>NC_137276.1:180877500-185877500 GCF_054371585.1 Giraffa tippelskirchi
GCAGTCGAGTCTGGATTCTGAAGCTCGTTGCAGAATTGAGGCTACCCGGCTGAAGAGGAGCATGGAAGGGGACCTCACTCAGATGGAGCTCCAGCTTAGCTGTGCCAGCCAGCAGGCTTCAGAGGCCACCAAGTCCCTGGGCCAGCTCCAGATCCAGATCAAGGTATTTTCAATTGTCACATGGGGATGAGGCAGGGACGCCTTTGCTTATGGGAGCAAGCCAAGTAACAGGTTGTGTTCAACAATAAAAGTGAGGACACCAAATCTAGTCCTTCAGGAGACCTTACATTCAATTGGCTCACATTAATATGTACTTATGTTTAACAGGTTTATGTTACGTTTAACTTTGTTGAGTGTGCACACACAAACTCAGGTCCCACTAAACTCCCAGGGACCCATGCCCAGGCCCAAGTTTCTCTCCCAGGACCTGCAGGTGCAGGTGGATGACAGCACATGCCTGAACAGCGAGCTGAAGGAGCAGGTGGCGGTGGCCGAGCGGCGCAATGCTCTTCTCCAGGCTGAAGTCGAGGAGCTAAGGTCCTTGCAGGAGCAGACAGAGCGCAGTCGCAGGCTGGCGGAGGAGGAGCTCCTGGAAGCCACGGAAAAAATCAATCTTTTCCATGCCCAGGTGGGACCCATAAACTCCCCATTAGCCCCATCAGCTGGTTGGAGGCAGCAGTTTTCACACAGTCAGCCTTGGTCTTGAACCATACGCACTTGCCACATGGAGCCTTGGGGGTGTCCAGTGAGACAGGGAGAGCGTTTGGCAGCAGAGTGGTGACCGCACCCTTCATTCATCCCCAAATGCATGGGCTCCCTAGGGCTGCAGCAACACAGTCCACAAACTGAGGGGCTTAAAACAACAGAAATGTAACCTCTCACAGCTCTAAAGGCTAGAAGTCTGAAATCAAGGTGTTGGCAGGGTAGCACTCCCTCTGAATCTTGTAGGGGAATCCTTCCTTGCCTTTTCTCAGCTTCTGGTGGTTTACTGGCAATCTTTGGCATTCCTTAGCTTGTAGATGTGTCACTACAATTCTCTGCCTTCACATGGCATTTTCTCTGTTTTAACATCATTTTCCCTCTGTATCTGTCATTGTCCAAATTTCCAAATTTTTATGAGGACATCAGTCAGATTAGGACCCACTCTGGGTTGGGAGGATCTAGAGGAGGGTATGGCAACCCACTCCAGTATTCTTGCCTGGAAAGTCCCACGAAGAGGATCCTAGTAGGCTACAGTCCATGGGGTCACAGAGTTGGACATGACTGACCTCATTTTAACTTGATTGCCTCTGTAAGGACCCTGTTTCCAAGTAAGGTCACATTCTGAGAACTGGTGGTTAGGACTTCAACCTAGGTTTCTTGTGGGGAGGGACACAGTTTGACCCATAACATTAAGCCCTGTCAGAAGAATGAACTGTCAGGACACTCACAGCTAGGACGCTGGGGAGAGAGTGAGAGGGGAACATTCACTAGTGTTCCAGAGTCATTTACCTATTTATCCTGTTCCCTCTATGCCATGTGTTCCCTGAGAATCCCAGGATTCAAAAAAAAGAAAAAAAGAAAGAAAAAACCTGCCTAAGAGCCAAGAGATTTCAAACAATTCTGAGTGGCTCCTGACAGTTATAATGAGTTGTCAGGACTCTGGCTTCTCATGGAAGGTTATGTAAGTGACACAAAACAAGAATTCTTAGAATTTTTACTATTCTTATGGAATCAGGAGAAACCATAGTGGTTAGATATATGCATATAGTAAATGGGTCATTCAATAAACATTTTTAGTGCATCTACCATAACCTAGACAGGTATACATGGTATTGTTGTTTAGTCACTCAGTCATGTCTGACTCTTGCGACCCCATGGACTGTAGCCCACCAGGCTCCTCTCTGTCTATGGGATTTTTCCTGTAAGAATACTGGAGTGGGTAGCCATTTTCTTCTCCAGGGGATCTTCCTGACCCAGGGATCAAATCCGGGTCTCCTGCATTGGCAGGTGGATTCTTAACCACTGAGCCACTGGGGAAGCCCAGTAGTACATAGTATAGATAGATGCTGAATATCTCCATCATCCTAAAAACATGAAGATCTAAGTAAACAAACTGCAGTGCACTGCCAGGAGTACAGTGATAAAGCAAGGGTAGCCCTATAGAAAGCCTTCCCTGATGATCCTAGACTTCAGGGAGATGCACGGTCTGCTTAACTGGAGCTGTGAAGGACACATAAGAAGTCAGCCAGGTAGAGAGAAGAGTCAAGGGCAGAGGCATGAGGAGAGGAGGGGATTTAGGATGTTAAGAAAAATTGATATATTTACTACAGCATACGATGGGGGTGGGATGGGAGAAATCAGGAGAATTAATGCTAAGGGAGAGGCAGACAGACCCAGGTCACCAGGGACTTGATTTTAAAACTGATGAAGTTTGAAGTCTGATGAAGAATTGTGAGTCACTGGGAGCAAAGTTATTAGATTTGCATCTTCGGAAGTTAACTCTGATGATTGTTGTGAAGAATGGATTCATGCAGCTAGGGGCAGATGTGCCATGCTCGGGGCTATTTAGAAACATCTGTGGGATCATTGTGGTTGCCATAGTGACTGGGAAGTGCCACTGACATTTAGTAGGCAAGTTCTAAAGATACTAATGCTCCTGCAAAATACAGGTAATTCACTATCACAAAGAATTACCCCTCCCGGAATGCCAACTGTAACTGAAAAACACTGGATAAAAGGAAGTATAAGCCAAAGATGCACCAGCTGGAAGGCATTGCATTTAGTTTGTGCCTACAGTCTGACTTTGTGTCCATGTTCATGACATGATCCTATTAGGATACCATGTGTATAAAACAGGCTATAGGCTGTAATTCCCAACAGGCTAACTCACTTTAGTATTTTCTTTCTCTCTAAGGAAAGCTTAAATAAATAAAATGAGTAGAAGTGTTATAAAGTAGAATATTGAACTTTTAAAAAGTAAATAATTCAGTATCTGTAGTACTTAATAGCTATTGGTAACAAATCATTTGCCATGCATGGTTATAACTGATGATGCACCAGTGCATCTCCATATGATGATAAAGCACTAGCCTAGGGAGAGATGAGGACATCAACCAGAGCAAAAGCAGACATAGAGAGGAGGAGATAGATCTGAAAAAAAAAGAAAATTAGGCCACAGAGACTTGATCTCCAGAGCAGAGTTTCTGAAACTTTATGTATATAAGAGCAAATAACACAAAAATGTACATTCTCAGGCCTCACCCCAGACCCACTGCAGAATCTCTGCTGTAGGAGGAATCAAGCGAGTTTTCAGGTGATGCTGAAAGTCCAGAAACTACCCTTGGTGCAGTTCTGATCTAGGTGATCTAAGGCTCACAAGGATTCCTCTCCCTTGTGAGGTCCTACCTTGGCCAAGTAGGACCCCTTGAAATTCCGGCAACACCAACTATCTTCTGATTAATGTATAGTGAGCATTTTATAGACCTCTAACCTAGACCAGACATATGAGGCCAAAGTTATCCCTGTCTGATTATATGTGTCCTTTTTCAAACCTGAGCTGTGACCATCTAGCTTGCCCTTCTGCACAGTACTCCCTCACCCTCTGCTTCCCAAACAGAACCAATCATTCAGCTTGAAAATACTTTAACCATCAACTCCCTAGTGGGTTTTAAGTGATTCTGTGTATAAATGAATCAAGATTTACACTTGTACCTTTCTTTACAAAGAGTTTCTATGGAGTTGTGTGCAGTGAGCATCCTGACAAACTCCAGGAAATGCCCTCACCCCCACCTCCAGGCCACACCCCTGGCAGTAGTAGTCCCTGGGCACATAGAGCCTGGCTCTTGACGAGGACTGAGGATAGCAACCTTGACAAAGATGCTTCCCGCCATTGAGGAAGCAGGACAGAACCTGTGAGGCTGGACTATCTCTCTTCCTGTTTCCAAGGCTTAATCTTGCTACTGAGAGAGGCACTAGCCAGAGGAAAAGTGAACAAACAGAAGAGAAATTAAAAATAGGAAGGCTATGCCTTTTAAATACATTCTCTCTGCTAAGCTTTCACACCCTCAGAAAAGCTGTGCTACAAAAACAGACCAAAAAGGAGTTTCAGTTTCTAATGTCATAACCCAGGAAGGAAAGAATTAGGGCAGCACCAGCCAAAGAACACAAGTAGCCTTCCCATGTGATGGAGCTTTCTAAGGGCTGGGGAGTAAGGCTCATCAGAATTGCTTTTCCCACCCCCTCTATCAGTGCAGAATTGATAGAAACCGAGGTCGATGATGAGGAAGATTTCCCCCCCTGGAGCAGCATGCAGGAAGCTCAATTTTATTTCCCAGACCCCTGCTTTCCAGATGTCTGCTTTTGACCCTGACTTCTACTCTGGGACACTTGCTTCTTCCCACATCAGAGCAAAAGGCAGAAAAACATACTCCTCAACAAGCGGAAAACCAAACACATGTTTGGGATTAGTAGGTTGTCTGGATCCACTGCTCCTTTCGGATTCAGGCTGCCATCTCTCCAGTAGTGACCACTCATAGATGAAATCCAATGCATTCAGTCTAATGTGGTATCCTGGCCCTGGAAGTGCTGCCTCACTGAGTATGGCTGACTAGAGGAAAATGCCCTCCTGGCCAGAGCCCTCACATTGCATGTCCTGAACAGACCAGCTTGCGTTTCACCACTGATCTCAACTTGCCTAATGAGGATGCTGCTTTTCCTTAGAACACGAGTCTCCTCGGCCAGAAGAAGAAACTGGAGGTGGATGTAGCCAGGATGCAGAAGGAAGCTGAGGAGGCGATGCAGGAGTGTCAAAATGCAGAAGAGAAGGCCAAGAAGGCAGCCACGGAGGTGGGTCCCTGACTGCCTGCTCACTCCTGTTCACCAGAGCTGACAGGAGCAGTAGCCAAGGGGCAGGGGCAAAGCTGCAGCCAGAAAGAATTCCATTGATTCTCCATATAGCCAGGGGGGAGGTTAACTGACCTCTGCCTCTGCCTCTCTGCCCCCATTTTGGAAATTAGGCCAATCGGCCCCTCCCTTCCACCCAAACCAGACAATGAAAAGAAGCAGCTGAATCGCCACAAGCAAAATCTTATGAAAGCAAGAGACTTTTTAAAAGAGTTAAACCACTTTCCACTTGTGAATCAATATATCTAGTGTCTAGAAACAATTCTTCTTATGTTTTCTTACCCATAGCTGTTTTTCCTGCGGCCTGTAATGGCTTCATGAAGATGATTTGGCAAGAATGCTTATTTCACTTATTTTTTTTACAGCCCATACTGCTGCTTCAATAACAGAATCAGGTTGGTGAGGAAGGCCTTCAGGATCGGTATACCTTCCTTATCTGCAAGTTTAAAGTTGTTGATAGGTGTACTTTTCCTGAATGAGACCAAGCTCAGGGTTGACTGCCAGCCTTGACTGTACCTTTGTGGGCACTGAAAAAGGATACCCTCTGGATACCCACTGCGGATAGATGCAGATTTCTCTCCAACGGCATGACAAACAGATGACAGTACTCATTAAAAAAAAAAAAAAGGCCACAGAAGGAGGGAGGGAGGAGAAAAGTCTGTGTGTCAAGGTCCCAGCCTTGCAGGTCCCAGTGCCTGCTGAGCAGAGCTTGGGCTTGATTTCACCCTCCACCACTTGATTTACCGCTTCCCCATCAGGTGCTTCTGTACAGTGCATCTGACGCACAGACACAGGCAGCAGCCCAGAGCTTGCCCTGAGAATGAAAGCTGATCTTCTTGCTAAATAGTATATGGGAACCGAAGAGACAAGATGTTCAGCTAGGTTTTACATTAGTCATTTTAAAATTCAAAAGAAGGGAAAAACTTATGTCTGTATCTGTCTGAATCATCAAGCACTTGGGTAGTTAAAACTCTTGCACCAAATCCTAGCTCTAGGTCACTGTAGAATCCAGAAAAATGGGGAAAGCATGCCCAGCACTCAGCCATTTTGTATCAACGCACACACTCTGCTTTCTGATGGAAAAGAGGTGTGAGAAAGCTTGAAAAGTGTTTGGCCAAGGAAAAAAATAATATGCTCATTTCAAACATTTATGAAAATCTACATAGAAGGGGGAAAAAAAAGAGCTTTTTGCTCCTGCTTGGTAAATTTATGCAGTCACACGTTAGGAAGACTCTCTCTGCATAACTTCACCTTTAAAAGATCTTCTTGACAATGTTGAAAAATGAACTCACTACCTCTTCCCCTGCCTTAATTCTCCAGTAGTTCAGCTCTGAGCTCCAACCCCACATAGCAAAACTCAGAGTTACCTCCATTATTCATTCTTTGCCCTCACCATCTGCACAGACGTCTCACACTTAAATTATGCAGATGGTTGGTAACCTGATAGACAGAGAAACTTTGACTGAGAGGGCAGTGTTCTTACATTAAAGGCACTGAGAGATTCATGAAACAGTTCTTAATAATGGCAGCAAGACACCAACCCCTTGTATACACAATCAAATCCGAGAGCGGGCTTTGCAAGAATTAACCATCCTTGTGCCAGATTATTGGCACTGAGAACAGCAGTTGCTGCCAAATTCCTAGAGCCTAAACTTGTTTGCAGTTGCAAGTCACAGAATTACAGAAGTGAGACGTGAAAAAGATTCTCCTAGGTACTCTACACTTTTCCTGGTGCGTGCTGCCATAAAACATGTCCTGGTGCTTTAGTCAGTTAAAAACCCTGCCCTCAGTTGGTTGTCTTTCTTTGAATACAGATGTGTAATAATGTTCACATGGTGTTTCGTCTCTGGTCTGTTTCCACCACCCGTCACCCTGATCTCCAGTAGCTGCTGCTATCTTGATTGCCTTATGGTTACCAAACTCGAGGACCACAGAGGTTAGGGAGAGCATGGTAGGAAGAGATGAAGTACACAGGCGAGGCATGGCCTTTACTCACATCAGGAACTGAAGACCGGGGGCAGAAATGTTAGCTCTGCTGGCTGCCAGATTATCTCAGTCCCTTTCCTTCTTTTCTAGGTAGCAAACATGTCAGAAGCACTGAAGAAGGAGCAGGATACCAATGCCCACTTGGAGAGGATGAGAAAGAACATGGAGCAGACAATTAAAGACTTACAAGAGAGGTTGGATGATGCTGAGCAGACGGCCATAATGGGGAACAGAAAGCAAATCCAGAAACTAGAATCCAGGGTAGGAGTTTGCCTGTGTAATCATGGGGTCTTGAAAACTCCCAGTTCAAAGCCTTATTGTCCTGGGATATCGCACCAGATAGTCCTACCTCCCTCCTCACTTTGGCTTGTAGCACTTGCAGTCATCTGAGAGTGTCAGATCTCAGTATATTCATTCATTCTTCTTGAATCTGGGCCACTGAAATAGGACTTTTCCTGGAGAGAGTGAAACCTGCCTTCCTGATTAGTAGAATGTATCTCCCCCCACTTTACCCACCCCAGCACTAGGCTCCCCACAGCCAGGGGACCAACTGTTTCCAAACATTCTCTCACAGTCTTGCTTCCCTGCCTTTGCTCTCATTGTCTACTCTGTGGGGAATGCCCGTATCCTAACAGCCAGAGAAAGCAGAGGGAAACAAGTAAATCAAGGACCAAAAAGACTTTAGTGCAGATGTAGTGAGGACTGACAGAATTGATGTAGTACCTGCCTTCAGGGAGCTTCAAGATAGGAAGACTAGAAAGACCTATCTTGAAAATAGGATTTTTAAAATTATTGAATCAATCTCAGTGACAATTTACAGGTCATGTGACAGATGCTATAAGGATGGAAAGAATATTTGACTGGGATTTTCATGCCTCAGAAGGGCCTCTGAGAAAGTATTGCCATTGCACATTTATGGTATATCTATATAATAATACCAATACACATTTATGGTATAATCATACTGATTAAAAAGGAGTGAGGAAGAGCTTTGTAATGTCCTAGAGACCATGCCTAGTAGTATAATGATAATAAAGGCACAGGCAATGTGGAGAGTATATAACCTTCTGTGCAAGAAAGAGGGAAAATATGAAGACATGTACACATTTGCCTATATTTTCAAAAAGAATTGGTGGCGGGATAAAATAAGGACTAATAAAAGCCACTAGTCACTTGGACTGCAAGGAGATACAGCCAGTCCATCCTAAAGGAAATCAGTCTTGAATATTCATTGGAAGGGCTGATGCTGAAGCTGAAACTCCAATACTTTGGCCATCTGATGTGAATAACTGACTCATCTGAAAAGACCCTGATGCTGGGAAAGATTGAGGGTGGGAGGAGAAGGGGACGACCGAGCATGTGATAGTTAGAGGGCGTCACCAACTTGATGTACATGAGTTTGAGTAAATTCCGGGAGTTGGTGATGGACAGGGAGGCCTGGTGTGCTGCAGTCCATGGGGTCACAAAGAGTTGGACACCACTGAGTGACTGAACTGAACTGAACTGAATAAAAGCCACTATGCATAGGAGGAAAACACAGAGATGAAAGTTAGGCCTTCTGAATGGACCTTGTTTTGTTGGTTTGATTGCAAAATAGTATGAAAGACACCCTTCCCTATCAACCCCCTACCCTGTGTCCTGCTTTATTTCTCTCCATTCCACTTATCACCATCTAATGTAATCTATATTTTACTTTGCTTTGTGTTTCATTCATTAGAATGGATGCTTATAGAGGGGAGAGATTTTTGTGTTTTGTTTCCTGCTGTATCCCTGGTGCATAGGAGGCATCATATTCATTGAATGAATGTTATGTTAACCTTGATCATGTAATTCTATAAGGCTGCAGGCTGGCTGCTCATCTATACTACAGCTCTCCCACCTAGCAGGGCTGTGGGTGACATATGTGTGACATAGACTCAGGGTCTGGTTTCTTTACAGTCAGAGCTGAACATGGAGAAAGATGAGGCAGTATATTGACTGAATCCTTAAAGAGAGCTATATATAGCTTATTCTCTATATATACTTATGTACCTTCTAATACGCACATGTGTATGTGCTTTTGTAATCCAAAAGGGGATACTTATCATCTCTGCATGGATTAGCCTTTCACATCCTTCAGAGTTTAAACAGTCCTTTTATGAGCTCGTCCAGTTCGACCAGCTCACTTGGCGAGGCAGTTTTCCCAGAGAGCTTGCTCTGTTACACCACTATAGGAACCAGAGTAAACACATCTTCCCCTGATGGTGTCACTCTGTTCCAAGTGATGGTGTCAATTGGCCACTGCAATGCCCTCCTGGCTTGCTGGCTGTCCACCTGTCGTCTGAGACCATGGTTTGCTTGCAGGTTCGTGAACTGGAGGCTGAACTGGAGAGCGAAGTCCGACGCAACTCGGAGGCCCAGAGGGGAGCCCACAGGCTTGAGCGGTGCATCAAGGAGCTGACCCATCAGGTACTCCGGGAAGCCACTCCCTGCTTGCCTGGCTGCACCCTACCTCAGGCGGATGTGCTCCTTCAAGCCTGAAACCACCCCCTAGGTCTCCTCTACTTCTCTCTCCATTGTTCTTCACCCTCAGCAGGAGACACCAACTTGCCCTTCCAGAGCTCCTCTGCTATTACTGGTTTGGGTTGGTCCCTCTTTAGAGCTCTCGGGAAGCACAATGAGAGTGACAAGTTGCAGTAAGAAGCGAAGAGCTATTTATACTATCCTTGTTTTTTCTCATGTAATGTCTGCAGCACTTTCAGAAAGATGCCTTCCTGTGAGAGGTTGAGTGAGAACAATGTGTAAATGAAGTGACTGGCGGAGACTGGGGTGGAGAGTCAGCCAGCAGGTTGCATGGGGCGCTAGTTAAATTGGAGCAGGGGACGTTTCCACTCTTGTTTTCTGGTCTCACAAACACTCCAGGCTACCGAGGACTCTATCTGGTGTTGGTGCCGGGTGGAAATACAGCAAATGCTGAGAGGCCTCCTGCAGCTTTCTGACTGTTTTCATGTCTAAGCAAATAATTGAAAAGAAGTGGGCAAACCTGTTACCAGGTAACTAGTGCATTGCCAGAGTAGCAATCTACTTCTTCACTTGTGTTTTCATTTTCCAGCTTGTCTTACTTACCTTTTCTTCAAACAGAGAAAACCAGATATCCCATGATAGCACATGTCTTGCTCACTCCTCTGGGCCCAGCACCTTCCTGGCAACAGAGCAGATGCGTGTGTTTCAATTAAACACAGATGCCAATAGTTACTCTCTAGCCCTCTGCCACACAATATAGCTTGTTCCAGTGAAAAGGCAAACTCACTCTAGGTGCCCACTTTACAGCAACTTAGCACTCATGCGAGATCTGCCAGTCCTGATGGTGGCCCCCGAGGCTGAGTTGGTGTCAGAGACATCAAAGTGTTCCTTCGTTGCAGTAGGAAGGATAGTATTGTTAAGACAGCAGAGTGCTTCAGAAGCACCATCTTGGGCTAATTAAGATGAAATGAGCTATTTGTACAGTTCTTCTTTGCTGAATAAGTAGTTCTTTCCTAAGGCGAATTAGTCTGACACTTCTTTAGACCAGGCTAGGTATTATAATGAAAACCACTGGGGACTGCACCCTGGTGTGTGTGGCGGAGGAAGTAAACACCTGGGAAACATGAAAGATGTGCTATTCTACGCTTCTTTTGAGCAAGGATAAGAAAACATGAGGAAGCAAAATGCTGCTTGTTAATTATGTCTGGTTTTTTCTTTTTATTCTCCTATGGATTATTCTTGCAGTTTTCTTCTGTAAACAGGTTCATTATACAACAATGCACTAAAGCTATACTTTCTTTGGTTTTCATTGTCCCAAGGAATACAATCTCATTCTATTGTGTTTTTATCTTTGTTTCTTTATAGCAATAATCTGTGTCTTCCCCTTGTACTAGCATGGAAGTGTATTTTTTAATTTCTTCCAAGGGTCTGCACAATGCTTAGAGTATATCTATTCAATTATGCAATGATTTTCTGCCGTCAACTCAGATAACACCTATGGAATACCTTTTATTACAAGATAACAGGCTAGACCCTGTCAGTTTAAAGAGACATTAGAGAGCCCTCCATATTCCTTGATATCAGTACCTGGTTTTGAAATATTCAAGGTAGATGTTGAGTCAATTCAATCTGTTCTCCTTTAACATCAAAATAACCATCAGGACTTTGGGGCAGGGTGTTTTGTGATAGTACATCATAGGTGCCATTATAAAATGTCATTTTGAAAGGGATATAAATAGGGTTTTTCTTTCCTAGGAAAAAGTCCTCTTGGAAAATCATACTGCATTGGAAAAGGGAACCAAGCGTCACTCCATCCACAAGAGTTTTATGGCCAGTCCCCCACTGAGAATTTATCTCCCCTCACATTTCCCTCTAGCATTTGGAAATTCATCCTGTTTTCCTCTCTCTAGTATCTAGAAATGTATGCTATAAAGCAGGACATAGGATTAGGAACCTATATTATTTACAGAAGGTAAAGACAGTTTTCCTCCCCACCACCACCCCCTATCTACCTGCTCTACTTTTGTCCACCTCTTATATTCAGGGACCTGTGTATAGGTGTTATTTAATCCTTAGTAATCTAAATATGGATAAGGTATCTTCATTTCTAGGGATAAGAAAAAAAAAATTTGGTCTCAGGTGGGCTCTCCAGGAACCAGATGACAGGGTGGAGTCAGAAGTATAAGAGATTTATGGGAGGTAACACCTGGGAAAGATAAAGGGGAGAGCAAGCAGCCTGAGGCAGAGAAAGCCCCACTGATTTATTTATGCTTCTATTGCCTTTGCTTTTGGTGTCAAAAAAATTCATTAAGACCAATGTTACAGAACTTACCTTCTGTGTTGTCTTCTAGGAGTCTTATGATTCCAGATCTTAGATTCAAGTTTTTATCCCCATTTTGAGTTCACTTTTAGGTATGGTATAAGATAGTGGTAGAATTTCCTTTTTTGCATGTGGTTGTCCAGTTTTCCCAACACCCCTTATTGAAGAACTAGCTGTCTTTTCCCCATTATATATTCTGGCTCCTTTGCATTAATTGACCATGTATATATGAGTATATCTGGGCTCTTTATTCTGTTCAGTTGATCTACATGTCTGTTTTTATTCCAATACATACTGTTTCAGTGACTATACCTTTGTAATATGTTTGAAATCAGAAAGCAAGATGCCTTCAGCTTTGTTCTTCTTCCTTAAGACTACTTTGACCTTTGATCCAGGGCCTTTTGTGGTTCCATTCTAGTTTTGTGAAAAATGACAGTGATTGCATTGACTTTGTAGATTATTTAGGGTATTATGGACATTTTAACATTAATTCTTCCAAACCACAAGCACAAAATAGCTTTCCACTGATTTGTGTCATCTTCAATTTCTTTCATCAGTGCCATTATTGTTGTGTTCCAGGCACAGGTTGGAAAAGAATTTCAGACATAAGACAGAATGAGAGGGAAATAAAGTTTATTAGAGTGGGAGATGCTGTTGGAACAGCAGGCCAGCTCAAGGGAAAAGTGACGTTGAACAAGGGTCCTTAGTCTACTTTTATTCCCAGGGTACAAGGAGTGGGATAGGGGTCTTGTGGCTCATTTGCTGATTGGATGAGGCATGTATACTGAGTGGGGGGAAGAGTAAAGCAAATACCTCCTCCCTAACTAGTCCACGCTAAAGGAGATCAGTCCTGGGTGTTCATTGGAAGGACTGATGTTGAAGCTGAAACTCCAATACTTTGGCCACCTCATGCGAAGAGTTGACTCATTGGAAAAGACCCTGATGCTGGGAAGGATTGGAGGCAGGAGGAGAAGGGGACGACAGAGGATGAGATGGTTGGATGGCATCACCGACTCGATGGACATGCGTTTGGGTAAACTCCGGGAGTTGGTGATGGACAGGGAGGCCTGGCGCGCTGCGATTCATGGGGTCGCAAAGAATCGGACAAGACTGAGCGACTGAACTGAACTGAACTGATGGGGTAGGAGGGGAGACAAGTTATACTGTTTCCATTAATAGTTACAGCATGGGGCAGGGAAGGACGATGAGGGTCTGGTTTTCCCATTCCTGCGTTCCAAGACCCTCCCTGGTTATCTGCTCTTTCATCCCTGGGTCGCCACACATATAGCTTTCAGTGTGCAAGTTTTTCACCTTCCTCCTTGGTTAAATTTATTCCTAAGTATTTTATTCTTTTTGATGCAATTATAAATGGGATTGTTTTCTTAATTTCTGATAGTTCATATTAGTGTACAGAAACACAACTTATTTTTGTATAATGATTTTGTATCCTAAAAATTTACTTTTCTGCCTCTTTCTCTCTTCTCCTTCTGAGACCGTTGTAATGCAAATGCTGGTCCACTTGATGTTATTCCATAAGTCCTTTAAGCTGTCTTTACTAATTTTCCCCCCCTACTTGTATGGGATGAATTCCACTGCCTTGTCTTGAAGTTCACTGAGCCTTTCTTCTACTTCATCTAGTCTACTGTTGAATGCCTATATTGGAATTTTTGTTCAGATATTTATCTCTGTGACTTCTGCTTGGTACTTTTTTATATTAATATTTTCTTTTTGTTGAAATTTTCACTTTGTTCATGCATTGTTCTCCTGAGCTTGGTGAGTGAGCAGATTCATGACCATTATTTTGAACCTTTCATCAGGTAAATCATCTACCCTTATCCTTTTCTGGGGTTTTATCTTATTCCTTCATTTGGATCATATTACTTTGTTTCTTCAACTTTTGATCTCTGTGTTGTTTTTTATGCATTAGATAAAACAACTCTCCCAATCTTAAATAAATAGTCTCATGTAAGAGAAGATCTTTATTGTTCAATCTACTCTAGCTGTTAGCTGTCTCTGAAACCTTTGTGACTGTCCAAGCAGCCTTCTTTGTTCTTAGGGCTCTTACTTGAGTGTTCAAAAACTGTCTATAATATTGCAAAGGGGAGGATCTCAGTCAGTACTTAGATGCAGGGCTGACTGGAGGCCAGACCCTCAGACAGGAGCTTTTAAAGTATGCTAATACACCTCTTTCAGGGAATGACTTGGGAGATGGGTATTTCTGTTTGTCTGCTCCGATCCTTGTGGTGCTATCCAGTTAAGAACTCTTTGTTTGTTTGCTATCATCTCATCGAACCTATGAACACAAGCCCTTGCTTGAACACAAGCCAAGAGACAGAGTATTAAGAAATTTATCCTCTGGGCATCAGCTACAAAAGTCAGTACACCAGACCTGTGCAGAAACTCCTTTTTCAGATACTGGTAACCTAGGTGGGGCATGTGAAGATGGCACCCACTGGCTTTCCCAGGCACTTCAGTCTGTTGCCACTGCCAAGGGGAGGAGGTGGTTGCAGTCTGTAGGACCCATGAATATAAGTCCTGCTGGCCACCAGAGCCAAGCTTTCAAGGATCTACCCTGGGTGGCAGCCATGAAAACTGGGCCACCAAACATGTGCTCCTTTCCAAGAGATACCAGAAACCTAGAGTGAGGTGGAGAGAGTATGTGAAGATGGTGCCCACCAGCCTCCCTGGTCTCTGGAGATGTGTGTTAAATTAGAAGACTGCCCCCTTGGGCCACAGCTACTAAGATAAGCAAATAGGTCTCTTTCAAGGAAACTGAGCATTTCTGTCTGCTGCCTCTGTGCTGTGTCCTGGGGGATAAACATTAAACCTAGCAAGGAGGGAACAAGCAGGATAACTATGGGGGCATAGGAGATGAGCCTGGTTAGAGTGAAGGCTGTTTGTGGAGGGCTGAGGGAGATAAGTGGGGAAACCATAAAAGCCACCAAAAAAGTTGATACCTGATGGAATAAGTAAGATGGAGCTAGGAAAAATGAGCAGCAGGGGTTTGTCTTGGTTAAGTCATTCAACTCAACCATCAGTCAGTTTAAATACTCTCTTCAGGGCAGTTCAACAGCTCCAAAGTGGAAGTACCTAGTTAAAAGGGTGTGGTAAAGGGGGTGGCATGCAGAGCCTTCCTGCATGTCTGTCTCTTCCCTCCTTCCTCCTCAGAATACCCAGGACATCACAGAGCATGGCTGAAAAACACTATCTCACTGGATTTCCTTTTTCCAGCCCAAGCCTGGATTTCTATGGAAGCAATAAGAACACACAAAACAGGGTCCCCATAGCTTATGGAATTTTCCTCACTATCTCTGCTAATGCCCACACCACAATTCCAGTAAACTTAGTCTTTCTTATAGTTCCATTACCTAAAGCCAAGGGTCAGTTAGAAAGTTCAAGGGAAGAATTGGTTTGATGGGGGGGAGGGGGTGGTGGTGCTGCTGCTGCAGGTGGGCACTGAGAAACCACAGGCAGGTGTGGCTTGGCTGGGCTGGGAAGGCTGAAGACCAAACTGAAACTAGTGGCTTTAACTTCCATTTTAACAAAGGCTGGGAGTTCTGCGGTGGATCAGGAGAAATGACTGTCATTGCTCTGAGCTGTGTTTATTAATTTCTTGGAACTTGGGATGAGTAGAGTTAAACTCATTTTTCAAATCATGGCTCTACATATGGTCTTTAATAAATTTTCCTTACTCTCATTTCCTCATGTGAGGCTACACCCAATGCAAACTGCTGGATCCTTCAAATCACCTTCACATACAAACCTGTACTTTGCAGGTAGAGGAAGATAAGAAAAATATGAACAGGATGCAGAATCTGATGGATAATCTTCAGCTTAAAGTACAAAGTTACAAGCAGCAAATCGAGGCAGTGGTAAGTACCTGAGGCAGTTGCAGCCTCATGGATTTCCTAGCCATTTACATTTGATTAATGGAGATATGTGGCCCTGAGCTAAACAAGCAGCTTGTCAGAGAGTAAAGTCTGCTCATTCTCTGCTTTTTTTTTTTTAATGTGTATGCTATAGTTATCACCTATAGTTAAAATTTGTGCAACTTTTCCCTTCAGGGAGCCAAAGCTCTCTCCCTTGACCTTTGCTTATACCCAAACATATGCATTCCACAATATGAGCCAAATAGGAGCATGGTGTCATGTAGAGATAGAAAATTTTGGTTGGGTAATCATCCTGTGGGGCTTCTCATGTGGCTCAGTGGTAAAGAATCCAGGAGACGTCAATGCAGGAGACGTGGGTTCTAACTCTGAGTTGGGAAGATCCCTTGGAGCAGGAAATGGCAATCCACTCCAGTGTTCTTGCCTGGGAAATCCCGTGGATAGAGGAGCCTGTTATAAGAGGAGCTTTATAACAGTAAAGACAAACCCCCTCTACCCTGAATAGGATGTTAAGTTGATTACAAAACAAATTATGGTTTATCTATCACATACCAAATCTGTGAAAGCTGGACTACATCCAGTTGGTGAAAAGTGCCGACTATGTTCTCAATTTCCAGGGGAATGTTATAAAATGGATCTGGGGCCTGCTAGGAAGTCTGAATCCATATACATCATATAAAAATATGATATATCATTCAATACTCAGAAGTTTAGATTCCTTTCACACATTTTTCAGCTTTCTCACATCAGGGCAGAAAAAAATATGACTATACAGGCTCAGGGGTTTCTTTGTTTCATTTTTTTTATTTTTATAGGAAGCAGAAGCTAGTCAATACCTTTCCAAGTATAAGAAGCAACAACATGAGTTGAATGAAGCTAAGGAAAGAGCAGAGATAGCCGAATCTCAAGTTAATAGACTCAAGATGAAAGCAAAAGAGTTTGGGAAAAAGGTGCGTCAGGTATTCAGTTCTGCTGTAACTTTTAAAGCATTGGTGTTTCAGGCTTGTGTCATCACATGGAAATTTGTTTCTTCAGAGGCTTTTAAAAACAACATTGAAAAAGAGTTTCTGATAAAATCTTCCCAAGTTTATTAATTCTACTTGTCTAGGTAGTACGAGACAGTAAGCATTTGAGTGGAGTGCACACTGTATTGCACTTCTCAAATGCTTAATTCTGGGTTAATGTGCAGGCTCTGTGCTCCCGGGCCTAGATTCTCATGGGTAGGACAGTCAGGCGTCCAAGGAGAAAAGATGATTAAAGAAGCACAGATGGATCTGCTTGAAATTCTAAGCAAACTCTTCTATGGTGGGCAAGTATCACAGCAATATGGAGATCCCAGGGGGACAGGTTTAAAGTGGAGGCCATGAAGAACAAATGCAAGAGTCTTGCTTTCTGGTTTACTTCCCTAAAACAGAGAAAGGAACTGTCTACATCTGTGTCTATGAAAATTCTGTTCCAATAGTAGGGGCCACTGCCCTAATTTTCCTGGGAAAGTGACAGAGAACATGGAGCTGTAGGCTTGGCAGGGCCAGTATCTTAGTCTGTTCAGAGATGTCACACCAGAGATGGAGTGGCTTACAAACTGCAAACACTTCTCACAGGTCTGAAGGCTGTGAAGTCCAGGGTCACGGAGCTGGCAGATTTGGAATCAGGTGAGGGCTACTTCCTTATAGACAACCCTCTTCCCATTGTAACCTCACATGGTAGAAAGAAGGGAAGAAGCTCTCTGGAGTCTTTTTTTCATAAGGACATTACTCCCAGGCATGAGGACTCAACCTCATGACCTAATCCCTTCACAAAGGCCCCAGCTCCTAATACCATCACCGTTGGGGTTAGGAATTCAACATGTGAATTTTGAGGGGGGACAAAAACACTCATACAATGGCAGTGAGCTCAGCTTCCTCACTCAGACTGTTACCAGAAACACTTGTTAAATGAGATCTGGCTTTAGGAGAAGCAAATTAAAGGAGGTTGTATACACTCCACAGAATGCCTACAGAGCACTTAGCACAGGCACCACCATTTCAGTTTTTAAAATGAATTACTAGTAAACTTGCAAAAAAAAGAGAGGGTAACAAATAGTAAATACTACCTTACAGGAGGTCAAAGGGTCTCTTTTGAAGAGACTAAAAGTTGGCCGTATTGAATATATTTGGATCCAAATATGAAAAATATAAGACTTTTGCAGGCTCTAGAAATTTCTTATTGATGACCAAATAGTCTCAGGGAGAAGGCTATATTGAGAGGTCCAGCTAAGTGGTTTGAACTCTGGCCTCAATCTGCAAAGTGTTACAGCCTGGGATCGGGGTCTTCTGTGTGGAAGCTGCCCAGCAACCCCCTGTGATGGATTTGTTTAGGGAAATGCTTCGCACACGCTGCAATTGCACTCAGCTGCACGAGGTCGGAGGGCCTCGGAAACAGATGTAATGCTTTCGACTTTGTCACAGTTATTTCCAACAAAGAATAAAATGAGTGAAGCAGAAATTGCTTCTGAGAGGCCAGAGATGAATAGGAAAATCGTCCTTGGCAATGCAATGACTAATTGTTTTCCATTTACAGAAGGAGAGCCTGAACATTTCTCCACCGTCATAAACCAAAGGAAAAGGTTTTCTGATAGAATTGTGGGTCAGGTCTGGGGAGTGAATTGGTGATGCATGTCATCTCTCCCTTCTGGAGTCTTCTCCAGAGGGTGCTGCCTTTACTGGCAATGCAAGGAGGGCAGAAAATTGAGTGACCAAGCACACCCTTGCGGTGAATTACTGGGGTCTGCTTTCTCTCATGCAGATAATTGCCTCAATTCCCTGCCTCCCTTTGAAGCTAATGAAGAGTTGGCTAAGGCCTGCTTATGACTGGAAAGCACTGAGCTTCGTTCTGGGTGTATGTCCCACTGATGAAAGTCACAGGAATCTCATAGAACATGCTGATATTCTATTTTTCAGGTCCATGAAGAATGAGCAGTCCTCGTTTATAAAGGACAGAGGCTGGAAAAGTAACAAGGAGGTACTATTTTCTGACCAGAAACTTAAGTTGCATTTGAAATATACACCTTTAGATTGATGTATAGTTGCTTTACAATGTTATATTAGTTTCAAGTGTAATAACATAGTGCTTCAATATTTGTAGATTATACTCCAGTTAAAATGACTATAAAATATTGGTTATATTCTCTATGGTGCACATTGCATTCTTGTGTCTTATTTATTTTGTACCTGGTGGTTTGTGCCTTTTAATCCTCTTTCCCTCCCTGGTGCCCCTCTCCCTACTGGTAACCACTAGTTTGTTCTTGCATTTAAAAGTCTCTGTTTTGATATATCCACTCATTTGGGAAACATTTTTAAAAATATGCTGCATCAAAAGTAGTTTAAACAAGGTGATCAGGAAACGTAATAATAAAAGGGAATATTGTTGCTTTCAAGTGTAGTGGGGAATTTTTTGATCCTCAGGTGCAAGTAAACATTTCACATGAAAGATTAAATAGATGCAAGAACCTTTTAAATTTTGATGTTAAAAAAATACTTTGTCCATATTGCATCTTAATGAGTAATATTCATAGAAGACATGAGCTATGTTATGGTCCCTGGGGAGTTCTGCTTGACTCATTTCTACATCCATGAGTCTACTTTTAGCCACTGATGGTGGGAGACAACAGGCTAGTCTTAGTGTTCTATAGTGATTTACCTATAGTCACGCACTTTGTGTCAGGAAAACCCTCCTCCCTAACACCCATGTAGGCTACATGCTGGTGCAACACTGAAGCACCCTCCCACACGAGATGCTCAGTTTAGTGATAACTGGTATGCTGTCTGTATTGTACCAATGTGGCTAAGCTGGAGGTACGTTTCCTAGAATTCCCTTCTCTGTGTGGTTCTGGATTACAGTTGGTCACAAAAGAAAAATGCACCCAATTTGAGAGGCAGAAGTGAAGGAGCAGCTGCTTTGTTTTTATGCTCATACGGTCAGTGTATGGCCCCAGGTACAGTGATAGCTGGCAGATATTACTCAAGGCTGAAAGGGTGAGCGAGCTGGGATGGGCCCCAGCTCCTGTCAGAGTCCTCGCCAGGCAGGCCTGCGGCTCCATGGCAGTAGGCGCTGGCCTGTCTTACAGGTCACTCCCAGCATAGACTCTAGAGGCCCCAAGAGACAGCACGGGATCCAGTTTGTTCTTATAAATTCCAGTTCATCCTCACTCCGTGTCCAGCTCTCCTTCCTGACGCTGGCACATCTGACCAACAGCGACCTCAGGGACAGCACCAGATGTGGAGGGGGCAGCCTGGCGCAGACTTCTTCAGCACTGCCCACGGTTGTACAATGTTGAATGTCTATAACAAATCCTTGTTCTGTCATTCTCAGCAGTCTGCCTCTCCGATCCAACCTGACTCTAAGATTAAGCTCAGTAGTGTTGAAAGACACAGGGTCCTTCTTATCTGCCATCCTCAATGTGTTGGCTTTGGTCTTTAAATCTGTCACCCTCATCATGGTAAGATTAGAAGAGTTCTGAGCATGTTCTCCTCACCGAGTGCCCTATGTCCTTTTCTAAAGATTTTCTTTATGTGTCCTTAGTACTCTACAGTTTGTGATGAACACTGGTCACAACACTGTGGCAAATACTTGAGGTCAACAAAACTGTGCAAAATAGGAGACTGTGAAATAAGTCCAACTGATAAAGAAAACTGGACCAGGTGGCATTAATACACAATCGGGGTTCGTTTTCTCCCATAAACTATAGGCTTAAAAATTTGATTGTCACAAAAGTCCTAGTTAGGCTTCCTTTTTTACACATTGATAATAAAATTAAGGAGGACAGATCATCCAGTCAACTGAGTTATTCATTCTTTCCTTGCATAAAAATGTATATGAAAATCTAAATTTATTAGAAATCTGATTAACAATATGACAACTGAGCCAAAGAGTAAATTAAATTATCTTAATAACCAGGGTCACTCAGCTATGAAACCCTGGTGTTGGATAGTACAACCCAACCCCAGGGATGTCAATTCTTGAGTTGATAGGGCCTTTTGCACCTTGGATTGTCTTAGAGACACTGACATTCTTATTCTTTGGGGTCCCTAAGATTCACCATACTAAAGCTAGTAGATTAGGCTGATATTAAACCATTTATATAAAACTAGAGTACAATACTTTAGCACATCAATTGCTTTGTTTTCTTGGCCCTGGTTTTTCACCTTTTCACTAAGATGATTTTTGCTTTTACCACTCACCCATCATTAGTTGATCAGATTTTGAATCATCTCTTAGTGATTTGTTTCTTCTGAGTTCTTGGCGGAAACTTCACTGTAGCCTCCTGGGCTGGTTGCAACAGGAATGTAAATAAATGAGAGAGTTCTTTTATCCTAGCTGAATTGGAATCCTTGGTATCCAGGCATTTATAATCTTGATGCAGGTGGGGGGCCTGAGAATGATTCTTAGTTTTTGAAGAGAGAATGTGACTATTCTCTTTCCAGTGTCACAGGTTTTTGCAATGGTAGAATTGTCAGGTCATGACAAACCATTGCTGGAATCACAGTGAAGAAAGGGGAGGTGAAGTCATAGGATATTACGGATGTTTCTGTTGTGTTGTAAACTTCTGTCTTCACCTCCTGTATTGGGTAGATATTCTGAAAGAGCCTAGAACCAAGAAACATGGACTCAAAATGGTCATTGTTTATGTCAGAATAACCATTTTAATCTTAATGGTGGTAGTGTTTTGTTTTGGTTTTTTGGAGGTGGGGGAACTTTAAGCTACTGTTTGCATCTGTAATCAGAGATCCATGAGACAGTTATAAGTAGTTATTAAGTTGGATCTTATCAATTTTAATTTCCCTGCTAGATGTTCCTGAGATTTTAACAAGTAGAAAAACAAGTTTATCTCACTCTTTGCTGTTATGTATCCTGATTAATGGAAGTCATAAATAATAAAAGGTGTGCAGCAAAAAAGTATACAAGCAAGCTATAATTCGTAAGTGAATTATCAGTTCTGAAGGAACCTAGAAGTGGCTGGAGAAGTGTAGGAGGTCAGTAGTCTGAGTCTGGGCAGAAACTGTAGTCTGCTTTTCTCTACTTTATCTTTTCTCTACTTCATCTCTACTTTATTTCCTTCCACTTCTATGCAATCCCGTGTTTCCATCAGAAGAGTAAGTACATTGGTGCATAGTGCCATTTGAGATCTTTACAAGTAACAGTTGGACATGAGAAGGGCAAGCACTGATTTAAGCAACTAGAGCCTGTTTAATTACAGACAGTGGAAGAGCCTAAGTGTATTTTTTCCTGTTCTATTATCCTGCAATCCCTCCTGCCTTTTTTCTGTGTAAAAGTCCTGCAACATAATGTGTGAATCAGTCAAAAGTTCAATTAGCTTTTTACCATAGCATTCTTATAAATAGTTTGATAAAGGAAATGCCTTACCACATTTTCTTCTGCAGTACCGGCACTGCTAGAGTTCTGATTAGTAGGTGGATGCCTTTCTACAGGAAAAAAACAGAACTTAAAAAGATATCTCTTTGCCAACACCCCAATTCTCCCTTATTCCCACCTCAGTAACAACAAATAGTTGCTCAGTCGTGTCCACCTCTTTGTAACCCCATGGGCTGTAGCCTGCCAGGCTCCTCTGTCCATGGAATTCTCCAGGTAAGAATACTGGAGTGGGTTGCCATTCCCTTCTCCAGGGGATCGTCCCAACCCAGGGATCAAACCTAGGTCTCCTTCATTGCAGGCAGATTCTTTACCACGTGAATCACCAGGGATGCCCCACCTCAGTATGATTATCTTATTAGAATCACATTAGTTACTCCCCTCTCATATCTTTTTCCAACTAACAGCATTAAAAATGTCCTTAATGTAGAAATACTTCATCAGAAACACACAGCAGTAAATTCAGGTGCTCCAAAGCAGGGACAAAGGCAGTTCAAGCAAGCCAGCAGCTCCTGGCTCTCTAAGATGGTTGGCCTGATGCCTACTAACTATAAACAATGGGAAAGAGCCAAGGTGGTGACAGACAGGAAAAGGGGGCATAATGTCATTTCTCATGGAAGGCTTCAGACTACAAACTACGGAACACTCATTTTTTTAAGTGGCCAACACCCTAATGTGGTTTTTGATGACATCTGACTGCTCCTCCAGAATCAGAATCCGTCCTGCTCTCTGCCATGGGATGCTGATCTGGATGGGTTCTACCTGCAGGGCTTCTCTTCCCTCTGCTTTCATCTGGGTTGGAGATCAGAGGGCAAGAGGGGCAAAATCAGGTGTTTCTTCTTCTAGCGCCTTCCATGTCAGGTCACCTTAATCTGGCTGTGTGCTCTGTGTGAAGGCCACCTTCCTTACAACACAGCTGGTCCTGTGACTCTCTTTCAGGTTTTGGGCACTATTCCTCCTCTTTGTCCCTTTAGATTGAGGGTTTCCAGCAAAGCTCTGAGGGGTGCAGTCTCTTCTATACTCCCCTTTCTCCAGTTTTGAGTGTGCCAGGTGCTTTGTGTTTGAACTTCCCTTGTGCACACTTCCACTATGGAAACTAAACCATCATTCTTGAGTAGTGCCCCCTCTCCTAGAACTTGAACCTAATCTCAAGTACCATGATATTAGGGTTTGCATATGGAAGACAAACTAGACTACCTCAGACCTCCCAGTTTTTCCTACTTCTGGCAGCTAAGGGACAGGAAAATCAAGGGCACTGGCCTGCTTATTCATACAGACAATCACAGGGCTGCAACAGGTGAAATCCTTGCTCACTATCACCCTTAAAGTACTACCTTCAATAATGGTGTCCACGATAACCAAATAACCCTGACTTCAGCAGGGGCAGTAGGCAAATATCAATCAGAAGAAGGGACACTGAATCTGTCTCAACCTCCCAGAACACTCAGAGCTTTCTTGGAGACACGATGAAATCAGCGAGAGCTTCTTGGGGCCAAGATCTACCTCTGCCACTAGTTAGCTGGGTCATCTTATGTGGTACCTGTAAGTCTGTTTCAGATGCCTATTTAGCATTTGCATTAACTTTTTTGATTCTACTTTCCTGACCTGTAAAATGTGGAAATTAGTAAATCTAAGTTTTTCACAGATCTAAATTTGTTGATAAAAGCAAAGTCTTTTAAGAAGTCTTGTAACCATGGAATCTTAGTATTATGTTGAATTACTACAAGTAATTAAATTACTGTAAGTAACAGTTTTCTAGCAGAAAATTTAGAAAAAGTTTTTTAAAAACTTCACATGGATTAAAATAAAATGGCCTATCAAGGACAATGCTGTGTTGAGCAGTAGCAACTATTAACAAGGGCTTCCCTGATGGCTCAGCTGGTAAAGAATCTGCCTGCAATGTGGGAGATGTGGGTTCAATCCCTGGGTTGGGAAGACCTCCTGCAGACAGGAACCGCTACCCACTCCAGTATTCTGGCCTGGAGAATTCCATGGACTCGCTTGTCATCTTGGATACATCTCCACCTGAACCCCAGGGCATGAGACCAAAGCCTCCATGAGATAGTACCTTTGTGGAAATTGATGCATCTTCTTGATCTAACAGCTCGAGGGGCCACCGACAGCAACAAAACTGCTGATACAACGGCCACCAAAACTGGAACAATTATCCCAGCAGGTGCGCTTGGGCTTGCTTCTAAATAAGACAAACAGAAAGTCTATGAGCTGGAAGAAAAGTTACCAGACACAAAAGAAAATGTATAGCTGGGTGAATATGTTTATTCAAAGTAGCTATTTCTGCATTCTGCATGGGAAGCAGATATCATATTAGTGAAAAGACTTTTCCTAATGAAAAGACCCATTAAAGGTACAAACAACAGCCCTGTCTGGATTAGTGTTTTTCATGAGCATAAATGATACTTCCCAGTTCCCAGGTGGCGCTAGTGGTAAAGAATTCTTCTGCCAATGCAGGAGACATAAGAGATGCATGTTCAATCCTTGGATCAAGAAGATCCCCTGGAGGAGGGCACGGCAACCCACTCCGGTATTCTTGCCTGGAGAATCTCATTGACAGAGAAGCCTGGCAGGCTACAGTCCATAGGGTTGAAAAGAGCTGGACATGACTGAAGCAACTTAGCACATCACCCAATCTAATATATCTATTGGGGGAACCTGCCAACGCTGATATTAAACAATTTGGGGCATAGTGGGGATGGGAGTTAAGAGAGGAAAAAGTCTGAAAACTTGAGAGGCAATGAGTTTTTTATGCATTTTATGTCTTTGTTTTATATTGTAATAAGGGAACTTACATACTTTTGTGTGTGTGTACTCAGTCACATCAGTAGTGTCTGACTCTTTTGTGACCCCATGGACTGTAGCCCGCTAGGTTCCTGTCCATGGGATTCTCCAGACAAGAATACTAGAAGGGTTGTCATGCCCTTTTACAAAGAAATAATTATGACTACAAACTAACCACAGCCTAGTGTTTAACTTGGGGGATGAAGGTAGGGCACAGTGTACCTTTGGCGTGAAAAAGGCAGGATCCTAGAGGAATAGAGATAAGAGGTGCAGAGATGATGAGAAAAACTGAGTAGGAGCCATGATCTTGAGTAAAAAGTGATGGGTGACCACCAAGATAACCAATGGTGCTTGGAGTTTCTCAGGAATAACTGGAGGAGCCTGAACTCTTTGCAGCCTCTTGATTGGAACTAGAATTGTTATAATTTGTATTCAAGGAAGTAACATTCAAAACTAGAATGCCAAGAACATTTATAAAACATATGTTCCACTGGCTCATTTTAATAAATACAAACAGAGAGGTGTCATGGTCTCCCATGATGTCAACTGCTGAAGGATAAGGGTGATCAGCCTCCCTAGACAGTCAACTTCATGAGTACACATTCCTTGACTCTATGGATACTGAACTAGAAATATTTTAAACAATGAGTTTTGGCAATTAGCTGGGTAAAAAAATGAGCCGAATCAGGCACAACCTTAATGTTTCAAATGTCCTCTGATGACTGTTTACAGACCATGCTTCAGTAGACTGCAGCAGAAGCTTCAATTCTAACTTCCCACCACGCCTGCACAGCTTTCTCTCCCCAAACCCAGACCCTAAGGCACATATCAGCACAATGGTAAGCAGGAATTGAAGATGCTCAGCCTACAGAGTAACAAAACGTAGAGGTTCCGTCTTCATTTCTGAAGCTCTGAAACCCTAAAAGGGAAATCTTCTGGGAGTAATTTCCTTTTATTTTTCAGTGCAAGGCTTTCATGTGGTTGAAGGAAGGAGATTGTCTACTGTTTTGACTGGAAGTATCCCTGTAAACAGTATTTTCAGAAATTCTATTCAAAGGTATTCTTGAAATGCCAACCTAATTTCCTATTTGATGTTCACAATCTCTACTGCTGTACCTGAAACCCACTGTCCAACCCTACTTGTAACTTACCTACATGCAGTGTTTGGATGGTGAGTAAAGTACTTTCGTCTGATGAAATATTGCACAAATACTCGCCACTGTCTGAAACACGAAGATCCTTCAGAGTTAAAGAGAAGTCATGTGAGTTTATCAGCTCTTCTTTCCATGAAAGTCGAGGTTGACTGATTAGTGTTTCTTGTGAGGAGTTCTTAAAGCAAGCCAGGAGCAAGGAATTCCCACTTTCCACTCTGGACCAAGTGACTATGAAGTCTTGATTTGGTGGGGAAAAGCTGTTTTCGGGTTTACATGAGAGTAAAACGTTTTCACTTTGCGTTTTATGAAGGACATCTAACAACAGGATAGAAAAGTAAAGATAAATGAAAAAGTTTTCAAATGAATTTTCTAAGTTATACTTAGAAATATCTTTGAAAAACTTTTTGGAAAGCAGTGAAATATTTGTGCTGTGGAGTTTCTTAAAAGCTTTATACCACTATTTTAAAGTCACCCACCAAAGTTAAGTTTAGGCTTCAAGGAGGCCCAAGCCTGGGCCAGCTAGGGAGATGACACACCTGGTTTTCAACTCCTACAACCTGAGCGTGATCGCTCAAGAGTGCTGCTACCAGTTACCAGCATTTTTAACTCAGCAATCTTTTGCTGACCTCTTGAATGTTGGTGTTCCCCAGGCTGCCTTCTTGTCACCATGTACTACCTAATAGTCTTTGCTACTTCCACGGTCTCAACCGCTTCTTAATCTCTCTTTCTGGACAAAGTCTTTTTTCTAGCACATGAGTATATTTCTAACGGGGTGCAGGAATTCCCTGCTGGACCGATCTTTTAGAGCAGAGAGTCTGCTGGGTATCCTCGGCTTACCCTCCAGAGTTAGCACTGCGTTGTCCTTCCTGTTCTGCCAGCTGACTTCTATGGACTGCCATGAATTATCTTCCCTGGTTTTAGACTCACCTACTCTGAAGTCCGCCTGCGAGAGAGTGATGCCAAAGCAAGCTATCTAAAACACAACAGTCCACCTGTGAAAGAGTGATACCAGAGAAGCCATCTAAAATACAACTTCCAGTCTCTCCGATGCTTCATATCCTTCTTTGGCTCCGTACTACCTCCAGGCCAGCTCAAGCTCCTTAGCAAGATGAAGGCATTTGATCTGGTTTTTGCCTTCCTCTCTAGGCTTATCTCTTGATACTTCAGTTTCACTCTCAACCACTTATACTTCCACAAATTCAGGCAACATTTACTCCCCTCTCTGCTTTTCATATAGTATGATTTTTACCTGGAATGCCTATGTTCTCCTGAAATTTCCTACTACTCCTTTAAAATTCGGCCTGTATGCCACTCCTTAAGCATATATTCTGTAACAACCTGATCCATACCCAACTGTACTGAACAGATTTAATCACTCTCTTTGTATGCTACTTTCCTTGTTTAGTTTTATTTTTACATGTTTGTACTAGATGCTGTGGATCCATAAGTGAGTAAGAGTCCACAGCATCTGGTATACATCTAGTTCTGAGGTTCACAGGCTGAGTGACAAAGTTTGGCACATAACAGATCCTCAGCAAGACAAAACAGCACTAAGCCTAAGGAACCACTGGAACTTCAGGATACTCAATTCTGAATAGACAAGGGAAATTATGATTCTCCATATAAAATATTTGCAATTTAATATTTTCAACCCTTTTCCACGTTTCCATTGCTACTTGGCTGATGAACAGTGAACATTAGCTGCCCATACTATTGACATCATATAAGGATAATGAATAATTTTCCCAAATAAGACATACATATGACCAGTAGGCACATGAAAAGTTCAACGTCACTAATCATCAGGGAAATGCAAATCAATGCAACTACAATGAGCTATCACCTCACACCTATCAGAATCACTATTATCAAAAAAACAAACAAATAACAAGTGTTGGTTAGATGTGGAAAAAAGGGAACCCTTGTGCATAGTTTGGCCCCAGGTAAATAGCAGGGAGGGAACACAGCTCCAGCCATCAACAGCAAATTGGATTAAAGATTTACTGAGCATGGCCCCACTCATCAGAACAAAATCCAGGTTCCCCCTTAGTCAGTCTCTCCCATTAGGAAGCTTCCATAAGCCTCTTATCCTTCTCCATCAGAGGGCAGACAGACTGAAAAACACAATCACAGAAAACTAACCAATCTAATCACATGGACCACAGCCTTGTCTAATTCAGTGGAACTATGAGCCATGTCGTGTAGGGCTACCCAAGACAGACGGGTCATGGTGGAGAGGTCTGACAAAATGTGGTCCACTGGAGAAGGGAATGGCAAACCACTTCAGTATTCTTGCCTTGAGAACCTCATGAACAGTATGAAAAGGCAAAAAGATAGGACACTGAAAGATGAACTCCCCAGGTCATTAGGTGCCCAGTATGCTACTGGAGATCAGTGGAGAAATAACTCCACAAAGAATGAAGGGATGGAGCCAAAGCAAAAACAGCACCCAGTTGTGAATGGGACTGGTGATAGAAGGAAGATTCGATGCTGTAAAGAGCAATATTGCACAGGAACCTGGAATGTTGTTAGGTCCATGAATCAAGGCAAATTGGAAGTGGTCAAATAGGAGATGGCAAGAGTGAACATCGACATTTTAGGAATCAGTGAACTAAAATGGACTGGAATGGGTGAATTTAACTCAGATGTCCATTATATCTACTACTGTGGGCAAGAATCCCTTAGAAGAAATGGAGTAGCTATCATAGTCAAAAAAAAGAGTCCGAAATGCAGTACTCGGATGCAGTCTCAGAATGATCTCTGTTCGTTTCCAAGGCAAACCATTCAATATCACGGTAATCCAAGTCTATGCCCCGAGCAGTAATGCTGAAGAAGTTGAAGCTGAATGATTCTATGAAGACCTTTTAGAATTAACACCCAAAAAAGATGTCCTTTTCATTAGAGGGGACTGGAATGCAAAAGTAGGAGGTCAAGAAACACCTGGAGTAACAGGCAAATTTGGCCTTGGAGTACAAAATGAAACAGGGCAAAGGCTAATAGAGTTTTGCCAAGAGAATGCATTGGTCATAGAAAACACCCTCTTCCAACAACATAAGAGAAGACTCTACATATGGACGCCACCAGATGTTCAACACTGAAATCAGATTGACAGCATGTTAAAAAGCAGAGACCTTACTTTGCCAACAAAGGTCTGTCTAGTCATGGCAATGGTTTTTCCAGTAGTCATGTATGGATGTGAGAGTTGGACTATACAGAAAACTGAGTGCTGAAGAATTGATGTTTTGAATTGGTGTCTGGAGAAGACTCTTGAGAGTCCCTTGGACTGCAAGGAGATCCAACCAGTCCATCCTAAGGGAAATCAGTCCTGGGTGTTCATTGGCAGGACTGATGTTGAAGCTGACACTTGAATACTTTGGCCACCTGTTGTGAAGAGCTGACTCATTTGAAAAGACCCTGATGCTGGGAAAGATTGAAGGCGGGAGAAGAAGGGGACGACAGGATGAGATGGTTGGATGGCATCACCAACTCAATGGACATGAGTTTGAGTAAACTTTGGAAGTTGGTGATGGACAGGGAGGCCTGGCGTGCTGCAGCCCATGGGAACGCAAAGAGTCGGACATGACTGAGTGACTGAAGTGAACCGAACTGTGCATTATTGGTGGGAATTAAAATTGGTGTAGCCACTATGGAAAACCTGATAGAAGTTCCTCAAAAAAATTAAAAATAGAACTACCATATGATCCAGCAACTTGACTCCTGGATATTTATCTTAAAAAAAAACAAATACCCTAGTTCAAAAAGATATATGCACCCCAATGTTAATAGCTCATAACATCATTATTTACAACAGCCATGGTATGAAGGCAACTGAATGGATATGACAGCTGCATGGATAAAGCAAATGTAACATGTTAAAGTGAAAGTGAAAGTGAAGTTGCTCAGTTGTGTCCGACTCTTTGCAACCCCATGGACTGTAGCCTACCAGGCTCCTCCATCCATGGGATTTTCCAGGCAAGAGTACTGGAATGGGTTGCCATTTCTTCTCTAGGGGATCTTCCCAACCCAGGGATCAAACCCAGGTCTCCCACATTGCAGGCAGATGCTTTACCCTCTGAGTAAATGGAATATTACTCAGCATAAATAAAGAATGAAAATTTGCTATTTGTGTGGACCTGGAGAGTATTATGACTGGTGAAATAAGCAGACAAAGACAAATGCTGTATGTTTTCACCTATATATGGAATCTAAAAAACAAACATAATGAATCAAACAGACTCACAGAGAACAAATTAGTGGTTACCAGAGGGAGAGGGATGGGAAGAGAAGTGAAATAGGTGAAGATTAAAAGATGCAAACTATCAGTTAAACAATAAATAAGTCACAGAGAGGGAGTGTCGAACACAAGGAATACAGTCAGTATTTTATAACTTTTTATGGTGTGTAATCTATAAAAATATCTAATTGCTATATTTTATACCTGAAATAATATTGTAAGTTCACTGTACTTCAATATATTTGAAAGTTAAAAAAACTCAGGGGAAGAGAAAGCCAAAAAAGTATAGCTAACCTCTACTTTCCCTATATAATAGAGATTTATAGAAAAAATTTGCTTTGCTTCTAGTGAACTATAAAACAAATAATTTTCCTCAGTAATAGATAAATGGTGTCAAATTAATTTTTCTTCTCTTTAAACTCTTCTTAAACAGTATACTATAGATAGATTGGTCAGAGTTTGGGTTTGTTCAAATAAATGAGAAGAAGGAGTAAAAGTGTTGATAAAGATTAATGGGCTAATGCTACTTAAGGAGACTAAACAGAAGCAATGCTAATTTTTGTTGGTTGAAAAACTAGCAAGAATCAGAGGTTGTGACCTGCTAGTAGACAAGCATCCTTTCCTTCTCTGATCTTTTAAAGTGCAATGCAGGTAGAAAATTCTGTGCAGAAGAACCACAGAGAAATACAGTAATACACACAAATATATTTGCTACTTTCCATTTCACAAATGTTTTCCTTTAACTCATAAACACCTTGCAAGGTAAGGATTACTTCCATTTTACCAACAAGGAACCAACACTCACAAGTAAAAATGATTGCTTGAGGTAATAGAGCCATTAATATTAGACCTGGGACTCCAGTCTGGTCTTCTGACTGCTGCAAATGCATTTCCTTCCTCTTTGTATTCCTTTCTTTATCTGTAAATCAATCCCTATTCCCTCCCTACCTCTGACGGCATGTTCACACAGAAAGCCTACCTTTCATTGTCCATCTCCCTGTCCATGTTTGCTTTAGCAGTGGATTTTCAATTGCACATTGATAAGATGAATTTGATCCTGTAATATTTACTCTGCTGTTTATATGAAAAGGACCCAAAGATCCAACTTCTTTCCCATTGTTTTCAGAGATAGGTGTTTTATTATCCACTTTCCATGTGATAATTGGATAAGGAAAAACACTTAGCACATTGCATATTAAGAAGCTGTTGGTGGTGTTCTTTTCATACTTCATCACAGGTGTGACAAAAGCTATGAGGGAGAAAGAAGGACATGTGAGGAACTCTCATTAGTTTCTCTTTAGGCCACCTGTGCAGAACACTTATTATTTTAATACCTATGAGCTGAAAAGCTAAGCCTTGTGAGTGAAACTTGGCGGTTTCTGAAAGGAAAAACAACAAAAACTCTGTAGAATCTTAAGATATAGTCCGGTGATCTATAAGAAAAAAAAACAACAGTATGCATGGATATACAGCAACTAGCAAGCTCAACTCTCTAGAAAGAATTCTAGAAAAAAATGGCCTCAGTGAGCAGTCAAAACGTGGGTGTCAGAAGCTGATGAAGTGGAGCTCATGCAGCAGTCTGTACTCCTCAGGTACTGACTCAGAGGCTTTCTGGTTCTTCGTCTGCCCATAATTCTTAGATTTCTGAGTCAAGGTTTGAAGCAGCTAAATGGAACAGAGGGAGAAAGAACAAAACCTATTAGAAAACACCCCTCCCCCCAACAAATAAATGATTAGATAAGCAAAGTGAATAAAGATAGGGGAAAGCATATAATATTAAAATTAACTTAATTTAGAAAATAGGAAATGTAATTTAAATCAATAATTCAATATTTTTAAGCTATCATATTGGCAGAATTTCTTAAAACTGGTAATATTAGGTGCTGATATAAGACTTAAGGGAAGATGGATACTCTTATGCTGCTGCTATACGTGACATATTAAAATTTTACTTCTGACCCTTTTGTTTCAGACCATTTCCTAATATTAAATATAAGGATGTTCATCACAATATTTTTTTGTAATGTAAAACACTATGAATACCCAAATACCTATTAATGGAATAATGGGTGTATTAATTCTATACTCTGAATACCATGTATTAAAAATAATGAGGTAGTTTGTATACATTGTCTTAGAAGGAAGTCCACAGCTTATTAAATTAACAAGAAGGCATTCCAGGCAACTGAAATTCCAGGCATTCCAGGCAATGATACCACTGTCATGTTTTGTTAAAGCTTACAGTACACTTACCTCCCACTTTTAATACCACTTTCTTTATGATTTTTCCAAGTGATGTTCCCACATAGCATACGTAACTTCCTTCATCCTGAAGGGTTAATCTTCTGAAAGACAGGGAGGCATTCCCATTGTGAATCTCACCATGGAAGAGGGATATCCTGTTTACATATCTGGGATCTTGCTTTTCCAACTGGTCGCTGTCCTTGTAGTATGAGTAAACATTGGTATCTTGATTCTTCCAGTGAATTACAACATTGGGTCCACTCTCAAATGAGCAAGGGAGAATTACATCTTCACCTAGTCTTCCAGTGACGATTTGCTCACTCATACCAACATGACTGAAGGAAGCTAAAAAGGATGCATCTAAAAACAAGAGCAGTTATGAAGTGAATTAGTGATGGGTGCTTATCAAGGGTTATATCAGGGCTACCTAGAACTATCCTAGGTCAGCAGCCTGATCATTAACACCTATCATCTATCTATCTATCAGGAACCTTTGCTAGTCTAATTATCAGAAACAAACCATGAAGCTCTGTATTTGAGCTGTATTTGAGTGTCTGCAATTTTAATCAAGTATCTGTTGGAGTCAATGTAACTATTAGAATTGACAACAGTGTAAAGCATAGAAACCTTGCTTGATGCTTGATCAATAGTCTCATTTCTCCTCTGATCTTAGCCTACACGGTTGCTGGAAATTATATTATATAAATTAAAGATTCCTGTTGATTTTTATCCTTGAACATATATCTTTAATACTTACTATACAATAACAAATAATTAGTTTATTCAGCTTCTGGAGCCAGCAGACTCTTAAAGAATAGAAAAATCTTAACTTGGTCGGGTTAGGAAATATTTGGAACATGTAGAAGACAGTGCTGCATTCAGGGATCTGTTGGGAATATGTAGACATTAGTTTCAAGAAATGGCACACATAGGAGGAGTCCAAAAGGGGACATGAAGTGACTCATTTATTTTAGCTTTAGGACAACTCACAGGGTATCTTATGAGTCAGTTCAAATATAGCTAAGAAATATTATTCTAGATATAAATGTAGAAGTCCAATCCTCCTAATACATATGTTTATATATGTGTTTGAAGTAAAGTTAAAGTGTTAGTCACTCAGTCATGTCTGACTCTGCAACCCCATGGACTGTAGCCTGCCAGGATCCTCTGTCCATGGAATTCTCCAGGCAAGAATACTGGATGGATAACCGTTCCCTTCTCCAGGGGATCTTCCCAACCCAGGTCTCCTGCGCTGCAGGCAAATTCTTTACCAGGGAAGGCCATACATAGTCAACTTCAGAAGGTGATCTTCAAAAGCAAATGGACTCATCACAATCAGGTTTTTGCAAAGAAAATATACTTATTATCTCATAATCACTGCAGGTAGTATCCAGTTTTTCTGAACAAAAAGAAAAGTAGATCATGTGCCCTATCTATGAATTTTGTGATATTTGCACTGGAAAGGACATTATTTTACTTATAATGAGGTAAACTCCATTGACCTTGGCCAAAGCCACCTGAGATGGGAGAATTGGGTGTTTATGTGGCCAGGTCACAAAGTCTTTTTCCTTGGCCTCCTCCTCGGAGGCCATTTCCATTCTTCCATGTCCCACTTTGCCTCAGAGAAACAGTCTATCCAAAGGCTAGAGGAATGTGGCATTAAGCTGAGAGATGTGGAAAGGTGGGAAAGAAAAGGAGTGGTTTTGCTGACTTCCCTAATTGTTCTACTAAACATCTCTAATATTTTATTGGGTAATTAAAAATGCCTGTCATAGGACTTAGCAAAGCTGATAGCACCTTTTGTCGTGTCAAGTACCAAGCTAACACTTAAAAAAAAAAATCAACCAACCAATCAAATTTGCCTTTAGAGTGATCTTATATCTGGTAGCAGATAACAGATTAGAAAGAGCCTTAATCAGAGTAGACAGAAGAAAACATGATTTTTAATCTCCATGCATACTTTCGTCTGCTTCCTGTTTATTATTAATTGATCTTTTAGAAAAGTTGACAATGCTATGGCTACAGAAGAAACAGCCCCCTTGTATTGTGGCTCATGTTCCTATCTAATGATACAAATAACTAACACTTGGGTATAGTATAAAGGCACTTACCTTGAGATCCACATAGAGATGGTATAAGAGTGAGGAAGAAAGACAGCACTGCCTGTGCCTTCATGTCTTGTGGAGATCATATTACTGATACTATCAAAGAGAAGCAAAATATGGAAGTTACAGATTTTAAGTGCAGACAGGAATTGGAAAAGAAAGAATTAATGTCTCTGCCTATAGGAGAATCATTAAATTAACCCTGGTGCATTCACACAAATAATTCTTCTACAAACATTAAATCTTTAAAATTAAATACTGTAAAAGACAGTTCAATGGTATGGAAAGAAGCTCTTAATGTTATAGGAGAAAAATCAGACTACAAGGCAACTTTTAAGTAGCACAGTCTCCTTTTAAAAGTGCACACATTTCTGCACATAGGAGGCCAACAGGACATATCACTAAGTGTATAGCAGGATGTTAACTCTGAAGAAGAGGTTTCACATCTAAGGCTGCTGCTGCTGCTGCTGCTAAGTCGCTTCAGTCGTGTCCGATTCTGTGCGACCCCATAGACGGCAGCCCACCAGGCTCCGCCATCCCTGGGATTCTCCAGGCAAGAATACTAGAGTGGGTTGCCATTTCCTTCTCCAGTGCATGAAAGGGAAAAGTGAAAGTGAAGTCGCTCAGTCGTGTCCGACTCTTAGCGACCCCATGGACTGTAGCCTACCAGGCTCCTCCGTCCATGAGATTTTCCAGGCAAGAGTACTGGAGTGGGGTGCCATTGCCTTCTCCACACATCTAAGGCAGTACCTGCTACATAACAGGGTCTGAAAAATGGCTGTTGAATGAATAAAGATTTGGTATACATTAAATGGTGGTTCTCTGGATATTTGAAGAATAAAAACTGTATGATCATCTCAATAAATGCAGAAACAGCTTTTGACAAAATTCAGAATCCATTTATGGTAAAAACTCTCCAGAAAGTGGGCATAAAGGGAATACACCAGAGTATAATAAAGTATGTAGATGGCAGACTCACAGTTAACATCATACTCAATGGTGAAAAGCTGGAAGCCTTTCCTTTAAGATCATGATGCCCACTCTGGCCACTTTTATTCAAGATAGTATTGGAAATTCTAGCCACATCAATCAGACAAGACAAAGAAATAGAATTGAGATCAGAAAGGAAGAAGTAAAACTGTCACTATTTGCTGATGACTTGAAATATACATAGAAATCCTAAAGAGGCAACCAGAAAATTATTAGAGTTGATACAAAATTAATATTCAGAAGTCTGTTGTATTTCTATACACAAATGATGAACTATTAGAAAGAAATTAAGGAAACAATCCAATTTACCATTCCATCAAAAAGAATAAAATACTTAGGAATAAACCTACCCAAGGATGTAAAATATCTGTACATGGCAAACTATAAGACACTAACGAAAGAAACTGAAGCTGACACAAACAGATGGAAAGGTATACAATGTTCATGGGTGGGAAGAATACTGTTAAAATGACCAAATGACCAAACGCAATCCAGAGTCATTGCCATCCCTGTCAAAATGCTGAGGGCATTTTCACAGAACTAGAACACCTAATTTTAAAATGTCTATGGAAAAGCAAAAGACCATGAATAGCCAAGATAATGTTGAGAAAGAAGAAAAGAGCTAGAGACACCATGCTCTCTGACTTCAGACCATACAGCCATCAAAATAGTATGATACTGGCATGAAATCAGACACATAGGTCAATGGGACAGATAGACAGCCCAGAAACAAACCTACACACATATGGTCAATTAAACTATGACAAAGGAAGGAAGAATATACAATGGAGAAAAGACAGACTCTTTAATAAGTGGTGCTGGGAAAACTAGACAGCTACATGTAAAAGAATGAAATTAGAACATTCTCTAATGTCATACATAAAAATAAACACAAAATGGATTAAAGATTTAAATATAAGACCAGAAATCATAAAACTTACAGAAGAAAACATAGGTAGAACACTCTGACATAAATCATAGCAATATTTTTTAGATATGTCTCCTAAAGCAAAGGAAATTAATGCAAAAATGAACATATGGGACCTAACTAAACTTAAAAACTTTTGCACAGCAAAGGAAACTATTGAAAAAATGAAAAAAACCTATCGAATGGGAGAAAACATTTGCAAGTGATATGACCGATAAGTGATTAATATCCAAAATATATTACAACTCATACAACTCAACATCAAAAAACAAAACTCAGTTAAAAAATGGGCAGAACTTAAAAGACATTTTCCAAAGAGGAAATGTAGATGGCCAAAAGGCACATGAAAAGATGCTCATTATTGCTAATCATCAGGGACATGCAAATCAAAGCCACAATGAGCTAGCACCTCACACCTGTCAGAATTGCTATCATCAAAAAGAACACAAATAACAAATGTAGATGAGGATGTGGAGAAAAGGGAACCTTCCTGCACTGTTGATGGGAATGTAGATTGGTGCAGCCACTGTGAAAACAGTATGGAGATTTCTCAAAAACCTAAAAATAAAACTACCATGAAAAGTGAAAGTGAAAGTCATTCAGTTGTGTCTGACTCTTTGCAACCCCATCAGTCCATGGAATTCTCTAGGCTAGAATACTGGAATGGGTAGCCTTTCCCTTTTCCAGGGGATCTTCCCAACCCAGGGATTGAACCCAGGTCTCCCGCGTTGCAGATGGATGGTTTGCCAGCTGAGCCACCAGGGGAGCCAAAACTACCATGTGACCCATTAATTCACATCTGGGTATATATTTGAAAAAAGCAAAAACACTAATTTGAAAAGATGCATGTAGCCCAATGTTCATACAGGCGCTATTTATAATTACCAAGATATGGGAGCAACCTACGTGGCCATCAACAGATGAATGGATAAAAAAAGATGTAGTGTATGTGTGTGTGTTTCATTGTACACAATGAAAACTACTCAGCCATAAGAAAAGAATGAATTTGCATTTGGTTAGACTTGGATGGTATTATGCTAAGTGGAATAAGTTAGATGAAGAGAGATAAATACCATATGATATAACTTACATGTGGAATCTTAAACTACTGAGTATAACAAAAAAAGAAACAGACGCACAGAAATAGAGAACAAATTAGTGGTTACCACTGGAGAGATGGAAGGGGAGAAGAAAAAGATGGGGGTAGGGGATTAAGAGGTAAAAACTAGTATGTATAAAATAAATAAGCTTCAAGAATATATTGTACAACACAGGGAAATGAGCCAATATTTTATAACAACTATAAATGGAACATAACCTTTAAAAATTGTGAATCACTATGTTGTACACCTGAAACTTATGTAACATTGTACCTAAACTATAACTCAATTTAAAATAATTTTTTAAAAGATAATAAATAATAAGTGTTGGCAAAGATGTAGAAAAACAGTGAACCCTCATGTACTATTGGTGGGAATGGAAATTGGTGTAGCCACTATGAAAAACAGTATGAAGATTCTTTGAAAAATTAAGAATACTACCACATGATCCAGCAATTCCACTGCTGGGTATTTACTGAAAAAAAAATGAAAACACCAATTAGAAAAGGTATATGGACCCATATGTTTATTGCAACATTATTTACAATAGCCAATATACAAGCAACCTAAGTGCCCATCAATAGATGAATGGATAAAGAAGCTATGATATACATATACAATGGAATATTATTCAGTCATAAAAAGGATGAAACCTTGCCATTTGCAGCAATATGGATGTAACTAGAGGGTATTAAGGTAATAGAAATAAATCTGACAGAGATATTAAAATACTGTATAATTTCTCACATATGCGGAATCACACCAAAAAAATGTGAACCAAATGAACAAGGTATAGATACAGGGAACAAACAGGTTGTTGCCACAGGGGAAGGGAGTAGGGGGAAGGAAAGATGTACATGAGGGAGATTGAAAAGCACAAAATTCCTGAGATTTCTCTGGTGGTCCAGTGGCTAAGACTCTACACTCCCAACACAGGGGCCTGGGTTCAGTCCCTGATCAGGGAACTAAATCCCACATGCCACAACTAAGAGTTTGCATGCCATAACTAGATTCCTCATGCCACAACTATGACATGGAATAGCTAAACAATACTATTTTTTAAAAAAAGAAATGCTTTTTTTTTTTAAAAAAAGGTACAAACTTCCTGCTGCAAAATAATTGAGTCAGGGTATGAAATGTACGTGGGTGCATACTAAGTCGCTTCATTCATGTCTGACCCTGTGAGACTCTATGGACTATAGCCCCCCAGGCTCCACTGTCCATGGGGGTACTCCACGCAAGAATACTGGAGTGGGTTGCCATGTCCTCCTCCAGGGGATCTTCCCAACTCAGGGATCAAACCCGCATCTCTTATGTCTCTTGCATTGGCAGCTGGGTTCTTTACCACTAGCACCACCTGGGAAGCCTCATGAAATGTACAGTGTGGGGGAATAGAGTACATAATTATATAGTATCTTTGTAATATGACAGATCATAACTAGACTTCTCATGGTGATTATTTTGAAATATATATAAATATTAAATCACTGTTGTATAACAGGAATCAACATAGTATTAAACTAATCATAAAATAAAGTGGCAAAGTAAACATCTAAAATAGGAGTAGTTATAAAAATAAGAACTTCATATTTCTTCTTATAGATTTATTTAATTGTATAATGTATGAAAAGATATATATCACAAGGCTTATCTCTTTAATAGTAAGATTAAAAAAGAAAGAAAGTGAAGTGAAGTTGCTCAGTCGTGTCCGACTCTTTGTGACCTCATGGACTGAACCCCACCAGGTTCCTCCATCCATGGAATTTTCCAGGCAAGAGTACTGAAGTGAGTTGCCATTTCCTTCTCCAGGGGATCTTCCTGACCCAGGGATTGAACCTGGATCTCCTGCACTGCAGGCAGATGCTTAACCATCTGAGCCACCAGGGAAGCCCAGTAAGATTAAAAGTAATAATTAAATTCATTTTCTACCATGAATAGATGTAAATATGTAATGATGGATTTCACCTTTATAGGCTATTAAAAAACAATTCAAGATTTAACCAATCTCTTTCAAGCAAGAATTAACTCCACCTTGTTTAATGTAACTTCAGAACATTCCATTTCCACTATTGTACTAAAAGTTCAATCTCCCATTTTCCATGATGACTGCAATATTTTCTACCTTTTTTGAAACTTCCAGAACCCCCACTTCCCAATCTCCTTTCAGCTGATGTTCTTGATTCATTAATTGAAAGTTGAAGTGTTAGTCGCTCAGTTGTGTCCAACTGTTTGCGACCCCATGGACTATAACCAGTCAGGTTCCTCTGCCCATGGAAGTCTCCAGGCAAGACTAATACTGGAATGGGTTGCCATTCCCTTCTCCAGGGGATCTTCCCAACCCAAGGATTGAACCTGGGTCTCCTGTACTGCAGGTAGATTCTTTACCAGCTGAGCCACCAGGGAAGCCCTGATTCATTAATTAGTTAAAATTAACTATGGATGCTCCCTCATCCCCCTAGCATCAATTTAACCAACCCATTAACAGCTGTCCACTCTTCTGACTCCCCTCCTCCTCTTATCCAGATCCAAATCCTTCCCTTTTGCTCTGCATCTCACATAACTTTTTATTTTCAAGAAATCTGTCCCTGCAATTACATCCCTTTTCTACTCTATGATTCAATTCTTTCTCTCTACTAGATTGATCCTATGAGCAAAAATGCTCCAATTTATCCCATCTTAAGAACATGAGAAAAAACAATACTCTCCACTGACTCTTGGTTAACTATATACCTATTTCTCAACTCTGTTAACTTCTTAAAATAATTGTCTAACTAGCCACCCTTAACATTTCCCCTCAATCCACTCCAGGCTCCTGTTTCCAAGAAGTGTCATAAACTGCCCTTTGTCAGTGTCACCAAGAAGTTCTATGTTGCCAAATCAGTGGATGTGGTTTGTCCTCATCTTATTCAATCTCACTCCTTGGAAGGAAGGTTATGGCCAACCTAGATAGCATATTTAAAAGCAGAGACATTACTTTGCCAACAAAAGTCCGTCTAGTCAAGGCTATGGTTTTTCCAGTGGTCATGTATGGATGTGAGAGTTGGACGGTGAAGAAAGCTGAGTGCCGAAGAATTGATGCTTTTGAACTGTGGTGTTGGAGAAGACTCTTGAGAGTCCCTTGGACTGCAAGGAGATCCAATCAATCCATCCTAAAAGAGATCAATCCTGGGTGTTCATTGGAAGGTCTGATGTTGAGGCTGAAACTCCAATACTTTGGCCACCTCATGCGAAGGGTTGACTCATTGGAAAAGACCCTAATGCTGGGTAGGACTGGGGGCGGGAGGAGAAGGGGACGACCGAGGATGAGATGGTTGGATGGCTCACCGACTCGATGGACATGGGTTTGGGTGGACTCCGGGAGTTGGTGATGGACAGAGAGGCCTGGCGTGCTGCAGTTCATGGGGTCGCAAAGAGTCGGACACGACTGAGCGACTGAACTGAACTGAACTGAACTATTCAATCTCACAGCAGCACTCAACATGGCTGTTATCCTTTTTTTTTATTAAGGATTCTTCTCTTTGTTTCTAGGCCACCACAGTCTCCTAGTTTTTCCTTCCTCATGGCTGCTCCTCCTTAGTCCTTTACTAGGCTTCCTTCTTTGCTTGTCCTGCTTATGTAAAAGTACAGGACATTCTCAGGACTTACACTTTCTCTACACTCACTCCCTTGGTAAGCCTGTTACCCAACAGATCCAGCTGCTCACCGTTTGAAAATCAATACCTGAGAGAGAGAGACAAGTGTTGTAGAAAAGAAACCTGCTTTTAATTAGAAAGCCATTAATTTGGGAAGAAGGCAGACTCGTATCCCCCCAAAACCAACTCCAAAGATTCTGCTTGGCCCTGAAAATTTTTAAAGGGGAAATGGGAAGTAATAATCTCAGTTAATTATTGAGAAGCGGTCAGAGTCATCACCATCCCCCACTGTGTGCAGACTGTCAATACCCTGTGATCTTTATTTAGATGCTATCTTCTTCACATATTTTGTTCACAAGATTACTGAAGGGAAAGCTAGGGAAGAGATCTGGTCATCTGTTACTTATTCTTCATTTCTACTCCTTTGATCTTCGGAAAGAAACACCAGGTTAGGTAAGGTGACAAGACCAAGGGGTTTCCTGCTGAGTGTGGTTTCCTGCAAACAGCTGCTTACAAGTCCTTCTGTTTCATGGCTCTGAATGACATTTGTACACCAAGGAGTCTTAGATTTATCTACTGAGTCAAGGTCATATATTCAATTGCCCATTTGACCTGTTCATTTAGATGCCTTATAGGCATCACAGAACAAACACAAGCCTTTGATTTATGCCTCATTCCCTCTACAGTTGTTCTCTGGTCCACCCTGAACAAAAGAACAAAAATTACCCCATTTCTCCTTCAGTCTTTATCTCAATATCCTCCATGCTGTTTAGTCTAGAAACTTAGAAATCAACTTTGAGTCTTCCCTTCCCTCATGTCCCATATCTAATCTATTAACCAGTCTTTTGTTAATGAAATAAACAAAACTCCATCATCTGTGCACTTCTCTCCAACTCTACCATCGTGTTCTACCCTGAGGCCACCATCCTCTCTTACCTAGATATCAAAAATAGTTATCTGGATGGTTACCACTCTTCTGCTCCTGACTCCTTATAATCCACTGTCAACTCAGCATTCAAGGGTCACATCTTAAAAATATAAATAAGTCTACAACAGCCTTCTAATTAAATCACTTCAGTGACTTCCCACCACACTCAGATCAAATTCTTAATCCTAGCCTACCAAGCCTTGGATGGATTCTCTGGCTCCTGGTCCTGCCTGCCTCTCCAGCCTCTCATTAAACAGCCCACAAAATCCATTCCAAAAGACTTGTGAGCACAAATGCTCCAATTCAAGGGTCAGCAGGAGCTGAAAATTAGGCCCTTGAAAACTGGTTAATTCATGTCTTTTGGCTAAAATGACAAATTGCCGTAACCCATTTATCATCTAAGATGAAGTACTATGAATAAAAAAACATACTCAACTTCTTCTACACAAATGCTTGATTTAGAGCTTTTGAAATAATTTCAGCATTCAGCTAAGTGAGGCACTTAATGAGTATTTGGCCCTATTTTTATGCCTAAGTTTTATTTTTAGACATTTATCTTCTTCCCCCAAAGCAGCCGAAATCTTCCACCTTGGATTAAACTGAAGCTACCCAAGTTGCAATCAGCACCCTTACAAAAGGGCTCAAATGTTACAGGCGCCTTGTTCTAGTACATTGTGGCTGATTTCCAGATGTGGGAGAAGAAGGCAAACAGAAGCAGCCTCCGTAATGAAACATGGCAAAAAGAAATCCAGATGCTGAGACTAATCAAGACAGAAGAAAAAGCTGAAGCCATTCTACAAGCATAAAATAAAGAGAACAGAATGGCTACCCCTGTGCTCATCTCAATAGCCACAGACCACACTGACTGAGGGTCTTCCTGGTGGCTCAGATGGTAGAGAATCTGCCTGCAATGCGGGAGAGCTGGGTTCGATCCCTGAGTTGGGAAGCTCCCCTGGAGAAGGGCGTGGCAACCCACTCCAGTATTCTTGCTTGGAGAATCCCATAGACAGAGGAGTCTGGCAGGCTAAGTCCATGGAGTTGCAAAGAGTCAGACACGATTGAGCAACTAAGCACAGCACAGCACACCGGCTGAGGCCTTCAGCACTAACTGTGACAACAACAGACTTGTGTTCAGGTCAGGTTCTCCAGCCCACACATCAGTAACATTAAAGACTGGCCTTGGCTCATAACTGCTGGCCTAGATATGACCAGACACACACAGAAGGTCAGTTGTCTTGTTCAATAAACAAGGATGTTTCACATCATTTGCATCATGCTGGTTCACATTATGAATTCCTCCAGGAAAAGTGGCTTCCAGGGTGCTCCACTCTCCTCTGCATTGTTTTAAATTCAGTGCCTCTCACAATGCTCAGGGCACTGTGCCAATTTGTGAAAGAAGTCATAATAAAGGAAAACTCTCTGTAGCATCCTAGGGATTTCTCCTTAGCCTCCACTTAGATTTTAATAGGATTGACTTTGTTTAGATAGAAAAAAGAACAAAAGAAAAATTTTAGGATTACCCACTCTTTACTCAAAAGAAATCTCCCTTGATGTTTTATAGTGAAAATCCTCCACTTGAGGATTTACATATTGGGTTGAAATTTTGGATCTCTACGTGTACCGTCTTTGCTTCAAGCTCATTTTTTGAGTACGGGGTGCAGGTAGGTGTAGGGAATAGCTCTTCGTTTGTTTGCAAACCAGGTTAAAAGTGTGTTCAACACATCTGGGAAGGAGGTGAAGAGGTGCAGCTGCAGAGCAGCAACAGTGAAGGCAAAGGAAAAGTGAAACAAGAAAGGAAGAAAAGCAGGCGTTAGGTGGTGGTTGCCCTACTGGCCTCAGCTTTAGAACAGAACACAGGGCCACTTGCTCACTCATAAGGGACACTCTCCAGGCCTCCTCTGCAGAACCACAGCATCTCAGAACAATCCATCAGAGGAAGAGAGCAAAAGGGATTCATTGATAGATTTTCTCCATAGGCAAATTTTCCCCATGGGGCTTTAATCCCCATGCTCTTCCTGGTCCCCTTGGGGCACCACTCAGGAAGCCAGACCTCACGCCTCCCAGTATCATACTTTGAATATGGAAATTTGGGGCAAAAGGAAACCACACCTCTGGGAGTCTCCTTAGGTCATGTTTGGACCCTAATGGTGGCAGCTCTCACTGTGGAGACATCAATGGGGCACATGCTGAAGCTGGCCTCCCCAGGGGAGGCGGCTGATGTTTTGGTCACTGTGGAGGCATCAGTGAGGCACATGCTGAAGCTGGCCTCCCCAGGGGAGGCTACTGATGTTTTGGAGGCAGTGGCATTGGGGAAGGGGCTCTCTTTGTCCAACCAGTTGAAGGCTCAGGAAACAGGCAAGGCCAAGAAAATCTAGGGAGGCTCATGAATCAGGCCCAATAAAAGTAGCTCTTTCAAAAATGCCACATATTTAATATCTGATATTTTGTATGTTAGCACAGCTTCCCTGATGGCTTCATGGTAAAAAAAAAAAAACCTGTCTGCCAATGCAGGAGACTTGAGTTCAATGTGTTGGGAAGATTCCCTGGAGAAGGAAGTAACAATCCACTCCGATATTCTTGCCTGGGAAATCCCGTGGACAGAGCAGCAGGGCGGCTTGCAGTCCACGGGGTCACAAAGAATCAGACACAACTTTGCAACTAAACAACAACAACAGCAACAAGACCATTTGGCATTTGCTCAGATCCCCTGGGATCACTTTTAACAATTCAGTTTTCATGCACACATTGCTCAGTTGGTGCTACCTACTCACATCACTGCAGCCTTTTCAGAGGCTTGCCCTTAGGTAATGAAAGCTGTGGTCTGGGAGTCACACTCCTTCCCTACTCTGTGCCCTAGTGGTGGCTTCCAGGCAAGAGCCATTCTGTGGTCCAGAGCCCCACTGTGGGAACAAGGCTGAGACTCCACCTAAAGCCCCATCCTTGCTTAGTGTCTTCTGTCCCACCCTGCTTCCCACACATCCTCATGGGTTTCTTTTGGAAAACACCACCTCATTATTTGTCCACAAACACCCATCTCCAAAGGGTTTGCTCTCCCAGAAGCGGAGCCCTAGACAAAGCACGTGTAAGGGAAACCACATTACACCAAAGGGGCCAGGGCACTTACTAACCTTCAAGGACCATTTTCCAGCTCAGAATTCTATCATGGAATGTTTCTTCTTGCCAAAAGTGTAGATTATAAATCCTCCTCGATTGTGCTCTATACAAGAAAGAATATAGCTGGATTGAGTGCAGTCTTTTGTTTTTAGCAAGAAGGCTGCAAACCCAAGACAACAGGCAAAAAAAAAGCAGGGTTAACAAAGCAGATAGCAGCTGTTTTGTCAGTCACATAAAGATAGTAAGCAATTGAACAAGATTCCATTAAGTGAGCTTTGAACATGCGCAGATGTAAGTCCAAGGACTTCTTGGAAATAGTCACCTCCCCCTCTTTAACAGACCCTGAATAGATGTCCATGACACATCAAATGCCTTGGGGAGCCAGTCCACTTCACTCCCTTCAGCTCAGAACCTATGTTGTCATCACTAAATAATCTAACTAAATATTATGTTAATTGACTACATGGGAGGACAAGACATACTTGGTGTTTCTCCAACAACTCAGTTAAATAAGATGAATGCTTCAGAGAGGCTGAATAAAGCACAAAGAAGGAGGCAAGAAAATTCAGCTGTTTGGATTAGATGTGGGAGAGTCAATAGAGAAAGACTGAAAGCAAATTGTAAAGCTCTAGAAGGAGTTGGATTCTTTTTAACAATCTGAATACAAAGTTCTCCAGCTACTTTCAAGAAACAAAAACTGGAAATATCAGATGGTGAGTTATTGATTAGTTTGTGTAAAAAAGATAATATAGACCATCAAACAGTGGCCCCATACTCAGAGCAAGGCCTTAGTGCCTCCCACTCAAAAAATCTAGAAAATGAATGGACAGCAGTGTATTTTAACTTAAAAAATTTTTTTTAAATATGTAATTTGGGTATCTCACTTTTTAACCATACTAACTGCTGGGGTTGATTATGTCACATGTAAGGATTTCAACTAAATAATGAAAACTGTAAAATGATACTGTGACTTTTCACCTCAGACAGTGTGAGATGACGTTTTTATATCAGAGGGGCAGTGACAGTCAAAGAGTCCGAGCTAATCTGCAGTAGAAGGCTTCCTTCCTAATGTTGGTTTAGGTTCATCACCTAAGTCTGATATCAGAATCCCACTCTGTGATGGTCATGGTTGTTACATTTAAATATCCTACTGTGTGGTAAATGATATATTCAGTATTCCTTAGAATGAACTTAACTATTCTAACTCAGTCCCTGTGTCACTCTTTCAACTACAGAAGTAAAGAACTCCTCTTTGTATCCACCTGTCAGGGTGTTAGGGTTGAGTGACCTGTAATGAATATCAGAATCCAGGATTTAGTGTGAAGAAGTGGCAAAACCCAATCCTGACGAGACTGTTAGCTGCCATGTTACTAACACCGTTGCCCCAGAACCATACCCTGCTCCTCCCTCCAGTAAACCCACAGAAAACCACACCCAACCACACTCTCTGGCTGTGTTCACAGCACAGGAATAAGAGTGTAATTTGCATCAGCTGATTCAGCTTTGAAAGTGGGACGAAGGGCCCCCTGCGTCTCATTACCATCTCACTGTAACAGTAAGAATGTCTGTGTGCACCAAGATGGTTCAACCTGCTTCCCAACCAGATGCTAAAGGACCGTACAAGGGTTGAAAAGAGGTGGCATCCCAGTTGCAGGAAGAACCCCGCCTATTCCCAGAAATCCAATGCATATGCCTCCCTCTCATTAGTCCTGCCCTTAAAATCTTGCCTTAATTGTCCCCCAGGAGAGAAGTTATTTGTGAATAAAGTTTCTGCTTCTGCATTGTCTGGCCACTGAATAAAGCTTGTGCTGCTTTAATCTCAGATATGATTACGTTTTTTGACTGTGTGAACCTGAATGGAAAAAGAACCCTTCTGAATGAGGAAGGGGCCTTTGGCTGGGCTCGGGTCTAAGCAAGGGGTCCATATGACCTAATTTGGCAAGACTTATTGTTTGTTAAGGGATGATTTACAACGCACTGCCTTCTGGCAGGTACTTGTGCCCCTGTATATCTGAATTGGTGGCTTTCAGTCCTTAGAATTTATAACTGTAGCTCACCCGACTAGCTGGTGCAGAAGGAAAGAAAAGACTGCTGGCCTAGTTCTGTGTGCACAGCTCAATGGGTCATTTCGAAAGTACAGTGGTTATCAGGTTGGCTTTGTACCTGTAAGCTCTCTGTACAGCTCAGAGTCAATCCTGCCAAACAACTTTTGTTTGTAAAGCTCTATTGCTTCAGCCTTATCTTTTCCTCACAAACCATTTCTAAATTAAAGTCAGAAACATTAAAATTCTGAGAAACAAGAGAAAGTGAAATACCTCAAATTTATCCTTACCTTCTAGGTAACAGGACTAGATCTTTCTTTGTAAGGAAACCCAGTCATCCAGCAAGCCTACCATCTTTTTTGCCATTAAAACACACAATTTGAACATCTCTCCTACATATCATAGGACCTTAAGTCAGACAGTCCCTAATCTCAAAAAGCTTAGTTTGGTACCAAAAAATAGATGTATTATATAAACAAATAAGTCCAAATACACAGATATAGGCAGCACTAAGGAATCCTCTGCCCAGGTGCTATGGAAGGACATAGGGAGAATACTGGAGCTTAAGAGGGAGCAGGGTTTTAAGAAAAGCTTCTTGAAGCATCAGTTTTGAAAGACAAGGAGAAACTGACCTGTAAGGAAGAGTATAGGGAAGTGGAAGAGGGAAGACATTCTAGGCAGACAATAGAACAAAGATGCAGCTGCAAGAGAACATAGAAACCAAATAGGCCACATGGAAGAGAAAATGCTGGAAAAGTATGCAAGGGCTCAATCATGACCATTCTTGTAATCCATACTAAGGAAATGGAAAGTTAATGATGAAGTCAGATTTGTGTTTTAGAAGACGAATAAAAGAAGCCAGCTTGTAAGCATCAAATAAGTAGATATGACAGAAAACAATTTAAAAGCAAACAGTGTGAAATGGAGAAAGTGAAAAGGACACTGTGACAGTTACCGGTACCATTTCTCTTTCCTGCTAACTGAACCCCTTCTCTGCCCAGCCCTGTGCGGGATACAACCACTTCTAGTTAAAAGGAGAACTGAGAAACAGTTCAGAAAAGATAAATGAAATGACCATCACAACTCAGCGTGGGTTAGGAGTCCTCTATATTTGGAAAAGGAGAAACTAAGGGTGACCACTGTGAAGAGCTGGGCCTATGTCAGGGGTGGAAGCCAATCAGAACTTTCCAACTTTCTTGCAAACTGAGAGTCCAACAGCTAACTATGTTTACCTCACTCTTGAGTACTGAACTCCAATTATATATTTGTATATGTCCACCTTTTCCTCCTCCTAGCTCTGAAATTAAAAGAAGAAGACTAAAGGGTGACCAGCCTCCTGAACTTCTTTGTATCCAAAATTAACTACTAAAATCAAACTGAAAAAAACAAATATTGATTTTGGACAATGGAACATAAACAAAAGTCTGTTGGGAGAATTTCTATGGAATCCTTGTAACAGGGATAGATGAAAGAGCAGAACTCCATAGAAACCGCCCCCCCTTTCTCTATTTCCTGAGCATTGATTTGATGCCTGGAGCTGCAGCAGCCACCCTACAGATGTGAGGAAACACATAGGAGGACTAAAATGTCAACAAAATAAGAATAATAGAGCAGGAAGATGGAAAGAATCTGGGTTTGAAATAGTATTTTTAAGTCCCTATACTTGCCTGTTATGCATTTTCTATCTTTAGAGTTCCTGTTAATTAAGTTTAAGTTGCTGTTAGTTTGGTCTTCAAATGTCTCTGAACATTCCAAAGTGACACAGAATAATAATAACTTTTTTTTACCTGATGAAGAGCTGCTGACACAGGAAGCAGGCTCTATTTTTGTCTACATAAAGAAAAAAGTCTGTTCTCCCTACAACAAAATACTAAAAGGATTTGTATTTTGTCTTAACAGGGTAAAGTTAGAAATATGCATTTTCTTGCTAATGGTAACAAAACCACTTTTAATCTTGAAGCTAAAACAAACATTAGTTATGAGCCATTGGAACTCTGTAGTAAGTTTAATGTGCCTTCAGTTTTTTTTATAGGAATAGATTTCTATTAGCAGAACCACATTAACCTTAAAATTCCTGTTTCTTTTTAGCGTCAACATTAAAAGGAAAATACTGATTCACAGCTGAAGCTTTATCTTGCAAATAATGGAAGTTTTCTGTTATACAACTAGAAAGAGTTTGCCTGGCTAATTTTACTCTCTAGGAACTCTCTAGTTCCTGTTTCTCCTTACTTCTTTCAAATGAAAGGAGTAGATACTTGTTTTCAAGAAACCTTTAAAAATAAGATTATAAAACAGTAAAGTAACTTCACAGTGTATGATACAACAAGGACATGAATATTTATAGAAAGAATACACTGGACACATCATGACATAATTATATGTACTTCCATGTCATAAGTTTATTGTTAAATTTGTAGAGTTAAGAGTAAAGAGGGGACAATATAGAAGCTTTAAGTTGGTCTTTAGACTTTTCAAATGCAGAGTACATGCGTTTGACTCATCTGGGCTCATGAGTATATTGGTCCCTCACAGACCAAGCTGACCAGGTAAGGTGATGACTGAGATAGATCTGGATATTAAATAATGCCTGTGGCAATTCCTAGTAAGAGAACTGCAATGAAAGCTCCTAAGTTTTGAAGAAAGGCTTTGCTTCCTTTAGCAAGGGATATTTCTTTCACAAATTGTCTCTAGGAGGATCAGATAACACAGAGTTTCTGAAGAAGATACTTGAGTTTTAGACTCTACAGATCAGAGATCCAATATCTACCACAATGTAAAAACGAAGCTGAGTACACCTTCCAACATTCCATCAAGCTCTGAAAGAACAAATAAATTGCACAAGCAGATTGTTTACATGCCCACAGAGCCTACCACACTGCTGTTTCATCCTCAACCAGAGCTTATGGCCTCAAAGGGGGTTCCCTTAACAAGCATTTGAGTACCAAGGATGGTTGGCTTCCCAGGTTGCGCTAGCAATAAAGAACCTGCCTGCCAATGCAGGAGACATAAGAGACGTGGGTTCGCTCGATCCCTGAGTTGGGAAGATCCCCTGGAGCAGAGCATGGCAACTCACTCCAGTATTCTTGCCTAGAGAATCCCGTGGACAGAGGAGCCTGGCGGGCTATAGTCCAGAGGGAAGCAAAGAATCAATTACAACTGAAGCAACCAAGTATGCACACACACATCAAGGGTGGTTTTGCAGGAGAAGAGTTGCGTCTCCTGTGAGCAGACTCTGTAGGTTTAGAGCCCCTGACAGGTAAGCCTGAAGGACAAGGGAGCAGGGGATACCTCCAGTTTGGCAGGACATTGAGTAGTGCCTAATATAGCTTTGGCTGAACGAAGATGAGGCTTTAAGCCAGGCTCTGTACCACTTTTTGGACTTGTTGGTCAAGGCGATGGAAGAAGGCTGATTGGAAGACTGAGAAAAGGATGAGAATACAGAACATTAGGAATGGACCCAGAGCATGAGATTGATCAGGAGTCTACTGAGCAAGCGTGAAAAAAGAGGCCGAGCTAACTTGATGCCATTGTTACTTATTCATGTAACTGAGAGCCTCTTCTCTGGTGAACCCTTTCTGGTGAGCATCCGCATGGAACCCGAATAAGGCAGCCATGGCTTCAGGAAGAGAGGTTCTTTCTCTCTGTTCCTTTCCTGCATCAAAGCGAACCAGGCTATGCTACAGCTGACTGCCACTGCAGATTGCCACTGAAGACTTACGGAACACTCCATGTGTCATTTTTTTATCCCACCTAAATTGGCTGTGAAGGGAGTTCCTTGATCAGAACAAAGGCCAGGGAGTAATTCAAATGTAACTCCCCATTTTATGTTCCCTATCAATGAAGTTGTTAACCTTGTAACATGGTGGAATGGTCTCTAAGAACCTAGCTTGGCAATCTCACAGGGCGTCTTCTTCCACCTTGGAAGTTACTTAACATAGCTACTTGGCAGAGTACTGGTTAGGCTCTGAACCGTGTGCTAAATAAGGCCCTGTCTCCTCATAGTTACAAGATGTGGATCTAAGAACCACAGAGTGAGGGCAGCCTGATGGGTCTAAAAATGATAGCTGATTAACCCACTCTCACATTTATAACTCACTGTCCCTTTAATGTCCATTCATCCTTTCTTTTAATACTTAAGGGAGGAATGCTTTCACCATGGGAAACAGTTTGGTTCTTCTGAATTGGAAGTTAAAACTGGTCATTTGAGCTCTTCATGCCAAGGAAAAAATGGCAGAAAAGTGGGATACTGTCTTGGCTGGGCCAATTGACCATGCCTAATAAGATGATTTGCAATTACTGCTGTACAACTAGGAGGAATATGATAGGAACTCAATGGATCCCTTTCTTTTTTTGATATGCTGTGGGTGAGGTTAATGGGGGACTATCTATAGGGAAGAGCACCATGAACTGAAACAGCTCAAGAACAGTTCGGGCTACCCTGCTGGGGAAATAGCAGAGGGACGGGCCCCAGGTAAGATCACAGAATGAGTAATAGCAAAAGGAAGGCATGAGTATCAGCTCTGGCTTAGGGATAAGCGGCAGAAAGAATGACCATAGCCTGTGCTGTGACTTAGACTAAAACGTCTTCTCTCCTACCCATACTTTACGCAGTGTGTGCTGCTGGTAGTAAAGCATTTCTTTTGGACCATAGACTGAAACAGAATTTGAAGGGGAATATTATCTAAAGCAGAGCTACTTAAAGTAGGGGGTCTGCAGGCTGGTGCCAGTCAGTGAGCTGTTTATTACTGGTTCATAACACCAAAAGTATAGGAATACAGAATAAGGATTTAAAATTACTCTGTCAAATTGGTATCAAAATCTTTATGCCTATTGTATGTAATAATAAAAAAATCGAGGCTTGCATTTTATGTTCTTTCGAATTTCATTTTTCTAGAAATTCATTTTTATTACATCTTCCCAATGAATTTGTCCATGACAGATTAGAAACAAAACTTTACTGTTCCTTTAACTACAGAGAGCTGAGAAGCACTGATTTTAATGAGCATTGGGTTTGTCAAATCTATTACTACTCCTGAATGCAGCACCTGTTTAGGGTGAGAAGTCTGGTTCACAGAACTTCAGTCAGTATGCAGAGAGAAGGGGCAGCAAATAGATACGGTTCCAGAAACAACTTGGAAGGTAAAGGTAGTTGGGAACTAGGATCATAAGTGAAGAGAACAATGGGGTCAAGGAATGTTGTTGGGTGTGTCTGTAGGCCTGGGAAAAGAGGGAAGGCAGGGGCGGCGGTGCAGCCACGGAAGGGCTAGGGTCTAGAGAAAGATTAGAGGGGGCAGAGGTGAGACGAGGAATTACCAGAAGACAGGTTTGCTCAAGATACGGATAGATGAGAGAATTTATATTTCTCAAAGAGAGTGGTAGCTAATCTTTGAAGAGTAAGGACTGGAAGCCCGTATGAGGAAAAGCAGAACCATCATTCCATAGTGAATCATGCTGGGCCTGGAACTTACCACCTGCACAGATGAGAACATGGGCAAAGATGCCTCGCTTTGAAAAATCCTCTTAGCAGTGTTGGTTGGTATCTCCCTCTATCTCTCTGCCTGAATTTGCCAGTGTCTGGCTCAGAGGGTAAAGCGTCTGCCTGCAACGCGGGAGACCCAGGTTCAATCCCTGGGTCGGGAAGATCCCCTAGAGAAGGAAATGGAAACCCACTTGAGTACTCTTGCCTGGAGAATCCCATGGACAGAGGAGCCTGGTAGGCTACAGTCCACGGGGTCGCAGAGAGTCGGACACGACTGAGCGACTTCACTTTCACTATTGAACTCCGACGCCTCCACAGAAGAATTTCTAGCTACAGAAACACAGAAATGAGTAGAGGCTCACCTGCCAGTAAACATTTGAACAGCATATGAGAATCACCACCTGAGCAAAGAATGATGTGCTGGGCAGCTATTCCAGCACCAGCTCCATCCTTTCCATGGGTCATGCTCCCACCAGGCAGACCTGCCAAGGTTCCAGCTTCCACAAGGCGACCTCATTCTTGGGATCCCATAGCATCAATTCCTTTCATCATAGAGGTAGCGTCCTGTTTCCTAAGTTCCTCACACTCTTCTATTTGATTTCCCTACTTTTATACCACCTGGTTTCTGGGATTAAATACTCTATGTTGTAAATACTTGAAATGGACGCTATTTTCCCAGAAAGACTGTCTGTGGATCAGATAAGTTCACTCACACTAGTCCCTGGGGTGTCTATAATTACCACATTTTCCTCTGAGTATATACCAGAAATGTTTATCCTTGACAATTTTTAGACTCCGAACATCAGCTCTTTGACCTCTTACTTGTAAAGGCCACCTAGAGTAGGAAAGCCAAATGGTAACCATCTGCATACCTGTACCTCCAAAACAGCTGATCAAAAGCAATATCACATCCTGAGATATTTTCAAAGGCTTGAAAGATGTGCATGTGGATTGTTGTTATTCAGTCGCTAAGTTGCATCCAACTCTGCAACACCATGGACTGTATTGTAGCCTGCCAGGCTCCTCTCTCCATGGGATTTCCCAGGCAAGAATACTGGAATGGGTTGCCATTGCCTTCTCCAGGGAATCTTCCCGACCCAGGAATTGAAACTATGTCTCCTACATTGACAGGCAGATTATTTACTGCTGAGCCACCAGGGAAGCCCATACATGTAGACAGTCATACTTTATTCTCATCTAGTTCCCTAGTTTAGTCATTGCAAACATTGATAACAATTGAATTAAAAAAAAAAAAACCAAAAAAAAGAGTAAAAGACAAACAAAAAACTCCCCAAAACAAAAACTAGACTATAAGGGCTGGATCATCAATTTAATTCCTAAAAATTCCATGTTTGATTTGAGCCAAAGATTTCTGCTTGTCTGATATTTCCTGAGCCCTGATTACTGCACTGCCTTTGGATCTCTGACCACACCCACCTGGGCTGCCAACACTTGCCTTTAGCGTGATTCTTAACTCTGCTGAGTTTAGGGATCTCATTTTCATTGCATCTTCTCCGCAGTCTGGGCCTACAAAAACAGTTGCCAATGTGCATTTTTAAAGGACTCTGCAGCCTGGCTCAGCAATCTGTTTCTTAGGAAAGATTTTTCTGAGCTCCAACAGCAGAACAAAATGAGAGGTAGGTAGGCCAGACACATACATATTCAAACTAATTTTTTTTTTTTCTTTTTAGTTTTTGTAGACTTTGACAGCAAAGAAAACCCGAGAATGATAAAGAGGAAGGCATTCAATGTTACCTAGTGTAGGACAGTACTCAGCAATGGTTTGCACTCACCAGGTCATCAAACTAGAAATTAAAGCTGGCTGCGTAGGCTAGCTCATTGAGTACAGACTTCCTGGTGAGGACTCCTGCAATGATTTCAGCAGATCTGAATTTCTTAAATTTCCTCTAAAAATGTTTTCTTCACTGTATCCTCTAAGGCATGTATGTACTGAATTTAAATTACTTTGTGTTACTCAGAGAACAATGGTGAAGAGAAAGATAAGGTGTTGGTCCATGTAGGGTTGTCAGATAAAATATAGGACACCCAGTTAAACTTGAATTCAGATAAACAACTAATAATATTTTAGTACAAGTATGTCTGAGGCAATATTTGGGACATACTCACACTCATGCTTAGTTGCTCAGTCATATCCGACTCTTTGTGACCCCATGGACTGTAGCCCACCAGGCTCTGCTGTCCACAGGATTCTCTAGGCAAGAATACTGAAGTGGGTTGCCATTTTTTCCTCCAGGGGAGCTTACTAACCCAGGGATCAAACTTGTGTCTCCTACCTCTCCTGCACTGGCAAGCGGATTCTTTACCACTAGCACCACCTGGGAAGCCTCACTCATACTAAAACAAGTCATTTATTGATTATCTGGAATTCAGACTGAACTGGGAGTCTTGTGTTTCTGTTTGTCAATTCTGGCAACTGTACCGTGGGGGCAGCTGGCATTAGCTTCTTTTCATATGAAGACAACTTGGCTGCTTTGGCAGGGGCACACACACACATACAGAAGTGGTTAAGAACTAAGGCTAGAGAGTGAGACTGCCTACATTTGAATCGTATCACTTCCACCTAATGACTCTGATCTTGGACCAGAGCCAGCAACACAATTTGAGCGGTCAGCATGCCTTATCAGCCTCCACTCTCTTAATTTTGGCAACAGCTACCCAGACACTCAGCAGTGCCCCCAAGGAGATGCCCAGTTGCCTGAGGAGGAGAGGTTAGTGAGACATTTGGTAACCTCTTAGCGTGAGGTTTCACATTTCTGTCCTAGATCATAGAAGGGAGCTTCCCTGCCTTTTATCCCAGTAAGGGCTCATGGCTAATTCCAAATACTACCCTTCTCTAGGTGTCTGTTGTATGCAACCCACCATCAGGATCAGTTGGGGGTTTTGTTTTTGGTAGCAACAGAAAGGAACCCAGGATAACAAGCAAAACATAGTTTTGAAGGGAAGGAGTTAAAGTTGCTCACATGATTCAAACAAGGGCTGCACAAACCAGCTTCAGGAAGGACAGGAGTAGGAACAGTGAGATGTCAAAACCCAGCTGTGGAAGCCTGAGGTCACTGCACCAGGTCCCTACTTGAGACGATCCCTACTTTTCCACCTCTGTCAGGTTTCCAAATGATTTGGGCGCTCTACTGAATCCAGGTGTTCTATTCCTGGGTCAGAATGATACGGCACAAGGACTGAGAGCGATGACACAGCCAGAGCCCGAGGGAGTGGATGTGAGCTGAGGGCACATCCTAGGGGGCACCTACTGTAAGTTTTGCCCCAGAACCCCATTAGGATTCTATTATAATAATCAGCAATGCTCAAAATTCTCCAAGTTAGGCTTCAGTATTACATGAACCGAAAAATTCCAGATGTTAAAGCTGGATTTAGAAAAGTTAGAGGAACCACAGATCAAATTGCCAACAACCACTGGATCATAGAAAAAGCAAGAGAATTCCAGAAAAACATCTACTTCTGCATCATTGACTACACTAAAGCCTTTGACTGTGTGGATCACAACAAACTGTGGAAAATTCTGGAAGAGATGGGAATACCAGACCACCTGACCTGCCTCCTGAGAAATCTGTATGCAGGTAAAGAAGCAACAGTTAGAACCAGACATGGAACAATCGACTGGTTCCAAATTGGGAAAGGAATACTTCAAGGCTGTATATTGTCACACTGCTTATTTAAGTTATATTCAGAGTACCTCATGTAAAATGCTGGACTGGATGAAGCATAAGCTGGAATCAAGATTGCTGGAAGAAATATCAATAACCTCAGATATGCAGATGACACCATACTTATGGCAGAAAGCAAAGAGGAACTAAACAGCCTCTTGATGAAAGTGAAAGAGGAGAGTGAAAAAGATGGCTTAAAAACCCAACATTCAAAAAACTAAGATCATGACATCTGGTCCCATCACTTCATGGCAAATAGATGGGGAAACAATGCAAACAGTGACAGACTATTTTTTGGGGCTCCAAAATCACTGCAGATAGTTACTGCAGCCATGTAATTAAAAGACGCTTGCTCCTTGGAAGAAAAGCTACGACAAACCTAGACAGCATATCAAAAAGTAGAGACATTACCGACCAAGGTCCGTCTAGTCAAAGCTATAGTTTTTCCAGTAGTCATGTATGGGTGTGAGAGTTGGACTATAAAGAAAGCTGAGTGCCAAAGAATTGATGCTTTTGAACTGTGGTGTTGGAGAAGACTCTTGAGAGTCCCTTGGACTGCAAGGAGATCAAACCATTCAATCCTAAGGGAAATAAGACCTGAATATTCATTGGAAGGACTGATGCTGAAGCTGAAACTCCAATCTTTGACCACTGATGCCAAGAACTGACTCATTGGAAAAGACCCTGATGCTGGGAAAGATTGAAGGTGGGAGGAGAAGGGGACGACAGAGGATGAGACTGTTGGATGGCATCATGGACTCAGTGGACATGAATTTAAGCAAGCTCTGGGAGTTGATGATGGACAGGGAAGCCTAGCATGTTTTAGTCTATGGGGTCGCAAAGAGTCAGCCATGACTGAGTGACTGAACTGATAATAATCATAGATATAACAGATGTATGGACAGAACTTTCTGTTACAGTGAAGAAATGGAAACAATTTAAATGTCCAATCAAGGGAAGATTAGAATAATAATATGGAGAAATAAAATACAGTATATAAAGGTACCTTATTTATCAGATGATTTTAAATACTGGATTGATATTTCATGTTATAGGAAGCTCTCCTATGAAATTTATAATGTAAGTCAGGATTTTACCGTAGTTCTTTTCTGTTTTCTGATTTCAAAATTCTTCCCAATAAAAAAACTCTGTGAAATGATAAGTAAAAATAATGCATAACCCTAAGCTAGATGCCTCCCACCCCCCCATCCCAGAGAGTGACTCGCTGTATCTGGAGTGAGGGCTACATTTTCACAAACACTCCAGAGAGTTCCACCTCAGGTTGTACAGAGATCACATTTGAGAACAATGTTTTAGATGTTAGTGGAGGATATTGTTTGAAGGATATCCTTCAAATGACTAGAGTCTCCAGGCTTGAAATATTCTAATAAACTCTGAGAGTTAATTTGTTCTGCTAGCAGTCCTTGCCATTGTGTCATTTCTCTAATAGCATCTTTCCCTCCTTGGGGATCTTCTTCCCAATTCACAATATGAGAAGAGATCGAGAGAGGTGACACCCATCTGGCCCTTGCCTGTCCCAGATAGGCACCTGTGTTAGGTCCTAGGCTGCACAACAAACACCACACATTTACTAGCTTAGAACAACACACTTGTGTTATCTCACAATAGCTTAACCGAATTTTGGGCTCAGCGTGTCACCCGGCTGCAGTCAAGGTTGTCAGCCGGGGCTGCTATCTCATCTGAGGCCTGCAGTCATTTTCCGAGATCGCTGACTGTCAGTGGGATCTGGTTCCTCGCCGCTGTAGTGCTGAGGACCCCCCACCATCCCCTGGCACACGGTCCTCTCCACCACAGGGCGGTCTGCTGCTTCAAGGCCAGCAGGAATGCAGCTTCTGGCTTCAAAGGACTCACTGCTTAGGGTCAGGCCCACTCAGAATTCTGTCTCTTGGTTACCTCAAAATCAACTGCAAATGATGAAAAACAACTTTGTCAGAGAGTGTATTCTAATGAAGGCTGTGACTACCAAATCATGTTCACAGGCCCAGTCCACATTCAAAGGGAATCCCACAGAGTGTGTACACCAGCAAGCAAAAATCCTGGGGCCATCGGAGAGTTCGACCCCTGTGAGAGCCAGCCTTTGAATGACCCTCAGTGATCAGACTCTTGTATCCTACATTGGACCGGCATAGGTCTGTCTAACCAATAGAATACTGCAGAAATGATATGTTCCTAATTGGGTTATAGAAGAACTGTGTCCTCCAGTTTGGTTTCTCTTGCTCCTTGATTGTTCACTCTGGGGGAAGCCAGCTGTCATGCTGTATGAGAAGCCTCTGTGGAGAGATTCACGTGACAAGTAAATGACTCTCCCAATCAGTAACCACAGGAATGAGCCTGGAAGCAGTTTCTCCAGCTTCTTCAGATGACTTCAGCCCTGGCCAACATTTTACATCTTAACTGAAATCCAGTGGGAGATCTATAGCCAGAAACATCCAGCTAAGCCACTTCTGGGCTTAAGTTGGCTCAGTTGGTAAAGAATCTGCCTGCAATGCAGGAGACCTGGGTTTGATCCCTGGGTTGGGAATATCCCCTGGAGAAGGGAAGGGCTACCCACTCCAGTATTCTGGCCTGGAGAATTCCATGGACTATACAGTCCATGGGGTCATAAAGAGTCAGACACGACTAAGCGACGTTCATTTTCAAGCTGCTTCCAGATTTCTCACTCTCAGAAACTGTGCAAGATGATAAATGTTTGTTGTTTTAAGCTGCTGAGTTGAGGGATTATTTGTTATGCATCAGTAGGTAACCAGTGCAACACTTGTCCCAGGCCTGACTAATCTAGAGAGAGAAACACACCTGTGTTCCTCTTCTCTAATAACACAGGAGGAGCACATATGCAGCAGGAGTTAATAAGCCCACAAAGAGAGGAGCAGAGAGCAAAGGTAGGTTGGATGGTGCAAGGGCAGCAGTGGTATCTTTTCAGCCTCTGGATCCAGTCAGGTTTAATATAGTCCCATGCCTATTATTCTCAGTATTATGACCGAATGAATTCTTTCTCCCCACTTTAAGTTCAGAGCCTTCCAAAGTACACTTAGTCCTACTGAAAATGTTTTGGTCCTCTGTCCATCGAATAAATAAGCATAAATTTATACTGATATGCAGTGCAGTTAGCCCAAAGACCATAATTTGTTCCTCTTCTCTATCTCTTGATGGCTGTGATTAGGCTGAAATCTGGTTTCTGTCACTTGCAACTAGGAGGAGTTCTGATTCAAAAGCCCTCTGTAAGATTAGTTTCATGTGTCATTGTGGTCATTTTCTTATTGAATCTCTCCCTTGAAGGTCATACTGGCTGGCCCTGGATCGTATGTTAGGTCATGCTCTTCAGGTTCCTTGAAAATAAGTTCTGTTTTCTTGTGTTTCTAAGAAAGTTCCTATGGCATTTTCTCCCAGGGAAGCCGGAGCATGCTGAGAGTCTAGCAATTTGACTAAATGATCTACATTTATCCAGGATAAATTTCCTTTATAGTGTATGGCATCTTGCTTCCTAACTTAGCTAATCAAACACTCTCTGGGTACCAAGCCAACTGTTCATGCTGAAGCAGGCTGAGCAGTCATTGTGAAAAGAAACACAATAAACAAATCCCACGCATGAATTGAGCAAAGATTCTGAGTTCTGAGAGGCAGTTTCTCCATCTAGTCTCAGTGCAAAGGAGTCTATAGAGGCCACACAGTTAACCCACTGTTCATTCTGCTTCCTCCCAACTCTGAACCGTAGCAGTGAGTTTACATAGAATGAGACCTCTTTAGTGAGCCCCCTTACCCACATAACAATCCTATTGTGATTTTCTTCTAGACACCAGAACTGCTGCCAAAATAACAGATAATGCATTTTAAATTGAAATTTATAATCAAAGTCTAGAGGCTGAGTCCTAACTGCCCTTCCCCACATAATTCCTAATTTTGTCATTTCCTAGAATAATATAGTAGTATAGGCTCTAAATTCACCTCAACAGCATTATTTCTTACCAAATCAATTTCTTTAACTTAGCCTAGTGACCATTCATAAAACCTGCCCTTAGAAAAACTTAAGTAATTCTGTTAATAGTGTTTGCCATTTGGTTCAATACATTCAGCATCCAGGAACTGAGTAAAAGGAGCTCAGAGAAATTGGTACTAACAATACCTGGCAGTTTTTTCCCCTAAAGAAAGTTTTCTATCACATTGGTTAGGATCAGAGACTCTAGACTTAGATTACTTGGATTCAGAGCTCAGGTTTTCCATTTAAAGCCATGTATCATTGGCCAAATTACCCAACTCCTCTTTGTATCTATAACATAGAGATAATAGTAATATCCATCTTGGAATTATTTTTATAAGAACTATTTAATGATATTCAAAAACACTTATAATACTACCTGGTACACAGTGAAGTATTAAACAAATAGCCAGCACAGACTATTCTAAAATCTGATTGTTTATCTCCCAACTTACCGCAGAAGATACTTCAGCATCATTCAAAAGAAGTATCACCATCGCATCTTGTGTACCATTTGTACTCTTCTACATGCTGTGGAGGAAATCAGATTAAGGTTATTTCAGAGTACTGGTATCCCCATACGACTAAAAAAAAACCACCACAAATCTTCTTTACAGGAAGATATTATCCCAAGCTGAAAATCACTTCTACAACATTTTTGCAAATACAGTTTCTGGCACACAATAAAAAATAACTAGGCACTCAGAGACAAGATAATAAACAGCAAATAGAACTCACAAGTACCTTAAAGGTTGGGGTTTTTAGACAGAGATGTTAAAATAACCATACTTACTTAGATTAAGGAGATAGGACAAGATAGAGAATTTGGTAGAGGGTTGAAAACCATAAACAGAAATTACAAGAACTGGAAAATAATAACCAAAATTAGTGACAATTTAATAAATTGATTTAACACCCGTTTAGACAGCCAAAAGGAATTAGTGGCCTGGATACTGATGGGCTTGAAACAACTATCCCAAATGAAGCAAAGAGAAACGAAAGAGTGCGATTAGGAAGGAAGAAACTGAAGATACAGTGAGAAGGTAACATACAAGTGGAATTCTAGGGAGGAAAAAAGAATGGGCAAGAAGAATTATTTGAAGAGATAATGGATAAAAATTTTCCAAAAATGAAAGACATCAATATACAGATTTAGAAGCCAAAACAATTCTAAACAGAATAAAGAGAAAAACACCAGGGACCCAACTGTGAAATTTTAACAACCAAAGAAAAAGTTTTAAAGCAGCTGGACGTAAACAAAAGCAGACTACCTTCAAAGGAACAACAATTAGGCAGATAGCTAACTTTTAATAGAGTTAATAGAAACCAGAAAACACAAAATAATATGTTCAAAATATTCAAAGAAAATAACTCCCAACCTAGAATTAGAAGTTTACCAAAATAATATTTCAATAAGAGTGAATAAATAATTTTAAGACACACAAATAAGAATTTGTAGCCAGTAGATCTGCACTAAAAGAGATACTAAAGACATGCTTTGCAGCAGAAGGAAAATAGTATGAGGAGACCCAGATTTAGAATGGAAAGAAGAGCAATGAAAACATGAATTTAAACAAGTAAACTGATAATGATGATAATGACAATCCTAATAGTGTTCAAAATAAAAGCAGAACTAAAGGACATAACAATAATGGCTTAAAAGTTTAGGTGGTGGTGGTTTAGTCACTAAGTCATGCCCGACTCCTGCAATCCCGTGGACTGTAGCCTGTCAGGCTCCTCTGTCCATGGGATTCTCTAGGCAAGAATACTGGAGTAGGTTGCCATTTCCTTCTCCAGGGGATCTCCCTGACCCACGAATCAAAGCCGGGTCAACTGCATTGCAGGCAGATAATTTACCAACTGAGCTATGAGGGAAGCCCCAAGAGGGAGGGGCTAATCAGAGGCGATTAAAGAGTTGATATATCTAAAAGGAGCCTCAGGTTCTTGCATTGCCCATGAAGAAGGTAAATACCAATGAGTATAAGGATTTGAAAACCAAAAATGTATGCCATAATTTTATGGTTAACCAGTTTACTGGTTACCAGACTGTGTAACTTTCAAGGTAGTAAAGAAAAAAATGAGTAATAAATTTTTGATAAAGCCAAAAAGAAGAAACTCTTAGAGGGGAAAAAAAAATTAAAAAATAAAATAAATGGGACAAATAGAAAGCACTAAATAGGCCAGACACAAAACAATTTCTGTAGAATCAAGAATTTTAAATCATTGCTAAATTGGCATGATTTAAATTGCCAGATATTCTAACCCAGGCAAAAAATTCTAAACATGCAAAACTGAACTATAAGGTTTAAGGATTTATACTTAGGTACTAAAACTAAAGGAAAGAGAAGGATATCATAAAAGTTTGAAGAGGCTTCCTTTGAGGGAGAGAGATGGTAGTGACTTAGAGGGAGCATGAAGGGTTAGGAATGTCCAACTGCTTGGCTAGCCAGGTGGTGGTTACCTGATGGGTTTTTGTTCTCTGCTGATTCACTTAACTATATGCATGTTTGTGTACTTCCCTGTATTTATTCTATTTCTACAAAAAATTATAAAAGTATAAAGGAGATCTAAATGTGCCGATATGGTATAATCTTCAGAAATACACAGTTAAATAAGGCATAGAACGGCATACATATTATGATCTTGTTAGCATAAAAAAGCTCACATACTATATACATGATTATATTCACAGTATATACATGATTATATTCACACAGATCATCTTTTAAGACATAAATAGTAAATTTAATATGGCCTATTGCCTCTAAGAGGGGAAACTAGACTCTGATGAAGTTTATGTTAGAAAGAGGCTAGTTTTCATCTATATGCTTTTATTGTGAACATAACTTCTGAATTTTTTTAATAAAATTCTTTTCTTACCAACCTATAAATCAAATGTGAAGCCAAAACAAGCTTATCATTTGATGAGGTCATTATTTTCAAATTAACAACTGCATTTTGAAATCTTAACTTAAATCTACAACGTATAACCAAGAATTTTAAATCATTGCTGAATTTGTTCAAAAGATGGGTCAAATTTTCATAACCACGAAGGGAAGAAAAGTGGCTTTCATTTTAAAGACATCCATGAATTGATTATCTTTCCACTTCTCCCACGCAAATGGAGTAGAGATAGGTATACATAATTCATTTTCATTTCAACTTGTTTCTAGACTGTTGACAGAAGCCTTCTATCTGCATTAAAGTGGAGTGCTACTAAGAACAAAAAGCAAACTTAGGGTAAACTGAATGGCTGAATTTAAGAATCTGCCATAAATCACGACACTCTAGGTTTTTAGTCATATGAACACAGGACCTGATCAGAATCCAATAACAGGAATAATCTGAGTTATCAGAGCAACTAGAGCTAAATGAAGGATACATTTCAGGAATTCAGCAACAAATGAAAAGAAAATGCCTACTGTCTACAAGTCTGAAGAAGTGAGCTCCCCGGGATTTCTGGGTTAAAACAGTAGTTGAACACCTTCTAATTTTATTTTTTACCTCCTTAGGTCAATAAAAATTTAGGGAAGGATTTTTTTTTTTTAAAGAGAAAGATATAAATCAGAAAAACAGAAGAGAGAAAAATGTCATCAAATTTGGAAGCTAGAGAAAGTTGGACAAGTATTAACTTAATACACCCAAGAAATCTAATCTCTACCTAGTACTGGAAATGTGTGAAGGCCAGACAACTTATACCACAATGGGCCTAATGGCACGTTGTTGTTTTCTAGTCCTGCGACCCTGTGGATTGCAGCATGCCAGGCTTCCCTATCCTCCACTATTTGCAAGAGTTTGCTCAAACTCATATCCACTGAGCTGATGATGCCATCCAATCACCCCGTCCTCTGTCATCTTCTTCTCTTTTTGCCTTCAGTCTTTCCCAGCAACAGGGTCTTTTCTAATGAGTCAGCTCTTTGCATCAGGTGGCCAAAGTATTGGAACTTCAGCTTCAGTATCAGTCCTTCCAATGAATATTCAGGGTTGACTTCCTTTAGGATGGACTGGTTTGATCTGCTTGCAGTCCAAGGGACTCTCAAGAGTCTTCTTCACCACCACAATCCACACCACAACCCAAAGGCGTAGGAACTATCTCTGAGACCGATGGGAAAAGAAAGACTAGTTTCTGTGAAAGCTATTTCCTGTAGTCATCCAATGCAGTTTGACTGTATCCTCTCTGTTATGGACTGCATGTTTGCACCCCCTCAAAACTCATATGCTGAAACCCTAATACCCAATGTAATGGTATTGGGAGAGAGGGCCCTCCAGATGGGATTAGCATCCTTATAAGAAGACAGCTTGTTTCTCTCTCTGCTCTCCACCATGCGAGGACACAGAGAGAAGACAGCCAGCTACAAAATCAGGAAGTGGGCCCTCACCAGATGCTGAATCTGCAAGCACCTTGATCTTGGACTTTCTAGCCTCCAGAACCATAAGAAATAAATGTTTACTATTTAAACCACCTTGTTGTTCAGTCACCCAGTTGTGTCCGACTCTTTGAAACCCCATGGACTGAAGCATGACAGGCTACCCTGTCCTTCACCATCTCCTGGAGCTTGCTCAAACTTACGTCCATTGAGTTGGTGATGCCATCCAACTGTTTCATCCTCTGTCATCCCCTTCTCCTCATGCCTTCAATCTTTCCCAGCATCCAGGTCTTTCCAATGAGTCGGCTCTTCGCATTAGCTGGCCAAAGTATTGGAGCTTCAGCTTCAGCATTAGTCCTTCCAATGAATATTCAGGATTGATTTCCTTTAGGATTGACTGGTTAGATCTCTTTGCAGTCCAAGGGACTCTCAAGTGTCTTCTCCAACACCACAGTTCAAAAGAATCAATTCTTTGGTGCTTAGCCTTCTTTATGGTCCAACTCTCGCATCCATACATGACTACTGGAAAAACCATAGCTTTGATTATATGGACCTTTATTGGTAAAGTAATGTCTGTGCTTTTTAATATGCAGTCTAGGTTTGTCATAGCTTTTCTTCCAAGAAGCAAGTGTCTTTTATTTTCATGTCTTCAGTCACTGTCCTTGGGCAGTGATTTTGGAGCCCAAGAAAATAAAGTCTGTCACTGTTTCCAGTTTCCTCATCTATCTGCCATGAAGTAATAAGAGGCAGAGTCAGCACAACTAACATCTTAGTTGAAAATATACACAGACACAGAATATATGTGAGTAGAAAATATTTGACAACCTGAATAAAATGCTAGTATTGTTGCTTTACAGGACAGGGTTATGAATGACTTTTTTTCTCATCTCTATTTTCTAATTGTTTACAGTGAACATGAATTGGTATAATATGAAGAAAAACATGCTGGGAAAAAATAATTAGAGTAATTATTTATTTCCAGCAATTAGACTGAATACTAGAAAAGTCAAGTCATTGTTTTCTGCACAGTGGCCAACATAATTGGTCAATTATAAAGGAACTCCACAGAACAGGTTTATTTACTCTGTAATATATGAATGCATTTTATAATAAAGTCATCCTGTGAGGCATATTTAGGAGATCATATTAATGAAAGTAGACCTTTTAGTTAAGATTTATCTTCCTGTGGCTATTGATGACAACTAGCTATACCCTCTCCAAAAAGCTTTGAAACAGAACCATCTCTACTTTACTTGATAATGAGGACTTAAGAAAAATCCTGCTCCAATAAAGACTAAATTCCAAGTTGACTAGAGTTAAAGCTAACACTTTTCGCAAGAAGCAATTTCTTTGGGTTATAGGCCACCTTACCCACTCAAGGACATGACTCATCAGGATTCTTTTGATACACTGACATACTATTTATGTAAAATAATAATGTACCTTTCTGTATATATGTAAATATACATAAAAAGTATATTTATGTAAAATATATTTATGTAATTTAAATGTAATTTTATATTTATGTAATTTTTTTTAAAGTATATTTATGGTAAAAAAGTACCTATCTCAATGACTGGGACAGGAAGATATCCCCTTGTTTCCTTACTGCTACTTATATTTCCACTTGTTGGCTTAATTTCTAAAATCTCTAGCTCTGTCATTAATTATCAACTGAATTAATTATCAATTCAGTTTAGTCACTCAGTCAATGTCCAACTCTTTGCGACCCCATGGACTGCAGCAAGCCAGGTTTCCCCGTCCATCACCAACTCCTGGATTTTAGACCTATACAGACATGAACTTGTTATTGCAAAATTCAGAATTAAATTGAAGAAAGTAGGGAAAACCACTAAGAATACTGGAGTCAGTTGCCATGCACTCCTCCAGGGGATCTTCCCAACCCAGGGATCGAACCCAGGTCTCCCGAATTGCAAGCAGATTCTTTACTTTCTGAGCCACCAGGGAAGCCCAAGAATACTGGAGTGGGTAGCCAGTCCCTTCTCCAGCAGATCTTCCCAATTCAGTAATCAAACCAGGGTCTCCTGCGTTACAGGTGGATTCTTTACCAGCTGAGGGAAAGGGAAGCCCAGGCCACTCAGATATGACCTAAATTAAATCTTTTACGATTATAGAGTGGAAGTGACAAATAGATTCAGGAGAAGATCTGATAGTTCTTCAGGCACTCTCTCTATGGACAGAAGTTCGTAATACTGTACAGGCAGCAATGATCAAAACCATCCCCAAGAAAAAGAAACACAAAAAGGCAAAACGGTTGTCTGAGGAGGGCTTACAAATAGCTGAGAAAAGAAGTGAAAGGCAAAGGAGAAAAGGAAAGATATACCCATCTGAATGCAGAGATTGAAAGAATAGCAAGGAGAGATGAGAAAGCCTTCCTAAGTGAACAATGCAAAGAAATAGAGGAAAACAATAAAATGGGAAAGACTAGAAATCTCTTCAAGAAAATTAGAGATACCAAAGGAACATTTCATGCAAAGATGGGCGCAATAAAGGACAGAAATGGCATGAACCTAACAGAAGCAGAAGATATTAAGAAGACGTGGCAAGAATACACAGAACTATACAAAGAAGATCTTAATGACCTGGATAACCACGATGATGTGATCACTCACCTAGAGTGAGACATCCTGGAGTGCAAAGTCAAGTGGGCCTTAGGAAGCATTACTACAAACAAAGCTAGTGGAAGTGATGAAATTCCAGTTGAGCTATTTCAAACCCTAAAAGATGATGCTGTTAAAGTGCTGCACTCAGTTCAATTCAGTCACTCAGGAGTATCTGATTCTTTGCAATCCCATGCAATCCCATGACTGCAGCATGCCAGGCTTCCCTGTCCATCACCAACTCCCAGAGCTTGCTCAAACTCATGTTCATTGAGTGGGTGATGCCATCCAACCACCTCATCCTCTGTCATCCCCTTCTCCTCCTGCCTTTGATCTTTCCCAGCATCAGGGTCTTTTCCAATGATTTCTCAATATCTCAGCAAATCTGGAAAACTCATCCGTGACCACAGGGCTGGAAAAGGTCAGTTTTCATTGCAATCCCGAAGAAGGGCAATGCCAAAGAATGTTCACACTACCATACAATTGCACTCACTTCATCTGCTAGCAAGGTAATGCTCAAAAATCCTCCAAGCTAGGCTTCAACAGTACGAGAACCGAAAACTTCCAGATATACAAGATGGATTTAGAAAAGGCAGAGGAACCAGAGATCAAATTGCCAACATCGTTGGATCACAGAAAAAGCAAGAGAATTCCAGAAAAACATCTACTTCTGCTTCATTGACTACAATAAAGCCTTTGGCTGTGCGGGTATTACAAACTGTAGAAAATTCTTCAAGAGATGGGAATAACAGACCACCTTACTTGCCTTCTGAGAAATCTGTATGCAGATTGAGAAACAAGAGTTAGAACCCAGACATGGAACAATTGACTGGTTCCAAATTGGGAAAGGAGTACGTCAAGGCTGTATATTGTCACCCTGCTTAGTTAACATATATGCAGAGTACATCATGCGAAATACTGGGCTGGATAAAGCACAAGCTGGAATCAAGGTTGCCGGGAGAAATATCAATAACCTCAGATATGCAGATGACACCACCCTTGTGGCAGAAAGCAAAGAGAAACTAAAAAGCCTCTTGAAAGTGAAAGAGGAAAGTGAAAAAGCTGACTTGAAACTCAACATTCAAAAAACTAAGATCATGACACCTGGTCCCATCACTTCAGGGCAAATAGATGGAGAAACAGTGAAAAGAGTGACAGACTTTATTTTCTTAGGCTCCAAAATCACTGCAGATGGTGACTGCAGCCATGAAATGAAAAGACGCTTGCTCCTTGGGAGGAAAGGTGTGACCAACCTAGAGAGTATATTAAAAATCAGAGACATTACTTTGCCAACAAAAGTCTGTCTAGTCAAAGCTATGGTTTTTCCAGTAATCATGTATGGATGTGAGAGTTGGATCATAAAGAAGGCTAAGCACCAAAGAACTGATGCTTTCAAACTGTGATGTTAGAGAAGACTCTTAAGTCCCTTGGACAGCAAGGAGATCAAACCAGTCAACCCTAAAGGAAATCAATTCTGAATATTCACTGGAAGAGCTGATGCTGAAGCTGAAGTTCCAATACTCTGGCAACCTCATGCAAAGAGCTGACTCTTTGGAAAACACCCTGATGCTGGGAAAGATTGAAGGCAGGAGGGGAAGGGGACGATAGAGTATGAGACAGTTGGATAGCATCACCAACTCAATAGACAAGAGTTTGAGCAAGCTCCAGGAGATGGTGAAGGACAGGGAAGCCTGGCGTGCTGCAGTCCATGGGGTCACAAAGAGTCAGACACCATTGAATGACTTAACTGAACTGAACTGAGAGGGTACTGAAGAAGAGTTGTACACATTAAAAATATACATCGCTGAAAGAACATCACAGAGCTAAACTGCACTCCTTTTACAAGCCTGTTAAGTTCTACCCTTGAATCAAACTAGATCACTGGAAGATAATGTGTATTGTCACTGGCCACAGTGTCTTCTTATTAAAAAAAAAAAAAAGTCTCCCTTTCTTCCAGGAAGACCCTGCACTAAACCAGGGTATATGATTTGGGGAGAGGAATGAGGATTAGATTTCAATCTCCACTCATCCCATGAGCGGTATGCCCCAGTACACTGTATTCAAATAGCTGTCCAGGGCAGCCATGGCTTATGTGTTTAGAAGACATTACCGTAGTTCTCTGAGAAAATCCTGTCACTGAATCATGCTTCAACTCTAAACCTTTATTATCCTTATAGACAACTCACCAGTCATATTTGCTAAGGGTCCTATGCAGACCAATGTTTCCCAGCTTTTTGGATTTCAGGGACCGATTTTCTTTAAAGTTATTTTGGGAACTGATGTAGGGTTGCCATGTTTTATCTGAAAGAAATAAGACTCAAAGTATGTAATTTACTGAGCACAGTAATTCTGAAATAAAAGCCCAATATGTCTCAAGAAATAAAAGCTATCTACTTGGTCCCACATTTTCGCTTTGATAAAGTAAAGCTGAATCAGTGCACCGGGGAACTGCTGACGTGCTTGCCACCACCTGCCTTTGAAGTCTCCTCTGCCTCGCTTCAGCTTCTCCAGCCCACCCAGCCTTCTCCTTCTCTTCTCTTAACCTAGTTGATGCCTACCATTTTTCAGGTCTTAGATTGGAAAATCAGGGAAGAATTCTAAGCTAGAGAACTTTAAATGAATTTAAGAATTAGTACTATTTCACTAATTGATACAAAAGCGTGCGTGCCTTCGTGCTCAGTCGTGTGCCTTTGTGCTCAGTCATGTCCAACTCTTTGCGACCCCACGGACTATAGCCTGCCAGGCTCCCTTGTCCATGGGATTTTCCCAGCAAGAATACTGGAGTACACCACCATTGAATACCAGAGATTGAATCCACGTTTCTTGTATCTCATGCTTTGGCAGGTGGATTCTTTACCACTGAGCCGCCTGGGAATCCTAACTGATACAAAAGAAAAGTATAATTGGTTATAGATAATATAACCAAAAAGAAAAGTATAATTGGTTATAGATTGGTTTACTGACACCCACAGACTGTGAGCTTCATGAAAAGAGCACTCAAAATCTACATAGCTTTGCCCCCAGCTTTGTAGGCACAGGTCTGGCTACATAATAGGTGCTTGAGTATTTATTGAATGGATTAAACCAACATCTCTTACATAATGTGCTCTCATAGTGATCTAAGTTTTTAACAAGAAGAACTTGTTCTCTTCTTCTGAATATTAAAGATGATATAATTTGCTTCTCACCTTGCCCAGTTTCTAAGAATCTTAGAGGTTTATATTTCATCACAGCAACTATGTTGACTTTTGTTGTTGGAATATTTACTCTGTTTCCTCTTTCCTATTTTTCATATTATTTTACCCTTTATTATAAGCTGCTCTAAGCTGCTTCAAGTTCCTTTTCAGAAAGATGTGGGGGGTGTAAATAAACAAATAAAGCTTTACAGTGCAATAGCTCACCTGTTCCTGAAATAAAATGCTGACATTTTAAATGTTCCTTATTGTAAAGGTTAGATGATTAAATATATTCCTCTTCTGCTACATCAGATTACTCAAATAAACATCAGTCACATAGAAACCAACAAACAGATCAGGTTTTTGAATAGAGGTAGTTTTCAGGGACAGATACATACTTGAAAATCAAGAGAAAAGAAAACTCAAGGTATGGCATTCCAGTTTAAAAACAATCAAACTTAAGAAAACCACCACATACATTTATATTTATGCTTATTGTGTGCCCTTTAAAACATCAAGAAAAGCCAGCTGCCAGCTGACATGCTTTCCAAAGAACTTGAAGAAGCATCAAGACTCTTTCTCCTACAGGGAAAAAAGAAGCTTCTGTAGGTCTGCTTTTAACATTCAAAATGATCAGACTAGCCATCTCGAGTTTGGTAAATAGTATTTAAAACCGGGCCAAATATCAATTAATCTTCTAATTCTGTCTCATTTTCTAACAAAAAGTATTTAACCTCAAGTATACATAGGCTAACAATCCCTGGTTGGCTTCATTACTCAGCTAAGGCATCCATCACCTGTTGTGTCTGGCAGAGCTTTTATTATCTCAGAGCACAACCCCCTGAGTTTCCAGAAGAGAAAGTTCCCGCCTTCAGATAAATCATCTCAGTTTATCTAATAACTTGCCGACCCAAACAGATTAGAAACCTCAACAGTGAAAGCTTCTTGGAATGCTAGCCAGTCTTGCTCTCTGACGTGACACATGAACTGTAGCAGGAGTTAACAGACTTGCCCAAGACCACACAGAGGGTGAGTACACAGGGGTGAGGAAAAAGTGCTTGCTCCGCACCTGCAGCCTCTGCGAGAGACACTGACTCACCAGGAGGATGAACTAGAGAGTCAGGTGGTGAAGAGGAGGCCCACAGCTCTGAGGTGGCACAATGACATGTACCCTGGGCACATGCTTCAGCTCTAGGAGAATGGTACCCCCATTCTATGTAGTAGGAAGAGGCCATGTTCTCTTGCTCACATCTGAGGATTCTCCAACTGCCAACGTCCTTGTCTCCAAAGCCACAGCGTACGCTCAGTGTGCAAGGCACTTGTATGAAATATCCAGGGCTCAGTTCTGATCTTAGACTCTCCCGAGGGTGGAGAGGTGGCAGAATGCACTCCTGGCACACACTTGCTAAGCCACCTTCAATTTAACTCCATAGAGTGAGAGGTTCTGAAGGAAGACTTAACATGAGTACAAAAGCACCAGTTACAACCCGTCTAGGAAAACAAAGGGTGTTTGTTCTGAAGAGCTAGAAAGGAGTTTTGGCACAGAGTCTGGCACACTTCTCGGGTAGGCAAGAAATCTTTGTATTCAGATGAGCAAGGGGTACAAGATCCAATTCAGAATGGTGGGTTCCTTCCGTGGCAGGGGCCATCTGAGCCTTGTTGTCAATACCAGTAGCTGCTTTAGCAGGAGGCAGGTGAGAGCATGAGTTCTGGAGTTAGTCAGGCTTGGTTTTTTACTTACAGCTTCAAATCTTACTAATTATAGGACTTTGATAATACAACAGTCTTTAAACTCTTCCCTCACCTTTAAAATGGAGGTTGGGTGTAGCTGCTAATGCTGCTGCTGCTGCTGCTAAGTCGCTTCAGTTGTGTCCGACTCTCTGCGACCCCATAGACGGCAGCCCACCAGGCTCCACCGTCCCTGGGATTCTCCAGGCAAGAATACTGGAGTGGATTGCCATTTCCTTCTCCAGTGTGTGAAAGGGAAAAGTGAAAGTGAAGTCGCTCAGTCGTGTCTGACTCTTAGCGACCCCATGGACTGTAGCCTACCAGGCTCCTCCGTCCATGGGATTTTCCAGGCAAGAGTACTGGAGTGGGGTGCCATTGCCTTCTCCGTTGGGTGTAGCAGTGGATAGAAATCCCCACAACATGATGAAGTAAAATGCCTAGCTCTATAGTAGGTACACAAATACTTCTTTTTCACATTCTGTCATCCTCTCCTTACCTTCTACTGCCTTTCCGGCTTGTCTTATGACAGGAAGAAGTTGCAGAAGCCATTGAGGAAAGAGCTGTGGGTATAGCCATGCCGAAATCTGGGGCCAAGGCAAGCCCCTCCTCTCCTCCTGCCAATCTCCCAAACTCCCAATGGTATTCTTGTTATACATAAAAACTGAGAAGCAACGATTTTGAAGAACAGGTTCAATAGAAGAAGGAATCCGCTAAATGGCAAAAGGCAAGGGTAGGGATGTGGGAGTGGAGACAACTTTTTTTCAAAGAGACAGTAGAGGACCATAGATTTCCTTTGCTCATGGTGGCAAGAGAGTAAAGGCTCATAAAAATAAGGAGTATGGTTCAATGGTTGCCCCTAAACCTCCTCTACTTTCCCTTCCCTTCTAGTCTCTTTCTCTGTTTGTACTAGTAGTACTTGTTAGTATAACAGTTTGACTGTCAACTTACCAGCCTTGTGGGCACAAAGACAAAAATCAACCTGTGTTCCACACTGTCCAGTCCAGCAGAAAGGGATACACAACTACATTAAACATGGGACCTGCTAGACTTCTGCTAGGGTCAACGTACGCTGAGAAGAGAAAATGACACCACTTCTGTGAAGCCATTCATAGTCTCTCAAATATATTATCTGAATTGTGCCTTGTAACTTTGGGAGAATTTAGTTGGGGGCTTGGGAGAAAAGTCCTGGTGCCTCAGTGGTAAAGGATCTGCCTGCCAATGCAGGAGATGTGGGTTCAATCCCTTGGTTGGGAAGATCTCCTGGAGAAGGAAATGGCAACCCACTCCAGAATTCTTGTCTGAAAAATTCTATGGACAGAAGAGCCTGGTGAGCTACAGTCCGTGGAGTCAAAAAGAGTTTGACACAACTTAGCAACTAAAAAACAACAAAATTAGGGAGAATTCAGCTAAGGGCTGGGGAGAAAAGTGAGGGCTAAAACTTTTTAATTCTGTAATGCATTCTTTTTCTATATATTTAAACTCTGAATTCTCCAACAGCTGCAGATTCTTCCAAGACTCCTCCACTTTTTTTCCATTCTCACCAATCTTTACCCTGTTAGGAACTGTAGTGGAAGCTCTGTTCATAATGTCCATTTAACTGTCTCAGAAGATTACCTGATTTTCTCCATTTCTTCTATGAAATATACTTTCTCAGGTCAGGTTCCCTAGAAGCACTGCCAGAGGTGGAGATTCTCATGCAATCAATTTGCTAAGAGTAATACTTTCAAGAAACAGTTGTAAGGAAGTGAGGGAAGGAGGACAGAGACAGGAAAGGAGCCAAGCAAAGATGGGCACGGCTAAGTCCGACCTCTGACAAGAAACACTGGAAGCACTGGAACATGAATGGCACCAGTTTTGCTCATTCTTGAGGCAAGGGATCAACATTTTGTATCCTCAATCAGTCAGTTGTTTGCCATGGGCCATCCTAGGTAACCATGCACGCGTGCTAAGTCACTTCAGTCCTGTCTGATTTTTTGTTACTCTACTGACTGTAGCCCACAAGGCTCCTCTGTCCATGGGATTCTCCAGGCAAGGATACTGGAGTGGGTTGCTATGCCCTCCTCCAGAGGATCTTACCAACTCAGGGATCAAACCCAAGTCTCTTACATCTCCTGCATTGGCAGACAGGTTCTTTACCACTGAACCACCTCAGAAGCCACAGGTATCTGTGGGCAAGGGCAATTCTCTGGAGAAGAGTGCTTCCATGAGCCAACAGTAGCCAACACTCATAACAGTCAGAAGTGGGGTTCAACTGCCTGGCAAACAAGTTCTGAGCAGGACATCAACAGGGGCTACTGCTCATACTGACACCTGTCCACTGACATAGATAGCAATCTACAAGGTCCAACCAGGAAACAGCAAGCACTGTAGGTATTTCACAAAGAAGAAATCAGTTATAGGGAACTGGCCACATGGGTGATGGGAGAGGTGGGAAACAACTGGGATGAGAGAGGAAGTCCAGTGATGAACAGTAACAAAAAGTTGTTATAACCCCTAGGACTGGAGGACCAAAGGAAGGTGGTGATAGCAGTCAGGGGCGTAAGGGGCTCGAGTCCCTCAGGGAGGCAGAGGAGACACTCCAGGAGGTAAGGATGGGGGAAATAGTCTGGTTTCTCCCCTTTAGGGCTTCAATTCTCTGCCTGTACCTCCTTGTAGTCAAACCTACCAAAAACCAAAGGGAAAGAGAGCCAGGGAAATGTAGCCCCTGTGATGCAGAGCAGGGGAGGACAGAAAGTGAACAGGAGCCAACAGGCAGGTGACTGATAAGCCAGTAGAGCACACACCACACTTCTGTTCATACCAAGTGAGCCATAAGCACCAAAACAACTGTATGTCATCCATTTTCTCTGCTATTATATACAATAAACCAGTTTTTGGCATAGACATCTCTTTAGATTTTAGATTAACCTCAAAGTCATAAAATTCATGCCAGGTATTTAGTTGATGAAATGAAATGTACAGTAAGTGTGTGTTCCAGCTCAGTCTCTAGTTGGAAGAGACCAAATTTGATGGCCTCCCAATGTCCATTGCCAGTCCGAAATTAAATCTAGGCAAAGGGATAGGGACTCATTGGAGCCAACTCATTGGAAAAGACTCTGATGCTGAGAAAGACTGAGGGAAGGAGGAGAAGCGGGAATCAGAAGATGAGATGGTTGGATGGCATCACTGATCCAATGGACATGGGTTTGAGTAAATTCTGGGAGACAGTGAAGGAGAGGGAAACCTGGCGTGCTGCAGTCCATGGGGTCACGAAGAGTTAGACACAACTGAGTGACTGAACAGGATAGGATAGGGAAAAATTGGATGATTTTGAAGGTAACATTAAGAATTGAATTCTATTTTATTATTAATTTTGGCACAGGTTAACTTGGCTGGACCTTCCTTCTGCTAGTATTTCCATTTTCCCCTTTATCCACTCAGTTCGGTTCAGTAAATTATACTTAATATTTGATATTATTTGATATTTTCAAAATGTTAGTCATCATCTGAAGTGTTTTACCATGCAGTAAATAACATAATTAAGCATTAACCCAAGGTCCAAATTTAGTGGGGATATTTACATGTGTCTAATTATTTGTCAATTTGTGTCAGTACTTGGGACCACTCAAGAGACAGTTTAGGCAAAGGCTTCCCCTAGGGGCTTAACCAAGTGATTATAGGCTTATTAGAAAACACAGAAAGACAAGCCTCCCAGGTGTTGTTCTCAACCACTTGCAAATCAAATAACTGGGAAAAAATAGAGGTTTGCTTGGAGAGGAACAATTTTCCAAAGTATATATACTGTATGAAGATACCTGTTTCCATGTAGTAAACTGAGGAAAATAAATGACAGGATTTTCTAAGTGTTCTCAACTCTATTTCTTTAAAATAACCTGGAAGATCTATAAGCTCTAGCCCTCTACCAAATCCATAGTGCATTTTGATGAACGGTAAAATCTTACACAAGAAATAGTATTTGTATGTGAGCATATTAACACACAGTTGCCAAAACTTCATTTGTTAAAATAAAAATGACTAAATATGCCTGTTAAATGCTGCATTAAAATAGTGTATAATACTTGTATACTGGGGTAAATGACACAGAGACAAATATTTATAATATAATAACACACCAAGTACTCTTATCTTCCTCAAATCCAAATTTTAAATGGTCTCTTAAGCTTTCAAATCAATCTTGAGATGCACCAGTTCTGTATCTGCTGAGATGAAAAATCAAACCTATAATCATAACACACAAGCAAATTCATTCTCATTGCCAATATGGATGTTGGATATAGTTAATTTCCAGTGATTAACAACTTTTGAGAATCAGAATTCAGACCATTATACTATAAAATGTCTCTTGATAATCCAAATGAATTACTTAGACTTGCCAAGAAATTTCAAAACAATTAAGTCAGCTGATTTTTTCCAACCGGTAAGAGGGGAACACTATGCTATTAATTCCAATACAATTATGATTGATGAAAATAACACAAGTATATTAACAGACACTTTTGACAAATTTTGCATTCTTCAATTTTTTTTTGTCTGAAAGCAATTTCGAAGATATACAACTGCTTTTCATCCATTAAGACTTGCTTTTTCTTATAAACACATATCAAAACTCATGATAAAATAATATATTTTATTTAGTCAAGAATTTTCTCTAGAGAAATATATTTGCTCTGTTCTAGTAAGTATGAGTAGTCTAGGGATACAGATTTGGGGGTTGATGGAGAGGGAAAATAAGGTGCTAGGTTTAAAAGTGGGAGCATATCAAAGAACCTCAAAGAGTCCCTAATGGGCAAAGCTGGAAAATTTAGGCAGCAAAATAAATATTGGATTGATTGCAAACCCAAATTAAAAAAAAAATTGTGTGTCCATACTGATGTAAATGATTGAATAGATAACACTTTTCCTTATCAAAGAATTCTGAAGACTATACAGTACATACCATCCCCACTTCAGGAGATGAAGCTTAATTCATCTCTCTTTGAGTGTCAGCTGGATTTAGTCAATTACTTGCAACAAACAGAGTATGAGAAGGGGGAAAATAGGAACTTTATCAGGGAAAATGAGGCAGACATCACCTTAGCCCGGTGAGCAGGTACCAGAATATCATGTACCACTGATATGATAAGAAAGCACTTCATTGGTATAATACTCTGCACAAAATTCACAATCCTAATCAGGAGAGAAACATCAGACAAAGCCAAATTGAGAGAAAGTCAACAAAATATCTGATCATTACACCTCAAAACTCTCAAGGTCACAAAAAGTAAGAGGGAGAAACTGTCACATTACAAAACACTATAGAAGGCATAACCATTAAATGTAAAGTGATATTCTGGGTTGAATGAAACAGAAAATTAAAAGTGCTGGGAAAACTAGTGAAATTCAAATAAAATTTGTAGTTTAGTTAGTAGTATTTTGCCACTGCTAATTTCTTAGTTTTGACAACTGAACCACAACTATGTAAATGTCAACTTAGGGAAAGCTGGGTGAAAGTAAATAAGAACACTAATATTCTTCTAACTTTCCTGTAACTCTAGAATTACTCCAAACTAAAATTTTCATTATAACCAAACAAAAAAATACAACATATATAATGTGTGAAAGGCAGTAAAAGTAGTCCTTTAAGGGAAATTTATAGTCATAGACACATTAAAAATGAATATGTTAAATATTTATGAAATAAATACAAATCCAAGAAATTGGAAAAATAGCCAAAGAACAAAGAAAATAACAGGAAAATAGTGGAAATAAATGAAATAGAATTTATAAAACTGAAAAGTAAAAAAATTATGGATAGCTAAGTCTAAAAAATGAACAACAGACAGACTTCTGGCAAAGTTACAGAAAAAGTATTATTGCGGAAAAGGTGACCTAACTACAAATAAAGCTGAGATTTGAAAAGATAGTATCAGCAACCTTCTACAAATCAATTTGAAAAGTTTTTTACTTTTAAGTTTTTTACTTTTACTGTTTAAAGGAATTTCTCCTTTAAACAACTGCTACACACACCTACACATACACAGATAGAAAGCTTAAAGAATCCTATAATTAGTTAAAAAAAAAAATCATGATAGTACTTTAAACCCTTCCTATACTCTCTCTCTCTCTCTCTCACTCACTCAGCAGGCCCAGATGGTTTTCCAGATGAATTCTACCAAACTTCAAGGACGATATCACCTTGGTATTAAAACCAAGCAAAGACAGCATGAGGAGAAAAATATAATCAACTGAGCTCCTGAATGAAAATAGATCGAGAAATCTAGATAACATGTTAGTACATCAAATCTAATAATGTTTAAACAGGTAACAGAGCATGACTGTGCTAATCACATATCCACCGAGAAGCAGACATCACGGTGGGATAAAATGAAAATGAGGTTTATTGAGGGAAATTCCTGTGGAGGGTAAAGGTGAGCAAAGAGGAGCCAGCAGAGCTTTCGGACTGGTGTGAAAAGAAGGGAGAAAAGAGGAAATGGAGTAAAAAGAATGTCAGACTGCAATGCTATTCTCAGGAAGTTTTGACAAGGCCATTGAGCAGTCCATGGCATGTGCTCCAGCTAGTCATCCATCAGAGGACCCTCATGTCCCTCAGGAATGAGCCTGTATCAGTTACTGGCTGAGTCAATAATGGCAGAGCATCCGAAGAGATCAACCGTGCCCCATGGTTAGCACGGCCACAACTCAAAGGGTAGCACTGCAGCTGTCAATCAATTATATTCTGCAAAGCAGGAGATCTGAGCCCTACAGTTTCATCGCTGCTGCAGTGACCAAGTTGAGTTTTCTCCAGGAATCCAAAGGTTTAATAGAAGGATCTAAAAGTGAAACTCACCAAATGCACTGGACCCAAATCGTGTGTGCCTCTTCAGGGCCCCTCAGCTCTAACGCTGCATAGATGTCACCATCATCATTAGGACCTCATTAGTCATTTCCTTAATAAGTACCAGGCCCTCCCTTTTGACTGTCATGCAGAACGAAACCAACCAGCCACTTACCAGGATTCTTGACACGTGATGCTAGGTATGAAATGAAAGTCCTGGGTATTCAATGGAAAAATGATGTTGAAGCTGAAACTCCAATACTTTGGCCACCTCATGCGAAGAGCTGACTCATTGGAAAAGACCCTGATGCTGGGAAAGATTGGGGGCAGGAGGAGAAGGGGACGACAGAGGATGAGATGGCTGGATGGCATCTCCAACTTGATGGATATGAGTTTGGGTGAACTCCAGGAGTTGGTGATGGACAGGGAGGCCTGGTGTGCTGCGATTCATGGGGTTGCAAAGAGTCGGACATGACTGAGTGACTGAACTGAACTGAAAGCAATTCTGTTACAGCAGTTGGGTACTGTATGATTTAACTACATTCTAACACTATTTACTGAAGATATTGTCAGATTCCGCAGGTTAAGGACTCATTCAGTCCCACCAGACTGTCCCTTACTTCAGAGGCCAACCTCCAGTAGGAGGTCCCTAGGTTACCCATAAATTCTGTCTGACTTGGCTGTAAATTGGAGATTCCCATAGCCTCCTCCACATTGGATTTGATTATTTGCTGGAGTAGTTCACAGAACTCAAGGAAACATTCATCTTTGTCAGTTGATGAAAGGATATGATAAAGAACACAGAGTCAGATGAAGAGATATACAGGCAAGGTCTGAGAGGGCCCCAAGTGCAGGAGCTTCTGGGACTTCCACATGGAGCTGGTATGTGAATGTGGTCACCCATATGGAAGCTCTCTGATCCCCACGGAATTGGAAATTTTATGGAGGCTTCATTACATAGGTATGATCATTGATTAACTATTTTTGGCCTTTGTTCTTTCTCTCAGTGAAGTGGGGGCCAGGCTTTCTAGTCTTGCTGCCAGGCTTTCTAGTCTTGCTGATCTTTCTGGGGACCAGTCCCCATCCAGGAGCCATTTAAAAGTCCACCAAGTGTTGCCTTATTAGAACAAAAGACATTCCTAGTATTTTTATTACTCAGGAATCTAAAGGGGTTTCCGGAGCTCTGTGCCAGAAAGGACATCAAAGACAAGCATCAGAACCAGAGATACTCCTAGTGTTCCTTTTCCCTAGGAAATTACAAGGGTTTTAGGACTCTGTGCCAGGAATCAGAGGCAGATGACATCATGATTAGAACATTCTCTTATTTCATACCATAGTACAGAAAGATTTGAGATATCCTGATAAATCAAAGAAAAAAACCAAAAAAAGCCTCTGAAATGAAGACAAAATTGAATTTTGATTAAAAGAACATCCTATGTTCCAGAAATAGTGATACAGAATACTCAGGACCAAGACATACCCTAATTAAACTGCTGCATACTAAAAGGGGAGGGGAGGTGAAAATTTACTTTTTTTCCCCCTAAACCAATCAAGCAACCAAGAGACAGGGATAAAGAAAAGGAAAAAAGGAGGACTCTTAAGTTCACAGAAGACGACAGAGAGTGCGGATTCCGTGATGTTTTCTTTCCTATAAATTGGTGCTATTTTCCTGCCAGATTGGAAGGAAATGGAGCCTCAGAAGGAAAAGCGGAAGAAAAGAACACCTTATCACCTCTTCCTTTCTATTCCCTCTCCCTTCAATTGCAGGACATGCTGTTGCACATTCTCTTCTGAGTTACCAGAACTAGGTAAAGGCACTTTCCTCACCTGAGAAAAATCCCTTGCAGAAAGGAAATACTAAGGAAGTGACCACAACAGAATTGGAGAAAAGAAAAAAAGCTAATTTAAAAAAAAAAAATCTATTACTTGCCTTGAACAGAATTGAATGTCTTAAATTGTCTAAATCAAAAAGTCTTCAAGCTGTAAACTGAACAAATCAAAGTAAATTAGCAAGGTATAAAAGTTGGGGGAAATGCAAAATTGTCAATCATATATTGTCTGTCTCAACAAACTGTGACCAAAATAAAAGCAGATAGCTGGATACATGCACAGAAAAGTATTTAGATTTCAGTTAATCCAGTGCTTATCATTTCAGACCAATTATACAGTGATAGAAAATAAAGTGAATGATTTTCTCCTTGAACCAGCTCTTCATATTAAAATCCATTTCACAACTGTAAAAAGCAGATCTGTGTAACTAAAAAGTATATATATTCTTGTATGAATTAGATGTGAATATAAAAATCAAGGAACATTTAATGCAAGGATGGACACAATAAAGGAGAGAATAGTCAAGAACCTAACGGAGCATAGGAACTATACAAAAAGGTTATAACAGTCTGAATAACTATGATGGTGTGGTCACTCACCTAGAGCCAGATATCCTGGAGTGTGAAGTCAAGTGGGTCTTAGGAAGCACTAATACAAACAAAGCTAGTGCAGGTGATGGAATTCCAGTTGAGCTATTCAAAATCCTAAAAGATGATGCTGTTAAAGTCCTGCACTCAACATGGCAGCAAATTTGGAAAACTCAGCAGTAGCCACGGGACTGGAAAAGGTCAGTTTTTATTCCAATCCCAAAGAAGGGCAATGCCAAAGAAAGTTCCAAGTACCATAAAATTGTACTCATTTAACATGCTAGTAAGGTAATGCTCAAAATTCTTCAAGCTACGCTTCAGCAGCATGTGAACTAACAACTTCCAGATGTACAAGCTGGGTTTAGAAAAGCAGAGGAACCAGAGATCAAATTTCCAGCATTTTCTGGATCATGGAGAAATCAAGGGAGTTCCAGAAAAAACACCTGCTTCTAATTCATTGACTATGCTAACACCTCTGACTGTGTTGATCACAACAAACTGCAGAAAATTCTTAAAGACATTAGTGTATCAGACCATCTTACCTGTTTCCTGAGAAACTTGTATGCAAGTAAAGAAGCAACATTAGAATCAGACATAGAACAATGATTTGGTTCAAAATTGGGAAAGGAGTATGACAAGGTTGTATATTGTCACCCTGTTTGTTTAACTTATTATCATGAGAAATATTGGGCTAGATGAATCAGAAGCTGGAATCAAGATTTCCAGGAGAAGTATCAACAACCTCAGAAATGTAGATGATGCCACTATAATGGCAGAAAGTGAAGAGGAACTAAAGAGCCTCTTGATGAGGGTGAAAAGGAAGAATTAAAAAGCTGACTTGAAACTCAACATTAAAAAAACTAAGATCAGATATACACAGTGGGTATTTGTTCAAGATGGCAGAATAGATGGACATGCATTCATCCCCTCCAGTGAGAAGACCAAAATAACAACTAGCTGTTGGACAACTATTGAAAAGAGGACACTGGAACCCACCAAAAAAGATACCTCTTGTCCAAAGATAAAGGAGAAGCCACAGTGAGATGGTAGGAGGGGTGCAAACAAGATAAAGACAAATCCCACACCTGCTGGCTGGGCAACACACAAACTGGAGAACAATAATGCCAAAGAAATTCTTCCACTGTTGTGAAGGTTCTGAGCCCCACACATGTCAGGCTTCCCAGCCTGAGGATCTGGCAAACGAATTAGGAATCCTCAGGGAATCTGACTTTCAAGGCCAGCAGTATTTGATTACAGGACTTCCACAGCACTGGGGGAAACAGAGACTCCATTCTCGGAAGTCACAAACGAAATCTTGTGCACACCAGGACCCAAGGGAAAGCAGTGACCCCACAGGAGACTGAACCAGACTTACCTACTAGTGTTGGAGGGTCTTCTGTGGAGGTGTGGGTTGGCATTGGCTCGCCACAGGGACAGGGGCACTGGCAGCAGCAGTCCTGGGAGATGCCTCTTTGCGTGAGCCCTCTTGGAGGTCACCATTAAACCTATGATAGAGCTGTAGATACCAGGGCAGTGTTGCCTCAGGACAAACAGCTAACAGTGAGAGAGGGCATCACTACCCATCAGCAGACAATCAGATTAAAGTTCTACTGAGCACAGCCCTGTCCACCAGAGCAAGACTCAGTTTTACTCACAGCCAGTCCCTCCCATCAGGAAGCTTACACAAGCCTCTTAGCCTCATTCACCAGAGGGCAAGCAGAAGAAGCAAGAAGAACTACAATCCTGCAGCCACCAGTATGAAAACTACAGAGAGTTAATCAAAAAGAAAAGGTAGAGGATTATGTCCCAGATGAAGGGACAAGATTAAACCTCAGAAAAACAGCTAAATGAAGTGGAGATAGGCAACCTTCCAGAAAAAGAATTCAGAATAATAATAGTGAAGATGATCCAGGATTTTATAAAAAGAATGGAAAAGATGTGAGAACTGTTTACCAAAGCCCTAGAAGAACTAAAAATTAAAAACAGACAGGAACAATACACTGGAAGGAATCAATAGCAGAATAACTGAGGTAGAAGAATGGATTAGTGATCTGTAAGAAAGAATGGTGGAAATCATTGCCATAAAACAAAATATAGAGAAAAGAATGAGAAGAAATGAAGACAGCTTAAGAGACCTCTGGGACAACATTAAGTGTACCAACATTTGCATTATAGGGGTCCCAGATGAAGAAAAGAGACAGAATAGACTTAAGAAAATATTTGAAGAGATAATAGCTGAAGACTTCCCTAACATGAGAAAGGAAATAGTCAACCAAGTCCAGGAAATAAGCACAGAGAGTCCCAGGGAGGATAAACCCAAGGAGGAACACACTGAGATACACAGTAATGAAAATGACAAAAATTACAGACAAAGATAAAATATTAGAAGCAACAAGGGAAAAACAACAAATAACATACAAGAGAACTAACATAAGATTGTCAGCTGATTTATAAACAGAAACTCTGCAAGTCAGAAGGGAATGACAGGATATATTTAAAGTGATGAAACAGAAGAACCCACAACCAAGAATATTCTACACAGCAAAATTCTCAATCAGATTTCATGGAGAAAATCAAAAGCTTTAGAGACAAGCAAAAGTGAAGAGAATGCAACACCATCAAAACAGCTTTACAACAAATACTAAAGGAACTTCTCTAGGCAGGAAACACAAAAGAATGAAAATATCTATAAAAAATTAACCCAAAATGATTAAGAAAATGGTAATAGAATCATACAGGTCAATAATTACCTTAACTGTAAATGGATTAAATGCACCAACCAAAAGACATAGATTGGCTGGGTGGATGAAAAATGTGCATGTATGCACTTACATTTACCACATCTCTCTACTTAACCCCCCAGACTGTATGTAATTATTTTATATTTTAGATCAATCGTGTTTCCATTATGGTTTGCAATTGTAATTATTTTTTATTTTCTGTTTGGCTATTGATCGTGAAAACCAATAAACATCCTCTACTATTATGTTTGTGATTATGTAACTATTATCTTTTTTAATATCATTGTATCATGATTGGTCCACAGAAAATAAAAGAATTCTATATCACTAAAACTAACATTTAATAGAGAAACCTATAATCACTTTTTAAAGTCCAGATGCACATTAGAATTATTTTGAATTTTTGGATAGATACAAATGCCCAGATATTGTTTTCTTCTCCCAAGCTCCAAATGTGACTCTAATGAGCAGCAATGTTTAAAAACAACTGGACAAAGGATGATCTTTTACTTTAAAAAAAAGAAAAGAAATACATGCAATCAGAGTTAAAGTCTGAATGAAGCAGCCTAGTGGTCTTCCCATACCTACTGATGTGATTGCTCAGGGAAAGGATAAAATTGTATTAGTGACAATCCCTGGACCACCCTCCCCTCCCCAAATGAAAATATGTACCATGAACTCACTGTTATTCTCATGAATAGGTTATTCTTGGAAGCCTGACTGTACTGTGGGTTGTTATTCACGCCTCAACATTCAAGGATATGCTACCATTAAAAGAAAAATATGAAGAAAACTATAGGTGAATCTTCAGCTACAGAAACCTGAACTGGACCTGAACTCAGGATAACTTCACCTGCCCAGCAAACAAGGCCTGTCCTTTCTTAACTTTTCCTTTCTATGGACAAAATTTACCTGTCTGGTAGATTACACAGCATTGGTAAAAACACAGCTCAAGCCTGAACACAAGTAAAATATGTCAATGTCATGTGTTACTTTATAGTCTCACCCACTTACTGATAGACTGTGACAAGGCTAATGGGAGATTGGTATGTGGACCAACTTCTTGCATTTGAGGAACCCTGCTTATTGGAGAACTCCATCAACTATTGTGAATGGACTGTGTCCTCTAAAACCTGCAACACATTTTTTAAAATAGCCCCTCAATTAGTACATATTATAACTGATGATGCAAACACTACTTCTATGTATCACTTAAGAACCCCTTTCTCTGGATTCCTAACACATGTTGATCTTTTATATCGGAAGGGGACCACCTATTATTCCACCCTACCCCTCATGAAAGCTCAGGTATTAGTGACTCAAATGCTATTTCCTACTTATCTATTCCTGATATTAGCTTTTATTTAGAACCCCTATGTAAGATTTTGCAAAGAAACCAAGGTATTACAAAACTACAAAATTACAAAGTATTACAATTAAAAAAGGAAAAAACATAATTGTACCTTGATAGAACATTCTGTTGTTACTATTATAGCTGATAAGTTAATGGATATAGGAGTTAATGCACAAAAACATACTTCTTATTCTTGGTGGGACTTGTTATTTACTATACCCACTACTGCTCAGGAATGGTTTTCTGCATTGTTTAACTCCTAGCTTATGTCTTTGATTATCTTGTTTCTTTTGACCATCTGGAATTGTTATTTGTCCTATAGAATTAACAAGACTGCTCATGTTACTTTGCATTATTCCTATGCTCTTCAGCATAAACAATCATGAGGTCGACTGTTCAGGAAGTTAAAATGGAAGAAGTCTTGGTTCAGGCTTCAGAAGCAGGAGAGCAATCCTCTGACCTTGTTTCTTTCCTTCCTGGCCACTGCCCAGATTTCATTGCTGCCTGCAAGGTCAGCTAGTCAGGGAGTACTTTAGATAAGAAAGGGAGTGGGCCCTGGAATTCTTACGCCCAGGAGGCTTGACCAATCACACCAGGGTTTTCACAAAATCCTATGACTCACAAGATAAAATAAACAGCATTGTAAAAATGTTAAAGTAAAACAAGAGCTACATTTTTGTGCAGAAACTGATGATGATATCAGTTTGTGGTCTGGGATTATGAGCAGGAACTCCCAAAACTGAAGTCTCACTCGTGGAGTGAACACACTGCCCGGGACCTTTTCTTAGTTGGGATTCCAGATTGCTAGAATCCAGATTGCTCGGGACTTTCCAGCATGCTGCTTAAGTATGGATGATATTTGGCCCCATTTGGTGATGTATATGCTGTTAGTCTTCTCTATTGTTTCTACTTCTCTTTTCTTTTAATGACTGTATATTGAAATTAAGTTAAATAATCCTCTATTAGATATTGAAATTGTTAAAATCATTGTTTAGGAGGTGCTAGTGGTAAAGACTGCCCTGGTGGCTCAGACGGTAAAGCGTCTGCCTACAATGCGGGAGACCCAGGTTCGATCCCTGGGTTGGGAAGATCTCCTGGAGAAGGAAATGGCAACCCACTCCAGTATTCTCGCCTGGAAAATCCCACGGACAGAGGAGCCTCTTAGGCTGCAATTCATGAGGGCGCAAAGGGTCGGACACGTCTGAGCGACTTCACTTTCACTTTCAGTGGTAAAGAACATGCCTGCCAATGCAGGATTGAACATGGGTTCAATCCCTGGGTCAGCAAGATCCCCTGGAGAAGGAAATGGCAACCTACTCCAGTATTGTTGCCTGGAGAATCCCCATGGACAGAGGAGTCTGATGTGCTATAGCCCATAGGGTCGAAAAGAGTAGGACGCGACTGAAGCAACTGAGCATGCAAGACCATGGCATCCGGTCCCAACACTTCATAGCAAACAGAAGGGGGAAAAGTGGAAGCAGTGACATATTTTATTTTCTTGGGCTCCGAAATCACTGCAGACAGTGACCGTAGCCATAATATTAAAAGACACTTGCTCCTTGGAAGGAAAGCTATGACAAACCTAGAGAGCATACTCAAAAGCACAGACATCACTTTGCCGACAAAGGTCTGTACAAAGCTAGGGTTTTTTCAGTAGTCACGTAGGGATGTGAGATTTGGACCATAAAGAAGGTTGAGCGCCGAAGGAAGAACTGATGCTTTTGAACTGTGGTGCTGGAGAAGACTCTTGAGGGTCCTTTGGACTGCAAGCAAATCAAACCTGTCAATCCTAAAGGAAATCAACCCTGAATATTCATTGGAAGGACTGTGGCTGAAGCTCCAATACTTTTGCCACCAGATGCAAAGAGCCTACTCATTGGAAAAGACCCTGCTACTGGGAAAGACCAATGATAAAAGGAGAAAGGGGTGGCAAAGGATGAGATGGTTAGAAAGCATCACCAATTCAATGGACATGAATGTGAGCACACTCCGGGAGATAGTAGAGGAGCCTGGCATGCTACATCCATGGGGTCACAAAGAGTAGGACACAACTTAGGGACTGAACAACAACTACAGCTACAGCATAAACAGTAACACAGAAATCAAACCTCAAATTCTTACTAACCTTATTTCCTAAACCCATAACATATCTCAACTTTCTTCTAAAATGAAAGTACTATCCAAGTATCTTGGCTCAGTTATGCAGATTAAATTTGCCTTACCTTTTATAATGTGCAGGCAACACCAGGACTTCTGAGCTCAAGGGAAGCTCTCAGCAAATGAGTCACTCAGATTGAAAACAACTGGAAGCAAAAGAGAAAGTAAGAGACAAGTCTTAAGGCAGCAGGCAGGCGGAAATGGGAAATAAAATATGCTGATTAGTGACAAAAACAGAAGAGGAGGCAAGATGATCTTAAGGCTGCTTAGTTTTTGTGGGCCACTCTTAAAATGTCCAAAGGGAAAGAGGAGCAATGCAGTCTCTCATATTAGCCTAAGGAAGAAAGCAAGAAAGCAAGAGAGCAAGAGATAAGATAAGTTGAAATAATTGGAGGTGGAGAGAGAAATACAGCCAACTTCAAATGGTGAGAGAAAAATATAAGGAGGCCACTGGATTTGAGTCCCCTGTATCATACAGCAAATTTCTACTGGCTCTCTTTTTACATCTGGTAATAGATATGTTTCAATGTTATTCTCTCAATTTGTCCCACCCACTCCTTCCCCCACTGTGTCCACCCAATACAATATTGTAAAGCCATTATGCTTCAATTAAAGAAAAAAATTTAAAAAAATACAGGGAGAGAATTTTGAGTTGAACAGGAAGTACCTGAAAGAAGATAGTTGTCAAAGAAAGTAAATGCCCCCCAAAACAACAGATATGCTTAGACTCTTCAGCAAAGAAAAGTAGAAAAACAAAGCAAGGGCATCCTTGGAATTCAGTGATTTCTGCTATCACATCTTTGGGATTCACATGGCAGAAAAATGAATGTTAAAAGGGCCTTCAAAGATACGAATCACTTGCAGAACTATGTCAGTGTATGCAAAACTAATAAAACAGGAATGTACAAAAATTAGAACTGTAATCCATATCCACACTTAGGATATGGAGTTGTTTTGCACATAAAATAAAAAGCTAAATTCAATGGGGAAAATTGGTTTGGAGGACCTAGGTCAAATTTTTAAAAAAGACAAATTGCAAGACCAGAAGACAAATTAGAAGAGATATTGGTGAATGTATAATCTCCTTTTTCCTTTTCAATGGGAATGGAAAATTTTTTTTCATTTAATGCTATGAAATATTTCAGCTGTGTCAGAAAACTAAATATTTAATGTCATTAGTCATTTTTGATTACTTTCAATCCCAAGATTAAATTACATTTAGATGAATATGGCAGGGTTCTTAAACTGAGAATTTAGAATTCTGTTGCAAGTAATAACAACAACAACAAAACTCTGGAACGAACTGGCTTAGAAAACAAAGGAAATTTTCTGAAAAACATAACTGAAAATTCTGGAAAGTGAAAGTGAAAGTCACTCAGTCATGTCCGACTCTGTGACCCCATGGATTGCAGCATGCCAGGCTTCCCTGTCCATCACCAACTCCTGGAGCTTGCTCAAACTCATGTCCACTGAGTTGGTGATACCATCCAACCGTCTCATCCTCTGTCATCCCCTTCTCCTCCTGCCTTCAATCTTTCCCAGCATCAGGGTCTTTTCCAATGAGTCAGTTCTTCGCATCAGGTGGCCACAGTATTGGAGTTTCAGCTTCAGAATCAGTCCTTCCAATGAATATTCAGGACTGATTGATTTCCCTTATGATTGACTGGTTGGATCTCCTTGCAGTCCAAGGAACTCACAAGATTCTTCTCCAACACCACAGTTCAAAAGCGTCAATTCTTTGGTGCTCAGCTTTCTTTATAGTCCAACTCTCACATCCATAATAGATGGATCTTTGTCAGCAAAGGAATGTCTCTGCTTTTTAATATGCTGTCTAGGTTGGTCATAGCTTTTCTTCCAAGGAGCAAGCATCTTTTAATTTCATGGCTGCAGTCACCATCTGCAGTGATTCTGGAGCCCCAAAAGATAAAATCTGACACGGTTTCCATTGTTTCCCCATCTATTTGCCATGAAGTGATGGGACCAGATGTCATCATATTAGTTTTCTGAATGTTGAGCTTTAAGTCAGCTTTTTCACTCTCCTCTTTCCCTTTCATCAAGAGGCTCTTTAGTTCTTCTTCACTTTCTGCCATAAGGACAGTGTCATCTGCATATCTGAGGATACTGATATTTCTCCTCACAATCTTGATTCCAGTTTGTGCTTCACTCAGCCCAGCATTTCGCATGATGTCCTCTGCATATAAGTTAAATAAGCAGGGTGACAATATACAGCCTTTCCCAATTTGGAACCAGTCAATTGTTCCATGTCCTGTTCTAACTGTTGCTTCTTGACCTACCTGCAGATTTCTCAGGAGGCAGGTAAGGTGTTCTGGTATTCCCATCTCTTGAAGAATTTTCCACAGTTTGTTGTGATCCACACAGCCAAAGGCTTTGGCATAGTCAATAAAGCAGAGGTAAATGATTTTCTGGAACTCTCTTGCTTTTTTGATGATCCAACATATGTTGGCAATTTGACTCTGGTTCCTCTGCCTTTTCTAAATACAGCTTGAACATCTTGAAGTTCTCGGTTCACATACTGTTGAAGCCCGGCTTGGAGATTTTTGAGCATTACTTTGCTAGTGTGTGAGATGAGTGCAAATTTGTGATAGTTTCCACATTCTTTGGCATTACCTTTCTTTGGGATTGGAGAATGAAAACTGACCTAAGTCCTGTAGCTTAGTCCATGGAGTTCTCTAGGCCAGAATACTGGAGTGGGTAGCCCTTCCCTTCTTCAGGGGATCTTCCCAACCCAGGGATCGAACCCAGGTCTCCCACATTGCAGGCAGATTCTTTACCATCTGAGCCACAAGGGAAGCCCCAAGAATACTGGAATGGGTAGCCTATCCCTTCTTCAGTGGATCTTCCCAACTCAGGAATCAAACCGAGGTCTCCTTCATTGCAGGCGGATTTTTTACCAACTGAGCTATCAGGGAAGCCTCAGACCAATTTCATCCAAGAATCATGTTACTGAGTCCTATGTCTCTGCTTGCTCCATATGCAGTCCAGCTTTCCTTGTGGTAATAATACAGCTGCAGGAGTCTCCTGGGCTTGACTTTCACACACTTTCAAATTCCAGTGAAAATAGTATTTTCAGCCAGCACCTCTTGTTTAGAAATTTCCCAGAAACCCAAGGAAACTACTTTTTGCATGTCCTAGGCTCACCTGGGTTACGTTCTCATCCCACCTAGCAGGCTTGCCACCCAACTCCCTAATGGTTTCTCCTGGGAGTACTATTTTAATTAAGCCATTTGCACTTAAATCTTTAGCTAAGCAGCTGCTTGTAGTAGAATATTCCCTGAGACACAAATGAATGTACTGAACCCCCCTGACAAGTTATCCTTGAAATTCCTGAGTTGTTCTTTTTCATCTTAACATCTCCACAAAAGCTGGCATTTCCCTCTGAACAAGACACTCATCTTCTCACATATTCCCTTTCCCAGGTTCTGTGTTACTTCTCCCCTGTCCCAGCCTCCTACTTCACCTGCCCCTCTCAAATCTCTCCTGTGTGCCCTCTGAAAACATTATTCCACACTAAACTGCCTTTTACCTGCCACAACCAGCTGAGATTTCTGCTGTTTCCCAGCCTCATTTGAAACCTGATTCATCCCCAAAGGTTCCATTTCTTTTTCTTCTCTTTTTTTCTTAAGAAAGGATGACTCTTTTTCTACCTTCTCTCACACTGAAATCTACAGATAAACCTGGCAACCTCCATTATACAACAATGATCTTTCCAAACCTGTCTTTCCATAGGTACACTCCTACACCTTTCTCTGGTTTTCACTATGAAAATCAAAATTTCTTCTGAAGTGACTCTTGTTCCTACACAGGAGGGCCCCTAGGAAGAGCCAACTATATTAAGCTGGATGGGGCATATATGGTTGGGTGTAGTATTCTCTATATCTTTTATAGATCTAAGGTGTTATTTTAGACCTACGAAGAGAGCAAACACCCTCTTCTAACAACACAAGATAAGACTCTACACATGGATATCACCGGATGGTCACTACCAAAGTCAGACTGATTATATTCTTTGCAGCCAAAGATGGCGAAGCTCTATACAGTCAGCAAAAACAAGACCAGGAGCTCACTGTGGCTCAGATCATGAACTCCTTATTGCCAAATTCAGACTTAAATTGAAGAAAGTAGGGAAAACCACTAGACCATTCAGGTATGACCTAAATCAAATCCCTTACGATTATACAGTGGAAGTGACAAATAGATTCAAGGGATTAGATCTGATAGAAGGAGTGTCTGAAGAACTATGGGTGGAGGTTGGTGACACTGTACAGGAGGCAGGGATCAAGACCATCCCCAAGAAAAAAAAAATGCAAAAAGGCAAAATGGTGGTCTGAGGAGGCCTTACAAATAGCTGAGAAAAGAACAGAAGCTAAAGGCAAAGGAGAAAAGGAAAGACATATTCATTTGAATGCAGAGTTCCAAAGAATAGCAAGGAGAGATAAGAAAGCCTTCATCAGTGTCAACATCCATTGGATCATCGAAAAGGCAAGAGTTCCAGAAAAACATCTGCTTCACTGGCTTCTCTAGCTATCAAGGTAATGGAGTATAAACCAAAGGAAAGAAAAAATTTCAATAAGAACATCTATATAAAACCTTAAAAAGAGTTAAAGAGGCCTTTTCAATGGAGATAAATCTTTGAAAAGATGTTAAAAGGCTGGGTAATTAGTCGTGAACTGTAACAGTTGCCATTTAAGTCCCTATTTGCTCTCCATTTAAAATGAGAATGTGGAGGTTGAGAGAGGAAGCAAACTGCTCAGAGTCACAAAGATGCCCAAGCAGTGGACCTGAGTCTGGTTCCAAAGCTTACTCTCCTTCCATTCCATGCTGTGTGCATCATCAAGAGGCTAAGAAGCCAATCATCTTTTGGGCATGTCCAGGTGTGACCATTACAGCTACACTTCTTTGGAGAGATATGGTTTCTGGATGTTCTTGCATTCCAGGTGAACACTCAAACTCAGATATATAAAGTAAATAAAGTCAACTACAAAAAAGTTGATCTTATAAAGCTCTCAGTGGTTTTTTGTTTTTTTGCTGCCCACAAAAACAGCTTAAGCAAAAAGAAAGACCTCCTTCACCCACTCACATGAGAAGCTCTACTGTGGTCCACTTTGTGTTTAATAGAAGTCACTCAGTAACTCTTGGGCTTCCCTGATAGCTCAGTTGGTAAAGAATCCACTTGCAATGCAGGAGACCCCAGTTCAATTCCTGAATCGGGAAGATCCACTGGAGGAAAGATAGGCTACACACTCTAGTATTCTTGGGCTTCCCTTGTGGCTCAGCTGGTAAAGAATCCACCTGCTATGTGGGAGACCTGGTTTTGATCCCTGGGTTGGGAAGATCCGCTGGAGAAGGGAAGGGCTACCCACTCCAGTATTCCACCATGGAGATTTCCATGGACTATATAGTCAGAGTCAGATGCGACTGAGCAACTTTCACTTTCACTTCACTCTCAGTAACTCTTGGTGATGTGACAGGAAATTTGCTACATGTTATAAACATTCCTTTACTTGATCCTAGCAACAACTCTATAAAGTACATACTAATGTGACCATTTTATAGATGAGTACACTGTGGGGCAAGGAATTAAATAATTTATTACAAATTCATAACCAGTGGCAAGGCCTAAGTATAAAACACCTGCTATTAACCTCAAATCAAGATGGTGGAGTAAAGGACTTGTGCTCATCTTCTCCTGTGAGAACACCAAAATTTCAACTAGTTGCTGAACAACCATCGACAGGAAGATGGTGGAACCTACGAAGAAAAGATAACCCATGTCCAAGCACAAAGCAGAAGCCACAAAGAGATGGCAGGAGGGGAACAATTGCATTAAAATCATATTTCATACCCATCAGGTGGGCGACCCACAACTGGAAAACAATAATACTAAAGAAGTTCTAACACTGTTGCAAAGATTCTAGGCCCCGCATCAGACTTCCTGACCTGGGGATCCAGCTAAATGACTGGGAATCCCCAGGGAATCTAACTTTGAAGGACAGCAGGATTTGATTATAGAACTTTCACAGGACTTGGGGAAGCAAAGACTCTTGGAGGGCACAAACAAAAATTTGGGTGCCCCAGGACTGGGGGAAAGGAGCAGTGACCCCACAAAAGACTGAGTCAGACCTGCCTGGAGTGTTTGGGGGGATTTCTGCAGAGGCATGGGTCAGCAGAGGCCAGCCATGGGGGCAGGGACACTGGCAGCAGCAGTCTTGGGAGGCGTATGGTGGCATAAATCCTTTTCGAGGGCCGGCCAGAGAGGAAAAGGTGATTTTTGTCCTCAAGTTATTAGGACCAATCCTTCCAGTTCATTTCCAACAGATTCCACAGAAATAATACCTAAGGAGTTGAGACAAAAGCCACCAGAGAGCCTCCTCTGGTCCACTAAGAGCTAGCATTACCAAAGGAAGAGAAGCCTATTGCACTTCCAATCTGACTAGATCCTGGAATCCCTGAACTGTGTCCTCAAAAACCTCATGGTCACCAGCAATGCCTCTATCTACACAGATCAGAGGCACAGCCATGACAAAGACTCTCTTTCAGGTCGCTGGCCCCTGAGGCAGGCAGCCAAGAGAGTAACCTCTAGCCTGAGAGACATTCCTGGAGCTAGAGCTCCACCTCACTCCTGAATGTGCTCTTGTAACTTTCAACTCCTAGCAAGGCTAGGCACTTCCATACTTGGGGTCTAAGTAAAAGTACACAGTAACAGCATGGATCACAAGTCCCTTGAAAGTCTATGACCTGACAGATTAGTAGTTTCAGTTCCCAGGCAGTTATGAAATGGTCAAAGAGACTGGAAAGTTTCACTGAGAAAGGAGAGTTCGGTCCACAGGCTTCATCTATCTCTGGCCACTCCCCTGGAGGAGATATTGGGTGCCTCTTAGCAGGTAGGTATAATCCCGACAGGGTTTCTGCCATAAGCCATATGAGGTCACCATGGAATTGCAGATTAGGACATAGCTCTTGTTTTCCACTTGCTTGTGCATCTCTTTCAATCAATCACACACACAGGTACACTGTAGAGTTAGTAAAGTAAAGCAGAAAATGTGTTTACTAGGAGAACAAAGAACTAAAGCTCTGAGCGTCTTTAACTTGTCCTGAAGAATCCTGGATGAGCCACCAAGATGAAAGGTTGCTGCTACAAGCCATAAATGATGCTGGGATTCTTGGTTTTCAGAGGAGAGGAATGCTATCCTGGGCCAGTGACGAGGCTTGATTGTTCAGAGCTTTTTGTGTAATAAAGTTTTATTAAAGTATAAAAGAGACAGAGAAAGCTTCTGACATAGACATCAGAAGGGGATAGAAAGTGTGCCCCCTTGCTAGTTTTTAGCAAGGATTTATATACCTTTTAGCAAGCTGCTAGTTACGAGAAAGGAAAAGCCTCAAAACTGAGAGAGTTGCACCAGGCCCCTCACCCACAACATCCATTTTGAGATAACATTGGCACAAGGTGAGTCATTCAGGGCCATAAGACAATTGACACGAATCTTGAAGAAAGGCAAATTTCCAAGCAAATACATAGTTCATTAACAAAACTTAAGAAAGATATTTCCATGAGAAAAATGCATTGGTTAGCTCAAGGTCTGAGATAAAGTTAAGTTCAGGTGGAGCCAGGTGTCTCCATAACAACACAGGATTAGAAGAGAAAAGAGAAAAAGAAAGTTTGCCATTTGCAGTTTTATTTCCTCCTGCCCCTTGGGGACCTCAGGCCTCCCTACTGAGGCTGTTAACATTCTCACTACCAAACAGTCTATAGACTCCAGGACTGAGTCGCCTCAGGCCGAACAGCTAACAGGGAGGGAGCACAGCCCCACTCATCAGCAGAATTTGAATTAAAGGTGTACTGAGCATGGCCCTGCCCACCAGAGCAAGACCTAGTTTCCCTACAGTCAGTCCCTCCCATCAGGAAGCTTGCACAAGCCTCTTAGCCTCATCTACCAGAGGGCAGATAGAAAAAGCAAGGAATATAATCCTACAGCTTCCAGAACAGAAGTGACAATCACAGAAAGTGAACCAAAATGATCACATGGATCACAGCCTTGTGTAACTCAAAGAAACTATGAGCCATATGCCGTGTAGGGACACTGAAGATGGACAGGTCATGGAGACGAGTTCTGACAAACATGGTCCACTGTAGAAGGGAATGGCAAACCACTTCGGCATTCTTGCCTTCAGAACCCTATGAACGGTATGAAGAGGCAAAAAAGATATGACACCGGAAGATGAGTCCCCCAGGTTGGTAGGTGTCCAATATGCATATGCTACTGGGGAAGAGCAGACAAATAGCTCCAGAAAGAATGAAGAGACCAGGCCAAAGTGGAAACAACATTCAGTTGTAATGAAAGTACCGTCCGATATGGTAGAGAACAATATTGCCTAGGAACTTGGAATGTTAGGTCCATGAATCAAGGTAAATTGAACATGGTCAAGCAGGAGATGGCAAGAGTGAACATTGATATCTTAGGAATCAGTGAAATTAAAATGGACGAGAATGGGTGAATGTAATTCAGACGATTGTTGTATCTACTACTGTGGGCAAGAATTCCTTAGAAGAAATTGAGTAGCCCTCATAGTCAATAAAAGAGTCCAAAATGCAGTACTTGGGTGCATTTTCAAAAATGGCAGAATGATCTCAGTCTGTTTCCAAGACAAAATATTCAACATCCCAGTAATCCAAGTCTATGCCCCAATCACTAATGCCAAAGTAGCTGTAGTTCTGTGAAGACCAACAAGACCTTCTAGAACTAACAGTAAAAAAGGATGCCCTTTTCAAGACAGGGGATTGGAATGCAAAAGTAGGAAATCAAGGGATACCTGGGGTAACAGGCAAGTTTGGCCTTGAAGCACAAAATGAAGCAGGGCAAAGACTAACAGAGTTTTGACAAGAGAACTCACTGGTCATAGCCAACACCCTTTTCCAACAACACAAGAGATGACTTTACACATGAACATCACCAGATGGTCAATACTGAAATCAGGTTGATTATATTCTTTGCAACTTAAAATGGAAAAGCTCTTGATACAGCCAGAATAAACAAGAATGGGAGCTGACTGTGGCTCATATCATGAGCTCCTTATTGCATAATTAAGGAAGAAATTGAAGAATGTAGGAAAAATCACTAGACTATTCAGGTATGACCTAAATCAAATCCCTTATGATTATACAGTGGAGATGACAAATAGATTCAAGAGATTAGATCTGGTAGGAAGAGTGAATTCCAGTCCCCTGGAGTAACAGGCAAGTTTGGCCTTGAAGCACAAAGTGTACAACCACATGTGGAGTTTGTACTGGAGGAAGGACGGGCTCTACTGATGAGCATGTATTTAACAATTAAGACAGTTTTGCCGGTATATTCCTATTAAAGATGGTTCTTTAAAAGTAATGAAACATCAGCCATTAAAAAGAATACATTCGAATCAGTTCTAATGAGGTGGATGAAACTGGAGCCTATTATACAGAATGAAGTAAGCCAGAAAGAAAAACACCAATACAGTATGCTGCTGCTGCTGCTGCTGCTGCTAAGTCGCTTCAGTCGTGTCCGACTTTGTGCGACCCCATAGACGGCAGCCCACCGGGCTCCCCCGTCCCTGGGATTCTCCAGGCAAGAATACTGGAGTGGGCTGCCATTTCCTTCTCCAATGCATGAAAGTGAAAAGTGAAAGTGAAGCCGCTCAGTCGTGTCCGACCCCTAGCGACCCCATAGACTGCAGCCTACTAGGCTCCTCCGTCCATGGGATTTTCCAGGCAAGAGTACTGGAGTGGGGTGCCATTGCCTTCTCCTCAATACAGTATACTAACACATATATATGGTATTTAGTCAATCGGTAAAGATAACCCTGTATTCGAGACATCAAAAGAGACACAGATAAACAGAACAGTATTATGGACTCTATGGGAGAGGGCGAGGGTGGGATGATATGGGAGAATGGCACTGAAGCATGTAAATTATCATATGTGAAACGAACGGCCAGTCCAGGTTCAATGCATGATACAGGGTGCTCGGGGCTGATGCACCGGGATGACCTGGAGGGATGGGATGGGGAGGGAGGTGGAAGGGGGGTTTTGGAAGGGGAAAACATGTACACCCATGGTGGATTCATGTCAATGTATGGCAAAACAAATACAATATTGTAAAGTTAAAAAATAGAAAATAAACTAATTTAGAAGAAGAAAAAGTAATGAAACAAAGAATATCTAAAAATGAACTAAAGGTCCAAAGAGAGCTAGAGTTTCTAATTCCTAGGTGAAACAACACAAGATACAGAAAGATTTGCTTTGCAGTTATAATTATGGAGTCTTTATCAAATTCCAAAGGTTAATCTCACATGCAATCTTTAAACATAATGTACACAGTCAGTGATAAACTTAGCTGCTTGTTTTCCTGAGGTACCCAGACATGGCTGGGTAGTGAGTTGGTTATGAAATAGATTGATACCTCTCCCCTTTATATCCATACTACCCTACTGATTATTTAATGCTGTATGCATTCTGATTGGGTGGTGTCCCCACTGACTGGCTAGGGTCCCTGCCTCAAGGGTTTATAAATATTTTGAATATACCCTTGCTTGTGAATAAATATTAAATACATACTGTACAGGTGAAAACTAGAAACAATTATGGCAACTGATTATAGGATAGACCAGTTTGTCACAATATGACCAGTCATCTATGTCTGATAATACCTGAGCAGAAAGCATATAAGCACAACATAATTTATCCTATTGAGAAAGACCAAAAAAGATGGCTTTGTTTGAGAAGGTCTCTGATGGTTCAGATGGTAAAGAATCTGCCTGCAATGCAGGAGACCTGGGTTTGATCCCTGGGTCAGAAAGATCTCCTGGAGAAGGGAATGGAGAATTTCATGGACAGTAGAGCCTGGAAGGCTTCCATCCATGGGGTCACAAAGAGTTGGACACGACTAAGCAACTATCATTTTCACTCTGGGCTTCCGTGGTGGCTCAGATGGTAGAGAATCCTCCTACAGTGCAAGAGACCAGGGTTCAATCCCTGGTCGGGAAGATCCCCTGGAGAAGGGAATGGCAACCCACTCCAGCATTCTTGCCTGGAAAATTCCATGGACAGAGGAGCCTGGCAGGGCACAGTCCATGGGGTCGCAGAGTCGAGCACACCTGAGCAACTAATACCCTTTAAATAGGAATAAGATTGTTGGGACACAAATCCTGGCTCTTATACTTGACTCTGTGGCATTGGGCAAACATGGAGAAAATCTCTTAGATGGTTTGGAGGATTAAGCAAATGAATGTATATAAAAGTATTCAGAACAATGTCTAACATATAGTACATAAATAAGTTTTAACTGTTATTAAAGCCGTGGAATTCAGAAATGAGCCCCGACCCCACCTTACCGACAATTACCAAATAGAGTTTCAGAAGTTGCCAAAGGCCTTTTTGCATTATAATCAAAAAGGATAAGAGTACTGGGAATAAAACATACTCATATTTTTATTGTCTAAAGTTTCCACAGGCAAATATATGTATTTTAGAGGGAAAAAGTTAATAACCAACAGCATCTTACCTCTTAGGACTCTATTTCAGTATACCCCCTAGGAGATGATTTTTCCTGTAACTGACTAGGCATAGGATGCTTTTTACAATGTCTTAGCATTTTATGAATTTGAAATTGATCCTAGAGGATTATTTATCAACATGTGTGTGCTCAGTTGTTTCCAACTCTTTGTGACCCCATGACTGTAGTCCACCAGGCTCTTCTGTCAATGGAATTTTCCAGGCAAGAACACTGGAGAGGGTTGCCATTTCCTTCTCCAGGGGCTCTTCTTGATCCAGGGATCGAACCTGAGTCTCCTGCATCTCCTGCATTGGCAGATGGGTTCTTTACCACTTGTGCCACCTGGGAAGCCCAGGGTTATATATGCTCTATATTTATCAAGACATTGCTTTCAGACAGGTTTTTGCAATATACCTTAGCCAGGTTTGGAAGTGCCTGTCATACTCCAAGACCCACCAGCACTACATACTTTCAATATTTTGCTAGAAAAAGGGGCATCTTGGTTTTGTGTTAATTTACATTTATAATGCTTTAAACAAATGAGACATCTTTGTTAAATATTTTAGCTTGATGCCTGTGTTTCTTAGAAACAGCTTGAAAGGATTTGTGCAATTATATCAAAAATTACAGTAAAAATTGCTTACATAATTATAGGTAAAAGATCATTAAATGTTTAGGGTTTTAAAAAATGTAGCACAGCTTTAAAAAGGGGTATAGTAAATTCTTTAGAGATCAGATGATTAGATGAAATGATTCAAAGAATGTATAAATTAAGAAAGTCTATTTTATGTGTTTCTTAAAAATACTTAATGCAGATTGAGGTAGAGACTAGGTGGTCTGGGACAGCATGAGAAGGAAGGCCCTGTTTAACCAGACTGGGTTTAAAAGGAAAAATATGGCTAAGGCAGTCCTAAAACAATGAATAAACTTTCAAGCATATTACTAGGAAAGAACATTTAATAAAGTACTGAACTTTGTATAAGACAGTGGTGTTTTTCAAGAGAATACTTACTTCCTTAATTTGAAATGATATTGAACTTTATTACCCAACAGATAGAAATATTACTGAAGTCAGTAACATTGATCTTGTACAGATCAATGAATTGACATGACATACTAGTGATTTCAGCTAAGGGAGATAGAAGATGGGGCAGAAAGAGAAAGCTTTTCTCTTTAGAAAGTGGTCTCCACACTGCCTCTAATCTATATTATATTAGATAAAAAGAACCCATTAGTCAAAGATGTTATGTAGGACAGAATCTGGGTGGCCATGGCAAAGACACAAATGGAACAGAAAGCATTAAAGTAATAAAGCTGTAAACGTACTTTTACATATCTCTGGTTGTTATCTTAATATCTGGTTGATTGGGAATTCTTAGTCTGAACTCTTAAACAGCTGATAAGGAGTGATGTATAATTTATAAAATACAAAGTTCCAAGATCAAAAGCAAAGGAACAGCAAGCTTCCACTACCCAAAATTTAAAAGTAACCCTCTGAAGGGACATTTAGCAGGCTTTGCAGAGAAAAATTCTGAAGAGATGATAAATAGCTGCCCCTGCTAGCTACATCTGATTCTTCAACAGAGAGGAATGCAATAGAGGGTATTATCACAGAGACCTGATGGAAAGGAATTTCAGAGAAAAGTAAGCCTCCAAGGGTAAACTCCATCACAAAAGAAACAAATACATACATTTTTAAAAATCATGGAGTAAAAGAGACCCTAAAATATTTACTGGGAACTTTGCTTTGGGCCAAATTTGAGGTATTTTGAATGCATTAACACAACTGAATACAAATGAAAGGTGTACATATGTGACAAAGAGAGTGTGTTGCTAGGAGAACCTAAAGTTAAACTGTCAGGAGCCGCATTAGGCATTACTGACAAAATGGAGGCATGGCCCCAACCCCCTCTCCTCATCCCGCAGGCACGGTCCCGGGATGAAGGAGTTAGGTCTTGTGATCCTGACTTGTCCTTTCCTTCCCCCGGTTGAGTTGGCTGGAAAGAATGTTATAATCCATAAAGTTAACTATTGACATTTGTTCAAGGATCTTTACAAAGAATGTTCCAGGATGAGCACATAGGCCACAGCCTGAGACCACGGGAAACATTATTATCTGAAACTTGCTTGTAAGGGAAATGTTTATGGCAAAACAAGTTTGCTGAGTTTAAGGGTTAGGAATAATTAAGAGTAGTTAGCAGGTAAAAGTTTAAGGTATGTTGTAGTGTTGGCATATTTTACTATAGCTTATAGAAACTAGGAATTTTAGAGATACTAATAGCTAAAATAGATGTTTTTCTGGAACTCTCTTGCTTTTTCGATGATCCAGCGGATATTAGCAATTTGATCTCTGGTTCCTCTGCCTTTTCTAAAACCAGCTTGAACATCTGGAAGTTCACGGTTCACATATTGCTGAAGCCTGGCTTGGAGAATTTTGAGCATTACTTTACTAGCATGTGAGATGAGTGCAATTGTGCGGTAGTTTGAGCATTCTTTGGCATTGCCTTTCTTTGGGATTGGAACGAAAACTGACCTTTTCCAGTCCTGTGGCCACTGCTGAGTTTTCCAAATTTGCTGGCATATCGAGTGCAGCACTTTCACAGCATCACCTTTGAGGATATGAAATAGCTCAACTGGAATTCCATCACCTCCACTAGCTTTGTTCATAGTGATGCTTTCTAAGGCCCACTTGACTTCACATTCCAGGATGTCTGGCTCTACGTGAGTGATCACACCATCGTGATTATCTGGGTTGTGAAGATCTTTTTTGTACAGTTTTCTGTGTATTCTTGCCACCTCTTCTTAATATCTTCTGCTTCTGTTAGGTCCATACAATTTCTGTCCTTTATCGAGCCTATCTTTGCATGAAATGTTCCTTTGGTATCTCTAATCTTCTTGAAGAGATCTCTAGTCTTTCCCAATCTGTTGTTTTCCTCTATTTCTTTGCACTGATCCCTGAGGAAGGCTTTCTTATCTCTCCTGGCTATTCTTTGGAACTCTGCATTCAGATGGGAATATCTTTCCTTTTCTCCTTTGCTTTTCGCTTCTCTTCTCTTCCCAGCTATCTGTAAGGCCTCCTCAGACAGCCATTTTGCTTTTTTGCATTTCTTTTCCATGGGGATTTTCTTGATTTTCTTGATTTCTCCTGTACAATGTCACGAACCTCTGTCCATAGTTCATCAGGCACTCTGTCTATCAGGTCTAGTCCCTTAAATCTATTTGTCACTTCCACTGTATACTCATAAGGGATTTGATCTAGGTCATACCTGAAGTAGGTCATACCTACTAGGTCTAGTGGTTTTCCCTACTTTCTTCAATTTAAGTCTGAATTTGGCAATAAGGAGTTCGTGATCTGAGCCACAGTCTGCTCCCGGTCTTGTTTTTGCTGACTGTATAGAGCTTCTCCATCTTTGGCTGCAAAGAATATAATCAATCTGATTTCGGTGTTGACCATCTGGTGATGTCCACGTGTAGAGTCTTCTCTTGTGTTGTTGGAATAGGATGTTTGCTATTATCAGTGCGTTCTCGTGGCAAAACTCTATTAGCCTTTGCCCTGCTTCATTCTGTACTCCAAGGCCAAATTTGCCTGTTACTCCAGGTGTTTCTTGACTTCCTACTTTTGCATTCCAGTCCCCTATAATGAAAAGGATATCTTTTTTTGGGTGTTAGTTCTAGAAGGTCTTGTAGGTCTTCACAGAACTGTTCAACTTCAGCTTCTTCGGTGTTACTGGTCGGGGCATAGACTTGGATTACCGTGATATTGAATGGTTTGCCTTGGAAACGAACAGAGATCAATCTATCGTTTTTGAGATTGCATCCAAGTACTGCATTTTGGACTCCTTTGTTGACCATGATGGCTACTCCATTTCTTCTAAGGGATTCTTGCCCACAGTAGTAGATATAATGGTCATCTGAGTTAAATTCACCCATTCCAGTCCATCTTAGTTCGCTGATTCCTAGAATGTCGACGTTCCAGAAAAACATCTATTTCTGCTTTATTGACTATGCCAAAGCCTTTGACTGTGTGGATCACAATAAACTGTGGAAAATTCTGAAAGAGATGGGAATACCAGATCATCTGACCTGTCTCTTGAGAAACGTGTATGCAGCTCAGGAAGCAACAGTTAGAACTGGACATGGAACAACAGACTCGTTCCAAACAGGAAAAGGAGTACGTCAAGGCTGTATATTGTCACCCTGCTTATATAACTTATATGCAGAGTACATCATGAGAAATGCTGGGCTGGAATAAACACAAGCTGGAATCAAGATTGCCGGGAGAAATATCAATAACCTCAGATATGCGGATGACACCACCCTTATGGCAGAAAGTGAAGAAGAACTAAAGAGCCTCTTGATGAAGGTAAAAGAGGAGAGTGAAAAAGTTGGCTTAAAGCTCAACGTTCAGAAAACTAAGATCATGACATCTGGTCCCATTACTTCATGGGAAATAGATGGGGAAACAGTGGAAACAGTGTCAGACTTTATTTTTTTGGGCTCCAAAATCACTGCTGATGGTGATTGCAGCCATGAAATTAAAAGATGCTTACTCCTTGGAAGGAAGGTTATGGCCAACCTAGATAGCATATTTAAAAGCAGAGACATTACTTTGCCAACAAAAGTCCGTCTAGTCAAGGCTATGGTTTTTCCAGTGATCATGTATGGATGTGAGAGTTGGACGGTGAAGAGAGCTGAGCGCCGCAGAATTGATGCTTTTGAACTGTGGTGTTGGAGAAGACTCTTGAGAGTCCCTTGGACTGCAAGGAGATCCAATCAATCCATCCTGAAAGAGATCAATCCTGGGTGTTCATTGGAAGGTCTGATGTTGAAGCTGAGACTCCAATACTTTGGGCACCTCATGCAAAGGGTTGACTCATTGGAAAAGACCTTAATGCTGGGTAGGATTGGGGGCGGGAGGAGAAGGGGACGACAGAGGATGAGATGGTTGGATGGCATAACCGACTCGATGGACATGGGTTTGGGTGGACTCCGGGAGTTGGTGATGGACAGAGAGGCCTGGCGTGCTGCAATTCATGGGGTCGCAAAGAGTCGGACATGACTGAGTGACTGAACTGAAATGAATAGCTAAAAGCCTTTTTAGGAGATAATGAGCTTGAGTTACTAGGGGATAGCAGGATTTAGAGAGGTAAGCAATAAACTGAGGAATGTGGTATGCAGACCAGAGACAAACTTGAGTTACAATGTTATCACAAGGACACTTAAGAGGGAACTCTGAAGGACAACAATGATTTATGGAGACAGTAAATCTGGGTGAGGGGAAACTGAAGATGTCATACCTCTGACCTAATGCTTTTGTAAAAGTATAAAAGAAAACCTGATGCTTAAAATAAACATGTAGCTCAGTGCTTTGCGTGAGGGGCTGCATCATTCTCTCCGCCAGTTCATCCCTTCAGGGCATTTCCCTGGCTGCCGAGCCGGACTCCGGCATTAAATAAAGCAAGAATAGCAGGAGTTTTAGGATGACTCAGAGGGTAAAGCGTCTGCCTGCAAGGTGGAAGACGTGGGTTCGATCCCTGGGTCAGGAAGAGCCCCTGGAGAAGGAAATGGCACCCCACTCCAGTACTCCTGCCTGGAAAATCCCATGGATGGAGAAACCTGGTGCAGGCTACAGTCCATGGGGTCACAAAGAGTCGGACATGACTGAGCGACTTCACTTTAGGATGATGTATGTTTATAGCTCCAATTAAGTGGAATGAACTTGGACCCTAGTTTTCTTTCCTAGGAAAGTCAGGTCAGAGTCCTAGGGAGTGTACACCCAAGGGCAAGTCTCACCTGGGAGAAGTCTGAGAAAGACTGGAATTTTCCTGAGTAGGCAATTTGGTCTTCCTAGGGCTTAAACTAAATCAAGAAGTGACTGAGCAGTTTGGTAGCCCCTGAACTGCTGCTGTGGAAATCTCTACATGTCTGGAGTTGGAAGTCAGTTACAGATATTCATTTAAAGCTTCCAAGAGGATGCTGTAATGTAATAGTTTAGAACAAAATTTCCACTCCTACAAGTGTCTGGGAATTTCCCATTGACCTAGACACCTATGATTTCCTTACTATACAATGTATACTTAGTTACTGACCACAGCAGGGAGGGGCTGCCCAGGATCCCCAGTTATTGATCAAAATATTCATACAACGTTGGTCTTGTCTAAGTGTCTGGAAGAAAACTAAATTCAGGAATCGGTGCCTTCTCCAGCACAGACCAGCTGATCGAGCATGCTGAGGTGGGAAAGGGACGGTGGAGGGGTGGGGGGACAGACTGAAACTGGGCAGAACTTTCCTCCAAGGAGCCTAATTTACTTTAAGTTCAGGATTCTCAGTTTTATGAGTATATTATAAAATCACGTTACAATGTGATTAGGAAATTATTTGTCTTATCTATATTCTGAAATAATAATGATCAATATTTATGGAACATGTTCTACACACCAGACATGTTGCTAAGCACTTTAAATACATTTTGTTTCTTCACAGCAAACCTCAGAGGTCCTGTCTACCTCACTTTACCAATTAAGAAACTAAGGCTCAGAGAAAAACATACAATTGCTTAATGATGGAACTCTCCTCTTTCACTTTCATCAAGAGGCTCTTTAGTTCTTCTTCACCTTCTGCCGTAAGGGTGGTATCATAAAGTGAAAGAGGAGAGTGAAAAAGTTGGCTTAAAGCTCAACATTCAGAGAACTAAGATCATGGCAGCCGGTCCCATCATGTCATGGCAAATAGATGGGGAAACAGTGGAAACAGTGGCTGACTTTATTTTTCTGGGCTCCAAAATCACTGCAGATGGTGATTGCAGCCATGAAATTAAAAGACGCTTACTTGTTGGAAGGAAAGTTATGACCAACCTAGACAGCATATTAAAAAGCAAAGACATTACTTTGCCAACAAAGGTCTGTCTAGTCAAGGCTATGGTTTTTCCAGTGGTCATGTATAGATGTGAGAGTTGGATTATAAAGAAAGCTGAGCATCGAAAAATTGATGCTTTTGAACTGTGGTGTTGGAGAAGACTCTTGAGAGTCCCTTGGACTGCAAGGAGATCCAACCAGTCCATCCTAAAGGAGATCAGTCCTGGATGTTCATTAGAGGGATTGATGTTGAAGCTGAAACTCCAGTACTTTGGCCACCTGATGCGAAGAGGTGACTCATTGGAAAAGACCCTGATACTGGGAAAAGATTGAGGGCAGGAGAAGAAGGGGACAACAGAGGATGAGATGGTTGGATGGCATCACCAACTCGATGGACATGGGTTTGGGTGGACTCCGGGAGTTGGTGATGGACAGGGAAGCCTGGTGTGCTGCGGTTCATAGGGTCGCAGAGAGTAGGACATGACTGAGCGACTGAACTGAACTGAGCTGAATGGTGGAACTGGTATTCACGTCCAGGATTATTTGCCCCTAGAGATTATGATCCTAACCCCCACAACTTATTATAACTTTTCATTAAAATTTGCTTATAAATGTGGGAGATGACACCAGTTTACTGTTTAGACAGAAGGATTTCCTCCAAGTTTTGGGGAAATGTGGAAAATCTAGTTTCCTTTCTCAGGTAGCAGCAACACAAAAAAATAAACTATCTCTTAGTATTTTTCTTCTAGTGTCCCAAGTCCCAAACAACATAAACCTAATGAGAATTAAATCTTAATTTGTTGAGTCCTTTCTTAGGTATTAAAAAGGAGCTTTACTTAATGATTCCCTTGAGACAGTGTAAATAAGTAGCCAACTTCAGCTTCTTATTTTAGAATTCAAAAGTCACTTGATTCTGCTAGAAAACCACATTTCTTTTTCTTCCCCCACACAGGGAGAAAAGATGTATCCTTGGGTCAGCTAACAAGCCTCTGTAGTGTAACTAAAGGAATAATTAGAGGTAAGAATACACCCTCAGACATTAATTTCCCCCAATACTTTTCAGAACAAACATTTCTCATCCCTTCTTCACAACTTTATCAGAACATTATGATGTCCATAGTTTGTGTTTTATCATTTTTGCTAAATTATTTGAAATATTTCAGCATGATCCTCCAAGAAAACCTTCTAGTAAGCACATTTTTTGCAACTGTAGATATCTGCCCTAAATCAATCTACATAACCAGTCACAATTTTTTATTAACAGAAAAATAATTTTTGCTTCATTCATGCCCTTTTTTTAAGTTTTAGGTATATACAACTTAGGAAAAAAGTCTTACCTTACTTAGCAGTGTAGGTCTTCCAGGTGATCACTAAGCAGTCCATAAGAATACAGGTTGAATTCAGATGTGAGAGATTGTATTGATGAATGCAGTCTGAGTCAGAAAGCAAAGTCTAAGGTGTATTTTATTACCTGCCTATGACAGATCAAGGAAACCAACAGTGTGATGCAAGACTCCTGACCCTATGCAGATCAGGGTCAATACAGATGTTTAAAGTCCAGAAATCAGGACACCGAGTTACAGATAGTATAATGGAGCAGTTGGCCCCTTTGGTTTCATGCTTTCATGCCAGCCTTCACCATCAGCAAAACCCAGGCAACCTCCCTGGGGTGGGACTGCTCTCTGGTCTCCAGATACAGAGCAAGCCTATCTAGTTTGCTAGATTACTACAATCACCTGCTGCTGATTGCAGTGGGTGCTGATGGTGCCATGCAAAAGAGCCATAACCTTGCACAGAGTCATAGCACATCTGTACCTACAATTCTCATTGCAGTTCTGGTTGACAGCATACTCAAGATGAACAAACTCAGCTTCAGAGAATACCTTTCTTCGTAAAGACTTCCCTGAACTCCGTGGGGAGACCTTAGCAGTGCATGCCTCTGATTTATGCTATTGCTATTATAATTACTGGGTGTTTACTTTTCTCTCTCTCACACACACACTCACGCATGTGGAAGACACTAGGCATCATGCTTTACTCACTCCTGTAACCCCAACAACTAGCATTGTGCCTATTACATACTAGCACGTAGTAGGTGGTCAGTATCTGCTTGTTACTTCACAAGGACATTAGACTCTTTGAAAGGGCTTCCGCAGGACTCTTGTCTGGATCAAAAGGCACACAAAATCCTTGATCCTGTGGCCCTGGCTGACTATCTAGCCTCCATGCATTACTGCCCGCATCCACTTAGCCTCCTGCCACTGGAGACACTTAGAGGAGAAGGCAGGGTACATTGGGGGAGGTGGGGGAGAGGGAACTCTTCCCTCTTTGTCTCCCTCCTTCTTCTACTCAGCACTCACCAGTGGTGAGTCTTTTACTACTCCCTGAAAGATGAATTGGAGGTTGCTGTTCCCCTCGCAGGATCCCTAAAGTCACCCATGCCAACTTTAATCACTATTTGATAAGATTCATTATGAAATAAGATCAAACAAGGGCTTCCTTTAAAGACACAGGCAATCCCAGTTTTCACCTCTGAGTCCCCAGGGCCATACAGTTCCTTGTACATCACAGCCACTCTAATATTAGTTTAAGGAAATAGCTAAGATCCTAAAGCCCACGCATGGGGAGAACAGACTTTCACAGAATCTCAAAATAGAAGAACCAGATAGTCTTTGAACATTTTTGAAGTCTTAAGATGAAATACCATATAGGTATTTATTATGCAGAGACTGTTCAAGCTGAAGTAAAAATAGAATCAAGGTTTTTAAGAATATCAATAAGTGAGAGATGAGGGTTGCTCTGAGGTTAATGTCACAGAGAAAGTTACCTCAACATTTATACTATGACTAAAGACTAGATCAACAGCTGTAGGTTATGCACCTTTCCCTTGAGATGGATTTGTCACTACCTCTCCAGGAAGGGGTACATGAAAGGAAGCAGGATGAGCCATTAGGAACTAGATTAGGGAAGCCCACAGGGTCACCGCTTGCAGAGGTTCTATTGTTAGACTCTGACAGCTGTTACCAATCCAAGTACATATCAATTTGGATTCTCCTCTGCCAAGTTCCTCCATAATGTCTTCAAGCTGCTGGGAGGAGATACGGCATATGGAATACTGTTAACATTGATTGTATATATCATGCATATGCACCTACTCTAAGGCTCAGAAGAGAATTTAAAGTAACACTGGCGTTTAACACTTATTAATTTTGCAAAAGTTCTGAGGAAATAAAAGTATAACTGTCATGTAACTTGAGGATGGGAGAGTAGTTACTGCTGAATCCTCAGAGATCAAATACGGCTGAAATTAATAATCCAACCAGAGTCTTTCAACTGTCAAAACACCGCAGAAAAAAATGAATTTGATCTCTAAAGTGGAGGGGTAGACAGACATGACTAAAATTTAGACAATCTTAAATTGGTCTAAAAGGCAGACTAAGCATTATATATTAGGCATTTGCTAAACCAGTTCTATCAATATTTATTTCTAACAAGAAACAATCTCCTAGTACTAGCTAGTAGAAAACTTGATCTGTTAAATTCACACACTTGTTTTCCTAGATGCTAAATGTGATGTCTGTCATCATTTGTGCATTGCTTCCTGTCCTGGTCCATGGTTGCTACAGAATTGTCACATGGTATGCTGGGGCTTCTCATCCTTCAAGATTCTTTCTGTGACCTCCCCTTTGTTCTCTGTTTTCCTTGTATTTTCACATGTCTCATGTATAGAATAGCCTCAACAATTTTCAGTTTTATAGCGTGTTATCATTTAAATTGCTTCCATGTGCAATTCTGTGTGTCTATTCTTCCATTCTGTGTGTCTATCTTGTTCGTCCCAGGGATTCTCTGCTTCCTAGAGAGAATCATAAAGGAGAGAAAAAATTAACACCCTTCAATGTTCATTTTCAGCCTGGAGGGGTCAAGGTTTTCCTTTCTTCAGGGTCTCTAGTTGACAATTTTGAAAGTTTTCTACATGGTTCCTTAAAACATCCCACTGCCACCAGGACAAAGCCCCAGCTGTCCACAGGAATAGTTAACTCAAGAACACCCTTGGGTTCGCCCTCCCTCCTTCCTTCCTTCTGTTACTCTTCTCAGGGCCCTCCACCATTTGGGTTCCCTTCCTCAATTCAACTACTTGCATGAGAGACTTAGCTCAGGCTCTGCTTCTTGGAGAAACCCAATTACTTAAGGCTATGAAAACATTCTTTTGATTTTCTGGTTCATTCTTATTACCCTATTAATCACCAGAGCTAAAACTCAATACTCTTTTTCCACTTGCAATCATAAAGAACAGCCTCAAGACTTAATATTTGAATATCGAGTATAGCTTCCATAAGTTCTATACAGACTTGCACACATTAGGTGGTTAATAAGGGAAAATTGTGGTTACTTTTAAGGTAGTGACTACTTAAGAAGAATGATGTATATGTAAATATGAAAAGAAATACATAAATTGCCCTTTTGCAGATGATTTAAAATAGGTAGAAGTAGCTATAATTAGCCAGTGACATTTCTAGGATCAGTTTAGAGACTTCTACATCTATAAACCTTCCTGGCTGTTTTCTTTTCATCCTATGTTTTCTAATAAAATGTAAAAACTTAATTCTTATGGCTTCTTATTTTATATATATTGATGGTTTACAGTCTTACAGAATGGAGAAAACACAATGATGTCCTTGTAGCTTTGAAGTTTATAATAGCAATAATACCAATGTTTATCCACTGTAATTATCTATACGTATATGTATTAATGGGGGTTGCTTTCCTTAATTTTATAAAGATGGAACATGGTCATCTTATCTGTTTCTGGTTAAAAAATTAATAAAATCTCTTGGACAAAGTACCATATTGCTATCAGCTTCACATATCAGTAGAGTATTAAGAAAACCAACTGCTGAATGTGAAACTATTTTTGATTTGGAAAGGAAAAATCTAAGTATAAGTAGTAGTACCAAAAGGAACAGTTCTATGCAGCTTTTGCAGACTATCAGATCAGTTAGCCACAATGCTTCTGATTTAAAAGCCAACAAAGATCATTTTATAATATTTGACAGATACCAGAAATCAAGCAACCTGAATGTAAACATTGCTGTGATTGCTTGTCACTAAAGATTGAGATGCTGTGTATTACATTATAAATATGACACAAAGAAATCAAGACCCAGCTTCTGAATCTCAGATATACTGGCTGAAACTTTCATCAGTGTGGAAAAACTGAATTTTTTCCAGGGTTTTCCAAAAGAACACAGAAGAGTCAATATAGAGTGGCCGAGGAATCCCTTTCTCTCAAAGTCTAAAACAGATATACCTATAAATAGGTATCAGTTACTTCCATGAACACCAGAATTATCCACATAATTAATAATAATACAATTTTTAAAGAACATTTAAAGTGTAGTTTGCTTGAACATAAAAATAATAACAGGTCATGTCAGTGGAAAAAATAATAAAGTGAAATCTGTTTCCATGACTGCTTTTAATTCCTGAGGAAAAAATATGTATTGTTTTTGTTGCTCAGTTGCCTAGTCATGTCTGACTCTTTGAGACCCCATGGATAGAAGCACGCCGGGTCTCCCTGACCCTCACCACCTCCGGAAGTTTGCCCAAGTTCATGTCCATTGCATTGGTGATGCACAATTTAAAAAAATTATTGAAGCTCTAAGTCATTCATTCCTTAGTCAAAAAATAGAATATCTTTGTTTCAATAAGCCCATCTTTTCACTTTGTATTCCACTAGAACATAGCTTTCCATAGCTACATTGTCATGGCTTTCCCTATTCTCCAATATTATAATCAAAATTAGATTCATATTTACATGACTGTCTTGGTAAAAACAAAATTATGAAATCTGATCGATTTTGCTTAAAATTTTATACTATGTTGACTTGGCAGCACTCAGTTGGAGTGCACAGAAAAGAGCCAGATGTTCATAGAACAACAATGACTGAGGGATAGTAGACATTACAAACAGCCATTACTAGTGGTCACCTTGTAATGGTGCAAATGGTCAACAAGTTTCAACAGGTTCCACAGCAGAAAAATCTCTTTGGAGCCCATGGTAAGACTAAAGCATCAAATACTGGGAGACAGGATGGACTTCATTGGATATGCATTATGAAGTCGTCACTCTGTAGGAAATTATATACTTGCTCTGGAAATGGGGCAATTATGTGAAACGTTAATGAATACTTTCAGACAAAAGAAGTGTCAAAATAGCAAAGTGGGATTGGATTTTATGAGGAGGTTAATTTCCAAAGTCAGCATATAAAGCAAAACACTTGCAAAGTCAAAATTACCTCTGAAAGTCCTTACAAAAATCCCTTACCACATAAGAAACAGACAGAAGTACCCCAAGTTTAACAGAAGAGTTTGTCTTTTAGAGTTTTATTATTTAAGCATGGAAACAGACTACTATTTCTTTAGTTCAAAATACTATTTTTCATTTGAGGACCCAATGTAATTGACATGCATTTCAGGTCTGCTGCTGCTGCTGCTAAGTCGCTTCAGTCGTGTCCGACTCTGCACGACCCCATAGACGGCAGCCCACCAGGCTCCCCTGTCCCTGGGATTCTCCAGGCAATAACACTGGAGTGGGTTGCCATTTCCTTCCCCAATGCATGAAAGTGAAAAGTGAAAGTGAAGTCGCTCAGTCGTGTCCGACTCTTCGAGACCCCATGGACTGCAGCCCACCAAGCTCCTCCATCCATGGGGATTTCAGGTCTATGTGGTACTAAAAATACCTATAAAAGCAATATATGCCTGAAGTGAAGTGAAGTGAAGGTCACTCAGTCATGTCTGACTCTTTGTGACTTCATGGAATGTAGCTTCCCAGGCTCCTTTGTCCATGGGATTATCTAAGCAAGTATACTGGAGTGGCGGAGAAGGCAATGGCACCCCACTCCAGTACTCTCGCCTGGAAAATCCCATGGATGGAGGAGCCTGATAGGCTGCAGTCCATGGGGTCACTACGAGTTGGACACGACTGAGTGACTTCACTTTCACTTTTCACTTTCATGCATTGGAGAAGAAAATGGCAACCCACTCCATTGTTCTTGCCTGGAAAATCCCAGGGACGGGGGAGCCTGGTGGGCTGCCATCTATGGGATCGCACAGAGTCGGACACGACTGACGCGACTTAGCAGTAGCAGCAGCATACTGGAGTGGGCAGCCAGTCCCTTCTCCAGGGGATCTTCCCGACACAGGGATTGAACCCAAGTCTCCCGCATTGCAGGTGGATTCTTTATTAACTGAGCCACCAGAGATATTCTTAATCCCTATGAAAGAGCTGCACTCAAAACTACACAATATGACTTTTGGAAAGTCACAGAACGCTGTGTGGTATCAATTACCTTTAAGATTTGGTGAGGTAGTTTCACTTACATATGAAAGCAACAGAACTTGAAGTCACTCCCACCTCTAAGGTATGGGTCTATGAAATAAGTCTTTTCTATAAGAAAGCAGTCAGTAACTACTGATCCACAATTAAGAAAATCAGAAAACCCCAGTGCAAATGCTACCTCTGACCTGTCATCACTAAGCCTCTAGGTCAGCACCCATGTCAATCACCTAAGTCTGAATTCATAGTTTAGATTTTTGACTCAGCGTCAGAATTGATGGCCCTCTGACACAGGACTGTGTCAAAAGGTTGGGTCAGTTTTTTAGTATAAGCTTTAGCAACAGACCTAGTTTGAACCACAGAACCACTTTTGGTTTTTGTTTTTCACTTTTTGAGATAATTATAGATTAATGAACAGTTGTTAAGAAATAATACAAAGAGATCCTAGGTACCCTTTACCCAGTTTCCCTGAAATGTAACATCCTGCAAAACTAGTATAATATTAGAAGGAATGTGTTAGTTTCCTAGGACTGCCATAACAAAGTACCACAGTTCAGGTGGTTTAAACAACTGAAAGCTATTTTGTCACTGCTCTGGAGGCTCGAAGTCTGAGAACAAGTTGTCAGCAAGGCTGGTTCCTTCTGAGGTCTCTTGACCTCAGAAGCTAAAGTTCAAGTGAGGTGAACACCTCAAGGTGTTTGTTGTCAAGGTTGGTTTCTCTTGGCGTGTAGATGGCTGCCTCCCTCCTGGGTCTTTACATCTTCCCTCTGTATGTGTCTTTGTCTGGATTTCTTCTTAAAAGGAAATGAGTCATATTGGATTAGGACCCTTCCTAATGACCTCATTTCAATGTAGGAACCTCTTTAAAGACTGAATCTCCAAATATGATTACATTCTGAGATCTTGGTAGTTAGGATTTCAACATATGAATTTTGGTGGGGGAGGTGTAAAATTCAGTCTGTAACAACTAGGGTATTAATATTCATATAGTTAACATACAGAACATGTCCATCACCACAGGATTAGTTCTTATTGACCTTTTTAGGCACATTTACCTCCCTCCTGTCACCCTACTTAACCCTTCAACCCCTGGAATTTAGTCATCTTTTCTCCATCTCTATAATTTTGTCATTTTGAGGATGTCTTATAAATGGTACAGACAGCATATTACTTTTAGGGATTGTCTTTTTAAACTCAGCAGAATTCTCTGGTGATTCATCCAGGTTGTTGCATGTGTCACTAATGCATTCCTTTTTCCAGGCTGACTAGTATTCTATAGTGTGGGCACTACAGTTTAACCACTCACTAGTTGAAGGACATGAGGGCTGTCTTCAGTTTTTGGCTGTTATCAGTAAATCTGCCATAAATATCTATGAACAGGTTCTGAGTGAACACAGTGTTCGTTTGCAAGGATAAATATCAGGAGTGCAATTCCTGGAATATTTTGTTTTTTTGAAACTGCTTGTTTCCCAGAATAGCTGTACCATTTATATTCCCTCCAGCAGTATGAGTAATTCACTAGCAATATGAGTGATCCAATTTCTCTAAATCTTCACCAGCATTTGGTGGCACTATTTTTTAATCAGCATGTGGTGCTGTCACCATTTAGCTATTCTGATAGGTAGGTAGTACTTCGTTGTGGCTTTAATTTGCATTTCCCTGATACCTAACAATGTTAATATCTTTTCATGTGCTAACTTATATATTCAAGTGAAATGTCTGTTTATGTTTTTCCTCATTTTCTAACAATTTGCCTATTTATTGTTGAGTTTTAAGCACATTTTATGTATTCTAAATACTAGTCCTTTGTCAGACACATGGTTTACAAATATTTTCTGTCTGTAGCTTGTCTTTTCATCCTTCTAACAGAGACTTTTGCAGAGCAACAGTTTTTAGTTTGAGACTTTAGATCTTACTCTTACATTGTATTTTAACTGATTTTTTCTGATACAGATTCAATGGGGAAAGGTAGGGATGTCATTTCAGTACTGTCCAGGGAGTGTGTAATTTCCTCGGTTCTGTCTCACCACCACAAAAATTTGAAGTGGTGGACTGGTGTTGCAGCTCGTTTATAGCTCAGTTTTATTTGGCAAGCAAAGGAAACTATATCCTCAAGGCATGAGGGCAGGTTGATCCAAAAAAAGAGAGGGGCTCAATTTTGGCTCCTCCTTTTATATATTTTTTTCTCCTCTCCCTGAGCCTGCCCTATGTAAATTGGGCCAGCCAGGAGGGCTGTTTGTTTCACCTGAGGTTCTCACTCCAGTCCTCGGACCTTCGTTTGTACCATTTTGGAGTGCTTTTTCCTTTGTCTTTTAGCCACCGCTATTTTGGACTCCTTTTTCCTATTCTAACTACCTAACACAACTACAGAGTGGAGTGGAACTCCAGGGTTCCACACAGTCTCTGCTGGCACTTGGGGGTGGGCAAAGTTCTCCTTACTACCTAGGAGGAACAAAAGTCCCAGTTTCCTATTCAGCCTTCTCTCCCACCACCCCTGTAGCAGGGCGTGGCACTTTCTCACAGCCTCTAGAAAATACAAGCCTCAGTTCTCCCACCACCATTTTTCTGTGATGTTTGGTATGAATTGAGAGGCTATTGTCTAAATTTTCTGTCTTGCTAGGATTTCCCTTTCTGGTTTGTTCAGTAGAGAGAACAGACTTTTGTTTCGGCCCTTTCATCTATGCCTGTTGGCATTTCCAGTTGCCAGTCAAAGTCTAGGATTCAAGGGCTTCCCTGGTGGCTCAGATGGCAATGAATCTGTCTGTCATGTGGGAGACCTGGGTTCGATCCCTGGGTCAGGAGGAAGGCTAAGAGAAAACCCAAGGAATTCTCAACACTGTAGCTCCTTGGGTCCTGGATTTCCTAGCCTGTTGTCCTTTCTCTTTCTTCCTTTCAGAGCCTTATATTATTCTACATACAGTGTACAGGGTTTTTATTGTACTTAGTGGAATAACAAGAGACAGGTGCTTCCACTTAGTCTGCCTGGAAGCAGTGATAGGGAAGCCCCTCCCTGTCACTTTAGCTTCTGTGAGACCCGGGAAACATCCACCTCACAGGGTGGTGCAGAAGACTAAACAAGACAATATGTAAGGTGCTTGACTCACTGTAGACAGTGAACTACTCAATTGTTTCTCTTTGAAATGAAACTATGCTACTAGCCTTCTGATCTTTCAGGTGTATTTTATAAGACTTCCTCTGAATCTTCTAGTTCCAGGGATCAGTATCTGCTAGACCTTTACATCCTCTCAATACCAATAAGACTATTCCTGCCTTTCCCCCTTGGAGTTGGCAATTTCATATAGGGATGTGATTTCCTTAACAAAGCCCTTTGTCTGTAACAGACACTCAAACATCTACTCAAATGCAAGTTCCTCCAGTATTATTGTGAATTTTAGGAGTGCCTTGGGGGCAATTCTCTTACAATAGGGCCATTTCCCCAGTAACAGAATGGGGATGACACCAGATATTTACCTCACAGGAACAGTGGCTCCACATGCCAACCCTCTCATCTGAATGATATCCACACCTTAAAAAAAAAAAAAGGCACACTGCCAGAATAATGCAATAAAATCTTGCTATTATTACTGGTTTTTCCCTGACTTTTTTTCGCCAGTTCCACCATTGTTTCACAGCTGCTAAATCGCTTCAGTCGTGTCCGACTCTGTGCGACCCCATAGACGGCAGCCCACCAGGCTCCGCCGTCCCTGGGATTCTCCAGGCAAGAACCCTGGAGTGGGTTGCCATTTCCTTCTCCAGTGCATGAAAGGGAAAAGTGAAAGTGAAGTCACTCAGTCGTGTCAGACTCTTAGCGACCCTGTGGACTATAGCCCCCCAGGCTCCTCCGTCCATGGGATTTTCCAGGCAAAAGTACTGGAGTGGGGTGCCATTGCCTTCTCCTGTTTCACAGCAGGGGGAAGTAAAATTATAGTGAAGACAGCAAAACGGAAGAGGAGATAGTTACCAGCAGAGTCAAAGACTATTTTGTAAGGGAGTTACATACAGACACCACAAGGGAGGATTCAGGCTTCCATCCCAGCAGTCACAAACCAGGATTTCCTTCACTGTAGAACAGCAATACAGGGACACAGATAGTGTAATAGACAGATACAGACTTCTATTTCTCCCGAACTAAATTCTTGGATGAGAGCTATGCATAATCAAATTCAACTATAACATTCCAAAAGCATATAATTTATTGGGTGAAGAACACTTTTAAAATAATTTTGCAACTCTAAAACAATGGACTATGCAATGAGAGTTTCTTTCGGTTATTAAATGGTTATTTAGAGCTGGAGACAATAACCCTGAGGTTAATTGGTTCAGCTTCCAGGTTCTAACAAGTTAAAGTCATCTGAAGGTGAAGATGCTCTGATGTGTTTTGAGAAACCTCAGGAATGTCAATTTGGTTGCCACTCCAGTGGTCTGTTTAAAATATTTACACTTCCTTAAAAACAATAAATGAATCCATCTAACTTTTTACATGCTCATTTTAAAAAATTTTTCTGGAAGATGTAAATTCAGAATCTCCAACCTACTTTGAAGGAGAGTTGAAGGATAAAAGAAACATAGATTTATCATCTCCATATGAGTCAGATATGTCCTCATATTTTTTCTCCTATTCATCTGTAGACATCAAGTTTACCCAAACTTGGATTGTATTTCTTCAGTTACAGTGGATGTGAAGCATGTTTCAAATGACAAGGAAACTGTTTACTTACCTATATACTTTTTAAAAAGGCTTGAGGACAAGTATCGTATTTCTTCACCCTGTCATCCTAGCATCTAGCATCCTCATTACCTGGAAAGTAATAAGCACTTATTGAACGAAAGGAGTGTGAAAGGAGAAGAAAAACAAAAGGAGTTAACTCAAGCATTTATTTTTAAAACTTATGATGAGCGCTCAAGTTGAGTGTTCTAGGGGGAGAAGACCCTTAAAAGATTTTATAGACTATATTAAGGAAGGTCAATTTCATTATGAAAGTTCTTGAAGGGTATGAGAAAACTGAGGTTGTGTTATTAATAATCACAGAAGAAAATGCAAGGACATCAAGATTGGTTTAGCAGCCGTTGATGGGACAATTTGGTTTAGTAAGAATTGGAGAGGAACAATTGAGGCTAAGGTTTTTCAGGGTTCAGTGAAAAATTTTTAGTCTTTCAGAATCTTGCACAGGAAAAATAATGTAACTGGGAACCTCAGAAATACATATTTCTACTTTTCAATGGATTGAATGTTGCCTTACAATAAGAGCATTCAAAATAGCCTGTGGGGATAGAAAGGAGAAGATGAGGGATCAATAGAAACATGAAGGTTCTAGAAGTAGAACAGGTAAACCAGGAAGCATTAAGTTTTGTTAACAGTGGTATGGTGTTAGATAAAGGAAAGCAGCAAGCTGGCTTTAAGAAAGGAAATATTTGGGGACAAACAGGTTCTTTTTCCTGAACTAATTAACTTTTCTCCTTCTCCTCCACTGGGAGCTTTCCTCCCAGGAGTACTTTTGGGTAAGTTAGATTATTATTGAATGTTGATTTTATTTAAAGGATCTAATTACCAAAATATGCAATCTTACTTTTGAATAAGAAATATTTGGGGGAAAGTTGGAATTAAATACAGTGCATAATAAAGAACTATCAGTACTTACAGTTTGAGAATTATGGTGGATTAAATATCCTAAACAACCATTCACAACCTAATCTAAGAATTTATGTAAATATTTTAAAAATCTTCTATAAAATGTCAATAGACAGAATTAAGGAACATAAGAAAAAATTCCCTCAAATTACTTAAACCCAGGAACATCGGATAAATAGGTACCAAATCCATTTCTTGACCTGTCAGTTTCTGAGGAACCCTAGAGAGTCTCAAGGAGATTCTTTGTGAGCTAAAATGAGGAAGAACTAAGTCCTATGGCCCATCTAGTTAGGGAATCTAATAGAACAAGTGTCACTCACTCAGTCATGTCCAACTCTTTGTGACCCCATGGACTGCAGTCCACCAGGCTCCTCTGTCCATGGGATTCTCCAGGCAAGAATACTGGAGTGGGTAGCCATTCCCTTCTCTAGGGGATCTTCCTGATCTAGGGATCAAACCTGGGTCTCCCACACGGTGGGCGGATTCTTTACCTTCTGAGCCACCAGGGAAGCCCTAGTATTCTAACAGAATATCCTAATATTCTGATAGCATATCCTGCATAAAATTTTGACTCCTTCAGAATATAAGGTAAAAAAAGAACATTGCCCTAAAAGATGACATCAAGAAAACATGCCTTTTCAAACATGGTGCTAGGTGAAGGGAAAAGAAAACAAATATCTCCCAGAGAACATATAAACATCAACTAGTTGTCAAGTTCACTGTCAACACTCAAGCTACCTGTGTAGTCCAAGGAAACCCGAAGCACAGAACAAATTTGCAGTTGTACTGGATTAGTTGTACCTCCAGGATACTAAGATAAGAAAATATCAATCCTCTCTAGGAACTTGACAATCACCCAGAACTCTTTAGAATTCCCACAGATAAAACTCCAAGAAAACTGAGCACCTCCTTACACATAACAAAAGACAAATCACAAAGTTATAATGAAAACGTATTATGAGTAAGAACTGTCAGAAATAGACCCATAAACATTTCAAATATCAGAATTATCAATGAGAACAAAAACCAAATATATTTAAAGAAATGAGATCTTTGAGAATGAGCTAGGAACAAGAGATTTCAAAGAACAAGAACTAAGAGATTTAAAACACAATCAAACAGAATATGTAGAAAGGAATATAGTGCATAAAATATAAAAGTTCAGAGTATAAATTAAAAAGATAATTTTATTTTTGCTCTGTCTACACTGGAAGCATAATTTGAAAAAATATCCAAAATACATCTTAGAAGGACTGATACATAAATATAAGGGAGACAGCAAGAGACATGGAGAATAGAATGAACAGAATAGAATAGAATGTCTAATTGGAGTTCCAGAAGGACATGAGAACCTGAGGAAGAGACGGATAATGGCTGATAATTTTATAAGTATTAAAATGTCAAGATTTCCTAAAAGTCTGAAGCAGAAAAAAATAAAACCATACATTGACACATCATTAATATTAAAGAAAGGTAGATTATGAAGTTAGTCAGAGAGAAGTTGAAAGACAATCTATAAAATAAAGGCAACAAGAGGGTGAGGGCGGGATGATATGGGAGAATGGCATTGAAGCATGTAAATTATCATATGTGAAACGAATCGCCAGTCCAGTTTCGATGCATGATACAGGGTGCTCGGGACTGGTGCACCGGGATGACCCAGAGGGATGGGATGGGGAGGGAGGTGGAAGGGGGGTTCTGGAAGGGGAAAACATGTACACCCATGGAGGATTCATGTCAATGTATGGCAAAACAAATACAATATTGTAAAGTTAAAAAATAGAAAATAAACTAATTAAAAAAAAAAAAGGCAACAGAACAACGGTGGAACTCTTAAAAGACTATCATGGAAAGTAGAAGATGGAGAAACAATATATGTAAGATAACATCATTCCATACCTAAAGACATTCTGAAGAAAAAGATATTAAATTATTCTGTATTTTTACAACCAGAATAAATTCACTAAGTAAATTTTAATGAATGTGATTCAAAAAGAAGGGAAATGATCACAGGCAAAAGGTCTGAAATGTAAAAAGTAATGTCTAGCCTCTAGCCCATATCTAATTTGGCAGCATAAAAGCACAAAAGCACATTGCTCAGATCTCCCTTTAAGGAAGAACCTATAACAAGGAATACAAGCCACTGACAATCTCTAGCTGTAGCATCTTCAGGATCTATTGTTGTGTTTGGGCCAAAGACAATCCTCCCCAAACAGCTTCCAGCCAATGACAGAAAAACAGCAGTACTGGAATGTGATTACTTCTGGACAACGCCAGCCTTCTGTGATGCTGTCTTTGCTCTGGAGCTCTCTGTCAAACTCAAGACATCCCAGCATCACACTTTTCCTGTCCAATCTGCCCTTCCTCCCCTGACCTATTTCATAAATGTCAGATCTGCATCAGTCAGAAGGTTTTCCCTATTCCTGCTTACTTTCCTCTTTATATTTCACAGGCATTACCAGCAAAAATAAACAAACAACAAAAAAACCTCATCAGATCAGGGCTAAGAGTAGGAAAGGCTGTATTAGGGTTTGGCTCATTCATAGCAATGGGGTTTATGGGCAAAAATAGGAGAGAGGTGGTGGTGCTTAAATACCATAAACCAGGGACCCCCAAATTACCTTAACAACCAGAAAATTTAGAAGGGCAGCCAAGGGGGTTATCCCACAGGGGACTGTAGTAACTGGAGACAAAACAGATCAGCAGTTAGTAAGGATGCTGCTAGTACATACAAACAAAATAAGGTAAGAATGGAAAAGTAGAAAGCTGAATGCAGTCATCTCTTTTAAAAGTCACATTCTTCTGTGTAGTTCCCAAACTCAATCAGTTTTTCCTGGAACTTACTGACTGAAGAGGTGGTTGAGTCCTCAGGATGCAGGACTTTTCAAAACCATAGTAGATATGTACTGTAAAGATTCCACTGGTTATTTTCCAATGAAAATTATGGCCATTTACTTGAACACAGGGGAAAGGAGAATACCCAGATATCCCAAGACTTTGGGGCATAAGGTTGTTACGAACACTGATAATAAGAGAACACAGTCAAGGTTCCTCTGTTAGAGGGGGACATGCAAATTCCAGGTAAGAAATGGATTCCACTGACTTACAGTACATTTACTTGGTTTGCAGAACCACACATCATCAATTTCTTAGTTCTCAAACAGATAATTAGGATTGACATATTTGTCAATTAACATAACCCCCACATCGGGTCCTTATCCTAGTGGTAGGAGCTATAAGAGGGGGAAGTCTCTGAAATACTTTAACACTACATAAAATAGTAAATATACAACAATATCATATTCCAAAAAGAATACAAGGGTGGTGGTCCCTATTCTATTTCTGTTTAATTTGCCACTCTGATTCTAAAGAAACTGAATGCATCCTAAAGAGTATCTATAGACCACTGCAAGCTCACCAACTAGTAGCCCCTGTCACAGCCATTGTGCTGAATGTGGTATCATTGCTAGAGCAGATTAATAAGGACTCAGGTACATGGCACACAACCAGAGATATTTTTTTTTTCTGATCCAACCAGGAATGAGAATCAGAACACTTGCATTCATGTGAAACAGACAAAATTTCTCTATAATTTTGCCTAAAGGACAACTAACAATGTCCTCACTTAATAAGGCCCTCTGTCCGAACACAGTCCAAGAGATCTAGACCATCAGCTAGGATTCACCTTACCAGTTACAGCCACAAGATCAAATGCAATGGTAAAGCTATGGTTACTTCCTCCAAGTCCCAACTCAGGCAAAGAAGCCCATGGTAACCCTGGAGAAGCCGTCTCCTGAACAAGTGTGGACTACGATAGCAATGTATAGTTCCATTGAAAGTGAAACTCACAAAGTCGAGTCCAATTCTTTGCAATCCCATGAACTGTAGCCCAACAGGCTCCTGTGTCCATGGAATTCTCCAGGCAAAAATACTGGAGTGGGTTACCATTCCCTTCTCCAAGGGATCTTCCTGACTCAGGGATAGAACCCAGGTCTCCTGTGTTGCAGGCAGATTTTTCTTTATCATCTGAACCACCAGGGAAGCCCAAAGTTCCATCAGGACCTCCTGTAAATAGAAAAACCTGCCACAAGGAATACAGTTGGCTGACAACTTCCAAGGACTGTGCTTTTGAAATCTACCACAGCACTGAAATCTCCTCAGGCAGGTTGTGCTCAGGCACTCTGGTATAAGATCCTGGCCATTTTCCTAAAAGGGTATTCCTTAAAGGGCATTCTTTGCTCCAGAGCTCCCTATTAGGTTGATCAAATGACTTTTTCTGAGATTTAGCTAGTTTGAAGTGCTTTGTTCTTAATTCTCCTTCTTTTACAAGTATCAGACCTACATCACAGTCTACAGACTGTAGTTGACTACACCTGAAGATCCTGTACTTCTTGACATTTGCTTTCCCAGAGGTTCTGAACTAACAGTCAACTATAAATCTGATGATACTACATGCAGCACAGCCCCTACTGCTAAGAGAAAACATCTAGCACTTTCTATTGATGCTGAACCAATTATGAAATATTGTTATTTTATTCCCTTCATTTTCCTATTTACTGATTTAGCATCCTTAGTCCAGCAACATGATTAACCTTACCTAATGAAAGAGAACCTCATGGTTCTTCTTCTATACTTTGAAAAGCACCCATCGTAAAACAGATCTTTTGGACATGCCCATATCAGATTCAGACTTTTTTGTTATTGATAAGTTTTATCTTAAAAGTGAAAGGTAATAATACTAGAATGGTATTGTTGGATAAGCAATTACTCTAGACTCTCTCATAGATTCCAATGCCTTAACAGAAGCAAAATCAGCTCAAATAGTTGAACTTGCAGTCATACAAAGGGCATGTTAAATTGCTAATAAATATGATACACACACATTACTGATACGATTTTGGAATAGTTCATTTCAAATAGTTCATGACTTTGAAATGCTATGGAAACCCTAAGATTTTCTACCTGAGAAAGTTGCTACCATCAAGATAGAAGCCTGTAGTAAAAAAAGACAGCCATAGTACACCACCATTCTTAATAGGTGGTGTTAACAAAAGTTCTAGTACAAATGCACTCTCTTACAGAACAGAAAGGAAAAAACTTATGCAGAAGTTCAAGGAGTCCACAATAGAAGCACAAAATTAGACCTCAAAATCTGGGCAAAAATAGAAGTCATCACATTTTAAAAGTCATGAAAAATCTATGAAATCAAGGAAAGATGCCTGGTGTCAGCAGAAAACTTGCAAAGAACCTTGCTAAAATCCTCCATGATACAGTTAATTATAATTGAGACAAATGCTTCTGATATTAAATATTAATAGGAAACCTTTTCTAGAAGAGAGGATATGCCCGGTTTATGTTCCAATCTGTAATTAACATAATGCTAAAAAAAACAACAAAGGTAATACAGACTGAAACTACAAATGACAGGATTGGTTGAACGTCTCCAAACACATTTTATAAAATGGTTTACTTCATAGGTGAATATGTAGTAGTAGTAACAGAATATTTATTTTCTGGATGGTCAAAGACACAGCAATTGCAGGGAGCATAATTTAAAAGAGAGACTGTAAGTTTTCATGACTTCTACCTAGGTCAGCCTAACATTTATCCCCATCCATTGATAGGGAAAGACATTTTGGTGAGGACCAATTATTCATGGTTTATGAAAGGCTTTGTCCTTAATTCAGAAACTTCACTGTCCTTATTAATCCCAAACTCTCTGTAAAAGTGGAAATATTCTTAACATAATTAGAAAGCTACAACTATTAGAGACCTTAAAATGACATTCAACTGCAAGTCAACTGCTGATTAAAGATCCCCAGAGGAAGCAGGCAACTGAATGAAGTATATATTTCTGCCCCAAATCATCTGAATGAGATATCCAGAACCATTAATGGCTTGACTCTCCACTGACCGAGAGCTGGGCAAACAAAGTAAAACTGAATAAACTTGGGGATCAATCAGGACTTAACTGTTTCCATTAGTACCTACTATAGACGCCCTAGAAAAAGGCATCAAGTCTCCTTATGTCCAATATTTAAGGTACTACAAAGGCAGGATAGAATTAGGCAAGGGGACTTGGGCTGGTTTGATAGTAAAGACAGCAAAAGCCATCAAGAAGTTGATGTAAATACACTCTCTTGACAGCCATAGACCAGCCTTGGAGTTCCTTTCCACCTTGGCCCTGGAGATTCCATGACTGCTGACCTGGTTTATACCACCATGTACCAGCCTGACTCATAAACCCTATAAAACTCTGCCCTGGCACATGCCTACCAGGTGCAAAAACCTCAGTAAGACCTTCAACAGGAGAGATATAAAGACCAGAGGCACATGTACTAGATTTTCTCAAGATCATAAGATACCTTTTCCTTGCCCCAAAGGTGGGCATGACAGCTGCAACTCCTTAGGCCAAAACATACAAAGCACTTGTTGTTGTTTTTGTTCAGTGGCTAAGTTGTGTCTGACTCTTTGTGACCCTATGGACTACAGCACACCAGGTTCCTCTGTCCTCCACTGTCTCCCAGAGTTTGCTTAAATTCACGTCCATTGAGTCAGTGATGCCATCCAGCCATCTCATCTTCTGTCACCCAGTTGGCCCTCTCTAGTCTATCCAGACTTCTTTATCCTCTTCATCCATCTCTCATGCCTTGGCAGTCAGGATGGGTCTGAGACTTAATGCTCAACAAATTCTAAACATGAAGCTGGCGTCAGCTCCCTCAAGTCTTATGGAAGAGTCTGTTGCCCAACCCCCCCAACCCCAGAGTAGAGGAGCATCATTCATTTTTCTACCTCCCCCAAATTGGTACTTCAAAACATTAGTGTCTAAAATTATCCTTGAAAGAACAAACACAAAGCTGGAGCCTGAGTAGCCTCACCACAATACCTTGACAATTTGTGACTATGCAAGCATATTTTGAAAAGGACAGGTAATATCAAGTTACCCATTTATTCTTTCTACCTGTGTGAAAGGATCAGGCAAGAAGGCAAATCCTATGAGAAATATCCTCATATGTAACAATTTGTAACAAGGGGAAATAGATATTCAACATCTTTTTTTTTTTTGACAAATCCAACAGTTTATTTTTTCTTTAACAAAATCTTAGCACTTTCTCCCTGTAGCCCCACTCCATGCCCGAACTACAAGGAAGGAAGGAGGGGGAGCAGAGACCACGCCGTTCACTCTGGACACCGAGGGCACCTCGACCTTTTCTTGTGGTGAGTGACCTCCAGCGAGGCCTCTGGCTTCCCGGCTGTTACGCTGCTGTCGGGTTATGGTGGAACGAAGGGGTACCGGGGAGCCCAGGACAGGGCACGGAGCCAGCCTCAGTCAGCCCCAGGGCTGCAGTGTCGGCATCGTCCCCACCCACTGGGCCCCTGGAGACAGTCGCCTGGGTCTCCTGAGATGGGAGTTGGTGCTGGAGAGCCGGAAGCACTCACCAAAGTCCAACTTCTTAAAACACAGCTGCTTCCATACTGTGTGAGTGTGTGTTAGTCACTCAGTCGTGTTCAACTCTTTGTGACCCCATGGACTGTAGCCCACCAGGCTCCTTTGTCCCCGGGATTCTCCAGGCAAGAATACTGGAGTGGGTTGCCGTTTCCTTCTCCAGATATTCAATATCTTAATATTAGATACTGATGACTTAGATATTTATACTTACTTAGTGTTACTTGAACATTATATTGAACTTATATGCAGAGTACATCATGCAAAATGCCAGGCTGGATGAAGCACGAGCTGGAATCAAGATTGCCGGGAGAAATATCAACCACTCAGATATGCAGATGACACCACCCCTATGGCAGAAAGTGAAGAAGAACTAAAGAGCCTCTTGATAAAAGTGAAAGAGGAGAGTGAAAAAGTTGACTTAAAACTCAACATTCAAAAAACTAAGATGATGGCATTGGATCCCATCACTTCATCGCAAATAGATGGGAAAACAATGGAAACAGTGAGAGACTTTATTCTGGGGGGCTCCAAAATCACTGCAGATGGTGACTGCAGCCATGAAATTAAAAGACATTTGCTCCTTGGGAGAAAAGTTATGACCAACCTAGACAGCACATTAAAAAGCAGAGACATTACTTTGCCAACAAAGATCCATCTAGTCAAAGCTATGATTTTTCCAGTAGTCATGTATAGATGTGAGAGTTGGACCATAAAAGGCTGAGTACCGAAGTATTGATGCTTTTGAACTGTGGTGTTGGAAAAGACTCTTGAGAGTCCCTTGGACTGCAAGGAGATCCAACCAGTCCATCCTAAAGGAAATCAATCCTGAATATTCATTGGAAGGTTGATGCTCAAACTGAAACTCCAATACTTTGGTCACCTGATGCAAAGAACTGATTCACTATAAAAGACCCTGATGCTGGGAAAGACTGAAGGCAGGAGGAGAAGGGACGGCAGAGGACAAGATAGTTGGATGGCATCACCGACTCGATGAACGTGAATTTGAGCAAGTTCTGGGAGTTGTTGATGGACAGGGAAGCCTGGTGTCCTGTAGTCCACGAGGTAGCAAAGAGTCAGACACAACTGAGTGACTGAACTGCACATTATATTTGGTAACTGACTTAGAAATATGAACCTAAGGAGAAAATGAACCAATTAATTGTTCCCTCCTTCTAATTCAGTATCCAGAGGGAGACAGTCCATTAAGCAGCAGAACCTCAAAGTTACCTGCTACATTAGTCATTCATCTGAGAAGAATGTCCAGATCATTATATAAGTAAGTATTCAGAAAAGGAGATGTCACCTAACAAAAATCTCAAATTACTTGGCATTGGTCTAGGAGCTAAGTAGAAAGAAAATGCACTTTGGCGGCTAAAAGAGTAACAGTCCATATTATACAGCAGTGAAACATTTGGTTAGGTTGTCACCTGTGATACTTAGAAGGTATGTAATGTACATGCTTGATAAACTTGCATCTCAGAGGGAAGAGGTTAGAAGAGAGAATTTTAATTATCATAGGTTATATCTGCCAACAAACAATAAATAGATAAAATCATTTAACTTGGGGAAAGAGCTAGTTGGTCTATAAGAATGAATGAAAGGGAACAGAGCAGATCCAGAAAGTTCAGGACTTGCAGGGTTGAGAAAGGAAATGCTTCTCCCCCAACTGATAAAAGATAAAAAAAGAGAAGACATCTGATCCAAAAGAAAGGTTTATTAAAATTTAGCCTTACAGCAAGAACTAAATCAAAAGCATGGCTGAAACTGAAAACTTTTGAATGGTTATAATGATCAGAAACCATAGATCTAGTTAAGGTTGGGGCATCCACTACATCGTTTTTAAGAGAACAAAATGACTCAATGAAAACAGACAAGGCTAAGATTCTCCCACCAAATCCTCATAGGTTCAAGCTGTGCACTTAATTGAACTTAGCCCAGCACTGAAAATTATTGTGGACGTCTACTGGCACATGCTGCTGAATGGAATCAAACAGATAAGAACTCAATTAAATGTGTAGTTTTAGTCCAAAGAATCACAAGACCAGTCTAAAATTTGATGATTATTTGAAACTTAAAATGATTCTTGGCCCCAAAGCACAAGCTGAGAAAGCTTCTTCATCTCTAAGAAGATATACTCTCCAATGCTCTCCTCAAATGTAGCCACCGAATATAATGGAGAAACTTGCCAGGGCCTAAGCCAAGGACCTTGGAAAAATGAACTTGGAAGTCCTTTTCACAAAGCAAAATTGAACTCTAATTAGAAATATCCCCCACCCACTGCATAAAGAATCCAAACAACACATTCCCAGGGAGATCTTTAAACTGCCATTGAGTTCCAAATTTCCAATTCTTTCCCAACCTGAACAGGACGATTTGTTTCAGTTATCCTTTCTTTTTTCCACCAAAGTATAATGGTTGTGTGAGAAATTAATAAATTTTCCTCTTAGTTCATAGGTTTCCAGATAATGAAGGGCCATAACTGGACATGATGAAAAGAATTCTATTTCTTACTTAGAGATGCTGGGCTTTGAATTTGATGCACTGACTGGAAGTAAACTTTGCATGGTATCTCTCAAGAAAGATGGAATGTGTTCCGGCTGCAAGAAAGAAAGTGGTAACCTGCATATCTGATGGCCGGAAAGACAGATAATAGTGATTTTTGCTGACTATTTGCATCTTGATTATTTCTCGTAAAAACAGGATTAAACTCCCTGGACCTTTTGGAAATGGTTAAATGACCAATGACCAAAAATAAGACTGGGAGCTGACTGTGGCTCAGATCACGAACTCCTTATTGCCAAATTCACACTTGAATTGAAGAAAGCAGGGAAAACCACTAGGCCATTCAGGTATGACCTAAATCAAATCCCTTATGATTATACAGTAGAAGTGAGAAATAGATTTAAGGGACTAGATCTGGTAGACAGAGTGCCTGATGAACTATGGATGAAGGTTCATGACATTGTACAGGAGACAGGGAGCAAGACCATCCCCATGGAAAAGAAATGCAAAAAAGCAAAATGGCAGTCTGATGAGGCCTTACAAATAGCTGAGAAAAGAAGAGAAGTGAAAGGCAAAGGAGAAAGGAAAGATTTACCCATTTGAATGCAGAGTTCCAAAGAGTAGCAAGAAGAAATAAGAAAGCCTTCCTCAGCGATCAATGCAAAGAAATACAGGAAAACAATAGAATGGGAAAGACTACAGATCTCTTTAAGAAAATTAGAGACACCAAGGGAACATTTCATGCAAAGATGGGCCCAATAAAGGACAGAAATGGTATGCACCTAACAGAAGCAGAAGATATTAAGAAGATGTGGCAAGACTACACAGAAGAATTATACAAAAAAGATCTTCACGATCCAGATAATCATGATGGTGTGATCACTCTGGCTCTGATCACCCAGAGCCAGAGATCCTGAAATGCGAAGTCAAGTGGGCTTTAGGAAGGAAGCATCACTATGAACAAAGCTAGTGGAGGTGATGGAATTCCAGTTAAACTATTTCAAATTCTAAAAGATGATGCTGTGAAAGTGCCTCATTCAACATGCCAGCAAATTTGGAAAACTCAGCAGTGACCACAGGACTGGAAAAGGTCAGTTTTCATTCCAATCCCAAAGAAAAGCAATGCCAAAGAATGCTCAAACTATCACACAATTGTAATCATCTCACATGCTAGCAAAAAAATGCTCAAAATTCTCCAAGACAGGTTTCAACAGTATGTGAACCAAGCACTTCCAGATGTTCAAGCTGGATTTAGAAAAGGCAGAGCAACCAGAGATCAAATTGCCAACATCTGATGGATTATGGTAAAAGCAACAGAGTTAAAGAAAAACATCTACTTCTGCTTTATTGACTCCACTAAAGCCTTTGGCTGTGTGGATCAGAACAAACTGTGGAGAATTCTTCAAGAGATGGGAATACCAGACCACCTGACCTGCCTCCTGAGAAATCTGTATGCAGGTCAGGAAGCAACAGTTAGGACTAGACATGGAACAACAGACAGATTCCAAATAGGGAAAGGAGTAAGTGAAGGTTGTATATTGTCACCCTGCTTATTTAACTTATATGCATCATGAGAAATGCTGGACTGGATGAAGCACAAGAGGGAATCAAGATTGCTGGGAGAGATATCTATAACCTCAGATATGCAGATGACACCACCCTTATGGCAGAAAGTGAAGAACTAAAGAGCCTCTTGATGAAAGTGAAAGAGGAGAGTGAAAAAGTTGGCTTAACCTCAACATTCAGAAAACTAAGATCATGGCATCTCGTCTCATCACTTCATGGCAAATATATGGAGAAACAGTGGAAACAGTGACAGACTTTATTTTTTTGATCTCCAAAATCACTGCAGATGGTGACTGCAGCCATGAAATTAAAAGACACTTGTTCCTAGGAAGAAAAGCTATGACCAACTTAGACAGCTTATTAAAAAGCAGAGACATTACTTTGCCAACAAAGATCCATCTAGTCAAAGCTATGGTTTTTCAAATACTCATGTATGGATGTGAGAGTTGGACTATGAAGAAAGCTGAGCGCCAAAGAATTGATGCTTTTGAACTGTGGTGTTGCAGAAGACTCTTGAGAGTTCCCTGGACTGCAAGGAGATCCAACCAGTCCATCCTAAAGGAGATCAGTCCTGGGTGTTCATTGGAAGGACTGATGCTGAAGCTGAAACTCCAATACTTTGGCCACCTCATGCTAAGAACTGACTCATTTGAAAAGACCCTGATGCTGGGAAAGATTGAAGGCAGGAGGAGAAGGGGCCGACAGAGGATGAGATGGTTGGATGGCATCACAGACTCAAGGGACATGAGTTTGAGTAAACTCCAGGAGTTGGTGATGGACAGGGAAGCATGGCGTCCTTCAGTCCATGAGGTTGCAAAGAGTCAGACATGACTGAGCGACTGAACTAACTGAACTGAACTGACGAACTCCTGGCCAATATTTGTCGGCACTAAATGCTCCAGAATTCTTTCTTCCTCTTTGTCTCAGCATCCAGCAATGCTGAGGGGGGTGTCTGATTGACAGCCCCTAGTTATTGTGACAAGCAGAAGCCCTCTGCTGATCCACAGTTGACATATTTATTTCTCACTCAGGCATGCTGCCTGTTGAAACCATCAAGATATGGGAATGTATGGTACTGAAACATGATCTAATATATCCCGACTGATAAAAGAACCAATTACTATAATTTTCTTCTTGGTACACTTTCACCAAAAATTATGAAATTTGAGTTTCTAATTTTAGGGCCTGGATAGTACAAGTACTTAAGCATGTTCCTCCAAAGAAGTTTGTAGGATCTGAAACAAGAAATTAATATCTAGAATGTACAATAAAGAGACAGGAACAGCAAACATAAAAGGACTGTGCAAACTATATACCCACAAGCTATTTACAGAAAATGCAAAAGCTAGCAACTATATAACAAGGTGCTCAAACTCATTAATAATCAAAGGAAGGTAAATTAAGAAAATATATTATTTTACACCTATTAGCCTGGAAATACAAAGCTGGATAACTGTCAAATATTGGCAAGAATGTGTAAATACAGGGATCCTCAAAATGGATGATGGGAAAGTGACTAGTGAAGTCTTTCCAGAGGACAACTGGTTACAACATAGTCAAATTAAAACTATTCAAAACTAATCTTCATATGAAATAGAGGAAGATGGAATTGAGATGAACCATTTCTGTAAGTGAATATATGTCTGCAAAACAGAACACATTTTACAAGAACACATTAAAAAATATAGACAGTAAATTGATTAGAATGTTTGTCAATGACCGCAGAGGACTATGGGAATAAAGAATGAGGATGAAGGGAAATAATAAAGGGTTTAATGATAATGAGGCACAAACTGATTACCACCACCATCTGCACTAGAGATTTCCCTGTAAATAAGTCATTTTGTTTCTTACCTCATCCCAACTAAGAGTGGGTTATGTAAAAGGAGCAAATAATTTTTTCAGTAGTTGTTATATAGCCAGTGATTGTAAGCCACAGGAAGATATCCTTGCGCACAAGTAAATGCCAGTGACCATAGTTGAATCATTTCATAACCTTTGAGCAGTAGTATATACTGATACAAGGTTTAACAATTACTTCTGAAGCAGGGAGTAGGGGCTGGATTTGTAGGGTTTTCTCATTTTTTTGATGTAAATATTACCATCACAGTTGATTTCAAACTATCAAGGAATTAACAAACTAATGACAAAACTCCAGAAAATTTAACATTTGGCCCTCACAAGCTGGTAGGAGCATGTTCCAAGCAGTACCTTTGAGACTCTAGAATTAAAGCAAAAGACCCACTGATTTAAATGTGGATCTTGCCAAGAGGGGCACATAAACACTTAGAGATTTTCTGTTCATAAATACTTAGAAAGCAACACATTTCACCCACACTGAATCTTTAATCTGAGCTAACAGGAACTTCTTCCATCTTTCAATTTGGAATGCTTAACTATTGTACAATCACAGGGCATGTTATTTAATGTGGGTCTCACCAAAGTCAGACCTGAATCAGAGTCTAAACCTTGAGTGGTGTTATTTTGTTCCTACCTAGAGGGAACAAAGTACAATAGTTGTATGTTCTTAACCACTTGGACAAAAGATGTTAGCTCAGGTTAAGAGTACAGAGTGCCTGCGCTACCATCTCACAAAGGCTTTCTCTGTCTTCCAAATCATTGATCTCTCTCATCTAAAAGCCTGCTTATATGGCAACCTGCTCTATTTCCAACATCCAGTTTTCTTTTTGTTCCTCTTTTTTTGCAGATTCTGTTTTTCAACTGAAGTAGGAAGGGAAGTGAAGTGAAAGTCGCTCAGTCGTGTCCAAGTCTTTGCGACTCCATGGAGTATACAGTCCCTGGAATTCTCTAGGCCAGAATACTGGAGTCAGCAGCCTTTCCTTTCTCCAGGGGATCTTCCCAGGGATCAAAGAGTTACATAATTTTTCAGGATCCCAATTTCCTCTACTATTAAGGAGACTTAATTGAGGACAGTGCAACCTCCTCAGAGCTTTTATGGAGATTAGATTTGGAAGTATCAATAGAGTTCTTGGCACATGAAACTAACATGCTTGCATGTTAGTTTCCTTTACTTCTTGTTTCCCAAGTCCTAATTCAGCTTTATGGACTAAAAAGCAACAAAAAAATGAGCAAAATTAGTCTCTGACCTAGTTTTCTTCTTCGCTAATAGCCTATTTCCTTCTCAAGTACATTTCCTTCTCTAGGCTCAAGCAGTTGAAACTAACAGTATTCCTCATGAAAGGTTAGGGAACCGTAGATTTAGTTGTGGGTGTCAACAAGGCTGGTACTGTAGGCTAAGGTACATCCTGAAAACATGGGAGCATTTTTGCTTTTCTGATGACTGTGGCAGAGACACAGATGCTCTCAGGCAATTAGGTTAGGGGCCAAGAATTATAGATACCCTAAACTAGAAATGACAATTTCACATAGGGAGTATCTCCCTGAACAAATTTTTAATACACCAGGTGTCAAACCCACTACAAGTACAAACTAATGATACTATAGCAGATGAGATACTAAAAAGATTTTTCATATATTTATGCAAAAAGTCAACATAATTTAAGAGAAGGCTGTTATAGAAAGAAAAGCTTAAATGGGACAAAGACTGTTTTCAAACTATTGAATAGTTTACGATCTCTCTACTGTCTATCTACTCACTGTTATACAGCATTTTTTAATGCATATTAGTTTAAAAATGGTTTCAGCACAGAAATGCAATTTCTGTAAAAACAAGGCAGATTTCAAATAAATGATAGCTTTGGGACTCCTTTTGTGACTTCATGCCAAATATTATTACACTAGCATAACACTACATTTCATTATAATAATATTTTTTAAATTTCACACATCATTTTACATTATTTTTCTATAGTACAGGGACAAAAACTTACATTGTGAAAACAGAACTGAAATTATTTGGGGGTTGCCTGTTTTCAGCTCTTACTATTCAATACAATATTGTTCCTTATAGTTCATCACATAATTTCTCTGTAGCCTCTTATTCATAGTTTCTTTCCAATCTATAGTCCCTATTCTTATGGAAGAATTGAGCCTCCCAGGTTGTTTAAGCTGAGACTTACGATATGTTCCAATATATAGCAGAATTTCAAAATGGCAGAACATATGAACTTTGTCACTAACATACTCTATGTCACAATATAGGAAATTTTAACATCACTCTTGTAATAGTGAGCTCATTTGTGAGAGTCATATATCCTCATTTGTTTTCACTTCAGTAGTCTGTAATTTATCTTGGCACATTATTTCTACTTCAACTGGGGCTGTTATTTCTCATTACACGTAAGTTCTTTTCCAATTAAGCAATACTTAAATTATATTCTAGCGTCCATTCATACTATTGCTTTAATTATATGAAATGACTTCTGATTGTCTCACTTATTCAGGAAGAAGGTACTAATACCTGACTATTTCATTATGTTCTAATATATTTAATGTATTTATGACTGGACATTTATATGCTTGAATATATAATTTTTAATTTTTAAGATTTCTCCTGTATGTAACAGGACATTATACTGATTTTTTGAAACCATGTTCAGTTCAGTCGCTCAGTCGTGTCGGACTCTTTGCGACCCCATGAACCGCAGCATGCCAGGCCCCCCTGTCGATAACAAATGGAGTATTAGTTATTAAAAAAAAAAGAAACAAGCTATCAAATCAGGAAAGAACATGAATTTATTTTAAATGCATAAGACAAAGTGAAAGAAGACAGTCACACTCTGGAAAAGTATAACTGTAGAGACTATAAAAAGATCAGTGTTCTCCAAGAAGGAGAAGGAAGAGGGAAGAGTGAGTTGGTGAAGCATGGAAGATATTTTTAAGGCATGCATTTTGTATTATCACTTAGTTGTGGATACATTCAATTATGCATTTGTCAAAAGCAATAGAACTTCATAGCTCAAAGAGTAAACTGTAATGCATGCAAATTTAAAAAATCATTTAGAAGGTCAGAGGATTCTAGGATGGAATGCAAACTGTGACAAAACAATCTAATTGTACTACAAATGTATGAAACAACTTTACTGAAAAAGTAGAAGAGGTGCTGAACAAAGTATAACTGTGGAAATTAGTGGATCCTCTAACGCTAAAGCAAAAGAAACTGTACATAACTGTACCCTCACTGATAAAGTTGTTTCCCACTGGAGTACAGATGCACAATTCTGGTACCACTATACACATATCGTGGCTGCTGCTCCTAAGTCACTTCAGTCATGTCCAACTCTGTGCGACCCCATAGACAGCAGCCCATCAGGCTCCGCCGTCCCTGGGATTCTCCAAGCAAGAACACTGGAGTGGGTTGCCATTGCCTTCTCTGATACATATAGTGGAGTTGAGCAATTAAGTAAATAGTTGGCAGATGAGAGGAGCCAGTTTTCTCCTTGTTGGGAATTTACAGATAAGCAAGAGACGAGAGAGTCCCTAGGATAGCAAGGAGTTCAAACCAGTCAATCCTAAAAAAAATCGATCCTGAATACTCGTTGGAAGGACTGATACTGAAGCTCAAATACTTTGGCCACATGCTACAAAGAGCTGACTCACTGGAAAAGACCCTGATGCTAGGAAAGATTGAGGGCAGGAGAATAGGATGACAGAGGATGAGATGGTTGGATGGCATCACCAATTCAATGGACATGAACTTGGGCAAACTCCAGGAGATGGTGAGAGACAGAGGCCTGGCGTGCGGCAGTTCATGGGGTCACAAAGAGTCAGACATGACTTGGCGACTGAATGACAACAAGGGAAGGAAGCTAGAATGATCCATATGGTAACAGATTAAAGTTGGAAATATCAATATAAACTCAGATTTAGCTTAATTATAGATACAGATCGTTACATATAAAAATATTTCTAGATATATGCATGTGAGTTTTAGTGTATGGGTTAGTGTAACATATATACTTTTTTGCTCTGTAGGCTAGAATGGTTGATTCTAGGACTAAGGCAGAAAATTAGCCTGAACTTAGGAATAAAATGTAGAACTGTAGAACTTTTAGGAAAAAAAAAATAAGAAAATCTTTAGTAACCGGAGTTGAACACAAGTTCTGAGATTTGCCACTAAATATATGATCCAAAATCCTACTTAAAAACTTAACATGCAAAAGTTTAAACTTTTACTTTGCAAAAGACGCTGTTAAGAGAAAGAAAACTACAGACTGAGAGAAAATATTTGTAAGCCACATATCTGGCAAAGGACTAGTATCTGAAATATAGGAAGCACTTCCAAAGCACAACAGCAACAAAGCAAAGAAGCCAAAAGAAAATGAACAATAGGCATGAGGAGACATTATAGCTAAGGAGATACAGAGACAGCAAATAAGCAAATGAAAGATATTCAGCATCATTAGACACTAGGGAAATGCAAAGTAAAACTACAACGAGATAATCACCACACATCATAAAACTTTTAATTAAAATAATTTTTTTAAATAATTAAAAAGAAATGACAATTTCAACACTGATGAGGATGTGGAGAAACTGAATCTCATAACATTGCTGATGGAAACCCAAAATGGCACAGCCAGTCCAGAAAACAGCTTGGCAATTTAAAATAAATAAATACATATGCAACTACCATAGGATTCAACAACTGCATGCCTGACCATTTATCTCAGGGAAATGAACACTTACATTCACACAAAAATCTGTACTATGCATAGTAGTTTCATTTGTAATAGTAATAAACTAAAAACAACACAGATATCCTTGTATGAATGGTTAAGCTGTGAATGGCTAAACTGTGGCATAGCTATACCATAGGAAACTACTCAGATGGTAACGATAATCCTATATGCGGGACAGAATAAGAGACTCAGATGCATAGAACAGTCTTATGGACTCTGAGGGAGAAGGTGAGGGTGGGACGTTCTGAGAGAATGGCATTGAAACATGTATATTATCATATGTGAAACAGAACACCATTCCAGGTTCGATGCATGAGACAAATGTTCAGGGCTGGGGCAATGGGATGACCCAGAGGGATGGGATGGAGAGGGAGGTGGGAGGGGGGTTCAGGATGGGGAACACATGTAAACCCATGGTTGATTCATGTCAATGTATGGCAAAAACCACTACAATATTGTAAAGTAATTACCCTCAACTAAAATAAATAAACTTATTAAAAAAAAAAAGCACCAACTATAGATACATACAACAACCAGATGACTCTCCAGAAAACTATGCTAAGTTTAAAAAAGCAATTCCAAAAGGCTACACATAGTTTGAGTCTATTTATGTAACATTCTTTAAATGACAAATTATATAAACAGAACAGTTTTACAGATACCAGTGGTTAAGTGAGGTGGGAGGGAGGTGGACCTGGTTACAAAAGTTCAATATGAGAGATCCCTGTGGTGATGTATCTTCACTATGTCAATATCCTGATGATGAGATTGTACCATAGTTTTGCAAGATGATACCACTGGAGTATACAAAGGGTACAAAGGATCTCTCTGGATTATTTCTTACAACTGTATGAGAAATCACAGTTATCTTAAAAGTTTAATTTTTAAAAAGGGCCATGGAAAAGCTTTATTGCATATCCAAATAATCCTGTTAGGGGCTGCTATATTATCTAAGTACTGTGGAAGAAGCATGGTAATGTTCAATTTGTAGTGGAAAGACTATGGGCTTTGTCATTTGAAACCTTGGGTCAGATACAGCTTACCACATATCAGCTGTATGACCTTGGGACAGTTTGACCTTCAATGTCCTCTTCTATAAAACACTAGATTCCTTCCAAGGCTTAAGCAAACACCTTTATAACTTCTAAATTAGATACATAAAACACTGTATACTTAAAACCCTGGCACTGTGCCTAACCACATAGTAGTACTCAAATGCTAGTTATCATGAAGGAGAAAGAATCAGAGCAATTATTTAGCAAGCAACTGTTTCCTCTGTTCCTATGATGTGTCCCTTGATAAGTGATTATTTATTATAAAACAAAGTGTAAAAGAGACAAGGAACCCCAACTAAGCAGACATGTTAACAGAAGTGTAGATGTAATTTTTTTAAAAAAATGGTCTAATAACATTTCCTTGTTTTTAAAGAGTATATGATTATAGAGAGTGAAAATTTTAAAAAGAAACACAGAAAATGCAATCATCATTATAGAATAACATGATTAATCTTATTTTTATATGCATATATTTTTAGAACACTGATATTATGCTGCTCATATACAATTTTCAGATCTACTTTTGATTGCATGAGTATTTTTCCACATCATCAAATATCTTAAAACACCTTTTGCAATGTTACCTAAATTAGAGCCTTAATAGAATGGATATGTTAGTTGATTCCAATTTTTTTTTCCTGTAAAAACTAATAGAAAAATTCTAGTTACATAAAATTTTGTATAAGTTGACTATTGATAAAGGAATACTTTCTATAGAGGGGATATTGAGAAAAAGAATATACAGGTAATCCCCACACACACCTTTTTGAAAGTTTGCTTTATACTTTATTTTTACAAATTACCTACATTGGTACCTGTTTTTGCTAACAGAAAGAAATCCAAAGAGGATTTTTGCTTTTACAAAAAATAAGCAAAAAGCAAAAACTGCATTCAGTGTTTGTTTTGCAGTTGAGCAGTTATAAAGGTGCTGCACGCCCCACAGTGAGAGTGGCACCGCCCAACTCCTTTCCGGGAACTACACTCAGCCTCTCAGCTTTGAGCTGCCATTGCTTTGAACTGTGTCTATGAGCATGTGTGATTTATCTTGATTTACCTTGTGCATCCGTTAGCAAAATGTGTCCTAAGATAATTGCTTCTTTGCTTTACACCATTTCAGCTTACAAAAAGTTTAATAGGAATGCTCTACTTTCAGACAGCGGGGGAAACTTGTACTCTAAAATTCTTGATTTGTGTGACAAATCCTTCTGAAAAGAATGCAGCAGGATTTTTAAGAAGATGCTTTTTGGAAGTAAGTATTTGTTCCCCTTGAATTAATTTCACCCTGATCAACACACATTAACGCTTTTTGAAGTAGAAGTAATAGAAACTTGGGAAGAAAGTGAAAACACCTCAGAATCTATTACAATCGAAGAAAAGAATGTCAAGTACGTTGTGAAAAGTATACCAGATATTGGGAAAATTTATTTCAAAGCACTTAAGAGCATTCAAATGCCAGACAGTCTATTATTCTGAAAAACAGTTCAGGCCTGATAGGAGGCTCAAACTAAACTCTGGAATCATTTAGGAAGTTACAGAGGAAGGAAAAAAGGGAAACACATATATAAATTCAACAACCCAAATTACAGTTTCAGGGAACAGGCATATAATCAAAAAAACAAGAAAGTACCGCATTAGGAAGCCAAAATTAAGTTTTCAAAAGAAAAAGCAATAAAGACAGGATAGACCCACTGCTTAAAGAATAGGATTTAAAAACCATCCAGTGAAAAGAAGTAGAACTGCTTAATTTTGTTTTTTATTTCTTCTTCATAAAGGAGAAAAAAAAACCTTTATCGTATGGTTGAAGAGTACTGATAGAAAGCTGAAGCCCAAGATGGATAGAGCAAAGTGATAACGAAGGGAGGAAAATTCACACTGCACAATGTCACAGGGTAGTGTAGTCAATCCAACAAGCAGTATTTTGTGAAAAAGAAGATAGTTCTGAATTTTTAATCCACAGCAATATGATGCAAGATAGAAGCAGTAACTTCCCTGGGAGGATGATATAGCTACTAGCTGCATTTCAGATTCAACTGTAGAGAGATTTTAAACACATAGATGTACAGGCTCCAATCAAATGCAGTAAATCAAAACACCCTTGTTGGCTGGGGGATGGGCATAACTGCTGCTCAGTGAACTAGTCTTTAGTCAACTAGGATCGCCAACCCCATATATTTAGGATGCTAATGCTAAGTCGCTTCAGTCGTGTCCGACTCTGTGCGACCCCATAGGCAGCAGCTCACCAGGCTCTGCTGTCCCTAGGATTCTCCAGGCAAGAATACTGGAGTGGGTTGCCATTTCTTTCTCCAGTGCATGAAAGGGAAAAGTGAAAGTGAAGTCGCTCAGTCGTGTCCGACTCTTAGCGACCCCATGGACTGTAGCCTACCAGGCTCCTCCGTCCATGGGATTTTCCAGGCAAGAGTACTGGAGTGGGGTGCCATTGCCTTCTCCGATATTTAGGATGACTCTCATTAAATATTACTTTTAGAATCTAAAAGGTTAATCCTCAATTACCTTGACTTTATAGCCAGAAACTGCCAATGACAAATAGGTATTATATAAAATATATGTCTTACTGGTGCATACTGAATGATACCTCAAGGCTCAAATAAGTTCAATTAATTTCTCAAATGACAAGAATCTCCTCTCTAGTTCTGTAGCTTTAGTTAACATCAAACATAGGTGCCCTACTTCCCCTCTCTCCATGACACTTAGAAATGATCTCTAAACAGGATATAACTACCCAAACAGATCTTTCTGGATTCATGGTACTTTTCATTATTATTTTAAGCTTTCAACCCAGTACTTTACACAAGAACAAAGTAAAAGAACTATCCCCCATCTCTATATACATATTCCCTCTTTGATCAGGCCTATCAGAAGTGAGAAAGAGAGACCATGGAGAAAGCAGTCCACTTTGTTCTTATGCTAGTCTGACTACAAAAACAAACGGAATGTAGGAAAGATAAAGGTATAATCCTACGCATCTTCAAGAAAGGCCCAAGTGCAATAATTAGATTCTGTACATCCAAGGGAAACATATTGCTTTATCAAATCCATAATGAAAAGCAAGGATTGGTAAGAAAACTTTTTCTAATTTCAACGGATCTTTGTTTTCTCTTTAGAACTGTGCCAATTTCTTAAGTCACCATGCTATGCAAATTGTCACAGGCAAAATCAAAATTATAAATAAATAATATCTACTGCCGCACAAAACTAAAATAAGAATTTTATATTTAGTGACAGGTCAAAGCTAAGTTTGCAGTAAGGATTTCATTCATGATAGAGCTTTGTACTGAGTTTTGCTAGTTCTGAAGCCAATTTATTTTAAATGGTGGATTTTCTTATCTTTCCAACTCATTTTAGTTTGGAAAACCTGACTTCTCTCCGATATCTCTGAATTCTCCAAACAACATCACAAATTAGTGAGCTCTTCATGTATAAATCACATAGAGATTAAACAAACTCAGGGGTAATTTGACACAGCCGTAAGATGTAGTTTTGTTTGGTCTCATTTATTTCCCTCTCGCTTCTTCTGTTACTTTGCATTTTAACCACTGTAGAGATGGGGATTAAATACTTTAATCCACTTTATTATCTAATATTCTTCATTTACTTTTTGGTAGTATTTTTAAAGGGAGAGACAAGTAGGGGAAGGTTGAAGAATTGTTTGGAATGTCCTTCAGGACAAAGTCCTGTCGTTCTTTCCACTTCTCTCATAGTTTTCTTACTGTGGTAAACACTGCACGTGAATACTCTGAGAAGGTCCTTAAGAAGTCATTAGCTTCCTATTAAGGCCATTTAATTACCCCTGGATGAGAACTCAGCTCCCTAATTCCCAGTTTAGAAAGGCCGTTTCAGGAGGCAAGTTAGGATTTTATTATTTTGGAATTAAATGTCAGACTACGGTTGAAATGTTTATCAACCACCTCAGAAAAAGGAAGAATCTTGAAATACTTCCCTGCAGTTTATTTGGAAAATTCCTAGTTTTAACCAGATTTCATTCAGATGAGGAAGAAGACTTAACTCTCATCGTACAACTGGAACCACATGAACTTGTAATTTTATTATCCTACATAGTTTTGCTCCCAAAGCAGGTTTAAGGGAGGAACAGTTAATTGAATGCCTATTAAGCACCTGTGTGCCAGATGCAGAGGAACAAGGAAGATGGAAACAGAAGTAAATGGGCAATTATAACACAAGTGAAGTGTGTTATGATGAACATAAATCCAGGAAGCTAGCAATGGCAAGAAACTAAGCTGCAAGTTTTCTACAGCCTTGGTTGCAGGATCCATTGACCTGCTGAGGTGTTCAGGTGCCAGTCCCTTCAGTGAAGTTTTAAGAATTCAATAATCACAGGTATGCTGGAACATGCCCCAGAGAAGACAAAGCACTATATTTTGTATTCTCTACACAAAGAAGAAAGCAACATATTCCAAACCTGGGGAAATTCACCCCACCCATTTACAGGGTGATATAAAAGGCTTCCAGCTTTGATGGAGGTCCTTGGACTGCACGTCCAGTGAAGTGTGAGCACTTCCACACAGGCTTTCTTCCCTTTAGTCTGCACATGTATCAGTCTTACACCAAGACTGAGTGTTGACCCAGCCTTTGCCATTTCCCTTCCCATTTTCCAGCCAAAGCATATAGACTAATAAATGAGATTGCATGTTCAATTACATTTTGGCCTCTGATTCCTTAAAGACTCAAACTAACACAAGTGCTTTAGAGAAAAGTCACGTAAAGAATAAGGATCTGTTGCCATCTTTGTAAAGAAACTCTAGAGGGAACAAAAGGGAGGAACCGAATTTATAGAGTAAGGAGAGGATGGTCACATGGGGTAAGAAACAAGGAGACTATGTATAGCCATTCTCACCATTCCACCCTCTCAGTCTCAACTGAGAAGAAACTAGAACCATCATTCGATGTGAGGAAGTTAATCAGAGCATGACTTTGGTGGTACTGATTGCAAAGGCAGATAAAGGCAGAAGAGATATAGGATCTAAACAGCCATGGTTAAAACAGCATTAAGATTGGTGGCTCTCCCAGACAAGAAGACTGATAGATATTTCAACCAGGTTGAAGGATTGGTGAAAGACGTTAATTACTACTGAGGGCAGACGGCTACAATCTCAAATCAGATGGAAGTAACTTAGTAATTATTAAGTAACAAAATTTAGTAATTTAAGGGTTGAACTTGAATCTATTTGAAATAAACCTAGTATGAAAACTACGGCTTAATATTTTCCTTATTGTAGTGACTATAGAAAGGGCTCAAAATCTATCTCGTTAAGAAAAACCATCCTTTCCATACGCAGCCTCTGGGTCTTGAGTTCTAGTGAGATCTCTAGGCTGTAGGGGATCCGAATATGACACATTAAAATATGCCACATTGACTTAAGGATTATTTTGAGTTGAAGACAGGTGAGAAATAGCAGACGCCAAAAAAAAAGAAAAAAAAAAGAAACTCAAAACTAACTCTCCGCCCTTCCCCACATTTGCCTAAAACTAAACTTAGACTCTTCAATCACTGGAGACACCTTCCAACCTAGAGCCAGCACTGAGAAGAATCTACATGACATGCTTTACCAAAACAACTCTTATTTTCCATTGGTCTCCCTCATATATTTACCTTGGAAGCTTAAAACCCTTTTCCTTTGTCTTATCTCTTCTCAACATATTTACTGTCCTTTGTCAAAAATACTACATGAGCCCAATTCTGAGTTTCTCCTGCATATAAGCTCATGACACGTTAATAAACTGTATATTTTTTGCTTGTTAATCTGTCTTGTCAGCAAGGCCTCAGCCAAAGAAGCTAGAAGGGCAGAGGAAAAAGTTCTTTTCAACTTCAGCTTACTGGACACTTTATCTTAGTCATTATTTATTGACCTGGTAACCACAACTCATTTGAAATGATAAATCAATTCCCTTAGTAGAGGCAGATATACTAGGAAATTAGTAAAATTTATGTTCCAAGGAGCATTGCCCCTTGCATTATCCTTCCTAAGGCCCTGAAGCTCATTTTGAAATCAAAATTTTATATTTCTTTATATAGGAAGAATCCCTATCTCCAAATTCCATAGGCTTCAAGCTCCACAAAGCCCAGATATGCCCCCCGGAGGCTTATATAGCAGGCTAAGAAATGTGGATATTGTCCTAAATGGAGGATCATGTATGGATGTCAGGCAGGACAGTGATGTGTCCATATTTGCATTTCAGAAAGATTACTCTGGGAACAATGTGAAAGAGGACCCTATTTGCAGGGAAAATATAAGGAAGCTGACATTGTATTCCAAGCAAGAATAAAGACCTTTTTCTTTTTCTCTTGTAAAAGGACTTGTGTTCCTTTTGAAAGAGCAAGATCCTCTGGGGCATTTCTAATTTTACTTATAAAAGCTCTGGCCTCCCATTTCAGAAGTATTATTCTTCCTCCAGGAAGCTGAGGAGATTCGGATCTTTTGCAGTGTAACAATCCTTCCTCGCCTTCAGAAAGCAAAATATGGAGTTTCCACATTCAATAATGCTAACTTACTAGCATAAGGAGAACGGCAAGAATTTATTTTAAAATTATCTGTCAGTTTAAAAATCGAAAATAGAACAGATTTAAATAGAGTATATGCTATATCCCTGGATGATAAACTTAATGTTACAAAAAATATACCAAGAGTACATATTTTAACATTAAATAAATTTAGAGCTCACCTGGAAGAATATATCATAAACAAGAAGAGTGAGTTAGAGGTGGGTTGTTCTACCTGAGAGTAAATTTTAAAGCCACAAAAAACAGGGCTTTTTCCACAGGCATGAGAATAAGCAAAGAGAAGTCTGTTCAAAGTCTGAACTTTGAAAATGGACCAAGTATAAACATTCCACATTAACAGGATAAGAATGAGCTGGTAGATGGCTAGTCATCTTTTCACAGTTCTGTGGGATGAAGGGGAAACCATCAATTCTTCCACTAGGTGAGAGCTGTAGGGAAGGTCTCCCATTCTTCCTGGCGGCTGAGACAACCACAACAGTCTATATACCATCACAACTGTTTACTCTTCCTCAGAAAGCGACTATGACAAATCCATACACTGCCTTGGGGTACTGCAGAGAAGAAAGAAAAGTTTTATACAGAGTTTATGAGTATTCCTCTGCCCTCTATAGCTATGATTTTTTGAAATGTACATTGGAGCATGCATATAAAGCACAAAAACACACTGAAAATGATAAGATGTTAGAAAGTCACAAAAAGTTTTTAGTTTATGCTCTTGATTCAGGCCTGGGTCAGATGATAAAGACTCTGCCTGCAATGCAGGTGACCCGGGTTCAATCCCTGGGTCAGGAAGATACCCTGGAGAAGGGCATGGCAACCTATTCCAGTATTCTTGCCTGGAGAATTCCATGGACAGAGGAGCCCGCCAGGCTATAGTCCATAGGGTTGCAAAGAGCCGGACACGACTGAGTGGCTGACACTTTCATATTGGGGTGAGGGCTTTGGAATGCCAAAGCCCTTACACACATTCTGGTTTGAATTCTTAGTGAATCAGACATGGGTGCATGTTCTTCTTCAGATTGAAAATACCCAACTCTATAGGCAGACCCCTTGCTAAAGATCCCAAGTAAAAAGAGTCAGGTCAGTCCCTCTGCACCTTTCAGCTAAAGGGCATCAATCCCCACAGACCTCTCCAGGCAAGAGATCTACCTCAATTATATAAATTCTCCTACCAATTTCCCCGAAAACTTACAACCCTCCAGAGCCTAGGAGAAAAATGGGACTCCAGAGATAGTATGTACAGAGGAGGCACAAACAACTCTGCCTTGTGGAAAGGTATGATAGAAGTCTGGAGAGCCTTTTTCGAAAATACACTCTACTTCTCCATATCCTAGGCTGCACCTCCCAATTTACACATATATCCCACATCAGCGTATGAGCTGTTTGAGTAAAGAGGCCAGGCTCATAAATCTTTGTATCACCAAGGCCAAGTATAGTGCCTAACACATGACACACACTCAAATATTTGCTGTATAAAAATTTAGAAACTACTCTGTCAAAAGCAAAATTCTGATCTCTAAATCAGTTAGTTTGGACTTTCACATTCTTACCTTCAGAAAGAAAAAAATTCTCTCATTGTCAAAATCTCACTAGATGCAAAAGCAGAATGGATTAGTTGTTCCATTCAGGCGGCAAAATATGTATGTATGGAGTAGGAAATCATTTCCACTAAACAGCTAGGAATAAAAATAAGGTATTTGGATTTAATGCTTTAGTATCATGTAATGGTTTGAGCAACAGGTTCCATAACCTCAAGACAAGGTGCTAATAACTATTTGACAAACAGCCATCAGAATGGCTGATGTATTGTGTATTGCAACGCAGAGCTGTACTACTGAAATAGAGTGGGGTCCTGCATCCCTATATCCTCTGTTTGTCTTTGTCTCTGGAAAAACTTTAGCCAGAGAGCAAGTTTAATCAGAGAAGTGAGAAAATGCAGAAACAAAGGTAAACAGTGAAAGAAGATCAAGTAATAGTAATGTAAGCATAATCAAGGACCTTTAGTTCCTCCTTAAGGGCTACAGATAATATTCCGAGCCATATTCAGTCTTACAGATACTGAATCCTCCACTGGGTGGTAGAAGTTAACTACATGAAGACCAGACTGTAGCCATGGTATAAAGCTGCCACAATTCCAAAAACTCAAAGAAATGGAAACAAACCAATCCTGGAACGGAAGGTTCATTGTACTTAAAACAATCAAGATAATGCTGGTCAGGCCACTGATGACCAGTTTCAAGATGAGAGTCAGTGCAGCTGTGCTGGGTCTGAATGTAGCCCCCTTCCTCAGCCTATAAAAGCTCTTGCCCACGGTTTGTCAGTGGGGGAGGAGGGGGTAGGCCTTGGGCAGGCGTCTGCCTTCCACCCTCCACCTGTTGCCAGGATTCAAAGTAAAGCAAACCTTCCTTTTCACCAACCCAGTGAGTGGTGAGCAGCCACTTATGGTTACACTATGAAAGTGTGGCATCTAGTAGATTTTGCTTTTATTAGGCTCTAGGGACCTCTGTTAAGAAGAATGTTTTTATGACATTTGTTATTTAATCTCCATCTTGAATTTAATTTTTCCTTGAGGGAAAAGATGCTGTCCCAGACTGTAAAATAAATTGAATCATCTCAATCTAGACCTTAAAGAATAAACCTATTTCTATTTAACCTTCAAAACTCTGACAAATCCAATCAATCCTTCTTGTTAGTACCCAATATATATCAAATTAAGTGTCACTAACACATATGATGCAATAGAACACTATATTAAGAAACTAGAATGAATGTTTCAATATTTGCAGAGTTACTTACCTATTTTCCCATCTGACAGTATATACTATAGCTGATCAATCTTTAGCAGACTTTAAAAAAAAAAGCTTAGGACCATCACTACTTCAGAACCACATGAGAAATTCAGAAATGTTGCATTTTAATGACAACTATTGCAGTAAAAGTTGCCAGTGCTTGCCAATGTCCCTTTTCACCAGGTTGATATGTGCATTCCCCAGTTGCTATGAATATTGGGGTTCAGTGTTCATAGCTGCATTCTTTTCCAGAAAATTACCCTTGCCAATAGATGCCACCCCACCCAGAGATGTATGTGGACAGCCTACAGCCAATGAACCAGGGAGAAAAGGGTATAAAGACTAGCCTTCTTGCCCCACAGTGGGTACATCGTATGGTGCCATTTGTGCCCCAGGGAACATACTATGGTGCCCATTACTACATTCTATTGAATCTCCTTCCAAATATTTAACTATCCTTTTCTCACCATTCTAATTGCCCCTCATCCCAGTTCAGAACCATCTCTCACCTGACGATTCAAATTTGCCAAATCAATAGTCCCTCCTCTACAATATTGCCTGAATACTCGAAGATGCAAATATAATCATCTTCCACAGCACATGCATGTCTAACTGAAACCCTTCAATAAACACCCCCGTCATCTACACAGAGGGAGGAAATGGAACTCAGTTCACCACGCACTTCATTTCTCCTCCAAGAAAATGAAACCAGGGAGCAAAGTCTTGAAATACATAGAATGTAATTGGATGGCATTTATCAATCTGGAAAGCCAAAGTTAGCTGAAACAGTTAATTATTTATAATCTTGGGGGAGTTAGAAGACTTCCTTTCATTTAGTAGAGAACTAAAAAAAAATGAAGTAAATCCAGTGAAATGGGTTACAAAACTACTCACTTCTAAGTTAGGGAGTTTGTTACAGCAAGTTAGGACTTGGTGTGTCCTATGGTGTTTTGGGCAAGAATCTCTGGTATCTCTGGCCCAGAAATTAGTACACCGGATGGGAAATTTCACAGGTTCAGGAAGGAATGATTAGTTGCCAAGTGGGTAAGTAATGATGAAAGTCAAACCTACAGTAGTATAACTATGTTAAAGAATAATGTGTGCTTCTTTGATATTTAAGTATCTAATGTTTGAAAGTTTAGCCTATTAGAGAAACAGACTTCAGATTCTGAGTAACCGATTTAGACTTTTGGTTTACATTGAAACCTACCTTTACAAACAGTATTGGAATATTTAATAGAACTTATTTCCCTCCTCGCCCATTTTTTACTTTTAGATTAAGGAGATTTTATAGCATCTGCAATAGTTCATCAGATATCAAAACAATGTAATAAGCTTATGTTTCTTACAGTTTAATACCTCTATAGGAATTTAAGTTGTAAATCCCCTCATTAAACTTTGTTGTAACAAATTTACTGTACTTACAAATTGAATAAGACTTGACTATCAAAATAAAAGAATAAGGCTTCTCATTTTGAACTTCAGTGCATTAATAAATCAAATATATTTAAAAACTAACATAGCCCCTGAAATAATATTTTCTGTGTTAGGTCACCCTCAAAATCATGAGGATCTCAGTGACATACAAACCCAAGTTCAGATCCTTATAAAATCATAAAACACAGCAAAATTGAGCTGAATTCCTATATGACAAAAATGTCCCCTCCTTGAGATGGTTCCTGAGTTTTCTAGTTCACTATAGCCATACCACGTACACACATCACTCAGCCACTCATTTACCTCTACCCTCCTGGTTTTTATAAAGGCATTAGCTATTTCAACCCATGTATCCAGAGAAGTGGTTCTCAACCAGGGGCCTACTGTCACCCAGGAGCCAGCAGGCAATGTCTAGAGATATTTTTGGCTGTTACAGTTATGGATGGGTGCTACTGGCATCCAGTGGGTAGAGGCCAAGGATGCTGTTAAAATCTTACAATGCACAGACTAGCTCCCAACAACAAAGAGCTGTCCAGCCTAATATATCAACCATGCTAAGGTCAAGAAATCCAGACCTAAAAGGATACTTCTAAAACTCTCCAACATGGCACAGAGGCCTTACAATGATCTATCATCTTTGTGTGTCCTTGGAACCAATCCATTGACATTAAATAGATCACAAGTATCTTTATTGTTTAGAGTCCTCTTTGGTATTTAATTTCTTAAAATTTGAAGAGTTTTTTATTTAAGTTTATTCTTTATTTCCTTCAAAAAATCCTCCCTTACATTGAAATTATTTTGCTTCCTTCTAACCATCCTACAAGTATTTCTTTTACGTCCTCAGTCCATATGGAATTTATATGCTGGAATTCAGAGATGTAATTTTGTTTCCATATAGATAACCCATAGCTTTAACAGTATTTATTGAATAGTTAATCTTTCTCCACTAGCTGGTAACACCAACTTTATCATATACTGAATTTTCATATAAACTCACCTATTTCCAGGCTATTTTCTATTTATTCCTGAGATGCCATTATCTTAAATTAAATATTTTATTAGGGAACTTACTGATTTCCTCCTCACACTTCTTTAAATTTACTCTTACATGAATTTCAGTATCAGCCCTCATGAAATTTTAGTTGCAACTGCACTGAGCTTATGGAATAGGTTAAAGATAACTGATTTTTCTTATTGATGAATATTATATCCCTATTTGGATTTTATAAGCCTTTAACAATTACTCCATAATTATCATGACAGACTTATTCCTGGGTGCTATATATAGTTTGTTTCTTGGTTTAAGTAAATTTTCTGATCTCTAGCACAGTTTTGAAGAGTGGATATCTTCACTTTGTTTTTGACTTTAAGAGGCTTTGCACCTAATGCTTCACGTTTAAATGTTACTTTTTTCCTTCTAGATTTTTGGCCAATACTTCAGGTCAAGAAGTTTTATTCAGTTAGTGGCTTTCTAAGTTTTTAACATCCCGAATGGGTGGTACTAAGCCATTTATAAAACAAAGCAACTTTGTTCTTTAAGTCTGCTGAATCTTCTTGGAGGACATCTTACATTCAGAGATGCAGCTGGAAAGCCTTCCTCCATCTTTGAACCCGCCTCCTTTTCACCCCTAGCTTTGCTCATCTTTCAGGGAAATCCATTTAGCTTAAATCACCTTTGATTGGAATGCTCTTCAGTTTTCAGAGATTAACCCATTCACAGCAATATCTTAAGGGCCTTAAAAATTACCTTCTATCATTTCACAGGCAGTTTGCAAGAAATAAAAGTCAAAGTTAGAAGCCCAGCTCTTAATTGTGGTCAATTAAGGGATAAATCTTTAAGATGCTTGAAAGTACTCACACACTGCAACATCCTATTCTTTTCAAGCTCATACAACGAGGGATAAATCTTTAAGATTCTTGAAAGTGGTGGTCAACACATACAACGAGGGATAAATCTTTAAGATTCTTGAAAGTACCCACACGCTGCAACATCCTATTCTTTTCAAGCTCTTATTTAACTCCACAATCAGTGAGCACGTCCTGCCAAAATACTAACACAAATGTACCCCAAAACTTCTGGGTGGCTGAGAAAGCTGGAGGAGAATTTGAGTGTGTATTCTCACACACGTGAAGGGAACTACTTCCATCAGGCAAAGGACCTCTTTAAGTGTTAAACTATTGTGGGTAACCAAAAATTCAGCAAAAATAATCTCTAGGCCTTATAAAAATGAAATAATATTTCAGAGTATTCTTTCCTATCTTTTTTTTCCCTGTGGGGAAAATATGTTCAGCCGTGAACAGTTGGTTTTTCCTTTGTTTCATTTTTTTCTGTGATAGTTACTAGTGGACAGTTTATATTTTAATCTCATTTTTTTTAATTCCTCACATAATTAAGGGGGAAATAATTCTTCACACTGGTTTCAAGCCAAAGTGTATCAGCACTGTACTTGGGAAGGAAATGGCTAGGTTCTGAGAGAGATTCTCTCCCCGATCCCCAGCAAATGTCCCCAATCAAAATACATATGTTGTTGGAGAATCTCTTGTCAGCCAGAAAACAATGTTTGACTGTTTCATTCTAAGTGTTATATATAATTTTCTGAAAATATCAGAATATCTTACGTAGGCAGCCTGCCTTCAAGTGAACATCTCCTTGATTATAATCAATTTACCTGTTAAGTCGAACACTCTTTTGAGTCATTTTAAAAAGCCACAGGTTACTTGCTAATCAAGGACCTCAAAGCATATGTGCTATGTTTAGTCACTCAAGCATATGACTTAGCTTTAACTTTTTTCTTCCAGTCCTAAAAGACTATGCATCTATCTTGTTCTCTGAAAATTACACAGACATATCACAATATCCCTTACCCACACATGTGTTGATTGCTGTTGGTATGTATCGGGGAGAAACACCGTTCTAAGGAGGAAAAGAAAAACAACAGTTTGGCAGTGGGGTTTTGGCAGTGGGGTGGAATCAAATCCAAATTTCCCACTCATTTTTATTAAAAGCAGCCGTTAATGACCTGCAATAGGCAAACAATGCTATTTATTTTTAAAGTGGTCTCCCCCTTTGGGCTATTTTCTATATAAATCAGTTATTTTATGTATTTATTTTCTTCAGTAAGTAGGTAAAGGTATTTGCCTTTCTGATTTTTCACTCTGATCCTTTATAAATCTCAGAAACAAGTTAGGTCTAGACTGATATAAAAATGAGAAATGCTCTTCTACCCATTTTTCTAACAAAAAGATACTACAAATAAATTTCAAACTTCAGCTCTGTCAAAAAAAGAGCGTCTATATTTTCTAGTAGCAGATAAAAGTACAGAGATCAAAAATCACATAAACACAAACATAGTTTCAACCTCTTGCCAAAAGTTTTCATCTCCCAGGAAACCCCCAGCATCTACCACCTACCTGATTTTTTATATAGCTGGTAGGAAAACTACTTGATACACAAGCTTTTTTTGAGACCTGTAAAGCAGTCAGTTATGCCCCCTTCCTTGTATTGGTATTTTCCAGGTCAACAGCTGCACAGTACAGTAGTAACATTCTGTCTTTAGTCATACTTTGAGCTACAGGGCAGGGAATTCCTCTCAAGATTATCTCCTTTGTTATTTTAACAAGGCACACCAAAATTTTACACAACATGTAATGGGCTTGAAAGGTTAAGCAGCAGGATGGGAGTTGAGAATTCTTGTTTGAGGTACAACAAACCCTTTCTTATGCCTCCTTTCTGCTTATCCTCTGCCTTTCTTCTTCCCCTTCCAACCAACAACTTTTCCCATCCCTGGAGTAACAGAAGAGAATCATAATACTTCAAATCTTGCAATATACTGTTAAATCAAATACTGCATTCTCTAATGAGAGAAAGATTCAGAAAAATAAGGAAAATTCTCTTTGGAGAACTCCTGAAGTAAAGGGAAACCTATAATATCGACTGTCTTTACAACTGTTAAAACTTTCAATTTTGAAAAGAAAAATTAAAAAGATACCAGTGGGCTACGGTAGCCTTCAATACTGCACGCCTTCCTCTCTCTTTAATCTTTTTATCTGCTACCAGCTGACTCAGACGCCGACTCAGGGGCCCTTGATGACCGTTCCAAGTCTCCTAGAGCCTCCTAAGGACCATCAAGAAAGCACAACAGAAACACCCGCAGATCCTCGCTCTTTAAAATGAAGCGGTAGGAGGCGTGGCCCAACGTGACTAGGAGACCGCCACGCCCACGGGGCGGGGCTGCTTCACTCTCCGCCTCTCCAGAGGTGGGGGAAGGGGCGGGGAAGGGGCGGGGGAAGGGGCAGGAGCCAGACGTGACGCCCTCAAGGAAGCCCGCCCTGGTTGGAGGGAATTTAGAACGTTGGAGCGAGGGGGGAAGGGGGCGGAGTCTAATTTTCGTGTTGTTGGCGTACCCGGGTCGCCTGGGTAACCGGCCGCGCTGGTCCAGGCTGCGCCAGCGCAGGCCGCGGGGGTCTCTGGGTCAGACCTCGCGCTGGGCTCTTTCGGTGTGTTCCGTGATGGCAGCCGCCGCCGCCGTGGTCACCCCGTCGGGTTTGGAGGATGAGGTGCCTCGGTCCCGCGGCGAAGGAGCGGGGGAGGTGGTCGTGGAGCGGGGGCCCGGCGCGGCCTACCACATGTTTGTAGTGATGGAGGACCTGGTGGAGAAGCTGAAGTTGCTCCGCTATGAGGAGGATCTCCTCCGGAAGAACAACCTGAAGCCCCCGTCCAGGTGAGTGCTCTCGTCCCCCGAGCGCTTGGAGGCCGGCTGGGCCCTGGGGAGAAGCCTTCCTCCGGCCTTTGGAGGAACTCCGAGCACGGGTTACCAAGCCCTTGCCTCTGTCTTCCTACTCAGGAAAGAGCACTTCACCCCAAACTTGGCGACGGAGGGCCGGACAGCTTACGGAGTTTAGACTTGGTATTTTTGTAGGGAGGATAAAGTTTTGGAACTTCAGAAAGGACTGGAAGGCAGCTTGCCTGGAGCACTCACGCAGCTCCATAAAACGCAAACTTTTTTTTTTCCTGATTATAAACATAATAAATGAACCTCTTAGAAAACTTACAATGTGTAAAACAGTACTGCAGTCCCTCATGATCTCATCCTCAAAGATGAATGCGATAATCAATTTAGATCTATCTCTAGTATTTGTTTTCCTTTTCGAGAACTTGTCCCTACAACTTTCGTACCTGACACCTTCCTGTGCATTTTATAAGTGGTTAGTAAAGGTGTTCACTAATTGCTGTCTTTTAAAAGACTTCTGCCTTTGCAGTAACAGTACTTTTGGAAAGTGAGAAGTGAACAAGACAAATGAAGTGACAATGGAATTGTCTGTTTCTCATAGAACCTGAAGTTCTGCTCTGTTCTGTTGGGGGAAAAGTCCATCATATTCTGAAGCTGCTGCTTGTATTAGTTGCTGAGGATAATGGACAGCCAGCACTTTCTCTTTAAATCAGTGTAGCTTAGTGATAGGCCTCATAAATTTTGTAGATTTCCTTCACATTAATACTTATATAATTTTTTGTATTAAATTTTTGTGTTTGTTTAATTGTTAAGAGGCGATTTAGTTTAAGAATCTGTAGTACTTTCTCTAAATGGCTATACCTAGGCCCAAATTATTTTCAAATTATTTACCTTGACAGTTTAAATTTCATTTCTTACTCTCTTCCAGTAACTCACATTAGAAGATAATGTTGGCTTCATGTAAACTGCCCTTATTGCTAAGCCAGTCCATAATAGGAGAAAAGTTAGAGAAAGAAATAATATTGCTTGATCCATGATATAAATTGTAAGATTGGAAGTTATTACTTAAATGAATAGCGTAATATAAACAATCAACATTTTCTGTTAATAAAAATGTGGGTTTTTTTCTCCAAGTATGTTTTTCAAACGAAAATAAATTGGCTTTAAGATTCTGTTGATAACAATCTCTGTTATTTCCTCAGAAGTTCAGCAGGGTACTTTGAGGCATGGATTTGCGTGGAGATATCCTAGTTTAAAGGTTCTCAAAGTATGGTCAACAGATTAGCAACATCAGCATCACCTGGGAACTTATTAGAAGTGTAATCCTACAGGCCCTTTCCTGAGTCCAGTATATCAGAAATCCTAGGGGGTGAGGCGTAGAAGTCTGTTTTTGCAACAAGCCTTCCAGGTGATTCTCATGCCCACTTAAGTTTGAGAACCACTAACCTAGACGGCATATTAAAAAGCAGAGACATTACTTTGCCAACAAAGGTCTGTCTAGTCAAGGCTATGGTTTTTCCAGTAGTCATGTATGGATGTGAGAGTTGGACTAAAAAGAAAGCTGAGCACCGAAGAATTGATGCTTTTGAACTGTGGTGTTGGAGAAGACTCTTGAAAGTCCCTTGGACTGCAAGGAGATCCAACCAGTACATCCTAAAGGAAATCAGTCCTGAATATTCATTGGAAGGACTGATACTGAAGCTGAAGCTCCAATACTTTGGCTACCTGATGCGAAGAACTGACTCATTTGAAAAGACCTTGATGCTGGGAAAGATTGAAGGTGGGAGGAGAAGGGGCCAACAGAGGATGAGATGGTTGGATGGCATCACCAACTCAATGGACATGAGTTTGAGTAAACTCTGCAAGTTGGTGATGGACCAGGAAGCCTGGTGTGCTGCAGTCCTTGGGGTCGCAAAGAGTCGGACATGACTGAGTGACTGAACTGAACTGAACTGAACTGTCCTGGGTCTACAGTATCTATCAGTATCCATTCCTCTGTCCTGGAATTATCAGCTAATAAGGGAAAAAAATGAGTTATTAGTAGTGGGTGAACGTATACCTACTTGGAAGGAAGGACTTCATGGCCTTTTTTTCCCTCCCAGCTATTATCTTCCAGAACATTTAAACTTACCCTGCAGGAAAAAAATTGGGAAGGAAAAAAAACTGGAAAAAAAGTCAGGAAGGAGTAGATTGCTGATTTTTATGAAAAATAGTTGTAGTATCTATAAATCTAATTATAAACAATAGTAATAGCTTAACATAAAAGCAAAATAAGGTCTTTGATCAAAGTAACAAATGCTGTGGCTTGCAGATTTTATTCCTTATAAGTTTAGGTGTGAATCATGTTGGTCCTCATAGGGCTATTTTTAGGAGGCTAGGGGCTTTAGCCTAAAGTCCACAAATGTTCGTTAGACTGGGGATATGATACACAGGCTGTGGTTCTTAATCCTGGCTGAACCTTAGAACTATCTAGGAAGCTTTTGAAACATATCTACTCCGGACTTTACTCCCAAAAGTTTTGATTTAATTCGTGAGGTAAGAAGCAATGTTTAGTCAGGTAGCAGTAGTTTAACAAGCTCTTCAAGTGATTCAGCCAATTGAGAACAGTATACAGTATACAGCCAATTTGAAAACAACTGTTTAACATGGTGGGTAGGTTAGAAACAGTAAGTAAAGATTAACAGTGACACTGTATAAAAAAAAGTAAAAATGCATAGTAGATAATCATTACAATCTTTATTTTAAACTCCAAGAGTCTCATAAATTTCAAATTACCATTTCAGAAGATATTCTCTTATTAATTATCCTGACACATACATGATTTTGTTCAAAGTTCTACATTCCTCAGTGCATTTTCTGGGTTAAAGTCTTTGAACTAATATTTTGTGTCCAGTAGAAATTGCCCTTATCCTGTTGATTAAAATCTTTAATATAAGAGTGTGGTGGGTTACTAGAAACCTCAGAGTGAATTGTCAGTGTCTTTTGATGTTAAAGTCATTGGCACAAAAAAATCCTTTGGCAGTTTTGGATTTTACTCGTTTAGCTACTATGGACTTGTTTGCAATATTTCATATTCTGCTCTCCTTCTTTGTTTTGGAACAGACACTATTTTGCACTGCCTACGAATCCTGGGGAACAGTTCTACATGTTTTGCACCCTTGCTGCTTGGTTAATTAACAAAGCAGGACACCCCTTTGAGCAGCCTCAAGAATATGATGACCCTAATGCAGTAATATCTAACATATTATCTGAGCTTCGATCATTTGTAAGTATAAACACTCCCTTCTTTCTGCGTGTTTGCAAGTTAGGACATTTTTAATATTGATAATTCAGCAACATAAATGCTAGCCTTTTAGAAGAATTCTCTGTGAATAACTGTCTATGTGTGCGTGTTCATTATTAATGTTGATATGTCTCAGAGATGAATTTATGGATACTTAGTTCTCCTTCTAAAAAATGATTAAAAACTAGAAAGCTGAAACACTGTATTTTGAAAAGGAACTTTGATTTAATAGACCATGATAGCTGTGGTACTTTCATTCCTGGCTTTCCTGGGGACAAGCAGTAAGAATTTTTGGCACACACATTATTAATTTTTGACAAGTGAATCACTTCATCCTTCACATAGTTGTTTAACAATATGATACTAACCTAGTGATTTTACTGATTTTTCACCCTAATAACATCAGTGATTTGTTCTGCTGTCATGAGGTTATTGCCTTTTAATTTGATACTTATGACAATAAAACATCTTCATTTTCCTTTCGTATTTTACCAATGGATTTTTAAAAGAAGACTAAAGAGATGGATTTCTGAGAAGCAATGTAATTACAGTTATTTTAAATCATTTGAAAAATCGAGAAGTGATACATTTATTCCACAGTACTTTGCTTAAAATATTTTGACATTTGCAATATAAATAACAAATAATACCCAGTTTATCTTTTGTATTTCAGGGAAGAACTGCCGATTTTCCTCCCTCAAAATTAAAGTCGGGTAATGGAGAGCATGTATGCTATGTTCTTGACTGTTTAGCTGAAGAAGCATTAAAATATATTGGTTTCACTTGGAAGAGGTAAAAATTACCCAATCTGGCAATGGTAATTTTATGTGTATAGCTTTTTCTTCTAACTGTCCAGAGCTATTTAACTGAACTGATAAGAAGTATTTCCTCTTGACTGTTAAACTGAAAATGCCACAAGTAATTAGAAAAGTCAGTACAGACAAAATTGGAATATCTAGTATCTTTAAAACCAGATCTGCTACTGTGCCCCTTCCCAATTCAAATATATAATTATTAAAGATTTAACTATATCTATATCCTAGTCAATTTAATATATTTTTTGAAGCTTCTTTGCATATATTTATTTATACAAACAAAGATAGTATATACATGGGAAGTAACTGATAGCCTACAGATTTAAGGAAAAAAATGGAAATTAATAGAGTAATTCAAGTGGGATTTTTTCCTTTGTTTATAGTGAAGAGGTAAGAATAGTACTGAAGAAGACACTCTGTTAGATATTGTTCATTACTTCTTTCTCTGACCTGTGATTTGTTTATATTTCTCTTGCCATATCTTTCCCATGGTATTAAAGTCATTTGTTTACAGTTCTGAGTTTCTTTCTAGAAATTATGAAATCTTTGTATGGCAGTTAGCATAGCATTTGGTATATCATAGATACTCAATAAATGTTGACCACATGGATGAGGAAATAAAATATTTAGAAACTGTCAATTTGTATAGGTTATAATTAGAAAATATATAAATTTTGTCTTTTGGAGATTGAGATTATTGATAGGTTATAAATTGTGGAAGGCATTGTTTAGGTAAAAACATGAGCAAACAGTGATTTTGGATTAGAACTAATTTCTTGGAAAGGTGTATATATTATTTCTATATTTTAATGTGTTAGAGAAGGAAATGGCAACCCACTCCAGTATTCTTGCCTGGGAAATCCCGTGGACAGAGGAGCCTGGCAGGCTACAGTTCATGAGACTGCAAAAGAGTTGGGCAGAATTTAGCGACTAAACAACAACAGCAAATTTAATGTATATTTAATAACATTCTCTCAGGAAAACAGTCTACTCTCTATTAATGAGTACTTTTAAAAACTTACTTGACTTAGGTTATCATTAAGTTGAACCATATGAAATTACAGATATTCATCTACTTTTTAATTAAAAAAGAGTGGCAATTGCATATGCTCCAACTCAAACGTTACAACTTAGTGCAGTATGGAGAGCGAGTATATGATCCACATTACTTCCTTATTAGATTCTATGAAAAGTTATGAGATAATCCTACATTTGTAATTTTTAGAAATTTTTAAATTTATTGCCCAATGGATTCTAAATTCAGGAGCTATTAGTATTTCAACTACTATTTAATTTGGTACTTCCTTTGTTTCTTAGTATATCTTATTCTTGGCCACATATTGTAATTTGAATAATTTATAGGGACCGTATATACATGGAGAGGGAAGGAGGAGGGACTATTGAAAATCAGATTAGAAAAACATTGAAAATCAGAATTACATATCAGCTATGTGATATGTAAGTGACAAAGAAGTTACATGTTTGTATATGCTTATTTTCTATATTTAACTATGCTAAAATAAACCTTAGAAAACATAGAAATCCTAGGAAAACATTGCCTTTAAGATATAATCTAATTCTAATTAGTAAAAACAAAAATAGGAAATTTATCCTTTAAGATTGATTTGGTGTATGATACTTTCCTTCCTTAATATTAAATGTCAGTTTTTGTGTTTTGTTAACCTTTCTGAGGTATGGATTTTTGTAAGTTTCCAGAAATTAATGCAAATACGTCTGTATATTTTTAATATGAGAAATATGTGTCATTAATCTTTTTTTAAAGCATTAAAAATTTCAGTATCTAATAGAGGATTATTTAACTTAATTTCAATATACAATCATTAAAAGGAAAGAGAAACAATAGAAACAATAAAGAAGCGTAACAGTGCATACATCACCAAATTAGGCCAACCAACATCCAGAACTTAAGCAGCATGCTGGGGAGTTCCAAGTAATAGCAGCCTAGAGTCCCAACTGGGAAAAGTATGTCCACTCCACAGCTGAGACTTCAAATTGCAGTTTCAGGGGCTTTTGCTTATAATCCCAGAGTGCAAACTAATATTATCATCAGTTTGTGTGCAAAAATGAAGCTCTGGTTTTATGTTAACAGTTTTACAATGCTGTTTGTTTTATCTTACGAGTCATAGGATTCCATTAAACCCTGGGCACAGTTGGCCGGGCCTCCAGGAGCTCAAGAATTCCAGGCCCACTCCCTTTCTTATTTAAACTGCTGCCTGACTAGCTGTGCTTGCAGCCAACCATGGAATATAGGCTGTGGCCAGGCACATCAGAAGCAAGGTCAGAGACCCTCTCGTGCTTCTGAAGCCTGAACCAAAGCTTCCTCCATTTTAATTTCCATAGTAGTCTCAGGATTGTTTATACTTAAGAGCATAGAAATAAGGCAGAATAACATGAACAGTCTTGTTAATTCTATAGGTCAAATAACAATTCCAAACAGTCAAAAGAAACCAAAAAACAAGCAATGAGTTAAACAATGGAAAAAACCATTTCTGAGTGATAGGGGATGTAGTAAAGGAAAAGTCTCACCATGAATGAGAGGTATGTTTTTGTACATTAACTCCTATATCCATTAACTTATCAGCTATGATAGTAGTAAAACAGTAAAATATTCTATCAAGATAGAATTGTGTTTTCCTATGCTCAGATGGTAAAGAATCCGCTTGCAATGCAGGAGAGCTGGGTTTGATCCCTGGGTTGCGAAGATCCCCTGGAGGAGGGCATGACAGCCCATACCAGTATTCTTGCCTGGAGAATCCCCATGGACAGAGGAGCCTGGTGGGCTATATTCCATGGAGTCGCAAAGAGTCAGACGCTACTGAGCGACTAAGCACAGCATATGAAATCTTTTAATACTTTGGTTCCTTGCAAAATCTTATGTAGGTGTTCTAAGGAAAAGCTAATATTAGGAACAGACAAAGTAGGAAAATACACTGAAGTCAATAACACCTGAATTTTCATGGAGGAGGGAAATAATAGGTGGTCTTCTTCCAATATAAAAGATCAACATGTATTAAGCATCTAGAGAAAGGGATTCCTAAGTGATACATGGAGTTAATGTTTACATCATCAGTTTAATACTTACTAATTGAGGAGTGATTTCAAAAAACATACTGTAGGTTTTAGGGAAAACAGTCCACTCACAGTAGTTGATAGAGTTCTCCAATATGCAGGGTTCCCCGATTGCAAGAAGTTGTTCCACATCACAGTCTATCATTAGCCTTGTCACAATCTATCAGTAAGTAGGTGCACCTATTAAAGTAACACATGACATTGACATATAATCTTTGTGTTCAAGGCTTGAGCTGTATCTTTACCAATGAAATGTGATCTAGCAGAAAGATAAATTTTGTCCATAGAAAGGCAAAGTTAAGAAAGGACAGGCCTTGTTTGCTAGACAAGTGAAGTTATCCTGAGTTCAGGTCCAGCTCAGGTTTCTCCAGCTGAAGATTATCCTATAGCTTTCTTCATATTTTCTTTTAATCGAGGCATATCCTTGAAGGTTGAGGCGTGAATGACAACCCACAGTACAGTCAGGCTTCCAAGAATAACCTATTCATGAGATTAACAGTGGTTTAATGGCACATTTTTCTTGTCTGGGGATCATCACTAATACAGTATTATCCTTCCCCTGAGCAATCACATCAGCAGGTGTGGGAGGACCACTAGACTGCTTTACTCAGACTTCAGCTTCAATTGCATGTATTTTTTTTTTAAAGATCATTATATAGTCCAGTTGTTTTTAAACATGACTGCTCATTAAAATCACATCTGGAACTTTGGAGAAAAAACAATAGCTGGGAATTTCTATTTTTTCAAAAAATTCCAAGATAATTCTCATGTGCATCTGGATTTTAAAAAGTGATTACAGGTTTTCCTATTAAATGGTAGTTTTAGTGATATAGAATTTTGTTATTTTCTGTTGACCGATCATGATGCAGTGGTATTAAAAGGGATAATAAATAATCACAATCACAATAGTAGAGGACTTTTATCAGTTTTCATAATCAACAGCCAGACAAAAAACAAAAGATAATTACAATTACAAGCCATAATGGAAACATGATTAACCTAACAATATATAATAATTACATACAGTCTAGAGGGTTAAGTAGACTGATGAGGTAAGTGGAAGTGCATACATGCCCATGTTTTCATCCACCAGCCAGTCTATGTATTTTGGTATTCAATCCATTTACATTTAAGATAATTACTGATCTGTATGATCCTGTTACCATTTTCTTAATTGTTTTGGGTTTATTTTTTATAGATCTTTTCCTTCTCTTGTGTTTCCTTCCTAGAGAAGTTCCTTTAGCAGTTGTTGTAAATAAAGCTGGTTTGATGGTGCTGAATTTTCTTCACTTTTGCTTGTCTGTAAAGCTTTTGATTACTCCATCAAATCTGAATGAGAATCTTGCTGGGTAGAGTATTCTTGATTGTAGGTTCTCTTCTGTTTTAGCACTTTAAATATATATGCCCCCCAAAATATGCCACTCCTTTCTGTCTTGTAGAGTTTCTGTTTAGAAATCAGCCAATAACCTTATGGGAGTTTGCTTGTAAGTAATTTGTCGCTTTTCCCTTGTTGCTTTTCATATTTTATCTTTGTCTTTAATTTTTTGTCTTTTTGATTACTGTGTGTCTTGGTGTGTTCCTCCTTGGGTTTCTTGTGCCTGAGACTTTCTGTGCTTGCTTCCTGGACTTGTTTGACTGTTTCCTTTCCCATGTTAGGGAAGTTTTCAGCTGTTATCTCTTCAAATATTTCCTTGAGTCTTCTCTCTCTCTCTTCTCCTTCTGGGACCCCTATAATGTGAATGTTGGTGCATTTAATGTTGTCCCAGAGGTCTCTTAGGCTGTCTTTGTTTCTTTTCATTCTTTTTTCTATATTCTGTTTTATGGCAGTAATTTCCACCATTCTTTCTTCCAGGTCACTTATCCATTCTTCTGCCTCAGTTATTCTGCTGTTGATTCCTTCTAGTGTATTGTTCATCTCTGTTCATTTGTTATTTAGTTCTTCTAGGGCTTTGGTAAACATTTCTTGCATCTTCATTCTTTTTCTGAGATCTTCCTAGATCATCTTCTCTATCATTATTCTGAATTCATTTTCTGGAAAGTTGCCTATCTCTACTTCATTTAGTTGTTTTTCTGGGGTTTTATCTTGTCCCTTCGTCTGGGACATAACCCTCTGCCTTTCCATTTTGATTAACTTTCTGTTATGTGGTTTTCATCCTGGTAGATGCAGGATTGTAGTTCTTCTTGCTTCTTCTGCTTGCCCTCTGGTGGATGAGGCTAAGAGGCTTGTGTGAGCTTCCTGATGGGAGGGACTGGCAGTGGGAAAAACTGGGTCTTGCTCTGGTGGACAAGGCCCAGCTCAGTAGAACTTTAATCTGATTGTCTGCTGATGGGTAGGGCTGCATTCCCTCTCTGTTAATTGTTTGGCTTGAGGCAACCCAGGCCTGGAGTCTGTAGGCTCTATGTTAGGGTTAATGGAGATCTCCAGGAGGAGTCACCCAAGAGGCACCTCCCATGACTGCTGCTGCCAGTCTCCCTGTCCCCACAGTGAGCCACTGCTGACACACGCCTGCAAAGAAGACACTCCAACACTAGCAGATAGGTCTATTTCAGTCTCCATGGGGTTACTGCTCCTTTCCCCGGGTTCTGGTGTGCATAGGATTTTGTTTCTGTTTTCCAACAGTGGAGTCTCTATTTCTCCCACTCCTGTGGAAGTCCTATAATCAACTTGTGCTGGCCCTCAAAGTCAGATTCCCTGGGGATTCCTAATCCCTTTGCTGGATCCTCAGGCTGGGAAGCCTGCCTTGGGGCTCAGAACTTTCGCAGAAGTGGGAGAACTTCTTTGGTATTATTGTTCTCCAGTTTGTGTGTTACCCACCCAGCAGTTATAGGATCTTATTTTATCATTATCACACCCCTCCTACCATCTCGTTGTGGCTTCTCCTTTGTCTTTGGATATAGGGTATCATTTTCTGGTGGGTTCCAGCGTTCTGTTGATGGTAGTTTAAGAGCTAGTTCTGATTTTGGTGCCCTCGCAGGAGGAGATAACTGCATATCCTGTTACTCTGGCATCTTGATCCAATATCCTATGTGTCATTAATCTTGGTGGAAAAATAAGTGTTCAATACTTAACTTTTACTTTCCAACACAAGAGATGACTCTACACATGGCCATCACCAGGTGGTCAATACCAAATCAGATTGATTATATTCTTTGCAGCCAAATATGGAGAAGCTCTATACAGTCAGCAAAAACAAGACCGGGAGCTGACTGTGGCTCAGATCATGAGCTCCTTATTGCCAAATTCAGACTTAAATTGAAGAAAGTAGGGAAAATCACTAGACCATTCAGGTTTGACCTAAATCAAATCCCTTATGATTATACAGTGAAAGTGACAAATAGATTCAAGGGATTAGATCTGATAGAGTGCCTGAAAAACTATGGATGGAGGTTCATGACATTGTCTAGGAGGCAGTGATCAAGACCATCTCCAAGAAAAAGAAATGCAAAAAGGCAAAATGGTTGTCTGAAGAGGCCTTACAAATAGCTGTGAAAAGAAGAGGAGCTAAAGGCAAAGGAGAAAACGAAAGATATACCTGTCTGAAAGCAGAGTTCCAAATAATAGCAAGGAGAGATAAGAAAGCCTTTTTCAGTGATCAATGCAAAGAAATAGAGGAAAACAATAAAATGGGAAGGACTAGAGATCTCTTTAAGAAAATTAGAGATACCAAGGGAACATTTCATGCAAAGATGGGCACAGTAAAGGACAGAAATGGTGTGGACCTAACAGAAGCAGAAGATATTAAGAAGAGGTGGCAAGAATACACAGAAGAACTATACAAAAAAGATCTTGATGACTCAGATAACCATGATGGCATGATCACTCACCTGGAGTCAGACATCCTGGAATGCAAAGTCAAGGGGTCCTTAGGAAGCATCACTATGAACAAAGCTAGTGGAAGTGATGGAATTCCAGTTGAACTATTTCAAATCCTAAAAGATGATGCTGTGAAAGTGTTGCATGCAATATGCCAGCAGATTGAGAAAACTCAGCAGTGGCCACAGGACTGGAAAAGGTCAGTTTTCATTCCAGTCCCAAAGAAAGGCAATGCCAAAGAATGCTCAAACTACCGCACAATTGCACTCATCTCACACACTAGCAAAGTAATGCTCAAAATCCTCCAAGCCAGGCTTCAACAGTATATGAACCGAGAACTTCCAGATGTTCAAGCTGGATTTAGAAAAGGCAGAGGAACCAGAGATCAAATTTCCAACATTTGTTGGATCATCAAAAAAGCAAGAGAGTTCCAGAAAAATATCTTCTGCTTTATTGACTCCACCAAAGCCTTTGACTGTGTGGATCACAACAAACTGGAAAATTCTTAAAGAGATGGGATATGCCATCTCTTTACCAGATCACCTTACCTGGCTTTTGAGAAACCTGTATGCAGGTGAAGAAGCAACAGTGAGAACTGGACATGGAACAATAGACTGGTTCCAAATTGGGAAAGAAGTACGTCAAGGCTGTATATTCTCACCCTGCTTATTTAACTTACATGCAGAGTACATCATGCAAAATGCTGGGCTGGATGAAGCACAAGCTGGAATCAAGGTTGCTGGGAGAAATATCAGTAACCTCAGATATGCAGATGACTCCACCCTTACGGCAGAAAGGGAAGAAGAACTAAAGAGCCTCCTGATGAAAGTGAAAAGGGAAAGTGAAAAAGTTCAGGAAACTAACATCATGGCCTCCGGTCCCATCACTTCATGACAGATAGATGGGGAAGCAATGGAAACAGTGAGAGACTTTATTTTGGGGGGCTCCAGAATCACTGCAGATGGTGACTGCAGCCAAGCAATTGAAAGACACATGCTCCTTGGAAGAAAAGCTATGACCAACCTAGTCAGCATATTAAAAAGCAGAGACATTACTTTGCCAACAAAGGTCCGCCTAGTCATAGTCAAAGCTATGGTTTTTCCAGTAGGCAAGTATGGATGTGAGAGTTGGAATATAAAGAAAGCTGAGCACCTAAGAATTGATGCTTTTGAACTGTTGTGTTGGAGAAGACTCTTGGGAGTCCCTTGGACTGCAAGGAGATCCAACCAGTCAATCCTAAAGGAAATCAGTCCTGAATATTCATTGGGAGGACTGATGCTGAAGCTGAAGCTCCAATATTTTGGCCACCAGATGCGAAGAACTTACTCATTAGAAAGACCCCGATGCTGGGAAAGATTTAAGGTGGGAGAAGAAGGGGCCAACAGAGGATGAGATGGTTGAATGGCTTCACCGACTCAGTGGACATGAGTTTGAGCAAGCTCCAGGAGTTGGTGATGGACGGGGAATCTTGGCCTGCTGCAGTCCATGGGGTCACAAAGAGTCAGACCCAACTGAGTGACTGAACTGAACCAAACTCTGCATATAAGTTAAATATTCAGAAGCAGATATTTTTCTGGAACTTCTTTGCTTTCTCTATTCTCCATTCTCCAGTGAATGTTGGAAATTTGATCTCTCGTTCCTCTGCCTCTTTGAAACCTAGCATATTCATCTGTAAGTTTTTGATTCACATATTGCTAAAGCCTAGGTTGAAATATTTTGAGCATTATCTTTCTAGCATGTGAAATGAGTGCAGTTGTAGTTTGATCATGTACATGTGAAATGAGCGTAGTTTTACAGTAGTTGTACGGCACTGCCCTTCTTAGGGATTGGAATGAAAACTGACCTTTTCCAGTCCTGTGCCCATTGCTGAGTTTTCCAAATTTGTTGATGTGTGGAGTGCAGCACTTTAACAGCATCATGTTTTAGGATTTTAAGTAGCTAACAGGAATTCTATCACCTCCACCAGCTTTGTTAATAGTAATGCTTTCTAAAATTCACTTGACTTCACACTCAGGATTTGTGGTTCTAGGTGAGTGACCACACCATCCATGGTTACCTGGATCATTAAGACCTGTTTTTGTATAGTTCTTCTGTGTGTTTTTACCATCTCTTCTTAGTATCTTCTGCTTTTGTTAGGTCCTTACCTTTTCTGTCCTTTATTGCTCCATCCTTGTATGATTTGTTTTCTTGATATCTCCAGTTTTCTTGAAGAGATCTCTAGTCTTACCCATTCTATTATTTTCCTCTCTTTCTTTTCATTGTTCACTAAAGAAGAACTTCTTATTTCTCCCTGATATTCTCTGGAACTCTGCATTCAAAGATATACTCTGTAGGGTATATCTTTCCCTTTCTTCCTTGCTTTCACTTCTCTTCTTTCCTCAGCTATTTGTAAAGCCTCCTCAACCACTTTGCTTTTTTTCTTTTCTTTTTCTCTGGGGTGGTTTTGGTCACTGCCTCCTGCATAGTGTCGCAAATTTCCATCCATAGTTCTTCAGATACTCTGTATATCAGATCTAATCCCTTGAATCTATTTATCACCTCTGCTGTACAAACATAAGGGATTTGATTTAGGTCATACCTGAATGGCCTAGTGGTTTACCCTACTTTCTTCTATTTAAGTCTGACTTTTGCAGTAAGGAGCTCATGATGTGAGCCACAGTCAGCTCAGGGTCTTGTTTTTGCTGACTGTATAGAGCTCCTCCATCTTTGGCTGCAGAGAACAGCCCGAGTCATCTCTTATATTGTTGGAAAAAGTTGTTTGCTATGACCAGCATTTCTCTTGACAAAACTCTGTTAACCTTTGTTCTGCTTCATTTTGAACTTCAAGGCCATACTTGCCTGTTATTCTGGGTATGTCTTGACTTCCTACTTTTGCATTCCAATCTCCTATGATGATGAATAAGACATCTTTTTTTGGTGTTTCTGAAGGTGTTGTAGGTCTTCATAGAGCAGGTCAACTTCAACTTCTTCACCATCAGTGGTTGGGGCATAGACTTGGATTACTGTGATGTTGAATGACTTACCTTGAAAACAAATCTATAACATTGTGTTGTTTTTTAGTTTGTACCCAAGTGTTGCATTTTGAACTCTTGTTGACTCTAAGGGCTACTCCATTTCTTCTAAGGAATTATTGCCCACAGTGGTAGATATAGTGATCCTCTGTATTAAAGTCACCTATTCCTGTCCATTTTAGTCCACTGATTCCTGAGATGTAGGTGTTCAATCTTGCCGTCTCCTACTTGACCACACAAGATGGCAAGTGGACCATGTCGAATTTACCATGATTCATGAGACTAACATTCCAGGTTCCTATCAATATTGTTCTTTACAGCATCAGACTTTACTTTCACCACCAGACATATCCACAACTAAGCATCGATTTTGCTTTGGCCTAGCCACTTCCCTCTTTTTAGAGCTAATAGTAATTGCCCTCCTTTCTTCTCCAGTAGCATAATGGATACCTTCTCACCTGGGGGGTTCATCTTTCAGTGTCCTATCTTTTTGCCTTTTCACACTGTTCATGGGGTCTCAAGGCAAGAATACTGGAGTGGTTTGTCATTTCCTCCTCCAGTGGACCATGTCTTCTCAGAACTCTCCATTATGACCTATCCATCTTGGGTGGCCCTGCACGGCATGATTCATAGCTTCTTTGAGTTATGCAAGCCCCTTTGTCACAGCAAGACTGTGATCCATGAATGGATGTTAGATATATGATGTGAAAAGTAGGATTCATGCAAGAAAGCATTGCAAAGTCTATGTAGTAATAATTATAACAGTCCTGAATAGCTAATATTTAGGTAATAAGCTAAGAAAACTATCTTAACAGGGTTAGGCAAAGTATTAATTTTCTTAATATACACAAAAGCAGAGGACATTGATAGGCATTTCACTGAAAAACACATAACCAGTTAAAACATGAAAAGGCATTCAACCACTCTCATGTGAAGGAAATGCAAATAAAACAAGAGTGGGATTTTTTTTCCTTTAGATGATTGACAAAAATTGAAGCTTGTTTACCATATTGGCAAATGTATGGAAAAGGCGTCACTGCTGTTGGCAGTTTAAATTAGGGTGACATTTTGGAAGTTGTTTTTAGTAATATTTAACAAAACAACAAAATATACACAATTGTTGGCCCAGCCTTTATACTTGATGTATAAGGATGATCTTTGAGGTATTGTCTAGTAAGGAAACTAAAAATATGTTCATCCATAGGTTGCTAGTTATATTGCTATGGTACTGCTGTTCGATTGAATACAGTGCAGGTATGTTAAGAGAGAGGGACAAGGAGGGGGAGAGAGAGAGAGATGCACAGTTTACCTTTTACCAGTGCAGGGATTAAGGATGTGGAAAATCCACATGTAAGTTAGTGTGCTTGTGCTTGTACTCAGGTGCTCAGTCGTGTCTTTGCGACCCCGTGGACTGTAGCCCACCAGTCTTCTCTGTCCTTTGGATTTTCCAGGCAAGAATCCTGGAGTGGGTAGGGCTTCCTTATAAGCTGTTCCTCCGTATCCACAGTTCCACATCTGTAGATTCAACCTACCAAGAATCATGTAATAGTTAGTATTTACTATAGGAAAAAATCTCTGTGTTAAATAGACCCACACAGTTCAAACCTATGTTGTTCAAGGGTCAACTGTATATGTACTTAAATATGGTATGTTAGTAAGTGAAGAAAGTAGGTTGGCTAATAGTATGCATGGTACCATCCCATTCATGTATTAATACTTAAATCTTCAGGTTTAGAAATAAACATTTTTGCTTCTTTACATTAGAGAGTTTCAGGAAGGATACATGAAACATTAACAGTGATTATGGGAAGAGGGGCAGGTGAAAAAGAACCAGAACTGGCATAGAGTGGGGAGGATCCTTAGTACTCACATTGTACCTTTTTGCCCTGCTGAAATGTTTTGTTTTTCACTCTCATCTCATGTCAAGCTTTACTATTTTAGACCAGCATACCCAGTGGAAGAATTAGAAGAAGAAACTGTTGCAGAAGATGATGCAGAATTAACATTAAATAAAGTGGATGAAGAATTTGTGGTATGTGTGTTGCTGAACTTTTTTGTCCATTTTCACCTTTGGATTCATTTCCCTTCTCTTAATTCCCCTAGACTTCCATTTTCTGGAATATAGTTTATTTCATTGTTTCTAGATTAAAAAAAAAAAAAAGCTTTTGAAGAGTGCCAAATATCAGTTATTTAAAACTTTGGCAAAATTAATTCTCATGTTCACTAATGATTATGGTGTGAATTTAGCAGAGGTTCTTCAAATATAGACAGAAAATAGTCAACCACTAGTTATATAGGTAAACAGTTTGTTAACCATTCATGATCTTAAATAGACCATAAATAATAGAGAATTTAGAAGACAGCAATAGACTTTTGAATTAATACAGTCTGCTTCATAAGAATACCATTCATTTCTCAGGAACTCCTTTATGCTTCTGAAATTAAGATGATTACTACCCTACCCTGCAGGAACATTAAAAAATACTTATAAATATCAACATTATTTAAATTGTTTGGCAACCTCTGGGCATATCTTCATTCTTAAAATTGTACCTATAGTGTGAAATTAAATGATCATGCCTTTATAACAGACTGGACTAGGAGAATGGTAGAGAAAAAAAGTTCCTCCTCAGAACCAGAGTTGAGTTGATGCTGGTGTTTTAGAAATTGTATATATGATTTAAAATGAAAATGGTGGGGAAGGAAAATGTTACAGTATATTTTACTATCATAGACCAATTACATTATTCAGGTGATTTTTTTTAATCAATAGATAATATGTACATTCTGTATTTTAACTTAAAAGTAATTTATTATGCTACTATAGGCTGCAAAGATATTAATCACTGCATTATTTTATAGTGAATGCTGAAAATAACCATGAAATAAATTAGACATATCCATATAGTAGAATGTCATATAGCTATTAAAAGAAATGTTTACAAAGAAATGTTAGTGACATGGGGATGATAGCATACTATATGCACAAACTCAACTATGTAAAATACACAGAAAAAGAAAAACAGTTAGCACCAATATATTAACATCAGTTATATGTGGATAGAAGGATTATGGATGATTATTTTCTTTTCTATGCTTTCTATCTTTAAAGTTTTTAATGTATTTTATCAGTAGTATAGACTTCCCTGGTGGCTCAGGCGGTAAAAGCGTCTGTCTACAATGCGGGAGACCTGGGTTCGATCCCTGGGTCGGGAAGATACTCTGGAGAAGGAAATGGCAACCCACTCCAGTACTCTTGCCTGGAGAATCCCATGGATGGAAGAGCCTGGTAGGTTACAATCCATGGGGTTGCAAAAAGTCGGACACGGCTGAGCGACTTCACTTCACTTCACTTCACTTCACTTCATCAGTAGTATAACTATTTTAAACCATACGTGTAAGAAAGATGACTGCTATTGTAAACAGTGCTGCAGTGAACATTGGGGTACACGTGTCTCTTTCAATTCTGGTTTCTTCAGTGTGTTTGCCCAGCAGTGGGATTTCTGGGTCATATGGCAGTTCTATTTCCAGTTTTTTAAGGAATCTTCACACTTTTCTCCATAGTGGCTGTACTAGTTTGCATTCCCACCAACAGTGTAAGAGGGTTCCCTTTTCTCCACACCCTCTCCAGCATTTATTGTTTGTAGACATTTTGATAGCAGCCATTCTGACTGGCATGAGATGGTACCTCATTGTGGTTTTGATTTGCATTTCTCTGATAATGAGTGATGTTGAGCATCTTTTCATGTGTTTGTTAGCCATCTGTATGTCTTCTTTGGAGAAATGTCTCTTTAGTTCTTTGGCCCAATTTTTGATTGGGTCGCTTATTTTTTTGGAATTGAGTTGCATGAGCTGCTTGTATATTTTTAGATTAATTCTTTGTCAGTTACTTCATTTGCTGTTATTTTCTCCTATTCTGAAGGCTGTCTTTTCACCTTGCTTATAGTTTCCTTTGTTTTGCAAAAGCTTTTAAGTTTAATTAGGTCCCATTTGTTTATTTTTGCTTTTATTTCCATTACTCTGGGAGGTGGGTCATAGAGGATCCTGCTATGATTCATGTCAGGGAGTGTTTGCCTATGTTTTCCTGTAGGTATTTTATAGTTTCTGGTCTTACATTTAGATCTTTAATCCATTTTGAGTTTATTTTTGTGTATGGTGTTAGAAAGTGTTCTAGTTTCATTCTTTTACAGGTAGTTGACCAGTTTTCCCAGCACCACTTGTTAAAGAGATTGACTTTTCTCCATTGTATATTCTTGCCTCCTTTGTCAAAGATAAGGTGTCCATAGGTGTGTGGATCTGTCTCTGGGCTTTCTATTTTGTTCCATTCATCTATATTTCTGTCTTTGTGCCAGTACCATGCTGTCTTGATGACTATAGCTTTGTAGTATAGCCTGAAGTCAGGCAGGTTGATTCCTCCAGTTCCATTCTTCTTTCTCAAGATTGCTTTGGCTATTTGAGGTTTTTTTGTATTTCCATACAAATAGGACATGGAAACAACATAGATGTCCACCGGTAGACAAATGGTTAAGAAAGTTGTGGTACATAAACACAATGAAATATTACTCAGCTATTAGAAAGAATGCATTTGAATCAGTTCTAATGAGGTGGATGAAACTGGAGCCTATTATACAGAGTGAAGTAAGTCAGAAAGAAAAACACCAATACAGTTTCTTAATGCATATATATGGAATTTAGAACGATGGTAACAATGACCCTATATGCGAGACAGCAAAAGAGACACAGATATAAAGAAAAGACTTTTTGACTCTATGGGAGAAGATGAGGGTGGGATGATTTGAGAGAGTAGCACTGAAACATGTATATTAGCATATGTGAAACAGATGACCAGTCCAAGTTTGATGTGTGAATCAAGGCACTCAAAGCTGGTGCACTGGGACAACCCAGAGGGATGGGATGAGGAGGGAGATGGGAGGGGGTTCGGGTTGGGGAACACATGTACACCCATGGCTGACTCATGTCAATGTATGTGAAAAACCACCAAGTATTGTATAGTAATTAGCTTCCAATTAAAATAAATAAATTGATTTTTTAAAAAAAGATGACTGCTATCTATAGAAAGAAAAAGAGTATTGTAAAACCAATCAGTTTAAAAGATATCTTTCTTAATGTGATAAATTTTTAAAGTTAAGGTAAAAATGTAGTCATTCATGTGTTTATTGAGTACCTGTTACGTAGCAAGCACTGAGCAAGACCCTGGTGGAGCTGCATGTACAAAAACTCAGAGGAAGGAGGGAGCTTACCATGATCAAGGAACTGAGAGAAAACCATTGCGGCCAGCTCTCCTGAGTGAGGAGGAGAGTGACTTAAGATTGTGTGTGTTGGTTGCTCAGTCTTGTATGGCTCTTTGCGACCCCATGGACTATAGCCCGCCTGGCTCCTCTGCCCATGGACTTCTCCAGGCAAGAATACTGGAGTGGGTTGCCATTCCCTTCTCCAGGGTTAACTGGGAAGAAAGACGAGGTCCAGATCAGTTTGTTCATTTTGGAGGGTGTTTAGACTTTATTCTTCGTGTAATAAATCTTTCCATTCAGGCTCAGAAAATTTTAAGTCCTCATATAGTCCCCGTTGTTCATCTTACTTATTTTACTCAGATATTTCCTCATCTTGTTTCTTAGTTACTGTTTATTATTAGTAGTAAATAGTTTATCTACAGATACGTGGTCCTAATGCATCAATATTTAGCTTCAAAGACCTATAACTCAAACTACTAGTCGGGGAAAAAAGGACAAAAACCAACTAATCAGAAGGAAAACTCCATGAGGGCATAAACCAATTTTATACATTTTTTGTCTCCAGTTTTTTATGCAATGCCTGGTGCATAGTGGCTGTTCATTAAATATTTGACAAAAAATCATCTGTCAGCACATTGCTTGTAACTTTTAGAAAATAGAGGGTTGTTTTTTTTTTTTTCCTGAGAACCATTTAAAATTCAAAGCAGCATTGCTGTTTGTATAAATTAGAGAAACAAACTAGAAAGCATCCTCTTCACACATTTCTTGCCATCTATGAAGTAAAGACCTTCTGCTGTCATAAGACCAAGCTGAAGCCTTCCTCAAAGGGTTGTATCTGAGGCTCTTAGTTCCCTTACATCATGTCTCTTGAATTTTTTCCTTTTCTTTCTTCCTTGTTATATTATTCTAAGGAGGCCTCTTACCTCTCCCGTTCCTCTTAGTAGGGAGAGCTGGGTCAGTGCCAAAAGCCTCTGGATGGTGGGATATTACTTCATTTTGTTGCCAGAGTTTGTGGGATAGCTCACAGATGGCAAAGATCGTTTCTGACAAAGAAAAGTTCTGTGATCAACAAGAAACTCGAAAGCTTCTGTTTTAGACTGGTCAAATCAAGTTAGGACACATTGATAACTGGAAAGTGAGTGGGAGGGATGCAGGAAGGAGGAAGGGAGGGCGGCCAAGAGGGAAGAAGGGAGGATTGGGATCACGACACAGAATATTCTCAAAGAATATGCTCACAGAATGTCCTCACATTATATAATCATATCCTTAGTAATTGGCAGTAAGAGAATTAAGACACATACTAGGCAAAGAAATGACAGGAAATTGTTGAGTACCTTTTAAATTACTGAGATTAAAATCCTCTTAATTTAAAGCTATTTTTTGAGTCTGTTTATATTCAAATTCATTTTGAATGCTTTCTTAATAATTTTTAATAACTTAAATTCTTTTTCTAGTACCTGCTCTTAAAGCTTTTTGCATAATAGTGTTCCATCAACCACAGTTCAACAAGTACTTATTGATCACCTATGTAAACAGTACTGATAAGGTTATTATAAAAGCATTATAAACTTGTCTCTTCTCCCATTGGCACTAAGTCATTGGCATCTCTATCATTTGCTCTGGTTAAGTATACCATCATTAGTGCAAACACGAGATAGACTGAGCTGTTTCTCAAAGATGTGCATCTGCATATATGCTTAGGATTTAAGATGTAAACACATCAGTTTTGTCCACACATCTAGGCCCCACTGCCTCCATCCCTAAAAAAGTGAACGTTATTTGATTGTACATTATCTGCATTTATATTGTTTCATATTTTACTATAATATTTCCAATTTCTCAAAGATTAACATATTCTAATGTCTCCCCTTAATGGCCCCACTCCTAGTAGTTTCTTTGTAGATCTGGGATGGTTAGATTACATTGTCACAAGCTCCCAAGTGATACTAATGCTGCTGATCTAAGAACCACATTTTGAGAACCACTGTCTTACATACTTCTAAGTGCTTAAAGATAAGGGTTATCTTTGAAATCTACCACTGCAGCTTTTGTGCAGCTGTACATGTGAAAGTGTCCACCAAGCAACTCTCACTTATTTTTTTGGTTTTTCTTTACAAGACTTTAGAACCAAGCTCCATTGGCCTCATTATCATGTCTTTAAGCTTTGGATATTCTTGTTAAAATTGCTTCACCCACTATGTCACTTGTCACCACAAAGACATTTTAACATTTTGTACAGCCTGTTCAAGCTCTGTATTTACTGTGTATTGGGGAGGAGATTACTTGTCAAAGGGTCACTTCTGACCCTATCCCCCATATCATTTGGGCTCAGAATCAGGACCAGTTTGGAATCTACCTGAATTATCTTTTTATTAGACAGTTAATATCTAAGATACAAGGTTAATATCTTACATCCTTATATAGAATTAATATTTAATATCTTTAAACTTAAACATATGATGAGATGTCAAAAATATACATTACTGTGATTGATCCCTGGAGTAGGTGAGAGTATTCCATATCTATCAACCTCTCATTTTTGTCCATTTTAGTAATCTTACTCAAAATTTCCATTAACTGTTGCTTATTCTGTTCCTATGTTTATTTATCCCTAGTTTCACAGCTCTTTTTTTTCTTAAGTGATTGTTAAAAAAAAAAAAGGTCCTATTTTTAAATGGCATCATCAAAACCTCAGCAAACAGATAACATAATGCCCTACTTTATGGCACTACTAGGCTTTTAAATGTCCTTTCTTTGTTAGTCTTCCTGTCAAGCTTAGCATAAGTGTTTGGAATTGACATGTACACATTGCTATATTTAAAATATATAACCAACAAGGACCTACTGTAAAAAAAAATCTGGAAATATATTTTTTAATTGCAACTTTTATAATTATTAACTTTTAAACTCTTTTATTTTCCTAAGGAAGAGGAGACAGACAATGAAGAAAACTTTATTGATCTCAACATTTTGAAGGCCCAGACCTATCACTTGGTAAGTTACACAGGATACACGCAGGACCAACAAGCAGTTAGTACATGTATTCTTCTGGGAATGGAAGCAAGTAGAAATCATTGTTGGCCATTGTTCTGTGTGTCATTTGAAAAGTAGCTCTCGAAATTATTTTCCTATACATAAAATGTTATAGCAAATACAAAACTCAGAGGGGCAAGTGGAACAGCCTCTGGTCTATATCATGGAATATCAACTCAGTGTGAATTTCAAGTTATTTTCCATTATAATGGCCTGTAATGGTCTTCATTATAGGAAAATACTTAAATGGTAGGTAATTCTTTGAAATAAAATGGATTATATTAAGACTGGTATATGAATAGATGGTCAGTTGCTTCAAGTCAGTTTTTGCTTTATTTTAATGAGGAAATAAGCCCAGTCTATAAAAGAGAAGCCATTCAATGAAATAATTTCAAAGTACACTTGGGATTTTTGTATTTTCCTATATGTATGTTATATTTCAATAAAGTGATACTTATTGCATGCCACAAAAGTACATATGAAACAAAATCTTGTTTGTCCTTTATTTAATTTTTCTTATCTTAATTCTGCAAACAAATTTGGATCTAGTTTTGGGTATATGTCATGAAGACTTCTTGGCCACCTCACCCCAAGGTGGTTTCTTCATTTATCATTCACTGCCATAGTATTGTTAGCATTTGTAACTATTATTAACAATATGTGTGTGTTTTCTGCCCAATTTGAGGTGTATGTAATATAATGTGGCTAACTTGCCTGACTGTGTGAGTTGTCTTTGAGACTTCAGTACTTCATAGGTGTATGACTTTGAGTAGGTTTCCAATCTTCTTGTGCCATATCCTTATCATCCATAAAATCAGAATAAAACTATTACCTTTAACAAAGATTTTTTTTAAAGATTAAAAGAGTTACTGCACATAAAGCATTTATATGATGTCTGTCTGGCACATAGAAAGTACTTATAAGTTATTGGCAAAAACCAAAACCACACCTCCCCCCCACATTCCTTCTCTTAAATCTGACTTGTATAAGCTCCTTGGTAACAGGAATAACAATCATTTTTTATATTCTCCATAGTGTAACACAGAAGGTACTGACTAAATGCTTCTTTAATGAACAAATAAATTTTTTGTTGCTTAATTGAAAATTATTTCAAAATAATATGTTAACATTTAAATACAACCAAGCTTCAGTTATAACAATATACTTGCCGATCACTATAGTTTTCAAAGTACTTTAAAACACATCCTTTCCTGACCTTTTAAGGTATTTGAGAAGATGTTACCTCCGTTTTACAGATACAAAAACTGAAATTTCTAACCTTGAGACAATTTAATCTTTTAAAAAGCAAATAAATTGCAGTGCCTTAATTTTAGCTCAGTTTCTTCAAACTCCCAAATCTATTGCTTTTTCTCCTTTACCTTACAACAAAGAGTTCAATGGTGTAGATTCCTAACTTAAGCAAGGATGCTTTGGTACTTGGTGTTCTTGTGATGAAGATGTGATGACAGAGTTCTAAAGTGTGAAGAGAAAAGCAAAAGTAGAGTTGCATACACAGTTATTCTTATAAAGAAGTTGTTATTTGTACTATTCATTCTTATATTGATGGTGTAATAGAAGCCTGTGCAGGCCACCTGTGATTCCCTCTGGACTACGTAGTTTGAGTATTGGGAAGGAGCAAAGTAATTTAACTTGCCTCTACTATGACTCTAAGTCCCTATTGGTCCTAATTTCAATTTTTCACCTCCATTAAACTGTGTAAGGATGGGTTTTTGCTCTACCAGTGACTTTATAAATGATCTAAGTATTAGATCCTTTGGTCGATAGTTATTCATATATAACCTATACTTTTTTGAGCTAAGACTATATGGTTGCGTTTTCACAAGAGGAAAAAGTCTGAACACCAGGTGTTTGTGGATGGTCAGCCATGAAGTACTAATGAGGCAGAAAACCCTTTCATATTTTAAAAAATCTGGCAAGTTTATGATGTTGCCCACTAAAGCCATCTGCCTGAGACAGCTGTATCTGACTAGAGCTTGCAATGGCTCAGGCTGCTCTTTCCCTAAGACAGAACTGCTGTATAGTTACTAACGCAGATTTAAGATTTTATGTTTCATGAAGCAGGTGGGCTCACAATGCAGAAGAACTATTATGTCACTCAAGTTGATGTGATGAATTTGTCGCTAGAACAAGAATGGTGGATTCAATCTAGGAAATTGATTTCCTAAATGTATACGTGACTGTGCCAGCCCAGCAGCATGTGGCTTACAGCAGTCCCCTCTACCTGTGGTTTTGAAACATTAGATGCTTCTCCAGTCATTCTCTGTCTCCTCCCCCAGCTTTATGGTTCTTCATAGACTCTGGCATCATACTCATCTGATTTGTTTATTGTCTGTCACAACCAGTAGAATGCAAACTCCTCTAGAGCAGAAACTTTTTAAACTGCTTTTTCACCTATCTGTGCCTGGTGTGTAGAATGTGCTCGATATTGAATAATATTGAAAGAAAACACGTGTGAATGGATGCTATTTTATATTTATAATTTTATGAGAAAGTATAGTTGAATCTTCATAGAGAAGAGAATTTCTCAGCAATAATTGGGTTCTCTTCTATGTACCATGTAGGATCATGCAGGGAGAAATCTACTTATATTCCTTTCTTTCATTTAATAAAGCATAGTCTAGACCCTGAGAAGTTTGCTCTTAAGGATGGTGGTAACTCAAGAAGCTGGGTCTACATGAGCAATTTCCTGAGACTTGTGGTAGGAACAAGAGAGAAGGCAAATGAAACAGATACACGTTGTAGATCATGTTCTCTGGAAGTAGACACTGAGACAGTTTGGGATGTAAGATGTTCATGGTGAAAAGACAGGGTGAGAAAGCGGTATTGGGCTGAGGGGGGATGGAAGTGTGAGTCAGGCCTGATAAAGCCTTGGCCAGCCTGCTGATGAGCTGTGAAGTGCTGCCTTCTGGGCTTGGTCTCTGGAGGCAGGCTGCCCTGGGAAGGAGGCAACTCCGAGGATCGGTAGCTCTGCACATAGGACAGAGCCTGAGGGAGTTGACAGCAGGAAAGCCACTTGCTGCCTAGCTGAGCTCAAGTCCTTCCTTGAAAGAAATCCAAGAGGTCCAGCGTCCTGACTCCCACTAAATAGCTGAAGCCTGTAACGGCTAATTTGAAGAAGTTGTAAAGAGATGCTGTGTGCCCATTGACTAAACTTTGCAATGTCTGCCTAATCAGAGCATGATGCGGCAGCAGCATTTTATGAACACTGAAACCGGGGTTCTAAGAAAATGGTGCTTCCTATCAATCATGAATGCTTGCGGTGATGGCATTGGCTTATGTGGAAGCAGGTGTTTTTCAGAATAGTTATCTACTCTGAGGTTTAAAAAATATACTTTGAAGCCATTTTTGCTGTGATTTCCTCCACCAGTCTCTTAACGCATTATGATTTTACCAATAACACAGGTATACCTCATCTTGTGATACTTCACTTTATTGTGCTTTGCAGATACTGCTTTTTTTTTTTTTAACAAATCAAAGATTTGTGGCAACCCTGCATCAAGCAAGTCTGCTGGTGTTATTTTTCCAACAGTATTTTCTCACTTGGTCTCTGTGTCATATTTTGATAATTCTAGAAATGTTTCAAACTTTTCCATAATTATTATATTTGTTACGGCAATTTGTGGTCAGTGATCTTTTTTTTTAATCAACGATCTTGATGTTACCACTATAACTTGCTAAAGGCTCCGATGACAGCATTTTTAGTGATAAAATCTTTTTTAATTAAAGCATGTACATTGTTTTTTAGACATAATGCTGTTGCACATTTAACAGACTACAGTGTATTGTAAACATATCTCTTATGTGCACTGGGAAACCAAAACAGTTATGTGATTCGCTTTATTGTGGTATTCACTTTATTGAAGTGGTCTGAAGCCAAACCTGCAGCATCGCTGAGGTTTATGCCCATACTGTGCAAGAAAACAATTCCTGCAACTAGTGAGAGATTGCTTTATTTTTCCAGAGTTTGATTTCCAGGTTTCTTGTTTAAATTTTGAATTTTTTTCTTAGAAAAAAAATGCTAGCCCCCAGTGTTCCACATTCTCTTAGTTCCTCTGGTTTCCAAATGTTTTCCAAGTCTGAAATTGAGTAAAAGTGTCTGTGAGAGTGACCATGGGGTGGAGGACACTAGTGGGGAATGAAGCTCTGACAGTTGGGCAGAGCCTGTGAGAGTTAGTGATGTGGTAGAATGTTCAAAGATGTGAGGAGTGGAAGCAGGGAAGGAAGCAAGGTGTTCGGCAGGTGTTCTGGTTATTACCATTTGAAATTTGAGCATGCTGATTGAAAAGTGCCTGCATGTTCATGGTAACTAGGCTGTAATTATGAGTGGTCTCTGAAAAACCCCTCCATTCTGAAGCTCAACAGAATCCTAGCAGTAGCGATCTGGCAGCATAATGCAGATGTCTCATTCTTCTCCCCCAGCAAAAAAAAAAAAAATGGGAGGGAAGCTGCACACTCTCTGAATTCTATTTTTAAATGCCCATCACTTCATTTCAAAACATTTTTTTCAAACATGCCATAGACACCATTCTTCCTTGAGATGCTAAATTTAAGGTTTTAGAAACCAAATCCTAAGTTATACAGCACAAAATGAACTCTCTGAAAAGGTTTAAACACAATTGGTTTTTAATTACTTAGCAAAAATTTCATTGTAGCAAGAATGAGAGAATTTGTAGCTTAAAAGGCAAAAGCTGTAAGAAAGTAAAAATCTGGGCTTAGGATAAAAATCATTTCAGTTGTAGTTTAGGGTGTCATTGTGGCAAGTCTGAAATCTTGTAATCAAAAAGGGGAAGAAGATGGATCAACTTTGATTAATAGCTTAAATACATTTTCTTCACTTTACATATGGTTTTCACTTTACTGTTCAACAAAGTGTCTTGCTGAGTAATACAAGGGAAAATATACCATGCTACAACATGACGTGCCCCATAGTTTACCCCTGGTTCTGATTCCTGCTTGAGGAAAATGTTCTTTCTTCTCCTTTCCTAAAACAATGGGGTGTGAGTTCTGTCTGTGCTGTGACTGTGCTCTATCTTTGGTACTTCACTGAAGAAACAATTAAAATGACACATGTTTTGAGTGTGATGGAATGTGTTATGGCTGAGCAAATGCTTTTATTTCTCTGGTAACTAACCCGTACCACCCCAGCAGTTTCACATCTGGAGGTGAATAGGAAATGTAGGTTAGAGAAAAAAGCTGCACCCCTCACTGCTCAGAGGAGACTCAAATGGCAGTTCTTGCTGGGTGTAAAAGAGAGTTTTGCTTGATCTTTAGCGTCGCTTTTGAATCCACACTTGAAATAGGAAAGATCCTCATCTTCATCCTGGTTTTATTGTGAGGAAGCAAGGACTTTTCAAGGTCTCTTCCAACTCTGAGCCCGTACCTTTAAGGCCAGTGCTACAGTGGAAAAGCAGCCTTAGATATAAAATCCTGACCACATGGCCATGATTTATCCTCTCTCTAAGTTGTCTTTCTCATCTTTAGGTGGGGACACCAGGGTTGTTTTAAGATTAATAGAACTTGGGGACCACACCTAGCATGGTGCTGGCAGAGAGTATATGTTTGATGAATTTCTTATTTTGTATAATTTTTACCTCTCCTAGAGATTGGAATTAGTTATAAACATTCTTAGGTGTTATAGGAGAATAGAAAAAAAACCCAGTCTCACAATACAAATTTCTAGACCGCCATGAGTATTTTTGAGTAAGAAGCTTACGTAGCATGTAAGTTATAAGGAAGATTGCATTTTGATGTAAATTAGGAAGCTCTGGTGATAGCATGGCTTTAATTTCATTATCTGTCACTGGATTATTATTGAAGGCCCATTGGACTCAGTCTGCTGTCACATAAGACCTCCCCTATAGAGATGACTAAGGGGAATCTAATGAAAAGTGTTGTAGTTGTAGGATCTTTTCTAGGAATCATTTGAAAGCTGTCATTTTATGAATGGATGGGTTTTACTTCCTTAATCAACACTAATAGCATGTATTTATTATAAAATTCAGTACATTAGATGTGTATCTGGAATGTGTGCTCTTCTATAAACCTATATTCTTAAAAACCCTCACCTGCACCCATCTACCCCTCACAGTGTTAGTGCTTTGAATATCTGACAACTGATTCATTTTTACCCAGGACATGTAGTTAGTTACTAAGACCTGTAGATGGTGCCTTTGAAATCCTTCTCATATTCACCTTCCCCAACTCCACCCTTTGCTGAAATATTTTTCCTCTTACTCCTCAATCTTTTTTTTCCCCAAGTTGTGGGATCATAGTTCCCTGATCAGGGATTGAACCTGGGCCCTCGACAGTGAAAGCATGGAGTCCGAACCGCTGGACCACTAGCGAATTTCCTCTTACTCTTTGATGTTACTTCCTCAAACATGACTTTTGCCAGATCGTTCTGAATTCAATAACTTTGGTTGGCTTTTCATTGCCTACAGCTCAGTTTAGACAGATTACAAAGCAATACATTTTTAGTCTGTCTTTCAAAACCCTTAGCAATTTGACAACTGTCCATATAGCCAACTTTATTTTCTTTTGCTAGGATAACTTTTCCAGGTAGACTCATGAGGTTTCAAGGTAACCTCATGAGTATATCTGCTCTCATCCCATCCTCTTTTGTCTCTTAACCTAAAACGCCTTCCCATCATCTCTCTACCTGACCCTTCAATGATTAAGGTTCAGGTCACGTCCTGCCTCCTTAGTGATACCTTTCCATATCACCCCAGCTCTATTTAATCCTATGATTCACAAATCTACAACCCATAAATCTTCATAAAACAAAAATAAAATATTCTTTTATGAGGATTTTTATCATTTTATTCACTGTCCCTGTAGTAGAACAGTACCTGGTATTTCAGTTCAGTTCAGTCGTTCAGTTGTGTCTGACTCTTTGTGACCCCATGAATCACAGCACGCCAGGCCTCCCTGTCCATCACCGACTCCCAGAGTTTACCCAAACTCACGTCCATCGAGTCGGTGATGCCATCCAGCCATCTCATCGTCTGTCGTCCCCTTCTCCTCCTGCCCCCAATCCTTCCCAGCATCAGGGTCTTTTCCAATGAGTCAACTTTTCATGTGAGGTGGCCAAAGTATAGGAGTTTCAGCTTCAACATCAGTCCTTCCAGTGAACACCCAGGACTGATCTCCTTTAGGATGGACTGGTTGGACTTCCTTGCAGTACCAGGGACTCTCAAGAGTCTTCTCCAACACCACAGTTCAAAAGCATCAATTCTTAGGCACTCAGCTTTCTTCATAGTCCAACTCTCACATCCATACATGACCACTGGAAAAACCATAGCCTTGACTAGACGGACCTTTGTTGGCAAGGTAATGTCTCTGCTTTTAAATATGCTATCTAGATTGGTCATAACTTTGCTTCCAAGGAGTAAGTGTCTTTTAATTTCATGGCTGCAATCACCATCTGCAGCGATTTTGGAGCCCAAAAACATAAAGTCAGCCACGGTTTCCACTGTTTCCTCATCTATTTCCCATGAAGTGATGGGACCAGATGCCATGATCTTAGTTTTCTGAATGTTGAGCTTTAAACCAACTTTTTCACTCTCCCCTCTCACTTTCATCAAGAGGCTTTTTAGTTCCTCTTCACTTTCTGCCATAAGGGTGGTGTCATCTGCATATCTGAGATTATTGACATTTCTCCCAGCAATCTTGATTCCAGCTTGTGCTTCTTCCAGTCCAGCGTTTCTCATGATATTTAGTAGGTACTAAATAAAGATTTGTTGGGTTAAATTATTTTACCTTGTTTGTAACTTTTCTTTGTCCTCTGCCTTAGAGGACAAAATTCACATTCCTCAGCCTGGCCTCTGAGGTCTTCACGATATATTCAATTTTCTTTTGCTTCCCAATATTTAGCTTTTTAATCTCTTAGTCTCTCCTCTCATGTGATCTTCACAAGCTATGTTCATTCCATATTTCATATTTGGCTTATGATGCTTTCCTGCCTATGTAAACACTTGACTTGCCTCTTCTGCCTGTTTACATCCCAAACTTCCTTGTAAAGTTAATCTTAAATTTCACCACTGCCATTAAAATGCACTTCTCTCTCTTATTTAGACTCCTAAAGCATTTAACCACCCCTGTACCAGCTAGTTTTTGGAAGTTGATCAAACTTACATTTTTACTTGTTTTTATTGAAAAAACTTTATTCTTTTTAAAGGTAAAATATATTCCTTGTTCATTTTAAATGAAAGCCCAAAAGAATACAAAGAAAAAGTTAAAAATTTCTTCAGATCTCAGCACCCAGCTATAAACATTGTATCCGTTTACACATAATTGCCCTGAGGTCAAGTGAGATGCTAACATTTAGTGAATCTGGATGAAGGATATATGCGAATTTTTTATGCTACTTGTGTAATTTTTTATAAGTCTGAAAAAAATTATACTGATGCAAAAATAGATTACTGAAGTAATACAGAGTTAAAAAAATAATACACATATATGGTTATATTAGTATATGAAGAAATACAAATCAATCAGAGATTCAATTAAATGGTGATGAGATAACAAGCTGTTCATTTGGAGAAAAAAGATGGATTCCTCCCTCATATCTTACACCCAAATAAACCTCATATGGATCAACAAATTAAAAACTGATGAGGCCCAAGGATATGAGTGGCAAGTGTAATATTCGTGGGTTGAAATAGGCATGATAAAGCATGGCAAGAAAAGTAAAAACTGTAAATGAAGAGTACTGATAAATCTGAATGCATAAAAATTAAAACCTTATATATGGAGGGATGGGGAATACCATAAAGTTAAAAGACAAGAAACTGGACAAATATATTTGTAACTTATATGACAAAGGATTGATAGCCATATAGTAAGGTGCTTCATTCAGAGCTTGTGCTCTGGGGTAACCTTGCCTGGGCCCTGCCACTTACTAATGATGTGACATTGGGAAAATTGTGTAACTGCTCTCTACCTCATTTTTCTTATTCAAAAAAATGGGAATAAGGCTCCTTTGATTCATGGTCCTATTACTGGGCATTTAACCTGTGTGTAGGGGAAAGATTGAGGACAGGAGAAGAAGGGGACGACAGAGGATGAGATGATTGGATGGCATCACCGACTCAATGGACATGGATTTGGGACTCCGGGAGTTGGTGATGGACTGGGAGGCCTGGCATGCTGCGATTCATGGGGTCGCAAAGAGTCGGACATGACTGAGTGACTGAACTGAACTGAACTGAAAAGCATCTAAAACCATGCTTGACATATAATAATGGTAATGGTAATTATGACTACTAACATATGTTGGGGGCTTACTATGTGTCAAGTATTATGAAAGCCTTTCAAATACATCATTTAATTTAATCCCTGTAACAACCCTTTCAATGTGGAAAGAGTACAATTATTACTTCCATTTTACAGATGGGGACCCTGAGATTTAATGACTAGCAGCTAGTAAGTGATGAAGGTGGAATTTGACCAGAGATGGGATGCCTGACTCATTGTCTTAACATTTACATCATACTGTGGTGATTCTTAAGACAACTTAGTTCCCTGAGTCCTGGGAGTATGTAATCTTGACAATTAATTGGATTTTAATATTCCTCTCAGTAGGTATATGAATTGAGCTCTTCAAATGTATTTGAGTGCTGGTATATCCATGTGATTACAATCTCAAAGGAAACCTTATAGAAATTCATGCCATAAAAAGTTAGACTTATTTTGCATACTCTGCAACACCAAGTATAGTATTGGGGCATTGGTATATCCATGTTGTTGCTATCTCAAAGAAAAGAAGCCTTACAGAAATTTATGCCATAAAAAGTTAGACTTAGTTTGCATATTCTGCAACACCAAGTATAATGTCTACATTATTTCCTCCAGACACACTTCCTGTTACTTTCTTTGGTTTTAGTTTGAGAAAATAAAAAGTCTATGGAAATGATTTTATCTTAGCACTTAGTGTACCAGTGTAGCTAAAGTAGTTAAAGTAACAAAGGTAGTTTGATGTGTTAAATAGAAATAACATTGGAGGTTAAATTCTCATTCAAAAACAATTTCAGATGTTTTATTGGAAAATTAAATTTATTTTGTGTTAATTTGGGGAGCTTTCTTTTTACGCTTTTTGGTATGTAGGAACAAAATTTGTTCTAGTCTTGGTTCACATTATAACTCAATAAAATTTCTTTTGATAGTCTTAAAATTGAACTTAAGAAAACTTTTGTGAACTTCATATATTTCAAGACAAAGGCTACCATCTATCTATTTCTTTTGATAGATTAGCCAGGGTTTAATTTGGTTATTCAGAGCAAATTTGAAGATACTTTTTGTATGGTATTAAACATTTTTCTTCACAGTAATATAGTGTTAAATCATGTAAAACCTAATTTGGAATTAAACTCACATTTTGTGCTTCTTTAATCATGAAGAAGAATTGACTTGTAGCGACATGAATGGTTTTAACTCTCCCTTAAATATAATTTGTTAAAATCATTAGATTTTGAGGTAATACTCTTGATTGAAATATCAATAACTTATTTACCCCTTTCTCTAGCTTAATTGATAGATGGGAAAGAAGGACACTAGATACCCTTAGGAGAAACCCTGTTTAATCCATAGTAATACTATATATATTCTATTAGCCTTTTGGCCATCTAGCCTATCTTGGAAATGTGGCAAATGAGGCAGAATTCAAAAAAGGCCCCTGAGCAACCAAAATAAGAATAAACACTTTCATTTAAAATTTTCTGTGAGGAGTCCTAACCTCACTGCCCACCATCCCTGAATGCTCACTTTTTTCTCTTGTATTCTTGTGCTCAGCTGCTCAGTCATGTCCGACTCTGCAACCCCTTGGACTGTGGCCCGCCAGACTCCTCTGTCCATGGGATTTCTCAGGCAAAAATACTGGAGTGGGTTGCCATTTCCTTCTCCAGGGGATCTTCCTGACACAGGGATCAAACCCGCGTCTCTTGAGTCTCCTGCATTGGCAGGTGGATTCTTTACCACTGCACCACCTGGGAAGTCCAGCTTTGCCTAAATTCTAACAAGCTTGGTTATTAGGTTTCTAAATCCACAACAGCTTAGGAGAAGGAAGAGGTGCTGCAGTCAAGCAGGAAGACAGCCACAGGTGATCACTGGCATCTTGATAATAAACCTAGCTCTAGGAACAATTTAAAAGCGGACATGAGAAAGCAAAACTTATAGTTATCTGGGATCGTTTACTGTGGGATCAGTCATATCCAGATTTCTCCCCTCTTAAAGCATTGTTGTATTACAGCATAGTACAATAAGAGACGTCAAAAAGATTAAGTTATAGCCAGTAAATGTCAGCATTCCCCGTATCCGAAATCCATTCTGACAGTGGTGTCTGATCTTCCTGAGAGGCAGGGATTTGGGCTTGGTAGTTGTAGGCTTAAGCACCTCCCCTTGCTCTTGTTTCACTACTAGTTATGTGTTGGAATCTTCTAAATCTCCCTTCATCTCCCATTTTCACCCGGAAGTCAGTGAGTCCAGTTTCTGCCCAGGCCTTCATGATTTAGGTCCTCCCAGCAGGCTCCAGTCTGAACTTGTGATCTCTCTGTGATGTCTGACTTGAGGTATCTGTTATCGGAAATGTCTTCTCCTGAGTGCCTGAGCCTTGAGCTTCACTCTTGGGTCTACCCATGCAATGGCTTTATTTACCCTCATGTGATCTCCCTTTCTGATATGCAGGGCCTTTCCTTATTACCTCTCTATCATCATAAGACCAAAACCACATCTAATTGTGTATATTTATGTTTGTGTGTATGTGTGTACATAAATGCACACACAGAGAGCATAGTATTTCTTCAGATGCTAAACTATCTCATTCATATTTCCTGGGAGAAGGGGAGACTACTTTCTGGAATAGGATTCCGAGCAGGCTAGTACCATCGCATGTTTGATCCTTGAACTGACCTTGGGTAATATGCATCAAGATTACATTATGGGATGGCTTAGAATGTTATCTTCAGTTCTTCCTTTGGCAGTCTTAGGGTCAGTTCTCATCAGTTTCTTTTTCTTAGGACCAATTATTACCTGCATTAACTAGCCTCAGATGCTTTCTAATAGGCTGTAAACTCTTTACAGGCAGGAATTAAATCCTTTTGTCATCCCATACTAAGCACAGTGCCTGGATTCTTACCTTGCATGTTGTAGAAGCTTAACAAATAGCTTATTGGTAAATTAATTAATTATAAATGAGACTTCAAGATAGTCTGTGTATTATTGAGCTTCTAATTGTTTCTTCAGCAACATTAACTAGAAAATGCAATTTCCCAAGAGGCATCCTTTATCTTAGTTAATATTGTTTCAGAGGGGGACTTCGTCATGATGATATAAAATTTTGATTAAGTGGAAACAGCAGTTTATTTCTCTTTACTAATAGCTTCACATAAAATACCATTTGTTATCAGAGAAACAATTAAAAAGGAAAGGTTTTCTCAAAGTATTACAACCAAGGCATGGTTAAAATGATTTATACTTCATTTGTAGGGCTTGCTCAGTGAATGTATCCACTTATTAAGCATTAGGAAATTTTGAGTGAGGAACAAAGTTATGAACCGTATGTGCAAAGATGGAAGTAGAAAGGGACTGTATAGTTTGAATACGTTAATGCTGCTCTACCAAATCTAATGTGCTTTTTTTTTTTTTGCTCTTTCTTCATTTAGTAACCTAGGTTATTTCCCGCAGTATATTAACTATAGCCTAGGACTGAGTGAAAACTTTCGAGCTACTACATTAATTCATTTCAGGACATTGGGAGTAGGAATTAGCAAACCATTGCTTACCAGAATCAAATAATAAGCTAAGAAGGGTAAATGCAGCTTACTAAAGGGCCCAGTATAAAACCAAATAGTAGCTCATGCACTGGAGTATCTTGATGTAGTGTTTGATCTCCGTGTATTCTGTTAACTCTTGTATTCTGATTCAGACAGGGCCAATGCTAACCCATTTGCCTTTGTGAAAATTAGGAAAATGTGCCCTTCCTTGAGTAAAAATTTTAAGTATGTTATGCACAACTTGAATAATCCTATGTTCAGGTCTGAAGAAAGTGGGAATGTGGATGGCTTTGGTGATTCTGGACTCCACCCTCCTGTAAGGAAAGGAGGAAGGGGGCATGGGGATGAGAGGATGGGCTTGGGGAGCAATGACTCAGGTATTTCATCAAAAATACCAATTTCAGTTCATTCAGACAGTGGGTCTGTAAAGCAAACTGATTTTTAAATCAGTGATTAGAACATCTATGTTCTATTAAGAATCATAGAAAAACTGCTGCTTCAGAGGACATGTCCCTTTTTGACTCAGCCCGGCTCTGCAGGGTTGGGACGCTGGGGGCTCGTAATCCCGGCGGGAGCAAGCCTGTGTATATACCATACACATGACCCAGATGTCAGGGCTCATATCCCACTGGCAGTGCATCCACGCTCCCACCCTCACCCTCATCCTCATAAGACCTCACCCTGTTTGTTATAGACAATGAGTCGGTCAGAATTGGGCTTCCTAGAGCCAGGGAGGGGAACTGGGATGTGCCAGTGAGTGTGCAAGTATATGAATGTTAATAAGTATCTGTGTGGAGTTACATGACTGAGAACATTCCCCATGGCTTTACATTTCCCCTGGGAGATCCAGTCTCTCTTCTCGTGCCATCACATACATCCTTATATAACTTCACACATGTCTGTTTTGTGAACACACTGCTCCCCAGTTTTGGTGCTGTGTGCTACCTTGGGATCAGTTTATACAGATATATAGCATTATATTAGGTGCTCAATATAATACAATGTTTCTATATTTAAATGAGCATTTTAATGTTTAAAATAGGATCTTGAACATTTTTCACTTAAGAGTTTCCACATTTTACTTTTCTTAAAGTAATCCTTGTATTTTTTCATACTTCTGGGTTTTTTAAAAATAGAATGTAACTGAATAAATTCAGACCACATATTGTGAAATATAAAAGCATATATTAGTTACCCATACTCTTAACTGCATGGTTAGAACTGTATAGCCCCCAGAATTTCTGAACAAAAAGCAGTATATGTTCCTTTTAAGGCTCTGAGTCTATTTCGAACTTGCTGATATGAACTGGGAGGTAGGAGAGGGAGAGAGGCTTTCTCGTGTTAGCAGTGCCCTAGAGACTCAGTCAGGAGTGAGTTCAAAGCCCCTAAAGACCTCAAGCTCCCCATAAAATCAAATCCCAATATAAGGTTATTCTTATACTTGGTGTTAGACTGGATAAAAATATCTCTTAGTGACATAAATTCACATTGAGTGTAATTTCACCATGAAGTTGTTTATATAGTCTTTTATTTTAAATGTTGTATTTTGGGAAATTTCAAACATATACACAATTAGAATGAGATAATGAACCCTTAGGCAGTGGTACCCAGTTTAACAGTTAACATTTGGTTGATCGTGTTTCCTTTGAAGCCTCTGCGTCTTTTTTTCTTTGCCCCATAGTATTTTAAAGTAAATTTCAGACATTATATTAATTCCCTTGTAAATATTTAAGCACGTATCTCTAATTTACAAGTCCTTTTTAAAACATATCCACCATGCCATTATCATACCTATAAAATTAATAATAATTCCTTAATATCATCTAATACTCTTCCACATTCCAATTTGCCTAATTGTCTCAGAAACATCCTTTTACAGATTATTTAAATTAGAATCCATAGAAGGTCTATACATTGCATTTGGCTGTTTATGTCCCTCAAGTTTCTTTTTTTCTACATTAATATTTTTCCTTACTTTTAAAATAATTTTTCAAGGGACCATAAAAGGAAAAATACTACCAAAATTAACATATTAAGCTTTATGTTTTGTTGTTGTTGTTCAGTGGCTCAGTTGCGTCCAGGTTTTTGTGACTCCATGAATTGCACCATGCCAGGCTTCCCCATCCTTCACCATCTCCCGGAAAAATGTTGTTGTTCAGTGGCTCAGTTGCGTCCAGGTTTTTGTGACTCCATGAATTGCACCATGCCAGGCTTCCCCATCCTTCACCATCTCCCGGAAAAATGAGTTGAGTTTCATGAGTTTGATGAAATCAAACTCATGAATGAGTTGATTCATGAGTTTGCTCTAACTCATGTCCATTGAGTCAGTGATGCCATCCAACCATCTCATCCTCTGTCCCCCCTTCTCCTCCTGCCCTCAATCTTTCCCAGCATCAGGGTCTTTTCCAATGAGTTGGCTCTTCACATCAGGTGGCCAAAGTATTGGAGTGTCAACTTCAGCATCAGTTCTTCCAATGAATATTCAGAACTGGTTTCCTTTAGCATTGACTGATTTGATCTCTTTGCTGTCCAGGGGACTCTCAAGAGTCTTCTCCAACACCACAATTTGAAAGTACCAGTTCTTCAGAACTCAGCCTTTGTTATGGTCCAACTCTCTCAGCCTTTGTTATGGTCCAACTCTCACATCCGTACATGACTACTGGAAAAACCATAGCTTTGACTATAAGCTTTATCTTTAAATCATTAATTTTTATGTTTTGTATGTTTTCAGATCCATACATACTTCATGCTGAAGTGTATAGGGCTAAGAAAATGTAGGGGGGGGTGGGGAGTTTTCCTTTTCTGATTTGAAAATAGGCATGAATCGATCTTATTACTCAACAGCAGAAATCAAATGCAGAAAGGTGACCCCTGCCCTGGTCTAACCTAACCAAAATATCACCTTATAAATACAAAATTTGTAAACGAAGTGCCCTTTGCTTCTGGAATTTTATATTTTTTGTTTTTCAGATTTTGGGTTTGTATTTCACCACAGTGAGTTCAATCTAAGACAATGTTTTCTTACCAAATATGTGAGTGTATCTTTTCAACTGTCACCAATTAACATACCTAAATGGCTGTCCATTTGACAGTATTCCTTTTGAGTTCACTCTGATATCTCAGAAGCCTTATTCTTTGTAAAAAAAAAAATAGTTACATCACAAATTTGCTTCTTTATAATTCTAAATACTTATTTTGCTATTCTACCAGCTTGGTGCATTATCTTCTTTCAACATGGATAGGAGGACAGAAAAGAATTTCTTCTGCTGCTATAATTTTAACACTACCATGCTTGATATAAATTGTGCAGTGCTGCTAAAATGCCTCAAAATTTTACCATTTCTTTTTATAAACTCTCAATCCTGTGATATCTTTCCTTTCTTAGGATATGAACGAGTCTGCCAAACAAGAAGATATTTTGGAATCTACAACAGATGCTGCGGAATGGAGTTTGGAAGTAGAACGTGTACTACCACAACTGAAAGTCACGATTAGGACTGACAATAAGGTATAGAAGAGAGAACACATTTTGATCAGATAGATTTTTATATGGCCATTAGGATCAAGGGTACTCCTACTTATACAAATGATTTAAGAAGGGATTCAGTTTCCAGTGTTTTATTTTAGTAGAGATTTAGTAAACTGTTGTTGAATGAATATATAACGTTATATGGTCCACAAATCAAGGACTATATCTTTAAAATGGTTTGGAATATATCATGTTTCCCTTGGAGTAAGGTATATTTTCTCAATATATTTTGATATATTTTCTTGGCAGTCCATACTTTATCTAGGTGAATAGTGAATGAAATTGGAATTCTGTGATTGTATACTAACTGAGTAGAGTTAAAAGTGGTTTTAGATCTCTGCTGGATGGCAAAACAGAAGACGTCCTGGAAGTTACCTTACATAATCTATTCAGTACACGTGACTAAAAGTTTAATATTAAGAAAATAGTCAAGAAATCATATGCAAAAAAGATTTGGAGATTAGGCCAAATGAACCAGCCCATTTAATGAAGTTTCTGCTTCTTTTTTACCTACAATTTATGAGTAAGAACTTCAGAACAAGCTAATAAGTGACTAGACAATCCTATTCTTTAGACAATACTATATACTAGACAAAACTATAATAGTATTATAGTAATCTCTAAAAAGAGCTAGAGAGACATCTAGGTTAAAAAAAAATTAAAAAGAAAAGATTTTCATCTTTGGAACCTGAGATAAGCTCCAGAATTATGGAACAAGGTTCCAGGGAAACTTGTCATTCTGCAAATGTGGTTGTGTGTCTGTCCCCAAAGTAGAAGCCTTGCAAAGACTGCTGTTCTCAGTTTCTGGGAAGCTAATTCATACTAGATTGTCTGGATTTGGGCTTGTAGAGTTGAATCCTGGAGAAGGTAAGACGTGGCCTAGGGCCAGTCCACTCCTAGGGCAGTCTTAAAATAAGGACCTCAGAGGTCTTCCGAGACTGTGAATGGCTGTGAAACAAGCTTTCTCTAGAGTAGATGGGCAAATCCTGCAGCCCTGTTTATCATATATTTACCCAGTCATTATGGAGGACAGTTATTATTTGAGTACATCGGGGGTAAATATATCTCATATTATAAGTACATATTAATAAGAATTTCTTTCCTGATTTGATGTCTGCTGAAAGCCATAATTTGCAAAAATGTAATTTTTTCTTGAAATGTAATTTCTCATTTTTTAGTTTTGTCAGAACAAATTCTCTTCATAAAATTAAAGATCACTACTATTGTGATTGTAGTTAGAACATGTTAAAATAATTGTGTAGTTGGGAACTCTCAAGCACATTTTAGTTCCATAAGGAAGCAAGTTTAATTTGTTTACTTTCAAGGTAAGTAAACTCTTGAAATCAAACATCTCACAATAGGATGTTTGATAGGATAATAGTAGGACCACACGAATGGTCTTGATCACCATATAATGGAAGTACTTGAATAAAAAATGAGAGAATATAAATGTAACTGCTAGCCTGTACAGTTTTATAAACCAGTATAGCAGTAATCAAAATCCTGGTTTCTTACAAAATCGGGGAAGAATTAACTAGTTCAGAGTTGGACTGAGTCTCATGCCATTCATTACCATCCTTGACCTTACAAGGATATACTATGTCAAATTAACTATACAATCCCTGTTACAGGCAATACTCGAAAATGTCAGATAAAGTTTTTAGGGGGGTTGGTATATTTTAGAATATGTGAATATCATTTTGAGTTTAGATTTTTGTGGTAAAACATACTGATATAAAATCATGTTTGATTGCTTTTTCTGAATTCTTCTCTAGGTAATTTGGTCTTTGTGTCCAGTAGTTAGTTCATAAACCCTTTTTTTCCCTAAGTATTTCAGCTGTAGCAAATGGGAATTGCAGCTTTAAGGTCAATTCTTTATTCAGCTCACTTAAGAAAAATAAAATTATACATTGATTTGAGAAAATAAGGTGCTAATGAATAGAGAAATGTTTTTCATGTCTCAGAAGTAAAGTAATCTGGTAATATATGTGGTTTCTCACGGACTCATTATCCTCCTTCATCAGGAGAGGTTGACTCCAGCATCATGGTATACCCCTTCTTCCTCAACTCCTGACTCCACTAAAACCAAAACCTCTCCTTTACTTTTGGACAAAACAATAAACTTTCACTCATCTGCAGGCTGTTTAGGACCTCTTAAGATTTCAACTTCAGTTTGTGGGGTGGGGGGTGGCGAGGAATTAATTACTTTCGGATCAGTGTGTTTTACTGATCACTGTTAGATTAATTTTTAAGTAGCATGGAGATGTAGGAGATGAGTAGTGCAGAGTTTCCATTATTTAAATCCATTATAAATTTCTTTAAAATGACCTGGTTTTAGAAGTAAAAAAAGTCGGTAAAAAAAGTCGCATATTTATTTGGCACCAGATCAAGCATTTGTTTTGCTTTTTTTCTTACAAGTTCAGTTTATTCCTTGTATGCTTCCCAACTGCAAAAATAAATCTTCTTTTCTGTTCTTTTTGCATATTACAGTCTGTATGCTTGATGAGATCCTGTCATACACCAATATTTTATTTTGTATATGCGTCATCTTGTAACCAGGTTTTTATTGCAAGGCTAGCTTATCCTTGTTTCTGGCACTGCTTGTTACTATTGCCAGTTCCCAAAGAAAGCAAATAAATTTTAATATTAGCTTAAACAAATTACAATTGGGAAAATAAATATGTTGCCAAAACTTCAAATAATACATTCCACAACTAAAGATGAAAGATTTTGTCATATGCTGGCTTGAAAGGACTGTATGAGCAGTTTCCCTTTTTAGAGCTGGATATAGAGAATGCTCCTGGTGATTACTTCTAGAGTAGCTGTATATCCGTCTCAGATCTACCTCAACTTGGAATAATGTGTCTGAAGACACAGTCAGAAGTTCTGCCAAGAGAGTCAATAAATTCAGCCAAATCCGGGGTCACTCAGCCCTAGTTAATGCTTCATTTAGGGCCAAGTGCATAAGGCTAGGATGTCAGTTCCTTGTAACGATAGTCTGAGGACACTTAAGCTAGAGTAGATGTCGGTACCACCAAATAAAATTATCTACCACTATTAGTCTGTAACTCTACATCTTGTTCTTTTTTTCCTCTTTATTTCTCTAATCTTTCCTTTCTGCTGGGTTTTTTATCTTTTTGTTCTTTATTGGGCTTCTCTCGTAGCTCAGTCGAGAAAGAATCTGCCTGCAATGCAGGAGACCCAGGTTCACTTCCTGGGTCAGGAAGATTCCCTGGAGAAGGAAATGGCAACCCATTCCAGTATTCTTGTCTGGAGAGTCCCATGGACAGAGGAGCCTGGCAGGCTACAGTCCATGGGGTCACAAGAGTTGGTCATGACTTAGCCACTAAGCCACCATTGTTCTTTTTAGATCCAATAGTAAGTGCCCACAACTGTTACACACCTACTTGGATGGAATGTAAAACTTTAAGAGCAAACATCTGTGATTATACTCAGACTAGACTTAAATCTGTAACTGCTCAAGAATTATCCTAATCTCTGAGCCTTTTTAAAATAAAATTTTATTTTTAATTATACAAGTAATACAGAAATAATATTTCAAGGAGAAGGGGCAGGCAGTGTACTGTGAATTAGAAGCTAGGGAGAACACATTTAGTCCCACCATCAAATCCTGTTTTATTGAGCAAAGTTTCAGAAACTTAATAGAACTGTGGTAGTTATAAAGACCCAGGGAAGATTGAGCCTAGCTCACACACCTTCCATGGGCACCCGAAATTCATATTTCTACCACTTACCAGCTGTGTGATCCAGGGCAAGCTACTGTACCTCTCTGTTCCTCTTTTCCTTATCTCTAAAAAGGGACTAATTATATTCCTCACCACATAGAGTTGTTGTAAAGCACCAAGAACAGTGTCTGACACATAGTTATTGCCTAATAAATATTGATTATTTTCATGTTGCAGCATTGTTTTGTAATATTATCGTGTTCTATCATAGCCCTCTTTGTGTCTGTATCAGTGTTCAGGAGGAGTTTACAAAATTTCTGCACTAATGCTTCCATCATTTAAGGAATATTGATTACAGTCAGCCTTGTATTTTTACATAGGATATAGTTGGATTCATATACATATTATTTTGGTAATCTTTCTAGTTTTTTCCCTAGTAAAGGTATATATAATATGATGAAAATAATAGTAGTAAATGATATTTGCTCAGTGTTTGCTTTGTGCCATGAGCTGTTCTTAGCACTTCACATATGTTAACTCATTTAATCCTTTCCACTGCCCTATGATATGCAGGTACCTTTTAATACAGATGAGGAAACTGAAACAAGAAGTTATTTGCCTCTGCCTAGTAAGTGACAGACACGATATTTGAGCCTCCAACCTGGGTTCTTACCTATTCAATTAATGACTATATAGCACACTGGTTTAAAAGCACAAATTCTGAATCCAGGATGCTTGAATAATAATCTTGACTCTAACACTTATTAGTGGTTGGACCCTGTGGGTAGGTTACCTAACCATTCTATGCCTCAGTTTCCTCGTCTGTAAAGTGGAATTAATTATAAAGCCTACCTTAAGTTATTAAAAGTATTAAATGAATTAACATATCTAAAGCACTTAAAATGGTGCCAAAAGAATCACTTAATATATGTTTCTGTGTGCTTTTGTGTATAGCGTTGAAATTATACCTCTTTTTTTCATCTAACATTTCATCATGAGTATTTCCACATATCCTTAAAACTTATAAACCGTGATTTTAGCTGACTGTCTGTAGTGTTAGAAGGTTACCATCACTCTCCAGCTGAGCACCAGGTAGCGAGATGGCTTGGCCAAGTTTAGCAGGTTGGGATCTTAGACTATAGACTCTAGGCTTAGACTATAGACTATAGACTCCAGGACGTCTAAGATCTGGGTGGAGAAGTGACAGGGCAGTGTCACACAAGAACTAATGGTTAGGATATGGGCAAGCCTAAGGACCCTAAGATCTGAGAACACAGTCCACTAGCTGAAAGTGGATTGGCTAGTGAGTCATTTTAGAGCACAAGTGGTTGTTGAATAAGAAAATCCAGTTGAAAGAGAAAACATGGAGAACAGAAAGCCAAAATGATGATTAAATAGAAAATGAAATTAGAAATCTTATATAATTACTTATTGCTGCAAGAATGTAGTCAGAAAAGCCTATGGGTTGTAGCTGCTGTTATCTGTTTTTAACTATGTGAGGGGCTCTTCTCCAGGTTACTTTATGATAGTTATTGAAGGATAATATTTCCTACTTGATCGAAATATTTTAATTTCTATGATAGTAATTTTTAAACTTTTCAAAAATTTTATTTCTTTTAATTGGAGGATAATTACTTTACAGTATTGTGATGGTTTTTGCCATAGTGAATCAGTTGACAGTTGTTGGGTTGAATAAGAAAATGATTGAAACTGAGATGCCAAAGAATTCTGCATGTCCTCTATTTCTGGGAAAATAGAAAATGTGCATGCATATTCATATAGATTTCACTTTCTGTATTTTTGATTAATTTTGATTGCTAAAGAAATACTTAATGCCGTTTCTTAAGGAAAATTATTCTTTTTTTAGTTTTCCTTTTACTATAGAAAAGCAAGCCTTTATTTGACTTTATGGAAATAAACAGAGACCACCTAAATGAGAGCAAGTCTTTTTATTCAGAGCTTGCTGTAGCAAGGAGTCAGCCACCACTACTTGCATTTGGCAGAGAATTTAAGGCATGCAGGAATATTTAAAAGAATTATAGAAAAAAGGAAAGGCTTCAAATGTTCAGATGTGACTGGAAATTTGGAGGCAGGCTCACTAGAAACAGGGCCTCTCTTGATCGGTTAGGGGAGAATATTTGGCTTTGTCTGATTGGTCCTACATTAGAAATGGGGTGGCAGCGGGGGGCAAAAATTGGACAAGCCGACAGTTATTAAGTCCTGACCATTTTGGTCACTTGTTACACAGGTTGTGGCTTGGCTTCCTGAAGTAGTGGCCATAGATTGTGGGTCAGAATTCTATTTTGAGTAATGGTCTAGCTATTATCTGTTGTCCATTTGTATGTTCAGTTTCTCAACTTTAGTCATTGAACCGAAGGGAAGTATCTTCTTAAAATGATCGATCTTATTAATCTTTATCAAGAGAATGATTTTTTCAAGTCAGGGGTTTTTACATAGAAGCCAAGTAATCATTAATAATATTTATTTCAGAAATAAGGAAGAGCAGCAAGTGTGAAATCAGTTTTCAACTAAACCTTACACAGATCCTTTTTTTTCAATTATGCAGTATTTATTCCTAAAAGATTGTATATTAGAATGATTTAATATTAGGTATTTAATGCAATGAACAAATGTTCTATTGTACTTTAATGCCCTATGGATATTGTAATTAGAATTTTGATTAATGACTTAAATAGACTTTTTTCCAAATTATAATTAAATGTTTCCTGCTTTGTTGTTTTAAAAGATAGTTGGCTAGGTACCCCTTCTTTCCACCAGAATGTCTTTAGTCATTATGTAAATCTTCAGGTTCATTACAAGGAATTCAGATAAAGAGATGATTTTTTTACTGAAAGCTTAGGCAGTACTGCAGCATGTTTCTATTTCAAGCCTTTGATTCACTGAACTGCTTTTTTACATCCTTACTTGTTCTTCAGAGTCCAGCTTTCTCAGGTTGCAGTTGTAAAAAGAACCTTAAACTTTAAATTTCAACTCCAAGCAATTGGATTTTGTTTTAATGTAAACAAACCATACAGATGTTGCCTTGGGTAATTCACAGCAAGAAACCTTTTGGGAAGTCTTTGTGCTAAGGGTGAAATCATTACAATAGTCTTGAGCCCTTGGGCTCTCCAGTCACTGTGCTAGCTAAAACCCAAAAGGGAATAGAGAGGCCTTCATTAATCAGCAGGTGGAATTCCATTTAAATGAACCTGAAGGGACCACAGAATTGCTATATTATTTCTAAGTCTCTTCATATTGGAAGCCAAATCCTGCATAAATGTACAATGGTAGGCTTTCTCTTTTTACTCTTGTAGACAAATCTGTCCCTGGAAGCAATAGAGAGGGTATTTTTTCCATTCCAAAGCAGGTCAACTTGCTTTGATCTTCTGCCATCAGTGTGTTGGAGTGTTGATAAAATTTAGCTTTCTAAAAATTTCTTACCTATAGGGATTTATCAATTATTACAGTTCTGGAATAAAGAGCATTTGTTAAGACTTGTACCCAGGTTGCTGGATAGGCTATACTGATAGGATCCTTGTGCAGTTCAGTTCAGTTGCTCAGTCGTGTCCGACTCTTTGTGACTCCATGGACTGCTAGGCTTCCCTGTCCATCAACAACTCCGGGACCTTGCTCAAACTCATGTCTATCGAGTTGGTGATGCCATCCAACCATCTCATCCTCTGTTGTCCCCTTATCCTGCCTTCAATCTTTCCCAGCATTGGGGTCTTTTCTAAGGAGTCAGTTCTTCGCATCAGGTGGCCAAAGTATTGGAGCTTCAGCATCAGTCCTTCCAATGAATATTCTGGACTGATCTCCTTTAGGATGGACTGGTTGGATCTCCTTGCAGTCCAAGGGATTCTCAAGAGTCTTCTCCAACACCACAGTTCAAAAAACATCAATTCTTCAGCGCTTATGGTACAACTCTCACATCCATACCATGCATGACTACTAGAAAAACCATAGCTTTGACTAGACAGACATTTGTCAGCAAAGTAATGCTCTGCTTTTTAATATGCTGTCTAGGTTGGTCATAGCTTTTCTTCCAAGGAGCAAGCGTGTCTTAATTTCATGGCTGCAGCCACTATCTGCAGTGATTTTGGAGCCCAAGAAAGTAAAGTCTGTCACTGTTTACATTGTTTCCCCATCTGTTTGCCATGAAGTGATGGTACTGGATGCCATCATCTTAGTTTTTTGAATGTTTAGTTTTAAGTCAGCTTTTTCACTCCCCTCTTTCACTTTCATCAAGAAGCTCCTCATTTCCTCTTTGCTTTCTGCCGTAAGGACGGTATCATCTGCATATCTGAGGTTATTGATATTTCTCCTGGAAATCGTGATTCCAGCTTGTGCTTCATCCAGCCTGGCATTTCGCATGATGTATTCTGCATGTACATTAAATAAGCAGGGTGATAATATACAGCCTTGATGTACTCCTTTCCCGATTTGGAACCAGTCCATCATCCCATATCCGGTTCTAACTGCTGCTTCTTGATCTGCATACAGATTTCTCAGGAGGCAAGTAAGGTGGTCTGGTATTCCCATCTCTTTAGGAATTTTCCACTATTTGTTGTGATCCACACAGTCAAAAGTTTTAGTGTAATCAATCAATGAAGCAGAAGTAGATGTTTTTCTGGAATTCTCTTGCTTTTTCTGTGATCCAGGATGTTGGCAGTTTGATCTCTGGTTCCTTTGCCTTTCTAAATCCATCGTGAACAGTCTGTGGGTTGGATACAGGAATACATTTTACATACATATTAGTCAGAAGATGGGATTCTGCCTGTTATTTGAATAATGGAGAAACTATAGTTATAATTCTTACAGATTTTCTGGTAGACCTTTTGTTGAAAAATATTTACAAAATTTTTAAAAAATAAGGGACCAAAGTTTGCAATTACCAGTAACACATGTAAATACAGGTGGCAATAAGTTGATCTCCATGAGGCTCCATGCAGGAGTAATAGCTCCAATTACTGTCACAAATGTTTGTAATTTCATCTATTGCTGCCAGACAATAAATGCTTTTTAATATAGTAAGGCCATAAATGTACATGCTGCTGTTGTTTAAACAAAATACAATTTTCAGCAAATTTATCCTTGAAACACCTGCTATAATCAAAAAGAGGTGAATGCTATCAAAATAAACTGCCTAAATTAACTAGACACACATACATTTTTAGAGCAGCTGGTGTGATTACTCAACTGCCAGGTTGTCTCAGAGAATGAGAGGAAATATTCACTGATGGACTTTTATAGACACACTTTCTTTAAGGGCGACTACACCAAAGAGAGTACTGTTTTGGCTTTTTGTATTTTTTAAAAAAATGGTGTCATTTAGTAGACTTTAAGTTGTATTCTCAAGGTCAGCTTTTTTTTTTCTTTTCTTTGTAGCTTGTGGGTCATGGACAGGTTTGTAGGAAAGTATACTAGGCTTGATTATACATTTGAAAATACTACAAAGGGGTGAAGGAAAATCCAGCCATCCTTAGGCACCTGGAAATGATTTTCAGCTGCTTCTATCAGTGCTGAATGTTCAGGATATTCTATGTTTAAACTTGGTTGATGATACTTTCCTTCCTATTTACTCTGAGTGTGATAAATGTTTCAACTGGATCCAGAAAGGTTTCATTTATCACAAGTTGAAACAGGAGAACAAGTGTTTTTGCTTTAGAGATTACCATCAGCTCTAACTAAAGAACATCAACAGTGGTAGATTTTTAAGGAAATAACCAATAAAAATTACATGTTACATAAATGCTGTAGAGGCAAGTGACTCATGCCTCATGGCAGATATACCTCAAGTAGACATTTGTGATTGATAGTGTGGAGTTAATACACATTGATTATAACTGAAATTTCTAGACTGCCTAAATATTTCATTATTGCAAAGTGTAATTTCATGTTTCCTTTTAATTACTTAATATAAAATATGAATTGAAGCAGAAACCATTTATCATATGGACCTCTCTATGAAATGCACTTTGTAATTGCCTTGCCTCATTTTTCCAATCAATAGAGCAGTTCTCAACATCAGAATGTTTTATTACAAATTTCTTAACATTTGTACAGATTGTTACCCCATAGTCTTTATCCCATTATATGTGGTTGTTTCTTTATGCCATGGTAACGATTTATGTTTCTTAGTTCTTCAAATATATAGATGACTCCATTTTTTCAGTTTTTGTTTTTTGAGTATCAGTATGAGATCAAAGTTTTGATGATTAATTCTTGAGGTTGAGAGGGACTGACAAGGTCATCCCTTCTGGCCCTCCACCATGGTTCCTCAGCGTCCTGTGAAATAATGACATTCTGAGTCAGCCTGAGTGTTCCTGCTTTTTCAGAAGAGCCCCTTTCTCTGCCTCGCCAAATCTCTTCTCAGAGCTCGTGACTCTTTCTAAAGTCTGGAAGCCCTCACTCAGAAGATTTGGACTTTTAAAAGGGTTGTGGATAGAGTAAGCATGAATAATAAGACTGAGTCAGCATATGAAAATGTTTAGTAGCAGATGGTAATCAGTAAAGATAATCTCTGAGCACACATTAGAGATGTTATTTTTTAACTAACAAGGTATTTTATGGAGAGATTATGGATCTCCAGTTTCAGTTCAATTACAGTCAGGTGTGAGGGTCCCCATGATTGTTGTGATAGCCTTTGCTTACCCTTTATGTGCACGTCTTATTTTTCTGTACAAGAGGAATATCTAGGAAGCAAGAACTTTCCCAAGGAAATACATATTTCTAGCATGATTCCCACACTCCCTACAACATATAGCATACACCGCACATACATACTGAACTCTTCTAAAGTCATAAGGTTAGTTCTTTGAACACTTAGAAAGAAAAATCCTGCTTCCACACCAAAAAGGTGTACCACAGAAGACTTTAAGCTGCTGACAATTAAAGAAAAATCTCCTATTTAAAAATTCAAGGCAACCACATTCTGCAATTATCCTGCAACCTGGTGGGCATTTTTCATTAAGAAAGTAATTTAATCTCATGAAAAAATTATTTAATTTAATGCACAGTCCCTCTCTTTTTCTCTCTCACACACATACACACACGAATACATAAATGTGAGCAGTGATGAAGCTGAAAATTAATGTAACAATTAGAACAGGAAGAAGCAATTGCAAAACTGCTTGTGCAAAGTGGCAAAAAGCGAGAATACAGATAATGTTCTGTCATTAAAGAAGGGAGTGTTCTGGGTGGAGGAGGGAAATATGCTGCTCATATCCTTGCAGAGAGCATGAGAAATTATTGACCTATCCCAAAATATTTGCTACAGTGAACTTAGACATATGCAGCTCTTTCTATCAAGCTGTCTTCTCTGCCGCTTTCATTTAACCTGATTTCCTGCCATCAGATTACCAGAGAATTTTGTCATTGGCTGCGGATGGGGTATTAAACATGTCACAGGAACATCAGTATTGCAGAGTGAAATCTTGAGACTGATCACTTTGGGACCGCAGCTCACCCTTGGCCCTATCTCTGTATGACTGCAACAACAGTTATCATTTTAATAACTAGGTCTGTCTCCCTCTGGTTAAAACACACATGAGTTGTCCAGGTCCCCTTCCAAGCAAGGCCTTGCTGCCCAACTTCAGAGAGCACGGTCTGCAGACAACCTCCAGCTGTCAACCCCTTCAGGACAGAGCTGCCTAACCAAGCTCATGCCCTGCCAGGGTAACCCATATCTGGCTTATGTGAGTTATTTATAGTGTGTGACTTATATACATAATGCTGATTTGAAAATTCTTGAACATGTCATTTGGGAAACATAAGTACATGTTTCTCCTACAGTTTCTACTAAGAGTGGAATTGCTAGGTCATAGTGTCTGCGTATGTTCAGCTTTAGCAGACCCTGCCAGATATTGATAGTTTTTGAAAGTAATCATACAAATTTATACTCCTTCTGGCCTTGTCTGAAAGTTCCAGTTGCTCCCCATTTTCTTCAGCATTTAGTATAGTTTTAGTCTTTTTTATTTTAGTCATCATGGTGGGTTTTTTGTGATGTCTCATTGTCATTTTAATTTGCTTTTTCCTGATGCCTGATGAAGTTGTGCCCCTTTCCATATGTTTATTTGGCAATTGGGTATTCCCTTTTGTCTTTTGCTATTGGGTTACCTGCTTTTTCTTTTGATTTATAGAAGTTTTTTTTATATACCCTGGACATGAATCCTTTGTCAGATATATTAATATTTATTGTAAATATCTACCTTTTGGCTTTCTTTTCACTCTTATTGGTATACTATGATAAAATGGCTTAATTGTAATATACTCAAAATTATCTGTTTTGGAGAGAGTGGAATATGGCTGATATTTTTGTTTTAATCTTTGTTTAAATAATCTTTATTTAAATCTAGGTTTAAGAATCTTTGCTTCCCAGTGTTACAAAGATAATCTCCTGTTTTCCTCTTGACACTGTACTGTTTTACCTTTTTCATTGAGATCTGCAGTCCATCTAGCATTTATTCTTACATGCAGTGTGAGAGTGTAAGGCAGAACTCCAGATTTATTTGATTTTCATATGTTTATGCAATTGACCCAATTTATTAAAAAAATTTTCTTTTTACCAGTGCTCTACTTTGTCATAAAAAGAGAACATGTTTTTGCGGGTCTGTCTCTGGACATTCTGTTTTGTTTCATTGGTCTGTTTGTTTCAGTAGTATCTCTTAGGTTTTATTTTCTGTTTATGTGTTGCTGCTATTTAAAAATACATTTATCTGTGTATGTGTGTATTTGTACACATCTCCAGCAAACTTGCTAAACTCACTTATTCATTCTAACTATAAGCCTGTAGATTCTTTTGCATTTTCTGTGTAATACAATTATATTATCTGCAGATAACATCTATCTTATTTCTTTCTTTATAAGCCTTATCCCTTTTATTTCCTTTGTCTTGTCTGAAATATATGGATTAAGAATACTAGTCTGTGTTGGGTATATATGGCATTAGCAGGGAGAAAGCTTTCAATATTTCAGTTTTACCATTAAGGATGATGTTAGCTTTATGACTTTTATAAATATCATAAGATAGGTTAAGGAACTTTCTTTTTTGTTCCTAGTTTGTTGAGTTATTATTATGAGTGGATGTTAAATTTTTTCAAGTGATTTTTTTCTTTATTCGTCTATTGAAATCACCATTTGATTTCTCTCTTCTTGTTTTCTGTCATGTTATAGTGGTTTATTGAGTATTAAAATAACCTTGCATTTTGGAATTAATGTACCTGAATCATGTTATATTATCTTTTTGTATGTTACTGGATTCTGTTGGCTATTAGGTTTTTATATCTCTATAAAAGATACTGATCTGTATTTTTTTCTTGTCTTTTAGATATCTTTGTCAGGTTTTCATGTGATGCTCTGAAGTTCTTAGAAAACAAGTTGGCAGTTGCTCTCCCTTTTTCTTCTATTTTCTGGTAGAGTTCGCATAAGGTTGTTGTTATTTCTTTCTTACGTGTTTGAGAAAACTCACTGACAATGCCATGTAGGTATAGGAATTCCCTGGTGGCCCAGCTTCCACTGCTGAGGGCACAGATTCAATCCCTGACTGAGGAACTAAGCTCCCACAGGCCATGCAGCATGGCCAAAAACAAAACAAGACACACAGGTAAAGCATGTAGGTGTGGCTATTTCTTTGTGAAAAAGTATTTAATTACATATGTTTATCCTAAAATGTTTCATATTTTTTCATTATTCTGTTGATATATAAATACATTCTTATAAAAATTCAAGTATTAAAGATAAAACTAAAGACTCCTTTCACCATCACCCCATAAAATTTTTAGTTGTGCTTTACTGCATTTCATCAGAGAAATGACATGATATCCTGTGGTGGTCTTTGCAGGTTTAGGCTCGACCCAATTTGCCTGTGTGAGCTTGGGCAGCCTACTTTGAAGTAGCCACATCTCAATATCCTCATGAAGTCTTTAAGAGAATCATATGTGATGATTTTAGAAACAATGTTTAACATAGTGCCTGGCACATATAAAGCATTCCTTGAATATTAACATTGAAGTTGCTATTATTAGACTTAAAAAGATCTCAGAATGGATGTAAGGTACATAGGATTTCCTCCCCAGAGTGATTTTTTAAAATTCCCAGAAAAAGTGAATTCAGAGTTGAAACAAAGGTTTAATAAGAAAAAATGGGTTAGGCACTTTTCATGGAGGGAGCCTGTAAAAGCTGTTGTAAATGGTTTTATATTCATTAAAATAAAACTACAAAAACAGAACAATGAATGAAGATTTCATCACTAATTATTCATAACAGAATTGAGGGAGGAACAATAAGAATAGAGGGAAAAGGTGGGACATACAGCAGAAGTAACATTCTGTGATGGAAAGCAGTTCAAGACATCAGGGCCTTGGGGCCCTGCCCCTGCCCTTGGGGGCTGGAGTGAAAGGCACCCATAGATCACTCAGCTGTGCCCTGGCATGGACTTTTCCTGAGCCTGCAAGAAAACCATCCCAGTACACATGAAGGTGCCTTCCTCAGCTTTTCTATGTCAAGAATCTTTGGCACAATGCCTTTCCACACATAAAGAAGCTCAAACTTGGGTGGAAAAAAAAAAAAAAACTGAGAGTTTGACATTTCACAAGTTGTAAATTAGTAAAACTTATACACAGATAAAAGTTCCATTTGCCATCCCTAGCTCATGTTTCAGACTCTCTTTTTCCCTGCTATTTCAGAGAGGCACTTTAAGCACTAAGTTGGGAAAAAACAAATTGTCTCTATGTATGCAAAAGAAATTGTTCAGGTGTTGTTCTGTTGAAGTAAAACCCAAAGATCTGTAGTCTTCCAGTCACCTTAACTTTTGTAACTAGATCTCATACATTTTGATTTTATGGTATACCGTGAATCACCATCTGCAGAGATGTTATCACAGTTCTCCAGTTTCTGAAAAAGGAAGATGTATAATTTGATACTCAAGAGTTTGGAACAGGGAGGGGGATTATAGTTTCAACAATACCTTTGCCATCTATCTCACAGTGACAGAATTACACACGAGATTTTGTATGAAAGGATTTGTAAAATAGAAGGAAATTCTAAAGAAATGATAGACTTTCTAAAAATAGAAAGTCTAAAGAAATGATATCCTATATCATTATTAGTTTTCTCATTTCCATAGAGAAAAGAAATGTGGTAGATTAGGTGAAAAGCTCACCTTCAATAGCAGTGAAAAATGATGCTTAATAGACACACATGGAACACTTTGGAATAGGTGACCAGTAACCTCTCATAGTCCACGTGATCTCACTTGACACCTAACAAAAAGAATTCTTGGTTTACCTTAGGTACTCGTTGGTAGTTCATTTTATGACAAAGAAAAGCAGCATATAGTATATGTGGAAGAGGTACCAGTGTGGAATGCTTTCCACTTTCCAGACATGAAACTTTGGAAAGGTCATTTAACCTGATTCTTCTTTTCCCTATAAATTACTTATATATAGTCAGATTTCTGTATCACAAACCACCCCCAAATCACAGTGGTTTACAACAATAATAACATACATGTATTCTCATTCAAGATATGCATCTGCTGATGTGTGGCTCGGCTGCGGCTTTGCTCCAGCCGCTTTCCGTGTTTCTTATACTCAGACCTGTAGGGTAAACCCTTTGTGGGGCTTGCCTATTATCATGCCTGAAAGAAAGGGCAAGTGAGTTGACGGTACCTCTTACAGCTTCTGCACAGTCCTGGTGTAGGCCATGTCCGTCATCATTCCACTGGCCAAAGAGAAGCACGTGGCCAAGGCCAGCGTGACTGGAGCAGTGAAGTGCACTTCTCCCACAACCAGCAGCAAGTCACATAACCCTGTTACAGGGAAGGATAGCGGTGAAAAAGAAGGGACAAGGAATATCGACTAGTGATCTCAAACATTGTGAGTCTCAGACAAGGAAAGTATTTAACAGTGCCTCATAACCAAATGGATTCTCTCTTATTTAAAAATTGCTGTTATTTTTTAACAGTTCTTACTGTTCCTTATTTGGAGGATCGGATCCTAACATATCATTGAAACCTATATTCTCCATTCTTACCATAAACCTTTTAAAGTTTTTAACTCTCTCAGGTGTAGTTTTTTAAAGCTATGTATTCATGTTTTGGGACCTCCTAGATGGCTCAGTAGTGAAGAATCTGTCTGCAACTTAGGAGACACAGGTTCGATTCCTCGGTTGGGAAGATCCCCTGGAGAAGGAAATGGCAACCCACTTCAGTATTCTTGCCTGGGAAATCCCATGGACAGAGGAACCTGGTGGGCTATAGTCCATGGGGTAAAAGGGTTGGATACAACTTAGCAACTAAACAACAACATTCATGTTTTTAAAATGTTACAAGTACAATTATTTATATCCTCTATCATAGCTATATTAAAACCCTTTCAGAAATGTCCTTGGGCACCCAGAAAGTTTTTGACATTTTTTCCCCTGATGATTAAAAGTGACAAGATTCTCTTATAGGAAATTGGGAAAGGGTTGTTAGAATAAAGAAGAAATTTAAAATACCAATACTCAAATCCTGTCTTTAACATATAAAAATATACACAGATATTAATTTTTACTAAGTGGACAACTAATGAATATACTCTGTTGGCAGTGTTCTTCCACCTTACTGTATGCTACATGTGTGAAAAACGGGCTTTTTTTTCTATGAAATATTTTTTATATGAATTTAACATTTTAATATACAATATTATATATTGAATATGCAATCATATGGAATTTTAAAATCCGATGATAAACACTTATGAATCCAGTACCCAACCTGAGAGAGAACTGGACCATTACAATACCCTGGAAGTTGTCCGTGTGCTGCCCTGCTGCTGCCCCTCCCACCCCCCACCCCGTAGGTAATCACTGTCCTCTGATTTGTGTACTGCCAGTAGCTGCTGCTGCCTCTTCTTTTTTTTTTTTTCTTTTCCCTTTTTAGTGTTTTCACGTATGTGTGTGTCCTTCCCAGGTGGCTCAGTAAAGAATCTACCTGCAATATAGGAGACCCAGCTTTGATCCTTGGGTCGGGAAGATTCCCTGGAGAAGGCAATAGCAACCCACTCCAGTGTTTTTGTATGGAGAATTCCACAGACAGAGGAGCCTGGTGGACTGCAGTCCATGGGATCACATAGAGTCAGGCATGACTTGGCGACTAACACAACATGTGTGTACATCTCCAAATGGTGTATCCTTGACTCTTGCTTTGAGCTTTATAAAAACGTTATCATACTACATTGTTTTTAGGAATGAAATGAATGTTGCAGAATTAGTTTAAATCATCCTCTCGTCCTCTACTGTTAGATATTTAGAGAGTGTTCTGCTATTTTACATAGAACTTAAACATTGGCCTTTGTGTGTATCCCCAATTATTTCCTTGGGAATAATTTCTAGAGGTGAAATTGCTGGGTTAAAGTGTAAGAACACTTTCATGAGGCTTTTATAAAACTAGTTGTACATTAGGAAATGTGTCCATCTCAAAGATTTTAAGAAAACAAGCATTCAAATCTGCCTGGCAGATAATTATAGATCATTACTAGTTTTCCACTTTAAAAGGCAATAAGAGTACACAAATGTCCTGTTAGCTTATCAAATTAGAAAGTCCAAAACCAAATTCCTCGGTCTTTCTGACTCCCTGAAATCTATTCTGTTCTTGTCACACTGTGATTGTACTATGCTCTCAGTTCCTAAGACTAGAAACCTTGCAGACATCTGTCTACTTGCCCACCTCCCCTTCAGCCACCTCACACTTCCCCTGAGTCCGTCATCGAATACTCGTAGTCTGTCTCTGCAGTGTCCCTGGAATCCACCCCTTCCCTTCCATTCTTACAAGCACTGCTCTGATTAACCCCTACTAATCTGTCGGGTGGACCACGACACAGCCTCTTAATTGGTCTGCTACCTGCGTTCAATCTCTTACCTTTCTAATCAGTCCTTCACTCTGTTACTTTCTCAAAACACAGACTTGTCTTTAAAACTGAAACCAAAAATCTTTGATAGCTCTCCATTATCTCTACAATATAAAACCCACACTCCTTAATTAAAGCCCTTGATCTAATTTAACCTACCATCTCCAGCTTTGTTTCCTTGTGATTCAACCACCCCACCCCATCCTAAGAACTTTGTGTGTTATATTCTACCCAGCCTGGGCTACTCGTTCTCTATATATTTTTCTGTTTTCCCTTGTTCTTGTTACTCCCTCAGCCTAAAATACTGTTCCTCTTCCCCTCCTTTTCAGCAAGTTGAAATGCTACTACTCATGTTTCAAGGTTCCAATGAAATGCCAGCTCCTCCATGGAGCTTAACATCAATGTAAGTTATCATAGTTATGCACAGATGAGTCAGGCATGTTTGCTTCTCTCAAACTACTTTGAATATCAAAACATGAAAAAAAAAATACATGTTTTAAACACTTGCTGGATAGAAAACAATGCTAGGTAGAAAAAAGTAGAACACAAAACTATTTTAAACACCAATTACACTAAAATTCAAATGTATGTATAAATATATGTGTATGTTTATACATTTATATATGTATATATACACACATATATATCTATTGACAGAGACAGAGACTGATAGGAATACTTGAGCTTGATGTTTATTAAGCTTCTAACATTTTTTTTTTAATCAGGCAGGATGAGTACTTCTTTACAAAATTATTATAATGATACTTGTTAGGTTCATTATCTTTCATCAAGATGCTTGCTTGAGCTTAAACAGGTTTCCATTTTGAAACTTAGCCATATTAGGTCTAGTTGCAGGAGGCCAGCCAGTTGCTTCTCCTTCCTTTTCCCATGTGGACTGGCTTAGTTGGAGGGGCCTGTTACCTGGTCACGTCTGTCTAATCATAGTCATAGGTCGTGAGCAGTCCCCTCAACTATAAAATAAAGGCATTGCTCTAGATGACTGTTAGATGGGTGAATCGATGATCTTCAAGGTTCTTTCCACGCTCTGTATTCTGAGATACTTTCCACTCATGAGACAGAAAAAATGTTTAAGGACACAGGAAAGTGCTGTTTGTTCTCTGCTCTAGGGTTTCCCTGGTGGCTCAGGCAGTAAAGAATCTGCCTGCAATGCAAGAGACCCAGGTTTGATCCCTGGGTCAGGAAGATCTCCTGGAGAAGGGACTGGCTTCCCACTCTAGTATTCTTGCCTGAGGAGCCTGGCAGGCTACAGTCATTGGGGTCGCAGAGTTGGACACAACTGAGCAACAAACACTTCTTTCACTAGCACCTTCACTGGTGTCAAGCAACCAGTTTCTCCTTTTATTAACTCGGAACTGCCAAAAGATACTGTGTGGGGATTAGTACATTGGGCTTCTGATCCACATGCACCACTACCTCTGGACATGGCCCTTTCTGTCACTGAGCGTGTGTTTGCCTATCTGTGAAATGATGAAGGTCAGGCTAGATGCTCTTTGAGCTTCTTTGCAGATGTAATGTAATTTCATAATTGATATGTGTGAAATACCCAAGGATTTTTACCATATAATCAGAGGCACATGTTTCAAAGTTAAGAAATCCTTAGAATGAAACTATTCACAAAAGAGTTTTTCCTTCTTAAAGTTGTGTAGATATAAAATGGGAGCAGGAAGGGAGAAAATGCAGGAAGGTATGTGTGATTGAGGGATAGCCTGGCCCCATCACTTACTTCAACTCCCCTTAATATTTTTTCTCTTCTGATAAATATTTCTCAAGTCTTAAGATTGTTACCTTTAGTAATATAAATCAAAAATTTTGAGAATCTCTTCTAGGAAATTAAAATGTTGGGATAGATTTTAAATATGCATACAAATTTAGATAGGTCTAGAAGTAGTACTCTTGCCTGGAAAATCCCATGGATGGAGGAACCTGGTAGGCTGCAGTCCATGGGGTCTCAAAGAGTCAGACATGACTGAGTGACATCACTTTGGCTTTTCCCTTTCATGCACTGGAGAAGGAAATGGCAACCCACTCCAGTGTTCTTGCCTGGAGAATCCCAGGGACGGCGGAGCCTGGTGGGCTGCCGTCTGTGGGGTCGCACAGAGTCGGACACGACTGAAGTGACTTAGCAGCAGCAGCAGCAGAAGTAGTAGAATATGTCTCAAATATATGAACTCTAATAATCATTATAGAGATTTCTTAAGAGAGAGACTCTGAAGTCTAAACAGGAGAGCCCCATTTTAATTTCAGGAGACAAACTAATATTTGATATATGATACTTGATTCCAGTATCAAGTTCAAACTACCTTACAATTGCACTTGTTTCACATGCTAGCAAGGTAATGCTTAAAATCCTTCAAGCTAGGCTTCAACAGTATGTGAACCAAGAACTTCCAGATGTACAAGCTGGATTTAGAAAAGGCAGAAGAACTAGAGATTAAATTGCCAACATCCATTGGATCATAGAAAAAGCAAGAGAATTCCAGAAAAACATCTGCTTCATTTACTACACTAAAGCCTTTGGCTATGTGGGTATAACAAACTGTGGAAAATTCTGAAAGAGATGGGAATATGAGACCACCTTACCTGCCTCCTGAGAAACCTGTATGCAGGTCAAGAAGCAACAGTTAGAACTGAACATGGAACAATGGACTGTTTCAAGGTTGGGAAAGGGGTATGTCAAGGCTGTATATTGTCATTCTGCTTATGCAGAATACATCATGTGAAATGCTGGAATGGATATATCACAAGCTGGAATCAAGACTGCCGAAAGAAATATCAACAACCTCAGATATGTAGATGATACTCCCCTAATGGCAGAAAACAAAGGAACTAAAGAGCCTCTTGATGAAGGTGAAAGAGGAGAGTGAGAAAGCTGGCTTAAAACTCAACATTAAGAAAACTAAGATCATGCCATTGAGTCCCATCACTTCATGACAAATAGATGGGGAAATAATGGAAACAGTGAGAGACTTTTATTTTCTTGGACTCCAAAATCACTGCAGATGGTGCAGTGATGCCACTGCAGCCATGAAATTAGGACACTTCTTCCTTGGAAGAAAAGCTATGACAAAATGTAGACAGCATATTAAAAAGCCCAGACATCACTTTGCTGACAAAGGTACATCTAGTCAAAGCTGTGATTTTTCCAGTAGTCATGTACAGTTGTAAGAGTTGGACCATGAAGAATGCTGACTGCCAAAGAAATGATGCTTTTTAACTGTGGTGCTGGAGAAGACTCTTGAGAGTGCCTTGGACTGCAAGGAGATTAAACCAGTCAATCCTAAAGGAAATCAACCGTGAATACTCTTTGGAAGGACTGATGCTGAAGCTGAAGCTCCAGTACTTTGGCCACCTGATGTGAAGAGCCAATTAATTGTACAAAACCCTGATGCTGGAAAAGATTGAAGGCAAGAGAAGGGGGCAATAGAGGACAAGATGGTTGCATGGCATCACCGACTCAATGGACATAACTTTGAGCAGACTCTGGGAGATGGTGAAGGATGGGGAATCCTGGCGTGCTGCAGTCCATGGAGTCACAAAAAGCTGGACATGACTTACCAATTGAACAAAAACTTGATTCCAGAGTTGCTTCTGTTATACATAATTGTTACTGTTTAAGCAAGTATTTCTTTTCTAGTAATTAGTTTTTTATTTCATTTTGATGGGTAGTCATAAATATTAACCACCAGCAGTGCAGAGATAATTTATATTCAAATTGTCAGACATCACTCTGTGAACACATAAAATAATTTACATTTATTTAGAACCTTTTATCCTGAAGTGCTCTACACATATTTCTTTATAATCTGATTGCAAGCTATATATAGGCCTCTCCTGTCTGAAACAGAGCAGCAACCAAAGTAATTAAAATAAAGAATACAGCTTCAAAAAAAGTAGAAGAAAGAAGGGAATGTATTTTTTACTTGTTCCTCTATGCTCTTATCCCTATAGGATTGGAGAATCCATGTTGACCAAATGCACCAGCACAAAAGTGGGATTGAATCTGCTCTAAAGGAAACCAAGGTATGTGAATTACTTCAGATGAGTCCGTGAGTCCATTTATTCATCTGTGAAGTACCTGTTAAGGGAAAACATGAAAGAAAAATGGCCCAGTCCTTACCCTTGAGGAGTTTACTGATCAAATATACCATATTGTATTTCAACAGCCCTAAGATTTAAACCAACTAAAGAAAGATAACTATTTAAAAGGTGTGTGTGTGTGTGTGTGTGTGTATGTGTGTGTGTGTATATATATATATAGTTTATTGCATACTTTAGATATAGTTTATTTATATATGTAGGTGTGTTAGAATCATTTCATCATTCTTGCCTCTTTGAATCTCAAAGAATAACAGAGCTCCAGGCCAGCAATGCCTAGAACCTACAGCTTCCCTGCTTGCTGCCCTGCCAGTAATAGGGACTTTTGGAGACTACCACAAGGAAGCCAAGCTGGAGTAAGGTTCTGGTTCCCAGACTGGAGCTATAAGTTTGGTTTAGTTTCGTTTAAACAGAATAAGTTTATTTGCCCACAGTTCCAGAGGCTAGAAGTCTGATATCAGCATGACCAAGTTGTAGGGAGGGCTCTCTTCCTGGCTCGCATGCAGCCACTTACTCCTATGTCCTCACATGGGGAAACAGAGCTATGATATCTCTTCCTCATATTATAATGACACCAGTTCTGTGAGCTCCACTCTGATGACCTCATTTAATCAAAATCACTTCCTAAAAGCCTCAAATACAGTGACTTGAGGGGAGGTGGAGGAAAGGAAGGCATCAACATATTAATTTCAGAAAACACAATCATAGCAGGATTGCTCATGCCAAAGTATGAATCTGCTATAGAACCCCTTTTTTCCTCAATGATGTCACTGCAGACTAGAGCTATAAGTTTAATGATCTACTTGCAGCTGCAATATTCCAGTCGTCTTTGAATTGTGCTTATAAGAAAATCATGTTATTCCCTTACCTACTTTGATTGTGAACTTTAAAGCAAATTCCACTCACATACATTTTGGATTTGCATAAGGACAAATAAATCAACTAACACTACCAGGTGCTTTTTAATTTTAACGTTCTGCAAAGTGTGACTAAAATAATTCTCATTGCAGACTTTTTTGTTACTGAAAATTTCAAACTGTTTTGTCTCTTTCATTTGTAACTGAGAATTTGTAGGCTTAACAGAGGGAGATTTAACCCATTTAAAACTACTTTGGAAAAACATATTTGTGCATTCTTTGCCTACTAAAATTTCATGAAATTTCTAGGGATTTTTGGACAAACTTCATAATGAAATTAGTAGGACTCTGGAAAAGATTGGCAGCCGAGAAAAGTACATCAACAATCAGCTGGAGCACTTGGTTCAGGAATATCGTGCGGCTCAAGCCCAGCTGAGTGAGGTAACTGAAGAGTTACACCCGGGGCTCATTCCAGTTCATGACTATCATCCCTAAACTTGACACTGCACTTCTCTTCTAGAGGGTCATGCAGTACTTTTCACAAACAGCAGCACAATAATTCTCTGCCCGCATTAGGAAGCAAATAGAACTTGTCATCTCCATTTTACATGCGATAGAAACGACATCCTAGGAGTCTTTAAAATGCATTTCTTCATCTGATTGAAGTAAAAGAAGTCATATATTCCTTAGAAAAGGAACAGAGTGTCAGGACACCTGGTTTTGTTTCTAAGTCTGCTGTTAATTTACTGTCTGAGTAGGAGGAAGTAGAAGAGTATGCATTTACATGTGTCAGGGAGAAAAGACAGCCTTGCCATAATGGCTTACAACCACATAATACGGGATATGAAAGCAAGACACATTCAAAGACAGCAGTTTAATTAATTAAATGAGCAAATTTTTTGATCCTTTCAAAGTTTTAGAATTTCAACCAAAAATAAAATAAAAACCTTCAGCCTTTGAAAGCAGCCATGCTTTGTTCCAGCAGTAGGGATCTGACAGCTTTTCTCTGGGATTTATGCTCCCTACTTTCCTGATGCTGAGGAAGACCACTAAGAGCACTTACAGATGCCAGTTGAAGGCAGACAAGGTTAGGAGGAGAGAAGAATGGAAATAAACTGAGATATTTTTGTATTAATACTTTTAGGGGTTCTCAAAAACAAAGCAGAAACTAACCTTCACATTTTTTATTGTTTGTTTAATTAACTGTTCACACATATACACACGTATTCATGGATATTTTTACTTTTAAAATGCTGTAAAAAGTCTCTGATTAAAGCCACCCTGTATCTCTCAAACACTGACACTAAATAATTGTTAAATTAGTTCCCAAGAACGTATTCTATATTGTCATACTGCTTGTTAAATCTTACTAATTACTGATTCTGATGTTCTGTTGTTTTTGAGAATGAGTTTTCTCTGTATAGCCGGCAGATTAGATCAACCAAGAGCCATTGTCTAAACTGTTTAGGAATGTCTGAGGACAGATTTTTATTGTGAATTGTGGCCCTGTGTGTTACAGTCAGTATATGATGATTAAGGTAGTTCACCCTTATATAGTGTTTTCATTAAATACATGGTGCCTATTAGGGACATTAAAATAGCTGCTGTTAAAATGTCACTTTTCACAAATGTATTCACAGACAAAGAAGGGGGTTGTCATAAAATGATATGCAGAAATTACAAATACAAAGAGGTCATATTTAAGTAATCTGCTTGTTTTGATTTTGCCATTAAACAAAATGTTTTCTCCCTCAGGCAAGGGAGCGTTACCAGCAGGGAAACGGTGGAGTAACTGAAAGGACCAGACTCCTGTCTGAGGTACACACTGTATTCACCCAAATTCTCACCTGTCAGCAGGGCCCTGCTGTTGACAGCCATGGATGGTTTAATACTGCTACAGCCATGGTTGTTTACTTTAGTAATTGCTTCCTGTGGCTCTAAATCCTTTTCTTCAGGAGAAAAATCCCTACATTTTCTTTTCAATGAATCAGTTAGGTATTTATATACCTACTTTTTTCCACAAAATGCCTAAAATTGTTTTACTAAATGTAACATAAAACATGCTGATAATATTAGCACGTTTATAACCTTCCTTAATCTTTTTAAAAACATAATAATTATAATTAATATATAGAAGAGTAAGTATTTACTTAAATGTCTATAGTAAATTTTAATCTTAGTATTTAAGGTATAATTTTTTTTTAATAATTGTTGTTGATAACTTTTATGTGATCCTATTTGTCCACAAATTGAGACGGGCATTTAACCCTTTCCCTTCTAAAGACTTTTTAGAAGGGATTTTTAGACTATTTTTAGAATAGTCTAAAAAGAAGACTTTTTAGAATGTTTACATACATTGTTGTATTTACTTTCATCATTTTGCAAGAGACGGAAGACCTAATATATATTAGTTATATTAATAATACATGTATTATATATTATGTATTAGGTCTTACCTTTAAATATGTGTGTGTGTATATTATATATAAATAATATATACTCCCACTTCTCACTGAAGAGCTGAGAGGGAAAAAGACCTGACAAGATCAGTAGCCAGTGTGGGACTAAAGTCTAAGACTATCTTTGGATACACTCAAGTATAATTGTTACAAACTTTTCTGTATGATGGGCTTCCTGGGTGGCTCGGTGGTAAAGAATCCTCCTGCCAGTGCAGGAGACACAGGAGATGCGAGTTCAATACCTGGGTCGGGAAGATCCCCTGGAGAAGGAAGTGGCAACCCACTTCAGTATTCTTGCCTGGAGAGTCCCATGGACAGAGGAGCCTGGTGGGCTACGGTCCATGGGGTCACAAAGAGTCTGACATGACTGAGCAAACAGAGTGCACACACACACACACATTTCTGTACAGTAGAATTAAGCTTCTTTTCTGGAGATTATTTGAGGAGTAAATAGTTATTTTAAAATAAATTTAGACTTTAGTCCTGTGGTGCTTCTAGGCAGATAAAACATTATACAGAACTAAAGTGCTCACTTACGTTAGGTAAATTAACACTGGAAGGGAGTCCAGGGAACCATTTAGTTCTTTCGGAGTATGTAGTTATCCCCAGTTGTAACATTTCAGATGCCTGAACAAAATTAATTTGCTTTACTTGGATGTGCACTTTATTCCCAAGGAAGTTTTTACTCACCAGTATGATAAAAAATAAAGCCTACTAAGTTACAATAATTATGGTTTGGTTCTAGATTGTATCAAAAATTTTTCAGTTTTTTAAGGGTGATACTTTCTACCAATATTAATGCTAGTTTGGAATTTTGCTAATAACAGAGACTATAGTACAATTTTGAATATGATGTAGAGTGTACATAAGGGCCAGTATAGCATCACAGTATGCCTCTTAGAGTTTGGATAAAGCAGTTTGGTTTGGATAAAGCAGTTAGAATATTTTTACATATAGCCATATGGCATAAATGTTATTTTTAGTGTCCTATACAGGAAGAGGTGGCATATGCTCTTACAAAACTATAATATTAAGATACCTAGTAAATCTTTAGAATTCGCAAAGCCTTTAAGATGTTTATGGTATTTTAATTAATAACTAGTCATTAGAGACTTGCATGGTAGATGCTGTGAGATAACTGCAAGGCTTGAGTGCCTAATGCCTAAAAGAAAAACAACTTAGATCTTTTTTATTCTATCATGTTACAACCTGAGACAGTTAATGAAAAAGTAATTTGGTGATGTTTAACAATAGGAGCACACTTAGAAGATAAAAAGCTTAGCATGTCTGCATACTTTATCTTATTGTTCAAATTATGTCCAGGATACTGCTAATATCTTTGTATCCCTTTATGTGTGTATTATGGCTGAATAATTTGTCTTAATACATCATTCAAAAATTTGGAAGTTTCTTTAAAATCCAGCGCTCATGAGAACTTTTGTTTTCAATGAAAGGTTACAGAAGAGCTAGAAAAGGTGAAACAAGAAATGGAAGAAAAAGGCAGCAGTATGACCGACGGTGGTAAGTACACACTAATTTTAAGAAGAAAATGAGCAAAAGAAGTGTCTCTCCTTAAGAAATGTATTTTTAAGAAGGTATTAATAAATAGGAAGTCGCCTTTTTAAAATGAATTTGTTTGAAGGAGGTGTACATGGTGCAAAAATGATGTCTGATAATCACTATACTGTTTTCCTTCTAAATGAGCTGAGAAGAGTCATTTTTACTATCATTCAGGATTTTATTCAAACTATATCTGTTCAGAAATAGGGTAGAAAATATTTAAATATACACTTTGATATGCCTGTTTAAAAAAGTAATATTTTGTTCTGTTTTCATCCAATGAGATTCATCATTCCATTTTATTGTACAAAAACACTCAATGTAGGTGGTGATGTGATGACTCCCTTTTTCCCTCACCCCCAGTAGGCCTGATGGGCAAGGGTCAGATAGGGAAGAATTAATATTCTGACAGTAATCATCCTCCACTGTGAGCTAGTTACTTTGACATGGCCTGGTAGTGATTGCCCTAAGGCCTTTCTATGTTCTAGAAAGATTTTAGAGTTCTAATAGTATATACTGAGTGATCTTTCAAAAGGTGATGTATAGAGGGTTTGCAGTATGTTTGAATGAGCCCATTAGCTGTGTCTCAAAGTAATTCTTTCTTCCCTTTGTATCCCTTTTTTAATCTTCTTTCTTCCATAGTATCCTTTTTTCCTTAGACAAATATACTAGCCCATTAAAAAATACTGAAGAAATCATTATAACCCCTTTAGCAACTCCTCCTCTAGAAAAGAAGTTCAGCCTCAGTACATCAAATGCTACATCATTTCCCAGCCTAGAAATTTCAGGTGTTTAAAATGCCACAGCAAAACTGTGTGAATGTCAGTAAATTGTTGGCTATGTTTTTAACCTTATTTTTGGCTTAAGACAAAGTGAGGAAAATGTCATACTATTCTGTAATAAACTGATACTCCAAATGAAAATTTTTATCCCATGTTATTGTCATTCTGCAGCTCCTCTGGTGAAGATTAAACAGAGCTTAACGAAGTTGAAGCAAGAAACTGTTCAGATGGACATTAGAATCGGTGTTGTGGAACATACATTACTCCAGTCAAAACTGAAGGAAAAGTCCAACATGACAAGAGACATGCATGCCACAATCATTCCAGAATCTGCAATAGGCTCTTATTAAAACATACCATTTTTCATGCTTCTGATTATTGGTTTTTTATAGAAAATCATATCATATTTCATGTTGCATAGATTACAAAGCACAGTTATTCCTCTTAAAGCATGTTGATGGGTATTTTTTTACATATATACACACATACTGTATCATGATGATTATGGATGGTCAAAACCTTTAAATTGAATATAATATCTAATAAATAATTTAAAATTCTCACTTTCAAAGCAGCTTTCACTAATCATTACATATAGTAAAGCCCTGACCTGGTGGCTCACTGTTCTTATGGTTCCTTGCATTTGAGGGAGAGGAACATGGTGCAGAGTGGGTAGGACCCATGCTTTCTGCAGGTGTTGCTGCTGCTGTCAGCACATGGACCTTTGGCATAAGCCGGCCCCTTCCATTTGATACACGCACAGTGATCTCAAGTGTTTCTGCTCCCAGATGCAGCCAGCAATGGCTGGGAATCCTTTCCAAAATTCCAAACTACCCTTGCCTCAACCTTATGGTTACCTAAAATTACAATTTTTTAAAAAAGCATAAGAATAAAACTTCAGTATCTTTATTAACATTTGAAGTTTATTATTTATCATGGCCATTTCATGACTAAACTGATTTTATGTCTACTATGATCTAGGGTTCCCTGATAAAAAATAAATATTTCAGTCATGTTTGATTATCTTCCTATAGTGAATAAAAAGGTGTATACATTTTTCAGTTCTCCTTTTTTCTGTGGTATCAGGTATACTAAAGAATCATTTTGTAGCAGAAGGAAAGATAGCAAGTCATGTCACAATCAGCCTCCTGGTACTGGCAGTCTTTACTTACACATCTTACTGAGCAACTTTCTCATCTGAGATTTCTAAATTGGTGACATAAGCAATATGAGAGTGACCAGACTTGGAACTTATTATTTTATTTCCACCCTGCTTTTTTTTAGCCTTTACTTTCCATATATATACCCTCACACACACAAATCTTTTTCTTTCAAACTTTCTAGTTTAAGCTTACATTTAGAGAAATCAGTATGCATAAACTATTCTTTTACTCAAGAATGAAAATGAAAGTCGCTCAGTCCTGTCTGACTCTTTGCGACCCCATGGACTATACGATCCATGGAATTCTCCAGGCCAGAATACTGAAGTGGGTAGCCTTTCCCTTCTCCAGGGGATCTTCCCAACCCAGGGATCAAACCCAGGTCTCCTGCGTTGCAGGCAGATTCTTTACTAGCTGAGCTATCAGGGAAGCCCATTACTCAAGAGGGTGGCAATCAATACAGTGCCAAAGTCAGTTTATTTTATTTGGGATAATAGGTAGTTTGAAACAAAGTCCCACGTTTTTCCCTTCCTTTATGGTCATTGGGAGGTGCAGAGCAGAAAGACCAAAACCTAACTTTTGGACCCACAAACTAACAGCAGTTTCCCTGGAACTTATTTGCATAGGTATTGTCATGGCTAAGTAGTAATGTGACGAATTCAATCAATGCAGAGACCCCTTCTAGATAAATAAGAGCTCTTCATAAAATGTACTTTTACTGAGAAACAAAAGTTTCTTCATTTCATGCAAATGCAATAATTTAAGAACTCTTCCAATAACTAGTGTAAGCAACCTATGTTCACTTCCTTTGAAATAACCCAGTTTACTCAGGTTGGTCCAGGTGGTCCTCCTCTCAATTCCCACAGAGCCCTGTGAATAACAGAACTTGTTGTACTATATTGTCATTATTTTTTCCTCCATTGTCTCTAATAGATTGAGCTGCTTGAAGATAAGGAGAAAATCTTTCTTGTTTCTGTGTTCCTAACCAGGTCCTAGCACATAGGGTGTGAGTTAGCAAGTGAATGGGTAGATGTATTGTGCAGTTCCAAAGTATATTGCAGGTCCTATTCTATAGCAGATTAATGTTATCAAGTCTGAGATCTGACACAGTTTCAAGATAGTAATTATAAATCATAGGTCCAGGATTGGAATTGGCAGCATTAGTATAAACTCATGGATTTTTCATACATTTACATTAATTGAAAATATAAATATTTATAGAAATACAAATATATATATACATATGTTTACTAGTTCTGCCCTCTAAGAGGGTCTAGAAACAGTGACAGTACAATAACAATGAGAATACCTAGCACTCAGATCTTGGTTTCTAAATTTTCTACTTAATGAAAACAAAAAGGTTTCTTAGAAAAATTACTAATTCCTGGGCTGGGGCAGGGAAAGCACAGATGAGCCCGGAATTCTTTGCCAGATAGTAAGGACATGTGCAAAGAAATGATGGGGATATGGCTAAAGGACGTAGACTGTAGAATATCATACTAGCCGATCTGGGACAACTGAGCATCAAAACAATTATAGTAATAAATTATAACCCAGAGAATAAAACAACAAACTAGGAGTCCATACAGGTAGAAATAAATGAATCAATGGCAGAAGAGAAGGGTCCTCCTTACAGTACAATAACAGCTAAAGTAAAACAAATACGGCATTTAGAAATCACCATTTGGTGACTACCATGCAGGTGTATCTCAGAGATACTGCAGGTTCAATCCCAGGCTACCACCATAAAGCGAATATCACTAAAGTATATCACATGAATTTTTTAGTTTCCCAGAGCATGTAAAGGTTATGTTCACAATAAACTGTAGTCTCTACTGTCTGCAATAACTTTGTCTTTTAAAACTATATTGTACATATTTTAATTTAAAAATACTTTATTGCTAAAAACTGCTAACCATCATCTGAGGTTTACAAGTCATAGTAATAGAATCAAGGCCCTCTCATCAGGTTGTGAACAAGAAGTTTAACTGTGAATAAAGTGTTTCTTCCCAGGATGGTTGAGAAAGGATAGACAGGAAGGAGGGGGAGAAGAAAGGTCTCCAGTTCTGCTGGGACTTGTTAAATAGTCAAGAAGGAAAAGTACTCTTCAAGCAGAAAGTTGAGAGACAAATTTGGATAATAGCTAATTATCATTCAATGATATCTTGAGTAGCAAATAAGAAGGAATTTGATGGAGGGAAAAAAGATCACTAATCAGGGAATTTCCTGGTGGTCCAGTGATTAGGATTCCAGCTTCCACTGCAGAGGGCATGGGCTCAATGCCTGGTCAAGAACCAAGATCCCAAATGCCACATGGCATGGCCAGAAAGGAAAAAACAAGATCACTGATCATATATAATAATAATAATAGTAAACATTTGAAGAATTAACTTTTCTTAATAATTACTCAAATGAAGCACAGAGAATGAAATAAGCAAATGCTGTTGGAAAAATGGCACAATATTACTGGTAATTTGAACTGGCCTCAATTTACTTCTTTATGTATGTTGTTGTTGTCTAGTCGCTAAGTTGTGTCCGACTCTTTGTGACCCCATGGACTGCAGTCCACCAGGCTCCTCTGTCCATGGAATTTTCAAGGCACAAATACTGGAGTGGATTGCCATTTCTTGACAAATGCTTAAACTAGTAGGTGAAAGTTTAATGAAAAACTGAGTATTTACATAATCTCAAAGCCCATAAGATATTCTACAGAGAGAAAAATCATAACTTGACAGTGGAGAAACCTGGGATATATCACTTTAAGGGATCAAAAGTTAATGTTACTAGCAGTGAAACAAACAGATATCATGTTTCTCCTGAAAAGAGCATACATTCCTGAAAGTGTATGACTTGAATCTGTTAATAGTCATGAGAAAACATTATACAAATCCAATGGAGGGATGTTTTACAAAATGGCCTCTGTTCTTCAAAAAAGTGTACTTGTGGCTGACTCACACTGCTGTACGGCAGAGGCCAGCACAGTATGGCAGAACAATCATCCTCCAATTAAAAATGAATTTTAAAAAAATCAAGAGAGGCTGTGAAATTTCAAAAAAATTTACAAATTCATGAAAAACAGACTGAGGAATTGCTCCAGATTAAAGGAGGTGAAAGAGACATAATTAAATGCAACAAATGATTCAAGACTGAATACTGGGCCAAAAAAAAAAAAAACAACCTTTATTTGTTAGAAAAGGACATTACGGAGACAGGTAAGATTAAGATCTGTAGACTGGATAATAGTGTTAAATCAACATTTTTTTATATTTGTACTGTAGTTATACAAAAGGATGTCCTTTGTTTTAGCAATACACACAAGTATTTGGAGGCAAAGAAGCATCATGTCAGCAACTTGCTCTCAAATGGTTCAGGGAAAAAAATGTATACTTGTGTGTGTGTTTGTATATTCACACACACATAGGGAAGGAGAATGATTTTTAAAATGTGGTTAACTGTTAACATTTTGAGATTTGAGAGAATAATATATAGAAATATAGAAATCTATTGTACATTTTTAGAACTTTTCTATAAATCTGAAATTATTTCAAAGTATAAAGGTAAAAAAATGATGGTTCTTGGAAATGATATGCTTCGTATAAAGTAAGTCTCCCTTTGATTCAAATAGGCAACTTGTGTGAATCGTATGACCTCTCCAATAAAATTATATGGCCCATTGAACATATCTTAAACTTACATAATCATTTATTCATATGAAGTAGGAACAACTTTCTGACCCTTCTAAGGAACTGTTTCTATACTGCCCTCTTAATTAACCTAGGTCACCATTTCCCATGAGTTTAAACATAAGCAAATGTTTCTATAACAAATAAATTTGAGAAACGTTAAACAAGTTTCATTTCCTTCAGGACTTCTCATCTACATTGCAAATCTGCAAGCAGCAAATGTAGTTCCTTTTCTTTTCTTTCTTTCTTTTTTTTTCACAAATAATGTAACAGCAGACCCTCTTCACCAGAATACCCTTTAAGAATGTAGATTTAGGTAAACGGGTATGAAAAACCAGTGTGTGCAAATCTTAAATTATTTTCCAACCTTTTATTAGAACAGGTGGACCTGTGAAGGAAGATGAGAAAACATGTAATTCTCTGATTCAAAACTCTTCTGCGTGACATGGATGGTTAGCAAGCATGGGTTTGAATGCTGAGGGTCAGTAGACTTTCAGAATTTAGGAACCTTTGTAGAGAACCTAGGATTAAATGCCCAAATGCTTTTCTTCTTAAAACTCTTTTCTGCCAGCTGAAATGCTTTTTGTGTTTTCTTTAAAGCAGTCTTCATTATAACAATGTGATTACAGTAGTTAGAAAGGATCCCCCCTATTTTGTGGTCAAATAGCAATAGTTGTCAAAGCTTTACCTTTTTAAAAACTGAATGCGCCCAACGACCAAGTCATAATTCCTAAAACTTTATATTTGAAAAGGTGGCATGGTCTTTTAAAGGGTAAAAACAATTTTGGATTCACTAGTTTGTTGTCGTTTGACAAGTCTTTTTACAAATACAGGGAAGAGGAGGGCAAGAACCATCTTAATGTATTCATCTTAACATGTTCTAAAGAATACATCTCAAGCATTAGATTTCCATAATTGGGTGCTTTCGATACAGACATGCAAAGTTCAAACCTGTGATTTGCTGAGCCACCATTAGTACTTTATTTCAGGCCACTTTGGTCTACTCCATACTTTGTCCTTGCACTGCTAAGAACTACAGGGACACTTTCCAGTTGATCCTCAGATAGTGCCCTAGAGCTCATCATCTGCTTTTTCCCATCCCCTAGTTGAGAATTTTTTTGGGCTCCAAAATCACTGCAGATGGTGATTGCAGCCATGAAATTAAAAGACGCCTACTCCTTGGAAGGAAAGTTATGACCAACCTAAATAGCATATTAAAAAGCAGAGACATTACTTTGCCAAAAAAGGTCCATCTAGTCAAGGCTATGGTTTTTCCAGTGGTCATGTATGGATGTGAGAATTGGACTGTGAAGAAAGCTGAGCACCAAAGAATTGATGCTTTTGAACTGTGGTGTTGGAGAAGACTCTTGAGAGTCCCTTGGACTGCAAGGAGATCCAACCAGTCCATCCTAAAGGAGATTAGTCCTGGGTGTTCTTTGGAAGGACTGATGTTGAAGCTGAAACTCCAGTACTTTGGCCACCTCATGCAAAGAGTTGACTCACTGGAAAAGACTCTGATGCTGGGAAGGATTGGGGGCAGGAGGAGAAGGGGACGACAGGATGAGATGGCTGGATGGCATCACCGACTCGATGGACATGAGTTTGGGTAAACTCTGGGAGTTGGTGGTGGACAGGGAGGCCTGGCGTGCTGCGATTCATGGGGTTGCAAAGAGTCGGACACAACTGAGCGACTGAACTGAACTGAACTGAATTTGAGAAACTATTGGATAAAATCTTTGTACATAGCCCATATTCTATGGGTCAGTAGTCAACAGCAAGTTATCACTTCCTTACCCTACACAGCATTCTCTAGGCTGGAAACCTCCGAAGTTCTTAACTCTAGTATGGAATCAAAATCAAATAGGCAACTTCTAAAAAAAAAAAAAAAAACCCAATTTCCCAGCCCTCCTCTCCCTCAGTTCTTATTGCACAGGTCTTGGGTGGAACCTTGGGTAGTCAGAAATTTTAAAAAGCTCCTCAGGTGCCTCTGATACAGCTAATTTAAGAACTCCTTTAAGGAATTACCACTCTAGAAATGTTTCCTGGCTATGAGTAAACAGATAAACTACCTTAGATCCTAAAGGGTTTTCAGAGAGGATCTAAATTAGTGCTGCTTCTGTGAGCTATCTTAAAATTAACCCCATCTGAAATGATTTTTAATAAAGTACCCTAGATTATTTACCACTAGAGCTTAAGACATACTAATATTAAAAACTGTCTTTAAAAAATAGTAAACCAAAGCCATAAAAGGTTAAGTGCCCTGCCCATTTAACAAACCAAGATTACAAACTGCACAGTTTCCTAAGTGATTCTTAACACAGTTTGGAGCAACTCTGAGGAAGTTTCATGTTCACAGCCCCTGTCACCCATTCTGTCCCATCCATAGCCCAACACACGATTATACAGTCAGATTTCCATTCATAGCCAAAAACGACTTTTTTCTCTACTCCCTATGTAAAGGCTTTGGCATAGAACACTGCATGGGGAGTCCAGACACCTTGATACCAATCCCAACTTTTCTAGTAATTTTCTGCATGACTTTTAGAATGTTACTTATCTTCAGCATTTTCTTCTTCTGAAAAGTTAGGAGTAGGACTAGCATATTCTGAATGCTTCTAGTCCTAAGGCTGCATGATTTTAAATTTTAATAGGCTCACCTCCACTGTTTGTAGTAGGTTGCAATGGTGTACCAGCCCCTAAGAGCTCAGAGATTCAGAAACTTTGAGAGTGGTTGTTAAACTGTTGGTAGCTTAAAATCAGCCCATAATGGGAGTACTTATACCATAGAAATAGGAAAACACTAAAAATCAGGGCTTTAAACAACAAAAAGGCAAGAGGAGAACAAGATGGCAGAGGAGTAGGTGGACGTGGAATACATCTCTCTCCATGGATACATCAGGAATACACCTTCAGACACAGAAGTGCATGCAGAACACCAGTTGAATGCAGACAGGAGGACCTGATTAGTGGAAAAGAATATATAGAACCACGCAAAACTCAGTAGGACAAAGGAACTAGGGGGAAAAACAGGAGTGTTAGTAGGACTGGACCTGCCCTCAGTGGGTGGGGGAACTGAAGCAGGGGTCTGATCCCCAAATCAGGGCAACTGTCTGAGTCAGAGGAGAAACATTTAAGGCTGAGAGTAAAACAGCTGATCTGTGGCAGCCTAAATGGAATGAGAATCAGATAATCCTTGCCGCAGCCATACATACCCCAGATAGGAACGCTGGTCCCCTGGAAGGTGCGGCAACTGGGAGATGGAGTTTAGGGATTGTGGAGCAATCCCAGGGTGAGGGCTGCTGTTGACTGTGGAGAGACAGATTGAGGGGATGTGAGGGAGGAGATCGTGTTGGTAATTGCCAGTGGAGGAAAGCTGGGCAACCATGGAAGCAAGGCAAACTACCTGAAAAAGAATTCAGAATACTGATAGTACAAATGATCAAAAACCTTGAAAACAAAATGGAGAAAATGCAAGAATCAATTAACAAAGACCTAGAAGAATTAAAGAATAAACATACAGAGACAAACAACACAATTACTGAAAGTAAAAATACTCTAGAAGGAATCAATAGCAGAATATCTGAAGCAGAAGAACAAATCAGTGAACTGGAAGATAAAATGGTGGAAATAACTTCTGAAGAGTGGAATAAAGTAAAAAGAATTGAAATAACTGAGGACAGTCTCAGAGATCTCTGGGACCATATTAAATGCACCAACATTCAAATTATAGGGGTCCCAGAAGAAGAAGAGAAAAAGAAAGGGTATGAGAAAATTTTTGAAGAGGTTATAGTTGAAAATTTCCCCAACATGGAAAAGGAAATAGTCTATCAGGTCCAAGAGGCACAAAGAATCCTATACAGGATAAACCCAAGGAGAAACACACCAAGACACATACTAATCAAAATAACAAAGACTAAACACAAAGAAAGAATATTAAAAGCAGCAAGGGAGAAGCATCAAGTAACACACAAGGGAAACCCCGTATGCTTAACAGCTGATCTTTCAGCAGAAACTCTGCAGGTCAGAAGGGAATGGCAGGATATATTTAAAGTACAGAAAGGGAAAAATCTACAACCAAGCTTACTGTACCCAGCAAGGATCTCATTCAAAACTGATAGAGAAATAGAAAGGTTTTCAGACAAGCAAAAGTTAAGAGAATTCAGTACCACCAAACCGGCTTTACAACAAACATTAAAGGGACTTACATAGTCAAGAAGTACAAGAGAAGAAAAAGATCTACAAAATCAACCCCAAACAATTAAGAAAATGGCAATAGGAACATATATATCAATAATTACTTTAAATACAAATGGATTAACTACTCCAACCAAAAGACACAGACTGGCTGAATGGACACAAAAACAAGACCCATATATACGCTGTCTTTAAGAAACCCACTTGAGACCTCAAGACACATACAGACTGAAAGTGAAAGGATGGAAAAATACATTCCATGCAAATGGGAAGCAAAAGAAAGCTGGAGTACCAATCCTCATTTCAGACAAAATAGACCTTAAAATAAAGAAGATTACAAGAGATAAGGAAGGACACTACATAATGATCAAGGGATCAATCCATGAGGAAGACATAACAATTGTAAATATCTATGCACCCAACATAGCAGCACCTCAACACGTAAGACAAACACTAACAGATGTAAAAGGAGAAATTAACAGTAACACAATAAGAGTAGGAGACTTTAACACCTCACTCACACCAGTGGACAGACAGATCATCAAAAAAGAAAATTAATAAGGAAACACAAGTCTTAAATGATACATTAGATGAGATGGATCTCATTGATATATTCAGGCCATTCCATCCAAATGCAGAAGAGTACACCTTTTTCTCAAGTGCACTTGGAACATTCTCTAGGATAGACCACATCTTGGGTCACAAATCAAACCTCAGTAAATTTAAGAAAATTGAAATCATATCAAACACCTTCTCCTACCACAATGCTATGAGACTAGATATCAATTACAAGAAAAAAACCCATAAGAAACACAAACACATGGAGATTAAACAACATGTTTCTAAATAACCAACAGGTTACTGAAGAAATCAAATGGGAAATAAAAAAATTTCTAGAAACAAATGACAATGAAAACTCAAGACCTATGGGATGCAGCAAAAGAAGTTCTAAGAAGGAAGTTTATAGCAATATAATCCTACCTCAAGAAACAAGAAAAACATCGAATAGACAACCTAACTTTACACCTAAAACTAGAAAAAGAAGAACAAAACCCCTGAAAATTAGTAGAAGAAAAGAAATCATAATGATCTGAGCAGAAATAAATGAAAAAGAAATGAAAGAAACAATAGTAAAGATTAATATAACTAAAATCTGGTTCTTTGAGAAGATAAACAAAATTGACAAATCTTTAGCCAGACTCATCAAGAAAAAAAGAGAGAAGAATCAAATCAACAAAATTAGAAATGAAAAAGGAGAGGTTACAACAGACAATGCAGAAATACAAAGGATTATAAGAGACTATTATGAGCAACTATGTGGCAATATAATAGATAACCTGGAAGAAATGGACAGATTCTTAGGAAAGTTCAATCTTCCAAGACTGAACCAGAAAGAAACAGAATTTATGAACAACCCAATTACAAGCACTGAAAATGAAGCTGTGATCAAAAATCTCCCCAAAAAACAAAAGCCCAGGACCAGTTGGCTTCACAGGAGAATTCTATCAAACATTTGCTGCTGCTAAGTCGCTTCAGTCGTGTCCAACTCTGTGTGACCCCATAGACGGCAGCCCACCAGGCCTCGCCATCCCTGGGATTCTCCAGGCAAGAACACTGGAGTGGGTTGCTATTTCCTTCTCCAATGCATGAAAGTGAAAAGTGAAAGTGAAGTCACTCAGTTGTGTCCGACACTTCGCGACCCCATGGACTGCAGCCTTCCAGGCTCCTCCGTCCATGGGATTTTCCAGGCAAGAGTACTGGAGTGGGGTGCCATTGCCTTCTAACATTTAGAGAAGAGTTAGTGCCTATCCTTCTAAAAGTCTTTCAAAAAATTACAGAGGAAGGAACACTTCCAAACTCATTCTACAAGGCCACCATCACCCTGATACCAAAACCAGACAAAGACAGCACAAAAAAAGAAAACTACAGGCCAATATCACTGATGAACATAGATGCAAAATTCCTCAACAAAATTTTAGCAAACAGAATTCAGCAACACATCAAAAAGCTCATACACCATGATCAAATGGGGTTTATTCCAGGGATGCAGGGATTCTTCAATATATGCAAATCAATGTGATACACCATATTAACAAACTGAAAAATAAAAACCATATGATCATCTCAATAGATGCTGAAAAAGCCTTTGACAAAATTCAGCACCCATTTATGATTAAAACTCTTCAAAAAATGTGCATAGAAGGAACCTACCTCAACATAGTAAAGGCCATATATGATAAGCCTACAGCAAAGATTATTCTCAATGGTGAATAACTGAAATCATTCCCCCTAAGATCAGGAACAAGACAAGGGTGTCTACTTTTGCCACTATATTCAACATAGTTATGGAAGTTCTAGCTACAGCAATCAGAGAAGAAAAAGAAATAAAAGGAATCCAGATTGGAAAAGAAGAAGTAAAGCTCTCACTGTCTGTTGATGACGTGATATTGTACATAGAAAACCCTAAAGTTAGTATCAGAAAATTACTAGAACTAATCAGTGAATTTAGCAAAGTTGCAGGATACAAAATCATTACACAGAAATCACTTGCATTTCTATATACTAACAATGAAAAATCTGAAAGAGAAACTAAGGAATCAATCCCATTCACCATTGCAACAAAAAGAATTAAATATCTAGGAATAAACTTACTTAAGGAGACAAAAGAATGGTACACAGAAAATTATAAGACACTAATGAAAGAAATCTGGAGAAGGAAATGGCAACCCACTCCAGCGTTCTTGCCTGGAGAATCCCAGGGACGGAGGAGCCTGGTGGGCTGCCGTCTATGGGGTTGCACAGAGTTGGACAAGACTGAAGCGACTTAGCAGCAGCAGCAGCAATAAAAGAAATCAAAGACAACATAAACAGATGGAGAGATATTCCTTGTTCCTGAGTAGGAAGAATCAATATTGTGAACATGACTATACTACCAAATGCAATCTACAGATTCAATGTGATCCCTATCTAATTACCAATGGCATTTTTCACAGAACTAGAACAAAAGATTTCACATTTCATATGGAAGCACAAAAGACCCTGAAGAGCCAAAGCAGTCTTGAGAAAGAAAAATGGATCTGGAGGAAACAACCTTCCTGACTTCAGATTATACTACAAAGCTACAGTCATCAAGCTACAGTTTTTGGTACTGGCACAAAAACAGAAATATAGACCAATGGAACAAGATAGAAAGCCCAGAAATAAACCTATGCAACTATGGGGTACCTTATTTTTGACAAAGGAAACAAGAATATACAATGGGGTAAAGACAGCCTCTTCAATAAATGGTGCTGGGAAAACTGCACAGCTACATGTAAAAGAATGAAATTAGAACACCTTGTAACACCATACGCAAAGATAAACTCGAAATGGATTAAAGACCTAAATGTAAGACTAGAAACTATAAAACTCTTAGAGGAAAACATAGGCAGAACACTCGATGAAATAAATCAAAGTAAGATGACCCACCTCCTAGAGTAATAGTAATAAAAACAAAAGTAAACAAGTGGGACCTGATTAAACTGAAAAGCTTTTGCACAGCAAAGGAAACTCTAAGCAAGGTGAAAAGACAACCTTCAGAATGGGAGAAAATAATAGTAAATGAAACAACTGACAAAGGATTAATTTCCAAAATATACAAGCAGCTCATACAACTGAATACTAGACAAACAAACAACCCAATCAAAAAGTGAGGAAAAGACCTAAACAGACATTTCTCCAAAGAAGACATACAGATGGCTAACACATGAAAAGATGCTCAACATCGCTCATTATTAGAGAAATGCAAATCAAAACTACAATGAGATATCACCTCAAACCAGTCAGAATAGCCCTCATCAAAAAGTCTACAAACAATAAACGCTGCAGAGGGTGTGGAGAAAAGAGATCACTCTTGAACTGTTGGTAGGAATGTAAATTGATACAACCACTATGGAAGACAGTATGGAGATTCCTTAAAAAACTAGGAATAAAACCACCATATGACCCAGCAATCCCACTCCTAGGCATATCCCTTAAGGAAACCAAAATTGAAAGAGACACATGTATCCCATTGTCATTGCAGCACTATTTACAATAGCTAGAACATGGAAGCCACCTAGATGTCCATCCACAGATGAATGGATAAAGAAGACGTGATACATATACATAATGGAATATTATTCAGTCATAAAAAGGAACACATTTGAGTCAGTACTAATGAGATGAATGAACCTAGAAGCTATCATACAGAGTGAAGTGAGTTAGAAAAAGAAAGATAAATACCGTATTCTAATGCATATATATGGAATCTAGAAAAATGGTACTGAAGAATTTATTTATGGGGCAACAATGGAGAAACAGACATAGAGAATAAACTTATGGAAATGGGGAGAGGGGAGGAGAGGGTGAAATGTATGGAAATAGTAACATGGAAACTTACATTACCATTTGTAAAATAGATAGCCAACAAGAATTCACTGTATGGCTCAGGAAACTCAAACAGGGGCTCTGTATCAACCTAGAGGGGTGGGATGGGGAGGGAGATGGGAGGGAGGTTTGAAAGGGAGAGGATATATATACACTTATGGCTGATTCATACTGAGGTTTGACAGAAAACAGCAAAATTCTGTAAAGCAATTATCCTTCAATAAAAAATAAACTTTTTAAGAAGTGAAAAAAGAAAACAGAACAGAGAAGCGGTTTACCAGCATGCCACGAATAGTAAGTATTGTAATGTTCCATAGACCAGAACCAAATGCAGTAAATATACAACAGAACATTCCACCATATTTTAAGGTATATTATTCTAGTACTAACTGGATGAGACCAGATTTGGAAATTGCCCTCAAAAATCACCATCCCCATAGACCTACTAAGCATGTCAAATGTGCATCCATCGCACCACTTTACCAATGCTATTTCACTGTCTTCCTAACCAAACCCAGTTTCTTTTACTGCTTCTCAAATCAATAAGCTAAAGCAGCCCAAGCATCTTCTTACACGATAGATTCAAAGATCACGCTTGTAGTACTAAAAATATGTGGACTGCACAACCAGTTCAATTACTTGGCTATAAAAAAACAACTAATTCAGTTCACTGCATCATTGATCCATTTAATTGTAGAGCAGCTTCCTATTGATAACAGGAAATGTCCCTGACCTAATCATGCTGAGACTGAAACTGGCCAGTTTTCCACAAGCATAAATTTCAATAAGGATTATTCATAATACATGGGAACTAAGATCACAGCCAGAGTTTATTAGATTTTTTCTTAGTTTTACGGACCTATTGCCCTTGCATGTGACCCAATTTCTTTTATGCTTCCTGGACTTTGTTGGTCATTATGTTAGCCTATATTTATGTTCATCACTGGATATTTTATCTCAGATAGCCCCTGTGATACATTTTAAACCATCTATTCATCTAGTTCTTGGAAACCGTTCAGGAACCCATGAGCTTTACAGAAGGTAGTGCTGATTCAGAAGTGCCACCTTCAGTCGTATATCTTACCTCTTGGTTTAGGCAAATGCTTTTTTAGCACATTTATATAGGACAAATACAACAAAAAATTTGATAAATTACTCCTCTATTTTGAGTACAGTATTAGGTACTGAGAGAAATAGATAAGAATAAGACATTATCCTTCCCTCCAAGAGTTCACATTCTAATGGGAAAGATAGATGCATATAATTAAAATGTTATAATGCCAAGTTTCCTAAGAGAGAAATAAACAGTGTTATTGAAGCTGGGTGAAAGAGTAATTCTAATTTGGAGGAAACAGAGAATTCATAGAGTTGGTCCCTGATGAATGAGTAAGAGTCCAGTTGCTAAGAAAAATAGGAACAGTCATTCCAGCAGAAAGAAAGACAGTCAAGGGAGTGTGTTATGATATGAAGGGATCAGATGGTCCAGAGGAAGTATTAGAGGAACACTAGGAGAAAAGAAAGCTAAAATGGAGCATTCTGAATACCAGGATGAGTCAAGGAGGAAAAGTGGCAAATCAACATACATAATGCAATAAACTATAATAATAAACCTGGATACAATGAGACACGATTGAGGAAAGATGATTCCACTGGGAAAAAAGGGTATTTCAGCCAGGTCTTCTAGAATTTTGCAAAATGAAAAGGAGGAGAATCAGCATTCTAAGAGAACACTAACATGAGCAAAGGGACGAAAGATAGTGATAATGATGATTGTCGCGCTGTATGCCAGGCACAGTGCTAAGCATTTTATCTATATGATCAGATTTCATGTTGCAACTGAGAGAGGTATTATTTCCATTTTACAGATGTGAAGCTGAGATTCAGAGGAGTAACATGCCCAAGGCCCCACAATAGTGTATTTGAGCCCATTACACTGTGATACATTCAATCTGAGAAATGCAAAGATATACAACATAAGAGGACAGTGGTAAGCCAAGCTGATAATAGTGCAATACAGTTTTTAAATTATAATAATCCTTTATGGAACAGCTACTACTCTGAGAGCAATTTAATATATGTACAAACATACCCTTGAAATACTGTGGTTCAGTTCCTAACCACCACAATAAATCAAGTCACAGAAATGTTTTTGGTTTCCCAGTGCATATAAAAGCTGTATTTACACTATACTGTAGTCTATTAAGTGTGCAGTAACATTATGCCTAAAAAACAATCTACATATCTTAATTTTAAATACTTTATTGCTGAAATATATTAACCATAATCTGACCCTTTAAAGGGTCATCCTCTTTTTGCCTTGATGTTGATGACTGCTGACTGATAAAGGTGGTGGTTGCTGAAAGTTAGGATGGCTGTGGCCATTTCTTAAAAGAAGACAAGAGTAGTTTGCTGCACCCATTGATTCTTCCTTTCCTGAGTGATTTCCCTGTAGTGTGCAGGGTTGTTGGATAGCATTTTACCTGAAGTGGAACTTCTTTAAAAATTGAAGTCAATTCTCTCAAACCCTGCTCTTGTTTTATCAACTAAAGTTTTTGTCATATTCTAAATCCTTTGTTGTCATTTCAACATCATCACAGCATCTTCACTAGGAGTAGATTATCTCAAGAAACCACTTTCTCTGCTCATCTCTATAAGAAGTAACTTTTCATCCATTCAAGTTTTATCATGAGATTGCAGCAATTCAGCCACATCTTCAGGCTCCACTTATAATTTTAGTTCTCTTGCTATTTCCACCACATCTGCAGTTATATCCTTCACAGAAGTCTTGAACCACTCAAAGTCATCCATGAGGGTTGGAATCAACTTATTCCAAACTGCGGTTAATGTTGGTGTTTTGCTCTCTTTCCATAAATATCAAATGTTCTAATGGCATCTGGAATGGTGAATGCTTTCCAGAAGGTTTTCAATTTTCTTTGCCCAGATTCATAAGAGCAATCACTATCTAAGGCAGTTACAGCCTTATGAAATATATTTCTTTAGTACTTAGATGGGGCCTTACAAATATCTGAGAAAAGAAGAGAAGCTAAAAGCAAAAGAGAAAAGGAAAGATATACCCACTTGAATGCAGAGTTCCAAAGAACTCAGTGATCAATGCAAAGAAATAGAGGAAAACAATAAAATGGGAAAGACTAGACGTCTCTTTAAGAAAATTAGAGCTATCAAGGGAACATTTCATGCAAAGCGGGGCTCAAGAAAGGACAGAAATGGTAGGGACCTAACAGAAAGAGAAGATACTAAGAAGAGGTGACAAGAATACACAGAAGAACTATACAAAAAAGATCTTCATGACCCAAATAACCACGATCGTGTGATCACTAACCTAGAGACAGACATCCTGGAATGTGAAGTCAAATGGGCCTTAGGAAGCATCACTACAAACAAAGCTAGTGGAAGTGATGGAATTCCAGTTGAGCTATTTCAAATCCTGAAAGATGATGCTGTGAAAGTGCTGCACTCAATATGCCAACAAATCTGGAAAACTCAGCAGTGACCACAGGACTGGAAAAGTCAGTTTTCACTCCAATCCCAAAGAAAGGCAATGCAAAGAATGCTCAAACTACCACACAATTGCACTCATCTCACACGCTAGCAGAGTAATGCTCAAAATTCTCCAAGCCAGCCTTCAACAGTACGTGAATCGTGAACTTCCAGATGGTCAAGCTGGTTTTAGAAAAGGCAGAGGAACCAGAGATCAAATTGTCAACATCCACTGGATCATCAAAAAAGCAAGAGAGTTCCAGAAAAACATCTATTTCTGCTTTATTGACTCTACCAAAGCCTTTGACTGTGTGGATCACAACAAACTGTGGAAAATTCTTCAAGAGATGGGAATACCAGACCACCTGACCTGCCCCCTGAGAAATCTGTATGCAGTTCAAGAAGCAACAGTTAGAAATGGACATGGAACAACAGACTGGTTCCAAATCAGAAAAAGAGTTCATCAAGGCTGTATATTGTCATCCTACTTGTTTAACTTATATGCAGAGTACTTCATGCTAAATGCCAGGCTGGATGAAGCACAAGCTGGAATGAAGATTGCTGGGGGAAATATCAATAACCTCAGATATGCAGATGACACCACCCTTGTGGTAGAAAGCAAAGAAGAACTAAAGGGCCTCTTAATGAAAGTGAAAGAGGAGAGTGAAAAGGTTGGCTTAAAGCTCAACATTCAGAAAACTAAGATCATGGCATTGGTCCAATCACTTCATGGCAAATAGATGGGGAAACAATGGAAACAGTGTCAGACTTTATTTTGGGGGGCTCCAAAATCACTGCAGATGGTGACTGCAACCATGAAATGAAAAGACGCTTGCTCCTTGGAAGAAAAGTTGTGACCAACCTAGACAGCACATTAAAAAGCAGAGGCGTTATTTTGCCAACAAAGGTCCGTCTAGTCAAAGCTATGGTTTTTCCAGTAGTCATGTATGCATGTGAGAATTGGACTGTAAAGAAAGCTGAGTGCCTAAGAATTGATGATTTTGAACTGTGGTGTTGGAGAAGACTCTTGAGAGTCCCTTGGACTGCAAGGAGATCCAACTAGTCAATCCTAAAGGAAATCAGTCCTGAATATTCATTGGAAGGACCGATGCTGAAGCTGAAGCTCCAATATTTTGGCCACCTGATGCGAAGAGCTGACTCATTGGGAAAGACCCTGATGCTGGAAAAGATTGACGGTGGGAGGAGAAGGGGACGACAGATGATGAGATGGTTGGATGGCATCAGCGACACGATGGACATGAGTTTGAGTAAACTCCAGGAGTTGGTGATGGACAGGGAGGCCTGGCATGCTGCAGTCCACGGGGTCACAAAAAGTCGGACAGAACTGAGCGACTGAACTGAACTGAGGACTTAAAAGTTGAAATGACTCCTTGATCCATGAGCTACAGCATAGATGTGTTAGCAGGCATGAAAACAAGATATTTCTCCATCAGAGCTCTTGGATGACCAGGTGCATTGTCAGTAAGTGGTAATATTTTGAAAAGAATCTTGTTTCTGAGCAGTGAGTCTCAACAGTGGGATTATATTCCATAAGCCATGTTGTAAAAAGATATGCTGTCATCCAGATTTTGTTGTTCCATTTTTAGAGCACAGGCAGAGTAGATATAGCATAATTCTTAAGGGCCCTAGAATTTTCAGAATGGTAAATGAGCACTGGCTTCAACCTAAAGTCACAGCTGCATTAGACCCTAACAAGAGAGTCACCTTGTCATTTGAAGATGTGAAGTGAGGCATTGACTTCTTCTCTCTCACTATGAAAGTTCTAGCTGGCATCTTCTTCCAATGTAAGACCTTCATCTATTTTGAAAAAAATCTGTTGTTTCCTGTAGTCATTTTCATGGATTACCTTAGCTAGATCTCCTGGATAACCTGTACTTGCTCTTTCCTTATACTTTGATATTATGGAGGCAGCTTTCCTTAAACCTCATGAACCAACCTCTGCTGACTTCAAGCTTTTCTTCTGCTGCTTCTCCATCTCTCTCAGCCTTCATAGAATTTAAGAGAGTCGGGGACATTTTTAGGATTATGGTTTGGCTTAAGGGAATGTTATGGCTGGTTTGATCTTCTATCCACACCACTAAGACTTTCTCCATATCATCAGTAAGTCTATTTCTCTTTCTTAACATTCATGTGTCCACCGGAGTAGCACTTTGATTTCCTTCAAGAACTTTTCCTTTGCATTCACAACTTGGTCAACTATTTGGAAAAGAGGGCAAGCTTTTGGCCTGTCTCAGCTTTTGACATGCCTTTTTCACTAACCTTGATCATTTCTAGCTTTTGAATTAAAGTGACAGATGTGCAACTCTTCCTTTCATTTAAACACTTAGAGGTCATCATGGGGCTACTAATTGGCCTATTTTCAACTTTATTGTGTTTTAGGGAATAGAGAGGCCCAAGGAGGGGGAGAGTTGGGGAACAGTCAGTGGAGCAGTCAGAACACACACATTTATCCCTTACGTTTGCTATCTTAGATGGACATGGTTCATGGCGCCCCAGAACAATGACAATTGTCACATGAAAGATCACTGATCACAGATCACCATAACAACTGTAGTAATGATAATAAAATTCAAAATGTTATGAGAATTACCAGTAGGCGACACAGACACGAAGTGAGCAAACGCTGTTGGAAAACTAGTGCTGATAGACCTGTTCGATGCAGGGTTGCCACAAACTTTGAATTTGTAAAAACAAAAAAACAAAACAAAACAAACAAACAAAAAAACACCATATCTGTGAAGCACAGTAAGGCACAGTAAAACAAGGTATGCCTATGTTAAATTTCCAGAACAGCTTGAAGAAAAAAATTGACCAAGGCACCCTGTTAGTGGCAAAGTCACACAAAAATGGCAGAGGGAGCTGAGTAGGAAGGGAGAGAAGACACAGTGATGACTTTCTAGAGAGGTGTCAATAGAAAAAAGTGAGGAAGTTGGTGCAGCTACGGATGACAACTACACTATGCTACGCCACATACGCTATGCCATTGACTCTTCTTCCATACAAACATAAAGAAGGATCCAGAGTTACAGTCAGAAGAGACCCTGTTCTGTTTAAGTCTTGAGGGACCTGAAGCATGTTGAAAACATACATGTGGATACACTCAAATAGACAGTTGCTGGTGCTGTCAGTCAGTAGTTGGTATGGGAGAGGGTGGAGGAACCTGACTCAAAACTCAAATGGAGAATGAGAAAATGAACCAAGCTTCTGTTCCTCAGAGGGGACCAGTATGGGAAGACAAAGTCTGCTGGGGGATGTCACGGTTTAGTCCAGTTTGGAATCGGGAAGTGGCAAATCCTGGAGTTTCAATCCAGGGGCAGGGGTCAGAGCAGAGAGGGTATGAGACCATATGCCAAACCAGGTAAGGCCAGATTGTGGAGAATGAGAGGAAGAGCTGGTCTTCTCAGGCCTTGGGGCTGGTAGGGAAATAGGATTTGGGAGGATAATGGATGGGTGTCCTCTTGTGATGACCCTATCTGGGAGGGGATCCAAAATGTCCAGAAAACCTTACAGCCCTAGAAAACCACTCAGCCCCATTATTTCCAGAGGGTGCTGCTGATCCAAGGTGTCCCCTTCGGTCAGATTTCTGACCTCTTGGTTTAAGCAGATGCACTTTGGTCCTACCTTCTCTCACTAGGATTCTGGAAAGGGCTGGACTGACTCTGTCCCCCGTCTTCTCCCCCCAACATACACATATACTCATCACCCATAAACAGTTCAGCCCTGCTCATTTATGTGTACAGGGAGCTGGGAGCAAGCAAGGCTGACACACGTCTTGAATTAGGACAGAATTGGGAGTAGAGGTGGGAGTCGTCTTCCAGAATCTGTAACTCAACCCTGGAGTGGATAAGATCTTTCAGGAATAGAGACTGGGATAAGGACCAAAGGTTGGAAGTGCTTCCCCTTAAGGACTGTCCAGTAGGAGGAAAGGAGGAAAGATTAATCAGATAAGCTAAGGGCAAGTGAGGAGGATGCAGCTTCTAATGTTTCTCTTCTTTCCCTCCTCCTCCTCCTTTCCTGTGTATCGCTTTTATTTTTCACTTTGATTTCTAATTAGAGTCTTAAAAAAAACTCGTTTCATTATAAAATGAAGGTAAGGATTCCTCCCTCTGGGGAAGCTGTGAGTATTAATCAGGATCATGGACATGACTGCATTTCTGGGTGTTCAATGTGTTGATTTTCACCACTTGTGGCACCAGCGCCTGCCCTCCTGCTTCCCTGGGGTTGTCTGCCTGAGCTTATAAATCCCTTGATCTCATCATCAAAATGGAAACAGGTGTGCTTAAATTAGGTGTGGCTGATTTCTACATGCAGGCTTAATAGCAAAAGAAAAGAATCAAGCCTTTGGTTTCCAAATCAGCATTCACAGCGTATTGAAAACATGTTCTTTGCTACACCCTTTAATGGGTGAGAAAATTGAAATAATCAGCTTAATGGAAGTACCCTATCCAAATTCATAGTTCTAGTCTGTGCCCTGGCAGATACTTTCTTGCCTGTCGCTTAGCACTTGGGAAATTCCAGGGAGTGAAAAAAAGCAAGACAATAAATCATTGGGAAGTACTTACCTTTCCAATTGTGGAGGAAACAGTTCCCCAGAATTACCTTACAGGAGGTCTGTAGCTTAGCTCTTATGTTTCAGCTCTACTGTTTTACAAGAGCAAAGGGCAATCACCAGCCTGTTTACCCTTTTCCCTTATTAGAAATAGCCAGTGTTTATGACTATAGGAATGACCAAGTTCCATTTCCTGGACCCACCTTTCCTGTAATATTCAAAACAATTCATATTGTTTTTCTTAGGAAACCATATAGCTGTCAAAGAATAGTGCCACTGTCTGCACATTAATTCTCCTATGGCCAGGGAAATCCATTATCCTGGACAAACTAAATAGGAAATCTGAACAGTTGTAAAGTAACCTTCCTCAACTGCCAGTCCCTAGAAAGTTGATGATTGCTTCTGCCATGGCCCAGCAGCCTTTCAACCCTTGGAGCTTCGGCTGAGCTCCAGAAGAAGAGAACGTATTATGGTTGAGTTATAATCATGCCTACTTCTGCCTGACATCATCAACTCGTCTCCATCACTGGAGGGTCCAGGTATCCCCAGGAGACTACCCCAGGTTGTATCACATAATGTATTATGTATACATTATGTATGTATCACATAATGATCCGTGCATGTATATATGAGTACATATATGCTGCTGCTGCTAAGTCGCTTCAGTCGTGTCCGACTCTGTGCGACCCCATATACGGCAGCCCACCAGGCTCTGCCATCCCTGGGATTCTCCAGGCAAGAATACTGGAGTGGGTTGCCATTTCCTTCTCCAGTGCATGAAAGGGAAAAGTGAAAGTGAAGTCGCTCAGTCATGTCCGACTCTTGGCGACCCCATGGGCTGTAGCCTACCTGGAGTACATATATACAGATACAATAATGTCACATAAGATTCAGATTTAGGCCTCAACTAAAAATCAGAGGATGCTACAACATGAAGCCTCCATTCCCATTTGGGACACCAATCAAGAGGAGTGATGCTCTCTGTTGAACTGTATTCTTCCTGGGTATTCCTGAAATGAGGTGCTCAGTTGCAGTTCTGAATATGAAATGTAATGATGCTGGATTAAAAGAATTCTTATGTTGGCTGCTTCACTCTTCTGCATTATCTGCTTAGTCCAATATACATTTGAGTGAATTCTCACTGCCTGCTAGACTCTAATCACCACCATGGGTACCAGCATCACCAGCCCCCAGTTAGCTGTCCACTTTTAAGAAAAACAAAAACAAAATCCACAGGGTTTCCCCCCGCCCCTTTCACTGAGTCCCTAGGGCTCCTGGAATGGAGTCTGTACCAAGCTCCTAAGGGTATTCAAAGGACATGAGCCTGTTCCCAGTTCTGGAATGTGGGCTGGCAGGGCTCTGAGTGTGGCATTGGGTCCCTTTAACATATCCTGTTTCCTCAAGGAGCAGAAAACCAGCTTCCCTCATAGGCCTGTTTGGTATGAGCTGATTAAAAGAGAAATCCTTTTTCTGTTGTTGCTGCCATTGAAGTATTGCTTTCCCTATATTTTATATCGATATATGCATATTTGGGGGCTTCCCTGGTGGCTCAGCTGTAAAGAACCTGCCTGCCAATACAGGAGACATGGATTCAGTCCTTGGGTCAGGAAGATCCCCTGGAGAAGGAAATGGCAACCCACTCTAGTACTCTTGCCTGAGAAATCCTGTGGACAGAAGGGCCTGGAGGGCTACAGTCCATGGGATCACAAAAGAGTCACACAATCTTAGCAACTAAACAACAAAAACATCCTACTAAACAACCTGCCCATCCATTCTCACTGAGCTTTCCCATTCATCCACAGAGACACACAGGGCAGCAATCATTACCCTGATTTGATGAAAAGGAAACTGAGGCTCAAGTGAAGTGGCTGCCCACGAGCATTCAGGTGGTTGGGGAGGAGTCAGAGAAAAGTCGTTTCGCAGCTGGCAGCCCAGGGCTCTTTTTGAGACTGAAGGTTACACAGAATCCAGTGAACATTTAAAACATATCTAGGGATTGATTAAGGGCTTCCTGGTAGCTCAGCTGGTAAAAGAATCTGCCTGCAATGCAGGAGACCCTGGTTCAATTCCTGGGTTGGGAAGTTCCCTTCGAGACTATTCTTGGGCTTCCCTGGTGGCTCAGATGGTAAAGAAACGACCTGCAATGCGGGAGACCCGGGTTCGATCCCTGGGTTGGGAAGATCCCCTGGAGGAGAGCATGGCAACCCACTCCAGTATTCTTGCTTGGAGAATCCCCATGGACAGAGGAGCTACAGTTCATGGGGTTGGAAAGAGTTGGACACAACTGAGAGACTAAGCACAGCACAGCATAGCACAGTGACTGACTAAACTACCCACAGTCCCTGGCAGTTAGTAAGTACATAAGAAGATAAAGCCAAATATTAAAAACACATACGCACTGTACTGAAAGTTCTTAGGTATTGTACTGGAGTTCCAGGCTTAAAGCAGTTGTCAGGTACTCTATAATGAAAAATGGTCATGGTTGGAAAGTGCTTCTTTATCTCACTAATTCTATAACCAATTTTTATCAAGAACCTCAGGGCTGAAGGGCTCAAACTGAATTTTGAAGCTTATCTTATTAATATTCACCACCACACTCTCAGTGGGTGCAGGACATATATCATTATTTTCATATTTCCTGTGGAAACATGGCAGTGAAAAGAAGCATAGCCATGTGTGTCTGGGTTAAGGATTCAGACACTGTTTTCCTTTAGCACCATCATCCACGTCCAATTCGGCTCTGCCCTCCCTGGTAAGAAGCAACACTGAGATAAACCAACTGTCATTTCAGCCTGATGGCCCTGGTGTCACAGTCTGACCAAAATAATAAGATCGAAGCCCCAAGGCTATGATGAAAATAAAAGGCTATGATGAAGCGAGATCAGCGAAGAACCCTGGGTACTCAATTGTCCTTAGAAAACAAGTAAAAATATAGATGTGTATTATATGATACAGTGGCAATTAAAACCTATACATCACAGTGAAAACAGCTTAGCCATGCAAGCAATGGCCACAGAGAGCTGGGGTTTTTAGATTCTGCAGTGATGTTTCAGCCTGGTCTTGAGCATCTATGTGACAATTTCATTGCTTCCCAATCCTTCTCACTATTCTTCATTCTGCAAAACTCTCTGGTGTTTTTTAATCAGGCTAAAGACACCTGGCATCAACAGTGACTACTGAAAAAAACATAATAGATGCCACGTAGGGCAGGTCAGTGGTCCGTTTGATCAAGAATCCTGTCACCATTATCTGAGACGTTTGGGGGAGGACATGACTTCTTAAAAACTGGTGTTGCACTTCTGAAAACACATCCCACAAATACAAGAATCGCATGAGATTATTCACTGCAGTGATGTTTGTAAAAACAAAAACTTGGACACCAACTTAGTAGTCATTAATGAGATTGGCTGAATAAATTAAGGCACATCCACATGATGGAATATAACTCAGCTCTATAACTCTATAAAAGGATGAAGAAGGTCTTTATGTACACATAAGGAAAATCTTAAGGACATATTTTCAAATAAATAAAACAAGATGCAACAAGCAATTATGTGTAGGATGCTGCTATTTGTTCAACACTTATGGGGGTAAATATATTTGATCACTTAGTATATATTTATTGAATACCTTCAATGTCCCAGGAACTGTTATAGACTCTGAGGATATGACAACAAACAAAACAGACTAAACTCTCTGCCTTCAATGAATTTATTCTTATTTGTCTATATATGCAGTTTTAAAAATATAAGATACAAGAAGTACATAATAGTGATTAACTGTTGGGAGATGCAAGGGCTGGGCAAATATAGAACAGCTGCAAGAGAACAAGTTTTCACTGTAGGCCTTTTGTATTTCCTAAACACTTAAATAAAAATGAAAAATGGACAAGAAAATCTTAAACATCTTTCATTAATGATATGATATATATTTGTACTCAGTAATGTCTTCAAACCTGTCTTGAACCTCTTTATCTATTTAGCCTACATATTACACCTTGTTAGCAGAGACTCTTCCATATATTTACTTGTTGAATTAAATAAAATAGCATTCCTTTCATTTACACTATAAACATTTCTTTCTTGGTTGAAAAACCAATCCCTTTCATCTAATATGCCTAGATTAAATAAACGTATTTATGTTTATTGTCCCCAAACCATTCATTAATCTATAAACTTTAATGAAATCTCCCTATTATCTTTTGCCTTTTCTCACTGAAGAGTTCTCATTCCTGCTAATAAATTTCTTAGTTCTATTCGGTTAATTACATAAATCAGCTTCTCTGCTTGTAATTGAAGTGACTGGGACTCCATTTCGTCTCCCTACGGGAACCATCAGCCACCAGCCTCATCCCTCTCCTGACTATCTTTCACCTTCATTTTTATCCATGAACTCTTTTCCATCAGAAAACATCCAAAAATGATTATTACGGAGCACAGATTATTTTTTAAGATCCTTTCAGAAAATTCATCTCTTCCTGTCCCCCACCACTCCTCTGACTCCTGGGTTTCTTGTTCCCTGTCTGCCCTTGCCCATGGAGGATGCAGTGCTGTGAGGCCATTGTTGGTTTCACGTCATACCAGTGTGTTTCTGTCCCTCTTCTTTCACCCATGCCTTTCACTGCCAAAGTAAAAGACATTTCCCCACTCTGATCATCCTCAGCCCTTCTACAGAGTTTGAAACAGTTAGAAATCATTTATACTCATCATAGCTTACAGGCTCTTATCATTAAGAGGGTTTCTGGCTGCTGGTTGACCTCCAGCATCCTTGGTCTCTTACAGAGGTGCCTCTGGAGAGTCCTGTGGGCCCCACTTTCTCCAGTTTAGAGATATCCATGCATCTGCTGTAGCAGATGCAGTCAGGCTCTGCCCACATCCCCTAGGATCCCTTTCTAGGGTGGCCAACTAACAGCTTGACTTGCCTAGAACTGAGAAAGTTCCCGAGATGTGGGACTTTCCATTTTGAATGCAGTCCTTGGTAAGCTGGATAGAACAGGTCACTCTCTCTTTTCTAATTTACACACCTGTGTGTCTTCACTCCTGGTACCTGTGTCTCCTTGCTGAAGAGCTACTCTCATGCTGCTAACCTCCCCTAACCTCCTCCCCACGATCCTCCAGAGAGCCAGAAGTGACTGAGAATTTATCTGTCCCTGGGGCAGCTCTTAACCAATGACTGAAATGTAAAGGAGTTTAGACATGCCAGCATTTTTGACCCTGAAGGAGACAATGCTGCATTAGGACTTTCACTGCCTCCAGTTCTCCTTGCAAGATTAGGTCAAACTTACCCTCCATGGGACTTTGTTTGGTGCTACATCCTTGCCTGGCTGTTTCTCCTTTGCTGTCCCACTTCCGCATTCACCTCTAGTGTTCCCAGAAGTACCTCCTAATAAATCACTTCCTTATCTCAAAGTCTACTTCTGAGGAGTCCAAGTATTTTAGTTGTCTATCGCTGTGTGTAAAACCATCCCAAAGTGTAGTGGCTAAAACAACCATTTTATTATCTATCACAATACAATGGGAGGACTGGCTCAGGTAGGTGGTTCTTCTAGCCCTTGTGATGGCAGCGGGGCTGCAGTCATCTGGAGGCTTTACTGGCTGGACGGTCCAAGGTGCCCCATGCTGTGGAACCTCATGTGTTTAAGATCCCTTGACAGTTCTGCTTGTCACACCTCGGGTCTCCCACATCTGTGGTCTGATGGAGGCTGGGGCTAGAGTCACTTGGAGAACCCACCTGGACTACTGGATACCTGGTCTTTGTTCCCTCTCCATGTCGTTCCAAAGCTGCTTCACTTGTATTCATTTCCTAGGGCCGCTGTAACAAAGAACCACAAGTTCAGTTCCGTTCAGTCACTCAGTTGTGACTCTTTGCGACCCCATGAATCACAGCATGCCAGGCCTCCCTGTCCATCACCAACTCCCAGAGTTTACCCAAACCCATGTCCATCGAGTTGGTGATGCAGTCCAGCCATCTCATCCTCTGTTATCCCCTTCTCCTCCTGCATAAGGCTCTTTTCCAATGAGTCAGCTCTTCACATCAGGTGGCCAAAGTATTGGAGTTTCAGCTTCAACATCAGTCCTTCCAATGAACACCCAGGACTGATCTCCTTTAGGATGGACTGGTTGGATCTCCCTGCAGTCCAAGGGACTCTCAAGAGTCTTCTCCAACACCACAGTTCAAAAGCATCAATTCTTCAGTGCTCAGCTTTCTTCACAGTCCAACTCTCACATCCTTACATGACCACTGGAAAAACCACAAACCAGTGGCTTAAAACAACACATATGTATTCTCTCACAGTTCTAGTGGCTGGAAGTCAAAGCCAAGGTGTCAGCAGGGCCATGCTCCTTCTGAAGGCTCCAGGGAAGAATCCTTTGTCACTCTTTCTATCTTCTGGCAGTTGCTCTCAATCTTTGAGGTGCCCTGGCTTGTAGCTGTATCATTATGATCTCTGCCTCTGTCATCACATGGCCTTTGCCCGGTGTGTGTCTGTGTACTTACATGACCTTCATATGTCAGATGGTAAAGAATCTGCCTGCAATGCGGTAGACCTGGTTCAATCCCTGGGTCAGGAAGATCCCCTCGAGAAGGGAATGGTAACTTCCTCCAGTATTTTTGCCTGGAGAATTCCATGGACAGAGGAGTCTAGCAGCCTACAGTACATGGGGTTGCAAAGTGTCAGACAAGACTGGGCAACAAACACTTTCACTTTTTCACTTTCTTATGAGCATAACAGCTATTGGCTCTAGGTTTCATCTAATCCATATGATCTCATTTTAATGCAGTTCTGCCTGCAAAGACCCTATTTCCAAATAAGGTCTCACCTACAGTTTTCGACTGGGCACACGGTCTGTCTATGTGGCCTCCCTATCAGAGTAGCCAGACTTCTCAGAGGCAGCTCAAGGTTCCCAGAAATGTAGAAGTAGAAGCTACCAGGGCTTCTTAAGACTTATCAATCATTTGTAGTGTGCCTGGCACTGTTTTAAATGCTAAAGTTACAGTAAAGAATAAGACGGGAGAGGTGCCTGTAGTCATACAATCTCCACTGTAGTAGAGAGAACATCACTGACCATTTCCCTTCCCTAGAACTCTCAGAGTTAGCATGTTGTGATAAAATGTGGGAAGAACTAACAAACTACATCTGGATTCTAGCTGAGCTTTGAGTTCCAGACAGAATAAAAGATAAGGGAGCCTGTCCCAGGGCTCAGTCACATAACATTCCTGGGCCTCCATTGCTTCATCTAAATAATGGGGGTCTGAACCCGATGACCTGACAGCCTATCAGATAACCTACCAGTCTTCCAACTGAGGTCTCCACAATTGATGCCACAGCTTTCTTTTGCTCAGACAAATTTCCAGCCTTCATCTCCTTCATGGGCTTTAGAAGTAGCTAATGCTTTTTGGGGAAAAAGTAAGGATAGAATGAGAACTTATAAAGAGGAAGAAAGAAAATGAGGTTCCTGGGCAATTGGTAATCGCCTCTCCCACTTCACAAGACAGCCCATCTTCTTGTACTCTTTCCTTTAAATTATGGCTCTCCCCTAAATTATTAACACACATCTGCTCAAGTTGTGGTTTCCATCTCAACTGACCCATTTGGCAGGAGTAACGGGCTGTAAATTGTGATCTGGGCCAACATCATCTGATTTTTTACCATTGCTATCTTGAGCATACACCTGTTACAGAGAACGCCAGGTGTTCAGCAACAGATGTGCCTGATTCACAAAGAAAAACAGGTAACTGCTCCTCCTTGTTTCTAAGCATAAAAATACAATGATACCCATTAATATATTTAATAGAAGGGACCTGAGGATCGGCCACTGGTGAAATATATGTATCTTGTTCCAAGCAAGTCAGCAGAGCTAAGAATATGGGCTTTTTTTTTTAAAATAAGTGTTAACAGCACTCTGAATAAAAGGTGACTCTGTGCCAGTGTTGTTTCAAAGTGCAGTACAGGGACCACATGTATCAAAATTACTTGGGCTGCATATAAAAGTGCAGATTTCTGGACCAATTTCAAAGACTCAGAGTTAGTAGATCTGGCACTTAATGATTTCCCCAAAGCACACTGAAAATATTGAATCCTATTAGTATCTCATCCTTTCATGCAGTTCTCATCATTCTGTGTTCTTTCGTCTAGACTGTTTGGATTCTAGGTCAGATGTTCTCAAATAACTCTCTTGCCGGGGACCTGGAATGAGCCCAATCATCAATACCCCCACTCCTACCCTCTCTTCCTTCCACCCTCAGCTCTGCATTCTCTACTTCTGCTGAAGCTGTAGGGACACAAAATCCAAGGGTAGAGCCAAAAATAGAATCACCCCAACCAAGGGCCAGCCATAGGCTCTGACTTGAAGGCAGGGTAGCTGGGGAACCCAGAAAGTTGGGGATGCAGGGAAGTCTGGTAAGTGTGGTAGAAAGGGGGACAGCCAGGCAGTATCCCAAAGCAGCATGCTCTGACTGCCATACACTAAGTGAGGTCAAGTTTCAAAACCCAGGGGTGGAAAAGACTAGATTTTTTCATATGTCACTGAGAAAATTAAAAGGATTATACAATGAAATATTCAGAGTGTGGCAAGAAGCTTACACCAGAAGAGAGTTTTGAGTCAAAAAATTTTAATTACCTTAAAATTTAATACATTCCCTATCACTCAACAGAGATTTAGTTCTTGCCATTTAATCTGTTGCATTCAAAATTAATTCTGTTGTGTTGTAAAAGTCATTCATCTCATATTGATTCCATGAATATTTATCAATGCCTGCAGGGGATACAATGGTCAGCAAAAACTAAGTTGGTCCTTGTCCTTAGGGAGTTTATATTCTACCAGAGGAAGAATGTCGTTGAGTAAATAAACACAGAAACAAAGGCATTATGACAAACTGAACTATTATGACAATGAGGTTCAGGGTGTTATAAAGATATATTACAGGAGACCTGTCCCAGTCTGGTAAGGTGGGGAGTGGGGGAGCAGTGAGAAGGTATCCCTGAAGAAGTGACATGTGGCCTAAGAACTGAAGAATGAGTAAGTTAACCAAACTTGGGGGTGGAGGGGAGGAGAGCATTTCAGAGCAGTAGGATGAAGATACCCACGTGCAAGCAGGCAAGTGGTCCTGACTACAGAGAGCAGAGAGAAGGGGGTCCACATGAGGCTGGATTTTCTGCTCCTGTTAAGTAGGTAGTTCTTTATCTAAGAACAATGAGAGCCATGAAAGCAGGGGATAATATGGTCAGCTTGCATTTTAAAAGGCCTCTTATCCAGCAGTGTCACGAGCAGATGAAGAGGGCCAAGGCTGGAAGTGAAGACACTACTCAGGGGCCTACGGCAATAGGTCAGATGAGTGATGATAGTGGCTTGGGCAAAGCAGGTGGCCATGGAGATGGGGAGAAGAGGATTTGAGACATATTTCAAAGGCATCAATGACAGGACTTAATCATGGATTGGATATAGGGTTGAAGGAGAGGGGAGGGATGAGTCAGGAATGATGTCCAGGTGTCTGGCTCATACCACCAAATGGAAGACTCTGTTCTTCCCTGATGGAGGAAACACTTAAGAGGATGGGATGTGTGTATGGCGGGGGGGCTGGGGGGGGATAATTATGTAAACTTTTGGGTATGTTTAGTTTGAAGTGTCTTTCAGAAATCCCAAATGGAGATCTAGAGGGAGGTACCTGAAGTCCAGGAGTCATCATGCTTGGATGGCAATTGCATTCACAGGTGTGAATGAGGTCACCTAGAGACTCCATACACCCTATGTTAACACAGAGTGGTGGTTGAGGGCAGGACTCCTGGAGTAAAATCGGCTGGATTTGCATCCCAGCTCAGTTACCTCCTAGCTGTGCAACCACGAGGAAATGACTCAAATACTCTAAACCAAATTTTCCTATCTATAATACAGAGACAATAACACCTCATATCTTATAGCCATGTTGGGAATATAAAATGGCAGAAGGTATTTAAACCTCTGAGTGTGGTTTTCAGAATCTAGTAACAATTTTGTTAACTAGTGTGGACTTTTCTTCTTCCAGAGTTAGTAAGTAGGACCCAGGGCTAAGCCTTGTGGAAATCCAACGTTTAATGACTGGATAAAGAAGGATGAAGAACAACCACATTATGGTCTGAATCTGTGCTGTCCAAATCCACCCCCCAGAGAAACTAGGTCAGCAGCTGTATCTGGAGTCTGCTTGGGTGGATTATCCCTTTTCAGGCAGATAGAAAGGGAGGCAATAGTTCTTGAAGGGAGCCCCAAATCAAAGGCTTAGTTCAAGGAATAAAGGGAAATAGAGTAGGGGACGATAAAGCAGAGTCAGGAACAGGCTAGAAATAGCCCAGGAGCAGATCAGAAATGAAAGAGCAAAAGACTGGGAAATGCTTGCTAACTATGGGATTCCCGGAGCATCCTCCTGAAGGTAGGGGGACAAGATGGGAGAAGCCACAGGATTTCATACCATCCTCAGAGAGATCAAGGCCTGCTGCTCAGAACCACTTACCCTAAAAATATTTAGAATGGTTCTATATATAAACAGGGGGTTTCCCAGGTGGCTCAGTGGTAAATAATCTGCCTGCCAATGCAGGAGACTCAGGAGTTGCAGGTTCAATCCCTGGGTTGGGAAGACCCTCTGGAGAAGGAAATGGCAACCCACTCTCATATTCTTACCTATAGAATCCCATGGAGAGAGGAGCCTGGTGGGCTTCAGTCCATAGGGTCACAAAGAGTCAGACACAACAGTGACTGAGTATGTATGCATGCATACATAAACAATGGAATAACAGAGCTTGGTAGCCCTTCCAGTTTAAGAGCTTAAGAGCGTCCTATGTTATATAAACTTAGGCAGGCACAGTATGAAATTTTGATACATCTATATTATGCTAATATGTTACTTTAAAAAGACATTGTCTGCTATTTTCAACTAGTGTTATTGTTTTGGGCTATAATATATCAGACAATAGTTATTTACTTTATCCAAAAACCCAATTGACAGCCACATTCAAAATGTTGTAAAAATGCTTATCAAGATGATGATAATGATGATGGTAATAGTGCCATCTTCCATGGCATTATCAATGTTGTTCAGAGACAGTGGGATCTGGTCAAATGTGATACCTGTGCTATGAAAAAAAATTATATATATATATATTAATGTGTGTGTGTGTGTGTGTGTGTGGAGAGAGAGAGCAAGAGGAGTATGCATGGCAAGAAAACTTAATTAAAAGCAAATTTGGATTGAAACCAAATATACAGCAACAGAATTTGCATTATTAAAGTATTGATATTGGCTCCTGCTCCCAAAAGTCTGTTCTCATTATTAGGATAGCTTCTATTTCTCCCATTAGATTGATGAATTGCTGAAGGAAGCAAAAAGCGAATTCCTCTCGGTAAGTGAAAATCATTTCATTGAGCATGAATTTCTTTTGGTCCAGCCCCAATACTAAAATAGTCACAGGATGAATATCAAATGGTCTCCAGTCCAATCTATTTTCAGTCAAAGGCAAACATGCAGTGCAGTTGAAAGGAAGAAACATTATTACCTGAAATTTAATAGAGATCTTGGGAAACGTTTAAATAGACTAAATCTACCATTCCCCCTTCCCGCCCCCCTCCCCCTTGAGTACAAATGTTGTTCTGAAAGGTCTCAAGTTGACACGGTCTGTTTACTTATTGATTGCATGTTTCCCACTGTGCCGACAGCCTTCTAGTCCCCGGGATCGTTTTTGAAGGTAGCTTTTTAGTTTTTTAAATCAGGGCATTATAATGTATTAAAGACAGGCAGAAAGTGAAAAGCAGCTCTCTCTCCACATACACCCACAGGCATACGCGTGCCTCCACGACATACTCCCCACCCGTCCGTCTCCTTGCTGCCCTGCCTCTCTGCTGGGATCCTCCCGTTTTACTGGAGTTTGGGAGTAAAAATCACTCATCCAATCCTCACCTTCCGATTCCACGCAGTTAAGAACCTGGCAAAAGAAGGAAGTGGGGGATCAAAGCACGGTATCAGCAGTAGCAGCAGTAAAGCCGGATAGAATAACGCTGCGCAGACCTAGCACCGGATCCGATTTCTGTTACCAGCCAGAGAACACTTGGCGTTTGGTTAACCTGTGCGGAAGTACAGCCTGGACCTATTAGTTCTCTGCTCAGTAACTTTACACCTGGGAACCTACTGGACCGTGACTTATTAGCCATCTGCAAGTGGAGAAGCAAGAATGAGTGACTTTGCTGGACCCATCAGTGACAGGCTAATCACTTGGAGACCTGAGACAGGCAAGTGCAGCTCCTAGGAGCACTTGGGTCTCAGTAGCCAGGAGAAAAACAGCCGTGACCTACCAGCACTTAAACTCTGCCCAGTAAGGAAATGTGTCCCTCTGCGCTCCAATCAGAAGACCACCTTCCTTCAAGAGAAGCACAGGGAAATGTGGAAAGGGCAGGGCCAGAGCGCATTTCCCACCAGGGCCATTGGCCATTCCGGATACATGTAGAGAAACTGATACTTTTCACTATTTTCCCAATGGAAATAATGCACAAAAATACTTTTTCCTTTCATGTCAAGCACTGGTTATTGATGACCCAGAAATACTAGGACAGAAAAAATTTATTGAGGTCAAGTTTAATTATTCACGTTCACCATTTTGATATTATTAACCCCCTTTTCCAACTGGCAGCAAAGGATTTCTGGAGATAAGCTAATTTGTCTCTGAAGAAGCCGATACAGTTTGTTGTTAAATGTGTTTTGCTTCACAGACAATAGTGCTGTGATGGAATGGTTTGGCCATGAATCTGCAAATAAATGAATAAATCACACACCTGTTAAATTGTGTGCTGCACATAATGAAGGGGTTGTGATGTGGGTTTTGTTTGTTTTTTTTTAAAGCAAAATGTTACTTCTCTCCATTTGCTGCTCCTAAACAATTTCTAAATGTAATGTCTTGTATATCTCCCCTCTTAGTGATACTCAAAGTACTTCATGGTGTTAGTATATACGAATTTTAATTCTATTTATTCTCTCCATCAACTTTCAGAGTTGCAAATATAAACACTGTGATTTGGCCTATGAGCAAATTAAAATATACCAACATGCTCATCACGTTCTAGGTCATACTGTAAGTCAAGTAAGGAGAAGTAGGAGTGGTAGACCCTGAACTGGTCCCAGAGCATACCACTCACCTGGGCAGGTGGCCTGTGGAAGGGTGGAAGGTGCACAGGATCCTGGAGGAACTCACCTAAACCTTGGAGCCTCAAGGCACCCATTCAGGAACACCTACGATGGATGAGATCAGCATGCCAGGAACGTGGCCATTTTATCCCCTGGTCCAGGCTAAAGGAAGTAGGAAACCATGAAGAAGATGGATTGAAAATTTACTCAAGGATAGCTTCTGAGTCTTCAGTTGTATCTTGCAGCTTTAAAACAATTTCATCTTCAAGAATAGAGAAATGTATTCCCTATGAAAGAGGATGGAGAAGGCCATGGCAACCCACTCCAGTACTCGCCTGGGAAATCCCATGGATAGAGGAGCCTGGTAGGCTGCAGTCCGTGGGGTCGCTAAGAGTCGAACGCGACTGAGCGACTTCACTTTTCAGTTTCATGCATTGGAGAAGGAAATGGCAACCCACTCCAGTGTTCTTGCCTGGAGAATCCCAGGGATGGGGGAGCCTGGTGGGCTGCCGTCTATGGGGTCGCACAGAGTCAGACACGACTGAAGTGACTTAGCAGCAGCAGCAGATGAAAGAGAATATTGCATCTTTATCTAAGCTAAACAATAATTGTAACATTGAATTTGTGCTATTTTGTACCTGTTATCTCCCAAGATAGGCAGGAAAAAGAGTAAAGGCATTGGAGCCAAAAAAGCTGGCTTCAAATTCATGCTCCACGTTTCTAGTTGTCATAGACTGAGTTACTTAAGTTACTAATTTGTTGATTCATCTCAAAATAGACATTTTTAAGATTCCAAATGGAATAGAATCTAGAATCTAAAAAATACAACAAACTAGTGAAAATAATGAAAATAGAGGCAGATTGATAGATATAAAGAATAAACTAGCGGTTACTAGCGAGGAGAGGGAACAGGAGAGGGACAACATAAGAGTAGGAGATTAAGACACACAAACTACTAGATATAAAATAAGTTATAAGAATATGCTGCATAACATGAGGAATATAGCCAATATTTTATAATAACTATAAATGAAGTGCATGCTAAGTTGCTTCATTTGTGTCCAGCTATTTGCAACCCTATGGACCATAGCCCTCTAGGCTCCTCTGTCCATGGGATTCTCCAGGCAAGAAAACTGGAGTGGGTGGCCATTCCCTTCTCCAGGGGATCTTCCCAAACCAGGGATAGAACCCAGGTTTCCTGCATTGTGGGTGGATTCTTTAACAGCTGGTCAACCAGGGCAACCCATAAATGGAGTATAACCTTTAAAAATTATGAATCATTATACTGTTCACCTATAACATATAATATTGTACATCAACTATATTTCAATAGAAAGTTTTTTGAGAGGCACTAGATTATTATACAGTAAAGCTGTTGAGGGAATTAAATGAGATTGTATGTGTGTAAAACAGAAACACCCAGATTGAAATAGACATGTAGAAGTTAGATAATTTTACTGTGTTTTGGCTACTTTGTGTATTAACTTCTTGGTTCACCTGTTCCATACATATTTATCAGCATCAAAGAGGTCCTTTAGCTTGAAGTATCATGAAGACAAAGGGATGTGAAATCAATAGAAAAAAAGAAATAATTTAAAATGATTGAATGCTGTATTACTGAGAGCTACATGCAGTTGACTTAGCCATAATTGTACTAAGAAACTATATGTTCCATATAGTGGAATTTTGATATAACTTACAATCCCTCCTCACTGAGAACTGAAGATTCCCACAGGAAAGACTAATAGTCTCTGACTTGGGATAAACTTTCTTTTCTTCTTTGTATTATTAGTTCAGCTAAGCCTTTCCTGCCTGCCTTGAGAGGTTGCAGCCTAGTTCAGTTCAGTTCAGTTCAGTTGCTCAGTCATGTCCGACTCTTTGCGACCCCATGAATTGCAGCACGCCAGGCCTCCCTGTCCATCACCAACTCCCGGAGTCTAACCAAACCCATGTCTATCAAGTCGGTGATGCCATCCAGCCATCTCATCCTCTGTCATCCCCTTCTCCTCCTGCCTCCAATCCTTCCCAGCATTAGGGTCTTTTCCAATGAGTCAACTCTTCACATGAGGTGGCCAAAGTATTGGAGTTTCAGCTTCAACATCAGTCCTTCCAATGAACACCCGGGACTGATCTCCTTTAGGATGGACTGGTTGGGTCTCCTTGCAGTCCAAGGGACTCTCAAGAGTCTTCTCCAACACCACAGTTCAACAGCATCAATTCTTCGGCACTCAGCTTTCTTCACCGTCCAACTCTCACATCCATACATGACTACTGGAAAAACCATAGCCTTGACTAGATGGAACTTTGTTGGCAAAGTAATGTCTCTGCTTTTAAATATGCTATCTAGGTTGGTCATAACCTTCCTTCCAAGGAGTAAGCATCTTTTAATTTCATGGCTGCAATCACCATCAGCAGTGATTTTGGAGCCCCCAAAAATAAAGTCTTTCACTGTTTCCACTGTTTCCCCATCTATTTCCTATGAAGTGATGGGACCAGATGCCGTGATCTTAGTTTTCTGAACGTTGAGCTTTAAGCCAACTTTTTCACTCTCCTCTTTCACTTTCATCAAGAGGCTCTTTAGTTCTTCTTCACTTTCTGCCATAAGGGTGGTGTCATCTGCATATCTGAGTTTATTGATATTTCTCCTGGCAATCTTGATTCCAGCTGGTGTTTCTTCCAGCCCAGGGTTTCTCATAATGTGCTCTGCATATAAATTAAATAAGCACGGTGACAATATACAGCCTTGATGTACTCCTTTTCCTATTTGGAACCAGTCTGTTGTTCCATGTCCAGTTCTAACTGTTGCTTCCTGACCTGCATACAGGTTTCTCAAGAGACAGGTCAGATGGTCTGGTATTCCCATCTCTTTCAGAATTTTCCACAGTTTATTGTGATCCACACAGTCAAAGGCTTTGGCATAGTCAATAAAGCAGAAATAGATGTTTTTCTGGAACTCTCTTGCTTTTTCGATGATGCAGCGGATATTGGCAATTTGATCTCTGGTTCCTCTGCCTTTTCTAAAACCAGCTTGAACATCTGGAAGTTCACGGTTCGCGTATTGCTGAAGCCAGCCTTGGAGAATTTTGAGCATTACTTTACTAGCGTGTGAGATGAGTGCAATTGTGCGGTAGTTTGAGCATTCTTTGGCATTGCCTTTCTTTGGGATTGGAACGAAAACTGACCTTTTCCAGTCCTGTGGCCACTGCTGAGTTTTCCAAATTTGCTGGCATATTGAGTGCAGCACTTTCACAGCATCATCTTTTAGGATTTGAAATAGCTCAACTGGAATTCCATCACCTCCACTAGCTTTGTTCATGGTGATGCTTTCTAAAGCCCACTTGACTTCACATTCCCGGATGTCTGGCTCTAGGTGAGTGATCACACCATTGTGTAGCCAGCTGTTATCACTCCTGATAAGAATATTCATTAGTATTAATAATAAGGAAGGTCTCATTCTCTCCAGTGACTGAGTCAAAATGTCAGCCACTGTTTACTTGGGATATCATTGAAATAGTCCTTTTTATTTTTGTTTCCCTAAAAGCTTCCTTCCCTTTTTTATCTGACTAGAGTAGTCCCCTGCCCTTATCCATAGGCCATACATTTCAAGACCCTCCATGGATGCCTGAAAGCACAGATAGTACTAAACTCTATATACATCAATATTAGGTTTTTTCCCTATATATACATAGCTATGATAAAGTTTAATTTATAAACTAGGAACAGTAAGAGATGGACAACAATAATGCATAATAAAATAGAATCATTGTAATGATACACTGTAATAATAGTTATGTGAATATGGTCTCTCTCTCTCAAAGTATCTTCTTGTACAGATTTAAAAATTTTTCCGTATTAACTGACCACTTAAGCCCCGTGTCGAATTTGAATTTCTTTGTCCTTCTTTACAATTTCACAAAAAGAAGATTCATTCTTACCATCAATTTTGGCAACCACAGAGAACCATTTTTTTTTCTTTTTGTATTAAGTCAAGAACTTTCACCTTTTCACTTAAAGTTGGAAAGCACTTTATGGTTCCTTTTTAGCATATCCAAATTGCCAGCGTCGCTACCTTGAGGCAATTATTAAGTAAAATAAGAGTTACCTGAAAACAAGCAGTGTGTGATACGGCAACAGTTGAGCTGATAACCTAAATGACTACCTGGAGGAATACACTCAACAAAGGGATGATTCACCTCCTGGGAGGGATGGAGCGAGATTTCATCATGCTACTCGGAACAACATGCAACTTGTGTGTCTGTGTGTGTTCAGTTGCTCAGTCACATCTGACTCTTTGAACCCCATGGACTGCAACCCGCCAGGCTCCTCTGTCCATGGGATTCTCCAGGCAAGAATACTGGAGTGGGTTGCCATTTCCTTCTCCACAACACGCAACATAAAACATATGAAATGTTTATTTCTGAAATTTTCTATTTAATCCTTTCTGACCAAGGTTGACTGTGTTTGATTGAAATCTCAGAAACCAAAACAACTTGTAAGGAGGGTCTTACTACATTCTATGTCATACTGGAGAGATTTTACTTTCGTTTTTCTTCTCATTTTCTCCTGCTACTGATGGAAGGGGAAATTTTTATGTTGGTTTCAACCTGAACAGTGAATTCCCTCATTGAGTAAAACGTGGATGCCACAATACTTTCTGTATAATTTCTGCACCTGAACTGTACTGTAGGGCTGTAGCAGATCAAGACCACACTTCTTAACTAACCATTTACATCTGATGCTGAATGGGCTTCCAAAGCACATAAAGTGATACTAAAATCTATGTCTGCTATCTTCAAGTGCCATTTTCAGCGGTTTGTCAGCAGGTCCTTCTAGCCTCGTAAAATGACTAAGTAGAAGGCATAAGTGAAAACCATCTGGCTTCCAAAATGCTGCTCTCCTCTCTCCTCACTTTTCTATAGCCTTGGAAATTCTTAGCACTGTTCATTCATTCTTCAACCCACAAATATTTATTGAGGTCCTCCAAGGATTTCGTCACAGAAATAGGTGGAAACTCATATAGCAGTATATGTATATCAATATACATGAGGTGGCAATACACACAGAACTCACAGTGGGTACAGGAGGGGGACAATTAAGCAATTATTACAATAATGGGTGCTCAGTGCCATGGCAGGAAAAGCACAGTTCTCTTGTGAACCTTTCTAGAAACTTTTAGCCTGTAGGGGTAGAAGGAGGCGGGAGATGCTTCCTGGAGGAAGTGGGATTTTAACAGTCCTGTGATACCACTTCATGGGAAATGGATGGAGAAACAGTGGAAAGAGTGTCAGACTTTATTTTGGGGGGCTCCAAAATCACTGCTGATGGTGCTTGCAGCCATGAAATTAAAAGACACTTACTCCTTGGAAGGAAGGTTATGACCAACCTAGATAGCATATTTAAAAGCAGAGACATTACTTTGCCAACAAAGTTCCGTCTAGTCAAGGCTATGGTTTTTCCAGTAGTCATGTATGGATGTGAGAGTTGGACGGTGAAGAAAGCTGAGCACCGAAGAATTGATGCTTTTGAACTGTGGTGTTGGAGAAGACGGAGAAGGCAATGGCACCCCACTCCAGTACTCTTGCCTGGAAAATCCCATGGACGGAGGAGCCTGGTGGGCTACAGTCCATGGGTCGCTGAGAGTTGAACACGACCGAGTGACTTCACTTTCACTTTTCCCTTTCATGCACTGGAGAAGGAAATGGCAACCCACTCCAGTGTTCTTGCCTGGAGAATCCCAGGGATGGCGGAGCCTGGTGGGCTGCCGTCTATGGGGTCGCACAGAGTCGGACACGACTGACGCGACTTAGCAGCAGCAGCAGCAGTTGGAGAAGACTCTTGAGAGTCCCTTGGACTGCAAGGAGATCCAACCAGTCCATCCTAAAGGAGATCAGTCCTGGGTGTTCGTTGGAAGGACGGATGCTGAAGCTGAAACTCCAATACTTTGGCCACCTCATGTGAACAGTTGACTCATTGGAAAAGACCCTAATGCTGGGAAGGATTGGGGGCAGGAGGAGAAGGGGATGACAGAGGATGAGATGGCTGGATGGCATCACCAACTTGATGGACATGAGTTTGGGTAAACTCCAGGAGTTGGTGATGGACAGGGAAGCCTGGCATGCTGTGATTCATGGGGTCACAAATAGTCGGACACAACTGAGCAACTGAACTGAACTGAACTGATGACACCATTCTTCTGAACTAAGGCATTTCTTTTAACCTTTGTTAAATGACTCAGTGGTAAAGATTTCACCTGCAATACAGAGATGCAGGAGATATGGGTTCCATCTCTGCCTGGGAAAGATTCTCTGGAGGAGGAAATGGCAACTCACTCCAGAAATCTTGCCTGGACAATCTCATGGACAGAGGAGCCTGGTGGGTTACAGCCCGTGGGATTGCAAGGGGTCAGATACAACAGAACTACTGAGCACGCACCATCACCATACCAAAATGCAAACCACTTACTTGAAAGAAAAACATTTTTAGATTATAAGAACTATGGGAACTAGTTCAAACTAGTGTTCACAAACTGAGGCCCTGAAGAAATAAATATTTGAATTGTTAAATATTGGATGGTGGGAGAAGGGAAGTTAAGCCTAAGGTGCATTGTTAAAAGAACAGGGAGCCACTTCTGTAGAGGATTTTGTGTCTACAGAGATTTGAGGCACCCGGGTGGGGGTGAGGTGGGAATAGGGCTTGGGGCTCAAGACCTTGAAACAAGATGCAGCTGTAGCAATCATTTCCTCCACACTTAGTTTTGCTTAAAGCCTTCTCCACTCTTGAGCTAGTCCTTACAAGTCCCACTCAACGAGGAAAATGCCTCAACTTGGCTTCTAGATAGTGAAAATGAAGTGTGAGAGGAAAAATATCTTTAAAATATCTGACAATATGTCTAAGGTTATCTGTGAGCCAAGACAAGTTTGGCTGGAAAAATCCATCTTGTTTTCCTGTAGGTTATCTCTGTGACCCCTCCTTCTATGTAAATTGTTTATAACTGTGTGATTCTATAACTCAACATAAAAATAGGTCGTTCATTATTTGGTTACATTATATGAACATGATCTGGCATCTCCATCTTCCTCATCCCTATAACATTTCAGAAATGCCAGTAAGTGAATCTCCTTTTAATTATTTAGAGAAACTTTCAGCCAAACATAATTGCAGCATAATTTACACAGGCACTCTGGATATAATAAAAAATCCTTCACCCTAATCTCAATTTGTGTCCTTTTTGAGTCTAACTCAAAACATTTATCAAATGATTCGCTTTCTTCTATTAAGTGACTCAGTGGTAAAGAATCCACCTGCCAATGCAGGAGACGTGGTTCGATCCCTGGGTTGGTAAGATCCCTTGGAGAAGGAAATGGCAACCCACTCCAGAATTCTTGCCTGGAAAATCCCATGGACAGAGGAGCCTGGTGGGCTACAATCCATGGGGTCGCAAAGAGTTGGACACGACCGAGCGACTAAACAACAGCAACATTAAGTAAATAATAGGAATGGTTTTCCTATGAAAATGAAGAGAGTTCACAGGTTATTGCCTACTAAGCAACTGGGAATTTTGTCTCTATTCCTCTTCCTGCTGCGAGAGATGTAAACTCTGAACCAGGAGCCCTACCGCTACTCCTGATAGCAGGATGTGTGTGTGTGTGTGTCTGTGTATGTGTGAAGTTGCTTAACTTATCTGATTTGTTTGTTCATGCAAAAAGTCATAAAATTATTATAGAGTTAATAATTGGGGGAATTAAGTGAGATTGTGTGTGTATGTGTGTTGCTGCTGCTGCTGCTGCTAAGTCGCTTCAGTCGTGTCCGACTCTGTGCGACCCCATGGACTGCAGCCCACCAGGCTCCTCTGTCCATGGGATTTTCCAGGCAAGAGTACTGGAGTGGGTTGCCATTGCCTTCTCCAGTATGTGTGTATATGTGTGTAAATAAAATATGTACCACACCCAGGCTGAAATAGATAGGTAGAAGTTAGATATTTTTATTGGGTTTCAGCCACTTTATGTCCTGACTCCTCTATTGGTCCCTCTAGTCCATATAGGTATTGATCTATAACAGCATCAACAAGGTTCTTCAATTTGAAATATTATAAAGACAGAGGCAGGTAAAAGATACAGAGAAAGAGAGAGAAGAAAGAGAAGAGAAAGGAAATAAGAAAACTAGATGACTGCACACATGTTCATATGTTTGAGGGACTGCGCTTGGAGTTTCCGCTTTTGCCATGGGACGAAGATCTGCACCTGGTGTCCCAACATGGAAGTGTGGAAATGGGACATGTTTCATGGAAATGATAGCAAAGATCTGAATAACATGTCATAGTTTCACTTTCACTTTATTCCAACAACAAACCTGTGAAGAGAGTAGATTAGTTACAGTCACTCTTTGCTTGCCGACTTTCAACCTATGAATGTGCTCAGATAAAAATAAAACTCTCCTGTGAGAACACACTGCATGGTACCAGCAGATGATGTTGGAGTGTGGGATGCTGTCTTTTGGACTCTAAAACCACGGTGCTTGACATCAGTGCATTTTGCTGTATTTGTGTTTATAAGACATTTTCCCAAACATTATTATCCACATCAGGTCCAGTAAGTCCAAGAGCATGACAGTGTTAGAAGTCTTCGTCAAGATATACAATCACCATGGAAACAGAAGAGATTTTTAAAATTTTAAAGTGATGAAAAAAGGAGGAATATTTCGTGTAAATATAGAATGAATTATTCAGAGTAGAAATGACTCTGAAGGACAAAGAGCAAGTCATGTAACATAAAAATGCTGTGCATATTCCAACAGACAATAACATCAAGAGAAAGGAAGAGGGACACAGTGGAACACTATTTGAGTGCATGGCTAGACATGGGCTGGGTAGGAGTCTTGTGTTAATTCTAAGCATTGGAGAAGTTTAAGGATTAGCTGATGCGGCCCTATTCCTGAAACTCTTATCTCTCACCAAAGAGAAAGTCTTTTCCAGTCTGCCTTACATCTACACAAGGGTGAAGGTGATGAGAAGGGGGACTAGCTGCAAAGGGACAGTGCAGAGCCCGGGAGATTCCCAAGAAGAGCAGTCATCTGCCTGCACAGACTTCCATTAGACACACACAAGGATGATTTTGAAGAAAATACATCATTCACTCATTCAAAATGTATTTATTCAATGCGTTCTGCATGCCAAGCTCTATTGTCTCAGTTAGACATTCATGGTAGAGAACATGTATGAACAAGACCAGCCTTAATTAAAAGTTTACAAAACTGATTCATTCTCCTGTTGCTAGCAATGCCCTTGGGACTGGACGTTTAGTCATTTTGAAAGTGAAAGAAAGAAAGAAAGTGAAGTCGCTCAGTCGTGTCCAACTCTTTGCGACCCCATGGACTGTAGCCCACCAGGCTCCTCTGTCCATGGGATTTTCCAGGCAAGGGTACTGGAGTAGGTTGCCATTTCCTTCTTCAGGGGATCTTCCCAACCTAGGGATCGACCCCAGGTGTTCCACATTGCGGGCAGACGCTTTACCATCTGAGCCACCAGGGAACTTTCCAATAAATGGATTCACTTACAACTTGATTGTAAGTAGAGTTTCTGTGTTAACATGTGGTCTACTGATGTGGAAAGTAGGGTTTGGAGAAGTTAAGAGATTTGTCCTCAAGTAGTCAGAACTGGAATGAAAATTCAAACCCCAGAGTTGACTTCAAAACAATTTTCTCTTCTGTGCTGTTCTTAGTCACTCAGTCATGTCCAGCTCTTTGCAACCCCATGGACTGTAGCCTGCCAGGCTCCTCTGTCCACCGGATTCTCCAGGCAAGAATACCAGAGTGGGTTGCCAAGCCCTCCTCCAGGGGATCTTCCCAACCCAGGGATCGAACCCAGGTCTCCTGCATTGCAGTCAGATTCTTTACTGTCTGAGTCACCAGGGAAGAAGTTCTCTTTTCTACTACATCATGATTCTTTAAAATAGGGTTCAATATATTATCCAAAACTGGACCAAAATTGAATCCTCAAAATTTCCTTCCTCTAGTTCTTGAAATCAAATGACATAAGATGCCTTAGACTTTCTTTTTTATATATGATGAGATCTTCTTTTTAATAGTCAACAAAGTATGTTACTAAGAATTACTAAAATACAGTATTAGAGTTTACCAAGGACTTACTCCTATATTCTACTAAGAAGACTGAATAGCACCAAAGGATTATCAACTTTGGCCTATGACCTACTAAAGTGCAGGGAGATAGTTTGGAACTTCTGCAATTTTGAGTAAATACGCTCTACATTTTTAGTGTTGTTATTATGAGTGAAGTGGAGATTTCAACTTCTGCCACCATTATCTTTATTTATAACTCATTGCTAATTTAATTTTAGAATTCTCTAAGTTTGAAGTGAGTTGTTAGGTTAATCTTATAGTGAATAGTGAGTTATCAATAATATTTGGGGTCAAAATTATCTAATGACTAGATTTTAAGACATAGGTTCTTTGAAGCTCAAAATAAGCATTTATTTTCCTAAAGCACATATATGTAGAATCCAACCTCAGCCAACAAAAGTACTGATACATGGACATTTCATTTGAAAAATGGAAATGAATAGAAGAGTGAACAGTATTTTCCACCTGTGCTCAAGAATATCTGAGAGTCACTTTAATCTATGAATAAGTGAAAGAAAAGTGAAAGTGTAGTCATTCAGCCCCATCTGACTCTGATCCCAGGAACTGCAGGCGGCCAGGCTCCTCTGTCCATGGAGTTCTCTAGGCAAGAATACTGGAGTGGATTGCCATTCTCATCTCCAGCGAATGTGGAGGGGGTTGTATTCTCCAGGGGTTGAATCCCCATTTACCACATTGCAGGCAGATTCTTTACCATCTATTACTATCCTCTAGGTGGCACTAGTGGTAAAGAACCCGCCTGCCAATGCAGGAGACGAGATATGGGGGTTCTATCCCTGGGTGGAGAAGATCCCCTGGAGGTGGAAATGGCAACCCACTCCAATATTCTTGCCTGGAGAATCCCATGGACAGAGGAGCTCGGCGGGCTGCAGTCCATGGGGTCACAAAAGAGTCAGACAGGACTGAGCAACTAACACACACACACACACACACACACACACACACACACACACACACGGTGTATCATTTACTACTGGTTAGCTATTCAAGAGCTGCTCCAATCCTTTCTCTCTTTCCACCTCACACTATTGATGTTGGAAAACAAAACCTGTGCTTTCCCCATTTTTCTTGAAGCTAGAGACAAGCTTCTGTGGCCTATGAAATGTAAATGGAAGTGTTTTGGGGGAGGTTTCTTAGCAAGCTTCTTCTTTTCTGGTGAATCAGGGCACCCTTATTTCCAAATTTTTCTACCATTGAAAGCAACACCCAGAACAAAAACAACTGCTTTGTAACTCTGAGGAAAGTAGCAACAGATTCATAGGGATGCACTGAGCTTATGCCGGCAGTTGCCTATCTATAAATTCCTTATTATGGGAGAAAAAGTAAATCCCTATTTGGTAAGGTCAATGAGTTTTGAGTCTTTTCTTAGGATCCAAAAGCATCTCTATTAATAGTTATGAATGAGAAAATATGAATTCATGTGCTGACTTTTGTATACAGTTCTTTTTTATAACATTGTTTCCAAGAGGACAAAGTGTCCTAGGTTCAGACTTTGTTTTAAAATGTTTTGAACTTTTTTAAACTAATGCAACATGATAAATCAACTGTACTTCAATGAAAATGTTTTTTCACAAAGTTTTTGAACTTAAGGCCCAAACTGCTAAGTAGATTCAAGTGTTCATCTTCATTATATCTCCCTCAGCTTGATGCTCTTGCTAACCCCCACACACATTTGTGCACACACACTACTCAAAGACCTATATTTGCCCCTATTACCTAGTGCCAGGATGATAAATTGCTTTCATCTCAGGTGCCAACATTGATAGATTGGTAGTGGCTGTCCAGATCACTATGCTGAGAATAATTCTGAGGCAGACAACACAACTCAAGAGGAAGAGTTGATCAATCGGCCAAGGCCGCCATACAATGTGAAAAATGGAGTGGCAGCACCTGTGTTTTTGTAACAGTTGACCTGATCCAGTGTATCAGATTTTAATTGCTCAACATAGTGTAATCTTTTTCTTCTCTCAACTCTGGAGGTAGGAATTCAGGGTTTTCAAATTGGGATGTTTAGTCCTCAAAGTATCGTAAATAAAACAATAGCCAGCTAGCGTACTTGAACTGGAATGGCAGAGAAAATATCATATCTTAAGTAACATTTAATATTTGCTGTACTGACCATGGGGTGCACCGCTTGCCTCTCCCCTTGAAGAAGAGTTTGTCACTCAGCTTCAAGATGTGCAGTTTAGCTGATAACATCCAGATGCAGAGCCTGCAGAATCCGCTTCAACTTGCAAGCCGAGGACACATGCTTCCTGAGCAGACTCAGACACTGATTAGCAAGGTGAGGGGTCAGAGCCTCACCATTTCTACCCATTATGGGGCTCCACTACTCTTCGCTCTGAGATTCCCTTGTATTGGTCAAGACTTCATTAGATCTGTATCATGGTCTGAGGCACTCAGAGCTTGATTCCGCTTCCTTCTGCCTTTCCTTTCACAAGGGGGGAATGCCAGTTCAGCATTGCTGCCACATCCTGCTCCCTCCTTCTTTGTCTTTCACATGTGGTACTCTCTCCTCCTCCCGTACTCCTAACTCCGTCGAGTGCTGGCTTCCTGGAGGCCCCAAACATGCACACAGACCTAGTATGGATGATATGTGTGTGCTCACTTGCTCAGCCGTGTCCGAATCTTTGCGACCCTATGGACTGTAGCCTGCCAGGCTCCTCTGTCTATGGAATTTTCAAGGCAAGAATATTGGAGTGAGTTGCCATTTCCTTCTCCAGGGCATCTTCCTGACCTAGGGATCGAACCTGTGTCTCTTTGCATTTCCTGAGTTGGCAGGCAGATTCTTTACCACTGAGCCACCTGGATGATGCTAGTATGGATATGGCTACTTACATTTACAAGGGCTTCCCTGGTGGCTCAGCAGTAAAGAATCCACTTTCCAACGCAGAAGACTCAGGTTTGATCCCTTGGAGGAAGAAATGGCAACCCACTCCAGTATTCTTGCCTGGAGAGTCCTGTGGACAGAGGAGCCTTGCATGCTGCAGTCCATGGAATTGCAAAGAGTCAGACATGACTTAGTGACTAAACAACAACAATTTACATTTACAAGACTTTTACATTAAGTGCACAACATTCCAAAAGAGGCAAAGTGCTGCATTGGCTTCAGCATCCGAGAATACGGATTAAAATCCCAGGCACTTACCATCAAATGGCATTAAACTGGTGTCCTTATCTTTAAAATGAGGATACTAATGGTGATAACTGATACGGCCATGTGAGAACTGAATGATATAATATCCATGAAATTGATTTCTAAACTATTAAGCCCTACATTTCCCAACTTCCCTGGTGGCTCAGATGGCAAAGAATCTGCCTGTAATGCAGGAGATCCAGGTTTGATCCCTAGGTGGGAAATATCCCCTGGAGAAGGAAATGGCTACCCACTCCAGTATTCTTGCCTAGAGAATTCTATGGACAGAGAAGCCTGGGCACAGTTCATAGGGTCACAAAGAGTCGGACATGACTGAGTGACTTTAAAAAAAAAGTGCTGCATAAATTTTGCTTATCATTACTGTTTATTACTGGGCTTCCTTGATAGCTCATTTGGTAAAGAATCCACCTGCAGTGGGGGAGACCCTGGTTTGATTCCTGGGCCGGGAAGATTCTCTGTAGAAGGGATAGGCTACCCACTTCAGTGTTCTTGGGTTTCCCTCGTGGCTCCAAGTAATCTTAAAAAACAACTACTGGCAGATCAATTAGCATTCCTTTACAAATATTGATTGTGCCTTTACCAGGACACTGGCGCTGATCTAGGAAACGAGGTTAACAAAGTCCCTGCCCTGGTGAAGCTTACATTTTCTACGCTAACCAAGTCAATATGAGTTTCATTTAAAAAATACTAAGTAGTTAGCAACAGGTCACTAACAGTGGAGGCTGTATCTCTGGCTTGTGTTCTTAGTCGCTCAGTTGTGTCCAACTCTTTGTGACCCCATGGACTGCAGCCCATAAGGCTCCTCTGTCCATGGGGATTCTCCAGGTAAGAATACTGAATTGGGTTGCCATGCCCTCTTTGTCTCTGTCTTGGTTCAAGTATAATCCCAATTTGTTCTTGTCCCAGGCTTTGTCTTCGTTGATCTTTCCTGCTGAACTGCCTTTTCTTGCTTTTAGTTTCACCATCCTTGATGCTGTGAATCCTGCAGGGGGCTAACAGACTAGAGCGGTAACTTCTTACTACGCTGCGGTTCAGCTGGCCTGCTGCTTGCCTCACACACTTTTTTTTTTTTCTCTTTGCCTTTCTCTTCTTGGTGACCCAACCCCCTCTTTTCCTGAACATTCGCACATCTCACTTCTCTGGTCCCTATCTTCTGTCTTCACTTCGGCATTTCTTTTTTTGCTGCCACCCTCAGTGGGAGCTGTTCTCTCTGTGTCTTCAGAAGGCCTTGTTGTTTTGGCAGTAAAAAACAAACTTCCTGGCAGAAAACAAAAGCAGACACACCTCTCAGGAAATTTGACCTCTGTTGCTAACACTTCTAGGCACATTGTAGCCACAGGAATCAACATGCATCTCTAAGAGGTTTCATCACTTCAGATGAACTCAGGCCTCAACAAGATAGAAAGGAATGCAGCCATAATTACAGACTGTGATCAGGGTCAGCTGGTCACCATTCACCGAGAGGTTGGCTGGGATGAAGTCACTGTGTGGAGTATACAGTATCAAATGTCTGCGGAAACCTCTGGTCCAAAATATTTTATCACATTCTACACCCAATTTTTAAATTGGCTTTTAAAATTTTTATACTCATGCCTAGAAGCCAATAGATTAGTGGTTACCAAACTTTTTAACCATACTCTACTGTTAGAAATAAATATGCGTGCATGCTAAGTCACTTCAGTTGTTTCTGACTCTTTGCAACACTGTGGACCATAGCCCTCCAAGCTCCTCTGTCAATGGAATTCTCCAGGCAAGAATACTGGAGTGGGCTGCCATTTCCTCCTCCAGGATCTTCCTGAACCAGCATCTCTTATGTCTCCTGCCTTAGCAGGCAGGTTGAGAGCTGTGCTCGATCTCTGGGTTAAGAAGATTCCCTTGGAGAAGGAAATGGCAACCCACTCCAGTATTCTTGCCAGTATTCTGACCTGGAGAATACCTCATGGACTGTAGCCCACCAGGCTCCTCTGTCTATGGAATCACAAAGGGTCGGACATGACTGAGTGACTAACATTTTCACTTCACTTTCTTTACCACTATCACCACCTGGGAAGCCCAGAAATAAATATGTATATGTATAAATACATGCATGTGCATATACATATGTGCATGTGTACACATATGTATTTTTATATATCTGAAACTAAAATTTCACAAAACAGTATCACCTTTATTTTGTGTGGAGCTCAAATTGTTCTTTTTCTTTTTAATCTAGTCTATCAATAACAACTTTTTAAATATACTGGTCTTGACCTTGGGATTTTGTAACATTTTTTTGATGCCATTTCTACTCAGTGTGGTAAAACTTATGGATTCCCTTCTTGGACTAATGTTTTTAAATACGCAAAACAAAATTCATAGGATTACAAAGGAAATGAACTGTATTGAAATAGTCTTATCTTTGGACCTCTTTGGGGAAAAGAGGGCCACATCCATGGACCCAAGTTAAGAACCCCTGCTTGACTAAATTGATCTAACAACCGTCTGCAAGCCACAACCTGCAGTATGGAAATGATGACTGTAGACAAAGGCTCAGAACACTTTGTAGTAATTCAATATTTCAGATGCTTTTTATCCTCTCATGGTTTTGTCATTCTCTTCTCCCTCCCTTTCCCCATGCTTCCTTTCCAGTGACAGCCCCTCACCTGTGTGCACGCATGCACACACACACACACACACGAGCCAGGTCTTAGGTCTGGACTACTGTGTCTGGCCCCCTTATGTCCCCACTCCCACTCCCAGACTTCGCCTGGGTCCCAGCCCCTCTGGCTCCCACCGCAGATCTCTTTCATTGGCTTATTATCTCCGCAAGCCAGTGCTCACAACTGTGGTTTTCTTGGTTTCCTACATGGCACTGTGATCTGATAGGTGCATTCTAACCAGAATAATGGTGGAGACCAGAGTCCTGGTCGTTTATTTCTCAAGTTTCAGTGACCCCTCTGCGACAGGTGTTTCTGTTAGATCTGTGGCTGAGCCTCCACCCCACCGCAGGCAGCCTCTCCCGGTCACTCCCAGGTTGACGTCCCTGATGCCCCAACCTGGCCCCGCAGCCATACAGAGCACAGCTGACCCCAGCAGTGAACAGCTCAGTGAGGGCCTTTGGGAGGAACTGGAGTCACGGGCTACACAGAACTGCGCAGGTGCTGTCTCCACTGGTTTGTGGCTATGATTTGCCACAAAAATTTGAGCCCTCCCCAGAATAAAGAAGGACACAGGAAAAAGAAGAGTCTGCTTCCTGTTTGGCCTGAGAATGGGCAGACAGCTCTAGAATCATTCTAACAGACCAATAGAACTTCCTGGTCCAAAATATGAATCATCTCAGTTGAGTAACTCACTCGTGTCCAGCTCTTTGAAATCCCATGGACTGCAGCATGCCAGGCTTCCCTGTCCATCACCAACTCCTGGAGTTTACTCAAACTCATGTCCATCAAGTCGGCAATGCCATCCAACCATCTCATCCTCTGTCATCCCCTTCTCCTCCTGCCCCCAATCCTTCCTAGCATCAGAGTCTTTTCAAATGAGTTGGCTCTTCACATCAGGTGTCCAAAGTTTTGGAATTTCGGCTTCAGCATCAGTCCTTCCAATGAATATTCAGGACTGATCTCCTTTAGGATGGACTGGTTGGGTCTCCTTGTAGTCCAAGGGACTCTCAACAGTCTTCTCCAACATCACAGTTCAGAAGCATCAGTTCCTCGGCACTCAGCTTTCTTCACAGTCCAACTCTCACATCCATGCATGACTATTGGAAAACCCAGAGCTTTGACTAGATGGATCTTTACCAGCAAAGTAATGTCTCTGCCTTTTAATAGGCTGTCTAGGTTGGTCACAGCTTTTCTTCCAAGGAGCAAGCGTCTTTTAATTTCATGGCTGCAGTCACCATCTGCAGTGATTTTAGAACCCCCAAAATAAAGTCAGCCACTGTTTCCACTGTTTCCTCATCTATTTGCCATGAAGTGATGGGATTGGATGCCATGATCTCAGTTTTCTGAATGTTGAGTTCCAAGCCAACTTTTTCACTCTCCTCTTTCACTTTCATCAAGAGACTCTTTAGTTCTTCTTCGCTTTCTGTCATAAGGGAGGTGTCATCTGCATATCTGAGGTTATTGATAATTCCCCTGGCAATCTTGATTCCAGCTTGTGTTTTCCAGCCCAGCATTTCTCATGATGTACTCTGCATGTAAGTTAAATAAGCAGGGTGACACTATATAGCCTTGATGTACTCTTTTCCCAATTTGGAACCAGTCAATTGTTCCATGGCCCATTCTAACTGTTGCTTCTTGACCTGCATACAGATTTCTCAGGAAGCAGGTCAGGTGGTCTGGTATTCCCATCTCTTTAAGAATTTTGCAAGCAACACATTAGGAAGGCTTTTTTCTTGCCTGGAGTCAAATCCTGTTCTGTTGGTATTGCTCTGTGCTTCTGGGCTCAGTAAAACAAGTCCAGCCTTTCAGATGATAATGGCAGAGGCCAGGGAAAAGGAAGTAACTCAGTTCTCCCTCGACTTCACTGTGAAGGGTTTTAGTACAGTGTTGACTTAATCTTTACAGTAACTCTCTGAGGTCGGTATTATTAATATTACTACCTAAGGTTATTAGGTTTAGTAAACAAACTAGAGAATGCACAATTAAATTCAAATTTCGGATAAAAGCAAATAATTTTTAATGTAAAAATGCCTCTTCCCCTCTCCCCAAATTGTGAAATTAATGTGTACATGGAGAACAGCTACCAAAGTATCATGCATTTTACTGGCATCTCTATTATCATGTCCATTTTGGAGCTGAGGAAACTAAGGTTCAGAGTCTGGCAAGAAGCAGACTGGAATCCAAGCCCAGGTCTTTGGTTTTAAAGTTCAGGTGTTTTTTTTTTTTTTCTTTCAACACATGATACAATTACATAGTATCTCCCTCTGACCCACTCCAAGCAAAATGTGGACTTCCCCGGCGGTCCTGTGGTTAAGATTTCCACTTTCAGTGCAAAGGGTGAGGATTCAATCCCTGATAGGGGAGTTAAGATCCCCCATGCCTCATAGCCAAAAAACCAAAACATAAGACAGAAACAATATTGTAGCAGATTCAACACTGTGTTGTTGTTTCCATGGGCTCCTCAGGTGGTGCTAGTTGTAAAGAACCCATCTGCCAATGCAGGAAATATGAGAGACCAGGGTTCTATCCCTGGGTCAGAAAGATCCTCTAAAGAAGGGAAAGACAATCTGCTCCAGTATTCTTGCCTGGAAAATTCCATGAGCAGAGGAGCCTGGAGAGCTACAGTTCATAGGGTTGCAAAGGGCCAGACACGACTCAAGCAACTTAGCATGCATGCAGAGAACTACCAAAGCAATTAAAACAAACAAGTAAACATCAAGCCAAAAAATAGCAAACAAAGAAATCAAACATATTTTCAACTAAGAGAAGACAACCCAGAGGAAACTACTGCTCCTTTTACTTAACACTGTGGGCAGAATTCCTGGTGAGAAACCAGCAAGAGCTTTAGCTTGGAGTGAACACTGGAGGTGTTTGGTGACCCTGAGAACAGAAGAGAACTGTGGACCGGAAGCCCCTTCCATACAGAGCTGCTTCCAGGGCTTCTGGAAAGCACCCTCCTTTATCACTGAAGTTGGGGGAAAAGGGAGGTTGGACTGCTGATGCACGCCTTTCCACCTGGTGTCACTGGAACCCGATGTCCTAATCATATTTCCCTGTCACCTTTCAGCACTGATTTACTTTCTCTTCCCATTCTCCATGCGGCAGAACTAATTGCCTGCCTAATTGCCAAAACTAATTGCTGTGACATTCATTGTTCATCTGCTCTCTTCTCTGGCTGGAGCTCAGGCAGGTGGCTCACGCAAAGGCAAGGATGGAATTATTTCTGGGTTGCTTCAGGGACATGGTGCTTCAGAGCAGTGTCCCAGCAATAGCTTCCGTCATGGAGGTGGATCAAGGAAATAGCTTCCTTGCTGCAGAGAGGATGGTGGTTCCTTGGAGGGGTTCACCTTCTGGCTTGAGATGGGGTTGCTTTGACAGATTTTGAGGCCATTAAATTATACTTCTCTGGAGTCCTTTTCTCCCATTTAGAGATTAGCATTAGACTTGTTGATTAAAAAACTGAGAGAGGTGCACCTGCTTCTCTCTGGCCCCACGGTTGGTTAGAGGCAGAGCTTGGATCTGATACCACAATGCTCCTTACTGTTACTCTTGAACAAGTTTTTCTTTTACATTTCCTTATGCATTTTTATTAAAACACTATCAAGTAATTTCCTCATAGGTAGCTAGAATAACAGTTGTTAATATTTACTGAGTTGTTATGAACATGAAGCCCTTTCCATACATTTTTTCATTTAATCCTCAAAAACAGCAGCGTGAGGAGGTGCTATCAGAGTGCTTAATTTACAGATGCAGACAATGAGGCAAGAGGAGGTTAATAGTTTGCTTTGGTTCAATCCGCTGGCCAATACAAAGTCATGTGCAGGATCCTTATGACCATTTCTGGATTCTGATAGATGGAAGAACTTCTGAAGATGGATTGAAGGTGGTAGTTGGAACAGTTTGAAACTAATCAGTCAAATTATATAAATTATTATGTAAATTTGTTGTTGACCTAGGAGTCACGACATCCTCTTTTCTCCCATATTGCTGACACAAACACAAATGGACTGCAATCCTGGTTTGGAGTTTAACTCAAGGAGTTCAGGAGAAATTCCGGGGACTTATCATACAAAGGACAAAAAGACAGTGTGTTGAGAGTTGGAGGCCCGAGTATCTGCCTCTAGCTAGGTCTGTGGGATGACCTGGTTACCTCAGTTTCTTCTGTGAAATGACAGGATTGGACTCCATGGTACAGTAGACCAAGATCATTGCCATTCTATGCATCTTAGATGGCACGACCAAGATGGAAGCACACAATGGCAGAGGCCTGTGATAACTTTCAAGACAGCTCTCCAGTTACTGTAAATAAAAGTCTTATTGTTTGGTTCTTGACCTTGTCACCCCTCAGTGACAGGAAGAATAATAAAAGCAATGTCACTATTGTGTGAAATGAGAGATTCTCATCCAGAAGAAAACTATGACATATACAATAGCAAACTATTTGGAAGCTGAGAAAATAATTATATAATTGATTAAACAGGGTAGGAAAAATGAATTGTGATAAGGAAAAAGGACTAAGAGTTAAAAAAAGTTTTGAAATTTTGTTTGCTAAAAAGGAAGTTTTTTAAGGTGACTAATGTATAGAAAGAACGAACTATTTCAAAGAATTTTTAAGAGGAAGACCTAAACACAATTAGAAGAAAATCAGGAGAGAAAAAAGAAAAATTTAATTTTATCTGATGGAAAAAAAAGCTGTCTTCATGAAAAACAGAGATTTTGAAATGAAGAATTCTGTCTTCAATTGCCTTTTTAGAATTCCTCTGGGTAATTTTATGAGGCCCTTGTGATCTTGCAACATTTAAATGCCTATGTGAGGGAAATGTAGTAAGGCATGAATTTAAAAATGAATTTTATAATAGAACACTCATTAGCAGGGGAGAAGGCAATGGTAACCCACTCCAGTACTCTTGCCTGGAAAATCCCATGGATGGAGGAGCCTGGTAGGCTGCAGTCCATGGGCTCTCGAAGAGTCAGACACGACTGAATGACTTCACTTTCACTTTTCACTCTCATGCCTTGGAGAAGGCAATGGCAACCCACTCCAGTGTTCTTGCCTGGAGAATCCCAGGGACAGTGGAGCCTGGTGAGCTGCTGTCTATGGGGTTGCACAGAGTCAGACACAACTGAAGCGACTTAGCAGCAGCAGCATTAGCAGGATGTTCCATGGAAACTGGTAGAAAGACCCCCAGAGAAGAGGGCAGAATTTGAGTTCCTAATACGATCCTTCCTGCTGTGTGATCTTGGGCAAGTCCCACCGTCTCTGAGGGCCTCATGTCCTCTGATTTGCATGAGGTCATTGGATTGAATGCCTCCAAGGCCTTATTCTGTATGTTTGCATTGCTCATTGTAGATCATACTTAAAAAACCATTTGGTAGTCATAGGTCTATAGACCATAGGCATTAGGATAAAACCCAGAAACTCTATTTTTAAAATTCACATCTGGGCCGGATGAAACACAAGCTGGAATCAAGATTGCTGGAAGAATATCAATAACCTCAGATATGCAGATGACACCACCCTTATGGCAGAAAGTGAAGAGGAACTAAAGAGCCTCTTGAAGGTGAAAGAGCAGAATGAAGGGACTCCAAAATGAACATAATAATAGGGATGCCAGTAAAATGCATGACACTTTGATAGCTCTTCTCCATATACACATTAATTTCACAATTTGGGGAGAGGGGAAGAGGCATTTTTACATTAAAAATTATTTGCTTTTATCCGAAATTTGAATTTAATTGTGCATTCTCTAGTTTGTTTACTAAACCTAATAACCTTAGGTAGTAATATTAATAATACCGACCTCAGAGAGTTACTGTAAAGATTAAGTCAACACTGTACTAAAACCCTTCACAGTGAAGTCAGGGAGAATTGAGTTACTTCCTTTTCCCTGGCCTCTGCCATTATCATCTGAAAGGCTGGACTTGTTTTACTGAGCCCAGAAGCACAGAGCAATACCAACAGAACAGGATTTGACTCCAGGCAAGAAAAAAGCCTTCCTAATGTGTTGCTTGCAAAATTCTTAAAGAGATGGGAATACCAGACTACCTGACCTGCCTCCTGAGAAACCTGTATGCAGGTCAAGAAGCAACAGTTAGAATGGGCCATGGAACAATTGACTGGTTCCAAATTGGGAAAAGAGTACATCAAGGCTATATAGTGTCACCCTGCTTATTTAACTTACATGCAGAGTACATCATGAGAAATGCTGGGCTGGAAAACACAAGCTGGAATCAAGATTGCCAGGGGAATTATCAATAACCTCAGATATGCAGATGACACCTCCCTTATGACAGAAAGCGAAGAAGAACTAAAGAGTCTCTTGATGAAAGTGAAAGAGGAGAGTGAAAAAGTTGGCTTGGAACTCAACATTCAGAAAACTGAGATCATGGCATCCAATCCCATCACTTCATGGCAAATAGATGAGGAAACAGTGGAAACAGTGGCTGACTTTATTTTGGGGGTTCTAAAATCACTGCAGATGGTGACTGCAGCCATGAAATTAAAAGACGCTTGCTCCTTGGAAGAAAAGTTGTGACCAACCTAGATAGCATATTAAAAGGCAGAGACATTACTTTGCTGGCAAAGATCCATCTAGTCAAAGCTCTGGGTTTTCCAATAGTCATGCATGGATGTGAGAGTTGGACTGTGAAGAAAGCTGAGTGCCGAGGAATTGATGCTTCTGAACTGTGATGTTGGAGAAGACTGTTTAGAGTCCCTTGCACTGCAAGGAGACCCAACCAGTCCGTCCTAAAGGAAATCAGTCCTGAATATTCATTGGAAGGATTGATGCTGAAGCCGAAACTCCAAAACTTTGGCCACCTGATGTGAATAACTGACTCATTGGAAAAGACCCTGATGCTGGGAAAGATTGAAGGCAGGAGGAGAAGGGGATGACAGAGGATGAGATGGTTTGATGGCATCACCAACTCGATGGACATGAGTTTGAGTAAAGTCCGGGAGTTGGTGATGGATAGGTGCTGGAGTCCAGCTTCGGCAGCCAGGGAATCGCCATGAAGAGATGAGCAGTGTCGGCGGAGAATGATGCAGCCTCTGACTCAAAGTGCAGGACTGCCATGTTTATTTCAAGCATCAGGTTTTCTTTTATACTTTTACAAAAGCATTAGGTCAGAGGTTTGACATCTTCAGTTCCCCCTCACCCAGATTTCAGTTCAGTTCAGTTGCTCAGTCGTGTCTGACTCTTTGCAACCCCATGAATCGCAGCTCACCAGGCCTCCCTGTCCATCACCAACTCCCGGAGTTTACCCAAACCCATGTCCATCGAGTCGGTGATGCCATCCAACCATCTCATCCTCTGTCATCCCCTTCTCCTCCTGCCCCCAATCCTTCCCAGCATTAGGGTCTTTTCCAATGAGTCAACTCTTCGTATCAGGTGGCCAAAGTATTGTAGTTTCAGCTTCAACATCAGTCCTTCCAGTGAATACCCAGGACTGATCTCCTTTAGGATGGACTGATTGGATCTCCTTGCAGTCCAAGGGACTCTCAAGAGTCTTCTCCAACACCACAGTTCAAAAGCATCAATTCTTCGGCACTCAGCTTTTTTCACCGTCCAACTCTCACATCCATACATGACTACTGGAAAAACCATAGCCTTGACTAGACGGACCTTTGTTGGTAAAGTAATTTCTCTGCTTTTAAATATGCTATCTAGGTTGGTGATAACCTTCCTTCCAGGGAGTAAGCGTCTTTTAATTTCATTGCTGCAGTCACCATCTGCAGTGATTTTGGAGCCCCCCAAAATAAAGTCTGACACTGTTTCCATTGTTTTCCCATCGACTTCCCACCCAGATTTACTGTCTCCATAAATCATTGTTGCCCTTCAGAGTTCCTTCTTAAGTGTCCTTGTGATTATATTGTAACTCATGTTTGTCTCTGGGCTGCATACCACATTCCTCAGTGTATTTCTTATCTTTCTAAATCCTGCTAGCCCCTAGTATCCTAAGCTCATTAATATGCCAACACTACAACATTCCTTAAACTTTTAAGCGACTTAGCAGCTTCAGTCGTGTCCGACTCTGTGTGACCCCATAGACAGCAGCCCACAAGGCTCCACCGTCCTCGGGATTCTCCAGGCAAGAATACTAGAGTGGGTTGCCATTTCCTTCTCCAGTGCATGAAAGGGAAAAGTGAAAGTGAAATCGCTCAGTCGTGTCCGACTCTTAGCGACCCCATGGACTGTAGCCTACCAGGCTCCTCTGACCATGGGATTTTCCAGGCAAGAGTACTGGAGTGGGGTGCCATTGCCTTCTCCCCTTAAACTTCTGGCTTCTAACTATTATTAATTATTCTTATACCCTAAACTCAGCAAACTTCTTTTGCCATAAACATTTCCCTCGCAAGCAGGTCTCAGATAACTGTCTTTCCTGTGGCCTCAAGCTGCAGCCTACGTGCTCATCCTGGAAGATTCTTTGTAAAGATCCTTGAACAAATGTCAATAGTTAACTTTATGGATTATTTCCTGGGCATAACTCCAGAAGGCTTTGTGCTTTCTCATGCTCCTTGAAGAACAATAAGCACCTTAACATTCTTTCCAGCCAACTCAACCGAAGGAAGGAAAGGACAAGTCAGAATCACAAGACCTAACTCCTTCATCCTGGGACCGTGTGTGTGGGATGAGGAGAAGGGGTTGGGGCCGTGCCTCCATTTTGTCAGTAATGCCTAACGCAGCTCCCGACAAATAGGGAAGACTGGCGTGCTGCAATCCATGGGATTACAAAGAGTCGGACACAACTGATCGACTGAACAGAACTGAGCTGAATGCGTTGCTTCTGGCTATGGTTTGCAGCTCAGGCTCAGACATGCTGAAGAGGAGAATGGAGCATCAGAGGAATGACTGAGCTTTGCCCTCAGGTAGGTCCCTTCCCTGGGCTTCCCTGGTGCTCAGTGGTAAAGAATCCTCCTGCAATTCAAGACCCACAGGAGACCTGAGTTTGATCCCTGGTTTGGGAAGATCTCCTGGAGGAGGACATTGCTACCCACTCCAGTTCTTGCCTGGAGGATTCCATGGAGAAGGGAGCCTGGAGTGCTACGTCCCATGGGGTCACAAAAGAGTCGGACGTGGCTGAAGCAACTTAGCACGCATGCACAGGTCCCTTCCCTACCCTGAGATTCTGAACTGGTATTTTGAGCTGCTTTTCCCATAAAGAAGAACCGAAAACAGCTTAGGAGGAGACAGGTGGAATCAGGAGTGTGGTGACATAACACAACAGCGCTTTCTCAGTGGTTTTTAGGAAAAGTCAGGGATGGAATTCGGTGGCTGACTTCACACTTGGCGGTCCTTAGTGGACCTTCTGAGGACCCAAATAATCAAAGGCACCTTCAAAGTTTGTGAGCATGAAGCTTCTGTAATTACGAGAGCCCTCTTTAAGGGAAAAAAAAATTGCAGATTTACAAATACAAAATTAGGCATGGAAGTGAATATTTACTTCGAATAAGAAAATAGATCATGACAGACTTCAGGATCACTGAAGAATTAGGTCCCTTTCTTCTGAGATCTTGTCAGGCAATTTACCAGAAACACTTCCGGTTGTCAAGCTGCTCCTCTTTCCACCTGCAACACTCTACAGTGCTCAGCAACTCAGATGCTCACGGGCCCAGATAAGTGAGGAGATCTGCTGTGTACACTTTACTAAGTTCATGATTTATCTTCTCCTGCACCCAACTGAAACTTTTATGTGTGTGTTAGTCACTCAATCGTGCCCGATGCTTAGTGACCCCATGGGCTGTAGCCCGCTAGATTCCTCTGTCTATGAAATTCTCTAGGCAAGAATACTAGAGTGGGTTGTCATGCCCTTCTCCAGGGGATCTTCCTATCCCAAGGATCAAACCCAGGTCTCCAGCACTGCAGGCAGATTCTTTACCATTTGAGCCACCTGGGATAATAGAATACTTTTATAATTGTACTTATTATATATAACATATATATATATATAGCTGTACAGTTATAATATATACAAGTGATATTGTTAGAGTGTCAATGGAGAAATAAAAAAACAAAACAAACAGTGGGGGGAACTTTAATAATCCCACCATCTTAACCAACCATCGTTTTCCTTTGTCCATGCTCATATGGACATAACATGTGTGTTTGAAATCATGGTACAGATACAGTTTCATATTCTTTTTCTCTTAACACACCATCATTTCCCTATGGTGCTCTATTGTGTTTATCAACTTGGTATTTCTAGGATGCACAGTTATCCACTCTCCTGCCATTATCAGAAATTTATATTATACAAATAAGAATGATGAAGATGAGAATGGAGTTTTACCCTGGCTATGGACAGTTCTAGGCTTCCCAGGTGGCACAGTGGTAAAGAATCCGCCTGCCAATGTAGGAGACGCAAGAGACTCAAGTTCAACTCTTGGGTGGGGAAGATCCCACAGAAGAGGAAATGGCAACCCACTCTAGCATTCTTGCCTGGGAAATCCCATGGACAGGATCCTGGCAGGCTACAGTTCATGGGGTCGAAAAGAGTTAGACATGACTGAGCATACACAAACAGCATGGACAATTCTAACATGTAAAAAAAATTTTTTTGAAAGACCCTAGTAACATTTTAATTCACAGAGGCATAAATAATCTGTCAATTTAAAGAGAAAAAATCAGTCAAAACAATTATTAGGTGTGGGCAAATAAAGAAACCATCAGCAGGTTGGATTTCTACTTTCCAAGTAATTTCTTCAGGTAAGCAATTGAAAATCCAGTGTGAATGACCCTTCTCATGGGGTTATTGACTAGAATAAATAGAGATTGCCATCTGACTGAGTACTACAAGGACATTTTCTTTTTCTTCAGGAGCATTTCCTAATGGAAAGTATTTCTACCAAAGTCACACCTTGCCAATTCTAGGGAAATAATTTAATTATACCATTTAGAACAGAAATTATTCCACAGAACACTGAGGACCCTCTCTCTGAGAAAATCTGCACAAAACAGTTCCGTAGGCTCAGGAGTTCCGCCTTCCTGGGTGGAAATTAGTTGCTGAGCACAATGATTCATAACTTCATGAAACAGTTGCTGTGGGTGGACTCATGTCACTCACGTCCCCCTTTACGCCCATGGCTACACCTTCTAACCTTTTACTTTCTCAGCTTCTCAGTGTGGTGCAGCAACCAAACCACCCTGGAGGGGGTTGGCTTTTTAAAATTCCACCATAAAAAAAACTTGGGTAATGAAGACGTGGCAAAAGAATCAAAAATCTCTTATTCTAAATCTTCTGATGTCCAATAGACATGGGTTTGGGTGGACTCCGGGAGTTGGTGATGGACAGGGAGGCCTGGCGTGCTGCGGTTCATGGGGTCACAAAGAGTCGGACACGACTGAGCAACTGAATTGAACTGATGTCCAACAGGTGGCAAGATCAGGATTTAGAATGGTTGTTTCTGGGATTTGAAACTGTCTCCACAGTGCAGTCAATTCATAAGTAAAGTGATTACAGCTCCTCACAGGTCACTGACAGCTTTACACCTAAGATGAGTCTAAGCTACTAAAATTATGCCTAAGTCATTTTTGGAATGAACCTGAACTTTAATTGGCTTGATTCACTTTATTTGGGAGGTTCCTAATATGTCAAAGATTGTCGCAAAAGTCCTGTATGAGAATTTAAATCTCATGTGCTCATGTTAAGGGCAGACAGGGGTCTGAGAGCATCTTAGCAGAGGCCAGGTGTCTATTTCAGCTGAAGATATCTTGGATGTTATGACAGTGTTGAGGCTTAGACCCTCCCCAAACTTCAACCTGTAACCTCTCTTCAAACTTTGTGGCTTTATTGCTTTATAATGAAAGGCAAGATTTGGGGTTAACTACAAAGAACTGGTTTCACAAAATCTCCAAAGGTATTAATCTCCCTTCTGCATCAGTGACTCATCTGATGTCACAGGGATGGCGATGATCAAAGGGTTTCCGCCTGGCAAAGACAAAAATGTGTACATTCCATTTTTTTTTTAATTTTATAAAAGCCAATGTCTATGTGAACCAAAAACAGGGACTGACATTCTGACCAGCCAATTTTCTCCCTGATGCTTTTGTAAAATGAAATTTTCTTTGCTTCCTATTTTTATTCTGTCTTATAGTGTTGCTGGCATGGATAACAATCACACTTGGCGCTTCTGTCGTGCTTTTCATCCAAAGATTTCAAAGTGCTCCCCAACAGGATTTCATCCTCACTGCAGGGCAGGGAGGAAGGTCAGCTCTATTTTGCCTAGTGAGCAGATGGAATGCTGAGAGGTGACATGACTTATAAGCCTGCCCTGCAAAGCAGCAGGGGCAGAACCAAGTTAGAGCCCAAGCTTCCCAACTTCTAACTCCATCTGCCGTTCACTTGTCCAAACTGATGTGGCCTCTTCTAAGAAGGGCTTGAACAGTCAGACCCAGCAAGATATGTTACAAACAGCTTGTTAAGTGTTTTCCTTGGAAAGTCACCATGCCAAGGTGAACTGACCTCTGGGAGAAACTAGAAGCCCCAATCTAAAGAGGTTGGGTTTGTTTTGAGAACTAGTTTTCAGACTTTAGGAGATTGGAAAAATATGCCTAAAAAGTGAGTACAAATCTTCTGAGTGAAAAATGGCTACCAGACTTCAATACTTGAAAATATCAAAGTGTTGGCAAGGAAGTCAAGCAACAGGAATCTTATACACTGCAGTTGGGAATGTAATTAGTACCACCACACAGCAAAACAATTTAGCAATAGCTTATAAAGTTGTACATGAACATGTACTTCAACCCAGTCATTCCATTCTTGTGTATTAATATACACACATATGTATAGATGTACCTTGGTTGCCCTGGTGGCTCAGCTGCAAAGAATCTGCCTGCAATGCAGGAGACTCGGGTTTGATCCCTGGGTTGGGAAGATCCTCTGGAGAAGGGAATGGCTACCCACTCTAGTATTCTTTCCTGGGAAATCCCATGGACAGAGGAGCCTGGGCTTGCAAAAGAGTCAAACATGACTTAGCAACTAAACAACAATAAATGTGCTGTGTGCTATACTCAGTTGCTCAGTTGTATCTGACTCTGTGACCTTATGGACTATAGCCCGAAAGTCTCCTCTGTCTATGACATTTTCCAAGCAGGAATATTGGAGTGGATTGCCCTTTAAACAACAACAAATAGGTATACATAAAATATATATAATTCATGAGATGAAATATTATCCAGGGGTGAAGATGAATAAATCATATATTCACATAAAATATGGATAAATCTTATCTATAGTACTTAACAGGAAAAAAGCAAGACTGAGTAGATAAGCTAAAAAGTTAATCTATTTTTGTAAAGCTCAAAAATATGAGAATGAAACATATGCTCAGAGGCACAAACATATACAGGACAAAACTGTTTTTTAAAAAATAAGGGGATGATAAAGACAAAAGCATGTGGTACTTACATCTTGGGAAAGACAGGAATCTGAGATTGGGGAGCATATTAGTCAAGGTTCTCCAGACAATCAGAGCCAATAATATATATATAGGTAGAGATCCATTATAAGGAATTGGCTCATGAGATTATGGAGGCTGGAAAGTCCCACAACTTGCCATCTGCCAGTTGGAGGCCCTGGAAAGCAGGTGGTACAGTTCTGGTCCAAAGGCCCGAGAGTCAGTGAAGCCAATTGGGGGGATCCCAGTCCAAGGGCAGGAGATGACCAACGTCTCAGCTCAACAGGCAGGAAACAAAAAGGGCAAATTTTTCCTTCTTCTACGTTTTTGTTTTATTCAGGCCCTAGACAGGTTGGATTACCTTGCCAACAAAGATCCATCTAGTCAAAGCTATGGTTTTTCCAGTAATCAGGTATGGATGTGAGAGTTGGACTATAAAGAAAGCTGAGCACCGGAGAATTGATGCTTTTGAACTGTGGTGTTGGAGAAGACTCTTGAGAGTCCCTTGGACAGCAAGAAAATCAAACCAGTCAATCCTAAAGGAAATCAGTCCCGAATATTCATTGGAAGGACTGATACTGAAGCTGAAACTCCAATACTTTGGCCACCTGATGCGAAGAACTGATTAATTAGTAAAGACCCTGATGCTGGGAAAGATTGAAAGCAGGAGGAGAAGGGGATGACAGAGGATGAGATGGTTGGATGGCATCACTGACTCGATGGACTGAGTTTGAGCAAGCTCCGGGAGTTGGTGATGGATAGGGAAGCCTGGTGTGCTACAGTCCAAGGGGTCGCAAAGAGTTGGACATGACTGAGTGACTGAACTGATTGACTAAAACAGGTTGAATAATTCCCACCCATAGAGAAGAGGGCAATCTACTAAGTCCATCAACTGGAATGCCATCTCATCTAGAGAAGCACCTTCACAGATATACCTGGGTATAATGTTTAATCTGGGTCACAGTCATGTTGACACACAAAATTAGCCATCACAAGGAGGAACACTGAGTCATTAGTAGGTTTCAGTTCTTAGGTTGAGTGGTTAATTCATGTGATTTTGGTTTACCATTTTTCTTAAAAATGACACATATATATTACACATATTATTTTTAAATATTACAAAACAATTTTAAATCTGATAAACTAAGAGTTTAAAAAAAATGGACTTTTAGAGGTCCATATACCTCTGCCAAGGGCTGTATATATGTGCTTCTATGTAATCAGAGTTTGATATGCTGCTTAAAGGTCATAAACATCCAAGGTTTTTAAGGGTATTTTAAAAACATCTATCCAATAATTAATCAGGAAAAGTATCTGAAGCAAATATGACATAAAAAGAGTTATTATAGTTAGTCTATAAAGAGTTCATATAAACTGAGAAACAAGATGTTAAATATAAAATCTGAGAAAGTATATGAACAAACAATTTACAGAAAAATTCATATGAGAAAGATATGAAAGAGGTTTCAGCTTTATTTGCAAACAAAAAACGCAGATTGGTTAGGGTAACTTCTTAAAAATGTGTAACATTGATGAAGATTGAAAAAATCCTTAGTGCTGGCAGGAGGTCAGTGGAGCAGGTGTAAACACTGCTGATATACAACATTTTCTGGAAGCATTTTAGAGATAGAATTCAGTAGCTTTAACTAAGCCCATAATTTTTCGCCCAATTCGGTCCTGGAAATCTTTCCAAAAGAAATCATTAGAAACTGAAAGCAACATGTTCAAAGCAACATTATGTTTAACGGGAAAAAATCTGTGCAAATACTGAACAATAGGAGAATGGTTAAATAAAGTGTAGCAACCCTCAATGGAAAGCATACAACCATTAGCAATGGTGTTTTTTAAAAAGTATCTACTGTTATCATGGTAAGTGAAAAGTTTAAATATCATACTTTGAGTAAATTATCCAAGTAGATAAGAACTGGAAAATATAAGCAAGAATTAAATAAAGGTGATATGATGGTTTAATTTATATGCATATTTTCTGTTATTAAAAACTTACTGTGTTTTGTTGATTTTATAATTTAAACACACAAAAGAAATTAAGAAATTGCCATTAAAATGGTCTTCTGGCTCTGATTTTGACTTTTACATATTTAAGACACTAGACAGAAAAGTTTAAATATTTACTTACAACTTAAAAATGTGTATCGTTAGAAATATGAAATATTTATATTAATCTTGTCATCAGTATTATTTTATCATATGTAAATAACTTTTAGAAATTTGACATTTCTGTTAAACTTATTTCTTTTGATATGCTCATTATTACTAGATTCATCCAAAAAAAATAAAATCAAACAAACAAACAAAAGTATCTACTGATATGGAAGCACACTCATGCTAAGTGAAAATCAGGATACAGAATTATTTGTACAGCACAATTTAGATTTGTAAAATACATGTACACACACACGCGCGCACGTGCACACGCGCTCACGTGCACACGCGCTCACGTGCGCACGCGCAAAAGAAAATGCATGGAAGTTGCCAGAATGTCTAAATACTGATCACTGCATTATGGACTTGTGTGGTTTTTAGTTTCTTCTATATTTATTTCCATGGTTTCTAAATTTTCTAGTTTAATAATAAAATATAATACTTTTGAGATAAAAGCATACACAATAAACAGGCATTTCCTGTAACACAATAGTTCTGGGTCATAAAGTGTCTACTGTAGGGTGATGGACTCACATGTTTTAACAAAGAGAATATCACATCCTGGGAGCCCTCTCAGCCCAGGCAAAAGCAGGACAGTTGGTCATCCTACCTTTTGGCTTGAAAAAAATCAGTGGAGTGGAATGATTTCCCAACTGTGAATTGTAAAAGCAGTCACGATGATTCCTTGAGTCTCCTTATAGATAGAAGTGGCTGTTTTGACCTTGCAGATTTTTATGAAGAGTTTTAAACAAGTCACGTCTTAAAGAGTTTGTTGAAAGCAGAGCAGATTGCATCAAAGCTAAATAGGCTGGTTAAGGTACATTACACAAGCTCTGAAAGCATACCCAAATAGGTCAGGAAACAACTACCTCTTATCTTTGAGAAGAGAAGCCTATTTTATTTATCTCTCTTTTCATTTTTTGTGCTGAGCATATTCTTTCCTTTTGCAAGAGTGGGAGTGGCAGGTGTATCATGTAACCAGAGGAAAACTGAGCTCAGCTTAGAGGAGCTAAGGGGAGTCAGCTCAGAGGGTGAGGTGAACTCCCAGTTAGGGTTAAAGCCCTCCGGAAGAACAAGGATTCAGGTTAGACTGCCTTTACCTGCCTTTCTTAAACCATTGGGACAAATCCCCTCCCATGCTACATCTTCAGGGAGTTTTTCTACATCTTTGCTTAGGAAGCATCTTGAAAAAATGATAGAATTAACATACTGTGTGTGCCAACAACCATCTCTTCTCACAGAGGAGAGCCACTTGTGGCAGACCAGGAAGTGACAGGGCTGTCCGTTGTCTGTGTTTGAGTCAAGCCTTTTTACCTTTGGGTAATCATTTAGTCACTCTGTGTTTCCATGTCCTCACATACAAAATAGCTAATAGCACCTACAACATAGTATTTGAGGATCACACACCTTCATAGCTAATATGCTGTGCTTGGAGATGGGAATGCAGGGACTTCCCTGGTGGCTCATGCAGTAAAGAATCAGCAGGAGACTCGGGTTTGATCCCTGGGTTGGGAAGATTCCCTGGAGAATGGAATGGCTACCCACTCCAGTATTCTCGCCTGGAGAACCCCATGGACAGAGGAACCTGGCAGGCTACAGTCCATGGGGTTGCAAAGAGTCGGAAATGACTGAGTGACTAACACTTTCACTTTCATAGCATTTGCGGATCACATACCTTCATAGCTAATATGTTGTGCTTGGAGCAGTGCGTGGAGATGGGTGTGTGGGAGTTTATTAGGGAATGTGCCTTAAATTCTCAACAGGTGTAGCTAAAGGAAGGAAGAAGGATTGAGCAGAGTGGGCCATTGTGATGAAACCTTAACAAAGCCTCTGTGGGAACCCTCCAGATCGGTCCTGAGTTGGGGCGGGAGGGCAGTGGTCTTAGGACCCCAGCAACCAATCAGGTGAGGACCACCCTGGGAAGAGGGCATGACTCTGATATGGCAGCCTGTGTCCCCTCTCAGGTCTCGTCTCACAGACCCGGGGCTGGGATCTGAAATCCATCCTTGTGTTTGGGTCATCAGGGACACTGATCTGATGACTAACTTTGCCTGGAGAAATCCCCCATGGCTTTGCTGAAGCTTCCTGAGGTTTCACAGAGTCCCAGATGCTTCCACCCAGCTTTTTGTCCCCCTCTCCTGTACTCAGGATCTGATTTCTTCAAATCTATGGTGAACCCTGTGATGTGCAACTCCAATCCCCCTTAAAGGAACAAATTTTAAAGTTAACTTAAAAAAAATCCTCTTTAATTTTATTTTTTGAATATGTAAAACAATGTGATTCAAAAGGCAACACTTATAACACTAAACAAACAAAAATGAGACACATACTTAGATAATTCAGATGTCCACCCCAAAAGGCAGAAAACAGGGTAGAGAAATTGTTCAAGACTAAAAGAGACCAAAGAAACATGATGACTAGTTGGTTCAGGGGACAGAAATCTATGGAACTATAGCTAAATACAAAAAAAAACAATGTGACAAAATTCTGGTAATTGTTGATCTAGGTAAAGTACATTGTATGTATTAGTCTTTGAGTCTTTCTGTGGACTTTGACATTTTCAAAACTATAAATTCAGGGGAAAAGTAAGAAGTCTTTTCTTGTTGAAGTGTCTGGCACTTGGCTTCTTATTTATCTGCAAACCTGTTAAAACAGAATAGATGAACAACATGGCCTGAATGGGAACGAATAAGTCAAACACTAAAAATACACCCTAATTTCTTACAAGTCAAGCAGGAATTAGTAGAGGGAGATCTCTGGGTTTCAATATAAAGTGAAGTCCCTCAGTTGTGTCCGACTCTTTGCGACCCCATGGACTGTAGCCTACCAGGCTCCTCTGTCCATGGGATTTTCCAGGCAAGAGTACTGGAGTTGGTTGCCTTTTAAACACCACTTAATTCTCAATGAAATTTTAGAGGAATTAAATACATGATGTGCGAGCACTTAGAAAGGACAAGAACAACCATTAGGAGATGACATATGTTATGAAGAATTTTTGTTGTTGTTCAGCTGCTAAGTCATGTACAACTCTTTGTGACCCCATGGACTGCAGTATGGTAGGCTTCCCTGTCCCTCACCATCTCCTGCAGTTTGCTCAGATTCATGTCCATTGAGTCGCTGATGCTATCTAACCGTCTCATCCTCTGCCATCTTCTCCTTTTGTATTCAATCTTTCCCACATCGGGGTTTTTTTTCCAATGAGTTGGCTCTTTGCATCAGGTGGCCAAAGTGTTAGAACTTCAGCTTCAGCATCAGTCCTTCCAATGAAAATTCAGTGTTGTTTTCCTTTAGGATTGACTGGTTTGATTTCCTTGCAGTCCAAGAGACTCTCAAGAGTTTTCTCCAGCACCATAATTCAAAGGCATCAATTCTTCAGTGCTCAGCCTTCTTTATGGTCAAGTTCTCACATCTGTACACGATTGCTAGAAAAACCATGGCTTTGACTATATGGACCTTTGTTGGCAAAATGATGTCTTTGCTTTTTAATATGCTGTCTATGTTTGTTATGAAGAATAGTCATGTAAAACACCTTTCCCAGAGGGTAATCAAAGATACAATTTAATTGCAACAAAGTATTTGAAAAAGTCATTCATATTAGTATTGTGATTAAAATGGAAAATATAAACTGGATGATTAGCTGAGCTTTCCTTCCCATTCTTCATTCCTTCATCCCTTCATTCATTCATTCAGTATTAACCATGTGTTCAGCACTGCAGAGACAACCACCATATTAGAATGAATGAATACATTACTGTCAACTCAGGCTTAAAGGAAATTTCTAAGTTTCTAAAGTGTGCTCTAGGATCAAAGCATCAGGATCACATGCAGTGCTTGTTAGACATGCACATCTGAAGTCCCATCCCACATTTACTGAGTCAAAATTTCCAAAAATGAGACTTGGTAATCTGCATATTTAACAAGTGTTCCAGATAATTCTCTTGTACACTAAAATCTGAGAGCCACACCAAAGTTCTCTGCTCTCTTTTCTGAAATCTTAAATATATTAATCAGTAAGTTAGGTGGATTCCAAGTTGGAGTAAAAATTGATAAGCCATATTAAAGAATCAAACTTGAAAAAGACCTTGACAAAGGAGAAAGGTGGAATGAAATTAATGATATACAACTTAATAGGGTTAAATGTTAAGTTCTGCATCTAAGTTCAAAGAATCAACTACTTAAATATAAGGTGGACTGACAGCAGTTCACTTGAAAAGATATAAAGTTCAGTGAGAGTCAAAAATGTGGTATTATTTTTTAAAAAAACGAACACAAATTTTAGTATGCATTAATAGAAATTGAAATTAAGGAAGGGAGGGGGAGGGTTACACTCATTATATTTTGCAGTGGCAGAGTACATCAATTTTAAGATATTTAAACACCTGTTTTTGAAAAAGTCATTGTCAAACTAGAGTTTGTCCAAGGGAAGGTGACTAGGTCATAAAGTGTCTTAAGACCACATCACTGAAGACTTAAGAAGTAGAATGTATTTCATATGAAAAAGTGAAGATTTAATTCTTCATGATAGCTGACTTTGTGTGGTTGGAAAGCCATCAGTTGAAGAAAGAATTGATTTTTTTCTGTATGATTCTACAGGAAAAACCTGGGAACATTGAGGCAAAGTTATAGAAAAGCTATTTTTGGTATAATGTAAGAAATAATTATTTAAAAGTTGGAGGGCTCTATAGACAGTATTAGCTGCTCCCTTTAGAGATAGTGAGTTCCCGAAATAGGTTAAAGCATCTGTCAGAGACATTGTGGAGAGGATTCTAATTAACCAATAAATCAACCAAGGGAGGTCTTGCTCAGACCAATAGTGCTGGTGGGCTGGGAACTAAGGGATATGGTTAACTCAACCCTCTATAACTAAAATACAAAAGAAAAAAAGAAAAAAAAATTAAAATAAATAAGAAAGAATACCTACATTACCTAGGTGGTCTCTTCAAACAATGTTTCTGTTCTTTAAATTTCTGTATAAGTTTATCCAGAATGTGTCAATGAACAGGCTTCAGACCTTTATCTTGTTTTATCAGCTGTTCATCCTTTCAAAGGTATCTATTTCTGATATCTTTTTTGGAACCTGTTTTGGAAAAGGCAAGAGTCAGAATGCCCACGACATACTTGCACAGTCTTCTGCAGAGGAAATCTGACCCTGGTCAACTGAGGTGATTTTAATCCATAAACTCTTACTCCCCTGACACAACAACAGACAGCCTGCCCAGAAGTGGGAGCTGAACTCAATGTGTAAGCTGGCTGGCGCTCTATGAGGCAGCTTGGCACAAGATCTGTATCAAAATAGGGTTAATATAATAGTAATTAATTGAAGGAATTATGTTCCCTCTTTTGAAGAGTTTCTCATGTAATACACAAATTGGTTTGAGCATTTGGAAGATGGAACAGAAGAAAAGATACCCTGGAAGAAAATGGACTATGAAGGATATGAAAGACCACTGGATATACTGAAATTATTAGAGAAACCAAAAGATATATAAAGGAAAGAAGAAACCAAAAGATCTACAAAAGAGTGGAGAGGGTGGCTGGCTGGTGGGAGTAAGGACTGTTGAAGTAGTCCTTCAGAGTTATGTTATGGGCAGAGGATGAAACATTCTACTGCTGAGGTGATGTCAAGATAATTCATTTGCTAGAGCCATTCTGGACTTTTTTTCAGCTCACTCTGTTCTTTGAACAATATTCCAATCTCCAACATAACCGTTGTGCAGCTCTTGAGTTTTTCCTTATTTGTGTGTGAATCTTAAGCAATACTTCTCTGACCTTTCCACTTAACCAAAGAAAAGAAGAGCCTGTGTACTACTAGCAGTCTGGGATGGAGTCCATGCAGCTGATCACAAGTTCAACGTTTCTTTGTGGTCTCTTGTTATTTTTATCTTTAAAATTTCATGAGAAATTGGCATTCTCCTCTTTAACAGATGTGTACTGATTTTTACATAAATATGATGATCAACCCATTAATTTAAATTAATATCTTAGGGAGATACGCCACATATTTTTTCAGTTGCTTCCCATAACTCCTGGCCAGTAACTCTTGTAATCCTTGGAGGTGTGGCGACCTCAGCTTGAGAAACATGGTTGCATGATACACTAACATTACCTGAGGTTATCATGAAGATTCTAATGATAGAAGATTCTAATACACACTTTCAGGGAGTTTTTTTTTTAAGTTAACAAGTGAAAGTTTGCAATTTACTATTTGGGCTTTGTTGCTAAAGACATTGGTTTGCAACTGGATTTGGTTTGGTTTGATTTTTGCTTTATTTACTTATTTCACTGAAGTAATAGTTGATTTGCCTTGGAAACAAACAGAGATCATTCTGTCATTTTTGAGACTGCATCCAAGTACTGCATTTCAGACTCTTTTGTCGACTATGATGGCTACTCCATTTCTTCTAAGGGATTCTTGCCCACAGTAGTAGATATAATGGTCATCTGAGTCAAATTCACCCATTCCAGTCCATCTTAGTTCACTGATTCCTAGAATGTCGATGTTCACTCTTGTCATCTCCTGTTTGACCACTTCCAATTTGCCTTGATTCATAGACCTAACATTCCAGGTTCCTATGCAATATTGCTCTTTACAGCAACGAATCTTGCTTCTATCACCAGTCCCATTTACGACTGGGTGTTGATTTTGTTTTGGCTCCATCCCTTCATTCTTTCTGGAGTTATTTCTCCACTGATCTCCAGTAGCATATTGGGCACCTACTGACCTGGGGAGTTCATCTTTCAGTGTCCTATCTTTTTGCCTTTTCATACTGTTCATGGGGTTCTCAAGGCAAGAATACTGAAGTGATTTTCCATTCTCTTCTCCAGTGGACCGCATTAATTCAAGTCTACGCCCTGACCAGTAACACCAAAGAAGCTGAAGTTGAACAGTTCTGTGAAGACCTACAAGACCTTCTAGAACTAACACCCAAAAAAGATGTTCTGTTCATTATAGGGGACTGGAATGCAAAAGTAGGAAGTCAAGAAACACCTGGCGTAACAGGCAAATTTGGCCTTGGAGTACAGAATGAAGCAGGGCAAAGGCTAATAGAATTTTGCCAAGAGAACACACTGGTCATAGCAAACACCTCTTCCAATAACACAAGAGAAGACTCTACACATGGACATCACCAGATTGTCAACACCGAAATCAGACTGATTATATTCTTTGCAGCCAAAAACTGAGAAGCTCTATACAGTCAGCAAAAACAAGACCAGGAGCTGACTGTGGATCAGATCATGAACTAATTATTGCGAAATTCAGACTAAAATTGAAGAAAGTGGAGAAAACCACTAGACCATTCATGTATGACCTAAATCAAATCCCTTATGACTATACAGTAGAAGTGAGAAATAGATTTAAAGGACTAGATCTGATGGACAGAATGCCTGATAAACTATGGATGGAGGTTTGTGACATTGTACAGGAGACAGGGATCAAGACCAGCGTCATGGAAAAGAAATGCAAAAAAGCAAAATGGCTGTTTGAAGAGGTCTTACAAATAGCTGTGAAAAGAAGGGAAGTGAAAAGCAAAGGAGAAAAGGAAAGATATAAGCATCTGAATAGAGTTCCAAAGAATAGCAAGGAGAGATAAGGAAGACTTCCTCAGTGATCAATGCAAAGAAATAAAGGAAAACAATAGAATGGGAAAGACTAGAGATCTCTTCAGGAAAACTAGAAATACCAAGGGAATATTTCATGCAAAGATGGGCTCAATAAAAGACAGAAATGGTATGGACCTAACAGAAGCAGAAGATATTTAGAAGAGTTGGCAGGAATACACAGAAGAACTGTACAAAAAAGATCTTCATGACCTAGATAATTACGATGGTGTGATAGCTCACCTAGAGCCAGACATCCTGGAATGTGAAGTCAAGTGGGCCTTAGAAAGCATCACTATGAACAAAGCTAGTGGAGGTGATGAAATTCTAGTTGAGCTATTTCAAATCCTAAAAGATGATGCTGTGAAAGTGCTGCACTCAATATGTCAGCAAATTTGCAAAATGCAGCAGAGACCACAGGACTGGAAAAGGTCAGTTTTCATTCCAATCCCAAAGAAAGGCAATGCCAAAGAATGCTCAAACTACTGCACAATTGCACTCATCTCACATGCTAGTAAAGTAATGCTCAAAATTCTCCAAGCCAGGCTTCAGCAATACCTGAACCGTGAGCTTCCAGATGTTCAAGCTGGTTTTAGAAAAGGCAGAGGAACCAGAGATCAAATTGCCAGTATCCACTGGATCATTGAAAAAGCAAGAGCGTTCCAGAAAAACATTTATTTCTGCTTTATTGACTATGCCAAAGCCTTTGACTGTGTGGAACACAATAAACTGTGGAAAATTCTTAAAGAGATGGGAGTACTGGACCACCTGACCTGCCTGTTGAGAAACCTGTATGCAGGTCAGGAAGCAACAGTTAGAACTGGACATGGAACAACAGACTGGTTCCAAACCAGGAAAGGAGTACGTCAAGACTGTATATTGTCACCCTGCTTATTTAACTTAAATGCAGAGTACATCATGAGAAATGCTGGGCTGGAGGAAGCACAGGCTGGAATCAAGATTGCCGGGGGAAATATCAATAACCTCAGATACGCAGATGACACCACCCTTATGGCAGAAAGTGAAGAGGAACTAAAGAGCCTCTTGATGAAAGTGAAAGAGGAGAGTGAAAAAGTTGGCTTAAAACTCAACATTCAGAAAACTGAGATCATGGCATCCGGTCCCATCACTTCATGGCAGATAGATGGGCAAACAGTGGAAACAGTGGCTGACTTTATTTTTCTGGGCTCCAAAATCACTGCAGATTGTGACTGAAGCCATGAAATTAAAAGACGCTTACTCCTTGGAAGTAAAGTTATGACCAACCTAGACAGGATATTAAAAAGCAGAGACATTACTTTGTCAACAAAGGTCCATCTAGTCAAGGCTATGGTTTTTCCAGTGGTCATGTATGGATTGAGAGTTGGACTATAAAGAAAGCTGAGCACCGGAGAATTGATGCTTTTGAACTGTGGTGTTGGAGAACACTCTTGAGAGTCCCTTGGACTGCAAGGAGATCCAGCCAGTCCATCCTAAAGAAGATCAGTCCTGGGTGTTCACTGGAAGGACTGATGTTAAAGCTGAAACTCCAATACTTCGGCCACTTGATGCGAAGAGCTGACTCACTGGAAAAGACCCTGATGCTGGGAAAGATTGAGGGCAGGAGGAGAAGGGGATGACAGAGGATGAGATGGCTGGATGGTATTGTCGACTTGATGGACATGGGTTTGGGTGGACACAGGGAGTTGGTGATGGACAGGGAGGCCTGGCATGCTGTGGTTCATGGGGTCGCAAATAGTAGGACACGACAGAGTGACTGAACTGAACTGAACTGAGTAGTTGATTTACAGTGGTTCAGGTATACAACAAAATGATTCAGTTATATAATGATTATATATATAGCTATATATATAATATAGTTATATTTATGCCATGTGCTCAGTCATGTCTGGCTCTTTGCAACCCTGTGGACTGTAGACTGCCAGGCTTTTCTGTCCATGGAATTTTCCAGGCAAACATACTCGAGTAGGCTGCCATTTCCTCCTTCAGGGGATCCTCCTGACATAGGGATCAAACCCACATCTCCTGTGTCTCCTGCATTGCAGGTAGAATCTTTACCCACTTAGCCATCAGGGAAGGTATACACACACACACACACGCATATTCTTTTTTCAGATTCTTTTCTATTATAGGTTATTAGAAGATAATGAATCTAGTTCCCTGTGTTATAAAGTAGGTCCTTGTTGGTTATCTATTGATATTTTATATACAGTAGTGTGTTTCTGTTAATTAAATGCTTTTAGAGATATTAATATGAAAGTGTTGTGTGTATGTATATGTATCTATGCCTCAAAGCACCAGAACCTCTTCTGAATCACAAAAGCCAGGAAGACAGCATTGTAGATATTTTAAATACATGTTAGTTTATAATAAAATTAACCACTGGCTACAGAAAAATGGAATTTAATGTTTAAACATAAAAATGTTTATTTGTAGAAATTTTTATATTTTCCTACATATTAAAATTACTATATTTTGGTTTTTTCTTCAGTCATTGTTGTTTTCCCCCACTTTATTGTAGGCCTGAAGAAAGTCCATCTTCTTTCACATGAAACTTACTGAAGAAATAATAGGGAGAAGAAAGAGAGAGAAAGCTGTAGAATGATCAATACAAAGAGAATCAAGGATAGGATTAGATCTAAAACATGGTCAAGGTGTAGAGTTGCATATAGAGTACTTTTTCTATTATATTTTATTAAAAATTAATTATGTTAAAAATTATGTGCTTTATTTGCTAAAATACCATTGACAGTTATTACATGTTATTTATTAAAACCCTTATAAGAATTAAATTTTTAAATTAAATATTGACTCCCAATAAACTTAATTTAATAAGTAAGCCTAATATTAATGGTGAAGGATTACAGGAGAAGAAGACATTCATTAAAAGTTTTATACATAAATAGTATGTTCAAAGATTATGATTTTCCAAGCCATTTTTTTTTTTTTGCCCGTTTCTAGTGTTTACATTCTCTAGAAACTGGTGTGTTTTTCCTAGGCACTATTATGTCCAGTCACATTTACTGAGAACCCACTAATGACTGTACTCAACAGTTTAGTTCAGAACCCCTTACTGGATAGTTATACCTACCTGACACAGTAACACTAAGACTGGCCCTGCCAGCAGGAGCCCACAGCCTGGAAAGAGGGAGAGGTGTGAAAACAACATCATTACAATGAAGCCTGGTGCATGCTAGAGGAGAATGTGTACAGGCATTGAGACAGGAGGCTCAGGAGAGTGTCCACAGATACAGGGGTCCCAGGGTAGGATTCTGACATAATACTAGGCAGGACTCTGACAGCTGAATATCAGAGAGGAGGAGTCCAAGCAGAGGTATGCAGTGTATGCAGATGTGTGAAGCAGCATGGGGTGTTAAGGAGCAGCCATTATTTAGGTGTGACTGGGAGAGGTTAGAGGAAGTGAATTACAGAGTGAGTAAGAAAGGAAATGGGTGGAGCAGAAAATGGCAACCCACTCCAGTATTCTTGCCTGGGAGACCCCATGAACAGAGGAGCCTGGAGAACTGCAGTCCATAGGGCTACAAAGAGTCAGACACGACTGAGCACATACACACACATGAGCATTGGGGTGCATATATTTCTTTTTTTGAATTAGAGTTTTCTCCAGATACATGCCCAAGAGTGGGGTTTCAAGATTATATAATAACTCTATTTTTAGTTTTTAAAGGAACTTCCATACTGATTTCAACTGTGGCTGCTCCATCTTACATTCCCATCAACAGTGTAAGAGAGTTCTTTTTCTCTCCATATCCTCTCCAGCATTTATTATTTGTAGACTTTTAAATGATGACCATTTTGACTGGTGTGAGGTGATACCTCATTGTAATTTTGATTTGGATTTCTCTAATAATTGATGATTTTGAGCATCTATTCATGTGCCTGTTGGCCATTAGCTAGTGACTTTGAAAGGCATGTTTAGTTTAGAATCAACCCTTGTCATTACAGGACACTGACATTAAAATATAAGCACATTTTTCTAGGTATTATTTTCACTTTTAGGTAATGGCTGCTACTAAAATAATTTCACAATGAATTAAAGGTTACATGGGGCCAATTTCTTTATTGGAAATGCCTTGTGAAAAGATGTTAGTGTCCTATTATTTCTCCAGAAAGTTTTTCTTTTCTAATCAGCCTCTTCATGGCCCCCTTGAACTCCTTATTCCTTAATGTATAGATCAGTGAGTTCAAGCTGGGAGCAAAAATGGAATAAAAGATACTGAGTAGTTTACCCTCATCCTGAGATGGACTGTTTCCCAGTTGTATGTACATGTAGATAACAGTCCCATAGAAGATGGATACCACAATGAGATGGGAGGAACAGGTCCCAAATGCTTTTCGTCTCCCTGCAGCAGACTTGGCCTTGAGCACAGCTACAGCAGTGAAGCTATATGAAACCAGAATGAGAAGAAGCGATGGGAAGAAAATGAAAAAACACAATGCAGATATGATTTCTTCCATGTCTGTGGTGTCCACACATACAATTTTGACCATTGCAGATATCTCACAGAAATAGTGATCCAGGTGGTGGTTTTCACATCGAGGAAGACTCATAGCATAGGGAGAGAGTATCATACAATTAATGATACCAATTATCCAGGTCATGGCCACTAGGCCTCGACAGAGTTGAGGGTTCATTATTGTCATATAATGTAGAGGCTTGCAGACAGCATTGAATCTGTCATAGGACATCACAGCCAGGAGCATGCATTCAACTGTGCATAATGTTACATCAATGAAAAGTTGAAAGGCACAACCACTGAAAGAGATCTTTTTGTCTTTACCCCAAACATTGACCAACATCTGTGGGACTATATTTGTGGTATAGCAGAGATCCAAGATGGCCAAATTTCTGAGGAAGAAGTACATAGGAATTTGGAGATGTTCATCTAGTAACGGCAGCAGGATGATAGCGATATTTCCTATCAAGGCAATAGTGTAGAAGAAAAATACAACCCCAGAGATGATCATCTCCAGTTGAGGCCGCCCAGGGAAACCAAGGAGTATAAAACCACCAAAGTAGCTATCATTGATCATTTTCTAATTTTCTTAATATCAGCTATGAAAATAAAATATTAACATATTGAAAAAAAAAAGAAAGGAAATGGGATCCAGGCTAAATTTGTCGTTTCTTCTCTCTGTGTGACCATAGGCATATGACCTGATCTCTCTCTACAAGCTTCAGTTTCCTCATTTATGAATTTTTTTCGTATAAAATCAAATAAGGTAAAGCAATTTAAGATGATGGCGAGGACTGGTTCTGAGCTCTCAAAGTAGGCTAGTTGTTCTTGGTATTTATGGAAATTGATACAACTAAACACAAAAAGGGGAACACCAGGCCCATGACCTCACAGGGACCACCTCAAACTCAATGCCATGCCAGTGTCTGTAAACTGGCAACAACACAAAGACAGGACTCTGGTATGTGTGTGTGTGTGTGTGTGTGTGTGTGTGTGTGTGTGTGTGTGTGTGTGTTGACAGATAGAGACACACAAAAAAGATAGAGACAGAGATTGACCCTGAGAAACAGGAATTATAATTCTACCTGTGTCTTCTACAGGCTTCCCTGGTGGTTCAAACGGTAAAGAATCTGCCTGCAATGCAGGAGACCGGGTTCAATCCCTGGATTGGAAAGATCCCCTGGAGAAGGAAATGGCAACCCACTCCAGTATTCTTGCCTGGAGAATTCTTCTATGCACAAAGGAGCCTGGAAGTCTACAGTCCATGGGATTGCGAAGAGTCTCTGACACCTCTCAGATGATTACAATATTTCATCCATTTTTCAAAATAAAATAAATATGTTGTACTGCCCCTTTCGGGGAAGGCAATGGCACCCCACTCCAGTACTCTTGCCTGGAAAATCCCATGGACGGAGGAGCCGGGTAGGCTACAGCCCATGGGGTCGCTAAGAGTCAGACACCACTGAGCGACTTCACTTTCACTTTTCCCTTTCATGCACTGGAGAAGGAAATGGCAACCCACTCCAGTATTCTTGCCTGGAGAATCCCAGGGACGGCAGAGCCTGGTGGGCTGCCGTCTATGGGGTTGCACAGAGTCGGACACGGCTGAAGCGACTTAGCAGCAGCAGCAGCAGCAGCAACTGCCCCTTTTCTTCTCATTAGAACACCTGGTCTGGACAACCATGGAGCTTGTAGGAAATGCACATGTTCCTCCTCCACTCTCTGTGTGACAGATGAACTCCTACGAAAGTGATGCCTACTAGAGTGAAATACAATATGCTTCTTTAAAAAACATTTGATTGAGGTATGATTGACATACAAAGAGCTCTACATAGTTTGTGTATATCATTTTATGAGTTGGAGATATGTATATATCCATGAAACCATCACCAAAATCTATGCCATAAATATCAATATATTCATCATCTCTAAAAGTTTTCTCCTGCTTTATTACTATTTTTAATTTTTTGTAATAGCATATAACAGCTACCATCTTGGTTTTCTACCATCTTAGAAAACTTTTAAGTATATAATCCTGCTGCTGCTGCTGCCGCTAAGTCACTTCAGTCATGTCCGACTCTGCGCGACCCAATAGACAGCAGCCCACCAGGCTCCCCCGTCCCTGGGATTTTCCAGGCAAGAACACTGGAGTGGGTTGCCATTTCCTTTTCCAATGCATGAAAGTGAAAAGTGAAAGTGAAGTTGCTCAGTCGTGTCTGACTCTTTGAGACCCCATGGACCATAGCCCTCCAGGCTCCTCTGTCCATGGGATTTTCCAGGCAAGAGTACTGGAGTGGGGTGCCATTGCCTTCTCCTAAGTATATAATACAGTATCATAAACTATAAGCACTTTGCTTGTAGTAGTAGATCTCTAGGACTTATTTATCTTGTATAACTGAAACTTTGTCAGTTCAGTTCAGCTCAGTCACTCAGTCGTGTCCCATGGACTGTAGCACTCCAGGCTTCCCTGTCCATCACCAACTCCCGGAGCTAGCTCAAACTCATGTCCATCGAGTTGATGATGCCGTCCAACCATCTCATCCTCTGTCCTCCCCTTCTCCTCTTGCCTTCAATCTTTACCAGCATCAGGGTCTTTTCTAATGAGTCGGTTCTTCGCATCAGGTGGCCAAAGCGTTGGAGCTTCAGCTTCAGCATCAGTCCTTCCAATGAATATTCAGCATTGATTTCCTTTAGATTGACTGGATCTCCTTGCAGTCCGAGGGACTCTCTTTGTACCCTTAGACAAATAACTTCCCCGTTTCTGCCTCCCCTTAGCCCCAGCAACCACCATTCTTCTCTCTGCTTCTGTGTGTTTGACTATTTTGATTCCTCATATAAATGGTATCATGTGTTGTCCTACTGTGTCTGGCTTATTTCCCTTAGCATAATGTCTTCCTGGTTCATCCATATTGTCACAAATGGCAGGATTCTCTTCTTTTTTAAGGCTGCAAAATGTTCCATTGTATGTATATACCACATTTTCTTTATTTATCTGTTGATGGACATTTACATTGTATTTACATTGCACCCATCCCTTGGCTATTGTAAATAACACTGCAATGAGCATGGGAGTGCAGAAATTTCTTTGAGTTCCTGATCTTAATTCCTTTGAGAATATATCCAGAAGTGGGATTGCTGGATCATATAGTATTTTTTTTTCTATTTTTTGAGGAAACTTCAAACTAATTTCCATAGTGGTTATGCAAATTTACATTCCTTTCAACAGTGTACAGGGTTCTTTTTCTCCATGATATAGTCAATAAAAGTCCTCACATCAAAGTTCAGCTGGACATCTTTCTAGTTTTTGATTGGGTAGACACTTGGAATTCATTTATCTGAAGTCAGTTTCCCTAAACATTGCCCTCAAACTTGTATACCCTTCTCTGCTCCCAGTGCTAGTCAATAATAGCATCATTATACACCCAAAGCTCATGCCAGCAGCATGAAAGTCATTCTTGATCCTTCCTGTCTTTTACTCCCTGTGTTCAATCAGTCGTCAAGTCCCAGTAACTCTAACTTCAAATCATGATACCTGTCTTCTTCCTTCCACTTCTGCTGTGGCTTCCTCAGTTCAGGTCCTTATTTTTGTTATTTTCTCATGGGACTTAATTGTGAAAGCCCTTCTCACGACTTCCTACATCTGACAGAGCCGTCGCCCATGGTGGCAGAGATGTAACCTTACACAGATCTGCTTAAAGCCCTTCCAGGGCACTCGACTGTCTACAGAGTGAAGTCAAGACAGGGTGGCCATAGTTCTACCTGTTCTGACCCTGTCTCCCTCTTTAATTTATTTCCCACCTCACAACACTTCACATTTTGTGCTCTGATTATACCAAGTTCCTGGTTGTTTCCCAGAAAAACTCTTCCAAGACTTCATACCTTTGCACCTACAATCTTCTCTACTTTGCCACTCAAAGAATGGCCCATGGACCAGCAGCATCAACATCACCCAAGAGCTTATTACTGAATCAAAATCCATGTTTTAACAAAATCTCCAGGTGATTCTATTCATATTAAACTTTTAGAGTACTGCCTAGAATGTGTTTTCCACCTTCTTTGCCCATGTCACTTGTTCTTACCCTAGAGATGGAATGCCCCCATTTTATATATTTTTAAAAGGTATCCTGCTTTTTACTATCTTGCAACAAATGCTGTAGATAATATATCTACACCTGTAATTTTCAAAAATCCAAAATAATACTTTAATTGTAATAGGAAAAAATGCAAGTTGTATGGAATAAAATGGATGTTTCTGTATGTATATGCTTGGGTACACCTACAGTCAAACACATAACAAATGTTTGCCTAGAACCACAGGGGACTGATAGGTACAAATGAACCGATTCAAGTGTATTGTTTCAGAGACACAAATGCCAAGAGCAATGAGACAGTCAGTGATATGACTTTTCAGGCTGGTGAACGACTCTTGGCAAAATTCCAAAAAGAACAGAACACAATATTTCTTTGACTCATAAGGGAGTTGTATTCCTGGAAATGCAGTTTTTATTAAAACTGGGTAAAGCATACTTTGTGCTTACATGTGACATGAGTTGGATATTAGGCTCAGACAATTGTAACCAAATTTTCACCCAGACAAATGTCTGGTGGGACACTCAAATGTCCTGTTGGATGTAGGATGGGTCTTTGTGAGTAGGACTGAATCATGCGTAGCAGAACATCCAGCATTCCTGGCCTTCATCCACTAAATGTCTCCTATCAGTGACCAATGGTAACACCCCCTAAGAGTCTCAAACTCTTGGAGGGAGCAACATCTGTCCTGTTGAGAACTTTTAGTCGACTTGACCAACTCTAGAGCTTCCTTCACCACAGTCTCCTTCTCCAACCCTGGTATTTCCTGGCTCTTTCCTTCCACGGTCCTTAGCTCCCCTGAATGTAGTGCTTGCCCAACCTCCTGTAGTGTGGGAAGGCAGGTATATAAGGCAGGAATGCCTATTGATCACCTTCATAGTTGCCCAGAGAATCACACAATCTGAAATTGAATACATGTTCAAAATTGTTGCTGAATAAATGACTTTAAAAACAAAAAGCAAAATAAAAAGAACAGTAGAGCTCTAAGAGCATGTAGATTGAAGATTAGAGATATAGTCATCCATAACAACGAAGTGTTACCTAATATATATCTACTTTACCCTGACACGATAAAAATAATACGCTTCTCAAACAGGCAATTTGAAATTAATATCATGGTTTTTTTTCACACTAATGTATTGAGCATAACACTTGGACCCTCAGGAAATTTACCACTAAAAAATACACTCCTTTATATAGTTCAAATAGTATATAGAATAGGTCTTAAATATATTTTTACTTTTAGGGTGGGTTGTGGAGATGGTTGTAAAAAATTATAACAAAAATACTTCTGACAGCTGTAATATTTAGGAATTACAACAAGGCATACATCTGCCTGGTTCAGTGTTCCAGAATATGCCACAACTCCTGGCATGTCCAGGCATGTAATAAGTGCTTGTGGAATGAATTAACGCACGCATACATAAATGCATTCATTTGGTCTCTATTTCCATTTGCTCCAAGGCTTGAAATTTCTATTAAAATTACTAAACTTTAAGGAAATAAAACATATTAAGGAAAACAATTGAGAAGGGTTTTCCTTCCCATTCTGTAGTGAATGCAGCCTTTGAGACACTGAGGACACCCGGTCAGGGAATGCTGTGACCTCTGGAACCTAGCACAAAGGTGGCCTTTTTTGTTTTCCTCCTGTTCATTGGTTTCAGAAGCTGGTGCCAGCTAAGTCTAGATGGTGTGAGCTTTACACTTGAATGAAACACTCCCTGCCCTCCGTTCTGGGAGCTCCACTCTGCTGCCTCCATCTGCTGCTCTGATAAATGCTCGTATTTTAAATATATTACTATCAGCTCACTCTCAAAGTGGTTTGCCAGCTCCCTACACAGCAAACAACCCCACTGGCACCGAGCCACTTCTTGGGTGGAAAGAATTCGGGCAGACAGAGGATATATCTCCCAGGGAGGAGAGAAAAGAGGGAGGAAATTGCCTGCAGAAGCTAGTGGAAAAGACCACGTCTGTGTCCTGAGGGTCCCCAGGGGCCGGCGGGATCAGCGCCCGGCTCCCGGGTGTCTATGCAGAGGGTGAGTGGGTCTGAAGTGTGGCCATTCTGAGAGTGGAGCCGAGGTGAAGTCGAAGAAGATGTTTTGCTTTTTCTCTGAAAACAAATTGAACATTCTTAGCCTGGTCGGCTGACAACCCTCCATTATGAGTAACCTCCAGGAAACTAAGATACACAGGAATTTGCCTCCAGCTCTCAAAGCCTCCTCAGCACGCACACCATTCATGCTACTCTTCCAAGTGCTCCTGCGAGTTTCAGCTGGCAGTTGCTCCCTTCCAGTGTGCCTGTTTTCCAACAACTGATCTCTAGCCAGCATAATCACCAATTGCATTTGGGAAAGTGGAGTAATACAGAGTGGAAGGTCTCTCTGAAGAACACAATTACCACAGAAACCACCAGGGTAGCTGTTTATTCTCTCACAGTTGTGGAATCATAGAATATGGGGACTGGACGGGGAGTTAGAGGGAACTGATGGCCCAATTCCTTTATCCTAAAGGCATCTTGCATTTTCACTTCCCAAACTGACTCCTGATACCCTCCTCTCAGTCCTACACCAAACCTCCTCGCTGGGTTTTCTCCCTTTATTTCAGTAGTGGTGACTCTGTTTACCCAGTTGCTCAAGCCAAACACCGTAGAGTCATCCTTGGTTTCTCTCGTCACTTCCCTTGGTTTCTCTCACACTTCACATCTGGTCTGACAGCAAGTCCTGAGGGCACTAGCTTCAGAATGTAGCCAATATCTGATCTAACTTCACTGCTTCAACCTGGTCCAATCCACCTTCATCTCTCCTGTGCATTATTGCAACAACACAAGGATCAGTAGGGGCCAAATCTGGCCTGCCACCTGTTCTTGTAAATAGTTTTATTGAAACACAGCCGTACTCACTAGTTTACCTTCTGCTATGGCAGCATCATCAAGGAGTCACAACAGATACCTTGTGACCTACTAAGGATACCCACTAAGGACTTCCCTGGTGGCTCAGATGGTAAAGCGTCTTCCTAACAATGTGGGAGACCTGGGTTTGATCCCTGGGTCAGGAAGATTCTCTGGAGAAGGAAATGGCAACCCACTCCAGTATTCTTGCCTGGGAAATCCCATGGACGGAGGAGCCTGGTAGGCTACAGTCCATGGGGTCGCAAAGAGTTGGACACGACTGAGCCACTTCACTTTCACTTTCACTAAGGATACCTATCATTTCTAGGCTTTCCTGGTGGCTCAGTGGTAAAGAATCTGCCTACAGTGCAGGAGACAGGTTCAATGCCTGGGTCGGGAAGATTCCCTGCGGGAGGGCATGGCAACCCACTCTAGTATTCTTGCCTGGAAAATCCCATGGACAGAGGAGCCTGGCAAACTACAGTCCATGAGGTCACAGAGTCAGACCCGACTGAAGCGACTGAGCACAGCACACACCATCTCTAGCCGACCCCAGTAATAGCCTATTAAATTGAAGGTTGGATAATGACACTGCCCCTCAAAACTCTCTCACTCAGAGTAAAGGTTTAAGTCTTTCAAGGTTCTGTGTGAACTGAACCCCACCCCTACTCCCCCATGATCTTCTGGCCTTATCCCTGCTACTCTCCCCTGTGCTCACTTGTGTCTGACCACACCCCCACACCCTGCCCTTTCTCAAATAAGCCAGACAGATTCCTGATGCAGGATTTTGCATTTTTTTTACTCTCCTCTCTGCTGGAAATGATCTCCTCATGGACACCTGTGGGGCTTCCTTACTCCTCACTCACTTTTTACTCAAGTGTCCCCTCCAGTGAGCCGTCTCTGACCATCTTATTTAAAATGGCAATTCCTCCCCAGCCCCTCACTGCTTTCCTCTTCTCCAGAGCTCCTATCCGCATTTAACCTACCACGCTTCCCTTATGCATTGTGTCTGTCATCTCTCCCCACACCCCATACCCCTTCTCACTAAAATGCAAGTTCTTTACAGTCTCAGTTCTGTCCCATCTGCTGTTCTCATACACTCACAGTGTCTAGGAATGTACTAGATATTCAATAAATATCTGTGAATAGCTAAATAAATCCTTGGAAATAGTGATGCTACAGCAAATGTGAAATGTATCAGTGTCTTAGCAAGAGTTTCTACAAACACACCTGTCTGGGAAAGAATCTCTAGGAGTAGCTGGCTGCAATGATCCATGGACTCGGGGGGGCCACCTTATTTCCCACGCTCTTTTTTTTCATCTTGTTTCTTACCATGTAACTAATGTCCTCATGCTATTCCTTGAGCCTATGGCTGTAGTTTCTGTAGTATTTTCATTCTCATTCTGTCTTCCCTGGTGGCTCAGATAGTAAACAATCTGCCTGCAACTCAGGAGACCAGGATTCAATCCCTGGGTTGGGAAGATGCCCTAGAGAAGTGAATGGCAACTCACTCCAGTATTCTTACCTGGAAAATTCCATGGACAGAGGAGCCTGGAGGGCTATAGTCCATGGGGTCGCAGAGTTGGACATGACTGAGAGGCTTTCACTTTCACTGTAGTCTTTTCCACCTATTGTTATTAAAACATATCTCTCTAGCTTCTATTACCAAAAGACTCTGGTCTGTTCTTTTCTAAGCTGATAAACTCATTAAAGCCCAAATATTAATGAATAATAATGTCTCTACCACCTAGAAAATAATTTGCATTTAAACAACTTTCAGTGCCTGAAGCCAAAGGGGCCAGTGATGTGGGAATTCCCAGCAGGCAAAAGGCCTGGGCCATCTGGGGTTGTCACAGAGAGAGCTCTAGAGCAAAATCAAATCCCAACCCATGGACAGCTGTCCACTTATCTCTACAGGGTGAATCCAGCTGTGTATATCCCCATCAGAGTGTGTGTGTGTGTGTGTGCGTGCACGTGATAGGCAGGGCATCAATTAGATGCACTGAGAATATCTTAACTTGCATGGAAATGAGCCTGTCACTTGTGATATATACCCACACTTACACATATTACTATTGATTCCTTCCCTTCGTGTTTTGATAGCTTTTCATCTAGCTTACAGTTCCACTGGCACAAAGCCACTTCTTGGGAAGGGAAAAGAAGGTGGATAAGCATAGACTTAACTCCCCAAAGAGGGGAGACGGGGAAAGGCGAGATGACTTTCGGAGCACAAACCACAAGCATGTTCAGTTGGCCATCTGGGGCCGAATTTACCATGCTCCAAAACAGAGTGAGGGTTCGGAAAGTGGAAGGAGGAAGAGCATGAGAAATGCAATCTTTTCACCAAGAAGTCACAAAAAATAAAATTCCTAGTTCACCAGATCTTGTGCTGTGCAAGGAAACCAGTGGAGTTTCTCTGGCATTCCAGTACTGCCAACAAAATTAAGAGAACCATCAAAACAACTGGAGGGGAACATATCCATTAGCAAATCTGACTGATTCATCTGTCCAGAGCCCTTCTCTTGCCTCCAGAGGCATAACCCCTGGACAAAAATGTCACTTACCTCTCAGTGATAGAGAGGTTTAAGACGCGCCCTGTACCTTAGTTTACCAGAACCTGCTCCAGGTGGTCTAGCCAGTGTAGCTGTTGAACATGAACACCTCATTTTCTCTTGAATTACGATACAGTATGATTTTTTTGTCTCCTACTTTACATGCTGCCCTGTAGGTACCTCTGAATTTGTCATCTGGTGTAATGGGTACTTATGTGTCCTTCCTCCAGGTAATCCCCCTTATGGGTACAGATACCGTCCTTCCTCCAGGAATCCCCCGGTTTTATTAACTTCATTTTCTAGACAAAGAAGCATAATTATGTAACCATATGGAAATTTTCTGCATTTTTATCAAAACGGCATCGTATATGTGGAAACTCACAAGAGATTAGCACAGATTTCAGGTCCTAAGTACCCTGATGGACACACAGGAAAGGCCATGGTAAACTACAACAAAACCAGTTTCTAAATTCACTCAATATAGCACTAAAGAGATCCTCAAGCTACTTGGAAGTACACATCTGTTTCTCTCTGAAAGGAGCAGAATATGAGCTCCTTCACCATGAGATATCAAAGAAAGCCTGCTCCCAAGGTGAGAGACACTTCTCTTGTGGCTGCTGTGATTCTGTCTCCAGGTCACCACCACAGCCCAGCTGCACTTGTGACCTAATGCCCAGAGGCTGGGAGATAACCTGGGGCATTTTGTATTTGCTGTAGGCCACCTGCATTAGTGCAGGGGATTCTCCACTGTACTACGTGTGGGACTTTCCCACCAAATCAAAGAGGACAGAGGAGCTGATGACGTTTTTACCAAGACGGATGACCTCCTAGGCAGACCACCTGACTTCTGAGATCAAGCCCTAAGCTGGTGGCTCTCAGATTCTCACATGCACCAGTGCCTCCTTGAAGACTCCCTAAAACACAGATTCCTAGGCCTCACACCAGAGTTTCTGAGATAAGGTCCAAGAATTTGCATTTCAACCAGTTCCCAAGTGTTGCGGCAGCTGCTGATCCAGATACCAATCTTGGAGAACCGTCCTTCTAAGCGCAGTGTTTTGATAACTTTTTCTTTTTCTCCTGCTATTGGGGTTCATGGAAACAGTGATTGGGGGAAAGCAATAGAAATTTCAGCTGCAGCAGCAGGGGGCATGTGGTGCCTTCAAGTCCAGGCTGCCATTGAAGATACACAGATAAGTGAGAGTAAAGGCACATGGAATTAGTCAACCTTTCTCATCATTCCAAATATATACATCTGTCTTGTCTGGCAGTCTGATCCTAGTTTATCCACTTCACTTTTAAAGCTCATCTGATGATAGTTTGAGTCTTTGACCCATGCCCATAGCAATTAGGCCAGTATTAGAAAAAAGCAGGTTGGCAGATGTACCCAGAGAACTCGTGTAGCATCAATAAGCAAACTTCACAAGGCACAAGAGTCTTGAGTCATTCTGTGTCATGGTCGTAGTAGGGCAGGGAGGAGCACACTGAGGGAGTCCTGGTTTTGGTGGAGAACAAAGGTTCCTCAGCAGACATTCCCAGCTGCTGCAGGTGGGGAACTCTTCTGAAACTGGAGGTGAGATTGTCAGCCTGAAATGTACACAGATCCTCTGCAGCTAATTTCAAAGAACACCCATGTGCTCCAGCCTTCATTCTTTTTTTTTTTTTTCCTAGAAAACTTGCTCCTCTAAGGATACAAAAGGCTGTCTTTAAAATCTTTCTCTTGGGACTTCCCTGATGGTCCAGTAGTTAAGGATACACCTTGCAATGCAGGGGATGTCGTTTTGATCCCTGGTGGGGAACTAAGAGCCCGTGTGCTGCAGAGCAATTAAGTCTGTGACTACTGAGCTCCACAGCCTGCATACTGCAACTAGAGAGACCATGAGCTGGAATGAAGATCCTGTGTGCCACAACTAAGACACAACACAGCCAAATACATAAATAAATAAAATATAAGATGAATAAATAAAATATAAAATAAATAAATAAAATAAAACCTTTCTCTTTTTACACCTTGGCCCCCAAAGAGGAAGGATAAGCAGTAAAATGTTGTCAGTGGAGTTGGGACTAACAGGAACAGTGAGCCTGCAAAGTCCTTTTGGGTAATGCCAGTATTCAAGGGTGTTCTTTTTTAGGTAAGGTAGGGAATGGGGGAGCCGAATTAGCTGCTGGAAATATCTGTGAAGGGCTTGACGGTGTCATTAAACCCTTCAGATGTGATCCCTTCAGGAGAAATGACACATTTATTTCTATTCTTGTTGTGCTTCCTTTGTAGATCAGCTGGGGCACCGCTCTGCTGCATCTTCACTCCAGGACCCAGGCTGAGGGAGCAGCTACTGTCTGAAGGGCTGCTGATTGCCACGGGGGAGGGGAAGAGAGAGTGGCAAATTCCATGCTCAGATCTGACACGCTTTACTGGCTCTAGTGAGTTGAATAGTGCATGCATGGGTGCTCAATCGTTCAGTCCTGTCCAACTCTTTGGGATCCCATGGTATCCCCTCCCAATTCACGTCCCCTCCCAGTACCACAGAATGTGCCCTTATTCAGAAGTAAGGCCTTTTCAGATGTATTCAGTTAAGTATCTGGAGATGACATCATACTAAATTTAGATTGGGCCCTGAATCTAACAACTGGTGTCCTCATAAGAAGAGAGGACACAGACAGAGCAGAAGACCACGTGAGGATGGAGGCAGAGTGAAGTGTTGCCACCCTTGCCAAGGAATTCCAAGGATAGTCAGGGTCTACCAGAAGCTTTCCTGGTATCTCAGCTGGTAAAGAATCTGCCTGCAATGCAGGAGACCCTGGTTCGATTCCTGGGTCAGGAAGTTCCATTGGAGAAGGGAAAGGCTACCCACTCCAGTATTCTGGCCTGGAGAATCCCATGGACTATACAGTCCATGGGGTCGCAAAGAGTCAGACACAACTGACCGACTTTCACTTTCACCAGAAGCTAGGAAGAGGCAAGAGACGATTCTTCTCTAGAGCCATCAGAGAGAGAGCAGCTCTGCCGACACCTTGGCATCAGACGTCTAGAATATATTTCTCTTGTTTTAAGCCCCCTCTTCATGGTAATTTCTTAGGGCAGCCCTAGGAACCTAAGACTCTGGGCAAAGTCACTTTCAGCCAATTTCAGAGGAATGGAAAGGGATAGTCCTGCTGCACTGACTATTCTCTCTCAGACCAACGCTCCACCCTTTCATACTCTGCAGAGCCTGGAAAATGGAACTTCAAGAACTGCCTACGCAGACCTCTCCCCCTGTGGCTTCTGGCTGAGAACAGCCCATGGCAGGAATTCAGAGGATGGGAGTGAAGACTGACTGACTCTGACACCTTTTTCTCTGCCAGGCTGGTAGCGGCTGTGTTCCCCTATCAAAGGCCACCAGCTCTCGCCCAGAAGCCCTCCTTCAGTTTCCCCTTTCTCTTTCTCCTAATCACTTCCTCCTCTTGCACCTCTGTCGGGAGCCACACTAGGCATTACTGACAAAATGGAGGCACGGCCCCAACTCCCTCTCCTCATCACGCAGGCACGGTCCTGGGATGAAGGAGTTAGGTCTTGTGATTCTAACTTGTCCATTCCTTCCTTCAGTTGAATTGGCTGGAAAGTATGCTAAGGTGCTTATTATTCTTGCATGAGAAAGCACAAAGCCTTCTGCAGTTGCCCAGGAAATAATCCATAAAGTTACATTTGTTCAAGGACCTTTACAGAGAATGTTCCAGGATGAGCACATAGGCCGCAGCTTGAGGCCATGGGAAAGATTGTTATTGAGACCTGCTTGTGAGGGAAATGTTTCTGGCAAAAGAAGTTTGCTGAGTTTAGGGTTTAGGAATAATTAAAAATAGTTAGAAGCTTAAAGTTTAAGGTATGTTGTAGTGTTGGCATATTTTACTATAGCTTATAGAGACTAGGAATTTTAGAGATACTAATAGCTAGAAGCCTTTTTAAGGAGATAATGAGCTCAAGAAGGATTTAGAAAGATAAGAAATAAACTGAGGAATGCGGTATGCAGCCCAGAGACAAACGTGAGTTACAATGTAATCACAAGGACACTTAAGAGGCAACTCTGAAGGACAACAATGATTTATGGAGACAGTAAATCTGGGTGAGGAGAAACTGAAGATGTCAAACCTCTGACCTAATGCTTTTGTAAAAGTGTAAAAGAAAACCTGATGCTTAAAATAAACATACAGTTCCGCACTTTGAGTCAGAGGCTGCATCATTCTCCACTGACACCGCTCATCACCGACTCCCGCACACCTCCAGACCTAGGGACCTGGGAGCAATAGCTGTTGCTGGCTAAGAGCCCCTCTTCTTTCCTCGCCAGTTTCTTTTAACCCCACCCACGTCCTTGTAAACAGTCCTTTAACCAGTCTCTTCTAAATCACTCATTTGAGTGTGCCACCTGTTTTCTGCTGATGCCCAGTGGATACACTTTTCTGGGACCCAGAAGAAGAACCGGCAACTTGGTGGATACAGTGATGACTACTTCACTAAGTTGAGAAACAGCACTAGCAAAACCACAGTGAGAGTAACAGGTCATACAATTGCTTTGCTCCCACTGTTCCTTTTCCCTAGCAGAGGAAGGGGTGTGAACTCTGAAGCAAGATTCAAGCTCCAATTCTACCATCTCTTACTTGTGATATAAACCTCTCCTCTCAGTTTCTACACATACACGATGGGTACAACCATGCTTTCCTTATTGGACTGTGATGAGGACTGAGGGACATAAATAGGAGAGAGCTTGACTGTGGCAGGCAGAATAATGCCTCCCAAAGATTTCAGCCCCTAATGGCTGGGAGTCGGGGACCACTACGTTACTTTACATGGCAAAAGAGACTTTGTGGATGTGATTAAGGTTACAGACCTTAAAATAGGGAGCTTATCCTGGATTACCCGAGGGGCCCAATCTAATCACTTGAGCACTTAAAAGAAGAGGAAGGCAGAAGAGTTAGTCATAGAAATGTGGCAGAAGGTGAGAAGGCAGAAGAAATATGACAACAAAAGAAGGATTTTGAGTACCGTTGCTAGTTCTGACATGTTTTGAGACTACGTGCAACTATTCGCAATGACCCCAAAGAGGCCTAGGTGCTAAGGAGCCCCCCTAGAAGGCAGTAGGCAAAGAAATATGGACATCAGTCCTATAGCTACTGAGTTCTGCCAACCACGGGAGTGATGCTGGAAACGGATTCTCCTCTAGTGCCTCCAAGAGTGAAAGGAGCCCAGTCGACACCTTGATGTTGGCCTTGTGAGACCAGAAGCCGAGAAATCAGCTGAGCCACTGGACTTCTGACCTACAGAACTGTGAGATAATAAATGGGTGTTGTTTTAAGCCCCTACATTTGTGGTAATTTGTTCTGGCAGCAATAGAATCTGCCTGCAATGCAAGAGGCTCAGAAGATGTGGGTTCAATCCCTGGGTCGATGAGATCCCCTGGAGGAGGAAATGGCAACCCACTCCAGTATTCTTGCCTGGAGAATCCCATGGACAGAGAAGCCTGGTGGGCTACCGTCCCTGGGGTCGCAAAGAGTCGGACACGACTGAGCACACACGCATCACCCTCAATGATAGAAAATGACACACTAGCATGGAGACATCTGGTACCTAAGGTGTCCCCCTATATGTATGTTCCCTGCCCTCAAAGAGGAGAGGTAGGCAAGATAGAAGGGGCCTTCCCAGGACCCCAAAAGTCATGTGCTCTTAAAGAAATAAGCCTGTGGCAATTTTGCAGCCTAATGTGGAGGCTGTCTTTCTCTAGCACTTTCCAGCTGTCATGAGGATGGGACTCCTACAGGGATAACCTCCAGCAGCAGCAGCAGGAAGAGCAGAACACGCTGTGCTTCCTTGTGACCCAAGCAAAACAAGCCTGTGCACATCTGACACCTGCATGGAAATTCACACCGGAGCAGGTTGTCATTTCTCTGGTAGGATATCTCTTACCGGAAACCTTCAGTCCTACTACTATCCTCCTCCAGGGAGGCAGCTTCTATTTCCAGTATTCGTCTCTAACTGAAACACAGGTGAGGAAGAAGATCATTTCCTGCTGCTGGAGCCTTCCTTCCATTTCCCTCACCAATCCATCTCCCAGCCACACATGGATATTTTTCAGCTGCCTAACGAACCAGACCCAGAGAACACAGACCCTCATTGCTATCCAGCTTTATTCAATCACCGGGAATCCTATGCTTTCCTGGTGGCTCAGTAAGTAGAGAATCTGCCTGCAAAACAGGAGACCTGGGTTTGATCCCCGGGTTGAGAAGATCCACCAGAGAAGGAAATGGCAACCCACTCCAGTATTCTTACCTGGAGAATCCCATGGACAGAGGAGCTTGGTGGGCTATACAGTGCATGGGTCACAAGAGTCAGACATGACTTAACAACTAAACTACCACCTGTGCTTTAATAACTGGGTCACATTGAAGTAACATCCTAGGACACTGGGCCCTGAGCTAGTGAGAGAGACAAGGGTTCCTCAGCATTCAATCACCAACACAGTGTGCAGAAGAGCAAGAGGATTAAGGACTTCCTACTGGGGGCACTCCACTCCAGTACTCTTGCCTGGAGAATCCCAGGGACGGGGGAGCCTGGTGGGCTGCAGTCCATGGGGTCGCTAGGAGTCGGACACGAGCGAGCGAATTCCCTTTCACTTTTCACTTTCATGCATTGGAGAAGGAAATGGCAACCCACTCCAATTTTCTTGCCTGGAGAATCCCAGGGACGGGGGAGCCTGGTGAGCTGCCGTCTATGGGGTCGCATAGAGTCGGACACGACTGAAGCGACTTAGCAGCAGTAGCAGCAGCAACTGGGCATAGACATGTGTCTCTAGCTTAAGCCAAAATTGTAGATAGTTCATCAACTACAGCGCTTTTTCAAGGCTCCAGATCAGCGGTGGGGGATCCTTTTGAAATACTTTTTATTGCCTTTCTAGGAGACTCATCTCACTGTAAGAAGATCGTGATCCCAAGGGCTGATACTGATTGTGTGATTACTGTGTACACAGCTCTATGTAACTATAAAAGTGTTAGCTTATTAAATTCTCAAGGCAACTTGAAGAGTTAATTTCTATTATTTTTATCAGTTTATCATCTAACTTTTAAAATGAGGAAAGGAAAATAGGACTCAGAAAGGTTGTATAACTTGTCCAAGGTTGGCTGGTGGTACGGAGCTATAACTCAAACTTGGGCTAATGTGTTTCAGCGTGCTATGGGGTGTTTCTGTACACACATGGCAGGCTGAGTTCTCTTGATTGATTTAACATACACAGAGCCCTTAGAACTTAACCAGGTACTGTACCAGACCCTGGAGATACAAATAGACCCAGAAACATTTCATTTTTTTCATAGATAACATGATAGAAGAGGACAGGTATATAGAAAGAAATATATATTGACACATTTTACTGTGTCATGAACACAGTTGTTTCATGCCACAATGTTTATTGAGGCATGAACAAAGTATAATAGAAGAGGTCATTAGACCTTAAAAGTGGTAGAGAGAGTTAAGGGAAAAAGGAAAAATAAGGTTGAGAAAGGCTACTTAGAGAAGGTAAAATTTGATCTTAGTCTTGAAGGATGAGTTGGAATTCTTTGGCTTGAAGAGAGAAGGAAAAAAATGTGGGGGAGGACATATGAGGCAGAGGAAACAGCATGACTGAAACACAGAAGCCTGAAAACAGAAGAGTCCCAGCAAGGAAAAGTCCATTGTTATGAGTGTAAAGTGCTTGACCGGGGCATGAAATTTAGCTAGGATCACATTGGCCAAAAGTGTTAAAAATACAAGAATCTTCATTACAAATAGCTCCCCCTCTCAAATTATATTCAGAAACACTATGAGAGACAGTACTCATCATGTACTGCAACTAACTTGATGACTGATAAGCCCCCAAATGGAACTTAGTGGTGATAAAAGCCTCTGATGTACCAGACAAGCATCAGGGTTAGCTCATTAGTGCAGTTCATGGAGCATCCCCTTATGATGGGTACTTTGCCAGACAATGATGGAAAATAGAGTTCCTGGCCTTGAGAGGTTATTGATTATTTGTTCATTCATCATTTTAATGACCAATTTTTGATTACCTCTTGTGTGCCAGGCAGTGGGGTTAGCAGAGAACAAGACTCATGTGGCATTTCCCCTCATTGGGCTTAGGAAGGAGTTACTATTGAACAGGAAGAAAGCAACACAAACGGGTATTTTTAATATAACAAAGTAACTGATATGTACCAAACAACAGAAAATACAGAGAAGGGGCACTGAACTTACAGTGGGGGAATCCTTGGCTTTGGTCTACGGTGGGATCATTTGATGTAGGTTCACTTACATAAAAAGGTGTATCCAGCCCTCCACAAAGTATAGGCCTTGTACAGTTAGGCAGGTACAGTTCTGAGTTAACTCTCCAGAGTATCAAGGATCATGCATGGCACACCAACATGGGAACAAAAAAAGTTCTAGTTGAATGAAAAATTGTAGAAGGATACACCTGTATCAATACAAATTTTTAGATAATATCCTAACAATATGGGCCATGTGGTAGGATGTAGGTATAGTTTGGGGAGGAAGATAAAAGTAGATGTACTGTTAAGATAGAAAATGAAAGAAAGGGGAGCTGACCATGAATTGAGAAGGGAAGCTTGTGAACATTTTCACTGGCCTTGGAGTCAGACTAACCACCATCCCTTCCCTGAGCAAACTTCACCTTCCTTATCTGTAAGGGTAATGATGATGGGAAAGGGTAGCAATTGTTTGAGCTTGTGAGTTTATTTATCTACAAAGGGGAAACTATAACATCTTTGATGTTACAGAGTGAAAAGAAAAAGTAGGAAAAAGAGGGCAAGTGAGTTAGACACAAAGGACCATAGGCAACATGCTCATCATCCCTCTTTCCCTTTGCTTCTTCGTCACTGAAATGAAGATCATAAAACCCATTCCAAGGTTGTTGTGAAGATTTAGGTAATATTCCTAATGTGTATTACCTCTGTTGAAAACATTCTATGCATTATTCTCTTGCTTTCTATCCAAGAAAACTCCTTATATAAAGATAAGATGAGCTCAAAATCCCCCCTGGCCCCAAATGCTTGCAAATGTTAAAAGGGAAACACAAATATGAGGTGCTTAGATACTTGAGAAAGGAGCCCAAGGCTATCTCAAAGAGAAAATCATCAAACCTAGGTAGGTTGCTTTGGATCATCTCTCCTGGAACAGGCCTCCTCATGCCCCACCATCAAAACATATCCTGGTTAGATTCCCAAAGCAGAGGTGGTCATCCAGGTGGCCTCTCATTCACCTGACTTAAGCTATTCCATTTTCTTCACAAACTACCTTAAGCACATGACCTCAGCACTTCCCACAATAAAACAGAACATCACTGATCTCCACCTCTGAAGGTTAGGGACAGTCCTCCCCAGTCATTCTTCAGCTTTAGGGGGGTTGGTGGATCTCAGGGACAGCTGACAGCCTTATTTAGCCAACCAGCTGCTCTGTGATACACAATGTCCCAAATGCTCAAAGTCTGATGGATGATTCTTTTGTATCCACAGAAGCAGCAGTTGGAGGAGAATCCATCAGTCCCTTTGGTAGCCTCAGGGTGTCAAAGCTGTCATTCAAATCATTACCATCATAATTATTAACCATTGTTTTAGTAAGATATCTGCCAGGCAATTGTTTTTTCTTTCTTCCATTCTTTTTTTAATCATTAAAAAACCATCAAATTTCACTGGAGCAACACTTGCCTCAAGTCACATCAACACGTTTATTAAAACCTCTTCTGTTTGCCTAGTTCAACAGCAGTCTTGGAGAAGGGAATACTTAATATACCCTCTCTGGTTGTAAAAAATGGATAATGCTGTGGGGAAGAGATTTACACACAAAGAAAAACAATCAAAGGGAAAGTTAGGCAGTATATATAATACATTGTTACAGAAGGTCAGAGAGTGGTAATTTTATTTCCTGGATTTTATTACTATGGGGATGCAATGAAGGAGACACCATGGGTAGAGGATTTGGAGGACTGGAATATTGCGGTGGGAAGTTTCTTTGTTTTCCATCAGGTGAGTGAAAAACAACCAAGGGAGCAGCAGATATTGAGAAATGGAATACTTCCTGCCATGTTGGTACACGAGGATGTCACAGTCATCAGGGATTGTACCCATCCAGTGTGAGCAGGTGAGCCCTAAGGGAACTTAGGTAGAAGAATACCTGCTATCTAGCAGCCAGCAGACTATAGCCACACTCTACTATAGGCTCTGAGGAAAGGAAGCTCAGGAGTGAAAACACAGGATGCTGGCCCCAGATGGCTGTTCAGTTCGGTTGAATCGTTCAGTCGTGTCCGACTCTTTGTGACGCCATGAACTGCAGCATGCCAGGCCACCCTGTCCATCACCAACTCCTGGAGTCCACCCAAACCCATGTCCATCAAGTCAATGATGCCATCCAACCATCTCATCCTCTCTCGTCCCCTTCTCTTCCTGCCCTCAATCTTTCCTAGCATCAGGGTCTTTTCAAATGAGTCAGCTCTTTGCATCAGGTGGCCAAAGTATTGGAGTTTCAGCTTCAACATCAGTCCTTCCAATGAACACCCAGGACTGATTTCCTTTAGGATGGACTGGTTGGATCACCTTGCAGTCCCAGGGACTCTCAAAAGTCTTCTCCAACACCACAGTTCAAAAGCATCAATTCTTCGGCACTCAGCTTTCTTCACCGTCCAACTCTCACATCCATACATGACCACTGGAAAAACCATAGCCTTGACTAGATGGACCTTTGTTGACAAAGTAATATCTCTGCTTTTTAATATGCTGTCTAGGTTGGTCATAACTTTCCTTCCAGGGAGTAAGCCTCTTTTAATTTCATGGCTGCAATCACCACCTGCGGTGATTTTGGAGCCCAGAAAAATAAAGTCAGCTACTGTTTCCACTGTTTGCCCATCTATCTGTCATGAAGTGATGGGACCGGATGCCATGATTTTAGTTTTCTGAATGTTGAGCTTTAAGCCAACTTTTTCACTCTCCTCTTTCACTTTCATCAAGAGGCTCTTTAGTTCTTCACTTTCCAGAGGTGCCTATAAAAGGAATGATTTCAGTGAGCCCAGACTCTTGCATCTTCCCATACACAGTTGTTACGGTTTAGTCACTAAGTTGTGTTTGACCCTTTGCTACCCAACCCCACGGACTGCAGCCCAGCAGGTTCTTCTGTCCATGGAATTTCCCAGGCAAGAATACTGGGAACCGGTTGCCATTTCCTTCTCCAGGGGATCTTCCCCACCCACTGATCAAACCCACAGATTGCACCCCAGTCTCCTGCATTGGCAGGAAGATTCTTTACCTCTGAACCACCAGGGAAGCCCCTTCGATACATAGAAAAGTACTAAATTCCTTAACTTGGGATATCTGGTTTTCTTTAATTAACAATAACCTTCTCATGTTCAGACTACCTGCCCTTTGTTGCAAAGCTTCTATGTAACCTGGCTCCTCCTCTCTCGCCTCCTTGGAGCAGTTCTCTCAGGGTTACTTGAGATGTTCCCTCCCTGGCTTACTTTCTAAAAATTTCTGCTGAATAAAACGTAAGGCTGAACATTTAGATTGCATGTACTTTTTAAGTTGACAATATGCACGCCAATATAGTAGTCACCAAGCATGACTTTTCAGCAAGCATTTTCATCATTTAGGGTAAATGTTAAAGGGAGTTCTAAAAGGGAATTTGCTTCAGTATAAATGATGTGGTCTGTGTGATTCAGAGAGCTAATCAAAGACTTTGTCCACACTGTGGCTTGGAGACACACTTTGAACCCATTTTTTAGGCAAGCTAAACTCAAACAGCATAGAAGAGGGACCACTGCGAGGTAACTAACCAGGCCCAGTGACTTTGCAGGAAAGGGCATCGTGGATACTTCTCTGCTAACCGTTGCGACCACCCCTGATGGCTGCTAGGGTTTCAGCATCAGGACTTAGAGACTGAACAACAACAAAGTGTTCACAACCACTTATGGAACTTGAGTAATCCCCTTCAAAGGTTGAAAACACTACAGAACTATGCGAGAAAAAGAACGGAGGATCTGAGAGCGGCCGGGAAAACCAAAGCAGACGGGACCTGGTGAACCCCGGAGGGCCCGGCAGCCCACGAGCAGCGACTGGAAGTTCCCAGTGGACACGCGACCGCCTGCGACCTGCCCTAGGCGTGGTCCCTCCGGGCTCGCTCCCGGCGGGGGAAGGGTTGAGATGCCCCCACGCGGTGTGCTCTCCCACTGCAGGCGGCGGAGCTTTGGGGGAAATGGAGAGAGGTGAGAAGTGTGGAGCCTCAGAGGTCCCATCGCGCGGGAGGACGTTGGATGAAAGGAGAGGAGAGCGATCGTGGGCTCCAGAGGGGCACGCAGGTCTTCGGAGCAGGGGCTCCGAGGTAGCGCTTCGGAGCAGCGCCTGGGGAGGGGGTTCCTGAAGCGTGAGGCTGGGCGTGAACGCAGGAGAGGACCAGTGGAGATAAGATAGGGGGTGCCCAGGGAGTTAAAAAGGGAACAGCAGACAGGGACGGGTGCAGTGAGGTCCCCGGTGAGCGGGAGAACACACACTCAGCCTTCAGCGTTGGGGGGGGGGGCGGTGTGTGGACATTGACGTGAGAGGAGGGGGCCGGGGGCCGCGGGGCGTGACCGGGAAGCCCCGAGCACGCCACAGCCACGCAGCAGGCGGGAGCAGAAACTAGAAGCTGCGAGTCTGGTGGCTGCTGCTGCTAAGTCGCTTCAGTCGTGTCCGGCTCTGTGCGACCCCAGAGACGGCAGCCCACCAGGCTCTCCCATCCCTGAGATTCTCCAGGCAAGGACACTGGAGTGGGTTGCCATTTCCTTCTCCAATGCAGGAAAGTGAAAAGTGAAAGTGAAGTCGCTCAGTCGTGTCCAACCCTTAGTAACCCCATGGACTGCAGCCTACCAGGCTCCTCCCTCCATGGGATTTTCCAGGCAAGAGTACTGGAGTGGGGTGCCATTGCCTTCTCCGCGAGTCTGGAGGGCGCGGCGTCAACAGCCACCGAGGCGGGGCGGAGGCGAGGCCGAATGAGCGTGCGCGGCCCGCGCGGGCGTGCGGCGGCGGGAGCGCGCGTGCGCGCGGCCGGGAAGCCTGGGCAACGGGTCCTGCCTGTGACAGGAGGTGGCGGCGGGTCCTCTCTGTGTCTGCTGCGGCACCTGCTCTAGACGCCTGCGGCGGCTGCGGCGACCCAGCGGCGGGCGCGGAGATGTGGCCCCTGGTAGTGGTGCTGCTGGTCTCGGTGCGCTGCGGTGAGTGGTCACTAGCTCTTGGTTCTTCCGCTTGTGTCTCGGCGCCCCAGCGGCGCCCCCGCGGGTGTGTGGGCTGCGCCCCGGCTGGCCCCGCGGCTCCCTGGAGAGGGTGGCCGGGGCCCGGGACGGCTGGGCCCTTACATGCCCCGGGTGCGGACGCGGGAGGGCCCGGCGGGTAATCGGCACCCTCTTCCTTTCTTCCTTTCCCTCCTCTTCCTCTTTCCCCTGGGTGAGAGCGGGGCACATCTTCTCCTGTTTACTACCACCGAGGAAGACTCCAGCCGTGGACCTCGCGCGAAAATTAGCTGTGGAGAGAAGGGGCGCGATCGGAGGCGAGGGGTTGGCAGCTGTTTAGGGTACCCTTCTTTCGTACCCCTGTCCTTCCCCGTGCTTTAAACGTTTTGGGGGTTGAAGGAAGGAGAGTAGGAGGGCCCGAGCCTCTTGTGATGCAAGTACGCATTTTGGCAAAGTCTGCTAGAAGGGGTTTCCTCCGTTTGCCCTCCCACAAGAGCATAGGAGTTAAGGGGACGTAAAGGACACAATTAAGTTTCATTTCCAGCCCAGTGTTTAGTCAGAAGATTCTCTGGCTGCTTTTTTTTTTTTTAACCCTAGAAATATAGCTTACTGGATGAAAACTCAACCCCCACGCCCCACCACCATCAGCCACTTCAATACAGTCTAAATTGCGCGTTCAAGTTTTCCTACTTTATTTAGGGGAACCGTTTTAAAAGTAATGCAGATTTCGCTTCAAGTATGAAGATAGTAACCTCTAGTCAAAACACATTTGCGGTAGAGTGGGATTTGGTGTCTTTCAAAGCCAAAGGCGTTTTGGCCCCCGAAGCTTTTGGAATCCATTTCGCTTTTTTAGAACGTGTGCTTCGCCTGTAAAAACTGAGGAAGGAATAGGAATTTTCGTGGCTCTGTAGTGCCTGTCACACTTCACATCTATACATTCTGTTGTGAACTTTCCGTAAAATTCAGAATTGAGTTAGAGTAGTAGTACCAAGCAGTTGTTACATTTAATTCTGGAATGCTAAATTAATTAGATTTTAAATGGGTTATTAGCCTCCCTCTACCATTCCTGAAGGCTTGTGACTTCAAACTGTTTACAAAATGCCCTTATGTCCCAACTTAGCTCCTTCCCGCTCTGTGAAACCTCCTGGGATGTTGGAGCTCTTAATAATCAATCTCTATTATCTAAAGGGTTGATATTAGGTAAGGTAGTGTTTTCTGTTATCATCCTTAACGTCTTGTTGCCTGTTATTATCATTATAGCTCAGATAATACTGCTTTCAGAAACCTGTTGTATGATCGGAAAGTCTTATACTGAACCCAGTTATGAATTTGTAATAAAATATTACTAATTCAGTCCGGTGGTCTCAAAGCTAGTTTGAAGCATAAAAAATGTGAATCATGCACTGTTTTAAAAACAAGGGTCCTATTTTCAAGTAGATTAGAAAGAACTGCTAGAATGGTATTTTTGAGGATAGAAATGGTTAGGCCTCCTTTAGTAATAGGTATGATCACATATGATTAGCATTCATTTACATACAGTATTAATGTGCTCAAGTCCCTACTGAGTCTTAGAATTCAGAATTTATGGTTCTTTTATTGGACTTCGTTAATAATGACCTAAAAAAAAACAAACGGAGGCATTATACATTTGAGTTGTTAAGTGTTGAATATAAAACAGGAGGGTAGTGTTTGTCATAAGCTATAATGTATTTTTGTGCATGTGTGTTTAATATGTAGTTTTAAAAGAACATGTAGGAAGAAATGTTACGTTTCAGAACACAAGTAGTTATAAACCCAAGTATTTGGAATGCTGAATTTAGATTCTCGAATGAGTAAGGAAGTCATGGATTTGTACGTTTATTTGTACTCAGGTTTGATTTTGCTTTCGGTTTCATTTATAAATGACTGGTAGTCAAAGGCTGTTTCCTGGTAGCTGCTACAGATTCAGTTGATCTTTATAGTAAAGGAAGTTATCTAAAATGCCCATTCCTTTTAATTACAGGCAAAAAACAGTTTTCTGTATAGGTTTACAAGATGCACAATGAATTATTACTATTCCCCTTTCCTCCTCCCTCCCCCATATGTCCAATTATACCTTGTTTGAAAGCACATCATCAGTTTCAGTGATATTCACTAACTGGTAAATAAAAGGTTACTCAGATAATGATACTGATAGGAACCGTATTTTCAGTGGTTGAATGATTTTTCTTTGTTTAAAGTGAGTTTTTAAAATCACTGGTACACATGATTTTAAAACATTTTTATTGTCTAAGTCTAAGTAGTAACTTGGCTGGCTTAAACAAAAATGTTTTCTTTTCTCCTAACAGATACATTACTTTGAACCACAATTTGCCATTTTAAGGAAGTAAATGCCTCTTTAAATATACTTATTTCCGGGGTTGCCCAGCAGTCTAGAGGCAGGGTGCTAAAGCATTGCACTAAATGCCTACTATTAGGACACTTGCTCATGCTGTCATCTGTATTTTGCAGATGTTTTATGTTTGCCACTGAGTTGTTAATGAACATTTGAAAGGCCAGGTTCTAAAGATGAGAAATAGGTGGTTTCCCCAAAACTGATAAACATTCTAAATCCAAAATGCATTATTAAAACTAAGTTTGCATTCCTTAATATTAAATCAACTCTAGCTAGTATAGGCATCATTTTTTTTTAATACATTCATCTTCTTTTAGAGACATAGTTTTCATGTAACCATTTTACCCCTCTTTTAGGTTATTTTGCTGTCATACCTTTTTATATAAGATAAAAATTTCTATATTTTTGTATCTTGTGGCTCAGCCTAATATAATGCACTGTTGGGTTGTGATAAAGCAAATTTCACTCTGTGTACTAGTGCTGATATTTCTTCTACGATAAAAGAACAAGAATGATAGTGTAGGATCAGTTTTGCTAAACACATTGTAGTACTAAAGTGAAAAAATGTATAGAGCACTCAGGAAATTTGATTGTGGTATACCTAGACTAAGACAGTAGAATCTGGATTTTCATTCTCTGTGGTTACATGGAGTTGAAACAGGAATTAGAAGCTACACCCTGCTCTGAATATTTGATTCCCTCTCCACGGTGTGTGTGTGCTCAGTTGCTCATTTGTGTCCTACTCTTTGCGACCCTACAGACTGTAGTCTACCAGGCTCCTCCATCCATGGGATTTTTCAGGTGAGAATACTGGAGTGGATTGCCATTTCCTCCTCCAGGGTATCTTCCCGACCCAGGGATATCTCCTGTGTCTCCTGCATTGCAGGCCAATTATTTAACACTGAGCTATCAGAATCTGGTCAATCCCAGGGTTTGAGATTTAAATTAGGATTTAAATTAAGTGCATATTTGAACTTAATGGCTCAAATGGTAAAAAAATCTACCTGCAATGTGGGAGATCTGGGTTCAATCCCTGGGTTGGGAAGATCCCGTGGAGAAGGGAATGGCAATCCACTCCAGTATTCTTGCCTGGAGAATTACATGGACAGAGGAGCCTGGTGGGCTACAGTCCATGTGGTTGCAAAGAGGCAAACACGACTGAGCGACTAACACACACACACACATACACAAGTTAAACAGCAAGCCAAGGGATTGGGTAAGTGCAGGGTCTGTCAACATTGCTTATTCTGTTTCAAGTAAGTATGAACCCATGTTATGCTTTAAGCATTTTGCAAGGCCTTCTTGGGCATACAGACAAATTTCAGACTGTATGCCCCTTAATAACTTAAAGTGTAGTTTATAAAGAGAAGGGATTTTTTTGTTTTTATACCTCAATAGTATTTAATATATTTTAAGTGCTTGAAAAGTCTGTAATTGTGGATGTTACTGCCTTTAAGCTGCCCTGGGCCTTATAACTCTAGATTGACTACTTCTGTCCTTATAGGGACCATTTAAAACACCAGTGGGAGATCAGTTTGAGTCAGAACTAAACCCCTGTGGACACCTGCCTTTTTACCCGACTTAATTTGGTCTCTGTTGAGGAGAGATCTGACTAAATCCTCGCTTTGACCCTAATTTTAACGTGATTCAGTTTGAGTCTCCAGTTCTTCATACCAGAACCCAAGCCTGATGGCAGAAATTAGATGGATTCATTTCTAGCAGGTGTCTTGACTCATGAGCTTTGCTTCATTTACCTTAGGGACTATTGGGGCTTCTTGCCGCAGTCCTGATCATCCATCCCGAACAAATAATTAACTTCCTACTCTGCTGCAGAAAATAGTGACGTGTGGTGTGGACTCTTTCAACTTCCCACCCACCATTACTAAACTTGTCTATAATATCTTAGGCAACATTCATCTCATTCTTCTCCTTCACCCAGTGTCAGAAGTGTTCCTATTCACCTTTCCAAGGAAAGACCCCCCTGTCTACAGATCTTTCACTTCCACCATCTTGGAGACCTGCCTGATCACTTTAATCCTTCAGTCTTGTACCTTAGATCTTTCCCTCTTCATGAATTCTTTCATCTTAGTTTGCAGACATGCTCAAGTTTGACTCCATATTAAAAACAAACAAGAAGAGCAGTTCCACGCTCTTTCCGTTATTGCCTTCTTCCTCTGCTCTCTTGCGTGTGTTACTCAGTCGTGTCCGACTCTGCAACCCCATGGACTGTAGCCCACCAGGCTCCTCTGTCCATGGGATTCTCCAGGCAAGAATACTGGAGTGGGTTGCCATTCCCTTCTTCAGGAGATCTTCCCGATCCAGGGATCAAACCTGGGTCTCCTGCATTGCAGGCAGATTTTTTACCATCTGAACCAGCAGGGAAGCCCACAAAAGTGAAAGTGAAAGTCGTTCAGTCGTGTCCGACTCTTTGCAACCCCATGGACCAAACAGTCCATGGAATTCTCCAGGCCAGGATACTGGAGTGGGTAGCCTTTCCCTTCTCCAGGGGATCTTCCCAATCCAGGTCTCCCGCATTGCAGGTGGATTCTTTACCAGCTGAGCCACGAAGGAAGCCTGCTTTCTTATACTGCCAGATTTATTCATAGAGAATCACTGCCTCTTCTTTCTCCCCTCCCCTTCACTTCCCAAATGCAGTCTGACTCCAGTTCCTCATCTGCTGACATTGCTGCAGATAAAGAAGCCAAGGATGAAATTTTAAATCTAGAGGCTTTTTTTTTTTTTAAACTCATCCTGCTTAACGTCTATTTTGTCCATAGTTAAGACCCTTCCATTGTGTCTGCTGTGGTGTTCTTTGCTGCCTCACCTACTTTACCTCTTTTTCTCACATCCTTAGTTTGTTCTCCTCTTTAACTATTTGCTCCATAAATATTGATATTCCCCAGCATTTTATTCTCTGGTACCTGCTCTGTTTGCAAGGACTCTCTGAGTGATCTTGTTTATGCTCACAGTTTCAGTTGCCAGCTGTATTCTTGGTAATTCCCAAGTCTTTGTAGCTCAGACCTTTCTTTTTAAATCCACACTGACATATCCTGGGATCTACTGGACATCTCCATTTCAGTGTACCACTGGTACTTTTAATACTCAGCCTATTAAATATTGAAAGAATATTTACTGCTGAATCTCTTAAGTATCTTTACTCTATAGTTAATCCACAATCAAACTAGTTATACATACTATTTTAGTTAATAACTGTAATTCTTCTCACTTCTTCTCCTTTACTTCTCACATCTGACTTACGTCCATTTGCTTTTTTCCTTCTTTCACTATTATTTTTGGCCTTTTCTTCACTTGTCATTTTCCTGGATTATTGCAGCCATCTCTTAATGAATCTCCTTTCCCAAAGCTCTTCCTGTCCTCAATTCACCCTTCATACTGCTGTATTGTTATTATTTTTTAATGTAATTAAGTCTGAGTAGTTTGCCATTACTTAGGTTATCAGCTCCAGACTTCCCACAATGACATTCAAGGAAGCCTTTACAATAAGTCTTAATCATCTTTTCCAGCCCCTTCTCCTGGAGTTCACTTGAATAATCATTGGCCTTCGGGTATTCTTTCTTTATTCCTCTGTACTTGTTATGGCCTAAAAAGTCCTTCCTTTTCTAGGACATTACGACTCATCTAGTTTAAACACCACCCAGTAGGAGGAGCATTCTTAGAGATGTCAAGTAATTTTAAAGCAACTGTTCCAGCCAATCTGCATCCGACTTGGTTTAGATTTTTCATTAAAATATGTAGCCTCATGATACCATAATCAGGGCTATAGAAGTAAGAAACAGTGGAGGAGTCTCTTGAAATATGGAAGAAGAGTGAATCTTCCCTGATGTGATATTTAGATTTTCTTTTCATGGGATTCACACTTTAAATTTTTACATTCAGAAGGAATGTACTGAGCCCTACTGGCTGGACCCTGAATTAGATCCATAGGATATCAAATGAATACATTGTCCTTGTGTTTCTACCTTTTTATCCTAATGGAGAAATCAGTAGAGTAAAACAGTAGTTACAAGATTTGGTACTGAGCGACAGCGCTTGAATGGTGGGGGGCGGGGGGAGGGGGCGGAAATAGGAGCAGTGAGGAGGGATGAATAGAGTTGAGGGGACAGGATTGAACATCTTAGCTGTGCCTTCAGGAAGAGCCAAAGTTAGTGAATTGTAGCTGTCATTTATTGAACATTTGTTGTGTAAGTGAAAGGCACTGCAGTAGGAACTCCATGTTCATTATCTCGTTAAATCTCAACAAAATCTCTATGAGGTGTAGATGATCACTGGTCACATTTTATAGGTGAGGAAACTGAGATACAGAAATTAAGTAACTTGCCTAAGGTTATACACCTAGGAAGTCCTAAGTCTTGAGCCAAGTGTGTGCTCTTATCTGTACCCCCAGTGAAAGGTATGGGCCTCCTTAGGCTGGATAACAGCTTGTGTGAGTGGGGGAAGGCCTGGAGATGAGAGTATATTTGCATATCCAGGGAATTGCTAGAAGGTCATTATGATTGAAGCTTACTTGGGAAATAAGAGAGTGTAGGAGGTGAGGACGGACAGGATCCTGAAGGACCTGGTTTGTATTCCGTGCTAATGTACTTGAATTTAGCCTGAAAGTGGGGGAAGGGGTGCTGTTAAAGTATATTAGGCAGAGGAGTGCACATTTGTGTTTGGAACAGTTATTTTGGGAACTGTGCAAAATGCATGACTGGGATGGGGAAACTTTGAGGCCGAAGGCCGGGAGCTAGTTAGAGGTTGCAGCAATAGTTGAGGCAGAAAGATGAATGTCTAGTTAATTCGTATAGCAGACATTGGATTTAGGAACAGTTACATAGGTTGAGCCTACCCAGAACTTGCCTGGCTGAGGAGAGGGCAGAATCTAGCATGATTCTTAGGTCTACGTCTGGTTGACTGGTAGATAATAAGAAGTACTTTAGGGAAGTGAGAATTTGGGATGAACTTAGGCAGAAGGTGGATAGATTTTTGTTCATGTTGACTCTGAAGTAACTGTAGTACATCCAAGTGGAAATGCATAGCACGTGGTTGGCTTCCCAAGCTCTGCAGCTAAGGAGAAAGGTGGAACCTAGTTAAATAAAATGTGTGGGTAGTTAAAACCTGGAGTAAGGGAGAATACTGGAGTGGGGAGGGGTAGGAGTCAGGGCTTGGTAGGAAGTCCTTAGCAACCTAATGTGTATTGCGAATCAAGGAATAGATTTCAGTAAAGCAAGCAAGCAAGCTGCGATGAGGTGGAGAAAGCACTAGGAGGAAATTCAGAGATACAGAAGCCAAGAGACAAGAAAGGGGCTCCCCACAGGCTCAAGAACTGTAGAGAAGTCAGGATGGAGAGTGAAGCATGTGCGTTGAGTTTTCACAGGGGATGATTGGCGACTTTGGCAAGAGCCGTTGTAGTGAAGAAGGCAAGGTGGAGGCCAGGTAGCAGGGATGTAGGAAGTAGGAGGTAAAGAAATGCATTTAGATTATCTTTCTAGATGCTAGGAAAGAGAGAGAGACAAGTACAAGGGATTTTTTTTTTTCCAGTTGGCTAATATTCAAGTATTTAAAAAAATTTTTTTTTAATTTATTGTAAATGAACTTGGGGGATGTCAGAGGATGATAAACAACTAGAGAAAGTCCTTGATATTGATAAGTGTGGAGACAGAAATGGAAACTAGCTCTCAAGTGAAGGAGTTCATTTCTGAAGAGGAAGAAGTGAGGGGAAGAGAGGTGTGGATAGTGGGGCAGCAGGAGAATGTCTAGGTGGAAGTATTGGAAGCTTCTGGTTTCTTATCTGGAGGACTCAATTTGAAGTAATAGGAAGGGAGGGCTCCTTTGGAGAGTATTGGATAAGCTGTTACAAAAGGAGAGTATTTTCAGAGTTGTTCTAAAGGAGAGAAATTTTCCATGGAACATGTGAAGAGGTAAAAGAATGAAGGCCTAAATAAATGGGCAGAGTCTATGATAGTCTTCTGCGTTTCCAGTAGTAGCAACAAACATTTTCCTAGAAGTCTAAAGACTGATTACTCTCTTGCCCATCCATAGCACTTTGTTCATATAGGAAAGAAAGCACTTGCGACCTTGGGTTATAAAAAGTATATATTACCTTTATTTCATTATTCATTATATATTGACTCCTTTTTATTTCTTCTAGGTCCTTGATAAACATTTCTTGCATCTTCTCAATCTTTGTCTCCAGGCTATTTATCTGTAACTCCATTTTGTTTTCAAGATTTTGGATCATTTTTATTATCATTATTCTAAATTCTTTTTCAGATAGATACCCTATCTCGTCCTCTTTTGTTTGGTTTGGTGGGCATTTCTCATTTTCCTTTACTTGCTGAGTATTTCTCTGCCTTTTCATCTTGTTTAGATTGCTGTGTTAGGCGTGGCCCTTCTGTATTCTGGTAGTTTGAAGTTCCTCTTTATTGTGGAGGTTCCTCACTGTGGGTGGGGTTAGACGGGTGGCTTGTCAAGGTTTCCTGGTTGGGGGAGCTTGTGTCGGCGTTCTGGTGGGTGGAGCTGGATTTCTTCTCTCTAGAGTGCAATGGAGTGTCCAGTATTGAGTTTTGAGATGTCTGTGGATTTGGTACGCCTCTGGGCAGCCTGTATATTGATGCTCAGGGCTATGTTCCTGCGTTGCTGGAGAATTTGCGTGGTATGTCTTGCTCTGGAACTTACTGGCTCTTGGGTGGAGCTTGGTTTCAGTGTATATGTGGAGGCTTTTGGATGATCTCTTATTAATTAATGTTTCTCCTGGCTTTCAGTCTTATTCTTGCAGTAGCCTCAAGACTTCTCCATCCATACAGCATTGATAATAAAACTTTTAGGTTAATGGTGAAAAGATTCTCCACAGTGAGGGATACCCAGAGAGGTTCACTGAGTTTCATGGAGAGGTTAAGGGAGGGGGGGGTTGAGGTGACCAGGAGGAGAAGAGGGGGACTCAAACGTGGAGAGAGCAGTCTAGCCAGTAAGCACTTCCCTCTGTGCTCTCCACAGTCTGGAACCCTCAGAGAGGTTCACGGAGATACATAGAGAGGGGGGAGGAAGATAATAGAGGTGAGCATGACCCTCTGGAGGGAACCAACAGTAGAATAACGGAGGCAGAAGATAGCATAAGTGAGTTAGAAGACAGAATGGTGGAAATAAATGAAGCAGAGAGGAAAAAAGAAAAAAGAACAAAAGAAATGAGGAAAACCTCAGGGACCTCTGGGACAATATGAAACACCCCAACATTCGAATCATAAGAGTCCCAGAAGAAGAAGATAAAAGGAAAGGCCATTAAAAAATACTCGAGGAGATAATAGTTGAAAATTTCCCTAAAATGAGGAAGGAAATAGTCACAGAAGTCCAAGAAACCCAGAGAGTCCCAAACAGGATAAACCCAAGGCGAAACACCCCAAGACACATATTAATCAAATTAACAAAGATCAAACACAAAGAACAAATATTAAAAGCAGCAAGGGAAAAACAACAAATAACACACAAGGGGATCCCCATAAGGAAAGTAATGAAAGAGAAGAATCTACAACCCAGATTACTGTACCCAGCACGCATGAGACAAATGCTCAGGGCTGGGGCAATGGGATGACTCAGAGGGATGGGATGGGGAGGGAGGTGGGAGGGGGGTTCAGGATGGGGAACACATGTAAACCCATGGATGATTCATGTCAATGTATGGCAAAAACCACTACAGTATTGTAAAGTAATTAGCCCCCAACTAAAATAAATAAATTTATTTAAAAAAATAAAAAATAAAAATAAAAACAACAACAACAAAAAGTATGTATCAGTCTCCCAGGGCTTCCCTTGTGGCTCAGCTGGTAAAGAATATGGCTGCAATGCAGGAGACCTGGGTTTGATCCTTGGGTTGAGAAGATCCCCTGGAAAAGGGAATGGCTACCCTCTCCAGTATTCTGGCCTGGAGAATTCCATGGTCTGTATAGTCCATGGAGTCTGTATAGTCCAAGAGTGGGACACGACTGAGCGACTTTTACTTTCATTTTCATCAGTCCCCTAGGTGAGAATTCTAAGCTTTTTAAAGATGATTCCTACATTTTTTTCATTATTGTATCTGCACCTCCTGTTAAGTGTTTCAGCTCAGGTGAGATGGTTTGAGCTGGCAGTCTGTATTCACAGAAGTTGTAAGGTCCAATATTTTTGGCATTTAATATCAGTTAACTTTCCCATTTCGTTTGTTAATTTATCTGTAACTCCAGCATCACGGATGGTTATACTTATCAATTCCTATCTGATTAGACTGCTGTAGGCATTTCTTGATTATTCAGAATTTACTTATTCATGATAATTATCTATATGATCCTTTATTTGCTCTGTATATTTTAGATCCTTTCTTCACTTTGCTGTTTCATCAGAAGGCAGTAGGCAAAATTGAGAAAAACCAAATCAAATAATTTTACTGCTCAATAGCTGTTTAACAGATGTTTATAGAGGGTGAAGTTGTAGTTAACAGCTGATGAAGCAACATTTTTGAACTGTATTTATTAATTGTTAGTGCAAGGGTTATTCAAATTATAGTTGATCCAGGTCAATTTCACTTTGAATTTTATTGACAGCATTTATTCAACTTAAATTGCTTCAGCTCTAAAAATGGCTGTATTAATATTACAACAAATACTGCAGTGGAATTAGTGCTTTCTGTATTCTTTAGAAAATTCATTTTCTAAACACAAGTTATAAAGTCACTGAGTGCTTGCTGACCACTTTGTATTCACTTGGAGGCTTCTAAAAAAGTTTGCTGAGGTAACTTAGCTCTTCACTTGTATCTCTTTAATTAAAGGATAATTTTTAGGAGGTATAGTTTGAGTCAAACAAATATGAAATGCTCACGTGTCAAAGTTTTTATTTCACACATTAATTAACAAGCAAACCAACAAGATGGTACAACCATCTTGGTTTTAAAAGAGAATTGGAAGGGACTTCCCTGGCAGTCCAGTGGCTAAGACTCTGCACTCCCAGTGCAAGGGGCCCAGGTTTGATCTCTGGTCAGGGAACTAGATCCCATATGCTGCAACTGAGAATTTGCATGTCACAATTAAAGATCCTGCATGCTGAGGCTAAGGACCCAATGCAGCCAAATAAATGTTAATTTTAAAAAAGAGAGAGAATTGGAAGAATAGACACATGTACATATAGGCAGTCAGGAATGGTGAAATGAATCTGTGGATAGATGCAAAGTTGGTCAGTGTCCTCAGGGCAATAAAATCTTTTTTTTTTTTTGCCATGCTGTGTGGCATATAGGATCTTAGTTCTCCAACCAGGGATCAAACCCATGCCCTCTGCGGTAGAAGCACTGTCTTAACCACTGGACTGCCAGAGAAGTCCCTAAAATGCAATTTTTGAAAAAAATTCCTCTCTTCCAACAGGTCCAAATCAACTGCAGAACAAAGTTTGTTTATATCTCTATGGATATGAATCGTTTGCATTACCATCAGTTTTCTACATCTTACAAAACTGTAAAAACAGCCTAGTCTTGGCAAGAGGCCCAGGCTGCTATAGAGTTATTCCAAAAGGATCTGTCCAATAAGGCCCAGCACCCCATTGAAAGGACTCCCAGTAATCTTTTAGTCCATTTCAAAATCGTTGACCATAGTTTCTGACACTTTCCTTCCTTTCTAATTCCAGCATCAGAAACACTTTCTTCTGTCCTTGTACACTCTATAGTCTCCACCCAGTGCTTATTTCTCAGGGGAAATAATTCATAACTCCAGCGTTTTGAAGAATGCAGTTGGAAGTCCAGGTTTTGCCTGGAGCTTCCTGATATTTAGGTGGCTAGAAATGGAGAGAACTGGGGGAAGGTGAGCTGTGGATGACCACAGGGTTGATTTAGACTGCAATTCCCAGAAATGTAACAGTTTAGACCTGCCAGTCAGAGAAGGTCCAGAGCATTACATTAAGATGCTGGAGTGCCTAGTTTTTATAATATGACCTTACATATTTATAGCACAGTACAGAGCACTTACCAATATGTTCTCTCCATTGATGCCGACCAGAATTCTGTGAGGGGCTTCCCAGGTGGTGCTAGTGGTAAAGAACCTGCATGCTATTGCAGGAGACACAAGAGATGCAGGTTCTTCCCTGAGTCAGGAAGATCCCCTGGAGAAGGGTGTGGCAACCCGCTCCAGGATTCTTGCCTGGAGAATCCCGTGGATGTAGGAGTCTGGCAAGCTACAGTTCATAGGGTCACAGAGAGTCGGGCATGACTGAAGTGACTTAGCATGCACAAATCTGTGAAGCAGTCCAGTGTTCCTTTTTTGATCCTCTTACTTATAGAGAGTAAACCAAGGCATATAAAATTAAGCGAATTGCTTAAGGTTGCACCCTGAAAAGTGACAGAGACGGGATTTGTTCTCAGGCTTCTAAACATTGTTCAGTTCATATTCCATGCTGCAGCCCAGGATTCAATTCAGTGGGCATTTATTGAAGAGTAATTATGTTCCTAGAGTAATAACATCCTGTACCCCTGATACAGGAAAAATCTTAAAGATGAACAATTAAACCTAAGGTTTTATTTATATCTGTCAATCCTTTTTTTAGATGAAACACCAACTCACTGCTTACATGAAAGAAGTGATAAATGGCTGAAAAATATGGAGGACAACTACAGTTTGTCCACATTTTTGCACATTCCACGTGAAAGAGGACCCATTTCTCAATCTCTCTTTTATAAGGCAACAGCCAGTAGTTTATACTATTGAAAAGAGTTGATCGGATACATGCTACTTATTAGTAGTATATGCTCTTGGTTTCAGCTTGCATCTTAGCTTTGTTTTGGGTGGTTTATGGGACCACCCATAGAAGGTGGTGGTTTATGGGACCACCCATATAGAAGGAAGGGATGCCTGTAAGATATATTTGGAAGTTGTTCCCTAGTTTCAGTGAAATGTGGGAGTGGGAAAATGCCATTCAATTGTGTTATAATCCTTTACGATACTTGCATACCGAATGTCTGTTTCTCTCTGTATTTTGCAATGGGAAAATAGCTGTGGAGAATTTTTTTTTTTTTATCCTTAGCATTCTAAGGCTTACCATCCTAGTGGAAAGATGTGATGTGATTCATATGATTTACTTTTTATACAGTAGAGCCTGCTACCTTTTTTGGAAATGCAACCTGGGGATAGAAATAAACTTCCTATCGGTTTAGCAAGTTCTATTTGGAGAAAGTGTATAGAAATTGTGACTGAATCTATTATTTAGTTTTACTTTCAATTTAAAAATTTTCTGATAGTAAAGACAGTATTTTTCTTTAAATATCAGAAGACAGAAGCTTCAGAGTTTCCAAAGCCGGATACTACATCTGCATGTTCTAACACTGTTGCTGAGTTTATTCCCAGGATGCATGAGAATGTATATTTTGTGTTAGTGGGAATGAATAAAGAAGAGATACAGTGTTGTCTATCTGCTGTGCACATTAATATTAAAATAATTTGTTCTTTTCACTTTGCCCATCTTCTCTATATTTGCTTGCTTGCTTAAGTGAACAATAGAAGCATTTCTGTTTATCTTAAGAATTTGTAACATACCTAAGATCTCATAGTATTCTGTAATGAAATAAAACAATTTTATTTCTCTTTTTCAGGTTCAGCTCAACTAATATTTAATGTAATCAAATCTGTAGAATATACCCTTTGCAATCAAACCGTTGTCATCCCATGTTTTGTTAATAATGTGGAGACGAAGAACATTACTGAATTGTATGTCAGATGGAAATTTAAAGGAGAAAACATTTTCATCTTTGATGGAACTCAGCAGAAGTCCAAGCCCAGCAGTAACTTTCCTAGTGCAAAAATCACACCATCAGAATTACTGCATGGCATTGCCTCTTTGAAGATGGATAAGAGTGATGCCGTCTTAGGAAACTACACTTGTGAAGTAACGGAATTGAGCAGAGAAGGAGAAACCATCATAGAATTAAAATATCGTGTTGGTAAGACTTCTGTAATTCCCCGTTATTTCTTCTGCAGCTACATGATCCTGTTAAAGGAGGGTAAAATGGGACTAGGAACTTCTTTGAATCAAAAAGCGTACTATTAATAATAAATGTTGTTGGAGTGTTTAGCAGCATTAAGATCATGAGTTTTATCTTATTTGCTCTTCTGCTTTTCTCAATAAATTTCCTTTGTTGGTTGATAATTTGTGCATTGTGTGGTCCTCAAACTTTAGGTCTGAGAACTGTTACATTTGCAGGGAGCAGTCCAGGGGTCATCTCCTCTGCATTTCTGTTTGCTGCCATCAGAAGTACTTTCTTTCATGTGATTAATTTTCAAGCCTTTTTCCCAATTATTTCACCTTTTTTTTTAACCTTACACTTTGATCAAGGGTTGCCAAGTCCCAAACATGCTTCCTCTGGAAAGAACAGATTAGGAAGAGAATAAGAATATTAAAAATCATGTTATCATAGCTGATGCCTTGAGATTTCCTGTGGTTAGCCTTGCTTTGGTGTTGTTCTCCCCCCCACACACACCTTGGCCAAGATGTGGGAGAACTAGGGATTCAATTTAATATATTTAAATTCAGCTTTGATTATAGTAGAACGATCCTGCCCTTTCTGCGTTGGTGAGTTGCATAAAACAGTAAAGTTAGCTGAGTAAAAAGTTTCCGTTTCTTTCCTATTCTTTGCAATGCCAGCTAAGTTCTTCAGCCACACAGAGGTACATTTCAGCTTACTGTTTTGAAATCTCTATTTAGAATTGCTAGCTATATTACTGATCTGAGGATTAGACCATACTTTGAGAACCTGCTGTTTTCGTGGGCTCAGATCAGTTCCATTGCATCCACTATTTGCCTCTGTTCTTCTTGCATTTACCATTAATAAATGTCTGTTACCACACTGGGAATGAGGTGCTTGGGTTGATAGAATACTTTGACATTGCTTAGTATTAGGAAATCAACAGATCTGGGTTATATCTCCTATTCTGCAACTTAACTGTTCACCTTTATGCTATTGAGAAGTTGCTTTGCCAAGTCAAGTTACCTCATCTCTAATGTGGGGATGAAGATAGATTCCTGCCTTTATGTCTTATCCTACAGTCTGATGAGCACCAAATGAGGTCCCTTGTGTACAAGCCCTATGTGAACTGAAGTGCTTTACAGGTGTGAATTATGTTCTTGGGATGTTTGTTTTATGAAGGATGGTGTCAAGTTGTGAAGCTGGCCTGCGGTTGTGAGAGGGATTCTTGCACCATGAGGAGAGGCTGAGAGGTGGCTTGGAGTAGGCTAGCAGAATCTGGAAGGCTTTTCTGCTCAGAAATCTCTCTTACATTGTAACTTGTATTAATTTGTACTAATTTAGGCTGAAGAGCTTTTTTTGTTTGTTTATTTTAAAGTATACCTTTCAACGGGGTGTTGAATCTGGAATTGCATAATCTAATATCTAGCTGAAATTTTTTCTGAAGGAATGTACAGTTTCATTGGAATGAAAAAACAAGACATAGGGCTCAATTGTTTGGTAGTTGTGTAGGTCACTGAGAGGTAATCTCAAGATATGAGACTTGAAAGGCCAGAAGATAGAATGAAGATGAATGGGAAAGGAAGACCAGCATCTGGAGATGAAGAGAAAGTTTATAATTTTGTGTGTCTGTGATTGTTTTATTTTTCTTTATTTTCAAAGTACCCTACAAAAATAACAACTATGTTTACTTTGGGACCATTCAAATGAGGAAGTATTATTTCATTGTAGAGAATGTAGAAAATTCTACCAGAGGTCTCAGACATTTGGCTTTGCACTCATTTTTTATTTTTTGAAATAACTATAGATTCACAGGAAGTTCACAGAAATAAAAGATTCACAAAAATAAAACAGAACAGTGCTGGGTGCTGTGTACTCTTTGCTCAGTTACTCCTAATGGTTAAATCTTGTGTAACTATAAAAAAAAAAATCAAAACTGGGAAGTTGACAGTGGTACAATGTATGTATATTTCTTTGTCATTTTGTGATATGTATATTTGTGTAACTACTACTGCAATCAGGATGTAGAACTATTTCATTAGCACAAAGCTCTCCCTCATGCTAACCTGGGAAATACTAATTTGTTCCCCTTGTCTATAGTTTTGTCATTTTAGCACTGTTATGTAAATGGAATCATACAGTATGTAATCTCTTGAGACTGGCTTTTTTCAGTCAGCACAGTACCCTTGTGATCTAACCAAATTGTTGCCTGTATCAGTAGTTTGTTCTCTCTCTCTGTTTTTTTGGCTGAGTAATATTCCATGGTATGGGTATATCACAGCTTGTTTAACTGTTCACTTGTTTTAGGACATCTGGAGTGTTTCCAGTTTTTGGCTATTACAATTGGCGTTGCAGTAAATTAATCATGTAGAGGTTTTATAGGTGGACATAGTGTTCATCTCTCTGAATAAGTACAGATTATTTGGTTGTTTGCATGTGTATGCTTAGTTTTTAAGGGAACTGTCAAACTGTTTTCCAGAGTGGTTGGTCCATTTGACATTCCCATCAGCAGCATATGAGTGATCTTGTTTCTTTACATCCTTGCTAGCATCTGCTGTTGTCATATCATTGTTTTGCATCCATTTTTTACTGGGGTAAAAAAAAAAAGAACCCTTCTTCCAACAAAAAGTTAATTGGAGCAGGACTATTACGGTGCAATACAAATGTATTGTGATAATGGAACTTGCCCATCATATGGACGTTGGGGATTTAGGCAATAGAAACCAATTTTTTAGACATAGATGAGGAACTGAAATTGTGAGAATTCTACTTAGTAGAATGTGAATTAAAGGTGGCCATTCTTTGTGCCATTCTTTTAAGTACAGTATTTTAGAAATACTATTTGTCAAATATATATAAAATCTGTTATATATATATATATATTATATCCCTCTGGTGCTTATGTATAGTATGGTACCATAGAGCACAAGACTTGAATTTAGAAAGCTTTTTATATACTTTTTTATTTTCTAGTTTAAGAAAATTTGGATAAGAAAGTCAACCTGTCAGGTCCTCTGTTTTTACCTGCTAAATGGGGACCATTTCATCAAAGTCTTGCTCAAAATGTCTTGTTTATTTAACCAGAGATTTATTGAGCACCTACTATGTGCTGGGCAGTGTGCTGGGCACAGTGGATTCGGTGATAACTAAGGCGTAATCCCTGATTTCAGGGAAGTGATGGAACAGTACCACAGTAAAATATATATTTATAAGGGCACATACCAAGTAGTTTATGTTTATTGTGTCTTGAATTTAAGAACTCTGGGAGTTAGTTATCAGTCTTAACATTTAACACATGAAGTAAGAGAGATTTAGAGTACTTGTTCAAAATCAGTGTCATAGCCAGGATTTTAACCTAGTTTTGTCTTTCTTTAAAACCAGTATGTTTACTACCACTGTATATGGTTGCTATGAAAACATCTTGTAAACAACCAAATTACTAAATGTAAATAATAATAGTTATACAATGTGTTACTCATATTTGTATTTATAGTATAGTGATACAAAAACTTAGAAGCTTAAATTTTTTTTCTGAGTAAGCTCTTAGGGTTTTGTTTTTAAAAGGTCTGTTCAAGTTTAGAAAAGTTGCCATTTCCATTATTATCAACATGAAATATGTTATGTTCCTAATGTTGACATGAAGGCATTTTGAGGTCCTTGTGTTGGTTTTCTAGTGCATGTGCAAACAACCACAAATGTAGCAGCTTTAAACTGCACCCATTTATTAGCTCACCACTTTGTAGATCACAGTTGTGGTCATGGTATAACTAGGTTCTCCAATCAGTCTTATGAGGCTAATATCAAGATGTTTGCAGGCTGTGTTCTCATCAGAAGCTCAGGGTCTTGTTCCAAGCACACATGGTTGTGGCAAAATTAATTTCCTTATGGTTGTAGAACTGAGGTCCCAGTTTCTTTGCTGGATGCCGATGAGGGCTTCTCTTAGTTCCTAGAGGTTGCTCCATTCTTGCTCCAGAACCTCTTCCATATTTAAAGTCAGCAAAGAATAATCTTCTTCTGTTGATTCCTTTGCAGATATTGATTTTTTTTTTTTTTTGGCTTGAACAATCTCAGATCCTTTTAAGGTCTTATTAAGTCTGCTCCTCTCCCTCAAGAATAATCACTCTTTTTCAAAGTCAGCTGATTGGGGACCTTAATTTACAGTCAGCAAAATCCCTTTTACCATATGACACAACATAATCATGGGAATGAAATCCATCATCTTCACAGGCCCCTCCCTCCCTTAAGGGGAAGGAGTTAAAAAAAAGGCTTGCAGGGGGCAGTATTTGGGAACCACCTTAGAATTCTGGCTTTGATTAAATAACTAGGGAGTATATCTTGGCCAAGTCAATACATCAAAAAAACCCTTCACAATACTAAAGCATCAGTAAAAATGTGGCTTGAATTTTATTGTTAGAAATTTTATTGTGATCTTCTTTTGTGGAAATATGTTCTTTGTGCATGGAGGTGTACCTTGTATATATTTGAAGGAGTTGTTGTTGTTAAGTCACTAAGTTATGTCCAACTCTTTTGGAACCCCAAGGACTGTAGCCTTCCAGGCTCCTCTCTCCATGGGATTTCCCAAGCAAGAATACTGGAGTGGGTTGCCATTTCCTTCTCCAGGGTTTCTTTCAGATCCAGGGATGGAACTCACATCTCCTGCATTGACAGGTGGATTCTTTACCATTGAGCAACCGGGAAAGTGGTCATATACATCAGTTCAGTTCAGTCACTCAGGTGTCCAACATTTTGTGACCCCATGAACTGCAGAATACCAGGCCTCCCTGTCCACCAACTCACAGAGTTCACCCAAACTCATGTCCATTGAGTCGGTGATGCCATCCAACCATCTCATCCTCTATCGTCCCCTTCTCTTCCTGCCCTCAATCTTTCCCAGCATCAGGGTCTTTTCAAATGACTCAGCTCTTCACATCAGGTGGCCAAAGTATTGGAGTTTCAGCTTCAACATCAGTCCTTCCAATGAACACCCAGGACTGATCTCCTTTAGGATGGACTGGTTGGATCTCCTTGTAGTCCAAGGGACTCTCAAGAGTCTTCAACACCACAGTTCAAAAGCATCAATTTTTCGGCGCTCAGCTTTCTTTATAGTCCAACTCTCACATCCATACATGACTACTGGAAAAACCATATCCTTGAGTAGACAGACCTTTGTTGACAAAGTAATGTCTCTGCTTTTTAATATGCTGTCTAGGTTGGTCATAACTTTCCTTCTGAGGAGTAAACGTCTTTTAATTTCATGGCTGCAGTCACCATCTGCAGTGATTTTGGAACCCAGAAAAATAAAGTCAGCCGCTGTTTCCACTGTTTCCCCATCTATCTGCCATGAAGTGATGGGACAGGATGCCATGATCTTAGTTTTCTGAACGTTGAGTTTTAAGCCAACTTTTTCACTCTCCTCTTTCATCAAGAGGCTCTTTAGTTCTTCTTCACCTTCTGCCCTAAGGGTGGTGTCATCTGCATATCTGAAGTTATTTATATGTCTCCTAGCAATCTTGATTCCATCTTATGCTTCTTCCAGCCCAGTGTTTCTCATGATGTACTCTGCATATAAGTTAAACAAGCAGGGTGACAATATACAGCCTTGACGTACTCCTTTCCTGGTTTGGAACCAGTCTGTTGTTCCATGTCCAGTTCTAACTGTTGCTTCCTGACCTGCATACAGGTTTCTCAAGAGGCAGGTCAGGTGGTCTGGTATTCCCATCTCTTTCAGAATTTTCCACAGTTTATTGTGATCCACACAAAGGCTTTGGCATAGTCAATAAAGTAGAAATAGATGTTTTTCTGGAACTCTTGCTTTTGCCATAATCCAGCAGATGTTGGCAGTTTGATCTCTCATTCCTCTGCCTTTTCTAAAACCAGCTTGAACATCTGGAAGTTCATGGTTCATGTGTTGCTGAAGCCTGGCTTGGAGAATTTTGACCATTACTTTACTAGCGTGTGAGATGAGTGCAATTGTGCGGTAGTTTGAGCATTCTTTGGCATTGCCTTTGTTTGGGATTGGAATGAAAACTGACCTTTTCTAGTCCTGTGGCCACTGCTGAGTTTTCCAAATTTGCTGACATATTGAGTGCAGCACTTTCACAGCATCATCTTTTAGGTCATACACATAATTTTATGTAAAACATTGGTTTTTCCCTAGAATCTCATTTTATATTTGAATATCCAATTCAGTGATCCTCACACTTTTCCCATCTTACCAGTTAGAGGTACCATGTTTATGTCAGTGAGAGAAAGATAAATTACAGCAGTGATTTTAAACTGTGTAAGTTGTGGTCCCCCCTACCCTCATAGCCACACACACACAATTGTTGGCGTAGAAGCTGAGAGGAGAGTGTATGTGAAGTGAAGTGAAGTGAAAGTCACTCAGTCGTGTCCGACTCTTTGTGACCCCATGGACTGTATAGTCCATGGAATTCTGCAGACCAGAATCCTGGAGTGGGTAGACTTTTCCTTCTCCAGGGGATCTTCCCAACCTAGGGATTGAACCCAGGTCTCCCGCATTGCAGGCAGATTCTTTACCAGCTGAGCCACAAGGGAAGCCCAAGAATACTGGAGTGGGTTAGCCTGTCCCTTCTCCAGTGGATCTTCCCTACCCAGGAATCGAACCTGGGTCTCCTGCATTGTAGGCAGATTCTTTACCAACTGAGCTATGAGGGAAGCCCTGGAGAGTATGTGATGTTTGGATAAACCCCAGGTAGTTTTGATAAGTTTCAGTTAAGAATCACTTAGTCAATAATGTTATTTGTTCATAATCCTACCCCCCATCTTTGAAATAGCTCTTATTATTTCTGCATAGAGGTGTAGAGTCAGCTGTTAGTCATCTAGTCTGTCTCTCCATCTAATTCATGATTTCCTTCTATCACACCCTAAGTAGTTGGTCATTCAGACTTTTTACGTAAATGTTTGACACAAGGCTGTTAATTCCCAAAGGATTTTAGTCTATTATTAGGCAGTTCTAATTCTTCCTGAAGTCAAACTAAAGCTTGCAACCCTACAATTTCTCACTCACTAGGAGTGCTGAGGTATTTCTCGTCCAAGTTTATTCTTCTCTAAGGTAAAAATCCCCAGTTCTTTCAACCATTGCCCATAGTTTCAGCATCCCCATTCTAGTCACTTTCCTTTGTAACAATTCCCTGTTATGTCTTTAAATTTGATGAGTAAACTGAACACAGAACTGGACTGCCTTTGTCAAACACATCCTACCTTTGTGCTACTACCTGATTGCTGGATTAACTTTCTGATAGGTCCTGCTTCTCTATATTCCATTCTCCTCATGGCTACCAAGGAAGAATTTAAGGAAATCATTTTTCTCCCCTGTTTGAGGCTTTCCAATAACTTTTCATTGCTTGTAGAATAAAATCCAAACTTTCTTAACAAGCTAATAAGACCCAGCATGATGTTAATCCCAGCAAACTCTTTCCATCTCATCGTGTATCATTAAATTTTAGTCACACTGGCCATCATTTATTTGCTCAAACTTGCTGTCCCTTTGGTGTATCTTCTCCCCTGTCTGAAATGGCAGGCTATTTCCAGTCCAAGGTTTGGGGCCGATTCCTATCCCCAGAGAACTTTCTTTACTACCCACAAGAGTCTAGTCCCTCAGCCCCTCCCCCTCCTCAAGTCTATGGCTCCAGCTAGCTTGTTCACTGCTGAATCTCAGATACCTAGAAGAAATCCTATCTATGTAAGCATGCTCAGTTACTCAGTTGTGTCCAACTCTTTGTGATGCTATGGACTGTAGCCTGCCAGACTCCTCTCTCCATGGGATTTTCCTGGCAATAATACTGGAGTGGGTTGCCATTCCCTTCTCCAAGAGATCTTCCCAATCAAGGAACTGAACCCGCATCTCCTTTGTCTCCTGCATTGCAGGCAGATTCTTTACCACTGAGCTGCTGGGGAAACCCACCCTACCCATGGTGGGCTTTTAATAAATGCTTGTGTAATAAATGAAAAATGAGTGGTCAGACCAGGTCAAACATACTTCTTATTTTCACTGGTAGATTTCTGTTAATAAATGCCAGGACTGTTGAATATTGTTCTGTTGTATAGTCAGGGAGGCCCATGAAATAACTTTTCCTTCTCAGCCCATCTTGAACATGAGATCAGATACTGGCTGTATCTTGAAAGAAGCAACCACAGGATTTACTGTTTGACCAGAAGTAGGGTGTGAGAGAAACCATGGAGTCAAGGATGATTCCAAGGCTTTTAGCTTGAGGAACTGGAGAAATGGGGTCACCACTACTGAAATGGGGAAACTGAGAGGGTAGGTTTGGTGAAGGAGTAGGGGGAACTTGTGTCAAAAGTCAGTGTGGGACATGAAAATTTAAGATATTTAAGTTGCTTAATTATCTAGGCCTCCGTTTCCCATATGATAAGGAAGGGTTAATTAATCCTCCTGTAATAATTGTGAGGATTTGGGGAGTTAATGATAAACACAACTCAAAACAAAATAATAAAGCAAGTAGAGAAAAATAAGTCGATTAAGAATAATCATTAAATCATAGAGCTTTTACCAAATCCTTTGGGCATTTAGATGTGAAAACCTAAGGATGATTCATAAAGGTTTCTCTTGGTAGGATTTTAGACTGAATTGAAATGGGTTTTCTTTGGTAAAGGAAGATACTCAGTAATTGTTGGAAATTAAGGTATTAATTCAGAAGACATCTGTCTCTTGGTAGAGATCTGCAACCATGAGAGCACCCACTCGTCACCCAAAAAAGCTGTCTTTCATTCACTCACTATTTTTTGACTGTTGGGACCTTCAGCAACAAACCAATTGAGTCTCTGCATATGTAGGGCAAAATGTTAGATTATGGAAGGCTAATATCTGTGATATAGAATTTATAACATTATTATATTCTGTGGATTATTGTTAATATCTACCAGAGCTTAACATTATAAGCTAACATGGGAAATGCATAGCTAGCATTACTATATGAAAGCCCAATAGTTTCCTTGCATGCCGATAAAGAGGCAGAACAGTGGAAGATTTGAAAGAGTTAATTTTAGAAGAACATGAGTGCTTGCTTTGGACAAAATTAGCATTTCCTTCTATACAGACAAACTCGGAAATGCTTTCAGTGCATTTACTTTGCTTTATTGTTAGAGAAGAAATTTCACAGGTAAAATTATGGTCTTAAGAGTTAATAAGATGCAACTAAACTTAATTTTTTAAAAGTTCTCAACAAACCTTCTTTGAAAACTTAACATCACAATTTCCTCTATATAGAATGTATCATTTTATATTATCATTCTCTAGGTAACTTGTAACACACTTAATTGTTGTTGTTGTTGTTCAGTCACTAAGTCACATCCGACTCTTTGTGACCCCATGGACTGCAGCATGTCAGGCTTCCTTGTCTTCCACTATCTCCCAGAGTTTGCTCAAGTTCATGTCCATTGAGTCGATAACGCTGTCTAACCATCTCATCCTCTGCCGTCCTCTTCTTTTGTCATAATCTTTCCCAGCATCAGGGTCTTTTTTTAATGAGTCGGCTCTTTGCACACTTAATAGAAGCTTCCTTAATAGCTCAGTTGGTAAAGAATCCGCCTACAATGCAGGAGATCCAGGTTCGATTCCTGGGTCAGGAAGATCTGCTGGCGAAGGGATAGGCTAACCCACTCCAGTATTCTTGGGCTTCCCTGTGGCTCAGCTGGTAAAGAATCTGCCTGCAATGTGGGAGACCTGGGTTGGGAAGATCCCCTGGAGAAGGAAAAGTCTACCCACTCCAGTATTCTGGCCTGCAGAATTCCATGGACTATACAGTCCATGGAGTCAAAAAGAGTTGGACATGACTGACTTTCACTTCACTTAATGCCTAAAGCCCTTCATGTTATTTTACATGTAAACAATCATTTGAGACCTAATTATTCATAGATGCATCTTGTAATCTAGAGTAAGTTTGAGAAAAGCTAGGGCTCACATCTGTCTTGGTTTTAGTCAGAGTAAGGTGAAGGTACCCAGTAGTACAACTTCCTCACTTTGATACCCTGAGTTAGTCTTTACAGAAAGACGTCACTGTTGACTTAAGATAAATTCTTGGTATTTACATGTAACAGGTATTCACTGTAGGAGTGCATAATTATAATTGTAGTTAATATTTACTGAGCACTTGGTAAGTGCCAAGGTTTTTTATATATTAACTTTGTTAACAGTCACAACAGTCCAGTGTAACAATGAGGACACTGAAGAACAAGAGGGGTTAAGACTTTGTTCAAGGTCACAGAGATTGTAAATTAGCATTGTGTTTCAAAGCCAGACACTGTGCCTGTAGAACCTTGTTCTTAATTCCTGTGCCATACTGCCTCCTTCTAGAAGTCATAGGTTAGGGAAAATGGAGTGAAAAGCACTTACATAAATAATTTTTTGTTTCATAAGTAAAATTTGTTGTATAAATAAATTATATGTGTAGTTTGTTACATATTTTAAAGCTGAAGTTTTAATTCAATTATTTTTATTTTCCATCTCCATAATAATATATATTGTTGACTAGTCACAGTTAGGAGTTAAAGTGATTATAGTAAGTGTTAATTGTGACTTTTGTTTTCTTTCTTCCCAGTTTCATGGTTTTCTCCAAAGGAAAATATCCTCATTGTTATTTTCCCAGTTTTGGCTATACTTCTGTTCTGGGGACAGTTTGGTATTGTGAGTAAGTATTTATTTCTATTTTTCATTTATGTTTTAATGGTTAAATTGTTATTTCTGGGAGGCAATGTTGGCAAAATATTTAATTTAGCCAATTGTATTAGCAAGTATGATATCGTGATAAGAATGTACAATCAATATTAATATTCTCCTTGAAGTCTATATTGTCCTTCATAGTTTACTTCAGTTCACTTTTAATTCCACAGAAGGTTTTCATTTTTTAACTTCTTAAGAATTAACATTGTGAATCCTGATAATAACAGTACCTTTGACTCAGCTGGTTTTAATGTTTACAGAGCATTTATACATGTATTATTTTCTTTGGTAAAGATATGATTACAGTCTACATTGGTGATAAGACAGGATGTTGTAGAAGAAGGAATCAAGATGGCAGCGTATGAACACCCTGAGCTTACAACCTCCCCTGGCCCATCAAAGTTATAATACAACTGTTTTCAGAGCAGCTGTCTCTGAGAATGACCCAAAGACTGATAGAGAAGATATTCTACAACTGTAAAGAGGAAACCACAATGAGATGAGTAGGAGGGGCAGAGATGTGGTCTGGTCAGAACCCACACTTGGGGTCATTAAGTGAGAGGAAAATCACAGCAGTGGAGATCCTCCCTGAGGGGTCAAGTCCCACATTTGGCTCCCCATCCTGGAGGTCCTAAACCAAGTGTGTGTGTGTGTGTGTGCGTGCGTGCGTGTACACACGCACATGCATTCAGTCATGTCCAACTCTTCATGACCCCATGGACTGTAGCCCACCAGCCTTCTCTGTCCATAAAATTTTCCGGGCAAGAATAGTGGCGTTCAAGTGCCCAAAGTATCTGACCTTAAATACCGGTGGGACTTATGTTTGGGAGAACCAGAAGACCGTGGTATACCAAGACTTTGCTCTTAAAGGTGTGTCCAAAACCAACTTGCTTCAAGTCCCAGCACAGAGGCAGCACTTGACAGCTGTCTGGGTCAGACTCAGTGACTTTTCATGGAGAGCCTTGCTAGGAAACAGTAGGCAGCTGGGATTTCCCCCAGAACTGAGATGCTGGTGGTGGCCATTTTTGTGATCTTGTACTACCACTCTTGATGCCTGAGCTGGTGGGCACCATGCTGGAATTGCCTCTCTGGCGTATTAGCACCTGGGGCTGGCACAGCCCACCAGCAGTCGTGAGGCTTGCAGTAGTCGTAGACCGACAGGTTGCACAGCCAGCAGTGTCGGGAAGCCTACCCTGCCTACCAGTGTGCCTACAGGAGTCAGCCTCACCACAACAGAAGCCACACATAGGAGGTACTTCTGGTGCGTCTGGCTCTGGTGGCCACAGAGAACCTTGATGCTGGGCCCCATAAGACATCTCCCACATAAGGCCACTTATCTAAGATTAGGAGATGTAATGGACCTACCTAATATCTAGAAATAAATACAGAGAGTTAGGCAATATGAGGAGACAGAGGAATATGTTTCAAATGAAAAAACAGGAGAAACTCTCAGAAAAAGAGCTAAATGAAACAGATAAGCAATTTGCCTGATAAAATGTTTAAGGTAATAATCATAAAGATGCTTACTAGTCTGGAAAAGAATGGATGAAAACAGTGAAAAATTCAACAAGGAGTTAGAGAATAGAAGAAAAGAATCCATCAGAACTGAAGAATACAATAAGTGAAGTGAAAAGTACAGTCAGTTCAGCCTTTCAGTCATGTCCGTCTCTTTGTGATCCCATGGACTGCAGCACACCAGGCTTCCCTGTCCATCACCATCTCCTGGAGCTTGCTCAGACTCATTCCCATCGAGTCAGTGATGCCATCCATCTATCTCATCCTCTGTCATCCTCTAAGTGGCAAAGGATTGTCACTTAAAAAGTGAAGGTTAAATGACAAAAAATAATTTTTTAAAAATGATTGTAAAATCAAATGTAACTATATACAGTGAGTGTTATTTGTGTGTACAGAATAGAAAGATATAAATATGACATAGAAAACATAAAATATGGTTTGAGAGTAGGGAGGAGTAAAAACATAGTTTCAGAATGTATTTGAGCTTCAGTGACTATCAAATTAAAATAATCTGCTGATAGATCCATATATCTAAACTTCATGATAACCACAAACCAAAAGCCTATAATATATACACAAAAAGTAAAGGAGAAGGAGCCCAAACACAAAGCTAAAAATCATCAAACCATGAGGGAAGAAACTAAAAGAAGAAAGAAACAGAAAAGAACTACAAAAGCAACCAGAAAATAATTAACAAAATGGCAGTAAAAGTGCATACCTATCAGTAATCACTTTAAATGTAAATGGGTTAAATGCTCCAACCAAGAGACACAGAGTGGCTGATTGGACTCAAAAACAAGACCCATCTATATGCTGCCTACAAAAGACTCACTTCAAACCCAATGACACACATGGTCTGGAAGTGAAAAGCTGGGGAAATATGTTTGATGCAAATGGAAACAAAAAGAAAGTTGAATAGCTGTACTCATATCAACCAAACTAGACTTTAAAACAAAGATTTTAATAGAAGACAAAAAAAGAAAAGGTGTTACATAAGGATAAAGGGCTAAATCCAAGAAGAGGATATAACATTCAAAAGTATTTATGTATCCAACAAAGGAGCACCTAACATATATAAAGCAAGTATTAACAAATAATAGAAAAATTGACAGTAATACAGTAGTTGGTTACTTTGATACTCCACTTACATCAGTGAATAGATCATCTGCACAGAAAATTACTTGTCAGGCTTGATGTAACTTATATATACATACAGACACACACACACACACACACACACACACATATATATATATGAGCATACACACATATATAGGATATTCCATTCAAAACCAACAGAATACACACTCTTTTCAAGTGCACATGGAATGTGCTCCAAGATAGATAATGTGCTGGGCCACAAAACAGTCTCAATAAATTTTATAAGATTTACAGACAAGCAAAAGCTGAGACAATTCAGCACCACCAAACCAGCTCCTCAACAAATGCTAAAGGATCTTCTTTAGACAGGAAACACAGAAAAAGTTTATAAAAACGAGCACAAAACAGCAAAGTAAATGGCAATGGGATCATACTTATAAATACTTTAAATGTAAATGGGTTAAATGCCCCAACCAAAAGACAAAGACTGGCTGAATGGATATAAAAACAAGACCCCTGTATATGCTGTCTACAAGAGATGCACCTCAAATCTAGGGACACATACAGACTGAAAGTGAGGGGCTGGAAAAAGATATTTCAGGCAAATGAAGACTAAAAGAAAGCAGGAGTAGCAATACTCATATCAGAAAATAGATTTTGAAATAAAGACTGTAATAAGAGACAAAGAAGGACAGTATATAGTGATCAATGGCTCAATCCAAGTGAAGATATAACAATTATACATGTACCCAGCATAGGAGCAACTCAATATGTAAGGCAAATGCTAACAAGTATGAGAGGGGAAATTAACAGTAACACAATAATAGTGGGGGCCTTTAGTACCCCACTCACACCTATGGATAGATCAACCAAACAGAAAATTAGCAAGGAAACACAAGCTTTAAATGATACAGTGGACCAGTTAAACCTAATTGATATCTGCAGGGCATTTCACCCCAAAACAATGGATTTCAACCTTTTCTCAAGTGCACATGGAACATCCTGGGTCATAAATCCAGCCTTGGTAAGTTTCAAAAAATTGAAACAATTTCAAGCATCTTTTCTGATTACAATGCAGTAAGATTAGATGTCAGCTGCAGCAAAAAAATACTATTAAAAACACAAACATATGGAGGCTAAGCAATGCGCTTCTGAATAACCAACAGATCACCATGGAAGAAATCAAAAAGGAAATCAAAATATGCATAGAAACAAGTGAAAATGAAAACATGACAACCCAAAACCTATGGTATTCAGTAAAAGCAGTGCTTAGAGGGAGATTCATAGCAATACAAGCCTATCTTAGAAACAAGAGAAACATCAAATAAACAACCTAACTTTATACCTAAAGCAACTAAAAAAACAGTAGAACCCCAAAGTTAGTAGAAGGAAAGAAATCATAAAAATCAGAGCAGAAACAAATGAAAAATAAATGAAGGAGACTGCAGCAAAAATCAACAAAACTAAAAGCTGGTTCTTTGAGAAGATAAATAAAATAGACAAACCATTAGCTGGACTCATTAAGGGAAAAAGGGAGAAGAATCAAATCAGCAAAATTAGAAATGAAAATGGAGAAATCACAACAAACACAGAAATACAAAAGGTCATAAGAGACTACTATAAGCAATTATATGCCAATAAACGAACAACTTGGGAAAAATGGACAAATTCTCTGAAAAGTATAGCCCTCCAAGACTTAATCAGGAAGAAATAGAAAATCTGAACAGACCCATCACAAGCAAGGAAATTGAAACTGTAATCAAAAATCTTCCAACAAACAAAAAAGCCCAGGACCAAATGGCTTCACAGGTGAATTCTACTAAAAATTTATAGAAGAGCTAACACCTGTCCTACTCAAACTCTTCCAGAAAATTGCAGAGGAAAGTAAACTCCCAAACTCATTCTATGAGACCACCATCACTCTAATATCAAAACCAGACAAAGATGCCACCAAAAAAGAATACTACAGGCCAATATCACTGATGAACATAGATACAAAAATCCTCAGCAAAATTCTAGCAAACTGAATCCAACAGCATATTAAAAAGATCATACATCATGACCAAGAGGGCTTTATCCCAGGGATGAAAGGATTCTTCAATATTCACAAATCAGTCAATGTGATACACTGTATTAACAAATTGAAAGATAAAAACCACATAATTATCTCAATAGATGCGGAGAAAACTTTTGACAAAATTCATTTTTGTCAACACCCATTTATGATAAAAAAAAAAAAAACTCTCCAGAAAGCAAGCATAGAAGGAACATACCTCAACATAATAAAAGCCACATGCAACACACCCACAGCAAACATCCTCAATGGTGAAAAATTGAAAGTATTTTCCCTAAAATCAGCAACAAGACAAGGGTGCCCACTCTCACTACTACTATTCAACATAGTTTTGGAAGTCTAGCCACAGCAATCAGAGAAGAAAAAGAAATAAAAGGAATCCAGGTTGGAAAAGAAGAAGTAAAACTCCCACTGTTTGCAGATGACATGATCCTCTATATAGAAAACCCTAAAGATACCACCAGAAAATTACTAGAGCTAATCAATTAATATAGTAAAATTGCAGTATATAAAATTAGCACACTGAAATCCCTTGCATTCCTATACATTAACGATGAAAAAAACAGAAATTAAGGAAACAATTCCATTCACCATTGCAACAAAAAGAATAAAATACTTAGGAATAAATTTAGCTACAGAAACAAAAGACCTATATATGGAAAACTATAAAACACTGATGACAGAAATCAAAGATGACACAAATAGATGGAGAAATATACCATGTTTGTGGATTGGAAGAATCAATATAGTGAAAATGAGTACACCAACCAAAGCAATCTGTAGATTCAACACAATCCCTATCAAGCTGCCCATCATATTTTTCATGGAACTAGAACAAATAATTTCACAGTTTGTATGGAAACACAAAAGACCTCGAATAGCCAAAGCAATCTTGAGAAAGAAGAATGAAACTGGAGAAATCAATCTGCCTGACTTCACACTGCACTATAAAGCTACAGTCATCAAGATAGTATGGTACTGGCAAAAAGACAGAAATACTGATCACTGGAACAAAATACAAAGCCCAGAGATAAATCCACACACCTATGGACTCCTTATTTTTGACAAAGGAGGCAAAAATATACAATGGAGAAAAGACAATCTCTTTTAACAAGTGGTGCTGGGAAAACTTGTCAACCACCTGTAAAAGAATAAAACTAGAACACTTTCTAACACCATACACAAAAATAAACAAAATGAATTAAAGGTCCAAATGTAAGACTAGAAACTATGAACCTCTTAGAGGAAAACATAGGTAGAACACTCTCTGATGTAAATCACAGCAAGATCCTTTATAACCCACCTCCCAGAATAATGCAAATAAAAACCAAAATAAACAAATGGGACCTAATTAAACTTAAAAGCTTTTGCACAATGAAGGAAACTATAAGCAAAGTGAAAAGGCAGCTTTCAGATTGGGAGAAAATAATATCAAATGAAACAACTGACAAGGTATTAATCTCCAAAATATACAAGCAGCTCATGAAACTCAATACCAGAAAAATGAACAATCCAATCAAAAAATGGGCGAAAGAACTAAACAGACATTTCTCCAAAGAAGACATACAGATGGCTAACAAACACATGAAAAGATGCTCAGCATCACTTATTATCAGAAAACACAGATCAAAACCACAATGAGGTACCCATCTCATGCTGGTCAGAATGGCTGCCATCAAAAAGTCTACAAGCAATAAATGCTGGAGAGGGTGTGGAGAAAAGGGAACCCTCTAACACTGTTGTTAGGAATGCAAACTAGTACAGCCACTATGGAGAACAGTGTGGAGATTCCTTAAAAAAACTGGATATAGAACTGTCATATGACCCAGCAATCCCAGTGCTGGGCATACACACTGAGGAAATCAAAATTGAAAGAGACACATGTATCCCAGTGTTCATTGTAGCATTATTTACAGTAGCTAGGACGTGGAAACAACCTCAATGTCCATTGGCAGATGAATGGATAAGGAAGTTGTGGTACATACACACAATGGAATATTACTCAGCTATATATAAAAAAAGGACACATTTGAGTCAGTTCTAATGAGGTGGATGAAACTGGAGCCTGTTATACAGAGTGAAGTAAGTCAGAAAGAGAAACACCAGTACAGTATATTAAAACATATGTATGGAATTTAGAGGTTTGGTAACGATGACCCTATAGGCAAGATAGCAAAAGAGACACAGATGTAAAGAACAGACTTTTGGACTACGTGGGAGAAGTTGAGGGTGGGATGATTTGAGAGAATAGCGTTGAAACATGTATATTACCGTATGTAAAATAGATGACCAGTGCAAGTTCGATGCATGAAGCAGGGCACTCAAAGTTGATGCTCTGGGACAACTCAGAGGCATAGTGTGGGGAGGGAGGTGGCAGGGGATGTGGGGACGCATGTACACCCATGGCTGATTCATGTCGCTATATGGCAAAAACCACCACAATAGTGTAAAGTGATTAGCCCCCAATTAAAATTAATTAATTAATTAAAATAAAAGATTTAAATCATAACAAGCATCTTTTCCTATTACAACAGTATGAAACTAGAAATCAGATACAGGAAGAAAAATGGAAACAACACAAACAAGTGGAGGCTAAACAACATGCTATGCTATGCTATGCTATGCTATGCTAAGTTGCTTCAGTCGTGTCTGACTCTGTGCGACCCCATAGACGGCAGCTCACCAGGCTCCACCGTCCCTAGGATTCTCCAGGCAAGAATACTGGAGTGGGTTGCCATTTCTTTCTCCAGTGCATGAAAGGGAAAAGTGAAAGTGAAGTCGCTCAGTCGTGTCTGACTCTTAGCGACCCCATGGACTGTAGCCTACCAGGCTCCTCTGTCCATGGGATTTTCCAGGCAAGAGTACTGGAGTGGGGTGCCATTGCCTTCTCTGACATGCTACTAAACAAATACTGAGTCACTTGAAGAAATCAAAGAGGAAATTTAAAAATACCTGGGGACAAATGAAAATGGAAACACAATCATCTAAAATCTTCGCATTGCAGCAAAAGCAGTTCTGAGAGGGAATTTTGTGGTGATACAGGCATATGTCAAGAAAGAAGTAAAATCTCAAGCAGTATAACCTTGTATCTCAAGGAACTGGAAAAGACGAATCAGCAAAGCTCCAAATTAGTAGAAAGAAAAAAATAGTAAAGATCAGAGCAAAAATAAATGAAAAAGACACTTAAAAAACAATAAAAGAAGATAAGTGAAACTAAGAGCTAGTTTTTTTTAAAGATATAATTTATGAACCTTTAAGTCAGACTCATCAAGAAAAAGAGAAAGGACCCAAATAGAATAAGAAATGAAAGAGGAGAAGTTATAACTGATACCACAAGAATACAAAGGACCATAAGAGATTACTAAGAACAATTATACACCAGCAAATTAAACAACTTAGAAGAGATACATGAATTCTTAAAAACATACAATCTTCTAAGACTGGATTAAGAAAAAAAATAGAAAATCTGAACAGTCCAATTACTGGAAATGTAATTGAATTGTGTGCTAAGTCGTTTCAGTCATGTCCAACTCTTTGCGACTCCATGGACCATAGCTCACCAGAGGCTATGGACAGGCTCCTCTGTCCGTGGGATTCTCTAGGCAGGAATACTGAAGTGGGTTGCCATGCCTTTTTCCAGGGGATCTTCCTGACCCAGGGATTGAACCTGGGTCTCCCGCATTGCAGGCAGATTTTTTTTACCATCTGAGCCACTAGGGAAAAAAACTCTGAACAGACAAAAGTCTAGGAGCAGATAGCTTCACAGGTGACTCTACTAACATTTAAAGGAGAGTTATTAGCTATCCTTCTCAAAAAATTCCAAAAGATTGAAGAGGGAGCACCCTCAAATTTGTTCTATGAAACTAGATTTATCCTGATACTAAAACCAGACAAACACACTAGAAGAAAAGAAAATTACAAGCCAATATCCCTGATGGACATAGATGCAAAAATCCTTAACAAAATAGCAAAATAAGTTCAACAATACATTAAAAGGATCATGTACCATGATCAAGTGGAATCTACCCCAGAAATGAAAGGATGGTTTAGTATCCACAAATTAATTTGATACACCACATTAGTAGGAGCAAAGATACAAATCCATTTGATCATCTCAGTTGATGCAGAAAGAGCAGTTGACAAAATCCAACATCCAGTTATGATAAACACTCAATAAAGTGGGTATATCCAACATAATAAAGGCTATGTATAACAAACCCACAGCTATTAATAACATCATATTCAGTGAAGAACTGAAGGCTTTTTCTTTAAGATCAGAAATAAAGACAGGATGCCCACTCTTACAACATTTATTCAACATTGTATTGGAAGTCCTAGCCACAGCAGTCAGACAGGAAAAGGAGATAAAAGGCATCCAAATTGAAGAGGAAAATGTAAAACTGTCATATCTATAGATAACATGATTCTGCATTTAGAAAACCCTAAAGACAAAAACATTGGTGAAAGAAATTGAAAGCAACACAGAACCCTGAATTTTCATTGGAAGGAGTAATGCTGAAGTTAAAGCTCCAATACTTTGGCCACCTGATGTGAAGAACCAGCTCATTGGAAAAGACCCTGATGCTGGGAAAGATTGAAGGCAGGAGGAGAAGGGAGCGATAGAAGATGAGGTGGTTGGATGGCATCACTGACTCGATGGACATGAGTTTGAGCAAACTCTGGGAGATAGTGAAAGACAGAGAAGCCTGGCATGCTGCAGTCCATGTGGTCGCAAAGAGTTGGACATGACTAAGCGACTGAGCAACAGCAACAAAATGGAAGGGTATTCTGTGCTTATATATTGAAAGAATTAATATTTTTAAATGTCCACATTGCCCACAGAAATCTTCAGATGTAATGAATCTCTATCAAAATACCAATGGTGTTTTTTACAGAACTGGAACAAATAATCCTAAAATTTGCATGGAAACATAAAAGACCCTGAATATGCAATCTTAAGAAAGAACAAAGATACCATATGATTTCAGTATCCGTGGAATCTAGAAAACAAAACAAATGAACAAACAAAACAAAATAGAAACAGACTCATAGATACAGTAGTCATCAGAAGGGAGGGGATTTGAGGGGAATAGGCAAAATGAGTGAAGGGGATTTAGGAGTACAGTCTTTCAGTTAGAAAATAAATAAGTCATGGGGGGTATAATGTGCAGCATGGAAAATATAGTCTAACTTTGTGTGGTAACATGTTTACTAGATTTACAGTGATTAATTTGTAGTGTATATAAATGTCGATTCCCTATATTGTACACTGAAATGAATATAATGTGTCAACTATACTTCAGTTAAAAAAAAAATAGGATGTTGTTCTTTTGAGTGTTAATTATTTCCCTCTCTTTATTTTCCCAGTTTGAACTTCCCAGGAAAATACATGTGCTTGAAAAAGCCCAATTTAAGCCATATTTTGTCATCCTTTCTATACAGTTCTGAAGCCTCTAAGGAAGTAGCCATAGAAAGTGATGTCATTTGATCATATTTTACTGTGATAATCATGTGACTGAACTTCTCAGGGCAAATCTTGCTGTATCAGATTTAGCATCAGCAATGTAGAATTGTCATTAGTAGTTAAAAAATGGTATTTTGCATTCTGGTTGATGTTTATATTCAACTGTATTTCTGTACCAGTTTGGTAAAGGAAATTTACTAAATTAGTAAAGTTCTGAGATGGTAGTCTAAACTTTTAAACTTTAAGATTTATTTCTCATCTCCTTATAGCACAGTGAAATAAGTTAGTCATTGAAGGCCAGTAAGGAAAGGAAAGGAAAAAAGTACATTTAAATAAGGCAAGGAGTAACTAATGGGTGATTTCATTTACTTATTTTATTCTGCAACCTTTATAAAAAGAAAGCTAGTAAAATATTGTAGCAGATTAGCTATTATGGGATTCCTTGGTGGCTTAGATGGTAGAGTCTTCCTGCAATGTGGGAGGCCCAAGAACCAAGTTTGATCCCTGGGTCAGGAAGATCCCCTGGAGAAGGAAATGGCAACCCACCCCAGTATTCTTGCCTGGAAAATGCCATGGATGGAGGAGCCTGAAAGGCTACAGTCTGTGCGGTCGCAAAGAACTGGACATGACTGAGCAACTTCACTTTCCTTTTTTCTCAGTCATGTGTATCTAAAGTGATATATAAAAGTAGAAGTGAGATGACTGATTATATATTCTAAAGACTCTTCAGTGTATAGCACCCTGGAAATGCTTTGTGATTTCAAAGCTGTTCTCAGCTTTTGTCTAAAAGGCGAAAAAGACAAAGAAAGGGCTGAGAAAGACAACTGTCAAGACATTTCACAAGTCTTTCAAAACAATGTCTGAAATTCTTATGGCAATTTCTTAGAGTTTCAGTAAGCTTTTTGTTGTAAACTTCCCTGGTGGCTCAGATGGTAAAGCGTCTGCCTACAATGTGGGAGGCCTGGGTTCGATGTCTGGGTTGGGAAGATCCCCTGGAGAAGGAAATGGCAACCCACTCCAGTACCCTTGCCTGGAAAATCTCATTGACAGAGGAGCCTGGTAGACTACAGTTCATGGGGTCACAAAGAGTCGGACACAACTGAGTAACTTCACTTTCACTTTTCAAGCTTTTTATATTAAGAAAATGACTGGTATTGTGTCAAGACCTCGTCCACTGACCTTAGGGAAAACCTTTAACCCTATTGGCAGACTCAGGTGTTAAGGCCTATGTCTTATGATTTAGGTGGGAAATAGCCTTTTTCTAAGATCATGAAATCACTTAACAGAAGTGTGACTTGTTGCATTTGGATTGATTGAACTGTGCTGATCATGGCATTATCATTAGTCGACTGAACCAGGAGTGTGTTCACTATCAGCCATATTTTTACAAAAATAAGCTTTACCACTGTTTTTCTGAATTAAAAAAGTACTACATACCACTTTAGGATACCTTATGCAACATAGGAAGTGTAAAGAAAAGACAAATATCATCTAGAGTCTCAGAGCCTAGAAATAAACTATTGAGGTATTCTGGTGAATTTTCTGCTTCTCTGTCTTTTTTTCTTAAAAAAGGAAAACCCATAAATGGATTCATACAGCTTATATACTTGTGAATGCTGATTTTCCTCCTGTGTTTTCAGAAATCTTTTTATAGTTGCCTGTGCTCTACTTTTATGGATGTACTGTAATTTACTTAACTCTCATCTTGATGGATATTAAGGATGTTTCCAAATTTTCTTGATGTTATGAAAGTAAGTGTGCTAAAGATATGTAACACTTGAAATGGCAGAGAAGGTATTTTAAGGCTCATGATATTAATGCATATTGCCAACATGTTTTCCAGCACCATTTTATCAATTATTACTGCAGGTGAGAACATCCATCTTTCACCTCACAAACTTGACATCATTATAATTCTAAAATCTTTGGTAATTCAATGGTTGAAAAAAACATCATCTTAATTTTCATTTTTGTGTTAGTGAGGGTAATTCTTTTTTATATTTATTCTGTTAGTCATATTCTTTTTTGACCATGCCTTGTGGGATCTTAGTTCCCTAACCACGGACCGAACCTCTGCCCCCAGCAGTCAAAGCAGAGTCCTAACCACTGGACTACCAGGGAATTCCCTTTTGTTGGTCATATTTTAACAAATGTGAACATATACCTAAAAAAAAATTGTGGCAATTTTTATTTAGGCTTATCTTAGAACAGATAAATGTGTGTGTGTATAGTGTTAATTGCTCAGTCATGTCCAGCTCTTTGCAACCCCATGGACTATAGCCTGCCAGGCTCCTCTGTTCATGGAATTTCCCAGGTAAGAATACTGGAATGGGTTGCCATTTCCTCCTTCAAGGGATCTTCCCAACTCAGGGATCAAACCCAGGTCTCCTGTATTGCAGGAGAATGCTTTACTGTCTGAGCCACCAGGGAAGCCCATTTGTGCGCGCATGCTTGTGTGTGTGTGGGCGTGTGTGTAGAAGGAACCAATATACTTGATTCACCCAGCCTGCACTCACATTTAAAAGTGTTTGTGATTATAGTACCTAAGCTTTGTGTGATAGCACTATGCAAAGTACTCTACATGTGAAATCACATCTGCTTCTTTCGAGACCTCTGTAGGGATAGATACTAGGGTTCTCATTCCCATTTTGCAGACAAGAAATAGAGGCACAGATAGACTAGGCAATTTTCCCACAGTCACCCAACCATTTCTTGGTAGTACTGGGATTTGATACAGTGCTATTTACCACTACATTATACTGCTTCCTTGTCTTGAAATTACTTCAAGAGTGTTTTTTTCTTTTTTCCACAAAGGGTGAACCTGTATCTGGGTATACACACTGAGTAAGTGAAACCATTATTGATAGAATAGAATGTGGACCCACTTTATTTAATAAATGTCTTTTGACAGGATACATACTGATTCTTAGTCACTGAGCTGTGTGCTCAAGATGTGGAAATGAAATGTACATTGCCCCTGGCTTTATAGAATTCACATTTCTGTTGTGATATGTAAGTGTACATGCTCTGTGCCTTCTGTCACATCTTCACGATAGACATGAATCTAAAGTCCGCTTTTCCCTTGGTACTCTTTGTGGTCTGGCCTGGGGATTCCACTGAAGGAAAACCCCTTTGTTTTGCACTTGCTACTTGGTTATGAATTTTTCAGAGTGCAGAATTTTACAGCCTTTACAGTATTAATAGTAACTCAGACCCATGTCTTTCCCTTTCTAGATTTTCAGTTCCTTTTAACTTTTCCTGATTATCATTTATAGTCTGTACTTGACCACACAGGGGATTTCTCTCTGGTTTATCTAGCTCTGTGTGTCATTCTTTTTGGTCACCCAAGATAAAACCTAGACCTTGCATCAGCTAAACATCCAGTAAAGACATCAGATTACACTTTCACTTTGAGGAGAAAGTTTCTTTATACCAGAACTGTATTTTGAACTGTGTCTCAGGATGCCATCAATCTTACTGAGAAAGAAGCTTTGAGACCTCTAAACTCTGGAAGCCAAGCCAAGGACTCCCAAATATGGTGAGCCCTAGACCATGTTTCAACCACAAAGGTCTCTTACAGGGAAATACCTTTGCCTTTAGCTTTAACTTACAAATGTCTAAGCAGAATCTTATGGTAAGCCAACTGCTCAGAGAATCCTAGAATCAAACACCAAGCCTTCTGCTAACCGAGTTACTTTGGCCAACAAATTAGAGATTTGTTGGCCAAAGTAATGAATCTCTAATAGGATTTTGTTTCAGGTATTTTGTTTTTGTTCTGAAAACTGTACCAACTCAGTTTCCCGCTGCACTGACAATTATGTTCCTGGCTGATTTTCAGGATTTCTTCCTTACTCATTGTCAATATGACAAATATTTTCCATCATTTAGACTTGTAATGAATGATTTCAAGTGCTTCTCACCAAGACATTCAGTTTTTATAGGATTAATGTTTAACTCCGTGTTGAGAACTGGATAACATGTTGAAATTCTTTGTGACATGATTGCCTGTTCTTATTTTTTCTTCTTTAGAACTTTTGTTATATTCAGTGAATCCCTGCTTTACACAGAACTGCAGGACTATAAACATGACCATGTAAGCTGAAACTCTGCAAAGCAATCTAATAGTAAATGCCAAAACTGCTGTTGTTCCATGACCTTTAAATTTTTCTCAAAACATTAAAACCTTTCTTATTGTCAGTAATAAATGTATTAGGAAATTAAGAAAAAGAATAAAATTAATATTTAGTACATGATAAATTAAAACCTTAAAAACATTTAGAATTGATGAATTTTATCAAGAGCAGTTTGATCTTTTATCAAGAGCAGCAGTTCTTGTTATGTAACTTTGAATACAGAGCATGCATCTTGTCTATGCCTTGGTGAATTGTCATAGTCCTTTCTAAGATCTAATCAGCTCCCAGAACTTTCATGTCTTGAACTATCCTTTATGCTTATATTGTCATGAACTGTCTCCAAGAGTTGCTTTCATGTGAAGTTTTTTTTTTGCCAGTCACTTCTTCTGGGACATCTTCATTTTTTGTCACAGCCACCTCATTGTCCTCATGTATGCCAATAAGTTCACTTTTACTAAGTTCTTCTGGCTGTATATCTAGAGTCTCTTGAATGGTGGTAGTATTGACATTCCACAGTTAGCTATTCTATAATGCCAGTTACCATTTATTGGAATTTCGCTTCTAGCATTATCACATCTCGTTTCTTTGCTCCTTCATCTTTATTGCCCAGTTTCCTCTTTTGATTATCCATTGTAAAATGTCACAGTGGTTTATGACTAGGAGACAGGAAGTAGCACAACATATGTTTTGCTGTCTGTGTGTGAATTGAATAACAGATGTGCAGTGAGCAATCACCAACAGTGTTTGAAAAGGGTGACATGATTGGTCACTGATGGTGATGCACATCTCTTATTTATGTAGTGATTTGTGGATTGAAGAGATAACAGTGAAGTTTACACTTTATGCAATTACTCAGTTATTATATTGGGGTAGTAGAAATTTGAACTTTGTTTTGGAAGGACTTGTATTATTTAACTAAATGATGGTAACTGAAATTGATGCATATCAGAACCAGGGAAGGAGAGGGACAGCTGTAATTTCAAGTTTGTTCATTCTAGGCATCTTTCATTTTGTTTTCTAACTTTCTAGTCCTTGCTCAAGATTATTCCACAAAGATTTTGGTTACTGCTCAGAGGTTTTTGGCTGGAGACCTCTACTGAAATCAGTTAGAAAATTCAAAGAAAAAATTTCTCCATCACAACACCCTTGAGATCCTGCTAAGTTCTTGAGTCCAATCTTGAGTACTAGCTTAATTTTGAAAGTGATTAGGCCATGAAACCACATTTAAAAGAAGTAGTGGAACAGAATTTCTTTGTAGATTAGAAAAATCATTCTGAAGAAATAAAGACATATATGGGATTCCCAGGTGGCACTACAGGTAAAGAATCCACCTGCCAGTGCAGGAGACACAAGAGACTTGGGTTCGATCCTCGGGTTGGGAAGATCCCCTGGAGAAGGAAATGGCAACCTGCTCCAGTATTCTTGCCTGGGAAATTCTATGGACAGAGGAACCTGGCAGGTTATAGTCTGTGGGACTGCAGTGAGTAGACATGACTGAGCAACTACGCACACATGCACACACACAAAGACTTACTAACTGTACCAGGAAACTTCTATCCAGGAAGGCAAAACATCATCATCATAAATATCACTACTAAGATTCTATTAAATAATCTTGAACTCCCATTGCTTTTCCTTGGTCCTGTCCACATAATTATCAAATTCTGCTTATTAAAATGTGTTTTTATATACTGATTTTATTGTGGAAGGAACTGAACAAACCTACAGCTTAGCAACATACTCTTTTGTAGAAATACAGTTGCTATTTCTTTGACTCTTTCCAAATTCAAACGTCCCACCTTCCTGCATCTATTCTGAAGGTGTGGCACAGTCCATAAGACCAGGAATGTTTGGAACCAAGGAAAAGAAGTTAGTATGTTAGGCGTTGCCTTCTTTTATCTTTTATATTCAAAGTACTTCAAAGCCCAGACTTCATGAAACTTGGGCTCTTTTATTTCTCTGTCCTGTAGTCTAGGAATGTGATTTCTCATCAGTCTTCATTTTGACAAAATTGTTTTATCAAAGAACGTTGGATAGTGCATGGCGTTCATTATAAAATTATTTTACTCACCTTCTGGCAAGTAATCAGTTTGTTATTGGAATTATTATTCATTTTTATCTAGTACCAGTTTCACAAAGCCTTCTTTTTTTAATGTGTGTTAAATATTTTTAAAATAGTAGTTTTAATATAATTAAATAAAAATTTTGAAGTTGTAATCTTTTTTAAAAGTTACCAGATGTGCTTTATCCTTCATCAGAGAGAGTACCTATGTGCAGCTCAACTGATACCAAAAAACATCCTAAAATTACTTTCTGATAGTTATCAGAAGATAGCACTGTAATAATAAAATCAAGCATATGTCTTCCCTTCATGATTTATTCTTTATTTGATGTGTCTTTTACCTCAATGGTTAACCTTCCTATCTCACCACTAAACTCACTAATCACTTAGGGATCATTTAATTGTCATGCAGTTAGAACAGGCATTGAATTCATGAATTTTCGGGTTTTGTTAGCTGGACTTCAGCCTGTGGTGGATCTATGTGGGCTTATTGAATCCCATCTTTGGGATGTCATGAAAACTAAGATGATAGTTTTATTTGATCTCCAGGTTGAACCTGGTAATTTCACAAGACTTCTTCAACCACTGCATTGTTGTATATGTCCTTTACATCAGTGACAAAGACACAAAAAAGCCTTAATGGAGTATCTAGCAATAGTATTAGCCACGTTTCTTCAGGTGGCTAGAGGGACATGTCATTTCTCTGTTCACATGAATTTGAAAGCTTAAATACATAATAGGGCTTGCTTAGGCTAGACCCACATCTTTTACTTAACTGGAGGAGAATATCTGGGAGTAACACTTCCCGTCACTCATTCCCCACTACCAACACACACACACTCATTCATCCATTAGACTATAAGGAGCATTGAGGCAGAATTATTGGTTCACTGCCAGCACTTAGAATAGTGATTGTCACATAGTAGGTGCATGATCAATTACTATTATTGAGTAAAGTAACTTCTACTTGTGCCTCAATTTGGTTGATATGACTTGGGCTAATAAATGGGCCCAGTACATGGTAGGCACACAATAAAGATAGAACACATGAACGAACTACCCATCTCATCTCTGAGAAGTAGCTGACTAGATTTAATTACTTTATAGAAGGTATAAAAGGGAAACTTGGAATTCCTAATTAGTTGAAAAAAACTTGACATTGTCTCCCTGTACACTTGGTATTCCTGTGTCAGGCAGCACTATGTTTATAGGTTTTTCTTAAAAAACATAAGTTTTGACCACACCAAATGTTGGTCAGAGTGTGGAGCAAGAACTCTCATTCATTGCTGGTGGGAATGCAAAATGGTACAGCCACTTTGGAATACAGTTTGGTGGTTTCATATAAAGCTAAATGTACTCTTATCATAAGATGTAGTAATAGTTGTTGTTTAGTTGCTAAGTTGTGTCTGACTCTTTTGCAACCCCAGGGACTGTATCCCACCAGGCTCCTCTGCTCATGAGATTTCCCAAGCAGGAATACTGGAAGTGGGTTGCCATTTCCGTCTCAAAGGGATCTTCCCAACCCGGGGACCAAACCCTCATTTCCTGCACTGCAGGTGAATTCTTTACCACTGAGCCACCAGGGAAGCCCTACTCCCTGGTATTTACCCAGATGGAGTTGAAAACTGAAGTCCACACAAAAATCTACACATGGATGTTTATAGCAGCTTTGTTCATCATTGCCAAAATTTGGAAGTAGGAGAATGGACAAACTGTGGTACATCCAGACCATGGAATATTATTCAGCACTAAAAACAAATGAGCTGTCAATCATTAAAAGATATAAAAGAACCTTAAATACATATTCCTAAGTGAAAGAAGTCAATCTGAGAAGGCTACATGCTATGTGATTCCAACTATAAAACAACAGAGCCTAACAACAAGATACTCTACAGACTTGCTATGAGACCTGCTAAAACGTGGCCATTGTAAGCAAAGAAAATGAGTCAAAAGAAACTCTTTTTAAGGTTCACTAAAGAAAACATGGATGTAATCTTTCATTGCCTATGATTACTTAAGTAGACTCCACTAATATATTTATTGGTAATTGCTGCTTAAATTTGAGGAATAGTTTAGGTAGCCTTGAAAATTAGTAGTTGAACCAGTCAGCAGGAATGAAAGCTACATCCAAAAGGTTTTAAAAAGACCATTCTCTGGTAAAACACTGTCAGTAATAGCATTTTGTGGCATTTTATTTTTGTTTCTATTGTTGACATTATTTTTCTCCTGTAGCTCTGCTAAGACTGAAGAGATTGAATTTTATATGAGGTTCAAACTCTTATTTTTCTTAAGAGTGGTATAAATCAGCCATTTTGCATGTACTTAGACTGGACTCTGGGCTTCACCTGTGGCTCAGCTGGTAAAGAATCCACCTGCAATGCCAAAGACCTGGGTTCGATCCTTGGGTTGGGAAGATCCTCTGGAGAAGGGAAAGGCTATCCACTCCAGTATTCTGGCCTGGAGAATTCCATGGACTGTATAGTCCATGGGGTCTCAAAGAGTCAGACAAGACTGTGCAACTTTCACATACTGGACTCTAGGGTGGAGTCTTGCTGCTTGATCTTGGTAGCTCTTTTATGTGCCAAGTTAAACCTAGGAATATTATGGATATTTGTTTGATTGTGAGGTAATTTGAAACAGCTTCTATTTTAGAAGCCTTTTGCGGAAATTTCGAGCTCTCTTTAGTTAATAGTATACATGGGATTGGGGCTTCCCAGGTGGCACAGTGGTAAAGAATCTGCCTGCCGATACAGGAGACGTGGGTTTGATCCCTGGGTTGGGAAGATCTCCTGGAGGAGGGCATGGCAACCCACTCCAATATTCTTGCCTGGGAAATCCCATGGACAGAGGAGCCTGGCAGGCTATAGACTGTGGGGTCGCAAAGAATTAGACACAACTGAGTGACTGAGCACACATGCATGGGATTAAAATGAAAACCCTGTTGTATGTCCAATATTGTAAAGCATTTATCCTCCAGTAAAAGTAAATTTTGAAAAAAAATTTTTTTAAAGAGAAGGTTTCTTTTTCCGTCTTTATCTGTGCCTTTTGTAACATATGCACTGAATTTTTATCATCATAGCCAGTGTTTGAGACTAGAAAGATCTAGTCTACCAAGATCTAGAGCTACCAAGATCAAGCAGCAAGACTCCACCCAAGAAAGTAGGCTTATAGGAAAAAATCTGTGCCCTATAAGAAGGCAGGGACATGACTGAGTCATAGTCACATAAGTTCCAAGTCTGGATAGATCAAATGAAGGCTTGGCAAGCTTATTGTTTCTTACTTTTTTCTGATTAATGTGAATTTCACTTTTCAGCTTCAGGATTAATTACGATTAGCCCTCCATCTGAAGTATGAGTAGATTTTAAAAGGTAATTATACCTTTTAAATGCTTAGCCATAGGTTATAATCTAACTCTAGGTTATAATACCTTAAACGTAGATTTTATCATGTTCATTTAAGAGTTTATTAGTTGTTCTTACTGTAATTTATCTGTTTGTCATTTTATTAGATGAAAATTAAATGCTAAATATAAAATTATTGAAAAAATTCTCCTCAAGACAACTGCCCATTGGTAAATAACATGGAGAGAATCATGTATGGATGAAACAGCTGAATTTCAATCACGCACTCATTCTCTTTGCTACTCAGTGTGCTTTTAGGTTACTTTTAGCAACTTTCTTGGTGAAACATTAATTTTAATCTTAACCAAAACAAAACTGGAAGAGTAAATACATGATAAAAAAAATAACATTTTTAGGTTTATGCATTACATCATTCTTTTACAGAAGCTGGATTCTTGACAACAGAGCTAGCATCAAAAGCATAACATATTTATTAAAACCTGTGGAGTATTTGTGGTTTATTTGTATGAAATTATTTTGATTGAACAATGTAAGCACTTCCCCCCACCTCAGGATTTCAAGAGGGTGTGATTTGTCCAATGTATAGTTTTTTGAAACAAAATATCTGGATTTCCAGATGTTCTATTAATTTTATATAAGGTATTACAAATTTCTCTTTTTCTCGATATAACTGATTAGCCAGTTATTTCTCCTCAGCAGTGTGTCTATCAGTCATAAATAGACAAGGCAGTTCTGTTCCTTAAGGAACAATGTTTGGAAATATTTTTAATTGACATGGTTTGGGAGTTATTACTGGTATGAGGTGTGCAGAAGTCAGGGATGGTACTAAACATTCTATTGCGTGTGGAACAGTGCCGAACAGCAGCGACTTACCTGACCTAAAATATTAATAATGCTGTGATTAAGAAAGCCTGGTATATATAACTTCATTTTAGGGGAATGAAGTATCACCTATAAAGTCAGCATCCATATTTATATTGCCATGATACCATTTAGCCATTGATTCATTATGAAAGAGATTTGAGGTGGCTTGACATGATGTGGAGTTTTGTTCCTCAAAGATTATTCAATTATAATAAGTTACCAGTTTAATATTTGCACCTTGTAAGTTACATAAATGGCTTTATTTCTTGTGATTGAGTTCATGTAATTCTTTGTGTTTTTTTAAGCGCTTAAATATAAATCCAATTATACAAAGGAGAAAGCCATTTTTTTATTAGTTGCTGGACTACTGCTCACTGTCCTTCTCATTGTTGGAGCCTTCCTTTTCATCCCAGGTAAGATATACAGTTATTATGAGGGAAAGGAGGATTGATAAGGTTGAGGACATTTCTGGAGAGGTGCATGTTAGTTTCCTAGGGCTGTTGTTAACAAATTATCACAAACTGGGTACCTTAAGACAGTAGAAATTCTCTCACCATTCTGGAGGTCATAAATCTGAGATAAAGATGTTATCAGGGCCTTACACCCTCCTGACACTCTAGGGGAGAATCCATTCCATGCTCTCCTAGCTTCTGGTGTTTGCTGGCCATCTGTGCATCTCCTTGGCTTGTGGTAGCGTAGCTCCCAACTTCCTCTGTGATCATGTGGTCTCCTCCCCTCTGTGTCTCCACTTAATTTCCTGCTGCTTCTCTGTTACAAAGCTACCTGTCACTGGATTCAGGACCCACCTGGGAAATCCAGGAGACATTCCCTCTTTCAGATCCTTAACTTCATCATGTATTTTACTATATAAGTTAATATTCACAGATTTGGGGTATTTGGGAGGTGGACATATCTTTAAGGCATCCATTAGGCCACTACAGAGGCACACTTCATTAGCCAAGACTTGGAAGGGGGAATGAACGCGGGAGACCAGATGGATCTGAAATTGCAGTTGCCCATGAAGGATGGTAGTGTGAGTTGGGGGAAAGGGTCTGCAGCACATGAAAAGAACAGCAAAGACAGGCTGGGACTCAAAAAGTGTAAACTGGAGGAAGCCTTGTTTTTTGAGCAGAATACAGTATAGGCATAATGTTTAGGAATATCAATTTGGTAGCTCTGTTTGCAATTGGAGTTAGTAAAGACAGGGGAAGTTCAGTTCAGTTCAGTTCAGTCACTCAGTCGTGTCCGACTCTGCAACACGATGGACTGCAGCACGCCAGGCTTCCCTATCCATCACCAACCCCTGGAGCTTACTCAAACTCATGTCAATTGAGCCAGTGATGCCATCCAACCATCTCATCCTCTGTTGTACCCTTCTCCTCTTGCCTTCAATCTTTCCCAGCATCAGGGTTTTTTCCAATGAGTCAGTTCGTCACATCAGGTGGCCAAAGTATTGGAGTTTCAGCTTCAGCATCAGTCCTTCCAATGAATATTCAGGGTTGATTTCCTTTAGGATGGACTGGCTGGATCTCCTTGCAGTCCAAGACTCTCAAGAGTCTTCTCCAACACCACAGTTCAAAAGCATCCATTCTTCAGTGCTCAGCTTTCTTTACAGTCCAACTCTCACATCCATACCTGACTACTGGAAAAACCATAGCTTTGACTAGACAGACATTTATTGGCAAAGTAATATCTCTGCTTTTTAATATGCTATCTAGGTTGGTCATAGCTTTTCTTCCAAGGAACAAGCGTCTTTTCATTTCATGGCTGCAGTCACCATGTGCAATGATTTTGGAGCTCCAAAAAATAAAGTCTGGTTACTGTTTCCATTGTTTCTCCATATATTTGCCATGAAGTGATGGGACAGGATGGCATGATCTTAGTTTTCTGAATGATGAGTTTTAAGTCAGCTTTTTTCACTCTCCTCTCACTTTCTTCAAGAGGTTGTTCAGTTCCTTTTCACTTTCTGCCATAAGGGTGATGTCATCTGCATATCTAAGGATATTGATATTTTTCCTGGCAATCTTGATTCCAGCTTGTGCTCCAAGGCAAACCATTCAATATCACGGTAATCCAAGTCTATGCCCCGACCAGTAATGCTGAAGAAGCAGAATTTGAACACTACTATGAAGACCTAAAAGACCTTTTAGAACTAACAGCCAAAAAAGATGTCTTTTTCATTATAGGGGACTGGAATGCAAAAGTAGGAAGTCAAGAAACACCTGGAGTAACAGGCAAATTTGGCCTTGGAGTACAGAATGAAGCAGGGCAAAGGCTAATAGAATTTTGCCAAGAGAACGCACTGGTCATAGCAAACACCTTCTTCCAACAACACAAGAGAAGACTCTACACATGGACATCACCAGATGGCCAACACTGAAATCAGATTGATTATATTCTTTGCAGCCAAAGATGGTGAAGCTCTATACAGTCATCAAAAACAAGACCAGGAGCTGACTGTGGCTCAGATCATGAACTCCTCATTGCCAAATTCAGACTGAAATTGAAGAAAGTAGGGAAAACTACTAGACCATTCAGGTATGACCTAAATCAAATCCCTTTCGATTATACATTGAAAGTGGGAAATAGATTTAAGGGACTAGATCTGATAGACAGAATGCCTGAAGAACTATGGATGAAGATTCGTGACACTGTACAGGAGATAGGGATCAAGACCATTTCCAACAAAAATCAAAAAAGCAAAATGGCTCTCTGAGGAGGCCTTACAAATAGCTGTAAAAAGAAGGGAAGTGAAAAGCAAAAGAGAAATGGAAAGATATACCCATTTGAATGCAGAGTTCCAAAGAATAGCAAGGAGAGGTAAGAAAGCCTTCCTCAGTGATCAGTGCAAAGAAATAGAGGAAGACAATAGAATGCGAGAGACTAAGGATCTCTTCAAGAAAATTAGAGATACCAAGGGAACATTTCATGCAAAGACGGTCTCAATAAAGGACAGAAATGGTATAGATGGATCTAACAGAAGTAGAAAATATTAAGAAGAGGTGACAAGGATACACAGAAGAACTGTACAAAAAAGATCTTCACAACCCAGATGATCATGATGGTATGATCACTCACCTAGAGCCAGACCTCCTGGAATGCCAAGTCAAGGGGGACTTAGGAAGCATCACTACGAACAAAGCTAGTGGAGGTGATGGAATTCCTGTTGGGCTATTTCAAATCCTAAAAGATGATGCTGTGAAAGTGCTGCACTCAATATGCCAGCAAATCTGGAAAACTCAGCAGTGGCCACAGGACTGGAAAAGGTCAGTTTTCATTCCAATCCCAAAGAAAGGCAATGCCAAAGAATGCTCAAACTACCACACAATTGCACTCATCTCACACGCTAGTAAAGTAATGCTCACAATTCTCCAAGCCAGGCTTCAGCAATATGTGAATGGTGAACTTCCAGATGTTCAAGCTGGTTTTAGAAAAGGCAGAGGAACCAGAGATCAAATTGCCAACATCTGCTGGATCATCGAAAAAGCAAGAGAGTTCCAGAAAAACATCTATTTCTTCTTTATTGACTATGCCAAAGCCTTTGACTGTGTGGATCACAATAAACTAGAAAATTCTTCAAGAAATGGGAATACCAGACCACCTGACTTGTATGCAGGTCAGGAAGCACCAGTTAGAACTGGACATGGAACAACAGACTCGTTCCAAATAGGAAAACGAGTACGTCAAGGCTGTATACTGTCACCCTGCTTGTTTAACTTATATGCAGAGTACATCATGAGAAATGCTGGGCTGGATGAAGCACAAGCTGAATGAAGATTGCCAGGAGAAATATCAATAACCTCAGATAAGCAGATGACACCCCCTTATGGAAGAAAGCAAAGAACTAAAGAGCCTCTTGATGAAAGTGGAAGAGAAGAGTGAAAAAGTTGACTTAAAACTCAACATTCAGAAAACTAAGATCATGCCATCCTGTCCCATCACTTCATGGCAAATAGATGGGGAAACAGTGGAAACAGTGGCTGACTTTATTTTGGGGGGCTCCAAAATCACTGCAGATGGTGATTGCAGCCATGAAATTAAAAGACGTTTACTCCTCAGAAGGAAAGTTATGACCAACCTAGACAGCATATTAAAAAGCAGAGGCATTACTTTGTCAGCAAAGGTCCATCTAGTCAAGGCTACAGTTTTTCCAGTAGTCATGTATGGATGTGACAGTTGGACTATAAAGAAAGCTGAGCACTGAAGAATTGATGCTTTTGAACCGTGGTGTTGGAGACTCTTGAGAGTCTCTTGGACTGCGAGGAGATCCAACCAGTCCATCCTAAAGGAGATCAGTCCTGAGTGTTCATTGGAAGGACTGATGTTGAAGCTGAAACTCCAATACTTTGGCCACCTGATGGGAAGAAGTGACTCATTTGAAAAGACCTTGATGCTGGGAAAGATTGAAGGGGAGATGAGAAGGGGACTACAGAGGATGAGATGGTTGGATGGCATCACCAGCTCACTGGACATGAGTTTGAGTAAACCCCGGGAGTTGGTGATGGACAGGGAGGCCTGGCGTGCTGCAGTCCATGGGGTCGTGAAGAGTCTGACATGACTGAGTGACTGAACTGAACTCTGCATATAAGTTAAATAATCAGGGTGACAATATTTAGCCTTGGCATAATCTTTTCCCAATTTGGAACCAGGCTGTTGTTCCATGTCCAGTTCTAACTGTTGCTTCTTGATCTACATACAGATTTCTTGAGATGCAGGTCAGATGGTCTGGTATTCTCATTTCTTTAAGAATTTTCCACAGTTTATTGTGATCCACCCAGTCAAAGGCTTTGGTGTAATCACTAAAGCAGAAGTAGATGTTTTTCTGGAACTCTCTTGCTTTTTTTGATGATCCAACAGATGTTGGTAATTTGATCTCTGGTTCCTCTGCCTTTTCTAAATTCTTCTTAAACATCTGAAAGTTCATGGTTCACATACTGTTGAAGCCTGGCTTGTAGAATTTTGAGCGCTACTTTGACAGGGGGCAGAAGGAGATTAATTCAGAAGACAACTTGAAAGAACAATTGCTTTGACTTTGGGACAGGTTGAGTATAGCAAGTGAACGGAATGGTAAGAGATCCCAGAGTTTCTCATTGGAATTATGTGAAGTAGTTAAGAAGGAGGCAGAGCCAACTCAAGGTTTGATGTCTTCAGGCTTATGTGTTGACATTTACATGTCTTAAATTTGGTCTAGAATAATAAATAAATAATCATTTATTTTGTGTGAAGTTTTGGCGGAAATATTTTTAAACCTTTTGTAGTTTATAAGAGTGGTATAGAGATTAATACATTTAATAAATTAAGAAATGTTTTGTAAGAGTAGGAGGTTTGTAGGAAAATATTAATTATTATGTTTAATTATTAACAGGTGAATATTCAGCAAAGAATTCTTCGGGACTTGGTTTAATTGTACTTCCTACAATAATATTAATATTACTTCATTACTGTGTGTTTATGATAGGTGAGTATTTGTTGTTGATGGAATGATTTTGCCCACCTTTTTCATTTAAAGAACAGCATTTTTGGTTAAAATATTCTTGTATGTTTTTTTAACAACTCAATAGAAGTTGCTTTATTAAAAGATTTTCCAGGCTATTGTTAGTGATATTTTACCCATATGGAATTCTTTTAAAGTTGGCTTGGGTTTTCAAGGCATTCAGTTATCTTGTAAAAAATTATTTTTTTGTATATTTGATATCAGTGTATTTTTAAAGTTATGCTATATAATTTCCTAATGATTATCATCATACTTTTATTTCAGGTTTTAACTAGTTCTACAAAATAGAATTATAAATAAGAAAGAGTAGCTTTTTTTTTAGTTATGGCAAATCTTAACATGTAGATATCCAACCTATAATTGGTGTCATTTTAACTGCATTTTAGGAGTACATCACTAACGTTTTTGTTAATATTAGAATCTACTTTTTTCTAGTTGCCCATGTGACTCTCAGCCTTAGAGCCTATTTCTGGCCTGCTGTACATTGGAAAAGTATTGATTTGTTATAAAATTACAGATCTAGACATACAAGATAGGTCACTGGGAAAGAATTTACCATCTGACAAGAACTCCAGAGGTAGTCTTTGGTCATAGGCTATTATTCTTGATTGCACAAAATACAAGTAGAAGTGATTGCTTTTTAAATACTCTCAACCCACTTTTCCTCCCTCCAGCTATGGGGATGTCCTCCTTCACCATCAGCATATTGATTCTCCAGATACTGGGTTATGTGCTCTCAGTGGTTGGATTCAGCCTCTGTGTCTCAGGTAAGAGTCGCAGCCTTCTCTAGTCTCACTTTGTCTTAGTAGGGTTTCTCTTGGACAGAGTTCTCTTTCTTTTTCTTCTTTCTTTTATTTTGTAGACTTCATTTTTTTAGAGCAGTTTCAGGTTCACAGCAAACTTGAGTAGAAAGTACTGAGTTCCCATATACCCCCATAGCAACCTCTTCCACTATCAACAGCCCCCACCAGAGTGGTAAATGCGTTATGGTCATTGAACCAACAATGACATATTATCACCCCAAATGCATAGTTTACATGAGGGCTCATTCTTAGTGTTGTATATGCTATGATTTTGATACATGTATAATGATATGGATCATAGTCATAGATATGATATCATTCAGTTAAGTTTCACTGCCCTAAAAATCCTCTGTGTTCTGCCTGTTTATCCTTCCTCTCCCTAACTACCCTAGCAGCCACCAGTGTTTTTAATGTGTCCACAGTATTTTGCCTTTTCAAATTAGCTTCTTTTACTTAGTAATATTCACTGAAGATTTCTCTGTCTTTTTGTGGTTTGATAGCTCATTTCTTTTTAGCACTGAATAACATTCCATTGTGTTGTATACTACAGTTTGTTTATCCATGCACTTACTGAAGGATATCTTGGTTGCTTCCAGTTTGGGGCAATTAAGAATAAAGTTGCTCTAAACATCCATGTGCAGGTTTTTGTGTGGACATAAGTTTCAACTCCAGTGGAGTGCAATTGTTGAGATGTATGTTAAGAACATATTTAGTTTTTCAACAAACTGCCACACTGTCTTCCAAGGTGGCTATTCCATTTTGCATTACCACCAGCAATGGCTGAAAGTTCCTGTTGCTCCACATCCTTGCCAGCGTTTAGTGTCGTGCGCTCCCCGCACTGAAAATAGTGCTTTCCACATTGCCATGAGTATACTGGCTGTATATGGCTTGTGGGTTGATTTTTTCAGCAGCCAGACTGCTCTGCCTCTATCTGTGAGAGAGCTTTTAAAATAACTAGGCTCTGTCCAGTGGATTGGGGCCTTAGGCTTTACACACTATTTCCCATTAGTCTTGATGTGATAAGGTACATATTATACATACAAAGGATTTTTAATAATTTGAAGTCATTTCATTGAGTGACTTAATAGTGATAAACAAATGTAGGTAATTTTTGTTTCTTAATAAAAGAATAATTTCTTAAAACTCAATATTATTACTGTCATTGCTAGTTCTTTTAAAAAATCAATTATTTCATATGAATTTCTAATATAGAACTTCATTTGTTTTTACAGAGTGTATCCCAGTGCATGGTCCTCTTCTGATTTCAGGTTTGGGTATTATAGCTCTAGCAGAATTACTTGGATTAGTTTATATGAAATGTGCTGGTAAGTCAGCATTATTTTTGTTAGCCTATGCCAAGAATTGCAATATATAATCTGGATAATGCTTTTGGTTGATTCTTACTGTCTAGGACCAAAGAAATGCATGAGTAATTCCAAAAATGAGAAAACACAGCAAATGCCGCTGTATTTTTTAAATAATTAATTTGAAATCGTTTGTGCTGTGCCTTGTGCTTAGTCACTCGGTTGTCTCCAACTCTTTGTGACCTTGCGGACTGTAGCCCTCCAGGTTTCTCTGTCCATGGGCGTTCTCCAGGCAAGAATGTTGGAGTGGGTTGTCATTTCCTTTTCCAAGGGATCTTCCTGACCCAGGGATCGAACCTGTGTCTCCTGCATTGGCAGATGGGTGCTTTACCACTGAGCCACCAGGGAAGTCCCTGGTTTATATTAGTTTCCCTTTAAGCTTCCTGGTGGCTCAGAGGGTAAAGCATCTGCCTGCAATGTAGGAGACCTGGGTTCGATCCCTGAGACCTGGGTTTGATCCCTGGGTCAGAAAGAACCCCTGGAGAAGGAAATGGCAACCCACTCCAGTACTCTTGCCTGGAAAATCCCATGGATGGAGAAACCTGGTGCAGGCTACAGTCCATGGGGTCACAAAGAGTCGGACATGACTGAATGACTTCACTTTCACTTTTCGCTTTAAATAAAAGATTTCTGTTTTTTAAGGCAAACTCTTAAACATTTGTCAAGAAATCAAAAGTTAGAAATTAATGGAGCAAAAATGTCACTTTTTTTGCTTTGCTTTAGGTGAACTCTGTATGTTTCTAAAAATTAACATAAATTTGAATTGTTACAGTCAAATAATTTCCCACATGATTTGAATAGTACGTTCAAAGAAATTTTGCCTTTGTTTATGAACTTGAACTTTCACTGACTAGTCATTGAATTCATATCTGTTATATATGTTTTGCCCCTCTTTAATTAATGCTTACTAAACAGTTAAAATACTTAACTAAAATTTCCCTATCTTTATGTATTCATAAGTCAGAGTTGTTTCCTTAATGAAATTTTCTTAGTTCAAACCATAAAACACAAGACTTCTAAAGCAGAATGGCATCCATTTGGTAGCCATCATGAGCATCACATTATGAACATTGATACAGATTCTATTTTTGTTGAGTCTTTTAATCACCATTTGTCTGGTTCTTGAAGATGACTCAGCTGATGATGTTGCTCCCTATTAATACTTGAGAACAGTATGTGACCTGCAGTTTCCATGCAGCTGATGTGGTATTAGGTGTCTTTGACTGGTGGTCGGCTCTTTGTTCTTTTTTTCCCCTCATTATCTGGATTTCCCTCCCTTTTATTCCCATGCTACCCTCTTGCCTTCCCTCTCTGATGACCAGCAGGTCTGGACATGCTGACTCAATGGAAATAGGCATCTTGTAGCTGCTACCCTCTTGACGTTGCTCTCTCCCCTTTTCTACCACTACACCTTTGAGAAGCCTGTGAAACCATTATCATTACAAACGTGTTATTCTCACATTAAATTCAAAGTGAAACTGAATTCCTAGGAAGTTCCTCAAACTGTTTTCTCTTTATGGTAGTTTTATAAGTATATGTAAGTGAAGAATTAAGTCAGGTTTTATATATACTTTGAGACTTTTCTAAATTAACTTTTCAAATCAACTTGTCTGATACCAGAGTTCAGAGAAATGCCTTCGGTCAGTTGAAGGGCAAGAAGAGAAAAGGTACAGGAAAGTAGCTCTTTAGATAATGTGGTAGACTAGAAAAGTTGATGTGTTTTTCATATATAACTGAATATGTAAGTATGAGTATATGTAACATTAAGGTTGCAAATTTGAGCATTTGTATCAGGAAGTAAAAATTGTCAATGCTTTCAGTGTAACTTTTACTTGTTGCTGATGCTCTATTTTGGAAAAGTCTAAGAATGTGTCTTGACTTTTAAATCCAAGCTGTTTATGTCCCTGTGAGAGATTTAACTTTCATTTTATTTTCATTATTTCCCAATTTAAATTTGTAGCCTTAAATATTAAAAAGTAGGATTTTAAATTTCATTTTCTATGTTATTTTTTAACTGTGTTGGAGTTTGTTTACTGAAACATTTGTTTCATAAAATGAAATCAAGGATTGAGAACAATAACAGTATGAGAAAATATAGATTAAAAAGAACTAACTAAACTCAGTGAAGTTGGGTCTATTGCCTATGTAGGATGCTTACGTTCATTCTTCATAAGGGTCATTACTTGTTAATTTTCTTAAGCCATTACTATTTAGTTCTGTATAAGGGAATATAGTCATGTTTTGATACAAATCAACCTCCTAGCAGTCAGGAACCATATTGACCACATCTCACATATTTTAGAAAGACACAGAATAGATATGTAAAATTCAGTGATATTTTCATGCCCATTTTTGGGAAGAGGTGAATCTGGTATCAAAAGATAAAGTTGTCCCTGAAAATCCAAAACCTGGAAATATATTTACTTATTGTGTCAAGTGTTTTTGGTAGAGAAGAAGCATTGCAGGTGAGCTGACATGAAATACTTAAGGCTTGTGATTTATACACACACACACACTCACATATATACATACATACATGGCTGTCATGCCTTAGGCCCATAGCAACAGCAGACAAATCACAATCATTCTGTAGTCACATAGGTCATATGCCTATTAGAGAGGATTAACTCAAGCAAAATTCACTTCTGCATTGTTTGGTCTTATATTAGAGGGATCACAGCTGACTAGTGCCCTTTGAATCAATGGTTCTTTATAGAGCTCTTTGTTTCAGCATGGGCAAGCCAGATATGATGCTCCTTGGACCTGAGAATTAGAACTCAGAAACTTCTTCACACTTTTTTAAGACTATTAAAAGAGTTGCTTGGCAGTTCTTAATACTAATTCTAACAACTTATGAGCTCAAAAATATAGCTTTAAAATCTTACCTCTGACCCTTCACATTATGTGGCTGTTAAGTTCTCTTTTCCTTGATAGAACATAGTCACGGGGCATGGTTTAGTTGAAGTAAGTTGTATATACATATAACTACCATGATTGTCCCAAATAAAGTTCTATAATTCTTTTTGGTTTATTTCAGAGGTTGCTAATTGTGATTACCCATATTCCCAACACATTTTATTCCATAGTACTTTAAAAAGAGATTTCTTCTTGTTTGGTCTCAAGGACTAAACCACTCTCAAATGCCTCCAGTAAAGAGATTTACTTTAAAACCACACATGGCACTAACAGAGATGGGAATCTCATGAAAGCAGATACATAACTGGTCCTCACAGAGAGTGGAACAACTAAGTGGTTTAGGAATTGGAAGAATCCAACACATCTCTAAAGTCTGAGTCATGATTTGCCCTCTCAGTAGCAAGAGTTAGCGGATGCCCTCCTGCCAGTGTACTTACTTTCTCTCTCTTTGGTTCTTTACCTGCTAGCCTGATAGCTCATCCTCTCCTTAATGTTTTGTTTTTGTTTTTTTTTGATCCTATTCATGTCTTCTCACTGGTCTATTTTCTTACCTTTGGCTCTAAGCTTTGAGCTTCTCCTTGCTTACTTTCTGTCTCCTATTTACCTTTCCCTTCACCAGCTTTCTCATGTTCTTTCTTCTCTCCAGGTTCCAGTGGGAAAGAAACTTTTCAGACCAGTCAGTTGCCATTTCCCCTTTTGGAGCAAGTCTTACCAAGCTTCTGACTTGTCTGTAGATGGGCTTCCCTTGGCTCAGGCCTCACCCCCATTTCCCATCAGCTTTGGAAGCTTGATAGAGTAGGCATGGAGGAGTGGTAGGAAGTACTGAGCGCAGAAGACCAGAGCAGTTCTAGGGGCCTGTCTCTGTCTGCTCATAAGTAAATCCAGTGCCATCATCCAATCCAGAGATCAGTGGAACTGACCATCCAGTAGCATCCTCTTCCTACAGAATGACCCACAGGGTGTTGCCCCTTGATGCTTTTGTATCTGTAGGACTCTCATTCTGTATTTAAGACCAGTTTTAGCTGCTCCTGTACCTTCTCAGGAGAAGGCGATGGCACCCCACTCCAGTACTCTTGCCTGGAAAATCCCATGGACGGAGGAGCCTGGTAGGCTGTGGTCCATGGGGTCGCTAGGAGTCGGATACGACTGAGCGACTTCACTTTCACTTTTCCCTTTCATGCACTGGAGAAGGAAATGGCAACCCACTCCAGTTTTCTTGCCTGGAGAATCCCAGGGACGGGGGAGCCTGGTGGGCTGCCGTCTATGGGGTCGCACAGAGTCAGACACGACTGAAGCGGCTTAGCAGGACCTTCTCACTTGGTTTTTAAAAGGAACGTTTCTCTTCTTTCCTTTGCAACTAGAGCCATTCTTGTGTCACTTTCTTCATGCCCTTATTTCTTCATCTTCATTAACCGGTCCACTGAGAGGCAGTGAAGGGTAACTGGAAAAGCTAAGAAGGAATACAGACAGAGAAGGGCTTGATTGTAGCTAAAACTAGCTGGCCTCACATAAGTCTCTAAACTCAGAGGGATCTGATATTTTCTGTAGTTTGTTAGCTAACTGGAGCTTTCAAAACTGGAAAGATGGAAGAAGGAAAAAAAGAAGACAGGCTGCAGGAACAACAGCAGTGAGCTAAGGGTGGGCAATTCCACATTCCAGCTGGGTTGAGTAGGGAGGGCTGTAAAGCCTATGGCAGGGGTGAGTAGATGACAGTGTTTTTCCACCACGGAGTGTAAGAAGTGGCTGATTTTGAAGGACATGTGGCATGTACAAATGAGAGTGAGTGTGTGTTTATTATTTGATTGGGTTGGATTATTTGCATCATTTTTTTCTGTTAGTGTATATGATTAAGAGTGTTCTGTACTTTTAGTCTATCAAAGCTGAACTCTTTCAGTGGAGTTTCTGACATGTTTAGTTTTAGCCCTTAATGTTTTATCTTAAAATTAAACATAATATTGTCTTAATTTCTTTCATTTATTAAATTAATTTTCTTATTATTTATTATCATCAGCTTCCAATCACAGGACTATACAACCTCCTAAGGTAAGTTAAAATTTCTTAAATGAATTGGGTGTGATACTTGATGGTTTAGTCTGAGCAATGGTAATTGAGATATTGAACCCCATTGCTCGATGTTCACTATGACATCAAATTAAGAGAGCACTGAAGTTATTTCAGGGTTTCCCAGGTGGCACTGGTGGTAAAGAACCCACCTGCCAATGAAGGAGACATAAGAGATGTGGGTTTGATCCCTGGGTCAGGAAGATCCCTTGGAAGAAGGCATGACAAGCCACTCTAGTATTCTTGCCTGGAGAATCCCAAGGACAGAGGAGACTGGCAGGCTACAGTCCACAGGGTCATAAATAGTCGGACACAACTGAAGCAACTTAGCACACACGTACGAAGTCACTTTATGACCTTTGCATGGATAGATCCAATCTATTTTAAAACTTGGTCATTTACTAGCAATGGGTTAGAATAAACGATTTCTTAAGATTGTGCTGTTTCCTCATGCCCAGAACTGGAAAGTTTGTGTGTAAGAACAATGGTCATTTTCTGCTGAAAGAATCCGATTCCAATATATTGCCTCACCTGTTGGACACATTTGAAGTGCATATATAGAATGATATTTCAGGCTTAAAAATGAGGGAGAGAAGTTCGTATTAAATTGATTTCATTAAAAACAATAATCTATAAAATAAATGGAAATATGGCTGAAAAATAGCTGTTCTGAATTGATTCATTTCCCTCTTTCCCCCATTTTATAAGCATTTTTCTTCCTCCAAATTGTACTGTAGTTTTTCTGTATCATAAACTGCCTGAGAAAATTCCAAGAAAAAGAGCAATTTAGGAGGTAAGCTGAGAGGGATAAATGGTGGGGGATGAAAAAAGCCATTTTTTTCATCATGGTGACAGGGACAGGAACTACTTTATGGAAATAAGACCTGGAAAGGACTATATTGTATTCATCTTCCTAAAAAGGATTAAGGATTACTAATAGCTCTGTCTGGAATGCCAAAAGCTAGACTCTGTCCTGTCTGTGGCAGGAAGGTGTGATTACACATGCCCGTAAAGCTGATAAGCCTCCACAGACATTCCAGAGAGGTGAGGGAAGTGGGGGTGCACCTTACCCCACGTGTTCATTCTAAAAAGATTGGTACTATAGCTACACAGGTCCCAAACAGCTAGAAGTTTTAAAAGTGCCTCTGTTAAAGATGATTTGTCCATTAGACCGTTCAATCCTAACACTTGTCTTTCCTGCTACCAAGTTCAATTTGCATGCCTTGAAAATGATTGCTCTCATATCTGGCTTAACTGTATTGTTTATTATGTTGCTATCTGTGTTTGTGTTCTGTAGTTAGGATTTCTTGAACAGAGAGAGATAGGGTGGGGTGGGAAGTTCTGCACAGAAAGTATTAAGAGAATGATTCTGTTATTATCAAACTATTTAGCTAAACTTGGCAAGCTTTGTCTTCCTAACCTTTATTGGCTTACTTTGTCTTTTGGCTATAGGATTCACTGTTTATATACAGTTTAAATGTTAGCATATATAAATTATAGTATGAAAGAACATGAAATAAATTCTATTTTATGTAAATATATTTTAAATATTTTCCAGAAAGCTGTAGAGGAACCCCTTAATGGTATGTAGTTATTACAAATTTATATGTTTTTCTTGATCCAATACCAGATCATATAAATTGAATTAACCCCCAAAGCAGTTAGAATGCTCTCTGTGCCTTGAGAAGAATCTGGGGTTTTCTTTTTTTTTTTAATTGCCTAACCTCTCTTTTCTTGATTATTCATCAAGAATTAAGAGTATTGCTTTTGTAGTGTTGTCACCTATGAGAGAAAAATGCACTGTTCTGTGTCTCTCGAGCCAAGTGATTTTGGGTGAGGGGACTCTCTTGCCTTTTTAATTGGCCAAGATGAAATGTAACACCCCCAGTAGAGAAGGATCTCAGTTAGTTTCAATTTTTAATTATAAATTTCAGGGAGATACAGGCTGTCATCATGGAGTGAGACCAAAGTATCTCACTTCTCCTCAAATCTGGATCTGTATTCCCAACAACTGTGTCCTTTGTGGAGCCTGTGGGTATGACCCACAGGAAGGCTTTTGTAATCAAATAGTAATCTTAAAATTAACTTGGCATGATATTACTGCATATTTGTTTGTCTAGAAATGATTTCTAATTGTGGAATCTTACTAACTGCTTGGCTTGTTACTAATTCTTAGCATTTAAAGAATCAAAAGGGATGATGAACGATGGTAAGTATAAAATGCACCTGCAATTATAGCTTGGTTAAAATATGGACATTGAAAAGAAGTAAAATTGCTTCTTGAAAGTGTGGAGTTTTTTTTTTTTTTTTTAAGGGACACTGTCAAATCATAAGGGCCTACATTTCTCAGTTTATAAAACTTATTTACTCTGTTACAAGTTGCAAAACTAATAATATAAAAGCTGTAGGGTATCACTAATCAGACTCTCCAGTCATATTGCTCATAACAAAGAGAAATAACTGCTTTAAAAAATAAAAAAACATTTTTCAGATGTAGTGTCTGATGACTGAAACTTTAAATGCTCTTTGTAAGACACTTATATAATTTGGCACAAATCTTTATCATCTTGACAGGGTTTCTCTTGTGCTCGTGTTTGGCAATTTTGTTGCATTTAGCCCGTGGAGACTTAATATCTCTGCTTTTCCAAGCAAGAATTGGGTTCTAACCTTTTGGGAGAGGATCAAAAAGTTTAGTCACTCCAGCTTTTTGAAGGGGGGACTCTGGGCTAATAATTTTTAATTTTTAATGACTGTTTCAAAGACCTATATTTATTAGGTCTTAAAGCTAATTAAGTATGAGATATTGAGTACTGTAAGCATTTGTTTTAATTTTACCTTAGCATATTCTGATATTTGAGTTCTGTTAACATTTGAATAATTATGTTTTCATTTTATCAAAACTTTCTTCATACCTTTGATATTTATAGTCATTCCTTGTTCACGTAAATAGTCTGCTTTCAGTTTTACTGTTCTAAAGTTTGTGACCTACGTGCTCACCTCTACAGCAAAATGCAGCATTTAACTCAAGAGGCTATATTCCCCTGAGTGCAGTTAATTTTTGCGTTAAGATTAAAAACACGCCAATTGTGTTTGGTGAACTAAGTTTAAAACAGTGCTTGGACTGTGTTCAGTAAGCAGTTACAGAATGATCCCACTTTTGTAAATTTGTGTCACAACCTTTGTTACAAAGAATGCATGCTCTGCTCACCACTGCACTCCTAAAAAAACAGGATTAGAAGGAAAACATTAAATGACATTTAAAAAAGAACTGATACCTGAAAGTGTGGCATGGTTTGTCCGTGTTTGGATTCTCGTGTTCTGTTGTTGGTTTTCGTTTTTTTTTTTTTTAATTTCATTGTTTTTCTCCTTTTCCTACTGTGGTGTCATTCTTCTGTAGTCATATGAAGAAACTAAACTCTTCCCCATTTTCAGAAAACCAGTAGAAGAGCCTTGAGTGCCTCTTCCTTTATTAATTTCCCTTAAAGATATGACTTTTTGGGCACCATTGTATAGACAGGAGATTTTGTATTTTCATAGCACATGAAAACTATAGCAAACTTTGAAATTCCCTTAATTTTGATAATTTTAGCTGTTCAGAATTAGCTGGTTTTTTTCCAGATGTCTGTGTGGTGGGCTCTTCCTACTGACAGGTCACAATGCCCATGGTGTATCTGCCTTGTTGGTGAATGAGGTACCAGGTGCCCTCTTGGGACCACAGTCCCATTTCCTCTTTCACTTAACACCTGATCACATATTTAATTTTCTTATATTAAATGAATGGTGTCAATCTAAAATGAAAGTGATGGCATATTATTCTAGGATCAATGTCTTTTGCTTTGGAAAAATCAATATCTCTTGACTTCTTCTCAGCTAACCCAGCAAATGGAGATTATCAGGTTTTGTTGATTTACATTTTCATTTGGCATTGGCCTTTTGCTTACTGCAGCTAAAGAGGCTAATGGATTGTCTAGTTTATGTCTGTGACCTTTGCAAATCTAAGATTAAATAATTTTCTTTATTTTTAGATACCGTGTATCGGAAACAATTTTAAATTTTTAAAATACATCAACTTGTTAAGACATAGAAAATAGACATGCATAGCAATTATATATTCATTTTTCTATTTTCCAGAGTAACTGAAGTGGAGTGATGGACTCTGATTTGGAGAGTAGTATGACATGAAAGAAAAACACTTGTGTTTAAGCACCATGGCCTTGATTCATTGTCCTGGAGAAGAAAACAAGAAAAGTAACTGGTTTCCATCTATGGGAGAAAGTAAATAAATGACCTTTAAATGATTGTTACAGTTAAGTTTTTATTCAAAGCATTTTTAAATTTAATTAATAAAATAATTATGATCTGTGTTGTGTGCCCAATTGATATCCAGTTTTTTTGTTGTTATTTTTATTCAATTAGGGGCAAAAGTAGAGTAGGCAACTTCCAAGAATGATGCCTTCCAGATCCTGGGGCCTCTTAACTCTAGGTCACCAACTTAAATTGGTTCAAGGTGAGAATTTCCTGGCACTACCCTGGTTACCCAGAGCTATCTATGAAAAGAGAGGTTTCCATCAAGCCTTAGCAAACTTTGCCATAGCCACTTTGACCGTTGTGATGTTAACTGGATAATGTCTGCCACTGCTGGGTCAGGGGCATAATATTAAGTACAGATTAGAAATTCATTTAGGAACATCTTGTCAGCTGCCTACTTGGGGTGTGATACTGCTGAGGATCATGGTCTTCATTCTTGGGGGTTGCCACTCACACGTAATCCCCTCAACATACAGTGTACCAGACCCTTTCCAGATTGAGGGTAATTTTGTTGATGGATGTTTTCTTCCTTTTTTTCACATGACCCTTTACATGCTGTCTTGTCCTCCTGTTATTTGCTTCTGCTGTACGAGATGTAGTGCTTTTTCTCCTCTTTGAACATGGTCCAGTGACACAGTAGCATCACTTCAGAAAGGAGCCAGACTTATTCTCAAAGAACTATGTTCACACTTTTCAGCAGAAATAGCGATGGTTGTAACATATGTATTCCCTTCCTCGGATTTGAAGGCACAATCTACAGTGTTTCTTCGCTTCTTTTCTGATCTGGGGCATGAAAAACCAAGACTGAGATTTGAACTGTGAGTCTCCTGCATGGCAACATAGTGTGTGTCACCGTCATGCCAACAGGCCAGCCCTGAACGGGTGGTTTTATTACTGTTACGTCTGTGTTGCATGATAAACACCCATCATCTCCTCATGTAGTCCTGCCTCATATTCACTTTACCCTAAGATTGAAAAATAAAACAACCCCCCCCCCACGTTTCCTACCTCCCATTAGAAGAAGATTAACATTCTGACAGTTGTGATCGCCTGGAGTACTTTTAGATTATTAGATTTTCTTCCCTTGCAGGTGTGTGTTTGTATGTGCACATGTATAAGATAGGCACGTACCTCTTCTGTATGGACAACAGTGAGGTACCTACAGGAGAGCAAATGTTAATTTCATGCTTCTAGTGAAAACGGTTAAAAACAAAGATCTTTATTGGGTGGACTTCTATTTGATGTGAATATTCGATCACTTAAAACATTTAAAAAGTTCTAGGTAATTTGCCAAGCTTTTTGACTGCTCACCAGTGCCCTCTAAAAATACTGGTTTTTCTTCCTGTTTGTGTAATAAGACATTCCTATTTGTAGTTGCATTATTAGTAGTTATTTCTTAGTCCACTGAATGTTCCCATGTACCTCGTTTATGCCAAATTACTTGTCGTATTTTATGTTGGGACCAAGTGGTTTGCTGAATGGCAAACCAAAATTTATGACCTGCTGATGCCTCTCAGAAAAGTGAACATACTATGAAAACAGCTCTTTCTGAAAAAAAGAAAAATAAATGTTCTTCCCTAATTGTGTTCCTGTCCAAAATATTAACATGTAGAGGGAGCTGTATTTCTTTATACAAATTTCATGGCTCCCACTGCTCTTTTTCCTTCTGAAAACATTTGTATTTTACTAATATAGTTTGTTAATTTAGAAATCAATTCTGATGAAAGGAGGAAAAAAGCAGATGGACTTGAAAAAGATCCAAACTCCTGTTCTCTATATGAAATCTTATAATAAACTTTTTTATGAACCAGAGTTGTACCTTTTAATATGTAATCAGCTCTCATTTATTTGGGGCTCAGTCTTGGGACTTATCCGTCCTTTGTGTTCTCTTTAACACTACCTGTCTTTGGAGGCAGTCCCTGCCCTAGACAGCACAGAGAGGTGGCAGGAGAAAGGCCAGATATGTTACTGTTACTCTCGCTGTTACTTGTCAACTTCTCTGGAAGAGGGACCACAGCAGCAGGCGCCCTCTTACTTGGGCATCGTTGGGCCAGTTCATTCTCTTTAAATTAGACTTCTAAGTTTTCTGTCACACCAAATTAAAGTTGTCAACTGTTTTGAGTATCAATATTATCTGTTACCCTCATAATATGCTTTTGTAATCGGTGATCCCAATTTTTGCCGTCGACTTCAGTTTTATTTACTGTATGTTCTCAGAGTGACAACATTTGTCATTTTGGCAACAAATCAAATTCTCTCTCCAAAACATTATCGTCCCACCCTTCCTCCCCTTCCGGCTCTCCTTTGCGGTCTGTGCCTATCTGGCTGCCTCTCATCTCTTACTTACCTTTCCGAGTACTTTGTGTGTCTCTGCTTAGCTCTGTTGGGTTTTTGTCTTGCTCCTCTCATTCAGTTTTAAAAATTCCACCATAAAGCAAGAGCCTTTTTCCCCCTTCCTTTCTCTTCCTGCAGTGTTTGCATACATTAGATGCTCACTCTGTAAATTTGATGATTGAGTAGGCTGTATTTCAGTTTCCCCATATTGTTAATAGAGTGAGCCAGAGATTTTTCTTTTTAGACAAGTTTCACATGCTCTGAAAACCTTCAAAGGTGATAGTTTTTTCACCTGGAAACCCTAGGTCCAATCTGTTATTTTCTGAGAATGTCAGAATGAAAATAATGGGGTTATCCCATACTTGAGAGTATTGTTCTTTTCAGGATGTTGTAGTTATTTTAGTAAGTGACCAACCAAATTGTGATTTGAGTTATAATAAAGCTGAAAAAGTTGTAAGTTTATGCTTCCTTCTCGTTAATAAGAATTAAGCTCTGTATCACCTAGATTTCTCTTGTCCTAACATGGGTATTCAAAAACAGACATCTGTGATATATGTATGGAATGGCACACCCTTTATTTCCTGTTATTGGAAACTAGAGAAGTGATTGTTGGGCAACCCTTTATCATTATATTGTGTTTAATTTGATGAAGATTCTGTTTAGAAACAGTTTTTCACGTGTCATGTTTTCAGCCACTAACTGCCATCACCCACTGGGGTCCTTTGTTAAGTCATCTTCCATGGCTAATAGGGATAATCCAGGTAACTTCTCAGAGATTAACAGTGAACAGGAAGCTTTCCTGCCTGTGGCTTTTGACAGCCCTTCCTTAATATTTAAGAACAGCTTTCCTTCCCATGAATTTAGCCTTTTGAAAAGAAGAGAGCATCTGTAATGAACTTCTCTGTAAGGCAATATCAGTGGAATCTTAAATGTGTTGTTATTAGGGTTGGTGAGAGACGGAAGCATTTTTGTTTTTATTAAACAGAGCAGTATTTACAAAGAGCCATTGTTGAGAATTAGATTCCACACTGTATAAATATCCATTAACCATTCTAAATAAAGGAAACTCTGGTGTTGCTATGTGTGAGATCCTCTCCTGGGGACTTTTTTCCATAGCAATTAAAGGTGTGCTGTTTGTCAGTAGCCATTTTTTGCAGTGATTTAAAGACCAAAGTTGTTTTACAGCTGTGTTACCGTTAAAGGTTTTCTTTTTATATGTATTAAATCAATTTATCACTGTTTGAAGCTTTGAATATCTGCAATCTTTGCCAAGATACTTTTTTATTTAAAAAACATAACTTTGTAAATATTACCCTGTAATATTATATATACTTAATAAAACATTTTAAGCTATTTTTGTTGGGCTTATTTCTATTGCTGCCTCAGCAGGCCACAAGTGCATTACTGAGAAATTTTAGTTTATCAGTGTATTTTCAGGTCCATATCCTACTTATCAATGCAAATGATGATTTAAAATATTAATTTGTAAGGTTTTTTTTAAGTATAACAATATCCAATAAGTAAATGTTTGATCAGAACAGAGTTTTAATTGAAAGTTCCAAGCAAATCCAATGCATTAGTTTTCCCCATGGTAGAGTGAATACTTCACTTTCCTAGTCTTGGGTATACATACTCCGCACTAGCAGAGGACCTCAGCGAGCCAACTTACCTGCCTCTGTGTCCCGCCTTATCTGTAGAATCAGATCAGCCTCTTTAAGACTGAAATGCAAATTGAAATAGTTCTCCATGTTAATTGATTATCAGCTAGGTCTAGTTTGATTGCAAGTGAAAGTAAAACTAAATCTAAGAAAAGTGGGATTTATTGGCTCATATAACTGAAAATACACATGTCCAGCTGGAGAGAGCCTCCCAGCAGTGTCCTCAGGACAGTCTCCAGCTTTCAGCTTCAGTCTCCTTCCTGTTGCCTTCTTCAGAGAGTGTGTGTGATGGCAGAATGGCTGACTGCAATCCAGTACCCACCTTCTCCTGAGTTCAGGGAGGGGAGAGGGGAGAAAAAAAGAGTGTCTCTCCCTTTCTGAATAGTCCCATCGACCCAAGATTGCAGCTCGGAGCTCTGCCTGGGCCATGGGCCTCTCAAGCACTGGGGCCCAGCATCTCTGACACCCAGGTTGGGTCAGTCTGAACCTCATGTCTGAATGGCCTGGAGGGAATGGAGTTGTGGACTCCATCCAGGGTAGGGGTGGGGGATAGAGCGGGAGTTAACTGAAGCAAAATCAGAATTGTAACCAAATTGAGATGGCATTAGATTTTAGGCCGGTTCCTTGCAGGTATGTACTGTGATTCTGCATTGTATGTGTGATTGTAAACCATTTGAATGGAAAATAATATTTGGCAATGAAGTACCATGTCATTCCTTACCTCATAGGCAATTTAATTTTTATGCATTTATGAAGACTTTTTTCACTCAGCAGGAGTAACTAATGGAGTTCAGAAAGCATTTAATAGCCTACCTCCTGTACAGAATGCTGTTCTGTGTAGCACAGAACAGCACTCAACTTCTTTCAAACTCCCACGGAGGTGTAGGCTTACAGATGCAACTGGATTTCGTTTTTGTGTGGCCACGCTTCCAGCTCAAGGCTTCAAGCCTGACAGCTTTAGAAAACAATGTATTATGGTAACACCATCCATGTAGGACATGATTTCACCAGTACCTCAGAGATTTCTGCACAATTGACAGAGTTGGGTGTTAGAAGTAAAACTGTGTTGGGACTCGACCCCTGGTGTTTATTTTGAGTATTTAAGTTTCATGCTCAAGTACCCATCCATCAAATCAGAGGGAAATGAAGTATTTAAGTTATGGATAATTGGATTGATTATTAAATGCCAAAGACAGCACTGCAGACTGCATAGAAGTGATTGTGGATTAAATGATTAGAACTCCACTTATTCAGCATTTATTTATTTAGTCATTTGGCGATAAGACAGCAGCTTTTCAACTCTGTTTATAGTCACTTGTGGAAGACCAGGTATGTCTTCCCAATTTGGAGGATGAGAAATGTTTGGTAAAGAGTCCAGTTTGGAGAGAAATGATTTATATGTCAGAAAACCCATCCAATGTCAACTGGAGGCCAGATAGCAGGCAAATCTGGCGGATTCATGAACCCGCTGCTGCTCTTCCCTTACAGATGTTGCAACAGCAGGCATGGTACCAGGCGCCCAGATCCTCCTCTTAAAATGACCTTATTTAATCATAGACCTGTCTTCCAAAACAAGACCACTATCATTTGCTTCCTAATTTTCTTTGAATTGCCTGCTAAATTTTTCAAGGTCAAACTGACAATGTAAAACCTGGTGGACTTCCATTCTAAACAAATATATTGTTTTCAGAGTTAAAGCGTATTTGTTTAAAACATGGATTATATCTTCCATGGATATACTCTCTACTTATTAATTACTTAAATAAATGATAATTAAGCTTTTTAAGCCAGTCCATAAAGGCCTCCTGAGTCATTTTTATTTAAAAAGTGTTTGTTTTGGGGGTACTATGTTTAGGTTCCATTATGGGTGAAGTTTTTGTGTACATAGCAATCGTGTAAATTCTGTGGGGTAATTTTTTTCTCATGCGCTCATACTGAGGGCAACCAGAAAGCACTGGAAACTTTGCCCTCCCCACTGCTACATCTCTTTCTTCAACAGTTGTAGCAGTAGCTGCCCCACCACCTCCGTGTAAGCCCTGTGCTGGAATGACTTACCCACCTCCCAGGTAAGTCGTTCTAGGAATGCTGCACACTCTCCAGGGAGTCTCCACCCCCAGCTCCACCAGACATTTTTAGAATGTAATGTTCATAAATCAACTTGCAAGTTAGAGGATGCATATATTTGCTTACCCCAAGAAACGTTTCTTTATTGCAATGTTAACAGTCATTTAATTCTTGCAGTTGAATTGGTAGGCATATATGTTGGGTTTTTTTAAGTTTTATTATCCTTGATTCAATAGAACTCATGCCTCCTCATATCTTTAACTATATGCCTAACTATCAACTGGGGTTGTTGCTTAACAGCTATCACTAAGTGGAACAGAAAATACTACTCTGGGTCCTGTGCAGGGATGTATTTGAAAGCAACAACAAATATCAGTTGTTCTCACTCCCATTCAAGGGAAGTTGTTAAAAAAATTATAGAATCTTTATTCTTTAAGCTGATTGACAGACTGTGGTTTATTTATTAATGGCCTTAAAATCATTGTGCTTGAAATTACAGAAAACATTTTTTCAACTTTTTCAAAAGCAAAAAGTTTGGTAAAATTAAACACTCATATTGTTTTATGCCTCTGAAAAAGTCTTTGATGCAATCTCCTGGAAAACATTTGGTTGAAATGTTTGGCTGGAATATTTACCAAATCTCATCCTTGGGCCTTCTGGCTGGAATTGTTTACTTTACTGTGTGACTAGACTAGGCTTAGTAAAGAGAGACCAGCCAGCTCTTTGTCTCCCTCCTCAAAGGCACCAGGGATTCTCCAAAGGAGTCATAATATAAAGTGATAAGACAGTCTCAGAACAGATTTTTCCTGAGTGACTGGGTACCCCGAGAGACCACTCAGTGGCTTTAACACACATTAATGAGGCCCGTGATTCCCACCTGAGCCAGCTTCATATTTGTGTGGCTTTTCTTGCTCCTCAAAGGATTTAGAGTGCCCCATTTGGGTCAGATAGCTGCTTTCCATGATCACAACCACTCAAGCGCGGTTGCAAATCAGCGTGGGTGTGAAGGAGAGCAGTGCAGCATTGGGTAAATAGCAAAGCCTAAACACCTTGCTCAAAGCGACCTCACACGAGGCCAAAAGATTCATTTGTTCATATAAAAAGCAGTTTTATATTTTTCCCCCTGAGGACCAAAGCCACCACCATAATTTTCACATATATGTAGAAATTTTATATTTAAAACATTCCAATAGCCTGGATGCTATCCAAGTGAGCCTCTCAAAGACACAGGTGCTGATGGAAATGACATTCGATGAGGCTACCTTCTCTGGTCCTCCTGGGGATCTTTGGTCTTCAAATTGGAGATAAAAATAAGATTTGATCTCTCAAGGTGAGGAGAGATATGGTAGTGTGTATTCTTTAAAAGGCTCAAATAATAGATTTTTTTTAAAACTGTGGCTGAGTGTAACTTATAGCTTCAAAGGGCTTTTTTTAAATGAAATCTTTACAAGCAATGGTAAAGAAATCTAGAACCCCCTGGGGTGGCGGTTAGAGTCCTGTCAGGGATTTAGATCTAATTATTAGCCTGAAAGTAAAGAAGAGAAAGAACCAGCCAAGTGTCAGCCTGGAAAACAATAATAGCTCGTGGAGTTCAGCAGCCCAGTCATTAGTGCCTTAAAGGAGAATTCAGCAAATTTATTCTTATCCTGGAAAGAAGGCCACAGCGGTTGCAGTGTTTTCTGACAATAGTTCCTTTTTCTTTGGAGTAGAGATGCTGCCTATGTTTCTAGATTTCATCTCTTCCTATCACCTAGTAAATCTTAGAGCCGGCTCCCCATGCAGGTGCTTAAAGGAGAGGCAATATGCACAGAGTCAGAGTGCCCCACACCCTGCGCTTCATCAGCTGTGTGGCCCTGTGCGAGTAACCTAACTTCTCTGGGCCCTTTGTGTCTCCCTTTTACACATGAAGATAAAATAAGATAATGCATGTGAAGTGTTTAGCACAGTTCCTGGCCCATGGTAGGCGCTCAGGAACTGTCAACTATTTCTCTTTTTCCCCTTCTTATTAAATTCTGGCTGAGGAGGAAAAAACTTAGCATGATAGTCTAGAGATGAGCACAACATATACTGGAATTTATACTTACCTATGTTAGGTTACTGCCAAAGAAGCAAATCAAACATAAACTGACTCAGCATATAAAGTGATACGACAAGGACTGCTACACTGCAGACCTGATCCATCCAAACACGATGTTCTTGTTAGGTATACCCTCTGGTTCCCTCGGGGCTTCCCGGGTGGCGCTAGTGGTAAAGAACTTGCCTGCCAATGTAGGAGAGGTAAGAACCACAGGTTCGATTCCTGGGTTGGGAAGATCCCCTGGAGGAGGAGCGTGGCAACCATTCCGGTATACTTGCCTGGAGAATCCCATGGACAGAGGAGCCTGGAGGGCTACAGTCCATAGGGTTGCAAAGAGTTGAATACAACTGAAGTGACTTAGCACATACAATACAACTGAAGTGACTTAACACACATGCACGCATGCTGGTTCCTTCAGTGAAACCAGAGGATGGCAAGTGAGAAAGGGAAAAGCATTGGAAGATCTGATTCGCCCTTTCCTGGAATGGAGACAGGAGCTTGTCCTCATGAACACTTGGAGGGTCTTTAGAACCCACTTTGCCTGCCAGCAATACTCAACTCACCCATTTATTCATTCATATCAGAGGCTGATGCTCAAGACTCTGAAAGTGGGTTAAGAGCAGGCCCTTTAATCACTGTAGATTCACGGGAGAACTCAGAGCTGCCTTTAGGCTAATAACTAGCAGAGACTAAAGCCAAGTATTGATACATGGGAGTGAAGGTGCATGTTGAAAATATAGAGGCCTGGTAAATATTATTTCACCAAAGGAAGTATTTCAGTCGGGGGTTTTAATAAGGCTTAGGTGATATGTAATCAGCTCACTCTGTTCTCTAAAATGATGAGAGTCTCTGCTCTACCAGTGCTCCTGGGTGTCTGCAGAGAGCAAAAAAGGCAGCTGGAGACATGCTGTGAATTGGAAGTGACTTCTATTTACTTCTTCTCCGCCTACTCATATGGCCACGGATGATGCCCAGTTCAAGGGGGAATCAAAAGCCAAGTGGGGCTGTCTGGCTGCAGTCCTTTGAGTGGAGTACAAAACGTGCTTCAGAGAGTGCTTGATTAAAAGCCCCCAATTCGTTTGAAGGCTTGGTTTTCTATTAAGCCTTGGATGCTTAGACTGTTATGTACTTTCCACAGAGACAGAATCTGAGCTATCCTTGTATGTTGTTTCAGCTCCTGACTCCCAGCTTGGCCAGAGGTGTGTAGTGAGTCAATATGTCACAGTCTGCTAAGGTGTTTTACTGTTTATGTTTGTTGGATGTTTAGAGATGCAGTAACTATAGGAGTCTTTTCTTAGTCTGTCATCTGCATCTGAAGAAAGAGAGAGTAATGCAGAAAGCCAATCATAGCACCATAATTATATGCAAAAGTAGGCACTTGTGTCCTTCATCAGGGACATTTCCAATCCATGCTACCCAATGAAATGTCTTTTATAGACACCTCTCTCTCATTTCTTCCTCCAAACTGATTCCTCACTTCCTTCCACCCAAAATAAAAGTATACTGTGAGTCATGGCATTATTGATGAATGTTCAGTAGGGAGGATGTCAGCAGCAGTGAAAAATATAAATAATTGTTTCTACACTGGAAAATAATTGGTTCTACACTGGAATTAATGGTGAAGCCAGGAAGATAAACACAGCACAATTAATTGCATTCAAGCAAGATTAACAAGAGTATTGTTCTATGGAAAGAAAAAAAATCAACAGCATTAATGAAAATTCAGCAATATCTTAGTGGAACTAGTAAGTAAATAAATATATCTCTATACGTTTAATTAAAAGCAAGACTCAATTATGTCTTGTTTCTTACTGAGGTGCTTAATTCAAGGAAGTCTAATGTTAAACGAGAAAATCAACTCAGGACACCTTTTCATCTGCATTTAATTAAGACTTCTGTGTCTCAGACAAGCTTTTGAGACAGGTAGTGGCAAGTGTGTACTTAAGAGTCTCAAATGAATTCACTTCGGCTTCCAGTTTACAGATCTTTAGATTTCCTGTTTGGGTGCAGAAATCTCCTAATAGTATTGCAACTGTAAAGCCCCTTCCTCTATTACCTTCACTTTGTCATTTTGATAAAAATATACCATATCAGACTAAAAAAAGCAAAGCTTATAGCTATAGCTAAAATTATTAGTATGTTCTTTCTTTTTCTAATAATAAAAGCAACACAGAAATGCTCAGCAACACGTTTACATGAGGTTTTGCTTCAATTCCACTCAATTTCCTGCAATGTTTTAGGTCTTACAGAAAGCATTAAAGATCAGATTTTGGGAAGAAGACAGATCTGGGAGGTCATTTCTCATCTGTGTTGTTCCCAGTCTTTGGGATGTAAGGCCTGATAATCTGAGACGGAGCCTGATGTAATAACGATAGAAGCACAATAAATGTAGTGTGCTTGAATCATTCCCAAATCTATCCCCCACCCCCGCCCAGTCCCTGGGAAAATTATCTTCCACAAAACTGGTCCCTGGTGCCAAAAAGTTTGGAGACTGCTGGTAAACACTTCTCTACAGTTAATTCTTCTAAATTGTTTTCTCTGTACCTACTAAGAGCCCAAGGTGAATTCGAGTTATTCCTCTTTGCTGAGTTCATCTCCTAGGTGATGGGATGAAATAGGGCGCAGAAGTCCCTCTCCGCAGAGATGCTGAAGAGGGGGTGCCCTGAAGATCCCAGTGGGCCGGAAGGCATGCACACAGTGCAGGCAGGAACTGTGTCTGGCCCTGGGGCTCTGTGTGTGGTCCTTTCTAAATCATTCCGTGCTTCATGTCCTCTCACTTGGCAGGAATATTGCCAGGACTGGTGAAGAGACAAGTGAGATAACTGTCAAATACCTCAAAATCCTTGGAAGAAACATGCTGTGGTATAAATCAAAGTCATTTCTTATTTCAGTATTAATTATGCAAACCTCTTTCTTTTCTTCACCCTACAAGGTCTTTTTTCATCTTTCATGAAGGTCTCATTGCTCACTGGTTTCCACAGGGGAAATAACATTATTGGCAACTCTACTGAGCACTTGTTCCCAGCCAGGCACCATGCAAAGGCCTAAGGATACAGCTGCAATGACAGACACAGTCCTCCAAGCTGGGCTATATATTTAGTAAGTTTCTCACTTTCTCTGAGCCTTGATTCCCTCATTTGTAACATAGGAAAAAAAAAATTTTTTTTTAAAAATAGGTATCATGCCTTCCAGAAATTTTTTGAAGATTACTTGAGATAATGTATATAAAATTGTCTAGTGGAATATAACTAAGAGTTTAATCATGTTACTTCCCCCACCCCCATCATAAGCAAGAAAAGGAAAAAAAAAAAAAACTAAATTCACACATTTCCCCATTTCTTAACAATTTTTTAAAAAATAGATTGTTGTTTAATAGAAAGTTGAAGCTCTTCATTTAAAAGAATTCCTCATTTAGGATGAAACAGCAGATCACAGGTTAGAGATCACAGGACCAGAATCTTCAAGCCACTCTTTCCCTCCCAGGATACATTCTATCAGAGAAAGCAAATCCTTCGCTTGAGTCAGAAGTGTGTGGTTTTTCATCTGCAGAGAGTGGAAACCCCTGAGCCGAAGGATGGAGGGAGAGGCCTTGGGAGGTTGAGCCAGAGTCTCCGCAGAGCAGTGCCCACCTCCTTGATTGACCTGGAGGAGCAGCTCTGTGAACTGGGGAGACTAGCTCTGCCAGGGTGGCCTGAAAGTTGAAATTGCCTGGCATGACCTATTGGTGTCTCCAGGCCCTGGGGACAAAAGAAGCAAGAAGCCTTTTTTGGAGAGATATCAGGAAAATTTTGTTCACTTCCAGGAGAGAATATTCCAAAGTTCCTCCCCACCTCTGTTTCCCTCTGGTCTTCCCCACTTTTTCCAGCCTCTGCTCTGAAGTTTGCTATTTATGCAGCTCCAATCTGGTTTCCCCGATGGCTCAGTGGTAAAGAATCATCCTGCAGTGCAGGAGTCACAGAAGATGAGAGTTGATCCCTGGGTTGGGAAGATCCCCTGGAGGAGGGCATGACAATCCACTCCACTATTCTTGTCTGGAGAATTCTATGGACAGAGGAGCCTGGCGGGCTACAGTTCATGGGATGGCCAAGAGTCAGACACGACTGAAACAACTCTGCATTCACGCAATGCCTATAACCTCTAGAGAAGGCCTGGAGGGCTAAGTGTGCCCTGTGTGAGCAGGCGCAGCAAGAGGTAGTAAACAGTGCTAGGCAGTGAGGCAGGAGTCCTGGGATTCATCCCTCAGCTGTCATCCACAAGCTGTGGGCCTGCGGAGATGTTGGGAGATTTCTGCATCTCTTCTTCCTTATGTGTAAAGTGAGGGGCTTGGCCTCCATGCCTGAAGGGCTCACCCTAGCACTACTGGTCTGACATCTCTCCCAGTAAGTCAGTGCAAATAGCAGGGCAGTGTTTCTTTTTTAGTATCCATCATATGAGAAGCCAGGATGTGGCCCACAGAAGGAACCAATGCTTCAGGGTGATAGAAAGACCCCAGGAAAAAAATTCTGCTGTGTAAAGGAGACTGTACCTCTGTTCAGCCCATGCCAGCCCCTGACATTCCCTAAGGACACGAGGCCCAAGTTAAGGTCAAAGACATAGCTTCCCTAGTCAATGAGGATTCCCAAAGCTCCCAACCTCCCAGATGCAAGAGGAGGCACACGTGGAATGCTAAACTTGGAATAATTTAGCAAGAACACTTCAACATTCAGAGTACCAGGCAGAAGGTGGGATACAAACAGACCACAGACGGGTAGGTTTTATGTGGTGTACACAAAGATTTAAACAACATGTGCACTATTAAAACAAAAGAAGAAAACGAAACTGCGAAAACAGGAGGCTCTCCATTAAAAAAAAAAAATCTATATTTCCAGCATTTGTTAAATAAACACAGTAGAAGATCTGGCCACACTGGTTCCCATGCCCACCCCCCAACAAAGGGCTTGGTGGCACAGCTCCCAGGTTTCCACAAGGTGCAATGTGATCCTGTAGTTTAGAATTTGCTTGTACTAGAGAAACAATTTCCCTGTGATCACAAATTCATGAAAAATAAGAAAACAAAACATATACACAGAGGACCACTTGTTTTACCAGCAAGTAGAGAAAGCACCATTGTGAAAGTAGGGGATATAGTTAATCCTTACTATGCAGACCCCAAGCATACTCCATTCATTTCTGCTACCTGCTTGACTCACAAAGACAGTGAATTTCTTCTCCTCTCCCTGGAAAACCTGGAAGGTAGAAATCTACAGACAGTCTGCAGCTTTCTTCCAGACCTTCCTCTTCCAGAGGTATGTAAGGTCATGGTGGGGTGGGCTTGGCACCTAACCTTGACAGGAGTCCTCTTATCTTAAGCCCTTGCTTTGTCATCATCTGCAGCAAACTTGACAAGTCTCATCCATCAGCCTTTGGGCAGGTAGGAATCTAGGAAATTAACCCATAGTTCATTTGCTTGGTACTAATAACAGGGCTTTCTCTGATGACTTTCTCCGTCTTTCACACAAATGAGGAAATTTAGGCTCAGACAGGTAAGTATCATACCTGAAGGGTGGCATCCCAGTATCAGCTGGTCTAGAAAGGGGAATGAGAAGGGAACTCTTCCTTGCCCTTTCCCTGGGGACAGCGAGGCACCCTTTCGACCCAGCCCTTCCTTGTTCTCCCAGCTCAAAGGCAACATGAACATATACATATTGTAAGGCTGTAAGCTGGCCAGCTCCTCCCATCCTCTCCTGGTGTCACCCTCGTTGAGCAGGTGGGGTGGTGCTTGGAGAGGAGCCAGCTGGTCTCTGCATGCTGTGGACCTGCTGCCCATGGGATGGCCACTGCCAGACGCCACCACCTGAGGCTGACTGCTGAGAGTCAGGGGCTGGAGCCCTCAGCAGGCATGAACAAGGATAGGCCACAAGCTCACCCAGGTTTCTAGGTAGGGCTGCTTTGTTCTGCCTGGACCCCGGTCTAGAGGGCATTGGGAAGGGGGTAAACACTTATCCCAGCTCTGAAATGAAACTGAGAGCAGAAGCCAATCAGCGCAGTCATGATGCACAGAGGGTATATAAACATCCTAGCAAAAGAGCAACCCAGTAGCACTGGTGTGGGTGCAGCAACATTATAGCCCCAGATGTGCACTCTGGGTGGCCTTGCTTCAGTGGTAATCATCTACTCAATCCCTATCTGATGAGTGCCTACTCTGTGGTGCTGCTGCTGCTACTAAATCGCTTCAGTCGTGTCTAACTCTGTGCGACCCCATATACAGCAGCCCACCAGGCTCCTCTGTCCCTGGGATTCTCCAGGCAAGAACACTGGAGTGGGTTGCCGTTTCCTTTTCCAATGCATGAAAGTGAAAAGTGAAAGTGAAGTCGCTCAGTCATGTCTGACTCTTAGCAACCCCATGGACTGTAGCCTGCCAGGCTCCTCTGTGTTAGGTACCCAGAAAATACACAATCCTCAGCATCCCTGGATGAGGCCACAGGAGCCACAGAGGAGCTTGTTTGTTGACCATGGGCCAGATCTGAAGAAAGTTCCAAGGCTTCTATGTCTGAAGTTCCAAAACAGTGTGGAAGCAGCCAATTCACTTCCTATGGACTGAACATGTCTCCCCAAAATTTGTATGTTGAAGCCTTGATCACCCTGTAATGATATTTGGAGGTGGGGCCTTGGGAGGTGGCTAGAGTTAGATTAGATAACGAGGATGGGGCCCTCATGATGGGATTAGTGCCTTCAAAGAAGGGGAAGGTCAGTGTAGGCCTCAGTAAACCAGGAAGCTGGGTCTCACTAGACATCAGATCTGGGAAATCTGGTGGACCCCAGATCTTGGACTTCACAGGATATACAGAACTGTGAGAAGTAGATGTTTGTTATTTAAACTACCCAGTTGTGGTATTTTTGTTATGGCAGCCTGAGCTAAGATACCTCCCAAATTGAATTCTTCAGCAACAAATCCACCAAATGATCGTTTTGCAGAATGACCACTTAACCTGTGAGCACAGTCAGAATGCTGGGCTAACATCTTCCATCCAGAGTATATAGGGGCCTGACCAGGAAAACGGTTAGAACTTGAGTTTTTAAGTTCTAATAATACATAGGTGCTCTTCTGTATGTTGTTATTCTATTTACTTTCAGAACTCAACAGTAGTTTCTCCAGACATATTTTATTCCTGAGACATGTGAGGCTCAGAGAAGGTAAGAAACACATCCAAGGTCACTCAGTTGCTAACTAATCCACCCAGGATTCAGCCCAGTTCCTTCTGGCTCAAAGCCCGCTCTGTTCTCTGCAGCTGTGCCTGAAAAGACAGTGCTGCAGAAACATTTTTTGGTCTCATACTGTTGAATTCACCTTGAATTCTTGGAAGTATTTTAAACCAACTGCAAACACAGTTTCTAAAGAATGTACGCATACTTACTCCTTGTGTTGATATCTTCTTGCAGATGACTGAGACACATCTGATAAGACCAGATTAACCTATTTCAACTTGATGGCTGGATTCTGACACACTGAGGGGAAGGAAATATATAAAGGACAAAAACCTACAGTTACACTGAACACAGTAATGTTTCCTCTTAGGAAACCTTCAGGTTGTACAACCAAATATTTCTGTAGAACCAAAAGAAAATAAGAATCACCATCTTTCCTTGATTCCAAGATAGGTAGTTTGGGAAGTCTGAAAGCTGGGTGTCTCAAAGTCAATATGTCATTTAATGGGGCTGTCTTTTCTCCTCTCCACTCCAAGTGGGCTTTCACCTTAAATCAAGAGATATCAAAAGCTGCAGTAAAAATAATTGTGTGTTTTAAAACCAATGGTATCTTAGAAATAGGAAATATGAAATGATGATAAGTCTAGCCAGAACACTAATTTGTTTCTATATCCCCAATGTATAGTGGGCAGTATGATTTCAATATGTTTGTGAGAAGGACGAATATCTCAACAAAATAGACACTGACTTTTTTTTAAATTAGAAAATGTTTCAAACATATACCAAAGTAGATAGTGTACTGTAGTGAACTCCTATCACCCAATGTCAGTATTTTCAACTCAGGTGATTTTTTTACCTCCTCCACAGGTCATTCTGAAGAAAATGACAGATGTCGGGGCATTTCACCAATAAATATGTCTGTATATATTTATAAACAACCAAGACTTGTGCTTTTAAAAAACAATGATGACAGCATCATCACACTTCCTAAAATCACTGTTAACAATTCCTGAATATCATCTCATATCCATTTAGTGTCTACAGTTCCCTGTTGTTGTTTAGTCACTAAGTCGTGTCCTACTCTTTGTGACCCCATGGACTGTAGCCCGCTAGGCTCCTCTGTCCACGGGATTTCCCAGGCAAGAATACTGGAGCGGGTTGCCATTTCCTACTCCAGGGGATATTCCCGAGCCAGGGATTGAATCTATGTCTCCTGCATTGCAGGCAAATTTTTTAATGCTGAGAGTCCCTCTCCCTTTTCCTTTTGTGGTGGTTTATTTGCCCAAGGATCCAAACAAGGTTTATACTTTTTTTCTATTGGTTGTGTTGTTGTTGTTGAAGAACCCAGGTCTTTTGTCTGGTTGAATTCCCCACAGTTTGGCCCTGTGCGTGGCATGCCCGTGATGTTGTTTAATAAGCTTCTTTGTCTCCCCAGTTTCTTATAAAGTGGTGTTCAGAGTTGGAGGTTTGTGCAGACTTAGTTTGGGGTTTGTAGTATTTCCATCATGAGGTTCATCATACCTGACTGTCTCTATCTTTGGATGTCATGAGCTACAATGATAATTGCTTAGGTCATACCATCACTTTTGAGATGACTTTCTCATTTACTAGAACTACCCCCCAAGATATACATCAAAAATCAAGAATCTGAGACATTGGATATGTTATTATTGAGTCAAAGATCCTGTTGGTTACTAGTCAGAGTGATTCCCTTGGCTTGGCCCAAATAACAGGGGCTCCAGGACAGCTGTCTACAAGGATATGAGAGCTGTGTGCCTGGGCAACCTTACCTTAACAAAAACAGCATCATACAAACTTGTATTTTTACAAAAGAGAGAGAGGAGGAATGGGGGCTGTCGTTGTTGTTGTTTAGTCGCTAAGTTGTGTCCAACTAGGCTTCCCTGGTGGCTCAGACGGTAAAGCGACTGCCTGCAATGTGGGAGACCCGGGTTCGATCCCTGGGTCGGGAAGATCCTCTGGAGAAGGAAATGGCAACCCACTCCAGTATCCTTGCCTGTAAAATCCCATGGACAGAGGAGCCTGGTGTGCTACAGTCCATGGGGTTGCAAAAAGTCAGACACGACTGAGAGACTTCACTTCACTTGTGTCCAACTCTTTGTGACCCCCATGGACTGCAACATGCCAGGCCTCCCTGTCCTTCACTATCTCCCAGATGGCATCACCAATTCAATGGACATGATCTTGGGTGAACTCTAAGGGTTGTAGGAATTGCTATAAAATAATCATTGCTATAGTTTTATGTGTGCTGCAAGAATACTTGAATGTACACATAGACATGCAGTGTGAGAGTCCCTCTAGCTCTTGCTCAAGGATCGAGTGTTATGTGCTCAACAGGGCAGCATTTCTTATGCATTTCCATTACTTTGAGCAGCACAAAGAGTGGTGACCTCAAGCAGCAGGTCTTTCCCTCTGCCCCAGCAAGCTACTTTTATACTGGGTGTAAGCTCATTTCCCCTAGTTAATCAGTCATATTAAGTCTCATTTGCTGTTTGGAAACTCACTCTGTGTGCACATAGAGCGACATGGGAAATGGGGCTCTCACAGGCACCCGGCCCCCTGGTAAAGAGCCCGGTGGGTGAGTAGACCTCCTGGAAATCTTGACAGGGTCCAGGGCAGCTGCCCAGACCAGAGCAGCCACTATCAGCGTGCCTCTGCACCATCAGTTCTTTCTAGCTCTGTCCATTTCTCTTTCCCAGTGTAGACTAACTTTGTTATGCTAGTAGATGCTCTACCCTGCATCTCTCTGTGGGTGAAACAGGCATTCATATGTCTAACACAGTCAGCAAATGCTTTCAAACTTTTTTGGCCACTGTTTAATAGATTTTCATTATAACTAAGTACACACAAACATGCAGGTGTGGAGGTGAATGTACATGCTGTAATATAGATATATAGTTATGCACACAACTAATCATTCAAACTAAATGTCATCTAACTAAACTAAACACCATCATCTTACTTTGTGTGATATACTTTGATATTTTCTTTTCTATTCTTTTATTTAAAAAAAAATACTGGTTATAATCCACTAATGGCTTCCCAGGTAGCACTGAGTGGTAAAGAACTCACTTGACAGTGCAGGAGACTGAGAGACTTGGGTTCGATCCTTGAGTCAGGAAGATCCCCTAGAGGAGGGCATGGCAACCTTCCTGGGCACAGAAGCAGGCTACAGTCAGTCCATAGGGTCACAAAGGGTGGGACATGACTGAAGCAACTTAGCATGCACGTATGCAACACAGTAAATTTATTTCAAAACCTGTTGATGGGTCATAACTTTCATCTCGAAAACCATCCCCCACAGTGAATGTAGAGATCAAAGGCATCAGAGTAAAGTTCTCGGGAGCTTGACTGATTTATTATTACACTGTGAATTAAATCATAAATTAGAACCTGTTTGTATTTGTCACGTAATAGCAGGTTACTAGCTCCACCTTAGGTGACCAGACAGCCCTTTGGCTGTACTTTGTGATCAGGTTAATCCAGTAAGTGAATCTATCAGGGAGAGAGAAGCCCTGTAGGCCTGCAAGCTGCCCGGAGGCCCTGCCTCTCCCATTGTTATCGTGATGGATCTGCACTTCCAAACAGTAATCACCCATCACATGAACCCAATTCTATTTTTCTAGCTCAACAGGGCTCAATGTGCTCTCTGAAGCTACAAAGGGGAGAAAATACTCCCTCCAATCTTTCTGCATGATGAATTCTTCCACCTCTACATAAAGCCATGCTTACAGGCCTGTCTTATGGGCTTTTTGAATGTCCCAACAATGACAAAAAGAGAAAGGGGAAAAAAAACTGGGTAGGAGAACAATAATGCTGTGCTGCAGCCAGCTCATATTGCCTTACATTTTTCACCTCTTTCCTTCGAAGAGCTCTCAGCTCTAGGGGCAAAAAAAAGATAAGAGGAAAGGAAAACCTACACAGTATCAATAAGTTTACCCTTGAGATTAAGTCACTTTCTCAGATGGCATTTTCACAACATAAATGTTTATGCATTTGTGCTTAGATTTTAAGATATTTGATAAGAAATCAAATTTCCCTCCAGCTTTTATTCAGCACCATCCCCTCACATACAAACTCACGCATACACACGTGGAAACTGATTCCTAATGTTAGAGTTAATTTCTCATTTACCAGGAGCATGGAGCTTTTTCTACAGAGTATCATCAACCTAGAGGTATTGGCTTATGAGTTTAATAATATTTTTGATAACTAGAAAGGAGGAAATAACCCATGAGTCATGAAAAACCTGAAAAGATTATTCTGATGTTTGTTTATCTTGAACTAAATTTGCAAGGAAATAAAATTACTCTGGTAGGTAAGACTGCATACTCACATTCTTTTGTTTGAATTAATTATACTTAACTGCTCTATAATGTCCTGATTAATTATTTCCTGTTCCAGTCAATTAATTGTGCATTTTTGATATGAAACTTGCATCATGATGAGAATCTTGGACCTATTTCTCATCTTGCTTGAGGGCTCTCGTAGAGCTGATCTGAATGACTAGCTTCAAAGGAAGCCGGCATCTCCACCAGCGCCCTAGGAGGGCTGTGTCACAGCACAGGCAGTGACAGGGCAAGTGCATTTTTGGCCCAGAGCATGGAATCAACACTTATGCATGGGCAGCAATAAACCAGAGCTTTAAATGCTGCACCATTTGTGAGAAGTGTAACCCCTACTCTGCGCAGGCACTGCATGTCTTGTCTCCCATCAGTAGACTCTCTAGAGTGAGGGGCTCTACACAGAAGGGTGGACATAACTAGATAGGTCCTGGAGACAGGAAAAGCTGAATGTATCATTTTCTTATTATAGCTGTAACAGATTACCACCAGCTTAGTGATGTCATAGCACACAAACTTACTATCTTCGAGTTCTCTGTTTTAGAAATCCTATGTCAGGATGGGAGTAGGGCTGCATTTCTTCTAAGTGCTCTAGGGCACAATCCATTGCTTTGCTCTCTCCAGCTTTTAAAGGCTCCTGTCTCCTCCCCCCTTGAAAAGCCAGCAGAGAAGCATCTTCCAATCTCTTTCTCTGACCTCTTGCTTCTGTCATTTTAACTCTTTCTCTCACTTTCCTGCCTCCCTGCTTTTCTTCTAAGAAGCTTTGTGATTATACTGGGTTCAGATAATCCCCAACAATCTTCCATCTCAAGATTCTTAACCACATCAGTCCCTTGGTACATAGTCACAGTTTCAGAGATTAGGATGTGGACTTCTTTTGGGGGGACACTCTTCTACTTTTTGCACGAAGTATCCAGATCGAAAAAAAGCCCATGTAGGTCAGGCCTGAACTGCCCCAGTGGCAGAGCATGTTTAACTAGTCTTCCACCAGGCACCGGGGAGAGGGGCTAGAGTAGAAGTCAGGGGGTGCGAGTTCTAATCTTGGTAAGAGGACTTAAATTATATCCCAAGGCCTGCCTTGCTTTTTACCTTGGTTAAAAGTTGATTTGCATTCATCTTGCCCTAAAACCATTCATGTAGCAATTACTACAATGGCCCAAGATACCAAATTAGCTTGTACACATGCACTAAAAGACAGCAGAGAGGTGACACAGAGGACCTGGACACTGGGAGTGCCCCTGGCATGAAATGACTAACATCAACAGCATAGTTGATTAAATAAAGGGATGCAGTAAGCAGTTAATCCCAAGCTACGGTTAACATTTACACATTTCAAGGAAGACTGTCAGAGTGGGGAAGGTTAATAAGCTTTGGAGCGGAGAGGTGCAAAGAGGTCAGGGTGGGCTGAGCCCTCACCGCCCCTCTTTCCTGTGACAAATCCACTGGGCCCGTCCCCGACCAGAGATGGACACATCAGACACATAGCCTGAGGTCCTGAAGTCCTCAGGTCATGTAACTAACTGCTCTTTCCTCTGATTCCAAGCTTGCCATGAAACCCTGGGATAATTGGGCTTCCCAGGGAGGCCCCCGTGCAGGGAGAGGGACAAGCTGTCAATCTTTGGTCCGCTTGACAGATCGACTCTGTTTCTCATAGAAAATTAACAAACCGGCGTGCGGACTTGCATATATTAATGCCTTGGGAGTTTAGTTGGCATGAGTCAGCACCTCAAAGCTGTCAATCTCTGGTCTGTGTGAAAGATATATACTCTAATTTCTCATGAAAATTAGCAAACAGCTATGCTGGTTTATATTTATTAATGTCTTATGAGTTTCTTTAGGATGAGTCTGTGTCTAAACACTCATCAGATCTGAGGTACCTCCCCTCATCTGTCCCCCACCCCCAGCACATGTCCCAACCCTCATTCTGGGCCACGTCCTCACACATCTCCTCCCATTCACACAGAGCACACCATGCAAGGTGCCTTTGGAACCGGACAGCCCTGCAGCATTGCCCCGGGTCACCCCCAAGCATTCTTCAGGGCGTCACTTAAATGCTGCTTCTTTTAAAAGCCTTTTGTAACCCTTCAGCATTCTTCCAACATCCCTGCTTTTTGTTTGAAGAATCCCACACTTTCCTTTCTTGCACTCTTCACCCTTATTTGGCATCTTTCCCACCACAAGAGGAACCAGGGGAGTTTTACTCATTTTTAGATGCCCAGTGCCTAGCATAATAACGGGCACAAAGTAGGTACTCAATGAATATTTATTGAACAAATGAGTAAATGGACACTCTCCTGATCACCCCTCATGCTTCTTTTCATCCACTAGAGAGGGGAAAACAGATGTTAACACACCGAAAGATTCAAGAGTAGATAGTATAAATTAAAAGAAAGGTCACATTCAAGATAGCAGAGATGCCTTTGTGGAGCTAACAGGAGGCTGTCTTCCCAGGAGCCTTGGAGAGACAGCCTATGAGGGTGACAGCCCAGCGGTGACAGGACAAGACTGCTGCAGCGACAGGGCAGCAATAAGGCATCCCTAACAAACAGTCAGACGTTTCTATCTGAATGTCCTGACAATACCACAACTCTACAGGTCCCAGAGCAAGCTCGCAGTCTTTTTTAATCTCTGTGACCTCCAAGTGTTCTTATTTCTGGATGTTTCCCAGGATTCTAACTTTAGAGTTAAGATTTCTCTGTCTTAAGTTCATACCAGTTGATAAAGCAAACACTGAGATGGATTTCTCATATTACTGCTGCCTGAATTTCAAGTCACATCAAGTCCCCTGCCTGGGCGACTGCAAAAAGTGTCTTGAGTTACCTTCCAGTTTCTGGCCTCTCACTTTTTCTTACCGAGGCATGCCTGCACTTAATTGCTTCAGTCGTATCCAATTCTTCGTAATGCCATGGACTGTAGCCCGCAAGTCTCCTCTGTCCATGGGATTCTCCAGGCAAGAATACTGGAGTGGGTTGTCATTCCCTACTCCAGGGGATCTTCCCCACCCAGGGATTGAATCCATGTCTCCTGTGTTATCACTGTAAAGGAGAAGAACTCTTTCTTTCTTCCCTTCTAGGTTCTTTGGCTGGCCTAATAATTAAACGGACATACGATAGATCAATAAGAGTAAAGCCTAATTTAATGGCACATATGTACAGAAACTCATAAAAATATGAGACTCAAAGAACTGATCAAAGCAGGCAGCTTTTATATATTTTAGACAAAGAAACAATAAATTTGTGAGGTGCTGACAAGGCAAAGGGATTTAGGCTTGGGATCAATTCAGTTTAGTTCAGACCCTCATTCATGTCTGACTCTTTGCAACCCACGGACTGCAGCATGCCAGGCTTCCCTGTCCATCACCAACTCCCAGACCTTGCTCAAACTCTTGTCCATTGAGTTGGTGATGTCATCAAACACCTCACCCTTTGTCATCACCTTCTCCTTCTGCCTTCAATCTTTCCCAGCATCAGGGTCTTTTCCAATGAATCAGTTCTTGGGGACAGTGGTCAAAGTATTGGAGCTTCAGCTTCAGTATCAGTCCTTCCAATGAATATTCAGGACTGATTTCCTTTAGGATGGACTGGTTGGATCTCCTTGCAGTCCAAGGGACTCTCAAGAGTCTTCCCCAAAACCAAGTTCGAAAGCATCAATTCTTACATGCTCAACTTTCTTTATGGTCCAACTCTCACATCCATACATGACTACTGGAAAAACCATAGCTTTGACTAGATGGACCTTTGTTGGTAAAGTAATATCTCTGCTTTTTAATATGCTATCTAGATTTGTCATAGCTTATCTTCCAAGGAGCAAGTGTCTTTTAATTTCTTGGCTGCAACCACCATCTGCAGTGATTTTGGAGCCCTAGAAAAAGTTTGCCACTGTTTCCATTGTTTCCCCATCTATTTGCCATTAAGTGATGGGACCAGATGCCTTGATCTTAGTTTCTTGAATGTTGAGTTTTAAGCCAACTTTTTCACTCTCCTCTTTCACTTTCATCAAGATGCTCTTTAATTCCTCTTCACTTTCTGCCATAATGGTAGTATCACCTGCATATCTGAGGTTATTGCTATTTCTCCTGGCAGTCTTGATTCTAGTCTGTGCTTCATCCAACCCAGCATTTGGCATGATGTACTCTGCATATACAGTGGAAGTGAGAAATAGATTCAAGGGTTTAGATCTCATAGACAGAGTGCTTGAAGAACTATGGATGGAGGTTCGTGATATGTACAGGAGACAGGGATCAAGACCATCCCCAAGAAAAAGAAATGCAAAAAAGCAAAATGGCTGTCTGAGGAGCCCTTACAAATAGCTGTGAAAAGAAGAGAAGTGAAAGGCAAAGGAGAAAAGGAAAGATATACCCATTTGAATGCAGAGTTCCAAAGAAGAGCAAGGAGAGACAAGAAAGCCTTCCTCAGTGAACAATGCAAAGAAATAGAGGAAAACAATAGAATAGGAAAGACTAGAGATCTCTTCAAGAAAATTAGAGATACAAAGGGAAGATTTCATGCAAAGATGGGCTCAATAAAGGACAGAAATTGTATGGACCTGACAGAAGCAGAAGATATTTAGAAGAGGTGGCAAAAATACACAGAAGAACTATACAAAAAAAGATCTTCATGACCCAGATAATCACAATAGTGTGATCACTCACCTAGAGCCAGATATCCTGGAATGTGAAGTCAAGTGGGCCTTAGGAAGCATCACTACGAACACAGCTAGTGGAGGTGATGGAATTCCAGTTGAGCCATTTCAAATCCTAAAAGATAATGCTGTGAAAGTGCTGCACTCAATATGCCAGCAAATCTGAAAAACTCAGCAGTGACCACAGGACTGGAAAATGTCAGTTTTCATTCTAATCCCAAAGAAAGGCAATGCCAAAGAATGCTCAAACCGCACAATTGCACTCATCTCACATGCTAGCAAACTAATGCTCAAAATTCTCCAAGACAGGCTTCAATAGGACATGAACCATGAACTTCCAGATGTTCAGGCTGGATTTAGAAAAGGCAGAGGAACCAGAGATCAAATTGCCAACACCCCCTGGATCATTGAAAAAGCAAGAGTTCCAGACAAACATCTATTTCTGCTTTATTGACTATGCCAAAGCCTTTGACTGTGTGGATCACAACAAACTGTGGAAAATTCTGAAAGAGATGGGAATACCAGACCACCTGACCTGTCTCTGGAGAAATCTATATGCTGATCAGGAAGCAACAGTTAGAACTGGACATGGAACAACAGACTTGTTCCAAGTTGGGACAGGAGTACGTCAAGGCTGTATACTGTCACCCTGCTAATTTAACTTATATGCAGAGTACATCATCAGAAATGCCGGGCTGGATGAAGCACAAGCTGGAATCAAGATTCCCAGGAGAAATGGCAATAACCTCAGATATGTAGATGACACTACCCTTATGGCAGAAAGTGAAGAAGAACTGAAGAGCCTCTTGATGAAAGTGAAAGAGGAGAGTGAAAAAGTTGGCTTAAAGCTCAACATTCAGAAAACTAAGATCATGGCATCTGGTTCCATCACTTCATGGCAAATAGATGGGGAAACAGGGAAAACAGTGGCAGACTTTATTATTTTGGACTCCAAAATCACTGCAGATATTGACTGCAGCCATGAAATGAAAAGATGCTTGCTCCTTGGAAGAAAAGCTATGACCAACCTAGATAGCATATCAAAAAGCAGAGACATTGCTTTACCAACAAAGGTCCGTCTAGTCAAAGCTATGGTTTTTCCAGTAGTCATGTATGGATGTGAGTGTTGGACTATAAAGAAAGCTGAATGTCAAAGAGTTGATGCTTTTGAACTGTGGTGTTGAAGAAGACTATTGAGAGTCCCTTGGACTGCAAGGAGATCCAACCTAAAGGAAATCAGTCCTGAATATTGATTGGAAGGACTGATGCTGAAGCTGAAACTCCAATACTTTGGCCACCTGTTGCAAAGAACTGACTCATTGGAAAAGACCCTGATGCTGGGAAAGATTGAAGGTGGGAGGAGAAGGGGATGACAGAGGATGAGATGGTTGGATTGCTTCACCGACTCGATGGACATGAGTTTGAGTAGGCTCTGGGAGTTTGTGATGAACAGGGAAGCCTGGATTGCTGCAATCCATGGGGTCTCAAAGAGTCAGATATGACTGAGTGACTGAACTGAACTCTGTGTTTCTTGCCACCTCCTCTTAATATCTTCTGCTTCTGTTAGGTCCATACCATTTCTGTCCTTTATTGAGCCCATCTTTGCATGAAAGGTTCCCTTGGTACCTTCTCTAGTCTTTCCCTTTCTGTTGTTTTCCTCTATTTCTTTGCATTGATCACTGAAGAAGGCTTTCTTATCTCTCCTTGCTGTTCTTTGGAACTCTGCATTCAAATGGGTATATCTTGCCTTTTCTCCTTTGCCTTTCATTTCTCTTTTCTCAGCTATTTGTGAGTTTCTCAGACAGCCATTTCGCCTTTTTGCATTTCTTTTTCTTGCGGATGGTTTTGATCACCACCTCCTGTACAATGTTAACATCCTCTGCCCATAGTTCTTCAGGACCTCTGTCTATCAAATCTAGTTCCTTGAATTTATTTTTCACTTCCACTGTATAATCATAAGGGATTTGATTTAGGTCATACCTGAATGGTCTAGTGGTTTTCCCTACTTTCTTCAACTTAAGTCTGTATTTGGCAATATGGAGTTCATGATCTGAGCCACAGTCATCTCCCTGTCTTGTTTTGTCCTGACTGTACAAAGCTTCTCCATCTTAGGTTGCAAAGAATATAATCAATCTGATTTTGGTATTGACCCTCTGGTGATGTCTATGTGTAGAGTCATCTCTTGTGTTGTTGGAAGAGGGTGTTTGCTATGACCTGTGTGTTCTCTTGGCAAAAAACTCTGTTAGCCTTTGTCCTACTTCATTTTGTACTCCAAGCCCAAACTTGCCTGTTACTGCAGGTATCTCTTGACTTCCTACTTTTGCATTCTAGTCTCCTATGATGAAAAGGACATCTTTGTTTAGGTGTTAGTTCTAGAAAGTCTAGTAGGTCATCATAGAGCCGTTCAACTTCATCTTCTTTGGCATTAGTGGTTGGGGCATAGATTTGTCATATTGAATGGCTTGTCTTGGAAACAAACAGAGATCATTCTGTTGTTTTTGAGATTGTATGCAAGTAATACATTTCAGTCTCTTTTGTTGCCTATGAGGTCTATTGTATTTCTTCTAAAGGATTCTTGCCCACAATAGTAGATATAATGGTCACCTGAATTAAATTTGCCCATTCTAGTCCACTTAAGTTTACTAATTCCTAAAATGTCAACGTTTACTCTTACCATCTCCTGTTTGACCACTTCCAATTTACCTTGACTCATGGACCTAATATTTCAAGTTCCTATGCAATATTGCTCTCACAACATAGGGCTTTACTTTCATCACCAGTCACATTCACAACTGTGTGTTGTTTTCACTTGGCTCAGCCTCTTCATTTTTTCTGGAGCTATTTCTCCACTCTTTTCCAGTCGTGTATTGGGTACCTGCCAACCTGGGAATTTCATCTTTCCATGTCATATCTTTTTGCTTTTCATACTGCTCATGTGATTCTCAAGGCAAAAATAGTAAAGTAGTTTGTCATTCCCTCTTCCAGTGGACCATGTTTTGTGATCCAAACATGGACTGTAAACTGATAAATAAATGGGAAGTTTTGTTTATATAGCTTTCTTGGCCCTAAACTTTCTATGTCCGGTATAAAGATAACTTTCTTCCTCCTGGTCCAGGAAGGGTACATTTTACAGGGATTATTTATTTCCTGTTTTCAGGGGAACAAAAGAGGGTCAGAATGTCCTTCCTGCACTGGTGTTTACAAAGCAAATTTAATTCAATTAATCAATGTGCCAAAATTGTGTATTGTGTGGTGGTGCACTCTGCCCCCTCCTTGAATGGAGCAGGACTCTGTGGGGTCCCATAGGTACAAATCCTCTCTATGTCCCCCATTTCTTGTTTGTAGGAAGCACACTCCATTCAGCTTCCTTGACCTTTCCTGAGTTTCACAGGGCAGATTCAGAGGGTTGCTTATCAAGGAAGAGAGAGAATACAGAAACTAAGGAGGAGCAGTCAAGAAACAATAATGCTGCCCTGGGATAGGATAGGACGCTGGTTCCTCCTCAAGAAATATATGTATTTATTATGTGTATATATATATATATATATATATGTATATAATATATATGTGTGTGTGTGTGTGTATATATATATATATGTATATATATGATATAAAACCTTTGAATTCTTTGTAGGAACCAAGGCCCCCACCCAGATGGAGGGTGGTAATTCTAGGCTGAGCACAAGATTTCTGGAGCACCACCCTGTTACCTCACCACCGACCAATCAGAAGAAAGTCTGCACATGGTGTAAGATAAAGAAGATGCTGACCTCCTCTCTAAATGATCCTCTCTTTAAAAACTCTTATGGTTGATCAAAATCTTTGGAGCTGGTTTTTGAACACAAGTCTGCCATCTTCCCAGGTCACTGGCCTTCAGAGTAAAGCAACCATTCCATTCCTACCAGCACTTACCTCTTGAGCATCGGCTTTCATACTTGAGCAGCTGAATTAGAGTTCGACACTCTTCAGCGCAATGAGATTTTCTATCAGCATTTAGTAGCGTGCTTCCAGAGATGCTTAATGTCCTGCAATGTGAAGAGACAGTCTAGCACAATGAAGACCTTCTTGTCCCTCCCAAACTTTCAAAAGAGCCCTACCCAGTTGAGAAAACTGCTGGTGATAATAGAAAACCCCCGAAGGGGTTTAAACATGGAACTGACAAAACCAGGAACTGCAGACAGATGGCTGTGGTACAATAGGAGTGTAAGATTCAGAAAGACAGAGGTAAAGTGTTGAGAAAAATTAGGAGGCCACAGTTCAAGTACAATGAAAGTGTGAAAAAGATGAAAACTTGAGCCAGCAGGGGAGGAAGGATGGCAGGAGAAAGAGTAGAGGAGGGGATTGGGAAGCAAATTCAGCAGATATTTAGGTTAAAAATGCATGAATTTGCATTTGAATGAGATTGCATCTCAAATTTCTAGTACAGAGGTGTCACCAACAGATATAAGGAATGAAAAAGGAGTTATCAGATCATAATTCAATTTGGGGATTGTTAATATGCCTACAAGATAGCTAAACAGAAATGCCCATTAGGCAGTTGAAATCTACTAACATTTAAAGGACAGTGTGAACACTGTAATCTCTAAGGAGAGTATTTTCAAGCAGACTAGAAGGTGTTTTCCTTAAATGGACAATTTGAAGCCTGGAAAATAATGGATTGGGTGCTTATAATTTAGTGTAAACCACAGACTGGTTGAAACCAGAAGGCTGATGGTTGAGATTCCTGGAATTTCACCCTATTACCTCATTACAGCCAATCACACACCTTGCAGTCCTCCCCCCAATTTTGCCTTTAAAAATTCTTCCTGGAAGACTATGAGGGAGTTTGGTGTTTGGGGCACAAGCCATCCATTCACTCTGTGGTTTCTTTAAATAAAAGACCAAAGAAACTCTTGAACTTTAAATGAAGGGCTTTGTTTGCACTCAGATTAGTTTACAAAGCAAGATAACTGCTCAGGTGCTCAGGGTTCTGCCTCTTGAATAATAAAGAACTAGATTGTTCTTATGAAACAGTCAGAGAAACTCAAAGCATTGGAGTATTTAGACAACTAAGACTGAAATAAAGATTGACTCTTGGCCTTCAAAAGAAGAATTTAGCCCAAAGAAGATGGTATTTCATTTTCAAAATATTTTTCTTCACTGTACTTACTACCCAGAGTACTTGAGATATTTCTATTATCTTATCTTTGATTGTAAAAATATCTTCAGTATTTTGCTTCAGTTTAGTGGGGCTAAATTTTCTCATACCGTTCATATTCTTTAGCTATTTCCCATCCATGAAAGATCCCAAAAGTTCTAAGAACTTGTTCTCACTTCTTATTTGGTAACTTTGTGTAAAACCTATGGAGACAAAGATCAAATCTGCCTGGTTCACACTGAATCCCCAATAGCCAGCACACTATCATGCATGTAGTAGGCATGAAACTGCACAGGGCCCTGTAGGGCCTTCCCATGTACAAAAGCCTTTCTGTGTCCCTCATTTCTTGTTTGTAGGAAAAAAGGCTTCAGTCCCACACCTCCCCTGAATTAAATAGTTACTAATTAGGGAAGTGAGGAGTGCAAAGACAAAGGAAAAGCACCCAAGAAACAATAACACAGCAGTAAAAGGTTCTAGCTCCTCCTCAAGGGATAAACACAGCAATCTGATACACATCTCAGAGTTTTACAGGAACTAAGGCACCTACCCAGGATGGGTAACTTCTGCCTGAGAACAACCACGTTGGAAACCCCAAACTGGTTGAAACCAGAAGGCTGATGGTTGAGATTCCTGGAATTTCACCTGTTACCTCATCACCAGCCTACAGCCCTCCCTGCAAGTTTTGCCTTTAAAAACTATTCCCTTAAGACTACAAGGGAGTTTGGGTCTTTGGGGCACAAACCACACATTCTCCTTCCTTGGCTTGCATAATAAATTTTCTCTCTCCAACCTCCTATGTTTTGGTTTATTTGACCTCTGTGTATTGGGCACAGAAACTTGAGTTTGACAACAGGCACCCAATAAGAAAATAACTTCTAAAAAACACTTTCATTCCAGTAAGTGAGAGAGATGGGTGTTAAACAACTAACTACAGCAATAAATCCTGAATTGCTTTTTGATGAAGTCTTCCAACTGGAAGAACAGGTTGCTATGAGAAGGGACAGCTTATAGGATTGATCTTTTCTGGGGAGAGGAAGGCTGAGGAAGAATCATTTGAACTGAAATCTAAAGGCTAAAATGAATAGCTGTTAAGACAGGAAGCAGGAGGAACAGAGGCAGTGGTAGGTATGGGCTATGACGGATGGTACAGATGTGTGATGTAAATAAGAGATTAGGAAAGAGAAAGAGGCTTGACTCTGTCAGCCTCGATTTTATGAGCTGTAAAGAAGAGCTGCACTCTGAGGTCTAAGCTCTTTGATTATGTGGGATTGAAATAATCAAGCGAAGCTGCATGAAGGCCTTGGACTGAGTCTGGGTTGTGAAAATAATAGATCAGGCCTAATAGAAAAGAGAGGATGAGAGGAGGGAAGACTTACTTAGGTGGAGACACTCTGAGCAAAGTTACAGGAGCAGGAAGGAGCATAGACCTTCTGGAGAGAGAGGAATACGATTTGCCTGTTCAGCAAGGGGAGGAGAAATTTAGGAATAAAGGAAGACAAAGATACATGGTAGAAGTTATTAGGCCAAGTCATTTACTGAGCCAGGAATAGATGATCTCATACAATACCACAAAACTCTCTGAGATCAGGACTGTACTCTTACAGTCCTAATTTTACATCTGAGAACACTGAGGAACAAAGAAATGGAAGTACACGTCCAAAGACATATGACAATCAAGTGATGGGACTAGGAATGCCACGTGGGCGATCCCTTTCCCCAGAAACCCCTGGGAGGACAGGGGCAGGGGACACTGAAAACCTGTGTGGTGCATTTCTTATCACAGTCCTGAACAGGGGCTTCCCAACATGACCAGGTTTTAATCTCCTTTCTCCCCCAGTAAGTTTCTAAGCCCTCCGAGCACAAGAAGAAAGATCCTATCAAGTTTCTTATAATTTATTATAGTTGTAGAGCCTAGACAAGGACTCAACCCCAAATTTTTTACTGGAGAGAAGTCTAGAAATCTGTCCCTTCCTTATGAAGTGAAACCAAGCAGGACTCTCTGGGGCTACTGGACACAGAAGCCTTTCTGTGTCCCCTGAGAAATCTGTATGCAAGTCAAGAAGCAACAGTTAGAACTGGATATGGAACAACAGACTGGTTCCAAGTTGGGAAGGGAGTACGTCAAGGCTGCATACTGTCACCCTGCTTATTTAACTTATATGCAGAGTACATCATGAGAAATGCCGGGCTGTGGATGAAGCAAAAGCTGGAATCAAGATTGCCGGGAGAAATATCAATAACCTCAGATACTCAGATGACACCGCCCTTATGGCAGAAAGTGAAGAAGAACTAAAGAGCCTCTTGATGAAAGTGAAAGAGGAGAGTGAAAAAGTTGGCTTAAAACTCAACATTCAGAAAACTAAGATCATGGCATCTGGTCCCATCACTTCATGGGAAATAGATGGGGAAACAGGGGAAACAGTAGCTGACTTCATTTTGGGGGGCTCCAAAATCACTGCAGATGGTGACTGCAGCCAAGAAATTAAAAGACGCTTGCTCCTTGGAAGAACAGTTATCACCAACCTAGATAGCATATTAAAAAGCAGAGACATTACTTTACCAACAAAGGTCCATCTAGTCAAAGCTATGGTTTTTCCAGTAGTCATGTATGGATGTGAGAGTTGGACTATAAAGAAAGCTGAGCGCCAAAAAATTGACGCTTTTGAACTGTGGTGTTGGAGAAGACTACTGAGAGTCCCTTGGACTGTAAAGAGATCAAACCAGTCCATCCTAAAGGAAATCAGTCCTGAATATTGATTGGAAGGACTGATGCTGAAGCTGAAACTTCAATACTTTGGCCACCTGATGGGAAGAACTGACTCATTTGAAAAGACCCTGATGCTGGGAAAGATTGAAAGCGGGAGGAGAAGGGGACAAAAGAGGATGAGATGGTTGGATGGCTTCACCGACTCAATGGACATGAGTTTGAGTAGGCTCTGGGAGTTGGTGATGAATAGGGAACCGTGGCATGCTGCAGTCCATGGGGTTACAAAGAGTCGGACATGATTGAACGACTGAACTGAACTGGACTATACAGTCCATGGAATTTTCCAGGCCAGAATAGTGGAAAGGAAGTTCCAAAGGCCAGGTTCAAACAGTTGCTTTTCAGGAAAGGGAGGAGAAGCAGAGACAAAGGAGGAACAATCAAGAAACAATATTACAGCCTTGGGACAGGATCCTGGTTCCCTCTCAAGGGATACATACACATAACAATATCATTGATCACTTCTGCAGAATTAAAACTCCCAATGAATGGATGATGTTAACTACTTGAGGAAGCTTTCTTCAATCCAGAGAGCAGGTCCCAGTCTGATAACTTTGAAAACAACAGGAAATCCTCAGGAGAACACCTGAGTCCAGATTAAAGGAATGCAGACCCTGCACACACCCTGGTGTTTATCAGCAGCCCCACCTTTGAACTATTTCTATATAACTCTTATCAGATCCCTTGTGGGTTGGGATAAACAGTTTTGGCAGTTACGATCTCACTGTATCCCCCTTTGCCTGGCAAAGCAATTAAGCTATTCTTTTTCAACTTCACAGGAAACTCTGTATCTGAAAGGCACTTAGGCACCAGTGCGCAGAGGCTGCATCAAGACCCCCTTCTGCTCACGTGCCCCTGCCAGCCTGGCCAGAAGTGGACACCTGAGTCAGCGTCAGTCTATGACCTTGAGACTAATTATTGATGGGGTTCTTCCTAACAAAAATGATCTCTGTTAGATAGTATCCATGTCAACAGTATCAGACTCTGTCTTATGTGGGGTCTGAAAATGAGATATTCAGAGAAAATCATCAGTCAGCAGCAAGACAGAGGCCAAATGACATTCAGAAAAAAGGCAGTAAGCAGAAACTGTAAATCAGAAAAAGAGAGTGGAGTCACCAGAAAGTCAAATAATGAGATGATGAAGCAGGGATAACTGAGTCAGCTGGTGGAATATACTAGGACAGGGATGGTGTGGCTTCTGGCAGGATGGGTTTTGTGGATGTGTGACCCATGTAGTCTCTCGGTCCTGAGCTCAGAGAATCTCCCACAGCCTATCATCTCCTTCAACTTTTTGATAACTTTTAAAAGAAGGGCTCCACACTTTCATTTTGTACAGGGCCCTGCAAATTATAAAAACAAAAGTGATTACAATGACAATAGTGATTACTATTTAAAAAGAAAAAAAAAAACAGAGCTGAGGACTTGGGCAGACTTGAAAACTGAGGGATGTTAATATTTTCTTCTCCTCCATCCCCTCCATCCTCAGTTCTCCAGACCCACAATCGAGGTCCATGTAGGACTCTGTCCATTGCCTCCAGGATAGTCTGCTTAGAACACAGGCCACACAACTCCATTTAAAACTCTCCAGTGGCTCCCAATGCCCTTAGGTAAATGCCACAAATGATCATGAACTTGACACTCTCCAATTCACCTATCCTTGTCTCAGAGACAAGTTAAAGACCAAACTGAAGCAACTCCATTGGAGAAACCTCTGTGAGAGATACCAAAATACAACCTGGAACCAAACTGTCACCAGAGAGGGAGGGGATTTATGTACACACATAGCTGACTTCTTTGGTGGCTCAGATGGTAAAACGTCTGCCTGCAATGCGGGAGACCAGGGTATGATCCCTGGGTTGGGAAGATACCCTGGAGAAGGAAATGGCAACCCACTCCAGTACTCTTGCCTGGAAAATTCCATGGATGGAGGAGCCTGGTGGGCTATAGTCCATGGGGTTGCAAAGAGTCAGACACAACAGAGCGACTTCACTTCATAGCTGATTCACTTTGTGGTAGAGCAGAAACTGAGGCAACATTATAAAGCAACTATTACTGTCGTTGTTGTTCAGTTGTCCAGTCATGTCCAACTCTTTGCTGGCCCCATGGACTACAGCACATCAGGCCTCCCTGGCCCTCACCATCTCCTGAAGTTTGCCCAAGTTCATGTCCAAAGCAACTATACTCCAACTGAAAAAACAAACAACACACACAGAGAGAAGTATCTGCTCAGGGATTACTACAAGGAAATGACAACCCACTCCAGTATTCTTGCCTGGAGAATCCCATGGACAGAGGAGCTTGGCAGGCTACAGTCCATGGGGTTGCAAGAGTTGAACACGACTTAGCAACTGAACCACCACCATAGAGCTTAAGACCTTTGAAAGTGGGAGCAGGGAAATCATGACTCTCAAGAGTGGTAAGGAGAGGATGAGACTGCCCAAAGGGGATACTGTAGGAGAAAGAGCTGACGGCTAGAATGAGATCTGAGGTTGGTTGAGAGGCATAATATGAAGACGGAAGAGCCTAATTACCACAGAACCTCTGCTTGGCTGAGTTGTCTGTGACGCCTGAGGTCAGAGCTAAATTAAGATTGTGAAATAAATGAGCACAGCTTCCTCTTTTGCCTTTTTCCCAGGCAGCACTCAGCCTCTCATGTAAATAAATGTTGGGTAAATGTTTAAAGAACAAAGCTTTAAAGGGTGCCAATTTATTGAACTACAAAGCTGGGTGTGTTTCAGGCCAGCCATGCACACCCCTTGCTCCTCCTTCTCTGTTGGCTTGCTCTCTCTCTCTCTTTCTCTGCACACCTTCATTTTCTGAATCCCTGGAAAAAGTTACCTCAGGGACTTCTCAGAGGCTCTTTTCTTCTGCCTAGAAAGTGCATTCCTTCAGCATTTATGGTCCAATCAGCTGTGGACATGATGGCAGGTTCAGGTGGACAGAGAGTTGTAGGGGTGGCAGGTACAAGGCAGGATAAATTTCTCTCCAATTCCAAAAGGAAGGCCCCAGCACTGCAGAGAAGCATAAAAAATATGATGGAGTCTGGGTTCTTGCTCTGAGACATCTGTACGGACCATGTGCTTCTAAGTGATGGAGATGGTATCTCCAGGTTCTCTCTCTGCCCTCCCATTCCCAGCAGTGGCCAAAGGCACAGACTGAAGCCCTGGATCTCCCTGTTGGATTCCTGGCCTCACCACTCAATGTTTATGTGTCCCTGGGCACAGTTCTGTTTCTGTTTCTTTTTAAAAAATTCATCCCTGTGCCTGGTTTCTCATCCATAAATTTAGGATAACAGTAGTACAATACCAACCTTAGAGCTGATAATATTAAATGAGATAATCCAGCACCAAACTTGCATAAACATTTTAATTATTAATAAAATGTCTAACACCTGGTATTCCTCTGAATCACTCAACTCAATAAGTACCTCGTAGATGTTCCTTGCGTTGAATTGGATTGAATGCTGAGTCCCAAAAGGCTCCTTTCACTATGTCCTCACATCTCTCCAATTTCATTCCCTCCCTTGCCAAAACTACCTGAAGTCAGGATAAGAATGAAAGGAATAATCCAACTTCTCCGTACTTAGATCCCATAAGGTATTTTGAATTACAAACAGAATCAGAAAGTTTTCTGATGGAATAGTCTATTATATTATTCTGAAAGGTTCTATAGCAGTAAAAAGGAAAACAAAAAGAGAGAGAGAGAGGGAAATGAGGTTTTTTTTTTTCCTTTCCTTTTCCTGAGGACAAGGAAGATAAAGAGAAGAGTGAACAGGCCTGATCATTCCTAGCTTTTTTACTTTGTTCCTAACTCTACATGTCTGTAACTAAGTTTGCTTTTCTGCCCCCTTGACTCTGCAGGAGCTACACTTTGCACCTATTTTCCATTGACTTGATGTTAAATGCATCCTGTATCTGGTGTTTACCCTTACAAGACTGTTCCCCTTCTAGTTCTTCTTTTTACAAATCAAAAAGAAGGCCACAGAGCCACCGAACTGCCAGACTCAATTACTGGGTTACCGATGCCAGCCTATGACTGTCTTTGAAATAAAGTTAGAGGAAGAAATCAAGATCCTTGTTCATCATTAGTGACTCCTGCCTGCGAGCCTTTATCTTATATAAGCCCCATGACTCCTCATAAAGGGAGGGCATGGAAAGTCCCCTTCTACCAGCTGACAATTAACGCCACCGTTCTATTACCTCCAAACTCTGTCTCTGTATTTTTTATTCGGCTTCAGTGGGCAGAGAAAGCCAAGGTTTTGGCCAGCAACAGGTCTGAAAATATTCATCCACCCCCATACTTAGTAAAAGAGGTCCAGTTTGCAAAGCAGGTAAAAGATACTATGAAGTTCTCTGTTAAGCAGAAGAGCGTCAGTTTGTGGGAATTTATCATGTGCAGTTCACAAGGCCCCAGGGCCGTGATGTTGCCATTTAAACATTTGCAGAAATAGCACTGAAAGCAAAGTTGACATCTGTAAGAATGAGTGGGCCCCGGTGCTGCTTTTTTGTTTGCCTGGAAAGATCACAGCGTATTAATCAGAGCTTCTCCTAATTCTTCCTCAGCGGCTGCCACAACTGTCTGAACACACCAGCCTTCCGTCCTCTAGATGGTTTATATAGTGATAATGGAGTGAATTTTAACAGGATCCCTCCTTCCTTCCTGGGCTTCTGGTGGCTCAGCTGGTAAAGAATCCATCTGCAATGTGGGAGACCTGAGTTCCATCCCTGGGCTGAGAAGATCCTCTGGAAAAAGGAAAGGCTACCCACTCCAGTATTCTGGCCTGGAGAATTCCACAGACTGTATAGGCCATGGGGTTGCAAAGAGTCGGACACAACTGAATGACTTTCACTTTCACTTTCCTTCCTTCCTCCCCTCCCTCCTCTCTTTTCCCTTCCCTTCCTTTCCCCTTTCCTTTATTAATTTACTCAAGAATATGCAAGCCCTTGATTCCCTGATAGCTCAGCTGGTAAAGAATCCCCCTGCAATGCAGGAGACCCTGGTTCAATTCCCGGGTTGGGAAGATCCTCTGGAGAAGGGGTAGGCTACCCACTCCAGTATTCTTGGGCTTCCCTTGGGGCTCAGCTGGTAAAGAATCTGCCTGCAATGAGGGAGACCTGGGTTCGATCCCTGGGTTGGGAAGATCCCCCTGGAGAGGGGAAAGGCTACCCACTCCACTATTCTGGCCTGGAGTATTCCATGGACTGTATAGTCCATGAGGTCGCAAAGAGTAGGACACAACTGAGCAACTTTCACTTTCATGCAAGCCCATCAATCAAGAGCCAGGCAGTAAAACAAATTTATCTGATACTTACCTTACTGGTGCTTACAGTCTAGCAAGAATGTAGGCATTGAGTGCTAGTGAACTAGAAATGGCCTTGACAGTGAGAAGATATTGGACCCAACCTGGTGAGAGAAAGCCTCCTGGAAAAAATAACTTTCCTCTGAAATTCAAAAGTTGACCAACCAGAAGAAACACCTGGGGAGGGTGGGGTGTAGGGGTCGGTAGGGTAGTGGGAGAGGGCCATGGGCCCTGCTGAGCTAGAGGGCATGAGGGCCCCACGGCCTAAAATGCAGCTGCCCCGGGGACGCTCACGGCCCCTCCCTCCTCAGTGTCTGTGCTGGGAATGACTTTGCCGTCAGGTGAAATCAGCCCTCCTGGTGTGATGCGAGGAGACACTACACTCCTCTCCATCTCGGTAAGGATCGGTGATCACCTCCAGCTTGCACAGGCATCTCCAAGAAGCCGAGAAACTTGTTCCAGGCTCAATGCTCCCGTGTCGCAATTACTGAAGCCCACCTGCCCTAGAGCCTGGGCTCCGCAACAACAGAAACCACTGCAGCGAGAAGCCCTTGAACCGCATGGAAAACCCAGTGTAGCCAAAATAAATAATAAATAAATAATTAAAAAACAAAATCAGAATGCTGAGCTGGAGTTGAAGCTCAGGACTGCTTGGTGTCTCTAAAATATGTGCCCAGAGGGAGGCTCAAGGGAGGGGGGATACATATATATAATTATGACTGATTCACACTGTTGTACAGCAGAAACCAACACAACACTGTAAAGCAATTATCATCCGATTAAAAAATAAAATAAATAAAATATGTGCCCATTCCACAATAGTAAGACAACTCCCAGACCTTCCTGGGTCAGTCCTCACCACCCCTCAAAATAAATAGCATCTGCACACTAACGTCTGCAATTCCTCCACCAGAAAGAAGTTAATACCTTAGAAACAAAAGACTGCTTCTTTCCTCATGCCCCTCTTTTACAAACAAACACTGAGCAAGCTTTGAAATGTTGAAAAATGCTCATGACAAAGAGAAGGGGACCAGACATCTCTTAAAGTTTTGTCCTTAACATTTAAATCATGAATACTTCCATTTCTTGAGTTCTTTGATACCTTAAACAAATACATAATAAAAATTTTAAAATTCTCGGGGCCTTCCCTGGTGGTCCAGTGGCTAAGAGTCTGCACTCTCAATGCAGGTTAGATCTCCAGTCAGAGAACTAGATCCCAAGTGCTGCAACTCAGAGCTTGTATGCTACAACTAAAGATCCCGCGTGCTGCAATGAAAATCGAAGATCCTGCATGCAGCAACTAAACCAAAAAAATTTTTTCAATTTTAAAAAGCAAATACTCCTTGGGAGAGGTCACCTATGAAATCAGTAATACTTAGGAGTGTATATATTTATCAGGAAATTTTCATTCGAACAAGAGAAATGAGGGCAGCACATAAATTATGGGCTCCCACCAAAGTTTGAGATACAGAGGCAGAGCTTATAGTACTAAATATAATTGTCATGGTCTTCAGGATTTCACCTTGTGCCAACTCTTCTAAGTTATTATAAAATACTCCTCTCCCCAAGCCCAGCTCACATTTCTGCTGGACATTAGCTCCAAATCTTCCCTTTGGGTGGAATATCTTCTAACCCTTTGATATAGATTTCACTTCTCTGAGGGAAACTGTGCAGATCTCCTTAGTCAGAAATCACCTATGACCTTTATTTTCCTCATACCACATGGTGATGTCTCTACTATTAAGCCCTTATTGCATTAGTATTTGTCCTAAAGTTAATTAGGCATTCACCTGACTCCCCTTCTAAGTTGGGAATAGTCAGGAATCACAGCTCATTAATCTGTGCATTTCCCATAACGTCCTGCTTAATACTGTGTACATAGTAGGAGCTTAATACATTTAAAGACTTGAAAGAAAAATATGTTCTTTCTGGCTTGAGTAAAATTTTAGTAGGAATTTCTCCATAAATATCCATAATGAAGAGTTTTTCAGCTTGAGACATTAGCAGGATTGCTTTGGCCTTGATGAATTTTCTTTGATAGAAAAAAAAAAAGTAACCTGAATACTCTTTCCTGTGATAAGAGTCATAATTTTGGGAGACATAGCTGTTCAGAGGCAAACATTTTGAATTCTGTACTATGTTCTGAGCCAATTAGAAGCAATTGGGTTTATGAATTTTTTATTTTCCTGATTGATTTTCTATTTAGTTTCTCCTGAATAAGTACTTAAAAATCTTTCCATAACATTCACCCTTTCCGTTGATTTCTAGCCTTACAAAACTTACCTTTCAGCAATTATATAGGCCCTTCACACGTTTTTTCTTTTTTGCATTCCACTTCTTTTAAAGTAGTTTATTGAAATCCTCTCCAGATAAAAACCTTGAAATCATTAAGCAGATCACTGTTCAGAACCACATTAATTCTTCTATTTTTCTCCTTAAAGGAGATGACTGGTGGACAGCTCAGAATAGCAATGAGGAATGGTATTTATCTATAATACCTCTTCCATGATGAATAACTAATTTATTCAAAATCCTATTACTTGGAACACTTCAATCATGGTAGAATGAGGTCTCTGATTTGGGTTCTGGTTAGTTTAGAAATGGGCTCCTTCTCTGGGGACATTGAGAGATGCTAAGGCCAGCTGGTGATACAGACTGAATGTGAACCCTGTAACGCTGGGAATTTGAGCAACAGCTTCTTAATTCCTGGCTCAAAATAGCCTGCAAGGTCTGGGGCCTAGTCCACCTCCATTTCTTCCAGGAATTTCAGCCCTCATTGCAAGGATCCTCTCCCTGCCCTAAACTCTGCCACAGCTGTCCTGATGGCCTTGCTATCTATAGGGATTGGACTTTGTCAGCACTCAGAACTACTGAAGTATGAAGCGCTCAGACTCCAGGTACCTCACCCCAGACCACAACCTTGAAGCTCCAAGAAGCTGTGTTCTTAAACCTTATCACAGCATCCACCACTGCTTCCTAACTCACAGAGGAAGAGCCGTGGGTCCTAGCGGTGGCCATGGCCCTTGGAGAGCAGCCCACTCAGGGATTTTAGTTCAGGATCCTTTTCCTCAAGTGAAATCATATGTGGACACCCCATAAGAAAGAAGAAACAGAGCTACTCAGGCTGAAATGGGAGTGTAGACCCCAACCACTCATTCTGACTTGTGCTGTGGTTTTATTACAGAACGGATGTCTAAATACATGGCATTTTGATTAAATTATGCTTGTAGCCTAGGCTTTAATTCTTATCTGTGACATGGAGCCTCAGTATCCAGCAAATCCCCCTTCACAGGCATCCCTTCCCCTAATACTCTTGGAAGGCTCCAGAGAATTTCTCTGAGTAGCTCATGAATGAAATCATTCAGTTCCCCACACGGGTCTTCTGTGCGATCTCCACTCTGTTCCCCCCTCTCTCTGCCCTTGCTGCCCTCCTGGCTCCATGCAGGATGCTACTAAATCCCACAGGCTCTGCTGCTGCCTTTGCTGGGCACAGCTGCCACCCTTTGCGGGCACGGCTCAGCTAGTGCAGTAAACATGGGGGGACCCTGACGTTGACCAGTCTCCTTTATGCATTCCTTCTGCTCAAAGGATATCAATGCAAGCTCTTTTCTGAGAGAATCATTCATGAAAATAGCCCTCTTATGTTTGCTTACAGACTTCTTTCTCCTAGGACCTGAAAATTGAGTCAATATAAGGTTGGGATAAAGATCTATCTTTACTGAGAACTGAAGTTTTAGACTTGGGTCTGGTGAGTCAGCTGTGCTACGCCCTCTGTGAGGAGTTCCCATCTTTGGCTCTTCAGTTTCTTGGACAAATTGTTTCTTCTGGCAGTCTTCTAGGTGATAGCCTCCAGTAGCGGTTCAGACATAAGCAGGGCCATCTCCTTGGCCCGATCCTGGCCTCACCCGAAATCACTTCTGTCTTTAAACACACAGTAGAGAAAAAGGTTGTAAGTAACTCAATTTAAACTGATTGATTTTTACCAAAATGAGAGAGCAGGGCATTTTGAGAAAATACAAGTTTCTATTGGCAAAAATAATAAAAATTGTATTGATCATAACTGTGCATCAGTGAGAACTGATACTTGAGTAATTAATTTAAAATTTTGATAAAGTAAACCAATAATCATGCAGGATCTGAAGAGAGCACAAGGATAAAGCTAGTCACTAAGAAATGTGGGAACCACACATACACTCACACACGCACACACACACACTCGTGCACATACACACACTTCCCTAAACCAGAGAGAAGAGGAGGGATCTTTCCCATTCCCACTTTCTCCCTTTAGAATTGGCTTAAGGCTTTGCAACTTGTGAAATAGTAAGAAATATATACATTGGTCTCTGCCCTACCCTCACCCCCACTCCCTACCCTCCCAACTCCATCCACATCCCAGTTCCTGACACAGAGCTCCTGAAACTCAAAAATGCTTAAGTGATAGGAGCATTAGGAGCATCTTTGTTCTAATGAGGAGACTGAATGGGCTCCCCAAAGGACACTGGTCACCAGAAAAACCCAGTCATAACTAGAAGCTTGGAATCTTCAGCCCCACCTTCCCATCTCCAGAGAGGGGAAGGGGCTGGAAATGGAGTTTATAACTGATTATGCCAATGTGATAAAGTTTCCACAAGAAATCCCAAAATATAGGATTCGGGGAGCTTCCAGATTGGTGAACATATCCACATATGCAGGGGGTGGGTGGGTGATGCACCTCAACTCCATGTGGACAGAAGTGCCTTTACTCAGGACTCTCCTGCACATCTTGCCCTATGTATCTCTTCATCTGACTGTTCATCTGCATTCTTTATCGTATCCTTTAATAAACTGGTAAACATAATTAAGGCTTCCCAGGTGGCAGAGTAGTAAAGAATCTACCTGCCAATCCAGGAGACTCAGGTTCAATCCCTGGGGAAGATCCTTGGAGAAGGAAATGGCAACCCAACTCTAATATTCTTACCTGGGAAATCTAATGGACAGAGGATCCCGGTGGGCTAAGTCCATGGGGTCGCAAAGAGTCAAACATGACTGAGTGACTGAGCACACATACACACACAAGCATAAATGTTTCTCTCAGTTCTATGAGCTATTTGCAAAAATATTGAATCCAACGGGAAGGAGCTCATGGGAACCTTCAATTTGTAGACCAGTTGGACAGAAGTTGTGGGTAACCTGGAGACCTGCCACTTGTGATCCAAATCTAAAGTTGGGGCAGAAGGGCCGTCTCATGGAACTGGGCTCTTAACCTGGTGGGGGCCTGATGCTATGTCCAGGTTGATAGTGTCAGAATTCGGCTGAATCGTACAACACCTAGCTGGTGTCACAGAATTGCTTGGTGTGGGGAAAACCCACACATCTGACGTCAGAAATGTTTTGAGTGTGCTAGGAGTGTAAGGGTCAAGGAGAAACATAGGAGGAGGACTGGGGGTTTTTTCAACGTACAGTTCAAAATTCCTTCCACAGACCAGCCGCACACAAGCATGACCTGGGAGCGTATTAGAGATGTAGAATCTTAGCCCCACTCCAGGGCTGCTGATCCAAACTCTGCAACTTAGCACCATGGGAGATGCATACCCACTTGAACTCTGTGAAGCACTCTGCTGTTCTGTGCTCCACGTCACTCAGTCGTGTCTGACTCTTTTCCACCCCGTGGACTGTAGCCCACCAGACTCCTCTGTCCTTGGGGTTCTCCAGGCCAGAATACTGGAATGGGTTGCTGTGCCCGTCTCTGAAGTGCTATTCTGCATATTATCAACCACTTACATGTACAGAATATATGTCTCAGATCCTTCCAGAGCTCACATGTGGCTGCAGTACAGGAAGAAAGAAGTGTCTGAGAACTCAGCGAGGACTAGAGACAAAAGTGTTTAAAAGGAATACTAGAAATATTCTAGGGGGAAAAAAAGCTTTATACTTCTCTGCTTTGCCAAAGATTGGCTCTGGGCACCAGCCTTTATAGTCGAAGCCAAGAGAAACATCATCCAAGTGTAAAATTCAAATAGGAGCTGCAAGGTTTCCTCCAACTCCAGTGCTAGGCAGAGATCAGGAGCAGACCAGGACCCCAGCTTCCCTATTTCTCACTGATTACAGTCCTAGAAGAATTGTTTAAGAAATGGATAACCAGCTTGGCAAAAATAAGACATATTCACTGTTGCTTTCCCCTTGAATGGAGTCAGTGAATGCTCTATCTCAGGATTAATTTCCAGCCCCTGACAGCAATGTTTAAGACATGCAGATGGGGTGAGCAAATCCTAACTCTAAGTAGGGAACAGGGATACAATGCAAGTTTCTTTCTGTTTAAAGCTCCGGCAACCCACTCCAGTACTCTTGCCTGGAAAATCCTATGGACAGAGGAGCCTGGTAGGCTGCAGTCCATGGGTTCGCTAAGGGTCCGACAGGACTGAGCGACTTCACTTTCACTTTTCCCTTTCATGCATTGGAGAAGGAAGTGGCAACCCACTCCAGTATTCTTGCCTGGAGAATCCCAGGGACAGGGGGGCCTGGTGGGCTGCCGTCTGTGGGGTCGCACAGAGTCGGACACAACTGAAGTGACTTAGCAGCAGCAGCAGCAGCAGCAGCATGCTGAGGTGGTTGGAGAGCTGCAGAATCGGAGGGAAGTGCACGGCTCACAAAACAATGCTTTCTCATTTGCGGAAGACGGGTGAAGGTCAGCAGAATGTCTCAAAGTGACACACATCTCTCTTCTGGGTGCTTCTAGGCGTGCTGTCCTGATGATGAATTTCTCTCTGGGAAAGCGCCAGACAGTGGCATTGCAGGAAGTGGGGGGTGGGGTGAGGCCTGCACAGGTGGGCCTTGTCTGTGCTCTACTGTGTCCCGTCAGAGAGAGAAGCACAGCCACACCTGCTCCTTGGGCTCACACCCTGCTCTGGATATGTGCCATTGCCCTGGCTTTCTTTCCTTTTCCACTCAGAGAATCGGGTTTGGTGACCCAGGAAATCCAGGGCTTGCAGCCAGACTCTGCGCTGTGAACACGGTGCCTCAGCTTAGCCAAACAGCTGCCTGTGACAACACAGAATTCAAAGTGGAGCTGGGGCGATCCGTCACTCGCCACTCTCAGACAGGCTGCTATTAATCACGCCGGCCACATCCATCAGGCTCTTCTCATTTGGCCACGGCTCATAGTCACAGAAGCGCAGCCAGGGGCTCCTGATAAATCAAACCCAACAGTTCTATGATAAGGATGACACAGGTGAATGGGGGACAAAAGTGTACAGTCTTAGCCATGTATCCACAAAATTAAAAAAAGTGGAGGAAGGAAATGACTGCTGACTGCCAAGAGCCAGAGACTTTCTTCTTTCTTTTCTTCGTTCTTTCTTTCTTTCTTTCCTTCCTCCTTCTTTCGTGTCTCTCTCTCTCTTTCTATTTATAACCTTCCTAAACCTCCACCATGTGTGGGAGTTAGTATTACCACTGTGCTCAGCTGAAGAAATCAAAGCTCAGAGAGGTTGAGAAATGTGCACAAGATCACACAGTTTGTAGTAGTAAAGCTAGTATTGAAATTCAGGTCTAGGTGAGTGGCAGAAATAATTAGAATAGAGAGGAAGATAAATAGTAAGGAGCTGAGTAAGGGGCATAGAGAAGATGAAAAGAGAAAGAAGAAAAAAGAGAAAAAAGAATAAGAGGAAAAGTCCAGGAGCAGAAAGCAAACTGCCTTCACAACCAAGCTCCTCTGCTGGACTCGCAGCTTTGCCACATGCAGCCTGGTGACTCAGGACAAATCCTATCACCACAGCCTCTTCATCTGTGCAATGCGACCAGGGCCAGCCAGCCAGCTGTGACGCTGGTTTGTTTTCAGGATCCAAAGACTCTGTGTGGGAAGTTCTACATCACTGGGCATGCTGTACACATGGAATCTCTTCAGCTGGTGTTTAGAGGATGGATGAGACTCAGAAGGCCAGGCCCCCAGGATATAGGGAATGAGAACATCCACCAAACGGTGAACAGAGCTGTGAGGAACCCCTGCCTAGGATGTGGAGCCAACTTGGATAACCACCTGCAGGTCTGCTTCACCCAGAATCGACCCCAATGGTGGAGGTGAGTCTACTGACCCAGGCACTTACCCCAGGTGGAGACAGCAGCTCATTGAGGTTTCAGAAAAAAGGAAACCCCTTCTCCCAAATCTGTGTGGGAATCAAGAGGGATCACTCCCTTTCTTTCTGGACCTGGAGCATGTCATTGAGTCGTCATCATTAATAGCTGCTGGGGAAGACAGTCAGAAGTGAAAATGCAGTGAATATTGGGTGGAGAGGGGATGGGTGGAGATGTGGGAGGAAGGAAGCTGGGAGTTTGGCCAATCCCACATGAAGGGTTCATGTGACTCGATTCAGAAATCAAGGAAGGGGTACTAAAGAGGCTTTTTAGTGAAATAAATCTAGAAAGAAGAAGCCGGAGGGCAGGAAGTTAGTTGGAGAACCTTCTCTTCCTTTTCTGTGCAGAGCAGAAGGCCAGAAAGGAGAAAGGCTAATGTGAGCCGTTTCTTTGACGTGAGAACCATAAAGGAATTTTTGATTCTCGAGGCTAGGGAGCTCCAGAGAGTGCTACCTGGCCTGAGCTGGAAATACGAAGGCCTGGCTGAGCCTATTCATGGTGCTCAACTAACAAGACCGCAAGGCAGTGTCTGTGAGTGTCCTCCTGTTTGATATGTGCCTCCAGGTTTCTGACTCTTCTGTAGCTTGGCCCAGAAGGTGCAGGAAGATGCTGCAGAATGAGGGAGCAAGGCCCAGATCCCAGGATGTACTCCCAAGAGGAGGAGTCCGAAAACTCCTCTGTGCTTCATCCTGCCTCCCCTGGGAGGGAGGTGAGGTGGGCTGAATGGTGCCCCCAAAGATATGACCACATCCTAATCCATGGGACCTGTGAATATTACCTGATGCAGGAAATAGGTCCTTGTGAAGAGGGTTTAGTGAAGGGCCTTGAGATGAAGAGATCATCCTGGATCATCCCAGTGGGCCTTAAATGCCATCACAGGTCACCTGGAAAGAGTGAGACAGAAGGAGAGTAAAAGGACGCTCAGAAGAGCAGTCAGTGTGAAGACAGAGGCAGAGCTTGGAGTCATGTGGCCTTATGAGAAAGAAGGTCTGGAGCTGCCAAAACCTGTAAGAGGTGAGGATGGATTCACCCCAGGGCCTCTGTGGGGAGCTCGGCCCCTCAACACCTCGAATTCAGACTTCTGCCCTCCCAACCTGCGGGAGAATGCATTTCCATTGGTTTCCTTTGTTTGTTTTTTCGTCTGTGCCACACAGGATCTTAGTTCCCAGATCAGGGATAGACCCAGGCCCATGGCAGTGAAAGCACGGAGTCCTAACCACTGGATTGCCAGGGAATTCCCATATATTTCCATTATTTTCAGCATTGGAAACTAATGCAGGCTGCAATGGAAAAGTTACCCAGAGGCAGAAACACCTCCTAGTCTTCTGAATTCCCTCTTCGGGGAAGGTTCAGTACAGGGTTCATTTGCCAGAATAGGACAGAGGTGGAATTGACCGGCACCCACTCGGTGTGCACCCATTGTGCAGTTTCAAAGGGAGGCCGACCACACAGGCATGCTTGCCACAGGGGATGAGGGCTGAAGCAGAAGACCAGAGGTGTACGTCCAGGGTCTCATCAGATCTCCAGCAGTCCTGTGAGCTGGAAATGGAAGCTCAGCATTCAGCCCAAGAGAAGAGTCACTCAGATTTGGGTTTGAATCCCAGCTCCCCCATTCAGTGACCATGTGACCTGACACCCATCCCCTCACCCCCACCCCCAACTCTGGGCTTTTATCTGTGAAACTGAAATTATGACACCTACCTACAGGCTTGTTGCTGTTAGGTTTAAAGCCCTTCACAGAGCTCTCTGCTTCTGAACAACCTGGTAAATAGTTCTTGCTATTATGGCCCAGGATCCCAGAGCAGTCAGACAGGCCTGACTGATGTGGGAGCCTCATCCCACATCACCCTGCAGGGATCAGCCTATCTATGTGGAGGTGCTCATTTCACCTCCCCCACAACACTGGTCTGCGTGCGGTGTTGCCTGCTGTGCGCAGCACCAACCTCTCAGTGCTCCCCAAACCACAAGGGCTAGAAGCCTGAAAACTATGTCTCTCAGATCCCCCCTGCCAGCAGGGTTCCAGTTTAGATTCTGCCTTTGGAAGGCTTTTGCATGAGAGCAGGAGGCAGAGAGGGAAACTGTTTCTCTGGCTCCAGACAGGGAGGCAGCTGTCAGTCTAACTTTCCTGCGGAGGCAGAGCTAGCAGCAGTGGAGCCCTGCAGGGCAGCAGCTGGTTCCTGCTGGCCTGAGAAGAGCAGCAGGGTTGTTTGAGTCCTGTGGGCTCAGAGACAAGTAGGTTCCTACAGGGTTACAGCGACTGACTGCAGAGCCGAATCTCTGGGTAGCATCACTGTTCCTATCTGTATTTTTGCTCCTTCCCTTCCAACAACTAGGAAACTTCACTCCCTATATTAAATTTCACTGTGTTTGAAATACCTATAGTGACTTTCGTTTTCCCAACTGAATCCCTGACCAGTCCATCAGTCCTCTGAGGTGCAGGGGCCAAGGTATACAGATCGTAGGGGGCTCAGAGGGCCATCTTCACCAGGAAATATGACCTTATATTTCCCATTAGAGATAACCCTTATAATGAAAATACACCATGTCTGCTAAGTCACTTTAGTTGTGTCTGACTCTTTGTGACCCCCTGAACTATAGCCCGCCAGGCTCCTCTGTCCATGGGATTCTCCAGGCAAGAATACTGGAATGGGTTGCCATGTTCTCCTCCAGGTGATCTTCCTGACCCTGGGATCAAACCCACATCTCTTAAGTCTCCTGCATTGGCATGCAGGTTCTTTACTACCGAGCCACCAGACCAGGGAAAGCTATAATATTGGCTCAAATGCTACCTATAGGGAGTCATTGACCATGTCATAGTCTGTCTTTAGGGAAAGTTTTGTAAATGGGGAAGAGTGCAAAATACAGTAGGGCAGAGAGAGGAAGCTGGGATGAAAGAAGGGGAAAAGAAAAGCCCTCAAAAGGAGGAAAAATATCAGTGGAGAGAAATACAGATTTGCCCAGGCAGCAGCACATTGCTTGACTTCTTCATTTTTAATATTGTGGTAAAATATATCCAGCATAGAACTTACCATTTTAATCATTTTTAAAGGTACAGTTCAGTGGCATTAAGTACATTCACATTGTTATACAACCATCACCATCATCCATCTCCAGGACTTTTACATCTTTCCAAATTGAAACTCCATTTCATTGTACAATAACTCTCCACCTCCCCCTCCCCCAGCCTCTAGGTATCATCATTTTACTTTGTGTCTGTGAATTTGGCTACTCTAGGTACCTTAGGTAATTGGAATCACACAGTATTTGTTCTTCTGTGTCCGGCTTATGCCACTCAGCTTAATGTCTTCAAGGTTCATCCATGTTGTAGCATGTGTATCAGAATGCTATTCCTTTTTAAGGCCAACTAATATTCCATTGAATGTACATACATACCACTTTTTAAAAAATTCATCTGTGTTGAATTTAAAAATTCACCTTGTGTTGCTATGTTTTGGCTATGGCAAATCATGCTGCTATGAATATTGGTATACAAATGTTTGTTCAATCCCTGCTTTCAGTTCTCTGGGGTAGAAAAATTCTACCTAGAAGTAGAATCGTTGAATGACATAGTGATTTTAGGTTTAATTTTTTGAAGAAACTCCATATTGTTTTTCACACTGCCTGTATCATTTTACATTCCCACCAACAGTGCACAAAGGTTCCAATTACTCTACGTCCTCTTTAATACCTGTTATTTTCTTTTTTTCAATACTAGCCATCCTACTGGGTATAAAGTAGCATCTCATTTTGATTTGTGTTTCCCTAATGGTTAGTGATGAACATTTGTTCATGTGCTTATTAGCCATTTGTGTATCTTCTTTGGGGAATGTAATTTTTTTACAGGAATTTTTAAAACAAAGAGACTTAAGTCGGTAGGAAGAAAAAAATATGATTCCCTATCCCTCCTCATATAAGCTTCAGAGAGTATGAAAAAAAGTTTTTTGAAAATATCAGGTCACATTTTCTATGTATATTGGGTTGAAATGGATACAGAATGCTGTTTTTCTGCCTAGTCAAATAAACTTATTCAGAAGACAGATTCAATATAATTCAAAAAAGTTATGAAATAAAATGTATTAAAACACATCAATTTCTATTGAAGGATGCATTAAAAAAAGTAAAACTCCCCTTGTCACTCAAATTATAATTGGTATATATCTAGGCTCAGGAGATGGGAAGCTGCACTTTAGGGTCATGGAGTAGGGAGGGAGGGAGGAGAGGAGGAAGGGCAAATGTAGAATAGCAATCCGATGAGAAGAATAAAAAGAACTGCTTCCTGGCTCTCTCTTTCACACCCCACTTGAGGCCCACACAAGTGATACTCAAAACTGTAGAGGGGGGATGTTTCCCTGCAGGCGGGGGAAGGAGGATTTCCTGCTCACGTTTGTTAAGGGTATTTGTCTGAAATGAGTGTGTGGGAGAGAGTCTGCCTTCAAACCTAGACACAAGAGAGATCTTATTTGCTTTCATGATTCTTTTTCCCCTCCCTCCTCAGATTTTTACTCAAAAGTGTGTGCAAATTTTTTCAAACATCTGGGACCCAATTCACTATCAATCTCTCTATAGCTTTTTAAAAAAGTTTTGTACCATTTACAAAAGAATAACAATGATGTTAGTTAATGGCCAAATTAGTTGAAATCTTTATTTCATAAGATTTCTCTCAATGTTTTTAGCAAAAACAAAAAACAAAAAAATTGCACCAATACCAACAGTGAATGGAGTGGCTGATATATAGCAAGATGCTCAATATATGTGAAGGCATGAACACTTGAAAACCTGAGTCCCCATCATTTGTTCCGTGAACTGTTATCACTGCTTTCTAATTGCTCTCTCTTCTTGCATCCCACATTGTTGCCATCCACCAGATCATGTAACTGGGAGTCACCCTAAACTCCCCCCTTCTCACTCTCCCCTAGTCATCCACAATCAGAGACTGTTGTATTGTATAGAAAACTAAATCTGCACCATTTCTGCTCCTTTCCAAGCTCCCTGACACAGTTTAGTTGGGCCCCTGATCAGTTATCACCTGGATATTTTAATTGTCTTCTAACTGTCCTCTTTTCCAATAAACCCTCTACATTCTAATACTTCCAGTAGAATTCCAACACAACGATCTTCCTTTCCAAATTGAATGACATCAGGAATACTGTTTCTAGATGCTTACATAGCAGAAACTGGAAGCCTTGTCACAAAACAGTAGGCATGAATACATGGAGAATACATGTGCAATGATGTTCTTTGCATTATAATTTGTAATACCAAAAGTTGCAAACAAACCAATTATCACTTTATACAGGAATGATTAAAGAAATTGTTTGTATACAGATGAAAGACCATGTAACTATGATAAAGAAGTAGACCTACGTGAACTGGCATGGAAAGATATCCATGATAGTGTTATCTTCAAAAACTGTATACAGACAACAGCAGAATATATATAAACAGAGCATGTCGTACAAAATGTATACATTATGTGAACCGTGTAGGAAAGCTAATTTAGCAGGCCCAATTGTAATCCTTTGAAAATTCTACTTACAAGTTTGGCTCTTGGTGGGTACCTAGGAACTTGGACTTCAGTAGAGTTCACACCATTCCCGATACATAAGACGGGTCACAATGCCTACACTCTTTGTTAAAACAAAATGGTTTGTGCTAAGCACTTGTTTTCCTTCTGGGAGTCTGAAATTTTAGGATATACCTACTAGAGGCTGCCTATGTAACCAGCCCCCAATAAAAACTCTGGATGATGAATGTCTGAAGAGCTCCACTAGTGGACAACATTTCACAACTCCTTGCAGGGGAATTAGGCAGGGACTGTGTGCTTGTACCAGGAGAGGACCCTAGAAGCTTGTGCCTGGTTGCTCCCAGACTTTGTACCATGAACCTTCTCCCTTTGTTGATCTTGTTCTATACCTTTCCACTGTAATAAATATTAGCCGTGAGTACAACAATCTGCTGAGTCCTGTGAGTTCTCCTAGCAAACCGTAGAAATTGAGGATGGTCTTCGGGTCCTGTGAATACATAGCTTTACTTATATTGTTGTTGATTAGTCACTAAGTTATGTGTCACTCTTTTGTGACCTCATGGACTATATATAGCCCACCAGGCTTCTCTGTCCATGGGATTTCTCAGGCAAGAATACCGGAGTGGGTTTCCATTTCCTTCTCCAGGGGATCTTCTCAGCCCAGGGCTGGAACACGTGAAAAGTGTGGAATCACTGAGAATTTTTAATTCTTAGTAGTGTGTTGAAGTTGTCATTTTATCTCTAACTATAGAATATTTTTAAACTATATGGGAATAAAATAAAATTGTAATTGCATGAGTCTTCAGTGACTTCAGTGACTTAGTATGTTGCAATGATTGCTTACCTGTACACCCCCAGACTATGATGAGTCCCCCTGGGGGGGGGTCCTGTCTTATTTTTCAACATCTACAGTGATTAACACAGGCCTGGGACATACAGGGTGACAGAAATGATGATGCTAACTGAATTTGAAAGAAAACTAAGCAAAGGGGCATAAAGATGATTTCAAAATAAACTGAAAGGTAATATTTACATGTCAGATCTCCTTTTCTTTCAAGTTTCAGATTTTTAGTACCTTTGACTTCCCAGCTTACTTCAAGCCTCTCCCATGATCATCCCTCTTTTGAAGGAGATAGAGAAAAGCCAAAAATGTAGAACAACAACAAAAAAGAGGTGAGATAGAATTAGATGAGGTTAGAAAAATAACTACAGTTTAAACTTCCTCTCTTCTCAGCTTAGCCAGAGGCAAGCAGTTGGCCCTTTCATTTAACATAGTTTATCCTAAAGAGGATGGTATGTGTTCTTTCTCAAAGAAATCTCTGTTGGCAGCATGACTGCTATATCAAAGGACGTCGGATGTATAGTAGGAAGGATATAAAACAAATGCAAAAAGCTTTTAAATTTTCTTCCTTTTTAAGGTGCAACTTTGTAAGACTGATTAAATACCTGAGTAACTACAGGGCACCACTATGTGAAGATAAGCTAAATCAAGTGTTTATTCACTGCTTTAGGCCATACAAATACAAAACAGTTGGGTGCTTTTTTTTTTTTTCATTTTACCTGGTACATAAAAATAAGCCATCATAAATTCAAATTCTGGCACCAAATTCTGAAGACCTGTCAGAGCACAGATTTTGAGGTGATGTAAGTAATTGAAGAAACATATACAAACCCCCAACTACTAAGTAAAAAATAGGTTTGCTCTGAAACAATTTGAGTTTTAAACTCTGCCTTAGCTTAGCATCTGTAATTCAAGCTGGCACCGAGTCAGTGTTTCCTAAATTTCTTCTTGCTTAATCATAGATGGACCATGTATTATATAGACAGTCACAAGTTGAGATGGCACAGAAATACATACCTAACATATGTATATGATTTTTTTAAATTACCATGTTGCAGCCAACTGGCAAAATATTCCTACTTGAAAATTAGCATATTCAATAGTCAGGCTAGTCCTACCCAGGTTCAGAGAATAATTTAGAAGCATCCAAAACATTCTTTAATATCCATTAAATTCTTCTCTGAGCTACTGCTGCCAAGGACTTCCAGCCAGAAAGACGTGAATAGGTTTTTATCCTGGTGAAAGATCAGAACCTGTTTTACATGCTGAAGCTTTGTGAAAAGGTGAATCCATCTACGCTGGTTACAGAAAGTCAGAGTTTGCTTGACATTTTCATTATTAATAGCTATTTTTCAAAGTAAATTCACACTTCAGTTAGTTCTCAGTAGTCATAAATGGTTGTCAGAACTTGCCCTGGGTTCATCTAGATATTCCTTTGAGATAGACTTATTAGTGAGTGGATAGATTTCTTCCATATGCCATAAGATATAGACCACATGTGGCCAAATACAAAATAGCATCTGCGTGTGTGTCTGTATTATTGTGTCATATCTTAATGAAAAATTCTCCTAAGAAGACATACAGATGGCTAAAAAACACATGAAAAGATGCTCAACATCACTCATTATTAGAGAAATGCAAATCAAAACCACAATGAGGTACCTTGTCATGCCAGTCAAAATGGCTGCTATCAAAAAGTCTACAAACAATAAATGCTGGAGAGGGTGTGGAGAAAAGGGAACCCTCTTACACTGTTGGTGGGATGCAAACTAGTACAACCACTATGAAGAACAGCGTGGAGACTCCTTGAAAAACTGGAAATAGAACTGCCATACGACCCAGCAATCCCACTGCTGGGCATACACACCGAGGAAACCAGAATTGAAAGAGACACATGTATCCCAATGTTCATTGCAGCACTGTTTACAATAGCTAGGACATGGAAGCAACCTAGATGCCCATCAGCAGACTAATGGATGAGAAAGCTGTGGTACATACACACAATGGAATATTCAGTTCAGTTCAGTTCAGTTGCTTAGTCATGTCTGACTCTTTGCGACCCCATGAGCTGCAGCACGCCAGGCCTCCCTGTCCAACACCAACTCCTGGAGTCCACCCAAACTCATGTCCATTGAGTCGGTGATGCCATCCAACCATCTCATCCTCTGTCATCCCCTTCTCCTCCTGCCCTCAATCTTACCCAGCATCAGGGTCTTTTTAAATGAGTCAGCTCTTCACATCAGGTGGCCAAAGTATTGGAGTTTCAGCTTCAACATCAGTCCTTCCAAATGAACATCCAGGACTGATCTTCAGGATGGACTGGTTGGATCTCCTTGCAGTCCAAGGGACTCTCAAGAGTCTTCTCCAACACCACAGTTCAAAACCATCAATTCTTTGGCACTCAGCTTTCCTCAGAGTCCAACTCTCACATCCATACATGACCACTGGAAAAACCATCACCTTGACTAGATGGACCTTTGTTGGCAAAGTAATGTCTTTGTTTTTTAATATTCTGTCTAGGTTGGTCATAACTTTCCTTCCAAGGAGTAAGCGTCTTTTAATTTCATGGCTGCAATCACTATCTGCAGTGATTTTGGAGCCCCCCAAAATAAAGTCTCTCACTGTTTCCACTGTTTCCCCATCTATTTCCCATGAAGTGATGGGACCAGATGCCATGATCTTAATTTTCTGAATGTTGAGCTTTATGCCAACTTTTTCACTCTCCTCTTTCACTTTCATCAAGAAGCTCTTTAGTTCCTCTTTACTTTCTGCCATAAGGATGGTGTCATCTGCATATCTGAGGTTTTGATATTTCTCCTGGCAATCTTAAGTTAGTTAAGCTTGCTAGGAGTCATCAGGTAGCCATTAGTGGGAGAAGTGTTTGCAGGCCTGATTCCAGCTTGTGCTTCATCCAGCCCAACGTTTCTCATGATGTACTCTGCATACAAGTTAAATAAGCAGAGTGACAATATACAGCCTTGACGTTCTCCTTTTCCTATTTGGAACCAGTCTGTTTTTCCATGTCCAGTTCTAACTGTTGCTTCCTGACATGCATATTACTCAGCTATTAAAAAGAATGCATTTGAATCAGTTCTAATGAGGTGGATGAAACTGGTGCATATTATACAGAGTGAAGTAAGTCAGAAAGAAAAACACAAATACAGTATATTAACACATATATATGGAATTTAGAAAGATGGTAACAATGACCCTATATGTGAGACAGCAAAAGAGTCATAAATATAAAGAACAGACTTTTGGACTCTGTGGGAGAAGGAGAGGGTGCAATGATTTGAGAGAATAGCACTGAAACATGTATATTACCATATATGAAACAGATGACCAGTCCAAGTTCGATGCATAAAACAGGGCACTCAAAGCCGGTGCACCAGGACAACCCTGAAGGATGGGATGGGAAGGGAGGTGGGAGGGGGGTTCAGGATGGGGGACACATGTACACGCATGGCTGATTCATGTCAATGTATGGCAAAAACCACTACAATATTGTAAAGTAATTAGCCTCCAATTAAAATAAATAAATTACATGAATATAAAAAAAAAGCGGGGGGAACTGTCTGTGCGGATTTGGGCCAATTTCCCCCTTTTACATATAGGTTTAACTTATGAATGAGAAACAAAGCTTTAAAGTCAAACACCTGGATTTAGAATTCAGTGCAATGCACAGCAATTGAACAATTAACTGTTTGAGCAAAACCCAAAGGCTGTGAGCTATGTGTGTATTTGGGAAGAGAGTGTTCCAGGCAAAGGAAGTAACAAGCTAAAGGCCCTGTGGCTGGAGTGGAATGGGTCACAGGAAAGGCACAGACAATCGTTCAGAGAAATCCCAGGTCACCTATCTCACAGAGCCTTGCAGCCATTGTAAAGACTGACTTTACTCTCAGTAAAGTTGTGTAACCACAGTGCCTGCATGCTAAATCACTTCAGTCATGTCTGACTCTTTGCAACGCTATGGACTGTAGCCCACCAGGCTCCCTTGTCCTTGAGATTATCCAGGCAAGAATACTGGAGCAGGTTGCCATTTCCTCCTCCAGGGGATCTTCTTGACCTATGGATCGAACTGAGTCTCTTACATCTCCTGCATTGTCAGGTGGGTTCTTTACCACTAGCACCACCTGGGAAGCCAACAAGACCCAAATTGGCCTTATACTGTTTCTAACAAGGTACTGAGTTTCTTTTCAGAGACAACTGATCAAAAGCACAAGTCATGCAGGTGAGGCATGCACAGAGGAGATAATATTAATCTCCACAGCCAGAACCAAACTTTCTTCCCCTTCACAGAACTGGAACCTGAACATGGGAACCCTTTCAGAAGCAAAGGGTCTGTTGTCCAGAAAGACCCCTTTACTATCCTCACTGTGAATGGCCAGGTTCCAAAACCCTCCTACCATACCTGCTCCACCAGCGCTTCAGCATCCCAGTCCTCCTCCCCTAACTCACAGAGGTGTGAGCAAACCCCAGATCAGGGAGACCGATTTGAGTCCTGCCGCCTGTCTCCTAGCTCATTGACCTTGCAATAAACTTTTCTCTTTTCTCAAAAGCCGGCGCCATAGCATTGGCTTCTATGCACATCACGTGGGGCAGGGAGCCCTTTGCTTGGTAACAGTGGAAAGCCATTGGAGGGAAAGTTCTAGGCAGAGGAATAACACATCTGATCTGACTTTGGCAGCATCACTTTGCTGCACAGATTCGACCACAGAGCAGCAAAGGTGGAAGAAGGGAGGTGTCAGGAGCTTTGAAAGAGACAATGGTGTTGGAGTACAGTGGAAGCAGTAAAGGTGGCAAGAAATGATCAGACTCTGCCTGTGTTTTAAAGGTAGAACTCTCAGGAATTGCAGGCTGGTAGACTAAGCGATGGGAGAGGAGGCAGAGACAATGCCAAAGTTTCAGTCAGAGCAGCTGGAAGAATGAAGCTGGCGTTACTAAGTCTTCTCCATCTAATTTCATCCTTCAGTAAAATTTTCAGCCCTCCATTTTGCTGGAGTGATGAAGATACAGCCTCAGTGAACAGATGGGCTGACAGTCCTTCTCAGTCACAGGCAATTCCTGGGATGTGTCTGGGGACTGGGCTGGGGACTCCCAAGCTGCAGTCAGTCCAAACCCAGGCCTGTGCTGCAGGGAGGCAACCTGGAGGGGGACAGGCCAAGGGTCTGTTTATTTGAGGAAGTGAGGTGTTCCCCAGAAGAGAACTCTCCCAAGGAAAGAGAAAGTGAGAGTCATCAGACCAGTGACAAACAGAAGTGGAGTAGAATTTCAGAAGTGGAGTAGAAAACAGAAGCAACAGGAGTGGAGGAGAATTTCCAGAATCAGTGTGTACCGCTGTCGCCAGGTTCTTCCCCAGCCCAGACCTCCACTGACTTCCGTCTGAATCCCAGAGAGAGTGAGAGCAAGAACGAGAGCAAGAGAGAAAAAAACAAGACAAATGAGAATAATGCCTGAAAGAGAGCAGCTCTCACTGATATCTCTGAAAGGCCCCTGGGCTGAGCCGTACCCACTTGGGGCCCAAGAGCAAAGGGTCTCCTCTTCCTCACCACCCCACAGGGTTGGCCTGGAGTCACCCATAAGAAGAAAAATAAATTAGCAGGGGATCATTGTAAGTGAATGCAGGGAGCTCCTGGGCATTCCCAGAAACACATGGTGGGAACTAGTGGGGCCAAAGTGACTCATTTGGGGTTAAGGATTATACTAGCGAAGCACAGACTGTGTGAGTCTTCAATGAAATGGTGATTTCATAGGTGACAAAAGGCCAGCACGCCATACAAAGGTTTCTGGAGAGCCTGCCCTCCCATTCAGACCTTGGCAGGGACTTGGCAGCCTGCCTTCAGCTGGGATAGCCAGGGGAAGAAATGTTAGGACCACGGGGAGAGTGGACATACACACAAAAGATGTGTGTGTGTGTGTGTGTGTGTCTGTGTGCTCAGTCGTGTCTGACTATTTGTGACCCATGGACTGTAGCCCTTCAGCCTCCTCTGGCCATGGGATTTCCCAGGCAAGGATACTGGAGTGGATTGCCATTTCCTTCTCCAGGGGATCTTTCAGACCCAGGGATTGAACCCACATCTGCTGCATTGGCAGGCGGATTCTTTAACACTAGCGCCAAAGACAGGAGCCTTCAAAGGGCTAAAACACTGAGATCAAAAGGTTTCTACCTTTTTTATGAAATTGAAAGATTTTTTTACCTCTTTAGTGAGGATTAAGTTGCAAAGTGATAGCAGCTGAGATGTGGGAGGGAGATGAGAGGATCACAGCTCAAGAGGACACATTGCCATGGGCTTGGGGCACACTTAGTCTCTGCTCTGGTCCAACTGCCAGGACACCAGCCCTTGGGATCTGTGACCTTGGCCTTCTGCACAAATGCAGGCAGGAGAGTTAGGCAGGGATCCCACTCCCTCTAACCTCCAAAATGCTTCCACCTGTCTCCAGGGTCCTAAAATGCTTCTTGTATGCTGATTATCCTTCTACAACTAAGTAAAAGGAAGCTTCCATTGCTCCCAGGACTCATCTATCTGGAGGGGTTATGATGGCATGGCTCCAACTGGGTGCTGGAATGATCAGAGAATTGTCAGTGAAAGGAGGAGGTGTAACACTTAGGAGTAAGTTGGGGTCAGCTCTTTCAAATCCCAACCTCATTCCTCAACTTCTGTAGATGTTAGTTAAAATATTCCATCCAGTGCCATGGATCTCAACTTTGACTACAATAAATTCACCTGGTGAAACTTTTAAAAATCTCAGTGCCCCTGGATTGCAAGGGTTTTGGGAGAAAGAAGGAAGGGCTGACTAGGCAAAGCACAGGGGATTTTTAGAGCACTATTCTATGTGCAAACTATAGAATATAGTTTTAGGAAACTATGCTATGTGACACTATAATGGTGGATTCATAACCTTATGCATTCATCAAAACCATAGACCTACACATGAAGTTCAGTTCAGTTCAGTCACTCAGTAATGTCTGACTCTTTGCGACCCTAGGGACTGCAGCACGCCAGGCTTCCCTGTCTACCACCAACTCCCAGAGTTTACCCAAACTCATGTCCGTCGAGTCGGTGATGACATCCAACCATCTCATCCTCTGTCGGCCCCTTCTCCTTCCACCTTGAAACTTTCCCAGCATCAGGGTCTTTTCTAATGAGTCAGTTCTTTGCATCAGGTGGCCAAAGTATTGGACCTTCAGCTTCAACATCAGTCCTTCCAATGAATACCCAGGATGATCTCCTTTAGGATGGACTGATTGGATCTCCTTGTGGTCCAAGGGACTTTCAAAAGTCTTCTCCAACACCACAGTTCAAAAGCATCAGTTCTTAGGTGCTCAGCTTTCTTTATAGTCCAACTCTCACATCCATACATGACTACTGGAAAAACCATAGCCTTGACTAGATAGACATTTGTTGGCAAAGTAATGTCTCTACTTTTCAATACACTGTCTAGGTTGGTCATAACTTTCCTTCCAAGGAGTAAGCGTCTTAATTTCTTGGCTGCAATCACCATCTGCAGTGATTTTGGAGCCCCCCCAAAAATAAAGTCAGCCACTGTTTCCACTGTTTCCCCATCTATTTGCCATGCAGTGATGGGGCTGGATGGCATGATCTTAGTTTTCTGAATGTTGAGTTTTAAGCCAACTTTTTTACTCTCCTCTTTCACTTTCATCAAGAGGCTCTTTAGTTCTTTGCTTTCTGCCATAAGGTGGTATTATCTATATATCTGAGGTTATTGATATTTCTCCTGAGAATACACTGATCAGAGCAAACACCCTCTTCCAATAACACAAGAGAAGATTCTTCACATGGACATCACCAGATGGTCAATACCGAAATCAGATTGATTATATTCTTTGCAGCCAAATATGGAGAAGCTCTATACAGTCAGCAAAAACAAGACAGGGAGCTGACTGTGGCTCAGATCATGAACTCCTTATTGCCAAATACAGACTTAAATTGAAGAAAGCAGGAAAAACCACTAGACCATTCAGGTATGACCTAAATCAAATCCCTTACGATTATATGGTGAAAGTGAGAAATAGATTCAAGGGACTAGATCTGACAGAGTGCCTGATGAACTATGGATGGAGGTTCATGACATTGTACAGGAGACAGAGATCAAGAAAATCCCCATGGAAAAGAAATGCAAAAAAGCAAAATGGCTGTCTGAGCTGTCTTACCAATAGCTGTGAAAAGAAGAGAAGCGAAAAACAAAGGAGAAAGGGAAAGATATACCCATATGGATGCAGAGTTCCAAAGAATAGCAAGGAGAGATAAGAAAACCTTCTTCAGTGATCAATGCAAAGAAATAGAGAAAAACAACTGAATGGGAAAGACTAGAGATCTCTTCAAGAAAATTGGATTCAAGAAAATGTTCAAGGGAATATTTCATGCAAAGATAGGCTCAATAAAGGACAGAAATGGTATGGACCTAACAGAAGCAGAAGATATTAAGAAGAGGTGGCAAGAATACACAGAAGAACTGTACAGAAAAGATCTTTATGACCTAGATGATCACGATGGTGTGATCACTTACCTAGAGCCAGACATCCTGGAATGTGAAGTCAAGTGGGCCTTAGGAAGCATCACTACAAACAAAGCTAGTGGAGGTGATGGAATTCCAGTTGAGCCATTTCAAATCCTAAAAGATGATGCTGTGAAAGTGTTGCACTGAATATGCCAGCAAATTTGGAAAACTCAGCAGTGGCCACAGGACTGGAAAAGATCAGTTTTCATCCCAACCCCAAAGAAAGGCAATGCCAAAGAATACTCAAACTACCACACAATTGCACTCATCTCTCATGCTAGTAAAGTAATGCTCAAAATTCTCCAAGCCAGGCTTCAACAGTATGTGAACTGTGGACTCGCAGATGTTCAAGCTGGTTTTAGAAAAGGCAGAGGAACCAAAGATCAAATTGCCAACATCTGCTGGATCATCGAAAAAGCAAGAGAGTTCCAGAAAAACATCTATTTCTGCTTTATTGACTACGCCAAAGCCTTTGACTGTGTGGATCACAGTAAACTGTGGAAAATTCTGAAAGAGATGGGAATACCAGACCACCTCACCTGCCTCTTGAGAAATCTGTATGCTAGTCAGGAAGCACCAGTTAGAACTGGACATGGAACAACAGACTGGTTCCAAATAGGAAAAGGAATATGCCAAGGCTGTATATTGTCACTGTGCTTATTTAACTCATATGGAGAGTACATCATGAGAAACACTGGGCTGAAAGAAGCACAAGCTGGAATCAAGATTGCTGGGAGAAATATCAATAACCTCAGATACACATGAAGAGTGAACCCTAATATAAACTATGACTTAAGTTAATACTCAAGCTTCCCTACTGGTTCATTACTGTAATAGCTGTACCACACTAATGCAAGATGTGACTAATAGAGGAATCTGTGTGCAGGGGAAAGGGGGGATTTGGGAATTCACTATATTTTCTGGGCAGTTTTCTGAAGATTGTGTTAAAAAATGATGTCCTTTAAAAAAAAAAGGCCTCAGGAAAAAAAAAAAAATTCCGGTGCCCTAGGCATCATGCCAGGCCAACCAAATCAGTATACATTTAAAGCTCTCCATTTGATTTCCATGCACAGCCACCATTAAGAGTCATTAGTTGTCCTGCTTCACTTTCAGGCAACTGAAACAATCTCTGTGGGAGGTCATGTTTTAGAAAACACTCCTGAGTGCTTATCACATGCAGTTAGGGCTGACAACCAACCACAGACTCTCTTATTAGTAAGAAGGTGATCACACTTTACTCATTAGACTGTCATCAGGATTAAGCAAGGTAATATATGAAATGCACTAAACATAGTGCTTGGTTCTTCATAATCATTTAATAAATGGTAGGATTTTTTATAAAATTATTATTGTTGTTGTTGTTGTTATTATTACCCACAAGAGGATAAAGGGATACAAGGAGAGAGATTAAAGATTATAAACACAAACCTAGGGCTTCCCTCGTGGCTCAGACGGTAAAGAATCTGCCTGCAATGTGAGAGACTGGAGCTTAACCCCTGAGTTGGGAAGATCCCCTGGAGAAGGAAATGGCTACCCACTGCAGTATTCTTGCCTGGAGAATTCCATGAACAGAGGAGCCTGGTGGGCTACAATCCATGGCGCTGCAAAGGCTAACACTTGCCCAGAGGCATTCTAGGGAGGACAAACCTCACTCCACCAACCTTTGTGTTGGGCTTAGCAAAGCCCAGTGAAACCCCAGAACTCTGACTTGGCAGCTTGTCCAGAAACATCTCAGTCTCTGAGGTGAAACCTTGATCTCTGACCCTAGCTATCACCCCCGTTCCAGAGGAGGAGGTCAGGGGAGGGAACAGCACCCTGGGTTGGGTCCTGAAGAGAAAAGGGAAGTTTGAAAAGAGGCACCAGTCAGACTGACTACTCAGGCTTTGCAAAGACACATCCAACTAGTTTCCGGGTGCTACACAGGACTGAACCAGAAGAGACACTTCATTTGTAAAAGGCTGAGGTGGCTGTGACAGCAGGCTGTCTCTGGTGCTGAAAGTGTCCCCTGAGTGGGATGTGTAAAAGGACGAGAGAACAGAGGTCACTTGGGACCTCCTTCCAGCATCTGGGAAAGACCTAGGGATGATTCTGGATTTTACTTCCTGTGCCTCTCATCAGCGTGACATTTTCCTAAATGTCTCCTTGAAATCAGACAGAGCTACCACCTCCCAGCTATTGCTTGCTTGGGACAGAGACACAACCTCTCTGAAGCTCAGGTACTTTATCCTAAGAGTAGGCCCAAAATACTTTGAACTTGGCTTTATGAATGAGGGACTCCATCGAAGATTAAATGAAAGTCAATGAAATGAGGCAAAACAGTACCGAGCACATGGTAGGAATTCCAAAGCTCTGACCTCCTATAGGGCTGGACTGCCTTCAGCAGACCAGCCTTGTTGTTTCCATGACAGAAGGGGGTCTTCACAGGATATCGATTTCAGAGTTGGCTTTAATTAGAAGAAACTCTTGAGGAAAGAATTGATTTGTCCTGCTTTGTTTGTGTCCCCCTACAAACACAGCCTTTCCATGGTGAAGAGAGTGGCTTGGACTCAAGGTGTTCGTTTCTTTATTTTTTTTAAATTTTCCCCTTGGTTTTCTTTTTTAAATTTATTTTTTAGTTGTGGCAAACAGAAGCTACTCTCTAGTTGTGGTGTGGAGGCTTCTCATTGTGGTGGCTTCTTTTGTTGCGGAACACAGGCTCTAGAGCATGGAATGAGTAGCTGCAATGCACAGGCTTAATTGCCCTGAGGCATGTGGAATCTTCCCAAACCAGGGATCAAATCCATGTCCCCTGCATTTGTAGGCGGATTCTTAACCACTGCACCACTAAGGAAGTCCTAAGGCCTTCATTTCCTGACTTCATGAGCTCAAAATGCAGCATGGGAGTCAAAAGCTACTGCTCTTTGTAAGGCCCATCGCACCTGTCCCATCCCAGCGACCCCAGGCTTGCAAATCATGGGAAAGGATCCCTTTAGGCCATTGAGTGCATGCTAAGTCGTTTCAGTCATGTCTGACTCTTTGTGACCCACTGGACTGTGGCCTGCCAGGCTCCTCTGTCCATGGGATTCTCCACACAAGAACACTGGAGTGGGTTGCCTGCCCGCCTCCATGGGATCTTCTCCACCCAAGGATCAAACGCGTATCTCTTACATTTCCTGCATTGGCAGGCAGGTTCTTTACCTTTAGTGCCACCTGGGAAGCCTCACTAGCCAATTCAGTTCAGTTCAGTCGCTCAGTCGTGTCCGACTCTCTGAGACCCCATGAATTGCAGCACGCCAGGCCTCCCTGTCCATCACCAACTCCCGGAGTCTACCCAAACCCATGTTCATCGAGTCGGTGATGCCATCCAACCATCTCATCCTCTGGCATCCCCTTCTCCTCCCGCCCCCAATCCTACCCAGCATTAGGGTCTTTTCCAATGAGTCAACCCTTCGCATGAGGTGCCCAAAGTATTGGAGTTTCAGCTTCAACATCAGACCTTCCAATGAACACCCAGGATTGATCTCTTTTAGGATGGATTGATTGGATCTCCTTGCAGTCCAAGAGACTCTCAAGAGTCTTCTCCAACACCACAGTTCAAAAGCATCAATTCTGCGGCACTCAGCTTTCTTCACCGTCCAACTCTCACATCCATACATGACCACTGGAAAAACCATAGCCTTGACTAGATGGACTTTTGTTGGCAAAGTAATGTCTCTGCTTTTAAATATGCTATCTAGGTTGGCCATAACCTTCCTTCCAAGGAGTAAGTGTCTTTTAATTTCATGGCTGCAGTCACCATCAGCAGTGATTCTGGAGCCCAAAGAAGTAAAGTCTGACACTGTTTCCACTGTTTCCCCATCTATTTCCCATGGAGTGATGGGACCAGATGCCATGATCTTAGTTTTCTGAACGTTGAGCTTTAAGCCAACTTTTTCACTCTCCTCCTTCACCTTCATCAAGAGGCTCTTCAGTTCTTCTTCACTTTCTGCCATAAGGGTGGTGTCATCCACATATCTTAGATTATTGATATTTCTCCCGGCAATCTTGACTCCAGCTTGTGCTTCTTCCAGCCAAGCACATCTCATGATGTACTCTACATATAAGTTAAATAAGCAAGGTGACAATATACAGCCTTGATGGACTCCTTTTCCTATTTGGAACCAGTCTGTTGTTCCATGTCCAGTTCCAACTGTTGCTTCCTGACCTGTATACAGGTTTCTCAAGAGACAGGTCAGATGGTCTGGTATTCCCATCTCTTTCAGAATTTTCCACAGTTTATTGTGATCCACACAGTCAAAGGCTTTGGCGTAGTCAATAAAGCAGAAATAGATGTTTTTCTGGAACTCTCTTGCTTTTTTGATGATCCAGCGGATATTGGCAATTTGATCTCTGGTTTCTCTGCCTTTTCTAAAACCAGCTTGAACATCTGGAAGTTCACGGTTCACGTATTGCTGAAGCCTGGCTTGGAGAATTTTGAGCATTACTTTACTAGCGTGTGAGATGAGTGCAATTGTGCGGTAGTTTGAGCATTCTTTGGCATTGCCTTTCTTTGGGATTGGAACGAAAACTGACCTTTTCCAGTCCTGTGGCCACTGCTGAGTTTTCCAGATTTGCTGGCATATCGAGTGCAGCACTTTCACAGCATCACCTTTGAGGATTTGAATAGCTCAACTGGAATTCCATCACCTCCACTAGCTTTGTTCATAGTGATGCTTTCTAAGGCCCACTTGACTTCACATTCCAGGATGTCTGGCTCTAGGTGAGTGATCACACCATCGTGATTATCTGGGTCGTGAAGATCTTTTCTGTACAGTTCTTCCGTGTATTCTTGCCACCTCTTCTTAATATCTTCTGCTTCTGTTAGGTCCATACCATTTCTGTCCTTTATTGAGCCTATCTTTGCATGAAATGTTCCTTTGGTATCTCTAATTTTCTTGAAGAGGTCTCTAGTCTTTCCCAATCTGTTGTTTTCCTCTATTTGTTTGCACTGATAGCTGAGGAAGGCTTTCTTATCTCTCCTTGCTATTCTTTGGAACTCTGCATTCAGATGAGAATATCTTTCCTTTTCTCCTTTGCTTTTTGCTTCTCTTCTCTGCCCAGCTATCTGTAAGGCCTCCTCAGACAGCCATTTTGCTTTTTTGCATTTCTTTTCCATGGGGATTTTCTTGATCCCTGTCTCCTGTACAATGTTACGAACCTCTGTCCATAGTTCATCAGGCACTCTGTCTATAAGGTCTAGTCCCTTAAATCTATTTGTCACTTTCACTGTATACTCATAAGGGATTTGATCTAGGTCATACCTGAATGGTCTAGTCGTTTTCCCTATTTTCTTCAATTTAAGTCTAAATTTGGCAATATGCAGTTCATGATCTGAGCCACAGTCTGCTCCTGGTCTTGTTTTTGCTGACTGTATAGAGCTTCTCCATCTTTGGCTGCAAAGAATATAATCAATCTGATTTCGTTGTTGACCATCTGGTGATGTCCACGTGTAGAGTCTTCTCTTGTGTTGTTGGAATAGGGTGTTTGCTATTACCAGTGCATTCTCGTGGCAAAACTCTATTAGCCTTTGCCCTGCTTCATTCTGTACTCCAAGGCCAAACTTGCCTGTTATACCAGGTGTTTCTTGACTTCCTACTTTTGCATTCCAGTCCCCTATAATGAAAAGGACATCTTTTTTGGGTGTTAGTTCTAGAAGGTCTTGTAGGTCTTCATAGAACCGTTCAAGTTCAGCTTCTTCAGCGTTACTGGTCGGGGCATAGACTTGGTTTACCGTGATACCCATCGCCCAAGGTAAGAGAAACCCAAGTAAGAGGGTAAGTGTTGCGAGAGGGCATCAGAGGGCAGACACACTAAAACTAAAATTACAGAAAACTAGCTAATCTGATCACATGGACCACGGCCTTGTCTATCTCAATGAAACTAAGCCATGCCGTGTGGGGCCACCCAAGATGGATGGGTCATGGTGGAGAGGTCTGACAGATTGTGGTCCACTGGAGAAGGGCATGGCAAACCACTTCAGTATTCTTGCCTTGAGAACCCCATGAACAGTATGAAAAGGCAAAAGGATATGACACTGAAAGATGAACTCCCCAGGTCAGTAGGTGCCCAATATGCTATTGGAGATCAGTGGAGAAATAACTCCAGAAAGAATGATGGGATGGAGCCAAAGCAAAAACGATACCCAGTTGTGGATGTCACAGGTGATAGACCCAAAGTCCGATGCTGTAAAGAGCAATATTGCATAGGAACCTGGAATATTAGGTCCATGAATCAAGACAAACTGGAAGTGGTCAAACAGGAGATGGCAAGAGTGAACGTCGACATTCTAGGAATCAGCGAACTAAGATGGACTGGAATGGGTGAATTTAACTCAGACGAGCATTATATCTACTATTGTGGGCAAGAATCCCTTAGAAGAAATGGAGTAGCCATCATGGTCAACAGAAGAGTCCAAAATGCAGTACTTGGATGCAATCTCAAAAACGACAGAATGATCTCTGTTTGTTTCCAAGGCAAACCGTTCAATATCACTAGGCAATTACTAGGAATTAATCCAGTACAGAAGATAGTCAATAGCAGCCCACCGAGAGTGGGCCATTAAGGAAAGACTGTTCTTCTCTTCAGGTGTGATAAATAGTGCACTTAAAGTATTCAATACTATAATAAAGGTTGTAATTAAGTGAGGCAACCTGGCATCTTAATAACTGCATGCTCGAAAAGATTTTAACTTCAGACTGAGACACAGACCAACATTCATAATCCCTCAAATGGGTTTCCTTTCTAGAGGTGAGAGAATAAAGTCTGCCTTGCTTCCTGAGAAGCTGACAGGGCAGGAGTGTCCCCAGATCTTCATGGAGTTAAAAGTAAGAGGTGACTTTGAGCTCCTGCTGCTGCCTCTTTTGTTCTCTCTTGGTGTTTTCCTGCTAGCTTAATTATTACCATCCTCCTAGTGGGAAAAAGGGAGAAGAAAGGCCTAGGGAATGCAGTGCAGGGACCTGGTAGCCCCAGGGATATGCAGATCACTTAGCAATATATAAATGACTTCGCGGAAGTACAGTAAGCCTTCCTGGATCAAATCGTCTCCATTTCTGTGACTCATTATTAAAAGAGAGTCACTTTTTGCCATCACTTGTCCTTTTGCCCTCCTCTGTCCTTTCCAGAGTTTGCACCCACGCATGCCCACACTCAGATTCACTTCACACACAGATTCGCTTTAAAATCCAATTTTCCCTTTCCCTGTAAGTTCCAAGAGAGGACGTGCTTTTGTCAACACTAGAAAGGACTTTCAGAAAGATTTTGTAAAATACTGTGTTGAAGAAGAAGAAAAGACTGCAGAGATGCATAAAATGAAATCTACAACCCAGGTGAATTGGATGAGTGTCGATGCTGTAGAGATTGAAACACTCAGAAAAACAGTTGAGGACTATTTGAAATGCAAATTTCAAATACATGTTATAATTACAAGTTCAGCTTGGCAGTTTACAAAACAGAGGCACTTTGTTCATTTTCATCCCATCCAGGAGATGTGTATCAACTGTCAACTGCTGGACATTTGAAAACGGTTTCTGACATCATTCATTGAAGATTTCTCTAAGGCCTATTAGGATTGTGAGTCTGAGAAGAGATTGGGCAAAGGAAAGAAAGAGAATGCTTTCACTCCCACACATCTTTCTTTAGGTGCACACTGCCTTTGATCATAATCTACTGATAGTGTTTATGGAAAAATGATGTTAATCATATACTTTTATCCTGGGAAACATTTCAACCCTATGGACAAAGAATGAGCCTGTCAGAGAACAGCTGAGCTCTGTCTCTATCATCCATCCCCACTCAATCCCAGTGTGTCCCCCAGTCACTATTATTCCAAATTCTGAATATTCTAATTAGCCACCTCTAATAGAGACCACAGATTTCAAGAGTGAAACAATGCTTGTGGAGACCATCAGGGAAGTTTTTAGCTTAAGACTGTTACTAAAGTTTCAGTTTAATGTTAGGTGACAATCTCTTGCTTTGTGCTCTGGTTAGAGGACTTTATATTCGTAGGGGGCACAGCTCTCCTTTCTCCACTCAGTGAACAGTGCTGCCCAGGACGCAGAGGGGAGAGGAAGTTTCTCAGATCTTCTCTGGGCTCCTCCCCCTCCTCTGAGACAAGCCTGGAAGAAGAAAGTTCCAGCAGCCCATTGACTTCCCACACAAGGGCAGACATGAGCAGAGAAAGTCCTGCACTTTACACAAAGCCCAAGTCCTGCACTTCTATATAACATGCAGTGACTGAGCGGGGTACAAAGGACAGTTAGCTCTGTAAACAGAAAAGACATTTCTGGCAGGGATTGTTGTTGTTGCTGTTTAGTTCTCTCTGACTCTTTGCAACCCCGTGGACTACAGCCCACCAGGCTCCTCTGTCCATGGGATTCTCCACACAAAAATGCTGGAGTGGGTTTCTATTTCCTTCTCCAAGAGATCTTTCTAACCCAGGGATCAAACCCACATTTCCTGCATTGACAGGTGGATTCTTTACCACTGAGCCACCAGAGAAGTCCCTCTGGTAGGACTGCCTCTGTGCAAAGTATCAAAGTATTAAAAGTTTATTTCTCTGGGTCATGGCTTGGCCTAGCTACACCCCACACCCCCACACCCCAAATTGCCCTTTCCTCCTGGTGGGAAAAATCACCCACCAGGCAGGTTCACTGCTGATAAGGGCAACTAGGGTATGGTTCAGACCTCATTCATCCCCTGGGCCTGGTGCCCAGGTGGTGTTTCTGACTTGCTGATTTGCATTGGGATTGGATTGAGAGTATCCAGTGCAATGAGGATGAGCAGTGTGAGTGGAGTCACAGTTGGTCAGTCACAGGGTGGAGGAGTGAGGGGCAGACTTCTAAACCCTGGGCCCACCCAGAATTTCTGCAAGTAGAGCCAGGGAGGCATAGAGCCACACAGTGGATGTGTCGCTCTATCCATCTCAGAATATGCAGTTGCAGCTCAGAAGGTTTTAGGGATGGAATATTGCAAATCCTGCAGCCTCAGCTGTCAGAAGAGGTTCCAGACAATGATCACAGGTGCCTGAAGTATTCTTCTGCCTTAGAGGTAAGAGCAGCTCAGGAAGCTTGCCCAGTCGCACCCTGGCAGGCTTCCTTGCTGCCACTGTCTAGCAGCTAAGAACCCAAGCCCCTGGTGCCCTTTTTCACTTGTTCGGCAAATACTTAGTGAATGCATAGAATGTGCCAGGCACTGTGTTAGGTGCTGGGGAGGTAGTGCTGAGTAAGGAAGAAATCTACCCTGTCCTTCTGGAGTTTAATGTCTAGCAACGGAGACAGATGCAAAATAAATAATTCTAGTGAAAGTGAAGTCAATCAGTCATGTCCGACTCTTTGTGACCCCATGGACTGTAGCCTACCGGGTTCCTCCATCCATGGGATTTTCCAGGCAAGAGTACTGGAGTGGGTTGCCATTTCCTTCTCCAGGAGATCTTCCCAACCCAGGGATTGAACCTGGGTCTCCTGCATGGTAGGCAGATGCTTTACTGTCTGAGCCACCAGGGATAATAATTCTAGTGAAAGTGAAGTTGCTTAGTCGTGTCCAACTCTTTGCAACCCCATGGACTGTAGCCTACCAGGCTCCTCCGTCCTTGGGATTTTCCAAGCAAGAGTACTGGAGTGGGTTGCCATTTCCTTCTCCAGAGGATCTTCCTGACCCAGGGATTGAACCCAGGTCTCAGGGATCGAACCCAGCTCTTCCACCTTGCAGGCATATGTTTGACCCTCTGAGCCACCAGGGAAGCTTAGTTCTTTTTAATTGAGAAATGAGCTTCAGTGCAAGGCTGTCATCCTCTAAGGGCTTGGCCAGGCACAAGTCTCTTGACAAGCTTTTTAAGGAATTCAGACTTAGTTTGGAGAACTGCAAAAGAACATGTAGAGTCAGAAAGACTGGAAAAACCATCTTGTAACCCCACCCTTCATGCACAGATGAGTGATTCACATACATAGTCAAAGGGAAATTTGCCCATGTCACAAGGCTTCTTGAGCCACAAATTAGAAATTGAGAATATGTAGTAAATTACATATGAAAGAATACGTGTGGACCCCAGCATAGCCTTCAGAATTATCTTAGTAGATGACAAGGAGTTGTGGGGGTAGAAAGTCCCACATCACAGTGACCCTGGCTTCGATTTTAGAAATTGTTTATGTATAACATTGGCATATACGTGCAGCTGAAGTCCTGGGAGTTTCCTCCAAAAAAATGTTGAAACTGCATGATAATGACCTGACTCACAAGTTGCAGGAAGTTGTCCAATATCTCCACCCACACCCTTGCTCAACTCCTCTGTGAAAGCCACATATTCTGGGAAAGCAGATTTCTTGGTGTCACAATGGTAGATCTCCTCTTTGCTCCCTCTTTCTAGGAGACGCAAAACTCTCACTCAGGCAAAGTAAACAGGAAAGAGTGTCTTGTTTCAATCAGGCTAGATTCTAACTGATTTAAAGAAAAATATTACCAGTGAGTATCCAATTCAGTTACTGAGTGGTGTCCGACTCTGTGACCCCATGGACTGCAGCACGCCAGGCTTCCCTGTCCATCACTAACTCCTGGAGGTTCCTCAAACTCATGTCCATCGAGTCAGTGATGCCATCCATCTCATCCTCTGTCATCCCCTTCTCCTCCCACCTTCAATCTTTCCCAGCACCAGGGTCTTTTACAATGAGTCAGTTATTCGCATCAGGTGGCCAAAGTATTGGAGTTTCAGCTTCAGCATCAGGTCCTTCCAATGATTATTCAGGACTGATTTCCTTTAGGATGGACTGGTTGGATCTCCTTGCAGTCCAAGGGACTCTCAAGAGTCTTCTCCAACACCACAGTTCAAAAGCGTCAATTCTTTGACGCTCAGCTTTCTTTATAGTCCAGCTTTCACAGCCATACGTAACTACTGGAAAAACCATAGCTTTGACTAGACAGTCCTTTGTTGGCAAACTACTGTCTCTGCTTTTTAATATGCTGTCTAGGTTGGTCATAGCTTTTCCTCCAGGGAGCAAACGTCTTTTCATTCCATGGCTACAATCACCACCTGCAGTGATTTTGGAGCCCCCCAAAATAAAATCTGTCTCTTGTTTCCATTGTTTCCCCATGTATTTGCCATGATGTGATGGGACCAGATGTCATGATCTTAGTTTTCTGAATGTTGAGTTTTAAGCCAACTTTTTCACTCTCCTCTTTCACTTTGATCAAGAGGCTTAGTTCTTCACATTCTGCCATAAGGGCGGTGTCATCTGCATATCTGAGATTATTGGTTTTTCTCCAGGAATCTTGATTCCAGCTTTCGGTTCATCCACAGCCTGGCATTTTGCATGATGTACTATGCATGTAAGTTAAATAAGCAGGGTCACAATATACAACCTTGACATATTCCTTTCCCAATTTGCAACCAGTCTAGCTGTTGTTTCTTGACCTGCATACAGATTTCTCAGGAGACAGGTCAGGTAGTCTGGTCTGGGTGAGTATCCAGGGAGTCTCCAAAACAAATATCTGCTTTGTGAGAACTCTGCCCCATCCAAGGGGTCTGGGGTCACCAGGCAGCCTGGGAAATCCCCTTCCGTGCTGGTTTGCTGCAGCTAATGGGAAATTGTGCAAGCTTGCTCCCTTGATGGTTTCCAGAGACCACTAATTAGGCTGAGCAGTTATGTGAGTGCAGTATTTTCAAGAGAGGATTTAAGTTGAGCACTGGTAGGACTGTTTGAAAACACTTTTAATGTAGTGGTTAAAATTAGATGATGTTACAATCCCAGTGAAACTTATGCTAGCAGGAATGACTTAAATATATTAAGTATTTAAATTGTTTAGGCTGTAAAGGTTGTGTATTGAAATGGTGTGAAATTGTGTATTGAAATTGTGTATTGAATGGTGTATTGAAATGGTGTATTGAATGGTATTGAAATTGTGTATTGAATGGTCCATCTTTCCCTGCAGTCACCCTCTGGCTCAGTCTCATAGATGACCTGGGTGTCACAGTTTCACTCCAGCAAAGTAGATCCTAACCCAGGGCTGTTGAAAGAAAATAATCTGAAGGAAGATGGTTCACACTTCTGTCTCCTGTGTTCTCCAGGACCCAGCTGACCACTCAGATACTTTGATGCCATTGAGGGAACTCAACCAAAGAGCCAACCTCTTCTTCTGTCTTCTCTCCAGTCATCCATGAACCAGTTCATTATCTAACGAGTTGGTGGCAATAAACTTTTGTGTGAGGATGGCTTTCCTGTTGGGAATTTTCTACTCCTTTCCTGCATGGACTTTGCTTAATGGCACAGCTAGAGTGAAAAGAATAATGAAGCTAATGCTGGGGCACACAGACTCCAATTAGAAACATTAATGATTTTAAAATAGGAAATGAAGATTACTGGGTGTCCAGTCAAGGGCTCAGTTCCATCTTTCATCATCTTTGAACTATTTTACAATTATGTAAGTTGCAGAAAACTGATGAAAATGCAAATGATTTGTATCCAGAGAAATGCAGACAAATTGTGTCTATTTGAATGCAATTGATTATTGTTGATGGATCATCATCAGTTTTTCAACTATTCATTTCTGTATTTCTGTTTGTATATCTATATGTCTACATATAGTTATCTACTCTGAATTCTCCTTTGAGCCAGTTGTATCATCTTATTGACTTTCTCATTAATTAATGACTTAAATAAAATCTTTGGCATGTGTTCACTTTATATTTGTATGAGCATCACAATTAATCTATCCAAAAACATTAGCCTTTAAAATAAAGGTAAGCTCTGTCTCATGCAGTATAGTTGTAGAAATATTTCTTAATGTTGACCATGATGATTATAAAGGAGGAAAGGATAACAAGTTCACCTCTATAAACTACCTAAGATTGCTGCCAAAACTCAGCCTCTGTGCAGTGGTGCTGAATTGAATCTTGGAGACAGAGTTTTGGATAAAGTAGAAAAGAATAACTTTACAATAATTCCCCTACATATGAACCTTCAAGCTTCAAACTTTCAAAGATGTGAATGTGCATTCACATGTCCAATCACATAAGTTAGTTCACATGTCTGACATCACATGCATGCATCCTCCGCAAGTGGTTGTGCTTTTAGGTACTTCACAGTACTGTATAGTACAGTAGTACAGTATCTTTATTTCAAGCCCAAGATGTCTGGAAGCAAGCATAAAAACAGCAGTGATGTAGCTGGTACTGCTCAGATGTGATAAGCAATAATGATGGAAACAAAAGTGAAAATTGAGAGAGTGGAGCAAGGCAAAAAGATGGTAGACATCACTTGTTCTTATAACATGAATCATTCAACCATCAGCACAGTTCTAAAGAACAAGGACAAGATGATGGAACATGTGAAGTCTGCTGTGTCAATGATGTCAAAGATAATATTGAGGAAGCATGGAAAAAGTGATGGAGGAGACGGAGAAATTTCTCAGGGAGTAGATGCAGGATCAATGTTATGTCCCACTCAACTTAATGTTGATTTAAGAGAAAGCTATGAAGACGTGAAGAAGAAGCACAGTGAAGAATCAGAGGGTGCATCTTTTAATGCCATCCGTGATTGGTTTCATTGGTTGGAGGTTAGAGCCAACCTTCACAATGTAAAAGTAAGTGGGGAGGCAGTGAATACAGATACAGTAGCTGCCTGGGAATTTTCTGAAATGCTTCAAGAAATTATTGATGAAGGTGTGTCTTTACCCAAGCAGATTTTTAATGTGGCTGAGACAGGACTGTACTGGAAGAAGATGTCAGACCAAAGTTACATCAGTAAGGAGGAAAAGTTAATGCCAGGCTATAAAGCAACAAAGGACAAGTTAACACTGTTGTTTGGTGGCAATGCTTCCAACAGCTGAAGCTTCTCTTAGTTTGCCATTTGGAGAACCCAAGAGCCCTAAAGAACATAGCCAAGGGATCTCTTCATATTGTGTCAAAGAGAAACCCCAAAACCTGGGTTACACAGGCCATTTTCCAGAACTGGTTTTTCTACCACTTTATCCCAGAGACACGGAAATACTGCTTGAAGAAGGATGTCCCATCAACATTCTTTTGCTGCTCAACAATGCTTCAGGCCACCCCCCATTCATGGATGACTTTCATTCCAACATCAAAGTAGTGTGTCTGCCACTGAATACTACATCACGCATCGAACTTATGGACCAGGAGTTATAGAGACTTTCAAGAAATATTATTTACGTCACATTTTTTGTCAGGCAGCAAAGGCAAGTGACAAATCAGGAACAACCTTTTGATCATTTTGGAAGGACTATAATGTCTACAGTGGCCTTGTAGATGTTATAGTCCTTCTGAAAACATTGACTTTGCTTCGTGGAGGTTGTACCTATCACCATGAATGGGGTTTGGAAGAACGTTTGCCCACAGTTTGTTCATGATTTCTATGGGTTTGAGAAGATGGATGAGGAGTCTAAAGAGGCCTTCAACAACATAGTGATCCTCAGTGAGAAGCTAGAGCTAGATCTGTGAGAGGACAGCTTCACTGAACTCCTTGCTGTGCAGCAACAGGAGCTTGGTAATGAAGATCTGATGGAACTGGAGACACAGAAAAAGGATGAAGAGAGACAAGAGGCAGAAAAAGTAACTGAAGAACCAAAGAGATTCACAATATAGGAAATGGCAAGATTTTCTTTATTTGAGGAAGCACTGTTAGGTTTTAGAGGCACAGGACCCAAACAGAGAATGGTACACAAAATTTGCAGCAGCCATTCAGAATGCAATCCAGTGCTACCATGTTATCTATGATGAGAAAATAAGAGTTACCACCCAGCAGTCCATGGGGTCACAAAGAGTAGGACACAACTTAGCAACTGAGCAATAACAACAACCCAGACATCACTGGATCATTTTTTCCAGAGGGGAGATAGAATTGAATCCAGCCAGGAACCAGAACCTGTGCCATCAATGTCAGGCATGAGTGACATTGCAGCTTGCCCTCAACCTCTTATTGCTCTACCATCCTTTAGCTCTACCATTTCCCTCTTCCAGTCAGTAACTCTTCTTGCTGTTCACTTGATGCCAGCCCCTGTAGGCCAGCTGTTACACTGTACTATTGTACTTTCCAAGGTTTTAAAATGTTTTCTTTATTTTGTGTGTTGTTTATGTATTATTTGTGTGAAAAGTAGTATTACCTTATTACGGTACAGTATTATATACCCAACTGTGTTATTTGGCTACCTATGCTAACTTTGTTGGATTACAAACAAATTGGACTTATGAACACACACTCAGAATGTAACCTGTTTGTATGTAGGAAACATACTGTATTGCTTTGCCAGGCAAATGGGGACACAGGGGTCATGACCTCAAAACCTGAGTGTCCTAAAAGGGAGAGATTTGATAAGGAGTTTTATAGCAGTGGTTCAAAGGCAGGGTTGCTGATAATGATCAGGTAGTTTGTAGGGCCTGAATCCATTTAGTATGGCCTCAGGGGGTCTCCTGATGAGCTTGTGTGGTTCTTGAGGTTATAAAACTGTGACCTTCTCTCTGGAATGAAGACTGCTTCATCAGTTAGTTAACATCTTCCATTTGTTGGGGATTCATCTTTCAGTGTCATATCTTTCTGCCTTTTCATGCTGTTCATGGGGTTCTCAAGGCAAGAACACTGAAGTGGTTTGCCATTCCCTTCTCCAGTGGACCACGTTTTGTCAGAACTCTCCACAATAACCCATCTGTCTTGGGTGGCCCTACTGGGCATGGCTCTTAGTTTCATTGAGTTAGACCAGGCTGTGGTCCATGTGATCAGTTTGATTTCTATGATTGTTGTTTTCATTCTGTCTGCCCTCTGACAGATAAGGATAAGAAGCTTCCTGATGGGAGAGACTGACTGTGGAGGAAACTGGGTCTTATTCTGATGGGCAGGGCCATGCTCAGTAAATCTTTAATCCAATTTTCTATTGATGGGTGGGGCTGTGTTCCCTCCCTGTTGTTTAACTTGAGACCAAACTATGGTGGAGGTAATGAAGATAATGGCGACCTCCTTCAAGAGGTCCCATGCATGCACTGCTACACTCAGTGTCCCCAACACTGCAGCAGGCCACCACTAACCCACGCCTCCGCTGGAGACTTCTGGACACTCACAGGCTAGTCTGGGTCAGTCTCTTGTGGGGTCACTTCTCCTTTCTCCTGGGTCCTGGTGCACACAAGGTTTTGTTTGTGCCCCAGAAGAGTCTGTTTCCCCAGTCCTGTGTAAGTTCTCTAATCAAATCCCACTGGCCTACAAAGTCAAATTCCCTGGGGGTTCTCAGTCCCTCTGCCAGATCCCCAGGTTGGGAAATCTCCTGTGGGTCCTAGAATTTTCTTAACAGTGTGATAATTTATTTGGTATAATTGTTCTTTAGTTTGTGGGTTGTCTGCTTGGTGGTTCTGTGCTGGGGTTAATGATGACCTCCTCCAGGAGAGCTTATGCCACATGCTGTGTGACCCAGGTCGGCTATACCCAGAGTCCCTGCCCCTGCAGCAGGGCCACTGCAGACCCATACCTCCACAGGAGACACTCAAACACAGGTCTGGCTCAGACTCAGGGATCTCCGGGTCCTGGTGCACACAAGGTTTTGTTTGAGCCCTCTGAGCATCTCTGGCAGGTATGGGGTTTGATTCTAAACACGATTTCACCCCTCCTAACATCTTGCTGGGGCTTCTCCTCCTTGGATATGTGGTGTCTTTTTTTGGTGGGATCCAACATTCTCCTGTCAATGGTTGTTAAGAAGCAAGTTGTAACTTTGGAGTTCTTGCAGGAGAGGATGAGTGCACGTCCTTCTACTCTGCCATCTTGAGTGCTGACCTTCAAAACTTTCTTGAACTAACAACTAAAAATGATGTCCTTTTCATCATAGGATACTAGAATACAGAAGTAGGAAGTCAAGAGATACCTGGAGTAGCAGGCAAATTTGGCCATGGAGTACAAAATGAAGCAGGGCAAAGGCTAACAGAGTTTTGTCTAGAGAATGCACTGGTCATAGCAAACACCCTCTTCCAACAACACAAGTGACGACTCTACATATGGACACCACCAAATGGTCAATACTGAAATCAGATTGATTATATTCTTTGCAGCCAAAGATGGAAAAGCTCTATACAGTAAGCAAAATCAAGACCAGGAGATGACTGTGGTTCAGATCATGAATTCCTTATTGCCAAATTCAGACTTAAATTGAATAAAGTAGGGAAAACCACTAGACCATTCAGGTATGACCTAAATCAAATCCTTTATGATTATACAGTGGAAGTGACAAATAGATTCAAGGGATTAGATCTGATAGAGTGCCTGAAGAACTATGATCAGAGGATCATGACATTGTATAGGAGACAGTGATCAAGACCATCCCCAAGAAAAAGAAATGTAAAAAGGCAAAATGGTTGTCTCAGGAGTCCTTATAAATAGCTGAGAAAAGAAGAGAAGCTAAAGGCAAAAAGAAAAGGAAAAATATACCTATGTAAATGCAGAGTTCCAAAGAATAGCAAGGAGAGATAAGAAAGCCTTCCTCAGTGATCAATGCAACGAAATAGAGGGAAATAATAGAATAGGAAAGACTAGAGATCTCTTCAAGAAAATTAAAGATACCAAGGGAACATTTCATGCAAGGATGGGTACAATAAATGACAGAAATGGTATGGACCTAACAGAGGCAGAAGATATTAAGAAGATGTGGCAAGAATACACAGAAGAACTATACAAAAAAATCTTCATGACTCAGATAACCACAATGATGCGATTTAGAACCAGACATCCTTGAATGTGAAGTCAAGTGGACCTTAGAAAGTATCACTATGAACAAAGCAAGTGGAGGTGATCGAATTCCAGTTGAGCTATTTCAAATCCTCAAAGATGATGCTGTGAAAGTGCTCCACTGAATATGCCAAAAAATTTGGAAAACTCAGCAGTGGCCACAGGACTGGGAAAGGTCAGTTTTCATTCCAATCCCAAAGAAAGTCAATGCCAAAGAATGCTCAAACTAACACACAATTGCACTCATCTCACATGCTACCAAAGTAATGCGCAAAATTCTCCAAGCTAGGCTTCAACGTATGTGAACCATGAACTTCCAGATGTTCAAGCTGGATTTAGAAAAGGCAGAGGAACCAGATATCAAATGCCAACATCTGTTGGATCATTGAGAAAACAAGAGAGTTCCAGAAAAACATCTACTTCTTCTTTATTGACTCCGCCAAAGCCTTTGACTGTGTGGATAAGAACAAACTGTGGAAAATTCTTAAAGAGATGGGAATACCAGACCACCTGACCTGCCTCCTGAGAAATCTGTATGCAGGTCAGGAAGCAACAGTTAGGACTGGACATGGAAAAACAGACTGGTTCCAAATTGGGAAAGGAGTACGTCAAGGCTGTACAGTGTCACCCTGCTTATTTTACTTAGATACAGAGTACTTCATGGGAAATGATGGACTGGATGAAGCACAAGCTGGAATCAAGATTGTAGGGAGATATATCAATAACCTCAGTTATACAGATGACACTGCACTTATGGCAGAAAGGGAAGAAGAACCTAAGAGCCTCTTGATGAAAGTGAAAGAGGAGAGTGAAAAAGTTGGCTTAAAACTCAACATTCAGAAAACTAAGATCATGGCATCTGGTCCCATCACTCCATGGGAAATAGATGGGGAAACAGTGGAAACAGTGTCAGACTTTATTTTTTTGGTCTCCAAAATCACTGCTGATGGTGATTGCAGTCATGAAATTAAAAGACGCTTACTCCTTGGAAGGAAGGTTATGGCCAACCTAGATAGCATATTTAAAAGCACAGACATTACTTCGCCAACAAAAGTACGTCTAGTCAAGGCTATGGTTTTTCCAGTGGTCATGTATGGATGTGAGAGTTGGATGGTGAAGAAAGCTGAGCGCCGAAGAATTGATGCTTTTGAACTGTGGTGTTGGAGAAGACTCTTGAGAGTCTCTTGGACTGCAAGGAGATCCAATCAATCCATCCTAAAAGAGATCAATCCTGGGTGTTCATTGGAAGGTCTGATGTTGAAGCTGAAACTCCAATACTTTGGGCACCTCATGCGAAGGGTTGACTCATTGGAAAAGACCCTAATGCTGGGTAGGATTGGGGGCGGGAGGAGAAGGGGATGCCAGAGGATGAGATGGTTGGAAGGCATCACCAACTCAATGGACATGGGTTTGGGTAGACTCCGGGAGTTGGTGATGGACAGAGAGGCCTGGCGTGCTGCAATTCATGGGGTCTCAGAGAGTCGGACACGACTGAGCGACTGAACTGAACTGAATGTATTAATTTTTATAAATCTAAATTTTCTATAACAAATCTGAATTTATAATATGAGAAAAATTTATAATAGATATATTGAATTTAATTCTAAAGTCTTTTAGGCAGGCTTTTTAATTCAGCAAGAAAGAGACTTACACCAATCACCTTCAGTGATGAGTGCTTTTTCCCCCCCACAAATAGAAGGACATCCCACCAAGTTGTCTCATCTGAACCCAGAATTTCAAAGACTGGGGCATAGAGCATGTCTCCCTGAGAATTAGTTCAGTGAAACAGCAAAATCCTCAGAGAGCTGCAGCCCTGGGAAATGATTGATGTTATGACTCAGAATTTATCATAGATTTATAATTTTTGAACAGTAGGGAAATTCAGGTTGTGTTCAGACTTGCCAATTGCTCTTTGCTGGCCAAAGAAGGAAGAAGTTTTAAAATCCTTCATACATTGGGAATTCGGAGAAAGTTGAAGCTCAGAGACAGAGACCGAGAATTTTTTTTTAATTAACATAGAAAATCCATGGATTGAGGAAATGACCACTTGAGGCAAACTGCTGAGTGAAAACATAAGCAGACTGGCAGAAAACAGAGAAACAGGGAGACAATCCCAAAGAAAAACAGGGACAGAGATACTTTTCTATTTCTTAGGAGGAATCATTGGATTTTAACATCAGAACCTCACTGTGAATGGTCCTTATCTAGGTCCCCAGTATGGGTTCAAGTTCTACACAAGCTGAAACTTCCAGGATGCCTAGTGGGCCTATGGGTAAACTTTAAGCAGTTGTTGACATGGGGGACCAAGGAACCTCATGGCATGGAAAACTGACTGGAATTTTGAGGATGAACTCTGGATCTTAAAACCTCTAAGCCAGAGGAGAACAAAGATTACCTTTTGAACACTCCTCTCACTTGGCCCCAGCAGTTTTCAGGGTGGGGCAAAATTCTCTCCAAGCAGAAGCAGGAGAGTGGCCGTTAGAACTTCCTGTGGCTGGTGACATGCCAGCTCCGGCTAGACCCGTTATGTAAGTTACAGGGAACAAAGAGCAAATGATAATATCAATAATAAGAAGGAAACACTTCTGGGCAAATACTGAGAGAAAACCATAATCCAAAAAGATACATGCGCCCCAGTGCTTATCACAGCACTGTTTACAATATCCAGGACATGAAAGATCCTAAACGTCCATCAACAGAGGATTGAATAAAGAAGATGCAGTTCGTATAGACAACAGAATATTATTCAGCCATAAAGAGGAACAAAATTGGGTCATTTGTAGAGATGTGGGTGGACCTGGAGACTATTATACAGAGTGAAGTCAGAAAGAGAAAAACAAATATTGTATATAACGCATATATGTGAAATCTAGAAAAATAGTATAGATGATCTCATTTGCAAAAACAGAAATAGAGACACAGCCGTAGAGAACAAATGTATGGACACCAAGCGGAAAAGGCAGGTGAGTGGCAGAAACTGGGAGACTGGGATTAACATGTATGCACACTATTAATACTATGTATAAAACAGATAACTAATGAGAACTTGCTGTATAGCACAGGGAACTCTACCCAGTGCTCTGTGGTAATGTAAATAGGAAGGAAATCCTAAAAAGAGAAGATATATGTATACATATAGCTGATTCACTTTGCTGTACAGTAAAAACTAACACAACATTGTAAAGCAACTATACTCCAGTAAAAAAATTTTTTAAATAGTAATAAGAAGGAAGCACACAAATGAAAAGTCTAACAGCTCAAGGCAGCACAATTAATTATGAAACCTAAAAGTATCTTTTGGAGGGATATTTTCACTTTAAAAGAGAAGTTTTGAATGAGAAGGATAAAAGACTATAGTGATGCATTGGAGACCCAGAGAGAATTTGTAAGGAAGCAGGTGGAAGAGGAAAATGGTGTACCGCAGGCTCTGCAAGGGCTTTGGAGACAGAGAGCTGAGGGACGCCATCCACTGGCTGGTAGCGTGTTTGGCAGTGGTGGAGGCCATGTCACTTCTGTCACCTGTGTGACATGCTGCAGGTCTGCTCTGGAATGAAAGGGGGGTTAGAGAGGGATGAAGATCCCGGAACTGTATCAGAGACAAACAAGAGATTTACTCTTTTATTTCTCTTTAGAAAGACTGAATTGTGTCACCTGGGCAAACACATTTTCAGCCAGTCGCTTTGATATTCTTAAATGATATATTCTGTTGACACATAAATTGTACAATAAAATGAGTCCTTTGTGTATTGTTAGACATCTTGGCTAGGTGTATCTAACTGAAACTTTCTGTGAGCTTTCTAGAGCCCACTTTCAAATCAGGGTGTTGGGAAGATGAAGTAGTATCACCTTTAGGAAAGCAATCTAACAATATGCAACTCATAAATTTTAAAGGTACTTCTACTCTTTGTCCAGTTGTTCCATTTTTGGAAACATCCAAAAGAGATTATAATTAATGCAAATATCCTTGGGTGAAGATGTTTATTATCTTACAAAAGTCGCAAAACTTCTTTCAGTCTAAGTGTTTAAAAATTAGAAATTGGTTAAGTAAATTATGAAGATCCGCACTATGGATGTAATGGAAATACTAAAATGATGGTTATAAAGTGTTTTATGTCATTAGGCTGTGTCTATGATATAATTTTAAGAGGGAAAAAGCAAGCTAGTAAACTTTAATATGTGATATAAACTCTAGCTATATAAAATATGAATTATGCATAGAAATAAGAACTAGATGAAAAATTATCTCTGAGTGATAAGATTACGTTTAAGTTTTATTCCTTCTCCTCCCCCATATTTAGATTTTACATTCCAAGTTTCCATATAAGCAAGTAATTAATTTATAATCTAAAGAAAAGAAATGCGTATGTGTGTGTGAGCACACATGTGTGTACATTCTTATGTGTTCATGTGCAGGCACACATACACGTGGTACCTTGATAGGAAAGCAGCTTCCTCTTGCAAAGTGGTTGTCACCTGTGTTAAAAATTCATATTCTTATTGCTTTTCCTTTTCTAGCTTGACTAATAGTTGCAGATTTGCACACATGCACAATATTTGCCCTGGAGGAGGGCACGGCAACCCACTCCAGTACTGTTGCCTGGAGAATCCCCATGTACAGAGGAGTCTGGCAGGCTACAGTGTATGGAGTTGCCAAGAGTCAGACACAACTGAAGCAACTTAGCACACACACATACCATATAAGCAGGGGCTTCCCAGGTGGCTCAGAGATAAAGACCACCTGCCAAGCAGGAGACGTGAGTTATATCCCTAGGTTGGGAAGACACCCCTAGAGAAGGAAATGGCAACCCACTCCAGTATTCTTGCCTGGGAAATCCCATGGACAGAGGAGCCTGACAGGCTACACTCAAAGGGGCTGCAAAAGAGTTGGACATGACTTAGTGACTAAACAACAACCATATGTGCAACACACATGAACACAAACACATTCATACACATGACTAAAATCTTTGTTAACAGGGACTTGAGATCAAATAGGATGAAGCATATAAAACTCCCTCTTTAAAAATTTTCTCTCTGTCTTCCTCTCCCTTCCTTCCTTTTTTAATTTTCCTCCTGGTCATCACTCTTCCACTCCATGATGCCTGAGGAGAGAATGAGAAAGACAGGCATCAGGCAGGGGACAGTGAGCCCAGCAGATTGCCTTGGCAGGATTACAGTGTAGTCGCATCCTCAAGCAATGAGCCAAAAACACTGCTGCGATGGGGTCCAGGCTGCAATGGAGAAGGGCCTGGGAGGCAGAGAGCTTGGATTCCATGAGACAGGACATTTGCAGCCCCAGTAGGCTCCCCAGCGGGGAGCACCCACATTCCAGAGAAGACTAACTGTAAGGAAGACTCAGAGTTGAGGTGTAGGCCCAGCTCCCAGCCCGACCTCATCTCTGGAGCACAAGAAAACTCAGGGCTGGCCCAGAGTTGTTCTCTTTCTGTGGGTCAAGGGGCCTATTTCCCCTCTCCTTTCCCAGTATACCGGCTTCATGTTAAACAGAGGTCACAGACCTCAAGATTGGGCTGTTATGTAAGTGAGGCAGATGAAGTGTGATGAAACACAGAGCGACAGGGATCGCAGCCTACTGGGAACGAGTGCTCTCCAAAGTGGTCCTGCATACCTTGTGCCAGCACTTTTGCTCATTGGGTATGAGGCCAAGAGTTGCAGTTATTCCAGTTTTTCAAAGGAAGCTGAAAATCCAAAGGAGCTTGGAATTCTAAGGGTGTATGTGCGTGTGTGTGTAAGAGCTCTCAATTTTTTAAAATGTTGGCTCAATTAAAAAACAAACAATGACAGTCTGGAGACCAAATAAAACATGTCTCCCGGCTGGATTTAATATGTGGGCCATAGGTTGGGGAATTTCTGAAATAAAACTACATAAAGCTTCCCCCATTTCTTGCCTTATGGCTAGTAAGAAACATGGTGTCTCTTGTAAAGAGATAAATATTTAATTCTTACTATGTGCACAACACACCCTATCTACTATAAGAGATAAATAAGAAATGCTGAGTTGTTCTCTGCCCTCTAGAAACTTAAGATACTGTTGAGGCAATAAGCTATTCACTCAGGAAAGTCAGGTAATGGTGCTATGCAGAATTCTGGTATCAAGGCCTAAACAGATCAGATTAAATATACCAAAGTCACCTTAAAAAGAATGGCTCTTAGATCTTTATCAAAACCTGACTGTAGTAAAGCCAGTGGTGTGGAAGTATCTAGGGTATTGTTCACTTTTATATTTCTAGCATTTCATACATAATAAATGATGTTCAACAAATATTTCTCGAATAAGAGGATCAAATTAATGAGTTATAGAGGGAAAAACTAAACCTTGTGAGCTTAGAAAAGTGGGGGGGAAAGAGAGAAGCAGATGTTTTCACTGTTGATGACAATATCCAATGGAGACACGCTGAAATTGGAGGCCAGAGCATTTGGTTAGTAGAGTCCTCATTCCTGCTGGAGAGCAAATGAATGTAGCCAGTTCTCGCTGTTGTTGTTTAGTTGCTAAGTCATACCTGATACTTTGTGACCCCATGGACTATAACCCACCAGGCTCCAGTGACCATGGAATTTCCTAGGCAAGAATAACATAGTGGGTTGCCTTGCCCTTCTCCAGGGGATCTTCCTAACCCAGGGATCAAGATGGCATCTCCTACATTGGCAGGCGGATTCTTCACCACCTGAGCCAGCAGGGAAGCAGTTCTCACTGTAACCCACATTAAATAGTTCGCAGGAATAATTTCCTTCTTTGCTGAAATGTCTAGTTAACCTTCTAATGACTAATTAAGCTTCCCTGACATCCTGATGGAGGAAGAAAGGACCCCAGTATAGGGGACCCATGAATTCCGCTCCTGTGAATGGCTTGCATCTCTTTACAGTGAGCGTTCTGACTTACACACAAGTGCTGGAAGAGCCAGGTTAGTGGTACTCTATCTCCCAGAGCCAGATGCCATTCTTCAGGATCCTGTCTTGGTAACTGCAACTGACCTTCCTCTCTGGTGCCTCTTATCTTTCATCGCTTTTCTCCTAGCACTGCCATCATGGAATAATGGCCTCAGTGGGCAAAGCAGACAGGACATGCACAGTTGTAGATCAAAGAAGGAAGCAATCATTGTGTTTTGAGTAGTCAAGAGAAAGCTCAGAACAAAGGAGGGGCCAGGGATAGCTCTTTAAAAATGAATCCGTTTTGGGAAGGTGGAGAGTGGGGAACAGATGGCATGAAGGCTTGTGGTAAAGCTTCCCTGCTGTGTCAGAAAGTTTGAGTTAGGTCAGCCCAGAAGTCAGGCTGAAGAGTCTGAACTTTATCCAGCAGACTCACAGGGGAGAAACTAAAGTTCTGAGGAGACAAATGATAGGATGAAATTGATGTTTACTTGGATCTTTTGAAATGAATAGAAAAGGCTTCATTACATTCTCACTATTGTTCAGAATTAGTGAATCAATCCTAAAGGGCTTTGTGGGAGTCAAAGAGGGCCGTCTCCCAGTATGTGAGCTGATTGCAAATACCTGATGCTTGGTCTCCCAGAGACTCGTGGACAATCTGAGAACACAGTGGGCCTTGGATTCCTGGATCAAGTGCAGCCATGAAGACGGCAACGTGAGAAAACAACACGATGAACTCGGATCTGTTGCGATTAACAGCTCCTCTCCGCTAGTCCTGATGCAGTGAAAGCTCACAGTCTGGTTGTCATCATGGACAACATTTCCAACACAGCCATTTACAACCCCTTGGAAACACCCTTAACCTCTGGCAATTCTAGGAGTTCAAAGTCCCAGCCATGTTACTCCCGAAAAATTAAAACTTCTAACGGGATGAGCAGAGACAAGTGCTCTTAGGGCCCCTTAGATTAGCTGGGGAATGCTGGGAGCCAGCTCACGAAATCCCACCCATGACAGAGTCATGAGAAAGAGCACTGATTTGAGCACGGCTTCTCAGGCCTCGGGGATTCTCGAGAGGCTGCCTCAGCGCTCACCTTAAAAATTAGATCTCTCTTTCTGACACTTGCTATAATAGACCTCTTCTTGTCTTCTGTGACTTGGACAAGGCTTTTCCTGATTCTCTTCTGAAATAGATCAGTCTGAAACCTCAATCAACAAGGCCCCTGAACGGTAGCACCCTAAATAAAATTATCTGGGATACAGAGTATGCTGATCTAAATTCCTTTTGCTAACATATTGGTTTGTTTAATAAATGTACCTGTGCCTTTGGAGCTAATGTGCATGACTATTCCTTAATAATAAAACAGCATTGAGAGCCTCCACACGAAAAGCCCCTATGGGCACAAAACCCTTCGCAGGAAAAAAGGCTTGTTGGGAAATATAGGAAATGTTGCTTTGTGAAACTGTTGCTTAGTCTATATTTACTCGCTATGTTTTTACTCTTAACTTATTTAGCCTATATAATAAAAGCATAATAGTAGAAGATTTATATAAATAGAAGTTTAGCTGTAATACAAATAGTGAGACAATTGTTGATTTAACTGAAGATTCTTACTTAGAGCTGACCTTCAGCTTGCTGTTCTATGACTTTATGGGACCACATTCTTTTCTGTTAAGCTCAAGGCTAAAGTAAATTACCGAAAACAGGTTTTGCCTTGAAACTTTCTATTGACAAATTCTTTCCTGCTGTGCCTGATACAAAAGTGTTCTGACTGATCAACCCTTATCAATAGGAGAGTCACAAGATGTTAGCAGGCCCCCAGGCCAGAAGATGATGTAAACAAAATGAACTAAGATATGCAAACGATGTTGGTAAAGGTCAACACTGTTGACCCATTAAGCTGATTTGATATGACTCTATACATTTGTTTCTATGTACCACTAAAAATATAAAAGCTGTCTTAAAAAACAATAAAGGCAGGAGACACTTGGAAACACTGAGACTCTCTGTGTCTTCTCATTCACATCGCCGATGCCGTCCATCCTGAGGGAACCCCTGGACCAGCTGGAGCAGGACTCCGGCAGGGGAACTTGTACAGGTCACGAAAATCTGGGGCTGTGGTTTTCAATCTGTTTCATTTCAGTGCCAAAACCCACTGTTCAAAACTCATTTAAGATTCCAACGCATGAAATGGGTGGACTTGTCAAGGTTCCTATAGGGAATCTTTTCTGATGGGCCTTTGCCCATGCTGTTTCCACAGCTAACACACCTCCACCTCTGGGGTCCCTGAGTCACCTCTGCTAAGCCCAGTGCTCCTTAGAACATGGTGTGAAAGCTTCTGGGCTGGACTGTAGACCTGAAGAATGAAAACTCTCTTTCTCAGTGGACCAAGGTAATAATAGCAATTGTAATCATACTTTTATGTAACATTTACTTTGTACTTGTTATGGGCCAAAAATTGTTGTAAGCACTTTCCATGTGTTAATTCACTGGATTCCTTGCCCCCCCCCCAATAATCCCCATTTTATGGGTGAGGTAGCTGAAGTCTAAGGAAACTCAGCATCTTGCCCAAGCTCGTAGTAAGTAGTAAAGCCAGGATTTGATTCCAGAAAGTCTAATGATAGAACCAGCTTTCTGAATACTTCAGTCTCATTGGTTCTGCCTCATTACCTCAGGAAATTTATTAAACCTGTAGGGTTTCTGTGCAAGTGTTCAGTTTTAGGTTTTTTTTTCCTCTTCTCTAAAAGGTGAGGAGTTGTCAGAGGAGCCAATCAAGTTTCACAGGGCCTGGACTCAAGGCCAGGTTTCTTCCGCCCCTCTTGGCTATACTACAAAACAAATGATTCCTCCAACAGCATCAGAGAAATCTGACACCCCTGTTCTGTGTTTCACAAGAGGAAGGATTGTGGCATTGAAGTCATAGCTATAAATATCAGCATTAATGAAGGAGGACTCCTGGAGACCTAAATGAATCCATTTTATCCATTTGTCATACATCAGGTTAATATGATTCTGGCAAATAATTATATTGAAAATTGGACAGAGATCGGGTATGTTGTTATTCCTTGTGAATGTTACAGCAGAGCCTTCTGGCCCATTAAAGGGTGATGATGCCAACACTAAAGTGCAGAGCTAAACTATAACAATTTGTGGCATTTAGACAAAGGAGCTCACAGCTCTGCACCCACTCTGGCTCAGGCAAAAGGACTGTCATTGTCTGATTCCTTAATGAGCAGAGCAGCTCCTTCATATAGATTACTGAATTGTCAGACCTGGTGTGGATACAGGAGGACAGGGTAGAGGCAGAATGGAATACTAATATAGCTTTTCTTTCCTTTTCTTTTTTTAAAACATCGCCTATAAGAATGTTCACACAGAAGGATATATACATTGGGTGAGCCCTGAAAATGGGATTTCTGTTTGAATATGTCAACCATGTTGGCAGCATCTTGTTTGACTAGAAGAATGGCTTATTCTCTCTTGGGTTAATTACAGTGGCCTCTGAGGGGAAAAGGGCTTCTTACAGAAGAAGGTGGGGGGAAGGAATTATGTGGCTGTGACATTTGCCATCATCCACTTGAGTTGCCTCAAGTCCTGGCTCTGTGTTCCAGGCTAGAGGGCTGGGATTCCCAGGAAGACTGACCTCAGGGAAGACAGTCAAGTTCAAGGGCCTTTCCGCAGCCACAGGGGCTTCTCTTCTGCCCTGTGGGTTGTTTGGCACTGTCCCAAAGGGGTGCAGAGAGATGAAGTTCAGCCCTTGCTCTGCTCACCCAGTCTTACTGCCATTCTTTAACTTGAACAAAGTTTGCATGAGGGTTAGTACTGGCCCTTGGCTCATCCAGCGTGGGCAAGGAACCACTGCCTGGGCTGTTACAGCACCATAAAGGGACAGCTTTACTTTGCTTTCTAGTGCTCGCGAGCAAATCCTCTCTGTATTCTCCTGTCTTATCATGCTCAACCTCCTCTCAGGTGGCATAAAAAGAGTGAGGAAAAAATGAGCTCGTAGTTGAAGAGAACAGATAGGTGGTTGCCAAAGGCAGGGTGTTGGGGGTAGGGGTAGGGGAAATGTGAGAAGGGGGTCAAAAGGTACAAACTTCCGGTTGTAAGATAAGTAAGTCTTAGGATGTAATAGCATACAGCATGGCAACTATAGTTAACAATACTGTATTGTATATTCGAAAGCTGCTAAGAGAGTAAATCTTTAAAGTTCTAATCACAAGAAAATAAAAGTTTGACTATGTGTGTTGATGGATGTTAATTAAACTTATTATGTTGAACATTTTGCAACGTACATGATTTCTGTATCCCTGGTTTCACCAATTGTGGATCAAAAACTTAACAATTAAAAAAAAATTTCTGGAAAGTTCCAAAAAGCAAAACTTGAATTTTCCACACAACTATTTACAGAGTTTACATTGTATTAGGTACCATAAGTAATCAAGAGATGATTTAAGGTATACAGGAGGATATGTTTAGGTTGTATGCAAATACTATATCACTTTACAGAAGGGACTTGATCTTCCATGGATTTAGGTATCCAAGAGGGTTCCCACAGATACTGAGAGACAACTATATATATATATATATGTATATGTATACTGCTTAGTCACTTCATTTGTGTCTGACTTTTTGTGACCCTATGGACTGTAGCCTGCCAGGCTCCTTTGTCCATGGGATTCTCCTGGCAAGAATACTGGAGTGGGTTGTCATGTCCTTCTCCAGGGGATCTTCCTGACTCAGGGATCGAATCTGCATCTCTTACGTCTCCTGCACTGGCAGGCGGGTTCTTTACCACTAGCACCACCTGGGAAGCCCGTATAGATAGACAGATAAATAGATAGAGATATCTACATAGATATACCGATATAAAATCATTATGTTGCATACCTAAAACTAATATAATGTTACATGTCAATAAAAAAATTTACAAATTAATAAGTTAATTAATATTTTAAAAGAGAGAGTGAGAAGTTATGGCTACACTAAGAACAAAATCACATTTGGCTCTGACTCTGTTAGCACTATGTCTTTCACTGGTAAGTACTACGTTAGTAAGAGTACTATGAATCTCACTTTTCCTCTGCAACTCTCTCCATCCCAGTAGCTTTTCAGCCAGGAATTGCCAGTGAGATGTTTCTTCAAATGCCCACACAAAGGCCCTCTTCCCCAATCTAAATCAACCTGGACTTTGTACAAATTGAAACTTAGGGAAACTGCTTTAGTAAGAAAGCAACCTAGAAACTCTCCCACCAATCAATCAACACTAAACATGGAGACTTCAACATAGTGTTTTTCTTCATAACATCCTGCAAAGCTGTTCTGTGTTAAATTGTTTAGCAAAATTCTCATTAAGATAACTGGTGACTTCCATGAAAATGTATGCCAGAATACTGCTATGTGGAAAAGCCTCAGTTTTTGAGGACAGTTGCTCTTTTCTGCCATTCAAAAAGTTGCCCAAAGTGTGGGTTCCTCTTCAGTCCACTGAGCGCTGTCCCAAGGACCCTCTGTCAGGGTCCCTCCAGGCCCCATGTGGTCCATTCTCCCTTTCGCCACCAACCAGTCTGAGCAGGCAGGCTTTGGTTTGAGTGGTGCATCGCTGAAAACAGAGAAAAGTCTAACTCTGAAAGCTACTCGGACCTTGAACCCAGTAACTGGAGAATATGTCTTCCTCCCCCCCCCCCACTCTCAAGAAAGAACAATGCCACATATTTTTCTAAAGAGAAGACACACAGCATAAGATAAAATCATTTTTTTTCCAGCTAAGACTCCCGCTGGGTTCCCCAGCCAACTTTCTGCAGCTCATAAAATAAACCCAATTCCCATTCATCTTCCCCAGCTCCAAATCCATCACGACTTGGCTGTGGACAAATGGGCAGGTGGTACTGCACAACGGGGCTTGGATGAGCTCTTTTTTCCTTCCTGGACGGAAGAAGGAGGATTAGCATAAAGTCTTTTCTGTTAGTGAATGACAGGGGAGACAACTGGGAGGATCATCTGAATTTCATCCTGGAGGAATGTGCAGAGGTGATTATCAAAACAGTTATGCTGTCTCCATAAAGACAACTCTGGAATTCGCCATACTGGCCACCATCTCAACACATGGTCCAGACAGTCTTCACTGGATGGAGATGAACAACTATGTGGTGGGGAGAGGAGGCGAGGGGCGGTGGGGGAGGAATAACGTGTGTGAGTGAAAAGTGGATCCTTGATAAACATGCAGCCCTACTGCAAAGCATTACCTGCCTTTGGTTTCCTTTTAAATATTGAGAATTGGGGGATCTTCCATGAAGTAGCCTCAGGAAAGGGAAGACATAAACCAACCTAAATTTTTCTGTAAAGTTTATAGAGCCTAAGTGTCCTCACATGCTTGGGCTTCAGAGAGAGCTGAGAGTTGCTGGGAGCTGTAGAATGTTCTAGGTGGGGAGAGGAAGCCAGGTTGTAGCTAGGAAGCATTTCTGGATAAGAACACACTAATTTCAAAGCTGCTAAAGCTTTTCTGTGTGGGCATACACACAAAGCTGCCAGATCTTCGTGTAGCTGAGAGGTGGCTATTAAGAGGTGTTGCCTGAGGAATAGTCCCTCCTTTTAACATCTGCAGGCCCCAAGGCCGGGTCTGGAAGCTGGAAGAGGAACAGAGAGTTTCTGAAGGTGCTTGAGGTAGACGGCAAGTGTTCAGACTCCCGTGGGGTGTGAGCCTAGCAGGGTTAGTGGTGTGAGCAGGAAACAGGATATCCTCCTCAGGAAGATCTGGGGCTTTCTGTCGCTGATATCAGTGATTGGCCTAAGGCCTATTATCTGTGAAAGTATAATGTGTTTGATCCAGTGATTACATATGGGTGAACTTGAATAGTGAGGAGACAATGCATATTTATGAAAACTGACCTTTCCAGTCCTGTGGCCACTGCTGAGTTTTCCAGATTTGCTGGCATATTGAGTGCAACACCTTCACAGCATCATCTTTCAGGATTTGAAATAGCTCAACTGGAATTCCATCACCTCCACTAGCTTTGTTCATAGTGATGCTTTCTAAGGCCCACTTGACTTCACATTCCAGGATGTCTGGTTCTAGATGAGTGATCATACCATTGTGATTATCTGGGTCATGAAGATCTTTTTTGTACAGTTCCTTTGTGTATTCTTGCCACCTCTTCTTAATATCTTCTTCTTCTGTTTGGTCCATACCATTTCTGTCCTTTATCGAGCCCATCTTTGCATGAAATGTTCCCTTAGTATCTCTAATTTTCTTGAAGAGATCTCTAGTCTTTCCTATTCTGTTGTTTTCCTCTATTTCTTTGCATTGATCGCTGAGGAAGGCTTTCTTATCTCTCCTTGCTATTCTTTGGAACTCTGCACTCAGATGGGAATGTCTTTCCTTTTCTCCTTTGCTTTTCGCTTCTCTTCTTTTCCCAGCTATTTGTAAGGCCTCCTCAGACATCCATTTTGCTTTTTTGCATTTCTTTTCCATGGGGATGGTCTTCATCCCTGTCTCCTGTACAATGTCACGAACCTCCATCCATAGTTCATCAGGCACTCTATCAGATCTAGCCCCTTAAATCTATTTGTCACCTCCACTGTATAATCATAAGGGATTTGATTTAGGTCATACCTGAATGGTCTAGTGGTTTTCCCTACTTTCTTCAATTTAAGTCTGAATTTGGCAATAAGGAGTTCGTGATCTGAGCCACAGTCTGCTCCCGGTCTTGTTTTTGCTGACTGTATAGAGCTTCTCCATCTTTGGCTGCAAAGAATATAATCAGTCTGATTTCAGTGTTGACCATCTGGTGATGTCCATGTATAGAGTTTTCTCCTGTGTTGTTGGAAGAGAGTGTCTGCTATGACCAGTGCGTCCTCTTGGCAAAACTCTATTAGCCTTTGCCCTGCTTCATTCTGTACTCCAAGGTCAAATTTGCCTGTTACACCAGGTGTTTCCTGACTTCCTACTTTCGCATTCCAGTCCCCTATAATGAAAAGGACATCTTTTTTGGGTGTTAGTTCTAGAAGGTCTTGTAGGTCTTCATAGAACCGTTCAAGTTCAGCTTCTTCAGTGTTACTGGTTGGGGCATAGACTTGGATTACCATGATATTGAATGGTCTGCCTTGGAAACGAACAGAGATCATTCTGTTGTTTTTGAGATTGCATCCAAGTACTGCCTTTCGGACTCTTTTGTTGACCATGATGGCTACTCCATTTCTTCTAAGGGATTCTTGCCCACAGTAGTAGCTATAATGCTCATCTGAGTTAAATTCACCCATTCCAGTTCGTCTTAGTTCGCTGATTCCTAGAATGTCGACGTTCACTCTTGCCATCTCCTGTTTGACCACTTCCAGTTTGCCTTGATTCATGGACCTAACATTCCAGGTTCCTATGCAATATTGCTCTTTACAGCATCGGACTTTGCGTCTATCACCAGTCACATCCACATGTGGGTATCGTTTTTGCTTTGGCTCCATCCCTTCATTCTTTCTGTAGTTATTTCTCCACTGATCCCCATTAGTATATTGGGCACCTACCGACCTGGGGAGTTCATCTTTCAGTGTCCTATCTTTTTGCCTTTTCATACTGTTCATGGGGTTCTCAAGGCAAGAATACTGAAGTGGTTTGCCATGCCCTTCTCCAGTGGACCCCATTCTGTCAGACCTCTCCACCATGACCCATCCGTCTTGGGTGGCCCCACACGGCATGGCTTAGTTTCATTGAGATAGACAAGGCTGTGGTCCATGTGATCAGATTAGCTAGTTTTCTGTAATTTTAGTTTCAGTGTGTCTGCCCTCTGATGCCCTCTCACAACACTTACCATCTTACTTGGGTTTCTCTTACCTTGGACGTGGGGTATTTCTTCACGGCTGCTCCAGCAAAGTGCAGCCGTTGCTCCTTTCCTTGGACAACGGGTATCTACTCACAACAGCCCCTCCTGACCTTGAATGTGGAGTAACTCCTCTCGGCCCTCCTGTGCCCACGCAGCCCCTGCTCCTTGGGCCTTGGATAATTCCTCTCGCCGCCGCCGCCAACCCCGGCCCGGCCTAGCCCCTGTCGGTAGCCGCCCCCAGCCCCCAGCCCGGCCTATATTATTATTAATAATAGCAAGAATATTATAAAGAGGTATATATTGAAAATGGGCTTCCCAGGTGGCGCTAGTGGTAAAGAACTCGCCTGCCAATGCAGAAGATGTAAGAGATGTGGGTTCAATCACTGAGTAGGGAAGATCCCCTGGAGGAGGCATGGCAACCCACTCTAGTATTCTTGCCTGGAGAATCCCATGGATAGAGGCGCCTGGCAGGCTACACAGTCCATAGGATCACAGAGTTGGACATGAATGAATCAACTTAGCATGCACACATATATTGAAGACACCAATGTCTCTTATCAACAACAACATTTATTAATATTTTATGCGTTACTCCAAAAATTTTATGTGGATATATGGTGATCTATTTATAGAGTTTCAAAAACAAACAGGACCAGTGTCCTGCATAAGAAATTATGCATTTCTTATTTTTCCCCATTTGCAATATGCTTAGTTAGAGACCTTTGGCTAAAAGCACATGTAGTTCTGATTATTTTCATGGCTTCATTGTATGGCAGTTCATGTTTTATTTACTAGTTCCATAATTTTTTTTTTTACCAGCTCTCTCCACTGTTGATGATTATTTCCAGTTGCTAGTTATTGCAATAAAAGTTTGCTGTTGAGTAATTACATTCATCACAGATAATTCTCTCTCTCTTAATAGAAGCCAGTCTCAATTACTGTCCAAAATATCAAGGCTTTCGGACTCCCAACTTACTCAGTGATCTCCTACATTGTCCCATGCAAATGTCGTGGGGCCATCTTGTTTCCAGCTTGACTCTTTTTACAAGGCCTCTTAACAGACTGTCCTCCACTCCTGTAGGCCTTGTAGTCTTTGGGATCCATACAACCTAAGTTTTCATCAGTTAATACTTACAAGTAACTGATTACTACTATTAAAAATGACCGAAGGAAACAATTTAGGTGATACAAGCAAACTTTATTTAACACTTCATGAAATGAACCATCTCCTTTTGGAGAATTTTAAAATGGGATGGTTGGGAGGCAGGAAGTTTTACAGGATAAAAAGGAACAAGGAAGTAAGGGGAGAGTCCAGAGATGGCTTTGTGTTTGGGAAACTGCCTTTCTGGTCAAGTGGAGCATTTCCCAGGGACAAAAAGGCTGTCTAAATATTGACTTGCTGACATGGCACCCTGTGCAGAAGCAGCTTCATCTTGGGTCAAGAAACCTATTTTTATTTCAACCCTACACAGGAAGAACTATGTGAAAGTGTATGTTCACAGATGGTGGCAGCTGGGCAGAAGGGGGAAACACGTCCCTTCATCTTTCTACCAGGGGAGATGATTTATAACTGTCAGAAATCTGATAAAAACATTAGAAGTACATAAAATCCACTATATAAATTATAAAATGTAAGTCATGATTCTATTTGTTTTGTGACAACTTTAAAAATGACTAATTTTCATCAATATAGAAAATAAATATGAATCACTACAATATCCCAGTGGTTGTTCCCACTTCCTCCCTCCCCTGCAAACATTACACTCACCCTGTGCCTGTGGATGGAGTTCAGTACTGGAAGTGGAGGAGGCTGGAGGGAGTGGAGGACAGGCAGAGAGGATCCAGATGGAAGAGATGGGAAAATGTCAGAGAGAAATTTCCCTCATGTCCCCATTTAGCCCGGAGCTGTGTCTGCCTGGGGCTTTACAATGAAAACGGTTCAGAAAAGAAGTCCAACAGAGGGAAAAAAAACTCTTTTGTGAAGCTTTCCAGGCATGGACATGTCTGAAAAGCTCAGTTGTGCAGGTCTACAGTCACCCACGTCCAATCAGCACAAAGACTGAGATGATAAACCTCCTTCACAGAAATTTCTGGAACCCAGGCATCTTTTCAGAGACAAAAGTCACCTGAAACATACAGTTCCTCTCTGGAGGATTTGTTCATCGTAGCCCCATGTTTTACTAACTGTCAGTTGGAGAAGCAAAGACAGGAGTCAGCACCACATCCTGGGATCTGTCTTCTGGGGATTTCAGGAGACACCAGGGAGTGCGGTGAGCTATGGGTAAACTTCCCACATTTGCCCAGGAGGAGCAGTTCATCTTGCTACTGTATTTTGTACAGAATGAACCATTTTTCAATCATTTCCCACTTTTATTCCTACTGGTAGTCCTTTTTTGCATGATCAGTCAGGTTGGCTGAGCAGAAAGACTAGCCAGTTCATCCCAGTATCTGGAAATGCCAGGTGTACTTCTTTTAAATCCTGGACTGTTTTTCACAGAACGAGGTTAAGCCTCCATCCAGAAGGTTCTGCCTGGCAGGTAAGCCAGGTGCTGCACCTGTGCTGTGGCAAGTTGGGCTGCGACCAGTCAGAAACTCCTGTTGGGCTGTGAGGGCTGGAGGTTCCCCATTCATGTCTACCATGAGGTGAGCCAGGGTCAAGCAGTGGAAGGGCATAGGGTTTACAGTTTCTAGCTACATTCCTTGCTAATACTGTGACTTCTTTCTCATAGTTAGCACTCAAGGCATCATTAGCTGTTATCACGGACAAGTATTAGTGGTGAAATGTCATCAGAACTAAGGCACTGTTTTCTTCTTGTCCCTTGCTACTCATGGCACATTCATATACCAGGTTCATCTTCATCTGGAAGCTTATTAGAAATGCAGATTCTCAAGCCCCAGTCCAGAACAATGGAGTCAGGTTCTACATTTCCTCAAGATCCCAGGAAGTTCCCATATGCACAGTCTGAGAGGCCCTGCAGTCTAGTAGTCAAACCTCCTGCCTCCCTGAAAGGGCCAACCCACTCACTCTGCTTTATTCAGAAGAACTGTCTCTCCGAGTGTTCTCCTTGTGGTGAACACTCTTCCTACAACCTAAATCTGGACAGATGGTCAAATCAAATATGAACTGACTTAATGAGAGCAGTGGGACAGAATGTTTGACATTGAGATTGACCTTCACCATATTTAAGTCTTTTCATAGCCATTTTGCTTTCTTCTTTCTGAAAAGGATAGAGAATTATTTCAAAACAGTCCACCTCCCCAGTTGAGTCATTGATGAGGCTGTATGGTGGTTTTCATAAAATTTTCTGTCAAAATGTTTCTTTTAAGGAAAAAAAAGAGTCCCTACCAGACACACGATAGGAAAACGCCCCTTTTCCATGCAACTTCCAGAGGTCAGTTGCTGCACTGACGGAGCTGGTCTGTGTGGCCACTGTACCTCCCCCTTCGGTGAATGTTACAGGCCTATTAAATGCCCTTTTCTTACATCTGCACAAGCAGGACACTGGGCCATATGCAATGGCAGTTTTTCAAGGTGAACTACATTGCAGTCTTACAGCAACTCTTCATCAGGACCCACTAAATCAGAGGCGGCAGCAGGTGCTGCTCCTAAGTCCCTGAGTTCCTAATCCGAGGCCTCTGCTGACCATCAGTGACACCATGGAGACTCTGTTTAGAATCAGCAATGCTGCCTGAACTGTGAGTTGTGACTCGGAGGCTGTGAGCAAATAGAGATTTCATTCAAGTTTGGTTTAAGTTTCCAACTTTTCCCATTTTCTATCTGAAAATATGTCTATGTCCACTGAGCGAAAACTGCAACAGGAGTGGCCTTCATCATAATACCCTTGACCAAGAGCTGGACAGTTCGTGGGCAGCATAGGAATTGCTCTGAGACCAGTGGAATCATGGGAATTGCTCTGAGATCACTGGAATCATGGGAATTGCCCTGAGACCAGCAGAATCATGGGAATTGCTCTGAGATCACTGGAATCATGGGAATTGCCCTGAGACCAGTGGAATCAAGGCACGGGTTGGCTCTGGGCTCTGACGGCAGAAAGACATGTCAACTGGGAGCTGATCACTTGCTGGTACTAGAATTCCAGCTCACACCAGCTCGAGTTAGCTTAGTAACTGGGAAGAGTGCTGGGTGGCTCACAAGTAGAAGAGAGAGTTGAGAATCAGGGTATTGGGAGACCTAATGCTTCCAAGCACTTCTTCTTTCCTTGTAGTGTGTGTGTGTATGTGTGTGTGTGTGTGTTCTCAGGCTGGCATCTTCTTTGCCACTAGAGTTGATTGCTGCAAGGTGCTCTTTGACTTGTCTTTCCCTTGCATGACGCTAAAGGGTCAGCAAATTATTGGCCCGGTGGCCTGTTTTTGTATGCCCCCAACTCTACACATGGCAAACTAGGAATGTTTTTAAATTTTTAAAGAATTGTGGGACAGCAAACAAAGAAGGCTATGAGACAGGATGTTCTGTGAGCTGCAAAGCCTAAAATATTATGAATATTTACTATTTGGCCCTTCGCAGAAAAAATGTTCTCACTCCTGAAGGGAAAGAGTTTCTCCCTGCCTCCACCAATTACAGCAGAAATGGCCCTGAGAGACATACGCATTCCTGAGGCAGTCACTGTGGCCACTGTGGGTCTGTGCAGGACTGAAAGGTCAGGGAGCGGAGGTGGGCTCTGATTGACCAGGTTCATATGACTTCAGGGTTCTGGGGGGCAGGACAGTTCTTCCAGGAAAAAGCAGGTTGCAGCTCCCAAAAGTAAAAGGGAGAATTGGGCAAGTCAACCAACAGGTACCGGTAGGAGACAGACGACTCTCTTATTATAAAAAGGCTATTTCCAAAAGTGTGGACAGTGACAAGGGAGGGAAGAGAAGGCTGGAACAAGGCACGGGGAGGGCCTTTAAGGGGCAAGGAGGGAACCTTTAGCTAAATCTACAGGAGCTGTGACCCTGAGATCATCACCAGACTGGAGAGAGAGAGGAGAACACAACAAGGGCTGAACTGCCGCGGGGAGGAAGGGCACACCTTCCCACCCTCGGTCCCACCCTCCAGCCTCCCACCCTGCCCCTGCACCTGCCACACCAACTAGAAGCCTCGGACACAGCCTAGAAGTCAGCCCCCTGAGCACGAAGCCCATTAAGAAGTGTCCGGAGCAGGTTGGGAGGGGCAGATGGAGACAATGCAGACAGTTCACTGAGAGAGCAAGTTTCTGCTGGACTCTAGGCTGGGCCGCCCTCCCGGGCTGATGGCCTGTGCTGTCAGGGGACCTGGATTAGACAGACTCCACACTTGGTTCAGTGCTCCGCCATCACCATCTCAAAGTTCTTAATTTTTTTAACAAGGGGCCCAATGTTTTCATTTTGCACTCAGCCCTGCAAATTGCACAGCCAGGCCTCACTCTATTCTTATGACTGTGTGATATCAACAAGTCCTTTCATCTCTTTTGCCATAGGTTTCCCAATCTGTAAAGTGATCTGAGAGATATTTTCCTTTCAGGGATGAAGGGCAAATGAGGTTTGTGTGTGAAGGGCCTGCTGGAGAGGGTGAGCCACCAGCCAGGAAGTTCTTCCCCTCCCATAGTGGTTCTTCCTCCGTGTTCCTCAGACATGGATCTTGACAGCTCTAGGCAACTTAGGCAAGAAGAAAGTGAAAAGTGAAAGTGAAGTCGCTCAGTCGTGTCCGACCTTTTGCGATCCATGGACTGTAGCCTATGAGATTCCTCCATCCATGGAATTTTCCAGGCAAGAGTACTGGAGTGGGTTGCCATTTCCTTCTCCAGGGGATCTTCCCAACCCAGGGATCGAATCTGGGTCTTCCACATCGCAGACACTTTTGCTGTCTGAGCCACCAGGCAACTCAGGTAAGAAGAAGGGACCCTAAAATGCAACCCAGCTAGAAAGATTCCTGGTCTTATCTCAGAGCTAGAGCTGACCAGGAGGGAAGAAGTGAGAGGGGAGGGGAGGGCTGGTTGGCTGTTTGGCTACTAGTCATTCAGAGACCACTGGAAATAACCCTAGCAATCCCCTGGCTCCTTTGTCTGACATGAGGAAACTGAAGTCCATAAATATCCCAAACCTTGCCCAAGTCACAGATGTAGTGAATAGCAGAGCTTGACCTCAACTCAGAACTTTTGGGGCCAAGTCCAGGAAGCTCTTAACTCCCTACTATTAACAAGGAGGCCCTTAGGTTGTAGGGGCTCTGATGGCCCCACCCATGTAAGCAAACCCAATTCTAAGCATGGAAATGTCTTGGAGCTACCAAGTCAAAACTCAAAGGACAATCGGTCACAAACAAGGAAGTCAGCTTTAGGCTACAACCAATCAGGGCTTTCTTGTGGTTCATTGGTTAAGACTCTGCCTGTCCACTGAAGGGGCACAGGTTTGATCCCTGGTTGGGGAAATAAGATATCCACATGCCCCTCTGATTGGCCAAAATTTTTAAAATAAACAAATAAAATAAGGTGCAGCCAATCAAATCATTTCCTTTATTTGCTTCTTCACTTTCCCTATATAAGTCTTTCCCCCTGACCTCTTTGGGTTTGGCACTGCCCTATTACAACGGATAAATGCTCAAATAAACTCTTAAAATGTTTAATATACCTCAGTTTATCTTTTAACAGAATGCATTTATACCTGCACCAGAAACTGGGCATGATTTGACTTCAAGTTCATTGATAATCTGACTTTTTCCCTCTCTTCCTCCCCCAAGAAATCCCTTCCTTTCTTCCTCTGCACTTCCAACTGGAAAACTCTGGCTTTTATTTCCTTGAGGGTGTGTACTAACACCATGGGCCTTGAACCAAAGGGCCTTGGTACTCTGATGAAGCCTCTGGCAGGAGGCCCTGAATATGTCTCAGTGCTGAATGGAATCTGGATGAAAATTTCATTTTTTCCATGTCAGGACTAGGCTCCAAATGGTCAATGTTTTGTGAGTCTCTTTAAGGTGAAATAATTCTATTCTTACTGACTCCGATTTTCTGCCTGCTTATATACCTAAAGGCTTTTCCCATTCTCTTCAAGTAGTTTTTTATGCAAAATTGTCTTATATCCCACAGCAAACTTTAATCTGGTGAGGACAGTCTGTTTCTCCTGGCAACGTTGAGGATACTAGATGAATGGGGGTCAGCTGGATAGCTTGAAGAGACGCCTTGGTAATCTGTTCAACAAAGCTGGGAATTTTCCGAAGAATGTTTAGCAAAGATACTACAGTTGGAAATGAATAGGAAGGGTTTTGTTCGCAAGCTCTGCCTCACTGTTGGATTCGAAGAGTGTTCAGCCCCAGAAAAGAACATCAATGTCTTACTTGAAAATTAAACACACACACACACAAAAGGCTTCTTTTCTGCCCACACTGAGCTTTGCTTAACTCTAGAAAAGTTTGTTATGCCTGAAAATATGTATCTTTGCCTTTGAGCCAAAGCAAATGCTATAGAGAAACAAAAATACCATATCTTTTGTCTTTGGGAAAATGAATTGTCGAGGATTGTGTTTCACAAAGATCATCAAAAGACCAAAATGATTCTGCAGAATGAGTTCTGGGAGTTTGGACTGTGGAATGGAAGTCAGGGTTCCCTGTTTCTGGCCTTAGGGAGGCATTTAAGCTCTTTGTACCTTTATTCCTCTATTTGAAAATGGAGGCTAATACCTGCTGCCTACTTAATCTTAAAGGGATATGTGAGGATTAGTCAATTAAAGTTTGCCAAATGCTTGGAAACCAATGGAAGGGGAAATCTGTATGAACATAAAGCGTTATTAACATTCCCCCTCTTCCTTTTCTCTCTTCCTAAGGATTGCAGTCCTGGGAGATGCGGTGAACATGTCTTGTGGTTTTGCTTCTCTTTGCTTTTGTGGAAAGGGGCTTTTTCATTTTATCAGCCACTTATTAAATGGTTTGTTTGAACATCATCCTTTCTGTATCATCAAGGGAAGGTTTCTAAATATCTTAGACTGATGGCCAGTGTGTCAAACCTGGCAAAGCTTCTATTGTGTTTATCTTTAGAATCCTGTAGGTAGGCAAAAACAACCATTTTCAGGTAAAATAGTACATATAATTTGGAAAAATTTGCCGTCAGTAATGCAAAGTTGGTGAAGCATAAAAATAAAATCAATTTAGACCTTTTAATACAATACTTAAAGAAATCCCCCTTTTTAACTAAAATAGTGAAAATACTTTATATTTGTAAACATTGCCCCTCTGGTTCTTACAACTACCTATAAAATGAGTATAACACAAATTGATCATATTATACTCATGAAAAAATTGAAATGCAAAGAGGCTAAGTGATTTTTCCCAAAATAATTTAGCTAAGAAATGGCAAAGCCAGAACCAGACTCTATATTTATATAAGAGTTTATAATATAAGATTCTATATTTTCTGGTTCCTAGGGCAGCAGATTTTCCCTGGCCACTATTTTTTCACTATAGACCAAATAATGCCAAGTGATGTTAAAAGTCCAAATATTGTTGCTTTGGTTTTGTGCCACCAAATGGCTAGGTTCTGACACCACCGACCTGGAGATAGCATCAGAGCTCACAAGTTGTGTTATCCTACAAGACTGCACCTCCTCCCCCTACTTCAGAGGTCAATCAAAAGTCCAGGTTGTCACCCTTGCTCATGCTTGGAGATTCCAATTACCCCACTCCACAGTTCAGTTCAGTTCAGTCGCTCAGTCATGTCCAACTCTTGGAGATCCCATGGACTGCAGCACACCAGGCCTCCCTGTCCATCACCAACTCCCGGAGCTTGCTCAAACTCATGTCCATCAAGTTGGAGATGTCATCCAACCATCTCATCCTCTGTCGTCCCTCTCCTTCTCCTCCTGCCATCAATCTTGCCTAGCATCAGGGTTTTTCCAATGAGTCAGTTCTTCCCATCAGGTGGCCAAAGTATTGGAGTTTCAGCTTCAACATCAGTCCTTCCAGTGAATATTCAGGACTGATTTCCTTTAGGATGGACTGATTGGATCTCCTGCAGTCCAAGGGACTCTCAAGAGTCTTCTCCAACACCACAGTTCAAAAGCATCAATTCTTCAGCTCTCAGCTTTCTTTATAGTCCAACTCTCATATCCATACATGACCAGTGGAAAAATCATAGCTTTGACTAGACAGACCTTTGTTGGCAAAGTAATGTCTCTGCTTTTTAATATGCTGTCTAGGTTGGTCATAACTTTTCTTCCAAGGAGCAAGCATCTTTTAATTTCATGGCTGCAGTCACAATCTGCAATGATTTTGGAGCCCCCCCAAATAAAGTCTGTCACTCTTTCCACTGTTTCCCCATCTATTTGCCAGGAAGTGATGGGACCAGATGCCATGATCTTAGTTTTCTGAATGTTGACCTTTAAGGCAACATTTTCACTATCATCTTTCATTTTCATCAAGAGGCTTTTTAGTTCTTCTTTGCTTTCTGCCATAAGGGTGGTGTCACTTGCATATCTGAGGTTATTGATATTTCTCCCGGCAATCTTGATTCCAGCTGTGCTTCCTCCAGCCCAGCGTTTCTCATGATGTACTCTGCATATAAGTTAATAAGCAGGGTGACAATATACAGCCTTGACGTACTCATTTTCCTATTTGGAACCAGTCTGTTGTTCCATGTCCAGTTCTAACTGTTGCTTCTTGACCTGTATACTAATTTCTCAGGAGGCAGTTCAGGTGGTCTGGTATTCCTATCTCTTTAAGAATGTTCCACAGTTTGTTATGATCCACACAGTCAAAGGCTTTGGCATACTCAATAAAGCAGAAGTAGATGTTTTTCTGGAACTCTCTTGCTTTTTCGATGATCCAGCAGATGTTGGCAATTTGATCTCTGGTTCCTCTGCCTTTTCTTAAATCCAGCTTGAACATCTGGAAGTTCACAGTTCACGTACTGTTGAAGCCTGGCTTGGAGAATTTTGAGCATTACTTTGCTAGCTTGTGAGATGAGTGCAATCGTGCAGTAGTTTGAGCATTCTTTGGCATTGCCTTTCTTTGGGATTGGAATGAAAACTGACATTTTCCAGTCCTGTGGCCACTGCTGAGTTGTCTTAATTTGCTGGCATATTGAGTGCAGCACTTTCACAGCACCATCTTTGAGGATTTGAAATAGCTCAACTGGAATTCCATCACCTCCACTAGCTTTGTTTATAGTGATCCATGCACTAGAGAAGGGCAATGAAGGCAGTTAACCATCAATATATGCAAACTATGAAAGCCAGGTGGGGGCCTCTTTAATGGTATTTAAAGGGATGCTCATCTCCTGCAGCAAGAAGACAAAAAACATCTGAGGATTGGGGCCAGGATTTAAGAATAGAATCCATGGCAGAACTCCATGGAGGTTGATGTTTCACTTAACAGTTCACCTACTCGAAGTTTGTGGCCCTGTTTGGGAAGGAGTGGGACCCTGAGAGTTAAGATGAAGAATCTAAATCTTCATATTCTACTAGACTCTGGGCCAAGAAAAAAGGCCCATCCCTTCTTGTTAAGGATAGTTCTTCCTCCTTACATGAAAATGAGACAGAAGCTTCTACCTTGCAAAGCAGTGTGTACCCATCCCTATAATCTACCCCATCTCCCCTTGTAATCACCAGAACAATAATCTAGAGTCTAGACACACCACAACCCAGCAGGGGAAGTGAAGGAATTGAAAAGCAAGAAAAGGGATTTTACACCGAAGGAACTGAAAGATATAACCGACATATTGTCAAGAGCCAGAAGAATGAAAACGGACTGGCTTCTTGGAGCTGCTGGATGAAAGGAAATGGAATATAAAGTTGGATAAAGGACAGTTTATAGATATTGGAGCACTAACCCTTGATGCAGGATTTAAGATGATGGCAAGAATCTTGGGAGGCATGCCAAAATTGTTGGGGAAAATGATGGAGGAAAGGATTGAAAGGCTGGGAAATTGGGCATATTGAAGTGGCTACATTATGCAGTGTCAAAAACCCTGTTCACTTATTATGATCTGTGAGAGAGTTCAGAGGACATTCCATTTACCACAGAACATGGGATGTGCAGGGGACATCAGCATTGTTAAGAGTCTCGGTGGTGGTTGACCTCTGTAGAATAGGACTGATTTTGGAGGATGCTGCTGCAAAACTGACTCTCGAATAGCGCAGAGCTGGTAGACTTCTGAAAAAAAATAGAGTCCAGGTGGTAGCACTTAACTGTCAAAAGCAAACTGAGCTCAATTATTGTAAAGAGTGGCAGAGTTGGCGGGCAGGGAGTGGCATGACTCATGTGGTGCTGTGGTGGTAAGTTAATGGAACACAGCATCTCCAGGGTCAAGACTGAACAGGCAACAAGGTTATTTCTCAATCTGTGTAACAAAAAGAAACAAAGGTTCAGAACTACTGCTACAATAAAATGTCACAATCCCTTGCTAAGTTTCTGGACCTGATTCAGTTTTTAATCCAAAAACGACTGACTGAAATCAAGGCGGGGTTTCATGAGTGAAGGACACTGCAAGATCATGGCAAATGCTATCATAATGATTCTGCTTGCCCTTCTCTGGACGGATCTACACTCACCTACTTGAGAAACCACGTACTGGGGAAAGGAGACTACTCAAATGTTCAAGAACTGTGTGTTGAGATAAGTATCTGGCTCACGGTCAGCTAAGTGTATGGACCCAATCAGTGGTTATTTCTCCAGTCTCTGACTGCATATTTGGATTATGAAGTTGACAGAATCTCTATATTGGTTCCTTGGCCTGTGAGTTAAGAATTCTTATAATGGGAAAGGCCAAATGGAAGCCTCTGATACTGTCCCTCCTACCATGGACAAGATATTAGATTGAAACCAACATTGCATCCTTGGGAAATAGACTACTGTCAGGCTGGAGGACCTAAAAGATTGGCAGAGTTGGCAGTTACTGCCCTACTCACATTTAATTCGCCAGTCTGGCACCTACAGAAGCCAGATGGACCCTGTGGTATGATACAAACTCAAGCAAGTAGTGGTCCCAATTGTAGCTGTGGTACCAAAAATGGTTTCTTTCCTGGAGCAGATTAGCATGGTAAATAATACACTGTATGCAGTCCTGGATCTCAATGTGGGATAAACAACAGTACAGACTTATGATCTTGCCCCAGAGCCATGTTAACTCTCTCCCTCTCATAGTATAGTGACATGACTGGGCATTCCAGAGAACCACACATTTCTTCACTTTACTGATGGCATCATGTCTATCAGGTCAGACAAGCAAGAAATGCCAAGAATTTTTGGAGGCTTTGGTAAAACACATGAACTCCAGAAAGTGGGAAATATCTTAAGTGAAGATTCAGGGAACTACATATCAATGAAGTTTTCCAGAGTCCAGTGGTTTGGGGCCTGCCAGGACATCCCTTTCAAGGTAAAGAACAAAGAATCATAAATTGCCCCTTCCACTACGGAGGAAGTATGATGGCTGGTAGGTCTCTCAGGTTCTGGATGTAGCCTCTTACACATTTGGCAATAATGCTGTAACCAAATGTTCATTGTTACGTTCAAAACTTAATTATTTATAAGCTGTTGTGGGTTCAGCCGCTAAGTTGTGTCTGACTCTTTGCAATCCCATGGACTGTAGCCCGCCAGGCTCCTCTGTCCATGGGATTCTCCAGGCAAGGATACTGGAGTGGGTTGCCATTCCCTTCTCCAGGGGATCTTCCCAACCCAGGGATTGAACCCAGGTCTCCCACCTTGCAGGGAATTCTTTACTGTCTGAGTCACCAGGAAATTTATTTATAAAAACAGTAATTATTTTATTCATAGTTTTGTGGGGCAGGAATCCAGAAAGTGCTCAGCTGGGTGGGTCTGACTTGGGTGTCTCATGTGCTGCAGTCAAACAGTGGTTGAAGTTATTATAGAATAGCTTGGGGCAGGGGAGTAGAAGTGAGGGTTGTTAGAAAGCAGTGAGATAGAGCAAATCTGAAGCAGCTTGGAGTTGACAATGTCTATGTCTCTCTCTCTCATCTCAGGATCTTTCCAGAGACTCTCTCCATGTTGACCAGCTTGGATTTCCTCATAGGATGGCAGCTGGGTTCCAAGAGCATTTTAAGAAAACTAAATAGAAGTTGCACAATCTTTCCTAAACCAGTCTCAAAAATCATGCAGCATACTTCTGCTACTCTTCTTTGGTTGGAACTGTCAGAAGTTCCCACTCAGCTTCAATAGCAGGGGACAGACGCCACCTCTTTACGGAAGGAGTGTCAAAGGATTTGGGAGTATGTTTTTTAAATGCTATAGTGTGATAAACTGACATCAGCACCAGTTTTAGAAAAGTCTGGGCAGGATGTTGACTCAACCACTTCCTACTTGCAGGTCTGTGAGCTGTAATATAATCCATCTTCTCAGGAAAGGACTTTTGCTTTCTCTTTGTGCTTTAGTGTGCTCAGTAGCATCATGGAAGATAACAATGCTTTTCATTCAAACTCCTTTGGATGCGAGGAAAAAAGACTCACTCATGCTAGTAAAGGTTGCTGGCAAAAACCAAACCAAGAGCAGCAACAGCAGCTGCCCCGGAACAGGAGGTGAATCCTAGTGACCTCAGCAGCAGGAGGTCATGCTTCTTTCATTTATCTCATTTGGCTTTTCTCTACCTTTCAGTTTCTTCCTCCTATTCCCTGCTCACCTTCTGCTATCTCTGTGTCTTTTCTTTCCCTTTCACCTCTGTTAATGCACTGATTTTTCTCTCCTAGAACCTGAGTTAGTATCATGGCCTCTCCAGCTTCTCCCCACATCAAGGCATTTCTACATTTCTACATTTCACCACTGTCTTATTCTTCAGGAATCTCCTAATTCAAATTCCCAGGAAACTGATAATTTTCTGATGTCAAAGTGGATTGTCTATGTTTGGGTAACATCATGTTCTTGTTCACTGATTAACCACTTGTAGGAAGAAAAGCTCAATTCTTAGCAATTGACACTGGAAGGAAAAGGCAGCCATGATTGGCATGGCTATATATTCACCAGTAGAGTCCAATGTAGATGTTGACCTCCAAAGAACCATGGTGTGGGTCAATTAAAATAGGAAAAGTCAAAAGTATTGTAAAATATTAACTTATCTAAGAAGATGTGACATTATGTTTTAAACATACAGAGTACCCACATATTCACTTTCTAAATACCAATATATTGAGTTAGGGTTTCTCAGATGGTGCTAGTGGTAAAGAACCTGCCTGCCAATATAAGAGACATTCAATTCCCGCCTCAGGAAGATCCCTTGGAGGAGTGCATGGCAACTCACTCCAGTATTCTTGCCTGGAGAATCCCATGGACAGATGAACCTGGCAGACTATAGTCCATAGGATCACAAAAAGTTGGACATGCCTGAAGCGACTTAGCATGCATGCATGTATATCAAGTTAACATCCTTGCTAATTAATCTAGCAAACTGGTAGTTGCTGATTAATGTTTTGTTTCCATGAACGATTATTGCGACTGCTCTTCCCTGACATCCAGCTACATGCTAGTTATGTTAAGTCCTCTAAGCATTGAGACTGACTCTTTCAAATGTCAAGCAATTAGATGTTCAAATCATGCCATGTTAACTAATATAGAGATTATAGCATTATATTTTCTTCAATCCTATTTAAAAAGGGGGAAACTCAGAAATTATTCTTTGTTCAATAATAAAGTCTTGAAAGGCATCTGTTTCTAACTACATGTTGTATGTACTCAAATCTGTATTGAAAAATTACACTGTAAATGTTTTGTAGGCTTTTCTTTTTCACTCATTTTCAGTCTCTCACTGTCTCACACTTCTTAATCAATTCCTCTTTTCTCAACACAGGCTGCCTTGCCATTGAGCTATCAACTAATAATTTTCTAGAACTCAAAATGAAAAGAAAAACCTAACCAAACAAATAAATAAGAGTAAAGCTTCAGGAGCTTTGTACCTGAACAATTATGCTAAGGCATCCAGCTAGCCCTCTGCACATGGTAGGTTGAATTCAAATGGGAACCTGAGATGGTGATTTTTTTCTAACTTAAGAATTTTTTTAAAATCCAAAATGAATTTCCTTTTCCTTGTCTTCAGGAAAGCCTGCAAATGCCAAATTCACTATGAGAGAGATTTAATTTCCCTTTTGGTCTATGACACAGCACAATTAGCTGTGGATGTTTAAAGAAAATTCATAAAGCAGAATGTGCTTAGTTCACACCAGATAAAGCCCCTATGAAATGATGCCATGGTTGGCGTCATCTGCTGACATTCATGCATGATTCAGCACCTCTAGACAACAATTTGGAGGAAATCTGCTTCTCCATTACAAGCCAGGCTCTGCCCTTTTGCCGGAAATTGAAAGGATCAAAATTCCCAGCTTTTAAGGCTGACTACCTCCTGTGACATCTAGCACCCAGGAGCAATCCAGAGCCTCTTTCTGGTTCAGCTCATGGTAGACAGGAGGCATCCAGGTGATTGACAGATATCTCACTTGTTCTCTGGCTGCTTTTGCATCTGTTGATACAGCCCCTGTGTTTATATGTGTGATTAGGCTGAGGCTTTCTGGGTCAGCCACCCACGGATTGTATCAAAAATAATCAATCTTATTTGACTGTCTTAACATTTTGGCTATTTTAGTTGTTAAGGCAACCAGATCTGATGAAGTATTCACTCATCAATTTGATATTCAGCAATCGTCTGTCATGGTTCTGAAGCTGGAGGGAAAAAAAAATAAAAATCAACTGTCAAAACAGTCAATCCAAAGCAATCAATCCAATCATGAATTTCTCCCTGACACCAGAGACCATTGTTTCCCCTTTCCCTTATTTTTCCTCCTCCTTCGCCTCCTCCTCTTCTCCTGAGATCTGTGCCTCCCACAGTTTCTTTCCTCGAGCGAAGCTGATGAACAGCAGAGAAGGGAGATATTTTAGGTTCACAAAGGCTTACATTTTCCTAAAAGGTTTTCCTTTACTTTCTTTTGATGTTTGATAATTTTTGGCTAAATTATCCTAAAAGGTCCTAAAAGGATGGATACATTCAGTATATGGCAAATATTACTCTGAATGGAGAATTTCAGGAGAAACGTCCTTTGCTTTCTCTTTCAAGATGAATTTCCCTTTTTGGGGAGTGCAGCTCCAAAGTCAGCCACAGGCAGCTGGCTTGCACAGTCCCTTCCTGTCCCCTGAGTCCGTTCCAACTTCCTTGGAACAGAAGAGCTCCGAGTCTGGCCCTGGTGTGGGATGTGGCTGGCTTTCCAAGTTGGAAAATGTGTTAGTAATTACTTTTTACTGCTGTCTCCATTTGAATTTCCAGACTTCTGCCCCCTCTCCCAGCCTGCATTTCTCCACCCAGCTTCCTACCTCATTCTGACTGCTAATTTAACCCTGGCTCCCTTCCTCCAGAAACATTTGACCTTGTGCAAGAACTTGGCATCAATTTCTCTCCTCTGCTGGACTAGGGCAATTAGCATCAGCAGGCAACCCTGCCAGACCGCCTGCCTGTTGTCCTCTGGGCTCTGCCTGGTACAATAGCAGGCCTCTGTTTCCGGGCAAAAGGGCAGTGGCCACTAGTTGCATTTGCCAGGAGACCTTTTCCAACATTTTGCTTCAAGATGTTGTTACCAGGGATGTGGACTAAGTCCAATTAGTTTGCTTAGTGAAGTAACCTATGGGGAAAAAATGTAGAAGCATTGAAATATCCTTACCTCACATATTCCTGCTTTAGATTTGAAAGAATTCTCTTGGTTTCTCCTATCAAGAAAGGTTATTCTATGTTGATTGATAACCTGGAAAGGGTTATAAAGAAAGTAAGAGTTGTTTTACTTGCTTAAGAGAACAAACTTTGCAATCACTTAAGAAATGCCCATTTCTTCCTTTTGTTGATAAGCTGATTGCATACCACTTTTATCTCCCCATTAATTAAGTCCCCAAGAACAATTACAGGGTAGAGTTTCATAACTGAAATAAGAACATATAGGTACTTGAGAATAATGCTACTTCAGTTTCTTAAAAATCATCCACAATTCCATATTCTCACTAATTTCATATTCTCACTAACATGAATGAGTGGGTTTCATGTTATGTTTTTGAATATATATCCTTGAAGTTTATAGAATAGAACTATCTTTATAAAATACCTTGGATTATAGAGATTCATTTTAGAGCTAGAAATTGGCTGAGGAGAGATTGGGATAGAAATTACAAATGGGGACATGGACTCTATTCATTATGATACACGTTCTATATCACTCAGACTATGAAATGCGAAGTACACAGTACAAATATGCATATGCATACCTACCTATGTATGTATACATATAACACACATGTATAAAATGCATACTATGAAATGAAACTCTGAGTAAGCCATTCTATCCCTCTATTTATTGGGCAGGAGGAAGTATCAATTGTAGGGATCTAAGTGACAAGGCCTCTATGTCTTAGGAGATGCACGTCCAGAGATGGGTATCCTCCATATTGTTTCCACTTTCCAGAGGAAGGAAAATTGAGACTGTTTTTCTCACAGTGTCCTTTTCCCTGCCCCCATATCAGAGGAATAGTTCCTTAATTAAGTTTGAGTTTTCAGTAATGACGTTCACCACATACATCCATAAAGAGCATGTGAGAGCAAGAACACATGCTCTGAAACAAAAGCCTTGACTTTAGCTGTGAAACTGTCAAAGTATTTTTAATAAAGTAAAAACTTGACTCTCGTGCAAACATACAAAGAGCACATGTCAAAATTCATTTAATTTATTAATGAGGGATGCATTAGGATTACAATACTGGTTCAAGAATTGGAAAGATTGAATGCATATCTATAGACAGAAAGATAGATGGGAAGGAAAGAAGGATAGAAGGAGGGGAGAAAGAAATGTGTCTTCATGGAATTATATTTTCTACTGGAAAAAAATCATTTGCATTGTTATCAGACAAAAATTTACAAGTTAACCTAGAGTTTCACAGAGTTTAGGACTAATCAATAATAAGTAGTAAGTCAAACAAAGGTACATTCTGTAAGAGAATTAACAATCTGTAGGCTCCAATTAGGTAAAGCTCCAGTATAATGTTGAAAGGATACATAGGATTCTTTTTGCCTTATTTTCACATTTAGGATAATTTTTCTTAACAAGACGTAGGGCAAATTACCTCAAATCTCTCTGAATTTCAATGCTTTGATTTGAAAAGTGGGACTAACAATATCTACCTTATGGGGTTGCTGCAGGATTTAAATGAAATTGCACCTCCCACAACACGTCATACGTGGTAATTACCTTCCTTCCAAGTAGTCCTTTAATTCATATTCTATGATATCATGCCATCCAAATCTCTTTCAATTGGCACCTCTTTGTATTACCAAAATAATGGTAATTGATGGTTATAATGATGATCTTGAGACTCTTTGCAGCCTTCTATACCATTACAGATAAAATTATGTGCTCAGCATAGTATTAATGTTAACTACAATTCATTATGTTTCACTTTTGAAAGTCATTATCCATGGAATCTAACTCCATTAAAACAAAATAACCAGTTAACTAAAGTTATATTTTCCAGATTATTAAGCATAAAGGAAAAATTTACCAAGTATTTTTACTTGGAATAATAATGTGAATCCAAAGGTGCCTACATTAAGCAGTAGATTTGAACAAACACTTTCTAAATTTTCTTCCAGCTCTACGATTTTATAATAAGTTGAAAAGTATACTTGAGAAAAAATAACACACAGAAGGAGAAAGTTTGTATATTTTAGTTCTCAGAAAAAAAGAACACAATTTTATACTAAAAATAATGACTGTAGGGGTGCATTTTTATTTCTTTTAAAACATGTAATTATAGGCAATTTCAAATATATAGAAAATAACAAAATGCTCAGGTACCCAAGTCAATATTTAACACATCTTAATATATATCCATGTCTCCTTGAGACTGAAAAAAGTAAGCTGTAGCTAGATTTCTCTTTCATCCTCACTTCTCTCCCTTCCCCCATCTTCCATTCCCCAAAGGTCACTGTTATCCTAAGGTTGATCTATATCTGTATGGTAATGTTATGCACCCAAAACATTTGATAGCATTATTTTGTGAAATTTTAGGCTTTACTCAAATGATATCATATGCTAGACGATGTTTATCAACATCTTTTGTCCACTCACCATTAAGTCTTTTAACTTTATCTGTGCAGATATATCTAGCGTATTTTACTTGGTATTGCAAAATATAATTATTCTGTAATTTGTTGAACCACTTCTTTACTGAGTATTATCTCCAATTTTTTGCTAGAACAACTCTGCAAAAGCTGTCTTTGTATACACAAAGAATGCCCTATAGGAAAGGTGCACCTTTTACTGTGGTAAGTATTGCCAAATTGCCCTCTGAAGGAATAATACTGATTTATATGTTGGCTAGCATGAAATTTTCATATGATTATGGTCATTTGATTTTCCTTTTCAGTGAAGTGCCTGTTCATAATCTGTGCCCATTTTCTAATGGAGTGCTTCTTTTTTCATATTGATTTTGTAAGTGTGCTCTGTATGTGTACGTGTGTGTTTGCATGTTTGTATAATCCTTTGAGGTTATATGCATTAAAAATATTTCCACCTGGTACTGGTTTGTATTTTCAATTAATTTATGTAATATATATTCTTTTCATTTGAATGTAGTCCATTTTCCACTCTTAAGAGGTAGTGTATAGAGCAGTGACTCTAGCATAGATTTTGAATATCTCAAATCATCTCACACCTCTGCCGCTTACCACACAGGTTAAGGAAGTGAACAGTCTCTTCAGGCCTTGGTCTTTTATGAAGATCATAATAATAATGGCCCTTGATCTTCATAAAAGACTGAGGACTGGAGAGACTATTCACTTCCTTAACCTGTTTAGTAGGTGGCAGAGGTGTGACCTAAGGTTTTCATGAGGATTACACAAATTAGCATATATAATGTACTCAAAATATCGTATACAAATAGAATAGCATAATAAATATTGGCTTATTGTTATTATATTACTTTATGGTTTGTGTTTTTATGTCTCATTAAAGAAATATTTATCTGCCTTGATAGAAAAAATATTACCTTAAATTTTTCATTCAAAATTTGTAAATGTTGCTTCTATGCTGATCCATCTGGAATTTATTTTTAAGCATGGGATGGGTAGGAAATGTATTTTTTCTCACATCAATAGCCATTTTCAAGCAGTATTTATGGATAGCTTATCTTTTTCTCATAATGCTACCTCTGTCATGTATACCTCAAATATTTATGGCCTGACAATGGGTTCTTAATTTGTTTCAATTCTATGCTGTTTTAATGACTGTAGTTTTATAAAACACCTGCAGAAAAGTTCATGGCAACCCACTCCAGTACTCTTGCCTGGAAAATCCCATGGACAGAGGAGCCTGGCAGGCTGCAGTCCACGGGGTCGCGAAGACTTGGACACGACTAAAGCGACTTAGCAGCAGCAGCAGAAAAGTTAATATGGGTCTTCCCTCCTTATTCTTTTTCAAAATTGTCTTGACTCTTACTGGCTTTATGCCCTTCCACGTGAATTTTAGAGTCAGATTGTCAAATTCTATGAAAAATCCAACTAGTTCACTTTGGTTTTGAAGAAGGTTCAATTACAAGAGTAGATTCCATCCTAAGAAAGTTCATTTGTACTACACGTTAACAGCACATTATGTGAAAAAAGCCCTGGATGAACATTTGAAGATTTGGGTATGAACTCTTTGGGACAACCTATTCATAACTATAGGCTTCAGTTTCTTCATCTGTAGAAGAGGCTGGACCATGCTCATAGAACCTAAAACAGTACTCCTCAAAAAGTAAGCCCTAAAAGAGCAGCATCAGCATCCCCTGGCAAAAGGATAGCAAATTAGAAATCTGAGGGCAGAGTCCAGGAATTTATGTTTAACAAGCATCTCAGGTGATTCATACATATGGCATGAATGTTAATTTTATGTGTCAACATGACTAGTCTATGGTATCTAGATACTTGATCAAGCAGTGTTCTAGATGTTTCTTCAGAGAAATTTTTTTAGATGAGATTAACATTTAAATCAATGAAATTTGAATAAAGCAGATTACCCAGCATAATGAGTAAATGAGTGAGTCCCACCCAATCAGTTGAAGGCCTTATTAGAAAACAGACTGACCTTCCCCCCTGGGAAGAGAGAATTATAACATCAGACCACCTCTGGACTCAAATGGCAACTCTTCCCTGGGTCTCCAATCTGTTGGCTTATGCTGTAGATTTTGGACCTGCCAAGCCTCTGTAATCATATGAGTCAATTTCTTTAAAAAAAAAAAAAAATATATATATATATATATATATATGCACACTATATTTACATATTTTATATACTTTCCTCTTATTGGTTCTGTTTCTCAGAAAACCCGGACTAATACACACAGTAAAGTTTGAGAAGCTCATCTTCCAATGCACCTGGCATAGCTCCATCTTTTATGTATGACTTGTCCAGATTCATTCATTTGTGGAAGAACTATGGCTAGAATCTAGGTCACAAGACACCCAGTTTGATGTGTTCTTTGCTGTGCTCTGCTTGTTAGGGAAAATCCCCTATAAGGAAAATAAACTGTTTATGTTGAGTGGGTGGGTAAAAGAGTAGAAATTTTATTTCCACAATGAATTAATTTGAGTTCTATTTAAATAAGAAGTTCACCTGGTAATTCATTTATAAATTTCTACAAGCTTGACAGAAAAAGCAACAGCAGGGGACTGAAATATTAGGGCTAAATACTCATTTAAAGCTGAATCGTAAATGAAAATAAAGTATCTCTGAAATGAAAATGTGAGACAATATAAGCTTCTTTTAGCAAAATATTTTATTTCCCTACACAATGTGTACGTGTCAATAGAGCCATAGACAAAGTGTGGACATAAGTTCGGTGTGCTCATCCACTTGGGTCTAGAAAGCATTTATTGGGAGAAATTACTCACTCAGATTAATAAGGGATGAGTAAATGCAACTCCAGACTTCATCCACTTCCTAGGAACATCCCTGGATGTGGGGAGAGAGTTAACACAGAAAGATCTAGTTTTAGGTCACTAAATGGTAAGAAGAATGTCCACAGTGGAAGCATTTTGTCACTGTGGAATGTACTCTACAGGAGCTGATCTGAACTCCTACCCAGCAAGTCTATGACCCTGTGAGTCCCCCAGGGCCTGTACTTTGTTTCTGAATGTACGAACTGATCACTATCAGAGAGATTTTGCTGACTTGCACTCCATGGTGGATTAGGCCTTAGCGAGTAATCAGCGGATTTAGAAAAAGGGAAATAAAAAAGAGCATCTTCCAGTCAGGCAGATCTCTTTCCTCACCGTGTGAAGCACAAAACACACAGAACCGTGACTATTTTTAACAACTGGGAGACTTTGCAGAGAGAGGAAGCTAATCCTCTCGTGTGGAATATAAGCTTGGACACACAGACATTTATAACCCTTTATCTTGACTGGAAAGTCTGGTGTTTTCAAATGACTCTAGGTTGTCTGAGGCTGACCCAGGGCCTTATTAGAAATTTAGCATCTCCTCTCGTACCACTCTCTCGCCAGGGTAGAGAGCCTGCACTGAGTCAGTCAGGGAGGCACCGTGAACACTGCATGAATATTTATAAGTGAAAATGTATTAATAGAGCTTAGAGAAACTCTATCCCCAAACCGCCAAGAGACAAAAGAAATATCCAAGGGAGATCGCTGACTAGAATTTTTTAAGCTACTGATATTTTAAAATCTATTATTTTTAAATGGCACCTCTCTTTCCAGCATCTGAATGGGGAATTTCAAATACACACTGCCCATTCCATGCCTTTATCACTTGTCCTCTTAGGAACTCTATTGGGAAACTTTCTTTTGAGTTTATCAGACCTGACTCTCCAAAGAGAAAGCAACAAAGCCAATGTGTTTCATAAATGCATATGCTCTTGTTAAAATAGCTGTCCTTTCTCTCAGAGAGCCTCCCATAAAAGCATTTTAATTCCCCAACTAAAATGTAGTTCAGCCTTTATTCCACAAAGCCAATTTGTTTATGTTTCCAAGTTCAATCACAATCTATTTGTAAAACCTATTTAGAATCAAAGTCACATAGCCAGAAATGATCATGCTCTAATTTCCTTATTAGAGAGATTCTTGTTGCAGCTGGCAGCCTGATTTGACTGCTCCCAGAGCCTGGAGCGACATGTTCTTTCCCTCATTTTCCGATTTTATTCTTCATTCCTTTTGTTCCCCACCCCCACCCCCCCAACATACAAATATCAAGGCAGAATGAACAATTGATGATGCTGTTGCTTAGGTGGAAGTGAAATAAGAGACTGTCACCTTTTTGCCTGCAGGAGAGAAAGGAAGGAAATGTTCACAAAATACACCATAAAAAGGAGGCTTTAGGATTCAGATAAAAGATCAATTATTTCAAAGGACTTTGGGAGAATGTGTTTTCTGGATAATTGAATGAGAATTAAAGTAGAAAATCAATGCAACATTTGAGAAGACTTATTTCATCTACTTTTTCTTACAATTTTTTTCTTTATAAAATAGGTGAGTTGATCTTTCTGATGTAGCAAGATGTCTTTTCAAGGTAATCTAACAGTTCTCTAACAAAGCAGGGACTTGAAGTGTCTGTGTCTGCATGAGTTACTGCAGTCTTACTCATCCTTTAAGGTCTGATTTAAATGTTATTCTGTAGAGCTTTCACCAACGTCTCACTATTGTCCTAATGTAATAAAGTCATTTGTTTTATATAGTATTAAAGATTCCACTGGTCCAAGCAGAAGATGCTATGAAGACTGCTAAGATGATTCCATTTGGTTTGTGAAAGTGAAAGAGTTAGTCACTCAGTCATGTCTGACTCTGCAACTCTGTGGACTGTAGCCCACCATGTTCCTCCCCTGTCCATGGGATTCTCCAGGCAGGAAAACTGGTTTTCCCTTCTCCAGGGGATCCTCCCAACCCAGGGATCAAACTTGGGTCTCCTGCATTGCAGGCAGATTCTTCACCATCTGAGCCATCAGGGAAGCCCCATTTGCTTGGAATGGTGGCTAAATTAACATCATATCATAAGGTTCACCCTGTAATATATTATCAATTGCCCAGAGACCTTGTTTGCTATGTCTCTCAAATTAGACTGAGAAGCAACACTGCCTACTAATAAATAAATGTCAAATATTAATAAATACGTAACACCTGTCATTCAGCACTAAGCTTATTCTCCAAAAGAGTCTGGGGTACAGAGAATTAGGCATGTTCCAGATCTAAAAAATGGAGGTTTACTTTGAATTGGGTGATTTGACCCCACTTGAGGTCATATCTTAGTTTGCGTAAACAGCCAACCTCATACAACTTCATCACTCATGCTTCCAAATCTCTTTGGGATTTCTCCACCACTCACTCAGACTTTCTGTCTTTCTTTCATCCACTGTAGAAATACCATCTCCTCCATAATTGACTTCTTTGGTGGCTCAGATGGTAAAACGTCTGCCTGCAATGCGGGAGACCCAGGTTCGATCCCTGGGTTGGGAAGATACCCTGGAGAAGGAAATGGCAATCCACTCCAGTACTCTTGCCTGGAAAATTCCATGGATGGAGGAGCCTGATAGGCTACAGTCCATAGGGTTGCAAAGAGTCAAACACGACTGAGCGACTTCACTTCACTTCCATAACTGACTTAAGACACACACTGCTTATTGCCCACCCAGTATTCATTCTTTTTTACCAATTTTCCTTAACAACCGAACCTTGAATTTATCCAAGGTGTATGCATCCAGTTTTCCAGATTCTCAGGGATCAGGAAACCCATATGACCAAGTTCTGACCAAGGAGATGAAAAAGGAATTCATTGGGTACAACTCACAGGCACTTTTCTTAGAGACAACTTCAGCTGGCCTGCTCCTGGGTTCTTTAACCTTTATCTTGCCTTTTCTCTCCTTCTTGCCTGCCACCCACACTTAGTGTCTGAAAGTACAGCAGCCATTGTACAGTGTTAAGAATGGTGAAACAGTGAGATGAATGGAATCTGGACTCTTGATGACATTGCTGACCCATGCTAGCCTTGGACTGCCTAACTCTGACCTTCTATGGCATGAGACCAGTAAACTCCTTTCCTGTCTCAGCTACCTTTTATTGAGTTTTGTTAACTGCAGCTGGAAAACAAGCCCAACAGATACACTCTTCTGAACCAATTGAGAGGCCTAGAGTGAATCTGCGTGGGGCAAGGAAAGTCACTACCCTACAATCTCCTCTTACAGTAATGCTTGACAGGAATTTCAGAGAAACTGGCAATCTACACCAGTGGAATCCCCAGAGGTCATCAAGCTCTCTTATTTTTAACTGTTTTTAGAATTTCAAGATAAAATATTTTCATTTGTTAAATCTAGGAATTTTACCCTTTTTTGGCAGGGGGAACTGTCTCAAATGTTTTATATGCTTTCCAAAACATCTTGAACATTTTGTAATTTTATTATTTTCTACATGTTCTGTGATTACTATGTTGTGTTTTCTATACAATGCTCTTTATTGATGTTTACCCATGTGTTTACCCTATATTAAGTGATTCCAATCTGCGAAGTTTTATATATGTGTATACACACACACACATTTTTCCCTTCTTGTCAACTGGTTATGCTTTACTGTCAGAATGCCTGTCTATAGCATTTTGATCTCAATTCAGTTCATTTCAGTCACTCAGTCCTGTCCAACTCTTTGCAACCCCATGGACTGCAGCACTCCAGGTTTCTCTGTCCATCACCAACTCCCAGAGCTTGCTCAAACTCATGTCCATCAGGTTGGTGCTGCCATCCAACCATCTCATTCTCTGTTGTCCCTCCCCTTCTCCTCCTGCCTTCAATCTTGCCCAGCATCACAGTTTTTCCAGTGAGTCAGTTCTTCCCATCAGGTGGCCAAAGTATTGGAGTTTCAACTTCAGCATCAGTCCTTCCAGTGAATATTCAGGACTGATTTCCTTTAGGATGGATTGGTTGGATCTCCTTGCAGTCCAAGGGACTCTCAAGAGTCTTCTCCAACACCATAGTTCAAAAGCATCAATGCTTCAGTGCTTAGGTTTCTTTTTGGTCTAACACTAATATCCATACATGACTACTGGAAAAACCATAGCTTTGACTAGATGGACCTTTGTTGGAAAGTAATGTCTCTGCTTTTTAATAGGTTATCTAGGTTGGTCATAGCTTTTCTTCCAAGGAGCAAGTGTCTTTTCATTTCATGGTTGCAGAGACCATCTGCAGTGATTTTGGAGCCCCCCAAAATAAAGTCTGTCACTGTTTCCATTGTTTTCCCATCTATTTGCCATGAAGTGATGGGACTGGCACAATTGCACTCATCTCACATGCTAGTAAAGCAATGCTCAAGATTCTCCAAGCCAGGCTTCAGCAATACGTGAACCATGAACTTCCAGATGTTCAAGCTGGTTTTAGAAAAGGCAGAGGAACCAGAGATCAAATTGTCGACATCCACTGGATCATCGAAAAAGCAAGAGAGTTCCAGAAAAACATCTATTTCTGCTTTATTGACTATGCCAAAGCCTTTGACTGTGTGGATCACAATAAACTGTGGAAAATTCTGAGAGAGGGGCATACCAGATCATCTGACCTGTCTCTTGAGAAACCTGTATGCAGGTCAGGAAGCAACAGTTAGAACTGGACATGGAACAACAGACTGGTTCCAAATAGGGAAAGGAGGACGTCAAGGCTGTATATTGTCACCCTGCTTATTTAACTTATATGCAGAGTACATCATGAGAAACGCTGGGCTGGATGAAGCATAAGCTGGAATCAAGATTGCCGGGAGAAATATCAATAACCTCAGATATGCAGATGACACCACCCTTATGGCAGAAAGTGAAGAAGAACTAAAGAGCTTCTTGATGAAAGTGAAAGAGGAGAGTGAAAAAAATTGGCTTAAAGCTCAACGTTCAGAATACTAAGATCATGGCATCTGGTCCCATCATTTCATGGGAAATAGATGGGGAAACAGTGGAAACAGTGTCAGACTTTATTTTGGGGGGGCTCCAAAATCACTGCTGATGGTGATTGTAGCCATAAAATTAAAAGACGCTTACTCCTTGGAAGGAAGGTTATGGCCAACCTAGATAGCATATTTAAAAGCAGAGACATTACTTTGCCAACAAAGGTCTGTCTAGTCAAGGCTATGGTTTTTCCAGTAGTCATGTATGGATGTGAGAGTTGGATGGTGAAGAATGCTGAGTGCCGAAGAATTGATGCTTTTGAACTGTGGTGTTGGAGAAGACTCTTGAGAGTCCCTTGGCCTGCAAGGAGATCCAACCAGTCCATCCTAAAGGAGATCAGTCCTGGGTGTTCATTGGAAGGACTGATGTTGAAGCTGAAACTCCAATACTTTGGCCACCTCACGCGAAGATTTGACTCATTGGAAAAGACCCTAACGCTGGGAAGGATTGGGGGCAGGAGGAGAAGGGGACGATAGAGGATGAGATGGTTGGATGGCATCACCGACTCAATGGACATGGGTTTGCGTGGACTCCGGGAGTTGGTGATGGACAGGGAGGCCTGGTGTGCTACGATTCATGGGGTTGCAAAGAGTCAGACACAACTGAGCAACTTAACTGAATTGAACTGATGGGACTGGATGGCATGATCTTAGTTTTCTCTATGTTGAGCTTTAAGCCAACTTTTTCCCTCTCCTCTTTCACTTTCATCAAGAGGCTCTTCAGTTTCTCTTTGCTTTCTGCCATAAGGGTGGAGTCATCTGGGTATCTGGAGAAGGCAATGGCACCCCACTCCAGTAGTCTTGCCTGGAATTTCCCATGGACAGAGGAGCCTGGTAGGCTACAGTCCATGGGGTTGCTGAGTTGGACATGACTGAGTGACTTCACTTTCACTTTTCACTTTCATGCATTGGAGAAGGAAATGGCAACCCACTCCAGTGTTCTTGCCTGGAGAATCCCAGGGATGGCGGAGCCTGGTGGGCTGCAGTCTATGGGGTCGCACAGAGTCGGACATGACTGAAGCGACTTAGCAGCAGTAGCAGCAGCATCTGCGTATCTGAGGTTATTATTATTTCTCCTGCCAATCTTGATTCCAGCTTGTGCTTCATCCAGCCTGGTATTTCTCATGATGTATTCTGCATATAAGTTAAATAAGCAGGGTGACAATATACAGCCTTGATGTACTCCTTTTCCAATTTGGAGTCAGTCCATTGTTCCATATCCGGTTCTAACTGTTTTCTTGACCTGCATACAGATTTGTCAGGAGGCAAGTAAGGTGGTCTGGTATTCCTATCTCTTTAAGAATGTTCCACAGTTTGTTGTGATCCACATAGTCAAAGGCTTTAACTTTTTGTAGTCAATGAAGCAGAAGTAGATATTCTTTTGGAATTCTCTTGCTTTCTCTATGATCCAACAGATGTTGGCAATTTGATTTCTGGTTCCTCTGCCTTTTCTAAGTCTAGCTTGAACATCTGGAAGTTCTCAGTTCATGTACTATTGGAGCCTGTCTTGGAGAATTTTGAGCATTACTTTGCTAGCAAAATCTACATCTTTAAGAAGATTCCCACATGATTCCTATGCACATTGATGTTTGAGAAGCACTGATTTAAAACAACAGTTTTCTGACTTAGTGTTTATGAGAATCACCTGTGAGGCTTAGTAAAATGCAGATTCTGAGCCCCACTTCCAGTATTTCAGATTCAGTAGGTCTGGGAGTGCTGAGAGTTTGCTTTCCTAACAAGTTCTCAGATGGTGCTGATTTGGCTGGTCTTCGGACCACACTTTTGAAAACCACTGCTCTAAAGAAAATGAAGTGGCAGAATTGGCAAAAATTCAGTGGCTTAATAACCAGAAGCTTTGCCTAATAGCTTTTATTCCTCAAGTAGCGAGCCGTGTGACCTTGAGAAGGCCTTTGCACTCTCTATGGCTCTTTTCCTCATTGGTAAATACAATGATCTGAGGATCAGCTTAAGCACAGCACTTGTCTTCTCAATTCTGTGTACATGTCTCCGCTCTGCACTGTCAGCTCCTGAAACCAGGAACCATATTTTAATTATCATTTTATCCCCAGTGAGACCCTAGAAATCTCTTGGTTGTATGAGTGCATAAATGAGCAAATAAAGAAATGAATCCAAGACATAATATCCTGGTTGTGAAAGCATTTTAAAAATGAAAGAGGAGCTGCCCTGATGACCCAGTGGCAAAGATGCCAGGATCCCGGTGCAGGGGGCCTGAGTTCAATCCCTGGTCGGGGAACTAAAGATCCCACATGCCACAACAAGATCCGGTGCCGCCAAATAAATAAAAATAAGTATTAAAAAGAAAGATAGTTTTATGACTGTCGTATATGGTACCTAGTTCTTCAAAACTGTTGATTAAACACGAGAGTTTCAAGGACACAGATGATCATGAAAACAACAACAGCATCAAGAACTAATATTCATGGTGATAATATCAGACTAAATGTAAAAAATAATCATGATTGGTGAAGAAGACATATCCCAGATATTGAATCCAGTAGGCATGGAAACTGTAAGACACCAGGAAGTGTGATCTGATGCGTCACGAGGGAGGTGAGGATTGGAGCAATTAAACCAGACTCAGGGCAAGCCAAAAATTCTAGCAAACTGGCAGCCAACTTCTGCTTTAAGGGTGAGTCAGAGGATTTCTGGGAAGAGGACTCTGCAGTTTCAAGTCTGGCAATTCAGCACTCTCTTTTGTAGTGGTTGGAGTGGAGAGCAAGCAGGGTTTATCTGCATTCCAGCCCCTCTCAGCACACAGTCCCTCTAGGATCCTTGCATGACCTCAAAAGAGCAGTTCAAACGTCCAAGCCAAATCTAGGCTCTAACTCTCATTTTATAGGTCCTGCTGCTTGCAAGGGACTCAACCTGGCTTAGTTAGAATCCTTCTGCTCCCAGTGGACCAGGGTGTGACACTAAGAAAGTGTACAACTTTCTTATTACTTTAGAAACTATTCAAGTTTCCCTGTGGGCCACTGCCTTACCTTGTCTGATGACAATAAAAGCAAGAAACAAATATTTCTGCCTGTGCCAAGAGAATAATGTTGAAAGAAAGGAAAATTGGATCAACAGCTCTATATATAAGAAGATGAGCAGCCGAATGTGATCAGGGACTAGAATATTTTATTAAGAGGGAGTAGATGTCCTTGGTACGTGAAAACTCAGATTTGTTTCCTCAAGAAGTTTTCATTTTCCTCTGCTATGTACTCTGTCACCTACTTGCTTGCATTAATTTTTTTCAGAAAAAAATGCAGCGTGCAGCTAGGCAACAATGCAATGGGTTTAATTAACGTCTGGGAAGTATTTTGAGTTTCTTTGATGAACGATGTTGGCTGCCACTCAGGGACTTATGGCACAATATTCCTGCTGGTTGTTAAGATTTTACAGTGAAAAAAAATTCCACTGGATTGAAAACACTACTGATGGGTGAAATTTTATTTAATAAGCTAAAGAAAATAGCACATTACAATCACCTAAGCACATGAATGCCTGTAAAGTTGCTAAGCTATAATTCAATGTATCTTCAGAAGGAAAAAGAAAGGTAGCAAAGCTCAGGAAAGTCAGCATTAGATTCCTACCAGCAGATAATTGTAATGCCAGTGTGGGTTGCTAGAGGAAACGCCAATAAAATTACCAGGCATCAGACCCTGGTGTTTTAGGCAATTTACAGGGAAAAGTTGATCTTGGCTATTATTTGAGCTCAGCAAGGAACAGAACATTTAAGCAGAGCCAAATGTGGGTGCAGCAGACATAAACATCTATGTATTTATGTATGCAAATTAGTATAAACATTTGATAGGCTTCAAATTATTTTCAACGGCTTTTCCTTCTCTGTGATGACACTGAAATGTCACCATCTCCAAGCATCAACACTTCTTTGAGTGCAGCTCAGCGACTCCCGTAGATATACTTACTCTTATTTGAAGCACGATTCTATTAATAATAAATTTGGTTAGCTGATTTCTGAACCCATGGCATATTAGAGACAAGAAATAAGGTAAGGGAAGAGGGCTGCTAAGAAGGATGCTCTATTATCATCAAATAGTGACCCAGACACTCTTGCCAGTATTTCATCCAGCAGTCATTTTAAGCTGTGCAATATTCACCTGTATACAATATCTGCCCAGATTGGTCAAGTGGCTGTGGAGCCATCTACCCAACGAGTCAGCAGTTACCTGTCATCCACTCATGTCCTGTGTGAGGTACTGTCCTGTCATGCCAGTGAAATTTCTAGCTGTCTGCATTTATGCCCTGTTAGTAAACCTACTTCCCTTCATGGATCACAGGCTTGTCAGGATGAAGGGGTTTACATAACTCAATAAAACTATGAGCCATGCCACATGGGGTCACCCAAGATCGTCAGGTCAGAGTGAAGAGTTCTGACAAAACATGGTCCAGTGGAGGAGGAAGTGACAACACACTCCAGGATTCTTGTCACAAGAACCCCATGGACCATATGAGAAGGCAAAAATATATGAAGCTGAAAGATGAGTCCTCCAGGTTGGAAGGTGTGCAGTATGCTACTGGGGAAGAGTGGAGGGCAAGTACTAACAGCTTCAGAAAGAATGAAGTGGCTGAGCAAAATAAGAAATGAAGTTCACTTGTGGATGTGTCTGGTGGTGGAAGTAAAGTCCGATGCTGTAAAGAACAATATTGCATAAGAACCTGGAAAGTTAGGTCCATGATTCAAGGTAAATTCGAAGTGGTCAAGCCAGAGATGGCAAGAGTGAACATCGACATCTTAGGAATCGGTGAACTAAAATGGACAGGAATGGGTGGATTTAATTCAGATGACTATTATATCTACCACTGCAGACAAGAATCCCTTAGAAGAAATGGAGTAGCCCTCATAGTCAACAAAAGAGTCTGAAATGTAGTGCTTGTGTGCAACCTCAAAAATGACAGAATGATCTTGGTTCATTTCCAAAGAAAATCATTCAACATCACAGTAATCCAAGTCTATGTCCCAACCACTGATGCCAAAGAAGCTGAAGTTGACCAGTTCTGTGAAGACCTACAAGACCTTCCACAACTAATACCAAATAAAAGATGTTTTTTTCATTATAGGGGACTGGAATGCAAAAGTAGAAAGTCAAGAGATATCTGGAATAACAGGCAAGTTTGGCCTTGGAGTATAAAATGAAGCAGGGCAAAGGCTAACAGAATTTTGTCAGGAGAACACATTGGTCATAGCAAACACTCCTTTCCAACAACCCAAGAGATGACTCTACACGTGGATATCACCAGATGGTCAATACTGAAATCAAATTGATTATATTCTTTGCAGTCAAAGAAGGAGAAGCTCTATACAGTCAGTAAAAACAAGACTTGAAGCTGACTGTGGCTCAGGTCATGAACTCCTTATTGCAAATCAGGCTTAAATTGAAGAAAGTAGAGAAAATGACTAGGACATTCAGGTGTGACCTAAACCAAATCCATTATGATTATACAGTGAAAGTGACAAATAGATTCAAGGGATTATATCTAATAGACAGAGTATTGGAAGAACTATGGATGGAGGTTCATAACATTGTACAGGAGGCAGTGACCAAAACCATCCCAAAGAAAAAGAAATGCAAGAAGGCAAAATAGTTGTCTAAGGAGGCTTTACAAATAGCTTAGGAAAGAAGAGAGGTGAAAGGCGAGGGAGGAAGAGAAAGATATATCCAAATGAATACAGAGTTCCAGAGAATAGCAAAGAGAGATTATGAAGGCCTTCTTAAATGAACCTGCAAAGGAATAGAGGAAAACAATAGAATGAGAAAGACTAGAGATCTCTTCAAGAAAATTGGAGATATTAAGGGAAAATTTCATACAAGAAGGTTCACAATAAAAGACAGAAATGGTAAGGACCTAACAGAAGCAGAAACTATTAAGAGGAAGTGACAAGAATACACAGCTGCTAAGTCGCTTCAGTCGTGTCCGACTCTGTGCGACCCCATAGACAGCAGCCCACCAGGCTCCCCCGTCCCTGGGATTCTCCAGGCAAGAATACTGGAGTGGGTTGCCATTTCCTTCTCCAGCGCATGAAAGTAAAAAGTGAAAGTGAAGTCGCTCAGTCGTGTCCGACTCTTAGCGACCCCATGGACTGTAGCCTACCAGGCTACTCAGTCCATGGGATTTACCAGGCAAGAGTACTGGAGTGGGGTGCCATTGAAGAATACACAGAAGAATATACAAAAAGAAGTCTTAATGATCCAGATAATGACGATGATGTGCTCACTCACCTAGAGCCAGACATCCTGAATGTGAAGAAGTCAAGTGGCCTTAGGAAGCATTCCTACAAACAAAGCTAGTGGATGTAATGGAATTCCAGCTGAGTTACTTAAAATCCTAAAAGATGCTGCTGTTAAAGTGCTGCACTCAATATGTCAGTAAATTTGGAAAACTCAACAATGGTCACAGGATTGGAAAAGGTCAGTTTTCATTCCAATCTGTAGAAGGGCAATGCCAAACTACCTTACCATTTCTTCCAGTTCATATGCTAGCAAAGTAGTGCTCAAAATTCTTCAAGCTAGGCTTCAACAATATATGAACTGAGAACTTCCAGATGTACAAACTGGGTTTCAAAGAGGCAGAGGAACTAGGGCTCAAATTGCCAACATCTATTAGATCCTGGAAAAATCAAGGGAATTCCACAAAAACATCTACTTCTACTTCATTGACTATGCTAAAGCTTTTGACTGTGTGGATCACAACAAACTATGGAAAATTCTTAAAGAGGTGGGACTACCAGACCACCTTACCTGTCTCCTGAGAAACCAGTGTGCAGGTCAAGAAGCAAGAACTGTCCAGTTCAGTTAGAACTGGACACGGAATGACAGATTGGTTCAAAATTTGGCAAAGGAGTATGTCAAGGCTGTATATTGTCACTCTGCTTATTTAACTCATATATATGCAGAGTATCATGTGAAATGTGTACATGGATGAATGTACAGCTTGGATGAATCACAAGCTGGAATCAAGATTGCTGGGAAAAGTATCAATAACCTCAGATATGCAGATGACACCACCCAAATGGCAAAAAGTGAAGAGAAACTAAAGACATTGTTGATGAGGATGAAAGAGAAGAGTGAAAAAGCTGACTTGAAACTCAGCATAAAAAAAAAAAACTAACATTAAGGCATCTGTTCCCATCACTTCATGGCAAATAGAATGGAGGAAAGTGGAAATAGTGACAGACTTTATTTTCTTGGGCTCCAAAATCACTGCAGATTGTGACTGCAGCCATGAAATTAAAAGATACTTGCTCCTTGGAAGGAAAGCTATGACAAACCTAGACAGTGTATTAAAAAGCAGAGACATCCATGTAAAGGTCCATGTAGTCAAACCTATGGTTTTCCAGTAGTCATGTATGGGTGTGAGAGTTGATCCATAAAGAAGGCTAAGCACCAAAGAATTGATGCTTTTGAATTGTGGTGCTGAAGAAGACTCTTGAGAGTCCCTTGGACTGAAAGGAGATCAAACAGTCAATTCTAAAGGAAATCAACCCTGAATACTCATTGGAAGAACTGATGCTGAAGCTGAAGCTCCAATACTTTGGCCACTTACGGGAAGAGCCGACTCACAGGAAAAGATCCTGATTCTGGGGAAGGAGGAAGGCAAAAGGAGAAGGGTTTGTCAGAGGATGAGATGGTTAGATAGCATCACTGATTTGATGGATATGAATCTGAGCAAATTCTGGGAGATAATGGAGGACAGAGGAGACTGGTGTGCTGCAGTCCATGGGGTCTCAGAGTCAGACACTACTTAGCAACTGAAGAACAACAAAAGTAAGCCTACTGGGCAGGACACATTCCACCCATCATAGTATGGGCAGTGCATGGTTGAGGGCATTGAGGGTTACTGCTGAGCAGCCATTATAAAAGGATCTATCATGTGTATCTCTGAGCCCTGCAGTTCAGGGTGCTGATATTATGTGTAGACTCTGGGTTCAAATCTTCATTTCCTAGCCAAGTGATAGTTAAATAACTCTGACCAGTTACTCATTCTTCCTGAGTTTCAGTTTTCTCATCTGTATATTTAGAGCTGACTCAAAGGGTTATGAAGAGGATCACATGAAGCAACATAAGGAATCCCCTTAGCACCTTTATGAAGACTGATATAAGAGACACTTAGAGCTGGAAGACACCCTGGCAGTTGACTTATTATCATACCTCATTTTAAAAATGAGGAAAACAAGTTCCAAAGAGGTTACGTTCAACAGCCAGATACTGGCAGAATAGAAAACTTGATGGAATAAAAGAAAAACAATTGCATACCTAGTCTATATCAGGAACATCACATCTACTATCATTTTTGATTCTCAGAAAGTTCTATGAGGTATTTTTATATCTGCTTCATAGAAGAAGAAAGCTCAGAGAGGTTCAGTAAGTGGTCAAAGGCCACACAGACCGTGTGTACTAGAACTGCAATACAAATTCAGCTTTGCTTGACTTCAAAGTCCATGTCCATTCCTCCTTACTCGGGCTCAACATAGAAGGCAGGATTCTTGTTTTCTTGGTAACCTGCTTGAAACAAATCAGAACACTCCTGAGCTGTTATAAGACCGAGGGAGATTTAATTGTATCCTCAGTTCAGTTCAGTTCAGTCGCTCAGTCATGTCTGACTCTCTGTGACCCCATGGACTGCAGCATGCCAGGCTTCCCTGTCCATCACCAACTCCTGGAGTTTACTCAAACTCATGTCCATCGAGTCAGTGATGCCATCCAACCATCTCATTCTCTGTCATCGCCTTCTCCTCCTGCCTTCAATCTTTCCCAGCACCAGGATCTTTTCAAATGAGTCGGTTCTTTGCATCAGGTGGCAAAGTATTGTAGCTTCAGCTTCAACATCAGTTCTTCCAATGAATATTCAGTATTGATTTCCTTTAGGACTGACAAGTTTGATCTGCTTGCTGTCCAAGGGACTCTCAAGAGTCTTCTCCAACACCACAGTTCAAAACCATCAATTCTTCGGCGCTCAGCTTCCTTTATAGTCCAACTCTCACATCTATACATGACTACTGGAAAAACCGTGGCTTTGACTAGACAGACCTTTGCTGGTAAAGTAATGTCTCTACTTTTTAATATGCTGTTTAGGTATCCTACAGGTGCTCAATGGGACATTCACTTTTTAGCTGAAAATCCCAATATCAAAATGTTTCTGCCTAGCAAAGGCAGAGAAACATGGCTCTTTTCACAGCTTAATGTGGCTGAGAATGCTAATAGAGGAGAGGAACACAGACAGGGCATGGAGGGCATGGTGGGAGCAGGCAGAGCCACAGTGCCGTGTAAACAAACCCAGAGAGAGGAATTCCTTGACAATTAGAGGCAGATATGTTGGAGAAAGTATTGAGGGAGCCAATTTCCATAGAAATCAACAGACAAAGACTGTATTTAAAGGGAAAGAGGAGAAATTACATGAGCAGAGATGGAGAACCATCTCTAGGCAGTAGCAGAGCACCCATGAGGAGGCAACACCATTCCCACACAGGCTGCCTGTAGCAAAAACAGTGCAGAGGCTGCAGGAAGGATCAGTGGAATATGAGAGCAAAGAAGTCCTGACCATAAGTAAGCAGCCACTGTTCCCTTCATCACATAAGGAAGTTTCACTGGTCCCTCACGCATCTTTTGCAGAGATGGTTATCGCATGGGATTTGAAATCAGACTACTGTGTTTGAATCCCAACTTCACCACCTGCCAGATGCATGACCTTGGACAAGTTACCTAACCTTTCAGTGTACTCAGCTTCCTCATTTATAAAATGGGTCCAAAACTGCCCCCACATCCTGAGGCTATTAGGAGTATTAAATAAGCTAGTACATAGATGGCACTTGGAACTATTCCTGGCACATAAGGAGAGCTCAGTAAACCCTAGCTCTTATTTTTGCCTCATAGGGTTGCTCAGAGGATGAGGTAGACTTTATGCCTGGCATGTGGTAAATAATCAGTGTTCACTTTTATTATATATTTGTATATATTATTTATCATTCACAGGCCTGGTAAATGTTTACTGCTGAATTCATAAGGTCCCAGGTTAACCCATTTGGTAGAATTGTAGATAGATATCTGTCCTGGGTAAACCTTACCACCAAGATCTTAATACACAGAGAAGGTAACCAGGAAAGTACCACTGCCCTCTGCGCCCACCATGGAGAGATTTCTATCTGAATGCCTACAATGTGACCCACTGATGGGAGATCATGGTGTGGCTTCTTTTTCTGATGATGTAATTAAAGGACACCAACCACAAAGCAGCTTTCAACATGCTTGTCCAAGGAATCATCTGGATTAAAAGCTATCACAGATCCTCTTCCTTAAACATCTTTCAAAATTCTCCCAAAGACAGAGAACATTGACTTGCTGTTTTATTGGAAAGAGAGGGGAACCCTTCATAATACCAATGAACAGCACTTTATTTTAAAGGGTCATAACGGATCCTAATGGATAAAAGCTGAAAAAAGTGGGATTCATAAAGGTAGCAAGAAAATATACTGAGTGTCTTTGCATCAGTCAATCGAGATCCAGAACGAGGTTCACCCAAAAGCCACCCTCCAACTGGTGATTTACATGGTCTGAGTTAAATAATAAAGCTGCCGTGGGGAAACTCACTGAAAAAAAAAAAAAATTTCTTTCTCTGCTGCCTTACTGGGTAGTGGAGAGTGAAGTTATGTGACCCCCAGAGAAAGCAGGCAAATGTGGGGTGCAGGTTGAGGGGGTCAGAGAGGAGAATCAGGCAAAAATGGTTTCGCCTTAATCTGAGAGGTCTTAAAGTTGTCAAGAAACAAAGGAAGACTTGACACCCTGAGATCCATGATAAATAAAGCAATATGTAACCCCACGAAGAATAAGATGGCAGCAGAAAGTGTGTTGTTTCTGACCAGCTCTTTAAACCTACTGAAAAGCAAAGCACTTGTGATACTAAATAAGCCAGACATAAAATGTCCAGTGCAATGTGGAGTATATTTTATTTTAAAAGAAGCAGCTCTGTACTCTCAGGCTGTGTTTATGTCTATGCCACTGCTTTGGCCATGGCAAGAGACATGACCAGCAGATGCAACTGAAGCAGATCAGGTAAGAGGTCACCTTGGTGAAACTTCCCTTGGAGTTGGGGTGCACATGGCTCTCAGAACCTTCACACAGCAGAGACAGCACATGGCCAGCCAGCCTGTCAGCCTATTCACTCAGGCAATCTATGAATCCCTCTAGAAGATTCTGCAGGGCATAGTCTGGCTCCAGTGGAAACCTAATTTAAAGTGAGTCCCAGATGACCAGCCTGGAGCCATCCTCTCCCGAATGCAGAGAAGCCGGGGGGATGGCGGGGGGGCATTGCATGTCTTTAGTCTGACATGAATATCAGCCACTTTGATTCCTCCTGGCAGGAAAAAGCAGCCTTCAAATTTGTGCATATCCTCCTTTCAACATAATGAAGCATTCCATAAACTGAGCATCCCGGGACTCAATTATAAAGGCCAAATTGCTATTTTACTCACTAAGATAAATAGCTCTCGTCTCATCAATCTTGCCCTTTGTAATTTACCTTATCTGGTGGACACTTCACAATAACCCTATGAGGAAAGCATTTGTTCTAGTCAGGGATCTGTTGGTCACAGGTAACAAAAGCTCAATTCAGCCCAAGAAAACAGGAAGGAAGGGAGGTTTGGGGGATTGTTGTAAGGTTGTAGTGCAGTCTCACAGGAATCTAGGAAACACTGAACAATCAGGCCTCCGGACACACAAAATTGAGGTGGATTTGTGAATTGTCACTCTCTACTTCCATCCCTTGCATCAAGTGCCCCCTGGTCTGTAGACTTCTTCTGGAGCAGAATCATGTGCCGAGAGGGCCACAAAGCCTGATTATCAGGGGCTAAGGTGAGAGGCAGGCTTCCTGCCTGCAGTGCAGGAGACATGGGTTCAATCCCTTGGGGAAGAGCCCCTGGAGAAGGAAACAGCAAACCACTCCAGTATTCTTACCTGAGAAATCCCATGGACAGAGAAGCCTGGTGGGCTACAGTCCATAGGGTTACAAAGAGTCAGACATGACACTAAACAACAACAAGGTGAGAGGCAGATTGCCAGACAGGAGGGTACAGGAAAGCATTACCCCCAAACGATTCTAGTACAGCACATAGGGAAACTGAGGCACATAAAAGTTAGGAGGGCTCAGTCCTATAGCTAACAAGTGGCTCTCAGCTATCTGAGGGCTTGGGTGTTGTATTCAGACAGATCTAAATTGACCTATAGTTTGCTTGCTGTTGGATCCTAAACAAGTTACTTAATCTCTTTGCATTTCAATTTCCTCACTATCAAAATGGGTTCATGTCAAAGGTTCATTTTCAGGATTAAATTAAATGAGTATAATCGATTTAACCCACATAATTTAGTACCTGGAATAGAATAGTAGGCAAAAAAAAAAAAAAAGATACTAACCTTTCTGTCATCTATGGAACCATGACCTAGGCTGCACCACAGTTTACCACTGAGTGTGATAGGTTCTGGGCTTCCTCAGTAGCTCAGCGGTAAAGAATCTGCCTGCAATGCCAAAGACGCATGTTTGATCCCTAGGTCAGAAAGATCCCTTGGAGAAGAGCATGGCTACACACCCCAGCATTCCTTCCAGGAAAATCCCATGAATAAGAGGAGCCGGGCAGGCTACTGGTCCATGGAATCACCAAGAGTCAGATACAACTGAGCACATACACACCCATGTATCGGGTTCTTCCTTCAAGTGTCAGACTTCCAGCTCCATGGAGACAGTGTCTCATTCCTCTCGCATCACACCCTGGGCTGGCTAAGCACATTGGCAGTCTCTTCAAATTCTTGTGAAATTAAACTGCCTGAATCAGTTCACAAGTCACTCTCTTCCCACAATCCTCTAAGGACCCCGCACCACCATTGTTTCATTGTCATTGGCATCTCTGGGGTACCAACCTGGTATTTTTCTCTTTTTCCTTCTTTCTGTCTTTCATGCAGCTCCACCTGGAGGCCAACGGCTTGAGTTTGTCATGAAGTCAAATTTATCGCAGGAGAAAAATGTCCCCCAGTAAAGCAGGGCTGTTCGACTTCACATGACTACAGACGAAGAAAAGAAATCCTGGATTCTACTTCCTGGGTATGTTATTAGGGCATTTCTTTGTTGGGGTGAAGGGGGAGGGAGGGCAGGAAATCCTTATGTCAAGTGGGAATTCTGGGTAAAGGACTACATGAAAAGCAAGTCCAGTTAACCCTTGAACAGCATGCATTCAAACTGTGCAGGTCCACTTATACACACTTTTTTTCAATAAATATATTGGAAAAAAAATTGGAGATATGCAGCAATTTGAACAAACTCACAGACAAACCACATAGTCTAAAAAACTTGAAAAAAAAAGAAAAATTTAGGTATGACATGAATGCATAAAATATAGAGAGATATACACATAACATACAAAACATAGGTTAATCAACTACATTATCAGTAAAGTCTTTGGACAAGAGTAGGTTATTAATGGTCAAATTTGGGGGGAGTCAAAAGTCATACATGGATTTTCCATTATGTGAGGATCACTGCCCTTAACCCCTGTGTTTAGAGTCAACCATATTAGAATTATGAAGACAAAATAAGAAGTGAAGAATTGCTTGCCTAAAGGTGACCTCACAATCTTCCTTCAGTTATTTGCAAAGTGAATATCAGAAACGTGTTCCAAAAATCTCTTAGAGAGTGAAAGTGAAAGTGTTAGTCATGTCAGACTCTTTGTGACCCCATGGACTGTAGCTTGCCAGGCTTCTCTTTCCATGGGATTTTCCAGGCAAGAACAGTGGAGTGGGTTGCCATTTCCTTTTCCAGGGGATCTTCCCAACCCAGGCATTGCGGGCAGACGCTTTACCATCTGAGCCACCAGGGAAGCCATAAAAAATCTCCTAGACAAGGTGCTAACTTTGAAGAGAGATATTCTACAAGGATGCATTAATGATAAGACGAGGAAGGGGAAGGGAACTTCTGTTTGACAAATACTATCATGTGTCTGCATTGACCTATGCAGTTATAGTACTTCGTTACTGTCCCTTCCCAACCTTGCAACACCAATAACGTTCCAGTATTACATTTAAGGAAAACCAAAGGTAATGCCCTCAGGCCATGCAATAAGTAACGGATGTGCTGGAGCCTAGCCAGGGGGCTGCTGCAGACAAGACACCAGGTCAGTCTTGCTTCCCCAAATTGCTCATTTCTCTTTTTTGTGCTTCAGGCAACTCAGCTTGACTACCATTATCTGAGAGAAGACTGTAGAAGAAAGAATGGAGTTGTTTTTCAGAACCAGCCACAATTGAGAAACACTCACAAAGAAAGATTTGCACCACTAAGTTTGGAGCTATTGAAAGATTGTTCTGATAAGTATAAAATTATTAGCACATGGTCTTTTGGGTCAGACTGAACTGACCTGAGCAAGTTACTCAACCTTGCTAATTCTAAAATACCTTAGTTTTAAAGGAGAATAATAGTCACACCTACCTCTGTAAAGATGAAATGCAATAGACTTGCAGAAAGTGTTCCTTGCTTAGGAAAATGCCTTGTGCATAGCAAGTACTCAAGAAACGCTAGCTATCATCTACAGTGGATAATTTTAAAGAAATGGGGATTGGTCACAGAAATTGCTGCAAGACATCTATTTCTGCTTTATTGACTATGCCAAAGCCTTTGACTGTGTGGATCACAATAATCTGTGGAAAATTCTTCAAAAGATGGGAATACCAGACCACCTGACCTGACTCTTGAGAAACCTGTATGCAGATCAGGAAGCAACAGTTAGAACTGGACATGGAACAACAGACCGGTTCCAAATAGGAAAAGGAGTATGTCAAGGCTGTATATTGTCACCCTGCTTATTTAACTTGCATGCAGAGTACATCATGAGAAACGCTGGGCTGGATGAAACACAAGCTGGAATCAAGATTGCCGGGAGAAATATCAATAACCTCAGATATGCAGATGACACCACCCTTATGGCAGAAAGTGAAGAAGAACTAAAGAGCCTCTTGATGAAGGTGAAAGAGGAGAGTGAAAAAGTTGACTTAAAGCTCAACATTCAGAAAACTAGGATCATGGCATCTGGTCTCACCGCTTCATGGCAAATAGATGGGGAAACAGTGGAAACAGTGGCTGACTATTTTTGGGAGCTCCAAAATCATTGCAGATGGTGACTGCAGCCATGAAATTAAAAGACGCTTACTCCTTGGAAGAGAAGCTATGACCAACCTAGATAGCATATTAAAAAGCAGAGACATGACTTTGCCAACAAAGGTCCATCTAGTAAGGCTATGGTTTTTCCAGTAGTCATGTATCGATGTGAGAGTTGGACTATAAAGAAAGCTGAGTGCCGAAGAATTGATGCTTTTGAACTGTGGTGTTGGAGAAGACTCTTGAGAGTCCCTTGGACTGCAAGGAGATCCACCTAGCCTATCCTAAAGGAGATTAGTCCTGGGTGTTCATTGGAAGGACTGATGTTGAAGCTGAAACTCCAATACTTTGGCCACCTGATGCGAAGAGCTGACTCATTTGAAAAGATCCTGATGCTGGGAAAGATTGAAAGTGGGAGGAGAAGGGGATGACAGAGGATGAGATGTTTGGATGGCATCACCGACTCAATGGACGTGAGTTTAAGTAAACTCCGGGTGTTGGTGATGGACAGGGAGGCCTGATGTGCTGTGGTTCATGGGGTCGCAATGAGTCGGACATGACTGAGCGACTGAACTGAACTGAGATGAATGAAGAGATGTGAATCATTTACAAATAGTACACATTTGCATGTAGACAATAATGAGATAATATCCTTAAATACAGTTTCTCTAAGAAGCCTGAACATACTACTTCCCACTGATCCTGAACCCCACCATGTTACTTATTTGCATTGCTAAATTGCTTAGGAACACCCATTCTAGGCTTGAGTAGAGATATAAAATTTCAATCAAGAATAGGACTGCTGCTGCTGCTACTGCTAAGTCGTGTCAGTCGTGTCCGACTCTGTGCGACCCCATAGACGGCAGCTCACCAGGCTCCCCTATCCCTGGGATTCTCCAGGCAAGAGTACTGGAGTGGGTTGCCATTTCCTTCTCCAGGGCATGAAAGTGAAAAGTGAAAGTGGAGTCGTTTGGTCGTGTCCAACTCAGTGACCCCATGGACTGCAGCCCGCCAGGCTCCTCCGTCCACGGGATTTTCCAGGCAAGAGTACTGGAGTGGAGTGCCATTGCCTTCTCCAATAGGAGAATAGGACAAAATACCACAAATGTTAAATAAACATACAACTATCATATTAAATGTTAAACATAAAAATCACATTTATTTTAAAGTATCTTCCCAGGATTTGACTTTCTGCAAATTCAAATGGTTCTTCCTATGTTATGTGTGAGGTGAAGGCTTGATGTGTTGGTAGAAATGTGGGGAGCATCTCAGGAAGGGTGAGTTTTGCTCCTTTTTTTAAGCATGTGAGGGATTTATTTTTTTTTGGGGGGGGGTGCATTTCTCTGCTTGTGAAATCTTAGTTTCTCCACCAGAGATCAAACCTATGATTCCTGTAGTGGAAGCACAGAGTCTGAACCACTGAAGTCCCAAGTAAGGAATTTAATTGTCTCATACAACAAGTTAAGAAGCCTGGGGAGGCCAGATCAGGTCTCGAATGTGCAGCTAAACTTGTCTGCCAGTTCTGTCATTCTTATTGAGAAGCTTTTGTGTCCCTGGCACCTGTAGGCATTGCTCCAGGAAAAAGGAAGGAAATGAAAGGGCAAAATGGCTTACAAGTCCAATTTTTCTAGATGCTCTGCCCAAGAAGTCTTCCCAGAAGCTCTTTGTTAGGATTGAGTCCAAGGGAATCTGTCTCCCCCTGAATCTTGCAGCTGGGGTGTGTGTGTGTCTGTGTGTATACATCTTGGGAAGGAATGAATCGCTGTGCTCCAGGTTCCAGAATCTGGTCTCATTAATCCTACACTCTCTCCTTCCTTTCAAACTTTGATTAGCTCAACAATGATAGAGGGGAGAAAGATGACAGTGATAAACTCTCCCTTCAGAAAGAGATAGAAAGATTTACTTATTATGTTTTTGAGGACATGAATCCAGTCTTTGCCTCAATTATTCTATTGAGCAGAGTAATTCATGAGCCTCCAACATCTACAACACCCTGAAATTTCATCTGCCACCAATATCCTTCTGCCAAGGATAATGTTCTCAGCTTTCTGATAACAGTCTTTCCCACTCTTCACATATCCTTCCTATTTGCCCCATCTGTAACCTTCCCTGGAGGAGCTCTTATTATTGGCATGCCATTTTAAATCCTGTTTTCAAACAAGGTAGGAAAAGCAGGAATAAGCAAATGTTAGATTTTAGGATTGACTCAGAAGGCCTTAGCTAGGTTTTCCAATGTGAATTTTTGATAGCTGATCATTTGAATGACTACAGCAAAGACTTCAATATTGCTCTTTTTCAGGTGGAGACCTTTCCATGGTATATTCTTTTTATCTCTGTCTCTTTTTCTCCTTCTTGTCCTCTGAATGTGGAACTTAGGATCAGGAGGCCCACCTCAAAGCTTTCCTCAGGTCTAATTTTTAGCATGATTAGTTTGGAGTCTAGAATAAAACACTTTACCATTCTGAGTATTTATTTTTCTATATATCCAGTGAGGTATCTGTATTAAGTAAATGCCAAAGTCCTTTCCAATTCCAAAATTTCTAACCCTTTATGCATCTGAGAGGGACTTTTACTTATGCATAAAATGTAAAAGGTCACAACAGGCTAACATCTACACCATAACAAAAGAAAAAAAAATAAAAGGTACATTTCAAATATCATTAAAGACACTGAAGAACTAGGGATGCAAAGAGAATTAAACAAACTAAAATTTCTAAGTGAGTTTACATTACCAACTGTTTGCTTCCCAAGGAGCATTTGTTCATTTTGGGTACAAACTTAAGACTGGATTTAGGCCAAGAAGAAGGACTCTATTGGGAAAAAGAGCATACAGCAGAAACCTTGGTGAAGGTATGAGACTGAAATAATGAATTAGAGAACTGTAAGACTCATTCCCTCCTGCTCCGAGGAGGTAGGGAAAATTTATGTGAGCTGAACCAGAAAGAGAAAGTAAAAACTCTTACAGTCTACGTGCCTAGGAGACACAGTCCCACTAGAAATAATGGGTTCGAAATGAATGCGCAACAGTTCTTCCTCTCAAATCATTTGCCAGACTTTGAATTTGTGTGAAGCAGAAAGCTAAGCTATAAACCCAAGATCTCTGAAGAGCAGGACTTTTATAGCTGAAGAGACAGGGAACTGTTGGGTTTCCAATTGAAAATCCAAAAGAACTCTCTGCAAAGAACAGGGACAAACCAGAGGTGAACTGAACACAAAATACTGTAATCCAAACTCTTACCCAACTCAATTTTTACCTATCTATCACAGAAAAGGAGGAACCCTTGCTGGTAAAAGATTTCAGCCAAGCATTCTCTGGATTTTTTTGTTTTGTGTTGTTTTTAATACCCAAAATCTACGCTACAAGTTAAAATTGCTAACATGAGAAGAGACAGGAAGATGTGATTGATAATCCAGAGGAAAAAAATTAAACAATAGAAGCATATCCACAGATAATCCAAATATGGTAATTAGCAGAAAAGAATTTTAAATAATTAAGATTATTATACTAAAGAAAATAGAGGAGAAACTGATTAAAAGGTTAAACATTTCAACAAAATTGACAGGCTAAAAAAACAAATGAGCATTCTGAAATTGAAAAATACAATAATACATTATCTAAACCATAGAATTCACTAGATGAGTTTAATAGTATGTGGAACACAGTATATTTTATTCAAATACAAGATTAGCTTAAAAAAGGAAAGAAAGAAAAGGAAGAAAACCCAAACTAAAACACAAAAGTGTGGGGAAAGAGTGAGAAAAACAGAATAAAACATAAAACACATGTGGAATATAGTCAAAAGATCCAATGCATGTACAATTGAAATCCTAGATGGAGAAGAGACTAGAGATCTCGTCAAGAAAATTGGAGATACCAAGGGAATATTTCATGCAAAGATGGGCTCAATAAAGGACAGAAATGGTATGGACCTAAAAGAAGCAGAAGATATTAAGAAGAGGTGGCAAGAATACACAGAAGAACTATACAAAAAAGATCTTCATGACCCAGGTAACCATGATGGTGTGATCACTCACCTAGAGCCAGACATCCTGGTATGCAAAGTCAAGCGGGCCTTAGGAAGCATCGCTACAAACAAAGCTAGTGGAGGTGATGGAATTCCAGTTGAGCTATTTCAAATCCTAAAAGATGATGCTGTGAAAGTGTTGCACTGAATACGCCAGCAAATCTGAAAAACTCAGCAGTGGCCACAGGACTAGAAAAGGTCAGTTTTCATTCCAGTTCCAAAGAAAGGCAATGCCAAAGAATGTTCAAATTACCTCATAATTGCATTCATCTCACACACTAGCAAAGTAATGTTCAAAATCCTTCAAGGCAGACTTCAACAGTATGTGAACCATGAACTTTCAGATGTTCAAGCTGGATTTAGAAAAGGTAGAGGAACCAGAGATCAAATTGCCAACTTCCATTGGATCATCGAAAAAGCAAGAGAGTTCCAGAAAAACATCTATTTCTGCTTTATTGACTATGCCAAAGCCTTTGACTCTGTGGATCACAACAAACTGTGGAAAATTCTTAAAGAGATGGAAATACCAAACCGCCTGCCTCCTGAGAGATCTGTATGCAGGTCAAGCAGAAACAGTTAGAACTAGACATGAAACAACAGACTGCTTCCAAATCAGGAAAGGAGTATGTCTAGCCTGTATATTGTCATCCTGCTTATATAACTTATAAGCAGAGTACAACATACAGGCTGGATAAGCACAAGCTGGAATCAAGATTGTTAGGAGAAATATCAATAACCTCAGATATGCAGATGACACCATTCTTATGGCAGAAAGCAAAGCAGAACTAAAGAGCCTCTTAATGAAAGTGAAAGAGGAGAGTGAAAAGGTTGGCTTAAAGCTCAACATTCAGAAAACTAAGATCATGGCATCCAGTCCCATCACTTCATGGCAAATGGATGGGGAAACAGTGGAAACAGTGACAGACTTTATTTTGGGGGGCTCCAAAATCACTGCAGATGGTGACTGCAGCCATGAAATTAAAAGACGCTTGCTCCTTAGAAGAAAAGCTATGACCAACCTAGACAGCATATTAAAAAGCAGAGACATTGCTTTGCCAACAAAGGTCCATGTAGTCAAAGCTATGGTTTTTCCAGTAGTAATGTATGGATGAGAGTTGGACTATAAAGAAAGCTGAGCACAGAAGAATTGATGCTTTCAAACTGTTGGAAAAGATTTTTGAGAGTCCCTTGGACTGCAAGGAGATCCAACCAGTCCATCCTAAAGGAAATCAGCCCTGAATATTCATTGGAAGGACTGATGCTGAAGCTGAAGCTCCAATACTTTGGCCACCTGATGTAAAGAACTAACTCATTGGAAAAGACCCTGATTCTGGGAAAGATTGAAGACAGGAGGAGAAGGGGTTGACAGAGGATGAGATTGTTGGATAGCATCACCAACTAAATGGACATGAGTTGGAGTAAGCTCTGGGAGCTGGTGATGGACAGGGAAGACTGGCGTCCTGCAGTCCATGGGGTCACAAAGAGTCAGACACGACTGAGTGACTGAACTGACTAAGAGGGAGAAGAGAAAGGGACTGTAAAAGAGCAATTGTTGTAGTGATCAGTCAGTTCAGTTCCCAAGATTGGTCAAAGATACCAACCCACAGATCCAAGAACAGGGAACACTAAGAAGAATAAAAACAATGAAAACCACATCTAGGAGCATTATATTGAAAATGATGAAAGCTAAAGACACAGAGAAAAAGATCCAAGGGAAAACAAAACAAAATACATTGCTTTTCAAGTGACAACATCAAGACCGAGAGCCGACTTTTCAATAGAAACTATGGAAGCAGGAAGATAGTGTTTTAACATCTTTTAAGAGCTGAAAGAAAAATATTATATCAAGTGAAAAGATACTTCAAAAGTTAAGCCAAAATAAAACTACTTTCCAACAAACAAACCTTGATGACTGTCTCCAGAGAATGCAAATATAAGATTTACTAAAAGAAAATTTTCAGACCAAAGGAAAACAATCCCACAGAGCAATATTGGACTTTGGGAAGGAATAAAGGACACTATGAGTGAGTGAGTGAAAGTCACCCAGTCGTGTCCGACTCTCTGGGACCCCATGGAAACTGTAGCCCACGAGGATCCTCTGTCCATGGGGATTCTCCAGGCAAGAATACTGAAGTGGGTTGCTGTTCTCTTCTCCAGGGGATCTTCCTGACCCAGGGATCAAACCCAGGTCTCCCGTGTTACAAGCAGATTCTTTACCATCTGAGCCACCAGGGAAGACCAAAGAACACTATAGCAGATAAATATATGTATAAATATTTGAAAATATTGACTTTATGAAACAAAAGTAAAGAAATACTTATGACAGCATAACAAAGGAGTAAAATTATAAATAATATCACAGAGAACTTGAGGGTCTAAATGAGGTTAAACTGTTATGAAGTTCTTGAATTACTTGTGAAGCGGCAAAAGTACTAGGATATATGCTGAGAAGCTAGAAAGACATATTGATTCTCTAGGCGGAAAGCTATAAGAAAATCAAGAATTATAATAAAAAGCTAATAAAAGAGAAAATGGAATATACATACTTAATTCAAATGCAGATAGGAAAGGAGGAATAAAGAAACAGAGAATAGTGTAAACCAACTATTTCAATAATTATATAAATAAATGGGATAAATACTCTGATCAAAAAAAGAATGAATTTTTTAGAATACATGATTCAATTATAGGTTCTTTTTTTTTGGCTGTGCTGGGTCTTCATTGGTGTGTGAGGGCCTTCTCTAGATGCGGTGTGAGGGTTTCTCATCGCAGCGGCTTCTTGTGTTGTGGAGGCACTGGCTCAGGGCACTTGGGCTTCGATAGTTGGCAGCATGTGAGCTCAGTAGTGATGGCACATGGGGCCAGCTATCCTGCGGCATGTGAGATCCTAGTTCCTGGATCAAGGATCGAACCCATGTTCTCTGCATTGGCGGGCAGATTCTTAACCACCAAACCACCAGGGAATCTCTAAAGGTTCTCTATAATAAAAATATTTAAAACTTTGACGTACTTATCTGGTAGTCAACAAGGCATGAGCCTAGGAGATGAAGTGCCCTGGGTTTTAATTCAAACTTCTAATTATAAACTGTTTGAACACAGATTAGTTATGTTCACTGACTAACTGAATCTCCCTCTCCTTATCTATATTAAAGGGGCAATAGGACCTTTCTGCTAGTATTTGTGTGAGAATGAAATAAAATTAACAATAAAAACTAGGACAGAAGATCCTCAGTGAATGATAGGTGTTACTGTTTTATAATCACCATCACCTACCAGCCCAGTCTCTAATACTGTGGTTAACGACTTAGGTGCTGAAGTTACAGTTCTTGGCTTTTAATTCCTGCTTTGCCTGTTATTTAGCATGTGACCTCAAGTAAGTACTTAAGCCTAAACTCCCTACATCTCTATTTCTTCACCTGTAAAATGAGTACTCTAAGATTTGTGAAGTTAAAATGAAGTCACCTATTAAGACACAATACATTGCCTGGAAGGTAGGTGCTCTCTACCTAGCAACCAAAGTGACTATTAAAAAGTGTGATAATGTCAATCATTTGCTCAGAAGTTTCCAATGTCTTCTCATTGCACTTAGAATAAAAGCTAAAATCTTTACAGTCACTTCCGAGGTCCCTTAAAATCCATTCCTCCTCTGAACTCATCTACTAGTTACTCCTTGCTTACTCTGCTCACTTCAGACACACTGGCCTTCTTGTACTTCCTCAAACAAGTCAGTAACACTGTTGTCTCATGGCCCTTGCACTCTCAGAGTCTTCCCCTTGGAGAGCTCTTCCTTCTGCAGTCACCCACCGACTTCTCAGACCACCCCCCCAAATTGCTCCTTTACCACTGCTGGGTCTTCTTCAAATATATTTGTCAGTGAAGGCAGATGGAACAAAACTAAGTAAAATAGCATCTTACTACCCACACCACCCCACCTCCCTAGCTTACTTCCTTAGTTTGTTTTTCTCTTTTGCAGAAATCACCATTTTACATTCTTTTCTATTATAATTCTTTATTAGTTTATCATATGCCTTCCCTCATTACAACATAGGTCCATGAGGGCAGGGATTTTTGTCTTTGACCGATACTGTAACCCCAATACCTAGAGAGCCACCTGACACATAGTAGGCACTCAAAAATATTTATTAAATAAGAGAGTTTAAAAGTTACTCATTATATTATTATTAGTAGTAGTATTGGGTTGGCCAAAAAGTTCATTCAGGTTTTCTGGACCATCTTACAGAAAACACAAACAAAATCTTTGGCCAATCCAATATTTACTTATTTGATTATTTCTTCCTCTTCTTCCTTCTTTAGTAACTGTTGGAGGCATGGAGCTATCCCTGAACTCAAGACATAGCTCAGCTTAGTCATTACTTCCTCAAGGAATTCTCTTGAATTCCCTGTCATTCCTCATGTTCTGCCTTCTTACTACACTGATCTCTGTTGTGTGATTCTTCAGTTTGAGCCTATCTTTCTACTTAAGTTGTATCGCTAGGGACCTCATCAATTTTGCTCACCCCTGTATTCCCAGTACTGAGTACAGAGCTTGGCACGTAAAATAAGCCCAATAAATAATGAATGAATAGTCAGAATAGGCTCTTGATTTATTTTTCCTACTGTAAAACTAATTTTGCACATTACTTGACCATTCTGGCTGTGCTTTGTTTAGTGTATGCTTATGATTGATAAGCCTTGGCATTTACTATGCCATTTCCTCATTGATGCTGAACTGTATAACTTAAGCCAAGTTGTGTTCTGACAGATATTCACAAATGTTTTTCATTGGTTTTTATGCAGAGTAGAAGATGAAAGAGCAGTAGGTTGCCAGTTAGCAAAAATCCATTTGCTCCTGCTCAGATCTGTGAAAGTATCCAATTAATATGATACATTAATATTTCACAATAAGGAGGAACTTGGAAATCAGTCTAGTAATAAAAAGAACAAGTGAAAATAGACACATTCTTCTTTATTGGAATGGAAAAATTATGGCAACCATAGTGCAGGTAAGAGGAAAGAATGGTCATCTATTCGGAGCCTGTCATATGCCAAACTCCATTCAAGATACTTTGCACTTATGATCCCATTTGATCCATATCATAAATGTGGTTGAGAAGGGAGGATGTTGGCAAATGCGGACTTATCTGTGTAAACTTTTATGTGTACATATATGTGGGTGTTTGAAATAAGCAGTCTCTTGCCCTGTCTCTGCTTCATATTCGCTGTGCAAGCTTAAGCAAGTCAGTTAATGCCCCTGAGCTTCAGTTCCTACATTTGTAAAGTGTGGATCAAAAGGCCCATCTCACAGAGCTGGTATTAAGATCAAATAAAATAATAAATATGAATGTTCTTTGAAAATAAGTGTTGGGGTGGGGGCCTAGGGTGTTACAAGGATCAAAGCAACAATCTACTCCTTTGGATAGCGTAATGTTTTTGCATTTTCCCTGATGAAAACTAGATCTGGGGTAAAGTCATATTATATCAGGCTATTACCTATTCATTTATTGCATTTCAGTCTAATAAATATTTTATATATCTGTTATGTGCCAGACTTCATAAGGCCATGGAGAATAAAAGGGATGAAACACGATCTTGCTTCCAGGAGTTCACACTTGAGAAGAGGAAGCATATGTGTATAAAAATAACTATACAACTCAAGGGAGAATATGCACAATGCTATGCATGTAGATATCAGGAAATTTCATCAAATAATTTATACAATAACTGTATCCTGAATACCAGCTGGGGACCAGGTACTGTTCTACAACCCAAAGAGACAAGAGTGAACAAGAAAGATAGGGAGCCTGTTTTCCTGGGGCCAACTTCTAATACACGAAAAAGGATTAACAGTCCAATTCCAGTTAACTGCTGTGTTGAACAGAAAACAAGGTGACGTGATCCTGAGTTCTGGAGGAGCAGAGGGTGGTCAGCTAAGGTCTCTGATATCTGAGCTGAGACTGGAGCCATGCCAACAGGGCAGCTTTGAGAAGATCTTCTGAAAGGGAGTTCTGCACAGAGAGAAAAGCAAGTGCTAGGAGCTCGTGGGTTTAAGGCTCTGACAGAAAGTGAGAAACTGCGGTGAGATGACAAGGGGCCAGTGGGGGTGGGCCGGCCAGCTCACACACGGCATTTTGGCTGTGGTGAAGGTTTTGGGGTCTAATCCACTACAATGGGTAGCCAGGGAAGGTTTTACAAAGAGCAGAGATACAATCTGAGATCTTATTTACATTTTAAAAGAGCACTCTTGTTGCTATGTGGAGCAGGTCGACTGCAGTGGGGAGAAAGAAAATCCAGGAAGCCTAGACAAGATGCTATTTTTGTAAATCCAGGTGAAGGATAAGGAATGGTGACTTGTAGCTAAGCTAGAAGCAGTCTAGATGGGGAGGAAGGGACAGATGTAGGATATGTTTTGGAGCAGAGCCAACAAGAACTTGAGGAAGAAAAAGGTTGTTTCTAAATGAAGAATGCTTCAGCTTCTATCTTTACTTCAAAATCCTTTAATGTCAAACAACAAATATGTCTAATGTATACTGAAGCTAATATTAAAATACTCTGGCTGTTTAAAATTTCTCTGTGATAAATATGGTTATTCAAGAAAGTTGTTAAAAAGATAATAGTAAAAATTAAGAAAAATACATAAATACATCATATAAAACATACTGTGCACACATCTAAGACTAGAATGCTTAAATTTTTACCACCAGATCTATGACTTGATCTTGTGCTTCTGAGGAGGTAGTGCTGTGTCAGATTTTGCCTCTGTCTATAGCATCTGTCAAAAACTGAAAATAGTTTGACAACTTAAACACAAGAGGTAGGTGTGAGCATTTCTTTATGTATTGGAGATGACTTCCACCGATTGGGGAAAATGGAAATGTCCAGTGTCCCAGTATGTCAGGGACTGGATGGAGCACCTGGACATTTCACCAAGGCCTTAAATATTATACATGCAATCACACAGATTGCTGTAAATTCGGGAGAAGGGAGTTTGCAGCTATTTACAGCAACTGTCTGAGTAAGGCCTGAGTAACACAGTCCCTTAGGGAAGCTAGATTAGAAACCTCTGCCCACAGGCAGTCAAGCTCTGGATGGTTAGAAGCGGCCAGTGCCTCTCTGCATCTACAGGAGGCCCCCCGCCCCAATGAAGGTTCTGCCTTTCTTTCAGGTCCTGTCGGTTTAAACAGACGTAGGATTCCATAGAGGTTAAGGAGTGGGCGGGAGTGAGTCCTTGGGGGATCCGTCAGGTGAATGAGTCCTGTAGAGCTCAGTGCTGCCATCAACTGCAAGAGTGTATCCTCCCACTGCCCACCCCACGCGGATCTGAGGCCGGATGAAGCCGGGACCAGCCAGCGAGGTTGTACGGTGGCGTGCATCATCTCCTTGCAGCATCCTCTTCCCTGCCGCGGCTGTAATGGATCTCTGCGTCCTAAAAGAGGAAGATAATACTGGGTTTAGATTATAAATAGACGGTTGCACGCTCTCCCTGCAATGCATTGATTGAGAGAGCCAAGCTGACTATTGATCTAATTTTAACTTACGTTTTAGCTCGCAGCCTCTCCGCCTCCCTGTCGCTGTTTGGTGGAGCGCAGGGCGCGACTGTCTCAGGCGACCGCCAGGGGGCGGGCCGCTCGTGTTCCTGCCACCCTACCCGTCTGGCCTCTGTTTATGCAGGATACAATGCCGGCCTTTATCGGGTTTGAAAAATAGGAGTTTGATTTTCCTGCGCCGGGATGACCTCATCATTCAGGAAAGTCAGAGGGAAGTGGGGAATTGGATGACAAGCAGTCGGGAAAATAAAGCTTGCATTTCACCTCCTCCCACTTCACCACCTACACAGAGCAATCGGGTGTGCTTCTCATTTAAAAACCACGTTGCTGAGGCCGGGAAGTGGGGTAGGGCTGTAGGAGTGGAATGTTAAGTAACCCGGCATTGTGTGTTATGTTTAAAAGGTTAGTATAACCTCCTCTCTGCCTACTAGGGTTCTCTATGGAGTTGTCACCAAATGCCAGTGCGTCAACACTCTCTAGGAAAGAGTGACTTGACCTTAAACATTTTAGTTATTCCTAAACTCCATTCATCTTGCCAGTTTAAATAATGGTCATCTGCAGTTTTATACTGCTAGCTTGTACATTTCAGATCTGCTTACAGCTTCAGTTGAACAGGATCGAAAAGTAAAATCTATCACATTTTTGTTGCCACCTTTTGGGACCACAAAGTAGAGGGTAGGTAGAGTATATATAATGTGATGGGAAGGGAGATAGAAGACAAAGAAAAAAGCCTCCTCAGAAATTCCCCAGTCCTGGAACTTGGTATTTGAACTTTCCTCCTGAGGTTGAGTGAAACATCACAATGCTGCTGCTGCTAAGTCGCTTCAGTGGTGTCCGACTCTGTGCGACCCCATAGACGACAGCCCACCAGGCGCCGCCGTCCCTAGGACTCTCCAGGCAAGAGCACTGGAGTGGGTTGCCGTTTCCTTCTCCAATGCATGAAAGGGAAAAGTGAAAGTGAAGTCGCTCAGTCGTGTCCCACTCTTAGCGATCCCATGGACTGTAACCTACCAGGCTCCTCTGTCCACAGGATTTTCCAGGCAAGAGTACTGGAGTGGGGTGCAATAAGAGCTAATATTTGCTGACTTAAAAAAAAAATGCACAAGGTAAGAGATGAGAGTTAAGTTTTATTTGGGGCAATACGAGGACTGCGGCCCAGTACCTCAGATAGCGCTGAGAAACTGTTCCAAAGAGGTAGGAAGGAAGGACGGTATATATGTGATTTTGGTAATGGGAGTACTTGCAATCAAGCGCATATTTTTTTTGTAGAAAAGTTTCTGCTGATCTCATGAAACTTCTGATAGTCACAAGAAACAGTCGGCACCATGAAGGATTTTAGTGTTTTTCTAGATATGAGAAGACATAAGAACTGGGCTCATAAAATCAGCTCCTGAGAATATCTAACTATCTGAAGACCTATCTTGCTAGTTTCCTGGAGCACAGAGTACCTCATTTACATCTCCAACCTGAACTCCTTCCATGGAGTGTTGGTCAGCAGTTGCAGCAGCACATACTTTAATCCCTGTGAAGGTAGATGGCAAACCAATTGTATTTATCAGACACTTGCTATGTGTCTGGCACTGTATCAGCCATTTTACCTGTGCTATCTCCTTAAATTCTAAAGACAACCTATCAGTTAAGTTCTATCATTATCCCCATTTTAGGATTGAAGAGATTGAGGCTAAGTTACTTCCCCAAAGTCGGATTAGCTAGGAAGGGGCAGAGACAAGGTTCAAGACTCAGTACTGAGTGACACTAGAGTTTGAGCTCTTGATCATCATGTTATAGGTCTTGAAAGCATGCCTAACATTGGCAAACTCGTAAAGTTTCTGCATCCCTAAGCAAAGGAAGATACATATATGAGAGGGTGACAACATTCAGATAAGGCCTGCCAAGGCCAAAACCAAAAGATTCTTCATACATAGGGCTGTTGAGAAAGTGAGAAATGTACAGAGAGGTTATCATCTTCAGCATCACTCATGACAAAGTTTATAAGATGGAAATAAAGTGACAAAAATAAGGGATGTTCGTTTGGTCAGTCATTCAACAAATATTTGCTCACAGCGGACTGGTCTTTGTGGTGAGCCCTGGTATATTGTGATGAAGACGACAGACATGGTCCATCTTTTCCTGGAAATTCTTGAGGGAGAGGCTTATGAATAGGTGAACAAGGAAATACATAATTATAATTGCTGATGACTGTAAAAAAGAACATGAGTTATTTGGGGAGAGGGATATGAGGCAGGCTTGTCGGGGGAAATGACATTCCAGCTACAATATGAGTAGGAATTAGCTGAGTGAATGACAGGTATGAGTGCATTGTGGACAGACACGGGGAGGGTTTAAGGAGGATATGGTGTTGGGAACAGAGTGATCAAGAGGGGAGGGACTGTAAGAAGAGACTGGAGAGCTCACATAAGGTCTTCTACTCCAGAGTGAGGATTTTGAACATCATCTTAAGCGCAATGGGAAGACCCCTTGAAGAGTTTTAAGCATGAGGGTGAAGTGACTTACTTTAGAATGATTACTTTGTGATGGGAGAATGGAAGGCAGATAGGATAAGGGAGTGGGCATGGGGAGATCATTAGGAAATCAGTGCAGTAGCTCAGGTGGGAGATGATGAAGCTTTTACAAGGTCTGGCATGATGGAAGAGGAGGGAAGCAGATGAACTAGTTGAGGGTTTGGTGATGGATAGGAGAGTTGAGGGAGAGAGAGAGGTCATAGATCTCTCCCAGTTTCTGGCTTGAGGCACAGGATTGAATGAGGCATCATTTGTAAATCCAGTGGATATGCAAAGAGGAGCAAACCGGGGCAACAATTGGTTTGGGCCTTTTTTATTTGAAGAACAAAGGCTGCTGACCACCAGATAGAAAGAAGACTTCAAAGGGAAGCTTTGTGTGAAGTCATTTCTTTATGGAAATGACCTTGTTGTTGCGGTCTCCACATTTGACAGGTAAGCTTTAAAACTGTTGTGAATAAGATGGTATAAGAAAGCAATGAGGTGGTGGTATATGTATTTGCTTCTATTATGAAACTTGGAATCTGTGAGCTTCAAATGAACCTGAAGAAAACAACCAGCAACAACTCTCAACTTATAGGATTCTCAAGACCAGGCAATGGCACTGTGATTTACAGCCCCACATGGGAAGGGAATCACCAGTATCAGAGTTGGAAAGGGTCACATTACCCCCAGTAGGAAACTAAATACTTACAGAGATGAATGATCTTGTCCAAGATCCTGCAGCAAATCTGTATGTGAACAGGGAAAGAGAAGAAACAAACAAACAGGGCTCTGGTTCTTTCCCATGCCACTCTGCCTCTCAGAGGTTAAGGTTTTTTCTCTGGGCACACAAATCTTCTGGTTCATCAAGGGAGGTTGCTGGTCTGCTAAAATACTGGTCATACACTTTGACCCAAACTCTGTGAGAAATGCAAGTCTCTGGAATCTCCCCAGCATCCTGCAATTCTTCCAGACAAGAACCCCAACTTCCCTTACAATTTCTTGGCACTTGACCAGGCTGCCTGAGGTACCCAGCTCCTGGCAACAGGTCATCTTTCCTGAGTCAGAAGGGAGGATGTAATATTTCCTTCCCTCAGAGATTGTAGGATGCACTCTTGCCTTGTGGGAGGCTCCCAATTATGAAGGAAGAGTTGATCACCTGCTATGCACCAGAATCTTTGCCTACAGTGCTCTTCTGAGTTAAACACAAGCTGCTCTTCTCCTTACTTCCCACTCTACTTCCCTGCCTTTTTTCCTTTGGAAATTTTGGAACGGGACTGAAACTGGAAATCATTTTCCTATGCTTTCCTATCCTATTCTGCTTTAGAATCATGGAAATGTCTCTTTCTTTTTCCTAAATTATGTGAATACCTGAGATGTGATCAATTGTCCAAACAATTTGACTTGTTTAAGAGTAGAAACATGATCAAAATTTGCTGCTTTCAAGGTAAAGCGAGAAAGGTGAAAGTGGTTTAAATCCATTTATCTATCACATAATTTTGAAATAAAGTTTTTCTCAACTATGATTAGTGGTGATATTTAATAACTATGGATCTTAGGTGTTAGGCATAAACAGTCCTGTTTACTGAAATGCACTCATTTCTTTCAATCTGTTCAAGTGGTAAATGTTTGTGTGTGCCTACAAATTTTTTCCACTCTTGTTGAGATATAATTAATATATAGCCCTATATACATTAAAGGAGTATAGTACAATGATTTCAATTGGTAAATGTTATTATCCTTATTTATACAAGTTTCTTCTGAAATATTTTATCTCCAAAATTATCAGTCTCTGCTGTTACAAGGACAGTAATATTTAATGGCAGTAGTTTTTTAAAGAAAGATACATTCTAAAGTATGATTTATAGGAAAGCAACTGAGGGTATTTCTCAGCAGAGATGTACGTTTATGAAACAGAAAACAGCCATAATGATGCTTTAACTAAACAACTAGGTGAAAACAATGGCATGAGGAGAGACTTATGAATCACTCCTATAGCATAGAATTTAATCAGAAGACTGTTCATCATTTAGTCAAATCGTCTAAATGCTAAAGGATGCTTCATCATTTAGCCTTAGTTTCTTTTTTAAAATCTTTTCCACATTGACTAAAGGAGGCTTAATTTTTTAATTTGTACTTTTCTGCATTTTATTATTTCTAAAATGCATATATGTGACTTTTACTAAGAGAAAAAACAAAAGCATTAAAGATAATTTATCCCAAGTATAGATAAACAGATTATACACAACCTCAAAATCAGAGGATTGTTGCATAATGGGAGGATGCTTCTTTGGTATTAATCTCCAGCAAAAGTGATTGGAGGGAAAAAGTACCTGTCAGAGCAGAGAGATCATATGAGCAACAGGAAGGGCTTTGGAGTTGAAAATTCTGCCCTTCAATAGGAAAGTGTTTATTCTTTAATATCAGAGCATAGGGGCTTCCCCAATGGCTCAGCAGGTAAAGAATCTGCCTTCTATGCAGGAGACACAGGAGATGTGGGTTTGATCTCTGGGTTGGGAAGATCCCCTGGAGGAAGAAACGGTAACCCACTCCACTATTCTTCCCTGGAAATTCCATGGACAGAGGAGCCTGGAAGGCTACAGTCCATTGAGTCACAAGGAGTCGGACACGACCGAGCACCTTGGCACATCAGAAAATAATGACAGTGATTTGTGATTCATACAAGATGTACACTGAAATGACATTGCTTTGAATTATTTCTCCAGTAGAGGCTGAGCCTGTGCTGGCCCTGAACATACCCATTAAAAAGAAGGATTAGTCTACCTGGGATTAGGCATCCAGTTTGTGACTATGTAATACAACAAGTTAACTATCCTAATTAGAATTATATTCCATGCCTTTGACCTCATTAACAGAAAGTGAACCTAACTGCTTACCAGCAAGCCAAAGCATGGATAACCTAAGCTGCACAGATTAATGAAGGAAAAGGACTCACTGCTCTGTGGGAGCAGACCTTTCCCAGAGAGTAAATGGGTGAGCAATGGAAGTCTCCTTCTGGATATTATAAGCAAATGAATTATTAAGAACAACTGACCAAACAAATAGAAGCTTCTCTTCTCTGCTTTTCATGCTGCTTATCTAGTCTTGGCAATCTGCTCATTGATGAGAAAATACTTTTTCACAACAAAGTTTTTGAGAAGTCCCATTATTTTCATGGCCATCTTGATAGCCTTTGATGTGTTCAAGCACAAGAACGGTGCTTGAACCTTCTCTGCCTGCTATGCACGTGTATCTTGTCCCTTTTTCTGTTGTTGTTAGGGAATTGAATTTGACTTCTTGATGCTGATTAAGGAAGAACATTGAGAATGACAATGCTTTAAAATTCTTTCCTGTTTTATTATTGTGTCCAGGCAAAAACACATTTTCCATATGTATATATGTATAACTGAGTCCCTTTGCTTTCCACTTGAAATTGTCACAACATTGTTAATTGGCAGATTCAATTCCTGGGGTGAGAAGGTCCCTGGAGAAGGAAATGGCAACACACTCCAGTATTCTTGCCTGGGAAATCCCGTGGACAGAGGAACCTGGTGGGCTGCAGTTCATGAGTTGGACTCGACTGAGCGACTGAGCATCACACACACACACACACACACACACACAATCGGCTGTACTCCAACGTAAAATAAAAAGTTTTTTTAAAAAAGTCTTTTTTACTTTTCAGTCATTTTAACTCTCCCCTCTCTGCCTTTTATTCCTTTAGTTTGGAGTTGTGGTTCCCAGCGCTTTTTCTACAGAAATCACATAGGCATATGACACCTTCTCTAGAAGGCAATGGAAACCCACTCCAGTATTCTTGCCTGGAAAATCCCATGGACAGAAGAGCCTGGTAGGCTTCAGTCCATGGGGTTGCAGAGTCGGACACGGCTGAGTGTCTTCACTCCACTCACTTCACTCACTTCATACTTTATCACTGGAGAAAGAACTGGCAACCCACTCCAGTATTCTTGCCTGGAGAATGCCATGGACTGAGGAGCCTTGCAGGCCATGGTCCATAGGGTCGCAGAGAGTCGGACACGACTGAAGTGACTGAGCTGAGCTAGGAAAATAGAGGTAAGATGGGCAGCAGGATATTTGCCTTCCTCCTCCTCACCTGCTCTGTCCCCACACTGAAAGCATGTGGGAATGTGTGGGAATGAGAGTGACCTTACCACAAGGATCATTTAACAGCCACTGCAATTTTCATGAAAAGCACCCTATTTGCAAACTTCATAACTTTATTACTTATAACAAATTGCCTGTGGCAAACTCCACAACCAACTGGGCAGCCTGTCCCAACGCTGCACTTGGGAATTAGAGCAGTAGTATATTGCCATTTTTAAGATGAAGACAGGGACAGAGTCTGTAAGATCTTGCCACAGAGGCAGGCCTCATCAAGCATAATACCTCCCATTTAGAGCAGAGGTTTCTCCATGAGGTGGTGTTCAATCTGTAAGAGAGAAAATTAACTCTGATCTGATACAAAAGAAAATAAATACAATGTGCAGAAATACTGAAACAATCAGGTTTATGATGGTATATATTCACACAGGGGGGCTTCCCTGGTGGTTCAGCAGTAAAGTATCCACCCGCAATGCAGGAGTCACAGGAGACACTGGTTCAATCCCTGGGTCAGGAAGATCCCTGGAGGAGGGCATGGCAACCCACTCCAGTATTCTTGCCTGGAGAATCCCATGGACAGAGGAGCCTGGCAGGCCACAGTCTGTGGAGTCTCAAAGAGTTGGACATGACTGGAGCAACTTAGCATGTGCGCATTCATACAGAGAAACAGCATCAATCCAGGCTCTTACCTTTTTATGATGTGGTTTCCTCTTTACAATGAAGGCGATAATAGTACTTACCTCATAGGACAGTTAATACTTGTGAAGCAGTGCAAATGCTGCCTATCATATAATAATCTCTCAGTAAAGGTTCACTCCATCATCAATATTATCACGACATGGACACAGCCACTTTTGAAATTAAACTGAGGATAAACTCTAACATTGCTGCTGCTGCTGCTGCTGCGTCGCTTCAGTCGTGTCCGACTCTGTGCGACCCCATAGACGGCAGCCCATCAGGCTCCGCCGTCCCTGGGATTCTCCAGGCAAGAATACTGGAGTGGATTGCCATTTCCTTCTCCAGTGCATGAAAGGGAAAAGTGAAAGTGAAGTTGCTCAGTCGTGTCCGACTCTTAGCGACCCCATGGACTGTAGCCTACCAGGCTCCTCCGTCCATGGGATTTTCCAGGCAAGAGTACTGGAGTGGGGTGCCATTGCCTTTGCTAGTACTGCTAATTTTACCAGCACTAGGACATCATGGACTGTAATCTGCCTCTGTTCATTGAATTCTCTGGGCAAGAACACTGGAGTGGGTTGCCATTCCCTTCTCCAGGGGATCTTCCCAATCCAGGGATTGAACATGCATCTCCTGCATTGCAGGCAGATTCTTTACCATCTGAGCCACTGATAGTTTATGGTGAATGATGTTGGATTCATGATCAACAAAAAAGAAGATTTAGCTTCAGAACCAGGGACCAGGTTGAACACTCAAGAGCTTTTGTGTAGCAGAGTTTTATTAAAGTAAAAAAGGACAGAGAAAGCTTCTGACACAGACATCAGAAGGGGGATGGTGAGTGCCCCACCCTCGCCAGTTTTATCAAGGCCTTATATACTTTTACCAGACCCACTCCCACAACACACATCTTAAATTAGCAAGATTAGAACTAATAATTGAAAGGTCTTACCAGACTCACTCCCACAACCTAAGTCTTAAGATAACAAGATTAGTCAGAAGATTCTTGTTGAAAAAGAGAAACATGTGCTGAGCAAGATACATTGTTGTATAATCCTTAGAACAGAGCTTAAGATGAGTAGTTTTGTTGTGTGATCATTAGCTCTGGGCTTAAAGAAAATATGTGACTGATACAAAGCAATGTAGGAGAAAAAAAAAAAAAAGTTTGTCCTTTGCTTCTCCTTGAGAGCCCCAGACCCCTTTCTCCTCCTTGATGGTTCTGGACCCCTTCCTCCTTGAGAGCCCCAAACTCCTTATCAACCTACCTAAGGATCAGTTCTCTCACCACCAGGGAAGCTCAAATTCACCCTAACTATGACATAATACTGAAAGGGAGGTGAGTTTAAGGCCATCCTTTTAGCCAGTTCAAATAATTGCTGAGCCTGAATAGAGGTTTAGTTGAATAGAAAATTAACCTTTAAAAATTGTTCATTTCTAGTGGGAAACATACATTGGCACAAACCTTCTGAAGAGCATTAAAAATCTTAAAATTTGAATACTCTATATCTCAGCCATCTCTTAACTGTGAAAAGAATTAGAGATGTGTGAAAAGATGTACATCTAAGATGCTTTATCAAATTTATTTATAGACCTGAAAACCTGGAAGAGCCTTAATGTCCAACAATGAGTTACTAGTTAAGTAAAATATGTACATTTAAATGATGGAAAGCTGTGCATACATTAAAAATTATGTCATGGAAGAATGTATAGTGACATGGACAAATGTTTCTGATATGTAGCCCAGTGAAAATAGCAAATTGCAACACAGTTTATTATAAAAAATACTATTCATATATAAATATAACAGACTGAGGTGTACCAATGCAAATTTTTTTAAGTGAAGCTTGTTACTATATTCTCAAAACTTTGATTTTCCAATCTACCAATCCAATATGTATACCATTATGCAGGGTATACATATTTTTGGCCTATTCTTTGTTAAATCTTAGTCTGGTCCCCTGATCTTTATAATCCAACCTGGTTATTAGAGTCCTAGGCTCTCTTGTTGACTTTTTTTTCAAAATACAATATTATTAGCTGTCACTATTCATAATTTCAAGCTTTCTCTCTCTGAACCAACACTGTCTACTCCATCTTCACCAACTCCAAGCAGAGCAGAGGAGAGAAATCCTTTTTTTGTTTCTGCCTGAGAGCACAGTAGTGGGAGAAGACCTGGTTCTGGCCTGGGGCCACCTTAAAATATTTTCACAGCTCCTGCTGCTCTGGAGTTTCTGTATGAGCCAGATGCATGTTTTCCTGAGACCATATTGCGTTCCACACTAGCCCCTTCACAGAACACTCCTTCACTGTGCAGGGACAGCTGTGTGTCCTTTTGGCCCACACTCAGGAAGCTCTACACTTCCTACCTGTCCATTAATCTCTGTGCTCCCATAAGACCATGGGATCTTCTTCCATGTCCTCCTCATGGAGAACTGGGAAAGGTGTGTCTCCTTCCTCCTGTCTCTTCCAGGAACACTCCAAGATTTGTCTGAGTTCTACTAGCATTGATCATCTCATCACCTGATTTCCTGAGTAGGAGCCCCCATCTTTAAGGGTCACATGTCAAATAGCTACCTTGCCCCCGGGGATGGGATGGGATGGTGGAGAGGCCATGGAGCCAGGAAGACAATTTGTCATCCCTGAAGGATCTCAGAGAGTCATTGTCAGAACTCCAGTCAAGGGTTCTCAATTTGAAAAAAAAGTTTCAGGTATATTTACATAAGATAAAATGCTCCATTGTAAATGTACAGTGTGATGAGTATTACCAAGTGCAAACACCTATGTAATAACCACAATCAAGATACAGAATATTTCATGGATCCAAAAAGTTCTCTCTTCCCTCTTCAAAGTCAATTGCTGCTCCCTTGTCTTAGGAAACTGCTGATCTGCTTTCTATCCCTTGAGATTTGCTAGAATTTCTTGTAAGTGCTATAATACAACATGTACTTTCTTTGGCTAAGCACAGTGTTTCTGAGATTCATCATGTTTTTGTTGTAATTTGTTTCTTTTCATTGGCAATATTTCATTATGTGTATATATCATAATTTGCTCCTCTATTCACTTGTTGATGGATATTTGGGGTGTTTCCAGTTTGGGGCTATTTCAAATAAAGCTGCAATAAACATTCATGTACAAGTTTTTGTGTGGATATATGTGCTCATCTCTCTTGGGTAAATATCTAGGAGTGGAATGATTTGGTCATATGATAGTATATATATAAATTCATAAAACTGCCCAACTGTTTTCCAAAGTAGTTGTACCATTTTTTTCATTCTTATTAGAAGTGCATAAAAATTCCAATTTCTCTACATCATTGTCAATATTTCTGTCAGTCTTTATAATTTCAGCCTTTCTAGCAAATGTATAGTGGTATCCCATTGTGGCTTTAATTTGCATTTTCTGATGACTGGTGATGTTGAACATCATTTCATGTGCTTATTAGCCATTTGTGTGTCTTCTTTGGTGAAGTATCTGTTCAAATCTGTTGCCTATTTTTTTAATAAAATTTTTATCTTATAATAGTTTTTTTATTTATAGAAAAGTTACAAAGATAGAGCAAAAGAGTTCCTATATTCCACACACCTAGTTTCTTCTGCTGCTAACATCTTACATTATAGTATGTTTCATTTCTACAACTAAGCCAATATTGGTATATTATTGTTCATGAAAGTTCATATTATATTCCGATTTCCTTTCTTTTCACTTAATGTCCTTTATCCTCCCAGGGTCCCACCTATGATGCTACATTAATCGTAGTTGTCATGTTTTCTTGGGCTCCTCTAGACTGTTCATTTCTCAGGCTTTCCTTGCTTTTGATGATCTTAACAGTTTGGGAGAATATTGGCTAGCTTTTTTACGGGAGGTCCTTAACTAGAATTTAGCTGGTATCTTTCACATGATTAGACTGGGATTGTGAATTTTTTGGGAAAAGACCACAGAGTGGAAGCACCATTCTCATCATGTCAGTCATGTCAAGGGTGCGTGTGTGCTCGTGTGCAGTCGCTTCAGTTGTGTCTGACTCTTTGCAACCCCAAGGACTGTAACCTGCCAGGCTCCTCTTTCCATGGAATTCTCCAGACAGGGGTACTCGAGTAGGTTGCCATGCCCTTCTTCAGGGGATCTTCCCCACTCAGGGATCAAACCCAGGTCTCCTGCATAGCAGGTGGATTCTTTACTACTGAGCCACCAGGGAAGCCCCATATCAAGGGTACATGCTACCAACATAACTGATCACTCTTAATGTTAACCTTGAACACATGGCCAAGGTTACGTCAGCCTTTTCCACTGTACAGTTATTTTTTTTCTCTGCCTCCCATGAGATATTTTGTGGGAAGAAGTCACTATGCACAAACCACACTTAAGGGATGGGGAATAATACTGCACCTCCCTGATGTAAACTATCTGAATAAATCATTTGGAATACTTCTGTATGGGAGCCTTGCCTATTGGCCCCATTTATGTACTCATTCAAGCATTTATTTATATCAGTATAAACTCACAGGCACTTATTTTCAACTTTAGATTATATTCCAATACCACATTATTCATTTTGTCACCCAAATTGTTTTATCAGTAGTCTTTCAGTTAGCTCCTGTGTCCATCTGGTATACCTCCATCGCTGTGTTTTTTTTTCAAGCACTTCTTTTCTGAAATGACAAGATATATCTGGGAGAAAAGATTTGGTGTATTAATTAAGTTGCCTTTTCTCCTACCCAAGTGCTTGCAAGACTCAGATCTTCCTGTACTCTGTCACTGTTAGATCCTTTACATGTGTTCCCCACTCCCCACAGAAGCCATCTTTTGTTTGGAGGACATAGGGCAAGATGTGTAGAGAAACATTTCTTTATATGCCTGAATGGTGCTTGAGTGGTATATATAGGGAAAGAGTTTATGGTAATTGATAGCCCCATGACAACACTGAGTATAAGATTTTGCATGTGCAGCCACCAATGTGTCCTGTAGGAACTACACAGTGTGTGTAGTATGCAATACCCTCTAAAGCAAAGTTTGAACAGTGGTACCAAGTGGAGGAATAACCGTATGTAGGTCAACACAAACAAGTGACTGCCCATTCTGTGTTTAAAAACCTGCAATGGAACGCCTCAGTCAACCATTCCAATGTTTAAATAACTTCTTCCTCTGGTTGCAATGTATCAGTATGCAATACCCTCTAAAGCAAAGTTTGAACAGTGGTACCAAGTGGAGGAATAACCATATGTAGGTCAACACAAACAAGTGACTGCCCATTCTGTGTTTAAAAACCTGCAATGGAACGCCTCAGTCAACCATTCCAATGTTTAAATAACTTCTTCCTCTGGTTGCAATGTATCAGTATGCAATACCCTCTAAAGCAAAGTTTGAACAGTGGTACCAAGTGGAGGAATAACCATATGTAGGTCAACACAAACAAGTGACTGCCCATTCTGTGTTTAAAAACCTGCAATGGAACCCCTCAGTCAACCATTCCAATGTTTAAATAACTTCTTCCTCTGGTTGCAATGTATCAGTGGTCAAAAAACTATAGCCTACAGGCCAAACTCAACCCACTGACTACTTTTGTAAATAAAGTTTTATTGGCACACAGCCATTCACTCATTTGTGCGTTGTTTATGCCTACTCTCACATTCAAATGGCAGAGGTGAGTAGTTGCAAAGCTTAAAGAAATACTTCTCTGACCCTTTACAGAAAAGATTTCCTGACCACTGCTCTACTTCATGACTAGCCTAAATTTTACACAACAATAAGGGGTCATGTTTGTGTATCACAGCCTACAGGGGGACAGAGAACCATCCGTCAGTGCCATCTCTCCAAGTAACCTTCATATGAGAAGTCTTAAGTACTCACTGGTAAAATGAAAACTCGGCTTGTCTAATCCCCTTGCTTTGACCTTCTCTATCTCATCTAAAACCAAAATTCACAATTATGCTTAATTGCTAAACAGGCTCATGGGTTAGGAATACATATGCAGAAGCCCAAAATGTTGATCAAATACCTTTTAGAAATTTACAAGGGAGAAAACTTTCTGCTTAACCAGAAGCTGTCAGGCATTTAAAAAGGGGAAGAGCACCTAGGTATCTTGTGGGACTTGGATCTTTTCCACTTTTCTGCTTTTCTAAATTCAGGCCTTTGTATTGATCTACAGAAAGGCTTTGGGCAATGGGTGTGGAGAGGTGGAACACAAGGTAACACAAGTGTAACAAAGGCTTGCAAAATAAAATGCAAATTGTGTTTTAATGAAGTACAACTATCGCAAAACCGTGAAGAGATCAGGAAATGTTTTGCTCTACTTGCTTGACCTGGGAGAGTTTTATTTACTTTATTTTCTTCTATGTACATATTTCTTTTTTAAGAAATACAGAGACTACTGAGAATGGTTATGAGAGCTCTGAAGAAAGATGAACTGGGAGACTGCGACTGACATATATACATTACTATGTATAAAACAGATAACAAATGAGAACCTACTGTGTAGCATAGAGAACTCAGTACTCTGTGGTGACCTAAATGGGAAGGAAAATGCAGGAGACCCAGGTTCGATCCCTGGGCTGGGAATATCCCCTGGAGAAGAAAATAGCAACCCACTTCAGTATTCTTGCCTAGAGAATTTCATGGACAGAGGAGCCCAGCAGGCTAGAGTCCACGGGATCCCAGAGTCGAACATGACTGAGTGACTCACTTTCACTTTCATGTATATGACGTATAAGTGATTCACTTATACATCACTTGCTGAACAGTAAAACTAATACAACTTTATAAAGCAACTACAAGCCAATAAAAATTAATTTTTCTTAAATAAAAGGGCTAAGCGGCTGGGTAGCTGTTCTAACTTAAGGACAAAGTGGCTGCCTGAGAACTCTGTTGCTCAAGGTTGGCTGAAAGTGTGTTTGTAAACAGGTGGTGTTGTCTCATGGGAAGACACCCTGCTGGCCTTGGCTTCTGGTTCAGCCACCCTTGACTTTGTGGCTTGAGCAAATTCTGTCATCTCTCTGAGCCTAATCTGTAAAACAGGGATTGTGTGTGCCTTGCAGAATTATTATGAGGATATGGAATAATAGATGTATGTACGGTGTATCAGTTCAGTTCAGTCGCTCAGTCATGTCTGACTCTTTGCAACTCCATGGACTGCAGCACGCCAGGCCTCCCTATCCATCACCAGCTCCCAGAGCTTGCTCAAGCTCATGTCCATCAGTGTATGGCACTTGATAAATAATAGTTTTAATGACTTATTATTTCCAAGAAACTGTACAACTACATACACCAAGAGTAAGGGTGTCAGAGAGTAAAGTGGGATGAGACAGACCACAGGCATTCTGGAATAATCACAATGATCATCTCGGCTCCAAGAATCCCTTTCATGTTTACACTTTTCTTGGACCTGGAGAAGGTTAGGAGAGCCCTGCTATAATCTCGATCCTACTCCCTTTTTATTCCTCCTTCTGCCTGCACAGAAATTCAGGGACAATCATGACAAGCTGCAGATATCCTTGGAGGAAAAGCAGACTCCATCATAACAGATTCAGAGCACAGGGAGTCTGCAAGCATGTGATACCCTGCCTGTGCCTAGCCCCTGGTTCTAAAGTCCATTTTCTCTAACTCCAGGGAAATGATCTAGGATCAAACTCAGAGTTTTCTTTGACTTCTCTTCTGATTCTCTTCACAACTGATGGGCTCTTGGTTTAATCCTGAAGGGGCCCAGGTAGATCCACATTGTGTTTATCTGTCTCTGAATGGTCAGGAGGCCCCTGAGGTCATGAACTCCAGGTTCCACAAGAGACCAGACCAGGGAATGAGGCAACAACAAAGATGTGCTGCAGAGTTGAGTCACCAGCAGGACTGGAGTCAGGCAGGGGTGGAGGAGGTAACTGCCTGCACCTTGTGATCGGGGTGAGGATGGTCAAGGAGACTGTGTTCACTTGCTAGGGCTGCCATTACAAATGGGGCGGCTTCAAACAGCAGACACTTATTGCCTCACAGTTCTGGAGGCTAGAAGTTCCAAATCAAGGTGTTGGCAGCGTCCTTCTCCCTCTGCAGCCTGAAGAGGAGCATCCTTCCTTGTCTCTTCTGTGCTGTGCTGTGCTCAGTCATGTCCAACTCTTTGTGACCCCATGGACTGAAGCCAGCCAGGCTCCTCTGTCCGTGGGGATTCTCTAGGCAACAATACTGGAGTGGGTTGCCATGCTTTCCTCCAGGAGATCTTCCCAACCCAGGGATCAAACTCAGGTCTGTCTCTTCTAGCTTCTGGCATTTGTCAGTGACCCTTGGTATTTCTTTGGGCTTTCCAGTGGGCACAGTGGTAAAGAATCTGCCTGACAAAGCAAGAGACTCATGTTCCTTCCCTGGGTTAGGACAATCCCCTGGAGGAGGAAATGGTAACCCACTCCAGTATTCTTCCCTGGAAAATTCCATGGACAGAGGAGCCTGGTGGGCTACAGTCCGAGGGGTCATAAAGAGTCAGACATTACTGAGTGACTGCGTAAGCACACACCACACTTGGTATTCCTTTATAGCCATGTTCCATTCCCTGCCTCCGTGCTTACATGCCACTGCTCTCCCTGTTCATCTTCATCATCTCCCTGAAACCAAGAAGGACACTGCGGGGCTCCTGGGCCTAGAAGACTTTCCATATCCCCTGTTTCTTATTTGCAGCCTCCATGACTTTCCCTGAGTTCCAAAGGGTAGGTTCAAATAGTTGCTAATCAGGGCAAGGAAGGGGTGTGCACAATCTTATCTTTATCAGAAACCCCACCTTGAACCACTGCTATAAAACTCCTCACCAAATCCCCCCAGGTTGGGACACATAGTTTTGAGGACATGAGCTGCTGTGTCCTCCTTTGCTTGGTAAAGCAATAAAGTTATACTTTCCTACTTCACCCAAAACTCTGTCTCCAAGATTCAATTCAGTAGCAGTGCACAGAGGCCAAGCTTCGTCGTCATTCCCTCTGTGTCTGTCCCTGCATCTCTTCTCTTAAGGACAAGCCCTGCGGCGCCAGGGCTCACTCTGCTCCACCATGATCTCACCTTGGGGTTTGGGTCTTTGATTACATCTGGAAAAAAGTGAAAGTGTTAGTCGCTCAGTCATGTCTGACTCTTTGTGACCCCATGGACTGTAGCCCACCCACCAGTCTCCTCTATCCATAGAATTCTCCAGGCAAGAATACTGGAGTACATTGCCATTCCTTTCTCCACAGAATCTTCCTGACCCAGGAATCAAACCTGGAACATCTGCATTGCAGGCAGATTTTTTACTGTCTGACCTACCAGGGATGCCCTTGATTACATGTGCAAAGACCCAGTTCCCCAATAAGGTCACATTCACAGGTTTAGGGGTTTAGGGCTTTAACTTATCTTTGGGGGATAAGTTTATCCTGCAACAGGGGGGTGGGAGGAAAGAAGCCGACCAGTCCCTTCCAACCAATCACTTCTCCCCGCGGGAAGACCTGTAGAGCTTCATATCTTTGACCTTCAGCCGGATTTTTCCAACTGTGACAAGCAGCACTGCAAACCCCTGTGGGCTCTTGCTCATAGTATAGATTCCTGGGGTAGTGATGTACAGTCAGAAGATCTGCAACCTTAGAATTGACATTTTTTAGCCAACCTGAGAATCACAGCCCTCAGTAAAAAAAAACAAAGCAAAAACTAAAACCAGGAGGTTTGCTCTACTACCAGCTACTTTCACTATATGGTGAAGAGATTTCAGATTCTTTTGGATAAAGCAAAGGAAAAAGAGGCTTGAGGAACTTGGTGGGGGATAAAGAAAAAAGAAGATTGAAAGAAGAATGCTGGGTATCTTAGGAGGAAAAAACTTCCCTCTACTCTGTTTTGCCAACAATTGGCCCTGGACACCAGCCTTTACATGCGAAAGCTAAGAGAATCATCATTGAGCTGTGTAATTTCAATCAGTCTGCAGTGTTGCTTCTATCCCCATGCCTGTTGGGGGTGGTTGGTCCTGCAGGCCAGGGCCCGGGTTCCCCATTCCTCCCAGACTCACGGGGCACAAATTGATCCTCAGTCAGAATACCACCACCTGAATAGACCCTGCTTATTTCCTTTTTTTCAGGAGAGTCCTCTTCAACCCTTGAGAGGAGGGTTCCAGTCCCAGCACGGATGGGGGTCATCCAGTTGGGAATGAGCCTTATTTAGGAACCCCTCCAAGAGAAGAGTTGCTGCAGCTTGTCCTCTGCCCTCTCTGGGCACCAGAATTGTCATTCAAACAGGTGGTGGAGGCAGTGGGGGCGCTGGGGAGTGTGGTCAGACCAGCTCAATACCTCTCCTTTGTAATATCTGAAGATGCTGTTTTCCCTGGAACTTGATGAAAGCAACGAAAAGGGAAACCGAGAGTTACTGAACCAGAATAATGAAATGGATTATTAACCATTCACTAAATATACAACATGCTATAAATAACACAGAGTTATAGCCTTAGTATACCTCTGATGCTTCCTGTTAGAAAGGTCCTGGCCTCCCAAATATTTGAAGGAGCCCCTACATCCCTTTTCTCCTTCATAGGAATTTAGCTTCCTGGAAGGCTAGTGGCTCTAGGCTAGAGGAGAAATGTATACAAATGTATTCAGGAAATGAATCATTGGTCTTGAGCAAAGTAGAGAAAAGATGTCCCAGGAAGAGATTTAAAACAGGACCAATAGATTTTGCATTCCCAGGAGTAACAGTAATAGTCAAGTTCTGTACAAATGAATAAAGGAAATGGGGAAAGGAAAATAATTCCATGACCACTCACAAGAGGGGTTGGACTAGGAGTAAAGCTGTCTGTGTCCATCAGGGAAGGAGACTTTTAGGGAGGAAGAGAAACAACTTTTATGTTTCTACATTTTACGCCTAGAACACTGGGATAATACTGGAGTGGGGTTGCCATGCCCTGCTCCAGAGGATCTTTCCAACCCAGGGATCAAACCCAGGTCTCCAGTAGTGCAGGTGGATTTTTTACCATCTGAGCCACCAGGCAAGCCTTGTTTCAGTTTCCTCCAAAATCAAATCTCCGTCCTCAAACTACTTCCTCCCATTTAAGACATTTTCTTCTCAAGACTCCTGTAAAATGCAAATATCTTCCTAAGAAAGGTAACTCGCTGGCAACATTCCGTAGTTCGTCAGATTCCCATCAATACAGTTCAGTAGCAAGGTCGCAAGAACACTGAATTAATCTGTAAAAGAGAGAGAGGTATGATGTGATAAGGAGAAAAGTCCTTCTCCCCAGCAGGCTCCATCCATACAGGCATGCGAGCTGCAGAGAGGCTGGCCATGTGTGTATCTACAGTGCTGGGACCCTGGCAGTAGCGGACCATCAGATGGGGGCCGGTGGCAGACCATCCCAAAGGGTGGTGTTGGGAAACACCAATGGCAGAGGGCCTTTCATGAGAAATACTATTTGGTTTTAATTTCTAAAGGCATACTTTGTGTTTTAGGGACTTTCTAATTTTTTATGATATGGAAGAACATGTTTTCCTTAAGCAACACTATACCAAAGATGACATTGCTCAGGCTGTTAAAGTTGATGTGCAGACATTGTACTTGAAAAGAATATACTTCAGTTCCTTTGCTTACTTCAATAAGCCCTGGGACTTCCCTGGTGGTTCAGTGGTTAAGACTGTGCTTCTACTGCAGGGGGTGCTTATTCAAATCCCGGTCAGGAAAGTAAGATTCCACAGGTCCCATGGTGTAGCCAAAAAATACACAACAGCAACAATGACAACAAATGAAGCCCTGAGATGGGCACTGCAGGTCTCCTGGGTTTCCTTTCTTTCTGGGCTGTGATTCTTTCCTCCTTGTTGATGCACCCCCAGCCTTGGGGCTCTTCTCCCTTCTGCACAGATCACCCCTAAACACTTGGTTCCCTATATCTTTCCTAAATAAGACTGTTTAACCTGAAATTTTATTGTGCATTTGAATTCTACTTTTTTAAAAGAATGAAGCAAATGACAAAATAGCAACTTTATAGGGCTAATATGAAATGTACATAGAACATAGAATAATGAAACAAACACAATACAGTCCCTTTTAAAATTGCCTTTAAGTTTTTGCAGATCTCTGCTTTAGGATAGTTGAGAAGTTCTTTTCTTTTCTATGTAAAAGAAGGCGGCAGAGGAAGACTGGGAAACCCGTGAACTTTGGACCTAGACAGACATGAATTTGAATCAACTCTGCCTTTTGTAAAGTGTGGTCAGACAAGTTTTGTAAGTCCTGTCTGAGCTGTACCCGTTAAGCATGGATAGAAATTGCTATGTTGTAGAGCTGTAAGGATTAGAAGTAATTCTTATATCCTAAAGGCTGTTTTGAGGACTAAATAAGTTAATGTATGCCAAGTAATTAACACTTAGCAAAAACTCTATAAATGCCATGTAGTCTTATTAAGTTAATAAAAAAACAAGATACACATAAGAAAACTAGAGATGACAAATCAAGCCAGACAATGGAATATTATTCAGTACTAAAGAGAAATGCATTTTATCAAGCCATGAAAAGACATGGAGGAAACCTAAATGCAAATTACTAAGTGAGAGAAGTAAAAAGGCTATTAATATATTCCAACTACATTCTGGAAAAGGCAAAATCACGGAGACAGGGTTTGGTGTGAGGGCAGTGGAGGGAAAAGAGGAAAACACAACGGATTTTTAAGTCATTGAAAATACCCTGTATGATACCATAATGATGGATACATGTCATATACCTTTATCCAAGCACGTAGAATGTATAATACCAAGAATGAACCTTAAGATGAACCATGGACTTTGGATGATAATGATGTGTCAGTGTAGGCTCATCCACTGTAACAAATGGACCACTCTGATGAGGACGTTGATAAGAGGGAGGCTATGCATGAATGAGGCAGGAGGTATATGGGAAACCTCTGTACTTCCATCTCAATTTTGCTGTGAATTACTCTAAAACTGCTCTAAAAAGTAAAGTCTAAACAATTTAGCCAGACTAGGAAGAGAGAAGAAACGCTGAGCAGTGACGCATAAGGTTGGATTCTTTCCCACTTTGAGTTAAGGTCCTGACTTTTCAGCTCGGTAAATACAGCAGTGGAAGAAAGATGAGGGCCACTGGAGGAGGGAAGATGCAACCTGGGGGAAGATGACAGGAGAGGAAGGGAACACACAGGCTTTCAGGCAGCTACAGTCTCAGAGCATTTGGTAATAGCTTGAAAATGGGAGATGCCATTATCATAAAAGCATACAAACAAGGAAGTGGAGAAGTACTATTGTTTTAAAGTCACTTAGTCAATAACATTTATTTTTTTGTCTGATTTTGAAAACAGTGTATGTTCGTATAGAAAAATTAGAATAAAGAGAAAAACACAAAGACAAAAATGAAAATAATCTGTAACAGAGAGCAGACAATCCATCATTTAGGGTCAGTGCTTGCAGTCTTTAATATATATGTTTCTTCCTTCTACAAATTCAGGCTTATTTTATAAAAGTAGCATACGTACCTTTTCAGTTAATGATACAATGTGAACATTGTCGCGGTTCAGTTCAGTCGCTCAGTCGTGTCTGACTCTTTGCGACCCCACGAACCGGAGCACAACAGGCCTCCCTGTCCATCACTAACTCCCTAAGTCTACCCAAACCCATGTCCATCGAGTCGGTGATGCCATCCAGCCATCTCATCCTCTGTTGTCCCCTTCTCCTCCTGAGCTCAATCTTTCCCAGCATCAGGGTATTTTCCAATGAGTCAGCTCTTTGCATCAGGTGGCCAAAGTATTGGAGTTTCAGCTTCAGCATCAGACCTTCCAGTGAACACCCAGGACTGATCTCCTTTAGGATGGACTGGTTGGATCTCCTTGCAGTCCAAGGGACTCTCAACAGTCTTCTCTAACACCACAGTTCAAAAGCATCAATTCTTCGGCACTCAGCTTTCTTTATAGTCCAACTCTCACATCCCTACATGACCACAGGAAAAACCATACCCATGACTAGATGGACCTTTGTTGGAAAAGTAATGTCTCTGCTTTTTAATATGCTGTCTAAGTTGGTCATAACTTTCCTTCCAAGGAGTAAGCGTCTTTTAATTTCATGGCTGCAATCACCATCAGCAGTGATTTTGGAGCCCAGAAAAATAAAGTCAGCCACTGTTTCCACTGTTTCCCCATCTATCTGCCATGAAGTGATGGGACTGGATGCCGTGATCTTAGTTTTCTGAATGTTGAGTTTTGAGCCAACTTTTTCACTCTCCTCTTTCACTTTCGTCAAGAGGCTCTTTAGTTCTTCTTCACTTTCTGCCATAAGGGTGGTGTCATCTGCATATCTGAGGTTATTGATATTTCTCCCAGCAATCTTGATTCCAGCTTGTGTTTCTTCCAGCCCAGCATTTCTCATGAGTACTCTGCATATAAGTTAAATAAGCAGGGTGACAATATACAGCCTTGACATACTCCTTTTCCTATTTGGAACCAGTCTGTTGTTCCATGTCCAGTTCTAACTGCTGCTTCCTGACGTGCATAGACGTTTCTCAAGAAGCAGGTCAGGTGGTCTGGTATTCCCATCTCTTGAAGAATTTTCCACAGTTTATTGTGATCCTCACAGTCAGAGGCTTTGCAATAGTCAATAAAGCAGAAATAGATGTTTTTCTGGAACTCTCTTGCTTTTTCAATGATGCAGCAGATGTTGGCAATTTGATCTCTGGTTCCTCTGCCTTTTCTAAAACCAGCTTGAACATCTGGAATTTCATGGTTCATGTATAGCTGAAGCCTGGCTTGGAGAATTTTGAGCATTACTTTACTAGTGTGTGGGATGAGTGCAATTGTGTGGTAGTTTGAGCATTTTGGGCATTGCTTTCCTTTGGGATTGGAATGAAAACTGACCTTTTCCAGTCCTGTGGCCACTGCTGAGTTTTCCAAATTTACTGGCATATTGAGTGCAACACTTTCACAGCATCATCTTTGAGAATTTGAAATAGCTCAACTGGAATTCCATCACCTCCACTAGCTTTGTTCGTAGTGATGCTTCCTAAGGCCCACTTGACTTCACATTCCAGGATGTCTGGCTCTAGGTGAGTACTCACACCATCATGATTGTCTGGGTTGTGAAGAACTTTTTTGCACAATTCTTCTGTGTATTCTTGCCACCTCTTCTTAATATCTTCTGCTTCTGTTAGGTCCCTAACATTTCTGTCCTTTATTGAGCCCATCTTTGCATGAAATGTTCCCTTGGTATCTCTAATTTTCTTGAAAATATCTCTAGTCTTCCCCATTCCACTGTTTTCCTCTGTTTCTTTGCATTGATCGCTGAGGAAGGCTTTCTTGTCTCTCCTTGCTGTTCTTTGGAACTCTGCATTCAAATGGGAATATATTTCCTTTTCTCCTTTGCTTTTTGCTTCCCATCTTTACACAGCTGTTTGTACGGCCTCCTCAGACAGCCATTTTGCTTTTTTGCATTTCTTTTTCTTGGGGATGGTCTTGATCCCTGTCTCCTGTACAATGTCACGAACCTCCATCCATAGTTCATCAGGTATTCTGTCTATCAGATCTAGTCCTTTAAATCTATTTCTCACTTTTACTGTATAGTCATAAGAGATTTGATTTAGGTCATACCTGAATGGTCTAGTGGTTTTCTCCACTTTCTTTAATTTCAGTCTGAATTTGGCAATAAGGAGTTCATGATCTGAGCCACAGTCTGCTCCCGGTCTTGTTTTTGCTGACTGTATAGAGCTTCTCCATCTTTGGCTGCAAAGAATATAATCAATCTGATTTCAGTGTTGACCATCTGGTGATGTCCATGTGTAAAGTCTTCTCTTGTGTTGTTGGAAAAGGGTGTTTTCTATGACCAGTACGTTCTCTTGGCAAAACTCTATTAGCCTTTGCCCTGCTTCATTCTGTACTTCAAGGCCAAATTTGCCTGTTATTCCAGGTGTTTCTTGACTTCCTACTTTTGCATTCCAATCCCCTATAATGAAAAGGAAATCTTTTGGGGTGTTAGTTCTAGAAGGTCTTGTAGGTCTTCATAGAACCGTTCAACTTCAGCTTCTTCAGCGTTACTGGTCGGGGCATAGACTTGAATTACCGTGATATTAAATGGTTTGCCTTGAAAACGAACAGAGATCATTCTGTTGTTTTTGAGATTGCATCCAAGTACTGCATTTCGGACTCTTTTGTTGACCATGATGGCCACTCCATTTCTTCTAAGGGATTCCTGCCCACAGTAGTAGACATATTGGTCAGCTGAGTCAAATTCACCCATTCCAGTCCATCTTAGTTCACTGATTTCTAGAATGTCGATGTTCACTCTTGTCATCTCCTGTTTGACCACTTCCAACTTGCCCTGATTCATGGACCTAACATTCCAGGTTCCTATGCAATATTGCTCTTTACAGCATCGAATCTTGCTTCTATCACCAGTCCCATTCACAACTGGGTGTTGTTTTGGATCTATAACAACTGTTGTTGGAGCAGCCATGAAGAGATACCCATGTCCAAGGTAAGAGAAACCCAGGTAAGACGGTGGGCACTGAGAGAGGGGATCAGGGGGAAGACAGGCTGAAACTACAGTCATGGACAACTAGCCAATCTGATCACATGGACCACAGCCTTGTCTAACTCAGTGAGACTAAGCCATGCCATGTGGGGCCACCCAAGATGGACGGGTCATGGTGGAAAGGTCTGACAGAATGTGGTCCACTGGAGAAGGGAATGGCAAACTACTTCAGTATCTTGCCTTGAGAACCCCATGAACAGTATGAAAAGGCAAAAAGATAGGACACTGAAAGATGAACTCCCCAGGTTGGTAGGTGCCCACTATGCTACTGGAGATCAGTGGAGAAATAACTCCAGAAAGAATGAAGGGATGGAGCCAAAACAAAAACAACTCCCAGTTGTGAATGGGACTGGTGATAGAAGCAAGATTCGATGCTGTAAAGAGCGATATTGCATAGGAACATTGTCTCATGTCTCATTAAATAATTTTCTAGTGCATTTTTAAAAAATGTATTATTAAAATTTTTAAATATGTATTTTATGTTTATTGCTTACAAAAAAAAGCACAAAAGCATATTTATGTTAGATATTGGAAGCCTAAGCCAACCAACAAACAAAACAAACCTAATATATTTATTGGCCCCAATCAAAGCATGAATACTCACTTACCAAGCAAAGAATAAGTTGACATATGAAAATATAGAGTTCAGAATAATGAACCTACATCCATTCATCACTCTGATACAACAATTAACAACTCATAACCAGTTTTCTTTTATCCATACACTGTCCACTTCTTCCATCCAACGCTTTGATTTTCCTGAGGCAAATTCCATGTAACATGGAATTTCATATGTGAACATTTTAGTATGTATGTCTCTCTAGAAGACAGAAGTATTCTTTTAGAAATATAATTGTGATAATATTATCACATATAAAAATAGTAATAATTCCTTAATATCATCAAATTACATTCAATGTTTACTATTTCCTGGTTGTCATATTTTAACTGAGTCATGATCAGACTTGGGTATGTGAGATACTGCAAGAATTCTGAGTTTAAATTTGAAGTATTGATATGAACTCACATGTATTTTTATTTAAAACCAAAACACATTTTTTAAAATTCTGTACGTCAAGAAGGCCTAGAAACAATGACTAATCCAGTAGCAAAGAACACTTCCAGTGCCAAGATTATAGGCTCTAAATACCATTTTCCACTAAGAAAAACTAGTTTCTTGGAGAAATGTCAGATCCCAAGTCTGGGGCAGAAAATGAACAAGATCTTATCCCAAAAAGCAAAGAAAGTGTGCTCACCCCCCTTGAGTCATGTCCAAAGGACTCAGGAACTAGGACAGCACCGCCCCCCATGAATCAATGATGTGATCATTTAATAAGGATAACATTAATAAGGATAACTTCAATACATTGAAATGTGTCAAATAAGTGTCAGTCCATGAGTTCACAATGATACCCCACCAACTTCAAAGTACTCACAGGTCACTTTGAAAGATAGTAGGAAACAAACAAACAAACAAAAAAGATAGTAGGAAACAAACTATATTTTGGTACTAAGCAAATTCAAGAGAAAGCATCAAATATTCACTTCCTTTCTCAGTGGCTCAGAGAGTAAAAATCTGCCTGCAATGCAGGAGACCCAGGTTCGATTCCTGGGTCTGGAAGATGCCCCTGGAGAAGGGAATGGCTACCCACTCAAGTTTTCTTGCCATTGATAGAGTAGCTGAGGTCACAAAAAGTTGACACAACTGACTGACTTTCACCTTCCTTTACAAATGATACCTTAAGATAAATGGTTAATGAGAAGTTTCTTTTTATATTAAATTCCATCTCTAGATTTTTTTTAAAAAAATGTAGGGTTAGAATAGCACCATTTTGAGGCCTTTATATTTAAGGTTTCTAACATCACCAATAAATAAACAAGCAAAACTAACTACTTAACTTCTATTTGTTTGTAATCATTCATCTCTCCGAGCTTGTCCTGATCTCTTAGCATGCCCCAGTAACATCAAACTTAGCCACAAGACTGGCTTTGAATAATAGAATGTGAACAAACCTGACATAGGCCACCTCCACACAGAAGCAAGTGCAATTGCATGGTTTGGCTCTTCTTCCCTTGAGTTTCTGTCCTCAGCCATGGAAATGGCCAGCACCAGGTGGTGCCTGCTTCCTCACTCTGAGTGCCAGAATGAGAATTCACAGTGAGAAGAGCTGACCTGCAAAACCTGTGAGCAAGAAACAGTATCAGCTCGAGCAAGCCACTGAGATGTGAGGATTTTGCTAGTGGAGTTATTTTGCCAAAAGCATCAAACTTGACTCTGAGCAAGTTACCATCCTCAGCAATGATAGGACATACATAGGACAGAGCCACATGTTAAATGACTTCACTCAGCTAAAGCCAGACTGAGAAAACCTACATGATAAAAATTCTAGTTTCTTTGGAAAAAAAAAAAAGAAGAAGGAATAAAAAGGAGATAGAATGAAAAGAGACTTAAAGACGTGCATGTATTCTATAACTTTAACCTAATAAATATCTTTAATGGGACAACCCTAGATCCAAGAGTGGTCAAGGGGTGACCACTTGCAGGCGGAGGCTGGAGGGTCATGGACAGAATTTGATTGTACCCTAAGTGTTCACACACATACCTCCTTGGCCCTTTGTGGTGGGATAAGTTGAGAAGAGCAAGCAGATGAACCAGAGATTTTATCTGTACTCTTATTCCAGTGCTACAAATATTAGCGAGTAACAGCTCTAAAGAGGATGGATTGCTAGCGGTGGGAAGGGAAGCAAGCAGCTAGCTGAGGCTCCTGCAATAACATAAACAAAAAGATGTGTGGAACTTCCCTGGTGGCCCAGTGGCTAAGACCCTGTGCTCCCAATTCAGGGGCTTGGGTTCCATCCCTGGTCATGGAACTGGGTCCCACATGCCACAGCTAGGAGTTCACCTGTGACAACTAAAGATGCCGTATGCCACAACCAAGATTGAAGACTCCGCATGCCACTAAGACCCGGTACAGCCAAATAAATATTTTTTTTTTAAAAAAGCGATATGTCAGTCAGTATGGGATGGAATGAGAAATATGAGAAAAAATTCAGACACCATTACATTGCATGCTGACAGAATCTCCACTTCTGAAAAATTACAGTATTGCTCAAACATTCCCAGGTCATGAGATGATGATAGTAACTATATTCAAGAATCAAATTTTAAATGTTGAATTCTGTACCTACTTATGGCTTCAAAGGAGGGAAGTTGGGCAGAAGTGAAAGTGTTGAATCAGGAGAGAGCCCAGTGTGACAGCTGCAATAAAGAGTGCCTTACCAGCTGGGTATACACATTGGTAAGAGAAAGCTAACCGTGAAATTATGGTGATGGGGAAAAGGGAATTTTCAGCAAAGGAGATGGAAGGCAGATGGGGGTACTGTGAAATTAAAGAAGGAGGCAGGGTAGTTATTCATAGCTATTCTTCTGTTATACCTCTTAAATATGTGTGCTTCAAGAGTGAATAGAAAGTAATTTGATTTGAAATAGAAAAGCGTTAAAGCTTGGAAATATGAAAACATGAGAAATGACCTCAAATTAAATGTGTTTAAAGTGGTTTTTAGGGCTTTCTTTGGTCCATATAAGTCACCTTAACAAAACATTTTAATAAAACATTTTGAAAAAATAGTCAGTGGACTTTTTGGAAGAATATGTCCCCACTGATTCAAGGTAAATTGTATGGCTAAAAATTATGAAAATTATTGCAGGGCTCCAAAAGCCAGCTCTTTTCCCAAGGTGGATGCTGATTTTTATTCTATGGAGGGAGCCCGTGTGATCTGTACCAGAGGTTCCTCCCTGTCCCTAGTCAGGTTTCCTTGATGCAGCTCCTGAAATGAGTGATGTCACTGAATACACTTCTCTAGAGAAGAGGACTGCTAGCCATGGTCACCAGCCAACATTGCAGCCCCTGGGGAAAGGTGTGCCAGCTGGGAGGGCAGGTCTTGGGGGGCATTGAGACCACCCAAGACACCACCTAATCACCTTCCACCCAGAGACCCATCAGATAGCAACAAAAAGTACACTTTCATCAAAATCAAAATTGAAAGACAATGAGGCAGCTCAATGCAGAGAATCCCTTTGATGGAGGTGGCATAGTCAGACAAAGATTTGCCTTCCACCCAAGTTGTGAGACTTGGGGCAAATTACTCAGCCTTCTCAAGCTTGTTTCTCCATTCATAAGATTGAAAAAAAATTTAAATGCTGATTCTGAGTCCTAGTAGAAAATAAATATGATATACATATAATATAGTTACATATGATGTACTAGTGAATCACATATTCTTTTTTTATATTAATAGAAAAAATTCTGGAATGCTGTCCTCTAAGGCTACCTGTAAGTGATGGGTAAGGGCCGTTGTCATACAGAGAGGCATAACTGGTGGCAAAGAGCACAGACCTTGGAGTCATGCTATTTGGGGACTTGAGGAAAGTTGTTTAGCCTCTCTGTGCCTCAGTTTCCTTATCACTAGAATGGGGCTAGATAAAAATCTACCTCAGAAGGTTTCTTTGAGAATTAATTGACTTAACCTATGAAATCATCTCAGACAGTGCCTAGTATACTGTAAGGATAATAAAACTGTTAGCTATTTATATTGTTTTATTTGGTTTATTCCTGTTTTCTAATTTTTCTACAGTGATTAAATATTGGTTTTACAATATGAAAAATGTATAAAGCCTAAAAGAAAGGTTCTTTGTGATATATTGAATATGAACTGTTACTGACAGACTTTTTAATTAATTTCTATTCTAAATCAAACTAAAATAATGAACACTACTAAAGTGATATATCAAATAGAGAACCGGGGCCATAAGGTTTTTACTGCTCCATTCCAGAAAATAAAGCCTCTTAGGAGCGAGGTTTATATATTTGCATGAGTTTTCGCCACTGTTTTCTGTATCTTGCCCTTTGCACAGCAGTGGGCACCTCAGGTCCTGTGTTGTATACCGCTTTGTTCACAGTCAACTCTATGTAGATGCAACATCAGTGTTTCCCCATCAGTGGTGGGGGTAACCTTGCTTAGTTGTCCAAGCTGTGCATGGCTGTTTCTTTTTTAAAGAGTATGAAAAGGTAACAGCAGCTGTCTCACTTACCGGAGACAAATGCATACAAAATGGTGGACTCATCAGCAACTCCCGACAGACTCTAAGCTCTGTGGACAACAAAGCTCTCCAGAGACCAGATACATTGGTCACAGCCTCCTGTTGTTAGGGTCACATGCAAACTCAGCACGATCTCCACATTCAGGGCGTCTCTTGCCCAAGGGGTGGGTTCAGGACAACCAACTGCTGTTTTATTGAAAATATTCAGCTGGCTGAGCCAGACCAATATTGAAGAAATTTATTATTTGAATTGTTCAATTCCCTGAGAATTTTCCTCTTACTGTTCAGGAGAAATGAGGAAATGGCAGTGTCACACACACACACACACACACGTGCACTTTAGGTCAAATTATCATCAAGAAGCCAGTAGGATACCTCTTCAAATGCGCTGCTGCAATCACACTTTTAATTCGGCCACCACACTTTGCAGGTAATTGCAAGCCAGAGGCAAGCCACAAATACCATTAAATACAGACATTACTGTTCCTGACGCCCATGCGCACCATGACCATAATGAACTACCAGCACACTAGGACTCCAGATCACATGGACTATACTTTTCACAAGAACTTTTAAAGTCCAGGCTAAGGGAGGAATTCTCCAGGCTATAAAATTTCTTTGGAGACGGTATGAATTCAGAAGGAGAAAGTTAATTGAGGTAAAGCAAAAATAGGGATGGATTTTTTTCTAAATTTAGAGAGCAGGAAGGTTTCTCTTTTTTGGTTCAACTCTTTTCTTTCAAAGTTTCTTTCTGTCTTTCTCCAGTGAGTCTATTAGCATGACTCTCTAGACCTAATTGGCAAACAGAAATAAATGAATCACAGGCACACACCCAAGCATTTTGAGGGAATTTATAGCTGGAATGTGTACATATGGATCAAAATGGGCATCCTGTCATTGTTGATAAGGACCTTGGCAGACAGACCTCAGAAAACTGAGCAAAATTATAATACCATAAACTGTAGAATCACTGAACATTTCAGCATGTATCACAAATAAAGCAATACAGTTTCTATCAGAGGATATTATTCCTGATAGAGCTGCCAGCCTGTTTTGGGGTACTGTGCATGAAAATATGAGATGCTAGGCAACTCACTTTATATTTCCATATTTTTAAAACCTTCAGCAAGTTTTTATTTCAAAGATAATGTAAAACAGCACACCCTGTGTTGGGTGGGGATACACTAAGGGAAATTTTTTTAAGAAATACCAATTTTGAGACAGAAATCAAAGTTTAGAGGCAAACAAGTGCTTCTCTGGTTAAAGAAACATAAGTAGCAGAGTCTCTAGGAGAGAGTGCCATTTAACCTATTTTATAAACGCTCAAGAAGTGGGAATACAAAAGCAAGTACTTTCGGGGACGTAAAGACATTACAGAGTTCCCTCATAGCTCAGTCGGTAAAGAATCTGCCTGCAATGCAGGAGATCTAGGTTTGATTCCTGGGTCAGGAAGATCCCGTGGAGAAGGAAATGGCAATCCACTCCAGTATTCTTGCCTGGAAAATCCCATGGATAGAGGAGTCTGGCGGGCTACAGTAAGTACATGGGGTCGCAAGAGTCGGACACAACTTAGCAACTAAACACTTTTTTTTTTGATAGTTTAGTATAGACTAAAGGACACAGTTGATTCTGTATGGGACATGATATGATGTTTGAGCATCAGAATGGGTAAATCAAGAGGAAATATCTTCAAGAAAAAAGAACAAAAATTACTTGTAAAATTATGACCTGTCCAAATAAGGAATATTCAATGTCTTTTTGTGCAAAGTACATGTATGGTAATTCTAGAGAAGAAAGCTGCATAATAAAGTTTTCCATGGATCTGGGACCAATGCATGGCTGGAAAATAAGCTCTAGGTGTCATTAGAATAAGAATTAGAAACCAAATGAAAAGTACTCTTCAACCTTTGGAAGTCCTGTTTAACTTGCACCCGAAAATTGCTTCAATACTGGATATCAAGAAACGCAGTGAAGCCACTGAGGAGGGAAAATCTACTGGGGGGAACAAAAGGCCTGATTCACATATAAAGAGAGACACACATCTCGAACATTAAGATAAGAAGAACTGGATACTCATTCAGTGAAATTCTGAGAGGTATTGAAATGCTCCATATGGGCTTAATCCCTATCCTTCCTTTCTGGTTCAAACTTCTTAATAATATATATATATATATTTTATGTTTCAAATTTTTATTTTCTCACCTCTATTTCAGTCTTCAATCATTTAATCAAATATCTGCACTCATCACTCCAGATAAACAACTCCTTCTAAAGGAATTAAAAATTCCCTAATTCCAGATCTAATAGAGAATTTCTTCTCGTTGACTTGATCTTTCTTCCCTGGTCATTTCTTTATCGAAACTCTCTCCTGCCACTGCTCCTATAATGCCGCCTCCCTGGTTTCTTTTCTGCCTCTCTATTTTTTGTCACTCCACGAGCTTCATTCTCTCTATCTGTACCTTCAGTTAGGTTGTCCTTGCCTCTTCTCAAGCTGCATGCCCACCCGTGATCTTCACCATGCCCAGACTTTAGTTACAACCTATTCTCGAATTATTTCCCAAATCCTCCTCTGTCCCCATCATCTCTCCCCTGAATTCTTGATCCACATTTTCAGTTGTCCATTGGACAACCCAGGTAAATGTCCTTCACAAATACAAAGACAACATGCCTAACATCAAACTCAGAGTTCTCCCTGCACTCCTAACCCACTCCTCCTCAATCTCAGTCCCACAGCCAGAGTCCTTACATTGTGTCTTGGGGAGATGACAAAAGGTATCCTTCCCTAGGCTAATTCAGCCCTATGCCAGACTGGACCCTGGCACTCAGGGGAGACTTTAGCCCTTACACCCCCTCTGCAGACTGTTCTTGGTGGCAAGCACAGCCTGCACGACTGTTTGAAGTAGGTACCCTGTGTCAGGGAGGAAAAATTTCCCTCTACCCCTCCTGATTCTTTTGGCATGTCTAATAGTTAAGTTGACACAGAACAGAGTAACAGGAGGGTAAAAAATTGATTTTGTATGCATGGAGGTCTTATAAATACAGGACTCAAAGAAATTACCAAAGCAGGCATTTTTTTATATGTTTTAGACAAAAAAAAATGATACATTCATGAAGAATTGATAGACAACACAGTTTGGGCTTGAGGTAGTAACTAATAAAGAAGTAACAAGGTTTGTTTATACAGCCTTCTCAGCCCTAATTTCCTGTCTCTGGTGGTAAGGATGTCTCTCTACCTCCTGGTACAGGGAGGGTTCCTTTCTTATGAGAGATTTATTTCCTGCTTTCAGAGGGACAAAGGAGGGTCAGAGTGTCCTTCTTGCACTGGCTGTTTCCTAAATAACTTTAATTCAAAATAATCAATATGTCAAAGTGATATAATTGGGAGCAGCCTGCCCTGAACCTCATCACCTGCCATCTTTTTATCACTCAAAGTTAGAATTTCAGAGTTATCATCTTTATAACTATTCAGGCATCAGATTCTGTCCATTTTATCTTAGAAATAGCTCTACTCTATGAGAAATATTTTTATCTAATATACTTGCTGTCACCAGGGTTTCCCTGGTAGCTCAGATGGTAAAGAATCTGCCTGCGATGCAGGGGACCTGAATTTGATCCCTGGGTTGGGAAGATCCACTGGAGAAGGGAATGGCAACCCACCTCAGTATTCTTGCCTGGGAAATCCCATAGACAGAGGAGTCTGGTGGGCTATGGGGTTGCAAAGAGTTGGACATGACTGAGCAACCAACATTTGTTCTCAGTTCATATCGTGTATATTAGCAAGGCTTAATTTCTTATTTGTTAAAATATTAATAAATAAACATCAACAGAAATTCTAACATTTTGTTTTAGTCTATTTAGATTGCTATAACAGAATACCATAAAGAGGGTGGCTTAAATAACAAACATTTATTTCTTCCAGCTCTGGAGGTTAGAGATCTGAAATCAAGGTATCAACATGGACAGGTTCTTGGTAAGAGCCCTCTTCTGGGTTGCTAATTGCCAATTTCTCACTGTATCCTTACATGGCAGAAAGACAGCAGAAGCAAGCTTTCTCATGACTCTTATAAGTGCACCAATCCTATTCATTATGGCTCCACCCTCATGACCTCTTCTAATCCTAATTACTTCGCTAACACCTTACCTCCTAATACTACTGTACTGGGGGTAGAGTTTCAACATATGAATCTGGGAGGAACACAAACATTCAGTTCATAACATCTTTCTTTAAGAATTTATTTATTTATTTTTGGCTGCACTGGGTCTTTGCTGAGGCATGTGGGATCTTAGTTTTCCAACCAGGCATCAAACCCACATCCTCTGCATTGAAAAGCAGATTCTTAACCACTGGACCACCAGGGAAGTCCCCATAACATCTTTCTTTTCTCAGTGCAGTAGATAACTCACTAGGGTAGATTTATCCCACTTTGGAGATTATGTTTATAAAGATTAAACTGCATAGCATACTGTACAAGATCTTTTTTAATATTAATTTTTATTGGAGTATAGTTGCTTCACATTGTGTTAGTTTCTGCTGTACAGCAAAGTCAGTCAGCTATATGACTGATTCTTTTTTAGATTTCCTTCCCATTTAGGTCACCACAGAGCATTGAGTAGAGTTCCTTGTGTTATACAATAGGTTCTCATTAGTTATCTATTTTATACATAATATCAATAGTAATGTACAAAACCTTCAACAACCAGCCACAAAATGTGTTTTCAGCCCTGTGTTTTATTCCTCCATTCTTGCTCCACTCAGATAGAAGTACTTGGTATTTCTTGAATGAATCCACATGGCTTCCTGCCTCTGTACATTTATACATTCCCTGGTTCTTTCTGGAATCTCCTTACCTCTGCTTTTCCTAATGTACTCTTCCTCATCTTTCAAATTTTAACTCAAAGGTTACTTTTTCCATCAAACTTCCTCCAATCCCTATTCTACCCTCTCCCACTCCAGTCACCACCCAGGGAAGAGTTATCACCTCCCCCTGCAGTGACACTGTAGCTCCTTCTACATGAAATATGTACTGCAACCCTCTCGTGCTAGTTGGTTATTTTTTTTATATGACTTTCTCCACCATTAGATTTGACTCTCTCTGAAGTAGCAATCATGTCTTATTCATTTTGTATACTAAAGGCTTAGGATTGTTTGACATATTGTAGGTGCTTTGTGAAGGTTGAATGACTGAATAAACAAAATGGATGAATATTTTAAATTGAAGTTCCCTTACCCTGTGTCCAAGCAGAGGCAGGTAGAAGGAATTTAAATATTGACTAGGTGTGTAGTCTAGATATACTTTAACACACGTAAACAACATGTATGTGAGTTTCCTGAGCCATACAGCAAGTTCCCATTGGCTACCTATTTTACATATGGTAATGTGAGTTTCCATGTTACTCTTTCCATACATCTTACCCTCTCCTCCCCTCTCCCATGTCTGTAAGTCTGTTCTCTATGTCTGTTTCTCCATTGCTGCCCTGTAAATAAATTCTTCAGTACCATTTTTCTAGGTTTGTATATATGCGTTAGAATACAATATTTAACTTTCTCCTTCTGACTCACTTCAAACTCAAACAGGGGCTCTGTATCAATCTAGAGGGGTGAGATGGGGTGGGAGATGGGAAGGTGGTTCAAAAAAGAGGGGATATATGTATACCTATTGCTGATTCATGTTGAGGTTTCACAGAAAACAACACAATTCTGTAAAGCAATTATCCTTCAATAAAAAAATAAATTAAAAAGAAAAAAAATACGTGTGATGGAAAGCCCCTTCTAACTTCAAAATGTCATGTTACTCACCCCTCCTCCTCAGCAGGACACCTTCAGTGTCTGCAGAAAGAATTGAGGTTCTGTAAGTCTGCATTTATTTTTACCAGGCACTAAATATGCTAAAAATGTTTCTGTCTCCTAATTCTATTGTTCATTGTAGTGGTTTTACAACATGTACACAAATTTTTGCTACTCTTTTCTTAAAAGGTGAACCTAATCCTCCTCTCCTTGAATGTGGGCTGGACTTCCAGGTCCCCTTCCAAGAAATAGAATCAAGAGGGTGAGTGGTGGTGTGAGACATCAGAGTTTAGAATTTTAGATCACAAAAGGCATTTCAGCTTTCCACTCCCTCGCTTGCACTCTCTTGGACTGCTTACTCTGGGGGAGCCAGCAGACATGTGAGGACATTTACATTTAGGTTCCCTGCAGAGAACCGCCTGTGGTGTGGAACCCCAGAATGCTGCCACCAGTCATGTGAGGACCCATCTTGGAAGCAAACCCTCCAACCCCAGTCAAGCCCTCGAATGACTGCAACCCTGGAACTTCTCAACTGCACCTTGAGAGACCCTGAGCTGAAACCACACCTCAGAAATCTTGTGTGACAATGAATGCTTGTTTTGTTAAACTGCTAAACTGAGATAATTTATTAGACAGCCAAAGTTAACTAATACATGTATGGACTACCTTTGTTTTGAACAATTCCCAGAATATTAGAAATAGGCTCTCCTATCTCTCTGCAATCCTCTGGAAAAGATAACTATAAGGCCAAAAAAAGAAATAGTGTTTGCCAAGGCCTGAAGTCAATTTATAGAACTCATTAACCCATGAGTTGCAATAGCTTGGATGTATTTTTAGGTTCAAGAAGGGCTTAGCTACACTTATGAATGATATTCATTTACTCATTCATTCATAAGTCACTTAAAAGCACCTGTTCTGTGTTAGTCACTGTGCCTGATGATGGTGGGATCCTACTTGGTTATCAAGGAAAATGATTGATGTTGGGGGGAGGCGTCTAGCCCTCTGAGGTTAAGGGAGACATCCACGCCCTCCTTCAAAGGGCCCCAGAGTGACCCTGAGGGAGAGGAAGTGAGCCAGGAAGCACAGACCAAGAAGAGGATTATTTATGCCCTCGTAGTTAGGGTTTCCGAGTTGATCACTCACTGACTTCTACGTGACCAACTCATGGTTTTCATCTCCACAGCATCCAGTGAAGTTCTCATTTTCGGAGCCTGAGTGCCCCTCTGCACACAGTGCTGCAGACATGAAAAGGAAAGGCCGCCCAGCATAGAACATCAGCAGAGCCCCAGACCTACAGTCATGCTTTTCCCAGCCAGAAATTTTTAGACATTTCAACAGGAAACTTGTGGCACAGATGGAAAATGAATTTCATCTCTTAAGCAGAGTAAATGGGAGGGGGAGCAACGTCAAAGATCAAAAAGCTGTGTAAGAGATACTCTGAGGACCCAGATGATATAAATGCTTGTAAGCTATGAGTGTTTTCATACAGTGCTATTAAGAAACCTGCAATTAAGGTGTTGGAGGTTTTTCTTAAACACACACGCACACATACCCTCGCAGGGAAATCAATCCCCTCTCATAAAAGAATAGTGGTAGGTGTGTGGAGCGGTTTCCGTGCCCCGGGAAGGCAGAGCACTTCGAGACGAGTCAATCTAACCTGTGGGAAGATACCATTTTCTGTAGCACCAAGAGCTAGAAGACAGCAGTGCCTCCCTGGGAGCCTGCCACTTCTCCTACAAACCTCAAACCAAGGTGTACGGAAGACCCTGCCAATAGAGGCGGGGGAGGAGGGGAATGAGGAGCAGGGCAGATGTGCTTTCTTCTCCAGAGCCAGGTAGGGCATTTGTGAGACTGTCCTGCCATCTCCTAAGCAGGTAGGCATGCAGGCTTCACACCTGCAGCGTCTGGAATCGAGCCGTCCTGCTTCTGCTCAGCCGGGTTCCATCAAGGGCACAGATGGAACCCTGACATTTTAGCGCGGCCAATGCCATCACCGGTGCTCTTTTCTCCGGGCTGACTCACAGTTAAAGTGTTTGAATAATTTAGACCCACTGCTGTCTGAAAAACAAAAAACAAAACAACAAAAAAATGGTCCATGCTATTTAACTTTAGTACATGAGACCTAACCAGAAAAAGTGTGGTATGGGTAGAACCAGGTGAAACCAGGAAGTGTTATCTTTTCTTTAGGAAATGACACTCGGTGTGGTCGCTGGAATAGCAGCACTGCTATCACCTGGAATTGGTTAGAAATGAAAGTTCTCAGGCCCCATCCAGACTTCCTGAAGCGAGACTCCAGGAAGGGAGCCTAACCATGTGTGTGTTAACACAGCTTCCAGGGGTCTTGGCTACATGAAAGTTGGAAAACCACTGTCTCAGAGGGGTAAGTCACGATCTCGTTCTGTGTTTATTTATAGAATCATACACATGGTAGAGGAGAATGTATTGGGTTGCATTTAGGTGAGAATTTATGGCTTCTTGTCTTTCCTGACTTGTCTCAGGAGCCACGGTGAAAAATCCAAGGATACTTCCTTCCACGTGTTAGGTTGACCGCTGCTGTATAGTTTGGGAGGCCTACATCAGCAGGTCTTACACTTTCTCTGTTTGCATTACAACCAAGTCTAGTTTATCCTATATCACATTGCAGTAATGCTTTCCTAAAAATGCAGACAAATGCTACGTATGTTGATATCAGGTAACTGTGTTTGGGCTGTGAAAGTACACAAAGGCCCACATAGAGAAAAATTTTGGCTAGCAATGAATAACTACTGCTGAACATCACAGAATCATGCTGGATTCAGGGCAGGGGCAGGCAGAAGATGGAGATGTTATGACATCATTCTCTTCTGTCACTCAAACTTCATTTAGAAAACGTAGGCCTCCTTCAGAATCAAAAGGGGGGACACATGTACACCCATGGCGGATTCATGTCAATGTATGGCAAAACTAATACAATATTGTAAAGTTAAAAAAAAAAAAAAATTCTATCAAATGTAAAAAAAAAAAAAGAAAATGTAGGCCTCCTTCAGAATTAAAAGGGGGGGAGGATCCATCACTTCTACTTAAATAAAATAGTCCCTCTATTTAAGGCTCTCATAGTTATTAAACTAATGTTAGTACAGTACTTATGGACTCACCGGTGTAAGAAGCTAAATAACTGCATGTATACTATGATTATCAGCAACTGGAAGCAACAGTGTCAGGGCATGCAAGAGCCACAAATCAAATATCTCATTGTTCTCCTTGACAGGCTTCCTCTGTTCCACAGGTGTCATTAGTCCCAGGAAGCTGACCTGCAGTTTCTCTAATCATAACAATCCAGTATTAGAGCTCCAAGAGTGAGATGTTTTTCTCCTAAAGTTTAGTGAAAGAGATTTGTACAATCATGTCTCTTATGCATGGCAGTCAGAAAATGATAAAATGCTATTCTGAGGTATTTTGAGATGCCATATAATTTGATACATAACTGTCATCATGTTTTTCATTGGGTTATTTTTCCAAGAGAAGATTCCAGAATTTCTTGTAGGGGGTAATTATGAACATACAGGGTATCTGTTGAGCAGCTCTGTAAAGGTGAGGAAGTAGGAGAGGGCTGTAGACTATTAATAGAATAAACTCCTGGGGAAATGTTCAGCCCTAGTTCTTGACCTCATGAAAGGTATTACCATTTCACTATCCCTAGAACAGGCCTGGACGACAAAACAGAATTTAAAATTCTGATCTTACTCTCCCAGCAACATTATGATTTCTGTAAATGCTGCACCATAATTTCCCAAACTTTCAGTTCAGTCGCTCAGTCGTGTCCGACTCTTTGCGACCCCATGAATTGCAGCACGCCAGGCCTCCCTGTCCATCACCAACTCTCGGAGTTTATCCAAACTCATGTCCATCAAGTCGGTGATGCCATTCAGCCATCTCATCCTCTGTCGTCCCCTTCTCCTCCTGCCTCCAATCCTTCCCAGCATCAGTCTTTTCCTATGAGTCACCTCTTTGCAGGAGGTGGCCAGAGTATTGGAGTTTCAGCTTCAGCATCAGTCCTTCCAATGAACACCCAGGGCTGATCTCCTTTAGGATGGACTGGGTGGATCTCCTTGCACTCCAAGGGACCCTCAAGAGTCTTCTCCAACACCACAGTTCAAAAGCATCAATTCTTTGGCGCTCAGCTTTCTTTATAGTCCAACTCTCACATCCATACATGGCCACTGGAAAAACCATAGCCTTGACTGGATGGACCTTTGTTGACAAAGTAATGTCTCTGCTTTTTAATGTTCTGTCTAGGTTGGTCATAACCTTCCTTCCAAGGAGTAAGCGCCTTTTAATTTCATGGTTGCAATCACCATCAGCAGTGATTTGGGAGCCCAGAAAAATAAAGTCAGCCACTGTTTCCACTGTTTCCCCATCCATTTGCCATGAAGTGTTGGGACCAGATGCCATGATCTTAGTTTTCTGAATGTTGAGCTTTAAGCCAACTTTTTCACTCTCCTCTTTCACTTTCATCAAGAGACTTTTTAGCTCTTTTTCACTTTCTGCCATAAGGGTGGTGTCATCTGCATATCTGAGGTTATTGATATATCTCCTGGCAATCTTGATTCCAGCTGTGCTTCATCCAGCCCAGCATTTCTCATGGTGTACTCTGCATATAAGTTAAATAAGCAGGGTGACAATATATAGCCTTGATGTACTCCTTTTCCTATTTGGAACCAGTCTGTTGTTCCATGTCCAGTTCTAACTGTTGCTTCCTGACCTGCATACAGGTTTCTCAAGAGGCAGGTCAGGTGGACTGGTATTCCCATCTCTTGAAGAATTTTCCACAGTTTATTGTGATCCACAGAGTCAAAGGCTTTGGCATAGTCAATAAAGCAGAAATAGATGTTTTTCTGGAAGCTATAGATTCAATGCAATCCCTATCAAGCTTCCAACGGTATTCTTCAGAGAACTAGAACAAATAATTTCACAATTTGTATGGAAATACAAAAAACCTTAAATAGCCAAAGCAATCTTGAGAAAGAAGAATGGAAATGGAGGAATCAACCTGCCTGACTTCAGGCTCTACTACAAAGCCACAGTCATCAAGACAGTATGGTACTGGCACAAAGACAGAAATATAGATCAATGGAACAAAATAGAAAGCCCAGAGATAAATCCATGCACCTATGGACACCTTATTTTGACAAAGGAGGCAAGAATGTACAACGGAGAAAAGACAATCTCTTAACTAGTGGTGCTGGGAAAACTGGTCAACCACTTGTAAAAGAATGAAACTAGAACACTTTCTAACACCATACACAAAAATAAACTCAAAATGGATTAAAGATCTAGTTGTAAGACCAGAAACTATAAAACTCCTAGAGGAAAACATAGGCAAAACACTCTCCGACATAAACCACAGTAGGATCCTCGATGACCCACCTCCCAGAATATTGGAAATAAAAGCAAAAATAAACAAATGGGACCTAATTAAAATTAAAAGCTTCTGCACAACAAAGGAAACTATAAGCAAGGTGAAAAGACAGCCTTCAGAATGGGAGAAAATAATAGCAAACGAAGCAACGGACAAACAATTAATCTCAAAAATATACAAGCAACTTCTGCAGCTGAATTCCAGAAAAATAAACGACCCAATCAAAAAATGGGCCAAAGAACTAAACAGACATTTCTCCAAAGAAGACATACAGATGGCTAACAAACACATGAAAAGATGCTCAACATCACTCATTATTAGAGAAATGCAAATCAAAACCACAATGAGGTATCATTTCACACCAGTCAGAATGGCTGCTATCCAAAAGTCTACAAGCAATAAATGCTGGAGAGGGTGTGGAGAAAAGGGAACCCTCTTACACTGTTGGTGGGAATGGAAACTAGTACAGCCACTATGGAGAACAGTGTGGAGATTCCTTAAAAAACTGGGAATAGAACTGCCATATGACCCAGCAATCCCACTGCTGGGCATATACACCGAGGAAACCAGAATTGAAAGAGACGCGTGTACCCCAATGTTCATCGCAGCACTGTTTACAATAGCCAGGACATGGAAGCAACCTAGATGTCCATCAGCAGACGAATGGATAAGGAAGCTGTGGTACATATACACAATGGAATATTACTCAGCCATTAAAAAAAATACATTTGAATCGGTTCTACTGAGATGGATGAAACTGGAGCCCATTATACAGAGTGAAGTAAGCCAGAAAGAAAAACAACAATACAGTATACTAATGCATATATATGGAATTTGAAAGATGGTAACGATAACCCTATATGCGAGACAGAATAAGAGACACAGATGCATAGAACAATTTTATGGACTCTGAGGGAGAAGGTGAGGGTGGGACATTCTGGGAGAATAGCATTGAAACATGTATATTATCATATGTGAAACAGAACACCATTCCATGTTCGATGCATGAGACAAGGGCTCAGGGCCGGGGCAATGGGATGACCCAGAGGGATGGGATGGGGAGGGAGGTGGGTGGGGGGTCCAGGAAGGGGAACACATGTAAACCCATGGCTGATTCATGTCAATGTATGGCAAAAACTACTACAATATTGTAAAGTAATTAGCCCCCAACTAAAATAAATAAATTTATAAAAAAAAAAATGTGTAACTACACTAAAATTATTAGACCTTTGTTAAGAATAATTAAAGAAAATCTAAATAAATGATGAATTAACCATAAAAAAAAAATTAAATGACTCAAAACTTATTAAAAAAAAAAAAAACTCTTGGTGCACTGAGGACGTTTCACAGATGTTGATTGTTATTATCACATAAAAATACCAGTCATTAGACATACTGTCCAATCTAAATCCTAGTTAAAAAGAGAATTAACTAATGTAAAAAGTACCTCAAATTATGTTATTCGCTAAGGTAATCTAGAAGGCTTAATGTATATTTAAATACATATATATTTATTTAAATATATTTATACATATAATAACAATTGAGCTAAAAAAGATAAAAATTGAAAATGTCTTTTATCTCATTTCTTTAGAAACCATTGGTATCATTTTAGGTGGATGAACACAAGAAAAGAGTGAAAAATAAAACCTTCAGCTTGAACACTCTGGTACTTTATAAAAAACCACCTATCCTTTGTTCTGACTGCCAAAAAATAAAAATGATTTAGGAGCAAGAAGGTTTGAAACAATCTTTAAGTCAAGTAGTATATAAAAGCAATTATGAGGAGTGACATGTTCTATGCTATGTGGGGGAAAAGTATATAAAAATGTCAAAATAGTAGCAATAAAAAGACTATAAACTTCATCCTTGTGTCCAGTCAGGAAATGAAAGATCTTTGTAACAGGCCATGCTTTGAAAAAGTTAAAGTACTCTATGAGTTAAAGACACTGTAGAACCTGTAGGACCGGCTCACTATAGTTCCCAGAAAGGATAAGGGGGAGAAAGTACACATGACATATAAGTGGTTGTTTTAGAACTTTCTTTCCTTTTCTTTGTACGTGAGGGAAATAAAAGGCAAACGGTTTGCTGTCATGTTTCTTCCCGCCCAGAAAATCTCGGGATAAAATACTGGAGCGGCCACACGTTCGACCCCCTCCATCACACTCCTGCCCGTCTCCTTGCCTGCACTGTGTGCCCCCTCCCTCTGCGTGGTTCAGGGCTGCTTCAGAGCTGCCCTCCGTGGACCCCACCTGGACCAGCAGTTATCTGCCCTGAACGCCATTCTCCAGAGCTTTGCTAGGTGTTGCCAACTAGATAAACAATATAAGCTAAAATCTTTCTCGCTGATAAATGGCAGAGTATGTTATCCAGACTGAAACACATTTCATTTTAATGCCTCCTGCCAGGAGGAAAATGGCATAGACATTTCTGCTAAGGTCAATAGAGGAAAACTCTGGGCCTTTGACTTTTCTCCCAGATAAACCATTTCACCACATTCTTAAGATCTCCCTGCAGTCAACCAAGATGGAGCCTTCCAGTCTCACTGCCTACTTTCATCAGGAAAGTTCCCCAAATACCCTCTTATATCCTAAGACCTCCTTATGTTAAAAATGCCTACACACACAAACACACACACACACACACACACACACAAAGAATTTAATAAATTGAATCTTTGAGCTTGAGTAGAACTTTTATCTATGGATTGTATTAGCTTTCATGGCCGCATAACAAATACCAGGAAGAGAGTAAAGCATCATCCACTTTTTAGCTCCCAGTTCTGTGGATCAGAGTCTGAGTAGGCTCACCTCTGTACTCTGCTTAGGTTCTCACAAGGCTGAAACCCAGGCATCAGTCCAGCTGAGTTCTTAATTGGAACCTCTCTTCAAGCATTCAGATTGTTGGAGAATTCAGTTACTTGTAGTTGTAGGGCTGAGGTACCCACTTCCTTGGTGGTGGTCACTTAGGACCATGCTTAGTTTCTAGAGTCCACTCTCAGGTTCTTCCTCTGGAGCTCCTTCTGTCCCAACAACAGCTTCCTTCTCATTCATCCCTACTCAGGCTTTTGATCTTCCTGTCTCTCCTTCTGCCACCAGCCAGAGAAAACTCTCTACTTTTAAAGGGCTCTTGTGATGAGGTTAGTCTATATGGATAACCTCCCTATCTACGGTCAATTGATTGATAACCTTATTTACAACTGGAAACCTTCTTTTATAACATGTTGTTGTTCAATCGCTAAGTCATGTCCGACTCTTTGTGACCCAGTGAACTGCAGCATGCTAAGTTTCCCTGTCCTTCACTATCTCCCAGAGTTTTCTCAAACTCATGTTGATTAAGTCAGTGAGGCCATCCCACTATCTCATCCTCTGTCGTCCCCTTCCCTTCCTGCCTTCAATCTTTCCCAGCATCAGGGTCTTTATCAAAGAGTTGGCTCTTTGCATCAGGTGGCCAAAGTATTGGAGCTTCAGCATCAGTCTTTCCACTGACTAGTCAGGGTTGATTTCCTTTAGGATTGACTAGTTTAATCTCCTTGATGTCCAAAGGACTCTCAAGAGTCTCCTCCAGCACCACAGTTTGAAAGCATCAATTCTTCTGTGCTCAGCCTTCTTTAGGTAACATAACAGCAGGAGTAACACAGGGCAATATTCATAGGGGCCATTTTAGAATTCTGTCAGCTACAGGAATCTCATAGATATTTGTTTATAAAGTTTTTAGAGCAGTCTTTATTTTTGCCTATTTTATGGGTGACTTATGTAGATGCCTTAGCTGTCTCCAATAAAAAAAATAACTCTTTAGAGCAGAGATGTTTTCTTTCTCAGTAAATTACTTTGGAAGAGAGATAACTGAGGCAAAGAAAAAGTAAAATATAAAAGGGTGCCATATTTGTTATGTCTAATCAGACCAGCCAAGAGGAGCTACCCCACGCCCAAGGTCAGGGGCAGCAGCCGAGAGGAGCTACCCCATGTCCGAGGTCAGGGGTGGCGGCCGAGAGGAGCTACCCTAAGTCCAAAGTAAGGAGCAGTGGCTGCACTTTGCTGGAGCAGCAGTGAATAGATACCCCACGTCTGAGGTAAGAGAAACCCAAGTAAGACAGTAGGTGTTGTGAGAGGGCATCAGAGGGCAGACACACTGAAACCATAACCACAGAAAACTAGCCAATCTGATCACATGGACCACAGCCTTGTCTAACTCAATGAAACTAAGCCATGCTGTGTGGGGCCACCCAAGACAGATGGGTCATGGTGGAGAGGTCTGACAGAATGTGGTCCACTGGAGAAGGAAATGGTAAACCACTTCAGTATTCTTGCCTTGAAAACTCCATGAACAGTATGAAAAGGCAAAATGATAGGATACTGAAAGAGGAACTCCCCAGGTCAGTAGGTGCCCAATATGCTTATGGAGATCAGTGGAAAAATAACTCCAGAAAGAATGAAGAGATGGAGCCAAAGCAAAAACAATACCCAATTGTGGATGTGACTGGTGAGAGAAGCAACGTCCGATGCTGTAAAGAGCAATATTACATAGGAACATGGAATGTTAGGTCCAGGAATCAAGGCAAACTGAAAGTGGTCAAACAGCACTTTGATGGCAAGAGTGAACGTCGACATTCTAGGAAACAGTGAACTAAGATGGATTGGAATGGGTGAATTTAACTCAGATGACCATTATATCTACTACTGTGGGCAAGAATCCCTTAGAAGAAATGGAGTGGCCATCATGGTCAACAAAAGAGTCCGAAATGCAGTACTTAGATGCAGTCTGAAAAACAACAGAATGATCTCTGTTCGTTTCCAAGGCAAACCATTCAATATTACAGTAATCCAAGTCTATGCTCCAAACAGCAACGCTGAAGAAGCTGAACTTGAATGGTTCTATGAAGACCTACAAGACTTTCTAGAACTAACACCCAAAAAAGATGTCCTTTTCATTATAGGGGACTGGAATGCAAAAGTAGGAAGTCAAGAAACACCTGGAGTAACAGGCAAATTTGGCCTTGTAGTACAGAATGAAGCAGGGCAAAGGCTAATAGAGTTCTGCCAAGAGAACACACTGGTCATAGCAAACACCCTCTTCCAACAACACAAGAGAAGACTCTACATGTGGACATCACCAGATGGTCAACACTGAAATCAGATTGATTATATTCTTTGCAGCCAAAGATGGAGAAGTTCTATGTAGTCAGCAAAAATGAGACCGGGAGCTGACTGTAGCTCAAATCATGGACTCCTTATTGCCAAATTCAGACCAAAACTGAAGAAAGTTAGAGAAAACAACTAGACCATTCAGGTATGACCTAAATCAAATCCCTTATGATTATACAGTGGAAGTGACAAATAGATTTAAGGGACTAGACCTGATAGAGTACCTGATGAACTATGGATGGAGGTTCATGACATTGTACAGGAGGCAGGAATCAAGACCATCCCCAAGAAAAAGAAATGCAAGAAAGCAAAATGGCTGTCTGAGGAGGCCTTACAAATAGTTGTGAAAAGAAGAGAAGCGAAAGCAAAGGAGAAAAGGAAAGATATTCCCATTTGAATGCAGAGTTCCAAAGAATAGCAAGGAGAGATAAGAAAGCCTTCCTCAGTGATCAATGCTAAGAAATAGAGGAAAAGAACAGAATGGTAAAGACTAGAGATCTCTTCAACAAAATTAGAGATACCATGGGAATATATCATGCAAAGATGGCTAAATAAAGGACAGAAATAGTATGGACCTAATAGAAGCAGAAGATATTAAGAAGAGGTGGCAAGAATACACAGAAGAACTGTACAAATAGGATCTTCACCACCCAGATATTCACGATGGTGTGATCACTCACTTAGAGCCAGACATCCTGGAATGTGAAGTCAAGTGGGCCTTAGAAAGTATCACCACGAACAAAGCTAGTGGAGGTGATGGAATTCCAGTTGAGCTGTTTCAAATCCTGAAAGATGATGCTGTAAAAGTGCTGCACTCAATATGCCAGCAAATCTGGAAAACTCAGCAGTGGCCACAGGACTGGAAAAGGTCAGTTTTCATCCCAATCCCAAAGAAAGGCAATGCCAAAAAATGCTCATACTACCACACAATTGCACTCATCTCACACGCTAGTAAAGTAATGCTCAAAATTCTCCAAGCCTGGCTTCAGCAATACGTGAACCGTGAACTTCCAGATGTTCAAGCTGGTTTTAGAAAAGGCAGAGAAACCAGAGATCAAATTTCCAACATCTGCTGGATCATCAAAAAAGCAAGAGAGTTCCAGAAAAACATCTATCTCTGCTTTATTGACTATGCCAAAGCCTTTGACTCTGTGGATCACAATAAACTGTGGAAAATTCTTCAAGAGATGGGAATACCAGACCACCTGACCTGCCCCTTGAGAAACCTGTATGCAGGTCAGGAAGCAACAGTTAGAACTGGACATGGAACAACAGACTGGTTCCAAATAGGAAAAGGAATACATCAAGGCTGTATATTGTCACCCTGCTTATTTAACTTATATGCAGAGTACATCATGAGAAACGCTGGGCTGGATGAAGCACAAGCTGGAATCAAGATTGCCAGGAGATATGTCAATAACCTCAGATATGCAGATGACACCACCCTTATGGCAGAAAGTGAAGAAGAGCTAAAAAGTCTCTTGATGAAAGTGAAAGAGGAGAGTGAAAAAGTTGGCTTAAAGCTCAACATTCAGAAAACTAAGATCATGGCATCTGGTCCCAACACTTCATGGCAAATGGATGGGGAAACAGTGGAAACAGTGTCAGACTTTATTTTTTTGGTCTCCAAAATCACTGCAGATGGTGATTGCAGCCATGAAATTAAAAGACGCTTACTCCTTGGAAGGAAATTTATGACCAACCTTGATAGCATATTAAAACGCGGAGACATTAGTTTGCCAACAAAGGTCCATCCAGTCAAGGCTATGGTTTTTCCAGTGGTCATGTATGGATGTGAGAGTTGGACGGTGAAGAAAGCTGAGCACCGAAGAATTGATGCTTTTGAACTGTGGTGTTGGAGAAGACTCTTGAGAGTCCCTTGGAGTGCAAGGAGATCCACCCAGTCCGTCCTAAAGGAGATCAGTCCTGGGTGTTCCTTGGAAGGACTGATGTTGAAGCTGAAACTCCAATACTCTGGCCACCTCATGCGAAGAGTTGACTCATTGGAAAAGACTCTGATGCTGGGAAGGATTGAGGGCAGGAGGAGAAGGGGACGGCAGAGGATGAGATGGTTGGATGGCATCACTGACTCGATGGACATGGATTTGGGTCGACTCCGGTGGTTGGTGATGGGCAGAGAGGCCTGGCGTGCTGCGATTCATGGGGTCGCAAAGAGTCGGACATGACTGAGCCCCTGAACTGAACTGAATTAGACCATAAGTAGATAAGTTGCACTTGGGTAAGGAATTCAGAATTATGTATATGGAAATCAAATAATGAAAATTTGAAAATTTGAGTCAGGATGAAACTCAAAAGGCACACAAAAGATGTATGTGATACACTGGATTATGAAACTAAATTTTATCCCAGCTGAAAATTGCAAGCTGGGAGTTTTCTAGGGATAAAGCTGCTAAAACCAGATTGTAAGAAAGGACTCAGAGGATGTGGCTCAGGTAGCAGCATCCTTGAAGAGGTACCTGGGTGCTGTGTCCAGGCCACATTCCTTACCTGAACCTGGAGCAGTACCCTTCCTGTGGTCCTAAGTTGTTATCCAGCAAACACAACATGCTTTCTCTCTCTCTTTTTCCCCAGTTTTAAAATTGACAGACAAAATTGTATCTATTTAGAGTGTACAGTGTCCCTGGACTGGAAAAAGTCAGTTTTCATTCCAATCCCAAAGAAAGGCAATGCCAAAGAATGCTCAAAGTACTACACAGTTGAGCTCATCTCACATGCTAGTAAAGTAATGCTCAAAATTCTCCAAGCCAGGCTTCAACAGTATGTGAACAGCGAACTTCCAAATGTTCATCTGCTTTTAGAAAAGGCAGAGGAACCAGAGATCAAATTGCCAACATCTGATGGATCATCGATAAAGCAAGAGAGTTCCAGAAAAATATCTATTTCTGCTTTATTGACTACAACAAAACCTTTGACTGTGGATCACAATAAACTGTGGAAAATTCTTAAAGAAATGGGAATACCAGGTCACCTGACCTGCCTCTTAAGAAACCTGTATGCAGATCAGGAAGCAACAGTTAGAACTGGACATGGAACAACAGACTGGTTCCAAATAGGAAAAAGGATGATGTCAAGGCTGTATATTGTCACCATGTTTATTTAACTTATCTGCAAAGTACATCATGATAAACGCTGGGCTGGATGAAGCACAAGTTGGAATCAAGATTGCTGGGAGAAATATCAATAACCTCAGATATGCAGATGACACCACTCAAATGGCAGATAGTGAAGAAGAACTAAAGAGCCTCTTGATGAAAGTGAAAGTGGAGAGTGAAAAAGTTGGCTTAGAAACTCAAGATTCAGAAAATTGAGATCATGGCATCTGGTCCCATTACTTCATGACAAATAGATAGGGAAACGTTGGAAACACTGGCAGATTTTATTTTGGGGGTGCTCCAAAATCACTGCAGATGGTGACTGCAGCCATGAAATTAAAAGACGCTTACTCCTTGGAAGAAAAGCTATGACCACCTAGACAGCATATTTAAAAGCAGAGACATTTGCCAACAAAGGTCCGTCTAGTCAAGGCTATGGTTTGTCCTGTACTCATGTATGGATGTGAGAGTTAGACTATAAAGAAAGCCTAGTGCCGAAGAATTGATGCTTTTGAACTGTGGTGCTGGAGAAGACTCTTGAGAGTCCCTTGGACTGCAAGGAGATCCAACCAGTCCATCCTAAATGAGATCAGTCCTGAATATTCATTGGAACGACTGATGTTGAAGTTGAAACTCCAATACTTTGGCCACCTGATGCGAAGAACTGACTCACTTGAAAAGACCCTGATGTTGGGAAAGGTTGAAGGCAGGAGGAGAAGGGGCTGACAGAGGATGAGATGGTTGGATGGCATCACCAACTAAATGGACATGAGTTTGAGTAAACTCCAGGAGCTGGTGCTGGACAGGGAGGCCTGGTGTGCTGCAGTCTATGTGGTCACAAAGAGTCAGACACGACTGAGCAACTGAACTGAACTGAACTAAAGTGTCCCTGGAAAAGAAAGTGTCAGCCCTTTCCAGTATTCTTGCCTGAGAAATCCCATGGACAGGAGAACCTGGCAGGCTACTGTGGGTCATAGGGTCACAAAGGGTTGGCCACAGCTTAGCAACTAATCAACAGAGTGTATAGTGTAATGATTTGATATGCATGTACTTTGTGGAATGACTACCACAGTCAGATTAACAAACACAGCCATAAGCTCACGTAATTACCTTTGTGTGTGTGTGTGTGTGTGCACTTAAGATCTATTCTTTTAGCCAACTTCAAGTATACAATACAGAAGTATAAACCTTGGCCAGTATACTGTACATTAGATCCAGAATTTATTCATGTTATAACTGAAGGCTTCTACCCACTGACCAGAATGCCTCCCCTGTTATTCCCACCTCCAGACCCTGGCAACCACCCTTCTATTCTGTTTCTGAAAGTTTGGCTTTTTAAACATTTTTTAATATTCCACATATACATGAGATCATTCAATATTTGTCTTTCTCTGTCACACACAGCAGGCTCTTGATGGTGATCTATACCTTTTAGTTGGGTGATAAGAGTGCTCTACTGCAGGAAAGGATAATTTCAAATAGAGTTAATCTCTTTGTGTAAGCTGTTCTGTAGTTATTACGCTGCTTTATATGTGCTTTTTCTGTTGTAAGATGTTTGAAGTGGATATGAGCATCTAATTTATTGAACTTATAAATCTGATTTATTAAATTTATAAGAGTTTTATAAAGATTACAAGTATCTTACATGTTAGATTTATAAGTTTGCCTTGTCAGGTGAAATACTTGAGAGAATCAGTTTATCAAACTGGCAATAAAAGAGTGAAATATCTAAGAAAATCTAGTTCATGAATTTTCTAAATGATGTTAACATTTAATCCCTCAAATCTATAAGCTAATTGGGCATTAATTAAATAACAAATTAAGTGTTTAAAATTGTAACACAATAACATTTGTAAATATAGTAACAAGATTTGTGAGTTAAAAGTAAAGGCTTATATAAACTAGGCTATAAAATTTATACCTTTTATAAATTGAATATTAACACAAGCATATAGAGAACTATAACTATGATCTTCTGCACCAAAAAAAAAAAAAAAGCAGCTTTGGGTACTAAAAACTCAATTACTATTTTTAAACATTAATGAGTAATATAACTGTAGCAAATATCAATCACAGTAGTTACCATTTATTACCTCCAACTACATATCAGTTCTGTGATATACACCAAGTTTATTCATTTATTTTTTTTGTTTTTGCTCTTTAAGCGTGTTGACAATCTTTTAATGAACTGACAATCTTTTAAAATCTATAAATATAATTTCACATACTAGTTGGAATTCCTTTGGTCACAGGTAACAGAAAAGAACTGAAGTCAAATTATTTTAATAATAATAATGATAACAGCAGTAACAGCAATAAGAAGACAGGGATTTGGTGGGTCAAGTAACTTAAGAAGTCCAAAGGTAGAGAAGTTACACCATGTGGATCTACTTTCCAAAAAGGACGAACTGTCAACTGTGAGGAGTGGAGGTAACTGTCAGCCACCAGCCACTGGGTGTTGGGGTTCCCACAGTCTGTTTCCGGACAGCCCTGGTCAGTAAGCATAGGTGGATTACCAGGGTCTGGGCATTTCTGTCAGGGTGAGACTCCTCCAACAAACATGTCTTACTCTAAATCTCCCTGTTGGATTGGTTGATAATTTATAAAATCTGCATCGCAATCTGGGCTCCCCTTGCCCAATCCTGAGTTCTTCCCCTTTGCTTTCACAGATGTCACTGTCCAACATGCTTCTTCTATTTTTTCTTCCACTGGCATTACCCCTAGTAAATCTTGGTCACTGGGCAGCTCCATCTCCAAGCTGCTTACTGAAGGGCATGAATGGCCTCTTAAGCAAAGTCTGGCCCAGTAGTTTAGTGATGCCACAAGGCCCACTTTATATCTGACTCTCTACTCTGCCTTGCTGAGCACAGAACTGCCCTAAAGCTGTCAGTCTTCATGACAGCACCATGCCACAAGAACTAGCTGAAGCTAACTGCTTCCCTTTCACAACCAGTGGGAGAAGGGAGCATCTTCTGGTAACATTTCTGGTAACATTCACATGAGAGAGAATAATTTTCTTCTCCAGATGTTCTTCATCAAACATCTCCTTTATAGCCCTTTGACACACCTTGAATCATCCTATCCAACCACTGAGACTGTGATGCACTCCTTCAGCTCCTGTGAGATCAATTCCAACCAATCTGCCAAGCTGGAAAGCTCCAGATCCCATTAGAAAGGAGACAGAAAGAATGAATGCTGGGGAGGCAACAATGCATTTCCTTGAGAGGCTTGTTTTAATGTAGTTTCTTCTAAGACAATGAAGCAATTCATATCACCCAGGAAAGTAAATTCTGAAATTGATTCTTACTGTCATCCACAGATCCATTGTAATTGACCTAATGTGAGACCACCATCAAAGTTGGCTGCACAAAATACTCCTATAAACACCTGTGCAGGTGTTAGGCAGAACATTTACTTTACTATTACTGGGGGAATGACACTCTTGCACTATTAACAAACTGTCTCTGCTTTTGTTTCACAGACATTGAGCCTCAGGTCATCATAGTTACCTTATCTTCCTCTGGAGTAAGCAGTATGCCCCAATTTTTTATTGTGCAAGATTTCTTTATGTGATTCAACTATTTGCAGCCTGTTTCTTTTTTTTTTCCAATGGTGCCATATCAGTTAAGTTTTTCAGTTCCAGATTCAAAGGATAAGCATTCTTGAACACTACCCAATATCACAACACAGAATTATTCCTGTGAGAGCACTGCTGCTACCTGCCATGAGCATAAGCTCTAGAGTATAAACTGCTAATAATGCAGGCACACAAGTCAGACACTGCCACTGGAACTCTGAACACTGCAGTTTCTGGAAGCTGGATGTCCTGGTACCTCTGCCCACAGACTTGCCAAGCCACTGGGTTCCCCTTCAAACAGGGGCCAGAGCACCTGATGAGCAGAGCTCACATCCTGAGCCTTGACTGTAAGGGAACAGCAGGTGGACAGTTTCTACCAATCTCAACTTCTAGAATGGGAGATAAGCTTTGCCTCCCAAGGTAGAAGATTCCAGATGTTGGATTCCTTACATTTAGTTTTGTTCTTCTAAAGTCTCCAGTGAGTAATCCTCAAAAGGATTTTATAAGTTTGTCTTAGTACCTAAGGCCTATGAGAAAAGAATACACTGGTATTCAAATGTCTTACTAGCCAAGTGTCAGTCATAATTGTCAACAACCCCATTAAGCTTGGACTTCTTGGGGAAGCTGGTTACAGCATTCAAAGTACATTTGTATTCCATTTTTGTTTTGTTAGTAAGATGAGAATATATTGCCTTTATTAATGCTAAACCCACAGACTTTACAGAGAGTACTTGTCACTATTATCTCACCATTCCTGTAAACATTCATCTTGGAAAGATTAAATTCAGCTCGGCAGATGTTTATTCAGCTCATAATAAATACAAGACTTTGTGCTAGGGACTGGGGGATGACAAATTTGCCTTAAACTGTCACTATGGTGATTACTTATTTTAATTCCTTCATCATAGAAAAATTGAGTATTAACCATTCATGATCTACTTTTATATTTTACTGTCAACTTTCTATTATTTCCATTTCTACAGAAGAGCTCAAAAATCTCCACAATACATTTTTAGAGGTTAATCTTCACTACAATTTCTCTCTTGTTCATATTATGAATATCATTTTGAAATCCAAGCAATATATATTTGAAGATAAAATGCAGTTGATAAAGATGTTATTATTCATGTACTAAAGTTATTACTATCATTATCATGCAAAAAGAACATTAGAAATTCACAAATGTGAGTCTGTGTTTGAGGAGATATTTGTTTACGCTTGCTTGTGTGCTAACATGATATTTAGTAGGTGTTATCAGCAGAGGAGCCTTATGAGAAGACATTGATCAGAGTTCTGTTTCAGTGATGGAGATTGGTATAATCCTATTGTATTTAACTGGATAAAAAGGTAAAGGTCATGACTCATCTTTGAATTGAGTTTTGAAGTGAGCCTCATTGTCACCTTCATATTTTTGTCACTTTATGATCCACTCTTTCAGTTTCTGCAATCAAACAAGCCTGAGTTTCTCCCCACAGACTACGTGAAAAGTGCAAGTGTTAGTCTTAGTCGAATCCAACTCTTCCTGACCCCATGGGCTATAGCCCACCAGGCTCCTCTGTCCATGGAATTCTCCAGGCAAAAATACTAGAGTGGGTTGCCAGTCCCTTCTCCAGGGGATCTTCGTAAACCCAGGGATCGAACCCAGGTCTCCTGCATTAGATGCAGATTCTTTACCATCTGAGCCACAAGGGAAGCTCACAGACCACATACTTTTTTTTTTTAATTAGTTTATTTTCTATTTTTTAACTTTACAATATTGTATTTGTTTTGCCATACATTGACATGAATCCACCATGGGTGTACATGTTTTCCCCTTCCAGAACCCCCCTCCCACCTCCCTCCCTATCCCATCCCTCCGGGTCATCCCGGTGCACCACCCCCGAGCACCCTGTATCATGCATTGAACCTGGACTGGCGATTCGTTTCACATATGATAATTTACATGCTTCTATGCCATTCTCCCATATCATCCCACCCTTGCCCTCTCCCATAGAGTCCATAATACTGTTCTATTTATCTGTGTCTTTTTGATGTCTCGCATACAGGATTATCTTTACTGATTGACTAAATACCATATATATGTGTTAGTATACTGTTAGTATAACACATACTTTTAGGCAATTATATAACCTCTGTATATCTTAGTTTTCATGTCTAAAGAGGAACTGAAAACAATACTTTCACAAATGGCTGCTGGTGAGAATTCAATGACACGCTGTATTTAAAACTCTTAGTCATATCACCCGGTAATCCCAATCCTAGATATTTACTCAAAAGAAATAAAGACATATTGCTACCCAAAACCTAGACAGGATGACCATTACAAATAGCAATGTTGTTGATCAGATATGAATTGGATACGTAAAGTGTTGTGTGCAGTGCCAGCTTTGGAGGCCTTTGAGGAGTTATTAGGGTCCTTTCCCGCTGGTTAGAATTGCATGTTGAGGAAATCAATATTTACCAGTTTACTATGAGACGACAGGGTTACAGGAGACTGATTTACTTTAACTAGTCTCATAACCCACTGAAGTATAAAGGCGATAGCACTTGTCAACAGAATTAGTAGGGTCAGCACAGTCCTGTGCCTTGGTCCTGTCATCGCAATTTCTCGTTGTGGGCAGGAGATACATATCAGGGCAGCCTTATACATATCGGCTTCTTGGGTGGGCAGGGGGTCAGCACAGGGAGAGAAGTTAGTTCAAATGGTCATATGAACCAGGTCATAAGAAGAGCCCTGTCAATAATTCCTGTTTTCATAATTCACCAGAATCCATACCTTTGTTGAGCAGTGTGGGATAAAAACCCATAAAATCTTGTTGGCAACTCTCCATGCTCCTGCTACTCAGTCTTTCTTCAGATCTGTTACATCACCCTTGACAGAAGTAACTTTCAGCTGCTCTTTCCTCTGAGATGTTATGCTTATTAAAATTGGTGTTCCCAGGTTGCCTTCACCTCACGAGAGCTAGTATCTAATATTTCCTCAGCAAGTAGTTAATGCCATCCTTTTAGGGATTGCTTTTGCTAGTTTCACAATGAAAGCACAATTAAAATTTTGGTTATCTATTGCTCCATAACGAACCAACCCAAGGATTAGTGGTGTAGAACAATGGCAATCGTCTTATTAACTCTCTTGCTTTGGGGTGTTGAGTGGGCTCAGTCAGGTGGTTTCCCTCAGGGTGTCTCCTGTAGTTACAGTCAGCCAATGGACAGTGCTGGAATATTCTGAATGACATGAGAGCTTAACAGGAAAAAATAAAATTTCATTTTACATATTTATATTGGGACTCTATAAGATATGATAAGTTCTTTTAGAATACCCCAAAAAGATGTACATTTCATTATAGGGGACTGGAATGCAAAAGTAGGAAGTCAAGAAATACCCGGAGTAACAGGCAAATTTGGCCTTGGAGTACAGAATGAAGCAGGGCAAAAGCTAATAGAGTTTTGCCAAGAGAACGCACTGGTCATAGCAAACACCCTCTTCCAACAACACAAGAGAAGACTCTATAGATGGACATCACCAGATGGTCAACACTGAAATCAGATTGATTATATTCTTTGCAGCCAAATATGGAGAAACTCTATACAGTCAGCAAAAACAAGACTGGGAGCTGACTGTGGCTCATATCATGAACTCCTTATTGCCAAATACAGACTTAAATTGAAGAAAGTAGGGAAAATCACTAGACCATTCAGGTATGACCTAAATCAAATCCCTTACGATTAGACAGTGGAAGTGAGAAATAGATTTAAGGGACTAGATCTGATAGACAGAGTGCCTGATGAACTATGGACAGAGGTTCATGACATTGTATAGGAGACAGGGATCAAGAGCATCCCCAAGAAAAAGAAATCAAAAAAGCAAAATGGCTGTCTGAGGAGCCCTTACAAATAGCTGTGAAAAGAAGAGAAGCAAAAAGCAAAGGAGAAAAAGGAGAAAAGGAAAGATATACTCATTTAAATGCAGAGTTCCAAAGAATAGCAAGGAGAGATAAGAAAGACTTCCTCAGTGATCAGTTCAAAGAAATAGAGGAAAACAACAGAATGGGAAAGACTAGAGATCACATCAAGAAAATTAGAGATATCAAGGGAACATTTCATGCAAAGATGGGCTCAATAAAGGACAGAAATAGTATGGACCTAACAGAAGCAGAAGATATTAAGAGGAGGTGACAAGAATACACAGAAGAACTATACAAAAAAGATCTTCATGACCCGGATAATCACAATGGTGTGATCACTCACCTAGAGCCAGACATTCTGGAATGTGAAGTCAAGTGGGCCTTAGGAAACATCACCATGAACAAAGCTAGTGGAGGTGATGGAATTCCAGTTGAACCATTTCAAATCCTAAAAGATGATGCTGTGAAAGTGTTGCACTCAATATGCCAGCAAATGTGGAAAACTCAGCAGTGGTCACAGGACTGGAAAAGGTCAGTTTTCATTCCAGTTCCAAAGAAAGGTAATGCCAAAAATGCTCAAACTACCACACAATTGCACTCATCTCACATGCTAGTAAAGTAATGCTCAAAATTCTCCAAGCCAGGCTTCAGCAATACGTGAACCATGAACTTCCAGATAATCAAGCTGGTTTTAGAAAAGGCAGAGGAAGCTGAAATCAAATTGCCAACATCTGCTGGATCATTGAAAAAGCAAGAGAATTCAAGAAAAATATCTATTTTTGCTTTATTGACTATGCCAAAGTCTTTGACAGTGTGGATGATCACAAACTGTGGAAAATACTTCAAGAGATGGGAATACCAGACCACCTGACCTGCCTTTTGAGAAACCTGTATGCAGGTCAGGAAGCAACAGTTAGAACTGAACATAGAACAACAGACTGGTTCCAAACAGGAAAAGGAGGACGTCAAGGCTGTATACTGTCACCATGCTTATTTAACTTATATGCAGAGTACATCATGATAAATGCTGGGCTGGATGAAGCACAAGCTAGAATTAAGATTGGTGGGAGAAGTATCAATAACCTCAGATATGCATACGACAGTACCCTTATGGCAGAAAGTGAAGAAGAACTAAAGAGCCTCTTGATGAAAGTGATGAGAGTGAAAAAGTTGGCTTAAAATTCAACATTCAGAAAACTAAGATCATGGCATCCGGTCCCTTCACTTCATGGCAAATAGATGGGGAAACAGTGGAAACAGTGAAAGACTTTATTTTGGGGGGCTCCAAAATCACTGCAGATTGTGACTGCAGCCATGAAATTAAAAGACGCTTACTCCTTGGAAGGAAAGTTATGACCAACCTAGATAGCATATTAAAAAGCAGAGACAGTAGTTTGCCAACAAAGTTCTGTCTAGTCAAAGCTATGGTTTTTCCTGTAGTCACGTATGGATGTGAGAGTTGGACTATAAAGACAGCCTAGCACAGAAGAATTGATGCTTTTGAACTGTGGTGTTGGAGAAGACTCTTGAGAGTCCCTTGGACTGCAAGGAAATCCAACCAGTCCATCCTAAAGGAAATCAGTCGTAGGTGTTCATTGGAAGGACTGACGTTGAAGCTGAAACTCCAATACTTTGGTCACCTGATGTGAAGAACTGACTCATTGGAAAAGACTCTGATGCTGGGAAAGATTGAAGGCAGGAGGGGAAGGGGACGACAGAGGAAGAAATGGTTGGATGGCATCACCGACTCAATGGACATGAGTTTGAGTAAACTCCGGGAATTGGTGTTGGGCAGGGAGGCCTGGCATGCTGCAGTCCGTGTGGTCACAAAGAGTCAGACACGACTGAGTGACTGAACTTATAAGATATGATTCCCAAGGAGAAGTTAGGCAATTGATGTTTATATCTTATCTGAGAAAAGGGGAAGGGGGTAAGTGTTTATGACTTCAAAGTGAAGGAAGACCCTCACAAATGATTATCCATGATGATAGCTCCCTTTCTAGAACAAGTTATATCTAAATTCTTTTAGGCACAATAACGGGCAGGGACAAAGCTTCTTCTGTGTCTTTTTAGCTTGAAATAATTGATTGTTTTTAGCTCAAAATAATCCCCATGCTAGAGAGATACAATTTAGGGTGGCAGGTTTTGCTCCCATACAATTCCATTAATCCACAAAGATCCAGTTTGAAGACAGTGAAATTCCCCAGGCTGCATGATTCAATCTACATCTTATCATTTATGGGAACTATTTGCTGTTTGTACTAGAAAGGACTTTCCTAGTGTCTCAGACAGTAAAGAATCTGCCTGCAGTGCAGGAGACCCAGGTTCAATCTCTGGATCAGGAAGATCTCCTGGAGAAGGGAATGGCAACTGACCCAAGTATTCTTTCCAGGAGAACATCATGGGCAGAGGATCCTGGTGGGCTACAGTCCATGGGATCACAAAGAGTTGGATACAACTGAGTGACTAACACTTTCACTTTACTTTTTCACTTTGTGCTAGAAACCATGGTTCAGAAATGGAGAGTTTTACCACACTGATGTCAGTGGGCAAAATCACATCGTTTGCGCTGCACACCCACCCCCACACACCCACCCCCTTCAGGCCTACATTTGAGGCTTGGCAGAAAACCAACAGATTTAAAGTCTTTATATATGGTCACTAAATTTTCTTTAATCTTTGAAACTAAACCATTGAACACTTGTCAGCCTCACTCTTACTAGGTTTTCACACAGGCTGTGAATACAAGCGGCAGACATGTGGTGACCTAACCCACATTCTCCTCCTCTAATCTAATGTAACTATGTCTCCTAGTGTCCAAGATAACTATTAGTAGGGCTGTAGCGACAACAACTGCTTGATAAGTCCCACAACAGTGCCTGCATGGGATGTGCAGTGAATTCCCTGATTATACATCACGGAGGAGACCACAGGAGTAAGTGAAAATTTGCTAAACTGACAAGGCCCATCCTCCGTTGATGCCATGCTAAAATGTAAGCTGCCCTCCAGCAAATTACACAGACTTGCAGTCAGGGAAGACTTTTTTGTTTCTTTGAAAGTTTATTTATTTATTTTTTAATTAGAGTCTAGTTGCTTTACAATGTTGTGTTAGTTTCTATTGTACACCAAAGTGAATCAGCGCTGTGTCTACATATATCCCCTCTTTTTTTGGTTTTCTTTGTAGCAGTTCTTCAAGAACAGAGCTGGTTCCTGAATAAATTACCTTACTTCTTAGCAACACTTAGTTTTTTCCTCTTAACTCACTTCTTCTCACCTGCTTTGAACCAGGGATGCCCAGACCAGATACTGTAACGTGGCCAACTCGATCAAAGAGCAGAGTCTCATGGCAGAGAGTAGAGTCACTGGTGAACTCATACAACAAGCCGTAACTGCACTTTAATTGGTCTCCATTGTCTAACTCCACAATTACTTTTGATTAGGATATGTTTACAGCAAGAAGAGAGTCTAAGCAATTCCACCAAGGAAGATATATATTATTCACATGGGTCTGAAAAATTAAATATACCCTCAGAATTATTCACAACCAACAAAGCTAATTGTTCCCAGAATGGTAATCAGCAGTTACATTACAAAGACAGGAAAGGAAACACCCACATTATAGCTTTGCTTCAATGACTTAGGAATTTTCCCACAGGTAACATATATATACATTCTCATTTAACCCTACTTTAAGGCTCATTAAATAGTTAAGAAGAACATTAAAAAGGAAAGAACAGAAAACTTTTTTTTTCTGAAAAATTAAAGAGACTCTCATTTCTAGAAGCCAAATTTAAGGAGAAAATGCTCTTATTTCCTTCACTTATATATTAATTTATTCCAAACACATTTGTTAAACTCTCACACAATACTGGGAGTAAAATTTGGCACAACCATTTTGGAAAACTGGTGATTTTTATTGTAAAAAAGTTAATAAACAGAAACCTCAGTTAAGAAGTCAGAAATCCAGAAGGGGGAGCTTTCAATGCCCTATGATGACAGCAGAGCCCAACAGGGAGAAGAAAGACTTCTTTCCAGGCAAGGACTCAGCCAACGAAAAGTTATGGATTCTAGGTTTGCTACAATCCTCCCAACTTCCTTTTCCTTCTATAGAAGTGTTCTCTTTCCCTTGTGTGGGGACTTGCGTGTGATTCACCATTGTTACAGATGCCAAACTGAAAATTCTCTGCTAGTCCCAAATAAACGTATCTTTGCTGGAGGAATATTTGGTGGTTTATTTGTTTCGGTTCAACACCAAGAAAGGTGAAAATATGCAAAACTTATGATTCATCACTTTTTCTCTTAGAAGTGCAAATACACATGCACCAAAACACACGTATGAGAATGTTCACATCAGCACCATTCTTAACAGCCCCAAACTGGAGACTTAAATGCCCAGGAGTGGATCAAATAAATAAGTTATGGTATACTTACACAATGGAATATTATCAAGCTAGGAAAATAAGTTAACTAGAGCTGTACACATAACAATACTTGGAAGAATCTTCTGTACAGGAGGAAAAATGATTTTCCCTCTACCCTTCTGAGTTCTTGACTGAGACCCCTTGTAGTAAACGACATGTTCACAACAGAAAAAAAAATTTTTTTTATTTATACGTATACTTCATGTATATGTGAGAGATACCCAGGAAAAATGAGTTACTTTCCAAGATGGTGCAAACTACCACATCAACTATCATCTTCAGCTAAAGACAAAAGAAGTGGGGGGGGGGAGAGAATTTATGAGAAATTATCAGGAAAAGCATGATAAACAAGGATTTTTTTATGTGGATTTAGGGCTTGCCTTCTCCATTAATAACAGCTTCTCATGAGTCATCTTTCTCTTCTGGTACAGAGTACCCATGGATTATAGTCCATCAGGCTCCTCTGTCCATGGAGTTCTCCAGGCCGGAATACTGGAGTGGGTAGCCTTTCCCTTCTGCAGGGGATCTTCCTAACCCAGGGATTGAACCCAGGTCTCCTGTGCTGCAAGCAGATTCTTTACCAGCTGAGCCACCAAGGAGGCCCCAAAGAAAGTGAAAGTCACTCTAGGCAAAGGGGAGATGAAAGGAATAAAGTCCTAATTTCATTGAAGTGTACCTTCCTACAAGTTAGTTCTGGGAAAAGTCTGTTTGGTCAACAGAGAGCTGAAGTCCAGCTGCCAGCACAAAAAAAAGTCCCTTGTTACTACAGCTTGTTGCTAGGGAATGGAGATGCTTGTTTTGAAGGGCAAGATCATCTTCTTCTCAGGGCCACTCCACAGTTTTCACCACTGCGGACACCACTGCCAACAAAGTGTCACTTTGCCCAAGTAGGAGCTAATGTGTCAAGATCTTTGAGAGCTATTTACATGAGCAAAGGTTCAGTTCACTTCAGTCACTCAGTTGTGTCCAACTCTTTGCGATCTCATGGACTGCAGCGCATGAGGCTTCCCTGTCCATCACCAACTCCAGGAGCTTACTCAACTCATGTCCCTCGAGTCGGACATGAGCAAAGGTTAGTCCTGCCCAGACTCAACATTCCCAAGCTGCAGGTCAAACCTCTTGGTATTTAAAGCTGAAACATCTCTTAGCCATAGTCTCTTCTGCATATTCTTATTGATAAATCCCCAGCAGTGTTCATCAATAGCTATGCTACTGAGTGCTGATCAACAACCTCAGATGTGATGACAACGTCCTGGTGCAGCTTCCTCATCACCCTTAGGACAAAACAGCTTCATTCTCAGATTAAGAAAGAAAAAACAAAAACCTGAATTTGAATCATATCAAATCAATACACGACACATTTGTTTTCTCCATACAAAGAAAGTAACCCTGCCTCAACCAATCAGCAAATGCCATGTACGACTTCCTCGTCCTCATCACACTGGTCTATAAAAGTTCTCTGACCTTGTTGAATTCTTCCGAGTTCCTCACTGAACAAAAGCCTCCTAGATCAGTAACTTGGAAAATGTTCTGTGGAAAATGGTAGCTGTGATGAATTATTGGAGGCTGAGTGTGAAATAACATGAGGATAAGAAACTCCTGGAAGACACATTCTTGGAAAGGAGGGGCACAGTTTCATGGTCTTTACCTCCAGGAACTCTACCAGACTCTAATGGTGAAGAGTCAAGAGAGAGATCCCTTTTATTCTGGCAGGGGGAGAGAAAGAGTAATCATAGTGAAATATATCTAGAGACCTCCTCTCCTGGGGAAGAGACTTGGCCAGAGCCTTACCCCAACTTGGAAAAGTGCATTCTCCCCTTTCTGCCTCACATGATTGGGAGGACAGTGTAGTCAACAGAGGTCAAAATCTTCAGAAAATAGATTGGGAATACAACAGCCAGGGAGAAGATTTTGGGATGGGGTAAAAGCTATGCCACTGAAGAAATATTTCCGAGGGTGACTCAAGTCACAAGCTCACTAGTGGACTGAGATTTGATTGGAAGATTATAGAATGCTTTCTGTCTCTCATACCTTAGCACCACATCACGGGGCTCAAGTAAAACAGTGGATACTGCAGAAAGATCTGCCAAACGTATACTCTGTCCGAGGAGGAATACAAAGAAGTTAAGAGAGGAGATGAAAACAGGGAATTTAGAGCCTCTGGCACCTGAAGCTACAAAAAAGATTAAACACAACACAACTCTTAGCCAGATAAACATAAATCTTCATACAGACTCATTTTCTGTATGAATAATTTCTATCATCCAATATAACATGTTCAGCTTTCAACAAAAGATTATAAGGAATACCAAAGACAGAAAAACACAATTGAAAGAGATGATGTAATCATCAGAACCACACTTAAATATGAAACAATGTTGGAATTATAAAATAGGAAACTTAAAATAACTATCCCTGGGACTTCCCTGGTGGTCCAGTGGTTAAGACTCCACACTTCTGCTGCAGGATTCGATCCCTGATCAGGGAACTAAGATCCCGCATGTCTCACTGTGCATCCAAGAAAAGAAAGAACATAACTATGGCTAACATTTAAGGGCTCTAATGGAAAGAGTAGACAACACACAAGAACTATCACGTGTAAAATAGATAGCTAGTGGAAAGCTGCTATATAACACAGGAAGTCCAGCCTGGTGCTCTGTGATGACCTAAAGGGGTGGAATGGGGGGGGGGGGTCAAAGTGAGAGGGAGGCTCAAGAAGGAGATAGTTGTGACTGATTTGCATTGTTGCAGAAACAAACACAACATTGTAAAGCAATTATCCTCCAATTAAACAATAAAAATTAAAAAAGAACTAACTTAAAACTAAGAACCATGCAATAAATTTTCATACAATAATTTTAAAATAAAGTATATTCATATAATTTATCCTCTTTTCAGATTAAAAAAGAAAACCATACAATCTGTCAGTTGATATGAATAAAAGAACATGATAAAATTTAGTGTATTTTTATTGTAAAAACTTGGCAAAACAAGAAAACTTTCTAAATCTCACAGAAGGTATCTATGACAAGAACTCACAAAAATCAACAGTTGGCATAATTCTTAAAGCATTAGAAGCATTCTCTTTATCGTCAGAAAGAAGCCAAGGATTTCCATTACCCTGGATTTTATTAAACATTATACTGGAGGTCTTAAACAATTCAGTAAGACAAAAAAAAGTTGCAAAACTTATAAATATCAGAAAGAAAATCAAATACTGTCACTATTTACAAGCAGTGTCAAAATTAAATCTAAAAGAATCTACACAAGCTCTCTTAGAGCTAACAAGAAAATTTAGCAAAGTTGTTGGACACAAAGTCAACCACTAAAATTGATTTTCTTCTTATGGATCAGCAACAAATTAGTTTCAGCCCTGGCTGCAAGTTAAAATCCTCTAGGGAAATTTTTCTAAATGTTAATGTACCCGGCAAATTCATTGAGTCAGAATCCATGGGGGTGGAATCTGGCATCTAGTGTGGAACTACAGGACTCACGTAGAGAGAAAATTTAGAAATATCTAATTTGGTAATTTTAAAAATAATTATTTTTAAGTTGTTGGAGCCTTTTTTCAAAGTCCAGTTAAAGCAAACTTAAGCATATAAAAATGTGGACTGTGCTGGCTTAGTCAAGATGGGGAGGACAATGTTGGGGCTGGGAAGATGGTGTCCACAGTCCTGCCTGCTCACACACCCTGTCCTGCTCTCTGCCCTCCCAGATCCCAAGTGGTTCTGGACTCCTTGGAGCCAAATTTAAAAACTTCTCATCTGAAAGTTTCAAATGTTTTATTTGGCAGATTTAGAAGTGAAAACCCAGATGCTGCTTATTAGTGCCTAGGAATAGATTAATAGTCTTTTCAGATGTCTAGAGACAAAAAAATATCACAACAGAGTGCAGGCCTGAAAATGTTTACAGAATCTCTTGTAAAGAGCTTTATAATGAGAGGTTATCTGTCCACATTGATTTAAATACAAAGGCAGTGAAATGGAGATGAACTCACATGATTCCATTTTCAGATCTGCTGTTCTACCCATCAGCTCTTTAGCCAACTTTTTTCCAGCAGAGGAGCACTAAGGCTACTGTTGAAAAAAAATTCTTCTCTTAATATATTAGCTTAAGCTGTTAATTACTGTTGCTGTTTAATGATTCATTTATGATAATTAATGTATTAATTCTTTGTACTTGTACCCTCAAGCAATTCTGTGCAGGAGGCAAGTTTAAAAATTCAACAAATGTAAATAACAAGCAGTAACTGTCCAAGCAGTATCATTTAAGTGCTATTTCATGAATTATAATATTTCAATTCCATTAAGTTAAAGGATTAGCTTCCAAGGTATTGTTATCCTCTGATCCTATTTCAAGTTAATTACTCTTGCAATACCAATAACATTTGCATAGCATCTTTCTTTCATGGGATCTTTATTCATAATGATAGCAAGAGTATAAAAAAGAGACACTGAATACTCCAATTCAATTATATTCAGCAACTATTTATAGAATGCCTACTATGTGCTGGACTCTGAGACAGCTACAAAGATAGTTGAGTTATGGTCTGGTTTTAATCTTCATGACAATGGTGCAGGGTAGGATTTATAGTCTCTATTTTACAGATAATGAAAGGTAAAGAGTTAAATGACACCCTCACAGCCACCCAGCTATTAGTGGTAGAGCCAGCATTTGAACCCAAGGATGACTTGCTGGAAAATCTGCATTTTCCTAGTAGAACTCATAATCAGGAGACTCCAGCCAAAATGTTGAAGTAGCCAATGCTTGCCTTTGGTCTTCCTGCCACTCCCCATTTTGTGCAATCTCATTTTTCAGTTGGAGCCCATGCACTCTTCCATGCCTTTTCTAGTACTTTCTTTGTTGCTCTTTGGATTATAAGCACAACATAGAAACAGTCCATTGAGATATCCTCCCTCCATTAAGTCCTCTCTACTGTAGACCAGAGATGTCCAATAAAACCTTTAGCAATAATAGAAATATTCTATATCTGCACCATCCAATATGGTAGCCACTAGCTACATGTGGTTTTTTAGCACTTGAAATGTAGCTAGTGTGACTAAATGACTGAATTATTTATTTCATTTTAATTGATTTAAATTTGAATTTAAGTTTAAGAATCCATACTTGGCTAGTGTCCATTGCACGGACCACACAGCTCTAAAACATTCTCAACTCACTTTTATTTAATATATTTTCCCATGTTTGATTTTCCAAAGCCTGTTCAGCTAGGACACAGTATCGCTGCATCTAGTACATTGATGGTAATTAATTTGCATGTGTATCTCCCCCCAAAAAATGTTGCATTGGAATAAGGGTATTATGGACATGAAAATGCAAATTTTCAGATGCGATGATAAGACACCAGGGAATTTTTTTTTTTATCACAGGGATCTTTGAATCTTATTAATCCTATAATGTGAACAGCCAGATGCTGGTGCTGCACAATATTTTTTGTCACATTCACCTTTTACAATAATCAAGCAATTTGTATCACATATCTCAATACAGAGCTCAGATGTTTTCAAACATTTGCAAAGTACTCTTCCCAGTGAACATTTTATTTTGTTTTCTGATTTCTTTCTATTTCAGAGCCCAGAAACATAAGACCAACTGGAGAATCAACCCAATTTCATGAAAAATACTGCTGCCAGAAACCCAAAGGCAGCAGCCACAACCTGTCCCACACTTGCAACAGGTGTCTGGGAGGTGCTAAGGAGGAGACAAGTGGCTCTCCATTCCAGAGATACCACATTCCCCCCCACCAGAGTTACAAAATTGAAAGCTTTCAGAGTTATAAAATTGAAGGCTTTCAGAGTTACAAAATTGAAGGCTTTCAGAATACAAAATTGAGGAGGAGCAAAGCATATAGCAGAAACACAAGCAGACAATAGGAGTTTACCTCATCCAATCAAGAGGCTTTGGGGAAAAAAAAAAAAAAATGATGCACAGGGCTGGAGGACTGTAGGTCAGGGATCAAAGCGGAAGCTGAAATCCAAGGACCAAATAAGACAACTCCAAATCATGCCCCAGATGAGAGGGACCAGGCTCAGTGGAGCCTAGAAAACAATGCAAGGTCTTCAAGGCCTGAGAGTGCCTTAGCTTTCCTGAAGGTTTTCCATGTGACAGCCAGGTGGGCAGCTGGCCTTACCTTAAAGCAGCCTGACAGGAGGTTGTGTGAGGAACTGCCTTGCCCTAATGCAGCCTTTCTTTCTTCCACACAAATGTAGTGCAGATCCCTAGATGGGCTATATCCTGTTGGCCTTTAACTTTAGGTAGATGTGAAATAATAAGAAATATTCACTGGTCTTTACTTCCGGTTCCTGCTAATATTTGATCTTTGACCCCAGTTCCTGACACAGAGCTTGTAAATCCCTTGGAATTTCCCAGACGACAGGAGTGTCTTTTGTTCAAATGAGGTGGCTCTGGGTGGGCTCCTGGATGGGGCCTGGTCACCAGAAAAATCAAGCCATGATCAGAAGCTTGGAATCAAGATTGCTGGAAGAAATATCAACAGCCTCAGATATGCAGATGAGATGGTTAGATGGCATCATCATCAATTCAAAGGACTTGAGTTTGAACAAACCCTGGGAGATAGTGATGGACAGGGAAGCCTGGCATGCTACAGTCCATGGGGTCACAGAGTCGGACATAACTTAGCGAATGAACAACAGAAGCTCGAAACTTTCAGCTCCATCCTCCATCCTCCAGAAAGGAGAGAGGGGCTGGAGGCTGAGGTGATGATCCATCATGCCCCCATGATGCAGCCTCCAGAAAAATCTATAAAATACCTCAAGTACAGGATATGTTGCTGAACACAACCACATCCTGGAAGGGAGGTGTACTCTAACTCCTCAGGGGCAGAACTCCTGCACTTAAGACCCTTCCAGACCTGGCTTTAGGTATCTTTCAGTATTCTTGCCTGGAGAATCCCAGAGACGGCGGAGCCTGGTGGGCTGCCGTCTATGGGGTCACACAGAGTCGGACACAGCTGAAGCGACTTAGCAGCAGCAGTTATCTCACTGTTAATCTGTATCTGTTATTATATTCTTTATAATAAACCAGTAAAGGTATTTCCTTGAGTTCTGTGAGCCTTTCTAGCAAACTATCAAATCCAAGAAGAGGGTCATGGGAAGCCAGTTTATAGCCAGTTGGTCAGAAGTACAAGTGACAATCTGGGATTTGCAGTTGTTGTCTCAAGTGGGGGCACTCTTGAGTCTCACCCCTTAACCTGTGAGATCCACATGAACTCCAGGTAAACAAAGTCAGAAATGAATTGTAGGACATCCTGCTGGTGTCAGAGTATTGGTCAGTGTGGGGGAAAAAAACCACTCAAATCTGGTGGCAGAAATGGGAGAGTAAAGGCAAACATAGGAGCTAGGTGACATGGAAAAATAGGTGGGAATCCACAGAAAACAACCAAACAAATACCTCCAAATTTTCACTCAAAAACAAGTGAGGGAAAACTACTCTTGTCAGTGTTTATTCTCAGAGATGTTTTAACTCTTTCATTCACAATCAGTTTGCCTTTACTCTGGGCTCTTCATGTAAAATCACCATGTGGCTCAGCTTTCATTGGAATGAGAGGGCTGCCCTCTGGGAAAAGCATCGAAAAGCATTACAATTTGTATTTCTATCTATTAGAGATGGCTGTTGAGGTACCCAGAGCCTCTCCCTTCAGGGACACAGCATCACAGCATTAAGTTAGCAGATGTGAAGTACCATGATTTCCAATGAAAATAATAGTAATTTGGCTAGGTAAAATAAAACATCTTTTTAGGGAGCTCACAACCATTCATTTTCTGTCTCTTGAAGATGACTTTCCTTGGCCTTTTAGGCAGATGGCACATTCTTTGGATTCAACACCAGGGCTGAAAAGAGCGAGCAGTCTCTATTCCAAGGCTGTTTCTTATAACAGGGCCTCACCGGGCCTTTGGGAAAGGTGACTCTATTGTGTTCACCACATGACCTCTTCAGGTTTTTCTGCATACATATTAAAAAGAGCTTATTCTCCCTGACAGAGCCTTTCTGATTTGACAGAACAGTGTAAGATATGCTCACTCAACTGAGAAAAAAAGGAAATTGAGGTCTGTTTGTATTTCCTTTAGGCCATAAGTTTCCTAAGCTGAGACATTCACATTTTTGCTCCTTAGTAGACTGTAACGATAGCATGATTTTCTGCATCTAATTAGTCATTTCATTAATTTTATCGGAGCCACGATGTTGACCACTGGCCTAATTCGAAGGAATCACCCTTGGCTTCTAGGCTTAAAGAGAAGCCCTTGTAGTGGAGAGGGAGAAGAAGAACTTGACAAAAAATAAAAAATAAAAATAACTATCCACTGCCGTTACTACTATCTCTGCTTTACATTTCTCATTTTCTTTAGTCTCTGGTCTGCCGAAGTCCTGCCTGAGAAGCATTGGCAAGGGGGGTGCTCACAACCCCCCACAGGAGCGGGAGAGGACCTGGGTTCCACTATGCTATGATATGTGGTTGCTGGGTATTGGGTGAGAGCTTTATCAATGGATTACTGTTTTTAAATTAAATGTACACATTTTAAAATTATAATTTGAATATATGTATTATGTATGTATAACTATACATTATACATATATATGTCTGTGTGTAAGTATATATATTTTATTTAAAAGACATTACTCTCAGAAAGGATCACAACTGCTTAAGATCTTTTACCAGACTTATAATCTACATAATGGTGAATATTCAAACTATTTAACTAACAGAAGAGAAGATATTAAGAAGAGGTGGCAAGAATACACAGAAGAACTATATAAAAAAGTTCTTCATGACCCAGATAATCACAATGGTGCAATCATCAACCTAGAGCCAGATATCCTGGAATACAAAGTCAAGTAGGCCTTAGGAAGCATCACCACAAACAAAGCTAGTGGAGGTGATGGAATTCCAGTTGATATTGCAAATCCTAAAAGATGGTATGGCAAAACCACTACAATATTGTAAAGTAATTAGCCTCCAATTAAAATAAATAAATTTTAAAAAAAACTAAAAGATGATGCTGTGAAAGTGCTGCACTCAATATGTCAGCAAATTTGGAAAACTCAGCAGTGGCCACAGGACTGGAAAAGGTCAGTTTTCATTCCAATCCCAAAGAAAGGCAATGCCAAAGAGTGCTCAAACTACCACACAACTGCACTCATCTCACACGCTAGCAAAGTAATGCTCAAAATTCTCCAAGCCAGGCTTCAACAGTACATGAACCATGAACTTCCAGATGTTCAAGCTGGATTTAGAAAAGGCGGAGGAACCAGAGATCAAATTGCCAGCATCTGCTGGATCATTGAAAACGCAAGAGAGTTCCAGAAAAACACCTGTTTCTGCTTTATTGACTATGCCAAAGCCTTTGATTGTGTGGATCACAACAAACTGTGGAACATTCTTCAAGAGATGGGAATACCAGTCCACTTGACCTGCCTCTTGAGAAATCTATATTCATGTCAAGAAGCAACATGAAACAGTTAGAACCAGACATGGAACAACAGACTGGTTACAAATAGGAAAAGGAGTACATCAAGGCTATATAGTGTCACCCTGCTTATTTAACTTATATGCAGAGTACATCATGCAAAATGCCAGACTGAATAAAGCACAAGCTGGAATCAAGATTGCTGGGAGAAATATCAATAACCTTAGACTCGCAGATGACACAACCCTTATGGCAGAAAGTGAAGAAGAACTAAAGAGCCTCTTGATGAAAGTGAAAGAGGAGAGTGAAAAAGTTGGCTTAAAATGCAACATTCAGAAGACTAAGATCTTGCTATCTGGTCCCACCCGTTCATGGCAAATAGATGGGGAAACAATGGAAACAGTGAGAGACTTTATTTTTCTGGGCTCCAAAATCACTGCAGATGGTGACTGCAGCCATGAAATTAAAAGACTCTTGCTCCTTGGAACAAAAGCTATGACCAATCTAGACAGCATATTAAAAAGCAGAGACATTACTTTCCCAACAAAGGTCCATCTAGTCAAGGCTATGGTTTTTCCAGTAGTCATGCATGGAGTGAGAGTTGGACCATACATGAAATGAGCACCGAAGAACTGATGCTTTTGAACTGTGGTGTTGGAGAAGACTCTTGAGAGTCCCTTGGACTACAAGGAGATCCAACCAGTCCATCCTAAAGGAAATAAGTCCTGAATATTCATTGGAAGGACTGATGTTGAAGTGAAATTCCAATATTTTGGCCACCTGATGCGAAGAGCTGACTTATTTGAAAAGACCCTGTTGCTGGGAAAGATTGAAGGCAGGAGGAGAAGGGGACGACAGAGGATGAGATGGTTGGATGGCATCACCAACTCGATGGACATGAGTTTGAGCAAGCTCCAGGAGTTGTTGATGGACAGAGAAGCCCAGTGTGCTGTAGTCCATGGGGTCACAAAGAGTCGGACACAACTGAGTGACTGAACTGAACTGACCCCCCAAATACGTTTTAATTTTTCAAGCTCTTTTAAGCTCTCATTATAAGCATCTGCCCACACGTGGGGAAGTTTTCCTATTGTGTCCAGTCCATCCCAATTCCGGGGCTATGAATAGAAGGAGATTTCATTTTCACACCTCAGAGAGTTTATTTTTCCTGCCAGAGTTTATTTTCAGAAGCCAGCTCCCACCCCCAGTTTTCTCTAACAATTCATTATAAAAAGCCGACTTAAGGAACAAACAGTTAAGCAGGAAGATTTAGTTGTCCTCATGTTTGCAGTTTTATACTCCCTGTTTAAATTTTCTGGTGAAAGCACAATGAACATTTGAGTCCGCCTACCCATGAAAAAACAGCGATTACTGTTTTTACTGAAAATAATTCCTTTTGGTGTCTTTTCACATCCTGGTTGCCTAATCCTTCTAAGGTTCCTCTTCTCCATGACAACTCATCCAGCACGGCTTTCTTCCTGCCCTGGTGTTTTACTACATGTAAGTGAAGACTCCTTTACATGCTGCTTGCTATATTTTTGCCAAAAGGAAAAAAAAAATTGTTGAGGACAAGGACTGGATTATATGCAGTATTTCTTTAGAAGCCCATTCAGAATCTAAAACAATCCTTGGTACATAGAGGACCCTCCATAAATATTTTCTAAAATGAAACTAGAAACAAATGTTAAGTCAAGCCCAAATCCATGAATCATTATGGCTATTAATCATCTTTTAGGAAGAATTTGAATAATTTCTCAGCTATTGCCTTAAATCACTGAGAAACCATTTTTCTGACTTTTGCCCTTGCCACTCAACCACATATTTCTCAAATGGATTTTTACCCAAACCCAAAAGTCTGGACTTAGAAAGAAATCTTAGATTATACTTCTAGGCATGTTCAGCAACAGGATTTTTTTTTTCAATAAAAAGGTCCAAATTTTTCCTATTTGAAAGCAATGAGATATTCTTCAGCTCACAAATTCATTTGTGACCATAGAGTAAAATGGGTGCCTGCTGACTGATCATCCTGGAAGAGAAAACTGGCATTTTACTCTTATATAGAGGCAGTCTCCTGATCAAATCAATAGCCTTCTCCTGGTACCATCTTGTGCCTTCTGTACTGTGACCAAGAGAAAGTACTTTCCTAGGTTTACCATCATCATGTGCTTAGTCACTCAGTTGTGTCCAACTCTGCAACCTCATGGACTGTAGCCCACTAGGCTCCTCTGTCCTTGGGGATTCTCCAGGCAAGAATACTGGGGTGGGTTGCCATTCTCTTCTCCAGGGGATCTTCCCAACCCAGGAATCGAACCAGGGTCTCCTGCATTGCAGGCGGATTCTTTACAAGCTGAGCTACCAGGGAAGCCACACATTAAACCCCAAATACACCAGGCGACATGACCCTTCTTAAAGGCAAGGATGATGTCTCTTTCACCCTGGTGTTTCAGGGCAATATTATTTCAGGTGCTTTCTCTCAGTTATCACCACAGTCCAACCAGTAGTCATGCTTATATCCCTTTTAGAGATGAAATATCTTTTGAACTGGAAATGTAATGCCTAGATTCAAAGATTTTAAAATATGTGAAAATGAAGATAAATAATTTTGCTTCCCTCATCTCCCACCTACTCAGTTCTCATTCTCCCAGCCCCTACACTGCTTGTTGTTGGTTTCTGTGAATCCTTCCAGAGTTCACTGATGCATAAAAAGTAAAAAGTGAACATATAATCTTATCTCTTTTGTTTACTAAAAAGAAATAAGTTAGTACGCTACCATATAGCTTGTGCCTTCATAGTAGAAATTTTAATCCAATCCTATTGGGCTTCAAAGATCAAAGTTTCTATACACTGAGAAACTGCTTTATTAAGTACAGAAAAGCTGGAAAAAACATTTTGGATCTTGGTCCATATTCCTACCCAGACAGTCTCCCTGTCTCAGCTATTCGAAGTCTTCAAGTCTCTCTCTAGGACTGATGATGAGCTGAGGAGTGCTGAGAGGATCGCATGAAATTAGTGGAACTTTTAGCTTTGCTGGTTTCAAGGTCTGCATCAGGCATGGTGAAGGCAGGAGAAGAAGAAGAAATGATCCAGAATATTTTCTGACCATGATATTTCTATTCAGCTTGCACTCCAACTCAAGATCTGTCTTTTCATATCAAAAGTAGCATGTTTTACTGGTGGTAGGATGTCTAGGGTGAGTAATACAGAACCAACCCAGGTTGGTCATGGAAGCCAGGATTAGGGAGTAGGAGAGAAAGGGAATTTAACTCTTACTAAACTCCCAGTGGACAAGGAGTCCAAAGGGAATCATTTTAAAATGCAAATTGTTGCAGCAACATGGATGTAACTAGAGATTAGCATATTAAGTGAAATAAGCCAGAGAAAGACAAACATTATTTGATATTGCTTATAAGTGGAATCTTAAAAAATGATACAAATGAACATTTACAAAATAGAAATTTCTATTCTATTTTGAAAACAAGCTTATGGTTACTGAAGGAGTGGGAGGGAGAAGGGATATTTTAGGAGTTTGGGATTAAATTATACATACTACTGTATATAAAATTTATAACCAATAATAACCTACTGTATAGCAGAGGGAAATATATTCAATATCTTTTAATAGCCTATAATGAAAGAAGAATGTGAAAAAATAATATATATTTTTACATATTTCCAACAATCACTTTGCTGTATAGCTGAAATTAACACAGCATTGTAAATCAACTGTATTTCAATAAAAATGAAAAGAAACAATTTCTTCCTTGTTGGAAAAAAGTAAAGAATAAAATGCAAATTGTATCCTATCACTCTGTCTTAAAACCAATCAACGGCTCCCATTATCTTTAGATTAAAAGTCTAAACTGGTTCTAGTCATAGTACCCAAGGCCCTTGATTTCTTTTGGGCCTCCTGTGTCCTGACACTCACACCTCTCTGGTCATGCATAAAGTTCAAGGTATACTCTTGGCTTCCAATGCCCTTCCATGCCCTTTGCTAGTTAATTCACATTTGTTTTTCAAGATGCAGATCTGACTTCAACTTCTCCAGAAAACCTTTCCAGACATCCTTATTCTGGATTTGTTGCCCTTCCTAAGTGTACCTGCTGAAAGTTTGCTTACCTAATAATGCCACCCATCACACCATATCCTCATTCTGTTTCCCCTGCCAACTGGGAGGTCAGTCTTACATTTAACAGGTGGTTTTTATAAAGTTTTATAGCCCAGGAACAAGATTTCCTGAGTTTGTACTTTATCTCTGGCACTCGTGGGCTTTGAGAGGTTGTATAGAGTGATTTCCCCTCTCTGTCCTTCATTTTCCTCATTTGTAACATTAAATGAATAGTAGTACCCACATAAGTTGTTCTGATAATTAAATGATATGGTGTAATTAAGTGCTTAGCACAATGTAGAAAGAGAGTCATTAGCTTGTTCATTTATTTGTTTACTTTTTATTGTTTTTTCTTTCCTCTCTGGAATGCAAACTCCAGGAGCACAAGGAGCTTATCTGGTTTGTTCACTGCTATATTCTCAGCACCAAGAACAATCCCCAGGAGCCCAGTGCATAATTATAGGCTATGTGTTGAATGGATGTGTTGATGAATGATGTGTGAGTTAGTCATGATATGTTTAAGCTACTGCAGACCATTCACTTTCCTCCGAGCATGATCCCTGGACATATTAGCTGCTCAACAAATATCTGTGCCTTGTTCTTCATGTTGTCAGCCACAATCTCTTACATGAGAATGAGACTTTTTGGCAATATCTGCTTGGAGTTTGGTGACAGTGACAAATATAAGTACAGATATCAGCAATCGCAATCTCTCTTTCAGACTTGCACATATGTGCCCTTGCTGATAATAATGACAAGTCATTACAACTGTTTCAAAACAACTCAGGAAGAGCAACTTCCTTGTTATCACTCGTATCTCTACAGATATTGGAATCCAAGTCTTTGTAGAGTTTATATCGTTAACCAGAAATTCATATTTTGTAGTCACTGACATCACCATTTAACAAACAGGAACTCGACATTTTCAGTATAAGAAATGTATTTGTGACTCCCTTTTCTCTGTAGAAGAAATTTTTTAAGCATCTGAAAGTAGGGAGAGAATCATAAATAAAAACTTTTGGGGGGAGGGGTTGAGGGCTATTTTTTATAAATAGAGTTTGGGGGACATAATTAAAGTCATCAAAATTTATACTTTTTTTGTTCAGGCTAGCTGGCAATGCAGTCTATAGTAAATAAAGAAACCAGTCTTTATTCACAATAGACCAGGCTACTCAATGTGTGCATATGTGTCTGGGTCATCTTGAATAATCACTCTATTTCTTACTGTACATGCAGGGGAGTTGAACAGGTGGTCTCCAAAGTCCTCCTAGTCCTATCCTTCTGGGTGTCTTCAGCTGACACAGTCCTAACAACTCTACATTGGATGAAACAATCATGGAATGACTCTCTGATTTGACTCTGTGCAAAAACATAGGAAAGAATGTATAAATCTCTGAAAGCTTACCAAGTCAATAATATTTAAGAACAATGGGACAAGTGGGACAGACATTGAAAGCAAAGCAATTCTCTATCCTATTGTTTTGATTTTCTTTTAAGTATACACATTAATTTGTTTTTAAATATTATTTTTAAAAAATCATGCTAAAGAAGTCATGAAATTTTTTGTGGTTATCATAGGGAATGGATACAAAAAGTGGTGAGTGGTTCAGGGGAGAAGACGGTGGAGGGATGGGTTGAAAGGACTGATAAGCGCTGGTCCAGTGAAACAGGATATAGGTATTAGCTACGAGGTGTTGAACACATTCCTTGTCTCTCACCCCAGTTTCCAGCAGCCTCATCTATGACATGAGCATAACATTCTTCCTGCCTACCTCCCACACTTCTGGGGAAGATTCCATTTCTCACAAGTTCATGGAAATGCTTTGAAATGGTAAAATCTACAGTGTACATTTAGTCATTCTAACACCAACAGAGGAGACTAGGGGTAAATAACACTGTAGGACATGAACCTTCTGCATAATTCAAATGTACAAAAACATAGTTGATGTTTTCCCACTAAATTCAATGTTTGTTTCAAGCCTAAAAACCTTGGCCCTTGGGGCAAAACCTTGGTCACTCTTACATCCAGAGTGGAGTGTGAATCCTGGGGTCTGGAGGAGCACAGGTGAGTATGGGAGGGTGGGGTGCCTGGCTTCCAGTGTTCCACAGACGCCTGTGGGGGCTGCTGTGCGTCCTCACTGTTGCCCCACCAGTTGCCAATGACCTATCCTTTCTTTCTGTCTAACTGGCACCTTAGACCCTATACCCCTCGCTGCTGTGTCCACACATCCTCGGAGATATTACAGGAGTTTCCTGAGAGGCTATGTAAGAACCCTCTTCCTCTACTTATCAAATTCTCTCTCTGGGGTCTTCAGATAATAATGGGAGCCATCAGCTCCCATCTGTCACCCAGTTCTAAGACTGTCTCTCAGGTTCCTATTTACTAACAGGAAGGAAACATCTGTCCATACTTGCTGGTCTCCTTACTGGTTCCAGGGAAATGCCTTCCAGGCCCGGAGGAGTCTTCTTCCCTTATAATCCCTTGTGACAGTCTCCTTCCCATAGTCAGCTTTTTCCCAAATGCTCCATCATTCCTGGAGGCCTTGGGTTTGTTTTGCCCGTGATTCCTTCCCTCTCTTCCTCCTTCAAGATAGTGAGCACAGAATTGCTGATCGACATGAAGCAGCAGCAGCATGAAGCAATGGAGACAGGAGTGGAAAATCCCGACATGAACATAGAATATTCAGTTAACATTTTATACTACAAAATATTTTATAGAAGTTAATATCCCACTACTGCTACCAACATAATCATGGGTGTGCGTAAATAGAACCAAGTAAGTTGAGTTTGAGACAGTCCACCCAGCAAAAAAAAAAAAAAGGTAGAAGTTTCAGATAATGAAGAAAAGATAAAAGAACATAAGGTCTTTGTAACATGGTTCCTTTTTTTTTTTTTTTTAAAGGTCAGTGCTGTGTGTGGGATCTTAGTTTCCGGACCAGGGATCAAACCCACAACCCCCGCATTGGACGTGTGGATTCTTAACCATTGGGTTACCAGAGAGGTCCCCCATGATCGCTTTTGAACTTACTGGATCCATGATGAGCAGTATCGTTTCATCAAGTGACTATCCTGCCTCTCTCCTGAGTCCAAGCCCTTCCCTGAGGCCAGTCTGTAGTCGGAAGGACACACCTGTTTTATGTCCTCACGTGTTCAGGTGGCCCCAGGTCTGTGACCTGAAAGCTAGCAGTCACTGTACCCCACGGGCATAAGGAGCAAGCTTCACCCTCCTCCCCACTCCATCCTCACACACCCACTCCAGCTTGTCACTCCTGCTAACCTGTCAGGCTGCGTTTTCAATTACTATCTTTGAAAAATGTCCAGGTGCACCCATTAAATCAATGAATGCAATGAGCTCAACACAAGATAATAGCAATTCTGTGGCCTTCCTTGGGATAATTGGTGATACCAGGGGTGTTAAAAATCTAAGCCTGAAAATCATTGCTTTGAAGGAAGGAAGGACAACTGAGCCATTTTTTCTATTAAAATGCATGAAATCTAAATAATGTCCCCTTTCCTCTGGGTGCCCATCAACCTTCCATTTTTTATGCACTGAAAAGTCTAAATATTTATTAACTTCAATTTACAGAATTAATTATAGCTCCCTTCATCCAGGGCATGTATGTGTTTTAAAAATACATGGCACTTTAAAAATAGCATCATTTATAAATAATTAGGAAATAATTGTGTTTTATTTTAAAGATACAAGATACTTAGCTCAATGAAATAACAGAAAAAAAAAGGGTTCTTGCTGGTTGACCCCTAGTCAACAGGTTTCTATTCCTTGAATCAGCTGGATACAGCTGGCATCATTCCACATAGACAAAGCAGAGTTGGTGGCATTTGAGGAAGTGCTAGCTGGCCCACTTTAACTGATCCACCATCAGAGGGAGCCAAGAAAGTCTCTCCAGAAAGTTTGCTTGTAGCCACATTCCGGGCTATCTTGTTGTGCTCTTCTGTGAATTCAGAAAGCTGGTTTTGTGCTCTTGTGGAGGTAGATGAGATCTCATCCTTAGAAGGATCGCCTTTTCAGGTGGCCAGACTGCAAAGATTGGGGGCTCTGGGGGAGGGAAAACTTTGGCCGTAATCTTTATAATCACCCTCCTCATTTTTTGACCCAGAGAGAGTTGGAATTGATACCGTCTCTGTCTTATTTGGAAGGTTCTAAGAGCTTCAGCCTGCTCCTCCCAGCAGATACCTATAAAGATGTTCTGAAATGGCCTGTGTGTGTTTCTTAATGGCCATTTCCCACAAAAACTGCAAGTGATGAAGAAGATGCTATGTCTTTCCTCCCTGTTCCCTTCATCGCCATGCTTTGTTATCAACTAACACAGTTTGTGGAGATAATATTAAGGGGAAAAAGCCAACAAAGGAATGTAATTTGAAATTCCACCGTGCAGAGAAAACCACTTTTCCTAGGAAATATAGACCGTTTTCAATTTATGCAATCATCTAGTTTTCAAAGGTCCGGAGTAAATCACATTTCGTAAACATTGAAATGCTTTACATTTGCTTCCACTACTTTTGTATCGGCACCAGCAGTGTTACCATTCCCTTTTAAAATGATTTTTTTTTACAGAAAAAGACAAGATCTTTAGAATTATTGAACCACCTGTGACTAGCCACAAACTTTATATGAAGGACGAAGTATTTTTTTTTCTTTTATGCCTTCAAACAGACTGCTAGCCTCTGCCTTATCACCACTGTGCAGCTGCAATTAGAATGCAGTAAAGGAGAATGGCACAAACAACGGGGGCCGAGCGGTTGACTCCTAGGATCCCATGGGCAGCAGGACCAGGTGTGGCGGCTGCTGTGGGCTGACTGGCACTCCCCACAGTTTGTCTGCACACTGGGCTACTTTGTGTTGTACCCTGGGTGTGAGAGTGTCCAGTCTCTAACATTAAATTTCATCCTTTATGGAGTAATTTGCACGAAACAATTTTGTGTCCATTCTGTGTCCCACAACCTGGTGAATATTTGTATACTTAACAGTTTTCTTAAAAAAAAAAAAAAGAATAAAGGCATAGTATATATACCACTTGGTAACTCACATTTTTGTTGCAGATATCTCTTTACATCCACAAGTAAGCACAGACATCATTAAAAAATATTCCGTTGTATGAATCTACGACAATTTGTTTAAACAGCCTCTAATTAAATGGGTATTTGGGTGTTTACACTTTGGGCTGTAGTGATGTCTCTGGTTCCCAGGGTCGTGTTCCTTGATGGACCTACCTCTGATTGCAGCCACAATTGCAGTGGTGAAGTGTCAGGGGAGCGCAGACTCACCAGGAGCTGATAGCCAAGCCCAAGGTAGCATGGGCTTTCTAGTGCTGAAGGAGCCCAGAAGCAGAGGAGAGGGCATTGTGCCCCTGCCCCCAGGCACCCTTCAGTGGAGAGCTGAGCTGGTGAATAAATGCTCCAACTACCTGCCCTTCAAGAGAAAAATTCCAGAGGCCTTTTGAGTGATACCATGAGGGTACAATGCAGGAGACCAGAATTCAATCCCTTGGTCAGGAAGATTACCCTGGAGAAGGAAATGGCAACCCACTCCAGTATTCTTGCCCGGAGAATTCCATGGACAGAGGGGACTGGCAGGATACAGTCCATGGGGTCTCAGAGTCGGACACCACTGAGAGACTAACATTTTCAGCTTCAAGAGGGTAGAGTGGAGTCCAGCCCCGGGAATCCAAAGCATCCACTTCATTACATTTGTTTTTCCTTCTTTCCTACTTTCTCTCTCCTGATTTTAGAATCATCTTGGAAATAAACTTCCTGTATCCAGGTAAGTTCTGCTCTCGGGCTCAGAATCAAAATAGAGACTATGATAAACAGTGACACATAAAATGTCCTTAAATGTACAACTTGTCCATTGACTTATCCTTAGGATAAATTCCTAGAAATGTACATTACTGAATCAAATGGCAAGAACTTTAAAAACCAAGTTCAAACTAGTGCTCTGTGTAAAGGGGCTCCTAAGTGTGAGAGAATTGATTTTATTTTATTTGCCTGTGCCTATTCAATCCCAGAGCTATCATGAAGCCGACTCTTCCATCAAGAAGTAAAGCATTGATACTAACTTCCTGAAGTCTTTTAAGCCACCCTCCCCGGAGGCCCTGCAAATCCCTGCCTTATGCTACCCTAAAATCATGATGAATGGAGTAATTGGAATGCACACCCACTGTCTTCCAAATAGACATCTCACTTTATTGCTTGGTAGTTATTAAGAATGAGTAGTAATTTTGCTGCTGAAAAGACTACTTATGGGGAAAGTAAGGAATAAGAAAAACATTCACTCATAATTTAAAACACAAGGAAATAAAACCAACCACAAGATAAAATATCTGTTTTCCAATCTTTATATCATGGTGGCAGCAAAACTCTTAATTATAGGTAGTGAAGTCTCTGGATTTTATTTCTTACCCAGCATCAGTGGTAAGAAAAGTATAAAAGTAACTGCTTGGCGTCGTGCAGAAGGAGCTCTATATGCAGGCACTTACATGGGGGGGACAGCAGAATCCTGTTGCTAGAGAGAGGACCAAGGAAAGACAGTGTCAGCGCCAAATTGGATAAGCCACAGCCTTTCCATGAGGAGAACTGCTGAGCATATGTTTGCATGTATAATTTATATAAACACATATGTGATTATTTTTAAAAATAAACGAACTATTCATACATCATTTAAAGAGGCAATGTACCTTTCTGACATCTTTCAGGAAGTCTATTTTATTTTACTTTTGTATTTTTTGGACAGAGAGAAGTTCCATTTGACTTTTGAAGGCAAGTAGTACACAGCATACCAGATTCTAATGTACACTCCTTGCCTTCTTTTGTCCCCATCTGCATTGTGAAATCTCAGCTCCTCATGAAGTCTATTTTAAAGGGGTATGTAAAATCTTTCTCTTGGCAATCACTTGCAAGTTCCGCCCTCTTGAATGGTTTCCTTAAAAAGAAAAAGAAAAAAATAAAAAGCCTTCCTTGGCCGTGTTTGCCATCAACATCAATAACCGAGGCAAGGCATTCTGACTGCTATTTATTCTGTCATAATTACTATCACGAAACTTCCATGATTACAGCGCTAGTAATTCTGTTGATTATAAATAGCACTAATGCTGTAATACATCAGCAAAGACTGGCAGCATTATGGAGACGTGGTCCATACGCACATGGATAGTTGGACCTTGGAGGATTATAATTGAAACATTTCCCAGAAAGAGTTATCCTCACATGGCCTCTCTTTCCAATCACTCCAGTAAACGCTTCCTTCAACATTACTACCCTGCTCCCTCAGTGTCTCTGGCCTTCTCCAAAGTCCTTCATGCAGTCTGGGCTGTGCTTTGTATTCAAAAGATAATCCCTTTATAGTATATGGGCCTAGTAATGTCTTGGTTTCCTGCATTTGCTAAAAGCAAGGGCAGTGGATTGTGAAAGCACACTAGACCCAGTTCTATTTCTGTTTTAACAGTGATGTATCTTCCTTTGGCAAGAGGTTTATTGAGTGAATTCTTGTAGCATTGGACCCTTCTCTGTTGTGAGGTTCATTTGGTTTTTGTTTGAGGGAGGAGGGCAAAGGGTACAAATTGGACTTTTACTCAAAATACTCACGTGTCGCGGAGGGACTCTGCATTTACTATACAATTTCAGTTTTCAGAGTCTTTGCAAAGGGCCACCTGGGCGAAGAGAATTCCCCTGTGGAATGATGCATTTCCACCTTCCCTGAAGCATACTCCTCTCTGAGGAACGGTGCTTTCATTTAAAATGGTGTGTACCAAATAAAGCTGACAAATTTCCTCTTTTCAGCTGTCTACCTAGTTCTTGAGGGCACTTTTTTTTTTTTAACATAAATCTTTCTTTATTGATTCAGAACTAGAAAAATGTATAATGCAGCAGTAACATTTATTAACAAAGGAAGTATGTTTTTGGCAATTCTCTAGTTCATGGCATGAATGTGTATGAGTCTGTGTATATAAAAACTCCTTTGATTCATCTTAAGGCAAGTTAAAAGAAATAGAACTACATAAATTAGTATGCTGGTAATCAAGGCTACAGTTTGATATTTTATGAGGTCATTTTCTGCTTATATTTGGATTCAGTGGCCTCACATCTAGAAGTTTTCAAGGATAATAAAAATTCCAAATATTCTGTTTTGTTCTTAGATCATTTGTCCTGATTTGAAGGTACAGAAAAGATGCCACCCTAGGTAAGAACTGAAGACAAGATAATTGTAAAACATGATAAAAAATACACAGACTGTAGGAACTCTTATCCCAACCTTTCTTTCAAAATATGTGTTTGTTCTACTTGAAAGAGTTTTGAAGCAAATAAATCTTTTGTCTCCTAAGTTTATTTCAAATTAAATTTATATTCTGCCTAAACTTCTAAACAGGCATATGTAGACCCCAAATAGTTGCAAATACTGAAGTATGTTGCTAACTAGCTGTCATGTGCAGACCCACCTTAAACAAAAAGTGGTATATTTTCAGTATGCAATTCTATTTTGAAAGGAAGCCAATCCCATTGTGCTTAGCGCTCACAAATAAGTCCTAGCTTATTTGTAGCATAAATTTATCATCTTAACAAATAAAATCAATCTTCCTACCTTACTTGATGGTTTCCTAAACAGAATAGAGGCCCTCCGGCAAGATTACTGAACATTTTCTAAATAGCCACAGACTTCAGATTCTTGCTTTAATTGCTACAAATGTCAGGTAGAGAGATTCTGATTTGCATTTTTCTTTTTTATTTATTTATTTATTTTTTTACTTTACAATATTGTATTGGTTTTGCCATACATTGACATGAATCCGCCATGGGAGTACATGTTTTCCCCTTCCAGAACCCCTCTCCCAACTCCCTCCCCATCCCATCCCTCTGGGTCATCCCAGTGCACCAGCCCTGAGCACCCTGTATCATGCATCGAACCTAGACTGGCGATTCAAGTCACATATGATAATTTACATGCTTCAATGCCATTCTCCCATATCATCCTGCCCTCACCCTCTCCCATAGAGTTCAAAAGACTGTTCTATAGATCTGTATCTCTTTTGCTGTCTTGCATACAGGGTTATCATTACCATCTTTCTAAATTCCATATATATGCGTTAGTATACTGCATTGGTGTTTTTCCTTCTGGCTTACTTCACTCTGTATAATAGGCTCCAGTTTCATTCGCCTCATTAGAACTGATTCGAATGTATTCTTTTCAATGGCTGAGTAATATTCCATTGTGTGTATGTACCACAGCTTTCTTATCGATTTGTCTGCTTATGGACATCTAGGTTGCTTCATGTCCCGACTATTATAAACAGTGCTGCGATGAACATTGGGGTACACGCGTCTCTTTCAATTCTGGTTTCCTTGGTGTGTATGCCCAGCAGTGGGATTGCTGGGTCATATGGCAGTTCTATTCCCAGTTTTTTAAGGAATCTCTACACTGTTCTCTATAGTGGCTGTACTAGTTTGCATTCTCACCAACAGTGTAATAGGGTTCCTTTTTTCCACACCCTCTCCAGCATTTATTGCTTGTAGACTTCTGGATAGCAGCCATTCTGACTGGCGTGAAATGGCACCTCATTGGGGTTTCGATTTGCATTTCTCTGATGATGAGTGATGTTGAGCATCTTTTCATGTGTTTGTTAGCCATCTGTATGTCTTCTTTGGAGAAATGTCTGTTTAGGTCTTTGGCCCAATTTTTGATTGAGTCGTTTATTTTTCTGGAATTGAGTTGCGGGAGTTGCTTGTATATTTTTGAGATTAATTGTTTGTCCGTTGCTTCGTTTGCTATTATTTTCTCCCATTCTGAAGGCTGTCTTTTCACCTTGCTTATAGTTTCCTTTGTTGTGCAGAAGCTTTTAATTTTAATTAGGTCCCATTTGTTTATTTTTGCTTTTATTTCCAATATTCTGGGAGGTGGGTCATAGAGGATCCTACTGTGATTTATGTCGGAGAGTGTTTTGCCTATGTTTTCCTCTAGGAGTTTTATAGTTTCTGGTCTTACAACTAGATCTTTAATCCATTTTGAGTTTATTTTTGTGTATGGTGTTAGAAAGTGTTCTAGTTTCATTCTTTTACAAGTGGTTGACCAGTTTTCCCAGCACCACTAGTTAAGAGATTGTCTTTTCTCCGTTGTACATTCTTGCCTCCTTTGTCAAAATAAGGTGTCCATAGGTGCATGGATTTATCTCTGGGCTTTCTATTTTGTTCCATTGATCTATATTTCTGTCTTTGTGCCAGTACCATACTGTCTTGATGACTATGGCTTTGTAGTAGAGCCTGAAGTCAGGCAGGTTGATTCCTCCAGTTCCATTCTTCTTTCTCAAGATTGCTTTGGCTATTTAAGGTTTTTTGTATTTCCATACAAATTGTGAAATTATTTGTTATAGTTCTCTGAAAAATACTATTGGTAGCTCTATAGGGATTGCATTGAATCTATAGATTGCTTTGGGTAGTATACTCATTTTCACTATATTGATTCTTCTGATCCATGAACACGGTATTTATCACCATCTATTTGTGTCCTCTTTGATTCCTTTCACCAGTGTTTTATACTTTTCTATATATAGGTCTTTTGTTTCTTTAGGTAGATGTATTTCTAAGTATTTTATTCTTTTCATTGCAATGGTGAATGGAATTGTTTCCTTAATTTCTCTTTCTGTTTTCTCATTGTTAGTGTATAGGAATGCAAGGCATTTCTGTGTGTTGATTTTATACCCTGCAACTTTACTATATTCATTGATTAGCTCTAGTAATTTTCTGGTGGAGTCTTCAGGGTTTTCTATGTAGAGGATCATGTCATCTGCAAACAGGGAGAGTTTTACTTCTTTTTCAATCTGGATTACTTTTATTTCTTTTTCTCTCTGATTGCTGTGGCCAAAACTTCCAAAACTATGTTGAATAGTAGTGGTGAGAGTAGGCACCTTTGTCTTGTTCCTGACTTTAGGGGAAATGCTTTCAATTTTTCACCATTGAAGATAATGTTGTGTGTGGGTTTGTCATATATAGCTTTTATTATGTTGAGGTGTGTTCCTTCTATTCCTGCTTTTTGGAGGGTTTTTATCATAAGTGGATGTTGAATTTTTTCAAAGGCTTTCTCTGCATCTATTGAAATAATCATATGGTTTTTATTTTGCAATTTGTTAATGTGGTGTATTACATTGATTGATTTGTGGATATTGAAGAATCCTTGCATCCCTGGGATAAAGCCCACTTGGTCATGAAGTATGACCTTTTTAATATGTTGTTGGATTCTGTTTGCTAGAATTTTGTTAAGGATTTTTGCATCTATGTTCATCGGTGATATTGGCCTGTAGTTTTCGTTTTTTGTGGCATCTTTGTCAGGTTTTGATATCAGGGTGATGGTGGCCTCATAGAATGAGTTTGGAAGTTTACCTTCCTCTGCAATTTTCTGGAAGAGTTTGAGTAGGATAGGTGTTAGCTCGTCTCTAAATCTGTGGTAGAATTCAGCTGTGAAGCCATCCGGTTCTGGGCTTTTGTTTGGTAGAAGATTTCTGATTACAGTTTCAATTTCTGTGCTTGTGATGAGTCTGTTAAGATTTTCTATTTCTTCCTGGTTCAGTTTTGGAAAGTTGTACTTTTCTAAGAATTTATCCATTTCTTCCAAGTTGTCCATTGTATTTGTGTATAGTTGCTGATAATAGTCTCTTATGATCCTTTGTACTTCTGTGTTGTCGGTTGTGATCTCTCCATTTTCATTTCTAATTTTGTTGATTTGATTTTTGTCCCTTTGTTTCTTGATGAGTCTGGCTAATGGTTTGTCAATTTTATTTATCTTCTCAAAGAGCCAGCTTTTGGCTTTGTTGATTTTTGCTATGGTCTCTTTTGTTTATTTTGCATTTATTTCTGCCATAATTTCTAAGATTTCTTTCCTTCTACTAACCTTGGGGTTCTTCATTTCTTCCTTTTCTAGTTGCTTTAGGTGTAGAGTTAGGTTATTTATTTGACTTTTTTCTTGTTTCTTGAGGTGAGCCTGTATTGCTATGAATCTTCCCCTTAGCACTGCTTTTACAGTGTCCCATAGGTTTTGGTTTGTTGTGCTTTCATTTTCATTCATTTATATGCATATTTTGATTTCTTTTTTTATTTCTTCTGTGATTTTTTGGTTATTCAGCAGCATGTTGTTCAGCCTCCATATGTTGGAATTTGTAATAGCTTTTCTCCTGTAATTGACATCTGATCTTACTGCATTGTGGTCAGAAAATATGCTTGGAATGATTTCAGTTTTTTTGAATTTACCAAGACTAGATTTATGGCCCAGGTTGTGATCTATTCTGGAGGAGGTTCTGTGTGTGCTTGAGAAAAAGGTGAATTGATTGTCTTGGGGTGAAATGTCCTATAGATATCAATTAGGTCTAACTGATCTATTGTATCATTTAAAGTTTGTGTTTCCTTGCTAATTTTCTGTTTAGTTGATCTATCCATAGGTGTGAGTGGGGTATTAAAGTCTCCCACTGTTATTGTGTTATTGTTAATTTCCCCTTTCATACTTGTTAGCGTTTGCCTTACATATTGCAGTGCTCCTATGTTGGGTGCATATATATTTATAATTGTAGTGTCTTCTTCTTGGATTGATCCTTTGATCATTAGGTAGTGTCCATCTTTGTCTCTTTTCACAGCCTTTGTTTTAAAGTCTATTTTATCTGATATGAGTATTGCTACTTCTGCTTTCTTTTGGTCTCCATTTGCATGAAATATCTTTTTCCAGCCCTTTACTTTCAGTCTGTATGTGTCCCTTGTTTTGAGGTGGGTCTCTTGTAGACAACATATATAGGGGTCTTGCTTTTGTATCCATTCAGCCAGTCTTTGTCTTTTGGTTGGGGCATTCAACCCGTTTACATTTAAGGTAATTATTGATAAGTATGATTCCTTTGCCGTTTACTTTATTGTTTTGGGTTCGAGTTTATACACCCTTTCTGTGTTTCCTGTCTAGAGAAGATCCTTTAGCATTTGTTGGAGAGCTGGTTTGGTGGTGCTGAATTCTCTCAGCTTTTGCTTGTCTGCAAAGCTTTTGATTTCTCCTTCCTATTTGAATGAGATCCTTGCTGGGTACAGTAATCTGGGCTGTAGATTATTTTCTTTTATCACTTTAAGTATGTCCTGCCATTCCCTCTGGCCTGAAGAGTTTCTATTGAAAGATCAGCTTTTATCCTTATGGGAATCCCCTTGTGTGTTATTTGTTGTTTTTCCCTTGCTGCTTTTAATATTTGTTCTTTGTGTTTGATCCTTGTTAATTTGATTAATATGTGTCTTGGGGTGTTTCACCTTGGGTTTATCCTGTTTGGGACTCTCTGGGTTTCTTGGGCTTGGGTGATTATTTCCTTCCCCATTTTAGAGAAGTTTTCAACTATTATCTCCTCAAATATTTTCTCATGGTCTTTCTTTTTGTCTTCTTCTTCTGGGACTCCTATGATTCAAATGTTGGTGTGTTTAACATTGTCCCAGAGGTCTCTGAGGTTGTCCTCATTTCTTTTAATTCTTTTTTCTTTTTTCCTCTCTGTTTCATTTATTTCTACCATTCTATCTTCTACCTCACTTATCCTATCTTCTGCCTCTGTTATTCTACTGTTGGTTCCCTCCAGAGTGTTTTTGATCTCATTTATTGCATTTTTCATTATATACTGACTCTTTTTTATTTCTTCTAGGTCCTTGTTAAACCTTTCTTGCATCTTCTTGATCCTTGTCTCCAGGTTATTTATCTGTAACTCCAATTTGTTTTCAACATTTTGGATCATTTTCACTATCGTTATTCAGAATTCTTTATCAGGTAGATTCCCTATCCCTTCCTTTTTTGTTTGGTTTGGTGGGCATTTATCCTGTTCCTTTACCTGCTGGGTATTTCTCTGCCTTTTCATCTTGTTTATATTGCTGTGTTAGGGGTGGCCTTTCTGTATTCTGGCAGTTTGTGGTTCCTCTTTATTGTGGAGGTTCCTCACTGTGGGTGGGGTTGGACGGGTGGCTTGTCAAGGTTTCCTGGTTGGGAAGCTTGTGTCAGTGTTCTGGTGGGTGGAGCTGGATTTCTTCTCTCTGGAGTGCAGTGAAGTGTCCAGTAATGAGTTTTGAGATGTTAGTGGGTTTGGTGTGACTTTGGGCAGCCTGTATATTGAAGCTCAGGGCTACGTTCCTGTGTTGCTGGAGAATTTTCTTGGTATATCTTACTCTGGAACTTGTTGACCCTTGGGTGGTGCTTGGTTTCAGTGTAGGTATGGAGGCATTTGATGAGCTCCTATCAATTAGTGCTTCCTGGATTCAGGAGTTTTCTGGTGTTCTCAGGATTTGGACTTAAGCCTCCTGCCTCTGGTTTTCAGTCTTATTCTTACAGTAGCCTCAAGACTTCTCCATCTATACAGCACCAGTGGTAAAACATCTAGGTTAATGATGAAAAGTTTCTCCACAGTGAGGGACACCCAGAGAGGTACACAGAGTTACATGGAGAAGAGAAGAGGGAGGAGGGAGGTAGAGGTGACCAGGAGGAGAAGAGGGGAATCAAAAGGGGAGAGAGCAAGCTAGCCAGTAATCACTTCCCTATGTACTCTCCATCTGGATCCCTCAGAGATGTTCATGGAGTTACACAGAGAAGAGAAGAGGGAAGGAGACAGAGGTGGCCAGGAGGAGAAAAGGGGGGAATCAAAAGGAGAGAGACAGATCCAGCCAGTGATCAGTTCCCTAAGTGTTCTCCACAGCCTGGAACACACAAAGAGATTAACAGAGTTGGGTCAAGAAGAAAAGGGAGAGTGGGGAGATAGAGGCGACCTGGTGGAGAAAAAGGAGAGTCAAAGGGGGGAGAGAGTAATAAAGCCAGTGATCTCACTCCCAAGTAAAAATGGGTACTGAAGATTGGGTTCTTAAAGATACAAAGTTGATAACAAATACCAAAAAGCAAAGACTAAAAATCTAGAGTGAGGTTAGATTCTCAAAAATACAACATTAAAAAAAAAAACAGAGTCACAAAAATTATAAAATATATATATATATATGAAGTTTGTTTTAAAAATAGAGTCTTTTTTTTTGCAAGGTAATAGTAGGTTATAAAAATGAAAATTGAAGGAGTAATAGGGGACTTAAAAATAAAATAATAATATTTTTTTTAATTTAAAAAATTATAATAGTAAAAATATATCTAGGACTTTCCCTGGAACTGTTGTGGACAGTGTGGGGGTTAGTTCATTTTCAGATAGTTCCTTGGTCCGGTTGTACTTCTCAAGGTCTATAGGCCCCTTCCTATGTAGTTGGTGCTAACTACAGGGTTTTAATCTATTGAACCTGTCACTTCCAAAGCGGTTCCCTCTGTTTCTTTCAGCTTCTTCTGTTTGCTGGTCTCTTCAATGTCTAATTTCCGCCCTGACACAAGGGGGGCAGTGGTGGTCACTTTTTTTAGGCTCACTTGTTCAGTCTTGCTGTGGGGAGGGAGGAATACTGTAAACAAATATCATTGTTGTGTGCTCACAGTGATTCAGCCACGCTGGGTCTGCCCCCTTTCACAGCGTGTGTGCTTTCCCAGTCTACACTGCTCAGGCTCTAGGTTGCTCTGCCGGGAACTGTCTGAGGCGGGCCTCTGGGGTTGCCTGTACTTTCCAGGTCTAAGTCGTTCAGGTTCAGGTTCTCGGGTACTCCACAAAGGTGCAGACTTGGTTGAGCCTGGGTTTTGTGCCCTTCCCAGGTCTGAGCACCTCAGGTGACCAGGTGTTTGGCTAGCACGGTCAGGGGCTGCAACTTATCCCCTCCCCCATCCCAGCCACTCGGTTTTCTGGGTGTACAACGGGCACGGCTTCCCAGGTGTGCCGTGTGTCTCTTCTGGGAAGCTAATCTCTGGCTGCGACCCTCCTGGTGGATGTTCACCGTCCAGAATCCCAAGAAGTCTTGGTTAGCAATGAAGTCTGCTTGCAGTTTGGTATAGGATGCCTCTCTGGAGCCGTGATTGCCCCCTTCCGGCTCTGGCTGCCCTCACCTGCCTGTCTGTGGCGGGGGATGGGCCAGTTCACAGCCGGCTAGCTCTGCTCAGTCCTTTGTTCTGTGAGCGGGCCTAGCAGTGTCTTAGGTTAAGGCTTTTCACGGGATAGCTATCCCAAGGTTGGGTTGCTATCTCAAGCTAGTTCCTCAGATTGCCCTTAGGGCATTCTGGCCTAGTCCTTACCCAAAGCAATGCAGCCCGCCCCTCCCTATCCAGCCCCTGCTTGCTAGTGGGGGATATAAGCATCTGGGCTGCTGCTCCGCTGAGAGTTGCTGTTAGGCACGTAAACTCCTTTCAAAGACAATGGGCTGCATTTCTGGGTACCTGATGCTCTCTGCCAGCATTCAGAAGTTGTTTTGTGGAATTTGCTTGGCGTTTAAATATTCTTTTGATGAATTTGTGAGGGAGAAAATGGTCTCCCAGTCCTATTCCTCCGCCATCTTAGGACCACCCTCCCTGCATTTTTCTTAGACCTACTATAACTATGAAAAGGCTCTTGATGAGGCTCAGAAATTTGGATGAAAAGTAGGGTAGAATATATCCAGTGACTCCAATGGCTGCTTGGGTCCCCAGGCCAAGGCAATGAGTTGGTTTTTATTTCATATTTCCTCTGAGTGAAGATCACATGACTTAAAAGAAGGATGTATTATATTGATTCCAATGCTTCCAGAATATTTATATGTCCCTAGAGAAAAGAGAAAGAAAAAGAGCCTTTCTTGAGGGTCACATGGTGCTCATTTTTTTTTGTTGTTGTTTTAATTTGAGGAGTGCTTGCTCTGTGTAGGGCTCATCTTCAAATCTGAATGACCATGGGAGATTTGATTACAAATTTAAACACCCCAGAAAGCACAGCCTGCCCAGAAGGTAGGCAGGTCAGGCTGGTTTTTGTCCCCCACACTAGTTTGACTCAATCCTCTGGTGGCTCAGATACAACTTAAGCATGATTAAACTTTAGAACAAGATGCCAAGAGGATTGTGAAATCTTCATCCCTAAAATTAGGAGTGACAATCACTTGGCTCAGATGGTTTATGAAGACAAAGGTTTGAGCTGGATTAATAATTTCTAAATGCTGGTCCCTGTCCCCACGCAAGACCACTATGAGAACACCATTCCTCAACAAAATGAGAAAAATGAATAATATATCATATTTTTCCATAAATTAAATTTGTTCTTTTTAATTATAGATTTTATCTGTAATAGAACTCCTGTTGTTTGTAACATCTCATTGTTGCTGGTAGCTGGAAATTAATTTTCCCATGCCTTAGCTTAGAAAAATAAAAAGTAATCAGCTCCATATCAATTCCAATTTTGTTTTAAATGTTTTAATGGGCCTTGAAATCCAAAATTCTGCTAACCACTGGTCTAGATAATCTTCATTCAAAAAATGTTCCTTCATCTGCTTGCTCTTATGTCATACAAAGGAAAAATAATAACTTTGTCCCATAGGATAATGAAAATAATAAAATCAGCAACACTCATTGTACATGACACCATGATAAGTGCTCTAGGTACATTATTTTATTTAATTTTTGCAATACTCTGCAGACAAAGATACTCAAACAAAAGCAGTGGAAGTGGGATTAGCACCAGTCACCTCTGGCATAGGATCTCACAACTGATCTGTTTTTGTTCTTATCCTCCTAAGAAAACAAACTATTAATGGTACTTGCAGGAAGGTAGCATGTTACCAGAGAAACACTTGAAAGTTTTAAATGTATTGCTTTTTATGAAACCAAAGCTTGAGCAGTGAGGTAGGTAAAAGCAAAAGAAAAGGGTGGATATTATAAAATTTAGTAGAATGTTTTGATGTAGGGAACACTTTCAATCAATCAGTTTTCAATAATCAGAGACCATGTGTCCAGAAGGCCTGATCTTCCAATCTCAGCTTCATGTGGCATCTGCTTTCATTTCCTAGATTCATATGAGCACTTCTGCATATGCTGAAGCACTAAACGAGATATGAACAGGAATTGGCATTTAGCTCATTGTGAAGACCAATTATAGAATAGAAAAATAGTAATTTTCTTTTGATCAAGCCACTTTATCATTAATTCCAAATTCAAGATCAAGAACAGGAAGGCAGGTATATGCCAAAGCCATTTGAAACAGCTAATACACCCAATCCATAAGTCACAAAGCCCTAAACTGGATGAGTTAAGTCATCATTTTCATGCTACTTTTCATATGTAGAGTGAGATGCCATAGGTAGGGTCTATGACCCCTAGAAGATAATCAGGTAGCAGTTACTATTGACTGCATTGTGTCTCTCGCACACAAAAATCATGTACTGGAGCTCTAAACCCCAGTGTGATAGTATCTGGAGATATAGACTTTGGGAAGTAGTCAGATTTAGATGAGGTCATGAGGGTGGGGCTCATGTGGTGGGATTGGTTCCCTTATAAGAAGAAGACACCAAAGCGCTCTCTTCACTATGTGAGGACACAGCAAGAAGGTGACTTTATGCAAACCAGGAAGAGAGGTCTCACCACAAGCCAGCATGGTGCCCTGATCTCAGACCTCCAGAACATGAGAAAATAAATCTCTGTTGTTTAAGTCACCCAGCCTATGGTGTTTTGTATTGGCAGCAGAGCTAAGTGCTGTCCTTAGAACTGTGAGGAGATAAGTTAACTGCAGTGGAAAGAAGTAATCAGCACTTTTTGATTGAGATTTGAAAAAGGAAAAGCAACCTGATCCCAAGATAACTGAGTCTTTGGGGAAGAGAGGGAAGAAAAGTCTGCATCCATCAGGGACAGATGTCTGGCATGATTCTGACACAGTTCTGACCTAGAGATCTGTGATGCCAGCAAGCAAACAAGGAGTGTTGTCTGTGATCATCTCTGACACAGAGATTGTCTGGGCCATCCCAGAGAGCAGAGACCACACCAGTGCTGGCTCAGTCTGTTGTGATGCAGTGATGGTTCGGCCTGGGGTTGGTTTCCAGGAGAGCCAATGGGCAATAGCAGAATACAGTAGCAGGAATGGTAGCAGAAAACTTTAATACCTCCCCCATGATTCCATGAGCTAACTCCTCATATGTCATGTGCAGCCTGTAGCCTGAGACAGCTCAGTGGAAGAGGAACACTCAAAAGGGAGATAACAGATTTGTTGACCATCTGGCATAGGGAAACCTAAGCTTGTTTGTATTTTTAATGGGAGAAATAGAGATTTGTGTATATGCATGTATATATACATATATTTAATCTATATTTGAGGCTTCCCAGGTGGTGCTAGTGGTAAAGAACACTAGCCAATGCAGGAGACATAAAGAGACACAGGTTCAATCCCTGGGTCAGGAAGGTCCCCTGGAGGAGGGCATGGCAACCCACTCCAGTATTTTCCATGAACAGAGGAGCCTGGAGGGTTACAGCATAAAGGGTTGTGAAGAGTCAGATACAACTGAAGCGACTTAGCATGCACACATGCACACAATCTATATTGGTACCCTTTGTTTATTGAGCTGTTATAATATAAACAAAGGAAATGTTTAGAAATAATAAAAAATATTTTGAAATAATAGAAATAAAGGAAAAAGTGGCTTTTTGTAGGACAATCATCAATTCTGACTCTGGAAGTTCCAGAGCGGCAGTACCGTGTGGTGCTTCAGAGCCTGGGCCCGGCACCAAGTTCCCTGGGTTGGAACCCCAGCCCTGCCTATTCACTAGCTGTGTAACATGAAGCAAATTCCTTTATCTCCATGTGCCTCCTCTGTTACGTGGATATAATGCTAATGCCTTCCTTCAGGAGTCACAATGAGTGTTAATTGTTAAGTATTTAAAATTACACCTTCGACAAAATTTGTTCTTAATATTATTGCCAAAACTAGTATTTTATGGAACAAGTTGCCAGGACTCAGAAATAAATCCCTGAGGTCACAAAGCAATTTAGTGTCATTATTATCAGTAGCATGTTAGGGTGACCACCCACTCACCTTTCCCAGGACTATCTTGATTTTAGCATTGAAAGTCTTGCATTCTGAGCAAAGCTGGATATTTGGTCACTCTCCAGTGATGAGGAGAGTCTCCTGGAGAGAGATCAGCTGAAGAAGGTCCTAACCACTGGAGAGATTTTCTTCTGGAAGGGAGTAACATCACCACTGAAGCTGTAACTCCAAATCTGAGTGCCTGGTGTGAGACTTGGATAACAGTTAAGAAAGTATCTGTTGAGTTGTGTATGACCATACAAAGCAAAGTCTCTCTAATAATGTGTTAGTCTGGTGGTCAGGAATTTTCCAGACAGGCTTTCTATCCCTCTGGGTGACTTCTAGCCACGCCATGTGGTCTGGTCTCATAAGCTGAAGTTCTGTCCTGATATTTACAGAATGGAATTCTGAATAATAATCTAAGATTGCATTTGTAGAATATTTATCTCCAAGGAGCTCAGTGTTCTTGGCAGTCATTATTTAATTAATCCTTGCCCTGTCTCTGTGCGACACAGAGCAGGCAGGTGTAATTATCTCTGTTTTGCAGATTACGTGACTTGGAGTCATGCCTGATTACAAGGTGCCTTGGAAAGAGATGTTCCACTCTGATACCAGGTTTGATTTGGTTCCCAATCTTTTTAGGGAGACTGAGACTTGATGTGATTCTAGGGAACCCTACATGAACACCGTAAATGTATTCCATCTCTCTGTGCTAGTCACACGCTTTGTTTGGTCACTGTGTTGGACAGCTTGCGCCCCACAGGCAAGACATTCAGCCTCTAGAGATCAGTCAACTCAGTCCATTCCCTGCATGAAAGATATTCATGCTATGCTTTTGTGTGAACTGTGAGATCTTTACTGACTGATTAAATAATGGATTAATAATTGAGAAATGCCATATAACTCAGCCCACACCTTTGCCTCGGGAGCAGTCAGTCCAAACAGGAAGAAATCAGTGAGGACAGGAATTGATTTCCCCATCAGAAGAGCTGGGCTCACAAAGGTGGTACTAAGAATAACAAAATGGAATAATTGCCAACATGCACTGAATTCTTAAGGCACACCAAGCATTTTAAATGTATCGGTGCTATGGACTCAGTGTCTGTGCCCCGCTACCTCCCAAATTCATATGTGGGAACCTAATCCCCAATGTGATAGCATCAGGAGGTGGGGACTCTGGGAGGTGATTGGGGTGAGTGCCCTGATAAAAGATGTCCCAGTTTGCTCCTTTGCCCCTTGCATGTGAGGTCACAGAAGATGGATGTCTATGAAGCAGGCTGCAGGTCTCTACCATATGTTGAATCTTCCATCAACTTGATTTTGGACTTCCCAGTCTTGGGAAATGTGAGAAAGAAATGTTGGTCAAGTCACCCAATCTGTGGTAGTTTGTTACAGCAGTTCAAACTGACTTGGATAACCAATTCATTTAATCCTCACCAACAACGCAGGAGCTACTTTTTCAGATAAGAAAACCAAGGCACAGAAAAATTAAAATAATTTGTGAAAAGTTACAGTGCTAGCAGGTGTCAGCGCTGGAATCTGAACCCAGGCATGCTGCCCTCAGAGACCTCAGAGGTAACTGCCATGCTTCATGACAGCAAAGATCAAACAGTTCAAAGATAATTTTCTCCTGATTAAATGAAACTCAAGTCCTGCCCCAACGCCCACATGTTTGAGGGATCTTCACTTCCTCTGACTAGTGAGGGGAGAGTGTGACCAGCAAGGAGAAAGTTTTATCTTTCTAACCTGAGCCCAGAAGGGGTGACAGTAATAGGCATAGCAGCAAGTTTGCCAGTATCAAAGAGCTTTCTTGGTTTAACTAGTTTTCCAAACTTGTCACTCAGGCTAATCAGAAATCAACATAATTATTCTACGCCCAACGCCTCCACATTTATCATGGTTTGCTCACAGGGGTACAAGCTCATCATTTATTGTGATGTCAGCTACAGTACCTTCATTTGTCCTTGTGCAAGTCAGGGAAGGTGAGGTGGGGAATCCAGAGAGAGGAAAGATTTTGGAGGTTCTCAGATAGGAAGGCGAAGGCTGTTTCATTTTGGAATATTTTGCACTAGTTCCAAAAAACCAGAATTGTCACCATGGGTCCAAGGCACAGCCCAGGGTCAAGTAGCCCCTATGAGCATTTGTGGCCATGGGCACAGGGTCTCATGAGCACAAAGCATTTACAATAATGAGAAGTGCATTGATCAGTTCAGTTCAGTTCAGTCACTCAGTTGTGTCAGATTCTTTGAGACCCCATGAATTGCAGCACACCAGGCCTCCCTGTCCATCACCAACTCTCAGAGTCCACCCAAACCCATGTCCATCAAGTCGGTGATGCCATCCAGCCATCTCATCCTCTGTCGTCCCCTTCTCCTCCTCCCCTCAATCTTTCCCAGCATCAGGGTCTTTTCTAATGAGTCAACTCTTTGCATGAGGTGGCCAAAGTATTGGAGTTTCAGCTTCAACATCAGTCCTTCCAATGAACACCCAGGACTGATCTCCTTTAGGATGGACTGATTGGATCTCCTTGCAGTCCAAGGGACTCTCAAGAGTCTTCTCCAACACCACAGTTCAAAAGCATCAATTCTTCGGTGCTCAGCTTTCTTCATAGTCCAACTCTCACATCCATACATGACTACTGGAATAACCTTAGCCTTGACTAAATGGGCCTTTGTTGGCAAAGTAATGTCTCTGCTTTTTAATATGCTATCTAGGTTGGTCATAACTTTCCTTCCAAGGAGTAAGCGTCTTTTGATTTCATGCATTGATAAAAGCTAGTTTTATGACAATTCTAAAACCTTGGACATCATCAGCAAGGTCTTAAATCAGGCCTTATAGGCAATTCCCTTCCATAGTTGCTTTTTTTGAGGTTGCCACCAATCTACTTGGATGAGAACAATTGGGAAAAACTGGTTTTCATTTCCTTTTCATCTTCAAGCCTCTATAAACTGACATATCACTTGCCAATTTGGACATTGCTAGTGGCTCAGCTGGTAAAGAATCCACCTGCAATGCAGGAAACAGGTTTGATTCTTGGGTGGGGAAGATCCCGTAGAGGAGGAAATGGCAACCCACTCCAGTATTCTTGCCTGGAAAATCCCATGGACAGAGGACCCTAGTGGGCTACATTTCTTGGGGTCACAAAGAGTGGACACGAGCTAGCAACTGAACGACTTAGACAATCAAAAATACCTGAGAGCTGGCAATGGCGTATCTTTCTGAAGCTGCCTCCGCCTGCTTCAGATTCACCAGTGATTCTCCCACCAACATGTTCCGTCCAGTCTCCCAGTATCCAGTCAGCTGGAGGCAGGTGACAAATGAAGGTGAGGAGCATAAACACTGATCTGGCCTCACCACAAATCTCTTCCTCAACACCAGTTCCTCATTCTCTGACACAGAATTGCTTTTTTTTCTGAGTCAGACTCCCAAGCCTCGTGTAAAGGACTGAGTTCCTCCCCAGCTCTGCCTGGATCCCTGTGAGCCCAGCGATTCCTCTGGAGCCCTGGGACCCTTACCTTCCCACGCCCTGGGTTTCACCAGGCTTGCAGCACAGACTGATAGGCTACGGGAACTGGGGATGGTGCCAGAGCGAGACAGATTAAGCCCTGGCCCCTTATGAGCAAAAGGAGGTGAGCAGTAAACAAACAATAAATATTGGAACTTCAGGACAAGAAGACTGCTCTGAAGTGTCAAGCAGGGTGAGGAGGTAAGAGTGACGGAGACTGTGGAATGGAATGCAATTTTGCCCCAAGCCCCAATCTGCTGCCTGGGGCCCCATTAACTGAAAAAACATCACACTCCCCTATGTTGACAGGGCCCCATGCCACAGCTCAGGGAAAAATGAAAATGCCAGCCCCTTGTTTAAAAAGTATTGTTTCAAGATCGTGAGACCAGAGAATTAAACCAAGATCAGCGCCCTGCACACCTACACAGGCCACCAACCACCACACCTCCATGCCTCGGAGGGACCCTGCCCCATTCCTGTTGGGCTCAGTTCAGCCATCAGAATGTCCCTCTGCTTCTATTGCCACAAGAGGCATTGCCTGTTTGCCTCTATGTGGCTGGGGGTTGCCAGACCTCCCAAGCCCAGATCCTATACTCCCACACTGCCCATCAGCCCTCACCCCAGCCTCCAGGAACCTCGCCCAGCAAGAGCTGTGCCGTAGAAGCCGGTCCATTTCCAGGTTATTTCAGATTATCCTTCCTCCCTCCCCCAGCCTCTTCTCATTTCCCGTTCTCCACTCCATTCGCACCTGCTACTCCTCAGTCTTGCAGCTGGCAACAGGATTAGGTCAATGAATACCACTGATGTTAGTATTTGGCTTTGCTTTCAGAACCTCTGGGCATAATCTTCCCAGAGCCCCTGAAGGCGAGAGCTCAGAGGGTTGCCCACACTGAAAATATGGCTGTGAGGAACCAGCCAGCCTGTCCACTTGAGAAACACTGTCCTGAAGATGCTGCTGTGGGAATATTCATTGGGCTCTTTAAAGGCATTTCAGCACCCAGGTTTCAATGCCATGTTCATCCCTTCTCTGCTCCTGCTACTGGTGAGATGAAGGGGAGGGTATAACTGAGTACGTTTGTTGAATCAGCTTCTGTGACAAGAGATAACAAATGTGAGTCAGAAAGTGAAAGGAACAGACCTTTCAGGAAGCAGCAACATCCTTTTTTACCGGCAAGGAACTTGCAGCTGAATCACGTGGGGAGGATCGGGCCGGGTAAGCTTCTTTAGTATATAGGAAGAAGGATGATAAGGGCTCCTGCCAGGGACTCACTATTGTACATTTAGGAAGAAGGGAACTGATATCCCTTCTAGTTTAGTAATAAAGAGGATTAAAAATGTGTTTTCAGAACTCTGTGAGCTCTTTTTTATATTCCATAGCAATAGGAAGGCATATAGATAAACCTGGTTCCATCTTCCCATCACAGAATACCTATGAAAAAAAAAGATGTCTTAATTTCATGAGTTGATATGACTTAAGCATATTCAGATAATCTGAGAAAATGGCCTATTATTTTGGCTATATATATATATATATTAAAGCCTGCAATTGATTCCTGCTGAAAAGGAACTTATCCAAGGCACGGTTTCATTCCTAAAATGGAGACAAAGACCTGTGGAAAAGTACAAACTTGAAACTATGACTTTGACTCCCTCTCCAAGCCAAGGAAGATGCTGGGCATGATGTCAGGATGAGGGCAGGAGGAGGAAATGCCCAGCGGGGAAGTGGCCACACCTGGTCTGACCCCCAGTGCCTGAGAGTTCCCTGGGCCCACATGCCCTCCATGCCTTTACCCTATGTTCTCCCTTTCTCTCAATACTCCTGTTTTGCTTTATCTTGACCCATTTCTGGCTATATTGTCCTTGATCTTTTTGTTTTGTTTATTTTTTATTGGAGTATAATTGCTTTACAATGTTGTGTTAGTTTCTGCTGTACAACATCATGAGTTGGCCATATGTATACATATATCCCCTTCCTCTTGAGCCCCTTCTCCCATTCGCCTATTCCACCCCTCTAGGTCATCACAGAGCACTGAACAAAGCACCTTGGTCTTGAAACCTTCTCAAGTGTCCACTTTCATCTGTCTGGCTTTAGACTCCTTTCTGGTGAATAGCTCTTGGCCCAGGTCATCTGCAACCTCCAGACCCACCCAGGTGTGGAGCTGAGCATTCTTGGATGCTTCACCTAGGGCAGGGGACTCCCACCTATCCCTTGCCTTCCAAATAGCGCCATCTCTTACCCCGCACCCTCTCTCCCTGCCCTGAGTTCCTGCCAACCTTGTGGCTTTCCCCTTCACCTCCAGCTCAGCTTGTACCAAATATTTCTGTGTTGTTGTCGTTTAGTCCGGAAGTCATGTCCAACTCTTTGCGACCCCATGGACTGTAGCCCGCTAGACTCATCTGTCCATGGGATTTCCCAGGCAAGAATACTGGGGTGAGTTGCCATTTCTATCTCCAGGGGATCTTCCTGACCCAGGGAATTGAACTGCATCTCCTTCATTGCATGTGGATTCTTCACTGCTGAGCGACCAGGGAAGAACCATACATACATAGTTCATGGATAAACATCATTGAACAAGAACAGGCAAATTATTTTCTACTTCTCTTTCTTGAGATAGTTTTTCCAAAAGGTAATATTTTTTTTATTAAGCCCAGATCCTGTGAGTAATATATGCACAAGTGCTTTGAAAACTGTAAGGTGCTGTGCAAACATAAGCTATTATATTTCATCTGAAAGAATACTTCTGTAATGGCAAGTAGAAATAAAGCCCCCACAAGAGACATATCTACTCAGTTTAGCTTTTTGTTTTAGTTTTCTAAAAACATTCTTCAGATTTCAAACACCATTTAATATTTGAAAGTTTCCCTTATCCATATTTTTAACCATGTTGATCTTAAGGAATTTCATTCAGCACATATGCCTATTGTATGAGATTACAAACTAGTTACACTGGAGTCCACGTGATCCCAGACAGGCAGGTTACAGGCCGAATAGAGTGTTTCAACCTTGTGGTAAAAACTTCCCTAGGATAATTTCCTCTGCAATCTTTGTTATACCTAAAGCAAGCTCTGATGTAGGGTTCCTAGGATGTGTCTGTAAAGAAACACACCCATGGACCTTTTAAGATAACCGCTCAGTTGATTAACCATTTAATGATTTACCAATTAAAAATTTTTCCCAAATTACTTTTGCTCATTCCATTTTTATTGATCCAGAATGATACATGATAAAAGCACAAGATTTAATTCTAAGTCAATGTTTTATAGGCTCTTTAGTGTTGACATTAATTGAAATGAGCCTATTTCATCTAAAATGTTTTCTATTGCTCCCATGTCATTGTCAATAACACATTTGTTTGCTTAGATTCTCCATGTTCAACACTCTGTTGGCTCCTTATACAGCCTTATTGAGGTCTGAGTAGAACACACTGGAACATGTTTGGGAGTGTAATTTAGTGAGCCTCTTGATGTTTTTTTTTTTAAGTATGCAGTGAGAATTATTTTAAGAAGATATTCATAGCGTTACACGTACTATATGTGCTAACACCTAGAGCTTTTGTGGTGTAATAGTTAAGTCAATAAGGGCATTTAAACTGGGTCACTCTCAACTTTCAGCAGTTGATATTATGCTACCTTGGTATTTTGCATTGCATTTTCACATCACATTTAACTTGATAAAATTAATAAAATTAATAAACTTAATAAAAATTTTGAAGTATATGTTTCTATGAAAGAAGTCCATCATATTTAAGAAGTAATTCTTAAGCCTAATTGCCCATCAGAGTCACCTGGGGAATTTTTGAAATTATGCATGCCCAGGTCCCACCTGTGTGTGTGCATGTCTGTGTGCTCAGTCACTCAGTCATGTCCAACCCTTTGTGATCCCAAGGACTATAGCCCGCCAGGCTCCTCTGTCCATGGGACTCTCCAGGCAAGAATACTAGAGTGGGTTGCCGTTTCCTCCTCCAGGGGATCTTTCCAATTCAGGAATCCAACCCGTGTCTCTCGCATCTCCTGATTGGCAGGTGGGTTCTTCACCACTGAGCTTCCCTGGTGGCCCAGAGGTATAAGAATCTGCTTTTCTTGCCTGGGAAATCCAATGAACAGAGGAATCTGGCGGGCTGCAGCTCATGGGGTCGCTAAAGAGTTGGACACAGCTGAGCGACTAAACAACAAGACCCGGCCCCATCTAAGACCAGTTAATTCCAGATCTCTATGTCTTGATTCTCAAAGTGTGGTTCCCAGATAAGAACTTCAGCATCACCTGGGAACTTGTGAGGAATGCAGATTTTCAGGCCCACTCCGGACCTACTGAATCATTACGCTGGGGCTAAGGGCAAGCCTAGGGTCCAGCCATCTGTGCTTTGCAAGCTCCCCAGTTTACTCCGATGCTCAAGTTCAAGAACCACTGCTTTAGGTACCAAGTTACCTTTTTAAAAAAGCTTCCTAAGAGTAGAATATACATCCAGGGTTGAGAATTACCAGGATGGTAGTGCTGTAGGACTTCAGAGGCATAAAAAAGGAAGAAATTGCTGGAACAGAAAAACACATCAAACTTCTATTTATAGGGGAGCTGCCTCCTACACCCCAAATGCAGTGCTGAGGAGAAAAGCAGTTAGTGTAGCTTGCTGAGGTCATGCTCAGTGACTGGAAGAGATGGTTTATGCCCTGGGATGGGACATTACCCACGCCTCCCACGCCCACCCACCCCCACCCCCATCCAGACCAGCTCCTTCCAGTCAGGATACAGAGAGAGCAATGAGCACAAATGGCCAAGGGACTCAGGACTCACCTACAGCATCAGATAGCATTCAGTGCCGCCTGGAGAGGGTATTTCAGACCAGATGGTTAAATCTGGGAATTCAACTACTTAATAGTTTATTTGAACTTATTCCTAGTAAGTTTGATTGAAGTAAATATTCCAAGTGATTGTCTCAAAGAACATTCAGATAAATACATAATTATGACAAGCCAACAAATGCTTCCACTTGATCAAGTATTCAGATTGAATACAATAAATCATTTTCAACAATTCTTTTGAAACTTTTCCTAGGAGCAGCTCTTTAAGAAACTGATAACAGGCATGTGGAAAAATACAGACAGAATCAATTTATACCTTAAGTTGCATATAATTAATTTCCTTTGCTAAATTCTTGGTAATGAAATGTATTAAAAATAAAATATCTATTTAATTTCCCCTATAGTGTATACATATTTCCTAGAGGTCAATATAAATTCTATTTTTACTTAGGATTTTTAAGCTTATCTTTGTCAGGCACTTTAGGGTTAAGTAATTTTTCATTGAAATCACTTCTTTCAAAAAGAAAGGAAGCCTTGTATTTAGACCCGGTAAAATATATTTTAAGAATTATTTAAAATAGAATTATCTTAGAAAAGAGAAAGAAAATAGGTATTAGATTCAAAGTCAGCTCACTGTGGTAAAAACCTAAAGTGAAACTTTCTCATTAGTCTTCAACCAGAAGACCACCTCCTCCTTTGTACTCTGGTTGCACGTTGATGAGATTTTATTTAGGGCCACTTTAAATTCCACTTTGTGTATGGAAAAGATACCATCTGATGCCTGAATCATCTCTGCTATGTCCCTCTCTAAACACCTCTAGTGACATGAAAGCCACCCCCTCCTGATGCAAAGGAAGCATCCTATTTTTGTTTTGAAGGTAGAAAATTACTTTTCCGTGCTGACCCTCCCTTTATCTGTCTTTCTCTCGTCCACATCTGTCCTGCTTCTGGCCTCTGGTCTCATAAACCCTGTCTAATTCCTCCACAAATATACTAAACCTTCACATATTGGAAAATTGCTACCAAGAAAAATTTGACTGAGATAAAAGTAAAGGTTTCTACAGAGACCTAAGGAATAAGTTGTAAAAATACAAGATTGGAATAGCATGAGTCAAGAGCCCACGTATTTTAGCTCCAATGTACAAAAAAGGAAGTTGAGGCTGAAAATTGTGAATGAATTTGCAGCTCAAGTGCTAGTCACTGGTGGGACTGAGATTTGAGCCCAGATAGACTTCTGTGAACTTCTGTCCTCTTTCCACCTCTCCATGTTGCCACACTCTACTCTTTCACAGTCATTTTGAATTTCCAATTTAATCCAGTTTATTATCTTCTCACACCTGCACTCTCTGTATGGTAAACTATTTACTTGGCTTCCCAAAGCCTCTCCTGTTAGAGTATGATATTTTTCTTTAATGACAGACATCATGTCTTTAATTTAGTCTAATATTCCCACAGTATCTTCCACATTAGGCTTCCCTGGTGGCTCAGTTGGTAAAGAATCTGCCTACAATGCAGGAGACTCAGGTTCGATCCCTAGGTCAGAAAGATCCCCTGGAGAAGGAAATGGCAACCCACTCTAGTGTTCTTGCCTGGAGAATCCCATGGACAGAGGAGCCTGGTAGGCTACAATACAAGGGGTCAAAAAAGAGTCGGATATGACTTAGTGACTAAACAACAGCAGCCACAATCACTCACACTGACATGTGCAAAACTTATTTATTGATATTCATGAAAAATCAAATCTTTATTTTGACAATTTACTCTCTGTGAAGCAACAGAAGGAAAAAGAAAATTATCCCAACCTAGAAATGTAAATTCGTTTTTTATTTTCTGTTTTTTTCAAAGTGTTGTCTTACATTACATGTAGTTACTGATGCCAAGGATATGTCTTGGTTAAAAACTTGGTACATTTTTCCCCCTAAAGAAACAAATGCTTAAGTACAACACTGACAACTGCCTAAATATTTTGCATTTTTTCATTTCTTTGATTAAACACACTGCTGATCTTAAGCATGTTTCTCTCTTCCAGTCTTTCTTTCCTCCAGATCTGTCTATAAATTCCGTCCATATACTCTTTCTCCATAATAAAACAAGTCTCCTGACCTCCAGAGTCAATTACACACTCCTCGGCACAGTTCAGGGCTGCACGATCCTGCTCATTTATCTCTCTCTGCTCCTCTTGCAAGGACCATGAGCTCCCCACCACACAAAACCATGAGCCCTTCTCCAGGTCCATGCCAAGTTCTCCTGCCCTTAGCTACCTGTATTTTCTCTGCTTTCCTGTAAAACTCTGGAATAGCAGCAGTTTCTTTACTTTCTGTTCTCTTCCAAACTACTAAAAAAATTTCAAAAAGAAAACCTTCAAACCATAGATTAATCCAGTTCTTAATACGACTATGAACGCTAAAAAGAACATATTTCAATTCCTGGTTATTCCTACCATAGGGAGAGTGTGACAATGAAACTGTCATTGATTTGTTTCAGGCTGAGCCTTATTGGCTGGGTGTGATGGTTAATGTTATGTGTCAACCTGACTTGGCAAAGGGATGCCCAGATAGCTGGTAAAACATTATTTCTAGACATGTCGGTGAGGGTGATTCTGCAAGAGATTAGCGTTTGACTCAGTAGACTGAGGAAAGTAGATAGCCTTCAGGAATGCCTTGACAGCTTGAATAGAACAAAAAGACAGAGGAAGAGAAAGCTTGCCATTTTCTCTTGAGCTGGGTCATCCATCTTCTCTTGCCCTTATACATCTGTGCTCTGGTTCTCAGGCCTTCAGACTCAGACTGAATTACACCTCCAGCTTTCCTGGATCTCCAGCTTTCAGATCGTGGGAACTCTCAGCCCCTATAATCACATAAACCAATTTGGGGGGTTGTTCAGTTGCTAAGTTGTATGTGACTCTTTGAACCCTGTGAACCGCAGCATGCCAGGCTATATCTATATCTATATATACACACACATATATGGGCTTCCCTGGTGGTTCAGACAGTAAAGAATCTGCCTGCATTTCAGGAGACCTGAGTTCAATCCCTGGATCCGGAAGATCCCCTGGAGAAGGGCATGGCTACCCACTCCAGTATTCTTGCCTGGAGAATTCCATGGACAGAGCAGTCTGGTTGGGCTACAGTCCATGGGGTTGCAAAGAGTCAGACACGACTGAGCAACTAACATTTTTCATACACACACACACATTGGTTCTGGTTTTCTGGAGAATTCTGAAAATGTACTAGGAAAAGTCTACTGACATGGCTTCTTATGAATATTCTGTTCTATCCTCCCACCAAGTGGTGATATTGAGGAGAATGAGGAAAATAGTGATAGTTAACTCTTACTGAGGGCTTACTCTTATGCCATGAGTCTAAGCTCTTACTTGTATAATTTTATGCACACCCCTCTAGAGGTTTGTGAGGTCGGTGCCAGCTTTACAAGAAGACAGGCTCGGAGAGATGACATAGCTTACCGAGGGTCACAGAGCGAGAAGGGATAGAACTGCACCTAAATCCACGTAGCCTGATACAGAGCTCTGGCTTGTAGCCACCATGAAGCACTGTCTTCCCAGCTTCAAGGGTCTGTGATGACCCACCTTGGGTAGGTGGGATCATACTTTATTTTCTGTGAGTATCAGATCTGCCCTTGGATCCCAAGGATTCTGGGGATGACTCCCCACATTGATGTGCACAGAAGTGAAGCATGCGTTGGTGCTCAGATGTCACTGTGGTTTCGCCTGTCTGTCCATGGGAATCGCCTCATGGGCCCTTTCAGACCCCAGATCCCCTTCCCAGAGATCCTAAGTTAATCTGCAATGAAGCACCCATGCCCATAGCTTTTAAAGGCTGGAGATTCTAATGAGAACCAATGTGGGTCCAGGTTGTCACAAATAAATGGACTAAGACTTTAACTTCATCGAAGATGAGCCCAGTTTCACTCCTCCCAGTGCAGACAGCCCTCCAGAAGGGAGCAAGGCCACTAGGACCCTCATTCTCAAACTCCAGGCACATTTCACACCAGAGCCCACTTTGCTGGCCCAGAGGAGGGAAGAGATGCACGCAGGGCTGGCCAAGAGCTTTCTGCCAAGGTCCGAGTCCCTGCTGCACCCCTGTCCTGGTGAGGGCTCAACACGCAGGTGTAATCAGAATTTCTTGGGGGATATTCAGAGCAGATCCCCCAGCAGGCACAGCTTCTAAATTTGTCCTCAAGAATGATTAATCTGTTTAAGCAAATTTCTGGAGCGTAATTAAGAAGCTCTAATCAAGGAAGGAGATTTTTATGCTGCAGCCTCGGGTGCTGATTTGGCGGTAGGCGCTCGTGACCAAAAGACCCAAATAACCTCGAGGAGCCGGTGAAGGTGATGGAGCCAGCTTCGCCAGGCAGGTAGGAGGAATGGATGGCTGGAGGCCTCTCTATGTGGAAGGAGAGAAGGCAGAGGGCTCAGCTGACAGAAGCATGCTGAGGGTCAAGGGCCATGAGCCTCGAGGTCACACCCCCCGATGAGGAGACCCAGGTTGTTAACAGCAGCCATGTTTGTAGAGGTGATATTCTCAGGGGAGGGGAGGACTGGCTGCTTAGTCCCTGCGAGCTTCCAAGGTTGGGAGAGTGAGGCCAGGGACCCTCAGGAAGCGTTAAGGAAAGGGGGGCTGGGGGCTAGGCTGATTCTCCAGTCTGCTTCTCTCTGTAGATCTTGTCTCTGGGACCCAGGAAGTGACAGTGATAGAGCCCTCCCCAAGAACCCCCCAAGGCCTAGCATCACAGTGGGATTCGTCCTCCCATCTGTGCTGGGCAGGAGGGCTACTGCTACCATGCAGAGTCTTTTTTTCTTAATTTATTTACTTTTAATTCAAAGATAATTACAATATTGTGTTGGTTTCTGTCATATCTCAATATGGATCAGCCATAGGTATACATATGTCCCCTCCCTTTTGAGCCTCCCTCCCACGCCATCCCACCCCTCTAGGTTGTCACAGAACCCCGGTTTGAGTTCCCTGAGTCATACCGCAAATTCCCACCGGCTCTCTTTTTTACATATGGTAGTGTACATGTTTCCATGTTACTCTCTCCATGGATCCCACCCTCTCCTTCCTACCCCTCAATCCGCTGTGTCCGTAAGTCTGTTCTCTATGCATAGAGTCCTGAAGGGACCTTCTTGCTGGTTCCAGGTCTCTGACTGCAATGACAGGTAGATTTTCCTCTCTCCTCTCACCTCCCTTGCACAGAAGAGTGCAGTCCACTCTCAGGTGCTGGAAGATGCCTGGGGGACAGTGGGGAAGGGAAAGGGAGAGAATCTTGGGGAAGGGAAAGGGAGAGAATCTTGGGGAAGGCAGGAAAAGGCAGAAGGGGGTTTAATATTTCTACTCTCATCTCTGTCCCTGGCTTGATCTGCCCCCACCACAGACCCTCCCTACCTTCCATTCAATCCTGCTGTGCCACCCCCAGCCTCTGGATAACACGCATCACATCTCCCCTGTCCCCTCCTTGAAGCCAGCTGCCCCAGGCCAGGCCCACATTGCTGATGAAAACATACAGTCTCAGTTGGTTGGCGCTCTAATTTCCTCTTAACCTGTATGAGGCCCATTAGATTAAGCACTCGTGACACCCAGGCTCTTAAAAGAGAAATGGCTTGGAGGGCTGCATGGTCAGCATAGGAAAGATGGTTGGGTGTTTGTCCAGCCCCTTCCCTGCTTCTGGGGGCTGGAGCTCTCTCACCTAGACCTCAGCTAGCCTGTGGGGTCCCTGCAGCTTAAACAAAGGGGAGGACATGAGGACACTACAGATAAGAGGATAAGTATCTTACAGATGTATTATGGATAAGATGACGGTACCAACTCAGGCAACTCGATCATCTCCAGCACCTGCTCAATGGCTCGGCTCCCCCTGGGAATTGTTGTTTTGTCACTCAGTTGTGTCCAACTCTTTGCAGCCCCATGGACTGCAGCTCCCAGGCTCCTCTGTCCATGGAATTCTCCGGTCAAGAATATTGGAGTGGGTTGCCATTTTCTTCTCCAGGGGATCTTCCCAACTCAGGGACCAATCCCATGTGTCCTGAATTGGCACGTGGATTCTTTACTGCAGAGCCAACTGGGAAGCCCCACTGGTGAATTATATTCCCTTTCAGGGCACAAGGACATAGTTTCTGAATTTAGAGGCCAGGTTAAGAGAGAGAAGTGGAGTCAAGTGTGTGAGGGAGGCCAGTGTCAACAGGCTAGAGACGTGTTTCTAGGAATTCAAGGGAGACACTGGACTGGACTGGAAGGAGAACGCTTCCCTCTCTCTCTCTGTCCAAGGACACTGCCCTCTGCGATGAAATGAGCAAGAACAGCAGCCTGAATATCCCTGAGATAGGGGCCTTCCTTCCCACCTCTAGTGCTGGAGTTCATCTTCCCCGTTTTCCAATTCAAGGGCCCCTTTGAGGAGCTGACACAGTCCTGATTCCTATTCAAATGTTTTCTAAGGTTTGTTGACTAATATTGAAGACAGATTCCAACTCCCTAAAGAGTGCGGCTACGGGACAATGTCAACAGCATTAATGCTCAACAAACACAAGATATGTTTAACTCAAATATTTAAATACAAATGCTCTGCTTTGGTACTGAGCAGATATGAAAATGCTCTGCTGCGTTTAACTGAGGTGATCCAGTGAGAGACATCAATGCTATTAAATAACCACAAACGTTTGCCTGGAAAAATCCACTGGGCTGTCATGTACTGACCCTGATTTTTTTTTTTTTTTCCAAATTGGCTGTGAGGGGCAACTTACCTCCTGAATGATGTGTCTCTCCACTCCTACCGGGCCTAAAGTGTGCCCACCAGACAGACACAGAGAGCCGCTGGCACTGCGCCCATGGGGCTGGCCTCATGAGCAGGTTAGGCTCTGCCCTGCCCTTCAGACTGACAGCCCAGCTCCTCTCAAGGTCAGAGTCCAAGGAACTCAGCTGAGCAAAACATATGGTCCTGCCTCCAGAGTCTTTGATATTTTTGGCCGAAGCTCACTGAAAACTACCAAGATATAACACCCTGACTTTCCAAGTCAGATGTTCCCAAGGTAGAGGGTCAACTGAGAATTTTAGAGAGGCCTGGAGCTTGAAAAAAATCGTGGCTGCTCTTTTTACCATATGTTTCAAAATAATATACTAAGATACAAGAGAAGTCGAGACATTTTGGGTGCCATCAATAACACGCAAATATCCTCTGCCAAGTATCTCCCTTTTGCCGCCCCGTTCCACTGTCCACCTCTCTCTGTCCGGCTCTGTGTCCTGGGAGGCTAAGTAGATGGACTATTCCAACAGGTTCTCTTGCTCTTGGCTTCCAGTGGTGTTTGACCATTGGGAAACAGAGCAGGAGATGAGAGGGCGGGAGGAGAGGGAAGTCGTGTCACTGTGAGCTGACTGTGGCTCCATCATCTGCCCTCTCTACCTAGCTCTGTGTATCTCCAAGTACAGGTCACGCTTCCAGGACTAGACCCTTCATGTTTGGAAGAGACGGGGGTTACAGGGCCCACTGTTACTAGCTTGAGGACCATGCTACATCCTTTGTGGTTTCCCTATTCCTTGTTCAATAATTTTCAAAAACTCAAATTTGTCCGATGCGATTGTGTCATTTATTTCCAGCTTATGTATGGGGGGGCGGTGTGAGTGTGTGTGCACATGCGCATGTTCAGTCGCTCAGTTGTGTCCACCACTCTGCGACCTCATGCACTATAGCACGCCAGCTCTTCTGTCCATGGAATTCTCCAGGCAAGAATACTGGAGTGGATTGCCATTTCCTCCTCCAGGGTATCTTCCTGACCCAGGGATTGAACCAGTGTCTCTTGCATCTATAGTATCTAATGTCAAATTATTTCAAAACCATTTCCTTCGGTGCCCCATCTTTGTTAATGCCTTAAGAATATCCTGAGTTTTTTCTTGGGTAATCCAGCACCTCAAATGAGGGCCAGTTTGTAATGTATACATCTTGCCCCTGTATTGGGTCTACCCCTAAACCATTACACCAGGGCAGATGCACTAAAGTGCAGCCAGCCATGGGCAACCAATGTTGAAGAACAGGATGGAATAGTCAAAGGTAAAAGAATCAGTACTTTTCTTACAAAAATCCGGAGTGATTATTATGATTTCTAATTTAGTATTGCTAAAGATCATAAATGATTTAATTGCAAAAATCTACTTAAATAAAAATGATTTGGACTTCAGTTATTGTCAGCTGAAATACTGTAAAGAGCCTAAAACCTGGGAAAGAAAATAGGAGTAAATTATCAAATTTTGTAACATTTGTGCTCACTAGGAAATCCTCCATGCTTTCTCTCTCTCCTGATGCCACGGTTTGCTTCCCACAGAAATGAAACAGAAGCGAGCCCCCGCTCCACGGTCCAGGATGTGCCAGCCTGCTATTTATTACCTTTGATTTCCTGGGTCAGGGATAGAGATCAGATGACTCATCCTGATTCCAGGCTTAGTTTAGTTATCTCCCCTGGGAAGCCATCCTGGCTCCTTCCACTGTGCTCCTCAGGCATTAAAAGGATTAGTAATTTTATATCATAATTCTCAGATTTCTGTCTTTCTGGCTTCCCTACAGGTTGTGATTTTTCTGACAGCAGAAATGAGGTCTATCCCCCTATTATCTCCCTCATACACCTCAAGTCTCCCTCCTCAGATATTTGCTGAGAGGATGGATAAACGAACTGATGAGAGAGTTGAAGGTCTATCACTTCGCAAGATAGATTCATTCTCCGATTTTTTTTTCCAGATCCTAATAAATGTCACATTCCCAAACCTGATATACAACAGTGGTGCAGTTTGGAAGTAATTTTTTCCAAATCTAAAATACTGAAGTGGTCTAGTCAAACAGGACAAGATCCCACCACCTCTCCTTTGAGGAGCATCAGGACTCTCTGGTGATTATACATTTTAAAGCACTCTTTTATATTTGATAGCAAGCAGGAGAATGTGTGTAAAATGAGGTAGGTATCTCCCTCAGAGGAGAACTCTGTTTATTTTTATTTACGTGCAGTGTTTGCCAATCTTTTTTGTAACATTTGTGTAACATACCTTTCCATTCAGGAAAAGGAAAAATGTACCAAAGACTTACTTTTTCCATTCAAAATAGGAAAAAAAAATGGCCCAAAAGGAGGGAAATCGTGGGGTTTTTTCCCACACAGTTACTTACTTTATTAAATAGAAAAAAGCCAATGAAAAAATTAACATGACTTTTTAGCCACTAACCTGTTCCATTTTGGTGACATTTGAGAAGTAGACACACAAAGGGGATGTTCTAATTTTTATTTAATTAATAGACTTTATTATTTGTACTGGTTTTAGGTTTACAGAAAAACAGAGCAGAAAGTACAGAAAAACCCATCAATCCTCTCACTCTTCCAGCCCCTCTGCCTTCCCCAGCCCCAGCTCCCCTATCATTAACTTCTTGTGCTGGTATAGTGACTGTTACGATTTGTGACATATCCACTAAAATTCATTGTTTACCTGAGTTCCCTTTTTGTGATGTACATTCCATGGGTTCTAACGAATTCATAGTGTCACGTACCCATGTACAGGATCTTACAGAAGAGTTTCATTACCTAAATAGTCCCTGTGCTTCACCTATATAACCTTCCTCAACCACTGACCTTTCACTGTCTCCACAGATTTGCCTTTTCTATAACGTCACATAGTTGGAATCACACAGTATGTATGTAGCCTTTTCAGATTGGCTTCTTTCACTTAACAATACACATTTAAGTTCATCCATATCTTTTCGTGCCTTGATGACTCATCTCTTACTCTTGAATAATATTCCATTATATGAGTGTACCACAATTTATCTATTTCCAATCAAAGGACAGTTTTGGGCAATAATTTCTTTGTTTGTTGCTTCCAGTTTTTGGCAATAATTTATTTTTTTTGTTTGTTTGTTTAGCTTCTATAAACATTCATGTGCAGGTTTTTGCAGGACTGTATGTTTTCAACTCCTTTGGGAACAATTGTTGGATCATGTAGTAAGCCTATGTTTTGCTTTGTAAGAGACTGCAAATTGTTCCAAAGTGTCTGTACCATTTTGCATTCCCACCAGCAATGGAAGAGAATTCTAGTTGCTCCACACTCTTGTTGGCATTGATGTTGTCAGTCTTTTGGATGTCCTGATAGGAATATAGTGGTATCTTGTTGTGTTAATCTGCAAATCCCTAATGACATAAGATATTAAGTATCTTTTCATATGCTTATGGGAGAAGGAAATGGCAACCCACTCCAGTATTCTTGCTTGGAGAACCTGTGGACAGAGGAGCCTGGAGGGCTGCTGTCCATAGGGTCGCACAGAGTCGGCCACGACTAAAGCGACTTAGCAGCAGCAGCGGCATATGCTTATTTGCCTTGTGTGTATTCTCTATCAGCTCAATGTGTTTTCTGTTCAGATCGCTTACCCACTTTTTAGCTGGGCTGTTTTCTTATTGTTGAGTTTTAAGAGTTTTTTGTATAGTTTGAATACAAATCCTTTATCAGATATGTTTACAAATATTTTCTCACATTCTATGGCTAGTCTTTTAATACACTTAAAGTTTTCCAATTTTTAAAGTATAATAGAATTTTAGAATTTACAAAACTTGTTCAAATGTTGTATGTCATTGCATCCACAAAATTATTCTTGGAAGTAGATGTTACAATGCCCTCATTAAAGATATAGACACAAAGAGGTGAGGTGATTTGATTCTGGTCACATAGGAGGTCAGGGTAGAGAGTAGAGAACAGGGGAAGGATTTGCTTTGATCAGTGGGATTTGGGGGCTGCCTGTGGTGTGTCGGCCCTGTGATCGCTAGGGGCTACAGGGCTGTACAAAATAACTTCCCCTACTCCCGGCTGGGCTGGCTGACTCCTGGGGATGTCAGCTCTCTGCTTGCAGTGAGCTGAAGGTTTACATTAAAGAGGATTCTGGTTTTCAGAGATCTCACATCTAGCATCCTCATCCCACATCTCTCAATGGGTGATGGGATTCAGGACAAGGCAGCACAAATCATGCCACTTTGGCATATTGATTGTTTCAAATTAAAGTTAGGATAGCCAGTACAAGAAGGACACTCTGACCCTCTTTTGTTCCCCTGAAAGCAGGAAATAAATCTCCCATGTGAAAGGTGGTCTCCCTGCACAGGAGGAAGAGACGTCCTTCCCACCAGAGACAGGAATTTGAGACCCAGAAGGCTATGTAAACAAAATTTATTTCTTCTTCACCAATTCACTACTCCAAGTCCACACTTCTTTATCTTGCCAATTCTTCACAAATGTATCATTTATCCATTTTATATCTGTCTAAAATGTATAAACGCTGCCTGCTTTGGTCACTTCTTTGAGTTTCATATTTTTTAATGAGTTCTCATATGTACTGAATAAAATTTGGTTTTCCCCTGTTAATCTGTCCTGTGTCAATTTAATGATTAGTTCAGTCAAAGAACATAGATGGAAGGAGGGAAAATTTTCCTCCCATCCATGAGGTAACTCTCTCCATCAGGTCTCAGCCTCCTTCCTGCGGTGTCTGTGGTCTGGATTCCACTGGTGTGCAACTACTTTGAGACAAAAGAGTTCAATTTTTTTTCCCAGAGTCCAAAGTGATTGCCCTTGAAATACCTTCTCCTCCTTTGGCAAAATGAACAAACAAGCAAACCACAGCAAACACCACCAAAACAAAACAGTGAACCCTCTCTCTGTGAGCTGACATTACTGCATTTTGGCTCATGTGTGAGTGAGCACATCTTCTAGGGGGTGTTGATCTCCATCTTACTCTAGTCTCAGTCCTTCCGGAGATGGGAACCACACTTTGAGATTCATGGCACGTGGTGTGTGTGTGTGTGCTCAGTCGTGTCCAACTCTTTGCTGACTGTAGGTCGCCAGGCTCCTCTGTCCATGGAATTTCCTGGGCAAGAACACTGTAGTGGGTTGCTATTTTCTACTCCAAGGGATCTTTCCGACCCTGGGATCGAACCAGTGTCTCTTGTGTCTCCTGCACTGGCAGGCGAATTCTTTACCCCTGCACCAGCTGGGAAGTTCCACGGCACGTTAGGAAGCTGCATAAACTCAGTGTATCACTAGTGTAGTAAAGGAACCATGATGAAAACTCTGTACTATAGAGAATCCCAATGAACAACACCCATGTACAGGGACCCCATGCCAACTTCTGCCCACCAGGATGCTCGGGTCCAGCCTAAGGCAGCCCTAAGGTCCAGCCTAAGGGTCTCCAGGCTTGCATCTTCCCTGAGTCTAGAGATTTAAAGTTCCCTTTCTTCTTGCTCTTGCTGAATCAGATTAAATAAAGACAGCATTAGCAGCACAAAGAATTTAATGAAGTGGTTAATGGTGTGGGTGATGTCAATAGGAATTTGGCAGCATCTGCGAGGATAATCTGAGAGAAATAATCAAGAGTTGACAACCCTTCTTTCAGAAAGCAAAATTGCCTGGTTCTGGTTATACCAGTAGTTATTGGCTTCCCTGCCTGCAAAAATGTCACAGTAATACCAATGGGGTTGTTTACACAAGTGGAAAAAATCTGACTCCTTGATAACATGTTTCAGTTGCAACCCCTTTAATGACACTCAGAGGCCTTCCAGTAAGAGAGAAATCTCCAAACTAAGGGAGCAGTTGTCCGGAAACAGTGCCCTTCCTCACTAAGGTTATTTATGTTCATTGGGCTAATGGTTTTTGTCCAGTAATACATTTAAATTGCTTTTCATTTTACAGTTATGCTTTGCTATCACATTTCAGAAAGTGGCTTCTCTTCCTCTGTACAGCCGGCAATTTCCTCAAGTATGCGATGACAGCATTGTCCTTTTGAAGTCATTTGAAATAGACTCGGTCTCAGCCATCTCTCAGGAGAATATTCTCTGGCTGATCATCATAGTCAAGTGGAAAGTACAAATGAACTTGGGCTGTCTGGTTCTTTCTCTCTCTGGTTCCCTGGAGGCCCTGCAGCAGGGTGATGGCGAGCCTGTGATCTGGGATGGAGCCCGACTTTCAGAACTCTGACGTTATCTGAGAAACAGGCCCCCAGTTCGGGTATGAGAAGTGCAAGGATGGAGAGGAGACACTGCAAATGATTTATACACTGAGTCACACTTACTTGGTATGGATGACAAAGAAGAGAGGGCTCTGTAGAAACGAACACAATCAGGTTTATACAACCTTGTAGCGGAGATTGTTCAGTTCAACTGACAGCTCATGGGGCAGTTGGGGAAAAAAAGTCTTCTTTTAAATCTAGGGGGAAAAAGGTGGGTCAGGCTCTGAAATAAATATGAAGCACATATATAATTCTAAACTCAAATATATGAGGTAGTAACTGTGATATAAATGCCATAATATATTAGCTTTATTTTAAAAAACTGAAGTAAAAATTTACACAAAGATGGATCACACTTATGCCTGATTTTGAATCTGAGAACTAAGTGTATATTGTAAGTTTTGAAGGTATAGGATACCTCATTTTATTGCACGTCACACATAATGCATTTTTTTTAAACAAATTGAAGGTTTATGGCAACCCTGGATCAAACAAGTTATTTTTTTCCAATAGCATTTGCTCACTTTGTGTCCCTGTGTCAAGTTTTGAAAGTTCTTGAAATAGTTCAAACATTTTCGTTATTGTTACATTTGTTACCATGATCTGTGATCAGTGACCTTTGATGTTTCTACAATTCCCTGACAGCTCAGGTGATAATTAGCATTTTTTAGCAATGAAGTATTTTAAAATTAAGATATGTACATTTTTTAGACATAATGCCATTGCACACTTAAACTCCAGTATAGTGTAAATGTAACTTTTACATGCACTGAGAAACTGGAAAACTCATGTGGACCCACTTCATTGCAGTGGTCTGGAACTGAATCCACAATATCTCCGAGGTATGCCTGTAATGGTTTAAGTTAATATGAGGTTAACATTCAAGTTTAAAAGTTTTAACCTTACTGTAGAGTTGACTGGGAAGCAAAGAAAAGGGACCGAGAAGTGTAAATTGCGCTGCTCATCGGTAGCAGTTTCATCTCAGAAACCTCGGCTCTGCGCCAAGACGTGGAGGACTGTGGTGGCAGCGATTGCCCCTCAGCAGGGAAAGGTGAGCCCTTGGGGAAAATCTGTTCCCTGCTCCGTGAGGCGGGCATCTTCCCTGCCCGCTGTGCGATCTTGCCACTTGGTTGGCTCTACCTTGTCTGTGACTGCAGGCGAGGGCCTGTTCTTCTCCAGGAATACTATTCATCAGCTAATTCATGACTCTGTTCATCTTGCCACCACCAATTACTGACATTGCTCTCTGCAGTCGGCTCAAAAGCTGGGACAGATTCTGTCTAAAATAGATAGTTGGCTGAGGAGCAGGTGGTGGTGGTCGTGGCAGGCAAGAATGTCACACAAAGGCAACTCGGAAGGGAAAAGTGCGCACCCGGACCAGACAACCATTTGTTTTTTAAAAGAAGGCATATGGAATATTGGATGTGTGGGTAGGAGTGAAAGAAGAACCCTAAAATAGTAATTCACATGGATAAATGCCCAAACACAGAAGAAAAAGATCTTGGTCTGATTCCAGTTTGAGTGGTGTTCCTAGGGAGGATTGTGGCATGCTTTAGAGACAACCCCTCTGCATTCCCTTTCAAACTTCAGTTCCCATCTGGTGGGTTGGTGCAGGTGTTTGAAGACCCTTGTCTTTGCTGTTGCTTCAATCACAGTCCTCAGCACACAAGTGCTGCTCTGGAAATATTGTTTTATATGTGACCCATTCCTTTGAAGTCAGATCTTTGGGATGTAGGGCTTCCCTGGTAGCTCAGATAGTGAAGAACCTGCCTGAAGTGCAGGAGACCCACGTTCAATCCCTGGGTAGGGAAGATCCCCTGGAGAAGGGAATGGCTACCCACTCCAGCAATCTTGCCTAGAGAAGTCCTTGAACAGAGGAGCCTGGCAGGCTACAGTCCACAGGGTTGCAAAGAGTCGGACATGACCGAGAGACTAACACACACACACGATACTTTGGGATGTGGGGAGAGGAAGACCAAAGAGGACTTTTGGCAACGCAGATCCCACTGACTTGAGTATTTGGGGGTCACAGACAGACAGCTGATGAACTTTAACTAAACTCTTTAAAAGTTCTAAAACTTCCAAATTCAGACACTAATTACAGGGCAGTTTCCATATCTGAGGGACAATTTAATTCCTAAAGCAGATGATTTGGAGTTAAAGGATTCTTTTAACTATTAATCCCTAAAATGGGAATATTGATTTGGGTGTGCTGAGGTAAATGTTTAGTTTGAAAAGGAGAGGCACAGCTTTCAGTACATAGGAAGTAATCCTGAAGAGTCCTAGATAAGAATAGGTTCTTCCTGTAGCAAAGTTCTCTTTAAAGGCTGAGGATTAGCAAAAGATTCACTTGCTCAATTGAGATCCAAATTGAAATGGTGGCAGAACACATTAAAAATGAGCATCTTTCCCCATAGGCCCGTGGAGGAAGGCATTTCTTGTCATTCACCCAGCCATAAAAACCTTACAGATATTCTCAGTGGAGAAGAAAGAAGAAGGGGAAAAGAAAAAACAGCTTTTGTGAGTGGACAGTGTGGAAGTGGGAAGATGTGCTGTTTTAGCAAGAGCTGGAACTCAGGTGGGAAAAAGGTACAGAGCCCAGCAAGAAGGAAAAGAAAGTGAGGGAATCCTACTATCTGGCTCCAGGATCACTTCTCTAACCCTAAAGCGATCAGTTCTCCAACCCTAAGGCCAACTGCTTAAACTGTGCTTCTCGACCCTACGATTTCTGATATCCTTAGGCCATCGTGCCAAGGCTGTAGATGTGCTATCTAACTGTACATCAGTCCTGGAATCAGTGTAGCTGGGAAGTTCCATACCCTGGGACACATTATATGCTGTAACTTGGATCTTCCTCAGAGATCTGATAAATCAAAAGAATTTTATTCTTTCAAAGTAGAACAGGGAACTCCCTGGTGGTCCAGTGGTTGATTCTGTGTTTCCACTGCAGGGGGCACAGTTTCAAACCTTGGTGGGGAAACTAAGATCCCACATGCCATTAAAAAAAAACACAAAAAAACAGTATCACACACCCATTTTCTTAGTCTTCAAAATGCAGATTATCAAGTTCCCAGGTGGCTCAGATAGTAAAGAATCTGTCTGCAATGTAGGAGACCCAGGTTTGCAAAATCCCTGGGCTGGGAAGATCCCCTGGAGATGGGAATGGCTACTCACTCCAGTATTCTTGCCTGGAGAATCAGAGGAGCCTGGCAGGCAATGGTCGTGAGTTTGCAAAGAATCAGACACAACTGAGTGACTAACATTCACTCTCCAGTGGCTAAGACTCTGTGATTCCACTGCAGGGGGCAGTTTCAATCCCTGGTGGGGAACTAAGATCCCACATGTCAGTTAAAAAAAAAAAAAAATGTAGAACAGCATCAAACACTCATTTTCTTTTAGTCTTCAAAATGCAGATTATCAAGTTTCACATGAATTTGTATGTAACTTCTTGCTGTTTGTTGTCCATGCCCAACTTCATTTGTATTGCATTTCAGCAGACCAATTCTAACCCCAGTAGACCATACACCCTCAGAAGACTGCCTTGTTGGTGCTTAGCAGGTCCAAGAGCAGGCATCCATCACAGAACTGAGGAATGACTGGATTGGTGGGGAGCATGACAGCAATTTAATGGATGTGCCATATGGGTAGTGAACTCTTTTGGAGCCAAAATAAGTGAGGTGAACTAATTTTTACGGGCTTTGAAACAGAAGTGGATGAAGCACTGTTTTTATTGTATTTATTTTTATAAATAAAAATTGCACATTGTGTGTAGTTTTTGTATGTATACTGTATATTGTTTATAATTCTATTGTATTGTATTTATTCTAACAACAGTTTTGATTTTGACTGACACACAACACAGGTTTAATGCAGGTGAGGCTAGGCTTCCATGTGTTAAATACTTCATATTCTACTTACAAGAAGGGTTCAGTTTTTGAGGACTTGTCAAAAATATCACTTTTATTTTTAATACACTGCTATAAATACCTAAGCCAAGATACAGCATGGGAGAAGTAAAAATTTTAAGTTATTTTATAAAAGGTCATCTAAATTTCTCTAGTATTCATCTCAAAGATTGTATCTTGGAGGGAAAAAATTTTTAAATTATATCAGTATTGCTTTTCTATTCAATATACTTCAAATAAATGCTTCATATTAGACAGCAAATTATTAGCTATTTTTGCATCTACCAAGTATATTGCTTTTAATGTGTTTTCAGTGCCTTCATATTTTGTTTCTGGAAGATATGAATTTTTATGTTTAATATGTCTTTCATAAGCACCACGGATATGATGTCGAATAGTAGAAAAAAATCAAGACATTATACACGAGTATATTTCTTGGAAGTATTTCCATGCTGGCATTAAAACCATTTTGATTTTGGCTTTAAAATCACTTTTAGGGAGAAGGAAATGGCAACCCACTCCAGTATTCTTGCCTGGAAAAGTCCATGGACAGAGGAGCCTGGTGGGCTGCAGTCCATGGGGTTACATGACTGAGCACGCGTGCATGAGGGTGGAGGGAAATGGGTTGGTAGCAATAAACTGGTAGAACCAAAAAAAAAAAAAAAAATCACTTTTAGACATTGAACTTTTAAAGACCTGTTTGTATGAACTTTCCTTTTCTCCCTTTCATTCTCCATCGTTCTCAAGAAACTTTCAATCCCCATTTTTTCGTCTGACTCTGCAATACACAATCCTGAGACAAAATGACCTTTTGTGAAATTCTCTAGGGTAAGGGATCTCCAAGTAGCTGAGCCTTAAAGCAGGAATTATTATTTTATCTCTTCCAGCAAAGGATTTCACTTTATGCTTTAATTTCTGGCCTGTTGACCCAGGATTGCAGATTCTTTAAGTCTTTGGGAACCTGCCTTCTAAAGTTCATCGAAAATTTTGTCTCTACTTCTCCCCGACAAGAACAGAGCTCACTCTTAAAAGTCTGGGAGAGAAAATGTAGTGGGGATAGGGTTGCAGGGAAATGTAAGGGACACAGCAAGTTAATAAAAATTTTATATGGTTGTAAGTTTTAGCATTTGGGCCTTTTTAGACATTAACTAGAAAAAAAAATCATAGAAAGCATGACCTAAATAAATCACATGTTATGAAAAGCCATCTTTGATTACTAAAATCTGCTTAGAGAGTGTAAATTTAAAAAGGTCAAGTACAGAGGTACCCAGCGTTTTTTAAATTTCAAATGACCTTCACTCCGGCAATGCTGTGGGTCATGGATTTCTTTTGCTTTGGACAAGAAACATACTTTTTGAATTGTGAGGTGATACATGGAATGAATATTTGTGTATATAAAAATATTTGCTTTTAAAGACTGTATCTGAAGTATTTATACATGAAATCTCATCTGGGATATGCATCTCTCAGTTGGGGAATGAAATGGTGGAAAATGGGTGAAATACAGATGAAATGAGAACTGAGGACATACAGGTACTTGATACAGGGTGATGGGTACATGGAATTCAATATGCTAACTTCTCTGCCTTTGCATCTATTTGTAAATTTCCGTATTTCAAAAAGGTGAGGTTTCTGATACACTGTGATTAATAATTTTACCTTCATTCAGTTTGCATGAAATACAGTATTAGTTTTAGCTCACTTACTGGTAAGAACCATGTTATTGTTCCTTTCAACAAATTTCATGTTCTACCCCAAAGGACAGATGTAATTATATATGTAAGATCATAAAATCACACATAAGTGCATATTGTCATCCTTTTTTCTAACTCAACTTATATTCTTTGGCATGGTGTTCCCCCTAGTATACTTTATTCTCAATAATGCAAAGGAAGTGCACTATGAGTATTAGAAAATATAATTCATTAGGCAGACTGATCTTATAGAAAAATCTTAACAGTACTACATACACAAGTATGGATTAGCTATGTGAAATTAACCTATCATGGGTTTTCCATACCATCAAATCTCCTGAAACACCTTACCCCAAGGTATCAGGGCCTTAGAAGTTCATTTTGAAGATTAAGTTACACTTAGCATCTCCTTTGAATACACTAACATATCAACCTTCAAGTTGGAATGAATATAGGTAACAATTACCACTTAATGGGCATTTCTGTTACAATGCCTCACACCAACATTTTCATATATATTGTCTTTTTATCCCAGTAGTGGTGTTAAGAAGGTATTATTACCATCATTTAGGTAAGTGAAGTGTGATTCAGGGAGGTTAAGAAACCTAGTGGTAATTGGGTGGACCCAAACTTTGGAGCCAAATATGTCTGAATGCAAACAACTGTGACATAATCATAGCATATATGGATTTGGGTTGCCTAAAAAGTCTGTTTGGGTTTTGCCATGTTATAGAAAAACAGAAATGAACCATTTGGCCAACCCAATAGTTACATCATGTGTGCGCATGTGCACTCATGCACCATTCCAAAGGATTAAAAAAAAACAACAACCCAGGATATCCAAGGTTTTAGGTCTCAGGAACATCCTATTCAGCAAAGTTGAGGTCTGTGTTTATACTACTGTCTTAATGATACTATTCCAATCCTTTTACTGGTTCAGGGAAAGACAATGTGCTTAGGTCACACTTTCCAAGGTGGCTCTTCTGCACGTGGACTGAAGTGTTCTTCCTTCTGTAGGGATGACCTCTGCTCTACATGTTAGGGAAAGCAACTAAGGCTGCTCAGACAGAGGTGAATCTCAGGTAGAGTTTCGAGGAGACCATCATATGACATTCTAAAATAGCTGAGAGGTCTTACTTGTATTCAAGTATTTTCCTTACTAGTTTTTAGTGAAATGGTATACTGAAGGCATATACACGATGGTCAGTAGTTTGAACCAAAAAAAAATATATATATTTAAATAATATCTTTAAAATATTTCAAATTTTTATTAAATATTTTTATTCAGTTTTAAGATCACAGTTAAAGTACTTTAGCATGTTATACACATGACTTACATGTGCAATTTTTAGAAATATCAAATTAAGTATAAGATTTTGAAGAAAGAAATTATATAAATGTGTATATTGACTTTTACTACACATACATCTAAGAAAGCAATAATTCTGTTGTACCATTAAGTGGAAATCATTTATTACATGGCATGTTTACACCAACTCTAAAGAGAACCAAGCCAATTTCTGAAAGCAAAAAAATGAGCGATTCGGTCATGCTGAAAACTGTCAACAGACTTAAGATCTGGTGGTCAAATGAAGCTGTGGTTAATTTTTGACAGGTAAGTAAGCAATTCAAACCTGTGAGAAAAGTTCATCATCTGGTATGTGGAATCTCAGGTGGTTTTTATTCCTTTTTGACAAATTCCTGAGAGCAAGACTAGTTTAGTGCTAATGAAATGAGAAATATGTTGCCAAGCATATGTTGAGCTCCAGATCACAAACCTCCCCTCCCCCAGTTCTGCTGCTAGGAGCCCAGGCACTAATGTGAGGTGTCAGGGGATGTGACCACCCCTCTGGGGCGGCAAAGGAAGGTCACTGTTAGTCTGTGAAACATGCGCCTCTGTGATTTAGGTTAGAGCTTGTGAGGTAAGACTTGCTGTGCGGTGGGAGGGCGTGGAGGCATTGAATTAGGTCTGTGTTACTCGGTAACCACTTCTGGCCCAAGTTATTAGAAAATCTTTGGAAAGAGTAGTAATGTTCACAATAACTAGGTTCTGTGCATAAAAATCAATTTAAGGGCAGGATCAATTTTGACCACTGGCTGCAACAAGAAAACAGTGGCCAGCAAAGTTCTAAGCACAAGGTTTCTTCTTTTCAATTATTAGTACAAATCATACCACCACAAATAAAATTTGGCCATGAGAGGGAGCTTTTTTGTATGTGCGAAGAAAATGTGTATTTATATATTTTTAAGGAAAGCATAGATGGAGGTGTGTGAGGGGAATCAAATGGATCTGCCTTGTTTACTCTTTTGTTGCTTCTTTTTCTATCATGTGAGGAAGATGATGTCCCCAGTGAAAAGGACAGGATTATGTAATATAGGGTATAATAAACTTCACTATCATTTCCAAAATGAAAGTAAAGCAGTCCATCAAACCCTGAATACTTCACCAGACAGATCTGGTAAGATGAACTGAAAACTCTTTTTTTTATATTATAAGTATGATGTTAGTTGATCTAAATAAGATACTTTTTAAAAAAATATCCCCAAACTCCAATAAAAACAAAATCCAAATCTAACTCTTTGGGAATACTTGTATAAATAAAAGCAACACCTAATTAACAATTAGTACACTCTTTACAAGGTGCAAAAAACAAGGTTCTATGTGGGGAAGGCTAAATTTTAATTCCCACCTAGCAGTCACGCTGAATACTTTGTCGGTCAAATGTCGTAAAAGCATTGGCTTCTGCTGCCCATTTTCAGCAATACATTGTTCTCTCTGGAGAAGGTGGTTTGTGAGTCTAAACACTGCAGTGGAAAATAGTGGCACTGAAGGTAGAAGCAAAAAAAGGACAAACTTTGGAAACAGGACTTACTGAAATTAACTGTTAAAGCCGAGGTAGCCCATTAGGGTTGGCCTTATCTGAGGGCTCTGTGGAGCACTGCAATCAAAGGTGAGCCTCCTCACAGCATCGCGCACACCCCGACTCTCCCTTTACAAATGATGACTCCGGGCCTTGCATGAATTCCTTTTCCCCGGTGAAGCGGCTTCCCCTTTGCTGTATGGATGCCGGCCTCCAGCTGCTGGTCTTCAGAACACGAAGGATTCGTACAGTAGTTTGCAGGCAGCATGGTCCCACTGCTTCACATTAATGCCAAACGCCAAACTTGGAACAGACTTCCTTGATACCCCCAGCCCTCCCCCCGCATTGTATAAACAAAACATATCATTCGGTTTTCAGCTCACTCCTAGTGCTGTTATCAATTTATAATTTGCTTGAGATTTTACATAGGTGCAAACATTTCCATATGATGAGCCAAAGACTACAGAGTGCAAACAAAATTTTCTAGGACTCAGTCAGGGTAGCATCTGACTTGATAAGAGAATGACGGGGATTAAACAAGTTGGATTCTGAATAACCAGACTAGTTCAAATGCTCCTTTTTGTTCATAGTGTTCCATCACTTTTTTCCTCTGCAGCAGTTTTAATGGCAGGAAATAGAATAACAGTGATAACATGGGGATGAGTTCAACATGGGTTTGAGGGGGCATTGGTAGAAAGCTCATCTGATGGAATTAAATAAATATATTTCCAATACTTGAGGGGAAAAGACTGTCAGGATTATGAGAGTATGACATATCCTTTAAAAAAAAGGGGGGGGCTTTAATTAATTAGCAATTTTGATCTAAAATCTGGGAACTAACCTAATTTGGGGTTAAGAACCTGTATCTTCAATGTGGCTGTAGGACATTTTTCTTTTTCCTTATCTCATTATAGTTATCCAAACAAATAAAAACTTAAAAAGGATGTCTTACAGTATTTTCTTTCACTCAGCTTCTTAAGAGCTGCAGCTTCAGTTACTATTATATACTCTACACACTTCAAAATTACATAGGAAAATACCCAGAATAACTAAATAAATAAAAGGCTAAAGAAAACTGGAACAGTACTGCGTCTCCATCTGAGACTGATCATCCACTTCCAGCATCACAGAGAAGGGCTAGGACAATTTTTTTTTGTTTTTCAAAAGATTTATATACAGGTTTGAATCCAGAAATTAAGGTTAAAAGCATAAATATTGATAATTTCAACTAGATTCAGAATGGTTTCAGAAAGATATGATACAACAATTTAGAATAAAACAAAGCAGAAGAGCATCATATTTTGGTTTGCTTGAGATATACATAAGGTGCAACAACTTTTTCTCGAGGATGCTTGTGGGACAAATGTTAGTGTAGATGGTGTTTGCTGGCAGATTAAGGTACACACCATAGCAATATGATTTTCCAAAATAAAAAAGAATGCAAGAAGTGAAATGAAAATGATAAATGGGGGGGGGCACTACATGTTGGTCTGAAATACTTGTGCTAACAAATGTTATTACCTGAAAACACCAACAACCCTCTCCAGCGGATTCAGGGCATGAGAAAAGCACTATTACTGAAATCAAGACTTTGCTCAGAGAAACAACAAGGCGAGTGTCTAGAGGACTATAAAGCTTTGCAGGATTTCTGCTACTCTCAGTGCCTAACCGCTTAAAAATTAAGCATTTCTACAAAAAGTTTTTTTTAAAGTATCTGAAAACAGTCATATCCAGTAGGTTGCCCTCCACCCCCACCCCTGCCTAAGGGAAAAGCCACTGAGGTTTAGGAAAAGCAGATCAAGTAAGATATATTAATCACATAGAAAAAAGTAATCTTTTGTTTCGCTTCTTTTTAAAAAAAGGTCCCGTGAATATACAGCAATCTCTTAAGGAACTCTAGTGAAATGTAATCGGAGGACTGGAAGGAAGGAGGGGGCTCCGGCAAAAATAGATCTATTCTAACGTGTTCTAGAGAATAATAAGTTAGTACCATTGTCAAGGTGCATGTTCTGCACCAAAAAATTTTTGTTGATTTTTAATTTTTTTTGGATTTTAGCTAATAATTTTTAAATCACTGCTAGCAAGTGGTCCAAAGCCTCCAACAGCCACCAACACTAGGACCCAGCAATTTTTAAACATTTACTTTGTGTTTTGAAATTTAGAAAATATTAATAAAACAGCATCATAGTAAAAACATTATGCTACAATCTGGGGCTGCTCACCTGGTTTATTTCTATGTGAATGGGGTTAAGTTTTTAATCTCTGATTAACCTTACTTACTACTTCCATCTTCCTCCATGTTCACAAGGAATATGCATTTTTGAGGACACCATTCCAAAGTCCTGCTGCCCTCTTTAACTGCTTTAAAGAAAAACCCCCAATTCTCCCTATCCTTTTTCAATTTTGTTAGTATGATGTACATATTTTCCAGCACCGAAACCGAAGTAGTATCTACAACCGTGAAAAGCTAAACCTAGTCAGTACTAATAGAGTCATTTTTTGTATGGCTATTAGGTCAAATTACGATTAGAAAAAAAAATCATCATTACACTTGAGTCAAGTATAAATAAGAAAGCTAGATAAAACCTTGTAAACTGTCACCATTTAGAGAGCTAATTCAAAAGCTTCAAACTCGAACTAACACTATCAAAATTCTGCCAGTTTGAAAACCAATAAAAATTATTGCTGGAATCCAATAATTAAAATTTGGTAGTTTGTGCTGTGATGCAAGAGTGGGGAAATACTTTGTGCTATGGAACAAATACCCTGTAAAATGTGTAGCCGCCGACTAATTTTGATTTATCACTTTGCATCTGTTGCTAAGAAACAAGACACTGTGAACGTCAGGCGGTGGAGTCAATATGTTGAATGTTCTAAGCCAGTTAATCCACTTGGCACTGGCATATGTACGGTTGGTTTTATGTTCAAAAGCAACAAAACACAAAAAAGAAACAGGAAACTTGCAGGTGGATCCATGACTGCGAGTCCCACTGTGGTCAGGCACACCTCCCTCATCATTTACTCAATACCTCCGTAATCACAAAAACTCAAAATGGCTCTAAAAACCTGCTGTGCCAATTAGGCTGTGCATAGCAATTGCTACCCGTCCAGTCTGTCTGGGATGGATGTAAAAGGTCTGTAGCTCAAAGTCCACATGAGGTGAGTGTCTTCAATGTGTTCAGAATAGTGAAGTAATACTAAGGTCACTTCTGAATAATAGTTTTCTTTTTTTTTGTTTGTTTGTCTGTATGAACAATCCATTGGTTACTCAGACCCCTGTGTAAAAAATAAAAAGAATCCTCAAGGCATGAAAACATTTGTAATCTGCAGGACTTTTTCCCTGTCTGGGAAAATATTTGCCACAATTTGCCCCAAGCAAATTCTTCTTGGTCACTCAAGGCTAAGAAAAAAAAAAAAAATTCAGCTTGCAAGAATTGTAATTTTTTTTCCTCTCTTTCTCTTTTTGCCAGCAAACTACCACTCTGGTGGCAAATATAAAAGTGCAGAATATAGGGACCACGAGGCCGAGCATACACCGCTAACAATGGTACATCTGCCTGCCCGTGCTGCTTGGGAGTCTTTGAACAGGCATTTTAATATTATTCTACAATATAAATGTAGGTATAACCTATTATATAAACCATCTTAGAACTTAAATCTCCATGTACAAAAAAGACTAGGAATATCTAATAATAACTAGTGCAGTGCGTCAGTTTTTGCTTTTTCTTTTTTTGTTGGTTTTTTGTTTTTGTTTTGAAAGAATAACTAGGTAATATACGAAACTAGTTTCACACTCTCTGGTTGGTAAAAGAGATGCTGGATGAGCTACAGTAAAGGCAGCCTTTTACCAAGTTACCACCTGTTACCATCAAAAGCCTTCAATAGAAAGCAAAGGTCTAGATCATCCCGTTTCTGGTCAGTATCAGACAGATCACATCACCCTCAAAGATTCTGGGTTCTGAGAGAACAAAACTGGCCCAGGGTGCCAACTTCTGCTTCAAGTGAATCTGGGCCATGGAGGGCAACAAGCACTTGTTTGCAGTCTATATTTTCCACCACATGGACTCACTAGCATCCCTCGGTAAAGACAAGGCTAGGGTAGTAGGTAAAGCACAATGTTTTACAATTAAAGGGCGCTTCACTGGTCAGCGCAGGAAATAAGTACAGGAGCCTGTGGCATTTCTTTTGGCTGTCCATCATGGGTGAGTGGAGTTGACCTCTGACCTCTGTAAAACAAGAGGAAAAGAAAGAGAGAAATCACTTCTTGAGAGTATGTTATTAGAAATAGGAGAGGATGATGAATGACCAACAAAAGTTTTCCAATATATCTTGTTTAACAGATGCTACTGACATACTACTTATGCCTTTTAATTAAAACTGCTTTAAAGAATCTTTATTTTTCTTTTTTAAGGGTTTCGTACCTCAATTCCTCTCACACAACTCAACAACACTCTCTGCCCTCAAACAAGCACCTCCGCTACGAAGAGACAAAACCCGAGGCACCAACAAATTTGGGGAAATTATCTAAGAAGTGGAAAACTTTCAGTCAAGAGTGATGGTTTCAGGATGGCAATATTCCTTTGGAGCTTCTTATATTAAAAAAGGACACATTCCTTTCCTTGACTTGACCAAGGGGGAGGCTATCCTATACTAACTGATAACCTTCAGACTCGTTTCTTGATATACAATAATAGGCCCAATTTCAAAATTTAAGGCCAATAAAAGGGTCAGCCTCTGCAGAGAGAGGTGAACTGTGACTGAAAAAATGAATGAAAAGAAAACAGTGAAGCCCTCCTGATGAAAGAGAAGTCTCAAAGGCATATGGAGGGAGAGTGTACAGAGAAGAAGGGGAGGACCAACTCGGAATTTCAGTGTGTGAGAAAATTCAGTCATCTTGAGCCAAAATCTACACATATGGAGAAAGAACTCTAGACAAGACTTTAAAAATTCATGGAAATTCTTATCATTTGGATTGGATCTACATCAAATAGCTTATTTTTCATTTTTTTTTAATGAGTAGGAAGAAAAATGCCACTTGCTTCACGGTTATAAGAACATTTCTTGGTAGAGTCTACAGAGCCTCTCATTCTAAAAAGACAGGATAGGGCACACCTGTGACATTTCCTAACAGGCTTCCCAAGCCTCAACGAGCCACATGCACTGCTGAAAATACGGGGGGCACGCAGCAATGTCTTCACTGGATTGACCATCTCAATACAGTATCTTTAGATTATGTGAAATAAGAGGAGCAATTTTAAAATTCCAACTGTGTCTCTCCATAACTATATCCAAGTTTCTTTCTCTTGATGCACAAAAAAGAAAATTAATATAGATATCTATAAATGCAACATTTTGGGATTTCAGAATCTAATGATCACTTAGCTTAAGATATCAGGAATTTTTTAGAAAAACAAAACGTGTTATAATCAAACTTCTGGATTAATCTGTTTATTCATGTGGGGATGCTTAGGAACCAGTTGTTCAATATGTTCAACTCTTTGTTCAAGAAAGATGAAATTAAAACGGTATTTTTTACTTTAAGATCGAATATGTAACAATATTACAAAAGCCAAAAACATTTTAATAAGTATTAGAAAAGGACACATACAAAGAAAAAAACGTGAAAGATGAAGAGTACAGTGAAAAAAAAAAAAGAGACATCAAGGGGGAGAGAGAAATTGGGCTGACAGCCCAGCTTGTGTGTGCACGTGGATGCTCAGTCGCTCAGTCGTGTCCGATTCTTTGTGACTCCATGGACTGTAGATTCCCAGGTTCCTCTGTCCATGGATATCCCAGGCAAGAATACTGGAGTGGGTTGCCATTTCCTACTCCAGGGGATCTTCCTGACCCAGGGATCAAATCCACATCTCCTCCATCTCCTGCATGGGCAAGCGGATTCTTTACTTCTGAGCACAAGTAGAGGTATGATGTGGCTGCCACCGAGTGGTGGTTCCAGTTCCCAGGGGCAGGTCAAGTGACAGTCCTCAGGACTCTCTAGGACAGGACAGATGCTTGCATAAGCAGCACTCTTGAGCAAATGCTAAGACACAGGCGTTCAAAGACTTGGATTCAGATCCTGACTTGGGTTAGCTGTGTGCTCTTGGCGAGTTAATTAACTGCCTGTACCATCATTAAAATGTAACTGAAAAAGATGCACCTGGCAGAGCTGATTTTAAGAATAAATTTAATGAGCTTCTGTTCTTATAAAATTTCTAGTAAATAAATAGGCTCTCAACAAAGGTTAATTTCAATTTCCTACTTCCTGTGTTTTATAAAACTGTTTTTCTATGTTGGGTTTCTGAACCCAATGTTAAGATTTCTTGTGACAAGAATGCAAGTAATATATATTTACCCCTAACTCTGTGGACCACCTTCTAAATTACGAACTAGGTGATGCCAAAGCAATAATTAATTAATGTGCAACCCAGGTATAATTACATTAAGCCTGTCCATGGAGGGAAGGCTGGTAACTCTGTTTTAACAGGTAAGGGCTAGGGTTACAACTAACATTCCCCAGAAGGAGCTGTCTTTCTGGATGTTAAGAACACTAACCATTTGTTATGTTGATAGTGAAAACTCTAATAAGCAATATTATTCTTTCCAATATGATGTGTTAAACAAAAAAGAAGAACTTCTACTCAAATCATTTTTTCCTGTACCTCTGTAGTCACTCATTCATTTGCCCATTTGTCCACTCATTCCTGATGTAACAGGAACTAAGTAAGTTGTGTACATGGAGAATAAAACCGGTGCTTTGCTTTCAAAGTACACTGGAAGGAGACAGACATCAAAAAATAACTACAGCCCCGAGTGGCAACTGGTCTAAGAGGGGTGTGTACAGAGATTGTGCAGGACTTCAGGAGGAAGACTGAGACAAGAGGACAAAGGACAGACAGTCTGAAGGAGGAGCAGCAGTTCACTGGGGAGGAGGATGTGCAAAGGCAAGAAGTGGGCTTATGTGGATGGGAGTAGGCAATTGCACATGAACGCAGGGCAGCAAGGGAGGTAGAGATGAGAGTGGAAAGGCTGTCGCTTTCTGCTGCACTGCAAGCCACAGGCGTGGGGGTGGGGGGTGGGGGGGTGTAGGTTAACAGTGCAGAGGTGTGACCTGTCATGCTCAGAAGGGGATGCTGGCACCAGCAAGGGTGACTGTGTGGTAGCTCTTTGTGAGCTCTGAATTAAGACCCCCGCTCTGAATTCTTACATGACCTCTTATTTCCATGATTTATGAGGGCACTTAATAACACTCAGGCACATATTTAATTCTTTGTGCATGCATTATGAGTTTGTCCTCTGTGCTCGACTGTGAAACGCCACGAGTAGAGAAGTGTCTGTGGGTTATCCCCCTCAGAGAGCTGAGTAGATTTTAACAATGCCTGTCACTATTCACTTGCTATTAGGCACTTGCAGTGTACACATGAAAAGGAATTTGACTTCTTGGAAATGTCTAGAGGCTATTTGTGAGGAAGCACTAGAACTGTAATATGATAGGTAAAGAGCAAGACACAAAGAAAACTTTCATCAGGGCCTCCTAAACCTGCAGAATCCACCTGCAATGCAAGAGACTCCAGTTTGATTCCTGGGTTGGGCAGATCCACTGGAGAAGGGATAGGCTATCCATTTCAGTATTCTTGGGCTTCCCTGGTGGCTCAGCTGGTAAAGAATCTGCCTGCAATGCGGGAGACCTGGGTTTGATCCCTGGGTTGGGAAGATACCCTGAACCTCCCAGTGGGAGGTTACCCACTCCAGTATTCTGGCCTGGAGAATGCCATGGACTGTACAGTCCATGGGGTCGCAAAGAGTCAGACACGACTGAGTGACTATTTCCTAACCTGGATGTGAAAGAGAATAGTGCCTGACCGGTGGGTAAACAAGTTGGGCTGGATTTCAAGCACTTTTGCGCTGAAGACTGAAAACCTAAGAAAGGAACTCATCTGCGGGTAATCCATTTTGAATAAAAATATAAAATACCTGAATTTACAAAAGACTTTCTTACCTTCCCAAATATTCCATTAAATAGCAGAACACTCAATTATATACTTAGAACTTAATAACTTTCTGTGGGGCTTTACTGAGTTCAAAAGGCTTTCACATCTGATCTCGTCTGATTCCTTACAACTATGTGATTCTTTGGGGATATTGTTATGCTAAATGGGAGAAAACTGAGGCCCAGAGAAATAAATGTCTAATAAACACAAGTTGCTTAAGATAAATCCAGGCCTTGTGCCTGCCATGAGTCAGATGGTGAGATGCTCTTTTTCCCAAACCACACAGTTTTCTTCCGCTAGAACCACCAACGTCATCCTCAGTGGGGTGTTGCCATGTGCTAGGCCTGGGACACTAGATTTATTCTATAGTACATCTCTATGAAAGGAGAACCACTTACAGCCATTGCACAGAAGAAAAAACAGAGGACAGAAAAGTGAACGCTCTTGCTCAAGGTCTTCCTTACAGTTTGCAGGTGACAGACACTGCATTCAAACCAAGGTCCGAGACGTGCCTCTAAAACTCCAATGATTAGATAATACTGCTTCTTTCTGCTCTCTTAGGACTCTTCAGAAATGAAGCTTAGTCACAGAATAAACTATATTCAAAGTAAAATTCTTGGCGGGCGTATTCCCTTCTATTTTCCCGCAGGGCTAAACAGTAACACGTGGTAAACAAAAGTCTCCCGAGCCCCAGTCATCGTGGAAAGTATCACCAATCACATCAAAAGGGATGAGCTGGGTTTGCATGTTACGGTCTCCACCCATGTTCTGTGAAAGAGGGTGAAGCTGAACGGGACCCCCAGGCCCCAGGGCAGCGAGGCTTCCCACAGCTAACCTGTGCACATTTTCCATGGCGGCCACTTCGGCCAGTGCAGCGAGGCTGAAGAAGGCGGACACGGCCGGCATCTCTGGGGTGCTGCTCCGCGTCTCCGCGGCCTCCCTGTTGTGCGAGCATTCGTCATTGCAGCCTGTCTCAGTCACCTTAGGGAGACTCCTCTGCAGTTGTTCCCTTGGTTTGTCATCTGCAGCGGAAGGGAAATTCATCATCAGAGAGGATCGCTCTGTTTTCTCTGGAGAAGGGACACAGAAAACTCAGTGCCAGACAATGTGAAATAAGCTAATATGCTTTCCTGCTCACTTCTGTCATCCATGGAATATTAAGGCTGTTACAGAATCTCCTCTTCCATGGGAATAAAACTCTTTTATTGAGCTCAGCTGCAACCACGAGCAGTACTGTGCCCTGAAGCTGAGCAGAAGAGCTATGTTTTATCCAAGGTCAAAGAATAGGCCAGTCTTGGAGAGAGAGGGGAAAAATGGGCCTTGGTCAGAATAAAACCCAAGGGACTTCTGCAGAGGGGCCAGGGGATGCTGTACAATGGCCCTGCAAAACTCAACTGACCAAATACTCTGATGACACAGCACGCCTACTATGCATGTTGGGCATTCCTACGCTGAGTTATCAATACTTAGAATGGCCTAAACTAATCCCAGTGAGATTAACCAAGGCCAGTGAGATCCACACTGTCATGTTTGTTTTGAAGACCTTCTGCAAGGGAGACAAAGGGCCTTTTGGTATTTGTGAAGAGGTGGCCGAAATGCTACACCAATACATGTGCTGGAAATGATTGCACTTCATTATGCAGCCCTTACAGATGAGGAGGAGGAGGAGGAATCTTCACCATTTTTCAAAAAACAGCTTACCTATAGAAAGTAACTGATAAAGGCTGTAAATGTCATATAGTAGAACATGACAGTGCTATATGCTTTTCCACATAAAAGGGAATGTTTTCTAAAACCTTTCACTCTTTCTACAAGCAAAACAGAAGCTATAACAACTTATACAATATGAAAATGCCAGAACAGAATCCAGAATGGATAAGGAAGGAGAACAGAGCCTGCTAGACTAATTATCAGGAAAACCAGATTCTAGTCCTTACCCTACACTTAGTTCTGAAACAAAATTCAACCTCTGTGAGCTTCACCTTCCTATATAACAGTAGAACTGGGGGTCTTCAATATGCTTTAATTTAAGGTTTAGCAATCTACACATGCAAAACACAAGTGCACAAAATCCACTAAAAGTGACTTCTAATTTCCATCTTACCGTATAATGAATCCACCAACTAGATTAACCTAAATCAGATATTTATAAATATCACCCTCAAAAAACATTCACTTAACATTTTTTTCCTATTTATAGAAGTCACTATGGACCTGACCTTTTTCTGGAAACTGGATTGGGGGAGGGGCGGGAACACCTCCTTTAGGGCTGATAGAATGAGATGCTGGAGGCACTGAAAGGCAGAAAGGCAACGGCTAACGCCACTAATGCTCTGCTGGTGGAGCACCCCAAGACGTGAGGGGGACGCGCAGTGTCACTCTCGACACCATTCCTTAACCTGGGTCCTCCAGGCAATTCCCACAGAGGCCGCCACACAGCAGAGACCACAGGCCACAAATGAAAATGGAGAAATTCACTGTAAGTTAATTACCGAGTAGCCTAGAGAACCAAGAAATCGAGAAGCATTCTCAGGCTCCTTTCATGGTCTGAATCAGCTGTATAGGATGTGAGGGATACTTGCTTTCTCAGGTTTCTTAATTCAGGGATTTACATACCTGATGATCTGGCTTGTAATGACTTAAACAGTGAACCAGGGACTTAGATTCATCCAGCACTTTTAAAAGTCTCAGATCTCTGGGAATTTACATAAGAATCTGTGGTTGTACAAGCTGAGAAAGACAAGGCAGCTAACAGTACTAAAAGCTACCTTTTCTTCCTAGGAACTCTGGATATGCTCTTGGGAAAAGACTAATGATTTTAACACAGAGACTAAAACATGTATGTTTAGAAGTCTGCAGGAAGCCAGTTCTCAAGGAGACCCAGAGAGAGAACCCATAGAGCAGACCTACTTTTCGGGGAGGACCCACAGTTGGCTTAGAGTCATTTTCTGGCCACTGAGGCCACGATGGTCCCTTGCTTGCTCTGGTCCTTTCTGTCTGAGCACTTCCTTTTCTTACCCAAAGTACCTCCTGCTGGAGACACCCGGCCATCTGCTGTCCTGACAAGGTGTGTGATCTTGGTTTTCCTTGCTTTTCTCTTTTGGCTGCCCACCAAGGGTTCTTGAGTTGTTGTTGGCTCTGGAGTGTTGGGAATGGATAGGGCATTTTTAACCTTATAAGCAGGCTCTGTGGTGTTTTTGTCTTCTGAAAATATGGCTGCAACAGGACAAACCATATACAGTTACACACAAAAACACAAGCGTTACCTGTAGAAGGAAACATTTCTAAATGTCCGATCTATTTGAACGAGAACTTCAAGTTTTCAAAGTATTGAGGGAAAAAAGAAATACTGACCATAATTTTAAACAAATATTTCTTTAAATATTAAGTACAGAATAGGATATCCTCTGTACCCCAACAGAATATTATACTAAGAGGCTAGTGGAGTAACATTTTCTAAGTGTTTGGATCTTGCAGGTTGCGGAGTGGATAAGTGTGTGTAAATATGAATAAACTGTGTCCCAACAGACAAGTTGCACACATGATCAGGATCTCTATTTGAGATCCTTTTGACCAGCTAGTCTGGAGAGGTAGATAAAAGAAGTTTCTTTCCTTCTGAGGATACTGAGGTTAAGTACGTGCTTCTTAAATTTACACTTTTCACTGGGACATTTGTTTTCAACCTCCAGGTTGGACTGATGAGAAAAGAAATTGTCTGTGAGAACTGATGTTCTTTTGTGCATACTGAGTGCATAATAGAAGGACCTGGCAAACACTGATGAAGCTAGCTCGTAACGAAACTCTTCCATTGGCAGAATTCAAGGACAAGATAATGTGCTTTAGGGAGATAATTTAATAAAGTACATGTCAGCGGAACTCCCTGAAATGTTTGTTTCAGGTTTTCCAATTCTAATTGTAATACCAGCAAATCACTTAATAGCACACACTTGTATCCTATTAGTCACTGTGTCAAGAGTAAGGAACATATTTGCCACCAAAGACCTTGCTCCCAGTTCAGATGGGTCAGGAATGCTGTGTCTCTTCTTATTCATTTCCTTAGGAGTCTGTCCCTCCCCCCACCTTTAATTTAAATTAAGACAAGAAGATGCAGATATGAGTACAATAAGCACTTAGGAGTATTTCTTCGTAGTCAAGCTTCCTGATTGGGACTGTTTTTATCCCAGTGAACTAAGGGTAGTGGGACAGGAGAAAGAGGCATCTTTCCATTTTTTACTGTCCAATCTCTTAAGACAAGTCTAGAAACTGTTTTTGACAAAGAGAAGGGGAGTGCGGGTCAGGAAATCAACTTGGTGGGCACCTGGAGGTGCTTATCAAAAGGTGGATAAGAAGGCAGACATTGGAAATAACCCAATACACGTAATGAAGGAAGACAAGCAAAAATAAAAGGAACAGCAGAAGAAATAACTCAGGGTGTGAAAAATGTGCTTATTGATATAAATACTTATCTAGGTTTCATTTAAAAATTTTAATGTAGCTCCCTAATGGGTTTAGGTGCAGCCTTGAAAAAGGAGGCAACAAATCAGTAGCAATTTTGCCCTTAAGCATTTGAAACCAGGCTTCCTATTCCAAACAAGTGGGAAATCATTTCAATCACCTCAAGAGAAAGGATGTAAAGCAGAAATCATACCATGATTTGTGGCTTGGTCTTACTATATCATTGCATAATAGACGGCTGTGTGTGGACAGGCTTAAGATAATAGTTACTTAAAAGCAAACAAACAAAAAAAACTATTTGGCAATGCTCCCAAACATCTTTTCAAGCAAGTAATTAAAAATTAGGAAAAAGGCTCCTTTTAAATTATAGATCTGACCAGGTCAGTCACGGAATATTTATACTTTGCAGTTAGTTTCACATAGGCCAGTTGTGGTATATATGCATTAAATTTTTTTTTTTTAGTTTAAACTTCAATGAAAGCTACCAGCAAAATAACAAGATAATTTGGTTAGAAACACTCCAAAGGTGTTTCATGACTCTGCATTAGCCCTGAAATTCAAGTCTCTTATATAAAGAAGCCAAAATCTGAGTTTATAATAACCTCATTGGATATTCACAAGCTTCAAAAGTCTAGTTTCTTATCTAGGCCAATCAGTTGTCCCTTCCGACTACAAGGCGAAACTTGTGATCTCTCTCTGGTATGATCACTGCATTACAGATGGACCTTCCAGACAAAGCATTAACCTCTGCTCTCTTTTTCTTCCTCTTCCCAGAAAAATCCAGAACTTGTGGAGATAAGGGTGTAGCAGGATTCCAAAGATGAAGGGTATATTAAATCCAAATTACTGCTTGTATAAGAAAAGAATCAAGAAGGTCAGAGAAAAGGCACAGACACCAGAAAAGGGCTAAGAGGGTTGGGAAAGATGACCTGGTTTCTATGGCAACATGACGGGGCTAATGGAAATACCACAGTCACAGAAGATTCTATTCTTGACTTTTTAATTTACTAACTGTGGGACCAGGGGTCTCAGTTTCCTCATGTAAAGATGGAAGCTGGATGAGACTACCTCTAAAGAAGCCATCTAAGCCTGAAAATTCTTTTCATTTTGCCACACAGCCTAGAATCAAGGTCCTGGTGGTGTTTTCTCCAGTCAGCTCCAGTGTCTCAAGGCTGTGAGAGAGCCTTGACTGTGGGACTCCTTTGACTGTCAGCTTTTTGTTTTCAGTGAGACTTCAGATATTTTAACTTCTTTTCAGTAGTTACTCATTTTCCTATATATATTTCCAGAAGAAGCCAAGGGTATGAGTGCAAAGGGTTTGCAAATGGGAGGTGAATCAGGCCCTAAAGGCAATGGGACCGGGGGATGCTCAGACATCAGCAGACAAGGAGCCGCGGGGTCAAAGGCAGGTGGCCAACAGATACCAGTGATCATGGGGTCACAGGGATTGGGAGGCTGGGAGATAGTAAAGGAATGAATCAGGCTGTAGGCAAGTGAAAGACAAAAAAAGGAGAATGCACTAGAAGTTCTTATAAATCACTGTAAAGGAGGCAATGCCACCTCTCCAGACGCTGTCTTCTCTAAACCACTGTCAGATCGAAAAGTAATCATAGGGCCTGTAGATCATCCACATTGGAAAAAGGCTTCTGGGGCTTCCCTGGTGGTCCAGTGGTTAAGAATCTGCCCTCTAATGCAAGGGATGTGGGTTCTATCCCCAGCTGGTGAACTAGATCCTACAGGCCATGGGGCAACTAAGTCCATGTGCTGCAACCTGAGAGGCCCAAGGGCCACAATGAAGAGCTCGCAGGCCAGTTACGACCCAACACAGGCAAATAAGAAAATCTTTTTTTAAAAAGAAGAAACTTCAATATAAAAAAAAAGGCATGTAATGTGATCTTCCTGGAGTTAAGAGGAAAAGGATAGAGTGAGTCTGTTCCATTCTCTGACCCATGGGTGACCCCTAGAACATCTTATCTTATCTGGTGGCCTAGACCGATGATGGTCTTCAGGGTCAGTGCTCAGGGAGAACCCTCTCCTAACATAGAAGAATTGGGGAAGGCAGGTAAGGCTAAGTCAAAGACGTGCAACTGAACTTTGAACAACACAAGTTTGAAATACACAGGTCCTCTTAAAAGTGGATATTTTTACATAAATACATACTATAGTACTACATAGTCCATGGCTGGTTTAACCTGCAGATGCAAAACTGCTTATACGGAGGGCCTAGAGGGCTAGTTGTAAAGTTACACATGAATTTTTGACTGAGGGGGTGAAGTGGGGGTGAAATGACTCACTTTGTTCAAGAGTCAACGACTGCTGTCTGGGACAGAATAGTAGATCTGAGTCCAGCAACATTAACAAAGAGAAACTTCTTTTATCATCCTCTCCAACTAGCTGTTTAAAGGATCTCAGGTAGGAACCCTGAACACATGTAGAAACTGTGGTCTCCTGGGACACAATTTATCTAGATTTACATACACTGTCCTCCCCACCAACCTGCAAGATTCACAACAAAGGCTTAGTGGTGCAAGAAAATTAATCAACAGAAACCTCAATTAAACAGTCATGAATCCAGAAGGGGGAGCTCTCAAGCCTTGTGATGATAGTAGAGCCCAACAGGAAGAAAGACCTCTCTTCTTTCCTGGCAGGGACTCACACAATGAAAAGCCACACACTTGATTTACCATAGCCCTCCCAATCCCAGTTTCTTTCCCCCTCTATAAAACTTTCCTTCCTTTGACATGTGGGGGCTTGCACACCATGGTTGCACACTCCAAAGTTAAATTCTCTGCTGATTCAGAATATACTCATCTTTGCTGGAGAAATACCTGGCAGTCTGCTAGTTTCAGGTCAACAGTGGTGAGGAAAAGGAAACGAAAAAAGCTTAGCAGGAACAGCCCAAAGATGTGCACCGAGACAGCAAGGTTGCTCCTTTCCCCTGCCCCCTCCCCCCACCCCTGTGCTAAACTGATGGAAATGTGAGAAAAGGAAGGTTTTGTCCTCTAAAAACAAATTAGTCATTTTCTCTTTGGGCTTGTAACTGAACACACAAACCTACCCAAGCACTGCAAAACAAGTCCACAGAGCTGCTTTTTACACTCCACAATAATCATAACACACTTTGAGCGTATCATGTGAGAGTGATAATGTGAGCTGATTCCTGGAGTAACATTAGGAATGTGGCAATAAGAGACTGTCTTGTTTTCCAAACTCTGCTCCCAAAATGTAGAGTGAGTGTTTTGGTGAAGCGGCATCGCACTTGTACTGTTACCCCAGGAGGCCATTAAAATGCTCCAGAGTCATTAATTCACATGCCAATTACAGGAGTAACACTTGCACTGAAATTACCATAGCCAAGTCTGGACTCTCATGGCCATGGGTTAATCTCCCATGAGCTGAAAATGCAGTCGAAAGCTAAATGGAACACAGGAGTCAAATGAATGAGCCTTATCTAAGACCCTGGGGGACTCTGCTGAAGTTAGAAAGTGACTACTCTGAACTTATGAAGAGAGATCAAGTTAGCCTGACTGTGTGGATCATATTTCAAAAATCTAACCGTAAACTAGACTTTTCTTCCTTGTAATTGCATTTATATATTGCAAAGAAACTAATTTTATGGAGATACCTAGTCTGAGATTTCTTCTTCTTTTTTTTCTTATAAAAGTACTCATAATTCCAGCAAATGAGGGCTACCCAGATATGCCTGAAAAACCTAAAATGTAGTGGTGAGTGTGCTTTGGTGCTGCTTTCTTCCCTTCTGCTTACATTGGCCAGGCTTCAATTTCTTATTAGGTATTTGAAGCTGAAAAGCTCTCCTTAAATTGACTGGAGCTGCTGTTAAGATTCATTTATACAAAAAGTATATGTGAAAACCCTCTGGAAACATAAAACAATATTAAGTAGTAATCATCCCCATCAATATTATTACAATTAGAAACCTCTAGCTTAAGCATGAACATATGACACTGTAACTTGGTGGAAAGATAAACACAGTGGCACAGGGAGGTCATCTTGGTTTTTCTGAAAATTTTACCTTGAATTCTAGCCTATAGGCAATCTTTTTTTTTTTTTTAATGGTCTGCAAGTTTAAGAAGTGGTTCAGCAATTTTGAATTTTAAAAGCATGGGGAAAATGCTTATAAATTACAAGCTTAGCATTTAAACCTCAGATTTGACTACTAAACCCCTGAAAATTTCTGATATTTTAGGGGAGAAAATTCACAGTCAATTATACTCAGGATGGTGTAAGTAAAGGATAGTGAACTTTAAGTCATCCACTTTATCAGAATCAGAGAAGCAGCTAACAGCTGCATATGTAGCCTCAGTGGAATCAATATTTCATTTATAGGCATCTGTTACAAACTTCTAACAACGTCTGTCTAATCTTTGCCCAGGATAGCCTACACATGTTACACTGTCCTGATTACGGTTTCCTTTTTCTGTCCTTATATACCTATAACCTCCAAGATAAAGTTTTAACAAGGAATGACATGGACACATATCACATAGTCACAAAGCACACAGTCCACCTGAACAAGAAAACGGACGGGATGGTATAAAAATAAACAACAAAAAGTCACTTTAAATTACTGATTAATTCCCAGGGCTCAAACTGATTCCTTTTTGTCTGGCTATGTAAAATGAATTTGCACTCTACGCTAAAAGATATGCAATTTTCAGGCCTATTCTCCAAAGTCTCGTTCCATACACATTAATAATAAATATAATTAAATATCAAAGATAATAAATATTTCCAACTGAACCCTTTCGACTGCCTAGAAGATTCAAAATTAATTTACATTTCTGCCTTCCAAATGGCAGAAACTTAGGGCTTCAGAATATGGTATTTTCAGCATTATACCACTCACTAAAGGTATCACAGTAATAAAATCATCAAGTGTTAGAGGGAAATGAAATGTCCAGTTCATGCATTACTGTGCCTTCTCATTTATGCCACGAAACACACACACCCTACAACAGAGAACAATGTGGACAGTGAATCCTATGAGGTTAAAGGGCCTGTCCTGCCGGAAACCACGCATTAGTGGCAGGTCTGAGATTAGGAATCAGGTCCCCTAATTCCTACTTACTCGCTCTTCTACCACCCTGCACATGCTGTGATACCTCCTTTTAGATGAGGTAGGGTTTTCGTTGTTTTAAAATTAAAATATTTAGAACAGCATCAATTTCAAGAAAAGAATAATATTGTCTTAAATGCCTCTTTCAGATTCCTCTGATAGTTCATCAGTGCCTTACATTTATCAAATCTGTGCAGAACATATTTTTAAAATACACAAGTGTGAATGCATATCAATTTAGGGATGTTAGGATTTAATGCTGAGAGCAGCACAACAATTCATATTTTGTTTGCCAGCATTGGAGAGATGATACTCTATAGAGGCTGTGAATGTGAAGTAATAAGTCAGAAAGGAGACATATTGCTGGCATTTTCTCTAAAAGCAAAATGACATAAAAGCAGACATGCAGTTCATGTGAACTGTGCCAACCAAACAACAAAAGTTCATGTTAATGATGAACTCAAATTTGAATATTTTTGACAAATATCTTTAAAACATGAGTGTTTTTTTAATAAATGACTTAGGCCACATGTGTATTTTAATTTTTTCTCTTTCAACAAAGGAATAAGAGTATATTCCTTGATTCCTTTGGGAATCAAAAGACATGGACTTGTTCATCAAGTTCCCCTTTGTAGCCATAAGTAAATAAACCAAAGGGGTAAAATCAAAGGATGAAGGATGATCACGAAGATCTCTCCTAGTTTTCAAATGAAGTGACTCCTCATGACACGTTGGAAGAATGTTCGGCTCTTTAAAAATATCTAAATGGAAAACAGCATCAGTGGGAAGAATGGACGCATGACTCTTTACCCACCACAAAATCATCATTTACCTAAAGTTCAATACTTAGAGGAATTAGATAAAGTCACAAACAAATGTCTGTGGGAAATTTGAAATCAAATCTGCACCTCTAACATTTACCAGTCAATATGGGGCTTTTCTTTGGCTACCAAAAGCCTCAGGGACATTCCCTTTGATCACAGTCAAGAGGAAGTGGGCAGCGGGCTCGAGAGGAAGACCAGATCAGGAATCATTTCTGCAGGGCTCCCGCATCCAGAAGAGCCCCATGCTGCTCCATTTGACTTCCCAAGAGCATCCTCTTGCAACGTGAGCTGCAATACTGAATATTTCCAGTTTTGAATCCTCTAATTTGGGACTTCCCTGGTGGCCCAGGGGTTAAGAATCTGCCTTGCAATACAAGGGACACTGGTTCAATACCTGGCCGGGGAACCAAGATCCCACGTGCCATGGAGCAACTAAACCTGCCCACCACCGCATGCCACAACTAAAAACGCAAGGCAGCCAAATTAAAAACAAAAGAGCCCTCTAATTTCTGGTTATTGTGGTTAAAAATCCCCCTTTCACAAATTAAACTCCACATGACACACAGCCTGACCATTAGTAGGATAAAAATTTTGTCACTTTTGAATTGGTTCATAGTGCTTTTCAGATCTAATATATCCTTCTACTTTTCTATCTATTCATTCAATTAATTTTTGAGAATATGATATTGAAACTCCAACTAAAAATCTTAATTTATCTACTTAAAAATAATTGTAATACCTAGTGGAACTATATGTAACTTTGTTCTGTTTTTTCCAAGTCTCTGGTAAAAGTGTTATCATATTTTCATAATTTAAAAAACTTAAAAAAGCAAAAAAAATCTATCAGTTTTGATTTGAAAATTAAAAATAACTCAAAATTAAAAAATAACAGGTCTAATGCTGTTGCTTAATTCTGTATAAATTGATTTCTTTTTAAATCTACAAAAATTATGCCATTTCCAGCATAGTCAACCTGAAACGATACAATGAATGTTGCTTCTTTTACCTTCTGTAGGGTGAATGACATCCAAGAAGAGTTGCTTGCTTGACCATTTATCCCCACTTCCTAAAAGCAGTAACAGAAAAGGAAAGTGAACCTCTACTCCTAGTACAGACACATACACTATAAAAATAAGGCAATACACAAAACCACCTCAATAAAAAAGCATTGTAACACAAATGAAACAGAATTTTACTTCAACTATTTAATTCTCAAAACCACATTTGCCAACTAATTAGGCATATCAGAAATGCATTAAAAGTAAACAAATTTGCATTTTATAAAACACATTGTTGGATAATTTCTATGACTTTAATTGAGATTAACCTAGAGATTGGTTAAAAGATAAAGATAAAAGCTGACATTTTACCTAAAGAGAGATACTTCTTCACTTAAAGCAGAGAATAAATACCAACATACAAAACAAAACTAAGAGGCTGAAATGCAGGTGAAAATAAAACCCAAATTAAGTAAAAGGTCACACACAGGAACACTCAGGCATATATGTCTACACACGGAAGACAGCTGCATTTAAAGCCTCATTCCAGAAACACGAAAGACTCCACATCTGGCCATGCAAGTAGGATGCAAATGGGCATCAGATGAGTAGGCTCATGGCAGTCACGACACTAACATGCAGGAGACGCTAGAGAAAGACTGACTTCCAGGACACGTGGTTGTACTGAACCAGATGGGGAAGTTTATCTTCTGTGTGAGAGAACAGAGGCCTGAACTGAAGAGAGGGAAATCTTTAGATGAGCCCTGAAGAGGTTCAAGGGCCCATCCAGATCATGACAATGACACTGATGCTCAGAGGAAAGGGAGGGTAGAGTGTGTATGTCTCTCATGCCCTCTGGAAATAATGGTTATGTGACTGAAGGAGGTGGGAAGAACCTGACAAGCTAAGTATACAGATAGAAAAAAAGAGAGAGAGACAGGTTACGACGTAGGAGTGGAATCCCCCTTGACAAGGATACTCAAGTGTCAGAGAAAGTATAGAAACTGTGGGACTTTCATATGAATATGAAACTGGGAAGATTTCAGGAAGCAGGAAATGTGGTCCTGCTTTGACGGCTGCCAAACATGAGAAAAACGAGAACAGTCAAAGAAAATAAGTGGAGAAGAGCTCATGAAGACTAAATTTAAAAATGTACCAAATACAAATAAAAAAAGCAGTTTTAGGATTCATATGGAACTCTGAAACTAGAGACAAATAAGGGATTTGAGTACAGAAGTGGAAAAGATCCCTCTTTGCAATTAGCTGCAGAGTCTAGAAATAATGAATGTGCCTGCGTCAGAGCTGATGACATTGAAGCAAGCAGAGAGGAGGTAAAGGCAAAGACGGTGCAGTGAAGCGTCACTCAAAGATGAATCCACAATGGAGGTGGCCGAGAAGTCTTAACGGAGCATGGAAGGCACCAATACCTTTTTCCGGAACATTAGGCTTCTCCTTTTTGTGCTTATATTTGCTGACAATTTTGTGGAATAAGTTCTTTTTCTGAGACTGGAAAGGACCTACAGACAATATTAATATAAATATATTTAAAATTTACAATGCTTCATAAAAAAATACTGCGTGTTTCGAAACAACCCTCCCCCAACTTGTGGAATAAGCAAACTGATTCACAAGAAATGTCATCTTGCATCTTTTCTCATCCAACTCGTGCTTAGCTTCCTTCCCTAGATTTACTGAAAAACCAGTGAGATTTTCCTTAGAAATATATCTGACAGAAGCATCCATTACGGCTGGGACTTCCTCAGCAGAAACTGCAGATGTAGTGACTAGAGCAGACCACAGCCAGTAATGGCAGTACAGATGTAGTCTGTAATAAACAGAAGATTTTACTTTAGATTCCTAAATATCACTAAGGCAAGGATGACATGGCCATTTCGTCTCTCCTAAGAAACTGATCTTCACAAGGACAGCACTTTGAGGATGACTTTCAGGTCAGCCTGATAGCATTAGATAGCTTTCCACCCTATTCTGAGGATATTCTAGGAAGAAAAGATTGATTTAAAAATAGAAAAATACTTGTCAAGACTTTTTTGTGGAGGGTGGCAGGGGGAGGGGAGTAGGGAATGGGCAGAAGTCTCAAACTGCATCTTGCTGCTGCTGCTAAGTCGCTTCAGTCGTGTCTGACTCTGTGCGACCCCATAGACAGCAGCCCACCAGGCTCCCCCGTCCCTGGGATTCTCCAGGCAAGAACACTGGAGTGGGTTGCCATTTCCTTCTCCAATGCATGAAAGTGAAAAGTGAAAGTGAAGTCGCTCAGTCGTGTCCGACTCTTAGCGACCCCATGGACTGCAGCCTACCAGGCTCCTCCGTCCATGGGATTTTCCAGGCAAGAGTATTGGAGTGGGTTGCCATTGCTTTCTTAGTTGGCTCAGATAAAGAAAAAAGATGGGATTTTCAGCCACCATCAGAAATGGCAACAACAGCACTGACCTCCCCAAAGCAGGTTGCTTTCTACACTTTGATGATATTCCTATGTGAAACTGACAATCATCTTACATAACTTCTGTTTCCTCATGTGTAAATGGGGATAATAATAGTGCCTAACTCACAGAGTTGAAGTGAGGATTTGAAAAATTAGAAGCTCTCTAAGCTGCTCCTGCTGCATCTACCCACCTACAAGGATCTGCACCCACGTGTCCTGTTTTCCTGCCAGAGGCAACTATCTGTGCTCCTGTCTAAAGTATACCATTAAATGGTTTTTATGCTCACAAATACTTGCAGTTGTCATCAATTTGAGGACATTTTCACTACCTCAAAAATAAACCTCATATCCTTTTAGCTACTACACTCCTCCCTACATCTATATTCTCTGTATCCCAAACTGCCCTGGCTAGAACCTCCACTACAATGTTGAATAGAAATGGTGAGAATGGATATCCTTGTCTTATTCCCTATCTTAGGGGGAAAGCACTCAATCTTTCACTGTTAAGCATAATGCTGGTTGCAAAATTTTGTTTTTTGTTTTTTTTAAATGTCTTTTATCAGATTTTTAAGTTCCCTTCTGAGTTTGTTGGCTGTTATCATGAAAAGGTGCTGAATTTTGTCAAATGCTCTTTCTATATCTACTTAGATGATCCTGTGGATTTTTCTTTGTCCTTGTCCTACTGCTATGGTATATTACATCAACTGGATTTTTGGATGTTAAACCAACCTTGCATTCCTGGGGTAAATTTGGTGTTTTTAATCAACACCAGTTGATTATAGTATATAATTCTTACATGGATTCAGTCTGTTAGCATTTTGTTAAGGATTTCTGTGCCTACATGTGTTAGAGAGAGTGGTCTGCAGTTTCAGATTTTCTTGTCTGCGTGATGTTTGTCTAGTTTTGACATTAGGTTAATACTGCCTTCTTAGAATGAGTTGGGAAGTGTTCCCTCCTCTTCTAATGTTATGGGCAAGCTTATGAAAAACTGGTATTAATTATTTAAACATGTGGAAGAATTCAATAGTAAAGCCATCTGGGTCTAGTACTTTTTTGATTACTAAATTCAATCTTTATGTTAGTTATAGGTCTATTCACATCGTCTATTTCTTAAGTCAGTTTCAGTAGTTAGTGTTTTTCCAGTAACTGCCCATTTCATGTAGGTTGTCTAACTTATCAGCATACAATTATTCATAGTATTTCTTTTTAATCCTTTCCATTTTTATGAGGTTGGTAGTAATGATCCTTATTTCACTTCTGAATTTGTTTTCTTTCTTTCTTGGTCAGTCTAGTTAAACGTTTCTCAAGTTTGTTTTTCTTTTCAAAGAATTAGCTTTTGGTTTTAACAATTTTTCTCCATTATTTTTGTATTCTTTATTTAATTAATTTCATTTCATTAATCCCCTCTCTAATCTTTATTATTTCCTTTCTTTTACTTCTTTTAAGTTTAGTCTGTTCTGCTAAACAGTGTCTCAAGACAGGTTAGGTTATTGATTTGATATCGTTCTTCTTTTTTAATGTATGAATTTATACCTTAAACTTCCCTCTAAGTAATGCTTTAGCTGTACCTATAAATTTCAACATGCTATACTTCCATTTTGTTCATCTCAAAGTATTTTCATATTTCCCTACTGATTTCTTCTTTGACTCACTGGTTATTGAGAGTGTATTGTTTATTTTCCACTTACTTTTGGGTTTTCTGAATTTTCTCCTGGGGTTAATTTTTACTTTTATTCCACTGTGGTCAGAAAACGTAATTTCAATTATTTCAATCCTTTTTGTTAAATGTCCCAGCATACTGTGTGTTCTGGAGACTGTTCCATGTATACCTGAGAAGAGTGTATATGATGCTATTGTTGTGTGGAGCACTCTATATATATCTGTTAGGTCTAGCTGTTGTATAGTGTTCAAGTCTTCTCCTTTGTTAATCTTTGACCTAGTTCTATCAAACCTATTCTTTTTCCCATATTACTGATCACCTTCTGAAACATTATTATTTAGGCTTGTTTACTGTCTGGTACTCCTGCTATACTGTAACCTCCATGGCAGCAGGGTTCTTTGTTTTCATTCAGAGATATACTCTACATGCCTACAATGGTGTTTAACACATGACTTTTTCAACAATTTTGAACAATTTTCAACAATATTGTTGCACGAATAAATAAAGCTCTTAAAACACTGGATGGCATAAATAAAGAGTTCAAGAAATGACAGTTGTTGCTATTATTACTGATAACATAAAGGTTTACAAGTGATTTTTGAGGACTACACCAAGTCATCCTTCTAAATAACCAATAACAAATATTCTGAATTGGGTGGTAGTGGTTTGAAATGGAAACAGAAAACACTTCTTATTTGTTTTTTGGGGTTGAGGGGGAAGTGAATGAAAAGGGAAAGAAAATAAATTTAACAAATACAAAGACAATATATCATGTGGATGATATACACTAATATTACAGGTATTCTTTATAGCCCATTTGCCATCATTCATATGTATTTTATACAATCCAGGAAACTGTAGGCTGGTGCACATGAATGACAGATGCATGGGCAATCATGGAAAACAGAAGCAGAAGAAAGCAGAAAGCAGAAAAACAATTCTGAGACTTCTCTGGATCATTAGGATCCTAGTGACTTACCCATAGGAAGATAATCTAATAATAATAAGGTACTGGCTCACAGGGAGAATGATTTTTGTTCATCACTGTGTATGAGGACAACGGGATCAGGAAATAGTTCACAGAAACAAACTGATTTGATGTATGGAATGGGTTAAGAAAGAAGAATACATATTTTCAGACCCAACCATACTCGGAGAAACCTAAAAAGTATAATTTAAGGACAAAACTTAATATAGAGCTTGTCAATCTTAACATAAAAGAGAACATCCAGGGAGGTTTAGTACCCAGAAGAGCTTCCGTAAAGTTATATTTTTAAACAGTCTTGCTGCTAGCCATCTTGAACTATAAAACAAATCTAAGCAAACGACAAGTTCAAATAAAAAGGGAAGTGACAAACTTGAAGGAGTTTGATATAAGGATAACATACAAGGATATTCACTGAAAAGCAGTAACATTAGTCAAGAAGTGAACAATTTGACTCTTGTCCACCAGTATGGTATACATGTTTGATATCTTGTTCAAGGAAAATAAAGTCAAAGTTTGTAATAAATAGCACACATACTACTATTTTTCCTTTATAATTATAATTAACACAGAAATGTCCAAGGAGGGAAAAGGTAGGAAGTCAAAAACATAGAAAAGAAGCTGAGAAGGAATCTTCCAGAAAGCAAACAGCTGGCAATTGTCTTTCCCTGAACCATCATTTTAAGTTTCCATGCCACCTCATTCTCCCATCTTCCTACCAAACCTCTTGAAAAACTGTTGGTACCAGTTTCCACGTCCTTATGACAAAAATCACCTGTTGCTGGCATATAAACTAGCTTAGGACTTCACTAACATTTTTGGGCAGGGTGGCCTGTATTTTGAAGGTATCAATTTCTTCTGCACCCCAACTTCACAGCTGGGTAAAAAATAGCAAAGACAAACTATAATCTGAGAGGGTAGGAGGGGTGCCATAGAGACACTGATAATAACTTTTTCAAAACATTAATGTTGTTCATGGTTTGCTGAAAAATGGACATGTTTTAGCTGAGAAGTATAGTGTGAGAAGTATAGTGACACAGGACCCTTTTAGTATTAGTATGGTATGAAAAATTTTCAAGGTCAGCAGGTGAGGTGAATTAAGAGAACCTTGGTTTGGAGAACTGCAGTAGGAAACAAGTGTTAGGCGTAACTTGAATGGTGGTGACAATGTCCAGCTTCTATAGTTTCATGTTTTTAAGCTATAAAAAGAGCAGAGGTTTTATCCTAAGACTAGGCTGTCATTTCGGTAATGAACACATAAGTAATGAAGGGCCAATGAAACAGTCAATTCCCTTGTAATAATTTATAGCAAAGTGGCTACTGGACATATGAATCTGTAGATTGGAATAAGTTCAAGTAAATGTGCCACAGTCAAGTTAGGGTTCATTGAGGAGGAGCCACCTTATTGGGCTAGACATCCATGCCTTGTTAAAAAAACTCAGGATTATATTAGGCATACCTTTTATACCTGCAAATGTGCTGTCACCATGCTTAAGAAAATGTCTAGGGACAGAGAAGACTCTCAAATAGCTACAGGGCAAGAAACAGAGTTCCACCCAACCTGGAAGCTATCACTTCCTGATGGGAAAGGAATGGGCTGATTTTCATCACATCTCAGCTCTTGTACACTATTAATATAGTCAGGTCAGCTCAATCCCAAACAGGGGATTCTGTCCTCAATCTTTAACATTGTAAACCTGCTTTTTGTATTTTCATTGTGATTTTCAAAAATTGCAAATTCTTTATAACAGTAGAAATTTGAATCTTGCAGAGTAAGCGTAAATTGGAAAAACATGAGAAAGACCAACAGTATGTGTGTTAATGGACTAAAAAACAATGTGAAAAGATAAAAGAGATAAGGAAGGAGAAGTTGAGTCAAGGGTCAAGCTTGGGTATAATTTAAACACTCCAAATTGAACTCAATTGACTTTTTCTTCATGACCCTACTTGCTTGAAAATTACTATTTTACAGAGCACTCTGACTTCCGACACTTTTGTAAAAAGTGCTTCACACATTAACAGTATACTTAAAATAATGTGTCAAAACAAATCTCTTAAGTTACAATTAAATTTAGATTTATAATTCAAAGCTTTAATTTGAATATATACAAGTAACTGTGTGAGATAAACCAGAAAACACTATAGAAATGGGCTACTGCAGCTGACCTGCATTGTGAACGAGAGAGATAACTTTCTGGATAATCTTAGAAGCAAAGGGAGATTCTATGCCTAAATCATCTATATACTAAGCCTACTATAATGTAGCCTGGACCTTGTTGGAGGAAGGTAGACCCATTACATACAATTAAGGAACAGGGCAGAGACAGTAGAGGGGATGATGGAAAAGGGAAACACCACTTGGAAATACAGATATAAATAAGAAGACCACTGGAAAAATAGAACTATAAACTCAACTAGGTCCTATGATCTTGAGGTATGTAACTATATAAATGCATACATAAATATTTCTTCTAGAAATTACATTTCATAAAAATTCTATACATTTTATATAACCTGGAGTAGATAAAAAAGAGAAATACCTAGTATAAGGCAGCGAAAAATACAATAATAAATGTTGAATAACAAATACAGGAGAAAATAAAATACAGACAAATGTTGGAGAAAAATTCCTATGAAAACATGCTCCTTTACTAAAGAATTACTGATCTCACTCACAATGTTTGCTTTGAACAATTCATTATGCAAAAATGCAAAGGGTCTAGACTCTAAGAAAACAATCTCCTCTATCCTGTAAAGATCAGGCAATTACAGCACAGCTGGTATGATAATTTCATTAATAACTTGTAGGATAGTACACTGGTGCTGCTAATGCCAAATTATAATCAACTACAAATACTACTTCTTTAGTTTGCTAAATAGAGAATATATTTAATTTCTGTTTTATTTTAATTGCATTTTGCTCCACAAGTTGGAATGAGCAAAATCTAAGGTCTTGACAGCCTTCCTATCTATGTAATTACTGGTACACTGTGTAAGAATCAGGGACTTAGTGGCTTGAGAGGCGTAACAGAAGAGTTAAGATGATGTTGTATGAAGTATAATCCAAAGCTTCAAAAAAGCTATTTCACATCAAAAGAAATACTGTTAATCTCAACTGGGAGAAGAAAAACATATAACAGACAACCAAGACCCAAGAGAAGGTCTCATGAAAATAGATCCTAACTTCAGGGTTTTATAGCTTTACAAAAATAAATCTATTGTTACAGTCCCTGATAGATAATTCAGCCAACTTCAGAGCTCTAAAATGAATGTCTCCAACTGCAAGGAGTGGAGGAAGAGCATATATCCTGCACACCAATCAATTAAGTTCCATTTTATTAGCTTGTCAGGTATTTATCAGCAACTTTAAATCCAAGAATTATGAGGGCTCACGATACCTGACATCTTTGGGCTCATGGACTGCTTTGCCTATTCCTAAATATCTCCAGGGCACAAGGACTGTCATTTCACTCAGTAATCCATTACGGTGCTCAGCTACCTACCTGTCAACAGGCTGCTTTATTTCTTTCCTACCTATCTTGGAAGATCTCAGAACAACCTTATTTTATTTTCTCAGATGAGCAAACTTGGTGATGCAATATTTCTTGTTTAGTTCTTTATTCACCAGACTTGTTTTTATTAACCACAGTGGAAAACTGAGCTAATTCTAAAATCACTTTTACATTCCTTCCCACCTTTCATCACAAAGGGGGGATTTTCCTCACCTTTTCAGATCCACCCTGAGATACAGGTCTGCTTGTTGTTCCAGTTTCAGTGTACAGTGGGGGTTTTAGCTCTTGACGGAGAAAGGTTTAGATTTCTTCATAGATATAATTTTTCCCTAGATATATACCTTACGGACTCCCCCAAATCCATGAAATTATATATATTCATTACTATTTATCTTTGATCATTATCCATGATTGCTAGATTTTGGCAAAGATATATATCACTTTCTATCTATTCGTTCATCTATTCATCAGCTAAATACACACAAAAAGGGAAGTATTCTGATTTGCCATAGAGCAAGCAACAGGTTGCCTCTTTTACAGGGTAATTATGAGAACTCTGCCATCAAATCCTGCTCAGAATTTGATCCTGGAAACAACAAAACCCCCACACTAGTTCTTCATCTCTCATTCACTACCCCTATAGGAGAGCTACCAACTGAAGTTTTTCACCTCTGTGTGGAAAACTAAAGGTATACTTACTTGTCTACCAACTTTCAGACCTAAAGTAAACTCAGAAGAGGAGTTTTGCACTGGGAGCAATACTGTGGCTTTGTGTAGGACAGTTCTTCATTGTACTTGAATGTCCTGTGCAGGTTAGGATGTTTAGAACTCTAGCCTCTGCCATACAAATGTGCCAGGAGTTGTGACCACTGAAAATGCACACCCCACTCTTTAAAACCCTTCTAATTAACTGTAGTGTTGCCCCTCATGAGTGCTGAGACTCTCCAACCCCCCAGCCACACTGACAATTTAAAAAAACTTCCCTGATATACACAGAGGAGAATCTGATATTCTTGAAAAAGAATATGTACATAGCACTTCTCTAAATTTAATAAAACCAATAAAAATTATATTGCCAAAGTATTACGGGGAGTTTTCTCTTCATTTGGTTCAATTGCCAGTTAATAATGGAATCTCCTGACAAGGTGAATGGAAGGATTTCACTGCCCCAGAGTCCAACCTGTTGCAGACACACAGAGAAATAGATGAACTGGGTTCACCCAACAGTTCCTGCTCAAGAAAAGCTCAACATTCCCAATCTGAATTCTGGAGACAAGAAGGTCGAAGACCATGTATAATTAAGACTTGCATACTTAAGGGCAAATGTATAGGTTGAGATGCCCAAGCATGAAGGCTGAAGAGACTTAGGAAGAAGATGAGAGAGAGAAGAGTAAGGCAGGAACCAAGATAACCCTGGAAAGCAATTGAAATTCCAACTCGCTACTGCTTCAACTGCAAACCCAAGTACATATCTAAAGGGAGCTGCAGACGGTCAAAAGAGGCTTCAGTCAGAGTCTGACCATGCTGCCGGAAGGTACAGCACACATCTAACCTTTGCTGGTTTTAGTCGGTTCTGCGGACATATTTCCAGTCTTCTTCTTTTTCCTAGGGACAGGTACACATTTCCGGTCAAATGTAACAGGACTATACTGAGGGAGGCTGTTGAATTTCTTTTCAAATTCTTCATCCAGCTTTGTTGAGCTAATGAAAGAGAGGAGGGGAGAGACTCAATCAGCACATGATGTAAATATTTAAAAAGAAAACAATCTAAGATATATTTTAAGATATTCCATTTGAAAATGGGGTTCCTTAAGAATTAGGACATTGCTAAATTCTGTGCAAGCACATAAAACGTCTTTTTAGAAATGCTTTAGATTTACCAACACAGTTTTCTTAATAAACTCACATGACAGGTTATGTTATTACTTTAGAAAAGTAGAAACATTATAAAAAATAGCAGAGTATTATTGAAGTGGAGAATTTGCTGTTTCTTCCATTGGCATGGGAATTTTTTATTGAGTTCAATACAAAGCATATTCCATCCAAGTTTTTCATTCTAAAGATTCTCATGTATATGTGTGTGTGTATATATACACACACACACATATAGAGAAGCTTATTTATAGAAATTAGTGATTTATATTGATAACTTCGTAAACTAATTTAAAAAAATTACTGACTAGTTTGTGTGCATGCTATGTTGCTCAGTCATGTCTGATCCTATAGACCGTAGCCTGTTAGGCTCCTCTGTCCATGGGATTCTCCAGGCAAGAATACTAGAGTCGGTTGCCGTGCCCTCCTCCAGGGGATCTTTCTGAAGCAGGGATAGAACCCTCATCTCTTATTGTCTCCTGCATTGGCAAGTGAGGTCTTTATCACTAGTGTCACGCAGGAAGCCCATTGACTAGTTTAGTGCTTGATTAAAACACACATTTATCTGGAGAGTCCCATGGACTGAGGAGCCTGGTGGGCTACAGTCCATGGGGTCACAAAGAGTCAAACATGACTGAGCAACTAACACACAAAGAAGATATAAACAAATATTCTGAAGATTAGAAAAAAATTCTGGACAGTTGACCACGATGAAGACAAAACATTCAAAGAGAAAAATAAAGCCAGTTTTCCAAGTATACACTAGCAGAGAGGCAACATGACTTTAACACAAACCACAAATGACTCCAGAAATGCCACCAGCAAAGTTGGGAAATCCTTGGACTGCTGCTGACTGTCTCTACGTAGCCCCACAGCAATGGCAATGTGCCTGCTGGAAGCTAGGCTGGTTGCTGGCTTTCATTTATAGTGAGATTTATTAGCTAAGATGCAACCCAAACAGATGGGAGAAGCTGCAGGGGAACTGTTGTGCTTGGGAGATGGAAAATGGAAGGTGTACTGGGAAGAGAGCAGCTTTGAGTACCAACTTACCAGAAGTTACCATGTTAGGCTGCTACCTGATGAATGTACTTGAGGTGTGTTCATCTAAGACTCTTTTCTCAGTTTTGGAGGAATGTAAAAGAATTGGGAGCACAAATGGGACAGTAAGATGATCATCAGAAAGGCCTCCCTGAAAAAGGCCATTACTAAGTTCTAACAAAGCAGTGAAAGGTGATGGCTTGCAGGTGATGTTCCTCCCTTAGTAAAATTGTCTTTTCTCATTTCAGTTAATAAATTATAGCAATGGGAAATCAGATACTATCTGATACTAATCAGCTGCTGTCAGAAAGCTATCTATAAGATGTGAATTTTTTAGATACTCTGGATAACCAAAAGAGAAATATGAAAATGCAAGCTGTAACTCCTTAGGTCCCTTGGGACTTTCCCCCCTCTTTGGTCACCTAGAATAATTACTTGTTTTTCTTAAAGAAGTCTACAAAAGTAGAACTGCCAATACAGAGTGAATTTTCCTTGGCTACAGGTAACTAAACAGCACATTTTCCATGATAAAAAGGTTTAAAATACTCATTTAGAAATCTCAGAGAAGATTGACAGATGTGGCATTTTTCACTGCTCATGAACTATGTTGGCATGTTCCAAATAAAGCAAGCCCAGATAATCTTATTCTGACAGGCCAATATTTAAAGAAGGGAGAGGAGGAAAGACCAGAGTTGTACCACTGATTTAGCCTGTAGAAAATCACACCCCCAGTTAAACACATGTGGCTTCCTAAGAAATGATTAAAACAGAAACACCCCAATCTCTTTCCAGGAACAGATTTCCAGAAGACTGTTTCACTTTTCTTGTTCCTCAGAGACATTCAAGAGTTTCTAACAGAAGCACCAGAGAACTTCCTGCTGGGGAGCCTTCAGGCCTGCTTTATTTATTCCCTTGGGCTTTCACACTGTCTGCAGTAAGACCTATACTTCTCTCAGTGTGTAGACCTACAGGACACTGGTAATTCCAGAAGAGAGAGAGCACTGGCTCTGATGCTCAATTATCACTTTTTACGAATATCCTGCAAATACTTCTGTGCTTGACAATGACAAATGTGAGGATTTTCATGTCACTGTTTAAGCATGTCGGCAAAATAATCTGAACTTTGGACTTTTAAAAATATCAGAACAAAATGTATAGTTAGAAATATATCATCTCAATATAAATAATATCGAGGAATCATCCTCATGAGAAATACTTTCCACCCTCCCACTGTGTAATGAGGGCCTTAAGATTAACCAGACCTTGAAAGCATTGTAATGTCCAGTTGACAAAGTACATTATCCCACAAAAAGAAATGCAAATATTTATGGATAAAACAAATATAATACTCCTAATGCATAAAATTTGCATACCTTTAACATACTTATGAAAAAATATGGAAAATATATTAAAATGTACTTCTTTCTATTCAGTGTATTCTTTCCAAATTCGGCTAATGAGAAAGCTAAAGGACAGTACAACTGAATATACAGATGCTTTCTTTTTTCACCAATGTAAAGTATTGAATTGCCTATCAAAATGCTTTATGTTAAGCTTGGCATTAGGAGTCTGTCTTCTATAATAAAAAATAAAATAATTGTTCATTATTTTACCTCAATGTATGCTCCTTCTTGATACTGCATTTTAATACATAATTAATTGCTGAATATTCTCTGTATTGAGAGAATATGCAATCTAATATTTTTACCTTAGAGCATTACAACATCGTTTTAACAAAACAAGATTAGAGGTAGGAACATTATTTTATAAATGTGTGCATAGCCTTTACAAATACTATATGAAGTATATAGAGTATATAAAATTAGCAAAGTATAACCGTGTGATATTCATCATAAACTTCAGATTAGAACCACACCTTGGTGATATGAAAGGATTTACAATGTCACACCACTAATACAAGGTGGACCTCAATTGAAACTCAGGCCTAAGTCTACAATCTACACATTTTGTACCATACTTAAAACATGAAAGACACTATTACTCACACACCATGCTAACAGCAGGAACCACATAATGATCTGTATTTCTTCATGAGTTTACTAAGACCACAGTAAGCGCTGACTGAATACTCAAAGAATAAGCTGTTAGTGATTGTTTACCTTGAAAACATAATACCACTGCATGTGTGGTCTGTGCTGCATGGCTGACTGTGCCCACAGGCACTTACCCAAGGACAGAGTCTTCCTTTGGCTTTGTCTTCTTGAACTTCTTGCTTCCACTGGTCCCACTCTGGCTAAATGTCCAGCTTTCTTCATTCCAACACCCTTCATGATCAGACGAGTTTCCTTTTCCTGAGCTTCGTTTCCCTAAGGAAATTCAAAAGAGTGTCCTTGGCATATTGGGGTGGAAAGGAAATCATCTTTATTGCTTCACAAGTGACCTCTTGACCCCTTAGGTACTATTTGCATGATGCTATTTGTTAACTATTTCAGAGAACTCAGGACTCAGATGCTATTTCAGAGAACTCAGGATCACCTTCAATAATAGAATGTGTAAAAAAGTAACTTACAGACTGAGATCCACAGTCTCATAACTCAACAGGTGCTACTTGACTCATGAGAAAGACTAACTACTATTCACTTTTCCATTACAGAATCAGCCTGAGGTGTGGGAGCCCTTTACTGCTGCACATTATTAATTCTAATTTCCCCAACACTTAGTGGAATGACCTCCCTGGAGCAATATGTACTCTTAAGGATCTCTATTCAGGATTTGTGAGACTTATTTTCACACACATCTATGGTTGGAATTTAGTTTGGCAAGCGGTAGTCCCCCAGTCAGATACTATATTTTAAAATAGATAAATGTATATGAAACACTCTGTGGAATAAAGGTATACACATTAACTAGTTTCTGGAACTGTTATGTTTTAAAGAGCTAGTCACTTCAATTACAGTTCTGATTATCTAGCGGGGAGGGCTAGATACATTTTTTGTTTCTAGAGTCTACATGTCAAGATTCTGTCAAACATACCTGCGTGATTTTGAAAATTATTTCCATCAGTTAAAAACCAGACTAAGAGCTCTACACATGCAATACTGATCCTTCAAAACAAAAAGTCAGCCAATACCAGTAAAAAGGAAAAAGATTGGAATAACTTAGAACACTTATATTCTGAGAATTACGTCTAAAACGAATAGAAACATTCCTCTATGGTGCTAAAACATACGGTAAAATGACAAATGTATATAATCTATAAACCACAAAGACTCATACAAATCTAAGATACTATTTTGATACTAAAATGTTCTTTACTGTAGTCTTAATTGCTTTTCAATATCTCTAAAGGACAAATTCTGCTAGGTTTCCATGTTCTTTTCAGATTTTGAGAAGCCGCTTACCTCTGTCAACATTAGCTCGCAGAGAGGTGAGCATGCCCTCAGACACCAGGGTTTTATAAAGAGCACCTTTGCAAGACCTCTCCGATTTCCGGGAGCCACAAGTCTCTATCTTTCTGTGACAGTCACTGTCCTCAGGCTTGGCCTGTCCCGACAGGGTGGGTGGTAGCGCATCCTCCGTGGGGGTCAATGGCTCTGCTTTTATACCCTCTGGCACCTCACCAGAAATGTTCTTGCTGGCAGAAATGCTGATAAAATCTGGAGGTCTTGACTCTTTGGTGGGGTCTGAGGATTTCTCCTTCGACATTTTCTTCTCTCTAGATTTCACTTTTTTCTTTGGTGGCTTGGCATCCAAAATACTCCCCTTTCCGCTGGAGGATGGGCGGACCTTCTTGCGAGGGGTATCTCCAAGCTTCTCGATGCCCCAGTCCCCCTTGGCCACAGCCTCAATGGTGTACATGACACTCTCGATATCTGACTCCGAGGACTGCCTCTTCTTGCAGGCCTTCTTGGGTGTGGATTTATCATTTCCGTGTCGATCCATTTTGTTTTTCTTCTTCTTCTTTTTTAGCTTCTCTGGTTTGCTTAGTGCTGTGGGATCCTCGATGATCATGATTCCATGAGGATGGCATATGTGGTCCTTTCTACTGGGAACATCGCTTATTATTATCTTGCTACTGGCAGAGTAGGAAAAATCAGGGAAGTGACCACATTTTTGATCTTCCTCTAATTCTTCCTTTTTAATTTCTTTGGGAGCTTCCATTTTTATACCTATTATATCATCCATTCGCAGCTCCTCAAAATTTCTTATTTCCTTAGAATCTCTTACATTTTCCTTAGCTGATTTTTCAAATTCTGCTTCTTTCTGTAACCTGGCTTCATCCGTTTTCTCCATTTTTGTGTCTCTTTCTTCCTTTCCCTTCTCCAATTCTTTAATTCTTCCACCATCTAATTCTTTCGCTCTTATTAGCTTTGATTCTTCCATTTTCACCCCCTCTGATGCCAGGCACATCTAAACAGTTAAACACAATGAGAACAAAACACATTATTCTATACCTGAAATTACCTTAAACTTTTAAATTGCATCCTTTTAAAAAAATAATCAAAACAAACTTCAAACTTTACAATAACAAGTCCACTACTACAAATATAACTTATTCAAATTAATAAAAGTTTTATAATTATTCATTCAGCTCTGGAGGAACATACACTCCAATTGTCATTTTCCAGTTTCTGATGAAGCTTTTCATATGAAAATGAGATTTGGTAAAAGGAGGGGGGAAGCTAGAGTTGTAAGACCTGAGCTTGAGTCCCAATTTTGCTCCCTGCTAACTCTGTACCTAGAATGAGTCATTTCAGCCCTCAGTCCTCTGCTGCCTTTGTGAGATAAAAATGATAATGATAGCTATTTCAGAGGATCCTGTGAGGTGTAAGTGAGATGATGCGTGCATGGCAGTGCTTAGTAAATCACCCCCAAACTCTATTCAGATGTTTACCTTTTCTTTTTTCCTTGGGGAAATATGAGGGAAATAGCAACAATTTCTACCTAATCACTTGAAATTAGAAATTATAAGACGAAAGCTCTGAAAAATAAGTAGTGGGTTGCTTTCTTTAAAAAACTTGTTAGCAAACTTGATCTGATTTGAACTTACATGGCTGTAAATTCTGACCAGAACTATAATGAAAATGCTTTGCATTGTTAATTTATCTCAGCATGACTATACATGTTTTGGCTATCAAATCTCCATGAATTTGAATATATACTGGAGGAATGAATGGCATACTGTAAGATACATATACTACATCACTTTCCCTAAAATTTGAAAAATTTTGAGTATCAAAACAGATCTGGCAGCAATCAGGTTAGTTTTTAAACTCCCCAAATTTCACATAAAGGGCATTAAAGGAGAATGTTGCCATCTTCCTCTCCAGCAGCTCTAGGTACTTTGAAACTGCAATCTGAAGCTATTTTCTAAAAAAGGAAATTATAATGCATTGTAAAATTCATCTTCAATACCTAGGTTTTCACTCAGAAACACTCCCTGTAAGATGCCCAGGTACCAGGCCTAGTGGAGGACACTGAAGGTATAAGGATCAATAATGCCCATCCCATGCTGTCCGGACAGCCTCCACCCCAGCCCCCAGCACCTCTGAGGAATTCATCACAGTGACAAGGCTGATGAGACCAACAGCAGCACAAGGATTCTTAGCCATTACTCATCTTATCTACTTTGCACTGACTGTCAATTTAGAGGAAAAAGACTATTAGGGCATGCTGAGCCCCCCACATCAAGTACATGAGTAGGAAACTGAACTGTTTTAAAAGAAAAATCACCATTTTATGGAATGGAAAGTTGCCAGAGATTGTTAACAGCTACAAAGATTTCATTTTTTAAAGTATCCATTTTAAAATGGATAATACATTGAATTAAACATCAGATACTATTTCACCTCATTTTTTCCCTTAGTAACTTCAGGGCATCTCAAATTCTTCCGTAAGAATTATAGTATGATTAATAAATCTGGGAAGAAACTGGTGAAAAGGCTGGGGGAAGGCAGACAGTGCGAGGTTTCTTTAAAGAAATGAAGGTGAAGAGAGTACTCAGTCCTTTAGGATCATTCACAGGAAAGATCTGAAATACTACAAATTCACAACAGAGCTGTCTTTTTCAGGAAATCAGTTAACTTTTAGGCCTCAGCAAACAGTTATGAAGACTGAGACATTCCCTTTATTAAACCCAACCAGAAAAAAAATCAAAGCAAAACGTTAAATTAATTCTGAAATACTGATACATTTCATCTTCCCTGTGTGCTTTACTCTCAGGGGAGATCTGCTGTTTTTGTCTCAATTTTGAAATAATTTTTATTTTCCTTTCTCAAATATACTAGTCCTTCATGAATCTAACTGTCCCGTATGGGGAGAGACACTATGCTAGTTGTGGCAAGAAAGCTAGAAAGGCATCATCGGGGTAAAATTTATAGTTTTCAAGCACTATCACTCTGGTGGCCTTTAATAAGTCATTTCAGGGACCTTTGCCACACAGGCCTTGATTTTCACAGTGGTGAACCAATGGTTTGCATTTGCACAGGTTCATCTTAGCAAACCCAATAACACTTTGCAAACTCTATTCTCAGCTTCAATGTATTTCAGAATGATGCTCCTCATCACCCCTGATAGGATTCTATAGCTAGGAATGAAATGGAACAAATGCAGACATTCGCTCTGGGGACACATTCCAGGAAATAGCATAATATTTCTTAGGAAGGTAATTACACTGAGCATAGTCAAGCTTTACTTCCTTGTTTCAGGCTCCTAAAAGTTTTTTCATAAATAGAGCATGCTAATTCTAAATTAGAAGAAAAACAATTATATGGCTGGAAGTTAAATTATAACAATAAAACAAATAACTACAAATCACAAATCTCACTAACCAAAACCCGAAACACACAGAAATCAGACTCTCAGAGTTGAGTGTTGCTCTAGACTTATCTAATTATCTAATGTTATCTAATTTAACATTCTTCCTAGTATAGAAATTCATTTTACTAAAATACTTGAGAATGAGTTAACCATCTTTTGGCACAAAGACAGTGACCACATTAGAGGGCAATAAGGGCAATTCTGTTTGAAATTTTTAAATATTGAGCAAAAGTCTAAGGTAACTCTATTAGTCCTGGTTGTTCCCTGAAGCCACTTAAATCAATTCACTCCTTCTCTCGTGTGACAGACTTTCAAATCCTAGAAGACAGCCTTTATGCTCCCATGAGTCTCTCCCCCTGGCAAACTGCTCATAATATGTAAAGGCTTCCTGGCCTTTTAAAAGTTGGGTCCCTTTTAGCTAGATGCAGTATGGTCATCATGAAGTGAGAATGGACTTTATTGAAATAAACTGGGTTCCTGTGCGAGCATCATACTTGTCCAAGGCCACACAGTGAGCTACGGAGCTTATACTTAAATCCATATGAGGATATAAAGGCTGAGAAATGGTAACAGTACATCCTCCAGTGAGTTGTTGTGAGGCAAAAGTAAATGAATGTGTGCAAATAAAACTCACAAATAATGTTAAGTCTGGAAAACACTCACCTTTCTTAGATTAAGTTCCTAGCTATCCTGTAATACTCCAGGTGAAAAGTGAAACTATTTGTCAGTTGGTATCAACCCTAATCTTCTAATGGGAACCAAACTTGCCCCACTGTTGTTTTTTTTTTTTTTTTTAAACAGGTCAAACTTCTGGCTTGTATTAGGTTTGTAGTCAATAAAAATCCTAGATTACCCACATACTATGCTGGGGAGCTTGGTCTCTGCCATTCAATATGTTTATATTTTTTGTACCTAGATGCAAGATTTTTCACTTTTCCTTACAAAGTACATCCTTTCAAAATCTGAATTAAATTAACTTCCAGTTTGGTCTTATACACATATTTGATAAAGTTGCTTTTTGTGTTTTGGTCCAAATCCTTGGTAATAATGTTGAGTAGGACATGGCCAAAGACACAGCTTTCTGAAAAACCTTTAGAGCCCTTTCATCAGGTTGATTTTGAACATTAATAGACTTTAGCAACCTAAGAATGTTTAATAATGCACTCTAAATTCCTCCCATTCTGTTTACAAGGACATCGTAAGATGACCTGTCAGAAATTTTGCTGAAATCTGGACACAGTATGCCAACAGCATTCTTTCAGCCTATTTTTAAGCTGAGGAAATAGAAAATGAGGGTGGCTTGTGTAGCAGTCAGGGACTAAGTACACAAACAGAAACAATGGAAGGCATATCTAGCTGAGGGAATTTATGGCTTGGAATGAATTGATTACACAGGTTATGAAGAACTGGAATACCCAAACAGGAGGTGGTGAGGTAACCCAGGGATTAGCAACTGCAGAAAGCCACGGCAGGACAAATGGGGGAAGGAGTCCTATGAAGCCCAGGAGCTAGGTCCTTGGTGGAAGATGGACCCACGGTGGGCCAAGCTCCTGGGAGCTGGATACATGAAAGAGACGTTGCCTTTGCTTACCCCTATCCCTTCTCACCCCTTCCCTGCACAATCCCAGATTCTTTCTTCCTCCCAACCCACAATTTTTCTGCCAGGGTCTCCCACTGGCTGAATCCACGTGGAAATCAGGGGACACGGGGACCCAGGAAAGGCAGTCTGCATCCACTTGGGATATAAGCCAGCATACAGGGCACAGAGATCCTGGGGACATACATTAGACGGTAACTTGGGGTGGGGGCGGCGCGGGGAGACTTCCAATAATTCCCAGTTTTCATCTTCTTTTTTATGAGTTCAAACATGATTAGAAGTAATTTTCAAAAGTTTCTAGGAAATAGCATCTGTATTTTCACATGACATCAACAGAGCCCGGGAAGAGCTATGGATTTAGTACCTCTTAGAAGATGTAGAAGAGTTGGACATGCCTTAGCGACTCAACAACAAACAAAAGACCAAAGAAGATGCCATCACTCCTAGATGTGAGCAAATTTTGTTACTGAGAGGCAGTTTCAAAAGGCAGGGATTCTAGAGCCAGATTGTCCATGACCAAGGACTGGCTCTGCCACCAATTAGTTCCTTTTTTTAAAACCTTCCTGTGCCTCAATTTCCCAATCTCTAGAATGTGGATATTAATACAGTGCTTGCCTTAGGAATACTGAGGGGTTCAGCGAATTGCACATGTATAGTACTTAAGTTGGTGTTCAGCACTGAGCAAGAATAATGCACTGTGACAGCCACCCCTTTGGGGGCTAATGCCATCTAGGATAAATGCTGGCTATTATTAGTAGTAATATTCGTACTGGTATCATTAATAGCACATCATGGCCCTGGCAGACCAATTGCTCCAATTTTTCATTCTAGGGTTGAACGACTCTATACCATGGGGAAAACCATATACAACAACATTAGATTCAGGAAGATCTTAGATCAATTATCTTTCAAGAAGCATCTCTTACTAAAGATATAATCAAGCTCAGTTCCCCTTCTGGTACAAGCATCATTTAGTGATATCTACTTTTGGGTGTATATGTAACACTTCAGTGGGACTCAGGAAAGCGCAAACCGACGACATTATATACACATATGCATGGATGCGCACATAGTGGACACAGAAGAACATAAATCAGTGTGAACTCAAGTGAATAAAACTGCACAGGATTAATGTCTGTTATTAATTAGCTCATCTGCCCTTAGTAGAGGGTTAGTTGTTAATCAGGACTTGAAACAGAAAATGCCTTAGTAAATGACAATTTATTCTTCTATTATTATTTTAAATAGAACAATAACCTTCTTTAAAAGTGAGAATGGAAAATCATCTGCAGGACACCTGCTGGATGGCACTCCCACAGCTGTACTCAAACAAGTTAAAATGTTAATGTTTTAAATCAAATGCTGGGCATAAATATTTGATATCTACTGTCTATTCCCTCAGGTATTATTCTATTTTTAATAACTGTAACTCGGAGTGGGGGGCACAAACTATATCCTGTTCACCCTTGTATTCTCCTCCAAGAATATCCTAGTAGCTTTCAAAATGAAGGCATTCAAAAGATAATTGTGTTGGATTGAATGGTTCATTAGCTCCGAGGTAAATGATGAATCTAAAATGTATTCTGATTAATAACAGGAAAGAGTTACGAGTCTATAAAAAAACAATGCTAATTATGACCATGCTGTGGCTTGGCCCAGACCACGATCACGCTGTCCTTAGTTATGGTTCCCAGGAGCACCCGTGAAAATCATTCACCAATATTTTAATTTTACCTCTGACAACTGAAAACACACTGAGATTTATTACTGTTTCATGTAGTCAGAGTGGCCTGATAGTGATGTGTTAGAAGAAATGTAACTCACTCCCCCCAACAAACAAAAATCATCATGCTGAAACCCAGATCCTTTGAATGTACATGCTGGACAGACACATAAAGAACTATCCTCCTCAAAATGATCGCAGAGAAAAAAATAATGATATTGAAATCTTTATAAAGATAAAATGGAGGGATTTTTTTGTATTCCTGAGTTCAGAGAAGCTGTCATTTTTGGTTCAGGTAAGACCACACCTTACGCTCGGGGTTTGTTACTGGGAAGTTGCTTTAAAGACATAATAAATCTGTGCTACAACAAACTTTTATCTCCTCAAATCAAAGATGTTTCAAAATGTATTCCTTTCAACAAATGTTAAGATAGATTCATTTATTATTGTGTCCTGCTTTAAAAGACTGAGTGAAATAACCAGTGAAAAATAATTAATCATGTGCACTAGATAAGAAGTAATACATAGAAGAAGATGCCCTGAATTAGTACAAAGAAATGGGTACGTAGTTCCAAAATATCCCATATTATTTCAGTCTTAATTATATTTTGTCTTTCATTGTCTGTTATCAAGGAGCCAGCTCAATTAAAAATAAGGCAGTGTGAAAACAGACCCACTGACACTAATCAAGAAGTGTCAGTTTCAAAATTTCTGCTTTTTAGTGCAAAACAAATGTTTTGCAGCCAAGGTATGTTTACAGTGATTTTGTACTGGCTTATTATTTGCCAAAACAGTGTAGACATAACCCCAGGATGACATTCAGCAGTGTTCTTCCAAGATGTGCATCTCTCCCATAATTACATAGAACCAGGATGCTTTTCCCATAAAAATATACCGGCTGATGGTTTCACAGAATAAAGAATAGCATCACTGCTAAGAAAATCCAGTTTTCTTTATTATAAAAGATAACTGGTCACACAACAGTGGTCTAAGTGTCTCTCAACACTAAAACCTGTGCATCTTAAATAGCTTACTATTTGCTTTGCTATAACAACTGGGCCAGGTGGAATGGTGGTTTAAAAGTTTATTTGCTATTTCTTCAGGAACTATATCATTTTTAAAGACATTAGACGGGGTCGGGATGGCCTTTGTTTCAAGAGGCCACCTATTGAAGTCTCCTTCAATGGTGTTAAAGAAAGTCATTAGGTGTGTTACTATATTTCAGTCCCTACAAAAGTAGATTGGTATAATTAGAAATAAAATGAAAAGTTTTAGCATAAGGGTTTTCTAAAAATGACTTGTAACTCTGCACAAAAAGGAAAGAAATGCACCACTTTCAAATAAAAGGTCCCTTCAAATACACAGTAATTATATATAGACTTCTGTTTTGTGATAAGGGTGTAGGTGAAGCCGGGAACTACATGTTGAGGTTCTGGGCTTCAGGGGGCTACAGTAGGATGAAGGGAGAATGAGGGCACAACAGAACCCAGAAACAGAGTCATACCCTGATTAAATACCAACTATGATTGCTGGTAGTGGGGCTGGAATGCTAATAGGAGGGATGAGACTTCCTACTTTTATCAATATATTATATAATTTCTGTAATTTTAACATAATTCAGCTTTTCTTAAAGTGAGCCATCATTTTCCTTAAGATTTAATTTTTATAGTTACTGGAACAAATTCATTGTTACCCATCATCCATTTGATTTTCATTACATGTGGTTTTTTCAAATTAGAATGTAAGAAAAACTAGGGTGTTGAGGCCTCTGAAAACATCTTTTTTTAATAAGTAGGGTTAATGAAAACTTTTCCAACTCCCTGGGACACACCACACCCAAAATCTTGCTTATTACATCTATGAAGAGTGTATCTGGAGAGGTCCAGCATTCTCTTTCTTCAGCTGCACTGTAACAGACGATTTGCTTCACAAATTGTGATAGAGAAGAAAAGTACAACACAGATGAATCCAGCAATCCTGCGGTGACTGATTTTCACCTTTCCTCCTGTGCTCAGAGGAACATGGGTTTCTGCTTTCCAAACCCGACTGTTTACCTAGCTGGCCATCCCCTCATGTGGACTCTGAGTCCTGGGTGTCCCCAGTTATCTCTTCTCCCTCAGCATGCTTTTCTACTTTGGGGGCCCCCCCTCTAGGTTAACAAACGTCCAGCTTTCTCGAAGTCAGGCTCCAAGGTCAATCAGGGCAAACTTCTGGAAGCCCTTCTCCTACACACTCAAGTTCAGGGCTGGAGTGGCTGCTGACTCCCTTCCTTTCCCTCTGACATAGACTCAGTCGTCAAATCCAACTGGATCCCCTGCAGCTTGCCACCCCCACAGCCAGCAAGCGAGTCTCTTGAAGGGCTGCTCTCACCACTGCACTCCCCTGCTCCAAATCTTCAATCGCCCTTCATTATTTTCAAGTACAAGTGTCTCTGCTTCACACTAAACACCCTCCCAATTCTGACTTGCAGCGACACTCCACCTTCACCTTCCATAAATCTCCTAGCACAGCCCGGCACTCGTGCTCGGCTGATTTACTTGTTGTCATCTACCTATTTCATGTCTGCCTGCCTTTATCTCTTTGCTCTATCTCCCCCATCTCTCCGTTTAATTATGCATAAATCACCATCTCCAGTGTGTATGGCTGGTTAGGTAGAAAAGGCGGGGGGAATGGACAAGTGCAAATGGATACTGGCAATGACTGCTGGACTCAGAGTCTGGACTCAGTAAGGAAAGGAGAGGATAGTGACATTTGTACCATAAACACCTCTCTAAGGGGGCAGCCACTTATCAGCTCTGACCACCTGTTCTCATGCAGAGGCTGGTCCAGTGTCTCCAGGCCCTCAATGTTTTCAAGAGAAGTCAAAAGTATGCATTTACTTGAAATCTTTAATTTTAAAGTATTAGCCACTAATTCAAATGTAAGATATAACACAAGTCAACAAATTGTGGGCCAAACAGAGCATCTCTTAAAGCTGAGTGTGGCCCAAAGGCTGCTAGTTTCAACCTCTGTTCCCCAAGAACTCTTTCAAAGAACCATCTATCTTCATGCTTCCTCATCGGTGCTGAGTCCCCCGAGCACTCCAGCTGAATTCACTGCTCCGTTTACTGATTTTACACATTCACTTTGGGTATCACTCAAATTGAGCTTCCTCATCTCATTGCATGATTTCTTGTGAAACCATTTGCACCATTAATCTATTTCTTATCCCTTAACTTTTTATATTTTATCTCCTTACAACTGGAGAACAGGCTCCTAGAGGGCAGGAGGTGTACACTATCATTTCCTATGGTCCTCACAGTATCTCCCAAAGTATATTCACAAACAGGCACTTATTTAAGGGTGTAAGATGTATCTTGGCAGTTGCAAAAGTAGAATCACTTTTAAAAAGGAAATATCAGCTCCATTTCTTTGACAGCAGTCCTGAACAATCTGTCATCTTATTCAGCCATACACATATGTGTAGGAGTAAGCTGTCTTCCATAGAGCCTTCTATAACGTGCAAACTCCTATAACAACTAACTTGCACAGTCTTTTATATTTATCTAAAACAAGGTGACAGAATAGCATAGTGCTGAAGATCCCAGGCTGTGGAGAGACTGCCTAGATTTCTAGCGATGCTCTAATACTTCCTGACCATGTGACCTTAGGTGAATCACAAAACTTCTCTGTCCTTATTTTCTTTAAAACTGTGTAAAAGAGGAATGATAATAATACTGACCTCAAAAGACAGGTGTGAGAATTCAAAGACTACATATCAAGTACATAAAAAAGTTCCTAACACACTGTAGATAACAGACATTGGTCATTATTATCTTATGATAGATAATAAAAATTACTTACAGATAAAAAAAATTAGAAGTAAAACAAATAGTAATACTTTTAGGCTTATGCTCCAGCCCCTTAATGCATTCCAAACACCAAAACTGAATCTGGAGTTAAGGTCTTCCAATACCACTGATGTCAAAAGAAAGCTCATAGGTTATCTCATTGTACATCCATATGCAGGTAGTGTCAGCTGCCTCACTGTCAACAGCATGGAATAAGCTCTCAGAAACAACTGTTTGCTAGAATAGATGAACAAACTGCTCCACTTGCTGTACTGAGCAATTTTAGTAACAGATATCTTTAAGTGTAGCATTTTCTTTGCGAAACTGTACAGATAAAGACGTCTCTGTGAGTCCTCCAACTAGAGCAACTATTATACACAACGATCTCCAGGAGGATGCTCTGCTGTTCTTTATGTGACCTGACCTAATTAATTTCAAAAGGAAATGAAACACAATACATTATAGTACCTGCACCAATTAACTGATTAACTGAACAGTATGAACCTCATGGAGGTTCAAACATAAAAGACTGTTATTTTTCACAATTCCCTGACCTCAGCAGCACAGTGCCAAATCTCCCTTCCTAGCTGGAGCAGATTCCTGAAAAATAACTGGAATAGATTCCAGTATTTTCAGGTCTCTCTCAGCTACTAAAAATCCACCCAATTTAAAATGCCAATCAAATGCCTAAAGCAGAGCCTTCTGCTGGAGGGATCTCCCGGCTTGGGTGCTGGGAAATGGGGAGGGGTCCTCACAATGCCCAAACTGCGAGTGCAGGCCAATCTAAGTTTCTCTGTCTGCTGCCAGCCTCTTCCAGTTTTCTTTTTGCCGGTTAAAGTGCGTGTAAGCACAGCAACAAATATATGCCTACCATATTTCTTGCTTTTCTCCAAGAGAAGAGTTTTCTTGTAAGAAACAATCTGTCTTTGGGAGGGCTCCTCAACCAACCCCCCATGCCCAGCTGCAGGAATGAAGCTGGGAAGGGTGAGTGGTTAGATCTTGGGTTGGTTCCTGTCCCTTCCTTCACAAGATGTAAAGCCACTGGTTGAAAGGACAGAAGAAGAAATGGTGGAGGTAAGAACAACTACCCCTGGTTATGTTTTTGTTCCTACTAACTCCATGTAAGACTGAATGACCTTGGTAGGGATGTCAAGGACAAAGATGATATACAAAATATTTAACAGGCAAGAGTGCTAAGCAACCAGAAGGGATGTGGTGTCAGGGCCAGAACAGGGTGCTGCAGGCCCCCTGCTGTACCCTCTAGTTGCTAGGAGGACAGGCGAGACCAGTTGGGCTGGCAGAGTCACTGCAAAGGTCCTCGAGGGTAGGGTCCCAGTCTTTTCACCAACAATAGGAGATGCTTTGGTATTTTAGTACTGGGACAGCTGTCCTGGTGCAAACCAGCTGAACAACACTCCTGCAGTGGGAATTCCTCAGACTGTCAAGTGAAAGATTGGACAGTCCCAGGCCAGCCCTCTCCCCATGACTGGCCCATGGCCTCTTGTCTGATCAAGTCGAACTACTTTCTACTTGTTCATTTGGCTCCTGGAAAACAAATGCATCTTTGCAATGCCAGGAGAGAGAGTGCAGCAGGCTGTTCTAAGTCTCTGCCTGCTGCTGATTTCCTCTGGTTCTCTTTTTGCTTGGTCAGAGAGGAGAAGGCAACATCAATAAATCAACATCTAAAACGTTGCTTGCTTCTTGCCAAACCATAAGAAGACACATCTTCACCCAGTCTTTAACAGGGCTTCTCTCAAAGCTGTCTTCACTGTGTTTGACAGAGGCCAGGGGTGAAGAGGGGGAAACACTTCTCTGCTTTCTTCCACATGACAAGGAGAAAAGCCATGATACTCCAGGTGACTGCCCAGCCTGTGACAGCCCACACCTGGGGTTAGGGTGGGGACAAGAAGGGAAACCCTTGGAGTGGTCGATCGGACGGCAGCTGGGTTAGGCTGTCTTTATAAATCCTGAGAGAAGATCTGGCCCAAACTGAAGGTGGCTTGTTGGTGGCTTTCCCTTTGGAATGTGTGAATATAAAGCTATTCTTTAGGACTTCTGACAACAGCAACAATTCGAGCCACAGGAAAAATTCTCTTCAATACCCTGTCGTGCTTATTTAAAGAGGTACCTGAAATAATTAAATATTATATTCTGTTCAAGAAAAGATGAACATCAAATACACCAGGAAGAAAAAACTGAGGAAGCATATTTTCACTGGTGATTATTTGGAGATGATGATTAAACCATTGTGCACATATTTATGTTTAATTACAAACTGGGAAGGCTTTGGGATGTTATTCTAAAACACACTCTATTAGTATTATGGCATCATATTCATGTGGTGCAAATAATAATGTGAGAAGATTTTCTCAGTAAATAATTTTTTACCGACCCTATTTTATCAAAAGCATATATTTTTACTCAGACGTTATAAGAAACTAAGTCTGAGTATATGCTGATTTGCTATATAATTGGAATAGGCTTATTGCAGTCATTTTACCCCTTTAAATTACGACACCAGCACTGAAACATCTGTTAGACCATAGCATCTGTTTCATATTTGGGATGCATCCCTACAAATTAGAAGAGTGTTCTTTTTAATGAGCTCTGATTTAATGGGGAATCCTTTTTTTTTTTAATGACTGTTGTGCCAAAGAAAGAAGATGAGAAGACAAATTTCCATTGCTCTAGCACCCCCCACAGCAAAGCACCTCTAAGGCCCATACATTTCCAATACAAAACTATCTAATAAATATATATTTACACTGAAAGTTAGTTTGTTTTATACATTGAAAGTTGAAAGTGTTAGTCGTTCAGCTGTGTCCGACTCTTTGCAACCCCATGGACTGTAGCCCACCAGGCTCCTCTGTCCATGGAATTCTCTAGGGAATGGGAAGTCATTCCTTTCTCCATGGTATCTTCCCAACCCAGGGATGGAACCCAAGACTCCTGCATTGCAGGCAGATTCTTTACTATCTGAGCCACCAAGGATAGATTAGTGTTGTTTAATATTTAAAAGATCATATGTATAAGTTTAGGTATATATATATAAACACAATCCTCCCCCACAGGAATAGCCAAAATGGCTATATGTTCATATAATTTAAGAAAAATAATTATTTCTTTCAAATAAATTATTTTGACAAACTATATTGTCTTAGATACTTGACAAATTTATGACCTCATAGTCTCCCTGCTTATGAAGACATGGTTACACCTCTAAAGGCACACTCATTGCCAGATCTTTACCACTTTAGTTCTACCAGAAATAGTACCTTGTTACGGACTTACCCAGTTCTTTTAAAAACTACTCCCTGTGGTCTCCCTAAGTTTTCTAGTTATTCCTAGCCCTCTATTTTGAGTCTGAATTTGTCTTATCCAAGAAGCATGTCAGCTTCACGTCAGATATAACTGGGTTAGTTTGTCCCACTGTTTACATACTTTACTGTTTATGCTTCTAATTTGGGTCTGGCTGGACTTAGATAGTTAAGACTCCTAAATTTTAATGACACAAGCTACCATGAAATTTAGACAATGACAGGCTGTCCCATTAAGTTCGATAAACTCAAAATGATTTATCTCACACACACACACACACACACACACACACTCACTCACACTCAGAAGAAACTGAAACTGACTGGAAGGAAGACAGAAAAAAAGAGAAAAAGTTTAACACAGAGATATCTGGTCACCCATTTTGCACCTCCTAATTTGTCTCACCGAAAGAGAAAACCACTACAACAGTGTTCTGGTGCTAAAGACATTTGTCCTACACGTTCCGTTTAAGGCAGAGTGGTCACAATTTGGCAAAGGAAGTCCCCCTCCTGCCCACCCCAGTAACAATCACTTCTGGCGTCTTCCTCCCCGCCTGTACCCATCAAGTGAGAGCTCTGTCCTTCACAGGCTTTACAAAAACATCTTTTTTACTCGACCAAAGGAATAGTAGCATTTTATATCCATGTCACATCAAATGCACAACTGAGAGATGCTATAAAACCAGACTTTAGAACATGTCATTTGAGTTCTTCACTTAAAAAGGCCCCCCAAATTAAAACATCAACTACCTGATTTAAAAGTAGTGCTATCCAGAGATTTATAGATGTTATTAATGTAAGAGAATCAGAGAAGAGGAAAATTACCTAGATCATTTTTCTAGGTTTAGGATGGACTTACTTTACCAATCCGAGAGAGACAAAAACTGACCTTATTTTAAAATACTACCTGTGAAAGGATTTTGCTATTTCCCTGGATAACCTTTTTCAATGCTTGATGACTTTTAGTAGCAAAAGTCCACTTTCCTTAAATTAAAGATGAACCCCCCTCACTGTTGAAAATTACATACAACACACATTATGGTTACAGGTGAGATAGTTCAGTTTAGGCAACACTGTTATGATTAGCTTTTTTGTGACTTCAACCACTGCAGATTTATCGCAATGTATTCTTAGAAACTTGCCTCAGCCAGTTGAAAGAGTGCAGACTTCCCACAGCGTTTTACAGGTTCAGCACCACCCAAGTGTGAAGTGTTTGAAGAAATCTATATGGAAAACAATTCATATAAAGAATATTAATTGTGATATCAGAATTTTTGCTCTCCATTCATACCCATTCAGGAACTTTCCTTAGTTTATGAGAATATCATTGCTTTCAAGTGTCAAATAACTTAAATGCGTTAGGCTTGGGATTATAATTTTGAAACCAATGTTAGTAAATAACCTCAAAAATAGCAACAAAAAAAACAGGTGTGACTTGGGTGGCTGTTGGATGATAAGAAGTATGAGTATTTCAGGCTTTAAATTTAACTCTATAACCTCAAAACGAGTTATACATTTCCACTTCCATATAAAGAGCAACTCAGCAACTGGTCATATAGAAAAGAGATTTAGTGTCATTTCACATTTAACAAAAAGCAATTAGCTAATTTTTTGTTGAAATATATTTGGGATCCCTGTGAAAAGATAGCAACAAGGCAGTCAACAAATATTTTTTTGAGAATTGAACAGAAATGTGTTAGGCAATATGACAAGACCTGGTGAAGCTAAGTTTTACATAAAACACTGGCAGTGGCACTTAAGAGTATGCTCTAAAGTACAAAGATTAACTGTGAAGACCACAAATCTCAGTAAGCACATCAACATACACACACCATTACACGGTGACTGCATGCTCTTCTTTAAATTTGGTAAAACTACAACTGGGCACTGATAACAGTGAACAGCACTGCCCTGTCTCATTTTTATAGGAAGACTTAATTTCCAATTTCGAGCTTAACTCAGTAAAGAGTTGAGAAGGACATATATTCTTAAGGATCTTTACAAAGAAGTCTTCTCCTAGAGAAGTTGTGTCATCATTAGAGCAGTTAGCAATGGTCTATGCTGTTTATATTCCTCATGATTAGGAATTCTTTCTCAGTTTAAGACAGGTATTTCTCAGGTCAGTTGAGGAGGCAAACCTGCCTTGTGATGATATCCTTACAGGTGACCAGGCCCAACAGGGAATGTCATAGAGCTGTCCCTCCAGGAGAGACTAGGGGCTTCATTACTGCTAGAGAAAATTCTCCCTAGAACACCTGCTGAGTAAGAGGCTTTTGTTGAGGCAAATATCTAATAAGCTACCTGGGTCATTTAGAAGGGGCTAGTTTAAGTTGTAGGGGATTTCTCCTCCTGGGTGCTATCATTTTTGAGAGTCCTTCCCTATTCATCCCAATCACTTCCTTTTTCTTTAGAAGGTCAACTTAGGGGCTGAAGCTTTCTAAAGACTTTCCTCCAGCTGAATTTTCTCTGATATATGTCACTTCTACTTTTTCTAGACAAGGTGAATTCAATTACTAATCTTATCATTAGACTAAGAAAACAAGCACATTTAAAAGAATCACTGACTCGGAGTGACTTGACCAGTCACGTGAACCAATGCTGTATTAATAGAAAGGACATGGCTTTTGTGTCAGACAAACATGCCTTCATTACTTTTTGTTGTGTGGACTGAAGGAAATAATTAAGACCACATCTTTACCTTCAAAACAGAAACACTATCTGCCCCATATTCCTTTTGTGAAAATGACATGTTATGTCAGTAAAGAGTCTGGCCCGGTGCTCAGCCCATATTATGCCCTCAATCAACAGTACAATTATTAGTTATAAGGATTTATCATTATTGACACTAATAAACTCTGTTAATATAATCCCCCCAAATTAGCTACAGACTGAAACTAGAATAAAGTGAAAAATTGCAACCTCAGAGGTTAATTATTAAATTTAATAATCTGTAGAGTATTAAATTTGTCACATAATCATATAATACCCTCAAGAGCACAACAAGCTCGGTGATGCTGCAATACACAGCTTGACAGTTTTCTAGCTCTTCCACTGGCTCCCTCTGCTGTCACTTTTATTACTTACTCCCTGACGCTGTGTGTGTGTGTGTGTGTGTTCAATACCACAAAGCCTGTGTGGGTATGTGTGTTCACTACCACAAAGCCTGTGCCAAATGCCTGCATGACACACCCAGAGGCTCAGTGAAGAACTTCTGATCACACAGATGCATTACCTGTCAGCTGAGTTAACATGTAATGTTCTGAGTTGAGGCTTGAGAATGGTTCCTTGCCTTGCAAAAAACTATTGTTCATTTCCTTGTATTTTTTTTTTTTTCCTATTTAAGGGACATACACATCCTTTCAATTACGAATAATATAGCTAAACCATGTCTTTCAGCGACAGGACTGCCTGTGGAGGGAAGTGCATGTTATGTTACCCTCCACGGTAGGGGGCAGTAGTGGGCCATGCTGCATAGTACGTTTGTGGCTATGCTTTTTATTTTCCTCACATTGGATGGGGCTAGCCAATCTGTTAATTCCACAGTAGCCTCTCCTCTATTAAATAATGTTCTGATAAACAGGGTGGGTATTAAAAGTATGTGATGTACAGCAAAAGTGCCAAGAAAAATGATCACCCTGGTTGTTAAACTGCTAATTTTATAGCTGCCTGAGGTAGGGGAGCACGTCAAGGAAAGAGGTGGCAAAGATTAAAAGCAAATTAGCCAGAAGCCTTTTGCAGTTATAACGGGTATCATAAACACTGTAGTCTGCAAGAAATGACCAACAATTGTTGAGTGAATAAATGAATCAAAGAACAAACAACATGAGATGATTGGTCTTCCTTATCTTAAAAGAAATATTAATTCTTCCAATAAAACATGGTAAACTTTCACACTGATGAGCTGCAGTGTGAGTATATGGAATCTGTGTCAGTATAATATTCCGTAACATATTGGGCACGCCATCATAAAAATGAATGCTTTGAAACTGCACCAATTGCTTATATCCAATCGTGACAATACCTTGTAGAGATTACAGTTGTATTTACATTGGCAAAGTAAAAGCCTTCTAAGGGAAGTTTTAGTGTTCAAATGTATTTGTCTAAATCGTCCAGATTAGCTCCCTGTCTCCAAGTAAACATGCAATTTTTCAACATAAAGGTATACTCCAGGTGTAAGAGTCAGCCACTCAGCAGAGAAGAGGATATGTGGACTGGTCATGGCTTTCAGAATTATTAAATAATGGATGACAACAATTCCTTTCTGGCATTACGTTTGGTCATTAGTCTTCAGTAAATGAGATCTAAACAGTGACAGATGTGTCAGTCTACATGTAAACAACAAAAAATGCAGATAGGCAACTCATTTTGACCAACTTAATGGATCAGAGTCTGGAAACAGAGTGATGGCTCTTCAGATGGGCCAAGTGGAATCTTGATGAATTATAACCTCAATATGGCATGGGAAACAGGCTGAAATGTGAGGAAAACAGGTTCTATACTCTGTATTTCTTTCTAGATCTTGTAACGCTGATATATCTTTCTCCCTTAAAATGTACACATTTATGAGGAACCTACAAGTAAAATGTTCTTTATTCAGTTTCATGGTTCCATGCAGGTTACTTTAATGGGTTTTAAAATGATCAGATTTGGTTCAGAAGGAAAAGATACCCTTCTCAGCTTGTGAGACAGAGACCCAAGACTTGACATACAAGAAAAAATATATTCATTTAAAGAAATGCTCTGGGTTTACTGTTTTTTAAAAAGTGTGTTTCTAGGATAATTGTATTACACAACAAATGACCAACCTCTTCCTGGAGTTATGAACACTTGTAAATGAAATTAACATTAAGGGTCTCTAAGAATTTTGCAAGCCTGATCTTAGGGGCATTTACAAAGCTAAACATTCTTCAAGATTAAACTGTTGCCTAAATGATATAAACATTTTTCTCTAACTGTACGTAATAGGACCAAGAATCTCTCAGAAAAGGGATGAGGGGTATAATGTGGCCCACTGGGCAAATTTTTATTATCTGCTCATTTCCTCCTCACTTAATCCTTTCCCTGTAAGTTTCCAGAGATACCAAAAGTACCTTAACAATGCTGATTTAATAACCTGTGGTAAAAATTACCACCTATAGAGCAGTGATCTCAAACTGCAGTTCCCTAAGAGGAAACTTGTTGAAAATGCAAATTGTTGGCCCCACTGCAGATTTATTAAATAAGAAACTTTGCGGGTGGGGTTCAGCAATCTGTGTTTGAACAAGTCTTTGAGGGAACTCTGATGTGTTTTAACGTAGGAGAGCCTCTGGTAAAGACTAGTTAGAACAAGAATTTCAAGAGGCTTTGTGTTTTCCCAAAGGTGATGGGTGTTTTATGAAATAATTATAAAAGCTTTAGGGATACGATCACAGTAATTATAGGCTATTTTATTTCTACTGCAATAGATACACTCATAGCAGATTTTAGTAGATAATTTAATCAGTTCATCTAGTTAGTATAGTTTAGATTTGACTAAACCAGTGCAATATTGGGCTGACAATATGGTCAGATCATAACATGAGAGAGATTGAAACTTAAGAGTTCTCTTGGGTCAGCTGAGGAAAGTGACTGGAGATTATATATATCCTTAGACAACCCTGTATTGTACTATATTACTCTTATATAATCATATATAGCATTTACAATTAAACAGCTAAGTATATAATAATTTAATCTGCGTAGGAATTGTAAAGGCCCTTAATTATCAACCTACGCAAAATAAAACCAGGAAAAATAATACACAGAGTTGAGATGGGAACTGTATTTGATTCCAAAGTAGAACATTTTATCTTGGTTTTCCATCGTGCATTCCTTCCTCTGTTAAGGCCTTGAAACAAGTCCTAATGAGTTTTCAAATTAATTTTTTTAAAGCTTCCTCAAATCTTATATATGCATGGTCAAAAATCCTCAGAATACAAATGCCATTGAATATAGAGAAGTAACATCTGGAAATGTCTTCCTGCACAATTCCTAAGGAAAGAGAGGTTCTTTACTAGGGAAAAAAACTTCCTTTTTGAGGAGTGACTGTACAAGAACAAATTAATTCAAAAGAGGCATGGGATCTCATTCTCCAGAGTCACAAGACAGTGGCTGCTTCACCTTCACACTGCTTCCTAGAGCTGCCCAGGGCTTCAGGACACTTAATAAATCTGATGGTGCTATCACTTAAATTAGAACCACACTCCGAGTGACAGGACCTGTTAGAAATGCATCAGCTGAGATATGCTATACAAACATTTTTAATTAAATTGAAAACTCTTGGTAAATAATGCATACGTAAATATCAGATGCGTCAAAGACAAGCCACAACCTTTCTGATATTCATGAGTATAGAATTTAAATATATGGCAAATAAACTGTGTTTTGAAGGAACTGTTTCTAAAAAGTTTGATGGGACCAATCAGGTACCAACACTAAAAACATTTATAGTCATCATGTCAAAATTCTTTTTTATCTTTGAAAGAATTATTAGTATCAAGTAAATGGATATCAACGACTAGAGGAGAGCAAGGAAATGTAAAACGAAACTATTCCTCCAACAGTGAAAATAACAGCCTGTTTATCATAATGAAAAATTATGATAAAATCTTAATTTATTCAGATTCATCAAGCAAATTGTTCTTAGTGAAATGATACCATTATATGATATTCTGGTTACCACTTTTATAGAATAGCCCTCAACAGCTAAAGCAGCAGTATGGCAGAGAAGTCTTACAGATAAGCAAGCCAACTGGTGGGATCAAGTTGTGCTGGTTGACGCAAGTGTCCCAAGAAGCAGCAGCATTTTTAAAAAAACTGTTAGAGCTAAAAGTAATTTTTTCTCATTTTCAAAGTAAGATGCTGGGTTTTCTCTTGCCAAAAGGATATCATTTTACATTTCATTTATCAAGCACTCTTTATGCAAATGAATCAAAGTGATTCAATACATCAATATTAAACAGAATAATCCTGCTTGTCATTTTCTCTCAACCCTATAAAAAATTGCTTAGTTTATGACATGCATTTTTGGTTGAAATTAATAAAAAGGAAAATGGGGAAAAACCTAAGGGAGAGGGTATCTTACTTTTGCAAAAGGGATATATTTTATTATTTGTCGTATAGTGCTTATTAGAAATGAGCGTATGATTGAGGCCAGGGCTTTTGTGGCAAAAGAAAGAATATCAGATTGCCTTCTCATCATACCAACCAAGAAAATGCTCTTCAGGGTGTGCTCTCTCTCTCTGGCTGACAATCCAGAGAAATCTGAGATCCTGCAAGAGCTGACCTGACCTAAGCCTGGGATTAAACGCTAATAAAAATACTGGCTGAAGCTACATCACAGTGTAATCTAACAGGTCGTATTCACCCTGCATTGACTGTGAGACGCATTCATCAACAATAGCATCTAATTTCGCTACTGGAAAAATTTAATAAATAAATTGGAATCCTATGGCCTTCATGTTGACAATTTTCTTAAGCTTTTAAAGCAAGTTAAAAACAAGGCAAAATGAAATAAATGAAAAACTGTTATTCTGGATGAACTCTTTATAAACTCTTTATAAACATTTAGTGAATGTTTATGAAATAGGTATAAAATCTGGAGATGATCTATGATTACAAAAAAGCAGCAGAAAGCAATAAACAGTCTGCCATGTATATTCTGTTAGTAATGGCAAGAGGCAGGCCTGAAGTTCTCTACAGGTGACAAAATTCTATTCCAATACTTTCTACACTCAGTAAATTTTCTGAACCCAATATATATTAAAAAAAAAAAAAAGCCATACCTCTGCAAACTGAAACAAGGCTGATGCTTGACACTGTTTTGAAGGAGCATCAGGGTGGGATGTACTTGAAGATATCTGAAAGGAAACATGTAATTTTTAAAGCACAAGGACATTTTTTCCATAACAGACTAATAGATCTGCCATATATTTCCCCTGTAGACACTGATAAAGATTAAGACATGAGTCATCACCCTCAATCCCTTTTAGAAAAACAGTATCAATGATAAATGAAGACAAAGGCCATGTTTCTAAAAACAGAAGAAAGAAGAAACAGTGGAAAGAAGAAAAAAGACTGAGCTTGGCTCATTTGCCATGTCTCTTGTAAGGGTATCAGATGTGTACCAAACTTGAGGAGACCTATTGAGATAGACTTATTTCAGTGATTTTTAAAAATATAATATTAAATGTTGGAAGCTGCAAGTAAAATCTCTCTCTTACTTACAGCACTCCCTTTAAGCTGTTCTCTACTTAGAGGCAGCTCTGAGACTGTGTTGGGGACACAAACCATGTGGGTCAGAGTATCTGGGATTGAATCTTAGCTCTTCTACTCACCAGCTACAAGACCTTGGGCAGGTCAACTAATCTCTTGAGACTTATTTTACCCAATTGTAAATTGATGGTGATGATAATCCCCATTTTACAGGATTTTGGTGAGAAGAAAAAAAGTCACAGGAAACACTGCCTGGTATGGAACCAGAATTCAATAAACTGTTCACTGAATATGAACTGCGTTTTTTTCTTTTATAACACCATGCATCCTCCCATCCACTACTGCCCCCTGCAACCACCCACACACAACCTTCAGATCTCTGACAGTAGATAGGGGGGATTCTGTCACACCATCCTTGGTTCAACTAGGAGAACTTTTGTTCCTACTAGTGCTTATTCAAACTTCATTAAAGGTTTTCTCTGAGGGCCAAGTATTTCTAAAGGAAATACTTCTTAAGGATGTTTTGAAGCCAAGTCAGTTATTAATTTTGGTTTCAAAGTGAACAAACCTTCTATCCAGCTACAAAATAGGGTGAAAATGAGTCACAAGAGCAGAAAGTGTAGGCACTATAAATTCAGTCCATTCCCAGTCCCCCAAAAGTTTTTTCAATTCACTGTGCTCACTGACTCCATCAAAGGCAACTTACTAAGCAATACATGCACCTGGACCACAACTCTTCATAAGAATTCATAGGAATCATTTTTTCATATTAATCAAATTAAGTTGGTTAGAAAGGCAATGGAGCCAGTTGGTGATACAACATCGAAGTCACTTTTAGAGATAAGGAATAACTAGAAGAGAGAACTGATTGAATTACTGACTCTATTTACAGCTGAAGGCATTAGGAAAATTTTCATTTCACTGTATTTTTTTAATCAAACAAGCATTTTTAGAATAAATCTCAGTAAAAAAAAAAAAAGAGAGAAAGAAAAAAGATCTCCCATATCCTATTTAACAAACTAGATATACACAAATGGTCATAAATGGCTAAGATAAAACCAAGTACTCTGAAGACACTTGAGGATAAACTTGTAGAACTCTTCTTGGTCAAATCATGACACCTATCATTTCAAAAGACCTCCATGTGAGAGCTGTGACAGACTGCAGATATGAATCCATAAAGATGTCCTAGGAATTACAGGCCTACAGTTTATCATTTAAACTTATAATATCTTACTTCAGATATGACTTCTCACTCCTACCAACCCTCCATAAAAGTTAAAGAAAACAAATAGTTTGTGTAAGGGGAAATACATGCCCTTCAAAATTAAGTCAGAGAGTAAACCAAATAGAACCAGTGGTATAAACCATCTAGATTTCCGAAAAGCACTTCATAAGTTTTTAAATAAAAGGAGGTTTCTACAAATTAATATTGAGTAGAGGAGATTCTGACATGAACAGTGAGCTCCTGAAGAAATGGCAGATTAGGGTCAAAGATATCTTTGGAATCTTTAGTTTGCTGTACTAACCAAAAAAAGTGCACATGTGTCAAAATACCAAAAATTTCATATGAAATCTGAGATATTTCACTAGATCTTCAGGGGCTCAGGATCACTAGTTAAGAATCTCTGCTTTCAAAGCTGGCACTAACATTATTTAATATGTATAAAACTATGTTTAAAAGGGAGTGCAGACTGAACACTCTACTATATTAAATTCTTGAGGAAACAATATACAAGACAATTAGAATTCATGGCACATCTCACAGAGAGCAGACAGGAAAGTGATAGATAAGAAGCATTATGTGAGCAAATATATATTATAACATTCTGGTGATATCAGCAGGACATTTAGACATATTACCAACAATGTCATAAAAGGAATGACCTAATATGCCAGTGTGAAAAGTAATTCTGTCAATGAAATGTTGAGAACCACCAGGAAAGGGCACTAGAGGAGAAAAAAGTCTGAAACTAAAAATATTTTCTCCTTGCACAAAACTGTACCACAAGGGGCAAACATTAGGATGTATGACAGTGTGAGAGAAGGTCTAGTGAAAGACAATTCAAATGATCAAGGGAGGACCATGTGGTTTAACGTTGAGAAAAAATTAATCAATGATGGCTCCATATTGAGTTCCAGGGTAAATGCAGATATTTTGGGAAGCAGTCTTAACCTCTAGACTTGATATCAAGGATAATGTGCTTTCCACATCATCTGTATGTTAGAGACATACTGAGCCAAACAGGCCTAACATTAAGACATAAGACTTTGAAAACTGCCAACTGCATGCTTAAGTTTCAATTAAGAGAAAAGTGTATTGAAAATAAATAAAAAGGAATGCACAGCCAATAACCATGAGACAATTCTATCTTCTGATTCAATACCTGTCAAATTAACACCTGATAAATAAGTTGTAACAATAATTCAATTATATTCTTAACTTTCCTAGCCCTGAATAAAAATTAGTGATGAAGTTAAAAGGGAAATAACATTTAGTATGAATTAATAACATGTTTCTAGAAATATATTTATTCCTTTATTAAGAGACTCTAGAGTTTCAAAATTTGGTTTATTTTCCCATTTATGATTATTTGATCTAAGAACGAAGAGTTTTTCATTGCTTTAAGTTACTGTCATCAGCCTAAATTGAAGCTCACTTTACAATTTCATTAAGTATAGATTGCAATATGTATATTACCTCGGCAAACTGAAATAATGGTGACTTCTGACGCAATTCAGAGGATTCTGAAACATCAGGCCTGCAAGTGCCAGAGGAGATCTGAAACAAAGAAAGGTGGCGTGAAGCATCACACAAATAGCTCTTGGACAACAACAGAGGACAAATGTCACCTAAAACATCCCTATCTAAGGAAGGAATGGTTTTCATTCCCAAATCTGAGGCAGTACTGTGACAAAAAGATAATTATATTCTGCAAAGTCTTACACATGGTTTTATAAAGTTTTATATATTCATTAATTTGCTAAATATAATGCCATAAATAGTAGGAGATAGACAAGGCAATGCATTTCATGATGATTAACCAAAGAGAAATTTCTACAATGACACTCATTTGATCTCTTGGCTTTCTGCAACCAAAACCAATGAATATCTACTTTTTCCACATTCTGTATTACCCCAATGTTTCATATCACTTGACTATATGAAAACACAAATGAGTTTTGATCATTATAAACCTTTTGGGAAAATAGACCTAAGGTCAAATTTTTGTGTTCCAGGGCTTTCCTGAATTTATATACAGGTCTCAATCTTAGAGAAGTTAGTATTATTTTCCTAAGAGAAATTTCTTTTATAATATATTCTTGTATATTACTTACTATATTGGGTAAACATTTAACACTCTAAAATCTTTACTTGTGATTTTCATTACTAACAATAGTTACAGAAACACTATTGACTTTTTTTAAAAAAAATTCTTGCTGTTAATCAAGTACTATTCTCAGGATACATATTTCCTTTTTTAGTCAATGTTAAAATTGACTGCATTTGGGTGAAATATCACCTTGGTAGCCTGTAATTCAAAAGTCATAGGAGTCATAGCATGTTAGGATGGAAGAACTTCACTATCCCTCTGATCTACCCCTTTTTACATATAAAGGACATAGGACGAGAGAGGTAAATGACACCTCTACTCCCCAACAACCAACAATCACTGACCACCACAAGACATAAGAACGTGTTTATGCTCCATCTTCTCCCAGGGGATTTTGTTTAGTGCAGAATCCTCAACATTGCCTGGGCACAATGTAGACACTCAAGTACTTGTTGAGTTAACTAAATTAAAGTTGATAACATGTCTTTTAAATACCAAATCAGTGTGTCCCCTCTCTTTTTTTTCCTTGAATGGCAAAGCTAGAGAATCTTAGGGAACAAGTTATCTTTTACTCTAGGGGAAAAATGAAAGTTAAAAATGCTTTTTAGAAACCTGTTTCTGAAAATAAAATAATCCAAGATCATTGTTTAAAATCTGAAAAAAAAAAAAATACAGAAGAAAACTCATCTACAATGTTATCTCCCAAAGATAAGCACTGTTAGAATTCCATGTATATTCTTCAAGTTGTGTGTAGAGATAATGTTTTCAACAGAAATGGAATGTTGTACTAGTTACAAAATGTTTGCTTTTAACAGTACATTGATTTTCTTGTTACTAAACCTTTCCCTATGTAATTTTAATAACTGCATGTGATTATAATTAGATGGTTGAATCTATGGGAAGAGCTGGCAGTGACCCAGGTTATATTCTTAAAACCAGTTTCATCAAGTATTTAAATTTTAATTGTCACCTTTGGATTTGAAAGAGTAATGGCCACCTTCTTCTAGTGATAAGCTCCATAGAAAAGGTGCAGAAGCTTTAATTAATTTGCCACCTGTGGTTTGGCTGCCAAAGCCTGATTCCATTGCTGTCACTTAACTATTTGACAACCAGTGTGCCCAAAAGTCCAGTAGCTTTTATTTGCTTTCTAAATATTTGATCTAAGGAGACACAAAATGTACTTTAAAAAGGCCAGCAAATCCTGAAATTACTAGCCACGGAAAATTCCTTTCGTGGAAGGAATACTTAAATAAAACTCCATATAATTTCTGAACAGTGAAAAAATCAATACTGTTCTGGTTTATATGGAATCCTATGTGTTTAGCCCCTAGATGCCCTGGTAAATAATCAAAATTTTATTTTATTTTGATTTCCCTGGGAATTCCCAGGCAGTCCAATGGTTAAGGATTTGGCGCTTTCACTGCCGTGGCCTGCTTTCAACCCCTGGCTGGGGAACTATGATCCCACAAGCTTCATGACCAAAAAAATAAATTAAAAAAAAAATTGAGCCCAAGACTAAATGAAAATAAGGTGACTTGATAAAACTTTAATAATGTAGGTGGCACACATGACAAATCTATAGGGATATTTAGAATTAAGTATATTATATGGTAGCTACCCTATATAAAGTCTACACAATACACAAACATATTTTTATTTCTGATCCCATGATGCATAAGACAGTTATCATTTATGAGATTAGTTTCCCCATGGCTCAATTAGAGTTCATATAAACTGTAAGAAGAAAAGTCAACTTTCTTTTAAATGCCATTGTAGATAATTTGGCCATGCCTATACATCTAGCCATAAAAGTTTAAAGTTAAGTTAAGACCCTCTGCAAATCATTATGATAGATGGTCTTAAGTAAAACTTAAGTGAAAACTTTCTGTTTATATGAAGAATTCAAATGTGAGTAATTATCAAGGTGTTTATAACCTTATTTTTTTTTTTTTCACTCAGTTTTGTCTGACTCTTTGTGACCCCAGGCTCCTCTGTCGATGGAATTCTCCAGGCAAGAATTCTGGAATGGGTAGCCATTATCTTCCTCAGAAGATCTTTCTGACCCAGGGATGAATCTGGGTCTCCTGCATTGCAGGTGATTCTTTACCATCTAAGCCATGAGGGAAGCCCCTATAACCCTACACATTATGTCAATTGTACTATGCGATCAGAGAAGTTTATGTGAGCGAGTTTGTGCTCCTCATGGACTAGATGCACAGTAAATGCACAGGGAATATCTGTTGACTGACTTAATTCTCCATGTTTATAAATATGAAGAATCTCAATGACCTGGCCAGGAAACACACAACAAAGACTGTTCAAAGGTTAAAACAGCTATTATAGCCACTGAGGCTATGCATTTACTGCAGTGGATAATGTCTTCTTTTAAAATCTAGTCACTCTTACTTTAAAGCACTGTAGATTTAGCCTTCAGTGTAGTGTAATGGAAACAGCACAAAATTAGGAGCCAGAAGAACTGGCTTACTACTAAACTATGTGGTTACCTGACTTTCTAGTTCACAGAAAAATAGAAGGAGCAAATCAGAAGGGGCCAAGAATGGGGATAAGAAAAATGAAGAGTGTTGAAAGATAAACAATGCCACCAGCAACAAGACACAGAGGGAAAAGACGGAAAAACTGTAGACACAATATGTTTTAAATTTTATTGAAGTATAGTTGACTTATAATGCAAATATTTTATAAAGCTTTGTTAACCAAAATACTGGGTTTATGATAGACTTAAAGGTGTACTGTATAATACAGGGAATATAGCCAATATTTTAAAATAACTGTAAATGGAAAGTAACCTTCCAAAATTGTATTACAATTTTAAAAAAGCTCAGTTACTTAGAAAAGTGGGCTATCACACACACACAAAAAAATCAAAGTAGATCAAGTGGTCCTAAAGTTTCTCCTGAGTGTAGTAAATTAATATTTATAACTATGATTCTAAGTTGTCAAGATAAGGATAATTATAAAATGTATTATTTTAAAAAGGCAGAAATAAATGTGTGTGATACATGCTAGACCTACTTCCATCTAAAAACTCAAAATGTAAAAATGGCTCAATGGCATGGACAATGTACTGAGGTAGAAATCACTCTTGCACATCTGATAAGTGAGGCTCCAGTGCAAATGTACAATCTGTGCTCACATGTGAATGTTTGATAAAGAAATCTGGAGTTATAGCCACACGGAAGGAAGAGGTTATTTCCGACAAAAGGCTCCTGTTATTAGAGGGTCCTAGACCTTGGGGTATCACTTTGCTGTCTGTATTTACAGTATTCTAAATTACTTATTAAGTGGGATATGGCTAAATATAACAAAATATAGAGATTAAAGGTATCTGCCCATTAATTAAGAAGGAAGAAAAATGCCAAATGAGTAGACATTCAGTAAAGGGAGAAAAAAACTCAAGTAGCTGTTTCTAGAAACAGTTTCTGAAATAATCCATAAAGCCACTAGGTGTTGCTATATGCCCAATAAAGAAAACTGTTAACGGGCTTTTAAAACGCAGCTTTGTTAGCCATATACGTGTTCAACTTCCCTTAAATCCAATCTTCCCTTTAAATTAGCTATAATTCTCAATAACCAAGGAAGGGGAATGATTAGTATAATTAAGAATTATGACGAGGTAGTATTTTTCCCACAGGCAAAATGTACATCGTAATAACCAGAGACATAGAAACATGACCCAATCCCTTCATATAAAACAAAATCAAGCCAGTTAGATGCACCGTAAGTGGTCTGGAAAGCTAGGTTTTATTAAGCCCATTCCTACTTCTCAAGGCACAAAACCACAGTCACAGAGCTGGACTGTGATGAACACACAGTCAACCAAAGCTATGAAGTGTACTGATCGTATCTGAGCTCCACATCCCTGCCCTTGCTAATTCAAACATTTATTGATTACTCATTCCTTCAACAAATATTCAATAAACACCTAATATGCACCAGAACAAAGACTGCTGCTCTTTTTTAAGAAGCCTACATCCTACCTGTGTGCCTTATATGTCAGGGAATAAAATAACACTAAGGGGATGAGTCTGGCCCTTACGGTGCTTGTGGTTCAAATGCAGGAGACAGCTACCCATTAAGAATAGATGTGACTCTTGGTGGAATATTATAAGGTCTATGGGAGGACAGAGAAGCAGCCTTCATTCTTTCTGGGAGTGGATGGAAGAAGTAAGATAAGTAGCATCTGAGAATACCCCTAGGAGGAACATCAGAATTGTGGAAATGATGTGGTAACAGCAGGGGGCAAAGTACGGGTGACGTGCCCTGCGTATGTGAGCATCAGCAACTTTCCCAGTGTGGCTGAAGACTGAGACGTCTGGGAATGAGGTGGGAGATGAACTGAACTGAGAGGAACTTGAACGCTACTTTAATAAGTCTGATGATTAGGCTGAAGGCAATGGGGAGTCAGCCAAGGTTTATAGTCAGAGGAGCGGCATGGTGAGAGATGTGTAGTCACAGAGTGCTTTCAGTGGAGTGCAGGATGACTCTGGCTGGGGAGTGACTGGAGGCAGGAGACTAATTAGAAGGTTAAGGAAATAAACCAGCTAAGATGCGGGGCCCCAATTCAATCAGAGATGGCATTTGCCAGGCCTCAGTAACTGCGGGGAAGGGTATCAAGGCTGAGGGAGAGGGGCCAGTAAGTGCCAGTGTTTCTAAGGTAAGTTTGTCTTCTTCGGGAGGAGAGGGGTTGTGAGCAGAGGAGTCCCTTTCAGAGTTCAAGTGTAAAGATCTGGGTGCCTGAGGCCCATGAACTGACTCTTACCCTCATTCAACCAGGCCCAGGCTTTCCCACAGTTGGCAGTTTTTACCAAGGATCCTTCTATACCAGCATCTGGGTGATCACTTAATTTGCATTTAATATGAGATGTTAAATGGACTTGAGCTTTTAAACACAGGTGAACTCAATGTAAGTATATTATATCCAAGCAAGTCCTTCAAAATCTACTTAAGGACTAAAATGGAGCCACTCTTAATTAAACCTATATGAGGTTAAGGAGCACCTGAGGACTAAAGAAGTGCACTTGACTGACAGACGCCAGGGCTGGGCTGCAGCTGAAAGAGAACTGGGCCACCCTGGGGATCACACCAAATAGTACCACATAGAGTTGAGAATTCCTTGAAACTAGAATGTAAATCAAGTTAAGTCATCCTGGGCTGAGAGGAAGGATAAGTCCCTGGTTCTTCTTAGGGCACCAGGGCCACCAGAGTCACGTTCCCTGTCATTCTAAGCCACGTGGCAGAGCACTAGGATGGAAGTTCAAGTCAGATTCCAGGCCACTTCTATAAAGTGCTACAGACACTGAGACAAACCGGAGCATCTTCCCGCCTCCGTTTCCTCGTTTGATAAAACAGGTAACAACGCTACTGACTTCTTCACAGGACACAGTGAGGACAGGATGCAGTTGTGTATATAAATACACTGTCGACAGCAACGCAGCAGCACAGTCCCACCCTTCTCGTTCAGCCTCTTGTTCATTCTCCTCTTTCCCCACTGACTTGCTGCCCACTGTTCCCATTCCCCCTTTCCACCACCTCTGGGAAACTGAGGGGCTCCTCTGAGCTTGTCAGCATCTTGAGCAATGCGGCTTGGGGACTCATTGAGAACAGATGTCTGTCAATCAGGTTGGGCAGAAGGACTTAATTCTCTGGCTTTGAGCCCCACTGTTAGAGATGGAAGATGCTGGGCTGGATGGGCAGTGAGCATATTATAAAAAGGAAGGGTCTCTACCCAGAACTGACAAAGTTCAAAGAGCCCATTTAATGGGAATTTAAATATAAATATAGTATTTCCTCACTATGTTTAAAAGCTATAAAACTGTGAGGAGGGAGTTAAACGCTTTGAAAAGTGAAAGTGAAACTGAAGTTGCTCAGTTGTGTCTGACTCTTTGCGACCCCATGGACTGTAGCCTATCAGGCTCCTCCGTCCATGGGACTTTCCAGGCAAGACTACTAGAGTGGGTTGTCATTTCCTTTTCCAGGGTATCTTCCCAACCCAGGGATCGAACCTGGTCTCCCTCATTGTAGGCAGATGCTTTTACCGACTGAGCCACCAGGGAAGCCCATATATTAAAAACTTTGGTAGGGGACAAAAGTTGTAAAGGGGGCAGGAGTTGGGGGTGGGGTTAGAATTCAGTGGATTTTAGCATCCTGGAGTGGTCACATATAGCAGCCTAAGAGAAGCAGAAGTCACAGTAGCTCAATGTTACCAACAGGTAGTAAAAATAACTATAACTGTCCCACTTCACTGATATGAGAAATTATAAGAAAGGGGAAAACATTCAATTTTACCAAAATCAGTATTTGTTTTAAATTTAAAACTCACTGTTTTAAATATGGACATATTCATTAATTTAACAAATACTGGTATTACCAACTTTTCTTTATCTCATTTCACCCATCTCATTACTTAATGGAACATATACAGGTTTAAATCCTAGAATAATGATTTTCTTGCTCTATGACGTTAGAGAAGTTATTTAGCCTCTCTAGCCTAGTTTCCTCATTTATGAAATGGGAAATAATAAACCAACCTCTTAAGGCTCATGGAAAGATGAAATGAGATAACCAGTGTAAGTGCTTAGTATAGGCTTGGTCCCCAGAAAGTACTCATGAAACGCCTGTGCATAAGGGTGCAGCTCAGAACACTGCTAAGAGAAGTGGCCGGGGTTGAGGTGAGGTGGGCAGGGGACTGAATCACAAGTGGGCTATTGGTAGACTGAAGTTAGTCCCTCTGGGTTCAAATTCTAGTTCTGTCACTTCATAGCCACAGAATCTTGAGCAGGTTATTTGCTCAATGTGAGTATGCTGCTGGTAAAGCATACTATAGCCTGTAGGAGTAATAGCCCGACATTTCAAGTACAAAATGCCTAGAATAAATTATGGTAATAATATTAGGTACCAATACTAGAATGCTTTTCAGAAGAGATAAAAATGTCTTACAGGTTTTACTTAATTAATCTTCACAGAAGTCTTGGGAGTTAGAGGCAAGTGAGTATTATTAGCTCCATTTTACAGGATGGAAGGAAAATAAAAATGTGACTTGATCTTAACTTTACTGTCATATTTCTGCATGCCAACAAAAGAACTAGGCATCCGAAAATCACAAATTCAGGTCTAATACACTTTCCAAATATCTGTAGGTTTGTCTTCATTTATTCAACTAAATAGATATTGATACCATCAAACCTTACTATCAGCTATGATTACTATTTTTCTTATTTTCTATTATTCCTCAAATCATCTCTTCCGTTTCAGGCAAGATGACTTCTGTGCTCACCTAGGTCTAATACTGACCTTTCCAATATTATTCCAAGCTGTTCTATACATTATGTGTTGAATAATCTCCCCTTTCATCTCTGAAATGTATCACTCCTTGCCTTTATTTTTAAATTTTAATTTAGCTTTACATTTTTATGTTTTATTTTCTAAAGTTAAAAATATAACACTACAGAAGATTTTCAGTCCTGGAGATTACTTCCAGAAATTCTAGATCGTAATACTTATACTTTATTTATTGCATTTCCATCTTCAGAATATAACTCACTGATATGAAACATAAAGGCTTAACTCAGTGTAATAACTTCCTTCTCCTTAGCTCTTCCCAGAGTTTGTGAACATTATTACTTTGCTTAAATTTTTAATAATATTACTTTTAATTCTTCTACTTTTTCTTTTTTGTTCCTTAAAAGTAAAAAAGAGAAGATATGTTCACTTATGCTGCTGGACACTGTTCAACAGACCGGCTCTCTGAAGTTTCCCGGTTAGCATATTTTAAGCTTATATCCTATTTTCTCAATTAAAAAGCTTCATTTGCTTTTTGATTTATGTAAGTTTACTAAAATCTCATATTCTCTGGAAACACTCCATTTCCTTCACTATTATGGGCTTATTTCCTAACAAGATTTCTATGCTTACATTTCACTGGGTCTCAGTACAGACAAGCTTAACATGCCATTTTGGGTGTGTGTGTGGGGGGGGCGGTGGTCACTCCCCAATGGCTGTCTTGCTCAACACAGACACACTTTAAGAGATATCACAGGTACAGTTGCAGACTACTACCATCAAAAGTGAATACTGCAATAAAGCTAGTCACACAAAGTTTTGGTTTTCCAGAGTACATAAAAGTTATGTTTATACTATAAACAGTCTATTAAGTGTACAAGGGCTTCCCAGGTGGCACTACTAGTAAAGAACCCACCTACCAATGCAGGAGATGTAAGAGTCATGGGTTCAATCCCTGGGTTGGGAAGATCCCCTGGAGGAGAGTACAACTCATTCCAGTATTCTTGCCTGGAGAAGCCCATGGACAGAGGAGCCTGGGGGTTCATAGGGTTGCACACAGTTGGACATGACTGAAGTGACTTAGTGTACACACTCATGCAAGTGTACAATAACTTTATACCTAAAAAATATACACACCTTAATTTAAATGCCTTATTGCTCAAAAATGCTAACTATCGTGAACCATCAGTGGGTTGTAATCTTTTTTCTGATGGAGGGTCTTGCCTCGACACTGATGGCTGACTGATCAGTGTGGTGGCTGCTGAAGGTCAGAGTGGCTGTGGCAATTTCTTAACATAAGACAGCAATGAAGTTTGTCATATTGATGGACTCTGCCTTTCACGAACGACTTCTCTGCAGCCTGCAATGTTCTTTGATAGCATTTTATCCAAAGTAGAAGTTCTTTCAAAACTGCAGCCAATCCTTTCAAACCCTGCCACTGCTTTATCAACTAAATGTACGTCACATTGTAAATCCTTTCTTGTCATTTCAACAATCTTCATAGTATTTTCACCAAGAGTAGATCCCACCTCAAGAAGCCACTTCCTTTGCTCCACTAGAAGCAACTCCTCATCCATTCAAGTTTTATCATGAGATTGAAGCAATTCAGTCACATCTTTAGTACCCAATTCTAGTTCTCTTGCTATTTCCAGCACATCTGCAGTTACTTCCTCAACTGAAGTCTGGAACCCCTCAGTGTCATCCAGGAGGGTTGGAATCAACTTTTCCCCACCTCCTATTAATCCTGATTATCATTTTTTTCTTTCTGGTCATGCTGCATGGCTTGCAGGATAGCCTCGAGTCCCAACCACTGAACTGCCAGGGAATTCTCTTAATGTTGATATTTTGATTTCTTCCCATGAAATGCAAACATTCTTAGTGGCATCGAGAATGGTGAATCCTTTCCAGAAGGTTTTCAAGTAAATGACTTTGCCCAGATCCATCAGAGGAATCACCATCTATGACAGCTACAGCCTTACAAAATGCATTTCTTAAATAAGAAGATTTAAAAGTCAAAATGACCCTTTGATCCATGGGCTGCAGAACAGATGTGTGGAATAGTATGAAGACATTAGTCTTGCTGGGCACCTACATCAGAGCTCTTGGATGGCCAGGTGCATCGTCAGTGAGCAGTAGTATTATAAATGGAATCTTCTTTTCTGAGTAGTAGGTCTCAACAGTGGATTTGAAATATTCAGTTAACTATGTTATAAACAGACATGCTGTCACCCAGGTGGAGCAGTCAGAATACACACAACATTTATCCATTAAGTTTTATATGGAAATGATCTGTAGCACCCCCCACCCCCCAGCTCAAATTACAATAGTAACATTAAAGGTCACTGATCATAGACTGCCATAACAAATATAATAATAATGAAAAGTTTGAAATTCTGCAAGAATTGACAAAATGTGACAACAGAGATACGAAGCGAGTAAATATGGTTGGAAAAATGGTGCCAACTGACCTGCTGGACGCAGGGTTGCCAAAAGCCCTCAATTTGTAAAAATTGCAGTATCTGCAAAGCACAATAAAATGAGGTATGCCTATACATTTATTTTGCTTCTTTAATTCATATACTCTTTAACAACAAACACTGCTTTTTAAATTTTATCTCAAATATGTAATACATTTCAGTGTATTCTGGGTATAAAGAAAATACAGGACTAACCATTTATGTGAAAAAGAGTCAAACTGTAAATGCAATTTTTACCCCATTTTATTCATCAGAGACACAAACAGTAGCATATAAAAATGCTGCCCTAATAATGCCAAAATAGACTGTGGCAGATTTAGAGTTAATCAGAAGACTAAGGAGAAAGCAAAAACTCAGACAGCCTGCTTGTTATTATTTGCTCACTGCTATCTCAAGAACCTATAATTTGTCTCTAAAAACCCTAAGAGCACATCATATGTAGATCCATGAAATGTATAAACCAAAGAAAACCTAGAATTTTATTGTTCCTGTAACAGTAAGCCTCTCTACCTTCTGTTGATAGAACTGTTTTTAAAAATACAACTATTAACTATATTAAAATTTCCATATTAAAAAAATAGGCTTTTGAGGACTTTTTCTATGTGATTAGGTTTCAGGCTAACAAATAAAGGAAAATCTGCTTTTCAATAAAATATTTCAGAATAAGAATTTTCTCATGGCATTTAAAAAAGTCATTACAATTAGACCTCCTCTGTGGAAGAATTTTTGTAAAATGTCACTTTATTTGACTGGTCCTACCCAACAGTTTAAACAGACTTCATGGTAATTGTTCCAAATGTAATAACTATCAAAGCTCTGTACTTCTCTCCTTACCTCATTATCTTTATAATTTTCTTTTAAAAATGTAAGTATGTATTCATTGTATTTGTCATCTGCCAATGTACATAAGCCCCTTAAGTTCTATGACAATGTCTACATATTTGGAATATGACTTCACATAGAAATTAGGTATTAAATGAAATCTACTGACAGCTATGAAATAAACTCTCAAACTAATTATATTTAGAGACAGCATTATGTTATACAAACTTTGCCACTTTTTGTTTCAATAGCTCAAGACTATTTTCAATAATGCCTAACTATATCTGAGATGAAAAGGAGGAATTACGAAGAAAGAGTTGTATTCTTAGAAGTGGTTCTTAAAGACCTAAGTGCTGGCAACTTCCTTAGCATGAAATTCCTTCTCCTGTATGGTTCACTTCATTGCTGCTGCTACTGCTGCTGCTGCTACTGCTGCTGCTGCTGCTAAGTCGCTTCAGTCGTGTCCGACTCTGTGCGACCCCATAGACGGCAGCCCACCAGGCTCCCCTGTCCCTGGGATTCTCCAGGCAAGAACACTGGAGTGGGTTGCCATTTCCTTCTCCAATGCATGAAAGTGAAAAGTGAAAGTGAAGTCGCTTAGTCGTGTCCGACTCTTCGCAACCCAATGGACTGCAGCGTACCAGGCTCTTCCGCTCATGGGATTTTCCAAGCAAGAGTACTGGAGTGGGGTGCCATTATTTTCTCTGTTTCTTTAGCTTGAGAATTTTCAAAATGGTTCCCCTTCATCAGAAATGCAAGGTCGACCAGTGCATGATTTAAACTGCTTGTGTCAAACTCTGCTGTCCTTATAAGTGGGGAGAAGAGCTATTCACTAAAAAGAGCCTAAAAGACAAATTTTAATTCAAAGGAAAAAAAAAGTATTCCTTTCTCTGACTAGCATTTTCATACATCTGTAAGTTCTATACATGTTTATTTGTTTACATTTTTTCCTGAAAACTAGAAGGAATGCTAATAGATGTTGGGAAGAAAATTTCATTATTATCTAATCTATTAGAAAAGATGATACTGACTTTCACGATACAGTGCATTCTTGGAAATCATGAGTCAGACTGTGATGAAAGGTCAAATGCACGTTATTATTCCAACATTCACCTTTGGGACCATGCTTGGGATACTCTACACTCCAGTCAGAGTTAATCTGATTGCTTTTAATGTGTCATAAAGTCAAATGATGCCAGAGAAGGCTGTCATGTGAGGAAATACAAACATGCTGAATGATGAGTATGCAAAAGTATAAACTGACAAGTTTCCTTTTTCAGCTAAAGATAAGTACAATGTAAATAAGTACCGGTCCACCAAATTTACACATTTATTGTGATACTAAATTGAACAGAATTAAAAAGTTAAATCAAATTGAGTATCTGGTCAACTACTATGGATCTCAAACATAAACTATAAATAATAAAAGAGTTTTGTGATGTAAATATGTGGTATCTTATAAAACAACTATTTGAATATGCAGTAACTGTAATTCATAAGGCATGCATACAACTTAAGAAAGGAAGGAAGGAAGAAATATATATATGTGTGTGTGTGTGTATGTTAATTGCTCAGTTGTGTCTGACTCTTTGCGATCCCATGGACTGTAGGCTGCAAGGCTCCCCTTTCCATGGAATTCTCCAGGCAAGAATACTGGAGAGGGTTGCCATTTCCTTCTCCAGGGGATTTTTCCCAACCCAGGGATTGAACCCTGGTCTCCCGCATTGCAGGCAGATTCTTTACCATATGGGCCACCAGGAAGGCCCATATATATATACACATACATATATATATGTATGTACACACATACGTAGGTATATAGGTATATGCAATAAAATTGCTATTTTGTCTTAAGTAGTAATGCTGGTTGGGGATTGAAAAATTTCCACCTCGAGGACTTCAGTGTATAAAATAATGTAACCAGCAGGTCAATGCCTCTGGCTTCTGTTAAATGGGTTTGGAAAATAGAGAAATTCCACAAATGCAAACTATGCATGGCTATCGACTACTATCTGCATGTCAAGACTATATCTAAGAGTTATTTAGCAAACACAGCCCAATAATTATACAAGGGAATAAAACAAGACCAAGGTTGTTAGGGTCTGGGTCCTTTTTCATTTTCCATTTTAAAGAATAAGCAATCTAAAATGCCACGTTTTCTGATTTTCAAAAGCAGGAGTTTGGATTTATTCAGGTACCAGAGAGACCAACAGTCTCATGCTTTTTTTTTAAAACTCTCACCTTTTCACTAACAAGTCTAACAATGAGAACATCACAAAAGCAGACACTGTTATGAACAGAATGAATGACTCACAGGATCCACCCTCTGGACTCCATTACAAAGCCATGGCAAATGCTAATTATCTGTACATCGTTAAGTCTTACTCCTGTGCTCAGAGAATCTCAAAATCTGCACCCAATCTCTGTTTGTGTCCTTTTGGGTTCATGTAACCCAGTCTGTTATTCTCCAGGCATAACACCATGCACATAAAAACCTTAATGAAAATTAAAAGCATAGTTTGTTCATGAGCTGTTAACAGTGAAACTGCAGAATAAATACTGTGAACAGAACACAAGTGTCTGGGTTATCAACTTCTAGCAGAAGTAGAACAGAGAGGGGTAGGGACTACTTACCTCTGGTGTCCCAAGAGCATGTTCTCCAGCTAAAAGCAGCATGCTCAGGCCTCCCATTTGAGTAGGATCTAAATAAGCCAAAAGTAAGTAAATTATCAATTCACAACCATGGAGAACATATAATCCAAAATACTCACAAAGACTAACAATCAGAAATCCAACAGAACCTCACATAAGTTGTTATAGAAAACTTTTGAACTTTATGAAGCAGTAACTTGGCATATATATGCTTAGTACTCATACTTCTGTGAGCTTTAAAAATACCACTGTTGTCCACCATTCCAACAGAATACTTTATTCAGTACCACAGCTGTTTATAACATGAATTATCTCCTAGTGCAATGCTTTTTTCCTTACTGCATGGGGAGTTTGGATGAAAAAAATAATCGAGTGCTTATGCTTATTTTCTAAGAAATTTGAGACTGTTATTCCCAAATTGTTATTTCTCCCACATGAAATCAGGGCTGATAAAAAGAACCAGGTCATTGGAGGAACTTGAGAACAGAAAGACATTTTATAAATGCACCACCAAAAATGTAGTGGGCTTTGTTCAAATATTCTTTCTTTCTGGAAGGGGAACACATGAACACCCATGGCGGATTCATGTCAATGTACGGCAAAACCAATGCAATATTGTAAAGTTTAAAAATAGATAAATAAACTAATTAAAAAAAAAAACTTTCAAAAACAAATCTAAGTTCAACAGTGAAGTATTTCTGACATCTTAAATCTTAGGGGTATAATCAGGCACTTCCTCGAAATATCTTTTAGCATTCAAAATGAACCCTTTTTATACTACTGAAGGTCTTTGTCTTCATTCCTTCAATAATCAATAGAAGTAGAAAGAGAAACTGGTAGACCTATGATCCAGGATTATATCTAAACAAACAAAATACAGACAATAAGAAACCTATATCCTTTAAGGTTGTCTTAAATGAATTACATTTCAGAACTTCAATAAAATAACATATGTGACAATGCCTAAGTCAATGCTTAACCTAGTGCTTACTGGTCCTCAATAAACACATTTTTTTATTTCAGCAATCTCTCTACAATTAAAAATGAGGATCAGGCATAGTGTTGCCTGAAGACCTTCAGGTGCTTCTTTTCTTTTTCTTTTTTGATTTTGTTTAAAGATATCCTTAAATCCATCTTTGAATACAAATCTGTCTCAAGATAACCTCAGATATGCAGATGACACCACCCTTATGGCAGAAAGTGAGGAGGAACTAAAAAGCCTCTTGATGAAAGTGAAAGAGGAGAGTGAAAAAGGTGGCTTAAAACTCAACATTCAGAAAACTAGGATCATGGTATCTGGCCCCATCACTTCATGGGAAATGGACGGGGAAACAGTGGAAACAGTGTTAGACTTTACTTTTTTGGGTGCCAAAATCACTGCAGATGGTGATTGAAGCCATGAAATTAAAAGACGCTTACTCCTTGGAAGGAAAGGTATGACCAACCTAGTCAGCACATTAAAAAGCAGAGACATTACTTTGACAACAAAAGTCCATCTAGTCAAGGCTATGGTTTTTCCAGTAGTCATGTATGGATGTGAGAGTTGGACTGTGAAGAAAGCTGAGCGCCGAAGAATTGATGCTTTTGAACTGTGGTGTTGGAGAAGACTCTTGAGAGTCCCTTGGACTGCAAGGAGATCCAACCAGTCCATCCTAAAGGAGATCAGTCCTGGGTGTTCACTGGAAGGACGGATGTTGAAGCTGAAACTCCAACACTTTGGCCACCTCATGTGAAGAGCTGACTCACTGGAAAAGACCCTAATGCTGGGAAGGATTGGGGGCAGGAGGAGAAGGGGACGACAGAGGATGAGATGGCTGGATGGCATCACCGACTCGATGGACATAAGTTTGGGTAAACTCCGGGAGTTGGTGATGGACAGGGAGGCCGGGCATGCTGCGATTCATGGGGTTGCAAAGAGTCGGACACAACTGAGAGACTGAACTGAACTAAACTGAACTGTCTCAAGAACTCATGAAGCATCTCTGACCACATCTTACAAATGGTCCAACTTTAAAAAAAGAACAGAATCTGTGGGAGCTTTTTTTAAAAAAGAAAGAAAGAGCATAGTAGAGGTAAAATATGTCACCAAATGGTCAGGTGGTCACAAAACAGCTCCACGTTGGAAGACAGCCTCGTAGAAGACATGCAGGAACACAGACTGATTTGCTAAAACAAGGCTCTTTGTTGTTCAGATTCAATCCTTAATTAAATGTTAAGTTTATGAACTATTGTGGTTGCTAAAACTGACACTTAAATCTACTGGCAAATAAAAATTAGGAGAAATGAACTGGGTGGAAAGTAAAAGTGAACTTTAGTTCTCGGGGTAGCCAATACTTTTGGAACTGTCATTCTAGAGATAAGAAGGATTGAATAATTGCTTTCTAATAAAGATAAAAATGTGTTAGTTCAAATTACTAAGTAAAATATGAACATACTTTCATGATAATCTATTTACATTATACACGAATATGACTGTGCTGTATAGACACTAAAACACAGACAAGAAATTACCATCATCCTTTATGTTAATTTATACTTATATAATGCTATTTGGATATATCAAAACTATGTTTATATAAATAGCATGCATTCCCTTCACTCAAAGGACCTGAACTAAGTTAAATCCTACATAGCTTTTCCTTCTTGGATATCACACACTTGACTGCTTTGGAGTTATTCAAAAATGCAAAATGTCATGTGAAAAGGACTACAGGGAAAACAAAATGAAATGAAATTCCATGTAAGTTTAAACTGGCCTCTAAAAGCCCTACAGCTTCTTCCTCTAGATTTAAACAGCTAAGAATCATGTTTTAATTAACGGCAAATTAGTTTGCTATCCTTGTGCTAAAAAGGAACATCAGACCAATGTTATCAGCTATATATAGCTTAACAAAGGCTGTGATCATGGATTTCCAACATCCATCACTGGCCCTTATATAATGAGATAAATGTGAGAAAGTTCTTTTCCTTCTTTTCTGTATTTGTTTAAAAGAATGCTGTTTTTAAAAGCTGACCTGTAAATATCTTGGTTGAAACCTAGGTCCTAATTTGAATTTGTAGGTATAACAAGTAGGCTAATAAACTAACAGAAATAATGCTATAGACAGACATCTTTCATAGCTTTCTGCAGTATTTCTGGTTTGTGAATAGCCACTATATGCAAAAACAAAACAAAACAAAACAAAACAAATCTAGAAAGACTGATCTAGACTTAGAAGTGGTAGAAAAAGCAATGGAAGATACATGCTAATCAAAGGAATTCATTTAGAAGCCAGTCAAAGATATACTCTGATTTGGTCCTGATGATAAAGCATTTTATAAAAACTCTTACTGACACAATCTGGGGATTCTAGAAGCAGCAAGCAGGTTGAAGCTTAAATTGTACAAAGTAACAGCTGAAACAAGGACAGAGCTCTATTCTGATTCCTCAGAGATATGCAAAGCATCACTTTGTAAGCTCACCTAGAATTATACCACAGATATTTACATAACAATCACCTGAAGGCTGTGTTACCCCAGGATGGCCATCACCTCAGATGGTATTTCTTAGATTTACATGTGACACCACCACATTGTTAGATGACACCACCACATTGTTAGATACCACAAGTCACACATTGAACTGTTAAATCTCATTAGGCCTACTGGCTATTAAAAAGTGAAGTGTCATCACAATACCACTCAACTTCCATTCCCCAAGCTTTCTATTTTGCAAACTGTTCAGAGCTCCCATTTTGAAGAAAATTTGTTTGTACTAATGACACGGGAACCCTCTAGCTCCATACCAGTTTCAATGCTTCCATCCTGCCCAGTCTCCCTAACTCATCCTGGAAACTTCTCTTGATTATGCTATTATAATAGCTAGGAAGACAGAACCATTTGCAGGGTGAATATAAATACTTTATTTCGTGGTAATAAATGCTGTAGCATTCCTTACCACCCAAAGAATATTAAGGGCTCAGAACAAATGAGACCATCTGGAATGTTCAATTTGCTGGGCCCATAAAAGGAATGGGATGGCAATTCCCTCTAACGGCTGTCAGATCCATCCTAGATTTGTGATGGAGTTGTTCATCCTCCTGCCCTCGACGTTTCAGATCCTCAAATGATCTACATAACTGTGGCTTGTTAGGTATGCAACACAACTAAGGTGCTTGCAGTGTGTGTTAGTTGCGCAGTCGCGTCTGACTCTTTGTGACCCCATGAACTGTAGGCCGCCAGATTCCTCTGTCCATGGGATTCTCCAGGCAAGAAAACTGGAGTGGGTTGCCATTCCCTTCTCCAGAGAAGGTGCTTACCGGGAACAACTTAATAGTGGGCATGAGTGCGTAAGCTGTTTTGTTACATTACAAAATTCCTGAGCTCCTGACAGTCTCCACATTGTTGTCTGTTTTTCCACATCAATGTCAGGAATCCACAGATATTTACAATGGCTCCACCACTTGGTTTACACCTCCTTTCTTTAATTATATATACATTCTAAAGCATGTTGTATGTCAAAGCTTTAAGCTAAGGTACATATTTGTCATTGCTTCCTCTTGGTCATAAATTTTGCTTCTCTCTCCCTCTCTATTATCTGTTAAAAATACTGCCTACATGAACTGCCCCAGTCTTAAAGAACAGGGAAAATTAGTGTTTAAACTCACCGGCCATTCCAAAGTTAAGCTGAGGCATTTCTTCAGTCTTTGTTTTTTTGGGGCTCGGCAAGTCTCTTGAAGAGTCAGATGGGAAGGCCCATAGTTTCTTTCGTGGATTGACAGTGGAGGGTGCTGGCGATTTCACAGGCTTGTTTGTGGTAGGACACCATTTGTAGCCAGGATTTGCTTTCATAAACGCATCTTTATACTATAAATAAAGAATAGACAACATATTTTAATTAACACATAGATTGAAAAGGTTCTAATAGCCTTCACCTTACTCCTCTATTAAGGTACTGAATAAAAAAAAAAAAAAAAAAAACCCACTTCTGTGTCTTTCCTTGTAGAAGAATGACAACCTCAGTATGAGGCTTTAGAGATAGGACATGACTTTATCTACTAGAAAGTTCATTTGTGGGATGAGGGTTCAGAGGCAACAAATTTTGTATCTTTCAATTCTCATTATTCTTTTTTCTTTCCAGTATCCAAATTCAGATCTCCACCTGATCTTGGTGGAGAAAGGGAGTTATCTGTCATGCTATTTGTCATGTGTATCTATTTCAAACTAGGTATCAGATGCACATTACAAATGTGAGTCAAAACCAGGGTCAGTAACTAGATTCTGATCACTGCTTAATTTGGTAAGTAAGTTAAAAATTAAAACATGCTTTACTGTACAGGTGAATACAGGCAAATCTTATAGAGCAACGTAATCAGTTGTAGGATAAATGAACCAAGATCAAGAATGGCAAGAGAACAGGGCAGGGCAAACTGATGAACTTTTCAGTTATTTGCAGGGGCATGTAGAAGAAACAGTACTGGATACAGAGTCTGATTATCTGGGTTTAAAACCCACCTCTGCTATTAGTCAGTGGTGGACATTAAGCAAGTTGTACAACCTCTCTCAGCCTCAATTCCTCCTGAAAACTACAAAGTGTAACTGCACCTGATCACATCCTAGGGGTTTGCAATGAACACATGTGATCACTAAACTGAACATACAGAGAGCAGTGATGTGTGAGGTCGCAATTAACCCATCACAACGTGGAGGTTTTCAGTCTTCGGTATCAATACCTTCTTTTCTCCTTTATTTTTCTATGGTTTTCTCCCTCTTTCCCAACTCTGCCATTCCCTTTCCCGACAATAAAATTAAATAAAATACATGTATGCTATTCATGTTCTATTACCAAAATTATGTCATTTGATAAAATATATTTTTATGCATTCCTCAATGATTTTGTTATTACTGCTAGATACCTTATTTAAGTAATGTTTTGTTCAATCCTATAAAGCTTGCTTTTCAAAATGAACACTGTGTGTAAAATTAATTTAGTATAAGATTGAAACAGCTTTTTAAACTAACCCATTTAAAAAAGAAGTTCCTTTACCCTTAGTGTAAAAACAGTATATCTGATCAAACTAATAAACATCACTTCACTTTAAATCATATAAATGAAAATTGTACTGTAGACAATATAATGAAAAGTTAGTAGTATTAGTATTGGTAGTAGTAGTATTAGTAATCGTTTAGTATTACTCCCCAGAATTACCCTTAATTCGAATTTTCTGAATAATCTTTTTTTGTTGTTGTTAAACTAAAAGCTGTACATCTGCATATTGATATACAGGTACATGCAGAAGGAAGATACAGTAAGATAAGTTCTACTTTTCTTACAAAAATAATTAAAACGGGATACTAAGGCCAGATCCAAAGTAGAATTTATCATCCCATAGCAGAATAAATTTGGGGTATCAATGTAAAGTAAGAGGTATTCTATACAAGCACATTCACATGCATGAGGGGGTTTACATGTTTGTTAAGCTGAGGCAGACAAACAGTTTCGCTTGCTGTCTGGAGTGGAAAGTGACAAATGAAAGGGTGAGATGAAAATCAAAGTAGTAGGAACCATGCATCATCATTTTGTCCCAGCAAAAGGCACAGTAGGATGAACAATCATTTGAATAAAAGTCACCACTCTATAAAGTAACAAAGGACTATCAAAGTAACATATCTGTCACAAGACATTTAAAAGAAAGTTTTTGATACTTTTGGTGTTTTTTTTTTTTTTTAAAGAAAAAGTCCCAACTGTGAAAGATCCTAGATGGAAGGATGTCACTAGATTTCAGATTTCCTGTTTCTAGGTGTCACCTTCTTCCCTTCCTATGTTGTCAATCTGCTAGATAATATAGTTCTTTCCCAGTAAATATTACATCCTTTTCTAAGAATCACTTAGCAATTTGCTTTGATGAAAATCTGAGTGTGTAATGAAAACAATAATACTGTCATTCTTATGAATGAATTATTACCAGCATTGACTATTCTTAAAAGCACTGATGGTATTAATAAGGGCTAGCTTTAACTAACTTATGATATGCAGTTGTGCTGAAGACAACGTAAAGCAGTGCTAATCACTGACCATAAACATCTCTTTCTCTTGCACTTATTTTACCCACTCAGTCACCTCCATCTCCGGTACTCTATAAGGACTGACTAGACGACAGACACTGGTTAAACACGGGGCATGAAAAGAGCATGAATTAGTCTCTGTCTTAAAATTGACTGCAATCCACAATTATCCACTCAAACATATTACTTCTTTTAATACACGGTCCACACACCTTCCCCTGGCTCCAGCATGATAACTGTTTTTCAGTGGGTCTTTGAGAGGTGGACCATAAAGAAGGTTGAGTGCCAACGAATTGATGCGTTTCAATTGTGGTGTTAGAGAAGACTCTTGACAGTACCTTGGACTGCAAGGAGATCAAACCAGTCAATTCTAAAGGAAATCAACCCTGAATATTCATTGGAAGGACTGATAGTGAAACTGAAGCTCCAATACTTCGGCCACCTGATGTCAAGATCCAACTCACTGGAAAATTTCCTGATGTTGGGAAAGACTGAGGGTGAGATGGTTGGATGGCATCACAGACTCAATGGACATGAGTTTAAGCAAACTTCTGGAGATAGTGAAGGACAAGGAAGCGTGGTGTGCTGTAGTTCATGGGGTCGCAAAGAGTCAGGCATGACTTAGCAACTGAACAACAACTACTGAATCTACCTAAGTGTAGGACAAATGGCAGAAGACATGCCTGCAGTATGTGGGGTGTTATGGAAAATGGAAACTAAGAATTCACTATGAGGATCAATGCTATGTAAATGAATCACAATATTAATCTTGTATATTCTTAAACTTGATGTAAAACAACATAGCAAAGGGTTAAGAATGAAGGAGATAAGAGAAAAGAATAACTAACAGCCCTTGTCCTTAAGGAGTTTAAAGCTTAGATGGAGATGTCATAAATTCATGAAAAGACAGACAGGTCAACACAAGCAGTGTATGAACATCAAGTGAGGGTGGAGGCAGGAGGAGCCTCAGGGTATGAGGATGTCTGTCCTTGGAACCAAGCACACCATCAATCATTGGCTGTGATTCAGCTATAAGAGACAACAGAAAGGCTTAATCATTTGTTGTGATGAGGTTATTAGGAAAGGGATTACAGAGAAAGCTGAGTAAGGGAGAAATCAGAAACCGCTATATATAGTCTGGAGCAAATAGCTGAGTCAAACTATTAGCACGCTGGTCAACCACGTGGGCAAAAATCCATCAGCACAAGATTGAAAGGACCAAAGAGACAGGCCCACTCATCTGGATCCCCAAGGGAGGGCTTTCCTGCTGGGGGTAGAGGGGGAAACTCAGTTATCCTTCACAAACATCAATCACAGGCTATTGGTCCTATCCCTGAGGTAACTAACCTCTTGCTAAAATACTTATTTTCAAAAATCTCCCATTAAAATAAAAATTCCCTTACTAAATTCTTTTTTGTTCTGCAAATTTCTAACTGATTAGATAGCCTAAGTGAATCTACTTTATAGGCACAGTTCCTGACTTACAGAAGGTGCTTATTAGTAAATGTTGGCCCTCCTCTCTCCAATCTCAACCACCACCAGACTTCATTAGCAATGATAATACACCACTGCTATTCAGTAATGGTATTAAATATATACCCTTGATGCAGTATTTGGTCTACTTTATATATGACAATGGCATTATTATAAACCAAAAGACAGTATTATGTTAATCTTTAAAAAACTGGTTCTCAAAATCACTTTCACAGATCATTTATAAGAACAGGAAATGTGATCTTAAAAAGCACCTTAAGGAGAGATGTACTTATTAATTGTTCTCCAAGTATTTGTTCTTAATTGGAGGTGGGGGCGGAGAGGGTTGGCTCAAAAAGTCCAGCAGTATTTCTAGCTATTATTGCAGTCTAGCTCTTCTCAACAGAGTGAGAGAAAATAATATCCCTGTTGAGGTAAAGTAATAAGGGACCCTGGGAATATCTATAGAAATAACGAGAGCTGATACTGGTGCTAATATGTGAAATATTACCACGATAAAAAAAAAATCTACTACAATTATGAAGAGATTATTCAGTAATTATCTTGTTTTCAAAAAAGGCATAATACATTTTAAATTCTGTAACTTTGCAGGGGCTAAGTGAATCTTTAGCATAATAAATTTTGAGATGGCTAATGAATTTGGAGATAACTGCACCTCCTCATATTGGCAGGCAGAAATCACATTATACAGGGTGGAAGATGAGAGGAAGATATTTGAGAAGTGGCACTAATTAGTACTTCCTTAGTTCTTGGAACCTTTCCTCATAAAATGTTAAAACTTATCATATAGGTCTGAATTATTCTTACTAGACATTTTAACAGGAAGAAGATTAATCAGACTTTTATATGATGGGATGATGAATTAAGTTTATGTATCTGATAGAACAGAAGTATTTTAAATTATACACTAACCTATGAAACTTTCATGATAAAGCCACTCCAGTAAAAACCATACTTTTCAAAAAGTGACTTGAATAAGTGACCAGGGAGTTATTTGGTTTTCTTGCAGAAAAGTCATAAAGGAAAAACTGAGTTGGCTACAGATATGGTTGCCTAAATTCCCTGTAAGGATTACTGTGGAGACAGTGGTTCATTTCCACATATAAATTTTTTTAAAGGACAATTTTCCTCCCTAATTTGGGTTAAGGAGTAGAAAGTCTGTTTAATCAGTTAGCACTAATTAAAAATACAAATTTCAGAATTTCTTTTAATATGTAATTTTGGCACTTTATAAAAGGATGGTAGGGGTCTGGGTAAGCAAACATTATCTGCATTTCTGGAAATGCATTAACAGATAATTCATGTACAAGCTGGATTTAGAAAAGGCAGATAAACCAGAGATCAAACTGCCAACATCCATTGGATCATAAAAGAAGAGAGAGAATCCCAGAAAAACAATCAACAAATTAGAAAAACAACTAACAGTTAGCAAATGGACTGATGTTTCTGAAATCAAGTAGTTAGCTCACTTAATGGAACATCTACTTTGTTAGGAATCATTAATCACATTGAACAGTATCTGCCAAGCTGGGCAAATGATCCTTTTGGTTTTGTTGATTCTTATGTTTCAAAGATTAATTGTGTATTTTAGTAGTACTTCAGTGTGTTAATAGGTTCTAATAAGAACAGAAAAAAATTACTAGGTAAAGAAGTACGAAATACAAACATAAGCTTATCAGGAACAGCTGATATTTCATAGCATTTTAAACTTCATGCCTGTGCGCACAATGCCTTACTTGCACTTTAACCTCAACCCCGTGAGGGCAGGCATCTTCATTGCCAATTTACAAATGTGGAAACTCAGAAAGTCTGAAAAGGGAGAAGGCTACCCAAACTCTACTGCTAGTAATTTGCTGCCTTGGATAAGTCACTTAACTCCTCTGGGTTGCAATGTCCTCATCTTTGGCTTTCAGAAAACAGTATCTACTTCGTGGGATTATTTTTAGGATTAAATGGGTCAGAACCCTGGAGAGAATTAAAGCAATATTCAAAAATTGATATTATTTCAAAAAATTAACACGACTATTTTTTTTATAATACGAAAGTCCTGACATCCAGAACACAGGAATGGGAAAGGCCTCAGAAACAAGTAATCTGAGAACTGTGAAGCCCAAATCTTTGGTTTTACTACCCACCTCTCCTTAAAGTGCTGGGGCCCCAGTTAAGTCACACTCAGAAAAACCCACACAGAGTAAGTTATTTCATTAGAGGTAGCAGAAAGTGTCTGATAGAGGAAAGAAATGTCGACTGACAGCTATGGCTTGACCCAAAAGAAAGATTCTTGGAACACCAAAGCGGAAGTTTCAAAGAACAGAAGGGTTAAGAATCATTTAATAAACAGATGAAAACGTGACTGTAACTCAATTGTTCACAAAACTCTCATCAAATTACAGATTATAAAATAATTCTTGTACAGAAATAACAAACGTAACACTTGTTTCTCAAGAATGTGGGGATCAGTGGGGTGCTGCTCCAGCCCAGTAGTATGCACGATGCCGCATCAAACTAGTACAAATTCTGTCGCGCGTGACACATGACTGTTAACAAAAGTTGTCCAGAGTAATAATACACAAGAAAATGACATCAAATTTTCTATGGAGAAGAATCCATTTCTGATAAAACCAAAGAAAGGCCATGAACACAATCATTTTCTCTTGAAGAAATATCGAGGAAGAACTGGTCACGAAACCCCATGGAGATTTACAGTGATAACCTTTCCTAGACTCCAGACCACAACAGACCCCAGCATTTACAAGAGGCTATTACAGTTTACTTTTAAACTGTGTTTTGTTGCATTTGATTCCATTGCTCTTTTATTAACGTACAACCGAGCTTCCAACTTTGCAGGACAATTTCTCAAGATGTTCGCCTTTATATCGTCATTTCCTATTACTCGCCTACAAACAGCTCAGGCTTCAGGTAAAACTTTCTCATTCCTGAAGTTGTTCTTACTTTTCCCTGCCTGCTTGTATCCTTGCCTTTCTTCTGAATCCTGTGCCAAGGGACATACCAAATTCTACTAACAACTTCATAAAGCCTTTTCTGAAATACACCCAACCCCAGCACAAGCAGACTCTTCCCATGAGACCATGACATTTTATAGTTACCATTTTTCACTTCTTAACTCAAATCTCTTCTCTCTCCGTCACCTAAAGTGAGCAACATATACCACAAGGATGCTAGAAGCAAATGGGGAAGACTATCCCAGGGTCCACAACTGTATGACTGGCCAAGATACTAACTCCAAAGAGCCTTAGGTCCCTGCTCTGAAGAATAGAAACACTCGTTGCTGTTGTTTAGTTGCGTCTAACTCTTTGCCACCCCATGGACTGTAGCCTGCCAGGCTCCTCTGTCCATGGGATTTCCCAGGCAAGAACAGTGGAGTGGGTTGCCATTTCCTTCTCGAGGTGATCTTCCCAACCCAGCGATCAAACCCAGGAATCCCGACCGAAGGATCTCTTGCACTAGGTGGATTCTTTACCTCTGAGCCACCAGGGAAGCCCCAAGGAACAATCATAACTGAGTTTAAATATTTATGCTTATGTCACACAGAGTTGGACACGACTGAGCGACTTCTACTTTTCACTTTCATGCATTGGAGAAGGAAATGGCAACCCACTCCAGTATTCTTGCCTGGAGAATCCCAGGGACAGAGGAGCCTGCTAGGCTGCCGTCAATGGGGTCGCACAGAGTCGGACACGACTGAAGCGACTTAGCAGCAGCAGCAGCAAAACATCCACTCTGGAATGAACTAACTAGTCAATAAATGCATGTATTCTGTCCCATGCCTAGGCTACAAAAACCAAAGAGGGTATGATAAAGGTCATTCAAAACTGTCTTAACTTCCCAGATCCTCTCCTCTCTTTGGCACTGACTCTCTCTATCTGAATAACATGTGTGATCCTCTATACTGACTGTCCATTAATTAATTGTGATTATTAGTTTAAGTGACAAGTAGAAGTTTCCAGAAATGTCCTAGTCAAAAATGCAGACTTATATTTGTACATTTGAACAAATGTATACATTAAGATGTTAAAAGGAACAATAATATGGTTTGAGTCTACTAACAGGCAGCTGCAGAAGCTAGAGGCTATGAATGCCCACAACACTGCACCATCAGGCATGCTGCTGAATTTAAGAAAGGAATCCAGGTTATATCCTTAGGACAGTTTAAAACCCTCAGAAAACCTGAAACCCTCATTCAACATTTTTTTTTTTCCCCAACAATACAAATCAGCCCTGGGAAACAATTTAAAAAACTGAAAAATTCCCAAACAGGTACTTCCCCTCACCAGATGCACTAATAGAAAATAATCAGACAGCAAGTAATGAGTCAGAGAAAGTTTCAATAAGTAAAAAAAAAAGTGACATTTCAATTAAGGCTGTAATATTCACACAGAAAAACACCAGCACAATTACCTGCACTCTTTTGTAATTTCAAAACCATTTGGTAAGTAGGTAGAAACAAGTATCACTTACGACTAGAAACCAATTGTATAAGGATTTTGAAAGTAGCTGAACCTTCCATGGCACTAGAAGTGAGACAACATTTCATAAGAGCAACTACAAACAAGGGAAGTTGTGGGGTGGAAGATCCAGTTATGGTCTCCACTGGAGTAGTCTGTGTGTTGGGGGGTGGGGGTGGGGCTGCACCTTATGAGATTTAGATTTCATTACTCACCACAATGGCAAATATTGTGAAGCTAATTAAGTAACTAGTAAAGGAATTCCTGTATGAAAATAAGACTTCCTTCCTCTTAAAAGTGGCCACCTGTTGGGTTTATCAATTAGCAGTATTTGAGAAAGTAAACAATTATGGGACAGGCTGCATGTTACCCAAAAACAGTAATCCAAAAACAAACTCAAGAGTTTAATTATAGGAAGCTTATGCAACTCCCTATGAGGTTTCAGATTAATTGTTTTATCATAGAAGCATGACTATGAAAGGATCTAAAGCTACTTAATGGGAATCTTTCACTGTTAATTACTGTTATGAGAATTAAAATCTCCAGTAGCATTTAAAATCATGTAGATTACTGGAATTGATTTTAAATTTGCTAGATGCTCTACATAGTTAAAATTCTATCTTTAACAATACAGTTAATTCCTGAAGCCTTATGTGATCATTAATTACACAACAACTATGCTAATCATTTATTCTGGATTCAAATTTCCCTGAACACTGAGTAAGAATTTTTTATGCTCCATGTTAGTCTGTTAAGCAACTCAATAAAACCACAGCAATTGAAAGAATTATTTTTCTACATACTAAGATATCTAATAAAATATTTCACTTGAAACTCTGTATTTGTCCCCTGCTGGTCCATCTTTTCATAGAACTTAACCAAATGTTTGGGTGGCTGCGGTTTTTCATGAATCAATATTATTTGCAAGTTGTAACTCTAAAGAAATATAGTTAGAGTTATTCCTTTCAAGTTTAACCACAATGATATTGCTTTGCTTTCCCCTTACTTGCTAAATCCATTACACAATACATTTTAAATGTACAATGAACTCACACTAATTTAAGATTATTTAAGAAACAGATCAGTATACAATTTTTGAATAAATTAAGTCACATTTTGGAACATACACTCCACTTCTCTGGAAAGCATTCCTGTATAGAAATACTTCTCACTAACTACCGCTTACACAGTGTTTACATGCATGCACCCATCATAGTACACCCCGTTCCACTGCCATTCGTTCCTTTTCTGGCTTTGAATACTCACGCTGTACTTACTACCTACAGAAACAAATCAAAGCATATCTTTGGATAACTGTGTATATTACAAAATTTAAAAAAATTAGTGCTGGAAGGGATGCAAATTTTGTTCTAACTTTCTCTTTCTAATAACACTGTTTTTAAAAAAGGAAAAAAAAAAAAAACCTGAGACCCAGAAATTAACTTAGATATGGTTACAAAGCTCTTTAGCTTTAGAACTAGATCAAGATTATCATCTTCACCATGGGCATTCTCTTACAGCAGAAGCTGGGTTCCTAGAAAAACTAAAAACAAAAATCATTCATAATAAATGAATCACCATTCATAAAAATCCATCCCTCATGTCTATCAGTGCAATACATACAGTGAGAAAAAAATTCTTGGCAATAGGTTTCTTTCGGCACCTCACCAGTATTTGCAAGGTGGACTTGGAACTCAGGAATAGGAACAAAGCTTGTATGTCTTCATTTAACACTTGATTCAGGATTCACCTTCGTGCTGCTGCTAGGCCTTCAGCATGGACTCAAACTGGGGGTTGCAGGATTGGTTGTTCACAGTTACCACAAAGCCTCCTCACTGTAACCTACCTCCTTGGCCATGTCTGTGTATTTCTGCTTTTCCTTTGGATCGAGAACAGCCCACCAATCAGCTAGTATCTTGGTAGCACCTCGGTTATCAAGCCTGGGGTGTTCCTGACGTACAAGAGAGCGATGACGTTTGCAAAATAAGAGAAATGCATTCATTGGTCTCCGGGCTCGCTGTTCTGGTGATTCATCATCTTCAGTTTCACCAACATCTTGCTCTAGGCCATCGGCCCCAAGAAGTTGAACCTATTACCAACAAAACAAAAGCCAAAATGTTTAACATATCCTGGATAACTCTGTTTTTAACAATTAGTGTTGGTTTTTAAATTGTATTTTTCCTTAGCTCTATTTAAACAATTTACAAATTGGGGGGAGGGGTTTTAAAAATTATCAACCACTATTTGTGGCTGGTAACCAACTTACAATGTTTTCTTTTGCTGAGTTTCTATAGCAACCTGTGCATGTCACTATTACAGTATATATTACATTGCTGTTATAATTGCTTGCATTTTTTTCCCTGACTAACAGTGAGCTCTTTGAGGACAAAACCTCTCTTATTTCCCTCATACACAGTGCCTAGTTTAATGTCTTATATAATATTAGTACCTAACTAACCACTGGATAAAGGATTAAACCCATTCCGTAGTATATGGTTCTCAAAGTTAACAACAATATCCTCATAAAGATACATGAATAATGGTTCTGTCTTTCTCCTTTTTGGCAAGTGCTTTTGTATAATTAATAATGTGAAAATGAATAAAAGTCTAATACAGACTATTTAATGTTTCTGTGCACATCAAAGTGAAGCCTCCTACCATAAAAATCAAAACAGATACTTGACATCATTTGAAGGAAGAACTACATAAGTAAATTTTCAAGTCTATAGATAATCACACATCCTTGTCTACTGAAATTCTATGGTGATAGGGCTTAAACTTTCAAAACTGCTTTTGAATCCTCCATTTTCCTAAGCATCTCATTCAATTCAAGGACTTCTGCAAAGCTCTGATCCTGTCCATCTGTGTAATCCTCATTGCCGCTGTCCTAGTAGCACTCTGGCCTATGGCTTCATCTTCCTGCTTTTAATCCCTTATAATACTTCCTATGCATGGCTGCAGGTTTAATTTCTTAAAGCCCATCTCTGACCACAGAATCTTAGAATATAATAACATTGTTAAGTATCTTCTGAGGCTAAAATATGATTCCATGGTATTTCTTGGAAACACTGCAACCAAGAACAGAAGTCCAGAATGCTTATTAAAACCATTCCTTTAATGCTGTTTCATAGTTAAAATCAAGAAGGATCAAAGAAGCTGTCAGACTGCATTATACATACAATAGGGCAGTATTTCTCAAATGTAAGTGGGCACAGGAATCCCTGGAGGTCTTGTTAAAACAGATTGTTAAGTCCCATTGCCAGAGTTTCGTATTCTGTATGTCTGGAGTAGGCTTTGAGGATTTGTATTTCTAACAAGTTGTGCAGTTATGCTGATGCTGCTGGTCTAAGGATCATACTTTGACACCATTACTATAATAAGGCAATCAGCTTCTTTTATATCATGTTTATTGGGCAACTGTTGCAGACATTGTAAGACAAATCACTAATTTAATCCAACTAAATGTTTTTTAAAAGTCTTTTAAATTTAAATTAAGCATTGTATATGCATTTAATTAACCATCAATTGTCTTCAGACACAAATAGTACAGAACAACCTCGAAGTCAGAGCTACCTCATCTGGAAGTACATTAGGGATTATTACCGGGAGTGAAGGCTACAGATTTATCTTCCTTGTTATGGGTATAATCATTAACAATGACTTGAGTTTTCAAGGAATATTTATCTATCATTCTGAAACTGACTAAGAAGTTACAGAAAAATCAGGCATAAAAATATGTATTATGTAGGTTGAGGAAGTAATTTTATTTTCCCTTTAGAAAAAATAACTTTGATCCAGTGACTAAATTATAGACCTCAAGACAAGAGTTGGAAAAAGAGATAAATAAGACAAGATCCTGGCCCCAGGAGCTCACTGTTTTGCGAGAGGAGAAAGACATATAAGCAAATAAATTAAAAAGCAGGATGATGACTGCAACAAGAAACCAGTGTGATAATGAAAACACTAGTGGATTGGTAGAACAACAGAAAAGTCTCCCTAGAAAAGCATCGTCTGGGCTAAATTTTGAAAGACAAATCAAAGTATACAAGGTAGTCAATGGGAGGTCGTGGGGAACTGACAAAGATTAAAGCTCAATGGTTTATTCAGACACTTATATGCAGTTCAATAGAACCAGTATACCAAAGATTAGAATGGAGAACTAGAGTTGTAGCTGTAGAAGAAGGTATGGGCCATTTCATGAACAATGTGCTTTGTCATTTTTTTAAAAATGCAAAAGAAAAATAAGTGCATTTAATCCTGTAAATGAGTGGTTTCAGATTGTATGACTCAAAAAAAACCCTTGAAGGGGACCAACACAGACTGGAACTTTTTGTTCTGTCAAGTATGAACACTAAAAAAAAATTTTTTGACTTCTAATATAATTATTTCATTAAATTAACTAACTGAAAAGTAAACAAACACGTGCATGGTATATAAATTAAATTGAAATGAAAAATTATCTGGACTTTTTTTTTTCTTTCACCAGAGGCCAAGTAACACTCTGCAACAAGCCAACAGTAGCACCAGACCAGAATCTGGAGACCACTACTAGAAGCAATGGAGAGCTATGAGTGGTTTTAGCAGGGGAAAGACACTGTCAGATCTGTATTTCAGGATAACTCCCGTCATTAGCGTAGAACATGAATAACAGTAGCAAAACTAGTAGCAAACAAAACTAGAGGAACAAATTAAAAGTTTATGCCAGCAGTCCATGCAAGAACTGGGACAAGGCTGAATCAAGGCAGTACTCATGAGAATGGAGAATCGGGAACAGAGACAACACTCCCTAATGAGGTAGAACCAAGAGTGACTGGTGTCTTAACTGAATGCAAAGGTTGAAAAAGAAAGAATGTTTCCAACTTTGGCAGCAAGATTCCTTCATACACAACTGAGAACACTTTTTCTCAAATGAAGAGAAGTTATATTCAGTGGGGAGCAGAAAGATTAGTACTGAGTAGACAGAATGTGAAGAGGCTCTTGGCAGAGAAGGCTGAGTTGGGATAATGAACCGATGTACCAACATAAAGAAGTAAGACCAACAGTGTGGGTGAGATCTCTTGATTGCAGACTAAAAAGAGAAGAGGACTCAAAGACTTCATTCTTTTACTAAATAACTGTTCACTGGGCATGTGATACGGAGCAGCCCCTGTTTCAGGTGATGCCGACAGAGCAGTGAGCATACAGAATCCCCATCCTCATGATGCTGAAAAGTAGAACAATCGACCTGTCACTCTGGAAGGATCTCTCTGGCTGCTTTATTGAGAACAGACTGTAGAAGGGCAAGAGCAAGGGAGAGAGAGGCAGAATATAGTAATCTGCACTAGCACTCGTGGTAGCTTTGATCAAGGTGGTAGCAGTGACACTGCTAAAGAAGGGTCAACTTGTGAATACCTTTTGAAAGTACAGTTGATAACACGCTGATGGACAGATGAGAGACTTGAGCAAAAGAAAACAAACAAGGTGTCAGGTCTGACCAATTTGACAGCTGGAGTTGTCATTTACTGAGAAAGGAAAGAAAGATGCAGGAGGATGGGGTCTGGAGAAGAACAGTGAAAGCTTCATTTTGAACATATTCCACCTGAGATTCTGACTTGATATTTAAAGTGGATATGTCAAGTAAATAGTCAGAAATACAAGTTCAGAATTTAGGGGAAAGGTTCAGGATGGAGACAGAAATTAAGGTAAGAGGCTCAGAGAACATCAATATTTGAGGGTAAAATAATGGATAGACAACAAACGGAAGGAACAAGAAAGGTATAGCTGGGAAGATAGGAACAGAAATAACAGTGAGTGCTGTCACGGACATAGGAGACAGCTTCAAAAAACAAGTCATCAATAGGTGCAAATGCGTGAGAAAGATCAAATTAAGCATGGCATAAACTTGGCAATTTCCTTAAATAGGAAGAATGACACCATTTCTCTGAAAAAGGAAAGGAAAAGATGGATAAGCACTGAGATAAGAGTAAGCTGAGTAGAGAAAGCTGCAGGAGTCATTTTTGGTGGCCTCTATTTTCTCTGTGAAAGAGAAGAAAAGTTCAGCAGTAAGGAGACCATAAACAGTATCCAGAGAAGATGTCTGCAAAACAGGAAAAATGTTTATAATTCCTGATAAACAGAGCGAAAAAGGGAGTTGACCCAAGCCTAGGACAAAAGACTGAGTGGATATCGAAGAATGTTTATAATACTCGTAGTGACACAAAATATGTACTCATTTATTCTTCCATTGACCATGAAAGCTGAAAGTGAAGGTTGCTCAATCACGTCCAACTCTGCGACCCGATGGACTGTAGCCCACCAGGCTCCTCTGTCCATGGGGGTTCTCCAGGCAAGAAAACTGGAGTAGGTTGCCATGCCCTCCCCCCCACCCCAGGGGATCTTCCCAACCCAGGGATCAAACCCAGGTCTCCTGCATTGCAGGCAGATTCTTAACCATCTGAGCCATCAGGGAAGCCATTGAGCATATAACTGTTCAAAATCTACTCTGCGCCAACCACCATCCTGGGCTTTAAGGAAGGAGAAGACAACAGGAAGGGGAAGACCCCTGCTCTACTGAGGTTATCCTCTAGTCTGGGAAGACAGATATAAACAAGTACACATAGCAAACAAGAAGAAGTTCAAGGGGACAAATTACTCAGATGGGGAAGACTTGGGTGGGAGGGACATCTCTGGGGAGGTAAAAGATGAGGAACCAGTCATGCCAAGATCTGAAGGAAAGTGTGGCTTTCTAGTCACCTGCGTCATTGTGTAACTTTCTAAGCAAGAGCTGGCTGCTCCAGTGTGAGACCAGAGGAGGGGGACTAGGAGGGGTGGCGGCACACAGATGCTCTGAGGGCCTCAAGGATGAGGGCCTGAACAGCTCTGAACCTGCACAGATGCTCTGAGGGCCTCAAGGATGAGGGCCTGAACAGCTCTGAACCTGCCTGTAGTGGCAAGGCTGGGCTGGGAAAGAGGAAAGAGAGGCCAGAGGAGCAACAGGTGGGTGCAGAGTGAACATATCAAATTTTATGAATTCACTTCATTTGACTATTGCTTGCAAATCATTAGTTAATTGAGAGAAATACTAATTAAGAAGGATCTGCTTCAGTCTAAATTCTTAGGACGTATAGATACTTTAAGAGTCATCAACATTTGGAATGAAACTGTAGATAAAGTAGTTAAATAGAATTCAAGTTACACAGACTCCTAGAAACACATTCACTGTACCACACGTGTTCACTGCAGTTTCTGAATGTTTAAACTTAAAGACTTCTACAATAAATAGAGAAATTACCTTATCAATATCCTCCTCTTCGTCTTCCTCTTCTTCCTCTTCTGAAAAGTCAAGGAGTTTCTTTGCTAGCAATGGATGCCACTGAAGACACTTGCGCTTTGGTCGTTTTCCAGTCCCTTCTCCTTCTGCTGAATGATCTTTATTTCTATTACTGCCTTTCATTACTGTGACCTGTGGTAGTGAAAAGAAAAAGAGAGAGAGAAATCAAAGTAAATTTGATTAAAACTAGTTTATTTAGCTTCCTTAACTTTAACTGGATTATAGTTTTAATGATTAAAATATCTACCAGCTCAGGCATTTACTGGATTGAGTAAGAACTCTAAGTTAACATAATCAAACATTCATTTTAGTGGGCTAAATTGCTAATAAAATTTGCCTTTTCTGAAATCTGCTTCCTTCTACTTTATAATTTCAGAACTCAAACCCAAATAAAGTGTTAAGATGATGATAAGTTATTGTCACCTGTTCATATTTACCCAGGATAGTGTTTCTCAAAGTCTTCCACCACAGTAATGTGAAAGATGCCTCCCAGGAGAGTAGACATCCTCCCAGATGTAGGTCTCTCTACATTCTCTGATGGCTCCTATTTTTTCATAATAATTTATATGAATTTCACATTCTATACTATGATAAATCTTAGTCAGAAGTATTATTAGGTAAAACGAATGCTTTGTAAGAATCATATGTTTTAGATTTAAAATAAAACTATTTCATAAGATGACATACATTTTTCAAAAACTGCATGCAGCCTCCAAGGATCCCGTTCATATATGAAGTCACTCAGTGGGATGAGTACCCACCTGTGATACAAGTCACCAATATCTGTGCATCTCCCTATTACATATGCACTGCAAACCTGCAACAAGTAACTCTCTAGACTTTTTTCCCCTAAAAGATGATAGTCTGAAATAACTAGGGTATAGTCAGGCTATGAATCTGACAAAATCTTTCAGAAACCTAAATTCTAAAATATTTTTCAATGACTTAAAAAAATTTTTTTTCTCAATGAAGCAACTACATATTCATATTGTAAAGGTGAAAATAGCAGGAAAAAAAAAAAGATGTACCTTCTCCATTATGCCCAGCCCAAAGTTAAACTATATACAACCAGTTTCTTACATGCTTTCTCATAATTATTTAATATTTCTCATTCATTCATTTGAAGTAATATTGATAAACAAATTACTCTTTATACATACTCATGTGAAAATTCAAATAATACAGTTAAATACCATCAGTTTAAATGGTTCATGCTAATGACTACAAACATAAATGCAGTTGCCAAAAATCACACAGTGGTGGCCTTTCTGGTCAGTTTAAATTTGCACTGATCCAAATGCTTGCAGAGTGTTATCAATAAACTTTTAATGCTAAGTTGCTAACATTAGGATCCATGAACATACAGTTTCAAGATTCATCTAGTTTTCAAGTCTTCAAAATACAATATAGGTAATTTTTTATCTTCCTTCCTTAATTGTTTTTGGGTTTGAGGGTCATATTTAGGTCTTCACTTCAAAATCAAAAAATATTCACTAATGTTTCCTTCTAGAACTTACAAGATTTCATTATTTAAAAAAATGTAAATAACGAATCAATCTGGAATTCATTCTGACAAAGGAATGAGGTGGGGATTGAGCTTATTTTTTTTCCCCCAAATACCTAACCAACTATTTCAAACCATTTATTAAATCCTCCTGCTCTCCCCCACTCCATGTATATAAGTCCATTTCTGGACTGTCTCTGTTAATAATCTTCCTCTCTGTTTTCCCATCCTTTGACCAATTCTAATATCCTAATGGATAATATCATTCTGTACCTTCCTCTATATACAAATATATCAGTAAACACAGCTTAAAACGTCTAAGCTGAAAATTTCATGCTTTAAGTCAATCAGTTTGATCATCCTCATTTTTAATAACCATATAATATTTCAAAATAAGAATTTATTGAAATTTTATCAATTATTCCATGACTGACAGGCATTGAGATTACTTATCAATAAAATCTTCATTTTAATATTTTTTTTAAACTTCATTCTGATAAAATCTTATTATTAAAAGCTGTGTCTAGTCAAAAAACAAAAAAGGTGGGGAGGGGAGAAGAACATGTTTGTATGGTTTCCTTAGCAAGAAACGTCTGTTGAGCACCCGAAGCAATTACATGATTCATGTGGCTGCCTCAAGAGTAGAAGTGATTGAGAATTCTAAATGGAATTAGTTATCTGGTATGTTTTTAATAAAGGAACAACAATTTCTTTGAATTGATAGACCAGTTAACAATTCCCAGTCTACCTACAAAAAAACTTGGCACAGACAACCCAATTTCCAAAAATACCAATGCTGTATGGAGAGAAGAGGAAACAGCTATTTTTGTGGCTTATTAATCACTTCAGGATGAGATGCTTGAGTGGTAATTAAACCCATACTGGGTTTTAATACTCGATATTTTATGATATAACACATTTTTTAAATAGTAAAAGAAATCAGCAGGAAATTTTAAGTCAGGCAAGCTGTTATCAACTGGAGAGGTCAAAATGATTGCCAGTGCCTAGAGAAAAATATACCATTTAGACTCAAGGATTTTGATTATGCTATTTAATTATGCATGAATGTGTTTTAGAGTATGTGACTTTGTATATATTTATGTGTAATTTCAATTTCAAACAGAATACAAAATATCAAGAATCAAATGAATGGATGGTATATGTGGCTGTGGGGTTCAAAATAACCACATTAACCTCCTCTCACCACACTGCTCCACTTCTTTCCACAAAGCTGCCAGGCCACTATGATACTGTATGTCCTCTCCGATACTCCCCAAATTAATCTCTCCACCCCCAGGAAAACAATAGAAAGATCCTATATTGTTAATGACATCGACCACATTTTCTCTTGAATTACAATTATGTGGGTACATCCTACCTCCATCACTAAGCCTTCTCCTTGATGATTCAAGACTAGTTAACTTTATATACCCAGAAACATCTGGCTTATCAGAACATCAAGATCGGTTAGTTGTGAGGGCTGCTGTAAGCAACCATATGAAACTCCATGCTAAATTATGGTGATAATTCATTATTTTTATACACTAGAATGGCTTCAAAATTAACACCTTCTCTTCCATTCCTGTGAATTCAGATATTCTTTCTTGAGTGAAAAAAAGCAGGTCTGATATTACATCTAACAGTGAATGCAGGCCTAGGTGGCAATGTTCTGTTGGGAGAACCACTGACTACCTGGGCTGTGGGGAAAAAAAGAGTGACAACCAGCACAGAGTCTAGAACAAAACAGGAGGAAAATAAGTATTTTTAGCATGAATAAAATAAGTGAACTGAAGACAGCAAACTTGGGACAAGTCAAGAAAAGTGCATCTGATCTAATGACCATGAAATACCCGAACTATAAACTGGACACTTTAATAACTTATAGTTATCTGACTACTTTTTAAATCACCATGGATCTATTTTAAAACTGTTGAAAGAAGGCAAAAGAGTCCACGGGAGGTAGGGGTATGGGTGCTCCTGATTATCATTCAGAAGTAATGAGAAAGAGAAGAATGAAAGAAAAGGTGAAGAAAAACATCTGAGAAAAAATAAGGGAAAAGAAGGCATAATTTTGAGACTTAAGCATATTACTTATCTTATTTCAACAGAGAGGAGGAGGGAAAATTGTTACTTTTTGACAGTAATGGAGACCTACCTTCCTAACTATTTTGCCACTAAAAACCCTACACATTATAAAGCTTGGTTTCTTGTTCTGGTAAAAGAGCAAATTAAGCTAGCAATCTACAGGTAATGAATGAAGCAACTGGGGGATTTTATTCAAAAGGGGTCCTTCTTCGTTTCTGTATGGCAACTCTAGAATAACTGAAGTCAGGTTATTTTTACTATCCGTGGCCTCTGTACTTGAAAGAATCAATATCATAAAATTAGGTTGCTGAGATGGAGGCTGAAGGTCCCTATCCAAAATACAGTTGGCTTTTGAACACTCAGGTTTGAACTGCGAGCGTCCACTTATACATGAAACTTTTTCAGTAAAAACAGACTATATTACTACATGATCAATTGCTGGTTGAATCTACTGATCAGAGAGCCATGGATACAGGCAGGTGACTGTAAAGTTACATAACCCCAGCATTCAAAAGTGGACTGTACTGAATGATATTTATTTATCTTATAAAAATAAACCAACTCGTGTGTACCCTTTTCTTTGCCAGGAAGAGTTGCCCTCGATACTAATAAGACTAAACCAAATGTAAACTGATTTGGTGATACATTAGGAAAAACTTCATTTGACTATGTTTTTCAAATGCAGCAAGCCCATTCATGAAGACCTTTACTGAGATCAAACTGCTTGAGAAATTTAAGAAATATCATAAAAGAAACAGTACAGAGTGAATACCACATGTAACAAAAGAAAACCATGGCCATTGACGCCTAAAGGCCTCATTCAGAATCCTGACCATACCACTAACTGCTCACTGTAAAGTTGTTTATCTTGCTGGTCTCTCCTCACATTAAAACTATGTTAACAGCTCTACTGTGAGAACACTTTTCATGTAACACCCAGCACACAGCCTGGCACCAAGACAGTTCCCACTCCACAGGAGTAAACCCTCCTGACACCCATGGGCTTTTTAGAGGGAGTATGGGTTTAAGGGCTCACTTTAACGCAGCCTAAGATGCTGTTGGAGAGAGAACACAGAGGACTCCCATTAAACAGTGGTCCACGTTCTTTCCAGATGAAATAACCTCCAGCCTCAGAAACTGAAAAAGAAAGATGGAACATTTCTGTTCTTTTGTACGAGTGATACAGTCAGAAATGGACCCTTGGCACAGTCATAAATTCTGCAAGATCCTCTACTCTTTCTATCCTCTTGTCTCTCTACTTGGGCAATCAGTAAATTTTGGCTTTTAAAACACTGTGTAAATTTAACTGTATCACAGGGGTATTTTAGAGTTTAAACCATTTCCTGAACATCCAATAAAACTTCATTCAACTCATATTAATGGAAATTCAGACCAAATGAGGGGAAGGTGAGGAAGGCCTATGAAATCTCATTGTTTGACAGCCACACATTCTATTCATAAGTAAACACTCTCCTGGGTCCACCTGAGACTGCAAAGCTTCAGAACTGTCTCGGGCCTACAGCGAAGAAAATTAGCCCCAAGAAATAGTGATAAAAGCAGTAGCTCTAGAGCTTCCACATGAGTTAGGGTGACCTGCTTAAACAACTCTTCCGAGAGTGTTGCTGCTTTGAAAATGCTCCTTGCCTCCATTCTTTCAGGGATCCAGCTGACACAGACACTGGCACACACCCCAACTTGGCAGCCTTGCTCACCTCCTAAAATTCTTCCATTTTCTGACTTGTGCTTCTACCAAGGCCTAGGTCACAGTCACTTCCCTTCTAAAGCTTTCTGTGAAAACCTTAAGTCAAAATTCATTGCTCTTTGCTCTTGAGCTTTGATCGTACTTGACCTTTTCGGTCAAGCACTTATCATGGTATTTCAGTTAGCTTTATTTATCTCCACCCTCCCCCCAGTTGGTTGTGAATTTCTAATGGAAGGTGTCATGGTTTCTTCCTTTTTTGTCCCTGGGCTTCAAACTGAGGCTGGTATATAGCAGTTTCTGTAAAGGGTATTTATGGCTTGTAATTTCCTCACCTGACACTTAACCACATAAAACAATTTCCCAAAATGAAGTGTTCCTAAGGATAATTTTTAAAATAACACTACTATACAACTAATATTTATTAAATACTATTTGCTTCATACTTGACATTCATTATCTCATTTAATCTTTGTAAGAACCCTTCAGGCAAGTACAAACTACTATGCAACCCAGCTGAAGAAGCTGAGGGTTAAGCCATTTGTCTAGCTAGGGTAACACAGTTGGCAGCAGAGGAGCTGGCCCAAGAACCAGGAAGCCTAACTCAAGAGCCCAAACACTTACCTAGGACAAAGCTCCAATATAAAGCCTTCCATCTGTTGACTCACTGGGTATTTTCTACAGGACAAATAGCTTAGGAGCCATGGAACTACCTAAAGGGCACTCTTGGGGGTTGGAAGGTACATAACTTTTAAGGTTCAGAGCAGAAGAGCAAGCATACATCTCTGATGACTCCAAGTGACAATTACATTAGACTAACTTTAAAACTCTTTAAGATTAAAGTTCTACAAGTGCTAATCATTATTTATTGTAATTCTAATGGAAATTCTAAACTGTAGACAGATTAAATGAAAACTAACTCATTCAATAAAGTAATACTCTCATTGTAGAAGCAATTCAGTCCCTCTATTCACGCAGAGTGTCTTTCAATGCACTCCTATTGAAAAGCAGTAGCTCTTCAAGTTGAAACTTTAACTCTGTCAAGATGTTATCTACATGCTCTTCATGAATACTAATAAGACACCCACTATTCAAATAATGGCTTGGCTACACTGGCAGTGCTGGTCCCTGGCCCCTCCCTTCATGAAAGAATATGTGTTCTAAGATCTTTAATACTTACACTTCATGACATTTAGCCTTAGGAGAGCTTAACATGGTTCTCAAAATGCATGCTGCTCTAGGCTACAGATAGAGACAACAGCTACTTTGAAAGAGATAAGGCATCAAAAGAAGTGGCTGAGGGCAGAAAAGCAATTTACACAGGGAAATCTGTAACAGGCTTGACTGTGTTCCCCATCACACTGCTCTCCCCACCAAAGCCCAACTCTCTGCTTTCCTGTAATTTTAGGGTGGCATTTACATTCTTCACCTTAAAATCACCAAATTCCTAGTCTTCAACAGGTCTAGCGTAACACATTTGCCCCTTTTAGTTTCTAAATGAACACAGGTGCTTTTTGTTTTTAATCCATTTATTACACGGTCAGGGCATAATTATCACATTGACAAGAATCTGATGTACAAAACAAAGCCGATGGGAGCTTCTTCCTCATTTATTCTCCACAGAGCTAAACATATATTTATTGATCACATGCTGAGCTATGCACTGCGGCAGTTAGGTGTCCAGCCTTACCTCTCATTTCATCACCATCTCTGCCGCCTCCGTTCTGCTGGCAGGCAGGTGTCGTCCTGTCTCCCACACCTGTCCTGTGCTTTCTTGGCTCTCCCAGGCCTGCACACTGTACCCCACACACCCATTCTCACATCCTATGCAAGTCTCTCTGAACTCTCATTTCTAAGGAGCTATTGTTATTTGTCCCAGCTCCTGTCTCTCTCCTTCCTGAGCACCATTTTTGATCACCCATATTTAATGTCTGTGCCATATTTTTTGAAACTTGACTGTACAACAATCATCATTTTCCCGTATAATGTATGTATAATGACTCCATATGAATTCCTCCCAGAGACCCTGGAGGGTAAGAACATGCCAGATGCCTTTTTTCAGGATCTGTCAGAACAAACTTCCCTGTGCTAGACAGGGAGTACCTGAGGAAGTGAACAAAGAAACAATACCTTTCTGCTTTCGCATTATGTTTTCTCTTTGCATTGTTTTGCTAGGAGGCATAAGAGACACAAGGCTTGAAAGGAAAATATGCAGAGAAGGAAAAATAAGAACCCAGAGGGTTGCTCAGGAGGAGTGGGAAAAGAGAAAAGAAACAGAAAAATTGACAAGGAGATGTAATAAAATGAAATCCAAGTCACTTCCAAACAGCTGTCAGTACTAGACTAAAAACATTTTCTCGTAGCTTTATTCCATTCTCTGGTCAATGACTGTCATTATGCTCTCAAAACAGAATATCATAGTACCTTCCCCTCATTAGCACTCTTTTCCTTTCATACCTGGTCTGCTAATTAACCTCAATTCTGAACTCATCCAACCATTTTTCTTTCCCGGTCTATCCCCAGGTTGCTGGCTATTCCCAGGGTCTGACACTACTACAAAAAGTTTCCAATCTCAGGTTGATACTCAGTGCTCATTCATAATCTTTACTTGTCTTAGTCTTATCCAATCCCATGGTGCCCATATATTAATAAATTATTGGTTCCTTCTCAAACTTCATTGATAATGATGATGATGAGAATAATAATAGTTTTATATATATATATATGCATAAAACATTTACATATATATAATGCTTATATATATATATATATTGCTTCCTATGTGCCAGAACATCATGTGAAATGCCAGGCTGGATGAACCACAAATTGGAATCAAGATTGCTGGGAGAAATATCAACAACCTCAGATATGCAGATGATACCACTCTAATGGCATAAGATAAAGAGGAACTAAAGACCTTCTTGATAACAGTGAAAGAGGAGAGTGAAAAAGCTGGCTTAAAACTCAACATTCAGAAAACTAAGATCATGGCATCCAGTCCCACCACTTTATGGCAAATAGGAGGGGAAAAAGTGGAAACAGTGACAGACTTTTATTTTCTTGGACTCCAAAATAACTGTGGATGGTGACTCCAGCCATGAAATTAAAAGATGCCTGCTCCTTGGAAAGAAAGCTATGACAAACCTAGATAGTGTACTGAAAAGCAGAGATAGCACTTTGCTGAAAAAGGTCCACATAGTCAAAGCTATGGTTTCTCCAGTGGTCATGTATGGATGTGAGAGTTGGACTATAAAGAAAGCTGAGTGCCGAAGAATTGATGCTTTTGAAATGTGGTGTTGGAGCAGACTCTTGAGTACCCTGGACTGCAAGGAGATCAAACCAGTCAATCCTAAAGGAAATCAGTCCTGAATATTCATTGGAAGGACTGATGCTGAAGCTGAAACTCCAATACTGTGGCTACCTGATGAGAAGAACTGACTCCTTAGAAAAGACCCTGATGTTGAAAAAGGTTGAAGGCAAAAGGAGAAGGGGACGACAGAGGATGAGATGGTTGGCTGGCATCACTGACTTGATAGACATGAGTTTGAGCAAGCTCTGGGAGTTGGTGATGGACAGGGAAGCCTGGCATGCTGCAGTCCATGGGGTTGCAAGGAGTTGGACATGACTGAGCGACTAAACAACAACTGCTAAACACTTTATATGAATTAGTTTCTGTAACATTCCATACACCTCTTGGAGAAAGGAACTATAATGGTCACATTTTATATAAGGAGCGACTGGGAATGGCAAAGCTTAAACAACATGTCCAAGGCCATTCTGCCAGCATGTGGCAGAGCCAGGATTCAAGCCTAGGGCTTCTGTCCTCAGAGCCCAAGCTTCTCCATACGGTCCTTCCCAACAAAATCATAGTCATTCTAAGAAATGCCTTTGCCTCCTGGTTAACAGAAAGGTCTACATATGTGGACCCTCCCAAAGTTCCACCCTGCCTACCAATTTCAAAACTTCTTTTCTTCTCCTTTTTCTCAAAGGCAGAATTTCAAGGCCGGCTCCTTCTCTCCCTCCCAGCCTGTGCTTCTCATCTTTCCTGCTCCCCTGGACCATTGCTGCTGCTGCTAAGTCGCTTCAGTCGTGTCCGACTCTGTGCGACCCCATGGACGGCAGCTCACCAGGCTCCGCCATCCCTAGGATTCTCCAGGCAAGAATACTGGAGTGGGTTGCCATTTCCTTCTCCAGTGCATGAAAGGGAAAAGTGAAAGTGAAGTTGCTCAGTCGTGTCCGACTCGTAGCGACCCCATGGACTGTAGCCTACCAGGCTCCTCCATCCATGGGATTTTCTAGGCAAGAGTACTGGAGTGGGGTGCCATTGCCTTCTCCTTTTTATTAGGGCTGAATAATTTCCACCTTCCCCGATCTGTGAGAGCCTCGAGGTTAGGGTCACGACCCACTCATCTTTGTATCCTGCCCAGGGCAGCACCTGCCATGCCTGTCACCTACACACACCCCTCGGGGAATGTGGAGAGGAAAAAAGCTCTGTGGGAAATGATAGAACAGTTTGGAAAAAACAGCACAAAAGGAGGCCTGGTCTCCCGGGCACACACTAACTTTGCTTCCGATGTTCTCAGGACTTCCCTTTGTAGACCTGAGATTAAAAACAGGTCCCAGGAGTCCCAGCTCCACTCTCCCCTCCTACGGTGATGAAGCCGAGGGCCCAGGCAGAGGTCATTCAGAGCATGGTGTGGGCTGCAGAAACTGGCAGTGTCCACCCCTGGAAGGGTGTGGTGTGCCCAAAATGGACGTTCAAATGACCAGTCCCAACTCTTCTGGTAATCACCTCGGTGTGTGTGTGTGCGCTTAGCTGCTCAGTTGTCTGATCCCAGGGACTGTAGCCCGCCAGGATCCTCTGTCCATGGAATCTTTCAGGCAAGAATACTGGAGTGGGTTGCTATTTTCTTCTCCAGGGGATCTTCCCACCCAGGTAATGAACCTGCGTCTCCTGTATTGCAGGCAGATTTTTAACCTGCGGAGCCATCGGGTAGCCTCGGAGGAGTCACTTATCTTAGCACTTGGGTGCCCCATCTGCAAAATGGGTATAATACGCACCTCAGGGTGTTGAGGAGGGTAAAGGAATAATACCCACACTGAGCTTTTGCTGAAGCTGTGTGTTGTGTCCCTCAGGTGTGTCAGGGTGGGTCACTGCACTTCTAGAGTAGCTCATGCTTCCAACACTCCTCTTATTTTTTAATTAGTATTTCACCTTAATCAACACAAACCTGGTCTCTTGGCAAAAGGCTCGCTTGGGCTCAGTGGTCCTTCCTTGTGGACATTTCAGGGTACAGGACTTAACTGTCTCGATCTCAGATGCTTGCCAAATGTTTCCCTGACTCGGTATCTCCACGAAGCAGCTTCCAGGGCACAACTGGGACTAGCTTTCTGGCCTACAGCCTCCATCTCATTCTCCACCTTCCTGAGCCCACCTCATGCAAAGAAAAAAAAAAAAAAAAAAGTGCTCCTGGAAGTTCAATCCTGTTCAAAGTTGACCACGAACAGGGTGAAAAGTGTGAGAAAGCGCTTCCAGAGGGAGCGCTCTCGAATTGTTGCTTCACCCCAAGGCCTGGCTTCTTTGGTTTCTGAGGCTCACTTCAGATGGCAGACTCTTATCCCTTCGCCTTTATTCTCAAGGGTGTCCCATCAGCCTCCCAGATCTGGCCCCTGACATGTCACGCCCCCTCCGTCCTCTGATCTCCAGCTCAGGGGTCCAGGCGTCTACAGGGGCTGCGCCCTCTGCCGGAACCATCACATCACGTGACTGGCTCTGCATCCCGGGTCTCAGCTCCCCTGCCCCCTCCCACCCACATCCTCTGCCCTTTCCCTTCGCAGGAGCCCCCTCAGTTCTCTGCCTTTCCAACTATGGACCATTAGACGTTCAGTTTGATGAACTACTGATGAACTATCACCAGTTGCTCCCAGTAAAAACCTTCTCTTTTGGCCTGGACACAATTTCAAGTCTAAAGCCCTCTCTGAATCCTCCTCCTTTAGCTAGTCCTCTTTTTTGGTACAAACTGCCCTCCAGCCATCAGGCCAGGAGACTGCCTAACCCCAAGCCACGGAACTAGCAGCCAAGAAGAACTGGCCTGCTTGGTACTAACATTGTTCACAGGCTCCACCTTGCACTTCACTTACTGACTTGCTTACTAATCTTCTCGGTTCAAAAATCCAGGATTAATTTCCTAGAAAGCACTCACAGCTCATTCCAACTGTGCCACAGGCTCTGGCTTCCTTCTTCACCTCACTATGATTCACACTTGCATCTTTAATTTCTAGACTCTCAGAGAAAACACATTGCCTCCATCATATCCATGGGGGACTTGCCAGAGCCCGCATGGTGCAGAGAAAGGAAGGACATTCCTTCCTTTCACAGAAACATCTGGAAAATATGCACATCTTTTCTACTTCCTCACCAATTCCAATCATTGCAACCGGCTTCTAGCGCTGATACTTAATCTCTCACCACATTCTGTCCCTTCTACCGCCTAATATATGGTCTGCTCCTCTCCATTCCCCACGCTGGCTCAGCAGTCTGGTCTTCCTATCTATAGCTGTGCTGACTTCAATTCTTCACACTACAAATACGTGCTCATGCCCTTCTCTTGCATATGAATCTCTTCAGCAGTCCCTTAGTGTACTCAGGAAGATGTTCAAACCTCTGTGTTCATACAGCACATAAGATTCTTCCTGACTTCATCCCTACTTAGTTTTAAGGCTCACGTTGCTTTGCTCCATTCTCACTGTTAAAGTTGTACCTACACTGAGCAACATGCTATCACCTGGAGCTCACCTCTTAGTATCTGCACGACTGCTCCCTGCCATGAGGCTAGCAGCTCTGCTTCAGGCCAGAGCCTGGATCTCACACCAGCTCCCATTGGCCCTTACTAGTCTGAGAGAGAGGTGCTTCTTAGGTGTCCCCACAACACCCTATACTCAATAGCCCTCAGTGAAATGGCGTATTTCCCTTGTTATATATATCCCTCTTGGCTTTGACAGTCATGGTATGAACTCGAGCCTATTTGTTCAGTGAAGAGTCTCAGGTTTGCTCCCTGAAGTCTCTTCCTGTCACTTTTATTGCTTCTCATTTGCCCCTGCTTCTTTTCTGCTCCTTCCCCACCATACCTGGCTCTTCCTTCCTGCCTTGTGACCCTCCATCTCAAGAGATTCCTTACACTAAGTTCAAATAGCATTCTCAAACTCTCAAACCAGAACAGCTGACAATTTTACTTGTTTGGAAATACTAGCTTCTAGTTAGCAAATGTTAAAATGACTCAATGAACAATTTTGACCTCATAAGAGAAATAATTACTATTCCCTTTTCTCTTGTCCCCATCACTGAACACTCATCTTCCATGCACCAGTTTAAACACAGCCCTTTAAATAGTTAAGAATGATCATGCATATTTTTACAAATATTTTAAAATATTTATATTAAACTCTACCAGGACTTCCCTGATAGCTCAGTTGGTAAAGAATCTGCCTGCAATGCAGGAGATCCCAGCTTGATTTGTGGGTCGGGAAGATCTGCTGGAGAAGGGATAGGCTACTCACTCCAGTATTCTTGGGCTTCCCTTGTGGCTCAGATGGTAAAGAATCCGCCTGTAATGCAGGAGACCTGGGTTCCATCCCTGGGTTGGGAAGATCCCCTCGAGAAGGGAAAGGCTACCCACTCCGGTATTTTGGCCTGGAGAATTCCATGGACCGTATAGTCCATAGGGTCGCAAAGAGTCGACACGACCGAGCGGCTTTCACTTTCACAATAACCAAAGTTAAAAAAATTTTTTTTCATTTATATTAACTTAAAAAAATTCTAAACTAATCCAGACCTTTTTATTAGTCTGGATGTCTTTCACCATCCTTATCTCTATTTAGAACTTAAAAAACAAAACCGGAAACAATGGTTCCTGTTAAGAATCAACAATCTACGATACCTCTAGATGGAAGCTACTATTCTTTACTCTTAAGTGATGGCTAATAATTTTAAGTTACATTTAAATTAAGTTTACTTAATAAAGCAAAACTTCTCCATCTTAATGGTTACAAAACAAAACTATTTTCCCATAACATTAAAAAGAAAGAAATCGCTCTTATTTTAGTAGTTTGTAGTGTTTACTGAAGCAGCTTATCCTAGCTTCTGCAACGCCCACCTGCTTTACACTTTGGCACACTAGAACTGAGTTAATTTGTCATTTTCCAGATTACATACTGTAAGAAGGTAGGATGTTGCTTATCTTTATATTCCCCAATTCTTGGAATACTGCCTTGACTATATTATGCAATTAATAAAAAGTGCTTGAAAATGCATTAACTAAATGATTTTGTATCAGATTTTGCATTTGCCAAGGAAATTAATTGGAATACACAGGGAGTTATGATACATTTATAGCTTCTGTTTAACTAGAGTTAAGCAGAAAAACCATTTGTTTTATACCTGCTTTACACTTGGTGAGATTTTTTTTCCTTAAATATTTTCTGACTTAATACACATGATACCAAAGTGCTTACTTGCAGTTTCAGAGTCATAATAGTGCCCTATTTGAAGCATTAAACATTCCATCTATATTCCTATTAGGTGTTACAGTCCTTTTGAGTGTTTGGTCTGACTGCTCTAACTTCAGTGCCAAGTACTGAATGCTCTTTTCCTTTATTCATGAAATGTATTAAATCCATGGTATTTGTTTTTAAAAGTTCTTCAGTTCATAGAATTAACAAAATAAGTTCCTATTTCTATACCATTTGCCTGTGTATTCCCCCTCTTTGGAAAACTACCAAAGAGAGTATAAATAGCTAGACATTTTAGGATGACCCGAAATTCATTCTTCCTTCCATTTTTCTTTCAATGCACAGTATGCAAATGGGCATTACCCACAAGATACGTGGTTTACTGAGGCATCCTGGAATATTTTTCTTACAACCTAATTTTTATAAGTTTGCTCCCTCTGTTGGTTGAATTTTTATCCTCTAGCATCCTATTTAAATACAAAAGGCAATGTTTTATACTATAAAGAAAATAAAAACTCCTCTATAAAAAATTATAAATAAAATTCCAAATAAACCTGGAAAGTCACTTAAGAAGCTCTTCTACATCAAGGCATGGCATTAGCTGACTTTAGCGAGAAGCAGTCTTCCCAGTATTGAGTTAAAGGTAGGGATTTTCCCATTTAGTTATCATTTTTCGTCTAAGCAAGATCCTTACCTCTACCAAGACAATTTCTCGTTAATTCAGCTCTTTTTAACCTGGAGTCTCCATAATACTTTGCAATGAATGTCTAACCAAATCTTTCCATATTTACACAGATAGCATTATGGAGAGAGGGCAGGCAGGAGGGAGCATTCTCAGGCAGGAGGGAGCACTCACACACACAGTGATTTGTCACGGCAGCAACAGTTAATGGCGGAATACACAATCAACACAGGGCTATAGGGCTACTCATATGCCTGCACTGTTTTTTCCTTTCAGCTTCTTTTTTTCAAAGATGAAAGCTATTTTGCTGACATATCTAAAAAAATTGTTTTGATTTTGATAATAAAGCTCTTTATAATAAGAAACTGGAGGTACATTGCACTAATAAGTTGTAAATACATTTTCTAATAAGAAAATTCAGTACTGCTCTAAAAACTTCCGGGCTACTTTAACTGCTACTTCCCAATCATGAAAGACATTGTGACTTACAAATTGTATCAAATTTATCTAATATGACACAGTCCTGTGAAGTGGGTAGAAGTAAGCCCATTTTACAGCTGAGGAAGAGGAGCCTCACAGAGATTTACATAATCTCTCCAATGTCACGGAGGGACAAAACAGGGGCACAGCCTAAAGGCTTGGGCTTTAATCTCTAAGCATAAGAACTTTCTTCCACCTGACTGCATCACTGATTTTAGTTTTAAATCAACACGTTTATTTTGAGAGGAAAAGTAATGCCACTTTATAAGCCTTTTTGAGAATTTGTTTAGTGCCTTAGCATTTACTTAGCTGGAGAATTCCCAAATTTCCATTTATACATCAAAACAGTCCTTTGTATGGATTTAGACATATTCTATACACTAGGGGAAGGGAGGGATTCAGAGTAAGAAAGCATATGTATGTGTGAATATTCAGTATACTTTTCTTCACTTTGCATTTTGTAAATATTGATGCTGCAGCTCCCAGAGTGCTCTCATAAGTAGTTATGACTGACAGTCCATGAGTGCTGTGTCTCTCAAAACAAATATGCTTTACTAACAGAGAGCACGTGTACCTCCATCTAATTATTCTGAGAGGCAGGGTGTAACAAACAACATGATTCTTCAGCTCAGTTTGGCAGTCTCCACTGAACACGATAGGCAGGTTACAGTTTAACACATACCATGAAAGCTTGTCATTTCCATGAGCAACACAACAGATCTGCCATGTAGCCCTAGAGCAGAGTACATCTTATGGTTCTTGCAAATATTTTTAAGAGTAAATGAAAATCCACTGCATATTTAATACAAAAAAAGGCCTTTACATATGTCCAAGTATTTACTGGATTTTAAAATATGTGATAATGTGCAGTTTGGGAATAAAAGTAACTTGGATGAGCAATTGAAAAAGAACCAACTAGAGTAAATAAAATATGCTTGATCACCCTGATTTTAGGGAAAAAATAAATAAACCTGTCACTGTCTGTTGTGTACCCAAAACCACAATCTAAGACTTAACATCACATTTGTTATTGTTGCTCAGTCACTCAGTCGTCTCCGACTCTTTGCGACCCCATGGACTGCAGCATGGCCGACTTCCCTGTCCCTCCCCATCTCTCAATATAAATATCACATTACTTATATTCTATTAGAGCACTTCTCAAACTGGAAAGTAAACCTCATTGGGCAGTCACAGAATTTTGCTTGCAGCACTCTCCCAGCTCTCTGGATTTGTGGACTACCAATCTGTTCTTGGGGCTTCCCTCGTAGCTCAGTCAGTAAAGAATCTGCCTGCAATGCAGGAGACTTGTGTTCGATCCCTGGGTCAGGAAGATCCCCTGGAAAAGGAAATGGCAATCCACTCCAGTATTCTTGCCTGAAGAATCAGAGGAGCCTGGTGGGCTACAGTTCATGGGGTCACAAGAGTTGGACACGACTTAGCAACTAAACCACCGCCACCACTAATCTGTTCTTAAGAGATAGGCAAATTCCTCCTACAGCTGTACATAGCTCCTCTTGGGAGACCTCCTGATTCCAAATCAACATTTGCCAATGCAGGGAATATAAGAGACACGGGTTTGATCCCTGAGTTGGGAAGATCCCCTAGAGAAGGAAATGGCAACACATTCCAGTATTCTTGCCTGAGAAATCTCATGGACAGAGGAGCCAGGCAGGCTACAGTCCACGGGCTCACAAAAGAGTCAGATATGACTTAGTAACTAAACAACAACATTTACCCACATCACTGAGAAACTGTCAGGGGTGAACTCCAGGTTCTGGGACTCCACTGTCACTGCAAAGTTTGTCAACTCTCACATGGCTTCTCCTACTCTGAGCAATGGCAAAAATTGCCCTTTGAAAATACATGAAAAGAACTGTTCAGATCCTGGTTGATTGTAGTGTTACTTAAGACTGGAGTAGTGTCTGCAACTTTCCACGGGATGAGGGAACAGGAAGGAAGTCAGGTGGCTGACCACTCCTGAAACCTCAGCCTTGACTTAAGAACTGGGTGGCACTTTATGGGAAAGTAATGCTTAGGGGGCGCTTCTCTGGTGGCTCAGCAGTAAAGAATCTGCCTGCAATGCAGGAGCCACAGGACATGTCGGTTGATCCCTGGGTCAGGAAGATGCCCTGGAGAAGGAAATGGCACCCCACTCCAGAATTCTTACCTGGAGAGTTCCATAGACAGAGGAGCCTGGCAGGGTACTGTCCTTAGGGTCGCAAAGAGCTAGACACAGTTGACTTAGCATGCACACACGCATGCAATGCTTAAGGGAACACAGAACTGGATGGAAATTTGTTGGCATTCACACAGAAACTGGTCAATGACAACCTCAGACAGGTGTAAAGTGCAGTAACATTTTATGTTTCTCGTACCCATTTTTCTCTTGTTTGTAAAGTTTTTGCATAGAGAGAAGATGGGAAATATGGGACCAACAATAGTACCAGATTAAGAATAACGATGCCCAACATCTAGCCCTGGTTTTCATTACCAAAAGAGAAAAATTCAATACCAGACATGTTCAAGGACAAAATCAGCAACTGATTAAGTAGGAAAACCGTGGAAGGTCTTCATGCATCAAAAGCTTGGTCTAGATGACGCTGCAGACACATCAGTACCACTTTCTGCTATGATTTTGACCTCAATGTCTCCAGTGGAGACCAGGCTGTACTGCAGAGTTCCCTCTCTCCTATACAAAGGCCTTCATTCCCCTCTCTCACCTCCTACCGGGAAGATAAAGACACAATAGAGCAGCTTTTACAACCCCTAACATAGCCTTTACACTGGTGACAATTTCTTACCTGTTGAGGTGGGTCTTTTAAAGACTGCCAACGGTGATTTTGTATAATTCTTCCCACATTGCTTTTCTTATAGTCTATATCCACCCCTCTTACCATTAATTAACACTGCATTCTATAATTTGAAAATTGAACCCAATTTTGAATTTTGTGTATCTTCATTAAGTTGTTTTTAATTACTGACATTTTAAATACTTTCCATGTGCTTTGTTAGAATTCCACATTAAGGAAAAATAACTTTTCCAACACTTACATATGACTTACCTACATCTTTTTAGGGAATGCATAAGGAAGTTTTTTTTCCCTTAAAAGTCAATTTCTAATAGCTTCAAATCCAGGCCATGGAAACTCTTACTATTTTTTTTTTTTTTACTTTATATATAATTGAAAGTATGTTTTATTATGCTTCCCAGGTGGCACAGTGGTCAAGAACCCGACTGCCACTGCAGGAGATGCAAGAGACTTGGGTTTGATCCCTGGGTCGGGAAGATCCTATGGAGTAGGAAATGGTAACCCATCCAAGTATTCTTGCCTGGAAAATTCCATGAACAGAGGACCTGGTGGGCTACAAACCATGGGGTCGCAAAAAGAGTGACACAAGTGTGCACACACACACACACACGTACCTTATGGAGATGTTCAACTCTCAGATACCAGGAGACTCAGACTGCTAACAAGCTGGTTAGGATTAAACCACCTTTGATCTACTTTCACATTTATTAAGAGTAACAGAATCCTGGAGAATCTGAAGTAAAACTCTGTCTATGACTCTGGAAAACCTGAAGACCACAATATACAGCTCAGACAGGTAATAAATGTGGCCAAATCTGGGACTTTAAATCCTGGGTCTCTTCACATAAATCCAAACCATTCCTGTGCCAAGAGGGGAACTATCTGCAACACTGAAGAGCTCCCTGGTGATAGAAAGATTAATGGGAATTAGAGGTGCCTGAAACCTTAAGGGTAGACAAAGAGGGCTGTCCTTGACACCTCAAAGTGTTAAATTATTAACTGTGCCAAGACCAGGCAACTACTGTCACTAGTCTTCCAACACCTGCCGTCCAGACCATTTAAAACATTTACTTTCTACCTAAAACTTACCACAGGTTTATAGTAACAGAAATCCAGTCATCATATACCCATTTACATATGTTTACCTAATATTTAGGATTTACAAAGTCAAAGAGCATGCTGTGTAATAGAAACAACAATGTGCCTGCATGCATGCTAAGTCGCTTCAGTTGTGTCCAGCTCTTTGCGACCCTGTGGACTGTAGCCCACCAGGCTCCTCTGTCCATGGAATTCTCCAGGCAAGAATACTGGAGTGGGTTGCCATGCCCGCCTCCAGGGTATCTTCTCCAGGCATGGAACCTGCATCTCTTGTGTCTCCTGCATTTGCAGGTGGATTCGTTACAACTAGCGCCACCCGGGAGGGCTTCCCTGGTGGTTCAGTCAGAAAAGACAGCCTGTAATGCAAGAGACCCAGGTTTGACCCCTGAGTCAAGAAGATTCCTTGGGGAAGGAAATGGTGAGCCACTCCAGTATTGTTGCCTGGGAAATCCCATGGACAGAGTAGCTTGGTAGGCTATATAGTCCATGGGGACGCAAAGAGTTGGACACAACTTAGCAACTAAACCACTAAACCCACTTCCTGGGAAGTCCAAAAACAACAATAACACTTTCAATTCAAAAATTTACTTTCAACTTCATAAAGCACATTTTTATTGTAAATAAAAGAAGACTTGTAGTTTAAAACTGAAAACAGAATTTTCATGCATACGGTGTGCTTTTTTTCTTTCTGAATTTAATCATACATCAGGACACTATTCTAACTACAATCATTAGTTCACTTAGTCCTCAAAACAACTCTATGAAAAAGGAAGCATAATTATCCACATTCTACAGAGAAAGCAACTGAGCTTGGAGGGAAACCTTCCCCGGGTAACAGACAGAAGAGTGGTTCACTGGATACCAGGACTCAGACTCCATGGTCCAGCTGCCATGCTGCATTGCTATTCAGCATGTCTTATTCATGCACAGATGGTTCTAGAAGCATTTGGGAAAATGATAAATTCTGCAGTGGTAATACATTTTTTAAAATGGGATTAAACTAAAAAGTCTCCTTTTGAGTCCTCTGAAGGTCAAGAGAGGCTCAGAAGTAAAACGTGATGATTATCTTTGTCATCTTTAACCTATGGTTTTCTTTTTCAAGTGACATGCACCATGTACTACTAAAGTGACTTAGTATAGTTTAACCTTGCTGTAATTAGCACTATGAGTCTGCATTATAATTAAATCATTGCCTTACCTAGGTAGTTTATAACGGTTGTATTATTAAATGTCCTTGAGTTCATTTAAAACAGAATCCAGATAAATACTTTGTTGGGTGATTCCCCCCACCACCCCAACTCTTAGTTGTGTATTTCATAAGAAAAACTTGCTTTACTTAGTATTCCCCAAATATACTGGAGCCCATGTATTATGCCAACTTTCAAATCTCTTGAGAGTCATCTAAGAGGTATCACTGCTACCAGTTTTTGGAATGCTAAATCTTAATTTCTCCTCTATTACTACAAATTTCACATACAGGGTAGGATAAAGCAAAGTATGTTGGGGGTGGGGGTGGGCAACAGGTGCAGGAGCTGTAACTACTTCACTCATAAATACAACAGGATTTGAAGCACAACCACTAATGAATTTGTAGAATTCTGTAACTGTAAATCCCAAGTCCTATCTGGAATGCTCCCTAAACATACAGTGGTCAGAAATAAAAGGCCAGGTGTCTATCACCAAAAAAGATGAAATTCTTCTAAACACACTGAAAAAGGGACAGGGGTGGGGAAAGAAAGGACATTCTTATACAAAAACTGGATTCTACTACTGCTAAAATGGAGAGAGGCAAACCAGGTTTATCATGGTTGTTTCTAGATACTAGATTCGACGAGATACAAATTTGGGTTTGCTAATAAAATTGTACATTAGAATCAAAAGGGACCTTAGAAATCACAGATCAACCCCCAACAATTTAAAGAACTTTAAAAGTAACTTCATAAGAGGTTAGGTTTAAAATTAAATCATTTTATTCTCTGATTTGGTATAAAATTCAGGTTCCTTTTGAAAAATTATTATTGTTACTATTAAGTTTTTTTTGTTTTTTTTTTTTTTTACTGAATTACAAACCTGAGATTGCTTTATGGTTGTATTATTAGTAAGACAAATGAGTAAACTGCCATTTAAAAAATTCAGAAATTGCCAGGTTTATTTACAATAAAATAACAGATCTCTTGGTTTCTTTTTCTTGTTCCACTTTCAGCCTATGAAATGAACTGGATCAATATAGGAAAAGCTTCTAAAGGGCAATCTTATTCTATTATCAATAAAAGAAGTTGCTTCAGAATGGAACAGTCAAGAAATGATCCGCTTTTAGGGCAACTTACAATTCTCCAGGTCCTTGCTATCTGAAAGAATAAAACAGCCCAAAGAAAAACTACACACCAACAAAAAACCTAGTGGGCACAAAATGTAGTAGAGCAAAATCCTATACTGAGAGTTTTAACCAAAAATCAATCAATACAGAGAAAAATGAGGAAAGCTGAATGAAGGATTCCATGGTTTAGGGCTACTTGTGCTCTAAACAGTATTAGTCAAAATGCTCTAAGACACAAGGAGCATTTCTGTAAGGCATTACTTACAGCAGATAGCAAGCAATCAGAAAAGTGGAAATCAGGGTCCATTACTCATGGCAGGATAACCTGCATTATCCTCTTACGGAGGCATCACTAACAAGAGCTGATGAAGAAAAATGAAGGCTGAGAAAGAAAGGGAATGGTGTTTCTTTTACATGTAATTTTCAGCAAACTCGGATGAGTTTCAATCCTGACTGAGTTTTCCTCCCTCTCCTCCTTTCAATTTCATTTAGAAAAATCATCTAGGTTAGGTTCTTCAAGTGTGACTTTGCAACTAGCCTAATGTGGTCCCAAATTATCACCTTCAACATTCCTTGGAGGAAGCACCTGATTAAATACCCTCTGGTTAAGCAGATCAAGGTGGCTTTATGCCGATTCCAAGAACAAGAAGCTGTCAAGCTGACAAATTGGTATCTTTACCCTGTCGGATACCATCTCCTGTCAGGAGGGTTTCTTATTTCGTAAAACTTGCTTCTCCACTTCGGCAGCCTTCTAACAATCTATTTAAGGGTCTGGCTCCTAAAGCTTGTTAATTCTATTTTCCATTCTCCTATTTCTCTACAGATTACACTGTTGACCTCTGCTACTGATCTTGCAGGAAGTTATCTGGAAGCCATCTGCTGTGACCCTAGCACAGAATTAGAACTGCACTTCTATGAGAGCCAATTTCTAAAATACCTAAATCAGTTGCACATGTTTTAAAACAACTCATAAAAAAGGATCGCCACTACCATGGTGCTACTCTCTCCCCAACCCTTTGTCCAGAGTCAGAAAAAAAGATGAAAGGCAGGAAGTAGCCTAACTATCAACAAGTGGTTCTCCTTTGAAGACAGATAACAAAATACTGGAGTTAAAAGTATATTTGTAATTGCAAAGTTACTCTTCTTAAACAAATTCCAAGTACAATATCTGCCTTTGATCTTGGAAAAGTATTTTTCTCACTGTTCACAGACACGGATAGTTCAGTTAGGCACCCCACCCCCAATTATGGCAAAAATGTTCCCTGAAATTCAATCATGTGAGTTATTAGCTTCTAGTTGTCAGCCTAGAAGTAGCTGCATTTATGCTCTGCCACTGCTACTGCCTGGGAGAGTTCTGCCTGCCCTGATGATGTGACAAGCTGTCATAGTAACAGCATCCATCTGACCACCTGGCAGACCCTCAACTCCCTCTATGTGATGCTGGACTGTTGTAGGAGAGTCATTCAGGATCTCCTTGGACAAGGACTATTATCAGTAAAACATATGCCACAACTAAGAGAAAAAGTCTGAGGACCTTAAACCTAAACAGAGTCTAGGTTTCAGATTTTAAAATGAAATCTATTCTCGACCTTCTACATTTTCTATTTCGGCAAGAGTCTAATGGTAATATGTGGCTCCAATAATGCAACAAGTGCATTTTAAAACAATAAAAATATTTCTAGTGTCCCCACGGTCCATTTTAAACAATTAGGGGAGATAAATACCATACTATGGTATCATTTATTCAAAAATATTTTCTTTACTTCAACAGCTACTGGTTGTGGAGGGGTTAAGCTCTTATCTTTAGTAATTAATAGCCCTTAAAGTTCAGTTAGTAGAGAGAAACAGTAGTGTTTAACTGAACCCTAAAGAAGATATGTATTCCTAGGTTAAAAGAACCCTTTACAACAATAGGACTTTGGAGGCAATGGGGAACATCTTCCATGGAAAAGAATTATGCTTTTAAAGTTCACACATACATGTGATGAGTACATGCAAGCACGCACACACACACACACACACACACACACACATATACTCTCAAGGTGTAGAACTGATAATACTGATAGATACTAGAGACTGCTATCTGAACTTGGATAGTCAAGTATCCCATACTTTCATAAAATGTTTTCTTTGAACATGACCCCAAAGGCCAAATGTCTCTAACTTTTGAGACTCATCTATAAAGTAGGCTGGTAGGCTGAGCACTGAAGAACTGATACTTTTGAATTGTGGTGCTGCAGAAGACTGCGAGTCCCTTGGACTGCAAGGAGATCAAATCAGTCAATCCTAAAGGAAATCAGTCCTGAATACTCATTGGAAGGACTGATACTGAAGCTGAAGCTCCAATACTCTGGCCATCTCATGCTAAGAGCTGACTCACTGGAAAAAGACCCAGAAACTGGGAAAGACTGGGGGCAGGAGGAGAAGAGGGTGGCAGAGGATGAGATAGTTAGATAGCATCATCGACACAATGGACATGGATTTGAGCAAACTCTGGGAGATAGTGAGGGACAGAAGAGCCTGGTGTGCTGCAGACTATGTGGTTATAAAGAGTCAGACTTGACTTAGCAACTGAACAACAACAGTAAAGCTGATAGCTAAGCTTTGAAAGTAACATTAATCACCTAAGCATGGGAATACACAGTGACTCACAGTATCTGCAATAATATCCTAGGAAGCAGAATTACGCAATGATAATCAAGTGTCACTCCGCCTGTCAGCATCAGGCAAATGTTGTCATTAATAAATCCTTACAATACCCTAGCAAAATAGCTGTTTTCTTTTGCCTGAAAAAGCAAACTGTGACTCCCATCCTTATCAAACGGCAGTGATTTTACAGATACACAGGGAACATATACAGAAAGCAGCATAGATTTCTACACTGTACAGCTCCACAGCACATCAAATCGTGAATCCCACCATCTTTGTGAAATATAAAATAAAACACTAAGCAGAAAGAAAATCCTTAACAATAAAGGGCATAGGAATTAGATAATTAAATCAAGAAATAAAAAAAAAAGGAAAAGAAAGCCACCTTTCCTTAAATGCATTTATAGTGACATACTCCATGATTGCAATTTAGAAGAAAACAAACTGTAAAGGTGTATCTATACCTACAAAAACTACTGGAAGGAGAAATATCAAATTACTTTATTCAAATGAATATGGAGTAGTATATGTACTGAGGGTAATTTCCATTTTTGTCTTCATGCTTTTCAGTGTTTTTGACATGTATTAAAAGCAAAAAAGAAAGTCAATAAAGTATTTTAAAATCAAATATTTTAAATGTAATTTAATAGAGAACAAAGTAGCAGGCTTCTGAGGTACAAAATCAATATACTGCAGTGGAAAGTCATTTTCTTTCTGATCCTGCCTGTGACCATGTGACATCTTTTCACACTTGCTCAAAATTAACTGCTTCACTACATAATGACTGCAACTACAGCAAATGGACCTTTTTGTAGGTAATTCAATTACTGTAGAAGATTTTACAGTTTGAGTATTAAGAAGTGAAGCATACATTTGACTATATACAGAAAAATAAAGCAGATGCTCAACATACCATATGCTAATTAAGAGTGAATTTAAAAATTTCACTGTCTATTTAGCTATCCCAGAGGCATCCTAGCTTATTAGCCACTGCTCTGGGTCTAGTTGGGAAGGCAGTGTTCTGTCTCATTTCCAGGTATAAGGGAAATACCTTATGGAAATAAGGGATTTCCATACCGTGATCAAAGGCCAGAGTTGGTTTGCTAGAATGCATTCCCTGAGCCCCACAGTATTTTATTCACAGATCTACTGTGACATTATCAGCTTGGAGAGTAATTGTCACGTCTTCCACACTTGACTGACACATACGGACTACCAAGAATGCATCCAATAAATGATAAATGAATGAACGAGCTGTCCTATACAAATAACTAAACTTGGAGACAAATGTCAGAAATGGCTCAAGAAATCATAGTGAATCATCTGTAAACTCAACAACATAAAACACTGAAAGAAAGCTAGTACATGTTCCTTCCTAATGAAAAGTTTCTAGCAACTTAAAGCTTCTTTCTTCCCTTCAGTCCCTGCTCACCTCATCCATGTTCCTAACATCATCATGAATGAATGTATTCAACATCTGCTTCTAAAAAGAAAGGGATGAATTATTTTTATCTGTAGTATGCTTATAAAACTTGAGTTTTTTCCTCACCAACTATATATTTTCTTTTGGATATCATTACACTGCACTGTTATGAAGAATGTTGACTGCGTGTCATTTTATTTTGCATTTGATTACATTATCAATAGTGGCTGAGAACATGCTTTCAGTGTAGCCTCCTGCATGATCTAGGTTGACCTGTATAGCCAGTAGGTGTTAGATTTGGTTAATTTGTATCTACAGCACTCCTGCTGCTAGCTTTACTCTGAGACTAAGAGATAAAAGTTTACCCTCAGTTAAGTCACTGAGTAAAACTATCCACAAGATAATTTAATGAAATAGAAGTATAGAAATCTCCAGAATTTCTACAGGATTTATAGTACCATCCTTATTCTTTATGCATGTGGTGTGAAGCCTCAGAATCTGAAGAGCAGAAATGTTCAATTACTTATCTGGTTCTGCTCAACTTACAGGAATATCCTTTACTGTTAATCAGCATTTCTTACTGAGGATGCTTTTGGCATTTTGGGTGGGAGAGTTCTCTACTAGGCAAAACTGTTCCACTCCTTGCTGAGTCAACATACATTGTAGCTCCTTTCCCATTGGTTCATCCCCACCTTCAATCTCAAGTAGTAGAATTCCCTAATCACGGAGACAAATAATGTCCCACAGCTTTCCAAACACTCCCAAGGTGAGAGGCGGATGGGAGTAGTATGAACCACGCCCCCTCAATTAAGAATCATTGCTCTAAATAAACCCAATATATAAAAATTCACAGTGGATACAAATCCGCCTGCCAATGCAAGGGACACGGGTCCAATCCCTGGTCTGGGAAGATTCCACAAGCTGTGGAGGAACTAAGTTTCTGTGCCACAACTACTGAGCCCGTTGCTGGAACTACTGAACCCTTCGCACTCACAGCCTGTGCTCCGCAACAAGAGAAACCACCACAATGAGAAGCCCATGCAATGCAACGAAGAGTCGCCCCCACTAGTCACAATTAGAGAAAGCCTGCATACAGCAACGAAGACACAGCACAACCAAAACACAATAAAAATAAATTTTTTAAAGATCCACATTTTAAAAATAATTGTTGCTGCTGTTTAGTTGCTAAGTCACAGCCGACTCTGTGCGATCCCATGGACTGCAGCATGTCAGGCTTCCCTGTCCTGCACTGTCTCCAGAGTTTGGTGAAACTCATGTCCATTGAGTCAGTGATGCCATCCAACCATCTGTTGTCCTTCTCCTTCTCCTCCTGCCCTCAATCTTTTCCCAGCATCAGGGCCTTTTCCAACGAGTCATTTCTTTATATCAGGTGACCAAAGTATTGGAGTTTCAGCCTCAGCATGAGTCCTTCCAATGAATATTCAGGGTTGATTTCCTTTAGGACTGACTGGTTTGATCTCCCTGCAATCCAAGGGAATCTCAAAAGTCTTCTCCAGCACCACAATTTGAAAGCATCAAAAAACACTCTAAAAAACAAGCCTCATAGGGCTTTCCCCACAGTGACTATTCATTAACACCTGCATCACATCAACCCCACTCTGCACATTTTCAGGAATATGCAAGGCTCACATACACTACACTTAAAAAAAAACAAAACAAAACTTTGTATTGGGCTGATTAGCAATGTTCAGGTGAACAGCGAAGGGACTCAACCATACATATACGTGTATCCATTCTCCTCCTAACTCCCCTCCCATCCAGGATGCCACATAACATTGAGCAGAATTCTATCTTCTATAGAGTAGGTCCTTGTTGGTCATCCATTTTAAATATAGCAAACCTACACTATACTCTTAAGGCATCATTTATCAGCTTGAATATTTTCTATGTGACCTCTGATCATTAATTCTTATGTCATAAAACTTCTGTGTGAGTTAATATTTCTATCTCTATTGTGCTGATTACATACGAGCTATCTAAATTGATTTACCCTTGTCAGAACAGGTTTCCTATAAATATTACAGCGGCCTCCTATAAATATTACATTAAATAGTTGTTTTCATGACTTCTGTCTCCTTCAGGTATGCAAATCCTAATATTTTTGTAATTTGGTCAATGAGTCTGCCCTGGCGTGGTGTGGTGTGCGTGTCCGACTCTGTGACCCAACCCCATGGACTGCAGCCTGGCAGATTCCTCTGTCCATGGCATTTTCCAGGCAAGAATACTTAAGTGGGCTGCTATTTCCTCCCTCAGGGGAATCTTCTGGATCTAGGGATCGAACCTGCATCTCTTGCATCTCCTAAGCATTGGCAGATGAATTCTTTACTGCTGCACCACTTGGGAAGCCCCTGCTTAGGGGAAGCTCTAGTTAATGGAAAGCCAGCATATTTATGTCACCCTCAACTCTGCTCTGCAAACAACTTTTCTCAGAACCAAACAGTCCCATGTGGACAACAAGCAAGTCTGGCCTTTTTGGCTGTCCATTATCCGAAAATAGGACTCACTTGTCAGTGACTGACCGCCTTCTGGGCACAGTAACACTGAGGGGCAAGAAGTACCTGAAATCTTAAATTACACTCTGCTTTACACTTGTTCCTCCCAGCCTTTCTTGATTCCTGGAACTCAGATCCGACTCTCTTACTGGTGCTGTTCATTGCTACCAGACTATCCACTGTAAATGCCTGCCCTGCATCAAAGCCCAGAAATTTCCATGAGCCTAAATTCTGGGTAATACACATCAAATAATTACCATGGCTTATACATTTGAAACAAGTTAAAAATTACGTATCTTTGTGTCATCTTCACAAAATACTTGCTATTAGCATATTTCTTGTCCACAGTTCAGAACTTTTACCATGTCCAACAAAAGTTCTGGGCTTCCCAGGTGGTGCTAGTGGTAAAGAAACTGCCTGCCAATGCAGGAGATATAAGAGATGTGGGTTCAATCCCTGGGTCCAGAAGATCCTCTGGAAGAAGGCACAGCAACCACACCAGTATTCTTACATAGAGAATACCATGGAGAGACGAGCCTGGCAGGCTACAGTCCAGAGGGTTGCAAAGAGCTGGACTTGACTGAAGCGACGTAGCACGCACAATGTCCAATAATTAATTCAGATCAACAAATAATTAACTGTGCTACCTAGTTCAAGTAACCTCTCTATGCCTTGGCATCCTCATCTACAAAAAGGGGAACAACAGTCCTACCACACTGTGAGGATTAAACCAATATGTTTGTATGTGTTTGTGTATAAGCTACTTAAGGGTACTGCCTTGCTTAAATAAGTCTAAGTATATATTAGAATTTGCTATTATTATTATATCGTCATCACTATAATTAATCACAGAATATAAACAATCAAATCAACTTTATTTCATTAACCTCATATAGTCAAAACACCTTGATTATTTAACTTATATGCAGAGTACATCATGTGGAATGCCAGGATGGATGAAGCACAAGCTGGTATCAAGATTGATGGGAGAAATATCAATAACCTCAGATATGCAGATGACACAACCCTTATGGAAGAAAGTGAAAAAGTACTAAAGAGCCTCTTGATGAAAGTGAAAGAGGAAAGTGAAAAAGTTGGCTTAAAACTCAACATTCAGAAAACTAAGATCATGGCATCTGTCTCATTACTTCATGGCAAATAGATGAGGAAACAATGGAAACAGTGAGGGACTATTTTTTTGGGCTCCCAAATTACTGCAGATGGTGACTGCAGCCATGAAATTAAAAGATGCTTGCTCCTTGGAAGGAAAGCTATGATCAACCTAGACAGCATATTAAAAAGCAGAGACATTACTTTGCCAACAAAGGTCCGTCTAGTCAAAGATACAGTTTTTCCAGTAGTCATGTACGGATGTAAGAGTTGGACGATAAAGAAAGCTGAGCGCTTAAGAATTGATGCTTTTGAACTGCGGTGTTGGAGAAGACTCTTGAGAGTCCCTTGGACTGCAAGGAGATCCAACCAGTCCATCCTAAAGGAAATATTCACTGGAAGGACTGATGCTGAAGCTGAAACTGCAATACTTTGGCCACCTGACGCGAAGAGCTGACTCATTGGAAAAGACCCTGATTCTGGGAAAGATTGAAGGGGGGAGGAGAAGGGGCTGATAGAGGATGAGATGCTTGGATGGCATCACTGACTCAAGGGACATGAGTTTGAGTAAGCTCCGGGAGTTGGTGATGGACAGGGAAACCTGGCATGCTGCAGTCCATGGGGTTGCAAAGAGTCTCACAACTGAACTGACTGAACCAATTTATTCAATATTGAGAACTTAACTTATCAATAGATGCTGTGCTAGGCTGACTCATGCTGCTTTAATCTAGTGCTCTTATTAGTAAATATTATAAGTAAACGAATACTTCTGCATTTCAAAATTCCATGGGTAGAAAAATCCAGGGGGAAACAAAAATATAAGCAGTGGGAGACTAGTTTAAAAGGAGTAATATGAAAATTCTTTTATTGACATTAAGAGCTATGAGATAAACTGTCAAATAAAAAAAGAAGGAACAGGTTCATAAAATAAGAAGATTGTAATTTATTTTATAAAAATATGACTTAATATATATGGTTATATATGCACAGACAAAAAAAAAAGAGAGAATCCTGGAAAAATAAGCACTAAATTGTTCACAACATTATCTCTATATAACAGGACTGAGTTTTTCTTCCTTTGTTAAGTTTTTGGCAAGTAAAAATAATTCAAAAACCAAAAGTAAGAAAACATTGGGGTATCCTGTAAGCTTTCATAAGGAATAAGCTTTTAAAAATACTCATTGGCTAAACAGAGATTAACCAGATCATTCATAAATTTGTATGCAAAATGCAGAATAGGATTATTAGCATATTTATAATTAACTATTTGAAGACTGAACTCAAATATCACATATTTTCCACAGGATCAGTCCAGTGCTTTTTAGAACCTTATCTTAAAAAGAACTTTGGAACCACACCAAATATATAATTTGAATCTAAGCACAATGTCCTACATCTGGCAGAAAACATACATTATTTTCTAACTGACGGCTATTCTAACAGAGGACCACTTTTTTTTATGTTTTTTAAAAATAAAATTAAGAACTTAATATGGTTAGGAAAGCAGTCTTCCTCCTTTTACCAAAGTCATGTGTTTGAGAACATGTCAGGGATGATGTAGAAACTTTCCTTACAATGAGCAGGCAACATGACAAAATCACTGATAAGGCTTTTCACTTTAGAATTATTTTAAAGCTCTTCTGAGTCCAGATATTTATGAACATCCAACCTTCAGAGAAAGATATTTTCTGTTTCAATTATACCCTCTCATCAAGAGAGCTACAGGGCTGATTCTTATCACAAATAGAAAGTGCCATCTAGTGGATGCTTTTATCAAGATTCTCTGCTTACACTTACATGCTGTGAAGTAATCTTTAGAAAAGCTACTTGGGTGGTCAGAAGATACAAACTTCCAGTTATAAAATAAGTAAGTCCTGGGGATATAATGTACAGCCTGGTAACCACAGTTAATAATACTAAATTACATATTTAAAAGTTTCTAAGAGAGTAGGTCTTAAAAGTTCTCATCACAAGAAGAATACTGTGTGGCAATGAATGTTAACTAGACTTATTGCGGTAAGCATTTTACTATACACACATATATATATATACACACACATATACACACACATATACTGTATCATTATGTTGTATACTTGAAACTAATATAATGTTATATCTCAACAAAAATAGCTATACTGTATGAGGAAATTGCTATCCCTCACAGTACTTCCTCACCAGTTACTGAACTGAGCTGGTGGATAAACACAACTCTTGCCGGGAGCCAGCCCACGAGATCCCACCCATGACAGAGTCATGGGAAAGAGGAATGATTGAGCACGGCTTCTCAGGCCTCAGGGATTCTCGGAAGGCTGCCTCAGCGCTCACCTTAAAGATATCTGTCTTTCTGATGTTTACTATAATAAACCTCTTCTTATTTTCTGTGACTTAGGCAAAAGGCCTTTCCTGATTCCCTTCTAAAATAGATCATTCTGAAACCTCAAATCAACAAGGCCCCTGAACGGTAGCACCCTAAATAAAATTATCTGGGATATAGAATATGCTGATCTAAATTCCTTTTGCTAACATATTAGTTTGTTTAATAAATGTACCTGTGCCTTTGGAGCTAATGTGTATAACTGCTCCTTAATAATAAAACAGCATTGAGAGCCACCGCACACAAAGCCCCTATGGGCACAAAACCCTTCGCAGGAAAAAAGGCTTGTTAGGAAATATAAGAAATATTGCTTTATGAAACTGTTACTTAGTCTATATTTACTCACTATGTTTTTACTCTTAACGTATTTAGCCTATATAATGAAAGCATAATAGTTAAAAATTTATAATAAGACAATTGTTGATTTAACTGATGATTCTTACTTAAAGCTGAACTTCAGCTTGCTGTTCTTTGACTTTATGGAACTGCATTCTTTTCTGTTAAGCTCAAGGCATAGAGTAAATTACCGAAAACAGGTTTTACCTTGAAACTTTCTATTGATGAATTCTTTCCTGCTGTGCCTGATACAAAAGTGTTCTGACTGATCAACCCTTATCAATGGAGAGTCACAAGATGTTAGCAGGCCCCCAGGCCAGAAGATGATGTAAACAAAATGAGGCTTTTGGTAACTAAAAACATGCAAACGGGTTTCGATGAAGGTCAAAACTGCTGGCCTATTAAGCTGAATTGATAGGCCCATTAAGCTGAATTCATATGCCCATTAAGTTAAATTGGTATGCCCACTAAGCTGAATTGGTATGACTCTATACTTTACATTTGTTTCTATGTACCACAAAAAATATAAAAGCTGTCTTAAAAATAATAAAGTTGGAAGACACTTGGGAGACACTTGGAAACGCCGAGACTCGCTGTGTCTTCTCACTTGCATCGCCGACGCCATCCATCCTGAGGGAACCCCTGGACCTGCTGGAGCTGGACTCCAGCAAACTCTGACTGATAATATTGATTATATATCTCAAGATGAACCTCTGCCATCGCCACAGAGAACAAAAAAGAGTCCAATTATCTTCTAAGTGTTCCAGGATCTATTAACAATACCATACATAAGCTAGAAAGGAGATCCAATTTAATATGATTTTATCATTCATTTCAGTTGATAATAATAAATATTAGCATTACTAATATTTCAGTTGATAACAATAAAATATTAGCATTACTAATATTACTATAACTTCTGCTCTACACTATATGAAAACAAATTCACTTGGTCTAAATAAGCTATATCTGGTATTTAGAAATCAGCAGCGTTTCCAGCAAAGCATTTGTACAAGCTGCAAAGGCCCTTGTTTGCCATTAGTGATGGCAGCAACACAAGTTATCACCAATTAAAAATGAAATTAATGAAAAGAATTAAAGCGAAATAAATACAAAATTGAAGTAAAGTAAAAGGCTGAGGTATCTAAGTGTTTAATAGTTTTAGTATGTGATAATTCAGATGAAAGTTTAGGGCTAGCCTTAAACAGATGAAATCCATTTATGTAAAATATACATGAAAATATCTATCTAAATTTTCCTAGTAATAGACTCAATATTTTGCCTTTAGAAGCAGTCTATAAATATTTTTAGAAGTTTCTAATTGTCTAGATATTTTCAGAGTCCCGTACTGTAAAACAGAAATGACCAATTTATTTGGAGAATATTATACGCACTGATGAAATGGAAAGTTCTGACTCAAAAAAGAGTTATTCACAACCAATTATAACTGACATCTTCAGGAAAATTTTGCATGTTTTACTATTGTTCCTGGGTGTCATATTTATGGGATAATTTACAGGATAATTTCTGTTTAAGGAGTTACTCTTCTAAAAATGAGATGCTTCATTTTACAAAATGACAGGGACTGCAAATTCAGAATCAATCCTGGGAGGTCACTGCATCCTCCAATCTACAGATGAGGAAAACCAAGATCCACAGAGGTCAAAGGCTAGCTCAAGTTCACCAAATGAATTAATGGCAGAGTGAGGATCTAGTCCTCTTAATCAGAAAATTAGAACCCTTTCCACTATAATGCTCAGACGGTAAAGCGTCAGCCTACAATGCAGGAGACCCTGGTTTGATCCCTGGGTGGAGAAGATCCCCTGGAGAAGGAACAGCAACTTACTCCAGTATTCTTTCCTGGGAAATCTCATGGACAGAGGAGCCTGGCGGGCTACAGTCCATGAGGTCACAAAGAGCTGGACACGACTGAGTGACTAACACTTTTTCACTGCTTCTTCCACTATATTGTGCTGCCTTTTTATTTTTCTTCAAACAGAAATGGAGTGTTTCCATTAAATTCTTAAGTACTACAGTTTCATTTTCAGTCTAAAAAGTCCACATGGTAACTGCTGCCGAGATGTGCATGTAGGGCAAAGAGAAGTGTTGGAACTGTGAGTTTCTTCAGCATCATCAAAGAAAATACAGTGGGGTCGGTGCAATGTACCTTCTATGGAGAGATTTACATCAGCCTTTTCGAGGAGGGGATCAAGAGAAGAGGGAACAGACGCAGCAGTTACTGAAGTGGGAACCATTACTGTTTACTGAGAAGGTAGAGGAGCTGCTTCTTGCTCCCACCAGCATGGTCCTTAAGCTTTCGATAGCTAGGGAGACACCATCTCTTCAACAGGTGCTCCAAAGTGAGATCCAGGAGTTCTCAGGATAAACAGAAGTGCAGAGGCTAACTTACTTAAGAAAAGTTCTAATTCCTCTCAAAACTGTTACTTTTACCTCTCATATCTCAAAGAGTAAGCATATACACATCACACAATCTTTCAGCTCTGAATTAGTTGCAATTTCCAGGATCTGAATGAAACTTTTTTCTGCGGCCTTTCTGCCTTATTTGGAGCAATTGATGCTTCTGACTTTTAATCTACAGTTAAAAATGTCTTTTTTGTTATTACTTTGCTATTTATCTTACTATGCATAGGGTGATATTTCTGACCCAGTAAACACACAGTAAGTGAAAGTCTGAAATTGTGGACACAAATACTGAATCTAAGCGGGAGCATGCCTCGGGTAAGTCATCTAACGTCTGAATCTCCATTGTCTCCATCTGGCTCCGAAGAGGCCCATCTAGCTCTAAATTTTTCTAAGGCTCTATTTCTTGAAAACACTCTACAATAGACTTCAACACAACAAAATCTATCCGGTCTGTCTCTAACATTGCATCTTCAGCAAAGGCGTTAAACAGAAGTCTGTGGAGTGTAGTGATAGGACCAGATCTTTTTAAAAGAGGTTCTTTGTAGTTTACAAGTGAATTGCTTTTGAGACAGTCTCTGTGGACATCTTACTTTGGCTCCTCCTCTATACAAACTGCTGTGGGAGCCTAAGAAAAGCAGCTTTCAAATGTGCAAGTGCAGAGATGTGGTGTTGCTGCCGCCAGGCTGCCACGGCTGCCAGGGGACCGGAGTGAGTCAAAGCAATTCTACACATTGCAGGCCTCAAGGTCTTCCCTTTACTTGGCAGCTATACACTGGGATCAGTCATCCAGCTAAATGTCAAGTGTCCCAAAGTCATTATTGGTGCAACCGGTTCCAGTTCGAAACTTTCAAAATGATATAACTTTCAAATCATTACAAAGGAGATCTTTTTATGTTAACATTATAAACACGGACTAATCTGTGAAAAATTAAAAGGGTAGTGAGACCATGACTCAGGAATTACACGATGTAACTGTTTAGAAAAACATTCACATGCACCTTTTCTAGATCAAAGGCATTACTGGTACTTATTAAATGAATCAAATAGAATCAACAGGAACTATTTTTAAGGCTACTTACACAGTCTGAGAATTCTCAAAGGTATTTACATCTGAATGCCTCATTTTTGGACTCCTGTAGCACTTGTTTCCAACTTTTAAGGCAATTACAGATGATTTACTTACAGGCTTTTTTCCCTTGAAAAATGTATCTTCATGAGTATTATTAATGATTTTGTTCAAAACACATCACATGTAAGCTTGAATGCATTTTATTTTTCAAAAAGGAGAAGAATTTACTTTTGTGGTCACACCCCTCTGTAAAAAGCAGTTTATTTCTGCCTCCAGCATAAATGAAATACTTGAGGACTGTCACTGAAGACAGGTGCTCCTTCACAGACACTGTTCTATTAGTCTTTTAGATGAAAACAAACTATCAGATTAAAAAAAGGTACATATTTAGGTATTAGGAAATGTATTTTTATCAAATAGTCTTCTTGATTTTGAAAATAATTCTGCATGTAATATGTAACATTAATTTTTGAAACAGTTTATAGTAGACTAACATCTCAGTATTTCTAAGAAAAAAATTTGAATTTTTTTTTAGGTCTTACTAATAATTTGTTCTCTTACCAAGAACAATTTGTAAAAAGGAAAATTTTATTGTGAAGAAGATACATTTTGATCTAAAACGGCATTATTTTTATTCTCCAACAGTTTGACAATTTTTTAACTTTTGGCTATGCTTGTAGCTTTGTGGGGAGATAATACAACCCAGTTAAAGAGTGAATGAATAATACAACTCTTATGCTTTGGAGGGGTGGGGTGTGGTGTGGGTGGTTAATGAAGCTAATATGCCAGGGGTTTAAAAGAAATATAGAATAAAAGTTTACTATAAACAGATTTTAAATGACCATTTTATCAGAAATTGAACTTTTTGACACAGAATATAAAAATTCTTTAGCTTACTTATTTGTTTGAAACAAACAGATCTCACTGTCACTGCATCCCACACAAAGCTGTGTGCAACTCCTTGCATCACTTCTAGAAGGAATGTTTTCTCTACCAACTTATTCTCTTTTCTTCCTCATCAAAATTCTGCTAAAACATCATAAATGTGGAACTCCTCCTCTTGTTAACCTCAATAACTTGATTTAGTAATACTCATATTTATTTTGAACTTCCACTTTATTCTCATTCAAAATCACAGATTTACAGAGTTAGAACAAACTTTAAAGATCCAGTTTAAACCTCTCACTGAAAGAACAGGAAATGCAGGTCAAAATGAAGAAATCTGCTCAGGAACTTGCACCGGGGGTAACAAGGTCACTCCTAGGGTTAATCTTTCCTTCTAGATCGAGAAAAGTCTAAAAATGTAACATTTAATAATAACTAACATTTATCCATTTAATACTTTTTAAAACAAGAAAGCAAATCACTGACACTTTCAAAGTGTAAAAGTTTTATTAAAATTCATGTCATTAAATTTGTTCCATCAAAAAGAGCAATAGTCACTCAACATTCAAAACAAATATACTGAGCATACATTGCTTTGCCAAGCACCTTGCGGAAAAAGACAAAACAATATATAGGAACTAAGAAGGAATTCAGACCTATGAGAAATTCATTATGAGATTATTATACTACCCTAGAAAGGTTTAATCAACTCAACATACCATATATTCCAATAGACTACAGAACCAAGTTTAAAAAAAAGAAAACAACAGTAGTCTATATTCTTCATCTGTTGCATGTACTTTTTTATACCAGCCCCTACTTCAACTTCTAAATAATTTACACCTTACACTGAGGGTGTATCCTATATCTCAAGAAACTAGTGACAGTACAGTTCAGTTCAGTCGCTCAGTCGTGTCCGACTCTCTGCGACCCCATGAATTGCAGCACACCAGGCCTCTCTGTCCATCACCAACTCCCGGAGTCTACCCAAACCCATGTTCATCAAGTCGGTGATGCCATCCAACCATCTCATCCTCTGTCGTCCCCTTCTCCTCCCGCCCCCAATCCTACCCAGCATCAGGGTCTTTTCCAATGAGTCAACCCTTCGCATGAGGTGGCCAAAGTATTGGAGCTTCAGCTTCAACATCAGACCTTCCAATGAACACCCAGGATTGATCTCTTTTAGGATGGATTGATTGGATCTCCTTGCAGTCCAAGGGACTCTCAAGAGTCTTCTCCAACACCACAGTTCAAAAGCATCAATTCTGCGGCGCTCAGCTTTCTTCACCGTCCAACTCTCACATCCATACATGACCGTACAGCATACCACAAATACAAAAACACAGTAAACGTTCCATAAAGTTTCTACCTGAACTACAAAACATTTTCAACCTAGGTTCTTTTCACAAAATGCCACATTCAACGAAGCTTGAAAACTTCAGTCATGTAATCCTAGATCTTCTTTAACTTAAAAATATCATTTTGCATCACATGTCTCTATAAAGTAGCTAGCACTTTTCTACTAATAGGTCAAATCCTCCCAATATTTACTTTTCAAATTGTAACCTCAGAATAAGAACAATCTTTCTCAAATAACCTGAGCGAAGAATTATGTAAGAAAACATAAAATACTTAGCGCACTTATTTTACACCTGGGGAGCTAAGGTGAAGAGATTCTTAAGGTTTCACATAAGTGACTCTAAAACATCTGCTCTACTTCTCAATTCACCATTCCAGACATAAAATTAATTTCATCTAAAAGTAATCAAGCAGGAGGCTGCATTTCCAATCTGCCAAGTTTTAATTATGAGTTTAGTCAATGGTCATAATTTGATGTTTAGGACTTTTCTCAACCATTATTAATTTTTCTGTACCCATCAGGGATGAAGAGTCACAAGTGAAAACTTCTGAAGGTATATGATTTTCATGAAAACAGTCTCAAACAAACAAACAAACAAAAAACACCAGAATCCTAAAAGTAACCTGTATTTCTAACTGAAATACAATTTATTCTTTTAATATACTTGTCCACGGTGAATATTTAGTCATGCCAGACACTTATCAACACTCTCTTTCTCCCTAAATATTTACAGCAACAGTCTCTCAAGGAAACAATCAGTTTGCAGTCCTACATGGATCTAATAAATGTGTGAATAGTTTTATACCACTGCACTCAATTTTACAGTTTCTAAAAGTCTTTTGGGACATCATCCTCAATATGCTTCTGGCTTTGTCCATTTCATTCTTTGGATTGATTTTCTTCAGTGAACTAAAGCATTCATCACTTCTTACCAAATAGCATGCACATAAAATTACAATTTTTTTTTTCATCTTGTGAAGACTATTGAGATATATCCCTTGTCACGTCAATCTTGAGGTGACGATTCAATGTTTTCCTTTGAGGATCAAAGAAATAATTCAGGAGAAAAATCGGAAGCATATTATCACTTAAGATTAGTTATTAACAGCTGCATTGGTATTTAGGCTCATATCTGTCCAAATTTCAACATAAGATTGCACTATATATGAACTCAAGACTTCAAGTTACAGACAGAAGCTCTTACTACAGCAGCCAAAACCTAATCTGAAAGCTTATTTTTATTTCCTTACACTACTCAAATCAAAAAACTTTTGTTGGGCAACTGCAGACACTAAGCTGAGTCAATGAACATATTTCAGACAGCTGGTTCTTATTTGTGAAACTGAAAATGTTTTTGCTGAAGGAAATGCAGGTTATACAAAGAGAAATAAAAATTAAGATTAAAAAGAAAGGCCTCCACTTGGCATAGTTGGAGGATGAAACAGAAAATCTCATTTATACATATGTAAATACATGTGTAAATACATATGTAAATCTCATTTAACCAGGAAGCAACTAACCAAAATTCTTCCATTAACCATACGTGTGTGTGTGTTGTGGGGAGAAGGGGTGTCAGGAAGAACTTGTTTTAGAAAAAGTCATGAATTATAAAAACAAGCTACTTTGTTTAAAAGACTTCAAAAAACAAAAACAAAAAACCCCACAACAACCTTCCAGAACATTTTAGGCAGGAGGTGAAGAGTTTGTTAGTGTTGGTAGTGGGCAATTCATTGGATGTCTGTATCTTCCTCAAATTTCCCACCTCTTTTATATACTGTGTATTTTTTAAACTGTAAAATAAGTGTTAATCATTAGAGTGACAACACCAAGATCATTTTCCCTTAAAAAAAGTTTCACTAATTATTACTAAGAAATTCAATTGCATACTAACATTTCTAGATTGATTTACAAATATTAAAACTTTTCTAGATACTTTCAATCAGTAAGAAAAATTAACCAAAACATTCTTTTCTAAACAACTGTTCCAGTTTATGCTATAATTTTATTCTAGGAAACTGGGACACTGATTTCATTTGCTATATACCAAAATTACTATTTGGTAGGAAATATCTCTTCTTATTTATTCTAAAGTGATATAAAATATCATTGATCCAAATTCTGTCAATTGATATTGTCCTCTAAATTATCAGAAAGGAGCTATTTTCCCAAATGTTGTGATTGAGAAATAGCTAAATCTAACATATAACATCTTTATCAAACTCGAACTCAGGTGTACTGACATACATATGATTATATTAATAAGAATATGCACAACTATCATCTTAATTTGGATCCATTTAATAATTCCTAAGAAAAGAGTCTATGACAAATCAAATCAGGAATAAAAAGTTCATCTGTTCTCCATTTCATGCTTCATGAGTCAGAGCAAGGGAGTAGGAAAGGGTGGACTTGGCATTCAGATATGCCTGGCTATGAAATTTTAACACTATTAGTTATCAAATTCAAGGTCTTCTCTGTTCACTCATCTATAAAAGTAGGCTGGTATCTTCTTCATAGGATGGTAAGAATGGAAACAGATGATACGTAAAATCCCTTCTAGAATGCCTCACATATGTTGCCTTATATATTTCCTTAAAAAAAAAAAAAGCATGAATGAATGTATTTTTTTCTACAAGTTCTTTGGCGCCACCTCACCTCAAGAAATGCTTACAGTAACTTCTAAATGATCATCTCCATTTCCAAACTAATCTTTATCAGTAGATTTACTCAGAGTGAAACTTGAAGCCTTTCATTCCGTGAATCCAAACTCTTCAGTGGCACTTCTCAGTCTAGTTCCAGAATTGAATGCCTTAAACAGGCATTCCATATCTTTTGTTTGCCCTCCCTGCCTCATTCCTAATTCTCCCCACAAAACACACAAAACCTGGCCCTAAACTTCCATTGCCTTTCTCTATATCCAGTATCCCAGAAGATACATTTAAGCCCTGGCTTCCTGCATTTGAGTACTTCCTTTCCTTCTTTTATTTGCCCAGGGATCCCTTATTTTAAACCGCTCCTTTTTTCTTCCTCTCTATGCAGGTGAGAATAACATTCCCTTCCTCCAAATTTCTTAATTCCCTACAACATGAGCCAATTTCCTTGCGACCTTCTGTTATCGTCTTGAATGATTATTTAAATCTGTCACTCGGCCTCTTATTGTTTTTACCTTCACTACAGACACATCCACAGCACCATCATCAGCCTGTTAACCATTGATAGTGAGTCTTATACAGAAAGTCCCTCGCTGAAAATGATAGGCTTAAATCCTGTAAGTTAAACTTCTTCAGGTTCATTCTCTCCATAACTGTTAAGTCCCCAGAAAAATGCAAAGGAAGAAAGAGAACATAATCCCATCGCAATTTCACTCATCCTTACTATAATAAGTATAAAGAGTAAAAGAGCCAGAACCTCTCAATGAAAACTGTCTTGGAAATTATTTAAATGCAAATAATTTTAAACAGACGACCAAAAAAAAAATCTCTGGCCATGTTTTTTTAAAGTTTCAAGGAAAAAGAAACAATCCTTGAATAAGCTCCAGGAAGAGCTGAAGAAAAGCTGTGCTGATGAACTTTAATCCTGACAGAACAGCTGACTGGATGATTCCATTCAGTGAAAATCACACTCACTCACTCTTGCACCAGCACTGAGATCTAGATGTTCTCTGACTCAAGTGTTCCAGAGCACCCAGTTCCCGAGGTCCAGAGTGGTTCTGCACAGTTGAAAGATACTAACTGACGAACATACAAATACTGTGTTTAGAGGGGAGCTTGAAACTCACAGAAAGTAACACTGCCATCTACCCAGTGTAGGGCTTCCCTGGTGGTTCAGTGGTAAAGAATCTGCCTGCAATTCAGGAGATGCAGGTTCGATCCCTGGATTGGGAAGATCTTCTGGAGAAGGAAATGGCAACTCACTCTAGTATTACTGACTGGTGAATCCCATGGACAGAGGAGCTTGGCAGGCTACAGTCCATAGGACTGCAAAAGAGTTAGACACAACTTAAGAAACTAAACAACAACACCCAGGGTATGGGCTAAGTAACAGCAAATAACTATAAATGGATAAAAACAGCAGCCAAGATTCCTCTAAGCTCAAAACAGACCTTATATTTTGCTGTACAGCAGAAACTAAAGACAACACCTTAAAGCTAATATACTCCAAAAACAAACAAAAATACACACACACACACAACAGACCTTATAACCTAAGGGCAATGATGCCATCATTGAAATGAGACATGGTGCTTGGCTAGCACAGGGAAAGGGAGTAAGGTATCCACTGGGGAAGCACAAAAGCGATGCACAGAATCTGAGGAAATTTTTTGTGGGAGAAAAAGTTTGGCACTGATACAGAAGAATATTATATTTAGTGATCTTTAACAATATGATGATGCCTAGGGGAGCTTCCTGGGAGTCCTGATCCCTCAAAACAATTAGCAATATCAAAGTGCTGCCGCTCTACTTTCTGTTCTATTGATTAAACAAAAAAAGACTCAGTGATTTATTTTTCGAATGTAGTAACACCCAGTGTTCTAGAAATGTGGATTTTGCAACTGAGATAATGAATGGAAATTAACTTCAGGAAAACAGATTCATTTCTCATTTTTTTGGCCAAAATTGCAAACCCATTGAACATTTCACTGTTTTATTACCCAGACATAAACTTCCACACAAAATATTGCTATTCCAACAACACATAAATTTGAATGAAGTCACTGAATTTAGAACTATTTTAATAAGATGCTTTTTAGTAATAGAGATAAATCTGTATTTTGTATAATTATATGAGTACATAAAGCTCTAAGTTGAGCTTACTTTGATATGTATTACTAACTTTGCTGTATAATAGATATAAAATGAGTAAAAATACAGTTTAAAATTTATTTAAGCATTTAAAAATTCTTCTTCCAAGTTAAGACCATTCAGTCTGAAATCTGTAATAAATACATTTCCTAGTTTCCACCAAAGGAAAATTGTGTATCATTTGTTTATATACATTTACAAATTTTCTACAATATTTAAACATGATCCAACTTTCCAACTTATTAACACAACAGTATATTTTTAATATTTGCTGCAATGTAATCATTATAGAATGTATAGTTCTTTCTCAAAAGACATTAAAATACTAAATGAGTGCTGTAGGTTTCCAGAAGCACTTTCAAGCCTGTCTATATTAATAAGATATCCTAAGTGAATTAGTATTACAAAAGAAACTTATCACTAAGTTAAAATATTAATGTGAATACTTAATAGGTCAAGCCTTTTACATTAATCTGAGACAATATAAGAGTGGTTAGAGTAAGCATTCTCTTATCTGTGAAGTTTTCGTGTCAGATAATTTCTCCCATTTTCCCCTTATAAAAGCACAAAAGGATGTTTCTCTCCTTGTATTTCTGAGGAACAGAAAGTAATCTGTTCTTCCAGAGATAGGATGGTATTCACCCTTTTCCAGAATAGAGTATTTGGCATCATATGTTTTTGTAGAGTTTTGTTAAGCAAGCAGTCAGGAGGGGTGGCTTATCACAGGTAGCCTGGTTTCTGGTTCCTCATGGCAGGGATGTATGTCCGTGCAAAGTCATGTCCAACTCTTTGCGACCCTATGGGCTGTAGCCCACCAGGCTCCTCTGTCCATGGGATTCTACAGGCAAGAATACTGGAGTGGGTTGCCATTTCCTCCTCCAGGGGATCTTCCCAACGTAGGGATTGAATCCATGTCTCTTAGGTCTCCTGCATTGGCAGACAGGTTCTTTACTACTAGTGCTACCTGGGAAATCTCCAGTGTTGTATATGTATTGAGGCTGGAGGTAAGGTTGAGGGTTAACAACTTCGATCAAGGTCTTTCAATGAGTTTTTAACATTAAAAAAAAATTATTTATTTATTCCATTAAGAATTAAGTTAATGTTATTAAAAATAAATCCTCATTTAAAAATCTTTTCCCTCTTTCATTTTGTTAGTTAGAAAACTTTTCTCTTGCCTTACTCTCTGCTTAGCCTAAAATCTGCCTGACTCACATGAGATTTTTCACAAAGCAGATCTGTAAAATCATGACAAGATTAGATTTTTGACAAGATTAAAGTCTCCTTAATCATGATTAATGGTCAAATAGATAGCTCTCTGGCCAAGATCCTCTGGAGTGACTCGGCAGCATTTACAATTCACAGAAAGTTAAGACAGTTTGTGCCCATTGCCCCGTGTAGACTGCTCTCTGCCTTTGATCCACGCAGTTCAGTGGTACTCACAAAATGGAACTCTGGCCAACTAACAGATGCAGGAAACAGCAATCGTGTGAAAATCTGAACAGTCAGATAATTCCTTAAAAGGGGTCTGAGCACAAATCCATCTTAGAGTGAGAGTCCCTTCAACAGCTATGGGAAGATGGACTTGGACCAAAGGCAACGAGGAAGGGACTCCAGGTCTCACTTCCATTAACTTTGGGTTGAGGAGTTCCTAGCAAAGAAACCACAGGAGAAAGGAACAGGCAACTGGCCGCCAATATCAGGTGAAGACAGGCCCATCGACATCAAGGAAGGATCGATCCGACAGTTAAAACACTGACTCAAAGATGGCAGCTGGTGTATGAGAAAACACATGAGGTTAAATTGTAATAGCAAGGAACAGAAGGTAGGAGAGGACTCTGCTCAGTCACAGCTATGGGGCTGGGGGAAGAGGAGGGGAAGCAAGAGGCCAGGACTCAAAGCTTTGCATGGAACACCTGGGCTGTCTGGTGAAAGAAAGTGGGAAGCCAAAGGCATTCATTACACTTTCTCAAAGAAAGATAAATGTAACCTTTCTCTGGGACAAATCAAACCAAACAACAAGAAGGGAAGTTTGATGTATGCTCCACTTGCTATGGTTACAAGAGACAGTAACTGGCAGGAAGCTGTACACAGACGAGTCTAATGCCTGGTAAGGTAGGTGGATTCAGGCTTTGGTAGTGGTGCCCAGAAATCCCGAGAGAAACTATCAATGTATTTCAATTGGAGACAGAGTAAAAAAAAGTCTGGAGTCAAAAGGATTCTTACAGATCACTGTTCTACCACTCTCATTTTGCAAAAACAGAAAAATAGAGCAAAGCTCAAGAAGAAATGACTACTTATGGTTTACAAAGCTATCCACATGCAGAACTGTTGACAGTATGCATGATTTTTGCCCATTGCTTTTAGGGTAATTATTACCGTTGAGCAGGGAAAAGGCATTTCAGTCCTTACTCCATTTACATTTTTCCCTTCTTCATTCAATAAACATCTGTTGAATAACAAGAACTAGGCACCAGACTGGAACCTGGGAGTCTCCCCTGGAAAACCTTGGGAAATAAATGCTGCAGATCATAGTACCAAGTTTGAAAACAGGCAAAACAATGAAGTCAGTCAAACTAAAATCATGGACCACCAAGCACAATATTAGGAGGAACTATGATATGAAAATTGGAATGGACTGTGCAAGTATAATCAGATACCAAAAGAACCAACGGCTGAGAACTACAGAAGTAGGTAAAGGAGAGAAAGAGGGAAAGATTAGCAAATGCAAGCTGTCACTTACTCAAGCTTTTGGGACTTTTGCAACACGGAACAAATCACAGGTTGCGAACAGTCCTCCATGGGTCATTCTTTTTCTATTTCAACTCAAATTAAGGAAAAAATAATCAGTAAATGATGTGTACATTTCCCTGCCAAAACTATTTTTAAAAATTTTAGTCAGGAATAGCTGGTAAAATATAAGAGAACATTACATTATTTTGACATAGCTTTCCTGGGAGAAAGAACTTGGCTGGTAAACATTCCCAGCTATTTCAGGATGTCTGGACTTAACTGGGTTTGAGAAAAGGTGTAAGTGACAACTAGAAAACTAAGAGAAATAAAAGCAGCTGATGCAGAGGATAAAACTAATTTTTTAAAAAGTCATCAGGATTATTGTTAAATGGTGTTCTGCACAAGTTACAAAATTCTTTAAACAAAAATTCAGTGATTTTAAAGAACTATATATGAGATATGGGTTTCTCTGGTGGCTCAGTGGTAAAGAATCTGCCTGCAATGCAGGAGACGTGAGATTGATCTTTTGGCAGTAAGATCGATCCTTGGGCTGCGGCAATATCCTGTAGAAGGAAATGGCAACCCACTCCAGTACTCTTGCCTGGGAAATTCCATGGACAGAGGAGCCTGATAGGTCCATGGGTTGCAAAGTCGGACAGGACTCGGTGACTAAACAACAACAATACAGGAAATACACAATGAAAACACTTAAACTCAGCTAGCGGAAGGATAAAATGTAATAAATTCTGTAGAAATCCATTTGCCATGATCCTATAGAGTTTCATGGTGGGTTGATTCTGCATTTATACCTGTGAACATATATCCTAGAGAAATATATGTGTTAAGAAGCATAAACAGGACTCTCAAGACTTTTTCCTTCGCAATTTTTTCTCTAACATAAACTGGAAACAATCTAAATAGCCATCAAAAGAAAGTGGATAAATAATGGAATTATTATTTATTATGGAATAAATACTAGATAAATAATGAAAATGTGGAACTTTCATACAACAAAATACAACTGTGATCATAAATGAATTACAAGTATAAGAAGGGTGATTCTCTCAAACATGTTGAGTGGCAAGATAGGTATTGCAAAAGAAAACATATATTATTTAATATAAATTTCAAAAAGAAGCAAAATGATGTAGGGGATATATAAAATATGAAAAAAACTATACAGAAAAATAAGGAAGTAACAAACTCAACACTCAGGATTGTGGTGGTAGTTAAAGAGAGTTGATGGAATCTGGGCCAGGCATAGCTCTGTTTCCTAAGTTAGTGGTAGGTACTCAGTTATTCAAGTTAATGTTATTTCTATCTTATTCACATGTAATAAATAACCCTTTCATGTATAGCACTTTCTAAACACTATGGAGTTACTTCTATTTTTAAAAAGTGCTCAGAAAATTAATACTATGTTTAACAAACTATTTTAAAAGGTACTTTTTAAGAAGCTGCAAGTACCTAGTACATACTCAGGACTTACTTTAAAAAATTATCTCTTTTAACTCACACAACAACTCTTTGAGGTAAATATTTTACCCTTAGTTAACATAGAAGAAAACTGAGATTTCTGTTTCACAGACTGCCCAACACTAAACAGCAAGCAGAGGCGAGATTCAAACTGTATCCAACTGTGAAAGCCAGGGTGAGTCTGTACGTAGGGCTATTTAAAATACAACAGCACAAATAAATTTCTAACACAAACACGAAACTGTCTTCTTACACTGCAGTTTACTATTTTCATACATCTTAGCATTTATAATGCATCCCTAGACCATATTCTAATAGTTTGTATTAACTTTATGTCATAGTACCTCATTATTACTTCATAATCACAATTTACCATTAAACTCTCTAAATTCTAAAACTGGTAACAGATACCACGTATGTTTATAGAAAGTCTCAATTTAGCTGTACTTCTTTTCATACCCTGACTTCTCTAAGACTGGAAGTTTAAGGAAAGTTATCTGTCGGTAGGCTGAAACTCCTTTCACTATTGAGTGGGACTCACTCAACAGGCAAGGAAACAGGCTTGCCAAGTCCCACAGAAATTACTCACTTCTACCCTCTTTTTCCAATAATACTTCAAAACCTAATTTTAAACTCATGCAGGAAACCTGATTAATACCACCTGGTATTGTAACAACACAACTCACTTATATAATTATTTGTCAGCTTTTTACTTCATTGTTTTTATTTGCATGTGTCTAGCTTGCAAGAGCCACTGAGAAGTGTTTACAAGTTTATTTCCTCAGAGCTATGCCCTAACTCATTCTCCTTTGCCCAAAGCACCATCAACTGTGCTCTGTAAACAGCAGTCACTTAATAAATGCTGATTGACTTACTACAGTGGAACAATTCGCCTCTGGTATGTCTCAATAAGCCAGTGAATCCTCCACATCTACAAACATGCTGGAGATGATACCAGGTACTGTTAGAGGCTTGGGGTCTTCCTGAGGGTGCCTGGGGTAAGAAAAACACAGAGAGAGACCAAAGACAGTCAGGAGAAACACAGAGAGAGGGAACATGGAAATAAACAAGAGGATAGAACAGAGTGAGAGGAGCCATATAGTCAGCAGTTATAGAAAGATTAAGCAGTCAGACATACTCAGACACAGGGCGGAGGTCAGTAATTTGAACTTGGGTTTCAAGTTGGAAACCACATTTTTTGTATCATTTACTCCTGTAGTAAGTGCCTTTGTTTTACTAAGTTTATGATATAATTGACCACTTCAAAGTTATTTCTAACCTTTTCCTGAGCTTATTTATCTTTATCCATTAAAATTCATCCTTACACAGTAGCATCTTTGGAGACACACCTACACAGATAAAAACACAATTCTCAAATTAACCTAGCAGTGAATATGGAAATATTTTTCCAATTCTTCAACTTAGACAATGGTTACTTCAGAGAGGTAATGTGACTTGCCCAAGGCCACAGGCAAGAACATGATAACTGGGGCCACAAATCTTCTAATTCCAAACTCAAGGACTTTTACTGACATCCTATATTCTCTACTACAAATTAATCATTTATAAATCCAAACTGTTTTTACAGAATAAAATTCAAACTACACACTTAAGATAAAACTATGCGTTCAGACAATGAACTGCTGAGGTTACTCACTAGAATAATTTTAGAGCTTGAATTATTTAAAAAGTCTATCAGAAAAAGCAAAATCAAACTACATCAGAATGACAGAAAATTTCAAACAGAAATAAAACTATGTGAACAGGCACTGACAAAATTTTAACATTTTAAAAAAGGGGCTAGAGTTAAGTCATTGCTTTTACAACTATAATTTCAAAATCTTAATGATTCAACAAATTTCAGCTGAAAGATCAAAAGTTCTATATTTCAATGAGTTCTTACATCTAAACACTAGTAAACCTGTCTCAAACATGTTCTCTCATGATGCTGCACCCTAAAGTCTATACTGCAACTCTACTTTAGAGTACTACATATAGTAGAAATAATTTAATGCGCCTCTTGGTAAGCATTGCATTTTCTCTTGAGATATACTGAAGCTCTCTTAAAATAATCATGCCTTTTTGCAAGCAATCAATTGTGATCAATTTTCTATAATTATCAGCAAAGCTCCTTTGATACAAGTGAAGTAAGTATGTTAGTGGATTTCACAGCAAGACACAAAAATAAAAATACAAAGATACTTCTATTCAATTGTACATCAACATTTTCCCATGTTCAGCAATTTTTTGAATTGTCAAATCAAGTATAGTACTGTTCTGCCCTCTAGTGACAAGCTAGGTTTTGTTAGCTACATGTTTTTTGGTTTTTTGTCTTTGCTTTTTGAATACTTAGGATTTTTTAAAATATATATGACAGTACTTTTTCCTAATTGAATAAAGGGACAAAACAACAAAAGAAACTGGTCAATTTTAATATATGGCTTGTGATATGAACACAATGCAGGAAAGATACAATTTCTTCTCATAGGAATAGTACACCTAAGAACTACAAACAAAAAAGTAGTATCATTTATTTCAATATTTATGCATATTTTTATGAAATTTGGAAAGGCCAAAGAATTCCATTCAGTTTCTTTTCTAAAAGCTTTACAAATTTCACAACTATAAATCCCAAATTGGTTAATTCTATTATTTGAGCCTGAGACATCAAGGCAAGTAGCACTACATATACCATACACAGATGAACAATTTTCTAATAAACATAGTAGAGCAAAAATATGCTCAGTACAAAACTGCACTGAATATTATTTACCTTAAACTGTCCAAGTGGCAGTTTAGGATTTTCCTGAACCTCAGTGTTGTCACTAAGAGACTGACTGTCACTTTATACCTGGAGACATTAGTCAAGGATGCCAGCTGAGACACAGTCATTACAGAGAGATTCACCATGGTATTTTGATGAAGGTACTTCTTTCCTTCTTAGTTTCTCTTGCCATATATACTCTTGCAAGGATGTAAGGCATTTCCAGAACAGCACTTCTACTCTCACTAATCCCAAACATACTACTTGTGTGTCTACATTCTTATGTTATAAATTAATATGACATTTGTACATCTGAATGTAAAAGGATACCTGGACATGTAAGGGCAATCCGCAGGCAGACTGAGGGTGCTGTTAGGAGCACAAACCCTACAGCCAGATTCCCAGAGCTTGCATTCCAGCTCTACTTCAATTAGCAGTGTGACCTCAGGCAGACTGTTTAATTTTACTGTGTTTCAGTTTCCTCAGGCACAAAATGGGAATAAAGAGAGACACCTATCAGTAGTAATATTTTATGTCTTCAAAGGTATTTGAGTTACACAGGTAAGTATATGAGTTTATCAAATCTAGAAAATGTATATTTAAGATTTATGCATTTCAGTGAATGTAAATTTTACATCAAAAGAAAAAAGTTGTATATAAATGCTGAGCTACAGTCAATAACATACATACTGAAGTATTTAGGATATTTGCAGTGATGTCTTTACTTTTTAAATACATCAAAAATGAATTTATGGGTGCACAGATTATAGATAATATAATAAAATAAGTAATAAGTAAAATGTTAATGGCAGAATCTAGGTGGTGAGTATAAACATGCTATTTGTCTCAAGTTTCTAAATAAAATGTTGAAGGAGAAATATAACTGATGTGAAGATTAAATAAGGGAATTAAATATGCAGAAGATTGCCTGACAATCAACAGTAGAGAATGACAATACATTAAAGCAAATGAAAATGATCTAGTCATCCCAAGTTGGAAGAAAAAAGGAAGAAAGTAATGAGGCACTGGGCACCCAAATTGGAGCGAGTAGTTGCCACCAAGGGTGTTAAAACTCAAATTTCAAATTTCTCTGCATGGGCCATGTAGAGAACATAGTCTTTGAAAGTCAGAAAGAGCTGATCTGAATCCTGGCTCTATTTTCAATTAGTCAAAAAGCTCACACAATTTATTTAAATGTTCTGAGCCTCAGTTCTCTCATAAATGAAAAGAGAGTAAAGGTATCTGCACCTAAGGGGCCACTGTGAAGACTAAACACACACACACACACACACACTTCTACATAAAAAGAGAAATTAGCACATAAAATGCAAATAATAACTACTAGAGTTCTTTAAAATTATAATCATTATTACTACTCTTAGGTTGAGTCTTTTATATCCTTACAACTATTCTCTGCAGATGGAAACAGAAGTAACTATGTATTTGATTCTAACCTAGAAATTTAATATGCAGGTAGCCCTATTAATCCAAAAAGCTTTCTATGAGATCTTTATTAAAACAGAAAGCCTTTTTAAAAGTAAAACTGTACTTCTTGTTTATCATCCTTCTATAGTGCCAATTACATAATAAATGTAAGCCGCTATGGGTGAGACATTTAGGAAGTATGTTTGATGATGATATTTTAAAGAAAGTAACAGCGTATCTGAGGAAATGATATTAGCATCTGATCTGAAGCAATCTTAGGTAACACATTTAAAGAAAAGAATATTAAAACTATATTTATAGAAGATGAGTTCTATGTTCCCAGGGATTGGCTCTGTAAGTCAGTTTAGATTCTTCCATGAAGATTAGCTCAACACAGTTCAGTTCAGTCTCTCAGTTGTGTCCAACTCTTTGCGACCCCATGAATCGCAGCACACCAGGCTTCCCTGTCCATCACCAACTCCCAGAGTTTACCCAAACTCATGTCAATCGAGTCGGTGATGCCATAATCACAGAAAACTAGCCAATCTGATCATATGGACCACAGCCTTGTCTAACTCAATGAAACTAAGCCATGCCGTGTGGGGCCACCCAAGACGAATGGGTCATGGTGGAGAGGTCTGACAGAATGTGGCCCACTGGAGAAGGGAATGGTAAACCACTTCAGTATTCTTGCCTTGAGAACCCCATGAACAGTATGAAAAGGCTCAACACCGAGTTTCATCTAAAAATCAAATCAAGAAAGTGGAAATGAAACGGGGAATATTTGAAACATATATAAATACTTTCTGCCTTGATTACTCTGCAAAAACTGCTTCTCCAAATTTTAGATCAAAACCACGTGAGAATGGCTATCACCAAAAAAGTCCACAAATAACAAACGTTGGCGAGGATATAGAGAAAAGGGAACCCTGGTACATTGTTAGTGGGAGTGTAAATTGGTGCAGCCACTACAGGAAACAGTATGCTGCTGCTGCTGCTGCTGCTGCTGCTGCTAAGTCGCGTCAGTCGTGTCCGACTCTGTGCGACCCCATAGACGGCAGCCCACCAGGCTCCCCCGTCCCTGGGATTTTCCAGGCAAGAGTACTGGAGTGGGGTGCCATTACCTTCTCCAGGAAACAGTATGAAGGTTCCTCAAAAAACTAAAAATAGAATGACTATATGACCCAGCAATTCCACTTGTGAGTATACATCTCCCCCAAATAAAAACACTTATTTGAAAAGATACTTGCACCCCAATATTCATAGCAGTGTTATTTATAAGAGCTAAGATAACAAAGCAACCCAAGTATCCATCAACAGATGAATGAATAAAGATGTGGTATATATAGTATGTGTGCAAATACACACATACAGACACACACAGACACATACAGACACACACACACACACGGAATATTATTCAGCCATAAAAAAGAAATGAAATTCTGCCAATAAAAATAACATAGATGGACCTAGACAGTAGAATGCTTAGTGAAATAAATCAGAGAAAGATAAATATTATTATCACTTGTGTGGAATCTAAAAAATAAAACGAATGAATGTAAGAAAACAGAAACATAGATACAGAAAACTAGTGGTTACCGACAGGGAGAGGGAAAAGGGGAATGGCAAGAGAAAGGTAGGTACAAATATCATGTATAAAATAAATAAGCTACGGTAATATACTGTACAGCACCGAGGACACAGCCAATATTTTAAGAAAAATTCAACTGGAGCATAATCTATAAAATGTGTGCACGTGTACTCAGTCATGTCTGCCTCTTTGCGGCCCCAGGGACTGCCAGGCTCTTCTGTTCATGGAATTTTCCAGGCAAGAATACTGGATCAGGCTGCCATTTCCTTCTCTAGGGGATCTACCCGGACCCAGGGATCAAACTCAAGTCTCTTGAGTCTCCTGGACTGGCAAGTGGGTTCTTTACCAGCTGAGCCACTGGGGAAGCCCAATGTAAAAAATATTAAATCATTTGTTGTATAATAAATGTTGTGAATCAACTATATTTTAATAATAAAATTAATTTTAAAACTACTCTCTTCAAAGGACCCATGGAACACCTAACCCAAACACTTTTTCTTTTGACAGGAAATAGCATTTATTGGTGAGCATGAGTAAGGAGGGGAAAAGTGCTGATGCTCTCATGAGTGCAGGGCTTGCCAATTGTCCAGTGGACCACAATTAGGGATGTATTTAACCCCACAGCCATCCTGGATGAGCTGCTTTTCTGCCACCATGTTTTCAAATTCATTCATATTAAACTTAGTAAATCCCCACTTCTTGGAGATGTGGATCTTCGGGCAGCCAGGAAACTTCAACTTGGCCCAGCAGAGGGCTTCAATCACATGCTCCTTGTTCTGTAGCTTGGTGTAGATGGACATTATGACTTGGCCAATGTGAACCCTGGCGCTTTTCAAAGGCACCGGACATACTTGTCTGGAGTCTATCAGCTCCAGCACAAGGCAACATCTTGCTGATGCAGATAACGTGGAAAGGGTGGAGTCACACTCGGATATGAAAACCATCTTTGCCACAGCTTTTCACTATGTACTTGTTGGCACAAATACGGGCAGACTCCAGGGCTTCAGAGGAAAGCTGCTCTTACTCATCTGACACCATGTGGCCACAGAGAGTGGGAACTCATCCACGTTTGCCTTCTTATGCCTGAAGTTGAAGATGAGGATCTTAGCATCATGGACACCTCGGCAGAAGCGGGACTTTGGGTACAGCTTATTCCTTGGGTACAGCTTATTCTTACAATACCAGTAACACCAGGCGGGGCAGAGGCCCATGGCAACACCAGGATCTTCAGTGGCATGCCAAAGGGAAAAGTCCAAACACCTTTTTAAAGCATTAAATGTCTCTTATTTTTTTCTTGAAAACTCTTTCTCATCTTCCTTAGCACTACATTCTATTGCTTTTCCCACCACAGACCTGATTGTTTTTATTTCCTTTATACTTCTCTTAACAAGTAGGTAGGTGTTTGCAAGGATCTGTCTTAGACTTATTTTCTACTTTCACCAATTTTCACAGTTTCAGTTTTACGACCTCTCTCTCAAGCTATACCTGTCTTCAGCTGGGATCTCTTCCAAACTCATAACAAACTCATAAACACATCCTATACATAATCACACAGATATTCTCTTTGTGTTTCAAATCCATTCCATCCCATCTCTTCCCACAAATCAGTTTCTATTATTATCTCTCTACCTCCAGTAGTAGTATTATCTAAACATCTACAACTTACATTAAAAACCTATCTCTGACTTCCTTTTCAACAACCCCCAAACCCCCACTGCTTTCCTTCCCTCTTATGATTCCTCTACACCTCCAACACAGTTCAATCTGGTGCTAAATTCTGCACATAAGTAGTTTGGTTCAAGTGACAAGACAGGGTTTGTATTCTTTGAGAAATTCTTAGAATGAAAGCTAAATTTACAGTCACTAAAAACAGACAGAAACACACACATCAATAGTGGCAGGCATCAGACATTTGAGAAAATCTTCATTAAAGGAATCATTAAAAGTGAGTATCTATTAATTTTTGCCTTGCAAAATGGGAGAAGATTTATTGGATTTAGTGAGTTGGATACCTCAATCCAAAATATTTTAAGACACATCAAGACAGGGTATAACCTTCATGTCTCCTACAATGATCCTATTTACAACCCTCAAACAGTATTAGAAAAACAAATTTCTTTTTGCCTGGGATATGCTAAAGCCCCTCAAACCAAACTTTTCAATGCCTATTTCTTTTCCCTTTCAATCCATCTCACTTATATTGTCTGCTCAAAATTTTTCAGTGTTTATCTGCCTTTAAAAAAAAAGAAAAGAAAAAAAGTAAATTCACCCTGACATTCAAGACCCTCTTACATCTAGCTCTGGACCAAAATTCCCCATTTTACCCTTACAAACATCCCATTCAAATAGCAGAAGGGGTCTAGGGCTTCCTTGAAGATATTTTGGATTTGGATCTACCGAATAAAGAAAATGTCATACCCGAATAAAGCAAATGTCATAATAAAGCAAGTTGCACAAATTCTTTGGTTTCCCAGTGCATATAAAAGTATGTTTATAGTATAGTCTAATAAGTGCACAATAGCATTATCCCTAAAAAATTAGGTACATGCCTTAATTTAAAAATACTTTATTGCTTAAAAATGCTAACCAATCTCTGACCCTTTAGCAAGTCATAATTTTCTGTAATAGTAATGTTAAAGATCACTGATCACGGATCATTATTATGAATACAATAATAATGGAAAAGTTCAAAATATTGCAAGAATTACCAAAATGTGACAAACAGACATAAAGTGACAGCTGTTGGAAAAAAAAAACATGGTGATAACCTTGCTCAACACAAGGCTGTCTCACCTTCAATTTGCAAAAAATGCAATATCTGAAAAGTGCAATAAACTGAGGTATGCCTGCATTCCCCTTCTCCAGATTCTATATTTATTCCTCTGTGTAGTCTTCCCTGATATCCTACCTGGAATTTAAGATCTTCCTCAAACTCTTAATGAGGTTTATTTATCTATCTACTTTCTACCTAATTAGTTTGCCTTCTATTGTCATAATGGGACTTTGACAATGTCTAACACTTTGCACATAGTAGTTCCAATAAGCATTTATCAGATAAATAAGAGGAACAGAAAGTATGTTACTTTTACCTTTTAAGTAAAGCAATTTTTCCAGTGAGATTACTATAGGCAGTTCAGGTTCTAAAAAAGGAATACAAGAGCTAGAAAAAGAGCACAAACACTCTTCACTCTTACAGGGGAGGCAGAAAAGTTTAGAATTTCGATATACAGTATACCAATAGTTGAAAAAGTACATAATTAAAGTCCATAAATTCCATAGTTATGATTAGAAAATTACCTATTTGACTAGGAAAGGGCAAAATTGCTATAAAAAGACCACACAAACATCCTAATACATACATGTTAACCTACAGAGAACTTTTTGAAGGAACCGAGGTATTTTCATAGATAGTCCTAAATTATCTTCAAAACCAGTTGAGATATACTAATTATAGAGATAATAAAAATAAATAAATAAAAGTTACTAGGGACAAAGAACAAAACTGTAATGCTTCATGCTCATGAAAATTACTAGAAATAAAAATACTTTCTTCTCTTGGATAAATTAATTGTGAAATGCTAAGCCAATGACCTAAAATGAAGGAGAATCTTGCTCCTCTAGTTTATGGATAAACTAGTAGAATAAGGTCATAATAAGGTCACAGCTGTTTTACAATTTTTTCAATTTTTTAGTTAGGTTGCAATAATCCATTTACAAAAATAGCTCTCATACTTTAAATTTCATTAAGAATTCATAATACAGCTCTTTTTTTTATTAAAATAATTATAGTCTTTGAAGAAAATTGTGTAGATTATAAAAATGTACTATTACACTTAAATAATTTACTTGTTTGAGGTGATAATTTTGTTAATATCAACACTGCATGAGACAATAATATTCCTAAAATAACTATACCTCACTGAATGATAGATGACTTATCTCTTAATACTTTCATATACTTGAGCTTTGATTATGCTTTAAGAAAATTGCAAAATTAAATTGGGCAAAGTATAAATAAACATCTTATTATGATGGTATAGGAAATATTTTAAGATATTTAACAATATAAAGAGTAAATGTTATTCTTTAATGACTTAAAACCAATCCTGTACTCAATAAAGACTTCATATAATAAAGATGTGCAACATAGTCAAGACATTTCTCTCGCTGCGAATAGAGATGATAACATGCTTGAAATTCCATTTCAAGGAACAGTTAAAGCAGTAAAAAGTCAAATACCACTTTGACCTACTGTCCATTGTGAGAACAAACACATTTTTCTTAGCAACCCTGCCCTGTCTGGGTTGGCAGTGTAAGCTCCAGCACTTTTAATTGTCCTAAGAACCTTACACAGACCATATTCACCCCGTTTCACAGATGAAGAAAAGTAACTTTCCCACAGTACAATCAGTAATCAACTGAGTTGGATTTAGTTTTGTGTACAGGCCATCTGACTCCAGAGCCCATGCTTCTGAGATCAAATTACAGCTGAAAAAGTGATCCGTTTAGATTTGTCTTCTATAAGGAAATCTTTTAATTTTCTACCTGTCTACCTATGATATTAATCTCCAGGAAGCAAGAATGAGTATTAGGCAGTTGACAATCTAGCAGCAAGAATCTTTATAAGCACTGGGAAGTAAAAGTTCTAAAATATTTTTTTCACAGGCACATTATAAATTCTAATGTATGGAATATTTTATTATAAAAGGAATAACAGGTTAAAAGAATTCTATGACTTTGATGATTAGTTCAAAATTAATCAAGAGAAACATAACTGGTACACCTTCACCATCGACAAGACAGATTTATGTTATGTCAGCAATAAAGAAAACCAATACCCATTATCTTAACAGGAAGAACTTTCAAACCTGAAAACTATCATTCCTTTAAGTATTTATGTCACTAAATGGACCGAAAGATGAGCTGTGCGTGTGTGAGTGCTATGTCACTTTAGTCATGTCTGGCTCTTTGCAACCCCATGGACTGTAGTAGGCCAGGCTCCTCTGTCCATGGGATTCTCCAGGCAAGAATACTGGAATGGGTTGCCATGCCCTCCTCCAGGGGATCTTGCCAATCCAGGGATCGAACCTGCATTGCAGGCTGATTCTATACCACTGAGACACCAGGGAAGCCCAAGAGATGAGCTGTAAGTGTCAGCAAATGGCAGAACAAAATAACTGACAGAGGAAGAGGTTTGTATTTAAACAGGGGATTGACACTGGCTGCTAATTTCACACTTTCCTCTATTGTCTCTTTATATAATACACCTACTTGATGAACAGGCATCTCTAACAATACTGAAAACATAGCAGGTATTCATTCACAAACTATATCAAGCGCATGATTCAGAGTATCAGTTTGGTCCACCTGGGTGGTGCCTGAGGGCTTATCCTTCCCTGCACATGGATACATCTCACGTTTTGTGGGTTTCACTCTCTCTAATCTTCTAATCTAGTAATTAGTATGGCATAACTGAAAATGCTTGGGACAGTTAAATGGTACCTTATTATTTAAGCCTTGTTCAGAAGCCAGTACCTCCCCATCTAACTGACCTTTCCAGAAACCTCTACACTGTTTATGCCTATGGTAACTCAACAGCTTAGAACATTACATTCCTGAAGTGGAATACTTTTGCCTCACAGAGACACTTGGCGATAAATGGCCTTACAATAAATGTTATAACTACGTAACATACTACATAACTACATATTTCATAAATGAAATAACTACATAACTCATCTGCTTTTTAAGAACAGCAATTTAACCATGTCAGAAGCAGAACAACTGAAAATCAAGCAGATTACAAAAGTTTAGAAAATCAAAACACATACACACACAAACCAAAACACAATGTTCTTCTCTAACATCTTTATAAATCAATTTGAATATAGAAATATCCTAAAAATAGTACTCCCCCAAGAATAAAACATCTAAATGTGGACTTAAGTCAACCTTTCTGTTACGTATTAACTAAATACAAGTACCATACAGCATCTCTTGTGACCCAGCCTGAACCAATTTCCTTCCTTGTATCTCAGAACCTTCACATGCACTCCACGCAAAAGGTCACTGATAAAGTGTTAGGGAAATACTTGGCAGAAGGCTTACAAGTCTTAATAAACTCTTGCTGACTCAATGTACCCTATGAACAATACAACAGGTACCCAGAAATTATTTTGCAGCTCATTTTAAGTTCTTAAGCTCACTAACATTTATTGATTATAGGGCTAACTGCAACTTAAAGACTTATTTATGAGGAACATTCCTCTCCCTGAACTAAGACTTGGAAGAATAACTACCTCCAAGTAGACCTGGGGATGCTTATTAATATCAATATCAATGGAATATACAATAAAATAAAATGTGAGCTCTTGTATTACTAATTCACCAAATGCTCACTAAGCAAGTTCCATGTGCTGGACATCATTCCTAGGTTTGGGGGATACAGCCAAAACAAAACAGACCCTCTAATGTAAACTTAAGTATTTAGGTTTCTTGAAGAGGTTACCTGAAAAAATTACATGTATTCACTCATATATATTTACACTTATCTGTATATGCACAGAATATGCAGTAAATATAGTATGTATTTTACATTAATATGCATGGAAATTCTGAGAGCAATGTTATGAGAAATTTCACCCCATTAGATCCATTTAGATCCAGAAAAACATGACTACACTAAAGCCTTTTGACGGTGTGGATTACAACAAACTGTGGAAAATTCTTAAACGAGACATGAATACCAGACTACCTGATTTGTCTTCTGAGAAACCTGTATGCAGGTCAAGAAGCAACAGTTAGAACTGGACATGGAACAGACTGGTTCAAAATTCAGAAAGAAGTACGTCAAGGCTGTATATTGTCACCCTGCCTACTTAACTTATATGCAAAGTACATTATGCAAAATTCCAGTCTGGATGAATCACAAGCTGGAATCAAGATTGCCAGGAGAAATATCAATAACCTCAGACATGCAGATGACACCATCCTAATGGCAGAAAGCCAAGTGAACTAAAGAATTTCTTGATGAAGGTGAAAGAGAGTGAAAAAGCTGGCTTAAAACTCAACATTGAAAAAAACTAAGATTATGGCATCTGGCCCCATCACTTCATGGCAAATAGATGGGGAAAAAGTGGGAACAGTGATAGACTTTATTTTCTTGGGCTCTAAAATCACTGCAGATGGTGATTGCAGCCATGAAATTAAAAGATGTTTTCTCCTTGGAAGAAAAGCTATGATAAACTAGACAGTGTATTAAAAAGCAGAGACATTACTTTGCCAACAAAGGTTCATCTAGTCAAAGCTGTGGTTTTTCCAGTTGTCACGTAGGATGTAAGAGTTGGACCATTAAGAAGGCTGAGCGCCAAAGAGATGATGCTTTCGAACTGGAGTGCTGGAGAAGACTCTTGAGAGTCTCTTGTACAGCAAGGAGATCCAACCAGTCAATCCTAAAGGAAATCAACCCTGAATAGTCATTGGAAGGAGTGATGCTGAAGCTGAAGCTCCAATACTTTGGCCATCTGATACGAAGCGCCAACTCCCGGGAGAAGACACTGATGCTGGGAAAGACTGAAGGCAGGAGAAGGGGACCACAGAGGATGCAAAGAGTTGGATATGATTGAGCAACTGAACAACAATAAGATCCATTTATTTTCCTGGAGAAACACAATTCTCTGTAATAGAGATCAAAGAGAACATGGACTTCAGTATAAAAATAATTTATCCACCCTTCAGAGTGGTAATAATGGATGAAGTGGTCATGTCTCAATTTATTTGTATTGTCCTTAACTAGTAAATTTAATAATCAGTACATTAAAGGAGATCAGTCCTGGGTGTTCATTGGAAGGACTGATATTGAAGCTGAAACTCCAATACTTTGGCCACCTCATGTGAAGAGTTGACTCATTGGAAAAGACCCTAATGCTGGGAAGGATTGGGAGCAGGAGGAAAAGGGGACGACAGAGGATGAGATGGTTGGATGGCATCACCGACTCGATGGACATGGGTTTGCGTAAACTCTGGGAGTTGGTGATGGACAGGGAGGCCATGCAGCACGCCAGGCCTCCTGCGATTCATGGGGTCGCAAAGAATCGGACACGACTGAGCGACTGAACTGAACTGAACACTGAGCCTATGCAAAAGAAATACACTGCTAAAATTTATTATATATAAGGCTTAAGTTTGAGTTATCTGTAAATAGCTTTAGAGGGAAACCAAAATCAAAAGTAAATAAAAGGTAAAATAATAACTTTCAACCAATTAACTGCAATCCACAAAATTAGATCAGTCCTCAAGAGCTTATCTTCTAGTCTGTAAACACACAAGGTGAAGAAAAAAATTACAAATCAATTTAAAGTTATTATTATACAAAGAGAGTCTCAAAGGCTTGTTTCCTTATGGTATATTTTCTGTTTTCAGATAGGCATCGAATCATAAGACACTCAAATTATTCTAGTGACACAGAGCACACTTTTTTTTTAAAAGTTCAAAAGTAAAACTAAGAGTTAAATTGAGCCTACATCAATACGATTACTAATCCCAAACACTCATCAACTGAAAGTTCCTCCTATGTATTAGAAAGAGGTACTACAGAGATGTTCAAAGAATTGCATTTAGACTATTGCTTGAGAAATATAATGATTACCTAACCTAAGAGCTAATATCAGAGGAAAGGAGGAGAAAGAGGAGGATGAAAAAAGGAGATTAAAAAAAGAAAGAGAGTGAGGCAGGAAAATAAACAGGGAAAATAGGAGATTTAGGACTCTGTTGTGGCTTTTGCTGGCTTTATTTCAAATGCAGAATCTTTTCTGTTTTCCAGAAGCTTTAAGACTATGTTATTTTCCTGCTGAATAAAGTAAAAGAATATAGCCATGAAAAATATGAATTGGCTTGATTATAGTAAGCAGAAACATGTATCTCAAAAAAGTTATATGTCTTCTTCTTCGACCTAATTTTCAAATACATTCCGTATCAAGTTAACAATGAATACACATAGAAATCAATTTTTACAATGATGCTATTCTTCCATCATACAAAACACTCTGATTTGCAAGTTCTTCGATTTGATTGCTTCCCTTGAAAGACACTCTTTTTTAATGCACAGTGAATTCAAAGTGGAAGAAATATGAATTTAGTAATTTCAAATGTCTCCCATTCCAAAGATTCAAAGATAATTTTTAGAATCTTAGATGATATAGTAAACCAGATTTTCTTGTTTATAGATTAAATAACATAAAAAAAAATTTTTAACGTTCTCTTCTCTTTGGCACAGAAAAAACAAATACCTCTGGTATGAACTGAATTGGCTGCCCTCAAATTTGTATAATGAAACCGCAAAACCCAGTGTGATTGTACTTGTAGACAGACCCTAGAAGTAAAAGTTAAGTAAGGTCACTAGGGTGGGGCCATTATCTGATAGAACTGGTGTCCTTATAAGAAGGGGAAAGAGGCCAGAGCACACTTTCTCCACACACGCACAGAGAAAAGGTCATGTGAGGACACAGCAAGAAGGCAACTGTCCATAAGCCCAGGAAGAGAAACCACACCAGAAACAGAACTTGTCAGCACCGTGACCATGGACTATAAGCCTTCAGAACAGTAAAAAAAAAAAAAAATCTATTGTTTAAGTCACCCAGTCTCTGGTATTTTGTTATGGCTGCTCAAGCAGACTATACAGTCTCTAAAAATGAAAATATTCTATTTTTGAAACAGTTTCACTCTATCAATGATCCAGCTGAATATATAACTGGTAGTTGTTACAACAATGATTCATTTATAAAGAGAAACACTTGGGACAATTTGAAAAATAATTCACCCCAAAATTATTTATATGTATGTGCGTGTTATTCTAAATTAAATTATCATTTAGAAATAACATAAAGCTTTGAACCCTAAGAGATATACTCTGCTGTCCTGATTCTGAGTGCGAGGGGACAATGCCAGCAGAGAAGTCATCGAAGGAATTTAAATAATCTCAGCCTCACTGGAAAACAGCAACATAGAAATCTTGAAGTAGAAAATGCTGACTCTTTTGAAACCAAACAGCATTTGCTCTACATGCTGAAGAAAATTTCTGTGGCACTCTCTCTTGTTCTTGTACCATGTGAGATTATAAAATTTCTTTCATGCCAACCTTAATATTCAGAGGCGAGGCCATATGTCCACATTTGGCAATCACTCTGTTAGGACTTCTATGTTCTCAGTGGCAAGAACTGATTTATTAGTTCACAGGGTGACTAGTACTTCCACAGGATTCACCTTTTCAGATAAGGATAAAGCCACTTTTATTTTTCAATAAATGTGTAGAATATTTATACATTAAGGACAATTTTTTACAACGCTTAGAAGTGTGTGTTTAAATATAAATATGCAAACATAGTTTATACACACATATACTGTAATAAAGGTATACTGCATCCAAGATTATTGAACTGTGATCACATTTCTTAACTACCATTTCTAGAGAGCATCACATGTGCCAGGCACTGTATCAGGCACTCAACTTAGTTCCCTCATTTCATTATCAGAACTCCATGAGGTAGAGATCATTATACAATACTAAGATGAGAAAACAAAATTTCACAGAGGTCAAATAATCACCCAAATTCTTTCAACTTAAAAGTTCCAGAACTAGGATTTATGTCTAAGTTTCTCTGAATTCACAGATTTCTAAGAATGTTCCTTTTCCCCAATCTTAAGGAACTATAAACTATCAAACAAAGCACTGCTTATAGTATAATCCTCAATATTCAAATCATCTTAATCCACACAGGTGTGGTCACAACATTTTATAAAACTTGTGGGATTAATCATAACACTAGCTGAGGAGTTCATTATACCTACCAATTTTCTACAAAGTATAGGACCGAGTAATGCAATCACTGTATAGTGAATACAACCTCGGGGTACATTAGAAAACTCGTGTACATTAGAAAACCTTATAGTTTGTGTATTCTTTCTCTCCAGAATGATTCCTGAAATTGACTTTAAGTAGAAGCACTTGATTACCATTACAAGGTAAAATAATTATATTACTACTGGTAAAACAAATTACCCATTCTCTTATGTTCTTCCTCCATATCCAATTGGATAATATCTGTCAAAAGTCCTGTAACCCAGTAAACATAGGGAAGAATTTATTATGAGGATCATTATTTCCCTTCTCAAACTCTGTATTCAAACCACAGAGGGTCCAGTCTGCAATAATTTTCTTTCATTTTAAAGCAACTTATAAAACAAGAACGTAAGCATAATATAGGGTGTATTTCCACTTATTGCATAGTGTAAAAGTGATAATGTCCAAAACTTATGGAAAGTCTTGAACTGAATGAACTCCTCATTCCCTAAAACTTGTTCAGATAGGTTTCAAAGTTCAATGTGTTCCATGTACCACAAAGAAGTTTCACAAATAATTTTCCACGTTAAACAGATTGATTTTTACAGGACTTCTGGAAGCTTAACATATAAGGTACATCCTGTCTGTCTAGAAAAGCCTGAGATAGGATTATCCAAATATTACCCTTAAAATAGGCATTGTGCCTCCCTATATCAGCATTCCCCTACACCACTCCTCTTAAGAAGCCACTCCTATCCTATGGCATGAGCTGGCCATGCGACATGCTTTAGCCAATGAAATGTTAACAGTTAGTGACATGCACGGCCTCTAAACAGCAATTTAAAGAGCCCAGATTCCTGGCTCCTTCTGCCACAAGACTTGTGCACCCCAGAGAGGCCGTCCTTCAGTTCTGGTCCAGGAGTGAAGAGGGCATGGAGCCGAGTGGCAACAGATTCATCAAGAACACGAACATGAGTGAGAAAGAAACTTTTACTGCTATAAAACACTAAGATTCAGGGACTCTGTTTAATTAAACAAAGCTTTGCCTAAGCTGACTGCTGCTAAGTCGCTTCAGCCGTGTCCGACTCTGTGCGACCCCATAGACGGCAGCCCACCAGGCTCCGCCGTCCCTAGGATTCTCCAGGCAAGAATACTGGAGTGAGTTGCCATTTCCTTCTCCAGTGCATGAAAGGGAAAAGTGAAAGTGAAGTCGCTCAGTCGTGTCCGACTCTTAGCGACCCCATGGACTGTAGCCTACCAGGCTACTCCGTCCTTGGGATTTTCCAAGCAAGAGTACTGGAGTGGGGTGCCATTGCCTTCTCTGCCTAAGCTGACTAAAACAGCATTATTTCCCAGTTTTACTGAACCCTGGGAACCATTTTGCTAGGTAACATTTTCCAAGATTTGTTTCCTAAATTACTTCTGGTTTTCAATGGCATATTTTCTATTAGTTAATACTGTACTTATGATGAACATATATGTATACTAGAAGTATAAAGTGTCAGTTTTCTTAAATTTTATCAGCATTTTCTGTCAGTATCTGCTTACAGTCATTAAAAATACTTTACTGAAGTAATCTAATTAACATGCAGAGATCAAAGATCAGATGTCTACTTAAGTCAAGATCACCATACAATTGCATATTAATGATTTAGTTCTCTGAGTAGGTAATATAAAAGGTCCTGCTTTATTTTCTATATATATATTCATATTTAGAAAACTCAGAATATTGCCACAAATTTAATTTTCTTTAAATCTCACTATACTCACTCCCTTTAGAATTAGTAATTGAGAACATATTTGAAATTTCAATATAGATATTCAAATTTTCTGTAGTCTGTTCTGCTGACCCAGTAAAACCACAATCAACGGTATCCTAACTGCCATTCATAAATTCAGAATTTGTATTTCTGACTTATTATGCCTTAAAGGATAGTACAGAAAGGAGGAGAAATAACTAAAATCTCAGTCTTCTCACTGGCAATAAGATTTTGTTGGTGTTTCAATATCCAAGTAAACACACCTACAAGCTAAATGGCATTTATTTTTACAATGCAAACAATCCTAGACTGTAACATTCAGAAGAATGGTTCAGAGGCCTTATCATATCATAAAATCATAAAAGCAACATTAAGTCATATACTTACTAAAACAAAAAAGCACACACAGATTTTCTAGACAAACCTAATAGGCTATCAAAAATACTTAAAAACAGAAAAGATTTAAGTTTACCATGAATTGAAAATTTGAAGAATTAAGTGCACATCCTGAAAATTGCAACTAAACAATATTTACTATGTTTGTTCATTATATGTCACATTCCTTGGTCTTATAAATCATCAGTTCACCATAAAGTATTCAAACATCAGTAAATCAATCACATGTTTTTATTCCCAGACTGAGAAAACTCGATGCATTTATCATTATTAAAATTAATCCTAAAATATTCCAAAGGAAGCAGTTTTGAATACAACTTATGTACAAAGGGACAGAACTATAGTATGTGAGTTTCAAAGTTTGATATAATTTGCCACATGTATATATTTTAAAATCTCAACTTTTTCTTCATTGTGTGGTTTTCATGTTCAAAATAGTTTTATGGTACTGCTGCACCTGCTTCTATTATTTCTAATAGTTTTGTTTAAAGCTCCCATAATGCTTTTTGATACTGATTCACTTTTCATTTAAAGCCAAAGGCAATACAAAAAGCTTTGAGGGAACAAACCAATGTAATATTTACTAAGACATGTATTCTCTAGATAATTGGGGACTTCAATAAATTGACTTTTTACCAATAGCCCAATACTTTGGAGAAACAAGCTAGAGATTCTGAAATAGTTAATTTTTAAAAATTAATTACTTTAAAGGAAAACTTAACTTACTTGATAATACAGATTACGTGTCACTTTAAAAATACTAATAAAATTGACAAGTAAAAATACACAATTATCACACTTCCCTGATCAATACGGAAGGTGAATGAATCCATCAGACGGGAAAAAGTTGAGACCAGCTCTGATACCACATAGCTCTTGACTGCTTCACCACTTCCAGGTAAGTAAGTAATATGCACCACGGGGCTGCTCTTACCGGTCAAGTCAAGACTTTCCATTGTGATGTCAATGGAACATCAGAACTTCCAACTTCTGTGATGCAGCAGGATTCTGTGGAGGACCCATAGCAAAGTGATTAAAAGGGTGAGCCAGGAAGCTCTTTCCAATTACGCTGACACTTAGTCTCCTTTAGTAAAATCATCCCTAAATACGATGTATTAACAGCCAAGCAATCAAAATCAGGAAAATGATTAAACATCCCTGGACTAACACTACTGAGGAAAAAAAGGCCTGAAGTATTTATTGTCAACTTTAATTTAACAAAAAGATGATTATTAAAATTACTCAATGGGAATTCTGAGGCCAAAGTTACAGAGACAAAGAATTACAGGCAATTACTTCTTAGTTTGCTGACTAAATTCAGGTATAGAGTTACAGGCAAATCCTCTGGAAACACATGGAATTAAAATGACATCCTGACTAAAGTCAAGTTATTTGAAATGACTGGTTCAACCGAACCAGTTAAAGCTTAACCACAGTTAAGCTATGGTTCAGATGCTTATATTTTATCTTTTAAATGTTTTAAAGATGAGTGAAGCCAAGATAGTTCTTTTATTAAGGGGTAGCAGAACACATACAAATAGAGAAAAACAGAAGGAAATGGCAACCCACTCCAGTGTTCTTGCCTGGAGAATCCTAGGGACGGCAGAGCCTGGTGGGCTGCCGTCTATGGGGTCTCACAGAGTCGGACACGACTGAAGAGACTTAGCAGCAGCAGCAGCTATAAATTACTTTCTAACTACATATGATAAAATAAATAAAAGAAAGAGGATTGAAATCAAGAGTGTACAAATAAAATTTTATATTAATACTGCAAATGTAGATATATACCTAAATTATCATTTTTTGTGAAATATTTTTATTGATTTTTAATGTTTCCAATTTATTTTTTAATTAATTAATTTATTTTAATTGGAGGCTAATTACTTTACAATACTGTATTGTTTTTGCCATACATTGACATGAATCAGCCATGGGTGTACATGTGTTTCCCATCCTGAACCCCCCCTCCCACCTCTCTCTCCATCCCATCCCTCAGGGTCATCCCAGTGCAACGGCCCTGAGTGCCCTGTCTCATCCATCGAACCTGGCCTGGAGATCTATTTCACATATGGTAATATACATGTTTCAATGCTGTTCTCTCAAATCATCCCACCCTCGCCTTCTCCCACAGAGTCCAAAAGTCTGTGTCTCTTCTGCTGTCTCACATATAGGGTCATCATTAATATCAGTTCAGTTCAGTTCAGTCGCTCAGTCGTGACCAACTCTTTGCGACCCCATGAATTGCAGCACGCCATATCATTAATATAGACATACCTAAATTAAATTTTTTTTTAATTAAGCTATTTTAGTTTCTATGTGAGACATATTCATTTAGTTTCTCAAGTGCTTCATATGGTAATACTAAATCACACTCAACTAAGAAATAATTTCCTACTCCCCTGTGTATCATGACAATGTATTTCTTTACAATCAGTAGGCTACAACACACTTTAGAAACTGGGTATCACTTACTGGCTTACTGCTTGATCAATATTGTTAGTCATTTTATATGTCGGCTAAAGTTTTTTTTCAACCACTACAATATGGAAGAACTTGCTCTTATACATTAAATATCAAAAATGTGTAATGATTCATTTGAGTAATCCTAATCATATAAATTTATAAAAGCCACTATCAGGAACCATTAAAATAAAAATTATGATATAGGTAAAAATCATGAATATCTGTAAATAACTATCAAGTAATAAACTGGTATAAACTTTTAAAAAATGAATTTAATTCATACTGCCACAACTGGGAGAGATGACACCACCTTTATGGCAGAAAGCGAAGAACTAAAGAGTCTCTTGATGAAAGTGAAAGAGGAGAGTGAAAAAGCTGACTTAAAACTCAACATTCAAAAAACTAAGATCATGGCATACAGCCCCATCACTTCATGGCAAACAGATGGGCAAACAATGGACACAGTGACAGACTTTATTTTCTTGGGCTCCAAAATCACTGCAGTTGGTAACTGCAGCCATGAAATTAAAAGACGCTTGCTCCTGGGAAGAAAAATCTATGACAGACTTAGACAGCATATTAAAAAGCAGAGACATCACTTTGCTGACGAAGGTTCATATAGTCAAAGCTATGGTTTTTCTATTAGTCATGAACGGATGTGAGAGTTGGACCATAAAGAAAGCGGAGCGCTGAAGAATTGATGCTTTTGAACTGTAGTGTTGGAGAAGACTCTTCAGAGAGTCCCTTGGACTGTAAGGAGATCAAACCAGTCAATCCTAAAGGAAAATCAATCTTGAATATTCATTGGAAGGACTGATGCTTAAGCTGAAGCTCCAATACTTTAGCCACCTGATGTGAAGAACTGACTCCTCAGAAAAGACACTGATGCTGGGAAAGATTGAAGGCAGGAGGAGAAGGGGACGACAGAGGATGAGATGGTTGGATGGCATCAACGACGCAATGGACATGAGTTTGAGCAAGCTCCAGGAGTTGGTGATGGACAGGGAAGCCTGGTGTGCTACAGTCCATGGAGTCGCCGAGTCGGACATGACTGAGCGACTGAACTGATACTGCCACAATTGGGAGAGGAGGGTCCAAAACTAATTTTGATAGTGTGGGTTTAATTCTTGGTGTGCTACAGTCCATGGGGTCCCAAAGAATGGGACACGACTTGGCAACTGAACAGCAACAAATTTTTATTTTAGTTTAGAGATTTGCTTACCTTTTAGTTTAAGAAGTGAGTGCAGGCTATCTGAGAAATAAAGTATGTTATATCCTATATACAGAAGTTCTGTTAGGAACTCAAAAACAAACTCTCACTAATCTTAAGGTACATTTACTGATTTGTTTCTATAATCAAATATATACCCCCCAAATAGAACAAATCTATACTTTACTTTGATTATTGTTCAATATTTTATCACACGGGATGTAAATATCTATGGATAAAGTGGGCAGGGAGAGGAAGGAGGTTGATTACGCTATAATCAATAAGGATTTTAAAACTCAGGATAACAAAGAAATCATGCTGGACTTAACTAACTTAGGAGAGGGCAGCCAAAGAATCAGCCAGGGAATAAGCCACAGAACAGAGGTCAATTCCAAGGCTGAAGATCCTGCCTGAGACAGACTCCCTTTGAGTTCTGGGCCACACTGAGAGACTCCAGATTTTATCTGGCTATTACAAATGCCACACGGTTAACTTCAGAAAAGCAGCTTCAGCACAAGCTGTTCTGTCTGCATTTAAGTTACAAGGCGACTTCATAAAATGTTCTGATTTGATGGAAATGGGCAGCTGTGTGAGGTGTCAGAAGGACAGGTGGGCAAGAAGGGGAAATGGCTAAGGGGGTGAATACAATCCTGCAGAATGGTGACTTATGTATGCCCTTGGACCAAAGCCAGGAGAGATTTTCAACTGAGCCACCCCATGCCTGCCTGTGTTCTCTGGGTCACACAGTGCTTCCTCTCAGCCCTCCCTTCCACCCACACAGGGCCTTGGCTTCCCAACTCCCAAGGACTTCAGTCCCACTAGCTCATTAAGAACTGGCTCCTTTTCCAAGGCCCATTTCCCACCCATGAAACTGTCTCCCACAGGATGTACACCAAGCCAGGACTGACCTGACACAGCTCAGGATTCCCTCTGAGAAACTACCATGGCAGGTGGGAGTGCTAACTTTTAATTATCTATTATTTACCTCTTAACCACAAATAGGACATCTAACTTGGCATCTGAAAAACCCATCATCATAAAGATCTGGCCTAAGCAACCGTTGAAATATCCCAAAGCAACTGGCTTCTTGATGGTTTACACATTGCCCCTTGGGGTACTATGTTTTGAAAGCTTATTATACTAAAAAAAATGAGATGCCACTTTTTACAATGCGATAGGCTCCCTCATTAGTGTTAATGTCCAATGTAATATTCAAGGCATATCATGGCAAAATCCCCTTCTAGGCCAACATTGTGTGTTTTGCACCCTGATGTCGCTACAACCTAGTCAGTGCAGAAGAGACTCCAGGCAACCATGCTGTCCACTTACATGGAAGAATATTTAATCCCCATGAATGATTGCTTTTCTGATGTTTTCATCAATTCTCTGGGTAATAGATTAAGCTTTAACTAACTCATTTTCATACATAACACTAATTCAATCAAGCTCAATAAAAGCCATTCTGAACTGCAATTATTTGCTAAGGAACAATTGCATTCAAATGAAAAAAAAAAAGCAAAGCAAAACAAAAACTTGCTGGGCATGATACAATGCATGGTACAGACTGCCTCTCAATTTATGGAGCCAAAAACAACAACAAAATTAGCCAAACTGTTAGAGAAGGAAATAGTATTTTTCCTCATCTTCCTGAAAATAGAATATTCATGCTTTTATACTGGAAGAAACGCAAAATGGAGACCCAAGAAAGCAGATTTTAAAATTATTATTTTCAATTATGTTTATGCTCTGAAAGAGGCTGCATTTCTAATCTAAGAGTTAGTATGACCTCTGAAAGACAAAACTAGTCCAGGTCACAAATAACAGTCTTAACACCCGCTGTTTCACTCAGTCTTCCGCCAGCTTTCTCCATTTTCCCAACAATATGTATTCTGATCTCCACTTTACAAAGTAGGTGTTCTCTACAAGATTTTTCCTGTCTTAAAGCTACTTCCTCAATTCACCCTTTTATAAACTGTATGTTTACAAGTAAAATGTAAATGTTGTTTATAAATAAAAGCTAAATACAAATGCCAAGCTCTTACTTCTATGTAAATGTATCGTATCTGTAGTCCAAAAAAACTCATTAACTAAAGCTTTCCCAGCCTTGTATGTGCATAAGGCCCCCTACTCACCCCCAAAGTATTTAATATTCTTTTCATCTCCTCAGTAGTAGCACCAGGCACATTGCAAAATAATATAGTACTGAAAATGCATACCAGCTGTTATGCAATTTTGGTCAATCAATTCCACACCTCAGGTCACTGTGGTACAGCAGAGGCCAAAGGATGTTTTTTTTTTTCTAAAAATGATAAGCTCCAGTTAAATCATTTGCTTAAATAAATTACCTTTATGCAGACAAAGATAAGTGCTTGGAATTATATAATACATATGCTTGTTTTAAAAAAGAGTTGTCTTTTTTCATAATTCTTATTGTCACTGTCTTCATTTTATTATTTTATTAAGGTATGAAAAAAGACAACACTTTTGTTAAAATCACCCACCTTGCATGTCTTTACAGCTGAAGCTTATTTCACAGGCATTTCTTCTCAGGCACCAATCTTTAACAGAAATTACAAGTGTCAGCTACACTGAAAATGGAAATTTCTAAAAAGAATATGCAAATCTGAAGTATCTTTGTTATCACCCTCCCACCCCTACCCTTGCATTTCCTCACGACTCAGAGTCTTTCACAGTTAACAAACCTTAAACATGGTTAAAAAAAAAAAAAAAGCAAAACAAGTCTTAAGAGTTCACTAGATAGTAACAGTAAAGCAAAGTAACTATTAATACACGTCATTACCATCTGTCCATCTGTTTGGAATTCCCAAAAAGGTGTTGAAAAACACCAGCAGGCAGAGATAGAAAATTCTAGCATTCATTGTTAGACCTCCTAAAATAACAAGATGAAAGATTTGGAAATCCTCTCCCCTTCAGTACTCAGTATTGACCAGTTACAAAACTATGCTTTAAAAACTACCTTCCACCTATCTATATGCCAAGAGTACAAAGATGCAAATGGTATAACCTTTTATTGAGAAATTAATGACTTACAATGTATTAACAATGCAAACAGTATTATGAGATTGCTGTTTTCTGGAAGCTAATGATCCATGGGTAATCAAACTCACTCACTCACTCACACACACACACACACACACACTCATACAGAGTTACACAATAACAGAAAGAAATGTGTCACGTCAAAATGGTAAGCAAAGAATTCCCCCAAAGTTAGATTGCACAAGGAAATCTTTATATGGGAAACCAAGAGGATGGAGAAGGGTGTCATGAGCACAGACCCAGACGAGGCCTAAGTTCACTATGCAGGAAGGGACAGGAGGGAGATCTGGGCTCACATCAGACAGTGGAACATGAAATGTGGGCAAATGAGAGAGTAATGCAACTTGCTCTTCTGTTTTTCTCTCTCCATAGTCTCATAAACAGCAGAGCACAGTTAGCAGCATGGTATTCTGCAAAGCATACTGACCTTAGGGCCAAACTTGTATCCCTCATTCACTTACTCCCCTGCCACTGTGAGCCAATTCCTGAGACTCTCTGAGCCTCCACTCCTCATCAACAGAAGGATAACAATTCCTACATCTCTACAGGTTGCCTTAAACCATTAGAAGATGTTATAAATACAAAGGGTTTGGCATATAGGTAGGAAGTGCTCATTACATGTTAGTGAGCACACTAGGTTAAAATTATGTGGTAGAAAAGCAATAAAAAAAGTAACATTGCGAATATGTTGAAGTTTGCTTTGAATATTCTCAGTATTTGAATACTAAGTAAATTGCTAGTGTTTCAAAAAGGTAGATTTTGTTTTAATTTAGGTAGTTTTAACATATGTTTAATTCTGACAGTCTGAACAACCACTTTTTACTCCTACCCATTTCAAGCTACATTAACTGATTTGATAATGTGGACATTTTATTTTAATGCTCATTTGCCGTTTAAGACTGTTGTTTCAGGGACCATGGTGCACCTATGAATTTCCGGAGTTTCCATAAGTAGAGGTGGAAAATGAGCAGGCATTAGTCTAGTCAGATGGCTTGGCAGGGAGGCCCTGAATGTCTCTTTTATACTCTTGTGAACTATATAAATGTGCCTTTGACCTTCTCAGGCAGGGGAAATTGCACATTTAAGGCAGAAAGAGTTTCACTTCCAGGAAGAGTATAAAAACGTGCTTGCCAGCAGCTGTATGAGGCACACTGACAGGGAACCCCCAGGTACTTTGGGAAGATTCATTCGCTCTATCAAGCCACTGAGCTGGAAAATATAAGGTTAAGATAATTCCAGCCCTATGGGGTATCGCATCTCCACATTACTGTGGCTTAGCCCAAGTAAACCTTGGCCTACACACCTGAGGAAGTAGCCTGTATCTTCAGGGAGGGGTTCTGTGAATCAAACTCCCTGAAGGAATCTCATGACCACCTTGTTCTTTAAGGTAAGAAAGGATTCCTTTAATCAGCAATCATTCACAATAGACAGAAAATCATACTCGTAACTTAGTCCAAAGTCAGTTGATTAAGAAAAGAAAGTCAGTTGTGAGCAATTTACATAATTTTAAATGGAAAATATTCTGTTCCGAGAAGTAAAGGACCTGATGTTTCCCTTTTCTCCTGTATTACTTAAATTGCATAAAGAAAAATAAACATAATGTACAATTCTGTCATATAAAAATGACATCTCTATTAAAATTTATATCATGTTATTAAAAAACCGTACTATCCAAAAAGAGTCCTTGTCCCTTTCAGGTGTGCCTAATGGATATCTAGCAAGCAGTTTTGCAGCAGAAAGACTCTAGTTCCAGATATGTTGATTCCAAGAACGTTTCTGATCAGTCAGTCAGTCAGCTCAGTTGCTCAGTTGTGTCTGACTCTGCAACCCCATGGACTGCAGCACGCCAGGCTTCCCTGTCCATCATCAACTCCTGGAGTTTACTCAAACTCACGTCCATTGCGTCGGTGATGCGATCCAACCATCTTATCCTCTGTTGTCCCCTTCTCCTCCTGTCTTCAATCTTTCCCAGCATCAATGTCTTTTCCAATGAGTCAGTTCTTCACATCAGGTGGACAAAGTATTGGAATTTCAGCTTCAGCATCAGTCCTTCCAATGAATATGCAGGACTGATCTTCTTTAGGATGGACTGGTTGGATCTCCTTGCAGTCCAAGGGACTCTCAAGAGTCTTCTCCAACACCACAGTTCAAAAGCATCAATTTTTCGGCGTTCAGCTTTCTTTATAGTCCAGCTCTCACATCCACACATGACTACTGGAAAAAACATAGCTTTGACTAGATGGACCTCTGTTGGCAAAGTAATGTCTCTTCTTTTTAATAGGCTGTCTAGGTTGGTCATAACTTTTCTTCCAAGGAGCAAGCGTCTTTTAATTTCATGGCTGCGGTCACCAACTGCAGTGATTTTGGAGTCCAAAAAAATAAAGTCTGTCACTGTTTCCACTGTTTCCCCAACAATTTGCCATGAAGTAACGGGACCAGAGGCCATGATCTTAGTTTTCTGAATGTTGAGTTTTAAGCCAACTTTTTCACTCTCCTCTTTCACTTTCATCAAGAGGCTCTTTAGTTCTTCTTCGCTTTCTGACATAAGGGTGGTGTCATCTGCATATCTGAGGTTATTGATATTTCTCCTGGCAATCTTGATTCCAGCTTCTGCTTCCTCCAGCCCAGCGTTTCTCATGATGTACTCTGCATGTAAGTTAAATAAGCAGGGTGACAATATTCAGACTTGACGTGCTCCTTTTCCTATTTGGAACCAGTCTGTTGTTCCATGTCCAGTTCTAACTGTTGCTTCCTGACCTCCATACAGGTTTCTCAAGAGGCAGGTCAGGGGGTCTGGTATTCCCATCTCTTGAAGAATTTTCCACAGTTTATTGTGATCCACACAGTCAAACACTTTGGTGTAGTCATAAGGCAGAAATAGATGTTTTTCTGGAACTCTTTCGCTTTTTCGATGATCCAATGGATGTTGGCGATTTGACCTCTGGTTCCTCTGCCTTTTCTAAAACCAGCTTGAACATCTGGAAGTTCACGGTTCATGTACTGTTGAAGCCTGGCTTAGAGAATTTTGAGCATTACTTTGCTAGCATGTGAGATGAATGCAACTGTGTGGTAGTTTGAGCATTCTTTGGCATTGCCTTTCTTTGGGATTGGAATGAAAACTGACTTTTTCCAGTCCTGTGGCCACTGCTGAGTTTTCCAAATTTGCTGACATAGTGAGTGCAGCACTTTCACAGCATCGTCTTTGAGGATTTGAAATAGCTCAACTGGAATTCGATCACTTCCACTAGCTTTGTTTGTAGTGATGCTTTCTAAGGCCACTTGACTTCACATTCCAGGATGTCTGGCTCTAGGTGGGTGCTCACACCATCATGATTATCTGGGTTGTGAAGATCTTTTTTGTACAGTTCTTCTGTGTATTCTTGCCACCTCTGCTTAGTATCTTCTGCTTTTGTTAGGTCCATACCATTTCTGTCCTTTATTGAGCCCATCTTTGCATGAAATGTTCCCTTGGTATCTCTAATTTTCTTGAAGAGATCTCTACTCTTTCCCATTCTACTGTATTCCTCTGTTCCTTTGCACTGATCCCTGAGGAAGGCTTTCTCATCTCTCCTTGCTATTGGTTGGAACTATGTATTCAAATGGGTATATATTTCCTTTTCTCCTTTGTGTTTTGCATCTCTTCTTTTCAGAGCTATTTGTGAGGCCTCCTCAGATAACCATTTTGCCTTTCTTTTTCTTGGGGATGGTCTTGATCACTGCCTCCTGTACAATGTCATGGACCTCTGTTCATAGTTGTTCAGGGACTCTATCAGATCTAATCCCTTGAATCTATTTGTCACTCCCACTGTATAATCGTAAGGGATTTGATTTAGGTCATCCTGATATGAAGACACAAAGGAATCTGTTCAAACAAGATCCACAATGAAGTGTTAATACACTCCCTTTCGAAGTTATTTATTCACAAAGCAGTTACTCCTAGAACAAATAATACCATATAATAATTAGCTACGTTAAACCAGAAAGATCCAAGAAACTGCCCGTAGAGGAAAACAGAGAAGTAAATTACAACATTTCTAAAGCTGAAACCAAGAGGCAAGTGACTGGACAGAAGGCATTCAGCTAGTGTGTGGCCAAGCTGGACAACACTCTGTGATTCCACACTGCTTGCTGCCCCTGTAGTACATGATGTTAGCCCTGACTAGAGACTCCATTCCATCGTGGAATCCCAGAAAGCTGAAGGGAGTCAGTCCTCACTCAGTTCAACCACACAGCAAGCTAGAGGCAGAGCTAGCCAGAACCAAGGGCTCCTGCTATCAGTCAGTGCACTGTCGCTAGGCACAATGCTCTCTTCTGGATTGTCATCAGTCAGTTTGATCTGACAGCAGGTGGCTCCAGACCAGATGACATTAGATCCCTACTCTTCCTCTGGTCTTCCACTGTAGCAACATTTCAGGGCTGTCAGAGAATGCTTCTTAGCTCTAGAACACTTTCCCCTTTCTAGTCTGAACACATCTTTTAGTTGCAAAAGTAAGCCCCAAAAGATTTGTGTTTCTAAATACTCTTATAAATACCTAGGAATGGGCTTCCCTGGTGGTAAAGTGGTTAAGAATCCACCTGCCAATGCAGCGACACAGGTTCAATCTGTGCTCTGGGAAGATGCCACAGGCCACATGTGTTTCACCACTACTGAGCCTGTGCTCTAGAGCTCCAGAATCGCAGCTACTGAAGCCCGCATGCCTAGAGCCTGTGCTCTGTAACAAGAGAAGCCACCATGATAAGAAGCCCATGCTCTCCGCAACTGAGAAAAGTCCACACAGCAACGGAGACCCAGCACACACAGAAATAAAAAAATCTTTAAAAAAATTTTTTAATTAAAAAAATATATACCTTGGAGTAAAAAGTTAATGTTTGTTTATGTGGGGGGAGGGGGAGCATACAGAACCTCTGTACTCTTCACCCAGTTTTGCTGTGAACCCAAAACTTCTCTAAAAAGTAAAGTTTATTATTTTTTTTAAAGCTGCTGTCAATTTACTTTATTCTAACAATTTAAAAATTATATACACACTAGCGAATGACAGGCCAATAGCAGTTGAGAATTTATAAACAGTAATTCTCCCTTTAAATGCTCACGCCCACCAGAAACACCTAGTAACAATTAAATTTATGTCCTCCATTAAACCTAACCCCATGCCCTACAGCATCAACCTCTGTACAGTATACGTGCTTCACTGATCACTAATCCTCATTAAATGCCTCTGCTCCTACAGCAGTCATTTCAAGTTAATGTACAATATTTGGCTCAAACTAAGCCAATTCAAAAAAAAAAAAAAATCAAAGGAAATATTCTCTTAGTACTCCCATTGATTTGACAGAAAAAGGATTTATCCTTTGTGGCTAATTCCAGCATAGTGACCCTCAGAACTCAGTGTTATACAACCACAGAGGCCACCAATCACACACATCTCAAGGTGAATGGTGACATGTATATATATGCCTTGCAAACATCTGTACTAGTCATTGCTATCAATCCTGCTAGTAAGTATTTTGAAATTTTAACTTTTTTTTTATAATTAAGAAAATCAGACTTGGTCACTTCAACTTAAAAAGCAAACTCCCTGTAGATGTCTTACTTAAAAGGGAGAATAATCAGCCACAGCAGTGTGCTTTTCTATACTGGCTTTTCTTAGCAGAGATTAAAGACATATATATTTTTGCCTGCAAGCTATATGTGTATCTCCCATTTTCTGGAAACAGAACACTGACTTTTAGGAAAATACTCCACTTTCTCAAGGTCCATGCCTGGAGTGGGACTGACCTAATTCTGCTCCAGCTTCAGGGATGGACATACAACCCAGGCTTGGCCCATCAGCTTATTTCAACTTCTGGAATGAGAAATGGGTGTGAAACCTGGATCAGGACACAGCACACAAAATAACAGGTATGTGCAGATACATTATTACTACTGTCTGAAATCAGAGGAGAAAAGAAAGTACAATGGCTTGCAGTTCTGTTTTCATAAGAGGAAAAGAACATAGAAGTAGCGGATCACACATAAACCTCCTAAAAAAAAAAAAAATGAAAGAGAGTATTGATTTATTTTACTTTATTTCAAATCCTAATTTCAATCAATTTATTTTAAAAATCTGGCACGTCATAACATTCAGTAAGTCAAGATGTTTAAATTTTCAACCTGTACTTCTATAGCACCGATTTTCTTTCAATTTATATTTCCTATAAAGAGAAGTTTCAAGTTTCAACAAAAACAGTGAAAAACTAGATCATGTGACTTCTAAAATCAATTCTAAGGGCATTTCAATTATGTATGCCATTATACTTAAGTGGATATTGGCACACAATTCATTCTCCATACCTGAAATTATTTTTTATCCTCATATTTAGGAAGAAAAAAAAAAAAACATGGAATAGCTAGGAATAGACTGATTTGCTTTAGTGAGAGTTACCATACATATTTTTGGAAAAAGTAACCAATTTTTAAAGAAAAGTAAAATATAATGACACGAAAGCTATTCTGAATATAATCTTTAAATCTGTTCTATGATTCTGCTTTGCTTATTATTTTTTAGACTCTACATGTAAGTGAAATCATACAGTATTTGTCTCTGACCTATTTCACTTAGCATAATACCCTATAGATATCCATGTTGTAATGAATGGCAAATTCAATGAATGAATTTCACATTGTTTTTTATGGATATGTAGTATTCCAGTGTATGCATGCATGGTGGTAGGGGGAGGGTGTTGAGATTTCTTCTTTATATATTCATCCATCGATGGACATATAAGTTGTTTCATACCTTGGCTACTGTACACAATGCGGCAATGAACACAGAGATGCATATATCTCTTTGAATTAGTGTTTTTATATCCAGATAAATATCTAGAAGTAGAATAACTGGATCATATGACAGTTCTGTTCTTAATTTTTTAAGGAAATCTCTATACTGTTTTCCAAGTGGTTGCACCAATTTATATTCCTACCAACAGCGTGTAAGGGTTCTTTTTCTTCACATTCTCTCCAATACTTATCATTTCTTATTTTTTTGATAATAACCTGAATACAAATTTTAAAGAGAATCTTCTCTGCAAAATAAGTTACTTTGATAGATAGGAAGAGTCACAAAAAACAAAGAGTTGGGTATCACCCAGTATATTGGAAATTATTTTCTTCATAAATCCTTCATATCATTGTTACTTGACCCATACCATAAATATATGCAACGTGTTCACATATGAACAAATACATACATGTGACCAAATCTCAACTCCCAAGCGCTGAATTCTACTACAACTCAGATTCCAGAAGGTGCTTGCTGTAATTTAAAAGCAATAACACAAGCACTTGTTTCCTACTTTGGAGTAAGATGGAAACAAAGAAAGAAATATCATTTAAATGTAAATTAAGACCTAGGATATATTTGCAAACATTAGCTATACCAAAGAGGCTTTTACAGCATTCTGTAAATGTCAAACTCAGCTTCAACAACACAATTAAAACTGAACTTCAATTACTCTACTTGGGGTAACAGTACCTAGAAGAAGAGTAATGACATCTTCTGGAATGTGGTTCACAGTCTTCAATGAATCTAGTCACCGTCAAGGGCTTCGTATAAGGAATTGCTGGGAATCCTCAAAATATAGTCTAAGATACAGGTTTGAATAGAAGTCTATTTATCTATAGTAAAATCTGCAATACAATTCAACACTGTAGCTAACAAAATAGTTTGAAATAATCAATAGCTTCCCTTTATCCCATACTCCACTCCTATTCTCCCTTCATTTTACTGACATTTTTTCTTCCAGTTTTACTGAAATATAATCGAGATATGGCACTGTGTAAGTTTAAGGTGTACAGCATAATGATTTGCCTTAAATACATCATGAAATGATTACTACAATAAGTTTAAGGAGCATCCATCATCTCACACAGATATAAAATAAAAGAAGTAGAAAAAAACTTTTTCTTGAGATGAGAATTCTTAGTATTGTGTTAACTTCCATATGTAACATAAAGTAGTGTTAATTATATTTAGCATATTGTACATTATATCGCTAGCGCTTATTTACCTTATAATGGGGAATTTGTACCTTTTGACTACTTTCATCCAATCCTCCTCCTCCCACCTCCTCCCCCTCCCACCCACCTGTGGTAACCACAAATCTGATTTCGTTTCCTATGAATTTGTTTCTTCATTTTGAAGTACATAATTGACCTACAACACTACGTTAGTACTTGCTACACAACATAGTGAATCATCATGTCTACTCATTTCAAAATAATCACTATGCTAAGTCAAGTTACTAGATATCCCCATGCAAGGATATTAGTTACTGACTATATTCCCCATTCTGTACATTTCATACGCATGACTCATTTATTTTGCAACTGAAAGTTTGTACTCCTCATCTCTCTCACCTATTTCATTCCTCTCCTCAACCCCTTTCCCTCTGGCAACCACCTCCTTGTTCTCTGTACCTGTAACTCTGTTTCTGTTTTGTTATGTTCATTCATTTATTTTTTAGATTCCAAAGTAAAATCATACAATATTTGTCTTTCTCTGTCTGACATATTTCACTTAGCATAATACCCTCTTGGTCCATCCATGTTACTGCAAATGTCAGGATTTCTTTCCTTTTTATGACTAATACTCCACTCAGCTACTCTTATGTCTTTAGACTGGAGCATACAGTCCATATCTGTTTAATGTAATTATTAATAAGTGTACTTACTGTCAAGTCATTAATTGCTTTGGGACTGTTTTTGTAGTTCTTTTGTTCCTTTCTTCTTCTGCTCTTTTCTCTCGTGATATGACTAACTTTAGGATCATGTTTGGACTTTTTTTTTGGTATGTGTATCTAGATTTTTGGTTTGTGATTACCATGAGATTTATGTATAGCATTCTCTCTATATTTGTGATTACTTTAAGTTGCTGATTTCTTAAGTTCATACACGTTTTCACTGCATTTTCACTGCTCCCCCACCCACAATGTTTACTGTTTCTTACACACTTCACATTTCTTGTTTTTGTACGCCTTAACTAAGTATTGTAGGTACAGATGATTTTACTCCTTTTGCAGTTTAATCTTCTAAACTAGCTTTGCTAAGCTAAGTCACCTCAGTCGTGTCCGACTCTGTGCAACCCCATTTGTACATGGTTAATTTACTACCTTTACCCTATATTTGCCTTACCAATGAGCTTTTTCCTTGTAATCTGTATGGTTCTGGTTGTGGCCATTTCTTTTATGATAAGAGAAGTCCCTTTAACATTTCTTGTAAAGCTGGTTTGGTGGTGCTGAACTCCACTGGCTTTTGCTTATTTGTAAAACTTTTGATCTCTTGATCAAATCTAAATAAAAGCCTTGCCAGGTAAAGTATCCTTGGTTGGAGGTTTTTCCCTTTCATTACTTTATTTAAATATATTGTTTCACTCCCTTATGGCCGGCAAAGTTTCTGCTGAAAAATCAGGTGACAGTCTTATAGGAGTTCCTTTGTGTGAACCTGTTGCTTTTCCCTTGCAGCTTTTAATATTCTCTCTTTAATTTTTGCTATCTTAATTACAATATATCTTGGTATGATCGTCTTTTGGCTGATCTTGTTTGGGACTCTCTGTGCTTTCTGGACCTGGATACCTGTTCCTTTCCCAGGTTAGGGAAGTTTTCAGTTATTATATCTACAAATACACCTCTTTCTCTCTCCTCCTTCAGGGACCCCTATAATGTGAATGTTAGTATGCTCCTTGTCCCAGTGGTCTCTTTAAACTATCCTCATTTCTTTTCATTCTTTTTCTGATCAGCTTCAGTGATTTCCGCTACTGTTGTCTTCCAACTCACTCATCTGTTTCTATCATTTAGTCTGCTATTGATAACGTCTAGTTTATTTTTCATTTCTGGATTCTTTCTATTTGGTTACTCTTTATATATTCTCTTTGTTAAACACCTCTAACTTCTCTCTCTACACAGCCATTCTTCTCCCTAGTTCTTTGATCATCCCTATGAAAACTACCCTGAACTCTTTCTTGAATACACTGCCTGTCTGTACTTCACCTGGTCCTTCTTCTGGGGGCTTTAGCTTTTTCCTTTGTTTTGAACATATTCCTCTGTCACCTCATTTTGGCCTAATATGCTATTTTCATTTCTATGTATTTGGTAAGCTGATTTATATTTCCTGATCTCAGAGAAGCAGTTTTTTGTAGGAGACACCCTATGTGTCCCAGCAGCACATTCCCCTCTGGTCACCAGAGCTATATGCTCTAGGGGTGCCCCCTATGTGGGCTGCAAGGTCCTTCCCTTCTGATTGGGTGACTATGTGGGCAGTCTGGTAGGTGTGGCTGGCCCCAGTTCAGTTGGCTGCCAAGCTTTGCCTTATTTAGAGGATGCCAGTCATTGGTGGGCAGGGCCAGGTCTCAGGGAGTTCCCAGGGTTACTGCTGGTCCACTGATGGGCAGAGCCAGGTTCCAGGGTGGGTGACTGGGGGGTCAGGAGACCCAGATCTAGTGTTGGCTTGCTCGTGGCCAAGGCTGGTTCCCGACACTTTTGGCTATGGGGTCTGGGGTTTCCCAAAGCTGGTGCAAGCCCACCGGTAACCGAGGCTAGATCCCAGTGTGGCTGACTGAGTGGTCCAGGGTATCTCAGAGCTAATATCAGCTTGCTCGTGTGCAAGACTAGGGCTGGGGGAGGTCCATGGCTGGTGCTAACTTGCTGGTGGATGGACTGGCTATTGACAAGGCAGTCTTTGGGGCTGTGGTGGTCATGGGGCTGGTGCCCATCCACTGGTGGGTGAGGCTGGTCCTGGGCTACTGCTGGCCCACTCGTGGGTAGAGGCAGGCCTGAAGGTCTCTGGCTGCAAGGCCCTGGAGGTCGTGGAGCTGGTATTGGCCCACTGGTAGGTAGGGCTGAAATCCAGGGATCCCAGGGGTTAGTGCCTGCCCAGTGGTGGATGAGGTTAGTCCCTGCATTCGTGCTAGCCCCCCATGGGCTCAAGGGTCTTAAGGTAGCTGTGCTGGTGCTGCTGCTGTTCAGTTGCTCAGTCATGTTCGACTCAAGACTCCACAGACTGCAGCACACCAGGCTTCCCTGTCCTTCATTATCTCCCGGAGTTTGCTCAAACTCATGTCCATTGAGTCGATGATGCCATCCAACCATCTCATCCTCTGTCACCTACTTCTCCTCTTGCCCTCAATCTTTCCCAGTATCAGGGTCTTTTTCAACGAGTTGGCTCTTCCCATCAGGTGACCAAAGTATTGGAGCTTCAGCCTCAGCATCAGTCCTTCCAATGAATCTTCAAGACTGATTTCCTTTAGGATTGACTGGTTTGATCTCCTTGCTATCCAAGGGACTCTCAAGAGTCTTCTGCACCACAGTTCAAAACCTCAATTCTTCGGTGCTCAGCCTTCTTTATGGTTCAACTCTCACATCTGTACATGGCTACTGGAAAAACCATAACTTTTTGACTATCCGGATCTTTATTGGCAAAGTGATGTCTCTGCTGTTCAATATGTTATCTAGGTTTGTCATAGCTTTTCTTCCAAGGAGCAATATGTTCCTGTTTGACTAGTACCGTGCCCTGAGATGTCTGAGAACTGGAGCCTGGAGCAGGCTGGTAAGAGGGCTGGTGCCAGTGCTAATACACCAGACGAAAAATTCCAAAATGCTGCCTTCCAGATCCAATATCCTTGTAGTACAAGGAGGTCCCCAAAATGGCTGCTGCCAGTGTCTATGTCCCAGGGTAAGTCTTAGTTCCCTCCTGCCTCTCTGGGATGCACTCTGGGATCAGCAAGTGAGAATGACCCAGACTCCTTTCAAATTACCACTTCTGCCCTGGGGTCTTGGAGTATGTGAGATTTTGTGTGCACGCTTTAAGAGTGGAATCTGTGTTTCTACAGCCTACCGGGTCTACCGAAAGTAAGCCCTGCTTGGCCTTCAAAGTCAGTGTTTTTAGAGTGTGTCTTCCTAGCTGGGGATCCTGATGTGGGGCTTGAACCCCTGGTTCCTCAGGAAGAAGCTCTGCAATCGGAATTATCTTTCTGTTTGCAAGTCACCCTCACCCCCCACCCCAGGGACATGAGTCTTGACTATCTCATCTTAGCCCATCCTACCTGTCTCATTGTGGTTCCTTCTTTATATCTCTAGTTGTAGGAGATCTTCTCTTCTAGTCTTCCAATCTTTCTCATCAACAGTTGCTCTGTAGATAGCTGTGATTTTAGTGTGCCCATGGGGGGAGGTAAGCTCATAGTCTTCCTCGTCTGTCACATGCCATTCCTCCAAAGCCATCACTTTAATGCTCTTACTATTTTGAATACGTGTTAATTTTACACAGAACTGAGAATGGTACATCAGATAAACAGAGGTGTAGGAGTGGACAGATGCAAAAAATCTCTTGAGTTTCTAACATAAGAAGTCAAATAATATTTTTCTTTTATTTATTTCCTGAGCTATGTTTTTGTTTTGTTTTTCTCAGAGCAAAACACAGTTGAAGATTCAACTCTCTGCTCACCTCATCCTCACCACTACCTTAAGCTTGGGTCACCCAACATTTGATAAAGAGGATGGTGGGAACTGGAGCAGGAAGAGAGAAAGGGTTAATAAGACTAATGTAAACCTGGCAATTCCCAACATACTCTACGATATATTTTTCAGAGACTACAAAGCAGCTGCAAGCTATCTAAATTTCAATGTATAAGGTTCCAAAAACCAGAACAGCTTCTGTCTGAACTTTCAACAACACAGCAAAGAATCTAACAGACACCCAGAACTGTCTGTTTATGTGTGACATAAAGATTTAAGATTAGCAGAAGAAAAGTACTATAAAACTGGTCCTAAGGAAAATTAAAGCTGAGGTTTGGTATCCTCAAACTTTCTTCACAAATATTCCCATCTCCCCCAAAGACTTCTCATGCCACCACAGGTAGCAGCAAGTTTCACTCCATCATCCTCTACATCAAAATCTACTTTTACATCAGTAACTAAGTATGTGTACCAAGTAGTAAAATTCGCATGGTAACAAGCATTCAACGTTAATGTCAATGCGTGTGCATGCTCCATTGTGTGACTCTTTATGGCCCTATGGACTGTAGCCTCCCAGGCTTCTCTGTCCATGGGATTCACCAGGCAAGAATACTGGAGCCTATCGCCATTTCCTCCTCCAGGGGATCTTCCTGACTAAGGATCAAACTCATGTCTCCTGCATTGCAGGTGAATTCTTTACCCCTTGAGTCATTGGGGAAGCCCTCCAAAAAAATTTTAAAAAGACCCAAAGGCAGACAAGTAACCCCCAGGGGTCTTTAAACCTTCTCACTGGAAAGTGCTAGGTACCTGGATTATGTCCCAGTAAAAAGTCTCCAACTGAGGAGTAATAAGAGTAGGTAACATGAAAGCACACCCACAGATTTATAAGTAACCATCATCATCTTCTCTTTATGTGCTTTTATATCACTGAAATGGAACACAGTCTAAGCTGCATAGCATCAATGGAACAAATAATGAAAGTCTGAAAGAATTGAATAGGGGATCCCTATCTTTCATGAAAAGCATGTAAAATGACATATTGCAATATGAGTCAACAGAAGCACTTAAAAGGAAATCAAGTTTAGTAGAACTATACCGTCCAGCAAGAGGGAATGAGAGATCACTCTATCTGGTATTGTCTGTCTCAATAAAGTGAGGACAGGAAGAGTTAAAGTGCCTCTAGACAAGATCACTGAGAGATTATAGCCAGAAGCTAAGCAACCCTGTTAGGGGCAAAATGGTTGAAGGCAATGAATATGTTACTCTGGAAAAGAAGTGCTGTTTTCATTTCTTTGGGGCGGGGCGGGGCGGGGCACAGGATGTCTTATAAAGAAGAGGCATCAAAGACATACAATTTTATATAGTGGTTTCAGAGTTTAAAACTGGAATCAATTAACAGATGTTTCTTTGAGGCTGTTTGAGGCATTCGGAAAGAACACGTTCTAACCATGAGATCTATCCAAAATAAGTGAGTCTCTCCCGGATATTTATCTATCAATTGAGATGTTCAAACAGAAACTTCAGGAGTTACCGTATGGGCACTGAGGGCTGATCGCTAAGCCGCAGAGGCTAAGGTCCAAACATTTCACGATTCTTTAGCTTTCTGAAATCAAAGCAAATAAAAGCTGGAAGCCATGAGGCTTGGAATCCATCATACCCAGCAGTCGTGGTGCCCAGCAACCACAGCTCTACACCCCTGATCTAAATGCCAAATGTGCAGTAACATATCAAAGAAAAGTTTAGGCTGTATGCACTTTAAATCACACCAAATGTCAGTTATGAGTCAAGCTGTTTAAGGAACTGGAATTGATCAGATGCTAGTTTCTAATTAAAAGTCTATACATATCTTTTCATATACTCAAAACGTTTAATATTAATACAATCCAACTATCACCTACTAAGTTTATGTTCATATTGTTACACTGAATTTAAACTGGTTTAATAAAAGTAATTAAAAATAAATATGAAGTATTATTAGTTTCATAAAACTGTTCTCTGGAATTCAAAATACTTTTTAGACACTCAAAATCTATAAAAAAAATTATAGTAACTTTCTTTTTCATTTTATATACTAAGACACAGCCACCAATAGTACAGTTATACTCATCAACTTCACAAACATGAAAATAATTTTCAGAGTAAAAATTATCAGATGGGTACATCATTTTACAATATGCCTTCTCAATGCCTTTTATAAAAATCAGTATTTTAAAAATATCCCAAAAGACTAGGCTACTAATTTTAAGAGAGTAAAGGATCTGTCAGACATTTACATTCTGCTAGGGGTTTTATTTCTTAATTAGCATTTTACAGACTTAGGTCCACGTTTTTATTTCATTATCTTATGAAATTTTCCTTTCAGCATATTTTTAGCTGAACTTGCAGGGCGGGGAATGCACCCTGGAATTGAAGATCATGAGGTTAATATTTTGGTAGGATTAACATACCTTATAAGTGACTTTCTAAGGGATTGTGCCATTGTTTCCCTGACAGAAGACATACCCTTTCAGTTAAAATTCTCCTGGACAGGTAACTACTTTGATAGTTTTTTTGTAATCATTCATTTTTATTGTGGGAACCCTTTTCTGAAGGTTATAACAAACATCAAAGTCAAAAACAAACTTCCACAACCTCAACTTTAGAAATCCTATTTCCTCAGTAAAAATGAAGTTTAAATTACTAGTAGATACACATATTTGTTGTTGTTTAGTTGCTTAGTCGTGTCCAACTTGCTCCTCTGCCCATGGATTTCCCAGGCAAGAGTACTGGAGTGGGTTGCCATTTCTTCCTCCAGGGATCCAACCCAACCCAGGGATCCAACCCAGGGATCCTGACTCAGGGATCCAACCCAATCCAGGGATCCAACCAGAGTCTCCTCCACTGGCAAGCAGATTCTTTACCGCTGAGCCACCAGGGAAGCCCAGAAAAATGTATTAACACTTCCAAAAACTGAAAAGCACTAACAAACAAGTAGAAACAAGCATTTCTAAGGCCCACAGAAGGTTCTCACTAGGATCTGTAATTGGGACACGCTAGGAAGCTCTTGATTGCCAAGGCTTGTGGAAGGTAACTAGATTCTGAAAGGAAGTATTCTGAAAACCATTTTTAATTCACTTAGGAATACTCTATGTCTTCCCATAAATGAATTTTCTTTAAGTATTAAAATATATACGCAAATAATTTGAAATTTTTTCAAATATATAAAACTTTAAATACTACTACTGCTATTTTTGGTAACTAAAATTAAAATCAATTTTACGTTTCTTAAATACAGGTCAGAAAGAGCAGCTGGAGAGGAGTTAAGGAATCTTTGGTAGCTAAGGAAAACTGATGTGACTGAAATGTCACCAGGTTGCTATGGATAATCCACAAATAGCAAGAAGAATGCATGCACTGGTAATATTTATATGCAAGACACCTCCTACTAAAAAAGACAATGTCTTTAAAAACAAACCAGAACCTCCAAACTTATCTTAAATGATTAGCTTTTCCTTTTTCTTTTGTTAAGCTAATTCTAAGCAAAAAGATTAGTTCCAGCCCAAACAAGCAAGGATAAAACTTAAAACTATATGTCAAACACAATGCTTAATTAAAATCTTCTAGATATCCTAAACCAAGAGACTTACTGAGATTCTGACCTTTCTCCTAACAGTTTACTTTTTCCCACTGCACTGATATTCTATGGTGATTTTCTTCTTCCTCTTCACCTAAATGTAGTTTAGGTGAAACTACATTTTCACCCTTTCATCCAAGTAGTTTATTATCATGACTGCCTGCAGGCGGAGAAGGCAATGGCACCCCACTCCAGTGTTCTTGCCTGGAGAATCCCAGGGACGGCGGAGCCTGGTGGGCTGCCGTCTATGGGGTCGCACAGAGTCGGACACGACTGAAGCGACTGAGCAGCAGCAGCAGCAGCCTGCAGGGGGCACATTATGAGGTAGATGTGATTAGGCAACAGCCAGAGGTGCTAAGTGGAGAAGGCAATGGCACCCCACTCCAGTACTCGTGCCTGGAAAATCCCACGGACGGAGGAGCCTGGTAGGCTGCAGTCCATGGGGTCACTAAGAGTTGGACACGACTGAGCGACTTCACTTTCACTTTTCACTTTCATACATTGGAGAAGGAAATGGCAACCCACTCCAGTATTCTTGCCTGGAGAATCCCAGAGATGGCAGAGCCTGGTGGGCTGCCATCTATAGGGTCGCACAGAGTCGGACACGACTGAAGCGACTTAGCAGCAGCAGCAGCAGAGGTGCTAAGTGAAATGGAAGAGCCCAAGGGCTTAGAGGCCTGGGCAGAGTGACAAGGTGATACTACCCTACTGTCATGGAAAAGTGGATGTCCCTGTGGTTAAGACTGAGGCAGCAGCAGAAATGTCTTCTCTAGTTGACAGAGATACAATCCGTGACCTCTTTTACATGGAGTGTTACATGGCATGAACCAGAAAAATGTTGAGCAGGCAGCAGGATTTGAGAGTCATCCCAACACACACAGGATAAACCTATGGTTGAGAGATGTCAGCCAGTGTCCTCACGTAGGAAGCATAGGGAGAACAAGGGCCCTAGGACCGAAATCTCAGGGAACCTTCACAGCCTGCCTTTTGACAGCTCCTTCATCACTGTGAGAAGAGTTAGGAAAGAAGCACAAGGGATCATTACCCATGACTGACACCACTGAGTATTTTCAAAAGTTGGTGTGACCTGTTGTTGGAGTCTGCTGATCCTGAAGTGCCCTCTCCTTATAGCACCCTACAGCCCGCATGCAGCAAATATTGTTCTTCCACACTTTCCTTATGTTTACAATCTCTAAATACTGCACAAGACCCCTACATACTGAAGCATATTTCACTCACAAAATTACCTGCTCACCTGGCCAGGCTTCTCTCGTGGCTCAGACAGTAAAGAAATCTGCCTGCAATGTGGGAGACCAGAATTCAATCCCTGGGTTGGGAAAATCCCCTGGAGAAGGGAATGGCAACCCAACCCAGTATTCTTGCCTGGAGAATTCCATGGACAGAAGAACCTGGCAGGCTAAAGTCCACGGACTTGGAAAGAGTTGGACACGACTGAGCGACTAACACACATATACTGGCCAGACCATATTCCATTTTCTGTTAGAACTGGTTTAAAAGTGAAAAGATGAACCAACTGCTTTAATGCATAACAGATATGGCAAATTCATCAGGATGGGGCAAATCCTATCTGAAAATCTAGTATCACTTTCCCCACTCCTCATCCCAGAAATTTCAGTGGTTCAGTTCAAATTAATGGAGGCCATACTGGCAACCAAAATAATATCAAGTTTCCTTTTTTTCTTTGGCAGTAAGTTGAGGGTGAGGAGAGAACATATTTAAATATAAAGAGTAGCTGTATTTACTGAGACATTTGTGTAACTAATCAGAACTTGGAGGGGCCTCAAAAAGTTTCCAAGATGCAGCTTCATTTTGAGTCTATTGCTTTCAACTCAGACAACCAAACACAGTCACATGACCGGCTTTTAAACATCCAGAGGCCAAGGCACATCCTATCCTGAAACCACTAAAAAGATAATAAAACCACTTAAATGAGAATGATCTGTGAGGATGCCTGAGGGAGCTTTAAAAAAAAAACCATTCTCTACAGTGACTCAACATCACTTGTGCAAACCTAGTCCTTACTTCAGGACTACTACCTTGCATGATTTTTTGGCATCTTTATCCCTATATTAATAGTTAGTCCTTATATGTTGAAGTAAGTAGGGGCTTATGCATTCATGAAGTGATGGGACCGGATGCCATGATGTTAGTTTTCTGAATGTTGAGCTTTAAGCCAACCTTTTCACTCTCCTGTTTCACTTTCATCAAGAGGCTCTTTAGTTCTTCTTCACTTTCTGCCAGAAGGGTGGTGTCATCTGCATATCTGAGGTTATTGATATTTCTCCTGGCAATCTTGATTCCAGCTTCTGCTTCCTCCAGCCCAGCATTTCTCATAAAGTACTCTGCATATAAGTTAAATAAGCAGGGTGTCAATATACAGCCTTGACGTACTCCTTTTCCTATTTGGAACCAGTCTGTTGTTCCATGTCCAGTTCCAACTGTTGCTTCCTGACCTGTATACAGTTTTCTTAAGGGGCAGGTCAGGTGGTCTGGTATTCCCATCTCTTTCAGAATTTTCCACAGTTTATTGTGATCCACACAGTCAAACACTTTGGCATAGTCAATAAAACAGAAATAGATGTTTTTCTGGAACTCTCTTGCTTTTTTCAATGATCCAGTGAATGTTGGCAATTTGATTCCTCTGCCTTCTCTAACTCCAGCTTGAACATCTAGAAGTTCACGATTCATGTACTGTTAAAGCCTGGCTTGGAAAATTTTGAGCATTACTTTGCTAGTGTGTGAGATGAATGCAATTGTGTGGTAGTTTGAGCATTCTTTGGCATTGCCTTTCTTTGGGATTGGAATGAAAACTGACCTTTTTCGGTCCTGTGGCCACTGCTGAGTTTTCCAAATTTGCTGGTATACTGAGTGCAGCACTTCCACAGCATCATCGTTTAGGATTTGAAATAGTTCAAGTGGAATTCCATCACCTTTACTAGCTTTGTTCATAGTGATACTTCCTAGGGCCCACTTGCCTTCACATTCCAGGATGTCTGGCTCTAGGTGAGTGATCACACCATCATGATTATCTGGGTCGTGAAGATCTTTTTTGTACAGTTCTTCTGTGTATTCCAGCAACCTCTTCTCAATATCTTCTGCTTCTGTTAGGTCCATACCATTTCTGTCCTTTATTGAGCCCATCTTTGCATGAAATATTCCCTTGGTATCTCTAATTTTCTTGAAGAGATCTCTAGTCTCTCCTATTCTATTCTTTTCCTCTATTCTTTGCACTGATCGCTGAGGAAGGCTTTCTTATCTCTCCTTGCTATTCTTTGGAACTCTGCATTCAAATGGGTATATCTTTCCTTTTCTCCTTTGCTTTTCACTTCTCTTCTTCTCACAGCTATTTGTAAGGCCTCCTCAGACAGCCATTTTGCTTTCTTGCATTTCATTTTCTTGGGGATGTTCTTGCTCCCTGTCTCCTGTACAATGTCACGAACCTCCGTCAACAGTTCATCAGGCACTCTATCAGATCTAGTCCCTTAAATCTATTTCTCACTTCCACTGTATAATCATAAGGGATTTGATTTAGGTCATACCTGAATGGTCTAGTGGTTTTCCCCACTTTCTTCAATTTCAGTCTGAATTTGGCAATAAGGAGTTCACGATCTGATCCACAGTCAGCTCCCGGTCTTGTTTTTGCTGACTGTTTAGAGCTTCTCCATCTTTGGCTGCAAAGAATATAATCAATCTGATTTCAGTGTTGACCATCTGGTGATGTCCATGTGTAGTCTTCTCTTGTGTTGTTGGAAGAGGGTGTTTGCTATGACCAGTGCGTTCTCTTGACAAAACTCTATTAGCCTTTGCCCTGCTTCATTCTCTACTCCAAGGTCAAATTTGCCTGTTACTCCAGGTATTTCTTGACTTCCTACTTTTGCATTCCAATCCCCTATAATGAATGGGGGAGCAGTGGAAACAGTGGCTGACTTTATTTTTGGGGGCTCCAAAATCACTACAGATGGTGACTGCAGCCATGAAATGAAAAGACGTTTACTACTTGGAAGGAAAGTTATGACCAACCTAGATAGCATATTAAAAAGCAGAGACATCACTTTGTCAACAAAGGTTCGTCTAGTCAAGGTTATGGTTTTTCCAGTGGTCATGTATGGATGTGAGAGTTGGACTATAAAGAAAGCTGAGCACAGAAGAATGGATGCTTTTGAACTGTGGTGTTGGAGAAAACTCCTGAGAGTCCCTTGGACTGCAAGGAGATCCAACCAGTCCATCCTAAAGGAGATCAGTCCCGGGTATTCACTGGAAGGACTGACGTTGAAGCTAAAACTCCAATATTTTGGCCACCTGCTGCGAAGAGCTGACTCATTGGAAAAGACCCTGATGTTGGGAAAGATTGGAGGCAAGAGGAGAAGGGGACAACAGAGGATGAGATGGTTAGATGGCATCACCGACTCAATGGACATGAGTTTGGGTAAACTCTGGGAGTTGGTGATGGACAGGGAGGCCTGGTGTGCTGCAGTTCATGGGGTCGCAATGAGTCGGACACGACTGAGCGACTGGACTGAACTGAACTATACATTCATAGACCCTGGATAGTCTTCAAATGAACAGGTTTAGAAGTTGTTTGTTTTTCACTTTCTTTCACTTTGGTTTCGGTTTGTTTCCCCCTCATTAGCAATTAATTTACATTACAGCTTCCTTTATGAAGAGGAGGTGCTAAGGGACAATGCTACTGAATAACTGGGTAGCTTAGCCACTTAGATCACTCAAAACATACAACCTCAGCTTTCCAAGTTCAATACAAAGAGACCCACATCCTATCAGGGGGAAAAAATTGCTTAACTACCCTAGATGTTGAAGGCTTCCCTAAGTTCAGATCAAACATTTAGAAAGTAAACATTTCACAATTATAAAGAAATCAAAACACTTCTTTCAAGTTGGAAAGATTAAGGAAGCAAAAATGCTGTTTTTGCAGAATATGGTAGTTTCCCATCTAGAATTTTTCTAGACCAAAAGATTCTTCCTTCAGTTAGAATCTGATACCTGTTACAAGAATTTCTAATTTCTAAAAAAACAACAAAAAAAAGAATTGCTAATTTCTTAATTTTTTAAGTTCCCATTTTACTTTAATACAGGTAAATAAGCCCTGAAGCTCAGATTTCAGTGTATAACAAAGTAAATTACACATCTGGATCAAAGAAGTGCTAATATCAAGTACAAAAAGACTAAAAATAATTGATTGCCAATTATTTGATGCCACATCTACTTCTGTTTTTGGTTCAATTTCAAAATGTCTCTTAATGTTCTGTGAACTTTATTAATTATGTCACACCATTCACTGAGGTAACTGCAAGTTCATTAAACCAAATAGAAATAACCTCAATGAACCCTAAAATAAGATGTTTCCTCATATAAAAATAGTACACACAGGAAAGAGAGATGAGAAAAAAATTATTTAATCTATTTCAATCTCTTTACTATTGAGGAACTTTCAAGTGACTAGTTTTATATTTTGATATGAGAGTTGGGAGATATGTTATTTATAAAGAAATTGTGTAATATGCTTTATTTTCATTCCAATATAAGAAGCAAACATCTTTTAAATATATTTTATTTGCACATGTACAATTTTCATTTATAACCAGAAAGTGTTTAATTCAGTATCTTTACTAAAAAATAAGGAGCCCTTTAAATCTGTCTGTACTGCTTAAACTTGTTGCAGTGAGCATTTTTATCTTTAATATAATTTCTTAAAATATGGAGCCCTCCAGTGGCCAAATATTGCAACATTTATGTTACCACTGAAAGAAAACCATTAAAAGAGTTCTCTTCATGCTTTTTTTGCAACAAATAGAATTAACTATTATAAATTCTATAATTTTCTAAATAATTTAGTAAGTGTCCTCTTCAAAATAAGTCATACTTACATCATTATCAAGAGTAAGATATAGTATATTAAAAAAGAAAAAAAGTTTGAATCTGTTTAAACTTTAGAGAAAGTAGAATTTCAGTAGTATTCCATCACATACAAAAATACATACCTTAGATTTAAAATATACTCTTCTTTCTCAGTGATCATGTACTAGGTGGTAAGAAAATTAAATGAGTTCATTATGAGTCAAAATTCTAATTTAAGTGTTTATCAATATTCTTGCTTTAAACTCTAACCAACCTAGCTTCTAAACAAATTAACGATTGAAAGAACAATTTGAAGACTTTCCTCATCAGTATACACCTCTTCCATAAAGTCACATTAAGCTTCCTTTACTTTTGGGAAACAACAAGAAACTGATTTTTATTGATCAAGATCATCAATTAAAAACACGAATCAAACAGGTATTGTACAGGGCTTCTAGTAGCTTTCAGAAGCTTCACTAGTGTAACCGCATTTAATAGTTAAGATAACCCTGTAAGATAAACTTCCCTGGTGGCTCAGATGGTAAAGAAGCTGCCTGCAATGCAAGAGACCTGGGATCCAATCCTTGGGTTGGGAAGATCCCCTGGAGAAGGGAATGGCTACCCACTCCAGTATTCTTGCCTGGGAAATCCCATGGACAGAGGAGCATCATGGAAGGCTACAGTACATGGGGTCACAAAGAGTCAGACACAACTGAGTGACTAACACTTCCACTTTCTTTTCTGTAATGTTAAGTGTTAAACAGTCTCTGAGATGCTGCCCACCACCCCGGCCAGAGTTCCTTTTCACACTGAATAGGGACCACCTTTGTAACCAACAGGGTTACTGCAGAAATCAAAGAGAATTTTGAGGCTAGCTCACACAGAAGATGTTGTGACTTCTGCCTTGACTGCTCTACAACTCCTTGCTCTAGGGAATGCAAAATCATGAGAACACTCAAGAAGGCCTAAAGAAAGGTCCATGTGGCTGGGAAGCTCATGAACCCTTATGCCAGTCAGTCACAAGCTAGCCAGGCATGTGAATAAAACCACCTTAAAGTGATCCATACCATTTCTGTCCTTTATCGTGCCCATCTTTGCATGAAATGTTCCCTTGATATCTCTAATTTTCTTGAAGAGATCTCTAGTCCTTCCCATTGGGTTGTTTTTCCTCTATTTCTTTGCATTGATCACTGAGGAAGGCTTTCTTATCTCCTTGCTATTCTTTGGAATTCTGCATTCAAATGGGTGTATCTTTCCTTTTCTTCTTTGCCTTTAGCTTCTCTTCTTTTCTCAGCCATTTGTAAGACCTCCTCAGACAACCATTTTGCCTTTTTGCATTTCTTTTTCTTGGGGATGGTCTTGATCCCTGCTTCCTGTACAATGTCACAAACTCTGTCCATAGTTCTTCAGGCACTCTGTCTATCAGATCTAATCCCTTGAATCTATTTGTCAATTCCACTGTGTAATTGTAAGGGATTTGATTTAGGTCATACCTGAAGGGTCTAGTGGTTTTCCCCATTTTCTTCAATTTCAGTCTGAATTTAGCAATAAGGAGTTCATGATCTGAGCCACAGTCAGCTCCTGGTCTTGTTATTGCTGACTGTATAGAGCTTCTCCATCTTTAGCTGCAAAGAATATAATCAATCTGATTTCAGTATTGACCATCTGGTGATGTTCACGGGTAGAGTCTTCTCTTGTGTTGTTGGAAGAGGGTGTTTGCTATGACCAGTGCGTTCTCTTGACAAAACTCTATTAGCCTTTGCCCTGCTTCATTCTCTACTCCCAAGGCCAAATGTGCCTGTTATTCCAGGTATTTCTTGACTTCCTACTTTTGCATTCCAGTTACACTTTAATAGTTAACTAATACAGACTGATGCTTCTACTGTCTCCATTTTACAGAAGAGCCTGGGAGTGTTTAAAACTTTAAATATAAGAAAATAAATATTTTTCTTTCTGTTGAACTTGTCTACCTCTGTGTTATTATTTGCCATTTCCCCAAAACATTTAACCTGTAATCGCCTGGATTTTCAAATTATTCATGTTGAACTTTTCTTCTAGGTTTGTTTGTTAAATAGGTTAACATCTCTAAATTAAAAAAAAAAAGAAATTTTAAATTCTGTACAGAAAATAAAGATATTATTGATTATATAATATATAGCCAAATTCACTAATTATTATATCTCAGCTTGTATTCCAAATCTGTAATACAACTTACGTATAAATTAAAAATCCCCTTTTCTTATAATTTGCCTTTGTAGCTGAAGAAGTAAGGCTGCTAACACAGCACATATAATTTGACTAAAGTTATCTAAATGCACAGTTGTACCTGGTAGATAAAAAGCACTTATTATTGGCCAGAAGCTATTCTGAATGCTACTAGATATTAACCATTTAATTCTCACATCAATCTATGAGGTAGGTACTATTATCCTCAGTTTACACACATACCGAGTTAAGGAAAGTGTCAAAGCCACAGATGAATCCTGGCAGCAGTCTGGTTTCTGATCCCATGCTCTTAACCACAAGCCTGTACTAGTTTTTTTAATCTCTTACTTATTTCAGAAAGTATTATGGGTAGGAGAAAGACCATGTGTTTTGGAATAGAGTTATTAAGCCCCTTATGTTTGTATGATTTAACCATTCTAAATCTGTTTTTCTCATATGTCTAATGGGCATAAAATAGGTTGTGTTTTTATTTTTATGAATAGTAGATAAAAACATGAATAAAAAACACCCTGTATAATGTCCGACCCATAATCAATATTTATTCATGTTTTATCTTTTCCCTACAGGTAGGTTTTTTATTAAAGCCAGCGAAGTTTAAGCTTCGGAGTTCTCCACTTTCACAGCCCTACCCAAGAACAATGTGCGTAATGTCATATTCACAACTTGTCTTCCTTTGCTTAGATGGCCTCCAAATTGTATGACTCTCAGACTCCCCAAAACCAGAATACTTCTGCCTTTTCATTAATTATTTCAACACTAAAGCAAGCCCAGTGGGCTCTAGTCTGGATAAGAGGGAGTAAATATACTCCACCTTTTCTGTTCCACCAAATATAGCTATAAAACCTGGCAAGAATATATCTCACAGCTATTAAGGTAGCAGGAAAATGAAGAACAACAAATTTTGAAGTACCATTTTCTTCTTTCTCTCATGTGCTTGGACTTCAGGCATTTCTGTGGTAGCAAAAGCAGGCAGCAAAAACAGGAATCCATAGGAACCAAAAATCTGAGTAAGGGGAACCTTCATCTCTGATTAGAGAAACACAGGTTCCAAAAGGGTGGGGCAAAACCATCTCTTTAGCCTCTCATGGCTTATTCCCAGACACAGGTATAATCATGGGACGTGCACAGTAGAGCATAATAACTAAAGCCCCAGCTTCCCAATCACAGAATCAAAATCAAAGTGAGAAATGGTAAAGAAGAGTTCTTCATGAACTCCTGGTCTCATCCCAAGCTACACACGCAGGGAACTGATCCTCAACAGTACACATGGACACTGACAATTGTTTGATAGAGCACTGCTCATTCTCAGATTGGCCACTGGGTGGCAAATAAGAGGACAAATCTAAATAACACTGAAAAGGCTTTAAAAACAGAATTGACCTAGGAAACAATTCATACTTGCCACTCATAGCTGTTTCATGTTGTTGTACAGCAGAAACTAACACAACATTGTAAAGCAATTATCCTCCAATGAAAAATAAATAAATAAAATTAAAAAAGAAAAAATTTACAGATGTCTGGTTGGAACCTGAATACTGAACTTATCTGAATCAATGTCCTACTAAAACTAAAATATTACTATTTCCCACAGACTTTATAAAAGACTCAGAGTCTCATAATAATCAAAATGTCCAGGATAAAACCCCAAATTAGTCAGCATATGAAGAAATAAGAAAAGTCTGAACTTAGAGGTGTGTCAGTACTCTGGAAAAGTTTGGATATTCCTCATATAAATATGTGCAATCTTATTCCTAGGTATTAACCCGAAAGAAGTCAATGCTCATGTTCACACAAAAATCTCTGTATCAACGTTTATAGTAGCTTTATTCATAATTGCCATACACTGAAAACAACCTGATATTGAAGGAATAACACTAAGCAAAAAATGAGACTGGGCTACTGATGCAACAACTTGGGTGAACCTCAGGCATTACAGCAAGTGAAAAAAGCCAATCTCAAAAGATTATATACTATATGATTCCATTTATACTGCATGCTCCAAAAGACAAAACTATTGTAATGTAGATAAAAACAGTGTTGCCAGGAACTGGGGTTGGGAGAAGGGTATGACTACATGCAACATAAGAAAAGTTGGAATGGCAGGGCAGGGCAGGGAATATAACTTTATAAATGTGAACACTGAGCACTACGTAAAACCTATTTGTGTTTTAAAATAAACAGAACTATATACACCAAAAGCCAATTTTATTGTCAGTTAATCTAAAAACTTAAAAAAAAAAAAAATTAAGCCCAAAATTTAAAAAAGAAGCAAAAAAATAAATTATTGGAATATTTATTAGAGCATCTGTAAGAGATGGTAGTATCAATTTACTGACTGAAAGGACATTTGGCCCATTATACTAAAATCCAGTGGAATCAACTAAACAGCATAAGAGCTGAAAATGACTTACAAAGGTACAATCTTACCCAATATGCTTCTAGTTCTACTATACATACAAAATCAAGACCAAAATAGCATATGGAAAGAAAATTCAAACACTGTGTCACTGTCAGTCACCAGCCAGCAACTCAGGTCTTCTGAGGATACAGAGGAAACTGAAGGTTTATCTAAATTACTTCAGCTAAGAATCTGTCTCTGGAAGTTCCATTCCAATGTTAATAATTCCACCTGGAAATTCCAAGCTAGGTTCTCTATAATACCATGTAGGCAGTGTTTTCATCTTCTCTGTCACATTAAAAAAAAGGTGAGGGAATTTTACTTCCGAAAGGTGGTACAAACATCCTCATCCCTACTCCTCTGACTGTGTGCTCAGTTGCTTCAGTCGTGTCCGACTCTTTGCTACCCCATGGACTTGTAGCTCGTCAGGCTCCTCTATCTATGGTATTTTCCCAGCAAGAACACTGGAGTGGGTTGCCATGCCCTCCCCTCCAGGGGATCTTCCCTACCCAGGGATGGAACCCATGTCTCCTTCAATGCAGACAGATTCTTTACTGCTGAGCTACTGAGGAAGCCCAACTAAAAACACTGGACATTATATAAGAAAACTCTGAAAGGAAGAAATAAAGGCAAGCTAGTTTGGGACTTCAAGACCCAAGGAACAACATAGTGTTGAGTTCCCTGGATCTTCTTTTCACCCTATACATCCTAGACTTGAAACTGAAGAAGCCAGCAACAAAGAAATGCCAATGAGGTGCAGACAAAAAACTCCCAACAAAAGCCAGGTCTAAAAGACCAGGAAAGCCTACGGAGAGCAAATTTTTACACAATGACTGCACTATATGAGATAAACATGACAAAAAAAACTATGGCCCCTGACCACCACAATGGAGTGGTGTCAAAGAAGTGCAAGGGGGGAGCTGGGATTTTTCACTCAGTCATACAGTAACAAGTTCAAGTCCTCCCTCTCCTCCTACATATACAGAGTCAATGGCGATCAGGTGCAGACAGATAACTTCCATTATCCCCCTAGTGGTAACAGTGTTTCTCTCTTTCTCCCCACTTGGGTGGTATCAGAAGAGGCCCAGTGAAGACACATCAGGACTTTGACTACTACCCAGTAGCAAAGAGGTCACCCCAACCCTGCTCCTTGGTGCCAGAGGAGGCCATGTGTAAAGCAGTAATGAAACACTCCTGACCCTTCCAGTGGCAGCGGTACCTTCAGAGCTGAGTGAGGGATGGGACCTCCCACTTCAGCCTGGAAGTACTAAAGATTCCTTCTCTACCTTGGATGTCAATGGCAGCCAAGTGGGAAAGACTAGATTTCTCTTCCTTTCTGGCAGTAATAAGATGGCGTCATCCCTCACCTCTGATATAACAGTGTCAGAGGAAGTTAGCTAAACCAGGAAATTTATGTAAGATCCAAAGATTCACAACACAATGCCCCAAATATCCAGGTTTCAATTGAAAGTCATTTCACATACCAAAACTAAGACTGCCTCAACTTGAATAAAAATAAACACATGACAAAGATGAGACGTTAAAATTATCCAACAAAGATTTTAAAGCAATTATTATTAAAAAAAAAAGTTTCAATGAGCAGTTGCAAACATATTTGAAACAGAAGAAAACATAAAATGTCTCAGAAAATAAATAGAAAATATCAAAAAGAACCAACTGGAAACTTTGGAACTGAGAAAAACAATATCCAAAATTTAAAACTTAATGAATGGGATCAAAGGCAGAGTGGATGGGACAGAGGAAAGAAATCAGTGAATTAGAAAAGAAAACAATAGATATTATGCAAGTGGAACAAAAGAAAGAAAAAAGTCTGAAAATTCTCAACAGAGCCTCAGGGATCTATGACAATAACAAACTTTTAAAATCCATGTGACTATAATCCAGGGAGGAAGGAGGAAAAAAGGGCAAGTTTGGGAAGGTACACAAACAAATAATGGCTAAAAACTTGTCAAATCTTGTAAGCAACATATACCAAGACACATGGTAATCACGGAGATTATCTCATCACGGAGATGAGACGGCAGTGGCAATTTTTCAAGAGCTGAAAAAACAGGACTGTCAACCTAGGATCCTATACCCTGTGAAAATATCCTTCAAGAAGGAAATGATTACTCAGCCATTAAAAAAAATACATTTGAATCGGTTCTACTGAGATGGATGAAACTGGAGCCCATTATACAGAGTGAAGTAAGCCAGAAAGAAAAACAACAATACAGTATACTAATGCATATATATGGAATTTGAAAGATGGTAACGATAACCCTATATGCGAGACAGAATAAGAGACACAGATGCATGGAACAATTTTATGGACTCTGAGGGAGAAGGTGAGGGTGGGACGTTCTGGGAGAATAGCATTGAAACATGTATATTATCATATGTGAAACAGAACACCATTCCATGTTCGATGCATGAGACAAGGGCTCAGGGCCGGGGCAATGGGAGGATCCAGAAGGATGGGATGGGGAGGGAGGTGGGTTGGGGGTCCAGGAGGGGGAACACATGTAAACCCATGGCTGATTCATGTCAATGTATGGCAAAAACTATTGCAATGTTGTGAAGTGATTGGCCCCCAACTAAAATAAATAAATTTATAAAAAAAAAAAAAAAGAAGGAAATGAAAATAAAGACATGATCAGAGGAAGAAAAAGTGAGAGAAGTTTCACCAACAGACCTTACCAAAAAGAGCAGCTAAAGAATGCTAATAAGCATAAAGGAAAAAAATAAAAGAAGGAACCTCAAAATATAACTAAGAAAAAAGAACATGCTAAGCAAAAATATGGGTAAATACAATATGCTTTCCTTCTTCTCTTGACTTTTCTAAATTAATTTTGATGGTTTTAACAAATTGTAACAGTATCTAATACAGTTCTAAACGTACGTCGAGTATTTAAGACTGTATTATAAATGCAGGAAGTAAACGGACATAAAGAAAGTAGATGTAAATGTACTAATTAAAAACCAGATTAGCGGTGGGTTAAAAAACATGATCTAACTATATACTACAAAAAACTCACTTCAAATACAATAGCATAGGTAGGTTGAAAGTAAAAGAATGGAAATGGTATATCCTGCAAACATTAATCAAAATGAAGAAAGAGTGCTACATTAATCAGAAAAGAAGACTTCATAGCAAAATCACCAGACACAGACAGAGACATTAAGGGCCTCATGATAAAAGGGCCATACCACCAAGATGATAGAACAGTCCTAAATGTGTATATACTAATAATGGATCTATAGACTATGTAAAGATCAAAACCTATAGAACTGATACGAGACACAGATAAATTCAGAGTGTGAGACATTGACAAACCTCTCTCAGAATGACTGGAGAAAAAATAAGAATATACAAGATCTCAACAACATCAAACAACATGATCTAACCAACATTTATAGAACACCTGACGCAACAACAGCGAATGACATTCTTTTTCAAGTGCCCAGGGAATACATACCAAGAAAGATGATATGCTACACTATAAAACAGGCTCATCAACAAACTTAAAAGTAAAATCTTGGGCTTCCCTGGTTGCTCAGTGGTAAAGAATCCACCTGCCAATGCAGAAGACACAGCTTTGACCCCTGGGCTAGGAAAATCCCACATGCCGTGGAGCAACAAAGCCAGTGCACCACAACTACTGAGCCTGTGCTCTAGAGCCCAGGTACCCCAGCTCTTGAGCCCATGTGCCACAACTACTGAAGTCCACGGACCTAGAGCCCATATTCCACATTATGAGAAGTCACTGCAATGAGAAGCTTGCACACTGCAACTAGAGAGTAGTCCCCACTCTATGAAACTAGAGAAAGCCCACATAGCAACGAAGATCCAACACAGGCAAACATACATATATACATACATAAATAAACAAAATTTTTAAAAAAGGAAATTAAAATCTTAAGGGTATGTTCTCTGACCACAACAGAATCAAATTAGAAATTATTAGCAGAAAGATTAACAGGAATACTCCTTAACATCTGAAAACTAACAATGTAAATAATCCATGAATCAAAAGTCTCAAGGGAAATTTTTTGAAAAACACACTGAACTTAAATGAAGATGGAAATATAACTTATCAAGATTTGTGGGAACTAGCAAAAGCAGTGCTGAGAGGGGAATCAGTAGCACTAAATGCTTTTATTTTTGGAAAAGGAAATCTTTCAAATCAGTAATTTAAACTCCCACCTCAAGAATCCTGAAAAAGATCCAAATAAGCAGAAATTAAGGAAACAATAAAGAGAAGAAATCGATGAAATTAAAAATAGAAAAATGATTCTGGTATTACCTTGATACCAAAATCAGACAAAGATAGTACCAAAAAGGAAAACTACACATCAGTATTCCTCATTAGCATAGATGCAAGAATCCTCAACAAAATACTAGCAAACAGAATTCAACAATATATAAAAAGAATTCTATAACGTAACCAGAAACTTATTTCAGGAATGCAAGGATAGTTTGATACTCAAAAATCAATTAATACAATCCACCATATTAACAGGTAAAAAGAGAAAAATCATATGACCATATCCATTGATTCAGAAAAAATATTCAACAAAATTCAACATCCATTCACGATAAAAAAAAAACTTTCAGTAAAAAGAATCAAGGAAAATTTCTTCGTTTGATGAAGAGAATCTAAAAAGAACCTACAGCTAACACTAAAACACCAACATATTAAATCCCTTTTTTCCTAAGATCAGCTACAAGGCAAAAATATCCACTTTCATTACTCTTATTATATAGAGCTCTTAAGTTCTGCAAGCACAGTAAATCAAGGAAAGGAAACATGCTGTGCTTAGTCATTCAGTCATGCCTGACTCTTTATGACCCTATGGACTATAGCCCACCAGGCTCCTCTGTCCATAGGGATTCTCCCAGCAAGAATACCGGAATGTGTCACTCTGCCCTCCTCCAGGGGAGCTTTCCAACCCAGGGATCAAACTCAGGTCTCCTGCATTACAGGTGGATACTTTACCAGATGAGCTACCCAGGAAGCTCTTAAAAATAATATAGTTCTGAAAAAAGAAATAAAACTATCTCTATTTACAGAGGATATAATTGTCTATATGGAAAATCCCAAGGAATATACAAAAACAATTTCTAAAATGAATACATGAATTTATAAGGTCAAAAGATGCAAGTTCAATATACAAAAGTCAATTACATTTTTATTTATGAACAATGAACAAATGGACATCAAAATTAACATTTTTAGATACTAGAAATAAACATGTAGACAACATAATTAAAAATACAATACCATTTACAATAGTTTTTAAAATGAAGTGAAAAGTGAAAGTGTTAGTCACTCAGTCACGTACGACTCTTTGAGACCCCATGGACTGTAGCCCACCAGGCTCTGCCCACAGAATTCTCCAGGCAAGAATACTGGAGTGGATTGCCAAGCCCTTCTCCAGGGAATCTTCCTGACCCAGGGATCGAACCCGGGTCTCCTGTATTGCAGGCAGATTTTTTACCACCTGAGCCACCAAATAGTTTTTAAAATGAAGTAATTAATTATAAATCTAACATAATTATAAATCTAATAACTTTCTATATAAAGTCTATTCTAGTTCTTTCAGAACCAGAGTTGTTTTAGATTAGTTAAAATAATTTTGAAAAAGAAGAATGAAGTGTGAAAAATCAGTCAACCTGATTTCAAGACTTTATATGTAGCTACAGTAATTATCAAGAATGTATGATATTGCTGGAGAAAAAGACACAAAAGACCAGCGAAACAGAATGGAGAATCAGAAACAGATCCACTTAAATATACCTATCTTTTTTTTTGACCAAGGCACAAAAGCAATTCAACAGATGAAGGTTAGCCTTTCTAAACCAATGTTGCTGGAGCAACTGGACATCCATAGCAAAGAAAGGACCTCAACCTAAGAAACATACTTTATACAAATGAATGAATACAATGAATCATGAACTTAAAGGTAAAACACAAAACCATAAAAATTAGAAAGGCTTCAGAATATAGGGGCTAGGTAAACAGTTCTTGGACTTGACAATAAAAACACAGTCCATAAAAGGAAAAACTGATAAACTGAACTCCAACAAACTTCAAAACTTTAGCTCTGCCAAAAACCCTATAAAGAAGATGAAAATATAAGGTACAGACTGGGACGAAATACACGCCAACCACATATTTGACAACTATTAACTGGAATATATAAAGAACTCCCAGAACACAGCAGTAAAAAAGCAAAAAATCCAATTAGAAAACGGATGAAAGTCATGAAATGACATTTTTACCAAAGTGTATATACAGTTTACCCTTAAACAATGCAGGGGTTAAGGGGTGCTCACTCCTCTTCCCCCCAGAACAATTAAAAATTGTGTGTAACTTTACAGTCAACCCTTTGTGGTTCCAACCAACCACAGATCATGCAGTACTGCGAAACATGTGGTTCCAACCAGCCACAGATCATGCAGTACTGCGAAACATATTCACTGAGAAAAAATCCATGTTTCAGTGGGCCTGTGCAGTTCAAACCCATATTGTTAAAGAACTATTTCTTTCGTTTGTTGACAACACTATAACCTACAGAAGTACTACTGAAATTCTAATGATTCTAAAGACATGTATATATATCCCAATTATATATATTTGATAGAGTGCTGTGATATTACTAAAGATATATTTTTACTGTATTGATGCACTCACAACTTGCATTTATCTCCAGAGAATTATGCTGAATGAAAAAGTCAATCTCAAAAGACTGCTTACTATATGACCTTATTTCTATAAACATGCTAAAGTAACAAAATTACACAAATGGGGAGAAGATTAGCAATTGCAAGCAATTATAAAGGGGGAGGGAGCAAGAGGAAAGTGGATGTGACGATACAAAAAGAAACATAGAGATCCTTGAGGAGATGGAAATGTTCTACATGTTGGCTATATATATGTTGATACTCTGGCTGTGATATTTTATCAGTTTTGTAAAATGTTATCACTAGGGAAACATGAATAAAAGGTACACAGGATCTCCTGATATAATTTCCAATAACTGCACATGAATTGACAATTACTTGAAATAAAAAGTTTACCTAAAAAACTATATAGCAATAACAAACAAAAAGCAGGTAAGCAGTGTGTACTTCTTCATGTTCTCAATCCTTGGGTGATGAGTCTCCTTGCAAGGCCTTGGACTAGGGTTACCAAGCCAACTCTATGCTCACTCTCTACACTCCTCCTTAGCCAACATCATTCATTCTGGAGGCAATTACCTTATGCCAATGACTGCCAAATTTGTATTTCAAGCCAATTCGTCTCTTCTGAAGTCCAGCCAAGAGATCTGCTTCCCTTGGGGCTGTCCCTGTTTCAGTAGTTGTCACTGTATCATGCAATGCACCGGATGCTACTGTTAATGTGTGGTTTCCTCTGTCTCACTCTCACACATCTAGTCAATCATAAAACACTGTTAATTCAAGTTCCCAAACACAACGCAAAATCAGTCCACTTCTCACCTTCACTGCTCCACCTGGTCTAAACTACTACTAAGCCACTGATCCCTTGACTGACTTTTGCATCCCTGTTGTGCCCCTCTCAAAAGCACCCCTTCTGCAGCAACCAAACTGATCTGGACAAAAAGCAAATATGAACAGCTCACTCTCTAGCTGAAAACCTTTCAATTTTACCCACTGGGCTTGGGATATAATCTCAAAGCACACAAAAATCTCACATATTCTAATTTCCACCTGAATGATTTACCTTTTTTGTTCTTTTCTAAAACCCAGTTATAATATTCTTCTAGTTTCTCCTAGACATCCTGCTCTTTCTCACCTCAGGCCCACTGCGTTTCATCCCACCACCCCCAGCCCAATCTACCTAATTATCTATTCATCGGGTCTTATCCATTACTTCTTCCAAGATGGGTTTTCCTAAATTTCAGATAAGGAATAGGTCCCTTATTGAATAACGAAAGAGATACCTATACAACTTGAAATAAATCTAATTAAAGTGTTTTAATATAAAAAAAAATCAAATACTTCTAAGATTCATGCAAAGATAATATCTCAGGTATAAATAACATTTCAATCCACAAGTCATATATATTTGCTTTGGTGGATTATTTAATTTAGACATAGATACAGAAACACTTTTACATTCATTTTCTTTGGAACTTTCTAAATATGAAATACAGTAATAATAATGCTCTTAGTAAGAAGTTTTGTCATTCATAGTCAAACTATGACTGTGATCTCAGATTTCTGATTTGCAGAACTGTGAGAAATAAATGTTTGTTGTTTATAAGCCACTCAGTCTGTGATATTTTGTCATAGTACCTTGAATTGACTAAGATGGAAAATTGGTACTGACAGTGTGGTACTGCTATAACAAATACCTAAAAATGTAAAGTGGCTTTGGAACAGAGAGTAATAGGTAGAGGCTGGAAGAGTTTTGAAGTGCAGGCTAGAAAAAGCCTACATGACAGTGAACAGACCATTAAAAGCTATTCAGGTGAGGGCTCAGAAGGATAAGAGAAGATCTACAGAGAAAGCCTCAATCTTCCTAGAGAACTCCGAAGTGGCCTTGAACAGAATGCTGGTGGAAAGATGGACAGTAAAGGCCAGTCTGATGAGATCTCGAATGGAAATGAGGAACCTGTTATTGGAAATTGAAGGCAAGGCAATCCTTGTTAAAAAGTAGAAAAGAAAGTGGCTATATTGTGCTCATGTCTGAGTATTTTATGGAAGATAGAACTCGTGGTTCTATCCTGTGGAAGACAGACATATCCAACAAAACTGGCTATTTGGCTAAAATTGTTTTCTAAGCAAAATGCTGAAGGTACCATTGGTTCCCTGGAATATTACAGTAAAACGTGAAGAAGAAAGAAGGACAAAGACAAAATCTGTAATCAAAAAAGAAACAAATCTAAAATTTGGAAAACTCGCAGCTTATTCATTTTACAAAACATGAGCAAGTATGTTTGAGAGACCACTAAGTGTGGGGCCAAGAAACTTTTTGATGAGAAGATGAGTATGTGTATGAACCAGAGATTTAATCAGCCACCTCAGCAACTGCAATTCGAATCCAAGGGGAAAGAGATAGGAACAAATAAAGACTGGCTGTCAGACTTCTTGAAATTCATAGGAGGGAACCATAGCACTATTCTGCTTCAAACGTGTGATATTCAAGACAAGATAAGGACTTCCCTAGTGGAGCAGTGGGTGCAGACACTGGCAGTATCTCCAACTGCCAATGCAGGAAACATGGGTTCAATCCCTGGTCCAGGAAGATTCTACATACTGGAGAGCAATTAAGCCCGTGTGCCACAACTACTAAGCTCTAGGACCCCTGAACTACAACTAATTACCCTGGGCCGCAACTACTGAAGCCCGTGCACCTAGAGCCTCTGCTCCCTCACCACAATGAGAAGCCCATGCACCATAACTAGAAAGTAGCCCCCAGCTCTCCGAAACTAGAGAAAGCTTGTGTGCAGCAACAAAGACCCAGCCCGCCAAAAGTAAATTAATTTTTTTTTTAAAACAGACAAGGTGATTCACAGATCATCATTTTCAAAAGTGGGAAGGGCTAGGTTTCAGAAGACTTCCAGTCAAAGGCATGGGAGCCAGACCCCTCCCCAGCAGAGCTGTTGGGAAGCAGCTATCGTCATCAAGATTTCCAAGAATGGAGCCATTTGGAGCTACAGGCACAAGACCCAAGCAGAGGGCACAGTAAAGGCAAGGCCAACACAGAAACCTCCACTGGAGCAACACTCAGCAAAGTGGTGGGCGACGGGCTGCAAGTTCCCTCAACTCTAAACCAGTAGAGCCACAGGTGTACTATTCCTGCCTGAGAGAGATGCTGCGGGCTGTGCTCAGCAAAGCCATGGAGGCAGGGATGCTCTCGTGTGTCCAGTAAGAGGGTCCACAGTAAGTGGGCCTGGCAAGCAGAGCATCAAATTTAAGATTATTCTTGAGACTTAAGATTTAAGGCTGTTTGCCCTGTTGGGTTCTGACTTGCTTACAGTTTTCTTTCCTATTGCTCCCTCTTAGAAGGGGAGTGTTTAACTCTGTGCCCATCCCACCACTGCTGGTTGGAAGCACATAATTTGTTTGATTTCACAGGCTCACAACTAAAGGTGAATTTGCCCCAGATGACTCACTACTTGAATCTCACTCATACTTGATGTAGATCATATTTAGATAAGACTTTGGAATTTAGACTGTTGAGTCAATGCTGGAACCAGTGAAGAAGCTGGGGCTATTGGGATAGTGTGAATGCATTCTGCATGTAAGAAGTTCATGAATTTTGGGGAGGCAGCAGTAGAATGCTGTGGTCTAAATGTTTGTGTTTTTCCCCACCCCAAATAGATGTGCTGAAATCCTAACACCCAACACGATAGTATTTGGAGGTGGGGCCTTTGGAAGGTAACAAGTCATGAGGGTTGAGTCCTCATGAATGGAATTAGTGCCCTTTAATTGGCCATTTGGGGCTTCCTAGGTGGCTCAGTGGGTAAGAATCCACCTGCAATACAGGAGATGTAGGAGATGCAGGAGATGCAGGTTCAATCCCTAGGTCAGGAAGAGCCCCTGGAGGAAAGCATAGCAACCCACTCCAGTATTCTTGCCTGGATATCCCATGGACAGAGGAGCCTGGCGGGCTACAGTACATAGGGTTGCAAAGAGTCAGATACTACTGAAGCAACTGAGCATGCATGCATGCACAACTGGCCATTCTGTCATGTGAGGATACAAGAAGTCTGCAATCCAGAAGAGGGCCTTCATCTGGCCATGCTGGCACCCTGATTTTGGACTTCCAAACTCTAGGACTATGAGAAATAAATGGTTTTTGTTTATAAGCCACCTGGTCTGTGGTATTTTGTTACAACAACCTGAACAGACTAAGAGAGACTTATTCATTATGAATAATTCGGCAACCAATGCACTATTTTCTTGCGATTCTTCTTTGCCTTTTAATGGGCTTTAAGGACAACTTCTTACACACACACGCACACACACACTTAGCAGTTAAGTTTGCTGTGTAAAAAGCCATACATGCTTTGTAAATAAAACTACAATTTGAACCTAAAGTTTAAATTTCTTTCTAAAATTTGCTAAGCTTGAGTCTGGTCTCTTAATAATGATAAAAACAACAACAAAGGAAAAAACATAGCAAAATAACCATTGGGATATGCCATGTAAAAAGAAATTTGTACGAAGCTTTAGAAAATATGTCCATAAGCACTTTCTGAATAGTAATTTAGAAAGGTTAGGGTCTAGATCTTTACATTTTAAAATTCTACAACAGGAAGTATTGAATCTGTATTTCCCAATTTCATGTGTTTTTTTTTTCAATATCCCATGTTGATATAAAACTATACATGGACACTTTGCATTGAGTACTACTCAAGAATTAACTAATTTCACTAGTAATCATACCTTCATCTATTTGTCATATTACAGTTTTCAACTGTGCTTCTGTATAGTTCATATATACTGGTTCATAGTTCTTTACACATTTACATCCTCATTTCCTCTTAAAACACCTAGTTACAAGCAGCATTAGGAAGCATAAAAATAAAGAATGGGTCATGAGAATGGATTTCAGACTATGAGATAAGAATAGCCATGTAAAAATACAACCACTATTGATTGATGTAAAATATGCCTACAAAATAGGAACTTGGGATTACTGAGTGGGTTTGCAAAAGAAGCCAGGGATACTCTACAAGTGCAGCTTCCCAAGGGTTTCAGTAGTGGTGGTTTAGTTGCCAAGTCACGGCCGACTCTTGCGACCCTATGGACTGCAGCCCGCCAGGCTCCTCTGTCCGTGGGATTCTCCAGGTAAGAATACTGGAGTGGGTTGCCATTTCCTTCTCCATCCAGGGTTTTACTGCTCATCTTTTGCCAGCCTCAGGTGAATAAAGCTGGGTGTTTCCAAACTGTGAAGGAGGACATACAATCAAACCTATAATAACCAAAAGGCTGGAGGAGTAGCTTGGTCTGATTGACTAAATTTACTTATAAGGCCTTTTTGTTTCAACTACTGCTATTGCAAACCTTCCTAAAATGTATTAAGGAATACTTTCTTGCTTTAGGAAGTACAATATAGTGAACATAATTAAATCACCAGTGACTGCAGGTCTTATCATACAGTAGGGTCAGCCTTGTTGTGAGCATCAGTTTTCATTGGATCCTAATGAAGATGTGCACATTTGGGCTAAATGTATACTGACTGGCCCTAGGCTATTCATTCCTTGAGAGCCCCTCTTTTTTTAAAAAACTCAATTTTTTAAAATCAGTTTTTCAAGGGGAGGAAAGGAGCTTATTTTCCTAAAAGTCAAAAACCAGGAAAAATAAACCTGGTTATCTGAGCTTTTACTCTATCACTGGAGCTTTTCTAAAGTAATAGGTATTCTTGAAAAATCTGTTCCATTTCAATAGTTTTAAGGAAATAAATGCCCGAGGGCAAAGCTGGGGAGACGAAAGGGAAAAATCCAATTCCTATGTGGAGAAGAAAACGACACTGAAGAAAGCTGAGCCATATCCGGGTATTTACTAAGTACATACTATGTACTAAGTACGCTGCTAAGCACTCTGGCTATGGTGTTTGGTGTCTAGGTCTCAGTTTCTTCATCTGCAAAATTAAAAGTCAAGCTATATATGCCTTTCATTTACTATTCCCCACATTGTGATTCAGTATGAACAAAGTGACATTACCACGATCCACTGTGTATAAATATGGGTGGTGAAAAAACTTTCCAAGGGGAGTTAGGATGCCCAAACTCCTGAGAATCCTATTCTCTGCAGTTCATTTAGAATGCTGGCTAGTCATTTTACTCCTCTTTTATTGCTTTGGGCAGAACACTAAATGAATAACAAAGCAAGAGTTGACTGGGCTATATGTTATGGGATTAAATATTAAATATTCCAAAAGAGACAGTGAGTGTCCATGGAGGCTTTAGTTCCTTTCCGTTTTCTTTGAATTCTTATCCTAAATGACAAGTGGCATTAGCACTTGTGGTCTGATCCACAGAGCACCGGAGTGAACACCAGGAGAGCTGGATCTGGGTTCTAGCCTTGAATGTGGCAAACTGGGATCTTGGACAAGTCACCTGCTTATCTGCAAAATATTTTCTTCCATTTCTGTCATTAAACAAGAAAGCCGTGACAAATTCAACACATTTCTTTTTAAAATAAAGATATACACAAATAGTTAAGGAGAATGCCCCCATGTACTTTGATTTTGGAAAGGCATTTGACCAAGTGTTGAATACAAACATTAAGACAGCCTGCACAAATGGGATCCTAACTTTGAACAGAAAACACTGAGTAATGAATCAGAAGAAATGATGGAAAGATGGACTGAATTAAGAAGATTAAATTTAACTGTGGATTCAAATGAATGATCTAAATCACTCTTTAAAATCGCTGCTATATGCATATAACATACTTCTGGCATCAAGTTCGAATATACCCCTTTCCCTGTATGGAAGAACTGATTCACTGGGTTTTCTTCTTATGTTTCCAAAGTATAAATGTAAACTTTGGTACTACAGTGGGAAAACAAAATGTATTACGCATGAAGGACAAGAGGCCTGACTTAAGTACAGTTCATGTGAAAAAGGAGCTTGAGCTGACTTCGAGCTCAACATGAGTCAACAGTGCTTTATGACTGCCAAAAACACTAGCATAAGCTCAGCCACCAACAACAGAAGTGTAATGTCCAGAACAAGAGAGCTACAGCTTTACTGTATTCTCTGCATCCTGAACTGGGCACCACACTTCTAGAATGGTGGGCTCTGTCCCCAGGACACCCTATTCAAGAATGATACTCACAAAATAAACGCAGTTCCATGACAGGGAGTAGCCAGAATGGGAAAGGGCCTAGAAAAAAAGCCCCCGAGACTGAAAAACCTAAGACTATTTCTCTTGGAAAAGCTAAGCCTTGGGGGAGAGAGATTAAATATCTGATGAGCTGCTACAGACAAAGTTCAGACCTAACAGAACACACAGCAAAGCAGACCTAGTGTCATACAAACAGTACCCAAAACAGAATGGGCTGCTCTAGCACTGGGGACAGTCAGGTAATGCAGCCATTGTCAACTCTGGCTACACATTAGAAAACACCTGGGACCAGTTTCAAATCTATCAAAGCCCAGGCCCCACCCCCAACCAATTAAAGCAGAATCCCTGGGGTTGGGCCTGGGCAATGGGAGCTATTGAAAGTTCTCCAGGGGTTTCTAACGTGAAGCTACTCTTGAGAATGACCAAGGTAAATACAGTCAGGGTGGCCACCGGTCTGTGTGTGGTATAGTGCAGAGGGAATTCCTTCTCAGAAGCCTGTATTAGGTTTAACTTATTAACATCAGCCCATATGATCATGAAGATTAGCTCTCTTTGCAAATATTTGAGAAGAAATCAAGTTTAAATGGCACAGTCTCTTAAAGAGAAGAATTTAGGTTGCATTATAATAGCTAGTCTTTTCTATCCATGAATAACTGCCTTCAGTGATTTAAGCATTAGCATCTTTGTGGAGAAGAACAATAGTACTGGCACGTTTATATGTTGATAAATTTAAACAATTTAATTCCAAAATTTTGTAAAATAAATTTAAAATTAGCTAACATTCAAGAGTTTTCAAGTTTCTTCCATGACAAAATAATTCTTAAAATCAAGCAGGATCTCCTTTGTAGCTTGAATGGACTCTGTCACTAGTAGCTTATCCGATGTACATGATAAAATGTTCTATTTTCCTACCTTAAATATTTTTCTAAAATATTTTATAACATAACAGCCTGGATTTTTTGTAACCAATATACAGTCCTCCACATTTCCTTCAGTGTTGGTTATATTTTCATTCTTAATCCTATTCTTCTGATCACTGAATAGAGGCATTTATACATATTTCCTAATCTCCTTTGAAAAAGACACATCCAGAGCCTTCTGGTCTTAATACCGGTCAGGCAATCACTTGTAGTGGGTGGGGTTACGTGTCTAAATTTTAGTGACCCTTCCAGGCTTTTCTACTTAGATGTAACATACCCTCTAAACTTTAAAACTTTCACTTTAGGTTACGACAGTAAATCACCAACCATTTCCTTTTACTTTTGCCATCTGTCAATGTAAAAAGCTCCAAATGAATCTGAAGCTTCATCTAGGCTATACCAAGTCTCTCTCATTAATCGTTGTCATGAGGTTTCTAAATAATGCGAGAAGTATTAAAGATCATCACCTTGTTTACAACCACCACCAAAAGAGCCTGGAATAATGCCGTGGATTTGGCTAGACGGATTTAAGCTAAAGGAGAATTTCAGGAGTCTTGGTGTGGGGACTAAGCATAAAGTTAACATTTTACCAGTAGCTGGCTAACTGTACCACGTTTCAAGTAACGACTGCCCTTTCTGCATCAAAACACTAGAAAGAATTACGACCTTACAGCCATCTGAGCGGCTGCTGGGCGGACAGTCTGCTCCACAGCCAAGAGTCACCTTTCCATTTTTCAAGCACATACCTCTCACAGAAATGTTTTCAGTGCGGCAGTCTACAGAGCTGGCTATAACACCGGCACGATGTGACAACAAAATTCATGATGATTTTGCTTTTTCAGCCTGCCCCTTCCTTTTTTTTTTTTTTTAAATTCTTCCCTCCCCCTCCATCCCCCAAAGAAAACCAAACCCACAATACTTCCACAAAACCTGACTCAGACTTATGAATATAATGCTTTCAGTGAAAGCTGACCAGCTTTACAGGAGAACAGCCTTCATGAGAAGCAGGAAGCTGATCTGAGCAGCAGAGAGAGCAGGGATGGGGCGGAGCAGAAAGGAACTGAGCTGGGGGGGGGGAGAGCGAAGCACAGACAGTCCTGGCTGCTTCTAGTTACTTATTGACAGTTTCATCTTATAGCACAGATTTATGAGCAGGGTGAGCATCGGCCCTGCCATACCTTTTCTTTCTTTTACGAATCTCTGGCAATCTGGTAAACTATTACACAGGGGAAAGTGAGGCCTTACAGCCTCATCAGAGCCCAGTTGCAGGGAAATGATGTAAGCTTCCCACCTCCCACCAGCCCCGCTCTGCCAATCCACCTCTACTCTGACCTGTTAGCATCCCCTCCCTTCCCCCCACAACCCCGTGACCCTGCCCTAGGCCTGTGGGGCCCCAGGCTCGCCTAGTTGTGTCCTACTGTGCAGCAGCAGAAAATATTTGCCAGGGGATAAGGGGTATTTTAGTTTTGAGAAAAATCTTCAATGAAAAAGTAAATGCTCTCTGTCTATAAAAAAAAAAATGCTGAGTCGATAAAAGCTAATCAGTCCCCAGGAGAAATAATATTAAATAGGATGGAGGTAAGCAATGCAATTTTGCAAAAGGCAGCAGAAGGTATGATGTAGCAAAGGGTATAGTAATGGGAATTAGGAGACACAGGTTCTCCTATTCTGATACCACCTCAATGACCTTGAACAATTGGTTTAATCTCTCTGGTTTCATTTTCTGTAAACGGAAAGAGTTAATATAAATTACATCTGAAGTCTCATGTAGTAATTTTATGAATTGAGAAGCAAAAGAAACAAATCGGGGGTAAAAAGTAATCTGTCGCCAATTGTTTCTTGTTTACTCAAAACTGCACATAATTTCTTATACTGAGCTATTTAAAATATGCTTTGCCAATGTGTGAGTAAATATGAGTAGGGTTAGCAAAAAGATGTATAGGGGGAAAAGTTACAGGCAATTTGACTGTTAATCCTGACCTGGAGCATTTGTAGACAATGAGGACTGTGAAGATTCATGTTCAGTAAAGAACAATTTATAAACTTGATTTATAAACAGATGCTTAGAAGCAATTAAGACTTTTAACATTATCCTAGACAACATAAACTATTTTTTACCTTGGTCAGCAGTGTTCTAAGTTTAAAGGGTGCTCATGCAATGGGTGCGTGCACACACACACAAACACCAAGGGGGAGATTTTTTTTAATTAAGAGCTCATCTGCGACCCCATGAATTGCAGCACGCCAGGCCTCTCTGTCCATCACCAACTCCCGGAGTCCACCCAAACCCATGTCCATCGAGTCGGTGATGCCATCCAACCATCTCATCCTCTGCCGTCCCCTGGGTAGGATTGGGGCAGGAGGAGAAGGGGATGACAGAGGATGAGATGGTTGGATGGCATCACCGACTCGATGGACATGGGTTTGGGTGGACTCCGGGAGTTGGTGATGGACAGAGAGGCCTGGCGTGCTGCAATTCATGGGGTCGCAAAGAGTCGGACACGACTGAGCGACTGAACTGAACTGAATATAACTTGTTACTAGGACAACAGTCTTCCAATTACGACAGGCAACTCCTAGAAGTGCCTATCGTTCTGAAGGGTATGAAAGGTATGCAAACACACAGATGATAAATCAATTTCCAGATCAACCCTTCTAAGTGCCCTTGATCTGCCTGAGAATGCCCCTGGAAAGTAGGGTCACCTGTCCCTCCCACTTCTTTCCTATCCTCCTTCTCCCACTTCACAAAATCAAGGCACACAGTTGCTCATCGCCAGTGTCACTCTGTGGCCCTGCTTGTGGTAAGAAAAAAACCTCTGAGCAGGACCTAAGGAGACAATTAGAAATACTGGTAGTGAAGAAGTGTGTAGCTCTAATCACTCTTCTCTTGCAACTCAGGTGGGTTGTGCCAATTTTTTGCTTGAAAGAAAATTGGAGGAGGGCCTAATTTGGTTGTCAGCTGGTAAATCAGTAAAGATAATGTTAAATGATAGAGCACAGTGGTTTTGAATGAAGAGTTCAAAGAACTAAGTGACACTGCTATATTAATACTCTCATCCTCATCAACATATTTATGTAAACAAAATTTCACAGTGTATATATTAAAAAGAATGAAAAGTATGCTGAACTCTTTCTGTAATTAATAATATTCATATGCTGATAAATGAACTAACCAGAAAAAAAGCACCAATAGTGTAGTGATAATTTCCAGTAAATAACGTTTATCTCTAATATTATTTATCAAAATTTGTAATTCACAAGTTATTTCGATCAACTATGTACTAATAACGACTAGTAAGTTTAAAAATTACCTAAAGTCTTATTATCACAGTAAGTTAAATTCTGTCACCAAAAGTATGACAGAGTGATCAAAAATATGTTTTTTAATGTAATAAAACGTAAGGATAAAATTTAGTGGGAAAAGTATAGTAATAAAGACCTCAAGAATAAAAACGAACACTTTAAAATTTGACTGTTAAAGAGTAGTTTCAAATGGATAGTGGTAGGTTTAAGCGTTAGTCACTCAGTCATGTCCAACTCTTTGTGACTTCATGGACTTATAGCCCACCAGGCTCCTCTGTCCATGGGATTTCCTAGGCAAGAATACTGGAGTGGATAGCCATTCCCTTCTCCAGGGGATCTTCCCAACCCAGGGATTGAACCTGCAGGGTCTCCTGCATTGCAGGCACAGTCTTTACTGTCTGAGCTACCAGGGAAGCCCTAAACAGCTGTAGTATTTGATTCAAGTAAATATATTTTAAAACGCTATGCTAATTTTATCAAGAAGTGTTAATATTTACAACCGATGACAATTATGCACCCTTCTTCCATCTCCTAGCACCTTCCAACGATTACTACAGAGTTTAAAAATAAATAAATAAAACAAAAAGAACAGCAATCTAGAACCTCAGGAAACAAACCACCTGGAACTACTAAATTCTCCAGATATCTGTGGTTGTATTCATTGAGTACCACAACAGTTCTGTCTCCTAATTTAAAATGACTATAAATGAAAATCTTCTCAAAATAGGGGACCACTTCTTAGACCACACCAACATGATTTAACCATTTATTAGTGTTTCCCAGATAATTATTAACACCAATTCTGCAGAGAATTCATGTAATGCCCTTAACCAAGGCTTTTCCTGCTCTTCCTGGTTTGGCATTTTGCATTTCTGCCAGCAAGTGGGGGATGTGGATTCAATTCCTGGTCCAGGAATCATAAGCTGCCAGCCCCTAAGTCAAGGTTCTAAAACACCGTGAGCTCCAACTTTCTCCCCTATAAAAATAAGTTAATCTCACCTTCTTAAACTATCTCACAAAACAGAGATGAGTTCACAGAACTGAACATGCTTTACTTGAAATTTTCACACCATGAGTGCTTGCATGAAGCTCCTCTCTTCATTCTAATTGTGGAAATCAGCCAAAAAAGCTAACTAGATCTGTTTTTCTTAATTCTGATAAAAATGCTTTAAGTAAGAGATAGATGTCTTCTATAAAATTCATATATTAAGTTAGTGACATTTATTTCCAGGGGCCATATGAGTTCTAGACCATTGATACTGCTGGATGGCTGAGTAATACATAGAAAGACATAACTGTGTATGTTCCATCCAAAACCTCAATCTGCTATTGTAACAAACCTCAATCTCCTTTCTAACATATCTTTAAGATATGATCCTCATTCATTTTATTACCAAACCCATCACCCTCCCAACTACCAATACACAGAAATATGTTGCTTTTATTAATTATATGCTCCCTGAATGTTTTTTACTATTATGGTGCTCGGTAATCCAGAACTTCAGTTCCTAGGCTACTGGTCCAGTGAGCGCCCTAGAACTGTAGGTTCATTCCTAGAACAAAATAAACCTTTCACTTTGAAAAGTAGCAAATAAAATTCAAACAGCATCAAAGGGGAGATAAGGTTTTAAAAAGTTAACTGATATTACCTGCTCTATTTAAAACATCCATAGGGTAAACTTGTTCTGTTCCATGAATTATTATGTGGTTAGTATTATCATAGTTTCACTTGACCCTTTAAGCAATCTTACTATTATTTCCTGGCTACTGATTATGAAAACTGACCTTCAAAGGTATTTAAGTGATTTGCTCAAGATCACAAATGACAGTCAGTCCTAGAACTCAATTCTGCAGACGGACAGTCCCGCAAAGTTCCCTGGTACGTGTACTTGCCCCTCTGAAACTGCTGGTAAAATAAATAAAAACTGCAGTGAGAAGCGGTAGCGGCAGGCAGTCCTGCTCTGTTCTGTGTTTCCCATGGACATCATGGTTTTAGTCCAAAGAGCAGGTGTCCTGGAATAGCACAGATCAGAGGTTGAATCCAGACCCTGGGCAAGTTATTTAACTTTTCTAAAGCTCAAGTTCCTCATCTGTAAAAGGTATTAACAAGCACCATAAGGTTGTCATGGGGATTAAGAGGGACAGCACCTTAGCAATCTTTAGCACCCCACCAGTAACAAACGTGAGTTTACTAAATAATAACAAGAACTAACATATTTTGAGTCCATTATGTGATGCATCTTAACGCATCTTATTTTCCTAATGATTCTATGGCACAGTGGATACTAGTATTAGCACTCCTGTTTTATGAATCAGGAAAGACTGTCCTACGGAGGTAAGGCAATCTGCCTAGGGTCACAGATCTAGGAAGTGAAACAGCTTGCACTGAGGCTCAGGAGCCTGACTGGGGGCTCACACTCTAAACTACTGTTCACTGTTCGCTGCCTCTCTAGAAATGAGCATAACGTTAGCACCATCTCTAGCCTCACCATAGTCATCAATACCCCCATCACCCACCTTCTCTTTAGTTAGCCTAGAGGGCCTCAGGTCTATGAAGCATCCCAATGATGAGACATAAAGAGCTGAGAATGTGACATACTGAGACTGACAGAAGTCAGCGCTTCAGGGAAGAAGAAGGAAGCTGGTTCCTGGAAGAGAATACTGTGCAATAGAACGAAGAAACAAAATGAAGGCCTGAAATAAGAAATATGAAAATTTTTCAGCTATTACATGAGGGATGGAGCTGGGGGGTGGTGGATTTAGCCCAAGAAAAACAAACATTTTAAAAATTTAATCAGGTGTCTAAAGGAATACTAAAAAGATCTGTAAAAATCTAGCCAGTGATATAATTTGGGGTCTACTCTGTATCTATTTAATAATTGCTATCTGATCCAGTGATGCCATGATCTTAGTTTTCCTGTGGCCACTGTTGAGTTTTGCAAATTTGCTGGCATACTGAGTTCAGCACTTTCACAGCAGCATCTTTTAGGATTTGAAATACCTCAATTGGAATTTCCATCACCTCCACCAGCTTTGTTCGTAGTGATGCTTCCTAAGGCCCACTTGACTTCACATTCCAGGATGTCTGGCTCTAGGTGAGCGATCACACCATGATTATCTGGGTCGTGAAGATCTTTTATGTATAGTTCTTCTGTGTATTCTTGCCACCTCTTCTTAATATCTTCTGCTTCTGTTAGGTCCATACCACTTTGGTCCTTTATTGAGCCCATCTTTGCATGAAATGTTCCCTTGGTATATCTAATTTTCTTGAAGAAATCACTAGTCTTTCACATTCTATTGTTTTCCTCTATTTTTTGTACTGATCACTGAGGAAGGCTTTCTTATCTCACCTTGCTATTCTTTGGAACTCTGCATTCAAATGGGTATATCTTCCCTTTTCTCCTTTGCTTTTCGCTTCTCTTTTTCACAGCTATCTGCAAGGCCTCCTCAGACAGCCATTTTGTTTTTTTGCATTTCTTTTTCTTGGCTCAACATTCAAAACACTAAGATCATGGCATCCAGTCCCATCAGTTCAGTTCAGTTCAGTCGCTCAGTCGTGTCCGACTCTCTGCGACCCCATGAATTGCAGCACGCCAGGCCTCTCTGTCCATCACCAACTCCCGTAGTCTACCCAAACCCATGTTCATCGAGTCGGTGATGCCATCCAACCATCTCATCCTCTGTCGTCCCCTTCTCCTCCTGCCCCCAATCCTACCCAGCATCAGGGTCTTTTCCAATGAGTCAACCCTTCGCATGAGGTGGCCAAAGTATTGGAGCTTCAGCTTCAACATCAGACCTTCCAATGAACACCCAGGATTGATCTCTTTTAGGATGGATTGATTGGATCTCCTTGCAGTCCAAGAAACTCTCAAGAGTCTTCTCCAACACCACAGTTCAAAAGCATCAATTCTGCGGCGCTCAGCTTTCTTCACCGTCCAACTCTCATATCCATATATGACCACTGGAAAAACCATAGTCTTGACTAGACGGACTTTTGTTGGCAAAGTAATGTCTCTGCTTTTATCCATCACTTCATGGCAAATAGATGGGGAAACAGTGGAAACAGTGGCTGACTTTATTTTGGGGGGCTCCAAAACCACTGCAGATGGTGACTGCAGCCATGAAATTAAAAGACGCTTACTCCTTGGAAGGAAAGTTATGAGCAACCTAGATAGCATATTAAAAAGCAGAGACATGACTTTACGAACAAAGGTCCGTCTAGTCAAGGCTATGGTTTTTCCAGTAGTCACGTATGGATGTGAGAGTTGGACTATAAAGAAAGCTGAGTGTCGAAGAATTGATGCTTTTGAACTGTGGTGTTGGAGAAGACTCTTGAGAGTCCCTTGGACTGCAAGGAGATCCAACCAGTCCATCCTAAAGGAGATCAGTCCTGGGTGTTCATTGGAAGGACTGATGTTGAAGATGAAACTCCAATACTTTGGCCATCTGATGTGAAGTGCTGACTCATTTAAAAAGACCCTGATGCTGGGAAAGATTGAAGGCAAAAGGAGAAGGGGATGACAGAGGATGAGATGGTTGGATGGCATCACCGACTCAATGGAGATGAGTCTGAGTAGATTCCGGGAGTTGGTGATGGACAGGGAGGCCTGGTGTGCTGTGGTCCTTGGGGTCACAAAGAGTCGGACACGACTGAGAGACTGAATTGAACTGACCCAGGCGGTGTGGGGGTTGGGGAATGTGATCAATTTACTCAGCTCTCATTGGTGACCTGAAACAGGCACAATGAAAACCATTTACCTCTGAAAGTATCAGAGCCCAACAAAATGTTGCTTTCAACTACTAACTACTATCCTATTCCTGTGGCAAATCATGCTTTCATGCTCATGCCATATTATTTCTGAGTTCCTTTGGATAACTGTTTTGGGCTTTTCATCTACATTATTTTCTCTATACCATCTGTCTAAATCTAAAACCTGCTTTTTTTCACTCAAAGGGATTGCTGGACATCTCAGTTTACCTATTTGCCTCAAGCAGAGTCAGGCTGCAATGAACGTGTTTCCTGCAAGTGCCACTGTTAGAACACTCTGTGCTGATGACTCTCAACTCTGACACGGACCTCATTACCCTTTAAGATTCCACAAAAGAAATTCCATGTTTTGCTCATCCTTACAGCCCAAGCATTAGGTAGTACATTGTGTTGCACTGGATAAATGTTGAAAGATGAGCTGAAAGTTTCCAAACGTGTTTTTTGGTCTCCTTCAAGGTTTTCTTTGCCAGAAGGGGACAACAGAGGATGAGATGGTTGGATGGCATCACCAACTCAATGGACATGGGTTTGGGTGGACTCCGGGAGTTGGTGATGGACAGGGAGGCCTGGCGTGCTGCGGTTCATGGGGTCACAAAGAGTCGGACACGACTGAGCGACTGAACTGAACTGAAGCTTACTCTGAAAACCTATCTCTTTTGATAATGATAATCATGGATCACTAAAAGTGATTCGGATTTAGTGGAGTAGTGATTACTTCTCTGGCAACTGGCTGGAGAAATAAAAAGGAAACACCCCTGGGTTGATGCTTCAGTATCCACTTTCCTGAATATGCCCAATATTCACTTTCTAAGACAAAAGATATGCATGCCTTAGGGTCATGATCACTTAAAATTTATTGACCAGCTCAAGGAGCTTTGTTTATCTCATAATATTCAGCTAAGTGCCTAGCACAAGGTCAGTGTCAGATGAAAATATTGGTTGATTAATTGACAACAACTATTAAAACTGCCACAGGCCAAATGCAGAAGATCCTTGAACTACCAAAAGGGTGTTAAAAGATTTAGCAAAATACCAGTTAGTCTCTAATTTCAAATAATTAGCTTTTAAGAAATGTGAAGCTATGATTAAACATAGTCACATAATAAATATTCCCCCAAATATCACACTTCTATTTTTTACATATAGAGGCCTTTGAAAAGTACAGTGCTGACAGAACTTTCTAACCTTAATCTGAAAAAAACCAAAACACTCATAAACTATATGGCACATATTAACAGAAATTGTTAGTCCTTTAAGGTACTTGTATAGGAAGGAACTCAGGATCAATGATCAAATGATACTCCTGCAATTCCCTAAATCAGATTATTATTTTGATAAATCTAAACATATCTATTTGGAGAAGTTACTGGGGGTGGGGGGCTCCTGAAATTCCATGTGCCCCTCTTGTCAATAAAACCTGAGATTGTGCATACTGGTAAATACAGCAAAATAAATAAACTTTAAACTAAAACTTTAGGTTGTATGCAAAAATCTATCTTTAAATGTTTCAAAGCCTCGTAAGGCTTCCTAACATTATTAGACTTCAAGAAACAATAAAACTGAACAATCTATTCAAAGCTAAGGCAGCTATTACACTAAAAATCATTTTAAGACTTTTAAAATATCAGTACTCTCTCAGAGAACGCCTGGTGATCTTAACAAACCTTTTTTTAATGCAAAACACTAAGAAAAAAAAAAAGTACAGTAAGTAGATTATATTTTGCAGGTCCATGGGTTTGTAAGTCTTCCCAAATATCAAAGTCATACTGAGCTGAGTATTAACTTTGTGATGGAGTTAATCTCTTTAATATAAAGCCACAGTCATAGCTACCATATAATCAAAATTATATATACAATGCCAAAAAGTTTGAAGTAACATTTTTTTGTACAATAATGATTATAAAGGCCAAAGATTCTCCTCACCACATACATTCAAATATTCTCTTTTTACCTACCTGAAATCTTATTAACAATATTTCCATTACCTATAGCACAGTACTCTGGCCTCAAGTATTAACTTGATTAGTATTAACACCCTTTAAAATAAACAGAATGTTATTACGTATGGGATCTGTGTCCTCCTTTTAACTGTGCACCATTACTAACAGGTAAAGCATTGATTGATTTTTAGTTCCTTATAAAATAAATAAATCATATTTTGTAGAAATCAGTTCAGTTCAGTCGCTCAGTCATGTCCAACTCTTTGCGACCCCATGAACCACAGCATGCCAGGCCTCCCTGTCCATCATCAACTCCCGGAGTTTACCCAAATTCATTTCAATTGAGTCGGTGATGCCATCCAACCATCTTATCCTCTGTTGTCCCCTTCTCCTCCTGCCTTCAATCTTTCCCAGCATTTGGGTCTTTTCAAAGAGTCATCTCTTCACATCAGGTTGCCAAAGTATTGGTGTTTCAGATTCAACATCAGTCCTTCCAAGGAACACTCAGAAGTGATCTCCTTGCAGTCCAAGGGACTCTCAAGAGTCTTCTCCAACACCACAGTTCAAAAGCATCAATTCTTCGGTGCTCAGCTTGCTTTATGGTCCAACTCGCACATCCATACGTGACTACTGGGAAGACTATAGCCTTGACTAGACAGACCTTTGTTGGCAAAATAGTGTCTCTGCTTTTTAATATGCTGTCTAGGTTGGTCATAACTTTCCTTCCAAGCACTAAGCATCTTTTAATTTTATGGCTGCAATCACCACCTGCAGTGACTTTGGAGCCCCCAAAAATAGTCAGTCCCCATCTATTTGCCATGAAGTGATGGGACCAGATGCGATGATCTCCATTTTCTGAATGTTGAGCTGTAAGCCAACTTTTTCACTCTCCTCTTTCACTTTCATCGAGAGGCTCTTTAGTTCTTCTTCACTTTCTGCCATAAGGGTGGTGGTGTCATCTGCCTATCTGAGGTTATTGATGATTCTCCTGACAATCTTGATTCCAGCTTGTGTTTCATTCAATCCAGCATTTCTCATGATGTACTCTGCATATAAGTTAAATAAGCAGGGTGACAATATACAGCCTGACGTACTCCTTTTCCTTTTTGGAACTAGTCTGTTGTTTCATGTCCAGTTCTAATTGTTGCTTCCTGACCTCCACACAGATTTCTCAAGAGGCAGGTGAAGTCGTCTGGTATTCCCATCTCTTTCAGAATTTTCCACAGTTTATGGGGATCCACACAGTCAAAGACTTTGGCATAGTCAATAAAGCAGAAATAGATGGTTTTCTGGAACTCTCTTGCTGTTTTGATGATCCAGCAGATGTTGGCAATTTGATCTCTGGTTCCTCTGCCTTTTCTAAAACCAGCTTGAACATCTGGAAGTTTACGGTTCACGTATTGCTGAAGCCTGGCTTGGAGGATTTTGAGCATTACTTTACTAGCGTGTGAGATGAGTGCAATTGTGCAGTAGTTTGAGCATTCTTTGGCATTGCCTTTCTTTGGGATTGGAATGAAAACTGACCTTTTCCAGTCCTGTGGCCACTGCTGAGTTTTCCAGATTTGCTGGCATATTGAGTGCCGCACTTTCACAGCATCATCTTTTAGCTGTGTGGTGCTGGAGTGGCAAGTGGCCAAGAGGAGATACCCCACGTCCAAGGTAAGAGAAACCCCAGTAAGATGGTAGGCGCTGAGAGAGGGCATCAGAGGGCAGACAGATTGAAACCACAATCACACAAAACTAGCCAATCTGATCACATGGACCACAGCCTTGTCTACTACTCAATGAAACTAAGCCATGCCGTGTAGGGCCACCCAAGACAGACGGGTGGTGGTGGAGAGTTCTGACAAAATGTGGTCCATTGGAGAAGACAATGGCAAACTTCTTCAGTATTCTTGCCTTGAGAACCCCATGAACAGTATGAAAAGGCAAAAAGATAGGACACTGAAAGATGAACTCCCCAGGACAGCAGGTGCGCAGTATGCTACTGGAGATCAGTGGAGAAATAACTCCAGAAAGAATGAAGAGACAGAGCCAAAGCAAAAACAATACCCAGTTGTGGATATGATGGGTGATGCAAGCAAGGTCCAATGCTATAACCAGCAATATTGCATAAGAACCTAGAATGTTAGGTCCATGAATCAAGGCAAATTGTAAGTGGTCAAACAGGACATGGCAAGAGTGAACATTGACATTTTAGGAATCAGTGAACTAAAATGGACTGGAATGGGTGAATTTAACTCAGATGACCATTATATCTACTACTGTGGGCAGGAATCCCTCAGAAGAAATGGAGTAGCCATCATAGTCCACATAAGATTCTGAAATGCAGTATCTGGATGTGATCTCAAAAACAACAGAATGATCTGTGTTCGTTTCCAAGGCAAACCATCCAATATCACGGTAATCCAAATATATGCCCTGACCAGTAATGCTCAAGAAGCTGAAGTTGAAGGGTTCTATTTTGTAGAAATATATCCTCTCAAATCAGATTACATATATCATTTACTTTCATGTTCTTCTTAGTCTGACAACTTTCCCAGAGAAAAGGTATATTTCTATTATCCTGTAACATCTCTGGAGCTCTAAGAGCTCCGAGATCTGAAAGTCAAAATTTGTCAAAGATTTAGCAGGTCCCTTCGAATTACACAGACACCTAAGATGGGTCTATAATATACAAAATTTTACTGATGGAAATTTAGCCGCACATTTTACAATATATTTCTATTTAAGAGAAAAATCACTGAGATAAACATTATTTAAAGGCACTAAGCTCCAAACAGGCCAAGCATCTTGTCTGCTAAATAAGCGTAAAAAGGCAAGATTTGAACTGGGTTTTCTTTCTTGAAATCAAGTGCTTTTAGCATCTAGTGGAAAGTTTGCAAATACATTTGTTCATCAATTCAGAATAAAATTTGGAGGAGCAAGGAATTGCAAATGCTTCTCAAATGCTTCCTGCTCCCCCCACTCACCGTTTAAGCTGCTGTTTCTGCATTGTAAACCAAGTTATTCTAATAAGTCTCTTTTATTGGACTTGCACTACCCCCCTGATTTTGATCTCTTTCATTGTTTTTATAACTTTTTCACTGCTGTATGAAAAATGAAGAATGTTATCTAAGTTTGGTGCTTTTTTTCCTTTCTTTTTAGATAGGCATTATAGTTTTTAAAAAAAGGCTTCTTTTAGAACTTACAAGCACCAAGGAGAAGGGAAATATACCTTGAAAGCTAATGATGTGATTCCATACCCTATCTATGATTCTCTCCTTATGACTATGGGGGGGGGGAAATCCATGCGGAATGGCATTAACCTTTAGGAAACTGGCCGATTCCCAAGAGTGGATAATGCCTGGAAGCTGGAGGTATTGAGGGATGTGTTAAGGAGGCAAGGTCATAAAAGGTCAGTAACTAAGTTTCCGGCAATACTGGGGCATGCAAAGCTGTGGACCACACACAACCTGTGCTGTTATTGATGAATGAGATTCCTGAGCTAGCACTCTGAAATAGCTTAATTCCTACTATCTGTCCCATACCCTAAGTGCTGGTCATAAGCCCACTGGCTTGGCTTTTGCTAATAGACTAAGTAATAGATAAGTAAGCTCTCAAATAGGAAAGAAAGCCCAACACGTTCCCTGCAAGAGGGATTCATCAGTGTAGATAGGAAGTGCTCTGGATGAAGATTAAACTCTAAAATGATTTAAAGAAATATGTGGGGAACTGGTAAAATAAGAGAGATGAAGATTGAGAAAACTGAAATAAAACAGATGCACTTATATGAACATACATAAATAACCCCCTGTTTAACTGTATTATAGAACCTATATCTTATTATTCGATTTATAAAATCTTCAAGTTTAAAGCTGATACAACCTTACCAGTCCCATGGAATGGTTATTTATGAAAATATTTTCAGAGGTGTTTACAAAGATGCACTTTAAGGAAATACTTCCTATTTGAAGTATTTGTACATCATATTGTACCAGTGAAGTCATATATTCCTGGGGTGGGGGGGAGGAAGGATTAAGACCTGTAGATAAGATGAAGGGACCAGATTAGACCCCGAAATGCTGGAAAGCACTAAAGGAACAAATCAAAATTCACAGAGCACAATGCAAAATTTCTAGCCAACTGCGAAAATCACACTTTTGAACAAATTTTGCTTTGCTAGATCTTGCCCTTTCTCTAAATACATCTGTATACCTTTGTGTGTGTGTGTGTGATTAAAAAGGCCAAAATTCTCAAAACAGGCATATTTCTGCACTTGAACAACAGTCAGCTTAACTATCTTCTTTGATAACCTTCCCAGACAAAATGAAGAGCACAATTTCACTTCTGAAACTTTAAAAAAGAACTGCTATGTGGCACAGCTCGAAAACCAAGCCTCTTAGGCTTTCATGCTTCCTCTGGTGGAACTTCCTGAAACAGTGCCAAGAATCGTTTGATCACTTAAACCAGAGCTGATGAGTTAGAAGCAGCTGGAGTATATGAATCAGTGGTCATTTCTCTGTTACTTTTTTTTTTTCAGATAATTATCTAGAGAACCAAGTAACTTGATCAAAAAGGCATTCTGGAAATAAAATTAGGAGGCAGAAAACCCAGAGTTCTGAATTAGGATTAAACTATTTTAACTTCAGTTGTTCTCTAGTTTCTTCTAATAGCTTTGTTTTCTCAGTCCTCTTACGAGATTTTGGAGAGTAAGGAATCAAGCACACTTTTTATCTATCTCCCTAAGAACATAACAAGAGAATGGTCAAATAACAGTTGTTTGAAATATATTTATTCACTGAGTGTAATTATAAGCTCAAATAATAAAATGTTTCCTTCTTATCCTCCCACTATAATCAGGTTTGCACTAGAAATTGTAGAAAGAGCATAAAATGCTTTCTAGAAGTTCAAATGAAATGTGTCAAAAAGGCTAAAGAGAAGTTTCATGGGGTAGAGTAAACGGCAGAAGTGGAAATAAGTATGTGTAACACATTAGTCCTAACTCTGACGTCACACACATTCTTTGTAAACATCATTTCTTATTTTTTACCTAATTTAATTTCCCACATTCATGAGTGTTCAGTAGTAGACTATATATGATTTTAAACTGAAATAAATATTTCCTATAATCACATCACTCAGTGTTGATTTTTGATCCCAGACATTTTTCTTTATAACCCCAAAGCCTGTCATATGAACAAGGACTCTGCCTTTATATCATGCTATATGTTCAATTTTTACCCTATTCTTAAACATTTCAATCAGAGACTAAGACATGAGAAAGGCAAGTGTTGAGAGGAAAAGAAAGTGGGTATGGAGAAAAAAGAACAAAAGATAAATAGCCAAATCATTCAGGAATTTCTTAGCCATGGTAAGTAAGGAGTGTGTATTTATTCTAAGTATGATAAGAATTCAGTGTAGGAGTAATAAGAGATCTGCATTTTAGAACTTCTGCTTCATTGACTACGATAAAGCCTCCAACTATGTGGATCATAGCAAACTATGGAAAATTCTTAAAGAGATGAGAATACCAGACCACCTTACCTGCCTCCTGAGAAACCTGTATGCAGGACAGAGCAACAGTTAGAAAACCGGACATGGAACAACTGACGGGTTCAAAATTGGGAAAGGAATACAACAAGGCTGTATATTGTCACCCTGCTTATATTTAACTTATACACAGACTGTATTATGTAAAATGCAGGGCTAATTGAGTCACAAGCTGGAATCAAGACTGCTGGGAGAAATAACAACCTCAGATATAAGCAGATGATATCACTCTAATGGCAGAAAATGAAGAGGAACTGAAGAGCATCTTGATGAGGGTGAAAGACTGAAAAGACTGGCTTAAAAAAAAAAGGCTGGCTTATTCAATGACATCTGGTCCCATCACGTCATGGCAAGTAGAAAGGAAAAAAACATCAAAACAGTGACAGATTTGATTTTCTTGGGCTCCAAAATCACTGCAGACAGTGACTGCAGCCATAAAATTAAAAGCTATGACAAACCTAGATAGTGTATTAAAAAGCAAAGACATCATTTTGCTGACAAAGGTTGATATAGTCAAAGCTATGGTTTTTCCCGTAGTCATGGATGGATGTGAGAGTTGGACCATAAAAAAGGCAAAAAGTCAAAGAACTGATGCTTTCAAATTGTACTGCCGGAGAAGAGTCCCTTGAACAGCAAGGAGATCAAACCAGTCAATCCTACAGGAAATCAACCCTGAATATTCATTTAAAGGACTGATGCTGAAGCTGAAGCTCTACTTTGGCTACCTGATGCAAAGAGCCAATTCATTGGAAAAGACCCTGATGGTGGGAAAGATTGAAGGCAACAGGAGAGGGGGGGTGGCAGAGGATGAGATGATTAGATAGTATCACTGACTTAATAGACATGGATCTGAGCAAACTCCAGTAGATAGTGAAGAACAGGGGAGCCTGGCATTCTGCAGTCCATGGGGTCACAAAGAGTCAGACACTACTTAGCGACTGAACATCAACTCTGGCAGCAATGGGGTGAGGGGTGGACAGAAAAGAGGCAAAACTAAAGGCAGGGATGTGTGTTAAGAAACTGGTTAAATTATGCAGGCAGGTACTGTAGTGGTCTGAATTAGGATGGGGCTAGTAAAGAGAAGGAGCCATGGATTGATTTCAGAGATGCAATGGGAAGTGAAATCAACTAGACCTGATATCAGGGTAGCAGATGGGAAGATGGGGGGGGGTTACCATAAATCCTTCCTGAGGAGTATTTTTTTTTATGACATTTTAATAATTATAAACAAACACATTTCTTTATACAGGTTGCACTTACACATGTATTGCTGAACAATACAGTTTAAATTTGCCAGCTTCTGAATTTTATATAAGTGGAATATTCTTCTATGTCTTGCTCCCCTTCTCTCAGGATCTTACATCTGATATTCATCTGGGTGCTTGTGTTTAACTCATGATTATATGGTCATATGTTGAGTGAGTATACCAAAATTAATTGATCTTTTTTACTCACTTATATTTCAGGAAAAATAACATTAAGTATTCCCTCATGTTATTAAAAATGTAAGTGAACATAATCTTAATGGCTGAAATTTTTTATTTTGGGGAACTGGAAAACTAAGGAACAGAGGAGTTAAGCAACCTGAACAAAGTTACCTGGCTTCTCTTCTACACGAAAGGGCTAGTCAATCCAGGCTGGCTTCTTTACTGATGATCTTCCTGTTCTCTACCTTTCCATTCCTATCTCCTTGCTCCAGGTTCTTTTCCTTATTTTGTGACCATGTTGTTCCTTCTGTCAGTTGCTTCCTCCTTTTACACCTCCTCAAAGCCTGACCACCTTTTAATATCTGGCTCATGTCTCCTCCTCTCCATACAGTCTTACTGGACAATTTACTGGACAAATTACTGGACTAAAACGTTCATTCATTCATTCAATTTATTCAATAATTACAAAACACCTAGGGTGCATCAGGTACTGTCTTGAGCACTGGGATAGAAAGGGGAATGAAACAGACAAGGCTTCTACTCTCAGAGGAAGAATAGAAGATAAACAAGTTAAAAAATGAAAAACAATTTGTCAGTGATAATACATTATGAAAACAAGGCAATTTCTGTATCATTTCTGCTTGGCATGCTGCCAACTTGCTATAAAATTGTGAATTATTGAAGGAATGGACTCCATCTTTTGCCTAAAGCCTGGCATACAATAGGTACTTGAGTGATCAGTGACTTAACACATGTGCAAATGAACAGCATGGATGACTAGATGGAATGATAGATGAATGGACAGAGAGATGAACCAGCAACTGCCTCAAACTGTGACCAAACCACTTAGTCTCTAAGTTTTGCTTCCCCCAATCAGACTGAGAGACAAGAGCCTAGAGTCTGCAAATCTGTACCTGTCTGGCCTGCTTCTGCTAAGTCACTTCAGTCGTGTCTGACTCTGTGCGACCCCATAGACGGCAGCCCACCAGGCTTCTTCGCCCCTGGGATTCTCCAGGCAAGAACACTGGAGTGGGTTGCCATTTCCTTCTCCAATGCATGAAAGTGAAAAGTGAAAGTGAAGTCGCTCAGTCGTGTCCGACTCTTCGCGACCCCATGGACTGCAGCCTACCAGGCTCCTCCATCTATGGGATTTTCCAGGCGAGAGTACTGGAGTGGGGTGCCATCGCCTTCTCCGGTCTGGCCTGCTTAGTGAAGGTGAAAAGGAATCAACAAAGGGCAGGCACCACCAGTTAAGGCACGATCCCCACTATTTCTATCCTCTTATCCAATGCCCATTTCCCATAGTCATGCTCCCTCCTTGACTCAAGCACGCAACTGTCCCCATGCAGGCTTTAATAAATAACAGTAGATTAAAGACTGGAAAAACTCCATAAAATACTCTTAACCAATTCTTTATGAATTGTGAAAATAGAAATTTCTAGCTTAGATTATCTAGAACTGCAAGAAGTTCTGTATCACTCTAATACGGGATTAAATTCTCAAAAGCTTACCAAAACTAATTTCATTCCTCTTTTTTAAAAAATACTTATTTATTTTGCTGCCCTGGCTCTTAATTGTGGCCTAAGAACTCTTTTTTTTAGCTGTGGCATGCAAACTCTTCAGTTGTGGCATGTGGGATTTAGTTTCCCAACATGGGAAATCAAGCCAAAGCCCCCTGCATTGGGGGCACAGAATTTTAGCACGGAAGTCCCTCATTTCTCTTTAAAAATATTAAGTTTTCAAAACATTCTGAAGTGGTGAAATATATTTTTAAATTAAAGCAAGATAAAATGGAAAAGCCCTCAACAGTGTGGAATCACTTGCTTATTACATCACTGGACACAATAAGCACAGATCACAATCAAGGATACTGTTTCTCAAACTTACTTAGCCTTGACAAAAAAAAAATAAATCTACAGACAATTCTGTGGACCCCTGTTTAAGGAACATGGTCTTAATAGCTCAACATTCACTTCAGGTGAACATTTTTGTCAAACATTGTGACAAAAGACAAAAATCCAACGGCAAAGCTCAGTTATAAATAAGTTATCTAACCAGGGCACCCGAAATGTATTATTTCTTTTGTATTTATCAGCTAAATGAAACATTAAAATTTTTTTTTCCCATTAAGAAATAGCTAACTTCTAATGATATGTGCATTACTTGACTTAAGTTTAAGAAATTCAGATCTAAAAAAAACACAAGGGTATCTCTTCAGAAATGAATTCACGTTTATTTATGGTATGGGCGTATGTAAGTACAACAAACTGAATACTTTAATAGAAGTTCATTCCTGATTAATATTCAAATGCTAGTGATTTTTAAAACATTAAAATTTTATATTTCTCTGCCCATCAGCCATAGTTCTCTGATGAACAAAGAGTTAATATACATAAATAAACTCTTTAAAACAGAAGTTTACTTATTTTAGATATTTAAGATAACCATGTGGATAAATTATCTTGGCCAAAAAATTATCCTCTATTTATATGATATTAACTTCTGATTTTGCATTGGTGTTTCTTAAAATGACAACACTTAGTTAAAGCTATATGAAAGACCATCCGGAAACATATCTGAACGCTGATTTTTATTGTTAATTAACAAAAATGTCCAAAAATTATAAATTAAGTGTAACCCTAACCAACAAGAGTTAATGCAGACTGAAATCTGAAGATTCTGGAACCTCTTAGTTTAGGGGTTACTGACCTCTTTAGTGAAATAAACATAATATAACCATAAATATCTTTTTTCTTGCATCTCCCTATTATGTTTTAGTAACAATTAAAATAAATCTACTTTTTAGTTATCCAGAGTCTTAAATATATAAAACACAGGTTTCCTATTCAGGAACTATTTCTCTTATTATTTCAAGTGCCTCAAGCCAATTTAGCTTAACTAAAAATTATAAACCTTGATAAAATATTATCCAAAGAAATTAAAGAACTATAAAAAAATAAATAGGATTGTATTTTTATGGTACTGAGTTAGCTAAAAGCCACCCAGTTGGAAAAGAAAGGCTTCTTATAAACATCATAATTATAAAAACTAAATAATATTTAAATTGTACTTGCTTTCATATATATACTATCGGTCTTTCAAGAAGCTATTTTTTCCTACTTGGAAATAAAGGTATCTCCTTTTAGCATAAAGAACCAATCAGTTCCCAATTCTATCTCTAGGTATTACTACTCTCTCTTCCTCCTTTCCCAGAAACACTTATCTAAACACTTGTCAACAGCAACTATCACCTTTTTCTCCCTTCATAATTGCTTCTCAATCCACTGCTATATGGCAGTTGCCCTCTCCAATTCTCAAAACGGACTCTCCTTAAGATCAGCAATATGATAATATACATGTTTCAATGCTATTCTCCCAGAATGTCCCACCCTCACCTTCTCCCTCAGAGTCCATAAGACTGTTCTATGCATCTGTGTCTCTTATTCTGTCTCGCATAAAGGGTTATCGTTACCATCTTTCAAATTCCATATATATGCATTAGTATACTGTGTTGGTGTTTTTCTTTCTGGCTTACTTCACTCTGTATAATGGGCTCCAGTTTCATCCATCTCAATAGAACCGACCACCCAGAGGGATGGGATGGGGAAGGAGGTGGGAGGGGGGTCCAGGAAGGGGAACACATGTAAACCCATGGCTGATTCATGTCAATGTATGGCAAAAACTACTACAATATTGTAAAGTAATTAGCCCCCAAATAAAATAAATAAATTTATTTAAAAAAATATAAATAAATAAATAAATAAATAAAAACATCAAAATTCAAAAAAAAAAAGATCAGCAATAGCCTGAACCTGCCAAATGCAGGAGTGGCTTACTACGCACGTTACTGTTTCCTCTAACTGAGGTACAGACTTGACATTCTCCTAGTTTCCTCAGCCTCTATACTGCTTCATGACATCCATCTGCCCTCTCAGGCCTTGTTCCTAAACTTTCCCCTGCATTTCTGTCTCTCAAAAGCCCAATTCTTAGGATTTCAACTGAAACATCACTTCCTCAAAGAAGCCTGCTCTGCTTCTACAGCTTTGGTCAGCTACCCAGCTGTAATTTTCTTACTAACTCATTCTTTTACCCTTAAACATTTATGACTACTTGAATTAAAATAATTGTGTAAGTAATCATTTGATGTTAACCCCCCTCAATGGAAGGTAAGGTAGGGGCTGTGATCCCTAGTGGTCAGCACCAGCCTTCTACACATGGACATTTAAAGGAAGGAACAGAGAAATGGATGGAAGAAGAATCGGGTCTCACCAATTAAGTTGATAGCTATTAATTTTGATTCTAAATGGTAAACAAACAACAAAAAAGCACTGTTAGAATAATTTGATGAAAACAAACTAACTGGAAAATTAATTGAAGTTCAGACAAATAATATTAGAGATACTATGTATAATTTGAAGTACAATTTACCCTGAAGAATAAAATGACTGGCAACAACAACTACCAACAACAATCTTATTAAAAAAAAAAGTTTCAGAATTCAAAACTAAACACTGTTTTGCAGCATTATTAATCCTCTCAGGCTCAGCGGAAACTGGGCTATAATGAAGAAAACCACATCAGAATATAAACATACTAGAATAAATATTTTTTAAACCTGAATTAACATTTAAAAATTACTCTCAATTACTCAGTTTATTCTTAAAAAGATAAAAGAAGTATTAATTACTACAAATATCTATATCCTGTGCTGTTGATAAGGTGTAAATCATTCCTGTTCTGTTTCTTCATTCATAAAAAGGGTGAATAGCTGATCTACAAGTTCCTTTCCAACCCTTCTAAAAGTTGAGAGTTACACCAAGAAACATAACACAGGAACATCACAGTTAATCTGAAAGTCTGCTTCAGAGTCTCTTTTAACCAATCAAAATACAAAAGATTAAAAGTCTTAAAAAAAAATTAAAAGCCCTCTGAATAGCAAGATTTGTTTTTATTGTTACCCAACAAGTCACATGTATTTAAGCCAGGCCTTTAAACTTCACAACAGCTTGATTTTTATTTTGATCATTGTTGCAAAATGCTTCATTATCTACCAGCAAACCATATAACAAGGCTACTAACAGACTTGAGAAGAGTCAGAAAGGGAATGAGATAAGAAAAATGGTACAGAAAAAAATATTAAAGCACAGATTATTCTCTAAAGATCAGCAATGTACATACATACAGTGCTTTTAGTGAAGCAAAGAGCAGAATACACCTTCATTAACTTATAGAATGTTCATTTCAAATATTTCAAATCCTAAAAGATGATGCTGTGAAAGTGCTGCACTCAATATGCCAGCAAATTTGGAAAACTCAGCAGTGGCCACAGGACTGGAAAAGGTCAGTTTTCACTCCAATCCCTAAGAAAGGCAATGCCAAAGAATGCTCAAACTACCACACATTTGCACTCATCTCATACGCTAGCAAAGTAATGCTCAAAATTCTCCAAACCAGGCTTCAACAGTATTTGAACTGTGAACTTCCAGATGTTCAAGCTGGTTTTAGGAAAGGCAAAGGAACCATATATCCAATTGCCAACATCTGCTGGATCATAGAAAAAGCAAGAGAGTTCCAGAAAAACAACTACTTCTGCTTTATTGACTACACCAAAGCCTCTGACTGTGTGGATCACAACAAACTGTGGAAAATTCTTCAAGAGATGGGAATACCAGACCATCTGACCTGCCTTCTGAGAAATCTGTATGCAGGGTAAGAAGCCACAGTTAGAACTGGACATGGAACAACAGACTGATTCCAAATAGGAAAAGGAGTACGTCAAGGCTGTATACTGTCACCCTGCTTATTTAACTTATATGCAGAAATACATCATGAAAAATGCTGGGCTGGAGGAAGCACAAGCTGGAATCAAGATTGCCAGGAGAAATATTGATAACCTCACATATACAGATGACACCACCCTTATGGCAGAAAGAGAAGAACTAAAGAGCATCTTGATGAAAGTTAAAGAGGAGAGTGAAAAGCTGGCTTAAAACTCACCATTCAGAAAACTAAGATCATGCATTCAGTCCCATCACTTCATGGCAAATAGATGGGGAAACAATGGAAACAGTGAGAGACTTTATTTTGGGGGGCTCCAAAATCACTGTATATGGTACTGCAGCCATGAAATTAAAAGACGCTTGCTCCTTGGAAGAAAAGCTATGACCAACCTAGACAGCATATTAAAAAGCAGAGACACTACTTTGCCAACAAAGGTCTGTCTAGTCAAAGCTATGGTTTTTCCACTAGTCATGTATGGATATGAGAGTTGGACCATAAAGCAAGCTGAGCGCCAAAGAATTGATGTTTTTGAACTGTGGTGTTAGAGAAGACTCTTGAGAGTCTGGTGGACTGCAAGGAGATCCAACCAGTCAATCCTAAAGGAAATCAGTCCTGAATATTTATTGGAACGACTGATGCTGAAGCTGAAACTTCAATACTTTGGTCACCTGATGTGAAGAACTGACTCATTGGAAAAGACCCTGATGCTAGAAAAGATTGAAGGCAGGAGGAGAAGGGGACGATAGAGGATGAGATGGTTGGATGGCATCACCGACTCGATGGACATGAGTTTGCGTAAGCTCCAGGAGTTGGTGATGGATAGGGAAGCCTGGCGTGCTGCAGTCCATGGGGTCACAAAAAGTCAGACACAACTGAGCAACTGAACTGAACTGATAGAATGTTCATATATATGCATATATTGTATTAAAATGAATATTATAAAATAAATATTTTATAAATGTGACTATAGATGTGGTAACACTGTATACAAATTAAAAGAAACTAAACTCTGTTTAAAATTATTTTAATGATAGTAATGATAATTATAAAGCATCATTCTTTTCTAAAAATATCAGACTACTGGTTAAGAGGGCATAGTACAGGAATCTTTATCATCTGAGGCATCAGGGAAGCCCCTATTAAGAACTAGAATTCATAAATTCTGTAACTTCAGCTCTATGGCTTATCCATTGTATTCTCTATGTAAAACTCAAATTCAAGTTTTCTTATCTGAAATCCCTGTTTGCAAAGTAAAAGAAACAGCCAAATCAAGGACATTAATTACCAAGGAAGTATGCAATGTATAAAAACTAAACAACATCAGCTCATGACCACAGCAGAGAAAACTAATCAGCAAACCACTAATTATAATTTGGCCTATCATTTCATCCTCAAATCTACTTTTTAAAAATCTCTGCTTAATTCCACAATTATTACCTGTCTAGTATGTACAATGGAGAAGGCAATGGCACCCCACTCCAGTACTCTTGCCTGGAAAATCCTATGGACAGAGGAGCCTGGTAGGCTACAGTCCATGGGGTCGCGAAGAGCCGGACACGACTGAGCGACTTCACTTTCACTTTTCCCATTCATGCACTGGAGAAGGAAATGGCAACCCACTCCAGTATTCTTGCCTGGAGAATCCCAGGGATGGCGGAGCCTGGTGGGTTGCCGTCTATGGGATTGCACAGAGTCGGACACGACTGAAGCGACTTAGCAGCAGCAGCAGTATGTACAAAGAACTATTAGGCCATACAAGATAGAAGAATGAAAAATAATATGGTCCTTTTACTTTACACTTGGTAGGAGCAGGACACAAATTTGGGATCAAAGAAGGGGACTTTCCAAATTTAGGAATCCTGAGACTGGCCTATACCCTCAAAAAAGGTTCAGCATAAACGGTGAAACAACTATTCCTTTCCTAAATGTGGGGAAAAGGTCTAAGTTTCTCTTTTATCCATCCAACACTTCAGAACGTAGTGTGATCACTCTCTAAATGTTCAATAAGTGAAAATATGATTAAAGGTATTTTAAGGCAAAACTAGCAGCTTCTATAAAAAATTAGCTTCGTTTAAATTTGCTCCTTGTTAAATATAGATTGTTCTTTAAGCAAAATTCATTCAAAAATTCACTTATGAATAACAATTTAAAAGGTTAGGAACAGAGGAGGTATCGGGTAGACTTTAGGTCTTCCATATTCAAACATTTATTTTCATAATTACAGAAGACTAAAATCATGAAATTTAGCCTCTCTTATTAAAAATACTGACTATTTAGTATTTTGTTGTTGTTGTTGTTTAGTTACGAAGTCCTGTTCAACTCTTTTTCGACTCCATGGACTGTAGCCAGCCAAAGTCCTCTGTCCATGCCAGGCAAGAATTCTGGAATGGGTTGTCATTTCTTTCTCCATTTTAATATTTTTAGACCATAGAATTTTTTTTTTCTGATAGCATATCTATAAATCAGTCATATTCTTGGTAAATGCTTAACTATTCAATTAACGTTTAGAGAGACTGATGTCAAAAGATAATGTTCCTTTATTAATTGAATCCCACATGGAAATCTTACTTTGACTCTTCAGTAAAATAAGAGATTGTTAATACACATTACTCTATGAACATGATGATGTAAGATAACAATACTGAACATTCAAAGAAATAGAAAGGGTGACAGTGTTGGAGGAAACAGTGAGAATAATAAAGAAAAAATTAACAGGAAAAAACTTTTGGATTTAAGACTTATCTTCTGTCTAAAATGCTAGCACAACAGAAGCTATGTCTTCAAAAATCAGATAAACAGCTAACATAAATGCCTGGTAAGCCAAACTATTTTCTCATTTTTAAAAAATTATGATGTGTAGTATCTATTTTTGTTACATTAATCTTTCATAATTTCCTCTATCTGAAATTAAGCTCTTTAATATTAAGTAATTAACATGAACTAGACCCAATTAAATACCTATATAATGCCATAAGTAACTCAAACTTTACATAAAAGATTATTGGCTTTTTAAAATCTCCAGCATTGATTTACAGTGAGCTTCTCCCATACAATCCAAAGTTACCTGGGGTTAAGAAAAATCCAGTTATAAATATATAATTATATTACATAGTTAACAAAAATACCCCCAGAACATGCCAAATCATGTTCTTAAAACAAGACTTAAACAAATAATTCTGTAGAAAATGATAGTAAAACGAGCATTTACTATAAGCCCTTTCTGAATGTCCCCACAGGATACTGAGAACACAAGTACAGAAAAGAGGGATACAGCTTGACTTCTGACTAAAAGCCGCTGCGCAAACTGGGCAAGAACAAACTAAAAACCTTGAGGACTAAACTCCTTTAATTTCTTCTCTCTGGTCATAAAAGAGGCACCCTCAACATAGGTTAAGTGTCTATGTAAAAAGAAGCGTAAAGAAATCTGTTGGGGTAGGAGGGACTGCAAGGCATCCATCAACATTTGTTTGAAAAGACCTGCCAGGCTCTCAGGAGTTACACTTAAATAATGTGACCCTTCTAGACAGGACAATAAGGAGACAGATTAGCCCCTTCAAGGGGTGATTCATCCTTGGACGCATGGTGAGAGGGGAGCCAACATAAAGCTTGGATCCTTCATGTTTGCTTAAGCATCTGGGCAGCTCTGTCTGTGGCCTCGAAACTAAATGAGGGGGTAATGAGGCACCTAACAGTCCCTGGAGGTACTGGGGAGACTCCGGACTGGACTGAGGGGTATAATGCAGGGCTCTTCTAGGCAGACCCCCGACCAACGCATCTACGCTCTTCCTCTTGCCGGAGCGGAGGGCAATTGCCAGCGCAAGATCTGCAGGGTGCTTGCCCCCTCCACCACACCTATCGTCTGCCTGAGAGTTTTGAATGTAACTCTTAAACATTAAGTAGTCTAATGAAACAACGAAAAGCAGATTTTAAAAGGAAAGTGGCCCGCCTCAGAGCTCTAGAGGGAACCCAATGTGAAAGTGAGAAAAAAATGTATTCTGCACAGGCAACTCTTTTCCGCGTGTGTAACCCTCCCCGGGTTTCTCACGGGTTCCTACACCGACGCACCCACACACTCTAGAAGAAGGTCGTTCAGGGCCCAGAGAGTTACCGCATTAGACAGGAGAGTTGGGGGGGGCAGTATTTAAACCCCCCTTTTTAGTATCTCAAAAGCCTAGAGATTAACCCACCCCATCAGGTAGCTTCCTCCTGCAGGCGCGTCTTCCACTCTTGTCAAGCCACTCCCCTCTCCTGCATTTCAGGGACCGGGACGACGCCAGGAGCCGCGACCAGCCCGCACTGCTCTTGCCCTCCGCTCTGGAGGAGCCCCGGCTGGCTTCACCCGAGGAGGAAGCGCCTCCCCGCGAGCGAGGGTGCTGTGCTTCTGCCTCCTTCCTGCAGATGGAGGCAGGCGGGGAAAGCGCCGCTCTAAGGCCAAGAGCCTCTCTGCTCTCACAGCCCACGGACCGGGCGATGAAGCCGCCGAACGCTCCTGTGCTACAGGACGAGGAGAAAGGAGACGAACACGCAGGGGCCGGCCACTGTTTTCAAAACACTCTAAAATTCTAACCTGGCGGAAAGTACGTGATATTTTTGGTACACACAAAACCTAAAGAGAAATAGGTTTCCAGTAAGTTTACCCGTTGACAAATGAAGTTTAAACCCCACCCTCTCTTCCAGAATCAAGTCTGCGTCCCCACCGGCTAGAAGGCAGTGTGGTAAAATGTCCTCTCCTGAATGAATTTATATTCAAGTTGCTTTCCCTCTGGAGCTCCTCGCTGTTGCCTGGAAACAGGAAACCTTCCCACCTACATGCTTCCTGACTACTCTCCCCCTCCTCTCACAGTGCAGTGAATGTACCTGGCCATGCTTCTAGATGCTGTTTATCTTAAAGAGCCGAGTCTTTCAAACAGAGGCAACGACAGAAATTTTGCCATTCACTAGCCCAACAAATAAGTACTGGACACTTGAATTACTCAGACAGGAGAATAACGAAAGGCACTACATTTAGTAGCATTTAAAAATGGTGAATGTTAAATACAAATTTATTTAAAAGTCTTGTCCAATAAAAACAAAAGTTACCCTGAGCTTTTTTTTACCTACCACTTTGTCTTAATGATGTTTCTTTGAAATCGTATGTTCCTGGGGTAAGGGACAACACTATCTCTTTTAACAGCCCCTATGCTTGACCGATCAGTCACCCTGGCACCCCCTAAACTTCAACACCCACATCATACCAGCGGCTAAGCCCTCAGGAAGTCTCCTTATCTATTCTTCACTCATTTGATCTTTCCTTTCCACTCCTTTTGCTACCACTGAACTTTCACCATGAATTGATTTTCACCGAAGATTATTGCAGCAATAAGTGCTACTGCTATTACTATCAATTACTCAGAGAATACCATATGCCAAGAAAGCATTTATATGTTTTACCTCACTATTTCTCTCAAAAGTCAATGAGACATGTACTATTATTATCCCACTTTAAAGATGAGGAAACTGAGATTTACAAAGTTTAAGTAACTTGTCTAGAGTCATACACTCTTAAAGTAAGCCTCAAATTCCTCTCCTAGGAAGACAGAAGTAGGACGTCTTTATCTACCAATCCTTCCTCTGTTCCTACTAGTTTTTGTTGGAAAATATCGTTTTGATAAATTTTAAAAACTTAAAATGTTCATTTACTTTTTTGCTAGGTGAAATCACGTTGTGCTTCACACACACCAAAAGTACCACACTGCTTCACTTCCTCCCTACAGGTGTGAGACAGATCCTTTTTAGTATTTTAATTAATAGGATTTATGTCAACAAATTTTATGTGCCTTTCAGAGCTGAAGTAAAATAATCAATATCTTCTTATGATTTAATGTTCATAAAGAGCTTTGAAAAGTGAAAGTAAAAGTCCCTCAGTCATGTCAGACTCTTTGCAATCCCATCGACTGTAGAGTCCACGGAATTCTCCAGGCCAGAATACTGGAGTTGGGTAGCCTTTCCCGTCTCCAGGGGATCTTCCCAACCAAGGGATCGAACTCAGATCTACAGCATTGTAGGCGAATTCTTTACCAGCTGAGCCACAAGGAAAGCCCATAAAGAGCTTTAAGAGAATAAATAAGTCATGAGATAAGTTTTGGTCGGTCCCTTGAAACAAAGACACAAGACCCTAATAATAAAACAAAATTCAGAGGGTAAAAAGAACTAGATGCATAGATAGGTAAGGAGGTACAACAAACCTCAGAATGTTGACCTGTAACTAAAGCAAAACCAAAAACTAGAAACTGCCTCTTAAGTTAGTGAACTAATGAGGCCAATAAAGTTGAAATTATAAACTGCTATTGAGAATTTCCAGATAACACACCCTTTGGTTTTTTTTTAAAAAGTCAGTTGTTTATTCAACAAAATATGGGTAGTGTTTGATTCTCAACTTTGGGGCTTCCCTGAAGCTCAGATGGTCAAGAATCTGCCTGCAATGCAGGAGACCTGGTTCGATTCCTGGGTCAGGAAGATGCCATGGAGGAGGAAATGGCAACCCACTCTAGTATTCTTACCTGGAGAATCCCATGGACAGAGGAGCCTGGCGGGCTCCAGTTCATGGGGTCACAAAGAGTCGGACACGGCTGAGTGACTAATAAAATAACACTACTACTTGATTCTTAAATGTACTAGAGAAACCACTTAAATATAAGCCAACAAAACCTTAAATAGCCGTTTAATTCTAAGCAAACACCATAGGCAGGACTGGATTCCAACTGAAGCATTATGATTTGCCAGCTACCTCAACTTCAGCGCATCCCTCAAATTGCCTGAGCCTCATTTTCCCCACATCTACAAAGATAACAATGGCAACCCTGAGTCTACTATAGGCTGTTCTGAAAAACAAATGAAAATATGAATGAGATCTAAAAATATCAAGTTAGTTTTTCTGAACTATACATCTATTAGCTTTCATCACATTTTAAATGGTCAAACATACAATAGAAAGATTTGAAGTCAGCACTTCTCTAATTTCTGGCGTACCAGCTTCATTATTCTACATTTGGAAAACTTGCTTTTTCATTTATATTAACTTTGGAGATACTATGTTACTCAAGGACTACATGCCTATTAAAATTATTTAAATTAGACAGAATTACCCAGTGAGATCAGTACAGTGACCAAGTACCGTGTCTGCAGTTATTAACGATATGATTGTTACTAATGAAATTTTCAGCCATGGAAATTATATTTACCTAAAGACAAAGCCAGAAAGTTAAGAGAAATGTGCAAATGATACAGTATTTCTATAAAAATAAGCATTGTAACTAACATAAACCAGTATGGTATTTGTTCAGAATACAGATATCTATATCCATCAGATGGTCAGTGTAGGCAACAGTGGCAGCAACTTTGCCAAAAACTGAAATATTTGTGATTCAATAGGTTTGGGGTGTTTCTTTTCCTAAATGAAACCCTGTGTTACTCATTGCAAAATATAATCCAAAACATCTTATTCACCAGGAGAGTGATAAAATCAAGGAAACCTTGGAAAACCAAACTGTTCAGGAATACTGACAACAAAATGAGAGAATGCCAAATAAATCCAAATTGATATTAAATATTTTTAAAATTTAGTATTTAGTGCATAATTTGGTATATGACTAAATAGTCTATGTCTTTATAAAGTGGTGAGGGGAGGAAGAGGGAAGGCAACTGAGGGTGTTACTATTTTTTATTCAAGTTATTTAGACAACTAAAGAGGAGAGAAAATTCTTTAAAAGAAACTTTATCAAGTTCACTGAGACAAAAATGTTTTAGGCCTAGATTATACAGCTAATGGTCCTGGTTTTTCCACTAGTTTACAAGGATAGAAACTGTATGTCTAACTGCCAGCATCTCTGTGGATTTATGTAATTCTTTGGTTATAATACACTTTTCATTTATCCTTCTCTATTTTTAAGTGTGAGATAATTCTAATAGTGGTCAGATACTTGGGATGTTAAAACCTATTTGGATATACGGACCACAGCAACTATTACAGCACCTCTCTAACCAGAAGTCCACTTGAGTTGGTTTACACTGCCCTCTACAGCCTTGAGTCATTCTTTCTGAAAAATAAATCTGTATTTTTGAAATATGGAAGGACACCAGAACAAGGGGGCAAGAGATATTCTTTTTTTTTTTAATTAATTTTTATTAGGGTATAGTTGCTTTACAATGTTGTGAAGAGATATTCTTAACCACTCAGTTTTCATCTCTGAATCACATTAATAATGTTGACTTGAGAACTGAATTTTTAAATACTGTCACACATCTTTTTACTCATTTTTATTCATTAAGCTCCCAATGAGGAATTTTCTTTATTTCAACAAATAATTACTGCAGGCTTATTATTATGTATGATATTGTGCTAAGTGTTAGAATAATCAAAATATATATGGTGTCATCCTTTATTCTTCATAATTTCCAAAGAACAGCCTAAGTTTTAACAGATGATTATTAAAGATACATATGTATCTGAAATGACATTTCTTGAAAGATCAATCTAAAGATGCTATATTACAAAGAAGAGTGAAATAACCTATACTCAATTACAACTTAATATAATGTTATCTTGGAAGTTAAAGAATGCTGGGTTTGAATCTGGAGTCCTCTATTAGGACTATGTGATCATGGATAAGTTTATTTAACTCTCCAGATCTCAATTTTCTCATTTATAAAGCAGGGGTGTTTGTAATTCCTACCACCAGTTTTTGGCAAGAATAAGTGATATATCCTTGAAACCATACTGCCTTATCATGAGTGTTCAATCAATGATAGCTATTAAGTTATTTTTATTACCCACATGTATTTTCCAAACCAAAAGTGGGGATAGATAAGCTGAAAAAATGTTAGTGTATTTAGGAAGAAAATGAGAGAAATTTTAAATTAGGACTGTCCCAGAAAACCAAAACTGTGTATTTCCTCTTTAATCTACTGAAAAGTTAATAAAACTGTAACTATGTTAAATCTATAGCTTCATTTTTAAAGCCTATATAATATTTTCACAAATATATTATTTGTAGCTCAAGAAATTTTGAGTTTATACAAAAATATCACATGATCTAATAAATCTTCATGAAGAATGCTTCTTAATCTCCATAAGAAATAACATATTTGGGTCTTTTTGTTGTTGTTTAGATTTGATCTATGTACACTATTAAAGAAACAAAATTGTGAAACACTGAAAACAGCTGAAAATGTAGGCTAGTTATTGTGAATATGACCTTATTCCTATAATAAGGGTATAAGATTGAATAGAATCTTTTAACTGTTTTTATTTGGCCAATCTTTCAGTAACTAAATTGGGATAATATAAAAAATTAGAATAGGAGTTGCATGGGCTTTCCCAGTGGCTCAGCAGTAAAGAATCTGCCTACAATGCAGGAGATGTGGGTTCAATCCCTGGGTTGGAACGATTCCCTGGAGGAGGAAATGGCAACCCACTCAAGTATTCTTCCCTAGGAAATCCCATGGACAGAGCTTGGAGGGCTACAATCCGTCCATAGGGTTACAAAGAGTCAAACAAAATTTTAAAGTAAACTAAAAAAACATATGAACTGGTATGTTGAGAGTAAATTAAAAGCACTGACTTCTTTCAAATTCAGAATTAACAGTGTGACTCATTTAATAACATCACTTAAGGAATTTTTGTTGTTTTATATTCTATATAATGGGCCTCTTAACATAAATCATTATATTTCCCCCAAAATTTAGCTTTCCTATTCATACTTCAGTAAATATGATCGTTTATCTCAATGGTTGATCATTTAAATGTTAGTTTGAAAAATCACTCTGTTTACACATTTGTTCATTTATTCATTCAGAGTCCAGTCATTAAAACACTGAAATGATTATACATATTGATGGTAATTTTAACTTTTTTAAAAACAAGAATTTGTAAACATATTAATGATCAGAAGATTACAAAGAAAGGATGTTAAGACATTGAACATTTACTTGTCAACATATGAAAATCTCCAATGCATTTCAGGCATGTTTGGCTTTTCTGAAGAGTAACAATCTCAGTTAACTGGCCCGTTGATGGGCACCAATTGTCTCAAGACAATGTATTAAGTGAGTTTAAATTTATTTGCTCTTATTTAAAAAAAATAAACAATTGTCACAAATCCTTTCAGTAGAAATGGTTGAGAAGAAAGGATCAGCTGAATATTGCAATTTCATAAAGTTCAGGCAACTTAAGTTTCAGAAGTCATCACCAGCACACAGTGGCTCTGGTTCAGCAATAACTGTACCATTCTAAGTACCTTAAAGAAGGCAGTGTACTTCCTGGGTAATATTTTCAGTCTCTTAGTCTAGCATGATATAATTTCCCATAACCTTTATTTACCCTTTCATATTATGTTGCGAAATGATTTCTTCACAAAATAAATACCTTATCCTTTCAGAAAGAGCAAATGGCAAACAGGAAAGAAACTGCACCAGTGGTAGGGAGCTCAACTAAAAAATCTTAGCAACTGGATTAAATGATGCACGTGCGCGCACACACACACACATACACACAGGGACAAAACACTGAACGGGGGTAGGATGAAACACTGAATGGGAGAGGAAAAAGAAATTACTCTGAACAAAAAACACAATCAAAGGTAGGCCAAACATACCTCTCTTTAAAATACTGTTTACTTGGTTAAGTTTGAGAAGCTAGCAGAACCAGACATCAAAGATTTGCTTAGGGCAATGAATTTCAACAAGTAGAACAACATCATCAGCTGCTTTCGGGGGAATAAGACATACGAAACTATCATATTTAGGATATTTTCTTAGGTTTGTTGAAAAGGAATTGCTAACTTAAATGATATAACAGTTGGGAGTAAAATAACCTAGTACAGTTCCTGGCGTGTAGTGTCTATACAAGTTAGGTAATGTTATTACAATTGTAAGTTTCATCTCCAGATCAAGATAACGCAATGATACTTTAATCACAATTTTGCCAGAAAATCAAAGTTTAAATAGAGGCATCAAGTAACCAGCCATAACACAGTTAACTGGCAGGAAAACAAGATCTGAAAACAGGCCTCTGTGTTTGCTGGAAGCCATATGCTGGTATCAGACATATACTTTACTGGTGCTTCAAAATCATCTGGATGTATACAAAAAGAACTTTGAATCCTGGAAATGAAACTCTGGACAACTTGGAAATGAAAAATGTATTTAGTTAAATAGAAGGCTGAATATGAAAAGCAGGACATCACTAAAAGAATACCACTGAAGAATGAATTAGTGAGCTCAAACCTGGGCCAAAGATTTCTTCAGAATGCAAAAGGATAAAGAAATAAAAGGTTAAAAAAAGAAAAAGTTTTCAGACACAGAGGACAGACCTGATTTTCACTATCTATTAGCAATTCCAAGAGCGGAGACTGAAGAGTGAAAGAGAAGCAATATCTGAAAACAGAGTATTAGAGAATTTTACATAATTGAAGATTATGAACATTGATTCCGAATGCATAGTTTCACATTGAATGGAGTCACTCACTGAGTGCCAATTTGGATAAATTAAAAACAAAAACTTACACACATGAAAGAGAAATTCTTAGTAACAAGGATAAAGCAAAAATCTCTAAAATTAACAGAAAAAAGAGAAAAGAGTTATCCACAAAAGAGACACCAAACTTCCACTTTTAATAATAATTTAGGAGGAAACTTGCCTTTATCAACCTAAAAGGCTGAAAACAGAGAATGGGGGGAAATAAGAGCAAGCTTAAATTCTTCTTTTCTTCAGAGAAAAGGTATTAAACAGATACCTTTAACTCCAGACACTCTAAGAAAAACAAGCTTAAATACATGTGTTAAAAAATTTACTGTGAAAGTGGGGAACTGAATGAAGAGAATCAAAAGATGCAGACTTCCAGTTATAACATAAGTACCGGGGATACAATGTACAGCATGATGTCTAGTTAACACTGCTATATGGTATATTTGAAAGATGCTAAGAGAGTAAATCCTGAAGTTCTCATCCCAAGGAAATAACGTTTTTATTTCTCTTTGGGTAAGGGGGCAAGGGGAGGGGTGATGTGGGGGGAATCTCCATGAGATGACTGCCATGCAATTAACTGAACTTACAGGTAGTGCTAAAGAACCCACCTGCTGATGCAGGTATACAAGAGATGCGGGTTCAATCCCTGGGTGGGAAAGATGCCCTAGAGAAGGAAATGGCAACCCACTCTAGTATTCTTGCCTGGGAAATCTCATGGACAGAAGATCCGGGCAGGCTACAGTCCAGGGGGACACAAAGAGCTGGACATGACTAAAGTGACTTAGTATGCAAACTTCCTGTAGTAAACATTTCACAGTACATATAAATCAAATCATTAATGCTGTACACCTTAAACTTACACAGAGCTACATACCAAATATATATTAAATAAAACTGAAAGAAAGAAACAAAAGTGATCACAAAGTAGGAAAGAAATGTATGCTATTCAAACCAGCAGAGCAAATAAAGAATAAAACAAATGTGATCATTCCAATGAGTCTGGAAAACAGAAACAAAGAGAGAGTAATATAAAGAAATTACCAGTTACAAGTTAACATAAATATAAACACACCATCAGAGATATGCTCAGACTAAATTAAAAAATAAAAATCTATGTACACATCCATAACAGACACACCTAAGACAAAATGACACATGAAGTGTTAAAAGTCAGGGATATGAAACTATATAGCAGGCAAATGGAAAGAGAAAGTACATATAGAAACAATGACACTAGACAAAAAAGAATCAAAGAAAAATCATTAAAAGGGAAAAAGAAAATATCTACATCACTAAAAAGAATAACCTTCCAACAGAATAACAGTCACTGGTTCTTATACATTTAACAACATAGTGTTTGCAATATAAAAAGAAAAAAATTTTAAATAGCAGAAATTAGCAAATCACAATCACACTGAGAGTCTTTAAAATACTCCTCTCAGAAAATAACAGATAAAGTAAAAGAAAAATAAATAATGCTATAAAGGATAGGAACAATACATTCAAATTAACCTAACAGATATAATATTAACTTAAACAGGTATTTTATAGGTAACACTCTGGACTCCACATAAAAAGAAATCACATTCTTTTTGAAGATGTAAAATATTCAGAGATTGATCATGTAGTGGACATCAAAAGGTAAATTAACAATTCTTAAATAGTGTTATCCTGCAGGCCACATTCACTAACCTAAATACAGTTAAGATGTGAAATCAATCAATAAAATAAATAGATAAATCAGGAATTTGAGATTAACATATATGCACTACTATATATAAAATAAACAAGGACCTACTCTATAGCACAGATAACTATACTCAGTATCTTGTAATAACCTATAATGTAAAAGAATCTAAAAAAGAGTATTTGTGTGTGTGTATAATTGAATCACTTTGTTATACACCTGAAACTAACACAACATTGTAAATTAACTACAGTTCAATTTTAAGAAGGTTAAAAAAAGAATATGCAGAAAAAGAAATTGGTAATAAAATGACAGCCAAAAAAATTTAATCAGGAATTTTAAACTCTGTTTCTAAAAGTAGTGTATTAGTTAAACAGAAAATCAAAACACATTTTTTTTATATTTCAAATGGACAATGAACACGCTATGTAAGAGAACCTGTGAGATGCCATCAAAATGGTAATCACTGAAAACAATGCAACAAACATCATTTTACAGAACCATTAAATTTGAAAATAAATGAATTATTTCAAAACAAAGCACCAGAAAACAAAACAGAACAAAAAAAAGTTAATTTGAACAAAAGTTAATAAACACACATGAAAAACTAGAGACAGAAAAAATTAAACATTATAAGCAAACAGCAAAAACTTTTATATGAAAAAACCTTAAAGTCTATATGAAATAGATGGCTTTATAACAAAATATAAATTATCAAAACTTACCAAAGAACAAGCAGGAAAACCAGCAACACAGTAACCAAAATAAAAAAACTAAAGCAATTGGCCAAAGGTCTGCATCCTCAAGAAAGGCACTAGCCTGAGGCAGTTTTATAGGAGCTGAGGCTCACTTAACCCCATTCAAGAACCAGGTAAGAATAGCAAAGAAAAGAAAAGTTAGTGTTCCATCACACTTCAAAGTAGATGTAAAATTCTTCACTAAAATTTAAAAATAGAATAAAACAGGGTATGAAAAGAATAACATCAAATAGAGGTTAGCCCATAAATGTAAGGATGATTGCCATCAGAAAATATATTAATGCAATTCACTACATTAAGAGAGTAAAGAAGAAAATGAGATGAGCAGGTCAACAAGTTACTTTACCACACACTCATGATATAATTTCTCAGCCAAGAATAGGAGAGAATTTCCTTAATCTGATAAAAAAAAATCTAAGAAGAGAAGCCAGCAGAATCAGAGATCAAAGAAGGACACAGAAAATAGTATTCATAGTAATCAAATATTAGATGCATTAAAATATGTAAATATATATCAAAACGGATGTACAGGGACTTTCCTGGTGGTCCAGTGGCTAAGACTCCAACCTCTCAATGCAAGGGGCCCAGTTCAATCCCAGGTCAGGAAGCTAGATCCAACATGCTGCAACTAAGACTCGGCACAGCCAAACAATAAATAAATTCTTTTTTTTAAAAAAAAAGGATGTACAGTATCACCATGTGTAATCAGCATTATCAGAGGTACTAGCCAATGCATTAAACAAAAGCAAAAACAAAAGAAAGAAAAATGGGCAAAAGAAAACACTGGACAAAGTGATACAACCATCATTCACTAGTCAAAATATCCAAGAGAATAAACTGACAAACTAATAAACTAATAAGAGAGGTATTATAAAGGTATATAATTCAATCTATTATTTCCATAGAAATAGAACACAATATTTAAGTTCTAAAATATCTGTACATGATTAAAGCATTTCAAATTAGTTAAAGCACACAGTATTCTGCAGATTACCTCCGTGTAGATGTGTGTGTGTGTGCGTCTGTGTGTTTTGGGGGGCAGGGCAGGGAAAAGAGGAGTAAAAAGATCCATCACTACCTCACAACATGAACAATAAATTGCAGACAGATTTTTTTCAAAGGCTTAAACAATAGAATCAAACAGATACAAGGATAAGAGAATATACAAGGGAGTGTATCAGTGACACTGGGGTAGGAAAGACCCTCCTAAAGGAGGAAAGAAAAAACAAGATGAAAAGATGGACAAAGTTAATACAGAGATTAAAAACTGTCAGTGTCCCCTGGGAAATGACACTATAAGCAAAGTTGAAAGAAAACATGCCAAATTGATAAAGTAGCTAGCTTGGGGAGCTGGTGGGGTGGATGATAAAATATTAAGACTAGGAATGAAAGTCAAAGGAAATCTGTTCTTATCTTTTATTCAGTCAGCATTCATTTACTCATTCACAAACATTTACTGAGTGTTTAATATGTGTCCGACCCTGTTTCGAGCACGAGGTATATGGAGCAAACAAAACAAAGAGACCTGTTCTCATGAAGCTTCCTTTCTAGAAAGAAAGAGACAAGGCTCTAAACATGTATGCCAGCAAGTAACTACTAATAAAACACTTCCCATTTTAAATTTAAATAACTTCAGAAGTTAGTAAACAGTAAAAAAAAATAAAACAGGACTATATATATTCTAAACTGTATGGGTTTTGAAAAGAAAAAATGGACTCATACATTACCTCTGAAATAGAAACATTAACCTTTGAAACTTTATAAAATTTTATTTTCTCTATAGTCGGAGAAGGCAATGGCACCCCACTCCAGTACTCTTGCCTGGAAAATCCCATGGATGGAGGAGCCTGGTGGGCTACAGTCCATGGGGTCGCTAAGAGTCGGACACGACTGAGCGACTTCACTTTCACTTTTACCTTTCATACATTGGAGAAGGAAATGGCAACCCACTCCAGTGTTCTTGCCTGGAGAATCCCAGGGATGGGGGAGCCTTGTGGGCTGCCGTCTATGGGGTCGCACAGAGTCGGACACGACTGAAGCAACTTAGCAGTAGCAGCAGCATTTTCTCTATAGTAGTTTATATTTAAGGAATTCATGCACATAAAGATTATTTACCCTTCTGAAATACCTAGATAAAAATTCCTAAAAGAGCAAATACAGCAATGACTGACCAGAAAATGAGGGTTTAATGAAAGAATTGCAGGCTTTGAGATATTTATCCATTGTGGCACCAAATGGAGGATAGCACCTTGTGTCTGATTCTGAGAGATGGAGCTAAAAGATACACTGTGCTTCACAGAGGTCGTGAGCAAGTTCCCTGGGTCTTGAGAAGTCAGGGATGGGCTCCTACAGTCACAAACAGCCTTAACTGGTCAATAAGCAGTTTCCAAAATATAAACAGCTCTTTCCATTTTTATCATTTACATTTTTAAAAATATACTCACAACACAAATATTTTTAACATGAAATATACTTTACTTACTATAGTCAAGGCTATGGTTTTTCCAGTGGTCACGTATGGATGTGAGAGTTGGATGGTGAAGAAAGCTGAGCGCCGCAGAATTGATGCTTTTGAACTGTGGTGTTGGAGAAGACTCTTGAGAGTCCCTTGGACTGCAAGGAGATCCAACCAGTCCATCCTAAAGGAGATCAGTCCTGGGTGTTCATTGGAAGGACTGATGTTGAAGCTGAAACTCCAATACTTTGGCCACCTCATGAGAAGAGTTGACTCATTGGAAAAGACCCTAATGCTGGGAAGGATTGGGGGCAGGAGGAGAAGGGGATGACAGAGGATGAGATGGTTGGATGGCATCACCGACTCGATGGACATGGGTTTGGGTAGACTCCGGGAGTTGGTGATGGACAGGGAGGCCTGGTGTGCTGCGATTCATGGGGTCGCAAAGAGTCGGACACGACTGAGCAACTGAACTGAACTGATACTTTACTTAAAATTCTATTACATTCAGTTAACCTGTCAAGACACCTAGAGCCAGACATCCTGGAATGTGAAGTCAAGTGGGCCTTAGGAAGCATCACTACGAACAAAGCTAGTGGAGGTGATGGAATTCCAGTTGAGCTATTCAAATCCTGAAAGATGACGCTGTGAAAGTGCTGCACTCAATATGCCAACAAATATGGAAAACTCAGCAGTGGCCACAGGACTGGAAAAGGTCAGTTTTCATTCCAATCTCAAAGAAAGGCAATGCCAAAGAAGGCTCAAACTACCGCACAACTGCAATCATCTCACACGCTAGTAAAATAATGCTTAAAATTCTCCAAGCCAGGCTTTAGCAGTACGTGAACCATGAACTTCCAGATGTTCAAGCCGGTTTTAGAAAAGGCAGATGAACCAGAGATCAAATCGCCAACATCCGATGGATCATCGGAAAAGCAAGAGAGTACCAGAAAAACATCTATTTCTGCTTTATTGACTATGCCAAAGCCTTTGACTGTGTGGATCACAACAAACTGTGGAAAATTCTTCAAGAGATGGGAATACCAGACCACCTGACCTGTCTCTTGAGAAACCTCTATGCAGGTCAGGAAGCAACAGTTAGAATTGGACGTGGAACAACAGATTGGTTCCAAACAGGAAAAGGAGTACGTCAAGGCTGTATATTGTAACCCTGCTTATTTAACTTATATGCAGAGTACATCATGAGAAACGCTGGGCTGGAGGAAGCACAAGCTGGAATCAAGATTGCCTGGAGAAATATCAATAACCTCAGATATGCAGATGACACCATCCTTATGGCAGAAAGTGAAGAAGAACTAAAGAGCCTCTTGATGAAAGTGTAAGAGGAGAGTGAAAAAGTTGGCTTAAAGCTCAACGTTCAGAAAACTAAGATCGTCGCATCCAGTCCCATCACTTCATGGGAAATAGATGGGGAAACAGTGGAAACAGTGGCTGACTTTATTTTTCTGGGCTCCAAAATCACGGCAGATGGTAACTTTAGCCATGAAATTAAAAGACGCTTACTCCCTTGGAAGGAAAGTTATGACCAACCTAGACAGCGTATTAAAAAGCAGAGACATTACTTTGTCAACAAAGGTCTGTCTAGTCAAGGCTATGGTTTTTCCAGTGGTCATGTATGGATGTGAGAGTTGGACTATAAAGAAAGCTGAGCACCGAAGAATTGATGCTTTTGAACTGTGGTGTTGGAGAAGACACTTGAGAGTCCCCTGGACTGCAAGGAGATCCAACCAGTCCATCCTAAAGGAGATCAATCCTGGGTGTTCATTGGAAGGACTGATGTTGAAGCTGAAACTCCAATACTTTGGCCACCTGATGTGAAGAGCTGACTCATTGGCAAAGACCCTGATGCTGGGAAAGATTGAGGGCAGGAGAAGGGGACGACAGAGGATGAGATGGCTGGATAGCATCACCGACTCAATGGACATGGGTCTGGTGGACTCAGAGAGTTGGTGATGGACAGGGAGGCCTGGCGTGCTGTGGTTCATAGGGTCGCAAAGAGTCGGACACGACTGAGCAACTGAACTGAACTGAACCTGTCAAGAATACATGAATTACAGAAGTTCCCTGGTGGTCCAGTGATTAGGACTCAGAGATTTCACTGCTGTGGGCCTGGTTCAATCCCTGATCTGGGAACTAGAATCACGACAGCCATGCAGCATGACCAAAAATAAATAATTAAAAATAAAATAAATGGATTACCCAAAATGTGATATTCAAAGATTATTTTTAATTACTTACCTAAGACAACTACCAGCATATTAAAAAGTAGCCCACTAAATAAGTCCTGCATTTGTCTAAAGCAATGATAAACTCTAAAGAACTATTATTCTTTTTAGACATTCATGTCCACATCTGCCTACTAAAAACACATGTTCGAAGCATGAACATTTTAGTAAAGCGAAACTTCCCTTAAAACAAGTGTGTTTATTTGAACACAAAATTTCAGAACCAAATCAACAAGTGTTTTACGGGTTCACGCTCATGAGGGATCACATGTGTGTTTATTTGAATGTAATCTTATTGAAATAAACACAGCTGCGTTTATTTCAATGTGTGAGAATCAAGATCTACACATGTTTGTGCAAGAGTGAATCATGAAACCATGGCTTAGTGCATGGAAATAGCACTTAGTGACTAGGAAATAGCACAAGGCACAATCACTTTCTTCAAATATAACCCTGAAAATTAAATCTATAGCTAAAAGGTATTTCAGGAAAAGGTACAATTCAATGTATCTCATAATGAACAAAAATATAAATTTACAGGGTCAAGTATAAAATGTCTCTTTTATAAAGGTTTCATTTGAAAAAAAAAAAAGAAAAATGCAAAGAATGATAATAAATACGCACGAATCTACCCACTGAAAACATTGTGTAGTATATACTTGACCCTTTTAAAAAAAAATAAAATAATGTAAATAAAATTGACATTCTCTATTTTTCTCTCCTTGGTCCCGTTAGTCTTCATCCCTTCCTCCTCAGAAGTGAACACTGTCACGAATTTGAGCTAAACAATGTATATAGTATTGTTTTGGGTGTTTTCTAAAATAAACACAATAAGATATAAAGTAAAAATTATTCTATGTTTTGTTTTTTGTCTATCAACTTTGTTTCTGAGATTGATCCAATGATGTTACTTCCAATTCTTTCCATTACAAAACAACTCTGCCATGAACATCCTTGTACACAACCCAGTGCAGATGTTTGAGACTTTCTCTAGAGTATAACTAGATATATAACTGCTGTTTCTCAAATTTTGCTAGGTATTGACAAATTATTTCCCTAAGTAGTTCTATCAAAATGTACATTGATTTGGAATGGATTCTATATAATTAGGATCTGTTCCAAGCAGAGTATTAAGAAATTCGTTTCTTAAATGGCAAAATTCCATTTATTCCATACCTTATAACAGCTAAGATACAGATGTGCAGACTTTCATGTTCTGGCTTGATCTGCTTAGGTTATCAGTACAGTGGTTCTCAACCACAGGTGACTGACCCTAGCAGACATTTATGGTCATGACTAGGAGAATGGTACTACCAGCATCCAGGGGCTGGAGATGAGGGATATCTCACTGCCCAGTTTTACCTTTGGAAAAACAGAATGTCCAACTGGCTTGTTCTGGTATAAATTCTTCTTCCCTCCTAGGTCAAGAATAAGTTCCAGGAACTTTGGGCCTATGAAATCATCCTTTAAATAACAATAAGCAGTGACCTTAAGTTGAAATGCTTTCTGGCATCACAAACAGTTGGACTCAGAATAAGGAGTCCAAACAAGCTACAGCACACAATGCCATTCTACAGCCCCACTAATCAGACTTTTTACAACATCTCTCTGAAGGAATTGTATTCTCTGGTGGCTCAGATGGTAAAGCGTCTGCCTACAATGCGGGAAACCCAGGTTCAATTCCTGGGTTGGGAAGATCTCCTGGAGAAGGAAATGGCAATCCACTCCACTATTCTTGCCTGGAAAATGCCATGGACGGAGGAGCCTGGTAGGCTACAGTCCATGGGGTCACAAAGAGTCAGACACGACTGAGTGACTTCACTTCATCCTCTGAAGTAACTGACCACACACCTATCTAAATTAAACAACTGGAAATGCAACTAAATCTGAGTCTCATGGTCTATAAGAATAAAATCTTACTCTTACTTCTTAGGTTACTTTACTCATTAATAGTATCTTGGCTGACATTTTTGCCTTTTATTTCCATACCTAAGCCATAGCAGAAACAAGAAAAAAAGATTTTTAAGCTAGACTATTTAACTGCCTATTTTGGAACAAAAAAGAAGACAGGTCATACAAGGTCAAAATACTACTTAGGAAGAGCTGAAAAGATGTATGTTTGCTTTTGCCAAACTGAGAGGGTTTTTTCCCTCCATTTTCCCTATTATATTCCCTAGTCTAAGTTAGAAAGTAGCAAAGGGTTTAACTTTCTCTCAATTTAATATGCAAAATGTAACTTCATTATTCACTTGGAGGCCATGTGAGTCAATGGATTTAAAAAACTGAACAAGAAGTTAAGAGACCAAGAACTTTAATCCTAACTGACTTTGGCCCTCTCTTACCAATGTCATCATTGGCGATTTTATTATCAGACTCTCAAAAATTACCTCTACAATGAAGTCTAAATCTATACCTCTATTCATGCATTTTAGTTCAACATTTCCAACTACCTGCTTGACATCTCCACAATGGTTGCCCCTTACCATATTCCATGCTCCTGAACCTGAACAGTGATCTTGCTGCACGCCCTCCATCAACACCCTCCATCATGGAAGCTCCATTCATTTGTGGAAAAAAAAAAAACAACAGCATTCTCTTGGCCAGTTTCTTCCATGGCTTCCTCTCTCTTACTCCCCTAACTCCTGTATTGCTTCTTCTATAGCATCTTGTCTATCCTTTTCTTCTTTTCCAGTTTAACTGCCACAGCCAAGAGCAGGTCCCAGTTTATTGTGTATACTCACTGCTTCCAAACTTGACTCACTGCTGCGTATTTCCAGCTTCTCCTCCTGAAATTCGCCCTACATATCTGTGGTCATATTAATCTTTCTCTCTTTTCTTTTGTATGTCCTTTTTTATTGAAGTGTGACTGACACACAATCAATTGCATATATCTGAACTGGACAATGCGATACGTTTGATACGCCTATAAAACCATCACTTGCAAGATAATGAACACATCCATGATCCACCACCCAATTTTTTCTTGTGCCTTTGTAAACCCTCCCTCTACTTCTCTCTCCATTGTGAAGGAACCACTTATCTGTTTTATGACTCTAAATTAGTTTTTTTTTTTTAGAATTTCATGTAAGCAGAATCAGAGTATGTACTCTTTTTGGTCTATGCTTTTCAATAAGCATAATTATTTTGAGATTCACCAATGCTGATGGGTAAATCAATGGTCCTTTCCTTTTTATTGCTGAATAACAGTTCTTTGTATGCACAGACCATCATTCGTTTAACCATTCACTTGTTGGTGGATATTTTGGGTGTTACAAATAAATCTACTATGAACATTCAGGTATACATCCTTGTATGGACTTATCTTTCTCTAACTTGAATAAATACTGTAAGAGGAAAATGACTAGATCAGTGGTAAATGTAGATTTAACTTTTTAAGAAACTGCCAAACTATTTTCAAAGTGGTTATACCATTTTACATTCCCACCTGTGGTTTATGTGAGTTCTAGTTTCTCTATACTGGATATAATCAGTCTTTTTAATTTTAGCCATTTTCGTAGGTGAGTAGTGGTATCTCACTGTGGTTTTAGTGTGCATTTTCCCTAATAACTAACAACACTGAGTATTTTTCACAAGCTTAGTAGCCATCACCTATCTTCTTTGATGAAATGTCTATTTCACCCATATTTTCTTTTTTCCTTTTTGTGGCTGCACTGGGTCTTCATTGCTGCACACTGGCTTTTTTCATTGCAGCTCAAGGGCTCTGGAGCGCATGGGCTCAGCAGCTGTGCCACATGGACTTAGTTGCCCTGCAGCATGTAGGATCTTAGTTCCCTGACTAGGGATCAAACCCAAGTTCTCTGGATTGCAAAGCAGTCTCTTAACCACTGGACCACCAGTGAAGTCCCTCACCCATTTTTATTAGGCTGTTAATCTTTCTAAAATATAGTTCTGACTATGTTACTTCCCAGATTAAAAACCCTCAATGACACTTGCCTGGCTTCAAAAAAGACCTGGCCTCAAACCAATATGGAATGACTTTTCTCCCAGAACTCTTTAATAAGCCAAATTGCAACCCAACATAACTAGGCTTCCAGACACAAACCCACTTTTGCATGCCACTATGCCTTTTCTCAGGGCTTCCCAAATGGTGCTAGCGATAAAGAACCCACCTGCCAATGTAGGCGATGTAAGAGGTGGGTTCGATCCTCAGTCAGGAAGATCCCCTGGAGGAGGGCATGGCAACCCACTCCCGTATTCTTGCCTGGAGAATCCCATGGACAGAGGAGCTTGGTGGTCTATAGTCCATAGGGTCACAAAGAATCAGACACAACTGAAGGGACTTAGCACGCAGGCATGCATGCCTTTTCTCAGGCTATTCCTTCTATCTAGAAAGCCTCTCGTGTCCAGATCTTTTGTACTTCAAGGTGAAATCAAATAACACCCCTTTTATGAGGGCTTCCATTTTCCTCAGCCAGAAGTACCATCCTCCTCTAAACTGTCTCTTGTTCATATATGTCCATGTTGTTATTTCTATTATTGTTCTGACCACAGGGGGCAGTATAACTAATGGTTACAAAGATGGACTCTGGATACAGACAGCCTGAGTTCAACTCCCATTACTAGCTGTGGGAATTTAAGCTAGTTACTTCCCTATACCTCAGTGTAGCGGACACTGGGATGCCCCACCTAGATCCCCTCTAGGCCAGCAGACCCACTGCCCAGCTGCTGGGAGTGTGGAATACTAAGGGCTCAGAGCTGCAAAAGAGCTACCTTTTCCAGCAATTCTGGGGGATTATGCCCCTCCCTCAAGGTCTGTTCCCCAATGCAGTCCCCCTCAGCCAATGCCTGACTGAGTGGTCCTCTTCCCAATGGCAAATCTATGTGCCATTCCCACTCCAAACTTTGCAAAGGATTTCAGGGAGGCTACATTTTTAGCAAAATCCACATCTTTACCTGGCTTTTTCCTCTACCCAGTTCAGTTCAGTTCAGTAACTCAGTTGTGTCTGACTCTTTGCGACCCCATGGACTGCTGCACGCCAGGCCTCTCTGTCCATCGTCAGCTCCCGGAGTTTACCCAAACTCATGTCCATTGCGTTGGTGATGCCAACCAACCATCTCATCCTCTGTCGTCCCCTTCTCCTCCTGCCTTCAACCTTTCCCAGTATCAGGGTGTTTTTCAAATGAGTCAGGCCTTCGCATCAGGTGGCCAAAGTATTGGAGTTTCAGCTTCAGCATTCTCTACCCAAGCGGTTCTCAAACTTTAGTATCAATCAGGTTCACTTGGAAGACTAGTTAAACCACAGGTTGCTCCCCAGCTCCCTAAGTTCCCAGTTCAGGGCTCCTGAGAATACACAACCTGAGAATGTATATTTCCAAGTATCACTGAGGCCACTGCCCCCACGCCCAATCCAGCTCCCCTCTGCTGCTCATGTTCAGGTTCCGCCTGAGTGCTCCCTCAGTAAATCACCAGAACAAGACTCTGCATCTCAGGCTCTGCTTCTAAGAAACCTGACATGAAATTTTTTAATGTAGCAAATAGGTACATTATTAATTAGCCTAAATGATGACTGTGCAGATAAAATCAGGTAATATATGCAACTATGCTTAGAATAGTACCAAGCACATAAAAACTCTTTATAAATATTAGTTACCATCATCAGCTCCCCTATTATTACTAAACATTACTGAGCATAGGATCTATCCCTTATCCAACATTGTATTTTCTATATTACCTAACACCAATACCTATGATTGAAATCAATCTAGTGGGCTTAATGTATTGTCCACTGCATTAGCTATAATAATTAGAACTTGGTCTCTACTGAAAGGGAGCTTTAATATCTGCTCCTTGAAAGAATCAGGAGGAAAAACAAAGTACGAGCACTCAGTTATAGTTGCAGGCTATGTTCAAGAAAGAATTCAAGAAATGAGAATAAAAGGCTGGGAGTGGATCATCAATGGGATTCCTACCAGGTGACTACGACAAAGGACAGAGTGTCAAATGTTATCTGGAAAGAATGTTAAAGGAACTAACATACTGTACACGTGAATAAGGCCTTATTATAAAACAGATTACCAGAAAAAAACAATGAAAGTGAACAAATCTTTAATTTCCTGATCACAGATCTATTGCTTGACTTAGTAAACTACTTGCAATTAGAGCAGTTAAAATTTTTTGGCATTTAGGCAAACAATGGACATCAAACAACTTCTCGAGCTAGACGTTTAGACGTTAACTGAAGAAAATCCATTAAGATGCTTATCCATTTTGCAGAGCCATCTTGATGAAGCCCATACTTCTCAAAACCAAATAATCATGCCATGTCTACTGCCATCATTCCAAAAATATAGAGTGGTATATCAAGTAGAAATAAAAAATTGAAAGGCAGATAGTCTTAGAGAATGAAATCTTCTTTTTCTTTTTCATGGGGGGTGGGGGTGGCATGAATTTCTTGATGGAAAATAACTTCAAACAGTACTTCTATGTTAAAACATGTACATATATTCTTGATATGACAGGCATGTAGATTACACTACTGTCTGCTGTGTCAATACTCACCAAACTCTATACTTAAGATCTACACATTTCACTGTGTGTCATTTTTTTATCTCAATTTTTTTAAAAAGAGGCCCATATTATAGAACAGGATATATAATACTCAAATGGATTTTTAAGATCAAGCATTCTAGAAACTTCAACAAACTTGAGCTTTCTGGAAGCACAATTTGGCCTATGTTATGACCCATGACTTCGCAGGAAAACGAGTCTACTTTCTTCTGCTATTCAGGTACTTTAGTAGAAAATTTGAGAAACAGAACGCTAAGAAAACAAATTATTGGTTTTTCATTGGTTATTTTATATAAATTGAGACTTTCCTGGAAATTTAAATGGGTGACCTGGTAGGATTACCCCTAAGACTGGTCTGTGCCTTAAAACACATTCCTAAAGCAACTTCTTCAAAAGAAATACCAGAAAAGTCACCACAACCACAGTAGCCCCAATGGGACAGGCAGCGCACTCGCCTTGTTCATTAAAGGAATAACTACAGAAAGTTACCAGATACCTGTAAAGCTGTTTAACACAGAGAACTTACATGTAATATTCCCCTACAGGCAGAAGGGTCCTTAAAGTTTGTTCAGCAAAATGATCTGGCACAAGGCCAACATCTAAAACAGAATCTAATCCAAAATATAAAATAAACAAAATATACACAACATTTAAAAATCACGAGTCTAATGTGAGCTCTCTTATATATAATAGTAAGCATATAAACCTGTTCAATAAATGTCTGCTGAATCACAGAGTGGATTCTGTTAAGCAATACTTTTCTAAAATGGAAAGCAAAGTCCTATATCTTAGAAGAACTTGGCAGGATAGCAAGAAAGAGTGATACAATATCAGAGCACTGAACAACAGAGCTGAGCAGGCCCTGAGCCACCTGGGCCCTTACTCTATCTGACAGTAGACACAAGAGCTTGTTGTGGAAGGATAACGCTTTCTCCCCTGACATCAACCTCACAAGATGATGGGCAAACTCTAAAACTTCCTACTTGACATACTGAGGGGTGGAGGGTGGGAGCCAGGGACAGTATCTGTCCAGAAACGTGTAGGACTATAAGGCATTACCACTAATTCAAATTCACAAGAATCTGGGTGAATGATCGTTTGCTGGCTTTATTCAAGAATCCACAGGCTTAAACTAGAGAGTCTTCAGCATTTAAAACGAGAGTCTCCTCCAATGATAGCACTCCATCCCAGCGGCATTTCAGATGCCCTTTCTGGCGGCTTCCTTAATTCACATCTTTCCAACCTAGAGATGCATACTGTATTTCTGGAAGATGAGTGCTGTGTCTCAAACATGAGTGGCACATAATTTTTGGTTCTGTTTCTGCTTTTTGATAAATATGTTTTGTTGGACTTTCATGTTCATATTGGTGATGTGATCTTAGCCAATCTCTTCTTGCAAAAGTTAACAAACAATCAAGTTTTTTCCAGGGTCTTTAATGAAAAACCTAACTTGCATGAATTATTCTGACATTTGCACATCACTTTTCCTTTCTAGACTGCTCTTGGAAATCTACAAATTCCTTTGTAAACGAGGTATATCAAAACCCTTAAACCAAGAGGCCAGCACAAGAAAAGTTACCCAACTCTGCTATTTTGTTTGGTTAAATCATCCTGTGATTTAACCAATATCATCCCCTCCTACTCAAACTGTGAGCCTACATGTAAATAGAGAGGATAAGAAAGGGTGGGAATTGAGTAAGTAATCCTCAAACAGGAGGTATTGGTCAAGAAGAAACAAATACTCTGGAAAAAAGTAGAAACAATTTTTTTTTTTTAAAGGATGAATTACTTTGGTAAGATAAAGCCATTCTCAAGCATCTGCATGGATTTATGTCCTGCCAAAAATATTTTTTATGTAGTAGAGAGATCAGACAACATGGAAAGGCAAAACATGACCCTATAAGAATTGCTGTAGATAAAAACACCTCAACAGAACTCCGTCATCAGACTCAGTATTACTTCTGGATTGTCTTCCCACAGATCCACCTCCATATCTTCTTTTCTTATCACTTAAGGTTTTAGAGAGAAAAAAAATAACTGCTAGCAAGTTTAAAGCATTTACAGACCATAAGATACAACCACACCTCCAGAGTCACTCATGATCACTGCTTATCTACAGCATTTAACACACACACACACACACACACACAAAGCAAATAACATACTCCACAATTGTTAGAAATCTAAAATATAACTGTTGTGGAATTAAAGATTTAATGAAACAACAGAATAAAAAATTAAAAGAATTAATAAATATAATACATAACAGTTAAGCTGAGTGAATAACCACATCTTTGGCTTCCCAGGTGGCACTAGTGGTTAAGAATCCACCCGCCAATGCAGGAGACCGAAGAGACTAGGGTTCCAACTCTAGTCTGGGAAGATTCCACATGTCATGGAGCAACTAAGCCCGTGCACCACAGCTACTGAAGCCCATGTCCTGAGAGCCCATGGTCTACAAGAGAAGCCACTGCAATGAGAAGCCCACACACCACCATGAAGAGAAGCTTCCACTTACCACAACTAGAGAAAAGCTCACACGCAGTAAGGAAGACCCTCAGTTAAGTTCAGTCGCTCAGTCATGTCCGACTCTTTGAGACTCCATGGACTGCAGCATGCCAATATTCCTTGTCCATCACCAACTCCCGGAGACTAATTAAACTCATGTCCATTGCATCAGTGATGCCATCCAACCGTCTCATCCTCTGTCATCCCCTTCTCCTCCCACCTTCAATCTTTCCCAGCATCAGGGTCTTTTCCAATGAGTCAGTTCTTCGCATCAGGTGGTCAAAGTATTGGAGTTTCAGCTTCAACATCAGTCCTTCCAAAAAATATTTAGGACTGATTCCCTGTAGGATTGATGGGGCTGGATCTCCTTGCAGTCCAAGGGACTCTCAAGAGTCTTCTCCAACACCACAGTTCAAAAGCATCAATTCTTCAGCGCTCATCTTTCTTTATAGTCCAACTCTCACATTCATACATGACTACTGGAAAAACCATAGCTTTGACTAGACAGACCTTTGTTGGTAAAGTAATATCTCTGCTTTTTAATATGCTGTCTCTAGGTTGGTCATAGCTTTTCTTCCAAGATGCAAGCATCTTTTTCAATTTCATGGCTGCAGTCACCATCTGCAGTGATTTTGGAGTCCCCCAAAATAAAATTTCTCACTGTTTCCATTGTTTCCCCATCTATTTGCCATGAAGTGATGGGACCGGATGTCATAATCTTAGTTTTCTGAACGATGAGTTTTAAGCCAACTTTTTCACTCTCCTCTTTTAACTTTCATCAAGAGGCTCTTTAGTTCTTCTTTGCTTTCTGCCATAAGGGTGGTGTCATATCTGTACTTGAGGTTATTGATGTTTCTCCAAGCAATCTTGATTCCAGCTTGTGCTTCATCCAGCCTGGCATTTTTCATGATATATTCTGCATATAAGTTAAATAAGCAGTGTGACAATATACAGTGTTGACATACTCCTTTTCCTATCTGGAACCAGTCTGTTGTTCCATGTCCAATTCTAACTGCCTTCTTGAACTGCATACAGATTTCTCAGGAGGCAGGTCAGGTGGTCTGGTATTCCCATCTCTTGAAGAATTTTCCAGTTTGTTGTGATCCACACAGTCAAAGGCTTTGGCATAGTCAATAAAGCAGAAATAGATGTTTCTCAGGAAATGTCTGCCTTTTTTGATGAGCCAGCAGATGTTGCCAATTTGATCTCTGGTTCATCTGCCTTTTCTAAAACCATCTTGAACATCTGGAAGTTCACGGTTCATGTACTGTTGAAGTCTGGCTTGGAGAATTTTGAGCATTACTTTACTAGCATGTGAGATGAGTGCAATTGTGCGGTAGTTTGAGCATTCTTTGGGATTGGAATGAAAACTGACCTTTCCCAGTCCTGTGGCCACTGCTAAGTTTTCCAAATTTACTGGCATATTGAGTGCAACACTTTCACAGCATCATCTTTCAGGATTTGATATAGGATTTGGAATTCCATCACCTCCACTAGCTTCGTTCATAGTGATGCTTCCTAAGGCCCACTTGATTTCACATTCCAGGATGTCTGGCTCTAGGTGAGTGATCACATCACTGTGATTATCTGGGTTGTGAAGATCTTTTTTGTACAGTTCTTCTGTGTATTCTTGCCACCTCTTCTTAATATCTTCTGTTTCTGTTAGGTCAATATCATTTCTGTCCTTTTTTGTGCTCATCTTTGCATGAAATGTTCCTTAATTACCTCCACCATAGCTTGGCCTCAGGTCAAGCAACAGGGAAGGAACATGGCCCCACCCATCAATAGAAAACTGGATTAAAGATTTACTGAACACGGCCCCATCCATCAAAACAACACCCAGTTTCCCCTTCAGTCAGTCTCTCCCATCAAGAAGCTTCCATAAGCCTCTTATCCTATCCATCAGAGGGGAGACAGAATGAAAACCACAATCACAGAAAACTAACCAAACTGATCACATGCTTGTCTAGCTCAATGAAACTATGAGCCATGCCATTTAGGGTCACCCAAGACGGATGGGTCATGGCAGAGAGTTCTGACAAAACGTGGTCCACTGGAGAAGGGAATGGCAAACCACTTCAGTATTCTTGCCTTGAGAACCCCATGAACAGTATGAAAAGGCAAAAAGGTATGACACTGAAAGATAAACTCCCTAGGTTGGTAGATGCCCAATATGCTACTGGAGATCAGTGGAGAAATAACTCCAGAAAGAATAAAGAGATGGAACCAAAGCAAAAACAACACCCAGATGTGGATATGACTGGTTATGGAAGTAAAGTCAGATGCTGTAAGAAAAACATTGCATAGGAATCTGGAAAGTTAGGTCTATGAATCAAGGTAAATTGGAAGTGGTCAAACAGGAGATGGCAAGAGTGAACATTGACATTTTAGGAATCAGCGAACTTAAATGGACTGGAATCGGTGAATTTAACTCAGATGACCATTATGTCTACTACTGTGGGCAAGAATCCCTTAGAAGAAATGAAGGAGCCATCATAGTCAACGAAAGAGTCTGAAATGCAGTACTTGGATGCAATCTCAAAAACAACAGAATGATCTGTGTTCATTTCCAAGGCAAACCATTCAATATCGCAGTAATCCAAGTCTATGCCCCAACCAGTAATACTGAAGAAGCTAAAGTTGAATGATTCTATGAAGATCTTCAAGACTTTCTAGAACTAACACCCAAAAAAGAAGTCCTCTTCATTGTAGGGGACTGGAATGCAAAAGTAGGAAGTCAAGAAATACCTGGACTAACAGGCACATTTGGCCTTGGGAGTACAGAATGAAGCAGGGCAAAGGCTAATAGAGTTTTACCAAGAGAACACACTGGTTATATCAAACACCCTCTTCCAACAACACAAGAGAAGACTCTACACATGGACATCACCAGATGGTCATTACCAAAATCAGATTGATTATAGTCTTTGCAGCCAAAGATGGAGAAGCTCTATACAGTCAGGAAAAACAAGACCGGGAGCTGACTGTGGCTCAGATCATGAACTCTTTATTGCCAAATTCAGACTTAAATTGAAGAAAGTAGGGAAAACCACTAGACCATTCAGGTCTGACCTAAATCAAATCCCTTACGATTGTACAGTGGAAGTGAGAAATAGATTCAAGGGATTAGATCTGATAGAGTGCCTCAAGAACTATGGAGGGAGGTTTGTGACATTGGACAAGAAGCAGGGATCAAGACCATCCCCAAGAAAAAGAAATGCAAAAAGACAAAATGGTTGTCTGAGGAGGTCTTACAAATGGCTGAGAAAAGAAGAGAAGCTAAAGGCGAAGGGGAAAAGGAAAGATATACCCATGTGAATGCAGAGTTCCAAAGAATAGCCAGGAGAGATAAGAAAGCCTTCCTCAGTGATCAATGCAAAGAAATAGAGGAAAACAATGGAATGAGAAAGACTAGAGATATTTTCAAGAAAATCAGAGGTACCAAGGGAAGATTTCATGCAAAGATGAGCACAAAAAAGGAAGACCCAGCGCAGCCAAACATAAATAAATCTTTTTTTTTCTTTTAAGTGAAATAATATCAGTCTATTTACAGCAAAACCTCTAGGTACCAGGCCCTTTAAGCTAGACCCACTTTATCCACAGAAAATGTGAGAGAAAAAGATCAATTTATTTTCCACAAATAGCCAGAAAGGGTTTTAAAAATTAAGAATGAATAACATTCCAAATCTGTAATCACTAGTCCCTTACCAGTGTGTTTCATTCAGTGATGTTCAGCTTTGTGCTTCAGAAAAGGAATAGCCCTCTACAATCTCAGCACTCCTGGTTTTATTCACCTTACTCTCTCCATGTACGTATCGGTGTCCTACTAGCATTTGAGCCTATCAGAATCATCTGCAGGATTTGTGAAAAATACAAATTCTTAGCTCCTACTCTGAAGATTCTGATTTGTTCAGGAGGAGACCAGGCAGGCAGGAGTTGTGGTAGTAGCAGCTACATCTCAAGGCCTGATTTATTTACCTCTTCCCCTGCCCTATCACTTCACAGAATATCTGACGCAGTATCTTTCAGTTACTATCTCAGGTTCTCCTGATGGCTACTGTTTCCTTGTCTTCATCTTCACTTTTTTTTTTTTAATACTTATTTATTTATATATTTGGCTGTGTCTTAGTTGCAGTATAGGGGATCCAGTTCCCTGACCAGGGATCGAACCCAGACTCCCCTCATTGGGAGCGAGGAGCCTTAGCCACTGGGCCACCAGAGAAGTCTCTTCACTGTAACTTCTAACACGCACCTCTCTCCTGTTTAAGCTCCAAAGTTTCTCCTCTCTCATGTGCCCTGACAGGCACAACCCTCATCCACCGGCTCTGCCCTGTAGCCTCCGCATTAAAAAGCACAGGACTAGACATCAGCTCCAAGTACATGAGAGCAGGGGGAGAAGTGGCAAATCGGACTTAGAGTCAGAATGACCAGAATTCAAATCCTGAAACATAGAAAGCACATACGGGTACGACAGTTAACCACCCGCAGTCTTAGGTTCTTCATAGGTAAAATGGGAAATAACAATATATATCTCATGGTATTATTGCAAAGGTTAAATAAGATGATTTTAAATACCTATGGCACTGTCTGGAATGTTACCCTCAATAAACAGGAACAATTATTATTACAGAGAAGAACTGGTAACAGTGGTTAAATCCATCAGCAGAATGCAGTGAGAATTATTATTCATTTTATTTTAAAGATTTATTTTTTAATGGCTACACTGGGTCTTCGCTGCTGCGTGTGGCTTTCTCTAGTTGCAATGAGCAGGGACTACTCTACATTGTGGTGTGAGGGCTTCTCACTGCAGTGGCTTCTCGTTGCAGAGCACAGGCCCTAGGGCATCATGGGCTTAGTTGCTCTGCGGCATGGGGATCTTCCTGGACTGGAGATTGAGCTGTGTCCCCTGCATTGGCAGGCGGATTCTTAACCACTGGACCACCAGGGAAGCCTCATTATTCATTTTAATGCAACACTAAATACCAAATAAATCAAACTCTTCACTACCCACCATTGGTTCAAACTCAGATTGAGCCGATCCATACTAACCAGAGCTCACTCTGTTACTCCAAAATAAAACTCCTGAAATCAAGTTTTATCCTCAGGAAGCCAATATGGCATTGAAAGGGTTGGGTGAAATGAGATCGTTGCTACCTCAGCAAAAATGACTAAAAATGGCTTTGATCTATAAATCCCTAAATAATTGGAGTTGCAGTGTCCTTAGAGACTGCATATGTCCCTGCCTCCTGTCATGGTTGCTGAGACTAGCTGAAATGTCCCTGTTCTTCAGACCTGAACAAGGGAAGTATGAAGAAACTAGAAGAGAATTTGTCACCTTACTTAAAAAAAAAAAGAACTTTTAAGTTGGAGGAGGGGAAGTTGGGGGAAGTCCTATTATCTGTCAATTTTTTCAGGTTTTACGGATTTGGACCTTTTTTTAAACACAATTTTACTTTTAACAATGACTGAGAGAACAGTCACCTGATTCCACACTTTTCCATCTAATATTGGTGTAACACCTATCTTACTAAGTCGTAATGCCCATTTTCTCTACTAACTGTGGAAGCTGGTATTGGGGGATTCCTATTTTTACTTACTTTATATTCCCAAGCTTAATACTACGCCTGCCAAGCAAATGTCAGGACCTCAATAAATGTTCCCTGAGTGAATATAATGGTTTCTGTGATCATCCATTCAAGAGTTTACTTCTGATACAGTACGAGTTATTTCAACTCTTTCTCTGACATCAGCAGAGGATCAGACCAAGTCCCAGAGTAATCCCTTAACACACTAATGTCTCTCACAGCTGAAACAAACCCAGCAATTATGTATCGGGGGCATCTTCCCTGTGCCTTGCACTCTGCTCAGAAAAGGGCAATGTTCTGCAATGAAAGTAAACATGGGCCTTTCAACCCTCTACATGAAAAAAGATACAAGTCGGGAACTTAGGAAGAATGCTAAATAATGTGAATTTTGAAATATTACAATCTGTCAATGTTTCTGGGAAATTCTTCCCCTTGTGGCTCGAACAGGTCATGGAGTCACTAGGAGTTACCCTGGAAAGGACCTTCCTGATCATTACAGGCCAGGCTAAACCCTTAATGAAAAAGAAAAACGGAGGCCTATTGAAATAAAGTGTCTGGTATAGGTTACACACTTAGTGCCACAAAAACAAAACCAGGGCTGGAATCAAGGTTTTCTCAATTTTCAGGACTTATACCCTAACACACAAGTATATTAATGAGGTCAGTGACACTAGAGGGAAAGGATCATGCTTATTTCATTTTTATATTGTCTCTCATTACAGTCTTATATACTTATGCTAGATGTGAAGGCAAAAGCTGCTATGATTTTTCTAACAATGCCTTTCCTAACAAAAATGTATTATACTAAATAAAACTCAAATAGCATTACTATTCAAAAAGTTACTATTCAAAAATCTTTTTTCTTTAAATGGAAAACACAAAACCTCCTGAAATGCTTTCTTGGAAACTACTTTATAAAACTGATGATCATAAAGAATTTTTACATTAAAAAAATCAACTGTGTTATCATTGGACTACATTACTGATTCAAGATGTAGCATCAAATAAGTAACTATTATGTGGTTATTTCTGTATTTTCCCTCTTCTTCCCTGGTGTGTGCATGTATTTAGAACAGAATATACAAAGGGCTCAAAAGAGCTATAAAACTATATATATATAGTATATAAAAATTGAACTGTTGTAAATTACCTAAAGGTTGATATAATAACTTTAACTTTTTTTTTTTTTTGCTTTCATAAGGTTCCTGAGAGCGTGACTTTAGATAGTGCTCAACTCTTGTCCCAGTAAATTTGATTTGATGCTTTCATTTTCTCAAAAAGAGCTCCTACAGCAAAAGGAGGCATTCAAACTCACTCCATCGAGCTACAGATGAAGTACTAGATTGGCTAAAAAGTTTCAGTTTTTCTGTACCATCTTACAGAATACTTTAGTGTGCTGTCAATTCAGCCTTTAAAATATTACTTGTCTTCATTCGTGCCTCTTCCCTCCCTGTGGCTACACAAGATGAGTTCCCAGTTACCTTCCAGCCTCTGATGCTGTGATAATTTCCTCACCTGATGCTCCTGCTGCCCATCCCCTCCCCTCAAATGCTACCAGTGCACGGTGAAATCTACACAACCTGCTTCAATGATCCATCACTGCCTGGCCTGGCAATTATGTGCTCCTAAAATCTGACCCCTGATTGCCCTGCAGTGTATTTCCCTTTCTTAAAGGGAAATTGGGCTCCCCAATCTCTACCATGCCCTTACTCTAGGTTTTCCCTTCAGCAGGATAGTCCTTTGCTCTTAATTTATTCATACAACAAGTATTTATTGACAGCCTGTTCTCTACCACTTGCTAAAAATACAAAAGCAAATTATCTCCCCACCACCTAGGGGCTATGTCCAAATCCCAATCTCCAAGGACCAATAATGGAGTCAGATGCTACGACTCCCTCATCTGACCTCCTTTTACCTTTTTTTTTTTTGTTTTTGGCCACACCACACAGCTTGCAGGTTCTTAGCTTCCGGACCAGGGATAGAACCTGGGCCCACGGTGGTGAAAGCATGCAGTTCTAACCTCTAGACCACCAGGGACCCAGAATACTATTGTCTTTATGTCTCAACTTACTAATCACTTTAACCAAAGGTCAATACACAGGTGTTGAGTATCCACTGTACTCTATTCAACTTGTGTGACTGCATTAATATCTCATGAGGAGGTTATTTCTATACTTCCTCTCAGTTCCTATTGTACACACACAACTCATCCTTGTCTTCTTGGTAACATTCACAGAATGTAGCAATTGCTCAATAAACACACGCAGAAAGAATTAAAAGATCTATAAATGAATGTGGTGGGGGGGGATATTTTAAAAGTATTAGCTCAATACTAGTGTCAACTTCTCCCTATCTTGATTCATAGATTATTTTAAAATTTAAATGCACCCTTCTTCTCTTTCAGTATTGAGGGGAAAAGAAGGCAATTAAGAATCGCATACTTGGACTACCCTGGTGGTCCAGTGGCTAAGACTACACACTCTTAATGCAGGAGGCCCAGGTTCAATCCCTAGTCAGGGAACTAGATACCACATGGCACAACTAAACAGTTAGCATGCCACAACTAAAGATACCGCATGCCACAACCAAGACCCAGCACAGCCATATAAATAAATAAATACATAAATATTAAAAAAAAAAAAAGAACAGCACACTTGTTCAAGACACTCTTCTCAGTCTGAAAGGTCTTACTAGTTCACTCGAATGCTATCGGGGAATTTCAAAGAAAATCTTGAGAAGTATGAGTGAGCACTTTAGCTGCAAGGAATACAACATGATTTGCCCCTAATTCTGCCAACTACAGAGAAAGCCATCCAGAGTACCAGGCCTCCTCTTCCAAGCATAATAGTAGATTCCCCAAAGCCTGCCACCAGGTACAAACTTCTGTACCACCTTTCATGCTGAGCAGGAATGTCTCCAAGACTGCCAGAGGCACTCTACAAACGGTGCAGAAAAAGACACTCAGCTCTTGGAAGAAGACCGGGCATTCCTGAGCTCAGCACTGTGCTCTGCTCTCCATCTCTGTACAAACTCCTCCTGGACCTGCACAATTCCTGACCCCTCTCTAATCACAAACCACCTGATAAAACTGCGACACCACACTCCTCCTTCCTGCGCTTTCTTTATCCTGTAACATTTTACCATCTAACATATACAGCTTCCCTGTTTTATTGTCTGTTTTCCCTCATGAGAAGGTATCTTCCATTCAGGGAACAATTTTTTAGCTATCTTATTATTATTACCACAGTCCCAGAGACTGGAAGAGATCCTAGCCCATAGCTGCTGCTGCTGCTGCTGCTTAGCCCATAGCAGCAGCTCAATAAATGTTTGTTGAATAAATGCTAGTCCTTTTATCATTTATCTTTAAATATATAATACTGCCCATTATACGATCCCCCCTACCCCTGAGAAAGCTATTTGTCTTCCTGTTTTTGTTTTCCTACAGAAATGCATGTAAATATAAGATCATGTTATACACATGAACAGAAAAATGAACACACACTAAATACAATGTATTGAACATATCTAACAGAGCCAAGAGTGTCCTTTTTAAAAAGGGATATAATTTATAGCTGCTAAGCATCTATACACAAAGTACCTGACTGCTTTACATAGGTTATACCTTTTAATGTTCAAAATAACTTTAAAAAGTAACTATTAGTTTCCTTTTTTAAAGATGAGAAAATCAAAGTACCAAGGGGTTAAGTGCATAGCCCAAACTCACACAAATAAGAGGTGGCAGAGATGATATTAAACAAGGCTTGTCTTCACACAATGATACTTTTAAACCATGCTGCCTCCCAGGTAGATATTAAAAGACCAACTTAACTAGGTTTCTGAGAGTGTGGCTGGATCCAGAATACCATTTAAATCATGAAAAAGAAGTCAGGCAATCTTTCCAAGAATCAGAAATTAGTCCAGGCTTAAGATTCCTTGGATAAGTCCGGACACTGAAAAAGGAACTGGCTCTGGACTTAGATGCTGGTCCCTCCTGCGTCATCCCAGCAAGTTACTACTCCTCTTGAGGGCTCAGCTGCAAAACTTGTGAAGGAAGTGGAGGAGGGGAGAAGTGGGTGGTTGGATAAACTATATCTATCAGCAAAAACCCATTATGAGATGAGACATATGAAAGCGCACATTAGAGTGCCTGATATACAGCAGATAGTAAATACATGTAACATTTATGTCAGATTTTACTCATTTCTTGAAGGGCAGGACAAATATAAAACAAAAACCAACTAGGATAGGTTTCATGTCAGATCTTAGCCACAAAACTGCATTTAGCCTTATATTTCATTCATCCACTGTCAAATGCCTCTTTACTTGATAAGTATTGAAGTAGGTACTGTTGGGTCATGTAAGGTACAATCATCACCAACAAATAAGACAAAGTTCAGAAATTTCATTCATTGAACTGGTATTTAGTGAACGGTCACTAATACCATTAATTTACTAAGTTTTAAAACCGTCGTAAATTCTTTCAAACTTATCTAAGTTTCCACAGGAAACTATAATTCATGCCTTCAACCTAAATTTAGCTAAGGAAATTTATATATTATTTATTTATAGTATATCTATAGTATACATCTAAAAATGTTGAGAATGTTTGAGTTTTATTTCATGTTGTCAGAGCAAATACTTTTCTAGCACTGTCTCATTATAATACAAAACAGCTTGCTCAGGTAATTGTTACTTGAATAGCACTTATACACTTTATAGCAAGGAAGTAAGAATTGATTAATCTTTCAAACTATCTTGAACATTATGAAGTTTACCTAAAACACTCTTTATTCAGAAGTCAGAACAAATAAACCAGCAGAGCAGTTATGTTAATAGACCATAACAGAAACTGGTTGGGTAAAGTTACTCAACAAACAAATCAATATAACCACTTTTCCTTCTGAATATACAGCTGGGGTTGGTGAGATTAAGGAACCATACATTATTTTCAAGTATAATAACTATATCACATTTTGTAATGAAACAGGATAGCTTTACAGGTATGCTTAATGAAAGGCCCAGCAGGACAACCAGTTTTCCAAATCTGATCAATAATTCATACATTTTAAATTAATAAGACATATTTAACAAAAGAAATCTTGCATTATTATTACTACAAGTTTTATGAAGGTAAATTTCTGTTATTTAGCTCAGAAGTCCAAATCTTTCTCATTATCATAACCTAAAAAGAAATCTAAAAGAGGATATGAATTTCTTGCAAAAACTGTCTCATGTGAGATAAAATGAGTTTATCATATTTCCTAAAACGATTTGTCACTAAACCACTTGATAATGATTTACTTAATCATGTAGTCCTGTGTATCATGAAATCTTAAAAAATCTGGGTTTTATTTAGTCAGTAAACAATAAGCAAAGAACGAGTGTTCTGACAAAGGGCTTTAAAAAACATGGTCCTTAAGCTATGCATACTAACATTTCCTAAAATTATAGCAACAACAAAAAATAAAATTTAGAAGCCAGTAATTTATGGCCAGGAATGACTAGAGAATGAATGTCATCTCAAGCAAGTCTAAAAGAGTTGAGGAGTCAAAACATGGGTGGTTAGTGGCTCCCAGGTCTTAGAGCCAAGCTTCAGATGGCAGAGAAAGGGGTGCTAATTTAAATAAACTTCACATTTTCAAAACAGTCTACTGTAAACTAGGAAGCTGGCAGGGAGGCTCTGGACAGGTGAGTGGGACCTAAAATAAAAGTAAAAGGTTAAGGATTACCTGGAGGTTTCATGCAAACAAGCAACACTTTACTGTCCTTTCTCCCAAATTCTAAAGAGGACTGGTATGAGAGCACAGTTCAAAATCCACTTAGAGTGTAGTAATTTACAGTCACGCCACCGAGCTGAATGCAAGACCTAGCACAAAGGTGGTTTCAGCTACTTAATGCATCATCACTACCTCCTGGGCAAGACTCAAATTCAACCAGGGAAGCACCATAGACTACAAACAGGGTAATGGATTTCCTGCTGAACATCCCACCAACTGCCATTCCTTAAATAAGAATGAGAAAAGTAATTATTGCTCCTGTTAAGAAAATAATTCCACAGACCAGCACAAAGACAGTGAATGCAATATTATCTTTCCAAATGTGTAGGGGATGAAACCTCTACAATCCCAACTCACCCAAACGATCACTCTCACATCAGTAAACCTGCATTATGAAACCTTCTGCTTCCAACTAAACATAAGGTACTGATCTGCTATCACCATCCTCCCACAGAAATTAAAAGCTTTTATTTCCATTTAGCTGCCACTTAGTATTTATAAAAGTTCGTTTTTCCTTTCCTTCTTTTAACTCAAGTCCTCACATAACATACTTTTCCTCATCACAGGTTGCCAATTTTTGGTACGTTAAAAATCCCATCAAGTTGCACTTGTATGATGTGACAATTAACTTTTAATGATGGATAAAAGAGGTAGATGCTTAAAGTCATTCTGCATTCTATTACTGCACCCATCTAATAAAGGAAAGCTCCTTCATAAAGGCCAAAAATTCTCTTCTTTAGTCAGAACTCTAAAAGACAGACTAACTTTGAAAATATATTAAGTTGGGCCAAGAGCTGTGTAATAGAATATAGAGCCTTTTGTCAGTATACTGCAGAGGCAAAGCAATGCCTCCACTCCATTCCAACAGAAACAACTTCTATTATGTTTGTAACTTAAAAACTAATGATTTCATAAATAACTAGCATTTTGTATCTGAGAACTGTCTTTATAGTTTTCTAGACTTGATGTTTTAATATCTGATGTCTAAAGACAATCTCCTTGGATACAATAGCCTGCAGGGCTCATGTATGGCTGCTCAAGTTGTGCTGTGCACAATCCTAGGGGGCGCCATTCACGTCAGAGAGCAGAGCTCTATAAATTTATTATGACAATTCCTGGCCTAAAGGCAATCAAGTGTCTTGTTCTAACAAAATCAATCTATTATGACACTCTTTCAACAACTGAAACTAGAATATGTCAAGAAAGGGGTATTTTCCAGCAGCTTTTGGGACTACCTGGCTCTTTTTCTCTGAAAATTCCCATCTGGAGGATGGCAGGTAAACTCCCAGGAGCAATGCTCTGATAAGACATACCAGGCTTCCCTCTGACTGCAGCATGTGCTAGGTTACTTCAGTTGTGTCCAACTCTTTGCAACCCTATGGACTGAAGTCCACCAGGCTCCTCCATCCACGGAATTCTCCAGGCAAGAATACTGGAGTGGATTGCCATTTCCTTCTCCAAGGGATCTTTCCGACCCAAGGATTGAACGTGGGTCTCCTGCATTATAGGCAGTTTCTTTACCGTCTGAGCTACCAGGGGTTAATTTCTCCCAAAGGAAACACAGAAATACAAACCTTGAAAACGTGATGGAGGGTCTTAACTCACCCATGTTTAGTACATTTACATTTGAGAGGACTCAGTCCGAGTTACAAGGTATGTGGTCACTACAGTAGTTTCTTAATAAGGCCACCATGAGGCGTCACAGTACACAAATCACTTAAATCACTCTTCCACAACTAAAACTGTTAGGGTTTAAAAACTTCTTTCTCCTGATCAACAGCTTTATACTTTCTTGGATAGAATAAAATCTAACAGTCCTTGAATAACTTCAGTGGCTCTTTTGCTTAAGATTAGGATGAGCTGCTATAAGGCTAGGATGGTTTTTCCTAAGACTAGACTGTAATAAACTTATGGCATTTGATAAACTGGCATGCCATTTAACAATGTGTTATTGTTTTGGAAATTCTTCCTCTGTTTTCACAGGACACACAACTACACCAAAGCCATGTATCTGTTAGCTACCAAAATTATGTTATACTACCAAATAAATTAGAAATCAACTAGTAAGAAAAAAAAATGCTTTCAAAGTTAGTATGTATAATGTGTTACATTTAGCTCTAATAACACATAGTATTTTCATTCTTTAATGTTTTTAACCATTTATAAACAACATACCAAAAAAAAGTCACATATTCCTGCTATGAAAATGGTGCCATCAATGGACTAAAAATATTTTCTACATCATTTTGGAGCTAAGCAGATTCTTCTAGCAAAACACTAAGTCAGAAGTCTTATGTCTTAGTTCCAGCTCTGCCACTCACGGCCTGGGTCCCAGTGCCTTAATCTGGGTCTTTCTTTCTTCAAATTTTAAATGACTACTTATATATAGGACTCCAAGATCATCCAGAATGTCCCTTCTAGAGCCCAAATTCTGTTACTCTCTTTGAATGCAAATTATTTGAATTCTGGGACTTCCTGGCAGTCTAGTGGTTAACAATCTGAGCTTCCACTTCAGGGGGCACAGGTTCAATCCCTGGTCAGGGAACTAAGACCCCACAGGCTGTGGGGCCCAGCCAAGAAAAAATACATACGTATAATATTTTAAAAAATTATCTGAATTCCAAAACTATTTTCTTTTTTGTATTTGCACCACAATGCTATTTTTTTTTAAATCAGATATTTCACCTCTTAGAATACTATATTAATACTACCGTTTTAACTTTAGAAGTTTACCATATACTTAGAGTGATTTAAGAAATAAGTAACAAGCAAATGTGAATACGGTTATGTGCTCCATAAAGACAGCAGAGCTACTTTTATCCTGGGCCGGAACTTAACGCTACAATTCAACAGGAGTCACATCGAGTACAGGGCACTACAAAGTGGTACAAAGGCTGCGCGGGCAGCAGGAGGCCGTGCAGGGGAGAGAGTGAGTAGGAGCGTGGCCTCCTCAGAATGAGCCGGAATGGAATGCCAGCTCCACCGCTTACCGGAAGAATGACCTTGGGCAACTTGCCGAGCCTCTAAGACTCAATTCCCTCATTTAAACTAGAGATGATAACTCCCCCCTCCTAGGCTGTTTCAAAGTGGAAAGAGAGGGACCACGGGATTCAACTGCTTTAAAAACTGAGGATGGGGAGGAACTCTACCTATTTATCCTCATGACTTTTATTTTCATACCTTAAATAAAAAGCCATAGTTAAGAAAAGTTCACAGTTTCTAACTCTTTCCATCTTTAGATGTCTTCTTCAATAAATACATACTCTAGCTTTTCTTCAAATTACGCTTCTTCTTCAACAAACTTCTGCCTTATCCACAAATACTATACCATGTCCCGCAGTTAGTATAAATCTTCAAAATCAAATTATGAAAACTAAATTGAAACAAAATAATCTATAAAAATAAATATTCTAAATAAATTTTGTGTCAGGCCTTAAATCTTTAAATAAAAAAAAGGTCTGGGAGATCTAATGCAATCAATCTTTCATCATTTTCCCACAGTACAATAATAAGTAGGCCTCTTTACTCTTTGGGAACTTTGAGATAAGATTCTAACAAATAAAACTCTCCTACTATGTAAAATGTTAATTGAATAATTGATCCTGTCATAATTTTTAGACAGAAATATCTTCTCTTGTATAACTGGCAGCAGTACTATATTGAATTCTCTAACTAGCCTGTGAAATGTTCCTTTTCTACATAGTGCCAAGTTAAAACGCCTTTTAAACTTACAAAGAAAAACACTTGCCACCACTTCTCTGAAAACACCAGTTGACATCACATTATAATACACATGTGCTCTAGAAATGAGTGTAGCTTAGGTATTTAGATATCAATTCATACTTTCCAATTATTTTTCATGATAATTTCAGAAATATGTTCCCAGGGGACAAAGTGGCCCCAATACATAATCCAAATCTCACTTAAGAATCGTGAAATGCACTTGAAAGCACATTCTTTGTCAGTGTGTGGTCCCTATGCATTCAATTTTCCATCTTCTTTACTAACTGTAAACTCTTACAAACTTTTTTACAACTGTAAAAAGTTAAGTCAAATGGACAGTTGTTCCACATGATCTGAAAACACTTACTAAATACACAAACAGATTTAAATACACCAAAAATTTAAGGTCCATTCCACTGATATTTTATAGCCCACAGGGCATTCAAAATCAAAACAACCATACTGTCTAGGGCACTGCCATTCCAGGTATTTACAATCACTTATCAGGTTGAAAGTAAGAAAACGAAACCTCAGTTTAAGTAAGATAACTTCTGCTCTTCACAGTGGGCAGTTTTCTAGAGGAATGACCAAAAGACAGGGTTTTTGCCTCAGGGGAGCCACTGCAAACTCTGACTCAGGTTCAGCCAGTTGACAACTTTGAACCTGTTTCCTCATCTGCAAAAATGAGAATAATGATACCCTACTTCACAGCAGAAAGAGCAAGCAAGATGTCTGTGAAATCACAGTGTAAACTCTAGATTGCAATAACAAGTTTGACATTTATTACTACTGTGCCTTTAAGAGTGACAAACTTAGAATGAAGAAAGATTTGATGACTTAATGACCAAAAGGACGAAAGCAAAGAAATTTTACTAGTTTAAGTCTTTATTTGGAGACTATGATACAGATGCAGGACGGCTCTCAGAGGAAATTTTAAGATTTTTTTTGATATGGACCATTTTTTGAAGTCTTTATTGAATTTGTTACAACACCACTTGTTTTTTAATGCTTTGGCTTACTGTCCACGAAGCACGTGGGATCTTAGCTTCCCAACCAGGAATCGAACCCACACCCCCTGCATTGGGAGGTGAAATCTTTTAACCACTGGACCACCAGGGAAGTCCCTCAGAGAAAATTTTTATTTAGCTCTAGGAAGCCTGGGCAGACTAAACTGTTTTTGTAAGGGCAAAGGGGAACTTGCTGTGCTTACTACGAGACATCAGAAATGCAAATTAGAGCACAGTAATTTATTAATTGTGCAGATGTGAAACTGCTTTAAATAAACATGCCCTAAATGAGACTGAACTGCAGAGGGAGTAAGGGGGTACCCGTCCTGACTGTGTGTCACGGCCGAAGAAGGATACCTTCGTCTGGCCAGCCTCTAATGGAGAGAGCTAATGCCAGAGATGTTTCTCAGAGGAAATCTGTTCTCCCCAACTCTGACAACGCTCAATAAAATGCATGACAGGTTTATTTTATGACCACCAAAAACTAGAAGTTTTACTACCTTTTAAAGAGGAAGTCTATTGAATGAGAAAATTCAAAAAATTAGAAGGGAAATTCAAACTACCTTGCTTTATTTATCTATAAATATATTCAGTCCTAACTGAAATAGTACACGAGAGTGCTCCATGACATTATGCCAGTGTTACTGATGAGGGAAGACAATATAGGATGACAGCACATTAGAAATAATTCTATCACAAACTCCATTTTCTTCATTGATAAAGTGTCGATGGCAGTATGTTAATAACGACACTGTTAATAACAAACAGCTAAATATGATTTGGCAGTTGTGGTCACCCGAGCACCTCTGTGCAGACAACACCGTGAAGGCTTAAAACCATGTCTGCAGATGAGGTAATCCCAGAATCACTGGCTTTGCTTCAATCAGGGCAGGATTCATTTACAGGCCTCTGATCTTTCCACTGAGCCATTCCTGAACATGCAGAACCTCCTATATTCAGGACATAGTATAAAACAGAGCAATTCAACAAAAGTGAATCAGACACCTACTACACTGTTCTATGCAGTGTGGGTACAAAGATAAGTAAAACCCAGATCTTATTGCTTACAAGAGTCACAGTTTTTAAGGTCTGAGGTTCCCGAAGCCATTCCTCCATAATGTTCTTACTAACACTGTAACCCCTTTGTCACATTGTCTGTATTTTTCTGCCTACTGATCTCCATAGACTGTTCTGCTCTAGGGGACCTCCTGGAATTTACCTTTTCATGTCATTCTACGGACTCTGGCAGATCCCTCATTATGAGCTACACACTGTCCACACACGTAGCTCAGGGAACTAATATTTTTTTGAGTTCCTGCACTTTTATAGGTACAAGAGATACAGCAACAGACAACAATTGACTCTATTCTTATCAGATCCTTCATGATGAGCTAGACTCTGTCCCTGTCCACTAACTAGCCTAATTCCACTGATTTGTTTCACAGTATCCATTGCACTCCTAACAATTTCTAGGTGCTGATGATACAGTAGGAAGCAAAACAAAGTCTTTGGGCTCATGGAACTTAACCAAAACTTGGTATGACACTACCCAATTTTGACCGATGGTGTCCAAAATCAGGTCCTTGAGACCCAAAACATGAATAAGACTTAGCCCACTGGAGTAGGTAAGAAGGAAATAGTATAATTTTTCTTTATTTATTCAAAAGAAAATATTTTTTTATTAAATTCATGTTTTATTTCTAAGTATTTATAGTTTATCACATTATATATTAATAGCTCTATATATATGTTATAAATAAACATATAGATACTGAGGATACATGCTCAAATTCATTTACTGAAGAGGATAGCACTTAAAAATTCCAGAGACCATTGGCTTGGATGATGACTCAACTAGAAGGAACTGTTTGACCAAGATGGGGCTAGCCTGGGCTTCCCACTAGCCTGGAAAGCATTTTGGCAAGGATGTCTAAACATTCAACTAAATAACCAAAGTTCACATCCATCCCAATCTTCCCCCCAACTGTCTCCTAACAACCATATATCCATCATCCCTGTGTCCCATGGATACCACAGCATTGTTACTTTCTATTCCACATCTGGTATATGTGTGTCATTACTATACCAGAAACATCCTGAAGCCAGAGCTACTACCATTTTATTCTGCAAGCCCCAGAATTCCTAGTCTGGCTTTACATATAATGAGTACTCAATAAATACAAGCTGTATAAAATAAAGACAAATCAATATATGGAACCCAGAATTACCAAACAGATGTGATAGAGGAACCAAGCATTTGCTTTACCAGAGACTGCTCTTCTTTATAATGATCAGCACTGGATTCCTTTATGCAGCATCCCTCTGTGTACTTCACAGATCACTGATTACTACTGGGACCTGGGAATGGTAAAACTTCCAGTACCCACTGCTAACTAAAGATCAGTTAGAAATACATATGAAATGCTCTGAAATTATAATTTGTCAATAAGGATATATAGTCAGTTTTGAAAAACTAAGGAAGTCAAAACTTTTCAAGAAAACATCTTTAATGAAGAAAAGTGCCAATCACCTAATTATTGAGATCTATATATTAGATTTTATGATGAGATAGCTATAGCTAAAATATGTCAGGAATGATACATATGGTTACCTAAAAAGAATTCAAGAAATAAAATCCACCACTGATTTATGATACAGTAAACTCATCGCTATGTGAATGAGATCAGATCCTCAGATCTATAACTCTATGTCCATTCCTCAAGACCCATTCCCAAGATCTTTCAAGCTACAGAAGACTTTTGTATGAATTTGAATTTATGTACAGGCTATATGTAGAAAATTATTAAAACTTTTCAAAACCCTGGACCTTACAACAAATCTGAACATGTTGTCTGGGACAGCTAAGAATGTATGGCACCAAATGAGATAAGAATGCATATCCATATACAAAACTTAAAAGAGAAATTCATTATTACCATGAGGACTGTTAAATGAGATCTGAATAACTGTACTTCCATGATGCCAAACAGCCCCATGATAGAACAGAAAGAAGACTCACAAAACATTTTTCCGTGTTTCTCCATTCCTCTTTGCTTCTTTAATGTAAACATTAGGGTCATTATCAATGGTGTGAGCTTACCAAGAAATATTTTCCCAGATCAGTTTCTTCCTTATGATTTTGCTTATGAATGTATTTGTTTGTTATTAAAGCACCCAGGGTTGGCATCTGGAACACTGAGCACACAGTATTTTCGAAACAAAGTTTTAATCTAAACTGTGATGATGTCCAGAAATGACCAGTCAAAAGGGGGCCACAAATAAAACTGGGTAAAAATGAATACATCCTGAGGTATAATAAATACAAAAGTTATGATTTTAAAATGTGATGCTGAAGATTTGATCAAGTCAAAGGGAAATCCAAAGACCAGAACCCAGATTATTAAGCATAAAAGAGAAACTCATGTGTGCCTTACAGGTCATGGCTTACTAAGGGATAAGAGACACCACGGTTGTAACAAAGGTTGAAAACATCCTGGAAAACCTGAAAACTGCTTGAGGGAAGCCCTAAGCATAATTTTTAAGCTATAATTTCTCATGAATAGAAAAGTACATTTTTACCTGTTTAGAATCTCATGCTGTGTTTAATAACTGGGCTTGAGATCTTATTAATAAATATACATTAACTAGTATATTTATATAAATAAGAAGCAGTGTTAGCCATAGTAGTTTACAGTATTTTTATTGGAATGTGTTTGAACACACAGCTCAAACTTATTCTATTCACTATACTTTTAACATGATTTGGTATAAAGTGCATGGAGTCCTCAAACCGTTCCCTTTACTTCAAAAGTGTTGTCCTTACAGACTGTAACTTTTATAGTAATAAATAAAAAAGTAAAAATAAAGAAAGTCCAAAACACTTGTGTGTGTTTTAGTTGCTCAGTCGGGTCCGACTCTTTGCGATCCCATGGACTGTAGCCTGCCATGATCCTCTGTGCACGAATTCTCCAGGCAAGAATACTGGAGTGGGTAGCCATTCCCTTCTCCAGGGACTCTTCCCCAGCCAGGGATTGAACCCAGGTCTCCCGCACTGCAGGCAGATTCTTTACATCTGAGCCACCAGGGAAGCCCCAAAACACTTGACTGCAATGTAACTTAATAAAGGTTGAAAACTTCATCAAAAAAAGTCACTGGTTTTTTAAATAGACTAAAAGCCAGAAGAATGCACTAATAATTAAAGAAAAGCCAGCCAAATTACAGTTAAAAGTCCAATTTTTAAAATCCACTCCGGTGCTTGGACCAAATGAGTTTATAATCCTAATGGCAGTTAGGACATATATAGTGGCACAGGAAGAAACCCTTTCCATATTTCAAAGTCAGCTCCTATGTTGGAATTGGCCAATTTTTAAGTGGTTTTTACTTTACTTCATGCCATATCTGTCAGAACAATTAGCACAGAATAACATATACATTTGTATCTGCTGGACTTTTCCAGTCAGTAGAAGATGCTTGCTTTGAGGATAAGAGCTGTTCCATATTCATCTTTAAATCCTCAAAGTTTAAATAAGCATCAATGCACTGTAGGCAACCAATCCATGACCAGTGAATTAAATCGGTAAGCTTTTGCTACCTGAATCTCACCTACACTTGACCAAATTATATAACATGCAAAGTGGTCTTTGAACATGACTCAAGAAAAGAAGTCAAAAAAAAGGTGTCAGATCCCACAAAACTTACTCAGTTTATCAGCCTACCTGAATGAGAAGTATGGAAGTGCTTTATTGTAAGGGGGATGAAAGACAAGAAATGGAAGCCTGACACACCCTCACCAAAGCATCATTCAGCAGAACCCAGCAAAAGCACTCTTCATAAGATTATCATCCACAGAAACTATTTTGCCAAAACAGAAAAATACTCTATTTCTATGTTTCAGGGTTCAGGGAAAAAGAGAAGCCATTTAAAAAGAACAACAAACTTTTTATTTTCTGTATCTGAATTAGGCTCTAACTTTGCTGAATTTGCAAAGATGAAAGAATTTAGTTTCAGGTGAATAGTGTTCTTAGTACCAAAAAAGCAACATGTTACTTTGTATTTTTTAAATCATTTGCTACATGTATGTAAACGTGTAATTTATAAAATCTCTACTTATCACAGCAGACATAAGTTTCTTACGTAAAATAAATCAAAAGTACCCAGAAATCACTTTGAAAACTGGTTAACTTTTGACTGGCCTTCTAATTCATGTTTGCTCGTTAGACACTCCGCAATGTGTCTATGAAATCTGCTTATTAATTCTTTCCATGAACACTGAATTTCTTTTCAAACCAAATTCCAGAAAACTATTTTATAATGCTATGTTAAATTCCTTTTGTAAAATATATTCACTGATTAAGTATTTAAGAGTATCAGACTAAAAACACATAGACTATTCAGCAAGAAAAACAACTCCTTATGAAGGATGAATGACGATTGCTACTACTGTTGTACCAAAGGAATTAACAAATAGTGAAATCAGTAACTGTTGTTAATTAGACATTTCTATACTGGGTACACCAAACAGAAAGAAAGTTCTCAGACTATCAATTTATAAACTAAGTTTGAGGCCAGTTTTGTCTTTGATTGTGACCTCACAGATGAAAACTGACAACCAGCCCCAGCTCAGAGACTTTCTCATCTACCTTTCCTAAGACTGATAGAGGACAGTGTTCCAAGCCCCATCAACTTCAAAAAGAAGATGATTTCTCTTTCAGGAGAAAGAAAAATTAGAGGTAATTCCTAGATAGATGTAGCCTCAAACCTTTCATTTGTAACCTTTTGGAATGTGGTCCTAAAAGCAGGTACACAGAAAACAAGCCCAGGAGACGGCGGCACTGCAGACAGGCACTCTGAGCCTGGCACAGTCACTTGCTAGCTGTGTGACTTCTGACAAATGACTTAACCTGAGACTTGGTTTTCTCGTCATTAAAACAGGGTTACCTCTCATCAGAAAGCTGTTATGAAAAATAAAGTAGTAAAAATAAAACTTATACTTCAGAAGGAGGCTCTCAGTCCAAATATCTTTCTCCCAAAGGGTCCAGCTCAGTGGTAGAGTTCGACTGCAAATTATCTTTCTCCCTTCCTCCCAAAGTGAAACACTATTTGGGATACCCTTCTAAAAACTGCATTTAATTTTCCCTTAAATATACGTGAAACCATGTAATCACGCTACCACTCTAAAAAACAAAAATGACTGGATAAGGAATTTACTTCATAAAAACAACAGGCGTCTTTATTTCACATAGCCGTGCTAAAGGCTCCTAATAACCGTTCCTAAAACACTATGTAAGGGACTGTGAAAGTCTCAAATTCACAATCGACAACTTCATTATATGTAGTGATGAATACTAAAAGGACTCAAAAGCTACAAATGAATCTTTAAAATCAAATAATGGTAAAAAAAAAAAAAAAAGTTCAATCCCACATTCCCATTCTCAGACATTTCTAGGCAGTATCACAGATGCACATTAGTGAATATAATAATTGGCTGAGAAACAGGACAGAGATAAAGGGGGAGAGGAGGGAGGAGAGAAAGAAAAAAATAATAACCTCCGTAACACAAAATATAATCTAAGTTTGACAGTTGGATGTAGAGAATTATTTTCTCATTTTGTTCCATGCTCCATCACATTCTCTCTGCAGTCAATGAGAACTCTACACTTGGGTGAGTTTAGAGAGGTTCACCAAAAGCTGAAAAACAACTCAGCAATTTTTAATATTAAAAGATTCAGGACTGCTAATAAGACTCTCTCTGAATGACTCAATCTGTAGCTTTCCCACACCAAAGGATGTCGTCAAATCAACAAATAAGAAGACTTTCTTTGGCCATTAACAGTTTTAATCTACCAAATAAAGATTAAGTCTTAGCATAACAGTAGTTCAGACACAGCTACTACTTTATTCCTAGAGAGTCATATAGACTCTCACTTCATACTTTTCAATTTTATAGTGCTTTTTTATAGGAAATTAGAAGTACAGATAAAAGATTCAGCATTTCACAGTTAATTATTAAAAATAAACATACCTAGGACCTCTATAAAATACAACCCAGGAACATTCTCACCTGAGAGGAGATCAAATTTGCAGAAAACACTTTCACTTTAACTTTCTGACTGAAGGAAAGGAACATTCAAGTAGCAAAGTAATAAAGGAAATATAATTCCTTCATGAAACTTCTCCTAAGAGTAAACAGTAATGAAAGTAACCTAAGTTTTGTTCACTGTTCTAAGTAATGGTCAACAAGGTAGAAGTTTCAAAAGTTACAGCTATAAGTGTGTGCTTGTTTAATAAAATAAAAACTACAACAACCAAAAAAGAATCGCAGTGTCAAAATGGATGGATGAGGTTCAGCTAGTGCGCATGTGCATATGGCTGTGTGTGCGTGTCTAAGCTTTCCTTACACAGAAGCCTTTCGCTCTCCTCAACGCAGGAGGCACAAATGATATTAAGCACCACCATTTTGTTTCCTTGTCTTGATAACCTCTGATGTCTTCCACATTTATATTTGAAGCCAAGGGTTTCAACAGACAGATAGTCTGAGTTAATATATGATGTTAACACGGCTTCCATGATCTATCCCCTTGCAATGAACTCAAAATGTTCAGATGATCAACGATCAAAATTAGCAAAAGGATTTTCATTGAGCTAAATGGGTAGGAATACCCTATATCTTTACTTTGTGAACTAAGGAAGTTAATACAATAAGATCACAATCTCTTATATGAAACCCTTAGGTCCAAGTACGTGTAAGATTTTTTGTGGGCTTTAAAAAGGTCAGATTGAGCATATTGCATATTTTATGTAACATTCGTAGCTCGATTTAGGTTAGTAGCTCATAACCCACCATACTACTACTTACAGCAAAATATGTGAATATTCTAAGTGGGCTTTAAAAACTATTTTAAACAGGCCCATGACAATCTGGGTCAAGTTTTGACATCAAGTGAGTTTTGATGTCAAACTTTTGGAAAAACAAAAACATTACTTTTTCAGAGATATTTTTAGATACAGGATTGCGAATGATATATCCAATACCACTCCAGATCAAGATACAGTTTATTAATTTATTAGAGATGAAAAAGTATGGCAAATTAAAATTCAGCAAAGGAAGATGTTCCTGGCAAATACATCCTTAAAAGCCAGCCTTGACACAAATGTGTTGTAACTGGTTGTGAAGAGTGCCCCCAAGTAATTAGTTATGAAAAGTTTATGTACCACAGTTTAAAGGATTTTACAAGTATATATATGGGTGTATTCAAGATTTTCATCATAATAACATCACTCTTGCTTATTTTCTGACAGACTTTGTTGAAAGGGAAAGAAGTGGCTTTATCACACTGTGAACTACCTATATAGTCAACTGCATAATTTATCTATGTCTATCACCAGGGAAATCATAGAGTCCCATATGAAAACATCTGTCGCATGCGTCTGGGTAGAAAGTTTGAGAAATGATGCTCTAAGACATTCCAGGATGCATCAAAGTCACCTGAGAGAAAGTCCAATGCTGTCAACTAACCATTTTGAATGGTGTCCTGTCCTATGCTATACCTTTTTAAAGAGGTAGGAGAATCACTGCCCAAACTTGAAGAAGCACTGTACTTAAATGTGGCATGCCTCAGCTGTTTTTTTCTTTTTTTCCCTTCTGGTTATTCTTATTATTTCCTTCAGTAACAACTTGCTTGTCCAGCACCTCACATTTGGTTAAAAATGAACCACTGCTTCATGATACTAGAGTTGAAACAAAAAAAAACCTGAAATGCATGGCACTGAGAAACTTCAAACTTGGTGGGAGTTGGGGTGAGATGAGATATAACTATAAAAACATATCCTACTGAGTACTGTCTGTGGATAAGGGTCATTATAGACCTTAATGTCTTATGTAATTCTCATTCTGCTGCATGGTAAATATTAATATGCCCTTTTGCACATATGATAATGGAAGTTTATTCTGTGTCCATATAAGCCCAAAGTCCCTCAGCTTATAAACTAGAGAGCCATCAAGAGTGAAACCCAGGGCTCTTCAGCTGCAAAGCCTCTGCTTCCTATTCTATACCTGCTACAATGGAACATCTATGGAGGGGGATAAGGGTCCTCTGAGTATTGTAAACATGCTGACTGAAATACAGCCATAGAATCTTGAAGCTCCGGAAGAGACCTCAGTAGTCAATAAACTCTAACTCCACATTCAAGTATGTAACGCCCATTCAATCTTTATCCATCAGTCCCTTAAATGAGAATTCCTCCAAGGGTATCAGGGGACCTCACAGCTGCTTCAGAATCACCAGCAGTATTAGTTAAAATGCAGATTCCAAGGCCCTACCCCAGATACACTGAATCAGAATATGAAGATGAGGCCTGGGGATTTCCATATTTTGCAAGCATACCAGTGTTTTTTTTAATTTAAGTCATAAAATAAATTTCATGAATGACACTGCATTTTGCTTTTTAATAAAATAGTTTGGAACAGATTAGGTTTATAAAGATTAAATAGGAAAAGAAAATTATCAGGGCACTGCTCTTACTACTGTTTCAGGAAACTTTTGTTCCAGGTTTTATATGTGTATTGGAATACAAAAAGTATTTCTTACCACATAGCTCAAAAACATTTGAGAAATTCAGTTGCTTTAAGCAACTTTTATCCCCATTCTTATTTGTTCTTTGAAATAAGTTATTGATCGTTTAATTATTCCCTTTATAAAACATCCAAACTTGTGTCTTTTTCAGGATCTCAGTTATTTCAATCCAGGATTTTCTGTTTTATTCCCTGATCTTTTCACCCAAGGGCTATATTTAACTACTGGTTTAATTATTTAATCAATATTTTATAATACTTTTCACTTTTCTAAGATTTCCCAAAATCCAATTCATTCTTAATTTTACTTTATATTTTATACAACCTCCTCACTATCTGAAGTTATTTTACTATCTAGATCCTTGAATTGATATATTTTTAACTTATTAAGTTTATATTTTGGAAGGTGTGTCAGTGTTTCATGGTCTATATTTAATCCTTTAAATCTTTCATTCTCTTACTCTTTCATTTTCTATTTATGTATACTTTTTAGACAGAATTCTTTATTGGCTTGTCTTCTTTTGCATTTCTGTTGTGTAATTGATACGTATTTCAATTCTCACCTTATCTTTTCCTTTGAAAGAGAAAAAAAGAAAACAATCCCCGTTAACACATGAGGATTTTCTGGATATATCTTTACAGTTTTACAATGATGTCCTGGCATTTCAAGAACCTGTAATTGCCTTCTAAGGGATAATATGAACACATATGAATGTTGAGTGAAGCTAAACGCAAAAGGTGTTCTCCTCAGGTATGACTTAAAATATAGAAATCTCTACAATTCGACACAGTGTGTTGCGACTGCCCTTGAGGTAGTACAAGCTCACCGATGGAATTATAGTCACAGAATCTTCAAGATGGAAGAACGTCCATTCAATATTTAGCCTTAGTTGTTACTACCTTCAGAGCAGTGTTTCTCAAAGTATAGCCTGAGGACTGCTTGCATCCAATTTACTTGGGGCATGTAATAAAAATGAAGGGGTGAAATTATGTTTTTATTATTTGGGTCTGTTTTCATTTCATAGTGAGAGGAAGGAAGCTGATTAAAAATACAGGAGATACCAGTCAGACCTATTTTAAAAGGTGTCCTTGGTAAGGAAATGTTAAAAACAAGGTGGACTTCAAACTACAAGTTCAAGAAAAGTGTCTTCTTCTTAAGTTAAAAACCTGTTTAAGCTTAAATTTTAAAATATATGCCACACTGGTGGTGATGCGACATGCCAAATTAATTGCCTATATTTAGTAATTCAGAACATTTAAAAATACAATTTTAAACATTTCTGCACTCTTGCAACAGACTAGTAATTCCAGGGATTTCTTTTAGTATAGCAAAAACAGGCATATCTATAGTGAGGCTATTTTCAAAAACTTCTTTTAATAGGGTTAAACTGTGAAGTCTTTATCATTTCTATTAAAGACTTCTCATATTGAAGTAATTAGTATCCATGATAAGATCCCATTAAAAATATGGCCCTTGCTTTAACCACATTCTTTATGAAATGTAGGAAAAGGTAAACTGACTGATGGTTAATAATTAGAAATTACATCTGTAATTTTACTGAAAAATATGGCTTTATAAAAACTTTAGCTGATGAATTAGACTTTCATGAGTTGTGCCACATTATTTTAAGGCCGTTGGTCCTTCTTTAACTATATACAAAAAACGTTATCAATTACATAGTTACTTACAGCACAATCAAGCCATAATTATATGTTCATCCTCACTTTCTCTCAGAGCTATGTTTTAAATTCAATGTCTAAACAAATCTGTTTCAATGGATGAAGTATAAAGAACAAATCTATAAGTCAAAGGTCCTACATACTTTTCAAGTTGTACAGCAGAGCTAGATATACATTAAAAGCAGAGCTACTCACAAACTCATAAACCTGGAACTTTTTTTTAATTTCGATATAAAAATCAAGATAGATATAAAAAAAAGAAAGTGTCAAAATTGCAAAGTTCTGTTAGTATCTAAGACCCTAGAGGAAGATTCTTCCTAAAACTGCCATAATACATTCAAAGATGTACCCACTAAGAAATAACATAGATGAACCCCTCTTTCAATAAATGTGAAATGCAAATTAAGACTTCAGTTTCAGAATTTAATAGAGGTATGCAGAGTAATAAAATAGGAGGTTTGAAAACTCTTGGCCACATAGAAGCAAAACCCTTATCTAAAATCTTATCTTGAAAAATTAAGCCTTATAAACTAAGCCAAATAACTTGTATTGCATTGTCAGTGTGACTTTCTCAAATCACTGCTTCAAGTTTTACACTATAAAACTACCTTGACTTCAAAGACCAAGACTTTGCTTGAAAATATTGTTTTAATGAAACAGTTATTTGATATCTCAAACAAATGCAAGAACTCATCAGATTGCTTTTATTCTGGAAATTACTGATTCCCATTTTAAATTCTGAATTGGTAAAACATATTTCCATGGGGAAAGAACTAACATTAAAAGTTTGCAACAGTGAACAAAATAATGTGCCTCACATGTATAAATGTGGTGTTCTTTAGTAATCAGGAATGCATTTTGAATACTCTTGCCATATGTTCAAAAATGAAAAACTTCTCTTGCAAACAAGCTTAAAAAAAAAAAATCAAAGAGGCTGAAATCCCATATTTCAGTGTGCACTAAATTCATCTTACAGACCCATCTCATTCTGACTGTTATGCATGTGACGTATTAGGAGGCTCTCCTAACTATCTGAAATAACAAGATATTTTACATTCCATTAAAGAAAGCTGGATACAGAGCTTCTGTTACATATTATCTAAAGTTCTCAGCAATGTCAAAGTATACTTTGCTACCATACAGAAAAACTACCAGAAAAGCTTGGTCTTCAAATTCAATTTCTCTCAATACTAAGACAATCTTTTGGTGATACCCAGTATCACAGCAAGTCAGTGAACAAAACAAAATAAGGTCCCTTTTCTTTTTCTTTTATGGAAAACTGAATTCAGGTTCATTTTCATTCACAAAATACAGTCTGTCTTCATTATGATACTATTTCAAAGCACCAAAACTGATTTACATAATATGTATGACCAGTTTTCTTAAATTATCAGCAATTTAAGAATACCTGAGGTGTTCCTTGCAGTGGAGGAACAAAATTACACATTGGTTTTCTGAAGTTTGGGCTTACCATGCTGCTTTCAAATGTTAAACCTTCAGTTTTCACCTAGAGGGCTACTTCTCAAAAACAAACTTTTTAGGCACTTACTGTCTCACGTTATTTCACCAACTTTTCCAATTAGGGGTACAGATCTGAAAAAAGCACTTAGCAACAGATTTCAAAGTTGCTATTTTTCACATATACAGACTGTCAAAACATACCCAATTTCTCCAAATTCATAAATTTTGAAGCAAATTCAATGCATTGGGACAGTTATTTGCTTCTGAATCAAGCTGATACGCTAAATGCTAGATTTACTACACTGCCCAGTCCACCTTCCCCACTACAAGGGTAACTGTCATAAACAACACAAGTTCCCAAGAAAAGAGTGCCCAGAAAAAAGTAAGCAAATGTCAGATACTGTAATTTAGAGAGGTCTTCTGGGCAATGCTTCCTTGGGTTTTTAATAATTCTCTCCACTCACAAGTTACAATCTTTCTACAATATTATCTAGCATTAAATTCCCTAGGTCTTCAACTCTATGCAAAATTTCATTATGAAATAAAAAAAGAAAAGAAGTATTCAAATGACACTTACTTGCAGAAAAACATTAAACAGACATGTAAACTATGTTAAAATAATAATAACCATAGCCAAATTCTGAATACTAAAAATTTGCTATGGGAAACTCAATGAGACAAGATTTCTGGGGTGCTACAAGCCCAACAAGGCATCTTCTGACGTGTACAGTAAGGACTCTTAGGTCATTACTAACACCAGCTAGCTTCCCTGTATGAAGAGTTTGCATACTTACTCAGGAAGGCAAATGGAAAGTACACAGGGAGGAAGATGAACTGCGGCAAAGCCTCTGTCATATGATAGTGACCTATAAAGTATCAAATAAAGGTACATCATCAGTATGATATAGCTTTACAGTTGAGTGCAAACTCCTGCAACATTTACGAAGGAAGGACCCCGAAACCCAGGAGGCCCGCTCCCCACCAACCCTTCCTTCTCGCCATCCCCAACCCTACGCGCTGTGGGGCAATTAAGGCAAAGAGCTCCCTGTTTTCCAAGGGCAGAGGCTGAGGGTAGCCCAGCTGGCATTCTAGGGTGTCTCCAGCACACTTTCTCCCTACTCCCGGTAATGTACAAGGCAGAAAGTTGATCTATTCTGTACACCCCAAACCCACACCGTGATCATTCATCAACTTGCACAAGTGATCGCCGCCCCCAGGAGAAATGCACCAGGAACCAAACCATGGCAATCGACAGGCAGTCCGAGTCTCCCCGTGCTCAGAAGCCGGCCGGAGGTGGCAAGGCGACGGCAGCGGGTCCAGGTAGCGCAGCCCTCAGCCCTGCAGACCTGGGCGGCCACATATGTCGCCCAAACGCCCGGCCCCGGTCACAATCCCGAGATTAGAGATTGGAACCGTGCGGGGAACACATTCGCCAGAGCCCCCGGTGTCTAGTGTAGGGCCACCAGGTCTTCGAGGTCGGGGTGGGGGGAGATGGGAAACGGAGAGGGAGAAAGGGAGCTAGGGATCCCACCCCGGCTTTGTTGCTGGTCACCATCAAGTTTGCATCTTAGTACAAAATGTCGATCTTAAAGGCTGACAAGACAGAGGCAGAGGGAGAAAGAGAAAGGGAATAGAGTCCATCTTGCTTTGGGGAAGAGGGGGGAGAAAAAAAATGAAGTGGAAATCCCACACTCTGGGCGTAAAAGTCTGCTAAACACCTTTCCATAACGGAGAAGCAACGAGTGGGGTGGCCCCGTCGCCGTGCCCGCTCGAACTGGCGGCGGTCTGGGCAGAAAACACCTCCCTCTCCTCGTCTTCCTCCTCCTTCCCCTCCTCCTCCTCCCTCTCCTCCTCCTCCCGCGGGCCCCGGCGAAGATCCCGCCGCCACCGCCGCTGCCTCCGCTGCCCCCCGGGGAGGCACGGCCGCCCGGCCCGGCGCTGCCATTCCGGGCTTGGACCGCGCGGCGCGCGTGGGGCGGGAGCGGGGTGGCCGCGCGGGGACATCGGCACCGGGGACCCCCTGCGCCCCCTCGCCGCGGGCTGGCTGCAAAAGTCATGCGAGCAGAGGTGGCGGCGGCGCGCAGAAGAGGGGGGCGCGCGTGGGGGGGGCCTCCCACGCCGCGAGTGGGCAACCCCAAGGGATGGCGAAGAACGCCCCTCCCCGCGCGGGGAAAGTACCCCAGTCCCCGGCAGCCCGGCGTCCGCGGCCGGGAGACTAGAACTGGACGTGTCATTAGCAGGACGGGCAATGGTTTCAAAGCCCCAGGCCAATGACCATTAGCAGAGGCAGAGCTCGCTCCGTCCCCATCCCCCACCACCTCCACCCACCTTCCCCTTCGTACCCCCCCCACCTCCACCCCACCTCACGAAACTTTTCAACGAGATCCACCTGGACTAATTTGTCCTCAGACAGTTAAAATACTGACTAGACCCTACACACCGGGAGGGAAGGGGAATGCACGCTTTATTTTCCTTTCTACAGAAAGGAAAGCAAAAAATAGCTTCTCTCTCCGTCTCTCCCTCTCCCCCCCCCTCCTCTGTCGTACATGTTGTGTCTTAGCTTTTTGCATCGTTTCGTTTTACCTTCCTCATTTAGCTGAAATGATCGTGGATATTTCACACATAAACGTGTTCCAGATTCTTGGATTCAGGGTCCTTGTAAATTACAGGACTCACGTTAAGTTTCATACAATACCAAAAAAAAAAAAAAAATAATAATACATTTCTGAGGGTGAGCGAGCGAGACGAGGTGGAGGAGGAAAAGAAACCTCGAGTCTGATTTCGGTAATTTACTAGCGACCCGGCTCACAGCAAATAACAGTGTAACACGAGTGTGGCTTAAGAGGGCTGGGGAGCTCTTTCTAGAGCCATCGACCCCATCCCCGGATAAAGGATCTGCAAGTTTTCTGTCATCGCGACCATGCAATGCCATAACTTACCTTCAGAAATAAGACTTTAAACAGCCAAGGCCTTCCTCCTCCCCTCCACCACCACCCCCAGCTTCGCTCTCTCCACCTTAAACTTATTGACACAACATAATCCCACATTCAAGCAAAATCCTGACACAGCCTCCCTCCTCCTCTTCCCCCTCCTCTCTTCCCTCGCGTTCTCCCGTTCTCTCTCTCCCTCCCGTTCTCTCCGGTTCTCTCTCTCTTGCCCTCCCCCCCCCCCCGCCGCCGGCTTTCCCTCCCTCTTCTCTCTCCCCTACTCCCTCACCCTCTTCCCCCTCTCCCCCTATTCTTCCTCCTAGCCACTCTGGCACTAAAACAGCACTTTCTCTACTCGCCGCGCATTTGGTGAGGGGTGGGGGGGTGAGAGGGCACCGATCTCCGGGGCCGGAACACCCAGATCCCAACTCTCCAGATGAACTGTTCCCGGTCACCGACGCACTCGAAACGTTCAATCAATCCACTGAGGGCTGGCTGCTCGTACCTTCCTCCCTTGCCCCGACTCCCGAGGCCCCACCTCCCCGGCAGCCGAGCCCAGGCTGGGCTCCACGTACTTTCGCCGAGATGAAGTTTGGGGCTCCCCGGGCGGCCACGAGCCGCCCGCCGGCGTGAGGGCTCTGTTGTTGTTTTCCTCGGGCTGCTCCTGCCCGCGCCCCGGCTCCCGTGCCCCTCTCGGGCGGCGCTGCCTCTGTGCCGAGAGGTGCTGGTTGCAAACGCAGCCTGGCACCGGCTGGCCTACTACTCCCCAGCCCGGCCCCCAGCCTCCCGCCCGCAGGGCACTGCCTCCGCGCCCCCCACCCGCCGCCGGCGCGGCCGCCACGACCCTCGCCCCCGACCTCTCCCGACCCAAAGTTTTGGCGGAGGGGGAAAGTGCCCAGGGAGCGGGCCGGCTGGCGGCGGCTCCGGACGCGCGGGGTTCCCTCCGTCTTCCTCAAGTCCAGCCTACCGGCTGCCGCCGCCGCCGCCGCCGCTGCTCCTGCCGCGGAGTCCTTGGGGCTGCAGCCCGGCGGCTCGCAAGTGAGTAGGAAAACAGAAAGTGAGGGGAGAGCGCCCGGGAAGGGCTGGGGATGGGGGGCGCTTACCTCGCGGGCTCGCCGGGCGCGAGGGCGTGTGTGTGGCTCGCCCTCAGTGGCCAGTCAGGGGTTCTCTATGGGAAAGTGGAGAGGAGCTCGCGGAGCCGCTCTGCCTCCGCTTCACTGTACACTGCTCCACATACAGTACATGCAACCCGGAGAGACTGAAAACACTCATTTTATATAAGGCAGCCTGCCATTGGCCCGCTCCGTGACGGACAGGCCGCGCGGCCAAACAGAAGGCCCGTTACACCCAAACACACGCACACATACACACATTTTACAGAGACACACAAAGATCATCACATTTTCTATTTTCTAATGTTCGGGACCTGTAGACAGTAGGAGAGGACAGGTAGAGAGGCCCAGCAGAGTGGGTTGAGAGGGAAAAACCCTGTCTGCACCAAGTTGCAAGGCTTGAAATTGGTGTCCTTTTGACTTGGGAGGGTTATAGTAATAAACTACAACTCCACTGGATATGGAAGTGAGGTGTTTTTTTTTTTTTAAATCGTTGCCTTGTGGTGCCCCATGGAAGAGGCGTGCATTGTGTTATGATTTTACAGCATGACCTGGCTAACAAGTGGCCAGGAAAACCTTTATCAGCTTGGATTTCTTTTGTCAAGGGGTTAGCTATCACATAGGCCAAAATAGTCGAAGATAAGTTTATTAGGACGGTAATGGATTGAGGTTGTTAATGCTTCATTCGTAGGTAAATTGAGAAAAATCAACACAACAATACACAGAAACGAAGACAATCATTTTGCTGAAATAGTCACTCTACTTTTAGCGGGTCAAAGGACTGCAGATCACCTGTGTGCACATACAAACAGTGCTGTAAAGTAGAGTAAGTCATGGAAGGTTGACTATTGACCCTTTTCCTTAAAAACAGACCTTTTGAGTCAATATATGCAAGATTTATATTTTGCATATTATATATATATGATATTTACAATACATATTTCACATCATATATGAGCATTTTGGGTGACTTTGGGAGATGGTGAACCCAAGGACTTTGCCTTCTGATTTTTTTTTTTCCTATGATGTGTCTTTAACAGATTATATTTGACAGTCCTATATAAGCAAGTCAACAGGTTGCTGGGAAAAAACCATAGCTGGAAACTATGAGGAATAAATTCTAGACCCAACTCTTAAACTCACTAAATGATCTTGAGCAATTAATTTAACCCCTCTAATGCTCAGATTTAGTTTGGGATTTTGTTTTCATTTTTTTCTTTTTTAAGTTACAGTAAGAACTTTCTCCCAGTGTTCCTTCACTAAATATTTATTCAGCATTTACTGTGTACCAGGCATTATCATAGGCTCTAAATGTTTCCTTAAGGTTCTTTCTGATTTAAGAGTCTGTGAATTATTCTTAAACACAAACATTTTGAAGATTAAATAAACACCGTGATTTTATGGCCTAGATGTGTAGCTTTAAAACTTGAAGGAAAGCTGGATAAAAGAACTTACTTCAAATCCCTCTTTATTTCCCTATGTTATCTTGAGCTTTTTCTCTCACATTCGTAAAGTTATCGAATGAGTATGTACGCGTGTGTGAAAGAATGGGAACCAGAAACAGATACAGAGAAAATTTAAATTTGAAAAGTTTAGAAAACAAGCAGTGGTATTTGGAAATGTGATGTTTTGCTTATTTTTTAAAGGAAAATAATTTTTAAAAGGGGAAAGTATATAAAAGAGCAATTTAAACCGATGATGTTAAAGATTATACTAATGATGCTCTGCATTTAGTTGATGGAAGGACCAAAGTGTGCTTTATCTACACTACACACTGCTTTGAGATTGGTGCTAAGTATGATTATCTCTATTTTATCATAAGAGAAATGGGACTGTTCAAGACAGCACAGAATACCAGTGACAAAGGAACTTAAACCCAGGACTCTTAATACCCAACACAGATTTTGAATAACTTGATAGTTCTTCCTTCCAAATGACAAACTTCAGGGACAAGAGGCAGATAGAAGTGATAGAGGAAAACCCAGAAAAACTTTCTCAGGATTTCACTGTCCTGTTTTTTGAAGAGAAAAAGAGACAAAAAAAAAATTAACACAATTTGCTGTATTTAATTGCTGAGTGAAGTGTTGTGAATTATTTGCTAGTATATTTATATTATGAAAAATATGAAAGACCAGCCCACTCCCCACCCCTACCCTCAACCCCAAGTATAGGAAAACATTCTTCATTTCTTTATGGTCGCAAAGTTGTTTTTTTGTTTTTATGTTTTGGTTGAAGTATAATTAGCTTAGCAGAATTATTTAGAGCTACATTTTCAAACTTTTAGCTCACATGTTATCAGTAAAATGAGTGAGTACCCTCGATATATGTATATTTCTGTATACATTTTAAAAATGTACCACTGCATGGATATATTATTTATTTTTATGAAACATACATTCATAAAAACTAAATGAAAAAGCATGAGATAAAAATGAAAGTTAAGGGAATTCCCTGGCAGTCCAGTGTTTAGGACTCGGTGCTTTTACTGCCCAGCCTGTTCAATCCCTGGTCGGGAAACTAAGGTCCCGCAAGCCGCGTGGCATGGCGAAAAATAAACAAGAGTTTTAACATTTTCTCTCCACACTCCTATCATATAGTCTTAGCAACATGCCCCAGGGGTTTTGTATTCAAGTTTGGAGACCTCTGACAGTCCAACGTGCTAACTGACCAGGACGGATGCAAAAGAAGTAGATAGAAATGACTGGTTGCAAGTCATTATTGGAAATGACTACTGGAAAACTGATGGATCCACAGAACTTTAAGGTTCAGATATTGGCACATCTTTTAACACATATGATGTATTGGTGGTGTACTGGGCATTATGTATTGGGTGTATTGGGCATTATGTGGCAGTAAAAGTCATCATTCAGTATTCTCTTGCAGATCATTATTGAGAAGGATTCATGTGCTAGGCACTGAGCACACCAGAATTTTGGAAAAGGAAAATTGCCTGTTCCTAGAAGTGATGGAATAGAATTCCAGTCTTCTATAAGATAGGTAAAGCCTTGCCAAGAAGGCTTAAACTAAATGGTATATAGTATTTTACCCCTTAGGAAATGCTTTTTAGAATTTTAATTATCTTATTTAAAAATAAATATCAAGAAATTTTAAATGTCAATAGTGCCCCAAACTTAAAAATATGGAAAATCATAACTTTCAGAGACTTTATTTAATTTTTATAATGTAAGATTACAAATATAAAAACAACTGTTGATTTCCTGAATAAAATGGCATTAAAAAAGGTCTTCAAGAAAAGGTTTTTCCTTTCTTGCTTTCACATTTTGATGAGCAATCCCAGGTTGAGCTTGTGGTTAGTATATTCATCCTTCTCATGGCCTTGACTATCCATTTTCTTAATTTTATTTAGTATGAATCCTTTGTTGTAAGCCACATAAAATAATTTGGGGAGAGTAAATTTAAATATGTGTGTAAATGTACACGTACAAGTGTTTATGTGTACATGTGATACATCTATAAACAACCTTTACTTTCCTTACTTTACGTTATTTCTTTATTCAATCCCTGTTCAAAATCTTGGGAAAATTCCTTGGTCACTCCAAGACTCAGTTTCCTTGTTTCTAAATTAGGGATAATAAGAGTAACCATAAGTGAAACAATCCATATAAAATGCTTAAACCTGAAAGATACTAAATATTTAATAAATATTGTTTTTCTTTGTCTTTCACACATATAAGCCAATTACAGCTGCTTTACAGAAACTTTTCTAAGACTTAACCCTCACATCAAATGGAGTTTATAGAACCTATTGCAATTTACTTGCCCAGGGTTTGCAATTTACTTTTAGCCTGCGTTCTACTAATTCCAGCATCTCTGCACATAAAAGGGATGTCAGCCTGATACCAGGATAAAGCAAACATCCTATTGGGTAGCCATTATTAAGCATCTAAAAAGGCAAATTTGTAATAAATCACTCTCTGAAACAGGCCTTGTTCTGTACACTGAAACTCAAGATAGTTGCAGAAGTGAGGGTCTGCCTTACATAACAATTTTTGACTTGTTCTTGACCTTGCTGAGCTTCACTTTTTTTCCTCTTATAAGAGAAAAATAGAGAAAATCGCATTTCTTTCCCCAAGGCCAATGCAAAGGGACTGAAAACTAGAACTTGGATAGTTGGGCCACTTCTCAGCACTGATAATCTTGAAGAGAACCAGCTTCTACTGGATCCCAGCAGAGTTGGAGATAGAAACAGAGAGGAAAACACCCTGCTTTCCTAGAGCAGTGTTAGCCAAAGTATCCTGAAGTTCCCTCTCTCCTGTGATCTTCTGTATCATTTCATCTATATTACTATTAAGGCATTCAAATACCTTACCTTGTATTATGTTATTTGTATATCGATAGAGATCTTTGTTTGATGACAAACACCTTGAAGAAAATGATGATGTCTCACTCATCATTTTGTTTTCCAAGTGGTTAGCACAATACCCTGTACATTGCCTAACATGTAACAGTAACTCAACAAAGATTTGTAAGACAAATGAACAAACAAATAAAATAAAGCAAAAACAAACAAATAAAAGGACTGTGAATTTTAAGAAGGGTCAGAGAAAATAGAGATGAGAGGTGCTAGAGAAATGTTGGGTGTCCCAGGTATATGGTGACCAGAATGTACATTATAGTCATCATGGTTGTTCCTGCATAGTGTTTAAATTTTCTAAAGCACCTTTATATTTGAACTAGCTTATCATACTCACTAAAATCCATGTGAGGTAGGTGAGACAAATAGAGGGAATTTCTTTTAAAGATGAAAAAAATGAAGCAGGGAAAGGTTAAATGATTCTCTCAATATTATATAGCTAGCAGTAGCACTGGAGTAGTACTAAGGTTCTAGACACCTAGTTCTTCAAGCTTTCTGCCCTAGGTAGGAGGGAGGGGAAAGGGGAGTCACTAAGGAGTCACTTAAGGACCATACCATAAAAATAAGTCTCTAAGTGGACAATGATTTTATACTAATGGTTTTGATAATAAAGTCAGTAAGCACTAGCATTAACATTAGCCAGCCCTTCTAGCTACCATCTCATTAGAAGCTTCAGCAACATCCCGAACAGGGAAGGTGTTCAATGATACATCCAACTCTTTGGAACTCCTTTCTTCCCAAGACACTCGATTTCATCTTCTGTTGGTTTTGAGCACGACAGAATTCCTCCGGATCTTTAACATACCTTTTCTCCTCCTAAGTGTTATCCACTGTTCCTTTCTCAGTTCCCTTGTTACCACATAGAACAGTCTAACCCCCTTTTCATGTACCATTTGAATTATGTGAAACAGCACTCATGACTGCTTCCTGCCTTGAGTTGTGCCTTTTCCAGGCAGTCTCAGTTCTTTAAATCATTCTTCCTGTTCCTGATTCCTGGTCTTCTCTCAAACCCTGCCTATTGTCTTTGTCAGTTTACTCCTTCAAGTGGGCTATCCAGAGAAGATGGGGGCTGAGGCAGTGTGCAGTACAGCATGACCATGGCTCCCTTCTCTTTGAAACAAAATTTCTATTACTGCAGCCTAACAGGGAACTCTCTTTGGCAGTTACATCTCTCTGCTGACCGTTACTGTGCTTCTTCTCAAAAAACAAACTTTTGTTGAAATGTGGGCTGATAAGCCATGTCTCCTCCATTCTATTATATAATTTATTTGGGAGAAACTGAGGCATAAGCCTTTATAACCCCGTTGTTGCATAGTGGTTAAGATTCGAGGCTTTGGGGTTGAAACAACACGAGTTCAGGGCTTGGCTCCAGCAGTTACTAATTCATGTGGACAAATTTTATAACCTGTCTTCAGTTCTTCATGTGTAAAGGGAAAGGTAATACGTTACTCATAAAGTTATTGAAAGGATTAGATAAAAATAATGTATGTAAAATACTTAAAACAGCGTTTTCATAAAACTATTCAATAAATGCTAAAGTTTTCTTTTTTTCTAGCTGATGACATTCAGCCCAGAATTCCCTTTTGCCAATATCTTTTTGTATGCTGATTGTTTTATTCAACATATTTGCCATTGATCTCACCATCCTTGGTTCTTTCACAAATTTCATGCCTTCTTTACATTTTCCAAGTCATTTTTAAAAGTATTTTCTAAGGCAGATAGCAGAGCACCTACCCTCAATAGGTAAAGGAAAGTGAAGTCGCTCAGTTTTGTCCGACTCTTTGCGACCCCATGGACTGTAGCCCACCAGGTCCTCTGTCCATGGGATTTTCCAGGCAAGAATACTGGAGTGGGTTGCCATTTCCTTCTCCAGGTAAACATTGATCTTAATCAGTACTGCCATGGCCATGGCTGTTGAACCTGTGATGTAGAGTCACCTAATTTCACCTAAATTTAAAAAATTTAAACCTGTGGATTCCCTGGTGGTCTAGTGGTTAGGATTTGGCACTTCCACTGCCATGGCCTGGCTTCAGTCCCTGGCTGGGGAACTGAGATCTCTCTCAGCCTCTTCAGAAAATTTAAAACTAAAGAAATTTATAAAGAATAATATAAAATAGCAATCATGTAGGAGCTTTATTACAACTTAACATATTATTATATTGCCTCAGATTTCTTTTTAAGCAATAAAATATTGAAGCCCCCTTCCCTGGTCCAGTGACTCTCCAGTTCTCCCCAGAGGTGACCATTATTTTGTAATTTGACTCTCATCCTATCCATATATTTTGCATCCCACTCATGAAAGTATCTAATGTGGCTTTGTCAAAAGGCTTTATAAAATTTTTATTCACTAATGTTATCAGAGAGGAGTTCTTTGATGGGTAGAATATACTGTGGTGGTGGTGGTTTAGTTGCTAAATCGTGTACGATTCTTGCGACCCCAAGGACAGAGGAGCCTGGCAGGCTATATAGTCCATGGGATTCTCTAGACAAGAATACTGGAGTGGGTTGCCATTTCCTCATTCTGGTTAATCAAAACAAAAAGAGAAAATTATGGAATGATATGAGAAGGCTCTTAGAAATAATGTATGTAAAATACTTAAAACAGTGCTTTCATATAACTATTCAATAAACGGTAAAGTTTTCTAAACTGTACTGCAAAAGTAAAAAAAAAAAAAAAAGCTGCAGAACCAGATCACAGAAGCCAGGGGTACTGTCAATTCCAGGGACTGAGATCACTTTTGGTGAGAATATTGTCATGAAAATTTGTTCAAACTTTTTTCCACCCTCTTTTCTTTATGCCACAAAAGAGAGTGAAATGGAAGGATTCACTTGTCTATACCCAAATTTTATGCTTACTCTTCGTTCAAAGTAGAATTGGCTGCTTTGCTTAACCCTCTCATCAAAATTGCATGGTTCCTTGGAGGAGGGGGCAGTGGTGGAGGCAGCAGGGGGCTGAGTTAGAACAGAATTATTTAGATGGATGCAGTGTGTTGAATGGCATCACCTACTCAATGGACATGAGTTTGAGCAAACTCTGGGAGATGGTGAAGGACAGGGAAGCCTGGCCTAGCATGCTGCAGTCCATGGGGTTGCAAAGAGTCAGACAAGACTGAGTGACTGAACAACAAGTGTGTTGGTAAGATTCTGCTTCTTGGTGGACTCACAGGTGCTCATTTTATAACTTACATAGATGTTACCTTATTCTTTATTTTGAATCAAATATATTGTGAAAAGAAAACTTAAAAAAATGATAGAAAAAAAAGATTCGTACAAAAAAGGCTATTAGCCTTCTCCAAAGTAAAACTGGAGTACTATGGAGAAAAGAAGGCAAATACATACTAGTCAGATGAAAACAAGAGATTTATAACATCTCCAACTGCCACAATGCAACTGAGCTATCAGTTTATTAACCTTGTTACAAAAGAAAAATAGGCTTAGGCTAGTTTTAGGGACTCCATACTGGCTTCTAGTGATTATTTGGTCCTTTTTTTTTTTTTTTTTTTTTGAGTATACACAGATCTTTCCTTCTTTTTGCCTATCTTAGATTTCATTTTGTTCCAAGGACCATAAAGCCACTGAGATAAGCTTTAAAAAAAGGGAACTTAATTGTACAAATATTGGGGTCTGTCACAGAACTCAAGGGCAGTAAGTATAATCAGGTGTGGAAACAAAAGCACATGGCCTCCAGTGCTGTCCATGCCACCAGGTGAGGGGCAAGGACTTGCCTATAATGGAGGGCTGTTCTTTCAGTGTTTGTAGGCAGAAATCATTCTCTAAAGTGAGGACAGAGATGGGAGGATATAAGGGGCATTCTACTACATAGCACTTTCTAGAATATTATCTAGGCTCAATATCTCATTTACTACCCTGCAATTTGCAGAATCCACCTATTTCCCACTAATCCCAAGAAATTTAACTATAGAGTGTTTATGGCTTGATTTTATACCCGCATATATTTAGAAATAAAGTATTTCTTTCGATGTTGTTTATTTATTTGTTTTATCCCTTGACTCATTCCAGAAAGATTTCTGTTAGACCTACAACAGTGCAAACTTAGCTGCACATTTTCTCAAGACTCTCAGGTATTATTCAGTAGAGCTTGGAAATCTGAACACATTTAGAGTGCCTAGGTGATCTCTTAAATTTTGTTAAACTTATTTTTTACTTCCTAGATTCTACAGCAATCTACTCAAACTAGCTAAAGAAAGTCTTAGTTGCTCGGTCATGTCCAACACTTTGCAATCCCATGAACTGTACCCCACCAGGCTCCTCTGTCCATGGAATTCTCCAGGCAAGAATACTCGAGTGGGTTGCCACTCCCGTCTCCAGGGGATCTTCCTAACCCAGGGATCAAACCCAGGTCTCCTGCATTGCAGGCAGATACTTTACCATCTGAGCCACCAGGGAAGCCCAGCTAAAGAAAGGGAAGATTTATTAGAATCACTACACACATCAAGTTATGGCAAAGAACAACCAACAGAACAGAACAACAACCCTAAACCCCAAACGAAGTGAGATTATCACGGCTCAGAGATAGGCAATAGGCCAAGGACATTTTCTGAAATTACAGTTACAATGTGGGAAGTACAGCTTGTGAGAAAGGTTGCTTTTCCTTGAAGTGGGATGGGACAGACAAGAGAGGCACACAATTGAGGAGCTAACTAAAACAATGACATTTTGAAATAATGGAGATAAAACTAAGGAGGAGGGGGAGCTTGCGTTCAATGATGGTTTTTATGGGAATTTATTTTTGGTCTCACCCTCACCATATGGAGTTATTGACAAAAAAAAAAAACAAATCTATTGAGGATGGCTGACCAGAAAGAATGATTTTAAAAGAACAATGTGACAATGCTCAGAAAAGTACATTAAATATGTTACCTGAAATCCAGCTGAAGTCTTTACAGTGGAGGAGTCAACTCCAGGTCTTAGGAGGATTTAGCTATTTGGAAAGGGATGTTTTCCTTTTCCATCATTTGACACTTTCTCTTACAATACCATCTTCTTCATTCAAACACAAAACTTTCTAACCTGTTGGATTGCTAAAGTGCTCTTTCCAAATATCAGATTGACTGTTACAAGTCTGTTAAAGTACTGACCTTTGGCCAGTGCTATTTGAGAGAAGGAGAAATGAAATGAGTAACTTTGCTTGTCACAGTATAGAAGGAGAGACGTAGTTAATAAAAGAAAGATGGAAGGAAACAGGAAGGGAAGGAATAAAAATATATTCGAAGAGAAGTTATGCTGGGATGACTTCAAAGTCACCCAGCCTTAGCTCTGACTTTGCATTTAGATGTGATCTGAGTAGGAGATGGAGAGGGGGAAGAAATAAACATAAAATAAACCTTTCCTTAAGTAGATTTCAGCAACATCTGGGTCCCCAACATCAGACTGAGGGATAAGGGTCTCTCTGCCCTCTTAAGTCCCCAGCTGCTCCAGAGGTGACAAAGTCAGTGGCTGTAGCAAGGCAAGGCCTCCTTTGCTATATGCCTTTGATCATCTGTATCTTCCTACTACACCATAATTGCTCAGTAGAATTCTATTTCTCCTCCCCAGTCTTACTTGTTCCGTTCACAAGAGAAAAGCAGGCAGCAGAAAGCACTCACTTTTTCATCCCCTCATCGCTCTGTCCAGTCTTCCCTTCCCAACTTAAAGACTGTATCTGCCTTTACCGACTGGAGTTGTCTCTAGCACTCCAAAAGAGGAAGAGTCAGCAATTTAACAGGTATCACAAAGTGATGAGTAGAGAGAAGCTGGTCCAGATTCTTGGTGGTCATCTGCAAGACCAGTGGCTTTTCGATCCTAAGTGAAGTAAAGAAGAATGAGGCATCCACTAAAGTTCACACTATTCTCCTAGTGAGATTGGAAGAAAGAACCAAGCTCTAGGAGCCACTCAGTATCGTGGGTCACACATCCATTAATTCATTCAACAGCATTTATTAAGTGCTTTCTCTGTGCCAGGTACTGTGGTTATTGTAAGAGATACCCAATAGATGTGGTCCATGCTAATGGGGGCTTCCCATTAAAATGTGCTAAAGGTGGCACAGTGGTAAAGATTCTGCCTGGCAATGCAGGAGACACAAGAGACATGGGTTTGATCCCTGGGTTGGGAAGATCCCCTGGAGTAAACAATGGCAACCTGCTCTGTATTCTTGCCTGAAAAATTCCATGGACTGAGGAATCTATCGTGTTTTAAAGAATTGGGCACAACTGAGAAACTGAGTGCACACACACACACCAATGAAGCTTATGGTCCAGCAGCAGAGATGGATGTGATATTCAACATAATACAAAATGTTCCTTGGAATTAGGGATGGAGGCAGAGCAAGCCAGTTTCCAGTGATGGAGGAATCTAAAAGTAGAGGAGCAATGCAGGATCTGAGGGTACTGAAGGTTAACTGTTTTAAAGAGTAAAGAGGCTTTCCTTAGCTAAGGAAAAAGGCTGGATTATGGGATCTTTAGATTCTTAGATTGGCTTTGTGTTCTATGTAGAAGAAAATACCATTTGGGGACATGTCCTTTTATGATTTTTGTGGTCACTATTATTCTTTTAAAACTCTAGAGTTTGTGTGTGGTAGTGAGTGATAGGGAGAGATTATTTTGTTTGCTTCAGAAATTTCAGTAAGAGGCTAAATGTACTACTAGTATTCAGAAAAAAAAGTTTAAGTATTAGTGGTTATAAGAAGATATTTCAGAAAATATGACACAATGGAGGTTTCAGGTGGCAGCTATACTGAACAAAAAAGTTTATGTGCTGGCAACAAGAATGACCATTTCCATAATTAAAGCATGTCTGGAAAGAATGGCAATCACTGGATATTGATGTAGATTTTAGCTTGTGTCTATATTTTGGAGAGGTGTAATTAAAGCTTGATTTGTCATTTCTTATGAAATAGACCTGTTACTCTACAGGGATGGTGTATCTTTGGTAAGCTATGCAATTTCTATTGATATTTTCTTTATCTGTGCATGTTCATGGACAAAGATTTCCAGGGGAGACAGAGTTGCTTAGAGCTTAAGAACTGGTGCTTCTGGAGTCAGAAAGATCTGAATTCAAACATTGGTTCTGCTATTTACTAGTTATGTGACTTTGGATAAACTTAAAAAAAAATTTTTTTCATTTCTGAGAATGCTTTGGTTTGTACGTTACATAAATTTTATGTGTACAACATTGTATTTATACTTCTGTATATACTACAACATACTCATCACCGAAAATTTTGTTTCCATCCATTGGGCAAACTTTTCAAACCTACTAAGCCTTAGTCCTCCATTTCATAAACTGTAAGATGAGGTTTATAATGGTTCCTACCTGTTAGGCTTATTGTGAGAATCAAACAAGATGTTGCATATTAAAACAGTCTCTGACAATAAATAGTGGCTCTTATTTTAAGTGTGGCTTGTCATATAATGTTTTGTGTCCAGTGATACAGAGCTCTGGAAGATGAATAGAAATTTTATATTCTGAGGATGATAGTTAAAATACTTGAGAGATTTGAGAGGACCATTCTTGGAAGATTGCTAACATTTAATACAGTGGCACAGTAATTACAATGGATAGAATGGACTAAATATTTCCCTCTGTTTTCTTTACAAAAGCTAGTGATGTTCACAGTTATTTAGGTAACCTTGGAGAATTTCAAAGTATTTATGCTCTTCTGACTTGACTCATTTAGCTTTCTTAATACGTCTGTAATCGAACAAGAACTCATTTTTAGCTCCGAGTCACCCTTGCATCCTTAGCGCTCTGCAGTCTTATGATAGCATCTTTCAAAGTGTGGTCATTAGAATCACCAAGTGACTTGTTACAAATTCAGATTCCTGGCCCTGACATGTGAGGAAGTCTCCAAATTTTAAATAAATATCCCAACCCAGCTTATTTTTATCAGCATCTAAGCTGAAGAATGACATGACCACATAAATGATGGTGCTTCACAAATCAGCTCTACTCCGCAGACTCCATCAGGATGTGCCTATTATTTAAATAGTACCTTGTATGAAACATTTATGGGACACACCCTAAAACCCTCACAGGACACAAAACTATTTGTTCTTTATGCCTTAACAACCTTTCCAAATCCCTTGATTAAAAATGATTTACTGTCTCTTCTAGTCTTCAGAAACAATTGTCTTCCTCTGCTTGTTGTGGTTACAGCTAAACTTTTACTTTATCCCTGTCACTGAAGAGAAGAGCTGAGGATGGAGCAAATGTGAATAAGTGTGTGATTAGGATCCATAGTGATTTGGTTTATGCAAACCTCTTCATGGTCGAACTGGTTAAAGCTGACCTTTCTCTCCCCTACTTCCCTCTGTCCTTAAAGTCTCAGGTATTCCTGGCATATATCCCCATGACATCCCCAACCTATATAGCCCTAACACTTCTGTTTTGATCACTACTCCAGACTCATGTTGATCACATCAGCCAGATACCTGTGATTAATGTTTCATTCTGCTTCTAGGAATTTGTTAGCCGTGAAGTCAGTAAAATTTATATTTCTATGTTCCAATTTGTAAACCGAAAAAATATCTATATACGAAAGTGTCAACTCAAGTTCTGGGGTGAGGAATAGAAAAAGAAAGATGCCTGTAAAGTCGAGGAAGAAATCTCTACCTTTATATTGCCTAAGTGATTGCAGGTAAAGAGGCAGGTAAGCCCCAGAGGTGGGTCTGATGCTGGCTGCCCCAATATGTTGAATCTGCGAGTAGTTAATTCACTAAGCCATTGTCTACTGCCCAGGCAACACGACAAGTTTTGATATTTGAGTTCCCTGGTTTAGGGGAAACAATTTCAATTTACTTTTGGAGGGAGGGGCATGCCATACAGCATATGGAATCTTAGCTCCCTGACCAGGGACTGAACCTACACCTCCTGCATTGGCAGTGCAGAGTCAACCACTGGACCACCAGGAGATGCTTCTGGCTTTACTGGAAATGTGTGTCTGTGTGTGTTCAGTCGCTCAGTCATGTCTGACTCTTTGCAAGCCTATGGACTGTAACCCACCAAGCTCCTCTGTCCATGGCGTTTTCCAGGCAAGAATACTGGAGTAGGTTGCCATTTCCTTCTCCAGGGGATCTTCCCGACCCAGGTATCAAAATTGCGTCTCCTGCATCCTCCTTGCATTGCAAGTGGATTCTTTACCACTGTGCCATGGGGGAAGTCCTTACTGGAAATAGACATCCTTTATGTGGTAAATTTGAAAAGCAAAACCTCTTCAGCATGAATCTGCTAGTACCTTACACCAGAAACCTGTCCATTTAGCCGCTTTAATAAAATCAGGTCCATATGCTGAGCTGGCTCCACAAGCACCATGGTTCACAGGGGTGGCATTACATAGTCTGTTACAAAGCAATGGTGACACACATGGGCTTTGCAGTCAGGTGTGAGTATTGAGTCCTGGCTCCACCCCTCATCAGATGTATGAACCTGAACAAGCTATCTAGCCTCATTGCATCAACTGTAAGGATGAGGATAATAGTAGCTGTGATAATAAGGTAATGGGCATACCTTATATTCCCTTGCATGTCGTAACACTCAATGAGTGTTATTTTCCTTTGCCCTCTTATGATTCTGCTGCCCCCATCATTTCTTTACATCTTGTCCAAATCTTTTTCAGGTGTAACCATGTGATATATCAAGATGTGCCTTGATTCCCTAGTCTTCATTTTCTCAATTTTGTTTATTAATTCAACAAATATTTCCTGAGTGCCTGTTATGTGCAAGGCACTATTTGAGGTACACAATCAGAGAACTAAACAGAAATCCGTTCCATCAGGGAGCTTACATTCTAGTTGAGGGGACAAATGTAATAGCCGATAAACATAGTAAATGAGTTAATCATGTTCTGTGCCAAGTGGGGTGAGTGTTATGGAAAAAGAACCAAGGAATGGAGATTGGAGGTAGAGATAGAGTTGTTCCAGTTTTAAATAAGATAATCAAGATAGGTCTCTCTGAGTTACTCAAACACAGAGAGGGTGGGAACTCCCTATTTTTGTGAAGTTGTGCAGAGCTCACTATACTTGGGCAGTTTTAGGCAAAAATGAGAGGCTGGAGTGCCTAAAAAGAGTAGGATGTTATTCCTTAATTTCTCAAATACAACCGAAGAGCAGTAGAAAGCAGCTTAGTGATGCTTCCCCATTAGGTGGCAAGAACGGTTTTTCTCTTTATCTCTTTTGGACTCAGTCTCTAAGGTCATAGAATCTTCATCCCTCACAATCCTTGGTTTATGGTCTTTGGTGATGGTTAGTGTCATCAATAAAAAATAAGAAATTGGGTTTCTTACACTATATCTCTATGTTTTGTATAACAGAAATCCTTTGCAACTCAGAGAAACACATGATTTAGTTGTAACCCCATGATTAAACCTAACCTTAGACAAGTTTTATTAAAAGAAAGCAGCATAATTTTTTTTTAAGCCTGATAAAGTAAAAAGAGCACTGTGGTGTCCTGCCACTTACTACCCTTTAACAGTCTACGTCCAAGACATTCTCACCTGTGAACTGGGAGTAGAGGGAGGTGTCCCTTCCACCTCTCTAATTCAAGTCTTCCAAAAACTCCAAGAAAAAATTTCTCCTAGAAACTAAAACAGGTATAATGTGTGGGCTTATAATCTCTTGACATCTGCTTTATTGAAAACTGCAATTAAGGGGATTTGTCCATTTTTGAATGGGAACAAAAGTGGAGTGGTAATCTTCTACATATTATTTTTGCCTCCTTCCTTTTCATGCAATAAATGAAGGGGAGAATATTCTTACCTGCTCACTGACAGTTTTGCCAAATACATACTGCTCATTGACAGTTTTGCCAAACACATAGAACTTCAAGGCCTTACTGTTAGATGTTATCTGTCGTACTTAGAAACTTCAAGAGACCTACAAATGACAAGCCCTGTCCTCAAGGTCTCAAAACATTTTCAGTTCAGTTCAGTCACTCAGTCGTGTCCAACTCTGCGACCCCATGAACCGCAGCACGCCAGGCCTCCCTGTCCATCATCAACTGCCGGAGTCCACCCAAACCCATGTCCATTGAGTCGGTGCCATCCAACCATCTCATCCTCTGTTGTCCTCTTCTCCTCCTGCCCTCAATCTTTCCCAACATCAGGGTCTTTTCAAATGAGTCAGCTCTTCGCATCAGGTGGCCAAATTATTGGAGTTTCAGCTTCAACATCAGTCCTTCCAATGAACGAACACCCAGGACTGATCTCCTTTAGGATGGACTGGTTGGATCTCCTTGCAGGCCAAGGGACTCTCAAGGGTCTTCTCCAACACCACAGTTCAAAAGCATCAATTCTTCAGCACTCAGCTTTCTTCACCGTCCATATCTCACATCCATACATGACCACTGGAAAAACCATAGCCTTGACTAGATGGACTTTTGTTGACAAAGTAATGTCTCTGCTATTTAATATGCTGTCTAGGTTGGTCATAACCTTCCTTCCAAGGAGTAAGCGTCTTTTAATTTCATGGCTGCAATCACCATCTGCAGTGATCTTGGAGCCCAAAAAAATAAAGTCAGCCACTGTTTCCACTGTTTCCCCATCTATTTCCAATGAAGTGATGGGACTGGATACCAGGATCTTAGTTTTCTGAATGTTGAGCTTTAAGCCAACTTTTTCACTCTCCTCTTTCACCTTCATCAAGAAGCTCTTTAGTTCTTCTTCACTTTCTGCCATAAGGGTGGTGTCATCTGCATATCTGAGGTGATTGATATTTCTCCCAGCAATCTTGATTCCAGCTTGTGCTTCCTCCAGCCCAGCATTTCTCATGATGTACTCTGCATATAAGTTAAATAAGCAGGATGACAATATACAGCCTTGATGTACTCCTTTTCCTATTTGGAACCAGTCTGTTGTTCCATGTCCAGTTCTATTATAATATCAGATTTAATTATAATATCAGATTTAATTATATTAGTAATATGTTATTACATAATATAATCTTCATTTTACATGAGAAGAAATTGAAAGACATACAAAGATCTACCAAAAAACAATAATAATAATAATAAAGTCGCTCCAAACTATAAACCACGACCTTTCCTTAATCTCCTAAACCAGTGACTCGCAAACCACTGCCCTCAGGCCAAATATGCTTACCCTTTATTACTCACTCCCACCCAAACCTATTTTTATATAGTTTTTACATTTTTGTAATGCTTGAAAACCCAAAAGAATGTTTTTTGACATGAAAATTATATGAAATTCACATTTTAGTGTTCATAGATAAAGATTTATAGGACCACACACAACCATTCCCATTACTTATAAAGTACCTATTTTATGTGAGTGTGTGCATGTGTGCGTGTGCTGGAGAAGGTCACAGAAACGGCGTGACCGCGGGTTGACCTGTACGTGAGTCTGGCACATTCGGAGGTGCCACACACACTCCCCTGTCTTGGAATGTCCTTGCGCCCACCGTTCCCTCAGTGAGAGCTGTTCTAAGGTCAAAGCCTTGGGAGACTAAGATGTTGAGACCGTAAGGACTGAATATATGACTTACTGAACCCAGGTAAGGTCTCTGTATAAACTTTCAAGATTCTGGCGAGGGGGAGGGGAGTGGAGACCTACGGCCACTACCTCACCTCACCTCACCTCACCTCACGTGACTTTCCTCACCACACCTCACTGTGGCTTATTAAACCTGTCACCTACCCGCCTGGAGTGGCCTGTGTCTGTCTGCAGTCTCTGTGCCTCCCGTGTCTGGAGTCCGTTTTCAAACTAGCAACATGGCCGCTTTCTCTTGAAAATGGCTGTGTTGAGTAGTCATGACAAAGATCATATAGCCCAGAAAGCCTAAAATATTTACTGTCTGGAGCTTTACAGAGAAAAATTGCCAATCTTTGGTCTAGCCCATATGGTTGTCTTTGTTAAGGGTCTAAAGAGAATATATATAGATTTATGACATTTCAGGCCATCCTTATTTTAAATATACTTGCACATGGTACCATTTTGCAAGAAAAACTACACGTCCTTTCACATACTACTGTGTTTCCTTCTTTATGGGTTGTTAGTTGTTATTCATGGACATTCCTATTTCTTCATTCATTCACTTCATGAGCCTTTATAGTACACTAAGTGCCTAGGAAAAAATGAGTAACACAAAGAAGCTTTATTAGTTAACTTCTATAGAAAAGTAATGGACAAATGTGAGGGCTTCCCTGGTGGCTCAGTGGTAAAGAATCCGCCTGCCAATACGGAAGACGTGGGTTCAATCCCTGGGTCAGGAAGATCCCCTGGAGAAGGAAATGGCAACCCACTCCAGTGTTCTTGCCTGGGAAATCCCATGGACAGAAGGAGCCTGGTGGACTATAGTCCATGGAGTCCTAAAAGAGTCAGACACAACTCAGCAACTAAACAATAACAACAACGGACAAATATAGATCATTGTTATACAATAGTGAGAAGCACCATCCTAGGATTATGACTGGGACAGCAAAGAAGGTGTTTGACTCAACTACAGGGATTGGTAAATGCTTCCTAGAAAAGAACACACTTGAACTGAGAGCAAGAGTGTGAGGGGATGAGAGGGGACATGATATCATGTTAGAGCAATATTTTCCAAGACTTATGTTCATCAGGGTTCAGTACAGGAAACAGAAAGCAATATGGTCATTTAAGAAAGTAAAGATTCATGGGGGATTAGGACAAAATCATGGAAGGGCCAGAAGAATAGGCTGTAGGCTGGCCTACCAAGAATGATTCCCAAAAGACTATAGTACTGTCCCACTGAGGCCATCACTGGACTGCTTCAGACCAAGAATACATTGTCATTCTCTGATAAGGATCAGGAAGGCAGTCCTGATGCTGCTGCCAGTGGACTGTATTAGAGCGAAGGATCTCTGCAAAATTGCTTGCCAATAGAAAGACAGCCAGGAGAGCAGGAACATGGCCTCAGCTCTGTTTTAAATTTCTAAATCTCATAGGAGCACATCTATTTTGTGCATTCAGAGCTCTTGCTGCAAAAAATTGTAAGAAAGAAAGCCATTAGCTTTCTAGTCTCTGCAGCACAGGAAGTCACGCTTACTTACTTCTAAGTAAGGTAGGATGGAGGTTGATCAAGCCAAACCACAGAATCCACCACATGTACAGAATCAATGTCACTGCCCATCCAAAGAATTGAAAATAGTTTGGGTTGGCTACAGCAGTAGTTTCCAAATAGTCGAGTGGATCCCTTTTTAACACGAAAATATTGGGCCTCCAATGCACATGACAGTAGTTTTATTTAATATCCCATAACTGAGAAATATATTACAAATAGTTTCATTCAAAAGGACTTTTATTTTATTAATCATAATAACAAACAAATACATTTGGAAAATGATGGTGATAAAAGTAGCTCACATATACTGCATGCATGTTAATTCAGTAGTAATGCATATGTGTTTAAGCTATATCATTTGTTTAGTCCGCAGATGATGCCTGGACCACTTCTAAATTCCAAAACTCTTTTCAGTAATGCCTGGTAAACCAGATGTTTTAAGCTCACACTTGGATATCATTGAGCTTTAATAGCTTAGGGTGTGTGATAAGGAAGATGTAAGCAAAAAGGCTCTAAAAGAAGGCTAGTTTCTTTAGATGTTGATTGAGAGGTGATGGGGAGTTACTGAACTTTAAGCAAAGAAATGATGAAATCAGATTTTCATGTCAGAAAGACCAGTCTGGCAAAGTCTGGCTGATGAAGGAATAAAAGACTGAAGACAAGAAGAAAATATAGGAGGTTATTTCAGTGATCCAGGTGGGAAACTCAGGGGTCTAATAAACAAAGTAAAAATAGTGGGGATGAAGAGTAATGAATCTTTAGCAGCAGAATTGATTGCTGATTGATTGATTTGGTGTGATACGGGTGACTAAGAGGACAGAAGAAAGAGGACATGCTTGGGTAACCATGTAAATATGAAACACAGGAGAAAAAAATGAATCGTTCCAAGTTCTCAAGATATACTTTTTAATATTCTCAAGAAATGTATATATACATATTTAAAATAAAAATCAATAAAGTGATATGATAACTGTTCTAAGTTAGTCAGAACATGGTAACTGCTATAAGCATAACCCCCAAGTCCCAGTAACTTGATACAATAAAGATATGTTTCTCATTCACATCACAGTCCAATGAAGGTTGATATGTGTGCATGTGATGGTGAGGAGAGAGGCAGACTTTGGCCCATGTGATTATTTAGAGACCCAGGCTTTTCCTTTCATTGATTCTACCATCTCCTGGGGCCACAGGATTCTCTACATTCATCTGGACAAGTGAGATAGGGAGCTGAATTTTTTTTTTCCACGTGTCCAGGGCATGAACCAGGCATGGGCACAGAGCAAAAGCCAAGCTGGGATAAACAAGGAGTTGTTTTGTCCCTCACTGATATGAGACAGGCACCACCAACCAACCAGGTGCCACTCTACCCAGACCAGGGACAAGAGAGCTGAATTTTAAATAGGAAGATTTTATGGACCAGGAAAGGAAGAAATGTACATCACTTGTGCACACTTACCAATGGTTAAAACTCAGTCATGGACATGAAAAACAATCTACCTATGTGCCCAGGAAAAGGAAGACATGACTTTCAGGAGTGTTTAGCTAGTCTCTACCTTAAGCACTTGGTCGGTTATAATGAAGAACTCACAGAATGTTGAAATATGATTACAGTGAATGACAAAGTGATTTGAGTTTAATTAGACAATGTCTAAATGTGATTGATGTAATGGGGAAATCTGTGAAACATTTGATTATATTACTGAAGAAATTCTGTGGTCATATAATGTGGGAACTGAAGAGAAATGGGAGAGAGTACTGCCTGTATTGAGTCCAGAAATAGGTGAACTGAAGACAAAGAAATTATCACTCTCCTCTGGGTTGGGGTACTCGACCTGTTTACCCATTAACTCTTTATTAAGTACCATCTGCTAGGCACTGTTCTAGGTACTGGAATAGAAACGACTTGTCCTGTTTGCCAAATAGCCATACATCCTCATGGCTTGAAGGCCCAAGCTTTTATAATTTTCTACTCAATACACTTTACTCTGATTCTCTACTAAGCAAATGCCTTCTAATTCTCTCTAGACTGTCTCTGATTGACTAATATAAGTCTAATCCTTGTGGTTCCTGCAGCCTTGTCTCCTCCTCTCCCTCATCTTCCTCTTCCTCCTCCTCTTTTGTTGTCGTCTCCACAGTCATGCTCATCATAATAACCAGCATTCACTGAGAACTTGGCATTGTGTTAGGTACTTTATACATTTCTTCTAATCCTCATGACAGTTGCATTTTACAGATGCAAATACTGAATCTCAGAGAAATTTAGAGGACAGTTTGCGCTCAGAGTTACTAGTGGTGAGCCTGGATCAGAAACCAGTTCTGCTGACTTCATAGCCCAAGTTCTTACTACTATTATAAAGAAATAAATCTGCACCTGGGTTTATAGATCAATCCCTAGAGAATTTATTAAACAGGATTAGTTGAATTGATCAAGTCTGGGTACTTTGACAAAATCAGGTTTCTGATCCCACAACACTCAGGACCTGATACTGAGACGAGAAAACTCAGAGGTCCTCAAGATTGAGCATTGACCTCTCTTCCTTTTTTAAAGGTAAAAAGTCATTAATTTTAATTGAAATATAGTTGACTTATAATGATAAAGAATCTGCCTGCTGTGCAGGAGACCTAGGTTCGATCCCTGTGTTGTGAAGATCCCTTGGAGAAGCGAATGGCAACCCACTTCAGTATTCTTGCCTGGAATTCCATGGACAGAAGAGCCTGGCCTGGTGGGGTACAGTCCTGGCGGGGTCTCAAGGAGTAGGACACAACTAAGTGACTAACACTTTCACTTTTTAGGTGTACAGCATAGTGATTTACTACTTTTGCAGATTATATTCCATTGTAAGCTATTATAAGATAATGGGTATAATTCCTTGTGCTATACAGTCATTTCTTGCTGCTTATCTATTTTACATATAGCATTTTTTAATCTATTATGACCATACCTCTAATTTGTCCCTGAAATCCCTATTTCTGAACTTTTAACTTCAACATTTGTGACCTGGTAATATCACAAAATAATCTGTCAGAGAGAACTGTTAACATATTTATATTTTTATAATGAGAAAAAATATTCTCATAAATAAAGCCCAAACAGATACAAAATTTACTGAAGTTACAAGATAAACATTACATTTGATTCCTTCGACAAAAAGTATACTGTGTAGTTGCAATTACTGAACAAAGATTTAATCAGAAAAATATATTTTGAATTACAGTGTATTGACAGGAATAAATCAAAGTAAATGTGTTTTCTCCTAATGGCATTTTTATTTTCTCAGAGTAGGAATTTAAAATTGCTTAAATTGCTCCTAAGTTAGTGAGTAGGAAAAGCGCTTCAATGGTGACAAAATGCGTAACAAATGTTTAACCAGCATGCAAAGGATGACAATGAAAAAGAACAGTTCTGCACGTGTCAAAATAAACCATGCACAGTTATGTGACTCCATACTGATTTTTCTAACCCATGTACAACTAGCAAAAACATCTTCATTATAATTGTATGCATTATCACATGCATATCTTTATATACCATTGGTGGTGGTTTAGTCACTAAATTGTGTCCGACTCTTGCAACCCCATGGAATATATGTAGCCTTCCAGGCTCCTCTATCCATGGGATTCTCCAGGCAAGAATACTGGAGTGGGTTGCCATTTCCTTCTCCAGGGGATCTTCCCAACCCAGCAATTGAACCTGGGGTCTCCTGCACTGCAGGCAGATTCTTTACCAACTGAACTACAAGGGAAGCCCTTATGTACCACTAACCCTTGCACATATGTCATGTTTTTTATTTCACAATATTTCTGACTTTCGCATCTTTTGTTGTTGTTTCTCCCGGTCCTTCACTTCTGAATTACATTATCCTTATGTTATAGAAATAGTAGAAATGTAGGTCAAATGTGTCTTTCTAAGATCACTATAGGAAAAAAGAAACAAATGAGGGAAGAATGTGGTTTTCTTATACAATATCCGTTAATGATGACAGTTGCTTACGGCTATTCTTGGAAGAATGGCCACTCTAAATCTGTGACTTGAGTTACAATTACATTTTTGGTGATTTGTACAAACATTAAAGCCCACTTTCCTCAAGTGAGTTGCATTAAAGCCAGGCTTTACCACAACTAAACCTGTGATGATGATACAACTCAACATGTCTGTCTAAAAAGAAGACAGCTACAAGGCTGTCTGGTGGGATTTGATAACTCATCAATCTCAGTTCAGTTGCTGTGTCTTGTCCAGCTCTTTGTGACCCCATGGACTGTAGCACGCCAGGTTTCCTTGACCATCACAAACTCCTGGAATTTGCTCAAACTCATGTCCATCGAGTCGATGATGCCATCCAACCATCTCATCCTCTTCATCCCCTTCTTCTCCTGCCTTCAGTCTTTCCCAGCATCAGAGTCTTTTCTAAGGCATCAGTTCTTTGCATCAGGTGGCCAGAGTATTGGAGCTTCAGCTTCAGCATCAGTCCTTCCAATGAATATTAAGGACTGTTTTCCTTTAGGATTGACTGGTTGGATCTCCTTGCTGTCCAAGGGACTTTCAAGAATCTTCTCCAACACTACAGTTCAAATACATCAATTCTTCAGCACTCAGCTTTCTATATAGTCCAACTCTAACAGCCATACAAGACTACTGGAAAAACCATAGCTTTGACTAGATGGACATTTGTTGGCAAAGTAATGTCTCTGCTTTTTAATATGCCATCTAGGTTGGTCATAGTTTTTCTTCCAAGGAGCAAGCATCCTTTAATTCCATGGCTGCAGTCATCATCTGTAGTGATTTTGGAGCCCAAGAAAATAAATTCTGTCACTGTTTCCATTGTTTCTCCATCTATTTGCCATGAACTGATGAGATTGGATGCCATGATCTTAGTTTTGTTTTTTTTTTGATCTTAGTTTTTTGAATGTTGAGTTTTAAGCCAGCTTTTCACTCTCCTTTTTCATTTTCATCAAGAGACTCTTTAGTTCTTTTTCACTTTCTGCCATAAGGGTGGTGTCATCTATGTATCTGAGGTTATTGATATTTCTCCTGGCAAACTTGACCCCAGCTTGTGTTTCATCCAGCCCAGCATTTTGCATGAGGTCCTCTGCAGGTAAGTTAAATAAGCAGAGTGACAATATACAGCCTTGACGTACTCCTTTCCCAATTTGGAACCAGTCCATTGTTCCATGTCCGGTTCTAACTGTTGCTTCTTGAATATTCATATGAATGCAGAGTTCCAAAGAATAGCAAGGAAAGATAACAAAGCCGTCCTAAGTGATCAATGCAAAGAAACAGAGGAAAACATCAGAATGAGAAAGGCTAGAGATCGCTTCAAGAAAATTAGAAATACAAGGGGAACATTTCATGTAAAGATGGGCACAATAAAGGACAGAAATAGTATGGACCTAACAGAAGCAGAAGATATTAAGAAGAGGTGGCAAGAATACACAGAAGACTGTACAAAAAAGATCTTAATAGATAACTTAACCAGATAACTTCAATGGTGTGATCACTCACCTAGAGCCAGACATCCTGGAGTGCGAAATTAGGTAGGCCTTAAGAAGCATCACCGCAAACAAAGCTATTGGAAGTGATGGAATTCCAGCTGAGCTATTTCAAATCCTAAAAGATGATGCTGTGAAAGTGCTGCACACAATATGCCAGCAAATTTGGAAAACTCAGCAGTGGCCACAGGACTGGAAGAGGTCAGTTTTCATCCCAGTCCCAAAGAAAGGCAACACCAATGAATGGTCACACTACTGCACAGTTGCACTCATCTCTCACACCAGCAAATTAATGCTCAAAATTCTCCAAGTGAGGTTTCAACAGTACGTGAACTGAGAACTTCCAGATGTTCAAGCTGTATTTAGAAAAGGCAGAGGAACAAGAGATCAAATTACCAACATCCGTTGGATCATTGAAAAACCAAGAAAGTTCCAGAAGAACATCTACTTCTGCTTTATTGACTACATCAAAGCCTTTGACTGTGTGGATCACAACAAACTGTAGAAAATTCTTAAACTCATCAATCTACTAGCACTCTAATGTCGTGACTACAGATCCTGCTTTGAGACAGCACTTCCTAAGAGTGAGGATACTCGATTCTACCTCAGGTTCAAACTGTGACTCTGAAGGATTCACCTAACCTTCTTCAGGTTCAAGTTTTTAGTCTGTGAAATAATGAGATGTCCTAGTTCTACAAGATCCCTTCCAGGTTTAAAATAGAGTAATACGGCTATGGTTTTTCCAGTAGTCATGTATGGATGTGAGAGTTGGACTGTAAAGAAAGCTGAGCACCAAAGAATTGATGCTTTTGAACTATGGTGTTGGAGAAGACTCTTGAGAGTCCCTTGGGCTGCAAGGAGATCCAACCAGTCCATCCTATAGGAGATCAGTCCTGGGTGTTCATTGGAAGGACTGATGTTGAATCTGAAACTCCAATCCTTTGGCCACCTGATGAGAAGAGCTGGCTCACTGGAAAAGACCCTGATGCTGGGAAGGATTGAGGGCAGGAGGAGAAGGGGATGACAGAGGATGAGATGATTGGATGGCATCACCAACTCGATGGACATGAGCTTGGGTACACTCCGGGAGTTGGTGATGGACAGGGAGGCCTGGTGTGCTGTGGTCCATGGGGTCGCAAAGAGTTAGACACGACTGAGCAACTAAACTGAACTGACTCTATTGTGGGAGAAAAAAGACTTTCCTTAAAAAATTGAGTAGTAATATCATATATGCAGTGATACTTAGAAAACAATTGCAATCTATGTGGTTGCAGTACTAGTACAGTGAACACGTTTTGTTAGTAGCTCAGTCGTGTCTGACTCTTTGTGACCCCATGGACTCTTTCCCACCAGGTTTCTCAGTCCGTGGAATTCTCCAGGCAAAAATACTGAAGTGGGTAGCCATTCCCTTCTCCAGGGGATCTTCCTGACTCAAGGATTGAACCTGTGTCTCCTGCGTTGCAAGCAGGAGACCATCTGAGCCACCAAGGAAGCCCATAGTGAACATGAATTCTCTTAATAAAAACAATTGCATTACTTTTTGTCTTATAAGCCAGTTTAAACCTGAGTCCACATCATTGGCTTCCAGGCTGTTGATAGCATTAATCTGTGCTTACTGCCGGGGTTCATGCAAAATTGCCTGGTTCTCTTAAAAATCACAAAGTTCCTGGGAAGCATTCCATTGACCCCACAGTCAAGCCTAGTTTCCACTGGAACCTGTGTCAGCCCATGAGGGCCTTTTGTCTTATGGGTTCAGTTGGATAATTTGATGACACTGGTGAGGCATGGCAAGTTTGGGTGAGACAGGTTATGCTAGTGCTGGGGATCTGGCCCTGCCAGGTACCCAATCCAGTGCCACCTGCCTCAGAGTTCTGTTGACTTTTCCCAGAGTTGAGAACAGCCCTCCTTTTCCCCTCTAGTTACTTTCAAAGGATACTCCCTCTCTCCTGTCCATCTCTAAGAAAGCTTGCATAAGCTTTTCAATGAGTTTAGATTTTTATGCAAGTTGGAAGTCAAAGTTGGTTCATGCAGCTTTTACTTGGTCATGCAAATACCTCTGAAGAAAGAAAATTCAGAATCTTGAGACTAACATCTGGATTGAGGGTAAAGAAAAATGCACAGGCCAAACACAAATTAATATTTTAATAAATTATCCTGTCATACAATCAATTAATTAAAATATAATCACATATGGGGGTTTGTATTTGTTGTTATTTTTTAGTATCTGCTTTCGGTTCAGTTCAGTTGCTCAGTCCTGTCCAACTCTTTGTGACCCCGTGGACTGTAGCACACCAGGCTTCCCTGTCCATTACCAATTCCTGGAGCTTGCTCAAACTCATGTCTATCAAATCAGTGATACAATCCAACCGTCTCATCCTCTGTTGTCCTCTTCTTCTCCTGCCTTCAATCTTTCCCAGCATCAGGGTCTTTTCCGGTGAGTCAGTTCTTCACATCAGGTAGCCAAAGTATTGGCCATCAGTCGTTCCAATGAATATTCAGGACTGATTTTCTTTAGGGTTGACTGGTTTGATCTCCTTGCAGTTCAAGGGACTTATTGAGATATAATTATATACCATACAATTAAACTACGTAATGTGCATATATTTATTTTTAATAGTTTGCATGAACGTATGTTTAATTAGAAGGGATAGTTGGGAAAATTTATGAATGTTTTAAATTATGGATGTCTGAATACCTTCAAAGATTTAAGAAGTTAATTGTGCTGGCATTTTTATTGTATAAAATTTCAATACAATATTACTTCTCTAGGATGTAACGGGAGTATATAATAATATTAAGACTTTTTATAGTATGATGTTAACGGAAAGGGCAGGCTGCAAAATTATAGACATGACCATGTGTTGTGTGCTTAGTCACTCAGTCTTGTCTGATTCTGTGCGACTCCGTAGACTGTAGCCCTCAAGGCTCCTCTGTCCATGGGGATTCTCTAGGCAAGAATACTAGAGTGGGTTGCCATGCCCTCCTCCAGGGGATCTTCCCAGCCCAGGGATCAAACCCATGTCTCCCGCATTGCAGGCAGATTATTTACCAGCTGACCTGTCAGGGAAGCCCAGACAAGGCCATACCTATAAGAAAATATACATAGATAAAAAGACAGAGCCAAAAAATGGGCTAATTTTGGGTGCTCAGATTTAGGTCACATATTTTATTTTCTATTTCTATAGATTAGTACATTTCTCAACTACTATGTACACTTCTGGAATGATAAAGGAAACTTTATTTATAAAACTTTTGAGTTTTCTCTCTTTTTTGAAACACATATCATGGGCTCTACTCATCAGTCCTAACTTGGGTTATTTGGGCAGATTGTAAGTGATAACAATAACCTTTTTTTTTTGCTTTATAATTTACAGATTGTATTCAGGAATATTATCTCATTTCACTGAGCAAAGAGTTAGGCATTTCCCTGAGGAAACTGTCAAAAGTTGGAGAAGGGAAGGAAAGAAGAAGGACATTTTTAAAGGACTTCTAAGTGTAAGCAGTTGTCTCTGGTGGGAATTCCCTTCATCTGAGATGATGAAAGAAGAAGACGGTAGGGGTGGACAGAGCACAGAACACTCACACAGGGCCATCCCTAACCTGAGGGAAAAAGGGGAATGGATGGGATTTGAGGCCATGGGATTCTTGTATATATTTCTATGCCTTTCTATAGTGTTATCAACTTAAGTCAGGTTAGCAGTTGTTCATAAAGAAATTATTCACAAGGGGGAAAAGAGGAGTAACGAGTAAGGAATCCCACTTGAGTGGCAGTGAGTACGTGTCAAAGGAGGAAGGAGATAAATAACCTTATGCGTTTGTAAATCTGTTATTTGTATGTCTGAAAATACATTAGGGAGTATGCAAGATGGGTTTAGATAAAATCAATATCATATACATTGTAAGAGAAATGGAGTTTTACTTATTCCATTATGAGTTGACTACACTGACAACAATAACAAAGATGAGGTGAATGAAAAAATATTTATTGAAAGACTTGCATTTTACATTAAGATTGTAAACACTTTGACATGATGGCTAAATATAAGAAATTTATTTTTGTTTTATGGATTCCTTATAAGCTAGGCTTTGAAAATTCAGAGAGAAATGTGTCACCTGTTTTACCCAGTGGTAGTATCTTAGCTTGTCAAAATTATCTTTAAGTTAAATTATCATGGGCTGTGCTTTTTGTTCACAGGGACTAAATAACCACTGTTAACTTTATTGTAATTCCTAATACTCTAAAATCACTTGAATTGAGGGAATATTTTTTGGTGTCAAAACCCAGGCAGATATTTGAAAGATGCCTAAATGCCATCACTTCAGTGTAATGTTACTCCGAGAAATAGTATATAGGCTGAATCATGGGAGTGTAATACACAGGAATATATAATAGCTGCCTTTAGCACAGCCAGACTTTGGAAAACTCCAATCTTACTGTGTTGCAAAATTTCTGGCATGAGAAATTCCATCAATTCTTTCCAGGCTCAGTTGGAGTCCAACCTCCTAAGGAAGCCTCCACAAACACTGGGGCCTGCAGCAACCTTGTGCTCATTTGAATGCATCACCTCTATCAAGTATTTCTGTAGGTTGACAGTTGTTAACAAGCACCTCTAGTGCCCTTTTCACCTCCCATTGTCTCACCTCTGATTTCAGCTGCAACTGTGGTAGAAGGGCTCGTGCAAGCTCAGACTTACCTCATGCCAACTCATCTGCTTCAAGTTCCCTTCCTCACGAAGCTTTCTCCAGTACAAGGGAACTCGTGCTGTGGACAAGCCCAGTCTGAAAGTGTGGGAGAGTTATCGTTCTTGGGGGAAAGCTTTCATCAATAGGATGTGAGAGCTAGTGGATAAATATTTTTACCTGCTATGGACATTTCTATTCTGTATACTTCTTAGACAAACCTAGACAGTGTATTAAAAAGCAAAGACATCATTTTACCAACAAAGGTCTGTATAGTCAAAGCTATGGTTTTTCCAGTAGTCATGTATGGATGTGAGAGTTGTACCATAAAGAAAGCTGAGCGCTGAAGAATTGATGCCTTCGAATTGTGGTGCTGGAGAAGACTCTCGAGAGTGCCTTGGATTTAAAGGCAATCAAACCAGTCAGTCAGTCCTAAAGAAAATCAACCCTGAATGTTTATTGAAAGGACTGATGCTGAGGCTGAAGGTCCAATACTTTGGCCACCTGATATGAAGAGCCAACTCATTGGAAAAGACCCTGATGCTGGGAAAGATTGAAGGCAGAAGAAGAGGGCAGCAGAGAATGAGATGGTTAGATAGCATCACTGACTCAATGGACATGAATCTGAGCAAACTCTGAGAGATAGTGGAGGACAGGGAAACCTGGTGTGCTGCAGTACATGGGGTTGCAAAGAGTCAGATACGACTTAACAACTGAACAACAACAGCATATTTCTTAGAGATCCTGTCAGAAATTAGCCCCCTTTGTCCACAGCAGTGAGCTCTAAATGGTACTATTGTATTGACTTTTCCTCTTTTTCCCATGCATTTTCTGACCCCCTCACTTTTGCTTCCTGGGATCACTTCCAAAATAGACTGCCTGACCCAAGTCCTCCCTTCCAGGTTCTGCTTGGAACAGCATTTATGCAGTATGCATTGCTATTGTGTTTTGATTATTTCAACCTTTAAAGATCTTATTGATATAAGTCTTGCTTCCACAACTAGACTGTAGTCTCCCAAGGACAGCAAGAGTTTGTTACATGTTGTATCATGCCTTGTACATGATAGGTTTCTACAAGTAGTTCAAAATGGTGTATGGCATATTATCAATCCCTTTGAGAACTTCTGGTCACCCAATGTCCAGATTCTTGTAAAAACACTAGCTGTTCATCTGCATCAGTCTAGAGTATGGACATTTTACATTCTTTGTGTCTAGTGAGTATCCATATCCCTTCCTCAGAAGATGGACAGCTGTCACCTTAGGCACTGAAAATAATAGCAAATCACTTTCTAAGACTCTCTTGCTGCTAAATCATAAATTCCAACCAATCAGATTCATCTACTCTGGACTCTTGAGTCAAAGTCAAGAGAAGAAGAAGGAGCCATGTGAAGAAGAAGGAGCCATGTGAAGAAGCAGGAGCCACTCAGAATGCATCCTGGTAATGGGGTAGTGGCAGTTGCAGTGGCAGCCACATCATGAAGCTGGTTCTTCAGCATGTTTTGGGGCACTTTGCCTGGGGGGGGAGAGCCTCTAATCCTGGTCCCCAGGCCTCTAAGAGAGTTGATGCACTATTGAATATTTTTAAAGTTCTTTTTTCTGAGTAAATCACCCAACATGGCAGTTTGTTGTTTTCAATAAGACCTTTGATCCGTTCTGTGTTTCCATGAAGCCGTGAGGATATTTTGGGTTGCTGGTGGGAAATGTAGGGGAGTTTCCAAAATCTTCTGGGTAATTTTAATACATTCCACAAAAATATATGTCATACTTAACTAGAACACCCCAGAAACACCCTTAGTCCTCATATAACCCAACCCAAATTGTGGCAAGCAAGAAAAGTAGAATGAATTAGAAACTAGAAGAATGAGGTAAGGAGAATATCTTGTAAAGCTACAACTTACTTCCATCTGTGCTGCTGGAATTGTTGCCAGATATTTCACAAACAGATGGGTTTCCCTGGTGGCTCAGTGGTAAAGAATCCACCTACCAATGCAGGAGACATGGGTTCAGTCCCTGAGTCAAGAAGATACCCTGGAGAAGGAAATGGCAACCCACTCCAGTGTTCTTGCCTGGGAAATCTCATGGACAGAGGAACCTGACAGGCTATAGTCCATAGGGTCACAAAAGAGTCAGACACATTTTAGTGACTAAGCAACAATAACATTTCACAAACATAATGCTTTGAGCAAAGACAGTATAGGTGACCCTTGGATGGTATGGGTTTGAACTGTGTGAGTCCGCTTGTATGCTGCTTTTTTTTTATGGTAAATACTACAGTACTGCATAATCCCCTGTTGTTTGAATCTGGAGGTGCAGAACCACACACATCCAGAGGAACTGTAGATACAGAGAGCCAACTGTAAGCTATATGCAGATTTTTGACTGTGCAGATGGTCGGTGCCCTAAACCTTCCTTTTAGGGTCAAATGTATTTCAAATTCAAAAGACAACTAACTCTTAACATGCCTACCATCTATAAGCTAAGAATGTTCACATTAGCAGATAATATTCACTCACATGTTGAAAGCAATGATCTCTTTAATGAAAATAATAAAAGACTTGTGAATAATAAAGGACTTGACCATTATGGACACGGTACACTTTATCAGACAATCATAAAACAAAGCAAATCCATATTTATTACAGTATTAGGGTTTTTTTAAAGCACATGGCAGCTCAGTCCCTCCAAATCTCAGCCACCCTGTTCACCAAATGCCTGGTAATATTTACAGATTTTGCAAATATATTAGCCTTAACTTTCAAATTATCAAGTAATAAGTATATATTATATATTTTTAGAAAAAAGTGTCATACTCTGCCTCATGTGATACTAAAAACTGAAATAAAAATAGGAGAGGGTAGAAGTGACTCTCTGATGTCAGGATGGGGAAGAACCTTCTTAATATAAATCAATGCAGGAAAAAGATTGATTATATATGCAATATATAACCAAGATATTGACTATAAAAAATTGTAATTTCACATACCTATCATAATTAAAATGAAAATCATATGGAAGAAATTTCAAAATATATAAAAAATTGGTTAGTAGCCATAATATATAAAGAACTTTTAAAAATAAAAAGTAAAAATATGTTGATCACAATTTTTAGAAAATAGTGTGTATATAGATATTTAACATCAAAAGAAATAAACATGAAAACACGCACATTACTAAAAATAAATACAAGTGAAAGTAAAAAGTATTGTCAACAACTAAATTGGCAATTTTTTCCAAACCATTTTGTTCATTGAATATGCTTTGAAATGCTATTCTCATGCTGGAGTGCAAATTAATGCATAGTTTTTAGAAGGATATTTGGCAATAGTTTCAGAAAACCATAGAAATATTTGTATGCTTTGATTCAGTATATCCTCCCACTAATTTCTTTTAAGAAAACAATGAGAGAAGTGCATAAGTATTTGTAAGAATGTTTATCTTAATAATTTTAATTGCAAAAAATTAAACATCATGTGTCCAAATAACTTGATAAATGTTTAATGGTTTATTCATGTGATGGAATAATAGCCAATAAAAACGTTTTCAAAAGGGTGTTTAATGACATAGAAATATTCTTACAACATTACATTGAATGAAAAAAACAGGGTAAAAAGCTATATACATATAGTTTTTTCATAATTTTTGTTTTTAAAATATTCATGGAAAAGTACTAGAAACAAATACATGAAAATATTAACAGTTCTATCTCTGGTTAGTAATATTTTGAATAATTTTATTTTGTTATGTTTTTTGTGTTCTTTAATTCTATAATTAATTATAATATTTGAAAAATAAAATCATACTAAAAGAATAATTCTTCATTTTTTTCCCACATGAAATAACACATTTAGTAGCATGATCTGCCTTTAGTTGTGTTAAGGAAGTAGAAACATACTCATTTAGTCCGTCTTAAGAACATTTGAGTTAAATGGAGCAGGTGTTAATGATACCAGTTAGGAGAGGAAGAAATTGAAGATTTGAGAGGCTTAGTTCAACAGTATTTTTTCTGAGCATATAGTAATTACTGTGAATTGGATTAGGCATTTAGGCATTAGGAATAAAAGATTAAAAATTATTCCCAAGAGTGTGTCTTATAGTAGGTGACATATTTTAAAACTTTTATTTTCAATTAGTGGGGTAAGTGCTGACAGAGGTATGTGGTGAGAACTACAGAGAAAATATTAGTTTGAACCACTGAAACTGCCAATATTCAACTATTTTTGACCTACAAAAATAGCAATTTTGTATGATTCATTTCAATATACCTGAACCAGAATAATGATGATGCCTGAACTGAATCTTGAGAAGGAGAGAGGAAATTACTGGATGAAGGTGTATTCATCAGCCAGGATTGAACCAGGAGATAAAAACCAGTGAAGTAAACAGGGAAAGTGTTATATAAAGAAGCAGGGAATGTGATTAAGGAGGGACTGGCTTGAAAGAAGTAAAGAGAACTCTGAAGCAAATAGCCAATGTAAGGACCAGCCACTACCCAACCCCACAATATACCCAAGGAAGGGCTCCTTTGCCCCTGTACTCCAGGCCTGAGCCAGAAATGGCAGAGGAGTTGCTGTGACAGAAGTCTCTGGGATGCAGGGGGAAGTTGTTCCCAAGGAGGTGTCTCACTGAAGAGACCCTGCTAGGAAACAGCCCAACTGGGTCCTGGGGACAGCTGCTGGCTGCTCCTTGCTAATAAAGGCCTTCACTGAAGACGCTGCCTGAGCTGCAGGAACCTGGTGTTGGCAAAGCTAAAGTCATCAACACTGCAGGAGGTGGGTGCCTTGGAAATGGTGTGCAGTACAGGAGCCGGACACTGAGGAAATTGTGAGCACTTCCGAAGCCTGAACTGGAGAAGCTGCATGTGCCTGCCAAAGGAGCAGTTTGGACCTGGAAAAAAAAGGCCTCCATCCTGCAATGTCTCTCCACCAGCCTCTATTGACAAAGTTTAGCATTATGTCAGGTGGCAAATAAAAGCTATTTTAAAGGCCCAGCTGCATTTTTGCACAGCAGGCAATGAAAAGTGAATTTGGAACTGAGGTGAAATATTTGTAACTGGCATGTTATGGAAAGAGAGTCTTCCAGCTAATAGAATAGCATGGAAGACTTGTAAAAAGGACTTCCATATCTGACAGCATGATAAACTAGATACCCAGACTGATACTCCCATTATAAAACCAAAAAAAAAAAAAAGCCCTAATACGCTGAATTTAAAAATAAGAAGTTTGTGTTTTAATACATCAGTGAGATGGCAAGAAAGTGTGAAATACAAAGATGTCAAAACTAAGAGAAGGCATGAACCTGGGCACTGAAAATCTCAGTGACTCTGCGGGCAATTGCCAAATCTTTTGAATTTGAATTTTACTTTTCAGATCTTGAGGAGTACAAGAAACACAAGATTAACTCCAAGGTCCTCTCAAATTGAGGGGTCTAATTATGAGACTCTTACATTTCACTAGGATGCAGAACACTCAATGTAAAAATAAACAAAAACTGATGGTGAATCTGTACACTTAATCAGTGTGACAGTGAAATAAACCCACCTTACTCTCCATTTTGTAAGGGAACTTCAAGGAAAATTGTACTGTTTAAACTTTAGCACTGGTTGAAGGAGAAAAATTCTTTCCTCTGATTTCATAACCACATGTCAACTCCTAAGGATTACTGCCTGGATATATGCTACCTACATGGTCTGAAAAACTTTAAGGCAAATATTAAGTTTAAAATGATGCCAAATTAGTAGCATCCTAGGATTTGGAGAAACAAAACACAAATCCTCACAGAAGGATGGTACTTTCAATTCAGACATCAAAAAAGTCCTACAGATAAATTCCTAGAATTCTAGACTCACCATCAAAAATCACAAAATACCCAAGGAAGCATAGCCACAATGAGAAAGAAATGGCAGAATCAGTAACCCACAAAAGCTTTAACTATTTGAATTATTAACAAATAGTTAATAATTCAAATTATTGAATTTGAATATTCAATAATTATTCAATGTTTGCTATGTTTAAAAAAATAATAGACTAAAAGATGACCAAGCTAATTTGAAAGTCAATGACATATAACCTCTGGAGATGAAAAAAATGTAATACTTGAAAAAAAATCAATAGGTTAGTTTAGAAGCAGATTAGACACTGCTGAAGTCAAAATTAGTGAACTGGAAGATAGTACTGAAAATAGGCAGGATGTAGTACAGAGATATAAAGAGACATAAAATATAAAGAGACACTAAGGCAAAAATGACAAGTGAAAAGATTTCACAAACATCAAACTGGAATTGCAAAAAGAAATGAGAGAGAATCGAGCAAACATTAAAAGAGTTAATAGTGGAGAACTTTCCAGAACTAATGAACACATATCCAAATATTCAAAACGTGCATTAATTTTCAAATAGGATAAATTAAGAGAAAAAACACAACCAGCCACATTGTAGATAAATGTAGAACATCAGTGACAAGGAAACTTAAAAGAAGATTACCAAGAAAAGACAGACTGAGAACAACAATGGAAAGCAATAGGAAGAATAATCTTAAGTGCTAAAAAGAAAATAACTCTCACACTGGAATTGTATACCTATCAAAAATATATTTCAAAACCAAGGCAAAATTAAGACATTTCAGACAAATAAAAACTGCGAGTTTGCAATTAATAATCCCTAACCTAACAGGAGACCTGACGTGCTGCAATTCATGGGGTCGCAAAGACTGAACTGAACTGAACTGAACCTAAGCCCTGAAATATGTGCTTCAGATGGAAGAACATGATCCCAAATTGATGGTCTGTGATTCAGGAAGAGGTGAAAAAACAAAACATAAAATATGGATAAATCTAAGTTAGCATCATAAAAAATATTTTTGAGGGGCTTAAAAAAAGATACACCTAAAATATGCAGCTATAAATTATAAGGGATTGGCAATGGCACCCCACTCCAGTACTCTTGCCTGGAGAATCTCATGGATGGAGAAGCCTGGTAGGCTGCAGTCCATGGGGTCGCGAAGAGTCGAACACGACTGAGCGACTTCACTTTCACTTTTCCCTTTCATGCACTGGAGAAGGAAATGGCAACCCACTCGAGTGTTCTTGCCTGGAGAATCCCAGGGATGGGGGAGCCTGGTGGGCTGCCGTCTATGGGGTCGCACAGGGTCGGACACGACTGAAGCGACTTAGCAGTAGCAGTAGCAGTAGCAGTAGTAATCAGTGTTAAAGTGTTCTAGAGACTATATTGTTTGGGAGGATGATGCAGATATTAATTTCAGATTTTGTAAGTTAAATATTATGAACAAATTTCTGTGGTAAATATAACAGCAATGGAAATAAAGTGGGCTTATCTGTATTTTCAGATTTTTCTTCTTTGGTTATTTATTACTTAGTTAATAAAAAATAATCTGTCCAAGATTGGAATTAATTGAATTCTATCAACAAGTTCAGATGTATAAAGGGCTTTGTAAAGGTTTGATATGGGCTTCATCTCTATATTTTCTTTTTATGATCCTCTCACTGGCCTTTTTAATATGTCAGCTTCACCCATAGCAAAACAGTTGCAGCAATTCAAGAGATAACATATGTATGAGTCAGACTCCAGAGTAAGAGAAAAATTCCCTTTGCTCAACTTTGCTATGACAGGACCCACACAAGAACCAATCATTGTGATGGGGGTGGGGGGTATGTCATGCACAGACTTTCTAGACTTGAGTTGCACAGTCCTCTCCATTCATCTGACTAGGTCCCAGTCCATTAAGCTAAAAGAAAATAAGACAATAGTTTTGAGGATTAGTATTCTTCTATCAATTATTTACCCCATGTGTGCCTATTGAAGCTCTATGTTAATTCTAAATCTCAAGCTTTAAACTTTAAAAGTAATTTTAACATTAAACCTCACTCATGTTTCTGGGATAAATCCCACTTTGTCTTGATGTAGTATCCTTTTTGTTCATGGCTGGATCCAACTTGTAAATATTTTGTTGAGAGCTTTTGAATCTGTTGGCAAGTTTATTTATAGTTTTCTTGTCATGCTTCTGGCTGGTTTTGGTATCATAGTAATGCTGTTGTTGTGAAACGAATTGATTAAGTATCCCCTCCTCTTCCTTTATTTTCTTAAAGAGTTTGTGTGAATTTGCTATTGTTTTTTTAAAATATTCAGTAGAATTCAGTGAAGCCATCTGGACCTGGAGTTCTCTTTGTGAAAATACTTTTTTTTTTTTGCCCATGCCATGTGTACCTTGTGGGATCTTAGTTCCCCAATCACAAATGGAACCCATGTCTCTACAGTGGCAGTACGCAGTCTTACTTAACCACTGGACTGCCAGGGAAGTTCCCGTGAGAATACTTTTACTTTTTAAATTTTTAAAATACTGTCTATTAATTAAATATATATATATATATGTATATTTGGCTGCACTAGGTCTTAGTCGTGGCGTGGGGGATCTTCAGCATCAGAGTTCTTTAGTTGTGGCATACAAACTCTTAGCTGTGGCTTGTGGGATCTAGTTTCCCCACCAGGGATCAAACTCGGGCCCTCTGCATTGGGAGCACAGAGTCTTAGCCACTGGGCCACAAGGGGAGTCCTGAGAATATTTTTAACCTATGGAATTCTAGTTGTATGGCTATAGGATGATTCAGGTTTTCTGTTTATTCTTTTGTTAGTTTTAGTCTGTTTTGTACCTCTCAAGAAATTTGTTCATTTTACATACGTTGTTGGAATTGTTAGCATTAAGTTGTTAATAATGTTTCCTTATATCTTTCTAATATCCATAAGAGCTGTAATAATATTTTCTCTTTCATTTTTGATATTGGTAATTTCTGTTTTTTCTCTTTTTAAAAGTTTTAAAATAATTTGAATAATGATATTCACCTCCATACTGCATAATTATAAATGCTAAGAAGCAAACTTGATGTAATAAGGCTTAACTACTACGAAAAGTCACACTTGCAGATTTAGTACCAAGGAAATTATAAGAATATTAGAGTTTCTTGAGGTTGAAAGAAATTAAACATTAGTTAATCAACAGTAGTTATACATACTTGGTCATGATAACTCAGTACAGGATTCTTGGCCCATGGTATTTGTTGAATTAATAAGTAGATAAACATCTTTATTGCAGAATGAGGAAAACTAGATTAATACTAGATGAATATTCATGGAATTCACTACAATTTAATCAGTCTTCCACATTGCCATATGTATTATTTTTCTAAAATACAGATACGCTTTTGTAAATTCCTAAATTAAAAACTTGCAGTGGTTTTCCATTGTCTTTATGATCCATTTGAATGATATACAGTGGCATACAAAGCTTCTTTTACCATAGTCAGCCTTACTTCTTACCTCTTTCTCTGATGTTTCATCTATCCTAGATAGCATATTAAAAAGCAGAGACATTACTTTACCAACAAAGGTCCGTATAGTTAAAGCTGTGGTTTTTCCAGTAGTCATGTATGGATGTGAGAGTTGGACCATAAAGAAAGTTGAATGCTGAAAAATGATGCTTTTGAGCTGTGGTGTTGGAGAAGACTCCTGAGAGTCCCTTGGACAGCAAAGAGATCAAACCAGTCAATCCTAAAGGAAATCAGTCCTGAATATTCATTGGAAGGAATGATGCTGAAGCTGAAGCTCCAATACTTTGGCCACCTGATGTGAAGAACTGACTCATCAGAAAAGACCCTGATGCTGGGAAAGTTTGAAGGCAGGAAAAGGGGATGACAGAGGATGAGATGGTTGGATGGCATCACCAACTTGATGGACATGAATTTGAGCAAGCTCCGGGAGTTGGTGATGGACAGGGAAGCCTGGCGTGCTGCAGTCCATGGGTCTCAAAGAGTCGGACACAACTGAGTGACTGAACTGAACTGAACTGATCCTAGACACATTCCTTTCACTAATTTATTTTGCCTCGGGTCACCATACTCATGTTGTTCTCTTTCACCTGAATTTTTCTTTCTTCCTTCAAAGCCAAACTCAAAGGTCATGTCATATGCGTTTTTTCCTTGTCTCACTCCCAGAATAATTTATAGAGTCTTTTTTTCAGTTCTTCCATGACATTTGTCCATCCCTCTAGTCTGTTATAACATGTGTCACAATTAACCAGGTTTACATGGCTGAGTGGCTGCTCCCTAACAAATAGAAGCTCTTTGAGGACAGTGATTATCATATTCACTTTTTTACTCCAAATTTCTTGCAGTGCTTTGAGTATTGTAGGCACTCCGCAAATGTTACCCGATGCACAGACACATGATAATTCCATAGTTCAAAATCAGTCTCATTCAAAGAATAAAGTAGAATTTTACAGAGGAAAACACAGTACTTTAGTCTGGGAAAACACCACCAGTCTGGATCAACTAATTTACAAATTTAAGTCTTTTTTTCACAAAGGAAAAGAATCCAAGTGTAAGTTCAGCTGGGAAAAGATTATCATTTTAATGTACAAAAGAAACTATACTCATCAAAACAATTATAAAATAATTGGAAGTTATACTTAGCTGCTGAATGAACAACACGAGTATACTGTTAATTCTGCAGGTCAACGTTATGACCTCAGATGTGAGTTTGAAAATGGATTAATACTGCATTATAAATGTAACCCTGTGAATGTGTTGGAAAATTGCTACAAGGTGTACTGGGACAGAGACGTGGTAATATCATTAAGGTCTACCAATAGACTAGTCATTCTGCTGTTTGATAGGCCTATAAAATTATACTGGTTATTGGTATTCCCATTTTGCTAAGCATAAATATTATAAGAAATACACAGAAGGGAAGCAAATATGTAGGTGAGATTAAGAAACCAAAAGAAAAGTGACATTTACAGCACGTCAAAATAAATCATCATCTCAATGACTCCATTTAATTATCAGTCATTTAAGAACATAGACCAAGTTAGATATTTCAAGGAATTGCATTTATCATGTGTTTTCATTGCCCTCAGTCACTAACTCTTGTCCAACTCTTTGTGACCCCATGGACTGTAACCCGCCAGGCTCCTCTGTCCATGGAATTTTCCAGGCAAGAATACTGGAGTGGGTTGCCATTTCCTTTTCCAGGGGATAACCCTGACCCAAGGATCAAACCCATGTCTCCTGGGGCTCCACATTGGCAAGCATATTCTTTACCACTGAGCCACCAGGGAAGCTTTGCATTAGTTCCAAATATAATATTTCGGCAAACAAAAAAACCTTTTCTCCTAAACATAGTACATTATTATGAATCACACTAGAGCATAGTTTTCTACGTTTTATCCAGACAAGCAAAACCAAAGGACATGATCTACTCCTATGAGTGATACTGGTTCATTACAGTGTTACCGTGCAATCTGAGGAATAAGTACCCACCCCCCATCACATTAAGAATAATTTTAATAGGGCATTTTAGTGATGACAATCATTTATTCTCCTCCATACATGCTTCTTGGAGATTTGACCCTCCATAACATGGGAAGAGACAGACCTTTATATCACATGTTCCTGCAGAAAATGTGCATTAGATGCTTGAACAAGGAATTGACCCAGAGACTGTTAATGGCCACAGGAGCTAGATGTATAAAGTCACATAGCCACAGATGCCACTACTTCAGGGTATTCATCGTAGGCTGCGTGTGTTTGATAAACAGGCAGGGAGCACTGAGAGAGAGATCGTGTGGTTTTGAAAAGAGGGAGGACTGGAGAAATAAGTGGCCATGGGCTCTGAGAGCTTGATAGTTCTTAGTGCATCCCAGCTATGAAACTCAGTGATTTCTCTTGCCCTTGGATTCTGCATCTTTGGTGGATTCGGTCTTCACTTACGCTTTCTCCAGTGTGCCTGTTTCTTATACATCAGGACAGAGAATTAAAAAATGTATTAGTAAGTGTCAATATGTTTTAATGTTTTAAGATCTGATTGATCTGACAACTATAAACACAATTTATCTATCAAAATACTGTCAACATAAGAAGATTGCCAAACATTTTCAGCATATTTATTCTTTATTGAGGCTTAGAAAATAAGGATTTGAAGTTTGTAATATTCCTTATTTCAGATCATCTTTCAGAGTCATGGGCTTCCCTTGTGGCTCAGCTGGTAATGAATCCGCCTGCAGTGTGGGACACTTGGGTTCAATCCCTGGATTGGGAAGATCTTCTGGAGAAGGGAAGGGATACCCTCTCCAGTATTCTGGTCTGGAGAATTCCATAGTCCATAGGGTCGCAAAGAGTCAGACACGAGTGAGCAACTTTCACTTTCACTTTTCAGAGTCATAAATCAGTGAGTTGTGTTTACTAAAACAGGCAGTGGGCCAGATTTGACCTCTGGTCATAATTTGCTGATCCCTGTATTAAACAATTATAAACCCGTATGCCTAACCAACTTAAAGTTTTAGTGCTAGGTTTTCCAGTGGTTCTATGAAGTCTTATAAATTCATTCAGTGTTTTTCAGACTCATGTTTTTTAGTTAATAAAATGAGATTGTGATAATAATACTAATTGACCTCATAGAATTTAATGAGTAATATTTAATTAATCAGATCAAATGAGATTAACTATAATAAAGTAGTAAATACAGTGCCTTGTTCAACATTTATTCAACAAATATTGTCTGTGTCAGACTTTGTTGTAAGCACTGGAGAGATATCAGGGGAGAAAAAGTAGTAATAAATGGCATTATTATAGGAAGTGGATGGAACACTGGAGAGAAGTTCATAAACTCTATACCTTTCACTGACCAATCATCCATTAAATAAGAAACTTTAAAAAATTTAAAACACTGATAAATTAACTTCCAGAAGCTATAAATAGCCATATAACAAGAGGAGGAAAAAAAAATCACATTCTAACTGCTAATAAATACCATTTAGTATCATGTTTTATATAAAAGATGTATTTAATATGTTAGTAAAATGTATTTTGCTTCTTTGTTAAAATAAAAAACTACAATTCCAACCTGTCAATTTAGATTGATTCTGTTCAGAATAAAGAATCTTACCACCTGTGTGCTAGATAGAGTCTAGGTGGCTTTACTTAAGTTTCTAATAAAGTCTTGACTGGTGAGACTAAAGATATAAAAGGATCAGGAAGCCACAAGCCTCCCTCCTGTGTTTTTTACAGATAAAGGTCAAGGGTCAAATGAAAGAGAGGCTTATATCATTGTTCTCTTAGCACAGGCTGAAGTTATCTTCCAGATTACAGATGAAGTTATTGCAGATAAGATAAAGGAGTTATCCCAGGCACTGTGGAACAACAAGCCTCCAGAATCCAAGAAATCCTTATACTTTGTGCTCCCAAGTTATGGGGTTCTTGAAACATCAGTGTATTTATTTGGCACCTTTGTTAAGAGTTCAAGCGTCTCAGTGAATCATGTATTCCTTTTAGTCTCTGCAGAATCCTGAGGGGAAAACAGGGGAGATGAGAAAGAAAAAGAGGGAGAATATTTCCATTTCGCAAAAGAGGAAAATTTAGTCAGAGATTTCATTTCTGATGGGAATGTAAACTGCTCTGCTCTGATAGTGAACCTTTTGAGTTAGGCTGCTGTCTGCTCTAAATCAGTCACCTAAGGGGCCGGCCAGGCAGCTATTGGGAAATGCTCTGAAAGGCTTTGATGCTTGCTTCTTTCTCTTCCATTTGGAAACATAAATTGCTCTCAAAAGAGGTTTCTGGTAAGCTGGGCTAATGCATCTGGTCAGCAGCAGCTTAATTACCTGGTAGGATCATTTAAATGCAGATTCCAGGACCCCACCCCGTCTCACTGAATTAGAAACTCTGAGGTGTGAGCATGTGTGTATGTATGTGTGCCTGTGTGTAGAGAAATGTGTGTTGGGGGTTGGGGGATTTGTGAGAGTGACTAGGATTCTGCATTTTTTTTCCCTAGATTCCACAGTTAGTTGTTAAGCAAAGTGAAGAAAAAAGTTTCAGGAATGCTTTTCTTTTTTCTTTTACTTTGGCCTCGCAGTATGGCTTGCAGGATCTTAGTTCCCTGACCAGGGATTGAACCCTGCTCCCTTGGCAGTAAAGGCATGGAGTCCTAAGTGGTGGTGGTGGACCACCAGGAAATTTCCTCGAAATTCTTTTGTAACTAATCTTCCCCCACAACACTTCTCGGTTCCTGTCAGTATAAGGGTCACTCTGTCCAAAGCTGCTGATGTGTTCAGAGACTGTGTCCTATACTTCTGGAGAAACTTTCCTGGCCAGAAGTTTTGACAATGATGGAGCTGGTCTGTGGGGTTTCTCTAAATCAAGACAGCCCACGTTGGGCAGGATAAAGGAGATAGGGCTAGGCTATTGGAGTTAAAAAGCAGAGTTTTTTTGTTTGTTTTTAATTTTTAAGCTGCACCACATGTCTTGTGGGATCTTATTTCCCCAACCAGAGATTGAACCCACACCCCAGTGCATTGGAAACATGGAGTCTTAACTACTGGAATGCCAAGGAAGTCCCTAAATAGCAAGTATTTTAACTTGGGATCCACAGCTACACCCAAAGGGTCCATGGATGGGAAAGTGAAAGTAGCTCAGTTGTGTCTGACTGTTTGTGACCCCACGGACTATACAATCCATAGAATTCTCTAGGCCAGGATACTAGAGTGGGTGGCCTTTCCCTTCTCCAGGAGATCTTCCCAACCCAGGGATCGAACCCATGTCTCCTGCGTTGCAGGCAGATTCTTTACCGACTGAGCTATCAGGGAAGCCCAAGACATTTGGATTTTTATTTTCACTAACTTTTAACTGAGAATGAGCGTTTCTTTCTACCGTGAATTTGGCAACAAACCACATTAGTGTTCGAAGTATCCATGATTCTTTGTCACCAATAGAAAGCACAGATGTTCCTGTATCACATTTTAGTTGTTATAGATAGCTTGAAATATTATTTACACTCATCACAACTTCAAATTACAGTTGTTTTCAGACGTGTCATAGACCTTTTTAAAGATGTTAATAAAGGAACACAAATATCACACATTAAAAAAGTATTTTGAGAAATGTAGTTCAATATGGCTGGTTGCCTTTGTCATCTCATACCTTTACAATTTAGAAACATTATCCTGAGAAGTGGTCCATAGACTTCAACTTTTCCAGAGTAATTTTCTGAACACATGATATATGACTTCGCATATGATTGCCAAAGGAGTCCTTAGAATTTAAGTAAAGTTAAGAACCCCTGGTCTCAAGGAACCCAGAACTATCAAAAGGCTTTGAAACAGTGAGAATGAACATTTTGAGATTTTTGTTGGTTTTACCTTGTGTTAATAGTTGTAATACACTGGAGATTTCCCAAGTACTACCTATACCTTTCAGACTAAGCACAAAGTCTTTTTTTTTTTTTTTTCAATTATTTACTTATTTGGCTGCACTGGGTCTTAGTTGCACATGGGATCTTTTTAATTGTGGCATGTGGGATCTAATTCCTGGACCAGGGATGGAACCCAAGCCCCCTGCATTGGGAGTGTGGAGTCTTAGCCACTGAATCACCAGGGTGATCCCCTAAGCACAAAGTCTTATCCTTGTCCATTTAACCAGGTTCATAACTAACCCAGTTAACCAATGGAATCTAACCCTTGTGGCCCTGACTGATGATCTTGATACAGGGTGCCCTGTAGTACTACTGTTTTCTGACTGGCTGTTCTTTGGTTCTTTATTTGTATCATGGGCTTCCCTGATGGCTCAGATGGTAAAGATTCTGCCTGCATTGCAGGAGACCTGGATTCAATCCCTGGGTCAGGAATATCCCTGGAGAAAGGAATGGCAATTCACTCTAGTATTCTTGCCTGGAAAATCCCATGGACAGAGAAGCCTGATTGGCTATAATCCATGGGGTCGCAAAGAGTTGGACATGACTGAGAGACTAACACATTAATTCAACAAGTGTTCTTTGGCTTCGTCTATATATGATGCATTCTATTCCTTGTGGAAGAAATAGAAGAGAATTATGAGGCATGTTTCCTGCCCTTAGCACAAGCTCTGGTACTTGAGGCTATGTAATTAGGGGTTAAGTATGTGGGCACGAATACTTGGGTTCAAATCTTTTCTTTTACTTGCTGAGTGACTTTGGGAAAATGGTTCTGTATGCCTCTGTTTCTTCATCTGTCAAGTGAAGATAATGGTTGGGTGCATTCAGGAGAGTACTTCGTATATTGTAAGCACGCAAATTTTGTAGTTGTTATCCAAAATACAGAACTTGGAGCCATAGTCCAAACTCCTGAATTAGAATCTCTGGAGTCTTGGCCGCATTCAGTTTACCAAGGTCCATGGGTGATTTTGATATACTTTATAGCAGTATTTCTCAACATATTTTTCATTATTGCCCCCTAAGAAACCATTTTAGACATTTTCCTCCATAACTGCTCCCTCCCCATGGAATTTTAGTACCATGGATGTATACTATTTATCTGCTTATATATTGGGCCTTTTGAAAATGACAAACCATTGTAATATCTAAGATTTTTCTACCCCAACCTTAACCTAAGGACCAATTTTAGCCCTCCTGATTGAGAACATGTGCTTTAAAATTGTGACTTCAATCTTGGCTGCACGTTAGGATGAAGTAAAGAAGGTTTTAAAAAATATCCATGCCTAGGACACCCCCCCAGTTAAATTAGAACCTTTAGGGATGGAACATGAATATGATTGTCTTTTTAAAGATCCCTGGGTAATTCCAATATGCAGCCAGGACTGAGACCCACTGCTTTAGAGTTTGAGATCTCCTTACAGGAGATTAAAATCTGTTTGGCAAAGTGAAAGCCACTCAGTCATGTCTGACTGTTTGCAACCCCATGGACTATACAGTCCATGGAATTCTCTAGGCCAGAATACTGGAGTGGGTAGCCATTCCTTTCTCCAAGGGATCTTTCCAACCCAGGGATCGAACCAAGGTCTCCCGCATTACAGGAGGATTCTTTGCCACTTGAGCCACCAGGGAAGCCCCTGGTTGGCAAAAAGGACCTACAAACATGAACATAAACAATGCAGCAATGAAGGGACCAGTGAGTGCTACAGGGGTTCAGAAAAGGAGAAACTAATACAGGCTGTTCTGAATAGGAGAAGCTTGGTGACCTATACTTAGAATGAGAGCAAGATCTGGAAAAAGCAATAGAAGGGAAATTGCAAATGTGGAGAGAACATGGTCAAAAAGGACATAGGGTGTTCAGGTGATATCATGGATTTAATGGTGGTATCCCAAAAGATATATTCACCTGAAATCTTTGAACATGATTTTATTTGCATAAAGTGTCTTTGTAGATATAACTGAGTTTAGAATCTCGAGATGAGATGATGCAGGATTAGAATGGACCTAGAAGAGAAGTGCACTCAGAGAAGGCCATGGAAAGACACAGGCAGAAGTTGGAAAGGGACATGTTTACAAGCCAAGAAACATGAGGGATTTTGCCAGCAACATCGAAAGCTGGAAGAAACAATGAAAGATTCTCCAGTAAACTCTTAGTAGGAAACACAGCTCTGCTGAAACCTTGATTTGAAACTTCTTGCCTCCAGAAATGCAAAAGAACATATTTCTGTTGTTTTCAGCCACCTGCTTTGTAGCAATTTGTCACGGCAGCCCTAGGAAGCCAATACAGGGGACAATGAGGAAACCAATCTGATAGAGTAAAGGAATTGTAGTAAGAGTAGAAAATAAAATTGGAAATATAGGGTGGTTCCAAACAGGAAAGCCATTGTTTGCACAGTATACTGCCTGCAATGAGAACAATTAGAGGTCTGGGGTAAGAAAGTGCAACCTGATAAAAAAACAATGTTATTAGAGAATTAATCTAGTAATTAGTGCAGTTTAATCTACAGGGAATAAATACAGTTAGGGAAAACACAATTATAATAAAATTAAGGAAGTAAGAAAGATCTGGATTAGTAAAATTGCTTTCAGAAAGAAAACTAAAGAAATAGTTCATACAGTAAAGTTCACTGAAGAACAAGGAAGGCCTTGATACCTGATCTGTATGGCAATGAAGAAGAGGAATGTTTCAAAAATGACTTTTAAGATTTGAATTTGAGTAAATGATGTATATTCCATCTAGAATCAAGTGATACACTGACTTTTACTAAGTTATTTAAATTTTTTTATTAGCAACTTCATTGAGGTATATTTTACATATAAAATTTACCTATTTCAAGTGATTTTTGAATCCAGTGATTTTTTTTAATAACTTCACCAAGTGGTGCAAGCATCACAATAAATCAGTTTTAGGACATTTTCATCCCCTTAGTAAGATCCCTCATACTCATTTATAGTTAATCCTAGCTAGTGCTGCTGCTGCTGCTTAGTCGCTTTAGTGGTGTCCAGACTCTTTCCAACCCTATGGACTGTAGCCCGCCAGGCTCCTCTGTCCGTGGGATTCTCTAGGCAAGAGTACTAGAGTGGGTTGCCATGCCCTCCTCTAGGGGATCTTCCCAACCCAGGGATGGAATCCAGGTCTCCTGCATTGTAGGGAGAGTGTTTACCACTGAGCCACCAGGGAAGCCCAATCCTAGCTAGTACCTGCAGCCAAATTCTACTTTCTGTCTCTATAAATTTGCCCTTTTTTGGGAAATTTTATAAAAATGGAATTTCACAATATGTGGTCCCTGTCTGGTTTATTTAATTTTGTGTGATGTTTTTGAAGTTCATCAATCTCCTGGTTCCTTTCTATTGTTGAATATCATTCCACTGTATGGATAGAGCTCCTTTTGTGTACCCATTCAACAGTTGATAGACATTTGGGTTGTTTCCAGTATGTGTTGGTATGAACATTCTGGTGCAGGACTTTGTGGGGACAGGTGCTTGTTTCTCTTGGGTAGATACCTAACAGTAGAATTGTTGGGTTGTGTGGGAATTTTATATTTAACTTTTTAAGAAACTGACAAATTGTTTTCCAAAGTGGCTATACCATTTACATTCTTATCTACACTGGATGAGGGTTCTCATTTCTCCACATCCTGGCCAACATTTGTTATTGTCTGTCTTCTAACCATTCTAGTGGGTATAAAGTGGTATCTTACTGCAGCTTTAATTTGCATCTCTCTAAGGAATAATGATGTTGAGCATCTCTTCATGTACCTACTAGCTGTTTATATATCTTCTTTGGTGGACTCTCTGTTCATGTCTTTGCCCATTTGTTGATTGAGTTTTTTGTCTTATTGAACTATAAGAGCTCTCTATATATCTCAAGTCCTTAATCTGATATGAAGTTTGTAAATGTTTCTCCTAGTCTGTTGCTTATCTTTTCATTTGTGCAATGATGTGTTTTGAAGTACCACAAGTTTTTAATTTTTATGAGGTCTAGTTTGTTATTTTTTCTTATATTGTGCACTATGCTTTTGCTGTCATAGCTAAGAAATCTTTGCCTAAACAAAAATCATAAAGATTTTCTCCTAAATTTTCATCTGAACTAGTTACTGTTTTCACTTTTACATTTAAATCTTTGACACATTTTGAGTTACTTTTTGTATATGATGTGATATGAGGACCTAAGTTAAATTTGCATTCAGTTGTCCAAACGCCACTTGTTGAACAGAATCTTTTCCCCAGTGAATTGCCTTGGAGCTTTTGTCAAAACTCAGTTGACAGTAAATACAACGATTTACTTCTAGACTATCAATTCTGTTCCACTGATCTATGTCTCCATTTATGTCAGTTCCACACTGTCTTGATAACTGTAGTTTTATGGTAAGTTTTTAAATTGGGAAGTCAAAGTCCTACAAATTATTCTTTTTCAAAATCATTTTGGTTAGTCTAGATGTTTTGTATTTTCATATAAATTTCTGCAACCAAATGTCAATTGCTGCAAAAAAAAAAAAAAAGCCTGCTAAAACTTCGATTAAGAATTACATTGAATCTATGGATCAATTTGGGGAGAAAAATCACCTTAGCAATACTGAGCCTTTCTTTCCATGGACCTGGACTATCTCTCCATTTCTTTTTATTTTCTTCAGCAAAGTTTAAAAAATTTTGGTGTACAAGTCTTTTATTTCTCTTGTTAAATTTATTCCTGAGTATTTTTTTCTTGTGATGCTATTTTGAATAGGATTGTATTAATTTTATTACTAAGTTGTTCATTTCCACATGTAGAAATGTATTATTCCACCTACAGCCTAATAAATACTTTTAAAATTAATGGATTGACATGTGAATGAGCAAGAGGAAAATTTTTAGCCTAAGAAGAGAAAGATGTAAGCTTAAAGATATATCTATACAACATAAACTTGATATTTCAATTTAACTTTTGTGAAGGTCCATAATGTATATGTTTTATGGCAGAGTCTATAATATCTACTTCATGCAGTGGTAGTAAATGTTGAAATAGATAAATAACATATGTAAAGTTCCTGGCATACCTACAGACTTCAGATGCTCAAGGGCTGGTATTCAGAAGGGAAGTGTTGTGCTCAGAAGTGAAGCTGGCTTAGTCCTTATGTTTTCTTGTCAATCTGGGGGTTCACTGGGATTGTCAGGGCTGTCCCTTATAAATATTGAGGCTCTCCTAACTACTTTTTTTTCTCAGTTGGCTTTTTCTCCTGCTGCTTCTTTACTCTCAGTCTTCCTTTCCATTCTCTCCACTAAGTCAGTTTGAATGGTAATTGTTAATATTTGTTAATAATTGTTAATATTTCACACAAAAGCTTTTAGAACTAAATTGATGCATTTCTCTATTATAGAGTTTTTTATTGCCTTAGCTGGAACAGCATCGATTTTTTTTTTTTTCATCTGTACTCTTTTTTTTTAATAAGTGAGGTGTGATTTATTTATTTGGCTGCACTATATCTTGGTTGCAGCACAGGGGATCTTTGATCTTCATTGTGGCATGCAGAATCTTTTAGCATGCAAACTCTTAGTTTTAGCATGTGGAATCTAGTTCCCTGACAAAGGTTAAACCCAATCCCCCTGTACTGGGAACAGAGTCTTAGCCACTAGACCATTAGGGAAGTCCCCATCTTGTACTCTTTTTGGATGAGAGAAACTTTATTCATTTATGTCTTCATGCATTCATTCATCATTTTCCATTTATGGAGTGCTTACTATCTGGTATGTTCTGTGCTAGCTGGAAAGTGATTCCACAGAAACAAATGGACAGGATAAATCTTTCGCAATTTACTGAATAGAAAAGATTGAGTCTTTCCAGATTAGAAGAAGAAACACTGCTGGTGGCCTCGGAAAATATTGCTCAGATCAGGACAAACCAAAGCCATACAATAGTCTGCCGCTCCATTAAGTCCCCTCTCTGGGTTAGGAATTTTTTAAAAAGATATGTCATCTGGCTGATGTTTCTGCTCAAAGGCACCTTTGAGTGATGCACAAAATTGTGGAATCAAGTAACTGGTTATTTTTTTTTAAAGATTGCTTCTTTAAATTTAAGATACTAGCCTAAGATCTTCCACTAAGGAACAGTGTGACATTGGGAAAGTCACTTTACTTCCCTGTACTGACAGGTCAGGCTACCTGATCTCAGAGGATTTTTCTAACTCTAGATTCTGTTTTTCAATTTTTCTTAAGTCCTTGAACTAAGAGTTTGTGAGTGGTGGAGAAAGAAGCAAGGGAGGGAACAAGGAAGTCTTTTTCAGATGCCTTCATGTTTTCAGGATATGGGTCATGCAAATAAATAAGTGACTGAAGAATAAATGACTTCACTTGTTGGTGATATGGGATAAAGAACTGGGCATGCTTGGCTCTATCCCTTTTCTCCTCTTTTACTTTTGATGCTGGAAGCATCATTTCTGGTTGGCTTTTCCATGTCTGAAGTTTATTTTACAAGGTAGGTTCCCACATAGGGAGGCCTGTGGTTCTCCACTTTTGCATTTGACTTGATGGATAAATCTGTCTAATTCAGGGGTTCAGCATTAGGATGTCCATTGTTCCTCACCTAGTCTTTACCAGTTATGACAATTGTTGTGGTGGTAATGAAGATGATTGTAATAATAATACAGGTGCTATGTTGTTCTTCATTGACCTGATATCTTTTGATTCAAAACTCAAATGAGGGGACTTCTCTGGTGGTCCAGTGGTTGAGACATTGCCTTCCAGTGCTGGGGATGCAGGTTCGATCCCTGGTCAGGGAGGCAAGATCCCACATGCCTCGTGGCCAAAAAAATCAGATATGAGACAGAAACAATATTGTGACAAATTCAATAAATACTTTAAAATGGCCCACCTTTAAAAAAAAAAAACCTCAAATTAGAAAAACAGTGCTATTTATCAGACCTTTACAAGTTTCAACCCATGTCTTTATCACTAATTATCTGATGAGATTTAGTAAAGAAAACAGCAGAGAGATGGCCTAAAGTTGCTCAAGAAATATTTTGCAAAGCCTTTAGAGATTAAGATTACCAGGTACACAGACTTTGGAAAAGGAACTCAAGTGGCCAGTTTAGAATATTAGAGGAGCTTAGCAAATGTGAATTGAGTGACTGCTCTCTTTTATACTTTAACATTAGTGACTCCTCTCCCAGAACACAAGGGGAGTATTTCTGGAGTCAGTCAATCACTGCTGTCAGGATACAAGCGGTTCAGGTACTTTTAGCCATTACCCAAAGATATGAACAATGCATTTGTAGTTTATCCTCAGTTTATACTTTTAATTCCTATATTCTGTTTCATAGAAATAAATTATATTTGGTAAGAGAAGGAAGGACTTCCCTTGTAGCTCAGACAGTAAAGAATCTGCCTGCAATGCAGGAGACCTGGGTTCAATTCCTGGGTTGGGAAGATTCCCTGGAGGAGGGCATGGCAACCCAATCTAGTACTCTTGCCTAGAGAATCCCACGGACAGAGGAGCCTGGCGGGCTACAGTCCATGGGGTCACAAAGAGTTGGACACAACTGAGCAACTAAGCACAAGAGAAGAAATTGTTTTATATTTTATAGCTCATAAGTGTTTTACTCTCATATTTAAAAGACAACTTGGAAAGGGAAATTCTGTATCCTAAAATGAGTGTTCCAAATTATATATATGGGAAAATATCACTAATCCTGAGTATTTGGAGGGAGGTCTACTTGGAATTGTCTCACTTTATTCTCTTCCTTGGTTAAGTTCTTTTGGATTAATCTTAAATATATACCTCTGGCTCCAGCTCTCTCTTCAGGCTCTCTGGACACGTGTCTTTCTAACTGCTTGCTGCACCTCTCCAAATTAATTCAGCAGATCCAACTTCCAACCACAAAACCTTTTCTTCCTACTATGAATTGTTACCTCAGTTAAAGACATCATCGACCCCATGAGTTACTAGGCTTTGTCTGTGGGATGCTCATCTGCTCCTCCATCTTCCTCTCTGGGACCCAGTCCTGGGAGGTTTTCTCAAAGTGCCTTCTGCCTATATTCCTTCTCTGTTCTTTTTGTCAATCCCTGGTACCACCACTGCTTATGCCTCACCTTGGCTATAGCGGTGGCCTCCTATCCACCTTCTCCACTCCATTCCGAACATTATCACAAAGTTTTCAGAGTAGTCTTGCTAAAATAAAAATTTAATAATGTCACTCCAGTAATCAAACATATTCAGTGTCCTCAAGACCTGTAGAAGCGAGTTTAAAGTTGGTGGATAGTACATTTAAAGAGACATTCTCGGGAATTCCTGGTGGTCCAGTGGTTAGGACTTGGTGCTTTCACTGCTGAGACCTGAAGTTCGATTCCTGGTTGGGGAAATAGATCCCACAAGTCATGTGGCATGGCCAAAAAAAAAGTAAAGAAGCCCTTCTCATTCTGATTACTGTTTGTCTTTTAGCTCCACTGTTTGTATTTCTCTCCATCCCTCCTTCTTCATAAACCCTAAACTTTGTTTTTACCCAGGTTTGCTTCTCTCCAGTGACTACTACGTGCCTCTCTCCATCTCTGCGTGGACAGTTACTACTGCTGGTGCGGCTTTTCCTCCCTCACTACCTTTTGTGTGACTTTACTAAAATACCACTACCTGCAACAGCCTTCTTCCATCACCGTATCTGGAATCGTATTTTCCCCTTGTGGAACTTCTGAGTACTCTGACCTTTCACCCCAGGAACTTCATTCCCGTAAACTCCAAGCAAATGGGCTTCCAGCTGGGAGCAGCTGCCTGAGGACCTTCTACTTTCACCTGAAACCTGGGCAGACTCTGAGAGCCAGAACTTCTTGTTTCCCAATAGTAGATCTCAGCGAAGGAATTAAATCAAGCGAAAGGATAGAAACCTAGGTATCTTTGCCCCTCAGTTAGGACAACTGAGGCATCTTCTATACTGTGTCCCAGAGTTCCCCAAAAGGGTTGAGTCCCAGCTGCTCACAGCAGGAATGTGCTCAATGATGCACCTTTTATTGCTGGCTGCCTTGCTTCCTTGCCTAACTTCCCTTCTGCCCTGCTGCTGCTTTCTGTGACCTCCCAGATAAGCCATTTTCATGCACATTCTCGTCTCAGGCTTGGCCTTTGGTGGAACCCAACATAATACTCCGTCTGTGCTCTCTCGTAGCAGGCTGCTTAGGCTGTTCCTGTTATAACTTCCCTTACTTTGGGAAATATTCATTCAGGAATCTCTCTTGATCCTTGAGGTCAGGAACAGCATTTCCTTCCCACGTTCCTTTTAACACCTATCATCATCTTTTACTTGAAGTAGGCACTCAACAACTAAAAGTTGACTGAAAGCATTAAATTTGCACTACAGAATGTAAAAGAAAGAAAAAGTTAACATTTCAATTACTTACCAGTAAATTTAAAGCAGATCGATGAGCTTTAGGAACTTTGTCCTAACAAACAGAACAAATTATTTGTAGCCTTCATTTCACGCTATTCAAGACACCTGGTATTGAGAATCGTATTTCCTCCATTTATCTGTCCTGTTTTACCCCCTGGCCTCTAAGCTCAGTGAAGACAGGCCTTTGATTATTGCTTCTTTACAGTACCAGCCATACCTAGCTTGACATACTGCACATGGTATGTATTCAACTCCAAAAACATTTTAAAACAAGGTTATAAGATATAAAGCACCTAAGTGTGCTTTAAAATGGTTTATTGTTTAACATAGTTTACATTTTAATAATCATCTTTATGAAACAGGAGGGAAATGGGCAGAACACAACCTCTAAAAAATGACATTAGCCCTTGAGGCTATGACATAAACCAGTTAGAACCAACTAGGTCCAAGATGGCAGAAGATTAAACTTCCAGTAAACTTGAACCTCATTATGTTATTGTTGCTGTCATGTACAACCCTTGCGACCCCATGGACTATAGCCTGTCAGGCTCCTCTGTCCATGGGACTTTGCAGGCAAGAATACTGAAGTTGCCATTTCCTTCTTCAGGGGAGCTTCCTGACCCAGGGATCAAACCTGAGTCTCTTTAAGTTGCCTGCATTGGCCAGTGGGTTCTTTACCACTAGTGCAACCGGAACTCATCAGCCTATGAAATTACTCAGCTCATAAAAATTAATTGACCACCTGATGCATAGAGCCTACTCATTGGAAAAGAGCTTGATGCTGGGAAAGATTGAGGACAAAAGAAGAAGGGGGGGAGGGGGACAGAGAATGAGATGGTTGGAGATGGCATCACTGACTCAATGGACATGAATTTGAGCCAACTCCGGGAAACAGTGAAGGACAGTGAAGACTGGCGTGCTGCAGTCCTTGGGGTTGAAAAGAGTCAGACAAGACTGAGCAATTCAACAACAACAACCATGTTTCAGGGCTTCTTGCCTTCTGAGGGGGCCCACACTCTCTCTATGAAGTGTGTTTCTCCCTTGGGTGTTTTCACTTTCCCAGACGACCCCACGCCCTGGGGCTGCTCTTGCCTTTTGAGACATTCTTTCTATGGAATGTGTATCTCTCTAAATACCTATCACTTTGTCTCTAACTGAATTCTTTCTGCAATGAGACATCAAGTACCTGAACTTCATTGAGTGTGTCATCTGAAAAACAGTGGGTTCAAGTCCCAACCTGGGTTCTGGGTGAGTTCAAGTCCCAATTTGGGTTTTGACTGAGTTCAAGTCCTGACCTGTGGGTTCAAGTCTCATCTGAGTTGGGCAGTTGCATGTATAGTAGTTATTTTTATGCCTATTATATACAAGTGGGAACCCAGCAGAGTTCTATCATATTACTTATACAAATTTTAAGTTGAAAGCATCCAAATGAATGGGATTTATTGTATATGAAATTACTTAATTGAAATCAGAATCTTGTGGAATTAGTCTGAATATCCTAATTTTGTGAGTTTTACCCATCAGTTTCTCTGTTTACCATCACCTCTAATGCAGCATTTATTCACATTAGCTCTCTCTGTTCACTCCAAAGAGGCAGTATACAGATCTTGTAACTTTTCCTGCAGCCAGAGAATCTAATTCACCATAACAGACACAGCTGTGTGTGTTCCCTAGGCTGCTGTAGACATAACCCTTTAAAACTTAGCTTAGTTAAAGAAAATAGCACAAAACAATAGGGAGAAATTCATTGTTGTAGGGCCTGGACCCAGTCATTTCTTTCTTATAAAGTGACTTTGTTTTTGGTATTTTAGCTTTATTTGAATCATAACCGTGTCTTAGGAGGTCTTAATTTTACTAGGTGCTGTCTCTTAGGAAATAGTGTTAGGCATTTTTCTGCCAGTGGCATTTGCAGCCAAGAAGGGACAAATTAAAGATCAGTCAGTACTCACTTCACTTCCCTGGACCATCCACAAATCTGCATGATTTTACATGTGGAGATAAAAGTCAAACACTTTTGAATAGATCATTCTGGTGGATGTGGGCTGAAGACTTGTGGATGTAGTTGTGGCTCAAGCAGTTACTCTGTGAAAATGAATGCAGATACAATGCAGATGTATATAAAGGAAAAACATTCTGCATGAAACTGCAATCATAAGTTCTGGCATTCTTTTTTAATGTAAAATAAATTTTAGATTAAATAAATTTGCACTCTGTAAGATTTCAAAATTCTTTTAAGAAACGATGGAACACATAGTTTGTCAGGGTGTATTTAGCAGTTGCTTTGAATGACTGTCTCTTTTGAAAAATATTGCAAGTAGGAGTAGGGTACACAGGCAGAAGAGATATGCCAACAGGGAGGGAACTGCAATCCACATATTACATTGTTACATTCAAGACTGCCTACAAAATCTGAAGCTTGATGCAATCAGAAAATGCAGAACCCTTTGTTCAAAATTTATTCAAAATTTCAAGACGGCAAGTGCAGAGCTTTGAAACAAGTTGACGAAGGAGGGCCTATGTGACTGCACTGGTACCGTGTCCATGAGCCTGGTCCTGGGTACCCTCCATTCACTGAGATTCTACAAGGCCTCGTTTTTATTGGTTTTTGACCAAATGAAGTGTCCCTGGACACACTTAGAAATCTAAAGCACCAATGAGCCTAGAGAAGGGCTATGTTAAACATGGTTCTCTTATTTCTTAATACTGTATATTAGAATATCTATACACACCACAGTGGGAAACATCAGAGATTTGTTGGCTAGGGCTGGCTCTTAATAGAACTATGATAATTAATCCTAGATGGATATTCTCTCATTTCTTCTCATTTGATTGTCAATTGTTAAAAGCCAAGATCTCAATCTTGGAATCCTGAGATTTTATGCAGCTATCTACCTCCACTGTGCTAGGGAATAAGGGAGCAATGGCAAGTGCACCCTTGTTATTGTTTTGCTAAGGCCTTTCCAAAAATCCCTCCCAGATCTCCCTTACTGGAACTGAGTCTTTGCACCTCTCGGAAGTGAGTTGGGTAACTTGGTATTCTTTATTCCTCCTGCCTGAAACTTCACTTCTCTCCTATCTTAGAGGCCACTTTTATCTTGACTTGTATTACTTTGTTCTTCCTTGGAGTAGAGTGATGGAATAGGAAAACTTACATTTTCTCTTGGAATTAGAATAAAGATATAGTGAGTATATGACCCACCTCTACTGTTTATTCATTTTTGCATTCCTAAACCAGTGAATTCCATGTATCTACTAAGCCACAAATAATTTGAGAACCACATGTATTAGTAATCCTGAAAAATTCAAAGAATAGTTCTATAGGAGTATCTCCAAATTTGATTAAAATTCTTTCTCACTGACATTATATTTCTTCCAAGTTCTAAAAACATATATGCTATATGAATTAACTTTATTGTAAATGTTCTAGTTAATGCCTTTAAGAAGCATTGGTTGTTACGCTTGTTGGTGAACTCCTATGACAAGCCAGGACATTCAACTGAATTTTTAACCAAGTTTTACACTGAGCAAAGCAAACTTCCAAACACATTGTGATCCTTGTTATCAAGAACAGTTAGGAAAAAGTTATGAAAATGGCGTATTGGAGTCAACCTAGATTTTAATATCTGTTAAATGGAAACAGTCCTATCCTCTTATTTATTTTAAAAGGAAAATGATAATTTTTTATTTCTTAAATGGGAAATTTTATAAGAAAATGGTATGACTTCAATTAATACTGTATATTTTAGTTTTTAGAATTCATGACCTCTTAAAACCCTATTATTTTTATTTTTAAGTTTTTATTGAAATATACATTCTTTGGTAACCATAATTTTTTTCCCATGTCTGTTGATTTATTTCTGTTTTGTAAATAAGTTCATTTGTATCAATTTTTTTTAGATTCCACATAAACCCCATTATTTTTTAATGAACTAAAATTTTCTATTGTTAGATTTCCATGGAATCTGTTCTTTTTTTTTTTACAATTTTTTCTAAGTTATTTAATTGATATTTCTATTCAAAAATTGGTAAGACATATTGAATATAGATGAGACATGCCAAAAGGGTTGGTTTATCAAAATTACCTGTTCTATATATACACCTTTGACATACTCCTTTGCCAATTTAGAACCAGTCCATTTTTCCATGTCCGGTTCTAACTTTTGCTTCTTGACCTGCATATAGGTTTCTCAGGAGGCAGGTAAGGTAGTCTGGTATTCCCATCTCTTTAAGAGTTTTCCATAGTTTGTTATGATCCACACAGTCAAAAGCTTTAGTGTAGTCAATGAAGCAAAAGTAGATGTTTTTTTTGAATTTCCTTGCTTTTTCAATAATCCAACTAATGTTGGCAATTTTATCTCTGGTTCCTCTACCCAGCTTGTACATTTAGAAGTTCTTGGTTCATGTATATTTGAGGCCTAGCTTAAAGGATTTTGAGCATTACCTTGCTAGCATGTAAAATGAGTGTAATTGTGTGGTAGTTTGAACTTTCTTTGACATTGCCCTTCTTTGGAATTGGAATGAAAACTGATCTGTGGCCACTGCTGTTTTCCAAATTTGCTAGCATATTGACTGTAGCACTTTAACAGTATCATCTTTTAGGATTTGGAATAGGTCAGCTGGAATTCCATCACCTCCAGTTGCTTTGTAGTAATGCTTCCCAAGGCCCACTTGACTTCACATTCCAGGATGTCTGGCTTTAGGTGAGTGATGACACCATCGTGGTTATTCGGATCATTAAGAAGTTTTGTGTACAGTTCTGTGTATTCTTGCCACCTCTTGTTAACAGCTTCTGCTTCTGTTAGGTCCATACCATTTCTACCCTTTATTGTGCCCATCTTTGCATGAAATGTTCCCTTGGTATTCTAATTTTCTTGAAGAGATCTCTAGTCTTTTCCATTCTATTGTTTTCCTCTATTTCTTTGAATTGTTCAAGTTGGACTCAAGATTGCTGGAGAGAAATATCAATAACTTCAGATATGGAGATGACACCACCCTAATGGCAGAAAGCAAAGAGAAACTATAGAGCTTCTTGATGAAGATGAAAGAGGAAAGTGAAAAAGCTGGCTTGAAACTCAACATTCCAAAAACTAAGATCATGACATCTGGTCCCATCACTTCATGGCAAATAGATGGGAAACAATGGAAACAGTGACAGAATTTATCCTCTTGGGCTCCAAAATCACTGAGGACAGTGACTGAAGACCTAAAATTAAAAGACATTTACTCCTTGGAAGAAAAGCTATGACAAACCTAGATAGCATATTAAAAAGCAGAAACATCACTTTGGTGACAAATGTCTGTCTAGTCAAAGCTGTGATTTTTCCAGGAGTCATGTGTGAATGTAATTATTGGACCATAAAGAAGGCTGAGTGCCGAGGAATTGATGATTTTGAACTGAGTTGTTGGAGAAGACTCTTGAGAGGCCCTTGGACTGCAAGGAGGGCAAACCAGTCAATCTTAAAGAAAATGAACTCTGAATATTCATTGGAAGGACTGATGTTGAAGCTTCAATACACTGGCCATCTGATGTGAAGAGCTAGCTCATTGGAAAAGACCCTGATGCTGGGAAAGATTGAAGGCAGGAGGAGGAGGAGACAACAGAGGATGAGATGGTTGGATGGCATCACCAAGTCAGTGGACATGAGTTGAGCAAACTCTGGGAGATAATGAAGGACAGGGAAGCCTGGCATGCTGCAGTCCATGGGGTTGCAAAGAGTCCAACATGACAGAGCAACTGAAAAACAACAACTTGTTCTATAGGTGTGAATCTATACTAAATACAGTTTTTAATCAGTTACTAGTAGGCTGATGATACTGGCTGCTCCATAGGATTTGTGGATTTTACTTAATATATTTAAACACAACGTATTGTGGGGGGGTTTTCTGTTTGTTTTTTGGCCTTGCTGAGCATTGTTATGTGGAATCTTGGTTCCCTGACCAGGGACTGAACCTCTGCCCCCTGCAGTGGAAGCACTGGACTGCCAGGAAATTCCCACAAATGTGTTTTTAGAACTTCATTGCATTATAATCAATATACAAGAAAATGAGCATATTTAAAATTTACAGATCTGTAAGTTAACATATTTATGTACCTTTGAAAGCATCACCACTATCAAGATAGTGAATATATCAGCCCCTTCCAAAAGTTTCCTTGTGTCCGTTTGAAATTCTTCCCTCCCAAATCTTCTCAGGATCCCTTTTCCAGCATCTGTAGGCAACCACTGATCTGCTATTCCTATAGATTAGTTCAGTTCAGTTCAGTTCAGTCACCCAGTCCTGTCCGACTCTTTGCGACCCCATGGACTGCAGCACGCCAGGCCTCTCTGTCCATCACCAACTCCCGGAGTTTACCCAAACTCATGTCCATTGAGTCAGTGATGCCATCCAACCATCTCATCCTCTGTCGTCCCCTTTTCCTTCTGCCTTCAATCTTTCCCAGCATCAGGGTATTTCCCAATGAGTCAGCTCTTCGCAAGAGATGGCCAAAGTATTGGAGTTTCAGCTTCAACATCAGTCTTTCCAATGAACACCCAGGACTGATCTCTTTTAGGATGGACTGGTTGGATCTCCTTGCTGTCCAAGGGACTCTCAAGAGTCTTCTCCAACACCAAAGCCCAAAAGCATCAATTCTTTGGCACTCAGCTTTCTTTATAGTCCAGTCCAGCTCTCACATCCATACATGACTACTGGGAAAACCACAGCTTTGGCTAGACAGACCTTTGTTGGCAAAGTAATGTCTCTGCTTTTTAATATGCTGTCTAAGTTGGTCATAAATTTTCTTCCAAGGAGTAAGCGTCTTTTAATTTCATGGCTGCAAGCACCATCTACAGTGATTTTGGAGCCCCCCAAAATAAAGTCTGTCACTGTTTCCTCTGTTTCCTCATCTATTTGCCATGAACTGATAGGACCAGATGCCATGATCTTAGTTTTCTGAATGTTGAGTTTTAAGCAAACTTTTTCACTCTCCTCTTTCACTTTCATCAAAAGGCTCTTTAGTTCTTCTTCACTTTTTGTCATAAGGGTGGTGTCATCTGCATATCTGAGGTTATTGATATTTCTCCCAGTAATCTTGTTTCCAGTTTGTGCTTCATCCAGCCCAACGTTTCTCACAATGTGCTCTGCATATAAGTTAAATAAGCAGGGTGACAATGTATAGCCTTGACGTACTCCTTTCCCAATTTGGAACCAGTCTATTGTTCCATGTCCAGTTCTAACTGTTGCTTCCTGACCTGCATACAGGTCAGGTGGATTAGTTAGCATTTTATAATCTTTTTTTTTTTTTTATTGTTTCTTCAACTTGTTTTACTCACCATGATTATCTTGAAATTTTTCATGTTGTTGCCTGTTGTTTTCAATAGTTCATCTTTATTGCTGAGAAGTATTCTATTGTATGAGAATACCATATTCTATTCATTCATTCACCTTTAAATGATTTATCTTCCTGTTTTTATTCTTTTCTTTAGGCAAACTTTGCTTCAGTCTTGCCTCTTGGGAGGTCTCACAGTATCACAGGCATTTTGTTGTCAGCACATCTAGATCCAAATGCCAGCTGTGTCTCTTGTTAGCTGGGTGAACATGACCTGCATGTGTTTCCTTCCAGGGTTGCAGTTTCCTTGTCTGAAAAATAAGCATAGTAATATGTGGGGCTGTTGTAAGGCTTATACATGTAAAGCACACAGAATAAAACCTGACACAAATTAAGTGCTATTGGGGTGGCAGTTGTGGGTTTCACTGGTGTGTCAGATGGTAAAAATCCATCTGCAATTACAGGAGATACAGGTTCGATCTCTGGGTTGGATAGATCCCCTGGCAAAGGTAATGGCTTCTCCAGTATTCTTTCCTGGAGAATTCCATGGACAGAGGAGCCTGGTGGAATACAGTCCATGGGGTCACAAAAAGTCAGACACGACTAAGCAACTAACACTATTATTATTACTATTGCTATTATTAGTATAATTAATTCTATATGACGTGATTGATGGATCTTTTAGACTACAATAAACTCTCAACAGATGTTAACTATTATTAGTAATTTTGTAAAAGTTACATTACCAAATGACTATTCATTCCCTTTCTATCCTTGTCCCTCTTATGTTTTCAGTTTCTTCACTATCCTAGTTACTACTAATCTCAGTGTTACCTGACCAGGTATAACAGAGGAAAGCAGTGGTTCCCAAAGTATATGATGCAGGGAGAGCAACTTTAGTACCAACCTGGGAACTTGTAGAAGTACAAATTCTCAAGCCCCATCCTAAGCCAACTGAATGAGAAACTATGGGGGTATATGCTTTACCAAGACTTCCCAGTGATTCTGTTGAAATTAAAGAACTAGAGCAGTAGGGTAATCACCAGGCTTGGGCAGGAGTTAATGCAGGCTCAGTTCACATCAACTTTTTGTTATCAAAAGCATACTGTTGACTAATTGAGCTTAATATCAAGTAAAACCCCTAAGTCTTTTTCACACATGTTGCTGCTAATCCCCATATTCCCCATCTAGTACTTGTACAGGATTCTTTTTGGACTGAAGTATAAGTCTTTACATTTATCCCTATTAAACTTAATCTTGTTAGATTCGGCCCATCGCTCCAGTCATGTTTGGGGAAATTTTAGTTCAGCTGGAATGAACCATGACAAAAAGCAGGGCCTGGAGCTGGGGGAGGGGTGCTGTAAGCACAAGGTCCTTTTATGTATCAGCCGAGTACTGGCCCTTGAGATTCGGGCTATGGTGGGCTTCTAATTAAACTCTTGAGACCCAGGAAGAGTAGTAATTTGATTTCTGTATAACTCTGCTAACATTTATTGGGAACCTGGTTGTGAACAAGGTGCAGGAGAAATTACTAAATAGCGCTCCCTTTAAAGTCAGATGTAAGTATAGAGATAAAGAGGTTTTTGTTTGTTTGTTTTTGACACATGAAGCCTAATACATTAATGCTTGCAAGTCTCTCAAGGAATAGAACTAATATTTTTTGAGTACCAGATCCTTTCATATATGCTTTGTTTACATTTTCATACTTAATTTTCAAGCCAGTTCAATGATCTAGGGATGAGAACCTCATTTACAAATGAAGAAACTTATAATCAAAGGTTAATGCATTTCCTCAAGGTCACACAGGTAGTTAGCAGTAGAACAGGAGGAAATCCCAGATTTACATGGGCTTAAAGGCTATGCTAGATATAGATTTTCTCCCGGAGATCAAAAAGTTAAGCTCTTTATTTATTTATTTTTTAGTTGTAGTTGATTTACAATGTTGTGTTAGTTTCTATTGTACAGCCAAGTGATTCAGTTATATATTTATATGTATATATATATATATACACACACACACATATTCTTTTTCATATTATTTTCCATTATGTTTTATTACAAGGTATTAAATATAGTTCGATTCCCCGGGTCAAGAAGACCCCCTGGAGGAGGAAACGGCGACCCCCCCCCAGTATCCTTGCCTGGAGAATCCCATGGACAGAGGAGCCTGGTAGGGTACAGTCCATGGGGTCCCAAAGAGCTGGACACGACTGAAGTGACTTAGCATGCACCCATGTGCTACACAGAAGGACCTTGTTGTTTATCTGTTTTGTGTATACTAGTTTGTATCTGCTAATCCTAAACTCTGAGAAAATTAAGCTCTTTAAGTGTGATAACTACCAGCAGCTTAAACATAACTATTAATGCTCTTGGGCTGATTTATAATGAATAATTTTACCATTCCCAAAACATTAAAATATAAATAGATGACTCAATGCATCTAAGTGTACTAGCAGTCCTAAGTTTAAAAAACAGTCTTACTTTTGGGTTCATTTTGGGTTCATTTGGGTTCATTTTGCCTCTTTTAAAGTGTTAGCCACATAGTTAATCAATATTGTCTCTGGCAAACAGATCTTTGGAAAGGATATAATTTCTTCCTCTAGGGGGCGAAACTAGGCAATTCTACTCTATTTAACAAGTAATACCTACTATATTTTATATGCCATAAAATGTGTATTGTAATAAAGTAGATTGTAGTATAATGGAAAGTGCACTGAACTTGGAGTCTTAAGATTAAAATTTAGTTCTACTTGCTAGTTATATCACCCTGGGCAAAAAGTTTGACTTTTATAAACCTCAGTATTGAGATCTCTAAAATTGGATGATGAGAATTAACTGATGTAATATCTCTGAAGGAAGGCACTCTATAGTTTGTTAAATGTTTTATAAAGATATTATTATACTTTTGATACTTACCTATTTTACAAGTTGCTTTCAGGAAGAGAAAATGTGATATATTTTGGACATTTCTGCCACTTACATATATCCTCAATTGATAGAGCAGAATTCGAAATTTTTGAGCTTCTCTGAAAATGCTACCATTCTTTCATAGTTTATTTTAACTGTAGAGCTTCCAGTAGAGTTATATAAAAATGGTGTGGTAGAACTGATACTGAAACACTAGATTTGGTTTGTTAACTTGCATTTTAAAGGTACATGCTCTTTAAACAGCACTAACATTGTCAGTACCACTAGTATCATCATTATAAAAGGACACTCACTAGGAGCCCGCCTGCCTGAAGGCACTTGCTGTGGTTATACAAAGTGAGTTAAGCTGATAGAAATTCCAATTCTTTAGGGCTTTATAATGCAATACAGACAGACCTTATATGAATAGGAAAAATAAAGATATGCACTTAAATGCTTTCATTTGAATCCCTGCTATATCCCTTATTTGGTGTGACTTTAAGTCAAGGACAGTCTTAAATTTCAATTTCCTCATTTTTAAGATGGGGGTAACAATTGTGCCTACCTGGTAGAAATGTGAGCATTAATGCTGTATTATGGGTAAAATCCTTAGTATTATGTCAGTACTTAATGCACGGACAATATTAGCTTTTGTTATAAGAGAAACTGAGGCACATTAAACATTTTAGGAATTTGAGCAAAAACTGATTCCAGTCACCAGCACCAAACCAGTATTGTTTAGGAGCACTCCTCCAACAAGAGCTCAGGGAGAGACTTTTATAGAGGAAAGTGAAAAAGTATCAGTGTTAGTTCCTCAGTCGTGTCCAACTCCGTGCTCTCCCTTCAGTCATGTACAACTCTGTGCAATCCCATGGATGGTAGCCCACCAGGCTTCTCTGTCCGTGGGATTCTCCAGGCAAGAATACTGGAGTGGGTTGCCATTCCCTTCTCAGGGAATTTATCTCACCCAGAGATGAACCTGGCTCTCCTGCATTGCAGGCAGATTCTTTACTGTCTGAGTCACCAGGGAAGCCCTTTATGGAGAAAGGGCACAAGCAAAGTAAGGAAATTATTGATTGGCTACAGTTTAAAGCCTAGTTGGCTGTGATTGGTTGTCCTTTGGTTTTAATTTTGTGACCCTGAGGCATTTATAAGCCTAGAGTTTGGTTTGCTTATGTGGACACACTGCGTTAGAGCCACCTCAGTCTAATAGCCTCTTTACTTAATTTAACAGGTGTTATTTGAGCTAAGTACTCTGTGCTCCAATATCAAACTCCTAAACCTTTCACCTCCCTCTTCTGGTTTCCATACCCTGCAAATGAGCTTTCTGTGGTCATAATGAATAGTATGTGTAGTCTGGAAATCATTGTCAGTCACCCACAGTGCTTCATTAACTCCCTAGAATCACAGAGTCTTAGAGCAGGAACCCCAGCATTCCCAAGTCATTTAGACCAGTGACCTTATTTTGCAAATAGGAGAACTGAGGCCCAAAGAGGTTAAGTGTCCCACCCAAGCTAACGGGCCAGTTAGTGACAAAGATAGAAAAATATGGACTGCACACTCAAAGTATATTACCCTCCCTTCTCCGCAGAGTCTCTCTCCAGACTCCCTGGACACCTTAATCTCCTCTTATGTTACTTGCTCTGCCAATAGAACCATACTTACCTGGCTTGCTGCCAATTCAGGTTGTCTGGCTTCAGCTAAGTCTTCATGGTTAATCTTGTTATTCTTTTCTGGTTTTGTTTCTTAGTATGTAAGTTTCACAATTTCTTTAGAAGGGGGAAAGAAAAAAGCTCTGCCTTTATTTTTCCAAATAAAGCCTTACTTGTGCCAATAAATGAAACCAATCAAAGTTTCTCTGGTTGGAGTAGAAATGGGGTTGTGGGCCCACAGGCCCATAGGCTCAGCTCAGCGCTTCTCTCCTATCCTTTTTAAAGTGGTCCCTGAGGGAGCTCCACTGTACTCTTAGGGCATCTCTTAGCAAAACAATTTAAAAGCTACTTCCTAACACCTACACTCAACAATGGTTATTCCTGGGAACTCTCAAATGTCAAGAGAGGCTCAGGCCACTTCCATATTTAAAAAATAGAGACATGCTAAACAGGATTGCACAAACTACAATATAGTGTAAAGATTTAAGCTTAACAGGTTAACACTTTAAACTCAGATATAATATTGATGGAATTTCAGTCCCACCCCCAATTTTTCACTGGCTCTGACTTTTCTTAACCTGGCCTGTTTCTCAATTCTGCAGTTCTACTTCTACTCTCTCATTCAACGGTCAGTTAATGAATGTCCACTCAGTGTTAAGTTCATGAAAGGTACTGGCATCACGAAGATGAAAAAGACAATCTTTGCCCCTCAGGCAAATGGCAAACTAATGGGGAAGAGAGCCCAGAAGATAGTCCCCAGGGAACCATGCCTTCTGGTATTCATGCCTTTGATAGTCCCGAGCCCTGTGGCTTGTAAGACAAGCCGAGTTAATAGCAGGGGAAGTGACAAAGTTAGGGAGTAGCATTTAAGAGGACCTGCAGTTTTTGATTTCTTCCTTTTAGAATGTTCTTCTTTGGGAGCTCTGACTGCGGTATGGGCTACCTTGGCGGAAAGACCATGTGGAACAACTCATGGAAAGAAAGAAGCCCAGGTGTCCCAGCATCCCCGCTTAAGCCCAGTCTTCCAGCCATCTCATCCAAGGCACCAGATAAATGAGTGAATCATCTTGGAAGTTCCAGCTTAGTTGATCCCAACAGTTAGCTGTTGTGTGCTATGCTCAGTCTTATCCAACTCTTTGTGACCCCAGTCTGTAGCCCACCAGGCTCCTGTCCATGGGATTCTTCAGGCAAGAATCCTAGAGTGGGTTGCCATTTCCTCCTCGAGGGGATATTCCTGACCTAGGGATCTAACCCACGTCTCCTGTGTCTCCTGCATTGTAGGCATATTCTCTACCTGCTAAGCCATTGGGGAAGCCCAATGTATTTGACTGTAGCCCCAGCTGATATCACATGGAGCTGAAGACTCACACAGCTGATCCTTGGCAATCCATAGAACTCATAGAGATGACAAATTAGTTGTCATTTAAACCACTATGCTTTGTAGTAGATGGTTGCAAAGCAATAAATAACTGAAACAAATGGTTAAAAAAATTGTGATACATGTGGTTAGTACTGTTATTGAGGCATCTACAAACTGAAGTTGTAGGATTGAGGAATTATTGACTATGCAGCATTTGACTAGGAACTAGGGTATACAGGAATTTACAGAAGAACTGACATTATGAGCTGGTCTTAAGGAATGTGGGCTTCCCCGATGGCTCAGGGGTAAAGACCTGGGTGGGGAAGATCCCCTGGAGGAGGAAATGGCTACCCAATCCAGTATTCTTGCCTGGAGAATCCCATGGACAGAGGAGCCTAATGGGCTACAGTCCATAGGGTTACAAAGAGTCCAATATAACTGAATGACTGAGCACACATAGGAAATGAGTAGAATTTTGTCAGACAAAAAGTAGTGTGTATAAACAGAAAGAAGCTTTAAAGAGCATATTTTCATGGAGGATAGTATGTAGTTCGGTTTGGGTTGGGTTATGTATTAGAGCAAATTTATAAAGGCATTTTTTGAGGGGTGGTCAAGCTAATATATTATTCTGTAGGCAATGGAAAGCCAATGATGGCTTTTAGGCACTGCCTTGAAATGAGCATGTGTCATATCTGTTATCTCAGGCCTCACTATTGGCTATTTAACACCAGTGATGATTTCTTAATTCTCTTTTTCTTCTTCTTCCATGACCCTATTCAGGTTCTCCTCCTGCCTATCTAATAGATGCTTCCCTTTGGGTTTTATTATCTCCACAATGGTATTTACCAAGTTTCTGTCTTTGGTTCTCATCTCATCTTTCCCAGTATTCTCTTTTGGCTGCAACTGAGATTTCTTGGCAGAAGACTCCAAATCTGTTTCTAGACTGGCCTTACTTGCTAAACATCACATTATCTCAGACAAGTCTAAAATCCAATTCAATCCTCTTCCTGTCTCTACTTTTGCCCCAAGAAAAATTTAGCCTCTTCTCTTCATCTCCCCATTGCTGTAATTTCTTTCTCAGAATTACATCTTCAGTTCCTGACTTCTCTCATACCTAATCTATCAGTCAGATCTATTGTTCCTCCTTTACAACTGTCTTTCATATTTTTCTGTCATTGCTTTCTTCTTTATAATTTCTGTAAAATCTAGTATTGATCTTGTCAACCTCCTGCAGAATTTTTTTTCCCCAAGTCCATTGGCTTTGTAACTGAAAAAATGGTTCCTCTTCAGTCTAATCTTATTTTTCAAAACTATTTCTTCAGCTCACAGCTTCATCATAGAGCTACTGAAGGGCCTTAATCATCAGGTCGAAAGTGGAACTCCATCCCTGTGTTGTATGTTCTATGAGTAACACCTTTTTATCTTGCAAATTGTGAAGTAAGGTTAGCTAAATGAGAATGAGATTCTTGACTTAAAAAAAAAGAGGTGACATTTGTTTTTCTTAGGGGATTGGAGGAAGCTGACTGAGGAATAGAAAATAGATGCCTCAGTGCTGAGGATCAAATGTTTTCCATGGGTTGGCTAGGATGAATCACTTGGGTCACCTACTGAAAACACAGATATTCAAGCTCTACTGCCTACAGCAGTGGGTCTTCAACTTGGGTATACATTGGAATCACTAAGGGAGCTTGAAAAATTACTGATGACCTGCTCCCACCACCAGTGTGTCTGATTTAATGGTCTGGACTATACCCTTGTGTGTATTTTTTAGTTGTCACACATTGCTAAGGGTTGGTCTTAACTTTGAACATCAAATCACTAGTTAACTACGTGCTGGGAATGTGGTGTCTGATACCATCTGACTACCGAAATGCTCTCTTTCCAGGTGCTTGTAATATGCAGTCAAGGTTGCAGCTATTCCCTAGAGGTTCTATTTGACTGTACCAACTCAATGGACATAGATTTGAACAAGCTCCAGGAGTTGGTGATGGACAGGAAAGCCTGGTGTGCTGCAGTCCATGGGGTCGCAAAGAGTTGGACACAACTGAGCAACTGAACTGAACTGAACTGAGGATGATGACAATAAATAAATGCCCATGTGATTTTGGGAGTGATTGTGATAGATAGAAACATTTGTTTCCCTGGGTGTTTCTGGCAAAGGATTCAATAAATGCATGAGGCAACCACAAGCTGGAGCATTAAGTCAACGACAGGTCATTCTTATAGACAGAGTAATAGACTAACTTCTAAATTATGCTGTGGATATGCTGAGCTCATCCTCACATCCTCCACCATGAGATTATCCTTCACTCTTTTTCAATTCTCTCTTTCCAGACCAATTGACTTAGTTTCCTCACTTCTGCTCTAGCCAGACTTGCCTATTTGGTGTTTGGTGTTCTCTATGATTTTTCACTTTTGCAGCCTCTTTCTTATCTCATCCCTGAGCTACTTATATCAAAACCTTATCTATTCTTAATACTCAGTATAAATCCACCACTTTAGTGAACTCTTCTCTTATTTCTCATCTAGAGTTGATCTCATGAAAAATCTGAATACCCATCCAATCTATAACGTTATCACTGTGGTGTCACTTTAACTTGCACGTGATTGTAATTGCTTAGTGAGTAATGCTTCTGTTCAAAACATGATAAACACGTACACATGATTAACATTAGCATACTTATATTTTTTAAAATTGGGAGCAGTAGTATTTCAGTACTTACATATTATATTTAAAGTCAGCTATGTTATTAATCTGTGCAAGCAACTCATAGTGATAATGTTATAGACTGGATGAGTATTCAGATTTTCATGAGATCAATTCTAGATGAGAAATAAGAGATCACTAAAGTGGTGGATTTATGCTGAGTATTAAAAATACATAAGGTTTTTGATATAAGTAACTAAGGGATGTTACTGCTGCTGCTAAGTCGCTTCAGTCATGTCCAACTCTTAACAACCCCATGGACTGCAGCCTACCAGGCTCCTCTGTCCATGGGATTTTCCAGGCAAGAGTACTGGAGTGGGGTGCCATTGCCTTCTCTACTAAGGGATGAGTCTTACCTATTTTATTGGTTGCTAGGGCTGCCAAAACAAAATGTCATAGACTTTGTGGCTTAACAACAGGAATTCATTTTCTCACAATTCTGGAGGCTGGAAGTCTGAGATCAAGGTGTCCTCAGGTTTGCTTTCTTCTGAAGCTTCTCTCTCTGGCTGATAGGTGGTTGTCTTCTCTCTGTCTTCACATGGTGTTCCTTCTGAAAGTATCAATCTCCAAATTTCCTGTTTTTATAAGGACACCAGTCATATTAGATTATGACTCACTCTAATGACCTTATTTAACTTAATTACCTCCTTAAAGACCCTTCTCCAAACAGTCATATTCTGAGGTACTGGGGAGTTAGGACTTCTACATATGAAACTTGGTGGGCTGTAATTCAGCCCACAACAGCTAACTTGCTACAAATTACTGGCACACATTATATGTCAGGACTGTATGTAAATTTTAGCACACTGTAAACAAGCAAGCAAAGAGATACCTAGTTAGTGTTACATCTGTGTGTTATGATCATGCTAATAATTTGAATTGAATGACAATTCTATGCGTAAGACTCTGAAGGTAAGAAAAGACAAGCAATTATGAGCTTAATTTTATTGATATTACTTATAAAGTCTTGATTCATAGTTGCTCACACAAGAGTTTACTTTTTAAGCAACAGGCATACCTGAAGTTAAAATTAAAGAACAATAGTAAAAAGAAAAGGGAAAAAAGAATAAAAAAACAAAAAAATTAAATTAAAGAACATAAAAGGCTTTTGGGTATAGTTGAGAAGAGGCTGGAATTTGTAGGTTGACCTTGGTTGCACGTGTGCATGCTAAGTCACTTCAGTCATGTCCGACTCTTTGCAACCCTATGGAGTGTGGCCCACCAGGCTCCTCTGTCCATGGGTAACTACTTTTCTGAGCCTTCATCTCGTCATGTATGAAATGGTGTGTTATCTGCTTTATCTCTGCTTTATTTCTTAATGTTAAAATCCTTTGTAAGTTATAAAGCAGCATTCAAATATTATTCAATATATTGTGAAGGTCCAGAAAGAAATTTAGAGAGGTGTCCCTAAGACGGTATCATTCCTTACCAATTAAGTAGTTAACAGAGGCTCAGAGAAACTGAGAGTAAATTGCTGTAAATAAAAGAAAGCTGTCTTCTGTTGTTTTTCTTTATGAAAATCTCCCTGGCAGAATCCACCTACCATGTATGACAACATGAATAAACCCAGACATTATGCTAAGTGAAATAAGCCAGTTAGAGAAGGGCAAATACTTTGTGATTTCACTCAAAGATATCTTTAGTCAAATTCATTGAAACAGAGAGTAGTATGGTGGTTGCCAGGGGCTGAGGGGAAGGGGAAACATGGAGTTACTTACTGTTCAATGGGTATGAAGTTTCAGTCATGTAAAATGAACAAGTTCTAGAGATCTGCAGTACAACACTGCAATTATGATTGTGTGTGTGGTAGTCACTCAGTCTTGTCCGACTCTTTGCGACCCATGGACTGTAGCCCACCAGGCTCCTCGTCCATGGAATTCTTCAGGCAAGAACACTGGAGTGGGTTGCCATTTCCTTCTCTGTAATTATGGTTAGCAATACTTTATTGTACATGTAACAAATTAAAGAAGGTGAGCAGGTAGACTTCATGTTATCTGTTGTTAGTACAAAAAAAAAAAAAAATTCAGAAACCCAATCTTGAGTGGGATAACAAGGCCTTTACTCAAGTCCATGACAAAGGGCTCCTATATTTATGCTTTTTAAAGGTTGTACAAATTTTTAAGCCACTCCTTACTTGGCCTCCCCTGCATCTCTAGTCTAGGTGGCAAATTAGCCTTGGGCCCTGTGCCAGCTCCCTTGGTACTAGCTGTGATGATGGAGAAGGAAGTCAAAGATTGAGATTCCAGAGCCTACTAGTGCCTTTATGATCCCTCCCCCTTATCTCTTTTCTTCCCTGCACTACTGATTTAAGTATGTACTCTTTGCACTTGGGCCACAATTACTGCTTGTGGCTCTTAAAGGCAGGTGAAAGGGTCAACCTCTTTGAAATCAGTGCCTGCCTGATCATAGCTCCTTGTTGTTAAGGCAGTAAATGTAGTGAGAAGTTTGAATACCCACTGGGTTTATAACATAATATATAGACTTGATCCTTCCTTCTGATTCTACCAGTCAACAACCCACCGTCTTTTTCACATGTCTCTCTTGTTCATACCTATATACTGAGTACCTACTATAATACCTGCCACTTAGTGAGTAATAATCTCAGTGGGAAAGAGAGTAAGTAGGGTTGGTAAAGCCCACATGGCTCAAGTAAATCGTGTTAAACAAATCAGGACACATTGAAAGTTTGCTGAGGGCCCATCTCTAACTTTGCCACTCCACTTCTTAGAGTCACTAAACTTGTCAATGGTCCCAGAGCCATGAAGAATGGATAAAGCAGCCAAGCAGCATTTGAAAAATGGGAGGTACAGCTGTTTAACCTGTTTTTACAGAATTAATCTTCTTTTAAGGATTGAAAGGTAAATGTAGAGTCAGAAATGCAACTGAGGAGACTAGACCAGATCACAGCCCCTCCATGTCCCAGGCAAGCTAGCTGGGAGGTGAGGCAAAGTGACACAAAGCTCAAGAGAATGACTTCTTTAATCAATGTCAAGGCTCATTAAGTTGCAACTAGCCTAGAAAATAGGAGGAATCTTCAGGATTAAGGACCACGGTTGCTGGCCTTGCTTTTTCAGGAGAGTATGGAAATGAAGAGTCCTTCTGACAGAGATGTGGTTGTTGGAGCGCTGAGGGCAGCTAGAGGAGCAATCTTCATGACCTCTGTTGAGTCGAGAAAACAGCTGGACAGCTGACATTTTCATCAGCTGTGTCTCTGCCCAGCTGCACAGATGGGCGCTTCAATTATATAATAAATCACCAGCATTCTAATGTACCCAACAGGCCTTGTCAGTCACATTGCTTAAAACCTTTAGAACCACAAGATCTTTGAGTATTTTCCTCACAAATGGACCCGTTTGCTTTCTAATACCTATTGTTGTAAAGCAAAGACTCTCTGGGTAAAGAGAGAACACTTGTATTAAATCCCATGTTATATCTTTGATTCTTTCACTTGGCTGGAGATCTTACTTGGCTTCTTAGGAAACACGTGGCCTGGCATCTGTGAATGGAAATTGTTGCCATCTAGTCCCAGTGTATCTTCTAGGGTAAAACTGAAATTGAGCTTTGTGAAATTAAAAAAAAAAAGTAATAGTATTTTTATTTCTTACAGGTTGTACAGAGTTTAACTTAATCAGTATTAAAGTGGTCTTGTATCATACATGATGACTCAACAGCAACGTGTCTACAAATTATTCAAGCCCTTTTCTTTTTTTTTTTTTTTTTTTAGTTTTTTGATCACTGGGTTTTTTTTTTTTTTTTTTTTTATAAATTTATTTATTTTACTTGGGGGCTAATTACTTTACAATATTGTAATAGTTTTTGCCATACATTGACAAGAATCAGCCATAGGTTTACATGTGTTCCCCTTCCCGAACCCCCCACCCACCTCCCTCCCCCTCCCATCCCTCTGGATCATCCCACTGCCCCGGCCCCGAGCCCTTGTCACATGCATCGAACATGGAATGGTGCTCTGTTTCACATATGACAATACACATGTCTCAATGCCATTCTCCCAGAACGACCCACCCTCACCTTCTCCCTCAGAGTCCATAAAATTGTTCCATGCATCTGTGTCTCTCATTCTGTCCCGCATATAGGGTTATCGTTACCATCTTTCAGATTCCATATATATGCATTAGTATACTGTATTGTTGTTTTTCTTTCTGGCTTACTTCACTCTGTATAATGGGCTCCAGTTTCATCCATCTCAGTAGAACCGGTTCAAATGTATTTTTTTTAATGGCTGAGTAATATTCCATTGTGTATATGTACCACAGCTTCCTTATCCATTCATCTGCTGATGGACATCTAGGTTGCTTCCATGTCCTGGCTATTGTAAACAGTGCTGCGATGAACATTGGGGTACACGCGTCTCTTTCAATTCTGGTTTCCTCGGTGTATATGCCCAGCAGTGGGATTGCTGGGTCATATGGCAGTTCTATTCCCAGTTTTTTAAGGAATCTCCACACTGTTCTCCATAGTGGCTGTACTAGTTTGCATTCCCACCAACAGTGTAAGAGGGTTCCCTTTTCTCCACACCCTCTCCAGCATTTATTGCTTGTAGACTTTTGGATAGCAGCCATTCTGACTGGTGTGAAATGATACCTCATTGTGGTTTTGATTTGCATTTCTCTAATAATGAGTGATGTTGAGCATCTTTTCATGTGTTTGTTAGCCATCTGTATGTCTTCTTTGGAGAAATGTCTGTTTAGTTCTTTGGCCCATTTTTTGATTGGGTCATTTATTTTTCGGGAATTCAGCTGCAGAAGTTGCTTGTATATTTTTGAGATTAATTGTTTGTCTGTTGCTTCATTTGCTATTATTTTCTCCCATTCTGAAGGCTGTCTTTTCACCTTGTTTATAGTTTCCTTTGTTGTGCAAAAGCTTTTAATTTTAATTAGGTCCCATTTGTTTATTTTTGCTTTTATTTCCAATATTCTGGGAGGTGGGTCATGGAGGATCCTGCTGTGATTTATGTCGGAGAGTGTTTTGCCTATGTTTTCCTCTAGGAGTTTTATTGTTTCTGGTCTTACGTTTAGATCTTTAATCCATTTTGAGTTTATTTTTGTGTACGGTGTTAGGAAGTGTTCTAGTTTCATTCTTTTACAAGTGGAAAAGAATGTTTCTTTTACAACTGAAATTGAGCTTTGTGAAATTAAAAAAAAAAAGTAATAGTATTTTTATTTCTTACAGGTTGTACAGAGTTTAACTTAATCAGTATTAAAGTGGTCTTGTATCATACATGATGACTCAACAGCAACGTGTCTACAAATTATTCAAGCCCTTTTCATGACTCATGCCATGTATTATGGCAGAGTAAATTTTTCCCTCTCTCTTGGAAAAAAAAAGGCCTGTTTTTCCTATGAAAAAATTTAGACATTTGGAAACTTTTAAGAAAGAGATTTTTCTAATATTAATAAATGGTTATTAACATTTTAAAAGTGAATTAAAAGCTTGTCACTAAGATACAACTAAGATCCTAGAAACCAAAGACCTCTATTTGGTGAAACATGAGCACTGATATTTTGATGATTTCCAGTGATTCTTCTAGAAATGCTCGCTGAGAGTCATGTACCCATGTGAAAAGAGGCTGATCTGTGGTCTATGCAGAGTTGGAACCAGTTTGACCTGAATATATCTAGATAACCTATTGTCATTGAGAGTGAATCTAAGCCTTCAGAAGCCTTCTCCATCTACTTGGTCAGCATGCCCCTCCTTTCTTCTGGCCAGTTTCCCAAGAAATCCAGGGACAAAATTAATGCAGAAGATGGTCTGATGGGCAAGGCCATTCCTGCTCCTGGTGCCATGCTGCCATGCTCTCCCTTCAGTCATGTCTGACTCTGTGCAACCCCATGGGCTGTAGTCCACCAGGCTCCTCTGTTCATGGGATTTCCCAGGCAAGTATACTGGAGTGGGTTGCCATTTCCTTCTCCAGGGGATCTTCCTGACCCAGGGATTGAACCCATGTCTCTGAAGTCTCCTGCATTGGCAAGTGGGTTCTTTATCACTAGTGCCACCTGGGAAGCCCACTCTGCTCCCAGGACTGGGTGTAAAGAGATCTGAAATGACTGATCAGCTCAGGATTGTCATTGCTTCTAGCTGGTTCCTACTGTCACTGTGAAGTCTGTGCCCAAAGTCTAACAGGTGCTTACCTACTCTGTGTGATGTCCTTGCTGGTCTGGATTCTTGCCAGCCTCACAGTGGATCGCTGAATTTGGGCTTACATGTAGCTCTCTTAGGGCATACTCAGATATTCTGCCATTGTTCATCATAACAAAACATTCTGTGTGTCACTGTGTCATCATAGGGAGCCTTCACCACAGGGAGACCCCTCCACAAATGTAGACTGGGGATACCACCCTAGACTTGTCCTTCTCTCAAGGTTTTTTCAGGGTCATCCTTAACAGTTCCAACTCCTAAGCCTTGGGCAGGACCATCCTGTCCACCATTCCAAGTCTGTTTAACTGTGAGTCTCACAGAGGGGGAAGTTAGTGATTTGGGCCCTTTGCCATAGGAGGCCTGGGGTCCTTTCGCAAAATGATCCATCACTTTCCAAGGACAAGTTCTCTTTATGAAATAATGAGGTAGGTTGTATTAAAAAAAAAAAACACTTTAAAAAAGATATTATTACACCTTCCTTTTAAAATCATGGATACTTAACTATTTATATAACTGAGAATTTCCTTTTGAATAACTCTTCTCTAAAAGATTTTTTTTTTCAGGTAATTTGTAGTCTATACATCTAAACATAAGAGTGAGTGATATAATTTTAAGTACTTCTTTATCCCCACCAAGGAGTGCCCTGTTTATGCTCAATCATAATAACTATACTGACTATACAAAAATCATCCCAGTAAATGGTAAAGTTTTTACCACTTGGCTTAAGCTAAAGACATGCTTGATTTTCTTACCTCAACACCCAAATCCAAATCCTACTGGCCAAATAGGATATACCACCAAAATATATCTTTTTTTTTTCGCTCATACCACATGGCTTGTGGGGTTAGTTCCCTGACCAGGAATTTAACCTAGGGCCATGACAGTGAAAGTGCTGAATCCTAACCACTGGACTATTGGGTAACTCTGCCACCAAAATATATCTATAGACAGTGTCAAATGTTTTAATGTGTCATTAAAGTACACAATCCAAATATCACAAATCTCTCTATCTCTATAGTCATCCTCTAATGCAGTCTACATCTTAAGACAACACGAATTGCTTCCTTACGTTCACCTTTTGCCATTCTTGGCATACCCCAGTAGATTTCCTTGCCACAGAAAGAAATAAAAACAGAAATCAGATATTATAACTTCCCAACTGAAGATCCATCAAAGACTTTCCTTAGTTTTTATGTTTCAAAAGCAAAAAGCCCTTTCCCAACTCTGGCCTTTGTTCTTGTTCCCTAGTCCTGACAAGCTTCTCTCCTGTCCTTCGAACAGATGGTTCATTCTTATCCTTTCGATAACAGATCTCATATTGCTGTCTTGGAGAGGTCTTCCCTGACCTCATTGTTTAGGTTGCCACTTGCAGTTGCTCTCATTATCCTCTTTATTTCCTACATGAAACTGTCATTTTAGTGTGGTTTCAAGGAGTAAAGGTAAATGTTGTTTAGTCTGCAATATTTACCTGGCTATTGTAGTCATAGTTTCTGGGGGAACAAAAGTGATTGCTGTGCTCTCTGTGGCTTTAAAACCTACTTTTTATAATGTTAAGTCACAAACCCTTCTAAGGTTATTAAATATTCATCTAGAACATGATTCTTAATACATCTATTGATGTGTCATAACTTGGGTAACCAGACTCTATTGTTAGAAATTTAGGTTGGTGTTAGTCTTTTAGAAAAGAGTTGGAGAAGACCAAGGTGTTTATTAAAGCCCTTCTAAAAAAAATGGAGGAAGGCTTTGGAAAATAAGCTTATTTTCTTAAGGGAGAAATAATGGATCGATGAAAGAGTAAATAAAAATGTATTCACAGCATCATAGAGAACTAGAATTTGGGTTGCCCTTTAAGCTCCAAAGAACTAAATTTAGGACAAATAAAGGAAATACAATGCTAAACATTATTGAGCTCATTGCACTGAAGTTTCTCACTTAAGCAATATGGCAGATAGTGAAAGAAGAGTAGATTTGGTGGTGAAAGCAATTGGTTGGGTTTTGATGTTTAATTTGAGGTATTTGTAGAATATCCAAGGGACACTATTTAGTAAGCTGTTGAATTTAATGGTGTGTGGATTAGGAAGAAGTTCTGGTTTAGAGTTAAAGATTGGGGAGACATCAGCATATATTGCATGATAATTGAGACCAGAGGAACTGGAGGCAAAAATCCAGGGAGAGTGTGTAGAATGAGAAGAGAAGAGGGCCCAGGACAAAATGGTGAATAACATAAACACTTACCAAATAGAGGAAGATGGGCATTTGAAGAAGGTGGAAAACAAGAGGCCAGCAGGACAGGAGCAAAGCCAGGAGAGAATGTGCTGTGACATTCTCCAGCGTTGATTAGCCTGACCCTGCTTGACTGGTTTTATGACTGCTGACTTTTCCTCCTCTTCACTCTTTGTTTATATCTCCCCAAACTGTGCTCAGAGAGAATAACTTTTCCAGATAGATTCTTCTTCAGTAGAAGATATATGTGGTATTGTCTTCTCTTGATAGAATATCCAGTAAGTTCTTTGAGCTCATTGAATGAGTAGGTGGCGATCTCTAGGGTGTGATTTGAAACATTCAGGAAAAACTGCTCTTGTGTCCTAAAATAGTTCTCTGGCTGACCTGCAGCTGTGCTTGACATCCTGTGCCCTCTGTAAACCCTCTTGAGTAAATGGATCCATTTACTCAATATGTAATATTGAATGACTAAGTATCCTATTAAAATGCAAATATTCCGAGAGGGATGACAAATAAATTGTCAGCTCCTTTTTAACAGGTCGGTGGGCTGGAGATTTGTTATCAGAACTCTTCACATTGTGGTCAGTCCCTCTGCAGTTGACTCATAGGGCCAGTTACTGTGGTTGGTTTACAGGCCTGGAGTGGAGGCTCACCTGGGAAGGGAATATCTGAGCACATTAGTTCAGTTTTATAGCTATCTATACAAACCATCTGTTTTCATTTCCTAGACTGCCATAGCAAATTATATATTACAAACCAGGTGGCTTAGAATAACAGAAATTTATTGTCTCACAGTTCTGGAGGTTGGAAGTCTGAAATCAAGGTCTCAACCGCATTATGTGGCCACTGAAAGCTCTATGGGAGAACACTTTCTGATCTCTTAGCTGCTGGTATACTAGCTGTCAGGGATCCTTGGTGTTCCTTGTCTTATTGATGTGGTGCTCCAATCTCCATACTCATCTTCACATGGCATTCTTCCCTCTATGTCTGTGTGTCTATGGTCCTCTGTTTTCTCTTCTTACAAGGATACTGGTCATTGGATTTGGGCACACCCTAATCCAGTATGACTTCATTTTAATTTAACTAATTATATCTACAAATACCCTAATTTCCAATAAGGTTGCATTCTGAGGGCTGGGTGAACATGAATTTCTGGGGGACATTTTTCAACCAGCATACTGTCTATTAAGGCTAGACTCTCAGGTAACCTATAGAACAAATCTGATTGCAGAGACAAGTAAGCATGATATGATACGGGGCACTGACACTCTATATGGATTCCCATTGTTTCCAAGTATAAAGGCACTTGGCACCTATTGAGTATGGGAGGTCAACTGGGATCACCATGCAGTAGAAAAGAGTAAAAAGGACATTTGTTAAGTTACTCTAAAAAATATCATGAGTACATTTTATGGGCCAGGCTTAGGGTAAGGCCCTGGACATACAAATATACATGTAGTCGCTAAATTGTGTCTGACTCTTGCGACCCCATGGACTGTATCCCACTATGCTCTTCTGTCCATGGGATTCTCCAGGCAAGAATGCTGAAGTGGGTTGCCATTTTTTTCTCCAAAGGCCCTGGAATGAGAGTAGTAAATCAGTCAGTTCAGTTGCTCAGTTGTGTCCGACTCTTTGCAACCCCTTGGACTGCAGCACACCAACTCCTAGAGCTTATTCAAACTCATGTCCATCGAGTCGGTGATGCTATCCAACCATCTCATCCTCTGCTGTCCCCTTCTCCTCCCACCTTCAATCTTTCCCAGCGTCAGGGTCTTTTACAATGAGTCAGCTCTTTGCATCAGGTGGCCAAAGTTTTGGAGTTTCAGCTTCAGCATCAGTCCTTCCAGTGAATATTCAGGACTGATTTCCTTTAGGATGGACTGGTTGGATCTCCTTGTAGTCCAAGGAACTCTCAAGAATCTTCTCCAACACCACAGTTCAAAAGCATCAATTCTTTGGTGCTCAGCTTTCTTTATAGTCCAACTCTCACAGCCATACATGACTACTGGAAAAACCATAGCTTTGACTAGATGGACCTTTGTTGACAAACTAATGTCTCTGCTTTTTAATATACTGTCTAGGTTGGTCATAGCTTTTCTTCCAAGATGCAAGCATCTTTTAATTTCATGGCTGCAATCACCATCTGCAGGGATTTTGGAGACCAAGAAAATAAAGTCTGTCACCGTTTCCGTTGTTTCCCCATCTATTTCCCATGAGGTGATGGGACCAGATGCCATGATCTTAGTTTTCTGAATGTTGAGCTTAAAGCCAACTTTTTCACTCTCCTCTTTCACTTTTATCAAGAGGCTCTTTAGTTCTTCACTTTCTGCCATAAGGATGGTGTCATCTATGTATCTGAGGTTATTGATATTTCTCCCGGCAATCTTGATCCAGCTCATGCTTCATCCAGCCCAGCATTTCACATGATGTACTCTGCATATAAGTTAAATAAGCAGGGTGACAATATACAGCCTTGACATACTCCTTTCCCGATTTAGATCCAGTCTGTTGTTTCAAGTCCATTTCTAACTATTGCTTTTGACCTGAATACAGATTTCTCAGGAGGCAGGTCAGGTGGTCTGGTATTCCCATCTCTTTCAGAATTTTCCACAGTTTGTTGTGATCCACACAGTCAAAGGCTTTGGTGTAGTCAATAAAGTAGAAATAGGTGTTTTTCTGGAACTCTCTTGCTTTTTTGATGATCCAATGGATGCTGGCAATTTGATCTCTGGTTCCTCTGCCTTTTCTAAAACCAGCTTGAACATCTGGAAGTTCACGGTTCACATACAAGGAGTGGTAAATGGAAGGACATTAGTCATGTCGTCAGGAAACATACAATTTAGGAGGAAAAGATAAGTAGTAGAGCCATATAAGGAGAAGGAAATGGCAACTCACTCCTGTATTCTTGCCTAAAGAATCCTGTGGACAGAGGAGCCTGGTGGGCTGCCGTCTATGGGGTTGCACAGAGTTGGACACGACTGAAGTGACTTGAATTCTTGAATTCTCCAAGCCAGGCTTCAGCAATCGTGAACCATGAACTTCCAGATGTTCAAGCTGGTTTTAGAAAAGGCAGAGGAACCAGAGATCAAATTGCCAATATCCGATGGATCATCGAAAAAGCAAGAGAGTTCCAGAAAAACATCTATTTCTGCTTTATTGACTATGCCAAAGCCTTTGACTGTGTGGATCACAATAAACTGTGGAAAATTCTGAAAGAGATGGGAATACCAGATCATCTGACCTGTCTCTTGAGAAACCGGTATGCAGGTCAAGAAGCAACAGTTAGAACTGGACATGGAACAACAGACTGGTTCCAAATAGGAAAAGGAGTACATCAAGGCTGTATATTGTCACCCTGCTTATTTAACTTATATGCAGAGTACATCATGAGAAATGCTGGGCTGGAAGAAACACAAGCTGGAATCAAGATTGCCTGGAGAAATATCAATAACCTCAGATATGCAGATGACACCACCCTTCTGGCAGAAAGTGAAGAAGAACTAAAGAGCCTCTTGATGAAAGTGAAAGAGGAGAGTGAAAAAGTTGGCTTTAAGCTCAACGTTCAGAAAACTAAGATCACGGCATCTGGTCCCATCACTTCATGGGAAATAGATGGGGAAACAGCGGAAACAGTGTCAGACTTTATTTTTGGGGGCTCCAAAATCACTGCTGATGGTGATTGCAGCCATGAAATTAAAAGAACCTTACTCCTTGGAAGGAAGATTATGGCCAACCTAGACAGCATATTTAAAAGCAGAGACATTACTTTGCCAACAAAAGTCCATCTAGTCAAGGCTATGGTTTTTCCAGTGGTCAGTATGGATGTGAGAGTTGGACGGTGAAGAAAGCTGAGTGCTGCAGAATTGATGCTTTTGAACTGTGGTGCTGGAGAAGACTCTTGAGAGTCCCTTGGACTGCAAGGAGATCCAACCAGTCCACCCTAAAGGAGATCAATCCTGGGTGTTCATTGGAAGGACTGATGTTGAAGCTGAAACTCCAATACTTTGGCCACCTCAAGCGAAGAGTTGACTCATTGGAAAAGACCCTGATGTTGGGTAGGATTGGAGGCAGGAGGAGAAGGGGACGACAGAGGATGAGATGGTTGGATGGCATCACCGACTTGATGGACATGGGTTTGGGTAGACTCCGGGAGTTGGTGATGGACAGAGAGGCCTGGCGTGCTGCAGTTCATGGGGTCACGAAGAGTTGGACATGACTGAGTGACTAAACTGAACTGAACTGAAGCGACTTAGCAGCAGCAGCAGAGACATATAAAGTAAATACATTTTAAATTAAAAAATTAAGAAGCATTATGAGATTTACTGATTGAGAATAACTGAGAAGAACCTCTTCAGATAGTATGGTTAGGAAGAAACATTTTTGCTGCAACTGGAAAGTTGAGGAGGATTCAAGATTAGGTGTTTCACTTCCTTCATCAGTTTTTCAGGGCTGCCTCTGAGCAGAGATCTCGAAACTCAGTAGTCTGAAGATGAGGGCCTTCATATCCTATCCCACAGCTTAATATGGAGTTGTGCTTCCAGACACAGGCCTTGATATTTTTCTCCTCACATTTGCCTATATGCTTCCTCTTTCCATACACACACATACACACAAGTACAAACTACGAACTCCACTTTTCTATATTCTCTCTCTTTTTAAGTGATATAAACTTTATTTAACACTTCATGAAGTACACAGTCTCTTTTCAGAGAACTGCTTTCACACTTTATTTTTGGAATCATTTGAGAGTTATAGACATTTTGACACTTTAACCCTACAAATTTTGGCAAGTATCATATGACCTAAGAAAAAGGATATTTTTCTTAGTGTAATTCCTATGATTGAACAATTTAACATTAGGTCAATGCTATTACCTAATAGGGAAGCTTCCCAGGTGGCTCAGTGGTAAAGAATCTGCCTGCCAATGCAGGAGACATGTGTTAGATCCCTGGCTCAGGAAGATCTCCAGGAAGAGGACATGGCAACCCACTCCAGTGTTCTTGCCTGGAAAATTCCATGGACAGAGGAGCCTGGAGGGCTACAGTCCATAGGGTCACAAAGAGTCAGACACAGCTGAGTGACTGAACACACATTATCTAATATACAATCCATAATTTAAATTCTTCAAATTGTTGCAATATTGTCTTTTATGACTATGTTTTTTCTGATCCAAAATCTAATGAAGAAAAAGGATTGTGCTTAATTGACATGTCTTTTTAGTATCCTTTAATCTAAAATAGTTCACCAAACTATTTTGTCGTTTATATCTTGACATTTTTCAAGAATCCAATCCATTGCTGTGTAAAATGTCCAGTAGAGGCCCGAACACATATTTGATTTGTAGCAGTTTTTAATATTTATTCTAAATGCTCATTTGGAAATTTAAAACTAACTGAAATGGCCAGCAGCCTATGCTACTGCAGTTCAAAGTATCCCAAATCAGTTCTGTGGGGTGTGATAAGATGTTTTGTTAAAAGGCATTTGGAAAAACCTGCATTATAAAAAAAGGTAAAAACAGATTTCTTTGCTACAGAACTTTTCTAGAACCTTTATATACTAGTAGACATTATGAATCTTTAAGAGAACATCCCAAACTTAACTGCTCATAGAACACTTTGTTTGGAGACTGTATTAGTTATCCATTGCTGAAAAATAAACTACCCCAAACTTACAGACTTAAAGCAACAAGTGTTTATTATAATAAACAGTTTCTGAGCATCAGGAATTAGGAATTGGCTTTGCTGTGTGGTTCTGGGTCAGAATCTCTCCTTGGGTTGTAGTAAAGATGTTGGCTGGGGCTGCAGTCATGGGAAGGCTTGACTGGCCTGAATGGTCTGGTTTCAAGATGGCTCATACACATGGCTGTTGGCAGGAGGCCTCAGTTCCTCACCATAGGACCTATTCATAGGGCTGCGTGAACACCCTCATGCCCTGCAGCTGGCTTCCTATGGGATGAACCACTTACAAGAGAGCAAGGAGACCTACTCTCAGAAGTCGCATACCATCACATCTACCAATGAGTTATTAAATTCACCACACATTCAGAGAAGGTAAATTAAGTTCCACCCTTTTTTTTAGCTTCAATTTTTGAAGGGAGCAATGTCAAAGAATTTGTGGGCATATTTTAAAGTCACTATTAAGACTATCTTGGGGGCTCAGAATTCTTCATAACACACTTTAGAAAAGATTAGTTATAACATTGAAAGAACTCAGGGTGAGAAGTTACAAGAGGTGAGTCTGAGCTCGACCTCATTGGCTAATTGAATTATAATTCTCTTTGTTTTATATACACCTGTATTATTTGAATACATCAATTTAAAATTTCTATATAAGACACATTCAGGATATATGTGTGTGTATGTATATATATTAGTTAAATTGGCTGCTTATTAACCAATAACTTTAGGCTTATTTCTGAACTTCTTGAGCTTTAATTTTTACATAAGTAAAATGAGATGATAATACTATTAATGTTTGCAGTATCTTAGGTGTGTTGTGAAAATAAAATGAACATGTACATGTGCTGTGCCTAGTCGTGTCCAATTCTTTGTGACTCCATGGACTGTAACCTGCCAGCCTCCTCTATTCATGGCAGTTCTCTAGGCAAGAATACTGGAGTGGGTTGCCATGCCCTCCTCCAGGGGATCTTCCCAACCCAGGGATCGAACCTAGATCTCCTGCATTGCAGGCAGATTCTTGACCATCTGAGCTACCAGGGAAGTCCAAGAATACTAGAGTGGGTAGCTTATCCCTTCTCCAGGGCAACTTCCCGACCCAGGAATCAAACCAGGGTCTCCTGCATTGCAGGCAGATTCTTTACCAGCTGAGCTACCAGGGAAATCCAAATGTACATAAAAATGGTTAAATAACTAGAACGTACAACTCAGATTAAAGGCAGGAGGAGAAGGGGATGACAGAGGATGAGATGGTTGGATGACATCATCGACTCAGTGGACATGCGTTTGAGCAAACTCCGGGAGATGGTGAAGGACAGGGAAGTTTGACGTGCTGCAGTCCATGGACTCGCAAAGAATCAGACATGACTGAGCAACTGAACAACTGCTCATCTGTTCACTTTTACTAAAGCCATTGGCCAGTGTATGACCTGTCAAATCACTGAAAACTAGTTGTCTTACTTTTCATATTAAAAAGCTCCCCTTCCTATCTTCCAGGAGAGAATGTCACATTTATGGATTTACTTTAAAATGCTTTTAATGAGCCTTATAACAACTCCATGGGAATTTTAACCTGACATTTGTCTTATGCAATTGCTTCTTTGCTAGACATATAGAACTTTGTCTCTGAAAGGTGCTAGTCTTCTGCCAAATGAATTGGTGTTGTTTTTAAAGACCTTTCTGTACACCCACAATTTCCCTAAACCATAAGGAGTCTGCTTTTCTCCTGTGTCTCCTAAGCTGACTCCACAGCAGTTCCTAAAGAGCAGTTCAGAAAAATTTTAAGCAATGGAAGCCTCAACAAAATAAGTACCAAGTTTCCCGTGGTAACCACATGGCAGGACAAAGCAGGGTTGGATGCACTCATCTTGATGGAATATGCTTGTCCAAGATTAGTCTCCTTACTTTAAAGTCCTATCCCATTACCAAATGAACCACCCAGACTAGACATAAAGAAAAATGTTGCTGCCAGCCAACTGCAGTTTTTAAATCCAAAGAGCTTAGAATACTTATAGACTTAATCTCGTTAATCTTCATAATACTTTGAGGTAAGTCAAAGTGTCATCACTCTTAGAGGCAAGTGTGGTCAAACTTGGGTTTATTTTGAGTCCCTGTATTTTTCTAATACTTCACTCTGTGCAACTATTATTTGAATATTGAATATGATTTAGTTCTAGTACATAAAAAATAAAAAAATAAAAGAACAGACATAGATATTACAGTTGAATTAGGACCAGGGCTCTTAACCTAGAAAGAGCTATTGGTCAATGCATTAATTAAGACATCAAGTTTACACCCTGTCATCAACAGTAATTGTTTATTGCCTAACTAAACCCTCCTTAATTTATTATAGTCATTAGTGTCTGTTAGCATGGAGAATGTACTTGAATTTTACAAGGGTGTGTGGTTAGCAGTTTTCTGTCTCTGAGCTGGGACCTGACTCACTTGATCTTCTCACCTCACACTTAACACAGGCCTGACTTAAGAAATGATTAGCCTTCATTGTAGAATTATAAACAGTCATAGGTCCTTCTGTTCTGCACCACAGCTCTCCAAGTTGTAAAAATGAGAGGACAGAATTAGATGACCTCTAAATTATCTTATATATCTAAAATTCTCAGTTAATGATTATCTGCTTTGATACAGAGATTAAGGCAACAATGACACAAAGAAATAGCCCAAATTAGAGTATTTGAGACAACCTGAGTTATTTGCATATTTTCGTAATTTCCTAAAATCACTTTGAGGGTCAGTAACTTTATCCAGGAATGTGGCTACCTCATTATTGACTTTCTGAGGGGGAGAGGGAAAAGGAGAAGGAGAGGAAGCGGGAGAGGAATTTCGCTTTGTGGTTCAGCAACGCATGTTTGGGGCAGCAGTAAGTCACGGGGATCTAGACATCTCTGAGGAAACAGGCTGTTAAAGGAGAATTGCTAAACCTGTAGGACAGATCCATGCTTTGTAGGGCCTACAGCTTCTTCAATCTTAAAGGCCCTCCTTAAGAGAAAGAATTCAGAATTAAGTTTAAAAATGCATATTTATTCAGATGTGAATTCATTTGGAAGTGTATATTATTTATTTATTAAAAAATTTTTAAATTGAAGTCAATGTACAGTGTTGTGCTAATTTCTGCTGTACAGCAAAGTGACTCATTTATACACATATATACATTCTTTCTTTATATTTTTTTCAGTATGGTTTATCACAGGATTTGAATATAGTTCCTTGCTATATATTAGGACCTTGTTGTTTATCCATTCTAAATGTAATAGTTTGCATCTACCAACCCCAAATTCTTACCTCCTCTTTGGCAATCACAAGTCTGTTCTCTATGTCTGTGAGTCTGTTTCTATTTTGTAACTGAACTTATTTGTGCCATATTTTAGAGGCCACATATAAGTAATATCATATGGTGTTTGTCACTCTCTATCTGACTTACTTCACTTAGTATGATACTCTCCAGGTCCACTTATGGTGCTCCATTCTTTTTTATGGCTGAGTAGTATTCCACTGTATATATTTACCTCATCTTCCTTATCCATTCATCTGTCGATGGACACTTGGGTTGCTTCCATGGTTTGGTTATTGTGAACAGTGCTTCTGTGAACACAGGGTGCATCTGTCTTTTTGAGTTACAGTTTTGTTTGGGTATATTCACAGGAGTAGGATTGCTGGATCATATTGTAATTATATTTTTAGTTTTCTGAGGAACCTCCATGATATTTTCCATAATGGCTCTACCAACTTACATTAAGCTCAACATTCAGAAAACTAAGATCATGGCATCCGGTTCCATCACTTGATGGCAAATAGATGGGGAAACAGTGGAAACAGTGTCAGACTTTATTTTTCTGGGCTCCAAAATCACTGCAGGTGGTGACTGCAGCCATGAAATTAAAGGACGCTTACTCCTTGGAAGGAAAGTTATGACCAACCTAGACGGCATATTAAAAAGCAGAGACGTAACTTTGTCAACAAAGGTCCGTCTAGTCAAGGCTATGGTTTTTCCAGTGGTCATGTATGGATATGAGAGTTGGACTATAAAGAAAGCTGAACGCAGAAGAATTGATGCTTTTGAACTGTGGTGTTGGAGAAGACTCTTGAGAGTCTGGTGGACTGCAAGGAGATCCAACCAGTCCATCCTAAAGGAAATTAGTCCTTTGGAAGGACTGATGCTGAAGCTGAAACTCCAATACTTTGGCCACCTGATGCGAAGAGCTGACTCATTGGAAAAGACCCTGATGCTGGGAAAGATTGAGGGCAGGAGGAGAAGGGGATGACAATGGATGAGATGGAGACAAAAGGATGAGATGGTTGGATGGCATCAGTGACTCAATGGACATGGGTTTCTCGGTGGACTCTGGGAGTTGGTGATGGACAGGGAGGCGTGGTGTGCTGTGGTTCATGGGGTCGCAAAGAGTTGGACATGACTGAGCGACTGAACTGAACTGAACTTACATTATCACCAACAGTGTAGGAGAGTTCCCTTTTCTCCACACCCTCTCCAGCATTTGCTATGTGTAGACGTTTTAATGATGACCATTCTGAGCAGTGTGTGGTAGTACCTCATTGTAATTCTGACTTTCGTTTCTCTAATAATTAGTGACGTTGAGCATCCTTTCATGTGCCTGCTCGCCATCTGTATTTTGGAAGTAAATATTTATTGGATTCTCATAGCCTCTTCAATATCATCCAAAACAGGGAAAATGAAATGGAGGGAATTTGGATAGAGATTGCAGTCTTAACTAATCATATTTGAAGTATCTTACTCTTGCAAATTTTATATTAACCTATGGCCATGTGAACGTGTTGCTGTCCTCATCCAGATCCTGGAAACGGTCTATGAGAATGAGGAGACCAGAAGCCAGGCCTTTATTAGTTTCACATTCACACACCATTATAAACATGAAACATATCTATTCTAGTCTAATAGACAGTTAAATTGAAAGTTCATTTAACTGAAAAAGAAAAAGAAAATGAAGCCATTGAAAAAAATAAGAAAGATATATGTAAGCAACCATGATGATTACAGACTATATTGTTACGTGAAAAAATAAAGAATGGGATAATATAGCATGATTCTATTTATGTAAAAAATATACCAAATAAACCAACCCTGAAGCAATGTGTATATTGCATGTATATATGTATATATGCTATATATTTGCTACATATCAGATCCTTAACAGTGGTTACCTTTGGAGACTGTAAAGGGTTGTGGGGTATTATTTGAATTTTGCATAACAGATATTTATATGTTACATGCAGGCCTCCTCATTAATAACAACTGCACATCCCCCCATAATCTCTGTTTCAAGCATCGCATTATCACACCATCATTGACAGCTTTTAAAATTCACTTCCTTTAGAGTCTCTATCTCAGACCCACCAGGATTGATAATCCAGTCTCCTATCACTCAGTGTCCTTGGTCCTTTCATATCCCCACATCCATCCTTACTTCTTACTCTTAAGTTCTGTGGTCCATGATTATAATCACTCATTTGCATACACCTTAACTGCCCTGGCATGTCTCACTTAGAATGTGCGTGCTCAGTCACTCAGTCATGTCTGACTCTTGTGACCCCATAGTCTGTAGCCCACCAGGCTCCTCTGTCCATGGGATTCTCCAGGCAAGAATACTGGAGTGGGTTGCCATTTCCTTGTCCAAGGGATCTTCCCGACCCAGTAATCAAACCCGGGTCTCCTGCATTGCAGGCAGATTCTTTACTGAGTGAACTAGGAGGGAAGCCCCACTCAGTCAGACTTACTTGGTAAACTCCATCCCTGCTTGAATCCAACTCCCCTACTCTGCGTCTATAGCAGGGCAGCTAGACATGGCTGGAGAAAACCATATACCTCATGCTGCCTGGTCTCATTTTCCATTCCTAACCTATCCTCAGAGGAGCTTTTAGTGCTGCCCTGAAATCCTACTACATTTTCCCTGGTCCATTCACACTTCCACATTCCTGGTTTTCTCTTTCTTTAAACCTCCATACGTCCTCCACTGTGCTCTTTCTTAGCTTATGACCGTGCTTACTATTTCATTGAGAAAAAGAAACAATCAGAGTAAAAACACCAAAATGTTCACCCTGCACAAACTCCCAGCACTGAATCTATACCCTGTTGTCTGCCTTCTTTCCTGTCTGTGGATGAAAAACCAGGGCTTTCGTCTGAAGCCAGCCCTCTCTTGTGCACTAACCCTTTCTCATCTACTTAACAGCATCCAGGGCCAAGGGTCTACAAGCACAGTAAGCACAGTGCGTAGGGCCCACCTTACTTTCAGGGGTGCATGAAAATGTTTAATTCCCTTTATGATCAAAAGAAAAATATGAACTTTTAGGTAAAAAAGTGCCTTAATGTATAGTGTTATATTCAGTTCAGTTTCAATTCAGTTGCTCCATCGTGTCCAGCTCTTTGCGACCCCATGGACTGCAGCACACCAGGCCTCCCTGTCCATCACCAACTCCCGGAGCTTGCTCAAACTCATGTCCATTGAGTTGGTGATGCCATCCAACCATCTCATCCTCTGTCATCCCCTTCTCCTCCCGCCTTCAATCTTTCCCAGCATCAGGGTCTTTTCCAATGAGTCAGTTCTTTGCATCAGGTGGCCAGAGTGTTGGTTTCAGCTTCAACATCAGTTCTTTCAATGAATATTGAGTGTTGATTTCCTTTAGGATGGACTGGTTTGATCTCCTTGCAGTCCAAGGACTCTCAAGAGTCTTCTTCAACACCACAGTTCAAAAGCATCAATTCTTTGGTGCTCAGCTTTCTTTGTAGTCCAACTTTCACATCCATACATGACTACTGGAAAACCATAGCTTTGACTAGATGGACCTTTGTCACCAAAGTAATGTCTCTGCTTAATATAGTCTTAATGTCTTTGTTAATGTATTCATTCTTAAACAATGCAGCTTTTGATCTCTGGGGTCTCTCATGAACTGCATTCATGAGAGTTCCTCCATTGTTCTACCTTGCCAGTTATTTCCAAAGGCCCCACCTCCTAATACCATCACCCTGGGGATTAGGCTTTCACATATCAATCTGAAGGGACACAGATATCAATCCATAGCCTTATCTAAACCCTGTCTTGACTCACCTTCCTTTCCAACCCACCCACTCAACCCTCCCACAGCAACTTTCTGCCTTTTTTTTTTTTTTTAACAACAAAACCTTTTAAGATGTTTGTTTGTATTTATTGTCATCTGCCACTCTCCTCCCATTCTCCTTTGAACTCCGGTTTTCATGCCCAAGGCATCACTGAAACTGCTTTTCTGACAAGGTCCTAGTGGCCTCCATGAGAGTAAACCCAGCAGCCAGCCCTCCTCTTACTTCACTTAGCAGCAGCATTTTAAATAGCTGATCATTCCTTCCACTTAAAACTGTTTTCTTCACTTGTGGTCTCTTTGTAAGGAGACCGCAATTTTTTTTTTTTTAAATCAGAATGAAGATGTTTTTGAGAGTAAAAGTGGAGATGCCAACTACTACTACAGATGCCAACTGGGACCGTCTCAGACAGTTTTCTTCTAGGACATGATCCCTGCCTGGCTCTTCTTCCTCAGTCTCCTTTGCTGTCCTCTTCTCTCCAACCTGTAAATATTGGACCACCTAGGGTATCCTTGGATCCTGCAGTAGCTCCTGTTCTTCTTCTCTTCCTTCTCTACACTCCCATGGGACTATTTTTCAACTGCTGCACACTGGTAAGCTGTACTGCTTGATAAAATGTTGAAACATTTCCATTCAAATTAGTGTTTGAACTGCTTTCACTCTAATGCCCTCCCCACCAACCACTCCAGCCTCATTCTGGGAGCCTCATACCTACCCATGATCAGTTTCTAAAATGTTAACACCTGATCTTTTAGTCCCCCACCCCCACCCCCAACACCTGATTCTTTAGAGCTGTGTTACAGCACTTTCTGATTGGTTAGTATGATTGCCATACTGGTTGTTAAGTATTTTGAATATCATCCTTGCACTCATTTACCAGGCTTTAAATGAACTCCTAAATTTTTTATCTGCGGTTCAGACTGAAACATTTTCCCTGAACCCCTAGACTTGTATTGATAAATCCAGTTCCCTTACCAATAGCTCATCCTGAATACATAATGGACACATAAGAGATATTTTGAACTTAAAGTATCCAGATTTTTCTTTCAAACCTGCTCAGTCTTCCCTGAGTCAGGTAATAGCAACTTGATCTTTTGAGTTGCTCTGGCCCCAAGTCCTGGTTTGTTTCTTTAACTCCTCTCTTTCACACCCCACACCCAAGCGATCAGCAAATGCTGTTAGCTCTGCTTTCAAGTATATATTCCACTTTTCACTACCTCCACAGCTGCTACTTTCCACTATTGTCTCTCACCTTGACCACTGCAGTAGCTCCTGTCTTCCTGTTTCCGCCAATGCCATTTCTAGTTATTTCCACCTCAGCAGACAGAGTGCCCCTTATAAAACATCAGACTCCTCATGTCAGAATCCTCCCATCTCACTTATATAAAGGCCAGACCCTTACAATGGCCTCAAGGTCCTATGTGTCTGCTCCACATCACCCACTTAAGACCTCTGACCCCATCTACTGCTCCTCTTCCCCACCCTCCATCCATGCCAGCCACGCTCACCTGCCAACTCTTCCCCACCAGACACATTCTTGCATCAGACCTTGGCAGTTGCTGTTTCCCCCTGCCTGGCCTGTTCTTTCCCCATGCTGCACACAGCTGGCTTTTTACCTCCTTCAGGTCATTAATTAAAGGTCATCCTCTCAGTGAAGTCTTCCTTTCACAAATTATAACCCCTGCTACCCATTGCCCTTTCCTACTTTATTTTTGTCCATAGCACTTGTAACCACACACCCCATCTTAGATTTTACTTCTTCAGTATGTGTCAGTTTTGTTCATTGTTACCTTAGTCTACTTGGGTTGCCATACAAAATACTATAGCCTGAGTGGCTTAAGCAACAAATTTATTTCTCACTGCTCTGGAGGCTGGAAGTCAAGGTGCTAGCAAATAATTTTCATTCTGAGGCCTTGTCTTTTGACTTGCAGGAGGCCACGTCTTGCTGTGTGCTCACATGACTTCTTTGTGGAGGTGCCCAAGGGGCAGAGGGGCGGGGGGGGGTAGAACAAGCTCTCTTGTGTCTCCTCTTTTAAGGACAGGAATCACATCAGAGGGTCCCGCCTCATGACCTTATCTAACCCTAATTAGTTTCCAGAGACCCCATCTCCAAATACCATCATAGTGGGATTAGGGCATCAACATAGGAACTTTTGGGGGGACACAATTCTGTCATTAACATGTGATACAACCTCGACCTAGAAGAGTGCCTGGTACATAATGGGTACTCAGAATTCATAATTAGAAAATGGTGTCCAGAAAAAAGAAAATAAGTCAAGTTATTATTTACTCAGTTTTAATACCTCAAAAAGTTTTACCACTATGAAATTTTATTCTTTATTAATTAATATGCTGTAGGGAAAGTCTCCAAAAACAGAGTAGCTGGTTTTTTCACAGTCCTGTTCTAAAATTTCACATAGAGGTAGTAAAATATAAATTTTGTATGTTCTTTGGAAGTTTATACGCTAAAAGATACACTGTGCAGACTTACACATCTAGAGTCAGAGAGAAGTCTAAAGCTGAGGCCAGGGATTCAGTGTTCTAAGCCAGTCACTCAGCCAGGTCCATCTACATGAATCTCTGGTCACAGTGCTGAATTCAGTATCACACAGTGGCTATAGAACACTTGCTGGCAAACCCATCTCTCTCAAATAACGCTGAAAACTGAACAAAGGAAAAGCAAGAAATCAGGCCCTCTGTTCTTCAAGGAAGATTGGAAACAGAAGAGAGTTAAAAATGAACTGGAGCCATGGAGATGCTGTGAGGATTTTCCAACTCATCCTTTCCCTTTCTTGTGATACTTAAGACTAATTGTCCTCATAAAACCCACAAGTTGGCACAGAGTATTCAGAAACTCCTTCTTTTGTTATCTGTGATACTCTGATGTAGACATGGACCTATCTTTTATTCTGTCCACTTAAAAACAGTTTCATTTACCTAATTAATCAGGAAAAATATAATCATAAAACTGAGGAGTCATTAACAATTCTAGTGTTTTCTAGTATTTTTGAACATTAGCCTCTGGGGAATCTCTTTAACATGCTTACACACATATTAATATCATAACCCCCTGGACACTTTTGCAGCCCTGAATCTGAACATTACTCTGTTCTCGGCCTTCCCTGGGGAAATCTCCAGAGAACCTCAGTTCTCATCTGCATAGATGGGAGTTGCCAATCACTTCTCTCCCCACTGCAGAGACATTGAGAATCATCTCAAATCTGGTTTCTTTACATGTTAGAAAGGAGCTCAATTCAGAAAGTCACTCAGGATGGTCATAACCTTATAGTTAAGGTTGTAAGGAACTTCATTCTACATACAATTTTTATGTAATTTATGAAAGGCAGTGGTGCTCACATTTTCCCTTTCCTTCTCTAAAATAAACAAAAAATGTTTTGAGTTAGGCTTTTTTTTGTATTTTCATTTTGCAATAAATTTTCATCTTTTTTTTTTTTCCCCTAGTATTTGGGAGATCGGATGAAAATGGGGGCATGGTTGGATGGCATCACCAACTCAATGGATATGGGTTTGGGCAGACTCCGGGAGCTGGTGATGGACAGGGAGGCCTGGCATGCTGTGGTTCATGGGGTCGCAAAGAGTCAGACACAACTGAGTGACTGAACTGAACTGAACTGATACAATTATTATGCAAAATGTACATTTTGATCATTAATCACTGACTACTAGGGAAGATAGAGGTGGGAAGTGAAGCAGACATGTCTTATTTAAGAAAACCTGACTGGAAGAAATGGGTATTGTTTTGAGCTATGATGCCCCTTGTTGCTTCTTATACAGCTATTTTTATTAGTGCATTTTCCTCACACTTCTACTTGGAACAGCACTACCTTAGACTTCTGAATTCATATCATCTTTTAGGGAAAAATGATTTCATAATCAAATATGAGGATCTACAATAGAAAAGAACTTTTTGTGTCCTTCAGTTTTCTCAACCACATTGCATATAAACTCACAAACATCTGATCAGTGTCTGCAGAATTTATGTTTTGTTTAAGGCTGTTGGCATAGATGCTAATAATGATTCCAATCAATTCATAGTAAGATAAATTATGTAAAATGACAAGAGGAGTCAATGGTACTTTTTGTCACTGTGTTGATGCTTTCTTCACTAGTTTAGAGTAGAAATTAATTGGTGGCTTCAGTAGTATCAGTGCTCATTTTATTGGTCAATACAAGGCAAAACAAAATGGACAAATATTTAAGAAGGTGTTTCTTGGTACCTAATTCAGAGAATTCTATTCTGTGAGTAATTTTAAGAATTGATAACTTACAGTGAACAGTGTCAGATTCGCGATCTCCAAAGAAGATTTAGCTTCAGGATCAGGGACCAGGCTTGATCACTCAGAGCTTTTGTGTGGCAGAAGTTTTATTACAGTGATAAAAGACAGAGAAAGCCTCTGACATAGACATCAGAAGGGGGACAGAGAGTGCCCCCACTCGCTGGTCTTATCAAGGCCTTATATACTTTTACCAGACCCACTCCTACAACATACATCTTAAGGTAACAAGATTAGTCAGAAAGTTCTTGAAAAGAAGGAGAAACATGTCCTCAAGCATGACACATTGTTATTATATAATCATTAGTACAGAACTTAAGGAAAAACTTATCCTTGAGCAAGATGAGTCTTGTGTAATCATTAGCTCTGGGCTTAAAGAAAATAATGTCTTAGGTGACTAAGACAAAGCAATATAGGAAAAAAGTTTGTCCTCAAGAGCCCCAGACCTCTTTCTTCTCCTCAGGGACCTAGACTTCTTATCAACCTACCTAAGAAAGTACTCTTGCTTGGAAAATTCCTGGTTGGCTACAGTCCATGGGGTCACAAAAAGTCAGACACGACTGAGCGACTTCACTTTCACTTTCAAGAATTAAATCAGAATCAACTTGGATATTTCCTAAATTCATTTCAAGGAATATTTCTCTTAATTGAAAATTGTAAGACCTACATCCTTAGAGGAGGGCAGGGCAACCCACTCCAGTATTCTTGCCTGGAGAACCCCATGGACAGAGGTGCCTGATGGGCTATGGTCCATAGGGTTGCAGAAGAGTCGGACATGACTGAAGCGACTTAGCCTAGCCTACCCTAGCCTAAGACCTACATCAGAAACATATACTTGAATTGTTCTGTAGTTCAAAGTGCAGTTTTCATATCCAGTACCTTATTTTGATTCTCAAAATACCTCCCAGATGGTAGACAGGGCAGGTGAGATATACTTGTTTCACAAGAGTTAACCAAAAGAGAAAAGAAGCTACACAAGGCCAAGGTCACAGAGCTGATAAATAGGGGAATCAGGATTTGAACACAAATCATTTGGCTCCAAATATGTCTAATACGGTATGTTGCCTTTCCTACTTTAAGCTAATATGATTATAATGGTGATACTGCTGAGGTAAATTCAAACAAAGATAGTTTATCTGGGGGCCTAAATTACTCAGATAACTAACTGTATATTTCTGGTTGCTTTGCAAATTGAGACATGGCCTGAGTGTTAAGTCAGGAGTTCCCCAAATGAATTTTGTTAAAGAATATAATCACTCCTCAGATACAGAGACTTAATTAGTTCTTTGTATCTTGCTATAATTCACACTATTTTCTTCAGGACTAAAGAATCTAAAGTTCTAGATTCTCCTCTCTAGAGAGATAACAAGGAGCCCTTTAGTGATATTAAAAAAGTATATTCAACTGTACCTACCATATCACAGATTTTCTTCCTCATTAGTTATCAGATAAAAATATGAACATTACTAATACACCTATTTAGACAAACATATAAGATAGTCAAGAGGACTTCCCTGGTGCCCCAGTGGTTACAAATCTGCCTGCCAATGCAGGGGACACAGGTTCAATCCCTGGTTCGAGAAGATACCACATCCCATGAGGCAACTAATCCTGTGTACCACAACCACTGGACTTGCATGCTTTAGAGAGTACAGGCTGCAACTACTGAGCCCATGCTCTGCAACAAGAGAAGCCACCACAATGAGAAGTATGAGCACTGCAACTAGAGAGTAGCCCCTGCTCGTCACAACTAGAAAGCCCTCATGCAGCAATGAAGACCCAGTGCAGCCAAAAATACAGATATAAATAAATAAGTTAATGAAAAAGATAGTCAAGGTATTATTAAATGCTATGTGAACCTTCTAGAGGCTCAGATTTCTTATAATATGAGATTAGTTTGTTAATGTGAGACCATTTTTCAGGGATGTGGACAATAGGCACATATTTATTTGTGCTCCAGAGGTGCTATTAACTATCAATTATTTCTTAAATTTTGCTCAATATACACAAAATTCTTTAATCATTAAAGAGTTAACCTACATGGAAAATTTATCCATGCAAACCCCTCACTTTAAGTGACTGGTTTTGGCATACCCTTATGGTCTTGGAAGGTATAGAAAGTTCTGAGAGATTGAGCTGAAATAGATTCTCAAGAAGTTCCAGTCTAATAAAAGAGAAGGATATGGGGAAAAAATCATTACACAGACTAAGAACCATCACAGAGAATATAAAAATAACAGAAGTAGCTTCCCACATGAGCAAGAGTATTACTGCTTTGGGGAGATGAAACAGAGTCAGGAAAGACTGAATAGGTGTGGCACTGTCTGAGCAGCGTTTGGGGCAATAAATAGGTGTTTACCAAAAGGACAACATGGGGAAGGAATTCCAGGGAGAGGATGGGCATAATGTAAGAACACAAAGGCAGGAGATAGCATTGTGTTTTCAGAGGACCACAGCTAGTTTAGTAGTGCTCAAAGTTTCAGTGAGAGGCAGAGGTGAGGGTGGTGAGAAGTAGTTGGGGGCTAGTTGTGTAACATTGTTTGCCGTGTTAGAGTCAGATTTTATTCCATAGAGTTCATGAGGAATCAGCAAATGATTTTAAGTAAAGGAAATAATTTGGTGAGAGTTGTTGAGAAAAGGCAGCAGTACCCGTGGCTCTTGCATAGCCTCTCAGCGTCCCTATAACCTGAGAGTGGTTAGAAAAAAGAGATTAAAAATAAAATAGAAGTCAGGATGTTATAAGCTAACTAAATTTGTTGTATGACTGTCTATGCTGAGTGCTTTAGATCGAGCATGGAGGAATAGTGGCCTAGTTATTTCTTTTTCGCACTATAACTCTTCCACTCTCCAAAACAAAAGTAGAAATTTCTCTGGACTAATTCATCCCACTTCCTTAGTTATTTCCATTCCTTTTTCCTATTTCTCAATGACCAGCATTGGGTAAACATGGGGTCATAGGAAGAGGAAGCGTGGAGGAAGGGCTGCATTAGATGAGGCATCCATATTGCTTTCCCCCCACTTCATGTCTCCCTTACAGCAGTGGGAGTTTCTGGTAGCATGGAAAAGCAAAATCCAGGGATCATCTGCAAGTCTTCTTTTAGGAACTTGTTCTAGGCTATGAAACCTTTCTGGCTTCTCTTTTTCCTTGTTAGTATTAAGAGTTCTTATCAATTAACGTTAGAATCGAGTTTCACTCAGTTTCTCACTCCCTCTGGGAGAGAAACTACAACAGTAAAATATCCAGAAGGGAAGTAATTAGAAGAGGAAGCTAAGGATAATCAAGATTTGACTGTACATTTATTGTAATTGTTGAATTATTTACATTCTCTGACTCTTTTTTGACTGAACGGATGTGGTCTGGATGGTAGAATGGAATATCGGGCAAGGAACTAGGAGGTGGTTCTCTGAATCTCTTTCTGCAATTAATTAACCTCAGTGTCTTCAGATAAATCACTTCTTTGGGTCTGTTTTCTTATCAGGAAAAAGAGGGAGTACTATTATATCGAACTTTTCTGAAGTTTAAGCTCTTTACTTTGCATCAGATTCACCTGAGATAGTTCCAAAATACAGATTCCCAGATCTAACTGGCAGTTATAATGTACTGATTGAGCCTATAGAACCTGCACGGGACCTCCTGCCATGCCACTTACTGACTAGGTGACCTTGAGCAAGTTATTTCAAGCCTGCAGTATCTAATTTTTCTCCAGGGATGATAATAACAACAGTATACTCCACGTTGTTCCTTGAAGGGTAAAATGGTATAATGCTTTTAAAACATCAATTATATTGCCTGCTTATACTAAGCATTCAACAGATGTTATCATTTGTATAGCCCACAGAATGTATGTACGGAGTGCTCCATTAAACATCTGTTGACTAAATAAAAGAAATATAACTGAAGGTTGTTTTGTTTTTTAAGCAACATTTTTTGACCTCAGATCTGAAATTTCTTTATTAGCCCCAGGAATTACTTCCACCAAAAAGGTAAAGATAGTTTGAGGGAATTGTAAGTGTTGTGCTCAATTTGCCTTATTTTTACTCTCAGACGACTCAGAGCCTCATTATAATTAAAAAAATAATTAAATGATAAAAGTCCCACTAAAGTGGGTGAACCGATAGAGGCAGAGAATGAGTCTCAATGGACTTTGTCGGCTGGATCCAGCCTGCACTGCATAATACAATGACTCTCACCTAGGTGTTCATCTCCATTTTACCTCACAAGTTGCCGTGAAATTCTGTTACTACAATTGACTGAATCATAATAACAACAACAACAAAGGCAAGGTTCCATTTTCCGTGTTGTTGAGCGAGCAGAAAACAGGGCAATATAACTTTTAAAAAGCTTGAAAATCTGAGTTATCAAAAACAGCGAACTTCTATCACCCGTTAATCTACTGATCAAAACATTCCACGTACATGGAACTGTGTATTTTTTTTCTTTTTTCCAAGTGGTGGTGGCCCCTCGCTTAACACTCAGCTTCTCCTTCTCCCCGGTGTTTTTAGTGAGAGGCGTTACCAGCTTAGTACCAGCAGAGAGGAAATCGCCTCGGAAATCTCTGGAGGTGGTGGCCTCCTAGAAAGATCGCCGGGAGGGGAGGAGTCGTGATTGTCCTGGAAGAAAAGCATGGCCCTATCCGGGAAGTCACGGCTTGCCGGGAGGCTGGGGTTGGCGGCTTTTGGTCCTGGAGGTGGCAGACGCGGGAGCCGACAACCTCGGAGCTGTGGCATGCGCGGCTGGTGGGGGCTCGGTGTGTGCAAGTGAAAGAAACACAGCCGGACGGGCACGCGCGGGCACGGGGCTGAAACTGACCAGGGGCCGTCGTCGCCTGGCGAGCGCAGCGGAGCCTGGGACCTAGGCTGCACCGACGGACGCCGCGAGCCCTGGGCCTCACGGGGCGCGGCAGCCCCTCCCTTCCCAAGCCCGCGCTTCCGCCCGAGACCCGGCGGTAGCCGTGACCGTGGCTGCGCCGCGCCTTCCGCCTGCTTTTAGGAGCTGCTGCCGCGCCCCCGCGCGCCGCGCCCACAGGCCGCGGGAAGGGAAAGCGTCCGGACCCGGGGACCTCCGCCGCGAGCCGGAGACCCTCACGGAACTGGACGCGGGAGGGCTTCGCTAGCCCCACGTTTAGCTCCCGCCGGGAATGGGCCACTGGGCACCTGCGGCCTCTCGGGAGCGGGGACTTGGGGTTATGACCGGCGGCCGCCACCCGGGCGCGATGGGAGGGAAACGGAGGTAGCGGAGCTTCCTTCCTCTCTCACACTCGCAGTGACACTGGAGGGCCCGACCCCCAGCGCGAACGGGGGGGGACCTTGGAGGGGACCAACTGGATCCCGGATTTCCTGCTGCCACCGGCGGCTGGGGGGTGGGGGGACCGCCAGTACCAGCTCTGTGAGCCTGTAGTGGGACTTTTCCGTTGTCGTCCTCTAGACCCTCCGCTGGGAGTGTCTTCCCGCTTCAAGTCGGCTGTGGAAGACGATTCTCCTCCTTCTTCCCTCACTCCCTCCCACCTTCGTTCATCTTTCTCTTGCCTTCTTCCCAAAGGGCCAAGGCAAATATGGACACGAGTGAACAACTTAGGATACTACAGTGTGTGAATGTGTGATTTGTGTAGGGAAGCGGTAATGGGGTGGGACAAAATGAAAATAAAATTAGGAATATCTTGACTGTAACAATAACTTCCTGCCTTCCCACCCCTCGCTGCTAGCAGTCCAAGGGGTGGCAAATTTTACACGTTCAGACCTAGGAGAAAATTAGCCCGGGGTTATCGAGAGCTTTCTTCTCAGTGTTTTATTTTTCTGAAGCATATTCATATTCCTACCAAATAAGCAGCATCCCCAGCAGAGAATTTATCTTGCTATAGGGAGGCCATTCCTGGACACAACTCAGGCAGCTTCTGGGTAGGGTAGCTTTTGTCACCTCTGCAGCAGAGGTCACTGGACTCTGCTCAAGATGTTACATGAGGGGACAGGTGTTTGGGAACACACACTGCTCTGACGGACGACCCTATCCTGGCTGAGGGCAAATGCTTTTCATAAGGATGAGATGGGTTGGTGAAAGGTGGAAAGCATAAACTGAACCTTGAATGTATCTTGTACGCGCCCCGCACTCCCGCTCCTCCCCAGCCTTCACAGAAGCAGCGACAGACTCCTCTTGACAACCCAACATCCCCTCCCTCACTTGCTAACACCTGCACTAAAACGCCGCAGTCGGAGGGGAGTGTCTGCGAAAGGCAGGCTCCCTGAGAGTCCTCTTGCTACTGCTACTGCGTAGTCATGGAATATTCTTTATTCAAGAGGCCCTTCTAGTTGATTCTAACCAGGCTCGGGTTCTTTTGCCCCTGGTCACCGACAGGGGGCGGCAGATGCCCTGCGATACCCGCTTGCAGGAAGGGCGTCCTGTTGTCTCTGGGAATCCAGTTTATTTGAATGTGTGGGATGGAAAGAAGGACCTACCTCCGGTTCGTTCGTCTCAGCAGCCCCGGGGTATGGGATCCTGGGCGCCTCCAGGGTCCCCTGAGGGCTTCCCTGTGCAGGGAGTGGGCGAAGCCATCAGTGCCCCCAAGCAGTGCCTGTAAACTTAGCGGACAGCACAAATAAATACAGTCAGAGGTATGCAGACGTTATGGTTGACACGATATACACACGTTGGAAAGTGTTACAGAATCGATTGAAGCTTTCGGTCTTTTTTTAAAGTTCTCTCACTAAACAGAGAATTAGAAAGTACGGTTACCACGGGCTGAATGGTGGCAGTGGTAGGGTCTGCTCAGTTATTTTGAATTTTAAAAGGATTTCTCTCGGAAGCTGGGGACTACTGTTTAGCCACAGAATCGTCAGATTAGTGTGGAAAAGGTTCCGAGGCATCTAGCAAGGGAAACCAGGTGGGCTCTGCGGGTTCGGCCAGGGTGTGGGTTCGGCCAGGGTGTGTGTCTGCGAGCGTGGCGAGGCGTGTGCCGCGGCGCCCTGTTCGGAGAGCCGGGAGCTGTGGCGGCGCGGATTGGTCCGGACCCAGCGGGATTCGCTACCGGCCGGATTTTCCTGAAAACCTTCCTCGCTCCGCAACTCCAGCTCTTGAGTTTTCAGAATTGTCCGAGAGGCGATGTATATCTTTTTCAAAGCAGTATTCCCACAGAAATGAGCAATTTTAAAAATCTGATACTTTCTGTAGAGCAGTAAGTTGTTTGGGAAGAAAAGAAAAATTAGAAGAAGTTTGAAAAAAAATTGAAGACTGGCTATTACAGCCATCTCTAAATAGCTTTTGACGAATGATAGCTTCCGGGTTTTCCGAATGAAAAAGGATGTACTCAATAATTGTAGCAAGGTTATGCCCTTACTCTATAAATCTCATGCACAATTAAAAACTAATTCCTAAAATACTTTTGCAAGGTAGGGGAAAATTAGTTTTTAATTGTAGACATTATCACAACATGGGGCTAAGATGTTAATTGTAATTACGGACTAAACATATTGGTGGTATCTTAATATTTTACCAACACTGTACTAGATTGTGGAAATGTAGCCATAACTACTAAAGAAGGGAAGAATTTCAACAGCACACTTCATTGTAAGAAATTTCTTTAATGTGGAAAGTCCGTATCATGTTAAAATATAGAATCTTCCCCAAATAATGATGAATATTAATTAAGGTACTATAAAATTTGTAGGACAATGTTAAATTTTTATTTGAGAAGGATGAAGAAAAATTGAGAAAAGGACTGACTTGTCCAAGTGGGGAAAAGAAAGTAAGTTTGGGTAGGGAATTTCCAAATTGGGTTCAAAATCCTAAGACAAACCAGAGGCCCAGCTGCTCCTGTGAAGAGTCAATACTATAGCTGTTGAACCAGGGGATCTGGCTCATCGTGGGCTCTGAGAAAACGGACAGTTCTTTGTGTCTGAGGCTAAATCTGAGCAATTTAAAATTTGCCAAGTACCAACACTATTTACCTTCAAATGTGTGTTGTAAACAATTGCACACTGAGCATGGAAACATGGTTTATTTTATGTTTTAAAGTGGCAAAAATTGCACCAAGGGCCAACTACAAAAGGTTGCTTAAAAAAATTTTTTTTGCCACGAATTATCAATACTATGAAAGATTGATAATATCAACTTTTAAAACAGTGTTTTGAACTGTAACACAACTTGACTTATTTCCTTTATAATGATAACTATCGTTTTTGTGTGCCATACAACAGCTGTATGAGGCCGATGTCATTATTTCCATTCCACATATAAGGAAACTCCAAGAGCCTAAACTATTTGCTTGAATTTACAAAGCTATCAACTAGAAAGCTACTTTCTGATTCTAAAGCCCAGGCTTTTTAATACCATCTTGCTGCAAGCCCTAAAACTGCATTGAATCCCAATAATGGACACAAACTCTTTGGCTCTCAGATATCTGGTGACTGAGCAAAAATGGGCAAACTCATTGCTGTCACTATTTGAGTGACTCAAAACTAAATTAAAAATTAAAAACAAAAACACCTACATGCCACAGAAGATATCAACCTCCAAATCATTTATGGAGGTAATAATGTATGGGGAGGAATCAACAATCTATGTTAAAACTTCAGAATTTTAAAATATAAACAAATTTCATGATTATTGTAGGTAGAATAACTAAAACTCTACTGTTTTTGCTTTGCCTGACATTACATGGATACAGAGCTGTGTTCATATAAGTTTCCATGGCTGTATCCAAATAAACTTTCTATTTATTTTTCAATCTAAAAGAGGAAAATGAATTAACTGTTACTCAATAAGTGTAGTTTGTTTGCTAGATAATATATTTAATTATTCATTAAAGGTTCATGGAGGGTTTTAAATGATAATAAATATTAAAAAGGAGACTTTGAACATGAAAATGAACCACTGATACATGGTAAAATCTCATATTAGTTATGTTAGTTAATCTCAGTTAGTTATCTTGTGTTAGTTATTGTTTCTGCCACTTAATAGTACGTCTCTGATTATGAAGGAGTTTTGCTGCATTTGGGATTTTATGTTGCATTTCCACAAGTATAATGCATTGGTATGTAAAGAAAACGAGTGCAAATTGGTTATATTTAAAATACACCATTCATCTGGGGCCTTAAAAGATTTCTAGGAAAGAGTATGTTTGGGTATGATGTGATAACTGATCACGCAGAGCAGTGATCCTTAGCTCCTCCTGATTGCTCCCTTTTCTCTAGTCCAACAATTCTCAAATATTTTAGCTTTGGGACTGCCCCCACTCCCCCAAACTTTGCTTATATGGGTTTTGCCTGTTAATACTCATTGTATCAATATTAGAAATGAAAATTGGAAAAATGTTTAAAATATTTGTTACTTAGCTTATAATAACAATCAGCCCATTACATATTAAAATAAATGACATACTTTTAATGAAAAATAGAAAAAATTTCCAAAACCAAAAAAATTGAGAAAAAAGTTTTATGTTTTGTAAAACTCTTTAATATCTACCTGGATTTAATATTTAGCTGAATCTAAGCAACTGGATTTTCACATTTGCTTCTGCAATCCATCTATTGTGATACAGTGTATATAGTTTGACATAGATGAAGAAAATCTGGCTTCAAAGAGATATGTAGTTGGAAAAGGGAAACGTATTTAAGTAGCTTTTCAGATTACTATGGATATTCCTTATTACTACTCCAGAATTCTTCAAGTAGTAATTTTTTACAAGTTAGTTGCACTGTGGAATAAAAATTCATTTCTATAGACTTTTCACTTCTGTGGCATTAAAACTTACTAGTGTACTGAATGGAGCTTTTACTCATACATGATGAGTATGCTATACACTTGTCATTTTGGAGACTGTTGGTTCACTGAATTATGCAGATCTTCCACATGTTAACTCATTTCATCATACAATATCAAAAATATTATGTTCCTCAATTTTATCACTGTTTTTCATCAGGAAACATTTTGCATGTCAGGATACTACTAGTAGTAGTAGTCACTTAGTAGTGCCCAACTCTTTGCAACCCCATGAACTGTATCCCATCAGGCTCCTCTGTGCATGTGATTCTCCAGGCAAGAATGCTGGAGTTGGTAGCCATTTCCTTCTCCAGGGGATCTTCCCAATCCAGGGATTGAACCCAGGTCTCTTGCATTGCAGGCAGATTCTTTACCTTCTGAGCTACCAGGGAAGCCCTGTTAGGATACTGGTTTTCCAAAATTCTAAATTTTTGTTAGAAAGTTTTGATTTTATCATTAGCAAGAAATACTATTGGTTCTTTGCTTTAAAGGACAGTTTCTCTTTATTTCTGAGAAAATACCTGCCAGATACTCAAGTCTGAGTAACCATAGTTTGTCTGTCACTTGTTCTTTCAAATAAAAATGCTACTCTGTGAAAAAAGTGGCTAATTCAATTTGAAACTCAATTTCACCAATGCTTTTCCTCAAGACAATCATTGTACTTCTGTATGTAGCAAAAGCATTTTATGTATCCTTCCCATTTTGTCTCACAGGTTAAAAAGACATGCCCTGAAGGGTCAGGGTTTGATAAAATTAATAATTTTCAGTGCTTTCTCAAAGACATTTATAAGTGAAAATGACTTTTCTTTCTTTTCCTCCTCCTTTTTTTTTTTTTAACTGCAGGTGTGTGGTGGTGAATAATATAGTGACTATTACTACAGCTTGATGCCACTCTCTTGCTTTGTGTTGAGGCAATCAGAGTTATATCCACCGTCAGTGAAAACACCAACCACATGAAAAAGGTAAATAGCCTCTTGATATTATCATGATACTAGCTCCAACCACACATAACCCCTGAAAAAATCTTGGGAACCTCCAGGGTTCTATGGACCCCCTTTGAGAACCACTTTTCTAGTCCTAGATCAATATTTAAGAAATTTCATTTTTTAAAAAAATATTTATTTCTTTAAGCTGCACCTGATGGGCTACAGTCAATGGGTTCGCAAAAGAATCAAATATGACTTAGCAACTGAACAACAACAACAACCAAATGAGGATGATGGTTTGGGTAATACATTTATTCAGAGAAAGGAAAGGAACATTTGTCATGACATGTTATCATTTTTCCAAACAACATCAAATGGCAGCCATGTTCATGTGTGTGTTGCATTGCTAGTACTTAGGACATGACTTCTCATAATCAGTGTGTACGAATTCAAGTCCAGTTGTGATGCATTCAAAATATTGCAATCACTAGCACCCACCAGAGGTATGGCTTCCAACTGTAAAGGGCTTGTCTAATTTGTATGAACAAGCTGAAAAGCACAGCTGAGTTTTAGACAGTTTATTGGTTCTATTCCTTTAGGTCATGCAAAACTTCTTAAATATGTGAGAAAGTTCTGTTGCCTGAGTAATGACAAATACATCCATTTTGTAAATAGCAAAATGTCTGTGTTTCACACTCTTCACACCTTGAGTCTTTACTGGTAGAAATTGTACAGTGGTAGAATCATCCCTAAATCCAGCAAAGGGAAGTGAAAATGTGCAGGGGATTTATTGCTGGAACCAATACCTGATTTTCATATTACTTCTCTTTTTGTAGTTAAATTTGTAGAGAATAACTCATTATGTATGTGATTCAATAATATTAAAGAGAGGCCAAGAAATTAGATAAGTTCCACAATTTACATTTCTTTCAACATGATTAAGATTTAGTTTTGAATTTGCTGAGTAGTAGGCCAATTCACACAAAGTGAAAGTGAAAGTCACTCAGTCGTGTCTGACTCTTTGCGACCCCATAGAGGATACAGTGTTCTTGCCTGGAGAATCCCAGGGACAGAGGAACCTGGTGGGCTGCCATCTATGGGGTCGCACAGAGTTGGACACAACTGAAGCGACTTAGCAGTAGCAGAGGATACAGTCCATGGAATTCTCCAGGCCAGAATACTGGATTGGGTAGCCATTTCCTTCTCCACGGGATCTTCCCAGCCCAGAGATTGAACCCAGGTCTCCCACATTGCAGGCGGATTCTTTACCAGCTGAGCCACCAGGGAAGCTCAGTGGTCACGAGTCTGCCTTTCAATGCAGGGGATGTGGGTGTGATTCCTGGTTGGGGAACTAGGATCTCACGTGCCTCTAGGCAAAACTAGGTCTATAAGCTACAGCAAAGAGCCTGCATGTCACAGTTAAGGTCCCAGGCAGCCAAATTCACACAAAGTTCCCCATAATGTAGCATATCCAATGTCAGCATTTCAGTCTGAATTCCTTACAGGAGAGGTATCCAAAAAAGTAGCCCCTAACCACATATGAAATGTGGCTAGTGTCACTGAGGAACTTGATTTTTAATTTTAATTCACTTAAATTCAAATTTGAAAACAGATTCTCAATTCAGTTATAGGAAGATTTAGTTATGTTTGGAAAAACTGATGTATATTAGCCTCCTTTTTCAGCAGTTAATTTTTGAAATCTGAACACCAATCAAGTATTTCCAATGAAAATTAAGCAACTAAACTGAAACATGCTATCGGATTTCACTGACGTAAAAAGATAAAAAGAATAAAATACCTTATTAATTTTTTATACTGATTCCATGTTGAAATGATAATATTTAGTTATACTGGGTTAAATGAAATATATTTTAAAACTTATTTTACCCATTTCCTTTTACTAAAATATATATATATATACACATATATATATATATGTGGTTTCCTAGATAATTTAAAATTACTTATGTGCCTCTTAAATTTCAATTGATTATATTGTAGTTCATTTTCTTTCCATTCTATGGGAATAAGAAGGCAACTGAAAAAATATTGTGTTTTAGTTTCCTCTTCATTATGTGAAATCTAGTTTTGCTCAAAGCAGTTGATATCTAAACATTCATTATGCATTTGATTATCATACTTCAAGGGATTTTACACTAAATTGGCATTGTTTTAGAATTCTGTATTATGTGGTACTGATCTACTTTGTGTCAAATTTACATTCTGGGAATTTTTTAAATTTAAGTTTTAAAGCAGTTTTAGGCTCACAGAGTAATTGAACAGAAAATAGAGTTACCATAAACCCCCTGCTCCCCAAATGCACAGCCTCCCCCACTATCAACATTCTGTACCAGAATGGTACATTTGTTACAATCACTGGACCTACTTTGATACATCTTATTACCCAAATCCCATAGTTTACAGTAGAATTTATCCTTGGTGTTATCCCTTCTATGGGATTTGACAAAGGAATCGTTTAAAAAAAAATTTGTTAGAAGTATAGTTTATTTACAATGTTGTGTTAATATCCACATTCTTTTTAATATTCTTTTCCATTATGATGTTCCCAGGATATTGAATATAGTTCCCTGAACTATACAGTAGGACCTTGCTATTTATTCATCCTATATATAATAGTTTGCATCTGTTAATCCCAAACTCCCAGTTCTTCCCTCCCCTACCCACCCCCTTGGCAACTACAAGTCTGTTATCTATATCTGTGAGTCTGTTTTTGTTTGATAGGTAGGTTCATTTGTGTTGTACTTTAGATTCCACTTATTAGTGAAATCATATAGTATTTGCCTTTCTCTTTCTGATTTACTTCACTTAGTATGATAATTTCTAGGTCCATGCATTTTGTTGCAACTGGTATTATTTCATTCTTTTTTATGGCTGAATAATAGTCCTTTCTATAGTGGCCACAGGACTGGAAAAGGTCAGTTTTCATGCCAATCCCAAAGAAGGGCAATGCCAAAGAATGTTCAAACTACTGTACAATTTACTCATTTCACATGCTAGCAAGGCAATGCTCAAAATCCTTCAAGTTAGGCTTCAACAGTACATGAACTGAGAACTTCCAGATGTACAAGTTAGATTTAGAAAAGGCAGAGGAACCAGATATCAAATTGCCAACATCCATTGGATCATAGAAAAAGCAAGGGAATTCCATTCTGCTTCAATGACTATGCTAAAGTCTTGTGTGAATCACAACAAACTGTGGAAAATTCTTCAAGAGATGGGAATACCAACCTTATCTGCCTCCTGAGAAACCTGTATGCTGGCCAAGAAGCAACAGTTAAAACTGAACATGGAACAACAGACTGGTTCCAAATATGGAAAGGAATACGTCAAGGCTGTATGTATATTGTCACCCTGCTTATTTAACTTATATGCAGAGTGCATCATGTGAAATTCCAGACTGGATGAAACACAAGCTGTAATCAAGATTGCCAGGAGAAATAATGATAACCTCAGATATGCAGATGACACCACTCAAAGGGCAGAAAGCAAAGAGGAACTAATCAGCCTCTTGATAAAGATGAAAGAGGAGAGTGAAAAAGCTGGCTTAAAACTCGGCATTCAAAAAACTAAGATCATTGCATCTGATCCCATTACTTCATGGCAAATAAGTGGGGAAACAATGGAAACAGTAAGAGACTTTATTTTCTTGGGTTCCAAAATCACTGCAGATGGTGACTGCAGCCATGGAATTAAAAGACGCTTGCTCCTTGGAAGAAAAGCTATGACAAGCCTAGACAGCGTATTGAAAAGCAGAGACATCACTGCTGACAAAGGCCCGTATGACTATGGTTTTTCCAGCAGGGATGGATGAATGTGAGAGTTGGACCATAAAGAAGGCTGAGTGTCAAAGAATTGATGCTTTTGAAACTGTGGTACTGGAGAAGACTCTTGAGAGTCCCTTGGACAGCAAGGGGATCAAACCAGTCAATCCTAAAAGGAATGAACTTTGAATATTCATTGGAAAGACTGATGCTGAAGCTGAAGCTACAATACATTGGCCACCTGATGGGAAAAGCTGACTCTTGGAGAAAACCCTGATGCTGGGAAACATTGAAGGCAGGAAGAGAAAGGGACGACAAAAGATGAGATGGTTGAATGGTATCACGGGTTCAATGGACATGAGTTTGAGCAAGCTCAGGGAGATGGTGAAGGACGGGAAAGCCTGGAGTGCTCCAGTTCATGGGGTCATGAAGAGTCAGACACGATAGACTGACTGAGGAACAGCAACAATATATGTACCACATCTTCTCCATCCATTCCTCTGCTGATGGACATCTAGGTTGTTTCCATGCTTGGCTGTTGTAAATACTGCTGCTCTGAACATAGAGATGCATGGATCTTTTCAAATTACAGTTTTCTCTGGGTATGTTCCTAGGAATGAGATTGCTGGATCATATGGCAACTCTATCTTTAGTTTTTTGAGTAATCTCATACTGTTTTCCATAGTGGCTGGACCAACTTATATCTCGCCAACAGTGTACGAGGGTTCACTTTTCTCCATACCTCCTCCAACGTCTGTTGTTTGTAGTCTTTTTTGATGGTGCCCATTCTGATTGGTTGAAGTGATACCTCATTGTAGTTTTGATTTGTATTTCATTAATAATTAGCAATGATGAGCATCTCTTCATGTGCCTATTGGTCATCTGTAGGTCTTCTTTGGAGAAATATCTATTTAGGTCTTCTGTTGGTTTTTTTGATTGGGTTGTTTGTTTTGGGTTATTGAGTCTATGACCTGTTTGTATATTTTGGAAATTAAGCCCCTGTTGGTCATATCATTTTCAAATATCTTCTCCAAGTCCATGGGTTATCTTTTCCTTTTGTTCATGGATCTCTTTGCTGTGCAAAAACTTGTAAATTTGATTGGTCCCATTTGTTTATTTTTGCTTTTATTTCTTTTGCCTTGGGAGACTGACCTAGGAAAGCATTAGTTGATTTATATCAGAGAATGTTTACCTATGTTTTCTTCTAGGAGTTTTTAAGGTGTTATTTAAGTCTTTATATTTAAAGACTGTTATTTAAATCTTTAAACCATTTTAAGCTTATTTTTGTGTATGGTATGAGGGTGTGTTCTAATTCCATTGATTTACATGCAGCTGTCCAACTTTCCCAATACTACATGCTGAAAACTGTCATTTCCCTTTTGTATATTTTTGTCTCCTTTGTCAAAGATTAGTTGACCATAGGTGTATGGGCTGATTTCTGGACTCTCTTTTGTGTTACAATGGTCCTTATGTCTATTTTTGTGCCAATACCATGCTATTTTCACTACTGTATGCTTGTCCTTAGTCGCTCAGTCGTGTCCGACTCTTGGTGACCCCGTGGACTGTAGCCCTCAGGCTCCTCTGTCCATGGGGATTCTCCAGGCTAGAAGACTGGCGTGGCTGGCCATTTTCTTCTCCAGGGGATCTTCTTGGCCCAGGGATCAAATCCATATCTCCTGCATTGCAGGCAGATTGTTTACGGTCCGAGCCATTTCCTGCCTTTTGACTCAAGCACACTGGCTCTCCCTGGGTATCGAGCCTGCCAGCTTTCAAGCTGGAGCACCACCATTGGCTCTTCTGCAGCTCCACTGAAGATCCCTGGATTTGTCAACCTCCATAATCACATATTATAATTGCTTAGTATTATTGTTGTTGTTCTGCCACTAAGTCATGTCTGACTCTTTGCGACCCCATTGACTGTAGCCCGCCAGGCTCCTCCGTCCATGGGATTTTCCAGGCAAGAATGCTGGAGTGGGTTGCCATTTCCTTCTCCTTTCATTACGGTAGCTTTGTAGTATTGTCTGAAGACTGGGAGGGTTATGCCTCCTGTTCTGTTCTTTTTCCTCAGGATTGCTTTGGCAATTCTGATTTTTATGGTTCCATGTAAATTTTAGGATTGTTTGTTCTAGTTCTGTTAAGAATGTCATGAATAACTTGATAGGATCATATTAAAACTGTAGATTGCTTTGAGTTGTATGGCCTTTTAACAATATTAATTCTTCCAGTACAAGAGCATGGACTATCTTTCCATTTTTTTGATTCATCTTCAATTAAGGAATCATTTTTTGAAATGTATGTTACATATGATGTTTCTGCTTTCCCATTAGTATACCTAATTTAAACACAGAATTGAAATAAGAGTTTTAAATGGTTTAAAAACAGCTCTTTTAAAAATGTCATATTGTTACAGAAAATTTGAAAACACAAACAAATATTTTAAAAAAGAAAGGAAATTAACCTTGATCTTACCACTCAAAAAAAAAAAAATCAATTGACAATATATTGTTAGTCTCTTCTTTCTTTGTATATAAGTATACATTATGATTATCCTGTAATATAGCTTAATAAATCTGTCTAATTTTTTACAAATACTTGAACATTTTCCAGTGTAATTATTTTTGAAACTGAATAAATAACTGAATATTAAACCTTTGAAAAAAGTGAAAGTGAAAATGAAGCCGTTCAGTCATGTCCGACTCTTTGTGACCCCGTGGACTGTAGCCTACCAGGCTCCTCTGTTCATGGGATTTTCCAGGCAAGAATACTGGAGTGGGTTGCCATTTCCTCCTCCAGATATTAAACCTTTACCTGCCATTAATGTTGAAAATTATATTTTTAAGTTTACTCTTTGCCTTTTAATTATATTTATGATTTTTTTTAACAGAGGTGCTTTACATTTTTATTAACCCATATATCAATAATTTTTGTTTATTGTTTCTTTATCTATATTATAATTCAATAAATGTTCATTTGTTTTTTAAATAGACTCTTATTTTAAAAAACAGTTCACTCTGGGTTTTATTTTTTTTTATTATGAGGTAGGAGATATAGTTTTATTGTTTTTTTTAAATAGTTAACCAATTATTCTGTTACCATTTATTAAATAATCAATTTTTCCCAGTTAAAATAATGATAACATTTTTCTTTTTGGCTGCACCATGTGGCATGAGGTATCTTAATTCCCCAACCAATGATCCAACCCACCGCTCTGCAGTGGAAGTGCAGAGTCTTGGAAATCCCTCAGAGTGATAACTTTAACACATGCTAAATTCTCATCGATCCTAATACCATCCATTTCTGCTCGATTCATCTGTTCTTCTTTTCATTGAGATTTTAATTCATACAATTATATATTAATCTAGGGGAACTTACATCTTTGTAACTGTCAAATTACTTTAGAAGATAAAAGTGAGAGGAGGTTTTGTATATATGTCCTTTCCAGTTGGTCTAAGTAATTCATCTTTTGTAAAATATTTGTGACATTTCACAGTAATTACACTTTAAAAAACAACTTTGTTTTGGAAAAGTACTTGATGGCATTGTCTGATTATAGGAATGGATTTTGAATAAGGAGAAAGCTGAAAGAGGGCACTGTAGATATTTCTAAGAGGACATTAAAGAAACTGACAACTTACAATGGTCCTTCTAAGTGAAGAAAAAGTAAACGAAGGAAGAGAGGAGGAAGATGGGGAAAAAAGAGAGGGAAAAGTATAAGCAAAAGGAAAAGTAATTTTTATAATAATACTAATAAAAATTATGTCAAGAATAGATTATGAAAAAGAGCTGATTTGTAAACGAAAAGAGCAGAGAAAAAGAGGGAGAGGGAGAAAGAGAAAAGTTGGTACAAAACTTCTTATAAATTTTATGTTAACTCATGAAAGAGGCACTAAACTATAAAGGGGGAAAAAGCCTTCTCTTTTAAAAGCCTCAACATATACATTACAGGAAATTTTTTTGTGTGAAATGTAGATTGTTTTGTAATTATTTCCTAAAACCTTGTACCTAGATCTTTTATATATCTATATCTATATCTATATGTCTTACTTGAGCACAGAAAAATCTTAGAGCCTGTTCTTTATGCTTCTTAATTTAATACCTGAAAAGCCTTGGCTTTATTAGTTTTTATTTGTGAATAATTGTGAATTCTCTTCCATTTATTATTTATGGGAAGCCTTTTACTGTAATGTTTAGTTGTTTGGATACTGATAAGTTAAAAAGATATTTAGAAATATATTACTAGCACTTAGATATATGGGAAAAAACAACAGGATAATATATAGCTGTGTTTAAAGAAAGGGAAATGCACAGTTTGGATTTAAAGGGAAACAAATTTGTCTGGAAAATTTCATTGACAGAGGAGCCTGGCAGGCTACAGTTCATGAGATACAAGGGTCGGACACTACTGAGCTCAAACACACACATAAATGAGAATGCAATCGCAGGTTCCCACATTTCTTCCTGAGTTCAGTTCAGTTCAGTCACTCAATCATGTCTGACTCTTTGCGACCTCATGGACTGCAGCACGCCAGGCCTCCCTGTCCATCACCAACTCCCGGAGTTTACTCAAACTCACGTCCATTGAGTCGGTGATACCATCCAACCACCTCATTCTCTGTCATCCCCTTCTCCTCCTGCCTTTAATCTTTCCCAGCATCAGGGTCTTTTCACATGAGTCAGTTCTTCGCATCAGGTGGCCAAAGTATTGGAGTTTCAGCTTCAGCATCAGTTCTTCCAGTGAATATTCAGGACTATTCCAATGAATATTCAGGACAATGTATATTCAATGAATATTCTTCCTGAAGGTGGCAGTATTTCAGTGACTAAAAGCTGACAACAAGTCGAATACCTACCAGGAGCTCTCAGACATCTATGAAGGTGTCATTTTGTGACTAGAAAAGTCCCTTCAGTAACCATTTTCTATTTCTTGGTGTGAATCATACACCTGTAGGGACACATGCTGCCTGTCTGCTAACCAGTGACTTCTTAGGATGAGCACTAGTGAGGTAGGATAACATTTTAGTTGCTCAGATATTGGGAAATTTTTTTTGCTGTCATTTGAGAGAGAGAGAATAGAAATATATTATTAAATTTAGAATTTAGTGCAAAGTAGAAAATGTAGAGAGACAAGAGACAGAATGATGTGTTTTATGATTGACAGCTACCATCTTTCATGGGAAAGTGGTGGTTTAATTTATACTGTTATTTTTCTAGAGACAAACAAAATTTTCCAAGTGTTTGATAGATATAATGACAATATAAGCCCAACTTTATTTTTGTCACTAATTAACTCATTGTCAGAAGTATTAAGAGCATTAACAAATTTCGGAGTAAATATCTGCCGATCAAAAGAAAATGAATTTTATACATTTCAAGCAGCAGATTCTGAGAAGAACATATGCATATGTATGTTATATGTATTAATTAAGTTACATATGGAGAGGTGAATACATGTAAGCACAAAAATAAATACAGATGAGCAAAACTGATTTAAAAAGTGTGTCAAACTGTAGTACTATTTAATTTTATTATGATATTTTAAAATAAACAATAAACATTAACAGTATTGATTGATGTTTGAGACTTAACTTATTATTTATTTTGGTTGGTCATTGCAGGCAGATTCTTTACCAGCTGAGCCACAAGGGAAGCACAAGAATACTGGAGTGGGTAGCCTATCCCTTCTCCAGTGGATCTTCCCAATCCAGGAATCAAACTGGGGTCTCCTGCATTGCGGGCGGATTCTTTACCAACTGAGCTATCAGGGAAGCCCCCTTGATTGGTCAAGGCCACATTAAATTTAAATGGAATGATTTGTGGTATTGTCTGATACTTAAAATATCTGGATTATGGTTCTTACAAAGGAATTTGAAATGACAGAGCCCCATGGGATACTGGGAATTATAGTCCTCTGAAATTTGTCAGCAGGAATGTAAACTGATTCTGGAGTAGCAGCAGAGTGGCATTTTATTCAGTTTATGGTATTTTAAAAATTCTTTTGAAGATAAAATATTTCCTGTTTATATTTTTCATCAATTGTGTCAAAATATACCTCAGTAGAATTGTAAATGCGTGTATGTATAATTATACCAGTTTTAACTTTCCTCTTTTTTCTGTCCTAACCGTATAAACTGTGCCAGCTTATGTTGACATTTCATTCATGAGTCTAGTTCCATAAGGTTCTTGTTAGCTTAGATCTCAGTGTTTACATTTATGGACACCTTAGGCATATCTTCTCATACATCCCAAATTCTAGTAAGTTAATACTCTCTTCTCTTGAATCATAGTCTCTTTATTTCTACTCTATACTATCAATATCTACTAGAATGATACCCACTTTTAAAATCAGAAACTACCTTATTCAATTATTTGCTTTTTTTAATAGAGCAGTTTAGGTTTATAGCAAAGTTGAGTAGGAAGTACAGGGTTCCCATACGTCTTCTGTCCAGATACACCTACAGCCTCCCCTACTATCAACTCCTGCACTAGAGTGGTATGTTTGCTACACTGACACCTCATCACTACAAGTCCGTTATTTACATAGGGATCACTCTTGATATTGTACATTCTGCGGGTTTTCAGGAATGTGTAGTTCTTCCCTCCTGGGCATAGTATCACTGCTATTGTTCATTTCACTTGCACATAAGCATATATATATATAGATATGTTTATGCATATATGTACACACATCATAAGCATACACAATCACATACATTGTTGGTATTATTATTTTGCAACAATTATCTGCTATATCAATTAAGAATAAGAAAATGAATTTTTTTTTGCCATTAGTTATTCAGGCTCTGATGTTATTCCTTTCTTTGTGTACATCCAAATTTCCCTTGTGGTTCAGCTGGTAAAGAATCCACCTGCAGTGCAGGAGACCTGGGTTTGATCCCTGGGTTGGGAAGATCCCCTGGAGAAGGGAAAGGCTACCCACTCCAGTATTCTAGCCTGGAGAATTCCATGGACTGTGTAGTCCGTGGGGTTGCAAAGAGTTGGACACAACTGAGTTACTTTAACTTTCATTCAAATTTATAACCTCTGTTATTTTCCTTCTCTATGAAAAACTTTTAACATTTCTTGCAAGGAAGGTATAAGGCAACAAATTCTCTTAATTTTTCTTTGTCTGATATTCTCTATTTCACCTTCATATTGAAGGATAATTTTACAGGCTAAAGAATTCTAAAGTGGTGACTTTTCTCTCAGTACTTTAAATACTCTCTTCTTGTTTGCATGATTTCTTAAAAGAAGTAGAGCATAATTCGTTTTTTAAAATTTACTTATTTTTAATCGAAGAATAATTGCTTTACAATATTGGATTGGTTTCTGCCATATATCAGTATGAATCAGCCATGGTATACATATGTCCCCTCCCTCTTGAACCTCCCTGTAACCCTCCACCCCATTCTACCCCTCTAGGTTGTCACAGGGCACCAGGTTTGAGCTCTCTGTGTCATACAGCAAATTCCCACTAGTTATCTATTTTATATATGGTAATATGTATGTTTCAGTGCTACTCTCTCAGTTCATCCCACCCTCTCCTTCCCTCACTGTGTGGGATGTAATTCTTATCTTTGCTTCCATATAGGTAAGGTGTTTTTTCTCTCTAAATTCTTACAAGATTTTTCTTTATGTTTGATTTTCTGTAGTTTGAAAATTATATGCCCGGGTGTGGTTTTGCAGGGCATGTATCTTGCTTGGTGTTTTCTGAGTTTCTTGGATTTGTGGTCTGGTATCTGATCTTATTTTGGGGGAAATTGTCAGTCATTATTGCTTCAAATACTGCTTAATTCTTTTGTCTCTTTCTTCTCCTTCTGATATTCCCATTACATGTATGTTAGACCTTTTATAGTTGTCCCACAGTCCTTGAATATTCAGTTCTACTTTTTTCATCTTTTTTCTCCTTGCTTTTCAATTTTAAAAGTTTCTATTGCATGTCCCCAAGCTCAGAGATTCTTTTCTCAACCATATCCGGTCTACTTAGGAGCCCACTGAAGACCTTCATTATCCTGTGATACTGTTTTTGATCTCTGGTATTTATTTTTGATTCTTAGAATTTTCATCTCTGCTTGTATTATCCATCTGTTCTTGCATGTTGTCTACTTTCTCCATTCTCAATCTGATCATTTCAACATACCTGCCATATCTGATTCTGGTTCTGATGTTTGCTCAGTCTCTTCAAAGTGTAATTTTTGCCTTATAGCTGTTTGCTGAAATCTGGACATGATGTATTGATTGAAAGGAATTGTAGTAAATGGGTCTTTGGTGATATGACGGTATCAGGAGAGGGAAAGCCTTCTGTAATCCTATGATTGGAGCTCAGTCTTTTGATGACCCCGTGCTCCTTGATTGTAAACCTTACCTGTGTTCTTTTTCAACTCTTTCTTGTTTTTTTTGGCCTCACAGTGCAGCATGCAGGATCTCAGTTCCCTGACCAGGGATTGAACTCATGCCCTCTGTTGTGGAAGCGCAGAGTCTTAACAACTGAACTATCAGGGAAGTCCTCACCAGTAATTCTTAATTTTCTCTACAGAAAACTAGAGAAAGATGAGATTCACCTTTCAGAGAAAGCTGAAATACAGCTATCTGTATTTACCTTCCACAGATAGATTAGGCCCTGATAAAACCCCAGCAGGTTAGGCTCTGGTGAAATAGTTTCTCCTGAGAGCAGGCCTTGAGGAGAACAGAAATCTCTGTTATATTTCAAAATAGTTATTTTCCCCTCTCCCTGCCAGAACCTTGAGGGTATTTTTCTCCCATGTTCACCCTGAGGACCTGGTAGAGCCCCTGGAGGTGAGACTTAGAGCAGTTTGACCCCCTCCTGCCCCACCCACCTCTGTCAACACTGGATCTTTCTGAAGTTTTAAACTCTCAGACTTGTCCACATTGAGTCTCCAGCAATTCATCAATTGCAGTTGAGATTTTTATACCCTGACACCAATTCCCATGAAGTTTCTTCTGTGGGGATTTTTGTCTGTAAGTTGTCATTCTTTGTAATACCTGTCTCTTTCCAGTTTAGGAGACAGCGTTTTGCTCTGTGACCTCACTTCTCTTTCTAATCTGGGGAGAGTTGTTGATTTTTCTGTTTGTTCAGTTTTTAACTTGTTAGGATGGAGTGACCACTTCTGAACTCCTTTCCCGATGGACTGGAAGTCTCCAGTCCTTTACTTTTTAATCACAAATGTGAGCCCACTGTGCAGGGAAACTGAAGCAATGTATATATGTTCAATTAATTTTTATACCTAATGCTTTGGAAAGCTTTTGGAGAAAAACTTTAATGTGGTATAATCTTTATATTCTCCTGAGATGTACCATAACAAGAGCAAAAGAAGCACAGAGTCATTCTGTGTTCATGTTGGTAGGTAAAACCTGCTGCTGCTGCTACTGCTAAGTCGCTTCAGTCGTGTCCGACTCTGTGCGACCCCATAGACGGCAGCCCACCAGGCTTCCCTGTCCCTGGGATTCTCCAGGCAGGAACACTGGAGTGGGTTGGTAAAACCTGAGGTATGCACAATTTCATTTTTAAAATTACTGTCTATTTCAGCATTATGTGAGGTTAATGTAGATATAATAACCTCAAGCACAAACAAAATGCACCCTTCCCCCGTCTGTGCCCTAAGTCCTCCCTGACACCCCCACTATAAGCAGTGGAACTCACTTAGGAGGAACATAAACACAAGTTGACTACATTCCTTTTTTATGTTCTTTCTTTGAAGTGTCACAAATAATTTTTTTTAAACTCTCAAAATACAAAGTGTTCCTGAGCTATTAAATATTTCTCCAGTGTAGTTAATTTTCCACATGGATTATTATCCCAGAAGGCTCATAAAATAAGTTTTTTGGAGATTCTTGTTCTCTGTGACAACTATCATCCTTGACATTCAATAAGCAATCCGTGCTGTTTTCCCAACTTTAGCTCTCCAGAAAAATGGATTCCTAATACTTTGAGGTATTGTTTTCATACTTTTCTTCATAAAATACTATAAGCTTATGAACCATTAGGGTCAAAAATGATATAAAAATTCATAGGTGGGTGAAATTACCTTTGGTTGAGAGATCGAAACAGAGATCACAAGCTGATGGCATCGAAGACAAACCTTTTTAGTGTTTCAGGTCAGAGGGTGTACCAGTAGCCTTAAAGCTGTTCATGCCATTTTGTCTAGTTATTCCATTTTAAAGTGATACCAGTTACAAAAGTATTCATCAAACATCATTTATAATAGCAAGACAATTAACATTAGGGAAACAGGAAAACCAAAATTCTTTTTATCTTTCTGGTGGAAATCTAAGCAGCTGTTTGGCATAACCTTGAAAATGTTTGTCATCCCTGCCATTATCTTTGTTATCTCTTTTTCAGTCCCTGACCAAGGGTAATTTCACTTACCTACTTTTACATCATTTTGAGCATCATGCTCATCAAATTACAGAAAGTGTGTAGTTATCTTACTGCTGTCCATTAAACTGGAAACTTGTTGAAGTGAGGGACTTTGCCTTTCTCGTTTGCATTTTTCTTGAATGTGTTACATGTTACTAGATCTTCAAGAAAAATACAGATTAAAAACAACTAAGTCTGTCAAAGGAATTTCAGTTACCGTGATTTAGTTAAATAACTCTTTGTGACCCCATAGATTGTAACTTGCCAGGTTCGTCTGTCCATGGAGTTCTCTAGGCAAGAATACTGGAGTGGGCAGCCATTCCCTTCTCGAGGGATCTTCATGACCCAGGGTTCAGACCTGGGTCTCCCACATTGCAGGCAGATTCTTTACCGTGTGAGATACTGGGGAAGCCTAGTTAAATAACACAGCCTCCCCCACCCCAAACAAGGGCTTCCCAGGTGGCTCTTGTGGTAAAGAACCCATCTGCAATGCAGGAGACATAATGAGATATGGGTTCAATCCCTGGATCGGGAAGATCCCCTGGAGGAGGGCCTGGTAACCCACTCCAGTATCCTTGCCTGGAGAATCCCATAGACAGAGGAGCCTGCTGGGCTACAGGCCATGGGATTACAAAGAATCAGACGTGGCTGAAGCGACTTAACCAAAAAAGATTCCCCCCCAAAAAGATTCAAATTTCAGTGAATATGGTATGGTAATAGGGACTAGTTATATAAAGTACAAACGTTATTGCTTACTCTTCAGTCTGCAACTCTCTTCCTAAATCACTTTCTAGAAGAGGCATCATGACTGGTGACCAGTCACATCACTGCTTTCAAAGATAGTTGATTATTGGTCACTGGACATCTGTTACTCGATTTGTGCACAAGCAGCAAAGCATGTAGTTGTGTTGCCTCTTTTGTCTCCCAATGATAAATCCACATAACATTTTTACAGAGGGTAATTGAAAGAGGAAATTGGCCAACTAAAATGAATATGCAGCAAAACAACAGTGGTAACACTGGAAAAGGAACTTTGGATGAAGTGTGAATAGAGTTATTGAAGAAAGTGCTGACCATGGCGATGTCAAGACTACTGCTGTTCAAGAGAGTCTAGGTGTGCAGCCAGAAAGTAATGAAAGTGAACTTGTGGACACTTGTAAGGCACCTGCTTGTGTGAGGAAGAGAATGAAGAAGTCCCAGAGGAAGTGATGGTAGCAAAAAAAAAAAAAAAACCCTTCATATTAAAGGAATTATTTTATAATATTAAAAGTGTGAAGAATAAAATGATGGAGGCTGACCCAAATTTAGGGGCACCATAGTTTACCAAAGTGTAAAAACAGTGTTTGATTCTTAATGTGATGAGAAGACAAGTTTTGTTCAAATTAATCTTGATAAGTTTTTTTTTTACCAAGAAATAAGGCATTTTATTATTATTATTGTGCATTAAGTAAATGCTACTTTAACTTTTTTCTTTTCTCTATATGATTATAACTAAGTTTTAAATGTTTTGATAAAAATAGAACATTTTCTCACTATTAACTTTTAACAGTGTTTATACTAATTTTGATTCTGTCACCAAAATTAGGTTAAATAATTTGCACTATTCTGCATATAATGGTAAGAGTATAAAGCAGAATATATAATGTGCTCACTAAGATTACACTGAATTTAAAAAACATCAGCAACATAAACATGCTAATACTCCCATAATAGTTATTTTAAAAGTTACCACCCCATCTCATTTGCTTTGAAACTATAATTCTTTTATAGTTAAAAATAAGTTAATAAAATAGAAGAGACAAGAAGCTAAGATGGAAAATATTCAAAGCAAAAGTTAATTCTTCACTTTGGAAAGCAAAACTTTAACTGTGTGCTCTTATAGTCGAATGAAAAACCCACGAAGTTGCTTCACCTTCTTCCTCTAATCTACTGTCTTTGGTCTGTGCTTGATGCCTCCTTCCATTTCTTAGGACAGAAACTGAAATTCTTCTGTGAGGTCCACCCTTTGTTGCTCCTTGATTTTCCTACTCACTCTGTCTCCTGTGTGACACTTCATCAAGGAATAAGTTCTTTGCTTTCATTTGACTCCTTTTACAGTTTAATCTCTCATCCACTGATACCAGGATTAGAAAATATCATAATATTGTTTAGTCATATTCATACTGATTTTTTTAAGTTCGTGTAATGTGTTTTTCAAAAGAATTCTTAAATGGAAGCTGAATGTAAGAGTCCAATGACAAGTTCAGTGGAGGAGACTGGAGACCCGTCTGATTTGGTATCAAGAGGAACCTCTGGGGATGGGGAGAGAGGGACTTTTGGGGCCTCTGCCTGCAAACTTCAGCTCTCAGAGCACAGTCACAACATCTCTGGCTAAACTTACCAATTATTATTACCCTACATGCTCAGGGTTTCCTACCATTTCAAGATTCCTTTTAAAGGGCCATGTCTTTTCTTCTTTGAACCTAACCTTAATAAAGTGCATTCAGAAGTGTTTTTTACTCATAAGTTTTACCACAGGGAGGCAGAAAGTTTACCGTCTCTCTAGATTCCACCTGTGTGGTCTGGCAGATACAGAGAGGATAGGACACATTCAGTCTGGGTTTCTTCAAAATCAGTGACAAGACAAGCAAGGCTAGTGATATTACAAGGCTAGTCAGAAACCTGTGTTTCAATTGTTGCAACATTGAAATTTAGGCACTATAGCTGGGGATGAATGATACAGTGATTTTTTTTTTTTTAATTGGAGGATGATTGCTTTACAATGTCGTGTTGGTTTCTGCCATACATCAACATGAATTAGTCACAGGTATACATATGTCCCCTCTCTTTTGAGCTTCCCTCCAACCTCCTACCCCATTCCATGCCTCTAAGTTGTCACAGAGCCCCTGTGTTACACAGCAACTTCCCACTAGCTATCTGTTTTACATATGGTAAAGTATATGTTTCAGTACTACTCTCTCAACTCATCCCACACTCTCCTTCCCCCACTTTGTCCACAAGTCCATTCTCTACATCTTCATCTCTATTCCTGTGCTGCAAATAGGTTCATCAGCACCATTTTTCTGGATTCCATTTATATGTGTTAATATATGGTATTTATTTTTATCTTACTGACTTCAGTCTGTGTAACAGGCTCTATGTTCATCCACCTTGCTAGAACTGACTTCTTTTTATGGCTAAATAATATTCCATTGTATACATGTACCATAACTTCTTTATCCATTCATTTGTCAACGCACATCTTAATTACTTCTATGTCCTAGCTATTGTAGATAGTGCTGCAGTGAACATTGGGGTATATGTGTCTTTTTGAATTATGGTTTTCTCCCAGGGCATAGGCCCAGTAGTGAGATTTCTGGGTCATGTGGTAGTTTTATTCCTAGTTTTTAAAGCAGTCTCTATACTATTCTCCATACTGGCTGTATTAATTCACATTCCCACCAGCTATGCAAAAGGGTTCCCTTTTCTCCACAAGTGATAGGTTTTTAAAGTAGCCATGTCTGATGTTTCACATGTCATGAGACTTGCAAACACAGGCTAACCATACTTACTTACCTGTGAGTTGCACTGTAGATTATTTTGTTTTCTTTAACAAACGGCCATTTTGTTTTACTTTGTTCTGTTTTCTAAAATTCTTCTAGTCACAGCCAAGTCATCTAAGATAAGAATCCTCAGTAAAAGCCCAATTACACTACAAAATGGTATAAATGTATCTGTTATATCATGTCTTTATGAAAATGTATACCACAAGGGCAAAGAAAGCGAATTCAGTGATAATTTGCATAGCAGAGTCTTCCGGGAGAGCAGTTTTGGAACTCCGGGAAGAGGATGGTTACTTTTTTAAAAAATTTTACTTATGATTAAAGCAAAAAAAGGCACTTCAAATGTTATTATGTGCATTGAGTATTCTCCTAGACTTTTAAATTTTAAATTCTTTGCTGTTATCTTTTTGTTATCTTACCAGTGATGTTGTTTTAGATCAATTGACTCTGTTGATACCTAAGCGAGATTGGGATTTTTCTCAAGCACCTAGTTTTGAATTTTATTATGAAACAAAACAAATATGCCATCCCCCCACAATATCCCTCCTGCTTACAATACACTTAGAGCCTTAATCAGTAAAAATAATACTTAACTGCATTTGCCAGGAATAAATAGCTAATGTTGTGAAGGAATAATGGTTTGGAGACCCTGTACTTTTGGGGAGGAGGAAGTGTAGCACAGTGTTGTGTTTTCTAAACTGTTTTGACCGTATACTTCCCAATATCAACATTTTTGAGTACAGTTTCAAAATATGTTCATTTATATATTTATAAATTACTTAAATTATATTGTGTGTTATTAGGAACATTCCAAAGTAGACTCAGAATACATTAAATAATATTTAAATACAATTTGTTTTATTTTATTTTACTTTTGATAGTATAGCAATATGTTTAATAAGAGTACTGTTATTAAATATGCTTTACTACTTTTGAAAAAAGTTTTGAGTATTTTCTTATATAGCAATTCAAAATTCTGGTTCTAGATTTAATTTTAATCTTGCCTTCCTAGAAAAAATATCTCACAAAGATATATAGATTAAAATTAAAGAAATGTATCAATTGGTTAAACAAATTTTAATAGAGACAATTTTTCAACTCTCTCCACTAGTTATGCAAAGCTTCAGTTGAAATTTGTATGGAAATTGCTATTTTCCTTCATGACAATCAATACTTCTTAAAAATTAACATGAAGCTTTTATATTTTTAATATTGGGACTCAAATTAACCAAAACTTTTAAATTACAGGATAAAAACTTTGTTTTCAAGTTTTTTATTGTACAGCTATGATGACATCACTTTCAGCAATAAAGTGATGGAAACATCTCTGAAGATACATTTTCAAAATTCTTTCTCTATAGGACAATTTTCTTTTGAAAGCAATTATTACTTCACTCATTATCAAAGTATTACCTCTTCCTCAAAAGGAAAGATAAAAGTTGATGCATTTTTAAAAAATCTGCTAAATAACATACTATTTGTAACAATTTTTCATTATAGAAAAGGTCAATAAATTAGGAACAATTTTCAGTTGTAAAAGAACAATGTGTAATAAGTCCTTAACTTTAAGAACTCTTAAGTGCTTTGTCATAAGATAACTCGTGAACTTCTATTTTTAATGGCTCTCAACAGTTGGCTACTTATAACAATCATTTGGAACATTAAAAAAACAAAACAAAAAAACAGTTCTCAGACTTCACTCCAGGAGATTCTGCTTTAATTGCTATGGAGTGGGACTTAGGTGATGGTATTTTTCAAAAACATCCCAGGTCATTCTCACATGCAGTCAAGACTAAGAACCATTAGTATGTGTAGGACAAAGATTTCCTTAGATACACACTATCCCTTACTGTGGAGAAGGCAATGGCACCCCACTCCAGTACTCTTGCTTGGAAAATCCAATGGATGGAGGAGCCTGGTAGGCTGCAGTCCATGGGATCTCTAAAAGTCAGACACGACTGAGCGACTTCACTTTCACTTTTCGCTTTCATGCATTAGAGAAGGAAATGGCAACCCAATCTGGTATTCTTGGCTGGAGAATCCTAGGGACTGGGGAGCCTGGTGGGCTGCCATCTATGGGGTCGCACAGAGTTGGACACGACTGAAGCGACTTAGCAGCAGCAGCAGCATCCCTTACAGTATGGGCTTCCCAGGTGGTGCTAGTGGTAAAGAACCCGCCTGCCAATGCAGGAGACATAAGAGATGTGGATTCGATCCAGGGGTCAGGAATATCCCCTGGAAGAGGAAATGGCAACCCATTCCAGGAAAATTCCACAGACAGAGGAGCCTGGAGGACTGCAGTCCTTAGGGTCATAGAGTTGGACATCACTGAAGCGACTTAGCATGCATATATACCTTACTGTATAGAATATAGTGTTCTATATATATATACATACACATATATACATATATAATATATGCAGTATATTGCAAACTATTGTGTATATTCTATTTAAGCTAATGTAACCCATAAATCCACTTAACTTGGTGCAGGTCAAGAGCATTATGTCCCAGTATTCAAGTGAGAAAGGCTATGGTTGCTATGTCAAATCCTCTGTTGTATAAAACTATCACCATTGCCTCTAGTTGTTGTGTTTTTTTAAAATTAAAATTTAATTATTTAAATTAAAAAATGTTGACACTTTTAATTAAAAACTTTAATGCACACAGTTGTAATCATTTTTGAGTATATAGTTCAGTGGTGTTGACTAGATTTACACTATTTATAACAAGTCTCTAGAACTTTCCGGCTTGCAAAACTTCAACTCTATACCCATCAAACAACTCCACATTTCCCCTTTCCCCCAGCCTCTGGCAGCCACCATTCTATTTTCTGTTTCCACGATTTTGAATGCTTTGGATATCTGATATAAGTGAAATCACACAGTATTTGTCCTTTTGTGGCTCTCTGGTTATCTTATTGCTACTCTCTCGTGCACTTTGTCCTGTGGCCATCTCACGGAGAAAGAGATGAAAGAAGAGAGCCATGTTTCCATACTATGTTCAATACTGATTGGGTTATATTCTTATTATAAATGAAAGTTCTAACAGTTTTTTTTCTCCAGCCTCAAAGATAGTCTTGTATAACTCACTATCAATGTCCTCTAGCCAAAGGCCACCAGGAACATATCCGTGGTTGAACAAGTTGAGTTTATTCCTCGTTGCAGCAAAGGAGAATACATGGGAACAGTGGTGCATTTCAATAAAAGGATGTTTAAAAAGACTTATTATGGGATTTGGGTGATTTTGAGGAATATCTAAGGAAACAGAAAATCCCTCTAGGTGAGTGCTGTTAGGAAGTGAGGGCAACTTTGTGACTGGGTATCTCTTCTCTATCTTATCCATAGAGAAGTGAGGTGAAAGCTATCCTAGTAAAGAAGTAACAGAAACTCCTGTTGGTCAGAAGAAGGTAATGTTTGGTATTTTGTGAGTTTTTCAGTGACCATGTTTTGGTCTGTACTTAGATAAAATTATCAAGTGGCATGTTTTGTCTCACTTTGTCATGGTCTCAGAGTGGCCTTGTCTGATGCTGATGGTCTGTGAGATTATTTTTGTGCAACAGGAGGAAATCACGGTCCAGATTTTGAGGTCAGTACCCAGTTTGTGATAACACAGAGACCTGACCAGGAGGGTCAGACCAGTTCCTGGACTTCAGGAGCCACTATTTTCTTCTTCACCACTTTTGGAGAGGTGTAGGTTTGAAATCAGGAAACCCGTGATTCAGTCTGTTTCAGCACTTACCAACAGTGTGATCATGGGCAAATGACTTATTCTCTGTCACTTCAATTTCCTATCTAGAACCTATCTCAGTGGAGCATGGTGAGCATTCAATGAGATAAAGCATTTAGAATGCTGAGAAGATTGATTTTCACAGAGTGGGAGCTCAAGTTAGTAATAATAACCTCTTTTCGTTCTCCCTCATGGGGGATTCTTTTATTCATTTAAGAAACACTTACTGGGTGATTGCCATGTGTGGATCACTGTGCTAGGTGAACAAGACACACAAGCCTCTGCCCTCACAGAGCCAACAGTCTAGCAAGGGTTTCAGACAATTAAATAGGACATTTAATAGAGGGTGAAAGGTTCTATTAAGGACTGCTGCTGCTGCTGCTGCTAAGTCGCTTCAGTCGTGTCTGACTCTGTGCAACCCCATAGACGGCAGCCCACCAGGCTCCACCGTCGCTGCAGGAGCCCCTAAAATAGCCTAGCAGCCTTGGGGCACTGTCTCTAGGAGAAAGGGATGTTTTCGCTGATATCCATGTAATAGATGCACAGGGGTTATCTGAGGAGGAAGGCTCCTGGTAGCAGGAACAGCATAAGCTAAAATGGAAGAGTGAGAGAGAACATGACACAGGCTGTTTCGTGGAAAACAAATAAACAAATTAGAGACAACAAGAATAGAAAGGGAAAAAATTCTCACTTTTTCAGTGTATGCCATATAAAATAGTTTCTTTCCAAATCTTGCACACAATTTTGTATGCCACTGCAATAGCAATAGTAATTATCACTCGTTAATTAATTAATGATGATACAATGCTTTGAAAATACAAAGTGCAGCACATTTGCTAACAAATTGGTGATTATCATGATTGCTGTTTCAATATAGCCTCTGTTTACTCTCTGCACTTGGACTTCCAACTGTCTGCTTGCCTTGGTGCACCATAGACAGCTGCTTCACAATAGTCTTGGCGTAGTGGTTATTTTTGGCCTTCTTTTCCCTGGGTTATGAATGAATCTAGGAATGACTAATAGTGGAGAGGAAAAAAGTGAATGATTTCCAATGTCCTTTCCTAATAAGTTATTCTGTAATGTTTATCACTCTGTGATACACCAAAATCTGGCTGAAAGTATTGGGAGTCTACATCTGGTGAGGCAGATCTACCAAGGGGTATTTTTGGTTTCATATTTAAATTTCCTTGATTAGGGTCCACCAAATAAATGTAACTTCTTGTGGCCTCCACTTACACCTCTACTATTGCACATAGTGTCCAGAGAAATGATGACTAAATGAAATTCTAGCAGTTTGTATCTCTTCCCTTTATTAAAAAAAGAGATTTCAATATTATCATCTTCTGCCATTTAAAAAATGAAAAAAAAACAAGTTTTTTGTTTGTTTGCTTTGATTGTCTGAGTCTTGATTGTTAGCAAAGATCTGAAAGCACTCAGCTTATAATTAAATACTATCAAAGTGTTTTTTTTGTTTGTTTCTGTAGCTAATAACCAGGATAAGCAGGTATGGGTAGCAGCATCCTCTTGATAAAAATCACATTGACTGGTAGACATAGTTCCATAAAAATGTTGGCTTTAACCCAGTCTGAAGGAAGTTTCTGGTGAAACATTTGTCTCCTTCATGTATAGAAAGTGCTTGAGTGTCAGGTGACTCCTACACTTGGTTGGTCGCCTAGGTAAGCTGATGGGAACTAGGCTTGGAGGGCCTCCACCAACAGACCTAGGCCTAGAAGTGGTTGAGGACTTGTTTGTGTTTCATATGCTGAATGTTTATGGCTCTCTTTTGGCCTATAGCATGGTCCCTACCATCAAGAACTTACTTCAGGTAGGGGAGAAAAGACACATTTACAAATATATTTGTATTAAATTGGGTAGATGGTGGCAAGTACAATAGGAGATGAGATCCATGCTAATGAGGGAGCAGCAGCACAGAGGGGGAAAAGTTACTCTGAGTTGGGTAGTTTTCATGGTGGAGGTGGTTTTTTCTTGAACCAGAGAAATTATTTCAAATAGCAGAGGTGAAATGGTGGGTAGGAAATGGAGAGCATTCCAGGACTTGACAATGGCGATCGCAAGAACACAAAGAGAAAATGGCACTGGATGTTCAGGTCTATCTTTCCTATTAGGAAAAGGTGACCTAGTGTCCCAGTTTTGTTGTGATAGTCCCAATTTATACCCATGGTAACTGTGGTAAGCTGAATAATAGCCCCCATTGATGTCTGTGTCCCAGCTTTCAGGACCCCTGAGTTTGTTAGCTTACATGGTTTACAAAAAAATTGGGGGGGGTACTTTAGAAATATAATTACATTAGGGATTTGGAGATGGAGAAATTATCTTGGATTAGCTGGATGGGCCCAGTGTAATCACAAGAGTACTTTTGGAAGGGAGGCAGAAGGATCAGAGTTAGTAGTAGAAGATGGATGATGAAGCGTGAAGTTAGAGTGAGGCTAGAAGGGGTCATGAGCCAAGGAATGTAGGCAGCTTCTAGAAGGTGAAAAAGGCAAGGAAACAGATCTTTCCCTCAGAGCATCTACCAAAAGCCAAGATCTTGAATTTTTACCCCGTGAGATCAATTTTGGACTTCTGACCTCTGGAACTGTAAGAAAATAAATTTATGTTGTGTTAAGTCACTAAGTTTCTGATAATTTGTTACAGCAGCAATAGGCAACTAATATAGTAACTATATTGAGCCCTTTTACTCCCTCACAAATAACTTGGTTTGGTGATAAATTATATTCTTCTTCTCTGCCTAGACCAGAGTTATTTACAAATCCATGGTTCTGTCAAAAGAAACTTTAAAAAGTAAAATTTAGGTCCATCTATTGCAATTGTAAAGTATTAGACCTTGGAGGTCTGAATCATCTCTCAAAGGGTAGGGGGTGAGGGGGGTCACATTACCAACTAACCAAACTAAATGAGGCAAGAATCCAGAAGGATGTTATACAGACTCAAATAACATTCGACAACAATCTCATACATTCAGATTTCCCTGGGATGTTAATCAAAGGCTTAGCTTGGCTTTAGTCATGTCTTCTTATTCCATTTGCTGGACTTTGACATAGACAGGAAATATAAATTATGGTGTAATATTTTCAGAACCATAGTTGCAGAACAGTTGGGAATATTTATTTGCCTTTTAGATTCACGTATACTCTTAAGTCCATTTACCTAGCAGCATCTCAGTTCATTTTCCAAAAATATGGAAAGAGTATGTTCTTCTAGGTAAATACCTTAGTTGTATCTATTATCTATTTTAAAATAAATGCAATGGCATCCCCGACTCAATGGACATGAGCTTGAGTTGGCGATGGACAGGGAGGCCTGACATGCTGCAGTCCATGGGGTCACAAAGAGTGGGACATGACTGAGCAACTGAACTGAACTGAACTGAACCTCTAATACCATGATTTCTTCAATTAGAAAGTCTCAAAATGTTTTAGTCAAAGAAAACCTCTCCTACAGCTGATGTCTATAATGTCTATATTGCTTGAGGGATTAAATCTTTAGTCACTTGTTTTTTATTTATAAAATGTTTTGATTCTTCAAGGATTTCCCACAAATTTCTGAGGCATTCTTTGTAGGAGAATTAATTTAAGATGGCAACTCATTCATATATGTACTCTAATGGTGTCTTGGCCCAGTTTATGATATAATAGAGAAATTAATTTCAGTAGTGACTAAGTAAAGCAGTAAAATAATTCCATCTTTGTGACATTATAAAAGCCATCTATTTCTGTCTCATTATTTCTTGAGCTTTTAGATTTGTACAAATGTCTATATAAATGAGTGATTAAATTATATACTAATTTTAGTTTTCTGAAAGATATTGAAAGATTTATTTTTATATTTTAAGATCTTATGATATGAGTTCTAGGAAAATTATCACAATTATCACTTGGTCTTACATAAATTGACTATTTTTATCATTTGTATTGACAGAGTATTTATACCCTTTTTAATTTTCCTATAGAAGGCTATCTGATTATTTAACTTTTCACAGCAGAGTATACATGGTTCTGATCTTGCTTTTACTTAGTTTATTCTGTTTTAAATTTTAGACATTTTTTATTAAAGAAACTGGGGAAAAGTCAACAGAAGAAACAAAGACAGCTATATAGAATCAAAACAAAAATTAGCTTATGAAACAACAACTAGCGTAAATTAAAATAAAAACCTAGGTAACACTCTAGTAATTTGTGAGGAAACTCTCAGATAAAGTAAATAATTAAAGAAGTATAATTTATAAAAGAAAAATTCTATCATGGATTAATAAGTTCTTCATAACATTTTCCTTTATAAATATCTAAGAGTTTAGAAATAAAATTGTAATATCTAAGAATCTATGAAAGTAGTAAGATAAAACAGTGTTAGGTGAAAGCTGGAAAAAAGCAAGTCAAAAGAAGAAAAAATTGATGGCAAGAATAAGTGTATATACATCAACTAATAAAGTATATGTAAATATAGTGACTTATATAAATCAGTTTGAGTAATACAATCTCACATCCTCAGTAATTAGTTAGACTGAAAAAGTCTATCCTAATTCCTGGGTAAATAAGAATTCAGTCTCACAGGACCATCTCCTTTTGTTAAACATTTTCATCCCTGACTGTATGAAGTAAGTTGTTAAAGTGAACAAAACAGTTCATCCAAAGAAGCAAAGAGCAATAATTAAACCAAAACAACACAGAATGTCCTAATCCATGTTTTCAGCAATAATCTGAAATCTCTTCCCAAACTAAGGCTTCATGATTGCTACACAGGATGCTGCTTCTGCTGTCGTTTCCAGCTCTTTGCGACTCCATGGACTATGGCCCCCTAGGCTCCTCCTGTCCATGGCATTTCCCAGGCAAGAATACTGGAGTGGGTGCCATTTCCTTGTCCAGGGGATGTTCTCAACTCAGGGACCGAACCTGCATCTCCGGCTTGCAAGGCAGATTCTTTACCATTGAGCCCCCTGGGAAGCTCTGCTACACGGATACTGTGTCACAGACAAGGAGATCCAGTCAGTGATCCCCAGTGTATGTCTACTTCTTAATGAAGACACATATTCCAGTCTGTGTATAGAGCTGAATTATTTTGGAATTTTAGATACTTCACATTACTGAGATCGTTTATTAGTCTCCATTTATAGCTTTTGTAAAATATCAAACTGGATATTTGAGTAGTAGGCATACTTCTAAAGTTTGTGGGCTGTATTTGTAACATACCAGGGGAAAGAATTTGGTAGAGTCAGAGTCACTCTTTAGACCAGACAAAGAAATAAGTGGGGATGACTCAAACTTCACATAAATATCGCACAGAAAGCTCTGTGGGTGTATGTGAAAGAAAGCTGTAAATGGTAAGGTCACATGAACCAAGCATTTTATTTATTTATTTTTTTCATTTTATATTTTAAATAGGGCTTCCCTGGTAGTTCAGATGGTAAAGACTCCGCCTGCAATGTGGGAGACCTGGCTTCAATCCCCTGGAGAAGAGAACGGCTTCCCACTCCAGTGCTCTGGCCTGGAGAATTCCATGGGCAGAGAAGCCTGGCAGGCTACAGTCCATGGGGTTGCAAAGAGTTGGACATGACTGAGCGACTTTCATACACACACACATACATTTATAAGTATATAAATTGTAATTATGAAGAGTAACTACGTTTATGATACAATTGACTTATAAATGCTAACTCAATATACTTTAATAAGTTTCCTTAAGTTCTGTCTCACAGTTTTTATCAGTATTAGTCAATGATTGATTACTAATAGAGTCATGTAAGCTAAACTTCAATTAAATAGGACTAGAAAGCTGTCAGTTAAGTAGGTATACCCCTAAATATGCATGAGAATATTCAAAAGAAGGAAAGAACCATATGAATATAAGAAATATAGGCAAGTTTTGAATCATCCAATATCCCTTTATGAACATCAGTTGCAACTCTTCGGATGTAATATGGAAAATCTTCTGTGGCAGCACAGATAGGCACACACACACATACAAACACAGATTACCAGATAGTGAAGACTTTTTCATCATTTACTAGAGAAGAAATCTATTAGATTTTATATCTGGAAAGAATCTTTTAAAATATTTATTCTAAAGTCTTTATTTTACAATTGGAACCTGTGCCACAAAAAGGTATCTTCACATGCATGCTAGGTCTAAAAATCTACTAGGTGGCAGAAAATGTCACATCACAGGTGAGCTATTCCAATCACAGAATGTTCCTTTAATTAACATGTATTGAATCTTCACTGCATATCCAATTCTAAGTGTTACAGGTGTAGAGAGGTCCTATGGCCTGGTAGCTCAGATGGTAAAAAATCTGCCTGCAATGCAGGAGACACAGGTTCTCTCCTTGGGTTGGGAAGATCTCCTGGAGAAGGGAATGGCTACCCACTCCAGTATTCTTGCCTGGAGAATTCCATGGACAGATGAGCCTGGAGGGCTACAGTCCACAGGGTTACAAAGAGTTGGACACGACTGAGCAAGTGATGAGAATTGAGCTAGGAACTCAGGTACCTCAGTTTCTGTCCCAGCTCTGATACTTCCTGGCAAGATGTCTCTTACAACTTCAATTTTCCTATCTATGGGTTTCCCAGGTAGCTCAGCTGGTAAAGAATCTGCTTACAATGCAGGAGACCCAGTTCGATTCCTGGGTCAGAAAGTTCCCCTGGAGAATGTATAGGCTACCCACTCTAATATTCTTGGGCTTTTCTTGGTGGTTCAGATGGTAAATAATCTGTCTGCAATGCAGGAACCTGGGTTCGATCCCTGGATTGGGAAGATCCCCTGGAGGAGGGCATTGCAACCCTCTCCAGTATTCTTCCCTGGAGAATCCCCATGGACAGAGGAGCCTGGCAGGCTACAGTCCATGGGGTCACAAAGAATTCAACATGACTGAGTGACTTTCACCTTCACTTTCCTATCTATAAAATAATGGTTATAGCATATAATAGAATATAACATTCTTCAAATGAGATTATGTGTGATCACATTTTGTTAACCATAAGACACGTATGAGATACAATCATCATTATCTTCTGAGTTAATCTCTTTAGATATTTTTTGTTTATTATATAATAATAATAATGTGAAGTCAAGTGGGCCTTAGGAAGCATCACTACGAACAAAGCAAGTGGAGGTGATGGAATTCCAGTTGAGATATTTCAAATCCTAAAAGATGATGCTGTGAAAGTGCTGCACTCAATATGTCAGCAAATTTGGAAAACTCAGCAGTGGCCACAGGACTGGAAAAGGTCAGTGTTCATTCCAATCGGTAAGAAAGGCAATGCCAAAGAATGCTCAAACTACTGCACAATTGCACTCATCTCACACGCTAGTAAAGTAATGCTCAAATTCTCCAAGCCAGGCTTCAGCAATACGTGAACCATGAACTTCCAGATGTTCAAGCTGGATTTAGAAAAGCCAGAGGAACCAGAGATCAAATTGCCAATATCTGTTGGATCATTGAAAAAGCAAGAGAGTTCCAGAAAAACATCTACCTCTGCTTTATTGACTATGCCAAAGCCTTTGACTGTGTGGATCACAACAAACTGGAAAATTCTGAAAGAGATGGGAATACCAGACCATCTGACCTGCCTCTTGAGAAACCTGTGTGCAGATCAGGAAGCAACAGTTAGGACTGGACATGGAACAACAGACTGGTTCCAAATAGGAAAAGGAGTACGTCAAAACTGTATATTGTCACCCTGCTTATTTAACTTATATGCAGAGTACATCATGAGAAATGCTAGATTGGAGGAAGCACAAGCTGGAATCAAGATTGCCGGGAGAAATATCAATAACTTCAGATATGCAGATGACACCACCCTTATGGCAGAAAGTGAAGAAGAACTAAAGAGCCTCTTGATGAAAGTGAAAGAGGAGAGTGAAAAAGTTGGCTTAAAGCTCAACATTCAGAAAACTAAGATCATGGCATCCGGTCCCATCACTTCATGGCAAATAGATGGGGAAACAGTGGCTGACTATTTTTTGGGGGCTCCAAAATCACTGCTGATGGTGATTGTAGCCATGAAATTAAAAGACGCTTACTCCTTGGAAGGAAAGTTATTGACCAACCTAGGCAGCATGTTAAAAAGCTGAGACATTACCTTGTCAACAAAGGTCCGTCTAGTCAAGGCTATGGTTTTTCCAGTAATCATGTATGGATGTGAGAGTTGGACTATAAAGAAAACTGAGCGCCGAAGAATTGATGCTTTTGAACTATGGTGTTGGAGAAGACTCTTGAGAGTCCCTTGGCCTGCAAGGAAATCCAACCAGTCCATCCTAAAGGAGATCAGTCCTGGGTGTTCATTGGAAGGACTGATGTTGAAGCTGAAACTCCAATACTTTGGCCACCTGATGCGAAGAGCTGACTCATTTGAAAAGACCCTGATGCTGGGAAAGATTGAGGGCAGGAGAAGATGGGGACGATAGAGGATAAGATGGTTGGATGGCATCACCGACTCAATGGACATGAGTTTGGGTAAGCTCTGGGAGTTGGTGATGGACAGGGAGGCCTGGCGTGCTGCGGTTCATGGGGTTGCAAAGAGTCGGACACAACTGAGTGACTGAACTGAACTGAACTGAATATGTTTATTAGGTTCTGTAATATTTTGGTTTTATCAGACCACTGAGGGAAAAAGACTAATGAACTTAATTCTGCTTAGGCTGGAGAATAAGTGTTTATAACATAAGTGTTTATTACGTACCTTAGCCCTTTAGGGAAAGCCTTCAGAGGTTCACATATGAGAAACTATACCTACAGTTTCTTCCTTACCAAAAAATTTTTCATGTTTTTTCTGCAATAGTGTTTTTCTCCAAATAGCCACTTTACCCCTAATATATGACCACTGCCTGAGTATCCCAGGTCTTGCCCTTTGCTATTGCAATAATTTTCCTGGCTCACTCCCCTCACATGCTCCTCAGTCCATAGCTGGGGTTTCCTGATCCCCATCTCTAGATTTAGCCTCACCCAAGGCTCTGACATCAACTAATCAATCCTGTTCTTAGACAAAAGAACTTGACCCCGGATCTATTCAATCTTGCTATTCATATTTGTGCCTGAGTTTTGGCAACAGGTTCTGCCTTCCTGGATCCCTGGCTGCCTGCCTATGCTCAGGTTCTAGCCTTTGAGAAGCTGGATCTGCAGCAGTGAAAGCAGGTTTCAACCCATAAGAATATTCTCCAAATAATTTAAAAGTGCCAAATACTTTTTGAAAAAGACGACTATTACTATGATGAAAACATGTTGAGGAAATAGTGGGAAACCAAAGTGCTAAGGAATATAGGAGAGAGTCAAATAGTGTCTCCTTTTTAGATATGTATTCTCCTACTAAATATGGGCCAAGGCCCTTCCCACGTGCACCGTTGGAACTTAGCTCTGAACCTTAATTCCAAGACTCTGTTGCTTCTAAACCTCTTTGATGCAGCTATCTACTTGCGTTGGTCTCTAAGTTTCAGCTTCTCTCAGCTGATACTCAGTGGTTGATATGCCCTCATTATATCAGCTAACTTCTCTGATACCTACTGTTTATCTAACCACATGTTATCCATTACTATACTGGAAAGATACACTAATTTGATGTCTCCACTGTACTTAATTGACATGTTATTTGCCTAATCTTGGTTTAAACCCTTCTAATGACAAAGGACCACCCAATACCAACACTACTGTCTTTGAAAGGCAGTGGTGGTAATAGTAGAAGTGGTTGGCAGAGTGCTGGCAGAGCTGAATTGAAAGTACCCTTTGCCCCATTTTAAAAAATGATTTAAACAATTGCCCGATAGTTTGCATGAGAGAAAACACAAGGGTACCCAGACTAGTGAAATAATAAACCACCATCTTAGTTCTTTACTGGTTCTATATCAACATATAGTCTGGCTAAATATAGGAATTCATCCTACTTTCATCTCCCTTCAACATTTATAAATCAGTAAACTAACCTTTTGCTAAAGTGATACTAAATAATAAATGCTTAGTATCTTAGTTTGGCTTCTGGAAACATACTCTGAGTTGGAGATTTGTGTCCAGAAGGTTTACTGGGGCGTGTGATCCAAAACAACCCTTATGAGGGAGTGAGGGAAGCAATGCATATGGAAGAAAGGCTTCAGCGAATATAATACCACAGGAATCTCTGGAGCTGGGGTAGTTCTTTATAGTTGTTCTGAATCGAGACAAAGAGGCCTAGCCTTTGTACACCCACATGGATGAGTCACTGTGTGTGGACTGCCCCCGAGGCAAGCCGGGTGAACTTGACTGAGTCATCTCTTTCCCTGAGGGCAGTTACTAGAGAGACCTGAGTTGTGAACACTCTGTAACCAATCTGTTTCATAGCTGGCAATGTATGTGCCTGATTTCTGAAGGGTGGATCTGGAGGGCTCCCCACAGTATGAACATACATATACACACACATTCATAATATACACATATATACATGCATACACATACAGATACACATATACATACACATACATGTACACATACAGCTCTAGTGCTGCTTAACATAGTTCCTTGACCTCACCCAGTACCTAGCTTGATCTTTTTATTTAAATACAGAGTTTCTCAAGAGAGAAGTTAGTCCTGTTTCAACAAGAAATCCTTCTGGAAATTCCAAGTTCAAATCAGGTTAGTTTATACTCATATCAAAAAGTCATTTTAGAGTCTAAAAATAGCATTCTCCCTACCTCCACATTCTCACCACTGTCCCAGAGCTTCACCAGAAAGCTTTTATAATAAATTATTTGAAATGTTTCTAAAGGCATTTCTTTTTCAGAGAGAACAATACTCTCTTGTACAAAAATCTATATCTCAGCTAATGGCTAAGGATTACACTGACTAAGCCATAATGAGGTCACCATATCAGGTTAATATAAAGGCTATTTCTCTTTAGCCTTTTGGGCCTAAGTGTCAGAGTGGTTATTCTACTATGTTAAAAATTCTATATTCTTTTAAATTTATAGTAAGAAATTCCATTATAGTAGCACCCTGACCATAGTTGCTAACCTTGGACTCAGTTATTTAGTCCATTTTACTCCCAGCTGACACTGTCAAAACACTTTTTAAAGATTTTTTTGATGATACCAGACTAATTCCTTTTTTGTTATTGTAATGAATTCATTACTGAATTCATTGGATTAATTGATTAAAAATGTCCTATCCTGGTATGCAATTACATTAACAATATATCCTATATTATGACAAATTATATGTTACTTCAGTCTCTTGAATTTTGGGGGGACAGAATATATTATACAATGGCTTCCCTGATGGCTCACACGGTAAAGAATCTGCTTGCAATGCAGGAAACCAGGGCTTGATCCCTGGGTTGGGAAGATCCCCTGGAGAAGGAAATGTCAACCCACTCCAGTATTCTTGCCTGGAAAATCCCATGAACAGAGGAGCCTGGCGAGCTACAGTCCATGGGGTCACAAAGAGTTGGACACGACTGAGCGACTAACACTTGATATTATACAATAATGTTTAAACTGATTGTTCAGTTCAGTTCAGTTCAGTCGCTCAGTCGTGTCCGACTCTTTGCGACCCCATGAACTGCAGCACGCCAGGCCTCCCTGTCCATCACCAACTCCCGGAGTTTACCCTAACCCATGTCCATCGAGTCAGTGATGCCATCCAACCATCTTATCCTCTATCGTCCCCTTCTCCTCCTGCCCCCAATCCTACCCAGCATCAGGGTCTCTTCCAATGAGTCAACTCTTCGCATGAGGTGGCCAAAGTATTGGAGTTTCAGCTTCAACATCAGTCCTTCCAATGAACACCCAGGATTGATCTCCTTTAGGATGGATTGATTGGATCTCCTTGCAGTCCAAGGAACTCTCAAGAGTCTTCTCCAACACCACAGTTCAAAAGCATCAATTCTGCGGCGCTCAGCTTTCTTCACCGTCCAACTCTCACATCCATACATGATTACTGGAAAAACCATAGCCTTGACTAGACGGACTTTTGTTGGCGAAGTAATGTCTCTGCTTTTTAATATGCTATCTAGGTTGGCCATAAACTTCCTTCCAAGGAGTAAGCGTCTTTTAATTTCATGGCTGCAATCACCATCAGCAGTGACTTTGGAGCCCCCCAAAATAAAATCGGACACTGTTTCCACTGTTTCCCCATCTATTTCCCATGAAGTGATGGGACCAGATGCCATGATCTTAGTTTTCTGAATGTTGAGCTTTAAGCCAACTTTTTCACTCTCCTCTTTCACTTTCATCAAGAGGCTCTTTGGTTCTTCACTTTCTGCCATAAGGGTGGTGTCATCTGCATATCTGAGGTTATTGATATTTCTCCCAGCAATCTTGATTCCACCTTGTGTTTCTTCCAGCCCAGTGTTTCTCATGATGTACTCTGCATATAAGTTAAATAAGCAGGGTGACGACAATATACAGCCTTGACGTACTCCTTTTCCTATTTGGAACCAGTCTGTTGTTCCATGTCCAGTTCTAACTGTTGCTTCCTGACTTGCATACAGGTTTCTCAAGAGACAGGTCAAGTGGTCTGGTATTCTCATCTCTTTCAGAATTTTTCACAGTTTATTGTGATCCACACAGTCAAAGGCTATGGCATAGTCAATAAAGCAGAAATAGATGTTTTTCTGGAACTCTCTTGCTTTTTCGATGATCCATCGGATATTGGCAATTTGATCTCTGATTCCTCTGCCTTTTCTAAAACCAGCTTGAACATCTGGAAGTTCACGGTTCACGTATTGCTGAAGCCTGGCTTGGAGAATTTTGAGCATTACTTTGCTAGCATGTGAGATGAGTGCAAACTGATTGTAATGTTAGTCAAATTGGTTATTGAGAGCTGTTCTTCACAAACGTTGAGTTTTTTTTTTTTCCCTCTGGTAACTTGTTAGGGTAGGGATCAGATCCTCCAATAATATTTTCCCAAGGTGTTCAACCCACTGTAGACCAAAAACCCGAGTTCTCTCTTTTGGCATCTTATTACTTCATTCTTATCATTTGGAGTATCATCATTATCAATGACTAATTATTATCTTTAGTATAGTGATGGACATTAAAGAAAATGATAAGATAAACTTAAGGTAATGAGCTGAAATGAACTTTTAAATGAAGTGTGCAAGACAGTAATCAATAGATTACATTTATTAAGTGCTTAATATATGGCAGACAATGTCCTAAGAGCTTTTGGTGTTTTAATAGTAGTATAAGGCAGAGATTATTTCTGGATTTTTCAAATGAAATCTAGGCAAAGACAGGATGTGCCCCAAATTACACAGCTAGTGATGTTGTGATTTTATTCCAGACAGCCTGGCTCTAGAGTAAATGTTCTTAACCATTATACCACAATGACTTCTAATAAAGAGAATTATATTAGAAAGATTGTATTTGCTCCCGTGTTTCTGTATTTTTGAATATTTTCACTGTGATATAAATTATTACTTCTGATTTTTTTTCTTGAATGAAAAAATGAAATGGTAAAAGGGGACATTAGCCAAAAACCAATTAAAGTAGAAAAGCAAGATTTTAAAGATAAGTAGTTAGTGAAATGTAAGGAAGAGGAATTGGTTCATTCCCCAGTCTGTTGTCATGAGAAGAAATCTTAACACTTTGGGATATGGTGAAGGATGATGTCAGAGTGAGAGATACTGGAGTTAGATGCCACTTTCACTTTGAAAAATTTGGGGCCTGTTGCTTGGCTAATGGCTCTTCCAGAACCTGAGATTGCAGAAGAAGTTCAGTGGCCCAACTGACAGCCACAATTGTTAGAACTAATATGAAACTGGTCAATATAGGCTCATAAACAGTTACATCTATTTGATGTAACTAACTTGATTATCTTATAAAATCTTTTGATTTTTAATGGTATCATGTAGCTCAGAGTCATTGTCCAGCCCAAAGTAACAAATTTATCCTTTTATTTTTTATTTTATTGGAATATAGTTGATTTACAGTGCTGTGTTAGTTTCACAGTTGGCCAAAAAGTTCATTTGGATTTTTCCATAACATCTTATGAAAAATCTGAACGAACTTTTTTGGCCAACCTAATATATCTATCGGAGAAGGCAATGACACCCCACTCCAGTACTCTTGCTTGGAAAATCCCATGGACGGAGGAGCCTGGTAGGCTGCAGTCCATGGGGTTGCTAAGAGTCGGACACGACTGAGCGACTTCACTTTCACTTTCCCTTTCATGCACTGGAGAAGGAAATGGCAACCCACTCCAGTATTCTTGCCTGGAGAATTCCAGGGCTGGCGGAGCCTGGTGGGCTGCTGTCTATGGGGTCGCACAGAGTCGGACACGACTGAAGCGACTTAGCAGCAGTAGCAGCAATATATCTATTCTTTTTCAAATTCTTTACCCGTATAGATTATTACAGAATACTGAGTAGAGTTTCCTGTGCTATTCAGGAGTTCTGGTTATCTATTTTATATAGTAGTGTGTGTATGTTAATCCCAAGCTCCTAATTTATTCCTCCCCACCACGTTTTCCCTTTGGTAACCATAAGTTTGTTTTCAGAATCTGTGAGTCTGTTTCTATTTTGTAAATAAGTTCATTTGTGTAATTTGTAAAAATTAGGTTCCACATATGAGTGATACCATATTGATATTTGCCTTTCTCTCTGGCTTACTTCCCATAGTATGATAATGTCTAAGTCCATCCATGTTGTTTGCTGCAAATGGCATTATTTCTTTCTGTTTTATGGTTGAATAATATTCCTTTGTGTATATATATATATATACCACATCTTCTTTATTCATTCATAGATATATTCTTGGAGGTAGAGGATATAGGCTCTGGAAAAACGATGTCAGTAAGAATGTAGTACTTATCATCCCTGTCTATTTCTCTTGATTTCTCCTTCAGAAGGAAGAGAGATAGATGCCTGTTTTATACCTCTGTCTGTTGGACATTGCAGTTTTATCTTTTTAAACAAATAGTGTTCTTGTTCCCTATGTTTAAAAGTCATTTTTTTAATACTACGCAGCTGTTTAATCTGTAACAGAGTACCACTGAATGGGTGGATTTATAAGCAGCAGAAATTTACTGCTCACAGTTTTGGAGGCTGGAAATTCGAGATCAGGGTGTCAGCATGATGGGGTCAGGGCCCTCTTCCAGGTGACACACTTTTCCTTGCATGCTTATGTGGTGGAAAGGGCTAAGGAGCTCTGGAAGCTCTCTTTTGTAAAATCACTCATCTCATTTATAAAAGTTCCACTGCATGACCTAGTCTTCTTCCAAAGGCTCCACCTTCTAACACCATTATACTGAATGTTAGGATTTCAATATACAAATTTTGAGAGGGCACAAACATTCACCATTGCACCAGCTTTTTTTTGTATCAGTCTAATATTTTATATACTAGTATTAAATCAATGATGTTTTCTCACTGATAGAATATTTCCTTCTCTTCCTTTTCTTTAGACACCCCTCCCACCCCCAATTAAAGCAGCTAGTTTTTTTGAGCTCAGTGCCTCATTGGAAGAATGTCACAAGGTCAGATAGAGCAACCAAAAGTGTCTTCCTGTTTTTGGTCTAAAAAACCCTAAGGTACCTTGGGGAAATATCATAACTGAAAGTAAGACTTCCTTCCTGTGAGTCACCAAAGGAAAAACATCTCCCCCCAAAACTGTATTGAAGATGGAGAGAGACTGAGAAAATGAGAGAAATTGTGGGGATGACTAAGAAGATGGCTGGACCTGATTGGGCTCATGTAGCTGAGAATGAGGGCTGTCTCAGGGCAGGATCCTGTGAGAGGTATTTTCAAGTGTCTGAGGGCTCACCGAGCGTGGGGTCTGTGTCCTCGTCATCCAGAGGACACAGTTGCCTTTCCCATTGAAATCCAGTGAGAACTTTGCTCCATCAGGAGTGCTGTTGCCCATCCTGGAGCAAGCCTTTGTTCAAAACCAACCTCCGCCCAACTACATGGTGTGACTAATTCTCTCTTTCCCCCAGTTTTCATACATAGGGGAAGAGTGAGTCCTTGAAGACTTAGATCAGAATGGGGAATGGAAATCTTGACAGACACTAGCTCAGTGTCTCCAACATCCCATAAGCAGGAACAATGTAAAACCCCTACTCTTATTCACATTTTTAATTGAGGTAGGTATTATACTTAATAATTCTATGACATTTTGATTATCCTTGTTTTCCCCTCTATTGCCTTACTTATTTGGATGTTTCTTTTCAATCTTTGTCTCTCCTTTTCTCTGCACATTTTAAAGTGTTGGTGTTTTAAAAGTTCCCTTTCATTCCTCTTCTCTTTTTATTTTACACAACTTTTAGAGACTGAGCCCATCCACTCTTATGACATTAACTACCACTAACATTGTTGAGATTCCCAAATCTGTTCCACCAGCTTAGACCCATTTCTAAGCTCCAAATTTACCTATCAAGGTCCCCAGTAAACATCTCCTATTTGATGTACCACAAACATTTCAAATTCAGAATATCTACAATTCAATTCATTATATTTCCCTACTCCCAACTTTCTTCTCCTGTATTTTAAAGAATATCACCACCATTCTCCTCTCTTACAGATTTGAAATCTGTCAGTCATCCTTTTGGTCCCTCCCACCCCATCCTTGCATCCAAATGATTTTCTAAATCAAATCGTTTTGAATGTATAGAATTCTGGCCCTCATTTTTCTTGTATGGATTACTGCCATAAACTCTGTACAGGGCTACCTGCTTCTATTCTGCTAAATTCTCAGAAATGCAAATCTGTTTATGCTACTTCTCCATATAGCCTTTGGGATAAAGTCTGAAATCTAGTAAGGCCTGCAAGGACCACTCTGAGGTCAGGGATTAGGCTGGTCTTGCTGAGTCGAGGAGGATAGATTTGTTTAGCCATGAGCTGGTCTAGGAGCTCAGGATTTCAGTGTCTGTTTGGACCTCAGTGTGGTGTATGAGAGCAGATTGCAGGTTTCCTTTAGGCATAAGTTCAGTTCTTCCACTTTGTTGGGCATCTTTGGAAATATCAGAAATAGCATTCAGTGCTACAGTATTTTTATGTAAAAGAGAATATTTTCAAAGGATTAATATACTTTAATCTTTTGTAATTTGCAGTACTTGAAAATATTCATTTGCTTTAGGGGATGCTTGTTGTGTGGGATTACATACATTACATCAAAAGTACAAAGAAAAAGGGTTACTATCAGCTTCTAAAATTCAAAATAAGACTTTAAGCAAGATGATATATTAGAAGATCAGTTTTTGTAGAACAGAATTGTAAAACTACCTCAGAATATACAAAAATGAGCCTAGAGAACTCAGAATTTAATGTTTCTTCCATAAGTGTAAAAAAGATTTCCTTTTATCTATGACCTATGTGACAAAACTTGTTCCCTCAGAGTTTACTTTTCCTCCTAGACGTGGTCTAGATTACAGTTCTCAGCCTCCCTGCTATTTAGGCAGAGCTGTGTTACTGAGTTCTGGTCAGTGGAACATGAGTAGAGGTGATTTGTGTCATTGTCACGACCTTATGTGTTTCCTAGCAGTCTCATAGGTAGGATTCCTCAAGGGCTAAGAGAAAATCAGAACTACATGATGGAAAAGACTCTGTCCCTATATGACCACATAGAAAGTTATCTGACCAGCAACACATGCGTTGAACTGTGACAATGTAACTGAGATATGAACTTTTCTTTGTGTTAAGTCATAAATATTATGAGGTGTGTCTTTTTCAGTAGTTTGTGTTCTCCTAACTACTACAAAGATGTGATTTTCAAAGCTCTTACTAGGTCCAAGAGATTGTGAAAAGGAGGAAGGGAGGAAGGACAAAGAAGAAGATAGTGAGATTGCCAGGCAGTGAGTTCCCTTCATCTCTCTCCAGGCTTTGGCTAGGACGTAGAGGTGTGGTGTGTTAGAGAAGTTAAGGAAACACCAGGGCTTTTGCTTTTTCTAACCTGTGGAACTCAGAAAAGAGATGCCTCATAGACATCTCCACACTAAGCTGAGAGTAATAACTGCAGCAGAATGTACTCTAAAGCTCTACAAAGCTGGGTGGGCTGGCAGAATTCCAGAACTTATCTTTCCTAAGTCACTGTCAATTCCTAAATTGTGACTGTAAATATTTTCTCATCCTCTTGAAGAGGAATACAGAATTCCTCTGGCTAGAGAGCAGTCCAATGTGTTGGAGGAGTGTCAGTATGGAGAAAGGAGTGAAGTGGCCTGAGAAAAGGGTTACAGACAGAGCTAGATGTGTGTGTGTGTGTGTGGTCTGTAGCACTAGAGAAGGCAGAGATGGAACTGATTCTGTCAAGGAGGGATATTGAATCATTCCCACCATACAGACCAACCCATAAGTTATATCAGTGTCCCAGGGTCATCCTTAAAGCTCAGGAGGGTACTCTGTCAGTGGTGTATAAAGGATCCTGATGTGGAGACAGAAGCAAGGGTCAGAAGACCTTTCTGCTCCTGCTATCTGGAGATAACATGAGCTACACACACCCCTGTTTTCTGTATTCTGTATATCATTTTAGGGATGAAATATCTGAAGGACTTAAGAGTGAGTTATCCGAAAGATATTAAAAAAAAGTTGGATAGGGGAAATGAAATTCTGGTAGATTGGATGTTTAAAATGAATGGAAATAGTGTGACACAGAAAAAACTAAAATATTATAAATCGATAATTTTAAACTGTCACTACTTAGCTGGGCTTCCTGGTGGCTCAGCGGTAAAGAATCTGCCTGCCAATGCAGAAGATATGGGTTCAATCCCTGGGTCAGGAAGATCCCCTGGAGAAGGGAATGGCAACCCACTCCAGTATTCTTGCCTGGAGAATCCCATGGACAGAGGAGCCTGATGGGCTACAGTCCATGGGGTCACAAAGAGTCAGACACAACTGAGTGACTAACACTTTCACTTTCACTACTTAGCAGGATGTTGGTTCAAAAGGAAGATTAGGCATGTTTCAAAGATGAAGGGAACCAAGTAGTATTTGCCTGTGAGAGTCCCTTAGGTATGGTAGCATCATCTGCCCTGTTTTTTGTTTTTTAATAAGATCATCTCTTACCCTAAAGCAAAGTTCTTTTTTCTATTTACTTGTCCTCTTGTTCCACTCGCACGCCTCATCCAAAATTATCTGTTTTGCTTGGCCTTCTCCACACCCCTGTATCTCCTGGTCTAAAGGAGAAAGAAGTTTTCCTGTTTTATTCAGAAGCTCACTTTGGACTTTGCTCTAGGCGCCAATTTGCCTGAGATATGGTTTTTCCTTGTCTTCTGTCTTTTCTGAAGACAGGAAAACTCTTACCATCAAAGTGTCTTACAAGTTTCCAGGCAAAGGAGAGGGTTGTGGAGTTTTGACAGAAGTCATTTTTTGGACATCTGTGAACCAAGTGATGCCTTGTGGTATCTCTTTGTTTTGTTGTCTCTACCAGCTGAACTTTTTTGCATTGATAACAAGTAGTTGAATTTAACTTAAATTTGGATCCCTAATTCTTTGTTTAGAATGTCTGCAAAAAGATATCTTTGTGCTGCAGCACTGAAATGAAAATAAATTCTGTACATAGAAGATTGCCTGTCATGTACTCCAGGAGAGTGTCGAAGTGTCGAGAGTGCCAAATCTCTTGTAACAGATCACAGGCTTTCCAAAACAGAGAAAAGTTCATGTGGCTAATTTCTTTTTCACATAGGACCATTTTTCAGTATTAGAATATCAATCTGTGAAAAGTTTCTGGCTAACTTTTAAGAGAAGCTATTTGACCTATAGTAATATGTAATGTAACAATGGAAAAACAAAATGTCGAATGTAACTGAATAAGAAATGCAGAGGAGGAAATCCTCATATAATTTGATGTGGCTTGAAATTTACTGACAAACTTTAAAAAAGTCAAAACTACAGGCACCAGTGACAGCTAACTTTAACCAATCTCCAAATGACTGAAAGTGACTTATTAGAGAAGGAACGCCAGATCCTCTAGACTCTCATAGGCAAATAATGTGAAGAAAGTTTAGGCAGAATTCTGGTTTAGGTATTAAAAAGAGAAACCTTAGATTGATAGATGAATGGTATTTTTTAAATTAGTACATTTATTGTAGTGCTTACATTTTTAACTTGAAAAGTCTTGATTAGAAAGTGAAAGTCATTTAGTTGAGTCTGACTCTTTGCTACTCCATGGACTGTATAGTCCATGGAATTCTCCAGGCCAGAATACTGGAGTGGGTAGCCTTTCCCTTCTCCAGGGGATCTTCCTGACCCAGGAATCGAACCAGGGTCTCCTGCATTGCAGGCGGATTCTTTACCAACTGAGCTATGAGGGAAGCCTGAAATGTCTTACAGTGTGTCCTATAATCAGTGGCCTCTTAGATTCAAGAGATTGTGGAAGTTATATTGCTCCCCCTCTTTCATGCTCTTGTCTCTGCCGTCCAGTTGATCTCTGAAAACTCACTACCTGTCATTATACAATCCAGTTCCCCTAAACAGTTTCCTGCCCTATAAATGTAACATGCTGTCTCAACTCTTTAGACCTGTGGCACATCCTCTGCTTGGCGTTGTTGTTTGTTCAGTCACTCAGTTGTGTCCGACTCTTTGCGACCTCGTGGATGCTACACAGCAGGTTTCCCTGTCCATCACTATCTCCCAGAGCTTGCTCAGATTCGTGTCCATTGAGTCGATGATACCATTCAACCATCTCATCTCCTGTCACCCCCTTCTCCTCCTGCCCTCAATCTTTCCCAGCATCAGGGTCCTTTCCAATGAGTTGGTACTGTGCATCAGGTGAGCACAGCATTGGAGCTTCAGCTTCAGCATCAGTCCTTCCAATGAATATTCAGGGTTGACTTCCTTCAGGATTGACCTGCTCTGTTCTTTAGCCATTGAATGCAATTTTCCTGGCATATTGCTCAGTAGTTTAAAACTCAGCTCTGGCGTCACTTCTCTAAAAAATTTTCCCTGACTGTGTACCGCCTCCATATTGTACCCTGTGCTTATCTCTGGCACTGCACTTAGAGTGCAAATCTTATATTTTTACTCATATCAATTCAACAACACACAAACAAAAGCAAACATATTTTTCATGCAGCATGGCCCCTAAATGGAAGCCAAATTCTTCATCTGGTGCTTCAGTGAAGAATCTCTGATCTGTTTCCATACTGGGGGTGTGTGATCGCACTGTGTAATGGGTTTACTGAGTTATTGCAGTTTGTTGTATAGAGTTGCCGGGCTGCAGAACTCATTCTACATATTTTAAGCAGGATAAACTATAATTCAAGGAATCCGGCTCATACATATTCATCAGAGTGCTGGAGACCATTGCTGAATTTTTCAGAAAAAATTCCAGAATACTGCTACCTGGCCTGCCAGGAGTGCCGCTGCCTCTCTCAGAGGAGGCATGTGGAATTAGGAGTGACCTGTTGAATTCAAGAATACAGTGCTATACCTGCTGCTGTTCGGGGGTCAGGAAGCCAGCACTATCCCAACCACACCTACCTCTGGACCCCCACAGAGCTTGATACGGCACTGGGACATGGCTGCGGAAAACCCAGATACCCCAGGACTGTGCCTCTGAGTAGGAGGAAGACCGGCTGATGTTCACTTGCAGATTCATTCTCATGCAAACAATTGAAGGACTTATCCAGTTTGCACTGGGAAACCTGGTGGCAAGGGTTTCTGGACCAAGTAGTTTTATCTATTCTACTCGTGCAGGTCAGGGGGGTGCTCTAGGAAGCTGAACAGAATGCTTATACCTAATTTCCTACATCTGCCATAACCAGGTGTGCTGTGTATCTCGAGCAAGGTAGAGACCTTTCTTGGGTAACTGTGTTTATACATTAAAACCAACATCTCACATAACTGTAAATCCGTGATCTGTTCTAAGACAATGGCCTGTTAGTCTTAGAAGTAGACTTTCAGCTCTGAACAGTGACTGTGCTCTGCTCATCTTTGGAACACAGTGTCCAGTACTGTGACTTGTCAAATGAATGAAGGAATGTATGCATCAATTAACTGGTGACTAATAAAAAACAAAACCAAAAACCAAACCCTGAGTCCCTTTGTCCTTTTTTTGATTCAGCTAGTAGTTCGTCTGACTTTTCCTTTACCGTCTGAGCCACCAGGGAAGCCCCCTTTGACTTTTTCTAATCCAATGATTCTCAATCGGGCAATTTTGCCTTCCCTAGGGGACATTTGGAGATGTCTAGAGACATTTTTGAGTGTAACTATTTTCAGGGGGGAGTGTTGTTGGCATCCATTGGGAAGAGACAAGGCTTGCTGCTAAATATCCTGTAATGCATAGGACAGACCCTGAAACAAAGGATTATTCAGCACAAAATGTCAATAGTGCTGGGGTTGAGAAATCTGCTCTAATTACTTTTTCTCATTCTGTCTGCCACAATATTCTTATGTCAATAGATCAGAACCCTTGAGAATTTGGACTTTCTCAAAATTTAAATCCTCATCTGTCTTTTTCCTCTTTGGCAGGGGTTTTCCCCTGTCATCTCTCATTCCATGTTAATCATTCTGTCCCCACATGTATTAATAATGGACCTCAGGGACACAGACTGGCCTTTAAGCTCTTACAATAGAATGTTTCTAGAGGGAAATTTTCTGAGAGTCTTTCTTCAACTTCTTAATTTTATAGCTCTAGATTTTGAATTAAAATTTCATTCAACTTAAAAAATATCTTTAAAAAGTGGGATTTTATTCTAAAATATTTAGAACCTTGATGGTCAATATATCAATTTTACTGAATTAGTTGATTTTTTACTTTACTCTTTCCTCTTTTTAGAATTATCTGTCCAGTAGTCTTCAAGAGCAATGAAATCTTGCTCCCAAAATTAACTTCCTAGAAAAATTCAGTACTTCTTTTAGTTTATAGAAATATATCCCTTTTCATAATTAAGTACTTCTGAAAGTGTAAATATATCACAATTAGATAATTAATGTAATTAAATGCTTATAATTAAAACATAAGTACTTAGTCATAATTAAAGTCATATATGTCTATGATCAGAACAAGGAATCAATAAAGGTCATAAAGCCTGAACTAAATGAAACTCAGCTTAAGCATCCAACTCTTACTGAGCACCTACTATTCCCCTCTGCTTGCCATTGAGAATACATTAGTGAGCATATTATATCCAGTCCTTACCCCCATGGAGCTTTCATTATTTAGTTAGGGTCTCTCTCTATTAGATAATCACACAAGTAGGATTTAATTACTATGATGAAAATCCTATAACTAAAAATCACAAGATGGTATGAAAGTAAATAGGGAATCTGACAGTATTTAGAAGTTAATCAGGAGAGTTCCTTAAGAAAATAGTGATTGAATTCATACCTGAAAGATGAGTAAGAGTTGGCTATGCACAAGCTGGAGGAAACAGCATTCCTAGCAGATGCATCTATAATGTCTCGAGGCAAAAAAAGAGTTTGTTCAGAAAACACAGAGAAGGATTTTGGATGTAATATGTAGAACTGGGAAGCCATGAAATGGTTTTAGTAGAGGAATGATTTAATCAGATTTACATTTTAAATGGGCCTCGCTTGTGGCTCAGCTGGTAAAGAATCTGCCTGCAATGCGGGAGACCTGGGTTCGATCCCTGGGTGGGGAAGATCCCCCGGAGAAGGGAAAGGCTACCCACTCCAATATTCTGGCCTAGAGAATTCCATTTACTGTGTAGTCCATGGGATTGCAAAGAATTGGACATGACTGAATGACTTGCACTTTTCACATTTTAAATGATTGCTGTCATTGTTACATGAAAAATGGAGTTGGGACAAGGAAAAGTGTGGTAGAGGAAACTAGTGAGAGGGTGATTTGGGTAGCCAGGTGAGAGATGATGGTGACTTCAATTGGAAAGCAGATTGATTTGAGGGCAAAGTCAACTGAATTTGTGATTGTTTTTTGGGGAGCAGAAGTGGAGTGTAGTGTGGTTAGGGGAGAATCATTGAAGGAGAGGAAGTGTTAAGAATGGTTCACAGACTTCTGGCTGGAGAGTCTGGGAGGATGCTGGTATCATTTACCATGATAGGTAATGCTAGAGGAAAAGCAGTTTGGGGCAAAGTGGTTAGAGATGATTAATTTATTTGGAGAGCATTCTCTATTTGAGATTCTTATAATACATTCAAGTGTCTCAACTAGAGATAATATAAACATTTGAACCAATGAGTCTGTAACTCAGAAGAGCAACCTGGGCTGGAGATATGTTTTAAATACTATTGCCTATAGATGGTGTTTGAAGAGACAGAAATAGCTGAGATCACTTTGGGAGAGAATTGAAGAGGGACAAAGACTGAGAGCCCTGAGGAAGTTCTACACAGAAAGATGGGTAGAAGGGGAAACATCAGCAAAGCAGGCTGATAATGAGTCAGAAGAAAAACCAAGGAAGTGTGGGGACATGGAAAGATGCAAGGCAAAGAAAGAGACTGTTACTAGAGGGAAGAGTGGAATCCTGTGTACTATAGAGGAAGCTAAGAGTTTAAATAGGGAAAATGTGAACATTTTCATTGACTTGGGAACATTTAAGTCATGGGTGGCTTAATGCTAGAATCTAGGCAATAAGAACAGAAGCCAGGTCTATGGCCATACCACCCTGAACACACCCGATATTGTCTGATCTTGGAAGCTAAGCACAGTAGGGCCTGGTGGGTACTTGGTTGGGAAGAACAGAAACCAGACTAGAATGGATTGAGAATAGTAGTGGAAATCGAAGCTATAGCTATATATTTTATAACCGGGAGACTAAATAAGGTTTTAGTTGGAAATTTGTAGTCTAGTAAAATTTTGTTTTTGTTTTTTAAGATAGGAGAGACACTTTAACAAGTGGTGCTGGGAAAACTGGTCAACCACATGTAAAGAAATGAAACTAGAACACTTTCTAACACCATACAAAAAAATAAACTCAAAATGGATTGAAGATCTAAATGTAAGACCAGAAACTATAAAACTCTTAGAGGAAAACATAGGCAGAACACTCTCTGACATAAATCACAGCAAGATCTTCTACGACCCACCTCCCAGAGTAATGGAAATAAAAACAAAAATAAATGAATGGGATCTAATTAAACTTAAAAGCTTGTGCACAAAGAAGAAAATTATGGTGGTGGTGGTGGTTTAGTCTCTAAGTCGTATCCGACTCTTGAGATCCCATGGACTGTAACCTTCCAGGCTCCTTGTCCATGGTTTTCTCCAGGTGAGAATACTGGAGTGGGTTGCCATTTCCTTCTCCAGGAAGGAAACTATAAGCAAGGTGAAAAGACAGCCTTCAGAATGGGAGAAAATAATAGTGAAAGAAGCAACTGACAAAGAATTAATCTCAAAAACATGCAAGCAGCTCATGCAGCTCAATACCAGAAAAATAAACAAGCCAATCAAAAAGTGGGCCAAAGAACTAAATAGACATTTCTCCAAAGACATACAGATGGTTAATAAACACATGAAAGAATGCTCAACATCACTCATTATTAGAGAAATGCAAATCAAAACCACAATGAGGTATCATCTCACACCAGTCAGAATGGCTGCCATCAAAAAGTCTACAAGCAATAAATGCTGGAGAGAGTGTGGAGAAAAGGGAACCCTCTTACACTGTTGGTGGGAATGCAAACTAGTACAGCCAGTATGGAGAACAGTGTGGAGATTCCTTAAAAAACTGGACATAGAACTGCCATATGACCCAGCAATCCTACTGCTGGGCATACACACCAAGGAAACCAGAAGTGAAAGAGACACATGTACTCCATGGTTCATTGCAGCACTGTTAACGATAGCTACGACATTGAAGCAACCTAGATGTCCATCAGCAGATGAATAGTTAAGGAAGTTGTGGTACATATACACAATGGAACATTACTCAGCTAAAAAGAATGCATTTGAGTCAGTTCTAATGAGGTGGATGAAACTGGAGCCTATTATACAGAGTGAAGTAAGTCAGAAAGAGAAACGCCAATATAGTATATTAATGCATATATATGGAATTTAGAAAGACGGTAATGACGATCCTATATGCAAGGCAGCAAAAGAGACGCAGATGTAAAGAACAGACTATTGGACTCTGTGGGAGAAGGCGAGGGTGGGATGATTTGAGAGAATAGCACTGAAACACATATATTATCATATGTAAAATAGATGACCAGTGCAAGTTTGATGCATGAAGCAGGGCACTCAAAGCCAGTGCTCTGGGACAACCCAGAGGGATGGGGTGGGGAGGGAAAAAGGAGGGGGGTTCAGGATGGGGGGGGCTCATGTGCTCTCATGGCTGATCTGTGTTGATGTGTGGCAGGGGCCACCACAGTGTTGTGAAGTAACTGTCTTCCAATTAAAATAAAACAAATTAAAAAAAAAAGATAAGCGAGACAATAGTATGTTTAAATGGTAACCAAGGGAATTCAGTAAAGAAGGAAAGTTTGAAGTTTTGTAAGAGACAACGGATATAATCCAGAGGGGGAAGTTCCTGAGAAAGTGGGAGGAGGTGGGATTCATAGCACAGAAGAAGAGATTTTCCTACGATGGAAAATACTTCCTATTTAGTTAACAGGAGGAGAGAGATAACAAATGTGAAGTTTAGAATATATAAATGTGATTCCTTTAGAGTGAAATATGACTTAAATCCTCTTAGTGATCTGAGATTATTTGCATATATACCTCCAGAGCTTGAAATTAGTGACCATGTTATTGGGAGATTAAGATGTAGTAGTACATTTGTGGATACTTTCCTACCTGAGGAGTACTTAAGACATAAGGTGCTATAATCTTATTTGAAGTGAATTGATATCTCTGTCACTCCACTGGCATGGAGCCTAGGTACCTACACACTGCAGGTCTCACGTCTCACACCCACAAGGTGATTTGATAAGTACCCACAGGCAAACAACCAAAATAAAAGTTGATGGGCACTTGAACAACCAGGGGTTTATAGACTTCATCAGGATTGAATAACACTTTGGGATTAGTTTTTCACCCGTGTTTTGGACAGCATAGGAATAGAAAGATTTGCTAAAGTCCTAAGATGCAGAGGCACCTTTGGCTGTGATAGTGGCAGTGGTAATGTGTCGGTAAGAATTGTATTTGACCGCAAGAGACAAAAAAATTCCACCACATTGGCCTAGACAATACGGATTCATGTCATATAATAATCAGTTCTTTGATACATATTTCTGGTGTTGTTTCAGGGACACAACAACGTCAGGGCCAGCATCTTTGTATTCTCTTGATCTTTCCCCACATTCACAGTATGAGTGCTGACGTCCAACCATTGTTTCTGCTTTCAAAGCAAGAAGAAGTAGGAACTTTGAGGTGGTTACTAGTTGCATGTGTCCCTCTTTATCAAGGAAGAAAAATTCCCCAGAAATCCCTCCGGTAGATCTCTGCTTACATCTGGGGCCAGGGGGTAAAGGAAACTGACAAAGCATATGCTTCACTATGTAGCCTCGTTGGTGGAGGCATCATGGTAGAAAAGGGTGGGAAATAACTCTTGGGTAGTCCAGTCAGCAATGTCTATCACTTGGCAATAGGGGACTAAGGAAGCACTCCAGGAGGAGATAGAAGTGACAAGCCATGGCCTGGGCCAAAGCAGAGGAAGTGAGTCACCAAATAGCAGTGGCTCTGAAGAGACTGAAAACAGATTGGTGTCTGAGAAAGGAAATCTTTAGGAAGAATGTGGTCTCTAAACCATTCCCTGGGAGCTTCAGGATAGTATCATATCTGTTTTACTTACCAACATATTACCAAGTACTTAGCGTGGTATCTGGTATGTAGTAGGCTTTCAGTGACTGTTAAATTAATGCATGAATGAATCCTCTATGACCATGGTGAGATAAACCCAAGAGAATAGTAGGAAGAATCTGGTGCTGCCTCACTTAATTTGGGATGTATTTCAGTGGAGTTGGGGCCGATTTGGCAGATTAAAATAATTGATTTTGACAGATTGAGAGGAGGACATAGCTTTTTATTTTCTTTTCCAATGTATGTCCTAGAAAGGGGCCTGTTTAAGAAAATTGCACAGAATTGAGGAGTTTCGGAATGAGAGGAGTTTCAGGGCTTCTTACCCACATAGGGACAGCAGGAGAACACAATGGGGAAGACGGGTCCAGTGTAACCCAGTCCTGTCATGTCCACACATGTCTTTCTTTAAAGGATATTCTGCACATTCAATTAATAAGAGACCAGAAGAGTTTCCTGGGGAAATTTCACTCCTGATTAAAAATTCCATTTGTCTGTGAGCTGAGCTTATTTTAATAAATTGATAGAGAAATGAATCTGAGGCTGCTAGTTCTTTGGTCCATTTAAATGAGTCAGAGTGAATTGAATCTTTCCAATTTTTTTCAGTTTTCTTTAGGCTGCACAGTCATATATTAATAGTATTCTCAAAGTTATAAATACACTGAAATAGATTTTACAATTGTGAAAGTTTAAAACCTGTGATTAAAAAAAAAAACAGAAAAGGGGAAGGAAGCTCTGCAATCTATCTTCGCTTAGATTCAGAAATTTTAAAAATTTGAAATTTATACATAATTATTTTATCCATGTTATTCTTGAATTCCTTTACATTGTTATGATCAAAGTTCTGCAAAACTTGCTTATTCTAAAAGTCATTTTCAGTGAACTGAAAAAAAAAACTTCCTACTCCTCCTTAGAAATTAAAAAAATAATTAACTTGTTGGAAGCCATAGAAGAACCAGAATGTTAGAGCAAATAAAGAGAAGAAAATTAAATTAGGATCCTTTTTCATATATTTTTTCAGGGTGGAGAGTTCTTTTCTTAATTGAGAGACTGTAGGGAAGTAATAAGTAAAAACAACTATGATCTTCCCAGGTGGTGCTAGTGGTAAAGAATCCAGCTGCCAGTGTAGGAGACACAAGAGATGCGAGTTCAATCCCTACATTGGCAAGATCCCCTGAAGTAGGAAATGGCAACCCACTCCAGTCTTCTTGCCTGGAAAATTCCATGGACAGAGGAGCCTGGCAGGCTACAGTCCATGGAGCTGCAAAGAGTCAGATACGATTGAGCAAAAGTAACCATAATTAATGTTGTTTTCCTAGTTAGATTATAATTTGCTCTGGGGCCTCCCCTGTGGCTCAGCTGGTAAAGAATCTGCCTGCAATGCGGGAGACCTGGGTTCGATCCCTGGGTTGGGAAGATCCCCTGGAGAAGGGAAAGGCTACCCACTCCAGTATTCTGACCTGGAGAATTCCATGGACTGTATAGTCCATGGGGTTGCAAAGGGTCGGACACGACTGAGTGACTTTCACTTACTCACCTGTGTTTGAAATTCAGAATAAGAAACATTTAATTGTCTCCATTATATATAATACAATCTATTTAGGGGCTTCCCTGGTGGTTCAGATGGTAAAGAATCTGCCTGCAATGCAAGAGACCAAGGTTCAATCCCTGGGTTGGGAAAATCTCCTGGAGAAGGGAATGACAACCCACTCTGGTGTTCTTACCTGGAGAATTCCATGGACAGTGGAGCCTGGTGGCAGGCTATAGTCCATGGGGCCACAAAGAGTCAGACATGACTAAGCAACTAACACACACACATAGTAAAACTTTATTCTATATTATGATTAGTTTTGTGGCCTAAGGAGCACCAGACCCACCATCTGGTATCTGGTCCAGGCTCTTCTAAGATAGGTAACTTTAGGCAAGTCACTTCTATCTATGGAGGTTCAAGGTTCCTCTTGAGAGAGTTGGACTAACATTTTGCTCTTCAGTCTTTTTCTGCCTCAACATACTGGATAGTTGCAGTATTCAATAATAAATTCAATAGTAATAGTATATGTACTAGGTTTCTGCAGAGAGTCCAAATGAATAGAATAAATACATGGGAAGGGATTTATTATGAGGGATTGGCTCTTGTAATTATGGAGGCTGAGAAATCCCATGAAATGCTGCCTTCAAGCTGGAGGCCCAGGAGAGCTGGTTGTATAGCTCCAGTCCAAACTTGAAGGCGTGAGAACCCAGAGGGGCCAGTGGTATAAGTCTCAGTCTGAGTTCGAAATCCCAAGAACCAGAGGCCTGATGGTGTAAGTCCTGGTTCAAGGCCCAAGGCCCCAAACCAGGAATGCTAATGTCTAAGGGTAGGAAAAGATGAATGCCCTAGCTCCACAGAGAGCAAATTCACCCTTCCTCCATCTTTTTGTTTTATTCAGGCCCTCAACAAATTAGATGATGCCCACTGCATTGGGGAAAATGTTTTTTTTTTTTTTTTTTAACCCAATCTACAGATTCAAATGGTCATCTCTTCTGGGAGCATCTTCACAAACATACTCAGAAATGTTTTACCAGCTATTTGGACATCCCTTAGCCTAATCAAGTTGACACATGAAATTAACCATCACAAGCTATATTTATTGAGTTGCTTACTATATGTTACATGCTGAGTTAGGGACTTTTCCTTGTTTCATTCTCAGCACATGAAGTTGCATTATATTTTATCATAATCCCCAATTGAGAGAGAGGGAAATTGGCTCAGAAAATGTAAGAAACAAAGGAAGGTCACGCAACTAGTGAGTAACATATCTCTTATTGAAAAGTGAAAGTGTTAGTCGCTTAGTTGTGTCCGACTCTTTGTGACCTCATGGACTGTAGCCCACCAGGCTCCTCTGTCCATGGAATTCTCCAAGCAAGAATACCAGAGTGGGTTGCCATTCCCTTCTGCAAGGGATCTTCCCAACCCAGGGTTTGAACCCAGGTCTCCTGCATTGCAGGCAGATTATTTACCATCTGAGCCACCAGGTTGTTTAGAGCCACCAGCTCTATCTCTTATTAATTCAGGGCTATCTAATATTTAAGTGTTTGTTCTTAGTCCCTGCATTATGCTGCTCCTTATAGTCATGATTCTCAAATGGGGCAGTGATAAGTTTATGCCCCTTGACCCGTGGATATATCATGATATTGATCTGCCAGGAGATTTTAAAAAGCTCACTTGAATATAAACGAACTAGGTGATCTTTAGGCTTCTTTTCATAGATAACATTTATGACTTTGGGATCCTGCTGCTGAGAAGGAACAAATTGAATCCAATAAATTCCATTGCTTTTTGTGGTCCTCAGATAGCCTGCACAAATCTGCCACTCATCAGTTCCTCCTAGTCTCCTTCAATAACTCACTGTCTTCAGAAGAGCCTCTGATCAGAAACTTCATTAAGTCAGCTCTGACTTGTCTTAGATCATACCTCTTAGATAACATATTGAAAATGCCAGTGGGTCACCTGTGGTGCCCTTCTAATTAGACTGCCTTAGGCATAATTTTGTTAATATTGCTATAATGACAAATAACCCTGTCACTGATGCCTGTGATCCAATTACAACCTGTACATCTAGCAATTATTATCTTTATAGTTGGCAAGGATAAGTTGACTGAGGGTCACTTATAAATGAGAGTCATACCCACATTTCAATTTTCTGATATCCAGAAGATGTGTCATACCTTCCATCAGGATCTTTTCTCATGAGAGGACCCCTTCTGAAAGGACTGGCAGAAAAGAATGCATCATCAGAATCAGACTCTCACCTGGGCACATTTTTATGCATTTCTTTTCCTTTCCTGCATAACAGTTGGAGAGAGCAGAGATGTCTAAAAATAGGTGAGACCCTTGACTGAAGGAGAAGATTGGAAGAGTCCTGTGGAGAGCTATTCCTGGAAGCTTTTGCAGATTCTTTAGAGCTAAAATGTAACCCAAAATAGAAACAGGATGACCATCACATTTGGCTTAACTGCCTATGGAGGCACTGCCTCTTTTAAAAAGTGTTTTCAGAGCATATGGTGTAGTGTCTTACTTCTGCCTGGTGGTATTGTCCTTAGGCTTCCCTCGTAACTCAGTCAGTAGAGAATCTGCCTGCAATGCAGGAGACCCGGGTTTGATTCCTGGGTCGGGAAGAATCCTGGAAGAATTCCTGGGTTGAGAAGATCCCCTGGAGAAGGAAATGGCAACCCACTCCAGTATTCTTGCCTGGAGAATCCCATGGACAGAGGACCTGGAGGGCTACAGTCCATGGGGTCGCAAGAGTCGGACACGACTTAGCAACTAAATCACCACCCCTGTCCTTATTATATGAAAGGCTGCTCCTCAGCTTCAGCTGTTTCTCATTCCTGTTGTGGGTTTTCTTTTTTCTTTTCCTTGTCCTTCTCCTCCTGCTTGGCTCTGCCTCTGACTGGGGTGCATATCCCTATGCCCTACACTCTTCCACTTCAAGCTTTAGGTGTGAACAATGTGCTGGGGAAGAGGGAAATGAGGGGCTATGCAGACTTATACTATCTTTGTCACAAGAGCCTCACAAGAGCAATATTTTTACCTGCCTGTTCCATTGGTCCAGCCATAGTCCTGCTTCACTAACTCCATAGGCCACTGATAGTTCATAGTTCAAAAAGGCTTGGAGTTCCATGCTTCTCACATGGAGTCCAAATAGATTGTATTCCAGAAGACAAACAATAGAGCAAAGCCTACAAGTTTTACCTCCACCTCACCATCTGGAATGGCTCCATCACCTTTTATTGAATACCGCCATGTGCCAAAACTTATGCCAGGTGCTTTACATGTATTAATATAAACCGTCTCCCTTCTGTTCCAGCTTTCAGTCCCTCATTACTGTAAAAGATGACTCTGGTCCCACTTTGGCCCTTATTCCTTGGACTAAATTTTCAGGAGCCACATGGAGCCTTCTCTCTCTTGCCCAAAGTCTCCCATCTCAGCTTTTCATCCCTACGGTTCCTGACTGGGTCCCCACTTGAATCCTGTCCTTTGTCTCCCTCTTCCTCAAGGTATCCTCCTAGTACCATCAACCTGTGAAATTTTCACTCTACTATCAGAATCGGGGACCCTGATCCTCATGTTGGGATACTGATCTTTTAGTTATTTTCCTGAATACAGTTTGGCATGAGAATGCAACAAAAGCTTAGCTCTGTGGTTAAATGCATATCAGTATCTCAGGTGTATTGTGGTTCAATCAACTTTTACAAGTTGGTCCCAAATCCAACTCTAGTGCAGTTTCTTTGTAATACGTGTCTCGAATTGTATTCACTGGATTTACAAATGAAGTTTTGGAGCTTAATCTATTAATATGTTAGGGACAGTCTACATTTTGGACGTATATATTAATAGAAAAAGTTGCAGTTTTGTAGCTTGAAGAATTAACTTTAAAACATTTCTTTTAGGAATAGCAATGTCTTTTTCTAAATGAGACTTAAGTTGTGTCCTGTGACAAAACTAAATTAAGTTTTAAATAAATTATGTGGCTTTCTACTCCAAATCAAAGCAACCAGCCAAAATAACTGGCAACTGTAGAGAATGCTATTGGAAAGTAAGTTCTTTTTTCCTGAAAGGAAAAGAAAGTTTGTGTCATTTCCATCTCTTTTGGTTCACATCAAGCTCAGCTAGTTCCTGGCATAGAGTCACATTTCAATAAACATTGGTGAGTGTTGGTTTTGAATAAACAGGATGCTCTAGTGTCTGTATCTTTGCTAGCAAGTATTTCAGCTGAACTAAATTATTTATCTTAAATTGAGTATCTTCCCCCGCTGCCCCAATACTTTTCTCTGATGCTTATTTTTGTAGTGTGCAATTAAAGGTTGGTGAATGGCTGTTACAAACGATGGCATATTGGTTGAATGCCCAGACCAGGAGGAGAGGGTCACACCCTATCTTATTCTTGTCACACTATTCTTTGGATGAGGGAGTCAAGAGTTGGTTTGGAGCTTTTGTATTCAGCCTGTCGCTTGGTTTATTGTTTGTCTGGAGTCCTTTATGGTTGATGAAAGGAAGCAGAGTTCTAAATGGGAGCTCATTGAGTCAGGATCCATGTCTGTTCACCGTCATGCCCTCCTTTAACATCTAGCCTAGAGAAGGAAGGAAATAACTACCGTTTGCTAAGGATCTACTGAGTCAGGCACTCTTCTGGGCAGGTTGTACACATGGTCTCATTTAATTAACACAGCGGCCTTATGATACAAATTTAGAGTTGAAAAAACTGAAAAATATAAGGCTTAAGGAATTTGCTAAAATCATGTAGTTATGAAATTCACCATTGTATACTCAATTCCTAGCAGTGCCTTATACATAATAAAGTTCAGTAAATAAATACTGTTCTGCCTTTAATGTTCCTGCTCTTTTCGTTGTCAAATGCTGCCTATCCAGTATTTGTACTTAATTTGATAGCCCCAAGAATGGTTTGAGACATCTGGTGAATGTGCAGGGGTTTTCATGTTTGGCATATATGTTATAACCATTCATCTAGTTATACCCACTTTTTATGTGGAGGAGGATGATGATTTCTTTTCTGTATTTTTTTAAATTCAAAAATAATTACTGAGAATCTATTGGTAAAATGGGTTATGGTGTTCAAGATAAACAAGTAAGTTTCTATCTCTAACACAAAAAGCTCAAAATGTTATGAAGGAGACACATGTTAACACAAAATGACAATATATATTATATGTATATAAAATCAGTGTCACCACTGACAGGGGTTTTGTGAGAGTCTCCAGCTTCTGCCACAAAGAGACTGAGGTAGAGGTGTCTTAGGGAAAAATAACATTTGAGACTTAAATAATGAATTATTGCTTATCAGCTAGATAAGAGAAAGGCATCCAAGGTCATAGGGGCAGCAAGAACAAAGATACAAGATTTGAAAAAATCTGCAAGACATTCCCAAGTGGTGCTAGTGGTAAAGAACCAGCCTGCCAATACAGGAGACATAAGAGGCAAGGGTTGGATCACATGGTTGGGGAGATTCCCCTGGAGGAGGGAATGGCAGCCCACTCCTGTATTCTTGCCTGGAGAATCCCATGGACAGAGGAGCCTGGTGGGCTACAGTCCACAGAGTCTCACAGAGTCAGACACGACTGAAGTGTCTGAGCACACATACATGCAAGACATTCATGTGATTGGATGGTGGTTTGCATGTAAAGTTATCATGGAAGGATGAGGATGAAGAAGTAACTTGTTAATAAATACCATACCATTTATTTCACACTTACTGTATGCCAATTAGATTGCTACGAGCTTCATATAATAATCATCATCATAATGCCTGGCAATAACTTATGATTATTATTTTTATTTTAGGAATAAGGACACTAAGCCTTTGGGAATTTAAGCTTTGGCTTAATTCCAAAGTCACACAACTAGTGATTGACAGAGCCAGCTCTTGAACCAGGTGAGTCTGACACCAAAGCCATTGTGCCTTACCACTGCAGGACACCACTTTCCAAATGTAAAAATTCCGGATGGAAATGGTAGCATAGGCTGTGCTAAGAAATTTGGATTTTATTCTCCTCACTATGAGAAATAATAAAAAGATTTAAAACTGTTTAAAAAAAGCCCACCCTGTCTTTGACAGGCTTGGCAATATATTTCTGGATGTCCTCAGGCAAGGGAAAAGAAAATATAAACACATGCTGCTGCTGCTGCTAAGTCATGTCAGTCGTGTCTGACTCTGTGTGACCCCATAGACGGCAGCCCACCCGGCTCCCCCGTGCCTGGGATTCTCCAGGCAAGAACACTGGAGTGGGTTGCCATTTCCTTCTCCAATGCATGAAAGTGAAAAGTGAAAGTGAAGTCACTCAGTTGTGTCTGACTCTTCACGACCCCATGGACTACAGCCTACCAGGCTCCTCCGTTCATGGGATTCTCCAGGCAAAAGTACTGGAGTGGGTTGCCATTGCCTTCTCCATAAACACATGGGATTACATCAAACTAAAAAGCTTTTGTACAGCAAAGGAAACTATCAATAAAATGAAAAGACAACCTGATAAATTGAGAAGATGTTTGTAAATCATATGTGTAGTAAGGAGTAAATATCCAAAATATGTATGAAGAACTCATACAACTCAATAACAAAAAAATACAACCTGATTCAAAAATGGATATAGAACTCGAACACACATTTTTCTAAAGAAGACACACAGATGGCCAACAGTTCTACGAAAAGATGTTCAGCATCACCAGTTATTAGGGAAATGCAAATCAAAACTACAATGAGATATTGCTTTATGCCTATTATCCAAAAGACAATAAATAACAAATGTTAGCAAGGATGTGGGGAAAATGGAACCCTTATACACTATTGATAGGAATGTAAATTGGTATAGCTACTGTGGAAAACAGTATGGAGATTCCTCAAAAAATCAAGAGTAGGAGTACCATATGATTCATCTATCCTACTTCTGAGTATTTACCCAAAGAATATGAAAACATTAATTTGAAAAGATATATGCATCCCTTACTTCATTGCAGCATTATTTACAATAGCCAATATGTGGAAATGACCAAAGTGCCTACCAGTGAGTGAATGGATAAGGAAGTTATAGTTTGTATAGAAAATGGAATACTACTCAGCCATAAAAAGACAAAATCTTGCATTTGCATCAACATGGATGGACCTAAAGGGTCCATTATGTTCAGTCAAATAAATCAGAGAAATTCACTTAATATGTGGAATCTAAAAAACAAAACTGACAAACATAACTAAGCAGAAACAGATTCATAAATACAGAGAGCACAAACAGGAGTTTGCCAGAGGAGAAGGGCATGGGGGATGAGTGAAACAGGTGAGGGAAATTAAGAAGTACAAGCCTCAGTTACAAGTCATGAAAGTGATACATACATACAGAATAGAGAGTACAGTCAATACATAGTCAATAATAATGTAATATCTTTTTATAGTGAACAGGTGGCAACTCGACTTATCATGGTGATCATTTTGTAATGTATAGAAATATTGAATCACTATGTTTTACACTGGGAACTAACATAGTATTGTAGGTCAATTATACTTCAAAAAACAAACGAACAAATAAACTTGCAGAGAAAGATTTGTGGTTACCAGAGGCAGGGGGTGGGAGGAGGGGAATTGGATAAAGATGGTCAAAAGGTACAAACTCCCAGCTTAGGCAAGATAAGTACTAGGGATGTGGTGTGTAATATGATTGATATAATTAACACTGCTGTATATTATATATGAAAGTTGTTAAGTTAGTAAGTCCAAAGAATTCTCATCACAACGAAAATGTTTTTATTTTTCATTAATTTTGAATTTGTATGAAATGATGGATGTTCACTAAATTTATTGTATTCATTTCATGATGTATGTGAGTCAAATCATTATGGCATGTACCTTAAATGATGCTGTATGTCAGTAAAACTGGGAGGAAAAAAATAAAGCTTTCTAGCTACCTTTTTCCAGCCTGTAGAATCGCAAACAAGCAAATGAAACCAAACCAAACCAAACACACAGAGAACAGAATAGTGGTTACCAGAGGGGGATGGGTAGGGGAGAGGGCAAAATGGTAAAGGGCATCAACTGGTGATGCTTGGAAACTAAATTTTTGGTGGTGAGCACACTGTAGGGTATACAGAACTAGATGTATAATGTGGTACACATGAAACTTATGTAATTTTATAAACCAATGTTGCCTCAATAAAAATAAGTTAAAAAATTATCTTTGTTTCATTTAAAAAATTACCCTTTTAGGATTGGATTATGGACATTGTGGAGCCTGGGATACCAAGAAGGAAAACCTTTCATTCATAGAGAGATATTATGGCTTCATGACCCAGATAATCCCAATGGTATTATCCCACTCACCTAGAGCCAGACATCCTGGAATGTGAAGTCAAGTGGGCCTTAGGAAGCATCATTATGAAGAAAGCTAGTGGAGGTGATGTAATTCCAGTTGAGCTATTTCAGATCTTTAAAGATGATGCTGTGAAAGTGCTGAACTCAATATGCCAGCAAATTTGGAAAACTCAGCAGTGGCCACAGGACTGGAAAAGATCAGTTTTCATTCCAGTCCCAAAGAAAGGCAATGCCAAAGAATGCTCAAACTACTGCACAATTGCACTCATCTCACACACAAGTAAAGTAATGCTCAAAATCCTCCAAGCCAGGCTTTAGCAATGCGTGAACCATGAACTTCGAGATGTTCAAGCTGGTTTTAGAAAAGCCAGAGGAACCAGAGAGCAAATTGCCAATGTCCACTGGATCATCGAAAAAGGAAGAGAGTTCCGGAAAGACATCTATTTATGCTTTATTGACTACATCAAAGCCTTTGACTATGTGGATCACGGTAAACTGTGGAAGATTCTGAAGGAGATGGGAATACCAGACAACCTGGCCTGCCTCTTGAGAAATCTGTATATAGATCAGGAAGCAACAGTTAGAACTGGACATGGAACAACAGACTGGTTCCAAATAGGGAAAGGAGCACGTCAAGGCTGTTGTCACCCTGCTTATTTAACTTACGTGCAGAGTACATCATGAGAAATGCTGGATTGGATGAAACACAAGCTGGAATCAAGATTTTCAGGAGAAATATCAATAACCTCAGATATGCAGATGACACCACCCTTATGGCAGAAAGCGAAGAAGAACTCAATAGCCTCTTGATGAAAGTGAAAGAGGAGAGTGAAAAAATTGGCTTAAAGCTCAACATTCAGAAAACTAAGATCATGGCATCTGGTCTCATCACTTCGTGGCAAATAGATGGGGAAACAGTGGAAACAGTGACAGACTTTATTTTGGGGGGCTTCAAAGTCACTGCAGATGTTGACTTCAGCCATGAAATTAAAAGACACTTGCTCCTTGGAAGGAAAGTTATGACCAACCTAGACAGCATATTAAAAAGCAGACACATTACTTTGCCAACAAGGGTACATCTAGTCAAAGCTATGGTTTTTCCAGTAGTCATGTATGGATATGAGAGTTGGACTATAAAGAAAGCTGAGTGCCAAAGAATTGATGGTTTTGAACTGTGGTGTTGGAGGACTCTTTGAAAGTCCCTTGGACAGCAAGGAGATCCAGCCAGTCCATCCTAAAGGAAATCAGTCCTGAATATTCATTGGAAGGACTGATGGTAAAGCTGAAACTCCAATACTTTGGCCATCTGATGTGAAGAACTGACTCAGTTGAAAAGACCCTGATGCTGGGAAAGATTGAAGGCAGGAGGAGAAGGGGATGACAGAGGATGAGATGGTTGGATGGCATCCCCGACTCGATGGACATGAATTTGAGTGAACTCTGGGAGCTGGTGATGGACAGGGAGGCCTGGCATGCTGCAGTCCATGGGGTTGCAAAGAGTCGGACACGACTGAGTGACTGAACTGAACTGACTGAACTGATGGGTTGAACCAAAACAGAAGTGGGGACAGAGACAGAGGATAGATTCCATGATTTGTTGGAAGTTAAACAAGGAAAGATTTGATGATTAATATAGCAAGTGAGGGGGAAGATGAGAGTAATTTCCAGTTTGGTGATGTTGATCGTTTGCACTGGGACGTCGTTAATAAAAAGGATACTGGAAGAGAAATAGGTTTGAATCATAGGAAAGAAGAGCTACTAAGGTGAATTTTAGTAAGTAAAGAGTTTGAGACTCATCCAGGTGGAGAAGATAAGTAGTTACTTGGAACTAAAGCTCAAGATGTCCCAGGAGAGGCTGGGTTAGGACTCCTTTGACTTGGAAATGATTAAAAAGTGAAGCATCATGAATCCACCATGGGTGTACATGTCATGTCAATGTATGGCAAAACAAATAAAATATTGTAAAGTTAAAAAATAGAAAATCAACTAATTAAAAAAAAAACAAAGCAATTCAATTTGAAAAAAATAAAAAATAAAAAGTGAAGCATCAGTATTTTAAGGGAATTATTAGTGGCGGAGGAATCATCTAAGAAACTGAGGGGGATCTGCCAGAGTGATAGGAAGAGGGCCAGAAGAGAGAGCTTGGAAGACTTGAATCTAAGAGCTGTGGAAAGAGTGGGAGAGGAGGAGGTGGGGATAGGAGGGTGGGCTCTCAAAGAGGATGACAGGAGATCAGCAAAAGAGGAGGGGAACACAGGAACAAGGCAAACAGATACCGGTATAACCTGAGCACAAAGAACTGGGAGTTGGTGATTAACTTGGAGGAAAGAAGAGTAATAACTGATTAAGTCCCTACGAGGCACTGGAGGGAAGAAGGTGGGCAAGAGAGGCATCACTTCCTCTGAGCCAGGTGAGATGGAGTTGAGTAGGCTGAGAGGCAGGTTAATGTGAAAGCAATTATTTTTTTACATGTAGTTTCAAATTGAGTTATAATTTTAAAAGTCAGGTGAGAGCTTGTGTAGGTGATGATAATAAATAATTGACTCAAGAGCAAAATCCTCTTTCCTCACAGGGAATTTTTGTGAATTAACAGGAGAGTCATCATTAGGGAAATTTTCAGATCCTGAGAAAATCAAGTAGTGTCCTTCTCACTTTCTTCTTCTCTAACATCCTTATGTAAGTACAAAACAGGTTAAAATGAACATAGGGGGGATCCCTGAAGAGAAAAATGAGCTCCATAGAAGAGTTGAAATGATAACCTGTCAGTATTTTACATTAATCAAGTGCCTCGTGGCTTTTATTTCCCATGTTCCCTACCCACTCCTGTGTTCTTGTTTTCCCTTTTGTCTGGTACACCCCTCACCACCTCCTCCTTACTACGCCACTGCCCTCCACTTTACCTCCTTGCTACAAGGCCCCTCAACCTTCTTTCTCCTCTAATAGCAGAAACACTTTTTATATTGCTCTTTGCTGCCCCATCTCTCATACCTTAGAGTTGTGTGTATGTGTTTTGCTTGTCCCATTTGACATTATGTGTCTACACAGGGAATGTCTTCTGCTTTTTCTTTTACTCTCCACTGTTCCTTGCTATTACCAAACACTGAATAAATATTTACTGAACAAATACAATGATTCCCTTTTTATAGATGACAAAAAAAAGATAGATGAGAAACCATAAAGCTTGTGAGTATAGAATTTAAGACTGTTCAGAACTGAGGTCTTCTGATTCCAGGCTTTTAACCTAAACTCCTTTCCTGTCTAGAAACGTTAGACAAGTGCTAAGGGGGCACCTAGGGGGGAAAAAATGAAAGTGTGCATTAATATAGAAGCTCAGATGACCCAGGAAATACCAGCTGAGTCACTTCTTACTCTGCCAGAAGCTGCTTGTGAGGTCATCCACCTGAGTCATGGCAGACCTTGCCTAGTTACTCTGATGTGAGGGACACATCCAGTGGGCTCAGCTAGAGCTCAACTGTTCTTTAAGGATATCTCTGGCAGTCAGTAGAGAGAGAGAGTTTGCTGCTGCCTTACCAGAATGGTATTTTACTTTGTTAGCACTGTTAGCCCTTTGTTAGTACTGTTACCTATTTAGTAGATATCCTTGTTTTAAGTAGGTATATGATAGAATGAAATTAAAAGACTGCAGCCATGAAATTAAAACACACTTTCTCATTGGAAGAAAAGTTATGACCAACCTAGACAGCATATTAAAAAGCCGAGACATTACTTTGTTAACAAAAGTCTGTCTAGTCAAAGCTGTGGTTTTTCCAGTAGTCATGTATGGATGTGAGAGTTGGACTATAAAGAAAGCTGAGTGCCGAAGAATTGATGCTTTTAAACTGTGGTGTTGGAGAAGACTCTTGAGAGTCCCTTGGACTGTAAGGAGATCCAACCAGTCCATCCTAAAAGAGATCAGTCCTGAATATTCATTGGAAAGACTGATACTGAAGCTGAAACTCCAATACTTTGGCCACCTGGTGGGAAGAACTGACTCATTGGAAAAAAACCCTGATGCTGGGAAAGATTGAAGGCAGGAAAAGAAGGAGATGACAGAGGATGAGATGGTTGGATGGCATCACCGACTCAATGGACATGAGTTTGAGTAAACTCTGGGAGTTGGCGATGGACAGGGAGGCCTGGTGTGCTGCAGTCCATGGGGTGGCAAAGTGTAGGACCCGAGTGAGCGACTGAACTGAACTGATGATAGGATGATCCATGCTGCCCCTATCACATACTGACATATTTTCAGTTATTTTTGTTTATGTCTTATCTGTACATTTGTAAAGAAAGGTCAAATAAAATGCATTTGTAAATGAAAAAGTTGTACTGTATAATTATTACCAGACTGGCTCCAGACAATGTTGTGTCTTCTTAGCCTGCTTCTCCCTTAGTTTCCTCTATACTCACCTTAGCTGCTTTTTCCTCATTTGAAATGGTTGTTCTTTGCTAACTGCCCAAGTCCTATTTCCAAAGATTAACTGAGAGTAGTTTAAAATAGTATATTTGCCAAGATATTTGTAGTTTAACAGCATGTGATTCTCTACTGGTAGATTTCATTTACTAACTAGTGGTGAAGGAAACTTTTTTTTTTTGCAGTTAATTTGCGTGATACTTAGATAAATTACGTTACAATGGCAACCACCTATTATGGCCAGGAATGAAGTCCACCCTGGATGTGTAGTATTTATATGGTTCATCTGAAAAAAAAAAAGACTTTGTCATATAAGATTCTATGGTGGTATAGTGTCAAGATTTAACTTAGTTCACAAATCCATTGTTGGATTTTGCCTTTTCCTCTGTATCAAACCTGTAAGATATGGCATTTGTCTCATTTCATGAAAATGTGGAAAAAAAAAACAACCCAATACCATCCATATTCAGCTTTTCCCCCTTTTCCAATAGTTTGATAGAGATGAAGCTGAAAAAAAATCCCTATTTTGGAATATAAATTTTCCTGGCAATACCTTGTCCCTTCAGTGCCTTGTATTTTTATAGCTCTGACTTTGTCCCTGTTATCTTTTACACTCTATGCTATTTAAAATTTTGTTAGTAGAGTCTGTCTCTGTGTCACAGATCTTATCTGCAGAGGCCACTAAGACCATAGTGGGGGCTACTAAAAGTGTTTCTCATGTTTTGGACCCCTTTGTTCTTTGCTTTCAGTTATCTATGAAATGGACACTGGATGAGTCCTCATGAATTGCTTTTGGGAAAATAAGAAACTTGACAGAAAATGCATCACAATTGTCTAATGGGATGACATGCCTCAACTTACTGTAGACATAAAGAAACTTTGCAGACAGCCAACCCACAGTGAGCTAACTTAACTACCAAGGAGTTCACAGCAACCACAAAGACATGTGAATGCTTGGCATGGCCAGGTTACATTTATTTTGTACCAAGCAAAGCAGAAAATTACTCTATAGTCGAGTTACTTCCTCTTTTGAGGAACCAAAAAGACAATAAATGTAGTTAAAAACAGAGACACAGATGGTGGTCAAGCTTGCAATAGGCCCAGTGAAAGAATAATACTTCTGGGTTGTGACTTGTGGTTCCTCAGGAGGGAGGGTTGGCCTGGAAAGAAGCCACTGGATGAATTCCTCTAACTTGGTTGCACTGAGGAAAAATCTCCACTTTCCTCCATGGACAAAAGTTAGCTTGATCCATGTATTAAAGTCTGGGTAAATATAAATATTTGACTTTGCTTTTTGAAAGCTTCTTAATGCATTTTGATAGTTACTTTTCTTCAGAGCTTTAATCTGGGGAGATATTGTTTTTTCCTCAAGATGAACAGTGGACTTAGGATAACTGGGCACTTTCTCTGGTTCTGTTGAAGAGATTTCAGAATCTATAGAGGTCAGTGTGTTCTTCAAAGTTTCTGGTTGTGTGACTTTGTGAAGTTCTATGATCTCTTTACCCTTTTCTCCATCCAGAACCTCTAAACAATGTACATTGGAGCAAAAATTCTGGTTTCCCAGTTCTGTCACCTTCTTCTTTAAAGCATCAATGTCTTCCTTCACAGAGAAGATATCTTCAGCTGTTGTGCACTGTTTATTTTCATTAACATTCATTTTGGTTTCCAGTACCTCCATCTGCTTCTGATAGAAGTCAGTCCTTTCCTGGATTTTTGATAATGTACAGATTATGCCAGTCATTTGGCTGAGGAGTTCAAGCTGGGCGGTTTTAATATCTTGGAGCATTACTAGAAGATTCATTTCTTCATCAGCATTAAGGTCCTCTTGATCACAATCATGGGAAGTCATAGTTGGACATCTGGTTGAATTCGGATACTGATTGTTACATTTGTGGTAAGCATTTTTAAGAGATTGTCTGATCTTGGAGAAATTTGAATTCCACATCTGCCCAGCAGCAGCTTTTACCCTTTTGACTTGAAGTTTGTACATCTTTCATAATGAAACAAGAGACAAGGTGTTGGGAAACCTGACCAAAATCAAAGAAAGAAGCAAAGAAATCGAAGAATGAAATGGTTTTTCTCTTACTCCTTGTTGGGTATCTTTCCTGGTGACATTGTTGAATGTCCTATGGAGAACATCAAGGGCAATAGCAGGCCCTCTTCGATGGTTAGTTTCTTATAGGGCAGTTCAGCTGGAGAGCTCTGTGAAATACTGAGCAATTGTGTGGAATCCTTCATAGGCTGACCCGAAGCTGATGTCACAATGGCTGCTGGTCTAGAATTTCTTTAACCTTAGGGCTATAACTCTCAAAAGTTTTGGTCACAGGACTCTTTTTCACTTGTAAAAATTGAGCACCACAGAACTTTTGTTTATGAGTTATTATCACTCGATATTCCATATTAGAGATGAAAACTAAGTAAATCTTGATATTAATTCACTTAAAAAGTAATCCCAATACATGTTAACATATATGACATATTTTTATGAAAAAATAATTATATCTTCCAAAAGAAAAAACCATGAAAACTATGGCATTGTTTATATATTTGCAAATGTTTTAAATGCATGAATTAATAGAAGACACACCAGGAGAAATATCAATAACCTCAGATATGCAGATGACACCACCCTTATGGCAGAAAGCGAAGAACTAAAGAGCCTCTTGATGAAAGTGAAAGAGAAGAGTGAAAAAGTTGGCTTAAAGCTCAACATTCAGAAAACTAACATCATGGCATCTGGTCCCATCACTTCATGGCAAATAGATGGGGAAACAATGGAAACAGTGACAGGCTTTATTTTGGGGGCCTCTAAAATCACTGCAGATGGTGATTGCAGCCATGAAATTAAAAGACGCTTACTGCTTGAAAGAAAAGCTATTGACCAACCTAGACAGCACATTAAAAAGCAGAGACATTACTTTGCCAACAAAGGTCTGTCTAGTCAAAGCTATGGTTTTTCCAGTAGTCATGTATGGATGTGAGAATTGGACTATAAAGAAAGCTGAGCACCGAAGAATTGATGCTTTTAAACTGTGGTGTTGGAGAAGACTCTTGAGAGTCCCTTGGACTGCAAGGAGATCCAACCAGTCCATCCTAAAGGAAATCAGTCCTTCATATTCATTGGAAGGACTGATGCTGAAGTTGAAACTCCAATACTTTGGCTACCTGATGTGAAGAACTGACTCATTTGAAAAGACCCTAATGCTGGGAAAGATTGAAGGCAGGAGGAGAAGGGGATGACAGAGGATGAGATGGTTGGATGGCATCCCCGACTCGATAGACATGAGTTTGAGTAAACTCTGGGAGTTGGTGATGGACAGGGAGGCCTGACATGCTGCAGTCTATGGGGTTGCAAAGAGTCAGACACAATTGAGTGACTGAACTGAACTGAACTGAACTTTGATTCTCATATCTGCTTCTGCATTTTATCTGTTGTCATATGTTGTTTTGGTTGAAGTAGATTAAGAAAATATAGCCTCACATAAATACATAAATGGAGAGGATATTTTAATGACCTTTTCAGTTAATTAAAGCTTTTATTCTTTCTACACCACTAAAATTTGACAAATGATAATTGATTAGAAGTTAAGTACAATGTGTAATCTTAGACCAGAATAATACTGTTACGTTAAAATTCACTGGTCTATCTTCCATCTTTAATAGATGTGTAATATCATGCATTGGTCATTTGGAAAGTAATGATTCACTGAATAATGCAGATCTTTCAAATGGTAGCTCATTTTATTACATAATATCCGAATATCATGTTCATTAATATCCCACCAATCGCACTAGAAAAGTCTTTGAGTATTGGCAAGAGGCCAAGCTCGTGGTGGCAGATAAAATTTCCCAAAATTTTAATTTTAGCTTGCAAAACTTGAAATTTATTAAGCTTGTTAGTTGTTTTTCTTGAAGTGACAGGCTCTCTACATCCATTTTTTTTTGTGTGTGCAAAAATGCTTGCCAAATACCCAAGTATGAATACCATAGTTGGCTGCCAGTTTTTCTTTCAAAATGATGTTGCATGAAAAAAGCAGCTTATTTGTAACTCAAATAAGTACTTTTCCTGGAGACAATTATATTTTTGTAAGCAGCAGAAGTGCTTTATGGGTACTTCACATTACATCATCTTGATATTAAAATGACATACTGAAGGTTGAGATTTAATAAAATGTAAAATTTTACTGCTTCATCAAGGATGTTCTAGAGCTAAACTGGCTTTTTCTTGTATGCCTTCTTTTTCTTTTTCTCTGATTGAATGGAGGTGAAAAATATAATCACTGTTGGTAGTTTAGTGCTTTTGCCTTGGCTTGTGCTAAGGTATCAATTTTACCCACCATTGGTTTTGCAATGCCATTTGGAAAATTAAAATGACATGATAACTATGTATGTCAAGACATAGTCCAAGTTTATTAAAGAAGATATTCCTTCTTGGATCAGTGGTGGTTCCAGCCCTCTACTAAATCATTCTTTCTCCTATTTATGTTTAAATGCAGGGCCAGCTGCAGCCTAGGTTTTGGTATAAACTCTGAATTTAGGTAAAAGTAGTTTTAGAATTTTGGCTCATCTGTGATACTTGGGATTTTACTTTACTGTCCTATCTTTGAATCCCAGGTTAGTAACCTTTCCAAAACTTCTAGAAACCTTAACAAACTCTTGCTGAGAAGAAATATTCTCCAAGAGGCAGACTATCACAGAAAGATATTTGGAGTCAGACAAGGTAGCCTTCAAAGCTGTCCCATTTACTTTGGCCAAGACCATCTTATCCATCAAGCACTACAAATAACTTAGTACTATGACATTTCAAGGGCCAGTAAAAATAAATATTCGAGAGCTAGAAAGAAAAAAAAAACTGCTCAGAATATCAAAAGCTGCAAGATTGAAACAATAAATGTTTAATTAAATATCTCCAGAGTGTACTATTATATCATCTTCATTAATTGTTAAGTTAGTATTAAAATTTCATTACATTTGGAGGCAATTTGTAGATTAGATATTCTTGCTTTACAGAAATTCCCAATTAAATTAGAGGGACCGCATGGAGCAATTACTCCCTCCAGGTTAATAACAGCTAAGACTTATTGGATACATACTAGACATTGTTCTAAATATTAGCTTAATTAACTGAAATTCAGAGAAGTCAAATAACTTTCCTTTCTGCTAAAAAATGCGCAGAGTGAAATTTCATATCCTTATATTCTGGCTCCATGGGCCATGTGTTTCTCTACTGCCACACACACAAATATAATAAAAATATGTATTTGTCAACTCAGAAAGACATTTTGCTTTTTAGAAAAAATACACTATATATTTATAAAAACTCTTTCATTAAATTTTTAGAAATATGAAATAATGAATTGTTTGCTTATTCATCAAAGCTATTTGAAGAACTTTGTATAGACTTTAGAAGTTGAACTATCTCTAATTCAAGCAAGTAAACATGAACATTTAGAGGCTATTCTTGCCTTAATGTAGTGAAAGTATAGCAACTATAATATAAACAATAGATTTAAAATTTTTCAACTAAAAATATTCATGTATACTGATTTTTTTTAAAATTTTACTTATTTATTTTTGGCTGCTCTGGGTCTTCATAGCTGCAGGGGGCTTTCTCTAGTTGCAGCTAGTCGGGGCTGCTCTTCATTGCAGCGCTCAGGCTTCTCATTGAGTTGGCTTCTCTAGTTGTGGCACACAAGCTCTAGGAGCTCAGGCTCAGTATTGTGGAGCATGAGCTTAGTTGCCCCATGACATGTGGAATCTTCCCAGACTCGGGGTTGAACCTGTGTCCCTTACATTGGCAGGTGGATTCTTAACCACTGGACCACCAGGGGAGTCCTTATACTGATTATTTTTATAAAACAAAAATGAATCTAGTAGTTTTGATGCAAACATAAACCTATCTGGGTTTTTTATTACTTACCTATTAATGTTAATGAAAGTAGCTTCAGCCTATCTGGGGCTTGTTGGATAGTGAAGAGCTGTCCCCATGGACAGTAGCCTGCCAGGCTCCTCTATCTATGGAATTCTCCAGGCAAGCATACTGGAATAGGTAGCCATTCCCTTCTTCAAGGGGTCTTCCCAACCCAGGAATTGAATCCGGGTCTCCTGCATTGCAGACAGATTTCTTTACCATCTGAGCCACCAGGGAAGCCCTGTATTGGGAGAATGCAAGCCTATTGATTAGAGTGAAGTTGTGAGAATAGTCAACACGTGAATGAATAACCGGGATTGAGCTGACCTTTTGGGATCTTGCTAGAGACATGAAGCCATTTAGGACTTCATAATATTGAAGTAACCAAAATAACCTGGCAGACTGGAGCCTAGTTGCTGACTCTTATCAAGGAAAAATGTCCTCCAGGTGGATGGCTTTTAAAGAATGATTCTTGGAGCCAGAAAGGTCAGGGTGCAAGGCTCTCCTATTCATTGACTCTGTGTGCTTGGTCAAGTTGCTAACTTCTCACAAGAGTGTAAAATGGGATAATAACAACACCTATTTTGTAGAGTGATTTTGAGGATTAAAGTGGTCAATACTTGTAAACTCTTTCTGCTCCTCTCTAACCATCCTCTTACTCTCCTTTTGAATGAGAGAGGAAATGGTGAAGAGTTTTAAACTTTAGCTCTGCTCTCCTCGTCCCTTACTCTGCCTTTCGTTCCTCTCTTTCAATAAAAAGGCCACTCTACCATCCTCTGACCAAGATGTAAAGCATGTGCTGCTCACTGTTCAAAATCTACAAAGGCAGATAAAGCATTTGGATTAGAAAGACACCAGAATGCATCAAACAAGGTCAAACAAACTGGCATTCTGTCTCCTAGTACAGCTAGTATAGCTCGCACAACCAGCCATGGTGTCAGGCAGCCAGGCAGGTAATAACCACTGGAGAGATGGCTCTAATAATAGATAATATTATTCATGTTTAAAATGCTGGTGTTTTTTGAGTAAGTTAACTATAAATTAATTATGGTAGAGTCATGATTATCTATATAAAATCACCCTGATTTACATCTTTTTAAATATGGTTTTTTTGAGTTGGGAGAGGAAAAAAAGGGGAAAGTGTTAGTCATTCAGTCATGTCCAGCTCTTTGGGATCCATCCCATGGACTGTAAGCCACCAGACTGCTCTGTCCATGGAATTCTCCATGCAAGAACACTGGAGTGGGTAGCCATTCCCTCCTCCAGGGAATCTTCCCCACCCAGGGCTCAAACTCCAGTCTCCTGCATTGCAGGTGGATGGATTCCTTACCATCTGAGCCACCAGGGAAGGCCCCACTGGGGGAGAGTGGGATAGAATTATGGTTATCATGCTAGCAGCTGGGCATTATTTGTACCCTTTATGTTACACCTGCAGTCATCTAGTACTGTCTGTGTACCTAGTGCTTGTGAACATGAAAAATTATTAAAGGTCTTTTACTTCCCCTCCAAAATTTGAGGACCAAGTTTATCAGAACCTGCTCCCTCACCAACCTGAAGATCACTTGTTACGTGCAGACTGAGATAAAAGATTGAGAAAACAAGAATCATAAAGGTCTTTCAGATTTGGTTAGGGTGGCTGACCCAAGGGGATAACAGTGTATTCATGAGGAAGCCCTAATCCAATGTTACACAAAGTAACAGAGCTATTTGCTTCTACTTTTCTGACACAGATAAATAGAACAGTATTATGGACTCTAAGGGAGAGGGCGAGGGCAGGATGATATGGGAGAATGGCATGGAAGCATGTAAATTATCATACGTGAAACGAATCGCCAGTCCAGGTTCAATGTATGATACAGGGTACTTGGGGCTGGTGCACCGGGATGACCTGGAGGGATGGGATGGGGAAGGAGATGGAAGGGGGTTCTGGAAGGGGAACACATGTACACCCTTGGTGGATTCATGTCAATGTATGGCAAAACAAATACGATATTGTAAAGTTAAAAAATAGAAAATAAACTAATAAAAAAAGAAAAAAAATACTTTTCTTCCTTTTTAGTCATGAGGAGTAGAAGAGAATGAGATTGAAATCAGAGTTGTTGTGCAGGATCATGGCAGGAATGCAGAGGAAAGCAGAAGCATAGTGTTTATGAGACAGAGCGTGGTGCAGTGATGCCACTGTCTCAGCAGCATGAAGTGATAAAACTGAGTGATATTGATAAGACAAACTGGTTAGAGTGATACGTGGGGTGAGAGAGCCACTTCTACTCTGTGGTGCCAATAATGTTTATTCAGTTCAGTCATTCGGTCATGTCCAACTGTTTGTGACCCCATGAACTGCAGCACGCCAGGCCTCTCTGTCCATCACCAACTCCCAGAGTTTACCCAAACTCATGTCCATTGAGTCGGTGATGCCATCTAACCATCTCATCCTCTGTCGTCCCCTTCTCCTCCTGCCCCCAATCTTTCCCATCATCAGGGTCTTTTCAAATGAGTCAACTCTTCGCATCCGGTGGCCAAAGTATTGGAGTTTCAGCTTCAGCATCAGTCCTTCCAATGAACAGCCAGGACTGATCTCCTTTAGGATGGACTGGTTGGATCTTCTTGCAGTCCAAGGGACTCTCAAGAGTCTTCTCCAGCACCACAGTGCAAAAGCATCAATTCTTCAGCCCTCAGCTTTCTTTATAGTCCAATTCTCACATCCATACATGACTACTGGAAAAACCATAGCCTTGACTAGATGGAACTTTGTTGACAAAGTAATGTCTCTGCTTTTTAATATGCTATCTAGGTTGGTCATAACTTTCCTTCCAAGGAGTAAGTGTCTTTTAATTTCATGGCTGCAATCACCATCAGCAGTGATTTTGGAGCCCCCCAAAATAAAGTCTGTCACTGTTTCCACTGTTTCCCCATCTATTTGCCATGAAGTGATAGGACCAGATGCCATGATCTTAGTTTTCTGAATGTTGAGTTTTAAGCCAACTTTTTCACTCTCCTCTTTCACTTTCATCAAGAAGCTCTTTAGTTCTTCTTTGATTTCTGCCATAAGGATGGTGTCATCCGCACATCTGAGGTTATTGATATTTCTCCCGGCAATCTTGATTCCAGCTTGTGCTTCATCCAGCCCCGCGTTTCTCATGATGTGCTCTGTATAGAAGTTAAATAAGCAGGGTGACAATATACAGCCTTGATGTACTCCTTTTCCTATTTGGAACCAGTCTGTTGTTCCATGTCCAGTTCTGACTGTTGCTTCCTGACCTGCATACAGGTTTCTTAAGGGGCAGGTCAAGTGGTTTGGTATTCCCATCTCTTTCAGAATTTTCTACAGTTTAATGTGATCCACATAGTCAAAGGCTTTGGCATAGATGGTGTTTATGATACCACTTTAAAATTATATGAAACAAATGCCAGAAGAATATGATGAATGGTGATGAAAAAATGATAGAATGATGATTTTGATAATTGGTAATGATAATTTAATTTTTCATTATAACTAAAATTTTATGGTCTCTTTCTGGTGTGCCCTGAATATATTTATTCTCCAGTCAAATTTCTATCCATCCCTTAAAAGACAGGCTGATAATACTTTCCTTGTCCTATCCTATTCTGATTCTCCCTGTATTCTTATCAGTGCTACCAACCTGTTCTGGGTCCCTACCCAACAGTTGGTGAGTCTACCTCCTCTCCAGATTGGGAGCTCCTTGAGGGGAGAGACTTGCTTTTCAATTTTATATCTCCAGTGTCACAGATTCTAATATATGGTTGGTACTCAGTACATTTTAATTCAATGAATGAATGAATGCACTTGTGAATGACTGTCAAGGTATACACTGGGTCTTTCCTGTACCAATTTCTGTGGGTAGCTAGGGAACATATTGCTTGCTTCATAAAGGTAATCTGTGATAACTTTTTTCAGTTCCTGAGGGATCATTTAGCATTTTGGGATAGGGATTTGATAATTGTTTCCCTGAAGACTTGAAGCAGTTAAATGTCAGGAGAAGTAAATCAGGTAGATGGAGATAATTACAAACCTGGAAACAGCTATGGTGTGGATGAGAGAAAGAGCCCAGTAAATAATGATAACAGCACTGGTATTAATGGCACTGATCCTAGAGGTGACTAAGATACCCAGCATACTTCCTCTGCAACAAATGAAGTTTTTTACGCCTCCAGGGAACCATGGATAATCAGTGTATTCTCCAAGCCCCGGCAGGAATGCCTGCAAACACATTTGTCATCAACTTGGGTACACAGGCACTTATCTCTTTATTCATGTCATCTTATACTCTGAACTCCAAATTTACAATGAACTCTATCCAGCTTATCTAGACATACTGTTCACCATTTAGTTCCAGTACCCTGGAGGCACATTAGTATTTTATGTAATCTCTCCTCCCTGTCATCTTCCTCCAGTTCTTTCTGTTATGCTTGGCTCTGCCTGGTAATATATTATATAAGGTGCTTGGTTTCTCTAATTCTTAACTTCACCTCTTGGTTTCCCTTCTCAGATATTACCTTTAAACCTCTACTCCCTTTAGCTTATGATTGACACTCTTTTTTTTACAGTGCTTTATAAGTCATGATGTGCACAATTGATGTAGCCATTAAATGGCGCAAAAAAAGGAAGAGAAAGTGAAAGAAAAGTGTTTTTGCTTAACCATCCACTTTCCTTTAATGGAACCAATGAATAAATCCAGTTAGTCTTTAAACACCTCTGTTTCACTGAATTTATATCATTCAGCAGATCTTTTTGAAAATCATTGTATGATGAATGCTGCCCGGTGTTAATTTTCTGTTTTGTTCCTGAATTGCTCTATACTTCATTTATACAACTCCCCAAATTAACAGGTATGGATTACGTAGTGATCACAAAGGAAACAGGGATTTAAAATGCAATCATAAAGTGTGAAAACTGAAGGATGTTAGTTTTCTCATTTCTAATTATGAATACTGTACTTTGGATTACAAGATCCAAAGAGCTATCTTCTTTAAAGTTTTAAGGATTTTAATGTGGAAGACTGCACTGGCTTTCCTTAATGGTACTCACCTTGAAAGACATCTGTTATTGTGGCATTTTGTGTTTCTGAGGGAATTTGCAACAATATCTCTGTGAAGTAAATGTGTATTTATCACTTGGCTCTAGTTTTCCTTCTGTTATTAGTCTGTTCTCTGTCACTCTTAGGCCTGTTACTTCCCATTCTGTTTCATCTGTACAATAAGAACAACGTAATGCCATGGCTGGTACTCAAGGAGTGTCATAAAGGTTAACGTGAAAATTTCTGTTGCATCTAATTTTTAACTTTATATAATATCTCTTACTTAAAAACCATAAACTATTATTATTTTGCACTGTTTCTGCAGTGTTTTTCTTTAGGAATTTCATTTTTAGAATCATTTCCTCTCTTCGTTTAAACCTACCTGCATCCTTTCTCCTGTATCAGTTTGAGTTTCAAAGATCTTATTTAACTTTCCAGGTGTATTATTTCTCCTTACACACTCTGATTGCACAGAACAGAACAGAAAATGCCAGAAGGCAATTATAGAACTGAAGGTTGTTTTCTCTTCCTTCTCTATCTAGGTATTTGCAACTGTGATCTAAAGGGGAAAGTATTTAGTCATTGTTTTAGATATTTATTGAAGGCTCCCTGCACCCCAACCAAGAAATGTGTATTGCTTCTACAGCTGTTTCTGTATGACAACTAGAGTGTGAAAGGCATTTAACAATATTTCCCTGGTAGCTCAGATGGTAAATAATCTGCCTGCAATGCAGGAGATCCAGATTCGATCCCTGGGTTGGGAAGATCTCTGGAGAAAGACATGTCTACCCACTCCAGTGTTCTCGCTTGGAGAATCCCATGGACAGAGGAACTTGGAGGCTACAGTCCATTGGGTCACAAGTAGCTGGACACAACTGAGCAACTAACAGTTTCAACTATAAGGCTGAGAATTTGTGGGATTTTTTTGGTTTTTCTAGCCATTTCTTTCTTGAAAATTGAGGTCTGTTTTTGGTGGTCTGAATGTAATGTAAGTATCAAATGACAGAAACAGAGAGTGATAAGGCAGTTCTATTAGACACATATTTCAATAATTTTCAGCTTTAGCTTTTGGCACTAATGGCTATGATTCTCACTATAACTTGTGAGAATTAATTACCACTCATTCTATTTATGTGCTCCTCCACAATGTAGTACAAAGTGATAGCGAGCTAGTTTAAGCCCTTGGGCAATTTACATATTAAAATAGGTAGAAATCTTTATCATGACCTCCATTGGACTTCACATTTAAAATTTTCAATGGCACTTAAAAAAGAAAAAAGACGATATTTCTGAAAATTACATTCTTTGTTGTTAAAAAGTAGAGCTGAAATAAAAATGGACACCCAGGCTAACTTTTATGATTGAGAGTGACATAGCTCCTTGTGTTGTTCTGTGCTTAGTTGCTCAGTTATGTCTGACTCTTTGCGACCCCATGAATTGCAGCCTGCCAGGCTCTTCTGTCCATGGGGATTCTCCAGGCAAGAATACTGGAGTGGGTTGCCATGCCCTCCTCCAGGGGATCTTCCCAACCCAGGGATCGAACCCAGGCCTCCTGCATTGCAGGTGGATTCTTTACCAGCTGAGCCACCAGGGAAGCCCTGAGTCAAGGGAAATGGCCATCAACCAGGGCAGAAGTTCTGTTACCCACCCTCCCAAGGAGATAGTTCCCAACAAGGATCCTCTTGCCCCGTGTTGTTCAAGCCAGTAGAATGAGACCAAGTTTGGCTCAGACACAAAGGAAAGCTTCATTCTTTGATCAAAGAATGGAGAGGTTCCAGATTGAGCTCTAGGGTACATTCCCTCCTCCACAGAAGGAAAAGCTGAGGGCAGAGCTGTTTTATAGGGATCTTGTCAGTGGGAGAGAGGAGAGTTCTCAGAGTTCATGTAAAGCTGTGTTTCAGTCAAGATGGCACACAGAGCAGGCACAGCACGCGTCCTGCTGCTCCCGTCTTGAGCAGTGTCCTGCGCAGTGCTTCCCTGCACAGCCTTCTGAGCTGAGGGAGCGGGCACAGCCACCATTTTGCACGAGGAACTCTGGTCTGAAACTCTGGGTGCCAGGCCTCTGCACTTGGTGCCCTACGAGCAAGTGAAACTAGACTAAGCACAAAGGAGAAGAAAAAGGTTAGACTTTTCTTTACTACCTAGATTCTATTTTCATTCCCGAGGAATGGTTATGGGCTTTGCTGGTAACAAATCTCTCTTCTGTCTTTTGTCCTGCACCTTATTCTTGATGGGTTCTGAGGGGTGAAGGTCCATCTTCTGCAACTGTTTCCTGTTGACTACAGGTGCCTGTCGTCATACCCTGGGTAGAGGAGCAGAACTTCTCCCCAGATGCCTTTAGATACGTTTCTCACAGGCCTTCCTTAAAATGTAGGTGTCTGGCTCTTTTGCCTGTAGGCAAACCTGTTCCCTGATGTTGAGCCTCACTGCCATGGCCTGCATATCCCTGCTCACACTTCTGCTGTTTTTCAGAAAAGGAACTTCAGGTCAGAGGAAGATTCAGAATGTCGCCTACATACTGGAGGAGAGTTCCCTCCTCTAGACGTAGATCTTTTAGGTCTTTAGCTGAAGTTTCCCCAAAGATGGTGGAGAAAGTTTTGTATACTTAGGGCAGGGTTGTGCAGCAGAATTTTGCTGTGAGTTTGGGTTCTGCCACTCAAAAGAAAAATTTCTTGTGATCCTGGGGCTAATGGAATACAGAAAATAGCATCTTTTAAATCGAATATGGAATACCGGGTTCTAGTGACAGTAGAGTAGCCAGCAGGGTGTAAGGTTAGGGATCACTGGGTATATATCCTAGGTGGCCTCACTGACTGCCCCGAGGTCCTGTACTGTGTGGTATTCCCCATTGGGTTTCTTTATAGGGAAAATGGGGGTATTACAGGCTGATTGGCATGGTCCAATAAGGCCCTGGTCATTTAGGTTCTGTATAACAGGAGCAATGCCCAATAAGGACTCCCGACAGAGAGAAGGCCTTATTTTCAATTGGATCATGTTTGTACTATCATGAAACTGACTTCTGTAGCTATTCCCACCCATCCCTGGGCCCAGACCTCAGGATTTACAGCCGGGAGGTTTGTCCTTAGTCATTAATAGTATCATCTTGTACCTTTGTCTAAAGGGACACCAATCTCCAGTTTGTCTCCCATTAGGTGGCCTTCAATTTATGTAAGAGTATCTCTTCCTCAGAGGGGTATTGGGCACTTAGGGACATATAAGAGGGAATGGGTGTTAGTATGTTCATCTAACTTGCATTCTGCAGTGGCTCTACAATGCCTTTTCTTGAGGCTTCCCCAATACCTCCATAATTTTACAACTCTTGTGACAGAGTTTGCCTGGGTCTGGTGTTCAGAACTGAATAAGTGGCACTGGTGTCAACTAAGAATTCAACAGGCTTTCCCCTATGTCCAATGTCAGTTGGGTCTCTTGGGGGTCAATTGTAGTGCCAGCTTAGGAGCCCTCTGGCCTCATCATTCTTCATCTGTTTGAACCATATGCCTTGAAGGGTAGTGGCCAAGATTTGCCATTTCTATTCTCCTTTGGGGTGGTAAGCATATTCTCCTTTCCATTGTCCCTCTGGTTTACATATGGTGCAATGATTGGGTCCTAGTTTTCTTGGCTTGCTATCCATGTTTCCATGGGGGCTAGGGGTCACTTATCAAGAGTTGAGAGTCTCTCTGGGTGGTTAGTCCAGATTCCCATGCTAGTTGGTTGATTTGGAGGGCAACAGTCAGTAGATGTGCTTGCCTCTGAGCTTTTTTATCCTCTGACTTTTCTTCCTGCATATCTTGGTTATTAAATACACAGTAGGCAACCCCAAGAGGTGAGATAGAGGTATCTGGTTCTACTTCCAAATTCTGAAGTCTACATCTAATGTCAGAGACACTTTGGGAAATGAGATATGACCTCAGCATTGCATTCCCTTCCAATGAGTCAGAGACAGTGGCAGAAGATTTGAACATATTCCCTGAGGAGTTCTAGGAATGCTTAAGGTTTTCTGTTGGTTCCTGATTGATTTCATTTTTCTTATTCTAATTGACAGAGTTCTTTCCTGCTGCCTGGATGCCCTTAAGAATTATATTTTTATAATGGGTCAGTCTCTGTCTTCCACCTTGTTCCATTATCTAGGTGGTCCCAATTGGGTTCATTATCTGGTACCATTTGATTCCCTGGTCTCAAAATAGCTTGACCTGGATTGTTTCTGTTCTCTTTGTCTGGCCTTTTCTTCCCCCATTAGGAGGAGGCTCTGGGTGTCAGCCCAAGTGGGCTCATAGGTCTGAAAGACTCCCCTGATCAGATTCAGGAACCCTCTAGATATTTCCTCAACCCCTTTCTCTGAGTCTTCCAGTTATACAGATCAGAAGTGGTAGATTGGTATATATCTGGCTGAGCACTTCTTCTCCCTTAGGGACTTGCCTCAAAGGGAGTATTTTTCCTGATGGGTTGTTGGACCCTTGCTGGTAATTAGTTATGCTTCATGTAGAGGGATCCATGGGCTTGTGGTCCAAATCAAGATATATAATCTCAGTGAAGGAGAGTGCATATCTATTTATCTTTTTTTTTTTTTTTAGTATTTATTTATTTGGCCACACTGGATCCTAGCTGTGGCATGAAGGATCTTTTTAGGTGAGATATTTGAACTCTTAGTTGTTGCATGTAGGACCTAGTTCCGGGCCCCCTGCATTGGGAGCATGAAATCTTAGCCACTGGACCACCAGGGAAGTCTCCATATCTCTTTTGAAGGCCTTTGTTTTGATAGAATGCCATATAACAAATTGTACATAGGGAATTTTATCTGATGTCTTTTGTCTCTGCCATAGCAGGCCCAATTGTAAAATGATGTTGTAATTTAGAGATGGGCCAACTTTCCATCTCCCAGCCAGATTAGAGCCAGGCTGTCTAAGTACTGAGGAGATGGTTGGAGTGATTTTGTAGCACTCAAATGCCATAAGATTTGACCCAAATAAGCTTTCTGATTCAGGAAATTAGGAGCCAGCACCAAACTATTAATGAATTTCTTGAAAGACTAAAATAGGAGACATACAATATGGACTCTGATATAGTTGAGGGTCTCCCTTAAATTTGCAATGGCCTGTGCTTGGGATAGCTAGTCCCTCCTCAGTCAGAATATCTCATGGGAGGTTAGATGGACTGCCTCTGAGTCAGAGCAGCTTAGCCACGTTAGTTCCTGGCCAACTTTGTCACTGGGGAGTGGCCCAGGTGTCTGAGGAGGTGGTCTCCTCTTTCCTCCTTTCAGCTGAAGAGGAGACGTTTTTGAACTTCTCACCAGGTACAAGCTAAAAACATGAGGGATTTCCATGGGATACTCCCCAGATTGCTGAGGAAGAGAGCCTGTGTAACCTCAGTTGAAAAGGAAGCACCCAAGATTCATCTCACAAGCAGTGGGAGAGGAGAGGTCCAGCAGTGGATGTTTCCTGTACTTGCCAGCAGCTCACAGGGCTTCCTGAGAGTGGGAATGGCTCTCAGGGCTCCCCAGCCCACTTCAGAGAAACTAGTGCTGACTAGAAAAGGTCAAGTCACCAGTTGTATACCTACCTTAGGACACACTCAGGCATCCTTGGTGCTTTTCCCTGAACTTGGACAAATGTCCTTCTTCCATTTTGTCAGATGGTTCTTATTACCTGGGCCCTTTCCCAATCTCACTATATGCTAATGGGGCTGGCAATTTTTTTTACCAAACCAAAAGTGACTATGAAGAATGCTACTGTTAATCCCTGGAGGTTGGCATTGAGAGCATAAAGCCTGAGTGCAGCTGCTACCACCCTGTAGAGGTGTCAAGAGGACAGTACCACAGGTCCCCTCTGTCCCCAGTCATCCAGTACTGTAGGAAGGCCACCCAGAGGCAATGGGCATGAGTTTCAGTCTCTGATCCCCAGCAATGCCACAGTATGATTTCCTCAAAGGGGAACAGTCCATATGCCTCTGGGGGCCAGGCTGTGTGGGGACCACACCTGGTTATCAGGTTCCTGGGCAGAGTTGCTCTGAATTTGGCTGAAGGCTGCTGCCATTCTACCCTCTCAGAGTTACCCAAAGATCAGAGTTGATCATTGTCACACAGACCTCTTAAAACCTCTGCTGTCCTCCCACTTGGAGTCAGTACAGGCCGAGAGCCCAGTGAATAGGTGCAGACAAAAAGGTCAAGGTCTGTCCCTTTTCAGTTGCCAAAATTTTGTTACTCTTCCTTTCAATTTGGATCCCAACAAAGATCCTCCTGCCTGGTGTCATTTGAGCTAGTAAATAAGACTGAGTTTGGTTCTGAAGCAAAGCTTATTCTTTGATCAGAAAATGGAGAGGTACAAGCTCATGTTCTAGAATACACACTGTCCCTGAAAGGCCATAGGTGGGGCTGCTTTATAGGATTCTTGTCAGAGGGAGAGAAGGCAGAGTTCTTGCAAGTCAGGTGCAGTTGTGCTGTTCCCCATGCTCCAGAGAGCAGTGCTGGGTGAAGCATCTCTGCACATGTCCCACTAAGCTGAAGTGGTGGGTGCAGCCATCTCACACTAGGAATTCTGGTCTGAAGTGCTAAGTTCAAGGCCTTTGAATGTGGCACCATATAAACAGAAGAAACTAGACTAGGCACAAAGGAAAAAATTGGTTAGACTTTATTACCCAGAGTATATTTTTATTTCCTGAGACCTGTCAATGGGTAAAAATTCTACTTGTGCCTCTGATGCAAAGTGACTGAGATAAATTTGGGTGGCTTGTTTAGGTATCTCTGGTGATCAGTTGGAAGCATGAAAGTGTTTTATAAGAGATCTTGGGAGGTCAAAGTTACAAAATTGAATGTCTTAATTTTATTGCTAATGAACCAAGGATTAGCAGATATGATACATCCAATACTTTATTATGAAATTCTGACAGCCTTTGGGACTAGAACTTGCAGTGGTGATTCAAAATCTGAGAACTTCTAGACCTAAATTTCCTGTAGCAGTGGAGGAGCTGCTATGTTCATTGTGGCTCTTCTAGCTTGTGGTTTTCACCCAAGCTCTGTAGTGTATTTCTCAAAGTGAGGAGGAAAGAAGGAAAGGCTCTTTGGGACAACTAAATCAGCTTTCATTTTGACTTTCTCTCCTCTTTCAGTAACCACTTTAAAAGGAGGTGTTATCATCAAGCACAGAACCTGCTTCATTCCCACCCCCACTGCTTTTCTGGACTCTTCCCACCTGTACACATGTGGGGTCTCTACCTGCTGAGTCATCACAGCAGAATGGTAAGTCAGTTTGTGGCTTTCCTTTATTCCACGACGTGAATTAATCATTAGCTTTATTTGATTTAATCCTGAGTCACTAGTGGGCATTTCTGTTTTCCTTTCTATATAATTTCTGTATCTATACATATATTAATGTCAGTGAAAACATTAATCAGCTGATCTAAGAAAGAATGGAAAATTTTATCAAGCCAAACTGAGAATTATAACCTGGAAACAGCATCTCAGAATGCTCCAGGAACCACTGTGCCCATTAAAAGTCAAGACACAGTTATATATGCTTTTAGAAACAAAGGGCTATATAATAAATGGCATATTGTTGAAAGTTTACACAGTCCAGATCTAGGCGTCACTGTGGCTCCTTACAAGATCAGGAAGGAATGTTATCTTTTAAGGAGTTGCCTTGCTGATGCTAGGAGAATGTTGCTTTTTGTGGTTGGGCAAGTATTTCTGCCCAAGGGGGAGGTTTGGTTGATGTATAACGAAGATACACAATGCACAGTAGGGAGATGAAAGGAAGCTAAAGGGCAGAAAGAAATTTTTATGTTTAATTTTTTCTTATCTTGCCATAAAATATGAGTTTTACTTCATATTAGTCTATATAATACAAGTGCCAATGAAATTCTCCCTTTCAAAATCCTTGATTTACCTGAAACAGCACTTTGTCATGGGCACAGTGGTAAAGAATCCACCTGCCAATGCAGGAGATGCAAGAGACGTGGGTTTGATCCCTGGGTCGGGAAGATTCCCTGGAGAAGGAAATGGCAACCCACTCCAGTATTTTTTGCATACCTGAACATGTGAGTGTGGTGGTAGTGATATCTCCTTTCTCAGACTTGGTGGCTCTATAAAGAGGGACAAGAATTAGCATGTCATTCCTGCCTTCTCTTCATCCCTTCAGAAGGGGAGTGCCTTTGCTTAAAATGCTGAGTTTGGGATAAGAAACTGGGAATGCATACCTCATCTCTTTCCTCCTTCCCTTTGTCTTGGGATTTGCCTGCCAGCTGAGAGCTTTTCATTCTGCCTCCACATCACCAGCTAGACAGGGGCCGACTCTGTCCCATCATAAAGGTGACATCTTTTTGTCTCTGAATTGCCGTACTCTTCCGCCTGTTTCAATTATAGAAACTAGGAGAGGAAAAACAGCATAATTTACTCACCCTCTCATACACCCAACAAAATAGGCTTGTTTTTAGTCATTGCAAATTTGGATGATGTTACTCAGCCAGTTCTTTTGGAGAAGCTCACAGTAAAACCTGTTGAGAGTGGCCTGTATTTGATGAGAAGCGTATGATTTGAAATTCTGATTTTAGGTGCAGGGTTTATAATTTAGATGTGACCAGACATCTCTTTTTTTTTTTTGCTACTACAAATATCAGAAAGACCATACTGACCTGGCTTTTTAAGAGAGTGTTGTGAGGAGTAAACTGAAATGACCAGGTGTAGGTACTTCAATCCGTTTCTTAAAGTTTTCTCTTCCCCTGTTTCCTTGTCTGTGATATAGGGATGACAGTGTTTCACAAAGTTGTGGAGAGGATTAAATGGAAAAAATGTATTGGAGAAACAATTCAGTACCTGGTCCATCATAAGCATTCAATACATATTTAATAAACATCTATGGTGTGGTAGGTGCTGTGTCACGGAAAAGTATTCTTTATGAATCAGTGAACTCAGTGACCTGACATTTTGCTGTCTAAGGCAGAACCGTTTAAAAAGAGGCAATAAGAAATCAGTCTGTTACTGGTGACTTTATCTTTTCCTCTTCCATCTATTCTCTAAATTTATCTTTTTATTTTTAATTCCACCAGTGCCATTTTGGTCCTATAGGATCTAGTTTCTCGATGGAGTTTCCTTTGAAGATTATTGATATTTCCTTAAGAAAGAGAGGAATCCAGTAGTCGGCTGCCAGGTGGTAGGGCTGCCAGGTGGTAGGTCTCTTGGTGCCGTCCAAACCGACCCCAGGGCAGAGGGGACGGGGGGAAGGCTGCAAGGTTGCTTGGCTCATGCTTGCAGACTGCCTAAACTGAGTTTGAGGTACAAAAGGAGAGGTAGGAATGTTTCAAGACAACCTCAAATTTTTCTTCCCTATTTGGAAGATAAAACAAGTTCCATGAGACTTTTAAAGTTTATATATATATATATATATATATGTATATTCCTGTGGAATAGGCAACATTTCTCTTTGTAAGTGCTCATGAGCCATAGGCGTTGGGGGTGGAGGGTGGGAGTTGTGGTTGGTTCCTTGAGCCTTCAACATGTCACCTACTTCCCAGTGGCTCTGTCACAGGTGGTTCTTCCTAGGAATGTGCTGAGGAAGAGGAAAGGCTACCGCATAAAGTCAGTCCACAGATTGACCATCTTTAGTCCCATCTCCCTCCCAGAACTGGTAGACTCCAGTCATCTCCTGCAAGGGTCATTGTTTAATAAGAAAAAGAAAAAAAGAGAAGGAATTCTTTCTCATTTTAAAATGTCTAGGCCTACCACATTTGTTTGTGTCTACATTATTTAAGGCAGTGAAGAAACCATCTCTTCTCTGTGCAAAAGAAGGAAGAGTCTCTCTCTCTCTCTGGGTGGCCTTAGGAGGCTTGTCCACACAAGTGTGACTGACACTCTAGTATTTGGCTTGGTGAGGTGGTGGAGAGAGCCCTGGGCTCTCTGTCAATTGTGTGTGTGTGTGTGTGTGTGTGTGTGTGTGTGCGCTCAGTCGCTCAGTCATCTGACTCTTTGTGACCCCCATGGACTGTTGCCCACCTGGACTGCTCTGTCATTAACCATCTGTAACAGAGTCCCTGGGCTTCTTGGTGATTTTCAGAAATGAAGGGACTAGATTCAATGATATCTTAATTCCAATCCAATTTCAATATTAGAAAAAATGTACCTTATGAATCAGAAGGGGGATTTAATTAACTTTCAGATTTCTGAATTAAAAAAAATTACCCCCTGTTGTATTAAATGTTAAACATTCTATGATATTATACCACGTTTGTAATGTAAACCCACTTTTATATGCTTATTAAGCTTGAAGCTTTTAAAAACACTGCTTGATTATGATCCAATATTTAGTTATTAACAAATTAAATTAAATATTTACCTATTTAATTGAGACTAATCGTGTCATGCAAAAATAATTCAAGAATTGGAGACTCTTCCTTCATTAATGTCTGCTTCAGTTATTAGAAACATAAAAGTAGTCTGAGATCAGGAAAATTCCAAGGTTATTTAAACTGCATTTTATTAGATCAAAGATGCAGTTTTTGCCCCTCATTTTAATATTGCTGAAATTAGAATTCGACTTACAATAGATGGCATCTTATCACTGTGTTGTATTATAGATTACTTAATGATGCTTTTCTTAATGATACTTAAAATAATATCATGCTTGCAATTAATGGCATCCTAGTTTTATTGAAATACAGTAAATATTAATTTACAATAATTACCAAAATTTTAGACTAGCTTTCTAGTCTTACATAAATGCAGTATACATGTTAAACCTTAAACATAAATCCAAAGTTCATGAACCTAAAATATCCTAACGTGGTCATTTAAAGTACACAAAGCTATGTTGAGCATTTTTCATTCAGTGGAAGTTCCAACTTGAACCTAAGCTGGAATTTAACATGGGCATGTTGAGTGAACCTGAGCTGGCATATGAGATGCTAACATATATGAATTGAGTCATATGGGGAGCTCTCAGAGGAAGAAGAATGTTCTGTTTTGGTGTCTGCAACTGGACACAGGCATATCAGTTGGGTTCTCTGGGAAGCAGAAAACTGAAATGCAGTTGGAAATACAAATAGTTTATTGGAGAAGCATTCATGAAAGATAAAAGCAAGAAGAATTGTATTGAACAGGGAAAGCCTATAAATTTGACAAAGTCTTGGGCAATCTACCAGGGAGCTCTGGAGCAAAGACTGTCTATGAGATTGAGTTCCCTACTGAGCAGAAATGTCCTGGCTAGGGCTGCCCAAAGAGAGCATGGACTCTGCTTGAAAGCTGAGGTGGATTCTGAGCATGCTACAGATGTAGACTCAGCAAACTGTACTCCTTGCAGGTAAAATGTAAGGTCTTTCTTGATGAGAAATTTGAGAACTGCGCGGGATAGCACAGTGTCTCTCTTAGGTTAGCAGTCCTAATCCAAGGACTGTTGTCTGAATCCTGTAGTGAGAAGTGTGTTAACAGCTATGTTGGGTCTGAGATTTTACCCTTTCTGCAAGCTAACAATGTAGCCTAGTGCAGTGTCATGGACATGAGACTCCTCAGTCAAAGACAGAGGACTTTATTACTCATGGTGCAGTAGCTAGCATGGCTGCATGTTTCCATAGGGTGATGCAAAGAAGGCTATGTGATGTCTGTGCACACAGTGGGGTGTGCTACAGGAGGGGAACCTCGCACCTAGGGAATCTCAGTCTGTCATAATAGCAGAGAGCCTGCCTGACTTTTGCCTTTGCCCCAGAGGACAGCAAACAAATTTGCCCTTTGCTCCAGAGGCAGACATTCCATCTTCCACAGCTTTTGGCTATGCAAACATCCTTAGAAAGCTAATCCAGAGCAAAGGAAGCCAGTGTCTCTGCTCATGAGATATGCAGAAATGTGAGAGACCCAAGGAGAATTGTCTCCAAATATGTATTACAAGCAGAAGCTTAAGGGAGTATTTTCGCAAGTGATTCTGAAAGACAAGAGGCACAAAGTAGAGAAAACTCTGCCTAGGTCTGAAGTGATGTGTTGACTCATGTAGGAGGGAGAAGGACATTCTTCCTACTTCTTGCAACAGAAGGGACTTCAGCTCAGAGAGAATTATAGGGGAGGCCATGCTGCTTATCACCTGGAGGGTGTGCAGTTAGAGGAACACCAAGAAACAGCATTATCACCATGAATATCAGTTCTCTCATTGACTTCTCCCTCAATGTTTGCCTGTAGTGAGTTAGGCCACAGCCTGAAAACAGTAAGATTCTAAAAACTTTGGAAATACTCTTTCAGGACTTTGAGAGATAGTTGGGCAGGGGAACAAGAGCCAGCTTTCATGGGACTGATGTCTGGTCCCTATGCAGATGAGAGTAAGAGGCAGAGAAATTTGAGATGTGATCATTCCTATTATCCTGCTAGCCTCCAAAGGCTGGGGAGGCCTGCTCCAAGAAACTCAAGTCATACCAGTCATGCTTGTTCAGGAGTTCTCAGGAGCTCTTTGATATATGAATGACTATATTTAGTAACTCTTTTCAACCTAATTATAGTTGACAGTGTATCTATTTCCATTTTTTGTCCTTTAACCTTCCTTTCTCCAGAATGCTGAAGGAAAGACTGAATAAGTAAGTAATTTCATGTGGGTTAAAAAAAGATTTAGACTTAATGAAGGAATTTCTCGTTCATTTTCAAAGCTCAGTTCAATATTTATCTCGTCCTTGAAGCTGGTTTATTCCTGATCACTGTGGTTTCTTCCTTCTTCAGGAATGACAAAACTGTTTCATCATGTATACTTAATCAGTTGGGAGTAAGTAGCAAGAGATCAAGTCCCAGGTCCTGGGAAAAGCAGCCGCGAGCAATGTGGTTCATGAGGTTGGCACTGTGGGGTTGCAGATGCCTGTTATATATTTAATGACACTTGCCCATCTGGTTTTTAAAAAGCTTTTCCACAGAAGACAGATTTTTTTTTTATTACACAGAACAATGAAACTTCATGAAACAAGTGTTCCTTTTCCAAACAGTTTGAAAAACATTGCAAAGTATAAAACTCTTGAGAAATAACGATGAATATTACCATAATGAAGGCTATATGTAATCTAGAATCTTCAAAACTTTTTTTTTTTACTACAGAACCTCTTTTCTCCAAAATATCCTAACAAACTAGTCATTATGTAACACACTGTGATAAGCTCTGTTTTATTGTCTTGTATAGAAATATAATTTTGAATTATTTACTTTTTCATGTTTTTGTTTCTCTCTCTCTGCAGCTGAACTATAAACTTGTTGAGAACAGGGATTATGTCTTAAATCTCTTGAATGCGTCACAGACTCTAAATCAATGCCATGTACATAGTTAGAGTTCAATATGTATTTTTTTGATGTCTTAACTAAGTTCACCATGGTAATGACAGCTATAGATACTTCACAAGTTCACTGGTGTATTACCAGTGCTTAGCATGTTGTTAGAACTGAATTAAAATTTATTGCAAGTTAGAATTATGTGTTAAGACAGATGAAATACTAAGATAAATAAGTTCTTGAAATAAAGGCGCCTAGAGGTTTTTGAGGCAGTTAAACTTTTTTATTTTAATTTTTTACAATCCTATTGCTATATAATTGACATGTAATGTGTAAGTTTAAGGTGTAAAATGTGATGATTTGATACACATATATTGTGAAATGTTTACCACAATGAAGTTAATTAGCACATCCTTCACTTAATTAGCTTTTGTTGTTGTTGTTATTATTTATGGTGAGAACATTAAAGCTCTACTTTCATGGCAACTTTAAAGGATACAATACAGTATTGTTAACTATGGTCACCATCAGTACCTTAGATCCCTAGAACTTATTTTAAAACCGCAAGTTTGTACCCATTGACCAACATCTCCTCATTTCCCCCACTTCTCTGCCCCTAGCAACTACCTTTCTACTCTCTGTTTCTATGAGGTTGGTGTTTTTAGATTCTATGAATAAGTAAGATCATATGGTCTTTCTCTGTCTAATACTTAGCATAATGTTGAACCAATTTTAAATAAAGACAGCGGGTTCATGTTGCAGCAGAAGAGAAAGGAGTAAAAATATAGAGAAGAGCCTGACAGTGAGTCTTGCTTCCCTAGAACTGGTTATCTGAGAAGGGTGGTGGGGGGAGGGGGTGTCCCATCTGCACCGAATGTGCAGTTTGCTTGGATGCTTGTGAAGCAGTATTGCAAGAGGTGAAGGCTATTTTTCTGGTTAGACTGCTAAGTTTAAGACTTAGCTCTGCTACTTGCTAGCTGTATAACCTTAAGTTAATCTCAACTGCCTACCTGGAAAATGGAATAAAAAGAGTGCCTACCTTGTAGGATTATTGTGAATGTTAAATGAGTTATTTAAAGAATTTTCACAGTGCTTGTTCCATGCAGTGGGGAGAAATCAATACAAGTAATCTATTATTCTTGCCAGGCTAGGTTAGAGAAAGCACAGAAAGGTCTTTGAACTTTTTGAATAGCAATGTAATATAAGTCTTTTTTCCTTGATGTTTTCAGATGTCTCTTTTTTCCCTCAAGTGTAAACACTCTTGTTATATGCTGTACCTTGTATAGCAGTAGGATCAGTCAAATTTGTACTGTAAAGTCATATTGTAATGTATGATTTTACTTGAAGGCTAGATACATTTTTTTGTATCACTTGCTGATCCAATGCAGTGCTTTCCTAGTAGTTATATGCTCAGTAAATGATTATCAAACATTAAAATGTTTTAAAATTATGTCCAACATTAAAAATAAACAGATAACTTCCAAATATGATTGTGAATTAAGAGGTAACTGATTATTTGAGTATGACAAGATATGTTAGCTGGCTAGATATCTGAATTGATGCTTTGTATACTTTTTCTTATAATAGATGCATATTTTCTTAAAGTTTCTGTTATTTTAGATGTTAACTATTTCAGTGTAAATTTCTTGGAGCCTACTCTTAGAGTTGGTTCTGTTGTTGGAGCCTACTCTTAGAGTTGGTTCTGTTCTCTAACTCCCAAGCCTTTATTTGCATATGTAAATAACCATTTTCCTCTTTTTTTTCTATTTAAAGTTCGTTATTTAGTTCCTTTAACAGTACCAATAATTCTAAGTTTAATACTGTTAGATTTAGAATTATGTATTTTAAGACAAATCCTTAGTTGTATCAGTAAAAATATGATATATGATTGTAACAGAGATTCTTAAACATCCCATTTGTTTCTTGTTATTTCTGTTGGCTATTTAGGCTTTACTCAATTTAGACAAACCATGGCTTGAACACCAGCTTAAGTTTTTTCATGTTCCCTCATAAACCATGGGGTCTACTTTGGAGCTTGGCTGGGGGACTAGAAAAACATAGCAAGGAAGAAATAACTTGATAAACCCTTGAATCTTTACTGTGTTTTAGAAACTTGTTGTTATATCATAAACCTCATGGCAATCTTATGACGTAAGTATTAACATTATTTTACTGAGGAACTGGAACCCTAGAAAAGTTAAGAAACTCATCCAAAGTTAGATTGGTAGTAACTAGTTTAAGTGGGATTTAAGCCTAGAGGTCACTCTTATCCAAGTCTTAACACTACCCAATGCCATCTTTTACCTGTAACTTTTGACATGGTACAGAGGGTCCCCAATTTACGATGTTATGGTTGGACTCACAGTTTTTTGACTTTGTGATGATATGCATTCAGTAGGAATCGTGTTTAAAAATTTGAATGTTAATCTTCTCCTGGGTTAGTAGTATGCAGCCTGATCCTCTCATGATGCTGGTCGGCAGCAGCCACTGCAGCTCCCAGTCAGCCACATCATCACCAGGGAGAACAACCATTACAACCATTCTATTTCTCTATTGATTGAGGTATTCAACACTTTATTATCAATAGGCTTTGTGTTGGATGATTTTGCCCAACTGTATGCTAATGTAAGTGTTCTGAGCATGTTTAAGGTAGAGGAGCCTGGCAGGTTACAGTCCATAGGGTTGCACAGGGTCAGACAAGACTGAAGTGGCTTAGCATGCACACAGGCTCAGCTGTGATGTTCAGCAGGCTAAGTGTATTAATGCATTTTCCACTTACAATATTTTTGACTTACAATATATGCAACTTATGATGGGTTTATTTGTAATCCCATTGTAAGTCAAGGCAGTCTGTAGTACTGTTTTTATAGTTGACATATGAATGATTAACCAACAGTAGGCCATTCTGGACTGGTCAAATTGCCAGGGCATTGGAATACCTTCCACCTTTCTTCATACATACTCCAACTCTCTGAATACATTTAATCTTAAAAAGAAACAAAAATGTTTCATAGTAACTTTAAAAAGCTGTAATTTGTTCTACAGATTTGAGTCTAGTTCTCTTGTTTACACATTCACTCAACACCTACTGAGAATTCCCATTCATGTTGAACTCCTATTCAGCTAGTAAGATGCAGAGACAATTCTAAAGCTATGAATAAGAAAATTGGGATAACTACCATTGTATAAATCTTTCTTTTAAAGCCAGAATTTGAGATTTAAATGAATGGCTATCTTGATTACCTACTGATCCTACTGTGAGACTGAGGTTTTATGTCTTTGACTCATCTGAGTCCTATTAGTCACCTATAAACCAACTAGAACATAATGAAGATGAGGAAGAATTATTTTGTTTACATTATAAAGTATTTCAAAGACATATATTTGTCATTATCAACGTATGTACTTTTATTCACTATTAGTTTTTTCCCCATAAAAGCTCTAAGCTTAAATTTGAGCTCCATCTGGTAAGTTTTCTGAGAATGTTATCATCCTCAAAAAGCTCACAAAATGATAAATTGGAAGAAAGGAGGCAGAGAATTTTGCTCTGGACAGTCCACCATATGATAAGAAGATTCTGCAAAAATCCTGTGTTAGGAAAACTTTCTTGCATCACTAAGCTTGTAGGAAGAAAGGAAAATCTCCGAGAGGCCCAAACACGCAAACACATGAAGAAGAAAGCATATAAAAAATAATCTATGCTGTAAAATCAGAGGATTGAGTAAGCATCAATGAATAATCAGGCTTACACTGGTTGTAATGCCAGAGCTAAGATAAGGAAACTAAGCCTTAGGTATGTAACAAAGTTGAGTGGCTGATACCAAGACTCCCAGATTAAGCTGTGGATCTTGGAATGGACTAGCGTGTTCTCGTCAGCAGTGCTAACTGGGTCTCAGAAGAAACAAATTTAATTCTTCTCTGGATGATAATATATTCAACTTAGGCTCCTGTGTTTTCCCAAAATATTGGTGAGCGGGGTCTGTTAAGAAAGGTGAGAAATGGTAGAAACCTCCTGCTTTGAGTTGAGATCCTCTCTATTCAGTGTTACCTCTTCTTTTTCTTGCCTTCTTTTCTTTCTTTCTTTCTTTTCTTTTTTCAAAATATAATATCACAGCTATACTGTAGAAGTTGTAGTGAATCAGAAATGAAGCAAACCCTTGCAGGGACCTAGCTTGAAATAATTTTAATTCCTAAAATTACATAAGGTGACTCCAGATGGTTAAAGCCCTTAACTATTCTTGCCAAAAGAGATATCAAATCTTTCTCTGGGAAGCTAATGTAGGCCTAAATTTAATTCTAAAAAAAATTTTATATACAATAGCTGGCACCCAAGTAAATAACTAATAAAAGGGCACATAAGTATGTGAGAGGACATGATCAAAATTTAAGAGAAACAACAAATAGTGGAACTGACCCACTGGGAGTCTAAAAAATGGAGATATCAGGTAAAATGTTAAAGTAGCTATGCTGTTAAAGTAGCTATGCTATATTCAAGATAATTTTAAGAGAATGAAATGGAAACTTAGAAATAAACACATTTTTAAAAATCACAGAAAATGAGAATTCAATAATGAGTATGACATCAGGCTAAATCTAACAGATGAATCAGAAGATAGTTTGAAAAATATTTTTTTTAAAGATAGAAAAGAGATGAAATACTTGGGGATGCTAAGGGAATAGCCTGAGACATGATTAACATATGAATAAATAAAGTTCCTGAAAGAGAGGTGAAAGGAAGTAAATATTAATATATTTGAAATGATAATGGACTTTCAAGTTTTCAAAAATGATTAAATACATCAAACTACAGACTCAAGGTACTTTGTGAAACCCAGGCAGGGTAAATAAAAGCACAATAACATAGGCACATCATAGTAAAACTGGTGAGCTACAAAGAGAAATACTGGTGAACAGCTGAAAAAAAAAAAACCTTTTATAACCCAAAGGAATCAAAATCGAATTAACTGTCTAAACTTCATGGTATGTAGCTAAAGCCATGTTGAGAGAAATTTTTGGTTTTAGATACATATATTAGAAAAGAACAAAGATTAATGAGTAAATGGAAGCATGGAGGCTAGAGGACAGTAAAGACAATGCTGAAAGAAAATGGTTGCTAATCTAGAATCCTATTTCCAGTGAAAATTTTCTTTGTGAATGAAAGTGAAGTAAAAGCATTTTTCATACAACCAAAAACTGAGAATTCATCACTGGCAGATCCACACTAAAAGAAATACTAAAGCATGTCCTTCAGTAGGAAAGGAGGAATGATTCTAGACGGATGATTGGAAATGCAAGAAAAAGTAAAGAGCACCAAAAAGAGTAAATTTGTAGGTAAACCTAGATAAATGTTTACTGTTAAAATAATAATAATAACAATATTATTTCCATTTTTGGAATTTAAAATATGTAGAGTTAAAATATGTGACAACAGTGTCATATAAATATGGAGTGGTGAATGCGAGATCCTGCATTGTCTTGGAAGAAGTAAAAGTACTAAATTATGTTAGATTTGGTTAAATCAAGAATCTATGCTTCTACCTCTCAGGATAACCCCCATCCCAATAAAAAAGGACAGTAAAGAGGGTCTAACTAAAATAGTCAATTATTCAAAGGAGGTTAGAAAAGTTAACACCAAATAGTGATATTTATAGCTTGATTTTCTGTGGTCAGAGAAAGTTTACTAAAATTTAATATGTGCTATGCCAGATCCTCTGCAAAAGGGAATGGCTACCCACTCCAGTATTCTTGCCTGAAGAATTCCATAGACAGAGGGGCCTGGTGGGCTACACAGTCCGTGGGGTCACATACAGTTGGACATGACTGAGTGACTAACACTTTCAACACTTTATGCCAGAAAGCGTGTCTCGACATATTTAAAGGGATTAAAATAAAATAGAGTATGTTCACTGACCACAGTGGTATTAAGATGAAAGTCAGTGAGCTAAGTAGGAAATCCCCTAAATGTTTGGAAAACAAGCAGTATGCTTGTAAGTAATCTGTGAATTGAAGAAGAATTAAAATGGAAATTAGGAAATGTTTTTAAATGTTAAAAAATACTACTTGATAAGCTCATGACATGTAGCCATACTGAAAGACAAATTTTTAGTTTTGAATATATAAAAGAAGAGAAGAAAGGTTAAATGAGTTAAGCATCTATCTCAAGAAGTTAGAAAAAATAGCAATTGAATTCTGAAGAAAGTATAAGGAGGATAGAAATTTTAAAGAGAAGAAAAGAAATCAGTGGTAGATTTTTAAAAAATGATAAAAATTAACAAAACCAAGAAGTGACACTTTGGAAAAGAAAAATAAAATTTACAAACATATTATGAGATTAATCAAGGGAAAGAAAACAAGGAGAGCAAGAAGGCAGAAATACTTAACATTGGAAATGAAAAGGTGACATTTCTACAGATCCTGTGTATTCAGTTTCATGCCAATAAATTTGAAAATTTACATGAAATCAACAAATTAGCAAAGAGTCGGCACAACTTAGAGACTGAACAACAACATCAACAACAAAGTCCCAGAAAAACATAACATTGAAACAGATACAAGAAAAAATAGGAAGTTTGAATATTCTTGAATAAAGGTGAATTTTTTTGAATCCTTAGGGAAAAAAGTGCTAATATTATGATTTTTTTCTGGAGAATAAAATAGGAGGAAATACTTCCCAGCTTACTTTTTGAGGCCAGTGTAAGTTTCATAATAAATATTTTAGAAGGATTTAAAAAATGGAACTTATAGAGCATACTGCCTCATAGTTGCGCAGGTCATAAAAATTCAATTAGGAAATTGAATCAAGTGATATATAAAAGGTGTAAAATATTGACCTAGTTTGATATAGTATATTTCAAAACAAAACAGAACAAACTACCACAAGCATCATATTCAATTCATATTCATGAATTCATCATATTCATATAATGTTTCTGTCAGAGATAGGAAGGATACTAGTTGTCATCACTTAGTCAACATTTTGCTGTAGGTCTTAGCCGGTAAATCAGGAAAAGAAATAAAAATATTATAATTGGAAAGAAAAGAAAACATCATTATTCATACACAATATAATTTGGTACTGAGAATACCCAAAGAATCACTGATAAATTATTGGATTAATAAATGATTTTAGTAGGTTTTCTGCATGCAAAGTCAATATGAAAACATACTTATATTTTTTATGTATCAGCAATGAGAAAATAAAATAACAATTGTAGTAGTATTAAAAAGACCACAACATCTAGGAATAAATATGACAAATAAATATTCATCTCGGAATAAATATGACAAAAGTTGTGCAAGACCATTATTCAAAAAGAAAAAAACAGTAAAAAATAAAGAGAAAAAATATTAAGGTCCAAATAAGTAATAGAATATATTATATTCATGGATTGAGTCAACATTTTAAAGATATTGGTTCTCCCCAATATAAGCCACTGAATTCAGTGCAATCCCAATAAAAATTCTGATGGATTTTTATGTTGACATCAACAAGTAGATGCTAGAACTTATATAATAATGCAAAGAGCCAAGAGTCAAGAGTAATCAACTATCTTGAAAAAGAAGTTGTTTAGAGAACTTGCTCTCTCTGATATCAAGCTTATTAGGAAGTTACAATAATTATAGTGTAGTACTGGCACAAGAATGGATAAATAGCCCAACATAACAGTTTAGGGCCCAGAAACAAACTACTTGATTTGTGATAAAGAAGAAATTACAGAACAGTAGGAAAAGGAAGATCTGTTTGATAAGTGGTTCTGGGTCAACAGATACCAACATCGGCAAAAGTGATACCTAACATCACATGCAAATATGAATTCCAGGTGAATGTTAGATCTTTCTGATAGATAAAAGTAGTATAGAACATTTTCATGACCTTGAGGATAGTGATAGATTTCTTAAGCAGAATACACAAAACATTAGTCATAAAAGATGGATACGACAGTGTACCTGAAAGTTAAGAGCTTGAATTCATCACAGGAGTGAGAAAGCAGGCCACAAAAGTGGAAGAACATATTCATAACACGATCCACAAGAAGCCTGTATTCACCAGAACAGGGAGGCCTGGCGTGCTGCGGTTCATGGGGTTGCAAAGAGTCGGACACGACTGAGCGACTGAACTGATACAGAATTCTTATAAATGGATAAAATATAAAATTCTTAGATATGGATAAGAATAAGAGATGTTAAAATAACAAAATTAATCTAAATAGAAAGAATTAGTAAAAACTTAGACCATGATATAAGGAGAAAGAATCAAACATGCAATAGAAATAACTATGTTAAGTTTCAGAAATATTAATAAAGTCAACAAATTTTGGCAGATTGATAAAGAATTGATATATTATTAATAAAATTGATATAACTGGATTCTGTACAGAATAAAAAGAGGATTCAATGAATAACTTGTGCCAATATATTGAAAACTTAGACAAAAATAAATGACCTACCAAAAACAATTCAAGAAGAAATAGAAAGCCTCAACATTCTTAGAATCATTATATTCACAAAATAGAAAACAACAGGGACAGATGGTTTTAAAGGAAACTTCCATCAAACACTTAAGGAGCAGATGATTACAATCTTACTAAATGTTTTTTTGTGAATAAAAAAGAGATATTCCAAACTCATGATATTAAAATAGTTTGACCTTCTACCAAAATTATAAACAGGTATTGTGATAGATTAAAAAAAAAAAAACTGTATGCATATTCTTTGGCATTCCTTTCATCAAGAGATGGAGTTTATTTCCCTTCCTCTATGATACTCACTTGCTTGTGACTGTCTTACCAGTAGATGATGGCAAATGGCAGAAATGTTGCCATGCCAATTATGGCCCTAGTTTTTAAGAGGATTGGTGGCTACTGCCTTGATCTCTTGAAGCCCTGAGCGATTATTTAAGAAGTGTGACCACCCTGTGTGTATACCACATGGAGAGGCCCTGAAGTTATTTGGAGGAGCCCAGCTGAGCTTAGTATTTCAACTTTCCTTATTAAGGCACCAGACATTTGATTGAATTTGTTGTGAACTTCAGCCCAGTCCAGTCACTAGCTGAATATCACTGAGTGATCTCAGTAAGTGCCACATGGAGCTAAAAATTTTCCCAGTGAAACCCTGCCCAAATTTTGTGGTTGTACTGTTTTAAATCTCTATATTTGGGAGAACCTAGCTTTGCAGTAATAAATAACTGGAAAAGATTGTATGACAGCACATTTGCAGTTCAATATCAGGCATGTGCATACATGCAAAAATCCTAAACAAATTATCTGCAAATCAAATCCAATGAAACGTAAAAAGTAACATATCATGACCAAATTGGGTTTTTTTCCCAAGCATGCAAGAGGGTTTACTTTAGAAATATAATTAATGTACTTCACTGCATTATTAAGAAAAACAATTTCATTTCAATAAATCCAAATAAAGCATTGACATGTCAAGACTCATTCACTATAAACACTCAGAAAAATAGGATTAGAAGGGTAATTTAAAATTTTGATAGTGTACACAAAATGAACAATAAACATCCTTAATGGTAATATGTACTTGCATTTCATTTTAAAATCAGGAAGTTGTCAGTTATAACCATTTCCATTTAACAGTGTACTGGAGATCATAGATAACATGACAATACATGAAAAATAAATAAGAGGCATTAAAATACTTCAGCAACAAAAATCAGTACAGAGCAACAAGCCTAACAGAAGATAGGCAAACCTGTATGGAAACAATTTAAAACTTGGTTAAATGATGTTAAAGAAGACCTATATAAATGAAAAGACATCATATTTCATGGATAAGATTGATTTGTATTTTCCCCAAATTAATCTATAAAATTAATAAAATTATGGTAAAATTCAACAGGTTTTTCTTAGTGAAACTTAACAAGCTGATACTAAAATTTTGTGTGAAAGAGCAAAAACTCAAAGATAAGACATTCTTGAAGAAGAAAAATAAGATAGGAGGATATCATGATATGTCATAATGCTATAGTTATCATTACATTTAATATTTGTTAAAGGGATACTGATCACTGGAACTGAATAGAGAGCCCCCCAAATAATAATTGATAAAAACATAATCTTTAATATTGTATGTATAATATCTATAATAATCAAGAAGTACCAAATGTAAAAGATATTTCAGCGGTTTTTATTTTTTAAACTAAAAGTTAAAAAAGTAATCACTCAGAAAGGATGGTAAATCCCAAGAAATCTGATGTTCAGGGGCAGGAGATTCATGACAATTAGGGTTGTTGTATCTGCACCTAAGCAAAACACACTACAATGCCATGGTTCCAATGAACATTCTGTTCCCTCTGTTGCCTGACTAGTTCCTTATCATTAAAAAAATCCCTATCAGATATTGAGGTGTTTCCTGCATAATTAAGTTTTTCTGGGCTAACTTAAATAACACTTCATTGGTCTCTTTGTTGTACTGTCTTTGTGAGGAATATAAATTACTAACGTATTTTTTAACTTGAATCACATAATGCAATCGATTTATATATTTGCTGTATTAGATTGAGTTTCTTGAAGATAGACAGCTCTTTTTATAGACTGAAGTTTTGACCAGTGTATATGCTAGATATTAAAGACAAAGGAATAAATATGTATTGAGAATGTCATTGGAGTCATGAAAATGATGAGAGAAAAAGGAAAGAAAAGAGGAAAGAATGGAGAGGTAGTAACATATTTTGAATTATTTAGCCCTGCTCTTATCACATTACCATATATGGATGGAGTCATGGAATTACAAAGCTGGGATGGACTTTGAGACCATTTATCAAATCCTCTTATTTTACAAAAACAACTAATCTCCAAAGAGGTTTTTGTGGCTTGTTCAAGATCGCCTGGCCATTTGGTGATGGAAAGCACTGAAGTCCAGACATCCTGACTCCTAGAACAGTGCTATTTCCCCCATATCATATTGCATCTAGTCCTGATCTCTCTATAATAAAAGAACAGAATTCATTAATAGTGTCTCAAAACTCATGCATATTATCTGACCATGACATGTGTCCATTATGTGCTAATGCTTCCAAAGTAACAGTTTAAGTTTGTTTTAGAGGTTGTTTTATATCTTCCTATGAGAAATCAGGTATACATGCCTTTGGATTATGTGGTTTAATACTAAATCATATACCATGATTTAGTGTTTATACGATTTGTAAAACCCAAATATCATCAAATTATTCTCATTCATGTTACAAAAATATCTGTGACCCCTAGGTTGGACAAGTGGCATTATTCTTATTAAAAGCCTCAAGTGTACGTAAATTTACAGAATTAAGCATTTTTAATGCTTAGATTATGTGATTGTCTATGATTATACCAGGTCAAAACCTCTCCTTAAAATTTGGTTTCAACCTGGGTTATACCCAGTCAATTGAGACACTGTTATTTAATATTTGCTTTTACAGTTTTGTATAAAATTTAATAATCCACTTAAACTGAATTAATTTTCTAAAGCCTGAAGTGCTTTTGAATAAACTTTGCCTTCAGTTCCTATTAGGATTCTTTCTCTCTCATAAAAACATTAATCTTACTTGTATTGTAAGAACTACACACAAACAAAATATTTTTTCTGGCTTATAATGTTGTCTCAGTTTGAACCTGTACTATTCATTAATTAAGTCACCTAGTTAACTAAAAAAAAAGAAAAAATTGACTGAATAGCATACATAATTCCAAAGTTTTAGATTTTAGGCCCTTAGACACTTCTGAGGAGAAGGCAATGGCACCCCACTCCAGTACTCTTGCCTGGAAAATCCCATGGAGGGAGGAGCCTGGTAGGCTGCAGTCCATGGGGTCGCTAAGAGTCGGACACGACTGAGCAACTACACTTTCACTTTTCATTTTCATGCATTGGAGAAGGAAATGGCAACCTATTCCAATATTCTTGCCTGGAGGATCCCAGGGACGGGGGAGCCTGGTGGGCTTCCGTCTATGGGGTCGCACAGAGTCGGACACGACTGAAGCGGCTTAGCAGCAGCAGCAGCAGCAGACACTTCTGAATAACCACTGATCATTTATCAGAGAGCTGAACTTTCCTTGTTCTCTGGAGATGAAAGGTGAAGAAAAGGGAGCCTTTGAGGATAGGGGAAAAATACACAAAACACCATCTAACTTCTGTTTTCTGGGTCACTGGAGATATTCTGAATAACATGTCCCCAGACTGTTGAAGAATGTTTTGGAAATTTTCTCCTGTCTTTCCTGACCTTTCCAAAAGCAGGTATTTGATTAATCAATTTGAAAGTCTAAAATTCTCAGCTTTTCCCAAAACCAGATTTCTGAAAACCCAACTCTATCAATAATAGATTGGTATGAGATGTATGTTTATTAAAATCCTCAGAAATGATGTTGTTTGAATATGGTGAATATGATTTGACTCCATTCCAGGTCCACTGTTCCTCTGTGTGTGCATCTTAACGTGTTTCTTACTCTGTTTTCTCATCTTAATCTGTGTCATGGTCAGATAACATGCATGAGTTTTGAGATACTAAAATAACTTTCCTGTAGCTGAGAGCTGAGGGAACTTTTCTGAAGCAGGACTGATTGCTGTTTTGTCACTGTGTCCTGGCACACTGCTCCTTTGTGGCAGGCACCTCTGTGGCTCTGCTGGGGGCTGCCAATCACACCATCATAGCACCTAGTCACAGGGGTAGAAAACCAGCCTGACTGGGCCAACCATCGATGATACAGGAACATGGCTAAGAGGGCAGCAAGGGGTCTGGACCAAGCTAGCCAGGTTCTCTAGGATATTCTGAACAGAAGCAGGGAGAAAGAAGGCATCTCCCTTCTGTGTTTAGAAGCTGAGAAAATGTGGTCATGTCACCTGCTGTGTGAAAAAATTGAGAACAAAACAGCATCAGGCAGTGATGAATGTAACAGGGCAGAGAGAGAGAAAGCAGAGACAGGGCTGCTGACATTCGAGTTCCTCGCCTGGTCCTGGCCCTGTTCCCAAGGGGCCTGTGTGTCTGCCATCTTCCTTTGATTCTAGGGCATATCAGGATCTTCAAGAAACACCCTTTCATGTAAATATAACTGAGTTGTGTTTTCCTGATAATCCAGCTAGCTATCTAACTACTCTTTTTTTTTTTTAATTTCAAAAATAAGAAAAGAATATTGCCAAAATGAGGTACTTTTAAGAGATAAATAGTGCATTTATATCTGATGTGGGTGGTGGTTGAACATTGCTGGGAGGTTTCATCTTTGCTAGATCAATTTATGGAGGTGTCAGCAGACTTTCAAATCAGAGGAAATATCCTTATATGGCCTCTCCTTAGGGTCTTCATCTCCTGTGAGGGCCTCTTGGAAGTCAGGTCAGGCACTGAGGGATGGAGAGTCTGAGTCACCTGCTCTCTCTTGGCTGCAGTGCTTCTGGTCTAGACCACTGCCGAGGCCACCCAGGCCATGCAGTGACTCATTACCCTTTTGGCCAAATTAAAATTGTACCAAAATGTGGTTTCATAGAAATCCACAGCATTGATGTATTTATTCCCCAAAGATTCTATTCTTGCTAGCACATATATAAGTAAAATTTTAAACAGAACATTTGACAAGGTTTCTGAACAGAGATTTAAAGCAATTTCATGTTAGTGTTGGCTTCTGTAGCCCTACAATATTTCAGTGAGGAGGCAGTAATATCTTGTTTATTAGAAAGAGGAATAAAAAGGACAGAGGAATAGATACTTGCCCCTATTTATTGGGGAGGGATAAGCGTAAGAGTAAGAACAGTGTATTGAGAAATTATATGGCATTGAGAGGTGTAGCTTTGTCTTGAACTCACATGCATGTTCTGAAGTTTTTTCCGTGATAAAAGTAAAATGCTTTAAGAAATTCTTCTGAAAACTGTTATATACCTCGGTAATATGGTGTAATAATAACCAGCTTCTGGCGATGGAGCTAACCTATTTTAGCTCAAAGTACACACACACACACACACACACACACACACATTATTTTAAAGGCAACAACCTAACAGTTAGGTTGTGATCTAACTTCACAATGTGATCTAACTTCTTGCATCACATTCCTGACTCTAGGGGTAGCAGTGCTTGGAAAGAAATGTTGCATTTTATTTGATGATATCAATATGAGGTTTTGTACAGTAAAGGTGAAGGCAAGGAACAAAAGAGGCTTGTCATTGTTTGACAACATTTATAGCAATGGCCAGGTGTGGAGATATTCTTTGTACCTTTTAGGTGAAGGAGTACATCAAGGCTGTATATTGCCACCCTGCTTATTTAACTTCTATGCAGAGTATCTCATGAGAAACGCGGGGCTGGATGAAGCACAAGATGGAATCAAGATTGTCAGGAGAAATGTCAATAACCTCATACAATGACACCACCCTTATGGCAGAAAGCGAAGAAGAACTAAAGAGCCACTTGATGAAAGAGAAAGAGGAGAGTGAAAAAGTTGGCTTAAAGCTCAACATTCAGAAAACTAAGATCATGGCATCTGGTCCCATCACCTCATGGCAAATAGATGGGGAAACAGTGGCAGACTTTAATTTTGAGGGCTCCAAACTCAACGCAGATGGTGACTGCAGCCATGAAATTAAAAGATGCTTACTCTTTGGAAGGAAAGTTATGACCAACCTAGACAGCATATTAAAAAGCAGAGACATTACTTTGTCAACAAAGGTCCGTCTAGTCAAGGCTATGGTTTTTCCAGTAATCATGTATGGATGTGAGAGTTGGACTATAAAGAAGGCTGAGCACTGAAGAATTGATGCTTTTGAACTGTGGTGTTGGAGAAGACTCTTGAGAGTCCCTTGGACTGCGAGGAGATCCAAGCAGTCCCTCCTAAAGGAGATCAGTCCTGGGTGTTCATTGGAAGGACTGATGATGAAGCTGAAACTCCAATACTTTGGCCACCTGATGTGAAGAGCTGACTCATTTGAAAAGACCCTGATGCTGGGAAAGATTGGGGGCAGGAGGAGAAGGGGACGACAGAGGATGAGATGGTTGGATGATATCACCGACTCAATGGACATGAGTTTGGGTAAGCTCCGGGAGTTGGTGATGGACAGGGAGGCCTGACATGCTGCAGTCCATGGAGTCACAAAGAGTCAGACACAACTGAACGACTGAACTGAACTGAACTGGCTATGTGATGTTTGTTTAGTAGAGTTTAACTTAGTATCTGAAGAACATTGCTTTAGTGCCGTTATGATTGCCACACTGCATGCTCTGTCGTTTCCGACTGTTTGCAACTCCCTAGAACTTTCCAGGCAAGCATATTGGAGTAGGTTGCCATTTCCTACTCCAGGAGATCTACCCCCAGGAATTGGACCCAAGGATTGAACCTGCATCTCTGACCTCTCTGGCATTGGCAGGTGGATTCTTTACCATTAGCTCCTACTCATTGCTTGAGTAGTTTTGTTTTTAGTCATTATTGTAATGGGCCACTGATTAATTGAATTCATATATGGTAGAATATTTTCTTTTGCAGGGCTCAGTTCCATTTTAACATGCTTCTTTCATGTAACATATGGTTTTACCAATGTATCGTAGTATTTTAATAAAACATTAATACATTGTGTTTACTTATATATTTCATTGGAAACAACAGACAATATTTCTTAATTACAATACAGAATGAGTTTCAATGATTGAACTAAAAGGTTGAGACAAATTAAAGGAATGAAACAATTATTCTTGATTAAGTACAGATAGCGATGTAATTTCCATGTACATTGATGGAAATGTCATTACCGAGTTATATTTTCATATTTCTGTGATTTTGTGATTCATGTGTATGCCCTGTAAGCAACTTACTTAAGAGAGTAGTTGTCTCAGACCATGAGAGACAACTTGGTCTGAGAGTTTTTCATCATGATATGGGTAAACGAGTGCCACTGAAGGTGTGGTCTGTGGACCTGCATCACCTTTGTCAACTGGGAACCTGTTAGAAATTCAGAACCTCACTGAACAGAATCTCTCTGTTGGCAAGGACTCGGGAATCTATGCTTTAACAAGCTCTCTTGGTGATTCAATAGAACCACTGATGTAGATATTGTAGCATTTCAGTTCCTCAGGCATCGATGTTGATTTAGACTTTCTATTCAAGAGCCATAGCAAGAGCTGAGGTTTCCTCTTTCTACCATGGACCCTTATCCAAATAAATAATCAGATTACTTTAGAGAAAAAGTGAGTCAGTTACTATCTCTGTGTTCAGAGAACTTTCTCATGGGGACCTGGTCATTCTTTTAGTTATCGGGTCATGAATCTAAGAACTAAGCTAAATTCTGGAAAAAAATGTCAAGGGTTCATGACACTGCAGTGGGGCAGTTGACTTCAGCTTAATTCTCTTATTTATTTATTTAGGAAATTTATAAAGTTGTATAACCATTACTGTGATCCAGTTTTAGAACATTTCCACCACCCCTCAATATTATTTGGATCCATCTAAAGTCAATCATTTGAGTCAATTCTCACTCCCATGTCTAGTTCCAGACAACCCCTGATGTGCATTCTAGCTCTGTAAATTTATCTTTTTTGGTTATTATATGTAAATGGAGTCAAACACTACATATTCTTTTGTGCTTGTCTTCTTTCAACTTGCATGTTTTTAAGTTTTTTTTTCCAGTTTGTAAAACATATAAATATTTGTTTCTTTTTATTGCTGAGTAGCATCCCATTGTATGGATACCACATTTTGTTTATCCATCACCAGTTGATGGATATTATGGATAATACTACTATGAACATTCATGCACAAATCTTTGTGAGTACATGTTGTCATTTCTTTTTTTTTAAGTTGATTAGCTTTTTAAATTTTTTACCGAAGCATAGCTGATATGCAATACTATGTAAGTTTCAGGTGTACAAAATAGTGATCCACAAGTTTTAAAGGTTATACTCCATTTATAGTTATTATAAAGCATTGGCTGTATTCCCTGTGCTGTATAGTATATCCTTGTAGCTCATTTATCTTATACTTAGTGGTTTACACCTCTTAATCCATTGCCCCTAACTTGCCCCACCCTCATTCTGTCTCCCCACTGGTAACCACTACTTTGTTCTCTATATATGTGAGTGTTTCTTTTGGTTATATTCACTAGTTTATTTTATATTTTATATTCCACATATGAGTGATATTGCACAGCGTTTGTCTTTTTCTGTCTGGCTTACTCATTTAGAATAATACCCTCCAAGTCCACTAAGGCTGTTGCACATGGCAAAATTTCGTTACTTTTTATGGCTGAATAGTATTCCATTTTGTATGTAACACCACATTTCTTTATCCATTCATCTGTTGTTGGAGACATATTTTCACTTCTCGTGGGAGTGTATTTAGGATTGGAATTGCTGGTTCATATGATAAGATTGGGGCTTCCCTTGTGGCTCAGTGGTAAAGAACCCACCTGCCAATGCAGGAGATGTGGGTTCGATCTCTGAATAAGGAAGATCCCCTGGAGAAGGAAATGTCAACTCACTCCAATATTCTTGCCTGTGAAATCCCATGGACAGAGGAACCTGGCAGGCTACAGTTCATGGGATCACAAAAGAGTCGGACATGACTTAGCAACTAAATCACAACAACAATGATAAGATTATATTCAAAGTTTTAAAGACATGACCCAGCTTACTTCCAAAGTGGCTGTACTATTGTACATCCCCACCACCAGTGTATGATCCCTACATGCTAATATGTACTTGGTATTGTCTGTGTTTTTAATTATCTCTTCTAGTGAGTGTGTAGTGGTAGCTTACTCTGTTTTTTATTTGTACTTCACTAATAACTAATGATCTTGAGCATTTTTATCTGATTATAGACATTTGAATGTTTTCTTTGACAAGATGTCTGTTCAAGCCTATTTTTATACTTGGTTATTTATATTCTTCTTATTAAATTGTAAGAGTTTTTTTAAACATATTCTCAGTATAATACTTTATCAGATATAGCATTTGCAAATATTCTCCTCTGGTCTGTGGGCAACTCATTTTCTTAATGGTATATCATAAACACAAAAGGTCTTTAATTTTACTGAATATCATTTCATCAGTTTTTTTCAGTTGTAATTTGTGATTTTTGTAACATATTTAAGAAATTTTTGCCTAATTAGTTTCACAGAAGTTTTTTTCTAAAAGATTTATGGTTTTAGGTCTTATGTCTGTAATACATTATTGAGTTACTTATATGTGAGCTAACTGACTCATTTAATGGTGTTAGTTCAGTTCAGTTCAGTCGCTCAGTCGTGTCCGACTCTTTGCGACCCCATGAACCACAGCACGCCAGGCCTCCCTGTCCATCACCAACTCCCGGAGTCCACCCAAACTCGTGTCCATCAAGTCGGTGATGCCATCCAGCCATCTCATTCTCTGTCGTCCCCTTCTCTTCCTGCCCTCAATCTTTCCCAGCATCAGGGTCTTTTCAAATGAGTCAGCTCTTCACATCAGGTAGCCAAAATATTGGACTTGCAGCTTCAGCATCAGTCCTTCCAATGAACAGCCAGGACTGATCTCCTTTAGGATGGACTGGTTGGATCTCCTTGCAGTCCAAGGGACTCTCAAGAGTCTTCTCCAACACCACAGTTCAAAAGCATCAATTCTTCGGTGCTTGGCTTTCTTTGTAGTGTTAGTAAAGGGTTCATTTTTGTAAATATATTCAGTTGTCCCAGCACCATTTGTTGAAGAGAATATCTTTCCCCTATTGAATTGTCTTAGTCTTCAGTAAACAAACAACAAACCCCCCTAAACCCATAAAAACAAAACGAACAAATTTAAAAACTATGGAATATAAAATTAAGGGTTCTTTCTGGATTCTCAATTCTTTTCCATTTATCTCTATGCCTCCATTTATGCTAATAGCACACTGTCTTGATTACTGTGACTTTATAGTAAAATTTTGAAATTAGGTAGGTATAAGACCTCTAATTTTGTTCCTTTTCAAAATTGTTTTAGCTATTTATGTGTCAGCAGAACTTCAAATCATGCTGGAAGCAAGGTTAAATCTATGGTACAACTATAGTAGGACTAGATATGAATATTTTACAGTTAGAGCAACTTGAATGAATATGTAAGGCCTCCTGTCAGCAGCAGGGAATCTAATAAATGACATATGACAGTAATTTCTGATTTTTAACTTATGCTTATTTTTTAACAAAGCCTGAGAAAATTTTGAGAACTCAGAGGCCTACATGTGATTGACAATTTTAATAAATACCTTTAAAAAATCTTTATGTGTATCTCTACTGACTCAGATTTCTCTGTGAATACAACTGTAAGTATCTGTCCTATCGTTCAACTGTATTGATCAAGTCTTCTTGTTGAAGAAGACTTTGATTCTTGTGTTTATCCCAGTATCACTTATTGTCATTGTTAGTGATTATCTAAATTCATCAATAAATTTTAAAATACTTCTTCAGTTATACAATTTGGCTTTGAAAAAGTTTTTATAGACTACTTTTATTTGCATTTTTCCATAATAATCTCAAAGATTTTCTGACTCTATAGTGTTAGTGAATTCATCAGTCTGCAGAGAATTGTATTGACTTTGTCATTCTCTGGGTAACAATTGCTGCTTTACTTTCTGTTTGTAACTGTAATTCTAACATGAACCCTGTTATTTGATAGATGCACCTTATCAATCATTTTTTTTTGTTTTGTCCCTAATCATTGCTTTTACATTTTTGCCATGAGGACTCTATGTATTTCACCAGTTACCTCACAACATAATAAAGCTTTTGTATTCTTACCCTTATTATACAGCATGTTAGTTTCTAGGGTGTTTTATTGTCCTTCTGTTTTGCTTCAGTAATTTTGATAAGTTTCTCACAGTGTTCTTCTATGTGTCAAAATGATACCAGTGTTTCTAAATACAACACATAATGAAATAGGTTCACTCTCAGCTGGCAATCAAATTCCAAATTTCAAACAATATTTGTCATATTTGTGCAATATTTGTTTTTTGTTAAAGCTGATATGTCTTTAACACTAACTAATGTTCAGTCGTTGATGTGACTTTATTGCTCTCACCATTGGTGCTCATATTTGTTATAAATTTCTTTTATTATGCCTAAAAAGTTTTTAAACCTACACTAGTTTTAATTAAAACACGAAGAACTCAATCCAGATATAATTTACAATGGCATATACTCATATAGTAAACTATGATTGACTTCCTGATGTGATAAATTGATACATTAGTAAAAAATACATAATAATGAGAATGGAAATTTGATGTATAAGAATCCGTACCAGCTATCTGTTCATTCATACTACCCTTACATCCAAAACAAAGGTTTTAATGATTGAAGGTTTGACCCACTCGTGTATCTGCTTGAGTAAACGTACTTACTCTGTGCAAAGCAGGCTAACTATTTTGACTTTGTTGTAAGTAATAACATCCATAAGAATAAGCCTTTTTTCTACTGGGCAATTTGTTTCCTGATGGGTGTTAAAAATATAGAGATATCAAAATGTTAAAAATATATAGCTAGTAAAACCTTCAAAGGTTAAAAAATTATCTTGTGTGCCTGTGGTGTATAATGTGTCATGCTTTGGGAAACACTGCCTTACCCTATGGGGGCTTCCCAAGTGGCCATCGTAGTAAAGAACCCGCCTGCCAATGCAGGAGATGCAAGAGACTCTGGTTTGATCCCTGGGTTGGTAAGATTCCCCTGGAGAAGAGCATGGCAACCCTCTCAGTATTCTTGCCTGGAGAATCCCATGGACAGAGAAGCCTGGAGGGCTACAGTTAATAGAATCGCAGAGTCAGACACGAATGAAGTGACTTAACTCGCACACATGCACGCCCTATCCTATAACATCAGGATCTTGAGTCACATAAAGGAACCTACTATCTTTAAGTCACCTGACCATTCACATTGCGCTGTTCAAAGATATAAACTCTTATGAAGCATATATGTTAGTAGTTTGGATTCTTTCTTCTGAAAATTTAACTTTTTAATGAACAGTTGAGATTGTAATAGATGAAAGAGACAAATAAAAATTAGGCTAATAAAAACATCTTCCACTCTCTTCTCTACATTGTTCTAATTGTGAAGCAATCAGGGTGTTAAAAAAGGTAACTACAGAAATCTGAATTCCAATCCAGGAGTTTAACTTAGAAGTCTTAGGATGGTTTTTCCAGTGGTCATGTATGGATGTGAGAGTTGGATGGTGAAGAAAGCTGAGCGCTGCAGAATTGATGCTTTTGAACTGTGGTGTTGGAGAAGACTCTTGAGAGTCCCTTGGACGGCAAGGAGATCCAATCAATCCATCCTAAAAGAGATCAATCCTGGGTGTTCATTGGAAGGGTGATGTTGAAGCTGAAACTCCAATGCTTGGGCCACCTCATGCAAAGAGTTGACTCATTGGAAAAGACCCTAATGCTGGGTAGGATTGGGGGCAAGAGGAGAAGGGGACGACAGAGGATGAGATGGATAGATGGCATCACCAACTCGATGGACATGGGTTTGGGTAGACTCCGGGAGTTGGTGATGGACAGAAGCCTGGCGTGCTGTGATTCATGGGGTCGCAAAGAGTCGGACACCACTGAGCAACTGAACTGAACTGAACTGACATACAGTTTCTTCTGTGCATATTAAAAATAGTTTTATCTATCTGGAAGATTCTTGTGGGGTTTAAATGAGATATCAAATGTAGCATGCCTGACATAGGGCTTAATGCATTAGTATATGTTCAAAATACTAGAAATACTTTTAATCAGTTATGTTTTCTCTGTGTGGGCTAAGAATAAGTTTTATACTGTTTATGCTACTGTAGAAACTAAATTATATTGTTTGTAAAAATTTTTTGAGCTGCCTCTCTATCAAGGGTTAACAAGTCTTTCTTTGAAAATTCCAAAGGCACCAACCCATCTAACAAGTCAGACAAATAATGGAAAAATTTAACCATTTCTAAAATATAGTACTTTTGTCACAGAATCAGCATGGCTTAATAATGTACTCTAAATGTTTGATGTTTTTAGTTTTCAGATGAAAGGCACTGTGGAAATAAGGTATCATTACTGTTAATTTTACTGTGCCTTGACAAACAAACTTTTTAAAATCATGGAGTCAAGACATGTAGCTCAGCCTCCTATCACATTATCTTTTAGAATATGTATAAAATCTCTAGATGTATCAATAAACTTGTATCATAATATAAAATACTGTGATCCCAATTATGCAAATACAGAATTGTCTTCCCTAATTGGTGAACCTAGAATTAAATAATTTTAAGAGGAAAAGATGAAAGTTATTTGGCCACATTAATACTTAAGCAAAAGACTTGTCAACATTGAATACAGAAAGCTAAAATTAAATCTCATTTAAAATATTGTTGTTATTCTTGTTTTTTTCTTCTCTAAGGGAAGAAAGAGTCAGAATTTCTTTGTGCTAGGAATTCAGGAATGATTTCTATGACTTGTGGTTTTTTTTTCCTGACAGGCTACTTGAAACCATGAGTGATTTTTTTCTAAGTCCATCCCCTCATCATCTGCTTATGTGCTTTTTCACTCATTACAAGTATGGGATAAGCCCAGAGCAAAGACCTTGAACTTAAAATGTTAGGAATATAAGAAACCAATGAAAAATCTTGGTGCCATTTAAAGACCATTGTTTCCTATAGGTAGTCACAGCAAGTAATAATACAAAAGAAATGTGGTCGTTCTTCTGGAATAGAACCAAATGAACTTGTGTTTGATTCAGTTCACGTATCTTTTGCTAGACTATTCAAAGTTACTGTAAAAACTGAAATGAATTTACCAAATAGATTTATTTTCCTTTTAGATTTTTTAAGAAATTTTTCTAAATTATTTTAAAATTTAAAATGCACGCTTCTTAGTATAAAAGCACCATGTTCACTGTACAAAAATTATACAACAGAGGAAACATATATTTGTTTTCTGTTTAACATTCTTTTGTATAAATGTTAATCTGTACAAAAGATCTCATCCTTTTCTCTCTATAAACATTATTTAATTCCTGACAAGAAATAGAATTTTAATTTTTTTATAATGGGATCATCATTTTGCATTTTATTTAAAATCTGCTGACACAAGAAACAAGAAAAAAAGATAAAAATATACAGGTAAACCAAATTCCACCAATAACACTACCATCCAGGTATAATAATTATTCAACATGTTGGATACATATCCTTCCAGAGTCTTCTCAATTATTAAATTATTATCAGAAATAATAAGGCTCTTAGTTTATTTGTGAGTTAAAATGCATTGAGTCTGTGCTTTCTAAAGGTGTACATGGTTTATTTCTTCCACTACTTTACATACTACTATGCTCAGTTGCTCAGTCATGTCCGACTCTTTGCGGCTCCATGGACCGTATCCCCCCAGTCTTCTCTGTCCGTGGGAATTTCCAGGCAACAATACTGCAGTGGGTTGCCATTTCCTTCTCCAGGGGATCTTCCCGACCCAGGGATCACACCCGCGTCTCTTCTGTCTCTTGCATCGGTAGGCGGGTTCTTTACCTTCACATATTACTAAGAACTATTAAAAAAAAAATTGCCTTTAAGAAGCTCTTAGTTAAGTAGAGGAGTCAGGCAAGCAAATAGCTGTTATCTTTCACAATATTCTGTAGGAGTTTGAGAAGTGACACCAACTGAGCCCAGAGGGACATGGGGAGCTTTACAGAAGAGGTGATATTTGAGCTGAGCCTTGAATAAGGAGCAAAGGGTTTATGATTCAGGCAAGGCAGAGCAGATCATTCCAGGCAAGCAGTCTGTGCAAAGGCTGGGAGAGGATGTTTTAGGGAGCCATAGGAGGTCAGTTATGAAAAATAACTCTTGAAAAAGAGGCCTGGCTCTGCAATGTCCTGAATGCTCAGAGGAGTGTAGGCATTATCCGGTAGAGCATAGGAATCAATTTAAGGAATGTGTATGTGTGTGTGTGAGATGTATGTGTATTGTAAGAAATCTACAGTCTGTGGATAGTGACTTAGATTTGGTCCCTACAGGTATAGCCTGAGACTGGGATTCTTGGGAATCAGGGAAGAATGATAAAATGAGTGAAAAAAAGCTAGGTGTGGCTGTGGACTCAACAGGAAACTATTTCTGTCTGATCCCATGGAGAAGCTCTAGGGCACAAACTGCACCCAGAATTAGTCCCATCCTGAGGCTAGGGGGTAGCCTTTAGCCCCCAGTTCACTAGGCATGGGTTTGAGTGGGAGTGGGGTGGGTAGAGCTAGAATTGGACTAGAGCATTCCTTAGGAGAAGGGAACATTAGTCAATATGCACAACAGCTGGTAGTTAGGTGCACAAACAGCTAAGTTGGAGCAGAACACCAGCTACATCTGTTGCAAAAAACTCTAATATAGCTGCACAAGTGGATTCCCAATAAATATTTATGTCCCTTCCTCTGAAAATTTGGAACCATGACCTGTCTATGTCTATGTGACACTTTACATTGTTAGAATGATTCTTTCTGGCCTAAGGTAGTGTGCTCATCTCTCTGATGGGTTACAAGAGAGAATTTGCTATCTACAAATAGATACTTGGAATTGGAAAAATCACATTTCAACATGTAAGCATGCTAAATAACAGTGGAAGAGTAAAGGTTTCTCTGATGCAGCAGCACATGGACTCTCAAAGGAATATAAGTCTAAGAGACAAATGAATGCTGTGACTTCAGTTAAATTAAAGCCATTTCTCTGCTTATTTAGAGCACCCTCTCTCTGACATCATCTCAGGATTCTTGAGGAATGACGTCAGCTTCATCTGCCTTAGCTTACCTGTAGTGTGTATAGGATATGGGCGTGGAAGCAATGATGGCTGCCTCTTAACATGAGATGCTCATTCATTCATTCCACAAATACTTTGTGGCATGTTATTCTAGGTGACAGAAATATTGTACTAAATAGCATAAAATCCCTGATTGGGGGGGCTTACATTTTAGATGAGGATGTTAAAGAAAAATTATTCATGACATTTGTTAAAAATTTAAGGCACACTTTATTGGGGGAACTACAACAGGATTTTGTGATAAGTTCTATGGTAAAAATTAAACAGGGTAACAACCTAAGTGTCTGTTGAGTGGATAAAGATGTGAGATATATATATGTATGTATAATTTAAAAAATCAGCCATAAAATAGGAAATCTTGACATTTGCAACAACATGGATGAACCTTGAGGGTATTGTTGCTGTTTATTCACTAAGTCACGTCCAACACTCTATGACCGCCAGGCTCCTCTGTCCATAGAATTTCCCAGCAAGAATACTGGTGTGACTAGACATTCCCTTCTCCAGGGGATTTTCCTGACCCAGATATTGAACCCATGTCTCCTGCCTGGCAGGTGGATTCTTTACCAATGAGCACCATTCAATATCCTTGAGAATATTATGCTAAATGAAATAAGTCAGAGAAAGACAGATACTATATGATCTCACTGGTATGTAGAACCTAAAAACCAAACAAATGAAGCTAAATGAAGCCCTAACACCCAATGTGATGGTATTTGGAGAGAGGGCCTTTGGGAAATAATTTGGTTTAGATAATAAAGTAAGGATGGGACCCTCATGATGGGATTAATGACCTTTTAGGAAGATGCACCAGAGAACTTGTTCTCTCTCTACCAAGTGATAACACAGGGAGAAGGTGGCCATGTGAAAGCCATGAAGAGAGCCCTTATCAGAACCTAACCATGCAGTCAGCCTGATCTTGGATTTCCCAGTCTTCAGAATTGTGAAAACTAAGCTTCTGTTTTTTAAACCACTCAGTCTATGGTATTAGTTATGTCACTCCAAGAAAACTAAGACAAAGATAAATGTATGAAATAGTTGTATAGGAGAGGGCAACAGGAATGAATTAGAGAAACTAGAATTGCTAGTTAACACTAAGGGTCCATTTGAGATGGCACTGAATACATTTCAAGTGAGACCTGCTATCCTGAGAGGTTATTGTTTTGTTTTGTTTTGCTATGCTGCAAGGCATGTGGGATCTTAGTTCCCTGGTCTGGGATCGAACCTGTGCCCCCTGCATTGGAAGCATGGAGTCTTAACAACTGGATGTACAGGGAAGTCCCAAGAGGGTTTTCACCATTTACCTTTCTCTGTGCAGCAGCAGTGCAGCTGAAGAGTCACAGATAATCATCTTTTACTGCTCACATTGTAAGGGCTGATGCCAGAAAGACAACTAAGCAGCTTACATGTCCAGCCACAGTGGAGACTCAGAGGTAGATGAAATAAACAAAATAAGAAGCAGCGAACCACAGCCCCAAACTCAATAGCAGAGCAGCGCCTGTGGTTGACGGAAAACTACAAACTGACTAGATCAACTGACTTGAAGCCAAGAAGTTTCAATGTTGGGATGCGCCGAATCCAGAAAAGCATGGATAATGGATTGCTTACTCATTTTTTATCTTCAGTTTGGCACACTGTAGAAATATGAAGTATGTCTGGGTGGAGTCATTGTTAGGTACTGGGAGTTTCTGACTATTAACATTAATCTAAGAGTGAATCTTCATATATACAGTCAATCCTTAGTATTTACAGATTTCATGTTTGTGAATTCATCCATTGACTAGAGTTTATTTGTGATCCCCAAATTAATACTTACAGTGTTTTTATAGTCATTTGTATACATGTGCAGAATGGTGAAAAATTAGTCTTCTTGCATGCACATTCTCAGCTGGGATCAAACAAGGTGACACACTGCCATCTTGTTTCAGTTCTCATACTGTCAATTAATTAGACCTTTTGTTAAACATTTAGTGTCATGTTTTTTGCATTGTTTTTTTTTTGGTAATTTCACTATTTAATATGGCCCACGAATATAGCAGTGTTCCTAAGTACAGAAGACTGGTATGAGTCTTATAGGGAAAACACGTGTGTTGCATAAACTTTGTTTAGGTGTCAGTTTTAGTGCTGTTATCCAGGAATTAAAAATTAATTAATCAATAATATTGTTTTAAAAAGGTGTCTTTAAACAGAAACACACATAAGACAAGGTTAAGTATTGATTAGTTGGTGAAAATGTTATGACCAGAGTCTTAGAGGAACTTGACCCAGTATTTCTAATAGGAGCAGTGGTTCAGTATTTGCTAATGCAGTGTTCATTTATAACACAGACCTACCACAAACAATGAGAATCAGTTGTATCTGCTAGGTCATTCAATTAACCATATTAAAAATTTCAGAAACAGAGCTCATGGTCTATCCCATTTTCCCAATCACCTTCTCCTGTCCTTTATCCTTTTGGGTTTCCTATGTGCCCAATCCTGCAGGCACCTTCCTCCCTCAGCAGGTTTCTTCTCTCTCCCATAAACATTGAACATTTGTGCTGCCATCTAGCACTGAAGTCACCACTGGGATTTTATGACTATATGTTCTTCTCAATTACCTTTTTAAAAGAAGCCTTTTAAAAAGTATTTTAAAATATTTTTTATAAAGTATTTCATCTCTTCTATGTCCTTGCCCTTGGATTGTCTTGACTATCCCTTCCCCTATCCCTCCCTGCCCTATGCCTTATAGAATACCCTTGCCTTTTTCAGTGGCTTTTGGGGCGGGGTGGGTGTTAACTTGGTTAGGATGAACAACAGTATCCAGAATTTCCTTTCTAGTATGTCTGGTTATGATGGGCTACAAGAAATACTGTTGTAGGAGAGTTGAAGACTACAATTTTGTAGCTTGCACACATTGTCCCAGTTACTCATTCAAACATGAATCTAGATTTTTATGTGAAGGGCTTGTACTGATGTGATTAAAGTCTTTAAACAGTTGACTTTGAATTAATTAAGATGAAGATTATCCTAAGTATACGTGACTTAATCAGTTGGAAGACCTTCAAAAGAGGACTTAGGTCTTCCCTGACCTGAGGGAGAAACCAGGAACAACTGCTAGGTCTGTAATTGTGTTCCCTTTCCCCTGGATTTCTGGTTTTTACTCATTGACAACAAGCTTCACACTGTGCCCTTGAGCTCTACCCCAGTTGGGATCTTTCTTTTCTGCCCATCTACTCTCCTGATTTCAGACTTACTTAGCCAGTCTCCATAATTGTATAAGTCAATTCCTTGTTTAAAGAAACAACAACAACAACCCCTCTTAATATGTATGTATTGGGCTTCCCTGGTAGCTCAGCTGGTAAAGACTCAGCCTGCAATGCAGTAGACCCCAGTTCTATTCCTGGATTGGGAAGATCCACTGGAGAAGGGATAGGCTACCCACTCCAGTATTCTTGGGCTTCCCTTGTGGCTCAGCTGGTAAAGAATCCGCCTGCAATGCAGGAGATCTGGGTTCAATCCCTGCGTGGGGAAGATCCCCTGGAGAAGGCAAAGGCTACCCACTCCAGTATTCTGGCCTGAAGAATTCCATGGACTGTATAGTCCATTGGGTCGAAGAGTCTGACGCAATTGTGCGGCTTTCACTTTCACTTTCATATATCTGCTACTAGGTTTACTGTCTGGTTGAACTCTGATTGATATACTTCCCATGTTGTAGATGCCCTGCCCTATCATCCTCTCTTCTGTAATTATTTCATGTTTTTCATACAGTATAGGATAATATTCAAATCCTGGCTCTTTCACTTTCTGAAAGTACAAATTTAGGAAGTTACTTGAACTTCCTAACTCTCAACTTCTTCACTATAAAATGAGAATGTTACTAGTATATATTTTATGAAAATGGTGTGAAGATTAAATTAGTTAATGTGTATAAAGCAGTTAAAATAATACTTGTGCTGTGCTTAGTCACTCAATCATGTCCAACTCTTTGTGACTCCATGGACTGCAGCCCTCCAGGCTCCTCTGTCCTTGGGGATTCTCCAGACAATAATACTGGAGTGGGTTGCCATGCCTTCCTCCAGGGGATCTTCCAATCCAGAGATTGAACCCAGGTCTCCCTCATTGCAGGCGGATTCTTTACTGTCTGAGCCACCAGGGAAGCAAAATAATAATATCTAGCGTATTGAAAACCATCAATAAATATGATTGCTATAATGATTATTGTCTAGAGAATTGTATTTATTTCTTTTAAATCTTCAGCATTGTGGAGATCCAAAGGAAGTTGAAGACATAGTTCTTTTCTATGATAGGTTATTGCAAAATATTGAACATAGTTCCCTGTGCTATATAGTAAGTCTTTGTACTTTGTTTTATATATAGTGGTGTATATATGTTAATCTTTTACTCCTGACTTATCCCTCCCCCATCCCCTTTCCTCTTTGGTAACTATAAGTTTGTTTTCTACATCTGTGAGTATGTTTCTGTTTTGTAAATAAGTTCATTTGTATTATGTTTTAGATTTCCCATATAAAGTGATGTCAAACAATGTTTATTTTTCTCTGGCTTACTTCACTTAGTATGATAATCTCTTGGTTCATTCATGTTGCTGCAGATGTCAATATTTTATTCTTTTTTATGGCCGAGTAATATCCCATTGTCAACAATTCAGAAAGCTCAACATTCAGAAAACTAAGATCAAGGCATCCGGTCCCATCACTTCATGGCAAATAGATCGGGAAACAGTGGAAACAGTGAGAGACTTTATTTTGGGGGGCTCCAAAATCACTGCAGATGGTGATTGCAGCCATGAAATTAAAAGATGCTTACTCCTTGGAAGGAAAGTTATGACCAACCTAGACAGCATATTAAAAAGCAGAGACATTACTTTGCTGATAAAGGTCTGTCAAGGCTATGGTTTTTCCAGTAGTCATGTATGGATGTGAGAGTTGGACTATAAAGAAAGCTGAAGAATTGATGCTTTTGAACTGTGGTGTTGGAGAAGACTCTTGAGAGTCCCTTGGACTGCAAGGAGATCCAACCAGTCCATCCTAAAGGAGATCAGTCCTGGGTGTTCATTGGAAGGACTGATGTTGAAGCTGAAAGTCCAATACTTTGGCCACCTGATGCGAAGAGCTGACCCATTTGAAAAGACCCTGATGCTGGGTAAGATTGAGGGTAGGAGGAGAAGGAGACAATAGAGAATGAGATGGTTGGATGGCATCACCAACTCAATGGACATGAGTTTGAGTGGGCTCAGGGAGTTGGTGTTGGACAGGGAAGCCTGGCTTGCTGCAGCTCACAGGGTCGCAAAGAGTTGGACATGACTGAGCAACTGAACTGAACTGAACTGAATATCCCATTGTATATATGTATACCACATCTTCGTCCATTCATCTGTTGATGGACACTTAGGTTGCTTCCATGTCCTGGCTAATGTAAATATGGCTGCTGTGAACATTGGGGTGCATATGTCTTTTTCAGTTAGAGTTTTCTCCAGATACCTGCCCAGGAGTAAGATTGCTGGATCATATAGTAATTTAATTTTTGTTTTTTGAGGAACCTCCATAGTGTTCTCCATAATGGCTGTGCCAGCTTACATCACCATCAACAGTGTAGGAGGGTTCCCTTTTGTCTACTCCCTCTCGAGCATTTATTATTTGTAAACTTTTTGAAGATGGCTGTTTTGATCAGGGTGAGGTGATATTTCATTGTAGTTTTAATTTGCATTGACAAATCTTTTTAGGATTTTATAATGTGCTTGAGAAGAGAAGACAAACATATGGTGATTTATTTCCTGAATCAAAAATAAAAGAAAAGATGTAATAGATTGGGTTGCATTTAGAGGAACAGTGGATATAATGTGAGATGTGTAGTCCTCTGAGAGAGGACAGATACTCAGGCTCTCTGCTCTTCTTTTTCAGCTCTCTTTCTTAATTTCTCCCAAAAAGAGAAATTATTAATCTGGATAGTTAGAGTCAGGAACTCTGGGTCACATTTATTGGTAAACTGTGGTCAGTGTGCATTACAGGGTCCCATGCTTGTGTCCCATGTATGGTCTCTATTCTGCCCTGGCTTCAGAAGTAGTAAGTGGACTATTGGGATGAGTCCTGCTCACACACTGGTGTCAACTTCCTATTTCTACAGGGTGACTCCCACAAGACATGTTCACCTCAGCTCTCTATTTCTTTTTTTGTTTTTGTATACACTTTATTAAGTTCACTTTTTCATTCACTGTTCCATGTGACTTGTAAAAAAGTGGTTATATCATGAGATTTGGGTTTGAAGGTTAAGATCACAGGAAGGCAAGCCTTGATAGCCAGACTCTCTACACTGAGATTTTAGGAACAGGTACAGCTAATTCCATGGACTGAGGAGCTGGCAGGCTGCAGTCCACAGAGTCGCAAAGAGCTGTACATGACTGAAGCAACTTAGCACGCGCCAGCTAACAAGAGATGGGTACTTTAGGCCTGGTGCCTTACATATAGTAGATATTCTATGTAGATATTCAGCCAATATACAAACATGGCAACTGATTGATTTGGAAAAAAAATTAAATATGTAGTAATATCTGCTTGAATAAATGCATATTTAAGGGTTGCAATCTAACAACTCTTAGCATATTAAAAAGCAGAGACATTACTTTACTGACCAAGGTCAAAGCTATGGTTTTTCTAGTAGTCATGTATGGATGTGAGAGTTGGGCCATAAAGAAAGCTGAGCACTGAAGAATTGACGCTTTTGAACTGTGGTGTTGGAGAAGGCTCTTGAGAGTTCCTTGGACAGCAAGGAGATCAAACCAGTCAATCCTAAAGGAAATCAGTCCTGAGTATTCATTGGAAGGACTGATGCTAAAGCTGAAGCTCCAATACTTGGTCCACCTGATGTGAAGAACTGACTCCTTAGAAAACACCCTGATGCTGGGAAAGACTGAAGGCAGGAGGAGAAGGGGATGACAGAGGATGAGATGGTTGGATGGCATCACCGACTTAAAGAGTTTGAGCAAGGTCCGGGAGTTGGTAATGGACAGGGAAGCCTGGCGTGCTGCAGTCCATGGGGCTGCAAAGAGTCGGACATGACTGAGCGACTGAATTGAACGGAACTGAATCTAACAATTCAGGAGATCTTTAAGGGACTTCCCTGGTGGTCCACTGGTTAAGACTCCGTGCTTTCAATGCAAAGATCTCTGAGAGATCTTTTATTTCCTTTCTTCTTTCTGTGAGTAGGTATCAGAGAGATATCTCATGCAATAGATATTTGAAGGATTAGAATATGGGTGCTTGGTTCAATCAGTTAGGGTTTTTGGGGAGGAGATATTTTGTTCTCTGTTGCTTCAGTCCATTGTTTCATCAAAAAGAACGCATATAATCATTACAGTCTTATTCTGATTGACAAACACACAGAGATTTCGCATGGGTGAAGTATCTAAAATAAAACAGATATATATACACATGTACCTACACAATTTATAACAAGACTGTCAAAAGTTAAATGTGTCTTGATTTTTGAGAACTGAAATATTTGTTTTTCTGCCAGTGCCATGGAGAGTTCATTAATGGTGGAAGTATTTTGGCTTTCAGAGAGATGCTATTTCTTTGCAATGCTACCTCTTTGGGGAACAAATATGAAAAATAAAGCTTGTAATTTTACATGAATAAAAAAGAAATATGTACTTTGTTTTGTTTGGCTCTGTCTTTTGCTGTGTATTAGGTTGGTGTGAAAGTAATCATAGTTTTGCATTGTTGAACTTTGCCATTTGATATTGAAGCACATTCTTTTTTTTTTTTTTTGTAAGATTTAAAATTTTAATTTGTTTTTTTTAGTTTTTTTTTTTTTAATAAATTTATTTATTTTAGTTGGGGGCTAATTACTTTACAATATTGTAATAGTTTTTGCCATACATTGACATGAATCAGCCATGGGTTTACATGTGTTCCCCTTCCTGGACCCCCCACCCACCTCCCTCCCCATCCCATCCCTCTGGGTCATCCCATTGCCCCGGCCCTGAGCATTTGTCTCATGCATCGAACACGGAATGGTGTTCTGTTTCAGATATGATAATATACATGTTTCAATGCTATTCTCCCAGAACGTCCCACCCTCACCTTCTCTAAAACTTTTATTTTTTGAATGTTACGTGCCTTCTTATCCACTTGTTGAATATTTGTTGAATACTTACTATGCCTGACTCTATGCTGAGCTCTTTACATGTATAACCACTTGGTTCCATACTTTCTGTATAGTAGTTTTTTTTTTTTTTTTTATAAATTTATTTATTTTAGTTGGGCATTCTTAAATGTGGTTATGCTATACATCATTTTAATGTGCACTTCTCACTTTATGGTTTTTTGCTAATGACTTATTACTTGCTATGTACTGTATACATATCTTAGACTATGGAATTTGATGTTAGACAAAAAGCAAATTTGAGTGATTTTCTCATTTGAATTCAAAATGGGTCATAAATCAGTGGAGACTTCTTTGCAACATCAACAACACATTTGGCACAGGAACTGCTAACATATAGTTCAGTGGTGGTTCAAGAAGTTTTGCCAAGGAGACGAGAGCCTTGTAGTTGAGGAGCATAGTGGCTGGCCATCGGAAGTTGACAACAACCAATTGAGAGCCATCATTGAAGCTGATTCCCTTACAACTACATGAGAAATTGCTGAAGAACTCAACATCAACCATTCTATGATCTTTCAGCATTTGAAGCAAATTGGAATGGTGAAAGAGTTCGATAGTGTGTGCCTCATGAGCTACCTGAAAATCAAAAAAATCATCATTTTGAAGTGTTGTCTTCTTTCATTCTACACAACAGCAACGAATCATTTCTCGATTGGATTGTGAAATGCAACAAAAAGTGGATTTTATATGACAACCGGCAATGACCAGCTCAGTGGGTGGACCAAGAAGCTCCAAATCACTTACCAAAGCCAAACATGCACCAGAAAAAGTCATGGTCACCATTTGGTGGTTTGATGCTGATCTGATACACTACAGCTTTCTGAATCCCAGCAAAACCATTACATCTGAGAAGTATGCTCAGCAAATCAATGAGATGCATTGAAAACTGCAATGCCTGCACCTGGCATTGGTCAACAGAATGGGCCCAATTCTTCTTCAAGACATTGCCTGACTGCAGAGCATGTCGCACAAGCAACGCTTCAAAAGTTGATCAGATTGGGCCACAACATTTTGACTCATCTGCCATTTTCATCTAACCTCTAGTGAACTGACTGCCACTTCTTCAAGCATCTCAACAACTTTTTGCAGGGAAAATGCTTCCACAACCAGCAGGATCCAGAAAATGCTTTCCAAGAGTTGATTAAATCCTGAAGCACGGATTGTTATGCTACAGGAACAAACAAATTTATTTCTCTTTGGCAAAAATATGTTGGTTATAATTGTTCTTATTTTGATTAGTAAAGATATGTTTGAGCCTAGTTATAATGATTTAAAACTCATGGTCTGAAACCACAATTACATTTGCACCAACCAAATATATCCATTAGGGCTTCACAAGAAGAGGGATACTGACCAAATCTTTCTGCCCTTGAAGTTTTGAAAAGATATATATATATATGTTATTGTTGTTTAGTCTTTGTGACCCCAGGGACTGTAGCCCTCCAGGCTCCTCTGTCCGTGGGATTTCCCAGGCAAGAATACTGGAGTGGGTTGCCATTTCCTTCTCCAGGGCATCTTCTGCATCCTGGGATCAAACCTGCATCTCCTGAATTGGCAGGCAGATTTGCTACCACTGAGCCAGGGGCAAGCCCATACACACACACACACCCTCCCACCCACACACACACACATACACATAGGGTAACAGCCACCATGTAATGTGTCATCATTACTTGTAGTTTTTGGCCCCTTTTGGAAAAGTTCAAATATGCTGAGCTATGTAACTTTTTTTGTACGAATTATAGGCCTAAATGGCCTCCTTTTCCACATTCAAACTTCAATCTCCAGATTCATTACTCCAAAGAAATAAAAAGCCACACATGCAAGTCCTAAGGGAAGTAAATCCAGAGAAAGAAAGAGAAAGAATGTGTTTACTTTGAGGCCTAGAGGTGTGCACTGCAAAATTTCTGGGGGCAGGATAAGAGTCCTGAGCCCATGATGATATAAGAATGTGGGAAATGAATTTCAAATTTCTCAACAAATAACATTTCTAGAGGAAAATAACAGAGGAGGGATGCTGCCTTTGGGTGATATGATCAGAGAAAGCTTTCTGATGGAGATGGAAACTTAAACTGGGTTTTAAAGAATGTGTAAAGCTCTGACTGATGGAGAGAAGAGGGAGAGAAATTTAGGTGAAGGTAATCTATAAACTCAAATTCTATTATTTGTCTTTGTGCATCCTCTAAAACCGATGCCTGAGGCAACCATTTATTTGGAAGTTGATTCCGGGAAGCACAGTGGGGAAGTGGGTGAAAGAGAGATAGGGTAATGAGGAGAGCCAATAAGGAGCAGGTTAGTGAGCCTATTACTACTGTGGTCAAATGGAGCTCCGACTACTGGGGATTCTATGAGCAAAAAATATGGAACCTGCTTCAGAATTGTTTCACCAGGGGCCAGGGAAACTGAGGCATTTATCTACCAGGTCTCACACTCCCCATTGATTGAGGGTTGTATGTCTAATATTTTATTTTGTACCTGCTCATGGCTCAACTAGCTCTTGAGGAACCAGAGAAAACCTCAGAAATAGGGTTTCAGAATGCAGAAATCTATCCTGATTCCTTTTTCACTTTGCAAAGCAGTTTCTCCCTCAGTCTTCCCTAGTTCAGTAAATGACACCACAGTCTATCCAAATGGAAAAGCCAAAACTCAGAGCCATTTACTCAACTGTAACATTTATCGAGCACTTACCCTGTGCCTCGTATTCACCCAGGTGCTGAGTGCTAGTGAATCCTACGTGCTCTACGCCAGAAACATCCCAAAGCAATTCTCCTCTCTGCAAATCCATTTCTCTATCTGTAAGTTGGAGCATGGTGACCATTTAAATTGTTGCCAAATTTAGAGTAAGAGCTGAATATTTGTCACGCCTCATTGTGTCACTACCGCAGTCCATTTCCATACCTTTCCTTCACACGTTTTTGTTCCCAATCTTCCAATTTTGTTCTTTCCAGATACCTGTCCAGCCAGCCAAATGATTCACTCCTGTGTGTGAGTCTATGTATGTTCCTAGTTTCAGCCATTTCTATCTCCCCACCTTAAGTAGATGATTGTTATGGTTAATTTTATGTGTCAGCTTGACTGGGCTAAGGGTTGCGAAGATATCTGATAAAAAACAACTTCTGAGTTTGTCCATGTGGGTGTTTCTGGAAAAGATTAGCATTTGAATTTGCATACTGAGTAAAAAAGGTCACCCTTGCCAACGTGAGAAGGCACCATCCAGTCCACTGAGGGCCTGAATAAAACAAAGAGGTGGAGGAAGGGCCAGTGTGCTCTCTCTGTATTAGCTAAAACATTCACCTCCTCTGAGCCTTGGACATGGGTACTCTTGGTTCTTGGACTTTTGAACTCAGACTGGGGCCTTCACTGTCACACCACCTGCCCACCCTCGCCTTGCAAATTCTCAGCCTTAGGACTTGGACTGAATTATGTCACCAGTTTTTCTGGTTCTTTCGGGTTGAAAATGGCAGATTATGGGACTTCTCAGCTCCATAACCATGTGAGCCAATTCCTATAATAAATCTCCTCATATATATGAGGAGATATTTGTATACATAGAGGCTTCCCTGATGGCTCTGCTGGTAAAGAATCTGCGTGCAATGGAGAAGACCTGGGTTTGATCCCTGGGTTGGGAAGATCCCCTGGAGAAGGGAATGGCTACCCACTCCAGTATTCTGGCCCGGACAATTCCATGGACTGTATAGTCCACGGGGTCACAAAGAGTCAGACACGACTGAGCGACTTTCACTTTCACTTTCATGGGCTTCTCTAGTGGCTCAGAAGGTAGAATATCTACCTGCAATGCAGGAGATCCAGGTTTGATCCCTAGATTGGGAAGATCCCCTGGAGAAGGGAATGGCTACCTACTCCATTAATCATGCCTGGAGAATTCCATGGACAGAGGAACCTGGTAGGCTATAGTCTATGGGGTCACAAAGAGTCAGAGGGACATGACTGAGCAACTAACACACACACACATACAGGTATATTTATAGATATACTATATATAGGCTTCCCCACCAAGGAAGCCTGTATGTATATAGGAATTGGCTTATATGGTTATGGAGCTGAGAAGTACCATAATCTGCCATTTTCAACCTGAAAGAACCAGAAAAACTGGTGGCATAATTCAGTCCAAGTCCTAAGGCTGAGAATTTGCAAGGTGGGGGTGGGCAGGTGGTGTGACAGTGAAGGTCCCAGTCTTAGTCCAAAAGTCCAAGAACCAGGAGTACCCATGTCCAAGGGTCAGTGGAGATGAATGTTTTAGCTAATATATATCTTATTGTTTCTGTTTCTCTGAAGAACCTTGAGTAATACCGTGACGAAGTGCACTTTCTGAAGCTATGCCCAATGGGAAGATTTTCTCTTGCTTCTGTCTTTCAGGGTTTTGTGAGTTGATTTGAGTTATGTCTCCCAAATGGTATATTGGAGTCCTAACCCCTAATACCTGTGAATGTGACCTTATTTTGAAATAGGGTCTTTGCAGATATAATCATTAAAATGAGCGCATACTGGACTAGAGTGGACCCCAATTCCAGTGGCAATTGTTCTTTCAAGGAGAGAGATTTGGAGACAGACATAGAGGAAGAAGACCATATGAAGACACAGACGGAGATTAGAACTATGAGACCACAGGTTAAGGAATGTCAAGAATTGCCAGCAACAATCAGAAGCGAGAGAGTCAAGGAAGCATTATCTACTAGAGCCTTAGGAGGGAGAATGGCCCTGAGCACACATTGATTTTGGTCTTCTAGCCTCTAGAACTGTGAAATAATACATTTCTGTTGTTTTAAGCTACCCAGCTTGTGGTACTTTGCTAAGACAGCCCTGGCAAACTAATACACAGATCATTCCTGAGTGGTACTATGGTACGTTTACAGTGTATTTTCAGCTTGCATCCATCCATCAACCAAACTCAGCTGCTTTCTCTGGTAGTGCTGATCATAAAGGACCCTACTACCCACAATCTGATGTAGGTATGAGCTGAGAAACAGCTGACATTACAATAGTGGTAAATGATTTGTAGTTCTGGGACACCTGTTGGTATATTTTTAGTGCCCTCTGGCCTTGCTTGTAACTGTTCATAACTGATTCCGCTTTCATCTTACAATTGATTGCAGCTGAGCTGCCTGAGCATATGACTAGATGGGACTGACAGAATTCAGCTTAGGATAGGCAGCTCTTGCCACATGTTCACTTGATATCATATAGTCATATGTCTTTTCACTACCAGAGCCCAACAGTGTACCAGAAGCTGTTTATCAAATGGAGTACATATTGGCTGTAGATGGCATGGCCTTGCTGCAGACCTTAGTCTACGTTGTGATTTTTCCATTGTGGCTTCCCTAAACTCTGCCTGTTGTCTTCTCCCATCAGATACATTTAGCAACCTAGCGTCTGCTGGATCTTATGGGCCAAGCAGCAGGTCCTACTGTAGGCCCCACTGAAAGCTGAAATCTTTCCTTGTAGCCCAGTAAATAGGCTGAGCATAATTTCCAGATATAGCATGTGCTGCCTCCATACTCAGAGACCAGCAAGTTTTATGCTTCCTTGTTATTGCTGGGAGAAGCAAGATGCAATAATTTGTCCTTTGCTTTCAAATGGACGTTCTTTTAGGTCTCAGACCATTTGCCGCTTAAAATCTTCACTGATGTGGAAGGATCAGTGTTATAAACATTTGTGGTGCTGTTGCAGGATTCTTCTTCATAGGGATCCAACCCATCTTTCAATTAATGGGTTTTAGGCCCAAGAACTGCCTCAGGTTTAGTAACTAGGTAAAAGGCTATGAGTTTTCACTGGGATAAGTGACTCCATCCTGCTGTTCATGCACTGTGATTACTTCTGATTATATCAATTTAGCAATGTGTTTGTTGGTAGCTCAGCTGGTAAAGAATCTGCCTGCCATGCAGGAGACACCAGTTCGATCCATGGGTCAGGAAGATCCCCTGGAGAAAGGATAGGCTACCCATTCCAGTATTCATGGGCTTCCCTGGTGGCTCAGACAGTAAAGAATCTGCCTACAATATGGGAGACCTGGGTTTGATTCCTGGGTTGGGAAGATCCCCTGGAGGAGGGCGTGGCAACCCGCTCCAGTGTTTTTGCCTGGAGAATCCCCATGGACAGAGGAGCCTGGTGGGCTGCAGTCTATTGGGTCGCAAAGAGTCGGACACGACTGAGTGACTAAGCACAGCACTATCTATGTTGTTGGCTGCCCGCTGATCTTATACTTGTGAATAAAATATTTTATAAGCCATCTTCATAGAAGTCTGCTTCTCCTGGCTCTCTTTCCGATGTTTCTATTCTTTGTGGCGGTTATTCCCATCTTGTTTTGTCAGTAAAGTGCTGCCATTTGGCCCCTCTGCTACTTCATGATCCTGTCACCTTCACTGACACTAAGGGCTTTGTTCTGTAATAATATTTCCTACTGTTAGTCAGGATGACAGCCACAACTGAACTTTTCAGTGATACTGGTGCCATTCTCACCAGCACACTTCTTTCTTTGGTAAATGGAATGCTCTTTAAATCTTCCCATAGAATAGAACTGGTTTATAGGTTGTTAGGCCTGAAAGGTATATTCATTTTTGAATACTTTGTTCTCTGATTCTTTTTCCTCCACAGTCAGTGTACTCCAGCAGATCAAGCATGTATGCTTCATGTAGTGTGGGCCACAACTTTCTTCCAGCTGCCAAGAGTCATCTTAGCAGATATTAGTAACATCTCCTATGGTCTTTGCTAGGGTGTTAAATTCAGTACCATAAGAGAGTACTCTCCTGTCTCTTATCCATCTTTATATTTTACCGCCTTTAATACAGCAATCTCATTTTCCTGTCTCAAATGTGCTCTCCTGGCTCCAGCAGCTCATGTTGGGTTGCCCTGAACTCTCTCAGTATATAGTTCCTTTCCTGTCTTAGCATGCCCAACAGTTCCTCAGATGGGAGTTATGCTGAGATAGGGGTAGATCCTGGGAGATTCTGCTTCCTAGGGCCATTTCTGGTACCCACCGTCTTAGGGTGAGTTTCCTGGAAATGTATCTAAGATGAAGGTTTGTGTGGGGAGTTCCTTCAGGAAAAAAACCTTTTTAAGGAAGTACAGGAAGCAGAACTTGATAGAGGTAGAAATTCCACTGTGATGAAACTTTAACAGAAGTTTCAGGTGATCCTACAGGAATCACTGAATCTGAGACAGATCTTTAGAGTTATCACACACTGATGCAGGGGGAACATTTTCTTTTTCTTTTTTCAATAATCCTTTGCATTAACCAGACATTGGGTATAGGCTACCATTGGGCAGTGACTATAACCTTGGATGATAAGGTGGGTCCCTTTGATAGAGGGCAATTTGGAGAAAGAGATGTGGCTATGAGATATCAGCAACTAACACTTCCAGCAAGTCACAAATGAGCACCTGGTCCTGATAAGGACATCCAACAGCACACTAGTGTAATGCATAACACATATCCTCATTTATCTAAGACAATAATTAGGATATAAACTGTAAGAGAATAGGGATGTCGTCTGTCTCATACATTGCTATATATCTAGAATTAGAATAGGCTGGCCTAGTATTTACTCAGTAAGTATTTGTTGACTAAATGATTGAACTAAATGAGTAATTAAAGCCTATTTATAGGTGCCACATTTTTTAAACTGACAATCACTTGGCACACCACAGGGAATACAAATAAATGAAAAGGTAAATAGGAAAGCATACCAAAGTACATTTCTACTTTCACATTCCAGTACAAATCTCTAACGAGGTTTTTGAGTGTTCTGAAATTGAAACCATTTTTAATGCATTAAATGAACTGATGAATGGCATGGGCAGTATATTCATTTTTAGCCATGACCTTTTACTCTGGTGTGAATTTTTAATGAAGTGACTTGCTTGTAACTGGTGTTAAAGAACATTAAGAGAGAGAATATAATTGGATCAGCTATTGTAGTTGGATTGACTCACAAAGACAAATTTGGTTTTGTACCTAGATCTCATTAATATTCACTTTCAACTGCCTTCCAACAGATGTCTGCTTTTGACTTTAAACATAGATTTTTCAAACCTTTTTTTTTGATACTATAAACATATAGAATCTTCTGAAACATTTTTAAACTACATTCTATTAAATTTTGCCACTCTCACATATGGAGTGAGAAAAAAAATAAGTCTGAAATGTCATCTTGTCCACTCTTTAAATATTTCTAATGCAAAATGTCACAAAAACTCAACATTAAAAACATTTACTTTTCTCCATTTTAACAACTGTCATGTGTGGGTTCAGGTTTATATATGAAAACAAATGACCAAGTAATTATGAAGAACAAATATCAAGAATAGCAAAAAAAATAAAAGGAGTTCTATGGACCTATTACCTAGCTAAACAAGGATAACTGGTGATAATTATTTTAAAACAATTAAAAATCTATGGAATTTGCACTAAGGATATGCAACAAATGAAGAAACAGTTATTAAAGAAGATCTACTAGAACTTGGTAACAGTAGCAAGACTCTGAGTCACTTGGTCTATGACCCTTTCCTTCATTCCCACCCCCAGCACAGCTTGATTGAAACTCAACTTCAATCGAGTATGGCCAAGAAAATGGGTCTTTCTCTTTCCTAAACTCCTAGTTAAGGGATACTCTGTCTCACATGGAGGGATAGGCAGTCATTATTTCTTATACCTTCTCATGCTGAGTGCAAAGGCTAAGTTCCTAGTGAGTGGCTGAGAGGTCAGAAGTGCCATTCCTCCACCCAGGCTCCACTCAGAGGGAGGAGGCTCTCCCCATGCATGACAGGCTGCAAGTCCAAGGGCCCTGATCACTTTCACCCGGACTCACTACTGGGGTGGAAATTCCATGCGAGGAGGGGCAAACTGAGATCAAAGGCCACTACTCCTGTTCAGTGCCCAGAGTATTGACTCAGAATTTTTCCACAAGGGATAAACAATACTTAAAAGCAGATGTCTACAAAATGAAAGTGAAAGTTGCTCAGTCATGTCTGACTCTTTGCGACCCCATGGACTATGCAGTCTATGGAATTCTCCAGGCCAGAATATTGGAGTGGGTAGCCCTTCCCTTCTCCAGTGGATCTTCCCCACCCAGGGATCGAACCCAGGTCTCCAGCATTGCAGGTGGATTCTTTACCAGCTGAACCACCAGGGTAGCCCAAGAATACTGGGGTGGTTAGCCTGTCCTTTCTCCAGTGAATCTTCCGGACCCAGGAATCGAACTGGGGTCTCCTGCATTCCAGGCGGAATCTTTACCAGCTGAGCTACCAGGGAAACCCCTCTACAAAGTGTTTCCCAAAGAAATTGATTTCATTTGAAACAAAGTGTGGGGGATTTCAAGCCTCAAATACAATGGAGATTTTTGGTGGTAAGCAATTAAAAGGACATTGGTATGTCTATAAGAGACCTAAACCAGAAGCCATCTTGTTTGCCAGAGAGAATCAGCAGAAGACACAATTAAGAAGAGCCCTCCTGGGGCCAGAACAAACCTCAAAAACTGTCCTTCAAAAATATTCCTGAAAAGCAGCTCCAATTCAGTTACATCAGACTGTAGAACAACTTATGCCCCAAGAATATGGTCAAAGATAGTAGAGCAATCAGTTAGCAATTAGTGGAGCCTAAGAACTTGGTGTGATGCCAAAGGAGTAATATCCTCTAACAGGAGGATCAGAGAAATACTTAATGAGAGCTCTACTGAAACCACTGTCATCCCAGGGTGGTGACTGTATGCATGCCCAAAGTTGCTCCCTCTGAGTAGCAACATCAGAAGTTTCACAGTGCACGATAGTAGACTTTACTAAAATCGTCTATCCAAGTCATTAAACAAACAAACAAACAATAATAACAAAAACACAAGCTCCAGAGATGGGAGGGGATCCATCCAGTGTTCTAGAATATATTACTTAAAATGTCCAGTTTCAAGGAAAGATTATGAGACACACAAAGAAATAGGAAAGTGTGGGAGGTGGCCTCAAGATGGTGGAGAAATAGGATGGGGAAACCACTTTCTCCTCCACAAATTCATCAAAAGATCATTTGAATGTGGAGTAATTTCCACAAAACAACTTCTGAACGCTGGTGGAGGATCCCAGGCAACCAGAGAGGCAGCCCAATCTCTTTGAAAGGAGGTAGGACAAAATATCAAAGAAACAGGAAAATATGACCCACTTGGGAAGAAAAAGGAGATGACAGAAAATGCCTGTAACCCAAGAGAGTTAATCTGAATCCACATGAAAAAACAGAGGGCTGGTTAAAGGTAATTACGTAATTTTAAAAGATAGTACAAATGCATAGTTCTTTTCCTATCTTTACTTAACTGATCCAGGAGCAATTATAAAATAATATATGTAGATAATTGTATTGTTGGACCTATAACACATAGAAATGCAATGTATTTGCCAATAGCTGAACAGAGAAGGTGTGTGGAAGCAAAGCTGTATTGGAGTAAAGAAGAGACACCAGATGGTAACTTGGATCCACAGGAACAATTGAAGAGAACTAGAAGTAGTAAATAAGAAGGTTAATATAGCAAATTCTATAAATATGTACTTGTTTTTTCCTCAGATTCTTTAATAGACATAAAATGAGTAAACATTCATTTATGTAATGTAATAATTATAATGGTGTATGTTGGATTCAAAACACATATATATAATGTTTATAATAATAGCACAAAAATTGGGGAAGAGAGAATAGATGTGTATAAGAATAACATTTCTATATCATGCTGCAATTAAATTAGTATAAATCTGAAGTCGATTCTGATTAAGATGTATTAAGATGTAAGCCCTAGAGCAACCACTAAGAAATAACTTTTTTAAAAAATGAAAAGGATAATTAAAGGCAGTCATGTGAAGATGGAGGCAGAGATTGGAGTGGTAAAGTTACACACCACAGAATGCCATGGATTGCCAGCAACCTCAGAAGCTAGGTAAAGAAGCTAGATAAAGAACCTGCCTGCCAATGCAGGAGATGCAGGAAACAAGAGTTCAATCCCAGGGTCAGGAAGATCCCCTGGAGGAGGCCATGGCAACCCACTCCCATATTCTTGCCTGGAGAATCCCCTGGAGAGAGGAACCTGGTGGGCTACAGTCCATGGGGTTGCAAAAAGTCAGACACAACTGAAGCGACGCATGCGCCCATGTGCACAGAAGCTAGGAACAGGCAAGAAAAGGTCCTTCCTCAGGCCTTCAGAGGGAATGTGGCCCTACCAAGAGCTTGATTTGAATTTTTAGCCCCTCAATCTATAAGAAAATAAATTTCTATTGTTTTAAGCCACCCAATTTGTGGTAATTCATGATAGCGGCCCTAGGAAACTTAATACCGACATCTAGAACTGTAGTTGAATGTTTTTGAAAATGGGTGCTGGCACATTATTTTTTCTAAAAATTTAGAAAGTAACATCTCAGAAAAACTTAATGCATTGTTTTGTATTGTGTCCCGCATATGTTTGAATTCTAACCCCCAGTACCTCAGAATGTGACCATACTTGGAAATAGGGTCATTGTAGATGTAATCAGTTCATTAAGATGAGGTTGTATGGGGCCAAGTCCAATCCAATATGACTGGTATCCTTACTAAAGAGGACATGTGGGCACAGACTTGCATACAGTGAGAACACCATGTGAAGGCTGGCCTTATACTGCCGCAAGCAAAGCAGAAGGTGGAGAAGAGACCTGGAACTGATCCTTCCCCAGCGCCTTTAGAGGGAACGTGACACCCTCGTAGCCTCCAGAACTGTGAGATAATAACATTTCTGTTGTTTAAGCCAGTTTGTAAATATTTTATTATGGCAGTCCTCACAAACCGATACACTCATAATGCTATTTCCAAGTCAGGACAACTGTTAATTTTTTGGTTTATTTCCTTTCAGTTTCATACCTATAAATTTGTAGATCCACATTTACTCATGTGCACATATATACATATAACCTCCATCCAAATATTAGAGGCAGGTTCTTCTTAATAAAATTATCCCAAACTTGGAAATCAAGACTAGTGTGTGGCCTTCCAAACTCTTGCTAGAAGCTGTCTAGCAAGCTTGTCTGAGTCATCTGCCATTCCAAAGGAAAGTAATATTGATTTACAATTTACTATTGATTAAGGCTCAGTCTCTAATGAGTTGCATGTTAACTACAGAAGATTAATAAGGTACAAATTACATTTTTTTCTAGTAGAGACTCAAATGATTTTTGTCCTATAGAAAGATTACCCCCAAAGGTTACATTTCATTGCTCTGTATCTAAATTAGTAATTTTATTTCAGCTTTCTCTCCTTTTGTAGCCATCTTTCAAGCTCTCATATCCTCCTTTGAAACAGGTTTGCCATCCTTCTAATTCTCTCATTAATGAGTTTAAAAAATTTTTTGACATCTATAAACTATTTGTGTGTCACAATTTTAATTTGTTGAAAATAATACTTTGAAATGCCTTAGAAGAGTAGTTCCCAAACTTTCAGAGTTTATGAAGAAGAAAATTTATTAAAATAAAATTAAATTGGCTGACTGAGATAGAGCTGCCAAGTTTAATTTTCCAAGTAATGTCAATTTTATAATTATAAACACAGAAAACCAACATTATTAATACCAACATTTCATAAAAGGTAGTGTATGACCTTTTAACACCAAAAGAATAGAATAAAACATAGTATAAGGTATGTATTAATAATATTATGAAAATTTGCCCCATTCGACTTATTTTTCTTGTTGCACTGTATATTAGTGAAAATAAGCATAATTTAGGAAGCACTCCTTACAGATGACTGGTTTCCTTCCTACTTGTACAGTCTCTTATTTTAAGTCTTCACTAAGGACTCTCTGTGCCCTAACAAGAGCCTGCTATGTGGCAAAAGAGCACTGATTATGTGCCAGGGAGGTATATTCTATATAGAAATATGGTTTATGACATTAGGAAAAATATATTCTAGTGGAGAAAGATGCATTGAATAATTCCTCCAATGTAATTAAAATTGTAGTAAATATTATAAGGATAAAGGTTAAGTTTAATAGTGTGCTTCTCAGTAACCTCTCAGTGAAAACTTCTGCCTTTATAGAAGGGCTTAGAAAATTATTCTGAGTTGCTTCTCTCGATAAAAGGAAGCCACTTTCCTCTCCTTAAAAGTTAAATATGTGATGGTGCTTGGTGGTAACAGATCACCGATAATAATAGACCTTGACTTGCATAACCACCTGAGGTTAACAGGAACCCTCAGAAGGAGAAGAGCCCTCCCACCTCTTCTTTCCTTTTCTCATGCATAGAAGAAAGGAGCTGGGCACTGAATGGTCCATTCTAGATGAAATAAACAAATTAAAATGAGATCAGTTCATGGTTAGTCTTTTTAAGAGCACAAAAGTGCTTTGTTGCAGTTGATAATAATGTTATATTGTTAATTAGCCCTAATTAGCTCAGCAGCTCCACAGACTCAGGCCCTAAGGCTGTGAAGCAGTCCTACAAGGAGGGAAGAAGGGCATTATCATGTGCAAATCTCCCTTATTACAAACTTCGAGATAAATTTTAACTCGATTGAAAAAGTGGGGGCAATTTGGGCTTCAGGAGAATTTGTAAATAGTTAAGTGAGGGAGCCAAACACTTCATGCTCTTCCATATAATGTCATGGAGAGTTAATGGGGAAGACAAGAAGTCAAAACTCAAAAATTGAAGTCCAAGGACACTTTCTTTGGACAAGGACTACAAAATTGGTAGAGGGACATACAGTAACATAGCCTAGGAACATAGACTCCTAGAGAGCACTGCTTGCTGCATATTTCAAGCATGAAAGTGGGTGGTGGCTTTCTCTTTGTTATATAGTCAGAGAATATTCCCTATATGTTTGCATATCAATATAATCAAAGTAGAAGTTGGTAGGTTTGGCAGAGGACTAGGACAATGAATATCTTCTCATTCTTCGGCCATTCCCAAGGTTTATCTGCAGTCCACTGTAGTGTTCTTAGCTGGATAATGAGCCATATGGATGAGGATCACCCAAGATTGGGATGAAAGTCTTCTATAAACTTCTGAGAAAGCTTGAGGGATAATTATTTATAATTTACTGAAAACCAGATAAGATATTCTGAGGACTGAAGGCCCATTTTGCACTCAGGGTAAGAAAAAGGAAGTTTGATGAAAATTTTAGTAGTGTCAACTCTCTACTCCTCAGTAGACCACCAAAGAAGCCCATTGATCAACCATGACTATTTGACTCGTAGCATGAGGGAGAACACCAACTTAAAAAAATAGTGATTGCATCTCAAAATGGGGAAATTATGGAAGCATACTTCCATATGCTTTTAGAGTTTTAGAGCCAACTCTGAGTTCTGCAAGACAGGTAACTTGTTAGGATTGGGCAGTTTATGATAAAATAACTTTGGATTGATGGGCACAGCAAGATGAAGGTCTTAAGGAGGGTCTTGTTAAACACATTTTTAGTTTTGGTAAGTAATCTGTTAAGTTGGTTCACAGGCTTATTTTGGGAGCAAGTAATTCCTAAAGCAAGCAAGTACCTATTTTTGCTCTGGCCCAGTATTGTTAAAAATAGGGACAGGAAAGTTTCCTTGGTCTCAGTATTATTTAACCTAAAAGTGGGAATTATGTTGCTTTTAGTTCTCTGGATTCCTGTTGGCATTTCTCCAGCCAAAGCTGTAGGACAGACCATTATTACTTAGGGATGTGACAAATCAGGGTGTATATTGGTATTTGATGTATTGTGGTCATGCAAACAGTTTCTGAGCGTAGTCATTCAGTCTCTATTAGGGATAGATTTGCTTGTTCATTTTGCTGGAGGATCATGTTTGGATCATTTGATGGAACAGCATCTGCACAGCAGAATTTAACACTCCAGAATTCAAACTTTTGAGAGTTGCGACACGGACAATTACTAAGAGGAAGACTGTGATACAATTGTGAAACAAGCAGTTACTTCTAAGGCAGGAGCCAAGAGTGACCAAATTAAAATAAGAGAATACTATTCTCAACCTGAAGAGGCCACACAACCAATATGAGGATATTAGCCAAATTGCCTAATTTTATGATTTAGATGTTTGCTTCCCAGATAATTTTAGTACAGTACTCGTAAAAATCCAGAGGTCTATAGTTATGTAAGTACATTTTCCCCTAAGTCCCACCTGAAAAGAATGTTTTACGCATGTTCCACCTTGAAAGATCTCTATTTTGAACCACCTATCAAAATTTATGAACCCCTTGGGTGAGGAATTGCTTCAGTAATGTTGTCATTCTTCTGCTATTCTCTGTACCATTGCCTGTAGAATTCTGCCTACTTTTCAAGCCTCATGTGAAGTGTGAAATAGCGAAAAAGCAGTCTAAAATATTCCTTTGGTGGTTATTTTTTAAATCTAAATTGAAGCCCAGAATTTCTCCTTTTTGAATTAAATTATTTAAATGTCTGTTTTTCTTAGAAGGGAAATTGATGGGTCAAAATGAACCCAGGATGATATTAAGAACTATTCTGAAGGCTGTCATCAGTTTACTGACATTACTGATCCCTGTTCAATTTACAAATTTCTGATTACAGTCAATAGTCTTTTGTGCTTCAAATACTCATATACGGATATCAAGTAAAAAAGGCATGACACCCATCCCACTACCTGGTACCAGGGCAATTCTATTTGACATCCACATATGAGTATTTCCAGTGAAAGCAGATCATTGTGTGGTTCCTAACAAGTAGAATTGGATTTAAATCACAAAAGGCTATTGACTGCAATCTGTGAATTGGACTGGGATGAGGATTTAGCTTAACGAACACCTTTCTTATAAGGTCTGTAAAAGCAAGGCAGCCTCTCAATGTACCCCACGATTCCCTAGATTTTTCTATGCTCTATTTCTATGAAAGCTGGATTGCGAAGACTTAATTCCTCTGTAGATTTCTTTTTCCTACAGAAAAATGAACATTCCTTTCTAGGTTTGACATATTAGAAACTTTAGATTTCTGTCTGGTCTATTGTGGTTTTGCCATCTAAATAAGTTGCTTGGTAGTTGAGTTCAGTTAGCAAAGATTATAAAAAAGACTGTGTTTTGTCTGATTTGTAACAAAGAAATGGTACCCAATGAAGCTGGGTAGCTCCCAAAGTAAAATCTCCCATTAGAATATAATGGCTTTTGAAATGAAAAATTTACGTTGTGAGATAAAATTTTCTGTGTATTTCTTTCTGTGTATCAGATGTTCTGTATTCCACATGTACAACATGGGAGTGGATAAAAGGACAAGTGCTTGTTGCAAAGTTTCTGTGTTTTTTCTGATGTGGCAAAACTTAACTTTAAGTTTATATTTTAAGTTAATGAATTGTGAAAAGTGAAGCACATATATTGTAATCCTTTAGAGCAACCAGTGGAAAAAATATGAGAAGGCATACTAAATAAAAAGCCAATAATTAAAATGGTTTACTAAAAAATACTTGAAATTCAAAAGAATAGAAAAAAGGGGAAACTGGAACAAAAGACAAAGGGACTAATAGACAACTAATAATAATATTGTAGACTTATATCCAACCATATTAATAATTACATTAAATGTAAATTTTCTTTTAATTTAAGAAAAACAGATATTGTCGATAAAAAAAATACCCAACTATTTGCTATTTACAAGAAACTCACTTAAAGTATAATGATATAGATAGGTTAAAAATAGAAGCCTGAAAAATGATATACCATGCAAATACTAAAGAATAAAAAGAAGCTGGAGTGCCTATTTTAATTATCAGACAAAAGAAACTTCAGAACATGGAAAATTACTAGGAATAAAGAGGGACTCCAGTATTCTGGTCTGGAGAATTACATGGATTCTGTAGTCCATGGGATCGCAAAGAGTCAGACACGACTGAGCAACTTTCACCTTCACTTTCAAAGAGGGACTTAACACAATTATAAAAGGCTCAATTTACCAATGAAGCATTAAGATTTTAGAAGTGCATGCATTAACAACAGAGCTTAAAAAAACTCTGCTTAAAGTGATGCAAATGCTGATAGAAGTTAAAGGAAACATGGACAAGTCCAGAATTATACTTACAGACTTTAATATTCTTCTCTTTATAATTATTTTAAAAGTATATAGAAAATCACCACGGATTTCAAAGACTTGGATAATTTTATCAACCAACTAATCTGATTGCATTTATAAAGCACCCTATTCAACAACAGGTACTTATTTTTTTTCAAGGGCACATAAATAACTCTTTGTGACCCCATGAACTATATAGTCCATGGATTTCTCCAAGCCAGAATACTGGAGTGAGTAGCCATTCCCTTCTGCAGGGGATCTTCCCAACCCAGGGATCGGACCAGGTCTCCTGCATTGCAGGCAGATTCTTTACCAGCTGAGCCACCAGGAAAACCCATAGATAACTCACCAAGATGGTTCATGTTATGAGTCACAACAAACTTATTATATTAAATGAAATAATGCAAATTATGTTATCTAATTTATAAAGGAAATAAAATAAAAATTAAAAATAGAAAATTACTTGGAAATTTTGTAAATATTTGTAAATTAGCATAATCCTATAGAAAATACAGTTCAAAAAGGAAGTCTCAAGGGAAATCAGAAAATATTCTGAACAAATAGAAATTGGAATGTATTAAAATTTATGAGATACAGTTAAAACAGTCCTTAGAGGGAAATTTGTAGCACTCAGAGCTGATAATGAGAAAAGAAAATTGTCTCAAACAGATAAGAGTCACATTAATAAACTACAGGATTAGTGCAAACTACACCAAAAACAAACAAAATGAAGGAAATGATAAAGAGAGGAACACAGATCAAGAAACTGGGAATAAGCAAAAAAAAAAAAAAACAATAGAGGGAAACCAATAAGTGCTAAAAGATATTTCCTTGACATGATTAATAAATTGACATACCTCTAGCAAGACTGATGAATAACAAAAGAAAGAAGGCACAAAATACCAATATTAGTTAGAGAAGTATCACTGCAGTCTAACATACATTAAAAGAAAATTAAGGGATTGCTATGAGCAACTCTATGCACATAAATTTGATAGCTTAGATGAAATCGACTGATTTCTCGAAAAACACAGCAAAAAGACAGAGAGCCCGAAGAGTCCCATATCTATCTGAGAAGTTGAATTCGTTGTTAAAGATAGTCTGAAAAAGAAAAATCAAGGCCCAGATGATTTCATTAGTAAATCATACAAATATTTTTGAAAGAAATAACACCAATTTTGCATAATGTCTTCCCCAAAATAAGAACCACCTCCCAACTTGTTTTATGTACCTAGCATTACTTTGATACTTTGATACCACACCCAGACAAAGGTAGTACAAGAAAATAAAACTATAAATCAATATCTCTCATAAACACAGATGTGAAAATCCTCAACAAAATACAGTAAATTAAATTCAGCATAAAAAAGAACAATACATAATGATCAACTGGAGTTTATCTTGGGAACAGCAAGGTTGGTTCTCCATCTAAAAATCAATGTTAACTCACCGTACTAACAGACTTAAGAAAAGCCACATGGTCATATCAATTGGGAGAAGGCAATGGCAATCACTCCAGTACTCTTGCCTGGAAACTCGCATGGATGGAGGAGCCTGGTAGGCTGCAGTCCATGGGGTCGCGAAGAGTCGGGCACGACTGAGTGACTTCAATTTCACTTTTCACTTTCATGCATTGGAGAAGGAAATGGCAACCCACTCCAGTGTTCTTGCCTGGAGAATCCCAGGGACGGTGAAGCCTGGTGGGTTGCCGTCTATGGGGTCGCACAGAGTCGGACACAACTGACGTGACTTAGTAGCAGCAGCAGCATATCAATTGATGCAGAGGCATCACTTGAGAAATTTAATGTCCATTCATGATAAAATCTCCTCACAAACTAAAAGGAAGATGGAACTTTCGTAATACAGCAATGGGCATCTGTAAAAACAATTAGCAGTAACCTAAAACTAACATGCATGCATGCTAAGTTGCTTCAGTCGTATCCCACTCTTTGCGACCCTGTGGACTGTAGCCCTCCAGGCTCCTCTGTTCATGGGTTTCTCCAGGCAAGAATACTGGAGTTCATTGCCATACCCTCATTCAGGGGATCTTCCTGAGCCAGGAATTGTACCCACATCTCTTAATGTCTCCTGCACTGACGGGTAGGTTCTTTACCACCAGCGCCAACTGGGAAGCCCACGACTAACATATCTGGTGGTAATAAAGACTGGAACGGTTCTTCTGGAAAAGTTTGGCAGTTAAACATATACCTATCACATCTGATTCCTAGATACTGACTTTAAAGAGAAAGAACTTATGTTCACACAAAAGCATGGATGTGAATGTTTATAACAGTATTATCCATAATTAACCCAAAGGAGAAACAAACTAAATTTTCTTCAGTGGGTGAATAGATAAACCTTGGAATACATTGCAACTATAAAAAGAAATGGACTACTGACACACACAACAATGTGGTTGTATGTTTTATGTTAAGCTAAAGAAGCCAATCTTTAAAGTTTAAATTTATATGACATTCTGAAAAGGACAAAACTATTGGGACAGAGAAATAGCACTTACAATTGAGGTGAGAGTGACTAGCTCCTGAGTAGTAAGAAGGGATTTGGGGGGAGTTTTGGAATTGCTCTATATCCTTTTGTGTGGCACTTACAAGAATCTGTACATGTGTGGAGAATTCCCTGGTGGCCTCCTGGTTAAGAATCCACCTTGTAACATAAGGGATGTGGATTCAATCCCTGGTTGGGAAACTAAGATCCCACATGCCCTGGGCAGCTAAGCCCAAGAGCTGCAACTAAAGATTCTGCATGAAACAACAAAGATCCTTGTGCCACTACTAAGAACCAATCCGACCAAATAAATAAATAAGTAAATGAATATTAAAAAAACTATGCTTAATGACCAAAGCATTATATTTTTCTTATTGAGAAATTCTCCAAGTATACAAAGATTATTTATTACATAGCACAATTTAACATTAGTCTAAAATATTAAGCTTAAGATCTGGAAAAAACAATTTAAATCAGAATCTCCTATGATTTAGATTAGCATTAGAAAAGTTCATAAGGCTAAACACTTTAAAAAAATCTGTCAATTCAATTTCTTTATTCAGTTCAGTCAGTTCAATTGCTCAGTCGTGACCGACTCTTTGCGACCCCATGAACCACGGCATGCCAGGCCTCCCTGTCCATCACCAGCTCCCGGAGTCCACCAAAACCCATGTCCATTGAGTCGGTGATGCCATCCAACCATCTCATCCTCTGTTGTCCCTTTCTCCTCCTGCTCTCAATCTTTCCCAGCATAAGGGTCTTTTCCAGTTCTCTGAAAAAAATTATGTATCCCAAAACACATAGAACTAATGGGAAAAAATTTTTAAATAGTAATCATTACAAATTAAACCCAAATCTTGTACTAATTAAAATATTGTGCAAACATTATTTTTTTTACATAAAAAATAGGAAAAAGATGTGGATAAAACCAGGGAAAAGATGTGGAGTTGTTTTTAGGTTAGAATTACATCACTCTACGGAGTTCCTTGCTGGTCCAATGGCTAGCACTCCACACTTTCACTATGGGAGCATGGGTTCCATCCCTGGTTGGGGAGCTAAGATTCTGCAAGCTGCATGGCTGGAAAAAAAAAAAATTAATTACATCACTATTTTGTTCAAAGCTTATCTATGTATCAAGTATGTTTTAAGACCATTGAATTAATTTCAAAAGCTCTGAGTGTCTAGCTTTTCTTCTACCTGGGGTCAAAGGTGATTAACCAAATTTACGGTTAAGCCTTTTCTCCTGAGTTACCATTTTAGCTGGGAAAACATACAAAAGAAGCACAGTTAACATTTTCTCTCTTTTTTAAAAAAATTCTTGACTACCTAGAGTAGATACTTCTTGAGCATGTAAATTAGTACCAGACAATATTTTAATGATCAATTAATCTCTAAGATTTCACAAGAGTAGGGGAAAGGAGAGGGAAAGAAAGAAAAAGGCAAAAATTAGCTGGCTTTAGACAAATATAAAATTATCATTGAAAAAGGCTAATTACCTCCTCTCTACAAGGAGGGAGTAGGCTTAGGTGTAGGAAAACTCATCTTCACCCTCAAACACTCTCAGGCTAGCATGAGTGTGCATACACCCACCCCCGCCCTGCCCCATCCCTGCAACACAAACAGGGTTAAGATAAGGAGAGAGAAGCAGAGACAGGCTGAGAGAGAGAGACAGACAGATCGACTATGCCAGTATAAAGAGTACCATGTGATCCGAGAATCTCATTCCTAAACATTTGTCTGTACAAAGCTGTAATTCCAAAAGATACTTGTCATCCCAGTGTTCATAGCAGCACTATTTACAATAGCAAAGACATGGAAACAACCTAAGTGTCCATCAACAGATGAGTGGATAAAGATATATGTATATGTATATAATGGAATATTACTTAGCCACAAAAAGAATGAAATAATGTCATTTGCAGCAACATAGATAGGCCTGGATATTATCATACTAACTGAAATAAGTCAGAGAAAGACAAATATATCATATTACTTACATGTGGAATCATAAAAAATGATACAAGTGAACTTATTTATAAAACAGAAACAGACTCATAGACATAGAAAGCAAACTTAGAGCTACCAAAGGGGAACGGAGTAGGGAGGAATAAACTGAGAGTTTGGGATTAGCAGATACAAACTACTTTATATAAAATAAATAACCAACAAAGCCCTACTGTATAGTACAGGGAACTACATTCAGTATCTAGAAAATAACTTCAAAACTGAATCACTCTGCTGTATACCTGAAAATAACACAACATTGTAAATCAACTATGTTTCAATAAAAATAAAAAAGCAGCAACTCAAGCCTTTGACAATTCTATCAAATGTACAATTTAAAGCCCCAATATCTTTTGATCACTGAAGCACAAAAATAAAAAGGAGGATTTCTTCTTTGCTATCAAAGTGATCTCTCTTTTATGTTGACAAAACAGAATCTTGTGTTTCTTCCCTTTTTTTTGAATGTACTTTTCAAATGAATAATCTTATTCTTGTTAAAATTTCCCAAAGTGGCCACTGGGTGTTAGTAATAGAATTATGCCAGGTACAGAGAAATGCATATGAAAGAAAACAGAAATCAAGGAGGCACACAGCCAGGCAGGCAAACTGATGGAGAAAATCCCATTAGAATTGTAATAATTACCAAAAATGATGGTTATGCCAACCTCTAACTTCTAGAAACTGACAAAAGAGTATTTGTCACCAGCTGGGGCCCAGTGACCCCTCCAGCTCTAGGTAGACAAAACCAAATGAAGCACTTCTCAGGGATACAAAGAACAGACTGAGGAAGATCCTAATAAGATGTTGAAAAGGTGCCACAGGTCAAAGACTGCCCAAGGAATTTGATCTGTCAAGAACTACTGGACTCGACAGTTCTTAGGGATGACTTGAGGCCTTGCTCTCGAGTTCATGACCCTCCTCTCCCTTAACTTGTCACACAGACTCAAACAGAAAGTGACAAGAGAAGACGGAAACAAACAGCAGCGGGTTCCACTGTGGGTGAGAGGTTTCGGTGGGGATGAGCCAGTGATTGTATCTGGAGAACTGTTCAAACCTCCTGAGAAGTGATCAAGTAGTGCTATTTATAGGAGGTAGAATGATTGACCGCCTAAAAGTTTCACCTGATCATGTGCTCGGTTGTGTCTGATTCTTTACCGCCCCGTGGGTTGTAGCCCACCAGGCTACTCTGCCCGTGGAGTGAGGTACCACTTCTTACTCCAGGGGATCTTCCTGACCCAGAGATGGAACCCGTGTCTCTTATATCTCCTACTTTGGTAGGTGGATTCTTCACCACTAACACCAGCTGGGAACTCTCATCTGATAATAGAAATTATGTAATACATGGTTCTCAGTTTATCAGGGGCTGGGGTTGCTAAGGATTTTTTGCTCATAATGTCACATGAAGATTATAATTTTTACTTATTCATTTCAGTTTTTTGCCGACTGAGTAATGTGAGATTTGAATTCACTAAAAGATTCTGGGGTCAAAGAATATCATCTATGAAATACTTTAAAAGTGATAATAAACTTGTGGTGATAAAAATATGAATTCAGTCTTGTCCCAACCTTGGAGAGGCTTTCAGTCTAAATAGATAACCATTTAAAATAACAAGAAGGCATCCATGTGTTGTTTTTGTCCTTCATAAAATGTAGTTCTAGTTAAAAATTATATTTACTATAGCTTCTGATAAATATTTAAAACACAACATTACAAAAATGTTCTTCAGTTCCCATTTTCCAGTAATGCTGAAGAAGCTGAACGGTTCTATGAAGACCTACAAGACCTTTTAGGACTAACACCAGAAAAAGGTGTCCTTTTCATTATGGGGGACTGGAATGCAAAAGTAGGAAGTCAGGAATCACCTGGAGTAACAGGCAAATTTGGCCTTGGAGTACAGAATGAAGCAGGGCAAAGGCTAATAGAGTTTTGCCAAGAGAACGCACCGGTCATAGCAAACACTCTCTTCCAACAACACAAGAGAAGACTCTACACGTGGACATCACCGGATGGTCAACACCGAAATCAGATTGATTATATTCTTTGCAGCCAAAGATGGAGAAGCTCTATACAGTTAGCAAAAACAAGACCGGGAGCAGACTGTGGCTCAGATCATGAACTCCTTATTGCCAAATTCAGACTTAAATTGAAGAAAGTGGGGAAAACCACTAGACCATTCAGCTATGACCTAAATCAAATCCCTTATGATTATACAGTGGAGGTGACAAATAGATTTAAGGGACTAGATCTGATAGACAGAGTGCCTGATGAACTATGGACAGAGGTTTGTGACATTGTACAGGAGACAGGGATCAAGAACATCCCCATGGAAAAGAAATGCAAAAAAGCAAAATGGCCGTCTGAGGAGGCCTTACAAATAGCGTGAAAAGAAGAGAAGCGAAAAGCAAAGGAGAAAAGGAAAGATATTCCCATCTGAATGCCGAGTTCCAAAGAATAGCAAGGAGAGATAAGAAAGCCTTCCTCAGGGATCAATGCAAAGAAATAGAGGAAAACAACAGAATGGGAAAGACTAGAGATCTCTTCAAGAAAATTAGAGATATCAAGGGAACATTTCATGCAAATATGGGCTTGATAAAGGACAGAAATGGTATGGACCTAACAGAGGCAGAAGATATTAAGAAGAGGTGGCAAGAATACACAGAAGAACTGTACAAAAAAGATCTTCATGACCCAGATAATGAAGATGATGTGATTACTCACCTAGAGCCAGACATCCTGGAATGTGAATTCCAGTGGGCCTTAGAAAGCATCACTACGAACAAAGCTAGTGGAGGTGATGGAATTCCTGTTGAGCTATTTCAAATCCTGAAAGATGATGCTGTGAAAGTGCTGCACTCAATGTGCCAGCAAAATTGGAAAACTCAGCAGTGGCCACAGGACTGGAAAAGGTCAGTTTTCATTCCAATCCAAAAGAAAAGCAATGCCAAAGAATGCTCAAACTATCACACAATTGCACTCATCTCACATGCTAGTAAAGTAATGCTCAAAATTCTCCAAGCCAGCCTTCAGCAATACATGAACCGTGAACTTCCAGATGGTCAAGCTGGTTTTAGAAAAGGCAGAGGAACCAGAGATCAAATTGCCAACATCCGCTGGATCATCAAAAAAGCAAGAGAGTTCCAGAAAAATATCTATTTCTGCTTTATTGACTATGCCAAAGCCTTTGACTGTGTGGATCACAATAAACTGTGGAAAATTCTGAAAGAGATGGGAATACTAGACCATCTGACCTGTCTCTTGAGAAACCTGTACGCAGGTCAAGAAGCAACAATTAGAACTGGACATGGAACAACAGACTGGTTCCAAATAGGAAAAGGAGTGCATCAAGGCTGTATATTGTCACTCTGCTTATTTAACTTATATGCAGAGTACATCATGAGAAAAGCTGGCCTGGAGGCAGCACAAGCTGGAATCAAGATTGCTGGGAGAAATATCAATAACCTCAGATATGCAGATGACACCACCCTTGAGGCAGAAAGTGAAGAAGAACTAAAGACCCCCTTCATGAAAGTGAAAAGGTGGTTGGCTTAAAGCTCAACATTCAGAAAACTAAGATCATGGCATCTGGTCCCATCACTTCATGGGAAATAGATGGGAAAACAGTGGAAACAGTGCCAGACTTTATTTTTCTGGGCTCCAAAATCACTACAGATGGTGACTGCAGCCATGAAATTAAAAGACGCTTACTCCTTGGAAGGAATGTTATGACCAACCTAGATAGCATATTAAAAAGCAGAGACATTACTTTGCCAACAAAAGTCCGTCTAGTCAAGGCTGTGGTTTTTCCAGTAGTCATGTAGGGATGTGAGAGTTGGACGGTGAAGAAAGCTGAGCACCGAAGAATTGATTCTTTTGAACTGTGGTGTTGGAGAAGACTCTTGAGAGTCTTCAAGGACTTGGACTTCAAGGAGATCCAACCAGTCCATCCTAAAGGAGATCAGTCCTGGGTGTTCATTGGAAGGACTAATGTTGAAGCTGAAACTCCAATACTTTGGCCACCTCATGCGAAGAGTTGACTCATTGGGAAAGACCCTGATGCTGGGAAGGATTGGGGTCAGGATGAGAAGGGGATGACAGAGGATGAGATGGCTTGATGGCATCACCGACTTGATAGACACAAGTTTGGGTGAACTCTGGGAGTTGGTGATGGACAGAGAGTCCTGGCGTGCTGCGATTCACGGGGTCGCAAAGAGTCGGACACGACTGAGCGACTGAACTGAACTGAACTGAAGAGGCATTTTATAAGGAATATGGTTGGATTTTACCAATTATCTGATATTTTTAAATTTAATTAATTAATCTGGCTGTGCTGGGTCTCCATTGTTGCATGGGCCTTCTCTAGTTGTGGCAAGTGGGGACTACTCTTTACTTGCAGTATGTGGGCTTTTCTTGCAGTGGCTTCTGTTGTTGCTGAGCCCGGGCTCTAAGGCACTCAGGCTTGAGTAGTTGTGGATCCCTGGCTCTAGAGCACAGGCTCAATAGTTGCAGCACATGGGCTTAGTTGCCTGAGGCATGTGAGATCCTCCTGGGCCAGGGATTGATTGGGTGTCTCCTGCATTGGCAGGCAGATTCTTTACCACTGAGCCACCAGGGAAGCCCTATCTGAGATTTTTATCAGGAATATGGTTACCTTTTCTACATCTCTGGATATGATGTGATTTTTCTACTTTAGTAAGTGTCTTAATATTAAATGGGCTTCCCTGGTGGCTCAGTGGTAAAAAAATCTGCCTGCCAATGCAGGAGATATGGGTTTGATCCCAGGGTTTGGAAGATACCCTGGAGAAGGAAATGGCAACACACTCCTGTATTCTTGCCTGGGAAATCCCATGGACAGAGGGGCCTGGCGGGCTATACTCCTTGAGGTCTCTAAAGAGTCAGACATGAGTTAGCAAGCAAACAACAATGACAATTTTGAACTGCTCTGCTGTTCCTGATATGAAACCCACTTGCTTTGTACTTCTTTGTTACACTTCTGGAATAGTTTTTTAACATTGTATTTAGGATTTTGGCATCTGTATTCATGACACTCTTTCAAGTTTCACTAGGCTAGCTTAACATATTGGACACAACTGAGCGACTTCACTTTCACTTTTCACTTTCATGCATTGGAGAAGGAAATGGTCACCCACTCCAGTATTATTGCCTGGAGAATCCCAGGGACGGGGGAGCCTGGTGGGCTGACGTCTGTGGGGTCACACAGAGTCGGACACAACTGAAGCGACTTAGCAGCAGCAGCTTAACATAAGTAAGAAATTCTTTTTTCAGAAATGTTTGATAGAGTTTTTCTCCAAAATTATCTAGTCTTGTTGCCTTTTTGGGATGAAAATCTTCTCACTTTTTTCTTCAGTTCAGTTCAGTCACTCAGTCGTGTCCGACTCTTTGCGACCCCATGGACTGCAGCACGCCAGGCCTCCCTGTCCATCACCAACTCCCAAAGCTTGCTCAAACTCATGTCCATTGAGTCCGTGATGCCATCCAACCATCTCATCCTGTGTCGTCCCCTTCTTCTCCCGCCTTCAATCTTTCCCATCATCAGGATCTTTTCAAATGAGTCAGCTCTTTGCATCAGGTGGCCAAAGCAATTTTTTCTTATTTGTTTGATTTATTCAGTGCCTCCACAAAAATGTACTAAACGTTTCTATCCAGTAACTCTGTAAAATAATCTGGGTGTCGGCATTTAATGTGTTGAGCAGTGCATCCATGTGTGGGTCTAAAAATCTATTCAAATTTCCTACCTCCTCTTGAAGCAGTTTGGCAACTTTTGTTTTTCTAGTATATGATATGTTTGATCTGGATTTTCTAATTTATCGTGACAGAATATATGAGTATATTTCCCCTTATATTTCTAATAGTTTATTTTTTTCTTTTTATTTCCTGCTCAGGCAGTGATCTATAAAATAAGATCTAAAAATGATGCATTAATATAATAATTGCTAGTGCTTACATAGTACTTCCAATTCATTCTATTTTTTCTTATACTATTTTATATAACCCTCAAAAAATCCTATGAAATAGACCTAAACTGAAAGCTTATACCTTTTTAAAGATCCTATGCCAACTTTCTATATGGCATATTGAAATCTGATTTTGTATCTTGCCATTATTTCTTTTTGTCCCAAAGGAACATTTCTATTCCCCCCCCCTTTTTTTTCTTGTTTAACAGCTTAAGTATTTCAGTATCTCCATAAGAAATAAATACTAGAGAGAAGAAATGAGGCCAAGAACAGCACCACAAAGGAAAAGATTGATAATTTTTTAAAAAGAAATACCTCTTGCTGTCTTTTTTGTTTAGTAGCACATGTTTACATGTTAAATGACTGGCATGAACATTCTAAAAGCTCTTACAAGACAAAGCTAGGAAAAAGTAGATGTACTGAAACTATAAACATTATAAAACCTCCTTGGGTGGACAGGAACCAGAAGATAATATTCTGAAATATTTCTCTTAGAGAAGAGGTCTTGGAATTTAATTTGTGTAGGTACAGAAGGTAGAACTAAACTCAGACAAGTTTACCAGGAGGTAGATATTGAATAAACTTGAGGAAGAACTTTCTAGGAATTGGAGCTTCTGTCTATGAAGCTTCTATGCACATGAACTTGGGCAAACTCTGGGAGATGGTGAGGGACAGGGAAGCCTGGTGCTGGCTGAAGCCTGGTGTGCTACAGTCCATGGGGCCGCGAAGAGTCAGACACGACTTGGCGACTGAACAACAACATCTGTGAAGAGGGGGGACTGCTTCACAGTGTAATGAATTTCCTCCTCACATAGAGTGACCACATGAAATTTTGAGAGTAAATCATATACTAATAATTATAGTTTCATAATTAAAAACATGAAATTGATAAATTGAAAAACAATTTCTTATTGGTGAACTTATATAATGAAAGTTTATTCAAAAACTTTAAAAATAAAATTCTTAATAAAGATAAGTCTATGTATATTAAAGCAAAATATGAAAAGTAGTATGGATTATCTATATTCAAATTATATAAGCAGAGTTTTTTGTCTTGATTACTTTCTTTTTTAAAAAATTTTTGGAATTATTTGAATACTTTAGTCAGTAATTCATAGCTTTATAAACCTATAAATTATAAACCTTTGCATTTATTTCCCCTGAATATTTCACATTTATCAGCTCTATCATTCCCTTGTTTCCCCAAGAATCCACTGAATGGCAGGCTGAGTGCTTTGGGTGCCCTGTGGGCTGGGATGAGGACTATGACAAGGATTGTTGCCTCAGCCACACCCCACTGGCTGGACCATTGCTAAGCCAGCCGGGTGGCAAGCACTAAGGTGGTATTCGTATGCATTTCCTTTTATTACTGAGTGTCCTGTATGATCTTCTTGGGAGACCGTTGTATTCTTCATAGCAAAGGTTGGATATCTGTCGGATTTAACCATCCATTCGAGTGGGACCTCCACTCCCTGCACAAAATTTCAGTTTGTCCTAGCTGAGTCAGAGCTGAAGCTGGAAAAGTGGAACGCCACAAGACCTATTGCAACATTTTTAATGAACTATTACTAATAATACTGGGTTAAAAATGAAAAACCCAGGGCAAAAGCTAAACTGAACAGACCAACAATATGATGGAGTAAGAAGAGACCATCCTTGGTAACCAGCTGTGAAGATCTCAGACATGCAGAGCTGTTTTCTCTTTTATTAAGCATGAATTCTGTACAGGCAGAAGGAATTAAAAATAAAAATTTATGGAGTATTTTAAGTATGTCTAAAATGTCCTTCCTGTAGTGCTGTTTGTTTGTCACATTATTCATCAAAAGTTTCTCTCCAGCCCTGCCAGAGGCTGGAGACAGTGAAGACCTCCACGGAGGGAGGAAAGTAGCTGGCTGGTACTGGGTGGTGGAGCTGAGGGGACCTGTGCTTGAATGTGGGCTCGCTATCTGCTGGCCTTAAGCACTCAGTGTGTCCTTCTCTCCTCTGTAAATTGGAGATAACAATAGTAACTATGTCACAAGGTTGCTACAAAGATTAAACAGCTCAACATTTGTAAAATAGCATTCGCTATGTAATTGTCAAATAAAATAAAGTCAGCTCCACAGCCTTGTGGGAGAGAAAAGGAAATGTGTTTTGTTCTCCTGTGTTCTGTTCTTCAAACTGACTGTTGAGAGTTTCTCTTCACTCTCTACAAGGAAAGAATTGCTTTCGGTGCTAAAATAAGAATCCTATTTGATACGGTGACGGAGACACAATGACACGATTGCTGCTACTCTCAAAGGGCCCTTAATGCAAGACCATCTTGCTTGTGATTAGAAACTTAATTAAGGGCTTTTAGGTCCTTGCATTCTGGTTAGGAGACACCTTTAAGATCCTGAAACCCCGAGCTACCCAGGATACTTTCTGCAAAGAGCATCAGCCTTGGACAGTAAGTAGCAGCTTTATGGAAGAAAATTAGAATGAGCTGAAAATCTCTTCAGACTCCTGTCATAGTTACAAGGGAGAACAAAATGTTAGTACTGTAAACAGGACCATGATTCATCATCATATGGCCTCTGAAATTACGGTCATGGAAACCAAAACGCTGTACATAAGAAATCATATAGCAGCATTGATATACTGTAAGATTATGTCATTATTCTGGTTCTAAATTTAACTGCCTGTCATTCTGTGTTTATGTTAACCCCATACCAGTGTGGGGCATTTAGTTTGTTTTTTTTTTCATTCCAGAATAAAATGTTCTTTAACTGAAAAACTATTCAGATGAATCATAGCCTAGGAAGTACACGTGGGCAGCTCATAATAAAATAAAAGCATTACCTTTGCTAAAGCATCAGAATAATCTTTTTTTTTAGCAAGATGCACTTTGCATTCAGTGGTAATTACTATGTTTTTAAAAACAGCAGTTGAAAAAAAGCTTGTACTATTTATTACTGGCCTCTGACTCACCTGAATTTTAGTGCCTGTAGATCAGTGGTCTCTAGCCTTTTTGGCACCAGGGAACAGTTTCGTGGAACACCGTTTTTCCACGGACTGGGGTAGGGGATGATTTCAGGATGATTCAAGCACATTATATTTATTGTGCACTTCATTTCTGTTATTATTATAACAGCTCCACCTCAGGTCATCAGGCGTTAGATCCCGGAGGTTGGGGACCCCTACTCTAGATGATGCCAGCTTGACTTGTTTTCGATGAGAACATCCCAGGATTAGCCATGAATTGGGGTAATCTGGCCATGGTGTTCCCACTTCTCTGACCTCACTCCTGTCCGTTGTCACCTAGTTAGGACAGTCTCAGTTCCAGTTCTTAATCTTCAGACACGATGATCAAAGAAATTTGAGATTATGTGTCAAACAGGTAGCTTCTGTCTCCTTCAAAATCAAAGGGTTTACCCATGAAGTGGACCTGTCTCAATAAAGACTTGCTGAAAAGCTCTCTGCATGGTTATGTTATAAAGGAGTTAGTTGCTAAGGGATAAAGACGTGATTAGCCACACAAGAACACAGATGCAATTCCACACACAGCTCACACTCATTTCCATCTGCTCAAATTCACAGACCCTTCAAAACAGAAGTCTGAGTTTAAAAAGAACATGACCAGTGAAACTCTTCCTCCTAAATTTCAGGACTTCCTAATATACCCCATAACCTCAAAAGAAAAAACAATTTGTTCAACAAGGAACAAAGTTTTTAGAAGTTCAGGTTTTGTTTCTATAAAGAAAAATCTCTTACATTTCTAGTATCTGCAGCGAAAGAATTTGAGTCTTTATTAACTTTTGCAGTAAGAAGTCAACTTTTTCATAGGCATAAATCCTTAATTGTTTCATCAGTGAGGAACTAAGTAATTTATATTTGAAGTTCAGGCATACAGTTGTATTGATTTGCTTAATGCAGAAGGTGGCATGCTATGGCATGCAGACCCAATCTAGCTTTCACCTATTTTTGTAAATATTTGTTGGAACATAGCCACACTCGTTCATTTAGATACTGTCTACAGCTGCTTTCACTCAGAGACTGTGTTCAGAGTGTAAAGTAATTTCACAGAAATTACTGGTCCTTCACAGAAAAAGTTTGTTGTTGTCTTTCATATTATTTTATGAAAATAGTACATATTTTCACAAAACCCTCTTGGGTTTTCATTGTGGTTGCTTGCATAGTGAGTCCTGGTGAAGAGAAGAAAAGTAATGTAGGTACAACTTAGCGAAGATATATTCGGTAGTTTTATATTTTGTGCTGCCTTTGTTTACCCACCCAAGCAAAGTTGCTTCTCACTTCCTTTGCATTTCTCTAGACTCTAGAGATAAGTCTGTTTTTGCAGTCATTTGTTTAAGTGCTTGCTTTTCCTATTTGATGTCGAGTAACTTGAGAATAAGGCTCATGCTTGACTCAATTTTTTATTCTCAAAATCTAACACAATGCTTGGTATAATACTAAAAATTTTATGGAGTTGAATTAAATTGGACAGAATTTCCGAGCAACCCAAAGCAAAAGCATTTTATGACAAGTGTAAAGAAGCCAAGAATGCATTCACCCTCCGAGCATTTTAAATTTAAAATAACATGGACTCTAACCATAGGAATATATAGAATAATAGGAATTGTAAGCCTCCAATACATTTTGGTCATACAGCTCAAAATCAGTAACCAGGAAGTGTGTTTAACAAAGATGAAGATTTAGTTTTTGCTTTTGATTTTAATTTGTCTTTTAAAAATAAACACTATGAATTCCTATTCATTGAAATGATGAGGAAATGGGATTTTATAGTTAATCTAATAACCTGGCTAGTTACTATACAGTTTTATGTTTTCAATTTTTAGTGGGAAAATGATGAAATAAACATAAAACCATCTGGACAGATTCTTAACGTGCTTTGATTTTAAACTTATTTAGAAATGCACTTCAGGATTTTGAAGTAACACAGTTATAATGAACATAAATACTTATGGTCAAATACTTATTGATTTGCATTCTACCTTCAAAATAGATAATCTGAGAAATTGGGCTGAAAACATGCTGACCCTCTGGTATATATTTTGAAAATTGCTTCAAAAATTCCTGCTATCAGCTTGTTTACGTGTCGTTTATATTTTTCACATAAAAGTCAATTGTGGTTAAAAAAAAAACAAAAACAACTCTTCAGTTATTCGAGTTTCTAGGCTATTTACATTGTAGAGAAAGGAAAATTTTACAGTTTTTAAATACTGTGAGAATTGGCAGGGTTCTACAGTTCTTTTCCTTTCACTTTTGATGTCAGTAATACATATTCGTTTGTACCAGTCTTAAACAGCAGAAGTAAACATTCTGCTATCACTCTTCCAAAATTGGTTTTCTGTCTCAGCGCCAAAAGTGATGACTGTTACGGGCCTATAGAGAGAGGGATGAGTGTAAATCTTGATTCAGCCATTTATTATTTGTGTGATCATGGACAACTTATTTAATCTATGTTTCAATTTCCTTATCTGTGAAATAAAGAAACTTAACAGGGTTATGGTAGGGATTAATAAGTTAATGAATATAAAGTCTGTAGTTAGCAAGTTTCTGGCACATAGAGTTCTGAAAATGGTAACTATTTTCCTCCTAGTTCAGGTTATTAAAAATTATTTACTCTTTTATTTTTAAAATTAACATCCAATAGAATTCATTTTTGGGATGAACAGTTCCATGTGTAACCATCATTACACTTGGGATGTAGAGCAGCAGGTCTGTCACCCCGAAAGTCCCTCATGCTGTTGCTTTGAAGTCATACTCTTTCCCCAAGCCCTAACCTGTGACAGTCACTGATAATTTTCGTTACCATGTTTTTCCCTTTTCTAGACTGTCATATAAATGGAGTCATACAACGTAACCTTTTGAGACTGTCTTCTTCATCCAGCAGGAAGCATTTGGGATTCATGCAAGTTTTTCTATGTGTCAGTAGTTTGTTCCTTTTATTGCTGAATAGTATTCCATTGTATGGATGTATCACAGTTTGTTTATCCATTCACCTGCTTAAGGACATTTGGCTTCGTTCCAGTTTTTTACAATTTTGAATAGAGCTATTGTGTGAACATATGTTGTGTGACATGTTTTCATTTCTCCCTGGTAAATATTTAGGAGTGGGGTTTTGGGTCATATGGCAAGATGTATTTAACTTTATAAGAAACTGTCAAATTGTTTTGCAAAGTGATTGTATCGTTTTGCATTTCAGGAATGCAGGAATTCTGGTTGCTGTGCATCCTCACTGATACTTAGTATTATTATATACGTGCATGCTCAGTTGCTTCAGTTTTGTCCGACTCTTTGCGCCCCCGTGGACTATAGCCCACCAGGCTCCTCTGTACAGGGGATTCTCTAGGCAAGAGTACTGGAGGGCATTGTTTACCCTCCTCCAGGGAATCTTCCCAACCAAGGGATCGAACTCTAGTCTTTTTATGTCTCCTGAATTGCAGATGGATTCTTTACCGCTGATCCATTAGGGAAGCCCATTATTTTATATATATATATATGTATATATATAAATTTTAGCCTTTCTCATGATATGAGGTGGTAGCTCAGTGTTTTTTTGTTTTTGTTTTTGGCCATAATATGTGAGAACTTGCCTGCCAATGCAGGAGCTGCGGGAGATTAGAGTTCGATTCCTGAGTGGGGAAGTTCCCCTGGAGGAGGAAATGGCAACCCACTCCAGTGCTCTTGCCTGGAGAATCCCATGGACAAAGGAGTCTGGTCGGTTACGGTCCATGCAATCATAAAGAATTGGACAGGACTGAACAGGAGGAAGATGATAATGTGGCTTTTGAGACCTTAATTCCCCAACAGAGACTGAACCTGGCGCCTTGGCAGTGAAAGCCCGAAGTCCTAACCACCGGACCCTCAGGGAATTCCCTGTTTTTTATTTTGTTTTGTTATTGATAATAATGTTGAGCATATTCTCATGTGCTTATTTGAAAACCATGTATTTTCTTTGGTGCAATGTCTATATGAATATTTTGTCCTTTTTTAAATTGAGTTGTTTTCTTTTTGCTGAGTTTTTGAGAGTTCTTTGAATATTGTTTTCATATTCTGGATAGAAATCTTTTATCATATATATGATGCATGTATTTTCTTTCAGTTTGTGATTGGTCTTTTTTTCCTCTTAGCAGTATTTTACAAAATGAAGGTTTAAAGTTTGATGAAGTCTAATTTATAATTTTTTTCTTTTATGAATTGTAGTTTTGGCATCATGTCTAAGAACTCTTTGCTTAACCACATATCATGAAAATTTTCTCCTACATTTTATTCAAAAGTTTTATAATTTTATGTTTCACATTTAGATCTAGGATTGAATGAGTTAATTTTATATAAAGTATTAGGATTTTTTTTTTTTGGTAAAAAATCAATTGGTCATAGTTGTGTGGGTCTCTCTCTGGATTTTCTCTTTTATTACATTTGTCTTTGTGTGTATCTCTTTGACAATAGCACATTGCTTTGATTATTATAGTTTATAGCAATTTTTAAGTTACTTCTGACCTTATTCTGCTCTCTCGAAATTGTTCTGGATATCCTTTCTCTCGCTCTCTCTTTTTTTTTTGGCTTTTCTATATGAATTTTATAATTAGTTTATATATACTTAAAAAATCCTATTGGATTTTTATTGGAATTACATTATATCTATAGATCAATCTGAGGAGAATTGACAGCTTTAGTACATTAAATCTTTAATCCACTAACACAGTATGTCTCTCCATTTATTTTGAACTACGTTGACTTCTTTCTTCAGAATTATGTAATTTTCTGCATATAGGTCTTGCACGTATTTTGTTAGATTTATACCTAAGCATTTCATTATTTGGGAGCTATTATGTTTTAAAAAATTATTTTTAGTTTCCTATTTTTCATTATTAGCAACTAGTAATGATTGATTTTTGTGTGTTGATTATATATCCTGAGACCTTGCAAAACTCATTTTTTAGTTTTTAGGTTTTTGTTATTGTTATTGTTGTTCTATGTAAACCAGTTTGGATTTTCTACAAAGACAATTCTCTCTCTTGCCAATAGGAGTAATTTGATTTCTCTTTTTCCAATCTTCTTGATGTTGAATATAAGTGGTGAAAGAGGATATTTTTGCTTTGATCCTCATTTAGGGGGGGAAAGCTTTCAACTTTTCATAAACAGGAATGTTAGTGAATTTGTTTTTGTTTTTGTTTTCCTTAGTAGATGATATTGCTCTTTAACAAGAAAGTCTGTTCCTAGTTTGTTGAGTATTTTTTTTTTTTGTCATGAAGTGATTTCAAACTTGAGCAAAAAACTTTTTGTGATGTCTATTGATTTCTTTAGATGGTTAATGTCGTAGATATATTGATTGATCACAGTGTCCCATGGTCATTATTTTATATATTACTGCATTCTATCTGCAGCTATTTTGTAGAGGATTTTTGTGTCAATGTTCAGGAGTAATATTAGTCTGCAATTTTTTTTATTTTCTTGTGCTTTATGTCCAGTCTGTGGTTTTCTTTACTTTCTTGACCTCTTTGTCTGCCAGAAGAATGGTGGCTTCATAAACAAGTTTGAGAAGTGTGCCCTGTTCTTTTATTTTCAGGAAGAGACTGTAGAGCTGATGTTCTTTCTTCTTTAAATATACCAGTGAAACCATCTGAGCCAGGAGATTTTTGGAAAGGTTTTACCTTAACTAGACAACTTTAATTTTTAACAGTTATAAGTCTATTTGGAATGTCAATTTCATCTTGGTTGAGTGTTGATAGTTTATGATTTTTGAGGTGTTGGCTGGTCCATTTTGTAAAGTTATTGGATAATGTAAAATTAATTGTTCATAGTATTCTTTTATTTTTCTTTCAACACCTGTAGGACCTGTGATGATATTCCATTTTAGTCTTAATATTAATGACTTCTCTCTTTTTCTTTTTCAGTTTTTGATAAAATTTGTCAATTTTGTTAGCCTTCCTAAGGTTAATAATGAGAAGGGACTGGCAACCCACTCCAGTATTCTTGCCTGGAAAATCCCATGGACTGAGGAGCCTGGCGGGCTACAGTCCTTGGGGTCGCAAAGAGTCAGACACGACTGAGTGACTAACACACACACCCACACACATACGAGGTTAATAAAGTCCAATTTTTTCTTCTCTATTTTTTTTCTCTGTTCAATTTCTGCTCTTATCTTCATCATATCATTTTCCCCTTACTCTTGCTTTTGAGTTGAGTTTTTTCTTCTCCTTGTTTCTTTTTTTTTTTTTTTATAAATTTATTTATTTTAGTTGGGGGCTAATTACTTTACAATATTGTAATAGTTTTTGCCATACATTGACATGAATCAGCCATGGGTTTACATGTGTTCCCCTTCCTGGACCCCCCACCCACCTCCCTCCCCATCCCATCCCCTTGTTTCTTAATGTAAAAGTTTGGATTACTGATGAAGCTTCCCTGGTAGCTCAGCTGGTAAAGAATCTGCCTGCAATGCAGGAGACCCCGGTTGGATTCCTGGGTTGGGAAGATCCCTGGAGAAGAGATAGGCTACCCACTCCAGTATTCTTGGGCTTCCCTGGTGGCTCAGAGGGTAAAAAATCTGCCTGCAATGCGGGAGGCCTAGATTTGATCCCTGGGTTGGGAAGATCCCCTGAAGAAGGGAACAGCTACACACTCCAGTATTTTTGCCTGGAGAATTCCATGCACAAAGGTCCATGAACAGAGGAACCTGGCCGGCTACAGTCCATGGGGTCCCAAAGAGTCAGACACGACTGAGGGACTTTCACTTTCACTTGGATTACTGACTTGAGACCTTAATTTTTTTCTAACCTAAGTATTTAATACTATAAATTTATCTCAGTGGATGGCTTTAGAGTCATCCCTCAAATTTGAATATGTTGTACTTTAATTTTTTCCAGTATATTTTTTAACTTTTCACGAGATTTTTTTTTTCTTGACCTATGGCTTATTTATTAATATGTTGTTTAATATCTAAGGGAGTTTCCCTGGTCACACAGTGGTAAGGATTCTACTGGCAATTCAGGAGACATGGGTTTAATCCCTGGGTCGGGAAGATCCCCTGGATAAAGAAATAGCAACCCACTCCAATATTCTTGTCTGGGAAATTCCATGGACAGAGGCGCCTGGCTAGCTACAGTCCATGGGGTTGAGAAAGAGTCAGATACAACTTAGCAACTAAACAACAACAACTTAATATCTAAGTGTTTAGAAATGTTTCTGTTATCTTTATATTATTATTTTTAGTTTAAATCTATTATGGAGGACATATTTTTATAATTATAATTTTTAAAAAATTGTCAAGTTTTATTTTGTAATCCAAGACATAGTCTACATTGGTGATTGTTCCATGCACTTGAAAATAATGTGTACTTGGCTGTTAGTAGGTGTTCTATAAATGTGAATTAAATCCATTAGTTGATGGTGTTGTTCAATTCTTCTATACATTTTCCGGTATTTGTTGGCTTGTTCTATCAAATACTGAGAGATGTTGAGGCTTTCAGATATAATTATAGATTTTTCTTTTCATTTGGTCAGTTTTTGATTTATGTATTTTGAAGCTTTGCTGTTCATTTATGATTATTTTGTCTTCTTGGTGGATTGACCCTTTTATTATTATGTAAAATCCCTTTTTATCACTTTAACTTTCTTTTGATTAGTGTTTGTATGATAAATCTTTTTTCCATCATTTTTCCTTTAAGCTACCTAATTTTTATTTTTAAATTGTTTCTGACAATCTGCTTTTTAATTTGTATGTTTAAACTATTTACATTTAATATAGTTACTGACATATTTGGATTTAAGTCTATCATTTCATTATTTATTTTCTACTTTCTCCCCTTCATTACTTGCTTTTCTGTTTCTCCTTTACTGCCTTTCTTTGGACTATACGATTTTTTTATTATTTCACTTTATTGTGTGTTTAACTCTCTTTTTCATAGTTTATGTGGTGCTCAGGAGTTATGCTTAATTTTTCATAGCTTATATAAAATCAATATTTACTACTTCAGTTAGAATGTGGAAAACTTACCGCTGTGTAGCCCCTTTTATTCTCTTCCATTTATGTTGTAGCTGTCTCATGTATTACTTTAATGTGTATTGAAAAATTATCAATGTAATAATTTTAGTTTTCATATATCAAATGTATTTTAAAGAGCTCAAGAGAAGTTCTATTTACCCAATTATCTACCGTATCAGTAGCTTTCCCTTCATTCCTTTTGATACAAGTTTTCCTTTGGTATCAGTTGCCTTTAGTCTGAAAATTTTCCTTTAGCAATTGTTTTAGAGCAGGTTTTCTAGCAAAAAGTTTTCTTCTTATAAGAAAGCATTTACTTTATCTTTATTCCTGAAAGAAACTTATGTTCTTGAAAATATTGAGCCAATTCCTTCTGGCCTCTGGTATTTCAGATAAGAAACAATGTTTTAATTGTTGTTCCCCTATAGTTAAAATATTTTTCTTTTGTCCTACTTTTTAATGTTTTTAATTTGTTTTCAATTTTTAGAAGTTCGATTATAAAATGTCTTGGCATGAACTCTTTTGTTTTTAATTAGTTAATTAATTTATTTTTGGTTGTGCTGGGTCTTTGTTGTTGTGCAGTGGCTTTCTCTAGTTGCAGCTAGCAGGGGACACTCTTTGCTGTCTTACATGGGCTTCTCATTGCGGTGACTTCTCTTGTTTTGGAGCATAGGCTCTAGGTGCATGGTCTTCAGTAGTTGGAATGCATGGCTCAGTAGTTGCAACTTCTGAGCTCTAGAGCACAGGCTCAGTAGTTCAGGTGCATGGGTTTTTTTGCTCCACTGCATGTAGAATCTTCTGGACCAGGGATCGCACCCGTGTCCCCTGCACTGGCAGGCAGATTCTTATCCACTATACCACCAGGGAAGTCCAGCATGAACTTCTTCGTATTTATCACGTTTGAAGTTCACTGAACTTTTAACATCTATGAATTCTTGACTTTCACCAAAAGTAGGACATTTCAGTCATTAATTCTTCAGATTTTCTCTGCACCATCCTTTTTTTTTTTCCTTCTAGAACTCCAATTATACAAATATTAGACTTTTGGTTACTGTTGCATAGTCCTCTTTCCTGTCATCTCCATTCTACTACTGAGCCTATCTGGTAAGCTTTTGTTAGACATATAAAGTTTCAAAAGCAATATGTTGTTGAGAGGTTCATAGAAAATCCCTTGCATGCTGTTGAGTCTTGTATTTGTCCAGATTTTATATTTTTAACAAAATGAACAGTTATTATTCATAGTTGCATTAATATAAGTTGCTAGTCCAATCTGTGGGACACGGGAGAAATTATTAGTTTCATGTAAAATACATGTGTCGGAGAAGACAATGGCACCCCACTCCAGTACTCTTGCCTGGAAAATCCCATGGACAGAGGAGCCTGGTAGGCTACAGTCCATGGGGTCGCTAAGAGTCGGACACGACTGAGCAACTTCACTTTCACTTTTCCCTTTCATGCACTGGAGAAGGAAATGGCAGCCCACTCCAGTATTCTTGCCTGGAGAATCCCAGGGACGGCGGAGCCTGGTGGGCTGCCGTCTATGGGGTTGCACAGAGTCGGACACAACTGAGGTGACTTAGCAGCAGCAGCAGTAGCAGCAAAGTACATGTGTGCATGTTTTGGTTTTTAAACATGTCCTCAAACTTTTTAACACTCTTTATCAGAAGATTCACTTTAATTACCCTCTCCTTGAATAGTATTCAGTGCTATATTAGTGACTTGTCTCTAAAAAAGAGAATGCATTGAGAAGTGATGCTGTGTCACTACCAAGGTCTAGCTAGAAAAGGCAATACAACTTCCTTTCTTGAAAAACTCACCCTTGGAAACCAGCTGCCATACTGTGAAGGCATATGCAGAGAGCACATGTAGGTGTTTCAACTGATACTCACAGCCAAGACCAGCAGCAACTACCAGACATCAGAGTGAGCCAGACTTCAGATGATTCCAGTTGCCAGCCTTCAGTCTCAGCCAAAACTGAGTGGAGCATAGATGAATTATCTCAGCTGAGCCCCGCTCACATGACTGGTTTTAAGCAAAATACATGTTGTTGTTATAAGTTTCTATATTTGGGGTCATTTGTTACCTTGCAATAGATAAATAGAATAGAGTTTAGTATTTGGTACCTGGAAATGCTGTTGAGGGGTACTGCTATAACAGCAAACCTAAAACATGTAGGAATTGCTTTGGAACCTCAAGGAGAGTGTTAATGAAAGTCTAGCACCTTGAAGAGACTGTTAATAGAAAACAGCCTTTAGGAAAGTCCATCCACCAATGCTTTCCATTCTTTTAATTACATCTGCCCCCATACCATTCAAGTACTAGAGATATTGCATATGCTGAAGTTTTGCCTTTTACTTGAACCTCACTCCTTTATACAGTAGAGGAGAGCCTTAGTCATGGTGATGCCACAGTGTGCTAGGAGTTAACCTCCATCCCACACTTGCCCCATGCAATGGCTGCTATCGACTGTTGGGTAATTCAGTTTCAAACTCCTATCATAAGGGACTGTTTCCTGGAGCCATTTTCCATTCTAACTCTTAAACTCGGTTTTCCTGAAAGCAGAGTCTGATTCAATGATGCAGTGAAGGTGCTTTATTTGGAACATAATCCCAGGAAACAAGTGAAAGAATGGAGAGAACAGGAAAGGGAGAAACGTCAACAAATGGTATATTATTTTAAAGGTTGCTGCCAAGAACAACTGGGGCTCAATCTCACCTGTGAACTCTGAAGAATATGCCTCCAATATCTTGCTAAAGAACTGGAGATGAGTCTGTTTACATGAAAACTCATGTTCAACATGATTTAAAGGTTGTCCCTACCATTAATAACACTTCTGCACTTTTGTGTCTGGGGATTCCCAGGAGGTGCTAGTGGTAAATAACCTGCCTGTGAATGCAGGAGACACGGGTTCAATCCCTGGGTCAGGAAGATCCTCAGGAGGAAGGCATGGCAACCCATTCTAGTATTCATACCTGGAGAATCCCATGGACAAGGGAGCCTGGAGGGCTATAGTCCAAAGGATAGGAAAGAATTGGACATGACTCAAGTGACTTAGCACACACTACATGCTTTTGTGTCTACTGAGTCTCTACTGAGTGACTTCCAAGACCCCAGATAAACCCTGAGGCAGAAAAGCAAAGAGATGTCATATTTGAGGACAGACATTGATGATAATATGCATGGGATTTACCTCAGCTGCAGTGAAATCAGATGAACTGAGTGGGATGTGGTTTGGGGCCTCACAAATGTCTAACACACCTACATATATATTTGAAGAATATGCAATATTTCAGATAGAGGGTAGGATGGAATTCATTTTCCATGAAGCCAAGAGATCTTTTGGCAGCCCATGAACCCCATGTTAAAAACTGTTGGCCTAGAAGTTGTTATTTTGTACATATCCTCTTTCCAGGCACACAGGAAGCCTCACTCTGCAGCCTCCCTTACAATTAGGTTGATCATGCCTGAGTCTGAGACAACAGGTAGGGGACAAAAGTAAAGTATACTGTTCCCAGCTCTGTCCCCTAAAATTTGCTCATCAACCAGGAGAGAATTTAGTGGGAAAGATGATGCAGTCACATGATGGGAGGAACTTGAATCCTAAATTGTAACTTGCAGGAGAGCAGCCCAGGCTATTCACCCAGCTCTCATCAGACTTGAGAGAGTGACTTGGGTGAGAAATAAGCCGTGTGTGTGTGTGTGAATCCACAGATACTCTGAATTTGTTTGTTGTTTGTTTTTTTTTTTAGCAGTTGGGTTTAATTACTTTGGTTAATACAGTCAAAATATTTTATAAAGTAGTGCCAGTATCTTAAATAAGACTAGTAGTTTCTTGATTCTCACCACACTTTAGTCATTGAAGAAAATATTAGTTATCACCTTTTTATCTTATTGGCAGGCATAAGTGACAGAATCATGACTGTGGTTCACTTAGCTCCTAGGGACTAGACAGGAGCTTAGCTTTAGGAAATAGTATAATTATTTTTAGATCACCGATTGCTTTCCTCCTAATTAGGGAGAATTGCCCATTGCTATCTTGCACTTGCTAAAGACAACTTGAGAGAGAAATCCTTCTTCACGTTCCTAACGTAATAAACAGGAGCAAGAACCAGCATGAGATGCTGTCCTTCTCCTTTATCATGAATGAATGTCCAAGAAGATATCCTGGATATAATAAATACAGAACGATGAAAGACAAGCAGGTAATCACTTGGGTTTTAGAAGAGTAAAAAAGAAGCTTTCCTAGTGTTTAATAATATGTCTGATCACTTGTAGACAAGTATGGGATTGTATCTGTTTGGTGTCAGAGATGGACTGTGACAAAGAAGTAAGAATACTCCCTCTTGTGGTCCTTGAGAAAAATATTCTGTCCTCTGAGAGTGTATTGAGAAAACAGCAATTCTGGATTCAAAGATAATTTCAATGGATAATTAGAATTTATCCTTTCCCTTCTGATCTGGTTCTGCAAGGCTGAGTAGCCATTTTAGGCTGTAGGTCTTCTTGAGGGTGTTTATGACTCTGTACTCTTAACCTCAGGGAGAAACTGAGAATGTGACATGAGGAAAGACCTCTTCAGCCTGAACTGGAGATAAAAAAAAAAAAAAAAAAAACTGCTTCCATTTGAATTTTTTTTTCCTGAAGCATTAAACAGTAATTGTCACTCAGTTTCTTCTTTCTTTAACTTGCTACTGGTTCCCCGATGTGGTCTTGTACTAGCCCTTGCGGAAGCTTTGATTTCAGAGGAATACATTTGTGTTAGGACACTGTCTCCTCTAAAATACGTCACTTGTTATCTTATGGAGTGGGTGTAAATGTATTTCTTGGATGTATGTTTTTTTCCTTTATTCTATTTGGAATCTTATTTAGCTTTGTTTTTCTCAGGGGATGGTTGGCTGCAAAACTTGGGAAACAGTAAATTTACTAATTTCTTAAGTAAAATAAGGATGGTACTGCAGCTGGAGACAACACATATCCAATGTCAGCAGTGGTTGATGTGAAGTTATCATTCGTTTTCTCATAATTGATGCCCTCTGTTTTTTGCTTCTAATGTTTCATTATTACAAATATGATATCCTCCATTTCTGAGGAGGGTTGACATCTGTGTAGGAAATCAATATCCATTCATCTCTTGACCTCTCTTTCTGGTTCTCTAGTTAGGTTGCATATATTGTTCTGGTTTGCCCTGAAAAGTCCTGGTTTAATACTGCTGTCTCAGTGTCCCATTTAGCTGAGGGTTTGTTCCTTTCTTTTGCTTTTTTTTTTTTTACAATGAAAAATTTAACAATTTCAATTTCATAAGTCATAACATGCCACTTTAAGAACACAGGAGGCAATTTTAAATTTAAGAAGATCTAACTATTACACTGAAAAGAATACATTCTTTACAAAATACCTATGCCATGATATTATAAGAAAAATTAAAGTACATAAATCATGAGGGAAAAAGAAACTGCATCGGACTGAATGAAGCATATCACTTCAACTTAGGTTTCATTGGAGAAGCAGGTCACATGAGCCATTGAGATGAGTAGCTGCTGGAAAAGGGAGTTTAACTGCAGGCTCAAAAAATAATAAATGGGTTTCAGAAATATTTACTCAGTCTCTACCACACTATGTAAGAAGAAATGAATGAAGAGAGGGCATGAAAGATGTATGAAGTACAAAGCAAGAGAGGTGTGATTTTACACCACAGGTAAAGAAACAGAGGCTCAGAATAAGTAAGAAAATTGCTTACAGCCATATAGTGAAATACTGTAGAAGCAGAATTCAGTTCAGTTCAGTCGCTCAGTCATGTCTGACTCTTTGCAACCCCGTGATCCACAGCACGCCAGGCCTCCCTGTCCATCACCAACTCCTGGGGTTTACCCAAACTCATGTCCATTGAGTCAGTGATGCCATCCAACCATCTCATCCTTTGTTGTCCCCTTCTCCTCCCACCCTCAATCTTTCCCAGCATCAGGGTCTTTTCAAATGAGTCAGCTCTTCGCAACAGGTGGCCAAAGTATTGGAGGTTCAACTTCAACATCAGTCCTTCCAATGAACACCCAGGACTGATCTCCTTTAGGATGGACTGGTTGGATCTCCTTGCAATCCAAGGGACTCTCAAGAGTCTTCTCCAACACCACAGTTCAAAAGCATCAATCCTTCTGTGTTCAGCTTTCTTTATGGTCCAACTCTCACATCCATACATGACTACCGGGAAAATCTTAACTTTGACTATACAGACCTTTGTTGGTAAAGTAATGTCTCTGCTTTTTAATATGCTGTCTATGTTTGTCATAGCTTTTCTTCCAAGGCTGCAGTCACCATCTGCAGTGATTTTGGAGCCAAAGAAAATAAAGTCTGTCATTGTTTCCTTCGTTTCCCCATCTATTTGCCATGAAGTGATGGGACCATGATCTTCATTTTTTGAATGCTGAGTTTTAAAACAGCTTTTTCACTCTACTCTTTCACTTTCATCAATAGACTCTTTAGTTCCTCTTCACTTTCTGCTACAAGGGTGGTGTCATCTGCATATCTGAGGTTATTGATATTGATCTGTACTTAGAATGCTTGATTCTGGACCAGCACATCATCTTGCAGAAACAACACTCAGGCTTTTCTACCTATCCTTTCTGGGATTTTGTCTGGTTAATTGTTGCTTCACGACCCAGATAATCACGATGGTGTGATCACTCACCTAGAGCCAGACATCCTGGAATGTGAAGTCAAGTGGGCCTTAGAAAGCATCACTATGAACAAAGCTAGTGGAGGTGATCGAACTCCAGTTGAGCTATTTCAAATCCTGAAAGATGATGCTGTGAAAGTGCTGCACTCAATAGGCCAGCAAATTTGGAAAACTCAGCAGTGGCCACAGGACTGGAAAAGGTCAGTTTTCATCCCAACCTCAAAGAAAAGCAATGCCAAAGAATGCTCAAACTACCACACGATTGCACTCATCTCACATGCTAGTAAAGTAATGCTTAAAATTCTCCAAGCCAGGCTTCAGCAATACATGAACCGTGAACTTCCAGATGGTCAAGCTGGTTTTAGAAAAGGCAGAGGAACCAGAGATCCAATTGCCAACATCCGCTGGATCATCGAAAAAGCAAGAGAGTTCCAGAAAAACATCTATTTCTGCTTTATTGACTCTGCCAAAGCCTTTGACTGTGTGGATCACAATAAACTGTGGAAAATTCTGAAAGTGATGGGAATACCAGACCACCTGACTGCTTCTTGAGAAACCTGTATGCAGGTCAGGAAGCAACAGTTAGAACTGGACATGGAACAACAGACTGGTTCCAAATAGGAAAAGGAATACGTCAAGGCTGTATATTGTCGCCCTGCTTATTTAACTTATATGCAGAGTACATCATGAGAAATGCTGGGCTGGAAGAAGCACAAGCTGGAATCAAGATTGCCGGGAGAAATATCAATAACCTCAGATATGCAGATGACACCACCCTTATGGCAGAAAGTGAAGAAGAACTAAAAAGCCTCTTGATGAAAGTGAAAGAGGAGAGTGAAAAAGTTGGCTTAAAGCTCAACATTCAGAAAACTAAGATCATAGCGTCCAGTCCCATCACTTCATGGCAAATAGATAGGGAAACAGTGGAAACAGTGGCTGACTTTATTTTTTTTGGCTCCACATCACTGCAGATGGTGATTGCAGCCATGAAATTAAAAGACGCTTACTCCTTGGAAGGAATGTTATGACCAACCTAGATAGCATATTAAAAAGCAGAGACTTTACTTTGCCAACAAAAGTCCGTCTAGTCAAGGCTATGGTTTTTCCAGTGGTCATGTATGGATGTGAGAGTTGGACTGTAGAGAAAGCTGAGCGCCGAAGAATTGATGTTTTTGAACTGTGGTGTTGGAGAAAACTCTTGAGAGTCCTTGGACTGCAAGGAGATCCAACCAGTCCATCCTAAAGGAGATCAGTCCTGAATGTTCACTGGAAGGACTGATGTTGCAGTGGAAACTCCAATACTTTGGCCACCTGATGCTTAGAGTTGACTCATTGGAAAAGACCCTGATGCTGGGAAGGATTGGGGGCAGGAGGAGAAGGGGACAACAGAGGGTGAGATGGCTGGATGGCGTCACCAACTCGATGGACATGGGTTTGGGTAAACTGTGGGAGTTGGTGATGGACAGGGAGGCCTGGTGTGCTGTGGTTCATGGGGTTGCAAAGAGTTGGACACGACTGAGCGACTGAACTGAACTGAACTGAATTGTTGCCCTTACCCTTTCCAAGCACAAAAACTCTGAGGCTTGTTCTTTGAGGAAGCATGTTAGCTAGTGCAGCATAAATCCCTGTTTGTCTCAAAAGACAAGTCATATCTTTAGCTGCTTATCAAAAAACTTTTTTTTCTCTGTCCCTCAGAGCGCAGTAGCTCAGCATACTTAGTGTTCCTACTGACGCAGAACTCAGAGATCCCATATCAACAGTATGTAAATGTAGCAGGAGAATAGGCTGCAGGCTCTGGAATTTAGACTTGTTTGGGCATGCTTGGTGTACTGGTAAGGCCATCTCCCCAAGACTTGTTTTTCTGATGAACTAAAGAGATTTCTGAGAAAGTATGCGTCCTAAAAGAGGAGAGTTTCACCTTGTAATAAGCCTTAGTTGTCTGGGTGAATGAGTGATTCTGAATACAACATAAGAATTTTCATTTTCGTTTGGCTAGTACACAAGATGCTATTGGATGGAGATTAAAATCCTGTGGTGAGCAATGTACTTAAACCCTGAAAAATCTGATTTTCTAAAAAATCTCAGGTATAGGTGCACACACAGTGCCTTACTGCAGCTCCATAAAACAGATGCAGAGGGGTAAATGCTCTCTCCATGCTGTGAGTGTGGTGGACAAGAGTCTAAATTTGCTTTGCCCCCACCCCACCCCAGGGCTTCTGACTCACAGTCAACAGTTACCCATTCAACAATTATCCAGGTACATCTTTGAAGGGATTTTGCAGTTGTAACTGAAGTCCCAAGTCAGTTGACCTTAAAGTATGAAGATTACCCAGCTGGGCCTGATCCTATCAGATAAGCACTCATCTGAAGGTAGGGGCACAAAAGGAGATCAAAGATTCAAAGCACAAGGATAGATTTGATGCGCTATTGCTGAAATGAACACGAAGGGAGCCTTGTGTCAAGGAACGCAGGTGGCCTTAAGGAACATAAAAGTAGCCCGTTTCTAATGTTGGCAGAGACATATGGATCTCAGTCGATGTTGAGCCAGTGGCCTGAATGAGTTTGGAAGCAGATTCTTTCCTAGGGTTTCCAGATAAAAGCCCAGCCCAGGGAACATCTTGATTTCAGCCTTGTGAGACCCTAAGAAAATAATCCAGTTGAGCCTGCCCAGACTTCTGACACAGAAGTGTGAAAAGATTTGTGTTGTTTTAAGTCCCTACATATATGGTGATTTTTCTATGCAGTGAGAGAAAACTGAAGCAGTAATGGAATCGATGAAGACTGTACCTTGTGGGACTCAAGTGTCATTGCTAGTGGGAAGCCCCAGAGTCCCACAGACATGGTGGTGTACAGTGGGTGCCAGTGGTGAATGGTGGACACAGTGAGAAAGGGCTTGGTGAGGGCTTGCAAAACATCCCCTAGCCACTCTCAGGAATTCTCTTGGGGAAGCAACCAGAAATTTAGACTGTTACAGTTAATATGAGCTGCTGGAACCTACGGGCTGATGAAGTTCACGGAAGTTGCCTGTATACATCTCAATAAAGTCCAGATTAGTTACATCTCCTAGTATTAATATAACTTCATTCACCAAAAGGGACACAGTTTTGTTTTGTTTTTTCTTTGTGTTTATCTGATTTACTTGTACCCACTCCTAAATTCTGTTGTCTTTTTCTTGGCCCTTGGAATCTCTTTTGGTAGATGCCCAGAAGTAGATTTAATAAATATATCCTTAGATAGTGGAAACAGTAGAAACAAGTATCTCTTTTTTCTTTATTATTAAATTTTTGCTGAGATAAAATAGCAACTTAAGACATAGGTCATTTTTAATATACTTAGGTGCCTTTATCACAAACTTCCAATCAAAAAAAACATAGTGAGCAAACATTTTGTATTGCGTTCTTAACACAGGAAACTTGACCAAACTATGGAAGAGCATGGACTTTTCATTTCTGAAGCCAAGATATAGATTAGTAAAGAGATGATTACAGTATAATTGCACTGTAATTTTATGGGGATAGTAGCGGGAGACAATTCCCTTCAGATCTCTTGCTTTTCTGCACATCTTCCGAGCAGATATGTTGGCAGCTTCTATTCTGGAATATCTTCTTAAGTATGTTTGTATGGCAAACAGCTTGAAAAGATAAAGATAGAGTTTCTCTCTGAGGCAAAGGGCAGATTTGTTTGCCATCCAGGATAATAAAGATAATGTCTCTTTATGGAGCAAAGTTTGGGCAAATTTGCTGGCAGTTTCCTTTAAAAGTTTGGTGTTTCCTAAAGTCAAGGCATCTGGGCTGTGATCACATTGTGCACCAGGTGACGAACTTGTCTTAGTTTGCCTGAGATTTTCCTGATTATAGCATAACATCCTGCTTATCAGGAACCTTTCAGTTTGGAGCACAACACGGGCTGGGTCACTCTAGTGAGCTACGTGCACACTAGATAGCGATACTCCATATCACCCCTGGTTGGGTTTGTGAGGCAGGAAACCCATGTAAACTTGAAGCTCCTGCTGTCCCTGTGCTGTAATAAAGTCCTTGGCTCTGACCCACATCTTGGGCTAGCAGCCTTAAAACTGTGCTGGCCTAACATGTTAGGTAGCAAGTACAATAAAATCGTAGACACTTCACAGTTGTTTACAAATTTAAGTCCAGCAATGGCTGGAAATGTAGTTGGGAAAATGTCCATTTTAGATTGGAGAAGTGGAGTGAGCCTGTAAGCTTCCTTTAATGTTTTCCAAAAACTGTTTTATGAAATTCAAAAACAGATCAACTTATGAAAGTGACTTTATAAGAACTTGTGTTATTTCCATCACAATTTTTCCTCTTATTCATACATTATTTAGAAGTGCATTGCTGAACTTTCAAGCATTTAGGAATTTTGCTAGTTATCTTTATGTCACTATTTAGTTTAATTCCACTCCAGTGAGAAAATATACTCTATGATTTCAATTCTTTAAAATTTGTTAACATTTGCTTTGGTCTATTTTGGCAAATGTCTAAGTGCATTTGAAAAACAACAAAAAAAATTGTATTCTCTTCCTATTTAATGGACTCTTTTTATCATTTTGAAATATTTTATTTCTAGTAATACTTAAGCTCTACTTTGTTAGTATTATTAAAGCTGTACCAGCTTTTTTTTTGGTTTAGTTTCTGCATACTGTATATATTTCCACTCTTTCTATTTTTGAAGTTTCTGTGTTCTTATATTTAGAATCTGTCTTTTATTAACATCATATTGTGCGTGTGTGCTCAGTCGTGTCTGAATCTTTGCGACCCCGTCAACTATAACCCACCAGGCTCCTATGTCTGTGGGATTTTCCAGGCAAGAATACTGGAGTGCATTCATTTCCTTCTCCAGGGGATCTCCTCACCCCAGGGATTGAACCCAAGTCTCCTGTGGTTCCTGCATTGGCACGCAGATTCTTTACCACTGAGCTACTTGGGAAGCTCAAACATCATATAGCTGGATCTTATTTGTTTGTTTGAAGTTCACTCCAACAGTCTGTCCTTTAATTGAAGTCTTTTTTTCTAGTTATATCTTGTATAACTACTGATATAGCTGGTGTTATGGGTGAATGCTTCCCTCTCAAAAATCATCTGTTGAAACCCTACCTCTTAATGTGACCATATTAAGAGGTGGAGCCTTTGGGAAGTAATTAGGATTAGATGAGGTGCTGATAGTGGAGCCCTCATGGGTGGGATTAGTGCCTTTAGACAGGAAAGGGGGCTTGCTTCTCCTTTCTTCTCTCTGCTGTGTGAGGATACAAGAAATCTTCAGCCTGGAAGAAGGCTTTCACCAGCACTCAAACATGCTAGTTGCCTAATCTTGGACGTCCAGGCTTTAGAACAGTGAAAAATAAGTTTCTGTTGTTTATCAGCCATTCAGCCTTTGGCATTTTCTTGTATGTGTGTGTGTGTGTGTGTATGTGTGTTCAGTCGTGTCCGACTCTTTGGGACCCCATGGACTGTAGCCTGCCAGGCTCCTCTGTCCATGGGATTTCTTAGGCAAAAATACTGAAGTGGGTTGCTATTTCCTCTTCCAGGGGATCTTCCCGACCCAGGGATTAAACCTGCATCTCCTGCTTGGCAGGTGGATCCTTTACCACTGTGCCACCTGGGAGCCCATGGTGTTTTCCTATAGCAGCCCAAACTGACTAAAATAGTTTGCTTTATGTCTACTAACCTACTATTTATTTTGTATTTATCTTATCTGTTCTTTGATCCTTTATTTATCCTTTCTTGAATTACTTTAGACTAATCAGATATTGTTCATTACTCTATTTTCCCTCTATAGGATTTTTTTATTATGTATTATAAAAATTATTCTTTTTGATATTTTCTATGTAACTACAATATGCATCCATATCTTATTGTGATCTACCTTAAATTAGTAACTTTACCAGTTACTGACCAATATGAGAACAGTTTAATTCCATCTACTCACCTGCCATCATTTGTGCTAGTATTGCTGGCACTGTGAGTCATTAACATGAGTAGAAGGGAATTTGAATGCAAATTTTTGGATCCTTCTGTCAATTCCTTTCCCATCTGGGGTGTGGTGCTCAATTCCAAGACACACTGGCAGTTCTGAACTCAGACCTCTTTCCCCTCAATCCAATAAGACTGTCACTTTGTTTGAGTTATATTCCATACATTACAATTAGAAAAATGTCCTCAGAGGAAAGCCATAGCATGAATATAGACCTCACTATATGTGCTTTCCTTCTCTCAGAGACTGAGAGAGTCCTGCCTATTCTGGTTTTGTGCCAGCTCCTTCAAACAGTTGATTTATGTATGCCATCAGCTTTTATAGTTGTTCTTGGCAGAAGGCTTTGTTCAATACCAGCTACTTTATCATGCATGACTGAGACTGGAAGTCCTTTAGAATATTTTTATAAACAGAAATTTCTCCTCAGGTTGTGTTTAGTGCATCAGTGGACAGTTCATGTAAATGAATGCTTGTGTTTTTTTTGGATCAGTATTTAAAATAGATAATTCCTTCACATCCACCAATGTTGACCAAATATTATCTTTTTTAGTGTAATTATGAGTTCATGGATGTAGACATATTTGTTGTACTTCAGGGCTTCCCAGGTCACGCTAGTGGTGAAGAACCCACATGACCATGCAGGAGACAGTAACAGACTAGGGTTAGATCCCTGGGTTGGGAAGATGACCTGGAGGAGGGCATGGCAACCTATTCCAGTAGAATTCCATGGACAGGGGAGCCTGGAAGGCTGCAGTCCATACGGTTGCACAGAATTGTACTTGACTGAAATGGCTTAGCATATATGTATACTTGACTGAGGGAATCTGTTGGCCATGCCTTTGTTTATTTAAAAATTTATCTGGAAAATATCTCTGTATAGAGCTGAGAAAATGCAAATACTTCCTCCCTTTCATTAGTCTAGAAAAGTGGTGAGAAGTGGGATCACTGGACACTGTAGAGAAGGAATGAGTAGAAGGACTGGAATTCATTTGTACATTTTACTCAGTACTAACTCTCCTCCATTCACTATTATGTTACTATTATTATAATACATTTAAAGATATTTATTTCATCTAAATATATTATTTAAAGAGTCTTAGTACATAAACTGTTGGTTGATATTTTCTATTGAGTTGATGGATCTTAGAGAAATTCCTGGAAGGAACAGTATATTAACTTGCACTGTTATTTTCCTGGGTAGGAGTCTCTTGAAATTGTCTTAACAGTTATGCTAATGAAGACAGTTTAATATTAAATTCTGTTAATGCTGATTCTATAGACTGTGTATGTTTGTGTGTGTGTGTATGTGTGTGTGTGGTACATGGTTTTGATTTTTCACTGTGATTAATAAGACCTCTCTGATTTCAAGAATTTCATTTAGACGAGTGATGGGGACAGGTAAGCTATAGAAAATACTTAGGGCATCAGGGATGTAGATTAATAGTAAGTGCTTTATGTTTGGCCATAGGGAGCAGCAAAGGTTTCACGCAGGAGATGATCTTTGAGCCTTTTTGTTGGAGTTCACCCACAGTGGAAAGAGCCATTCCAAACAGAGGGAGCAGCTTATGCAAGGGTGCGTAAGGAAGTAAGACTGGAGATAAAGCTATAATGTAGCTAAATCAATGGGCCTTTATTCCATCATAAAGAGTTTACATTTTATCCTATTTAAGAAGAGGAAAATAGCCATTAGCTGATATTAGATCAGCAGGAGAAATTTAGTTAGTAAAGTATAGCCAGGACATTTTTAATAATTAGGGAAAAGTAAAGATTAAGTGGACTTCCCAAGTCCCTGATTTTATAATTGGATAATAATAGAGAGGGGATGAGTGGGAATAAGCTGTCATTGGGGGAATAGGACTATGATAAATTTTATATTTATATTAATATATTTATCTATAGTTGTGTGTGAGTATATCTCTCATGGTATATTTTTTAACCTTATGTATCTCTTAGGCTAACCTCTCTGCTCCTCACAGATAATGAAATACACTCCCATGTTTTTATTAGGAAACATTTATCTTGTCTTGCTGCCCTTTCAGCTGTTTACTTCTGCAAGCTCTCATGTTTTCAAGAATAATGTTATGTACTCAGTGGATATTTTTATAATGAAGTCACTCATAGGGCTCTGTCACACATAGAGATAATATTAGTCACTTCAAGAAAGTGTCATCACACAAAAATGGGCCAGATTGAAAGTTAGCTAGATATGCCTTGCTGGTTGCAGTCATGAAGGGGGTTCCGCACTTGTCAACTCATTTAGACTCTAAGGGAGGAATTAACTGACCATTCTTGAAAAAGACATTGAGGCAGATAGACAGCACAGAGTTGGAATGGAAAAGAATGCATTTTATAGAGACGTGGATGGACCTAGAATCTGTCATATAGAGTGAAGTAAGTCAGAAAGAGAAAAACAAATATTGTTTATTAACAGAAATATGTGGAGTCTAGAAAAATGGTACAGATAAATCTTATTTTGGGGCTTCCCTGGTGGCTCAGATGGTAAAGAATCCGCCTGAAGTGCAGGAGACCTGGGTTCAATCCCTGGGTTGGGAAGATTGCCTGGACAAGGAAATGGAAACCCACTCCAGTATTCTTGCCTGGAGAATCCCCATGGACAGAGGAGCCTGGTGGGCTACAGTCCATGGGATCGCAAAGAGTCGGACATGACTGAACAACTAAGCACAGCACAAATCTATTTTCAGGGCAAGAATGGAAATGCAGATATAGAGAACAGACATGAGGATCCAGTGGGGGAAGATGAGGATGGGACGAATTGGGAGATTAGGATTGACATATGTACCTACCATGTGTAAAATAGATAGCTAGTGGGAACTTGCTATAAAACACAAGAAGCTCAGCTCAGTGCTCTGTGGTGTCCTAGTGGAATGAGATGGAGGATGGGAGAGGGAGGTCTAAGACAGAGGGTTTATATGTGTACAGATAGCTGATCGACTGATTGACTTCATTGTACAGCAGAAACTAACACAACATTGTAAAGTGACTATAACCCAATAAAAAAAAGAAAAGAAAGCATAGCTTGGGAGGTATCTCTTTGATACATTTTTGGCTTGCATTCGAATCTGCCAGATTAACTGAATTTTCAATCACTTTGTTATTTATTTCATGTATTATTTAAAAATTGAAATGTTTATATATCTATAAGTGAAAAAATTGAGAGAAATATGCCATTTGATTTTTTTTAATTTGACCAGATTCCCCATCTTGGTAGGAGGTAGGACAGGGTTACAGAGTCATGAAGCACCATCACAGTGTCTCCCATTTGTCTTCCTGCCTCAGTTTAGGTGCTCATTACCTCACTCCTGACCTGCTGAAAGAGGCTTCTCTCTGCTGTGTTTCTACTTCCAAACTTGCTTGCTTGTGATGCATTTCAGAAACTTCTAGAAAGAATTTTAGGTGCCATTCAACAAGTCTTAACAATGTGCATGTTACATTAATTAAATTAATTAAGCAAAGAGATCATTAGACTATAGCTCTAATGCCCTGGCAGCCTGTAAGGAAACCAGCCTCTAAGCCTGTCAATGTGTCAAGGTTAGGAAATCAAAACAGAGGACAACCAGTCACAAATAGCCAACTAGGCGTTAAACTTTAACCAATCAATGATTTCCTCTCTTTGCTTCCACACTTTCTCTATATATAACTTTTTCCTGGCTTCTGTTGGTGGGTCACTCCTGACCACTTCCAATTTCGGGTTGCATAATGCACAATGCTTTTTGCTTAAATAAACTCTTATAATTTTCAGCATGTCTCAGTTTATCTTTTAACAATGTTCTTTCAGTCAGCTTGTACTTTTGACCAGACCTATAGCTTTTGTTTTTAACTTCAACATGGGGTCAATGTTTTTGAAATTTCTTTCCAAAAGGCTTGAATAAAGTTAAAATATTTAACCTCGGCATCTGAAACTTCCCAAGATTTTACTGCAAGTTGTTAACAGTAACTCTTCCCTTAGGCTACCCCGAACCCCTACGTGTGTCTTTCTCATGTCACCTCACTTTCATATGACTTTGCTGGCTATTGCTAGAGTGTAGGCACCACAAAGGCTGATCTCCAGGAATTTGAGCAATGGGAAGATTTTGAAATGGATGAATCATTCATGAATCATCCATTCATTTGTCTTCCTCCTCCTCAATCTCTGTGTATCTAAATTGTATGTTTACTGTAAGGCTTAGATTAAATACCTCCTCTTCCATGATAGTTTCCTAGAATCCTTTACACAGAAAAACCATGTACTTCTGAATTCCACAGTATTTTGCTTATGCCTCATTTATGATGCTTATTTTCTTTTTGAAATTAAGCTTTACATATTCTCTATAATGGAGTCAATATTACATTTATTTTTGTATCTTCCCTAGACCCTAGAGTCATGGTACTTGGCATATAGCAGGCACTTAGTTACTGTTCTTTGAATCCATTAATAATTAAAAGAGAACTGAGGTGATTATTGCACGAATGACTAAATCTCTAGAATAAGTTCCATGTAAACACACATATGGATCTCTCTTAAAAAAATTAGTGAAAATAAAATCACAACAATTTTGGTATCACCATTCCAATAATTAACAACTTTGATAACTGTAAGAGCCATGCTTTATTGAAAACTGACTCTGTGCCAGGCAATCTAATCATCACAAGTTTATCATCATGAGACTTCAAAACTACCTTGTGAGGGATTATATCCATTTAAATAATGAACATTTTGAGGCTGAGCATTATACTTGCTAAGTATGTGAACTAAGATTTAAATATTAACCTGACTCCAAAGCTCTACCCGTTTGGTCATACCTCTGCACTTTGTGGGTTAAGAAATACTTTTGGTTAACTAAGTTAAATGTCCTGTGTGATGTCCACAGTGGAGGCACAAATGTGACCAGGAGATCTGGCTATTTGGGGAGGATCTTCTGGAGAAGGGCATGGCAACCCACTCCAGTATTCTTGCCTGGAGAATTCCATGGACAGAGGCGCCTGTTTGGCCACAGTCCATGGGGTCACAGAGTCAGACACGACTGAGCGACTAACGCGCGTGCGCGCACACACACACACATCCTTAGTCTCCTTAATAGAGAACTGATGACTACACTGCTAACAAAGGATGGAGGTACCATTAGTAAACTAAAGTGAAAGTGACAGTGGCTCAGTCATGTCAGATTCTTTGTGACCACGAACTGTATAGTTCATGGAATTCTCCAGGCCAGAATACTGGAGTGGGTAGCCTATACCTTCTCTAGGGGATCTTCCCAACCCAGGAATTGAACCAGGATCTCCTGCATTGCAGGTGAATCTTTTACCAACTGAGCTATGAGGGAAGCCCTCATAGTAAACTAAAGTACCAGAATTTAAGTTATCTTGGTCACATTTTCTATAATAACTTAATATTACAACCTGGAATCCAGTAGTGAAAGGAAATTTTGGGAGTGCTCCTAACTGTGGCTACCTGATTACAGTTCAAAGACCTGTATATTCTGAGGACCAGAAGTTCACAGGATTGCCTCCCTTTGTACTGCCTCATTAACCTGATTTCCCCTGCCTCCTCCATCTCCAGTCACCCCTGGGAGATGCTAATTGTAATGCCTCTGGAGTCAATGGAAGGTAGAAACCACACAAGCACAAAATGAATAAACTACAGAAATGCTAGTTTTATTTCACAGCATCAGGCTTTTGTTCTTATGATTTTCTGTTTTTGGTTGTTAAAAAAATATATAGCATGGCTAAGTCAATGAACCTTTAATTCTGTAATTTTGTAGTAGGTGTTCATTATCTTTTATATGGGAACTAGAGAACATTAACTCTTTTTTTCCCTAACTGATAAGTGTTTTTTTTCTGTCACTTTACAAAGTTAATGCAATATTGTTGACTAAATATAGCTCTTTCTTGATTGTCTTCTTCCTGCTCGCTTAGTCTATTACTGTGAGTAAGATTTTCTGCCTTCCTACTTCAGCACTTCATTTAGTATCTCCCAGTAGTAATAATTATTGAATGGAAACCATCCATATTTTTGTATGGTGATTTATATTTTGCATATATCCATTATCTTATTTCACCCTAAAAGTAACAATCTATGGAAGGTTGATTGATAGTATTTTCATCTCTGTTTTATAGATAAGGGGATAGGTCTTTTTTTATCTTGAATGTGAGAAAAAAATAACATTTTTAGTTCTGCTGTCATCAGAACCACCAACCTCAAGACTACACTGTTGCAGCAGAGGAGATAAGCAAGCTGAACTAGGGGTCCTCTTCCTTGTTTTCTCTTGTACTTATCAGTACATGGAACACTGAGTTACAAGCACAGCCTTTGGCCTAGGACAAAGGAGTACAAGTCTCAGCTCTGATAGTTTGAAGCTGCATGTTATTGAGCAAGTTATTTGACCTACCTAAACCTCATTTTGTATTCTAAAAAGATAAAAAATAAGGATTATGATATTTATGCCCAACTCAATAACATTAGGAAACATTTAATTCCAGGTCATCATCATTGTACTTAACACTCATCTATTCAAACAGTATGTTGTTCCTGTGTTCATTTATTCCCTCAACAAGTATTTGAGTGTTCACTGTGTGCTGTAAATCAGACACAGTGCCTGCCCTCATTAAAGTGTACATAACAGAATGTCTGAGTTCATTCAAATGTCAGAATGCATGCAGAGACTATCTAAGGCTATTCAGATGTCACAAGGTTGGAATTTTCATGAGGATTTTCACGAGGAAAACTGACAATGAATTGAAGCAACAGAGGAGGAAAATCAGGCAGGTGCACTGCTGTTCTAGAAACCAAGCCAAGAAAGTGTTTCAAGATGGTGGTAGTGATCGATTGCATTAAATGCCTCTGGACGTTAGAGTAAGTTCGAGTGTGAGAATGAAATTGATTTTGGCAAGATGGATATCATTGATGTCTTTGATGAGAGCAGCTTTAGTGAAAGGTGGGAGATTAGAATGGTGAAGGAAATGGCAATCCACTCCAGTATTCTTGCCTGGAAAATTAGAAAACAACTACTTGGTACATACAAATTTACGCAACAAATTTCCATCTAGCTCATGATCACTAGAACTCTTCTGTTCTAAAAGAGAATACCATATTTATCTTTTGGTAAGGTGAAGTGAAGTGAAGTGAAGTCGCTCAGTCGTGTCCGACTCTTCGTGACCTCATAGACTGTAGCCTATTAGGCTTCTCCATCCATGGGATTTTCCAGGCAAGAGTCCTGGAGTGGGTTGCCATTTCCTTCTCCAGGGATGTTCCCCACCCAGGGGCCAAACCCAGGTCTCCCGCATTGTAGGCAGATGCTTTTACCGTCTGAGCCACCAGGTAAGGTGGCTGACATTCAAATTGAGCTTTTGTAGTGCTGCTATTAATATCATCATACCTATTCACCTTTAAGTCTTATTTATTAATATATAGAGGTATAGAAATTGGCTTTACGGTAACAAATAGCAGATCCTTTAACATTTGAAAAGAAAAAAATGGCATTTACTTAACATTTTGATTTGTAAAGACAGAATTTTTAAAACAAATAGTTTCAAGAATTTTTTTTAATGTGTGTGTGTGTAAGATCCTTAGATGATAACAGTTTTCTAAAGCTAGTGGATTTCTCCACCCAACCCCCAGCTACTGTGCACTTTGGCCTCTAACAGCCCCCAGGCCTGGAGCTGCTTTGACCTTGGTGCAAAGAGAGTGAAGCTAGGGCGACCAAACTAAATAAATAAAATAAAGTCAGTGACTTTCTTAGTCAGCATTCCCAACCAACTATGATAATAACAAGCTCTTCACCCAGGGATGTGTTATCTGCTGCAGGTAAATGGATCATGAACAAAGACCATTGCTTCATTATGTGAGACAGAATATGTTGTTATTACATTTGCAATACCATTTACATGGAAGCTTATTTAGAAAATCTATAAGTGCTTACAAATCATTGAATATTTGCCATTAAGTCCATAGGGTGAATACTATGAAGCTATTTCCTTTGAGTTAAAGTGATTCACTGAAGAGAGAAATCATAGCCATCGTATTTAAAGGCACATGAGTACATAGGAAAGGAATAGAGCCTCCAGTTCACACATCTTGCCACTTCTTTCTGGAGATTGCCTTGGGGGATAATATTTTTTAAAATATAGGTATCCATAGAAGATAGGAATAGCAGACAGATCATTTGCTTCTCACTGCTCACATTTGCTGAGAGTCTTATAAAGATTTTCCCTGGGCACATGAATCAGTTTAATAATGACTGCTGCCAGTTGGTTGCTAGACATCAGGCTGCCAGCCTACTCAACAGTGTTGCCATCTGCTATTTGGACTCACAGTGTGCTGCTGCTACGCACCACCTCATTAAGAACGGGACCCTTGTGAGCTATAGACAGTAGCTTATTCAAGTGAGCTAAGGCAAACTCCTCCCCAAGCCATGTTTGTAGAGGCTGTGTACATCTCATCTTATTTGGGAATTGCTCTATGCTGGTCATGCAGTCCGATAGCTCACTGTCTCTGATCATTTAAGTAGAAGTCTTTCAAGCCAGCTCCTTGTTTCAGAGCAGTATTAAAATACAAAAATGATTATTTCTAAGATTTATAACAAATATTTATTCCAGGCTTTTTTTTTTTTTTAGTTACACATCTTGAGATGGTATTAGTCAGTGGCTTGCCAAACACAAATATTTAAATAAGTGTTTTATAATTCACTGGACTTTTTTTAGGGCAGACCTTCCAGTTCTGAAGATCTATTTTTTCAGTTTTGTGGAAGTCCTACTGCCTAGTTTTCATTTCTTGGAAAATGATTTTCAAAGGCTTTCATTATACTTTTCCTTTTTCTTCTCCCACTGAATATCCCAAGGCAGCAGTGAAGACAAAATATTTGTATTTGTCAGGCAAAAATGACTGCATTTCATCCAACCTCACTGATCACCTTTAGCATTTTTACAGGATAAATGAAAATTTATTTGCATAGGTCATATAATATTTAGATCTTTCTCCATCTACCTCAATAGCTAATGGATTCTGTAGCACTTTCAGAATCAGACAAGGGTCTTCCCTGGTGGCTTGGTGGTAAAGAATCTGTCTGCCAATGCAGGAGACACTAGTTCAATCCTTGGGTCGAGAAGATCCCCTGCAGGAAATGGCAACACAGTCCAGTATTCTTGCCTGAGAAATCCCATGGACAGAGGAGCCTGGCAGGCTGAAGTTAATGCGGTCACAAAGAATTGGACATGACTTAGTGACTAAACAACATCATCTCAATATTGACCTGGTTTCAAGTTGCAAAGGTCTCATGGGCTGGTGTTCAGGCTTAGGCACCCCTCCCTCATGTCCCACACAAGCACTTAGTTCTCACACTCATACTTACCAGCATCAAAATGTTTCCCACCCTGTGCTCATTAGATACTCTGTGAAGAAAGGCTTTGGTGGGCAAACAGAATTGGGAAGTGGGGCATCTCAGCCTGGGTTCCTTAGGATGCAGACTCTGAGATGAAGCGTAACCTGCAGGATGTTTATTAAGCAGAGTGCTTGTAGAAACCAGTATTTGTAGAAAAGAGGGAAAGAAGCAAGAATGGATAGAAGGAAAAACTGTGTTGCAATCCAAATCCAACAACAGCCTTGGCCAACAACTTGAGAGCTCTGGGGTTGGAATGACCTTCAGAGTTGTCCTGAGATGGGCAAAAGGACAACTTTGTCATCTTGCACTGGTAGGTCATTGGATATGGGCAAGACCACCAAGGGGTGCGACCTCAGTTGAGCAGTTCCCTGAAGCTGAGGCAGTTCCCAAAGACAGCAGACAGCTATAGGCTGCCTGCTGACAGTACTCCCAGCAAATGAGGAGAAAGTGTTTCCTTGAAGGGGGATCTGAGTGGTAGATCACAAGCTGCCACGTGGTAGATCACAAGAGCCAGATCATCTCTTTTGAAGAGTTGTGCTCAACTTCCACATATGAATGGCTTTGAGAATCTGGCACCGAAGAAACCTTCCAGCTTTGTTTTTCTCCTACCATCAATTCATATCCTATGGAACTAATGTATCACAGAACATAATATCATAAATTCTTCACTAGTCTTACAGTGCCTTGCAGGCTATGTTAAAAGAATTAAGTACAGATGGTTTTCTCCACTCTCCCCTACCTATAGGTCCTGCTTGAAAACTTTGGTGTTGTTATACTAAGTATGGGCTTGCAAGTCACACAGTCAGGTGTGTGGAAAAATGGGTTCCCTTTTCCATAACTGTTGTTAACTCATTTTTTAAGCTGTCCTTCTGCTTAGTGGTGCTTCTCCACTGACATTGCCCTCTCTGCTGACATCTGATGAGATTCCTCCTGGAATTGTGCTGCAGTCTGGGACTCTTGCTTCTCAGCCTTCCTTCCTTTCTTTCCAAGGGGTAGACATGTTAGGTAGTCTGAAGACTCTGCTCCTCTGGCTTCCTCTTTTCAACCCTTACAAGCATTTCCCCAAGTACATCTCTTATAAATTGAATCCCATATTTGCATGTGCTTCTTGGAGGTTCTTGCAGATAGTTACCTGAGGATCAGCTTCATGTTACTGAGGCTTGTTTTTTGAGCAAGTCTAGCGTAGATTTTATCATCAGGCTAGTTTAGAGATACCACGTAATGTGTAACTTCCTGAGATCCGAGTAAAAGTTTGGAGTTCTCTGTGAGGACTCTCCACTATGGCTGGATGGAAGTTAAATGTTTTCTGCTCTCATGCTAGCTTGGGGAATTGTTTAGTATTTAGCAGTGGGCACAGAGGGATGTGTAAGCAAATTTCTGGGAAAGTTTTCTCTGCATACCTTTTTTCTTGCTGATACTCTGCCTTGAAAACTCAAGACACCTGTCCCATTTAATACCAATCTTTGTCTCCTCAACTGAGCAAGTCTCCTCTGCTCTGCTCAAGCTCCTCCTCCTGCAATGTGATCCAGAGTGCTTAACCCTAGAAAGGCAGGACAGTGGTAGGACCACCTTGTTTCACCTGCTCAGTGACCAGTCCTCTGCTTCCGGTTGTCCAATATCTGAAAAGCTGCTTCACACAGTTTTTCTAGCTTCTTGAAACTTTGACAGCTAACCATTTTGTCAAGTTTCTAAGATACTTAGATATTTAGAGATATACATTTCCCGTAAGATGTGCTTTCACAGCATCCCACCAAGTTTTGATATGTTGTATTTTCATTAGGATTCATTTCAAAATATTTTCTAAATATCACTCTGATTTATAGTTTGACTCAGTGATCATTAGTGGTATGTTCCTTACATTACTACCATTTGGGAATTTGTTTTTTTACCTTTATATAATTGATTTCTGATTTCATACTCTTATAGGATGTCAGTCTGTTGAGATTTGTTCAGATGATTTGTGATCAGTCATAAGGTTAATTTTGGTAAGCATCCTGGGTATACTTTCCCTGGTGGCTCAGATGGTAAAGCGTCTGCCTGCAATGTGGGAGACCCGGGTTCAATCCCTGGGTTGGGAAGATCCCCTGGAGGAGGGAATGGCAACCCACTCCAGTATTCTTGCCTGGAGAATCCCATAGACAGAGCAGCCTGCCGGGATCCAGTCCATGGGGTCGCAAAGAGTCAGACGAGACTGAGCGACTAACAGTTTCATACCTTAAAAGAGCATGCATTCTGAAATGTTTGGATGTAATGTTTCATGTCTAACATGCATGCACTGTGCTAATAAATGGCAAACAGTAGGAACTCAAGCCATACTAAGTAACTCAAAAGTTTATTCCTATTGATGGTAATTCCAGACCAGATAAGAGAGGATGATTATGCTATCACATGGATGTAGGCAGAAAGAAAATTATTACTGGTAAAATGGAACTTCAAAGAGTAACCCCAAATCAAAATGTGCAGTTATCCCCCATCCCCTGCCCTGATTCCAACCTATACTAATACCAACCCTTTATGTGATGGAAATTATTCCAACATTTTTCATTCCTGTGTTTCTACCAGTGTTCCTTTCACTGGTTGTAATTTCTATATCACTAGTGCTATGTGACAATAGAAGACAATATCTTAGGAAAAACTAATGACACTGATTTATAAAGCTCATAGAAATATAAGAAATGGTTGATTTTATTTCTCCAATTTATGATTACTTCTCAGATTACATGAATTTAGAGGATATCTAATACTGCTATCCAATGGTAAAATGTTGCAAGTAGAGTAACTTTTTTCAAGTTCTAGTGTCACTTTCTGTTTCTTATGAGCATTACTCAAGGTTAAAACTGTTATTAACATATAGCTTCTAGGAAATACATTTAGCCTTCCTATTTAGCCCTCTGCCAACCTCTGTTCTGGACAATGCAATTGTGATGATAGAAAGGAGAGGGCATATAGATTTAGACAAGGCTAGTAGCGCATTCTCTAGGCTTCTGAGATGCCTCCTGTGCATTGTCTCCCATCTCTTCCACCTCCAGTTCCAGCTGTGGCTTTGGTGAACAGCTCTGAGCAGGTTTCACCCTGGTCTGTGCTGAGAGTGCCTCATCTCAGGCTTGTATCAAGAATCTAGCTTCCTGTCCTGAAGCTTCTCTGCTGCAGCCCATGTGATGCTGTAGCACCAGTGAGGCTCTCCTCGTGGGGGAGTTGCTGTCCCATGGAGCAGCCCTCAGCACACAGGTGCTGTCAGCTGAGAGATAAATGCTGCTTCTTTTCATCCCTCAGGCAGACAATTATGAGACACAGTTTAATTAGGATCCTGGGAAGGTTCTGCACTAAGTAGCCAAGAGCACTAGTGGACCACTCAATAACACTACCTGTTTTGCTTGGACATTCTTTCCTTTTCCACCTGTTTTCTCCCTTCCGTCTCATCCTTGTTCCCTGGGACCACATTTCCAAATAGAATATGTCTCTACCTTTGTCTCAGGCTCTGCTTTCAAGAATAGTCTAGATGAAGACAGTATACAGATAGGTTGTTGGTAGACTAAATAACACAGGAATATAATTTCCCTTGACTCTGCACGTGCTACAAGGAAACCCTTATTTAGTTGGGAGCACAGATTATGATAATTTCGATGATTTTCCATCTTTTTCCTTTTTGAAAGTTCATCATTGATCCTGATGCCTGAATGCCTGAAGAAAAAAAAAAAGTTGGTACAAATTAGCTTATAATTGAATAAGCAAATTTCTTTGTGATGACAGCTCTAAGTATTTTTTCTTTGTGAGGCAGCCCTCAGCTATTTGATTGGATTTTTCAATCTAATAAGGAGAACCCCTCAGTCTACTTAATGAGGTAAAGCTTTTTGTTGCTTTGGAAACAACCATATCACATTTCTTATTCTCTTTGGTAAAAAGCTGGAGCTTTTCGTGCTGTATGTAATGCTTTTTTCTAAGACACTCAAACATACTTCAAAAATGTAAAAATTACTGGAGTACTGTCAGGACTTTCTTATTCATGAAACACTGAAAAAATATCTTGAAAGATTTAGGGGTTATTAGGAATACACTAAGGTTGCCCACATGCCATCTCTGAGAAAAATGTTATCATTAAAATTTTTTACTCATTTAAGGTACTGAAGACACTACAGAGAACAAAATTGGTAAATTCCTCTCCCTCCTCACTGAAACTTATATTTTACGAGTGGGGAAGGTAAGACAGTAAGGAAATTAAATAATTAAAATATATAGCATTTCAAAGAAAGGCTACAGATAAAAATAAACTGGGGATGGGGGAAGGAACATGCAAGTTTTCTGTTTTGCTTAATTTCTAGGTCTTACTGAGAAAATGATGTTTGAACAAAGACCTGAGGAGGAGAAAAGCGTCAGTCTTATGGATGCTTGGGGGAGGATCATTCAGGAAGCAAGAAAAGCCATTCCCAAAGCCCTCAGAAGGAAAGATGCCAGAGTGGTTTGAGAGAGGTGAACATTAGCAGATGAGGTGGGAAAGGAGGCACTGGCAGATCACGTGAGCGAGGGGCTCTCAACGGATGTAGGGCCGTACTGTGAACTGAGGGGATATTTTGACAACCTGGGAGGCCATTTTGGTATTACTATGATTGGGGTGGTACTCTGGGCTTTAGGGAGTAAGCACAATTTATGTTAAAAGTATGGTAATGTTTGGGACAGTTCCACCAAACAAGGTATTTTCCCCAATGTTGTGTGCCTTTAAAATGTTCTACTACTCATTCATGTAGATGTAGAAGTTTATTTATGCTCACTTCCAAATTCCATTCATGGCAAGCTAGGGTATTGGGATCCACTCTCTTCCTTGAAAACAAGTAAATGTCCTGGGTAATATACAGTTGATCAATTTTGGAAAGATTTTGCCAGTATTTTTTCAAATATATTTCTGTCCCAGGTTCTCTCCCTTTGCTTTTTTAGGAGTTAAATTTCATATATGTTAGGCCACTTGATAACTATTCTTACAGTCACTGATGCTTTGTTTATTTACAATATTTTTGTCTCAGTGCACTTATATTTGGATGATTTCTAGCAACCTGACTTCAAGTTTAATGACGCCTTCATGATTGTGTCCAACCTACTGATAACCTATCAAATAATTTCAGCTATTGTATTTTTCAGTTGTAGGACTTCCATCTCACAAAAAAAGATTTGTTTCTCTCTTGAAGTTCTCTACCTCTTCATATATTACATCTTATTTTAGTAAGATTCCTTAATATATTCCTTAATATATCATGGTTAAAGACCTTGCCTATTAATTCCAATATCTGTACTGATTTATGTTTCTATTGATTTATGAGAAAGGTAACACTGCAGGGCAATGAGAAAAGAAGTCTCAAGAAAAGCATCTGGATCAGCTGGACAGCTATATGAAAAAAAAAAATTAACACTTACTGCACACCATACTCCAAAATCGATTTGTGGTTAGTGGATTTAAAGATGCAAAGAAAAACATGTTTTTAGATGGTAAAATAGGAGTTCTTGTAGGCGATGGTTTCTTAGGATAGCAAAGGTACTAACCATAGAAGAAGACTGAGAAATTAAGACTTCAGTAAAAGTTTAAAATTTACAGTCATTAAAATTTAACAACAAGATGGTTAAAATGCAAGTCAGATAAGAAAAAGTATCTGTTTGATTGCAGTACTCATAAGTGAAAATGGACTCACATCTAGAATATATAAATCAAACATAAAAAGACAACCCCTCCAAAAAATGAAATGAAGACCTTAAAGGCATTTTACTAAAGAGGATCTTCAAATGACTAATAATTACATGAAAAGATACTCTTTCCCATTAGTCATCTGAGGAGTGTAAATTGAAACCACACAACCACCAAATGTTAGTGAGGGTGTGGAGCAATGAAGAGACTCATCTGCTGCCGGTGGGAGTGTAAATTTGAAAATTGTTTGGCACCATCAACTATAGCTAACCATGTATATAACCTATGTTGGCGCTATTCTTTTAGATATATATCCCACAGAAATATGTATCTATTTGATATATATATAGCTTTAGATACATATAATATGCTGATTAAGTATAATGATGTTTACAGAAGTATTATTTGTATTTCCAGCTCCAAGCCTGGAAATAACATGAATATTCACTATCAGTATAAGGAACCAATCACAATATTCAGTATCAGTATGCTGCTGCTGCTGCTAAGTCGCTTCAGTAGTGTCCGACTCTGTGCGACCCCATAGACGGCAGCCCACCAGGCTCCGCCATCCCTGGGATTCTCCAGGCAAGAATACTGGAGTGGGTTGCCATTTCCTTCTCCAGTGCATGAAAGGGAAAAGTGAAAGTGAAGTCGCTCAGTCGTGTCCGACTCTCAGCGACCCCATGGACTGTAGCCTACCAGGCTCCTCTGTCCATGGGATTTTCCAGGCAAGAGTACTGGAGTGGGGTGCCATTGCCTTCTCCCAGTATCAGTATAAGGGACCAGTTTTATGAACTGCCTAGAATAGGCAAACCTACAGAGGCAAAAAGTAGTTGCTTAGGGCTAGAGAGGTTGCAGGGTAGGGGAGTGATAGCTAAAGAGTATGGTGCTGTTTTGAGGTGATTAAAATGTTCTGAAATTGACTGTGCCTGCCAATGGTTGCACTTATCTGTAAATATACTACAGAAATATTAAACTGTACATTTTAAATGGATAAAAATTGTAGGGTATGGGAATTGTATCTCAATATAGCTTAAATTTAAAAAACAACAGTATAAATGATAAACTGTAGTATATTCACACAATTAAGTGCTGTACAGCATAAGACAAAATACACAGACATTACATGCAACATTGAATGAATCTCAAATGTAATATGGAGGGAAAGAAATAAAATATTACAGGATATTTACTGATTAATTCATTTCATGTGGAATTAAAGAAAATTTACCGATTAATTCATTTCACGTGAATTTAAAGAAATTAAACTAATCTATGAATTTGAGGATAAGGCAATGGTTTTATTTGGGGAGAAGCTGCCCTTGACAGAATATGGGGCTGGAGGAGCTAGGTATGCCCTATCTCTTTATCTGGGTGGTGGATGTAAGGATATGTTTGTGATAGTCTTCTAAAGTTTATTGAACTGTTCATTTACAATTTGACCACTTTCCTGGATTTTGTACTTCAACAAAAGTTGATTAAGAAACATTTTTTAGAAACCCAGTTCAGTAAGTTATCCTATTCATATACTTAAAAGACCAACCAAACAAATACGTAAACATTTTGATAGTTCATTTTTGTGGCTTGGGAGTACGCTGAATTTTTATTTTCGTCTTTCTACTTTTCAGCATTTCCCAAATTACCATAGTGGGCATAAATATATTACATTTATCAATAGAAAAAATGCTATACAAATTACAAATACAGTTGATACTGCATTGTGAGATCTTCTTGTATTGTTTATACTCATCTAGTCTCAGTGTAAGGACTTTGGTTTTTGCTCCCAGATAGGAAGAGACTGTCCTTTTAGAGTGAAGGAGGGTGTGGCTGTGGGTCTGGGGATTTCCTGGCAGCTCTGCTGACTGCCAGGAACTCACCACTGGCCACACTCATCAGGGAAAAGCAGAAGTGCAGGTGTAGGGACCCCAAAGATGGTAAGCTCAGCCTCGGTAGGCGGGGCCCAGTGCACTCGGTGGGTGGGTCGTAGTCCTCCAGGAACCTGAGTCTGCTGCAAAACTGTGGTTGAACTGGGGGCTAAAGCTTTAGCCTCCGTGCTGGGTAAATTGAAAGACCGTAGTCTAAACACTGTAATCCTCATGTTTCTGTGAAGTCCGAAGCTAAGAGCGTTTTATTTATTTATTTACATTTTTATGAGATTGTTTAAAAAAAGAAGAAAGAAAAGACAAGCGACAAAAACGACTGTTCCTGGCCTGCAAATCTTAAAACGTCTGCTCTCTGGCTTTTTTACAGAAAAAGTCTGTTGACTCCTTAAGAAACTCTAGGCTGCAATTTTAAGGTATTTTAAAATGTTACCTGGGTAAGCTCTTCCTGACGAGAAGCCGAGGGTGGAATGAGCCTACCAGGACACTTTCGGTCACTGGTCAGGAGATGTAATACTGCCCAGGTTCGTCAGACACAGGAAGTCAGAATCCACCAAGGAAAGTGTAAAAGCCCACCTCCGAAGAATCCAGCCTGGGAATGGCCAGGCACGAGGCACCAAACACAACTGGCTCTTTCTGGCGAAGGATAAACGCTCCAAAGGATAAACGATGCTCACTGCAGCCCTCCGCGGAGCGCAGAGGAGACGGGGTCAAACTGGGAAAGCAGCGTTGTCACTCGCGCAGAAGCCAAAGGCGGCTCTGCGGAGTTCTCTCTTCTCTCCTCTGCTGTAGGCAGCCGCGCGGACTGCGAGGTCCCTGTGCACATCTGTAACTTTTGGACCAGCGCCGCGTGGGTGCGGCTGCCACCCAGCGCCTGCGCAGTGGTTGCTAGCAGGATCCTCCCATCGCGCAGGCTCGGCTGACCCACCCTGGAGGAGTGCGACCCTGCTTCGGTAGTCCGTGGGGGAGGAAGCAGGGCTGAAGGACATGTACAGTGTTTTTTTGCTGAACAATTTGACAGTTTGTGAACACCATATCCCTTCACCCTTCAATATTACGGATATGTGAACTGAACAGAAGACAGTTTCATTTAATTCAGCCTAATATCTCGGGGTGTGTGTGTGTGTGTGTTAGTTGCGTAGTCGCTCAGTCGTGACAAATTCTTTGCAAGCCCGTGGACTGTAGCCCGCCACGCTCCTCTGTCCATGGAATTCTCCCGGCAAGAATACTGGAGTGGGTAGCCCTTCCCTTCTCCAGAGGATCTTCTGGAGCCAAGGATAAGACCTGGGTTTCTTGCATTGCAACCAGATTCTTTACCGGCCGAGCCACCAGGGAAGCCCGATATCTCACTACTATCCCCTAAGAATAAGGCATTCTCCTATATCAGGGTTTGTCCGCTGTGGCGCTATTGATTTTTAGCATGATGTTTCTTTGTTGTGAGGGGAGTGGGGCCGCTGTCTAGTGCATTGTGCAATGTTGAGTAGCACTCCTGGCTTTAGAGGCTGCTAGATACCAGTAGCAACCCTCTCCTCCCCTCCTCAACTTGTGACCACCCAAAATGTTTTCTGACATTGTGTGACAGAGGAGGGGAGGGCAAAATCGCCCCAACTGAGGACTACTGTCCAATAGGATCACAGCGGTATGTCATTAGGATATATATCACTAGATTTTTCCAACCTAGGGAGTCGGAATGCACTAAACATTGGTACATTTCTGTAATTTAATATATAATCCATATTAGAATTTCCTTGATTGTCCGCCCCACCCTCAATCCTTGCTTCCCCTATACTTGTTTGTAAAATATAAATCCATGATTTAGCAAGGATCACATATTGATTTTAGTTATCAAGCCTCTAGCTTCCTTCAATTTAGACTACTTCCTCAGCCTTTTTTGTTTATTGTTTTTTTCTGGCATTGGCTTTTTTGGAAAGTTCAGACCAGTGGTTTTCCAGAATGTCTTTCTATTTGGATAATCAAATTGGTCTTCATTATAAGATTTGTGTTAAATTTTTTGGCTTTTATTGGCTGGAATTCCACTTGGGTAATATTATATCCACTTTTTTCCTAGTTCGAAGACCTACTTAGCTGTTCTAACAGCATTTAATTTTCAAAAGTCCACTTATCTCCCAGTGATTTAAGATACCACTTTTATCACATACATAAATTTTCACATCATTCTTGGCTCTACATCAATATTTTCTATTTTTTCCATTGATCTGATTGTCTACTCAAGTGCTAATAATATACTCTTTAAATTATAGAAACTGTATATTTCAATATCTGGTAGAGCTGCTGCTGCTTCTGCTAAGTCGCTTCAGTTGTGTCCGACTCTGTGCGACCTCATAGACGGCAGCCTACCAGTCTCCCCCGTCCCTGGGATTCTCCAGGCAAGAATACTGGAGTGGGTTGCCATTGCCTTCTCCATCTGGTAGAGCTAGTTATTGACAAAATAGCTTATTGCTGTTTTCTTATTTTGATTTCCTGGTTTTTGGGGAAATAATCTTGCTTATTCATTTCTTCCATGTACACTACAGAAACTAGCTACATGAAACATACTTTGAAAAGTGGCATTAATTTATAAATTTTTATTATTCAATTGAGGAGGAAGGTTTATTTCTCCTTTTATTCAAGTCAGTTTTCTATCTTTCAGAAAAGCTTCAATGTTTTTTTCATATAGATTTTTGCACAGTTCTTATGACATTTACTCCTAGGATAATTTTTTAGTTTGTTGGTAATGTAAATAGAGTCATCTCCTCTATTTTCCTCTATAATTGCTTATTGCTTAAGTATATGAAGACCCTGAGTCCCAGTCTCATATTGGAACAGTCTCATTTACTGTTGCACACCTAGAATGAGACATTTCTCAAAAGAGTCTTCATTGTTTTCACTGGAAATGGTATTTGGTGACCACACTCTGTGCACATAGGATCTTCATGACTAAAAGGCTTATTGTTACTTCTCAGACTCTTAAATACAAGATGTAGGAATTATGTGGTTTTTCAAAGAAAAATAAATCCTAAGTTTGTGCTGATATTCCAATTTTAATGAAAGATTATGTAATTTTCTACTTATTTGATTTTATGTTGCATATCTTTTCTGCTGAAAAGCATGATTCTGAATGTTAAATGATTGTATATTTAATTTTTCCCTTAATATATATAGTAGTTTCAAAATAACAGTACCAATGTGATAATGAATTATAAAAGTGCTAAATGAAGTTTGATACAGCTAGATTTGTTTCAGGTTGCTTTTAAGTCTAGGTTGCTTAATTAAAAAGAGAATTAAGTCCAAAATGGAAAAAAAAAAAGCAAGCCTTAAATATTTATAACTTTTTGAGTATAATATCTAACCCATCTTCTCTCATTTTTATTGATATAAATTTTTAAATTCATGAATCATTTTCTGAACACTTTTTTAGCAGTATCCTGTAAACCCTGATATCATGTTTTCATTATTTTTTTCTAGAAAATTTCATTATCAGTTGTTGTTTTTCCTTTAGCCAAGCTAAGTTTAATAGAAAACTTAAAATTTTAAGGTGGGAAGATTTTCTTGTGCTTTGCTTGTTATGGATTCATACTTTTATCATGTCACTAATGGAGAATATTATTTGTATTTTTCTTACTGTAATTTATTGAGGTATAGATGTCTCTGTATGTAACTATATACTCAACTATTATAAGTGTTTTTGGTACCATTTTTGGTCTTGGACTAAGAGAAGTATACTAAAGTCTGCTATTATTATGTATTTCTAGTCTCTTTGAATCTCTTGTAGTTTCTGCTAAGTGAAAGAAGCTACTATGTTACTTGCTATATATCTTTCATAAATATTTTATTTTCACTGTGATTGTAGTTTTTAAAGTTGTAAAGTGCTCTTTGACTTGGTAATAGGCTTTGGTCTAAATTCTGTTTAATTGGATTTCAAAATATTAGTTCTTTCTTTGTATCTTCTTGGTATACCTTTTTGCCTCCTTTCATTATTAACATTTCTGAATTATTTTGTTTTCGGTATGTGTTTGTCTTTTATGTGCAGCAAAAAGTTGGATTTTGCTTTAGAATCAACCAATTTGTCCTTGTAATATGGGAGGTTAAGCCCCTATTAGCCCCTATATGTTTGGTCTCAGATAACTCATCTTTATTATATTTACATGTAATATGTGGCATATTTTATGATAAGTACTAATGAGGAGGATAAAGGAGGACAAGGGGTATAGGAAATGCTGGGGGAAATTTTCTATTTTAAGTAGGTGGTCAGGGAAAGCCTCATGGAGAAACTGACTTTTGGACATACTCTTAAAAAAAAAAATTATTATTTATTTGGCTACTCTGGGTCTCAGCTGTGGCATGCAAACTCTTACTTGAGGCATATGAGATCTAGCTCCCTGATCAGTGATTGAACCTGGGGCCTCTACATTGGGAGCACAGAGTGTTAGCCATTGGACCACCAGGGAAGTCCCTGGACATACTCTTGAAGTAGGTGAAGGAATGAGTCATTTAGATAAGCAGAGTAAGAGTTATCCTGACTGAGAGAACAGCAGGGCCTAGAGACACATGATTACTTGGTGTGTTTGCAAAGACCAGCAACGAGGCTGGTGTGACTGGAGTGCTGTGTGCAGCTGAATACTAGGAGACAGGCCAGAAGGGATCAAGTCAAGAGTATCAGATAGGGCCCTCAGTCCCAAGGAGGGAAGGAATATCCCTTGAAGAAGAATTTCGTTGCCAGATGTTGAAATAATATTACTTCTGCCATCCCACAGTAATAAATTAATAACTCTGGGAGTTTCAGCCTAGGTGGGAGAAGAAGCCAGTCTTAGCGGTTTTACATTTTAAGGTGTAACTCAAATTATGTGTGAAATAGTTTAATCTCTGCTTATTTTGAAGGTTGGATTATGAAACACCTTCCAATGCAGTGGAAATGATCCTTGCATATATTCTTAAATCTTTGATGTTCTAGTTTCTGCGTTATATTCTACCCCCAAATTCATCAGCTGTAGCTTCGCAACTTCAGCTTTTTTGCCATTTAGCTGAAGGTGTGAATTCACAGGGGAATGACTTTATTGAAACATAACAATGAAATGTATCTTGACTAATAAATGTTTAAAAGGCAGAAAAATATAAAAATTCTATACAGAGATGCTTGACTAAAGGCTAGCATACGACATAGAAGTTTTTAAAAATTCTTTTAAAAACTATTCAGCTTAAAACAGTTTTTCCTTTTTACAAGGATATCTGTTGTTTTAACAGAAAACTGTATGACAGAGAAGGTAAAATGAAATGCGTGCATCTAAGTGGGAAGGCTTAAGAGTAAATTAAGTCTGTAATCCAGAAAAACTATGTTCAACATTGCAGTGGATGGGAACAGAGAAGGGACAAACTTTAAATACAGGCGGGATTACTTGTCTTTTTGCATTTCATTTGGCTGCACTTTAATTTTCTCCTTCCTCTTTTTTCCTCACCTTTTTTTCTTAAGCTAAACTGACAGTGAAATGCTGTCTGAATAAGTCACAACTCACAGAAAACTGAACAGTGCATTGTAAAATAGGACACAAAACAAAAGACTTCATCTGAGAGCTGAGATCATCGGGCTGGGAAACACAGACCCAGTGCAGCAATTCAGCAGTGTTTCTGAAAGCTGGAGACAGTTTCCACAATTTTTGATATGCTATTGCCCCCTGCTGTTCACAGTGAAGTACTGACAACAGAAATAGATTTTCCTGACACCAACGTTTTAGTGCAGTGTTATCATGCTATCGGAGAAAGTTAGACAAAGCATTTCAAAGATTTAAAATAGAATAATTTAAGGAGTTTTTTTCTAAAAATCTATTAAAGAAATCCCAAAGCACCTTCCCTACTCCCCAATATATCGAAAAGAAATGTATGATTCAGTTATTTGGCTAATGAATGCAGTTTCCTCTTTAAGTTTCTGAAGAGAGCAGAGCACAAGTCAATTGAGACAGCCTGGAGAAAAGCTGATGAAGGGAGCAGAGCAAATGGAGGGCAAAATGTGCCAAAGGACAGGGTAATGAATCATTTACATACAACAGGGGTGAAGCAGTTCAGTCCCGAACAGATCATTCACATTTTCCAAGAATGTTAGATAAAACTGTTTTGTCTCCACAGAAGAGCGTAGATGGGCTATTTGTGAGCCTTCAGGTCTTCTGCCCCTTGTTCTTGGGTTTGGTCATGGAAACTCAGAACCATTAATGTGTGAATTTGGGTCCCTGAAGCAGAGCAGAAGGACAGAATCCTTTGAACTGATTTCCTGATTTACTCTGCCATTTCTAAAGGGGTCAGGGCTATCTCCTGGATGGGAGTCGGTCCCTGTGCAGATATGTGTGTTTGAGCATGGAAGTTCATGTTATTTGTTTCAGGTTTCAGAACTGTAGCAACTGTGGGCTGCTAGAATTATCTGTCTTCCAGCTCTTCCATGGGATTAGGTAATAAGGTGCTGCCAGGATCCCCTCCCATTCAGTAAAAGCAATTTAAAAAGTAGGGGCCTTGTTTCAGCGTTTGATTTTTGCTCAGACTCTTTCTCCATGAGGAACATGACTAGAGAAAAATCTTTTAATATTTAGAAAATCACACGCATATTTATATACAAAATTACATCCTGTTATGATAAACCTAGAAATCCAGCCTGAGCTACTCTTCAAAGATTTAGGTTTGACTCTAAATATTGCTAAGAATGCTGTTTCTAACTTCTGAAGTCCCCACCTCAAATCACAAATGGTGGATTTTGAGATAAAAATTTGAGAAAACATTTACATCATTTATTTCAGATAACAATAAGCTGTTTCCTTAATACTTGAGGTAGTTGCATTCACAGTGTTGATATTAGTGCTTGTAGCATTTTGTTTCTCTCTCTTATGTGACATTTTAATGTTTGTTTACTCACTTAAATTTATATTCTTCATTATGTGCTGTGCTTAGTCGCTCAGTCGTGTCCAACTCTGTGACTCCATGGGCTGTAGCCTGCCAGGCTCCTCTGTCCACGGGGATTCTCCAGGCAAGAATACTGAAGTGGGTTGCTGTGCCCTCCTCCAGGGGATCTTGCAATCTGGGGATTGAACCCAGATCTCCTGCATTGCAGGTGAATTCTTTACTGCCCGAGCCACCAGGGAAGCCTATTCTTCATTATAACAGATGTTAAAGATAGGGTGAAAAATATGATAGACTCTGCCTTTAAGCTTTTTATAGTAATTTAGCAAAATGTAGAACAACAATATGATAATCATATAAGAAGGAGCCCAAGAGATAGAAAAATAATTTCCCCATCCTTTTTCATTTTATAATTTTATTTCATTTTTTCTCTTTACTATTTTATTTTATTTGTATTCATTTTTTTAAAATTACAAATCAGGAAATCCAACTATCCTTTTTATGTATCTTTACATGATCCCTAGTACTCCAGCACTTTATACAAAGTTTGCACACATTTGTAGTAAATATCTGCTGAATGAAATATGAGCATTTACTTACTAGGAGCCTTTGTACTATGCTGTGCCTATGTAAACTAGATACACATTTGATTTCTACAGAGGAGAAGTGTGAAATTAGGAAGAATTTATATAGACCTGGAAGGAAGTATTAGAAATATTTGTTTCTATTCAAATGCTAAAGTATAATGAGAAACTCTTTAAATGAGGAAAACTAAAACACCAAAATTCCACCATGTCAGTACTTGAATCTCTTTTTAATGATTTTCATAAGTTGCATATGAATTTTCAATATTTCTGTCTGTGCAGTTCTTATCAGATCTGCATATATGCAGCCTACCTGATAGAAACACAAAGATAGGTAGAGAGCAATGAATGATGATGCTTGTGTTTCAAAAGGAAGCTGAAACATTTTCTTTTTGGTCAAGAATTAATTTATCAGTGTTTCATTGTACAAAATTCATAGTATATTGAAACATGCTTTTGGCCACCTTAACGGTGTAACCCAAATTATCTGCTGTTATTAAATTGTTCTACTTAAATTGTATTGAATGCCAGTATCTAAGAAAACTAAGCATAAATGGTTTCCGAATTTCTTTGAGTCACTGAGAAATGGATCTTCTCTGCAAATATACTATGTTATACTATAGAGTATATGGGGCTTCCCAGGTAGCTCAAATGGTAAAGAATCTGCCTGCAATGTGGAGGATGCAGGTTCAATTCCTGTGTCGGGAAGATACCCTGGAGAAGGGGGCAGCCCACTCCAGTATTCTTGCCTGGAGAATTCCATAGTCAGAGGAGCCTGGCAGGCTACAGTCCATGGGGTTGCCAAGAGTCAGACATGACTGAGTGACTAATACACACATACTGTATATTTAGTTTTGCATATATAGTTTCTGTAACTACTGATATAAAGATATCTATATCTATATAGTAATGCAACATTAATTTATTCTACTAATGTCTACTATTTGAGAACATTTGTAATATTAATAAAGGCTTTGCTGGTGGCTCAGATGGTAAAGACTCTCCTGCAATACAGGAAACGTGGGTTCGATCCCTGGGTTGGGAAGATCCCCTAGAGAAAGAAATGGCAATCCACTCTAGTATTCTTGCCTGGAAATTCCCACGGACAGAGAAGTTTGGTGGGCTACAGTCTATGGAGTTGCAAAGAGTTGGACAGAACTGAATGACTAACACTTTCACTTTCACACTATTAATGGAATTCAGTCTAAGAGGGGGGCTTCTGACTTAATCTAAGTGTGGCGCTTGTGGTAAAGAACCAATGTGCCAATGCAGGAGAAATAAGAGTTGCAGGTTCCATCCCTGGGTTGGGATCATCCCCTGGAGGAGGGCATGGCAATGTACTCCAGTATTCTTTCCTGAGGACCCCATGGACAGAGGAGCCTGGTGGGCTACAGTCCATAGCATCACAAAGAGTCAGACATGACTTGGCACATACACGCTCAATCTAAGAAAAATTCAACTTAACATTGTTTTCTTTTTACATTTTTGTGTATGTGTGTGTGTGTGTGTGTGTGTTTGCATTCAGTCGCTTAGTCATTTCCAACTCTTTGCAACTCCATGGACTGTAGCCCACCAGGCTCCTCCATCCATGGAATTTCCCAGGCAAGAAAAGTGGAGCAGGTTGCTAGTTCCTCCTCCAGGGGATCTTCCCAACTCTGGGATGGTACCCAAGTCTCCTGGGTCACCTGCACTGGTAGGTGGATTCTTTACCACTGAGTCACCTGGGAAGCCCTTTTACATTTTAATATTAGCTGTTAATAAGAGAGATAGTCAGACTGATTATGATCACTATTATTACTATGTCAAAAATAATAAATGCTTGGTGTTAGTCTACCTACAATTCAGTTTTTGGTGTAAAGTTCTTTGGTTACAAGAAGGAATATTTAGTTTACTTCACTAATAGGTATATCTTCTAATATTGGATGGCCTCTTGGCATTTTTTCTGCTGTTGATTTTTAGCATTGTTATCTGTGATTACATGAATGGAGTTGACTGGGGAGGTACTCGTCATGTTTGTTTCAAATGAGACTATATAATGGATTCCTTTGGTAACAAGGAGGTAGACAAGTAATGGAACTGCCGAATAATTTCGAGACCAATAGGTTAAGCCTAAAGCACTTAGCCAAGATTCGGGAATAAAAGCCCATTTGAGACCGAGTGTGCACCAAAATTGGGAGCTTAATGGAGAAAACCATAGAACGCTCTTTCTGGAAGTGGCAGTGGTGAATTTTCCATAATTTTTCCCCCTCTGTGGCTATTGACAATCTTGGGCCCTTCAAGCGCCCACTCAGGCCCTTCTCTTGACAGCTTGGCCACCTGAGACCCCTGCGCAAGCGTGGATCAGGAAGCCGCAGGTGGCGGGGGAAGAGAAATTGAGGCTAAGGCCAGGTGCGAAGGCGCCACCCCCTAGGGCGCAGGCGCGTAGTCATCGGCTGGAGCGTGCGAGCGGAGGAGCATAAACCATGCGTGGAAAGTTTGGAACTATATTCTCGTGGTGGTGGTGGTGGTGGTAAGAACTGTATTTTAAACAGCGTAAAGGCCTCTTTTAATTTTAGTATTTTGTGATTTTTCTTCACATCAGGCATTGCCTGAAAGCATGTTTAGAAAGTGCCAACCTTGGAGTTTCCTAAGTGCGGTAGCTTCGTGTCTAGTAATATCGTCCCAAGGCATTTTGTAAGTGCTTCATTGCATACGGTGCCGGGCTGGGTGCTGATGAAGGAGATAGCATAGACTGTGTTCTCATCCTCGAGTTATTTTTAACAGAATGTGAGACGAATAAAAAGAAGTCCGAAAGCACAGAATTAGAAGAAAAAGTGAGTAAGGTAGATAGCATTTTGTTTCTATTTCAGTGAAATGTCTTTGGGGAGGTTTGGTTAGTACCGGATGGAGTGGTTAAAACCCGTTGAAGATACAAACCTCAAATTATCCACCTGAAAAGTTGGAATTCATGAATATAGATCCCTTCTATACAGCAAGGAATCTGCCCGTGTATCTCTCTCTCTCTCTTTTGCCTTTAATCCCAGATCTTCTCTGTCTGGATGACTGAAAACAATGGAAATTATTAGAGCTCCTCATAATTGATCACTCTTACCAAAGCCAGATTGACAGATATGGTTGGGATTTAGGAAAAAAAAAATAGCCGACATAACTTTGAAAAGAAAAATGAATGTGCTGTTGAGATGTTGAAAATATATCATTAAATAGACTAAGAGACATAGGAAATAATTTATCTTATGTTTTAGGCTGGGTAGTATGAGGTTTATATTTAAATGGTCTCTTCTCTCAATTCAAATTGCCTTAGGCTTTGGTTATTTAAAAAATATTTTGTATTCATGAGCACTTATTTGATAATTGATGGGAATGTTTGCTTGTGGCCCAACTCTAATTTGTAATCTGGAAAGTTCATTTATTTATTCATTCCATATCTATTATATATTTACTGTGTGCCAGATACGATGATAGTGATTGGCCTTCACGTTCATTTTAAAGCATACTTAAAATTTGGTGAGGTTTATTTACCTAAATTACAAGGAATCATGTATGGAGAACAAATCAAGGCAAGAGCAAGTGGGTCTATTACATTTTGTCTAGATCTCTATTGTAGTACTTACCACACTTTTCTTTTTTACATTAATTTTGCCTGCTGGAATGAGAGTAGTTCATGGTCTGGATTTGATCATCAGCATGTTCTCAGCATCTGACACAAAACTTGAAACCTGACAGAGACCCAGCAAGGGAGATTTGGATGAATTACAGCACCACATAAACATACATTGTTCTTTCTAAAGACATTTTTATATTTATTGGATATTAAGACTCTTTTACACTCTGAGATATCTTCCTCTAGGAAGAAGCAAAATCTTTTTGTTAAATCCCTTGTTTCCTAAAAATCTTCCAGAATTTTACAGAATATTGATCTGAAGCACTTTGACTTGACTTTGATCTGAAGAACTGAACTTTGATCTGAAGATTCCCTCTTAGTGGAATCTGATTAAAATCATTTTTGTGATAATTAAGATCTTCAGGTTCCAGATGAGTATTTGCTTGATATTTATGAGAACAAATATTTTATATTAATCTTAATATTTTCCAATTTGCCTGGAGGGTAAAACCAAGCTTTGGAGAAGCAGTTCTTGTTTGGGAGATGCTAATGATGGTCTTTCTGAGAAGCCCTTCTTATTCATCCAGCATTTGTTGCTTTCTATGTATTCAGTGGGTTTATGTCCATAAATACATATTTATGAGTGCTTTGAGTATGAAACAATGCTGAAAGGAGACAGCGATCATATGCAGCCAGAGGATTATGTAATTCACATGAGATTCTTGATGATTCCCATTTAGGGTGGGAGTTAATAGTAGTACCCTGGAATAAAATCGCTGGTGCTGCATTTATTAGATATCACATGGGATTGACCATTAAGTAAATTGTTCACTGCACGAAGAAACCCATGAAAGGTACAAACTTATCAATTTGAATATTTATTAAGACAATTTTATGGCAAAGGGTAATATGTTTTCTTGTTCTAATAGAATTAGTATATTATGATACATTTTCTGACAAATGGAAGTAAAATGTCTTGAGGAAGAGATACTCTTTTTTTTTTTTTTTTTGGTACAAATCCTCTGTATAGGATAGTGGTGGCCTGAACTTGGACAAGTTACGTAACTCCTTTGGCCTTCAAGTGAAGATATTAATACCTACCTCACTAAATTGGTTGCCGGTACTAGACATGTCTGGCATATCGTCAGCATTCAATAAATGTTTTTGAATGAATACAAAAGCACTGAGTTTAATGTATGTGATAAAGCTTTGATAAGTTGCAGCTCACTTTTGCTTTGATTAAGAGGAATTTTAGAGGGATTAAATGTATGTGTAAATATGTATATTTGAATCTAGAGCTCGTTACGTGTTTCACATTTTATACTTGCTACTATGTGGTATTACCTAGGATGCCCTTACTGACATGCTTGGTGTCCTTTTTTATTTTCTTGAGTTGTACACATCCAGCATAAAGAAAATTATGATAACTTGACCTATTGAAAGGAAAATAGTGTCTCACAGTTATGTTTCTTTTGGAATCCTAAAATCCTCGAATCCTAGGTTTAAGAAGAGACTGTTTGAATTTCCCTTTATCAAGTACATATTAGTAAGTTGTTACATGGAAGTATATATTCTGTGCACTAGCGCTCTAAAGATAAGTGAGTTACTATTGTCAAGTAGTTACAGTTCTTTGCATAAACATTTCCAGGGACAATTCACAAATTACTAGCTTGATTTTTAGGAATCTCTCTTATGACCATTCAAAATTTGTCTTCCTGTAACTTTCATTTATTGGTGTTAGCTTTACTCTTTGGGTCACAAAAAATGTCAGATTCTATAATATAAATATCTTCCTTATTAAGATAATTAACTTTTTTTTTTTCAAGGAGCTTCTGTTCTTCAAATTAAACATCACTGTATCCTGCTGTTTCTCAAGACTCTTCTTCATCTTTTTCACTCCCGTGAGTGCCTCCCAGGTCATCTGCTGCTGCTGCTGCTGCTGCTAAGTCGCTTCAGTCGTGTCCGACTCTGTGCGACCCCATAGACGGCAGCCCACCAGGCTCCGCCATCCCTGGGATTCTCCAGGCAAGAATACTGGAGTGGGTTGCCATTTCCTTCTCCAGTGCATGAACAGGAAAAGTGAAAGTGAGGTCGCTCAGTCATGTCTGACTCTTAGCGACCCCATGGACTACAGCCTACCAGGCTCCTCTGTCCATGGGATTTTCCAGGCAAGAATACTGGAGTGGGGTGCCATTGCCTTCTCCGCCCAGGTCATCTACTCACCTCTAAAGGTGTAGGGGGTGTGTGTGTGCTAAGTTGCTTCAGTCATGTCCAAGTCTTTGGGGTCCTATGGCCTGTAGCCTGCCAGGCTCCTCTGTCCATAGAGTTCTCCAGGCAAGAATACTGGAGTGGGTTGCCATTTCCTTCTCCAGGGGATCCTTCCAGCCCAGGGGTCAAACCTGCATCGCTTATGTCTCTTGCATTGGCAGGCAGGTTCTTTCCCACTAACACCACCTGGGAAGCCCAAAGTTGTGGTAGCCACTGGGTATTCAGGGCTCCAGATGTAGTCCGACCATTGCAGGATACAGCAGTGTGATTAATTCCTGCATTCCAGATTCTGTCCCTGAAATCTCCCTGAGTGATCAATGTATAACTATTCAAAAGTACCGTATTTATTTTGCACAAGTTGCCATGTAAGGTATTTTGGGGAAAAGGATAAATGACCTTCTTAATTTCTTGAAGCGCTTCTCATATACTATATGTGACATTCCAAATAGGAATTATAATGAGGCAACCTGAATTCTGAGTTATTGAATTATTATTTGGAAGGCATTTTTGGTCCAGTTGATTAAAGCCACTGTTGTTCATACATTTTCTGACAGCTAAGAGATTTCTGACCAGCCGAGGAAAGATTTCTATAGTTTTGCATGGTCTGTTTCTATAAATTACTGTCTCACTGAAACTTCTTATTTTATTTATTTTTTGGTGAACAAAGAACATGACGGGGAAAGAATTGTTCTACTTATAACTCTAAGCACTTTACTAAAAAAACTTAGCATCTTCTCAACATTTTTATTTAAGTGAAACTCTCTTTATAGCAGGTGTACTCTGACTCAGTATTTGGGACAAGTAGCCTTGCCTAGCAGAATGCCAGAAGATGCCAATTATAACTCAGTGACAATTTATAGGTGCATACACTACTTTCGTCATTTTGGTGGAAGTGAAATGTTAGTTGCTCCTTCATGCCCGACTCTTTGCGACCCCATGAACTGTAGCCTGCCAGGCTTCTCTGTCCATGGGATTCTCCAGGCAACAATACGGGAGTGGGTTGCCATTCCCTTCTCCAGAGGATCTTCCCAACCCTGGGATCAAACCCAGGTCTCCCACATTGCAGGCAGATTCTTTACCATTTGAGCTATAGGGAAGTCCTTTTAGTGAAAGGAAAGGACAAAGAGAGATGCAATAATTATTTGGAAGGTGGGGAGAGGGAAGAAAACTCTACTTAAATAAAGGGGGAGTGTTTGGAAGCAGCGTGGATTAGAATTGGAGGGGCAGTGTGTTGGTTTCCTAGGACTGCCATAACAAATTACGACAAACTTTGTGTCTTAAAACAACAGAGATTTGTTCTCTACTAGCCAGGAGGCCAGAAGTCCAAAATCAAGGTGTCGGCAAGACCATGCTCCCTCTGGAGGCTCCACGGAAGAATCTTCCTTGCTTTCTCCCAGCTTTGATGGCTCCTAGGCATTCCTTGGCTTGTAGGTGCATTGTTCCTGTCTGTCTGTGTTTTCATGTGGCTTTCTTTCCTGTGTCTCTTTGTGTCTGTCAGATCTCTCTCTCCTTTTCTTATAAAGGCACCAGTCATTGGATAAGGACCCAATCTAAGAAGAACTAAAGAGCCTCTTGATGAAAGTGAAAGAGGAGAGTGAAAAAATTGGCTTAAAGCTCAACATTCAGAAAACTAAGATCATGGCATCTGGTCTCATCACTTCATGGCAAATAGATGGGGAAACAATGGAAACAGTGTTAGACTTTATTTTTTTGGGCTCCAAAATCACTGCAGATGGTGACCGCAGCCATGAAATTAAAAGACACTTGCTTCTTGGAAGAAAAGCTATGACCAACCTAGACAACATATTAAAAAGCAGAGACATTACTTTGCCAACAAACGTCCGTCTAGTCAAAGCTATGGTTTTTCCTGTAATCATGTATGTATGTGAGAGTTGGACTATAAAGAAAGCTGAGTGCGGAAGAATTGATGCATTTGAACTGTAGTGTTGGAGAAGACTGGAGAGTCCCTTGGACAGCTAGGAGATCCAACCAGTCCATCCTAAAGGAAATCAGTCCTGAATATTCATTGGAAGGACTGATGCTGAAGCTGAAACTCCAATACTTTGGCCACCTGATGCAAAGAACTGACTCATTGGAAGAGACCCTGATGCTGGGAAAGATTGAATGCAGGAGGAGAAAGGGATGAGAAGGGGACAGCAGAGGATGAGATGGTTGGAAGGCATCGCCGACTCAATGGACATGAGTTTGAATAAACTCTGGGAGTTGGTGATGGACAGGGAAGCCTGGCATGCTGTAGTCTATGGGGTTTCAAAGAGTCAGACATACTGAGTGACTGAACTGAACTAATCCAGCATAATCTCATTTTAACTTGATTACATGTTAAGACATTTTTTTCTCCAAAATAAAGTTGTATTTACTAACGGTTAGTATTTGAATTGGCACCCCACTCCAGTACTCTTGCCTGGAGAATCCCATGGACGGAGGAGCCTGGTAGGCTACAGTCCATGGGGTTGCTAAGAGTCGGATATGACTGAGCGACTTCACTTTCACTTTTCCCTTTCATGCACTGGAGAAGGAAATGGCAACCCACTCCAGTATTCTTGCCTGGAGAATCCCAGGGATAGTGGAGCCTGGTGGGCTGCCGTCTATGGGGTCGCACAGAGTCGGACACAACTGAAGCGACTTAGCAGCAGCAGCAGCAGCAGTATTTGAATGTATCTTTTGGGAACACAGTTTAACCCACAACAGGTGAGACAGCACTAAATCAGGGAATACTTTAAATGATAGATAGAAGACTAGGTTTTATTTATAAGCTAGTGAAATTGCTGTAAATTTTAAACAAGAATATAGTTAGTAGATGAAGGTCTGGTAGCAAGCAGTATGCTTCAGTATACTGAATTGAAAATGAAGTTTAGTGGCTAGGATATTAATTAGTTGCAATGTTCCAGGAATAACATGAAGGGAAGTTTATCACGGAAGATGGGTAAGAGTGTATTTTCCAAAGGTAGCTCCAAAATCGTCCTCATACCACTTGCTCTTCTGCAACGGGACCACCTTAAACCTTAGCAGTAGTTGGTGTCTGTTTCTTTACCCATGAACATGGGCAGAGTCACTGACTGCTTTGACCAATAGAATAGGGTGAAAGTGATACCACCCAGTTATATGCAAAGACTTTCGTTGGCCCAGCAGCGTTAACTCCCACGGTTGTGACATAGGTGGTCTTCCCTGAGATCACTGTGCTTGGTGTGTCTCAGTTTGGTATTTCTGATCCATATGGAGAGGCCCTGGAGGAGGACCATGAGTTGAGGCAAGTGGGTTTTCTCAGGTGTAAAACTTAAGGAGATGCTGCCCCCCAGGTGTACTTGCACAATACTGAGAGTGAGCACCTCCTTAAATTTTGCACACCGGGAGAGTCACTCTTAAGAAGACACTCATTCTCAAGGTTCAGTAAGTATGGTGGCAGCACTTGGGAATTAGTGCCTCCTTAGATTTTGTGCCTAAGGCACCTCTTGCTGCCTTACCCTAGTCCTTGCCATTCCTGGAGGATGACATACCAAGTGGAGAGAAAGACAGAGAAGGGGAAGGGAAGGGGGGAGGAGAGAAGGAGTGGGTAGTGAGACTGAGCAGAAGAAAGAGAGAGAATGAAGTACCAGAGAGGTGCAATACATTTAAGTGAGGAAACCATCTTGGATATTGACCCTCTGGCCTCAGTTACTGGTTTGCACCAGGTGGATGAGATGCACCACTTAGTTGAGCTCTTGTTAATTCCTGACCCACAAAATCATGAGTGAGTTAGTTATACAGCAGTATATTACCCAAAGTACCCTCAAGTCTTGCCAGATTTATGTAGGCTTGATAGTTGACTGAGAAATACCAGGTAGCTTTGTATTTATGCAGTTCTGATGGAGCAGAATATGTCTGATTGCTACTTAGGGAGAAGGGATGAAGAAAGTGATGGAAGAGGATTATAGTCACTGGCAGCCTAAGAAATAGAATTTAAAACCTTGCTTCTTCAGCTCACTGCTTAAACTACAGAGCCATGCAACTTTTAATGTTTGAAGTTGGCCAGAAAAAAAGAATATACACACTCACAGTTTGAGTCTTTATAGAAACAAAGTCTGTTTTGATCTATGACATGTAAAGTGTTGTGAAATTCTTATTTTTAAAGCAGATGGTCTGAATTCTGATGCTAAATAAATACAATTGTCCTTGGATCTCATTAACCCTCATATGAGATGGAGGGAAGTCTGTATAGTTATTTCTTCTTGGCTTTGTCTGAACAAATTAAGCTTTGAATGAAAAGTTTATTTTTACAAAGGCTGAATTTACTAATTTTTTATTGAGTACCTGTGTTTCACAGTAATTTACACATTCTGTCAAATGGTTGTTGGCATATTTATTTATTTTCCTTTGAGTACTTTATAATTACTTGTAAACAAGGCTGAGAAAAAAAGGAAAATTTGGAAGAAAAAAGTCAAGAAAGGAATTATTTGGTAGAGGAGGTGTATTGCATACAAAATTAAATATGATATTTTTATAAGCCTTCAGTTCATTTTATAGATGTCTTTGCTTACTCCTACCAGTGAGCAGTGAGTAAAGATTTCCTGACCCATTCATTGTTCATTTCAACAGGGTGTTAGACATGTTTATGACCTCCTAGAGTATTTATAATTGGACTACACAATTTAGCACCTAATTATATACTGTCTTGTATTGTTCATTATGATTCTTGTTCCCACAAGTAGATTACATGATCTTAAAAGGCAGGCACCGTCTCTTATACTTCTGTGTTTGCATTCCATTTAGTATAGTGCTGGGCATGGTATTCACTTGGGAAAATTTTAATTGACAGAAGTATATTAAGTAATTCTAGTCCGTCAGAATGCGTGCATGTGTCTGTGGAGCATTTGTTATAGCTCTGGAGTTAAGGGCACAGAGATAGGCAAGTTACTTTTCCTTTCCCCAGGGAATTTGTCATTAAGTGAAAGTACCAAAGTGAAAGATTGCTCTGACTGGTGAAGTCACTTCTTCTTTTTTTCTTTAGTGTCAGACCAGGGCAGTTGAGAAGCAGAGAGGCATGTGCCATTGTACTACCATTATTATTTTGATACAGATGATGGTTGACATTTTGTCCCCTTCATTTCTTCAGCTGGACAAGTCAACTAATGGTGTCTGACCTGGAAGGATGGATATCTCTTTTGGCTGAGTAGCTAGGCTAAGTGGGTTTGCAGGCTTTACTTTTCTCTTGTTTTGAGTAAGCATGCTGTTTCCCAGAGCATTAGATCTACATTGTTAATTTTTATTGTAGTAAAATGTAGATAATGCAAAATTTCCCATTTTAATCATTCTTTTTAAATTTTTTTAATCAAGATATAACTGATTTACAATGTTGTATTAGTTTCAGGTGTATGATAAAGTGATTCAGTTTATATATATATATATATTCAGTTCAGTTCAGTCACTCAGTCATGTCCGACTCTTTGAGACCCCATGAACTGCAGCACGCCAGGCGTCCCTGTCCATCACCAACTCCTGGAGTCTACCCAAACCCATGTCCATCGAGTCAGTGATGCCATCCAGCCATCTCATCCTCTGTCGTCCCCTTCTCCTCCTGCCCTCAATCTTTCCCAGCATCAGGGTCTTTTCAAATGAGTCAGCTCTTCGCATGAGGTGGCCAAAGTATTGGAGTTTCAGCTTTAACATCAGTCCTTCCAATGAACACCCAGGACTGGTCTCCTTTAAGATGGACTGGTTGGATCTCCTTGCAGTCCAAGGGACTCTCAAGAGTCTTCTCCAATACCATAGTTCAAAAGCATCAATTCTTCAGCGCTCAGCTTTCTTTATAGTCCAACTCTCATATCCATACAAGACTACTGGAAAAACCATAGCCTTGACTAGATGGACCTTTATTGACAAAGTAATGTCTCTGCTTTTTAATATGCTGTCTAGGTTGGTCATACCTTTCCTTCCAAGGAGTAAGCGTCTTTTAATTTCATGGCTGTAATCACTATCTACAGTGATTTTGGAGCCCCCCAAAATAAAGTTAGCCACTCTTTCCACTCTTTCCCCATCTATTTGCCATGAAGTGATGGGACCGGATGCCATGATCTTAGTTTTCTGAATGTTGAGCTTTAAGCCAACTTTTTCACTCTCCTCTTTCACCGTCATCAAGAGGCTCTTTAGTTCTTCATCACTTTCTGCCATATATGTTTATTATTTATATGGGCTTCCCTGGTGACTGAGATAGTAAAGAATCTGCCTGCAATGCAGGAGACTTGAGTTTGATACCTGGGACAGGAAGATTCCCTGGAGAAAAGAATGGCAACCCTCTCCAGTATTCTTGCCTGGAGAAATCCATGGAAAGAGAAGTCTGGCAGAATACAGTCTATGGGGTCACAAAGAGTTGGACACGACTGGGTGTCTAACACTTTTACTTTCACTTTCATATATAGATCAATCACGAATCATTTTCTATATATGTATGTATGTGTGCGTGTGTGTATATATATATAGAGAGATAGAGAGAGAGAGAGAGAGACAAAAAGTGAGAGAGATACTCTTTTTCCATTATAGGTTATTACAAGATACTGAGTATAGTTTCCTGTGCTATAAGGTAGGTCCTGGTTGATTATCTATTTTATATGTAGTAGTGTGTATATATATATATTTTTTTTTTTGCTGTGGCATGTGGGATCTTTTTTTTTTTTATAAATTTATTTATTTTAGTTGGGGGCTAATTACTTTACAATATTGTAATAGTTTTTGCCATACATTGACATGAATCAGCCATGGGTTTACATGTGTTCCCCTTCCTGGACCCCCCACCCACCTCCCTCCCCATCCCATCCCTCTGGGTTATCCCATTGCCCCGGCCCTGAGCCCTTGTCTCATGCATCGAACATGGAATGGTGTTCTGTTTCACATATGATAATATACATGTTTCAGTGCTATTCTCCCAGAACGTCCCACCCTCACCTTCTCCCTCAGAGTCCAAATTCCTTATTTATCCCTCCCCTCTTCCCCTTTGTTAACCATAAATTTGTTTTCTAAGTCTGTATGTCTACTTATATTTTGTAAATAAATTCATTTATATCATGTTTTAGATTCCACATATAATCAATATTATATGATATGTGTCTTTCTCCCTGGTGGCTCAGATGGTAAAGTGTCTGCCTGCAATGCGGGAGACCTGGGTTCGATCCCTGGGTTGGGGAGATCCCTTGGAGAAGGAAATGGCAACCCACTCCAGTACTCTTGCCTGGAAAATCCCATGGACGGAGGAGCCTGGCAGGCTACAGTCCATGGAGTCGCAAAGAGTCAGACACGACTGAGCGACTTCACTTTCACTTTCACTTAGTATGATTATTTCTAGGTCCATCCACATTGCTGCCAATGGCATTGTCTCATTGTTTTTCATGGCTGAGTAATATTCATTTTAAACATTTTAACCGTTCTTAAATATACGGTTAAGTGGTATTAAGTGTATTCACATTGTTGTGCAACCATCACCAATATCTATCTCTAGGTCTTTTTCATCATGTAAAATTGAAATTCTGTACCCATTGAACAGTAACTCCCCATTTTCCTTTCCCTAAGCTCCTAGCAACTACTGTTATACTTTCTATCTCTGAATTTGATAACTCTAGGGACCTCTTGGCTCAGCAGTAAAGAATCTACCTGCAGTGCAGCAGCCACAGGAGATGTGGGTTTGATCCCTGGATTGGGAAGATCCCATGGAGGAGGGCACAGCAACCCAGTATTCTTGCCTGGAGAATCCCGTGGACAGAGGATGCTGGTGGGCTACAGTCAATAGCATTGCAAAAAGTTGAACATGACTAAAGTGCCTTACCACGCACACACGCAAGGACCTCTTATAAGTGGAATCATAGTGTTATTTGTTCATTTGTGCTTAGCTTACTTCACTTAATATGATGTCTTTAAGTTTCATCCATATGGTAGCATGAATCAGAATTCTATTTCTTTCTAAGATTGAATAGTATTATAATTTATGTATATATCACATTTGTTTATCCATTCATCCATTGGTAAACATCTGGGTAGCTTCCACCTCTTAGCTAGTGTGAATAATGCTGGCATGAGCATGAGTATACAAGTACAGATCACAGTGTTATGATCACCAACACTGATTTAATGCTTATGGTGAGCAAAATACCCTTATCAGCTGTTAAACTATCTGGAAGAATCAACATGTCTCTGGAATTTCACAGGGTGAATTCAGAGACTTAAGTACTCTTAGGAAAATGTGGCCTGACAACATTTTTTTAGATTAAGACTATGGCCAGTATTTGCATTCAGTGACTATGCCTTGTTTGTTTATTCTTCAGAATGCTTCTTGTCTCCATCTTTCTGCTTGTCACTGCTCCAATGTGTGTTTTAATTGACTCATTGCCATGCAGCAGTACTATAGTCACATCCTAACTAGTTTGTCTAACTTGTCTCCCCCTTTCCAGTTTTTCCTATAAATTACTGCTTTTGGTCATCAGACTTTACTGAACAAAAACTTTCAGTCCCCATCATGTATAGGACAAAGCTCAAGCTTGTTTGAAGGAGTTTTGTAACCTGCACCAGCTTACATTTCAAGTCTTACTTCTATTTCCTTAAACAAACTTGACTCAGAGTCAAAATTGAGTGTTCTCATTATCCTCTGGACAAATCACTGTTATTTTGACTTTTGCTATTCATTCTACCATGTAAAACCTTTTTCATTTTGCCTTCAAGTGTGAGCTCAAACCTGTCTCTGCTAAATCTTTAAAAAATAACCATTTTGAAAATGGTTGCTTGCTCTTTTGAGTATCTGCACACTCAACTGTAAAATTAATCATGCTAATGAGGCTTTTGTGATAGCTCAGTTTTTCTGGGTTCTCCGGGTTGGCGTAAGTGCTTTAGTAGCATTATTTCATCTTTGCAGTAACATATGACATATATGCTATTAATGTACATTATACAGATGATGAGACACTAATGTCCCAAATCATGCAGTTAGCAAGTGGCAATCGAGGGCTTGATCACAAGTTTTCTGCTGATAAAGCATCATCTAAAATGTGTGTTTACTATCTTAATTAGGCCTGTAGATGAGTAGGTCTGTTTGCTGTTAATGGTGTCTTCCAGAGGGACTGCCTGTGGGGGTCAAAGTCAAAAAAAGACTGCCTGTTGAATGGAAACTTTTTTCTTTATAATTAGCTCACTGTGGATTAGCTTAGCATGATTTTTCAAACCGTTTAGTTTCTGCTGTTTCTTCAAGACCAGGAAGGCTTCCTGACTGCTCGCATCTGATCAGGTACCCTCCTGAGGAACTTCCAATAGAGCATATGCCACACTGACTGTATTTAACTGTTACCTGCTTGTCTCCTCCACAACATCTTTGCTTGAATTCCTAGTATCTAGAACAATATCCAGCACATACGCACAGTAAATGCGTATTAAATGAATTAACTGCATATGTGGCTAGTATCCATCTGAAGAGTTGGTTTCTAAATGTGTTGCTGTTATAGAGCTGAGTAATACCTAAGTCCAATAAAGTTGAAAAGGGTATATCCTCAAGGAAGCATAATGGGAATGTAAATTAAAACTGTTATTTATTTAAATTGTACTGTAACTTTCATTACATGGTATAATGGTATTTACGGTTACTTTTAACAAAGGCTGTTTGATTGTAAGGAGTTAACATCTATATTCAAAGAAGAATGATCCTGAGTTTTAAAGGCATAGGTGTATTTTGGTCCCTAGGTAATTTGGGAGCAGACATGGTTCAGTGTTTCATAAAATGTTCTTTAAAATTAGCAAGTTGTATTTTATTTCTGGATGTGTGCTGTACATACAACCTTCTGATTAATAATTGAATTTCTCAAATACTGTGATACTCAAAAACCAATGCCATAGAGAGTAGACATTAATATTTTGGTCACTGGAAAAAATATATTACCCACAAAATAGCAGATGATTCTTTATATTTAATTATTTATGAGTCAGCTAACTGTGTCTTTAAAAAATTGAAGTGGAGAAGCATAGGACCGGACTTAGACAATGGTGCTGTTACTAAAAAAAAAGTTCCCCAGAGTTCTTGCCTGAGAAGCCATCAGAGCTCTTTATCTCACTCCACAGATAAATACAGCAGCACCTGGTAGAATGCTTTGCACACAGTAGACCTGCCACAAATACTTTTTAATTTTGTCAGTTCAGTAGAATACATTAGTCTAGAGAAACATTTGTCTATCATTTTCCCTTCATGACGTACATGACTGATGTTGCTTCTACCTTCTAATGCATCTCTACGTGTCTATTGAAAGTAGTTTCATGTATACTAGCTGCGGCTGCACTTTCTCCTGAAGCTTATGGAATGTATATGAGAATACAATCATGTAGAGGTTATAATAACAGTAACAGTAATGATGATGATACAACTAGGATACTTCAAACATCAGTCTGTTCACTGCTTTGTTTATAACCTTGCAATAGCTTCTTGTTGCCCAGTGTCAGTCCCTAAACTTGTTTGGGACTCAGGGTTCAGCATGGTGGTAGTGTTAGCAGAATCTGGGTTCTTGTGAACCTAAAGGATGCAGATTCGCTTTGGCAAAGGCCTCCAGCCCCCAACCACAGTCCATACCACAGAACTGCCTGAAAAATACTGAAGAGAAGTAGGAATAACAACTTGGTATTCAGTGTGAGCTCAGCTTGTTTCCTGGTCAGATAGCGGGTGTATATAGATTCCTGGGTGCTCAGGGATTGTGAACTACTCTTGGGACATCTCAAAGAGGCAGTTTGATATGAAACCGCTTCCACCTCGGGACCTTAATGAGGGTTGTTTTTTTTTTTTTTTTTTTAATAGGATGACAGAAATACTTTGTCCTGATGTGAGTTTAGAGGGACCTCACAACAAAGATGGAGTCATCTGACTTTGATGGATATTTGAGTACCACACTGCCATTTCCCACTTTTGGCACTTTAATTCTGAGAAAATCTCAGCTTTTCTACATAACAGAATTTTAATTTTCACTGGATTTCAGGTATTAAATTTTTTCCTCCTTATAAGCTTTTTCCCCTTAGAAGTTTACAGTACTTCCTGAAGGTTTCCCAAGGTAATTTAGAGCAATTGAGTCATTGATGAATTCTTCTTTAATATCCTAAGGCTAAAGTAGTAAATAATTAATTGATTTTTTTTTTTTTGTACTCACATTGTGGTATAATGGAAAGAGAGATTAGTTTCAAATCCCAGTGCTACAATGTACATACTGTAGGACATTGGGCAATGCAATTCCTTCCTTCATTTATTTATTCAGCAAATTCTGGAGTTCTTGCTTTGTATCAGACCCAGTATTAAAACTCTGAAAAAAACTTGAGAAGTCAAATAGAAATAACCTCTGTATCCTCAGAGATTTTAGTCTACTGGGAGAGGTTGGCAGGTAAATCAGGGATTTCACGAGTATACCATGGAGCTATGTAGAATGGTAGTGCCGTGTGGAATTAAATCCAAGGCAAGTGTGAACTGGGAGTGGAGGAGGGTGTTCAGGAAGGTTTCTTAGGGAAAGTCTTGCTTAAGCTGAGTCTTAAAGCCATGTGCAATTTAGTTGAATATAGATATAGAAGGCAATGGCACCCCACTCCAGTACTCTTGCCTGGAAAATCCCATGGACCGAGGGGCCTGGTAGGCTACAGTCCATGGGGTCGCTAAGAGTCGGACATGGCTGAGCGACTTCACTTTCACTTTTCCCTTTCATGCACTGGAGAAGGAAATGGCAATCCACTCCAGTATTCTTGCCTGGAGAATCCCAAGGACGGCGGAGCCTGATGGGCTGCCGTCTATGGGGTCGCACAGAGTCGGACACGACTGAAGCGACTTAGCAGCAGCAGCAGCAGATATAGAAAGAATATTCCAGTGGCCTGAGCAAAGCTAACAGGGAAACATGAACTACAATAATAAGGTATATTTACAGATCAGTATTTACTGTTCAATATTACTGATATGAAAGTGTCATTTTGAGGAGAAAAAGGAGACTAATGTTTCCATTTCCTTTTCTCCAAAATGAAAATAATTATATCTATCATGTGGATTTGTTGTATGTACTTAGTAAAATAGGATATGTAGAGAACATAGCATGTAGGTGTTAAAAACTCTTCTCTCCTTTCTTCCTCCACCATATAGCCTCCCCTGCCTTTTCACACTTCGGATTTTCCTAAGTGGAAAAAAAGCCCTAATGATGGTTATCAGTTTGGAAATTATGTCTATGTTTAGGAAAGTGGAGGAAGAGTCAAGGGGTTTAGAACTCTGTTCTTTTTCTGACCTGGTTTGCAGCCTGTCTAATGGAATGGGAACAGTCCCTGGCAGCAACAGTCCTTTATTCTGACGCTGCAGTTTCCTGGGTCATCACAATTGGTATGCGAGGAGGGCACTAGTTCCCAAAGAGCACTGTATTCTTGGTCTGTTTGTTTGATTTGCTGAGTTCATCACTGAGCACAGGTCATGTGCACTGGGGCGCTTGGAAAAAACATGGGAACGACACTGTTGTGTATGTTCTCATTTCTTTCACCATTTTGAAGTCTCTGAATTTGGATGTATTACAGGGAGCTACTTTTTCCTATGCGTGTTTTTTTTTTTTTTTTCTGGGTAAAGATCACTGCTTTTGAGGATTTTTGGTCTACATTTGGTATTTCTTTCAGGGAGCTTTGCCTCAATTATTGGGTTGGGTTCTGATAAGAGTTACCTCATCTGGAGAGACTTTATTCATTCTACCATTTATTGTTATAAGAAATTGATGTTTATACTCAAATGTAGTTTTCCCAAATGTTTGTCATTTGCAAACATCTTTCATGGATTTTTGTCATACTCAGATATCTTCTATGCTATTATTTATTCAACATTTTCTTTAAATTTCCAACCTTTAAAAAAGCCTACATGAATTTAGCCTCATTCTAAGCAATAATACTTATGAATTCATGGACTTGAAGCTAGTTATAATTTTCTAATACATATTCAGAGAAGTGTTAAAATTAAAAATGATCCAATCTGCCACCTAATACAGGAATCAACAGACACAGTCAAGTCTATTCATTTATGAATTGTCTGTGGCTGCTTTTACCTGTAGCAGCAGAGCAGTTGAGACCAAGACAGACTGGCCCACAATGACTAGCATATTTGTTATTTGACTCTTTTAGAAAAACTTGCCAACCTCTGACCTAAAATTATCTGCATATCATCAATACAACACATAGCACATTCTGTAGACATTATTACAGGGCAGTTTTGCCAAAAAAGTATAATTAAATTTTTAATCACATGTTTTCCAGAACCAGCAAATACTTTACCATTTTATTCTGGAACTGATGTATTTAATTATAAATAACTCATGTTGGAAAACCTTGGTGACAAATCTGTTTGAGACTCCAAGAAAGACATAGACGTGATTTGTATATTTTTAAGGGTAATTTGTATATTTTTAAATAAAGGGAATATTTTCCTATAAAAATATACAATGATACAAAAATACATAAAGTTAGAAGTAAAAATTTCCCTGCAAGGAAACTTTAATCTTATCCACTAAAAACCACATTCCTTGTATTTCCTCTGAGTCATTTTCTGTGAATATTCAAGATTAAATGCTTTTTTTCTCCTTTAAAATATAGCTTCTTTTTTTTAATGAAAAAAAGGATATCAATGTTGCAACCTCTTTTTTATAACATATATATTTCTGTTGAGAAATCTAAGTAATATGGATAAAATTATAAATTGTTTAATATTACTTCAGAGTGTTTCTTAAGAGCTTTATTGATATATGGTTTAAATATTGAGAAATTCACTCATTTTAAGTGTACCATTCAATGATTTTTAGTAAATTTGCAGAGTTGTTCAGCTCTCAGCCATCAGCACAGTCCAATTTTAGAACATTTCATCATCCCCCAAAGATCCTCATGCCCATTTGCAGTCAGTCTGTTCCTACCCCTAGCCCTAGGCAACCACTAATCTACTTTCTGTTTGTATAGATTTGTCTTTTCTGGACGTTTCACATAAATGGAATCATATATTATATGATCTTTTGTGTCTGACTTCTTTCACTTAGCATTTCAAAGTGACTTTAAGGTAAAAGATGAAGGAAGGGTTCAAATAGCCCCAGGAATCTTCATTCTTTTACATAGGATGTTCTAGTTACAGTCAATATTTTCTTTCCTTTTCTTTGAAAATAATCTTTGAGACATGCAATGATATAAGTATCAGGTAACTTCTGCAGTTCCCCAAATTCACAATTTCCCAAACTTCTGTGCACACATGGAACAGTGGCTATTTGTGCAGCACTCTGGAGTGAACGGAAGAAGCTGCTCTCTGCTGGTGGCAGCAGCTCCTTGCCTGGCCACTTTGGGGGGAACAAAATCTTGTCATAGCTGTATCAAATGTAGACCGTCCCAGGGTGCTACACCAGGTGAGTCAGGAAGTTCTCCTGCAGGTCTTGCAGCTTTGATGTAACAAAAATTTCCAAGTATTCTTATGGATGTGCTATGTGGACCCAGCCCAAGATATCATTTCTCAGCCTCATTCCTTTGCCCTGTTCCTATGTAATAATGATGATTCATAGCCAATTCAGTTCAGTTCAGTTGCTCAGTCGTGTCCGACTCTTTGCGACCCCATGAATTGCAGCACGCCAGGCCTCTCTGTCCATCACCAACTCCCGGAGTTTACCCAAACCCATGTCCATCGAGTCAGTGATGCCATCCAACCATCTCATCCTCTGGCATCCCCTTCTGCACCTGCCCCCAATCCTTCCCAGTATTAGGGTCTTTTCCAATGAGGCAACTCTTCGCATGAGGTGGCCAAAGTATTGGAGTTTCAGCTTCAACATCAGTCCTTCCAATGAACACCCAGGACTGATCTCCTTTAGGATGGATTGATTGGATCTCCTTGCAGTCCAAGGGACTCTCAAGAGTCTTCTCCAACACCACATTTCCCAAAAGCATCAATTCTGCGGTGCTCAGCTTTCTTCACCGTCCAACTCTCACATCCATACATGACCACTGGAAAAACCATAGCCTTGACTAGATGGACTTTTGTTGGCAAAATAATGTCTCTGCTTTTAAATATGCTGTCTAGGTTGGTCACAACTTTCCTACCAAGGAGTAAGTGTCTTTTAATTTCATGGCTGCAATCACCATCAGCAGTGATTTTGGAGCCCAAAAAGATAAAGTCTGACATTGTTTCCACTGTTTCCCCTTCTATTTCCCATGAAGTGATGAGACCAGATGCCATGATCTTAGTTTTCTCAACGTTGAGCTTTAAGCCAACTTTTTCACTCTCCTCTTTCACTTTCATCAAGAGGCTATTGAGTTCTTCTTCACTTTCTGCCATAAAGGTGGTGTCATCTGCATATCTGAGGTTATTGATATTTCTCCCGGCAATTTTGATTCCAGCTTGTGTTTCTTCCAGCCCAGCGTTTCTCATGATGTACTCTGCATATAAGTTAAATAAGCAGGGTGACAATATACAGCCTTGACGTACTCCTTTTTCTATTTGGAACCAGTCTGTTATTACATGTCCAGTTCTAATTGTTGCTTCCTGACCTGCATAAGGTTTCTCAAGAGACAGGTCAGATGGTCTGGTATTCCCATCTCTTTCAGAATTTTCCACAGTTTATTGTGATCCCCACAGTCAAAGGCTTTAGCATAGTCAATAAAGCAGAAATAGATGTTTTTCTGGAACTCTCTTGCTTTTTTGATGATCCAGCGGATGTTGGCAATTGGATCTCTGGTTCCTCTGCCTTTTCTAAAACCAGCTTGAACATCTGGAAGTTCACGGTTCACATATTGCTGAAGCCTGGCTTGGAGAATTTTGAGCATTGCTTTACTAGCATGTGAGATGAGTGCAATTGTGCAGCAGTTTGAGCATTCTTTGGCATTGCCTTTCTTTGGGATTGGGATGAAAACTGACCTTTTCCAGTCCTGTGGCCACTGCTCAGTTTTCCAAATTTGCTGGCATATTGTGTGCAACACTTTCACAGCATCATCTTTGAAGATTTGAAATAGCTCAACTGGAATTCCATCACCTCCACTAGCTTTGTTCGTAGTGATGCTTTCTAAGGCCTACTTGACTTCACATTCCAGGATGTCTGGCTCTAGGTGAGTGATCACATCATCGTGATTATCTGGGTCGTGAAGATCTTTTTTGTACAGTTCTTCTGTGTATTCTTGCCACCTCTTCTTAATATCTTCTGCTTCTGTTAGGTCCATACCATTTCTGTCCTTTATCGAGCCCATCTTTGCATGAAATGTTCCCTTGATATCTCTAATTTTCTTGAAGAGATCTCTAGTCTTTCCCAATCTGTTGTTTTCCTCTATTTCTTTGCATTGATTGCTGAGGAAGGCTTTCTTATCTCTCCTTGCTATTCTTTGGAACTCTGCATTCAGATGGGAATATCTTTCCTTTTCTCCTTTGCTTTTCACTTCCCCAGCTATCTGTAAGGCCTCCTCAGACAGCCATTTTGCCTTTTTGCATTTTTTGCATTTCTTTTCCATGGGGATGGTCTTGATCCGTGTCTCCCGTACAATGTCACGAACCTCTGTCCATAGTTCATCAGGCACTCTGTCTATCAGATCTAGTCCCTTAAATCTATTTCTCACTTCTACTGTATACTCATAAGGGATTTGATCTAGGTCATACCTGAATGGACTAGTGGTTTTCCCTACTTCAATTTAAGTCTGAATTTGGCAATAAGCAATTCATGATCATAGCCAATTAATAAACAGTGAAAATCAGTGAGAAACTGAGTTATTTTTCATTATCATGTCAGATACAGATTTACCTTTTTAATTTCAGTGCTTTGATATCATACTTAATTTAATCAGTTCGTTTTGTTATTATAAGCATTGGGAAATGTCACATGATTTGCACATTTTGATTTTCTTTTCAGGTATCAGTTGAATAAAGTTCTATGAGTGGACTCACTGACTTATGAGGTATACACATTTCAAATGGCAGGGTGACTAGTGACATCCTATTCATGGTATCACGGGTAGGCAGTAGCTGTGAGCAATGGTCTTAATGGGGGTGCAAGTGGGTGAGGAAGAGGGCATTTCAAAGTATCCCAGGGGTGGGCTTGAGCTTGAGTAATCTAACCAAACTCTCCACGTTATTCTGATGTGGGCACCACAGTACTAGAGTTTGTTTCTGTGTTTTCTACCCAAAAGTTTGAATGCTGCTATGCAAGTTGTTTTCGGTACTGAGCCATCAGCACTGTCCTAACCAGCATCATGGTTTGGGGGTTTGTTCTGCTCAGGAACTCTAAGGAAAGTAGCCTGGAGAGCAGAAGAAAGTGACCCTACACACTGATGCTGAAAATATCTCTAGTCTGCCTAGAGAAATTGCATTAACTCCTTGTAGCCTGTCTTCAAGAGATTTAGCCTTGCTCCCATCAGATATTCAGTCCAGATTGTCCTTTACTGATGGACATTTTTCTCTTCCAGTCTATGCTCACTACTTATTTTAACCTACAGGAATGAGAGCAGGGTGGGAGAGGGGAAGCCACACAACGCCACATGGTTTGTGTGTTGTGCGCCATTACATAACAAGTGGCAGTCTATGAATCTCTGGAAATCTACTTCTGCACTATAATGAAACAATCCCAGGGTATAGTTTCAAGTTATAAGACAATAATACTCTGAGTTTCAAGGAGGGGAACCAAATGAAAAAGGATATTTTTAAGTGGATGTAGAAATATTTGCAAAATTAAATAGTAATGAATTAAACTCTTTAAACACAGTGTACTGTGGCATCAAGGAGCAGTTGTGGTTCAACTTCAAAATTCTGGTATTGTCATCTCTGTTGGAATTTCTTGGCAGTGACTTCCACTTAAAGGTTTATAGTGAATATAATGTACTATTTCTACTGATCAAAGAAAGTTGATTGGTGTCAGAAAGCAACTTGGGAGTCAGAGTGTTTACTGGGTAATTTCTTAAGGAGTTCTGGCTTGTGGTTCTCATCGTTTTAAGAGAGAGGAATGGAAGTCGGAATACACAGTCAAACCATGAGCGTTTTGGCAGATGTGGAGATGCAGCACAGCTGGAGAAAAATCCCCTTCTTTGAAATTGCATATCTCAAGTGCTACATCAGTTTTTAAGCTAGTTCCACTGCCAGTTTGGATTTTAATATGAACAGGAACTGGGGGATGTTTATTGATATAGTCAAGGAAGCATCAGAGTCTACTCACCTGTTGCCCTCCTCTGTCTCTGCAAATAATTTGTGGGGCAATGGGTGAGGGGCAGTGAGGGGGGATGATAAGGTGCTTGTTGTTGCTTGACTGGCAGGAAGCCTGGCAATCAGGACAGCTGAGATAATAATTTATCCTATGACACGATCTTCACCTCCTGAATCAGCAGCCCTTTGGTTAATCGGGGGAACACAAGGCACTGATAATTCTTTTAAGAATTCTTTTTATTTTTCATTATGAAGTTGTATATACTCAGTACATAAAATATAGGAAGTAAAGGAAAAATTGGTAAAGATGTTCTCATGAAGCTGTCAGCTTTCTATATTTAATATATCATTGTTCTTCTGGTCCAATATGACTTGAATAAAGACCTCAGTTCCCCCAAGCAACATAATCTTGCTCATCAATAACAGTCAACAAATATATATCAAATTATGTAGGCCAAATCAGGAAATATAGTGCTGAAAATACAAAGGGAACAGAGATTTTGTTCCTGACACACAGATCCTCGTAAGGAGCATAAATGACGAACAAATAAATGAATTGATTAAGCCTGAGAAATTATAATACAGCTGAGACTCAATGACTCTGTATAAATAAGAGAAGAGTACAAATTTCAACACTGCAAGGCTCAGGTCCCAGGAACTCCTTAGTATCAGTTTTAACACTGAGATTCCCTCAAAGTCCTTGGGAATCAGAGAGTCGGTCAGTCTACTTATAGTGTTCCTTCTAATTTTCATATTCTCTGATTTGTTAATGAAATTCAATTGAGTAAATTTTAAAGATCTTATTGGTTTTATTCAGTGATTCATGAATTGGGCAGTAGCCCATCTAGCAGATAGTAAGGAGCTCTAAGGAGCTGTACAAAATGACAGACTTTTATAGACAGAGGAGAGCAGGAACAAGGAAGTTTTATTAGGCGATAAAGCAGATTGGTTATCACAAGGATATTTTGCTTTCGGTGATGCCAGGGATGTCTCAGGCAGATGACCTAACAGGGCTGATCATGTGATTCCTGATTGATTGGTTTAGCATCCCATTTCTGGGAGAGCCAAAGCTGTAGTTAAGTCCTGGTTTGATGACTTGGGGTTTAACATAGGCGACTCCATATTGGCCTGTTGTCTTGTTTTTAACAGATTGTATATTGAGAAAGAATATTTGGCAAGGTTTATGATATGACTGGACTTCCCTGGTGGCTCAGAGGTTAAAGCGTCTGCCTCCAATGCAGGAGACCTGGGTTCGATCCCTGGGTCAGGGAAGATCCCCTGGAGAAGGAAATGGCAAACCACTCCAGTATTCTTGCCTAGAGAATCCCATGGACAGAGGAGCCTGGTAGGCTATAGTCCACGGGGTCGCAAAGAGTCGGACACGACTGAGCGCCTTCCCTTTCCCTTTCCCTTTATGATATGACTATGTGATAAGATGGTTAGATTAAAGTACTGTGTATACATTAATAATGCTACAGTTTATGGGGGAAAAAAAGATGGGAATTCCCTGGTGGCTCAGATAGTAAAGTGTCTGCTTACAATGCAGGAGACCTAGGTTCAATCCCTGGGTTGGGAAGATCTCTTGGAGAAGGAAATGGCAACAACTCCTATACTCTTGCCTGGAAAATTCCATGGACGGAGGAGCCTGGTAGGCCACAGTCCATGGGGTCGCAAAGAGTCGGACACAACTGAGCGACTTCATTTTCACTTTCACTTTCTGGGAAAATGGGTTTTATTATATTTATGGGAAAATGGGTTTTATTCTTCTGAGAAAATAACTCACAAATAAGGGTCTGTAAACACTTTGTAGAGTCAAAGTTTTCTGCAAGCAGCTGCTTTGGTTGTAATTCTCAGTTGGGCCTGGCGCATGTAAACAGCACTGGGTTTGCAGCCAGGCAATTTTTACTCTTTTGTTTACTGTCCATGAGAGCTGATAAAAACTCCTTTGTGATGTCGTTTCTTCATTTTTTATATATGAATAATAATAGCTACCAAGCAAGATTGTTAGGAGCTTCACAGAGTTTTTCAGTAAGAAATAAATGCTCAACAGATGTTTGCTTTGTTATCCTAAACAGTTTTTGCTTTCTAGTGTTTTTGAATGAATGGGACCTGGATCTAAATTAGGACAAAAAAAAAACATCTGAGAAAGATGCTTTTTAAGGAGCTTATCCTAAAAAAATTGTGAAGATACATATATACATATGAATATGTATGTCAGTTCAGTTCAGTTGCTCAGTTGTGTCCGACTCTTTGCAACCCCATGAATCGCAGCACGCCAGGCCTCCCTGTCCATCACCAACTCCCAGAGTCTACCCAAACCCATGTCCATCGAGTCAGTGATGCCATCCAGCCATCTCATCCTCTGTCGTCCCCTTCTCCTCCCGCCCGCAATCCTTCCCAGCATCAGGGTCATTTCCAATGGGTCGACTCTTCGCATCAGGTGGCCAAAGTATTGGAGTTTCAGCTTCAACATCAGTCCTTCCAAGGAACACCCAGGACTGATCTCCTTTAGGATGGACTGCTTGGATCTCCTTGCAGTCCAAGGGACTCTCAAGAGTTCTCCAACACCACAGTTCAAAAGCATCAGTTCTTTGGCTCTCAGCTTTCTTCACAGTCGAACTCTCACATCCATACATGACTACTGGAAAAACCATAGCCTTGACTAGACGGACCTTTGTTGGCAAAGTAATGTCTCTGCTTTTTAATATGCTGTTTATGTTGGTTATAACTTTCCTTCCAAGGAGTAAGTGTCTTTTAATTTCATGGCTGCAATCACCATCTGCAGTGATTTTGGAGCCCCCAAAAATAAAATCTGACACTGTTTGCACTGTTTCCCCTTCTATTTGCCATGAAATGATGGGACCAGATGCCATGATCTTAGTGTTCTGAATGTTGAGCTTTAAGCCAACTTTTTCCACTCTCCTCTTTTACTTTCATCAAGAGGCTTTTTAGTTCTTCTTCACTTTCTGCCATAAGGGTGGTGTCACCTACGTATCTGAGGTTATTGATATTTCTCCCGGCAATCTTGACTCCAGCTTGTGCTTCTTCCAGCCCAGCGTTTCTCATGATGTACTCTGCATATAAGTTAAATAAGCAGGGTGACAATATATAGCCTTGACGTACTCCTTTTCCTATTTGGAACCAGTCTGTTGTTCCATGTCCAGTTCTAACTGTTGCTTCCTGACCTGCATACAGGTTTCTCAAGAGACAGGTCAGATGGTCTGGTATTCCCATCTCTTTCAGAATTTTCCACAGTTTATTGTGATCCACACAGTCAAAGGCTTTGGCATAGTCAATAAAGCAGAAATAGATGTTTTTCTGGAACTCTCTTGCTTTTTCGATGATCCAGCGGATGTTGGCAATTGGATCTCTGGTTCCTCTGCCTTTTCTAAAACCAGCTTGAACATTTGGAAGTTCACGGTTCACGTATTGCTGAAGCCTGGCTTGGAGAATTTTGAGCATTGCTTTACTAGCATGTGAGATGAGTGCAATTGTGCAGTAGTTTGAGCATTCTTTGGCATTGCCTTTCTTTGGGATTGGAATGAAAACTGACCTTTTCCAGTCCTGTGGCCACTGCTGAGTTTTCCATATTTGCTGGCATGTTGAGTGCAGCACTTTCACAGCCTCATCTTTCAGGATTTGAATATGTATGTATTTATACTTAAATGTATATATAGATGTATTTATTTTGGGTTGCCCAAAAAGTTCGTTCAGATTTTTTCAATAGCATCTTGTGGAAAAACCCATAAGAATTTTTGACTAACCCAATACATATAAATACATACATATGCATATTTAAATATATATTTTCCATTAATGTTCCCCAAGAAAATCAAAGCATGTCCTAAATGTTACTACTGAAAATTAGGATCCAACTTAGGCCACAGAGTCTTGTTTAACTGTTGAAATTATTGTAATGCAGTGATTTGACTTGTTCAGTATCCACTAAGTTTAATTATTTATTTGTATTTTAATAGTAAAAAGGAGCTACACTTTTATAGTCAATACTTTATTGAATGCCAATGCATAGGCTACTCTCACAAGGATAATTTTAAATTTAAAAGAAGTATTTAAAGTCAAAATTCTTAAATGTATACCATAAATGATGACTAATAAGTGATACATATATACCTGCTATTTGTTAGTCGCTCTGTCATGTCCAACTCTTTATGACCCCGTGGACTGTAGCCTGCCAGGCTCCTCTGTCAATGGAATTCTCCAGGCAAGAATACTGAAGTGGGTTGCCATTTCCTTGTCCAGGAGATCTTCGCAACACAAGGATCGAACCCAAATCTCCCTCTTTGCAGGCAGACTCTTTACCATCTGAACTACCAGGGAAAATTTATTTAGTATGCATATATTTAAAAAAACTACTGTGGGAAGTAATGGCCTAAAGGAAAAATAAGTGCATGTAAAATAGCCTCATGTCTATTGTATCTGAAAAAAAAAACACCCTGAAAACTCAAAGGCCTGTTATACATGTTCACTGATGATTTTAAGGGCAAGGGGGCCCAGCTCCTTGAGATGTGTAACTATTCAATAAATCAGACTGTTATTATCCTGTGTTCAAGACAGTGAATAATATAATTACTCCTTTCAGCTCTACATTTATGCATTTCTTAGCTAAGAGACAAGTGTCAATGTGTATGTCATAGGTGAAGCTATTTAAACTGTCCAGTTTAAATTCATTTGTCTGTATAGCCAAAAATGTTGGCTGCCGAAGCAAAGGAGACACAGACATAAAGAACAGACTTTTGGACTCAGTGGAAGAAGGAGAGGGTAGAATGATTTAAGAGAATAGCTTTGAAATATGTACATTACCATGTGTAAAATAGATCACCAGTGGGAGTTTGATGTACGATGCAGGGGACCCAAAGCCATTGCTTTGTGACAACTTGGAGGGATAGGGTGGAGAAGAAGGTGGGAAGGAGGTTAAGGAGGGAGGGGACACATATATGCCTTTGGCTGATTCATACTGATACATGGGAAAAAACCATCACAATGTTGTAAAGTAATTATCCTCCAATTAAAATAAATAAATAAAATTTTTAACAAGTTGGCTGCTGAAAACACAGCCTTAAATATTGAATTACCTAGTTTCAGTTCAGTTACCAAAATGCGATTGTATACCCACCTGTGTGCATGGGAGCTGTGTTAGACTCTGGGAGGAGTATGACAGTAAGTCGACTCACTAACTAGGAAACAAAGTGGTAGGTGCATTTCTTGCCCTCTAAGAGTTAACAGTTTTGCTGGGGAGGCACAATTTCACAAAATAAACAATTTAGTTAGGATTATTTAAATATGAGTTTTTGAAATGTTTTCCCCCAAAATGGAAAAAAAAAAAAAATAGGATCAGTGCCAGAGTGGTCAGTTCCAAAGTGATGTTCTTAAACTTTAAAAGTTTCTTTGGAGTAGCAAAAACTTTCCAGGAAGTGAAGCAGTTTATAAATAGCTTCAGAGCTTTGTGGAAATATACTGAAAAGCTGATAGAAAATGAACCCATGGAGATTTGACACCTCAGCAGGACCCTCCTAAGCAAGATCTGAAATAAAATCAGAGAAGTTGTCCATGGATTATGTACCTATTATCAGAGACATTCATGCAGAACTTTAGGTTAGGTGGTGACAGGAATACAACCACAACTAGAAAGTGAGATACAGTTAGTGAAATTCTCAAGTACTCTCTTAGGCTGATTCTGCCTTAAGAAAGAAAAACCCCACTTTTGATAACAGATGAAGAAGGGCTATGGAGGAGACACATTCTGGTAAGGCAGAGATTTCTGTACCAAACACAGTAAAGATGACATTTCTAAACTATGGGCATGGCGTTTATTTGTAGTGTTACTACTATTGGATCAAATGTGTTGTGCAGGAGTTGTGACATAATAGGCATCGTGGAAAAGGTTTGGATTTTTTTAAAAGGACTGTATCTTTAATATGTCTTAACAGTGTGATTTAAGGGCTTTCAGAAAAGTCTTCCTATCTCCAATTAACTCTCACACTTAGGACTAAAAAGTTCCATTATTAGCAATTTCTCTGTGATGAACATCATCCTTTCCTTTTGTCTCTTTTTGAAGGTGGAAGAATTGCTGAGAATGGCAGCACTTTCTTTCCTCCACACTTTTGATCAATGCTTGTTAGATCACTTTCCTGTTTGATGAGAGAGATGGGAAAACTTGAGAACGAAAGGAGGTGAATATGGAAGGAGTGGGGAGAGCAGAGACCGCAGAATGGAGTCAGAGTCCTAGAAGACAGTGGTACTGATTTACCAATATTTCCTTGGGTTTTACTGAATGAAACATGGATTTGCTACAATGACTTGAGAGTTAAGGAATCTTTACTTTATGTAGGAAATAACCTTCTGTCCTACCTCACTGCAGTATTGCTAGGATAGAAATATAATAATAAACAACTTTTAAAGTTCTCTGAGCATTGCTGAAGAAAATGATTATAATGTTGTGATAGTGGACAAGTTATCAATATCCATGTAAATCTGGGTCAAAGAAAATTTAACCACAGGGGAAAGAAAATAAATCCATGAGACTGCCTTTAGCAAGGTCACAGAGCAGAATAAATTCCAGCCCTGAGAACCTGTGATTTCCTTCCTGTTCTTCTCATCTTTATCTGTTCTGTATTCCACTGTTTTCTTGCTAATGTCCCTTCCCTCACCTTTTGCCTTTCTCAGTAAATATTTTCTTTTCGAGACCTGAGGATATTGCCACTGTTCTGGTTATTGCTTTTGCACTTGTGTAGCAGCTTTTTAATTCCCATCTTTTTTAGCAGCTGCAGCCAGACAAACATGAGTCAGTGGGAGGGGTTTAGAGGAACTGGCTCAGTTCTCCAGGGAGCTGTAACCTTTTGGCAGTCCAACAAACAGGCATTTAAAGTCCAATGACTGCAAAAGCTCTCTCTGTACATGGGATAGCAACTGCAGTTTTCCCAAGGTCTACCAAGAGTTTTTTTCAGATGGAATCAGGTTTCTGCCTATAGAGAGACACATTCCTGAAAGCTTAACTCTGACCTTATAGCTAAAATCTGGAGACAGCTGGGAAGTGATAAGGGGTAGAGTGTTGGGGGCGGGAGAGAAGAAATTTGGGGATATGAAAGTGAAAAGTTCTTATTAAATATTCTCATTAGGTTTGGTTGCTTGTATACCTTCCACTCCAAATGGTGAATCAAAGCTAATCTTTTTTTTTTTTTTTTTTTCCGTAGTTCAGGTTACCAAGATATTTCTTTTTGCAATGTTCACTAAAGTGATTCGCAAAGTGTAGTTTCTGATCTGGTCATCCTCAAGGGCCTTCTGACGGGGTGGGCATTTTCAACTCAGTCTTTTTCACCTTTTATCCTTGGACAGTGACAGTGATCCACAGGCTAAGATATTCCTGTGATTGAAGCTTCTACTTCAATAATGCTGATATTTGATTAAAAAAAACCTGCCAATTTGATCAACCTAATGTTAAGAAGAATAAAGATAGGAGTGGGTTGTTGACTCCTACAGGAAACCAGTTACATGATTTCTTATGTCTTTGTTTCCTTACATTGTCCTTCCCTTTTGCTTTCTTCTTCATTGTTTATCATAAAATGAAAAGAAAAAGAGCATCTTGTTTGGAAGAGGTGAATCATGGAAGATTTTTTCTTTGTGGCAAGTAGAAACAAATGGTTCTTTCGCTAAATGAAAGAATAGTATCTTAGTTAACATAGAAGAAAGTGATAATGAGAGGCCAGTTGGAAAGCCAGAGCCACAGTTGCAATAAGGCTGGAAAGTTTACTTGGTGATGAAAGGTACCAGTTGGGGTTCTTGGTTTCAAACAATAGAAAACCTCTGGCTAACATAGGCAGAGAAATAATTTGTTGTAAGGACATTGGGTTTCTTACAAATTATCTAGAGAGCTAGAGAGCTATAGATCGAACTCAGAAAGAGCCTGGGGACCAAGGTAGGATGAATAGCTGAGAACATAATTGAGCTCCCTCCACTACTCAGAACTGGTCACTATTCTTGTTGCCGTTGACAACGATGCCCCTGAGCATTTACCACCACACCACTAATCACTGCCCTCTGCTATGGGGGTCAGAATATTTTCTGGCTCCTTGAGCAACTTGATATCTCTTTCTCAAGAATCAAAGGGCCAGTCAAGAGCACCTCACTGGCTGAGTCCAGGTCATGTATGTTTGTCCAAACATCTGGGGTTGGTGCCTGATGAGGGGGTGTGGCGTGGGGGTGGGGTGAGCATGAGATTAGGAGGGGGACTTTTTCATTTGCAACTCAATTTTATCTATCTGTTCATCTCCCAGCAGTGACAAGAAGGAAGCCTCCTTCCCTTACTTACCTGGTTGGAGGTGAAGATATACACCTTGTATTCTTGCAGTACTTTGTATATTGTCTTTACTACATTGTTTTGTTTATAATCGACACATCTGTTTTCCCCTACTAGACTGAATTTATGGAGGATTGGAGTTATGTTTTTAGCCTCATCACCTATAAGACCTAACAAGTATTGGGTGCTTAAAACATATTAATCAAATTATGTTTAGTTATATCACAGGGAAAGCTAATACAATGAAAACATATGAAATAATAATAGCAGACATGTATTGAAAGAGCACTTGTAATATACTTACCGTTTTCTCATTTCATCCTTATGACAGTCCTATAAAATAGGTTCTATTCTTTTATTTATTTTACGTATGAGAGACCAAGAGTCAGGTTAACTAACTTGACCTAGTTTATGTAACTGAAACTGACAGAGCAGGGATTTCAGATTCAGGGCAATCCAACTTCATCAGAACTGTACTGACCCCTGGAGGTAAATCAGAGAGAAGAGGAAATGGATCCAAATATTCTCTGTTCTCAGATGTTCACCTAGGATGGATGGCATTTATTTGAAGGTAGACAAGCCAGACAAGAGAGTTTTATGTTTACTGATATAAATGAGATCTTTTCTTTTGAGTTTGGCATTATCCTAAATAAACTTGTATTTCATCATAACTTGACTAATGAAGTGTTCCCTATTTATGGCATTCTTAGCTCTGTGTTTACCTCATAATATAAGCACATAAAATAAGTATAAATAAACCCACTTAAATGTAGATTAGTCAAGTCAGAATTAAAAAAATTTGTATCTCACATCAAAATCTTTGTTTTCTTTATGTAGTTAACCAAAGCCATATTTTACCATAAAATTTAAAAATTTTGAATATTTTTTTCTCATCTTTAGAAGTATAAGCTTTAGAAAATGAACTAAAATCACAATTGTCTGCTTTCGAAAAGAATTCTTGCCTAATTACTAGTAAGAAAATAGCAGTAGAAATTTTTATTGGCATAAATGTATATATTTTGTTTTTACGATAAGTTGTATCTAAGGGAGAGGATCTACCTTCTTTTATCAAAAATGATGAAAACATGGGATTGCTCCTTGGGAAACATCAAAAGCAATTTTCTTTCATGATAGTTAAGAAGGCAGAATAGAGTGAATTTAAATGTGATTTCTTTGTATTTCGATAACCAGTTGCTAAAGCTAGGATATTTTCTGTTATATCATCATTTTATTCCTGGTGCTTGGAGCATTATCCCAGAAACATGCAGAACTCATACTTGTAATTGCATTCTTATGCATAAGTCTTCTTGTATAGATCGCTCTGTTACTCTTAAAGGCTAATTACTAGCTGTGAATTTACTCAAATTATAAACTTCAAATAAATGGACAGGTAGTAAGTGCAGACATAGAGGAATAATTTGGATTTAAGTAGGCTTCTGGGAAAGATTTTGTAGGTTATAGAAGCTTGATTATATACATATTAGAGGGAAGAGAGAGGAGAGGGAAGGAAGGAGTGAAGATATGAGAGAGACAGGAGATTGTTTATGATGACTGGTAACAAAAGAGTGGAAGGAGAAAGATCAGGTTCAGTAATGGAGAGATTGGCAGTGGAAATAAGGGTAATATAGCCCAGGAAAGGAAACACAAAGATCATAACCTTGAAGAGGGTGGTTCTAAGGGATGATAGGATGCAGAGTGGCTGAAGTGGATCACAGTTGTAGTTGTTTGACATTGAGGAGGTCATGAAAGATGAGATGGCAGATGGTGGGCTGTAGAAGATTTTCTCTTGGGTGCTTCAGTTTTTAAATAACTTGAGAATCACACTAGTCACCAGGTGATAGTGACAAAGATGTAGGAAAGTATACAAATGCTCAAGTGTGCCTCCAAAAGTGCACTGAGAGCTGGTGATGGGCAATTATTGGGAAGCTGCAGTGGAGATTATGGGATGCCAGCTCCTCCAGCCCACTGAATTCAGAGGAGCAGAAGAGAGCAGCATCTGTTTGAGAGCATCAGACAGGAACAGAGATTTACTATCAGATTAGGAGAAAGTGCATTTCTTTTTGGCTTTGGCTTTAATTATTAACAACTCTTAATGAGTTATAGGGCTTCCCAGATGGTGCTGGTGGTAGAGAACCTGCCAGCCAATACAGGAGACATAAGAGCCATGGATTCTATCCCTGTATTTGGAAGATCCCCTGGAGGAGGGCATGGTAACCCACTCCAGTATTCTTGCCTGGAGAATCCCATGGACATTGGAGCCTGGTGGGCTACAGTCCAAAGGGTTGCAAAGAGACAGACAGGACTGAAGTGACTTAGATGCATGCAATGACTTACAACCATGTGGTAGACATCATGCTGGATGCTGGGAATTCATAGATTTAAAACAGTGTGTCATCATGAAGAGGATGGATTTTGAAGCTAACCACAGTTGGCTTTCAAATCTGACATCATTGCCATTATCATCTCGCTGGCCCTGTGGAGTTCTTAGCTTACCTGAGAGTGTTAACTCTTCTATAAAGTAAAAATATTGATAACTTACAGTAGTGTTGTGAGGATAAAGTAAATAGTAGTAAAAGTTCTATCATAGTGTTGCCTTGCAGTTGCCATTATTATTATTGTTATTTTGGTTTCTGATCTAATTGGTTGAGGAAGCTCATGAACATAGCCATGAGCTAATAGAAAGACTGAGGTGAAATAACTCCTGACAATCTTATTTGGGAACTCTGGCATTGGGCTACAATTTAATGAACCCTAGGCCAGCCAATTTTGTCATCTAGATGAGATGCGGAGATGGAACACGCATGGGCAACATTAACAGCTCTGCCATGTGTAGAGTGGTCATGGATGCAGCCTAGAAGTAAGACCCAGAAGAAACACTTGCATCAGAAATCAGAAAAACCATCTGTCTGGGTTTCAGCTTCTTCGTTCACTGGGAATATAGACTTCCCTTCTTTCTGTTTGGTTGTTGTGAAGATAGCGAGATAATGTAAGTGAAACTGCTTTGACAACTATGAGTGGTGTGTATCTGAAAGGTGCTATATTTAGAAATTTTTGTGGGCAGAATTTCCAGTGACTGCTGTCCCCACTATCCTTAAAAGAGATGGAGAAAATGCTTTCCATAGGAGATTAAACCCAAGACTTAAAAAAAAAGAACTTCTCTTCAATATAATTGAAACATTCGTGAATCATAAGATAGGGAGAAGACTGAAAAATGTTGCAGCATGTAAATGTTCAAAAATGTAGGAGCGACCTTGCTTGGTAACTTCTAGAGTTATTTTGTCAATCATTAGAAAATGTTTTGCTTAGTAACCAATTCTGTAATATGATGAAATGTGACATTTCTCTAAGCCATTCTTAGATCCTTAAAAGGAAAATAAAAGCTTCCATTGTTTATTTGGGAAACTCTCGGGAAGTGAGGATTTCTTGCCCACTGATATTTCTCTTCAGACTTGTGTGGCACTTCCTTTAACCAATCAGCTGTCTCTGTTCCTCCCACTGCCTGTCTATAGTTTGGATGGAGTAAGTTCTACTCATTGGACTTGGCTCTGTGTTTCATTTGGCCTCCAAATGATTGGTTGGATCTGAAGTTTTTAAGATCTATCCAGTTTAAACTATGGTAATAACAAGTGAAACTGAGTAAGTATAAGGGATTGATTCCTTAGAAAATGCCACCCATTTAAGACCAACTAAAAGAGTTTAACATTCATAAATAATAATGGCTAATATGTCGTAAATGCATCTTTTAACTGTTCAAAATCCTTGCAGCAATACATTGAGCTTGTTATTACTACCCAGTTTTTAAAAACTTTTTGTATTGGGGTATAGCTGATTAACCATGTTGTGATAGTTTTAAGTGGACAGCAAAGGGACTCAGCCATACATATACATGTATCGATTCTCTCCCAAACTCCCTTCCCATCCAGGTTGCCACATAACTTTGAACAGAGTTCCCTGTGCTATACTGTAGGATTTTGCTGGCTATCCGTTTAAAATATAGCAGTACCTGTTGATCTCAAACTCCCCAGCTATCGCTTTCCCCTACCCTTCCCCCTGGCAACCATTAGTTTGTTCTCTAAGTCTGTGAATCCCTTTTGTAGATAAGATGATTCATATCATTTCTTTTTAGATTCTGAATATAAGGGATGTCCTACGATATTTCTCCTTCTCTGACTTACTTCACTCAGCATGACTATTTCTAGGTCCATCCATGTTGCTGCAAATGGTGTTTTTAAGAATTGAGGTTTATTTTTGATCACATGATTCAGAAATCAAAAATTACTTATTGTCCATTCTCTATGTGAGACAAATGGTGTGGTGTTTTGTTTGGAGACCTGAAAGCTGAGATGTTCTAGTGGCAGTTAGGGCATTCCTAGGCGGCCTGTGGTGAAGTGGGACAGTGCAGTGATAAGGTGGTGGTTTCCAGAGACCATGGGAGTCAGACTGGTGGCCTGGCCCAGGGGAGATATTCTGTACTCTTGGTCACGACTGTCACCCTCTGGTTTTATATGCTGCGTTCTCAGGCACATTTCACGCTCATACGAGAGGAAAACACCCTTATTGGCACAAGAAGGTGCCAAAAGGTTTTCACAGACGCTGTCTCTGGTAGTTTCTGAAGGGGCTTTTCAGCTGTCACCATGACCCCTGCTGGACTAAACACATGTTTACAGCATGTGGAGGAACGGTCAGATTTGGAGGCGCCACTGCCACTTGGTATTATTCCTGGCTCTGTTTTGCGTTCGACTTGCCAACATCCTAATTGTGTGGGGCTCGCAGCTGCCACAGTCATATTAGTCTCAATTTAGTGTTTCCCAGCTCCTGAAGATTCCACCGCTTCTGCCAGAAGTCCTCCCAGTTGTTACCATACTGATTGCTATCAAGTTCGGAGGCAGAGCTGTGAAGTCAGTCTCTCTCTTTGTCTCCCTCTCTGTCCTTCTCTGTCTCTGTCTTGGGCTCTAGATCATGCACTGACCTTTTTCTTATTTATTTATTTAGCTGAGCCACCTGGCTTGTGGGATCTTAGTTCCCCGACCAGGGTTTGAATCCAGGCCCTCAGCAGTTAAAGTGTGGAGTCTGAACCACTGGACCACCAAGGACTTCTCTGGGTTTTTCTTGTTTGTTTACATGCTGTACCTTCCTGGAGGCCAGCTCTGTTACCTTTGCTTGTAGGCAGTCTCCACAGGGCTCTGTGCAGAGTACTTCATGAATGCCTTAAATATCACTCACCAATGTCTTTCTAGTCCCCTCTGTTGTTTTTGCTAAAAGTGTATCTGGGTTAATGTAAACGCTTCTGTTAAGCAGGAGGTCTTTCCTCTGTATCAGTGCAGTTATTAATTGATCATGAGTAGATCAGTTGTGATATTTAATTCTGGCAGCTTTTCATAGAAGATCTACTCTGTTTATTCAAATGATCCCCTCAATTTCCTGCTGTCTCTGGTACCTAAAATTAGTGGTCTAGATTGGTCAGCTACTATTTACTTTCGTAAGTAATGAATGTGCCACATATTTCAGTTGGTCCAAGTGAAACCTCATTAAAGTGTATAATGTAGCTGAGTCTGATGTTTTTGAGTGGCAGCATTGAAGGAAAGGAAAGAAATGTGGACTGGAAGGCGGCTAACGTTTATCTCCCGGAGAAGCCGTGTTTAGATGTTTATAAGCATTTTCTCATTTAATCCTGACAAAAGCCCTTTCATCTAGTTATTTCACTTCTATTTTAAAAATAGGGAAGCTAAGGCTCAGAGGGTTAAATATATTCTAGGGCACATACATATCTAGTAAGTGGTAGAAAGTCTCAGAGGGTTACATATCATATTCTAGGGTATATACACATCTAGTAAGTGGTAGAAATAGTTTCAAATCCTGATCGGTCTAATGTCAAAGTCATTGTTCTTTTACTTGAACACCCTGAACCCAAGGTTACTTCTCTGTTAGCTTGGTGAGTGTATAAATGTATATGTGTTGATTAGGAAGGCTGTTTACCTGTTATCTTACCAACTCCAAGACTGCCTGCCACAGTTATTACCTACTTTATGAGATGTAAATACAAATTACTGAGGCTCATTCAAATAGTCCTTTCTCTATTTGTACCAAACAAGAGTGGTCCCCAAATATCACGTATCTCAGGAGGTTATAAGATTATACCAATGCCTGTCCTGGTTAGTGGCATTTTAGCAATCTCTCTTTGGGAATTGCTTTCAGAGCACATTTTAAAACCACAAAGGCTATGATATTTGTGCCAAATGTTCAAGATGACTTAGTGTCAAAGTAAGAAAAAAGGTTTTGTGTGGAGCCCTGGACAAGCATGTTGGGGTCTTGTAAAAGGGTTGGCAGTGCTAGAGTGGAGACTGCTAGAAAGGGCTGGACCCTGAAACAAGGAGGGAGGTAGTCGAGCACTGTAGTGAAGAACATGGACCTGGGAGACAGTAGATTTGAGTGACTCCATCCCTGTCGCTTAGTAGCTGTAACTTGAGGCAGTTATTTGATTCCTCTGGTTGTTTCAAGTTTCATTATCTTTAAAATGGGGATGACAGTTGTATTGATCAGGGTTCTTGAGATACTGAACCAATAGGGGGTTGACTGATTATGAAGAATTGGCTCATGCAGTTATGGAAGCTAAGACCCATCCTCTGCCATCTGAAAGCTGGAGATCTGGGGAAACCAGTGGTATATTGGCACTCCCAGTCCAAAGGCCTGAAAACCAGAAGTGCTCATCAGCACTGAGTGTGATGATGTGAGTCTTGGTCTGAGGGCAAGAGAAGACCAGCATCTCAGCCATCAGTGAGGGAGGAAGAATTTTTCCTACTCAGTCTTTTTGTACTATTCAGTTCCCTATTGGATTGGGTAATTCTTACCCACAGTGGGGAAGGCAATCTCTTTTACTCAGGCTACAGATTCAGATGCTATTCTCTTCTAGAACACCTCTGCAGACAGAACCCAGAAAAAATGTCTAACCAGGTGTGTGGGCATCCTGTGGCCCAGTCAAGTTGACATATAGAATTTACCATCACAGCAGTTCCATCTTCTTCCCTGCAGATATTTGGCAATAAATAATATAAGATGCTTTTAGTGCTTAGCACACTGTCAGGCACACAGTAAGCAGCGATAAAGCATAGCTGTCATTTCCTAGGTTTAGTGATGAAATGTGTTCTATATTATGCCAAGGGAGTTAGTGTTTCTCTGAGGCCTTCATTAAGTAATATGATCAGTAAGCAACATATTAGGTTGACTTTTTGAAAAAATAGTATTGTGGAGGATGGATTAGAAAGTTGTGAAAGTAGATACAGCAAGTTTCAGGAACAATATAAAAAATAACAGGGGGCTGCAGGAGTGAAGAAGAAATGACAGATTACAAACATAAAGGAGACTAAATCAACTAGTTATTGATTGTCAGACATGAGAAAGAAAGAACAAGGATAATTCTGTTTTTGGCCAGGGTGACTGGGTAGTATCAATACCCAGGAAAAGAAATACCGAGGTATGTGTTGGTTAGTACAAAATATTATTTTTGAGATGTTGGGTTTGAGATGCTTTGGAAGAACCAGATGACAGCAATATAACCTAACATATAACCTCCAGGAGAAAGCCTGGGGCATAGAAGATTCTCAGTAAATATTTGGTGGATAAATGAGAGAGTAAATCTGGGAGCCATGTATATGGTAAATGAAGGCATAGAAATTAATGGTATTACCCAAAAAGAACAAAAAGAGAACCAGGGATAAACCTCTGATGCCCCACTAACACTTATGGCTGAGGAAAATAACAGCCTCCTAGAGAAGAGGATTGTCAAAAAGGGAAATGAAGAGCCAGGAGATAGTGATGTTTCAAGGTGCAAGAAATACTCCCAAGTGGAAAGGAGTCTTCTACAATGTTAATATTCATAAAGAGGACAAGTAGGATGCACAATGAAAGATTCCATGTACTTGATGAAGAGATTATAGTCATTTTTCACCCTTGCCAAAGCAAAAAATGGCTTAAATGAATTGAAAACAATTGTAGGTGAAGATGTGGTTGTATAGCGAATGGTGACTCTACATAACTGTGTCCTTTCAAAGAATATAGTTGTCAAGAGATGTGGATGGTTCACGGTAGGTGGAAAAGGGTTTAAACAGGACTTTTCTACTTGATTGTGTTTGTGGAGACAGAGCAAGAAGCAGGGAGGGTACATAAAGGGTAGAATAACCTATGCACTAGAGTTGAACAGATAGGAAGGGATCAGCCCAAGAGTGTGTACAGTGCAGTTAACCTTGAACAGTGTCAAGGCCAGCTTTCTCTCAGAGATTTGTAGAAAGGAGATAAGGTGGGCCAGCACCTGAGGGATTTCATGTTTGCTAGCCTCAGTTTCTCTGTGCAATGGCAGCCCAAGTTTTATCTTGAGAGCAGGGTGGGTTACAGTGAGATGGGGTCTTGAAGAGATGTTTGAAATGTCTGCTGCAGTGACTTAACCAATGTCACATGACAGCAGTGGGTCTAAGCCCATCATTCAGAGACAGTGTGTTTGACTTATTCTAGGAGTGCTGGATGGTTGGATTGATAAATGTGTAGAATATACGTATGGGAAAAGGAACCATGGCAGTGAGGATAACGGGAGATGTGTGAGATGAAGCACTCTGCATTCTGGTTCTAGGGAAGAAACAGAAACCATAGGAGAGGTGTCGTTAAACAAGGGGTGGGATAAACATCACAAATGATGAAGAATGTGAGTCTAAAGCACACAGTAAGGCAGAGGGCTGGAAGGATGCCTGCCACTAATCTGCTGCCGTGAGCATTAGTGGTGGGGAAGGGACAGAGGTCACTTCACAGAATGGAGAGACTTCAAAATAGTATTTTTAAAGAGTTGTAGCTATTCCTTGTTTATAATTTCATACTAATGTAGAATGCCACTTTTAGTATAATTTTTTAAAAAACTGTATTAATTCTAGTGATACCTTTGCATGATAAAAGCAAATAAAATCAACTTGTGGCTAATTATAAAATTATATTCAATTTCAAATGTACAGTGCTAAATCAAAGTTAATAAGAAACCTATGATCTGAGGTCTTCAAGATTTTTTTTATTCCATAGCTTCCAAGTCCAGGCTCCTAGTTTTTAACTTGAGTACAGAAATTGATTCCCATATTCTTGGGTAGAACACATGAGAGTCTTTAGTTCAAGAAAGTTCAGCTTATAATCAAGTTTATAATGACTATACACAGTCTTGGTATTTGAAATGAACCATAAATTTGTCATTTAGAAGACAGTTAACTTTATTTACATTAGAGAGAATTTCAAAGATAAACTAGCATGTAACTCCATGAGTAGTATCTTTCTTTGTATAATCTGAACCCTACATATAATAGCGAAGTCTTTTAGTTTAAATTTACAACCTGTGTATTCTGATAAGGTGAAGGTTTTGTAAATGTCAAAAATTGTCATAAGAATATCATCATCAAAATTGCTTTTCACAAAAGCTCCCCTTTATTACTTCTACTGAATAATTTATATGTTTTGGAAATAGCTTGTGTTAATTTTTATGAAAAGTAATAATGTAATTTATTTGGAAAGTCTGTTTTTCTGAGGATAAATCAATGCTTCTTAATCAGTTGTCTAATCTACAAGCCTTGTAGGTATAAATCAGGTTACAAATTAAGTTAGAAATCTAAGTTAGACACAGATTGATTCTGACAATTACCTTCAAGTGAAACAGCCTGGACCCAATAAAAATCTCTTCATTGATTTCCAGAAATGGCATTTGGGATAGCCTCCTGGTATTAATGTGATGGTCATGGCCTGATATTTCTACTCAGCTATGGCAGTAGACTAAGTTTAAATTGATAAGATTGGATAAATAGCATTCTTCAGGTGTTCTGGATGACAGCATATCTAATGTAATTGCATTTGTCTGCCAGTTTATATGTGTTAGAGCACAAAAAATTTTGATCTGTGAGTAATTTTGATAGAGAAATTCAATTCACTTCCTTCTATAATATACTACAAATTATAAATTTTCATTACAACTGTTCAATCGCTTGAGAAAAGAATGCATTTTAAATCAGGTTCCATGCCAAGTATCTCATTTATGGAGCTGTGCTGCTTAAAATTGTACAAATTGATTACCTTGGTGAATATTGGAAATGTAGTTGGAAACATTACAACTATCTTTATTAGTTGTAGGATCTGGTAATACATATACTTGTGTAATAAATATTAGGAGCTACTAATAGACCAATTTTTTTTAAATAAATTTATTTATTTTAGTTAGGGGCTAATTACTTTACAATATTGTAGTGGTTTTTGCCATACATTGACATGAATCAGCCATGGGTTTACACGTGTTCCCCATCCTGAACCCTGCTCCCACCTCCCTCCCCATCCCATCCCTCTGGGTCATCCCATTGCCCCAGCCCTGAGCATTTGTCTCATGCATCGAACCTGGAATGGTGTTCTGTTTCACATATGATAATATACATGTTTCAATGCTATTCTCCCAGAACGTCCCACCCTCACCTTCTCCCTCAGAGCCCATAAGACTGTTCTATGCATCTATGTCTCTTATTCTGTCTCACATATAGGGTTATCGTTACCATATTTCAAATTCCATATATATGCATTAGTATACTGTATTGGTGTTTTTCTTTCTGGCTTACTTCACTCTGTATAATGGGCTCCAGTTTCATCCATCTCAATAGAACTGATTCAAATATATTCTTTTTAATGGCTGAGTAATATTCCATTGTGTATATGTACCACAGCTTCCTTATCCATTCGTAATAGACCAATTTTTAAAGTGAGAGACTATCTATTTGCTTAATTGTGGTGAGTTGTTGGGATATGATTACGTAGGCTTGGGTGCTGAAACATGACTAAAATACTCATGAATGCTATCAACTCCTTTAGATAGCTAATAAATATGCCTATTAGATAGTCTTATGAGATATTGTGGCTTTAAGACCTGATCATAATGTTGATTTATGCCTTTTATTACAAGATCATGAAAGGCTATGTGGTCATTCACTAACTGCTCACCACAATCCCTTTATAAGTGCAATGACTGGTATTTATTTATTGTTCCTTCAGTATCTGGTCACTTTTCAAGAGGCTAACATTTTAATCAATCTCTTTTGGTTCTAGTAACTTCATAATTTGAATATATGATACTGAACTGAACTATAATATTTAGAAACTCATTTATGTTTCACTTTAAAAGATAGCTCATTTTATCAAAAGTTTTATTTTTTTAAAATATATTTTTAATTGTAGGATAATTGCTTCACAATGCTGTGCTGGCCTCTGCCATACAACAATGTGAATCAGCCATAAGCATACACATGTTCCCTCCCTCTTGAACCTACTCCCAAAACCCCTCTAGGTTGTCACAGAGTACCGGCTTGGGTGCCCTGTGTTGTACAGCAGCTTCCCATTAGCTATCTGTTTTACCTGTGGTAATGTATATGTTTCAATGCTACTTTCTTATTTCATCCCCTCCTTCTCCTTCCCCTGTGTCTACAGCTCTGTTCTCTACATCTGTATCTCTATTCCAGCCCTATGGATAGGTTCATCAATACCATCTTTCTAGATTCCATGTGTGGTGTGCTGTGCCTAGTCGTTCAGTCATGTCCAACTCTTTGAGATCCAATGGACTGTAGCCTACCAGGCACCTCTATCCATGGGGATTCTCCAGGCAAGAATACTAGATTCTATATATATATATATACATTGAAGTGAAGTGAAGTCGCTCAGTCATGTCCGACTCCTTGTGACCCCGTGGACTGTAGCCTACCAGGCTCCTCCGTCCATGGGATTTTCCAGGCAAGAGTACTGGAGTGGGTTGCCATTTCCTTCAGAGGATCTTCCCCACCCAGGGATCGAAACCGGGTCTCCTGCATTGTAGGCAGATGCTTTACCGTCTGAGCCACCAGGGAAGTCTTATGTATACATTAATATACGATATTTGTTTTTCTCTTTCTGACTTACTTCACTCTGTATAACAGGTACTAAGTTCATCCACCTCACTAGAACTGCCTCATATTCATTCCTTCTTATGGCCAAGTAATATTCCATTGTATATATGTGCCACAACTTCTTTACCCACTCATCTGTTGACAGACATCTTGGTTGCTTCCATGTCCTGAGTATTGTAAATAGTGCTGCAATTACATTTAACTCTGTAGCTTTGCCAAGGCTTTCTGGATTCCATAATGAAGAATCACAGAATTGTGATTGGAACTGATCTTTAAATTCTGACTCCAAGCCTGAAGCCTGTCTTGGCAACCCTGAAAGATGGGTGTTAGAACAGGATCATAAGTGTATTCCTTGAAGTTTATAACAAGAAAAACCTGATTTGAGTTTTTACCTAATGAACTTGGTGGGGTTATTGCAAATTTTTCAAGGTCAACTTTTCAGTTAAGAGACAGCTGAAGTGGTTATAGTTTTATTTTTATCCCAAGGTAAAACTTCTTCTGCAATGACCTTAACCTGGCCCTAGGAACTAATAGAGTATGCAGCTTCTACTGTCTTGACACTTTTAATGACTGATATGTTCTTTAGTCTTCCATATTCTGTGGTAAATATTTCTAATTTCTTCAATTCCAAAATAGTGACATGGTTTTCAGAGGTTTTATAGTTCACTCTCATCAATATTTTCTCCTGATATCTGCAGTTGTCATAAATTTGTATTGTAAGAATTGCACATGCTGGTGAAAAACTGTAATAGCTAACCCTGTTTTTTCCCTAAAATAGACATTGTACTAAGTAGTTTATATGCATTATGTATTTTAAAAATTAAACATTTTATTTTCAAGGAATTACAGAGTTTATCACAAGCAGTTGTGAAAAATGATGCACAGAGATGTCATGTATCCTTTACTCAGTTTTCCCCAGTGGTAATATCTTCCAACACTATAGTATGTTATCATAACCAGGAAGCTGACATTGATGAGATTAGTCTACCTTTTCATATTTCCCCAGTTTTATTTATCCTTTGTGTTTGTATATTGAGTTCTGCACAATTATATCAGTGGCATAAGTCCACCACAGTCTAGAGATGGAACATCCATCACCTGAAACATCTCTTGTGTTGCCCTCCTGGAAACAGATCCCTTTCCTTCCTGCTTCCCCTCCCCAACCTCATCCTTGACTCCTGGCAACCACTAATCTGTCTTCCATTTCTATAATTTTGTCATTTAATGGATGTTGCGTAGATGTAATCATAATAGTATGCAAACTTTTGGGGACTGGCTTTTTTTTTTAACCTTGTAAAATTGTCTGGATAAGCATTCAAATTATTTTATATATCAAGGAATTGATCTTTTTTTACTGCTGAGGAGTACTATATGGTATGGATGTATTCATTTAGCGTTAGCCTGTTAAAAGACATTTGGATTATTTCCAGTTTTAGGCTGTTAGAACACGAACAATTGTGTATAGTTTTTGTGTGGCATGTGTGTGTGAGCATGCATTTTCTCTGAGATGAATGCCCAACAGTGAAATTGCTATCATGTGGTAATTGCATAAGTAGTTTTTGAAGAAACTGCCAAACTACTTTTCAGAGTTTCATACCAGCAGTGTATGAGTGATCTAGTCTTTCCATATCCTTGCCTGTATTTGAATACTAGTTTTTAAAATATTAGCCATTCTGATAGGTATCTCATTGTCATTTTGATTTGCATTTCTCTAATGACTTCAAGCTTATCTCACACCATTTCCTAATACATTACACTATTATCTTTGTCTTAAAATCTCTTTTATTTCCTGGACCTAGAGTGCCCTTTTCTATACCTCTTTTGCCAGCTCTAATACATTTTATCATCGCATGCTCATGGTTAAACTAATATTTTATTCATGAAATAATTACTCCATATAAAAGTGACCTTGTGATTATTTAAACCTCCATAGCACTTTATGTTTCCTTTATTATAATTATTTTACTATTTATCATAATTCAATAGTGGTATTATACCTCTGCATAACAGATTTTAATTTAATTAAAACAAAGGGTAGTCTTTGGGATTTTGGTTTTCTCTAAAGTACAATAGATATTTTATGTATTATAGACAATCAGATATTAGTAAATTGAACAGATTATTCTGCAACTCTCTCTTTTCTTTTTCTGTTTCAGAGTAGTTTGGGCCCTTAATATTTCCTGTCTGTCCTAATTTGATAAAATCCTAACCGATTTGCCTGACTCCATCTGTTTTCAGTCGAAATCAATCTAATATATTGTGTGATGATAATTTTTCAAGCCAGGGCAAATTTTTTTCTTCAAACACACTATGGCCTTCTAAATAAGATCCAGTCTACTGAATATGGCACCTCCTGCTTCGTCTCCTTAGCTACTCACTGCCTAAACTATGCATTTATCTTGATTCCTTAAACAACCACTTTGGTATCATGGTATACATAGGAATAACGTTAGTAAGTCACACTTGGATAGCTGCACACAACTCCTTCTGACAGTGGTAATTGGCTTGTGGTCTCTGGCTACTCCAGTGTTTCCCTCAACTGTCTTGAGAGTTGAGGATAATTTATTTAATCACTACTAGACCCATTTAGGGCTTCTCATATGGCACTAGGGATAAAGAACCTGCCTGACAATGCAGGAGACATAAGAGATGCAGGCTCAATCCCTGGGTTGGAAAGATCCCCTGGAGGCAGACACAGCAACCCACTCCAGTATTCTTGCCTGGAGAATCCCAAGGAGAGTGGAGCATGGCAGGATATGGTCCATAGGGTCGCAGAGAGTCAGACACGATTGAAGTGACTTAGCACATAGCACATAGACCATTTAAGACACACCTTGGAGCAAGCTTTGTACCATGCTTCTGTACATCTTGACTTTTGCTCATATCATCTCCTTTCCTGGGAAACTTTGGCCTTCACTAATTCCATGGTCCTGCATCCCCTCCTCCCAACATAGTTTCTGTTGTCAAAATGTATACCTGTCTTTCAAGGCCTCACTATGATGTTGCCTCAAAAGTATTTATTTTTTATTTCTTCTAAAACTATTTTTTGTTAGTTTTCCCTAAAACATTTTATTTTCCATTTTCTGTAAAACTACAAATAATCTCGCTGGTATTAGTTAATTCTTGATACTTTTCCTTTCTTCAACCTCATAAGGTTGAAAATTCTTTGACTTGCACTCCACTCACTGTTTAATCCCCTATCTTTTTAATTTTACTTAGCATACGAGGTGTAGCCTATACATGTAAGACATCAAACAAAATATTCTTTTGATCTGAATTGTTGGATATCTAACAAGAGAGTATTTTATGTTATCTTTAGAGCAATTACATTTAACAGTGTTTATAGTCATTTCTCTATAAAAAGAAATTAATCTTGATTTTCTTACATCATTTTTTCTTTTTTTAAAAATCATTAGGTCAGTAGTTATCTAACTTTAGTGTACATAGAATAACCTGAAAGACTTGTTAAAACACAGGTTGCTAGCCTCCAATCCCAGAACTGTTGATTTAATAGGTATGAGGTAGTATTCAAAATTACCACTTCTAACAAATTTGCTTGTGATCTGTTGATCAAGGGATTACCTTTTGAAAAAATGTGCTTTAGGCTACAGATACACTTTTTTTCTGTTTCAGGAGTTCTTATAAAAATATATCATTTCGGTGATGGCGGTGGTTTAGTTGCTAAGTCATGTCCGACTCTTGTGACCCCGTGGACTGTAGCCTGCCAGGCTCTTCTGTCCATGGGATTCTCCAGGCAAGAAAACTGAAGTGGGTTGCCATTTCCTTCTCCAACTTGCCATTTCTTTCTCCAACATATGTCATTTTAGAAGGACTTTTTTGCATATGTATGGCAAGACAGCATTGTTGTGGTTGCATTAAAGTTAGAGGTTAGGCTTTCTAATCTTACCCTTTCCTTGTGGGGTGTATGCATAGGAAATAACGATGTTCTTTTGGGATTTCCTTTCTTGCAAATAAATCAGAACTCTCAAACTATAGATTCTTGTGGCCCAGGGATCAAGAAACATTCTCGCAGCCTTTGTATTTTTCTTATCATCTGCTAGAAGCCAGAGGTCACCAAGTCTTCATTATGCTGCTGCTGCTGCTAAGTCACTTCAGTCATGTCCGACTCTGTGCGACCCCATAGACGGCAGCCCACCAGGCTCCCCCGTCCCTGGGATTCTCCAAGCAAGAATACTGGAGTGGGTTGCCATTTCCTTGTCCAGTGCATGAAAGTGAAAAGTGAAAGTGAAGTCGCTCAGTCGTGTCTGACTCTTCACGACCTCATGGACTGCAGCCTACCAGGCTCCTCCGTCCATGGGATTTTCCAGGCAAGAGTACTGGAGTGGGTTACCATTGCCTTCTCTGAGTCTTCATTATATTTGTGTTTAAATTCTAGAGGAGAGAGAGAAGAAGGGCTAGGTTCATTGCCCAACATTGTGGCCATCTTGAAAATGGGTGATTACAGCAAATATGTGGCATAGAGAAGAATACAGCTATGAGTGAGGGAGGTGCATGTTCCTGGTGCCACATGGCTTTATCTCATACCCTGTGAAGAATATTTTCCCCATGAAGAACAGCTCATTATTAAAGACAGTGGCATTTTAATTATGTTGTGAGTTTACCAGGGTTTGTGGACAATACTGTGAAGCTGGCCATCATTTAAAACACTGATTCTGAGTTCCAAATAGCCAATTTGCGAATCAAGTTAGAAATACAACTTATCTTCAAATTGGGCACTGCTTGCATTGCAGTTTGTGGAGCATATTTGTTCTACTCATTTCCCCAAATGGTTAATTTGTATGTAGCAGGGCAATAATATGAACAGGTGCTTAGTCTGTATAGAGAAACTGACACTCTCCTATAGCTAGACACTATTTATTCACATAGAGTGGAGACAATGATATAAAAACCTTATTGTGGTAGTTGCAAGTTTTTGTTCTGGATCAGAGAAAAGCTAAAGACCATATCTGTGTTAGCCAGCTCTCCGGTGTGGCAAGTATCCTAAAGCTATTGTGTCACTAGTGGCCACTCTGCACATGTTTGGCTGGTGGTCAGGCTGAGGAGGACCATGAGTAATGAAGGACCAGGACTGAACACTTACACTGGCTTTGACACATAGCATATGTCCAAAAATAGTGGCCAAGATAGTGTTTCATGTTTATTTTACCAGATTTTGCATTAAGATGATTGTAGGATGTCAATAATAGCTTGTGAGTGATCTTGAACAAGGGATATGGTTCTCCAAGAGGCCAGTTCTGACCCAGAGATCAGTCATGTAGGAGGGAGGCTCTTAAGATGAGATTTTATCTTTATCACATTTCTTATAGGAAAATGTAGGGAAGCAGGGCTGGACTGAGGGGAGAGTAGGGCTGTGGTGCAGTCACCACACAGCCTCCCTTGGCCAACCCTGCTCTGTGTGTAGGATGACCTTTCAGAATTTCCCTGGCTTGGGTCAGTGGGACTGACTCTGTCCTCTTGTATCCACCAGTCTTTGGATACAGGCTGCCCCTCCAAGAAAAGGATGTGACTTTGGCTCAGGAAATTCCCAGAGAGGGCTGACAGTGTCATCAGCAGGGGAAACGCTTCCTTCGGTCCTGAAGCGGGGTCTGGGCAGAGGTTCGTGGTCCCAGTTGAATAGGCTATTATAGGACCCTGGACACAGTGAGAGGAACTGGAAAAATATAATATGATCCTGATTTTTTGATTTATTGTTAAATCTTATAATAGCCTAAAAGTAGTTATTAACACTCCACTTTACAGAAGGACATGCGTAGGAAGAGGTAGCCTGCCCACAGCCAGGTGGGTGATAAGTACCTGAAGCAGAACCCAACTCAGTTTCTTTCCAAAGCTGCTGCTCCTTTGATTCTGTTTCTTGAACACGCTCAGGAACTTGTCACACAGGTTTTCAAAGCCAGGGCCAGTCCTGGACTGGCCTCAGACTGGATGAACACGGGCTAGGGGATCACTCCCGAGTGCCAGGCTTAGGGCAGGAAGGTTCCTAACAATTAGTGGCAGAGGCCTTGGTTGGAGCTTAGCTCACAATGAACAGAACTAGGGGAGAGTGATGACAGATCAGAGACCCAAAACTCAATGTTTCCACCTCAAAATGAAGGAGTTTGCTGACTGAAATGCAGTGGTTTATTAACAGGTGAAACAGGCTTTCAGATTAAGCTCACACTACACTAATCTGTAGAATATTAAAAAAAATAGCTCAATTTTCTATAGATTTGATCTTCTCTAAGAATCTCCTTTTATCTAGTTAGTGACGGGGATGAAAGTAAAAGATCCAAATCTACTCATTCTAGTCCAATAATTTATATAGGCTTTTAAGATGATTCAGAGTCTTTTATATCAGGTCCTAATCTTTTGGATTGCCCCCTCCCATGCTTCCTTTCCAGAACAATATTGGTGTGTATGGAGGTGGACATGACTTAGCCTGATGGTGCCAGGGAGAAATGGTGGAGGCCAGGAGCCATGACCAGGTACTGGTACTGCTTCCTCTCCGGGCCGCAGTTCCCCTTACCTGCCATTGAGGTCAGCTCAGGTCAAGCTGAGGTCTCTTCCCTCTGGCTCAGTCACGTCTCTGAGGACTTCCCTGAAGACCCAGCCTCCCCTTGCTTCTGACAGCTTGTGGGCCTGCCTGAAATTTGCTTGCAACTGATTTGATTCCCAGCTCTGATTTTTCTTGCTGGTTCCAGCCTCTGGGTCATCAAATCTTTCTTGCCAGCCAGCATATCAACTACCTTCAGCATCCCTCCATTGATGCATGTGGGAACCTCTACCTACTGATCATGCCCTCAGGATTAGGAAATCTTTAGACAGCTAGGTGCAGGCCTTCTATCTCTGACCAACAGGAAGAGGTGACACCTGACCTCTTTACATTAGAATGGCCATCCTGTTGCTTATCTGAGGATGGCTGGTTAAATCACTACCTCACCATCTCAGACAGAAATGGGGTCAAAGCATGCTGACTTTTGGCTTGACCCTCAGTTTTCTTCCCATGCCTCCTGCATTGGCTGAAAGGGTTTAATATTACCAAATAGTCTTTCTATCAGCTATGCCACATGCAGTGAATCCTCTTTGCACTCTTTCTTAGCACCCAATTGTCTGTGCAATACATCCCCACTGATATCTGCCTTAACTTCTGCAGACTTAGAGTGCCTCAGAATTAAACATTTTGCCAAAGTGGAGGAAAAAGCCTTTCTAAAACTTTGCATATAGTTCATTACCAAATTCAATAATTTAAAGGATCCCTTGGTTGCTTGATTGTATGGTCAAAATAAAAGAAAAAAATCTGTAGCTAAATTTCTCAGAAATTGAAATATTCATACACTAAGCCATTTCTTATGTAATTGTAATGGGTACTTTTAAGCCCACAGAATATGATCAGAAGTCTAAGAGGTCAAAAGAGCAATTTTAAATCATTAATATTAAAGACATATTTAGTCATTCCATTTCCTTTAAAAATCTCATCAGTATGTAGTTTACTTTCATTCCCTACTGACAGACCATTTCTAACATTTGACAGCTTAGCAGTGTTTTTACTAATCTCATATTCTGAAGTGTTGTGTAGTTGACAGTTTGGTACCCGGTGTCATCCGTGGGCCAGCAGACCCGGCATCACCTGCAGTTTGTTAGAAATGCAGAGTGCGGGCACACCCCAGACCTACTGAATCTGAAGTTCAGCAAAGTCCGCAGTGGTCTTGTGTGCACATTACCATCTGAGACGCACTGGTCAGCAACTCTGGTGAAAACCCTCTAAAGAGACATCATAATTCACTCAGTGTTCTTATAACCATTTACAGCAAATGGAGAGGGCAATGGCATCCCACTCCAGTACTCTTGCCTGGAAAATCCCATGGATGGAGGAGCCTGGTAGGCTGCAGTCTATGGGGTCGCTAAGATTCGGACATGACTAAGCGACTTCACTTTCACTTTTCACTTTCATGCATTGGAGAAGGAAATGGCATCCCATTCCAGTGTTCTTGCCTGGAGAATCCCAGGGATGGCAGAGCCTGGTGGGCTGCCATCTATGGGGTCGCACAGAGTTGGACACGACTGAGGTGACTTAGCAGCAGCAGTAGCAGTTACAGCAAATAATAAAGTGGAATCAAACCATCCCCTTTGCACTCTGGATTACAGAGGATTATTTTTTCATATCTGTGCCCCCCTTTTTTCCAACAATTGAAATAGAGGAAGCTGTTCACTTGGTGTACCTGGGTTATGCCTGTTCTGGGCTCTGTTAGTTTCTGCATCAGTCAAGCCAGCTGAGAGCAGCTGTGGCCCAGCTTTGTCAGCAGTTCTTCGGGCCACCTGTTACAACAATCGACATTAGAACACTCCCAGGCAATCCTGTGTGTAGTTCTTTCCTCCTTCATTCCCCAGTAAGAGCCCACAGTAACTGAAAGCAACATAAATTACTTGTCAAAAGTAAATCTCTATGAAGAAAAGCAGCTGTGTTACATGGAAGGGACCTAATTTTCCTGAGTAGTTCCCTTCCTCCCCATCCTAAAACCGCAGGAGAGAGAGGAGTGGAAGGATGGGTTACAAAATTCCCCTCCTCCCCCAATCCCTCTAGGAAAGGCCTCTACAGCCAAAGAAAAATGAAGATCTAAACAAAGATACTGTTAATGTAGGCCAAACCCAGAAGAGTCAGGATAATTGAGGATAAGAGTTCCTTTGTTCTCCCTTCCCACTCCCTGCTATTTTCTCCTGGCTCATTCCTCCACTTAACTTTATCCTCAACAATTGCCCTACCTTTTTAGCATTCCAAGAATACCTCTGAGCATCTACCTCTTCCTGTGTACACCCACCCCTTCCTGCTCAATAGTCTTTTGTGGCTTGGGTAACTCAGCAGATAGACTGATGTAGAGTCATGCCTATATCTCTGTTCTTTGATGATAGGGGACTAGAACCCATAAACAGGCACATTCAGTGGCATCAAGCAGAGTTTAAGGAGGAAAGAGGGCAGTGAGGGCACAGAATCGAGTGTGCCTGGTGATGGTTCTAAGCTATTGGCTTTTATTAGGCAGGTTCAGAGATGATTATAAATAAAGATGATAACAATGGCTTCATTTGAACACCCATGGCATGTTTGTTTACTTGTTACAGATTTTTGAGACAGATATCATTATTATTATCACCATCATCACTGCTTTAGGGAACTAAGGCTCTAAGAAATGAATAAGAAATCCACAGTTAGTAAACTGTGATATCAGGATTCATACCCAGCTTTGATTCCCAAGTCACTACTCTTGCTACAATGGCCTGCTTCCCTTATGGGTATCCTAGCAGATGGGCATAGCATGAACACAGACATGTCTGGCAACAAGACGATACATGGATATACAGCCAGGTAGCCATATGGTGGGCATTAGGAAAGTCTGCTTGGAAGTAATAGAACATCTGCTGTGGGCCTAGGGTTCACGGGCAGAATTTGAATACTGAAAGTGTGGTTAAAAGCCAAGTAGGGTCTAGTCTTAGGAGAATGAAGTTTCTTGGCAATTATCAATTGTAGGCTCTCTATCTGAGTAGAAGTGAAAAGGAAAAGTTAAAATTTTACATAACCTCCTTCTCATTCTGCTGCTGTAACTCAGCTTGCACCTTGCAAAGTCTAAATCACATAGGTCACGTAGTCTCAGAAAGTGAGGACTTGCAATACTAGGAACTGGAGTTTATCTCACTTACCCTTGTCTTGCTCTTTGCAATCACCCAGCCTCTGCAAACCTGCTTACTCATGCCTGTCCAGGCCAGGCATCCCCGTCTCCATCTTGACTGCTGTTCCCGCACGAGTGTGAAACCTCTTAGTTTAAACCAGCCTATTAACAGCTAGTGTTGCCCACTACAGTCTGTCTGTAAAAACTCTGTAATCCCTTTGTTCAGGGCTCAGAGCTTGGAGTGTTAACTCCTCTGGGCCCGCCGGTGTAATAAATCTGAGTTCTCCAACTTTCCAAGTGTGGTGCTTGGTTTCTCGAGTACTAGTTTCTGCAACAGAAGTAATTATCTGGAATAGAATATGGGGGCTGAGTCCTAGCAGCCAGTTACTGAGAAGAACTAGGAACAAGGATAAAGTGGGAACAACAAGGAAATGAGAAAATTGTGTTTCATTTTCACTAGAAATTTAGACCTGTGAATTGTGGGATTTCCTCTAATGAGTACAGAACTGGTTCTAGACCAGGATGCAATGGAATCTGAAGGTGGAGATTCAGGCAAAGAGGGGACATTTTCTGGGGCTTCCCTTTGAGGTAGTAGAAATTTCAGTGGAAATTATAGAAACTCATAGAATTTCAGTGGAAATCATAGAAACTTAAGGACTCTATGGTGAAACAGAATATTGTATGAAGGTGTTATGCTTTCTATTGCTAGGACTTTCGCAAGCATTCAGTGGTTTCTGTTGGCACTTATTCACCCTTAACTGTGGCCCCAAGGACCTCTCTAATGTGTCCCTGTCTGGTTTTCTCACCTCCTCCTTAACAGTTTCTCTTTCACTCACTGTTCTCTGTCAGGATTGCTCAAAGGAAATGCTGGTATTTTGGGTGGAAATTTTCTTTCTGGAGCAGACTTTTGCCCATAGTGCTAGATATTTAATATTTAATGTCCTTGGCTCCTGTTCATGAAACAGCAGGAACACCCCCAGGCTATCATGTGACAATCAGAAGTGCTCCCACACATTTCTGACCCTCCAGTGAAGACTGCCTCTGTGGTTTTCTGGCATGTCCTTACTTTAATATGCCAAGCTTGTTCCTGTCTCAGGACTGTCATGTTTGCCTTGGATGTTCCTCCCATGATGTTTCATATTACTTTTCGTTTTTCAGTCTCCATCTCACTTTCTCTAAGAGCATTTCCTAACCCCCATTCTGAGCGTTTACCGTGATATTACTTTCTTTGCTTCTTTCTCTTTCCCCTTGCTCTCACTGGAGTGAAACCTTTATGGGAAGGGGACCTTGTACTTCACTTTCACCATGCACATTGACACGCAGGGGAGTGCCTGGTGCATAATAGGTTCCTCAAGTGTTTTTTAATTTTATGAATTAAAAATTAATTTTGAGTGTAATGAATGAAGGGGAAGATGATTACTTTCCAATATCCTATATAAGAGATTTCTACATTGCATATGAAGTTGGGTTTTTATCAACAGGAAGAAGATTCTATTGCATTCTTTTCTATAGCTTCTGGAGTATTTGAAGCAGGAGAAATTCTTCTTGGTGAGCTTCTAATGTCCTGTTTGCATTATTTACCTAAAGATATATATGACTCTACAGTTAACAGCATAATTAAATCCCCCTCTTAGAAAAGACATTTTAATGATAAACTAGGTCTTCACCTCATCAAGACAAAACTGCAGGACATAGATTTACAAATATGACATCCCAATATTGAACATAACCTAGTCTCACCAGAATGACTGGGAAGATCATGGAATTAGTGGAGAGCCTTGAGCAAGCTTCTTGATATTAAAAAAAAGTCAAGAAGCCATTCATCCATTTTTGTTGCATTATCCCTTGGATTCCAGGTGATCTGATGAGCACTGAGAGATGATAATTTGAGGGACCACTTCATCCAGCTGTCACTGAAATCAAGAATGGCCCCAGAGGAGGCTTATTTGGTTCAAAACATTTTAGTCCTCTTATAAATTAAGTGTAGAAGGGATTGGAGTCTGGTTGGTTCACTAATACCATTGTTTCCAGGTATCACACAGCCCTCTACACTTAGTTTATAAGAGGACTAAAATGTTTTGAACCAAATAAGCCTCCTCTGGGGCCATTCTTGATTTCAATGACAGCTGGATGAAGTGGTCCCCCAGACCCCAGGAGTTCTTTGAGAGGTTTCTGAGAAGAGCATGGCTGAGGTTGCTTTACATTTGTTCACTGTTTTCAGTTCATATCCCCTACCTGGGTCAAACTGGACCTTGCTTTAGAGATCTAACACTTCACAGTTCTAAAACTTATATCCATACTATGCTAATCCTTTCAGATACTTTTAGATCCACCCCACCCTTCCTTATTCTCTTCTGTACCAAAGGGTTGACTTTTTGCAAATGACGTTTCCCAGATCTCTTGCCATCTAGCTTCAGTTAGGTTAGGCCAGTGAGAGGCACTGGAGCAGAACTGGCGGGCAAGAAACGGGAGCAGCTGGAGTGTTTCCCCTCCTTCCTGCCTCAGTGCCCATCCCTGGCTGTGTCCCCTCTGTGGTTCTGGCTCTTACTGATGACCTCCACCCTGAGCTGAATAGCCCCATCAGCGATGGTCAGCTTTATGTCCACTTACCTAAGCTATAGGTTCTAATGCTAGATGTTGCAGTGAAGGTTTTTGTGGATGTGATTAACATTTACCACCAGCTGACTTTAAGTAAAGCAGATTACCCTCCAAAATGTGAGTGGGCTTCATCCACTCAGTTGAAGGTCTTAAGAGCAAGGACTGAAGTTTCCCAAAGAAGAAGCAGTGCTGGTTCAAGGTTGCAACATCACATTTTACCTCAATTTCTAGCTGCCAGCCAGCTTCACAAATTTCTAACTTGCCAGCCCCTGCAATCACACGAACCTATCCTATTCCTCTCTCTCTTTCTTCTCTCTCACTCCTCTCTCTCCCTTTCCTTCCCCTTTCTTTCCTGCCCCCATTGGTTCTGTTTCTCCAGAGAACCTTCATACGCCCCTTCTTTCCATTGTCTTTCCAGCCTTGAGGGTAACAGTGACTTCGTATAATTGTTTATCTCTGGAATTACTTCCAGCTCCTTTGTGAACCAGTTCTCTGCATTCAGTTCTCGCTATTGAACTATAATATGGGTATTGTCTTCCTAACTGAATCCAGCTTTATCCCAAGGAAGATTTTTAAGTCATTCAAAATCTAATCTGTTCTTCTCTTAGGACAGATAGGAGGCCTGGTTCTTTAGCACTTAAATATAAAGGGATAGCACTCAAGAAAACTTTATAAAAAAGAAGAGCCTGTATTACTATGCTATTCTCTGTTCCTGTCTAGTTTAGAATTAACAGTTGTAAAAGAATGAAATAATGCCGTTTGCAGCAACACAGATGGACCTAGAGACTGTCGTTATGAATGAAGTAAGTCAGAGAAAGACAAATATCATTTGATATTGTTTATATGTGGAAGTCAAAAAATGTTACATATGAACTTATTTACAAAACAGAAATAGAGTCACAGATGTAGATAACAAACTTATGGTTACCGGGCAGGTGTTGGTGGGGGGCGGGGCAGGAAGTGAAGAAGGGATAAATGGAGAGATCATGATTGACATATACACACTACTATAAATAAAATAACTAACAAGGACATACAGTATAGCACAGGGAACACTACTCAATAATCTGTAACAGCCTATATTGGAAAAGAATCTGAAAAAGAGTGCATGTGTATATATATATGACTGATTCACTTTGCTGTACACCTGAAACTATTACAACATTGTAATCAACCATATTGCAATAAAATTTTTTAAAAAAGAAGTGACAATTGTGGATGAGAAAAAGTTGTTGGGTGAAGCACTTCTATGGTTGAACAGACCACTAGAGGAGGCCTTGACTTTGGGTATGGATGTTGGCTGGAGTGGGGAGAGGGAAGTTAGGTGAGTGAAGCTGTGGCTGAGTATGAGAGAGGCAGAGGGTAGAACTGAGTAGATGGGATCTGTGTGAAGGAGCAGGACTGCTTGTTTGCATGTGAGTAGGACTCTGTGTGAGTTTGTGTGGAAGTAGGGCTTGGCAGTGTGTGTGTGTGTGCATGTGCATATGTGACTGGGTGTGTATGCCCACGTGCATAGGACTGTAAGCGGGACTGTAAGCGTGGGTGAGTACATGTGACCAAAGTTGGATATTTCTGTAAAGGAGAGCATGGGATTGAGTGTAAGTATACTTATGTTTTTGTCCTCCTAAAATTCATGTGTTGAAACCTAACCCCTAGTATGACAGTATTAGCAAGTAGGACCTTTGGGATGTGCTTATCTTCCATGAGATGAATGAGATTAGTGTCCTTATAAATAATAATATTAGTGCCCTTATAATCTCATGAATGAGATTAGTGCCCTTATAAAAGAGACCACAGAGAGCTCCCTTGTCCTTTCACCATGTGAGGACATAGAAAAAATACACTGTCTGTGAGCCAAGAAGAGGCCCTCATCAGATCTGCTGGCCTCTTGATCTTGGACTTCCAGCCTACAGAACTGCAGGAGAGAAATGTTTGTAGTTATTGTCACCTAGTTTATGGTATTTTTGCATAGAAGTCTGAACAGACTAAGATGTCTTACATATGAAATGGAGAAGGTCTGTGTGAGTGCTCTGTGACAATATACTTATTGTAGAGTAAGTTGAGGAGAGGAATTATAAGAGAATAACGAGAACAGGAGGACAGGGTGAAGGAATGAGAATCAGTCAGCCTATACTCTGCAGCATAAACACGTGGGCTCCATCAGCCTAGAAACCAGATTCCTGGGAAGCAGATATGACCTGCAGTATATAGGGAGAGACCTTCTTAGATACTTCTGATAGAGCATGGGCTAATTCCAAGGTGTTCAGTTCAGTTCAGGTCAGTCGCTCAGTTGTGTCTGACTCTTAGCGACCCCATGGACTGCAGCACGCCAGGCCTCCCTGTCCATCACCAACGCCCAGCGTTTACTCAACCGCTGATGCCATCCAACCATCTCATCCTCTGTCGTCCCCTTCTCCTCCCACCTTCAGTCTTTCCCAGAATCAGGGTCTTTTCAAATGAGTCAGTTCTTTGCATCAGGTGGCCAAAGTATTGGAGTTTCAGCTTCAGCATCAGTCCTTCCAATGAATATTCAGGACTGATCTCCTATAGGATGGACTGGTTGGATCTCCTTGCTGTCCAAGGGATTCTCAAAAGTCTTTTTCAACACCACATTCAAAAGAATCAATTCTTCAGAGCTCCGCTTTCTTTATAGCCTGACTCTCACATCCATACATGACTACTGGAAAAACCATAGCTTTGACTAGATGGACCTTTGTTGGCAAAGTAATGTCTCTGCTTTTTAACATACTATCTAGGTTGGTCATAGCTTTTCTTCCAAGGAGCAAGCGTTTTTGAATTTCATGGCTGCAGTCACCATCTGCAGTGATTTTGGAGCCCCCCAAAATAAAGTCTGTCACTGTTTCCACTGTTTCCCCATCTATTTGCCATGAAGTGACGGGACCAGATGCCATGATCTTAGTTTACTGAATGTTGAGTTTTAAGCTAACTTTTTCACTCTCCCCTTTCACTTTCATCAAGAGGCTCTCCAGTTCTGCTTCACTTTCTGCCATAAGGGTGGTGTCATCTGTGTATCTGAGGTTATTGATATTTCTCCCAGCAATCTTGATTCCAGCTTGTGCTTCCTCCAGTCCAACATTTCTCATGATGTAGTCTGCATATAAGTTAAATAAGCAGGGTGACAATATACAGCCTTGATGTACTCCTTTTCCTATTTGGAACCAGTCTATTGTTCCACATCCAGTTCTAATTGTTGCTTCTTGGCCTGCATACAGATTTCTCAGGAGGCAGGTCAGGTGGTCTGGTACTCTCATCTCTTTCAGAATTTTCCACAGTTTGTTGTGATCCACACAGTCAAAGGCTTTGGCATAGTCAATAAAGCAGAAGTAGATGCTTTTTTGATGATCCAATGGATGTAGGTAATTTGATCTCTGGTTCCTCTGCTTTTTCTAAATCCAGCTTGAACATCTGGAAATTTACGGTTCACATTACTCTTGAAGTCTGGCTTGGAGAATTTTGAGCATTACTTTGCTAGCATGTGAGATGAGTACAATTGTGTGGTAGTTTGAGCACTCTTTGGCATTGCCTTTCTTTGGGATTGGAATGAAAACTGATGTTTTCCAGTCCTGTGGCCACTGCAGAGTTTTCCAAATGTGCTGGCATATTGACTGCAGCACTTTCACAGCATCATCTTTTAGGATTTGAAATAGCTCATATGGAATGCCATCACCTCCATTAACTTTGTTCATAGTGATGCTTCCTTAGGCCCTGTTGACTTCTCATTTCAGGATGTCTGGCTTTAGGTGAGTGATCACACCATTGTGATTATCTGGGTCATGAAGAGCTTTTTGTATAGTTCTTCTGTGTATTCTTGCCACCTCTTCTTAATATCTTCTGCTTTTGTTAAGTCCGTACCATTTCTGTCCTTTATTGTGCCCATCTTTGCATGAAAATTTCCCTTGGTATCTCTAGCTTTCTTGAGAAGATCTCTAGTCTTTCCATTCTATTGTTTTCCTCTATTCCTTTGCATTGATTGCTGAGGAAGACTTTCTTATCTCTCCTTGCTATTCTTGGAACTCTGCATTCAAATGGGTATATCTTTGCTTTTCTCCTTTGCCTTTCGCTTTCTCTTCTTTTCATAGCTGTTTGTAATCCTCCTCAGACAATCATTTTGCCTTTTTGTATTTCTTTTCCTTGGGGACAGTCTTGATCACTGCCTCCTGAACAATGTCATGAACCCCTGTCCATAGTTCTTTAGGCACTCTATCAGATCTAATCCCTTGAATCTATTTGTCACTTCCACTGTATAGTTGTAAGGGATTTGATTTAGGTCATACCTGAATGGTGTAGTGGTTTTCCCTACTTTCTTCAGTTTGAGTTTGAATTTGGCAATAAAGAGTTCATAATATTAGCCACAGTCAGGTCCCGGTCTTGGTCTTGTTTTTGCTGACTGTATAGAGTTTCTCCATCTTTGGCTGCAAAGAATATAATCAATCTGATTTTGGTACTGACCATCTGGTGATGTCCACGTGCAGAGTCTTCTCTTGTGTTGTTGGAAAAAGGTGTTCGCTATGACCAGTGTGTTCTGTTAGCAAAACTCTGTTAGGCTTTGCCCTGCTTCATTCTGTACTCCAAGGCCAAATTTGTCTGTTACTCCAGGTGTTTCTTGACTTCCCACTTTTGCATTCCAGTCCCCTATGATGAAAAGAACATCTTTTTGGGGTGTTAGTTCTAGAAGGTCTTGTAGGTCTTCATAGAACCCTTCATCTTCAGCTTCTTCAGCATTATTAGTCAGGGCGTAGACTTGGATTACTGTGATATCGAATGGTTTGCCTTGGAAACAAACAGAGATCATTCTGTCGTTTTTGAGATTGCATCCAAGTACTGCATTTCGTACTCTTTTGTTGACTATGATGGCTACTCCATTTCATCTAAGGGATTCTTGCCCACAGTAGTAGATATAATGGTCATCTGAGTTAAATTCACCCATTCCAGTCCATTTTAGTTCACTGAAATCTAAAATGCTGATGTTCACTCTTGCCATCTCCTGTTCGACCATCTCTAATTTTCCTTGATTCATGGACCTAACATTCCAGGTTCCTATGCAATATTGCTCTTTACAGCATCGGACGTTACTTCCATCATCAGTCACATCCATAGCTGGGTGGTGTTTTTGCTTTGGCTCCATCTCGTCATTCTTTCTGTAGTTATTTCTCCACTGATCTCCAGTAGCATATTGGGCACCTATTGACCTGGGGAATTCATCTTTCAGTGTCCTATCTTTTTGCCTTTTCATAGTGTTCATGGAGTTCTCAAGGCAAGAATACTGAAGTGATTTGCCATGCCCTTCTCCAGTAGATCACGTTTTGTCAGAACTCTCCACCATGAGCCATCCATCTTGGGTGGCCCTACTGGGCATGGCTCATAGTTTTATTGAACTAGACAAGGCTCTGGTCCATGTGATCAGATTGGTCCATGTGGCCATTCCATGGTGTAGACTTCTCAGAGCTCATTGTGGAGACCAGGTAGATGATTGACGGCCCAGTGAGGGAAGATATGAAGCTGTGACAAAATAATTACATTTAATTAATTGAGATTTTAATTTTATCTCTTCTCAACTACAGTATCCACCCAAACTTGAAAAATTGTATTCATCACAGAGATCCTAACACACACACCAAAGAGGTTTAATGAAGCAAGCTAGTCTTGGCAGTCTAGTCTTTTTTCCATCACTGAGCAGGTACATCCTGTTATGTTCTATACTGCCCCTGCCCCGTTCTCTTTCTTTTATGCTCACTTATGTTACAGAACTAATTTCATCCAATTGAAACTGAAAGACTGATTATTGCCCTTAGATAAATAAGTAAAGAGATTAAATTGAAAGTCTGAATTATACCTACGTGTCAGGATTGGTTGCAGTAAGTTATGAAAAGTTTATTTAGAAGAAGGATGTGTCTTTGCTTTTCAATGAATAACCAAAATATTGATGTGGTTGTTAGATAATGTTTCCATTGGAGCCAAAGAATATAGTATATGAAGAGGAAAAGTTAAAATTTTACCTCCTTCTGCCTTTGTAGCTCAGTACTCTTGCCTGGAAAATCCCATGGAAGGAGGAGCCTGGTAGGCTGCAGTACACGGGGTCGCTAGGAGTCGGACACGACTGAGCGACTTCACTTTCACTTTTCACTTTCATGCATTGAAGAAGGAAATGGCAACCCAATCCAGTGTTCTTGCCTGGAGAATCCCAGGGATGGGGGAGCCTGGTGGGCTGCCGTCTATGGGGTCACACAGAGTCAGACATGACTGAAGCGACTTAGCAGCAACAGCAGCAGCCTTTGTAACTCAGTTTGCTCCTTGAAAAATCTAGATCATGTAGGTCTCAGAAAGTAGGGACTCACAATACTAGGAACTGGAGCTTATCTCACTCACCCTTGTCCTGCTTTTTGCAATCTCCCTAGCCCCTGCAAACCGGCAAACCTGCTTAGTCATGCCTGTCCGTGTATAAAAAACTCTGTAACCCCTTTGATCGGGGCTCAGAGCTTGGGGTGTTAACTCCTCTGGGCCTGCTGGCGTAATAAACCTGAGTTCTCCAACTCTCCAAGTGTGGTACTTGGTTTCTCGAGTACTGGTTTCTGCAACATATATAATCATCTCTAGATGGTAAGTTAAAAGTTTATTAGCTAAGTTCCATGAACTAAGTTCCAAGAATCCCTTGAAGTCATATTCAGAAATCTGAAGATGTGTTTTTCTGGATGGAGCATCCACAGTGTGCATTGAAGTCTTGAATGGAGACCCTGACCTCCCAAGGTTAAGAACCACTGTTTTAGAGATTACCTCCCCTACAGATGCTGAGTTCCTTGTGGGACTTCTGTATTAGTGGTTTCACTGAAGCTGCTCCTGCTGCTTTGGCTAGTGCTGGTTCTGCCTGGGCTTGACCTTCACCTTGTTGCTATTACAGAAACCTTGCAATCCTTAGAGTCAGCACCAAAGGGAAAGAAAAGGAGAGATAATTTGCTATCTATTCACATCAAATGTAGTATAAATAAATTCAGTTTATCTGTATATATAATACTTTTTTATTGCATCAGTTTCCATGGCAACTAGTTCTTTAAAATATTCTACTCCTTTGGAATTTAGGTTTGTTCATTCAATACCTTATTCCAAATATTGGCATATTATAATTTTGCTCATTTTAGATAATATTTTTTCAAAATCAAGGAAAGCTTCTCTTTCTCTTGAACTATTTTTTTTTTCCTGTGCTGCAGTTACCAGCAGGGAGTTGCGTCTGTTTTTGTGTATATGTAGGGTAGATCCAGATTTGTGGGACTTCAAGTTTATACAGTTCTGGGCCCTTCTTTAAAAAAAAGAATACCTATTATGCATGCAGCAATGCTAAGGACTTTCTCTGGGCCTTGGGTGGGTGAGGGGTCTTGAATCTTGGACATTACCTAGGGCATCATTGGGGGTTCCGTGGTGGCTCAGATGGTAAAGAATTTGCATGCAATGCAGGAGACCTGGGTTCAATCCCTGGGTCGGGAAGATCCCCTGGAGAAGGGAATGGCTAGTCACTCCAGTATTCTTGCCTGAAAAATCCCATGGACAGAGGAGCCTGGTGGTTTACAGTCCATGGGGTTGCAAAGAGCCGAACATGACTGAGAGACTAACAAGGTATCATTAGCATCACCTTATGCGAATGCATGCCCCTGAGAAACAAACCTGTTTAACTTTTTAATGTTGGGGCCAGGGGTTAACTTTGACCAATTTGTTTAATTTTAACTCCACCCTTAAGAAGAGCTAACTGGCCAAATCATTTATTCAATGTTAACTTGAGGAATTTAAACAAATTTAAACTATGCCTGAAATCCACAAGAATTCAAGTACCATAAGCATTGTAGTGCTAAATGGGCAGTTCAGGGGAGAGTTGGTTCAATTTACAAGTTCAAAAACAACTTGTTTCCTTGAGATCCTCAGAGAAGTGTCCTGGTTTAGAAAGAAAAAAAATACAGAAAGGAAGCTTTGTTCTAAAAGTCAACTTTATATTTAGGAGGTTGGTTGCTTCACACTCCTTGGCTCTGAGTAAATTAGTAAGGAGAAAAACAATGCTGTCATGAAACTATCAGTGGGATTTATTTGTTTCAGAAATAATTGTGAATGGGATGAGAAAGAAAATGTGTGAATGAGAGACATTGGAATGAGCTCCATAGAAATAAAATTTCATATATAAACAAATGTTGATGTGGGCATGCAAACAAAATTTTCGAATGTCCCATTAATTTTTCATTTTATCATTAATTTGTAAGCTGCTAAAGATTCTGAATTTATTGAAGAAACATCTGATTGCATAAAAAAAAAAAAAAAAAAACTTTCCTGGCTTTAAGAAGCAACAAGCTTAGGAGAAAAAAATGTACAAGAATTCTTACTATAAGGGCAAGGTGAAAACATTGCATTTCCTCTATAGTTGTACTGCATAATCTAAAGATGTCTGGAAAGGAGCCAATCAATTAAAAATACAGCTAGGGAACTGTTCAGGGAGAAAGCTTATGGCAGTAGCAGTCCATGAAAACATTCACTTTCTCTTTCTCTCTTCCCAAGTGAAAAATAAACTTTGATTATCCCTTTATCAAAGAAGGGTATTCAATTGCCAGTGAAATGTGGAAATTGCATCTCTTAAACAGCATAGTATCCAATTATCCTTATAGAAAATATTTTTTTCTGTTACATACTTTAAAAAGATATAATGTCTCCTTTGATGTGATTATTATTTTTGTGTGTGCAAATAGCCCCATTTAGAATAATATTTAAAACTCTGCCATGGATTTCTTGAGGCCTTCTCCTTTGATTAGGACCTTGAGTAGATAATTAAAGCTGGATGTTAATAGAAATAATTCTCAAAGGTGGTCCTTGCCCAGGAGTCATTATAAAACTTAAAATGTATTATACATTTCTCATTGCTATGAATGCAAGCATACATGTGTGTATGTTTATGTGTCTTGTGGGAAGATGTAGGCTTAATAAGTATAATTTCTGTGGCAGTCTTTAACAAGATCCTCTCAATATCTGTCTCTTCATGTCCTGGGCTCACAGTAGGATTGAACTCCATGATTCCATGGTCCTCTTACCCCTGGGTTTGGATCATGTGACCAGTTCTAGCCAAATATGTATGTGCAAAGGTGACATTTGTTACTCCGGCTGATTGCAAGTCTCACTGGATCTCTGTTTTGCCCACTGTGCTGTTTGAAATGGTGGCTGTTCCAAGACTATGGGTTTTTGAATGACTAAGATCAGCAACTAAAGGCAAAGGAGAAAAGGAAAGATATACCCATTTGAATGCAGAGTTCCAAAGAATAGCAAGGAGAGATAAGAAAGCGATCCTCAGTGATCAGTGCAAAGAAATAGAGGAAAACAATAGAATGGGAAAGAGCAGAGATCTCCTCAAGGAAATTAGTGATTCCAAAGGAAATTTTCATGCAGAGATGGGCACAATAAAGGCCAGAAATGGTATGGACCTAACAAAAGCAGAAGATACTAAAAAGAGGCAGCAAGAATACGCAGAAGAACTATACAAAAAGATCTTCACGACCCAGATAATCACGATGGTGTGATCACTCACCTAAAGCCAGACATCCTGGAATGCAAAGTCAGGTGGGCCTTAGGAAGCATCACTATGAACAAAGCTAGTGGAGGTGATGGAATTCCAGTTGGGCTATTTCAAATCCTAGAAGATAATGCTGTGAAAGTGCTGCAGTCAATATGCCAGCACATTTGGAAAACTCAGCAGTGGCCACAGGACTGGAAAAGGTCAGTTTTCATTCCAATCCCAAAGAAAGGCAATGCCAAAGAGTGTTCAAACTACCGCACAATTGCACTCATCTCACACGCTAGTAAAGTAATGCTCAAAATTCTCCAAGCCAGACTTCAAGAGTACGTGAACCGTGAATTTCCAGATGTTCAAGCTGGATTTAGAAAAGGCAGAGGAACCAGAGATCAAATTGCCAATATCTGTTGGACCATCAAAAAAGCAAGAGAGTTCCAGAAAAACATCTACTTCTGCTTTATTGACTATGCCAAAGCCTTTGACTGTGTGGATCACAACAAACTGTGGAAAATTCTTCAAGAGATGGGAGTACCAGACCACCTGACCTGCCTCCTGAGAAATCTGTATGCAGGCCAAGAAGCAACAATTAGAACTGGATGTGGAACAATAGACTGGTTCCAAATAGGAAAAGGAGTACGTCAAGGCTGTATATTGTCACCCTGCTTATTTAACTTATATGCAGAGTACATCATGAGAAATGTTGGACTGGAGGAAGCACAAGCTGGAATCAAGATTGCTGGGAGAAATATCAATAACCTCAGATACACAGATGACACCACCCTTACGGCAGAAAGTGAAGCAGAACTGGAGAGCCTCTTGATGAAAGTGAAAGAGGAGAGTGAAAAAGTTGGCTTAAAACTCAACATTCAGTAAACTAAGATCATGGCATCTGGTCCCGTCACTTCATGGCAAATAGATGGAGAAACAGTGGAAACAGTGACAGACTTTATTTTGGGGGGCTCCAAAATCACTGCAGATGGTGACTGCAGCCATGAAATTCAAAAACGCTTGCTCCTTGGAAGAAAAGCTATGACCAACCTAGATAGTACATTAAAAAGCAGAGACGTTACTTTGCCAACAAAGGTCCATCTAGTCAAAGCTATGGTTTTTCCAGTAATCATGTATGGATGTGAGAGTTAGACTATAAAGAAAGCTGAGCACTGAATAATTGATTCTTTTAAACTGTAGTGTTGGAGAAGACTCTTGAGAATCCCTTGGACTGCACGGAGATCAAGTGAGTCAATCCTACAGGAAATCAGTCCTGAATATTTATTAGAACGGCTGATGTTGAAGCTGAAACTCCAATACTTTGGCCACCTAATGTGAAGGACCGACTCATTGAAAAAGACCCTGATGCTGGGAAGGATTGAAGGCGGGAGGAGAAGGGGATGACAGAGGATGAGATGGTTGGATGGCATCTCCGACTCGATGGACATGAGTTTGAGCAAACCCCGGGCGTTGGTGATGGACAGGGAGGCCTGGTGTGCCGCAGTCCATGGGATCACAAAAAGTTGGACACGATTGAGTGACTGAACTGAACTGAAAATCAGCAGCACCTTTGGTTGATCTATTATGGAGATATTACATGAGTAAGAAAGAAAACTTTCCTGCTTACCCCATCAGAACTTGGGATTATCTAATATTATGGCATACACTTTACTATTCAGACTTCTATAGGCTGACAGTAGGGCACATTTGGGGACAGTTTACCCAAAGTATTATTTTGGTGACTCAAGTTGGAGAAAAGAAGTCCCATTTGATACCTGGAGCTGCCATCTCTAGAAATATAGGGCAATTACATCAGTTTTTACAGATTCCAGTTTGTTTTTTGACTAGGACTCCAAAGAGTTTGTTGGGGCTTCTCAGATAGTACTAGTAGTAAAGAATTTGCCTGCCAATGCAGGAGACCCAAGAGATGCCAGTTCAGTCCCTGGGTAGGGAAGATCCCCTTTATTAGGAAATGGCAACCTGCTCCAGTATTCTTGCCTGGGAAATCCCATGGACAGAGGAGCCTGGTGAACTAAAGTCCATGGGGCTGCAAAGAGTTGGACATGACTGACTAAGCACCCATGCACGCCGAATAGTTTGTTAGTCTCTACTCTACAATATTTTTTAGATATTTAAAGCTAAATAAATCACTTGGAAAAATCCATTTTTGCCTCTAGAGCTATTCATCGACTGCTTTCAATAGTAGAGACCAGTTCCCACTGTCTGTGATACCCCAGAAGCATTGCTAGTTTTTCTTTACAAAAGTGAAGCTTCAAGTAACCATAATCTTGATTTATAATATACATTAATACAATGCCATAACTGATAGTTTTGATGGGGCAGGGGGAATCTCTCATTAAGCATGTTTTATTGATTGCAGAGTTTAACAGCCAAAAATATTATAGAGAGTGTTGGGTGATGTCTAAAAAATGCTGTGTTTGTTGGCAGAATCTAGGTGAATCTTAATTTCCAACAGAATGTTACTTTTTTTGAGGCAGGAGCCAAATGCTGTATTGTTTTAGCCAAGCTTCTTGAAAGATTAACCTATAATTTCTTCCCCTGTTTTCTGACACTGTTACTCACTGTAGTAAAGTTTTAGTCACCATCTCCACACTAAGCCTGCTCTTGAAAAGATTTGCTCGAATCATCAAGATCTTTGTACACTTTGTAGACTTACTGTTTTGATCTCTATACAGCCTTTTGAACTGATCAGTCTCTTCCTTCTTGAAACTCTTCCCTCCCTTCCTTCCTTGACTCCACTCTAGCTTGGAGGTTCTGTTTGTCTCCATCCTAAAATTCCATTGTGGGCACAAGAACTATATTGAAAATATTCACCTGCTGCTGCTTTGATTAAGATCCTCCACGTAGCTCCTACCTTCAGCAAATCAAACAGAATTCATGGTCTTCACTTTTCCAGCTCAAATTCTGTTCTTTCTTTTGTGTTTTCATTCTTTTTTTAAAAAAGTCTTTATTGAATTTGTTACAATATTGCTTCCATTTTATGTTTTGGGTTTTGGAGCACATGGCATGTGAGATCTTATTCCCCAACCAGGGACAGAACCAGGACTCCCAGTAATGGAAGGTGAAGTCTTAATTACTAGACTGCCAGGGAAGTCCCTGTGTTTTCATTCTTGATGAATGAAACTTCCCTCTGTTGAGCTATTAAATCAGGAACATGGAAGTCATTATTGAACCTTCATATATATGTTTAAATCCCATTGTTTCACTAGCCTACAAATTTCTTGAATTTATCTTTCTCTGTATATTGTTAAAACTGTCATATTTCTCTTTGTCTTTTTTTCATGAATTAATATAGAAGCTTCCTAATCAGTTCACTTTCCTCTTGTCTAAGCTTTCTAATTTATCTTCCAGAGGGATGTCAGAATAATCTTTCTGAAGACAAATCAGAGCATTTCATTCCTTTGAGCAAAACCCGTTAGTGGCTCTCCATTGATTTAAAATTATACTCTAAGCTCTTTGTACAGCGCACAATGACCCTTAGAATGATTATCTTCTTGAATTTTCACTTATTGCTTGTCTTCTTTATATGTGCTCCAGAACTCTGGAATTTTTAGGTCTCCAAATTGCTTTTATTTTTCAACAGGTTTGTTTCGTCTGTTTAAAGTATTGATAAATATTGATAAAATGACCAGTTGTCTAATGTGCCTGAAATTTACCTGATTTTAGCCCTGAAAGTCTCCCCATTCCAGACAATCCCTCATTTCCAGGTGAACAGGGTTGGTTTATCACTCTAGCTCTGAATGTCTTTTTCCCTTTAGTTTTCCTGACTTGTTATTCAAGAATCTGCTTAAATCCTATTCTAATCCCATTTTTTTTTTTTCTCCAGGCTGAAATATATCTGCTTATGCCAAAAGGAAAGGAATTACCATATTCTACTTTAATCTGGTCCTGCTACACTTTGGGCTTCCCTGGTGGCTCAGACGGTAAAGAATCTGCCTGCATTGCAGGAGACCTGGATTCGATCCCTGGGTCAGGAAGATCTCTTGGAGAAAGGAATGGCTACTTCAGTCAGTATTCTTGCCTGGAGAATTCCACGGACAGAGGAGCCTTGTGGGTTACAGCCCATGGACTCACAAAGAGTCAGACATGACTGAGTGACAAGAGAGACACTGTATTTTGTTCATTGATACATCTCTTCATGTCATACACATTCATGTGTTCAACACATGGAAGGCTGCTGACAAGTATTCAGTTCAGTTCAGTCTCTCATTTGTGTCTGCTCTTTGTGACCCCATGGACTGCGGCATGCCAGGCCTCCCTGTCCATCACCGACTCCCGGAGTTTACTCAAACTCATGTCCATCGAGTTGGTGATGCCATCCAACCATCTCATTCTCTGTCATCCCCTTCTCCTCCTGCCTTCAGTCTTTCCCAGCATAAGTGTCTTTTCAGTGAGTCAGTTCTTTGCATCAGGTGGCCAAAGTATTGGAGTTTCAGCTTCAGCATCCGTCCTTCCAATGAATATTCAGTACTGATTTGCTTTAGGATGGACTAGTTGGATCTCCTTGCAGTCCAAGGGATTCTCAAAAGTCTTTTCCAACACCACAGTTCAAAAGCATCAATTCTTCAGTGCTCAGCTTTCTTTATAGTCCAACTCTCACATCCATATATGACTACTGGAAAAACCACAGCCTTGACTAGAGAGACCTTTGTTGGCAAAGTAATGTCTCTGCTTTTTAATATGCTGTCTATTTGGTCATAGCTTTCCTTCCATGATCTTAGTTTTCTGAATGTTGAGCTTTAAGCCAACTTTTTCACTCTCCTCTTTCTCTTTCCTCAAGAGGCTCTTCGGTTCCTCTCACTTTCTGCCATAAGGGTGGTGTCATCTGCATATCTGAGGTTATTGATATTTTTCCTGGCAATCTTGATTCCAGTTTGTGCTTCCTCCAGCCCAGCATTTCTCATGATGTACTCTGCATATAAGTTAAATAAGTAGGGTGACAATATACAGCCTTGACGTACTCCTTTCCCTATTTGGAACCAGTCTGTTGTTCCATGTCCAGTTCTAACTGTTGCTTCCTGTCCTGCATACAGATTTCTCAAGACACATATTAGTTGTACACTATCAGGAAAACCCAGGGCTTCTATCTTGTTGTTCAGTTGCCCAGTCATGTCTGACTTTGCAACTCCATGGACTGCAGCACGCCAGTCCTATCTGTCCCTCACCATCTCCTGAAGTTTGTCCAAGTTCATGTCCATTCCATCAGTGATGCCATCCAGCCATCTCATCCCCTGACCCTCTTCTATCTTAATGCTGTTCAACAAGTGTTATAAATACTTTGCTGTTTAAATTAGTCTAGTATTTCCAAATGTCTCCATTGTTTTTACCTTGAAATAAAATGCTTTATTTTTACTTATTTAATTTACCATCATTATTTAACTCAAAAGTAGTGATTATTTTTCTTATTCTTTTGGTATATCCCTTGTCACATGTTTAACTCTTATTTGAGTATCTCCCAACTGTTTCTTCTGTCCTAAAAGATTTATAAATGTTTGGAATACTTAAAGATTATTTTTGAAAAGGATTTCTTACATCACCCAGCTATGTCCAAAAATTTACCAGGTGCTGTGAAATGTTAGGTATAAATCATGGAAGCTTGACTTTTGCTCTCTAGAAGTTTACAATCCAGGTGGTGAAACAAGCATGCAGAACTGAGTACAGAATATTTTCTTGAATATTTCATTTGGCACATGGGTTTGAGAACTAGAGTTCCAAATTACAGATATATAGTCTAGTGACTTGAAGATCTCTTCCTGTAATATATAAAATGTACAATTGGTAGAGATAGTTAGAGAGAGGATATTGCTTAGGAAAAAAAACCCTGTCTACCTCTTGAATTTCTCCTTTTCTCCCTCCCTATTGTGACTCTCACGACACTCTGGTCACAAAATGTGTGGGTCTTCCCCTCACCAGGTAGTTCAATGTGACACCACCTGGGCGGCCTACAATTCACTATTTCTGGCCCTGTCTATATGGAGAGAACATTAGATCCCACATGTTAAGAATTCTTATCCCAGAAGACCATATCCACCTCACTTCAGGTACAATCCCAAGTCCGTGTTGTCACCTATGCTTCTGACCCATAGGCTATAAATCGGAGGCTCTTGCTACTTTATTTGATTAATTTTAACTGAGCGGTTCTCAGAACTTAGGAAAACAGTTACTTATACTTGTTAGTCGCTCAGTCGTGTCCAACTCTTTGTGACCCCATGGACTTTAGCCCACCAGACTCCTCTATCCATGGAAGTCTCCAGGCGAGAATACTGGAGTGGATTGCCATTTCCTCCTCCTGACCCAGGGATTGAACCTGGGTCTCCTGCATTGCAGGGAGATTCTTTACCATCTGAGCCACTACCAGTTTATTAAAGGATATGATCAAAGATACAGATGGACAGCCAGATGAAGAGTGTGAGGTCTGGGAGGATCCTAAGCACAGAAGCTTCTTTTCCCACGGAGCTGGGATGCATCACCCTCCAGGTCTGTGTTCACTAATCTGGAAGCCCTCTGAACCCTATACTACTGGATTTTATGGAGGCTTCCTCATGTAAGTATGATCAGCTATTAATTTCATTTCCAGCCCTTCTCCCCTCTTACAGAGTAAGGGGTGGGAACTGAATATTCCAAGTTTCTAAACTTTCTTGGTCTACCTTGGTCCACATACAGGAGCCATTCAGGAGCCCATCCAGAGTCTCCTCATTAGAACAAAAGACACTCCCTTCATCCAGGAAATTATGTTTCAGAAGTCCATGTCAGGAAATAGAGTCAGAGAGCCAAACCTTAGAGCAAGAGAGTGCTCTTATTAGCTCAGTTCAGTTCAGTCGCTCAGTCGTGTCCGACTCTTTGCGACCCCATGAATTGCAGCATGCCAGGCCTCTCTGTCCATCACCAACTCCCGGAGTTTACCCAAACCCAGGTCCATCAAGTCAGTGATGCCATCCAACCATCTCATCCTCTGTCGTCCCCTTCTCCTCCTGCCTCCAATCCTACCCAGCATAAGGGTCTTTTCCAATGAGTCAACTCTTCGCAATGAGGTGGCCAAAGTATTGGAGTTTCAGCTTCAACATCAGTCCTTCCAATGAACACCCAGGATTGATCTCCTTTAGGATGGATTGATTGGATCTCCTTGCAGTCCAAGGGACTCTCAAGAGTCTTCTCCAACACCACGGTTCAAAAGCATCAATTCTGCAGCGCTCAGCTTTCTTCACTGTCCAACTCTCACATCCATACATGACCACTGGAAAAACCATAGCCTTGACTAGACAGACTTTTGTTGACAAAGTAATGTCTCTGCTTTTAAATATGCTATCTAGGTTGGCCATAACCTTCCTTCCAAGGAGTAAGCGTCTTTTAATTTCATGGCTGCAATCACCATCAGCAGTGATTTTGGAGCCCAAAAAGATAAAGTCTGACACTGTTTCCCCTTCTATTTCCCATGAAGTGATGGGACCAGATGCCATGATCTTAGTTTTCTGAATGTTGAGCTTTAAGCCAACTTTTTCACTCTCCTCTTTCACTTTCATCAAGAGGCTCTTTCGTTCTTTCTCACTTTCTGCCATAAGGGTGGTGTCATCTGCATATCTGAGGTTATTGATATTTTTCCCGGCAATCTTGACTCCAGCTTGTGTTTCTTCCAGCCCAGCATTTCTCATGATGTACTCTGCATATAAGTTAAATAAGCAGGGTGACAATATACAGCTTTGATGTACTCCTTTTCCTATTTGGAACCAGTCTGTTGTTCCATGTCCAGTTCTAACTGCTGCTTCCTGACTTGCATACAGGATTCTCAAGAGACAGGTCAGATGGTCTGGTATTCCCATCTCTTTCAGAATTTTCCACAGTTTATTGTGATCCACACAGTCAAAGGCCTTGGCATAGTCAATAAAGCAGAAATAGATGTTTTTCTGAAACTCTCTTGCTTTTTTGATGATCCAGCGGATGTTGGCAATTTGATCTCTGGTTCCTCTGCTTTTTCTAAAACCAGCTTGAACATCTGGAATTTCACGGTTCATGTATTGCTGAAGCCTGGCTTGGAGAATTTTGAGCATTACTTTACTAGCATGTGAGATAGTTAGGAAGTTACAAAGGTGTTTTAGGAGTTCCGTGCAGGAACTGGGGGCAGAGACCGATGTGTATATTTTCTGTTATGTCACAGATATTTGACTTGTTAGTTGCTGAACAAAACCAGAAAAAACATAGTATTTGAAACACAGAAAAGAATCTTTCTCTTTTCTTTTTATTGATTTATTCTAAATTTTAGCTGTCTTCTTTTTAATTTTAACGAGTTTTTTTGTCTCCCATTTTTTGTTTTCAATAGAACTCTGTTCTTTGTTATTGATGTAAACTCATTTCTCAGAGAATGTTAATAATATTTTTTAAAAATGCTTTATTATACCCTATATTGCCTTTATTTCTTCTGTATTCCTACTTTGTTCTGTTTATTTTTCCCACTAGGGAATTCTAACGCTGATGATACTTGACTATGCATTCATGTTAGGAGTGAGGCAATAGAAAGTTAATTGAAAGCCTTGAGTCAGCAGTGTTTATCTGCTGATGACTTACTGTAGGGTAATCTGAAGAGACTCAGACTCTTTATTCGAAGCCCTCAAATTTGTGGTGTCTTTTCTTTGGGACTATTTGATTTTTTTTTTTCCTCCTGGAGAAGAGACCTTTTATATCCTGCTCTGGGGTGGATATTTAAGCCTGGGTTCTGGGATTCTAGAATCAGGAAGGAGGAAATTACTTCTTCAGTCTCATTGTCAGCTCCATATTCTACTCCATAGAGTAAGCCCCTCACCTTTAGGGAGGCAGTAGTGGTGGGGTCTGGGTAGGGAACAACCACAAATCTTTGGGGTGTGGGCATGGGAGAGGACTATGGATCTAACTTCTTTACATATAGGCTTTCCTTTTAATTTGTCCCTTCAGTCACTATAAGTATGATAGAGTGCGTTGTTGGTAACATACGGCACCACTTCTATAGAACACAGCCTGTGGATGAACTGGAAGCTGGCCTTCTTTAGGCATTCTAGAAAAATCATACCGCAAAATTACCTTATTGCTTAAAAATATTCTGTGCAAGAAACTTCTATTTTACTACTTTTCAAAGAGTTATTTTCATGTGAAATAAAAATACAACGTTAACATTTTCAAAAGACCAGTTTTCTACTTAATTCACCTCCTTTTTTGTTTGATGTCAGATATTACTAAGAAATGAGGTATTTTTTTTCTTTCTGTATAGATATAAAAAACAAGCAAGCCTTTTCAACCTCCAGGTTTTGTTGATTTTCTTCTTTCATTTTCTCACTTTCTATTGCCTGTACTGGGTCAAACCACCCTCACTGTTCCCTTAGTCTGAGGAAAAGAGCAAATACTTTCCACTCATTCACTGCAGCCTTTCCTGGCTTAATCCAACCCATTCTCCACACTGCCACCATAATGATATAAAAACAAGCATAATCATAACCCTGGAAACAGATTCTTAACCTGAAATCATTCATGGTTGATGACTTTAGAATTCTGGGAGTCCCTTGCATTATAGACAAACCTTGTGTTTGTTTATTTCATGAGAGAAGCATTGGTATTTTATCATATCCTTGAAAGAGCCTGAAATGCCCTAAACTATTAAAAATCACTCCACAGAGAATTAAGTTGATGAGTAATGATGGGAATAGCTGATGATCTCAAAACACACATCCACAAAGTGTCTCCATTATTTATCTGGAAACGTGATTACTAGAAGTCCAAAAGGCATGGGTGATTGATCGCTACTCTTTTTTTCCCATATAGTGGTGGCAAAAGAATGACTGTCATAAAAACGTCTGCCAAAGTGAATCACAAATATGTTCATTAGAAAAGCTATTAAAGTGGGTCAGGTATAAATATATTTTGCATATCACAAAGACTCCTGAATTAAGGAAAATTGTAGAAGAGCAGATAGCCATTTTTCAATTATATATGACCAACGTGGCATTTTTTGATACCTTAGTCGGTAATTCAAAGGTCTGGAAATGCCATACCTGACTATGTAATTTGTAGTTACTGCTTTGAACACAAGCAGTGAGTCTAGAAATTCTTACCCTGCTCAGAACAATCATGCCTTGACTTTTTCCTGTTTGTGCAATTACGAAGATTGCACCTCATTGAACACATTTATGCTTATGCACATGAATATTTACTGGGAAATAGACCTGAGTATTAAAGAAAAAAGCCATCCAGCTTTTGACTTCATCGGGTTTTTTTGTGGAGAGGCTATTTCACAAACACAGAAGCTACAAATCAAAGGGATGCAACACCTTTTTATATTATCAGGCAACATGGTGAAGAAAAAAAATGAAATGGAGTTTGTGAACTTTATTACTCAGGGTGACAAGTTAATATGTGGGTGATGGTGTGCTGCTCCCAAATGAGATTTGTTGCATCCTCGGAGCTGCTTAAAATGTCTAAAGAGAGAGGGAAGTTTCCACGCCATTGACAGGCTCGTTGGGTCTGCTGAGGAAGTTAGATTGGAAACTTATAAGTCCACAGCCGTTCGCAGGCGATAAAGTGTGTGAAGTGGAGAGCTGGGAGAGACTGTGTTTGTGTGGAGAATTTTAATGAGTTAAAGTTTCTTTTCTTCTTATTAATTTCAGCATAGGGAGGGCAGTGAGCTAAGGAAGTCACCAATCTTTCAGATGTCTTTTTCCCCTAAAAAAGGCATGGTTGATTTGGTACAAGCATCATAAAGCAGAAAACCAAAAAATAGAATCAAATCAAACATGATTTTATAAGTTGTTCTCATTCTTAAGAATATCTGCACTCTCACTGACAAATGTCTTAGGAGAATGCAAGTGGAAGTCCTGGTCTGTGCACTGAGAGGCTGTTGGTCATTTGGAGAGAATATACCTGTTGGATACGACAGGCTTACTCCAAGAAGCATCACTGGGTCTACTCCCAGACCTACTCGTGATTCAAGGTTGTGAGTCTCCTCTTTGCACATAAGACAGGTGAGTTATATTATTTGCTGGGTAAAAAGGAGGGCAGGAGATGGGTTACCTGAAACCATCTGACTCATTTTTATCCCCTCAGTACTGACATGATGTCCGAACAGGATCACTGAATCCGATAGAACTAAAACGTTCTTTTAAACCTGTGTGTTGGGGTGCTTGTCTGTCCTGCTGTGATAGATTGTGCACGTGGAATCCAGATAAACTCAAACCAATTGTCTGATTAAATGGGCCAGCTGTTTCAATCATAGCTCAAAGAAATGGTGTTTTTGTGTCAATATCTATATGTTATACTTTGGAGTAAACTATTTTTATATATACTCATCTTATGTTTTCTAAGGGAGACTTAAAAATAGAGGAAAACTGTTTTGAAATCCTTGTTAAAACCCAAGGTTGAGACTCACATTATTTTTCTCTTTTATATGGATATTCTCAGTTTTAATAGCTTTATATTTTTACTTTTTCCTTTAGCAACTGTAAAATAACTTATTTCTCTCCTCTTTGAGAGTGCTAAAATACAATCATTGAAAGGACACTTATAGGTGTCCACATGACCTAGAATTTCTACCTTTTTTGAGATGGCACTAAAACATTTGATCTAAAATAACACAATATTTCCCTGGGTTGGGAAGGTCCCCTGGAGAAGGGAATGGCTACCCACTCCAGCATTCTTGCCTGGAGAATTCCATGGGCAGAGGAACCTGGCAGGCTACAGTCCATGGGGTCGCAAAGAATTGGACATGACTGAGCAACTTTCTTTTTCACTTTTCCCAGATTAGGCCCTCATCCATTAAAAAAAAATTACCTAGCTATGAAAGATCAGAACTTGTACTTGCTTTCTAGTGAGAGTGTTATTTGCTCAGTCGTGTCCGACTCTTTGTGACCCCATGGACTATAGCCTGCTAGGCTCCTCTGGTCATGGGATTTTCCAGGCGAGAATACTGTAGTGGGTAGCCATTTCCTTCTTTAGGGGATCTTCCTGACCCCAGGATTGAACCCGGGTCTCCCACATTGCAGGCAGTCTCTTTACCGTCTGAACCACCAGGGAATCCCAAAAGGGACATCAGGTTGAATTCAAAGAAACATTATTTGAGGACCTATTATATGTCAAACATTGTGAAAGGAATTGGTGATAAAAAGGCAAATATTACACTACTTATGAAAGTAAGTAAAGTTATTAACAACTCTAATACAATGCAGTAAATGCTATGAAAGGGAATTTGGTTGTGTGATTTCAGAATCAGTAGATTTCTGATTTGATTAGTCTCATCTGCCAAGGAAAATATTTTTGTAGTGAGGAAACGTCACTTCTGTTCACCACTGAAAATTGCTGTTTACCTATTTACTTGGATAATTTTACCAGGTATTGCATTATAGATGATATTAAGGGAGAATAAAACGGTTACTGGTAGACCCAGCTTTGGCTTATAAACTCTGATACTTATAATGTTTAGTGCATGCTACATATGTGTCTTCCTGCCCATCTGATCTTTTGTCGAAGGACTAAATTGGTTTCCATAGGATCTAGGACTAAAGTCCTCACTGTGATTCATTTTATTAGTGTCTTCCTTGGGCCATTTTTCTCCAAATAAGAATATTTACTGAGCATAAACTTAATTGCTTCAGAGGTTTTCAGGAAAGTATTATGGTCATGGCCTTGATTTGCTCTTTATCCCAAAGCTGAATTTTAATTGCTCTTTCTTCCTCAGTGACTTTTCCAGTTTTATTTTTTATGACTTAGAAAAAAAGAATCAGTTCCAATCTGGGAAGTCCCTGAATTTCAAAACTCTGAATGAAGGGCAAGAAGGGAAGAATTAGTGATGCCCTGTGATCCTCCCTGTGTGTCTTACATCTGTCTTCTTCATGTCTGCCAAAATCCAAGGCCCTGAACAGACTTCCTCCATGTTCAACTTCCTGTTGCCCACAAGGAGTCTCCTTGATTCTTCACCTTCTTGCCTTTACAGCTTGACTTTCCCTTGTCATTCTGCTCCATCCGGGTCTGATTCCATTAGTGCTGTCTGGAAACCAGTGGGGTCTGATTTCTTATCCTTATCTCTGGCACTTGTACTAGCTCAGCTCTCTCTCAGTAACTGTGGACATGAGTGCCCTATCCCCTGGCCCAGCTGCTTAATGACATAAGCTGGAAGCCAAAGTCTGTGCTATCGTTAAAAGTGATCAGAGCATGTTGACGGAATAGGAAGAACATCGTCACCCCAAAGAAAGTGTCCACAGTGCAGGAGGCCTTAGATACAGAGAAGAAACTTGCTTTGGGATTCTGGAAACTTTCTGTGATTGGACATAACTTGTATCCACGGGACTTGGGTGAAGGCTGGTGAGTAACTTTGAGATAATAGCAGTTGTTTGACTTCAACAAGTAATATTATTTTTTTTCCATTTAATCCAAAATCTTTACAAATAAGAAAATTGCCTTCTTTAGCCCATAAAAACATATAAAAGTCTTCCAGCACCTTTTGCTGTGTCTCATATTTGAACTCTGACATTGATTTCTAATTTTTCATGCTGAGGATCCTATTTCTCATGGGATAAAGAAAATACCTGAGAATATAGGGCAACAATTTGTGCTATATTCTTGATGAGTTACTTTGAACTGAACTGACTTGATTTAAATTCATTGGAATAAGCTTGGTGAGACTGAGCCATTCTCCTGAAGCAGATCTAACACTGTGCTTAGTTGCTCAGTCATGGCCACCTCTTTGTGACCCCATGGAACAAGTAATATTATTTAACCTGAAAGTGAAAGTGAAGTCGCTCAGTCGTGTCCGACTCTGCGATCCCATGGACTGTAGCCTACCAGGTTCCTCCGTCCATGGGATTTTCCAGGCAAGAATACTGGAGTGGGCTGCCATTTCCTTCTCCAGGAGATCTTCCTGACCCAGGGATTGAACCCGGGTCTCCCGCATTGTAGGCAGATGCTTTACGGTCTGAGCCACCAGGGAAGCTCCATTTAACCTGAGGTTTTGTGTTTTTTTTTTTTTTTTTTTTTAAATACAGATTCCAACTGCACAGAGTTCTAAGGCTGTTTGAGTTTTACGGAATGATTTCTGCTAAGTAAACTGCCTTAATCTTCTGAGCAGAGCCCAGGTAGCCTGGTTATCTTAACTGTGAAAAACTGAGATGTCTGTCTCCTTGGGGCATATTTATAAATACATAAAGCAAAATTTTATCATCTTGACTATACTGTGAGTTTAAAAGCGAGCAGCCTCACTAAATTTTCCTCTGCTTTGGAAAATTGGAATAATTATAAGTGCAGACAAAACAAGGTTGTGATTCTGTCTTGGATTTTGGTTTAGGAATTCTTTTCGGTATCTTAGAGGAGCTAAATTAAATTGCTGCTGTGAGGCCAGAGGGGGGCACCACATAATCATGATTGATAGAGTGGTTAGGCTGAGCGGTTGTGGGAGGCTCAGGAATGAGGACTGTGAAGCCTCTGTGTCTGTTTTAAACATTTTGGGCAGAAAACATACTGAAGTCTCTCTGTTTATTGAATCATCACCGTCTGAGCAGGAGCTGACAGCCCAGCTTCAGTGGTCCAAAATGTGCTCAAGTAACGAGGAAGCAGCAGTTGGCAGGGTCTGCGGTTGCAAACATTCTAAAAAGGCTCTGCATTCTGTTCAACTCTTCTGATTTCACTCATCAGAGTTAAACTGTGGGAAGAATGGAGAAGCCAACTTTACTGTGTCCTTAAAAAGAACTGGGATGGGTCTTTCTTGATCTTTGTCTCTGAGTCAGAGAAATTATTGGCTGGTTTCTAGCTTTAATTCTTCCTGGTAAATTGCTGAAATGTCTCTTTGGTCTTCAGGAAAGGGGGATACATTGTCCCACTTTAAAATTCATCTTTGTCTTTGACTATTTAGGAAAAGCCTGTTTCCTTTGCTGTATTCTCTTAGGCAGGATTTCTAACTTAAAGACAACTTTCAAACGTCTTCCACAATTGTAATTTGTCTCATATGGAAAAGATGCTTCCTGTTACTGGAACTTGCTGCCTTTTGTGATCTGCAGTTTGCATACATACCCTCATTTGTAGTGGATTAACTGAGGGTGGGAGTTGGAGAGTTGCGGGGGCGGCGGGGGGGAGGGCAGTGGCTAGTATGAGGGCAGAAAGGTTGAAATTTCCTCTGATCAGTTGAGGAGGATATACGCCTACTCTGTTCTTTGACAATACTTGATGGATTCCAGCTCTTCTTGCAAAGTACATTTGAATGCCAAAAGTGGTTAGTTAGTAATATGATCACATGAAGTTTAAGACACTTAAGCCCTGGACTCTCATTTGGTACTTCAATTCTCCTTTTTGACTTTCTATATCGTTTAGGGGGTACATATTTCCAAGTGCTCTTCAATGTGTCTCTTTATGTAAGGTAAAATCTGTGCAGATTTTCTTTCCCAGTATGGAGTACATGACAAGTAAACCAATATAGGCAGAACAGTTATGACTTGGGGAGACAGAGTCGGTAAGGATCTTTATATTAATAAATATTGGCGCCTTTTTATACCCACATTTTAACTTAGTGTTTAGGAACTTGGACTCTGGAACCAGACTCTCTGGGTATGAATTTAGACTGTACCTCTTACTACTGGGCAGCCTCTCTGCACCTCAGTTTTCTCATCTGTAAAGTAGGGTAATGACAGTATCATAGGGTTATTATAAAAATTAAATGACAATTAGAACCTTTTATTTAGTGTTTTGTAAATACATGCTAAACAAATGTTTAAAGGCAAGGTTCATGGCAAATAGATGGGGAAACAGTGGAAACGGTGGCTGACTTTATTTTTCTGGGCTCCAAAATCACTGCAGATGGTGACTGCAGCCATGAAATTAAAAGACGCTTACCCCTTGGAAGGAAAGTTATGACCAACCCAGACAGCATATTAAAAAGCAGAGACATTACTTTGTCAACAAAGGTCTTTTCTCAGTGGTCATGTATGGATGTGAGATATGGACTATAAAGAAAGCTGAGTGCCGAAGAATTGATGCTTTTGAACTGTGATGTTGGAGAAGACTCTTGAGAGTCCTTTGGACTACAAGGAGATCCAACCAGTTCATCCTAAAGGAGATCAGTCCTGGGTGTTCATTGGTAGGACTGATGTTGAAGCTGAAACTCCAATACTTTGGCCACCTGATGGGAAGAGCTGACTCATTTGAAAAGACCCTGATGCTGGGAAAGATTGAGGGCAGGAGGAGAAGGGGACAACAGAGGATGAGATGGTTGGATGGCATCACCGACTCAGTGGCCATAGGTTTGCGTGGACTCCGGGAGTTGGTGATGGATAGGGAGGCTTGACGTGTTGCAGTTCATGGGGTCACAAAGAGTCGGACGTGACTGAGCAACTGAACTGAACTGAACTGAAACCTGTTATGCTAGTCTTACAGAATTTTTGTTTCTCCAGGGAACTTTTCTATCAGGTGATTTTTTTATGGGCAAATATTGCCTTGCATGTTTCATGAACATGTACCAGGTTCTTCCAGGATGGAATTTCAGGGTTTTCCCATTATCTCTTGTGCACATAGAAACATTTGAGAAAGAAGAAATGGAACAACCAAAACCTTGTGCCAAGATCATATTACAATCGACTCCTCAACATAATTTATTTAACAAACATTTATATAGCACTTGCTATGTGCCACACACTATTTTAAACACTGTACAAATACTAATTCATTTAATCCTCATTATAACGTGAGAATACTTGTTGAATTTCAATTAAGTGATGTGGGAAAATCCTCTCTCCTAGTGTCTGACATGATAATCCTTCAGCAAATATTTGTTGATCAGATGAATACTGTATGAGTGACTCGATCAATCAGTCTATCTTGTTTGCTATCAAAAAGCAAACAATACACCAGGATGTTATATTAAGTGGCCCAACATGTTCTCAGAGACTGGAAACAGTTGAGATGCTTCTTCCACAGCTAAATTCAATTTGTAGTGAAGGGACAAAAATAGTCTAAATGTTCCTGTTGCTTTCTCAGTATTCATTCACTTATTATTTTAATGTTAAGTTTAGCCATTTAGATTTCTTAGAATAGATACAATCTTTGGTGACTTGTAGACTATTATGCTCATCTGTATTGACAGTTGAATGTACCATTCTAAATTTTCATTTTAATCACTATTTTGGATTTGAACAGAGAGTTTTATGGTTCTAAGATTTGCCAAATTTTTATCACTCTTTGAATTGCATTCTTTATTTTTATTCTAATCTAGGAAAACATATTTACATTGTGCTTCTTAATTTGTCACTATCTTGAGAAGATTAGCAGAGAAGTACTCAATGTTTTGTAATGCTTTATCATAATTGAATATATCCACCTACTAAGCTTGAGCAATAAACTACTTTAAAAATAAGTATGTCAGATCTATTCAAACATCCATTTGGGAACACTTGAGAGGTAAATGCCTGTTTTTTTATGAAGCTGCAATACATATTTTTATTCAACATGTTATTGCTGCAGTCAACTTTAGACTCTTTTCATAGTCACCAAATTAGTTGCATTTAGTCTTAAATTGTACTTGTTGAAGCACAGTTAAATGATAGAAAGGACTCAATGTAATAAGAACGAAACAGCCTAAGACTTCAATAGTCTCTGTGTCTGTCTCTCTTTTCTCTTGCTCTCCTCATCTCTAGCTACTAATTGAAATATTTATCTTTTCCTCACCATGACAAGCATCTTGTGAAATAGGATTTAAAATTTTTATAGAACTATTGAGAGGTGGTAACTGAAGGGCATCCAGAAAAGGGTGGGTAAATTTACATGAAGACTTTGGTGATTAAGAAGAAGTGTAGAGGAGAGGTAAAATATCTAAGCTTTTATCTCTGAGATTAAATGTTACTGATACTCTGGGATAGACATAGGTGATTGTGGGTTGAGGAGTCAACAAGTCTTCCAAAGTCACAATGCTGGCAAAAACTGCATTTGGAAAGTGGATTGCTCTTGTACTCCACTGGTGAGGGGGAAAGTGGGTTGAAGTTGATGAATTGACAGTTGGTCAAAAAATGTCCCAAATCAGCCAAGTGATGTCAGGCTTGAAGCCAAGTTGCTCTAATGAATGACTAAAAATTCCAATCCAATTTAGACACCCTTGATTGTGTAGCCCTGGGATGGTGGCGGGGGGACAGTCTCCTTACTTCATGATGAAGGTTTTTTGAGGTGAGGGCAGAGTGATGAAAAGAGAAAGGATATCATTGGAAAGTCAAAGGATATCACTTCAGCTGTGAACTGAAGCCTCACATTTGACAGTAGGATCAGTGGCCAGGCTCTGAGAAAGAAGCAACAAATTGCTGGTAGGATTAGAAGATCAGCATATTCCTGGACATCTCAGGATTATGGTATGGGGCTGGCTGCCTGGAGGAAAGATATTGGACTTGTTTATTTGGTTATGAGCCTTTCTATGTAGATATTAATAAAAACTTTATTTGGCTTGACAAATATTTGTGGAAAAAAATATTGAATGGAAGTAGAAACTTGAGGATTGTATTTCAAAACATCATTGCGGTGGGCAGGGGGGAGACTCATTATTCACATGCTAATGGTTAAAGTAGGATACTCAACTTCCAGTTTACATGTAAATCCACCCTACTTCCAGATGCTTTCAAACATCCTATAAATCTTCATCTACCTTTGTCTGCCCTTTCTTCCTGCTGGCTCGGTGATGTCTGCTTCTCATATTATGGAATTTAGCTTGATGGTCTCCACTTGTCAGATTGATCCCCTCCACCTATCTGAATATGCCTGGTTCATCATCACCCTAAAGAATCATCATGCCATTTTTCTCACCTCGTCTTCCTCGCCTTTTCCTTTTCACCTCTGTCTACAAATACTGCCCATTCTTTAAAGTTCAATGAAACTTTTTGGGCTACTTTTCCTAAACTTTTTCCCTTTGTCTAAACTTCTGCAACCCAATCTATCCTAATGGGTTGAAAGTTTCTTAAGAGTAAGGGTCAAAGCTTTATCTTCTGTTTACTGCACTGCACTCTGCTGATATGTGACCACAAGCTAGCCACCCAAAAATCTTCATTTGCTTTACCTGCATTGTATTCTCTGCACAAACTCAACTTCTGCCCCCACAATTACAGATTACTTCAGATTAATTAAAATTTTAAAAACAGAACCAAAGCCCCCCTTTTATTTTCTTTACTTTGTTTTATATTTATCTCCTTCAGACTTTCGTTGTCTCTAATCATGGCAGAAAACCTGAAACAGTTTTGGAGGTTTTCTCTCTGGTGGACAAAGGTGCTGTTCGATCAGATGTTCCAAAACATAACTTCAGTCATCTAGACCATTATTTGAATAGGTTTTCTAGTAAGTTATTGAAAAATATTTATATAAAGTCTTTTGAAAGGCTTTAATCGAAAACCGATCTCATTAGATAGATGTATTTTTTTATGCTACACTGCTTGAATTTACGATTATAATAATAGTGAAATAATTTACTTTCATAGTATATTTTAAGCCCTCTGGGACCTTAAATGTCAAATATATTTTTAGGCACATATAGTAAGTTCTCAACAACTATTTGATGGAAAATTGATATATTTTAATATATAAGGTTTTGAGTATGCTATTCTACTTTGGCACATTGACAAGTATAATGTAATTGAATGGAAAATTCTGTAAAGTGCTCATTTATGACCAAATTTAAAACCTCTTTGAGGTTAGTAGAGGTGCCTTTGTCTTCACACAGCTTGGAAGACAATAAGCCTTTTTTTACACAGAGATTATATTTGGTTGTTTTCTTTGATTCACAATAGTCCATTATTATAATTGTGTTTTAGTACAGGCTGACAAATAAGACATCAGCACTATTATCTTTTCTCTTTCCAATTTCAATTTTTCTATCTTATTCTTAACAGACTTCTTTTTCAAAACTATTCACAGGCATTTAAATTAAATTATTATTCTTTAAGCTACATATGATATAAATTAGTATTCTCTCAGATAAGTAGTTGATGATTATTTTCATAGTTGCATTATGGACTTTGGTATTATTCAAATAATACATAATTTATATTCTGACAAGCTTTTAAACATTTCCTTCTGAGTAATGCCTACATATTAGTCCTTTACTTTTCTTCTTAGGCTGGGATGACTGAAATATCAGATGGGAATAGAACCATAAATACATTAGGGTAGAAATTGAAATAGCTGGATGTAGGTCAACAGGAGGACCTATGGGTAAGTAGAGATAGAGTTATGAATGCATTCTGGAGCCTACTTGCGGTCATGACTTCGTCAGTTTAGTTTGCAATCTGCTGTCACCTAGAACAATATCATAAATGGTGTAATATAAAGATTTAGTCTCATGAGAAAGGCTTTGTTGACTTGAGCTTTTCTCTGCATAACTTTTTTAAAAAAGTTTACTTATTTATTTGGTTGTGCTGGGTCTTAGTTGTGGCATGCAGAATCTTTTTTTTTTTTTTCAGTTTTGGCATGTGGGATCTAGTTCCCTGACCAAAGATCAAACCCAGACACCCTGCATTGGGAGAGCGGAATCTTAGCCACTGGACCACCAATGAAGTCCCTCTCTGAATAACTTGATGAAACATCTCATTCTTTATGATGTGAGAGAAATATACTAGTTGCAATGTTTTACTGCATAAAGTATATTCTAGTTTAAATTAGTGGCATACAAAGCTATCATCTTGCTTGAACAATATTCAGTTGAGCATGTTTTTATTCCCCAAAGAAATTAAATTTTTAGACAGTTATTTTTTTCAGTTGGAAATTTATTGAATTAATAGAAAACAAGCTACACAGCCTTCCAAAGAATATATTATATGGTTTTGCAATTTGGTTTTCTTTGGCATTGTGTGGTTTTTAGAAAACCTTGCAAGTTAAATACATTAGGGTAGAAATTGAAAGAAAACAACCAGAAATATAGCAATACATTTGCAGATAAAGATTTCTATAAATAAAATGTTCATCACAATGTTATTTATATAAATAATATAGAACTATCGAAGTCTCTAACCATAAATATATTATTATAATAATTGTGATCTTCCTATTAGTATACTACCAGGTAGACATTAAAAATATTTTTGAAGGAGTTTTAATAGCACAAGACATTTTTTTAAATATAAGATCAAACACAAAACCAACAAACCCAGAAAACCAACTGTATATACAATAGAATTTTGTTTGTAAAGATAAACACATGAAAGGGCATAAAGCAATTTATTACACTTAATCCTCACAGGAGCACAATGAGATTGTTATGGGCAATTCAGAAAATGCCACAGTCAAGAACTGATTCCCTAGATGAATAGTTTTTGGAAATCATATTGAAGTTGAAAATCATAGGTCAACAATTTGAAATCCATGTAAACTGAGCATTGGAAGAAATTAAATATGCAAATATAAGAGATGTAATTGATTTTAAGAGTGTGTTTCTTTGGAGGAGGTGCAGTAACTGCTGTTGTTCAGACCGGTTCTTAAAGTATAAACTGGCCGAGTAGTTTAAGCATTAAAATATCCAACAATGACTGTTTCCCTCTGTTGCCTTGGCTAGGTCCTTAACACCTTAAGGCTCCCCTAAAATGAGCTGCTTTACCACAATGAAATGGAGCAGTCTCTTTGATAGAGCTTGTATTCTAGTCCTGGTGGTTTTCCCGTGAGGACTCTGAAGAGCAGGTGATTGAAACTTCTCTCCGAGTGGAACTAAGAGGCCCAATATGCTTGGAACCAATGTCTCTAAAACCTTATATGATGATATTGCTTTTGTAGTTAAGTAATAAGTATTATGAAAATAGAGAAAATATTTTTACTTCTGAAGAAGTAGGAAAGAAGAGATTTTTCCTTTAATGAGAAAACATCTCCCTGTTTCTCTTTTCCATCCTGTACTATTTGCTATAATTGCACCTGACATGTTAGTCTGAAATGACCTGAAGACAGAAACAATGTGCTCTACAAGTCTGGAAATATCTGCTTCAATTAAGGCATTTGAGATCAGACTGTATGAAAATTAGTGTATATTGTTAAGTAAACTTACACGTGCTAATTCTTAAAAAAAATGTAGAATAGAAATAGTTCACAAGATATTCTTTATTATTTACCACTTGATTTCTTCGAGCTCCAACAGGATTCTTTTTAGCTGTAGAAACTTGAATATATACAAATCTGCATGGATATAATTCTTAGTCCTCTTTGCACTAGGTGTGCTTGCCCTGGAGAAGGAAACCAAAATCTTGGAATTCATTTTTATTCATGGAGGTGCTCTCTTTAGACTTCTGAGAAAAAGAGCTGCTGGGCAGATGAGTTAAATATGTTACTCCTGTCTGACATGTCTGCCCATCAAGACTAGCTGATACAGTGCACTTTAATGACCCTTCTGTAGTCAAAGCCAACACTGGCACTAACAAAAAGATTTGGGACAAAGAACTGTGTTCACCTGCAAGTCAGCTTCAAGTTTCATCACAAGCTGTGCTTTTTGTGCTGTCTTTTCTGCTTAATCACCTATTTGTATCTTTGTAAATTAAATGCTTCTTTCATACTTATGGAATTTATCTTGGGTCAAGGAGGGGACAGTTTGGATCATACTGTTTTGGCAGGTAAGCTCTTTGATAGGGAAAACTATGCAGCTTGATCATAAGAGCTGAAATTCACTAAATCTGGAACTACTGAAAAATTTTAATATCTGTTGAACTATCTCCTATCTGAGGCATGTTTGAAAATGAACTAGTTCAAAGGCATTTCAAAAGCATGTGCATTTTTAAAAAGCTGTTTGATTCTAAGAGTTATATAAAACTTCAAGTACTTTATTAAAAACCCTAAAAATTGAATGATTGAAGATTGTTAATGGAAGCCTGGGCAGTGAAAAGAAACTGGGAGTTGGAGAAATGGAGTGGTATTTAGAGACACATCTAATTTAGACTGTCTCTAGGGCAAGGCTTAAATAACTGAAAATTCGAATGGACTTCTGAAGGATAGCCTGTTTTTGTCTGGATCTTACATTATAGGATGTTCAGCTTTAAAGAGTGTCTAAGAGTATGTTTCCAAGGAGCTTGAGGGTCCACAGCTGCTGTAAATCCTGGCATAAGTCAATAACAAACTTTCAAAATGGCAAGAATTCTTCTCAAACTGTTAGTTCTTCCCAAGGAATAACAGAACTTCCAGTATGAGAATCTCTCACCAATGTCCATAGTTTCAGAGCGATGACTGGATGATAATTGGCTTAGGATCTCTCTTGCGTGCTAAATTGCTTCAGTCGTGTCCGACTCTTTGCCATCCCATGGACTGTAGCCTGCCAGGTTCCTCTTTCCATGAGATTCTCCAGGCAAGAATACTGGAGTGGGTTGCCATGCCCTCCTCCAGGGAATCTTCCTAATCCAGGGATCAAACCTGTGACTCTTATGTCTCCTGTGTTGACAGGAGGATTTTTTACCACTTGCACTGTCTGGGAAACCAGGATCTCTGTCAGTAATTTTATATTTATGTGATCAGTATCAATATATATCTGGTTTCAATTCTTTTGTGTGTACCTGCTTTTTACCAACCCTGGCTATTTGAGATGATTGGCTTGGACTGATAAAGGGGAGGCTCCCTTCTGACTCACTCCAAGAGTATTGGTTACTCCCATGGCCTCAGTATCCCAGGAAGAAGTGAATGAGATAGCTAAAGAGAAAATCTGTAGTGATTACATCTAAAGATTATTTAATGCTGGTAAATAGAATATTTCATAGAGATCGTAACTGATCAAGGAGTGTAACTTTTTTTCTGTTTGAATGCAACCTGAAAATTCTACCAAAGCAAGAGTGAGATAAAAATCCTTCCACTGACATGGCTTATAGTAGATAAGAGATGTAATACAGGAGAGAAGAAAAACAGGCTCACAGTGGAGATTATGCAGAGCTGAGAGAATTTTTCTCAGATAATAAACACTTGCAGTCAGTTATTTTGCAGGATGTTTGGGAAGAAAGCAATGCCACGGAAATGCATTTGAGGGAAACCACAGTTGAAATGATGAATTTTGCCACGTGCAATAGAGATCAAAAGTTACCTTTGGATTGTATTGAAAACATTGAGATTAAAAAGTGGCCATTACAACAGATACTTGTGGAAGGTATAATCAGTGTGAAATGCAGACAAGGTCTGCAGGTGAAAAGAATTAGATGATTATCAGGGACCGGATGCTGAACCAGAATAGTGCTGAGTCATTTCTTCTGGCTTCAGGATTTCCCTGGAAGGAGGCTCTGGAGTAGGCCTTGGCCCAGGAGTAGGCCACAGGTGAGTGAGCAGAGGGTGCATGTGTTTGAGGATGAGTGAAACTTAGCTTTAGTATCGGTAATGAAGTTTTATTATTAAAAAATAAAAACAAAACAAAGCGTCTTGTTTAATTAAGCAGGGAGGCTGTTAGATTGAGGTGGCTCCAGTGCTGGGACCCATGTAAGCAAACCAAACTCTAAGCCTGTAAATGCCCTAGGGTTACTAAATCAAAACACTAAGGTCAGCTAATCACAAATAGCCAACTAGGCTTTAAGCTACAGATAATTTCAAATAATTTCCTTTCTTTGCTTCTGCACTTTCAATGCCTTTCTCTTGGCTCCTGCTGGTAGAGCAACCAGAACCACTTATATTTGGCATTGCCTGATTCCAGTTGTGTTTCTCTGTGTTGAGATCTGATGCATCAAATCTAGTTTCGGGGCTTGTTTGGGAGTACAAGTGAGGTACAATTTCAATTGGGTTACAAGTGACTAAACTCAATTTTAAGTGTATACATTTATTGTCTAATCCACAGGGTGCATTTTATCATTCTCCAGTTTTTTTTTTATCTTTATAAAACACTTACTTAACCTCCCCCAGATGTTGTTACATATAATTAACTGAATTGATGGAATTTCTGCTGACAATTGCAGTCAGGATTCTGTGCCTTGAGGACAGAGTGGATGAATAGACATTTTCATTGAATGATTCCAGGAAAATTTTGTTTCTATTGATGTGAATTTGACATAATATGTCTACAAGCTATCATTATTTTCAGATTAATAAGATAGTTTATAAACTTCTTATCAATTTTGTCAAGATGTAATTCTTTATACAACTAATGAGGGATTGTTAGCACATAAATAACATTCCAAGAATGTGTCTTGCTCATTTTAGTAAGGCAAATACATTTTCAATTGGTGATAAAAGCAAGATCTAAATTCAAGAGCACTTTATGTCCTTCCTCAGTTGAAGGTATAACACAAAGTAAATTAAGGTTCTATATAATTTATTGGATTTTTAAAAGCTTTGTACGTTTTTCTTAAAAATGCCCTGAGGCATTAACAATAAAATTAAGTTAAGCATCTGCATTTCCTTACTACAATAATGATACATTCAAAAGGAAACTAGGAGCATGCAAATCAGGCAGGATGCCTAGTTACCCTTGGAATATTGAAGGGTGCGTTAAAGATTTGTACTTATTAAATAAGGAAAGGTGAAAATCTTTCTTGTGTTCTCTTGCTGCATTCTCTTCACTTCTCTTGCTAAAGCAGCCAAGAAAACTAATATTTGTCTGTGGTCATATAGAAGCTAAGGCTTAGGAGCTCCTTTTGAAAAGTGGATGCCCAAGTCTTTCCTTCCCTGTTCCCTGCTATGCCCCTCCACCCTCACACTGAGCAGGGGGATGGCTCTGCAGGTCTGGGGTCCACATATGCTCTGATAATTCTCACCATGTGCCCACTGCCAGGAAACTGCATACATCCATCATTTTATGCAGTGGTCTTTTCAGTAGGCTGCTAGAGGGTCCTTCACATTTTTGCTTTCTTTATTAAAATAATGTCTAAAATATAAGGATGGATAGTAGAAGCATGTGGTATAACTCAAGTTGAGAATAAAAAGGGATTTGAAATTTTTCTGTAACTGATTTATCTTGCTCTGTGACACTTTTTGTTTTCACGGGGTAAAAACTTGACAATTAGGTATAATTAAGCCTCTTCTGACTAAAGCAACCTCTCTTAGATAAGTATTCTGTCTGTTCAAAGTTCAAACTCACTATCAGGGCTTTTCTTTTCTTTCAAGTGGTACCACCTCCTTCTCTTCCTTCCCAGGAAGGCGGGCTGGGTGCGGGAGGACACCGAGCTCTCACAGTGATGGGTGGGAAGTAGACAATTGGGGATGGGAGGGAGCTCTGGTCCAGCCAGTCCTCTGGCTCAAGGTGTCTTGTCCTGCTTGTTTGTGGTCAGAGACTGCTGGCTTGCTGCCTCTGTCACTAACAAGTCTGGCACTGTTTTCTCAGCACCAGTAGTGCAGTAGGCTCTATGTTGTTGGGCTTCTCCTGATCATTTCTTTCTTCTCCGTGTCTGCTTTTCTGAGCTCTGGATCCCTGAAATTTTGCAATGACACCCATTTAACCTCAGCCCTTCTGCTCCCTTCCTCAGGATCACTCCCTTTCGTTGTGCTGCTCTACCAGGGGTGCCTTCCAGGGGTGCCCACCAGCCAGCAACCTCAGCTATCCCTTTGGGACAGAGGAGGCTTCTTGATTGATTACCTGGGAGAATGTGGGGAACTCTCTCAGGCCTTGTCTATCTAAACTTGCTATCAGTCACCATATTCCACCATAGTCACCCCACATGGCAAGGCTGATTTGAGGGGTTGCCTCTCAGAGTTCCAGATAGTACTTGGCTTTCCCTTTAATTGATCTGGAGGTGACCCATCTGTCCCTCTTGACCTGATGCCAGACTCAGATCTGTCGGTTTTTGTAACCTCTCCTTCCTTCCCACTGCTCTTTTCCCTTTATTTTTCCCTGTGAGGAAGGAGCTGTTCTTATGTGGGAAATATAAAAACAAACAAACAAAAAAAAGATGATCAATTCCCTGTAATCCTGAGTCAAATGCATATCTCAATCCCAGCTCTTCAGTGCTGGTGTGTGCTATGGAATTAAATCCCTTGGGTCCTGTGAATTCAGAGGTTCAGCTGGGGGCTGTGCCAGCTGGTCATTGGTAGGGAGAGGAGAAGCAAGTGCAGAGGTGCAGCCAGGGGCTCTGCTAGCTGGTAGCTGGTAGGGAGAGGAGAAGCAACACAGGCCACTGGGAGAGGGTCTGTTACAGAAGTCTTTGTTAATAACATGGTAGTATCAGTGTCTGCAATCAGGGATGCAGCTCGGTTGTCATCCAGGAGTATGGATTTGCTTTCACTCACTGTGTTCATCTTCTCAGCTGAGAAATGAAACTAGCCTGGTGAATTTTGTTTGCTTCTTGCCTTTAACCCCTCTTAATGAGAACAGAATTGTAACCAATAGGTGATTTCATTTTCACAACATTCTTACACAGCAGCAGTAGTTGTTTGCTAGGACTGCCAGGTGGCGCTAGTGGTAAAGAACCCACTGCCAGTACAGGAGACAGAATCAGACTCAGTATCAATCCCTGAAGAAGGAAATGACAACCTACTCCAGTGTTCTTTTCTAGAGAATCCTATGGACAGAGGAGGATGGCAGGCTACAGTCTGTGGGGTCGCAGAGTCAGACACTACTGAAGCGACTTAGCATGCATAGCAAAATTACCACAAACTGGGTGGCTTAAACAACAGAAATATATTTTCTGACAGTATTGAGGCTGGGAGTTCAAGATCAGGGTGTCCATAGGTTTGGTATCTTCTGAGTCCTCTCTCCTTGGCTTGTAAAAGGCCACTCTCTCCCTTGTGTCTTCACTGGTCTGTGCTCTGTGTACAGTATCCCCACTGTATCTTCCTCTTCTTACAAGGACTCTAGTATGTAGGATTAGGGTCTTGCCTTAGTGGCTTTCAGTTCAGTTCAGTTCAGTTGCTCATTTGTGTCCAACTCCATGGACTGCAGCATGCCAGGCTTCCCTGTCCATCACCAACTCCCAGAGTTTACTTAACTTCATGTCCATTGAGTCAGTGATGCCATCCAGCCATCTCATCCTCTATCATCCTCTTCTCCTCCTGCCTTCAATCTTTCCCAGCATCGAGTCTTTTCCAATGAGTCAGTTACTCGCAGCAGATGGACAAAGTACTGGAGTTTCAGCTTTAGCATCGGTCCTTCCAATGAATATTCAGGACTGATTTCCCTTTACAATTGACTTGTTTGATCTCCTGGCTGTCCAAGGGACTCTCGAGTCTTCTCCAACACCACAGTTCAAAAACATCAATTCTTCGGCACTCAGATTTCTTTATAGTCCAACTCTCACATCCATACATGACTCCTGGAAAAACCATAGCTTTGACTAGACAGACTTTTGTTGGCAAATAACGGCTTTATTTTAAATTAATTGCTTCTTTAAAGACCATATCTCTAAATGCAGATACATTCTGAAGTAGTGGGAGTTGGGAATTGAGAATTTGAATTTTGGGTTGGAAGCAATTCAAACCATAAGAGCAACTGGATTTTGGGGAATTCAGAGTACTTTTAGATCATAATCATTACTTAAACAAATATTATCACTACTTTTCAGACTGTAATATGCAAGAATAGGGAATAGTTTATCAGAGGTACCAAAGCTCAGGAGAGAAAATGAGAACTTCATTCAGTCCTCTTAGAATGAATGAGATACATGCTTTTGCATTTTTATTTTATTCTTTTAATTTATGTATACATAAATAATACCTTAAAATGTGCTTAGTGGGGAAATTTCAAACTGTACAGAAAAATACTGAGTTGTTGTCCACTTTATATTCAGTCTCCCTTTTTCCTAGAAATTAAATAATGTTTTGATATCTATTTATCCAGAAAAAACAATATTTATACACAAACACAAGATTTTTGTGTGAATATTTTGAATTTTGATTTTGTTTTTACAAAGTGTAACAACACTATATGTATTATTGTCTGGCTTGCTTTTTACACTTACCGTGATGACTTGGAGTTCTTTCTGTGTTAGTATAAGGCAAGGTTCCTCAACCTTTGGCACTATCATTTGAGACTGGATAATTCTTTGGGTTAAGGTGGCCTGTGCATTGTAGAATGTTTAGCAACATCCTTGACCTCTACTCACTGGATGCCAGTAGCACCTCCACCCCTGCTAGATCAACCAAAAATGTCCCTAGACATTCATTTCCAAAACCCTTCCCAGCTTGAAAAACCACTAGTGTAAAGAGATTTCCCTAATTTTTAGAAACTGTTATGCAGTATCCAGAGTGTGGGTTACACCGTAGTTTATTTGCCTCTCTTCCTGTTGATGGACATTTAGAATATTTCCATCTTATTACCATTAGGAGCAACACTACACTGACCATACTTGTGTGTGATTCTCTGTTATGAATATTAGCATCGCTTTAGATGAAAATACTTGGGTTTGATCCCTGAGTTGGTACGATCCCCTGCAGGAGGGCATGGCAGCCCACTCCAGTATTCTTGCCTGGATAATCCCCATGAACAGAGGAGCCTGAGGGGCTACAGTCCATGGGGTTGCACAGAGTCAGACATGACTGAAGCAACTTAGCACACACACACATGCACTTGGAAATTTAATTACTGGGTAAAGGAAAATGCACATTTTATATTTTGATAGATGCTGTCAAATCATACTTCAAAACCTTTGTACAATTTACGTTTCCAAAAATGAGTGTTCATTTCCTTACCTTGGCAACACTGAATAGTATCAAACCCTTTAGTTTCCATTAGTTAGTATGACTAAAAATATGTTTCTTGTTATATTTCCCTAATGAATAAAAGTTGGGCATCTCAGTACTTTATTTCCAATTTTGTGATCTGTTAATATTTCTTAACTTCTACCATTTTTATAGATGATTTGATTTGTAGGAATTCTTCAAATGTATTCTGACTCCTAATCCTTCTGCTGTTATAAACATTGCAAATATTTTTCCTAATCTGTTATTTGTTTTCTAACTTTGGTACCACAACCTTTCATGATCATACATTTAAATTGTATATAGTTAAACTTTTGATCTGATTTCAGAAAGTCTTCCAAACCTCTATTGCATAATACTTTATATTTTTATTCTTCTTTATGTATTTTTATCTTGCTTCACATTTTACCATTTATATCTTAAATCATCTACAATCTATTTTTTTTTTGTAAATAGTTTTATGCAAGGGTATTTTCATTATTCTTGACCCAAGCATTTACATAAACAAGTTTGAAGCTGTAAGATCAGTCTGTTTTTAGACTGTTCATCCAATACAGATGTGATGATAAAACAGAAGTAGAATTTGCATTTCTATCAATATTAAAATTCTTTAGAGAGCTCCCATGTCTCTTTTATATGGAGGATTCATGACACCTAGGACAGGGGAATTTTTGACTGCTGTTCCCTTTGCTCTCTGTTCCCTGTTTGGCTACAAGTAGGTGGAGTAGAAAAATCTCTGAGCAGAAGCAGAAGAGCAGGATTCTGATGATTCATACTTGATGCTCCTTTCCAGAGAGCAGGGTCACCATTCACAGGAGGCCTTTGGATTCCTTCTCCACTGTGCTCTGGGCCAGCCCCTCTTTGAAATGTACACCATGCAAGACATAGGTCTTTTTTTAATTCCCTGGGTTAGTTAATCTGGCTGACTTCCAAACTGCAGGACTGTCACATATCCTGAGAATATATTATTTTTGGATTGCAAACCAAGAGGATGACCCGGCGAGGGCCTGGGAGGGTCTGACAAGATCCCCCTAGGAGGCAGGGGTTTGAAAATGACTCCTGAAAAGAAGCAGCCTGGAGCCCAAAGTTCTAGCAGAGTCAGAAGTCGTCGGTGATTTTTTTACATCTCATTACAAATTCTGCCCTCACACTGGTGAGTTCAAACCCTTTCATGCTCACTGTAATTAATTAAACTTTGTACTCAGGAAGGAGAACAATGAAGAAAGTAAAAACAGTCTGAAAGAATATTACACTAGAGAGACTGTACATGAAAAAGGACAAACTAAAAATGTAAGTGGATGGTAACATCTGTTTCCTCATCTCTGACCCCATTTCCTACACCCCCATCTTCTCACTCAGCTTCATCTACCAGCACCTTCTTGTTGCTCTGTGAATACGTTAGATGCCATTTTGGGTGGGACATCTTCCACCCCCCCAGTATTCTGGGCCTGCTCACCCTCTTTCTTCAGTCCCTGCACACAGGGAGCCTGTTGGTGAGACCTCCAAGCACTGTCTATAAAATAACACCTCTCTGGTCACCTGACCTGGGTTTGTGTCTCTTTGTAGTTTGTCGGGGCTTCCCTTGTAGCTCAGTTGATAAAGAATCCACCTGCAATGCAGGAGACCTGGATTCGATCCTTGGGTTGGGAAGATCCCCTGGAGAAGGGAAAGGCTACCCACTCCAGTATTCTGGCCTGGAGAATCCCATGGACTATACTATCTGTGGGGTCGGAGAGAGTCGGACACGACTGAGCGACTTTCACTCACTCACTCACTCTGTTGTGCTTTATACTTAGTAACAATGTGCATATTCACTTATGCACATGGATTGCTGTCTGCTTCCCCCACTGGAATGTAAACTCTGCATCTTTAGTGCCTAGAACAGTACCTGGCACTCAATGCATCTTTGTGCTGAAAAGAATGACTAGATTGAGGTTACTCTATTAAGATGTGGGGAAGGGAAGGCATCAAGTATTATCTTCTGATTCCTAACTCCATCCTTCTTAGGAGCCTTGAGGTATTGTATTTAAACTAAATATATCATTCAAGGATGAGGTAAATATGTTGGGTTGGCCAAAAAGTTTGTTCAGATTTTTTTTTGTAAGATGTTACAGAAATACTTGAATGAAATTTTTGGCCAACCAGTACTTTTAATGTATATTTTGTGTGTATCTTGTACTGTGCATCTAACTTGTGGCAGTTTAAAGGCCATGCTAAGTTTGCTGAAATGAATGCTGTTATCAGTATCTTTGGAATTTTGTGAGATCAGAAAGCAGAAACTAGAGGAGGCAGTGTTGCTATGATAGATTTCCTTGGTTTCTGGCTAGCCTGCACCTCTCTATGAGGCCATCCATGCAAATCTTTCTATTTCAGGCTCATTTCAGTAAGGTGCACTTTTCATCAGGGATTTATCCTTTTGTGAATAATGGAATCAATAAAAGATTAGCAGGCTGCTCCTTGAAAACTAACAAGTCAGCCAACAGAGTGCATATGTAGGTAAAGGTAATACTTTTTCTTCTGTAGTACCTGACTTCCAATAATTATGAATATTATCTCTTCACCATCACATATTGTTATGTGAAAAATAGAATCAACTGTGCACATTGTATATCTACAGAGGGTCAAAAATAACCCATGAGTCCTGCTTTCCTGTTTTTAATATTTTGATAGAATGTTTGAATCTTTTTATCATATAAAGTAAGAAAAATGAAGTAAATAGTATTATATTGAAATCAAATTTATTCCTAAGTCCTGTCTTAAATTTGATGTTCTCAATGAGCTTATCCTGAGCCTGTCAAACAGTGGAACTTTTCTACCTTAGAACAAGGAAGTACTTTGGACTTTACTGAAAACACTTTCTGGCTTTGTATTCTAATGAACTACATAAGTGTCCCATTTGCTCTGTGAGACTGTGGTTTAAAAATTTATAGCTGCTTGGGATATGTTTTCTAAAAATTTTAAGTAAATGTTGAAAATGTCAGATTTATAATAGGAAAAAATAAGATAAAATGGGATTTTTTTTTTTCATTTGGTTATATTTAAGACACCATGGATCTTTATCTAGAATAAAGAATATAGCATTCATCAAACTATATTACTAAATGCTGAAAAATAAGACTTCCTTTTGCCCTCAAATGATTCTGGTTAAAAAGAAAAAACATTGAAATAAATATCTGGAATACAAGGGGAAAATTTCTCTTTCACAAAAAAGAGAAGTAATGAGCAAAATTACATTCTCTATGCCAATACATTGTGCTTTTCCTAAGAGTTCTCTCTGCAGAACTATGGCACAGGAGGAGGGCAAATATATGCAGAAAGACAAATGAATAGAAATTTTCCTTTGAGTGAACAATGCAATTACTAAAATTACCAAGATGAATATTTAAGCTTTATGAAAAATCCAATGTTTCCAGCTTATATATGCACTAGTAACATGATTGCTAGAATTGTCGCATCCCATAAAATCTACTCTTACTAAATGGTGTGAAGAGTGAAGTAAGAATTAACTTGAATTAGTTAATACATTATCTTATCTCTAATAGAGAGTTGTTTGCATTTTTTCTGAAATCCTTTTGCCTGTTTTTGAACAATTTAATGTTTGCCATATTATCAGAATCATCAGCGAAGGCTTTCTTCTATAGCAATGATACTCAGGAATAGGTTAACTGATGCTTTCTTGGAAACTTTATTCCAACCAGGGTTTGTAATGCTGTGGCTTTTTGGTTCGACCTAAATCTCATCTGTTTCATAGTTTTACTGAAATGAGATACTTCTGGAGATTTACTGAGAGCCTGTCAATTCAGTGGGAATCCCTAGATACAACAGCATCACTACATAGTGCATCCAGAAGACACCACTCATTTTTCGATGATTGTGAAATGAAGGGGAAGCGGTTTCCAGAATGTAAGATGAGAACCAGGCCTAAGGATGATGTTTGCGGAAAACAGCACCCATAAAACTGTCAGAAAAATAACATCTCCTTTGAAGAAAAACCAAAAAAAATATTTTTTTAGCTTATCCCAACTTACATGACTTATGTGATGGTCATTTTCAAGGCAATATTCCTTTCCTCCTGTCCCATAGGCAGCACCGAAGTATTTGGACCGGCAGTAGAGTCCATGGAGTCACCAAGAGTCGGATACAACTTAGTGACTGAACAAAACCAACATAGAGTGTATGAATTAGTTTCTGAAAAGAGATACAGGAAAGAGTGACTTAGAAACTGGCATGATTTTTTCTTTCCTATCTAAATATTCATACACTTATTTTTCCCTCTGCCAGGCACATGGTGTTGGATATCAGCCTATTACCAGGGACAACATCAAGATTGCACACTTCTTTCTGCATGTCGTGCTTTTTCATAGGGCATTGACTCTGGAAATAATCACCAACAATTACTACTGTTACATAGTATGACAGAGACCCTTCGACTATTATCCTTCCATGGCATTTTCATTACAAATCCCATTAAAATGTGATTTATTGTTTCAAGTACCCCATACATTATCCAGAATTGCTGTTCAAGGCTGATATTATAAACCACTCCATAGCTTTCTTCTTGGTCTGTCAAGCAAAACTAACGGTCTACTGTCCAAAAATGTGCGTATGTGTTGTAGTTAAAAAATGCTTATTGAATCTTTCAAAGAAACTAAATTCTTACATGAAACTACCTTTAATGGGGACTCCTGTTGATTATTTATTTCATTTTTGTTGGCATTAACCAGCACAGCCACATTCTCTCAGGGCTTTCCCTCGGATCTGAGTGCGACTGTAGAATATAAATTGTTTCAGGACAGGAGCTACATCTTTTGAAAGCACCGTTTTAATTGATAGTATTTAATATCCATAGATGTAAAGTATTGTGATGATGAATGTAATGAAGATGAAACTAGATTTTCTTTAATTCTAAAATTTATTGTGAGAATCATAACATCAGTGCTTTTAGTCTCAAGACATCCCTTGCTCATGGATAATTTTATGAACGGTCTCAGAACTTCTTCCTTTGCCCTGATTAGTTTCTGTGAGTGTGTGTGTATGTGTATATATGTGCAGTGGACCACCAGGCTCAGAGTCTTGACACAGGACAGAACTTGGCAGGGACTCACCTAGAAAAGAATTTCTCAAAGTCCTGGATTTCCTGCAGCCCTTTGAAGGAGACCAGGCTCTCAGGCTGTGTGACCAAGTGGGCTTGTGGAGTCTCTCGGTTTTTGCCTATCGTGGTTCCTGATTGCTGTTGGTGTATGATAGGGAGCCCAGTTCCCAGCCATAATCCTCTGTGTGACTTTTCTTTTATTTGGCCCTGACCATAGGGCTTCCCTGGTAGCTCAGCTGGTAAAGAATCCACCTGCAATGTAGGAGACCTGGGTTTGATCCCTGGGTCAGGAAGATCCCTTGAAGGGAATGGCTACCCACTCCAGTATTCTGGCTTGGAGAATTCCATGGGCTGCGTAGTCTATGGGGTCGCAAAGAGTTGGACACAACTGAATGACTTTCACTTTCACAGGAAATAGCAAAGACTACCAGGCAAAGCTACCTTCCTCACACCAGGCTTGGTTCACGGCTAATATGTTTGTAAGTGTCTGGAGGGAATGCAGTTGAGGGCTCCCGCCCCCTGGCTGGCCATGCTCTCAACCATTTCTGCATTTCCAGCCTAGGTACCTCCATTTGGAGATCTTTCTATTGGGGGCCTTTGGCAGAAACCATTCTCAGCTGCCTCGGCAGAGACCTCCTTATCTAGGGGAGGAGGAGGGAAGCTTGAAAACAGTTTTTCTCCATCTGACCCGCTACTTAGTACTTTTTCACTTCTAGCCCTTCCCTCTCCCTCTTATTCCTGGCCCTCAGGTACATAAAAACCTGAAGAGCCTTTTATTTTGGACTCGGTTGGCAGTGAGATGAGTCTCCATCTGGGCTTATCCCCCAGGCCTTGACATGGGGCTGATCCTTGGGGAAAAGTGGTACAGTGAGGAAGCTGGCACCTTCCCTGTTTGACCTTTTGCTTATACTGGCACTATAAATGATTAATGGCTTGACTGTTTCATTTTGAATTGTCATCTTAATTGACCCCTCCAACACCTGGGGCTCAAGCCCAGCTCAACTCAGCCCCTGACGGATTATATTACTTGTATGTAGCATCATCTCACCCAATTTCACATGAGACTTTCAACATCAGAGTTTGAACTAGAAGTCTAGCCATCTAACCATATCTTGGAGTAGTATACAAAGCAGAGAATTTACCGTTGATCATTACTAGGACAACTGATTTTTTAGGTGAAACCAATTCTTAAGACTCACTCTTGAACTGTCTTCCTTCATTTGTCTTTCATGGTTTACATTTCCTGCAATGTAGATATAAATTTTAACTAGTACTATCTTTAGTTAAATAACAATGAGTATTCATTGAATGAATACTTTATGGCATGTACTATGCTCCACACATAGTAATAAAAAATCGCACAAGTTCTGTATAAAATATTGGAACAAAATGTGGGTGTATAATGCTTAAGAGCAGATGAGTAGAGCATTATGTTTGCATGGAATGTAGCTCACCAGGCTCATCTAGCCAGGCAAGAATATTCAAATAGGTAGCCATTTCCCTTCTCCAGGGGATCTTCTTGATCCAGGGATCGAACTCACAGCTCCTGCATCGCAGGCAGATTCTTTACCATCTGCGCCACCAGGAAAGCCCATAGTGAACATTCATTGAATGAATACTTTATGCCATACACTATGCTTGGCATATAGTAATACAAAATCTCACAAGTTCTGTATAAAATATTGGAGCAAAATGTAGGTGTGTAATGCTGGGAAAGATTGAGGGCAGGAGGAGAAGGGGACAACAGAGGTTGAGATGCTTGGATGGCATCACTGACTCAATGGACATGAGTTTGGGTAAACTCTGGGAGTTGGTGATGGACAGGGAGGCTTGGTGTGCTGCGGTTCATGGGGTTGCAAAGAGTTGGACACGACTGAGCAACTGAACTGAACTGAATGCTTAAAAGTGGATGAGTATGCAGGAGATCATTTTCTTACAATAGCTAGGTGCTGACTAGTTGTTGGTGGATGTGGAGATGAGTAGGTAGCTAGCAAAGACAGGGTGACTAGAAAATTAAGGTATCACTCTCCTAGTCATGTAGGAGGGAGTGCAGGGCATGGCCCTAATTTCACCATGTCACTGAGATGTCAGATGGGAAGTAAGTCATATTGGACGTATAAGTGGAAGCAATATGGTAGGTATCAGAGACAGCCCTTGTAGTATGGAGAACTGTGCATGTTAATATTAAGTCAGCCCAGCTAATCCCATAAACAGACTCTAACCCTAAACCATCCACCTCAACCCTGTACACATAACCAGAAGCTGGTAGGCAAGGCAGTGAAGTTGCTGATTTATCTGATTTGATGAAACCTGACTTATAAACTGGACCAGAAGGAGAACATTAATCACTTAGTTGTACAAGCTAGTAAGTGGGAAAAGAAATTTGAGCAAGTATTGAGAAATCATTTATGACTGGCCCATCTGTTGAGTGAAAAGGCTATGGACTTTAAATATATTGAAATATAGGACTGCTGCTTTCTGTTTTGAGGTAGAAAGTTGAGAAAGACCATTGCTTCTATTATAGAATGAGAACAATAAACTTAAATAGCAAAGAGCTAAAGAATCAGAAGTGAATTAAAGTCTAGAAAGAGATCACGATCCTATAGAGAAGGACCCATGACTGCCTTCTTCTTGGGGGAACAGCAGAAGGAGGCACCATCTCACCCCCCAACTGAATAGGAAGAAACCAGACAAACTTTTAATAAACATTTAACAATGCATGTTGATTTGGTTTGTTGGATTAGACCATTGGTCAGAGAGCAAAGCCATGTCTGCCTCTCAATTCTTCCACTGAGAGTACAGAGGCAGCATGTTGCAGGCTGGGGGCAAAGTAGGAGAGCTAAGACATCCTCTGAGGCACGTGGTGTCTTTGTAGCATTTAGGGCAATTGCATGAAAAAAAGGCTGAGTGCCAAAGAATTGATACTTTTGAACTGTAGTGCTGGAGAAGACTCTTCAAAGTCCCTTGGACTGCAAGGAGATCCAACCAGTCAATCCTAAAGGAAATCAACCCTGAATATTCATTGGAAGGACTGATGCTGAAGTTGAAACTCCAATACTTTGACCACTTGATGCGAAGAGCCAACTTATTGGAAAAGACCCTGATGCTGGGAAAGATTGAGGCAGGAGGTGAAGGAGGTGACAGAAGATGAGATGATTGGATGGCATCATCGACTTGATAGACATGAGTTTGAGCAAGCTCTGGGAGACAGTGAAGGACAGGGAAGCCTGGTGCACCGTAGTCCATGGAGTCTCAAAGAGTTGGACACGGCTTAGCAACTGAACGACAACAACAAATGACATATAGTTTGCCAAAGGCTGGAGGCAGGGCCAGAGAACTGAGAGAAATCCCTTTGGTATATCAGGTATTTACTGATTGCAACACAATAGCACATTGAAGATTAGGGGAAGAACAGTAGGGTGGAGAAGGATTTTCATGGTTTGGGATGGGAGAACAAAGGGACTCCACAGAGGTCTTAAAAGCTGTTGGATAGATTATAAAGCATAGGGAGAGCTTTGAATCATTGCTTGTGTTCAGATCACAACCCCTGATCTTGCCACTGAAATATTCTAAATTATTGGTGACTAGGATTTAAATACAGCTACAACAAATCCAAACTCAACTACAAATTAAATGAACTCAGCCTTGAACTGGCACAGCATCACCTCTGTTGCCTTCTGTTGATTAAAGCCAGTTTGCAAGGCCAGCACAGATTTGAGGATAAGATAATCTCCATCTCAGTGTGAGGAGTGATGAACATGTACAGAGAGGATACGAATTGTTAAGACCCATATTTGTAGATTAGTTAGGGACGTAAGTAATATATCTATAATAATCCCTGGTTTTAAGAATGAACAATTAATTTTAAGAATAATCCAGAATAAACTAGAAAATATTTCAAAGGGAATGATAATGAAAATGCAACCTGTCAAAATTTGTGAAATGCAGCTAACATGTTACTTAGAGGAAAATTTGTAGTTAAATACTTATATTATATGAGTGTGTTTTAGTACTCAGTCATGTCCGACTCTTTGTGACCCCATGGACTGTAGCCCACCAGGCTCCTCTGTCCCTGGAATTCTCCAGGCAAGAATACTGGAGTGGTTTGCCATTCCTGTCTCTGGGGGATCTTCCTGACCTAGGGATCGAATCCAGGTCTCCCACACTGCAGGCAGATTATTTACCATCTGAGCCACCAGGGAAGCCCACAAGGTTTAAAATGAATGATCTAAATTTCCTACTTAAAAATGTAGAAAAACAAGAGTAAATTAAATGCAAACTAAGAAGAAGAAAAATGTTAGTCACTCAGTTGTGTCTGACTCTTTGCAACCACATAGACTATAGCCCACTATGCCCTTCTGTCCATGGAATTCTCCAGGCAAGAATAGTGGAGTGGGTTCTTTACCATCTAAGCCACTAAGAAGAAGAAAGTAATTTATAAAAATACAAGCAAAAACCAATAAAATATAAAGTGGACAAACAATAGAGAAATTTAACAAAGAAACAAAAGCCAAAAGCTAGTTCTTCAAGAAGATTAGGAAAATCAATAAAACTCTTTAACAAGACAGCTCAAAAGAAAAAGAAGGGATCCCCTCCTACAAATTATCAATACCAAAAATTGAAAATAGAACATCACTGAAAGAAAAATAAAGAGATGTTATAAACAACTTTATGCTGGTAATTTTGATGTTCAGGTAAAATGAGTAAATTCTTTGATAGACACATACTATTAAAACTGATACAAGAAGAAGCAGTATCTGAATAGCTTCATATCAATGAAAGAAATTGAATTTGTAATCAATCACTAGAAAAACGCAAGGACCGTATATCTTCACTGATGAATCCTATCAAACATCTAAGGAAGAGAACTACTGATCTTACACAAACTTTTTCAAAATACAGTGAAGGAGAAAACACTTTCTAACTTGTGTTTTGAGCATTTCCCAATACCAAAACTGGAGAAGGACATTTCTGGATAAGGAAGATATAGACAAATATCTCTCATGAGCACAGACACAGAAATCTTCAGTATAATGTTAGCAAATAAAGTCTAACAATATATACAAATATATTCCATTAAAACATGCTGTGGCCATTTATTAAAATCAAGGTAAATGTCATCATGTTATTGTAAACTAGTTGCAAAATGATTAACATAACAAAAACTCTTCATGACAATACAAATACCTTTCAGGTAGAACTTCAAGTTGCTAGGTGAGATTTTTAACTTGTCAAAGTCAGGCTGTTGCCTTCATGATGGTAAATGTTTAAACAGTTTGAATTAGTGTTACTTTAAAATCAACCTCCCTCCCTATCATCCATGTATCTATGTCTATCATCTTATCTATCTAGTTAACATAATTCCCTTTTCTTTAATCATGCTGTTGTTATTTACTGACAAGTTTTAGTAGACTTTATCTCCCTCCATAAATGTGTCCTAGAATGTGCTGATCCTTAATTCTGTGACCTATACAACTAGGCCTTGCAGAGCCTTGTTGGTCCAGATATGTGCAGTGCTAGTAGAGTGAATTGCTTTGAGCCTGCTTTTGTTGGTATATTTCCCAAACTTACCTCTTTGATTTCAGACACTTTAAGAAGGCTGTGGATCTTAACTATAGACACTCTCAAAGAGATAAACATAGTTTATGTGATTCCTTGCAAAGCAAACATACCTGAGTAAAGCAGCTGCTCAGAAACATTTCCCCCTCTTATCTATTATCTGTTTATCTGTCTTCTGTTTGTCTGTTGGTCTGTCTCTTCACTAATTTACCAATCCATTCATTCCTACTGTCTTTAATGCATTCATGTTTATTTACCCTACACATTTTCTTTTCCTTCTCCTTTATTTTGTTGAGATATCTATAGCTATATGTCTCTCTATACAGATACACACACTCACATAAACACACACACACACAGTTCTCCATATCTGCTAGTTCTGCATTTATGAATTCAGCCAACCATGGATTGAAAATATTAAAAAAAAATCTGAAAAGTTCTTAAAAGCAAAACTTGAATTTGCTGCATGCCAGCAACTATTTGCATTATCATTTCCATTTTATTTGCTAGTTATGTAGCATTTACACTGTATTAGGTATTATAAGTCAAGAAGCAACAATTAGAACTAGACATGGAACAGCAGACTGGTTCCAAATCAGGTAAGGAGTACATGAAAGCTGTATATTGTCACCCTGCTTGTTTAACTTATATGCAGAGTACATCATGAGAAACGCTGGGCTGGATGAAGCACAAGCTGGAATCAAGATTGTTGGGAGAAATATCAATAACCTCAGATATGCAGATGACACCACCTTTATGGCAGAAAGCAAAGAATTAAAGAGCCTCTTGATGAAAGTGAAAGAGGAGAGTGAAAAAGTTGGCTTAAAACTCAACATTCAGAAAACTTAGATCATGGCATCTGGTCCCATCAGTTCATGGCAAATAGATGGGGAAACAGTGGAAATAGTGAGAGACTATTTCTTTGGGCTCCAAAATCACTGCAGATGGTGATTGCAGCCATGAAATTAAAAGACATTTACTCCTTGAAAGAAAAGTTATGACCAACATATACAGCATATTAAAAAGCAGAGACACTACTTTGCCAACAAAGGTCCATCTAGCCAAAGCTATGGTTTTTCCAGTAGTCATGTATGGACGTGAGAGTTGGACTATAAAGAAAGCTGAGCACCAAAGAATTGATGCTTTTGAACTGTGGTGTTGGAGAAGACTCTTGAGAGTCCCTTGGACTACAAGGAGATCTAACCAGCCCATCCTAAAGGAGATCAGTCCTGAATATTCATTGGAAGGACTGATGCTGAAGCTGAAACTCCAATACTATGGCCACCTGATGCAAATAACTGACTCATTGGAAAAGACCCTGATGCTGGGAAAGATTGAAGGCAGGAGGAGAAGGGGACGACAGAGGATGAGATGGCTGGATGGCATCACCAAATCAATGGACATGAGTTTGAGTAAACTCTGGGAGTTGGTGATGGACAGGGAGGCCTGGTGTGCTACAGTCCATGGGGATGCAAAGAGTTGGACATGACTGAGCGACTGAACTGAACTGAGGTATTATAAGTAATCCAGAGATAATTTTAAGTATACAGGTGGTGTATACAGATGATCTGCAAACAGGATGCCATTTTATAAAAGGGACATGAGTATCCTTGGATTTTGGTATCTGTGGAGGTTCTAGAACCAAACCCCAGAGATACTGAGGGATTGCCCGCCGCCACCCCCCTCATATATGAGAACATTCCCAGTAGGAAAACTTTATGTCTTAGAAGCAACCCTGAAACTTTAATATCATCTGTGCTGTAGTTTTTTTTTTCCTTTCCTCCTTCCTTTTTGCCCCTCTCTTCCCTTCTCCCCATGTTCTCTCTTTGTCTCTTCTTTTTGTGGGAATCAACACTCTGGGATTCTGGTATGCAAAAATTTCTAGCTAATTACATTTCAGTTTTCTAAGAGAGCTATATATTATATGGTATGTGCTGTTTCATCAACTTATTTAACCATATATATATTTTTTTTTTTGAGGGGACATTTTGTGGAAACAATTTTATATGGAAAAAAATTGGGACATTGTGCTCTATTTTATGAAAAATTCCATTCTCTTTGCTTTCAAGATATTTTTCAATAATAAAAGCAAAGTAAATGTTCATTATAAATGACACTTTTACAAATGTATGAATTTAAAAGTTAACAGTTCTCTTACATTTCAACTAAATGGATGCTCCATGAAGGGAAGGGCCATGTCTGTCTGAGTCACTGTTATATCCTCTTGTCCAGGACATTGCTCGGTACTGAGTAGGCCCTAAGTAAATATATGTTGCATTTTCTAAACTGGTACAAACATATAAGGCATGTTTATTAATCAGAAGCCAAAATATATTTGCAACTATTCTGCATTTACATGTGGTATAGTTCTTAATCAGTGACTCACAATGAATTCATAGTCAGTCTATGTAATATGAAAGTCCCTGCTTAACATAGATGTAATCCAAGGTTTTAGCTTGAATTATTGTGAGAATTTATGAATATATTCATAGAAGCAGTGGACTACTCAGAATCTCCCTCCCCATAAAATAGAATTACTAATGTAGTGACCCAGGATTCTATTTTATGCAGCAGTTTTAGGTTCACCTGCTATTTCTCTGCATTGTTTGTTACAGGCAGTGGTAACTCTTCTGTCATTCAGGAAAAATATTACAGACTTTCAAATCACAGACCTAAATAATTGCTGTTCTGTCTACAGGGGGAATCAGTGTTGGCAGCTGCCTTCTAATTTAAAAACCACATTACCCTGTACTACTGTCCATGGCAAATCATAATTTGAATTTATTTTGGTAACTAGCTCTTTAAATTTGAAAACAAATTCATGGAAGCTATTAAATGTTCAAATAGCATGGCAGACAGTACAACAAAAATAAATCTAAAAAAAGAATAAGTCTAGATTCTGCAGTTCCTTGCAGGGGGCACAGGTTCGATCCCTTTTCGAGGAACTTAGATACCACATATTATGCAGTACAGTCACAAGTTAAAAAAATAATCCAGAAACCCCTACCCATCTATCTCTCCCTTTCCAGATGCAAATGCTCTAACAATTTCCTGTGTTTCCTTCCAGAATTTTTTGATGACAAATTTTAGCTTCCAAGATTGTGTTTTAGGAGAGAGTTAAACAGAGACATGTAGAGAAAGCATGTAACACAAGATCATTAAAAAAAGAAAAAAGAAAGAAAAGAGTCTTCTAGATTCCATATGGGCTTCCCTGGTGGCTCAGACAGTAAAGAATCTTGCCTGCAACGCAGGAGACACAGGTTCAATCCCTCGGTTGGGAAGATCCCCTGAAGGAAATGGCAACCCTCTCCAGTATTATTGCCTGGAGAATTCCATGGACAGAGGAGCCTGGTGTGCTACAGTCCATGGGGTTGCAAAGAGTTGGACATGACTGAGTGACTAACACACATAGATTACATGTATCAAAATGGGAAATAGAGATTAAAATACACACATGCATTTGTACCCCAGGCCTCCTGCTTTCCATCTTCTCCATGGGGTTGCTGACAATCCCAGCCTATCTTTTGTGACTGGGAAAGTGTGGAATGGATGGTTTTTTGGCTATTACCCTGGTAGTCTGTCATTTGAACACCCTTCCTAAGAAGGAGCCATATTAAAAAAAAATTCCCTACTTCACTGGTAACTGTCTTGCTTTTTTTTTTTTATGGATAAAGGATATTCTCAAAATGATAATGGCAGGTGGATGATACAGATTTGGAACTGAGCAAGTCTGTGTGGGCTTTCTTTAAACCAGTTCATAATGGGAGCACTTTATCTCCCAGGGGGCATTTGGCAATGAGTCTGGAAACATCATCGACTGTCACGACTAGGGGTGGGTGAGTGTTGCTGGCCCCAAGTGGACAGAGGCCAGGGATGCTGCACATCCTATGAGGCAGAGGACAGCCTCTCCAAACAAAGAGTTATCCAGTTTAGGATGCAATACTGCTACAGTTGAAGAACTCTACTTTAAATTAGCTGTTTTGCCATTTTTTCTTTTGGGGACAATAATTTTCATTCAGAGAAACAACTCAAAATAAGCAATCATGTCAACAGCAATAAAATTCTCTGCAGTTTTCCACTGGGTTTATAGTTCAGGTTCTTGAACTTCAGAACATAATGGGAGAGTTTGGTGTCTTACTAGTTCATCCAGAAAAATAACTTTTCTCATAGCATTATCTACCCTTAGCCTTTTCTCCCCCCCCCTTTTTTTATATATCTTTTCTGATTATATTGCCAATGGGAAAAAGCCCAACATATTGCAGGGAGGTGAAACTCGAGTAGTAAAGAATAATAGCAAATAACTGTTCTATATCTGTTTGAAAAATACTAAAAAAATAGAGAGCATGTCCCTTGTTCATTTTCCTTTGCTGAGTTTTATTACCAACTACTTTTAATCTTGTTCTAACCAGAATATTTACACAGATACCCTCTTTCAGTTAAAAGTTGCTACATAAAATCTCTCTTAGGGTGAAGCCTGACCACTGTGTTCTGGTGGGCTAATTGTATTTAATCTGCTCATTTCTGAATGTCATCACAGACTAAAGCATGTAAAAAATTAAATACTGTGAGGTTGCGTTGACTCTGGGTTAGAAGATTTTTGACCCATAGTAAATCCTGCCTTTGCTTCATTTTGGAGCATTTTGTTGGCCTAAAGGCAAGTGTGGAATATCAAACATCTAAAGTTATCTTAGTGAAGCTAATTAGGTTGTTGGATCTGCAATAAAGTGGTTTAGATGGCGTGGAATACAGCCCCTTAAGCTGTTGATGAGGAAGTGGAGACTCCAACAGGTAAATGGCTGGCCCTGGGTCACAGGTCAGTGGGGATCCTGAGGCTAGAGTTCAGCTCCCCTGCACTCCCTTACCTCATCTGAGTCCACTGCTCTTTTGGTGCTATTTCTGTGCAGCAATTCATGATTATCACCTTGTGACCAGAGCTGCCCAAAGTGAAATTTGCCAAGGCCAGACCATAATATCTTGTATATATTCATCATTTTAGACTATTTAAGCTACTTTCACATAGTATATTATCTCATATTAGAAACAACTTATTACATAAACAGAATGAGAATTATCTCAGTTGATCAGAAGAAAATGGAGATACTAAGTAATTTATGTGAAAGTGAAAGTGGCTCAGTTGTGTCCGACTCTACAACTCGAATTCTCCAGGCTAGAACACTGGAATGGATAGCCTTTCCCTTCTCCAGGGGATCTCCCCAACCCAGGGATCAAACCCCGGTCTTCTGCATAGCAGGCAGATTCTTTACCAGCTGAGCCACAAGGGAAGCCCAAGGATACTGGGGTGGGTAGCCTATCTCTTCTCCAGTGGATCTTCCTGACCCAGGAATTGAACTGGGCAGGGTCTTCTGTATTGCAGGCAGATTCTTTACCAACTGAGCTATCAGAGAAGCCCTTTATTTAATTTAGGTGAAGCCCTTAATTTAATTTATTTAATTTATGTGAATTTTAATAAAATAAGAAATAGACCTAGATGTCCCAGTTCAGGACTCTCCTCTCCAGTTCCCTGCAGGTTTATTATAGAGGCAAATAATTCTGCACTGGTATGAAAATAGTTGCTCTCTATTGGTTGCATACTGTGTGTCTGCTGCTGTGCAAAGTGTGTATGTTAGCCCATTTATCTTACACAATAGCTCTAGAAGGCTTGATTTTTCATCTTATTTGCATGATGGATGATTTGAGGTTTAGTGAGGTTTTGTAACCTGCTTAAGTTTACACCATTAATAAGTTTAGACTAAGATTTGTTTCTTTCCTGAGTACATATATGAACAATTATACTGTACTACCAGTGTTGTTCAGTATGATTTTTCCTTTTTTAAAAAATATATATTTATTTGGCTATGCTAGGTCTTAGTTGTAGCACATGGGATCTTTTTTTTTTTTTTTCTGTCCAGCATGTGGAATCTTTAGTTGTGGCATATGAAATCTCAGTTCTTGACCAGGGATTGATTGTGTCTGAAATCTCATTGTGTCACTACGGAGGAGACTGTAATGGATCACTCATAACTTAAACACAAGATACTCTATCTGTTCTTTGCTTTATTATGCAATTTTGTCTCCTGCCAATCCACCACATGCTCTGCTCTAGCAACCCTGGGGTTTGTTAGTTTCCCAATGCTGCTTTATATGTGTGTATTTCTGGGTCTTCAGATTACATCTCTACACTGCCACCCGCCCCCTCCTCCAGCCTCAACCTGGCCCCTATTTAATTCTTTTTCTTTAAAACTCCCTTCAAGAATATTGCTTCTGAGCTCCCCAAACACTCAAAACATGGTCTGTCATGGCCCCTATTGCTGTCGTTGATAACTGACTTTCCTCTCAACTTCTTAATGAACTATTTGGTAGAAAGCACCATTTCTTATGTGTCTTTATTTCCCCAATGCTTAGCTCAGATCCTGGCATATGATGGCAAGCCAGTAAAGTTGGATGAGAGTAGTAATACTGCACAAATTTGGGGATTGAATAGATATGGAAAGTAAAGAAGAGAGAAGAGTGAAAGATAATATCTTCTTTGGGTAACTGGAAAAATCTTTATGGTATTAACTGGAACATGGGGCTTAAGAGAATGATAATGAATCTGGTTGTGAGAAAACATTGGTAAATTTGGGCTTGCTCATGACTAAAGAACAGCAGTCTTCAACCAACTAAATATTATGTATCTGGCAGAGTAGTTAGAAATTTAGATTTCAGGACAAAAAGCTTGAAAAGGTTCTGTTATCTTTTGTAATTGTAAAATAAATAGACCTTAAGTTTCTCTTTAGTGCATGTGTTTATGCAAATAAAAGAGTGGTCTGGCTTGCTTGCTCAGACTGTAGGTTTTCCTCCATTACCTCTTTTGACATTGCTCATGCAGAAGGAGAAATTGACTCTACACTTTATGAACAGCTGATCTGCAGCAAGTGAGTACACTTTATGAGTTTGGCTGAAATGGAATGCCGTGTGCAAATGGAATGTCTTTTGGTAGCTAAATGGCTCTTAATAACTGTGTAAATATCATTCATTGAATTAGCGAACTAGGAATAGTTTGCTTTAAGATGCTTATGCCTTTGGTTTGTAAGCCTTATTATCCAAGCAGAAAATTTGTTTATGCAACTGGACTTTCTGTTTTTGTATTCTAGGCTGGGGACCCAGTGTAGACTGGAAACAAAGAACAGAGGATAGAGTCTTGTGATGAATAAACTTGCTTTGTGAGAATTATAGAGATAAACCAGAAGGGTAGATAGTATACAGTTAACCATTTTGCTGTTTATGGAATGGACCTGTCTGGTTATTTCACTACTAGTTTATCTCTGACATGCATGCATATCTTTTGGCAAAATGTAGCCACGATGATTTTTAGTTTCACAAGGATTTTGAAAATACAGAATTTCTCTTTAATTCTCTGGCAGGGGGGCTAGTTAGCAGAGCTTTGTTGTTGCTCAGTTGTTCAGTTATGTCTGACTCTTTGTGATCTCATAGGCTAGAATTCTCTTAACAGAGAACTTACAGTGAATTCAATATAAATAGAAGAAAGGTAAGCTCATTGCTGGGAAGTAGAACTCTGTCAGGCAAGTGTTGGGTGGCAACAATATTTTTGCCTTCCCAGATCTTCCTGGGAGCACTGCACTGAATGATTAAATATGAGTGTTCTGAAATAGGGACTGTTTCCGTTATGGGCTGAATTATGTCCCTGCCAAAAGTCATCTGCTGAAGTCCTACTTTCAAAATGGGACCGTATTTGGAGATAGGGTCCTTACAGAGGAAATGAAGTTAAAAAAGGTCATTAGAGTAGGTTTTAATCCATAAAAGAGGAAATTTGGACACAAACACACGTGGAGGAATGATCAGGTGAAGATACAGGGTGAAGCCAAGGAGAGAGACCTGAAGCAGACCTGGAGCAGACCCCTCACTCACAGCCCTCACAAGGATTCAAGCTGAAGACACTTTCAACTTGGACTTCTCACCTCCAGAAGTGTGAAAAAATGTTTGTCTTGTTTAAGCCACCTGGTCTGTGACACCTTGTTGCTGTAGTCCTAGCACAATAGAACAGGGTCTTCTTATCTTTGTATCCTCAGGCCTTAGTGTGTGGCCTGGGATATAGCAAATTCTCAATAAGCATATTTGTATCAAAGGAGTAGGAAGAGATCATGTTGGTCTTTGAAAAAGGGTTAGTGCAACTTGAGGAATAAGCACAATCCACAAACTATTATCCACCTAAAAAAAAAAAATCACCCTTCAATCAAGAGGTACCACAACTTCAGGTGTCTGTTCTCAAAATATGTCCTGTGTGTTGGCTGTGCTCATTAGAGTCAGCATCGGCCCTGCTTTCAAAGAGCTCATTGTCTGGATTTCTTCATCCTGGAAAAGGCATAATGAAAGATCTCATGGTAACCTCATCGGCAAAAGTGTCCTTCCTCTTTACTCCTAGCTCTCTCTGTATCAGTAATAGCACTTTCTTTTTGGTGTATGTGTGTGGGGGGTCATCAGTCATTTAATTATAGCCTCATTAACACTTACATTCAAATTTTCCTGCCAGAAGGTAGGAAAGTAGGCTGGCATGGTTGGGTTCCAGGCCATTGATCAGATAATCATTGGAGTCAACTGGGATTCCATCATACATTTGTCAGTATCATTTTGGTGTTCTTTTTTTAGACTTGCAGCAAAAAAGAATATTTACACTGTGCATGAACTTTTTACTGGATTCTATGGAGTTGAATGGAGCATAAAATATATAAAGCTGAGTTTAATTTGGACTGATAATCTTTTCTCATTTTGAGAGCAGGTAAATAACTCTTTAGCCATCTGTGGACATGTCAACATTTCAGTCTTGCTTTCTGGGATTGAGAATTATTCTTTGTTGCAACATTCTCAATTTGTTGACTTTACAGCTGCCGCAACAACCCTGGCAGTGAATTTTTTCATCAACATTCCTTTTTTGATCTACTGTCTCCTGTTCTTTTCTTATGAATGTGGTGCGTATAGTGAGCTGATGTTGAGAGGGCTTGCAACTTCCCAGTGGCTTTACAGTTTCTCTGCTTTTTTAAAAAAATTTATTTTAATTTTTTTTATTTTTAATTGAAGAATAATTGCTTTATAGTATTGTGTTGGTTTCTGCCAAACATCAACATTCCTGCCTCTTTTCTTAACTGCTCTCTCTGTGTATCTCTGTGATTCTTCTCCTAAGCATATTCACTGAAGGAAGTTCTCTGCTCCATGCTCTACTGCTTTGTGTCCTGATCCTGCTACTTTACCTCGCTCTCATTCCAGCCCTCCACTTTGGGAATTTTCCCTTGTCTGCTTCATCATCGTCCATCTCCTTTCCTTGTATGCTCTGCATTTCCTTTTTTTTTTTTATGTTGCCTGATACCACACCCTGTTTATATTCTCTGGACTTGCCAGCCTTCTAACATAGCTTACTCTAGAGGCCTGGGCATTGAATAACTGGTTTCATGTACTCCCTGGTCCACTTATTTATTTGTTTCCTTTATAAGTAAAATAGAAGCTTGTCATTTGCATAGGTAGCTTCACTCTTGAAATGGGAAAAAAATCTACTTTGTGGCAGCACCTTCCAGGAAAACTGTCTTGTTAACCCACAAAACAAACCTTTTATGGTGTTCACACATTTTCAAGAATATTTATGCTTCAATTCAGTTCAATTCAGTCACTCAGTCGTATCCGACTCTTTGCAACCCCATGAACCACAGCATGCCAGGCCTCCCTGTCCATTGCCAACTCCCAGAGTCCACCCAAACCTATGTGCATTGAGTCGGTGATGCCATCCAGCCATCTAATCCTCTGTTGTCCCCTTCTCCTCCTGCCCTCAATCTTTCCCAGCATCAGGGTCTTTTCAAATGAGTTAGCTCTTTGCATCAGGTGGCCAAAGCATTGGAGTTTCAGCGTCAACATCAGTCCTTCCAATGAGCACCCAGGACTGATCTCCTTTAGGATGGACTGGTTGGATCTCCTTGTAGTCCAGGGACTCTCAAGAGTCTTCTCCAACACCATGGTTCAAAAGCATCAATTCTTCGGCACTCAGCATTCTTTATAGTCCAACTCTCACATCCACACATGACCACTGGAAAAACTGTAGCCTTGACTAGACAGACCTTTGTTGACAAAGTAATGTCTCTGCTTTTTAATATGCTGTCTAGGTTGGTCATTACTTTCCTTCCATTGATAGATATCAAGTCACACAGATTAATCTAACATGTTTCTAGACCTGCATTTTCCAATGTGTGTTCTAAGAAGTATTAGTTCTTTCATATCCTCCTTAAAAATTGTAATCACAGATAATCTCATGACATTTTCCTCTCTTATTGACTTCATTCCTGATCCAAGAGCACAGAGACTATGCCCATCTTGTTCTTATAAATGCTTGTTAACTAACATAGATTGTGGTGAGTAATAAATATGCAATAAAGTTCATTACATGAGAATTCATAAATAAAGAAATGAACAGCAGTCCTGTGACGTATATAGGGTTTTCAAAGAGGCCAAGATTATTTACTAATATCAGTTCAGTTCAGTTCAGTCGCTCAGTCGTATCCGACTCTTTGCGACCCCATGGACCGCAGCACACCAGGCCTCCCTGTCCATCACCAACTCCCGGAGTCTACCCAAGCTCATGTCTATTGAGTTGGTGATGCCATCCAGCCATCTTATCCTCTTTCATCCCCTTCTCCTCCTGCCCTCAATCTTTCCCAGCATCAGGGTCTTTTCCAGTGAGTCAGTTCTTCGCATCAGGTGGCCAAAGTATTGGAGTTTCAGCTTCAACATCGGTCCTTCCAATGAACACCCAGGACTGATCTCCTTTAGGATGGACTGGTTGTATCTCCTTGTAGTCCAAGGGACTCTCAAGAGTCTTCTCCAACACCACAGTTCAAAAGCATCAATTCTTTGGTGCTCAGCTTTCTTTATAGTCCAACTCTCATATCCATACATGACTACTGGAAAAACCATAGCTTTGACTAGACGGACCTTTGGAGGTGAAGTAATGTCTCTGCTTTTTAATATGCTGTATATGTTGGTCATAACTTTTCTCCCAAGGAGTAAGCATCTTTTAATTTCATGGCTTCAGTCTCCATCTGCAGTGATTTTGGAGCATAATATCACATACCTGTTAAATGATGAATTAGAATTCAAACCTAAATTTAAGCCTTTGTGACTGATTGTCTGGGGTTCAGCTGTGTTCACTGATTGGCTGCCTCCCCCTTCTGCTACATATTTCTGTTGAGAAAATTACTAAATAATGAGAGAAAATCTGAGAGTAGTCATGGAGCCTGAAGGGTACAAATAATAAATAAATTTATTATTTTTTAAATGTGAGCAATGAGCAGACCAAGTATATATCTGAGAAATATGTAAACATCAGATTAAAGAAGGCCTTACATGTCAGGACAAAAAATCCAAACTTTATTTGGAGGTAACTGAACATTCTTTTAAAGTTTCAGAACAGAGAAATGGTATTTACAAAACAGAGCTTCTAAGTGAGGAACATGAGGATGGTGTATCAAAGGGGAATGGGAGGACTGTCCACTAAGGGATATACTGCTGTGATTATATGGTTGGTCAAATCACAACCTTGTACATGATGTTCAAATGGTGAAAGTAGAAGAGTCCAGAACCAGAGATGGTTATCTCTATTTTTCTAGTCCTCTTGCTAACTATCTAACCAAGGTAGTCTCATAATCTCTCTTGAGTTTTTCTAATCACTCAAATAAACAAATTGTACTGGATAATTTCTTAGCTTCTAATTCTAGCACTGATGAAAGTGCTCAGCATATACTATGCAATAAACAAATATTTACTTATTAAATGAGTTAGTGAAGAAGTGAATGAATCTATGACTATGTGATATATTTTCCACCTCTTAATACTTATAGTTCCTTGAAGAAGCCTTGAAATTTCAGAAAACTACAAAGAAACAAAAGTGACACATAATCCCATCATCCTGTTGAACTCTATCAACTATGATGAAGATTCTCATGCACCTCCCTTCCATTTCCTTTTTTTCCTCTATTTTATTTCTTCCACCTCGCCTTCCTAAAAATGTTTGTTTTGACTTTCTTGGGGGTGGTTAATACATTCTCATTTGGAAAGCCCAAGAAAGAGAAAATACCTGTTAGAATAAAAGTGTATATAATCATAGTAACGTGCTTCTTTTGTCCCCACCATGATGTGGAGTGTGGTAGGAGCAAGTCACAGAGCTCTCACCACTGCCCCTCACTCCTGACCACAGGCCCCATCTCTCCATCTCAGTGTGCCTGAGAGACTGGTTGAAGGAGGCTACAAGTACACCTAACAATATACCTTTCCCAAAGATGTAACCAAGCCCGCATCTTCACTTTTCTCAATCACTTCAATTCACCCAAGCCTCCTGGCCCATCTTGCAGCCCCAAGACCCTTATATGTGTATCTTCAATGTGACCACATTCTCTGATGAGTTCCCATCTCCCTCCCTCCTCAGCTCTTGCTTTGTACATTGTAGAATCAAGGAGTGTATACAAATCAGGAGAGACTAGGTTTTATTATGGTGACAAATCAAACATACACATGCATACCAAGCCAAAATTAGACTGGTTCTCACAAAACGAAAGTTCACTTCTCACTTAATCTTTGTGGTCAACATTAGTTGGCAAGGAGTCTGCTCTATACAGTCACCTAGAGAAGAAACTGACAGAGACTCCAGTTTCCTATCAAAAACAGCTGGAATTAAAGCCATAATCATGCCTTCTCTACACCTTTGTTTTTCTGGTGCCTCATCTTTTTATTATGTTTTATAAGTCCTGCTTGGCAAAACTTCCTGCATGATTAAATCCAAGTCTTCACTTAGATAAAGCCTGTGGCCAAACAGCTGAACATGGCTAAAGAAAAACAAGAAAAAAGGAATGCAAAAAGGCAAAATGATTGTCTGGGGATTTCTTACAAATAGCTGAGAAAAGAAGAGAAGCAAAAGGCAAAGCAGAAAAGGAAAAATACACCCATCTGAATGCAGAGTTCCAGAGAATAGCAAGGAAAGATAAGAAAGCCTTTTAAAGTGAACAGTGCAAAGAAATAGAGGGAAAACAATACAATGGGAAAGACTAGAGAGTTCTTCAAGAAAATTAGAGCTACTAAGGGAATATTTCCAGATGTTCAAGCTGGTTTTTGAAAAGGCAGAGGAACCAGAGATCAAATTGCCAACATCCACTGGATCATCGAAAAAGCAAGAGAGTTCCAGAAAAATATCTATTTCTGCTTTACTGACTATGCCAAAGCTTTGACTGTGTGGATCACAATAAACTGTGGAAAATTCTGAAAGAGACGGGAATACCAGACCATCTGACCTGTCTCTTGAGAAACCTGTATGCAGGTGAGGAAGCAACAGTTAGAACTGGACATGGAACAACAGACTGGTTCCAAATAGGAAAAGGAGTACGTCAAGGCTGTATATTGTCACCCTGCTTATTTAACTTATATGCAGAGTACACCATGAGAAACGCTGGGCTGGAAGAAACATAAGCTGGAATCAAGATTGCCAGGAGAAATATCAATAACCTCAGATAAGCAGATGACACCACCCTTATGGCAAAAAGTGAAGAAGAACTAAAGAGCCTCTTGATGAAAGTGAAAGAAGAGAGTGAAAAAGTTGGCTTAAAGCTCAACGTTCAGAAAACTAAGATCATGGCATCTGGTGTCATCACTTCATGGGAAGTAGATGGGGAAACAGTGGAAACAGTGTCAGACTTTATTTTTTGGGGCTCCAAAATCACTGTTGATGGTGATTGCAGCCATGAAATTAAAAGACGCTTACTCCTTGGAAGGAAGGTTATGGCCAACCTAGATAGCATATTTAAAAGCAGAGACATTACTTTGCCAAAAAAGGTCCATCTAGTCAAGGCTATGGTTTTTCCAGTGGTCATGTATGGATGTGAGAGTTGGACGGTGAAGAAAGCTTAGCGCCAAAGAATTGATGCTTTTGAACTGTGGTGTTGGAGAAGACTCTTAAGAGTCCCTTGGACTGCAAGGAGATCCAATCAATCCATCCTAAAGGAGATCGATCCTGAGTGTTCATTGGAAGGACTGATGTTGAAGCTGAAACTCCAATACTTTGGCCACCTCATGCGAAGAGTTGACTCATTGGAAAAGACCCTAATGCTGGGAAGGATTGGGGGCAGCAGGAGAAGGGGACCACAGAGGATGAGATTGTTGGATGGCATCACTGAATCGATGGACATGGATTTGGGTAAACTCTGGGAGTTGGTGATGGATAGGGAAGCCTGGTGTGCTGTGGTTCATGGGGTTGCAAAGAGTCGGACACGACTGAGCGACTGAACTGAACTGAAGGGAATATTTCATGTAAAGATAGGCACAATAAAGAATAGAAGTGATATGGACCTAACAGAAGCTGAAGATATTAAGAAGAGGTGGCAAAAATACACAGAAGAACTACACAAAAAAGATCTTAATGACCTGGATAACCAGGATGGTGTGATCACTCACCTAGAGCCAGACATCCTGGAATGTGAAGTCAAGTGGGCCTTAAGAAGCATCGCTATGAACAAAGCTAGTGGAGGTGATGGAATTCTGGCTGAGCTATTTCTAATCCTAAAAGGTGATGCTGTGAAAGGGATGCACTCAATATGCCAGCAAGTTTGGAAAACTCAGCAGTGGCTACAGGACTGGAAAAGATCAGTTTTCATTCCAATCCCAAAGAAGGGCAATGCCAAAGGAGGTTCAAACTACCGCACAATTACACTCATTGCACATGGTAGCAAAGTAATGCTCAAAATCCTTCAAGATAGGCTTCAGCAGTACGTGAACCAAGAACTTCCAGATGTTCAAGCTGGTTTTAGAAAAGGCAGAGGAACCAGAGATCAAATTGCCAACATCCATTGGATCATAGAAAAAGTGAGAGAAATCCAGAAAAACATCTGCTTTGCTTCATTGACTACACTAAAGCCTTTGACTGTGTACATCACAACAAACTCTGGATAATTCTTAAAGAGATGAGAAGATCAGACCATCTTACCTGCTTCCTGAGAAACCTGTAGGCAGGTCAAGAAGCAACAGTTAGAACCGGACATGGAAAAACAGACTGGCTCCAAATTGGGAAAGGAGTACATCAAGACTGCATATTGTCACCCTGCTTATTTAACTTATATGCAGAGTACATCATGAGAAATGCTGGTCTGGATTAATCACAAGCTGAAATCAAGGTTGTTAGGAGAAATATCAATAACCTCAGATATGCAGATGACACCACCCTTATGGGAGAAAGTGGAAAAGAATTTGAGTCTCTTGAAGTTGAAACAGGAGAGTGAAAAAAACTGGATTAAAACTCAGCATTCAAAAAACATAGATGATGGCATCTGGTCCCATTACTTAAAGGCAAATAGATGGAGAAACAATGGAAACAGAGACAGACTTTATTTTGTTGGCCCCAAAATCACTATGGATGGTGACTGCAGGCATAGAATTGCAAGATGCTTGCTCCTTGGAAGAAAAAATGACAAAAGCAATGACCTAGACAGCATATTAAAAAGCAGAGACATTACTTTACCTACAAAGGTTTGTATAGTCAAAGCTATGATTTTTCCAGTAGTCATGTACATATGTGAGAGTTGGACAATAAAAAAGGCTGAGCACTGACAAATTGATACCTTTGAACTGTGGTGTTGGAGAAGACTCTTGAGAGTCCCTTGGACAGCAAGGAGATCCAACCAGTCCGTCCTAAAGGATATAACCCTGAATATTCATTGGAAGAGCGAAGGCGAATCTCTAATACTTTGGCCACCTGATGCAAAGAACCTACTCCTTGGAAAAGACCTTGATGATGGGAAAGATTGAAAGCAGGAGAAGGGGATGACGGAGGATCAGATTGTTGGATAGCATCACCAGCTCAATGGACATGAGTTTGAGCAAGCTCCAGATGTTGGTAATGGACAGGGAAACCTGATGTCCTGCAGTCCATGGGGTAGCAAAGAGTTTAATGTAACTGAGTGATTAAACAACAGCAAAAGGAAAGTACTACTCATTCAGTACCTATGGGAGCATCTCACATTCAAGTTTTCTAGTCATTTACTCTCTTCTCCCTTAGAAGACTGTTTTACAGCATCCAGTTAGTCCTCAGACTTGCAGCCCCCTTCATAATCTCAGCCAATGATCTATCCCTAGATTTGGGTCCAGAATAGCAGTAACCAAAAAAGTACCCCCTGATTATCCCTCAGCATGTATGCCAACTTCACATACTCTGTAGTCTTATCTGAGAAAATGGACTCAGGATCACTTTCTCAAGGAAGTTGCTCCTGAAGTTGTCCCCTTTCTCTCCTGCATCAATGCTATTTCCTCCTTCTGCAGGACCATTCCTATCAGTATGTCCACATGCTCTAAAACTTCTTTATGGTGGACTTTGCTGGCTTGTAGTTACAAGTCCTGGAATTTTAACGTACAGAACATTGACTTATTTCTTTCCTATACAACATCAAATAGTGTTGGACAGCTCTTCAGGGCAGCTCTCCCCCCATGAAGGTGACATAAGGATTTTGGGTTCTTTAACTTGAGAGATCACCATCTCAATGCAAGGCTCTAGGGTCCCCATGGCTGGGAAAAGAAAGGAAAGGGGAGCATGCAGAATTGGGAAAAGAAGATTTGAAGAACATCATTCAGATTTTTTTCCAGGAAAATAAGGCTGCTTTAGAGATAAACATTTAAAAGTCTAAAATATTTTAAATTTAACACTTTACTGTCCACTATGTTAGATTTCACCTACTACTGATAATTAAAACGAGAATGATGATCTCCTTTGCATGTGGTGAACATATTAATGGAATTTTCTCTTTGGTTGTGTTCTCCATAAAATCTATAGCAGTATATTTGTCTTATATTAATACTTGGGAGAGCAAAGGTGATTTCATTTAGTAAATATGCAGTTTAGAGGGACGGATTGTTCATCTGGGTTAAATTTCCTTTTCAGACTTATCTGAACTCATATATGACAGGAAACTATTTGCTGTCCATGTTGTCAGAGTGAGGGGTGTATGTATGTGTTTATGCTCATGCATACCATCTTGGGATTTTTAATAGGTATTCAGGGCTTCCCTGGTAGCCCAGCTGGTAAAGAATCCATCTGCAATGCCGGAGACCCTAGTTTGGTTCCTGAGTTGGGAAGATCTCCTGGAGAAGGGATAGGCTACCCACTCCAGTATCCTTGGGCTTCTGTGGTGGCTTAGTTGGTAAAGAATTTGCCTGCAATGTAGGAGACCTGGGTTTTATCCCTGGGTTGGGAAGATCCCCTGGAGGAGGGCATGGTAACCCACTCCAGTATTCTTGCCTGGAGAATCCCCAAGGACAGAGGAGCCTGGTGGGCCACATACAGTCCATGGGGTCGCAAAGAGTCAGACATGTCTAAGCAACTAAGCACAGCACATGTCATGCCAGACTAGTCTTTGGTTTTAAGAATCTAGCTGCATATGACCTTCAAAATTGACAGAACTAGTAAAGAAGCATATAGTACATGGTTTCCTTTTGTTACGTAAACCACTCCAAAACTCAGTGGCTTAAGACTCTTAAGTTTATTTCATTCATGATTCTGTGGGTTTGTTTATTCTTTTAGTCTCACTGGGCCAAATTATATGTCTGCAGGCAGTTGTCTTTCAGCTAGGTGGGTCTGCTTCTGAGGGTGGTGGCTAGCTTAGACTGGGTGACAGTAGAGATGGCTAAGCCAGTGTCTCTCATCTTCCTTGTGTAGCCCAGGTGTGTTCACACGAAAGTGGGCAGGACCCTAAGAAAGAAAGTGGAAGAGTGCAGGGTGTTTGGACCCAAGGCATGGAAATGATATGTTCTCAGCTCTACTGCATTCTATTGGCCAGACAAACATGACATAAAGACATATTCAAGAAGTGCGGAAATAGATTCCCACTCTTTGTGGCAAGAGCTGCAAAGTCAAGTGCAAACGGATATAGGAAAAGGAAGAGAAATGATCTATGGCCACTTAGTAATCTACCACATAGGACAGACACTTGAGAAGTGGAGCCTGAGATCATTGAAATTGGTCCTGTCACCTAGTACTAGCCAGGGAGGAAAACAAAAATCAGAAATAAGTTTTTGAAAACAAGCCTTCCTAAATGTTTCTACATTGCTTGCCCAGCTCTGCTCTCACTATTAAATACAGAGCTTTAAGAATTTTGAGCTCATTTATTTTCCTGTGGAAATAGTTTTTCTGAAAAAGGAAGTGTGTTGATTGCATTGAAAAGGACCAGCATCTTGTCCCCATGGTAACAGCATCTCTAATTCTCGAAGTGTTTGCCACCTGGTGTTTTGAGGCCCAATAGCCCATATAGTACTGTGTTATATAACATAAGGAAGGAATCTACACACACTGCACGTACAGGGACAGTGGGCTCACAGGTGCAATTTGGTATCAGATTAGAATTATGGCCTATGAAATAATAAGAATATAGTTAAATTGCTGAAACATTAATAATAATACAAGTAATCTTTTTTGTCAGAGACACTTGGATAACTGTTACCTTGAAAATATTATTTTCCAACAACATAGGAGTGGATTATGTTTTAATGCTTTTAAGTACACTGTGGCATCAAGCTTACATGTTCATGTGCTAATACACAGGAACATATACACACATGTGCATGCACATAATTTTTGATTTCTGAATTTAGACAGAAGTGATAGAAACTGTAAAGGCCTGTTATTAGTTACTGAAATACTTCAAATGATGACTCTTGTCCTGACTTACAATGTTCTTTTAAAAAAGATGTTTAAGAAATATAATGTCTAAGTCATAAGATAGTTGTGTGGGTGGTTATTCTTCCACGGTAATTGTTCATTCTCCCAAACCCTTATCTTAGTAGGTGTCACCAGGGCTTTTAAAAATTAGAATTTAGATTCAAATCAAGCTACACCTCTATGTAGTGATTTTGAGCATATAAATGATAGATTTAATATCTATCTGTGTCTGTGACTTTTGTTAAGGTGCACAGGAACTATGAAAGAACAGATCTCTGCTCACAGTAGTAGTTGAATGGCTGCCGTTGCTGCGAAAACTGTAAAGCAATTTTCTATTGTAAGACCCATAGTGATAGAATTCGGGAAAGGTGGATTCCTAGGGGGCCTGACGAAGCGACGAGTGTGGGATGGTTTTAAATGAGTCACTGGGCAGGGTTGGAGGCGTTCTTCAGATTAGAGATAAAAACTGTGCTTGGGAAGTCGGACATGGGCTTTGAACTGAGAAGAGACAGATCTTCTGGACCCTGGGAGGGATCCTGTGATGGTGTTTTTCACCTGAAGGGGATATAGAAAGCTTGGAAGCAAGATCCTGATACTAACTGCAAATAGTAGGTTAAGACTGGCCTTTCATTAGTTGCTGTAGTGATTAAAGAAGTCAGTGGAGGCAACACATTTTAAAAACTGGAAACCAATGCACAAAGCTCTTTCCTTTTCGCTGGGGGCCCGAAGAGGGAGAAGTACGTTAGAAGGTGGGCAGAGTGTTAGAAAAGAAATCACTGATATATGCTTTCCTTCCCCAAGCTGCAGAAAAGCCAGCTCCCACAGGGCTTAAAGATATGTATGGGTCTGAAGAAGGGAATACTGAATGGAAGATAGAACCAGGGAGTCTATGTACCTTCTCAGTGTGCCTCTCAGGTCACTTGGCAACTGAGTGTTGGTTATCTTTGGAGAGGGGCTTTATGCTCAGGAGAGATTTCCCTTATACTTGGGCTCCTTAGAATTCCTTAGGTTTTCATTTATAATCCATCCTACATAACCTGATGAGTTTCTATCTTCCATATGTCATTTATTCCTTACAGTCACTCTAAAGGATGAATATGTTTATGAGTTGCCCATCCCAAAATACAAAACCCAGAAAGCTCTAAATTGGAAAGTTCCTTTTGTAATTTTGGCAACAGCACCAGATTTGAACCACCATAAAACTAGTATTAATAAGTTTTATTTTTCTCATCTAGTAGATTATCAATATATCATTTTGCTGATGGTTATCAATATGTTTGCTTGCTAACTGCTATCTCAGACATTATGAGTATTGCATAAAATTCAGTATATGTACATTATATAATAAAAAATTCTGAAATCTAGTCCTAAGGATATCAGGTAAGAGACTGCAGACATGTGTTATCTCTAGATTAAAGATGGAAACCGAGGTTCAGGGAGGCTAAGTGCTTGGCTTAAGGTTACATAACCAGAAAGCAATGGATTTCAACTCAGGTACAGTGGGGTGGTGGTTTCTTTTACAGCCAAACTGTTAACCAGTTTCAATGAATTCTTTGTTTTTGAGTCAGAGCATTATTTCGATGCACCACTTTTAAAAGAATAATGAAAGATGTCTGTGAGAGCTGCAGCCTTAGGCAAGTGCTCACCGTCAGTCCATCACTCACAGTGTAAAGGTGGAGAAACCTCCCATGGTTCTTTCAGTTTGCAGAAGCCTGTTCATTCCATACACCTCTTTAGTATTAGTCACTGAACGACAGACTGGCTTCCTGTCCTCTCAAGCTGAATGTCTTCTCGGCAACACACAAAAAAACACGGTGAGGACAAAGCGAGTTCCAAATACTAACCCTGTGAATTCTGAATCTTGTAATCATTGTCAGTCTTCCCAGACCTCAGTACTTCATGTCTATCTGTTTCTATATTTATTCTTTTCTTTTTTCCTTTTACACAATCTGTGAAAAAATGTTTCTGATGCCAACTCCATTCTTTACCTGTTTCCTTTTAAGGACAGATGTTTCCTTTTCTCCTGATCATGTGCCAGTTTTGGTAGATCAGGTGATTTAGTGGTGCATAGTCAAGATTCCATGATTGTGGCTATATTTATTTTAGAAATGGAGAAGTGTATGAGGCAGATGTCATCTGTTTTAGCTTGGGCTGCCATAACAAAATACAGTAGACTGGATGGTTTAAACCACAGACATTTCTCTCAGTCATTGCTGCTGGGAAGACCAATATCAAGGTGCCAGCAGATTTGTTCTTGGTGAGGACCCTCTTCCTGGTTTCCATTGCATGGCCATCCCTTTGTTCTTTCTTATAAGAACACTAATCCTGTCATGGGGGGCCCATCCTCATGACCGCCTCTCAACTTGATTACTCCAAAGGTTCTACTTCCCAGTACCACTACACTGAACTTAATAGCTTCAACATATGGATTTTGGGTGGGGGGAACACAATTCAGTTTACTAAAACATCTATTTACTGAAATTGCTTTCTTTTAATGTTTAAAAATACTACATAGATGTATATGTAGTACTGGATTGGCAATATAAAAGTTAGGTTGGTTCCTGCTTTACTATCAGAAAGAAAAAGGAGCAAAACACTTTCATGTAATATATGAGAAAAAGCCATGCACAGCAACAAAGACCCAGTACAGCCAAAATATATATATGATATACCCCACTTTAAATACGACACTATGTTATGTGTACAGCAGTGTGACACAAAAATAATATCTCTAAAGTATACTAAAAAAACCTTTTTGTAACTTCATTTTTTCATACTAGTTTGTGATTTATCCATCTTTTCTGAGTTGCTACAAATAAACATTTTCCTAGTTTCGCAGATTTTGGAGTCATATTTTCTTTCTTTTTTTTTTTTTTTCTCTTTCTTTCTTTCTTTCTTTTTTTTAAATAAATTTATTTATTTTAGTTGGGGGCTAATTACTTTACAATATTGTAGTGGTTTTTGCCATACATTGACATGAATCAGCCATGGGTTTACATGTGTTCCCCATCCTGAACCCCCCTCCCACCTCCCTCCCTTGGAGTCATATTTTCAACTTCTGCTCAGTGGATATTTTTGTCATATATAATAATTGCCTTCTGATCTCTCCCTCTCTTTTTTGGTTTTAGGTTTATTTGACCATGTCACAAGGCTTGCGTGATCTTTGTTCCCTGACCAGGGGTTGAACCCAGGCCCAGCACACAAAATCCCCAAGTCCTAACCACTGGGCCACTAGAGAATTTCCTGCTGTCATTTTCTTTAGCTCCTTTTGTAGGTAGCTCAGACTTTGCTCTTTTGGGGGAGAATTGATAGTGATGACATAATGGTTATAAGAAGTTAGGAACAAGTGAGATAAAATCTTATTTTTTCAGGATATCATTTCCGTACGATTTGTAGTTTCAAAATTAAACATTGACATGGTCCTCTCTATAAAACAAAAAAAGGTATAAAATACCCAGTGCATGTGTTTAAAAAATTCTTTCATAGTGGGCAAAAATCATGCCAGATATTTAATTTTTTTTTCCTTTGGCCAACAGACTGTTCTAAAGTAGCCCTGAATATGTCATTTCAACACGTAAAAAGAAATAAAACTGTCACCTATTGGGGTTCGGTGTGGCTTTGTCCTTTGTCTTTTCTGTCACACCAGCCTGCAGTCTTTTGCTTTAACTTGGTCCACTTTGCAGAGATGTGATTGTGTGGGTTTCCGGGGACTGTCAGTTCTCCTTTCCCCAGGTGCTCTGGGCCAGCTCGAGGCCTCTCGACACCTCTGACAGAGGCAAGTCCCAGAGTCGATAATTCTGAAGAGGCTGCTGGTCCCAGGATGGATGACACGATGCGCTGGGCCTTTGGGACAGATGTGGCAGGATGTTACTATTAAAAGATAGCCCTGCTGCTGAGGAAGGGGAGGGAAGCAGATGTGAGAGCAAGACTCAGGTGACAACCTGGGCAAGGCAGAGATGCAGGATATGACAGAGGAGGGAGAGCAGTAAGTTGGCATTTGGCAGACTGTGCAAGAGGCGAGCCCCGAGCGTGGGTGATGGAAATTGCGGCTTTCAAAGATTTCTGACCTTCTGCCTGCCAACTTGGAATTAGATTTCTTGATGGAGGGGGAGGAGGAGGGAAGGGGTGAAATAGGCAGATGCCAGGAGAGATTATTGACCTGGAAACAAGACAAAAGGATGCTGTGGCTGGCACCCAAGGCAGAGTGGGGCAGAGTAGTGTAGCTCGTAGGTATAACCCAAAGGATGGAGCGCCACTTTCAGCTGTTAGAGGATAGCCTGAGGTGGCCTCTTCTGTTGACAGGAGAAAATAGTCTGTAGAGACATAAAAGAAAGAAAAGTGAAATTTAATATCTTTGGATAGATTTTCAGGGTTGGCATTCAGAAGTATATTCAGCTGCCTTTCTCCTGTCTGAGAAGCATAACCTGTTTGGATCCATGTTGCTAATGCTTTTTAAAACAACATCCTGGTAATACTGCTGCCACCTCTCCAATTCCAAGACCGAGGTGATGTGATCTGACTACTGGCTTCCCATTCCCCAGCAATGAATACTGAGTGACTTTTCCAAATGTTGACCCAGAACAATATCATTTTCCCAGAGAAGGGACTCACTGATTCCGTTGGAATACAGTTTCATTGCCACATGAATCAGGAAACTTGAATGTAGCTCTGTGGTTCCCAGGTTTTGCTCTTGGCTCTCGCTGAGCGTTTGTTTCACCATCCTATATCACCATATGCCGCTAGATGTCACTGTTACTCGTGCCTTTGGGTGACAGAAGCTGAGAGCACTCCTGCCCTTTTGTGCAGGGGGATAAATCTTCAGAAGGGAGGATAATGCTGTCTACATGGATTTCAATACAAAGACCTCTTCAGGTTGTATTATTTGGTTGCTATTTCCCTTTCTGTTCTTGAAAAGGAGAAACTAAATTAAATGCAGTTCGTCTGACCAATGTACCTTCCCCTGCATCACTGCTAATTCTTAATTCTCCCTTAAAATACAGTTTTCAGCTCTATAATATGAGGACTACTCGTTAGCAAATTTGGAAAATTACTGTTCTGTGTGTATTCAAAATCTATATATGGACTCCACATGTTTCTATTCTAATCTCTTCCAAATTTCAGAGAACTTCAAAATGAAGTATCTAATTTCCTTAGGAAAAAATGATGTAACACTAACCTCAACTAGGAAAGAGAATCTTGTGCAAGCGCAGCGAGTCAGGGTTATAGATTCAGTCTACGTCATTCTCAGATACACCCTTGAATCCAAGGGACAGAAGTTGCCGTTAGTCTCAAGTTGTTTGAGAGGTAGTTTTAGGCACCCAAATCATTTGTTTTCTTTCTAAACCTCTTTTCTTTGTATTAAATATCTCAAAGGACTATCTTTTGAGATGTTGTTTCTGGTTAATAAATGCCAGCGAATTATTTAAACATGAAATTAAATAAGATATTCAAATTTATAAAATTGCTTTTTGAAAGTAGGTTATTATTATAGCATATTAAGTGAACGCCTCAACATAATTTAATTATAGCAGATGATATCCAGTAATAAGTAATAACGATAAAAGGAAAAAAAACTGGCAGAATATCTCTTAAAAAGCAAATTAGGGACTTCTTTGGTGGTCCAGTTGTTAGGACTCCACACATTCACTTCAGGAGACCTGGGTTCTATCCCTAGGCTGGGAACTAAGATACTGTGTGCTGTGTGACTTGGCGAAAAAGAAAAAAAAAGGTAAATTAAGGCCATGCTTGAGTTGCAGATGCAGAAACAAGTTATTTTTGTTTTTTTATAGTTTTTTTTTTTTTAATCTTCACATCTTACTCTCTAATATTACCATTTAGTAACTGCCACCAACAGTTACTGAACCAATTGACCCCCAAAGTATAGGCCTATGCTAGTCTGGTTTCACTTTAGTTGTGATGCCGCAGGACTTATAGATTAGTCTGCACTGTGATTTAACCCCCTAGAGCTAACTCTCAGCTGTGGGACAAATGCCAGCTCAGCCTGAGTTGGGATAATATTCCCTGAAGTGAAGGTGCTGTGCACCGCTCTGTTGTCACTTCAAGAATATTTGGAGTCTTATTCTGTCCTGTCCTGTCCTCTGCTCTGCTCTCCTCTCCTCTCTCCATGTGCTCCCTACTTCCCCCATCCTTCCTTCACTTCTCTTTTCTCTTCTATTCCTTTCTTTCCTTTCCTGCCCTCTCTTTGTTTTCCGTATGTGGGATACTTGGATTTGTTGTTAAGTGGTGTTAGAGAGGGTGTTTCTATGACTAGTGCGTTCTCTTGGCAAAACTCTATTAGCCTTTGCCCTGCTTCATTCTGTACTCCAAGGCCAAATTTGCCTGTTAGGCCAGGTGTTTCTTGACTTCCTACTTTTGCATTCCAGTCCCCTATAATGAAAAGGACATCTTTTTTGGGTGTTAGTTCTAGAAGATCTTGTAGGACTTCATAGAACCATTCAACTTCAGCTTCTTCGGCGTTATTGGTCGGGGAATAGACTTGGATTACTGTGATATTGAATGGTTTGCCTTGGAAACGAACAGAGATCATTCTATCGTTTTTGAGATTGCATCCAAGTACTGCCTTTCGGATTCTTTTGTTGACCATGATGGCTACTCCATTTCATCTAAGGGATTCTTGCCCACAGTAGTAGATATAATGGTCATCTGAGTTAAATTCACCCATTCCAGTCCATCTTAGTTTGCTGATTCATCTAGTCAAGGCTATGGTTTTTCCAGTGGTCATGTATGGATGTGAGAGTTGGACGGTGAAGAAAGCTGAGCGCCGCAGAATTGATGCTTTTGAACTGTGGTGTTGGAGAAGACTCTTGAGAGTCCCTTGGACTGCAAGGAGATCCAATCAATCCATCCTGAAGGAGATCAATCCTGGGTGTTCACTGGAAGGACTGATGTTGAAGTTGAAACTCCAATACTTTGGCCACCTCATGCGAAGAGTTGACTCATTGGAAAAGACCCTGATGCTGGGTAGGATTAGGGGCAGGAGGAGAAGGGGACGACAGAGGATGAGATGGTTGGATGGCATCACTGACTCGATGGACATGGATTTGGGTAGACTCCGGGAGTTGGTGGCGGACAGAGAGGCCTGGCATGCTGCAATTCATGGGATTGCAAAGAGTCGGACACAACTGAGCGACTGAACTGAACTGTGTTAGAGAAAGGATGATGGCCATGCCATTGTTCCTATGGCTTCCATAACAAATTACCACAAACTTGGTGGCTTAAAACAATGTGCATTTATTCTGTTACAGTTCTGGAGATCAGAAGTCTGAAAGCAGTTTCCTGGGCTGGAGTTAAGGTCTTTAATTTCAGGGCAGTGCTCCCTTTGGAGGCCTTGCCTTCTTCTGGATTTAGCATTTCATTCCTTGCATTCTGTGGCCTGAGAGACCCTCCCTTCAAAGTCAGTGGTGTAGTGTCCTTGAGTCTGTCTCTGCTGAGGCTATGACAGTGTCTTCTCTCTCCTGTATCAGTTCTCCCTCTGCTTCTCTCTGGACAATTCTGACCACGTTTAGGGCCCATCTGGATAACCCTGGTTATCCCCACCTCACATCCTTATGCCTGCATATAAAGTAACATTAGAGGTTCCAGTGATTAGGACTTGAGTATCATTAAGGGCCATTCATCAGCCACAGCTTCTTAGCTGTGTTTGGACAATTTACTTAGCTCCCTCTAGATTTCAGTTTTCTTGCCTGATAGTGTTACTGTGAGGACTTAATGAGAAAATGCTTGCAAAGCACTTAGCATGTTATCTGGCAAAGAGTACGTCCATTTTAAATTAAAATAATTTAAGTGCTAATAAATATTATTCCTAGTATCAAGTATAATTATCTTAAAGATTATCTAATTCTTCACCTCGTATTCACCTTTATACTACTTCAGTCTGCCTTCTGTCCTCACTACTCTATTAAAACATTTATTTCAGGGTCTCCAGTCTCCTGCAGCTGGTCAAATTCAAAGACCAGTTCTGGGGCTTCATTTTGGCAGCATTTAATATGGTCAAGCACTCACTTTACTTAGAGACACTCTCCTTACTTGGCTTCTGCAGTATCGTGTTTCCTGGTGTTCTTCCTTCCTCACTGGATATTTTACCTCTTTTTCCTTTGCTATCTTCTCCTTTAACCTAGAGGAGCCTGGAGTGCTGCAGTCCCCAGGGTCACAAAGAGTCAGATACGACTTAGCAACTGAACACCACCAACAACCACCTCCTTTAACCCATCACAAAGTATTGGTGCTCCCCAGAGCTCTGTCTTGAGTGCTCTTTGTTTGTCTTTAACTGAATGAGGAGTAGCATGGCATTTTTGATGACTGTAAAGAAGTTAGTAAGGCAGAGACACAGATGGCAAGGGGTGGGAGTGGCATGGGACTTGGCTTGTGTGGTGGTGCGGGTGAGAATTTGCTGTGACTAGAAGATTCTTATGATAAGGATTTTGGCATTAATCTTGAGTGAGGGGGATGCCATGGGGGACTTTGACGTTGGGGTAATGGGGGGTTGTTGGTAGTGAATGCATGAGTTCTTCCGCTCGAGAGGTCTACAACTGATGAGCTTTGTCCTGAAAGCAGCTCTCCATTGAGCCCACCTACTATCTGCTGGTTCTGGACTTGGATAGAGGGCAGAAGAGAGACGACAGAGTTGTCTGTGAGTGGAGTGACAGAGGCTCAGCTCTATTCCCAACGTTTGGTAAGAATATGTGAGTCTTTTGTGTAAAGGAAAACCGCTGCTTATGGTGGTTGTGACCTAATCAGTGTGGTAACTTCTGGATGAGGAGGCCACAGCTGTGGCTGTTGGGGCATGGAGGAATAAACTTAGCTTCAGCCTGCTCTCCTAACTGAGGGACCATGCAGGAGGAGGCCCAAAGTACCCTCCGAGAATCTACAGAGAGTCGACATTTGGATCTCGCTTTCAAAGGTGGATTTGATAAGCAGTCATTATTCTAGAGAAATAGCAATAACTAGAGGAAAGAGAATGAATGGTGGATTTGTCACCAGGCATTGTGGTCACTCAGGTGGGCAACTGTCTCCAAGCCTCCTTTTACTGACCCTGAAATTTAGGAGGAGGAGATGTCTCTGGAGATCACTTCCCTTCTTCCCCACTGCCAGTCATTTCCTCAGTATGTGTCCTGCTTTTGTGGAAGACAGAAAATTGTAAGATAGGGAATCTTAGCCATCCTGAAAAATGTTATAAGCAGAATGAGAGATCTTTAAAGAGCTTGTACCTAAGTGGATGGGGTTGAAAGGAGACACTTGACTGGTATTATTTGGGAAAACAGTAAAATGATTCCAGATTTATAATTCAATGAGTTGAGACTCCATAATCAAACCAAACATAATATTTAATTTTATTATTATTTTGATATGCATAACAAAACTTTGAGTTAAATGTTATTATTCCTATACTGAAGTTGGGTAAAGTGAGGTTTCATGTCAAATGACTTACCAAGGGCACCCAGCTAGCAGAATGCAGGTCAGGGATTAGAGCCCTCAACTCCCGACTTTGAAGCCTCTGACCTTTTTAATCCACTGTACTGCTCCCTATACCACACTGTTAATTGGTTTCATGTGGCAAGTTAAATAGAGTTACAACTAAATAACTATTAGTGATATTACAATCTCACGAAAGGTAGAATGATATAAATAATAGACTTTGGTATAATGGGATTTCCAATTTTAAAGTTAGTTTCTGCTAAGACTACAGAAACAACGATGGTACTTACCCATTTGTTCTATATCAGATAACCTTGGATTATTTTAAGCATTGCACATGGTTATTGATTTTTGTGGCATACACTCCTGCTCCCTGTTTTTAATAAGTGTCAGCTTAATGACCTTATTCCTCTCCTTTTCTGCTATTTTGCCAGCAACCTGGAACCAGGACTTAGCACATAACGTTGTTGTTGTTGTTGTTTAGTCTCTAAGTTGTATATGACTCTTTTGTGACCCCATGGACTGTAGCCTCTCAGGCTCCTCTGCCCATAGGATTTCTTCAGAAAGCATACTGGAGTGGGTTGCCATTTCCTTTTTCAGGGGATCTTCCCAACCCAGGGATTGAACCTGTGTCTCCTGCCTTGTGGGCAGGTTCTTTACCACTGAGCCACCAGGAAAGCACATAACAGGCCCTGCATAAATATTTTTTGAACGAATGAATGGATGAATGAATGAATGAGGAACTAATATTTAACCTACCATCTGAAGTCTACCTTAAAGAGTTAGAGGCAAAAAAGGAGAAAAAAGAGGATGTTATGGACTGAACGTTTATGCCCCCCGTGAAACCCCTTACAGAATCTCCCAGGAGACTGTGAAGGGAACTGAGTGATAAAGGCCAGGAAGCCATTCCTACTGTAGTCAGTGAAAATTTCCAAGTAAGTTTGCTTAGGTATTTGAAGAAATAGAGCTACATTTCAAAACTCATTAATTCATATTCTGCTTAAAGGTAAAACACTGTTTGTAATTTTCCAGATAAACTTTATCACCTTCTTGCTTTCTCTATCACTTTTAGATTTAAACTGAGCTAACTCAGAATTTTCCTTCTTCACTTACCTTCTCCTCAAAGTGGCATCCATGTTCTGGCATCAAAGGGAGGCATCTGGTCCAAGCTGTCCTTTTTCCATTCAGCCATCCTTGAACTGGGATGTCACCCATCCTGTCTGGTCTTAGGTCTTTCTCCCTGCTGCCATCATTGAAGGTGTCATTGTTACTATCTGTTGGGGGAAGTGCAGAGCTCTCTGCTGCAGAATGGTCTCATGTTATGACCATAAGATATTTCAGGGCTTTCCATTCAGCTCTTCTGCATAATTCTAGTAGCTAGTGACATTGGGCTTCTCTTTCAAGACATTCCTCGCTGCACAAAGAATTTGTTTTGGTTTGGTTACCTCAGGCTCTTTCTCAAAAATAAGCTTTGTGTTTTGCAGCCACACCAGGGGGTGGTATGTAGTTCTGGCAATTCCCTTGTCAGAGCCCTCACCTAGGAAAATAAGATGTCTCCCAGACTGCCAAATCTCTCTGAGGGTTCTATTATTGTCTGCTACTTTGGGGCTAGTCAAGTCATCCTTTGATTTTACACAAAGGTGGAGGCTCAAGATCAAGTATATATAACACATTCAAAACTGAACTCCCTACATAGACTGTAATGTTTTGCACCATCTGATTTACTCCTTTTCTAATGGAAACCCATTTCTTTCCTCATCCACATTGCTCTCATCACACCCCTTTCCTTTACATTCCCAGAAATGGGAAGCTTTTTTCCTACCTCTGGGCCTTTGCCCATGTTCTTTCCATTGTATAGCTGATGCCTTCTCATCCCTCAGGTCCTGGAGATGTATGATCCTCTTTTCTATTGTTTTGGTTATTCTCTCTAACCATGTTTTTTTCTCCTTAGAACACTTGCACTGTAGTGACACTACTGGGTCACTTATTCTTTGTCTGTCACCCCAAGTTGACAGCTTCCAAGAAAAATATGCTATATCTTTTTTTTACTCATCTTTAGCTTCTAGCACAGTAGTTTGCATGTAATAATGCTAAAATAAATAATGCTGAGTAGAAGAAATAGGTGTATATAATCCACTGTTACAAGAGAGGACTCTCTGGGACCAGCCTTCCATGTTGTTGTTCAGTTGCTTGGTCTTGTCTGACTCTTTGCAACCCCATGGACTGCAGCATGCCAGTCTTCCCTGTCCTTCACCATCTCCTGGAGCTTGCTCAAAATCATGTCCATTGAATCAGTGATGCCATCCAATCATCTCATTCTCTCATTCATCCATTTCTCCTCCTGCCTTCAATCTTGCCCAGAATCAGGGTCTTTTCCAATGAGTTGACTTTATGCATCAGATAGCCAAAGTATTGTAGTTTCAGCTTCAGCATCAGTCCTTCCAATGAATATTCAGGGTTGACTTCCTTTAGGATTGACTGGTTTGATGATCTTGCAGTCCATGGAACTCTCTAACACCACAGTGCAAAAGCATCAATTCTTCGGTGCTCAGCCTTTTTTATGGTCCAACTCTCACATGCATACATGACTACTGGAAAAACCATAGCCTTGACTAGACAGACCTTTGTTGGCAAAGTAATGTCTCTGCTTTTTAATATGCTGTCTAGGTTGGTCATAACTTTTCTTCCAAGGAGAAAGCGTCTTTGAATTTCATGGCTGCAGTCACCATCTGCAGTGATTTTGGAGCCAAAAAAAATAGTATCTCACTGTTTCCACTGTTTCCCCATCTATTCTGGGATTCGGCCTTGCCACTGACTCGGCGGCAGAGGTCCCGGCGACCCGAGCCCATGGCGCATGAAGTGATAGGACCAGATGCCATGATCTTAGTTTTCTGAATGTTGAGTTTTAAGCCAACTTTTTCACTCTCCTCTTTCACTTTCATCAAGAGGCTCCTTAGTTCTTCTTCACTTTCTGCCATAAGGGTGGTGTCATCTGCATATCTGAGGTTATTGATATTTCAACTGGCAATCTTGATTCCAGCTTGTGCTTCATGGCTGCAGTCACTGTCCACAGTGGTTTTGGAGCCCAAGAAAATAAAGTCTGTCACTGTTTCCATTGTTTCCCACATCTATTTGCCATGAAGTAATGGGACCAGCTCTGAACTTAGACTTCCCTGAGTTCAGATTCTTTACTAGCTATGTAACTTGGCTAAGTCATTATTAATTCTTTGCTCAGGTTCTTCACCTGTAAAATGAGGGTCATAGTAGTGCAAACCACATAAGGTGGTTTTGAGGATGAAATTTATTTTTTGAGGATGAAATAATTTTAATATATTAATATATGTCAAAATTCATGGCACAGAATAAGGATGATGTATCAACTATTAGAGGAGAAGAGATAGAAACAGACCCTTGTTGTGTGGACCTACAGAAAGAGAGTTGGGTCAGGGAGGGATCCTATCTGTGGAATGAACAACCCCAGGCCAGAGGGCTATACCCAGGGCAGGGAGAGGGCAGGGAGAGGGCAGGGGACATTTGCTGCTTCAGAGGGAAATCCTGGAGAGGGTGGCAATCTGCACCTGTCTGAAACACAGCTTCAGGAAGCATGTTATCAAATGGAGGCACCATCAAAGGCAATGTAGCCATTGCCAAACTTTGCCTGCGGTTGGCAGGGGCTGTCTGTCATTGGCAGGGACCAGACTGCTCCTGATTTTGGCAGGGATTCATGAAACTGATATTTGGGAGTTTGTTTTTCTTGGTGAAAAAAAAATCATGATTAATAATCATAAGAGAGGAAAAATGTGCATGCTTGCAGATCTGTGGTTTGCAAATTGCTTATAATTCTCCTATTACTGTCTGCCACCAAAATATCTCAGCCTGACAAGATCAGAACCACTGTCATCCTTTTACATTTAATTTTAATTTACATGAAATAATGTTCTTGCTGCTCCATTTCTTCCAATTCTTTTCTTCTCCTCCCCTGTTCATTTTCCCTTATCACTTCAAAGTTAATCCTTTCAGCAATGTCATCTTCTTTTGCTGGAATATGCTTCACCTTTATACATCTAATAAATGCATTATTTTCATTTCAAGTCTGTGTCCTCTGTGGTCACCCTTTTAGGCTCTAGAATTAAGCTTAGAAAAAAATAAAAGCTGAATATATAATAGAGATGATTTTGCTATTGTTAACAGTCATATTGGTTGGCATTTATTTATTTTGGAAACTTTCGTTTTGAATTTAATTTAGAAATTCAGGGGATACTTAAGTGCATAGGGGTGACTCTTTTTGTCCCCTCCATTTTTGCCTTTCTTTCCTCAGCTCTTTCCTTTTTTCTTTTCCATGTCTTCACAATACAGCCATAACTTGAAGAACATTTTAAAATTCTTTGGCTAGGTTTGTGTATTTTCTGTACCTTGGATTTTCTACTAACAGGTTTTCAAACAGTTTTCTTCACAAAAATGCTTGCTGTGACACAAGATGCTGCACTGGGGCTAACTTTAAATATGCAATGTACAGCCTTAGGGATAGGTGTTTGGTTTCTTTTTCAACTCAACAAGTAAACATTTACTAACTACCATGTTTAGAGACTGAACACTGTCCTGGGTGAAGCATAAACTTGCTCTAATTTGGTAATTCTTGATGTACTTGCACAGGAGCTACAGATATTTTATCATAATACATTGCCCTAATAATTATTCTTGTGAATATAGAAATACCCAGTGTTCTGATACTTCTTTCTGGTAAATTTGTCTTCCATTTCAACCCTAACCTCTTCCCAAAGAGGTTACCTCTTACTGCATTACTAATATCACATGTTGAATGTTCTGACAGACTTTACTTTTGCTAATTCACTTTTCCCCCAAGAGATGATGGCTACTATTCTTTTGAATTATTGCATCCATTTTAGAAAAGGAACTAATTATTCTTTATTTAACAAGGACTGTCCTGTGACTGATATAGTTGGATTCATGTGAAAATGCATAAGTGATAGTGAGGATATCATTTTCTCCAACCAAAATGTAATTTCAAAAGTGATTTAAATGGAGCATAAAAGAAGTACTCATGAATATGGTTGCTTTTATAGCTAATGCGGATATCTTACTTCTGCCACTGATATTCCTGAGTGCCTTATACTTAGCAAGTTCTCAATAAGTGTTTCTTGATATTAACAGTTTTCCAATCCTGAATTTTTTGATAGCTCTTGAAAGCTTTATGTAATGTTTATATCATCTAGGTAATACCATATCTGGTGACCTGGATAATTGTGTGCTGATATGACCTCAAAGGGCTTCCCAGGTGGCCCTAGGGGTAAGGAACCCTCCTGCCAATGCTGGAGACTTAAGAGATGCTGGTTCGATTCCTAGGTCTGGAAGATCCCCTAGGAGAGGAGGGCATGGCAACCCACCCCAGTATTCTTGTTGGGAAATCCCATGAACAGAGGAGCCTGATGGGCTGCAGTCCATGGGGTTGCAAAAGAGTCAGACACGATGGAAGTGACTTAGCACACACACATGACCCCAACAGACAAGAGTGCTCATCAATACTCCTCTTTATACTGCATAAGGATACATTTATGTGCCCTGGCTTGCAATTCTTCCTTCAATTACAGACTAAACTTTGCTTCTTTCTTTCAAGGCACATGCTTGGCTTTAGAAAGTATTGTGACAATTATAAATTTACTTCTGAATTTCCTGCATTTCAAATTACACTTATGTGCACCCAACTGGCTGCAATTAAAACAATATGTATCATTCATTCTGTATATGCTACCCATTCCAGCATGATGTTTGAAAGATAAAAGTTTTTCCATGTGATTGACTTTGGTGAGCCTCATTGCTGCTGTGAAAGAAAATATCCTCAACATCTGAGCAGAACAGATGACTCTAGATAGAAACCTGGTATGGGATTAATGATAATCAGTGCCTCCATTGTTGTTGTTTCATTGATTCCTTCATTCATGATCTTTAAACAAGTATTTATTAATTGCCTAATATCAATCAAGGCTTCTTCCTGATTTCATTTGTTTGTTTCTGGTTTGTTTTTGGTCCAGCCACATAACTTGTGGGATTTTAGTTCCCCGATCAGAGATGAACCCAAGGCCCCCGGCAGTGAGAGTCCTAACCACTGGACCACTAGGGAATTCCAGTATCTGCTTTTTCTTTAAGAACTTTTATTTTACAGTTTCAGCAGGATTTGTTTGAGTTGAGCCATGTTGTTTACATGGTGAGCAGTTAGAATGGATTTCACTTGTTGCTAAGAAAATTGGTTCTGATGCCAGGTGGGGCATCAGTCGGGGTCTAGTTGTTACAGCTGTAGTTAGTTAACTGCAACATCCTTCCTTTTGGATCTTCCATTTGGTTGGTGTTCAGTTGACACCAGATTTGATCAGTTCCTCAAGTTGTGCTCACTTGGACTTGATGTTCCACCTGGTTGTTCACAGCTTCATTTCAATGTGAGATGCCTGCTTTCCTCCTAAGTCCACAATCTTATGTTTCTGAGAACAAATCTCCAAAATTATTGTTGACTTCTAGTTATATATTATAGAAACTTTTGAAACCTAATGCAGGCTTCTGAATTATTTGTTTTCCTTAGATTGCCATTTCACAATAATATGCATCATCCAGAAAGTATATTATAATTAGATGTAAAGTGTATATTGATGTATATATTGAAGCTTCCAGATGACTCATGTAGTATGTTTTGTTGACGCTTACAGATTAGTCCATGCTGCTTGTCAGGGCTGTAGAAGACTGGGATCAACATGTAGTACTTCACTCCTTTGGTAATAAGGGAATTTATTAATCAAGAAACCATTCTCTCTGAACAGAGATATTTCTAATATATTAAAACATTCTGCCAATTCTCTAATGCTCTCTTTTCAGTATTCTATTGCAGAAAATGTCAAGCCACCTACCTTCAACTCTGCTTGTCTTTTATTTGCTCTGGCCAACCACTGTGTTCTTCTTATTCCTTTGAGAGGGAAACATGCTGACATAGATGTGAGTATCAAGTGAGAAGCTGGTTTTAGAGTTACATCTAATCACCATAAAATTAGGAGATATTTGGCCCACAGTCCTAAGCTTCTGACAGTGGCAGGACCCCGAGTCTACTAGAATGTAAATTCCAGGGAGATTTATACTAGAGCTTTGATCTTCAAATTTTAATGTGCATATGTATCTCCTGGGACATTTTGAAAATGTGGATTCTAATTTAATAGGCTTGGAATGAGGCCCAGGATTCTGCATTGTCACAAGTTCAGCACTTGAACCAAGCCTGGAGGAGCAGAAACTTTTTAATTTTAAACATAGGCCCTAAGTGTTATGGGCTAGATAAAACTGATGCTCTTAGGCTTTCATGCAGAGGAATTGGGACCAAAGAGAAGGCATTATCACTGACATTCTCATGCTGAATTGACCCAATCAAAATTCTCAACCCAGAAGTCTAGGACTACTGAACTCTTTATTCTAAAGACTACTGAACTTGTACTGTGCCTGACATTATCTTTACAGTTTCTAATGTCTTACGAAGTTGTACAGAGACAACAGAATAAGTGAATGGGACAAGTAGATTTACCTGGAGTCTTACATTCTGAGTTTGAATCCAGTGTTGCTTCTGCTTGGTTCCTTGAGTTTGAACAAGTCATATATCTTCTTTCAGTTTTCATTTCCTTGTGCTTAAATTGGCAATAGCAAAATACAGCTTTATAGTTTTGCTTTGATAACAAATTGAGAATATATATAAAAGTGTTTTGTAAATGTCAAGTGCTATGCAAATATTATTTAAGGATCTTGTAACCTAGCGATGATGATTTACACTCATGTCAGAACACTTGTGTTGCCTAAGATCCTTTTGCTGTTTGTTTATTAGCAGCAAACATTCTGACTGAGAAAACAGGTATTTCATTGTTTCCTTTGGGTGCCATTTGTGTGCAGTCATTGGTTATAATTCTGTAAAAAAAATCTTTAATTTTTCCCTTAAAATGCCAATATTGTCATCACCCCCTAATATGTTTTGGGGAAGAGAAATGATGGTAGTATGAATAAAAGTTGGTATAGCACTCTGCTTGGAAGAACTAATTAGTGTTCTGTGGAGGTCATGGATGGTATCCTGGGATACCCACAACTTTTGAAAATTGCTTAATCACCACAGAGATATGCTTGGTCTGAGGAGAATGCACCATCCTCATCACCTAGGGCAGAAGTCAGCCTGCAGGCAACTTGCATTTTAATTGATTTCTTGATGAGCGTTGACTTTATTAAATTTTAGACAAAATGCCCTATGGCATCTGTCAGTAATAAGTGACAGGAAAGACATTAAAATTTTAGTGAACACTTAGGAATTCTTTATCAGAAGGAATTTATTGAATGCCCTGTGGATGAGAAGAATAATGCTTGCATTTATAACTTACAAGTCACTTCCACAAATTTTATTTATGACACAATTTTCATTGGGTCTATTCCCTTTTCTGATATAAAAGCCAACTTTGTGGTGCTTTCATTCATCATTATGTTACAGAGGCAGCATGATTTCCATTTCAGGGAGATATATCTTCAAGGGAGGAAGGGAGAGGGGGAAGGAAGAAGGAAGGAAGGAGGGAAAGATGGTAGGGAGGGTGGGAGAAAAGGGAATGGTTAATGCAAAAGTGTTATTTTTTGCTTTGTTTTCAGATTTTCCAGAAAACTTGCTCTGAGTTAATGCCCAAGAAGAGAAGAAATGATTTTTAACAGCTAAATATGTGAGACCTTATGTCAGGCTTTTTGGAGTTGATATCTCAATTTGACAAAATGTACATCTTTGTAGAACTAAAAAGTTCAATAGCTGCTTTGGTGTGCATTTAGTTTGATTTAGTCCCAGTTTCTGCTTTTCTTTCTAGACTCTCTCTGATGTTTTTCAACCTTAGCCATGTCTTTTCATTCCTGTCATTCTCGTCTATAGTTAGAATACTCTGAGGATTTGTCGTTAAAGTTTAAATACACTAAGCATTCAAGATCTTTCTTTTAAAATGGTATTTTGAGTAAAGTAGATTACTCTTCCCATGGACATCTTAGAGGGTCTTTTCATTGCTGAGGAGGCCTCATTCAGGACCACCGACTCATCATTTTGTTGCATATGTGTTGTTGAGTCGGTGGAGCCTGGCTGAGGCTCCATTCCTTGCAGGCTGCTTCTGCAGCACTTCCTCTGGCTCAGACCCCCCATGGGGGTTGCGTTCTTTGGAAGACTGGTTCAGAATAAGGGGAGAAAGGCCAGTAAACATTTCTGAAAGTTCTGAAATAAGGGATATTTAGAGAAAGCTGAACTTAAATTTTCAGAAGTGTAAAGGACATATTGTAATATCTGATCTGACTAGTGAATATGCATCTTCACAATCAGAAGTTAGAAATAATGAAATGAAACAATCTTCTATTAACTGGTTAATAAATAAAACTTTTCTGAATGTTTGATGCTTGTGTTTAGCCATTTATATATAGTATAATTTATGTTTAATCACACCCAGAGCCTTGCCAAGTAGTAGTCCCACAGGAATTACTCTAATGAATACATAAGTGTCTCTCGTATTGAGCATATTAATTGCTTATATACAAATGATTTCAAGTACTTGAATAGTTTAAGAAGGATAAACGTTATTTCTGTAATCTATATGATATTCATTTCCTTAGCAAGCCCTTTTCTGATGGATTAAATAAAAGAAAACTTTACAATTACTGAATACAAATTATCTTAAGTTTGGAAGAACAAAATAATGAGGTTTTATGATCTTAAGTTCCTTCTAGACCTCTCTGCCACCTGATTCAAAATAGGACAATAATATACCATAAATTGATATGAATGGCTCATAGTTTTACAATGATTTTCAGTGTTTATTTTTCTCTACTAACTTTTAAATGAACCCCTAGGTAATTCTGAGAGATGGAATTTGCATTCGTATTTTGGAAATTAAACATCAGGCAACTCAGTTTACCTATATGAATGGCAGCACCTTTGTTCTCTTAGCATTTATACGAATGAATCTTCTAGTACTTTTGTTGTCCAACGACATTGTTGATGATATTTCTCTAGGGTCTCAGTATCTCATGCATCTATTTGAGGTGCTAGTTCTTAAGAATAAAAAGTAGAATCATATCTCAGATTTGACAGACCTTTAAGATTATCTTGTAAAAACTACTAAAAATTGTAATTTCCAGAAGATCCCTTATTTGGAAAGTTCCCCTAGTTCAATGAGAGGAGTTTTCCACATGCAGATCCAGGCAAATAGTCATATGTACCCTAATTAATCATAATCATATGCATATACATATATAGCAATCAGATGATAAAATAATTTATCATTTGAGTCAAGTAAACATATCATAATTAATTTGAACCACACATATATGAGTCCCTATACCTGAGAAATATGACTGATGCTGATCACAGGGTCAGTAGTTGGTGTAGGAGAAATAGGGGTAGAAATCCTTTTAGAATTCATCTGAAAAATTTCAAAAATCTGTGTAAAATTCTCATAATCAGATTTTGCTTTCTATTTTTCATATCTGCAGATATGTGACCTGCTGAATTCTAGATCTGAGCAAAATTTCCCATGGATTTATTTTCCAGGACATATCTTTATCCCAGAAAAGTTTAGATAATTGGTGTGTTTCTTAAAAGCTGTTCTGGATAGCAAAATATTTAGAAGTAGGCCTTGTAGTCTTTTATCAAGTAAATTAAAGAAATTTGGGGCACATTTATTTATTTATTGAACAAATATTATTACTTCCTTATGTGGTAAACACAGTGCAAGATGCTGTTGATATAGTATTGAGCAAAATGGACATGATCGCTGCCTCATGTTGCTTATGGTCTAAAGGGAAAACAGGCATTAATTACTATGGTCTGAATATTTGTATCCCCCCAAATTTATAAGTTGAAATCCTGATGTCCAATGTGATAGTATTAAAAGTTGGGGCCTTTAGGAGGTGATTTAGGTCATGAGAGTAGAGCCCTTATAAATGAGGTTGGTGTCCTTGTAAGACAGGTCTCACAGAGCTTCCTGGCCTCTTCTGCCATGTGAGGACACCTCAGAAAGGCACCGGCTCTGAACTAGGAAGGGGTCCTCACCTGACTATGTTGGCACCTTGGACTTGGGAAATACATTTCTGTTGTTTATAAGCCAGCCAGTCTGTACTGTTAAAGCAGTCCAAAAGGACTAAGACATTAATCAACTATTTACACGAATATGTAATATTTGAGATAATTGTAATGAATAAACAGTATAGGGCATTATGGTAGACTATTTTAGGAAGTCTTTTTTAGTTTTGGAGTATTTGGGGAACCAAGAAGGTGTCCCAGGAGGAGGGGAGTTAGCAATGCAGAAATGGAGCAGCATGTATAAAGAACTTGAGATAAACAGAATCATGATGTTTGAGAAATTTAAGGGTCTTTGTAGCAGAAACTCACACAGGGAGTTAGCAAGGTAAACTGAGAGCAGGATGAGCAAAGCCTTGATAATTTTTGAGGGAGAGTGGCATGATCAGATTTTCATCTTTAAAGTAACACTTGGATTACATTTGATCATTACAGTTAAAGGAGTGGTGTGGACTGAATTTTGGCCCTCCAAATTGATACTTTGAGATAGGGCCGATAAGGAGGTAATAAATTTAAGTGAAGTCATAAGTGCAGGGCCTTAATGTGATAGGACTTGAGTCTTTATAAGAAGAGGAAGAGGCAACAGAGATCTTTCTTTCTCTCAGCCCATGCAGAGAAGAGGCCATGTGAGGAATAAGAAGTGGCCACACAGGAAGAAGGTAGCCATTTGTAAGCCAGGAATAGAGGCACCTTGATCTTGGACTGCCAGCCTCTATAACTATGAGAAAAATGTTTCTGTCACTTAAGTCACCCAGTCTATGGCATTTCGTTATGGCAGCCCAAGCATACTAACAGGTGGCTTGAAGTCCTAACAGGTGGATATGAAGTACTGGGAAGAGGACCAGAGCAGTAGTCCAGAGAAGAGAGAATGTAGAATGTACTACAATGGAGATAGCAGAAGTTGAGAAAAGTGTACAGAAGTGAGAGACTTTTTGTAAGTAGAGGTGATGGGATTTGATGTTGGATTGTCTGTGATACAGGATGAGAGAGAATAGGACTAAGCTTGCTAACTTGCGCCACTAGATGAATGATTTGTGCATTTAAGGTGTCACCCAGGGAAGATGGGGTTTGGGGAGGTAACACATACTTTCAGTTTTTGGCACAAGAAGGCTTAGGTGCCTTTAGATATATTGAAGAGGCAGATGAGAGTAGAGCTTAGAGAGAAATTAGACAATGCTCAACAGGTTCGGTTACTGCATGACTTCTCAGAACTTTCATAGTGCGTTTAAATATGCTTGTATGTGACTCTTCAAGACAGAGTCATGGTTTCTTGCACTTTTCCAAACTTGTTTTCTGAATGGAGAAGATCACAGGACTTCTGTACATTATTTGGAAATTGCTATGGTCTGTCAACACCTTCTTAATCATTATCTTTTCCTGCTACCTTGTATTAGTAACTTTTGATTTTATTTCATAGCGCATTCTTTCAGTTCAGTTCAGTTCAGTCGCTCAGTCGTGTTCGACTCTTTGCGACCCCATGAATTGCAGCACGCCAGGCCTCTCTGTCCATCACCAACTCCTGGAGACTACTCAAATCCATGTCCATCGAGTCAGTGATGCCATCCAACCATCTCATCCTCTGTCGACCCCTTCTCCTCCTGTCCCCAATCCTTCCTAGCATTAGGGTCTTTTCCAATGAGTCAACTCTTCGCATAAGGTGGCCAAAGTATTGGAGTTTCAGCTTCAACATCAGTCCTTCCAATGAACACCCAGGACTGATCTCCTTTAGGATGGATTGATTGGATCTCCTTGCAGTCCAAGGAACTCTCAAGAGTCTTCTCCAACACCACAGTTCAAAAGCATCAATTCTGCGGCGCTCAGCTTTCTTCACCATCCAACTCTCACATCCATACATGACCACTGGAAAAACCATAGCCTTGACTAGACAGACTTTTGTTGGCAAAGTAATGTCTCTGCTTTAAGTATGCTATCTAGGTTGGCCATAACCTTCCTTCTAAGGGGTAAGCGTCTTTTAATTTCATGGCTGCAATCACCATCAGCAGTGATTTTGGAGCCCCCAAAAATAAAGTCTGACACTGTTTCCACTGTTTCCTCATCTATTTCCCATGAAGTGATGGGACCAGATGCCATGATCTTAGTTTTCTGAACGTTGAGCTTTAAGCCAACTTTTTCACTCTCCTCTTTCACTTTCATCAAGAGGCTCTTTAGTTCTTCTTCACTTTCTGCCATAAGGATGGTGTTATCTGCATATCTGAGGTTATTGATATTTCTCCCTGCAATCTTGATTCCAGCTTGTGCTTCTTCCAGCCCAGCGTTTCTCATGAGGTACTCTGCATATAAGTTAAATAAGCAGGGTGACAATATACAGCCTTGACGGACTCCTTTTCCTATTTGGAACCAGTCTGTTGTTCCATGTCCAGTTCCAACTGTTGCTTCCTCACCTGCATACAGGTTTCTCAAGAGACAGGTCAGATGGTCTGGTATTCCCATCTCTTTCAGAATTTTCCACAGTTTATTGTGATCCACACAGTCAAAGGCTTTGGCATAGTCCATAAAGCAGAAAGAGATGTTTTTCTGGAACTCTCTTGCTTTTTCAATGATCCAGTGGATATTGGTAATTTGATCTCTGGTTCCTCTGCTTTTTCTAAAACCAGCTTGAACATCTGGAAGTTCACGGTTCACGTATTGCTGAAGCCTGGCTTGGAGAATTTTGAGCATTACTTGACTAGCATGTGAGATGAGTGCAATTCTGCGGTAGTTTGAGCATTCTTTGGCATTGCCTTTCTTTGGGATTGGAAAGAAAACTGACCTTTTCCAGTCCTGTGGCCACTGCTGAGTTTTCCAAATGCATTCTTTGGATACATGATAATCAGTGTACTTTCAAGTTCTGAGAATGAGGTTGAAAACTCAAGACAGGAAATTCATAGTCTCTCATAGTTTCTCAGTGAATATTGCCAGTGTTTTTAGAGCGCCTGTCAGGAGCTGAGCTGAATGCCACACAGGCAGTGTGGGGAATACCCTCTGCTTCAGGGTACTCCTGGCTACTGTATTCAGGTATAGGGAATGAGCAACACCGTCTTCTTGACTCTCTCAAGGTAATACTGCTCCTGGGTTTGAAAACTTGTAAAGTTAGGATATGTCTCCACTGGGTTTTCAAAGTTATTTCCTGGAGTGCTGTGCTGTGCTTAGTTGCTCAGTCGTGTCCAACTCTTTGTGACCCTGTAGACTATAGCCCACCAGGCTCCTCTGTTCATGGGGATTCTCTAGGCAAGAATACTGGAGTGGGTTGCCATGCCCTCCTTCAGGGGATCTTCCCAACTCAGGGATTGAACCCAGGTCTCCCACATTGCAAGTGGATTCTTTACTGTCTGAGCCACCAGGGAAGCCCTCAAGCCAACTGAGCATTAGGGTCTTAGAATTTAGATAAAGAGAATTATGTAAATCATAACAAGTACTTCTTAGTGTTTTTAACATATATAATATGATATGTTATGTGACATTTCAACAACTAGCTTTTCCATTCAACATGTATTCTAGAAATTTATTCATCTAACTTCAGGTAAATATGTCTGTTTTTTAAAACTACTGTGTAATATTCTATAGTATGAACATATCAAAATATATTTAGCCATTCAACTATATTCAGCTAGATTGAAAAAATAAACAGAACACTGTGTACCAGGTAGTATTACTTGGAGATAAAGGAAGAAGAAGATTAAATACAGAAATTGAATGATTCTGCCCATTCTTTGCTGAAAAGATTACATAGACTACTAAAAGTTTAATTCTGAATTAAATTATCTTCTCTCCATGCTTATTTTGAGAAATAATTTACCAGCTAAACAAATCTGTAGAACAACCCTTTGTGCCAAGTTTCATTCCCATTGTCAAATCCTCCACAAAACTTTCCTTGTTTTTGCAAAAAATGTGATCTCTCACTTTTTTTTAAATGCTTCTTCTGCACTCCAGTGAAATCACTTGGAACTTGTATTCCAGCTCTTTGTGATAGCTTGTTAAGGCACGCAGCTTCCTTTGTGTTCCTCAGAATGCCTTGCTCTTAGGGTCTTTAGAGAGGTGTTTGAGTTTGAATTTTGAATTAAACTATATTACTTCTCCAGTTCTGGTTATTAGGTGACCAATGTGTTCTTGAGCTTCATTTGTACCATTATACTCCAGAGAGACAATCTAAAAAAAAAAAAAAAAAATCGATGACTTGGGAGGTTAATAATGATTTAAACACTCCCCAAAGTAGATCTATTAGTTATCTGTGCTTCTAATGCCCCTTTCCACCTTATTGTGCCATTGTCTACAGGAAGTACAGCATCAGAATAATTGCTAAATAGCTGAAGATCTTGAACTCAATTTACCAATTGCTGCAAAGTAGAAAAAGAAATTACATGAGCCATACTTTCCATTATAAAATATTCATAGAAATGAGGTTCAACCTGTGTTACAACAAAATGTTAATAAGACTTTAAAGAAAACAATTAAAGACACATGTTTACTGTTAGGATGAATGGATTCAAATATTTTATTCCTCAATTTGGTTAAAAAAGGGGTAGTTTGGGATAATTTAAGTGTAATGTTATCAGGTTGATAGATACTTGCTTTTTTCCAGGGAAACCTTCTGTTGCTATAAAGTTTTCATATGGATAATTATAATTTTCAGCATCTCCCTGTGGCAAATATAAAACAACTGGAGGCATATTTAGGTATGTTCTTATACCTTTCTACCACAATATATTTAATAGCAACTTAAATTGACTTCATTTAGGAGGAGCTCTACTATTTAAGATTCTGTGCTGTCCAAGTGAAGATCATAGTCAAGGGATAATAACATTGCTCAGAGTTTAGGACTTTTCATGCAGAGACAGAAGTAAAAAGTCAGACTATCTGCCAAAAATTAATAAGCTCTAATAGGATGAGAGGAGTCCCTTCTATTTTTTTCATACTGCTTCACTTACTGACTCAGCAGCTGTGGAGGATGTCAGTCCCCTGTCACTGTAGGTGGCGAGTCTAGCATCAGCCGAGCACATTGAAGTATGAACTCTTTGCCTCTATCAATTTTTCTATCGGCATCGTGGAGTTGACCATCAGGGGTGGGAACACTACTGAGCTGCTCTTCTGAAATATCAAAGATATTATTGATTGGAACCCTTGCATTTTGTGACAATAATAAGTTCCTTGACAGGACATCTGTGCTCTAGCTTATCTATTTACACTATAGGGAAAAGGGAAATTATCTGTGTTGTGTGTGTGCATTTTTAGCTTCCTAAGGCAAAATTCTAAAATCAGCAGCCATTTTCTTGGAACTGCTAATATGATAATCTCAAATTATACCACATACACTGATAATACAGCAGTCACCATGACTCAGGGTATAAATCATCAGTAGGAAGCAATGTTTGTATTATGCTGAAGCCAGAGGAAAGAGGAGAAGGCTGCAGGGTGTGCAGGGCAGGTTTGAGGTTATGAGAACCCAGGTTCGTCTAAGTTTTAACCTAACATGTTCTGAGCTACTTCAGGTCAGCCTTTTATTGTTCAAGCATTCTTTTATTAGAAATAACAGGCAGTGGGCGGCAGGTGGTAGTTTCTCTTTTTGCATTAACTACTGGTACTGAGTTTGGGTGTTTTGGTCACACTGTGTATATTCATGGCTATTGCTTTTGCTGGTGATTGTAGCAACTGTTGAGATAATTGCAATTATCATCTCTGTGTGATGCTTTCTGATTAAAAAAATTAATATGTGAATGTAATTATGGAGAGAACTGTCTTTATATTTTATTATCAATTTTCTACACATAGTTATGCAAATCTCAGAATTCATAAATGTCAATGCTAATGATTTGCAGTTTGGTAAGAAGTTTGTTTTTAGATGGACTAAAAGAACATACAGAATTTTACATTAGTGGGAAATGCAGCGTCAGTGAAATGAGAGGCTGATCTTTTCTGAGAGAGAGAAAAGTTACTTTTTATTTCTGTCTACTTAAGAACAATCTTATCCCCTCATTTCTTGCTCAAGCCTTTCTCAGGGTGGAGATGCCATATGTATTACATGGTTTGAAGTGAGGAAGCAGTATAGACAGGTTGCAGCTTTTTGTTGTCCCAGTGGTATGAAACACCAATTTTCTGGGATAAACTATAAGCTCAAAGAAAATAGAATTTCCTAGCATGTCAATTTTGGACATTCTGTGAGTGTCCAGCAAAGAAGGCTGTGAACTGCTTCTGTCATTATGACTGGCATAAGCTCTTAAAACTGTTGACAACTTGCAATTCTTCTTACTGACTTTCAGAGAAATTACTGGCATTATAATGCACTAACTTTCCTGTTAATGCAACAATAAAATAAATGATAAAGTATAAATTTAAAATCAAATAAAATCTCATTCCCAAAAATTAAACCTCTGCAGATCTATATTTATTGTCATTCAATGGCTGTTTGATTTATCATGGTGTTGCACTTGAATTCAGTTTCCAACAAGTTTTAAAATCTGAGGTGATTTCCTGAAATGTCCACGTACTTGAACTGGATTGGGCCAACACTATGTTGTTAATTAATCCCCCTGGAAATATTGCATCTGACTTATGCTTTTACTCTGTAAAAACATTTTGAACCATGTTGTAAACTATTCCTTACCAAATTCTTTCTATGCCTTAGCTTGTTGTATTCTGATATCCTGCAAAATTGTTTGTGTTCTAATAAAGGTACTCTGATTTATCATACTTTTACAAACCAGGATCTCAGATAGTAATATTTATTGTAGTGTTTAATGCTGAGTTCCACCTTTTGATTAAGACTTAGCCTACTAAAATGGGGTTTGGTTTAAATTCCAATTAACCTTTTGCTTCCTCTGTGCTATTTAGGTGCATAGTTTTATTGCACCTTGATAACAGAGTACAATTTTAGCCTTTGATTTTTCACTGAAACCAACTGTATTTATTAAGCTAGTTTGAATCTCCTAATTCCAGTTATACTTTAGGGGTGACTAAACTAATCATTATAAAATATAATAAATGATTCTATTTGTGAAAATTTTAAAACATTGCCTTATAATATTTTAAAAATAGGAATAAAATATTTTTTGATAAAAGTGAATATGAGTCACATTTTTATAAAACTTGAACTTCATATGACTAACTTTGGTCAACACCACCTATTCTGAAATATTTAATAGTAAACTATATTCAAGTTACTTCAACAAGGCCCTTGAGGCCCTTGTAGTATAAAGTTGAATAGTATCTCCTGATTTTGAAGAACTCAGTAACCAGCAGGAAAGACAAGCACATGAAGAATCAGCATGTTGTATAATACACTCTGATGGAGTAGTGTGTATGAAGTAGGGCACAGCCCTGAGAATGGAGCATATGATGTGGGACCACAATGGAAGGCTTCCCAGGAGAGGTGGGACATTTGCATTAGGTTGAAGTAAAAGTACATCAGGCAGATGAAAGGATGGGGATGCAGTATCCAGGGTGAGAGATAGCATAAGTAAAGGTCCAAATCAATAAAAGTGTATCATGGATTTGGAAAGTTTGAGTTATGCAAAATGGTGGTTCTTGGTAAGTGTGTATGGAGAGGGGGGAGATGGAATAAAAGGTGGGAGAAGAAGGGATAGGAGATTAGAATATAAAGGGTTTGATAGCTACCCTTTAATATAGGATAGCCACCTCAAAATACAGGATATTTCGATGCAGGCTAAAATGTGAAAATGTTTTACTTTAAATTGTTTTTAGAAGTATTGAATAATGTACACAAAGACATTCTTTCTCCTCCTCTTACACTTGTGCTGTCAGCCATTCCCTAAACACCTAGAGATAGGATGAAGTCCCGAGTTGTAAGGTGCTGTGAGAGACAGGATGAAAGTCCAGATTCAGTACATTTTACGACTGATCATTTTTCACATTAGCTGGCTGCTTTAGACATCTTGGACTACAAAAATGGTTGAAGATGAATCAGAATATTTGCTGTAAGTTTACCCTTTTTCTAATAAGGTTCAAGGATAAACCCATACACTGTGACTTGAGGCCATGCCTTCCCAAAGACTGTTCCCTACTTAGTCCCAAGACTGAGGTTCCACTCTAGAGACTCTTTGACTCCATGATAAGGGGTTAAGAGAAAGTTCCAGATAGCCAACCTTCCCTACCTCTAAACTCAGATCATCACCAGCATGATTGACCTTGAGTCCACCAGGACAAATCTTATGCCTTCTATCCCTGATTTGTTGGACAATAAGAGGGACTCTTTGTAGGACTGCAAAGAGTTGGACACAACTGAAGCGACTTAGCACACACACAGGCATGCAAGGGGGACTCTGTACTATGAGTCATCCTTCAGTTCCAGTGTTTTCCATAAGGCTTTGTAGAATCTTAAGCTCCCTTTTCCCACCTATATTCAGCTCCTGAAATATTTTTGTTGTACTTTCTAAAAATCATAGTTCAGCATCAGCAAATATTCTGTATGTGACTATGGTCTTATTGAAACATTTGTATCATGGTTTTCTGAGCTAGTGGAAAGCTGTTCATTCACATGCTCATCCCTTGGCCCTTAACACACTACTTTCTCTTTAGGTCTTTCAGCTATTGATAGTTTTTCTCTCATAGTTATCATACTTTTGACCCTGAAGAGGAATATTATTCATCGATATATCACCCACTTTCTATTATTTTGCTGTTATCTCGATCTCTGGGTTGTTCTCCTTCCTTTTTCATAGATTTTAGCACCTGGTTACTTGATGTTTTTGCCAACATCATTCCCACCTTAATTCTGTTTGAGTTCAGTTTCAATTTGATGATCCTTTCAACATTCTGTCCTCCAGTGATCTTGTTCTTTATCCTATTTCAACTCTCACTCATATGGTGTTTCTCTAGACCATATTATTATCACTAATTACAGCCCTTCCAATATGTTAATTTCATTCATTCTACTCTTACCAGGCTTGAATTCTATGAGCAATCATTATAGATGCTTATTGCACACATGCTCAGTTCTTTTCTTTCTTGCTTGCTTCATTGAACTTACTTGGAAAGAACACAACTCTAGTTAAAAGAACACTTTGATTACTCCATGCTTGCCCTGTCCACTGACTGGAAAAACATACCTAAACATGCTGAATCAGTTCAGTTCAGTGGCTCAGTCATTTCTGACTTGTTGCGACCCCATGGACTGCAGCGCGCCAGGCTTCCCTGTCCATCACCAACTCCTGGAGCTTGCTCAAACTCATGTCCATTGAGTCAGTGATGCCATCCAACCATCTCATCCTCTGTTGTCCCCTTCTCCTCCCGCCTTCGGTCTTTCCCAGCATCAGGGTCTTTTCAAATGAGTCAACTCTTCATATCAGGTGGCTAAAGTATTGGAGTTTCAGCTTCAGCACCAGTCCTTCCAATGAATATTCAGGACTGATTTCTTTTAGGATGGACTGATTGGATCTTCTTGCAGTCCAAGGGACTCTCAAGAGTCTTCTCTAACTCCACAGTTCAAAGGCATCAATTTTTCTGCGCTCAACTTTATGGTCCAACTCTCACATCCATGATTACTGGAAAAACCATCCTACTTTAAATTCATGGCCATGAGCATCAAGTGGGTTTTTTTAATGTTACCTGACAATCATACTAAGTTTCTGTAGACTAAACTACAGGCTCTTCTAAACTACTATTTCATATTCCCCCCTCTTTCCTCAAACCTCTCAAATCTTGTCCTCCATCTCCTGTCTCAGTTAATGACAGTGTTTCCTATTTCACTGAGAAAATTGAAACACCTGAAAACTTGTAAGGACTCCCATAACTGCATCTACTCACCTGTCAACTCTTATACTCACATTCTTATGCCTTTGTGCTTAAATCTGGGTTCCTATCTAACGTTATATTTACAGATTTCATTCTTGCTCTCCTCTTGATTACCTTTCTACTTAGTTTCTTAAAGATAGCACTTCAACAGCAGTCTATATTCTTTTTAAAAGAACAGTTGTACTGTGTTATAATTGATATTCAATAAATTGTTTATTGTAGATATTTAAAATGTACAAATGATAAATTATGGCATAAATATCTGGCCCCTGAAATCATTACCAAATTTAAGATAATAAACATATTGTTTACTCTTTAAAATTTTCTATGTCCCACTAAAATCTTCCCCTCACAATTCCCCACCTACCCACCTATTTCCAGGCAACCATTGTTTTGATTTCCATTATTAAAGAGTATATTTCATTTTCTAGAGTTTTTATGACATAGTATGTATTCTAGTTTGTCTGATTTTTTAAACCCAACATTATTAGTGTGAGATTCATTTTTGTTACATATATCAATAATTCATTCCTTTATATTGCTAATTAGTATTCAGTTGTGTGGATATGCCAAAATATGTTCATCTATTCTTCTTTGTAAATTTATACAAAAAAGAACAAAATGAACTTGATAGGATTTTAATTGGGATTGCATTGAATCTAAGGATCAAGTTCCAAGGAAGTTGACGTCTTAAAAATACTGACTTTTCTGACTCAAGAATAAGGTTTATCTCTTTATTTATTTGAGTTTTCTTTAATTTCTCTCGCCAACATTTTATATGTTCTCTGTGTATTGGTATGGGATTTTTTTAGCCTTTATTCCTAAGTATTTCTTATATCTTAATATATTTTATTACAAATGGCATTTTTGTCAGTTACCAACTGTTCATTGCTAGTATACAGAGATAAAATTGACTTTTGCATATTGACCTTGCTAAATTTAGTTTTAGCGTTTTTCTTTTTTTAACATTTCATTGGATTTCCCAAGAACATGACCATGTCATCTGTGAGTAATCACAATTTTAGTTCTTTTAAAAAATATGCATGAATTTTGTTTAATTTTCTAGAAGATTTATGCTGGGTAGAACCTCCAGTACAGTGTCAAACAGAAGAGATGGGGGCAGACATCATTTTCTTACTCCTGATCTTAGGAGAAAAGCAAGTTATCTTTCATTATTTAGTATGTTGTTATGTACGTGGTATATTGGTAGCTATAGATGTTTTGTAGATGCTCTTTATGAAGTTGAAAAAATTCCCTCTATTCCTAGTTTTGTGAGGATTTTTATCAAGAATGGATATTTTGTCACATGCTTTCTTTGCATCTATTGAATTGATCATAAGGTTTTTCCATTTTGGTTTGTTGCTGTGATGACTTGCTGCTGCTGCTGCTGCTGCTAAGTCGCTTCAGTCGTGTCCGACTCTGTGCGACCTCACAGACGGCAGCCCACCAGGCTCCGCCGTCCCTGGGATTCTCCAGGCAAGAATACTGGAGTGGGTTGCCATTTCCTTCTCCAGTGCATGAAAGGGAAAAGTGAAAGTGAAGTCGCTCAGTCGTGTCCGACTCCTAGCGACCCCATGGGTCTGCAGCCTACCAGGCTCCTCCGTCCATGGGATTTTCCAGGCAAGAGTACTGGAGTGGGGTGCCATTGCCTTCTCCGGTGATGACTTACATTGAATGATTAAATCAACATTGCAAATACTGTGATAAATCTCTTTTGGTTATGATATTACTCTTTTTATATATAGCTGAGTTTAATTTGCTAAAATTGTGTTAAGAATCATCATTTCTCTTTTTATAAGGGATGTTGATTTGTCATTTTCTTTTCTGGCAATGTCTGTCTGCTTTGGTATCAATCTGTGGCTGGCCTCATAGAATGAGATGGGAAGTATTGCCTGTCTTTTAACTTTAAGGAATATTTATATAAAAGTGGTATTCTTTCTTTCTAAAATTTCAGAAGAATTCATCGATGAAGTCATCTGGTCTGGTAGTATTCTTTGGGAAAGGTTTTTTGACAACAAATTCAATTTCTTTAATAGATATAGGGATATTCAGAATATTTTTTTCTTAAGTGAGACTTAGTGGTTAGTTTTTTAAGGAACTTTCATTTACTCCAAATTGGTGAGTTTATTGGCATAAAATTTTTCATGACATTACCATGTTATGCATGTAAAAATAAAACTTGTAGTTTAACTTCATTTATTCCTGATATTGGAAATTTGTTTCTTCTCTCTTTTCCTTGGTCAGAATAGCTATAGATCTATTAATCTTATTGACCTCGAATAATTAGCTATTGTTTCATTGATATTTTCTATTATTTTTCTCTTTTCTACCTAGGTGATTTATGCTCTGGTTTTTATTATATTCTTTCTTTTGGTTCCTTTAGGTTCATTTTGCTCCTTGTTTCCTAGATTCTTAGTTGGAAGTTGAAGTCACTGGTTTGAGATCTTTCTTCTTTTCTAATTTGGGCATTTAGGACTGTAACTTTCTAAATACTGCTTTGGTGGCATCTCACAAAATTTTTAATATATTGTGTTTTCACTCATTCTAGAATACTTTCTAATTTCCCTTTTGCTTTCTTCTCTACCTTTGGGTCATTCAGAACTATGACTTCCCTGGTGGCTCAGCATCTGCCTGCCTCATTTGATCTCTGTTCTTTCCCTTTTCTCCTTCTCAAGACAGCAAGTTAGAACATGTCATTCTGCTCAAAACTCTGTAATCAATTCCTGTTTCATTCAGAATAAAGTCTAACATTTTTCTAATATCAACCAATGTCTCAAATAATCTGTCCCTCATACTCTTTGTCTTCATTTTGCACTATTCTTTTATTTGCTTCTCTTATTTCAGCTATTCTGATCTCCTTTTTATTTATTGAACATGGCGGGTTCTCCCTTTAGAGCCTTTAAGCTGGAGGTTCCTTTAAACTGACATCACCCTTTCTCTGATGCCCCCTCAGAACCTTTAAGTCTTTGCCCATCTCTTATAGTCTCAGTGAAGTCCATCCTATAACAACATTAAAAATTTCAAACTTCCCCACTTCCCAAACCCAGCATACCTGATTCTTTCACCTCTTTAACTTTTTAATTATGGTGATATTGTAATATATTACAATATATTAATTTCCTTTTTTATTAGTTTATTATCTCTCTCACCTCTCTTACTCTAAGGCAAGGATCTTTGTCTGTTTTCTTCATTGATATATTCTAAGCATCTGAAAGAATACTTGATTCATAACATCCTCCTAAGAATGATTAGTTGAACTAAACAAGTAAAAATGTTTTTATATTTTGATATGACCATTTTGTTATGGGAATGTTAGAATAATTATGTTAAAAGAGTTAACTCAAAATCCACTTACTGCCACGACTGCTAATAGGCTATGTTTCCCTGGTGGCTCAGTGGTAAAGAATCCACCTGCCAATGTAGGAGATACAGGTTTGATCCCTGGGTCAGGAAGATCCCCTGGAGAAGGAAATGGCAACCCAGTCTAGTATTCTTCAAAACCACATATCTGCTTCTGAGTCCTTCAAGGAAAATCAGTTTTTTCTTCTCCAAGTTTCTATAGTATTTAACATGCTATATCTAATTGTTTGATTATGCATCTGTTGTCACAACTATACTTTGATATCTGCTTTTTTCATTTATTTTTTGTGAACCCGGTAACAAGCATTTTATTTGGTGCAATATAGCAAAGTGGTCAATAAATTATTTTGAGATGATTGGATAAGATGATGAGAATGTAAATGGCAATGGTAATGAGGATGGAAGAGTGTTTGTGTGTGTATGTGAGTGTGTGTGTATGGCACAGAGAGTTAATCAGATATAAATGAGTCATAAAGGAGATGGAGAAATCAAGGATATCATTTAGATTTTAGCCTTGTCTTTTAGATAAATATTTGATTCACCAAGAACACTAGGTGCTATGGCAGGGAAAAAAAATACTATACATATTATTCATTTGGAGACATTTGGAATAATTATCCCTGAAATGTATTATGTGCTTTTTAACTTATAAAGGAAAGTATGATAAGTCCAAGTCTGATGCAACTAAACGCTGAAAAAAGTGCTTTTTCCATTACTTGGGTTACCCTTCATTTAACACAACTGTGTACATTCATTGACAATGTAGCCACATTTACAGTCATTAATATCTTTTAAAAAATGTCTGTCTACAATATTGGTAAGCATAAAAGAATTCTAAACTAGCAATGTGATAGCTTAGGTGCTAACACATACCTGAATGAGTCACATGTGGTTCCAAAGATGATGACTGAGGATAATTGATCTGGAGGAAATCTAGAAGCCAGTTCGGTTTGGTGGCTGCTAGTCTGGGACATCGGAGAAGGAAATGGCAACCCACTCCAGTACTCTTGCCGGGAAACTCCCACGGATGGAGGAGCCTGGTAGGCTGCAGTCCATGGGGTCGCTAAGGGTCAGACATGACTGAGCAACCTCACTTTCACTTTTCACTTTCATGCATTGGAGAAGGAAATGGCAACCCACTCCAGTGTTCTTGCCTGGAGAATCCCAGGGACGGGGGAGCCTGGTGGGCTACCGTTTATGGGGTCACACAGAGTCGGACACGACTGAAGCAACTTAGCAGCAGCAGCAGCAGTCTGGGACATCAATTCAGAGTAAAAATGTAAAATTACATAAGAGCAGGCATTCTCTTCAGTGGTAGTCTGGTTCATCATAGGATGAATAATAAAGGGTAGACCCCAAACACAAATAAAGTTTCTACCTTGAGTTGAATTTGAATCAGTCAAACTCCAAATCCACACTGAAATTCTAGAACATGCTCAAATGCAAAATAAGGGACAAGTATAGTCACATTTATTCATTTTTGTTGTTATTCAGTTGCTATGTCATGTCCAGCTCTTTGCAACCCAATGAACTGTAACACCCCAGGCAACCCTGTCCTTCACAACAGGAGTTTGTTCAAACTCATGTCCATTGAGCCTGTGATCCCATTGAACTGTCTCATCTTCCCAAAGTATTGGGAACATCAGCTTCAGCATCAGTCCTTCCAATGAATATTCAGGATTGATTTCATTTAGGATTGACTGGTTTGATCTCCTTGCTGTCCAAGATACTCTCAAGAGCCTTATCTAGCACCACAAGTTGAAAACATCAATTCTTTGGTGCTCAGCCTTCTTTATGGTCCACTGCTCACATCTGTACATGACTACTGAAAAACCATTGCTTTGATTGTATGGATCTTTGTTGTATTCATTTTATTGTTGTCACTCGGTGTCTTGAATGTGTCAATGAGTGAAGTATTTGAATAGAAACAGGTTCTCATAAATCTCTATTGGTTTAAATATATAGCACATATAAATTAATATCAGACCAGTCTTAGGAATTATAGGTGGAATGTGTGCTGGTTTCTATAACAAGGAATATGTGACTTGGAATGAGGTTTTAGGAGATATTTTCCACAATTGTATTATGTGTAAATGGGGATAACCATCTTCTTATACTACTGTTATGAAGTTAAAAGATAATAAAAAAGAAATCTTACTGAAGAAAAAAAGAGCACTTTTTTCATATATGTAGGAGTGGGAATACTTCTGTTCTCTGTGTACCAGAAAGCTTCAATTTCTGCTTAACCTTTCCTGTATCCACAGGCTTGAGATAAAACTATCCAGTGAGTCAAATTTACAAGTGGGCAGATCCCTGTGTTAAGAATCGTGTAGTTATGTTCTGTATAGCTGGCAAAGTGGTGGGTTCAGTCATTTTTGCTATTTCTTGTCTTTTACTTTATTTTATTTTTACCACCTCTGGGAATATAAAGCAGGGGATAACTGAGCCAGGGCTCATACTGAAAGCCCAGCCAACTCTTCTGAGTCTATTTCTCCATAAGTTTGTAGATTCCAGTTAGTTGAATTAAGAACTGCGTGGTAGTTGGAGAAGTATTCAGAGAAATTTATTTTTCCTCATATGAACATTACTTCATACAAAGAACATACTGACAAATATGTACAAAATGCAAGCATACTTTCAGTTCTCTCTAGACATAATGTGGAAGAAAGAGAAGACTTTCCTAACCAAAGAGCAGAGGATACCTTTTGTCATTTTTCTAGTCAGTGTGTCATACAGTCTGATAGCAGAGAAAGGGGACATAGTTTCAGTGGCTTAGAGTTCCTTCCTTAGGAAGCCGGAGGAGACAGGCAGTACGGTTGTCATTGGTCTTAATAAGAACAACATATCTATCCTGTTGCCTTAGGCAACCCTGAAGGTAGTGCTACTTGCTTGCAGTAGGAAGGTCAATTCCCAAATCCTTACTTTCTACCTAGAAACAGATTTCGTTTTATAGGGTGGACATCAAGGACGAACTATTAGATCAGTTCCAACAAGGGAATTCTGAATTGAATTAGTGAACCCTTATCTTATTACAGGAGGCAATATGGGGAAATGTTTGAATCCAGAAGTTCTGGATTCAAATCCTGGGTTCAGATCTGAGATTTGCTACCCATTAGCTGTTTGAGTCAGTTAATCTTTGACTCTTTTGAACTTAGTTTTCTCTTATCAAAAATGGAGATAAGAATAGAACCTTTCTGGGAATTCCCTGGTGGTCTAGTGGTTAGGGCTCCATGCTTCCACTGCAGAGGGCACTGGTTCAATCCCTGGTCTGGGAACTAAGATCCTGCAGGCTTCATGGCATGGCCAAATGCTTAGAATGGGTCCTGACACATACTATGTAATTAAAAATTTTAGTTGTTATCGTCTTTTCTAATTTATTAAAACAATTATGCTTTGATTCTTATTTGTTACTCCTTGTATGTATAATTCACTCGGGGATGCCTTGCAAAAAATGGGTAATTGACAGGATTTTTGGGTCTCTGAAGTAATACCTAACTGGAAGTAACTTGTAGCTGTTCCTAAAAGAACAAGTTATTTCTATTAGTTAGCCAAGTAAAGGCTAAATTTCTAAAGTTTATATATAATGCCTGGCAAATGGTAAGTGTACAATAAACACCTGGGATAAATGAATGAATCCTAGAACCCTGTTTATGGGGAAAGGATTCTTGACACAGAGAAGTGAGAGATTAGTTGAAGACCACACAGTTGGGAACCAGTTGGCCAAGATAAGAAGCTACCTGTTCTGATGAATCACAGTCCATTACTTTTATTTTTAACTTCATTTTTATTTATTGTTATTCCATAGCAGATATACTATGATGAGATATTTAAAAAAATACAATTATCTGTCCTCAAAATCCTGATTACTCAGGAGACTAGAAATCTCTTATCACCTACTTTTATTTTGGTTAGTGAAAAAAATATATCAACAATATATTTTGTGAGTTCTCTCAATTTATTTTCAGGCAAACACAAGACATTAATGTATTATTTAGATTTATTTCCTAATTTTAAAAGCTGAGTCTTTGCAAAATATTCCTCCATGAATCTTTGTCCATTACTTTTAAAATTGTGTCCATTGCTTCTTGAGTTGTTTTTGTATTGCCTTAAAACTATTATACAACTTTTCTCAAGAGTGCAGGAGAAAAATCAGCCATCAATTGATGCTTTTGAACTGTGGTGTTGGAGAAGACTCTTGAGAGTCCCTTGGATTGCAAGGAGATCCAACCAGTCCATCCTAAAGGAAATCAGTCCTGAATATTCATTGGAAGGACTGATGCTGAAGCTGAAACTCCAATACTTTGGCCACGTGATGCGAAGAATCAGCTCATTAAGAAAGACCCTGATGCTGGGAAAGATCGAAGGTAGGAGGAGAAGGGGACGACAGAGGATGAGATGGTTAGATGGCATCACCAACGCGATGGACGTGAGTTTGAGTAGGCTCCAGGAGTTGGTGATGGACAGGGAGGCCCAGTGTGCTGCAGACCATGGGGTCACAAAGAGTTGGACAAAACTGAGTGACTGAGCTGAACTGATCTACCTGCAAAGCTAAAGGATCGGAAGAATTAAAGACAGCCTTGAAATACACTGCTGTGAGTAGTCTAATTCTACACTGGATGCCAGAAATCAGAAGTGAGAAGTTATTCAGCAATTCTGAATACAGTATCCATTTAAAAAACAAAGATAGTTCCTGGAATATGGTAGCTATACACATCTGTGTCAGTTCTTTCTGATTTAATCTTGGTGTCTTTGATGTTTGATAGGTTGTAGGAAATCATGGGAAAGTCTGGCCAAAGCACAGAGGGAGATCATTCTGACTCAGCACTCACTGCCTCAGGCCTTCAGCAGGATTTTTTCAGAAAGACGTTGCTGAAAATTGACCTAATTTTAAGAGAAAAAAAATTAAAATATCATTTAAAAATGCACTAGGATTACTTATAATAAAATATGTGTTGGTTATAAGAGAATATTTTGAAAATTCAAGGAAACTTTAGAATTTAGCCTAATTCTTAATTTAAAAAAATACATATTTTTTTCAGGTTCAATGCTGACACACACATATTTTCCAAATTCATAGCATTCGAACTACCAGCAAAAATACTTTGCTTTTCTCTTTTAAAATGTTACAATAAAACCAGTTGAATTGAAAATCTGGAGCTTCCCTGGTGCCTCAGTGGTAAAGAATCCACCTGCCAATGCAGAGGACACGGCTTCAATCCCAGATCTGGGATGATCACACATGCCATGGGGCAACTGGACCTGTGTGCCACACTACTAAGCCTGTTCTCTGGAGCCCGGGAGCCACAGCTACTGAGCCCACATGCTGCAACTCCTGAAAGCCATGCACCCTAGAGCCTGTGGTTCACAATGAGAGAAGCCACCACAATAAGAAGCTTGTGCACCACAGCAAGAGAGTAGCCCTAGCTTGCTGCAACTAGAGAAAGCCCATATGAAACAACAAAGACCCAGTATAGCAAAATAAAAAAAAAAGAAAGAAAATCTGAAATGTGAATTGTTTTCACACACAAAAAATAGAAATTTTAGCAAGGTTTCAGAAATCTCGTGGTTGTAATCCTTGAGAACATCAATGTATTAAGTTATATTTTAATAGTATTTAATTTTGAAATAAAATACCTGTTACTATGTTTAAGACAATAACATAAACCTCTGAGAGTAATGACATTGTTTGTTTATTCACTCAACTAATACGTTGTGTCTGACATTGCCAGATTAGTGTATGGGGTAGAAAAACAGGTAGATTTCAAATTTGGCCCTCTGTCAATATGGCCAGTTAAGCAAGGGAATAAATAAATAAATCTAACACAATATGATTAGCATAATAGTGAAGCCAAGTTCAAGGCACTGTGGAGGCATAAAGATTCCAAAGAGGAAATGTTTCTTGAACCACAGAACTTAGACTCCTATGCTGTATAGAAACATTTGCTGAGTTGGTTATACTGTACTTTCTTCTGGGGTGACTATCTTCATTTAATACTTTGAAGCTAATAGCATATCTTTAAATATTTGCATTCAAATATTTAATGATTTGAGTGTCCGCATGAGGCAGACCTAAAACTATCTTTTAAAAGTACTCAGAAAGTGACTTTAGAAGAGGGAGAATGAGTTTGGAAAGGCCTGAATTGTGATCTGTGGTTCTTCACCTGGAGTCTGCCTAGCACAGGTGGTAAAGGGCAGGGTGAGAAGCTTGGCATTTGGAGCCAGTTTCCTTGGGATCAAGAGTCAGCTCTGTTAATTACTGACTTTGCTCCCTTAGACAAATTAATCCATAAAACTTACTTCGTTTTCCTCATTTGAACAAATGTGCGTGAAAATAACATTTATCTTTATAGGATTGTGTTAAAAATTAAATGAGTTTATTCTTATAATTTAGAGCAGTTTAGAGCAGTTCCTGACACATAAGGGCTCAATAAGTGGTAACAGTTATTAATACTATTATTACTATATAACAATTATAATTACTGTATGATTATTACATATGATAAAAAACAAGTATTACGTTTTTAACCCATCATTCTTCATGAACATATATTTAAAAACAAACAAAACAACTAAATGCTATATAACCTGGCCACATGTCTTTACCATCTAATGGAGGTCACACGAAGTGGTGGATCTCATTGGCATGCTCATGTTGTAGGAGAAGATTGGGTTGTATTATTACAATATATTTTTCATGACAGTAAACAATGGATGAAGATTTCAGAGGGCTTCCCTGATAGCTTAGTTGGTAAAGGATCTGCCTGCAATGCAGGAGACCCCAGTTCAATTCCTGGGTTGGGAAGATCCCCTGGGGAAGGGATAGGCTACCCACTCCAGTATTCTTGGGCTTCCTTTGTGGCTCACTTGGTAAAGAATCCGCCTGCAATGCAGGAGACCTGGGTTCGATCCCTGGGTTGGGAAGATCCCTTGGAGAAGGGAAAGGCTATCCACTCAAGTATTCTGATCTGGAGGATTCCATGGACTGTATAGTCCATGGGGTTGCAAAGAGTCAGACATGACTGAGAGGCTTTCACTTTCAAAGATTTCAGAAGTAACAGGCAAGAGTTGAGCTTAAATACATAGGTCACTGAACATATTTCTGATGATTCTCTTGATTGGAGTGAACTGTGGAAGGGTCTGCTCCTTTGGACTAGGATTTTAATTAAAAAATCCAGTTGCTACTGACCCTCCTGAGTCAGTCTCCAACAAGCTTCCTTATGCCTGGTGTGTTGTTTGAGCCAAAAGGAGACCAAGTTCAGTTTAGAGGGAAAGGAAGGCTTTGTTGCTTGATCAGAGAATGAAAAGATGTTTGTGAGCTCCTGCTCTAGAGCAGTGGTCTCCAACCTTTTTGGCACCAGGGACTGGTTTTGTGAAAGATAATTTTTCCACAGACCAGGGAGCGGAGATGGTTTCGGGATAATTCAAGCGCATTATATTTATTGTGCACTTATTTCTATTACTATTACATCAGCTTCACCTCAGATTATCAGGCATTATTAGATCCCAGACGTTGGAGATCCCTGCTCTAGAGCACAGTTTTTCCATGCATTAGTGGTAAAGAACCGGTCTGCCAATGCAGGAGACATGAGATGCTGGTTCGATCCCTGGGTTGAAATGGCAACCCACTCCAGTATTCTTACCTGGAGAATCCCACGGACAGAGGAACCTGGCAGGTTACAGTCCATAGGGTTGCAAAGAACCAGACAGGAATGAAGCGACTTGGTACACATGCTCAATAGCCCACTGCCCCTCCCCCACAAACGAGGCCGTGGCCGGGGCTGCTTTCTAGGATCTCCTCAGTTTGGAGAGAGCAGAATTCTCCTGAGTCAGCGGCACCTGTGCTGCTCATGCTCCAGACGGCAGTACAGGTGCAGCCTCTCCGCACACGGCCCGCGGCCATCTTAAGTTGAGGTGCTGTGGTGTCGGGGTTTCCTCAAGGAGTTCCAGCCTGAAGCGTTGAGCTTGGAGGCCTCTGATCGCGCACCATTGAACAAGTGAAACTAGACTAAGCACAAAAGAAAAGGTTAGACTTTTTTATTACTCAGATTCTGTTTTTATTTCTTGGGAGTTTTTAATGGGCTCTGCTGATGACCATCTGGAGAAGGAAATGGCAACCCACTCCAGTATTCTTGCCTGGAGAATCCCAGGGACGGCGGAGCCTGGTGGGCTGCCGTCTATGGGGTCGCACAGAGTCGGAAACGACTGAAGCGACTTAGCAGCAGCAGCAGCAGCTTTAAAAACAATTAAATTGTTTCCTTTATTAACTTTAAATGAGCATTAGAGAAAGAATTAGGAAAAAAGAAATAACCTGTAGCCTTAAATAAAAGTTAGACAAAAAATAATTGTGGAATTAACTTTCTAAAATGAATTTGCTTTAAGTGAAAAATTGTGTGTGTTTAAACTGAAAAGAAATGCTTGCTTATGAAAGGCAACAAGGTGGCTTAATTTCTGGAAATTTCTGCAGATATGTTAAATGTAATTCTTTGCAGTTTCATCCCTAAGGTGATTTAGTCACTTGTTTGCTCTTGTGTGTTAAATTCAACTCTTCATTTTTTATCTCATTTTGTCTGCTTTAATTTCAGAGCACACACTCTAATCTTCAAGAGAATGTGGGTATAAATTTCTCATTCTCCCTTACTCTGTAGAACCTTGAGGCAGTTTTTCAACAAAATTGTCCAGTGAATTGCTGTAGACCACAGAGCAAGTAAATTGTAATGAAGGGAAGCAAGTTCAGGTGTCTTACTTCCCTGGATCCCCATTCTAGTCTATAAAGATGAAAATGTTCTGAGACCATATATTTCATAATGATCTATAAAAGAGCGTAGAAATTCTAAGGTAGTGTGAACCCTCCATGAGGAAACAAAGATCTGTATAAATAATAGAACCTTAATACAACAAATCTGGAATGAAGAGCTTTAAAAATGTTCACCTTCACTAATTCCATTCCTGAGACTCTCTTTTTTATTATTTAGAGTATTTATTTATATGCTTTTTTTGTATAGTGTTTTACAATTTTATTTTATTTTTATTTTTTTAAAGAAATAATAATAAGTACAAAGATTTACACTGAAGGATCTCACATTATTATCTCAGTAAAAAATCAAAACTATTAAATGTTAAACAATGTAGATTGGGTAGATAAATCATAGTATGTCTTTATAGTGAATTATAAAACAAAAATTCAAGTGTTGGTAGATTTTTATAAAGACATTGGAGAATGCCCACAACATAATAGTACATGAAAAAAGTGAAGAATAAACCAATTTCTAAAGCACAATCTAATTATTTAAGCAAAAAGTGTATACACACATGCACATATATATTAGAATAAAAAGTAAAAATAATAAAGAAATAACAACTGTAATTTTTCAATATCCTATAATGAGCGTATATTGCTTCAAAATTTTTTCAAAAAAGAATTTTGAAAGATACCACCTTAAAGGTTAACAGTTTTTTATTCAGAATTTATTGCAGAAAGTTACTTTTCAGAGTAGCTTCAGAGCGTTGTTATAAATGATATCTTGCTTCATGGTGTCCTGGAAAAATGCAGATAGATCTCATTTGATGGTCACAGGCTGTGCATCAGAGTAACTTCGGTAGAGAGAAGCTTTTAAAGAATATTCATTCCTGCCAGAGACTCATCTCAGGCCTATTGCATAAGTATATCCAGGACTGTGGATATAGATTCCAGTATTAATATATTTTGTAAAACTTTCTCCAGCTAATTCAGATACATGTCACTGATTATATTTGCTACTTTGGTTATAAATAAAAATACTAAATCTTGAATCAAGCTTATTAAAGAAGAGGTAAGCATTATGAGAAGGAAGCATTTAGCTTCTGGTGGAAAGGATAAGTGAGGTACGCACAATTCTCTGGAGAGGGAGATAATCATTGGAAAACCTGCATGTTATAATAAATATAGAATAATAGTTGGTGATTTACTACTTTCTTTTTTAAATTTTTTTTATTGAAGGATAATTGCTTTACAAAACTTTGTTGTTTTCTGTCAAACCACATGAAGGTGGGCAGAAGAGGAATTAATAGATGTGCATGTGTGTGTGTATCTTCTTTTGTGAAAAATCTTTTCAGGTTAATTGCCTCTTTATTTTCCATTTGGTTCGTGTTTTTCTTATTGATTTTTAGGAATGCTTTATATATTCTCCATATGAGTTCCTTATTAGCTGTGTTACAAATATTTCTTCACCTTTGTATTGCCTATATATTTTAAAATAAACATATGTCAAGAATTATTATTCAACATATGAATGAAGTAACCAGTGAGAATTTTTAAGTGGTTCATGTGAGAATTTGAGTTATAAAGATTTATAATCTCTACTAAAGAAAATTGACTTATATTGTTATGAATAGGGATTATTTTATTGCTAGGAATCCTTTGCATGGCTATCAGTTTTCTGCAACTTAATCACTACCACTATAAAGTTATAAAATTGTCTAGTCAATAGAAAGTTAATGAAAGGGGCATGCTCCTACAGAATCAGATAATTAGAGGGTTCACTAGGCAATGCCTAGCACTCCACTGAAAGGATACTAGGTACACACTTTTATTTATCTCCAAGTCTTGGGATTATTTTCCTCCTGACAATATTCCTCCATCTAATCACCTGTGACTGTAGATAATCTCTAAAGCTTATTCTTGATCACAAAAATGTCTAGTCTCATTAGATTTGGTTTAATTCCTTATTAAGATGCATTAATAAAAGTGAAAGTTGCTCAGTCATGTCCAACTCTTTGCGACCTTGTGGAATTCTTCCTTCTCCAGGGGATCTTCCCAACCCAGGGATCGAACCCAGGTCTCTCACACTGCAGGTGGATTCTTTACCAGCTTAGCCACAAGGGAAACCCAGAATTCTCCAGGCCAGGATACTGGAGTGGGTAGCCTTTCCCTTCTGCAGGGGCTCTTCCCACCCCAGGAATCTAACTGGGGTCTCCTGTACTGCAGGCAGATTTTTTCACCAACTGAGCTATCATTGTTAATCAATTATATATGTTTTATTGCATTTTCTTTGCAAATCTTGAGCCATACAGTATAGACCAACTAAGTCTAAAGGAGTGGCTTTAACCTAAAATATTGATAAGGATTTTTGGATTGGGATTCTTACATCCTTTTTTATTTGCTCTTACTTCACTTAATATGATAATCTTTGGGTCCATTCATATTGCTGCAAATGGCATTATCTCATTCTTTTTAATGGTTGAGTAATATTCCATCGTATATATATTCTACATGTTTTTTTATCCATGCATCTGTTGATGGACATTTAGGTTGCTTTCATGTCTTGGCTATTGTAAATAGTACTGCTGTGAACATGGAAGTGCAAATATCTTTTTAAATTAGAGTTTTCTCTGGATATATACCCAAGAGTGGGCTTCTCAGGTGGCGTTAGTGGTAAATAACCTGCCTGCCAGTGCAGGAGACATAAGAGATGCAGGTTTGATCCCTGGGTTGGGAAGATCCCCTGGAGGAGGGCATGGCAACCCACTCCAGTATTGTTGCCTGAAGAATCCCATGGACAGAGGAACATGGCAGGCTATAGTCCGTAGGGTCACAAAGAGTTGAACACGACTGAAGCAACTTAGCACATGCCCAAGAGCAGGATTGCAGGATCATACAATAAGTCTATTTTTAGTTGTTTTTTTTTTTTAAGGACACTCCATACTGTTCTCCATAGTGACTGACCAATTTGCCTTCCCACATATAGTATAGGAGGGTTTCCTTTTTTCCATCCCCTTTCTAGCATTTGTTAACTGTAGACTTTTTAATGATGGCCATTTTGACTTGTGAGATGATATCTCATTGTAGTTTTGATGTGTATTTCTCTAATAACTTGCAATATTAAGCATCTTTTCATGTGCTTTTAGGTCATCTGTTTGTCCTCTTTGGAGAAATGTCTATTTAGATCTTCTGTCCATTTTTTTTTTTTTTTCATTGGGTTGTTTTCTTGTTTGTTTTGATATTAAGCTGTATGGTCTTTTTGTTACATTTAAAATTTTATTTTACATATTTAACATTTTTGATGCTAACTTCTATTTCTCAAGGAAAATCTAATGAATGGGCTTCCCTTGTGGCTCAGTTGGTAAAGAATCCACCAGCAATGTGGGAGACCTGGGTTTGATCCCTGGGTTTGGGAAGATCCTTTGGAGAAGTAAATGGCTACCCACTCTAATATTCTGGCCTGGAGGATTCCATGGACTGTATAGTCTGTGGGGTCACAAAGAGTCGGACATGACTGAGTGACTTTCACCTTCTATTTCTCGGAGAAAAGTGAGTGGTAGATAATTGAGAACTCTATGTAACATAGAAGAATTTTTAACAGTACCAAAGTACATGAGTAAAGGAAAAAAACTTTATATTCCCTTAAACCTTCAAGTGTCAAAATAAACCTATTTATGAAGTAGTCCAAAAGATAAGCTACTATACAGCATATAATAGTAGGCAAATGCATATAAATGAATAATTATCCTCAGTGATAAGTGGAAAGTAATCAGTCCTTTATAGAAATCATCTAGGTACCCAGTAATTAATATTGGATTATAAATGGGTAACTTCAAGATAATATTAGTATAAGTTATTATGATACCTAAAGATCTTGAAAATTATGGTCTAGCTGACACTAGAAAACATAGTTACTATTGGTATAAAAATGATCAAACTTACAATTTAATTTAATTGAACAAAATTTTATATAAATGTTATATTAAAGAGTCAGCATTGATATAAATCATCTGAGGAACAGATAACAAGATGGCATTGGTCATTCAGGAGATTAATTGGAAAATTTCCCCTTGTGATAAAAAATGAGAAGGTAGCTGGAAGAGACTGGTTGAACATCTGATTGTGATACATCTAACCCTGTGAAGGAGAAAAGGAAAGAAGGGAGCAAAGAAGAAAGCCTTAGACTGCAGTGCAGTTTTGTGAATGTTTTGGCAAGGCCAGTGTAGAGTCTTTGTGCCAAAATAGGCCGTCCCAGGTGTTCTAGATCACAGGAATGGGTTTGCTTTAGCATCCCTTCTGTGCTAAGTCATTGGTTGGGAGCAGCTCAGTTGCAGCATTCCCTTGGCTAGGATGCAATGATGTAAATTCAAAGCATAGCAGCTGAGGGTGGCAGTCAATTGGAGTCCCTACAGTTGGAGATTTGAGTGGTACATTTTTTATGACTGTCATAGTCTATCCCTCACATCACACAGATCTGCTTCTCCATTACAAGATTAGGGATTAGCTACTCCATGATTCCCATGGGCTTATCTTCCTGAGAGGACATTTAGCAGGTTAGTGAGATAAAGTGAAGTTGCTCCATTGTGTCTGACTCTTTGTGACCCCATGGACTTCCCCAATTTTATTTTCATAGCATTCCATTTTACTAATGGAGAAACTGAATCAGGGTATGTCCATATGTCTACTAGATGTCTCCATCTTTCAGCCCTCAAAGCACTTTTCATCTATAATTTCAATTTGATACTAGCAACAGTCCTTTGAGTTTTTTGCTCATAAAACAAGGAGGAGTTGTAGAATGAACCATGTTTGAAAGGGAAAATATCCCAACCCAGGTGAGCTGAAATCTCTGCTCATCCATTTGCTAGCTGTGTGAGTTCCACTTAACTTACACAAAGCTATTTGTCTATTAAATATGAATAATAATTCCTACCAATAGAGGTTTTTATGACTGGTACTTACTAAATGTCAGTTAATTTTTTTTTTTTTTTTTTTGCTTTCTCTGAATTTACTTCTGTCCTTGTTGGTTCTTCCAGAGAGATTTTTTTTTTTCTTTTCATGGCAAACAAGAGTCTTTTCATGTCTGTAGTCTACATTTGTGAAGGTAAACATGAACTTCATCTGGCTATGCACTAGTCTAGTAGAGCTGTATTCCTTTCTCTCACATGAAACAAAGTCTCAGGGAACATTTTATTCTGTGCAAGATTTATTTTTAACAGAACACTAACATCCTAGATGGAATAGTCTCTTGAAAATAGGGGATTTAAAAAGAGGACCTGAAAGCTGTTATATGGCATCTGTATAGCTGTACAATTTCTAATCTGGTAAGAGTTCAAATGTAACAATTAATGTCACACCTCACTTCATTCAGATTAGTCTAAAGCTTATCTGCCTCCGGCAGTAATAATCAGGACTCAATAAAAGATACTGAAGCAGATGGAGATACTACAGTTTCTAATTAAACTCTTCTTTGTTAAACTGTGTATTCTTTCATGATTTATTGAGCTGATTTCAACTCTCCATCACCTATACAACTGCTATTTGTGTTTAGCACAACCTGATGACTCTGGTTACTTTCTTAGGTGGAGAAGAAAGTTTAAATAGAGAATCTCATTTTACTCTAATGAGATAGTTGTAGAAAAGATGACATTTCTTTTGATAACTGGAATAAAACAAGGACAAAAAAGGCAACTGATGTTTATTGAGCGTTAGGAATGCCCTGTAGGCTTTTTTAATAATTCTGCTCTGAAGCAATGCTTGGTATGCATTGCTGCATTTAATACTCATAGCTGTACTATGAGAAAGAGTTTGTTTCTTATTTTTTCACCATTTTGTTGATGAGAAAACTGAAACGAGTGAGTTTGAATCAACAAGCAGATGTGAGAAAGCAGAACAACTTTCCTTTTCTGTTCATAAAATCATATCACCAAGGGAAAGAAAGGTAGGAGAGATTTTATAAATGAGAATGTTAAGAATTAAAACATCTTATATTATTAAAAGAGAAATGTAGTGCATATACATGTATACATGAATCAAAAGAATTAATTTTTTGCATGTGAATAGCATCATGCCGTGAAGCATGTAACAAACTTGTATGCAGATGTCACACAGCCAGACCCTGTGCTAGGCATTGAGAGTTTAGTGGTGGAAGAGACTGACTCTATTTCTGTTTTCATAGAAAAAAAATGAATACAAATATTTACATAATTCCAGTTAATGTTTATCCATTGTTCACTAAGAAAACCAGAGGCTTGTCTGCTTGAATAGCTAGAGATGATTAATAAGGCAGAAAGGATGCTCTACTGTGGGAAGTGCAAAAGAACTGTAAGAAAATAATGGAGGAGAAGAGAGGTACTACCTCACCTCATAAGTCCTACTCCTGGAAAAGGAATATGGAAGAGAGTGAGAGATGGGTCAGGTGTTTCAGTATCTCGTTAAGAACAGCAGGGTCTAAAAGTGTTTAGGATTCCTCAGAAAGTGGAATTTTTTTCTGTGCAACTTGATTTGTTCCCATGAAATTACTGTTCTTCTTGGCCCTTTAATAAGGCAGTTTAGCTACTCAATAGAAAGTAACACTTGCTAACTCTCTCTCTCTATTTATATATACACACACATATGTATATATATGTATTTATTTATTTATTGGAGTATAATTGTTTTACAACATTAATTTCTGCTGTAAGCAAAGTGAATCAGTTATATGTATACATATCACTCACAATAAATTTCTTTTATCTGATGATCAGGAGACAATAAACTGTCTTAAAAACAGTGTATTTGATATGCCATGCTACATCCAAAGGTTCAAAAACTGTGTTGCAACATAAATTCTCCAAATACCACAATTTGAATTAAGTCAGAAATAGCCTAATCATTGATAGCTTACATGTAATGTTGATGTCTTATATTTTGTTTCTAGAACTTAAAATAGTTGGTTATATTTTCAAGATACAGTGTAAGGTGTAAATTCAGGAGTAAACATGTGCTATGAGATGAGAATTCATAATAAAGTTTGGTATAGAAATTAATAGACGGTCCAACAAATACATATCAAAAGCTAGCAGGAAAAGAGTAATAAAACAAAAATAAAATCAGTGATTAGTCAGCACATTTGGGCAAAATATAAAGCAATAATCAAACCATTAGAGACTGTTGAGTTTATGTAATGAATAGGAATGTTGGAAAGGCTCAGATATCACAAAAATGATTAAAGGGTCAGAAAAAAGGAGCTATGGAGAAAACTTTAATTAGGATTATAACTAGGGCAAACCCCTCATTACCACATGACTCACATCACAGGTCTGAATATAACACAGTCACAGGATTCCCCAAAGAAAACTTCACAGCAAAATTATAAAATTCTTAGCCTATAAGGTAGTAATTGTGTCCCTTACATTTTGAATTGGACTTGTAAAGAGAAAGATAAGAGCAGAATAAAAAAAAAACTATAATAACCCTTTATGTGGTGAACCAAAACATTGTGGAAGCAATGTAAGAAGATGAATGATTTGAGATAATGGCAGTGAACTCTTGTAAAACTTATGGAACTATTGTAATGCCAGTTCTTTATAGCACATGGATATATCATAAAACGTGTGTGGTTAGTCATTGGATTATGCTTGATTTATTCATATAATAAAGAAAATTAAATTAACATGCTTAAATGGGTTAAATTAACATGCTTCCAGAAAAGAGATTTGAAAAATTAAAGTTACAGAGTAAGCTTTCCACCTACAAAATAGTTAAATGATAGAGGGGATCACAGAAGATGGTTATTATGATGCCATGGATAAGAGGAAATTATTTTAGTCTTGACTCTAGAAAGTTAAGGAGGCTGTTACCACAAGAAAGTTGACCTCTTGTCACTCAGAGACTTGAAATTTTGACTTTTTAGATTTTATAGAATTGTCAAGTATTAACTCATTGGCTTGAATTCTAGGGTGTGGGAATGTAAGTGTCGCAAGGAAACTTCTCATTATACAGCTGCCGGGGCTGTCTGACATAATAGTTTCTAGATATACCCTACCTCTAATCTGCAAGAGTCCCTCTTATTTTCAAGAGTCTATGGAGTGAGGACTAGAATCTAAATACAATCTATTGAAGAAGTGAAACTTTGCAGTTAGTTCTCTATTATTGTTGTTAAAAGAATCCATAAATTTTCAATTTTTTTATTCTTTTTGGAGTACACCTTTCCATTTGGAAATAAATACAGATTTATTTCTTTGGGTCATCAGGACTCACACAATTCAAAATATGAACAATGAAAAATATTTTAGGAATACAAGAATTTAATATTATGAAAATATTTCAGTATAGTGGGGAAATACTGTAATGGTGTATAGTAGAACTCATATTTTTAAAATGTGTTTGTTACATATGCATTTAATTTCATAGCCAATTTTAGAAATATATTAACCTCAGGGAGGGATTAAGAATGCCTGAAGGGGAAAGAGAGTGAATTAATATTCAGCTTCTGACATGAGACAGATAGAAGCTTATGGAAGACAACAGACTTGAAAGCCTGGCTCTGGTAAAACAGGATTTTCTAGATTCTTTTATCTTTTCATGATGCATAATATAAAACCTGATTGCAGAGTTCCATTTTTAGGTGGTGTTTATCAAGTGGGGACAGAGAGAGAGGAAGAGAGAGACAGAGAAGAAAAATGTTGCTTGTCCTGATGGAGAAAGGCAGAAGAGAGAACAGAGAGGAGGGTGACTAGCTCAGGGATAAGGGCTCTTGTTATCTGCCTGAATTAAAAAAAAAAAAAAGGAGTTGACTTGATATATTCCCATGGGTTTGTGGAGGGTGAGTCCACTCAGGCTGATCATGCTTCTCGGGCAAGACTGTGTGAATGTTTGAGCCTTTAAACTTCAGATGCTTTCAACATGGCACAGGGTAATTATGCCCGACCTTGCCATAAGGCCACTGTATAGAGTCTGTACGGTGTTCTAGGGTCCTGGAATTTCTTCAATGAAATGATGAAGAGATGTTGAAATTTCTAGTGGGTAACAGAGACCTGGGATCAAGAGTAGGTAAGAACTTTGAGACTGGGTGAAAATGTTGGTGCTATGGTTTCTACCAGGGATGCCAGCGTGTCACCCCAAAAGCATAATGCAGCCAGCTGCCCATCAGCAGTCACCAATCGGGGAAAAGACTACTCCACGTACTCTATACAAGAGGCTATACCTCTTGTATAGCCAGGTGATACCTCATGGATCTGAGGAATGAATCTCTCTACCATCCTTTCATGTATCTTTCACCCACTTCTATGAGGACAAGGTCACACCCCTCTCATACACACTTGAACCTGAGAGGGGTAAGGGGTTAAATCTGAAAGATGGACGGTTCAGTCAGTTCAGTTCAGTCACTCAGTTGTGTCCGACTCTTTGCGATCCCATGGACCACAGCATGCCAGGCCTCCCTGTCCATCACCAACTCCCAGAGTTTACCCAAACTCATGTCCATCAAGTCAGTGATGCCATCCAACTATCTCATCCTCTGTCGTCCCCTTCTCCTCCTGCCCTCAATCTTTCCCAGCATCAGGGTCTCTTCAAAAGAGTCAGCTCTTCGCATCAGGTGGCCATAGTATTGGAGTTTCAGCTTCAGTATCAGTCCTTCCAATGAACACTCACGGCTGATCTCCTTTAGGATGGACTGGTTGGACCTCTTTGCAGTCTAAGGGACTCTCAAGAGTCTTCTCCAACACCAAAAGATAGACATTTACCTTAAAAGAGTAAATTTTGTGAAAGAGGAAAAATTTTTAAATCCCCAATAGGGAGTTTAACTTGGAAAAGACTAAGACTAAGTAAGGCTTGTTGAAACCAGAAGAGGCAAAAATATTTTAAGCAGCCAATTGGGAAAAAAAAAATCTTCCTATTCATGATTCAAAGTTGTGAAAAAAAAAATAAATGCAGATTTAAAGAATTTAAGAAGCTATTTTCTTTGTGCAGCTGAACCACAGAGAGTAAATACTCAAATATTCATAGAAAAATAATAGTTTGAGAATTAAAATGTTGGGTGTTTCTCTTGGGAAAATAATTTAAACTGATGTAAATAACCTGAAGATTAGAAGAAAAATCTTTTTGAATTAAGACTTTACTATTGCCTCCATGAAATTACCCCTAGACTAGCCAGCTTTACGGAGAAGGCAATGGCAACCCACTCCAGTACTCTTGCCTGGAAAATCCCATGGATGGAGGAGCCTGGTAGGCTGCAGTCCATGGGGTCGCTAAGAGTCAGACACGACTGAGCGACTTCACTTTCACTTTTCACTTTACTGCATTGGAGAAGGAAATGGCAACCCACTCCAGTGTTCTTGCCTGGAGAATCCCAGGGACGGCGGAGCCTGGTAGGTGGCCGTCTATGGGGTCGCACAGAGTTGGACATGACTGAAGCGACTTAGCAGCAGCAGCAGCAGCAGCCAGCTTTAATGTAGCAGAATCCAACTTGGAATAGGAAGTTCTGATTTGAAAAATTCATTAACATTATTACCTGTGTCACTTCAGGTAATAAGTTGATTAATTTCTCTGAGTCTCAGTTTTTTCACCCATGAAATGCATAATATTAACCTCAGGGAGTTTTGATGCATCTCATACATGATCATGCATGACTTGAAGTGCAGACCCAAGCTGAAACTTGCCTGCTGCCTGTTTAGAGTAAGAAGTTTTAGTAGAAAATGGCCTTGCCCATTTCTTGCCTTTTCCATGGCTACTTCATAGTGAAAGACAGAGTTGAGTAGCTGTAACAGAGACTCTGTGAGCAGGTGCTATTGTTTTTATCATGTTAACCCACTTTGCTCTGAGTCCAATCTTATATAGTTGCATTTTGGTAAACATTATTTTTTTTCAAAGCCTTCATTCTGGAGAAAACTATTTTTTTCATTCAAAAGTATGTTTCTCACTGTAAGTTAACCAGTTGGCAATCGGTTTATAAAGCAGTCTGTTCAGAATTTGGTTACATTTTCTCTCTCTGCCAAGGCCATTCTCCCCAGCTGAGCTGATACATTAAACTTCTGAGTCTACAATCTAAGGACCACCTGTTCCTCTACAGCCACAATGAGCCATTCCCCCTCTCACCATTATCATTGAGATCAAGGAGCCTGCTACTTTACTCAACTTTACCACATTTATCATAAAATAGTCATAAATTGTTGCCTCCTTATGTGAACAAGACATCAAAAGATAAATTATTTTTAAAAAGGCACAGTATATCTGCTTTGATGTTTTTCCTTTTTCTTTTCTCCGATGTTCATCCTCATGTGGTCCGTCTGTCACCTGCTGCAGGGTGAAATCTAGTGAGAACAACAGACGGCTATTCTTTGAAAGGGCACCTTGGGTGCATTTGCCATGATGCTAGGATTATGAACAGATAATTTCAAATGCTAGTTTATTATTAAATTAAGCTTGATTTCTAAATAAATCAGCAATATAACATCTAACGATGGGAATATAACATGCTTGGGTTAATTATGCCACTCTTCAGGTAAAAATTTAGTTGTTCACAGCTAACCACCTGCATTTATTAAAAAATAAGAGACTTTAGATTGGTTTCTGGAAATCAAACATTTTTGAAATTGAAGTGCTGTAGTTTTTCCAAATGTTGTTGAAACTCCAAAAGGTAATTATGCCAGCCTGAGAAGACTATGATGATGAAAATAAGATTAAAAAAAGAGTTGTGGGTTTTCAGCCACAATCAGCAGACAGTTTTAATTTTGGAAGTGAACGTCACTGTGCTTGGACATAGTTTAAATCTTCTCCTCCCTACCAACTGTTCTCATTTGCCTGAAAACCTTCCAGTTCCCTCTCACCTTTTTTCTCTACTTTCCTTCCTTTTTAAACTCTCCTCTGCTTCTCACCCCTCCCATGACCACAAATGCTCTTAACAAAAATTAAGAGTAATATAGAAACCTGTGCTCTTTCACTAGTGATGGGAAAGCAAAGGGTTTTCTTAGTGCATCACCTTTGCTTCCTCTTTACACATTAAAAAAGTATTGAACAGTCCCCACAAGTCCAATTCAAGAAATTTTTTCTACAGATACACTCTTACCAGGGTGCAAAGTTCTATTATGAAATCATTGCAGCCTGAGGATGAAACGAAAAAGAGAAGCTGAGTCTAGCAGAGATCTGAAATGAGAGAAGCAGTGGGAACAGGAGAGACCAGGAGCTAGGAGCAGCACTAATAATGGAGCAGGCTTCAGGAATATGGTGGGAGAGAAGAACATCAGGGAAGGCTCCTCCTCCTTCTTCTGGCAGTCCCGTGGGCCGTGTGCCAGGCAGGTATCCCTGCAGCCCATGTGGCGGTGGTAACAGAGCCCTCACTGGAAGGCTGAATGCAGGGATGGGAAACTTTAGCATTTCCAAGTGCCATAGCCAGTGGGGAGAAAAATCAATCCTTAAAAGCGAGTCTTTTCACAGAATTTATTTTTAAATACTGACCATTTTCTGATTATTTTATCAGTAGAAAAATAAGTCTTTTTTTCCCCTCAGATGTTATGAAATTTTATGCTAGTAGCAGTTAGTGAACACACTGCTTACAGGAGTTATCTGCTATTTGTCCATACTCCAGGCTAACATAAAACATCTGCCAATTTGAAATGGTCCTTAAAATGTTTAAAGGAATATAATTGATTGTAGTATATGCAAAGCATACTAGTACATAGGTAGACCAAGATATTTCTTTCTGAAGCATCAGTTAAGGACAACTTAAAAACTAGAGGCTTATCAAAGTACAGTAACTATTTTCACTATTGTCCAGACCATTTCAGGAAGCCAGACCCTCAAATCTGACTAAGATAAAAGATATAAAAGTTTACTCATTTTCCCTGTCCATATTATTTCACAGGTTTCCAGTGAGGTCAAGATGAAAAGTTTGAAATAGTTTTTCAGCCTCTTAATAACCTCTAAAAGAGGTCTACTGTGGTTGATTCCTTTTAAGCAGTATACTAAGGAGATATTAAGAAGAGGATGTCATTTCATTTGTGTTGGTGGGCTAAATTGTCTGTCCTTCCCTCTGAAATTTGTTGAAGCCCTAACCACCAGTGCCTCAGGATGTGACTGAATTAGAAGATAGGGCTTTAATGAGGCATTTTATTTATTTATTGAAGTATAGTTGATTTGTAATGTTGTGTTTTAGGTGTACAATGAAGTGATTCAGGCATGTATATGTGTGTGTGCATGTGTATATATGAATATACATATGTATATATTCTTTTTCATATCCCTTTCCATTATAAAGAAGAAAGTTGTACTCAGTTGTGTCAGACTCTTTGCAGTCCCATGACTTAGCAGAAGATCATTTCCCCAGGAGTACATGTGCCAGCCTGGCATAATATTTGCTTTATAAATCATGGATTGCTTGTTCAACCTTATACACCGAAAGTTTTCTTGGTGACAGTGTCTCATGCTTCAGTCAAAAGAGCCGCTGCATACTCTTTAAAGGTCGTGTGTCATCACACAGCAGTCAGAACACTTAGCTTCTCTCTGATGACTTATAATTTCCAGACTGAATATAAGATTAGAATGCATGTGCTCAGTTGTGTCCGATTCTTTGTGACCCCATGGACTATATAGCCTGCCAGCCTCCTCTGTCCATGGAAACTTTCAGGCAAGAAGACTGGAGTGGGTTGCCATATCCTACTCGAGATCTTCCCAACCCAGGAATCAAACCTACATCTCTTGAGTCTCTAGCATTGGCAGGCAGATTCTTTACCATTAGCACCATCGGAGAAGACTTTCCCATTATAGGTTATTATAAGATACTGTATATAGTTACCTGTGCAATACAGTGAGGCAGTGTTTGAGATTTAAAATAAGACCATTAGGATGAGCCCTAATCCAACGTGACTGGTATCCTTTATCAAAGGAAATCTGGACACATGAGAGACATCAGGCATTCACTTACACAGAGAAAAGGACACAGCAAGAAGGTAGCTGTCTGCAAATCAAGGAGAGAGGGCTCAGGAGAAACCAAACCTGCCACCACCCTGGTTGTGAACTTCCAGCCTCTACAAATGTGAGGAAATACATCTCCGTTGCTTAAGCCACAACCTAGTCTATGGTATTTTGTTATGGTTGGTGGAGTGAACTGTCACACTGTGTCACAAACAGACTTTATGCAGTACAGATTTCATTGTTTTAAGTCAGTATCATAATTATAGAGAATCTCATTTTATTTTGCTGATGAGACATTAAGAATGAGCCCAAAGTATCCTAAAATAACACTGGGTATGTCTAAAGGTACTGTTCATTGACACTGTTTTAATGAAACATACCAGAGAGAGAGAAGAGAGAAAGAAGCTAGCACTAGGCTGCCAAAGGTAGTTATTGTAATAAATTGTTGAGGACAGGTCATGTTCTAGACATGCTGCTGCTGCTGCTGTCGCTTCAGTCGTGTCCGACTCTGTGTGACCCCATAGACAGCAGCCCACCAGGCTCCCCTGTCCCTGGGATTCTCCAGGCAAGAACACTGGAGTGGGTTGCCATTTCCTTCTCCATGCATGAAAGTGAAAAATGAAAGTGAAGTCACTCAGTCGTGTCCGACTCTTCGCGACCCCATGAGTTCTCAATTGTTTGGCCTGCAGCAGGAGAAAAATAAGTTAGACAGGGAGTGCCAGAGCTCGGAAACCTTCTCAGCAGCAGGTTTGCCTATGAGGATGGTGGCAGAAGAATCTGATTTGTGATCCAAGTTGATGTAGCAAATTTGTTCTCCATCTGGGCTTGAATTGATATCCTGAGATTCAAATTATGTGGTTGTGGTCCCCCAGCCTGAGTTTCCTGCAGTAGTGGTATAGAGACAGGTGGGGGGGATTGTGTGGCTTCTGGAGTGTGGGAGTCCATCTGGGCTGAAGCAGAATTCTAGCCAGCTGTTGGCAGGATGGACAGAGGGTCCAACTCCTAGGGAAAATAGGATTGTTTTAGAACCCTCTTATGATTGTTGAAGCTGAGGAGTCAGATCCAATCCAAATCAGAAAACTGAGATATAAATCAGGATTTGAGGCAATTTTCCATCCCCATGGAAGTAACTCAGGACATTGGGGTGGAGAAAGCAATAGCTCCCTGAGCACAAAAGCATCTTGGAACTCACACCTGTTATAGGGCAGAGAGTTATTGGAGACATTAATTCAAAATTATAGTCAAGTTTGTTCATTTGGTTCAGGCATGGAGAGGACAGTATGAGAAGCAATGCGGATGATCTGAAATGACATCCCTGGTGAAATCATAAGAAATGTTTTGAATGGTGCTGACAACTCAAGAGATACTGGAAGCACAAGCAAAGAAGATAATTTTCTGGAGGGCAAGTAAAATAGTTCAGGGATGATTGCTTCACTCTTTAATTTGTTAATCTATTCTTCAAAAAGTTAGCAGTGTTCTGTTGCCCTGAAGGATAGACAGCTCAACATTATTCACTGCAATTTCATAAGAAAAATGCAGATGAGCAAAAGGCAAGCCAGTCATTTGCTTTACATAGAGAGCAAGTTTCTGAGAATGTCTTTGTGTTCATATTCCTTACTCTATATACCACATCAGGAGCAGCTATGGCATGTATAATTGACATAATGATAATTGTAAGTAATTGATAAAATGTGAAATTTGGTTATACTGTTCTTAAGAAGGCAGAGAAAAATTTTTGCTATTTAATGAGTTGCTTTAAGGGGCTATCCTCACATTGTAAATGTTTTTTGAAATTTAGCTTTTACAAAATTTAATCTTTAATTCTGATTATATAATAACAGGTCTCATTCATGCTTTGCAAATGTGAAATTCTTATGTGGTAACTCAATTTGTAACTCAAAATGTAATTTCCATAGAGATACAAAAATAAATGATTTAGCAGATGTAACAAGTTTTCATTCATAATATATGTGTGGGTATGAATATTTATATGCAGATATATTCATTGTGTGATTACAGGGTACTGAGAGGAATGGATTTCTGCACATCATGATAATTATCATTAGCGTGTGCTACTGGTTGTCAGACATTGTATTAAATGATTTTACAAATGTTAACTCTCTCAATATTCAGAAAAATTCTTTGTAGCAAATTATCCTGATTTTGTAGAGAAAGAAACTGAGAGTTGGGGTCCTAAAGTTAACAAGTGTTTAAACTGCCTACGGTCTTAGGCTTGGAAGATGGTGAAACTGGAATGCATTCCAAAGTCTGTCTGATAGACCTTGATGCTCTCAACCTCTCTGCTACATTACTGCACAAATTAACTTAAGTATTCAAGAGTGAGGCCACAGTTGTACAGTGAATTTGTACAGAAACCAATTGGCCTTGTGTAGGGGAAAGAACACTGCTTCATTGTCACCAACCTTGACACTGCTTGAGACATCTGTGCCTCTTATTTCCATATGGTTGGGCAAGACTGAGGAGCTATTTTATATTTTATGAAACTTGCAGATGAATGACTCTTTCAGTTCCACATTTTGATCCCATGATATTTAATATAAAGGAAACTAATTTATGAAATTTCTTAATACTTTTTAATTATATCTAATTCAACAGCAGATAGTATGATGGAAAGAGCATGTCACTATAGGCAATGCTGTGTACTTATCTTTACCCCAGTTTGCCCCATCTGCAAAATAAGGGGATGAGGAGCCTGGTGGGATACAGTCCACGGGGTTGCAAAGAGTTGGACATGATTGAGAAACTATTTTAAAGTGTAGTCGTCCTATTATTAACTCATTTCCGGGTGAGGAAACCAAGACATGGAGACATTAAGCAGTGTTTAGTTCTCAGATCTGTACTGTTAATCTATATGCTTCGCTGCCTCTCAAAAGACTTACTATCCTCTGTTTCATGGACCTTATATTCCATTGGGTAAAAAAGAAAATAATCAAGTAGAAATTTAAGAAAATCAATGGATATACAAATTCTTTGATAGAGTGATTGCTGGGCCCTATTTTCTGTAAGAGTGTCTTGGAAAGCCTGATCGAAGAGATGTGCATGCGTGTGTGTTAGTCACTCAGTCCTGTCCAACTGTTTGTGACCCCATGGACTGTAGCTCGCCAGGCTCCTCTGTCCATGGAATTCTCCAGGCAATAATACTGGAGTGGGTTGCCATTTCCTTCTCCAAAGGATATCCTGCATAGTAGGCAGATTCTTTACAACCTGAGCCACCAAGGAAACTCTATTGAAGAGATAACACTGGAGTATTTAAACAAGAATTTGTTCAACTTTTCCCTTCTAAACCAAACCATCACCACCAAAACATCTCTTTTCTTTTTAGGGAACCAACTGAAAATACAATGCTTGTGAAGTCACAATTTGTAGCATCTATAGAATGATAAGATTACTGGCTCATACCTTTCTTTCTGACATAAATTCATTATAGATTTGTCTCAGTCGCCTAGTCGTGTCTGCCTCTTTGCAGCCCCTAAGACTGCAGCATGCCAGGCCTCCCTGTCCCTCACCATCTCCTGAAGTTTGCCCAAGTTCATGTCCATTAAATTGTTGATGCCATCCAGCCATTTCATCCTCTGATGCGCTCTTATCCTTCTGCTCTCAATCTTTCCCAGCATCAGGGACTTTTCTAATGAGTCGGCTATTCACAACAGGTGACCAAAATACTGGAGTTTGAGCTTCAGCATCAGTCCTTCCAAAGAGTATTCAGGGTTGATTTCCTTTAAGGTTGAATAATTTGATCTCCTTGCTGTCCAAGGGACTTTCAGGAGTCTTTTCCAGCACCATATTTTGAAGGCATCAATTCTTTGGCGTTCTGCCTTTTTTGTGGTCCTGTTCTCACAACAATGCACGACTACTGGGAAGACCATAGCCTTGACTATACAGACATTTGTTGGCAGAGTAATGTCTCTGCTTTTCAACACACTGTCTAGGTTTGTCACAACTTTTTGTCAAGAAGCAATTGTCTTCTGATTTCATGGCTGCACTCACTGTCCGCGGTGATTTTAGAGCTCAAGAAGAGAGAATCTGTCACTATTTCCATGCTTTAGCATGGTCAATGAAACAGAGGTAGATATTTTTTTGGAATTCCCTTGCTTTCTCAATGATCCTTTGAATGTTGGCAATTTGATCTCTGGTTCCTCTGCCTTTTCTAAACCCAGCTTGGACATCTGGAAGTTCTTGGTTTGCATAATGCTGAAGCCTAGCATGTAAGATCTTTAGCATGACCTTATTGCATGGGAGATGAGTGCAATTATCCGATGGTTAGCACATTCTTTGTACTACATTTCTGGGACTTGGGATGAGGATTGACCTTTTCCAGTCCTGTGGCCACTGCTGGGTCTTCCAAATTTGCTGACATATTGAATGCAACACTTAGATGGCATCATCCTTTAGGGTTTTGAATGGCTCTACTGGAATTCCATTGCATCCACTAGCTTTATTAACAGCAGTGCATCCTAAGGCCCACTTGACTTCACACTCCCGAATGTCTGACTCTGGGTGACTGACCACACCATTGTAGTTTTCCAGTTCATTAAGATCTTTTCCATATAGTTCTTCCATGTATTGTTTCCATCTCTTCTTGATTGCTTCTGGTTCCACCAAATCTCTACCATTTCTCTCCTTTATTGTGCCCTTCTTTGGGCATAATGTTCCCTTTCTTGAAGAGGTCTCTAGTCTCTCCCCTTCTGTTGTTTTCCTCTGTTTTTATGCTCCATTCATTGAAAAAGGCCTTCTTAACTCTCCTTGCTATTTTTGGAGCTCAGTGTTTAGTTGGATGTACTTTTCCCTTTCTCCCCCCCTTTTTTTTTTTTGCTTCTCTTCTTTCTACAGCTATTTATAAAACCTCCTCAGATAACCATTTTTTCTTCGGGATGGTTTTGTTCACTGCCTCCTGTACCATCTTGTGACCTCTGCCTATAATTCTTCAGGCACACTGTTAACTAGATCTAGTCTCTTGAACCTATTTGTCATGTCTGCTGCATATTCATAGGGAATTTAATTTAAGGCATACTTGCCTGGCCTAGTGGTTTTCCCCACTTTGTTTAGTTTAAGCCTGAATTTTGCTATGAGAAGCTGATGATCTGAGCCACAGTCAGTTCCAGGTCTTGTTTTTGCTGACTGTATACAGCTTCTCCATCTTCGGCTACAAAGAGTATAATCAATTTGATTTTGGTATTGACCATTTGGTGATGTCCATGTGTAATGTTGTCTCTTGTGTTGTTGAAAAAGGGTATTTGCTATGACCAGTGCATTCTTTTGGCAGAATTTAGTTAGCCTTTGCCCTGCTTCACTTTGTTCTCCAAGGCCAAACTTACCTGTTATTCCAGGTATCTCTTAACTTCCTACTTTTGCACTCCAGTCTCCAATGATGAATAGAACATCTATTTTTGGTGTTAGTTCTAGGAGGTCTTCTAGGTCTTTATAGAACTGATCAACTTCAACTTCTTTAGTATCAGTTTTTAGGGGCATAGACTTGAATTACTGTGATGTCAAATGGCTTGCCTTGGAAACAAACCAATAGCATTCTGTCATTTTTGAGACTGCACCCAAGTACTGCATTTCAGACTCCTTCATTGTCTCTGTATACATAGGTAATTTCTGGGTTGATCGACTCTGCCACAGAGGTCCTATGTTAACTATATTAAAAATTCTAAATAATTGCTTTTTGATTGTGGTTTTTTGGGGAGGGGGAGGCTGCTGCCATGCAGCATGAGAGATCCTCAGTTCCCAGACGAGGGAATCAAACCCATGCCCCCTGCAGTGGAATCATGGAGTCTTGATCACTGGACTGCCAGAGAAGTCCCTTGTTTGTGATTTTGTTGCAAAATTATACTGACTCATTTGCCTTTCTTTTGTGTCTATAACCACTTTTTCCAAGAATTCTGAGCATGTACTAAGAAGTTGAGTCAAAAGAAAATAGCATCTAATAAATTTAAGCCAGCAGCATATCAGGGTGACCTGCCGTCTCAGCCATGCTGCCAAGCTCCTTGTATTGGAATTACTTTCACCTTGTTCCATTAACTGGAACTTTGGACAGTAAGTTCATGGGTATAAGAAGCATTTCAGAGACAGTCTCCATCTCATCTGCACTCTTCCTCCATATTCTCATGTCCTTGTTTTGGCCTAAGAGGTGTGTCTCCCACATTTATAGTACTCACTGGTGGCTTCTTGTCAAGAAGCATTCATTATTTTATGCTGTTTGTTCACTTTGCTCTGAAATATATAGGACACATTCACACACAGACATGTGTGCCTCTAACTTTTGTGTAGGATGTGAAATCTCTCTTCTCTAAGTAACTGTCCCTAGTATTTGTTTCTCCACAGAAAGTCTCTATTGCTGCTTTTATATGTGTTTTTAAAAACTCAAGACTCTATTCTCTTTGAAGAGTTCCCTTCCTGGTTTGTCTCTTCAGTTTTCCTGACTTCTCTTGAATGTCCTATGTGATTCTGCATCTTTTGGGGGAGACCAGGCATGATTAAGCTGTCAGTTTGCTCTGTGTATAATTTCAGAAATTTTTCATTCATTTCCTTGGAATACATTGTGGGCATTGGTTCATTGCATTTTTCTAAGTTCTGAGGGTATCAAAGTTGTTAATGCAATCTTCTTACCCTCATGAATTTTTTCCATTAGCTTAATAATCAATATCTAATATTAGCCTTTCTCTTCATATTGCTTTTTCTTCAAGAATATCTATTGTATGCCTATTCTATGACTTGAACCTTACAAACTGGATGTAGTTTTGAAAAATTCTCAATCCTTTATCCTCAAGTTAATAATTTTTACAAAATGAGAAAATTAATGTAAAAAATTGTGCCTGTGTGAATATGTAACATATACTTATAATTCTCAATAATAATAAAATTATAGTATTTTTAAAAAATTTATTGACTGCTTATGGTGTGCCTGCTCTACTCCAAGCTTTTAACCATTTAATTTTCATAATAACCCAATGAGCTATGTATTTTATTTTACCAAAATTTTAGGTAAGAAAACTGCTGCACAAGGATTTCAGATATTTGTTCTTTTTACCTTAGTAAGTAGAGTTGCTGGGAGTCCAGTCAAGACACACTCACTCTAGAGCTTGTTTTCAGTTTGTTGTATACATTTAAAGTACTCAATGCAATCACTAGTTTCTTATTACCCTACCACTGTGTCATGGTTAATTTGGTAAAGCCTACAGCTTGCATTTTCCTACTTCAGTCCTTTTGGTGGTTGTCCCTACAGATTCTTGTGTTTAACACTCTCCATTAACCAGATACTATGTTAACATTTCACTGAAGCAATCACATTTATTAACCTCTATCTTCTATCTGCTTATTCCCATTTTGTACCATTTTCCAAATGGTCTCCCTTCCACACGAAATATTTTCTTGCCTCTCCACCAATCAGTCCAACACATATATTTCCTTCAACGACCGTTTGAGACTAAGCTCTTCCATTCCTTGTTAAATTCCCAAAGCAAGTTTGGTTTGAAAACATCCTTGTGCATACTAATACACACTACACTTTATTTTCTAGTTACTTTCATATGTCTCTTTTTAAACAACCAGATTTGATTCTTTACTTTTAGAGATCACATATTTAACTCTTTTTTAAACCTCCACAGTGACTAGAATACATTTGATGATGACTAGTTCCTTCTTGATTGACAGCGTTTTGTAGAATAAGAAATGATAATGTGATTTCAGGCATTTCTTCGGTGTGGAAAGTATGTTTCCAGAAAAGAGTTAAAGATTCAGATTAATGATTTTTTTAAGCTTTTAATTTTGTGTTGAAGTATAGCTCGTTAACAATTTTGTGATAGTTTCAAGTGGACAGCAAAGGGGCTCAGCTGTACGTATACATGTATCCAATGTTTTATTATATTATATAAATTATTCCCCAGAATTTTAAGACTCTCTGCACTTTGACTACAACACACTAGGAAATGACAGTGCTCCATTGGCTTACTGGTATTACTTGGATGCTGTCTAGACACGTGTGTGGATTGATCTTGTCACCCTTTGAAATGGTAGAAGAGAGATAGCAGGAGAAGAGGCAAGGGGAATTTGCATAGGATGTTGTTTCCCCAGTAATCTTCCTGTTTCTTTTGTCCTTGATTCTGTGGAAGGAACTGCTAGGGCAGATGGTAGGACATGCTCTTTTACCATTCAGAATTTGAAGTGGGTGAACAGTCTTCTGATATGGTTCTCTTGCCATTTCTACTTTTTCTCACTGGAAGAACCATCTCTCTTTCAAATTCTACTTCTTTTATTAATTACAGTTTAAAATATCTACTAAGAGTCACAGAATGCATAGGTATATGTGCTTGTTGCTAAGTCACTTCAGACGTGTCTGACTCTTTGAGACCCTATAGACTGTGGCCCACCAGGCTTCACTGTCCATGGGATTCTCCAGGGAAGAATACTAGAGTGAGTGGCCATGCCCTCCTCCAGGGGATCTTCCTGACCCTCTTCTCTTACATCCCCTGCCCTGGCAAGCAGGTTCTTTACCACTAACCACCTGGGAAGCCCACATAGGTGTATACCAGCCCCTAATAAATAATTATAGTATATTGTAATAATTATAGTATGCTGTATGTCCCTGAATTAGAGAAGGCTGTCTTACTTTTCTAATGTAGCTTGTAATGAACTAAATGCTACAATATAATAAAAGATTGGATTATAAGGAATTGAACAATACTTTTAGTTGTAGTCCCTAAGCATTCACACCAATTCTAGTTGCTCATATATATTTTGAAAATATATTGGCAAATAGCAATCATCATATTTCACAGAAGTTGCACATCAACAGTATACTTTAATTTGCAATATTTCATTCATATGGACTACAGAGAAGTTGGCATTTCCATTATAGACAGTGTTTTAGAGCATTAACAGAACCATAATAATTGGCCACCAGACAAAATCTGCAATGCCGGGCCTAACCTTGGGGCAGTTTTTAAGCAATTACTGTTATGAAGTCAAACCACTTTGGAGTATTTATTTTACCAAGTGCTGTGTACTGAAATAGACCAGGGAAATATGACTTCATTTTCAATATGTTTTAAAAAGATTTCTGGCTTTGGGGCTTGAAAACACATTTTCTTTTAAATGTAGAGGATTCATAACTCACCATCAAAATAAAGGCAATCGGAACCTACCAGCTTTAATACATAAATATTCTTTACACATTTTAAGCTTATATACTTAAGGATAATTACTCTATTTGAATACAACTTTAGTGAATTCATAAAAAAGACTTGGGATTTATGCTGTTGTATATAAGATTAAAAAGTGTTTTGTATGAAGGCTCCAGTAAATGGCTTTTGAGGCAATATGTATATTCAGAATTGTGCCAAATATGCAACAAAATGTATCTGAAATATCCTATTGTGTGTACAATAGGGACTTATTATTCTGCAAGAAAGGAAATAAATCTCTTTGAATATTTTAGAGCAATATATATTTTTGCAAATTATTTTATAATCATTGCATTTGTTTTCTAGCATGTTGGCTAGAAATGGTGCATTTTAAATTGGAAGGAATAGAAAGGTATACATACAGATGTAGTCACAACCTCTCAGATGAAGGTAGCTCCACTCAAGGAGACCTTCTCTCCTTGCTCATTTACTGTTATTTCACTTAGAGGAACTCAAGAATGTTGTCCAATTCCTATCTTCTTTGATAGCGTTTGATCTCTTTGGGCCTCCATAGGCTTGAAACTATAAGACTGATTACCATCAGAGAGCTGAATGAACCCTGGGGAACAGGGAGAATTAGGGGAGTCAGTGGAGTTGGAGCTCTCCGAATCAAAATCTGAGTCTGATTAGAATTTCATGTTCGTGCATGGCAAGAGTAAGGGTGTCAGACTAACTGGAACCAGTGTTATTTGAATACTTAGCACCACCACTTGCTTGGCTAACTTACAACACAGACTCGTTTCATCAGGGTGGTGTGTGAGAGAACTTGACTGGAAATAGTGGTTTTGCTGCTTGAGAGGCGTTTATCACCTGTGACTGAGGGTATCCAGGTAGTCAGGTTGCAGGGGTATGTGCATGATACCTGAGCAGCATGAGAAGGATGTAGACCTAGAGTTTTATTATCATCATTATTACCATTTGTTACAGTTAGCATGCCAGGTGAAAGGCACTTATTTTTATGTCTTCTTGATTAAAAAGACTGTGTTTTTTAGATAATGCACATTTGCAGGCCTAAAAGAAGGAATTTCTAAATTTAATGTTAAATTTAGCATTAAATTTGAATTCAATGTTTGAATGTCTAAACAAAGGATTTTATAAAAGCAGTAAAAAGACTATGTACCTGGGTTCTAAAATTAAAATCCTTCTTAAAGACTGGTCTCAGCTTACTTATGTCTGCTTTCTGTTTCAATTAGCCGTTATAAGCCATTATGAAAAATACTAACACATATTTATGTATTCTTATTTCAAACATGTGCTGCTAATGGTTGATATCAGTTACAGGGACATTGACTTTTGTGAATGATTCCTTTGTTAGTGTACCAGATAGTAGTTCAACAACATGGGTTTTGGGGAAGTGTTGCCTAGGTTCACATTCCAGCTAGAATACTTACAAGCTAGGTTGGAGAAGACTCTTGAGAGTCCCTTGGACTGCAAAGAGATACAGCCAGTCCATCCTAAAGGAAAGCAGTCCTGAATATTCATTGGAAGGACTGATGCTGAAGCTGAAACTCCAAAACTTTGGCCACCTGATGCGAAGAACTGACTCATTGGAAAAGACCCTGATGCTGGGAAAGATTGAAGGTGAGAGGAGAAGGGGACGACAGAGGATGAGATGGTTGGATGGCATCGCCGACTCAATGGACATGAGTTTGAGTAAGCTCCAGGAGTTGGTGATGGACAGGGAGGCCCGGTGTGCTGCAGTCCATGGGGTCACAAAGAGTCAGACACGACTGAGTGACTGAAGTGACTGAGGTGACCCTGGGCAATTTACTTAACCTCCTGTGCTAGTTCCCTCATCTGTAAAATGGGAATAATAATATAATAGTAGTACCTATTTTATAGAGTTGTTGTGAAGACTGCATTGTATATATATTTCTTAGAACAGTGGAACAGTGTCTGGCACAAAGTCCTGTATATGAACATTAGCCATTAGTATTATTGAATGCCTTCAGATATCTAATGAAACTTTTCTCTCAACATTTCCAAGTGCTCATATTTTAATAATAGTAGAAATTCTTCTCAACTTTGACATTTATTTTGTACTGGGTTTCATGACTGAAACAAGAATCCTTGTATACAGCTTCTGGGACTGTAAACTAATGTGACCACTTTGGAAAAATAGTTAGTAGTGTCTCTTAAAGCTGATCTTTTAAATACCTTATGATCCAGCAGTTTCACTCCTTAGAGAAATTGGATAAGTATATCCAGCAGAAAAGTGTGTGTGTGTGTGTGTATGTGTATGTTCTCAACAATGGACATATAAATGAATAGTTGTAGCTTCATTATGTATTATAGTCCTAAACAGGAAAAAACAAAAATGTCCAACCAGCAGTAGTATAGATAAATAAGTGTGTTATAGTCCTACAATGAAATGCTCTATAGAAATGGAAATGGAGGAACTGCCATCATAGCCAACAATAGGGATACATTTCACAATTAAAATTTTGCCAGAAAAGTCAGATACAAAAATGTCTATACTGTGTGATTTCATCGATAAAAATTTTATAAAATAGTCAAAACTAAACTGTAGTGTTAGAAGTCAAGGTGGTGGTTTTCTTTGAGGAGATAAGAAAGCACAGTGTTTGGGAGAGGTTACAAGGGGGCTTCTGCAGGGTTAGCAGTGTTCTTTGTTGACCTAGTGATGGTTACACAGAAATTGATTTTGTGATAACTCACTGAGCTGTACATTTGTACTTTTTTTCACTTTTCATAGTGTGTATTATATATCATAATACAAAGCAGTTTTAAACAATGAATAGCTATCGTGGCCACAATCATGGATCTTTCTGTGAATGTGTGACAAGTTGACATATCTAACTGTATAAGAGATCTCCAACTAAAAGAGATCAAAAGTGCAGTAACCAAAGTCACAAAATGAAATTTTATGTGTGCATATCAATGAATATTTTAAACTTTCATGTTGTCTTTCATTCCACAAGACTCAATGCCAAATCAGTCTACTTTTCTCTTTTCATCATTCTAAGATTTAAGCAGGCATTCTTAGAGTGGCTGGTTCACACCACGCCTTTGAAGAGGCTTCTATTGACAAAGGAGCTGAATACAACGGCCTAGACTTTTTAGCAGACAAGAGCACAATCAAGGCAGTTTCCATCCTGTGCCAGCAAGCCTGGCACCATGTCAGGGGCTCTATCCTTCTAAAAAGGGCCTTGAGAGCAAATTTAGTCAAGGTTGTTTGTCACTAGGCTATCTGAAAATTGCTGAACCTTAAATATGTTCTTCATATTCATTAGTGGTCTGTGGCAGGCAGGACTTTAAGACAATCACGCAGATGAATGACTACCTTCTATTGACATCTTTTGGCACAACGCACTGTCCATGAAATTATAAATAAAAGCATTTCAGAAACAGTTGCTCGATTTTTTCTAGACCCAAGCTATTCTGTTATCCTAAAGGTCTGAGCACGATTCTTTCATGCTAATCATTTGTCTCTTGAAAAACATGACCTTCTTCCCTGCATTACTTTCCCGAGCCCCGAGCCCCGCATGTATTATTTGACAGCACATTTGTAGACGTGTTTAGGTGGATGTAGGTTTCAGGGTTTTTTTTCTTTCTATTCTTTGATCTCTTTGACCTGTCTTAACAAGATATAAGCTTCTGGATGATGAAGAATAGTTTTTAATTTGGGGAACATTTTATTAATTTATTTAAGATCTGGGATAAAATTCTCTACAATCTAGTGGCAATACTGATCTACTAACAACAAATTTATGTACATTAAATATTTAAGTCAGATTTTAATAAATGAACGTTTGGGTAGTTGGAAAAAATGGAATGGGTTATCATAAAGGAGGAAAATGTTTTTATTTATTATTTTTTACCTGAAAGTCTTAGAAAATAGAATTTATTTATTTATTTATTTTTAATAAATTTATTTATTTTAGTTGGGGGCTAATTACTTTACAATATTGTAATAGTTTTTGCCATACATTGACATGAATCAGCCATGGGTTTACATGTGTTCCCCCTCCTGGACCCCCCACCCACCTCCCTCCCCATCCCATCCCTCTGGGTCATCCCATTGCTCCGGCCCTGAGCATTTGTCTCATGCATCGAACATGGAATGGTGTTCTGTTTCACATATGATAATATACATGTTTCAATGCTATTCTCCCAGAACGTCCCACCCTCACCTTCTCCCTCAGAGTCCATAAGATTGTTCTATGCATCTGTGTCTCTTATTCTGTCTCGCAGATAGGGTTATCGTTACCATCTTTCAAATTCCATATATATGCATTAGTATACTGTATTGGTGTTTTTCTTTCTGGCTTACTTCACTCTGTATAATGGGCTCCAGTTTCATCCATCTCAGTAGAACCGATTCAAATGTATTTTTTTTAATGGCTGAATAAAGAAAATAGAATTTAATGGCACTTATGTGAGAAAATAGGGCTTCAGGGTGACTCAGATGGTAAAGAATCTGCCTGCAATGCAGGAGACCCAGATTCGTCCCTGGATCGGGAAGATCCCCTGGAGCAGGGCATGGTAACCCACTCTAGTATTCTTGCCTGGAGAACTCCTTGGACAGAGGAGACTTGCGGGCTATGGTCCATGCGGTCACAAAAAGTGGGACATGACTGAGTGACTCTCACACACACACACCTGAGATAATATAAATGTAACACAGATTAGAAGACCTGAACATGGTTTCTTCTAAGCAGATTTAACTTATCTTTCATTGAGATGAGAGCATACAGAGGACTTTAGACAAATATGGGACAGTTTATTTCTGGATTATAGTGTTTTTGCCTTTTGTCATTAGCACTAGATGAAGATGAATTTGTGACTCTTAGAAAACCATTACAGCTCACTACTTTAGGCCAGTGTTTTCCACATACTCTTGATGACAAATTTTAATTTGGGTGCTTGTGAAAAAATGTTTGGGCCCCTCCTGAATCTGAATCTCCAGAGGAAGACCTAGAAACTATTATTCATGTAACAAGCAACTCAAGAGATTCTTATGTTCAAGCATGAAGAAGACACATGATTTATAATTGAATCTTCAGATTGGGATATTAAGAACATCAGGGAATATTATTTAACTATTCATTTCTATATGAAAAAGAGATGGAATAGGAAGAGATGATTATAAAGAAAAAGTAAATTTCACAATTTTATTACAAATTGACTTAATAATAATCAATAACATGTGTAGTCTATTTATAGTAAAGGACTTCATATATGGCCAATGATTTTTTAGATTTTACAGTTTATGAAAAATAAAATCAGATATATTCATCTATTTGGTGCTCACAAAATCTTGTGATATGCATGTTACTATGATCAATCTTAGTTTCTAAAATGTCAGTGGAAGATCATAAAGATTAAATGAAAAAAAAAAAAGATTAAATGACTTGATCTAGTGTCTCTTGCAAAGTTAAATCTTATCTAATTTTAGAACAATTCATATTGAAATTGCTTTTTTATTCATGACTCTGCAAGGAGCAAAGGTTCTGAATGCCATTTTTCCTACCAAACTTCTTTTCATGGAGTAGCCTAAAGAAAACAACCTCATGAAATAAAAACCTGCTATCTGAAATGTAGCATTCCCACCACGATTTTTCTTTTTATAGCAGGATTTTTTGCAGCTGCTAATTTTTTTTTTTTTGGTACTAGAATCTGGTGGTGATATTATTCTACCCAAAGTTCTCTAAGAAATTGTTTTTGTCTTCCAAATAGAGTAAATGGTCTTTTCTATCTTATTTCATTTGAAGGCCAAAAGTGCACTCAAATTCTCCTTAGAAAGCTAAAGATGACAGCCTGTGAATCACACAATAAAGCTTATCTTTCTATTAGCTGTTCTGTCAGTTAGCAATAAATTCATCCCTAGGACAGAAGCAGGATTTTGGTATAGCAAAAAAAACAATGAAGTGCTGCAACAAACATCCTAACAGAGAGTCTCCCCTTTTGAAAGAGACACATAATTAAAAAATCACTGCATATTCAGGGAAATTCATCACCATAAAAGAGAGACAACAAAGGTGATAAACAGAAGAACTTAAACCCGAAGAAACAGAGTTGTTAAAACAAGGAGTAAAGGATTTCTTATTAGGGCATATTTAATAACACACAGACTTGTAAGAGGATATTGATACCTAAAAATTAATCAAATATTTTATATGGAGAATAAAAATTGATCAATCACACAACAGCAAAATAGATGGACTAAGAATAACAGAATAGTCCCTAAAGTTAAAACTGAGTTTAATTTAAAAAAATGAACTGAGGAATTCTTACAGAATTCAAGAAAAAATAAAAACGTGAAAAGTATGAAAGTTGTCTCATACTTCATATACTGAAAGATCAGAAGAACTGAGTGGAGTGCAGATAATAAGTATTATTGAATGAAAGAACTGTCAAAAATTTCTTAAAATTGGGAAAAGTTGTGTCTTCAGGTTAAAACCCATACCCGCTGCAAGGACTGAGCAGGATTTGAAGGAAGCTATCAGAGGACTCCCCATCCTAATGAATTTTAGAACAACAAGGACAAAGACAAAATCCTAAAGCTTCTGGAGAGGGAGACTAAAAGAGACTGTTTACTAGGAAATATTATTGAAATTGAAATTCAACTCAAAGTTCACTAAATAGAGGCACAAAGATAATGGAAAAATATATTTAAGGTAAATAACTTTGTATAATTCTTTATCTGATCATTCAGTTGTATGAGAGAACTAGGGTTGACTTGTACATAGAATGTTTCAGAAAATGTGTCACGTAGAGACAGAATTTGAATTACTGTTGGATGTTCTTCAAGAAGACAAATATAGATCCAAGAGGAAGCATAAGGATACTGAAGCACTGATAAGCAACTATTAGTAAAAATTATCATAAATTCTAAGTACATAATGACTATAATTATTTAGAAAAAATAATTATAATTTTTAAATTATAAAAAATATAATTATTTTTCTAAAATTAACTATAATTAAAAATTTCCAGGTTATATCAACATGGCAAATGGGATGATAAATAAAACCATAAATATGTTATTAACTATTAGTTAAGAGAAAATGATGCTACACAGTTTATTCAGTCATTGTTAGAAACAATAGAATTACAATTCATTACAAAGGAGTTGTGGACTTCCCTGGTGGCTCAGATGGTAAAGCTTCTGCCTACAATGTGGGAAACCTGGGTTCAATCCCTGGGTCAGGAGATCTTCTGGAGTCAATGTATGGCAAAACCACTACAATATTGTAAAGTAATTAGCCTCCAATTAAAATAAATTTATATTAAAAAATAAAATGAGTAACAAGGGAAAAAAAAGAAGGAAATGGCAACCCACTCTAGTATTCTTGCCTGGAAAATCCCTTGGATGGAGGAGCCTGGTAGGCTACAGACCATGGCGTCGCCAAGAGTCAGACATGGCTGAGCGACTTCACTCACTCATAAAGGAATAGTTTAAAAGTTGAAGTTATTACTAGAGGAAGAGAAATAGATGTTTCAACCATTAGTAAAAATAAAAGAACAAGGAAAAGTTGACTGATTCAATAAAAGGCAAGAAAGAATGAGTAAAAATATTTTAAAACCTTATAAAGAGACAATAACACATAGATTCACAGAAGAAAACATGTAAACATAGATGCACAATTTCTAAATAGAACATTTGTAAATAATATCAAACAAGGCATTGAAATTAAAATCTATCATCAACATTCAGTGTTTATGCCAGAAATAAAATACATGGATCAACACCAATAAAATGTGTGAATACGATTCACAATAGTGACATTTTAAAGGATGCAAAAAACCTTTTAAATAAAACTTAAATGCATCTTTTAGCAAACAAGGAATAGAAAGGTTGTAATCATTATGCTGAAGGGTTTTTTTTTTTTTTACAAAAATCTATAAACATTTGTATCCTGGTAAATATTACTTGCAAGATTCCCATTGAAAACAGGGACAAGAAAGAAGAGTCATTATTACTGTAGCTATTTAACAGGGTACCAGAGACCTGGTGAATGAAACAATAACAACATAATTGAAAAACCTGCAGAAGATGATTGTCACATAGACAATCCAAGAGAATCAGCTGACAAACTGATCAGAACTCAAGCTTATATGCTTATTCAACAAGGTGTGTAGATGAAATATCAACATACAAGAGTAATTACTTTCCTATATGTGAACTTAACAAACCAGGGAATACAGAATTAATAATCTAAATTATCTGATGTGGATATTAGATGACTAATCTTATTACATTAAAAATTGTGTTATGTATTAGTATAGATGTGGATCACAATAAACTGTGGAAAATTCTGGAAGAGATGGGAATATCAGACCACCTGACCTGCCTCTTGAGAAACCTGTATGCAGGTCAGGAAGCAACAGTTAGAACTGGATATGGAACAACAGACTGGTTCCAAATAGAAAAAGGAGTACATCAAGGCTGTATATTGTCAACCTGCTTGTTTAACTTATATGCAGAGTACATCATGAGAAACGCTGGGCTGGAGGAAGCACAAGCTGGAATCAAGATTGCTGGGAGAAATATCAATAACCTCAGATATGCAGATGACACCATCCTTATGGCAGAAAGTGAAGAAGAACTAAAGAGCCTCTTGATGAAAGTGAAAGAGGAGAGTGAAAAAGTTGGCTTAAAGCTCAACATTCAGAAAACTAAGATCATGGCATCTGGTCCCATCACTTCATGGCAGATAGATGGGAAAACAGTGGAAACAGTGGCTGACTTTATTTTTCTGGGCTCCAAAATCACTGCAGATGGTGACTGCAGCCGTGAAATTAAAAGACGCTTACATCTTGGAAGGAAAGTTATGACCAACCTAGACAGCATATTAAAAAGCAGAGACATTACTTTGCCAACAAAGGTCCGTCTAGGCAAGGCTATGGTTTTTCCAGTGGTCATATATGGATGTGAGAGTTGGACTATAAAGAAAGCTGAGCACTGAAGAATTGATGCTTTTGAACTGTGGTGTTGGAGCAGACTCTTGAGAGTCCCTTGGACTGCAAGGAGATCCAACCAGTCCATCCTAAAGGAGATCAGTCCTGGGTGTTCATTGGAAGGACTGATGTTGAAGCTGAAACTCCAATATTTTGGCCACCTGATGCGAAGAGCTGACTCATTGGAAAAGACCCTGATGCTGGGAAAGATTGAGGGCAGGAGGAGAAAGGGATGACAGAGGATGAGATGGCTGGATGGCATCACCTACTAGATGGAAATGGGTTTGGGTGGACTCAGGGAGTTGGTGATGGACAGGGAGGCCTGGCGTGCTGCGGTTCATGGGGTTGCAAAGAGTCGGACACGACTGAGTGACTGAACTGAACTGATTGGTGTAGATGGGTATTTTTTGGCATCTGCTTTTTTTTTTAAAGTAAAAATATGAATAAAATATTTTTGGTAATGTTTTCTAAAAATAGGTTAATAGTCCAGTGTTTATGGGTAAGCAGCAACATGTATGAAGTTATTGCTGTCAGCTATTTTGTTTTTATTTATTTTTGTCAATTTTTAAATAAAATTTTTTTTTTTATATAGTTCACAGTCTGAGCTCAGGCCTATTAAAGGCATAGTTTTGAGTGAGAAATAGCATGTTGCTTTCTAAAGACTGAAGGCAGTATTACATGTTAATAGGTTTCTTTGCATTAAATATTCATGTCACTATTTTCAGAAATTAGAATTTGAAAAATATTCTTTTGACAAATGAACACCTTTAAAATTAGACTCCAACACTGTTATCAAAATATATGAAGCATTCAAGAAGAAAGTGCCTTAAATATAATTATGCAATCTTTGACAGCAGCTGAGTGGAAATTAGTCAGCATCCGAGTTATGAAGTGTCAATGATTAGTTTTGGATGAGAGCAACTTTATAGACTCTGAACTCTTAAGGTCAATAAATGTCTAAAAACAAATTTGGAGTAATTATGTTTTTTGCCTTGCATGCCTCTGTTACTATAAATGGAGATGTCAGCTTAACACACCTGAGGGTCTTGCTTGAGCTGAATGCTTACTATAATATTTAAAGATTCCTACAACTTTCACACGGGCTACATGAAATTATAGAAAAAGAAGGGAGTCTGTTTTTCTTTCTCTTTCACAATAAGAATGTTTTAATTTAATTTTATTATTTCTGAGAATGAATAGTTCATCTAGATTATTGATGGTAGTAGTCCACAAAGAAAAATCAGCTAATTGTATGTTTTTGAAAAGATTTTACTCAGGAATCAATTAGGCAGTACTGGTCCACCCATGCTTTCTCCAGTGAAACATCTCAGTGGTACTACCAGAGGGATAATGCTTAAATAGTCCTAAAAGCAGACAGTAAGATGAAACACATGTAACCAGAGTTTGCACTGAGGAAGGAGAAAGAAAGATAAGTGAAGTGTTTATATTCCTTTCTGTTTAAAGCAAGTTTTATTTGTTAACTAACTTCTGTGGCTGGTCCAGAGAAACCAGTTAAATTCTAGATTTTTGCATAAGGAAATGTGACTTTGTATTGTATTCTAACTATAAAATTATAAGATGATAAAACTTTTAAAATTAATTTTTATTGAGATAATTACATAACATTATATAAGTTTCAGGTGTACAACATTATGATTTGATATCTGTGTTCACTACAACTTTGTTGTAGTGATCATCACCCAAAGTCTAGTAACCATCCATCACTGTATGCTTGACGTCCATCCATTTTACCAGCTTCATAACCTCCTTGCCTCTGGAAACCACCAAACTGTCCTCTGTGCCGATGATTTGTTTTTGTTTGTTCTTTTTTTCAGATTTCACATAGAAGTAAAGTTGTATGGTTTTTGTCTTCCATCTTTTGATTTCTATCTATGTTGTCGCAAATGGCAAGATTTCATTTTTTTTTTTTTATGGCTGTGTAGTATCCTATTGTGTATATATACCCCATCTTCTTTATTCATTCATTCATCCATCCATAGATTCTTAGATTGTTTTCATATCTTGGTTATTTAAGGTAATGCTGCCCTGAACACTGAGTTCTATATACCCAGATGTGGAATAGCTCCATACTGTTTTCCATAATGGCTGCACCAATTTGCATTCCTACCAGCAGTGTATGGAAGGTTCCTTTTCTCAACATCCTCACCAACACTTGTTGTTTATTGTCTTTTTTATAATAGCCATTCTGACAGATATGAGGTGATATTTCATTGTGGTTTTGATTTGCATTTCTATAAAAGTGATGTTGAGCATCTTTTAGTTTTTGTTGGCCATCTGTCTTTGGGAAAATGTTCAGATTTTCATATTTTTAAATCAGGTTGTGTTTTTTTGTTAAATTATGTAAGTTGTTTTTGTATGAATTCTTTATATATTTGGATATTAACCCTTTTGTTGGATGTGTGATTTGCAAATATCTTCTCCCATTCAGTAGATTGCCTTTTTGTTTTGATTACAGTTATCCTTTGCTGTGTTTCTTAGTTCATTGTAGTCCCATTTGTTTATTTTTGCTCTTGCCTTTGGAATTGAGTTCACAAAAAATCACTAAGATTAATGTCAGTGAGTTTAGCACCTATGTTTCCTCTCAGAGTTTTATTGTTTTAGGTCTTACACTCAAGTCCTTAATTCATTTTAAGTTAATTCTTGCTAGTGGCTCCATTGTTAAAGAATCTGCCTGCAATGCAGGAGACCTTGGTTTGGTCCCTGGGTTGGGAAGATCCTCTGGAGAAGGGAAAGGCTACCCACTCCACTATTCTGGCCTAGAGAATCCAGTAGACTATATAGTCCATGGGGTCCCAAAAAGTTGTACACGACTGAGCGGCTTTCACTTCACTTCACTTCATGGTGTAAGAGTGGTTTAGTTACATTTTTTATACATGTGCCTCTTCTTACACCACAGGAGATGCAGGTTCAATCCCTGGGTTTGGAAGTTCCCCTGGAGGAGCAAATGGCAACCCATCCCAGTATTCTTTCTGGGAAAATCCTATGGACCGAGGAGCCTGAAGGGCTAGAGCCCATGGGGTTGCAAAGAGTTGGACATGACTGAACAGACATGCCCATTCTAATTTTCTTAACACCATTTTATTGATGAGATTTTGTTTTCTCCACTGTATGTTCTTGGCTCCTTTGTAATAAATTAATAGTTCATATATCTATGAACTATAGATATAGCTATATATATCTATATTTTAGCTATCATCTGCATTTTTAAAACTTCTCAGAAAGACTGGCAATACTATTGATGATTTTGGTATTATAGATCTCTTGATAGATGAGAAAGGATTTTTTAAAGCATTTTAATGCAACAGGGTATATGATGGGAAGAAAACTCATTGTTGTTTAGTCACTAAGTTGTGTCCAACTTTTTAGTGGCCCCAAGGGCTATAGTTCTCCAGGCTCCTCTGTCCATGGGATTTCCCAGGCAAAATTACTGGAATGAGTTCCCTGAAGAGAACTCTACTGGAAGCTAAAAGACTGCTAATTGGTTTAGTGACTTAGGTACTCTGCTGCTGCTGCTACTAAGTCGCTTTAGTCGTGTCCGACTCTGTGCGACCCCATAGACGGCAGCCCACCAGGCTCCCCCGTCCCTGGGATTCTCCAGACAAGAACACTGGAGTGGGTTGCCATTTCCTTCTCCAGTGCATGAAAGTGAAAGGTGAAAGTGAAGTCGCTCAGTCGTGTCCGACTCTTCACGACCTCATGGACTGCAGCCTACCAGGCTCCTCCGTCCATGGGATTTTCCAGGCAAGAGTACTGGAGTGGGGTGCCATTGCCTTCTCCGGTAGGTACTCTACTGGAAGTTAAAAGACTATTAATTAGTTTAGTGACTTAGGAAAGTTATTTTAACTCTCTGTGCCCTACTATATTTGTGTGTAAACTGAAGGCGTTTGATAGAGGATCTCTAAATCCTCTTTATAGCATTAAATCAGAAAGAAAATGCATATATATATATATATATATATATATATATATATATATATAATACAGATTCTTAAGATACAGGAATTAAGATATCATTACACTTTGAATTTTTGAGGCATGTAAGCATAGACATCTTAGTCTTCTTTTAATACTATGTGTGGCAGATTCTATATAACAAAATGACTACAACAAGTTCCTTATTATACCTGCATTTTTTATGATAGATTATAGGCATTTCTCCCTTGTCCTATAACAAGGGAGAAATGCCCTTAGGGCAAGGGGGAAATGTTGTCTATGTTCAGTACAGTTCAGTCGCTCGTTGTGTCCGACTTTTTACAACCCCATGGACTATAGCATGCCAGGCTTCCCTGACCAGCACCAACTCCTTGAGCTTGCTCAAACTCATGTCCATTGCATTGGTGAGGCCATTCAGCTATCTCGTCCTCTGTCATCCCCTTCTCCTCCTGCCTTCAATCTTTCCCAACATCAGGATCCTTACCAATGAGTCAGTTCTTCGCATCAGGTGGCCAAAGTATTGGAGTTTCAGCTTCAACATCAGTCCTTCCAATGAATATTCAGGACTGATTTCCTTTTGGATTGACTGGTTTGATCTCCTTGAAGTCCAAGGGACTCTCAAGAGTCTTCTCCAACACCGCAGTTCAAAGACGTCAATTCTTCAGTGCCCAGCTTTCTTTATGGTCCAACTGTCACATTCATACATGACTACTGGAAAAAACATAACTTCAACTATATAGACCTTTTTTGGCAAAGTAATATCTCTGCTTTTTAATAAACTGTCTAGGTTGGTCATAGATTTTCTTCCACGGAGCAAGTGTCTTTTAATTTCATGGCTGCAGTCACCATCTGACCTTTCCTTGAATTGGGGCATGCCTTTGACTAAGGCAGTTGTCACACTATGTGACTTTCAAAGATAGGCCATAAAAGGCAATACAGCTTATTTTTTGAACACAATCACCATGCTGTGCAACATCATCCAACTTCCAGCTGGATGATGCTGGAGCCATCCAGGCTGGATGAAGCACAAACTAGAGTCAGTGTTGATAGGAGAAATATCGATAACCTCAGATACGCAGATGACACCACCTTCATGGCAGAAACTAAAGAGGAACTAAAGACCCTCTTGATGAAGTTGAAAGAGGAGAGTGAAAAAAGCCTGGCTTAAAACTCAACATTCAAAAACCAAAGATCATGGCATCTGGTCCTATCACTTCACGGCAAATAGGTGGGGAAACAATGGAAACCATGACAAACTTTATTTCTTGGACTCCAAAATCACTGCAGACAGTGAATGCAGCCATGAAATTAAAAGACACTTGCTTCTTGGAAGAAAAGCTCTGGCAAACCTAGACAGTGTATTAAAAAGCGGAGACATTACTTTGCCAACAAAGGTCTGTCTAGTCAATGCTATGGTTTTTTCTGTAGTCATGTATGGATATGAGAGTTAGACTATAAAGAAAGCTGAGTGCTCAAGAATTGATGTTTTTGAACTGTGGTGTTGGAGAAGACCCTTGAATGTCCCTTGGCCTGCAAGGAGATGAAACCAGTCATTCCTAAAGGAGATTAGTCCTGGGTGTTCATTGGAAGGACTGATGCTAAAGCTGAAGCTCCAATACTTTAGCCACCTGAGGCAAAGAACTGACTCATTGGAAAGGATCCTGTTGCTGGGAAAGATTGAAGGCAGGGGGAGAAGGGTATAGCAGAAGATGAGATGGTTGGATGTCATTACTGACTCAATGGACATCGGTTTGATCACGCTTCAGGAGATGGTGAAGGACAGGGACCTGGCATGCTGCAATCTGTGGGGTCACAAAGATTCAGACCCAACTGAGTGACTGAACAACAAATCATGCCGTGAGGAGATGAAGAGATCATATGGATAGGCATTCTGACTGATAATCGTAGCCTAGGGGCTAGCTAATAGCCAGCATTAATCTCAAGATACCTGAGTGATCAAAGCTTCAAATGATTTCAGCCCCCAGCCTTTGAGTCTTCCCAGTGGAAACCAGACAGTATAGAGCAGAAACAAGCCAGCGTGTCTGTGCTGTGTTCAAATTTCTGATGCACAGAAATTGTGAGATCTAATAAATATCCATAGATATTATAATAAATATCCATAAGGCATTTGCCTAGTAACAGAAAACCAGAACAGATTTGGGTACTGGAAGGAGCAGCTAAGCAATGGAAGCATGTGGCTTTGACTTTGGATGGCAGATGGAAGCTGGAAAGACATTGGAAAGACTGTAAAGTGAAGCCTAAAGGACCTTAAAGAGTGAGCTAATGGGCACCTGAAGACCATAGAAAAGGTATTTTTGAGGGCTTAAAGGACAGTAAGAAAAAATGTTATCACAGACTAGAGTTAAAGGAATCATGGTTATGTAGTGACAAAAAGTTTGTTGACACTATCACTTGCAGTATATGGAAAACAGTATATGTATCTAATTACTTCCATGATCTAGTTAAAGAACTTTGCAGGGAGAATGTTGAAAGTGTCACTGAAATTCTTGCCACCCATGATAAAATATTAAAAGAAGAAGATAAGCTAAAAAACAAGCTGTTAAAAATGAGGAGCCAGGAATTATGTGTAAATATAAAACTATTTTTCATTCCCACCTCTCCAAATTGAAATGATTCTAAAATTAAGAAAAGGCTTCCTAATACACATCAAATCCACATCATTGTCAGGAAAATATGGTCTAAAGAAAAAGCCAAGATTATGACATATAACCTTTTTTTAAGACCTCAGAAAGATCTAAGGTGGTGCTTCATAGACTCTTTTGACAGACTAAAGTCTCTCTAAGGACTTTATTGGTGTGCGTTATAGATCTCTGTAAAGTAATAAGGCTTCAAGATTCTTACAGTTGTTGAACCACTGCACTGTTTCAAGGAGGACTAGGTAGTGAAGCTCATCTAGAAGAGATTTGTGGTTATAGCTTTTGCCTAATGAAGTGAATGAACACCAAAAGGAGTCATAGAAAATCCCATGGAATTTTTAATTTCATGGAGGCTCCACCAGCTTGGACTGAAAGGGACAGAGAGAGTACAAGTAAAAGAGACATTTGATCCCTTTTCCCACAGTTTCTAACAGGATACATCTTAAGAAAACTACTCAGCTGCAAACATAAGCTGATTTATACAAGAAAGGAAAGATAATTCATATGGCAGAACCAAGAGTTGTGGAAAATCATTCCTAAGGAGTAGTACTGTGTTTTAATTAAGGAAATGACAATTATCAGGATGGATTTCAGAATTATAGTTAACTAGTGAACTAGTGACTACTGAACACTGTGTGCCTTCTGCTTTTTCCCTTTTTGAATGAGAGTTATAGAATGTTTCCATGCCTGTTCCACTATTGCTGCCTGAGACATTTGCAGGAAAGACACTGCTCTGATAATCTATTGATGCCTAACTTGTCTCCTAATGCCTTCCCAGCTGGAAATAAAGGGTGCTTAAGAAGCTGCAGTTGAAGGAGCTCCATGTGCTTGGTTTAGATGATTCTCATGAACTTTGAGCTGTTGCTGTAGTGGAATTAGACTTGGTAGTCTATGGCAGCAAAGGAGGTAGCTTGTATGCTTAAGGGATGTGAATTATAGTGGCCAGAGGGTGGACTGTAACAGACTGCATTTTCCACGTTGACAGAAACAAGATCACCTATTCTTTATGCTTTTCTTATAAAGTGATGTTGACCCTATTCCTTAGAGTCTAGGTGGACCTGTGACTGGTAGAAGTGAAGCTGTATAACTTCTGAATTCAAACAGCAAATGGTGATAGAGCTTCTGCCTCCTAACTCCGGGATACTTGTTCTTAGAACCCTCTCTCCATGCTCTAAAGAAACAGAAAATCCATGAGAGATTATGCTAAGTATTTTGGCAGATAATTCTAATAAACCTACAGCTAAGGCCCAAGTCTATAGTTAGCAGCAGCCTTCAGAAACATGAATGAATGAGCTTTTAGATGATTTTGCCTCCCAGTCATTCAGTTATTTAAGTCTTTAAGTCTTCTCAGCTGAGACCTCAAACATCATAGAAAAGATACAAATTTTTTTACACTGTGCCCTGGTCAAATATCTGACCCAGAGAAATCATAAGAGATAATAGAATGGTTATTGTGATTTTAAGCTACAAAATTTTGGGGGATTTGTTTTACAGTTGTAGATAACTGGAACACTATCATTTAAATAAATGATATTGGAAACAAATACTATCTTTGTACTCATACTCCTTATACACATGAGCTACCATCATGGACTTTACAATCCAGTAAATTTCAAAATAACAATTACACAATCAAAATGTATCTTATGACTGAATTTCAGTGCTTATTAGAGCATGTATTCTGAACAATATATATAACATTGAAATTGAGTTTAGCACAATTTTTTTTCTTGTAAAGTATCTTAGTCTAGTTATTCTCCAAAAGTTTTTTGAGCACCTGCTACAGTATAGTCACTGCATTAAATTCTGGGGGTACAGAGATGGATTAGACTCCAGTCTTGGCTTCAGGGAACTCATTAAAGCTTTCTCAAACTGGAAAATTTCACTCTAGTTACTAGAATACTGTGACTTCTTGCTCCAGAGTTTATTTCTCTGATGAGTCAAATTTATATTTTCTTACTAGTTATAACCTGTTCCTACCCATTTTTTGAGGACCACATTCTTCACATTGACCAGTATTTGAAAATTTGAAAATGTCAGTTTTCCATTTTCTGTTTTATCTTTGTTAGGATAGAACAGATTTCCCGATAGCTCGGCAGGTAAAGAATCTGCCTGCAGTGCAGGAGATACAGGAGACAAGGGTTCAATCCCTGTGTCAGCAAGATATTCTGGAGGAAGAAATGGCAACCCACTCCAGTATTCTTGCCTGGAGAATCCTTTGGACATAGGAACCTGGCAGGCTACAGTCCATGGGGTCACAAAAAGTTGGACATGAATGAGGGATTGAACATTTGTTCACTTTTTGATTTGGTCATTCAAATTATATTAATTGAATACCTATTGTACATTATGCCTGATAAGGTTCTCAGGATAAAGTAGTAAACCAGATTAATAGTATCTCTGTCCTAGAACTCAGTCTGGTGGGGGATGCAGGCATGTAAGTAGTTATAGTACAATGCTATGGTAGGACAGGATACAATGATTTTGTGGATGTTGGCACCTGATTCATTTGGGGTAGTGGGTGAAGGAATCCTTCTTGGAAGATAGGACTCCCATAATCTTAAATTGTTTTCTGATGCCCAGGTTTTATAGAGATACTTCTCTCTCTTCCATTCTTAATTATCCTATATTTCCCAGGATCTTAAAGATACACAGTTGGAATTTTTATATTGGTACTCTCATTGGAACCAACTCCTGTCACTTATAATTAGCAAACAATTGTAGACATTTACTTTTACCACACAAAGATTTAGCCTAGAGTTTAATTCTACTAGTTATAAGATCCCAGAAAGAAATATAGAGATGGAGGCCCATTTGCCATATGTCTAAATATTTAGAATTTATAAATTGAGCCAACAGACTGGTAAATAAAATGTATTCTATCCTCCTTTTCTAACAAATATACTTTCATAATTACATGGAAGGCCAAATTCAAATTTGAATTATTGGACTCCTCCATCCACATCTTCTGTCTAAAGCTGTCGTTGACTGTACCTAAGGTCACATCATTGATATAACCTTAGGTGTATGGACCCTTGGAAGTGCTTGTGTGGTTCCTGGAAGAAGATTGGGCCAACTGGAGAAGACACAGTAGGGGCCTAGATACAAAGATAACGGTCCAAAAGTGAGGACATTTATCTGCTTGGGCCCCTAGTTTCATGGCTCCTCGCCTTGTTTGTTGGGAGCAAGTGGGGGAGGGCAAAAGCAACATCCTTCTTCCCTGCTATAAGGGTGGTATGCATTAACTAAAAGGCCACATCTAAATTATATTCCAATGATGATAAGATTGAGCTTTATCTTCATCAGTTTTTGTAAAAGAAAATTGGACTAATTACACCTCAAATCAGTCTAGAAAATGAGTGAGTGACCAGAGAAAGAAGTGTTGATAGGAAAATGTTCCCAGCAATTAGTTCTAAGTAAGTGATAGTTAAGGATAGTGATAGTTAAGGATTGCTTGATAGTCTCCTTATCTTTCCTGGGTCTCAATGTCCACTGTGGAGTGAGGAGCCTTACTGAGGTATGTTGATTTGCCTTAGTTATCTACCAGACTTGCTGAGTCTTTAAAAAGCTATTTAATAAATCTGCAATTGGAGACTTAGAAGTAAGAGTCTATCAGCTCCTTACTAATTCTCACAGCTGCTGAGGGAATGAAGAACTCAGGGAATCATCTCAGGAGAGGAGAAAAGACAGAGTAGATAATGCAGATGTGAATAATAGTTCTAGATGTTTGCATCTAAACTGCATAAAATTACATCCTCTGGCATATAATCTACCAGTAATAAATTGTTTTGACAAGCAGTTGTTTATTATAAATTTTGTAACTTTTTATTCAGATGCCTTTGGTTTCATTAAATTAAACTCTAAGATAGGAATCCACAGCTGAAGATGAATATTCCAGTATGAGTCTTATGGATGTAAAATAAATTTAGTGTTTTTACATTCCTATTAGCATATTTTAAGACCTGCCTCAGGAAAGTGCTTACTTGGCAGTGAACTGAGCTCACTGTAACTTTAGATTTTCAGATCATTTTAGTGGCATGCCAGAGTCAAGCATAGAACTGTTCAAGAGACCATGGGTGAAGGGAGAGATTTTTTTCATTGAGTTTTGGAGACTTTCTGGTAGCTCACGATTTTCCCATGTGACTTTCATGGATGCCCTGAGAAATAGGAAATGGTGTCAGTGTCAGTATAGCCTAGGTTGGGAGTAACAATAACAATGCAGTATCTCTTCCACTAGAGAGTTATCACTGTTGTTCTGCTGGGGGGATAGAATTTCAACCCCTGCTTAACAGTACCAATTAGCCCCCATCGTGGACATATATGAAGGCTGAGTAAGGAACCTGAATGTCTGCCTCTACCTGGCAGTAACGAGTCAGCACCTCTCCTTTCTTTGCTGAGTGGTTTCAGAGAAAGCCAGCTAAAATAGAAGACAGTTAAGATAAAGTGTCTCATAACATAAATCCACAATGTCCAGGTTTCAATAAAATGACTCCTTATTTGAAGAACAAGGAAGTTCTCAACCTAAAATAAAGAAGATGCCCAACAGATGCCAACACTAAGCAGAGATATTATGATTATTAATAACTGAAAAAAGAGTTTAAGCATGAAAATCCTTTAGTGAACAGTTATTAACTTGCTCAAACAAAGAAAAAAGTCTCAGCAAAGAAGTCAATAAATCTCATAAAGAAATAGAAGATATGAAGAAGAATCCAGTGGAAATTATAGAACTAAAAATATAGTAAATAAAATTTAAAAAAAAACTAGTGAATTGGCTTAACAGCAGAATGGTGGGAAAAGAAAAAGGCTTTAGTAAACTTGAAGACAGAACAATAGAAATTGCTCAGTATGAGGAAAAAATGAGAAAAGAGACTAAAAAAAATTAGCCTGCCTCCATGATCTGCAGAACTATAACAAAAAATCTAATATTTGTGTTATCACAGTCCTGATGTATGGTATTGGTGGAGAAATAGACACAGAGCTCAATGCAGAAGAATAGAGAATGCAGATTTATGCCCACAAATGTAGTCCCAACTTATTTTTGACAAAACTGCAAAAGAAATTCAATGGAGGAAGGATAGCCTTTTCAACAACTGGATCAACTGGATATCCATTTTTTAATAAAAGAACCTTGATCTGTGTCTCATACCTTCACATCTTATACAAACATGAACTCAAAATTAAAAATGTAAAATTATAACATCCTTAGAAAAAATAAAGAAATTTTTGAGCTCTACCATTAGGCAAAGAGTTCTTTAAATTTATATTAAAAGAACCGTTCATAAAAGGAAAAATTGATAACTTGAACCCCATCAAAATGAAAACCTTTACTCTGCCAAAACAAAAAACAACCACCTGTTGATTGGATAAAAAGATAAGCCATAGCCAACCCAAATAAAAATGCAAACAAAACAAAACAAAAAAAAGATAAGCCATAGACTGGGACAAAATATTTACCAACCATATACCCCTCAAAGAATTAGTGTATCAACATATGAAGTACCCTCAAAACTCAAAAGTAAAACAAACACTCAGTTAGATAATGGGCATGAGACAAACATTTCTCTGGAGAGGTTACAGATGAAAATATAGTCACATAAAAAGGATGCTCATCATCATAATTATTAGGGAAATGGATATTAAAATCATGAGATATCATTGCACACCTATGAGAATGTCTAAAAATGGCTAAAATAAACCGTGACAACACATAGTGTAGACAAGACTGTAGAAAAATTAGTAATTCATACATTGCTGGTGGGCATATAAAATAGTACAGTTACTCTAGAGAACAGTTTGGCAGTTTCTTTAGAAAAACTGAACATGCAACTACCTTACAGCCCAGCAGTTGTACTTTTGGGCATTCATCCTGAAATAATGAAAACTTGTATTCACACAAAAACCTTTACATAAATTACACAAGGATTCAATTCTCTTAGTTCTTAAGAGGAGAGTGTTTAAACTCTAGTACCGTGGATTGTGACTCAGCAATGAAAGAAACAAACTATTAATTATACTCAACAGCTTATATGACTATCCGGAGAATTATTCAGAGGGAAAAAATGCAATTCGAAAAGGTTTCATACTATATTATTCCCTTTCTGTAATATTCTTGAAATGTCAAGATTATAAAGATAGAGCCCAGATTAATGGTTGCCAGGTTAAAAGGAGAAGATATATGGCTTAAATGGCAACATGAAGGATCCTTGTTGTGATGGAAATGTTTTATATCTTGACTGTATCATTGTCCGTATCCTGTATCCTGATTGTAATACAGTACAGTAGTTTTTCAAGATGTTACCATTGGGGAAAATTGGGTAAATGGTACATGGGATCTCACTGTATTATTTCTTACAAAAGCTTATAAATTCATAATTATTTTAAAGTACACTTTATTTAAAGAGAACCAAAATGTAAATCATGTACTTTCCTTGTTCAAGTCCTCCAGTTGTTTGCTGTAACTCTTAGAATAAAATATATACTCCTTTTCATGGCTACAAAGTCCCAAAGTTCATGTCTCCTGCTTACCTCTCTACTTTCCTTGCCCTTCCTCTAACATACCAAGCTGTCTACAGGGCCACTGTGTTTATTGTTTCTTATGTCTAAAGCACACTTCTCCCTGTTTTCCCAATAGTCAACTTTCTCACCTAATTCAGACCTCTGCTCAAAGGCTGATTCCTCAGAGATGCCTCATCTAACATCCTATTTGAAGAAGAACACTTTCCCCATTCTCACTGTCTCTTTCTCAGTCTGTTTCTCTCTGTCTCTTTTCTCTATATTGTCTATAATTGCTCAAAATTCAATAAGTTATAAAGTAATTTATAATCTGTTTGAAATCAGATCTTTACATAATTATGTTTTCCTTCTAGAAATAAAATGTTGTAGAAAATGTTGAGGTCCTCTTTGACCATGAAAACTAAATTTATGTGTTTTCCCTACTCCTTTGTTAGATTAGTTTATCATCAGATGTTCTTCTATGGACTACTATATATATATATATATATATATATATTATATTTACACTTCCCAGGTGGTGCAGTGGTAAAGAATCCACCTGCCAATGCAGGAGACGCCAAAGGCGCAGGTTCAGTCCCTGGGTCCAGAAGATCCTCTAGAGTAGGAAATGGCAACCCACTCCAGTATTCTTGCCCAGAAAATCCCAGGGAGTCACAAAGAGTTGGATGTGACTGAGCGTGCGCACACACACACACACACACACACACACACACACACACTACACACACACACACACACACACACACACATACACAAACATATATATATATATATATATATATATAAAGTTCCATGTAGATTGTAAACATTGTATTTTGTTGATATCCTCATATACTACACATTATTTTGCAAGTTGCTTTTTTCAGTGATGCATGTTAGGAATGAATTCGTACAGATATAATTTGTATTTCATGGTGCAAGTGTCCCATGTTTTATTCAGCAAGTTTATTTATTCTATTGAAGAACAGACTTTTACCCAAAATTTTATTTGTTGTTTAAAACAATGATTACCTAAACATCTTTATACATGTCTCCTTGGGCATATTTGTGATAACTAGTTTGTAATTTGCATTTAATTTCCTAGCTAGTACAATGACTGGTAATGTGAATTTCAATTTTAAAAAGTATGGGTTTTTCTTGCTATTTTTTGTTGTTGATTTCTAATTTTTTCTAATATGACTGGTGAATAACCTTCGTAAGAGTTATACTGATTTTTTGAAACGTTGTTATCTTCTTTATGGCCTGATAGAAAATCTTTTTTTTTTGGGTATGTGTGTAAATGTGCTTAAAAAAAAAAGTGTTTTCTTTCATGCAGCTTCTCATGGTGTATGTGTGTGTGTGTATTAGATCAGAGTTTTAAAATGTAGGATGAAAATCCTCTGTACTAATATGATTTTCTGTTTTCTCTGTTGATTTCTGATATATGTTATATTTCCTACAGTGAACTATAGATTTGTCCATTTCTCCTTGGAATATCAGTTCTTCCTTTATAAGTTTTGCATTTATGTTGTTAGATGATTAAAATTTATGATTTTTATCTCTTTGTATTAGATTGTTGTTTTATCAGTATGTCATGACCTGCTTGAAAGCTCTTTTAAAGCTTTTGTGTTGAATTTTCTTTTGTGTGCTATAGCCAATTCAGATTTATTTTCCTAGCATTCACCCTTTATCTTCAACTTTCTTTTGTCCTTTTTATAAAAGGTAAGTCATTTAAAATAGAATATGGTTAATTAGCTTGTTTTAACAAATTTGAAAATGTCTCTCAACAGATGAGCTAACTTAAGCACATTTATATTTACTGTCTCCACTGAAAATATGCTATCTTGCTTTGTGTTTTCTCTTCACCATGATATCTTTGTTTCTTTCCATATTCTTGGATTTTGTTAGATGCATCACGTTTGCTTTTTTATATCTGCTTTTGTTTTGTGTTTCCTAAATCGAAAATGATACTTCTATTTTTATTTGTTTAATGTTTCCTTTGTCACTTTAGCAGAAATGTTAAAACTTATACTTTTTAAAACAATGATTTAAATTAATTGAGCATCTATATATACATCCTAAAAGACATAAACTAAGATGTGTTTGCATCATTTAACTTCCAATTCTGTCCTCCACCCCACCTCAGGCACCTCTTCCCTTCCTCCCCACACACATATGTGTTAAATGTTTTTTTTTTTTTAATGTTTTAATAATCAATACCTATTTAAACTTTACAGTAACACTGAGTAATTAACTTACCACTACTTCTTGAATTTCAATAATTCCTCCTGGCTTCATTTTTCTACTTTCTCTGGTATCTTCTTTGGTAATTCTTTTACAAAGTACCTCTCAGGAACCCATATGGTGAGCCTTTATAGGTCTAAGATCCCCTTATATTAGTCCCACTTTTGAATCATAGTTTATCTTTCTATAGAATTCTATGGTATGAAGTGGCTTGGAAGCTGGTCTCTGGGCACAGTCTGCTATGGGCCCTGCCAGGCCTCTTGAACAAATGAGTTCTCACAGACTGTTTCCACTCAAGGTGGACCTTCTCCCTCTCTCTCTGTATAGGGGTGTGTGTGTGTTGAGGGTGCGTATGTGTGCATGAACAGTGTATGCTTGAGGATCTGTGTTTCCTGGCTGATTGAAAATTGACTGCATGCCAAGGGTTCAGTGTTGCTGCAAGGAAACATGGGAGACACAGAGCTGCTCAGCCGTCACCCCAAAGCTGTTGCACACAACTTTCCTGCATGCTTTCCACTGAGGATGACAATGCTGTCTCAACACCCATGGGGAGGGTTTTGTTATTTTGCTATAGTGGATATGTAATTGAGCTTCCTACTCTTCCAGGTGATTACTTTTAAGACAGCTTTTTAGTATGGACTCTTGAAGATAGGGGTGTGTCTTAGTCCCTTTTGGGATGCTGTAACAACAATGTCACAACATTCACTTCCTACAGTTCTAGAGAAGCTGAGAAGTATGATATCATGGTGCCAGCAGATTCAATGTCTGGTGAGAATCTGCTTCCCTGACTGCTGTCTTTTTGCTATAATTACTTATGAGACCTAAGAGGTGAGGGACCTCTCTGGGTCTCTTTTATATCCACTGGATTATCGAAAAAGCAAGAGAGTTCCAGAAAAACATCTATTTCTGCTTTATTGACTATGCCAAAGCCTTTGACTGTGTGGATCACAATAAACTGTGGAAAATTCTGAAAGACATGGGAATACCAGACCATCTGACCTGTCTCTTGAGAAACCTGTATGCAGGTCAGGAAGCAACAGTTGGAACTGGACATGGAACAACAGACTGGTTCCAAATAGGAAAAGGAGTCCGTCAAGGCTGTATATTGTCACCCTGCTTATTTAACTTCTATGCAGAGTATATCATGAGAAACGCTGGGCTGGAAGAAGCACAAGCTGGAATCAAGATTGCTGGGAGAAATATCAATAACCTCAGATGCACGTATGACACCACCCTTATGGCAGAAAGTGAAGAAGAACTAAAGAGCCTCTTGATGAAAGTGAAAGAGGAGAGTGAAAAAGTTGGCTTAAAGCTCAACGTTCAGAAAACTAAGATCATGGCATCTGGTCCCATCACTTCATGGGAAATAGATGAGGAAACAGTGGAAACAGTGTCAGACTTAATTTTTTTTGGCTCCAAAATCACTGCTGATGGTGATTGCAGCCATGAAATTAAACGACACTTACTCCTTGGAAGGAAGGAGCATATTTAAAAGCCAACCTAGATAGCATATTTAAAAGCAGAGACATTACTTTGCCAACAAAGGTCTGTCTAGTCAAGGCTATGGTTTTTCCAGTGGTCATGTATGGATGTGAGAGTTGGATGGTGAAGAAAGCTGAGTGCTGCAGAATTGATGCTTTGAATTGTGGTGTTGGAGAAGACTCTTGAGATTCCCTTGGACTGCAAGGAGATCCAATCAATCCATCCTAAAGGAGATCAATCCTGAGTGTTCATTGGAAGGACTGGTGTTGAAGCTGAAACTCCAATACTTTGGCCACCTCATGCGAAGAGTTGACTCATTGAAAAAGACCCTAATGCTGGGTGGGATTGAGGGCAGGAGGAGAAGGGGACGACAGAGGATGAGATGGTTGGATGGCATCACTGACTCAATGGACATAGGTTTGGGTAGACTCCGGGAGTTGGTGATGGACAGGGAGGCCTGGCATGCTGCAATTCATTGGGTCGCAAAGAGTTGGACACAACTGAGCGACTGAGCTGAACTGAACTGAATCCCATTAGTAAGGGCTCTACCTTCATGACCTAATCACCTCTTAAAGTATCTGACTCTTAATATCATCATTTTTGGGGGGTTGGAGTTTCAACATATGAATTCTGGGGAGTGTAAACACCCAGACAATTGCAGAGTATCATCAGTGGCTATGAGTCACCAGGCCCTAATGGGTCTAAAAAACCTCATTAGATGATTGATTTAATGTCCTAACCTAACTGATTCTCTTTGTATCTTATGTTTCCCTTTCTTCTTGTGTATCTTTTCTTCTGACTACTACATTGTTATTATTTGACATAGCACTGTGCTCATCTTGTCACAAAACTCTACTACCTTCCGCTGCGGTACCCTGTAGGAATGGTGGAAGAGAAAGACTCTGTAGAAAGAAGATATTTATGGAAATCATCAAGAGACTGGGGAATGTAATTACCACTGGTGTAAAATGGAAATAAATTTCCTTGCTTGTTTATTCATTTATTTAGTAAGTATTTAGTGAGGATCTGCCATTGCCAACCACAGTTTCAGGTGCTGCAGATAAATTATGGACAAAGTGCAGGTGATAAATGTGGCCTTGAAATATGTATGCTATTGGGAAAGACAGAGATAGTTATCTGAACGGACAGTTTTTGTGGTTTTCTACCAAATCACAGTTACAGTCTCTGGATTTAGATTTTTTTGGGTGCACGTTTGTTTTTTTTATTAACTTTTGCATTCACATTCCTTTTGATTCACTATTGCTGTACAGTGTGGGAAATTCATGAATCTTTGAGAAATAACTGCTTCGTTGTAGTAATTAATCCATTCTTCACATAGCAGCCAAAGTGACCAATTAAAAACACAAGTCTGATTGTATCAATGTATTGCTCAACACCTTTCAATAGTTTCTTCTTTTTATTAGGGTAAATGCGTATCTTTGACGTGGCTTCCGAGTCTGTCATGATCTAACCTCTGGCTACTTCTCCCTCTTTCTTATCTCTGGTCTTCCTTCCTTACTCTTGGCTGTTCCCATGCTGGTTTTCTCTCAGTTCTCAAACTTTCAACACTTCAATCCACTCTGGGTTCTGTTAGCATGAATAGTTTTCCTTCTTCCCCAACTAATTCCCAGCTACCTTCCCTGTTAATTCTATTCACCCTTCAAAATTAGCTCATATATCCAATGAGTCATCTCTGAGACTTCACTGAGTCAAATATGTTAAAAGCTCCCCTGGTGCCCTATTCTGTTTCACAATGCTTATCACATTGAAATGAATAATTAGTTGTTTATTTTTTTCCCAACATGTAAAGTGTAAATTCAATGAGAGCAGAGAGTATACCTGTCTGGTTCATTGTTTTATTCTTCGAACTTAGCTTAGGTCATAATACACTATAGATGCTCAGAAATATTTGTTGATAAACTAATTCAGTTGTTAAGTAGATTTACTGTATGTGAAACACACTTGCCTGTATATGAAGTCATGGATTAAAGCTTCTATAGATGATAGACATAGTAATATTTTCTCTTGGATGGGAATACAAGAGGAGTACAACTTCAGAAAAAATGACAAAATGCACATTTGGGTATGCTCTTGAATGAGAGATGAAATGAGTTTTGAAGAGGAGAAGTTCTTTTATATTTCTTGAGTTTTCTGATATTGACTTGCCTAAATTGAACTACAGTATAAACCAAGGGTCCCTTGATGAAATGATCACTCAGCTTTTGTTCCTTTCATTTTGTTTTTCTTTCAAAAAGCCCTCTGGACATCTATCAAAACTACAAAGTGGAAATTGGTTAGCTTCATTTAACACCATACCCTGCTGCAAAGGCCTCACATCAAGGAACTTGCCATTTTACATTCTTCTTATTTTAATAGTTTTCCCAACTTCAAAAACTTGGAGTTGTAGATAGCTAAAGGCTCCTATCATAAACCCCTCGAAGATTCAATTCTACGAAGATATTAAAACCCCAGTGTTTCAGCAGCCAAAGGAATATAAACTCTGATTCTTCATTGCCAGACTCTGATGAAATCACACTGATTAAATTAAGAGGCCTTTGGCAGCATACACTGACTCGCTGGTGATTTAACAGGGAGAATTCCTTTGCCTTGGCTGACAGTATATATGTCTGTTAATCTCTAGCCGTCATTTTAAATTTGAGACATTAAAAGTTTTCTGATTTTCATTCAAATTTCACAAGAATAAGACAGGAAATCAAAAGGTCATTTCCTCTTAGGAAACAGTATTAAGGAGCAAATCATTGCTTCTTTGATATACTTATATTGTGTTCATGAATATGAAAGCTTGTAGATGGAATTTGCAATTTACATAACTATTTAATGAGAATATAAACTTTACAAGTAGAATTTTTAATAGATTTTGGAATAAAATATACACATTTTGATATATGTTGCAGATATCACACCAGGAAGTTGTTCTTGTTGTTTTTTTGATTACATCCCCTTTTTTGATGTTTGATATATTTCCTACTAGAGACTACCTTGTTTTGTTGAATTGTTAGTCCAGGATTAGACATTTTGACAATAAAAATAAGAGTGTTTTCTATAAACAACTGTAAATGTTTTTTCTTTTATAGAATAATATTCTATATTTGTTTGCAATTAGCTTTGTTTTAGATTTGTGTTAGGAATGTATTATCTGCTCAATATTTAGCATTCAACTTTTAAAAAGATATGCTCTGTATATCCCAGCTTAATTGAGTGTTGATGTAACTTGTCATGGTCAGCTAGGTCAGGAACTTTTTCATTTCAAATGCTGACTTGGTGAGGTAGTGTCAGAAAGTACTTAATGACCGAAAGAAGCTAGAGAAAGAGGTTAGCAATTATATTCACATTGTAAGATCTATGTAGCTCTTTATTTATTCAACTGACCTCTAACTCAAGTCAGAAAATTATTTAAGTCCTCTGTGATAGCCTATAGATGATAAATCTTCCTATTGGCATTCCTTTACCTGAGTTAGCATTCTAGAGTTGTCTGTTTTCAGTTTTGTGACTGTGGCATTTGAAGCTTTGTGTAATTTAATTGTCAAAACTTGACCATTTCTTTAATTTGTTATTGGGCAGTTCATCAAGCAGTCTTATAAAGTATTATCATGGAAGGAGTTATAGCTCTGCAGGAATTCTTCTGAAGCTGGACTCCATTCAGGAATAGAAATGTTGTACATTTAACCAAATAATGGAAACCATCCTTGCATGGGGAGTTACTTATGTAATAACAGAGCTATGATATGGGAGAATGGCATTGAAGCATGTAAATTATCATATGTGAAACAAATCGCCAGTCCAGTTTCGATGCATGATACGGGGTACTCGGGGCTGGTGCACCGGGATGACCCAGAGGGGTGGGAGGAGGATTCTGGAAGGGGAAATCATGTACACCCATGGTGGATTCATGTCAATGTATGGCAAAACAAATACAATATTGTGAAGTTAAAAAATAGATAAATAAACTAATTTAAAAAAAAAAGACTAAACAGATGCGATAAAAAAAAAAAATAACAGAGCTAAAAGAAATGGAAACAGGACAGTTACTACTTTACCTAGCAACTCTACTGGACCAAGCTCTGTGATAGGTACTTATGTGGCATGATCTTTAATTCTCACAACTGTCTTAAAACATGGCTATAATATTGAAAGTCTCCATTTAACGTGTGAGAAACTAAGGCATTGATTTCTTAAGTAACTTACCTATAGTCACCTAGCTAGTAAGCAGAAGAGCCTAAAGTTCAAGCCAGTGTGTCATTCAATGGTAATATACACTACCCGCTCCCCACCCCTAATCCCTACCCCACCCCCCACAAACACACACTTTTCGTATCTTTTGACCTCCAATTTTATATTTATTTTTTACTATAGTACAATTTCTTCTCCCCTTATCAGAGATGTTTTGGTTTATTACATTATGTAGCCCAAATGTAAGCCATTTTTTTAGATGTCAAATTGAAGAATTTTGCTCCTTGGAATCATACTAAGAACTTAGATATTTAAAAGTACTTTCATCATCATTTTTCTTACAGAAGAGGCAATAGGATGTTCTGTTATAAACTCTTTTAAGTCTTTATTTCCAGATCAGTGAATATAAAATCCAGACAAATATGCTGTGCTAGGCATAATAATGGCCCTCCAAAGATGTCCCTGTTCTAATCCTAGATACTTGTAAATGTTAGGTTACATGGGAAAAGGTACTTTGTAGATGTTGTTAAACTTAGGAGTTTCAGACTGGGAGATTTTTCATAGATTATCTGAGAGGGCCCAACGTAAGCACAAACATCTTTAAAAGAAGAAAAGGCAGGTGGAAGTGATGATCAGAAGCAGAGAGAGAGATTGGATGATGATGCTACACTGTTGACTTTGAAGGCAGAAGATGGGATCCTGAGTCAAGGTCTGCAGGTGACCTTTAGAAGCTGGAAAAGGCAAGGAAATTGAAAAGAAGTGCAGACCTGCTGCCCCTTTGATTTAATATAAGGTAAGGCCCTTCTGACCTTCAGAACTATAGGATAATGAATTTATGTTGCTTTAAGTAATTTGTTAGATCTGTAATGGGAAACTAACACAGATGCTATTGATTTAACTTTAATTTTAGTTGTGAAATCAAACATAGATTGCCTGTTCTCCTCAGTGGGAGCCCAGAAGTTCTACATAGAAGGTGTTTAGGAACAGCAATGTGACTGAAATGAGGATCTGGGAGACTTGTATTGATACTATCTTCACACAGCAAGTCATCTTTCTTTTGTAAAAAATAAATCTACTGTTTCTTTTGTATTATTCCATATTCATTTATTTATAGCTTGATTTTACTTTACTGGTTTTTGGGTTTGGAGGAAAGTAAAATTACACTTGAGTTTCTTCTTGTGTAAAGGGTGTTTTGAAGATACAATTTGGCAATGCATCATCCCCCATCAGTTCAGTTCAGTTCAGTCGCTCAGTCATGTCCGACTCTTTGTGACCCCATGAATTGCAGCATGCCAGGCCTCTCTGTCCATCACCAATTCCTGGAGTCTACCCAAACCCATGTCCATCGAGTCAGCGATGCCATCCAACCATCTCATCCTCTGTCGTCCCCTTCTTCTCCTGCCCCCAATCCTACCCAGCATTAGGGTCTTTTCCAATGAGTCAACTCTTCCCATGAGGTGGCCAAAGTATTGGAGTTTCAGCTTCATCCCCCATAGAGTAGAATAAAGAAAATAATGTTGCCTGCCATTTCAGTTTTCCAAAGATTGAACCCTTCACCACTGCAATTGCCCAACAAGTTATACCCTGAGGAGACTTCAGGGTGGAGAAAACCAGGAAGCATTCTGTGCTTAGGATATTGGCCCTAGATAGTTTAGATGCATATTTAGATATTAATATAAATAATTTCAATGACCCCCAATTTTTGCATCTTCCCATGAACAGATAGAAAAGCACTAAAACCATTAACTTGTGTGTCTGTGTGCTGCGTGTGCTCAGATGCTCAGTCATGTCTGATGGTTTGTGACCCTATGGACTGTAGCCTGCCAGGATCTTCTGTCCATGTCTTGATTTCGCAGGCAAGAACACTGAAGTGGGTTTGTATTCCCTTCTCCAGGGATCTTCCTGACCCAGGGACTGAACTCTGAAGTACTCTGCATGGGTCAATCTCTTGGTTACACTGTCAAAAAAAAATGGATGCAAGATACTGAAATGCACATGTGTGGGAACCGTGATGCCTATTTTGCTGACCAAAATGTCACTTTTTGTTTTTCTCTGACCCCTGAGCAACCCTGTCCTAGACCCAGGAAAGTTTTCTTTGATTTTCTTGCCAATCTCACTGTGCCCTTAGCCAGGACCTGGGCGCTGCTTTCCTGGAATCTGGGAAAGGAGGTGAGAGACTTTTCAGCTGTAGTCCTTCCATGAGAGTCCCAGCATCCCATAGTTTTGTTTTGTTTTTTTTTTTAAAGCTACCCTGTCACTGAATCTCAACTGAAACTCATTTTTATGCAGAGCAGTATAAAGAGCATCAGTTGTGAATTCTGATAGACCGAAGTTTGTGTCTGAGCTTTCTCACTAATTAGCTGTATAGCCATAGGTAAATTGTCCTAACCTTTCTGAACCTAAGTATCTAATCCATAACATGTGAATAATAATGCCTACCTTGCAGTGTCTTTATAGATTTGAGCTGAAATAATGTATGTAATGGGTCTTGGACAAGATCTTGATTTTAGTGGGCATCCAAAAATGGCCAGGAATTTGCAACAGTGTTTGGGGCATTTGAAGCACTAGAGAGAGTGAAGTGAAAGTTGCTCAGTCGTGTCCAACTCTTTGTGACCCCATGGACTATACAGTCCATGGAATTCTCCAGGCTGAAATACTGGAGTGGGTGGCCTTTCTCTCCTCCAGGGAATCTTCCCAACCAAGGGATTGAACCCAGGTCTCCTGTATTGCAGGCGGATTCTTTACCAGCTGAGCCACCAGGGAAGACCAAGAATACTGGAGTGGGTAGCCTATCCCTTCTCCAGAGGATCTTCCTGACCCAGGAATCAAACCAGGGTCTCCTGCATTGCAGGTGGATTCTTTACCAACTGAGCTATGAGGGAAGCCCACTAGAGAGAGGTAGTTAGTTTTCAGCATTAAAAATATATGTTGATTCACATTATTGTACAGCAGAAACCAATACAACATTGTAAAGCAATTTTCCTCCAATTAAAATAAAATATTTCTCTAGAGCCTCAAATTTACTAATTCCATCTATGTAAGTGTGAAGGGTGAGAGTGAAAACTAATTTAGAATTATCAATGTATTCTTTCAAACTGAAAATATACAGTTTTACTTTTTTTAATGGTGTGATGGAGATAGAGAGGCAAGAGTTCACAGGACTGGTCTGCATTGCCTGAAAGGCTAAGACTGGTCAAGCACATCCGCACTGTTAATAACTGTTTTAATTTGCCTTGTTCACATAATGGTTTTCTTTAATGTGAGATTAACTTCAATTAAAGTGTTTTGTGGCTATGTTCATTCTTAGATTTTCCCTTTAATTGCTCTCTGTGTATTTCTTTTGCATTAGTACCAATTTACTTGTGCCTATGACTGCAGTTAGAATTAAGCTGAACTTTTGAATCTTAGCTTTGAGTCTTTTTTTTTCTGGGAAGTTTAAAAATTGAATCTATTATTAAGCTAGTGAAAGTAAAACCCTGTAAAAATTCATGCTATGATTATAATTGACATGGCTCCTTTTCTAGTGTTGAAAGGATTAGGGAGACTCAACATCTGAGGTATTGATTGTGTAAGATTCTTCATTTTCTCTCTCTCTTATAAGAAAGGAAAGTTTCCCTGGCAAAAGAAGATGCACTGCAGTGTTGTACAAGCCTCTTTTATTGATTGTGGTTCAGAATTGTAAAGTATTGACTGCATTGATTTAAAATCTTATGGACAATGAATGCTCATAATTCTGTGTCTGAATGAGAGAGAGAGAAAAATTGGGTCACTGAAGATTGCTGAAACTGCCAATTAGTGACACTGGTTGTTACTTTCTATAAAGAAGGGCAGGGCTTCTTGCACCTGCAGGACTATGATGATGGAATTCACAAGGCCTTGGGATAGCTGTAAACAAAGTGAATACTTACATGTAACTGCTGCTTTATTCCAGAAAGACAGTAGGTGCTTAGGGATCTTGGAGGGGGGAACCAAAATATAAAATCAGAAGAGCAGAATGTTTTCAGGTTTGGAGGAAGAAGAAGTGGTGTCTTTATGAAGAGATGGACCTTCAGCATCTATCTTCAGCTTTGGAAGTATGTAGTAGACCCTCCGAGTGTGCAGGCCATTATGGAAATATGTGTTTATAACATTGCAGTGGGGGTGGGTAGCATCTGGAAGGTGTTTTTAGTGGGCTGGCGTAAATAGGTCCCTATATCATGTAGATCTTAATTCATATCATCTATGCTTCAAGTAGGGGGCAATTCCCTTATGAGAGATGCGTAGACTTTTCCAACTTCTTGACCTATAGTATTTCTTGAGCTCCTATTTAAATAAGATATAGAGGAAAGAAACAAGGTGAGATTTCTTGGTTGGAAGGAACCTAATTCAGTTCACTTGTTTGGCTGTTGGGGCAGTCTGTGTCCTGGAGTAGGGAAGTGATTTATCAGAGAGGAAGTAAGGTATGTGATAGAGCCACATTAACGCTCAGGCTTATAAATCTACACTCCAATCACTTTCACTGCACTCACTGGAAAAACTTCAGTGTAATCATTAGGGAAATTCCTATGATGTGTTTTAAAACAAAAATTAATTCCAAAGGGGTTGTTGAATAGTTATTGTTTTTCAGACACTGTCCTCAGTGAATATAATAAAGATCCCTGTCTTACTGAGCTTATCTTAATGGGGAGAGATACATGATGAATACATGATAAATAAATAAGCACAAAAGTGCATTGTATGTCAGATTGTGATGAGTGCTATGGAAAGTAATAAATCAGGAAAGCAACAGAGGGAAATGATGTTTGAGCAAAATATGAGCAAAGTGAAGAGATGCCTTTTAAATCTTTGGGGAAGAATATTTCAGTGGGAACAACAATGTTCCTAAAGAAGGAATGTACTTGATGAGCTTGAGACCTTGCAAGGAGACCAGAGTGGCTGAGCAGAGTGAATAAGAGAGAGAGAATGAAAAGAGATGAAGTCAGAGCTAACACAGTGATGGAGTACACAGGGCTTTTAAGGCAATATTAAGGATTTTTGGCTTTGAGGGATATGATTATTAGTTTCATGTGTCAACTTGGTTAGGCTATAGTACCTAGATTTTTAATCAAACACTAATTTAGATGTTGTTGAAGTATTTTGTAGATGCATCTGGCACCTATAATCTTGATTTTAAAGGAGTTTGTCCTTGATAATGTGGCAGACTTCATTCAATCAAATGAAAGTCCATAAGAGCAAAACTTGAGGTTTCCTGAGAGAGGAAAGCCAGCTTCATGACTTCAACATCAACTCCTGTCTGAGTTTCTAGCCTGCTAGACTGCCGTATAGACTTCAGACTTGTCAGCCTCCTTCATAACCATAAAGAAATCTCTTTATTTTGTTCTAGTTCTCTATATAATTTGTTCTCTGTTATTGATTTGGTTTCTCTGGAGCACCCTGGCAGATAGAACTGAGATGGGAAACTATTTTAGGGTTTTGACCAGAGAAGAAATATGATTTTTCTTAGGTTGAAAATAAGTTGCAGGGGTTCAAGAGTGGATGCAGGCTGACTAGTTAAGTCTATTGCAGTAACTCAGTGGCGGGATGTTGGTAGCTTTGCACTAGGAGAGTAGCAATTGAAGTGGGAAAAATGAATGGCAGATCCTGAATGTATTTTGAAGGTAGAGTCAACAGGGTTTGCTGATGGGTTAATGGAGAATATAAAAAAAGGAAGACTCAAAGTTACTCCAGGTTTTTTGGACACATGTAGAAAAATGAGGTTGCCGTGGACTGAAACTGGGGAAGATTTAGGACAGATCAATTTTCAAGAAGGGAAGAGATCAGAATTCCATTTATACATGGTGCACTTGAGATTCCTATTAGATATCTAAGTGTGGGTTGGGAGTAAGCTGTTGGACATAACAGTCTAGAATTTTATAAGAGAGATCAGGATAGGAGGTATAATTTATAGCCTCAAGAATAGATTAGATATTTTAAGAAATGTGTATAGATAGAAGAGGAAATAATATCCAAGGCCTTGAGACCTGGGTACTCCAACATTAGCAACATGGGAGATGAAGAGGAAATGGCAAAAAGACCAAGATGATGCAGCTAGTGTGATGGGAGGAGAACCAAGAAAGAGGAATGCCCTAAAAAAGAAGTGAAGAAGGTGTCTGAGAATATGTCAACAATAACAAAATATTGCTTATAGGGTAAGATCTGCAAATTGATTATTTGATTTAACAATGTTAACCTTCCTGAGAGCCATTTTGGTATATTGGTAACAAACGTCTGGAGAGGAAAACAGGAGAGAAGGTAGATAGAGAGAATATGCCCTTAGGAGTTTTCCTATTGAAAAGAGTATTTTCCAGAAGGGTTGTGGGATCAAGATGCCTTAAAAAAGATGCAAATAAAACATTGAGTTTGTGTTCTAGTGTGAATAATTTTCTTGGGAGCTCGTGCTTCACTGGAAGTTCTGCTCATAGAGGAGCCAAGTAAGACTGTTCATCTGTAGCAATGGGAGAGAAGGCAGTGTACCTACAAGGGCTCAAATGCAGGCAGTTGATAGATGTGGAAGTCACAGTATGTGAAAAACCACTTCTGATGACCTTACACTTCAAAGTAATAATAAATAAGACCATCAGCTGAAAGTGAGCACACATAAAGAGATGCTAAGATTTGAGGGATGAAAAGACTGACTGGTCATCCAGGGGTGGAATGGAAAAAGATTAAGAAAATGTGGTATATGGAAGGGCAGTTGAGTGTTCTTGTCACAGACTCACAGAGCTCTGGGCTTCTGTCTTTACTGTTAATTATGGATGTGGAAAAGTTATTTTTTCTGTAAATTGACATTTTTATATTTTTTTGGTGTGAGTTTTTTGCTCATGATTAAGAGAGTAGGAAATTTCAGTCATAATTAGAATGAATTCTGGTAAATGAGATTAAAGGTAGATTTTTCTTAGAATTATTACACCTCTAAAAATTGTATTAATCTAACAAATGCCTCTGAAACTTTATGTTCGCATATTTGAATATAATATAATACAATTAAACCTCAACACTCCAATTTAGAATGTGTCCCAATCCCCAAGGCAGATCTTGGAGATTTAAGAGAAAACCAGTATCATTAAGGATATCAAAAGACAGTAAGTCTCATCCAGCCTTATGGTTGGGAAAATATCATTTGATATAATTAAATCTAAAACTATATTTCTGAGAACAGTTTGCAATGAGAACTTTTACACTCATATACATTAACAAAAATGTAGAATATTTGGGAAAAATATATCCTTAATTGTCACATTTCCCCTGATGTGAAGTCGATACTTTAAAACATGAGAATCGTCAAAGAACATGATGTTAGCTGTGTTTGAAAACAACTCTTCCTTTAGTATATTGCCAGACCTCCTTGTCTCTGAAATATTCAGTCCTCTTAAAAAAAAGAGCAATGTCTAGTTCTTTTTGGCACTTGTGAAATGATAATAGAAGCTTTGAATAGTTTTGCTTAGAATTCACACCTATTTAATTCTGAATAAGAACTGTTGAAACAAATAAGAAAAACAGTGTAAGAACAAAGATATGTGAATTCAGACAGAATGATCTAAGAAAACAGTTTTCTCTTTCATTTTAACAATGCTAAGAAAACTAAACTCCTTTAAAAGTTATCACTTGTGTTTATGAAAACAGAATTTTCTCTTAGCTGAAGATATGCCTTGAGGTGAAAATATTTTTCTTTGCCAAAACCTTGAGAAAGTTATAATTGACTAATAAGTCTCTGCTTTGAGAAAAACACAACCATCAATATCAGGAGCAAGTGTAATCATTGCAACTTTTATTGTAAAATAGTGGATTGATCCTTAACTAAATTTTAGAATACTATTATTTTGGAGTCCTTTCTTTATTGCATTCTTTCTAGAAGAAAACCTCATAGTTCCACTTTGATGAGTAGAGCTTATTTTATGTTTTACTTCAGAGAGAGTCATCTTTCATAGAGTATAGTGGCTGTGGAGTATGTTTAGATCTTCCTCTTGGAAAAAACTTACTGTTCAGTTGCAAGAGGAATAATTAACTGACACTTCTAGTTTTGTCACCATCAGGACCCATCTCAACTTTCAGGGCAAGGTAATGCTTCTCCTAGGCAGCCCCTGACCCACGATTAAGTAGATTAGAGGTACTGGGCCTGGTCGTTTCTGCCCAATATGGGACTCCTCTAAAGGGTGCATATTGGTCTGGAGCTCCAGACTCATTGCTATGAGTTGGCCGTGACTTTTTCATATATGCATTGATGTCTGAACAGTCCCATGATCAATTCACTTCTCTTGTTTAGCTTCATAAGCCTGAATCCCTCCCCACCTCCACATATTCCTCATGCTCATAACTTTGTCTCAGTGTTTGCTTCTCATAGGACTCAACTGATATAGAAACATTCCCCTAAGATACTCAATATATGCTTGCTGAACATTTCCTACCATATATGTCAATTACTATGCATGGGGTTACAAAGAGTCGGACACGACTGAGCAACTGAACTGAACTGAATGCTGGATGTTGGGAATACAAACATCGTTTAAACATGATTTCCATCCCAAGCAGCTAACAAACTAATTGGAGAGAGAGCACCATAAAGAAGAAATGCAAGGGAGCCAACACAAACATGGATCTATGACTGTGGAGTTTCATTAGCTTTCAATTGCTACATAAAAAAATCTCCACAAACTTAGCACACTTAAAACAGTATCCAGTTCTATCAGTTAGATACCTGGACAGGCTTGCTTGGATTCTCTGCTTAGGGTCTCAGAAGGTCAAAAATCAAGGTAACAGCCAGTCTGGGCTCTTATATGGAGGGTCTAGCGAATAATTCACTTTCAGTCTCATTTGAGTTTGTAGTAGAATCTAGTTCCTTATTGTTGCAGTACTGAAGTTCTTGTTTCCTTTTTAGCTGTCAGTCAGCAGCCTTTCCTGTATTCTTTATCATGTGGCCCCTTCCATTTTCAGGTCAGGAATGGTGTATTGAATCCTTCTCATGCTTGGAATCTTTCTGACTTCCTCTTCTACAGCCATTCAGAGAAAACTCTGCTTTTAAAAGGCTCATATATCCTACCTGGATAATATCCCCTTTGATTAACTCATGGTGAACTAATTAGATGGGTGAACTTAATTACATCTGTAAAATCTTTTTTATTAATTAACATGGTCAGAGCTTGAATGAATTCTCTTCAAATTCATGGTACTGGGAATTGGGCAGAAAATCTTGAGGGATCATTTTAGAGTTCTACCTACCATAGGGATGTAGAGGAAGGGTTCATAATAGTGAAGGTGAGGAGGGGAAATCTATCAGGGCTAGATGAAGGCTCAGCTGAATTTTTAAATAGTAATAATAAACATCACTTCATGGCAGATAGATGGGGAAACAGTGAAAACAGTGGCTGATTTTATTTTTCTGGGCTCCAAAATCACTGCAGATGGTGACTGCAGCCATGAAATTAAAAGACACTTACTCCTTGGAAGGAAAGTTGTGACCAACCTAAACAGCATATTGAAAAGCAGAGACATCACTTTGCCAACAAAGGTCTGTCTAGTCAAGGCTATGGTTTTTCCACTGGTCATGTATGGATGTGAGAGTTGGACTATAAAGAAAGCTGAGCACTGAAAAATTGATGTTTTTGTACTGTGGTGTTGGATAATACTCTTGAGAGTCCCTTGGACTGCTAGGAGATCCAACCAGTCCATCCTAAAGGAGATCAGTGCTGGGTGTTCATTGGAAGGACTGATGTTGAAGCTGAAACTCCGATACTTTGGCCACCTGATGCGAAGAGCTGACTCATTGGAAAAGACCCTGATGCTGGGAAGGATTGGGGGCAGGAGGAGAAGGGCACGACAGCATGAGATGGCTGGATGGCATCACCGACTCGATGGACATGGGTTTGGGTGGACTCAGGGAGTTAGTGATGGACAAGGAGGCGGTTCATGGGGTCACGAAGAGTTGGACACGACTGAGCGACTGAACTGAACTGAACTGAATAAATTCAAATCAGGCAATTTTAGCCAAAAATTGAAGATTTGAAGTAATATATTATGAGCCAGCATACATAAGTAGGACTCTTGCTTAAGAACAGTGATGGTATGTCCAATAAACTAAACTTATGAATTAGGTTTTATGATTGGGAAACCATCACAGAATTTTAAGCAGATGATTGGCATGTATATTAGAGAGTGACTTGTCAGCAATATTGGATAAGGAAATGTCAAAACACTCTAGTATTCTTGCCTGGAAAATCCCATGTACAAAGGAGCCTGGTAGGCTATAGTCCACCAGGTTGCAAAAGAGACATGACTTAGTGACTAAACAACAACAACAGTGGCAGCAATATAGACAGGAGATATTACAGTGTAATACTGGAGCCAGAGTGATCAACTAGAAGCTGTGAAGATTGTGCATCTGAGAGACAGTGGTTGTCTGCATCAGAACATTGATAGTAGGATGGGAAAGAGAAGGACGTTTATAATTTAGGAGGTAAATTTTGTATCACTCAGTGATGGACTGCATGTGGAAAATGCTAGAGGTGAAGCAGTCTAGTATGACTTTTAGTTTAGGTAGCAGTAAGTGGCACTTCTGTAAATTGGTTAAGGGATGAGAGCAGGGCAGGCTAACTGGAAGGAGTTGGAAGGGATAGGATGATGATGAATTCAGTATTTGAAATGTTGAACCTGAGATAGTTGTGGAACATCCATATCATCAACTTTTGTCTCTCTACTGGATCAGTACAAAACATATTCTTTTATTTCCCATTAAAAGTAAAACAAGAAATCCTCCCTGAATCTCTCATAGCCCTCATGCTACCAGCTTACACTTTTTCTTGCTCTTCCATAGCTAAACTTATTCAATCTCCTTTCATTCACTTTCTTTTTACTTTTCAGCTCTTCTCCAACTTTGCTTCCCACCCAGCCATTCTATCAAAACTGCTTTGTCAAAGTCAGAGGTGCTTTCGTGTTGGCAAGCTAAATGGACATTTTTGTCTCCTCAATTTACTCAGTGCCCCAGCAGTATTTGATGTAGTTGGCCTGCTACTTAAATCCACAAATTGACTTAGCAGTACTCACTGCAGACCTTGAAAATGAGAAATAATGATCACACATGCAGTTCATTACAACAAAATGAAAATAATACTGAAATGAATAATGCAAGACATTTATTTAAGATGTTCTCATTGTGTTTTCTTCTCAGCAAGCTTAAAATAGTAGACTAGGTAGTTCAAACTGCATGTATCAAAACTATATATATATTTTTCTTCCTTAGAAGAAATATCTTCTTACATCAAAAGCTAAAGTCTTTGCCTATGCTTTGATCTTGTCCTTTCATAGGTCTTCTTAAACAGGCCTGAAGAGGTAAAAAAAAAACAAAAAAAAAACTTTACCATGATTTAAAAAGAAGCAGGTAATAAGAAATGTTGACCAGATTTCAGATGCAGAGAGAGATGTGAGATTGAAATTGATTTTGAGGCCAAGTCATCCACTTTTTTCATTGTTACACAGCTTTCATTCTCATGCAAAAAATATATATACCAATTTTCTATTTATTTATCTAAGTTATGAAATATTGCATGCAGAATTTTATAAGTTATATGTATGGGACATGCAAGTTCTTACTATCTATTTAAGAAAGTGAAAGTGAAGTCGCTCAGTTGTGTCTGACTCTTTGCGACCCCATGGACTTTAGCCTATCAGGCTCCTCTGTCCATGGAATTTTCCAGGCAAGAGTAGCAGAGTGGGTTGCCATTTCCTTTTCCAGGGGATCTTCCTGACTCAGGGATCGAACTTGGGTCTCCTGCATTGCGGGCAGATGCTTTACCGTCTGAGCCACCAGGTAAACTTCTATCTATTTAAGAAATAAATAATTGAAAAAATAACTGAATCAGTTTATTTCCCAGTAAACCATTGATTTAATTTTAATATTTTTCATCTATTTCTTTATAGTTTTGCTCTCTCTCTATATATAGTATATAGTCTGATTTGCATGTTTTCATCTCTGTATAAATAGAATTATTGAGTATATAGATTTTTGTTCCAAATATTTATGCTTTGTCCATATTGAATATTTAGTTGCTGTGAATTCATTTTCATTGTTGTTTCATATTTTAATATATGATTATGTTGAAATTCATTTGCCTATTCTTTTGGCAGACATTTCAGTTCAGTTCAGTCGCTCAGTCGTGTCCAACTCTTTGTGATCCCATGAACCACAGCACGCCAGGCCTCCCTGTTGTTAATTGATTTTGCTATTTTATTTTTTTTGGAATATCTCCTTATGAATATGTGTGATCATTTGTCTGGTTATTAATATATACTTTTAAGTATGCCTTCTGAGTAGTAGGTATAAAATCTTTATAATTGCTAGGTATTGCTAGTTGCTCTAAAAGTAGTTGTTTCTATCAGTGGAATATGAAAGTTCTCATTTGTTATTTCTCAGACTTTATTTTCAGAAATGTGAAGTAATATCTATAGTTGGTTTTCATTTTCACTTCCTTCTTTCCTACCTTGATTGCACATCTATTTGTATATAAAATTTAGTAGTTGATTTTTGTTTTCTGTCAACTGCCTGTTTGTATCTTTTGATATTTTACATGGGATTCATATATTTTTCTTTATTGTTCTGTATAATTCCTTCATATATATGGGCAAATAAATGTGGTAGGTATTGTGTGTGCGTGTTAAGTTGCTTCAGTAGTGTCTGACTCTGCAACTCTATGGGCTGAAGCCCACCAGGCTCCTCTGTCCATGGAATTCTCTAGACAAGAATAATGGAGTTTGTTGGCATGTCTTCCTCTAGGGGATCTTTCTGTGGTAGGTATTGTGTGTGTGTGTGTGTGTGTTAAGTTGCTTCTGTCGTGTCTGACTCTGCAACTTTATGGGCTGAAGCCCACCAGGCTCCTCTGTCCATGAAATTCTCTAGACAAGAATAATGGAGTTGGTTGGCATGTTTTCCTCTAGGGGGTCTTCCTGACCCAGGGATCCAACCTGCATCTCTTATGTCTCCTGCATTGGCAAAAGAGTTCTTTACCACTATTGCTACTATTGACAAAGGTACAGCTATGGTTTTTCCAGTAGTCATGTATGGATGTGAGAGTTGGACTATAAAGAAAGCTGAGTGATGAAGAATTGATGCTTTTGAACTGTGGTATTGGAGAAGACTCTTGAGAGTCTCTTGGAGTGTAAGGAGATCAAACCAGTCAATCCTAAAGGAAATCAGTCCTGAATATTCATTGGAAGGACTGATCCTGAACCTGAAGCTTCAATACTTGGGCCACCTGATGTGAGGAACTGATTCATTGGAAAAGACCCTGATGCTGGGAAAGTTTGAAGGCAAGAGGAGAAGGGGATGGCAGAGGATGAGATGGTTGGATGGCATCACTGACTTGATGGACATGAGTTTGAGTAAGCTCCAGGAGTTGGTGATGGACAGGGAAGCCTGGTGTGCTGCAGTCCATAGGGTCGCAAAGAGTCGGAAATGACTGAGGGACTGAACTGAACTGAACTGAACTGATAGCGTTAGCATTAGTGTCACCTGCTCTTGCCTTTTTCTTTTCTCCCCTATCAGCCCCTCTCCTTACCTGCTCCTCCCAACCCATACCACAAATCCACTCTCCAATTCTAGGTTCAAAAGGTACTTACTATTTAGTTCAAATAGTAAAATTAAGTTTTCATCGTCTCTTTTTCTCCCTATACCACACTGATAGGACTACTGAAGCTTGGGAGGCAGGTGCTTGTCAGAGGTATGAGATATATTTGTGGAATTGTTGCTAACAGTTACAAAGGAGATATTTGGAAAGGCTCTTGTCCCAACAATTATGCAGAAAAAGTCTAGTAAAGTGTTCAGAGGAATTCTCTAGTGTTTGATTAGGGTATCCTCTGTGAATAACTTAAATGCTCTGATTGAATAAGTGAACTCACCAGCATTTGATTCTTAAGGAATAGATAAAAAGATATATTCTGGTTTTTTTCATGTAACTGAAAATTGTCTCTCAATAGTAGTGGCATTTCACTTTGAAAGAAAGTTGGACCCTTGCTTTTTCAGACATAAAACATTTTATGAGATTTTTGCAGTTTTTCAAAAATTTCAATAAATCTCTACTTGCAATATCTTAAAAGGCCACAAGTTGACAATATTATTCCATGGAAGTCAGTTTCCATTACTGATGTTCCTTTTTACACTGGGTTTCTGTCAGTCCAAGTTTTTTTCTCTACTGCTTTTTCTCCCTCTGCCTGGACCTTTCTTTCACTTTCTTTGCATTTTTTCTCTGTGCTTCTCCCCTCAAAACTCCTGTTTCTTTATCCTTTTTTTTTTTTACTTTCTCACACTAGTTTTTTTGGAAAAGGAAATTTAATTTGCTTTTAATTTTATTTATTTATTTATCTAGGCCACACCATGTGGTATGCAAGGTCTTAGTTCCTCGATCAGGGATGAAGCCTATGCCCCCTGCACTGAAAGCACAGCATTCTAACCACTGGACTGCTAGGGAAGTTCCAGTTTCCTACACTCTTCTAACTATCCATTATATAATTCTATGATTTTTAAAATTTTATTTTTATACTTTCTAAAATTTTAATATAAATGTACATACGCATATTTATTTAACACATGCACATAGAAGTTTGAGCAATTTAAAACTGTATCATATGTCAAATAAAAATTATTGCTAATATTTTTCTATTGAGACAGTGTCTTGGGACTGCACATTCTATTCTATTACATTTTCATTTGATGAGGAATTAACTCATGTTTACTAACATTGGTCTCTCATCGCCTCCTAAGTTTTGCCACCAATATTATTACTTTCAATTATTCTGTTTACTAAGATACTTAAGTCTTTATTGTTTGTTTCATAGTTTTAGAACTATTTAAAGATATATCATTATGAAATAGGATAAAATTAAGATTCTTTTTAATTAAAAATAAATAAATAAATACAATTAAAATGAAAGACCCCCTTATCACTCTCCATATACCCTTCACAACCTTCACTATTCACTTTTGTATATCACACATGGCAACCCACTCCAGTATTCTTCCTGGAGAATTCCATGGGCAGAGGAGCCTAACGGGCTACAGCCCATGACGTCACAAGAGTACGACACAACTTAGCGACTAAACCAGCCAGCCAGCCATCATTTTGTTTACCATATTTTCCAGTTTGTAACATTTATATTCTATTAAGTTAGTAATTAATAGAATTCAGTTAAAATTAGTTTACAGTGCTTTGCTTGTAGGTCGGTTTCAAAATGGCAAATGAAGAAAGGGCTCCTATAATATAATGATTATATACACATAATCTACTACAAGATTAAATATTCTGAATAGCTCTACAGAGAAGATGTGTAATCATATATTATACCAAAGAGAATGAGAATCTTGCAAGAGACAGGTCAGTAGGTATTCAGATCCTTGTTCAAAAGCAAGTCATAATGAAAGATAAATTCCAAATTGAGAGAATATACTTGCAAATCACAAATCTGATGAAGAACTTTCTCAGAATACTTTAAAAAATTTCTAGATTACCTCTTTAATTTTTTTTTTTTTGAGGAAAGGTGCATAGGAGGTAAGAAATATGTATCTTTGCATATCAGAAAATATGTTTTGCTTTCATGCTTGATAATAGGCTAGGCCCAGAAATCTAGGTTCCTTGCATATAGTGATGCTGATTAAAAAGTCTGTTACCAATCTGATTGTCTTCAGTTCCTGATGAAAGCAGGATGTAAGGGAAAGGCTTAGCTACAGGTAGTTATTTTGTTATCCATTGAAAGTATCAGAAGTCAGAGGAGGAGAGTGAGTTTGGTAAGGAAGAAAATTTAACTTACAGGTACTTTCTCTGGTGGATTAGAGGATAAAGTGTCTGCCCGTAAGGCGGGAGACCTGGGTATGAACCCTGAGTCGGGAAGATCCCTTAGAGAAGGAAATAGCAACCCACTCTGGTACTCTTGCCTGGAAAATCCCATGGACGGAGAAGCCTGGTAGGCTACAGTCCGTGGAGTGGCAAAGAGTCGGACATGACTGAGCGACTTTACTTTCACTTTTTACTTTCTCAAAGTAGCTACTGAGAGCAACAGGGCTCAATTCCTGCAGCATCTCCTGAAAAATGTACATAATATTTCCCAGATTTTTCCACTTGGAGAACAGGGGCTGGAAAACTAATATGCAGTCTACCGCTCCTCATTGGTTGTTTCCTTCTAGGTGCATTAAGCTTCTGCTTACTGCTGCCACCTGTACTGTCAATTCTTCCAAGTTCCTACCATATCAGAAAAGATTTTGAGGCAAAATACAAAAGATGCATGCATGAGGTGTGATGCTGTCGATGTTAGATGTTTGATTCCACATGGAACTGTCTACCGCAGCTGAGAATTAAATCACATGTGGATTGATGGAGTGTGACCAGTGCACCAGCATTCTCTGGCTCACTCCTTGCAGTGTAAAGATTTCCTGATTTTCCACATTAAGTTCACTCTGTTTCTGATATTTCAAGGTAATTACCAGCTGAAATCTTTATAGGATTCCACATTTAGTGTCTTTAGTGAAACAAACTGTAGTCCCTAGTGCAATCACTGCTTCCAAGATTGTGATGGATATTCATTAACTCTTTCCTCTAAGACTCTTTCTAGATTTTTCTCATCTTTGGCAAGCAACTCAGCTGGTCAAAATTGCTTGAGGAAATTAACCAAAAGCTTAATCTCTGAAAAGTCAGTGTGATTACCCAGAACTTCTTCCCTGATTGCTGGTTATCTAATGCTGTATAATAAGCCACTGCAAAGTTTAGTGGCTTCAAATACCAATGCCTTATTATTACTCTGGTTTTTTGTATTGCCTAGGCTTAGCTGGGTGGTTCTTCCTTGGGATCTGTCCTACGTTTCAGTCAGATAGAGGCTTCTACTGTCAGAAGACACAATTGACCTGGATGTCCAAGATGGCTAACACACATGGTTAATAGTTACTGATTATTGTCTTGGTGTTCAGCGGGGGCTATTGACTGGTGCACCTGCATATTGCCTTTCCATATGTCTTAAGCATCTAATATATGCCAGCTGAGTGTCAAAAGTTTTCCAAGAGACAGGAAGTGAAAACTGCCAATTTCTTGGGGCCATGACCTGGAACCTGGCATGGCATAACTTGCACTATATTTTATTAGTCAAAGCAATCACACAGCCTACCCAAATTCAAAGGGGTTGGCCATAACCCTGCTTTTGGTGAGAGACTTGCCCTTTTCATAGAAATAACCCATGTTTGCAATTAACTGGTATTCTTAGGCTGGTTTCTATATAGATGTCCAAAGACAGATTTTCATTTAGTTTTGTCCTGTTTCTCTCCCTTGAAGTCCTAGTTGATATCATTCTTTTACAATTTTTGTTGATGTTATGTGTATCAAATTATACTTCAGTGCTTTTAGATCAGTGGTTCTCAAATGATCTCCTCCCTCCAGGTGACATTTAGAAGGTCTGGAAGTAATTTTTATTGTCAAGAGTGCAAGGAGGAATACTGCTGGTGACTACTTGGTAGAGGCCAGGGATGCTGTAACATCCCACAGTTAAGAGTGCAAACATCTCAGTGCATAGGAGTTGAGAACAACCTCCTCCTGCCCCCTTAAACAAAGAATTGTCTGACACAATATGTCACTAGTGCCAATGCTGAGAAACTTGCTTTGGACAACAGTGACACTCATGACTCTTTTGGGGACCGGTTCTTCTCTATCTTTTGTTCCCTGTGGACAATGTCTTTCAGAGTATTAGAAGCCTTTATGTTTAACACAGAAGGTCTACAAGGCCCTTTGTCTGAAATTGTCTTTCAGTTACTGTTTTAGTTCTTTCTGAGGTGTATCAAGGAACTTACACTCCCATATGACTTGATCTTTGTTTTTAAGAAATTCATATTTTAAGAATTTTTTCTGAAGGAACCAGAGATGAAAAACAGTCTTATTTTTGATCCCCTAAAGCTTGACCCTTTATGTTTCATTTAAATTCTGCTAAAACAGACTTAAAGAGTTCTTCCTTTATTTTATTTCTCTTCTTATATCATAGGCAGCTGGTAAGAAGCCAGTTAAAGTTTGAAATTTTGCCTTCAAATTTCCCCAGGCATACACAATTCCCCTGGGTACTCCTTCTAGTCTCTTCATTAATGCAGGTGACAGCGTTGCCAAATTTTCTGTCACTACATAAAAAATGCCCTTTTTCTTTGCTCTTCATTTTTGTCACCTGTATTCAAACCTTCACTAACAGCTTCGTCAAGGTCCTTCTTGGTTTCTCTAATGGTCTTCTGCAGACTTTTCCAGGTTCTGTCCACTGCATAGTCCCAAAGCTAATGCCAAGAAGGTTTACAGTTTAGTTCTTCTTAGTAGTAATGCTTACCTTGCTCCTGTCTGGCTGTGGTTGTTGAAACTACTCATTCATCAGCATGTGAGCACCAAAATTTTAGTTCATATTCCCTCAAAGTAAGTCTGAGTAAAGGACTTGGGTGCGGGCCATTTATTTGCAGTGAGATCCCAGGAAACAGAGCTGAGGAAGGAGAGTAGTGAGACAAAAAAGGAGAAAAAGACAATCTTAAGGTGCATTAATGAGGTCACTACTGTGGGTCACTGAGGCTTGAGTCTGCTAAAATCTTTTGAGAATGACATATAATGCCACTTAGAATTATCCTCTGGAACTACAGGGAGCTGGATCACTTATTTACCAGCTCCTCTGGTAAGTGCTCCTAGGTGTGACTATCTCATACTCTGAAATATGTTTATGCATGAGCACAAGGGCTCCTAGGGCTTGGAAAAGACTTACTGGAAGAAAGAGAAAAGACACAATGTGTACTTGAGTTGGGATGCTGTCTCTGTGCGATGTGTCCTAGTTCCCATGGAATATATTCTCCAAATGCAGCTGAAATCACACTTAGGCAATGGACTGTGATGTGGCTGAGGAGCAGGGACACAAGAAATGTCTAATACACTGAAAGTTATTACTTGAGTTTATTTTTGTTTCTGGACTCTTAGCATTTTGTCTTCATTCTAGGATTGTTAGAATTTCAAAATTATGTGTCTAGGTATAGGTCTTTTAAAATTCATTGTTTGGCATTTGGTGACACCTTTGAATAGGAAGTCTCATATCTCTTTTTAACTCTGGGATTTTGAATTCCTACGTATTTTCCCCTCTATTTTCTTTGTTCTTTCTTTCTGAAACTTTTATTTGTTAGAAATTGGCTCTTTTGTATTTTCCATCTCTTTGTCTTTTTGCTATATATCTCAGGAGGTTTCTTTAGCAGCCAGCCTTTCCACTGAACTTTCAATTTCAGTAATAATATATTTAATTTCTAAGGCATTCTTCTTAAATATCCTCTATTTCCTTTTCATAGCATTTCATTCTTGTTACATGGGTTTATTATCTTATCAAACAGAACTGAAGATATATACATACATATATATATATATGTGTATATATGTATATATACTATTGTGTTTCTTATTATCTATGTGTGTTTGCACACACACATTTTTTCCTTATTATCTGTGTTTTCTCCAGGATCCAGGGTCAGCTATTTGGCTTGTTCTTGATAGTTTTCTTTGTACTGATGATTTTTCCCATTTGTCTCATGATAATTATGTTTCCATTCATCTTTATGAATAAAATACAATGTTGATTAGGTTAAGTTGCTATAATAAGTTCCTTCTGCTGTGGATTTGTTTCTTTATCAAACCATCAAACATTTTTCTTATACAGGAGGGCAGAGCTCAGTGTGTGTGTGTGTGTGTGCATGCATGCACACGTGCATATGTGGTGTTATTGGCTACACAAAAATTGCATTTTAAGGTATGTAGATGAGAAGCAGGCAAGCATACATTCCACAGGATTCCCTCAGACAAAATAAGGACAACTTTAATCTTGGGACAACATCCCACACATGGAACACTTGCTGTTCCCAAGCAACTGATTTAGCTTCTTTAGAAAATAGTCCTCTGGTTCGTGCTCACTGAACATGCAAGACCTGTCATTCACCATTCACATGGGAATGGGGGTTTGTTGGGAGGAGCCAAGTTGCAGTGATGTGGACAGTTTTTAATTATTTCCTTTGATTGCTTCTCTATCATTCTTTTTTTTCTCTCTAAGCCTGACAATTTTTAGCTTCTGGCTTCTCACAGTTTCTCGAGAAAGAACAGTTTCTACAATTGCTGACACCTGTTCTTCTCTCCATATTCTGAACTATGGCTTCATCTGCCCTGCATAGTTCATCTGTTATCAAAATATCTGGTCTATGTATTGCCTCTCCATCCAAATCTGACTGTGGTTATGAACGCATCTTCTAACATTTTGAGAGCATGGAAAGGAAAATAAATATATGTTCTCAGTCTGCCATTTTATCCTAGAGTCTAGAAGTCTTTCTCTTTTCCATTTTATTATTTAATAAAGCTTTATTTTTTTCTAGTAACAATTTAAACTCAATGTAGGAAATATTACATATTCTTTCTGAAAAATAAAAATATTTTATTTTAATTTGACATGACATATCATTCCAGATGCAAAATGTTTTCCCAAATGGTTATTACTTTTAAAGAAAGTGGTGCAGCCTTTGGGTTGATTGCTTATTAGCCACTCTTTCTTGAATTCTGCCCTGTTGACACTGCCCCGCTCACTGAAGGTGCTGCCCTAAGCACCAGTGGTACTACTGCATTTGACCTTGTCTACTTATCCAGGTGATTTTCTCTTTGACACAGCTGGGGAGTGGGTGGCAATAGAGGCATCAGTGACTCTTCTATGTGTTTTCAGTATTGGGTGGTCCTTTATGGCCACATTTCCACTATGTCTACAAGAGTGACAGCTAGTTAGGATGGTGGGGTGGATGGGAAAATGAGAGCTAGCAAATATGAGAAAAAGAAGTAAAATGAATTGGCAGAAAGTAGAGGTTAAAAGAATACTGTTCAGTTCTGAGACCGGCGAACCTCTCTGCTCTTGGGTTGTACATTACATCTTTGTAACCTAAGTTTCTTAGGTTGGCTGGAGTGAGTTTCTATAACTTGAGGCACACAAGTGCAAATTTTGAATGAATACATCTTCCCTTCAGTTATATATAAAGAAAATTGAGCGATCAGTTGTTTCTAATAAATGCCGCTCCAAGTTTCTTCCAATGAATCTGACGCTTCTAGTCATGAAGCCAAACATTAAAAGGGTTCCACAGTCTTAACACAATTCACAATTTTAAACTATCCACAATGGTTTAAGAACTATTTACTCTAAGATAATCTTCATCGGCACCTTTCAAGAGAAGCGCATGGATGCCTGAGGCCTTGAGGCAGAGGACGTTGACAGGCTTAGGGGAATGAACTTTGGGAAGAGCTGGACAAAATCATATAATTGTGACTGGGAGAGTTAGAGAAGAGTGGAGTCAAAACATATAGGTCACGAATGCCAGGAGCTAACGGCAAATTGGAGATGGTTCTAACTCTGAAAATAAATGAAATGTTGGAAGGAATGGGAGAATTCACAAAGAGCAACCTCCATGAAGTTTGCATTATATTATTACTCATTTAGGATCAAACTGCCCTCTGGTCTCTAAAACAGGGGTACCTGCTAAAAGTGTCAGTGTGACTAACCATTTTCTGAAGACTGAGCAAGATTTAGGGTCAATTATGAATCAAGAAACAACATTAACACATAATCTGAACATTAAAAAAGCAATATGATAAAAGTTATACTGAAGGTTTTGAAGACTAAAATATTTCAGGAGAGATCACTTTAGGTTACTCAGAATGTAGACTTGTGAAATATCTGTTCCTGAGGGAATTATCATGTGTTTGTTTTCACAGAAATGCATATTCCCTTGAGAATTTTTATAAATATACATATAAATATTAGACACCAAGTGAAATGACTCCTCTTTTTGTCTGAATGCTTTAAAGCTACATTTAAAATAAAGGAAAACAAGGAGGGCGAAGGGTCCAGGTAAGCTTTCCTTTCTGCACAGTCTCCCTTCTCCATTCCCTACACCTTATTTCAGACAATATCATTTTTCTCTTAGATTGTTTACAGTAAAAATGATGAAAAACGCCTATTATAAGTCAGTTGTTCTCTCAACAATGTAGATGGCTATTATTATTTCCATTTCACAACTGAGGAAATAGTTCAGAGAAGTTAAGTATTGCCAAAGGTCACCCAGCTAAAGTAAGTGGTAGAAACCTTTGGCCCCTAGTCTGTCTTCCTAACCACTACACACTCACAATACATAATCTCCAACTGCTATTTCAGGTAACCACCAATCCTCAGCTGCCTTGTTGATAAATTTCCGCAACCCACAGGACAACCTGAAAGAGTAGGTGCTTAGATTTTTACCTAGTAACCTCCTTTGTCTTCATTCAAGGGCTCAACCCGGAATGTATATCACACAAACAATGCTGATCAACTCATATCCTGAAAATTTGGAATTAGAGCAATAGATGAGTCAGTCAAAGGAAGCTGCAGTGAGAGAGCTTAAGAGGGCTGGGGTAGGTTTACTGCATTGCTGTGCCCAAGCCATGTGCAAAATGCAATTGTGGAAGAGCAGAAACATAGGGTAGAAAGAGGAATGCACTCTGCACCACACGTAATCTCTTGACTTTAGTATTTTTGCTCATCTTTCAGAAAGACTATAGCAATTTACACTCTCTACAACCGTTTGATAGTTCCCTTACCTTCATTAAAGCCAGATTTTTCTCTCCTTTGTTGTTGTTTATGTCATCTGTTTGGTTAAAATGATATTTATTTTGTTTCTATGTTTGGGATTAATGGTGAGTTGAATGTCTTCTATATTTTTCTATTTTCTTTATCACTTCTATTTCTTATTTTCTGAAATTTCTGTTTATGTCTTTTGTTTCTATTGTTTTGATCTTTCTTTCCCCAGTTTTGAGATATAATTGATGTATAACTTTGTATTCATTTAAAGTGTACAACATAATGATTTGATATATGTATATATTGCAGAATAGCTACCACAATAAGTTGAGTTAAAATCTATCACCTTATCCATTTACAGGGTTTTTTTTTTCTTATGATGAGAACTTGTCAGATCTACTCTCTCATTAACTTTGAAATAAACAATTCAATTTTGTTAACTATAGTTGCCATGCTGTATATTATATCCCGAGAACTTATGTATCTTATAACTGTGAGTTTGTACACTATCATGCGTTTCCTCTAGTAATATGTAAGAGTAACTGGTTTATTAACAACATAGTAACTTTTTATCTGTCATATTTACATATGTTTTTTTCCTAACTTATTTACATCTAGTTGATTTTTTTTTTGCCTCTTGTTTTATCCCTTCTGGTATCACTACAAGAAAGCTGTTTCCAAAATCCAGATATAATCATGAGTCTCTCCTATTTTAAAAATATTCGATAGCTCTCTATTACTCACCAGTTAAATTGTAAAGGCAGTGGTCTGGCATACAAAGCTCTTCACTGCCTGATCGCTGCCTCTCTCACTGCATCCTTCTCTACCTCCAATAATCTTTATTTTTAGCATTTGATTTTAGTGGTATAAAGCATATGTGCGTGCGTGCTAAGTCACTTCAGTTGTGTCTGGCTCTTTGCAACCCTATGGACTGTAGCACGCCAGGCTCCTCTGTTCATTGGATTCTTCAGGCAAGAATACTGGAGTGGGTTGCCATGCCCTCCTCCGAGGGATCTTCCCAACCTAGGGATGGAACCCACGTCTCCAATAGCTCCTGCACTGCAGGAGGATTCTTTACTGCTGCCATCTGGGAAGCCCCATAGAACATACCTGTAGAGTTAAATGATTCTCTATGTCTTACTACTTCTGTCTTTCCTTCCTACTCCTTGTTTCTACTTCCTAGGGCCACATTTTTTTTTTAATGCTTTTCATTGTTCCTTTCTATGTTTCTTTGACTGTTTACAAATGCATTCTTATCCTTCCTTTTAAAAAATTATGTATTTACTTTCAACTCTGAAAGATGAGAATTGCACTTTGTTGTACATTCCCTATACTCACTGCACTTTCTTTTCGTCTAGTGTAGGTAAGTGATCGTTGGTTAGTTGCTAAGTTGTGTCCGACTCTTTTGTGACCCCATGGACTGTACCCTGCCAGGCAACTCTATTCCTGGGATTTCCCAGGCAAGTATACTGGAGTGGATTGCCATTTCCTTCTCCAGGGGATCGTCCTGACCCAAGGATTGAACCTGCACCTCCTACTTGGCAGGCAGATTCTTTACCACTGAGCCACCAGGGAAGCCCACAGTTAAGTGCTAATTTTGTTCTGATCAATACTACTTGGTTCTTGCATTATTATGGGACATGTACATTTTATTTACAGCTGAACCATTCTGTTTTCATGGAGTTAGTCTTAATTTTTATTTGCTTGATTTTCTGAGTGCGCATAACAAGTTCATTTACAAATGCTTTGTTAGAAATCTTAATCTCTTTTCAACATGTTTAAGCATCTCAGTATATCTCTTCAGCTCATTTCTTTTTCCTTAGAGGTATCCCTTTGGAGCTTTCTGACTCCCTGCTCCAATATGTACTGATTGCTCCATGGGCCTGCTGCACATCTGTTCTCATGGAATTGTTACTCAATGCAAGTTCGTGTGGCCAACACACAGTGAGGCCCAACAAGCAGAAATGTTTGAGTTTGGAGCAGAGAAAGGTTTATTGCAAGGCCATGCAAGGAGATGGGTGGTTTGTGCCCCAAACCCCCCTGAACCCCTCAAAGGGATTTGTCAGAGCATTTTTTAAAGCAAGATGAGAGAGAGGTATAGTTAGCTGTTGCAAACTTCTTGGGGTCAGAACCCTTTGTTCTTGTAGCTATCTATATAGGTCAGGACACGATGTTTTTGTAAACCTCCAACAAGACAAATGTTCTTCTCTGGTCTGCAACTTTTCATCTCTATATGAATGAACACTTAAAGATCACAACCCTAAGAATCAGTTCAGTTCAGTTGTTCAGTCATGTCCGACTCTTTGTGACCCCATGAATCGCAGCACGCCAGGCCTCCCTGTCCATCACCAACTCCCAGAGTTTACTCAAACTCATGTCTGTCAAATTGGTGATGCCATCCAGCCATCTCATACTCTGTCGTCCCCTTCTCCTCCTGCCCCCAATCCTTCCCCTAAGAATAGGCTATCCTATACATTTCAGACTATAGGCAACATTCTTTTACAAAAGGTGCAGAGCCCTCTTTTACAAAAGGTCTAAGCCCAGGGAACAAAGCACAGGATTAAAGTAATAGGAACAGATCTAATATGAAGTCATATTTGTTCTTCCTTATTCCAGGAGCTACCTTTACCCTCATCATTTGGATTCCCTTTTCCTTTCTCCTCTGTTGAAGCCCTTGCTTTCTTGACCCTATATCTTCATCTCTCTTGGTTTATTTTTGTTTAGTCAGTGAAGTGGTTTTGCAATTGTTTCCTGAAATATAGTGCATATATTTGAAATCTTAATTCTGTCATCACATTTGATTGATATTGCGGCTAAATATAGAATACCAATTTGGAAAAAATTCAAACAGTTTTCTAGATTCCTAAAATATTTTAAAACATTTCTAACACATTTGAAAAGCTGAATGCCATTTTTATTTCCTTTCTTTTGTGTGTGACCTGTATCTTTCTCTCTGGATACATCAGTATCTTCTCTTTGTTGTGAATTTCCTGAGACATTGTGATATGTGTCTTGATGTGAACTCTTTTCAAACCATATTTTATGGGAGTTCTTGGTTAGTAGTTTTAACCTAGACTCTCTTGTTCTTTAATTCTAGAGAATCAATTGGAATCTCGAATAGACCTTTTCTTGAAATTCCTTTCTCTATGTAGAAAACTCCTATTTACATTGCAAAATGAAATTTTAAAAAACCATTCGTTGAGATAGCTGACAACGCTCCCCACCTCAGAAACAAAACAAAGCAAAGAAAAATATCACCACTAACAACCTGGGGCTATTATTTTCCCTTGTACATATATCTGTTACTCCCTTTTGTTATGATGATATTTGCTGTTTATTTTTCTGCTCAGACAATGGGTAGTTTGAGGGTGAAAGTGAAAGTCGCTCAGTCGTGTCTGACTCTTTGCAACCCCGTGGAATTCTCCAGGCCAGAATACTGGAGTGGGTAGCCTTTCCCTTCTCCAGGGATCTTCTCAACCCAGGGATCGCACCCAGGTCTCCCGCATTGCAGGCAGATTCTTTACTAGTTGAGCCACAAGGGATGCCCAGTTTGAGGGTAGAGACTTTATTTTAAAAATAAATAATAAAAGAGTGTATCCCTAATTCTTTTACATATTTGTCTTATTGAAAGAAATTCAATATTTTTGAGAAAAAGGAAATGCCTGTTATAAAACAGTTAAGTACTAGAAAAAAGAAAAGCACAAACTGCTCTGTTTCTTACTGGAGTGGATAAGCTGTAGTGACGCTGTGGGTAGCCAAGTGGCTGTTTGTGAGCAACTGCCAGGTTCCTGCTGCTGGATTAAAAGAGCAGAGGTTTGCTGGCTTCTATTTGCATTAGCTTGAGTGCAGCAGAGATGGAAATGTGATTTCCCGAGGAGAATGTCTTTCTGGTGACACTAGCAGGAAGCAGACCTTTCCATTAAAATGGATAGGTTACTGAAGGATATAAATAACTCCTTATGTGAGTGAAAGAAAGCAAAGTGAAACTTGGAGACTAAAGGCAGGCAATCTAGCAGAATCAGCAGAAAAACTAGTGAGTATTTTAATACCTTGTTTCAGGAAGAACTGCTCATTAATAGTGTCAGAACTCTATTGCATATATTTAAAGGACTTGATACATACTTGTCATTCTCCCAAGCCACACATATATATTACCTCTAAAGAAATCTTCAGTTTTTTGAATTATATAACTTATTTACAAAATCTAGAAAGGAATTGTGCCCAATTCCAAAGGATGCCTACATATTAAGTGATGACTAAACTTGTATCCATGCTGGGATTCCCAGTAGTTGACTTAGCATGTTTGTTCTCCTTAACACTATGAAAGAAAAAAGGGGGAGGAAGATGGGAAAAAACAAATGACATCAGTAAAGTAATTTATTGATGTTTTACCAAGCAACCCAAGAACAAGGTCAATGAGTGATTCAAAACAAAAGGTTTACACATAAATTAATTGAGTCAATTCTCTTTTAAGACATGCATTTATTTTCATAACAGTTCAGTTCAGTTCACTCAGTCGTGTCTGACTCTTTGCGACCCCATGGATTGCAGCACGCCAGGCCTCCCTGTCCATCATCAACTCCCGGAGCTTACTCAAACTCGTCCATTAAGTTGGTGTTGCCATCCAACCATCTTACCCTCTGTTGTCCCCTTCTCCTGCCTTCAGTCTTTCCCAGCATCAGGGTCTTTTCCAATGAGTCAGTTCTTCACATCAGGTGGCCAAAGTACTGGAGTTTCAGCTTCAACATCAGATCTTCCAATGAATATTCAGGACTGATTTCCTTTAGGATGGACTGATTGGATCTCCTTGCTGTCCAAGGGACAGTGTATTCATTTTCATAACAGTGTATAACAATGGCCATAAACAACTATCTTTAGAATATCACAGTTTATAAAGCACTTTCATATATATCATCTCACTCAGCCCTTACTGGTTAAATAACATTTCAGATTATTTACAGATTCTATTATTATCCTCCTTTCAATGATTATAAACTAAAGTCAGAGACATTAAGCATTTTTCCATGTTCACACAACCAGTAAGTTGTTAATATTGGATCCAACTACTTTTCAAGCCTTTTCTACTAAACCATCACTGAGGTATAATTTGTGTTGTTTCATTTAATTCTTATATGCTGTCTCTGATTGAATAGTAAAAACAGTTTATTTTGCCGAGAGTTGTAATAAGCATAGTCTCCCTCCTCCTCCTCTTTCTATTTTCACCTTTCATCTTCTGAAACATGACTGCTTCTGAGTAAACCTGACATTGGATTTCCCCATTGCAGTCCATTCCCCACAAAGATCTTGCATGCTAGTGAGCTTGGTGTGGGAACTACACTCTGGAAACTAGAAACGTAGGTTATTCCCCTGAAATTGCTGGCAGAGTATTTCTGGGCTCTGTGTTTGTGCATCAGTGTGTAGATTAGTTCCTACTGTGGCTTATAAGGGGAAGAAACAAGATTTACTAAACCAGCAATGGAAGAAAAAGAGATAAAGGGGCATGGAGGTGTGGGAGCTAGGTGTTCCCTTTTTGAATCCTGTCATCACTGTCACTCTCTCTCACCACATGTGAGAGAGGATCACAAGCTGATTTTTTAAAAATGTCAGTGTCATCATTAAAAAATTTTTTTCTCTTGGGCTTTTACATAAAGACTTCCATGTAATACAAATTAAATTACTCTTTTAATTTTCTTCATATCTAATAGAATATAGTACATTAGTATATGTCAGCTGATACATTATTCAGATGATTTGCAGTATATTGTATATGGTATTTTTATGCGTGCATGCTTGTTTGTGTTTCTGAATGTCCCCAAAGTCTGCCTCCTTGTTTTTCATACATGCTGCGGTTGGTTTGTTGTTCTTCCACATAGGGAATAATGAGTGAGCAAATTACAGGAAAGACATTAAACAGCTGTTTGGGTTCAACTTTCTTAGCCTAATTGGCAGAAAATGACTAGTCTCACAACATGCAGAAGATGAAGTGTTGTTAAGTGAAAAAATTCTGGAGGGATGTTTGGATAATCTGCATTTCTAGTTTGTAAATACAGTGGGTCACATATTACAGTTGGTGGCTACTGCTGTGTCTGTATTCAGGAGCTTCCAGGTTTGGCTGTAGAAGGGTGTGCTTATTAGAGACCAATTATAGCAGAGAGAAGATATTAACCTCTCCTGATGTTGCTCCCTGATTCCTGGCATGAAGCACTGATCAATTAGTCCACAAACTTAAGCTTCTTAGAAGCAGACCTCAAAGAATACCCACAGGCTTTGAGACTCTCCTATAGTGACCTTGTTATTGCCCTAGCCTTGCCTCTGTTTAAGGTCCAGAATTAACCCATATACTATAACACTGAGCATCAAGGTTTTCTCATTGAGTTATCTGAAACATAACTGTGAAAAATGCAAGACTGTGCGGTCTCTTATAGAAGGGTGGGGTTTTTATTGTGGTATTTTAATATTCATCATAAGAGTGAAAAAGAATGGTCTGCTGATGTCTAATGCATGTGAAACCTCCTGCAAATTCTACTTTCCAAGGGCTTCTGAAATATTTCAGGGTTTGTAAGTTCTGAAATATTTCAGGGAAGAGTATGGAATGGAGGTTAAGAACACAGACTTTAGAGTCAGACTGCCTGCGTTTATAAGCTTAGAAAAGTATTTTCTTTCTCTCTTCACATTTGTAAAATGTGGAGAAAAGTAATTCATTCCTCATAGTTGAAAATCATTACTTTGAACATATCTCATAGTTAAAATGCAGTATGAGTAGTATTTAGAAGTATGGGCTTTGAACATTCTACTGGGATTAAATCCAAGCTTCTCTACTTGTTACTTCTGTGACCTTGGGCAAGTCACTCAACCTTTCAGTGCCTCAGTTTTCTCATGTGTGAAATGAGAATAAAAATGGTATCTATTTCATGAGTGGTTGAGCATAAAAAGTGATAACTAAGTCAAAACTCTTCCCTCTCACTTTTACTAAGATATAATAATTGACATATAACACTGTTGTAGTTTAAGGTATATAACATGATGATTTGATATATGTATATACTGCAAAATGATTATTACAGCAAGATTAATATCCATAACTTAACATGTACAATTTTTTTCCTTGTGATGAGAACTTTTAAGATCTACTCTCTCGTTTTTGTTCAGTTGCCCAGTCATGTCCGACTCTTTGTGACCCCACAGATTGCAGCACACCAGGCCTCCTTGCCCCTCACCATCTCCCAGAGTTTGCCCAAATTCATGTTCATCGCATAGGGGATGCCAATCCTCTGACACCCTCTTCTCCTTCTGCCCTCAGTCTTTTCCAGCATCAGGGACTTTTCCAGTGAGTTGTCTGTTTGCTTCAGATGACCAAAATGCTGGAGCTTCAGCTACAGCATCAGTCCTTCCAGTGAATATTCAAGGTTGATATCCCTTAAGATTGACTGGTTTGACTTTCAGGACTTTCAGCACTACAGCTTGAAGGCATCTATTTTTTGGCGTTCTACCTTCTTTATGGTCCAGCTGTCACAACCATATGTGACCAATGGGAAGACCATAGCCTTGACTATACAGACCTTTGTTGATAGTGTAATGTCTTTGCTTTTCAACACACTGTCTAGGTTTGTCATTGTTTTCCTGCCAAGCAGCAGTTGTGTTCTGATTTCGTGGCTGCACTTACCAACTGCCATGATTTTGGAGCCCAAGAAGAGGAAATCTGTCACTACTACCACCTTTTCCCCTTCTATTTGCCATGCAGTAATGGGGCCAGATGCCGCGATCTTAGTTTTTTTTTAATATTTAGCCTTAAGCCAGTTCTTTTACTCTCCTCCTTCACCCTCATCAAGAGGCTCTTTAGTTCCTTTTTACTTTCTGCCATTAGAGTGGTATCGTCTGCATATCTGAAATTGTTGATGTTTCTCTTGCCTATCTTGATTCCAGCTCGCAATTCATCTAGATGGCATTTCTCATGATATGCTCGGCTTATAGGTTAAACAAACAGGGTGACAGTAGACAACCCTGTCATACTCCTTTCTCAGTCTTGAACTAGTCAGTTGTTCCAGATAGAGTTCTAACTATTGCTTCTTGACCTGAATACAGGTTTCTCAGGAGACAGGTAAGATGGTCTTGTATTCGCATCTCTCTAAGAGCTTTCCACAGTTTGTCATGATCCACACAGTCAAAGGGCTTTAGAGTAGTTAATGAAAGAGAGAGAAATGTTTTTCTGAAATTCCCTTGCTACTCTCTTAGAAATATTCAAATGTATATTGCTAACAACCATCACTGTGTTTACATTGCCTCCCTGACTTTATTTATCTAATAAGTGGAAGCTTGGACCTATGACCATCTTCATCTAATTCCCCTAACTTCCAATACTCTCCTCTGCAACCACAAATCTGATTTATTTCTACCAGGTTTTTTGTTTGTTTGTTTGGTTTTATTCTGTTCTGTTTTTTAGATTCCATGTATAAGTGAAATCATACAGCATTTGACTTTCTCTGTTTGACTTATTTCACTTAGCAGAAAGAGAAAGATAAATACCGTATTCCAACACCTACATACAGAATCTAGAAAAATGGTACTGAAGAATTTATTTACAGGGCAACGATGGAGAAACAGACATAGAGAATAGACTTATGACATGGGGAGAGAGGAGGAGAGGGTGAGATGTATGGAAAGAGTAACATGGAAACTTATATTACCATATATAAAATAGATTGCTATAGGAATTTGCTGTATGGCTCAGGAAACTCAAACAGGGGCTCTGTACCAACCTAGAGGGGTGGGATGGGGAGGGAGATGGGAGGGAGTTCCAAAAGTGAGGGGATATATGTATACCTATGGCTGATTCATGTTGAGGTTTGACAGAAAACAGCAAAATTCTGTAAAGCAATTATCATTCAACAAAAAATAAATTAATAAAAAAAATACCCTCTGAGTCCTCCATGTCATTGCAAATGGCAGGATTTTCTCCTTTCATATGGCTGAATAGTATTTCATTATATACAAGTATACCTTGTTTTGGGCTTCCCAGGTGGCGCTAGTGGAAAAGAATCTACATACAATACAGGAGACATAATGAGACGTGAGTTCGATCCCTGAGTTGGGAAGATCCCCTGGAGAAGGAAATGGCAACCCACTCCAGTATTCTTGCCTAGAGAATGCCATGGACAGAAGAGCCTGGTGGGCTGCAGTCCATGGGGTTGCAAAGAGTTGGACCACAAGGGATTTAGCACGCATACTGTGTTTTGTTGAGCTTTACAGGCCCTGTGTTTTTCACAAATTGAAAGTTTGTGGCAACCCTGCACTGAGTTAGTCTATAATCACCATTTTTACCAACAGCATTTGCTCATTTCATTTCTGTGTCACATTTTGGTAATTTTTGAAATATTTCTAACTTTTCACTATTTTTATAAAGAAATGCTTCATTTCATTGCTCTTCACTTTATTATGCCTTACAAATGCATTATTTACAAAAATGAAAGTTTGTGGCAACCCCACATTGTCAGATGATAATTAGAATTTTTTTTAGCAATTAAGTATTTTTAGTTAAGGTAAGCATATTGCTTTTTTTAAAAAAAATATTTATTTGGCTGGACCAGGTCTTAGTTAAGGCACACAGGATCTTCGATTTTCATTGTGACATACAGGATCTTTAGTTGTAGCATGCAAACTATTATTAATAGTTATGGCATGTGGGATCTAGTTCAAACCTGACCCCCCTGCATTGAGAGCACAGAGTCTTAGTCACTAGACCACCAGGGAAATCCCTGTGTATTGCTTTCTAAAAGCTTAGTGCTGTTGCACACTTAAAAGACCATAGTGTAGGCATAACTTTTATATGAACTGATAAACCAAAAAAATTCATGTGACTCACTTTATTGCAATGTTTGCTTTATTGTGCTTCTAGAACCAAACCTACAATATCTCCAAGATATCTCTTCGTATACACCACTATTTCTTCGTTCATTTATCTGTCAAAGGACACCTGAGTTGTTTCTATATCTTGGTTATTGTAAACAAAGCTTTAATGAGCATGAGAATATAGATGTTTCTTTGGGGCATGTAGCTGAGCCAAAACTCATATAACAGCCCCTGGCACATTGGTGCTCAATTATTATTAGCTGTTACTGTTAACTATTTATTCATAGAATGACTGTATAACGTATCATCCATGTTGGAACATTTCTGGAGGTTGAAAGGGGACACTATGAATAATTATGCAGGAACAACAGAAATTAACAAGGACCATCCCATGGTAAACAGAAATGTACCCTTTTTACTGAGCCATAAGTAAAGCTGCTACTGCTGCTAAGTCGCTTCAGTCGTGTTCGACTCTGTGCGACCCTATAGACGGTAGCCCACCAGGCTCCCCCGTCCCCAAGATTCTCCAGGCAAGAACACTGGAGTGGGTTGCCATTTCCTTCTCCAATGCATGAAAGTGAAAAGGGAAAGTGAAGTCGCTCAGTCATGTCTGACCCTTAGCGACCCCATGGACTGCAGCCTACCAGGCTCCTCCGTCCATGGGAGTTTCCAGGCAAGAGTACTGGAGTGGGTTGCCATTTCCTTCTCCAATAAGTAAAGCACCTTGGTATCATCTTGGGATTCTTAGACTATTTCTAAGTAGCAAATTTATCCCATTTGCCTTTCTCCAAGTCTTTGACTCACTAAAAAGACAGCACTTCTCTGAGACAAATTCTGGCACTCTTTCATTTTCTTTACTTTTCAGGAGCTTGGTGTCTATTGACATTTATAGCTTTTCTTCTGAAAGTGAAAGTTGCTCAGTTGTTCCGACTCTTTGCAACCCCATTGACTATACAGTCCAAGGAATTCTCCAGGCCAGAATACTGGAGTGGGTGGCCTTTCCCTTCTCTAGGGGAATCTTTCCAACCCAGGGAATGAACCCAAGTCTCCCGCATTACGGGCAGATTCTTTACTAGTTGAGGCATAGGGAAGCTGTCTCTTCTATATGACTTTAATAATTGATAATGCAGTCCGCATTTTCTTTATAGTTGTTGTCCTTGAGTTGCTCAGTCAAGTCCAACTGTTTGTGACCTCATGAACTGCAGTGCACCAGGATTCCTTGTCTTTCACCATCTCCCAGGGTATGCTCAATCATGTCCATTGAGTCAGTGATGCCATCCATCCATCTCATCCTCTGTTGCCCCCTTTTCCTCCTGCCCTCAATCTTTCCCAGCATCAAGGTCTTTTCCAATGAGTCGGCTTTTCACAGCAGGCAGCCAAAGTATTGGAACCTCAGCATCAGTCCTTCCAATAAATATTTAGAATTGATTTCCTTTAGAACTGACTGGTTTGATAGTAGTGTATATATGTCAAGCTTGATCTCCCAATTTGCCCCATATGTTCAGTTCAATTCAGTTCAGTCACTCAGTCATGTCCAAACTCTTTGCAACCCCATGAATCGCAGCATGCCAGGCCTCCCTGTCCATCACCAGTTCCCTGAGTTTACTCAAACTCATGTCCATCGAGTCGGTGATGCCATCCAGCCATTTCATCCTCTGTCATCCCCTTCTCCTCCTACCCTCAATCCTTCCCAGCATCAGGGTCTTTTCCAGTGAGTCAACTCTTCCCATGAGGTGGCCAAAGTATTGGAGTTTCAGCTTCAACATCAGTCCTTCCAATGAACACCCAGGACTGATCTCCTTTAGGATGGACTGGTTGGATCTCCTTGCAGTCCAAGGGACTCTCAAGAGTCTTCTCCAACACCACAGTTCAGAAGCATCAATTCTTCGGTGTTCAGCTTTCTTTATAGTCCAACTCTCACATCCATACATGACTACTGGAAAAACCATAGCCTTGACTAGATGGACCTTAGTTGACAAACTAATGTCTCTGCTTTTTAATATGCTATCTAAGTTGGTCTAAACTTTCCTTCCAAGAGTAAGCGTCTTTTAATTTCATGGCTGCAGTCCCCATCAGCAGTGATTTTGGAGACCCCCAAAATAAAGTCTGACACTGTTTCCCCATCTATTTGCCATGAAGTGATGGGACCGGATGCCATGATCTTAGTTTTCTAAATGTTGAGCTTTAAGGCAACTTTTTCACTCTCCTCTTTCACTTTCATCAAGAGGCTTATTAGTTCCTCTTCACTTTCTGCGATAAGGATGGTGTCATCTGCATATCTGAGGTTATTGATATTTCTCCCAGCAATCTTGATTCCAGCTTGTGCTTCTTCCAGCAAAGCATTTCTCATAATGTACTTTGCATATAAGTTAAATAAGCATGTTGACAATATACAGCCTTGACGCATTCCTTTTCCTATTTGAAACCAGTCTGTTGTTCCATGTCCAGTTCTAACTGTTGCTTCCTGACCTGCATACAGGTTTCTTAAGGGGCAAGTCAGGTGGTCTGGTATTCCCATCTCTTTCAGAATTTTCCACAGTTTATTGTGATCCACACAGTCAAACGCTTTGGCATAGTCAATAAAGCAGAAATAGATGTTTTTCTGGAACTCTCTTGCTTTTTCAATGATCCAGCGGATGTTGGCGATTTGATCTCTGGTTATTCTGCCTTTTCGTAAACCAGCTTGAACATCTGGAAGTTCATGGTTCAGGTATTGCTGAAGCCTGGCTTGGAGAATTTTGAGCATTACTTTTCTAGCGTGTGAGGTGAGTGGAATTGTGCGGTAGTTTGAGCATTCTTTGGCATTGCCTTTCTTTGGGATTGGAATGAAAACTGACCTTTTCCAGTCCTGTGGCCACTGCTGAGTTTTCCAAATTTGCTGGCATATTGAGTGCAGCACTTCCACAGCATCATCTTTCAGGATTTGAAATAGCTCCAGTGAAATTCCATCACCTCCACTAGCTTTGTTCGTAGTGATGCTTCCTAAGGCCCATTTGACTTTACATTCCAGGATGTCTGACTCTAGGTGAGTGATCACACTGTGAGTATCTGGGTCGTGAAGATCTTTTTTGGACAGTTCTTCTGTGTATTCTTGCCACCTCTTCTTAATATCTTCTGCTTCTGTTAGGTCCATACCATTTCTGTCCTTTATTGGGCCCATCTTTGCATGAAATGTTCCCTTGGTATCTCTAATTTTCTTGAAGAGATCTCTAGTCTTTCCCATTCTGTTGTTTTCCTCTATTTCTTTGCATTGATCGCTGAGGAAGGCTTTTTTTTTTTTTTATCTCTCCTTGCTATTCTTTGGAACTCTGCATTCAAATGAGAATATCTTTCCTTTTCTCCTTTGCTTTTCGCTTCTCTTCTTTTCCCAGCTATTTGTACGGGCTCCTCAGACAGCCATTTTCCTCTTTTGCATTTATTTTCCCTGAGGATGGTCTTGATCCCTATCTCCTGTACAATGTCATGAACCTCTGTCCATAGTTCATCAGGCACTCTATCAGATCTAATCCCTTAAATCTGTTTGTCACTTCCACTGTATAATCATAAGGGATTTGATTTAGGTCATACCTGAATGGTCTAGTGGTTTTCCCTAGTTTTTTCCATTTAAATCTGAATTTGGGAATAAGGAGTTCATGATCTGAGCCACAGTCTGCTCCTGGTCTTGTTTTTGCTGACTGTATAGAGCTTCTCCATCTTTGGCTGCAAAGAATATCATGAATCTGATTTCGGTGTTGACCATCTGGTGATGTCCATGTGTAGAGTCTTCTCTTGTGTTGTTGGAAGAGAGTGCTTGCTATGACCAGTGCATTCTCTTGGCAAAACTCTATTAGCCTCTGCCCTGCTTTACTCTTCAGTGTTATATATGAAATAAAATTTGTCTCGTATATATACACTTGTTGTTCAGTCACTAAGTAGTATCTGACTGTTTGTGGCCACATGGTCTGTAGCATGCCAGGCTCCTCTGTCCTCCCCTGTCTCTGGAGTTTGCTCAAATTCATGTTATTTGAGTAGGTGGTGATGCTATCTAACCATCCCATCCTCTGCCACCCTCTCTCTTCTCGATTTGGCTTACATCTTTCCCAGCATGAGGATCTTTTCCAATGAATTGTCTCTTTACATCAGGTGGCCAAAGTATTAGAGCTTCAGCTTAAAATAGACAACTATTTAGAACCTACTGTATAGCACCAGGAACTCTACTCAATGATCTGTAATGATCTGTAGTGACCTAAATTGGAAGGGAATCTAAAAAAAGAGGGGCTATATGTATAATTGATTCACTTTGCAGAGTCACTGTATAGCGGAAACTAACACAACATTGTAAAGCAACCGTTGTTGTTGTTGTTCAGTCACTTGGTTGTGCCCAACTCCTGTGACCCCATGGACTGCAGCACTCCAGGCTTCCCTGTCCTTCACCATCTCCTGGAGTTTGCTTAAACTCATGTCCATTGAGTCATCTGATCCTCTATTATCCCCTTTTCCTCCTCCTTTCAGTATTTCCCAGCATCAAAAAGCAACCATACTCTGATAAAACAAACAAACAAACAGAGAAAAAACATTAAAACCAGTGAATTTAGGGGGGAAAAAAAAGCTCACAGTCAAATCCTAAATAAGTTTATTCTTGCACATTTTTTTTTCCTACTTCAAAAATAACTTTCAATGATATCAGAAGGGTGAAATAATACAACTTGCATTTATGGTGTCCCCTCCATCTGCTATGCCCAGGATAGTCTTCAGATGGCTTACCAGTGGAGGAGTGGGAGAGCATGAAGTGAAGACAGCATGTGTGGACAGGCTCCATGCAGAGCTCTCTGAATCCTGTTAGACCCTTTCCCCATTTTAAAGGTGAATCAGTGAGAAGTGTGGGCTGGAATTAGACATGTCCCAATTGATCTTCAACTTTACCTCTATGATGATGTCTTTTATTGTTAATAACCAATGCTGGCTTACCTGCTTATCTTCTGTATGAGTTTGAAATTTTTGGAGAAGGGGCTGAATAATCAATATCCAATCCATTATGAGGTTCTAGTATAGACCCCTCAGCACTTTCTCCAAATTGAGCAGAAGTTCCTAGTGAGCTTCAGGATTAAATTTGACTATTTGGGGTTAGAATCCACATATATTTTCTTAGAACAGCCTAAATCATAATGTAATTAGTTAGAGATGCCTAGGGCCTGGTCTGAGATAGTGAAGAACAAGGAAGCCTGGCGTGCTGCAGTCCATGGGGTCACAAAGAGTCGGATATGACTTAGCAACTGAACAACAACAAAAGATCCTGGTCCACATGAGTAGATTAATAAATACATATTGTTATACAGAACTTCTTGATTAACCTTTCCAGGTGGCACTAGTGGTAAGGAACCTGCTTGCCAGTGCAGGAGATTCAAGAGATATGGTTTCGATCCCTGTTTCAGGAAGATTCCCTAGAGGAGGAAATGGCACCCTACTCCAGTTTTCTTGACTGGACAATTTCATAGACAGAGGAGCCTGGTGGGCTACAGTCCATGGGGTTACAAAAAGAGTCCGTCATGACTGAGCATGCACACACTGTGGCTGGTGTATGCTTTGATCCTCCTAAATGTTTTTAAAGTGTTGACTGAGAATAGTCTGCATTATGGTTGTCTGGATAGGTTTTTTTCTACCTTATTGTGAAACAGAGGAATCAGAATAACCAAGATTAGTCTTGGAACTCTGCATTTTATCAAGACCCTTATGAAATTCTTATGCTAAATAGTGTTGAGAACCAACACAATAAGATGGTAATATCCTCATACTTAAAAAATATACTGAATGACATCACGATTAATAGTAATAATAATAATGTCTAAGTTTTATGGAGTACTTGTTAGGTACATAGTAATAGTAGTAGGATCTGTTACTATACTGTAATTTCACAGGTGTAATATTACAAGGATTAGAAATTAACAGACTTGACTGAAAGACACTACACAGGAACGAAGTACAGTTATCCCTTTATGTCCATGATATTATAGAGTGATTTAGTAGCAGAATTGAAAACTGAATCCAGGTAATTATTTTTCTTCCATCAAGGCTTAATAGAATGACTTCCATGAATAAAAGAGAAAACGTAACATTTAATACCCAGCTCCCAACATTATCTCATTTTTAACCGCTTTCTCCTCATTTTATGGGTCTTCCTCCCACAAACAGCCAACTAACTACTTCATGGCTTCTCATTCTTTTGTATTTCCCATGGAGAAGAAATGTATTTGCATGGTTTAAAAAAAAACTCAATTCTTTGTCATTAACATCCTCTCATCATTGCCACTTGCATGGCACAAAGGACTTATTCATTCATTAAAGTGTGAACCTTCCAATTCATTATTGTGTGATTCGTAATGAACAACTCATGAATGTGTGAACCAACCAAGACAGCATATTAAAAAGCAGACATTACTTTGCTGACAAAGGTCTAGTCAAAGCTACGGTTTTTCCAGTAGTCATGTATGGATGTGAGAGTTGGACTATAAAAAAAATTGAGTACCAAAAACTGATGCTTTTGAACTATGGTGATGGAGAAGACTCCTGAGAGGCCCTTGGACTGCAAGAAGATCAAACCAGTCAATCCTAAAGGAAATCAGTCCTGAATATTCATTAGAAAGACTGATGCTGAAGCTGAAACGCCAATACTTTGGCCACCTTATGCAAAGAACTGACTCATTGGAAAAGACCCTGATGCTGGAAAAGATTGAAGGCAGAAGGAGAAGGGAACAGCAGAGGATGAGATGGTTGGATGGCATCACCGAATCAATGGACATGAGTTTGAGCAAGCTCTGGGTGTTGGTGATGGACAGGGAAGCCTGGTGCTCTGTAGTCGATGGAGTCGCAAAGTGTTGGACATGACTGAGCGACTGACCTGACGGACTGAAACTTCCAATGGTAATGAATCTACCAACTCATGATGGTGAAACTATCGAAGAGCTAGAATGTTGACAATAGATTTAATTTACTTAAATGTTCTTCCCTTTATGTATTTCCATATCTTAATTTTGTCTCTTAATTTTTTCAAGTTTTATCCTAAATTTATATGTCTAAATAAGAAATATTTAATTTTAACTATTTAAAAATCCAACAAAATTATAACAGACTCATAAAATATCTTATTTAATTAATATTAATGTACCGTGTTTCATCCCTGTTATTGTGGGTGCCTTAGTTTCTTTTCACTGCAAGATTAGACTGCATTATTGGAGTATATGAAAATTTTAATTCCACTCTTTCTGCAAAAGGCATTTTTTAATATTTATGATTTTGCTCTATTACATACATTGTTTCCATAAATATACGTGCATTTATCTCCTGTTATGTATGTGCACCAGAATTCCTCAGGAACAGAAGTTCTGGGTCATAGTATATACATATATTCAAATTTATCTAATAATACCACACTACTTTCTGCCAGCGACATGTAAAGGACCTTGTTTATTTCATCTATTTATCTTAGTAATGTCTGATTTTAATTAGAGGATCTCTAATCTCTCCCAAAATGGTACAAGAAAATTGAAAAACTTTACCTCTAGTCATTCTCTCTATATTATATATTGTTATTATCTATATTTTTAATAATTTTCTCTTAAAGATATCTCTTATATGCTGCTAATTCATAGTGGCAGTACAAGGTACAAATGCAGAGCATAGATTCCCTAGGTTCAAATTCTGGATCTTCTATTTGCCAACTATGATTTATTAGGCAAGTTGCTTATTCTGCTTTGGCCTGGTTTTTCAATCTGTTAGTGAGGATATTATACTAACTATCCCATAGATTTGTTATGAGGATTAAACTAATTAATATATATAAAACACATTAAAGAATTTGCTGTACATAGAAATGAATTAGCTGTCACTTTTTTCATATTTGATTTGCTCCTAAATTTTTATCCTCAGATTAGTAATTATTGTTAGTTTTTGAACAATTAATGCTTGATTAGATTTATTCATGCTTGTTAATTTTTTTGCCTACCACTGTTTCTTGCATCCTACAACTTCCTTTATTAATAAATTTCTAACCTTCTCCTGAATTATGTCTTCTAATCATTTCTTTAGTAAGTATGTATGAGTGATAAGTTTTTAAAAATCTAAAAAAAAATTTTTTTCTTTACTTCTGAATTGTACTTTAGCTAAGCATAGAATTTTAGGTTGAATATTTTAACTCAGCATTCGGAAGATTCATTGTCTTCTTCCTCTATTACTGCTAACGAGCAGTATACTAACAGTCTGTTTTTGTTTGCCTGCAGATAACCTGTCTTTTTTCTTTGGGTGCTTAAAAGGTGTTTTATTTGTTTTAGTGTATGGTTATTTAAAAATATTATGTTTATATATATATAAAATATGTGTGTATATATATATATATATATATATATACATACATACATACATATTTAGATATAAGACTCCATGTTTTCCGTTAATTGTGGGTTAGTTTTAGTCATTATGTCCCTCCCTTCCACAAACTAGTTTATCATATATTTCTTATAACATAACAAAGCATATAGTTGAATAGTGTTAGTAGCTGAAGAAACTGAAATCCAGAAATAAATGCTTTTTCTAACAGCAGAACTAATTTAAAAACATTATTATTTAACATTAATCAATAAGTGAGTAACTTAGTAATCATGATAATGATAATTATTATCATCACAGAAATGAACTCATTTTTTTCTGAGCCAAAAAAATCCATGATTTATTTTTATGTTATAAAATGACAAGCCAAAAAGAAAAAGTATTTGAAAGTGAGATTATCCTGAAAAAATAGATCTATTGAATGTTGTAAATGGTTTTACTATTTCTGGTGTCAGCATGCTGGAGTTATCTCGGGGAAAGATTGATTGCAGTGGCAGGTTGTGGGGAGATTTTATAAAGTTCTAGGAGGGAAGTCCAGGTTTCCCTGGTAGCTCAGGTGGTAAAAATTCTGCCTGTAAGGCAGGAGACCCCAGTTCAATTCCTGGGTTGGGAAGATCCCCTGGAGAAAGGATAGGCTACCCACTCCAGTATTGTTGGGCTTCCTTGATGGCTCAGACAGTAAAGAATTTGCCTGCAATGCGGAAGACCTGAGTTTGATCCCTGCATTGGGAAGATCCCCTGGAGGAGGGCATGGCAACCCACTCCAGTATTCTTGCCTGGAGAATCTCCATGGACAGAGGAGGCTGATGGACTACAGTCCATGGGGTTGCAGAGTCAGATATGACTGAGAGACTAAGCACGCACTGCATGCAGGGGCAGCAGCTCTAAGTTTTGTGTCTGAAGACTCTGGCTAGAGTTTTTGTGATGTTAGTTAATGATTTGACTTTAGGCATTCCGATGATTGTCCTCTACAATAAGCTGAATGATGGCTCCCCAAAAAGACATGCTGCTGCTAAGTTGCTTCAGTCATGTCTGACTCTGTGTGACCCCAGAGACGGCAGCCCATCAGCCTCCCCTTTCCCTGGGATTCTCCAGGCAAGAACACTGGAGTGGGTTGCCATTTCCTTCTCCAATGCATGAAAGTGAAAAGTGAAAGTGAAGTCGCTCAGTCATGTCCCACTTGTAGCGACCCCATGGACTGCAGCCTGCCAAGTCTCTGTCCATGGGATTTTCCAGGCAAGAGTACTGGAGTGGGGTGCCATTGCCTTCTCCGCCAAAAAGACATATCCGTATTCTAATCCCTAGAGCCTGTCAATATTACCTATTATGGCAAAAGACATGATTAAGAATTTTGAAGGTAGGAGCTAAGCTGAGATGATCCAGGTGAGCTCTAAATGCAGTCACATTAGTGATTAGTATAACTGAGAGGCAGAATACGTTTTGTGACAAGAGGGTAAGGCAGGGTGACTACAGAGTGATGTGGTCATAAGCCAAGGAATGCCTGGATTATCAGAAAAAAGAATGAATTTTTCCTTGGGATCTTCAAAGGGAGAATGGCCCTGGAAGACACCTCGATTTCATAATTGTGAACTTCAGAACTGTGGGAGAGTACATTTCTATCATTCTGTCATTTGAAGCCATGAAGTTTGAAGCAATGTGTATGGTGGCCATAGGAAACCAATCTAACCCCTCTCTAAGACACTGTGTATTAAATACTTTGGGGCTGGGGTTTGGCTATAGATTGAATGTTTGTGTTTATCCCCCCTCCCCATTCATATATTGTGACCCCTAACCCTCAGTGTGGAGATTGAACCTTTGGGAGGTGATTAGGTTGTGAGGGTGGAGTCCTATTGGATGGATTAATCCATTTATGTGATCCCAGAAAGCTCCCTTGTCTCCTCTGCCATGTGGGGTTATAGAGACAAGACAGCCAGGTATGAATCAGGTAATGGCCCTCACCAGAAACTAGATCTGATAACACCATCATCTTGGACTTTCCAGCCTCTAGAACCATGAGAAATAAAAGTTTCCTTAAGCCATCCAGCCTATGTTTTTGTTACAGTAGCCTGCATGGAGTACTTATTTCTTCTGTAATTTTCCAATGTTTCACCATTACTCCTGGTATTACTGCTGCAGTCTGGCACTGCTGAGCTTAGAGAAGGGGGTACAATATCAAATGGGGGGAATCCACAACCAGGGAGCTTGAAAGGAGGTCCTATATGAGGAGACTAGGTTGGTGCAGATTGAGGTGTCTCTCACCCACATTCATACAAGGACAAAAAGGGTTATTCCATTGAGCAGCTATAAGTTGTGTTTAAAAGATGAGCAAAGATGAGTTGATTTTAGAACTAGAAAGGGTAGGATTATAGGTAAGAGGAATGGAACACAGGTCAGTAGAGACATATCTTGTTCTGTAGTTTGTACAAGGTCTTGGCTGCTTTTAATTGACTTAGTCTTGTGTTTGGAGACTGATAGATCAGTGTGTACCTGCAAGGCACTTCTCAGACTCTCACAGTTATATCAGAGGAGAAAAAAATGTCAGCTTCTTAAACTGGGGAGGTGGATTCATGAGTGTTATTGCATGGTTTTTGTGTCATATAAATTTTATAAATAATCATATGTCTTCTGATTATATATTTTTAAAATATTTTCTACTAGCCAAAGAGTTATAATCAAAACTGACAATAATTACTATTCTTTAAAAAAAATAGCCCATGCCTTTAACTAGACTGCTGTGTATGCAGCATCATTTGCAAAGTGCTTGCCAGCAAGTTTAAATGAATAATGTTGAATAATAATATCCTACATCCTCCATCACTGCAGACCCCAGATGTGGACTGACACTTCCACTTCAGCCTCTGATGTTGGAAGATCTCCCTGGCTCACCTCTTCAGTTATTAGGACAAGATCCCAGACTGACTCAAAACGAGCATCGTGCAGAACTATTCATAAACCATGAGCATGATTTATCTATCTATGCAAGATGGTTTCATGGAGAGGCTGCACTAATTTTCTAGAAGGGTAGTATTGTATCTTGATCATAATACATGCAGTGAGCCACTCTAGAGTAAATGCTCATGATTAAATATAACTTTAGTTATCACAGAAAGTATGAAATAAAACTTACAAAAACTTTAGCAAATACATAACTATTCATTTTGACAGCATTGTCAAAAATGTATGTCAAGGGGCTCAGAATGTTTTCAGAGCGAAAAGGACATAAACTACCAAGGCATATGCCAGGACTTTTGGCACAACCTGTTGAACACTGGCATTTTGCTCTGAGATGTGACTTAGTATAGAATTATATGGATTCTGCATATCTTTCAAAGGGAAATTTGTGGATTGAGGCATCATTTTGGTGAGAAATATCAAACTGTTCCTAGAGAAATCAGTTCATCCCACTCTTACTATTCAAATCTTTTCCAGTGTCCCCACTGAGTGATGATCCACTCTCTCCATGCATTGCCCATCTTCACAGTAGAGCTCTCACTATTCATATTTCCACTAGTGGAGCACTTGATGCCTCTCCTTTCAGTGAAGTAAGTCCTTTGATACATCATCTCACAGTTTTTGAGAGTCAAGGGCACATCTTAGCTGTGTCCTCTGCTTGGGGACTCACAAGGCAGTAAACAAGGTGTTGTCCAAATGATATTCCTTTCTGGAGCTTGGGGTTCCTTTGCAAACTTATATGATTGTTGTCAGAATCAGTTTCTTGTGACTGTGGACAGAGGCTCTTGTTTCCTTACTGACTTGGCAGTGACTGTCAGTTAGAGGTCACACAATGATCCTTGCCACAGGTTTTGTCACAGCATGGCAGTTTACTTTCCCAGATATTATTTTTTATAGTGACTCTCCATCATTCTCTTGCCTTTCTTTCTTTCTTTTTTTTTGGTAACACCTTTTAGGTGTATATTGGATTTTTTTGTTTTGTTCTCCTTGTCTTTTTATTTTGTTCTATCTCTTTTTATCTCTGGTCTTCATTCTGGACAATTTTTTCTTATCTATTTCACAGGTAACTAATTCTGCCTTAGCTATGTTTAATCAGTTTTTTTTTTTTTGTTAACCCATCCACCAAGTTTTTAATTTAAATGCCTGTATTTTCCATTTACAAATATATTCTCCATTTGTTTTAAAAAGGTCTCTTATTTTTTCTTATGCCCCATTCTTTTTTTTTTTAATTTCCCCTAAATATATATTTCTTATCTTTAAGTATGCTTGTTAGTTTCTCCTTCCATAATTATACATAATTTTAGACTTGGTTTTTAAGACAAGTAAATGTTAGTTATAAGGTCATTAAATTGTTTCCTACTTTAAATCCCCAAGATAAAAGTATTAAAGTAATAAATTTATCTTGTTAATGATTTATTTGAAATTGTATTTTATTTTGTCTAATAAAAGCAAACTTACTATCTTCTGTATTTTCAAAAGCTCCTCTTTTTCCTACATTTCCTATCTTGGTTAATGGCAATATTATTTACTCAGTAGCTCAACTAGATATGTTTAAGTCATCCTTAACTCTTTCTCTATATTTCATGTTCTCAACCTTTCCTGAATCCTTGTCTATAAAAGATAAAGGACAAGCTCTTCAGCATAGCTTAAAATGTCCTTCATAATATGGTCACAAACATCTTCCCAATTTGTTTTGTTAGCACTTGCTTGTTGTCTATGACCTCAGATGGTGAATATTCACTATTCTGAATATCCATCATGCTTTTGAGCATCACTGTCTTTACACTTGCTATTCTCTTTGATTGAGATAGTTTCCTTTCTTTTCCAAGTAGTGAACTATCATTTATCTCTTTTTTGACATTTTTTTTTTAATTGAACTGTAGTTGATACACAATATGGGTCTTCCCAGGTGGAACTAGTTGTAAAAAACCCATCTGCCAAGGCAGGAGACATCAGAGGTACGGGTTTGATCCCTGGGCCAGGAAGATCCCCTAGAGGAGGTCACAGGAACCCACTGCATTATTCTTGCCTGGAGAACCCCTTGGCTAGAGCAGACTGGTGGGCTACAGTCCACAGGATTGCAAAAAATTTGGACATTACTGAAGCGACTTAGCATGCATGCATGATGTACAGTATAAGTTACAAGGGTACAATATAGTGACATAATTTTAAAAGGTTCTACTTCATTTGTACTTATTATAGAAATATTGCCCATATTCCCTGTGTTGTATGATATATCCTCCTTGTAGTTTATTTTATACATAATAGTTGTACCTCTTAATCCCCATATCTCTATATTGCCTCTTCCCCTTCTGTTCATTCTCTAAGATCTAGCTTAAAAAATAGTATCTTGTGAAGCTTTCCCTAGTGCCTATTCCATTCTGCACTCACATAACACATATAAAGAACATTTTTTAACATTGTATATTAGTTATTGATTGTCTGTTTCTTTCACTAACTGCAACACCACCGTATCTTACTTTATTCACCTCTGTATCTCAACTTATTCATTTAGGGCTTCCCTCATGGCTCAGATGGTAAAGAATCTGCCTGCAATTCAGGAGACCCAGGTTTGATTCCTAAGTGGGGAAGATCCCCTGGAGAAAGGAATGGCAATCCATCTAGTGTCCTTGCCTGCAGAACTCCAGGGACAGAGGAGCCTGGTAGGCTACAGTCCATGGGGTCGCAAAGAGTGGACACGATTGAGTGACTTTCAATTTCACATAGTAGGTACTCCATGAGTATTTTTATTAAATGAAAAAAATTATAACATTTAAATTAGCCTATGTTGTGTCCAATTATTGTGACCCCATGGATTATAGCCTACCAGGCTCCTCTGTCCATGGGATTTCCCAGGCAAGAATACTGGATTGGGTTGCCATTTTCTTTTCCAGAGGATCTTCCTGACCTAGGGATCAAACCCACGTCTCCTGCCTGGGCAGATGGCTTCTCTACCGGTGAGCCACCAGGGATGCCAATTCTACAAAGTACAGAGTACAATTAAATAATTAATTTTATTCTGTATTCTGACACATTTCACAGAGATAATCTCTTGAGGAAAATTGTTTGTAAATGAAATTGGAAATTGGACCATAACTCCGTATTTTCCAGGTTGCTAGATCTCTACTTTTAATAAATTCTCAATCATTCCTATCAGAGTTGTATCTGATCCATGACAAAATAAAAAATAATCTTTAAGCAAATATTTAATGCACTGTGGGGTTTGCTATATTTAAAATAACTCTGCTATGAATCCTTTCATAAACTTCAAAATTATAATATGAATAATTATCTCAAATTGTAGCTTCAGAACTTTTTAGGCTGTGGGATATAATAGCAAAACGGGCTGCATTTACTCTTTTTTTCAGTCAGGACTGACTTGAAACAATTTTTTGCAATGATTGCTATACTGAGGACACTGAAACTCTATTCAGTAGTTTAGAAATTTCTAACTTTGTATCATAGAGTTTTACGTATTGACAATAGGTTTTTTTTGTTTCTCACTGTTTTTCTTCTTGAGGGCAACTTATATTAAATTGGATGATTCAAAGTTCAGGTTGAAAAGTTTTGTACTTATGAAATATCTTCTCTTGTTTCGCTCTTATTTTCTTTCTTTTTCCCCCCTCTCTTTTAAATTCTCTTCCAGATTCAATACCAAATATGATGCCATTAAAGGGAGATTTTTTTAAACAATTATTAGAAAATCAAAGCATGCAATTATGTTGGAATATTAACTTCTACTGACACTTAAAATGTGAAATACCCATGTGTCTTCGTAGTCATTTGAAGAAAAGAAATATTTGAATATCAAATGAAGGATGATTTAGTACATTTTACATCAATGCAATAAATGCTAATTAGAGAGTAATACTTAAATGACTTCAAAATATGAACACTAACATTAGCTCTTGGAAACAACAGTAAAAGATGACTCATAAAATTAATCCTTAGGGTAACTGTTTTTGTGTAAGTTCTTCTATATGTGTGAAAAATTGGGAACATTGCTTCTTAGCTAAAATTTAATAAAATGGTCAAAGAAAAGTCTTTTTGTGAAAGGGTAAACCCTTAAGTTGTTTAGATAAAAAAAAAATTAAGAAAATGAACTCATTGCTATGGCTGCTTCTTGTCAAAATTTCATGGAAATGAATATAGTTCTCCTATAAAAATAAACATGAGATGAATTGCAAGGTTCACTGTTCATTTCCTTGCTGTTGGAGGTGCTGCTGTTGTTGTTGTTTTTTTTTGTAGCTGTAAATGATGCTAAATGAATGCAGACTAGAAAATAATGAATTTTATGCCAAGCAATCACAGAAGCAAGCAAACTTTCCCCTGTCATCCTATTTATGGAGGGATTTTTTTTGAAGCAATTGATACAGAAAAGTCTATAGAATTCATAATATTTGAATCAATCTGTCAGGCAAAGTCTATATTTTTGAGTATTACAGGCTCAAGTTTCTGTATTTGTGTTTATTTTGAGGATATTAGAAATTATAAAGAAGGGGTACCTTTTAGGTGAGCTAATACTAGTACTAGATTATATTTAGGGGTATTTGCGTAAACACAGATCTACTGATGAAATCCCAAGTGACTTTATCACTCAGTAAAAATATGCAGTAACCAGCTTTTACTCTGAATGCACTGCTTCAGTACGTGAAACAAATGAAACAAAATTTATCTTTTTAAAGGGGGGAAGCCATTTTTATTTCCACAAAGAATGAAATCTAAAATACTAAGCTTACTTGTCTCAAAAAGGTCTCAAAGCTCCAAACAGCCTTTAGTCAAAAGTAATTGTTCAATACATAACCATGCCTCTGTGACTGTTCTGTGAAGGGCCAGTAACTTGATCAAATATTTTTGTGCACTCATCTTAGAAACAGAAACTGAAAATTGCTTCAAAGATATTATTTTTGGATGCTTTAAACAAAGCCACAGACATGTTTTATCTGGTGGCCATAATGTGCCTGAGAGAGTATCTGTTTGCACTCAGGGGTATTCTTTAAATGGATTAAATTTAGTGTATTTGCATATGGAAAAATTGAAGAGGAATGAAGGTAGAGTTCTACACAAATGTCGGTTCTATGCACTGTGTTAAATTACAATAAAACTTTAATACCTATTTTAGGTTTTTGTGTTTTTTTTTCAGTTAATCATATGTAGAGCATTTAGGTATGAGGCACTGCAGGGAAAGTAAAATAGGAAGAATATGGTCCTACCTTTGAGAAGTTTGTGATCTAGTTAGGAAGAGTCCTGTGGAATTGACTACTTTGCTTGTTGTAAAACAAAGCTGGGCAAATGGTTTATAGGAGTACCGGTGGGTTTTGTAATGGCCACCAATTTATCAATCTCATTTGCTTTTTAATATTTGGAAAATCATTAGTGAAAGTACACTTGAGATTACTATAACAACCAGGATCTTGAAATCTTAGTTGTGTGGATCTTAACTTACTAATGAAGTTTAAAAATGAAGTTTAAAAATGAAGTTTAAAAATGAAGTTTAGTTGATTTACAATATTGTGTTAGTTTCAGGTATGCAGCATAGTAATTCAGCATTTTGCAGAATATGTTCCATTATAAGTTGTTAAAAGATAATGGGTATAATTCCCTGTGCTGTACAGTAAATCCTTGTTGCTTGTCTATTTTATGTAGAGTGGTTTGTATTTGTCAAACCCATACCCCTAGTTTGTCTCTCCCTCTTTCTCTTTCCCCTTTGATAACCATGTTTGTTTTCTGTGTCTGTGGGTCTTTGCTGTTTTGCATATACTTTCATTCATATTATTTTTTAGATTCCACATATAAGTGATCTCATCTAATGTTTTTCTATCTCTTTTTTTTATTTTTTAAATTAGTTTATTTATCTATTTTTTAACTTTACAATATTGTATTGGTTTTTGCCATACATTGACATGAATCTGCCATGGGTGTACATGTGCTCCCCTTCCAGAACCCCCCTCTCACCTCCCTCCCCATCCCATCCCTCCAGGTCATCCCGGTGCACCAGCCCCAAGCACCCTGTATCATGCAGTGAATCTGGACTGGCGATTTGTTTCACATATGATAATTACATGCTTCAGTGGCATTCTCCCATATCATCCCGCCCTCGCCCTCTCCCATAGAGTCCATAATACTGTTCTATATATGTGTCTCTTTTGCTGTCTTACATACAGGGTTATCTTTACCGATTTACTAAATTCCCTATATATGTGTTAGTATACTGTATTGGTGTTTTTCTTTCTGGCTTACTTCACTCTGTATAATAGGCTCCAGTTTCGTCCACCTCATTAGAACTGATTCGAATGTATTCTTTTTAATGGCTGAGTAATATTCCATTGTGTATATGTACCACAGCTTCCTTATCCATTCATCTGCTGTTGGGCATCTAGGCTGCTTCCATGTCCTGGCTATTATAAACAGTGCTACAATGAACATTGGGGTACACGTGTCTCTTTCAATTCTGGTTTTCTCAGTGTGTATGTCTAGCAGTGGGATTGCTGGGTCATATGGCAATTCTATTTCCAGTTTTTTAAGGAATCTCCACACTGTTCTCCATAGTGGCTGTACTAGTTTGCATTCCCATCAACAGTGTAACAGGGTTCCCTTTTCTCCACACCCTCTCCAGCATTTATTATTTGTAGACTTTTGGATAGCAGCCATTCTGACTGGCGTGAAATGGTACCTCATTGTGGTTTTGATTTGCATTTCTCTGATAATGAGTGATGTTGACCATCTTTTCATGTGTTTGTTAGCCATCTGTATGTCTTCTTTGGAGAAATGTCTGTTTAGTTCTTTGGCCCACTTTTTGATTGGGTCGTTTATTTTTCTGGAATTGAGCTGCAGGAGTTGCTTGTATATTTTTGAGATTAATTTTTTGTCTGTTGCTTCATTTGCTATTATTTTCTCCCATTCTGAAGGCTGCCTTTCACCTTGCTTATAGTTTCCTTTGTTGTGAAGAAGCTTTTAATTTTAATTAGGTCCCATTTGTTTATTTTTGCTTTTATTTCCAATATTCTGGGAGGTGTGTCATAGAGGATCCTGCTGTGGTTTATGTCGGAGTGTTTTGCTTATGTTTTCCTCTAGGAGTTTTATAGTTTCTGGTCTTGCATTTAGATCTTTAATCCATTTTGAGTTTATTTTTGTGTATGGTGTTAGAAAGTGTTCTAGTTTCATTTTTTTGCATGTGGTTGACCAGTCTTCCCAGCACCACTTGTTAAAGAGATTGTCTTTTCTCCATTGTATATTGTTGCCTCCTTTGTCAAAGATAAGGTGTCCATAGGTGTGTGGATTTATCTCTGGGCTTTCTATTTGTTCCATTGATCTATATTTCTGTCTTTGTGCCAGTACCATACGGTCTTGATGACTGTGGCTTTGTAGTAGAGCCTGAAGTCAGGCAGGTTGATTCCTTCAGTTCCATTCTTCTTTCTCAAGATTGCTTTGGCTATTCAAGGTTTTTCTGTATTTCCATACAAATTGTGAAATTATTTGTTCTAGTTCTCTGAAAAATACCGTTGGTAGCTTGATAGGGATTGCATTGAATCTATAGATTGCTTTGGGTAGTATACTCATTTTCACTATGTTGATTCTTCCAATCCATGAACATGGAATATTTCTCCATCTGTTTGTGTCATCTTTGATTACTTTCACCAGTGTTTTATAGTTTTCTATATACAGGTCTTTTGTTTCTTTAGATAGATACATTCCTGAGTATTTTATTCTTTTTGTTGCGATGGTGAATGGAATTGTTTTCTTAATTTCTCTTTCTGTTTTCTCGTTGTTAGTGTATAGGAATGCAAGGGATTTCTGTATGTTAATTTTATATCCTGCAACTTTACTATATTCATTGATTAGCTCTAGTAATTTTCTGGTGGCGTCTTTAGGGTTTTCTATGTAGAGAATCATGTCATCTGCAAATAGTAAGAGTTTTACTTCTTCTTTTCCAATCTGGATTCCTTTTATTCCTTTTTCTGCTCTGATTGCTATGGCCAAAACTTCCAAAACTATGTTGAATAGTAGTGGTGAGAGTGGGCACCCTTGTCTTGTTCCTGAGTTTAGGGGAAATGCTTTCATTTTTTCACCATTTACAATAGTGTTTGCTGTGGGTTTGTCATATATAGCTTTTATTATGTTGAGGTATGTTCCTTCTATTCCTGCTTTTTGTAGGGTTTTTATTGTAAATGGATGTTGAATTTTGTCAAAGGCTTTCTCTGCATCTATTGAAATAATCAAATGGTTTTTATTTTTCAATTTGTTAATGTGGTGTATTACATTGATTGATTTGTGGATATTGAAGAATCCTTGCATCCCTGGGATAAAGCCCAGTTGGTCATGATATATGATCTTTTTAATATGTTGTTGGATTCTGTTTGCTAGGATTTTGTTAAGGATTTTTGCATCTATGTTCATCAGTATATTGGCCTGTAGTTTTCTTTTTTTGTGGCATCTTTGTCAGGTTTGTCTGACTTAGTTCACTAAACATAATATTCTCTTAGTTTACCCACATTGCTGCAAATGGCAGTGAAATATTTGTCAACACTGCTGGAAGAAAGATCAATGCTATATCTATATTTTTAGATTGATTTTGGTGTAAGTAATGAGATGGCAAAATTTCAAAGAGATGTAAGTGGGTTATGTTACTAAAATGCATTAGAGCTGAGAATTTTATTTCTAAAAACTCACTTTTGAATTAAGCACACTTGTTGGTATGTGTTCTTTTTTAAATTAATAGTTTGAAAACTAATACCCAGCAGTTATGTGACCATATGCTGCCTTTTCAAGACTGATAAAAAAAGCAGAAAACAAATAAGGTACAATTGCATGTGTATATATTCTGCAAATGCTTACAAAACTGATTGGATGCCTAATGTTAGTGACTGATGAATTTGCAACAAGATTCTCTACTTCAGTGTAGCATAAAGTCAGTGTAGTATTATGTGACCTAGTTGAGAATAGTGCTGCAGAACTGACTACTTTATTTGTACTGGGAAATGGTGAGGGACAGGGAAGCCTGGCATGCAGCAGTACATGGGGTTGCAAAGAGTCAGACATGACTTGGTAACTGAACAACAACAACAGTATTATGTGTACATATACTACCTAAGTTTATTTCTATGAACTAGATGTCACGTTATCTATCATTAATGACTCTGGCCATTAATGAGGTTTGAATAACCCAAGAAAGGTTTAATAAACTAAAGGAATTCAGTTACTTTAACCAACATGATATCTAAATGAATAGACAAAATTTCCAGGAGTTGTGTTAATATAAAAGAAGATTCAAATCTCATAGTAATAATATTTGATAATGTAGGAAAATGCTTTGAATACAATGGAAGGAGGTAGGTATCATTTATCTCCTATTCTTGCTTTGATTTTGGCTTGTTTGCAGGAATGGTTTTGGGGTTGAAGTGGATTTTATTTACATAGTTGAGGTTTTTTGAGTTGAAAAATTGGGTCTGGAAAGAAAATACATGTTTGATGCCAGAACAACAACAATAAAAAATGAAAAATACCAGTTCTAGTTCACGTTAGTCCTTTATTATTTTATTTATTTTTTTCTTTTTTTTTCTTGTTATTTATATATTTATTTTATTTTTTTATTTTATTATTATTATTTTTTTTTAGTTGGGGGCTAATTACTTTACAATATTGTAATAGTTCTTGCCATACATTGACATGAATCAGCCACGGGTCCACATGAGCTCCCCCTCCCGGACCCCCCACCCACCTCCCTCCCCATCCCATCCCTCTGGGTCATCCCACTGCCCTGGCCCTGAGCCCTTGTCTCATGCATCGAACATGGAATGGTGTTCTGTTTCACATATGATAATATACATGTTTCAATGCTATTCTCCCAGAACAATACAGGTCACTCAATTAAATTGCTTTCTTTTTCTTTAGAGATAATTTTTGAATGTTCATAGAATATCTTATTTGTTGAGTTTATTTGCTCTATAACATTATTTATTATTGAAAATGTTTTGAAACCAGCTCATTATGGTCTATAAACTTCCTGCCTTATAATGTCAGAAGCAACTATATTGATTAAAGAATATTTTAGCATGCATATACATTTGAATGATTCATTATGAAGTAATGTGAAATTTTAACTTTATACAGTTAATATCATAATGCCTTAAAATCATCTTCAAATTATAGGATGAAAAGAAATGCTTTTATATTTTCTTACAAAGACTCTGAAGTTTAGCTTTTTACATTTAAATCATGAATTCATGCAAATTGTGTGTGGAAAACCATCACTGTAAACTGAAGGCAATCTCATTTCCCCAGTGATGTGAAATGCCACTTCTCTCATTTGTTGTGTCCATTTATATATGGATCTGCTTCTGAACTCTCTGGTTCATTCCATCAAGCAATTTGGTTTTCTCTTATATCACGTTGTCCTAATTCATCTAACATTATAATAAGCTCTATTTTTTCTGAGAGCAAGCCTGCCTTCCTTTTTTTTTGAGTATTCTAGGTATACTTGGCTCTTTGCTTTTCTATGAACATTTTAGAACTGACCTCAAAATTTACAACAAATCCTATGGTGATTTTTACTGAGATTGCATTGAATCTTTGCGTCAATTGGGAGAGAATTGATATTTTAAAAACTGCCTTTTCATTCACACACTGTTTTCATCAGTTTATCATCTGTAATGTTTTTTGTACTTATATAATTTTTTCTCTGTGGGTCATGAATCAATGTTTGTTAAATATATTCTAGGAACCTTACAGTATTTGCTGCTGTTGTGCTATTTTTACATTTTATAAAATGTTATGTTTAGAAGCAAGGCTCTTTCCTATTTGTTCATGGGATATAAGAATGACTTTTTAATATTAATCTTATAACCAACCATGTGACTCTTTTCTCATCAATTCCTACAAATTTTGGATAGTTTTTTTTTTTTTTACATTTTCTTGATTAAATTATCTATGACTAATAAATTTTGCTTCTTTCTTTCAAATCCCAGTTACTCATTCATTTTCAAGCCTGAAGCTGCCAGCTAGATATTCTCCCTAAATGTTGAACTAAAGCAGTTGAATCGTTGTCAAATGCCTGACTTTGAAAGAGATGCCTGTTAAATTTCACTCTTAACAATAACATTTGCAATATGCTTTTGTTAGGCTTAACAGGTTAAGTTCATTTCTTTTGCTGTTGCTAAGAGTTTTTATCCTGAATGAGTGTCTATTTTTCCTCAAATGCTGTTTTTCTGCATTGATATGATCATGTTTTTCCTTTTCTATAATTTTATTTATAATGTTCAATCATTCTTGAATTTGAGATAAATCTAAATTGTTCTTAGTAGATTACAGAGCTTATCCATTGTTTGATTTGAACAGATAGTATTTTGTCCAGAATTATCATCTCTGTGTTTATAAATTTTTTTTTAACAATATTTACTGAATCTCTATATCAAAGAGAAACTTCCAGACCAGTATACTGGTCTCACTAATTTGGGCAGTAAGCACCCCTCCTTTTTTCCACAATATGGAAGACTTTATATAAGCTTAGATAGATTTAGAATACATATTAGAAACATATTAGAAAGCATATTAGAACTTGCATGGTAAATCACCCAGACCTGGAATTTTTTCTTTTTAGTTATTAATCAATTTTTATGATAATTCTAGACTTTGTACTTCATCTTAAGAGTTTTCAGTTCTTGGACATCCTTGTGATTGGTTGGTGGTGAAGTAACTGGGTGATGTTTCAGGAATCTCAGTCATCAACCTTCCGTTCCAACCTCTCAGATCTATATGCAGGTAGTCAGCAGTTAAATTCTTCTAGCTGATGAGAATTTTAGGCTCTGCAAAACAGCTGAAGGATATGGCTCAGGATATTATCTATAGCCTTTGAAGAGAAACTAAAGGCCCTTGATCTTAGTTTTATGGCTAAACTATTATTATTTTGTCTTGCTTGACTGTTTTCCTTTATTTCTATGTTTACTCATTTCTGTGATTAAATTATTTGCTCTTTATAACTTGGAAAAGGCCTAGGAAGTTAAAAATTTTCTACAAACAAGAGGCAGGGGACACAGGAGAGTTGTGTCCTTGGGAAGATCTCCACAGGGTCCTGCTCAGTGTCACTAAGACTCTAGTTAGAATTTATTGGATCTTTTCATTCCATCCTCCCTGTCCAGGTAAACCTCATTACCTCGGAGATATTGCAGGTTCAACTCCGGACCACCACAATAAAGTGAGTCACATAATTTTTTTGGTTTTCCAAAAGTTTACACTACACTGTAGTCTATTAAATGTACGATAGCATTATATCTTTAAAAAACCAATGTACATACCTTAATTAAAAATATTGTTAAAAAATGCTAACCATCATCTGAGCCTTCAACAAATTGTAATCATTTTTGCAATAGTAGTGTTAAAGATCACCGACTACAATTCACTGTGATGAATATAATGATAATGAAAAAGCTTGAAATTTTGCAAGAATTACAAAAATGTGACACAGAGATATGAAGTGAGCAAATGCTGTTGGAAAAATGACGCCCGTAGACTTGCTTGATGCAGGGTTGTAACAAATCTTCAATTTGTAAAAAATGCAATATCTGTGAAGCACAGTAAAGGAAAGCACATTAAAATGAGGTATGCCTGTATATATTTCATTTTTATATTTTCTGTCCCTTTCTATTTCTTTTTGTTGTGGAGAATTTTCAGATACACCTTTACTAATGTCTCTTTGGCTGTGTTTGTTCTGCTACTAAGCTTGTTTATTCACCTCTCACTGCTCTCACATCCACCTCAGTTTGCTCCTTCTGCGGGAGGGATGATGGACCTTCCTGCTTCTAGTGAGTACTGCATGCATCGAGAACTATGTTATCCATTATCTAGTTTATTTAGTGTAGAAGAATCTCTCAGATAATTTAGTTTGCCACACTGCCAGATGGAGAACCCTCATACTCATCCTTTTTTTAAAAAATTTTTTCTATTAATTTATTTATTTTAGTTGGAGGCTAATTACTTTACAATATTTTAGTGGTTTTTGCCATACATGGACATAAATCAGCCATCGGTTTACATGTGTTCCCCACCTTGAACCCCCTTCCCACCTCCCTCCCCATCCCATCCCTCTAGGTCATCCCATTGCCCCAGCCCTGAGCATTTGTCTCACGCATCGAACCTGGACTCATTCTTGGAGGATGGTTGAACTAGTATAGAATTCCTTCAGCTCTTTAGAGCTGTCATGTCACTTACTTCCTAGCATTTAGTTTTTGCTAATGAAAATTCTCCTGCTAATGCACTTATTATTCTTTGGTGAATAACCATCTTTTCTTTATGGTAACTTTTAAAATTTGTATTCTGTTATGCCATTCAAATTGGTAGTTTTAAATTCTAGTTTGGTAATTGGAAGTCCTTTTGATTTGAGGTCTCTTTCCTTTCTTCATTTTGGGAAAAAACAATCAGCCATAATATCTCTAATATTGCTTCTCTTTCACCTTTTTTTGAGGGGTGGATAAATACCTTTTCAACCTGCCTTGGAGACTCTCAATTATTTTCCATGTCTGGAAAGTCTCTCTCCTCTCTTTCTTCCTCCCATTGTTTTTCTTTCTTTTTTTAAAATATATTTTACCCTCTGCCATTGTCCATAGTGAATATCACTCTCTTCCAAGTTAATAATTTATTAACTCAAAATATTATATCTGACCTATCAAGTTTTAATTTCAGTGACTATATTGTCAATTATTAAAAAATGTTGATTAGTCGATTTTCATTTCTTCCTGCACATGTTTTATGACATATTTTTTGAAAAGTATTTGTTTTGTTTTGGTTTGTTTGGTTATTTGTAGCATTAGTTCCCTTCACATATTGTGGAGTTTAACCTAGCACCCTGTCTTCCATGAGATATTGTTTTCCTCTCTTTGCTTTTCTTGGCTTGTAGTTTTGTAGCTGCTACCACATGGCTCCTGGACCCTCTTCCACAAAGGGGGTCTTACTTCAGTAATTCATTTTTGTTTTTCTGTGAGGGCTTTTGGAGAGTTTCACAGACAATGCACCTTGTCCAGTGTGGCTTGGCTTAGGATCCAGTTTTGAAGCCGTGACCTTCCTTGTTAAGTTGATAGTTTTATATAAGCTATCCCCACATACACCAGAGCATGTGCTTGATATACAGTGAGGTCCAACAATACTGAAACGTCAGAGTTAGGAACAGAGAAATAGTTTCTTTTTTCAAGTTTATTTATTTTTCATTGGGGGATAATTGCTTTACAATACTGTATTGGTTTCTGCCGTACATCAACATGAATCCGCCATAGATATACACGTCTCTTCCCTCTTGTACCTCCCTTCCACCTCCCGCCCTACCCCACATCTGGAACAGAGAAATGCTTATTGCAGAGCCAAGCAAGGAAAATAGGGTGGGGGGTTCATGCCCCCTAAACCCCTGAAATCCCTGAAGGTTTTCAGCAAAGCATTTTTAAAGGTGAGGGAAAGGGGGCCTCTTAGGATATGTGAGCATTTCGTGCACAGTTCTCTGATTATTTTGATCTTGAGCTAACAGGGCAGTTAACATCAATCCTTAGACCCCATTAAGTCCTGGGGGCAATGCGTTCATAATCATCAAATACTGTAGTTAATTTCTTCCATTTGGTGGTGGTCTTTAGCCTCTGAAAAATTCAGGAAATATGCATGAGTTACTATTATCTGGGTCCTTCAGAGAGGAGCTAAAGCAGAAGATATGGGGGAGGGAGTCTGTCTGGGGAAGGCCCCATAGGATCTTGCCAGTTACATTTTCTGGAACAGTTTGTCTGCCTCCTTTTAGGCACCAAGAAGGCCAGTCCTGGCTCATTTCTGAACAATAACTCCGGTTAAGTTTTCCCTTCTTCCCTTCACCATTTTTGTTCCCTGGTGCTTGTTCCTGCTTCTGGACTCAGAGCAAGGAAGCCTGCAGCTTGAGAACTATTTGCCACTTGATGTTCCTTTTCCATTTTCTGTTCACAGAAGTATTTTCTTAATTTCTGTGAAGGTATTTGGATTTAGTTATAGTTGATTTAAATATGTATATCCTGGGACATAGATAAACCATTTTTATGGCAATCTTTAATGCTTAATTTTATGATACTAATAAAATTATTTTGAAAGTGATGAAAATTAATTGACTATACTTGCTGTGTTTAGTAAAAGTTTAAATTGCATACTACTTTAAAAAATATTTTCAAATGTTCTTTTTCAATGTGATTACCCCTAGAGGTATCTCATTATACATCCTTGGATAACTTTATTTTGGGTGTTATCTAAATACTGCAATATGATATAGTGAAAGCAAAAATGATTTTATTGCCAGGCAGAAGTAGGTTCTCATCTCAATTTCAATAGCTGAGGGATTGAGGAAGTTTCTAAATTGTGTTTTCTTTCTGAAAACAAAATGTCACTTCAAATATGAAAGAGGAATTAGATCAACATGCAATATAATTCTTATTCAGCCTTAGTTCATAAAAAGACAGAAACTACTTGGCATACAGATCTTCACTTATTTATTCCTCTCGTGGTCATGGCATGAGTCACTAGTTAAACTTTGTTGTTTCCATCTGAGCCAAGATCGACTGCAAAATTTTCAGCAAAGAGCATCTACTAGCTGATAAAAGATGACATTGCAGAAAACTGATATATAATTTTAGCTCTATCCTATCCCTTTCACCTTTTTCACGTTTTTTCTAATATACTGCTTTTATTTATTGGTGATATGCATCTAGCAAATAAATGTATTCATAAGGCCAGGGAAATGTTAATATCTCATATGATTTAATTTCAGATGTGTCACTTTTCTTAAACAGATTAGGCTACAGAATAAGTCATTTTACAGAATGCATTCTATTTGAGTGGCAATAATTATCAACTGGTAGAAAAAGATATGGATAAGAAATGGCTCAACAGAATCATAGTTTAGCATAAAAGCACTTGAGAGAGCACATTCTGCAAACGGCGAAGAGGTGTTAGAAAAAGTTTTTCATGAGAAAATAATGTTATGATAAAAGTCTGCATTTAATGATGTTAAAAAAAATATATGTATATATATTTCCCTGATAAGAACTCCCAAGAGGAAGAAATAATATTTTCCCGAAGCAGTTAACCATGGAACACTTTTCTTTGGGATTTAAATATTTACATGCCCACTATGTTGTGCTTGCCAATCCTTTCCAACTTCTGGGCAGTCAATCTTAATAGTTTTTGCCTGTTCCATACCAGTTGCTAAGCATTTTGTAAATCACATTATATAGAATATATCTTAGAAAATTCTATTTGAAAGATTGTGTCACTGATGAGTAAATATTATATATGATTGGGGACATTCATTATATTTGTCTATTTTAAATAGTTTCAAATTTGTTAATTTTTGCAAAATAAGTTTAACTTTGTATGTAGACTGTTATGTGACATATAAAGTGACATTCTAGGCATTTTGTTTGTAAAAATGCATTTATTTGAAACACAAACAATTCATGTTAGTAGAGGAATTTTGGAAAACACAGATAAATAAGAATTTAAAAATTAAAATTAAAAAATAAATTTGGGATATTTTGCCCCTATTCCTTTTGATTTTTGCTGTTGTTCGGTCGCTAAGTATGTCTGACTCTTTGTGACTTCATGGTCACTGTAGTTTGCCAAGCTCCTTCTGCCCATGGGATTTCTCAGACAAGAATACTGGAGTGGGTTGCTATTTCTTTCTCCAGGGAATCTTTCCAACCCAAGGATCGAACCCTTGTTTCCTACATTGACAGGCAGATTCTTTACCACTGAGTCTCCAGGGATGCCCAGTACAGGTATTAATAAAAACACTGAACATTATATATTAAACAAACATAAGAAAACTCTGAAACATAGAAGGAGGAAGGCAGACTACCCAGGAATTTTGAGACCTGAGAAACAATATAGTGATGAATTTCTTGGGTTTCTTCTTTCCTTTTATATCCCAGACTTGGAGCTGAAGAAGCAAGCCATCTGAAACATCAAGGGTAGAGACCTAATTAAAGATCAAAAAACAAAAAAAAACAAAAAAACTTTTACTCTTTTAATCACTCAAAACACTGCAATCTCACAACTTTTCCGCTGAAGAATACCCTTCTTTCAGAAGCCATCAATGAATTCTATATTGCAAAATTCGACATGTAGTGCATTAGTTTTCCATTCATGTTGTAACAAATTACCACAAAATTAGTGGCTTATAACAATGTAAATTTATTATTTTATAGTCTTAGAGACCATAAGTATGAAATGAATCTGCAGGACCACATTCCCTTTCTCTAGGGGAGAATCCATTTCCTGGTGTCTTCCAGCTTCTGCAGGTCTTTAGTAATCCTTGGCTCATCTCTCTTTATCACCTTTCCCTCTTCACATCTCCTTCTCTGACTCTGATGCTTCTGTTTCCCTTTTATAAGGACCCTTGTGATTACATTGGGTTTGCTCAGGTAATAATCCAATAAAATTTCCCATCTCAGGATCCTTAATCACAGTTATAAAATTCCTTTTGCCCTTTGTGAAGGTATCATATTCACAGTTTCTGAGAATTAATACCTGAATATTTTGGAGGGCCATCATTTTGCCTATCAAATATTGCTTTCCTTGAATTCCATGATTCTATACTGCCTTAATTTATATTTCTTTAGTAATTGGTCATTTCTTCTCAATTTTCTTTCCAGGATTTTATTCCCTATTCTTTCCTTATTGGGTCTTTTCAGGTTCTCTTCTTCTTTTCAGGTTCTGCTCTATCTTCTCCTGGGCAATTTAGATCATCTTCTGTGTGAATCCTAAATATGTCTATATTTCTGACTCTGACATTGAAATTTCACACAAATGACACATCTCAAATATAGCCTATCTCAAACTGGAATCATTTTTGTATCATCAAAGTTAAATAATTTTGCATCCTTAGTGGATGTCACCTCCATGCACTCTTGAGCAAGTCAAAGATAGGTTATCTTAGATTTCCTAATCTGCCTCACAAAGTACATTGTTTAATTCCTCTATAAAGATCCACATAAATAAATAAAGACCGGTTTAGGTCTCCTTGTCTTTTTCTCAGATTTTGGCAACAGACTCCCAAGTTTTGTTGTTGTTGTTTAGTCACTAAGTCACCTCTGACTGATTTGCAACCCCATGGACTGTAGGCCACCAGGCTCCCCTGTCCTTGGAATTTTCCAGGCAAGAATACTGGAGTGGGTTTCCATTTCCTTCTCTAGGGGATCTTCCTGACCCTGGTATTGAATCTACGTCTCCTGCATTGGCAGGTGGATTCTTTGCCTCTGAGCCACCAGGGAAGATCCTATCCAAGTTTGTTTCCTTCTAATTTGTTCTCCACATTATAGCCTATGACACTCCTATTTAAAACCCTCCAGTGACTTCTCAATGATGTAAGATAGAGATGAAACCACATGCTCAAACTTGGTGTAAAAACTATATATTTAGTTCCCTGGCTTTCTCTCTAGCCTCGTCTCTCACTGTATTATTTCCTTACAGGCGCTAATAATGTCTCTTTCTCTCTCATTCTGCCACCATTTATCCTTCCTCCTGAGGCTCCTATATGCAGTTTATGCTATTTCTTCTGTCTAAAAGATATTTTTCTCACCTGACACCTAACTAGCTGTTATTTTCCTTTCAGTTTTCCGTCTCTTCCAGGAAGCATTTTACATACATGTGACTTCAGGTCACATGTATTTTCTTAAAGGCTCCTGTAACACTAGTATGCCTTGTACATTGTTACCCTCATGCCCTTTCATAACTGCCCATCATCAGCAGTAGACTGTAAACATTGTGAGGGCAGACATATAGAGTTTGTAATAAATATACATTAATTATCTGATGAAAGAAGAAATAAATTATAATATTTTACGAAGTACTAATTGTGTATGAAGGATTGTAAATCTTATATACTATGGAAAATAGAAACATTCTTAAGTGGAAAGTCTCATGTTTTCTTAAAAAGAGAGGCAGAGAGGAAAACAACCAGGACAATCTTTAATGTTACTTGAGATAAAGTATTAATGCAAATGTATCATTGGTTGGTTGATATTTTTGATATTTTTAACCTTGAGAAATTTAACCATTTATGGTCTTTATCAAGGAACTTTCATACAATAAAGTATAAATAAAATTCCTTGTTGTTTTTAGAGCTGACAAACCTCATTTTGATTGCCAACTATGTAATTATGACTACCTGTAAAATGGGGATGAAATACTTGCTGAATTTAATTGTAGAGGGCTGAAAATAAGAAACTAGTTTATTTGGGGCCTTGAGGATTGTAATTTGGGGAAAAAAATTGTTGTCCTAGAAAGAGAAATAGTCAGGGGATTATAAAGACAAAAAGCCACAAGATTGTTAAAGTTGTGTGCTTAGTAGCTCAGTTGTGTCCTACTCTTTGTGACAAGAATACTGGAGTGGGTAGCCATTTCCTTCTCCACGGGCTCTTCCCACCGCAGGGGATCCAATCCAGGTCTCCCACACTGCAAGCAGATTCTTTATGGTCTGAGCCACCAAGGAAGTCCAAGAATACTGGAGTGGGTAGCCTATCCTTTCTCCAGGGGATCTTCCCGACCCAGGATGCCTGGTGGTAATTGTGACTGACTCTGACACAAGTTGGGAAATATTTGTCCTTAGTAGTAATAATGAGTTATTTTGGAGTAAGGGCCCTGATATGTATCTTTAGTTTCTGGCAGATATTCTGGATACCTTTGTTAGGACGATAGTACTCAAAAGGTTTGATTCCATCCAGGCACAAAAGTCTTGTATGAGTCACACTTCCTCAGGGGCCTCCTGGTTCCATTTTAGAGAACTCTCTTGGCAATACTCCATTTTGATTTTCCTTTCATAAGACAAGATTCCATTGATTCTTATAATGATTACAAAAAAGGTTTGATATTTGCATCTTCATTTCAGTAGTATCCTTTTCTGTAAGTCTTAAAGTGAAATGAAGTCTCTCAGTCGTGTCTGACTCTACGACCCCATGGACTGTAGCCTACCAGGCTCCTCAGTCCATGGAATTTTACAGGCAAGAACACTGGAGTGGGTTGCCATTTCCTTCTCCAGGGGATCTCCCCAACTCGGGGATTGAACCTGGGTCCTGCATTGTGGACAAACGCTTTACCGTCTGAGCCACCAGGGAAGCCCAAACACAACTTAAATTGGACTTTAAAGTTTCATGAGCTTGACAGAGCTCTAAATTGTATGAAAATAGCCTGTATGTTAAAACTGCTAAGCTCTGAGCATCTGTGTTCTTTGGTGCCCTATTTCCTTTGGTTTGAAGTTCAGAATGAGAGATATTAAGTTGCAAATGTAAAACAAAAAGCTACAAAAATATGCTCCAATATAAAAGCTGTTATAAAAAAGTAATCATTCTTGAAACTCTGTAACTGTTTTGCAGATGATTTATTCACGTTCTTTCTCTAATCAGAGAATTTTCTACACAGTCACAGAGTGAGATTGTTTCCTTGAGGCAAGAAAGAAATACAGAGGTCCTGACAAATAAGATGTTTCCTTAGGGAAGGGAACTACAGTAAACACTCAGAAGTTCTTGCCTTAACAAGAAAACCTTTAAAAGTAAATGTAAAATGGCAAAAAGTAGTGTGGGTTACTGGATTTTAACCACATTACTTAACATTTAATCTTTTATTATCTGGTCATTTAAAAAAATGCTTCATATATGTTAAAATATGTGGACAAAGAATATTGCCTGCCATATCAGCAAACAAAGAATGTTGCTGCCCTCAAGTCATCAGCCACTGCAGCCACCCCTCTTGTTGAATGCTGAGTGGACTCAGGATGGGAAAGAGCAGGATTCTGGGCCTAGATAGTAAAGGTGCATATCAACGAGTCCAATCTCTTGCATCTTCCCATATATAGAAAAGTGCTAAATTTATTAACTTGAGAAGTCTATGTTTTTTAATTAAAAGTAATAACCTCAATATGCAGATAACACCACCCTTATGGCAGAAAGTGAAGAAGAACTAAAGAGCCTCTTGATGAAAGTGAAAGAGGAGAGTGAAAAAGTTGGCTTAAAGCTCAACGTTCAGTAAACTAAGATCATGGCATCTGTCCCATCACTTCATGGGAAATAGATGGGGAAACAGCGGAAACAGTGTCAGACTTTATTTTTGAGGGCTCCAAAATCACTGCAGATGGTGATTGCAGCCATGAAATTAAAAGACACTTATTCCTCGGAAGGAAGGTTATGACCAACCTACATAGCATATTTAAAAGCAGAGACATTACTTCGTCAACAAAGGTCCGTCTAGTCAAGGCTATGTTTTTTCCAGTTGTCATGTATGGATGTGAGAGTTGGACAGTGAAGAAAGCTGAGCGCCGAAGAATTGATGCTTTTGAACTGTGGTGTTGGAGAAGACTCTTGAGAGTCCCTTGGACTGCAAGAAGACCCAACCAGTCCATCCTAAAGGAGATCAGCCCTGGGTGTTCATTGGAAGGACTGATGTTGAAGCTGAAACTCCAATACTATGGCCACCTGATGCAAAGAGTTGACTCATTGGAAAAGACCCTAATGCTGGGAAAGATTGGGGGCAGGAGGAGAAGGGGACAACAGAGGATGAGATGCTTGGACGGCATCACCGACTCAATGGACATGGGTTTGGGTAAACTCCGGGAGTTGGTGATGGACAAGGAGGCCTGGCATGCTGCGGTTCATGGGGTTGCAAAGAGTCGGACACAACTGAACGACTGAACTGAACTGAATCTCAAAAAAAAAAAAAAAAATCATCTTTTGATGTTCTAACTATCTGTTTTTTGTTGCAAAACTCCTATTATCCAGGCACCTCCCCTACTTTTGTGAAGCAGTTCTTTAGAGCTATCTGAGAGGCTGTCTTCCTGGCCTAAGTCCTCAGAAAATCCGTGGAATGAAACATAATTCTCAGTTTTTAGGTTGCACTTCTTTTTTACAGTTGACAAGTAATTATTGCTAATACTACTACTCCTTTGTAGACAAAGATTGTTCAGTCTTAAAATTTTATTCATATATATACAAGCAAGAGTTAACTGAGTTTTGAGGAAGTCACTGTAAGTAAATGTAGGACAGAGCTATATATAGAAAGGAATCCAGGATACTAAGGGGTCTTTAAAGTAAAAGAAATAATAAAGGCTATATAGAGGAAAAGACATTTTATTTTTAATCAAATCTTCATTACCAATGTTGGGCAAGTAATTTCCATTTTTAAAAGTCAGTTTACGTATCTTTAAAAGAGATTTCTTCCTGGGAAAGCAGGAAGGATGCCTGTTTCAACTGGTGCAATAATCCCTTGTTGTCCACGGGTGTCATTTCTAAGACCCTCACAACCCACTCAAGTATTCTTGCCTGGAGAATCACCATGAACAGATGAACCTGGAGGGCTGCAGTCCATGGGGAGGCAAAGAGTCGAACACAACTGAGCAACTAAGCACAGCACACAGACACCAACATCTGAGGATGCTCAAGTTCCTTATATAAAATGGTGTAGTATTTTCATATAACCTACACATATCCTCCTGTATACTTTAAATCATCTCTAGATTACTTATAATTCCTGATACATTGTAAATGCTATGTAAATAGTTGTAAATACAGTGCAAATCCTATGTAAATAATTGCTAGTATGCAGCAAATCCAAGTTTTTCTTTTTGGAATGTTCTGAAAAATTTTTTGAATATTTTCCATCCACAGTTTGTTGAATCCATGGATGTGGAAGAAGACAGACTGACTGTATTCCATTTTCCTGTTGTATTCTGAGTCAAAATATCAAGGGGACAAGGAGTGGGAGTGGGGTTTCTCTATGAGATGCAGTAAACATTAGCTAGATTCCAGTGGTAATAATCAAAGACATCAGTTCTCACATGTTTGTTTTTAACAGTTGTGAGAAAGCAACAAAGTGAGTGTTAGCCCATATTAGCAAATGTGTATAGACTCAGACTTCAAAATCTGAAATAACTGGACCTGTGAGTATTGTGCATGTGAACAGGTGTTGGAAGGGGAAAAAAGAATTACTAGTCTGGAGGAATAGTAAATAGAAAATAAATGCTTAGAGATATCTGAGATGTTTAAAAAATAAAACTTAGATCAGGTTCCATTTGATGATATTTTAGTTAAATATCAAAGCTTTTTCATAGTTCGAAATTTCTCAGGACAAATCTCTTTAAAATGTCATGGATGACAGGTTTGTAAAACTGTGTGAACCCATCATCCTCTTGAAATGCTAAACACTGATGGTTCTAAAGAAAGTAAAGGCAATTCTCTTGAATTTAATAGAAAATTTTGGGTTTTTTTCATTTTAAGCTCAATACATCATCACATAGAGGTTGAAAATTCTTAAAGGGAAAGGAAATATTGAATTATGCCAACTTATCTCAAAAGAGGATTAACTGGTATATGAAAAAAGATGTAAAAAATGGATTAATGAAGAACTAGATGCTTAAATGTGATCAGAAATATTGTGAAAAAGAACTGAGTATTGAACCAAGAGTGAATAGCTGTAGATATTGAGTTTCTCAGACTATGAATCCATATCATAAAACATGAGTGATTGTGTGATCACTTACCTGACAGCTTTGAAACCAATACATTCTTTAACCTAACATCATAGAAAAAGAATAATAATTTCCAAATTTTATCATAATCAGGCCACTCTAATTCCAAATTTCTCTGGGGATTTTCTTCTTTTCTAATTGTGCTGGATGGTACCTTTAATTTTGGACTGAAACACACTGAAAATTTTCACATCTTTTTTCTCTTACTGTTGTCTTCAAGAATAGTCTGAGAGATGTTTTCAAACTATGTAAATCGAAGAACTGGAAGCAAATCTGTCTCACACCTTCTCTTTGATCCTGTGTCCTATGCCCTCAAATGTGTCTGTCCATTTCAGAAAGAAAATGGGGTTTCAACTTTGTTTTCCAATTTTCCAATATGACTTTCAAAGGCATTAAGATAATCCTTTCCATTTTGCTAAAAGTTATTTTTGTCCTGTTTTTTCCTCCATTCTCAGTTATTATTATAAATATTCTGAATCATTAAAGTTTTTGTGTGTAATGTTACTTTGGGATTTAGCCTTACTTGTGAAAATGGTGAAAATCCTAAACTTTTTAGGAAATAAGGAATTCCAGCCTTGAAGGGCATTGAGGTTTTCAGCATCATAACAGTTTCTAACTTCTTAATATACAGTAATTAATTAGATCATCAGCTAGACATATCCTGTTTATTGCTCTTTTAGATTAAAATAAATTAAAGCAGAAAAGAAACACAATTTAATTGGCCTGAGATAAGTTGTTATACTGTTAGTACAACAGTTCTCTTGGAATTTAGTAATCATAATTATGCAAATCTTAATTAGGTAATTATTGTTGTGCAATTTTTCTCAACTTAAGGGGGAAAATTCATTGGAACAATCAACCATATCATGCTGTGTCAGAAACTTTAAATCAGAAAAAATTTTAGAGTAAGTTGTAGAGTGCTTTATTATTTATAGAGTATAACGTAATTCCCTAATCAACTAACAGAGGAAAAGTCTGAAAATACTCCTTGCTTTGATATTTGTTCTTTTTTGTAGTTGCCAAAGTGTTGCTCTGATTTGTCACTATAAGACTGATGGAAGGAAGACAAGTCATCATGTGTGGGTGATTTTTCATCAAAGTAGACACCTGATAAAAGAGGCTCATGAAGTCTTTGTTCTTTCACGTATAAATTTTGAATATAATTTGAATAAATTTTTGTGTTAGCCCATCAGAAATTGAGTTCAATCATTTTGTTTCTACTTTTGATATACAAAAATCAAAGAAGGAGAAGGAACTGAGTGTTTATACCATATCATTGTATGCATTCCTAGAAATTTAGATATTTTGCAAAATAGAAGAATGTACAATTTTGAAAATAGTAGAGTTAGTTAAAATAAAAATTTCTAACCAAAGAAGTAGCAAAAGCAATGAGAGGTATTTCAGGTGAATAAGCCAGAAAGGCAGTTCAGCATGAATAGAGACTACTTCAGTAGACGGGGTAAAATGGCTTGTGACATTAAGATAGTAGATAGCAGTGGATGTCTGAGCCAGTAGAGCATTCATTGAGATGGTCAAAGAGGAAGAAAAATCTGCTTAGAGATTGGATCTGGCAAAGCTATAATAATGCCTTTTAGGAGATCTGTGTTTACATCACTGAATTTTTTTTTTTTCGTATAGAATTAGTGAATTTGCTTTATAGCCTCTTGGCTTCTTCATCAATGAATTAAACATATTTTCCCGTTTATTCTAATTCATGTTTCTAAATTTTGAAAATCATACTTTGATTTTTTTGGAGATTGTACTAAAGATTTCCAAGTAAATACACATTCCAGAGCCCTTTAAACTACCTGGTGGCTCAGATGGTAAAGAATCTGCCTTCAGTGCAGAGACCTGTGTTTGATCCCTGCCTTGGGAAGATCCTCTGGAGAAGGAAATGGAAACCCATTCCAGTATTCATGCCTGGAGAAGTCCATGGACAGAGGAGCCTGGTGGGCTATAGTCCATGCAGTTGTAAAGAGTCAGATATAACTGAGTTACTAACACTCAGCCTGAAAATAAACATACTTTCTCTCTCCTGAAGCAGATCCCAAGGAGCAATAGGATTTTACCTTCATTGACTCTTTGTTTCTCCTTGCACCCCTGATTCTGTGCCTTTATATTGATTCTGTTTCTGGTTTCTTACAACCTGGGAGTTATTCTTAATTTGCCATTAATGTATGTGAATTTGGTTTTTTGGGTCTATTTGTTGGTCTTTTATACACAGAAACCTATCCTGTTGGGTGAGAGATGACGGAAAATTCCATTTGTTTTATTCAAGAATACATCAGCCTTCCAATGAAAAGATAAAAAGCATTCTGAGATCCACATTTGTGAGCACTTTTGTTTGCCATGTTTATTTTAATCAATGACTAAGGGTGTAGAACTAAAGCCACAAGCTGTGTGTCTATGTGTCTGTAATTGCAAAAAGTTTTTATCTTTTATTTTGTGTTGGAAATATTCTCTTCTTGAAAAATAAATAAACTAGATTTAAAGATTTCATAAATTAAGGAGTTCTATATTGATTGGTTTGTAGAAGCTAATAAGGTGTACATAAATCTAATATAAAGAAACTAAAATTTCCTATAAAATAAAGAAAGTAGATATCTCATACTTTAGATATGGCACCCTTATAGAACAAATAACAGAAAATGCCAAAAGAATTCTTTTCATTGAAAATGCCCATTTAAAGCATTTTTTAAAAAACCACAGGAATCCCAACTTCAATAATTAAAGCAAAACTTTAGACAATTCTGACTACTTTGACAATGTTTTTTTGCCTATCTCTATTACTTTATTTTTAATTGAAATATACTTGATTTACAATATTACATTAGTTTCAGGTATACATCATAGCGATTCAGCATTTTTATATATTATACTCCAGTTAAAATTATTATTGCAGAATAATGGCTTTGTTTCCCTGGAAATAATATACCTTTGTTATTTATTTATTTTATACGCAATAGTTTGGATCTCTTAATCCCCTACCCCATCTCATCCCTCCCCCCATTCTTTTTCCCCACTGGTCACCCCTAATTTGCTCTCTATGTAAGTGAGTTTATTTCTGTTTTGTTATATTCATTTGTTTTATTTTTTAAATTGCATATATAAGTGATTTCATAGAGTATTTGTCTTATTTTATTAAGCATAATACCCTCTAGGTCCAACCATGTTGCAAATATCAAAATTTCATTTTTTTTTTTTGTGACTGAGAGATATTCCACTGTTTGTGTGTGCGCACACATACATTGTGTCTAATGATGAACATTTAGGTCACTTCCATATCTTGACTATTATGATAATGCTGTTGTGAACATTAGAGTGTATGTATCTTTATGAATTAATGTTCTTGTTTTCTTTGATATATAACCAAGATTGGAATTGCTGGATTATATGGTAATTCTAATTTTAGTTCTTTGAGGAAGCTCTATACTGTTTTCTAATGAAGCTGTACTAGACTTCTCTTTCCTCCACATCTTTGCCAACATTTGTTATTTTGTGGTCTTTTTGATGATAGAGGTTAGGAAAGGTGTGAGATGATATCTCATTCGGTTTTGATTTGTAATTCTCTGATAAATGGCATTGTTGAGAATCTTTCAAGTGCCTGTTAACTACCTGTATGTCTCCTTTGGAAAAATATCTGTTCAAGTCCTCTCCCCATTTTTATTCTGGTTTTCTTTTATATTGAATTGTATGAGCTGTTTGTATATTTTATATATTAACCCCTGATCAGTTATATCATTTACAAATGTTTTCTGCCATTTAGTAGGTTGTCTTTCCTTTCCTTTTCTTTCTTTTTTTGATGTTTTTATGCTGTGCATAAGCTTTTAAGTTTAGGTAGGTCTCATTTGTTTTTGTTTATTTTGCCTTAAGAGACAGATCCAAAAAATATTGCTATGGTTTATGTCAAAGAGTTTTCTGCCTTTGTTTCTTTTAGGAATTTTCTGGCCTTGTATTTAGATCTTTACTCCATGTTGAGTTTATTCTTTATATGATATGTGAAAATGCTCAAATTTCATTTCTTGACATGTAGCTGTCCAGTTTTTCAAGCATCACTTATTGAAAAGGCTGTTTTTTCCCCATTGTATATTTTTGCCTTCTTTGACATAGATTAGTTGACCAAAGTGTGTGGGTTTACTTCTGGGTTCTCTATCCTGTTCTGTTGATTTTTGTGTCTGTTTTGGGCCAGTACCAGCTGTTTTAATTACTATACTCTTGTACTATAGTCTGAAGTCATGGAGTATGCTGTTTCCAGCTTTTAATTTTTCTCAGGATTGTTTTGGTAATTCTAGGTTTTTTGTGGTTCCATGTAAATTTTAGTACTGTTTATTTTATTTTTGTGGAAACTGTTACAGGTATTTTGATAGCATGCATGCGTGTTAAGTCACTTCAGTTGTATCTGATTCTTTGTGACCCTATGGACCATAGCCCACCAGGCTCCTCTGTTCAGGCAAGAACACAGGAGTGGGTTGACATGCTCTTCTTCAGGGGATCTTCCTGACCCAGGGATCAAACCTGTGTCTCTTATGTCTCCTGCATTGGCAAGTGGGTTCTTTACCACTAGTGCCACCTGGGAAGCCCTGGTTCAGTTCAGTTCAGTTCAGTCGCTCAGTTGTGTCCGACTCTTTATGACCCCATGGACTGCAGCATGCCAGGCTTCCCTGTCCATCACCAACTCCTGGAGCTTGCTCAAACCCATGTTCATCAAGTCAGTGATGCCATCCAACCATCTCATCTTCTGTCATCCTCTTCTCCTGCCTTCAATCTTTCCCAGCATCATAGTCTTTTCAAATGAGTCAGTTCTTCTCATTAGGTGGCCAAAGTACTGGAGCTTCAGCATCAGTCCTTCCAATGAATATTCAGGACTGGACTGGTGATAACTTTTCTTCCAAGGAACAAACATCTTTTAATTTCATGGCTGTAGTTACCATCTGCAGTGATTTTGGAGTCCAAGAAAATGGTCTGTCACTGTTTCCACTGTTTCCCCATCTATTTGCCATGAAGTGATGGAACCAGATGCCATGATCTTAGTTTTCTGAATGTTGAGTTTTAAGCCAACTTTCTCACTCTCCTCTTTCACTTTCATCAAGAGGCTCTTTAGTTCTTCCTCACTTTCTGCCATAAGGGTGGTGTCATCTGTATATCTGAGGTTATTGATATTTCTCCTGGTAATCTTGAAATTAAAAGACGTTTGCTCCTTGGAAGGAAAGCTATCACAAAACTATATAGCATATTAAAAAGCAAAGGCATCACTTTGCTGACAAAGTCCATATAGTCAAAGCTATGATTTTTCCAGTAGTCATGTGTATGGATGTGAGAGTTGGACTATAAAGAAGTCTGAATGCAGAAGAATTGATGCTTTCAAAGTAGGGTGCTGGAGAAGACTCTTAAAAATCCCTTGTACTGCAAGGAGATCAAACCAGTCAATCCTAAAGGAAGTCAACTCTGAATATTCATTGGAAAGACTGATGCTGAAGCTGAAGATCCAATATTTGGCCACCTGATGTGAAGAGTCAACCTATTGGAAAAGACCCTGGTGCTGGGAAAGATTGAGGGCAGGAGAAGAAGGGGATGACAGAAGATGGAATGGTTGGATGGCATCACCAATTCAATGGACATGAGTTTGAACAAACTCTGGGAAGTAGTAAAAGACAGGAAAGCCTGGTGTGCTACAGTCCATGGGGTTGAAAAGAATCAGACACGACTTAGTGACTGAACAAAAACACACTATCAACAAAATACCAGAAAACTAAAGTAAAAAAAAGAAAACAATCCCATTTGAAATTGTATCAAAAAAAGATTAATTAGGGAAAAAGCCTTATGAATGAGGTGAAAGACCTTTATGCTAAGAACCATAAAATAGTGATAAAGGAAATTGAAGATGATCCCCCCAAAATGGAAAGATATCCCTTGCTCTTGGATTGGAAGAATTAATATTTTTAAAATGACCATACCACTCAAAGAAATCTATAGAGTTAATGTGATCCCTATCAAATTACCCATGACATTTTCATAGAACTTAACAAATAATTCTAAAATTTATATGAAACTCTGTAAGACCCAGAATTGCCAAAACAATTATGAGGAAAAAGAGCAATGCTGTAAGCCTAGCCCTCAACATGTATGTCAATGAAACAAAACAGAAATTCTGGAAATGAACCCGCACACCTATAGTCAATTAATCTTTGACAAAGGGGATAAGAATATACAGTCAAGGAAAGACAGATTCAGCAAGTGGTATTGTGAAAGCTGAAAAGCCATATTAAAATCAATGAGGTTAGAACACTGCCTCACTTCGTACCCAAAAATAAACTGAAAATGGCTTAAATACTTAAATATGAGATGACACCATAAAACTTCTAGAAAACATAGGCAAAACATTCTCTGACATAAATTGTAGCAATGCTTTCTTAGGTTAGTCTCCCAAGGCAATGAAAAATAAAAGCAAGATTGAACAGTTGATACCTAATCAAACTTAAAACCTTTTGTATAGCAAAGGAAACCGTAAACAAACTGAAAAGACAACCTATGTACTAGGAGAAAATATCTGCAAACAATGTGACTGACAAGGGCTTAACGTCTACAATATACAGATAGCTCATATAATTTAACAACAAATAATTTATTCAAAAAATGGGCAGAGATGTAAATAGACATTTCTTCAAAGAAGACATATAGATGGCAAATAGGCACATGAAAAGATGATCAACATTGTAATTATTAGAGAAATGCAAATCAAAAATGCAATGGGATACCACCTCACATCAGTCAGAAGGCCATCATCAAAAAAATTACAATAAATGCTGGAGATGGTGTAGAAAAAGGGGAATACTCCTACAGTGTTGGCAGGCATGCCATTATGGAAAACATTATGGAGTTTCTTTAAAAAAGTAAAAGTAGAGTTGCTGTATGATCCATCAGTTTCACTTATGGCCATGTATCTGGAGAAAACTCTAATTTAAAAAGATATGATTTTCTTTAAAAAGTCAATCAAAAAAAAAAAACAATACAATTTTCATAGCAGCATTATTTACAAAAACCATGGCATGGAAGAAGCCTAAATGTTCATCAACAGATAAATGGATAAAGAAGATGTGGTATAGATATAGATATAAGATATACTATATCTTACATACTTATATACTATATCTTATGTATATACTATAAGATATAGTATTAGAATACTACTCAGCCATAAAAGAAGAGTGAAATAATACCATTTGCAACAACCTAGAGATTATCATATTAAGTGAAGTCAGACAAAGACAAATATCATATTCATTTGCGAAATCTAAAATGATACAAATGGGCTTCTAAAACAAAAACAAACTCACAGGCATAGAAAATAAATTTACATGCATCAAAGGGAAAAAGGAGATAGGTAGGGATAAATAAGAAATTTTGAATTATATAGGTTTATATATATATAAAATAAACAAAAAGGTATTACTGTATAATATAGGGACCCTATTTCAATATCCTGTGATAAAGCATAATGGATGGGCTTCCCTGGTGACTCAGTGGTGAATAATCTGCTTGCCAGTGCAAGAGACATGAGTTCAATCCCTGATCCAGGAGGATCCCACATGCCTTGGAGCAACTAAACCCGTATGTTGCAATAGCTGAAGTCCGTGCTTGCTAGAGATGGTGCTCTCAACAAGAGAAGACACTGCTATGAGAAGCCCATGCACCACAACTGAAGAGTAGTCCCCACGTGTCATAATTAGGGAAAAGCCTGCACAGCATCCATTGGAGCCCTAGCATAGCCAAAGATAAATAAAAATAAATAAAATGATTTTTTAAAAAGCATCATAGAAAAGAATATGAGAAAAATATATATTTATATATGTATAACTCATCTCTTTGCTGTATAACAGAAACAAACACAACATTGTAAATCTACTATATTTCATTTAAAAATTAAAAAGAAATTTAGAAAAACATGTCCTCCGTTAAATGCTAATTATTTTTATGTTACTAGTAATTATTTTCTAGATACAACAGCTGAAACATAATTTTTCAGGATTTTTAATTTTAAAATATCAGATTTATATTGTTTTGTTAGTAATTGATAGTTTTTGGACTTGAATAAGCAACTTCAGAAGAATTGTACAAAAAAGTTCTTCACGACCCAGACAATCACGATGGTGTGATCACTCACCTAGAGCCAGACATCCTGGAATGGGAAGTCAAGTGGGCCTTAGGAAGCATCACTATGAACAAAGCTAGTGGAGGTGATGGAATTCCAGCTGAGCTATTTCAAATCCTGAAAGATGACACTGTGAAAGTGCTGCACTCAATATGCCAGCAAATTTGGAAAATTCAGCAGTGGCCACAGGACTGGAAAAGGTCAGCTTTCATCCAATCCCAAAGAAAGGCAATGCCAAAGAATGCTCAAACTACCACACAATTGCACTCATCTCACACTCTAGTAAAGTAATGCTCAAAATTCTCCAAGCCAGGCTTCAGCAATACATGAACCATGAACTTCCAGATGTTCAAGCTGGTTTTAGAAAAGGCAGAGGAACCAGAGATCAGATTGCCAACATCTGATGGATCATCGAAAAAGCAAGAGATTTCCAGAAAAACATCTATTTCTGCTTCATTGACTATGCCGGAGACTTTGACTGTGGATCACAATAAACTGGAAAATTCTGAAAGAGATGGGAAAACCAGACTTCTTGACCAGCCTCTTGAGAAACCTGTATGCAGGTCAGGAAGCAACAGTTAGAACTGGACATGGCACAACAGATTGATTCCAAATAGGAAAAGGAGTATGTCAATGTATATTGTCACCCTGCTTATTTAACTTATATGCAGAGTACATCATGAGAAACGCTGGAATCAGTATTGCCAGGAGAAATATCAATAACCTCAGATATGCAGATGACACAACCTTTATGGCAGAAAGTGAAGAAGAACCAAAGAGCCTCTTGATGAAAGTGAAAGAGGAGAGTGAAAAAGTTGGCTTAAAGCTCAACATTCAGAAAACTAAGATCATGGCATCCGGTCCCATCACTTCATGGCAGATAGATGGGGAAACAGTGGAAACAGTGGCTGACTTTATTTTTCTGGGCTCCAAAATCACTGCAGATAGTGACTGCAGCCCTGAAATTAAAAGACGCTTACTCCTTGGAAGGAAAGTTGTGACCAACCTAGATAGCATATGAAAAAGCAGAGACATTACTTTGCCAACAAAGGTCCATCTAGTCAAGGCTATTGTTTTTCCAGCAGTCATGTATGGATGTGAGAGTTGGAGTATAAAGAAAGCTGAGTGCCAAAGAATTGATGCTTTTGAACTGTGGTGTTGGTGAAGACTCTTGAGAGTCCCTTGGACTGCAAGGAGATCCAACCAGTCCATCCTAAAAGAGATCAGTCCTGGGTGTTCATTGGCAGGACTGATGTTGAAGCTGAAACTCCCACACTTTGGCCACCTAATGCGAAAAGCTGACTCATTGGAAAAGACCCTGATGCTGGGAAAGATTGAGGGCAGGAGGAGAAGGGGACGACAGAGGATGAGATGGCCGGATGGCATCACTGACTTGATGGACATGGGTTTGGGTGGACTCAGGGAGTTGGTGATGGACAGAGAGGCCTGGCGTGCTGCGTTTCATGGGGTTGCAAAGAGTCAGACACGACTGAGAGACTGAACTGAACTGAAGCAGTATTCTAAAATACTGAAACATTTGTCATCATGCATGGTTTTAGTGTATATACATGGTTTAAATATACATATAATTATATATGCATATATATTTAATATATGTTTTATATATATAGTATAATTCTGTGCTTCTTAATTTTATATGTCACAGAGTTGCTATATGTTTATGTGAGAATACTCTGATATGCCATTCAGATCTTCCTTAAGAATAAAAATGCTCACCTAGAAGCAGAGAGTGCTACCAAAAAAAGGCTTATACCCAATTGCCCCTCCCCCTTCCCAGTGGTAATCACTAGGCTCAAGGATATATTGTAAAACATGAGTATATCAGTCATTTAATTGTGTCCGATTCTGCGACCCAATGGACTGTAGCTACCTCCAGGCTCCTCTGTCCATGGAATTCTCCAGGAAAGAATACTGGAGTGGGTTGCCATGCCCTTCTCCAGGGGATCTCTCCAACCCATGGCTTGAACCTGCATCTCCTGCACTGCAGGCAGACTCTTTACTGTCTGAGCCACCAGGGAAGCCCCTACAATATGGAGAATATAGCCAAAATTTTGTAGTAACTATAAATGGAAAGTAACCTTTGAAATTGTGTGTGTGTTTGTGTGTATATATGTATATAAACTTAGCCCATTTGGAGAAGTGCCTCAGTTAAAGACACCTGACTTGTCCTTGGTCATACCTTCCAGAGGCAGCTTATATTCAATGACTAATCAAACATGAGTGTCAATCTGGGATGTCTCTCAATGGCTATCCTAGTCTTGAGATGTGTGATCACCTGCAGCCCTCAGTATACCTGCATCCCAGCATTATTTCTCCTGCTGCTCAGTACTGCTTCTTTCCCTCTACTTCCACGGGTCTTGATTCTAACAGCACTCCTTGATAATTGTTTTTCATGCTCATCTCTGAATCAGGATCTGTTTCCTGGGGAATCCAGACTAGGGTACTTTGGGTCTATGGATATACCTACCTAATTATTATCTTTAACTTCATTATCTATTAATCTAGCTATGCAACTGTCCACTATGAGAAAGTGTAAAAAGGATGTGTGCATTTATATCTTTTGACATGCCAAGTGTTTGTATATGACAACACTCAATTACCTGTTGTCTGGTTCTCCTAAATAAAAACCAGGTACTTCATTAAATGTTGTAATGTTCATGAGTGGTTACAGCCCTATGAGAAATAGTGCCAAAATTTTTTACTGTGTATGTTGGGTTATGAGATGTGTTTTTGTTTATCAAGAGGAACTAGGAGCTAATTTGTCTTATAGAAACATGTGTTGATGTAGAATAGTTTGTACCCAGTAGATCGTGAGAACATAAAAGAAAATTTTACTGAGGAAATTGCAATCAGTAATGTAAAGACAATACTTGGCAGAAACTTATGAAAACAAAAGTGGAGATAGAATTCTTCGGCACCTTAGCAACAGTTTATGAAGGAGGACCAATGTTAATTACAACTGAACAGAACTTTATTTCCCAGTCTCTGTCAAAGGAGAGCTGTCAAGCAGTATTTATTTTTCAAAAGACAGAAAATAGATCCAGTTGGCTGAGGCTCCAACTCTGATTTATTTCTTCAGTTCAGTTCAGTCGCTCAGTCATGTCCGACTCTTCGTGACCCCATGAACCGCAGCACTCCAGGCCTCCCTGTCCGTCACCAACTCCCGGAGTTCACCCAAACCCATGTTCATTGAGTCGGTGATGCCACCCAACCATCTCATCATCTGTCGTCCCCTTCTCCTTCTGCCCTCAATCTTTCCCAGCATCAGGGTTTTTTCAAATGAGTCAGCTCTTCGCATTTATTTCTTACTGTTTTGCATATATCACACAATTCCAGAATCTTATGACTTTCACCATTTTTATTGGAATCAATAATGATAGTTCTTTAATTTCTTTTAACCCAAGTTTCTTCATGGCCTGCTCTCTGTTTATCACCTTGCTTTATCTCTTGCACTCTTCTTTCTGCCACACCCTGCCATGCATACCACAGACCCCCTGTGTCACTTCTGATGGTGAAGTACCCTGTGCTTTCACTCCAGTATGGTCAAGTGGTTAAGAGGGTAGACGCTGCTTTCGGTCCAGCCCTACATTCACTCTTCCACTTCTAGTAAGTTACTTTCCAGCTGTGCCTCAGTTTCCTCAACTGAGAATAATGTTAGAACCTCACTTGAATATGGAAAAATTAAGTGCAGAGTGCTTGGTTCACAGTATCTTACATACTATTTGGTGCTATGTTATTTGATAGAAATTACATATTCTTTTTTAGAGTCTGTTCTGTTCCATTTTGCTCTACAAACCTATTACTGTGATTGGGGGTGTATTAAATGTGTGTGCTTAAACATTTCAAGTTCTGCTTTATGAATATGTATGATAAACGAATTCATCTTGATAGAGTACTTGTACATGTAGATTAGTACATAACTGTTGAGAAATTAATGAAAATTTTATTAAAAATGTTCCTGTTGCCTAGAGACAACATAGAGGCTTGAAGATATTTCTACAGATTTTGCACTGAAGGACTGAGGTTTATGTGAGGACTTGTTTCTTCCTATTAAGAAAAACAATTAAATGTGTGGAAGGTCCTAAGACAAGTCTCTTTCTTTTTACCTTGACTGGTTCACTACAGGGAGATTTTTGAATTCTCTGGTAATCAGGTCTGAGTATGATTTATGAAGAGGGACTGACCTGTGTGAGGAGACTGAAATGCTTGTTCACATTCAGTTCCTCACTCTGGCTGTTGTTACCACTAATGCCATCACTGTGTGTCCAATCCAGGTGTTATATCCATATCTCACACACTGCAGAAAGGCTACAGGAAACCTTTAAAAAGTAGATATTTGTTTTTCCAGGGATTAGTGGCACCCTTCTTTGTCTAAGTAGTGGATCTTACATTGTGTATTTTAAACTTATTGAGCATTACTTAAATCCTATAATACATACCAACAATGTGATTAAAGCTAATTTCCGTTAGATCGTTTGTCAGATTAATTGGTTAGCCTCCCCAAGTGCAGATTTCTTCTTCTAAGCACTAAAAATAGCATCATTACAGAATCTTCAAAAATGCAGTATGTAAACCAATTGCCAAATCCAAAAATGGAATTATTTATTGAAGTATTTCATTTGCAACTGAATGTTTGACAGTTGTGGCAAATAGCAACATAAAAATATGAAGAAATGTTTTGGAAGTAATTTTTCCTCCTCTGACCTTTAATTTGCTGTCATACATTGACTTCAAAGCCCTCAGTGTAATATACAGAATCCCCAAACATTCCTTTCATTTGTTTGTTTTCCCTGATTCCATGTTAGCTTTTCCTGACTTCTTACAGACTGTATTTGATTTACATTTCGTCACATCAAATTTTTATTTTCCTAATTCCTGTGGGAAAAGGTTAACATGCAACATAGCATGCATAAGTTAACTAAAAGGCCACCCAAATGTAAAAATATATACTTACATAAACATATAAATCTGAAGACTCATCACTTGTCTTTTTCTGCTCACTCAGCAAATCAGTCCCCATATTGATTATTTTCTTTTCATTCTCTCTCTACTGTCTTGGTCTGGGCCACATCATTCCCTGCCCACAGTATTTCAATAGCTTCTTAATAGGTTTCTCTGTCTCTAGTTCATTCTCTCTCTTGGCTCTTCTATTTAGTACGGTCAGTATAATTCTCCTCTCTCATCTTTGTCATTTTTTCCCCTTAAAAACTGACAATGCCTATTATTTATTTGTCAAAGTGAAACTTATCAGCCTTTCTAACTTAAATTCAAATACTGAGCTCTGGCCAGCAGAGTGTGGGCAGAGGTGATGTCCTCATCTCCATGCCTGGACCACAAGACCTCCTACACCACTGGCTTCATGCTTGCTTTCTTCCATCATTTCCTGACAGTGTCAGGAAAACAGTGGAGAACTTTGAAATGATAGAGAATGAAAGAACTGATAGATTGAAAAGAGTAGGATCTTTGAATAATTGCTTGGTGCAAAGCTCCTTGTCCCTAAATCCCACTCCTGTAAGCAAGAAACAGAATTCCATTGTTTGGGCGGGGGTGCAGTTTTGTTGAAGCAGTTAGCCAGCTATCCTAATGTGTTTCATTTTTGCAGTAACACTATTATTGGTACAAGTCAAGATTAATTAATTTGCTGGGGGGTTATTATTTGGATTTTGGACCTTCTGTGCAGTTTTTTCATTAGTTCCTTGCATATGGCTTTTGAATGTAGTTGTCTTTTTGTTTGACAAAAAGAATTCATCTAGATAGGGTACTTGCATCTGTTTTGTTCTAGGTACAAAGAAGAAGCAAAGAAAAGGTTATTTCTTTAATATACTTCTAAAAAGCTTATGGGTTATATTACAGTCTTACCTTGAGCCCATTTTCTACTAAATTTTCACACTCAGCATAGAACTTCAACAACATTATCACTCCTGTCAGAATCCCAAGTGAGTCATTTTCAGGTCTTATCTGAGACACCCAGAATTGTTCTGTTGCCTGATTATTCTTAGGGTTTGATGCTAATGGAAGAGTTTTTGTTTATTTTTCCTTATTCCTTCTAAAGGAAAATTCTTTTACTGAATTCCCACTGTTGTACAAAATCAATGTAAGCTTTATTTTGCGAGCACACATTACTTTCAGTTCAGTCGCTCAGTCGTATCCGACTCTTTGCGACCCCATGAATCGCAGCACGCCAGGCCTCTCTGTCCATCACCAACTCCTGGAGTCCACCCAAACCCATGTCCATCGAGTCGGTGATGCCATCCAATCATCTCTCATCCTCTGTCGTCCCCTTCTCCTCCCGCCCCCAATCCTACCCAGCATTAGGGTCTTTTCCAATGAGTCAACCCTTCGCATGAGGTGCCCAAAGTATTGGAGTTTCAGCTTCAACATCAGACCTTCCAATGAACACCCAGGACTGATCTCTTTTAGGATGGACTGGTTGGATCTCCTTGCAGACCAAGGGACTCTCAAGAGTCTTCTCCAACACCACAGTTCAAAAGCATCAATTCTTCGGCGCTCAGCTTTCTTCACCGTCCAACTCTCACATCCATACATGACCACTGGAAAAACCACATTACTTTAGGCAATCCTTTTCATATCTTGAGCACTTTGATGACAATACCTTGGGAGAGAAAGCACCTCCCAGCATTCCTAGAAGTTGAGTTTTTGCTGGGTAACTAGGCCTACGGACAGAAGAAGGAAATCACATCTTGTGACGTGATCTAGCGCTGGAGTGTGTCATTTGTGGCCAATTCTCTTTCAACCATCCTTCTCTCTGCCATCTGAAAAAGTCTATCTCTTATCTGAGGACTAGAAAATGACATTTACTAGATTACCACTTCGGAATTCACATTTTGGATAAATACAGGATGTCAAGAGGGTCTTGACACTTTATTTCAAAATCTTATTTTGCTTCCTAGTAGCATCAGTTGTTCATTCTTCACATTTTCTGCTATAGGAACACATGTATGCAAGAGCTTTGTTTACCCCTAGGTTATTTAACATAAAATGCTGAATTAACAGGTGACCTTGGTCAATGCCCTTCTCAGATATGTGTAACAATCCCTGATAATATATTTTATAACCTTTCTGAGTGAGTAGGGATTAAGGCATGTCAGAAAGGTCAAAAGAGGGGAGAAGAGGATAAAAAGAAAACCTGGTATTTGGCTTCTAAGCCTGTCTCTGGAACCAGACTTGAAAGCTTTAGGGACCAGAAACCACAGAGACCACACTGCTAACCTTGTTTGTTTTTACTGTACATTAATGGGCTCAATAAGATGATGACACTTCACACTGTGTTGTCATTGCCTGTTTATGTTTGTCTTCCATGCATGAAGGAAAGGATCAATCATGTGTTACTTATCTTTGAATCTTGAAACAAACACATTCAATAAAAGTTTTGGTAACTAAGAGAGTGAATAACTAAAGTGACCTCTACATTTGACTATCATTGTAGTATAACAGGATATTATAGTTGAGCTATAGTCCTGATCACAAAAGAACCCTGATTTACCATTTAGGCTTTTTACAAGATGAAAGTAGCAAAGGAAGAAATTAGTAGTGAGAAAGAGGAATGTAGGTCAGGATCATGTAGATGAGGAAGAATGGATAAAGGTTAATCATTAGAAAACAGAACATATTTAAAGATAAGAGATGATAGGATTTATAATGGGGATAGAAAAAGAGTTATGAAAGAGATGAACCTGTTGGTGGAATCAGCCGGTAAGCATCCAGGATTATAGTCAAGTAGTTCTCTGACTCACTGAATAGGGAGTTGTGAAGATGTAGTACAGTAAACCACAGAGTTTCTTAGAGGGAAGCTGTTCCATAGATAAGAAAGTCTTTTTATTCTGTATTATTATTTTCCTTTCATGTTGGGAGGATGTACCAGTGACAGTTGGTCTCCTTTCAGCCAAATAGCTCCCATATGCTACGTAATGCTGCTGCTGATTAAAATCCTATGGAAGAGTCAGCCTGTGTCTGGAACAATAGCAGCCTGAATTCAATTTATCAGTCTTCTGGGGAAGCAGAGATAATCAAACTCCCCCCTTCAGCAACTTTGGGAACACACCATTTGACAAGATACAATAGATGTGAGTCACACACTTTCTGTTTGTACACCTGCTGCCTGTTAATCACAAGTTTCTGGCATTTTGTGAGTTTTTCTCTTCCCTATTCACATCTTATAGTCTTTGTCATTTAAAGGCAGGGGCACTTCTGTGAAAACTGTTACTGAAACATGTATGAAAACTTAGGGAGATCAGTAGGAAGACAAAGTTGTGGGTGATATGAGGAAAAAACCATCTTTAGTCAGAGAAATTTGGGTTTCAATATGCTTTTCACCTTTTGAGTATGTAACTTTTTCTGTAAAATGGAGATAATGATATATACGACAGAGGATTGTTTTGTGGATTAAATTACATAATTTATGTATGCATTCTGGAAAAATCTAGGTGATGAGAACTGCAAGGAACCCTCAAATACTTCATTTAAACCCCTGCTCTCAGAGACTTGTCCAAACTTTTACGTGGCTTCTAGAAGCCTAAGGCCTCGTGTTCCTGGGACAACCAGCCCTCTTTGGAGTTCTCATTTGGAAAAACTCAGGGATGTTAGAAGAATTTACTGTTTGCTCTAGCCAACACCAAATCTCTTTTTAGAGCATTTACTAAGAAAGGCTTGCAATTGTGAATCCTCTCTCTGAAGCTTTAAAATTTAGATGTATCTCTTATAACTTGGATGTATCTTTCTCAAGGACCTGAAAACCATTTCTTTGAAATGTAATAAACAGTAAAGCCAGGGTCTCTGTCTCGTAGACTTGGAGGCATAGAATCCTAACTTTAAGAATTGCCAGATAGCAGAGTCAGCTGGCTGCACTAATCACGTTTAGTAATTTTGAGTTCCTGTCCACTTCCCTTTTCTACATCCTCATTTTGCCTTTAAAATCCCCGGTCACACAGCCCTTTCTCCTACTATCTATCAGTATTTACTGAATAAAATCTGTTTTCATCACTCTAATGCCTGGCTTTGTTTCTCTTTGTTAATAAAGACTGTCTTTCAAACCTCTGCCCCTAGTTCTTTTAATGGTGTGTGTGTGTTTTCTCCAAAGGAGAGGGTGAGGTTCAGTCTTGTCAGGAAAGGTCACGGGAAGAAATTGGGAAAATGTGAGAAGGTTGTTGTATGGTTCCTGACTGTCTCTGGGGAATAGGCCTGCGGGTTAGTTTCTGCTCATACATTTTTCAAAGGTCAGAAATATAACTTAAACAAGCTTTCACTAGTTTAGCTTAAACCAAAATGGAATTTAAGGATGCAGATTATTTAAAGGATGGAATACAGATATTTAAAAAATGCTTCAGCCACCTGAAGTGTGGCTAATAGCAACTGAGGAAATGAATGTTTTAACTTAATTTTAATGAATTCAAGTATAAAAGGCCACTCATGGCTTATAGTTACTCTGTTACAGGGCACAACTCTAAACCATGCTATATTGTCCCTCCTTGGCTTTATTCTTAGACTGTCTCCATGTGCTGTCAATGGCTCCTGGAAGCTGCAGAATTAGCTTTTCCTCAAATAATATGATCTCACAGAAAGAGAGAAAACCATCTCTTCATCAACCCTGTCTACCCCTGAAAAGGACTCAAGTTGGCCTTGATGAGGTAAGTCCTGAAGTGCAGGAGGGTGGACACTGATGGTCTACACTGAGTCACATCCTGTTTTGGCCCATTTACTTCATTGCCTTCCAGAACTGCTTTGAGTTTTGGAGGAATAATTATCAAATAGTGGTTAAAGCAGACGTTGAAGGACTTCTTGAGAAGGGTAAAAGTAACGATACTTTGTAGCCTCGATGACAGTGTGCTTCACAGGGTGAAGGAGTGGAACATTTCTTCTTCATCACAGAGAGGATTTGGCACCTTAAAATCCTGGTCAAGCAGAAGCGGAAACCACGCAGTTTAAAAAGCAGTGTCCTCAAAACAGCAGCAGCAGCATCCATGACACATTCAAGAAGTCTTATGTATAGAGAACAATAAAAAGGTAGGAGAGTAAGCGCAGTAAGAGCATGGCTGGAGTTCCACGGCTCTATAACGGCCACTTTGACAAACACTCTTTTGGAACTCTGAGAATCCTAAAGGTGATCTGATAGGGAGTTGGAATACCTGTAAGTAAAGGTGGAAGTTAAATATAGGAATTAAGGCTTTGCTATTAATGTTATAATAGCTGTGCCCAAGGACTGGTAAAGCTGAGGTATTCATATTTAAGCACTCACAATTATTAGGTGCTCAAATTTTACCTGCCATTACCAGTGTATGTGCCCCCACACACAGTCCGCATTCATTCCTCCTTGAGTAAGTACATAGTTTTTCTGTGCTTTATTGATCCTGGTGGTATGAAGAGTGATGCTAGAGTTCAAGATTTAGCATATCCTGTAGAACTGTGAAGGTTCATTTTCTGAAACCCAAAGTATTAGAAAAATCTGCTGTTGAGAATGTTGGAAGCAAATTTATAGATAAGGACTGACACTCAGCATTGTACAACATATAGCCATATCATTTGTTAAATTATAAAATGATTTTGGATCAGATTTATATAGCAACTTGTCTCAAGTTTTTCCCTATCCCGTATTGCTTTGGCCACATCTGCATCTTGCCACAATTAGCAATTGAAGGGTTGATTACATAGGCATGGGTCTCCAGGACCAAGACACTCTAAACCAAGTTATGTTCAGACTGGTCCGTGTTCTTGGCAGTCATTTTTGTCTAAAATCTCAATTGCTATGCACCACCTTTGGCCTCCCAGGAAAACCTGACTATGACCTTTTCATGTTCTACCAGCATTTTGCTTATGTCTATTCATTCACCTACAGTGTTAATAATTTGTCTTTTTTCCTCTTTTTAAAACATTTTTGTTTTTATTTATTTTTAGTTGCACTGGGTCTTCGTTGCTGTGCGTGGGCTTCCTCTAGTTGGGGATAACAGGGAGCTCTCTAGTTGTGGGGCTCAGGCTTCTCACTGTGGTGGCTTCTCTTAATATAGAGCACAGGCTCTATAATATAGGCACAGTTGCAGGCTTCAGTAGTTGCAGCACTGAAGTACTGTGGCTCACAAGCTGTAGAGTGCGGGCTGGGTAGTTATGGTGCACAGGCTTAGTTGTTCCTCAGCATGTAGAATCTTTCGAAACAGGGAACCAAGCCCATGTTCCCTGAATTAACAGGCTGATTCTTATCCACTGTACCATGAGAGAAGTCCTCTGATTTGTTGATTACATAGCTTTGACATCCTCTTGTGATCAAACAGGAACAGAATTTTTAAGATATGTTGCCTTGTTTTAGGGAAGCTATGAAGCCTTTGCTTTATATCAGATGAATAGAATGAAAGAAAGGTGTTGAAATTTGATTTTGTAATGAGGTAACCTACAATGAGAATACAAAAAGTATGTTGCAAGTATGTCAGGAGACCAAGTCTTTTCTGAAGAAAATTGCCATTGGTAGCTATAAGTTAGTCATGATTAAAAATTTATGGATGTATAGGGCTTCCCTGATAGCTCAGTTGGTAAAGAATCTGCCTGCAACGCAGGAGACCCTGGTTCGATTCCTGGGTCCAGGAGATCTGCTGGAGAAGGGATAGGCTACCCATTCCAGTTTTATTGAGCTTCCCTGATGGCTCAGCTGGTAAAGAATCCATCTGCAATGAGGGAAATCTGGGTTCAATCCCTGGGTTGGGAAGATACCCTGGAGAATGGAAAGGCTACCCACTCCAGTATTCTGGCCTAGAGAATTCCCTGGACTGTATAGTCTATGGGGTCATAAGGAGTCAGACACAACTGAGTGACTTTCACTTTAAGAATCTGCCTGCAGTACAGGAGACCCAGGTTTATTCCCCAGGTCAGGAAGATCCCCTGGAGAAGGAAATGGCAACCCACTCCAGTATTCTTGCCTGGAAAATCCCATTGACAGAGGAGCCTGTCAGGCTACAGTCCATGGGGTCACAAGGGTCTAAAACGCCTTGCGTGTCCAACTAAACAACTACCACCATAGTGGGTACAAGCGACTGGGATAAAAGCTGTGATCAATAGGCTCAATCATTTGCAATATAATCACCTCAAGTCTTTGCCTACAGGTGATCCTGTGGATCACAGGTAGAGAAATTTGTATTTGACCAGCCTAGGATGCTCATCATCTCTGTCAAGAACTTATATGTCAGTGGTTTGGGCTTTCCTTCAGGAAATAAATGTTCTTCTTTACCAAAAATCCAGTTTATATCCATGGTTTTATTTTTATGATATATAGACCAATGTCTCATCAAATACACACACACATACACAAATTCCATTATAGTTATTGGCATACATAGGTTGGTTTAGCTAAGTCATTCTGAAATTATCTATGGAGATTTCTGTGGAGGCTAAGTAATTGAAAAGTTTGGAAAATTTTGTGGCCTTAATTCAAGGCAGACTGAATCAATAATTCTGAAGGAAAGACTATAGCTATTAATAAACCTAAAACCTTGAGAGCAACAGAATTTTTCAAATTTAGGCTGTAGAGAATAAGAATATATCGTTTGGCTGTATTTTTACGGTTTAAATTTTAGAGAGCTTCTGCAGTGTAAGTTAAGTCTCAGCTCTTATTGGGTGATAAACTCATCATGCTAGAGATGAAGCAGTCAATTCAAATAGGTTTTTGACTTCTTTAAGCCATCTTCCCATTTGGCTCAGATACGGAACAAAACCTAGAAAAGCGACTCCTGATTCCTCTGCCTCATTACCCTAAAACTGTGAGGAAAATTTTAATTTTGTAAATTCCATATGTGAATATCACAGAGGTCAAATCTAACTCAAAATCACGTCATAGGACGATAATACATAAGCGAGCAGCTCATGAGATTAGTAAAATTTCTTTATTTAGATTTGTTTACTGAGGAAATTTTGGCATCTGTTATAACTTCTGAAAGTCCAACCTCAGCATTTGAGAGCATTTAGTGTTTAGCCAAGTAACAGAGCAGCAAACTCATTTTGAGTAAGATATTTAAAGAAGGGAGAAATGTCATATGTCATCAGCTGGCATAATTTAACTTGCAAATCAGATGTTGGCAAGAGCTAGTTGGCAGCAGATGGCTGAACTCTTCTGTGTTTCAGACCCCGAACCTATCCTTTGCCATTTTGTGTTGGAAATCTAATTAATAGCCTTTTTATCACCATCAGATTAATTATAAACATGCCTTTTTATCTGGTAGGAAATTGACCTGGGCTTATCAAATTTCCCCCTAAACCCTCTATTTTCCAAGATTTTCAAGGAAAATTTTTTCTAAGCCAATTTATTCTGACTAAATGCACCTAATATTTATAGGGTAAATCCCATTAGCTACTATTTAGACCAAATATGAAACACAACTGAATGAGTCACTTACTTACTATTTAGGACATAAACTGGTATTAACTTAAGAGTACTTGCTAATTTAATTTTTTTTTTTTTTTTTACTTATAGTTAAATTGATGAAATTCATTGAAAGACAACTTTTTTCCAGATAAATAATTTTCCATGGCAAATAGAATCTTATAAAGCTTAAAGTCTTTTATCATATGGTGGTACAATTAATATCAGGGAGAAAGGACATGTGTTTCATTAACTTGTCTGTCACTCCTTGAGTTTATAATGTGAGAACTGACACTTCTGCACCATCTGTTTATATATGTCCATAATAGAAGCCATACATACCAGCAGACTGAAGTATTTTGATAGCATAAATCTACAGGTATGGGCTCAACATTTCAATAAGTGTTAGGTTATTTCACACAAATAATGTTGTCATTGTTAGACTAATTCTTATAGTAATACATTAATTTCAAGAAAAACTAATGCTATAAAAAGTGGCAGGAATTAGTATATTTCCTCAATATACCAAGGAACTGTGTATTTTAGTGGTTAAAAAACGAGAAGAAGTGATCATTTGGCTTTTGCTTAGGATGTATAAAGATGGAAACTCCATCACTCCTACCCTTACAATAAAAAAAGAGATTATCTTTGCACACTTGTCCTTGAATTTATCAGAGAGCTGAGGCTGTAGAGAAATCAACTATCCAAAATCTGAAGAAAGCCATTTTCCTGGAAGGAGAAACAAAATATGAGCAATTTTTCCCCCCTGGGGTAAATGTTGTACCCCATACAAACTATTCATGAGAATTCAAATAAAATTTCTGACAAATTACTTAAGACTGACTTTGGACTAGCATGAGTTTATAGAATACCTGGAAGTTGTAGTTGCAAGGAGAAATTGCACATATGTGCATGATCTTCTTCATAGACCTCACCATGTACTTATAAGAGAGACCAAGGGCTGGGTGGGAGACCTGAGAAGGCCTCTGGAGAAATTGCACATATGTGCATGATCTTCTTCATAGACCTCACCATGTACTTATAAGAGAGACCAAGGGCTGGGTGGGAGACCTGAGAAGGCCTCTGTATTGGTGAAAGTATAGGAGAGGACAACGACTGCTCTTGTGGAAAAGATGTAAAGCCTGACTTAGAATCTTCTCTTTTATCTTCTCTATGGGGTAAAAGCTTAAGCTGCTGTGGGAAAGGCACAAACACTGTCATCTTCCAGCCAGAAGTGAATATTCATTGCAATTATGTGAAGGAAAAAATGAAATAACCTCTGCCATTGGGGGAGAAACAGGAAAACACCCTGAGTCTAGACCAGTTAGAGCTGTACATTTGGGGAAGGAGTATGACTACAAAAAAGATCCCATAATCAAGGAATCATAGTGCCTTCCTCAGAATGAAGTTAAATCAGAATAGAGAATGACTCCTTATTCCCCTTTGTCCATCCTTCTTTAATAGTTATCAGCTTTAAAATACCAGCAGAGGGTAAAGTGAAAAGAGAGATCATTTCCAGGCATAAAGGAAAAATCTAAAATTGAGAGGTGAGTAGATCTTGAGAAAAAAATCTGAAAAAGTCTTCTTCATTCTAAGTATTATACAAGTTAAAACCAGAAAATCTGAAGCTTGTGGTGCCCTGATGGTAACCATAGAAACCAAAATAATAACAAATAGACTCAGCTCAATTCCTGACTAACCTGATGCAAAGTCTTATAATCTGAAGAGAAAAGGCACACCTAGTTCCAGGTATAAACACTATTTACAGTCATCTCTACTCTTCTACATGAGATATTCAACTTTCAGCTAAAATGCAGGGTAAACAAAGAAGCAAGGGGGAAAAAGCCAACTATATGCTATCAAGAGACAACACAATCAACATAACCAGATCAAATGAGTCAGTTTTTGGATTTAAAATCACTCTGAATAATGTGACTAAGATTTTGGAGGAAAAAGTGGACAATATGCATGAATAGATATGAAATTTCAGATGAGAGATGAAAACTATGATAACCAAATAGAAATGAAACAAGTTAAAAGCATGATTATAGAAGGGAGGAATGCCTTTGATGAATTCATCAGTACAGTCAATACAATAAAAAACAAAACAACAACAAAACCAGTAAATTTGGAGATAAGTTAAGGGAAATTTTCTAAACCAACAAGCATGAAACAAACAAACAAAAAAGCATAATTCTTCTAAGACCTAAGGTACAATAGTAAATGGTATAAAATAAATGCAATTGGAATCGTAGAAAGAGAAGTGAGACAGCAGAAGAAATTTTTAAATAGATAATAACCAAGAATTTTTCTGAGTCAGTAAATTATAAAATATATAGATTTGTGAAACTCAGAGAATGCTAAACAATAAATACTTCCAAACACACCAAGAAACATAACTATTCAGACTACTACAACCGGAAGACAAAGAGAAAAAAAATGTTCAGCTCAGATTTCATACTCAAAGAAAATATTTTATAGAATTGAAGGAGAAATAAAGACTCTTGGAAGAAAAGCAAGAACTGAGATAATTTCTTACCAGCAGGCCCATTATTTATTCCTTAAAGGAGATTCTTCAAAAATAAGGATGAAGATACTAAGATATCTTAACAATATAATAGCATTAACTAGGATCTACACAAAGAGGAGTGCTGGAGATGGCATTCATGAAAAGAAATATAAAGTTCATTTTTCTTATTTTGAATTTCTGTAAAGAATAACTATGAAAGGCAAGCATTGTATCAAAGTGTTGCATATTATGGTATGTATAAAGTAAACTGCATGACAACAATAGCACAAAAGACAGGAAAGGAGCTTAAGTTCTATTGTTATAAGTTCCTTATAGTTCATGATTAATTAAACGTGGATATTGTAAGCTCTAGGGCAGTCATTGGGATGTGTAAAACTTTTAAATAATAGCAACAAATTGAAGATAAGTTAGTAGGTTTAAAACCAATCATTTAAATAATTGCATTAAATTTAAGCTGTGAAAACATACCAAATAAAAATTAGAGAAAATTTCAGATCGGATAAAAGTAATACCCAATTATATCCTGACAAGATTTACTTTAAATGTAATGATATAGATTAAAGTAAAATATGAAAATGTGTGTGTATTAGTCACTCAGTCATGTCTGACTCTTTGTGACTCCATGGATTGTAGCCCACCAGCCTCCTCTGTCCATGGAATTCTCCAGGCAAGAATACTGGAGTGGGTTGCCATTTCCTTCTCCAGGGGATCTTCCTGACCAAGGGATATGAAAATAATATAATGTAAAACCCCTAACCAAAAGAAAGCTAGAGTGTCTATATTAGTATCAGACAAAATAGACTTCAGAATAGGGAATATTATTGGGAAGAGTATTCATTTGTTGTTGTTGTTCAGTCAATAAGTCATGTCCGACTCTTTGTGACTCCATGAACTGCAGCATGCCAGGCTTCCCTGTCCTTCGCTATCTCCCAGACTTTGCTCAAATTCATGGCCACTGAGTCAGTGATGCAATCTAACGATCTTATCCTCTACAGCCCTCTTCTCCTTTTGCCTTCAATCTTTCCCAGTATAGCGAGGATAATTCAATAAAAGGACTGTAATCTTAAATATGTATGAATCTAACAATAGAGTTTAAAGTATATGGAATAAAACTGATAGAATTGCTAAGAAAAATAAATCCACGAGCAGAGTTAGAGACTTGGTAAAGAAACAAATTGTTTCTTTATATAAAGTTGGTAAAGAAATATAAAGTTGGTAAAGAAACAGATTTTAACATTATTTACTTACTGAATCTGTTAGATACACACAAAACACTTCAAATCACAGTAGTATAATACACATTTTTCTCAAGAACATATAGGACTTTCACCAAGATAGATATTATTTTATAGACCAATAAAGAATCAGAATCATTTATGGTATGTTTTCAATTCAAATGGATTTAAACTAGAAACCATTAACAGAAAGATATCTTAAAGATTTCCAAATACTTGAAAATAAACACTTCTAAGTAGCCCATGGTTCAGAGAATGTCACAAGGGAAATTCAAAAATATTTTGAATCAAGTGAAAATAAAACTCAACATGTCAAAACTTGTGGGATGTAGCTAAAAAACAGCTTATAGTTAAATTCATAACTTTTAATGCTTTTCATTTGAAAAGCAAAATTTAAAATCAACAATTTAAGATTCCACTTTAAGAGACTAGAAATAAAGGAGAAAATTAAACTCAAAGCAAATATCAGGGAGGAAATAATAACAGCAAGAATGAATAGAATTAAAAATAGAAATGTATGAGAGAAAATCACTGTAAGCATAAGTCAATGTCTTAAAAATGCCAAAAGAATTGATGAAACTTTAGTCAGGTTAACAAAGTAAAAGGAGAGAAGACAGTAACTGTAAATACTGGAATGAAAAGGGGTACACAGTACATCACCACAGATTTTATATACATTAAAAGAATAAGCAGAGACTACTTAAATAATTCATTCCACATGAGTTCAACGACTTATATAAAATGGGCAAATTTCTTGAATAATAAAAATTTACAATTATCACTCAAGAAAAATAAATAATTTGAATAGATCTATAGATCTCTGTAGATTCATGTCTATATATAGTATACATCTACAGCTTTTAAACAGCCTGCCCTTTGCTCCAGAGACAGACACTGTCTCTTTCCTCCATGGCTGTTCATTATAAAAATGTTCTTGAAAGATAGTATGAAACAGACAGTGGATTCCTCTGCTTAGAAGATATGAATGAATACAAGAAAACCATGAAGAATTGTCTCCTAAAAGGACTGAGAAGACTTAGGAATGGTTGAAATTCTGTAGACTCCGGCTCTCTTTTTATATAACATGTAGCTCTCCAGAAGTTCCAATGAGAGCCTGGGAATTTTCTAGGTCTCTTGTTTTTTGGATGGTTTTGACAACAATTTCTGTCTCTTTAGCAGTGGAAGGTTACAGAAAAATGTATTCTGCATTTCAACTGTTTTGTATCTAGCTTAATTTCTTGCTTATGTTGCTTCACCAAGTATATCAAAGTGAAACCTGCAACATGTGTCTCAATTTTCTGAATCTCCTTTCTCTCCAGGATCAGATCAGTTCAGTTCAGTTGCTCAGTCGTGTCTGACTCTTTTGGGATCCTTAGCTCCTAGATACATTGGCAGCCATAAGTTTTTGGTGTCTTTTATCCCATAAGATTTTTCAAAGCTCTGTTGACTTCTCTGCCCCTTAACAGAAGTCATGAGACTTCTGGATCAGAGTCAAAGGGCAGATTCTTTTAATAATAGCAATGAGCACTGCGTCATAGCACAGTTTTCTAGATTTAGTTCCCCAGACCCTCTCACTCAGAGGTGGACTCAAAGAGGGCCAGTTGACACCTGCACACACGAATGGATGTGTAGTCCCCTGACTTAATTCTTGGCATTTAGTCTCACTCCAAGAATTGCCTGAGAGAAGAAATGACCAATAGGATATATGCTCACCTCTCTGTGGTTCCAGTGTCTCTGTGATTTTGGCTCCTCAAGCTTTTAATGCCTTAAATCAAAAGCTTCTTTATTTTTTTTTTTATTATTTGGCTCTTCTACGTTTTCCCTAGAAGACTGTTAGTTTCTGTAAGTAATTCCACCTGAGCTGCTTGCAAGACTTCTTCAGTTCTGTCACACTTTGAATTCTATTACATATTAGTTTCTTGTTTATTTTCCATCCTCTTTCGGACTATAAGCTCTGTGAAATTCTTCAGTGAATCCCCAGTGCTTTGAAGAGGACGTGGCAGCTGGTAAGCATTCAATGATATTAAATAAGTAGACAGCTGGACTCATTTAGGTGAAAAATAATAAAATCATAATTAAAAAATTTCCACCTGATGTTTACTGACATATCTAGTAATTTTTCCTTCTACCTATATCTCTATTAGTATATATTTTCTCAGGAAAAACAGCTCGTATTTTAGCATATAAATTTATTAATGCACAGATATGTCTTTAGCGGGGCTTCCCTGATAGCTCAGTTGGTAAAGAATCCACCTGCAATGCAGGAGACCCCATTTTGATTCCTGGGTTGGGAAGATCCGCTGAAGAAGGGATAGGCTACCCACTCCACGGTTCTCGGGCTTCCCTTGTGGCTCTGCTGGTAAAGAATCCGCCTGCAATGCGGGAGACCTGGGTTGGGAGACCCTGGTTCACTGCCTGGGTTGGGAAGATCCCCTGAAGAAGGGAAAGGCTAGCCACTCCAGTATTCTGGCCTGGAGAATTCCATGGACTGTATAGTCCATGGGTCGCAAAGAGTCAGACATGACTGCATTAATTCGGGCAAGATGCATAAATATTCTGTGAGTTTAGAAATAGTTACTTCCTTCTCTATGACTTAAAAGAAGGTGTAAATAGGGATTATTTTGCACATTCATTCTGTTTCTTCTCCTACTTGTGTCCTTTCAACTCTTGGCAGCTTCCTGCTTGCTGTCTGTTTCCTCTGATTAAAATTGTACTCATTTTGGATCCATTTAAAAAGTCACCTTTTATAAGAGGTCTTCTGAGACTTTTTCACAGTGACTCAAACATTCTCATTTTCATGCTCCCACAGCTCTGAACACATTATTCTGTTATAGCCTTTATTACACTTTTAGTTAATTGCTTACATAGTCTAGGCTCCTATACTGAGCTCCTTTCATAAATATCTTCATATCCATAGTACCTAGCACATGGTCAGGCACAGAGAAATATTTTAGAAAATGTTGGTTGGATGCTTTATTAAACTTAAAATTTTATCTTTCTTAGGAGTATGCACTTTTAAAAAATACAACAACACGAAACTAATTTTGAAATTTTGACTAGCAATCAACTATGTATGGAAGCCACTTAAGGAAAGAGGAGGCCTTCCTGGAGCCCCTTGACTCAATTTTTCTGTTTATTCATGAACCTACACACTTTAAATCCTTTTTACACAACTAATATTCTTGGAATCAGGTTTGATTTTGGGGGAAAGGCGACAATAGGGTGTCATCTATATGGTATAATATTAAGAGAACCAGCAAAATTTTCCTCTTTCTATTTGTGTTTGGAATTCTTCATGTAGTAAACCACTGCCTTGTTTTAGTTTTGCAATCATGCCATAGAATCATCTTTAAAAATACTTTTATATAGGGAAATATATCAATTCATGAAATAGATAATTTCTCTTTGTGATAGAAGAAATCTGGTCAGGTGAGACCATGCATATCTGGAGAGTGGTACAAGCAGCAGAAAGGGTAGAACAGGGTTAGCAGGGATGACAAATGGGGAAACCAAAGACCAGTAGTGAGTAATTGGCACCTTTGTAAAAATTTAAACTTTTATGGAGATACTATTTTTATATTGTATTTTCCTAATCTGCCAAAATAAGAAACAAATAGTGCTCTAAATATTTCCTTAGGTGTTTATTTAGTAGACTATTATGTAACTCAGATTTTGAAAAAGAGTTTTGAAAAGCATATGAAGGCCATTAAATATGAGAACAAATTTACAGAGACATGAAAATATCCCAATATTTTCTGTTTCTAACTTAACTATTCAAACCACACATGAAAAAGGTTTTTTTCTTTTTTTCTGATTTTTACTCTTATTGCCACCAAATGTTAAGGATTATAATAGCTTTAATGCAAATAATCTATTTTGGTTTGCTTTTTATAGGTTGATGACAGTTCAAGTACCTTGGACCATAGGTATTTCCATTTGGCATGATGCTGCTCTATACTTATAAAAGAATTTGCTTTTGTAAACAGACTGCTACGTCTCTCACCAGCAATATTTAGAGGCTATAAATATAGCTAAAAGGATGGTGATGCTGAAAGTGAAAAGTGAAAGTTGCTCACTCGTGTCCGACTCTTTGCGACCCCAAGGACTGTAGTCCATGGAATTCTCCAGGCCAGAATACTGGAGTGGATAGCCTTTCCCTTCTCATGGGGATCTTCCCAACCCAGGGATTAAACCCAGGTCTCCCGCATTGCAGGCGGATTCTTTACCAGCTGAGCCACAAATGAAGCCACAACCAAAATTAATATTTATGAACTTTTTTCTTTACCTATGCTTGTAATATGGAACCATGGTGGGCTACAATCCATGGGGTCACAAAGAATCAGACACAACTGAACACACAGCATGTGTTCCATACAAATGATATGATTAAATAATCCTTGACTTCTGTGAAGAATATATCTGTATTTTTGCATTGAAGAGTTTATCAACATAATGAGCTATCACCTCACATCTGCTAGAATGGCTATTACAACAATAACAAAATTGATAATACATGTTGATGAGGTGGTTGAGAAATTGAAACCTTTGTGCACTACTAATGGGAATATAAAATGAGGCAGCCACTATGGACAATAGTATGGAGGGTTCTCAAAAAAATCACAAGTAGCCTACCATATGATCCAGCAATCCTTCTTCTGGGTATATAGCCAAAATCATGGAAATTGGAATCTGGAAGTGATATTTAAACTGCCATGTTCATTTCAGCATTATTCACAACAACCAAGACATGGAAGCAACATAAATGCCCAAATGGGTAAAGAAAATGTAGTAAGCACACTTAAAATGTTTTAACAGGGTAAATGTCATATTAAATGTTCTTACAAAGCACACATACATACACAAACAAAAAAAGCAGAAGGACAAAAGAAAACTTTTGGAGGTGATGGATATGGCTAGTACCTTAATTGTGATGGTGTCACAAGTGTTTGCTTATGTTCAAACTCATCAAATCATATACATTAAGTATATGCAGTTTTTTGTATATTAATTATGCCTCAATAACATGTGGGGAAAAGAAGAAGATGCTTCTATAAAAGAGTTTATCTAACAGTGAAACAGTGGAACTAACTATCTGGGTGGAGGATGGAGATTACAACTAAGCCAAGAGATTTTGTTAGTTCCCCTGACCCTCTGGTAATACATGAGACTTGAGCTCACTTCCTTACCAGTTTCTTTACTTTTTCTTTTCTCCTTGGAGTTCAGAGGAGCACACAGCCCTCACCTGAGGAGGCAGAAGGCATTAGAGGTTGAAGCACAAACTCCAGACTTTGGCTCTTCATAACTATGTAACACTGGGCAGGAAACCAATCCTAAGATTCTGTGTACTTCTCTGTGAAAGTGAGGTTTAAAAAGAACACCTATCTATAAGATAGAATGTGTGCATGCCAGTGCTCAATCATGTGTGTCTGGCTCTTTGCAACCCCATAGACTGTAGCTCTCCAGGCTCCTCTGTCCCTGGAATTTCCCAGGCAAGAATACTGGAGTGGGTTGCCATTTCCTACTCCATAAGGTTGTGATGAGGGTTTAATTAGATAATACACAAAAATCGTGAGGGTAGACAACAAATGTGTAATAAAATAATAGTTGCCATTATTATTATAGTTAACAATAATATTTCCCCCTCATATTTCCACAAAGGAGAGAAAATTAAAACTTCACTGTTCTAGGGGAGAAGTCGTGGTGGGTTTAGGGGAAGAGCCTCTGTCTTTTTTCTGTTCGCTGCTACCTGTGGATGAAAACTAGATAACTTTATGTTGGGAACATTTAATTCCTAGTGTGTCCAGCCAAACTCCTTACTTTTTAGAGCCTGTTTGTCCACAGGTTATAAAATTCTGGTATTTTCTCTACCATGCCTGCCTCTTGCTTGCTGTTATCCAGCTGTGCCAATGTCTATATAGGATGAAGTCTAAACAATATCATTTAACTGCAGATCTTGAGCCACACTGTGCAATCAGATTTATCAGTACTAAGTGTGATGATTTCATGACCATCTGTCTGACTTTCCTCTTTCTGTTTTGAAGTTGAACACAGAACATGAAAGAGTTATTTACTTGTCCCCTAGCCACAGCCCCCCACCCCCCAAACTTTCGCTCTCTAAATTGTTGCTGTGTCTTCAGTGCTGTTAACTGCAGTTATCACTGGGGAATTTCTTTACATTTTGAGCCATAGGCATTGTTTCTCCATCTGCTGGCTGCGCTCTTGCCAGGCAATACCCATTGCCCCTGTAGGATGGCTTCCACAAATGCCTTTGGCCCTGGTCCCATCACAGCTGCAGGCTGATGTGCGGGATGGTGCTGCCTTAGACACTTTCTCAGTGTTTGCTGCTGCCCCTTCCACTATTGCCATCACAGAGATTTGGGCGCGGCCAGCCTCAGGACGGCACATTCCATACATTTTAAGAAACAGTATCCATTAGTCTCAGGCACCATGAATTGGCCTTCTCTTCTACAAACAAAGTAAGACACTTCTCCAAATATTTGGGATACTATACAGCTAATCTACCCACACTGTGAGAACGGTTGTTTCTCCATATCCATGAGGATTTCCTCCTGATTGAATATACAGATTTCCTCCTTAGAAGCACTCGCATTATTGTGTATCAACTCTTAATCCTTCTCTTTTAGGGTTCTTTTCCTCTATAGTGAGAAAAACTGTCCTCTCAAGGTTTGGTCAACAGCTGCTGAAATGAATGCCCAGTCAGAGTTGTGTGGCTGGAAGCAAAAGCATATTGTCAGTCATGCAGGAATTTCTTGGCTTATGTTTTGTACAAACAGCTGCTGCATTTTCAGTTTTGAACTTGGCAGACCTTATTTTAAATATGCATTGCCAAAAATTATGGCTCATTTACTGTATTTTCCTTCTCCCAATTGGAAAACAAAAAAGGGTCAAATAGAGATCTAAAATGGGGTCAATATGGACTTGACCCTCTAAAAAATAATTCTATTTACTTATCAGTATTAGCTGTTTTGGGGGTATTCTTGTGGCCCATTCCATTTATGTGTGTGTGTGTGTGTGTGTGTGTGTGTGTTCAGCTGAGTCCTACTTTTGTGACCTCATGGAGTATATAGCCTGTGAGGCTCCTCTGTCCATGGAATTCTCCAGGCAAAAATACTGGCGTGGGTAGCCATTCCCTTCTCCAGGGGATCTTCCCAATCCAGGGATCGAAACTGAGTCCCCTGCATTACAGGTGGATACTTTACTGTCTGAGCCACTAGGGAAGATATACAAGTATTTGTATGTATATGTTTATGTAGCACATCAGTCATATGTTTTTACAGAATCAGTCTGTCCAGTTCAGTGGCTCAGTCATGTCCGACTCTTTGCAACCCCATGAATCGCAGCACGCCAGGCCTCCCTGTCCATCACCAACTCCCGGAGTCTACCCAAACCCATGTGCATCGAGTCAGTGATGCCGTCCAGCCATCTCATCCTCCATCGTCCCCTTCTCCTCCTGCCCCCAGTCCTTCCCAGCATCAGGGTCTTTTCTAATGAGTCAACTCTTCCCATGAGGTGGCCAAAGTATTGGAGTTTCAGCTTCAACATCAGTCCTTCCAATGAACACCCAGGACTGATATCCTTTAGGATGGACTGGTTGGATCACCTTGCAGTCCAAGGGACTCTCAAGAGTCTTCTCCAACACCACAGTTCAAAAGCATCAATTCTTTGGCATTCAGCTTTCTTCACCGTCCAACTCTCACATCCATACATGACCACTGAAAGAACCATACCTTGACTAGAGGGACCTTTGTTGGCAAAGTAAAGTCTCTGCTTTTCAATATGCTATCTAGGTTGGTCATAACCTTCCTTCCAAGGAGTAAGCGTCTTTTAATTTCATGGCTGCAATCACCATCAGCAGTGATTTTGGAGCCCAAAAAAATAAAGTCTGACACTGTTTCCACTGTTTCCCCATCTATTTCCCATGAAGTGATGGGACCAGATGCCATGATCTTAGTTTTCTGAATGTTGAGCTTTAAGCCAAATTTTTCACTCTCCTCTTTCACTTTCCTCGACAGGCTCTTTAGTTCTTCTTCACTTTCTACCATAAGGGTGGTGTCATCCGCCTATCTGAGATTATTGATATTTCTCCCGGCAATCTTGATTCCAGCTTGTGTTTCTTCCAGCCCAGCGTTGCTCATGATGTACTCTGCATATAAGTTAAATAAGCAGGGTGACAATATACAGCCTTGACGTACTGCTTTTCCTATTTGGAACCAGTCTGTTGTTCCATGTTCTGTTCCATCTGTTGCTTCCTGACCTGCATACAGGCTTCTCAAGAGACAGGTCAGATGGTCTGGTATTCCCATCTCTTTCAGAATTTTCCACAGTTTATTGTGATCCACACAGTCAAAGGCTTTGGCATAGTCAATAAAGCAGAAATAGATGTTTTCTGGAACTCTCTTGCTTTTTTGATGATCCAGTGGATATTGGCAATCTGATCTCTGGTTCCTCTGCCTTTTCTAAAACCAGCTTGAACATCTGGAAGTTCACGGTTCACGTATTGCTGAAGCCTGGCTTGGAGAATTTTGAGCATTACTTTACTAGCGTGTGAGATGAGTGCCATAGTGTGGTAGTTTCAGCATTGTTTAGCATTGCCTTTCTTTGGGATTGGAATGAAAACTGACCTTTTCCAGTCCTGTGGCCACTGCTGAGTTTTCCAGATTTGCTGGCTTATTGAGTGCAGCACTTCCACAGCATCATCTTTCACGATTTGAAATAGCTCCACTGGAATTCCATCATCTCCACTAGCTTTGTTCATAGTGATGCTTTCTAAGGCCCACTTGACTTCCCATTCCAGGATGTCTGGCTCTTGGTGAGTGATCACACCATCATGATTATCTGGGTCATGAAGATCTTTTTTGTACAGGTCTTCTGTATATTCTTGCCACCTCTTCTTAATATCTTCTGCTTCTGTTAGGTCCGTACCATTTCTGTCCTTTATCGAGCCCATCTTTGCATGAAGTGTTCCCTTGGTATCTCTAATTTTCTTGAAGAGATCTCTAGTCTTCCCCATTCTGTTGTTTTCCTCTATTTCTTTGCACTGATTGCTGAGGAAGGCTTTCTTATCTCTCCTTGCTATTTTTTGGAACTCTGCATTCAGATGGGAATATCTTTCCTTTTCTCCTTTACTTTTTGCTTCTCTTCTTTTCTCAGCTGTTTGTAAGGCCTCCTCAGACAAACATTTTACTTTTTTGCATTTCTTTTCCATGGGGATGGTCTTGATCCCTGTCTCCTGTACAATATCACGAACCTCTGTCCATAGTTCATCAGGCACTCTGTCTATCAGATCTAGTCCCTTAAATCTATTTGTCACTTCCACTGTATAATCATAATGGATTTGATTTAGGTCATACCTGAATGGTCTAGTGGTTTTCCCTACCTTCTTCAATTTAAGTCTGAATTGGCAATAAGGAGTTCATGTTCTGAGCCCAGTCTGCTCCCGGTCTTGTTTTTGCTGACTCTATAGAGCTTCTCCATCTTTGGCTGCAAAGAATATTATCAATCTGATTTTGGTGTTGACCATATGGTGATATCCATGTGTAGAGTCTTCTCTTGTGTTGTTGGAAGAGGGTGTTTGCTATGACCAGTGCGTTCTCTTGGCAAAACTCTATTAGCCTTTGCCCTGCTTCATTCTGTACTCCAAGGCCAAATTTGCCTGTTATGCCAGATGTTTCCTGACTTCCTGCTTTTTCATTCCAGTCCCCTATAATGAAAAGGGCATCTCTTTTGGGTGTTAGTTCTAATAGGTCTTGTAGGCCTTCATAGAACCGTTCAAGTTCAGCTTCTTCAGCGTTACTGTTCGGGGCATAGACGTGGATTACCGTGATACTGAATGGTTTGCCTTGGAAACGAACAGAGATCATTCTGTCATTTTTGAGATTGCATCCAAGTACTGCATTTCTAACTCTTTTGTTGACCATGATGGCTACTCCATTTCTTCTAAGGGATTCCTGCCCACAGTAGTAGATATAGTGGTCATCTGAGTTAAATTCACCCTTTCCACTCCATTTTAGTTTGCTGATTCCTAGAATGTCGACATTCACTCTTGCCATCACCTGTTTGACCACTTCCGATTTGCCTTGATTCATGGACCTAACATTCCAAGTTCCTATGCAATATTGCTCTTTACAGCATCGGACTTGAATTCTATCACCAGTCACATCGACAGCTGGGTATTGTTTTTGCTTTGTCTCCATCCCATTATTCTTTCTGGAGTTATTTCTCCACTGATCTCCAGTAGCATATTGGGTACCTACCAATCTGGGGAGTTCATCTTTCAGTGTCCTATCTTTTTGCCTTTTCATACTGTTCATAGGGGTCTCAAGGCAAGAATACTGAAGTGGTTTGCCATGCCCTTCTCCAGTGGATCACATTCTGTCAGACCTCTCCACCATGACCCGTCCATGTTGAGAGGCCCCACACAGCATGGCTTAGTTTCAGTGAGATAGACATGGCTGTGGTCCATGTGATCAGATTGGCTAGTTTTCTGTGATTTTAGTTTCAGTGTGTCTGCCCTCTGATGCCCTCTGACAACGCCTACTGTCTTACTTGTATTTATCTTACCTTGGACGTGGGATATATCTTCACGGCTGCTCCAGCAAAGTGCAGCCACTTCTCCTTACCTTGGACAAGGGGTATCTACTCACGACGGTTCCTAGAGTAGACAACCACTAAACTAATGTTTTGTGATGGTTCACTAATGCCTAGCAAGACTTATGGTCTAGCAAAGAAATAGAGGAAAACAATAGAATGGGAAAGACTAGAGATATTTTCAAGCAAATTAGAGATACTAAGGGAACATTTCATGCAAAGATGGGCTCAATAAAGGACAGCAAGAGAGTTCCAGAAAAACATCTACTTCTGCTTTATTGATTATGCCAAAGCCTTTGACGGTGTGGATCACCACAAACTGGGAAATTCTGAAAGAGATGGGCATACCAGACCACCTGACCTGCCCCTTAAGAAACCTGTATGCAGGTCAGGAAGCAACAGTTAGAATTAGTTATGGAACAACAGACTGGTTCCAGATCAGGAAAGGAGTATGTCACGGCCGTATATTGTCACCCTTCTTATTTAACTTACATGCAGAGTACATCATGAGAAACCCTGGGCTGGATGAAGCACAAGCTGGAATCAAGATTGCCAGGAGAAATATCAATAACCTCAGATATGTAGATGATACCACCCTTATGGCAGAAAGCGAAGAAGAACTAAAGATCCTCTTGATGAAAGTGAAAGAGGAGAGTGAAAAAGTTGGCTTAAAGCTCAATATTCAGAAAACTAAGATCATGGCATCTGGTCCCATCACTTCATGGGAAATAGATGGGGAAACAGTGGAAACAGTGTCAGACTTTATGTTTGGGGGCTCCAAAATCACTGCAGATGGTGACTGCAGCCATGAAATTAAAAGAAGCTTACAGCTTGGGAGAAAAGTTATGACCAACCTAGATGGCATATTGAAAAACAGAGACATTACTTTACTAACAAAGTCCATCTAGTCAAAGCTATTGTTTTTCCAGTAGTCATGTATGGATATGAGAGCTGGAATATAAAGAAAGCTGAGCCCTGAAGAATTGATTCTTTTGAACTGCGGTATTGGAGAAGACTTTTGAGAGTCCCTTGGACTGCAAAGAGATCCAGCCAGTCCATCCTAAAGGAAATCAGTCCTGAATATTCATTGGAAGTATTGATGCTGAAGCTGAAACTCCAATACTTTGGCCACCTGATGCGAAGAACTGACTCATTTGAAAAGACCCTGATGCTGGGAAAGATTGAAGGCAGGAGGAGAAGGGGACAACAGAGGATGAGATGGTTGGATGGCATCACTGACCCAATGGACAATAGTTTGAGTAAACTCTGGGAACTGGTGATGGACAGGGAAGCCTGGCATGCTGTGTTCCATGGGGTCGCAAAGAGTCGGACACAACTGAGCGACTGAACTGAACTGAACTGAGAAGACATTGTTTCCTCCTTCTCTTTGTCATCATAACAGGTCTAAATTATTGCCTGCGGGCCTAGCCTGTGTGGTGTTGGGGGCCTCAACAGGCCCTACTGCTGAGGTATTGAGATCTAAGTGGCTTCCTCAGGTATTGTTAGCCGTTGAGAGATGCTATGTCATCTGACTGATGGTGTCCTGCTCATGTTCTTTCCTCTGAGGCTAAGCTCTAGCCTGCTTTAACTGGTTTGTGATTAGCCTGGAGATTCCAGTCTCATCTTCTCTTTATGTCTCAACCATGTGGACTGAAGGCATTGTCTGTCTTTACTTGAGAGGTGGAACTCCATGCAGCTTCCTCACTTCCTTTAACATTGACTGATTTCCTAGATCCTTTCTCCTCAGTACAGATAAATTCAATCTACTCTCCTAACAATCCTATGCAGTATATACTATTATTAACCCATTTTTACAGAAGACGAAACCAATGAAAAGTGACACAAAGTCAAAACACCCAAGTAAACACGAGATTTGTGGTACCACACTCCATGTGCCTAACTAGTATATATTTCAGTCTTTTATATTAAACTAAGTGCTTAAAGTGGGAGATGATCAATTGCCTTTTGTCTACAATATGACAGTTAATTATATTAATATATGTATATATATGATATATATGAAATGTATATATATTCATTGAATCATTGAATTCTCTCAGCAAACTCCCAGCAAATTCTCCCAAATCATGGTGGAGTCATGATGCAAATTCTGGTTTTATCACACAAAAGTAAATAATTTTATCACTTAATACAATTCTTTTTGTAGTTTGTATGCCAGAAGTAGTTTTTGAAGATTTATTTTTAAAGAAGTAGTACCTTCTCGACTCTATAAAATTATCCACAGCAAAGGTGACTATAGTAAGGATGGTAACTAACTGTCAGCCCTAAAAAATTTTCATGTATACTGACATTTTGTCTTTTTTTCCAGCTATAGTACCAAAAAGCTTGATTTTTTTTTTAAGGCATACTGAATGAAAGCATCACAGTTTTTGTTCTGATGACTCAATCCACATTGTTTGAAGTAGATTAGAATGGATAAGTTGAACTCTGTATATTGAGCACCTCGATTATTCACAGAGATCTGCTGTCAATTTTACTGTGTACGCTGTTAGTGCTCCAGGTATGAAAGTTTATCTTTTGTGGTCTGTCATCATAATAGCTCTTGCCTTTTAAATAAACTACCAAATTAACACATTAAAGCAACATCTCTGATTCTCACTGAACATTTGAATTATGTACAGCAATATGTGTTTTAATCACTTATTTTAGTCATGTCCTCACCCTGCAGATTAAAATGAAAGTAACTGAAATCAAAAAGTGTAGCAACAACAAAAAAACAATGTAGCATGAAATCACTCTAAATATTTTAGATAGATTATGGTTGTTAGCACCTAAATGGAGAGATGTTTCTGTAAAATTTTATTTATCTGTTTGTTTTATGAGGCCTACTTCTGTAATTTTTTTTTTTCTATTAAAAATTTGTTAGGTTACAACATCAGTTGGCACTAGAATATTTCTTTTTCTTTTTTTTCATTTATGTCTGGATACTGATTTTTCAGACTAATTGGCTTTCCTGGGAACTGTGACTCTGGCTACAACATGAAGACTGAAAACTTTCCTTTCTCTATTTCTAGAAGAGATTTTAGTACACTCATGGAGACAGAGCCAAGGACCAGACTTTTGGCCTAACTGGCTTTGATCCTGTGAATGAATGTTTTCCTAGCATTGGAAAGATGGTGGCAAGATGCTAGAACCACAAATAAGCCGTGGGGAAATGCATTCAATGAAGAAAACAAAATCTCTAAGAAGTCCCAACACATGACAGATAATCTTAGCTTATGTTGTGCTTATAAACCCAAATAAAGCACTTTGTGTTCTCTGGCACCTTTGCAGCTGATAACTGTGCTTGAATGAATATGTGGCAGTGGATTCATTTACTGTATAAAAACAAACTGCTTATTCCGTATCTCAGTGCTGAAAGGTCATCTGGTTTGTATGTCAGTTGAGACCTCAGGGATGTCAGCCAATATCCTGTGGTGCATCCAGCCCAGTCACTGTGCCCTGTCACTGACTCATGAAGTTCCATTCAGCAGAGGTAGAAGTTATTTTCACTTTAATTTTTGTATTTTTCAAACATTTAAGGATGCAGCCAAATTGTATTGGCTTGTAAGAAACACATCTGGTATGCCTTGGGATGGACACCAGATATTTCTACTCTTGAGTTTTTATATAGTTGTGTAAGTTTCAGAATTTTAGAATAACTCTGTGCTTGATAACAGTGACTTCTCTAAAGTATTAGGGAGCCTCTTTTGTTTAGATGCTATCCAGTACTACAGATGACATAATGACTATAAGAAAAGTTAAAGTTTTGATTCACGGTTACACAGCTAATCTCTGTTAGATTTGTGATAGTGTTTTGGCCTTCTGTGATAGTGTTTTTGATATCCTTTGACCTTTTGTCAGCTACATTTTCCTTTGTAATATGCTTTTAAAGGATGTTTATTGCATTTTAAAATTAAATTATAATGGATACAAGATAGGCTACAAGGACGTATTTGAATCTTCTTAAATCAGAGGCAACTAACTGTTCTTAGCAAACCTGGAAAACTCAGCAGTGGCCATAGGACTGGAAAATGTCAGTTTTCATTCCAATCCTAAAGAAAGGCAATGTCAAAGAATGCTCAAAGTACTGCACAATTGCACTCGTCTTACATACTAGTAAAGTAATGCTCAAAATTCTCCAAGCCAGGCTTCAATAGTACATGAACCGTGAACTTCCAGATGTTCAAGCTGGATTTAGAAAAGGCAGAGGAACCAGAGATCAAATTGCCAATATCTGTTGGAACATCGAAAAAGTGAGAAGGTTCAAGAAAAATGTCTATTTCTGCTTTATTGACTATGCCAAAGCCTTTGACTGTGTAGATCACCACGAACTGTGGAAAATTCTTCAAGAGATGGGAATAACAGACTACCTGACCTGCCTCCTGAGAAATCTGTATGCAGGTCAAGAAGCAGTTAGAACTGGACATGGAACAACAGACTGGTTCCAAATTGAGAAAGGATTACATCAAGGCTGTATATTGTCACCTTGTTTATTTAACTTATATGCAGAGTACATCATGAAAAATGCTGGACTGGATGAAGCACAAGCTAGAATCAAGATTTCTGGGAGAAATATCAATAACTCCAGATATGCAGATAACACCACACTTATGGCAGAAAGTAGAGAACTAAAGAGCCTCTTGATGAAAGTGAAAGAGGAGAGTAAAAAAGTTGGCTTAAAACTCAACATTCGGGAAACTAAGATCATGGCATCTCGTCCCATTACTTCATGGCAAATAGATGGAAACAGTGGAAACAGTGACAGAATTTGTTTCTGGGGCTCCAAAATCACTGCAGATGGTGACTGCAGCCATGAAATTCAAAGACATTTGCTCCTTGGAAGAAAAGTTATGACCAACCTAGATGGCATATTAAAAAACAGAGACATTACTTTGCCAACAAAGGTCCATCTAGTGAAGCTATAGTTTTTCCAGTAGTCGTGTATGGATGTGAGAATTGAACTATAAAGAAGGCTGAGTGCCGAAGAATTGATACTTTTGAACTGTGGTGTTGGAGAAGACTCTTGAGAGTCCCTTGGACTGCAAGGAGATCCAACTAGTCCATCCTAAGGAGATCAGTCCTGGGTGTTCATTGGAAGGACTGATGTTAAAGCTGAAACTCCAATATTTTGGCCACCTGATGCTAAGAACTGACTCACTTGAAAAGACCCTGATGCTGGGAAAGATTGAAGGCAGAGAAGAAGGAAACAACAGAGGATGAGATGGTTGGATGGCATCACTGACTCAATGGACATGAATTTGAGTAAACTCTGGGATTTGGTGATGGACAGGAAAGCCTGGCATGCTGCAGTCCATGAGGTTTCAAGCAGTCAAACATGAGTAAGCAACTGAACTGAATTGAATTGTTCTTAATATTCATTATCCTTTTCTTATCTAGTAGCAGAATTTCTAATTTTAACTTGAAACATATTTACTCAGAATAAAGACTGTCTGTCTCAGCCTCCCTTTCAGTTTTAGGTAACTGTGACTAAGTAGTCTCTAGTGGGATTTGGAGAAGAAATGATGTGAACAACTGCCTGGCCACACCTTTATAGGGAAGGTATAACCTTACATTTTTCTTTTTCTACTCATGAGAGTAGTGATGCAGTCATACTCCATTTTTGACCACATTTATAAAGGGAAAATCCTTAAGACAGAAAATAAGTTAGGAACTTGCATCCCTGATACTAGGAACTGACTTACCAGCCCTGATATGCTTATGCCTAGATATATGTGAAAGAGATACATATTTACTTTGCTGTAATCACTGATACTTAGATCTCAGTTATAGCAACTTAACATATAGTGCAATTTAATAATTTGCAAATTTAATGCCACAATTTAATATTTTATAACCACCAAATTTAAATGCAATATGTGGAGAGTATGCTTGTGTAAATGTCTAGCAGTCTTGGAATTAAACTGCTGTATCATATGTTACAGGAGTTGGCTTTCAATTTCACTCAGACTTCTTACAATAACATTCACAGTGTGATCCCTGATATTGCCTCTTTTACATTCTATACTGCTCTCTCCTCTCAGTGGGCTCCAGCCATACTTACCACTTTGCTGTTCCTAAGCATTCCAGGCATGCTTCATGTTCCTTCTTCAGGGTACATGTTGTTTTGTTGTTGCTATTAGCTTAGTATCCTTTTAATCTCTCTTCTGCAGATCTCTTTGCCTAGTAACCTGTATATACAATCTGTTTCCACAGTTTTAGAGTTTTACTCAATTGTGACTTTTTCATGAAATCCTTCCCTTACTACTTCAGTAAAGTTTCTTCTCAATTGCTTGATATTTGCACCCTATTTTCACACTTACTTTTTTTTCATTTATTTATTTCCATTTTTTTCTTCTCCCTGTTGCAATACTAGCTCTATGAGAGCAGGGACTTTGCCTATTTAGTCCATTGCTGTGTTCTCAGCATACTGTCTGCCATCTAGAAATCACTGGATAAGTACTTGTTGAATCTGTATATGAATCAACCACTAAGTATGTGGATAGATAAAATTGATGTTACATCTATTTCAGGGTGATAATATTATCCTGATAACTCACGTTGTTTTCTGAAATATCTATAGTAGAAATATGTTGGCTTTTCTACAAATGCGTTATCTTTCAGTGGCACTATGAATGATGAAAATTTCATAGACTGATAGGAAAAGCTCATTCATTCACATATATTATTCAATTTCCTTAACAGATTACTAACCTCTGTTGTTATTTAGTTCTAAATCATGTCAGACTCTTTTGAGACCCCGTGGACTGTATTCCACCAGGCTCCTCTGTTCATGGGATTTTCCAGGCAAGAGTGCTGGAATAGATTGCCATTTCCTTCTCCAGGGGATCTTCCCTACCCAGGGGTGGAACCTGAATCTCCTGCAATGGCAGGAAGATTCTTTATCACTGAGTCACCAGGGAAGCCCCTTCTAAACTCTCATCTTAAAATAACTAGAAAAAAATCCTAAAATTGTAAGTCTTTCAGGGAAGAGTTTATTATATGTACTCTGCAATACAGTTACATGTTTTAATATTATATTTCCTATCTTTATTTTCCAAAGTATGAAATCTGTGCTAAATCAACCTTGAAAGTGAAAGTAAATGCTAAATAATCCTTTCTTGTAATGCTACTAACCAAAGGCTTAACATTATAGTGGGAATGGATTTATTATACTATATTTGAGTTTCAAACGAGTCACATTATTCTACTTTTAAAAGTCAAATGAAGCCAGCTCTGAGTCCTGTGGTTAGAATAAAGTTTAGTAAGATACCTTCCTCCATTCAAGAACTCTGGGCTTACATAGATCTAGAAAGCTAGGAGTAGGGCTCATTTATAGGCCATGGGAGTTGCAATCCTAGCAACTCAGAAGCTGAGTTGCTCAGCTCCTGTATCAGCTGCTCTGCAGGAGTTAGTGCCTTCCCTCATAGCCATGCTCCCTGCTAACACAGGCCCAACTGTACTCCTTTGGACTCTGCTTTCAAATCATGGGGTTAACTTTCCCACTTCATCAACACTGATTACCTTTTTCCCTGTGAACATGTATCCACCCTTAGGGGAAACTCCCCAAATCTTGTTCTCTCTCTTATATATAGGAAACGACTTTATTTTTCCAGTGTACTCTATAAATTGTGCTAACCTTTAAATGCCATCCTATTGCTACTTATAGTCTTCAAAAATAATTAAGACAGAAGTTTAAGGAGTTTAATAAGACTTTTAAGGAGACATTTTAGTGTCAGAAAAACATTGTGAAGGACTTTGAAATGGTTAAACAAGATTACTAATTGTTCTGCTTAGTGGAGCCCTATGGTCATCTTTACGTTTTGTTTCCTTTGAACTATTTTACCTAGCTACTTTCAGAAAACTGATAATACACGTAATTTTTGTCCCCAGAAATGCAAGTGAGATGTTTCAGGTTGAATTTAATTGATTATTGCCCTATAGATATTTGACCAGTTTTGCACCTATTTGTAAATTCTTTCAGAATTCCCCATTGCCTGCATGGGGAGAATGTTTTGAGAATTCAAACATTACTGGTTTCCTCATTTGTGAAGGAGTTAAATATAACATTGACAAGTATTAGTTTTTTATTCGTATGAGAGCCATGATTTTATCTTTTAAAAAATCATTTTACCATAGAGGCACAAAGGTGATCTCTCTTTCTTATGATGGGGTCATGCGAAGGAAATGCATGAATATTATTGTTTCTTAGAACATGTCAGTTCAGTTCAGTTCAGTCGCTCAGTTGTGTCTGACTCATTGTGACCCCATGAACCGCAGCACGCCAGGCCTCCTTGTCCATCACCAACTCCCAGAGCCCACCTAAACCCATGTTCATTGAGTTGGTAATGCCATCCAACCATCCCATCATCTGTCGTCCCCTACTCCCACTGCCCTCAATCTTTCCCAGCATCAGGGTCTTTTCAAATGAGTCAGCTCTTTGCATCAGATGGCCAAAGTATTGAAGTTTCAGCTTCAACATCAGTGCTACCAATGACACCCAGGCCTGATCTCCTTTAGGATGGACTGGTTGGATCTCCTTGCAGTCCAAGGGACTCTCAAGAGTCTTCTCCAACACCATGGTTCAAAAGCATCAATTCTTCGGCGCTCAGCTTTCTTTATAGTCCAACTCTCACATCCGTACATGACCACTGGAAAAATCATAGCCTTGACTAGATGGACCTTTGTTGGCAAAGTAATATCTCTGTCTAGGTTGGCCATAACTTTCCTTCCGAGGAGTAAGCATCTTTTAATTTCATGGCTGCAATCACCATCTGCAGTGATTTTGGAGCCCCCAAACATAAAGTCAGCCACCGTTTCCACTGTTTCCCCATCTATTTCCCATGAAGTGAAGGGACCAGATGCCATGATCTTAGTGTTCTGAATGTTGAGCTTTAAGCCAACTTTTTCACTCTCCTCTGTCACTTTCATCAAGAGGCTCTCGAGTTCTTTGCTTTCTGCCAAAGGGTGGTGTCCTCTGCATACCTGAGGTTACTGATATTCCTCCTGGCATTCTTGATTCCAGCTTGTGTTACTTCCAGCCCAGCATTTCTCATGATGTACTCTGCATATAAGTTAAATAAGCAGGGTGACAATATATAGCCTTGACATACTCCTTTTCCTATTTGGAACCAGTCTGTTGTTCCATGTCCAGTTCTAACTGTTGCTTCCTGACCTGCATCAGTTCAGTTCAGTTCAGTTCGGTCACTCAGTCGTGTCCGACTCTTTGCAACCCCATGAACTGCAGCACAGCAGGCCTCTTTGTCCATCACCAACTCCCGGAGCCTACCCAAACCCATGTCCATCGAGTCAGTGATGCCATCCAACCATCTCATCCTCTGTCGTCCCCTTCTCCTCCTGCCCCCAATCCTACCCAGCATTAGGGTCTTTTCCAATGAGTCAACTCTTTGCACGAGGTGGCCAAAGTATTGGAGTTTTCAGCTTCAACATCAGTCCTTCCAATGAACACCTAGGATTGATTTCCTTTAGGATGGATTGATTGGATCTCCTTGCAGTCCAAGGGACTATCAAGAGTCTTCTCCAACACCACAGTTCAAAAGCATCAATTCTGCGGCGCTCAGCTTTCTTCACCATCCAACTCTCACATCCATACATGACCACTGGAAAAACCATAGCCTTGACTAGACAGACTTTTGTTGACAAAGTAATGTCTCTGCTTTCAAATATGCTATCTAGGTTGGCCATAACCTTCCTTCCAAGGAGTAAGCGTCGTTTAATTTCATGGCTGCAATCACCATGAGCAGTGATTTTGGAGCCCAAAAAAATAAAGTCTGACACTGTTTCCACTGCTTCCCCATCTATTTCCCATGAAGTGATGGGACCAGATGCCATGACCTTAGTTTTCTGAACGTTGAGCTTTAAGCCAACTTTTTCACTCTCCTCTTTCACTTTCATCAAGAGGATCTTTAGTTCTTTTTCACTTTCTGCCATAAGGGTGGTGTCATCTGCATATCTGAGGTTATTGATATTTCTCCTGGCAATCTTGATTCCAGCTTGTGTTTCTTGCAGCCCAGCGTTTCTCATGATGTACTCTGCATATAAGTTAAATATGCAGCGTGACAATATATAGCCTTGACGTGCTCCTTTTCCTATTTGGTACCAGTCTGTTGTTCCATGTCCCGTTCTACCTGTTGCTTCCTGACCCACAATACAGGTTTCTCAAGAGACAGGTCAGATGGTCTGGTATTCCCATCTCTTTCAGAATTTTCCACAGTTTATTGTGATCCACACAGTCAAAGGCTTTGGCATAGTCAATAAAGCAAAAAGAGATGTTTTTCGGGAACTCTCTTGCTTTTTCAATCATCCAGCGGATATCGGCAATTTGATCTCTGGTTCCTCTGCCTTTTCTAAAACCAGCTTGAACATCTGGCAGTTCACAGTTCACGTATTGCTGAAGCCTGGCTTGGAGAATTTTGAGCATTACTTTACTAGCGTGTGAGATGAGTGGAATTGTGTGGTAGTTTGAGCATTCTTTGGCATTGCCTTTCTTTGGGATTGGAACGAAAACTGACCTCTTCCAGTCCTGTGGCCACTGCTGAGTTTTCCAAATTTGCTGGCATGTCAAATGCAGCACTTTCACTGCATCATCTTTCAAGATTTGAAATAGCTCAACTGGAATTCCATCACCTCCACTAGCTTTGTTCGTAGTGATGCTTTCTAAGGCCCACTTGACTTCACATTCCAGAATGTCTGGCTCTAGGTGAGTGATCATACCATCGTGATTATCTGGGTCGTGAAGATTTTTTTGTACAGTTCTTCTGTGTATTCTTGCCACCTCTTTTTAATATCTTCTGCTTCTGTTAGGTCCATACCATTTCTGTCCTTTATTGAGCCCATCTTTGCATGAAGTGTTCCCTTGGTATCTCTAATTTCTTGAAGAGATCTCTAGTCTTTCCCAATCTGTTGTTTTCCTCTATTTCTTTGCACTGATCGCTGAGGAAGGCTTTCTTATCTCTCCTTGCTATTTTTTGGAACTCTGCATTCAGATGGGAATATCTTTCCCTTTCTCCTTTGCTTTTCGCTTCTCTTCCCAGCTATCTGTAAGGTCTCCTCAGACAGCCATTTTGCTTTTTTGCATTTCTTTTCCACGGGGATGGTCTTGATCCCTGTCTCGTGTACAATGTCACGAACCTCTGTCCATAGTTCATCAGGCCCTCTGTCTATCAGATGTAGTTCCTTAAATCTATTTCTCACTTCTACTGTATATTCATAAGGGATTTGATCTAGGTCATACTTGAATGGACTAGTGGTTTTCCCTACTTTCTTCAATTTAAGTCTGAATTGGCAATAAGCAGTTCATGATCTGATCCACAGTGATCCCAGTCTTGTTTTTCTGACTGTATAGAGCTTCTCCATCTTTGGCTGCAAAGAATATAATCAATCTAATTTCAGTGTTGACCATCTGGTGATGTCCATGTGTAGAGTCTTCTCTTGTGTTGTTGGAAGAGGGTGTTTGCTACGACCAGTGTGTTCTCTTGGCAAAACTCTATTAGCCTTTGCCCTGCTTCATTCTGTACTCCAAGGCCAAATTTGCCTGTTATGCCAGGTGTTTCTTGACTTTCTACTTTTGCATTCCAGTCCCCTATAATGAAAAGGACATCTTTTTTGGGTGTTAGTTCTAGAAGGTCTTGTAGGTCTACATAGAACCGTTCAACTTCAGCTTCTTCGGCGTTACTGGTTGGGGCATAGACTTGGATTACTGTGATATTGAATGGTTTGCCTTGGAAATGAACAGAGATCATTCTATCATTTTTGAGATTGCATCCAAGTACTGCCTTTCGGACTCTTTTGTTGACCATGATGGCTACTCCATTTCTTCTAAGGGATTCTTGCCCACAGTGGTAGATATAATGGTCATCTGACTTAAATTCACCCTTCCCAGTCCATTTTAGTTTGCTGATTCCTAGAATGTCGACATTCACTCTTGCCATCTCTTGTTTGACCACTTCCAATTTGCCTTGATTCATGGACCTAACATTCCAGGTTCCTATGCAATATTGCTCTTTACAGCATCGGACTTTGCTTCTATCACCAGTCACATCCACAGCTGGATATCGTTTTTGCTTTGGCTCCATCCCATTATTCTTTCTGGAGTTATTTCTCCAGTATTCTCCATTAGCATATTGGGCACTTACTGACCTGGAGAGTTCATCTTTCAATGTCCTATCTTTTTGCCTTTTCATACTGTTCATGGGGTTCTCAAGGCAAGAATACTGAAGTGGTTTGCCATGCCCTTCTCCAGTGGACCACATTCTGTCAGATCTCTCCACCATGACCCATCCATCTTGGGTGACCCCACACCGCATGGCTTAGTTTCATTGAGATAGACAAGACTGTGGTCCGTGTGATCAGATTAGCTAGTTTTCTGAAATTTTAGTTTCAGTGTGTCTGCCCTCTGATGCCCTCTCGCAACACCTACCGTCTTACTTGGGTCTCTCTTACCTTGGACTGGGATGGGAAGACTATAATAATTTGGGTCTTCCTCCATAGTGAATCTCTTCTTTATGAGATTTCTTTCCATGATTTTCACCTATTTTGATAGTCAGGATTGCTTCATTTGACAGCTCATGTAAGAAAACAAAACAATATAAAATGAAAGAAAAGTAAAAAAAAAAAGCTGCTAACTTTTTTGCTTGAGTTCTATTTACCAGTTTATACAATCTTGATAATGTTCTCAGGGGAAACGTAATATAATTGTGAGCTCTACTGTGTGCATTTCTTTTTCTTCAAGATTCAAATACCTTCAGTTTTTGTCTTTTTTGTGACTCTCCAGTGTGTTTTTGTTATTATTTTATGTTGTGTTCAGATATTATAATTATTATCTGTTAGAGGGATAGTCTGCTAACAGGAAGCCACATTAATCTATTTAGACTAAATGGCTTAAGATTTGTGATATTCAGTTGTCTATGCTACTTTGCTGTCTTTTGTCAGTTTCTCTCTTTGGTTACCTACCCTAAAGCTTAACCCTCAGGCCCACTGCTCTGCTAGGGAACCATATCTTTAAATGTCTGACCTTATGGCATTTAAAGTGTTTCCAGGTCTAGTTCATCACAGTACAAAAAGGAACAAAGGAAAATCTGGCCAATAATGCATAATTCTGGCCTTAAACATTTCTCTGAGTTTCTCTTCCTCTTTTCTTTCTTTCTTTTCCTCTTTACCACAACCCAAACCCCTGAGCTATTACTGAAATATTTTTCTTACTACACTGATTTTAATTTTAAGCCCAAGTGCCACAAAGGAGACCCTTATCTACATACAAAATTCACCTCCCTATTTCTATCTTTAAACATTCTTCTTTTTTCAGTTAAAAAATAATGGACAAAACAGACTTGCATGGTATGAAGAAATGATGGTTTGCAGCTAAATTATTTCTAAACCAACAGGAAAAAAAGCAAAGCAAGCCAGACAAATTCTTTCAATATTTCTATTTTTCATTCTTATTCATTACAGAGAAGGCTGGTTTTGGTTTAAATTGTTTTTAAATCTTATTTAATATACAGCTGTGACTTTTTACTCCATGATGAAACATCCATATTTTAAAAACTCAAACTCTCACATAAAATGTCTAAATTGACAAGTATCCATAGGGTATTTCAGAAAAAAAAAGAGACATATTAAAGAACTCTGGATCAGGGAATGAGAAGCCCAATATCTACATCTGATGCCATTACTAATATTCTCAGAGATTAAGGCTGGTTAGTTGGGTTCTGTCTCCTTACTTATAAAATGGAATGTGTGATGATTAATTTTATTTGTGTACTTGACTGGCCATGAGGTACCTGGTTTAAATATTATTTCTGGGTATGCTGGTAAGGGCATTTCTTACCAGCCAGTTCAAGATTGGCATCTGAATTGATGGACTCCGTAAAGTATATTATGCTCCCCAAATTTTATGAGCATCATCCGTTGAGGGTCTGAATAGAACAAAAGGGAGAAAAGGAATCCGCTCCTTTTTCCTGTCTCTGCTCAGCTGGGATATCTCATCCCATCTTCTTTTGCCCTCAGACAGGGATTGATGTTATCAGTTCCCCTCTTTCTCAGGCCTTTGGATTCAGACTGAATAATACCACCAGCTTTCCAGGGTCTCCAGCTTGCACCTCATAGACTGTGAGACTACTCAGCTTCCATAATTGCATGCACCAATTCCTCATAATAAATATCTGTTTTGAGAGACTGGTTTTGTTTCTCTGGAGAATTCTTACTTATACAGATGCACTGTATGATTTTATCTTTGAGATTCCATGACCAGAAGTATACACAGGAAGCAAACATTTTAAACATCCCATTTTAATTTAAATATCATGTGGCTGAGCAAATATCAACATGTTTAGAAATAATGTGGGGAATACCTAATGGCTGTAATATCTTTGATACAGAAAGACTGATAAAATTGAAAACTGTAATTATCTTTTCATAATGAATGAGAGTTGAAAATGAAAAAAATTTCATTATATTTCCTAATGAGCTGGATCCATGTGTCTATTCTGTTGTAGCCCTATGACCTCCAGAGAACATACGTTTATCTTGCCAGTCATTAAAAGTATTACTGAGTCTAACTTTTGGAAAACTAAGAATCTTGACACATCAGTTACCATCATTAGAGTCACCTCAGTTGGGTTACTTCTAACCAAATGATACTATCAGGGTGAAAATTATCATAGTTTTTGCCAGATTAGTTAGTAATGATATACATATTTCTTTAAAAATTATCTACTGCTACATTAATATAACAGCATGAGTTTGAGTCTGGTTTTTCTAGGAATATTTATAATTACAATTCTGGAAACCCAGTTTTAATATTCTCAGCATCAAAGTGAGAGTGAAGGTACCTTCATTATATGGAATACAAGCGCATTTCACTGCAGCATCCTCTAACACTAATGGAAGAACTAGGGAAGATGGAGCCAAATTCACTTAGCTGAGAAGGCCTCAAGAAATAGGTGCACTTTCTTTTTTAAAAGCTACATGAATGGAAAACTAAATGTACTATTCTACAGAAAATGTCTGTACTTCATAAAAGGAAATTCGTAGAAACTGAAAACACAATTGCTGAAGTCAAGAGATATAAGTAAAGAATAGGATGTTGGTTGTGTTAAAATGTGTGGTGGGAAAGAACAAGCAAATAGGAATGTAAGAAATGTCTTGCTATGCTAGACTGTTTGCCGTGAATTCCATAAGAAATGGAAGTTGACACAGTCCATTACCTAGAAATAAAACACATTTTTAGATCAAACAGCCATTTTTCAAGAGGTCACAAAAGCTCAGCCAGCAAAAAAAACCAAAAAAACAAGTAGGAATGGAACAAATTGGAATACTCATATTTTAGGCTGATTATTCATTCATATCACTTGCAGTTCATAGACTAGTTAGTGGGTAAATATTGGACTAAATTATGAGACTTTAATAATATGTATCTAGATCAGTGAAATAAATGATACAAGCAGGAAGAATATGTGCATCAATTCTGTTTCCCTGACTTACATTACAAGGTAAAAATGGAATGTCAGCAGTGCTAGTCATGGTGGCTAGTACTTGTATAGAAAACTCTTAGAGCTAGCTTGGTGGCAGCACATTTTCTACAGTGTTAAATATATATTATGGCAATATTAATGCAAGTATCTATAAGCCTAGGATGTGATTAAAATCATGTCCTGAATACTCTAAGTCAAAATTCAAAGCTACCATATTTTTTCATTTATTGTAGGGGAATCTTTATTCTTGTTTTCACATGTAATTATATTTCCATTAATTACAGTAAATAATCTTTACCACAGATATAGGAAAGAGATATAGCAAGTAGAAATTTAAAAAATCAACAGAATAAGAAAATTGTCCCAATTATTATTTGCCCTCCAAAAGTTTGTCTTTCAAGAATTCTCAAATATACTGAAAGCAATGCATGCATTATAGTTGTGTAATTATAGTAGGGAGTGACTATTATAACTTCCCTGTCCTTCATGTAACTATACTGTGATTTTAATAATTTTGTGGGATAGCCAAATGCTAAATGATCCAGGACTTTGAAAGCATCTGTGGACAAAAGGCCTTTACTCCACATCTGTTGGGTAGATGCCTTACAATGGATGAGACACAGTTCACCTTGGTGGTGATCCAAACTGTATGGGCATTGGCTCATGCTTCCATGTGAATCCCTACCCTGGTGTTGAATCTTCCATACCTCTGCTTCTCTCTTTGTTCTCCACGAGTCTGTAGTTGCTCCCTCTTTTGTAAGTTCAGTCTTTCATATTTTTCTCCCTGTTCTCTGCCCAGGTGATATTCACTCCTTCTCCAGAGATAACCAGAGCCCACTGGCTATTCCTGGAGAATTCAGTCTCAAATTATTATTGTGAGATGAAGGGGAGGCTCACTGAATATATGAATTATGCTTGGTCCACAGTATCCAGACTTTTGAGAATAAAAACCTCATTTTGAAGGCCAAGTAATTTCAAGAAACAGCAGCATAAAAGTAGCAATACTGGTGGTGTTGTTACTGAACCAGGTTCCTTTGCCTGATGTACAGCAAGCCAGATACTGATATGCTAAGGTTTGCACCAGAGAAAAGATTTATTCATGAGACTGCCAAGTGAGCAGACCAGAGAACAAATCTCAAATTCACCTCCCTGAAGATAGGGTTTAGGGTTGTTTATGGGATGAGGAGGCAGGATAGTCTAAGGTGTGGGGAAGGATATTGGATGTAAGAAATACAGGTAATTGGTCATCTGAGCAAACATAGTCAAGCTTTGCAGCTCTTTATGTGAGGAATATTCAGAAAATGGCAGCCTTAGCATCTCCTGGGGTAGAGTTTTGGTACTCTGAAGTCAAAAGGTCATTCACAGGACACTCATGTAAGCCCAGTTGTATGACCAGTAGACTCAGTAAGTCTGAACTGGACAAGAACTAGCTCCAAGTTCCTGAAAAACAGTTTAAACAACCATTACTATAGTGACCCAAAAGTCAGATTTATTGTATATGAGGAAACTAGTGGGCATTTATTTTAATATCAAGAGACTAAAAGCAAGCAAGGCAGGTTAGGTTTGGAGGACCTAATCAGATTAGCCCTCAGTTTCAATATCTGTTGGCTTCTAAGATTTAGTATGTACTTTTCTTCTATTTACACTTTATTAATCATAGCTACATCTACATACTTTGTGAACATATTTGTTACTATATGACAAGCAGTCTAACATTATGCATGCAAATCGTGGGATGGTCTGACTAGGTTTAAACATGAATATGTTTCTTCCAGGGCTTCCCCAGTGGTTCAGAATATGCCTTCAGTGTGGGAGACATGGGTTTGATCCCTGGGTTGGGAAGATCTCCTTGAGAAGGAAATGGTAATCCAGTCGAGTCTTCTTGCTTGGAAAATCCCATTAAGAGAGGAGCCAGGCAGCCTATATCCATGAGATCGCAAAAGAGTTGGACATAACTTAGCAACTAAACAACAATGTCTCTTGCCACTTATTAGTTGTGTGACCTTGGACAAGATATATAAGATTTTCATACCTCAGTTTCCTTATCTGCACAATTAGCATAAAATAATATGTATTTGGTAAGATTGCTATAAGCATTAAATAAATTAAACATATAAATTGGTTAAGTAAATAAATGTGTGCTAAAGTCGTGTCTGACTTTTTGCAACCCTATAGACTGTAGCCTTCCAGGCTTCTCTGTCCGTAGTTTTTTCCAGGCAAGAATACTGGAATGGATTGCCATTTCCTAATCCAGTGGATCATCCCCACTCAGGGATTTAACCTGCATCTCTTGTGTCTCCTGCATTAAAGGTGGTTCAGTTCAATTCAGTTCAATCGCTCAGTCATGTCCGACTCTTTGCGACCCCAAGAACCGCAGCACACCAGGCCTCCCTGTCCATCACCAACTCCCGGAGTCCACCCAAACCCATGTCCATCGAGTTGATGATGCCATCCAACCATCTCATCCTCTGTTGTCTCCTCTCCTACTGCCCTCAATCTTTCCCAGCATCAGGATCTTTTCAAAAGAGTCAGTTCTACACATCAGGTGGCCAAAGTATTGGAGTTTCAGCTTCAACATCAGTCCTTCCAATGAACACCCAGGACTGATCTCCTTTAGGATGGACTGGTTGGATTTCCTTGCAGTCCAAGGGACTCTCAAGAGTCTTCTCCAACACCACAGTTCAAAAGCATCAATTCTTCTGTGCTCAGCTTTCTTTATACTCCAACACTCACATCCATATATGACCACTGGAAAAACCATAGCCTTTACTAGACGGACCTTTGTTGGCAAAGTAATGTCTTTGCTTTTTAATACGCTGTCTAAGTTGGTCATTACTTTCCTTCCAAGAAGTAAGCGTCTTTTAATTTCATGGCTGCAATCACCATCTGCAGTGATTTTGGAGCCCAAAAAAATAAAGTCAGCTGCTGTTTCCACTGTTTGCCCATCTATCTGCCATGAAGTGATGGGACCGGATGCCATGATCTTAGTTTTCTGAATGTTTAGCTTTAAGCCAACTTTTTCACTCTCCTCTTTCACTTTCATCAAGAGGCTCTTTAGTTTTTGTTCACTTTCTGCCATAGGGTGGTGTCATCCGCATATCTCAGGTTATTGATATTTCTCCCGACAAATTTGATTCCAGCTTGTGCTTCCTCCAGCCCAGCATTTCTCATGATGTACTCTGCATAGAAGTTAAATAAGCAGTGTAACAATATACAGCCTTGATATACTCCTTTTCCTATTTGGAGCCAGGCTGTTGTTCCATGTCCAGTTCTAACTGTTGCATCCTCACCTGCATACAGGTTTCTCAAGAGGCAGGTCAGGTGGTCTGGTATTTCCATCTCTTTCAGAATTTTCCACAGTTTATTGTGATCCACACAGTCAAAGGCTTTGGCATAGTCAATAAAGCAGAGGTAGATGTTTTTCTGGAACTCTCTTGCTTTTTAGATGATCCAGCGGATGTTGACATTTTTATCTCTGGTTCCTCTGCCTTTTCTAAAACCAGCTTGAACATCTGGAAGTTCACAGTTCACGTATTGCTGAAGCCTGGCTTGGAGAATTTTGAGCATTACTTTACTAGCGTGTGAGATGAGTGGAATTGTGTGGTAGTTTGAGCATTCTTTGGCATTGCCTTTCTTTGGGATTGGAACGAAAACTGACCTTTTCCAGTCCTGTGGCCACTGCTGAGTTTTCCAAATTTGCTGGCATATTGAGTGCAGCACTTTCACAGCGTCATCTTTCAGGATTTGAAATAGCTCAACTGGAATTCCATCACCTCCACTAGCTTTGTTCATAGTGATGCTTTCTAAAGCCCACTTGACTTCACATTCCAGGATGTCTGACTCTAGGTGAGTGATCACTCCATCATAATTATCTGGGTTGTGAAGATCTTTTTTATACAGTTCTTCTGTGTATTCTTGCCACCTCTTTTTAATATCTTCTGCTTCTTTTAGGTCCCTACCATTTCTATCCTTTACCTAGCCCATCTTTGCATGAAATGTTCCCTTGGTATCTCTAATTTTCTTGAAGAGATCTCTAGTCTTTCCTATTCTATTGTTTTCCTCTATTTCTTTGCATTGATCGCTGAGGAAGGCTTTCTTATCTCTCCTTGCTATTCTTTGGAACTCTGCATTCAAATGGGTATATCTTTCCTTTTCTCCTTTGCTTTTTGCTTCTCTTCACAGCTATCTGTAAGCCCTCCTTAGACAGCCATTTTGCTTTTTTTCATTTGTTTTTCTTGGGGATCGTCTTGATTCCTGTCTTCTGTACAATGTCACGACCCTGTGTCCATAGTTCATCAGGCACTCTATCAGATCTAGTCCCTTAAATCTATTTCTCACTTCCACTGTATAGTCATAAGGGATTTGATTTAGGTCATACCTGAATGGTCTAGTGGTTTTCCCTACTTTCTTCAATTTAAGTCTGATTTTGGCGATAAGGAGTTCATGATCTGAGCCACAGTCCGCTCCCAGTCTTGTTTTTGCTGACTGTATAGAGCTTCTCCATCTTTGGCTGCAAGGAATATAATCAATCTGATTTTGGTGTTGACCATCTGGTGATGTCCATGTGTAGAGTCTTCTCTTGTGTTGTTGGAAGAGGGTATTTGCTATGACCAGTGTGTTCTCTTGGCAAAACTCTATCAGCCTTTGCCCTGCTTCATTCTGTACTTCAAGGCCAATTTTGCCTGTTACTCCAGGTGTTTCTTGACTTCCTACTTTTGCATTCCAGTCCCCTATAATGAAAAGGACATCTTTTTTGGGTGTTAGTTCTAGAAGGTCTTGTAGGTCTTCGTAGAACTGTTCAACTTCAGCTTATTCGGCATTACTGGTCGAGGCATAGACTTGAATTACCCTGATATTGTATGGTTTGTCTTGGAATCGAACAGAGGTCATTCTGTCGTTTTTGAGATTGCATCCAAGTACTGCAGTTCAGACTCTTTTGTTGACTATGATGGCTACTCCATTTCTTCTGAGAGATTCCTGCCCACAGTAGTAGGTATAATGGTCATCTGACTTAAATTCACCCATTCCAGTCCATCTTAGTTTACTGATTCCTAGAATGTCGACGTTCACTCTTGCCATCTCCTGTTTGACCACTTCCAATTTGCGTTGATTCATGGACCTAACATTCCAGGTTCCTATGGAATATTGTTCTTTACAGCATCGAATCTTGCTTCTATCACCTGTCCCATTCACAAGTGGGTATTGTTTTTGCTTTGGCTCCATCCCATCATTCTTTCTGGAGTTATTTCTCCACTGATCTCCAGTAGCATATTGGGCACTTACTGACCTGGGGAGTTCATCTTTCAGTGTCCTATCTTTTTGCCTTTTCATACTGTTCATTGGGTTCTCAAGACAAGAATAAATATTTAGTACATTTTAGATATTGTTATTAGATGTGAGAAATATTGTTTATTGAGCCTGCAAAGGTTGTTCATAGCACAGCTTGTTTATATCACAGCTTCTATACAAAATTTAGGAATGACAGTTTTTTAGATTCTGTTAATAAGTGATTTAAGAATGCATTGTCTTCATCTCTGCTAAGATATGTTTGGTCCTGTAAGTTTAAGATGGAACAACTAATAAATTGGACTTTTTCAGAATTAAGAGACAGAATACTTTAAGTCTAGATGTTTAGGAGCAAGAGGATCATGAAAGATGAATGTTAACATGTGGATATACATTAGGACATCCCCATTACCTTTAGTCAGGTTAATCATGTCTCCCTGGACTCTACTTCTAACCATTAACAAACTGCCTCATTGTCTCTTCTAGGGCTGACAGTCAATTTTAGTGATAAAGTTGAAGACTTTCAAAGTAAAGTTTGAATTACTTTGCATATATTTACACACATAAAGCAACATTTGGCAATTTAGGATTTGTCAGGATAAAAGACATTTAATAAATTTATCACCACCTAATTGTTCCAGAGGCAAACACTAATTTTGATGCAATTAATCTAAGCATTCAAACAGTGAATGAATGAATTTCTAAGTAACTTACTGTGGCTCGCTGTTACCTTTGCAGACCTTATATCCACTTGTGTTGAAATCACGTTCTCTCATATAATTTCTCTCACCTCTCCTAAATTTGGGGGGATCAAAACAAAAAAATAGTTAAAGACAGATGGCAAAAGGAATTTCTCACTCTTCTGAATGCAAATATACATGGAAAGGAAGAACAAAATGTTTTGATGGTGGCATATTTTTATTATTTACCCAATGCCTAGCGCAAAATAATAAATCACTTTCATGAGTCAGAGATTGACAAAAACTTTTCCCCTACTATGTATGAAGAGTATTCAATAGAAAAGATGGATAAGAACATTAAGAATAAGAGAGTTGTAGGAAGGGAGTGGTAGTAGGGCACAGCTCTCTTAGACAGAATTTGGCAATGTTCCTCTGGATAGGCTGCCAGTAAATGAATAAATGTTATCAGCTACAAATAGAGAGTGTTAGAAAAGGCTAAGTTATCAAAACATAGAGCAGTTTGTTCTGGGAGACCAAGCATCAGACTGTCATTGAAGCAATGATAACCTCAGGCAGTTTTAAATGTTTATTTAGCCAGCCACTTACCTTGGGGGCTCATCCTTTATAGTTTGTCCTTCCTAAATTGGTTTGGAAAATGTGAGGTCAAACAGTAGGTCATTATCTTCTAATTAGAGGAAGAAGAAACCTAGGATTGAATTGACTATTTTGGGTCTTTGAAGAACACACAAGGACTGTGTACCTAGAGATCCTCCCCTGCAGTCTGGTGTAATTACACAGGATGCTAAGACAAGCTCCAAGCTAACAGACACCTATCTGATTGGGGAGAATTTGCAAGCAGTTGGAGGCTTTTCATTCCTAAAGCACTGGTAGGGGTGAAAAAATGTTTCCCTACCACCTTTCTAGGCTCTCTGCTGGGGCCCTGAAAATTAGACTTCCGAAAGACAGGATGGTAAGAGAAAAACAAACAAGAGATGATTAGCATGTGTTTTATGCTTTACACATAAAGTATCCAGAGATGAGTAACTCAAAGGAATGGTTAGAACCTGAGTGTGTAGAGCATCTTAGCAGAGGAACAATACGTTTTTAGATAAGTGAAAAGGCAAAGACTGAATTTCTAGGGGTAACAAATTATAGAGAAGCAAATATATGGGGAACTATTGGAAGATAAAGTCTAATAAATGAAGTTTGTTATGGAGATTCCTCTGGTGCTATTGGGTTGATAAGGGTTTAGAGTTGTCTCTGGTGATTAAATTTTGTCCTTCTAGGTAGAGGGAAGAAAGGGGATATCTGGAAATTTATGTCCTGCTTTTAGGCAGAAAGAGGGAGGACAGAGAGCTTTCCTTGTACCTGCTTCTTTTCAGTTGCCTTTAGCTAAAAATAATCTTGTTGTCAAAGTGGTATATTTAGGGGTGACATTTTCTGCTACCCTACACAGTTAAAATTTCACTCCCATGTCTAAAAGTGAAAAATCCAAACTGCTTAGGATAAAACTTGAGTGGACAGAGAAAGCAAGCTCCCCCAAATCAAATGCCTAATAAAAAAGCTTGGATAATATTATCTATTTTCTGAAGTCTAGAAAAGAAAAGCTAGACAGTGATCAACAGTATAATATTTTAATTTAGTAGGAGAAGGTTTTAAATTCATATACGTCTTGTTATATTTCTCTAAAATTCTCCCTATTCACCTCTTATATTATACAAATCTTATACTATCAAAACTTATTTTGATAATGAGTTTGAAATGTAGAAGTGAGAATAAAATATTTGCAGTTCCTTTCTTGTAACTTTCCACGTCCGAGTAGAGATGACTTTTTGCCTATGTATCAGTTAAAAGGCACTAACTACTCTATCTAGTAGCAACTAACAGAGTCAGTCAAACACTCCTCCTGTTTTGAGTGGCTTACATCAACATGACTGGTAGCAGTGTTTTAATATTTTGTTTTAAAATTATGCCCCAAATCATGATACCACCACTACCATCAGAGTTAACAATAAAAATGTATTAAACATCCACTGTTATCAGGTATTATGCTATGTTGTGTCCCAGTACCTACTATGATTCAGTAATTGTTCTAGGTATCAGGAAAATAGCAATGAACAAAAGTGACAAAATCTCTGTGCCAATGGAGCTTATATTTTAGGGATGAAAAACCTGAGCTTAGACAGATTAAACAAATTTCTCAAGATCACAACAAACCATAATAGCCTGTGTGTAAGTTGAGATTCCAAGTCATATCTTGGTGATCTCATAGACAACAAACAGTCTATTCATGCCAAACAATTAGTCTATTCTTATGAAACCAAAATATTTTCTCCTAAAAATATTACCTACAGTATTTATTTTTTGTTTTGAGTCATTTGTCCACATAAATTGTCTTCTTTTTAAAAAAATATAGTTGATTTACACATCATATTAGTTTTAGGTGTACAGCATAGTGATTCAGTATTTTTATAGATTATATTCCATTTAAAATTATTATAAAATGTTGGCTATATTCCTTGTGCCATATACAACATATCCTGTATCTTATTTATTTCATATATAGTAGTTTGTACCTCTTAATTCCCTACCTCTATCTTGCCGTTCTCCCCACGTCTCTCCTTACCAGTAACCGCCAGTTTGTTTTCTCTGTGAGTCTGTTTACGTTTGTTATATTCACTTGTTTGTCTTTTTTAAGATTCCATATGTAATGATAACATAAATATTTACAAATAATACATCTGATAAGGGGTTAATATCCAAACTATATAAACAACTCGTACAGCTCAATATCAAACAGGTTTTTTTTAAACTGGTTTTAAAATGAGCAGAAGACTTGAATAGATGTTTTCCCAAAGAAGACATACAGATGGTCAACAGGCACATGAAAATATACTCAATATCCATAATCATTAGGGAAGTGCAAATCAAAACCACAGTAAGATATCACCTTGTAGTGGTCATAATGGCTGTCATTAAAAAGACCACAAACAACAATTTTGGCAAGGATGTGAAAAAAATGTGTTAAGTGCTCAGTGGTGTCCGACTCTTTGCCACTCCATGGACTGTAGCCTGCTGGGGTCATCTGTCCATGGAATTCTCCAGGCAAGAATACTGGAAAAAAATGAAATTCTAGTAAACTGTTCATGGGAATGTGGATTGATGCAGCCATCTTGGAAAACAGTATGGAGGTTCTCAAAAAGCTAAAAACGCAATTACCATATGACCCAACAATATCCTCTCCTGGATATTTATCTGAAGAAAATGCAAACACCAATTTTTTAAAGTTGTTTTTCATGTGACAATGAGGTGGATGTTTTTAAAAAAAAGGGGGCTGACATTCAAAATGGCCTCTAGCCACTTGTTTATTGGGCATTGCAAGTGTGTGATTAAATTTTTTCTTTTTGCACTTTTGTCATTACCCTTCAGCCAGACCATCAGGAGCACCCTGTAGTTGAACAAATTTGGGTTAATTGACTCATTACAATGAGAGAGAACATGTACCATGGGGAACCGTGGAATATCTTAGTAAGAGGGTTTTAGAGGGACTCCCTGCAGAATTTCAGCTTCTGTTAGTGTTTTTTAGGAGGATTCAAGGAAGCAGAGCTTTGCTATGTACTGGATGCCATTAGAAAGTAGAGGTAATTCTGTTTCCTAGTAATTCTTATCTAAAATCAAAAAGAATGAAGCAAAACTAAAGCTATGCTTGGTAAAGAAGCAGCAGTAACTAATTGTAGCCAGCATAGACGGAGAAAGCAATGGCACCCCACTCCAGTACTCTTGCCTGGAAAATCCCATGGACGGAGGAGCCTGGTAGGCTACAGTCCATGGGATCGCAGAGTCGGACACGACTGAGCAACTTCACTTTCACTTTTCACTTTCACGCATTGGAGAAGGAAATGGCAACCCACTCCAGTGTTCTTGCCTGGAGAATCCCAGGGATGTGGCAGCCTGGTGGGCTGTCATCTATGGGGTTGTTCAGAGTCGGACATGACTGAAGCGACTTAGCAGCAGCAGCAGCAGCCAGCATAGAAAGATGTTTGGCCATTTTTATTGTTGGAAATATATGTGATATTGCCTGTGATCAGACATGATTTTCAGTGGTCTTGATTTTTGTCTGGAGAAATCACTGATTCAGAGTGGCTTTCTCCAATGTTTGTGTTCTGTGAGACTGTTGATGTTCCACAAGAGAAGAACATAACATAAGCTAGCAGGGAGTGCTAGTCTAGCTCTTGGTTAATAGTGCTGTGCCAAAACCTGGCTGTCATGGGCTGCCTTTCTCTTTCTCACTATTAAGAACTTCTGAAATTTCAAGATCAGCTGTTGCCTTTAAAATATTGGTTGGTTTCACTCTTGAGCACAAGAAATATTGGGAAATTAAGATTTCACGAGGTAAGATGAGCAACACATTTCTTCCTCAGACACAACTTTTCATTTGGTCAGACAAGAAGCAAGGTGCACACATATTAAAGGGAAAACTCTGAAGCGTTCTTGTGGGTGTGTCTTTGTGTAGCTGTGTATGTGTTATACATTTAAAGCCTGCATTGATTACCACTGTAGTCAGGTGAAGACAATCACAATTACACTGCACATTGGTATCATGCTTAAACATTTTATTACCCAGTTGACCCTGGAACACTTTTCAGTGTAAGGAGATCTCTGCAGTAGTGTTAGTTACTACATTTTGGAGGGACTTTAATATAAGTTAGGATGTAGGCCGCAGAAAAAGTGCATTAGAATTAAGAGGCCTAGATTCTAGACTTTACCATTAAAACACTGTATGACCACAGGCACACATCTTTCCCTCACATTTTGTTTTTTAAAGTTGACATGCAGAAGTGGTTTAAAATTTTTTCTTTTAGCCTTAGAATTATGTATTTTAAAAAATTTCCATAGAGTCCCATTAGACAAAATAAAAGAAACTTAAGCATTATCTGGTTGCAGTGGTTGAAAATGGGAAGAGGCTGGGTTACCAGAGAGTTGCGTTACACTTACGTGGCCTCCATCCTGTCTCTGAAGCAGTTGTCAGACTTCTTAGAGAATGTTCAAACTCAAACCATATTGATAACTTCTGAACCAAATAATCTGTCTGAGGTCTCCCATATTTCAATCATGCTATAAATCCATGATTCTCTTTAGGAATGGAATTATGGACTAGAACTTGACAGTAATGATTTGAAAAGGGTTGATTGTGCCTAGTACTTTGTGTATATCAACTGGCCCATATACTGCTGAGATTAAAACAGTAGTGATAGCAGCAGTTGATTTATCTGATTGCTTTGAGGAATAAAGCAGAAAATGGATTCTAATTCTAAAATCTTTTGAGAAGAAATGGAGTTAGATGGCATTTAATCCAAATAACATTAGATATGTGGATGTTATTTTATAAAATCAATGCAATGCTTCTGTGTCTATTGGTTTTCTCTTAGCTTCATGGCAACTTGATGAACACATAAATATAGTCCGTTCAGTGCAGCAGGTACTTTCATTAGGATCCTATTGTTTCTTTAGCTATGATATCTCTTTAGGTTCCTCCAATCTATGACAGTTTTTCTGATTTTTCGTACCTTTCATTATCTCTGTACTTTTAAGGGTATTGATCACTATTTTCTCCCTTAATTTGGATTAGTCTGAAATGTTCTTATGATTAAATTGAGGTTACAAGTTTTTTGTAAAACATCACTTCTCAGCAAACTATTTTCAGGGATAACTGGTGATACTACGCTTGACCACTTGGTTAAATGCTGTCTGTCAATTTTGTATATCACTTTTTTGAACAGTTCTGTTTTTTGGTAAATGCATAGAGATTTATTTCTACCACCCCAATAATGTATAGAATCATTTCATCACTCAAAATTTTTTCTCATGCTTCTCCTTTGTCCCTACACCTCTTCCCACCTCTAATCTCTAGCACTCATGTTTCCATCCTTATAGTCTTACCTTTTCCAGAATGTCATATAAAGAAAATCATATATTATGTAGCTTTCTGTGACTGACTGCTTTCAGTTAAAAATGCATTAAAACAAATGCACTTTAGACTCATCCTTGCTATTGCATGAATCAGTTGTTTATTTTTTATGCTAAATAATGTTCCATTGCATGGGTGTATCACAGTTTATTTATTAGATTTTGTCTTATAAACACAAGTAGATAAGAAGGAAGTAAAAACAAGTGGGAAGATTTTTTTTTTTATGTATTATCTTGTACATATATTTCTTTATGACTGTTATTGTTTGGCACTTTAATAATGTAATTTTTCTTGGAATAACTGTCAATTGAAGAGAATCTGAACTTAAATCTATGGAAAATTTAAAATACTCCACATGCATATCAAATAGAATCTTTGCTCTTCTTATAAAAAAGAGGGTTCTCAGTAATCTATGTTAATAGTTATGCCAATAGAAACTCTTCACTAAATATACCCTAATATGTCTCACCATTGCCTAGGGTCAGTTCTTTGCATGAGATGGCCAAAGTATTGGAGCTTCAGCTTCAACATCAGTCCTTCCAATGAATATGCAGGACTGGTTTCCTTTAGAATTGAATGGTTTGATCTCCTTGGAGTCCAAGGGACTCTCAAGAGTCTTCTTCAACACCACAGTTCAAAAGCATCAATTTTTTGGCACTCAAGTTTCTTTATGGTCCCAATTTCATATCCATACATGACTACTGGAAAAATAGCTTTGAGTAGACAGACATTTGTAGGCAAAGTAATGTCTCTGCTTTTTAATATGCTGTCAAGGTTGGTCATAGCTTTTCTTTCAAGGAGAAAGGGTCTTTTAATTTCATGGCTGCAATCACCATCTGCAGTGATTTTCAGTTCAGTTCAGTTGCTCAGTCATGTCCAACTCTTTGTGACCCCATGGGCTGCTGCATGCTAGGCTTCCCTGTCCATCACCAACTCGCTAAGTTTACTCAAACTCATGCCCACTGAGTTGGTGATGCCATCCAACCATCTCATCCTCTGGCATCCCCTTCTCTTCCCGCCTTCAATCTTTCCCAGCATGAGTGTCTTTTCAAATGAGTCAGTTCTTCGCATCAGGTTGTCAAAGTATTGGAATTTCAGCTTCAACATCAGTCCTTCCAATGAATATTCAGGACTGATTTCCTTTAGGATGGACTGGTTGGATCTCCTAGCAGTTCAAGGGACTCTCAAAAGTCTTCTCCAATGCCACAGTTCAAAAGCATCTATTCTTTGGCACTCAGTTTTCCTTATACTCCAACTCTCACCATCCATACATGATTACTGAAAAGCCATAGCCTTAACTAGACAGATCTTTGTTGGTAAAATGATGTCTCTGTTTTTTAATATGCTGTCTAGGTTGGTCATAACTTTTCTTCCAAGGAGTAAACGTCTTTGAATTTCATGGCTGCAGTACCATCTGCAGTGATTTTGGAGCCCCCCAAAATAAAGTCTGTCACTGTTTCCACTGTTTCCCCATCTATCTGCCATGAAGTGATGGGACCAGAAGCCATGATCTTTGTTTTCTGAAAGTTGAGCTTTAAGCCAACTTTTTCACTCTCCTATTTCACTTTCATCAAGAGACTCTTTAGTTCTTCTTCACTTTCTGCCAAAAGGGTGGTGTCATCTGCATGCCTGAGGCTATTGATATTTCTCCTGGCAATCTTGATTCCAGCTTGTGCTTCTTCCAGCCCAGCATTTCTCATGATGTACTCTGCATATAAGTTAAATAAGCAGGGTGACAATATACAGCCTTGACGTACTCCTTTTCCTATTTGGAACCAGTCCATTGTTCCATGTCCAGTTCTAACTGTTGCTTCCTGACCTGTCCCCCAAAATAAATTCTCTCACTGTTTCCATTGTTTCCCCATCTATTTGCCATGAAGTGATGGGACCAGATGCCATGGATCTTAGTTTTCTGAATGTTGAGCTTTAAGCCAACATTTTCACTCTCCTCTTTCACTTTCATCAAGAGACTCTTTAATTCCTCTTTGCTTTCTACCATAAGGGTGATATCATTTTCATATATGAGGTTATTGATATTTCTCCCAGCAATCTTGATTCCAGTTTGTCCTTCATCCAGCCCAGCATTTCACATGATTTATCTGCTGAGATTATCTTGGACCTGCCTAATTTACTCAATATTCCACTTCCTAGTTATTCACCCTCAAATTAGTAACTTTTTTTTTTACTGTTAAAATGGTCAAACAAAATTACCCATAGAGGTGGCCAGAAAGCATAGAAGAACTGAATATATCATTTAAGAATATGGAGTTTAGGAAAAACTCAATATTAAAATGATCATGTAAACATAGAGTGGAACTGGAGAAAACTTACATTTTATAAATAGTTTTTGTAAGAAATTTTAGCAACTAGTTCTGTTCTTTTTTTAATCCTCCTACTTATAATGTTAAGGGTTTGTCAGAAATTTCTTTTAAGGTAAGAAATTAGGCTGTAGATTGTCTTATCAATAACCCTTGTATTAGTATGCTGTGATAATATGCATTAACTTGATAGACAAGGAACCATTACAGTCTATCACTGCAGTGATCCATACAGTGAAGACTCCCTAAGTACATGTCGACACAATATTGCAGCAGTGATCCATGAATTAAATATGCTTTGGATCTGAGTCATTACAAGTTTAATGGGGAAATGCACCAATTCCCCTGAAAAATGCCAGTTTTGACGCTGTGATCAGTTTTTTCACAAACACTTTTCCCTTGTTTCTCAGTAAAGAATATTCTTCCTAAACCATTTGTGTTTATTGTTTAGTGTCTTCATCAACATTTAAGGTCCCATTTTATATTTACTGTATTTGAAACTCTTTGAATGTCTCAGAAGAGATCTATGGAGTAATTGCACAATAGTAACCACACAAATGTAATTCTTTTTGTGAATAGTGGAAAACACTATTTTATCCTTTTTAAGGACCAGGCATAAGTACTCAATAAGACTAAAATGAAAGAAAATTAAAATTTTATTTGGGCTATCATTCAGTCCAACCTTCATCATAAAGTGTTCATGAAGTTGCTTTCATGGCAGAGTGAGCACAAGAAATGTGACAGTGTTCCTTGGTACTTAGCATTTATTCCTTTTATTCCATAATTTTTTACATATATTAAATTTTTCATAATACCTGTTATATACGATTAGAATAGTAGTTTCTCAAATATTTATGAAAGAGTTGTTAGATGTATTAGACTTACAAACACCGTTTACTCTGCTGAATATACTAGCCATTGCTTCTGAAGAAAAAAGATGCCAATTATAGAAATAGAAATTAAAGAAAAAGAAAAGGGCTGAAGAATGAAGAAAGTTTGAAAGCATAGTCCCCAGAATAGCTGATCCAGATGTTCATCAGAAATGGGAGGGGGGAGTTAAAAAGAACAGGTAGAAGAGTAGAAAACAGTGAGAAGGAATTTAGACAAGATAAAAATATTTTCAGTGGCTTCACTTTAATCAACGAACCAGAGAATGGTTTATTGTGCCTTGAAGGTGTGTGCAGAAGCAGGGGTCTGAAGACCATGGAAAATAATTTTGATGTCTCATTGTGAGGTGCTTCCAATCCTTGAGTTCTTGAAAGCAAAGCAGACCAAAAAGATGCTACCTTTATTTTTAATTTAATTCTCATTCCATTTGCTTTCCTCTGTACCTCTTCTGTGTCATTTTCTTCTATCCTTATTTCTGTCCTTCTTTGACTTTTCTTCTCTTCACATTTTCAGAATCATAATATCTGTGTTATTTCTGTGGGTGTTTGTTCAGGTGGAGGATGTGCCAGGGATCTGGCTGCCCCTCTAACAATCTATGAATTACAGGGATGATTCCACTATTGTGTCTTGTCTGCCTTGCCTTTCCCAAGGCTGAGTTGTTGAGAGGAGTAGGAGAGAATCAAAACTGGGATGTGTGTGTGTGTGTGAGAGAGAGGGAGACAGTGGGGCAAGAAGCAGATGTGGAGAGTGAAGCCATCAATACTTCTGGTGCCATGGACTCAAGATGGGTATGCAGTTGTCAGCAGGAGTGGCACATTCTCACAAAGGTGAGAGATGAGGAGGCTGAAGACTAGAACAAGAAAGGGAAAGAAAGCAGGTGGCAGGGGTGGTAAGAAGAGGTGAAATAATACATAAAGGATAGGAATCACTTAAAAAAGCATTTCTTACCTGCTCACTATTTTCCAGGGACTGTGCAATGTACTTTCACATACATTATCTCACTCATTTTTCAAAACAACCTTGTAAGATATATGCTGAGTGTCTTGGCTATGAAATTTTCAATTTAGGTAGTATTAGCAACTGAACCTCCAAATCTCCCTGGCTGCCTGAGACTAAATGTGAGCAGTGATGACTGAGCAGAGTCCCATGAAATCTCAGCAGTGATAGGAGGAGGAGAATATCACTAGGGTAGAGGAGAGCCAGTAACCTAATCTTTGGTGGAAAAAACTAAAAACATAATGGTAGTCTCTGGGAGAATTGGGGATTAATTGGGAGGGAGCATAAGGTAAATTTCTGGGGTGATAGTAATATTCTACCTCTTGATATTTCATATCAAAGTACTAAGAGTATATTTTTGAAAAATGGGTGTTTAGGTCATACAGGTTACACATCTGTCAAAACTTACTTAATGGTGCTGTTAAGATTTGTACATTTCATGGCACTACATTTAACCCTAAAATGATTTTTTTAAGAGTTATTTATTTTTGGTTGTGCTGGTTCTTTGTTGCTGTGCAAGGGCTTTCTCTAGTTACAGAGAGTGGGGGCTACTCTTCATTGTAGCGTGCACACTTCTCATTGCAGTGACTTCTCTTGCTGCGGAGTACAGGCTGTAGGCTTGTGGACTTCAGTGGTTGTGGCTCTCGGGCTTAATTGCTTCCGAGCATGTGAGATCTTCTTGGACTAGAGACTGAACCTGTGTCCCCTGCATTGGCTGGCAGACACTCAACCACTACACCACCAGAGAAACCCCTAATCTTAAACATTTTAAGATAAAAATGATATATTTGCTGAAGGTTTGGATGGGAAATATACTGGTGCCTGCAATTTATTTTGAAATGCATTCAAAATATAGGTGGGTTGATGGATGCATAGAGGGTTGGATAGGTGACTAGATATATGATAAAGAAATCTGGGAAAATGTTAATTGTGGAATTTTTGGTGACTAGAAAAAAGCTATTCACTTAATTTTTTCCCAATTTTACTGTGTTTTTGGAAATTTTTATTAAAAGGTAGTTGAAAAAAAAATGGAGGTAGTCAAAACCATCTTAGATATTGTCTCTTAAAACTATTCAAACCATTCCCTGGCTTGCTATGATGTCAAAATGCCAGTTTTATTTATGTATTGAGAACTGAGGGTCTGTGTTGAGCTTGTGCAGGCTCACTCATAATATAGGGATTTTTCTAGTGCTAAAGACTGAGGAAAACTGACCAGCTTGAATTTACTATTATACCACCTCTCCTTCCTTGCAATCTATCATGGTCTGTGTAATGGCCTAAAGTATCTTTGTTTTATGAGATTAAGGCATGTGTGCTTTTATGAAGAAATATATTTGTATTCTGTAACCATTAAAGACTTAACCTGACTAAACCATACCACCTAGAACTAATGTATATATATGTTATTTATCTATTGGCTTTTCATTTCATCCATGTACACCCTGATTAAATTATAAATTCCTCAATGTAGGATCAATCTTCTATTTATTTTGCACTCTCTACCCAAAGAATATTGTACAGTGCCATAGACACAAAGCATACTTAAATGATGATGGTGTTAATTATGTAGATCTTTAAAACATTTGTGAAATACTTAAGCAAGGCCAGGACCATCACCAAATAGTAGTTGGTTCACACAGAGTCAGTAGTACAACTAACTCACTCAAATACACAATCTTTGATGTTTTAAAAAAATTCTGTATTGTAGAAAGTACTGAATAGCTTTCACATTTTTTGAAATGTGTTTTTATTTTTATGCAGGAGAAAGAATCAGCAGCTAATCAGATCCATTTTGGACATAAGGTCCCCCTACACTCCCAATATATCTACCATAAGCTTGCCCATGAAAGGTAATAGCCTCTGGGGAATCAATCATCTACTTACCAGTGAGCCCCAGACAACAAAGATCAGATGAAATTACAAGTCTTAAGTAGTCATAGATGAGAGAAAAGTGCACATGGACTCACAGCCCTAAAATAATGATACTCTCTTAAACATGTGTTTATCTTTTTAATTGCTAGGGTAAATGCTTAAAATACACAAAAGTAGGCATTATTGTATATGAGTATAATAGGTCCTGAATGAACTTTTTGAACAATAATAATACTGTCCACCTTCTGTATAAACTGTTCGGGACCAAATCTCAAATGAAAAGAAATTCCTTTACCAATAGATAAAAATGACAATTGAATGTCACACATTTCTTCAAAAGTCAATAGGCCGTGGATATACTGGAAGACTTCAAAGCATGCCTAAAGTAAAATCAGAAAAACACCAGGGCACTTACCAAGAGCTCTCATGTTATCACTGCAAGCATTACAAATCCAAAAGCGTGAAGTCAGCTATTTTCAGAAAGTTTTCTGAGAAGGCATCAGTTCTGTACCAAGATACATAGACATTTGTAGACTTTACTGTTGAGATTAATGAAGCTGGATGTTAGGCATCAGGAAATGACCAACAGAGAAGATGATCACTGAAAAATCTTTTAATGTGTGACATGTGATGAAAATACGCTGAAGTGACAGTGATATATGAAATGTAGAAAATTACACTAGAGGCAGTTGGAGGAAATGAAAACTTGTTAATATTTAATTTTTATCAAATGTATTATCTAAAATATGTAAAAAAATGTATGCATCCTGGTCTCTAGAAATTCAAAGGCACCCATCTGTTTTAACTTAGCTCGAATGAAACAAAATATTCATTAGGACTGCAAGCATCTTTTGCTCTCATGACATATTGACCAGAAAACATTATAACTGTTAATTTGATTTTCAAATATTGTGATACTGAGGAGGTAAAGTTGGTAGGCAATATGGGCATTCCAATTCTGTAGTTTCAAATTAATCAAATTTCTAGTCCCAAACCATCTTAAGTTTGTACATTCCATGGCTATAATTTAAAATTTACATAACCCCTGGATGAAAAGATATTAAATTTCAGACTTGTGGAGTGTTGAAACTGACCTATAACTGGCATTTACACAAGTGTTGTGTGTTTATTTCTGAACTTCCCAAACAAATCAGTAAAACAAATGCCTATTTGTTAGGTTTTGTTTAATATTCATGCCAATTCCAGTTATCCCCTAAAACACATAGTTTCACCTAAACCCTTTTATGAGTGTGCACACACCAATATAACTTTAATTTCCTAGCAAATAAACATATCACTACCAATTATTTCAAGTTATTTTCTACCATTGCATAAAACGTGTAGTAAAATTTTTTGCTATGAGTGTAACCATAATTTTTAATTAAAAACAACTAATATGAGAGAGTGATGGTATATTCTTTCCCCCAAAGCCTTCTTTACAATTTAAGGTACAGTGAGGTTTGTCGTTTGAAAAGACCCTGATGCTGGGAAAGATTGAAGGCAGGAGGAGAAGGGGATGACAGAGGATGAGATGTTTGGATGTCATCACCGACTCAATGGACATGACTTTAAGCAAGCTCTGGGAGTTGGTGATGGACAGGCAGGCCTGGCGTGCTGCAGTCCATGGGGTCGCAAAGAGTCAGACACGACTGAGCAACTGAACTGAGGTTTGCTAGTCTTACTCACTTGTAATTTTCAGTACTTCTTCAGCAGTGAGAAGAATATAATGCATAGTATCTATTGATAGTTGCACATGTGACTGTTTGATTTTAATGTATCAATCATAAGCCAAGATCCTGAATTAAGTAGATTTTTATTTTTAGACTCTTTCCTTGATCTACCTATGACATGTCTGCTAGTTAAGAATCTGTAATGAAGACTATTTAGCCCACATTGCTCTGGAAACATATTTACCGGTCCATAAATTCTATGTTTTACCTTATTTACACCAGTCACATGTGCATCCTTTATTCTGTTCATCTACTTGGAGTCTCATTTAATTTACTGAAGAGTGTGCATTACTCACTTGACCTTAACATGGACTTGATTCCGCTGTTACTATTGTAAGCTAATTGTGCTATGTTGGATTTGAAGCTGATAATGATGTACAGTGACAGGTTTAACAAATTTTTATTACCATATTCAATTACTTTTGGTGCATCCTACTTATCAGTGAGTAAAACACTTAATTCATTTATAGTTTGACAAAGAATATAAGATGAGATGATTCACTAGGGAGACTCCAGGACAGGTCTTGCTCTCTAGATGTTATTAAATAACTCTTTCTATATAACTTCAGAAGTAGATGTTAGAATCTAGTCACGCTATAGAAAATGTACTGTTTATTTGCTACATGTTCCTATCTGGAAATAGATCTTCCAAAACGCTGAGATTTGCATTAATATATATGTCAACAAGTTAATGTTTGTGGCTTATGAATTCATAAGTAAAAATGAGGTTATTCTTATTTTTGATAAGTGATAATATGAGTAATTTATTATCAGTGATAATGAATGATATGAATAAATTATTATTTGTTTTATAATTGACTCATTTCTGAGTCTACATTTATCAACACCATCTTGTTAAAAAGAACAAGGATTTTAAAAATAAAATGATCACTTATTTTAATTATATATCTGTAATTCTCCATAGGTAAATTTAGCTAACAGGAAAATTTACTTAGAAAATTTCACTCTTTGAGCCCATAGAAAACAAAAATATTTATTAAAATATATTTTAGGGTATATTTATAGAAGAAAAGTTCATTTTATTTTTATCAACCTAAAGATCTTAACCAAAAACAGTGGATAGTGACAGTTTGTTTTTGAAACATATTAATGTTAGTTGTGCAGGCATGTCTGACTTTTTGTGACCTTATGGACTATAGCCCACCAGACTCCTCGGTCCAGAGAATTCTCCAGGCAACAATGTTGGAGTATGTCACCATCCCTTTCTCCAGGGGATCTCTTGACCCAGAGATTGAACCCAGTTCTCTTGCATTGTAGGCAGATTCTTTACCATATGAGCCACCAGGGAAGCCCAAAACATATTAACCCATATATCAAATAGTGGCTCATTACCCCTTACAAAACATGATATAATTATATCTGCACTGGTTAGGGTCTGTTCTTTCTTTTAACCTTCTTTACCAAGAAGTAGGTATTTGAATAATGCTGACATTTATTATTTTGTTTATTTTGGTTTTTATATTTCTGAGTAATGAGATGTGTTGAAAGGGCTACTTCTTAGGTTTTGTGTGGGACACCTGGTTTGTCATGGGATATATATATCCAGCAGGACAATAGTTAAAAGTGATGCATAAAAGGTCTAAAAGTCTCTGAATAACTTTGCTAAAAGGTGATTTTATTTATTTATTTGAAGCAATATAGTTGATTTAAAATGTAACATTACAAGGTGATTTTAAAATCAACCCCACATTGGTCAGAGTGTCATAAATTATATTCCTTGAAAATATCGACATATCCTAGAGGAACATGTAACTGATAATATAACTAGTAATACAATGTTTCTGTCATAATTAGCAATGCATATTTTACTAGATTGTTTATTAGTTTGTTCTAAGGTTGTCCTTCAGAAGTCTACCCGCAGCCCCGACCTAGACTTTGAAACTGCTGATTTGCAAGATTTATGCATTTGTATTCTTCTAGGGAAAGTATGATTTAAAACTAATGTTATGCTCTAGACATTTGTGATTTAATCTTGTAATTTAAGATCTAGTTCTGATGCAGGCATTTGGGATCATTCTCTGCGGTAGGTGCTATTGTGACTGTCCCCATCTCTTCATCCACTGCATCACCTCTAGCTGCTATACCTGTTGACTTTTAATAGCTCACACGTGTTCTCTTTTGACTGACACAGGAATGCGCAGATAACCCCTGTGGTTCAAGGTGAGTGCAACTCTGTGCTGCAGTTCATGCTCTCTAACTCCTCACAGCACTGGGCTGAAATTTGTCTCTCAGACAGACCGCATTTATGCTTAGCTTTTCCTCTTGCTCTATTCTGCTTGCTTCATTCCCTTTCTCCAGAGAGCGCACATCCAATAAATCACTTTCACAAGAACCTTCATTTTATGCTGTGCTTCTACAGAATCCAACCCAGGACACTTCAGATAAGACATACAGTTTAAGAGTTAGTCATTCAGAAGAACTTATAATGTTCTTCATGTATTTGGTATTGTGCAGTTGGCAAAAATAATTAACAAGAGTGTTTTGTATATCATTTTCCATAGTCCTCTGGGACCCAGATTCCATGAGTGTTACAAAAATCTATCCTTAATATCAGCATGAAAATGTGTCGAACGTGTATCTTTACGTTTAAAATGGTAATTTGAGAAACTCTCATGTAAGCCATTTTTGATCAATGGAGACTATAAACAGTAGAGAAAAAAACAGAGGCTATAGGCATTGAGATTGAGTCCTTATAATGGTTTTCTTTTTTCTGATTAAAAAAATTTTATTAATCAAATTAATAAGTATATGTGGATCAGTTATATGTATACATAAATCCAATCTTTTTAAAATTCTTTTCCCATAAAGAATAGGGTTTATTTTTCAATCCCAATCTCCCAATTTGTCCTTCTCCCTTTACCTCTCTGTGGTTTTCTTGATGAGAACTTTGGGCATATAAGTTCTCTTTGGTTTGTGTCACTCACCAGAAAAATTTACAGTGATGATAAATGGTGAAAATTCACTCCTGATACACTATATATTGATCATTATTTAAATATTCACTAGAAATTATTTTGACAATTCTTTGGACGTATGTGTGTGTGCTTAGTCGCTCAGTCATGTCTTACTCTTTGTGACCCTATGGACTGCAGCCCATCAGGCTCCTCTGTCCATGGGGATTCTCCAGGCAAGAATACTGGAGTGGGTTGCCACGCCCTCCTCCAGGGGATCATCTCAACCCAGGGATCGAACACATTGCAGGCAGATTCTTTACTGACTGAGGCACCAGGGAAGCCCCTTTTGGGCATCGTTATCTTTAATTGCAGAGATAAAGAAACTGAGGATCTAACTCTTTACTTATCACAGTGTCACAGATCTTCTAAGTGACAAAGCAGGAATTCAAACATAGATTTATTGGCTTTCTCAGCCTAGGCATTCAGCATTGTAACACTTCACCTGTCTGTGTGTTCTAAGTGTCCTGAGAGGGCGGTCAACCTGATGGAGGTGTTGTAATAGACGTAGGCTGGGACAGGAGGACAGAGCAATAATTGGTTTGCTTTTTCAATTCCTTATTTTACACACAGTCATTTACTCCTCTGCTGAAATAACTGGTTTTTTTGTTTGTTTTTTTTTTTTTGCTCTGAGTAGTGTCTGCAAGATTTTCATTAGTATTTCTAGTAATTTTTTGTTGTTCTTATAATCAGTTGCCACAGTTAGTGCCTAAAATCAGATAAATTTATTATCCTACAATTTTGTATGTTAGAAGTCTGATACAGGTCTTATTGGGCTAAAGTTAGTGTTTACAGTTTTTCTCTGGAGGATCTAAGAGAGAATTGGTTTGCTTGCTTGTTCCAGCTTTTAGAGGCTACACATATTCTTTGGCTGGTGGCTCCCTTCCTTTAGGTTCAAAGCCAACACATATCCCTCTGACTCTTCTTCATAATGTCTCTTTCTCTGACCACAGCCAAAAGGATTCCTGTTTTCAGTGACTGATGTGGTGAGATTGATTACCACCCACATAGTGCAGAATAGGACCATCTGATGGTCTTTTATCTTAATCATGTCTGTGAAGTCCCGTTTGCCATGAACAGTGACATAGTCAACAGTTCCAGGGATTATGCCTTGGGCATCTTTGAGAAGAGGGCATTATTCTTCACAGCAATAGAAATGCATTAATATTTTTCATCAGTATATTTTTTCAGCATAATGAGATACCTAATTTTTAGAGGGACCTTTTTTCTTATCTAATTTTTCCCTAATGTTTCCTATTCTACTCCTACCTCTACCAGGCAGATATTGGGAACAAGTATGACAGTCCCAAGCTGGGTCATAATGGCATCCAATAGAATGTTCTCTTGTTTTTCTCAGGACAAAGTCCTTTAAGGAAGCAAAGTCCAAGGGAAGAACCAATTAAACAATGTGTAATTAGACAATAGTCCTCACTCAGTATCTGCAAAGGATTGGTCCCAGGAGCCCCTGTAAATATCAAAATCCACAGATGCTGAAGTCCCATATATAAAATGATGTAGTACAAGGAATACAGTCAGCTCTCTGTACCGTGGATTCTAATAGTACCATTCCATCTGAGATTGGTTGAATTTGGGGATGTGGAACCCATGGATAGAGAGCTGATTATAAGGTATTCTCTAGTAGGACTGCAGTTGTAATTGTACTCCCTGGTGAGAATCAGGCCCCTTGAATGTAGGTGAGAACTGTGAGTTAATGGGCTGTTATTATATCAGTAATTAAGTTACTGTGCTTGGCAAAGGAGAAAGTATTTAGCAGGTGTAAGTAAGGTTCCTAATTGGATGGCTCTAAGTTAATCAAAAGGAGATTATCATGGGAGGGCCTGACCTAATGAGATGAAATCTTTTAAAAAGGATTTAGAAGTCAGAGATAAAAGAAGTTCGGGAGAGGGAAGCAGCAGCAGATGCACTCCTGTTTGCTTTGAAGAAACAAATTGTGGAAAGGCTGTGTGGCAGGGAATGCGGGCAGCCTTTAATTGCCAAAGGTCTCAGTCTCCCAATCATAGAAACTGAATTCTGCCAAAAAAAGGTGAACTTAGATGATCCTGAGACCCAGATGAGATTGCAGCTCCAACTAATATCTTGACTTCCCCTGGGGAGACACTGAGCAGAGGGTCTCTTTCATCTGAGTCCAGACTACTGCTCTAAGGAATCTGTGAGATAATAAATTGGCAAGCTACTAGGTTTGTGATGATTTACTATATAGCAATAAGAAACTAATACAGTAGCCGCTATTTATTAAAGTCTTTTAATATACCAGGACACCTATGTAATATCCATTTCTGTGCAATGGATTTCACATAGAAAATTTTATTTAATACAGTAGCCTTTTGAAGCAAAATCTATTGTTTTTAAAATTTTACAGATGAGAAAATTAAGCATTAGAGGTCAAAACACTTGGTGCAGGTCTCAGAGTTGACTGATGAAGGAATTTGGATTTGACCTTGAGCTTTAATCACTTTGTTAGACTATGTTCTTTAACGTGAAACATTCCACAAAATATGCAAGTCAATTTTGTCCTGATTACTGCCTTTTAAACTGTTGTGTTTATCTTGTACACATCCAGCAAAATGTGATAAATACTGTAGAATAAGTAGCCTTTGATGAAATCCATTTTTTTTAGATGAATTCATGGGAAGATCTTTTTACGGATAATTCACCAATTATAGAAGAAAGTCTTCTGAAAATAAATCCTTTTTAAAAAGTTACTTAATTGCTGTTTTACCTAGAAGAAGAACAATCTATTTCCATCTATCAGGTGGTAATGAGAAGCCATTATCTTGCACTCTTCTTTAATTAACATCAATCCTGATTAGTCAGAATAAATTAGGCTCTTTGTCTTTTTCCATAGTTGTGGTTCTTCTGGTACAGGAGCCATTCAATTATGTGTTATCATGTGTTATCTCTTATAAAAGATGTCAGTATAATTACATTACTGTATTTCAAATTTTAGTTTTAAACATGTTTCGGTGTTAAAATGTAAGTTTTCTGTTTCATTTTTTCCCCTTCATATATGGGGAAGTAATGTTCTATCAGTTTGTCTCATATTAAAAACAAAATACTCAAAGTTTAATAAGGCTTGGGGATTTTAATAGCTATCATTCGTTATAATATGCCTTGAACACAAGAGTAGAAATAGCAGGGGTATTAATTGACTGTTACTACAAATTGGAGGGGAGGCTTGCAGTGAAGGAGAGAATTCTTCTTAAAGATTTTGAACATTCAAATTTATAGTTTGGCATATCTACATGGATATTATGGCCATTATTCAAAACATTATTCTCCATTTTTTAGAGTTTTATGTATGCATTGATTTAGCCACTGTTTGTTGGCTTTATGATTAAAATCATCCTCCCTCCCACTGATCACTAAAAAGAAAATGATGTAAATAAAACTTTAGCTTTTTGGATGGGGATGGAAGTGGGTCTACAGGTCCTACATTACCTAAAATGGAAATAATTATTGGCTGCTACCCAGATAAGCTAGAATGAGAACAAACACACATCATGCCCCTGCAACTTCATCTTAGAAGTATTTTCTGGCTTAGAAGTCTATCAGTTTGAACTGATTAGGTAGCTAATACATCAGTTTGGACAAAAATAAAATTGTACCATATCTAACAATCCACTGAAGATAAAACTTTATTCTCTAGACACATTTAGAGAACCCTTTAAGATTAAGAACTGTAGCAGGGGGAATTTCCAGGACTATACAGCAGATATCAGGATAAAAATGATGCTGATATGCTGCTCTGGCTGCAATTACAAATCATAGTTTTTAGTGTGGCTGTACCTTTCTTTCTATACTTCTTTTGCTTTCACATTCTCAACAGTTTAGCATTTCTTCAATGTCTTATCAGTCACAACATTCAATCTGCCTTTATTTAACTACAGAAATATACCTGAAATTATTTTTGCTTTAAGACTTTTAGGTTGTGTTCTTTTCTGTGACATTTATTTGGTATTTTCAAGGTTAACTGATCATGTTGAAACATAAATGAAAGCAAAACAGTCTTCATCTTTCTTGAGCTAGCAGTGTTGCAGATCATAGTCTTTTCCCAGGGGAAACCAGGCTCTTTTTGTAACTAAAATGATTTTTATTGGAATCATTTTCTCTGTTTCCAAAATATTTGACATGGCTGTCTGACAAAAAGAAACTTATGTTTGGGCATTTCAACATTATTAAATCTTAAATATTGTCTTCTCTGCTCTAATAGCAGTTATTTAGAAATAAAATCAGGGAGGGGAATGGAAGAATGCCTTGTGGATTTTGCATCCTTCTACTAATAAAGTGTTGTTCTGTTAACATAGAGCAGAAAATATCAGTGCTATTGTAGAAATTTGAATATCAGGAGTAAAACAGACCAGGTATTTAAAAGAAAGACTTACAATACATTATAAAGCTTGAATCACAAATCATTATCTATGATAATTAATTCAGTGTAATGACCATTTGAAATTTAGAAATTCAGTTCTTTTAAACAAAATCAAGATTTGTTCAGCACGTGCTTTGTACTTTGTGAACTGAGTGATTACAGTTAGGATGGGCAAAAGGATCTATATATGACACACATATTTAAAAAAATCCCAGGATAATTTTGGAAGAAGTCATAGGAGACCCAAAAGAAAATTTCCTTAATTATGTCATAGTTTCTAAACAAATGAGCCTACTTCCTGTAAGCCTGTGAGATGCCTCTGGACCTCGCACAGAGTCTCATTCAGCATTCAGTCCATATTTGCTCAGTTGGAACAGTCTTATTTAAAAGGACATGGGTTTATTTTTCACAATCTTGTAACCCTAGCCTCTAGTAGAACACCTGAGACATTAATAATAAATGCTGACATATTTTTTCCAAACAAAGAAATTTGGCTATGTTTCCTGAATTCCATTTTAACTTTGAGTACAATGTGTTGTTTTTCAGCCTCATTCTGAGTCTTCGTAAAATTACAAGGTATGTTAAAAAAAATATCCAGGTGGCAGGAATTAGAAAACATGTGTTAATCTTAGAAGGAGACTGCTAATGAAGAAATTTTTATAAGATCATAAATCAGTGCTTTGTAAAAGTGTTGTCTGAATACCATCTGCACTGAAATTACTTGCATTACTGGCCCATTTTGGGACTGTTGAATCAGAATGTCTAGAGGTAGGGGTGAAAACAAGTAGTTTTTCCAGGGTCACTGGGTGAAAGTTTTGTACCCTAATGCTTTGCTATTCAAAGCATAGTCTGCAGATAAGTGGCATCTAAAACAACTAGGAGCCTGCCACAAATGTATAAGTCTCAGACCCCACACCACAGCTACTGCCTCAGAATCTGCATTTTAACAAGGTCCCCAGGGTACTTAATTGTGCTTGAAAATTTAGGAATCTGATGTTTCATAACCACCATTGCCATCTTAAATTATAGATTGACTTACATGCTCAAGGATCCATTTATCAGTTTCTATTGTCAGAACTTGTGGATCACAGCCTTGCCATGGTGAAGGGGCTTGCATAACTCAGTGAAGCTATGAGCCATGCCATGCAGGGCCATCCAAGATATATGGGTCATAGTGAAGGGTTCTGATAAAATGTGGTTCACTGGAGGAGAAAATGGCAACACACTCTAGTGTTCTTGCCGTGAGAACCCCATGAACAGGATAAAAAGGCAAAAAGATATGACACCAGAAGATGAGCCTCCATGCTGGAAGTATCCAATATGCTATTGAGGAAGATCAGAGGGAACTTACTAATAGCTTCAGGAAGAATGAAGTGGTTGGGCCAAAGCAGAAATGACACTCAATTGTGGATGTGTCAGATGCTGAAAGTAAAATTTCTGCTATAGAGAACAATATTGCATAGGAACCTGGATTGTTAGGTCCATGAATCAAGGTAAATTGGATGTGGTCAAGCAGGAGATGGCAAAAGTGAACATCAACATCTTAGGAATCAGTGAACTAAAATGGATGGGAATGGGAGAATTCAGTTCAGAAGATCATTATATCTACTACTGCAGGCAAGAATTCCTTAGAAGAAATGGAGTAACCCTGATAGTCAACAGAAGAGTCCAAAATTCAGTACTTGGGTGCAACCTCAAAAAAGCCCAAATGATCTCAGTTTGTTTCCAAGGCAAACCATTCAACATCACAGCAATACAAGTCTATGCCCCAACCACTGATGCCAAAGAAGCTGAAGCTGGCTGGATCTATGAAGACTTACAACAACTTCTAGAACTAACACCAAAAAAGGTGTCCTTTTCATCATAGAGGATTGAACTACAAATGTAGGAAGTCAAGAGATACCCAGAGCAACAGACAAGTTTGGGCTTGGAGTACAAAATGAAGCCATACAAAAGTTAACAGAGTTCTGTTAAGAGAACATGCTGGTCATAGCAAGCACCTTTTTCCAACAACCCAATAGATGACTTTACACATGGACATCACCAGATGGCCGATACCAAAATCAGACTGATTGTGTTTTTTGTAGCCAAGATGGAGAAGCTGTATATAGTCATCAAAAACAAGACGTGGAGCTGACTGTGACTCAGATCATGAGCTGCTATTACAATTCAGGCTTCAACTGAAGAAAGTAGGGAAAACCACAGACAATTCAGTTCAGTTCAGTTCAGTCGCTCAGTCGTGTCTGACTCTTTGTGACCCCATGGACTGCAGTACACTAGGCCTCCCTGTCCATCACCAACTCTCAGAGTTTACTCAAACTCATGTCCATTGAGTAGGTGATGCCATCCAACCATCTTATCCTCTGTCATCCCCTTCTTCTCCCGCCTTCAATCTTTTCCAGCATTAGGGTCTTTTCACATGAGTCAGTTCTTCGTATCAGGTGGCCAAAATATTGGAGTTTCAGCTTCAGCATCAGTCCTTCCAATGAATATTCAGGACTGATTTCTTTTAAGATGGACTGGTTGTACCTCCTTACAGACCAAGGGACTTCCAAGTGTCTTCTCCAACAACACAATTCAAAAGAATCAATTCTTCGGCACTCAGCTTTCTTTATAGTCCAGCTCTCATATCCATACATGACTACTGGAAAAACCATAGCTTTGACTAGATGGACTGTTGTTGGCAAAGTAATGTCTGTGCTTTTTAAAATGCTGTCTAAGTTGATCAAACTTTCCTCCCAAGGAGTAAGCATCTTGTAATTTCATGGCTGCAGTCACCATCTGCAGTGATTTCGGAGCCTGCAAAAATAAACTCTGTCATTGTTTCCAATGTTTCCCCAGGTATTTGCCATGAAGTGTTGGGACCATATGCCATGATCTTAGTTTTCTGAATGTTGAGCTTTAAGCCAACTTTTTCACTCTCCTCTTTCACTTTCATCAAGAGGCTCTTTAGTTCTTCCTTGTTTTCTGCCATAAGGGTGGTGTTATCTGTATATCTGTAGTTATTGATATTTCTCCTGGCAATCTTGATTCCAGCTTGTGCTTCATCTAGTCCAGTGATTCTCATGATGTACTCTGCATATAAGTTATATGAATAGGGTGACAATATACAGCCTTGATGTACTCCTATTCCTGTTTGGAACCAGTCTGTTGTTCCATATCCAGTTCTAACTGTTGCTTCCTGACCTGCATACAGATTTTGAAGAGGCAGGTCAGGTGGTCTGGTATTCCCATCTCTTTCAGAATTTTCCACAGTTTTTTGTGATCCACACATTTAAAGGCTTTGGCATAGTCAATAAAGCAGAAGTAGATGTTTTTCTGGAACTCTTGCTTTTTCTGATGATCCAATGGATGCTGGCAATTTGATCTCTTATTCCTCTGCCTTTTCTAAATCCAGCTTGAACATCTGGAAGTTCACAGTTCACGTATTGCTGTAGCCTTGCTTGGAGAATTTTGAGCATTACTTTACTAGTGTGTGAGATGAGTGCAGTTGTGCAGTAGCTTGAGCAATCTTTGGCATTGCGTTTCTTAGGGATTGGAGTGAAAACTGACCTTTTCCAGTCCTGTGGCCACTACTGAGTTTTCCAAATTTGCTGGCATATTGAGTGCAGCACTTTCATAGTATCATCTTTTAGGATTTGAAATAGCTCAACTGGAATTCCATCACCTCCACTAGCTTTGTTCTTAGTGATGTTTCCTAACACCCACTTGACTTCACATTCCAGGATGTCTGGCTCTAAGTGAGCTATCATACCATCGTGTTTATCTGGGTCATGAAGATCTTTTTGTATGGGTCTTCTGAGTATTCTTGCCACCTCTTCTTAATACCTTCTGCTTCTGTTAGGTCCATACCATTTCTGTCCTTTATTGTGCCCATCTTTACATGAAATGGTCCCTTTGTATCTCTAATTTTCTTGAAGAGATCTCTAGGCTTTCGCATTCTATTGTCTTCCTCTATTTCTTTGCACTGATCACTGAGGAAGGCTTTCTTGTCTCTCCTTGATATTCTTTGGAATTCTGCATTCAAATAGGTATATTTTCCCTTTTCTCCTTTGCTTTTCACTTCTCTTCTTTTCTCAGGTATTTATAAGGCCTCCTTAGACAACCATTTTGTTTTTTTGGCATTTCTCTTTCTTGGGGATTGTCTTGCTCCCTGTCTTCTGTACAATGTTACAAACCTCTGTCCATATTTCTTCAGGCATTCTGTCTATCAGATCTAATTCCTTGAATCTATTTTTCACTTCCACTGTATAATCATAAGGGATTTGACTTAGGTCATATCTAAATGGTCTAGTGGTTTTTCCTACTTTCTTTAATTTAAGTCTGCATTTGGCAGTAAGGAGTTCATGATCTGAGCCACAGTCAGCTCTCGGTCTAGTTTTTGCTAACTGTATGCAGGTCAGGAAGCAAGAGTTAGAACTGGACATGAAACAACAGACTGGTTCCAAATAGGAAAAGGAGTATGTCAGGCTGTATATTGTCACCCTGCTTATTTAATTTATATGCAGAGTACATCATGAGAAATGCTGGGCTGGAGGAAGCACAAGCTGGAATCAAGATTGCTGGGAGAAATATCCATAACTTCAGATATGCAGATGACACCACCCTTATGGCAGAAAGTGAAGAAGAACTAAAGAGCCTCTTGATGAAAGTGAAAGAAGAGAGTGAAAAAGTTGGCTTGAAATTCAACATTCAGAAAACTAAGATCATGGCATCTGGTCCCATCACTTCATGGCAGATAGATGGGGAAACAGTGGAAACAGTGGCTGACTTTATTTTTCTGGGCTCCAAAATCACTGCAGTTGGTGACTGCAACAATGACATTAAAAGATGCCTACTCCTTGGAAGGAAAGTTATTACCAACCTAGACAGCATATTAAAAAGCAGAGACATTATTTTGCCAACAAAGGTCCATCTAGTCAAGGCTATGGTTTTTCCAATAGTCATCTATGGATGTGAGAGTTGGACTATAAAGAAAGCTGAGTGCCAAAGAATTGATGCTTTTGAACTGTGGTGTTGGAGAAGACTCTTGAGAGTCCCTTGGACTGCAGGAGATCCAACCAGTCCATCCTAAAGGAGATCAGTCCTGGGTGTTCATTGGAAGGACTGATGTTGAAGGTGAAACTCCAATACTTTGGCCACCTGATGCAAAGAGCTGACTCACTGTAAAAGACCCTGATGCTGGGAAAGATTGAGGGCAGGAGGAGAAAGGGACAACAAAGGATGAGATGGTTAGATGGCATCATCGACTCGATGGACATGGGTTTGGGTGGACTCCAGGTGGTGGTGATGGACAGGGAGGCCTGACGTGCTGCAGTTCACAGGGTCGCAAAGAGTCAGACACGACTGAGTGACTGAACTGAACTGAACTATAGGGCTTCTCCATCTTTGGCTGCAAAGAATATTATCAATCTGATTTTGGTTTTGACTATCTGGTGATGTCCATGTGTAGAGTCTTCTCTTGTGTTGTTGGAAGAGGGTGTTTGCTATGACCAGTGCGGTCTCTTGGCAAAACTCTATTAGCCTTTGCCCTGCTTCATTCTATAATCCAGCGCAAATTTTGCCTGTTACTCCAGGTGGTTTTTTACTTCCTGCTTTTGCATTCCAGTCCCCTACAATGAAAAGGACATCTTTTTTGGGTGTTAGTTCTAGAAGGTCTTGTAGGTATTCATAGAACCATTCAGCTTCAGCTTCTTTAGCATTACTCGTCGGAGCATAGACTTGGATTACTGTGATATTGAATTGTTTGTCTTGGAAACGAACAGAGATCATTCTGTCTTTTTTGGAATCATATTCAAGTACTTCATTTTGGACTCTTTTGTCGACTATGATGGCTACTCCATTTCTTCTAAGGGATTCCTGCCCACAGTCATAGATATAATGGTCGTCTGAATTAAATTCACCCATTCCAGTCCATTTTCATTTGCTGATTCCTAAAATTTCGACATTCACTCTACAGAAAAGTAACCATTCTGATCACATGGACCACAGCTTTGTCTAACTCAATGAAACTATAAGCCATGCTGTGTCGTGCCACCCAAGATGGAGCGGCCATGGTGGAGAGTTCTGACAAAATGTGGTCCACTGGAGAAGGGAATGGCAAACCACTTCAGTATTCTTGCCTTGAGAACCCCATGAACAATATGAAAAGGCAAAAAGATGGGACACTGTAAGATGAACTCCCCAGGTTGATAGGTGCCCAATATGCTACTGGAGATCACTGGAGAAATAACTCCGGAAAGAATGAAGACAGTTCAGATGTGACTTAAGTCAAACCTCTTATGATTGTACAGTGGAGGTGATAGATTCATGAGATTAGATCTAGTAGACAGATTACCTGAAGAAATATGGACGTAGATTGGTAACATCGTATAGGAGGCAGTGATCAAAACCATCCCAAAGAAAAAGAAATGCAAGAAGTCAAAGTGATTGTCTAAGGAGGCAAATAGAAAAAGAAAGAGTGGAAGCAGTGACAGATTTTATTTTCTTGGGCTCCAAAATCACTGTGGACAGTAACTGCAGCCGTGAAATTAAAAGACACTTGCTCCTTGAAAGAAAAGCTATGAAAAACCTAGACAGCATATTAAAAAGCAGAGATGTCACTTTGTTGACAAAGTTCATGTCATCAAAGCTATGGTTTTTCCAGTAGTCATGTACAGATGTAAGAGTTGGACCATAAAGAAGGCTGAGCATCAAAGAAGTGATGCTTTCAAATTGTAGTGCTGAAGAAGACCCTTGATTGTCCCTTGGACTGCAAAGAGATCACACCAGTCAATCCTAGAGAAATCAACCCTGAATGTTCATTGGAAGGACTGATGCTGAAGCTACTTTGGCCACCTAATGTGAAAAACTAACTCATTGGGAAAGATCCTGATGCTGGGAAAGATTGAAGGCAAAAGGAGAAGGGGACGGTGGAGGACAAGATGGTTAGATAGGATCACCAACTCAATGGACATGAATTTGAGCAAACTCCAGGAGATAGTGGAGGACAGAGGATCCTGGCATGCTGAAGTCAATGGGTTCACAAAGAGTCAAACATGACTTAGCAGCTGAACAAAAACTATCAGAACACACACTCACCCTGTTTCCTGCTGTAACTAGAAAAAGAGATAACCTATTGTTCAACTTTACTCCCATTAGCATATGAGATAATATTACTGTATTTCCCACTGGCCTGTGGGTTCCAAGTGGACAAGAGTATCTTTCCAACATGTAATGCTTACACAGATTAAGTACTTAATAAATGTTGAATGGATAAATGGAAACTATGCTCAGATTTGAGGAGGTATGCATTTCTAAAGAGAGAGAAAAGCAAGACCATTTTTATTAAGTTAATGGCTGCAATTCTGATTTTTAACTTGTTCCCTGATGATGTGTAAATTGCCTCTAATGAGAAGGTTACACATATTTTTGTGAACTTCATAACATTGTCTAACCACATCACTAACCACCAAGTTTTGCACAAAAATGCACCAGAAATTCACTCCAACTGTTTTTCCAGCTCTCCTTGCAGAGCTGCTTGCATTTACCATTATGTTTACCCAGGTCTTGCTTTTCTGTGCTTCTCAAATCACTACCCCAAACTATGCAATTCCATAGCCATACTTCTAATGCCCTAGTCAGCTACTGGGGCTTCCCAGGTGATGCCTTGTAAAGAATCTGCCTGCCATTGCAGGAGACACAGGAGACATGGGTTCGATCCCTGGGTTGGCAAGATCCCCTGGAGGAGGAAATGGCAACCCATTCCAGTATTCTTGCCTGAAAAATTCCATGGACATTGAAGCCTGGTGGGCTTCATTCCATGGGGGTGCAAAGAGTTGTACATGACTGAGCACACACATACCACAGTTAAGGTCTTAGTAACCAGGAATATGGAGGAGGGAGAGACAGAAGGAAGTGACCACGGGGGTCAACAAAATTGATATTTATAGATCTTTTCTCATTTTCAGCCTCAAGGCCATGGTCCAGGTAACTGGAGCCAGGTAAATCTGAACTTTGAATAATTGATATATATTATTTTTCAACTATATCTATCAAGTAATCTTTCTGATGCTCTTATTTACATTGTCTTACATATATATCACCCCAGGTAAATAGAATCTTTCTAAAAATCAAATACTGTCAGTTCTCATTATTTATGATAGGTAAATATTCTATAAAGTCACTGCAAATATTGAATTAGGGGACACTGAAGTATTGCTCAAGGGGAAATGGTAGGATTAGGTTCCTGGGAACCACTGTCAATATATAACCTTGTTTTATGTGCCTTTCTGCTTAAAAACTCCTTTTTTAATATACTAATGACTCATCAAAATTTATTTCAAAGCCAATAATGCTATAACATGTTTGAGTGAAGCTTACCTAACACAGGTGCTTTTTCCATTAGGTATGTCACAACCTTCTTGCACTTAGGAACACTAGATAGCAATTTAGCACTACACTTGGGGGCTATTATAAACAGCAAAACCACCTACAGAAAGCATTACAAAATGTGAGAAACCTGGCTAAGTAGACCTTCAAAAGGACACATGATTACACTGTGAGACTTGAAATATAAGACAGAGATTGCATTTAACTGGGAATGTACATCTGGTGGCTCAAAATTTTCCATCTTTTGTGTAACCAGGAATAAATTTTAGCAAGTAAACCATCTAAAAAATGTGGAATTTGCAAATAATGTGAACCAACTATACCATGTTTCTGTGTTCAGGGACTTTCCATACTGTTAAATACCATGTGTAGAGAGGTACATATTGAATTTAAATAGTGAGTGTATCTTTTTCATGGATGGAAGAGTTTTTGAGCCTATGATTGACAAGTGAGGATTAGGTGATACATGCTTTAATGTATAAATCTAAAACATTATGTAAACACACAAAAATATCTGGCCATGCTACAAGCAAATATAACTAAAATTTGTGCTAGAATTCTGCTGAGAACTTCACATATATAGTCTTCTTTCTGGTGGCTTAGGGTGGTGAAGTCCTATATTCAAACTCATACCTATAATGTGTCATTTGTATTCTTTACTAGAATTAATTAAATTATATTGCTTCTTTCTTTAAAACAACTCTTGACCTTATTTATTGTGATACTAGTATAATTTAGTGATGATGAGAGCACTGGTTTAATATATGTATGAGGGACAGTCAGCGTTTTGTTTAGTTTATACAACCATGTTATTCAATCACTGGTTTCTGCATCTATTTTTCATTATATTTTTATGTACTGTGGTACCCATGTCTGTCCTATATCTTCTGATATATAAATTGTTAATATATGTCTGTTTTTATACTTATGCACAAATTCTGAATTTAATACTTTTTGCATGTTTTTCTAACACATAAAGCCTAAAGTACTTTTTGTGTCTTTGAAAAATTACTTAAATGTTAAAGATAACAATGAGGCTTAATTGCAGTCATTGTCTCTTTCCTGTAATGGTGCTTCCACAAATTAGCTTCTAGACTGAATCTAGTTGTTTGAAGCATACTCCTCCACTTCCATCGTTTGTCTTTCCCGGTTCTACCTTTCTCCTTCCTCCTCACCTTCCCATACTTCTCTGTCCTTGTTCCTCCCCTGCTTCTCTCTCCCTTCCTCTCTCTCTTTCTCTCTCTACACACAACACACACACACACAGGCACACACACACATTTAGGTAATTTTGGGCCTTTGAAGTATTATAGAAATCCTGTTTACAGAAGATCATTTGAGATACGATGATTCTTTTATTTCAGCCCTTTATCACTATTTGTCTGCCTCACTGAACTAAAATAAAATATGACAGGATTCAGCATTATTAGTAGTCTTGCTTTGATAAAGCCCCAAACTGGAACTCCACAATGTGAACAGAGAATAAGATTAGTAACTGATTTGAAAATCAGTGATTTGTCTTATTTCCGTGCTACATGTGAAGTCCTCTTAATTCTGTGCCCATAAAGTCTTAATTTTCTCTGGCATCTGCCATCATGTTTTACCATATCATGCTAATTCATCCTGATATAAAAGTTATAAAATGCAGGAAGCTTACATAAGTCTAGAAAGAGCTATTCATCACTTTTTAAAATGAAACAGAATATCTTTATTTTGCTTTATTTATAGTATTGGCATCATGCCAATCAAATATATGAAATATCATTGCATCAGCAGGTTGTAACTGGCATGTCTTGCTGATACTAAATTTATCATTAGGAAACTCAGACAAGTGAGAGAACAACAGTCTGTAGTCCCAATTTGCTAGGTAATCTCTGTCATTGTACTAGTACTTTTGTGAGTTAAAAGTTATGATTTTATCCTAACTATTTGTACTATCAGTTCCAGTACTGTACATGTATCCATATTCTATTAATTTTCAAAAAGTTTGATTTTATTAATCAGCATACAGTAGGGCAAAGGGCATCACTGTAGCTGTAAGTGAGACATGTATTGTCTAAACTGGTTGGTGAAGATCTGGCCTAGCTCCATTCTAGGGACAGTAGTTGAGCATGAACTCTGGGCACAGCAGACTGGGTTCCATTCTGCACGCCCCCAATAGTGAGTAAGGCCAAGGTACCATGGACACTGCTAATCAACGAGGGAGCTATAAAGAGGCATAAGACCCAACTCTTGCCCTGAGAAAGTTTTTAGGTAAGGTCTTTGATTGATAGATATTGAAAATGTGAAAGGGTAACCTTTACCTACTCTACCCAGAGCAATACTTAGGCAAGTTAGAATGGGTTGTGCTATATGTATAAATTGGGTTTTTAATTTAAGAGAACCGTTTAATTAGCTAAGCACGTATAAGTACTGGATTCAGTTAAAAGTTTGTGATTATTGCAAAGTGAAATATCTCGGAGTGGGAGCAGAGAAAAGTATTCAGAAAAAAAATCAAGAAGTCAAGGTGTAACCAAGAACAGCTTCTTTGGCCTCAAATATCAGTAATGCCAGAACGCCTACACTTTTAAGGTGGAAGGCACTTTGGAGTCATTAAAGTCAATTTCTTTATTTTGTAAAGTAGAGAAGGTTGAGCTCTTAGGAAGCTATATGGTATACTGGGTATTCAGTATATGTTGTCTGAATGAAAGAATGAAACCTAGAAAATTGAGTATCTTGCCCAATGTTCACACATCTACAATCAACATTAACCTTGATGTGCTAAGTTGTTATTCAGTATCTCACCAATGTTGCTTCTTAGTAGAAACATGTGACTGTCAATGATACCCAAGGGAAGGGTTTTAGGAGCAGATCAAGATAATGACTATAACTTATGATAATCAAATTCAGATTTTAAGTTGTTGAATTAATTTCCAGGGGTACTAAGAACTTAATACTCTGTTTTTGAAATGTCCCCTTTTGTTCTATGCTATACTTCTCCATCTTCCCTCCCCATCCTCATTACTGTAGGTTACATTTATGTAAAACCGATAAAGATGTTATTTTTGTATAAGGAAGAGTATCAGAAAACTTCAGTATGGAAAAGTGCATCTGGTTCATGACAGATGAGTGAGAACAGCCCAAGGTATAAGTGGCTGTACTTCAAGAGGACAACAAAAAGGACATCGATCAGACTGTCTCCAAAGATTTAGAAATAAGTATAATGGGCCACTTTCTTTGGTTCAGTATTATAAGGATTGAAAGTGAAAGGATGAGGCCTCATGAGTCCCCATCTATTATGTAATGAAGATGATTAGCTTTCTGGCTTGCTGAATAAAATGGTATTCCTAATAGAATCGCAAACTTTCCTGAAGGTCAGACTTGCTATATTTATTGCTTCCTCCTTGTCTATAAGCCAGAACATTCTGTCAGTGTTGTAATACAGGCCAACAAGAGCCAAATAAATCTTTGATTCTTTTGGCTCACTCTACCATTAAACACAAGCTGTTGTAAAGTCATGAAAATTACCTGAGAAGGATATGGAGAAATTGGTTGGTTCAGAAAAGACCGACCTCAGTGATTATAGGGATGAAAAATGCAACTTGTCTGAAAACTCTAAAGAAGCTAATGATATTTAGCTGAAACCAGAAGAGGCTGAATGATAACTTAATAACTATTTTCAAATTTCAAGAGGATCACTACTTGTTTTTATCCATGTCTGCAGAGTTTGAATCACCAAGAAATTATTCTGAAATTTTCCTATAACCAACATATTTGACTCATTTTATATTTTTTTACATTAAAAAAATATGACCTTGTATTTGGCATTTTTTATTTTCATTTGAAAGAGTAAATGGTGAGAAGTGACAATCAAGTGAAGAGTATCGTTTTCTTCTGCTGCTTCTTACATCTGAGGGAATAGCATTTTTTTCTTCATATAAACAAGTTTTGACAAGTTCTTGCCATTTATCAAACTTAAATACCTACAGATTAAACTCTTCTGTTACTTAACTCCAGCTATACTTAGAGTTATTATTGTCAAGCCTTAATAATGATGACAAAGAAGTGGAAATAAACATGTTAGAAGTTAAATCACATTCCTTGTTACTTTATAAAGTGAAATAACAAGACCTGGCATTATTACCTTGTATATTTCTGGATAAAGATTAATTTATAGGGTCTTAAAGTTGTTTTGAATCAATTAATGTATGTTTACTAAGTGTCAAATCTAGTTTAGTGGTAGATGTTTGGGTGAAAGAGAACAGAGAAAGAGAAATAATACATGGCCTCAGAGCTGAGGATGCTTATAATCTGGAGATAAAAATAAGGTAAAGTATTAAAGATTGATGAGCAGTACTTATTCACATATGTATGCATGGCCTCAAGGGAAGCACAAATCCTGAGCCAGAATACACAGAGCTAAGAGTCTAAATAGAAGCCTTCTTTGACAATTAACCCTAGTGACCCACATTCTTATTGCTCTTTTCCCTTTAGTGCCTCCACACTGAGTATATTTCCACTAGACTATCCTTTCTCTCTGTTTGCTTGGGTTTTGTTTTGTTTGTTCATTACATCCGGGATTCTTCTTGCTCATGTTTTCTTTATAATTTTGTGCCTGTCAAAGCCTTACACTTTTCCTTCTGATATTTACATTCTTTAATTTCCTGTATCTATGAGCCACCTTCTTCTGTTTCTTAATGCAAATTCTGGAGAAAGAACTTCTGATGATCCCCACTTATTTGCACACCAGGTCATTTCATAAGTCATAAGCCAACCCCTGGGTCAGGAGCCATGGTACATCAAACTCACATTCTCTCTATAACAGGTGCTGTGGGCTGGGCAGTTTCATTTGGCAAGAGATGGGAGCATAGCCAGAATCATAATTTACATTTAAATTTTTAAGAAAAAATAAATTTGAAAAGTTGAAAAGAAAAAAGATAAGTTTGTGGGAACATCTAGAGGAGGCCTAGATATGCATAAGAACACAGTGATTAGAGGGCTCAGAGAGATGACCTACTTATCTGGGGAGAAGATATGTTCAGAGCAATAAATACATCTGGTTAGTAGGGTAAGGATTGGAAGCAGAATCTATCTAATGCAGGATAAGATTTGAGACTGATTGTTCTTGAGTCAAGCATTTAACATGTAAGCAATAGTTAATGGGATATGGATGTCTCATGTTCAAATTAAATCCCTGAAGAGGATTTCTAAAATCAATGAAGAAAAAAAAAAAAACCTTTTAATTTTGATTAGGAAGGGCATCTATTAGAGAGGTACTTGTGCATGTTTCACTACAGGAAAATATTGCATTTTCTTTTCTTAGAGAAATACATAACAGTAGAGGAACTAGAATGTGGTAAACTGGGAAATAAAATATCATTGTAAGTGTCGACAGAAGAAATGTACATTTCAGCTTGACTCTTTCTCTAACCCAAACACTAACTGTAATTCTAATCCTAAGAGGATCACCTTTGAAGTGGCTTTTAATCCTGGAGGACATGGAAAGCTAAAGTTTTCTAAGTTTTAGTCTTAAGATAATACTATTTAGAATTCAATGGAAATTTATGTGTATATACACACATGCAATATACATATTGTGATTGTTTTGAACTTTTTTCCTTTCAAATAGATAGGAGACTGTATTATTTTCCCCTCTATTTAAAGAGACATATGTCACTGATGCTTATTTTATCACATGCTAACCCTAGTTTAAATTTTTAGTCTATGTTCAATTTAAAGGAGAAAAAGGACAAATGACAATAAAGAAAATTAAGAAACATACTGTAGAAGGAAATAGCAACTCACTCCAGTATCCTTGCCTGTGAAGTTGGACACAATTTAGCTACTAAACAACAGCACCAATATATAAAGATTCTGTGTACATATAACTGAATCATTTTGCTGTACATAAAACAAATATATTATAAATCAACTATGCTTGAATTTAAAAAGAAAAAACTTAAAATATAAGCTTAATGTTCTAATTACAGAGTGCTTGTGGGTTCTAATTTGTCTATTTATAGATGAGTGTTTGTATCCATCAATAAATCAATGTACAATATCAAAAATCTTCCCAGTGCTATGATATTTATCAAATGGTACATGAAAGTATAAGATATGACTTCTGTCCACAAAGAATTCATGAATGAGACATTTGTGTATCATGTGTAGACAGACCTTACTTTCACTGTGTTTGCAAAGATCCAACTTTAAAATATATTCTTGCAAGGTTAATTTTCATTTGTAGGTGTGCTGTATTCTGATATTATCTTTGTCATTTGGTGCATATTTGACTTACCTACTAGTTAGAAGATAGCAGTTAAAACTTTTGTTAATTCAAATTTACCAAACATATGTTATTTGTTATATACAAAATGCATCCTTTTTAATAGACACCTTATTTAAAAGGGCTTCCCTGATGGCTCAAATAGTAAAGAATCTACTTGCAATGCAGGAAACCTCGATTCCATCACTAGATGGGGAAGATGCCCTGGAGAAGGAAATGGCGACCCACTCCAGTATTCTTGCCAGGAGAATCCCATGGACAGAGGAGCCTGGCAGGCTACAACTCATGGGGTCGCAAAGAATTGGACATGACTCAGTGACTGACACTTTATTTAATCAGCACAAAATTTTGGTCCAGTACATGTTCCTTATTTTCAGATAGGAAATGGCTCAGAGAAGTTAAGTTGTACCGCTAAAGTTACATACATACTAAGTGTCGACACTGAGATTTGAAAATTGGTTTTTCTTATTCCAACTTCAGTAGTCTTTCTGCTATCTATCCTGTGGCCTTCATTCCATGATTGTGTGGGTTAGGGATTGAGAATAGATTACAAGTATTTTCTAGGCATTACCAATGATTAAACCTCTACAATTCAAAACAGAGAGTTAGATACTACTTGCCTAGATATAATAAATTTTATTGTCCAAATGATTTGTGACAAGTACTATTATATACAAGATACTAATTGAGGGATATTCACATACACCAATTAAAAAAAATTAAAGAAAATATGACCTTTTTGGATTAGCATCACTAGGAAAACTTCATGGGGAATTTGATTAATTTTGGCAAATTTAATGACAATAATCTGAATAAGTATCTGTTTCACATCTTTCCTCCTCTGTCCTTTCCTTCCTTTCTTTTTTCCTATTTGCTGGGTAATTACAGTATGTAGTTTTGGGGATTTTCTATGTAAACCAACTTCATATATAATATATCATGTTATTCTCATAAGAATCTTTGATGTTAAGCATAGCAAGTATTACCTTCTCTTTCTGATGGAGAAATATGTACACTTTGCTTCCCTAGTTTTTGCTTTGCATATTAATATAGCTCCTAACACCATACAAGTCCCATAAAAAGTTGCCTGAGTCCGCAGGGAGTGTCTTGTTCATGGGCCAGTCTGCAGCTAGCTAGATTTTCTAGGCTCTGATAGGGTTTCTTCCCAATTGTACTTCATCTGTCACACCATGTTCACACGGTGCTACCACCCAAAAATGTCATTGCTGCCACTTTTACTGGTCTTATCGCTAGTGCAATGTGCCCGCGGGGAGCCAAAACTGGACAGAGCTCTCTGGCACAGTTGAGAGACTGCGTTTTCTCCTTCTATGTATTATGCTTTTAAAGATTCCAAATATCTCACAATTTTTTTAAAAAAACAAATCAGCTTTTAGTCACAGTTCATTTTCAAAATCCAAGATAAAAGTTCACAGGGAGCTCAGGCAAGAACTAACACTAGCACTTAGTCTCGCCTCTTAGAATCTGGCATGAAGACGCTGTTATTCATCAAACTTCTGTTAAAATTGCCTTTTTTCTTTAGGAATAGTTTCTTCAGTCCCTCTTGCAAACAGATTCATGGCAGACTTACTTCATCAGCTCGCCTGGCATGCCTTGAGTTTTCTAACTCCTGCTGGTGGTAGATCAGGTGGAACATAAAAATAATAGGCAGATCAGAACTGAATTTTCTTATTATAGAACTAAAAACTTTAATTTAAAAAAATAATTAAAAATAAATATAATTAAAATTTACATAATTTATCTGTTAAAATTGTATTTTTACTACTTTATTCAAGGGTAGGATACAGATGTGTAAACAATGGAAACTCAGACATAAACAACTTTGACAAAACTATAGACATGGGTGTCAGCTCATTTGTAAAGGGAAAAGCAGGGGTTCCCATATGCCATAAAAGGTACAAAAATGTGTAAACCCTTAAGGGATAGACAAAGAAATTTCCAAATCTCCTTTCATTTCTTTTAATATACTGTTAAGCTTTTTCATGTCATGGTTTATTTGTATCCTCTTATGATATACAACTTACAGTTTTCTCTAATTTCCCATGATTTCAATCCCTTCATTGTTATGTGTGCAAATAGAATTTCTGTATTAAATTGCATCTTAGTAAGATAAATGCCATTGGTTAATATTCTTTTAAGAATATAGAAAGCACACCTTAAATTCAATTTTTATAATAGAACAAGTTGGTTTACTCATAACATATTCATATCTTCTCACAACCATCTGCTGCATTAGGAGCCTCAACACTGGCTTTTTCTGCAAAGAAAAAGAGTAACATGAAGGAAATATTTTAGAGCTACTTTCAGAGCCAAATTCAAAATCTTGGCTTGAACTGAGGACTCAGTGGGACTTCATTAGAATTGCTACAGAGGATTTGATTGAAAACTCAAAAGAGTTTCTGTATTCCTTCTGCAGAGACAGGTCTGTAGAATTTAGAATAACACCCCTGAGAAGCATTAAGCAACAAGTCATGATTTCTCACTTTCCTGTCTCATTTGTTTGAGAAAGTAGTTTTTCTTTCATGAGAGATGGTAAAAATGAGGCCATTAGTTTCAGTTTTCACTGTCTTCTAGTATTGTGCCAAGCTTAGGTCTCAAGTTAAGTTTTCAGGTGTGTCTCTGCCTCAGTAGATAAAGAAGTGAGGCTCTTGTAAATAAGATTGGTATTGGAAATTGACATATTAGCAGATAGCATTGTAAATTGATAGATTCCCTACGTAAATTGGGAATACATTGTATACATATAAATTGATAGATCAAGTTAACCTATAATCCACAAATCAGATTCTATTACAGTTTCCTCATATCACATCAGTGACAAGGAGCTTGCACACCAAATGCAAAATAGCATGGGCTACCACCCACCTGCCTTTCCCTTTGTTGGATTCACTGCATCATGCAAAGCTTTTTGTTCTTCTTCAATATTGTGTTGGCTATTCTGAGTCTTTTGCCTTTCTACTTGAACTGTAGAATCAGTTTGTTGATACCCATAAATGTGTTTCTTAGACAATCTAAAACATATTTATTTGAATACTTATGTAGCATTAGCTTTTAATATATTAATAGAATGAGCTATAATATTACTTTAAAAATAAAACAGAAAATAGTAGTGGTTCATGGTTACTTTTTTCTCTTTCCAACGATTTTATGATTCTAAAAAATTTCTGCTATAAACAGAGACATTTGTGTAGGTGAAACAGAAGGTTACTTGGAGTCTGTGATTTGAGGGGCAGAAATCAAGATCATCTTTGATATAACAGCCTCTGGTTTATCAGTCAGAACTCCTGGAATTCTCTCCTTAGAGGTCCATTTTCTTTGGGAGTTAAGGAGGGAACACTATTAATTTTCACCATTATTAACACTATTATTCATTTAATTAGTCCTTCAAAGAGGTGAGAGAAGATGTTCTCAGATTCTCTGAAATCTTTAAAATTATTCTTGTAAATTATTTTAAATAATATTGACAGCCTTTAAAATTATTATTATTAAGACTTAGTTTTTAAGAGCAGTTTTTGATTCCCAGCAAAAATGAGAAGATATATAGATTTCTCATACATGCCCTGTTCTCATACATGTATAACTTCCTGGATTATCAACCTTCAACCTATTGATAGGTTATCAACCTGTCAACGAACGGCACATTTGTTACAACAGATGGACCTACACTGACACATTGTACTCGTCCAAAGTCCATAGTTTACATTATAACCACTTTTGGTATTGTGCAATCTGTGGGTTTTGACAAATGCAGAATGAGATGTATCCATCATTATGGTATCCTATATTTTTACTGTCTTGATAGTTTTGGCTTTTCCAGAATGCCGTATAGTTAGAACTACACAGCATATACCCTTCTCAGACTGGCTTCTTTCTCTAAGTAATGTGAATTCAAGGTTCCTCCCCTCGATGTTTTTCATGGCTTTATAGCTCTTTTATTTATTTATTTTTAAAGCACTGTATAGTACTTCATGGTCTGAATATTCCACAGTTTATTTATACATTTACCTGATGAAGCAATCTTTGTTGCTTCCAAGTTTTGACAGTTACGAATACAGCTACTATAAATATCCCTGTGCAGGTTTCTGTGGGGACATTATTTTTTAACTCCTTTGGGTTAATACCAAAATGCTTGATTGCTGAATCACATGATGAGAATATGTTTAGTTTTGTAAGAAGACACCAAGCTATCTTTTAAAGTGGCTGTATCAATTTGCATTCCAACTGGCAATGTAAGACAGTTTCTGTTGCTTTATACCATTGCCAGGGTTTGTTGTTATCTGTGTTTCAGATTTTGGCCATTCTAATAAGTGTGTAGCGGTATCTCAATGTTTACATACATGTAAACATACATATGTATTGCTCATGGCATACATATGATACAAAGCATCTTTTTATGTACTTATTTGCCATCTGTTGCATTTTCTTTGGTTGGTGTATAAAAGGGCATTAGCATCTCCAAGGTCCTCTAAGTTTTCTCCTATATCATCTCCTAGAAGTTTTATAGTTTTACATTTAGGTCTATGATTCATTTTCTATTAATTCTTGTGAGGAGTATGAGGACTGTGTCTAGAGTCTTCTTTTTCTTTTTTAGAATGTGTATGTCCCAGCATCACTTGTTGAAGAGACTGTCTTTGCTCCATTCTCTTGCTTTTGCTCCTATGTCTAACATCAGTTGATTATATTTATGTGGGTCTATTTCTGAGTTCTCTTTTCTCTTTCACAAATATATGTCTATTCATTCACCAATACCATGCTGTCTTGATTACTATAGCTTTACAGTGAGTATAGAAGTCAGGTAGTGTTAGTCCTCCAATTTTGTTCTTCTCCTACAATACTGTGTTGGTTATTCTGAGTCTTTTGCCTCTCTATGTAAACTTTAGAATCAGTTTGTAAATATCCATAAAATAAAGAGCTGGGATTTTGATTGGGATTGCATTCAATTTATAGATCAAATTGAGAAGAACTGACTTCTTGACAACACTGAGTCTTCCTGTCCATGAACATGGAATATCTCTCCACTTATGTATTTCTTCTTTTATTTTATTCATCAGTGTTATAGTTTTCTACATAGAGATTTAGTATATACTTTGTTATATTTATAACTAAGTATTTCATTAAGGGGGTTGTGAATATAAATAGGATTGTGTTTTTTAACTTAAAATTCCTCTTGTTAATTAACTGGTTTATAGGACAGCTATTGACTATATTATATTAGCATTGTATTCTACAGCCATGCTTTAATTGCTAAAAGTTCTGTGATTTTTTGTTTTTTATTTTGGATTTTCTTCAAAGACGATCATGTCATCTGCAAAGACAGTTTTATGTCTTCCTCAACAGTCTATATAGTTTTTATTTTATTTTCTTGTCTTAATGCATTAGCTGGAACTTCTAGTATGATGTTGAGAAGGAATGATGAGAGCAGACATCCTTACCTTACATCTGAACTATGTGGCAAAGCTTCAAGTTTCTACCATTTATGCAATTTTAGCTGTAGAGTGTTTGTATAGTCTTTATCAAATTAAAAGATTTTTGCTTTCCTAACTTACTGTGACTTTTTATCATGAACAGTGTTTTATTTCAGCAGTGCTTTTTATGCACATATTAATATGGTCATGTGATTTTTCTTTTTAGTCTATTGAAGCTCATTAATTTATTTTCACATATTGTGCCAGCCTTGCTTGCCAAGAATTAACCCCACTTGGTTGTGGTATGAATTTATTCTTATATGTATAAATTAAAATTATAGTTGGATTAAATTTATTAACATTTTGTTTTGGATTTTTGCATCTATTTTCATGAGATATATTTCATGGGTTTTCTTTTATTGTATTATCTTGATCTGGTTTTGACAGTAAGGTAACGATGGCCATAGAATTGTTAAACTCATAGAATGGGTTAGAAAGTATTCCCTATGCTTTTAATTTCTGAATAATATTATAGATAATAGGTATAATTTCCTCCTCAAATGTTTGATAGACTTTACCAGTGAACACATCTGGGGTTGGTGAGCAAATTTATTAGTTATATGCCTATTCTTATTTTCCTTAAAATATTTATATTATTATATATCACAGGCCTTATTCTACACTTCATTGTTCAGTGTTGCATGAGGTCCTTTAGTTTCCACATCAAGCTATTAGCTGCTTCATCCAGGGAATGAGGATATCATTGGTATAAGGAAATGAAAGGTATAACAAAGGGAGATTAAGAAAAGTAAATGGCTCTTAAATTTCAGGAAAGATGATGATATTGCAAAACAAAGTTAGTGTTATATACAAAGACATTTAACAGAATAGTTAAGAAGGTAGAGTTACTAAGAGACAACAACAGCTAGTGCCACCATTGACCCAGGTAAACAGGCCCTTGGACTAGTCCCCTGATTTGAAAAACCCTATGCTTATTCTTCTCTGATTGTACCCCTCATCTCAATATGAAAATTTTCTGGGTGTAAAGGTATGCATCCATCCTGAACCCATGCCCCTCATTCTAAACCATGCTACAGCAAACTCAGAATTCATCAGCTCATATCCAGTGCCTACTTAGACTTCTTTCCTGTATCCATTTTCCAAGCCAAACACATGTATGTTTCCCTAGATCCTAGCAGGACATCTCTTTGTGCTGTTGTCTAGTTTCAGAACATGTTAGGGGCAATATGACTATGTTTGGTTATAATGAGATTTAATCCAGAGATGTGTGTGTGTGTGTGTGTGTGTGTGTGTGTGTGTGTGTGTGTGTTGCTTATTAGAGGATTAAAGGGGAGAAAAATCTAATCAACTCTCTGATCAGAGCTTTGGCAGCTTAGACCTGGATTTGCTCCCACCTGTCAGCAAATTCACATAGAAAAGATCAGCAGTGTGTGCATGAAAATCTGAAAAAAAGAATCAGTTTTATAACTTTGGAATTGGGTTGCTGTTAAGTCACTTCAGTCATGTCTGACTCTGTGTGACCCCATAGATGGCAGCCCACCAGGCTGCCCCGTCCCTGTGATTCTCCAGGCAAGAACACTGGAGTGGGTTGCTATTTCCTTCTCCAATGCATGAAAGTGAAAAGTGAAAGTGAAATCATTCAGTCGTGTCCAACTCTTAGCGACCCCATGGACTGCAGTTTACCAGATTCCTCTGTCCATGGGATTTTCCAGGCAAGAGTACTGGAGTGGGTTGCCATTGCCTTCTCAATTGGAATTGGGTTATCCTGTCACAAAGGTTTATGGGAGGAAGGTATAAAGAAGACTGTTGCAGTTAGAAGCCCTAGTAATGGAAAAACAATAGCTAAAATTGATAGCTGGATTAGTAGAGGGTTAAATTTGGACAATGGATGTCAGAACATACTTATAGGCAGAGAGAAGTAAACCAATAGAAAGGGAAAGTTAAAATTGTTTTATTATATACTGACATTACTAAAACATATCCTTTGAATTTATTGAATGGTAAAAGTTTCCTTTTAAATTGCAAATATTTTATCTTTACTTTTTAATGTATAGTTTTCCTATAATGTATTAATATACATAAAATATGTATATATATATAAAACTATAGTTTATATAAGTGTGTGTATATATATATGTATATATATATATATATATATATATATAAACTGTAATTTACTAACTCTTCAATGTGGAACTAGTAACACTAATTCACCTAGTGTTGATGATTCTGGGTAGCTGATAAGCACAACAGTTGCTGTAGTGTCCCATGGAGGCACCCATAAGTTGCAGATTGCTATGGATGGAATTGTGTCCCCTCAAAATGTTGAAGTGCTAACCTTGAAATGTGATGGTGTTTAGAAATGGGGCCTTTGAGAAATACTCATCCCTTGGTATCCATGGGGGATTGGTTCCAGGACCCCTTGCAGATACCAAAATCCAAGGATGCTCAAGTCATTTCTATAAAATGATATAGTATTTGCATACAACTCATGCACATCTTCCTGTTTACTTCAAGTCATTGCTAGATTATTTATAATACCTAATATAATGGAGATGGGTTTGGGTAAACTCCAGGAGTTGGTGATGGACAGGGAGGCCTGGAGTGCTGCGATTCATGGGGTCACAAAGAGTCGGACACGACTGAGTGACTGAACTGAACTGAACTGAATATAATGTCAATGCTACATATATAGTTGCTGGGGCAAGTTTAAGTTCTTTTTGAAATTTTTGGAATTTTGGAATTTTCTTGAGTTGATTCATATATATATAAGGCAATATTTGTATATATTTATACATAATTAAATATATATATATATACACATATATAATATATACACATATATAATATATATAATCAAATAGATATTTGATTTCTGGTTGGTTGACTCTGCAGATGTGCAGCCTGTGAGTATATAGGGCTGACAGTAATAAGGTTCAGAGGTCATAAGGGTGGATCTTCATGATGGGATTTTTGTTGTTGTTCAGTCATTCAGTCATGTCCATCTCTTTGAGACCCCATGGACTACAGCATACCAGGCTTCCCTGTTCTTCACCATCTCCTGGAGCTTGCTCAAATTCATGTCCATTGAGTTGGTGATGCCGTCCAACTATCTTGTTCTCTGTTGTCCCCTTCTCCTCCTTCTTCAATCTTTCCCAGCATCAAGGTCTTTTCCAATGAGTCTTCAAATCAGGTAGCTAAAGTATTGGAGCTTCAGCTTCAGCATCAGTTCTTCCAATGAATATTCAGGATTGATTTCCTTTAGGATTAACTGGTTTGATGTCCTTGCAGTCCAAAAGACTCTCAAGAATTTTCTCCAACACCACAGTTCAAAAACATCAATTCTTTGGTGCTCAGCCTTCTTTATGGTCAAACCGTCACATCTGTACATGACTACTGGAAAAACCATAGCTTTGACTTTATGGAACTTTATCGGCAAAGTAATATCTCTGCTTTTTAATATGCTGTCTAGGTTTGTCATAGCTTTTCTTCCAAAGAGCAAGTATCTTTCAATTTCATAGCTGCAGTTAGGAACTGTACTGATTATAGAACCCAAGAAAATAAAGACTGTCACGGTTTCCATTGTTTCCGCATCTATTTGCCATGAAGTGGTGGGACCGGATAACATGATCTTAGTTTATTGAATGTTGAGTTCTAAGCCAGATTTTTCACTCTCTTTTTTCACCTTCATCAAGGGTCTCTTTATTTAGTTCCTCTTTGCTTTCTGACGTAAGGGTGATGTCAACTGCATATCTGAGGTTGCTGATATTTTTCCCCAGCAATCTTGTTTCCAGCTTGTGCTTCATCCAGCCTGGTACTACTCATGAAGTACTCTACATAGAAGTTAAATAAGCAGGGTGATAATAAACAGCCTTGACACACTCCTTTACCAATTGTGAACCAGTCCATTGTCCCATGTCCATTTCTAACTGTTGCTTCTTGACGTGCATACACATTTCTCAGGAGGCAGGTCAGGTTGTCTGGTTTTCACACTTCTTAGAGAATTTTCCACAGTCATCTATACAGTCAAAGGCTTTAGGGTAGTCAATGAAATAGAAGTAGATGTTATTCTGAAATTTTCTTGCTTTCTCTGTGATCCAGGGGATGTTAGCAATTTGATTTGTGGTTCTTCTGCCTTTTCTAAATCCAGTGTGTACATCTGCAAGCTCTTGGTTCACATTACTGCTGAAGTCTAGCTTGGAGGATTTTGAGCATGACCTTTCTAGCATGTGAAATAAGTGCAATTGTGTGCATTATATTGAAGTGCGTTGCCCTTCTTTGGTATTGGAATGAAAATTGACCTTTTTCAGTCCTGTGGCCACTGCTGAGTTTTCCAAATTTGCTGGCATATTGATTGAGTGCAATATTTTAACAGCATCATCTTTTAGGATTTGAAATAGCTCAACTGAAATTCCATCACCTCCACTAGCTTTGTTTGTAGTGATGCTTCCTAAGGCCCACTTAACTTCACATTCCAGGATGTCTGGCTCTAGGCAAGTGATAACATCATCATGGTATTCTGGGTCATTAAGATCTTTCTTGTATAGTTCTGGTATTCTTGCCATCGCTTCTCAATATCTTCTGCTTCTGTTAGGTCCATGCCGTTTCTGTCCTTTATTGTGACCATCTTTGCATGAAATTTTCTCTATGTATCTCTAATTTTCTTGAAGAGATTTCTAGTCTTTCCGATTCTATTGTTTTCTTCTATTTTTTTTTTTTTTTTGCGTTGTTCACTTAAGAAGGCTTTCTAATCTCTCTTTGCTGTTCTTTGGAACTCTTCGTTCAGATGGGTATATCATTCCTTTTCTCCTTTGCCTTTAGCTTCTCTTCTTTTCTCAGCTATTTGTAAGGCTCCACAGACAGCCATTTTGCCTTTTTGCATTTGTTTTTCTTGAGGATGGTTTTGATCACTGCCTCCTGTTCAGTGTTATAAACCTCCGTCCATAGTTCTTATAAGGGATTAGTACCATTATAAGAGATACCATAGATATCATCTTGCTCTCTATCTCTCTCTGCTATGTGAAGACACTGTGAGAATGTGACTGTATTCAAGATAGGAAGCATCTTCACCAGAAACCCATCATACTGGCACTCTGGTTTTAGACTTGCAGCCTCCAGAATGGTGAGAATATAAATATATATTGTTTAAGCCACCTTGCATGTGGTATTTTGTTATGGCAGCCAGAGCTGCCTAAGACACAGATAGAGACTTAATGATGCTTTGGGGCATAGGGCTGAATAGATCTGAGCCCTGTAGGGCCTGCTTCTGCAACTTGCTTTAAAAAAAAAAAAAAGAAAAGAAAAAAAACCCTAGAAGTCATCTTTCTTGGATATCTAAAGGAAACATACAGCTGCATGCCAGGATACAATAACATAGTTGCCTTTCTGTACAATTAATTGTAGACTCTGTGAATATTGCATTTTTCTTCCTGGCCCCTGGAAAACCAATTCTTTGGCTATTGTCATCAGTATTCTCCAACGGACACTGTTCAGAGCCCTGACTCTGATTTACGTGCCAGTGACCCACCAGACCACAGACTCCCATATTCACTTGACCATGTTTACTTATCTTATATACATAATTGATAGAGGCTAAGGAAGTATCCCTCACTGTTTCAAAAATATGTACATGTACAACCTGAAGTAGCTTATTGCAAAGCTTATACATTGGTCTCAATCAAAATAAATGTTAACCATTCATCAAATGTAGTATTAGACCCACTGCTTTATTTTCTAATTGACCAGAACTGCAGGCACAAACAGTAGCAAAAATTGTGTCTTTGATGGGTAAGAGTAAAAACTATATTAAGTGGCTTGATAAAGATTCAATCTGGATTAATATTTATTATGACTCACATTTTGATCCATGTATTGAGTCAATGACATAATGTTGTTGTTCAATTGCTCAGTCATGTCCAACCCTTTTGTGACCCCATGGACTGCAGCATGCCAGGCTTCCCTGACCTTTACTATCTCCTGGAGCTTTCTCAAACTCATGTCCATTGAATCAATGATGCCATCCAACCATTTCATCCTCTGTTATCCCCTCCTCCTCCTGGCTTCAATCTTTCCCAGCATCAGAGTCTTTTCCAATGAGTCAGCAAAGTATTGGAGCTTCAGCTTCAGCATCAGTCTTTCCAACGAATATTCAGGATTGATTTCCTTTAGGATTAAAATACATGTGCTAAAATTAAACAGGGTGAAAGAACGTGTAAAATTGAAAGTCGCTCAGTCATGTCTGATTCTTTGTGACCCCATGGACTGTAGCCTGCCAGTCCATGGAATTCTCTGGGCAAGAATGCTGGAGTGGGTTGCCATTTCCTTCCCCAGGGGGTCTTCCTGACCCAGGGATCGAACTTGGGTCTTTTGCCTTGCAGGCAGATTCTTTACCATCTGAGCCACCAGGAAATACCTGCTAAAATAAAAGATTTAACTAGATGGAGAATTTCTCAAATAACAGCTGAATGTTCAGGATACAATAAATTTTCATTCATCATACCAAGGACCAAGTAGAATCACAACCTGAGTGAGGAAAGAGAATCAACTGATGCCAACATTAAGATGAATGAGATGTTGGCATTATTTGACAAGTATTATAAGAAATATGGTAAAAATGTCTTAATAACCAATTATAAATTTTCTTGAATCAAAAAATGTAAAATAATACAAGAGAAATAAAAATTATAAAGAGGAATTAAATTGAAACTACAAACATACAATAAGAAAAATTAAAAACTCATGAATGAGTTTAATAATGGGGTAGAGATAACAGAGGGTAAATTATTAAATTTGAAGACAGAATCATAGAACTTATCAAATCTAAATAACAGAGAAAATAGCCTGAAAAAAAAGACAGAGGCAGAGTCTTATGGCATAATAGCAAATGATCCAATATTCATATTGCCAGAGTCCCATAAGGAGAGTAGAAAAAGTGGGGCTGAAAGAGTATTTGAAGAAATAGTAGGTAAAGTTCCCCAAATTAGGTGAAAGACATAAATCTATAGATGTAAGAATCTGATTGATCCCCAAACGGATAAACCCGAGGAGGTACATGCCACAAAATATCTTAATTAAAAATTTAAAACTGAAGATTAAAAAAAATGGAACCATAGAGAAATGGAATTACCTATAGGGAATTCTAAATCCATTGGCAGTGGATTTCTTATCTGAACCCATGGAGACAAGAAGGAAGTAGCATAATATTTTTAAAGTGCTAAAATGAAAGAATTTTTAAACACCAATTCTATATCCATTAGGTTTGTACTCATGGGGAGAAAATAGTAAAGAAGAAATAAAAATATCTCAGGTGAAAGAAAATTAAAGATCTCTTACTAGAATATTTTCCCTTGAAGATTGGCTAAATGAAGTTATTTATAGAAAGGAAATGATAAAAAGAAGGAATATTGTAACATCAGTATAGAATAAGAAACAATGTAATAATCAGAAATAGCAATACAAGCTTACCTCAAGAAACAAGAGAAAAATAAAATAAATAAGCTAATTTTACATGTAAAGCAACTAGAAAAAGAAGAAATGAAGAACCCTAGGGTTAGTAGAAGGAAAGAAATCATAAAAATTAGGGCAGAAATAAATGAAAAAGAAACAAAGGAGACTATAGCAAAAATCACCAAAACTAAAAGCTGGTTCTTTGAGAAGATAAATAAAATAGACAAACCATTAGCCAGACTCATCAAGAAAAAGAGAGAGAAGAATTCAATCAACAAAATTAGAAATGAAAATGGAGAAATCACAACAAACACAGAAATACAAAGGATCATAAGAGACTACTATCAGCAACTATGTGCCAATAAAATGGACAGCTTGGAAAAATAGATGAATTCTTAGAAAAGTATAACCTTCCAAACTGAACCAGGAAGAAATAGAAAATCTTAACAGACCCATCACAAGCATGGAAATCGAAACTCTAATCAAAAATCTTCCAACAAACAAAAGCCCAGGACCAGATGGCTTCACAGGTGAATTCTACCAAAAATTTAGAGGAGAGCTAACACCTATCTTACTCAAACTCTTCCAGAAAATTGCAGAGGAAGGTAAATGGCCAAACTCATTCTATGAGGGCACCATCACCCTAATACCAAAACCAGACAAAGATGCCACAAAGAAAGAAAACTGCAGGCCAATATCACTGATGAACATAGATGCAAAAATCCTCAACAAAATTCAGAACAAAAATCCTCAACAAAACAAGCAAACAGAATCCAATAACATATTAACAAGATCATACATCATGACCAAGTAGGTTTTATCCCAGGGGTGCAAGGATTCTTCAATACTCAGAAACCAGTCAATGTGATACACCACATTAACAAATTGAAAGATAAAAACCATATGATTATCTCAATAAATGCAGAGAAAGCCTCTGACTAAATTCAACATCCATTTATGATAAAAACCCTCCAGAAAGCAGGCATAGAATTAACATACCTCAACATAATAAAAGCCATATATGATAAACCCACAGCAAACATTATCCTCAATGGTGAAAAATTGAAAGCATTTCCCCTAAAGTGAGGAACAAGACAAGGGTGCCCACTCTCACCACTACTAATTCAACATAGTTTTGGAAGTTCTAGCCACAGCAATCAGAGAAGAAAAAAGAATACAAGGAATTCAGATTGGAAAAGAAGAAGTAAAACTCACTGTTTGCAGATGACATAATCCTCTACATAGAAAACCCTAAAGACACCACCAGAAAATTACTAGAGCTAATCAATGAATATAGTAAAGTTGCAGGATATAAAATTAACAGACAGAAATCCCTTTCATTCCCATATGCTAACAATGAGAAAACAGAAAGAGAAAATAAGGAAACAATTCCATTCACCATTGCAAAGAAAAGAATAAAATACAAAGTAATAAATCTACCAAAACTATAAAATACTGATGAAAGAAATCAAAGATGACACAAATAGATGGAGAAATATACCATGTTCATGAATTGGAAGAATCAGTATAGTGAAAATAAGTATGCTACCCAAAGCAATCTATAGATTTAATGCAATCCCTATCAAGCTACCAACGGTATTTTTCAGAGAACTAAAACAAATAATATCACAATTTGTATGGAAACACACAAAAACTCAAATAGCCAAAACAATCTTGAGAAAGAAGAATGGAACTGGAGGAATCAACCTGCCTGACTTCAGGCTATACTACAAAGCTATAGTCATCAAGACAGTATGGTACTGGCACAAAGATAGAAATATAGATCAATGGAACAAAATAGAAAGCCCAGAGATAAATCTACCCACCTATGGGCACCTTATCTCTGGCAAAGGAGGAAAGAATATACGATGGAGAAAAAACATTCTCTTTGACAAGTGGTTCTGGGAAAACTGGTCAAACACTTGTAAAAGAGTGATACTAGAACACTTTCTGACACGATACACAAAAATAAACTCAAAACGGATTAAAGATCTAAATGTAAAACCAGAAACTGTAAAACTCCTAGAGGAAAACATAGGCAAAACACTTTCTGACATAAATCACAGCAGGATCCTCTATGACTCACCTCCCAGAGTAATGGAAATAAAAGCAAAAATAAACAAATGGGACCTAATTAAAATTAAAAGCTTTTGCCCAAAGAAGGAAACTATAAATGAGGTGAAAAGACAGACTTCAGAATGGGAGAAAATAATAGCAAATGAAGAAACTGACAAAGAATTAATCTCAAAATATACAAGCAGCTCATGCAGCTCAATACCAGAAAAATAAACGACCCAATCAAAAAATGGGCCAAAGAACTCAACAGACATTTCTCCAAAGAAGACATACAAATGGCTAACAAACACATGAAAAGATGCTCAACATCACTCATTATCAGAGAAATGCAAATCAAAACCACAATGAGGTACCATCTCACACTGGTCAGAATGACTGCTATCCAAAAGTCTACAAACAATAAATGCTGGAGAGGGTGTGGAGAAAAGGGAACCCTGTTACACTGTTGGTGGAAATGCAAACTTGTACAGCCGCTATGGAGAACAGTGTGGAGATTCCTTAAAAAACTGGAAATAGAACTGCCATACCACCCAGAAATCCCACTGCTGGACAAACACACTGAGGAAACCAGAATTGAAAGAGACACATGTACCCCAATGTTCACTGCAGCACTGTTTACAATAGCTAGGACATGGAAGCAACCTAGATGTCCATCGGCAGACTAATGGATAAGAAAGCCGCAGTGCATATATGGCTATATGTACTGTATATTACTCAGCTATTAAAACAAACATATTTGAATCAGTTCTAATGAGGTGGATGAAACTGGAGCCTATTATACAGAGTGAAGTAAGTCAGAAAGAAAAACACCAATACAGTATATTAACGCATATATATGGAATTTAGAAAGATGTTAACGATGACCCTATATGCAAAACAGCAAAAGAGACACATGTAAACAGACTTTTGGATTCTGGAAGAAGGCGAGAGTGGGATAATTTGAGAGAATAGCATTGAAACATATATATTATCATATGTGAAATAGATCGTCAGTCCAGGTTCAATGCATGAGACAGGGCTCTCAGGGCCGGTGCACTGGGATGACCCTGAGAGATGGGATGGGGAGGAAAGTAGGAGGGGGGTTTGGGATGTACGCATGTATACCCATGGCTGATTCATGTCAATGTATGGCAGAAACCACTACAATATTGTAAAGTAATTAGCCTCCAATTAAAATAAATAAATTTAAAAAATAAAAAGAGAGGGAAAGGTAGATTACCTGATTCACAAGATGTTAGTAACTACTGAAACTGAGAGTTCACTGGGGCATACATGGGGGATCACTGCATTATTCTTTCTACTTTTGTGTGTGTTTGAAATTTTCCACAATAAAAAGTTTAAATATATTTGAAAAAAAGATACATGGTTTACCATGATTTAGGTAGTTTATGATATAATTGTTATTGAAGAGAAATAAAACTCAGAGAGTGTTGTAGGAGGTAGAAACACACAGAAGAAAATAAAAGAAATTGGAGTATAAACATAGGCTATCTTTTTCCTCCTGAGCTTTATCAGTTATATTTAAAAATCAAGACAAATGTTTTGTGATAATCTGATACTCAAGAAAATTATGTTTAATACTGGAGGAAGGAAGGGACCTAAGTAGAAATGAGGTTTCGACACTTCATCTGATGTGGTTGATATTGATCTCAGTAGACTCTAAATTACACAACTATGCATATTTATATATCTATATTTCTATTCTTATTTCAGTCTTTGATATCTATATCTATATCATCTATTTCTATATATGAAATACATGGAGCAGCCTCACTAAATCTATGTAAAGATATGCTTAAACACTAAAAATAAATCAAGATGGCATCCCCAAATTGTTTAATTAACAGCAGGCAGGCAAAATCAAATAAACAGAATCAAAAGAAGAGGAACCAAATAGAAAATATATAATATCATGGCAGATGTAAAAATTAACATATAATAATTGTCTTATATAAATGTCTTCAGCCTACCAATAAATGGCCAGAAGTTACAGAGGAAACAAAAAGAACATATGACTTACATATTATTGCTTAAACAAAAGTAATTTTTGACTTAATGACAAAATAGATGAAAATAAAAGGATGCTTAAAAATACACCATCAAGTACTAATAAAAAATTAGGAATACCTATATTAATACCTGCAAAAGTAGATTTCACAGAAGATAAAATTACTAGAGATAAAAGGTAGATATTACATAATGAGCAAATGATAAACCCCTAAGGAAAGACTCAATGATTCTAAATGTTCAGAACTTTCCTTAACACTATTTCAAAAGTAAACTCAAATTACTTCAGACTATCTCAAATTTCAAATCAGTACCTGAGTTAAACATTCTCCTGTTTGTCCACATAAAAGTCATGGTCACTTTTTCTTTGACACTAATAATTGTTTTGGTGAAAATCTTTATGAAAGGCATACTCAGAAATGATAATGTCTTTTGTACAACTAAGAAAAAAAAAAGAATATACATGGGTTGTGGAAAATTTGTAGTTACTTTCTCCCTTTACATGCACATTACTTGCAGACTTACCCAGAACACTAATTTTTAGAGCCTAGCACATTAGGTGTCAAAATCTTGGGTTTGTGTACATTTTAATCTGAGGGCAAGCTAGCTAGAATCTGCCTTTTTTTGGCGCCGCTCCCAACCTGCTCACCAATACCCAGGGTGACCATAATACTGGTCCAAGGCAATGGTGCTTTTGGATATCACTCACTCCTTTTAACTGAAAGTCTGGCAGAGACTTAAATGCAGAATCTGGTATTTTGACTGCCTGTACTCATGCCTTGAATTAAAAAGAAAGAGAAAAGGTTTTTTTTTTTTGCTTAGGACAAATCATATTTTACTTTCTATCATCTAATTTCATCAGCTGCCAGTTGATGGGTTTACTTGGGGCAACTCATATTGCTACATTTAATTTTACCACTCAGCATTATTTAATTAATATTTAATTCTTAGTGAACATATTTGACTTATAAAGTCAGCAACTTTGAAATTGTAAATAACTGCTTTTTATTTTTTATAGCTTCTTTTGTATCTTTGCCAGTCAGTTATTAGTTAGACTTTTTTCCTTTGTATCACAAGTCTTCTGTATTTTAGGATATGTGTCATAAATTACATTAGCCAGTCTCCACTTTGCTGGTTTTAATATTACTCTGTGGGTACTTAGTCTTTTAAATATTCCAGAGAAGTCATCATTTTTCATTTTGATTTGTTGGAGGTGAAATCCATTTACTGAATGAAAAGCCATTCTCAAATCACAACATTTTCTTTGTTCTACTTGTTAAGTTTTGTTACAATAGACAGTAGCAAGAATTTAGAATATTCGGTACACCAAATAATGAAATTAAGGAAAAATGCCAATAAGAAGAATAATTTGAAGTTTAGTAATCTGAAGTTTTTCATCAAGATATAAAAGTTAAAGTATGCTATTCTCCCAGAACATCCCACCCTCACCTTCTCCCTCAGAGTCCATAAAATAGTTCCATGCATCTGTGTCTCTTATTCTGTCTCGCATATAGGGTTATCGTTACCATCTTTCATTGAAACATGTATATTATCATATGTGAAACAGAACACCATTCCATGTTCGATGCATGTGACAAGGGCTCAGGGCTGGGGCAATGGGATGATCCAGAAGGATGGGATGGGGAGGGAGGTGGGTGGGGGGTCCAGGAAGGGGAACACATGTAAACCCATGGCTGATTCATGTCAATGTATGGCAAAAACTATTACAATATTGTAAAGTAATTAGCCCCCAACTAAAATTAAAAAAAAAAATAAAAAAATTAAAAAAAAAAAAAAAGTTAAAGTATGACAATGAGGATTGTTTCAAATATGCTTAAAAACTTCATGATGTCAATGTGGTTTGGTGGGCCAAAATATAAGGTTTAAAATTAATATGAAACAGATTCCTTCACCTGGTATTTTTTCTTATTTCAAAAGATAGGTAATATGCCATTTATCTTCTTCAAAAAATATTAGAATGAGAAAGAAAAATATTTCAAAGAAATTATGCTAAATATCTTTGTGATTTTTTTTTTCATGGCAATGTTTTCATTAAAGGTCAAATATCACAGCGTTATATCTAAACAAATATACTTCTAAAGAGATTATTTTGTTTCTATGTACAAACAAGTATTCTTAGTTTGTGAACTCTTTGTTAATGTGCATTATAAAGAATGAATCACCCCTTTCAGCTTATTCAGTATCCGGTGTGCACCTTCAGCCACTAACAAACATCATTTAGCATTAGACTGACTTTAAATTATACCAAAAAAAAATTAATATTAAGGGTATTATCAGTTCAGTAAAGAATAAGTTGATTTAGTAAAGAAATACTATAAAAATATGAACGTGATATATCAGTTTGAAATATTTTTATTAAAATTGTTCATTTTAAAGAAAAATTATAGGATACTTTAATAAATAGTATTTTAATCACCTCTGTAATAATATGAGTAATTTCTAAAAGCAGATAATGTAAGGTTTTAGATTTACTTCCCTGAAAAGCCATTTATTTAGCTATGTCATAACTGGATGATTAGGTGGAACAAGTTTACCATTAGATTAAATAACCATATAACATCTTTTTCAAATAAAAAATTAAAATATATATATTGTATATATACATATATTATACGTTATATATATGTGTATATTTAAAAATTTTTTGGCCCCCACCACATGGCATGTGGGAATTTGTTTCCCCAACCAGGGTTCAAACTCATGATCCCTGCATTGGAAGTGGAGGTTATTAACCACTAGACCTCCAGAGAAGTCTCAAATAGAAAATTATATTTTTATACCTAATCCATATTTCCCATATTTGTTGATTTTGGATCTTGGTCGATCTTTATATGTGTATCATTGAAATATAATTTTTACAAAATCCATTTAGTTCCTAGAATCGAGTACTTTCAGTTCCCTGATTGTTTCATTCTTTCTTCCCTTTCTATAGGTTTATACTGTCTGCTCTTTCCAATTTGACTGTCTCCTACCACAAGCCTCTTCTGAGACTATTTTAAAGTAGCATCCCTTTCCTATCTCCATTAATGGCCACAATACCACAATGCAATACCTGTTTATTTGTCTGTGCGTGTGTGTGGGAAGATCCCCTGGAGAAGGAAATAGCAACCCACTCCTGTATTCTTGCCTGGAGAACCCCATGGACAGAGGAGCCAAGCAGGCTACAGTTCATGGGGTTGCAATGAGTTGGACTCAACTAAAGCAACTTAGAACAGTGTGTGTGTGTACTTAGTCACCAGCCGTGTTCAACTCTGCATTGTCACAGACTGTAGCCTGCCAGACTTTTCTGTTCATGGAATTTTCCAGGTAAAAATACTGAAGCATTGTCGAGGTCTTTTACAGACCAGGACCTGGGGACTGGAGTTGACGAAAAGAAAGAGAGAGAAAGAGAAAGAACAATATCCCTTGGGTTACGTGGAAAGCCAAAAAAGCCCATACACAGGACTTGTACAGCTCTCGAAGGCACAGGGCGTCCTCTCAAGGAGGTCTTGAAAGCCCCGGTGAGAAAGTGAGCTCAGTAGGCCTCCACGCTCTGAAGAACTTGCTGGAGACAAAAGAAGGATGCGGGGGACCCAAGTCTCTAGCGGAACAAGGGTATTTTATTTGCAGAAATGCATGCTTATATATCTTCAGTAAAATGATTACTCAGCCATTAAAAAGAATGAAATTCCACCAGTTGCAACAAAATGGATAGTCTATTAAGTACAAGGTCGCTGAAGAGAGTCACTGAAGGGATTCCAAGCAGGTGCTCTTTCCCGTGATCTCAGTCCCCTGAGAACTGGGTGCAGCTCTACTCCTTCCTGTATTCCAGGAACTGATAAGGAACAGAGAATCCTTGAGAAACGGCACACAAAGGAAGAAAATGCAACATATTGGATCCCTTAAAGTTGAACGTCCCCTGACAGAGCATGTTGCCATTCCCTATTCCAGGAGATCTTCCCAACCCAGAGATGAAACACGTGTCTCTTGTACCTCCTGCATTGGCAGGCGGATTCTTTACCACTGTGCCAGGTTGGGAAGCCCCATTTATTTGTCTAGGCTGAACTATATAGACCTTACCAGTGTAATAAGAACTGACACATAATAACAACTCCATAAATATTTGTCAAATGAACAAGAATTTGAAATAAATGCTTCAGACTATTGCTGAACCACTTTTATTTTGAACAAAGCGGAGTGAAATCCTTCAACCTTACAAATAACACATGAAGGCAGAAATAAAAGGAATGAACAGTCATTAATATCATGCTGGTATGTGCTAGGCAACAATTCAGGTTCTTTGCATACAATATCATAAAGAAAAGCATCAATAATTTTAAAACCCATCTTTAATAAATGAATAGATAAATGGGTAACAGTCTCAGTCTAATTAATTATCAATCTCACCCCTCCCTTACCCAATTCTTGTACACTAATCTCTAAAAAACACACTCAAATCTATAAAGTTGAAGGCAAAAATAAAATCATCGTGTCAAAAACATACAAATAAAACATTCTTGGAATAATCTATATGTTGAAAATGATTTCCTGTCCTATGGTAATATATGAAGCTATGTCCTTCTGATATGTATTAAATCATGATAGTAATAGGTAATACATGTATTTGTGATGGATAAAATCCTGAGATGTAGTTGCCAATGAATATAGAGGAGACTCTGAGCAGTCTAGAAAATATTGGGGCTTTTTTGGCCCTACTCACATAACCTTTCTACAAGAGAGCCAGTGTTACCTGTATTTTATCTTGCTGTTATTTTTGTTTGTATGTAGTTTTCTGCTTAACCAGCCTCCTTATACTTCTACCCTATGTCAGATTTCAAATTGTTAGAGAAAAGCAAATCATATTTTTTATTTCTCTTATCAATTTCAATATTTTTTCTGTATGCAGAAATGAAGCTGCTGACCCACAATTATCAGTTAAAATTGACTTTTTTATTCCTAGTGATGGTTTTTGTTGATACAATACACATTCTCACCTGTTTTGTTTAGCAACACATTAACAAACACTAACATACACATGCAGTGGCTCTGCGTGTAGATCATGAGACCATAGAATGAAGAAGCATGTCCGTGGCTACAGAGATATATAGAGGTATAATCTGGATTGAGCTTAGTTAGCAGAGGATGGGAACCAGGGAAACTAAATAGCATACACTCTGGTCATAGCTATGCCTGATAAAAACTGATGAATCACTTACTAATGTGTATAAGTCTATGATAAGCTTGTACTTTTATCCTCTTATACAGTTCATGAGGTTCTCATGGCAAGTATACTGGGGTAGTGTGCCATTCCCTCCTCCTGTGGATCATGTTTTGTCAGAACACTCTGCCAGGACCTGTCCATTTTGGGTGGCCTTACAAAGCACGGCTCATAGCTTATTTGAGTTACACAAACCTCTTTGCCACAAGGCAGTGATCCATGAAGGGGATGAATGAAGCAGGGCAAAGGCTAACTGAATTCTGCCAGGAGAATGCACTTGTCATAGCAAACACCCTTTTTCAATAACACAAAAGACGACTTTACACATGGACATCATCAAATCGTCAATAACAAAATCAAATTGATTGCATCCTTTGTAGCCCAAGATGGAGAAGATGTATACAGTCAGAAAATACAAGACCTGGATTTGACTGTGGCTCAGATCATCGGCTGGAGAAGGCAATGGCACCCCACTCCAGTACTCTTGCCTGGGAAACCCCATGGATGGAGGAGCCTGGTAGGCTGCAGCCCATGGGGTTGCGAAGAGTCGGACACGACTGAGCGATTTCACTTTCACTTTTCACTTTCATGCACTGGAGGAGGAAATGGCAACCCACTCCAGTATTCTTGCCTGGAGAATCCCAGGGACGGCGGAGCCTGGTGGGCTGCCATCTATGGGGTCGCAGAGTCGGACACGACTGACGCGACTTAGGAGCAGCAGTAGCAGCAGATCATCAGCTTCTCATAGCAAAATTCAGACTTAAACTAAAGAGAGCAGGGAAAGCCACTAGGCCAGCCAGGTATGAGTTAAATCAAACTCCTTATGGATATGCAGTGGAGGTAATGGATAGATTCAAGGGAATAGATCTAGTTAATAGTGTGCCTGAAGAACTATGTATGGTCTGTAATATTGTACAGGAGACAGTGAACAAAACCGTCCTAAAGAAAAAGAAAAGCAAGAAGGCAAAGTGTTATCTGAGGAGGCTTTACAAATAGCTGAAGAAAGAATAGAAGTGCGAAGCAATAGAGAAATGACAAGGTACAACCAATTAAATTCAGAATTCCAGAGAATAGCAAGGAGAGACAAAAAGGCCTTCTTAAATGAACAGTGCCTAAAACTAGAAGAAAACAACAGAAGGGGAAAGACTAGAGATCTCTTCAGGAAAATTGGAAATATCAAGGGAACATTTTGCCCAAAAAGGGGCACAATAAACAATAGAAATGGTAGAGACCTAATAGAAACAGAAGAGATCCAGAAGTGATGGAAAGAATACATGGAAGAACTGTAAGAAAAAGATCTTAATGAACAGGGTTACTATGATGCTGTGATCAGTCACCGAGAACCAGATATTCTGGAGAGTGTAGTCAAGTGGTTAGGAAGCACTGCTGTTAATAAAGCTAATGGATGCAATGGAATTCCAGTAGAGCTATTTAAAACCCTAAAGGATGATGCTATCAAGGTGTTACATTCAATATGTCAGCAAATCTGGAAGACCCAGCAGTGGCCACGGGACTGGAAAAGGTCAATCCTCATCCCAGTTCTCAAGAAGGATAGTACTAAAGAATGTGCTAACCATCAGACAATTGCACTCATCTCCCATGCCAGTAAGATCATGCTTAAAATCTTGTATGCTAGGCTTCAGCATTATGTGAACCAAGAACTTCCAAATGTCCAAGTTGGGTTTATAAAAGGGAGAAGAACCAAAGATCAAATTGCCAACATTTGCGAGATCACAGAGAAAGCAAGGAAATTTCAGAAAAACATCTACCACTGTTTCATTGACTATGCTAAAACCTTTGACTATGTGGATCAAAACAAACTGTGGAAAGCTCTTAAAGAGGAAGGGAATACCAGACCACTTACCTGTCTCCTGAGAAAACTCTATGTGGGTCAAGAAGCAACAGTTAGAACGCTGTATGGAACAACTAATTGGTTCAAGATTGAGAACGGAGTACGACAGGGCTGTCTGCTGTTGCCCTGTTTGTTTAACCTGTATTTTGAGCACATCATGAGAAATGCCAGGCTAGGTGAGTTACAAGCTGAAATCAAGACAGCTGGGAGAAACATCAATCACCTGAGATATGCGGATAATACCATTCTAATGGCAGAAAGCGAAGAGGAACTAAAGAGCTTCTTGGTAAGAGTGAGAAGAGAGTGAAAGAACTGGCTTAAAACTAAATATTAAAAAACATAAGATCATGGCATTCAGCCTCATACTTCATGGCAAATAGAAGGGGTAGAAGTAGTGATAGATTTCCTCTTCTTGGGGTCTAAAATCACTGCGGAATGACTGCAGCCATGATATCAGAAGATGCTTGCTTTGTGGTAGGAAAGCGATGAGAAACCTAGACAGTGTGCTGAAAAGCAGAGACATTACTCTCTTCAGAAAGGTCCATATAATCAAGGATGTGGTCTTCCCAGTGGTCAAATATGGTTGTGAGAGCTGGGCCATTAAAGAAGGCAGAGCACCAAAGAATTGATGCCTTTGAAATGTAGTGCTAGAGAAGACTCCTGAGAGTCCCTTGGACAGCAGTGAGATCAAATCAGTCAATCTTAAGGGAAATCAACCCTGAATATTCATTGGAAGGACTGATGCTGAAATTGAAGCTACAGTAGTTTGGTCATCTGATATAAACAGCTGACTTATTGGAAAAGTCTCTGATGCTGGGAAAGATTGCAAGCAGAAGGAGAAGAGGACATCAGACGATGAGATGGCTAGATGGCATCACTGATGCAATGGGCATGAACTTGGGTAAACTTCGGGATATGGTGTAGGACAGGGAGGCCTGGCGTGCTTCAGTCCATGGGGTCGCAAAGAGTCGGACACAACTGGGTGACTGAACAACAACAACAATGCTAAGTTTAGGACTATAGAGTATACGACAATATTATAGAACTGTGCTGTGACATTAATAAATATTTAGAATTATGCAATTAATAAGAAATAGAAGAAAAGCATTCTCATTTTCCTTTAATCTTGCTTAAAGGAAAAGTAACCTCCATGTTGGTTGATACATATATATCTTTTCTCTAAAAATTTATTACATCTCAGTTAAAGAACAATTAGAACAGCATGTTAGTCTGACCAGAGTTTAAAACACACTCCTTGTGTTTAGCATATTTCTAGTTCAATGCATGCATGAATGTCCTTTGGAAGGATTACAGAGAAACCCAGGTCTTTAAATGAGGTTCCTGCCATAAAGAGGCACATCCTCTAACCTCCAACAGGTTCTTTAAATATTTTCTTTAGATCACTGTACAAAACATAAAGTTATGGAAATCTGAATGATTGCAACTCACATATCTTAGTAATTTCAGACTGATGGCAGGTTTTTGCCCCTCCTAGAATTATGTTAGGCAGCAGTTGATGAAAAATGGAAAAAACAGAGAGATATAAGTATAAATGTACTGTTTATAACAAATGTTACACATGGTTTCCAAATGGATTTTTCATAGAGCATGAAATTATATGAAAACTGCTTCCAAATTGTTTGAAATTATTATTTGAGCTCAGGTGCCAGGTCAACAGATTATACTCTGAAAAAACAATTATTTGTATGTTAATTCCTTCCTTTTTCGTAACTGACAATTCTGATTCAAGATTTCAACAAATAGGACTTTAGAAGAAAATAGTCTCTAAAGTGTAAACTATGAAATAGTATCTATAAAAAAACAAATCAATCTTTTAAAATAATTCTCCTTCTAGCATACTGTTGCTTAATCTAAAAGAGCCCAAATTTCTTTGTTTATCATTTCCCAGTTCTGCAGTTAATCATAATGGTAATTGTTGTCACTTATAGAATTAGAAGCAAACAAAAATATCTATGATTTTTTATGAACTTATTTATGAAATCATCAATGATAGTCATTTATTGATTTGAGACTCCTTAGAACTGAAAGCAAGCTAGGGAAAGTAGACTTCTTGAGCAATGAAAAATATTAATTCTAATTAATATTAATTCTAATTATGAATAATTTTTCATGAGAGTTGGTAAATTTTATTAGTGATACAATTTTTTTCTCCCAGTTATATTGGTGAAAGATTGTTTACCATTATATTATCTTTTCTTTATCTGTGTGTGTGCATTTATTAGTGCTCAGTGGAGTCCAACTCTTTGTGACCCCATGGTCTGTAGCCCGCTCCTCTGTCCATGGGATTTACTAGGCAAGAATACTGGAGTGGGTAGTCATTCCCTTCTCCAGGGGGTTTTCCTGACCTAGGGATCGAACCCGGGTCTCCTGAACTGCAGGTGAATTCTTTTCCATCTGACCCACCCGGGAACGCTATGTGCATGTAGAGTGGAACTAAAGGTGACAGAGGTGGATTTAATGGCTCAGGCCAGTTCTTCAATCATGGCTATCTAAAAGAATCTTCAAATTGTGTTGATACATGCCTCCATTGATTTCTCTTTTGGAAGGTAGACAGGTCAAAAGAAGAGAGGTGAGCAGCAAGTCACAAATTTGGCCTTTTCAATTAAAAATTAAGGTAATTTAGTAAAGGAAGTTTGTGTACCTATTCAAAGGAAATGTGTATCTAGAGGGAAGTTTACTCTTGTAGAGTTGTGGATTTTTCTGCTTCATTTTTTAATATTCAAAATAACATTTCAGCCAATATCACAAATGGGACATACAATATATATCAGAAATCTCTAAGTATATTACTTTACTATTTTATAAATGAATCATAGTTTATAGGTTTCAGAATGTGTTAAAGTCACTTAGATTATTTCATTTTCTTTTTCTTAAAGTTAATATGTTTTCTGCATGCTGTTTACCTATGTTATCCTCTTCCTCACCTACATCCTAATCCATAGCTTATCCTTATGTATATTCTTGCTAATGCATTCTACCCAAGAAATATTCTAGAAGAAAAACAATATGCGCAATGTGAGCATGTTAAACAAATCTCTATTCTTTCCTTGTATAGAACAGGTGGAAAGGAGGGATGAGATAAAGGGAGTCTGTTAGGAGTATATCACTTGCGTTTAAATGTCTTTCTTTCATCTTTCTAGCATTTATAATATTATCCTACATTATAATTAATTTTACTTAAAAACTCATGGCTTTTGTTTTAGAATGGCATTACATTTTAAGCACTACTACAAACATTTTTATCTTTGCTCAGCATTTGAAAAAGGCTGAGAAAGCATTATTTGTGTTTGCCCATTTCTAACTCACTGAGTTAAGAACTGCGCCATCAGAAAGAAAAGGGAAAATGTTAAAATGATCTTTTCTCTTCTGATTTTCCAGGGACTCGAGGCTTGAAGCATTTTAAACAATACTGATACCTTGCACTGTACAGCCTCAGAGTCCACCTTTTCCTGGTCTGCAGGGACCAGATTCAGTAGCCTGCAGAGTAAGCATCCAGTCCCCTGTGACAACAGCTCACAGAAGCCCTTCCTGAGTCTCCATAATAGCCAATGAGAGTTGCTATGTGAGGTGCAAGGCTTGGGGAACTGGGAAAATAGTCAGGATTCTTCTAATGCTTTTTTCACTCTGGTTTCATAGTTTTCTCAACTTAACAATATTATTCGAGTTAATGGAATTCGAGTTAAGGAAATGATGAGAGCTCACAGAGTTCCCTGGTCAACTTCCCTTCTCACCCAGGTGGATTTGAATAGGGCTCTAATCACTGTGGCGTTTGACTGGTTTCATAATGCTGATCAAAGAAAGTTTTAATTTTGTTTGAGAAATGAAAGCTCTACCTTGGGCCAATACAAATGCAGCAATTAAAATAGACTCTGCTTAAACAAATGATTTTTTAAAATGTTTTGCTTGTATATAGGATCCTCTGGGGATCTTACTTTAGTCGCTGGTTGACAGTAAGATCGGCTTCACTGATGAGCTTAGCTTTATCTTTTTCTTTGATATATTCTCCATAAAAATATTTTCCAAGTTAACTGATTGCTTTATGATGCCTTTTTTTAGCAGGTTGTCTACTTTTTGAAAGTAGAATGTATAAGGCAAATTAAGTGAATATATATATATATTTATATATATATATATACTGACAACATCACATTGACATGAGTTTGAATTATATTTCTAATAATAGAAATTGATCATGCTGACCCATCCACATATTTTCCAGTATTTGATGCATCCACCTGTTTTCTAGAATGATGTGGTCTACACAGTGTGATTTTAAAAGAAATCCTCTAGGGCTAAATGCCCCAGATAATTTTATCCAACCTGGTGCTAGCAATTACACCAACAGAGGAGCATTCTTTTTGTTCTTAAGTGTCTTAAAAATTCCTGTTTAAAATAATGTATCTCTGGGTGGCATAACCTTATAAGCTACCATAAATAATATTTTTTAAAAGATATTGGATGGTAGTCTTCTATGGAAAGGTCCTTGTAGTCCCTAAAAGTTAGATTTCAAGAGAGAAGTCAGCTGTTTGTTATGGGAGAAACAATTGAAGAGAAGAAATGAAAACCACCAAAGACATAATGCCTATGAATGTTTCTATCCTGCATATGTTGTCTCCTAATCCTCTTGTAGTAAAATAAAAACTTTCATTTGAGAATACTCTGTGTGAATCAGAATGTGTGTGTGTGTGTGTGTGTGTGTGTGTGTGTGTGTAGTAAATCTGTTTCTGTATGTGCCCCCCATCCTCCTTTACCCTTGGCAACTGCTGATCTATTCCATGTTTGTCATTTTGGAATGTTACATTAAAAAGAGCCATACAGTATGCAAACTTTGGGGGATTGGCTCTTTTTACTAAGCATAATTCTCTGGAGAATGTTATGTCAATAGAATCATATAGTATGCAAACTTTGAAGGATTGTCTTTTTTTACTCAAGCATAATTCTCTGGAGATTTGTCCAGGTCATTTGTGTATCAATAGTTTGTTTTTACTGCTATTCCATGGTATGGATGTATCATGATTTGTTCACCTATTAAAGGTCATCTGAGTTGTTTCCACTTTTTGGCTAATACAAATAAAACTGCTATAAACATTCATGTACAGCTTTGTGTGTTAAAGTAAGTCTTCATTTAGCTAAGATATGACAGAGGGCAATTACTGGTCATATGGTAATTGCATATTTAGTTTATAAGAAACTACAAAACCGTTTTCTATAGTGGCTGTTCATATTCCCACAGGCAACATATGAGGGATCCAGTTTCTCCACATTTTTGCCAGCATTTGATGTTGCCACAATATTTTATTTTAGCTATTCTGATAGGTATATATTGATAGTTGATTGTAGTTTTAATCACATTTCCTAATTTCTAAATCATGTAACTTTTTTTTTTCACATTCTTGTTTTCCCTCAAATATCAACCTTGCTGTCCTTAGTCACTCAGTCATGTCTGACTGTTGTAGCCTGCCAGGCTTCTCTGTCCATGAAGTTCTCCAGGTAAGAATACTGGCGTGGGTAGCCATTACCTTCTCCAGGGGATCTTTCCGACCCAGGGATTGAACCCAGGTCTCCGGCATTGCAGGAAGATTCTTTACTGTTTGAGCCGCCAAGGAGCCTTAGGGAAATATTTTGTGTGTGTGAGTGTGTGTGTGTTTATCACATTTTCTAACTAGACTGTTCATGTTTTGGTATTTGTGTATAATACCTTTGATGCTTGTGTGCTAATTTGCTTTATATATTGCTAAATTCTAGTTGCTAATATTTTGTTAAGATGTTTATATTTATAATCAGAGGGATACTGGACTCTTATTTTCTTTGATTATAGTATCTTTATCTGCTTTTGGTATGGAGGTTAATACCAGTTTCATTATATCAATTGAGAATTCTTCCTTCTTCTATTTTTTGGAAGCAAGGCATCTTCTGATGTTCTTGCAATGAATCAAAATACTTATGTGTGACTTTCTGAATGTTCATCCTTGAGTGAATCAGGGTGTGTGTGTGTGTGTATGTGTTTATATGTGTGTATATATAGTGAGCCTGTTTCTGAACATGACCTTATAGGGTTTTTCAATAAGATGCTAGTAGCTTGAGCTATTTTAAAAGTATCTTGAGAATGAATAGGAAAATTATTGTATGTGAATTCTTACTACATGAATAAGAAGAAAGGAAGGTGAATATTTTATTACTGATTTCCAGTAATAGAGAACTATTCCACAGTAAGTTTTATGTTATGTCTCTTATTAATCAGGACACTCCACAGAAGTATATCTAGATTGCTTTGAAATTGTCTACCCAGACAGAAATAGCCCAGGATAAGGCAATAATCCATAAGGGACGATGTTACCTCTTTTTGCCTATAATTGGTGTTGGAATTTTGACTGCAATTGTCTAGTAGGGTCTAGTTAAGCCAGATGATTGTATGTAACACCTGGATAGGTTTTATAGTTTAGAACTTCATGGAGAAGACAATGAAATGATTGTTGATGGAAAGTGAAGCAAAACTTTGAAATGTGAACAATAACTGCTGTGATTCTCAATATAATTCCTTAAAAGTTATTATAAGAAAAAGTGAATATACATGTACATATGTCCTTATACTAATCTCTAATTTTTTCCTAGCTAAGAAATTGATGAGAACCTTGAAACTGCTGTGGAAATTGCTCTGTTCTAGGCTGGATTTACCTTCCCTGCATTATTCATATTCTGCTCATACTTATATAATATCCCATCATGTAGTGTCCCTTCTTGTTTTATTCTGAGTTTTTTTTTTTTTTGGTTTGGTTTGGTTGTATTAGAATTTTTTGTTATTATTTTTGGACCTATTCATATATTCAGAGATGCTTGTTAATATAATTTGATATGCACTGTCTTTGTCTCATATGATATGCTAAAGATGTTTTGTATTCTTCCAACAAAGAATATTCTGAACAAACTCTCCTAGAGAGTATTCCACAGAACACTATCCTCATAAAATATTCCACATCCATTGCAAGAAAAAATGTTATTAAAAACCAAATAATAAACTTAGCACTGAGCTGGGAACTGTTGATACAAGGTAAAAAGGGGAATTTCTTGTCTGAATAAAATTTAAATTCCTAGGTTATTCCTAGATTAAAATTTCTGGACATTTTTCTGGTGATAATACTCAAGTGTTTTATTTTAAAAATATATTTTTTCCCTTAAATCCACATAGAGTCCAGGGAACCTAATGTGAAATTGTGAGATTAAAATTTGTAATACTAATTATGATAAAATGAGAAAAAGCATTGAAGATATTCTTCAAGATATATTCTTGCCAAACTTGGTCAGTTTCTAAGGGTTCTACTTCAGTGGGCTCAAAAAAAAAAAAAAAAGGTAGTTTAGAGTACTTTAAAAAAGGGCTAGTTTGCAGGCAGACATGTACTACTTGTATAAAAATGGTTACTATGAGAATTTTCTTCTAAATTCACTATTTGGCTCAAGATAGGTGGCTTTTCAACATAATCTATTATAAGCAATGTTGTTGTTCAGTTGCTTAGTCATGTCTGACTCTTTGCGAACCAATGGATTGCAACAGAGTAGGTTTCCCTGTCCTTCACCATCTCCCAGAGTTTGCTCAAATTCATGTCCATTGAGTCAGTGATGCCATCCAACCGTCTCATCCTCTGTCGTCACCTTCTCCTCCTGCCTTCAGTCTTTCCCAGCATCAGGGTCTTTTCTAAGGAGTTGGCTCTTCACATCAGGTGGCCAAAGTGTTGGAGCTTCAGATTCAGCATCAGTCCTTCTATTGAATATTCAGGGTTAATTTCCCTTAGGATTGACTGGTTTGATCTCCTTGCAGCCCAAGGGAATTTCAGGAGTCTTCTCTAAGACCACAGTTCAAAAGCATCAATTCTTCAGCACTCAGCTTTCTTTATGGTCCAACTGTCACATCCATACATGACTACTGGAAAAACCATACCCTTGACTAATGGACATTTGTTGACAAAGTAATGTCTCTGCTTTTTAATATGCTGCCCAGGTTTGTCATAGCTTTTCTTCCAAGGAGCAAGAGTCTTTTAATTTCATGGCTGCATTCACCATCTGCAGTGATTTTGGAGACCAAGAAAATAAAGTCTGTCACTGTTTCCATTGTTTCCCCATCTATCTGCTGTGAAGTGATGGGATTGGATGCCATGATCTTAGTTTTTTGAATGTTGAGTTTTAAGCCAGCTTTTACACTCTCCTCTTTCACCTTCTTCAAGAGGAACTGTTCCTCTTCACTTTCTGCCATGAGGATGGTGTCAGCTACATATCTGAGGTTATTGATATTTTTCCCTGCAATCTTGATTCCAGCTTGCACTTCATCCAGCCTGGCCTATCACATGATATACTCTGCATATAAGTTAAATAAGCAGGGTGTCAATATACAGCCTTGATGTACTCCTTTCCCAATTTTGTACCACTCCATTGTTCCATGTCCAGTTCTAACTGTTATTTCTTGACCTGCATACAGGTTTCATAGGAGACAACAAATAATGTTGAGGCCAATTATAAAATTGATTGTTTAAGAAATTGAGTCTCCAAGCCTAGCAATTCCAAATAGCTAAATACTTTTCCCCTCTTTACTTCTTTTTTAATTAATTAATTTTAATTTGAAGATAATTACTTTACAATATTGTGTTGATTTTTGCCATACAATGACATGAATCAGCCATGGGTGCTCATGTGTCCCCTTATCCATTCTGAACCTCCCTCCCACCTCCCTCCTCACCCCATCCCTCTGGGTTGGCCCAGAGCATTATCTTTGAGAAACCTGCTTCATGCATCAAACTTGCACTGCTCACCTATTTTACATATGGTAATATACATGTTTCAATGCTATTCGTTCAAATCATCCCACTCTTGCCTTCTCTCACAGAATCCAAAATCTGTTCTTTACATCTGTGTCTCTTTTGCTGTCTTGCATATAGGATCATTGTTACCATCTTTCTAAATTCCATATATATGCATTAATATACAGTGTTTATATTTCTATTTCTGTCTTAACTTCATTCTGTATAATAGGTTCCTGTCTCATACACCTCATTAGAACTGACTCAAATGAATTCCCTTTTCTAGCTGAGTACTACTCCATTGTGTATACACACCACAACTTCCTTATCCATTCTTCTGCCAATGGACATCTGGGTTACTTCCATGTCCTAGCTATTGTAAACAGTGCTGCAGTGAACATTGGAGTACATGTGTCTCTTTCAGTTCTGATTTCCTTGGTGTGTAGGCCCAGCAGTGGGATTGCTGGGTCAAATGGCAATTCTGTTTCCAGTTTTTTAAGGAATCTCCACACTGTTCTCCACAGTGGCTCTACCAGTTTGCATTCTCACCAGCAATGTATGAGGGTTCCCTTTTCTCCACACCCTCTTCAGCTTTTATTGTTTGTAGATTTTTTGATGATGGCCATTCTGACCAGCGTGAGATGATACCTCATTGTAATTTTGATGTGCATTTCTCTGATAATGAGTGATGTTGAGCAGCTTTTCATGTGTTTATTAGCCATCTGTATGTCTTCTTTGGAGAAATGTCTGTCTAGTTCTTTTGCCAATTTTTGATTGGGTTGTTCATTTTTCTGATAGCAAGCTGTATGAGCTGCTTATATATTTTGGAGATTAATTCTTTATCAGTTGTTTTGTTTGCTATTATTTTCTCCCATTTTGAAGGCCGCCTTTTCATCTTTCTCATAGTTTCCTTTGTTGTGCAAAAGCTTTTACACTTAATTAGGTCCCATTTGTTTATTTTTCTTTTTATTTCCATTACTCTGGAAGGTGGGTCATAAAGGATCTTGTGATTTATGTTAGAGAGTGTTCTACCTATGTTTTCCTCTAAGAGTTTTATAGTTTCTTGTCTTACATTTAGATCTTTAATCCATTTTGAGTTTTTTTGTGTGTGTGTATTGTGTTAAAAAGTGTCCTAGTTTTATTCTGTTACACATGGTTGACCAGTTTTCCCAGCACCACTTGTTAAAGAGACTGTCTTTTCTCCATTGTATGTTTTTGCCTTCTTTGTCAAAGATAACATGTCCGTAAGTGTGTGGATTTATCTCTGGGCTTTCTATTTTGTTCTATTGATCTATATTTCTATCTTTGTGCCAGTACCATACTTTCTTGATGACTATAGCTTTGTAGTATAGTCTGAAGTTAGGAAGGTTGATTCTTCCAGTTCCATTCTTCTTTCTCAAGATTGCTTTGGCTATTCAAAGTTTTTTGTGTTTCCATACAAATTGTGAAATTATTTGTTCTAGTTCTGTGAAAAATACTGTTGGTAGCTTGACAGGGATTGCATTGGATTTATAGAATGCTTTGGGTAGTATACTCATTTTCAATATATTGATTCCTCCAATCCACACACATGGTTTATTTCTCCATCTATTTGTGTCATTTTTTATTTCTTTCATCAATCTTTTATAGTTTTCTATATATAGGTCTTTTGTTTGTTTAGATAAATTTATTCCTAAGTATTTTGTTCTTTTCATAGCAGTGGTGAGTGGGATTGTTTCCTTAATTTCTCCTTCTGTTTTTTTTATTGTTATTGTATAGGAATGCAAGGGATTTCTGAGTATTAATTTTATATCCTAAAACTTTGCTATATTCATTGATTAATTCTAGTAATTTTCTGGTGGTCTCATTAGTATTTTCTATGTAGAAAGTCATATCATCTGCAAACAATGAGAGTTTTACTTCTTTTCCAATCTGGATTCCTTTTATTACTGTTGCTTCTCTGATTGCTGTGGCTAGGACTTCTAAAACTATGTTGAATAGTAGTGGTGAGAGTGTGCACCCTTTTCTTGTTCCTGATTTTAGAGGAAATGCTTTTAATTTTTTGCCATTAAGGATAATGTTTGCTGTGGCCTTGTTGTATATGGCTTTTATTATGTTGAGGTATGTTCTGGCTATGCATGCTTTCTGGAGAGTTTTTATCATAAATGGGTGTTGAATTTTGTCAAAGGTTTTCTCTACATCTCTTGAGATAATCATATGGTTTTTATCTTTCAATTTGTTAATAAGGTATATCACATTGGTCTGTTCAGATTTTCTATTTCTTCCAGGTTTAGTTTTCAAAAGTTATGCTTTTCTAAGAATTTGTCCATTTCTTCCAAGTTGTCCATTTTATTGGCATATAGTTGCTCATAATAGCCTCTTAAGTTCTTTTGTATTTCTGTGTTGTCTGTTGTGATTTCTCCATTTTCTTTTCTAGTTTCATTGATTTGATTCTTCTCTCTTTTTTTCTTGATGAGTCTGGCTAACAGTTTGTCTATTTTGTTTATCTTCTCAAAGAACCAACTTTTAGTTTTGTTGATCTTTGCTATAGTTCCCTTTGATCTTTGCTATAATCTCCTTTAAATACTGTTTTTAAAAAGATCATAAGCAAGAGATGGAACAAAGCAGATTTGGTAAATTGATATATTTATTTTCAATCAGTTTCATTTCCTAAAATTACTTTGAATAAGTTTGCAACTTTCCACAAAGACAAGATATAGCAGTATCTGAAAAGTAATGGAAGGAGTTTCCTACTAAGTGATTGGTGAGCTGAAATCTAAAGGGTGAGGAAACGTTTCCTTGGCTAAAGAATAGTGTGTGAGGAGGAAGCCCTACAAAGATTTTGTGGGAATTGGAGCAGTCATGTCCAACTCTGCGATGCTATGGACTATAGGCCGACAGGCTCCTCTGTTCATGGAATTTTCCAGGCAAGAATACTGAAGTGAGTTGCCATTTCCCGCTCTAGGGGATCTTCCTGACCCAGGGATCTAACTCATGTATCTTGGATCTCTTGTACATTGTCAGATGGATTCTTACCACTGTGTCACCTGGGTAGCCCTGGAGCATTGTGTTTAATGACTTGAAATTAAGTGGTGTGGCTGTCAGCAGAGCCTGGGGTGGGGTCCTGGTGTGGGATGAGATTGAGAAGTGAGTAAGACCAAGACCATACAACCTTTAAGGGCACGTTAAAATTGTATTCTAATCCTAAGAACAATGGAAAGATTTTCTTAGCTTTTAAAAGATGATGGGGGTGGTATTCATTTACATTTTAAAAAGATACATCTAGCATCAGTAGGGAGACTTCCTTAGGAGGAAACAAGAAGGCAAGGAGGACAGTTAAAATGTGAATTGCTCTAGTAAGAGTAAGATATTTGGTGCCTTGTACTTTGGTGATTACATCTTGAAATGGAAATGAATGGGTAGCTCTTTTAGGGCCCTAGAGTAGTTAAAATTGACAGGAAAACTGATGGTGCTATTCATAAAACAGAGACACCAGGAGAGGATCAGATGTTGATAGAGCTGTAATCATAATTGAGATTGTTTAAAAAGAGCAGAGAGAGAAGAGAAAGCATCCTGTGAGCAAGTTTTAGGATATTCTAGCCTGCAGTGTCTAGGCAGTGGAGGATAAGCCTGCGAGAGACTCTAATGTGGTAGGCAAAGTTGGAGGAGGCAACTTGGGGAATTAAGTTTCTCAGAAGCTCAGGAGAGAAGTGTGCTCAGCTGTGTGCTGCCGGAAGGGTCTTTGGTGTCATAACATGAAATCATCTATGTATTTAGCAAGAGGCCTTTTATTAGAGAAGAGAAAATCTAGACTAAAGTGGAATGAGGAATGAACGCTAAGTGAAGAAACTGGATACTGAAACAGAAATTTAGAGAACCCCTTTGAGATGCTGATCATTAAAAATAAGGCAAAAATTAGGGTGGTATTTAGGGACAGGGATTCAGACGTGCCCTTTTTTATGAACCTATTTCTTGTTATCTGATGTAGTAAATTTTGTAAACCATTAAGGTACTTATCTTGTAGACTTTTTTCTTTTGAATATTACCACTAATGTCCAGTCTAATTTCTAAAGAGGAAAAGAATTATCTTCTAAGATTTCTATGCCAGTCTGGGCATTCACTGATGAGCCTAGTAGTGCATAACTTTAATTAACATTATCATTTTTCTCAAGTGATTCAATTACAAAGTGTATTAATACCATTTATATGGTGTATTTTAATTTAATTCTATACCATTAACTGGGAAATGTACCAATTTGCCAATAACTTATTTGTCCTGTAAAAAGACCAAGATACTGGTAGTATTTACCTACAAAATAACTTGGTTCATTGTAACTTGGAGTTACAGAGTAATTGAGAATCTACATTAGAAAGGTCTAAATGGTTCTGTAAGAATATTTTCTATATTATGACCTGCGAGTTAGTGAATACCCTTAATAGAATTATTTGTATTGTTACATGACTTCTGTGTTGTAGTACTATAATAATTCTTTTTTCTCTATTTTCAGAGAAAGTACATTTATATTTTTATTAAAATATTATTTCACTAGGAACATAAATAAAATATTTCAAAATTAAAGGAAGGGGAGCATGAAATGTTTTGGCTGAAAACTTATAAGCATTAAAGTTAGCACTTCAATAATTAATATGTTTTTAAATATGATCTCAACGTTTATTATAATTGTTATTTGTTTCTTCAAGGATTATAAAAAGAGGCACATAATTAAGAGGGAAAAAGTTAATTGCTATTTTTTTCCCACTGTGAAAATTTCCCTAATAGGAAGTTACAAGATGTTTTAATCAGGTTGAATTTATTAGCAGAAATTTAAGTTTAGGAGAGATATAAGAGGAAGTGAAACTCGACTGATGGCATTATATTTTGGGAAGAAGTGATCAAAATATGAAGGAAATAAATAATACAAAGATATTTTGTGTAAATTTATGTCATCAAACAAATTATTTTGAACTTAAAATTTAATCCACTTTTTGTTTCTTTATAAAAATGTCTTTTTTTCAAGCACTGTGCCTTATAACTTTTAACATAGGAATCTATTCAGTGACTAGAATTCATAACCCATTCCCAATACTTTTCCTAGTCTGATTAATTGCCTATGATGAAAGTGTGGCTGTCACCTTTACTGAATTAGTTATAAAGTTTGCTTAGATGTCAAATATTATTCAACATGTATTGCATATTCCAAGTGCTATGCTGTGTTACTAAGTCACATACATATATTTGAAAAGTTTCATTTCTAAAAAGTAAAACAGACATTGAAGTAGTACCTTGATTCAATTAAGGTTATATGTGCTCTTATAAGTATATTTGCAAGTTACAAGGGGGAGGTGGGTCAGAGAAGACAGGTCACAGAAAGTGTTAGACAGATGATAGGAAAAGTAATCAATAAGGTTTCAGAGAAAAGATAATCCTTGAAGTGAGTTTTGACAGGTGACCACGAGTTCCATAAAAATAAGACTAAGGAGAAGAGGGAACAGGTACCACCAAGAATTGTGTAAATGAAGATAGAAGGCTGGTAGCATCTTGTGTCAGTCCAATAATTGCCAGTTGTGTGATGTAGCTGGAGAGTGTGATTGGAGCATACGGGCCCAGTTGTGTGAAGTAGCTGAAAGTGTGACTGGAGTAGACATGTCACAGTGCACAGGGGCCCAAGCATGCAGAGAGTGTGGAAGATCTTTCTCAGATGAGTTTATTCTGTATCCTACAGAATGGCAAGCTTTTGAGGAGTTATAATCTGGGAAATGTCATGATAAAATTTAGACTTTAGAGATACTCTTAGGCAGATAAGTAGTGGAAGATGTGAAAGTCAAAGATCAATTAGGAGTCCACTATAGTACTGCATTAGGCTTCCCAGGTTGCTGAGCTGTAAAGAATCAGTCTGCAGTGCAGAAGATGTGGGTTTGATCCCTGGGTGGGAAAGATCCCCTGAGGAGGAAATGGCAATCCTCTCCAGCAATTTTGCCCAGAAAAATCCCATGAACAGAGGATCCTGGCAGCCTAAAGTCTATGGGGTCACAAAAGAGTCAGACACAACTGAGTGACTAAACAATAAATAGTACTGCATAGGGGAGTTAATGTGATTTGCAGATAAAAAGTGGCTGTAAGCACAGATAGGACAGATCAGAGATTGATAAGGAAATATAGTCTTCAGGATTTACTAATTGATTAAACACATGGGGAGAAAGAGACCTTTAGGTTTTTGAATGTGTAGCTTTTCTCCAAAGGAATATAGGGAAAGAAGCAGGTTCACTGTAAAAATATGGAGAGGGATTGTACCTAATAGATTCTTTATTTTGTGTGCCCTTGAGTTTCAGCTAGATGTCAAGTAGTTGGCTGTACATTTAAGTCTGGCATTCAATGGTCTAGTCCAAATGGAGATATAGTTAAGAGGATATACTGAGTGTTTATGATGTCAAACATCATTCAAAGTATATTAATTCATTTATTCCTCATGCAAATCTTATAATACAGTCAGTATTGTTATCTTCATTTTACAAGTGAGGGAACACAGGTATACACTGTGGCTCAGCCCTTAGCTAGTAAGGAGGCAGCAGCAGGATTCAAATCCAGGCAGCCAGGTACCAGAACCCAGACCCTTAACCACCATGCTGCACTGATTTTCCAGCATCTGAATCCCTGTTTCATGGAAGGAAGCTTCCTGGGAATTAAAAATTTAGTGGCAATGTCCAATATTCTATCATTTCAACCCAGGTCATTCAAAATGATTTTCTTTTTCATGGTAATCATTTATCTTAATGTGATATTTAACCTTAAATTTCTCTTTTTAAATTCTGTATTCCTATTTTAAAAAATCAGTCTCATAGACACACTGATTAACCTGTAGCATATTTGATTCATTCTATTTTCTTCTCTCCCACATTCAGTGAATCCTGAGCCCAATCAATCCTTTCTCATCTGGCTTCTAACTATGCATTCTGTAACAGTTACCTAAATTCATAACCTCATTATTTCTTTCCTAGACTATTCTGATAGCCTCTAAATTGTCTTTTTTACCTTCAGTATTTCCTTGCTACAAATTTATCACATATACTATACCCTATAGTAGAACTCAAAAGCCTTTAGTTCCATGAAGTTATTTATGATGTTATACATGGATCATAAAGGCCTTAAAGACAAGGACTATTTTTTATTTCCTTATCCCCAATGCCCATCACAATTATTCAGACATAGTAAATTCTTGATAAGATTTTATTGAATAGGTGGGTACATGGATGTGATCTCTTTCTGCTTTCTGCACTGGTAATATTTCTAGTGTTATATATTACATATAAAAATTCTATGAGAAAAGATTATGTCACTTATCTTTAACTAAAAATTAAGTAGCATAATGTGCTTCCTATACCAGAGTTCAATACATAATGGCTGACTGGATGGATTATTAAATCAATTAAACAACTATAGATAATAATAGAATTCTAGTAAGAAGAAAATGCAAATTCTCATCAACTAGTAAATAATGTGTGTCTAAAATTTAATAAAAATTATATATGGGTATTATAGAAAAAGATCTATAAAATATATTTGTTTGCATTTATTATACAATTCTGAAGCAACTGAGTTACTATTTCTTTCCTATCTTATAGTCAAATTCACATTTCTTAATTAATTATATCTCAAAACACGCCTTCAGCAGGCAGACCATATCTGTTTAAAAGTAGAAAAATAAAGGTAATATAAAATTCTAAATTTTTTTTTGGCCACATCGCACAGCTTGCAGGAGCTTAGTTCCCTGAACCAGGGATCAAAACAAGGCCCATGACAGTTAAGGTTCTGAGTCCTAACACTGGACCACCAGGGAATTCTCTGAAATTTAATTTTTATATGCTTGTAATCCAATGCTCTAGTCAGAACTGATGTTCAATAGTAACTTTTTTTTGACAAGGCATGTTGAAATAAACATTTGATTTGTTGGAAAAATATTTTAGATATAATTGATCTGAATTATATCAGTATTTAAAGTTGTTATAGCTAAGATGTGGAAATATCTGTTAAGAAATAATACAATCTAGTATATAGGTAACTGGCGGAATGCTACTGCTTGAATTAATGTCAACATAAAGGCCAGAGTGCTATTTTACTTGGCATTATTTGAGTTTACATTTTAGTTAGTGGCATATGTGAGAAAGTGGAAAATATTAATTGAACATGACATGCAGACCATGGGCCTATGAGGATGTTGGGGAAGAAAGATTCTCTGTTACCCTCTTAGAGTCTCAGGCTGACATAAAACTGATTAATAGGAAAATAGCATGCACAATTTAAAAAAAAAATACACAAAACATGGAAACCTTCACAGGAGACTGGAGACACAAAACAGTGGCCATGGCAAAATGTTTCTGACTTTCAGGTAAAGATTATCCTGTATTCTTATTTTAAATTAGATTACATGCTGTAAGTTCCTTTAAGGAGAAAGAAAAAAAGATAAAGTGTACAAATGATACATTCAATGATCACATTCAGCATCTCAAAAAATATTAAAGGATTTGGATGAAAAGCTAAATGTAATGATGAAATCTAATAAGAATTAATATTTGTTGTATTAATATTTAAAAATTTCTGCTTTTGAGGAGCCATGATTCACAGTAGCACATGTAAAAGAAAATTAAGGTAAACTAACATTTTTTTATAGGCTCAATGAGTCAACCTTTTGTTGTTGTTGGAGTATAGTTGATTTACATTGTTGTGTTAGTTTCAGTTGTACAGCAAATTGAATCAGTTATACATTTTGTTGTTGTTCTTTAGTCATGGGGCTTCCCTGGTAGCTCAGCTGATAAAGAATCTGCCTGCAATGCAGGAGATCCCGATTTGATTCCTGGGTCAGGAAAATCCCCTGAAGAAGGGATAAGCTACCTCTCCAGTATTCTTGGGTTTCCCTGGTGGCTCAGATGGTAAAGAGTCCGCCTGCAATGCCAGAGAACTGGTTTCGATCCCTGGGTTGGGCAGATTCCCTGGAGGAGGGCGTGGCAACCCACTCCAGTATTCTTGCCTGGAGAATCCCCATAGACAGAGGAGCCTGGCAGGCTAGAGTCCATGGGGTCCCTAAGAGTCGGACAAGACTGAGTTTAGTCATGAAATCATGTCCGACTCTTTTGTGACACCATGGACTATAGCCCAGCAGACTCCTCTGTCCATGGGGTGGACAGTAAGAATACTGCAGTTGTCTGCCATTCCCTTTTTCAGGGAATCTTCTAGACTCAGGGATCGAACTGTGTCTCTTACATTGGCAGGTGGATTCTTTACCACTGAGCCACCAGAAAAGCCCATACATATACATATATCCACTCTTTTTTAGATTATTTTCCCATATAGGCCATTACAGAGTATTGAGTAGAGTTCCCTATGCTATATAGTAGGTCCTTATTAGTTATCTGTTTTATGTATAATAGTGTGTATATATGTTAATCTCAATCTTCCAATTTATCCCCTGTGCCCTTAACTCTTGGTAACCATAGGTTTGTTTTCTACATCTGTAACTTTATTATTGTTTTGTAGATCATTTGTACCCTTTTTTACATTACACATATAAGCGATATCATATAATATTGTTAACCTTTTTATATGACTTCTAAAAATGTTGTTGCCATGTTGAACTGCTTCATAAAGGTATGAAGTTCCAGTCCAACTAATGATAATGCTATTATTGTACTTTGCACAAAAAAACCAATCACAACAATATTGAAAAAAAATCATTGAGAGAATTATGCCCACTTGTAGTCACTAAAATTATAGTAAATTAAAGTGTCCAAGAAAATGTTAACAGGATAGTTCTGGTGACGAAAATCATGTTTTGGTGAGAGACTGATGACATTAGGGATAAGTGGCCTGTAGATTAAAAAATTCAAAGGCAGAAAATATTACGATTTTTAAAATTTGAAATAGGGATTAGCCTTGATCTTTCTGACTCCGCATGGTAAGGTGAATTAGAGCTGCAACCAGGGACTTTTTATCTAGATAAGCAAAAAAGTGTTTTTAGAAAATGTGTTTTCATGTATCTAACAAACTACATTGTGCAAGGATTGGCATGAATTCCTGGTATAAGTGCCAAATTAACTAAAACATGCATGCTGTATTCAAGGGGTTCATAGTCAAGAAAAGAGCTAGTCTTGTGTTTGTTGAAATATGGTATGAGCTGATTCTGGAGGTAATAAAGTGATCATTAAGAAAATGTTCAAATATATAAATATGTGTAGGCAGAATTCTAAGATGGCCCTCAGAATCTCCAGTTGCTAATTTTAAGATATTAGTTTAACTGTACACCAGTTATTTAATCAAGCACTGATTTAGGAGCTGTTGTGAAGGTGTTTTGCAAATGTAATTATGGTCCTATGAGTTGACTTTATTTATTTTTTTTTTAACTTTTTATTTTGTTATTTATTTATTTATTTTTTATTTTATTTTATTTTATTTTTTTAATAAATTTATTTATTTTAGTTGGGGGCTCATTACTTTACAATATTGTAATAGTTTTTGCCATACATTGACATGAATCAGCCATGGGTTTACGTGAGTTGACTTTATTAAAGGAAATAAGGAAATCTATCTTGGTTACACCTGACCTAATCAGGTGAGCTCTTAAAAGGGACTCAGCTGTCCCAGGGGGGAGAGATTCAAAGTAGTAGGAGCATTTGACATACCATCAAATGGTATGAAGTTGGACAAGGTAAAATGTCAAGGAATGCAGGTGGCATCTAGGAAATAAAAGCAGCTTCTGTTGACATGAAGCAAGGAAGTTAGGGACCCAGTCCTCTAACTGCAAAGAACTGAATTTTACCAGCAAGAAGAATGAATTTAGAAGCAAATTTTCCCCAAAAGCCTCCAACTGGGGATTCAGACTAGCTGAATTCTTGTGATTTCTTGAGATGAGGATCCAATTTTGCCATGTCAGACTTCTGCCCTGCAGAACAGTGAGTGAGGCTATGGAGAATAGGGAACCCTTGTGCACTGCTAGTGGGAATGTAAACTGATACACCACTATGGAAAACAATATGAAGAATCCTCAAAAAATTGAATTTAGAACTACCATATGATCCAGGAATCCACTTCTGGGTATATATCTGAAGGAAATGAAATCTCTGTGTCAAAGAGATATCTGTACCCCCATGTGTCAGCATTATTTATAATAGCCAAGACATGTCCATTTATGAATATTATTGAATATTATTCAGCCTTAAAAAGAAGGAAATCCTCCAATTCAACAAGATGGATGGACCTTGAGTCATTGTGCTAAGTGAAATAAGTCAGAGAATGTTGTATGATCTCACTTATATGTGGAAACTAATAAAACTAAACTTGTAGAAATAGAGTAGATTGATGGTTGCCAGGGACAGGGACTGTGAGTGGGTGGAAAAATGGGTGAAAGTGGTCAAAGGGTATCAGTTATAAGGAAGTTCCAGGGATGTAAAGGGCAGTATGATAACCATAGTGAACAATACTGTGTTTTATATTTGGAAGTTGCTGAAAGAGTAGATATTAAAAGTTCTCAACATAGGCACAAACACACAAATTGTAACAAAGTAAGGTGGTGGCTATGTTAACTAATGTGGTAATCCCTTTACAGTATGTATATATATGAAATCACCATGTTATATACCTTTAACTTACACAGTATTATATGTCAAGTATTATATCTCAATAAAGCTAGGAAAAATATCCTGCAAAACTTAAGAAAACCTTAATACAGTTTGTTGATCAGCAAATTATCAGGTATCTCCAGACATCAGTTGAGGAGCTGCCAGGTCAGGCTTCAAGGGTAAAGATATGCTTCTTTCCTTTGTCTCCAGTTGTCAAGTAGAAGTCAGAGTCACATAACAAAAGAAATGTATTCAATTTGTTACAAAAGAACAAAAGAGAGGCACATAAAGAACTGTAAACAACTCATAATGCCTAGAAGCACTTAAATACCAGATCCACCTAAGGCATATATTAATGAAATAACTAGCTGGTAACTTTTCAGATTAAACTTCTTTATGACTATAAAGAGAGTAATTCTGAAACAGACATTGTCTTATGGCACTTTCATAGGACAAAATGAAAAAAAAATTATCTATAAATCCATAGAAAATTTGCCCTTGAATGTGATTTCTATCTTTTTTCATACATTTATAAAACATGACACGATTGCCTGGAAATGAATGTGTTATAAAATTCTTCCTATTTCAAAGATATAATTTACCTTCATATGTGACTTTGTCTATTCATTTAAATTTAAAACTACTAAAAATACTGATGCTGGCTTTTTCAAAAGGGAGATGTCAGAAAGAACCCAGAAGACTTTTTTAAACCCACTGTTCCTGATATTCTTGACTGATGGGTAATTGAATTGCAAACCCTTTAGCCATGCTGCTGTCATTCTAGTGAATTCAGTCTGAATTGGGATCATGGAAGAGCCTATATCAGATATACTTTCAATTACCTCAGTCCAAATATATGTAATTATTTTTTATTCTCTGGAACATTTTTTCTTAGAAGGAAGTAATACCCAAATGCTTGACTAAAAGAAAATCCAAGCAAAGGGGAGGAAAAAAGCACCTTGTTTCCCTGTCCCAATTATCTAAGTTGTAGAAGAAAATGTAATTTTTACATTTCAAATGATGTAAAAATAATTCTGAGAGGAGAAACATCAACTATAATAAGGGCTTTTAGTAATAAAAACATAAAAGATTGTTTATTTCTTGTTACTTTGAAAAGTATATATGTATCTATATAAATGTGTGAATATGTATATGAATATATATGCATACACATATACATATATGCACACACATGTATGAGAGAATTTTTTCATTAGTATGTTGGGTTGCAAACCAGTGTTCCTGAAAAATATTTTATCAATTTCTATGTTGATTCAACTTTTTAGGGCATATTACAGTATATTAGTGTGGAGCCCATTGTCAGGACTGCATTTTGTGTAGTATTCCACAATGTGAATTCTTTTTCTGCATGTTGAACATAAGAAATGAGTCACCAACTCTGCTTATATGGTAGCATTAGGCAAGTGTCTCTTTTACAAACACACTCTACTCATAAACAAGCATTCAGCATTCTTTTTCTCAGTTGTGTGCTTATCCAAAGATGAATTTCCATTCAGCTTGAAATATTTTGCTATTTCTCACTTTGCTCGTTAGCGCTTAGAGATTGGCAAGTTAGCTTCCAGACGCGGCACCATCTTCTATGTGTCGATTTAGGAGTAAGTGCCTGATAAAGCATAGCCAAAAGGAAATATATATATCTGTTTTGAAATGCAATAAATTCATAAGCCATGCTACTCACCAAGGCCTTGTGGGAGGATATACATCATAGAACACCACAGTAAAACTATAAATATTTCAACCAGTTAGTAACAGCTGAGTGCCCACAGCTGAAAGCCTGGTTAAAGATGGCCAATGTACGATGCCCTAGTCAGAGCTAGTGCAAGGTCTTTGGAGGAGCAGTTGGTCTGTTTTTCCAGGTAAATGTCAAAGGCACAGTCCCAGCTGGCATCTAGTACTACTTTATTTCAGGTTGCAGAGGCACTGGATATCATCTCAGGTTCACTCCCCATTCTGTTTGTTCTCTCCCTCCCTTCTGTCATCCACTCCGAGGGTCCTGTTTCTCACCAGCTTGGACTTATGGAAGCAATGACCTGTACCGGTGTGGTAGGCAGGTTCTGGTTGGCATATAGCAGGGCTGGCCTCAGCACTTTCTTGGGTTATAGTGTCTCCTGCCTCAACTTTCAATCCAGAGCAACCACATTCAACTCCTTACTTTATTCTTACATGACATTGTGTTTAGTTGCACAAATATTTGCTCTTCGCTTTTATTCCTGCTGCCATATTTGGATATAGTCTGATTCTTTTTCCAACTTCTTAAGGTGAATACTTAAGTCATTTATTTTTAGTCTCTCTTCTTTCCTAACGTAAACATTTTAGGTTTTGGCTCCTTTCTATGAATATGTATATGTGTATATATATATATATATACACATATCAAGCCTTTTACCGTGATTGAAAAGATCAAAGCTTACTTAGTTCATGGTCAATGGTGTAAATTTTGGCCATTTTCCAATTACTGATTAGGAAGGTATGCACTTTTGTAAGTTGTTCTAGTATTGTTCTATTATCATTTAGTCTCTTAATATTCTTTCAGTGAGGATTCTAGAAATTTTGATATACATTTAAATAAAATCTAAAAGACCGTTCCCTAACCCAAGATAATGGATTATTTTTCCTTCTAAAAGTTTATAGTTTTAGCTATTATATCTAGGCCTTTAGTCCATTTTGAGTTAATTTTTATACATGGTATGGATTAGGACTCCATATTCATTCTTTAGTATGTAGATATCCACTTGTCCCAGTACTATTTGTTGAAAAGACTATTCATTCCCCATGAATGGTCTTGGTATCCTTGTGGGAAATAAACTGAACATAAATGTATGACTTTATTTCTGGACTCTCTGGACTCTCAATTCTAATGCTTATGCCATTGTTCTATATGTCCTTTTGTAGTGTCAACACCACCTTGTTTTGATTACTGTAGCTTTGTGCTAAGTTTTAAAATTGAGAATGTAAATTCTCCACCTTTGTTCTTCAAGATTGTTTTGGCCATTCTGTGTCAGAGGAGACATATGCTTTTAAAAATTGTTTCTGTTTTTCTGGAACTGAAACCAAGACTAGAAAATATTGCCTTTAACTTTCTGCAGGTTCTGTTTTGGCCTGGCTAATTCACGTGAAAGTACCCTTCTGTGCAATATATCTAACCCTGATTGGGCCCCAAACGTTTGCCTCTTGCCTGGTATGTGCGTGCATGCTAAGTTGCTTCAGTCGTGTCCGACTCTTAATGACCCTATGGACTGTAACCTGCCAGGCTCCTCTGTCCATGGCATTCTCCAGGCAAGAATACTGGAGTGAGTTGCTATGCCCTCCTCCAGAGGATCTTCCCAAACTAGGGATCAAACCCACATCTCCTGCAGCTCCTGTATTGCAGGCAGATTCTTTACCACTGAGCCACTGGGGAAGCCCCTTCTCTGGTACATTGCCTTTTAAAACCTAGTAGCTACATTTATGGAAAATCAAATAGCACACATCATATTTAATGGTGAAAGAAAATATGATTCCATCCTGCATTCATGTCCTAAGGCTGCTGTAACATATTACTATAAACTTGGTGGCTTACAACAACAGAAATTTATTCTGTCATAGTTCTGAAAGTCAGAGCCTGCAGTCAGTGTGTCAGCAAGGCATTACTCCTTCTAAAGGCTCTAGGAAGAAACCTTTCTTACCTCTTTCAGCTTCTGGTAGCCCTTGGCATTCCATGGATTATGGCCTTTAACTCCTGTCTCTGCCTCCATCTTCACATACTTGCTTCCTGTGCATGGGTCTGTGTCTGTGATTTTATGTTTCCTATAAGGATACTGTCACTGGATTTAGGGCCCACCTTGCTACTGCTGCGAAGTTGTTTCAGTCGTGTCCGACTCTGTGCGACCCCATGGACAGCAGCCCAACAGGCTCCCCCGTCCCTGGGATTCTCCAGGCAAGAACACTGGAGTGGGTTGCCATTTCCTTCTCCAATGCAGGAAAGTGAAAAGTGAAAGTGAAGTCGCTCAGTCGTCTCCGACTCCTAGCGACCCCATGGACTGCAGCCTACCAGGCTCCTCCATCCATGGGATTTTCCAGGCAAGAGTACTGGAGTGGGGTGCCATTGCCTTCTCCGAGGGCCCACCTTAATACACTCTATCTCATCTCAAGTCTTACTTGTTACATATGCAAAGATCCTGTTTCTAAATGATGCCATAATCTAAGGTCCCAGATATGTATGGATTTGGGAGGAACACTATTTAACACACTACACATCCTAAAATCAAGAACAAGGCAAGATAGATGTTCAGCCTTATACTGGCTAGCTAGTGCAATAAGGGAAAGAATAAGAGGCAAATAGAAATCAAAAGTAGAATTACTTTTACTATGCTTTTATTATGAACTGATTGTGTATGTGAAAAACAAGGAATTTATAAAAATCTCATAGAACAAATAAGTGTTTAGGAACTTTACTCAATACAAATCAGTGTTTTTAAAAATGTATTTCTGTAGTATAGCAAAAATTAACGTTTACAATACTATAATAAAAGACAAAAATTAACATTAAATTTATAATAAAGCAGATAGGTCCATATGCTGAAAATTGTGCTTCTTATATTTAGGGCTAATCATTTTGCAAAATAGTCAGCATTAAGAGTTTGGTAAGTGGTGGTAATGGCAGTATCAATACATTTATTAAACATTTGTTTTTTTGCTTTAATCATCTTTTTAGGTTTCCTTTTTTCAATCTGTATTGATTTCTGAATTGCAGGTGGATTCTTTACCAAATGAGCCACAGGGGAAGCCCCAGCAGTGCCTGGGGCAGTTGACTATAGTATATTATTAGAAGTTCCCTGGTACCTCAGATGGTAAAGCATCTGCCTACAATGCAGGAGACCCAGGTTCCATCCCTGGATCGGGAAGATCTCCTGGGGAAGGAAATGGCAACCCATTCCCCTATTCTTGCCTGGAAAATCCCATAGATGGAGAAGCCTGGTAGGCTACAGTCCATGGGGTCGCAAAGATCTGACACAACTGAGCGACTTCACTTTCACTTTCACTATTGATTTCTAGCAACTATTAACACATTACCAAAGAGTTAGCATTATTATTTTTCACTGAAAAAATACCTTGTCTTATTCTGAATGTGAATGGGGTACAAATAAATATTTTAAAATATTGTGTAGAAAAATAAACAAAATTTTCATTAAAATGTGTCATTTAAAATTTTTTCCAACCTTACTGAGATATAATTGACAAAGAACATATTTAAAATATACAATATGATGATTTCATGTATGTATAAAATTGTGAAAGGATTCCCCTCCATTGAGTTTATTTACATATCCATCATCTCACTTATCTCTACGTATTTATTTTGAGAACATTTTAATTCTGCTCTATTAGAAAATTTCTGGTATTCAATACAATGTTAATCAACTATAGTCACCATGTTATACATTAGATGCTTTGACCTAACTTATAACTGAAAGTATGTACCTTTTGTCAATCTCTCCCTACTTCCCCCATACCACCCTCATCCCCAGTTTCTGGCACTTTTCTACTCTCTGTTTATGTAAATTAAAAAAATGGTTCATATTTTTATGATAAGAAATGGTGTTATTACCAAAGAAAGAACATAATTCTTAGAAATCCATGAATTTAGTATATAGCTATTGTCTCCTCTATTCTAAGAACTGAATTAGAATTTGAACATTCAAACATTAAGTTGAAGAAGATTGTAGCTGAAAAATTTAGTATGTAAAAATAAAGACATTGTGTTATTTTTACAAGAATACACTTGAAACAGAAAGGAGTGACGGGGGAGGCTATAAGATGGGTGAAAAGTATAATACTTCCTAAACAAGCTTGCAAACAAAAATATTTAGTTCTCTGTTTTAGTCTGTATTTTTGGCAACAAATAAGTTAAATAAGTTACAAATAAGTAGCTAGCATTTTACCTCGAGATAAGATTTCTTGGAGAAAAGAAAGCAACACAGGTCCGAACCATCCATTAAAATACCAAGAAAAACTGGAAAAATAATTCTGAGAAATGCTTCTCTATTAACTGGGAATTTTCATGTTACTGGACTGTTCTTGAGGAACATGGATAAACTGTGCATTTTAGTGATATCCCAGCTCAGCAATGTTGATCTGATCTCTAAAGCTTAGTGTGAGAACAGAAAAGACATTTCCTGAGCCAGAGCTATAACTTCCTACAGTTCCTCCAGAATCCAACTGCCTCATAAAATATTCTTAAGATGACAAATTGTTTGTTGTGACACTTTTACAAGCTTTAGTGTATCAAGTTACAGGTACGTTGGTCATTTGGATGCACTGGCCTGTCACAGTCATAGGTTTTAATTGCTCCCTTTGCTTAAACTGTGAATTCCTCTTCGAAATGGCTAAGAAAATCTTTGTTTTTCTCTTCCTTTGTTGTTTCACATAGTCTAGTGATAAATGACTGGTTGGTAAATCTTTGACTAAATTGATTCTAAGTTTCATTTTAGTATCTTGAAGTGTGACACTTGGAAGCAATTGTATTATGTAAAATATCACAGAAATATTTCTCTAAAGGTGTCATTAATTTAGTTGGAACCTAGAAATTAAACATAATTTTGATAAAATAATCAAATGTACAATCATTTTAGAATGACAGTTTTTGTTACTTACTTAATAATACCTAGCTATTTTTAATCCTCACCTACCCCTCTGCCATTACCAACTTGTAAAAAGAAGCTAGTAATGTGACGTAATTTGGTTAGTTCTTGATGTTGACTTTTTCATCAGTTTTCAGTTTTGATAAATTTCCCCCATCTCAGTTCCTTTTCAACCAGATTGTTAACAGCATTTTAAGTTTTTTTGTGGAACATTTTGCATATCTGTAAATTGTTTCATACTTTTGCATGATCTCAGATGTACAAATCTGTGAAAAGCATAAACCATTTTTGTGAATCATTTTCAAGGGAGAATACAAGCTGAATTGTATTCCCACTAGGGTTGATGGATTAAGGCTGAAGTACACATTTAAACATTTGCATCCTTGTTAACTGACACATACGTTTACCATGTGGCAAGTTGAAATTGGACCAGACTTCCACAGCAAAAGGTCAAAGAGAAGTGAGGCCTGGGTCAGCCCCTTTTACTGCGGGCATAAACCTAAGGAAATGCAGTTTCTCATTGGTACCCCTGCAAGCTAGATGCTGAATATATGTAAAAAATGAGAAATCTGTCAAACTCACCAGACTCCTCAATTTCAAGAAATGAACAATTACTGCCCTGAAACTATTCTACTGCAAGCTTACATGGTTTAACAAGTTACCATTTCCTACATGGCAGTGACAGTCATGTATCCTTATTTCTGATACTCATTTCTGTGTGCTTCATGAAACAGAATATTAAGAAGCACATAAGGAGAAGTAATGGATGCATAGGAAGACATTCTGTTTAGTCAGTACTTGTTTAGTCTTTTTCTCAACTCCAAATGGTGTCAGACAGGATTAATATTTCAGTTTTATAAAGAGAACTGGTTAGATTAACTATCTAGGATATCACTACTTTTTTTTTTTTTCGGTAGGCACAATCTACACTAATCAGTTTCTGAATCAACTTCTCTGAAAATCCTTTACCAGGAGGAATTATCCCCTAGAGGAGATGAGAATATTAAATTGTTGGCACAGGAAACATCAATTATAAAAAATTATATAACTTTAGCATGTGTGCGTGCCCAGTCACTTCAGTTGTGTCTGACTCTTTGTGATACCTAACAGAAGCAGAAGATATTAAGAAGAGGTGGCAAGAATACACAGAACAACTGTACAAAAAAGATCTTCACGACCCAGATAAACACGATGGTGTGATCACTCACCTGGAGCCAGACATCCTGGAATGTGAAGTCAAGTGGGCCTTAGAAAGCATCACTATGAACAAAGCTAGTGGAGGTGATGGAATTCCAGTTGAGCTATTTCAAATCCTGAAAGATGATGCTGTGAAAGTGCTGCACTCGATATGCCAGCAAATTTGGAAAACTCAGCAGTGGCCACAGGACTGGAAAAGGTCAGTTTTCGTTCCAATCCCAAAGAAAGGCAATGCCAAAGAATGCTCAAACTACTGCACAATTGCACTCATCTCACATGCTAGTAAGGTAATGCTCAATATTCTTCAAGCCAGGCTTCAGCAATACGTGAACCATGAACTTCCAGATGTTCAAGCTGGTTTTAGAAACGGCAGAGGAACCAGAGATCAAATTGCCAACATCCGCTGGATCATCAAAAAAGCAAGAGAGTTCCAGAAAAACATCTGTTTCTGCTTTATTGACTATGCCAAGGCCTTTGACTGTGTGGATCACAATAAACTGTGGAAAATTCTGAAAGAGACGGGAATACCAGACCATCTGACCTGTCTCTTGAGAAACCTGTATGCAGGTCAGGAAGCAACAGTTTGAACTGGACATGGAACAACAGACTGGTTCCAAATAGGAAAAGGAGTACGTCAAGGCTGTATATTGTCACCCTGCTTATTTAACTTATATGCAGAGTACATCATGAGAAACGCTGGGCTGGAAGAAACACAAGCTGGAATCAAGATTGCTGGGAGAAATATCAATAACCTCAGATATGCAGATGACACCATCCTTATGGCAGAAAGTGAAGAAGAACTAAAGAGCCTCTTGATGAAGGTGAAAGAGGAGAGTGAAAAAGTTGGCTTAAAGCTCAACATTCAGAAAACTAAGATCATGGCATCTGCTCCTATCACTTCATGGGAAATAGATGGGGAAACAGTGGAAACAGTGTCAGACTTTATTTTTTGGGGCTCCAAAATCACTGCTGATGGTGATTGCAGCCATGAAATTAAAAAATGCTTACTCCTTGGAAGGAAGGTTATGGCCAACCTAGATAGCATATTTAAAAGCAGAGACATTACTTTGCCAACAAAAGTCCATCCAGTCAAGGCTATGGTTTTTCCAGTGGTCATGTATGGATGTGAGAGTTGGACGGTGAAGAAAGCCGAGCGCCGAAGAATTGATGCTTTTGAACTGTGGTGTTGGAGAAGACTCTTGAGAGTCCCTTGGACTGCAAGGAGATCCAATCAATCCATCCTAAAGGAGATCAATCCTGGGTGTTCATTGGAAGGACTGATGTTGAAGGTGAAACTCCAATACTTTGGCCACCTCATGCGAAGGGTTGACTCATTGGAAAAGACCCTAATGCTGGGTAGGATTGGGGGCAGGAGGAGAAGGGAACGACAGGGGATGAGATGGCTGGATGGCATCACCGACTCGATGGACATGGGTTTGGGTAGACTCTGGGAGTTGGTGATGGACAGAGAGGCCTGGCCTACTGCAATTCATGGAGTCACAAAGAGTCAGACACAACTGAGCGACTGAACTGAACTAGAGTGTAGTCCACCAGATTCCACCGTCCATGGGATTCTCCAGGCAAGAATACTGGAGTGGGTTGCCATGCCCTCCTCCAGGGGATCTTTTTAACCTAAGGGTTGAACCCACATCTCCTGCATGTCCTCATTGTAGGGGATTCTTTAACCAAGTGGCTCAGTGGGTAAATAGCCACATGGATAAGTACTTGGGAAGCCCCATATAACTTTACAAATGTTATAAAACATGATTGAGGACTGAAGGCGATTGCAGACACCTAGCTATCTGCCTCCCAACAATAATACATAAAAATATAAGATGAGAAAAATAAAGCTACACAAAAATCATCCCCTCAGAATAAAGTGAAGACAGAGAATGCTGGAACTTCAAAACACCCATAAATAAAGAAAAAAATCACCAAATACTCTTGTATGACCTTGCAAACTTCTGACACATCCCTGCCCTGCATCTAGGCTTTTTGGTGAGCAAAGATAATCTGTGTAAAACTGCAGGATAGACAGAAAAAGAAAATGAGAGAAGGGACCTAACGTTGATCTAAAATTACTGTGTGAAAGACTAGCCCATTCTAAGTCTGAAATTACCGAGAAAACTTCTGGGCAGTTAGGGGCATGAACCATAGAAAAGGAACCACAAAATATTTGTAAATTAGAGGTATATTTTTAAAAGATATAGCTTCTGGGGAAAAAAGAGGAAGCCAAAAAGGAGAAATACATTTTCATATATTGGGTGGTGAAGATGGAAAAAAGGAGATGGGGGAAATGCAGTGTTCTTTGAATAAAAGGAAACTCATCAGGGGGTTCCCTGGTGGCTCAGTGGTAAAGAATCCACCTGCCAATTTAGTAGACACAGGTTCCATCCCTGGTCCGGGAAGATCCCACATGCCATGGAGCAGCTAAGCCCACGCACCACAATTGAGCCTGTGTTCAAGAGCCTGTGAACCATGTGCTGCATTACCGAAGCCCACATGCTTTTGAGACTGTGCGCCACAACAAGAGAAGCCACTGCAATGAGAAGCCTGTGCATCACAACTAGAGAGAAGCCCCTAACTTTCCATAACCAGAGAAGAGCCCATTACAGCAATGAAGACCTAGCACAGCCAAAAATAAATAAATAAGTAAATAAAATTTTTTTACAAAGGGAATTCATCAGCCCTTTCCCCAATATCAGACAAACAAAATGTGCTAAAATATCTGGATGTTGCTGAAATAGGAAATCTTAGCAAACAACCCAATGTCATAAAAAATTAGGAAAAGTAAACAAATCTACGCAGAGCTCCCTGGTTCCCATGGGAGAATGTGATTGGCTTGTTTGAATAATCCCTCCACTTAGAAGAAAATTGAAACCTTAGGGATAACTAGGAATTGCAACCTGCTCCTGTGATAAGGAGGTCAATGGCTTAGAGTACAGAGTGAGGAGGGAAACTTGTTTTTAGACTGTTTAAACCATCCTGATTTTACTAGATGTCAAGGCAGTGCATAAGATTGGGTCATTAATTTTAGGTCATCTACCACATACAACCACCCCAAAGAGAGTTGGGAAGAGATGAACTAGTCTAGAAAAATGTGAAAATGTGTTTTGAATCTATAAGGCTAAACACATAATAAACCATTTTAGTACTGTATTAACATTATCTTTGCAAAGATATGGGTTATCAGTTCTGAAAATATTTTGTGTGTAGTACAGTTGAGCCAAATTTATTGTAGATAATGAGAACCAAGTAACTCACTGGTGGAGGAAGATGATCAGATAGATAGATAAGGAAAAGTTGAAGGCTTGAAGGAACTCTGATGGGTTGGAATATGAGGTAGGAGTGTCAACTCGTAGGATACATAGATAGATAGATAGGTACATAGATACACATTTAGAGAATTAAATGTAGATGTGTATGCTTGGGTTAGTGTGTATTTTCTAACTTTTTGTGGGGAAGTGCCTATAAGCAATGCAATGAAACCTTTATAGTGAGGAGCATACTTAGTGCTGAGATTATTGTGGTTTCTAAAAGCTAGTCTCTAATAATGGCCACCAGTGCTCCTTGAAGAAATAATTGCTTCCACAACTAGGGCAAAAAATATATATATATATATATATGAGAAGCTTGGAATATCTTGTGGTGTCAGAATATAAGGAAGTGCTGAAAAAATTAAAGATGGAGCATATTGAAAGGAACTACCAAAACTGGAAAATTTTGAGCAGCAAAACAATGATAATAGTATTCATAACATTATTATATCCTATAATATAACTTTATAGTGGAGACATGGTAGAAATCACCTTAGCCAAATTACAAAAGTTAACCTGTATCAACATCATCTACATCATCTGTCTCCTGGTAGGATGCACTGGTAGAATGCACTCACCAGTTCTGTGGTATTTTTGCCAACATACATAATTCAGTCTAATCAATAGAAAACAAACACATACAAGTTAAATAAAATAACAAGCCAGTACCCTTCAAAAGTGTCAAGGTCATGAAAGATAGGATCTGTCAGACTTGGAGACGCTAAGGAGACACAAGTAAGCACAGTGTCGAATCCTGGGTTGAATAATGGAATGGAAAAAATAGAACATTAGAGAAAAATTAGAGAAATTTGAGTAAGATCTGTGATTAGTTAATAGTATTGCATCAATGTTAATTTCCTCATGTCATTATTGTACTATGGTTTATTTATAAAAGATATTATTAGCATTAGGAGAAGCTGAGTTAAAAGTATGAGCTAAGATAAAAGCCAATATGAAAGGGAAAATCAAGGATCACTTTGAGTCTGAAAATGGGCCCTCAAAGTTGTGATAATCAAAATACATATTAGAAATATAGAAGGAGCCCTATTACCTGCAAAGAACAGGTTAATAATTGTGTCTATTGCATTGCCTTAAGTTATATGCCTTCCAAACAGCTTATGATAGAGATGTATCATCTATCTTTGTCATACTCATCAACCTCATAAAGATAGTGAGTTGGGGCTACATTTAAGAAATAGACAATGTTGTCACCTTCTATATGGGGCCAGAGTAAAAGGGAGTGTAGGTTTTAAATTACCCATACATTCATTCTTTCTGCCTCTCTCTCTCATCAATCCAGATGTATAGGATCTAGATAGATAGATACATACATATATACATACATAATAGATAAGAATGTATGGGCTATATGGGATATAGATATAGATTGATATAAATGCAAGTGTCTATAGATATCTATCTACATCTGTGATGTTATAGGTATTTTACAGTCTTCTAACTCTTCATTGGTAAATATCTTTGTGAATCTCAATTCTTCAATTTTTCCCCAAAGTTTTCTAGGAAAGTCATTATCACCTACCTGTCTTCTCTAATAATGCAGTTAGCTCTTTATTGTAGGTCAGGAAATCCTTGAAACTATTGTCTCAGTCCTTCAAAAGGTTTCACCAGCCAGCACTGAATGTTTTAGACTTTTCTGTATCCATTGCTTGGGATATACTTATACTGATACCGAGCGAAAGAATAGGTGCAATTTCAAGAAGATTCAAATGTATCTGCTTTCTTCCCTATGCAGCTGTCTTCTTTTTCATCCTGTATTTCATGAGCAAATTCAGTTGGTTCAGTCGCTCAGTCATGTGCTACTCTTTGAGACCTTATGGACTGCAGTACGCCAGGCTTCCCTGTCTGTCACCAATGCCTGGGGCTTGCTCAAACTATAGTCCATTGAGTCCGTGATGCCACCCATCCATCTCATCCTCTGAAATCTCCTTTTCCTCCTGCTTTCAATCTTTCCCAGCATCAGGGTCTTTTCTAATGAGTCAGTTCTTCTCATCACGTGGCCAAAGTCTTTAGCTTCAGTATGGGTCCTTAAAATGAATATTCAGAACTGATATGCAGCAGCATTAATGAGACTGAGGCAGACTCCTGAGGATTGATCTTATCTTTATTAAAATGCAGAGTACCCATTACCTCTGCAGGATAACAGTCATTGCAATTTTATGGAACACAGTTAGTCAGAGATTACAGCTTTCTGTCATTAGGCCAATCTAAAGATGTAGATGCTGTCATCCTCCTATGATTCTGAGGTGGTGTTGGAATGCAAAGGTCTGTCAATTCCACTAGGCCCCCTGCTCCCTGTAAAATGCATGGAGTCAGAATTATTTTCAGTGGTATTGGGAGAGAAAAAGGTTGGAAATCTAGTGTATTCATTATGTACTAGACAGATAAATGCTTAATCAATGTCAGCAATAATGATAAGTATCCTTATAGCTAACAGATGATCACAACCCTTGTCTGTTTGTCTGCAAAATTTTACAAGTGACAGTAAATTCTTTTAAATGCATTGGATGGTAAATTTGGCAATGCAGGATTGCCTAGTTTACCTTCTCAATAGATATGTCATTTGATAGTTCTGTTGTCCTTGTGTGATAGTAACATAGAGGATACTATACTTTTCTGTAGGTACATATCCTGACCCTTAATTAAGGTATTATTCCATTTGTTTTTGCCTGTCATTTTAAGTATCTGGTTCCCTGATAATGACCTTTATAGTGTGTATGATATAATGATTCAAAACTAAGAATCTTGTGGAAATATTTCTGTGAAAAAATCTCTCCTTTTTAAAAAAAATACTATTTTATCAAGGTCATCAAAATGTGTCAAGAAAGGAGTAGCCAATATTTTATAATTTAAATTCTGATAAGGTAAAAATGATGAAAATCTAAAATAAAATAAAGTCTGTGGAGGAAATTTTGAAAAAATTCATGTTTTTAAAGCAGGTCCTTGAATTCTTTTTTGAAGGTTTCTTCATTAGATTGATAGGATCTAGACTTCTTCGCAAACAGGCTTTATCACAGGCACATGTAATTCATCATTGCTCTTATTCTCATTAATCTTTTTTCTTTTTCTCTGAAATAATACACCCTGCTTTAACTCATACATTTTGAAAACAATGAAATGATGTTCCATTAAGTTGATCTATTTGTCCCAAATGTGTTTAAGGTACTTTATAAAGTCTTTGTCATGTATCCATCTTTTGAATACATTTTTTTCCTAAGCGGTTAGAAGAATATATATTCTTTGCTACTTTTCCTTGTCAAGGGATGTTTATGATTTGATGTATAAGAAGAAAGAGGAAAAAAGAAGAAAAAAAGAAACTGAAATTTAAATAGAATTTAAAATTATTATTCTGTTTATTTAAAATTGCACTCATCTCACAGGCTAGTAAGGTAATGCTCAAAATTCTCCAAGCCAGGCTTCAGCAATACGTGAACCGTGAACTTCCAGATGTTCAAGCAGGTTTTAGAAAAGGCAGAGGAACCAGAGATCAAATTGCCAATATCCGCTGGATCATCGAAAAAGCATGAGAGTTCCAGAAAAACATCTATTTCTGCTTTATTGACTATGCCAAAGCCTTTGACTGTGTGGATCACAATAAACTGTGGAAAATTCTGAAAGAGATGGGAATACCAGACCATCTGACCTGTCTCTTGAGAAACCTGTATGCAGGTCAGGAAGCAACAGTTCGAACTGGACATGGAACAACAGACTGGTTCCAAATAGGAAAAGGAGTACGTCAAGGCTGTATATTGTCACCCTGCTTATTTAATTTATATGCAGAGTACATCATGAGAAACGCTGGGCTGGAAGAAACACAAGCTGGAATCAAGATTGCCGGGAGAAATATCAATAACCTCAGATATGCGGATGACACCACCCTTATGGCAGAAAGTGAAGAAGAACTAAAGAGCCTCTTGATGAAGGTGAAGGAGGAGAGTGAAAAAGTTGGCTTAAAGCTCAACGTTCAGAAAACTAAGATCATGGCATCTGGTCCCATCACTCCATGGGAAATAGATGGGGAAACAGTGGAAACAGTGTCAGACTTTACTTTTTTGGGCTCCAGAATCACTGCTGATGGTGACTGCAGCCATGAAATTAAAAGACGCTTACTACTTGGAAGGAAGGTTATGGCCAACCTAGATAGCATGTTTAAAAGCAGAGACATTACTTTGCCAACAAAAGTCCATCTAGTCAAGACTATGGTTTTTCCAGTGGTCATGTATGGATGTGAGAGTTGGACGGTGAAGAAAGCTGAGCGCCGCAGAATTGATGCTTTTGAACTGTGGTGTTGGAGAAGACTCTTGAGAGTTTCTTGGACTGCAAGGAGATCCAATCAATCCATCCTAAAAGAGATCAATCCTGGGTGTTCATTGGAAGGTCTGATGTTGAAACTGAAGCTCCAATACTTTGGCCACCTCATGCGAAGGGTTGACTCATTGGAAAAGACCCTAATGCTGGGTAGGATTGTGGGCGGGAGGAGAAGGGGACGACAGAGGATGAGATGGTTGGATGGCATCACCGACTCGATGGACATGGGTTTGGGTAGACTCCGGGAGTTGGTGATGGACGGAGAGGCCTGGCGTGCTGCAATTCATGGGGTCGCAGAGAGTCGGACACGACTGAGCGACTGAACTGAACTGAACTTATTTAAAATAGAATATAAGGAAGGGAAATAAAGATGTGAGAGAAGGAAGGAAGGAAGAATTGGGAAGAAGGGATGAAATTTGAATTGAAATTGAGCACTAAACTAGAACAGTAATCAGAAAGGGAAGAACCCTTTTAAAAATATCCTTCTGATTGAATAGCTATGGAAGATAGACTATCTGAAAAGGAATCATTCATTAATTTTTTTCTTCGGTATGATGTTAGTACCTCAGAACTATTTTCAGTTTGAAAAGAAGAAAAAATCAAATGTTTGTTCAAACTTATGTTATAAACTTGCACATGCACGTAGTAGATAATAAGGTCCTCATAATTTATAGATAGTGAGATGATGAGCAGTAAGACTTATCTGAATGCTTATTTGCATGCAAAGATGATTTTCAATAAAATTAAGGAAAAATATCTTGACAATGAATTATAAATAGAGATAAGGAAAGCTTTATTGTTTAACATTTTTAAAAAAATCATTTCTTAAAAATGTGTAATTAATTTAGGCAAATGGAGGTATGGTCAATATAGTCATCCTTTGGTATTTACTGGATTTTGATTCCAAACCCTCCTCAGGTTCCAAAATTTGCAGATGTCCAAGTCTCTTATTTCTGTCTACTTTGTCAGTGGTTCCCAACTATTTTGGCACCAAGGATCCTTTTCTTGGAAGGCAATTTTTCCACGGACCCAGTAAGGGGGGTGGTTTGGAGATGATGCAAGTGCATTTATTTATTGTACACTTTATTTCTATTATCATTACATCAGCTCAACCTCATATCATTGGGCACTAGATCCTGGAAGTTAGGAACCCCTGCTTTAAATCAATTCTGAATTACTTATAATAACTAACACAAGGTAAATACTATGTAAATATTTGTAAATACAGTGTAACTACTTTATAAATAGTTGCCAATGTGTCACAAATTCCTTTGCTTTTTGGAACTTTGTGAAATTTTTCTTTTGGAATATTTTGATCCATGGTTGGTTGAATACATGAATGCAGAACTTGGGGATAAAGAGGGCCAGCTGTATATTAAAAATTCTCACAAATTAAAAAAGAATTAGCTACTTAATGTAAAAATGAGCACAACAGGTAAACCAGAGAAAGCTGAATGCAAATGATTAATTAAAATCACAAGTAGGCAACAGTGCTGTTGCCATGTCACTTTTAAGGTAAGCAAAAATTAGGAGGGTCATTGCATCCATAGTTGGAGAATGTAGGAAAATGGTTCCTCTCATGCACAACCAGTGAGACTGCAAGTCAGCATAAATTTCTTTGGAAAAAATTCCATCAGTGTTTAAATTAAAATTTAAATTATTATACTCTGTAACCCAGCAACACCAGTTTTGGGACTGTAACTCAAAATGATTGAAGGCAGGAAGAGAAAGAGACAACAGAGGATAATATGGTTGGATGGCATCACCACTCAATAGACATGAGTTTGAGCAATCTTTGGGAGTTGATGATGGACAGGGAGGCCTGGCATGCTGTAGTCCATGGGGTTGCAAATAGCTGGACACGACTGAGCCATTGAACTGAACCTACTGAATTCAAAGTGAAAAGTAAGATCTATAAAGACATGGGATATATATAAAAATGTATTTATTTATATTATTTTCTGTGCGATTTTTAGTCAAAAAAGCTGCAAAAGCCTGGATATTAAGTAGGGAATGGTTTACCTAGATCTACACTGCAATCTCTTTACTCTATATGTATACACAGTCTCTAATTTACATATAAATTCATGTTACTTGTAATCAAAGAAAGGCAATGCAAAGAATGTTCAAACTACCGCACAACTGCACTCATCTCACTCACTAGCATGGTAATGCTCAAAATTCTCCAAGCCATGCTTCAGTAGCACGTGAACTGTGAACTTCCAGATGTAAAGCTGGATTTAGAAAAGACAGGAACCAGAGATCAAACTGCCAACACACGTTGGATCATCAAAAAAAAAAAAAACCCAAGAAAGTTCCAGAAAAATGTCTACTTCTGCTTTATTGACTATGCCAAAACCTTTGTCTGTATGGGTCACAACAAACTATGGAAATTTCTTAAAGAGATGGGAATACCAGACCACCTTACCTGCCTCCTGAGAAATCTGTATGCTGGTCAAGAAACAACAGTTAGAACGACACATGGAACAACAGACTGGTTCCAAATTGGAAAAGGAGTAAGTCAATGCTGTATATTGTCACCCTGCTTATTTAACTTACATACAGAGTACATCATGTGATAAGCTGGGCTGGATGAAGCACAAATTGGAATCAAGATTGCTGGGAGACATATCAATAACCTTAGATACGTACCACCCTTATGGCAGAAAGCAAAGAAGAACTAAAGACCCTCTTGATGAAAGTGAAAGAGGAGAGAGAAAAAGTTTGCTTAAAACTCAACATTCAGAAAACTAAGATCATGGCATCCAGTCCCATAACTCCATGGCAAATAGATGGGGAAACAATGGAAGTAGTGAGTGACTTTATTTTGGGGGAGGGCTCGAAAATCACTGCAGATGGTGACTGCTGCCATGAAATTAATAGATGCTTGCTCCTTGGAAGAAAAGCTATGACCAACCCAGACAGCATATTAAAAAGCAAAGACATCACTCTGCCAACAAAGATCTGGCTAGTCAAAGCTATGGTTGCTCCAGTAGTCATGTATGGATGTGAGAGTTGGACCATAAAGAAAGTTGTGTGCTGAACAACTGATGCTTTTGAACTGTGGTGTTGGAGAAGACTCTTGAGAGTCCCTTGGACTGCAAGGAGATCCAACCAGTCAATCCTAAAGAAATCAGTCCTGAATATTCATTGGAAGGACTGATGCTGAAGCTGAAGCTCCAATACTTTGGCCATCTGATGTGAAGAACTGACTCATTGGAAAAGACCCTAATGCTGGGAAAGATGGAAGGCAGGAGGAAAAGGGGATGACAGAGGATGAGATGGTTGGCTAGCATCACTGACTTAATGGACATGAGTTTGAGTAAACTCCAGGAGTTGATGATGGACTGGGAGCCCTGACATGCTGCAGTCCATGGGGTCACAAACAGCTGGACACAACTGAGTGGCTGAACTGACTGATTTGTAATCACAAAATCAAGTTGAAATAAATATATTAGGATATTATCCTATTTTTGTCAAAACCAAATTTATATATTTGTACACACAGAGAATTATCTGGGTCTATACAACCCACATCAAAATGTTTCTTGCAGTGGACTAGAGTGTAAAGAGTTATAAAGGAGGGTACCAAGGTTTTCTTTTCACATTTCTCAATTTTTTGATTTGTTAAGTCAAGCATTATTAATTTGTAATAAATTTTAAAAACTGAGAAATCTTTAAAATCAAAGATTTTCTCATTCACATTCTCCTTTCTTCGGTTGATCATTATCTTAGTTTCCTGCTATACCAGCTGCCACATAATGATTCATTTCTAATTCTACCAATCAGGATCTGTTAAGTCCTTTTATTTTGACATTTTTCTTAACTTACATGTTTCCATGGGTGAATTCAATCTGTAGTATCCATTCTCAACATGGTGTGAGAAGGACATATTGGATTTAACTGAGGAGTATTCATCCACATATATCCCCCTCTGCATTTATTATCAGACCCTCCTAACCTACATGTGGTTAATAGGATGGTGAGCATTGTTTGTAGGAACATGCTTCAAGACTTAGTACTTTGGATTGGGAAAAGTTTGGGAGCTATTGATGATTAAAATCCTTTTGCAGAACATACAAAGACACAGATTATCAGTTCTCTTTGGCAGAATATATTCATTCACTCCAAATATAAAACATCAAGTTGAAAGATAAGGATAATTTCATTTTTACTGCTTTTAAAAGCTATCATTACAGACTTTTGCATTGAAAGAGAACTCTTCATTTTACAAAAGGGCAGCTGTAAGTCACGAGGGTGAAGTAACTTGATTATTTTATTGTAAATTAATGGTAAACTGGGATGCAGTTTGAGTCTAGAAGTTCCTAGGACTTCTCTGAAGGATATGTGAGGAAGATTCTTTTTGTCTGAAAAGGAGGCTCAACCCAAGTTTGAAGGAGGTTCCTTTGGGCACCCAGAGTAGTCTTCCTTAGCTGTATCTTTAATTGTACCTTTTGCTTTTCTTAAATAGGGGATTTTAGTATACTTTGGGCAGGAAAACTGTTGAAATGAATGTTCTATTACCTTCTTCCCTGATGCTGTTGAAATTTGAGAGCCCAGGCAGTGTGACAAAGACAGTGTCACTGTGATCCAGGCATTCTGTCATTAGGGTGATCCACAGTATTTCTAGTATGTGAGCTACTTCTCAAGAACCAGCAATCCACCTGGGAGCCCACTCCCTCCACTCCAACCTGTGCCTTTGTGTACATGCCTTATGGTCTAGGATTTGGGTCCCATGAGAAATACATTCCCAATGCTGTGCTCTGTGCAGCTTAGAGTCCTGAGACCTGGGACGTTTCAGACTGTGGCAGGCAAGGGAGATAAACCTGCCAACCAGTTGATGTTGAAAGAACACAGTGTTTTATCAAGCATATATTAAACTCAAACAGCTCCTCACTGTGGACACCACAGCATTGATACTGGATTCCTGATAGCCAGCATCCCCACATTTAACCCCATGGATGTAGTGTGTGCTGTGCTTACTCATTCAGTCCTATCTGACTCTTTGTGACCACATGAACTGTGGCTGGCCTGGTTCCTGTGTCCACAGGGATTCTCCAGGCAAGAATACTGGAGTCAGTTTCCATGTCCTCCTCCAGGGATCTGCCCAACCCAGGGATCAAACCCAGGTCTCCCGCATTGCAGGTGGATTCTTTATTGTCTGAGCCTCCAGGAAGTCCAAGAATACTGGAGTGGGTAACCTATCCCTTCTCCAGAGGATCTTCCCAACCCAGGAAATGAACCTGGGTCTCCTGCATTGCAGGTGGATTCTTTACCAGTTGAGCTACCAGAGTAGAGACAGAGCAATTTTTGGCTTACTTTTCACAGCCCTTTCCCTGGCCAAAGGCATGGGATTGGACTAGTGGTTACTAGTCGGCAACCAGAGTACAGTCCCAATGCAGAGTGACCTTGTAAGAGAGTCCAAGGTCAGACTGTGAACAGTCTCCTCTGGGAGTGCTGGATCTGAGTCTGGCAAGGGATAATGGGATGTCTGCTGCTGAATGAGACAGAGACATGGCAAAGGTAAGGAAGTCAAAGCACAACGTTAAGATCTGGCATAAGAGCATGTACTGAGAAAGGGTTAAACAAAGGAGGATGGAAGAAACCCTGGGACAAAGCAGAAGTCGATTTATAAATGTCTGTAGTAACTGGGTTAATGTACCCATTGCCTGGGAAGGAGTATTGATGTTAAGGATCCATATCATCTCACTTTGCTTCTCACAGAAACCTTTCAAGACAGTAAAGGAACTGAAGTACAGAGAGGTGGGTGACTTGTCCAATATCATCCAATTGACAAACAGAAAATGCAAATTTAAAGGCTATCTAGCCTTCTGATTTCAGATAAACTCCTCAGGCTGTAGTTTTCATTTTGTGATGTTCTTCTTCCATTCTTCCTCTAAAAGCAAACTCTGGGAGATAGTGAAAGTCAGGGAACCCTGGCATGCTGCAGTCCATGGGGTCACAAAGAGTCAGAAATGACTTAGTGCCTGAACAAGAGCAAACAGTTATCTTTAGTTTTTGTTTAAGAAAAAACTTTATATGTACTTCTAAAATTTTTGCTTTTTTAAAAAAATTTTTGGATGCAAAGAGTAAAGAACATGTTGGGAGACATTCAGCTTTAAGGGATCCAATATGTTATTCTGTGTGCCGTTTCTCAAGGATTCTCTATTCCTTATCAGTTCCTGGAAAACAGGAGCGAGCTGAGCTGCATGCAGTTCTCAGGAATGAGATGATGAGAAAGGGCACCTGCTTGGATTCCTTTCAGTGACTCCCTTCAATGACCTTACTTAAATGTAATCTATTCAGTTATGCCCCACGTACTCAGGATATGGAATGCTTTCTGGCCCTTTTTAAGACTGTTATTTGCTTGGCTTTGTTTTTGCTCAATTTTTTTTTTACTGCTTAAAGCTGCCTTGTATGAAGATGTAAAAACATGCATTTCTGCAAATAAAGGACCCTTGTTCCATCAGAGCTTGGGTCCTTGTGTCTTTCTTTCTCTCTCTCCCAGGCTAATTCTCTGGAGTGTGGAAACCCGCCAAGCTCACTTTCTTGCCCGGGTTTTCAAGACCTCCTTGAGAGGATGCCCTGAGCCTTCGTGAGCGGTGCAAGCCCTGTGTCAAGGGCTTTATTGGTTCTCTGCATAAACCAGGAAATATCAGCCTCTTTCTCTCTTTCACTTTCTTATCGTAGACTCTGGACCACCAGGTTCCGGTCCATCAAAGGACTTCAATAGGAACAAACACTGAATATGCTCCCAACCTATTGTTTTCCTGAGGATGGCTGGTTATACAGTAGGGTGGACAGTGTGATAATGAATATCTCTAAGTGTTTTGGAGAAGATGTCACACTGTTTATAGTTTCCTTAGGATAACACATTTTAAGAATATATGAAACAAATCAGTTTTCTTCCTCTAAAGATTATACCTGCACATCTCTTTCCTTTAAACTATTTTGACTATTATTATCCCAAATCTGTATCCTAATGTCTCTCTGGCTTTTCATTTTGAGGCCCAAATATCCATGTTCAGAGTTCTTCAGTGGAACTTTTACAGATTTGAACCTCAATAGAGGAGAGTGAAAAAGTTGGCTTAAAGCTCAACATTCAGAAAACTAAGATCATGGCATCTGGTCCCATCATTTCATGGCAAATAGATGGGGAAACAGTGGAAACAGTCTCAGACTTTATTTTTGGGGGCTCCAAAATCACTGCAGATGGTGATTGCAGCCATGAAATTAAAAGACGCTTGCTCCTTGGAAGGAAAGTTATGACCAACCTAGATAGCATATTAAAAAGCATAGACATTACTTTGCCAACAAAGGTCTGTCTAGTCAAGGCTATGGTTTTTCCAGTGGTCGTGTATGGATGTGAGAGTTGGACTGTGAAGAAAGCTGAGCCCCGAAGAATTGATGCTTTTGAACTGTGCTGTTGGAGAAGGCTCTTGAGAGTCCCTTGGACTGTATGGAGATTCCACCAGTCCATCCTAAAGGAGATCAGCCCTGACTGTTCATTGAAAGGACTGATGTTGAAGTTGAAACTCCAGTACTTTGACCACTTCATGCGAAGAGTTGACTCATTTGAAAAGACCCTGATGCTGGAAAGGATTGGGGGCAGGAGGAGAAGGGTACGACAGAGGATGAGATGGCTGGATGGCATCAGCGACTCGATGGACATGAGTTTGGGTAGACTCTGGGAGTTGGTGATGGACAGGGAGGCCTGGCATGCTGCAGTTCATGGGGTCACAAAGAGTTGGACACGACTGAGCGACTGAACTGAACTGATTCTCTCAATTCTATCAGCACAGCTCCATATAAGGAACTTAAGGAAACTCAAATCCTGTGTGAACTTGCATAGGCATCACTACATGTGTTTCTCCTACCTGATAATTATAGCTGTGAATCTTCGTTAATTGTTATTGAACACTTTATCTGTGCCAGACACAATGCAAAGAAGTATTCATATTTTACCTCATTTAATCCTCACAACTGTGCTATACTGTATTATTTTCAATTTATATATAAAGAAACTGAAGCTCAGAGAGGTGAGGTAATTTTCCCAAGATAAGATAGTAATTTGCCAGACTGGTTTCAAATCAGATCTGCTTAACTCTGTAGCCCATCCTCCATCATGCTTTGTGGAAAAAAAAAAAAAGGATATTTACTATTGCAAAAACCTTCATAATATGTAGAAAGATAATTTTAAAATGTGCGAGGATTTCTAGAAAAGCATGTCTCACCTTATTCTGTTTTAAACAACAAGATAGAACAAAATTACATATGCATTGCCTTCTTGGAATATTTTCCTGTCACGATCTCTAATATTTTCTCTCTGCTTTATGTAAAGAATTAGTTTGGTGTCCTGGTCTCCTGGAATATGAAGATGTGGTTTTATGTTATGTTTTATTCCCTTAAAAATATTTTTTATTACTCTAGGTGAACTGAAGTTATTTGTAAAATAGCATAGGGCTATTCATTGGAATATTCTTTGGAAGGACTGATGCTGAAGCTGAAACTCCAATAATTTGGCCACCTGATGCGAAAAACTGACTCATTGGAAAAGACCCTGATCCTGGGAAAGATTGAAGGGGGGAGGAGAAGGGGATGTCAGAGGTTGAGATGGTTGGATGGCATCACTGATGTGATGGACTTGAGTTTGAGTAGGCTCTGGGTGTTGCTGATGGACAACGAAGCCTGACGTGCAGCAGTCCATGGGGTCGAAAAGAGTTGGACAGGACTGAATGACTGAACTGAATAGGGCTATTCAACATTCCAGGACATCAAGGGCATTCTCTGCACATGTGGGAAGTTAGTGGCTGTGAACGAAAATAAAATAGTGGCAAAACAAGATGTTGATATGTAAAACTGTAAGAAGATCATTGGATCTGAAAGTTCCAACTCATGTTTTCAGTTTTTTTTTTTTTTTTTTTTTAATATTAAAGAGAGAAACTAACATTTACTGAAAGTTTTCTAGGCCTAGTATTATACTAGGTAGTTATTATACTAGGTAATTTTCACAAAAGTTTCTAATTTACTGCTCTCAAAAATCCTCTTGTGAAATGCCTTATTATTACTATTTTAACAAATAAGAATGGAAGGTTTTGCAGAATATGATGACAAACCTAGGAATCAAATGTATGTCTTTATACTTTAAAATTTGAAATTACCTGCCATGTGGAAATTTCACAGGTGCATAACCTGACTCTTCCTCAAATTTTTTCAACTTGAAACTTCTAATAGAAGTTGCCATTCTGAGAATCTGAGCAACTCCAGTGGAAAAGAAGTTGTGAAACATTTCTCCAGGTTTTCTTGAGTTATTTGGTTCAAATATTACACATGGAAAACTACCCATATGACTATTGATTTTGTTATTACATTGATAAAATCCAAAGCATTACATTGATAAAACTGAGTTTTGATAGTGGCTCTCTCCATATACTTTATACTGCCAGTAAGATAGCCAGGCACATAGTAGGTAAGGTATCAGTGTTGGATAAAGTGAACGTAAAACTTCTCTTTCTGAGAAATTGTAGTCTGTCTGGTGTAGGAACAATTTAACAATCCATATGTCCCTGGATTACAACTTTGACTTCTTTTCTAAATTCCAGTCCATCTAACAGATTTCTGCTGCTCTCAAATTCCTTTAGTTCTACATTCCTCATCATTTCATTTCAGTTCAGTCGCTCAGTCATGTCCAACTCTTTGCGACCCCATGAACTGCAGCATGCCAGGCCTCTCTGTCCATCACCAACTCCCGGAGTCCAACGAAACCCATGTCCATCAAGTTGATGATGCCATCTAACCATCTCATCCTCTGTCGTCCCCTTCTCCTCCTGCCCTCGATCTTTCCCAGCATCATGGTCTTTTCAAATGAATCAGCTCTTCGCCACAGGCGGCCAAAGTACTGGAGTTTCAGCTTCAACATCAGTCCTTCAAATGAACACACAGGACAGATCTCCTTTAGAATGGACGGGTTGAATCTTCTTGCAGTCCATGGGACTCTCAAGAGTCTTCTCCAACACCACAGTTCAAAAGCATCAATTCTTCGGCACTCAGCTTTCTTCACAGTCCAACTCTCACATCCATACATGACCACTGGAAAAACCGTAGCCTTGACTAGATGGACCTTTGTTGGCAAAGTAATGTTTCTGCTTTTTAATATGATATCTAGGTTGGTCATAACCTTCCTTCCAAGGAGCAAGCATCTTTTAATTTCATGGCTGCAATCACCATCTGCAGTGATTTTGGAACTCCCAAAAATAAATTCAGCCTCTGTTTCCACTGTTTCCCCATCTATCTGCCATGAAGTGATGAGACCAGATGCCATGATCTTAATTTTCTGAATGTTGAGCTTTAAGCCAACTTTTTCACTCTCCTCTTTCACTTTCATCAAGAGGCTCTTTAGTTCTTCTTCACTTTCTGCCATAAGGGTGGTGTCATCTGCATATCTGAGGTTATTGATATTTCTCCCAGTAATCTTGATTCCAGCTTGTGCTTCATCCAGCCTAGCATTTCTCATGATGTACTCTGCATATAAGTTAAACAAGCAGGGTGACAATATACAGCCTTGATATACTCCTTTGCCTATTTGGAACCAGTCTGTTGTTCCATGTCCAGTTCTCACTGTTGCTTCCTGACCTGCATACAGGTTTCTCAAGAGGCAGGTCAGGTGGTCTGGTATTTCCATCTCTTGCAGAGTTTTCCACAGTTTGTTGTGATCCACACAGTCAAAGGCTTTGGCATAGTCAATAAAGCAGAAATAGATGTTTTTCTGGAACTCTCTTGCTTTTTTGATGATCCAACGAATGTTGGCAATTTTATCTCTGGTTCCTCTGCATTTTCTAAAACCAGCTTGAACATCTGGATGTTCAAGGTTCATGTATTGCTGAAGCCTGACTTGGAGAATTTTAAGCATTACTTTACTAGAGTGTGAGATGAGTGCAATTGTGTGGTAGTTTGAGCATTCTTTGGCATTGCCTTTCTTTGGATTGGAATGAAAACTGACCTTTTCCAGTCCTGTGGCCACTGCTGAGTTTTCCATATTTGCTGGCATATTGAGTGCAGCACTTTCACAGCGTCACCTTTCAGGATTTGAAATAGCTCAAGTGGAATTCCATCATCTCCACCAGCTTTGTTCATAGTGATGTTTTCTAAGGCCCACTTGACTTCACATTCCAAAATGTCTGGCTCTAGGTGAGTGATCACACCATCATGATTATCTGGGTTGTGAACATCTTTTTTGTACAGGTCTTCTGTGTATTCTTGCCACTTCTTAATATCTTCTACTTCTGTTAGGTCCCTACCATTTCTGTCCTGTATTGAGCCCTTCTTTGCATGAAATGTTCCCTTGGTATCTCTAATTTTCATGAAAAGTTCTCTAATCTTTCCCATTCTATTATTTTCCTCTATTTCTTTCATTTATCTCTGAGGAAGGCTTTCTTATCTCTCCTTGCTATTCTTTGGAACTCTGCATTCAAATGGGTATGTCTTTCCTTTTCTTCTTTGCTTTTTGCTTCCAGTCTTTTCACAGCTATTTGTAAGGCCTCCTCAGACAGCCCTTTTGCTTTTTGCATTTCTTTTTCTTGGTGGTGGTCTTGATTCCTGTCTTCTGTACAATGTCACCAACCTCTATCCATAGTTCATCAGACACTCTGTCTATCAGATCTAGTCCCTTAAGTCTATTTCTCACTTCCACTGTGTAGTCATAGGGGATTTGATTTAGGTCATACCTGAATGGTCTAGTAGTTTTCTCTACTTTCTTCAATTTCAGTATGAATTTGGCTATAAGGAGTTGATGATCTAGCTGCAGTCTGCTCCCGGTCTTGTTTTTGCTGACTGTATAGAGCTTCTCCATCTTTGGCTTCAAAGAATATAATCAGTCTGATTTTGGTGTTGACCATCTGGTGATGTCCATGTGTAGAGTCTTCTCTTTGTTGTTGGAAGAGGGTATTTGCTATGACCAGTGTGTTCTCTTGGCATGACTCTATTAGTCTTTGCCCTGCATCATTCTGTACTCCAAGGCCAAATTTCCCTGTTACTCCAGGTGTTTCTTCACTTCCTACTTTTGCATTCCAGTCCTCTGTAATGAAAAGGACATCTTTTTTGGGGTGTTAGTTCTTAAAGGTCTTACAGGTCTTCATAGAACCGTTCAAGTTTAGCTTCTTCACCGTTACTGGTCAGGGCATAGACTTGAATTACTGTGATGTTGAATGGTTTGCCTTGGAAACAAACAGAGGTCATTCTGTCGTTTTTGAGATTGCATCCAAGTACTGCAGTTTGATCTCTTTTGTTGACTATGATGGCTACTCTATTTCTTCTAAGGGATTCCTGCCCACAGTAGTAGACATAATGGTCATCTGAGTTAAATTCACCCATTCCAGTCCATCTTAGTTCACTGATTCCTAGATAGTTGATGTTCACTCCTGTCATCTCCTGTTTGACCAGTTCCAATTTGCCTTGATTGATGGACCTAACATTCCAGGTTCTTATGCAATATTTCTCTTTACAGCATCGAATCTTCCTTCTATCACCTGTCCCATTCACAACTGGGTGTTTTTACTTTGGCTCCATCCCTTCATTCTTTCTGGGGTTATTTCTGCACTGATCTCCAGTAGCATATTGGGCACCTACTTACCCGGGGAGTTCATCTTTCAGTGTCCTATCATTTTGCCTTTTCATACTGTTCATGCTACCCTTATTTAGAAAACTTCAAAGATTGTCTTTTGCCTAACTATTTATATTTATATACCTTTTCTTAGGTTTCAGTCTTTAATAATCTATCCTTCCGTAATCAGACACCTTGAAATGTAGGAGGATGGAAAGGAATATTTTGGTGAGAAAAGAATGAGAACACTACTATTATGAAAGTTTTGTGGTTTTAAAATTGTTGATGTGAAGCATGTGTGACTCTTTTTAATGCTCTGAGTGATATGTCTATGCATTGTTAGTAAGAAAAATATATAGCTTTTCTCATTTATTCTTCCCTACTTTCTCCGTCTCCATTCACATACTTGGTCACTGTGGATGTCCTGCCTGATCTGTCCACTAGTAGAAAGACCCTGTCTGTCCCCAAATTTGTCCTTAGACTCTCCTCCTTATCCGTTTCTCCAGTGTCCTTTAGTCACTTTGGACCTGCTGTCCTTTGGTCCCTTGGTCTATCTGGACCCTGATTACAGAATATAAAGAATGGAACTTTTATAAACTCATGTGCAATATAATTAACAAAAATGAGATGTAGAGATGTAATTGCAATGAGAATGACATACTGTCTACTCAAGAAAAATGTAAAGCCAAAATGGATCCAGAATTAAAACTCCCAATGTTTCTTCAGCATGGAAGGAGAGAGTGGGATGAATGAAGAAAGTAGCATCAACATATATACACTATCATGTGTGAAATAGATAGCTGGTGAGAAGTTGCTGTATAACACAGGGAGCCCAGTCTGGGGCTCTGTGATGACCTGGGGACAGGGAGAGGGGAGTCTCAAGGTGGGGGCAAATATATATATATAATTATATATAATTAGTGTTGTAAGGCAGAGTCCAACACAACATTCTAAAAATTAAAAAAAACAAAAGCAATTATAAAAAAGGAACACTGGTTATGAGAGAAAATTCTTAATCCAAGTGAATGTTTCCATATATGGATCAGAAAAAAAGATGGATAAGGCTGTAGACTGATTCTTTTTCTCTGGTACTTTTGTTATTTTAACTGTTACTGTCAGATATTAGTGCAGTATATATACCAACTTTACACTGGTAGTGCAGTAACTTTCCATCCAATTGCAATCTGGAATTCATGTAGTAAGATATTACTGCTGCTGCTGCTAAGTCGCTTCAGTTGTGTCCAACCCTGTGCTGGATGGAGGCAAATAAAAGAATGCTACTGCATGGATTGACCAACCCACTGGTTGTCACCTTGGAGTAAACTTGCAAAATGGCATCTAACTTATTATCATCTTAATCAGAAACCCAGCCACTCTGCTTTTTTGGGCTGTGGACATCATTTTGATGCCTACATGGTGTAGGAAACAGAAGGCAAAGTCTAAAGTTCACCAAACATGGGTAGTTTAATAGATGACTTCCACATATGCTAAGGTCTTTGGAGGAAATCAGAAAAGAAGAGGAGCTTATTTGTCATGGCTATGAGATCACTCTAGAATCCACAACACCTATCTTGATTCCAGCTCGTAACTCATCCAGCCTGGAATGTCTCATGATGTGCTCAGTGTATAGGTTAAATAAACAGGATGACAGCAGACAGCCCTGTTATACTCCTTTCTCACTCTTGAACCGATTAGTTGTTCCATATAGGGTTCTAACTGTTGCTTCTTGACTCTTATACTGGTTTCTCAGGAGACAGGTAAGATGGCCTGGTATTCCCTTCTCTTTAAGAGCTTTCCACAGTTTGTTATGATCCACACAGTCAAAGACTTTAGCATAGTCAATGAAACAGAGGTAGATGTTTTTCTGGAATTCCCTTGCTTTCTCTAAGATCCAGCAAATAGTGGCAATTTGATCTCTGGTTCCTCTGCCTTTTCTAAAACCAGCTTGAACAGCTGAAAGTTCTTGGTTCACATAATGCTGAAGTCTAGCATGCAAGATTTTAAGCATGGCCTTACTAGCATGGGAGATGAGTGCAATTGTCCAATGGTTAACACATTCTTTGGTACTACCATTCTTGAAAATTGGGATGAGGATTGAGCTTTTCCAGTCCTGTGGCTACTGCTGGGTCTTCCAGATTTGCTGACATATTGAATGCAACACCTTGATAGCATCATCCTTTAGGGTACTGAATAGCTTTACTTGAATTCCATTGCATCCATTAGTTTTATTAACAGCAGTGATTCCCAAGGCCCACTGACTTCACATTCCAGAATGTCTGGCCCTGGGTGACTGACCACACCATCATAATAATCTAGTTCGTTAAGATCTTCTTTGTACAGTTCTTCTGTGTATTCTTTCCATCTCTTCTTGATCTCTTCTGCATCGACTAGGTCTCTACCGTTTCTGTCTTTTATTATGCCCATCTTTGGGTGAAATATTTGCTGGGTATTTCCAGTTTTCCTGAATATATCTAATTTCCTCACATGCCTTTATAATCATCATTGTTATTATTATTGTTGCCATTATTATTACTTTAGTCATCAGAGATAAGCACAATATTTGAAAGTCTCAATATTTGTTATTTTAAATGGACAGTCTATTAAAATTATTTTTCATGTGATTAATAGTTTATTGAAAACCTAAAAACTTCTGAGGACTTCACAGTTGACTCAGCAGTAAGAATCTGCCTGCTAATGCAGGAGACAGAGTTTGATCCCTGGGTCAGGAAGATCCCCTGGAGAAGAGAATGGCTACCCACTCCAGTATTCTTGCCTGGAAAATCCTACAGACAGAGGAGGCTGATGAGCTATAGTCCATGGAGTCACAAAGATCAGACATGACTGAGCAACTGAGCACACAGCAGCACTTACATATTAAGTAAACTATAGAATCAACTTGCATTGGACACGTACACATGCAAGAACTTCTGACTTCCACTAATTTTTCATGACTGACTGTGGATTTTTGAAATGTGTTTGCTTCTGGCCCACTCAATTCTGCTGCCTCTTGGCAGACTTCCAAGGTGCAGGCACTATGCCTCATCTATTGTGTTGCACTGGTCCCCAGATCATCATAGGTTCTTAATAAATCTTCCCTCTAATCAGCTTTTGAAAATGGAACTTTGTGTTTTACTGCAGTCAGTTATGTAGATGGCTGTCACCGGGGCCTTCTCTTTAGCTTCAACCACCTTCTCAGAATTTCTTTTCTTTCTTCAGCTCTGTTTATGAGACTGTAGCTCTCCAGAACCATATCTTGCAGCCAAATTGTGCTTTCCTCTAGTAGCAGGATATCATTTTTTTAACACCATGTTATTTACTGGTCCCTTGGTTATACAAGAAAACTAGGAATCTCACAATGTTAGCAGTTGTAGCTCCAGTAGCTAAAGATTTACTACAGGCAAGCATACGTTTACAAGCCAATTTTCAGATCTTGTCTCTTAACTTCCTGGTGCTATAGCAGAAACATAACTAGGCTTGAACCTTGTGCATTCTCTGGAACTGGACAGGTGTGTGTGTGTGTGTGTGTGTGTCTGTGTGTGTGTGTGTGTGTCTGTCTGTCTGTCTGTCTATGTGTTGACCTGAATGTGTGTATATGTATGTGTATCTGTCTGTCTATGTCTGTCTGTGTGTTGATGTGAATGAGCACATAATCGGAGAGAATGATGCTTTTAAATTTAGTTCTATCCTTAATATTGTTATTTATGTTACATGTCAGTGATCATTTTCTCCCTGGCAAACATAGTCTTCATTACAAAATCCAGTCATGTAGTTTCCGTGGTTTAGAGATAAGGCTGAGGCACTGTCAGAGCACTTAACCACAGGTGTAAAAATGTTGTGATTAAAAAGAGACTGCACATTTAAGTAGGAGTAATTAGAAGTGAATTCTTAATTGCAAAGTTACACAAGCATTTATGCTTTGCTTTGAGATCCTGAGCCTTTCAAAGGTGCTATATAAATGCAAATTGCTTGTCACATCATTCATGCCATGTATTCGTGACATTGAAAATGTACATTTATACTGAACTAAACTTAATAATAAAATACTAAATATAAAGTATCTATTCAATAGAGCATTTCCATGAGCTAAGAAAGTACATTTTAACTTTTTAACAAGTACCTGGGATTATGAGACACAAGTTCTCTCTTTACATCTGATTAAGAGAATGAAGTATAAAAATAAAGCTCTTCAGACTGATTAAACTAAAAAACTGTAAACAGTTTTTTAAAATATTATTACTGTAGCTTAACAGCATTTAAATTAGGCAAAGTTTCTGAATGTAAACTCACATGTTAGTTGTAGTACATTCATTGACTTTTGGTAATCTAAAGAAAACCTTCTTTCAAGACTCACAGATATGATAATTTATCAGTTATCAGAATATTCTGTTGCTATAAATATTTCAGCCTTCTTTTTGACCTCTTGATATAATGCCCACGTCAGGAGTTTGGGTTGTGGATTAAGAAATTTAATTTTTATGAATATCAGGATTTAAGTACCAGGAAGCAGTGAGAGACTCATCCTTACAAAATGGATGCCTGAAAATGATAAATATCAAGTCCCTCTACATGCCAGGTGTTTGTCAACAAAACGAAATTATTTCAGGGAGGTGCTTCTCAGTTGTTGATGTGTCATTATGTCCTTTGGGATCTTGTTAAAGTACAGAATCTGATTGAGTAAATTTGATGTGGGCCTGAGATTTTGCATTCCTAACACTCTTTCTTGTGATGCAGATGCTGTTGTTCTACAGACCACATATGCAATAGTAAGGCTTAAGGCAGAAGTCTGGATGCTTTTTCTATAAAGAATCAGGTGGTAAATAGTTTAGCTTTTGCAGGCCCTTAGGGTGTCTATCACAGCTAGTCAATTCTGCCACTGAAGCACAAAATTCATAGTTAATACACAAATGAATAAGCATGGTGCTCTTTTAGTAAAACTTCATTTAGAAAACAAGAGGTAAAAAGATTTGGCTCTAGGTCTGTAGTTTGCCACAGCCTGTTTCAAAACATGGGTATCCTAACAAATTCATTTATATTGCAAATTTGCCCCTATTCAGAGTTAACCCAGCAGAGGCCAAATTAAAATCTCCGATGGTCCATAGGCTTCCCTGGTGGCTCAGTTCATAAAGAATCTACCTGCAATGCAGGAGATTCAGGTTTGGTCCCTGGGTGGGGGAGAGGTCTTCAGGGACATTCTGGCTCTGGAAGTTACAAATATAAATCTGAATACATCCCATTTGCATTTGTCTGCCTTCCATTTTCTTTCCCTCCTGCTATCTTCATCTTCCCTTATTTTCCCCATAGAAGAGCTCTACAGCAACATTCAGTCCCTGGTACCAAAATCCTCAGATGCTCTAGTCCCTTATAAGTATAAAAAGGATAGTAAAGCCACCCCTCCTTATCCTCTAGTTCTACATCTACAAATTCAACCAACCTTGGATTGAATTTGATACAAAATTGGTTGAATCCATTACTCAGTTGGCTGAAGCTGTGGATGTGGAAGCCACATAGTCGGAGGTCTGATTGTAGATATCAGATTCTATTTAATATATAGAAAGTAGGGGAAACCACTAGGCCATTCAGAAAGTGAAAGTAAAATTTGCTTAGTCGTGTCCGACTCTTTGCGACCCCATGGACTATACAAGTCCATGGAATTCTCCAGGCCAGAATACTGGAGTGGGTAACTTTTCCTTTTTCTAGAGGATCTTCCCAACCCAGGGATCCAACCCAGGTCTCCCACATTGCAGGCGGCATGACCATTCAGGTATGACCTAAATCAAATCCCTTACGATTATACAGTGGAAGCGACAAACAGAGTCAAGGGATTAGGCTTGATAGACAGAGCGCCTGAAGAACTATGGACAGAGGCTCGCGACATTTTACAGGAGGCAATGACCAACATCCCCAAGAAAAAGAAATGCAAAAGGGCAAAATGTTTGTCTGAAGAGGCGTTACAAATAGCTGAGAAAAGAAGAGAATTGAAAGACAAAGGAGGAAAGGAAAGATATGCCCATTTGAATACAGAGTTCCAAAGAATAGCAAGGAGAGATAAGAAAGCCTTCCAAGTGAACAATGCAAAGAAATAGAGGAAAACAATAGAATGGGAAAGACTAGAGATCTCTTCAAGAAAATTAGAGATACCAAGGGAACATTTCATGCAAAGATGGGCTCAATAAAGGACAGAAACATTATGGACCTAACAGAAGCAGAGGATATTAAGAGGAGGTGGCAAGAATACATAGAAGAACTGTACAAAAAAGATCTCAATGACCCAGATAACCATGATGGTGTGATCTGAAATTAAAGACGCTTTCTCCTTGGAAGAAAAGCTATGACAAACCTAGACAGCTTATTAAAAAGCAGAGAAATTACTTTGCTGACAAAGGTCCATCTAGTCAAAGCTGTGGTTTTTCCAGTAGTCATGTATGGATGTGAGAATTGGACCATAAAGAAAGCTCAGTGCTGAAGAACTGATGCTTTTGAACTGTGGTTTTAGAGGAGACTCTTGAGAGTCCCTTGGACTGCAAGGAGTTTCAACCAGTCAATCCAAAAGGAAATCAGCCCTGAATATTAATTGGAAGGACTGATGCTGAAGCTGAAGCTCCAATAATTTGGCCACCTGATGTGAAGAACTGTCTCATTGTAAAAGTCCCTTATGCTAGGAAAGTTTGAAGGCAGGAGGAGAAGGTGATGACAGAGGATGAGATGATCGGATGGCATCACCGACTCTGTGGACATGAGTTTGAGCAATCTCTAGGAGTTGGTGATGGACAGGGAAACCTGATGTACTGCAGTCCATGAGGGCTCAAAAAAGTTGGGCACGACTGAGCACCTGAACTGATACCCAATACCCTCAAAAATCTCTTCAAAGGCAGAATAGTAGAGTGATAGCATTTTATTTTTATTGGATGATCACTCTGTTGTTCATTTTGCCACCTGGATGAATACAAATTCTCAAATAAAGCCACATAATAAAGTAACCAGGCAGTGTTGAACTGTCCAAAGTTCAACTGTCCAATCAGATTATCCACATCCATCCTTTTTTTAATCTCAATCAAGATCAAAGTTATTCTCCTAGACAGACCTTTTTATCTTTCCAGTTATCTAGCTTCCCTCAGTTCTTCCAATGTCTGTGTCATTTTACAGCTCCAGAGCTGACATTTCATTAAACTGATCAGGTAGGCAGGTTTACTCTTTCTCAGAATGAGTAAACTCAACCTCAGTACTAATGTCTGAAGCATTGTTTATTTTTACATTTCGGAGGAAATAAGATTAAGGAATGTGCCAAATTGTGTTAGAAGTATTCAACATTATTAACTATTAGGATTGTTAATTTTTCAGTAAAATACTGAATAGGGCATTTTCATTAATTTGACTAGTAAATAGTCAAGAATTTTGAAATAATTCATATATTTATAAATAATTTATATATAATTACATAAATCATACTTTTAAATAATTTATCTTTAAATATAAGTTTTATCAATTAAACTATTGTCATAGAATAATGGAGTTAAATAAACCATAGCCTGAGGGCCAAGTGTCTTGCAGTGACCACTAACTTCCAGTTTGTTTTGGCCCTCAAACTGATTGGTTTTGTTTTACTTTTTTAAATGATTGAAAAGAAAATTAAAAGATGAAAATTGTTACATTTAAAAATCACATAAAATTCAAAATATAATGAGATTCTAATGCAATGTAAATAGTGTATAAATAATTGTAAACACAATGTGAATACTATGTAAATAAATGCCAGTACAGCAAATTCAAGTTTTGCTTTTTGGAACTTTCTGGATTTTTTTAAAAAAATATTTTTGATCTGTAGTTGTTTAAATCTGTGGCTACAGGACCCACTGATATGGAGAGGCAACTGTAACCAGTTTTCTTATACACGTATTGATCAATGCAGTAATATGAATGTGGTAAGTACCCATTTGCTTATTATCTTGTGATCGTCTGGCCTGAATGTGGTCTTATTCACTTTGACATGAAATGAAACTTCTGTAGATTATTATTAATGTTCCCAAGGTATACATTTCTTTTGAAATTGATTCTCCTATTTCCCTTAGTGTCTGAGGGACTGTGAAGTAAAATGAAAGCATGCAGGTTGAAGTTTAATCCAGGTAAAATGGAAGCTTTTAGAGAAGCTGAAGAGTATTATCTTTACACTGAATTAAAGTCTTCACAGAGCAGAAGTGATTTAGGATGGTGCCTCACAAGAGAGAATCTTTGCATTATGCTTTGTATAGTATACAAGCTGTGACTTTATTTTTTTTTTAACCTGGTGGCCTTATTATATTTCTTAAAGGCTAATAATCTTTACTTAAATACAATGGAATGTTTATACACGTATGCATACCTAAAAATCAGGTGAGGGAGGGAGCAAGGTCAGGGCTCTCAAGCTGAAAATAGATGTCCCCAGCTTTTTCCTCCACGAAGAATTTAGCTAGCACAGGTAACAGGCAGTGTGCATAAAGCAATTAGTGATATTAAGACCTGGACAATCACCTAAATCTGTAGCAAGCTACTTTAGAGTGGATTAGTTATTTACCCTTGCTTATTTTACTGTGTTGGTGGGATTTCTTAGGGCTTAAAGAGAGTTAATTCTGTTGGAAGGCATAGTCTTTATGCAGTTTCACTGTTGGAGTTAATACCTGTTGGAATAAACATGGGATTAATTGTAGATTAAAAGATTCTTTTATTTGGAATTGAGGAAATAACAAGGAGAATGTTTTGAATTCTCTGTTTTTTTCCATCTTCCTGCATTACACACTTCCACTGCAAACCTCCAGGCAGGCCTCTTTATAGAGGTTTTTGCCCAAATTATTTGTGGGGGTCTTTTGAGTGGGTAATTGGGTATTCAGTTGGAAACTTTATTTTGACAGTGGGCTAATAGGTTAATTCTGTATTTAAAAATGCATACCATAGTGAAGATATTTTTTTGTTTGTTTTTTAAATAATGAGCTGCCAAGACAATTCCCATTATCCAGGTATTTTGCTTTCTTCTGATGGCAGGCACTTTTGGAAAACAGATCATGTTGTTTAACTGTATTCACTTCTTTATCCACAGCAGAAATCTTGTTTCTCCTCTAAAGAGAAACTTAAATATGATATTTATAATACATATGAAGGCTGTAGGAGCTAGCACTAAGTGCTTATGATTACATTCAGATGATAAAAAAAAAAGTAATAAAAGTCTAGTAGAGCTAGCTTATTACTGTTGGCTTTCAGTGCAGCATCATTTAAATTCAAACAGCACTGCCCTCTGCTATGAAAAATTGTCCAAAGGGCAAAGAATTGTCTCTACAGCTATTCACGGATGTATATTAAACCTTGGTTGAGAACAGATTTCCATTGACAGTATGAAAAGGAAAACCAGAGTGTTTTTTGGAAAACTACTTATTTCAATAAATAATTTCCAAATGATTTCATTAGATAATTGAGGCTTTTCAAATATGAATATATAGAGAATTAGAAAAGAAAGACGAATAGTGACATTTAGTAATGTCTCATCATGAAAGCAGCCTTGCAGCCTTGGCTACAACTCTAGAAGTGAACATACAATTATTAAAGCCCTATCATCCTATTTTATTATTTTATTAGGGGTCATGGTTATTAAGTTTCCTATATCCTGATAAAAATGTGAACTTTTCACCAGCAATACTATGAATAATACAAATTTAATATTGTATTTCATTTTATTAATATTAATCTAAGGAAGACAGCAAACACACACATATTCTAAGGGAAAAAAATCAGCAAACATAGAAAAACAAATGAACAAGGATATAAAGAAAGCATAAAACATTAGGAGGGGGAAAATTAATTTATTGGACAATTGCCTAAATCTTAGCAAACTTCTTTATAGTGCCGGGGTCCTCAACCTCTGGGCCCCAGATGGCTACCTGCTGTCAGATCAGTGGTGGCACTTGATTAGAAATAAAAAGTGCACAATAAATGTGATGTGCTTGAATCACCCCAAAACCACCCCCCACCTCTGGTCTGAAAAAAACTGTCTTCTATGAAATCAGTCCCTGGTGCCAAAAAAGTTGGGGACCGCTGTTAGCGGATTTTTTATTTACCTTTGCCTATTTCACTGAAATATCAATACCTCAGATATGCAGATGACACCACCCTTATGGCAGAAAGTGAAGAAGAACTAAAGAGCCTCTTGATGAAAGTGAAAGAGGAGAGTGAAAAAGTTGGCTTAAAGCTCAATGTTCAGAAAACTAAGATCATGGTATCTGGTGCCATCACATCATGGGAAATAGATGAGGAAACAGTGGAAACAGTGTCAGACTTTAATTTTTTGGGCTCCAAAATCACTGCTGATGGTGATTGCAGCCATGAAATTAAAAGACGCTTACTACTTGGAAGGAAGGTTATGGCCAACCCAGATAGCATATTTAAAAGCAGAGACATTACTTTGCCAACAAAAGTCCGTCTAGTCGAGGCTATGGTTTTTCCAGTGGTCATGTGTAGATGTGAGAGTTGGACGGTGAAGAAAACTGAGTGCCGAAGAATTGATGCTTTTGAACTGTGGTGTTGGAGAAGACTCTTGAGAGTCTCTTGGACTGCAAGGAGATCCAATCAATCCATCCTAAAAGAGGTCAATCCTGGGTGTTCATTGGAAGGACTGATGTTGAAGCTGAAACTCCAGTACTTTGGCCCCCTCATGTGAAGAGTTGACTCATTGGAAAAGACCCTAATGCTGGGTAGGATTGAGGGCAGGAGGAGAAGGGGACGACAGAGGATGAGATGGTTGGATGGCATCACTGACTCGATGGACATGGGTTTGTGTAGACTCCGGGAGTTGGTGATGGACAGGGAGGCCTGGCGTGCTGCAGTTCATGGGGTCGCAAAGAGTTGGACACGACTGAGCAACTGAACTGAACTGAACTGATTTCACTGTGCTAGCAGGATATTTAGAGAAAAGAAACCAGAAGCCTAAAAATATTTAAGAATAAATTTCTTAAATATTGATGAATATCTGTATCAATGATGCCTGCCTTCTTAGGCAAAAAAATATACACACATTTCTTAGAGAATGTTAGGAAATAATTTTGAAAATATAGGCAGAATGGGAAGAAACAACTCTTTCAGCTTTTCTCCTTTTTAAAAGAATTAAAGTGACATTTTTGGCAAAATATTTTAAATAAGCTAAGTATATTTTTCATTTAGAAAACATGTACAGCTTTTTTTTTAATTGGAAAGATAAAGTAAGTACTGTTGATCAAATTCATATCAATTCAGTTAAGTGATTATTTTTAATCCTCTCTCAAAGAAAGTAATGCAGTGGCAAGAAAACAGGTATTCACACTTATATGGGATTTAAGAAAAATTTGTAAATTTTCCCAAGTGATTAAGACACTGCTCTTCAGCTCCTGATCTGCTGTCCCCACATCCCTGTGCACCGCTGAGTTCTAGTATCATTCATCAAAACCCGATTCATGTCTTCTTTTAGTTTTTTTGCTCTAATGCATTGTATCCCATTAGATCATTCTACTTAGAGAATTCCTTATTAATCACTACCCAGGTTTTGGTTGTTCTTCTTAGTTGGCTTCTTGATTTTTTTCTAATTAGATCATCAAGCCTCTGTCTCTCCCTCCTCTTTATTTACTGAAGAACTAACCCATCCTTACCCAATCAGACCATCTTCTCCATCAGTAGCTCAAAAGTGGAGCACATAAGAATGCAGCCAAATAGGCATCATGGATAAGCTCAGTTACTTTTTCCACTTGACAAAGTGGATCTTCCATTTTGAAATACATATTAACTGTAAATAATTGAGGATCTAGTAGTGACTTGGACATTTCTCCAGTTATATCTTTGGGGATTCCCCAGTGGCTCAGATAATAGAGTCTGCCCGAAATGTGGGAGGCCCAAGTTTGATCCCTGGGTCAGAAAGATCCCCTGGAGAAGAAAATGGCAACCCACTCCAGTATTCTTGCCTGGAAAATCCCATGGATGGAGGAGCCTGGTGGGCTACAGTCCATGGGGTCACAAAGAGTCAGATATGACTGAGCAACTACACTTTTAACTTTTAGCATGATGAAAGGTCAAATGAGATAGCACAAGCACAATGTTTTAATCTGTACACAAAATGTGACTTTTGGTCTGTTGAAAGTTTTCCAGTTTTAAGAAATGTTTCGTATGGAACAACATCTAAAGATGTGATTTGTCACTTTGGTTTAATAATTTATTCTCATTTTCCTTAAGAGTAGATTCAATATTTATCATCTCTAAACAACATCATGCTGCTACAGCAATTTCCTTCCTCCCTTCCTCCCTTTCTTCCTTTCTCATTTACAAGTTTCTCCATGCCCCCCACCCCCAACCACACCATCTTTCTCTGAAATAAAACTTCTCTTGGAACAACAACAATACAAACAGCCATGAAGATAATGTACATCTGGAGATTACAAACAGGGAAAGTTGAAGAGATTTAGGATCAAATTTATGTATTTATCACTTTTGTTATAATCACAAATGAATTTACTTAGTGACTTCGTTTAAAGACAGAAAAAACACATTTTCAGTGACTTTCAGTCATTGAAAATGACTTTCAGTGATTTTCATTTTCTACTTACCTTTAGTTTTTAGACTTAGTTTTATTTTTTTGATAAAGTTTAGTATCTCTTTTAAATTACTACAATCACATAACATTAGTATTAATAACTAGATGAAAAGGTAAAGTAATTTTAATTCATGAGATGAATTCATTGACCAGAGGAAGTTAATAGTCATGATTCTCAAAACCAAAATATCTAGTCTACTGCCTTTGGACAGTATCACTAGGACCATTTTATATGGTCCGCTTAACTCCCAAGTGGGTAAAAAAGAATACATTTGTTCATTCTCTACATATGCCAATTTTCTTCATGATACATGAATCATTCTAAACTGTTTTCTAAATTAAGTTTCTGCTTGAACAGTTTTCTTTGTGAGACAAACATTACTCCATTTTTAATAACATAATCATTAGGAATGTCTTTGCATCAACCTAAAATTGACTTCTATCCCTGGAAATGCCAATCATATTGCCAAAACTAGATGGTAGACATATCCAGTAGATTATTTTTTCATGGTAGTCAGGAAGCACTTTTTCATGTAGAGTACTTTCTGATACATTTTAATGTTTTTTTACAGGCATATATATGTATCACAAGTGATATTTGTTAGAAGTGTTTAAATGTAGGCCTTGTATCTTGTTTTAGACCAAGATTTGGATGCTTGGGCGTCCCTAGTGGCTCAGACAGTAAAGAATGCTCCTGCAAGGCGGGAGACCTGGGTTTGATCCCTGGGTTGGGAAGATACCCTGGAGAAGGGAACGGCTACCCACTCCAGTATTCTAGCCTGGAGAATTCCATGAACAGAGAAGCATGGCAAACTACAGTCAATGGGGTCTCAAAGAGTCGGACACAACTGAGTGACTTTCACTTTCACTTTTGGGTACTTACTACTGCCAGTGACTTACACCTCATTTTAAAATAGCAACAGTTGAAAAGAGCCTCCTGAAGCACTTACTCTATTCATCATTTGTTGCTATTTTAACTGTCCGTTAGATCATAGGCTTTCTGTCAGTATAGCTCCTGTTGGTACTGCTCAGAGATATATATCTGTAGAACTGCACTGTCCAAAATGGTAACCACTAGCCACCTGTAGTTATGTAAATTTATATTTAAATTAACTAAAACTAAATTAAAAGATAGTTTCCTGGTCATGCTGATCACATACCATGTCCTCAGTAGCTAGGTGCATGTGGTTAGTGACTACCATACTAGGTGGTGAAGATTTGGAACAGTTTCATCATTACAGAAAGTTCCAGTCAGCATTGTTTTAGAGCCTAGCACCATTCATAGAGAAAAGAAATAGATATTATCTGAATTAATTTACTAATCTGTCTTTAGGGAGCAGCAATCCCATTTATTTTGTATCAAATATATGAATTTAAGATTATAGCAAAGAGACTATGGAAAAAGAATTGTTAAAGAAATTTGTTTTTTTATTAAATGTTCATTCTTTAACTTTCTCTCATTCTAGACTTTTTTTTACTAAATTCCCCAAAGCTAGATCCAATTTAAAGCCTGTCACTCCATCTTTGGTTCACACTGCTAAGATCACACTGTAGTACACAATATTGTACGCTAACCACAGACCCCAAAAGAATAGAATTTATTATTTTCTTGACATTGGTGAAATTCAGCCAACCATTAATATCTATTCACTGTATAGAACTCTTTCCTTTTGGGAATATAACACTAAAATACAGAGAAATAAGTGATGAGATTCTTTCAACATGGTATTTGTAGATTTAACTGAAGTGAAAAAAACATCTTATTAAGGCACAGATTAGGGAGGACAAAAATTAAAGCATGACAATTTGAGGAAAAATTACTCATTGGCCTTTTCCCCAGTATTCTTTTATCTCAGCAATTTGCTAATCTCAGAGAATAGTTAAAAATAAGAGTATATCAGTAGAATGTGAGCTCCAAAGTTATTTAGCCCAAATTCCTCTTGGGTAGAGAGGACATGGGACCACCAGAGCTCTTCCTAAGTCTCATTAGCTAAAATTAAAAATCCTTACACTATGCTAGAGAAAAGGGACTTTTGAAATGCATTCTTGTACCAGCAAATATTTACTGAGAATTTATAAATGTCAAGCTATTGAGAGGTTTTGTTCCAAGATGAGACAGGCATAGTTTCAAAGAACACATACTTTAGATAATTGTGTTAGTTTTCCCTGTCGCAGACATACTCTTTAGCATCTACTCTAATCAAAGATAATAGGATTGTGTATGACTTAAAAGAATGTCTTCTTCATTCTTTTTAATTGACATTTTATGAAGTAACACTCATCAGCCTTTAACAGTAAAGCATGGTATTTAAGCAGTAATTGCTCTAAACATGGAAAAAATATGCCCTGAAAGAATTATATTCATTAATGTTTCCCTGGTGAAGGATTGGCCAAGTAAAAAAGTTACTGATTCCTTCCCTGAAGCTCTGAAACACAAGATGGCTGTTTAGAGACCAATTTCAGTTGGAGAATGTAAAGATGGTTTCATGTATCCACTCTTTTATTCAGCAAGTATTAATTCAGTGTTTACTGTTTAGGAACTGAACCAGATGCTTGAGATTCAACAGTATTTATTTTGTTAAACAAAGTCTCATTTTCTCCAGGAGCTCACCTTTTAGGTGAAATGATTATAAAATTTTAAAAGTATATATATATGTGTGTGTGTGTGTGTGCACGCGCACGCATGTGTGTGTGTGTGTGTATTATATATATGTTTCCTAGTGTGTTAGAAGATGATAACTGGCAAAGAGTATGTAAGTGGAGCAAGATGAGGAGTATCAGTGGAGGGAACACATTTAAATAGGATGTTCAGCATTGGCATTATTAATGTCTTCTAGCAAATGCTTGCAGAAGAAGAAGGAATCAACCATATTGAAATTTTGAAAAAGATTATGAACAGAAGGACTAGCCAGAAGTAGTGCCCTAACACAGGTTGGTACCAATCAAGGAGTCTGAGAAGTAGCCAGGAGGCCAAAGGGAGTAGAGCAGAGTAATTGAGAGGTAGAGCCACAAGAGTGTGATCAGAGAGGTAATACGTGCCAGTTCATGTAAGATCATTGTGAGGACTTTGACCTTACTCAGAGGTTATTGCAAAGCCATTTCAGGGCCTTATGCAAAGGAGAGGCACAATCATGACTCATATTTCTACTTACATTTTTCTGGACAAAATTGTCTTTATCTGATCATCCAAAGTGAATCTTATGTTGATTGTACTTAAAACAGCTATAGAAAAGAGTTGGACCTGCATTCAAGTTACAGTCACATTGTTTATTCAATAATAAATCTTTATCAAGCACACTTTATATACCCTAGTAGTGACTTCCTGGGAGAAAACTTTTATGCCAGATTTGTTGTTGTTGTTGTTTAGTCACTGAGTCATGTCCAACTCTGCTACCCCATGGACTCAAGCACACCGGGTTCCCCTGTCCTTCACTATCTCCCGGAGTTTGCTCAGATTCATTTCCATTGAGTCGATGATGTCATCTCACCATCTCATCCTCTCCATTCCCCTTCTCCTTTTGCCTTCATTGCTTTTTAAACATTTAATTCAAGTTTATATATTCATATTTCCAATTAGGTTTTATTTATGCAAAGCTATTTAATGTCTCTAAAGGAAATAGATAAGATCTAACAAAAATCAAGTAATGAGTCTGATATTTTTATTTTTCATAAGAGTCTTATAGATGAAACTTTGAAATAATTTACTGTGAGCAGATTTTTAATACTTACTTTATATCTGCTCCAAAAGAAACCGAAGAAAAATAATCAGATAGAAAGATGCCTTTTGGAAAGATAGGTAAAGACAAAGCTAATTTTTTCCTAACAGTCCTATCTGCAAAGCTGGTTTGTATCATTTCTACTGAATACATATTGGGGGAAAATTATTCACATGAAACCAACTATCACCAACAGCAGTCTGACAAAATGAGTCTATTCTGAGACATCTGCAAATTGTTTTCATCTTGAATTTCTGTCAAACCAATCTAGGGTAACTGACTATCATTAGCATGACCACATAATTCAGGAAAAGGCAGAAGCAAGTTCCTGCAAAGAAAATGTGGATAATACTAATACATTCATACTGAAAATTTTTATTCCTTAAATGTGTTGTGTTTTCACAGCACCATTTGATTTCATCTGACTTCCTTCATATTATCTTTAACACTCTTTCATTCCTCTCCTTGCACTCTAGGTGCACAGTAGAACAACTTATCACAAGAGACCAGTTTTAATTAGTTGCCTGCAGAACTATGGCTTAAAGACTTACTGGCCACATTTAAGTTCTGGCTCATTCATGGGTCAAATTGAGAATCTTGGGGGAATTCTTGAATCTGCTTTAACTCTATCTTCTCCCTTGGAAATAGGAATTATAACATCAGTCTTTAAGTACATGTATTAATAAGATAAGACAACCTGTGTTGGTCACCTAGCAAAATGCTTATGACACAATAAGTGCTGAGTAAATTTTAGATACTAGTATTATCCACCCGTTTTGTTAATATTTCTCATATCTAGATTAATTTTTATAAAGATTTTTCATTTTCCTCTGCAAGTCTAAATTCTATTCATCATCAAGTGATGGTTTGAGTTAAATTTCTTCTGTGAAATAATGACTACTTATTTTTTCCTTAAAAATATACAGTACCCTATTGCCTTTCTATTCATTTCTCATATATCATATGTTGTCGCTATGTGAGTTTTTTGCTGTTTGTAGATCATTAATCCCAAGATAGTTTGAAAGCTTCTAGAAATGTAGGACTGTATTTCTCTTATAAACTAGAGAACCTGGCACAGTATTAGATTCAGAAAGTGAAAGTGTTAGTCCCTCAGTTGTGTCTAGCTCTTTGCAATCCCAAGGACTATAGCCCACCAGGCTCCTCTGTCCCTGGAATTCTCTGGGCAAGAATACTGGAGTGGGTTGCCATTCCCTTCTCCAGGGGATCTTCATGACCCAGGGATGGAACCTGGGTCTCCTGCACTGCAGGTGGATTCTTTACCATCTGAGCCACCAGGGAAGCCTGGTTTGATTGGACTCAGAATCAAACCCAAATTTTGATGAATGTATTTTTCCTAATACAGTGATCTACATAGTGTGTGCATTAAATTTAATCTCAATGAAGTGATGAGTGAATTTTTCTGAGGCCAATGCAGTATGTGTCATAATAAACACCAGAGCACCAAATCATTCTGGCATTAATGATTGAAGTCCTGGAAAAGATATTTTACTAAAGAGTAGTGATTGTTTGTTTTTTATGGATACTGTTTTCTGTATCATTGCTCCAACTGTATTAAAACCAGGCAGATACTGGTAATCTAAGCTGACTGTGATCTCTAGAATAAATTCAGTCATTATGAAGCTTGATAAATGTGTGTGTAGAGGGAGAGATCTACACATTTCTTTCTTCCTTATGTGTCTGTGATAATAAATACATGTTAAGTGATATACACTAAATTTAATACTTGAATGTTGAAAGAGCATTTTGAAATTAAATCCACATTCTCAAAGAAGTTATATAAGAAGACTCAAAGAATATATTTCAGACCATGTATTTTAAGGATAAAATTGCAGGAAAAAAACTCCTAGATTATTATGTATTTTCTCATCTTCAGAAAACTTGAACGCAGCTGCACTCTCTGTATATGCCTGAGGTCCAAACTTCTCCATTTCTAAAGTTGCCTGCTAGAAATTGGAGATCTAATAAATCTGTTGACCCTGGTTATAAAACGTTGACTGCTACACAGTAATCAGACTACTGCTTACTCTAGAACTTAAATTATTCCAATTAAAAAGACATTTAAAATTTCTCTATTTAAACAGAAAAATGAAGTGAGGATAAATTTTCAAATATCTAAGTCTTCTTCCCTCCCAGTGAAAGGTCAAATGAAAAAATAGAGTATGTTATAGAACCATATGGTTGTTCTAGACAACCAAAATGGTTAGGAATTAGGAGGTATACTTCTACTTTGTTTCAAAATAACATCATTTTCAGGGAATTATGTGATTTTATTGGCTTTAAACATGAAATCACTCAAATATCGGGATAATTACTTTTTGCATTGATGACAAATATGTTATTTTACTTGGCACTAATAATTTTGTTTGGTTTTATGATGCTGCAAGTTCAAGAAATAGTGACCTTCATTATTAATTCTGTCTTAATAATTTATTAACCTATCATAACTAAAAGTTATAGTTTTACTTTTATTTTAAATCTTCCAAACTTGCTGCAATTTATGTCAAAGAGTGTTCTGCCTATGTTTTCCTCTAGGAGTTTTATAGTATCTAGTCTTACATTTAGGTCTTTAATTTATTTTAAGTTTATTTTTGTATGTGGTAAAAGAGAATGTTCTAATTTCATTCTTTTACATGTAGCTGCCCATTTTTTCTCAGCACCATTTATTGAAAAGACTGTCTTTTCTTCATTTCATAGTCTTGACTCCTTTGTCTTAGATTAATTGATCATAGGTGTGTGATTTTATTTCCAGGCTTTTTATCCTGTGCCATTGATCTATATTATTGTTTTTGTGCCAGTACTATATTGTTTTGATGACTGTAGCTTTGTAGTACAGTCTGAAGTCAGGAAGCCTGATTCTTCCAGGTCTGTTTTTCTTTCTCAAGAGTGCTTTGGCTATTTCAGGTCTTTTGTATTTCCATACAAATTAAAAGATCTTTTGTTCTATTTCTGTGAAAATATTTGCTTGTTTTTACAAATTTATCATTTATTTTGTGGACCACTATATTGATTAACTTTAAACTCTTAAAATGGTTTATATCTGCCCTGTATTAAAAATGTCATAGCTGATATAATTTAATATTAACTAATTTAAATTATAAATATATACATGCTTAGACATAGAGATTACCCTACTGAGAGTATATCCTACAGTAGCACTCATAGATATGCGTAATATATATAAATATGTGTTTATTTATGTAAAAGATATTTATACATAAATATATCCATAAATATCTATATATCAATTCATAGAATATGTATAAGATGATCAGCCAAAATTCATCAATAATTAATTTCTCCATTTTAATATGACTACCCAAATGAACTTTGTGGATAGGAATTAGGCAGCCAAGGCTTGGGAATGAAGTTGACTTTAATCTTTAATTTCTCCTATATTGTTAAATATTTTATTATGAGTATAAATTTTTTATAAATAAACAATATTGACATAATTTATATTTTGCTCTTTACTTTTTTCTAGGTATAAAAAATGTTTGATTCATATGAAATAAATCCTAACTTCAGAAAATAAAAAGATAGGAATTAGACTGCAAAATTTTTGTTATAGTTTTAAGAATAAAAGGTGAATGTATTAAATGTATTAAGGACATATATTTTTTGTTTTCACCAGTTAGAGAAAAGATTACAGTTGGCACTTTTTGTCATTTTCATAAGAGGTCTGTAAATCTACACAATTTCATAAATTTAGAATGACATTTGAAAGTATATCTTTCTGTGTACAGCTTTGTTGTCCTACTGTCAATTTTGACTGATAATAATTAGGTGTGGAGTTATAAAGAATGGTGAGGATTTTTTGTTTGTTTGTTTGCTATTTATTTATTTTTTTAATAAATTTATTTATTTTAGTTGGGGGCTAATTACTTTACAATATTGTAGTGGTTTTTGCCATACATTGACATGAATCAGCCATGGGTTTACACGTGTTCCCCATCCTGAACCCCACTCCCACCTCCCTCCCCATCCCATCCCTCTGGGTCATCCCATTGCCCCAGCCCTGAGCATTTGTCTCTTGCATCGAACCTGGAATGGTGTTCTGTTTCACATACGATAATATACATGTTTCAATGCTATTCTCCCAGAAAGTCCCACCCTCACCTTCTCCCTCAGAGTCCATAAGAGTGTTCTATGCATCTGTGTCTCTTATTCTGTCTCGCATATAGAGTTATCGTTACCATATTTCAAATTCCATATATATGCATTAGTATACTGTATTGGTGTTTTTCTTTCTGGCTTACTTCACTCTGTATAATGGGCTCCAGTTTCATCCATCTCAATAGAACTGATTCAAATGTATTCTTTTTAATGGCTGAGTAATATTCCATTGTGTGTATATACCACAGCTTCCTTATCCATTCGTCTGCTGATGGACATCTAGGTTGCTTCCATGTCCTGGCTATTGTAAACAGTGCTGCGATGAACATTGGGGTACACGCGTCTCTTTCAATTCTGGTTTCCTCAGTGTGTATGCCCAGCAGTGGGATTGCTGGGTCATATGGCAGTTCTATTTCCAGTTTTTTAAGAAATCTCCACACTTTTCTCCATAGTGGCTGTACTAGTTTGCGTTCCCACCAACAGTGTAAGAGGGCTCCCTTTTCTCCACACCCTCGCCAGCATTTATGCTTGTAGAACTTTTGGATAGCAGCCATTCTGACTGGTGTGAAATGGTACCTCATTGTGGTTTTGATTTGCATTTCTCTAATAATGAGTGATGTTGAGCATCTTTTCATGTGTTTGTTAGCCATCTGTATATCTTCTTTGGAGAAATGTCTGTTTAGTTCTTTGGCCCATTTTTTGATTGGGTCGTTTATTTTTCTGGAATTCAGCTGCAGGAGTTGCTTGTATATTTTTGAGATTGTTTGTCTGTTGCTTCGTTTGCTATTATTTTCTCCCATTATGAAGGCTGTCTTTTCACCTTGCTTATAGCTTCCTTTGTTGTGCAAAAGCTTTTAATTTTAATTAGGTCCCATTTGTTTATTTTTGCTTTTATTTCCGATATTCTGGGAGGTGGGTCATGGAGGATCCTGCTGTGATTTATGTCAGAGAGTGTTTTGCCTATGTTTTCCTCTAGGAGTTTTATAGTTTCTGGTCTTACATTTAGATCTTTAATCCATTTTGAGTTTATTTTTGTGTATGGTGTTATAAAGTGTTCTAGTTTCATTCTTTTACAAGCGGTTGACCAGTTTTCCCAGCACCACTTGTTAAAGAGATTGTCTTTTCTTCATCATATATTCTTGCCTTCTTTGTCGAAGATAAGGTGTCCATAGGTGCGTGGATTTATCTCTGGGCATTCTATTTTGTTCCATTGATCTATATTTCTATCTTTGTGCCAGTACCATACTGCCTTGATGACTGTGGCTTTGTAGTAGAGCCTGAAGTCAGGCAGGTTGATTCCTCCAGTTCCATTCTTCTTTCTCAAGATTGCTTTGGCTATTTGAGGTTTCTTATATTTCCATACAAATTGTGAAATGATTTGTTCTAGTTCTGTGAAAAATACTGTTGGTAGCTTGATATGGATTGCATTGAATCTGTAGATTGCTTTGGGTAGTATACTCATTTTCACTATATTAATTCTTCCAATCCATGAACACGGTATATTTCTCCATCTGTTTGTGCTCTGTGATTCACCACTACTATTCAACATAGTTTTGGAAGTTTTGGCCACAGCAGTCAGAGCTGAAAAAGAAATAAAAGGAATACAGATAGGAAAAGAAGAAGTAATACTCTCACTGTTTGCAGATGACATGATCCTCTACACAGAAAACCCTAAAGATTCTATCAGAAAATTACTAGAGCTAATCAATGAATATAGTAAAGTTGCAGGATATAAAATTAACACACAGAAATCCCTTGCATTCCTATACACCAATAATGAGAAAACAGAAAAAGAAATTAAGGAAACAATACCATTCACCATTGCAACAAAAAGAATAAAATACTTAGGAATATATCTACCTAAAGAAACAAAAGACTTATATATAGAAAACTATAAAACACTGATGAAAGAAATCAAAGTATTTTTTTTTAAGTGACTTGGATACAGGTGGAAATTGTCAAGCCTTTTCTCAGAATGCCTGAGTAGAACATCAAGATCACAAACTAATTTTTTTTCAGTTTCTTGAGTTAAAGAAAAGGTCTCTATGTTATAAAGGCAATTTGTTAAAAAGTAAGAACACAAATCTCTTTGAACCTACGTTAAAGGGCACACCGACCAAAACATTAGTTTGCTCTCCTAATAGCATTTAGAAGCAAAATTTCTCCATTTTAATGAGACTACCCATAATGAATCTATTCAACTTTCATAAACACTTGACTAATGCCAAAAACATTATTTAATGATGTTAACCAATGTCCCTAGTATATTGAAAATATGTATTTCTATTACTTCATGAATCCAAAAGGGAAGAAATCAGAATATAACTTTGAATATAAATGTAGAAAATAACCATATGTCTTAATTTTTCTCATTAAGTTAATGATCCCTAAAATCCTGGAACATAAGCCAAATATATATTTTTATGTATTTTTGAACATTTCTATGATGTGATTATGTAGATAATTATATTGATGGATTCCATTTTTTTAATCCAAAGAATGATTTTTTTTTACCATGTAGAGTGCTGAAAAGATATTTTTTTGAAGAGAACATCTCTGCAAGTTCCTCTACCTTATTATTTTTAGATTTTTGCTAACTTGATTTTTCTATAGTTCTTTGGTAAAAGAAATGAATAAAGTCACTGTTTTTTATTCATTCTTAATATCTTGTCATTTTTGTTGGCTTTCAAAAGCCACAGGAAATACCTTTGATTACAATGCTTGTGCTGTTGTGGCAACATCACATTTACACATTTCAAGTTTTCTGGTTTCTTAGTGGCAAGTTGACTATACTGGACCCCTTTACCCTTCAATAGCAATGATTCATTTTAAGAGTAGATATATTTTCTGAGTATGAATTTGCCTTTCCAGAATGCAGGATGTCAAACAGTAACACTATCTGAGAGCCTGAAGAATGGTGCACCAGATCAGGATCTCATATAATTCATGTCAGACTGAGACACTCAGTTTACAGCAAAAGAGGAGTGAGAGTGAACACATGACCATGAGACCAAAGGCCACATTGTACCACCCACAAACTCTCAGCCTGACAGAGCAAAGCAATGGAATTGTGAAGCCAAACTGAGGTGCCAGTTTGGAGATGATTCCCCCTAGGATAGAGCACTGTCCTCCAGAATGCAGTGTATCTTTGAAATCAAGAGTTGGAAAATTTTTATGTAAGGAGATAGACAATAAACATTTCAGATTTTGCAAGCCATGTGGTCTCTGTTACAACTACTTTGTCGCTGTAGTGCTGAAGCAGCCTTAAATAATGTGTAAGTGAGAGTATAAGGTTAAGTTCCATTAAAACTTTATTTACATAAATAGGCAACAGGGGGCTTCCTTGGTGGCTCAGTGGTAAAGAATCTGCCTGCCAATGCGGAGGACACGCGCTCAGTCCCTGGTCTGGAAGACCCCACATGCTGCAGATCAACTAAGCTTGTGGACTACAACTACTGAGCCAGTGCTCTAGAGCCCACAAGCCGCAACTACTGAAGCACGAGCGCCTTAGAGCCGGTGCTCTGCAATGACAGAAGCCACAGCAATGAGAAGCTCGCACACTACACCTAGAGCAAGACTGCATGCAGCAAGGAAAACCCAGGGCTGCCAAAAATAAAAATAAAAAAATAAATCTTTAAAAAAAGTGGGGGGCAACAGGATGGATTTGGCCTGAGGGCCAATGCCTGCACTGGATCTATGGCCTTTATTTGTATATGGGTTCAGGAATCAAGAGGTTAAAGTCTTTATGACCCCATTTACTATCATTCCTAGTAATCTTCTTGAGAAATTTGTATTTTGTGTCTGCACAACTCAGTGCTTCTCCTGAGATAGATCTTCCATGTTAAATGGCTCAGATCCCTCGTGTCTCTTGACTCTGGGGCCTTTTCCACAACTTTGATTGTCTTCCAGTTTTCACTTGAGGAGAGTTAGGGGCCCTCTTATGCAAGAAACCTAATTCTAGATCATGATTCTGGAACTTCTGTATATGTCCATAAGGTATTAAATATTATGCAATTAAGTAAGATGTTCACATTCACCCATTTAAAGTTTTTTTTTTTGCTCACATCAGTATTCTCTTTAATAGTTTGTATGAATGAGACTTAACTTGGAAACATGCTGTTTTTGAGGGTTATGCTTATTTAAAACATTCCATAGAATCTTCTTAGATTGACTCTCTTGAGGCTGTTTCAGAAAATGAGAATAATAATAATGAATGAAACTGAAAATGGACGAAAAGCAAGCTTATGAAGAATATACTCACATCTAATAAGTTAGGCTGTAAATTATAAAGTAGTAGATACAAATCAGGTTTGAGTCACCAGACCACTGGTCTCTTTTCTGGCAGGAAACCAGTAGGATCCATCAGTGCAACTCATGTAACTCAGCTTTCATGTAGAGCTCATGGCAGGCACCTGAGAGCAGGGGAAGGCTTTGAAACATAGTATCTCTGCCTCCTCAGAAGACAATTTCTTTTGAAGAATTGGTGCAGTGTTTGCCCCAAGATATTTAACATCCCTCTCAGGCTCAATACTTGAGGTTTATTGTTTGCATTTAAAATCTGGTTAAGTTGCTGGAGCTATGGTTGCTAGGAAACCAGCATTATTTGGAGGCTGCTTTACCATCTCTCTTCTAGTCACGCCCTTAATTAGGAAGAGCCATCAGGCTGCAAACTTTTGACTCAGGTGTTTTCCTCTTTAAAAGGTCATGGAGAATAAACACCACTTTCTCACCTTTTCCACTTCTCTATATTCAAAAGCTGTTTGTGTAATACATCCCATTGTTGTCATGATTAAATTCTCTTTATTAAATAGATTCCCATCTCTCCCATTGTACTTAGCATTTAAAAATTTCTCCTGATGTGTATTTCCATTGTGAAAGAAAAAGCAGTGTTCATTTATAAGTACAACTAAAGGGTTAACATTTACAGTTGGCAATATAAATAGCAGAGACCTTTAAAGGAGAGTTAATTAAGTAAACAAATCACAGTAATATGCTTTTACTGCTTTTTTTTTCACATTGGCAACATTTGGGGTCCTGGATAGATATTTACTATTTCCAGTATGAGGTTTAGAATAGTTTCTTTGTTGTCATTTCCTCTTTTTACCTCCCCTCTAAAATAATTTTATTTTCTCAAGTTGTTGGGCTGTAGCACTACCAATTTTCTGAAATAGTAAGAACATGATATTCCAATTCAATATTCTTAAAAGGTTGGACAGAGCTTAATAGCTTGAGAAAATAATATCAGCAAATTATGCATATTGCCATCTATACCAGTCATGCAGATTACAGAATCTTGGATTAGCATTTACTCAAAGGATAGAAGAATGAGATTTATAAAGACATTTAATACATTTCACATCTCCTTATTATAAACATGCTGAATTTTCAAGAAAAGATATGGCAGAATGTGTTCCGAGGCCATATCTGTACATGGCAAGTGACAACAGAGCTGAACAGTCTGCTAATGTTTCAGGGGATCAGAGAATGTTCATTTATCCAACAAGCTCCTCTAACAGGAACTTTGCTAATGGCCAAGGGTAAGATGAAAAAGCAATTATGCTTCCTTTACTGAGGGAACTTTTATTCCAGTTAAAAGAAAAAAAAAGGACATGTACACAGGAAGGATAAATAAAATATATTTACTGAGGGCAAAGACTGATTATTTGTACCCAGAAGCTAAAGAGGATGCCTTGTGAATGCTTTGTTTATTCTGGACTGCTATGTATACAGTCACAAAATAATATAATCCCTTGGACACAGAACAGAATGAAAACTATCTTATCATTTATTTCCTCAATTATTCCATTTAAGAGCTTATGTGACTCTTCTTACATGAGATATCAATATTACTCAAAGTATAGCATTTCTGAACACACCTTTGTAAATCACCTTGAAGTCTGTCACTTACTCTTTGAAGATCCTTTATCATGGCATATATATACATAAAATTTGAAGTTGAATTTAGGTGTAAACCATTGAATATCATTTAAAGATGAGTCTGGTGTATATTATGGGTCATTCCTGAGTGTGGTTTTATTATAAATCTAATACATGATTTAAAGTAATGAGATGCTAAGGGATTTTATTCTAATCCATGGAAAGCAAACCCTTCTACGAAAAAGAATAAAACCAAATTGCCAATTGCCAACATCGTTTAAATAAGTATGTGACTTGTAAAGTGTCAGTCTTTTATGCATGTATCAACTGTGCTTCCCCTGACAAACTGTATTACATTTAATTCCCTTATAGACTTTGAATTAAAAATTGATAGTATTTTTCCTTTTGTTTTTTCTGTTAGGAGGCTCATAGCAAAATCGATGACTTATATTTCAGGAAATTTTTGTATGCATTCCTGGGTAGTTTACCTTGAATCTCATTTTCTATTTATCTTATTTTTCCTTTTTTGTTCTTGTTATCTATTTCTATGCCATTGCTGAAGGAAAGTTACATGGCTCAAAATAGCCTGGAGTTAAAACTCCCCTCCAGGTCCTCCCCACCATTCTATGCAAAACAAAGAACTTGCTCACCCAAAGGAAAAAAAAAAAAAGGACATTAAGGTTGATTACGCCCAGCTCCCAGCTGGCCCAGCCTCTGGCCAATCTCCAGAATTCCTTGCCCCAGCCGTTTAAGAGATAACTATCTGAACAACCTTGGAGAACAGGCCCCCTTAAGAGGGTAGTTTTCCACATATATGCTTATATATACTTACTCTTTTCTTGGGTTAGGGCAGCAGCTCACTAATCTGACTGCTGCCCCTTCTCACCTCAATAAAGGTGATCTGTTCCTGTAAAGTGCTGATCTCATTCTTTTTCTGAACCTCACCTTCTCTAACTCCCTTACCCTACAATTGCAGTACATACATTTTTTAATTATTTCAAATTTCTTTGAAACAAATGTTTTTTTCTTTATAGATACATCTTATAATTTGTGGATTGTAATTCATCTTTCGTTTAAGGAAATAATAGGGAAGTGACAATAATTAGGATATTATTCAGTGAAAAATCAGTGGAAGGGTCAAGGAGGTTATGTATTTCATCAAATCTAGCTTAACAGTAAATAAGTATAATTCATTTGGAATTTATAATAGATATTAAAAAATTAGCATAATATTAAGCAACAACAACAATTTGATTTGCTATATTGTAAAGATTAACAGTGCACAAGCTAGATACATTTCCTAATTTCCAGAACGTGAATGTGTTATGGAAGTCATAAACACTATTTCATTTACTTTATGAGTACAGACATAATTTAAAAGGATCCATTTTCAAAATAAGAGGAAATATGTCTCTGTGTACACTTTGCTGCACGCAGACATATATGTTTAATTATGCGTGCAAGCTATTATCAACCAATTTGGGTATAAAGAGATAGGGCTTAGTCTCCTTGAAATTTTATGAAATATGGAGTTTATACTTGCAAAGAAATAGAGGAAAACAACAGATTGGGAAAGACTAGAGATCTCTTCAAGAAAATTAGAGATACTAAAGGAACATTTCATGCAAAGATAAGCTCGATAAAGAACAGAAATGGTATGGACCTAACAGAAGCAAAAGATATTAAGAGGTGGCGAGAATACACAGAAGGACTGTACAAAAAAGATCTTCATCACCCAGATAATTACGATGGTGTGATCACTCACCTAGAGCCAGACATCCTGGAATGTGAAGTCAAGTGGGCCTTAGAAAGCATCACTATGAACAAAGCTAGTAGACGTGATGGCATTCCAGCTGAGCTATTTCAAATCCTGAAAGATGATGCTGTGAAAGTGCTGCACTCGATATGCCAGCAAATTTGGAAAACTCAGCAGTGGCCACAGGACTGGAAAAGGTCAGCTTTCGTTCCAATCCCAAAGAAAGGCAATGCCAAAGAATGCTCAAACTACCACACAATTGCACTCATCTCACATGCTAGTAAGGTAATGCTCAAAATTCTCCAAGCCAGGCTTCAGCAATACGTGAACCGTGAACTTCCAGATGTTCAAGCTGGTTTTAGAAAAGGCAGAGGAACCAGAGATCAAATTGCCAATATCCGCTGGATCATCGAAAAAGCAAGAGTTCCAGAAAAACATCTATTTCTCCTTTATTGACTATGCCAAAGTCTTTGACTGTGTGGATCACAATAAACTGTGGAAAATTCTGAAAGAGATGGAAATACCCGACCATCTGACCTGTCTCTTGAGAAATCTGTATGCAGGTCAGGAAGCAACAGTTAGAACTGGACATGGAACAACAGACTGGTTCCAAATAGGAAAAGGAGTACGTCAAGGCTGTATATTGTCATCCTGCTTATTTAACTTATATGCAGAGTACATCATGAGAAATGCTGGGCTGCAAGAAACACAAGCTGGAATCAAGATTGCCAGGAGAAATATCAATAACCTCAGATACGCAGATGACACCACCCTTATGGCAGAAAGTGAAGAAGAACTAAAGAGCCTCTTGATGAAAGTGAAAGAGGAGAGTGAAAAAGTTGGCTTAAAGCTCAACATTCAGAAAACTAAGATCATGGCATCTGGTCCCATCCCTTCATGGGAAATAGATGGAGAAACAGTGGAAACAGTGTCAGACTTTATTTTTTTGGGCTCCAAAATCACTGCTGATGGTGATTGCAGCCATGAAATTAAAAGACGCTTACTCCTTGGAAGGAAGGTTATGGCCAACCTAGATAGCATATTTAAAAGCAGAGACATTACTTTGCCAACAAAAGTCCGTCTCATCAAGGCTATGCTTTTTCCAGTGGTCATGTATGGATGTGAGAGTTGGACGGTGAAGAAAGCTGAGCGCCGAAGAATTGATGCTTTTGAACTGTGGTGTTGGAGAAGACTCTTGAGAGTCCCTTGGACTGCAAGGAGATCCAACCAGTCCATCCTAAAGGAGATCAGTCCTGGGTGTTCATTGGAAGGACTGATGTTGAAGCTGAAACTCCAATACTTTGGCCACCTCATGCGAAGAGTTGACTCATTGGAAAAGACCCCAATGCTGGGTAGTATTAGGGGCAGGAGGAGAAGGAGACGACAGAGGATGAGATGGTTGGATGGTATCACTGACTCGATGGACATGGGTTTGGGTAGACTCCGGGAGTTGGTGATGGACAGGGAGGCCTGGCGTGCGGCAATTCATGGGGTCGCAAAGAGTCAGACACGACTGAGCAACTGAACTGAACTGAACTGAACTGATACTTGCATTAGTGAAGTGGGGTGATGTTCATACCATTGTATGATGATGATGCAGTATTTACAGGCATGTCTTTCCACAAGTTGTTTGAGTTTCATAAAATAGATCCAAACTCAAATCAATATTCAAGATCCATTTTCATCTCACTTAAGACAGTGTTATATGGTAGTAGGATTAAACATCTGAATCGTTACATGTTATGTATTGTGCAAAAATTTTCATCAATTCACAGACCTACCGTAGAATTTTAGGTTTAGAAGACAGCTGATTACACAGACAGCATGATGATACATACTTTCTTATTTTCAAAAAATAGTATTAACTAATAGTAATGAGTGGTTTAGTTGTAGAAGTAGAAATAAAATTAGTAGTGATAACAGTTGAGGATTATATGCAAATAACTATTAGTCTTGTGGTTCTATGAAACATATTTAGTGATTTGCCTTATTGGGTCAGAATATGAAGCGCATATGCACAGAAAAGTGAAATGAAAAGGCTATGGTAATAAGTTCTTAAAGCTCTTCATCTCTAAATGATTTTAATATGTATGTGGCAGAGGAGGCTGTGTAATTAGCAAAACAAGGTGGAAAACCTATGAATGATAAAGTGCAATTTGCAATGATAGAGGAACAGATCTTTGTGTGTGTATGTATACATATGTGTGCACATATGTATCTGTGTGTTCTTTGTAATCCTGAATTGATGATTTATCCGTAAACTTGCTCATGTTCCTAAGAATACAGTGCAGCAATAAAGGATACCTAAATTGAGACATACAAAAACAAAACCCAACTAAAGTAATTAAATTTAAGATGGAAAATTGTTTAATAGCCTTGTCATATTTTACACAGCTGGAGCAGTTGGTATCTGGAGGGGGAAATGATGCTAAAGATATGCAAAAGGAGCCAATAAGCAAAATAATACTGGTACAGTGTGGGAGGCAATGCATGAGTAGGAATCATCAAGATTGCAACTGTTTGCTACTCCCTTTTATCATCTCCATGTACTGCTTTCAGAAGTCCTTTGTCCTCTGTTGCTGCAGGGAGTTTTAAAATATGCAGACGGATGAAGTCTTAGAAATTCTTAAGAGAGAAGTTTTCATAGAAATTAGCTTCTGGGTTTGAACCCTGCTACACATTCCATCTTTCTGTTAAGAATAACTTCTTACATTGATATTGTTAATAAGCTTGGCTGGCAAATCTGGAGTTAGGTCTTCTGAACAAATTTTAAGAAAGGGCTGTGACAATGCCTCCACTTGCATTAGGAGAGAAATTGAATAGAATCACTTTTCCTTTTTCACCTGCCTTCACCAGTGAAAAGCATTGATAGTATGGAATTTGTCTCATTCCTCTCTGTGGCTATGACTGTCCTTACCCTCCCAGCCTTACTTCTTCAGCTACTGTTAATATATCCTTGTTTATCAAGGGGCTTTCCTGGTGCCTCAGATGGTAAAAAAATATCTGCCTGCAATGCAGGAGACCTGGTTCATCCCTGGGTTGGGAAGATCCCTTGGAGAAGGGAATGGCTACCCACTCCAGTATTCTTGCCTGGAGAACTCCATGGACAGAGGAGCCTGGTGGGCTACAGTCCATGGGGTTGCAAAGAGTCTGACATGGCCAAATGGCTAACACACATCCACACTTAATTTTATAGGAAAGCTCTGTGTTATGAATTTCTTTGTATGGGGTTTCTTTGCTTTCGTTACTTGTTGGGATCATTTGCTGACACCTTTCTGACTGAACAACAACTCCAATTGTAGTGCTAGGAATCATGATGGGAAGTCAGTGTCCTCCCCATTTCATGAAGTAGTCAATATAATCTGTTTTAAACTGTCTGTTGGATTCAACTTTATGGTCATTGACCCCTAGAGTCCTGGTGCTGAGATAAGGGCACTGACCTAAGAGAAGCCCAGAGACTCCAGTTTACTTTTATTTCTGCTGATCAAACCTGCTTATCTCAACCCAGGATGTACATGCCTCCCAGTGCTTGACTTTCACTCTACATGGCCATAGATCTGACATATATGTATCTACAGTCTATTGAAAGTTAGTATGTCTATATTTACTTAAAATATGCCGGAATATTGCTGCTAGTTTCATATCTATAGCATAAGCTCAGAATCCCTAGTAGGTGCTCAACACATATTTATGAATAAATTATTGATGGACTTTTAAGTTGGTGCCACTGTGTTGCATGCTTTAGTGATATCCTGGTAAATGATGGCTACCTGTGAACAACAGTTTAGGGGTGGAGCCCAAGGCTGAGGAGCTGACATACGAAAAACTGAATCCATGGCCTTGCCGTTGTGAGTACAGAATCTCAGTTAACAAGATAAGATCTTGGAAAAACATTGTATTTTTTTTGCTGGTACCAGTGTCAGATGCACCCTAAGTGGTCTCATCCCTGAACTCCCCTTGAGACTTCTTCAACATGACCTTCTTAGGTTGCAAACTCTAGTTTGAGTAAACCTCATGCAACCGAAGTCATATGTTCACAGAAACTGGTATAATCACAGGAGGTCAAAGTGTTCTATTTTGCAGCTGAATTTCAAAGTGAGCTGGATAATTTTATGACCAGCAGTAAAACTAGTAGTTATGAGAGCTAAAATAAAAAAGCTAATCAGATCTCATGCTTCAGGATATAAACTTGTCACCATAAGCATTAACAAGATTTTTTCCCCCCTTAGATGGCCATGCAGTATGTTATAGAGGATTTTCACTTTTTTAGTCATCTGAGCCATGTGTTTGTTCCTGGGAAAATTTAATTCATCACGCATTTATTAGATGCCTGCTGTGCACAAAGCACCATCCTAGGCAAAATTTTCATAGGACTGAGAGGCTTGAAAAATAGAAATAGACATAATCTAGTTGCAGATGGAAATGTACGCAACCAGAATCTACATCAATGACTCCAAGGCATCAAGAGTCATATAATTTCTAGGAATTCTTATTGAAAAAGGGACCTAATATTCTTTGGGGCAACTGTCAATGGGATATTATGATCAGGAGTTACTTCTCAATTAAAATCTTTATCAAAGGCTGAGGTGAAGAGTATCCATTCAACTCTGGAGAGGGTTCTATATCACAACCCTAAATGCCAGGGGATATTTAAGGGACCATATTTGAGAGTAGAAGATTAGGAAAATCCTAGTTTGCTTTAACCTGGTCTGAATTTCTTATCTAAGTAAGCTTTAAATCTAAAAAAAATAAAGCAAATATCTCTTTAGGAGATTTTTTAAAATGTGCAATTTCTTAGAGGGTGAACCTATCTCTGTGATAACTTTGTCATATCTGAAGGAAAATTTTCTTCTATCAATGGCAGAAAGAACCATAATTTTAAGTGGGAGTTCATCAGGAATACCAGAGAGTGGAGAAGAAAAGTGATGCCAGGAAGCTCAAGGCATTAGGGAGGAGAAGAGAAATAAAGCATAGGCAAGGTTGAATTCTAGATTCTAGAGAAGACCCTGATAGTGAGAAATACCATTGCAAACATCCAGTATCAAGTTACCCCTGCTACATGGAGGGAGACAGGAAATTATGACCAACTCTATTTTCACTGTGGCAATAAAGCAGTTAAAGAGGAAGAAGGCTTTCTAGACAAGAGTTTGGACTATGAATTCTAAAAGGGTGGGGTAAGGGCTTCCGTGTTGCTAGTACAGCCTACACTTCAGCTACAAAAACAGGTCTACTATAGAAAATGGAATAAAATTAGGTGCTATATGATAGAGGAGCAATGAATGGGCCATGGAATTTCAAGAAAAACAGCAACTAGTTTTGAGTGGAAGGGTGAGGGAAAGCTTCCAGAGAAGATGATATTTTAATAAAGATAAAAGGGTAAGTAGAATTTCAAGTGATGGAGAAGGCATTACAGTGTAGGACATTCCAGTGTAAGCAGATAACACTAGCAACAAAAGAGTTTAATCATTCCTGTTTTTCGGGAAAGGACTAACACTGCAGTGGCAGTGAAATTGAACTATAGTGCTCTTTGTTAGAGAAGATGAGACTGGAAACTTAATCTCACGTTTGTAATTTCTTTAGTGGACAGTAGGGAGTCTATAAATAGAGAATGGCTATGATTTGAAGTATTTTTAAGGACATAAATCTGTAAGCATTGTGAAGCTTGGCAATGAGAATTAAGAGACAAGAAATAGATGATTCTCATTGCCTAGAAAAATATTCTCTCATTTTTTGCTTAATTAGAGTAGGGGCTTACCAATGGGCTTTGGCTTAGACATTCACTTATCCTAGGAGCCTTCATGATCCTCAGCTCTGGATTAGGACTAAATTGTTAAAATATTGATCTATTTGTCATTATCTACCTTACACTATCAACATCATTAAAACAAGTGTCTTGTCTGCCTTATTCTCTACCCATAATTTTTATGTTCCTGGCCTTAGTGGATACTTACTCCAATTTTTTGAATAAGTAAAAATGCATGAATGCGTTGAACATGTCAGTTAGGAGACATCAGAAGAATAGTGATGATGGAAATGAAAAACATGAGAAATATACTGAAAATACTATCCAAAAGATTGGAGATATGTAAGATGTAGAAAGGCAGGTTTAAAGTTGTCTCCTATGTATCTATCTTTATTGATACTACTACAATGATACAGTTAGAGTTTTATTTTCTTTCAGACAGAATCTCTTCCCTGTATAAAAATTTTGTTCCAAGTGTTTGGAGATTTCTTATTAATTTTAGAAATGGGGTCATGGTCTCCCCATATATGTACCCTCCATTCTGATTCCTCAATTGAAAAGACGTGAATAAGATTCTGGTGCCAACTAAATAGGGTCTGATACTCTTCTTGGCTATAATTCCTTATCATCCTGCAATTCTGATGGAAAGAGAATTCAGGATTTGGGATGTTTAGTTTTGATGCTGTTGACATCTGAATCTCCCAAAATTATTTCTATACCCTTTCTCTGTATTCAAGTAATATATCTGATTTTGTTGTTGCTGTTTAGTCATTAAGTCATTCTTTTGCAACCCTGTGGACTATAGCCTGCCAGCCTCCTCTCTCCATAAGATTTCTCAGGGAAGAATACTGGAGTGGGATGACATTGCCTTCTCCAGGGGATCTTCCCAACCCAGGGATCAAACCGGCATCTCCTGCATTGCAAGCAGATTCTTTACCACTAAGCCATCTGGGAAGCCCCAATATAGCTGAGAAAGGTAAAATGCTTACTGAATTTTCTAGAATAAAGGGTTTAAGTCTGTGAAAGTTTGTAACATTGGCATTATAGTAATAGAATAATCAAATAGTCCACAGATATTGTCCTAAAAAACATGAAAGTGTCTAACCTGTACCCAGTTTCAGGGAGTTAGTTGTGGTGCCTGGGGTAGAAGTTGTCTTCCATTTAAGGTACCTGTTTTGAGGTAGAAAAATTGAATAGGATTACTATATATTGTAAGAGGTTTCAGCACATTTATTGTAATCAAAATTTATTGTTTCAAGGAAAAATAGAAAAAAATCTTAAGTATTATTTTTTAAAAAGTTAACTTTTATTGAAAAAACACCTGCCTAATTTGATAGCAAATATCGAATGAAAAACTGACATTCTGAAAGTGATTCAAAATCTGAAATAATTAAATTCTTAATTTAGATTGGAATTATTGTAACTGGTCATATTTTTCTGCACATTAATCTAAAAGAGTTTTGTATTTGGATTATTTCCGTCTTGTGTACCCAGCCACTTGGCAATTTAGCCATTGAAAATGCACCTGCTTCTCAGATTGGCAAAGCAACAATTTACTGTGAAGAATCAGTTGTTTTGAATGGCTAATTGGTTACAGGTGCAATGAATTAACCATCTGCCTTAGAGATTGACTCATCTAAGAGAAGGAAAATCCCTTTCCTTTCTGTCACTTTGGGAGCACGTTAGGGAGATATGATTATAACTTGGAAATTGCAGATGCTGTGGTGGTGGGTGGGGTGAGGTGAGTGGGAGGAAAAGAAAGCACATTCAAAGCTTAATCAGAACATTGCAGAGTCTTATGTGAGACTAGTTTATCAACTTTTATCAGTAATCTAATAACCTTTTGAGTGAAACCTCCAACCAGCTCAAAGTATAAAATATTTGGCCTATATCTGGAAGAGAACATGTAACCCCATAGATGGATTTACACCAGCACATTTGATTATGCCTTGGTTTATGTTTTTATTTTCTAGCTGTTCTTTCTTGGTTAAAATTTAATTTTCAAAATATTCTGAACATTTATGACATTAATCTATCGATGTGCTCTAATATTTAAAAATGGGCTTCCCAAGTGGCTCAGAGGTAAAGAATCTGCCTGCCAGTGCAGAAGACGTAAGAGGCACGGATTCGATCCTTGGGTGGGGAAGATCCCCTGGAGAAGGAAATGGCAAACCACTCCAGTATTCTTTCCTGAGAAATCCCATGAACAGAGAAGCCTGGTGGGCTACAGGCTACGGGGTTGCAAAGAGTTGGACATGACTCAGTGACTAAGCAACAACAAATATTTAAAAGCAAATCTTCAGATGACTTTTTGACTGCTCAGTTGAGGTGAATCGTAACAATTTTAAATGGGCAACGATCACTTTTTTTTTTCCCCTGGATGATCACAATCTCTTGAATCCAAGATGGTAAAAGGAAGTTCTTGTTAGCTAGCAAATGTCAATCTGCATTGGGTGACTAGATGGGGAATGACTAGGTAATTTGGTCTAACTTTACCTCTTTGCCTGCAGATAAACACTTCATTTTCCTTGCCCATAACATAATTCATGTTTTATATGTTGTTTACTGTGCTTAACTTTTAATAGACATTAAATATCTAAGAGTTCCATTTGGCTTAACATGCTTCCATGTTAACACGTTTCCTCAATTAGTTGTCAGAGATTCACAGAGTTCTGTAATGAGTCCTATAATGAATTCCAGGCTTTCCTGGTGACTCAGATGGTAAATAATCCACATGCAGTGCAGGAGACCTGGATTCGAACTCTGGGGGAGAGGAGACCCCCGGAGAAAGGAATGGCAGCCCACTCTAGTATTTTTGCCTGGAGAATCCCATGGACATAGGAGTCTGGTGAGCTCTAGTCCATGGGGTCGCAAAGAGTCGGACACAACTAAGTGAGTAACACACAGATAATGAGTTCTGAGTAGGGATGTTTCTGCAAGCCTCTTTGCCCAGCTACATTTATCATGGGGAATTGGTAAAATGAAAATTAGCAGTTCCTCCCAAAGAGATGAGGAACCTTTCAAGGTACAGGCATCCAGAATACTACTTCCCTTTGAACTGGCCTTGTAATATATATCCTGATGTTTGATTGACTTGGTTAAGTGAACTAATACTTTTTCCGTAATTTCAGCAAAGCACTATTGTTTGTGCCTCTGTTGCCCTTATAGAACCACATGACCTCTTGACATCGCTGAGAAGAGCAATGTAGCCAAGGAAAGACACTTCTAAATCATTTTAGTTATTGAGACTAAATGGGAATTTTATGCATGATTTATTGTTTTCCAAAAGTGCTTAATTTCTCTGATAGAATATCTTGTAATGCAAAGAGAATATTTTGGGAGAATCCTATTTTCAAGATTCTTGTTAAGTAATTAACTCTAGTTGAGTTGTTTTAAAAAATATTTCCCATCAAAGAATAATAAGAAATTGAGTATATGAGACTCATTATAATTCCAGTTTTCTGTACCTGGTCAAAATATCATAAAATATTCTTTCAAGAGATTGACATTTTAATTTCCTTCATTCATTTAGAAAAATAGATTTCTGAACTTTACATTCTCTTTGAACACAAATAAAATTTTATTATGGTTAAATCTTTGTACAATAATGAAATATTTCTGACAAAATCTCACTCTTTTCAAATACCATTCAATACAATATTTTATCTGATCAGAAAATTTAGTTCAAGAATTTAAGATCATTATAAATATCCATGGTTAATGTATGCCTGAAATTGCTTAGAAGTAATTCGTTATTAATTAACACTATAGGAGTAATACTCTTTCATTTTCATTCATTGTTTCATTTCATAATCTCATTTTCTCTTGTAGCCCAGTCAGTGGAAAGTCACCAAATAGTAGCGTTTTGGTTTTTTTTTTTTCATATTTCTGAATGAATACAAATGTTCATATTGACTTTCTCTTTTAAGTGAAGGCCCTTCATTGTCTCCCTTTATTAGTCTTTTAATGATGCTAATTCTCTGATGTACATTTGTGTTGCAAATCCTGTGCCACAGAAGCTGTATGCACAGTGCTTACTTAGAGTTGAGAATTATATATCTTGTTTAAAATACCTTGGCCATCATCAGAACTGGAAGTCACTTTAGAAGTCTTCTTTCAGACTACCAATTTTTCAAAAATTTTATAGCAACAGGACTCCTTTAAATGAAAATATAAGATGCAATAGAAAAGTGCAATACTACTGTTCTAGTTGGTGTAAGGAAAAAGTGCTCAGATCCATTTTTTGTTACTTTCCCTGTTGTGTTCTATAGTCCTTAATGTTCTGGGTAAATAGTTCTTTTCTAACTATATTTTTTTCCTGCTAGGCAACAGAGGCATAAAAAAATCATTTGGCTTGTCTAAAGGTAACCAATGAGTTATTAACAAAATAAGAAGGAAAACTAAGTATTCTTGAATTCTAATCTGGAGCTTCTCTACTGTTAAAATATTAATTTTGGTATATGAATTATCCATAGGGTTTATTTTTATTGGTTAAAATGCCTTTGGTCACTTACCACTTTATTTGACCTAACCTATGTATATGAAGTTACTATTCCAACCCCTTCATAGGCTCTCCCTTCTCTGAGCTCATGATAAGTTTAAATCCCAGTACCTAGGACTTTAAATCTCCTAGACAATTGATTATGCCAAATGCATAGCACAGGGCCAATAGCTAGCTCCAGGCTACTGATGATTTCATTAAATCTTTCCCAATGTATTTGTTTACACAATTTCAGCTGGGGAAAAAAATGCATTGAAATCAAACATCTCATTCCCTGTATTGTCCCGAGGCAAAAAGAGAGAATGATACATATCCCCAATTTAGACTAGATGAAACTAGCCACATTTCAAATAGAGAAGTCACATTGTGAGTTAAAACCAAGTTAACCTGAAGAGAGCCATCTTCTCCCTGTATATCTGTGCACAGCTTTAATTGATGGCACTATGAACTGCAAAACTGAACCAGAGGCCAACATTTTTTCCAAAGAAACTTTAAAACTAGGAAGTTTAATCTAACATTGCCTTAGAATTTCCTCTTTTGTCGTCTTTCCTGCAGTAATAGTCTCTGTGGCATTCACCAGTGGCAAATAGAAGAAAAAGTTTCTTACTGAATTATCTTTGCCATGTTGATCAGTTTTTCTTTTCTTTTCTTTTTTTTTTTTGTGCTTTTGGCCTTAAACACAATAGTAAAAGAAAGTAATCAAACTAAATTTCATCTTGACCAAGAAAAAAAAAAAGGATTTCTGGAAAAGCAACTGGTTCCAGTTAAGAATCAATTAAAATTTTTTTGATTTGAAAGGATAGCTTTTGTTTTGTAATGAAGTATTGCTAATTAGTCACATATGAGTGTGAGCACATTTTCTTGATAATCATGCGGCTGATGACAGAATGGATGAGTCACACATACTTTATAGACAGTCTCACTGCCCTGTCTTTTCTCCATCTACTGTGTTCCAAGTAGTTACAAATATTAAGCTGGTAATAACTGATCAACATTTTAAAAAAAGTTTTCACAAGAAATGTAATTAGATTTTGTAATTGAGCTTAAGCTGATGTCTACAAAAGTTCAGGTGCTTAGATTATATTTCAATTTACACTTGCCATCTGCTAAAGCTTTTTTCTTTCCCCTTCTCTCTATATGTATATTCAACATCCTGATCAGTCTCCATATTTCCAAATTAGCTTTCTTTATTTAAAACTTACTGTAAATTTCAAATACCCCTCTGATTTCTTAGTCTCCATGTTCTCCATGTCTACTTACAGTTTTATATAAGAAAAGCCACTTCTTATTTATTATGCAGAGTTTATTAATATTTCTTTACTATTCAGTATTCTTACAGTTAATAGCATGCTCTCTTAAAACATCTCATTGGAAATATTTATGCTCTGAAGCATTACTTTTTGAATTGTTAAATATAAATCATTTATGCTATAGTACTTTATGGGAGAAACATATATTGAATTTTAATGGCATTTTAGTGCAATCCAAAATTGTGAATGCATGCATACAAAACCATGAAATGACAATGAAATGTAAGCTGGCTTTATAAGATTCTACTATCTATCTATGATCTATGTAGATATAAAACTTTAAAGAAAAGATTCTTTATCAAGTAAATAATGTTATCAACCCCACCAAATGGTATTCATGTAGATGGCACAGAGACTGAGGTTTTGAGAACAACTATAGTAGTTTCTAGATGGCTAACTTCAGTAAGCATCAGAATTAGAATCAGCTAGGGAACAGTGTGAGCCCACCTGAAACTCCAGACTCAATCTCCAGGAATTAGTAGTGACCTTTGCATTGGGAATGAGCTGTCCAGGTGATTTTGACAGTAAAGTTGATCTGGAGAGATTTTTCTATAAGAAAAGGTAAAGGGCTATGTTATATTTATTGTTTGCTTCTGGATACATCCTTATTTTTGTGCTTTAAAATCAACTGATTATGGATTTGGGGGACCTTTTAAGGGTTTGGAGGAAGATGGCTTAATAGGATTTAGTTTTTCTTGCTTATTTTTTAGCATAGGCCATTAATCGTGTTGGCAGCATTCCCTACAGAAGAGCGCTAGAGAGCAGTGCTCTTCAGGAGATGGACCTGAAGGGTAAAGAGTAAAAAACCAAGATGTGTCTATGCTGAAGTGTGTAAGATACCAGTATAATACTAATCTCTGAGATGTCTTAGGTGATATTTTGATAACTTGAATTTAGACTACAGGTAAAGGTAATACGTTTCATTACACTTTTTATTAACTCTCTAATGTGTTATTGTTGTTTAGTCACTAAATTGTGTCCGGCTCCCTTATGACTCCTTAGTCTCCCTAGGAGTCAAAAGTCTCCTCTGTCCATGCGATTTCTCAGGCAAGAACACTAGAGTGGATTGCTATTTCCTTCTCCAGAGGATCTTCCCAATGCAGAGATCGAACCCACATTCCCTGCACTGGCAGATGGATTCTTTACCACTGGGCCACCAGGGAAGCCCGCTTTAATGTGTACTTTTTTTAATTCTGTAAAATATTATTTAATAGAATTAAAAAATAGGAATGAGTTTAAAGAATAAACATCTTCCTTATATTTGCATTTTCAATATTAGGTGGGAATTTACCTAAAATATTAAAAAGTCTAGGAAATAAACCAAACAAACTTGAGAATTTCTCCTGACTTAAATTCATATTCTTATGTATTTTGTTCCCTCAAGCATTCCCTTTGTTTCAAGTGGAAGATGAAGAAACATGTGTCCTTTGTATGTTGTCTCTGTCACAATTCATTTTTTTTTCCTGTACTTTGTAGCTTGCAATTTGGTTCCTGCAAGAGCATCAGCTTCAGAGCTGGTTCTTCCAACAGGAGATTCTAAATCTTCACATTGTATATATAAAAGAAGATAATTGGTGCGTTTCCATCAGATGGATCACCTTGGAACCTTTTAAAGATAACTTATACCTCCTGTTTTCTTTCCATGTTGTGTTGCTACAAAGAAACAAAATGCAGCAAGAAAGATATTTATTTGTTTCATGACATTCATGGTATTACTGGAGACGAAAAGCATTCTTACAAACTAAAATAATCATACAATATAACAAATATAGAATCTAAATTCAGATATTTAGTTTTCTTGTTCTTAATGTAAGTTAATTGTTGTGTAGAGTTGAGTCTCACTCTCCTTTCAGAGGAGAATCTTGGCTCAGAGCACAGACTCTAAGCTTGCCACTTAGAAGTTATATGACTTTTTGAACATTACTTAACTTTTCTGCGCTTCTGTTTTATTGAATGTAAAATGGATTCTTACCTCAATTGATGCTGTGAACAATACAATTTTTTAACATGAGTAAAGATTCCAAGAGTAGCCCTTTACATAGTAGACATTAAAATTATCATATTCAGTTCAGCCTCCAAAGTAGAACTTTAAAATTTGCCCCTTGGGGCATCAAATGTAATAGCAAAGAAAATGTCCAGGTTAACAGAAGGTAACCTTGGCATCATTCTTAAGCCTGGAAAAGTTTAGAAGCTTAAGAGTGTCTGGCTGCCTGAATGCTCTGAGGATGAATCAAGGAGACATACTTTCATTGTGAAAGGTCTGTTTTCCTTAAGATATTTTTAGGGCAAACACTGCGTGGATCGTGCCCATCCTGTGGTTTTATGAGGACTCAGACCAGAGTCATTTGGTGGGGGGCTGGCGCAATAGAGTCTCTCTGGAGTGAACTGCTCGAAACTAGGGTGGTGAGAGAATATTTATAAAAATTATATGGAGGAGACATTATCTGAATTTAGGAAACTAGACCTTATCCTTAGTTGGAGGCAGGAATGGGAGATAGTGAGGGGACGCTAAGTTTGGATCGTTTTCCAAGCATAGGGGCTCAGATATAAATACTTGACCTCACTCAAAGAAGAACAAGTCAGAGTTCATTAATGCTGGTCAAGTACCACATCTCCTTCCCCTTACCTCTCCTTCATTTTCCCTCTTTTTTTTTAACCCCTGAGAACCCAGCAGCAGCCCAATTATAGTGGAGTCGCAAATGAGAGAGGCAGGAAAATGAAGTCGGCCACACTCCCTGTGCTGCTGAAGCATTCCCAAAGCTAACGTGGGTCAGAACTGAGAGTTTTCATCATATACACAATGACATTTTAATGACTGAATTGGTGATTTTTTTTTTTTTTTACAACTAACATGATTGGAGAACTTTTTCTCTGCTTCATTTTACATCAAAACTCAAAAGGGCTGTCAATATGTGCCATCTCATTCTCTTTTGAACCTGCTATCAGTCAGGCTTTTGCCCATACCATTCTTCAAAATCCGCTCTTATCAAGGCACAAATGACTCCCAAACATTCACAAATCCAGGGGTCTCCTCTCAGTCCTCATCTTGTTTGATCCAAAGCCAATATATGACATATCACCTTTCTTTTTTGTTCACTTTTTTCATTGACTTCCAGAACACAATTCTTTTTTTAAATTAATTTATTTTAATTGGAGGCTAATTACTGTACAATATTGTGGTGTTTTTTGTATACGTGGACATGAATCAGCCATAGGTGCACATGTATCCCCCCGCCATCACAAACCGCCCTCTCACCTCCCTCCCCATCCCATCCCTCTGGATTGTCCTAGTGCCCTGTTTCATGCATCGAACTTGGACTAGTCATCTATTTCACATATGGTAATACACATGTTTCAATGCCATTATCTCAAAGCATCCCACCCTCACCTTCTTCCGCAGAGTCCAAAACTCTGTTCTTTATATCTGAGTCTCTTTTGCTGTCTTGCATACAGTCATCGTTACCATCTTTCTAAATTCCACATATACGTGTTAATATACTATATTGGTGTTTTTCTTTCTGACTTACTTCACTCTGTATAATGGGCTCCAGTTTCATCCACCTCATTAGAACTAATTCAAATGCATTCTTTTTAATAGCTGAGTAATATTCTATTGTGTACATGTACCACAGCTTTCTTATCCATTTGTCTGCTGATGGATATCTAGGTTGCTTCCATGTCCTAGCTATTGTAAACAGTGCTGCAGTGAACATTGGGGTACATGCGTCTCTTTAAATTCTAGTTTCCTTGATGTGCATGCCCAGCAGTGGGATTGCTGGGTTGTATGGCAGTTCTTTTTCCATAGTGGCTGCCCTAGTTTGCATTCCCACCAACTGTGTAAGAGGGTTCCCTTTTCTCCACACCCTCTCCAGCATTTATTGTTTGCAGACTTTTTGATGGCAGCCATTCTGACTGGCATGAGATGGTACCTCATTGTGATTTTAATTTGCATTTCTCTGATAATGAGTGATGTTGAGCATCTTTTCATGTGTTTGTTAGCCATCTGTATGTCTTCTCTGGAGAAATGTCTGTTTAGTTCTTTGGCCCATTTTTTGATTGGGTCATTTATTTTTCTGGTATTGAGCTGCATGAACTGCTTGTATGTTTTTGAGATTAATTCTTTTTCCATTGCTTTATTTGCTATTATTGTCTCCCATTCTGAATTCTGTCTTTTCACCTTGCTTATAGTTTCATTCATTGTGCAAAAGTTTTTAAGTTTAATTAGGTCCCATTTGTTTATTTTTGCTTTTATTTCCATTACTCTGGGAAGTGGGTCATAGAGCATCTTGCTGTGATTTATGTCAGTGAATGTTCTGCCTATGTTTTCCCCTAGCAGTTTTATAGTTTCTGGCCTTACATTTAGACCTTTAATCCATTTTGAGTTTATTTTTGTATATGGTGCAGAGCATAATTCTTTTAGTTTTTTTTTTCCTTTCTTACAACACTTTGTTAGTCACTGTAGCTTTCCCAGATTACTTACCTCTAAATTCTGTAGTGCATGAGGGCTTGATCCTTGCAGCTGTCTTCCCACATATAATCACTCCTTAGGAGTTTATTCAGTCTCAGCTTTTAAAATGTTTTCTTTTAATTGAAGTATAGCTGATTTACAATATTGTATTTGTTTCAGGTGTTAAACATAGTGATTCAAAATTGTTATAGTTTATACTTCTTTTGGGGCTTCCCTGGTGACACAACTGGTAAAGAATCTGGCTGCAGTGCGGGAGACCTGGGTTCAATCCCTGGGTTGGGAAGATCCCCTGAAAGAGAAGGGCTATCCACTCCAGTATTCTGGCCTGGAGAATTTCATGGACTGTATTGTATTATACAATACTGACTGTGTTCCCTGTTGTGTATTATATAGCCTTGTAACTTATTTATTTTATACATAGTAGTTTATTCCTTTTAGTCTCCTAACCCTATCTTGCCCCTAGCCTCATTCCTCTCCCCACTGGCAACCACTAGTTTGTTCTCTATACCTAAGTTTCTTTTTTGTTATAGTCACTGTTGTTTTATTTTTTTTTTTCAGATTCCACATATAAGTCGTAATATATAGTATTTCTCTGTTTGACTTATTTTACTAAGCATAATTCCCTTATGGTCCTTCCATGTTGCTGCAAATGGCAAAATATCATTCTTCATGGCTGAGTAATATTCCATACATATCGTATCTTCTCTATCCATTTATCTATTGATGGACACTTAGTTTGCTTCCATATATTGGCAATTGTAAATAATGCTGCTATGAACTTTAGGATGTGTGCATCTTTTCTAATTAGCATTTTCATTTTCTTCAGATTTTCCACTCAAGAGTGGAATTGGTGGATCATATAATAGTTTATTTGTTATTTGTGGTCTTTTTGATGATAACCATTCTAACAGGTGTAAGGTGATATCTCGTTGTGATTTTGATTTGCACTTCCCCGATAATTAGCAGTGTTGCACATCTTTTCATGTGTTCATTGTATATTTTCTTTGGAAAAAGAAAGACCTGTTTAGGTCTTCTGTCCATTTTAAAATCAGATTGTTTATTTTTTGATATTGAATTATATAAGTTGTTTATATGTTTAGATATTAACTTCTTATTGCTCATATCATTTGCAAATACTTTTTCTCATTCAGGAAGTTTTCTCTTCATTTTGTTGATGGTGTCCTTTGCTGTGAAAAAGCATTTAAGCTTAATTAAGCCCCTTTTGTTTATTTTTGCTTTTGTTTCCTTTGCCTTCAAAGATAAATCAAAAAATATTGCTACAATGAGCAATTAAAAATAACATTTTTTCTCTATTTGCTTCTAGGAATTTTATGGTTTCCAGACTTATATTTAGGGTCTTTAATCCATTTTAAGTTTAATTTTATATATGATATGAGAAAATGTTCTAATTTAATTCTTATATGTAGCTATACGGTTTTAAATATAATTTGTTATTTCTTATTTACTCCTATATGATCCTAGACCATTCATATGAACTCCACATGTAATTTATCGTATATTCAGCTTATTCACATGGCTCTTAATGGAATTCTCAAACTTGACATGGTTAGAACTTAATTATTGATTTCAACCTGCCTACGAAACCTGTTTCTTCATCTATCTCAGTATATAGCAATTGTAATCCTCCATGTTTTATGTCAGAAAACTGTGAAGTCATTCTTGATATTCTTCTCTGATATTTCACATTTGATTCATTAAGAAATCATGTTGGCTGTGCTTGTCAATGACATTGAAATTCTGATTACTTCCCAGTATATTCATCATTGACATGCTCATCTAAGTTGCCATTGTTTCTCACCTTTACGCATTTAAAAGCCTCTTAATGGTAGTCTCCTTATTTTGATCTTGCCTCTTCAAAGTAATTTTTCTCTGCTCTCTCGTTTGCTAAGTCATATACTGTCTCACTAGTTCTTGCCCTGTTCCAAGAACAAACACTGGGAACTTGCTTTTCCCATAGAAATTGGTATTTGCATATTCTCTGTGCAGAATGCTTTTCACCCACACACATATTCTCCTGCTTTGCTCACTTACTTTGTTGGATTTCAGATAACACCTTTCAGAGACACCTCCCCAGAACAGCCTATGTAAAATTGCACTCATGTCCAAGTCTTTCTTTATCCCCTAGATCACTTATTTTCATCATATTACAAAGTTTTTGAAAAACTGTTTATGCTTCGTGCTTCATTTCCTCCCATTTGGCCTACCCCTTGCAAATAAGAGATGTTCAAGAGATATTTAAATACATGAATTAATGAGAATGATTGGAAAAAACATAGGACCTGTCAGAGAGTTCACAGAGAGGAAAGGAAGAACATGTCTCCAGAGCTGGTTGAAAAGGACACAGAATGGGGAGTTGGGGGAAAAAAAGTTGTTTTCAACATTTTTTGGACTAACTTTTTTTTTAACTTAGTGGATTCATTTACATTAAAAAGCCACTTACAATGAGAACTTTGCAAGTTACTATTAATTGATGATTAAAGTTCATTTACATTCACTCCTAAACAGTATAGATATTAACTTTATTTGTACTAATATTTGTATATCTTTATTTTATTCTTTATCTTTATCTATCTTTATATTTATTCTCTATCTTTATTTTGTTTTAATTTCAGTCCCACAACCTTTCATGTTTTGGTTGTTAGCTTTTCTTGGATCTTACTGTAATTATTTATTGGCATACTGTCTGGTTGCTCAGACTGTATGGTCTGCAAAGGTATGCAAAGGTAGCTTGTTTTAAATAACCTTGGCACCTAATTCAGTACTTGAAACACAATAGGAACTAAAAAAAGGCTTGTAAAATATATTTTTAATAAGTATTTGCCTCAGTTATCTCTTTTGAGATAAATATGTACTAAAAGATTCTCAGAGTATGTGAGCTAGGGATTTTATATCCAAGCAAGTTTCTTCAAACAAAAATTCAATACTGAATTTTTATGCAAGAACCCTGTGATTATTGTTTTCTTGAGTCCCTTTTGAGAAAGGTCCTTGAGTCCTCCAGCAAATCAAGGATATTTTAGCAGAAGAGCTGGCAATAAACATTGAAGAGATTTAATTACAAATCTAAGCCAAAAAAGTGAAGATAAGGATAAAAATGAAATGTAAATTTTAAATGTTCTCAAACATAGAAATTATATAAGAATAATAATAATTGGGAGAATGAGGAACAAACACTGGAAGTAGAATATACTCATCTGTTACCTGTGGGGTTAGGGATCAAGAAATATCATTTAAACTGATTTTTTCCAGTAGTGAAAGTGTTAGCACATTTAAGAGAACAAAAGTAATCTTTCAGTAAAAAAGATTATTCTATGACAAAAGATCAAGGAAATATTGAAGGGAAGAGCGTTAGAGTTGACGTTACTGGTTTTCATAAAAAGTAACATCTGTTATCTAAAGGGGGAAGGTCTAAGTGTATTGAATCACAGGGTAAGTACAAAGTTAACCACTAGAACAAAAATAAAGACTTCCAAAATTTCAAAGATAGTTCAAAAAGAGACAAAGAAAACAAATCATGCAGACACATGCTTATATACATATATGAATGTATGTAATTTATACCTGTTTATATACACATCTGGGCTTCCCTCGTGGCTCAGTGGTAAAGAATCCGCTTGCCAATGCAGGAGACATGGGTTCCATCCCTGGGTTGAGATCTCCTGAAGAAGAAAATGGCAACCTACTCCAGTATTCTTGCCTGGGAAATCCCATGGACAGAAGAGCCTGGCAGGCTACAGATCATGAGATCACAAAAGAGTTGACTATAACTTAGATACTAAACAACAACCACATACACATTCACATGTATATAATTGCATAATGTTCATATATATTATGCATAACATGTTGTTTTACATGCTATTATATATTATAAGATAAAATTTGAAAGACTGTCATATTTTTTTTCAGTAGGTAAAAATTGGATTAACTATTAAAGTATAGATTTTTACCATATATGGCAACTCTTTGTAATGTAACTAAATGTAATATACCTAAAAACAAATTGATTTGGCAGGTTAAGTTTAAAAAAATGGCCTAGGTATGTCAGAGAAATACAAATTAAATAAAGTAACAGCCATGATCTTAATCTCAGACAGGTAGACTCAAGGCCAAAAACATTGTAATGCTAAAGCTACAAGATCCAATAAGATCTAATACTTAGAAATATATATGTACAAATAATGTAGCAGGAAATTTTATAGAGCAAAAGCTATAGATGATATGGAAAGGCAGCTAAAAGAGTAACTGCACAGTATGGAAACAGAACAGTCACTGCCACAGCCATGTGGGAAAACTTACCGTCATCAGTGATAAGTCATGTCCTTGATACAGTGTGATGAGAATGGTCACTTTCTCTCTGTGGTTTTCCTCCCTAAGACCCATAACTGCAGTATAATCATTAGAAACATAATGGACAAACTCAAAATGAGGGACATCTTTTAAAATGCTCCCTAGCTCTCAAAATGCTCAAAGTGCTTTCAGAACTGCCAAGGTCATCAAAAAGGAGCAAAGTAGGAGGAGCCTGAGGAGATATGACAATTAATGTAGTGTGGTATCCTGGATGAGATTCTGAAACAGAAAAAACACACTGGGTAAAATCTAAGGAATTCTTAAAAATATATGGGCTTTAGTTAATCATAAGATATCATTATTGTCTCACTGATTGTAGCAAATATACTATACTAATGTATGGTGTTAAGGAATACTGAGTTTGGGCTACATGGAAAATTCCTACATTCACAGTTTTTCCGTAAATCTAAAACTGTTCTAAAAATCCGTTGACTGTGCGGATCACAACAAACTGTGGAAAATTCTTAAAGAGATAGTAATACCAGACCACCTTACCTGCCTCCTGAGAAATCTGTATGCAGGTCAAGAAGCAACAGTTAAAAGCGGACATGAAATAAGGGATTGGTTCCAAATTGGGAAAGGAGTACGTCAAGGCTGTATATTGTCACCGTGCTTATTTAACTTACATGCAGAGTACATCTTAGCAATGTAAAGATTGCTATGTACAGTTTAGCAGTGTACAGATAGGACAAATAAAATTTTCATTCATATTTACTTGTGTTTACATAAAGAAAGCCTGTAAATATATAATAGAATCTAATAAAAGAGGTTGACTATGGAAGAGGCTTCTGTATCTTGGCAATTATAAATAATGATGTTATGAACATCAGAGTGCATGTATATTTTTAAAATAGTGTTTGGGTTTTTTGGTTTCTTGTTTTGTTTTTTTTTTTTTGATATATACTCAGGAGTGGAATTGCTGGGTCATATGGTAGTTCTGGGCTTCCAAGTTAGTGCTAATGGTAAAGAATCCACCTGCCAGTGCAGGAAATGTGAGAAACTCGGGTTTGATCCCTGGGTTAGGAAGATCCCCTGGAGGAGAGCGTGGCAACCCACTCCAGTATTCTTGCCTGGAGAATCCCATGGACAGACGAGTCTGATGGGATACAGTCCATAGGGTCGCAAAGAGTCAGACAGGACTGAATCTACTTAGCATGCACGCACATGGTAGTTCTATTTTTAGTATTTTTGACAAAGCTTCATACCGTTTTCCATGATGGCTGCACTTAATGATATTCACACCAACAATGCATGAGAGTACACTTTTCTCTACCTCTCCAACATTTGTTATTTGTGGTCTTTTGGATAATAGCTATTTAGAGAGATGTGATATGGTAACTCATCTCAGTGTGGTTTTGATTTGCATTTCCCTGAAGATTAGCAATGTTGAGCATCTTTTCATGTGCCTGTTGGCCATCTGCATTTCCTCTTTGGAAAAATATCTGTTCAATTCTGCCTGTTTTTAAATAAGGTTGTTTGTTTCCTTGATGTTGAATTGTATGAACTGTTTATGTAAGTTGGATATTAATCCTTTGTTGGTCATATCATTTGCAAATATTTTCTCCCATTCTGTAGGTGATCTTTTCATTTTGTCCATGGTTTCACTCGCTGTCCAAAACTGTTCAAGTTTAATTACTTTCCTTTTAATTTTTAGCTATCTATATCTTTTATGTAGGTTTCGATATTTTAATGCATTAATGTCTCTCCTTTTGCTCCCCATTAGCTAAATTTTCAGCCAGCCTATTCCTTGGTCTAACTAACCACTAGAGCAACAAAAAGTCATTGAAGGTCATCTTTCATATATTATTTAAATTAATTCCAAAGAAAAGTTATGTCTCTATGAAGCTTCCAATCTTTTAGAAGAAAAGTAAAGCAGACATATGAATAAACATGCACATGTAATTTCAAAATTGGCAAGTGATATGAAGGAAATCAATATTTTTGGACAAAATTGATATCTGAATTGGAATTGTAGCTGAATCCTGATAGGTAATTAAGCATAAGCCAGATCATAAGGGACAAGAAACAAAGATCCAGGCAGAGCTTCAGCTTTTACTGGAGACCTAACACGTCAAGTTCAGCTCAGTTCAGTCAATCAGTTGTGTCCAACTTTTTGCAACCTCATGAACTGCAGCACGCCAGGCCTCCCTACCCATCACCAACTCCTGGAGTTTATCCAAACTCATGTCCATTGAGTCAGTGATGCCATCCAACCATCTCATCCTCTGTCATCCCCTTCTCCTCCCGCCCTCAATCTTTCCCAGCATTAGGGTCTTTTCAAATGAATCAGCTCTTCGCATCAGGTGGCCAAAATATTGGAGTTTCAGCTTCAACAGCAGTCCTTCCGATGAACACCCAGGACTGAGCTCCTTTAGGATGGACTGGTTGGATCTCCTTGCAGTCCAAGGGGCTCTCAAGAGTCTTCTCCAACACCACAGTTCAAAAGCATCAGTCCTTTGGTGCTCAGCTTTCTTTATAGTCTAACTCTCACATCCATACATGACCACTGGAAAAACCATAGCCTTGACTAGACAGACCTTTGTTGGCAAAGTAATGACTCTGCTTTTTAATATGCTGTCTAGGTTGGTCATAACTTTCCTTCCAAGGGGTAAGCGTCTTATAATTTCATGGTTGCAATCACCATCTGCAGTGATTTTAAAGCTCCCCAAAATAAAGTCAGCCACTGTTTCCACTGTTTCCCAATCTATTTGCCATGAAGTGATGGGACCAGATGCCATGATCTTAGTTTTCTGAACGTTGAGCTTTAAGCCAACTTTTTCACTCTCCTCTTTTACTTTCATCAAGAGGCTCTTTAGTTCTTCTTCACTTTCTGCCATAAGGGTGGTGTCATCTGCATATCTGAAGTTATTGATATTTCTCCTGGCAATCTTGATTCCAGCTTGTGCTTCATCCAGCCCAGCGTTTCTCATGATGTACTCTGCATATAAGTTAAATAAGCAGAGTGAAAATATACAGCCTTGACGTAGTCCTTTTCCTATTTGGAACCAGTCTGTTGTTCCATGTCCAGTTCTAAAGTTCTGCATAATTAAGGAAACAAATACAAACACTTCCTATGATTAAAATTGAGTAAATGAAAGAAATGTTTCTTTTCTAAAATGATCTAGGACTTCCATATGTAGTCTGAAATTATCCCAGGACCTTAGAGTTGGATTATATTCTAGTACAACAGGAAACTACTAGATAGTTCCTAGTAGGGTTGTGGCATGATTGAATTTGTATTTCTAAAATGCGCACTCTGATGCTCTATGCCGATCACTGCTGGAAAGTGACTATTGCAACATGAGACCAAATGAGAGACAGAGCACTGGACTAGGGTGGTGTGTGTGTGTGTGCTAAGTTGCTTCAGTTGTGTCCAACTTTTTGTAGTGCTGTGGACTGTCGCCCGCCAGGCTTCTCTGTCCATGGAGTCTGGAGTGGGTTGACATGGCCTTCTCCAGGTTATCTTCCTATCCCCAGGATCGAAACTTAGTCTCTTATTTCTCCTGCATTGGCAGGCAGGTTCTTTGCCACTAGCCCACCTGTGAAACTCAGGGTGATGTATTAGATGATTATTTTGCTGCAGTAATGATGTGTAACAATAACCTCAGAAAATACAAGCATATATTTTTATCACTCATGATCCTTTAGGTAGGCTGAGGACTCGTGGGCTCATCTCAATCGTCTGGTGCAAGTCTGTTCCATGTGACCAGCAGCTTCCGCAGATACGTTCTTTTCAAAGCAGATGGGCAGAAGAGCAGATGTCTAAGCCAAATTATGTAAGTACACTAAAGCTCCTGTCAAGGGCATATATTTTATCTGCTTCCATTTTATTAGCTAAAGTGAATCATATGACCAAGCAAAACATTGTGTGGGCAATTAAAGTCTGACTACTATAGTGGGAGGTACTACAGAGTTACATTGCAAAGAATGTATAGGAGACTAGGGTAGAAGGAAGTCAAATTGCAGAATAAGACCAATATTTCAGTTTGGAATATGTCAGCAAAACAGACAAGTGAAATAGGTGGGTAACTGCATATTCATGTTAGTAGTGAAAAATGTGGTTAGAGCTACAGTTGTTGGCATATCAGTGGTATCTCTCTCTCTTTCCTTTATTTGCTGTTCTTTTACAAGAATAAGTAGAAGTAAATTGTAAAAGCAGCAAAAGGGAAAAACATGGGCTCCACCTCTGTAACCTGAGGTATGAAAAAGTGGGAAAATAAATGCCTATAATAAAGAGAGACTCCAGGGGAGGAAGAATGGTCAGGACCAGGCAGTCAAGCCAAAGAAGAGGAGTCAGGGCAAGGAATTAAGGGCTGAGATTTGGGTCTGATGGAATATATGGAGCACTAGGGAAATGAGATATTGATAAACAAATGACCAAAGAAATTTAGGAATCCAGTTTTGATAAACTTAAAGAAAATTGTAAGACATTATTCTTTTATGTTCCCAACTTTTAAAATACATATCACAAAAATATGTATTTCAAGATACTTGAAAAAGAATAGTCAATCTTTTTAATTTTAGTAACTTTATTTTATTCATAAGCATATATCCCTTCCATTAGGTTATTATAAGTCAAATGATATGGAAATTTATAAGAGGAATATTAAAAATATTTTTCTATTCTTGCCAAATTCTACTCTTTATGATAATTAATGACAATAGTTTGTGAATTATTTTATATATTTCTGTATGCATGTATGTATTTGTACTTATTCATATGGCTTTTTATATTGTTCCTGTTTTTCTCATATAAACTTGCTTTATTCACTTGACAATATGTCTTGAAACATCCTTCCAAGTCAATAATGTAGACATATCTTCTTCTATGTATGATAGCTGTAATGCTATCACATGTGATAATATAAGGCTTTATTATTTGTACAATATTAGTTCATCATTTTTCTTAATGATGAACATGTTTCAAGAGTTAGTATTTTTGTTATTGTTTTTATTTTCTACTTTATTGACCACTATAAACAATGCTTTCATAAATGCTTTGTGCATAGGGCCTTATATACTGAAGCTTTTATGTCTACATGATATATTTCCCAAACCGCCAAGATTACAGCTCCAAGGAAAGTGGAGATGTTTCTTTAAAAATGTAGTACATGTTGCTAAGTTACTTAATCTGAAAGTTTGTGGCTGTTCACATTTCCACCAAAAACACATGTATATCCATTTATCAGTATCATTTTTCAGCACTGGTTGTGATTGCTTTTGTTGTTGATCTAATCTCTTTTTTTAAACTTATTTTTTTGGTGACTGCATTAGTCATTTATTTTAAAAAAATACTGTCTATGCTCTTAGTGTACTAGGCATTAAGAAATACATTGGCAGGCAAGATAGGAATAATGCGTGCCTTCCTGGAGTCTAGTAAGCCAGGAAGGTAGCTCATTATTAATTAACACATTTATTTATTATCACAAATGCTATAAGAGGAAGAATACATGGTACTAGGGAATATTGTCTGTTAGGGTTTCTCAGAGAAAGTAATATTTAAGCCAAAATATAGTCAGTAGGAACTAGTCAGGAGAAGGAGAGATGGTGTGGGAAGAACACTTCCAATCAGAGGAAGTAGATCAAATGTAATAGCCCAGAAGAACTAGAGAACCTGATTAGCACATAACATAAGAAGTAAAGGAGAGCCTGAACACCAGTTTGCCTTTTAAGCCAACTTAAGAAGGAATATGCAATAACAGTAAGAAAACATTGAAAATACTTATGCAGGAAAGTGACACAACAAGATTTATATTTTAGAAGGATGTTTTGGTTTGTACTAGGCAAAACTGATCGGCCAAGAATGGAGGCAGTTGAAGCAATTCAAGTGAGGGACTCCTGGAGGAGGTGGTAGAAGAGGAATTGGAAAAGTGGAGAAGCCACTGTGTTTAACTGGATGAGGCTATTAAGTAGAGAAAGTGAACGTTGCTTAGTCATGTCCGACTCTTTGCGACCCCATGGAGCGTATAGCCCATGGAATTTTCCAGGCCAGAATACTGGAGTGGGTAGCCTTTTCCTTCTCCAGGGAATCTTCCCAATCCAGGGATCGAACCGAGGTCTCCCACATTGCAGGCAGATTCTTTACCAGCTGAGCCACAAGGAAAGCCCATTAAGTGGAGAGAAGGGATTCAAAGTTCCCAGGTTTCTTATTGTAAATACTTGAGTGGCTGGTGATTCTGTTAACTATGAAGGAATATACTCTGGCTTATACCCAAGAACCAATGTTGTTTTTTTTTTTCTTTCTTTTTTCTATGGTTTTAATTTTAAACCTGTTGAGTTTGAGGGCTTCCACCTGCCCTAGCTGAGCTGTCTAATTGGCATCTGGGTAGATGTGTCTGGAACTCAGGGTTGAGGCTTGGATTGGAGATAAAAGATTTTCTTCTTTTGGCTCCTTTGTTGAGGATAAATTCCCAAAGTGCATCAAACAGTTATGAACATTTTATGTTTCTTGATGCCCGTTACTATAATTCTTATAAAAACAATTTCTTATTTACATTCCTACTAGTAATATGTGTCTATACCATTTTCATCTTATAATTCTTCTCATTGAATAATGCCATTAATATACTTTTTATTTGAATAAACAGCTGAAGATAGAGCTGTCTTAATTTCTACTGCTTTGATTTGTATAGTAAACAAAGCATGTTTAATTAATTTCATTTCCTCCTGGGTGAGTTGTTAGTTGCTCTCCTTTACCTGGTCACCACATGTGCTGTCATCTATGCATGTGAGCTCATTCATTAAGTAATCATTTGTTATATACCTATCACCATGTATTAGGCAGTTACATGACAGTTTGAAGCTCAGAATAAAAATGTATGATATACTCTCTTTGCCTTCTGGTCAGAAGAAACAGAAACAGTAAGTAGAAGATTAAAATAGCATGTACTTGATGCTGTGAGCGAAATCTCTCTAGGCTGGCGTGGAATATCTTGAGGGGTATCTGACCCAGACTAGGAGTGAGTGAGACAGAGAAGGAAATGACATCTGAGCTTAAAAGTAGGGGTATCTGGACCAGGAAAAAGTGGGTTATGTTGAAGATTTGGGAGTGTGTTGAGAGTGCACCAGGTCAGGTAGCAATAACTGCTTGCAGGAAGGTAGAGATAGGAACATTGTTCAGGTACAAAAATTAGTTTGATAAGATTAAGGCATTGAGTGGAAAAGCAGAGAAATGCAAAAATAATACTAGAAAAATGAGGAGAGGTCAGATTACAAGGTTAGCTGTGTGGTAAATCTGTTTCCTTGATATGCTCCCTTCAGAAGCAATTCTATTTATGCATAGAAATCATTTGTTATTGTTGTTGTTTAATTGCTCAGTGGTGTCTGACTCCTTTGCAACCCTGTGGACCATAGCCCGCTAGGCTTCTCTGTCCATGGGATTTCTCAGGCAAGATTACTGGAGTGGGTTGCCATTTCCTTTTCCAGGGGATCTTCCTGAACCAGGGATCAAATCTGCTTCTCCTACTTGGCAGGCATATCATTTACCACTGAGCCACGTGAAAAGCCCATAGAAACCATATTTATGCCTTATTTCCATAGAATGGAATTTGGTACAGGGTAACACACACTACATTTTCCACTCATTTTGACTCACATAGATGGAGAAGTCATTGAAATAAAAAAAGATTGTATTGATCATGGTATAAATTTAAAAAATTAAAGCTGGGTAATATTATATTCTATTATGTCCCAAATTTCTTTCAAATCTTGGGCCATCTCCCTAATGTCAGTGTTCAGTGATTTTTTTAATGTCTCAAGATTGATGGCCTACATAATTGTTAACTTAATAGATTTTGATAAGTTGATACAAATTTAGAAATACGGGGTTAATTATATAGAATATTAAAGACCCTATTCATAAAGTCAGAACTTACAAAAATGAAAAATATAGAATGTGAAGTAAATAATAAATGAACTGATAGTTTGTGAATCTCATACTTTCAGATATTCCTTTATTTTCCTCTGGGAAGCAATAAACACATATTTTTAGATTGTTGTTATTCACCAGGTAGTTTATGTGTGAGATGACAAACAGACTGCCAGTGAATGAAAAAAAAATGCAAAACCGAAAAAATCCAGTTCTACTCTCTTGTCAGCACAGGTGGATTAGTTTTTATTTCCTATTTAATTAGCATATTTGCTTAGGTTATGCTTCACTTTGTTCAAATTCATCAATAATAGCAAAGTAATCAATTTTAACCAGAACATGCAATTTATAAAGTTAAGAGAGAAATAAAATACAGAACATTTAAATAGAAAACTGGTTTTAGGATCTTTGATGACATTGTATCATCTTTTAAATTTGTAATATAAGGCCAGATACTTAATTTTTTAATTAATCTATTTATTTTAATTGGAAGCTAATTACTTTAAAGTATTGTGGTGTTTTTTGCCATATATTGACATAAATAAGTCATGAGTGTACATGTGTCCCACCCTCCTGAACACCCTTCCCACCTCCCTCCCCACACCATGTCTCTGGGGTGTTCCAGAGCACCAGCTTTGAGTGCCTTGCTTCATACATCGAACTTGCACTGGTCATCTATTTTACATATGGTAATATACATGTTTCAATGCTATTCTCTCATATCGTCCCACCCTTCCCTTCTCTCACATAGTCCAAAAGTCTGTTCTTTACATCTGTGTCTCATTTGCTATCTTGCATATAGGGTTGTCGTTACCATCTTTCTAAATTCTATATATGTGCATTAATATACTGTATTGGTGTTTCTCTTTCTGACTTACTTCACTCTGTATAATAGGCTCCAGTTTCATCCACCTCATTAGAACTGACTCAAATGCATTCTGATTTATAGTTGAGTAATATTCCATTGTGTATATGTACCACAACTTCCTTATCCATTCGTCTAAGGCCAGTTACTTTAAATAGAAAAGTATGTCTCTGCATAATTAAAACCATGTTTCTTTGTGTGAATATGTTTGGCAACACTTGTTGTCTCTGTCATCATATGTGTTCAAATAGAAAGGAATTTGCAGGAAATTCTCTTATTTGTCATACAGTCTTCATGTCTGGTCTTACATAATTGTTATAAATAAAAACAAAAATAAACAACTGGGACCTAATTAATCTCAAAAGCTTTTGCACAGCAAAGGAAACCATAGGCAAAAGCAAAAAGACAACCCACAGAATGAAGGAAAATATTTGCAAGCAATGTGACTACAAAGAAATAGTCTCCAAAATTTACAAACAGATCATGCAATTCAGTATTTTTTAAAAAAATCAAAAAATAGGCAGAAGGCCTAAATAGACATTTCTCAAAATAAGACATACAGATGGCCAAGAGGCACATGAAAAGATGCTCAATGTTAATAATTATTAGAGAAATGTAAATCAAAACTTCAGTGAGATATCACCTCACAACCATCAGAATGGCCACCACCAAAAAATCTACACACAGTAAATGCCGGTGTGGGTGTGGAGAAAAGGGAACTCTCCTACACTGTTGGTGAGAATGTAAATTGGTACGGTAACTACAAAGAACGGTATGGAGGTTCCTTAAGGAACTAGAAATAGAGCTCCCATTTGATCCAGTAATCCCAGTCCTGGGCATATATCCAGAGAAAAACATGACCCAAAAGGATACATGCATCCCAGTGTTCATTGCAGTGCTACTTACAATAGCCAAGACATAGAAGTGAGCTAATTGTTTATTGACAGATGAAAGGATAGAGAAAATATGGTTTATATACAGTGGAGTATCATTCGGCCATTAAAAGAATGAAATGATTCCATTTGCAGCAACATGGATGGACCTGGAGATTTTCATATTAAGTGGAGTAAGTCAGAGAAAGACAAATATTATGATATCACTTATATACAGAATCAGTAAATGATACACATGAACTTACAGGCTCACAGATTTATAGGACAATCTTATGGTTGGTTATCAGAGGGCTAAGGGTGGGGAGAATGGATAGATTGGGAGTTTTGGATTAACATGTATACCCTGCTATATTTAAAATGGATAACTAACAAGGACCTATTGTATAGAACAGGGGACTCTGCTCAATATTCTGTAATAACCTAAATGAGACAAGAATTTGAAAAAGAGGAGATACATGTGTTTGTTATAACTGAATCTTTTTGCTGTACACCTGAATATAACACAACATTATCAATCAACTATACTCCAATTTAAAATACATTTTAAAAAGTGTATGCAGAAGTTAATTTTCACCTCAATTACCTTTCCTGGTATTAAATCCAATTCCAAATCCTTAGATTCAAGCATATAAATGAAAAAGAATTACTTTCACTGTAAAAACAGAGCCTAATAATTTACAAAATATGATTACCTAGGCAAATAAACCAAAGCAATGTAGCCTAAATAAGTATCAATAAACAATTTACAAGCCACCTGTACTTTGCTTAAAAATAGCCCTTCCTACCACATCACATGTGAGAAGATAGGAAGTTAGTAACCAATGGCATATACTACTGATAAATGCTGCAATGTGATGCATACAGGTGAGTTCTAACCTTACTAAAGGTACTGTAAATGTTCCAGTTTAATGGATCAATAGAACTCTGAGTAGAATAGTTGAATTGATGAATACTAGAATTCAGTTCATGAATGTTATCTAAGTGTCGTTGAACAAGTATTCCTGAATTTCTTCTGTATGTTAGATACACTCCTAGGTGCTAAGTATATGGAAGCAAATACGATGGACAAAAACCTTGCCATCAAGGAGACTGTATTCTATAAAGGGAGTAGAACAGTAAGCAAATAAATAAAAGAATAAATAAGCTTATTTCAAACTGTGATAAACACTTTTCAGTAAAGGAAGTAGGGTGATTTTAGATAGAAATTAGAATTTTAGATAGACTGACTTCCCTAACAAGTTAACATTTTCAATAAGTCTTGAAGATAAGCAAGAGCCAACAATGCCTATTGTAAATCACAGTGAAAAGGTCAAGTAGACAAATGAATGCATTAGTGTGGTGCTGAGGGGAACAAAACAGAGGTATAAATTTTGGAGTCATTGTATTTAGTGCTATTTAAATCTATGGAAATACAATCACCCAGGAGGAAAATATCGTTAGAGAAGAGAGCAGAGCTCGAAACCAGTCCCTAGAGTGCTCCAATATTTTGTGTAAGAATCTTTTTGCAGTAAAAAAACTAAAGGGCCACAAAGAAAAGTTAGAAGGATACAAAGTCTTAAACTTGAAGAGGGGGAACCTCATCAGCTGTGTTGCCTGTGACAAAAATTAAAAATAACAGAGTTTCCATTAGACTGGACAATAAGGAAGTATTTAGCAATCATTAAGGTAATTTCAATGGACAAGTGAGGAAGAAAGCCAAATCAGAGTAGTTTTAAGAGTAAATGGTAGATATAGATGGATTTACTAGAAAATGTTTTCCAAAAAACATTTTTTTTGGAAAAATGTTTGAAACAAAGAGAAACATGTTGGAGTGATAGCTGAAGGAGAATCTGAGCTTAAAGAGTACATTGATAATGCAGAACAAAGATAAAAGAAAGTGTTGAGCAAATGAGAGGTGATAGGATCTAAGTGGAGGAGTTAATATTATATAGGAGCAGGGACAACTCTTGTATGAAATAGAAGGAAAAACTATATGAAAAAGATGGAAAATGAGGTAGTATTTATCTTTTTTCCCCTCAGTGAATAAGGATTGGAATCATAGGCTGAAAAAGAAAGAAAAATCTTTTGGAGGTTTGTTATCTTGAACACTGAGAAAACAAATTTACTGTCGAAACGTAGAGTAATGGCTCACTAGTGCTAAATGCCCACTATCCACTCTTCATTTTTAATATTCTTTTCTCTTGTAGACCATTAAAAAGCTTTGAGTAGACTTCGCTGTTCTTTACAGCAGGTTTTTATTAGTTATCTATTTTATATATAGTATGTGTATATGTCTATTCCAGTTTCCCAATATATCCCTTCCCCCACATTTATACTCTGGTAAACATGTTTGTTTTCTACATCTGTGACTTCTGTTTTGTAAATATGCTTATTTGTACCCCTTTTTAAAAGACTCCACATATAAGCGGTATCATACGATATATTTTTTCTGTTTCCGGCTTGCTCAGAATGACAATCCATGTTGCTAGAAATGGCACTATTTTGTTCTTTTTAATGGCTGAATGATATTCCATTTATAAATGTACCACATCTTCTTTATCTATTCTTCTGTTGATGGACATTTAGGTTGCTTTGATGTCCTGGTTATTGTAAATAGTGTTGCAATAAATATTGTGGGGTTGGGCGGCGGGTGAGCAATCGTGGCTAGAGCCAGACATCCTGGAATGTGAAGTCAAGTGGGCCTTAGAAAGCATCACTATGAACAAAGCTAGTGGAGGTGATGGAATTCCAGTTGAGCTATTTCAAATCCTCAAAGGTGATGCTGTGAAAGTGCTGCACTCAATATGCCAGCAAATTTGGAAAACTCAGCAGTGGCCCCAGGACTGGAAGAGGTCAGTCTTTGTTCCAATCCCAAAGAAAGGCAATGCCAAAGAATGCTCAAACTACCACACAATTGCACTCATCTCACATGCTGGTAAAGTAATGCTCAAAATTCTCCAAGCCAGGCTTCAGCAATACGTGAACCGTGAACTTCCAGATGTTCAAGCTGGTTTTAGAAAAGGCAGAGGAACCAGAGATCAAATTGCCAATATCCGCTGGATCATCAAAAAGGCAAGAGAGTTCCAGAAAAACATCTATTTCTGCTTTATTGACTATGCCAAAGCCTTTGACTCTGTGGATCACAATAAACTGTGGAAAATTCTGAAAGAGATGGGAGTACCAGACCATCTGACCTGCCTCTTGAGAAACCTGTATGCAGGTCAGGAAGCAACAGTTCGAACTGGACATGGAACAACAGACTGGTTCCAAATAGGAAAAGGAGTACGTCAAGGCTGTATATTGTCACCCTGCTTGTTTAACTTCTATGCAGAGTACATCATGAGAAACGCTGGGCTGGAAGAAACACAAGCTGGAATCAAGATTGCTGGGAGAAATATCAATAACCTCAGATATGCAGATGACACCACCCTTATGGCAGAAAGTGAAGAAGAACTAAAGAGCCTCTTGATGAAGGTGAAAGAGGAGAGTGAAAAAGTTGGCTTAAAGCTCAATGTTCAGAAAACTAAGATCATGGCATCTAGTCCCATCACTTCATGGGAAATAGATGGGGAAACAGTGGAAACAGTGTCAGACTTTATTTTTTGGGGCTCCAAAATCACTGCAGATGGTGATTGCAGCCATGAAATTAAAAGACGCTTACTCCTTGGAAGGAAGGTTATGGCCAACCTAGATAGCATATTTAAAAGCAGAGACATTACTTTGCCAACAAAAGTCCGTCTAGTCGAGGCTATGGTTTTTCCAGTGGTCATGTATGGATGTGAGAGTTGGATGGTGAAGAAAGCTGAGCGCCAAAGAATTGATGCTTTTGAACTGTGGTGTTGGAGAAGACTCTTGAGAGTCCCTTGGACTGCAAGGAGTTCCAATCAATCCATCCTAAAAGAGATCAATCCTGGGTGTTCATTGGAAGGACTGATGTTGAAGCTGAAACTCCAATACTTTGGGCACCTCATGTGAAGGATTGACTCATTGGAAAAGACCCTAATGCTGGGTAGGATTGGGGGCGGGAGGAGAATGGGATGACAGAGGATGAGATGGTTGGATGGCATCACCGACTCGATGGACATGGGTTTGGGTAGACTCTGGGAGTTGATGATGGACAGAGAGGCCTGGCGTGCTGCAATTCATGGGGTCGCAAAGAGTCAGACACGACTGAGCGACTGAACTTAACTGAACTGAAACATTGTGGTGCATGTATTTTTGAATTATGGTTTTCTCTGGATATATGCCTAGGAGTGGGATTGCTGGATCAAATGGTAGTTCTATTTTTAATTTATTTGTATTTTATTTTAATTGCATTTCATTTGAAATACTTTATAATTTATCTTGGTATTTCATATTTAACCTGTAACTATTTGGAGTATGTTCTTTAATTTTAAATATTTGGAACTTTTCCAGATAACTTATGGTTATTGACTTTTGATTTAATTCCCTTGCCATCACATTACAAATGCTATAAACTTTATTCTTTTGAGCTGTATTAAGGCATATAGTTCAGCATATGGTCTATTTTGATAACTGTTCCACCCACACATGAGAAGAATACATGACACAGATGTTGGGTATAAAGTTCTCTAAATATAAATTAGATCAAGAGGGATGATGGTATTATTTAAGTATTCTGTATTCTTATTGATATTTTTGAATAGTTATTTTGTCAATTACTAAAAAGTATGTTAAAATATCTCATTAGATTTTAGGTGCTTTTTTTTCTCCTTTTAGTTCTACCTGTTTGTGTTATAGGTATCTTGAAGCTCTGTGATGGACTTCTGATGAGATTTAAACTTTTGTTATTAGAAAGTACCACTCTTTATTTCTGATAATATTCCTTGTCTTTAAATAGAAATTTACCCATAAGTGAAATCCATAGCAGTTTGCTTTCATTTGCAGGTCTATTTTGATTGATTCAGTTATCCATGGACTATTTTATCACATTTTCCTGTTTCTTTGTATGCCTAATAATTTTATTTTGCATTGGGTATTGTGGATAAGATACTATAGATACTGAATTATATTATCTTCCTCTGACGAGTGTTGATTTTGCTCTAGCAATTAAAGGTAGACCCTGAATATATGAAGTATTGGTTTCATTTGGATAGTTTCATATGGAAGGATGGCTTGAATATATGAAGTATTGGTTTTATTTGGATAGTTTCATATGGAACGATGGCTTGTTCTGATTTTGCTCTTAGTCTTAAGGTTATGCTTAGTCTTGAGCTGATATCTTTTCTCTTAAGGCTTGACTGTCCTGGGGCTTTAAGGGAATGCCCAAGCGGCTCATCAAGGTCTTCTAACACAACAGAATTAAAACTTCATATCTGTTGTCTTTGTTGTGGACATCAGCTGAAATATCTTTACAAATATTCCCTGGTGCTGGATTTGGGGAGTCTGTCCTATATCTGTGTAATTTAAAGGTTAAGCCAATGCTAGAGATTTTGGGACTTTTCTCTCTGTGCCTGTCTCCTTTCTGGCACTTTTTCCCTTCAATTCCTAGCTATACTAACAGCCCTAAGTGCCATTCTCTAAGAATTCAAACCAATAACACTTTGGCTTTTTGCTTGAGTTCAGACTGACCCAGCCATGCAGACAGGGAAATGCCCCAGGGTAGGGTGGGGGGAATAAACACATAAACATAGATCTTCACTCAATGTAATTCCCTTTTTTCTTGGTGGAATCACTTCCAATATCAGCCTTTGGGCATTGCCTAGTGCTTTCAAATAGTTGTTATTTTTTAAAAGTTTGATTCAAAGTTAATAGTTATTCTTAGTGGGAAGATTAGTCTGATACAAAGTACTTCTTCATTATTGGATCCAAAACTAGAATGAAAATGGACTTTGAAATTGTACAATTTGGTTAATTTACTTTCACTGACTAAATGTTTACTTACTACAAAATGTGTTAGGAAATGATCCACGTATCAGAAATGCTAAATAAAACTCTTGCTTTAATTTGGCAGAAAGGACAGATTCTATAATATTGGGAGGGACAGACTCCCCTAAATGTCTATGATACAACATAAGGAGCACTAAGAGAGTAATACTTCCAAGGGTTATTGAAGCACAATTCAGGAAGACTGAAACTCTACCTAGCCAAGTTTTGCTAGAGGAGGTAATAGCTGGATTGGATCCTTGAAAAATATGTCAGAAGTTTACATAAAGAATGGTGTGAAAGTTGTGAGGAAGGAAAGTTTAGACAAAGGCAATATACTAACCAAAGAAGTGTGAAACTGTTTTGAAAATGGCAGATGAACATGCGTTATAAGTTTAGTTGCAAAGATGTTATGAGACAAGATTGTAAAGGATGTGTAACAGTAATAACAGTAATTAAAAGCTACCACCACTTACTAAAAACTGGTGCAAGTGCTTACTTAGACTAAGCAATTAATGTGTTTTCTCTGTTGATTACAACTACAGACCTATGGAGCAGGTACTGTTAGGATTTTCAGATGGGCTTCCCAGATAGCTCAGTAGTAAAGAATCCTCCTGCCAATGCAGGAGATACAGGTTAGATCCCTGGGTCTGGAATATCCCCTGGAGAGGGAAATGACAACCCATTCCTGTATTCTGGAAGGTTGTTCTGATAACTGCGTCTATTTCTAATTGAATTATAGTTGATTTATAATGGTATATATTAAAGTGTACAGCAAAGTGATTTTAGTTATATATATATATTCTTTTTCAGATTCTTTCTCTTGTAGGTTATTAGAAGATATTGAATACAGTTCTCTGGGTTGTACAATAGGTCCTTGTTGTTTATCTATTTTATATATGGTAGTTTGTGTCTGTTAATCCCTAATTCCAAAATTATCCCTCCCTTTATCTTTCCCCTTTGGTAACCATAAGTTAGTTTTCTATGTCTATGAGTCTTTTTCTGTTTTATAAATAGATTCATTTGTATCATGTTTTTAGATATCACATGATGTTTACCTTTCTCTGTCTGATTTCACTTAGTAATATAATCTCTGGGTTCATCCATGTTGCTATAAATGCCATTATGTCATTAGTTTTTTTTTTGGCTGAGAGCTTTTACTAATTTTAAATACCAACTTGAAAAGAGACAGGTCAATTTAGATCCACCTTTGAAATAAATTGGAGTGGATAGCTCAATTAAATGTATTTTTCTGTCATAAAGGGAAATGTTGAAGCAACAGTTACAACTGGACATGGAACAACAGACTCGTTCCAAATAGGAAAATGAGTATGTCAAGGCTGTATATTGTCACCCTGCTTGTTTAACTTATATGCAGAGGACATCATGAGAACGCTGGGCTGGAAGAAACACAAGCTGGAATCAAGATTGCCGGGAGAAACATCAATAACCTCAGATATGCGGATGACACCACCCTTATGGAAGAAACTGAAGAAGAACTAAAGAGCCTCTTGATGAAAGTGAAAGAGGAGAGTGAAAAAAGTGGCTTAAAGCTCGACATTCAGAAAACTAAGATCATGGCATCTGGTCCCATCACTTCATGGCAAATAGAGGGGAAACAGTGGCTGACTTTATTTTTCTGGGCTCCAAAATCACTGCAGATGGGGATTGCAGCCATGAAATTAAGACGCTTACTCCTTGGAAGGAAAGTTATGACCAACCTAGACGGCATATTGAAAAGCAGAGACATTATTTTGTCAACGAAGATCCATCTAGTCAAAGCTATGGTTTTTCCAGTGGTCATGTATGGATGTGAGAGTTGGACTATAAAGAAAGCTGAGCACCAAAGAATTGATGCTTTTGAACTGTGGTATTGGAGAAGACTCTTGAGAGTCCCTTGGACTGCAAGGAGATCCAACCAGTCCATCCTAAAGGAGATCAGTCCTGAATATTCATTGGAAGGACTGATGTTGAAGGTGAAACTCCAATACTTTGGCTACCTGATGCAAAGAGCTGACTCATTTGAAAAGACCCTGATGCTGGGAAAGAATGAGGGCAGGAGGAGAAGGGGATGACAGAGGATGAGATGGTTGGATGGCATCACCGACTCAATGAACATGTGTTTGGGTGGACTCCGGGAGTTGGTGTTGGACAGGGAGGCCTGGCGTGCTGCGGTTCATGAGGTTGCAAAGAGTCGAACATGACTGAACGACTGAACTGAACTGAACTGAATCTTTCTATATTCATTTCCCAGGGCTTCTGTAATATATTATCATAGACTTGGTGGATTAGAAAAACTGAAATTTATTTTCTCACAGTTCAGGAAGCCAGAGGTCTAAAATCAAGGTGTCACCAGAGTTGGATCTTTCTGGAGTCTAAATTTTGTTCCATATCTCTCTCCTTGCTTCTGGTAGTTCCTGGCAGTCCTTGGAATTCCTTGGCCTATAGATGAATAAACACATCTAAACCTTGTAAGAATTGATACTTTTGAACTGTGGTGTTGGAGAAGAGTCTTGAGAGCCTCTCGGACTGTGAGGAGATCCAACCAGCCCATCCTAAAGGAAATCAGCCCTGAATATTAATTGGAAGAACTGATGCTGAAGCTGAAACTCCAATACTTTGGCTACCTCATGCAAAGAACTGACTCATTGGAAATGACCCTGATGCTGGGAAAGATTGAAGGTGGGAAGAGAAGGGAAAGACAAGGATGAGATGGTGGACGTGAGTTTGAGTAAGCTCCAGTACTTGGTGAACGAAAGGCAAGCCTGATGTGCTGCAGTCCACGGGGTCTCAAAGAGTCATACACAACAGAGCAACTGAACTGAACTGAACTGAACTCAAATCTTCTAAACCTTGTCTAAACCCTCGTATCATTGTCACTCTATAATCAGCTTTCCTTTTCTTTATTTAATAAAGAGAGCAGTCATTGGATTGCAGGTCAGCCATAAATTTAGGATGATCTTTTCTCAAGATCTTTAACTTAATTGCATCTGCCGAAACACTATTTCCATACAAAGTCACATTTACAGGTACCCAAGTTAGAGCTCTACAAATCTTTTTGGGAACTACTGTTCAACCCACTACACCGCCAAATGCTAGACTCAGGAATTGTTATAAAATTATTAATATTCTAATGGCATCATAATAATTGACTAGGCACTAAAGATACATGAATTAGATAGAAACTGTCACAAGTGCAACTGGATTGTAGAGAAAATAAATGTTATGTCTGAAACGATTGGGTGTTCAATAGAGCATTTAATAGAATTCTAAATTATCTAGACCCAGGAAATCTATACAATGTGATAGGTGATGACTTCCACTCAGGAGTCAAAATAGAAACATTCAAATGAAATTTAGAAATAACATTTCAACCTAATTCTTAATCTTATCATCGGAGCTGATATAAGAGAAATGAAACTCGATATTATATACTGTATTTTGAATTTGCTTAATTTAGTTGACATACTTGTTTAATGAAGAGAATGTGGACTGTGCATTTTAGCAGAATTGGGTTTTAATGTCATATCACCGATGTTAGTTGTGTGGTTCTGGGGAAGTAAATTAACCATTGGTATCCCAGTTTCCTCATCTGCAAAACAACTGTGTTGAAGCCAACTTCCTAGGTATTTAACTTGCTATATGAATGAAATTGAGGAATTGTTATTAGAGTCCCTAATACAGCAGTGCTTAGTAATGTGGAATTGTTTCCTGTTCTTGGTTGTTCAAGTGATTCCCAATCTAATCAGGCACTAAATTACTGAAAACAAAAGGCATTTTTAATTGATATTTTTCATATCTATCTCTCTTCATGCAACTTGTAATAGTTGATGCATGACTTCTCATTAATCTTGCCAATATCTATTTATTTGTTAGATAAGAGATGAAGCAAAATCTCTCTCTCTCTCTCTCTTTCTCTCTCCTTCACACACACACACACACACACACACACACACAAACACACATACATACATACCTAATTTTTTCATGAGTTGAGTCATATCACAGATTCAATCACTATTCTCTCATTGTGAAAAGTGAAGCCCAGTTCAGTTGCTGGGCTTATGACAATTGACTCCTATTGTCATTTGTTTTTGTTTGTTTATAAGTGTGAAACTGAGGCATGATCAAAGTAATCATACCCTGACAATCTTAAGGTCATAACAGCTCTTGCCAAGTTGGTAGAAGTGTGTATGTGTGTTCTTTTTAAATCCAGGCTGTTGGTGCCTTGTGACAGTTTATGTTCCCAGGAGCGTGTGGAAAGTGGCTAGCTATATCAGGGAGACTTACAAGGAAGCTTTTATGTTGGTGCTTTGCAGAAACTCAGGGTGTGATCCTTAATCTTTCAGGTGCGAAAACTTGATTGTGTTGGTGATCCATAAATCAGTTTAGGGATCTTGAGTAATACTTGCTAACTCAAAAGAGACTGAAGTACATGACCATAAAGATTGAGTAAATGAGCCATACTACTTTTTGATGAGAATTTTGGTAATATTTGTTCAGAAATGTAACCATATTGATATATGTTTATTTATGGCTATGTATAATAAGGAAATCAGAGACCCATACTTTCCTTATAATCATGTTCCTTTATAACTGTATGTATATTTAATTAAGAATATTCACATTTATCAAGTGTTTTTATAATAAAAAATAAAACTGCTAAACAGTCAAACACAAGACTAGAACAGTGCTCTTCAAATTGTGAGCCCTATCTCTAATGGGTCATGGAAACAATCTACTGTGTTGCAAAAAGCATAGTTTTATAATTTATCCCAGTTTATCAGTGAAGAGAATTGAGGCAGAGAGACGCTAAATGAAGTGTCTAAAGCCATATAGTTAGCCAGGGGAAGCTGAACTTCCTTGCTTAAAAATCTCATGTTCTTTTATTAGAGTTGGATGCTTCCAGAAGCTGATATGCTATTGATCTGGGGATATAACATGGGTCTTAAATAGGGAAAATGGAGACCATGTGCATATGAAGGTGACTTGGAGTGCATGAGGGGAACTGACTCTCAAGGGAAGAAATGGGCACAGTCATCATAATTTTTATTCTTAATATTTTTTAAGAACATTATTTTTATCTTTGGAGCAACAGGCAAATCTGAACTGGCTAGTTTGAACTTTTCAAGTATTGGCCTTAAGAAACTGACAAGTTTCTAACATATGACTCAAGTCTTTTATCTTGTGGAAAGCTAGGGTGTAAGAGTTACATATATTTTATTAATTGTCTTAAAAGTTCTGTTTCTAATAAAGTACTTCAAACATATAGGAAAATAAATGTACAGGGTAATATGAAAAGTTTAATGGACCCAACATCAAGCCTTGCCAGCCCTTCTTTCCTTCCTCCTTCCCTCGGTCTCTCCCTTTCCTTCTCTCTTTCTTTCTTATTTACTTCCAACCTTCCTTTATAAAAAGTCTTAATTTATATGAAGGCCTGTATTGCAGGTCAACTCCTGATTTCAGTACAAAGAAAGCTTGTCTTCAGTGTTCTTTATGATCAGTATGTGTATGAATGTGAATATGTGTGAGTGTCTACATAGGGAGTATGGCTTGACTTACAGATATACTCCTTTAGAGCTAAGCCTCACCTTTCAATTTTTTTTGATATACATATAAATATCTGTTTTTTTGCCAGTGCATAGACATGACATAAATTGCCCATGCTCTTCTCAAATAATCACAATCTTAAAGGAAAAATAGAAATAAAAATATTACAGATGCTTCCAAGTTTTAAAAGAATGACAGGAGAAAAATATTTCATTAGGATTAAATTATAGATTTTTTTCCCTGATTAAACTTATGTAGGTAAGCGGTATTGATTCATCCCCACACTCTGATAGCTTTGCATGTTTCTGCATCATTTAGTTCAGTGAATTTGCTGATTATCTTACTATAATTATTACAGCATTTTAAAAATATTCTAGGTACAGTTGACATGGCCATAAATAAAAAAATATATGTCTCCCCATCATAGAACTTGCATTAACAGTGCATTAAGGCCAAATATAATATATCTCAATATGTTATTTGTTCATTTGTTCTTTCAAACCAAACACTGTATCATTTCAGGAGTTAATTGCTGTGTCATATTGAGAATTTGTGAAATAAAGGGGAAATTTTAGATAGAATGATCAGAAAGGCCTCCGTGAAGAAGTAACATTTAAACAGAAACTTAAGTTATTTTAAGGAACAAATCATGGTAGATCTGGAATGAAAAATCTACAAAGAAGGTTCTAGAATAGCTGGTTTAAAGGTCTAACCTTACTTTGTTTAGGACAGGGCAAGATAATATCTCCCAGTCTCCAAATTCTCCACTTTCTCCTCACTCTCTGCAGATGACCTCTGCTCTTTAAAAAAAAAAAAAAAAAAAACATTACTAAGCAGAAGTTTTTCACCTTTCTACTTTTCCATTACAAATTTTCTTTATCACCACCATCTTTTCAGGCTTTACATTTTGTTAAGGGCTAAATTATGCCCCCTCATTCCCTCTGCAAAAAAAAAAAAAAATTATAAATTTGAAGGTTGAAATCCTAATACCTGTTACCTCGGAGTGTGACCCTATTTGGAGATAGGGTCTTTAAAAAGGTAATGAAGGTAAAAATGAGAGCATAAGGATGGGCTCTAATTCAATGACTGGTGTCCTTATAAAAAGAGATTAAGACACAGACACGTACAAAGGAAAAATTGTATGGATGCAGAAGTAAAAAGACTAACATCTTCAAGCCAGACAGAGAGATCTCAGAAGAAATTAACTCTGCTGAGACCTAGATCTTGGACTTCTAGCCTTAAGAATTAAGAGGAAAAAATTTCTCTTGTTTAAGCCACCTATCCAGTCTGTGGTATTTGTACTGGCAGTCCTAGTGAGCAAACTAATGCATACGTACACTAGAGAATTTCTTCTCCTCCCTAAACTAATTCCTACACTAGTGCTGTCTGTCCCATTTGTTCTTTTATCCAGGTATCACCTTTCTCTTTTGTATATCTAGTCTTTCTTCTCTGTTGAATTTTCCATTCTCACTATACAAACACACACACACACGTATAGCATATATAAAATCTCAATATATATGTATATTCTGAGATTATACATGCAGTCACAGTCCCTACCATCTGAAAGAAAAGAAAATAACCACCATCACCACAAAGCATATTTGGTTCCATGTTTCCCTCTATCTTATCTATTTTGCTATTTCAGTTAAATTACTGAATTAGTAGTCTGCACATTTTCCATTGACTTCTGAGTATTTCATTTGCTTTTCAAACTAATTCAGTCTGGATTATGCTTCCCCCATTTCAAAATTGACATTACCCTTTTCAAGATGACTAGCCATCCATTTGCAAATGAGGAAATGGTGACTTCAAAACAACTTGAACAGGGTCATAGATCTAGAACTAACCGTGCCAGGCTTTGAACCTAATGAAACTCCAAAGCTTTGCTCTTAAAATATTTAATGCTTGGTAAACTTCATGCTTCAAGGAAGCATCTGCTCAAAGCCATTTGCAGGAAGAAATATTAGTCATCATGATACCAGGTCAGGATTACTGCAGCTTGAGAGACAGGAGGCAGCTTGAGCCCTTGTTTTTCCTCCTTCTGAACACGTGGGAGTCCCTGAATCTGTGAATGCAAGGGGTATTTGATGTCATTTGTAGCATTCTACAATTTAGCTAACTTGCCATCAACATCAGCCTTAAGAAAGGAATCTGAAGGTGTTGGAATATAAAACAGAAAAGATTTAAAAATGAGAATTATTTTATAAAAAAAATCTGGACTTTAAAGTCATGAAGAATTACTATAAAAAGAATAGTGTTTTACAAGATTTTTATGGAGATGGTCATATTTCAAAGTAAATAAGTAAGAAGATATTGTGAGAAATTCTAAACTTCCTGTAAGAAAAGAACTAATTTTAATAATAGTAAATGTTTATTGAGTGATTATACCAGGTGCTATTCTAGAGCATTGCCCTAAAACTCTCAAAACAAACCTGTGAAGTAGATGCCATGTCTACTCCATGTCTACTTTCTTCTGTATGCTTTATAGTTAACAAGTTTGTATAAGTTAACATTAAGAAATCATTTTACCCTTCTCAAAAACAAATAAATAGATGGATTGATGAGTGGATGGATGGATGGATGACTGGATTAATGGATGAAAGACTGGGTGGCTGTCTGCGGAGGCCTTACAAATAGCTGGGAAAAGAAGAGAAGCGAAAAGCAAAGGAGAAAAGGAAAGATATTCCCATCTGAATGCAGAGTTCCAAAGAATAGCAAGGAGAGATAAGAAAGCCTCAGCAATCAATGCAAAGAAATAGAGGAAAACAACAGATTGAGAAAGACTAGAGATCTCTTCAAGAAAATTCGAGATATCAAGGGAACATTTCATGTAAAGATGGGCTCAATAAAGGACAGAAATGGTATGGACCTAATAGAAGCAGAAGATATTAAGAAGAGGTGGCAAGAATACACAGAACAACTGTACAAAAAAGATCTTCATGACCCAGAAAATCACGATGGTGTGATCACTCACCTAGAGCCAGACATCCTGGAATGGGAAGTCAAGTGGGCCTTAGAAAGCATCACTACAAACAAAACTAGTGCAGGTGGTGGAATTCTAGTTGAGCTATTTCAAATCCTGAAAGATGATGCTGTGAAAGTGCTGCACTCGATATGCCAGCAAATCTGGAAAACTCAGCAGTGGCCACAGGACTGGAAAAGGTCAGTTTTCATTCCAATCTCAAAGAAAGGCAATGCCAAAGAATACTCAAACTACCGCACAACTGCACTCATCTCACACGCTAGTAAAGTAATGCTCAAAATTCTCCAAGCCAGGCTTCAGCAATACGTGAACCGTGAACTTCCAGATGTTCAAGCTGGTTTTAGAAAAGGCAGAGGAACCAGAGATCAAATTGCCCACATCCACTGGATCATTGAAAAAGCAAGAGAGTTCCAGAAAAACATCTATTTCTGCTTTATTGACTGTGCCAAAGCCTTTGACTGTGTGGATCACAATAAACTGTGAAAAATTCTGAAAGAGATGGGAATACCAGACCATCTGATCTGTCTCTTGAGAAGCCTGTATACAGGTCAGGAAGCAACAGTTAGAACTAGACATGGAACAACAGACTGGTTCCAAATAGGAAAAGGAGTATGTCAAGGCTGTATATTGTCACCCTGCTTATTTAACTTATATGCAGAGTACATCATGAGAAACACTGGGCTGGATGAAGCACAAGCTGGAATCAAGATTGCCGGTAGAAATATCAATAACCTCAGATATGCAGATGACACCACCCTTAAGGCAGAAAGCGAAGAAGAACTAAACAGCTTCTTGATGAAAGTGAAAGAGGAGAGTGAAAAAGTTGGCTTAAAGCTCAACGTTCAGAAAACTAAGATCATGGCATCCGGTCCCATCACTTCATGGGAAATAGATGGGGTAACAGTGGAAACAGTGTCAGACTTTATTTTTTTGGGCTCCAAAATCACTGCTGATGGTGATTGCAGCCATGAAATTAAAAGATGCTTACTCCTTGGAAGGAAGGTTATGGCCAACCTAGATAGCATATTTAAAAGCAGAGACATTACTTTGCCAACAAAAGTCCATCTAGTCAAGGCTATGGTTTTTCCAGTGGTCATGTATGGATGTGAGAGTTGGACGGTGAAGAAAGCTGAGCGCCAAAGAATTGATGCTTTTGAACTGTGGTGTTGGAGAAGACTCTTGAGAGTCCCTTGGACTGCAAGGAGATCCAACCAGTCCATCCTAAAGGAGATCAGTCCTGGATGTTCATTGGAAGGACTGATGTTGAAGGTGAAACTCCAATACTTTGGCCACTTCATGCGAAGAGTTGACTCATTGGAAAATTCCCTAATGCTAGGAAGGATTGGGGGCAGGAGGAGAACGGGATGACAGAGGATGAGATGTTTGGATGGCATTGCTGACTCGATGGACATGGGTTTGGGTAAACTCTGGGAGTTGGTGATGGAGAGGGAGGCCTGGCATGCTGCGATTCATGGGGTCGCAAAGAGTCGGACACGACTGAGCGACTGAACTGAACTGAACTGACTGGATGGATGGACAAACAACTATAACATCAAAGTGTCATAGTAAATCTTGAAATCAGCCTAACAAAATCTTTAACCCTGAAACACTTTCAAGACAGAAATATTTCATTTAGCAAAAAGAGAAGCAGTGAAAAATATGTATATAGGGCATCACACTTTCCATTATCATTCAAACTGGATATACTTAGATAAGAAGTTCAGTGTAAGAAAGCTGACTAAGTCATAGTAAAAAACTGATCTGTTGTTGTTGAGTTGCTCTGTCATGTATGACTCTTTGCAACTCCATGAACTGCAGCCCGCCAGGCTTATCTGTCCCTCACCATCTCCTGGAGCTTGCTCAGACTCATACCCATTGAGTCAGTGATTTCATCCAATCATCTTGTCTTCTATTCTGTTTTCCTCCTCCTGCCTTCCATCTTTCCTAGCATCAGGGTCTTTTCTAATGAGTCAGTTCTTTGCATCAGGTGGCCAGAGTATCGGAGTTTCAGCTTCAGCATCAGTCCTTCCAATGAATATTCAGGACTGATTTTCTGTAGGATGGACTGGTTGGATATCCTTGCAGTCCAAGGGACTCTGAAGACTCTTCTCCAACACCACAGTTCAAAAGCATCAGTTCTCCGGCACTTGGCTTTCTTTATGGTCCAACTCTCACATCCATACATGACTACTGGAAAAACCATAGCTTTGACTATATAGATCTTTATCAACAAAGTGATATCTCTGCTTTTTACTACACTGTCTATGTTTGTCATAGCTTTTCTTCCAAGGAGCAAGCATCTTTTAATTTCATGGCTGCAGTCACTATCTACAGTGATTTTGGAGCCCAAGAAAATAAAGTCTGTCACTGTTTCCGTTGTTTCCCCATCTATTTTCCATGAAATGATGGGACCGGATGCCATGATCTTCATTTTTTGAATGTTGAGTTTTAAGCCAGCTTTTTCATGCTCCTCTTTCACCTTCATCAAGAGGCTCTTTAATTCCTCTTCACTTTCTGCCATAAGGGTGGTGCCATTTGCATATCTCAGGTTATTGATATTTCTTCTGACAATCTTGATTCCAGTTTATACATACATCAGATATGATGATGTAATGTATTTTACTTGTTTTGAGACTTAAAGGAAAAGTGGCTCTATTAAATTTTTCATCTTTAATAAAAGATATTAATTGACGAGTAAGTGGATGGCAGGTAATTTGGCAAGGGGGTAGAATAATCATGCTAGAATATTATCCATATGTGTTATGTACAAAAGGTAAGAAGATAAGTGCTTGAATTAAAATAGCCAAAATATTGAAGTTCTCCATAAAAAACAGACAATTTGGCTCATTTGGGGAATAAAATAGGAAATGTGTTTTAAGTCACTAAAAGGAAAGTTGGGTCTCATCAGACAATTTATAGCCTGATGTGGCAGTGACCAAGTAATTATATTAGGGTGCAGAAGGAGATATAATTTAACAGGAGTTGGGATGGGACTTCTGACAGTCTATCATAGAAAAAGTTAATGAGTAAAATGCTAGACTTCAGTCTAAGTGCCAAGCTAGCTAAAAAACTGATTGTAGCCTAAATATATATAGGATAGCAGTAAATCGTAGCAAACCCTCATGGAGAGGTGACAAATGGAGTCCTTCAGGACTGATTGCCAGACCCATTACTTTTTAACATGCTATATAAGTTATGGTATCTGAATTAGTTGATAATATTAAGAATCCAATTTTATCTTTTGGAAGAAAAGTTATTGGATAGAACACTTCAGTTGCTTCGAATTTTTTCTTTTTAGGTTTTCACTATATAGACTAATTTCATGACTTCTCACATTGTTTAGGTTTGTTTGAGAGAGGGAATTTCAACTTCATACCTAGGAAATATATCAGTTCAGTTCAGTTCAGTTGCTCAGTCATGTCTGACTCTTTGCGACCCCATGAATTGCAGCACACCAGGCCTCTCTGTCCATCGACAACTCCCGGAGTCTACCCAAACCCATGTCCATCGAGTCGGTGATGCCATCCAACCATCTCATCCTCTGTCATCCCCTTCTCCTCCCGCCCCCAATCCTACCCAGCATTAGGGTCTTTTCCAATGAGTCAACTCTTTGCATGAGGTGGCCAATGTATTGGAGTTTTAGCCTCAGCAACAGTCCTTCCAACGAATATTCAGGATTGATCTCCTTTAGGATGGACTGGCTGGATCTCCTTGCAGTCCAAGGGGCTCACAAGAGTCTTCTCTAGTACCACAGTTCAAAAGCATCTATTCTTCAGCGCTCAGCTTTCTTTATAGTCCAACTCTCACATCCATACATGACTACTGGAAAAACAATAACTTTGACTAGATGGACCATTTTTTGGCAAAGTAACATCTCTACTTTTTAATATACTGTCTAGTTTGCTTATAGCTTCTCTTCCAAGGAACAAGCGTCTTTTAATTTCATGGCTGCAGTCACAATCTGCAGTGATTTTGGAGCCTCCCAAAATAAAGTCTGTCACTGTTTTCACTGTTGCCCCATATATCTGCCATGAAGTGATGGGACCAGTTGCCGTGATCTTAGTTTTCTGAATGTTGAGTTTTAAGCCAACTTTTTCACCCTCCTCATTCATTTTCATCAAGAGGCTCTTTAGTTCTTCTTTGCTTTCTGCCTTAAGGGTGGTGTCATCTGCGTATCTGAGTTTATCAATATTGCTCCTGGCAATCTTGATTCCAGCTTGTGAGTCAACCAGTCCAGCATTTCTCATGATGTACTCTGCATATAAGTTAAATAAGCAGGGTGACAATATATAGCTTTTACGTACTCCTTTCCTATTTGGAACCAGTCTGTTGTTCCATGTTCAGTTCTAACTGTTGCTTTTTTACCTGCATACAGATTTCTCAGGAGGCAGGTCAGGTGGTCTGGTATTCCCATCTCTTTCAGAATTTTCCACAGTTTGTTGTGATCCACACAGTCAAAGGCTTTGGCATAGTCAATAAAGCAGAAGTATATGTTTTCTGGAACTCTCTTGCTTTTTTGATGATCCAACTGATGTTGGCAATTTGATCTCTGGTTCCTCTGCCTTTTCAAAATCCAGCTTGACCATCTGGAAGTTCACAGTTCAGGTACTGTGGAAGTTCACAGTTCATGTACTGTTGAAGCCTGGCTTAGAGAATTTTGAGCATTACTTTGCTAGCTTGTGAGATGAGTGCAATTGTGCAGTTGGTTGAGCATTCTTTGACATTACCTTTCTTTGGGACTGAAATGAAAACTGACCTATTGCAGTCCTGTGGCCACTGCTGAGTTTTCCAAATTTGCTGACATATTGAGTGCAGCACTTTCACAGCATCATCCTTTAGGATTTGAAATAGCTTAACTGAAATTCCATCACCTCCCCTCCACTAGCTTTAGTCATAGTGATGCTTCCTAAGGCCTACTTGACTTCACATTCCAGGATGTCTGGCTCTAGGTGAGTGATCACACCACTATGGTTGTCTGGGACATGAAGATCTTTTTTGTATAGTTCTTCTGTGTATTCTTGCCACCTCTTCTTAATATCTTCTGCTTATGTTAGGTCCATACCATTTCTGTCCTTTATTGTGCCCATCTTTTCTTGAAAAGTTCCCTTGTTATCGCTAATTTTCTTGCTTGCATAGTAGATTGTAAACATGCCTACAGTTATTCCCCTCCCAGGATCCTTAACATTAATATGGCTTTTCAGCTCTTCCCATGAAGAAATCGAGTCTATTTACTCAGTCTTGAATCAGGGGTGACTTTGTGACTTACTTTGTCCAGTGGAATACAGCAGAAGAAATGGGCCAACTCTGAGCATACACTCAAGAAGGCTTGACACTTCTCACTCTCCCAGAAGCTCATCCAACCATTGTGTGAACAAGTGTGAGCTGAGCTGCTGAAAAATGAGAGGCCCTGAGAAGTCAAGCCAACCTTTCCAGCCAAGGCTATCCTCAAACAGCCTGCTGCAGCCAACCTGGCTGCTCATCACTGATGTGCTGTTGAACCCAGCTGAGGTAGGAGAACCGGCCTGCTAAACCTGGCCCAAGTCATCAAACTGAGCGATACAAATGACTGGTGCTTAAGTCACAAAGTTTGGGGTCATATGTTACACAGCAAAAGTGAATTAATACAGTAATAAGGTGGCTGAAGAGAAGAGCAGAGACAAGGTAATGCTATCCTTACTGCTCTGTACTGAAAGCAGTAAAGACTAGCAGCTCCCTAAATTCCTGGTTTTGATTCTTTCTTTCTAAATTCATGGTTGCTGAGAAGTAAATGTATCCTGTAAAGACACTGAAGTGGTACTATCTTTAATCACTTGTTATGGGTACCTAGAATAAATAATGGCAACCCACTCCAGTATTCTTGCCTAGAGAATCCCATGGACAGAGGAGCCTGGTGGGCTGCTGTCCATAGGGTCACAGAGAGTCAGACATGACTGAAGCGACTTAGCATCAGCAGCAGCAGTGGAATAAATAACCACATTTAAGTTATATCTAATGGCTGGATTAAATATCTTTATACACATCTATTGCTAAATATCTAATTCCAAAGGTGGTTCAACTGTGCCAGAAAAACTGAATTCTATCCCATGTAAATACATTTAGGAAAGTGTATTATAAGGAAAACAGAATAACCCACTTGAAATGGTGTTCTGAAATCTCTCTTATAGTTTATGAATGGTAGTGTTTCCAAGAATTCCTTCCCCTACCTGATTTTTGCCAATGCATCTTAATCGTGATTCTTCAGGTTGATTTGCATGTTCCTACCAATCATATGACTTCCCTGATGGCTTAGGGGTAAACGATCTGCCTGCAATGCAGGAGACATACGTTTGATCCCTGGATCAGAAAGATCCCTTGGAGTAGGAAATGGCAATTTCCCACTCCAGTATTCTTGCTAGGAAAATTCCACAGACAGAGGAGCCTGGCAGGCTACAGTCCATGGGGTCGCAAAGAGTTAGACATGACGGAGCACACACACTCCAATCTTACATTTAGTCTGAAAATTATAAGTTGTAGTAGAGAAGCTAAGTGTTCTGGCTGATATGTGATGATGCATGCCCTTTAAAGAGTATGCAGTAGCTCCTTTTGACTGAAGCATGAGACACAGTCACTAAAAAATTTTGGTATATAAGGTTGAACAAGCAATCCGTGATTTATAAATCAAATATTATGCCAGGTTGGAACATGCACTCCTGCCAAAATGACCTTCTGCTAAGTCAAAACTAGAATGATTGAATATGGTATTGTTTGAAGGGAGGATCAAGGTGATACTTGGAGAGAAGAAATGCAGTTTTTAATCTTTTTTTTTTTCTCCATGGATAGGGAGGATCACAAGATATTTGTCATATTTTCCCATGGGCTAGTTCTATATTTGAGGGCTATATGTGTGTCCTTATGTGAATATATGTGTATCTAAGGATATTATTGGGTCACATGTACCTGCAATAGTCATCTGTCTTGACCCTTGGAATCAGTGGTAATGGTTAAATGATCACCAGCTATTCACTAAAAATTTTATCTCTTCTCAGCCTGATACTAGTTTGGGGATGCACTCTAAAGAAAAATAGAATCCCTGAGTTCAAAGCACACATTCCCTAGATAGTAAGGCTAACCTATGTGAAAAGAATTAAAGAACATCACATTTCAAACAGTATATTTTATCAAAAGTATCGTGAGCTAAGTTTGAACACAGCATTGCCAAGTTGCATGTTTTAGAATTTTCAAAAGCTCTTTCAGTGAACAATTTGGTCATATTTCATACTTGATCTGTTGTCTTGTGTGATTCTTACATGGCAATAATATTATTGTTGAGAAATTATTTCCCTTCAAAGGTACTTTTTACAAAGGGAGTAGGAGGCAGGAATTCCTGGTAATGAAATTCCAGTCGAGCTATTTCAAATCCTAAAAGATGATGCTGTGAAAGTGCTGCACTCAATATGCCAGCAAATCAGAAAACTCAGCAGGGACCACAGGACTGGGAAAGGTGTTATCATTCCAATCCTGAAGAAAGGTAATGCCAAAGAATCCTCAAACTACCGCACAATTGTACTCATCTCACACACTAGAAAAGTAATGCTCAGAATTCGCCAAACTAGGCTTCAACAGAACGTGAACTGTGAACTTCCAGATGTTCAAGCTGGATTTTGAAAAGGCAGAGGAACCAGAGATCAAATTGCCAACATCAGTTGGATCACCGAAAAAACAAGAGAGTTCCAGAAAAACATGTACTTCTGCTTTATTGACTATGTCAAAGCCTTTGACTGTGTGGATCATGACGAACTGTGTAAAATTCTTCAAGAGATGGAAATACCAGACCACCTGACCTGCCTCCTGAGAAATCTCTATGCAGGTAAAGAAGCAACAGTTAGAACTGAACATGGAACAACAGACTGGTTCCAAATAGGGAAAGGAGTATGTCAAGGCTGTATATTGTCACCCTGATAATTTAAACGATATGCAGAGTACATCATGAGAAATCATGATGGGCTGGTTGAAGCACAAGCTGGAATCAAGATTGCCAGGAGCAATATTGATAAACTCAGATACGCAGATGACACCACCCTTATGGCAGAAAGCGAAGAACTAAAGAGCCTCTTGATGAAAGTGAAAGAGGAGAGTGAAAAAGTTGGCTTAAAACTCAACATTCAGAAAACGAAGATCATGGCATCTGGTCCCATCACTTCGTGGCAAATAGATGAGGAAACAGTGAAAGCAGTGACAGACTTTATTTTGGGGGGCTCCAAAATCACTGCAGATTGTGACTGTAGCCATGAAATTAAAAGACGCTTGCTCCTTGTAAGAGAAGCTATGACCAACCTAGACAGCATATTAAAAAGCAGAGATGTTACTTTGCCAAAAAAAATGTCCATCTAGTCAAAGCTATAGTTTTTCCAGTAGTCATGAATGGATATGAGAGTTGGAATACAAAGAAAGCTGAGCACTGAAAAATAGATGCTTTTGAACTGTGATGTTGGAGAAGTCTTTTGACAGCCCCTTGGACTTCAATGAGATCTGCTTCTAGGTGAATGATCACACCACCGTGGTTATCTGGGTCGTGGAGATCTTTTTTGTATAGTTCTTCTGTGTTTTCTTGCCACCTCTTCTCAATATCTTCTGCTTCTTTTAGGTCCATACCACATCTGTCTTTTATTGTACCTGTGTTTGCTTGAAATATTCCCTTGATATCTCTAATTTTCTTGAAGAGATCTCTAGTCTTTCCCATTCTATTGTTTTCCTCTATTTCTTTGCACTGATCATTGAGGAAGGCTTTCTTATTTCTCTTTGCTATTCTTTGGAACTCTGCTTTCAAATGGGTATATCTTTTTTTTTCTCCTTTGCCTTTAGCTTGTCTTCTTTTCTCAGCTATGTTAGGTCTCCTCAGACAACCATTTTGCCTTTTTGCATTTTTTTTTTTCTTGGTGATGGTCTTGATCCCTGCCTCCTGTACAATGTCATGAATCTCCATCCATAGTTCTTCGGGGACTCTGTCTATCAGATCTAATCCCTTGAATCTATTTCTCACTTCCACTGTATAATCGTAAGGGATTTGATTTAGGTCATACTTGAATGGTCTAGCGGTTTTGCCTACTTTCTTCAATTTAAGCCTGAATTTGGCAATAAGAAGTTCATGATCTGAGCCACAGTCAGCTCTCGGTCTTGTTTTTGCTGACTGTATAGAGCTTCTCCAACTTCATTTCATGATTAGTTTCTGAATGTCAGCCTTCCGTGCCTCCTCTGATAAATAACTGTGACAAAGTTCATCGGTGGCAAAGTTAATTGTGTTCTCTTGCTCTCTGAAAACTTCTCTTCTCCTCAGGGATTCCTCAAGTTCCTGTCAAGAGCCACTTAGGGAAGCAGTCTCCTTCAGAAATTTCCTTCATCAGAGGAGATAAAATGTGTTTGACTAAAAGGTGGTCTTTACCCATCGTGGGGCAGTGAGCAAAATTATAAAGCAGATAAGTCTTGTCTTCATCTTCACTTCCCCGTTCTGAAGCCGTGTCCCTCCAATTAGGTCTCCTGCTTGTGTTCCAATGATCACCACTCCGTGCCAGCTTCTTCCTGAGGCACCCATCCAGACCTGCCTGCTGTGGCGATAGTTCTTGACCTTCATTTTTTTTCTCCTCCCTATCCTCCCCATCTATTTGCTTCAAGCCTCTTTTCTATTAGAAAGTGATAATTCAACTTGTGTTAAGGTAGCAGTAGGTTTCCAGGAGGACCCTTCCCTCTCTACCCACTCACCATGTAACACGTTACATTTTAATAGGGTCTTTGGGTGACAACGTTTTAACCTAAGAGAACAATTTCAGCCACAGCATGTGATAATTTGGTACATTTCAGCAGTCATTAAACACTTTTGGTAACTTCTTCTTGTTACAGTGAAAATTCATTACCTTTCTCAAAGTTGTAGGGAGTCAAGTACATTTCATCCTATCTGAAAAAAAAAAAAGGTAAAAGTGCTGGAGTCCCGGCTAATTGCCTCAACTCTTCCTAGTCCCCTGTCAAAGCCAGCAGCAAAATTTTGAACATGTTTTCTTTTAACCTTTTATCCTAGTCACACTGCATTTTACAATTTTATATTTTTGTGCTTTAAAGGAGAAAAAAAGTGAGTGTGTATGAGTGCGGGCAAGTCTGTGTGTGCGGTTGTGTTACTAGGGGCTAATTAGCTTTCTATTACTGCACAAGTGTATTATGCACTTAGCTGAAAACAATACCATTTCTTATCTCACTTTTCTGTATGTCAGAAGACTATGCATAACTCAGCTGGGTTCTCTGCTTAGAGTCCTCCAAGGCTAATATTAAGGGGGCTGGCAATGTATGGGATCTCATCTGAGTGTCAGGGTTTGCTTCCATGGCCGTTCAGGTTGTTGGAAGAACTCAATTCCTTTTAAATATATGACTGAAGTCTGAGTTTTCTTTCTGGCTATTGACTGGGGCTGCTCTCAGTTCTTAGAATGTACCTGTTTATTACCTTCCACATGGATATCTCTACAAAATTGCAATTTGCTACATCAAGGCAAGCAGGAAAATATCTGTCTCTGTTGCTTTGAACCTCTGACTTCTCTCTCTTATTTCTAAACCTTCTTTTAGAGGGGTTCACCTGATTAGGTAAGGCTACCCTGATAGTTCAGCTGGTAAAGATTCTGCCTGCAATGCAGGAGATCCCGGTTTGATTTTTTGGTTAGGAAGATCACCTGGAGAAGGAATATGCTGCCACCCCAGTATTCTTGGGTTCCTTGGTGGCTCAGTTGGTAAAGAATCTGCCGGCAATGTGGGAGACCTGGGTTTGATCCCTGGGTTGGGACGATCTCCTGGAGGAGGGCATGGTAACCTACTCCAGTATTCTTGCCTGGAAAATCCCCGTGGACAGAGGAGCCTGGTGGGCTACAGTCCATGGGCTTGCAAAGAATCAGACATGACTGAGAGACTAAGCACAGCACAGCACCCACGCTCAAGGGTGGGGTGATTATATGGATGCACATACCAATAGTGGAAATTTTGGAGACTTTCCTAGAATACTGCTTTACCACAAAAATTTTCTTGATTTCCTGTCAAATATATTCAGTGAAAAGTTGGTAATATGGAAGGGGAGAATAAATGAATAAATGTAATAATGTGAGAAAGTAGAGGTTTTCCCTGAGATTGAAATCACACACCCAAATACATGTAGCCCCCTGCCTTTCTCTGGAGACAGCACTGTCTAATATAATTTTCTGCAACAATGCAAATGTTTCCTACTCTGCCCAATGCACCAAACACTAGGTGTATGTAGCTATTAAGAATTTGGCATGTGACTGGTAAACACTTGATTTTTTAATTTTATTTATTTTCAAATAATTTACATTTAAAATTACATAGTCATATGCCTCTAATAGCTATCGTAGTGAGCAGCTCAACTTGAGAACAATATGTACCTTCCAGTTCCTCTTCACCTTTCTGAGTTACAGAATCATCTCCCACATGCTAAAATATTGTTTAACGTGTATGCTGCTGCTGCTAAGTCGCCTCAGTTGTGTCCGACTCTGTGCGACCCCATAGATGGCAGCCCACCAGGCTCTCCCGTCCCTGGGATTCTCCTGGCAAGAACACTGGAGTGGGTTGCCATTTCCTTCTCCAATGCATGAAAGTGAAAAGTGAAAGTGAAGTCGCTCAGTTGTGTCCAACTCTTCGCGACCCCATGGACTGTAGCCCTCCAGGCTCCTCTGTCCATGGGATTTTCCAGGCAAGAGTACTGGAGTGGGGTACCATTTCCTTCTCCATAACGTGTATAGTCTGTCTTTATTCTCAACCTGTACTTGGGGGTTTTAGTTTAAGTTCCAGTTACTATCCTTCTATCTACATTTTACATCTGCCTCTGGTTTCCTGTCAAACTTTTAGTTTTAGATATTAAGTCATTTCCTATATAAATTTCTAGACTGATCTCCTAATCAAAGTCAAAATCCTTTCTCCTCATTACCTTTGTCACTCCATGCACACCAGAACAGCATTGGTTACCTTCTTCGAGCATTTACTTTCTGTGTAAGTTTCTGAGCTAGATGCTTCAGACACAGTCTCATTCAATCTTCATAATAACCCATGTAGTATTATTATGATTCCTGTTTTCCAGATGAAGGAACCTATACTTGGAGAAGTTAAGTGACTCCTGAAATCTTAAAATTACTTAGTGCTGAAATAGAAGTCAATCTCAAGTTCCTTATCTATAATCACTCCTGATTTTAGTTTCTAAACTACATCACCATTTCTAACAAACATTCTTGCACAGTGCAATCATGTGTTTGTTTAATATTATTAGTGACAATGAGCTCATAAACTTGACAGACAATGCATTCCATTTACAGCTTTAAGAGAGTTTTGGTCCTTCCATGGTCTTTTAGTGATTCCTTAGGCCCCCCCCCCCCAAAAAAAAAGTCTATGTTATCTACTTGTCTGTATTTTCTCCCTTTAAACATGAGTTATTCTCTTGTCCTGAGTACAAATCTTTTTCCCAACAATTTCTACTCATTGTTCTTACTTTATCTTATTTAACTCTTCTAAACAAATGAGTGCCCTTAGACTGTGGAGTAGAGATTAAGAGCTAGGCTTGGTATGCAGGCAGCTCTAAGATTACTAATTGGCTCCAAATTTTATGAGTTGTGTGTCCTTCTAGTTTTCCATGCCTCTCTCCTATCTGTAAAATGGAATTAATATACCTGTCTCAAAACAATTATTTCAAGGAAGAAATAAAATGAGATTGATGAAGACCTGGAAGAAAGTCTAGCATACAGCAAGCACTCAGTGGCAGGCAGCTACTCTTATTTGGGTCTTGTTATAATAGAAGATAGCTTTCATATCCCTCACCCCTGTTTTCCCGAAACAAGATATAACTATAAGAAATGGTTATCTCTCTTACTTCCCTAGTTATTTTTTACCTAGATTTGATTCAGGTTTTAAGTGTTGCTCCACAAATCGTGAACTCTATAAATGAACATATTCCATGAGCTCTCATGATTCTCTGCTTATAACTTTAGCCACGTTTCAAGCTAAACCAGACAAGTAAGATCACCCCTGCAGTCAGAGTAGTGAGAGCTGCAAAGGCTTTTATTGGAAGAATATAAAGAAGCTGCAGTCTGTAGTTGAGAAGCAAAATTGAGATTCTGACGTAATGCAATGGATATTGCTCCTATTGGGGAAGGTTGGAGTAGGAAAACTTCCAGGTCTGGTGCAAAATGAAAACATGAGGCCACTTTTTCAAAAAGCAAAAATAAATAAATAAATAAAGATGTTAACAGTATTAAATTTAAAAATAAAAAAACCCTTTTCTACTGAACTTTTTCTTTTGGTTTGTCAGAATTTGTTATATTTTGTATTTAACATTGTTCTAAGTTAAGAAAAATTAGCATTTTTAATTCTAGTTTAACTTCTTATGTTTATATTTATCTTGTGTGATGCTAGTCTTAAATGCAAAAGTAAGAACAATTAACTCATATCCAGAGTCACCAAATTACACAATTTGCATTTAGTGGCTCACATGAGCATATGTATTTTATTCTGAGAAAAGAAGTGGAAGGCAAAGGAGAAAGGGAAAGATATACCTAACTGAATGCACAGTTCCAGAGAATAGCAAGGAGGGATAAGAAAGCCTTCTTAAGTGAACAATGCAAAGAAATAAAGGAAAACAATAGAATGGGAAAGACTAGAAATCCTTCAAGAAAATTAGAAATACCAAGGGAATATTTCATGCAAAGATAGGCACAATAAAGGACAGAAAAGGTATGGACATAACAGAAGCAGAAGATATTAAGAAGAGGTGGCAACAATACCCAGAAGAACTATACAAAAAGGGTCTTAATGACCCAGATAACCACAATGGTGTGGTCATTCACCTAAAGCCAGATCTCCTAGAGTGTGAGGTCAAGTGGACCTTAGGAAGCATTACTCCAAACAAAGCTAGTGGAGGTGATGGAATTCCAGCTGAGCTATTTAAAATCCTAAAAGATGATGCTGTTAAAGTGCTGCACTCAATATGCTATCAATTTGGAAAACTCAGCAGTGGCCACAGGCCTGGAAAAGGTCACTTTTCATTCCACTCCCCAAAAAAGCAATGCTAAATAATGTTCCAACTACTGTACAATTGTGCTCATTTCATACGCTATCAAGTAATGCTCAAAATCTTTTAAGCTAGACTTCAGCAGTACATGAACAGAGAACTTCCAGAGTTCAAGCTGAATTTAGAAAAGACAGAGGAACCATAGATCAAATTGGCAACATCTGGTGGATCATAGAAAAAGCAAGGGGATTCCTGAAAAACATCTGCTTCTGCTTCATTGACTACACCTAAAGCCTTTGACTGTGTGGATCACAACAAACTGTGGAAAATTCTTAATGTGGTGGGAATATCAGACCACTTTACCTTCCTCCTGTGAAACCTCCGTGAAGGTTAAAAAGCAACAGTTGGAACTGGACATGGAACAATGGACTGGTTCAAAATAGGGAAAGGAGCAGGTAAAAGCTGTATATTGTCACCTTGCTTATTTAACTTACGTTCAGAGTGCATTAAATGAAATGCCAGGCTGGGTGAATCACAAACTGGAGTCAAGATTGCTGGGAGAAATATCAATAACCTCAGATTTGCAGATGATACCACCTTAATGGCAGAAATGAAGAGGGGCTAAAGAGCCTCTTGATGAGAGGGAAAGAGGAGGGTACAAAAGCCTGCTCGAAACTCAATATTCAAAAGACTAAGATCATGACAACCAGTCACATCACTTCATGGCAAACAGATGGAGAAACAATGGATACACTGACAGATTTTCTTTTCCTGGGCTGCAAAATCACTGCAGACAGTGACTGCAGCCACAAAATTAGAAAACACTTGCCCCTTAGAAGAAAAGCTATGACCAACCTAGACAGTGTGTTAAAAAGCCGAGACATCACTTTGCCAACAAAGGTCCATCTAGTCAAAGCTATGGTTTTTCCATTAGTCATTTATGGATGTGAGAGTTGGACCATAAAGAAGGCTGAGTGCCAAAGAATTGATGCTTTTGCATTGTGGTGTTGAAAAAGACTCTTGAGAGTGACTTGTCCAGCAAGGAGATGAAACTGGTCAATCCTAAAGGAAATCAACCTTGAAGATTCATTGGAAGGACTGATGCTGAAGCTGAAGCTCTGGTACTTTGGCCACCTAATGTAAAGAGCTGACTCACTGGAAAAGACCCTGATGCTGGGGAAAACTGAGGGCAGGGGAAGGGGACAACAGAGGATGAGATGGTTCGATGGCATCACTGACTCAGTGGACATGAGTTTGAGCAAACTCTGGGAGACGATGAAGGACAGAGAAGCCTGGCACACTGCAGTCCTTGGGATCTCAAAGAATCTGACATGACTTAATGATTGAACAACAGCAACAACATTTTGTTCTGAATAGGACAATAGAAATGTTGCACAAACCAAACTCAACCATTATTATTTCACTTTGTGAATGGTGCACTTTCTAATAACACTTTCTACTTTCAGCTCTCTGAGGAAGGAAGGACATTAAGGGAAAGGATCCATGGGTTGCCTTATTTTTCCTTTTCTTCTGTGTCATCATTTTCATCAATAGCTAGTGGTTGGTTAATACAGAGAAATAACATGGAAAATAAAGTATATAATAGAATTATTTGATGCTTTGTGTTTCTTGGAATGTCATCACTGTGGTCAATGATTAAATTGCTTACTCTGCTCCTTCTGATTAGCTGCATGAATGTTTCACTCTCTTCCTCTCTCTCTGTTCTTTTCAGCATGTAGAGTATATGTGTATATATATTTATTTATATGTATACATATACATATTTGTACATGTATGTATACATATACACATTATATATATTTATGCTGAGCTGTGCTTAGTGTCTCTGTCATGTCCGACTCTTTGCGACCCCATGGACTGTAGCCCAGCAGGCTCCTCTGTCCGTAGGGATTCTCTAGGCAAGAATACTGAAAAGAGTTGCCAGGTCCTCCTTTCGGAGATCGTCCCAACCCAGGGATCGAACCCAGGTCTCCTGCATTGCAGGCAGATTTTTTACCATCTGAGCCACAAAGGAAGCCCAAGAATACTGGAGTGGGTAACCTATCCCTTCTCTACGGTATATCCCCAACCCAGGAATCGAATAGGGGTTTCCTGCATTGCAGGCAGATTCTGTACCAGCTGAGCTACCAGGGAAGCCCATATATATTTATAGCTACATATAATATATAGCCATCTTGATCACCATCTAGAATATATATTTAAAATTTCTTAGTAATTCATTTAGAACACTGTACTTATGAAACTCACACTACTGTATATCCTATAACCTCTTTGTCCTATTTATCTTTATTTTCTACTTCTTTTTTAAAAAAATTCTCCAAATGTAAAAAAGCTCTTTAGCTTTTATCTATGCTTTGCACTGGAAGTTTGCTAGTTTATACTGGCACATGCATCTTTCAGTACTTTTTTTTTCACCCCACAATCTGTTTTAAGATGAATTCAAGAATTTTCAGTCTTTTTTTTTTTTGTAAAATATTTATGAACATCACCTTTTAATTCATCTTTTCTTCTTTCGGCCATAACTAATAGCTTTCTAAAAATGTGTGATATAAGTCCACCGTGATATTGATTTGAAATAACTGTTTTGGAGGTACCAACTATGTGCCATGGGCTTCCCATGTGGTGCTAGTGGTAAAGAACCCATCTGCCAAAGGAGACTTAAGAGATGTGGGTTTGATCCCTGGGTTGGGAAGATACCCTGGAAAAGAAAATAGCAGCCCACTCCAGTATTCTTGCCTGGAGAATCCCATGGACAGAGGAGCCCGGCGGGCTAAAGGCCATAGGGTTGCAAAGAGTTGGATACAACTGAAGCAACTTATCACGCATGCATGTACAATGTGCTATGCACTGTGCTAAGCATTTAAGTTCTTTCTAATCCTTTATACAGTCTTACAAATGTATATGGTATTTAGGAATTGATATAGACACCAGTGACTGACTAGGGTATAAGAAATTACATGAAATTCAAAACTATTCTCATACTCAGAAATGTACCCATAATATCAGAATTGAGCTGATCACATATCTTTTCGGAGAAGGCAACGGCACCCCACTCCAGTACTCTTGCCTGGAAAATCCCATGGATGGAGGAGCCTGGTAGGCTACAGTCCATGGGGTTGCTAAGAGTCGGACACAACTGAGCAACTTCACTTTCACTTTTCCCTTTCATGCACTGGAGAAGGAAATGGCAACCCACTCCAGTATTCTTGCCTGGAGAATTCCAGGGACGGCGGAGCCTGGTGGGCTGCTGTCTGTGGGGTCGCACAGAGTCGGACATGACTGAAGCGACTTAGCAGCAGTGGCAGCAGCAGCATATCTTTTACTTAAAGACAATAAAATTAAACAAAAATAAATAAACAAATAAACAATACTGGTGACAAGAATTCTGCAGATTATAGAGGGTTTGTTAACATCCTCTTAAATGATGGCCTTGAAAAGAAGAGACGATACCTAATTTTTTTTCCTTATCTCTAGCTGCTAATGTTATTATGCCTGGCATATAGCTGAAGCTCAAAATGTATTTGGAGATAAAATTCAGAAAATTTAATGAGAATAAAGTCATATTGAGGTTTGCGGTGTCAAATATATTTTAAAGTACAGTTTTTCATTGTTTTCTCACCAAATGACATATAACATTGTGCTATTAGAACAATCAAGTTTCAGTTTGAATACTTTTGAAATTCATCAACTTGTCTCCTTTGTGCAAAAAAAGAGGCAAAGGTCTTAGAGCTACTGCATAGTTGTAGTGCCATAGACTTCTTTATGTTCGTAAACATATTTCACTCTGTTCTCCATCTTCATCATCTAACAGTCTTGATTGAAAACTGAAGTGCTGCAGTAAGAACCATTGTATAATTAGAAGACAATCATTTACTCTGGAAACAACTTGAAAGTATGAGTTTTAGAGAACAATTAAAATTTCTATGTCTTTGATTGGAATGTGTTTATCCTGATTAACAATTTGCAAACATTTCTTTCTATAAACCTTCACTGAGAAAATCTCAGAAACATTTTAGCTTCCATAGGCTCTTAATTCTGAAATAATCAAAGGCTTATACTGAACTTAATAACTCATTCCATTTATTTCCCCCATGACAGGAGAACTGCTTTAAATAAAGCATTCAATCTATCCGTAGTTTACAGAGAGATGCTAAAAGTCAAAATAATCAAATTAGAAGACCAAAGTTTCAAATGTGGCATAAATTATATAATCCTCACTGCCAAACTTGAGAAGAAGTTTCAAATCATGTCATTAATATAAAAGAAAAACATCCATATTTGCTCTTTGGAAAGACAAATGCAGAAGTTAATAACACCCGGTTGCCTGCTTCTGAGAGCGTCTGCATCACTAGGACAGTTTGATAATGAGATTTTGTACAAAAGAAATGGACATTTTTTGAGAGAAGTCATGATGTAAAGTGTCTTCTTAGTAAGATATATAAGAGAAGCTGAAATAAAATCCTTGTAAATTTTAGTGGTGAGACTATTTCCAGAATTAGAGCTCTCTAATTAATGATTTTTTGGAACTTGTTTTAATTGAAATCCTCACATGTCAACTTATAATTTTACTGGGACCTATCATTTGCAAAGTGCTTTTAAAATTTACCCCCCCCCAAATTCTATATGATAAACAACTAATTTCTTCTGAGATAATTTCCTCTTAGCTCAGGCTAAGAATGCTGCTTAAAGTTTATGAAACGTTTACAAACATAACAGAATACATGCCCATTTTCTTAGCTTTTATTCTTACTTTATTTCCTTGGCCTCAAATCTATAATTTCATGAGCACATTTCAGTGCACTTTACCTTAGAGCAAAACTAGTTAACTCCTTCCTAATCTCATGTCATGAGAAATTCACAAACCCCTTCCAGTGAATGCAGACTAAATGCTGTATCTGGGGATCTTGAATCCAGGGATCTATCTGAATATGCATGAGGCAGACTGAAAACAAAATGTTGGAGTTAGTTTAGAAGTTATGCTTTTTATAAGTATGTTTTTTTATAAAAGGGTTTTAATTAATGCAAGATTAATGTTGAAATAAATTTTCCTTCTTTTCAGTTATTTCCATGATGATGCATCTGGTGATAATATGTTTGATTTTCTGCACATATGCATTTATGACTATTTATATTATCTGTATTTATGAACACAAATTTGAGTTAGGCTTTTTCTTCATGTTTACAGGCCTTCTAAATCAGATCAGACACTTATTAACCAAATCATAATTCTTTTGTGACATTATGAACTAGTCCACCAGGCTCCTCTGTCTATGGGATTTCCCAGGCAAGAATACTGGAGTGGGGTTTCCATTTCCTTCTCCCAGGGGATCTTCCTGACCCAGGGGCCAAACCCACATCTGCATTGATAGGCCGATTCTTTACCTCTGAGCAAACAGGGAAGGCTCACTCTATTATATTCTACCTCCCATCGCTCTATTGAGAAGTAATTTTTAAATTTCTTCCTACTGTTGGTCAAGTAGAACTTGGGTTGCCTATTTAACAGATTAAAATACAGGAAACCTAGTTAAATTTGAATTTCAGATAAATGATGAATAATTTTTATATTAGTATATCCCTAACAGTGCATGAGACATAATTATATTAAAATGATTATTCATTGTTTATCAGAAATTTGAATTTAACTGGGCTTCCTGTATTTTATCTGGCAACTGTAAATAGAACCAAAGGGAAATGAAAATGGTTTTGTCGTTGGTTCCATGTGTGATGAGCAACAGCCAGAAATAAGGGCAGAGTCAATGAGACAAAAATAAATTGTCCCTGAATCTGGCTATTCAGATGAATGAGGGATTTTTTTTTTTTCCCATATAATTGAAAAGTCAGAACACAAATAAATCACACCCCAGGTACAGTATGATCAACAGTTCAGTAATGACTCCAAAGACATTCCCAGGTTGTTTTCTTCTCCCTGCTGGGCTGGCATAACTTCCTGTGTGCAGGTAGCGGATGTAGTTCCTGGGTCACCTCAGGAAGTAGCACTGTCCAGAATCAGAAAAACAAACAAACAAACAAACAATCTCTGTGTTGTTTTCCTAAACGCAGGGAAACTTCCCAGAAGTCCTCTGAAGACCTGGCATGACCACTTGCCCCCTCTCTCCAAAACGAGTCATTGATAGGAGTATAGGGATGGTGAGTTTTATTCTAATCCCAAAACACTTGAAGGCAGGCAAGAGGTCAGTTTCCCATGAGGCCATGTGGAGTAAGAGCTGAACTGAAAAAATTCGGTTCTATTAGAAGACAGTAAAAAGATAATCATAACGGATTTGATTTAGGTCATACCTGAATGATCTAGTGGTTTTCCCTACTTTCTTCAATTTAAGTCTGAATTTGGCAATAAGGAGTTCATTATCTGAGCCACAATCCACTCCCGGTCTTGGTTTTGCTGACTGTATAGAGATTCTCCATCTTTGGCGGCGAGGAATATAATCAATCTGATTTCGGTGTTGACCATCTGGTGATGTCCATGTGTAGAGTCTTCTCTTGTGTTGTTTGAAGAGGGTGTTTGCTATGACCAGTGCGTTCTCTTGGCAAAACTTTATTAGCCTTTGCCCTGCTTCATTCTGTACTCAAAGACCAAATTTGCCTGTTACTCCAGCTGTTTCTTGACTTCCTACTTTGGAATTCCAGTCCCCTATAATGAAAAGGACATCTTTTTTGGGTGTTAGTTCTAACAGGTCTTGTAGGTCTTCATAGAACCGTTCAACTTCAGCTTCTTCAGTGTTACTGATTGGAGCATAGGCTTGGATTACCGTGATATTGAATGGTTTGCCTTGGAAATGAACAGAGATCATTCTGTCGTTTTTAAGATTGCATCCAAGTACTGCATTTCCAACTCTTTTGTTGACCATGATGGCTACTCCATTTCTTCTAAGGGATTCCTGCCCACAGTAGTAGATACAATCGTCAACTGAGTTAGATTCACCCATTCCAGTCCATCTTAGTTCGCTGATTCCTAGAATGTAGATGTTTACTCTTGCCATCTCCTATTTGACCACTTCCAATTTGCCTTGATTCATGGACCTAACATTCCAGGTTCCTATGCAATATTGCTCTTTACAGCATTGGACCTTGCTTCTATCACCAGTCACATCCATAGGTGGGTATTGTTTTTGCTTTGGCTCCATCCCATCATTCTTTCTGGAGTTATTTCTCCACTGATCTCCAGTAGCACATTGGGCACCTACTGATCTGGGGAGTTCCTCTTTCAGTATCCTATCATTTTGCCTTTTCATACTGTTCATGGGGTTCTCAAGGCAAGAATACTGAAGCAGTTTGCCATTCCCATCTCCATTGGACCACATTCTGTTTGTCTGTGGAAAATTCTGAAAGAGATGGGAATACCAAACCACCTGACTTGCCTCTTGAGAAATCTGTTTGCAGGTCAAGAAGCAACAGTTAGAACTGGACATGGAATAACAGACTGGTTCCAAATAGGAAAAGAATTACGTCAAGGCTGTATATTGTTACCCTGCTTATTTAACTTATATGCAGAGTACATCATGAGAAACACTGGGCTGGACGAAGCACAAGCTGTAGTCAAGATTGCTGGGAGAAATATCAATAACCTAAGATATGCCGAGGACACCACCCTATGGCAGAAAGTGAAGAGGAATTAAAAAGCCTCTTGATGAAAGTGAAAGAGAAGAGTGAAGAAGTTGGCTTAAAGCTAAACATTCAGAAAACTAAGATCATGGCATCTGGTCCCATCACTTCGTGGGAAATGGATGGGAAAACAGTGAAAACAGTGTCAGACTTTATTTTTGGGTGGCTCCAAAATCACTGCAGATGGTGATTGCAGCCATGAAATTAAAAGACGCTTACTCCTTGGAAGGAAAATTATGACCAACCTAGACAGCATATTAAAAACCAGAGATATTACTTTGCCAACAAAGGTCCGTCTAGTCAATGCTACGGTTTTTCCAGTGGTCATGTATGGATGTGAGAGTTGGACTGTGAAGAAAGTTGAGTGCCGAAGAATTGATGCTTTTGAACTGTGGTGTTGGAGAAGACTCTTAAGAGTCCCTTGGACAGCAAGGAGATCCAAGCAGTCCATCCTAAAGGAGATGAGTCCTGGGTGTTCATTGGAAGGACTGATGTTGAAGCTGAAACTCCGATACTTTGGCCACCTGATGTGAAAAGTTGACTTATTGGAAAAGACCCTGGTGCTGGGAAGGATTAGGGGCAGGAGGAGAAGGGGATGACAGAGGATGAGATGGCTGGATGGCATCCCCAACTCGATGGACATGAGTTTGGATAAACTTCAGGAGTTGGTGATGGACAGGGAGGCCTGGCGTTCTGCGATTCATGGGGTTGCAAAGAGTCGGACAAGACTGAGTGACTGAACTGAACTGAAAAAGATAATCAGACAACCACTGTGTTCTGTTAGTTTCCTCTATTAGGCCAAATTCAAGCTCTCAGTTATATAGGAGAAACTTCACAGTTGCTACAAAATTAGATTTGACAACAAATAAAATGACCAGTCTCATAGGGAAACTACAAATGTTTCCAACTTCCCTGGAGTATCTCCTGGAGATTCTGAAGAGGAAAGGAGCCTGGACTAAAAAGCAGAGTCATCACTGAACAACCATTGTATGAAATGGTTATGTCTTAGTGGAGGAAGAGAAAGGAGACCAATGCTTTCCTCCTTTAGATGTCTTACAGAATCTTTCATGTTCCTCTAGAGCAGACTCGGGCTTATTGTTTAAGATCGTACCTCAAAAACACCCACACAGAGCTACCAGGAACTCAATTTATCTCAAATGCAGCAGAACTGAATCACCTCTAGTGACATTTAGTTGATTTGCTGACAGTCTGTGTTTTGAGATTAAAAAAAAAAAAATAGCCAAACACCAGAAGGTTTCTTTCCTCTTCTTCTTCCCCTTCTCTTCTCCTCCTTCTTCTTATTTTATTAACACCTATTCTTCATCCAGAACCCCCCAGTGCACCAGCTCCGAGCACCCTGTATCATGCATCGAACCTGGACTGGCGATTCATTTCACATATGATAATTTACATGCTTCAGTGCCATTCTCCCATATCATCCCTCCCTTGCCCTCTCCCATGAAGTCCAAAAGACTGTTCTGTACATCTGTGTTGGAGAAGGCAGTGGCACCCCACTCCAGTACTCTTTCCTGGAAAATCCCATGGGCGGAGGAGCCTGGTAGGCTGAAGTCCATGGGGTTGCTAAGAGTCGGACACAACTGAGCCACTTCTCTTTCACTTTTCACTTTTGTGCATTGGAAAAGGAAATGGCAACCCACCCCAGTATTCTTGCCTGGAGAATCCCAGGGACAGGGGAGCCTGGTGGACTGTCATCTATGGGGTCGCACAGAGTCAGACACAACTGAAGCGACTGAGCAGCAGCAGCAGGAGCATACATCTGTGTCTCTTTTGCTGTAACGCATACAGGGTTATCGTTACCATCTTTCTAAATTGCATATATAGGCGTTAGTATATTGTATTGGTGATTTTCTTTCTGGCTTACTTCACTCTGTATAATAGGACCCAGTTTCATCCACCTCATTAGAACTGATTTGAATGTATTCTTTTTAATGGCTGAGTAATATTCTGTTATGTATATGTACCACAGCTTCCTTATCCATCCGTCTGCTGATGGACATCTAGGTTGCTTCCATGTCCTAGCTATTTTAAACAGTGCTGCGATGAACATTGGGGTACACGTGTCTCTTTCAAGTCTGGTTTCCTCGGTGTGTATGCCCAGCAGTGGGATTGCTGGGTCATATGGCAGTTCTATTTCCAGTTCTTTAAGGAATCTCCACACTGTTCTCCATAGTGGCTGTACTAGTTTGCATTCCCACCAACAGTATGAGAGGGTTCCCTTTTCTCCACACCCTCCCCAGCATTTTTTGCTTGTAGAACTTTTGTATAGCAGCCATTCTGACGGGCGTGAAATGGTACCTCATTGTGGTTTTGATTTGCATTTCTCTGATAATGAGTGATGTTGAGCATCTTTTCATGTGTTTGTTAGCCATCTGTATGTCTTCTTTGGAGAAGTGTCTGTTTAGTTCTTTGGCCCACTTTTCGATTGGGTCGTTTATTTCTCTGGAATTGAGCTGCAGGAGTTGCTTGTATATTTTTGAGATTAATTCTTTGCCCATTGATTCGTTTGCTATTATTTTCTCCCATTCTGAAGGTTGTCTTCTCACCTTGCTCATAGTTTCCTTTGTTGTGCAGAAGCTTTTAATTTTAATTAGATCCCATTTGTTTATTTTTGCTTTTATTTCCAATATCCTGGGAGGTGGGTCATAGAGGATCCAGCTGTGGTTTATGTCAGAAAGTGTTTTGCCTATGTTTTCCTCTAGGAGTTTTACAGTTTCTGGTCTTACATTTAGATCTTTAATCCGTTTTGAGTTTATTTTTGTGTATGGTGTTAGGAAGTGTTCTAGTTTCATTCTTTTACAAGTGGTTGACCAGTTTTCCCAGCACCACTTGTTAAAGAGATTGTCTTTTCTCCATTGTATATTCTTGCCTACTTTGTCAAAGATAAGGTGTCCATAGGTGCATGGATTTATCTCTGGGCTTTCTATTTTGTTCCATTGATCTATTTTTCTGTCTTTGTGCCAGTACCATACTGTCTTGATGACTGTGGCTTTGTAGTAGAGCCTGAAGTCAGGCAGGTTGATTCCTCCAGTTCCATTCTTCTTTCTCAAGATTGCTTTGGCTATTTGAGTTTTTTTGTTTTTCCATATAAATTGTGAAATTATTTGTTCTAGTTCTCTGAAAAATACCATTGGTAGCTTGATAGGGATTGCATTGAATCTATAGATTGCTTTGGGTATTATACTCATTTTCACCATATTGATTCTTCTGATCCAAGAACATGGTATATTTCTCCATTTTTTTGTGTCCTCTTTGATTTCTTTCACCAGTGTTTTATAGTTTTATATATACAGGTCTTTTGTTTCTTTAGGTAGATATATTCCTAAGTATTTTATTCTTTTCATTGCAATGGTGAATGGAATTGTTTCCTTAATTTTTCTTTCTGTTTTCTCATTGTTAGCATATGGGAATGCAAGGGATTTCTGTGTGTTGATTTTATATCCTGCAACTTTACTATATTCATTGATTAGCTCTAGTAATTTTCTGGTGGAGTCTTTAGGGTTTTCTATGTAGAGGATCATGTCATCTGCATACAGTGAAAGTTTTACTTCTTCTTTTCCAATCTGGATTCCTTTTATTTCTTTTTTCTGCTCTGATTGCTGCAGCTAAAACTTCCAAAACTATGTTAAATAGTAGTGGTGAGAGTAGGCACCATTGTCTTGTTCCTGACTTTAGGGGAAATGCTTTCAATTTTTCACCATTGAGGATAATGTTTGCTGTGGGTTTGTCATATATAGCTTTTATTATGTTGAGGTATGTTCCTTCTATTCCTGATTTTTGGAGGTTTTTTTTTTTTTATCATAAATGGATGTTGAATTTTGTCAAAGGCTTTCTCTGCATCTATTGAAATAATCATATGGTTTTGATTTTTAAATTTGTTAATGTGGTGTATTACATTGACTGATTTGCAGATATTGAAGAATCCTTGCATCCCTGGGATAAAGCCCACTTGGTCATAATGTATGATCTTTTTAATATGTTGTTGGATTCTGTTTGCTAGAATTTTGTTAAGGATTTTTGCATCTATGTTCATCAGTGATATTGGCCTGTAGTTTTCTTTTTTTGTGGCATCTTTGTCAGGTTTTGGTATTAGAGTGATGGTGGTCTCATAGAATGAGTTCAGAAGTTTACCTTCTTCTGCAATTTTCTAAGAGTTTGAGTAGGATAGGTGTTAGCTCTTCTCTAAAATTTTTGTAGAATTCAGCTGTGAAGCCGTCTGGTCCTGGGCTTTCGTTTGTTGGAAGATTTCTGATTACAGTTTCAATTTCTGTGCTTTTGATGGGTCTGTTAAGATTTTTCATTTCTTCCTGGTTCAGTTTTGAAAAGTTGTACTTTTCTAGGAATTTGTCCATTTCTTCCAAGTTGTCCATTTTATTTGCATATAGTTGCAGATAATAGTCTCTTATTATCCTTTGTATTTCCGTGTTGTCTGTTGTGGTCTCTCCATTTTCATTTCTAATTTTGTTGATTTGATTTTTCTCCCTTTGTTTCTTGATGAGTCTGGCTAATGGTTTGTCAATTTTATTTATCTTCTCAAAGAACCAGCTTTTGGCTTTGTTGATTTTTGCTGTGGTCTCTTTTGTTTCTTTTGCATTTATTTCTGCCTTAATTTTTAAGATTTCTTTCCTTCTACTAACCCTAGGGTTCTTCATTTCTTCCTTTTCTAGTTGCTTTAGGTGTAGAGTTAGGGTATTTATTTGACTTTTTTTCTTGTTTCTTGAGGTAAGCCTGTATTGCTATGAACCTCCCCTTAGCACTGCTTTTACAATGTCCCATAGGTTTTGGGTTGTACACACATGGCAGATTCATGTCAGTGTATGGCAAAACCAATACAATATTGTAAAGTAAAAAAAAGAAAAAAAACCAAAAACACCTATTCTTAATCATGGGCCTCCCAGGTGGCTGAAGTGTAAAGAATCTGCCTGCCAATGCAAGAGATGCAGGAGACACGGGTTTGATCCCTGGTTTGGGAAAATCCTCTAGAAAAAGAAATGCAATTCAGTCCAATGTTCTTGCCTGGGAAATCCCACGGAAAGAGGAGCCTGGAAGGCTATAGTCCATGGGGTGGCAAAAAAGTCAGATACAACCGAGCACACATACGTTCTACATCCTTAATCATAAATAAGACTGTAAATTGAACTTTGACAGTATAGATTGATGGAACTGTATTCTTGTATAGTGGAAATTTCTCCTTTTTTTTTTTTTGAGCTGAATGAATATTCTTGCTATTTGGAATAAGCTAAGTAACTATAATTAGTATGGCATATGAAGGAACTATTGTGTTTTTCTTTCTGGCTTTAGCTTAATATTGAAATTCCTTATGCTACTAGTATGCAGAACTCCCATACTGTGTTAGTAGCCTAATGGTGCATAAGTGATTAAAAACATGGAATATACAAAGCAAGTAGACACACACACCTTGAGGATCTCTTTAAAATTAGCTACCAAGGCATTAGCCCTTGCTACTGGGAATGAATTCCACAAGGTTCCTGTTCTAACTCCTCAAAATAAATTCCCCTAGTTGTTACTCTAGATGTGGGATGAGACAGAGGTATTTGCCTGTGAACCATCGGGAAGCAAGTAGCCTCACTAAATAGAATATAAGTAGAAGCTGCATTCTTGGGAAATGTATCAAGTTATAAAAGTGGGGAATTTAGTGACAACAATGTTACAATGACATATATCAAGAGAATCACATTCCAGAAGAGTCTTCAGTTCAGTTCAGTTCAGTCGCTCAGTCATGTCTGACTTTTTGAGATCCCATGGACTGCAGCATGCCAGGCTTTCCTGTCCATCACCAACCCCCAGAGCTTACTCAAACTCATGTCTATTGAGTCTGAACAAAGCTCTTAGACTCTACCCTACACCATCCAGAAACTCCACAGATTAATACCTATTTCCAGTGAACTCAGCAAAGAGAATATTAAATAACTGCCATGGATTGATGCTAAATCCTTCATGTCCCTTTTCTCTGAGTCTGTATCTAGTAATTTTAAATTTTGAGTGTTTTAAAATAGTGTATTCTTCTAGTATGGGTAAATATCAGCAATACCTGTCAGTTATATTTCTTGGTAGAAATTAATAGTTTAATTCAGATCTTACTGAGTCCTGACAATTTTCTAGCCACTAGGGACACAAAGACAAAATAGGTGGGGCAGAAGCACAGGAATGAGAATGACAGATCATTGTCATGGCTCTGATGGAAGAATGATTGTTACCTTCAGGGAGCTTGTAGTCTTGTAAACACAGAATGATTGCACATTAATAATTGCAGTAAAGGAGAGAGACACTCGTTGTATAATACAAACACAAATGGAGAAAAGCACCACAGGGATACTAAATATAACATGGGCTAGAGAATATGTGGGGCTTTCTGAAACCTCTCCAAGGGATGTAAGATTTGAGATGGCTGTGGAGGGATGAGGGAATGGTTTTCAGGGAGAGAAGGTCGCAGGGAGAAATATGAGATGAAGCATGAAGGGGTGAATTAAAGTTTGCTGGCCTGTAAGTAATTCAGTGTGACTGGAATATACATATAGGTTGTTGGGCCAAGCATAAAGGCCTTTCTACAATCCAGTTGAAGTATGATGAGACTACAGACAGAGTCAACAAGTGAATGGAAAGTAGAAACTGAGATGAGTTGTCAGTGAGCAGGTCTTGGTCATCAAGTAAATGTGAAAGATGAGGAAAATGGTAGTATTCATGGTTGTTGACTAAATATTCCCCATTTTCCTTCTAAACAGTGCTAGTTTTGCACTTTCTCATCCCACCAAAGTGAGGTGTGGCCCTATGACTTTCTTTGGCTAATAGACATGAGCAGAAGTGGTTGCTTCTAGGTGTATGCTCCTTAAACAATTTGGCATGTTTTCTTCCCTTGGCTGTGGTAATCATGAGGTGTGTGTTGAGAAAGATCATGTTAGCTCAGATCCCCAAAAAACTATGGTGAGCAGAGGCCCCTGTCAAGTCATGTGGGATGTGTTTTATGAGCAAGAAATAAACTTGTGTTGTATGAAGCACAGAGATCTGGCAACTGTTTTGGTATAACCTACCCCTACCAACATACAAACCATCTAGCATTCCAGAACACTCTCTTAATTCACCAGCACCTGAGTGATCCAAGTAAACTCATAAATTAATTTTTTAGAGTTGATTCCATGCCTAGATTTAGATTTTGAACAAGTTCTCTGCATCAAGTCAGGCAGGTTAGCTCCTTATTAGTGTCATTGTTAGATGACCTTGTTGGATAATGAAGGCCCCTTTTTTTGAAGTTTTAAATCAGAATATAACAGCAACATTCACAACAAGAGAGTACTTGAAGAACACAGTAGTAATTAGTACATCAAACAAACCTTTAAGGACATATGAATTCATACCTTAAAATCACGTTGTGGAGTCTACAATACTGGACAAAGGAGATAGGTAACACTTTCCAGGAAAGGGTAGAAAAATGCTCCATTCTGATTGGAAAATGATAGTTGTTGAGGTATATATAGGCAGGAGAGAGTAGCATCTATGGAATTAAACTATCTTTTGTGTCTGTAGTGCAAGGGTCAATGAAAATACAGAGAGCTGTGGAAATGCGTGTTTTGTAGTTAACTCCTGTTCACCTGTGAGTAGTCACTTCCTCAGCTTGTTCCCTTCTTGTCTGGAGCTTTGTGGACCTCAGGCTGAGTTTGTGATAGAAGAACACTTTTATAAGGCTGCAGACTGTACCTCAGCCTTTTCAGAGGACCATGTCTCTAGGAGCAAACCCCTCTCTAAACTCCAGGAAACCTAACATGGATGCCACAGATTTCTGCAGGGCACCAACTAGCTGCATTCACCATGACTAATTATTGTTGTCTATTATTATTGTTACAGCAACACCTTCCTATGCACACCCCCACTGCTTCACAGTATTGTTTCTTAACATTTTTTTTTTTATAATTTTTGAAAGTGCAAGAGAAGTCAATGGAAAATAAAAAGGCAATTTATTTACTAATGGAAGTTAACCATTAAGTGGCTCTCTTGGGATCCATTCAGAATTGTCAGATCATTTGAAACAGTTTTTTTCAAAATTATTTGATGAAGTTCCACGTAAGGAATAATTCTATATCACCCACACAATATAAACATACACTTAAAGCAGAAATGTAAGTTTTATTAGCCAATATTTATCCTTACTGTATGTTATACACCTATACATAGTCATGGAGATCTTATGTTTGGTTAGTGGTTGTACTTATTTGGAGGAGGAGGGGAAAGAAGTCACTACCTAACTGCTTCAGCATCCACTGCACGCCTCTAAGTCATCTACCTCTGCTTAGCATTGCTGAAGTCTTGGAGTCACAAGCTTGCTTCTCCTTCTAACATAATCTGTTACAGGATACTAGAAAATTCTGTCATTTGATTATCTTATAACATGGAAGCTCTGGCAAAGTGACTGATTTATTGTTGATTGCTGTTGTAGTATTGGTTGTTGTTAGTCTTTAGTTTAAAAAAAAATCTGTGTTCATAAGAAGAAGCAGTGCTTCAGAGTGGACTTGCAAAGTTAAAAAGAAATCCCAGAGCTGTGAGAATTGTCAGAAATTCCAAGAAAAATGTCCGGGTACCCTATGTCCTCTTATATCCTGGAACATTTATAGCCTGAAAATTATATCCTAAGGTGCATTTTTCAATCTGTGAGTCAGGAACCAACAATGAGACATCAGAATTATTTAGTGGGTCATGATCACTTTTTTTCAGGAAATATATAAAATAATAAAATATAACACATTGCACATCATAAGATAATTATTATATGATGAAATTTTATTTAATTTTATACATACATGGTTACAATGTAGAGTGTGTTCTTACTGTAGTAGAAACAGTTCCAAAATTGTTTACATTTTATGAGTGATTCTTACATGCCAGAATGTATTCTAAGTGGCTATAGGTTAATTCTTTTAATCTTCACATCTGATCGCATGATTTTTCCCATTTTACATACTGAAGCACAGGAAAGTTGAGTGATTTGCCTGACTTTATAGAACTATTCAACTACAAGCAGTTTTGCTCTGAAGGCATCTTAGCTCACGCTGCCGTAACACATTACCATAGAATTGGGTGGTTTAAACAACAAACATTTATTTCTCATAGTTCTGGAGGCTGGCAGTTTGAGATTGGGGTGCCAGCATGATTGTGACCTTGACCATGTAAGTGCCTTCTTTCTGGTTTACAGAGGACCATCTTGCTGTGTCCTCACAGGTCAGGGAGAGAGCTCTCTGACCTCCTCTTATAAGGGCACTAACTCCATTCACAAGGGCTCCACTTTCGTGACCTAATTATCTCCCCAAGGCCCCACTCACATCACCCAGTACGATGAAATACTATCACACTGGGATTAAATTTTCAACATATAACTTTGAGGGTGAGCATAAGCATTCAGTCCACTGCAAAAAGCTACAGTCATAACCCAGAAGCCATTTATATTGTTCTCTGTGGACATTGAAAATAGTGTCCTAGGGGACTGTTGTCATAGGGCAGGGAGGAAAATTTGTTTGGAAAAAATGAATATAGAAAATGAATCATGTGGACCAAAACACAGAATTACAGACACAGGTAAAACACGTACAGAGAACGAGGTGGTAGACAGGGAAAAAGATGGTAGGGAGAAAATCCAGTGCAAAGGCAAAAATTTATGTAAAAATTATAAATGAGTATCACTTGCTTAATTTAGCTGTGAGGAGAGGTCAGCCCATTCTAGACAATCACGTTGCATACAGCATAATTTTCAGAACACCTTTGACTCTGATCATCCTTTGCATCTATCAGACTTGGGATTTACATCCTGAAGTTTAAACTTCCCTTTTTCCTTGGAATACTTTCATTATTGCCTAAATTTTAGGTTGGGGGATATTTCCAGAAAGTAACACTACCCTTATCAGTTCAATTTCCACTCTGTCCTTTATTTATACCACTTAAAACAGCTTCTCTGCAAGTCACATATTTGCTGATCATCATCATTCTCCGTCTGGCCAAACTAAACAAATTTCAGTGATTTCATGTGAGTTTATGAGTCATCCTCCTCCTGACATTTAATCATTCTTATTGCTGTCCATGATACACAGCACCCTAAGGACCACTGTTGTTACCACAGTAGTCCAGGTGTGGTTCAGACTCTGCTTATCTCCTAGGCCCCTCCAGCCTCAGAGCTGAGCAGCTGAGTGAGAGAGGGGCCAGTGGCTGCAAGATAGGAAGGAGGGACATTCATGTTGCCAGTCTCTACGGACTTCTGGAACGATATATCACCTCTTAAAAGGTTCCATACTTCAGTTGCCTCTCTTGAGACCAAGAATTACCAGCTTCTATAATCAGAGTGATTCCAAACAGATGGTTTGGACTGTGGACTTTCTTGAAAATGTCTTATTTATTTGCCCTCCAGGACAAGAAGGGTAACTTTTCTCCTTTTCTGTAGCTTAAAAAAAAAAAAATAATTGAATGAATTATCCTGTAAAAACAGGTCACATTCACATCTACTTAGAGACCAATTTAAAACACACACACATACATTAAGTTCCAGGCATAGATAGTGGGTTTGTATCAATTTCTTTCTATTGTTTTTTCTTAAATGTAGGAAAAACTTGCTGAAATTGTTTCTCTTATTAAAAGAAAAATTTCTATTCTCAGCCCCTTCAAGAACGATATAATTGCATTTCATTGTGCTTTAGAGATAACTATGAAATAAATATTGCCTGACCTGGAAAATGCAGCATTTTTGCTTCCAGAGAATTTATGGGAAAAACTGAAGCTCTTTGGTTACTAGATATAATGGAAACAAACCACATTTCTTCCTAACAAAAAAAGACTTCAGCAGCTGCTTTAGCAAAGCCACTGCAGCTGAGGCTGTTTCCAAGGTGTTGCTTATTCTGAACACTAGAGGGCAGTGGTGATTTGTTCAACTTTTCTTGGTTTCAGGGCTTTTAAAAATTCAGTGTGTTGCCAGAAACTTTTCAACTTTCAGTGGGCAGGAATGGAGTGGAAAATAACCGTTCAAAAGTCTATATTTTGAAAGAAAGAGAGAGAGGTTAAAAATGGTCTCTGCAGAACCTACCAGAAGAAAGAGGAAAAGTGGCCAATCTCTGTTTTATGTTGGTTAACGGTCCTCATTCGATTGTCCTGAGTTCAAACTTCATCACTTGTTAAAACAAATGCCAGAAATGAAGTGTAAAATAAGAGATGGCTGGTTCCAATCTTATGTTTAAACACACTTTTTTTTCCTTTTGACTCTTATTTTTTGCTGTCACAAAATGAAATGGTTTTGTATCTATCGGAAAGATATTCTGAACCACAAGCACTGATTAAATGGAATATGTTCATTTGGACATAATGAGGCGAGACAAAGAAGGATTAAATAAACAAGATCACTGAGAGTATAAGACATCTTCACAGAGTTTAAAATAAAACAGCAGAAACCCTAGTTATCTGTATGATCCATATTTCCGATGCTTTGAGGCACAGGGAAAACGTAGACAGTGGCAAAAACAACTGAAAAAAATTAAAGAGACAACAATATTTGATGTGAGACATTGAGGGAAGCTACCAACTAAAAGCACTAACAATAAATCAATTAGGTATGACCGGGATAATCAAAGCAACAGCAAGCAGAGCCCAGTGGACAATCTGCTTGGTCTGTAATTTTTTTGCCATCCCAAGTTGTTTAAAAGAATCCATTTAATATTTCCCTGAAGCTTATAGTTACAGAGTTTAGGAAGGGAAGCCTGTTTTCCTTTCACAATCTCCTCTTGCCCAAATAAATCAGTTCTTGACATGGACACGGATGGAAGTGTGAGGGAAAGCACTGCATGTTCTCAGCATGAAGCATATCCTAATAGTGGCCAGAGTTAGCTGGTTCCTACCTCAGTGTTACCCCCTGAAGAACTGGGTCACTGCAGCCCTGAAAGGCTGCTTGATTCCCACTCGGTTCATTCATGTACCATGCTGAGAGTAAGTTAACTGCAACACAATTGTCTTCTTCCGCACTGTGTGCTGTGGCAGTACATAATGATGAAGTTTACTGGACAAAGTCGTATAGAATCCCATTTGGAAGAGTGTCCAGGATACTATCAAACCAGCGCCACCACTGGAACTCAGGTGTCATCTTCTTATGCTCTAATACATTAGCTTCTCCTAATCTCAATAAACTTCCTTTGACCTAAAGACTTATTTATTTTGCTAACTGGTTTCTACTTCCCATTCAGATGACTAGATTGTTTGGCTATTTCAAAAGTCCTTTGGTGTCAGCTTGAGGAGATAATAGTTGTTTACTGACAGTGATCTTTAATACAGTTTAACACTGAGAAACTCTCCTAGTTTATAGAGAGGGATGGAGCAAGTTACTCTACAAGATGTTGTTAGCAGGAAGATTTATCTTTCTTCTCATTGCAGTGTGTCCTCTGAAGAGTAGGTTGATAAAGAATTCAATATTATTAAAATGCACAGGGAAGTATATCTATAATATTCATATACATTTGCTTAGCTTATAGAAAAATTTTTCTTGGTAGGTTTAGGTTTTCAAGAGGAATGCACACACATATAATTAAAACCTTGGAAATAATGCTATTGAGGATGCAAAGATCAATGGTATGGAGGTAGTAAGTGAGATAGTTTTGTTTTGATTTAGTGTTTACATTTCTTTTATGAAGTGGCTATACATTTCTATTGTAAAATGAAAATCCTCATAACCTTTTTATAAGCCTGTACATATTCTTGTACATTTTTATGTTCAATCACACGCACATACACACACACACTCATTTATGACCAGAGTCAATTTCTAATTTATTTTTCTGGAAAAGAGTTAATACATTTAGAGTCATTTTTGTTTATTTCTAAAATGACTGGCTTTAGTTTGTTATAATAAAAAGTGGAATGGGATATATAAATAGCAGACTTCTTTCTTAGAATTCGCCTCTCTTCAGGTAACATCAACTCTGTTGTAACTTTGTGTATGTATATTATTACATACATATATATGCACATATTTTTAACTTTAATAGTTTATAATTTAGAGCATTTTAGCTCTATTTAAAGACTTCTTCACTTTTGTTTAAAGTAAAATTCTTTATTGAGACTTTTTTTCTGGAGTTAGCTAGTTTAGAAGTTCAAGACATTTTGATTTTATTCTGTTTACTATCAAAGACTTTATAGGACACATTTAGGACATGATCCTTTCATGGTGAAGGCTGTTTAAGCTTCCACATTCTACATGCATCAGTAGGTATGTATACTGACCATCATTGCTCTCAAGAGCTATTTTAAGATCATTATTCTTTTGTAAAAAAATAAAACAAACAAAGGAACTCTGTTCTCTCCAAACGTATGCTGCTGGTACCGTCAGTTTCCACCCTGTCTTTTTCAAGGTCACCCATTAATGTGCCAGTACCTGGCTTACAGTGTACCTCTCCACTCCAAGTCCTGCTATGAGGCCGGGCAACTGAATTTTTCACGTGGGCTCAATTTCTTGAATTCTGTGTATCCAGTGACTCCTTATACCTTTCTCTTTTGGCCATTAGGCCTTGCACCTTGCATTACCTTCAAATACTTGACATCATCCTGTTTCTTGACCATGACCTTCTATGTTTCTCAAAGATGTCTACTCTATCTTCCCTTTCTGGAATTTTCAACTCTTTATCTAGCCATCAATCGCCTCCTATTTTGACTTCCATCTCAAATCAGTTTTGGTTCCATAATCCACCAGTGAAGGTGTTTTGTTATTGATTTTCTAAATTCCTTTGGAAGCTCATCTTTGGCCTACTCTCTCTGCCTTTCCCTCTTCCTAAAAGACTTCTAACCCCCCTGCTATTCCTCTCTGACATATTCTCAGTCTGGAGAACATGTATTTACCTTCAATCTATGTCTTAGATGTTGCTTCTTTGGGGAAGCCTGTTTGGAACCTCTTGTACTGTAAGAGCCTGTTAGCTTTATCTCATAGAGTCCTCCAAATGTGCTTCATTTCCCCTTGACTGCTACTTACTTAGTAACAATATGTTCATCATCTCATTTTCTGGAGGGTTTCCTGAAAGCAATGACAACTGAAGGAATTGCAGAATCCCAGCACCTGCCACTATGTATAGCTAGTCTATAGTAGCTCCTGAAGAAATACTTGTTGAATGAATGAGATATAATATTGGGAATCTAATGAAATGATTTTAATGTTTCTCAGGAAAAGTTTAATTCCTCCAACTTCTTCGTGTCTATATCACTGCCTATCATCTTCAGCAATGCTATTGTCCTTCTGGTTTTAATAAAACCACATTTAATATTTGTTGAGTGCTTAATAAGTGCCAATCACTGTGACAAGTATTCTTTACGCAATATTACATAACCTTTGCAATTATCTCTTGAGATAGGCCCATATTTTTCCAATCTTAGGGATGAAGATCTGGATTATTAAGTTGCCTGCCGAAGTGCTTAATAAGTGCCAATCACTGTGACAAGTATTCTTTACGCAATATTACATAACCTTTGCAATTATCTCTTGAGATAGGCCCATATTTTTCCAATCTTAGGGATGAAGATCTGGATTATTAAGTTGCCTGCCGAGATCAAGGACTAACATGCAATACTGAGGACAGGAACCAAAGTCATTCTGTCTACAACCCCAAGGCTATATTAATAGGGTCTCCAAGAGTGTGTTTAAGTTTGTTGAAAAGAACTTTTAAAGTGATATCTTTTCCATTTGTAGCAAAGGTTGATTAGCTAAAAATCTACATAATATTTACATTTCATTCTTGTGTTGCCTTTAAGATCTTGAACTGTGATATTTTGTAATGACTTCCTCTTGCCATTCCACACATTTGTATCAGCCTTGTAGTTAAGTTGTGACTACTAATAAGATCCAACTACATGTGAATGACAATTTGTTCACAGGGTACACCTGAGGATGACTCCATGCTCATCGATCTCTCCTTCCGGGGCACAAAAAATGTCTTGATTTTTCACCTTCATTTGTAGTTGACTGAATCGATGTAACTGGACTTTGGTTAATGATATGTGGATTCAGTAGAATGCTACTCTCAGGATCAGTCTCTAAAATCTCTCTATTTTGTTTGTCTATTGCAGCATAAAAATTATCCTAAAACTTAATGATTTTTGAAAAAATAAACCTATATCATCTCAAATTCTTTGTTAGTGAGGAATCTCTTAGCTGGGTGGTACTTGCTCAAGGCCTCTCATGAAGTTTCAATCAAGATGTTAGCAGGACTGTAGTTATTGGCAGGCTTGTCTAGGGAAGAAGAATTCAGTTCCAGGACTGTCTACTTACATGGCTGTTATTAGTATCTTCAGTTCTTCATTGTTCACTGATAGGTCCATTATAACATGACCTTCTCCATAAATCTGCTTGAATATTCACACACAGACTGACTACATAATTTGTGAAACTCAGTGCAACATGAAAATGTGAGACCTCTTGACGAAAAATTATTAAAGATTGTAATATGGCAACCACTGTGCATTCAAACAAGCATGGGTCTCTTCTAAGTGTGTGGCCTATGAGATTGCTCAGGACATACACTTGTGAAGCTAGCCTTGTCCTCAGAACCTAACATCTGGATTTTCCCAGAGAATGTTGTCCAAGAAGGAGGGAGAAAAATCAAGGAGGAAACTGATTGTGTTTTATGACATGGTTTCAAATTTTACTCACCATCCTGTCCCATTCAGTTAGTTAAAAGCAAGTCACCGATTCTGGTCTACACTCAAGGGAAAGAAAATTAACCTCCACACTTTGAGATTAGGATTGCAAAATAATTTGTGGGCACATTTTAAAAACACTACATAGTCTCTACGTTTGATTTGCTTTTTCTTCTTCCTGGTTAAATATAGGCAGGTGGAGGGAAACCAGTGGAGAACCTCAAGAAGACCCTAGGGAGTGTCAAACCATAGGATAGAAACTTCTACATCCTTGAGTCACTATTTAGAAAATGGTTATTCTAGGACAGCAACCCAATCCTACTTTAGACTGTGATGTAAAGTAGAAATCAACCTTTGTGTTAAATCACTGAAGTTTTAGGGTGGTTATGACATTAATTACCCTTTCTAATTCACAGGCCTAATCATAACTTACTAATACAGTTTCAAAAAAGAGCAGTCTCTAGATGTACTCTATAGAAAAAAAAGTTGTATGCCCAAGTATGTTAAAAAAAAAAAATCCTAGATACTGTATTTCTCTTTCAAAGACCCACAGTCTGTATTACAAACTACAGCCCTATGAATTCCCACAGTAGAAAATCTGTTTAACTCAGTTGAACTCAATATTTGCCAAATGTATATGACTGTACTAACAGGTGGGCATGGTAAAGAATCCATCTGCATTGGGGGAGACCTGGGTTGGGAAGATCCCCTGGAGGAGGGCATGGCAACCCATTCCAGTATTCTTGCCTGGAGACTCCCCATGGATAGAGGAGCCTGGCGGGCTATAGTCCATGGGATCACAAAGAATCAGACACAACTGAGTGACTAAGCACAGCACAGCATACTAATGGGTAAACAGGACTGATATTCAGATGAAAACAATTATATTGGTTGTTTAGAACATTGAAATGCTTCTTCCATTTTGGTTGGTAAATACCCTTGCCCAAGCCTTCCAAATGTGCCTGTCCGCACTGTCCTGCCCCAGGTCACCTAAGTGAATACTTTTGGTGAGTTGTTCTGGTTCCAGCAGTGAAAGTGCTAACCCATGAACCTGCCATGACTTTTGTGAGATGGCTGCAGTCACCAGATGTAACCCTTTATTCTAAACAGCCTATAACTCTGTCGGGGATAAGAGACAAATGTTCAGTACCTTTTTTGTCCCATGTAAAATATCACTACAGGTCAATATTTTCTCACATAATCTTTTTTGTATGTGGCAATTTTAGTAAATTGCATTTCTAAAATATTGCCTACTAGTGGTTAAGCATTTTTACTCTCACTTTTTCATGGACTACCAGTATCTTAATCAATTACTGTTGCAAGGGAAACATTTTTACAAATTTTGACTTTTTGCCTTACTGACGTATAGTCAAAGCAAAATAAACCCGTTATTTACTTTTATTGTTTAGATTGATTTGAATTGTCTTATAGTAAGATAAGCTTTACTGTGTATAGAAATTTTTAGCCTATAACACAGGATGCATGCAAATTGACATTTATAATTTTTAATTGATGAAGCTCACTCTTCTATGATATAATTCTCTTTTTCCTTATTGATTCATCCACATCTTCATGAAAGATTCAGTGAATACTTATACATGCAAAGAACTCCAGTAGGTGCCATGAATGGTAAGGTATGTCAGTCATAGATCATGTTCTTTAGGTCAAGTGGTTTGTCCATCATTTCCAAGGTCACCTACATGGATTGCTAGGTCCTCTGAGACTTATAAAACCTGTGTAGCCCAGACATACTTTTTCAAAAAAATCAACTCTTCTAAAAGTATGTTTTTCTTTCTTGTATATTTAGTCATTGTCTTAATCCCTTCAATTTATTTATGGAAATTGAATGAAAGACTAAATCATCTTCTTATATATATATCATCATGTTTTTGTCTATCATCATACTTTCTCAAACAAAAACATAACTTTTGAAAATGTTAGTAAATTGAACAAATATTTGCTTAGTATGATGTGGTAGACATTGTAATTTATTATTATATGGCAGACATCATTATTACTAGCTTATAAATATATGACTGAACCTCAGCCTAGAGGATAATTCATCATTTTAAAACAACTATTGTAGCATATAAAACTTTGCCAATAAATATATCATTAAGGCTTTAGAATGAAAATGTCTATAATTTATAGAAGTACCGTTAGCCCTAAGGAGGGTCTTAAAGAAGACATATTCTTTCTCCTACCAGATTATTAATTTTGAAAAATAAAGATAAAGATGTGAGAAGATATAAGAGAAGAAAGAGAATGAGCAATAGTGAATGCACCCCTTATTTTAATATCAAACAAAATAGACTTAAGTATAGAAATATTACTAAGGATAAAAAAGAATATTACATACTTATAAAAGGGTCAATTTATGTAGAAGACAAAACAATCTATATGAAAATATATTCAATATCAGAGCTTTACAATATATAAAACAAAATATGCCTATTTGAAAATTCTAACATATTTTTAAACTAAGTAACACAATACTAAATAATGAATGAGTCAAAAAATAATCACAATGGAAATTTTTAATATTTTAAATTGGATAAAATTAAAACATAGCATTTAAAAATTTGTAGAACATATTTTAAGTAGTACGGTGTTCAATCTTTATGTTAGAAAAGGAAGTATAAAATCAATGATCTAAGTTTCCACCTTTTGAAATCAGAAAAAGAAGAGCAAATTAAACACAAAGGAAGCAGTAAGAAAGAAATAATAAAAAGCAAAATCAATAAAATAGAAATTAGAAAAACAATTTAAAAAATCAATGAAACTTAAACCTGTCTTCTGGAGAGGTCAATAGCCAGAAAGATTAGGAAAAAAAATAAATAAAAAGGTTAGCAATATCATTATGGAAAAAAGTACCTCACAATAAATTCTACAGACATTAAAATAAGAAAAAGAGAGTATTTTGAACAAATTGTGACAAAAAATTCACTAAATTAGCAACTGGAATAATTCTTAAAAAAAAAACAAAAATTACCAAAGTCCACCAAAAATGAAATAACCTTGTAGAGCTATAGTTATTTGAAATACTGAATTTGTAGTTAAAAGTTTTGTCTCTGCCCCTGCTCCCACACACAAATTCCTGCTTGGGTGACTTAAAAAATGATACTATCAAACATTTAAATAAGAAACAAAACTGTGTGCATGTGTGCTAAGTCGCTTCAGTCCTGTCTGACTTTTTGCAACCCCATGGATTGTAGCCCGCCAGCCTCCTCTGTCCACGGCAATTCCCAGGCAGGAAAACTGGAGTGGGCTGCTAATGCCCTCCTCTAGGGGTCTTCCTGACCCAGGGGTTGAACCCACATCTCTTACATTTCCTGAATTGACAGGCGAGTTTGCCACAATATCAATTCCATACAAACTATCCCAGAATATTAAGAATAGAATGACATTTTCTCACACAATAAAGGCCAGTTTTGAGAAGTCTATAACTACCAGAATTGTTAATTGTGCAAGGACTGAATTTCCTGCACCACCACTCCTCCAAGATTTGGAACAAGGAAGGCATATATGGCCTTTCCCACCCTTCTCTTTAAAATAAAAAAGTTAAAAAGGAATAGAGATTCAAAGGAAAATCTAGCTTTATCTGCAAATTGTTTGATTGTCAAACAGCTACTGGAACAAATAAATGAGTTTGCAAAGTACAAAGTAAATATGCAAAAATCAATTTTACGTTTATATCCTGGCAATAAGCATTTGGCAAAGACATTTTAAAATACTATTTATAATATTATCAATGGACATGAAGTACTTGGAAATAGATGCCATAAAATACTTATGAGACTAAAATCTACAAAATATTGCTAATAGAAATTGTGGAAGGGCTAAATGAATTGTCATGCTGTTATGAATTGAAAGACTATAGTGTTAAGATGGCAAATTTCCCCAAATTGGTCCATATCTTTTACACAATCCAAATCAAATTTTCACCAGGGTGTGTATGTGTGTGTGTGTGTGTGTATTTATATGTGTGTGTTTTATAGAAATTGATAAGCTGAGTCTAAAATTCATTGCAAAGAATTTAGAATGGGCAAAATAATACAAAACAAAATTTTCATATTCACACTGTCTGACTTGATACAATGTGATAGTACTAAAAAAGTTGTGGCAATGGCATAAGGAGAAACAGATTAACAGAACAGAATGCCCTTAAATAGACCATACAATGTGCTCAATTGATGTATTACAATTGTACCAAGGTAATTAAACTGAGATAGAGACTCTTTTAAAAAATAGTGTGGGACATTCATGTGCATAAACAAAAAGACAAATAAACACAAGCAACTCTACGACTTTCACACAACAGTGTTATTCTTAAAAAATGTCATCCTAACTGAAAGAAATCCTACTGTATGATTTCCATATATAAAACATTCCAGAAATGGCAAAAGTCATAGGAATGGAAGTCGGATCAGTGCTTGTCCAGAGCTAGTGGGTGAGAGCAGAGGATTTACAACAAAGAAGCATAGGACATTTTTAACTTTATATAACTTTACATCTCATTCCAACTATATAGAGAAATACAAAAATAGGCAAAGATTTGATCTTTAATTATTGTCTCTTCCTCTAGCTTGACTTGGCAATGGCTGAAATAATCAGTAACATTTTGAACTGAGTCCAATCTTTATAATGTTGACCTACCTTACTCATATGTAAACCATTCCTCTAGAACAATGATTTCTGTCAACAGTTTTTAACAATTGAGATAGGCCAAAAATCTTTAGTCTTTTAACACTGACATTTAGTCTTTAGTCATTTGACTTTTTTCATTTGACAAACCTTGAACTTCTATCATGAGCCAGATATCTTTTAAATGTCGGTGATGAGTGGTCAAAACAAAGAGATGACTTCCCCTTGGAGCTCATGTTCAACTGTAAATAAATATAAACAAGGTAAATATAATGTACAATTTCTAGATGTTGATAAGTATTAAGGATAAATGAAGAGGGGAGTGGGGACTAGGGTATATGAGGTGTTGCATTTTTTCATAGAGTGACATAGAAGGCTCCTACTGAGAAGGTGATATTTGACTAAAGCCCGAAATAATGGGATAGGGACTTGGTCATGTCAATATCCAGAAAAAGCTCTTTTTAGAGAGAGAAAGTAAAAAAAAAAAAAAAAAAAAAACCTCTGAAGAAAGAGACCTAGGGTGTTAGAAGAAAAGGAACAGAACTGTTATAGCTGGAGCCAATAACATACACAGAGTGGTAACAGTGAGTCAGAATATATAGGTCCTTGTAAACCACTGGAAGGCCTTGATTTTTTCCCTGAACACCATGGAGCATTTGGAGATCTTTGAACAAAGGGATGTCATAACTGGCTTTCATTTAAAAAGAATCACTCTGCCTGCTGGGTTGACATTACAATGGAAGGAAGCAAGGGTGAAAGTAGGGAAAATGATCAGGAGGCGCAATAAGCCTGGAAAGAAATGATAATAACTTGGATAAGTGTAGTAGCACTGGATGGGATGATAAAGTGGTATATTTAAATGGTATAGGTGACAGGATTTACAATCAAATCTAGGATGTAAAAGAGAATAGTTTCTAGAAAAGAATTCCTGCAATTTAGATCTGAGCAACTGGGAGGCTGGGCTTTTGCAGGTGGCGTAGGGGTAAAGGCTCCACCTGCCAGTGCAGGAGATATAAGAGACCCAAGTTTGATCCCTGGGTCAGGAAGATTCCCTAGAGTAGGAAATGACAATGCTCCAGTATTTTTGCCCAGAAAATTCCATGAACAGAGGATCCTGGGTCTATGGGTCTATGGGTCACAGAGATTCGGACATGACTGAGCAAACACACACACACACATACACACACACACACACACACAGGGCAATGGGACACACCGAAGGTTCCATTAAAAGCAATGAATATGGTATTAAACAGTAATGTTATTAGATTTACATTTTTGGGAGATTATTATGGAGATGGACTGGAGACAGAGTTGGATACAACTGAGTGACTGAGTGCATGCACACACACACACACACACACACACACACACACACACACAACTGGGAGGCCAGAGAAGCTTGTTTGACATGTTGAATGTATAAGGTGATACATGGTAGATGAGAAGCTGTTGGTTTTTTTTTTTAATTAGTTTATTTTCTATTTTTTAACTTTACAATATTGTATTTGTTTTGCCATACGTTGACATGAATCCACCATGGGTGTACATGTTTTCCCCTTCCAGAACCCCCCTTCCACCTCCCTCCCCATCCCATCCCTCCAGGTCATCCCAGTGCATCAGCCCCGAGCACCCTGTATCGTGCATTGAACCTGGACTGGCGGTTCGTTTCACATATGATAATTTACATGCTTCCATGCCATTCTCCCATATCATCCTGCCCTCACCCTCTCCCATAGAGTCCATAATACTGTTCTATTTATCTGTGTCTCTTTTGATGTCTCACATACAGGGTTATCTTTACCGATTTACTAAATTCCATATATATGTGTTAATATACTGTATTGGTGTTTTCTTTCTGGCTTACTTCACTCTGTATAATAGGCTCCAGTTTCATCCACCTCATTAGAACTGATTCGAATGTATTCTTTTTAATGGCTGAGTAATATTCCATTGTGTATATGTACCACAGCTTCCTTATCCATTCGTCTGCTGATGGGCATCTAGGCTGCTTCCATGTCCTGGCTATTATAAATAGTGCTGCGATGAACATTGGGGTACACGTGTCTCTTTCAAGTCTGGTTTCCTCAGTGTGTATGCCCAGCAGTGGGATTGCTGGGTCATATGGCAGTTCTATTTCCAGTTTTTTAAGGAATCTCCACACTGTTCTCCGTAGTGGCTGTACTAGTTTGCATTCCCAACAACAGTGTAAGAGGGTTCCCTTTTCTCCACACCCTCTCCAGCATTTATTGCTTGTAGACTTTTGGATAGCAGCCATTCTGACGGGCGTGAAATAGTACCTCATTGTGGTTTTGATTTGCATTTCTCTGATAATGACTGATGTTGAGGATCTTTTCATGTGTTTGTTAGCCATCTGTATGTCTTCTTTGGAGAAGTGTCTGTTTAGTTCTTTGGCCCACTTTTTGATTGGGTCGTTTATTTTTCTGGAATTGAGCTGCAGGAGTTGCTTGTATATTTTTGAGATTAATTGTTTGTCCATTGCTTCATTTGCTATTATTTTATCCCATTCCGAGGGCTGTCTTTTCACCTTGCTTATAGTTTCCTTTGTTGTGCAAAAGATTTTAAGTTTAATTAGGTCCCATTTGTTTATTTTTGCTTCTATTTCCAATATTCTGGGAGGTAGGTCATAGAGGATCCTGCTGTGGTTTATGTCGGAGAGTATTTTGCCTATGTTTTCCTCTAGAGAAGCTCAGTTTTAAGCATGTAAAATTTGAGATGACTATTAGACATCCAGATGGAGACAGTAGTTAGGCAATTGAATATTCAAATCTATAGCTCAAGAAAGAAGTGTGGCTGGAGTTTGAGATTTGAGAGTCACTGGCAAATAGACAGTATTTAAAGCCATGGGAGTCGATGAGAGTGAAAAAGAATGAGGGGTTAAGTGTGGATAGATAAGAGAAGCTATTTGAGGACTGTATCCTGAGACACCCCCCCTCTGAAAAAAGATGGGTGTTGGGGAGATGAGGAAAATCCACAAAGGAAACCAAGAAAGGGAAAGGCAAAGGAAAAGCAGGGTGAATGTGGTGTCTTGGTTAAAGAACTGCAAGTCTGAAAAATGTACAGTTGTATAAATAAAAGTGGATCCAAAGTTATTCCTGTAATAATGTCACTCCCATACTTGCATCCAGGTATGCTCTTTTTTTCCTTCTTTTTTTTTTTTTTTGAGTAGGAAAGAAAATGATAGAACCTCAAAGCTAGCAGGCCAGAATTGTGCAGAAGCAGCCTGTCTTGTCCATACTACTCTCTAGACCAGATGATCATTACTGGCAGATGATTGCTAATAACTGAAGTAGCAAGTAAAACAAAAGAAGGAAGCAACCAAATTACACTGACAGTCTCTGGTTACTTTCGCCCTTATTCCACTCTATGTGTGTGTGTTAGTGTCTCAGTTGTGTCTCGGACTCTGACAACTTAGACTGTAGCCCACCAGGCTCCTCTGTCCATGGAGCTCTCAAGGCAAGAGTACCGCAGTGGGTAGCCATTCCCTTCTCCAGGGGATATTCCTGACTCAGAGATGGAACCTAGGTCTCCTGCCTTGCAAGTAGATTCTTTCCCATCTGAGCCACCAGGGGAGCCCATTTCACCCTATACTCCAGTCTTTTTCAAATATTGGTGGCAGTATCAAAATCTAGATATATCCACTGGAGAAGGAAATGGCAACCCACTCCAGTATTCTTGCCTTGAGAATCCCATGGACAGAGGAGTCTGATAGGCTACAGTCCATGGGGTCATTAAGAGTTGGACACGACTGAGCGACTTCACTTTCACTTTTCACCTTCATGCATTGGAGAAGGAAATGGCAACCCACTCCAGTGTTCTTGCCTGGAGAATCCCAGGGACAGAGAAGCCTGGTGGACTGCCGTCTATGGTGTCGCACAGAGTCAGACATGACTGAAGCGACTTAGCAGCAGTAGCAGCGGATATATCCATGCAATAAATCATATTCATGAGAAAGCTGTTCTACATGCTGAATTAGGGAAAACACTGAGCATCTCAGGTAAAAATTGTTAGAGATACCTCACTTGCCACATTTGTTTTAGTTTTCCAGTCAGAGCCACATGGATAACTTCTCAAGATATGCTCTTAGAATACTTCTTAGTGTAACAGTGATATCAGTAATAAGCTCTATACTTTAATAGGTTTTTAAAACAGCAAAGGGCAAAGAGACTATAGATTAGATTTTGTGGTTCTGTAATGAAATTTGGGCCTGTGCATTTCATAGCAAGTGCTTTTTTATGGTGACTGGCTCATAACTAAAGCCAATGTTAACCCACATATTAATCCACAACTGATGGGTAACTAGTGATATGCAGTCCCAGCAATATCAGTCAACTTGTTGGTTGGTGTAAGCCACAGGAGCCAAAGGAACCACTTCTCCCAGTTATATTTTAACTTAGCTTCTATGTATTTTTTCATAATATATTACTGAACACGTTACTTACTATAATTAGCTTATACTTATTCAAAACACAGATTAATCTAATATATATTTGCCCTAAATGCATGAACTATATTAGCCAAGGATATTAAAGTAATTTAATATTAGGATAGAAATTCTTATTGTATGGCATTCTTATTATATGACATTTGTTATTTCTGTCATTGTTCTAAAACATAATGAAACGCTAGTTTTTAAAAGTGTACAGTGTGTTAATGAAATCACCTTCAAAGGCAAAATAAATGGTTTTGTTTAATGTTGCTCGGTTTCCTCACTTACAGTAATCAAATATATATGTGATAATTTTCTTATTTAAATATAATTTTCAAAAACTATGTTAAAGATTTTAACAGTATTTGCTGCCGCTTGGGTTTTGTTGTTGCTGCTGTTTTGCTGTGATACCTCCATCTGGGTTGCCTGCAGTGCTGTTATGCCTGATGGAATGAAGGCACAACTCATGGCTTTGAAGGTGGTCAGCCTTCAGTTTACGTGCCTGCTCTGTCACTTCATTGGTAAAGTTGCACTGGCTATTTTGACTTAGTCTCATATGTATAAAGGAAGTGAAAATGTATATCGCCCCACTAAATATACGTACACATACACAGATACATATGTATGATCTATAAGAGCATGGCGCATAGGCTGATTTAAGCCTTTCTTGTCTTCATACCTTCCTTCCTGCTTTCTATGTCAGACTTTATTTCTCTACCTTTAGTACATCAGTCTCCACTCATTGGTCTATCTGAATTGGTTATCGGTCCACCTCTTCTTGCTACTATCCTTCCCTTTGTCTAGCCACGCATTAGTGTGCCTATTGATGCCTTTTTCCTTACATCTTCTCAATTCATTTGCCTATCTATCCATGGAATCATCTATCCATTTACTTTTCTCTTTTTATCTAGAGGTATACCTATTTATTTCCACTATATCCACAATATTACAAAAACAGGCTTTTTGTGTCACCTATTAAAACATCTTAAACACATAAAATCCAACATACGTGGATGTAGAAAAGGCCTTAATGTATTTTCTAGTTCAAATTTCTCTAGTCACAGATGTGAAAGTAAAATGAACTGACATCATTACTCTAGTAAGCAGCATAGGTAAACTAGTATCAAGGATTCTCAAATCTCTTTAAATTGCTTTCCTCAGGTAAAGTTTTTACAGAATAGTTTGTGTATCTTGAACTTTCATTAATTTTTCCTAAATATTTTGAAATAGGTTGATTTTAGCTGCAAATTATATAATGTAAAATATATAATTTATAAATAAAATAATAATGCTTATGGAAAATGTTTTTGTTTTTAGATTTAGCTGTGCGTGCTCAAATTTCTATAATAAGCTTTTTTATTGAGGTATAGTTGATGTACTGCTGCTGCTGCTGCTGCTAAGTCGCTTCAGTTGCGTCCAACTCTGTGCGACCCCATAGACAGCAGCCCACCATGCTTCCCCGTCCCTGGGATTCTCCAGGCAAGAGCACTGGAGTGGATGGATAGATTTGGAGGGTATTATGTGAAATAGCCAGACAGAAAAAGACAAATACAGTATATGTTGAACCTAAAAAATAAAGCAAACTAGTGGATATAGCAAAAAAGAAACAGATTCATGGGTACAGAGAACAAGCTAGTGATTGGTTACTAGTGGGAAGACAAAAGGAGGGAGGGACAAGGGTAGGAGACTAAGAGGTACAAACTACTATGTGGAGAATGAATAAACTACAAGAATACATAGTACAATACAGAGAATATAGCCAAAATTTTATAATAACTATAAAATGAATATAAAATTCACCTTTAAAAATTGTGAATCATGAGATTCACAATTCACATAACACCCTCCAAATCTATCCGTGTTGTTGCAAATGGCAAAATTTCATTCTTTTTGATGACTGAGTTGTGTTCCATTTTATATATCTATATCTATATATTTATAGACACACACACACACCACTCACATCTTCTTTATCCATTTGTTTGTTGATGGACATTCATGTGGCTTCTATATCTTGGCAATTGTATGTAATGCCTCTGTGAACATTGGGATGCATATATATTTTGAAATTAGTCTTTTTTTTTTGGATAAATATTCAGGAGTGGAATTGCTGGATCATGTAGTTGTGCTATTTTCAAATTTCTGTAATGAACTTGTGTTTCAGGATGCTGTGAGCAATAAATAAGTCAATTAGTTTATTAAGGAATACAAAAATTCACACATAACAAAATGTCCTGAGATAGAGCAGTTCTAGGGTTACTTAATTTGGCAGTTCAGTGACATGTGTAGAAACCTGAGTTCTTTCTTCTTGCCACCTTGCCATCTTTACTACATCTTTAATTCTGCCAGTGGTTGCAAAAGAATGCCACAATTCTAGGATCACAGAAGACAAGTTCCAGCAGGAGAGTAACTTTTCTTCCTGTATGTCTCTTTCTAAGCACACAGAAAGTCAAGCTAGGGGGTCTTCCAACAGGTCTTCTCACATATCTCATTGAACATACCGGAGCTATGTGCCCAATTATAAATAGATTATTGGACCACATGGAAATATAAGATCCAGCTGAGTCCATTGAGTTAGTTGGGGGAGATAGAGTTCTGAATGGAATCAGTAAGAGTTCTGCTCTAAAAGGGGAAGAAACAGCAGATGGCTTGGGGACCAGCTAACATTGTTTGCAACAGCACGGAAGCAACATCAGTTGCTGAGATGATTTTCTCCTTTTTGTATTCTATTCCACTGGCAGAGTAAATCACGTGTGGTAGTTTTCAGCTGATTTGTAAAAATATTTTTCATCGCTTCTGAATATTATTTAAAACAACTTTGGATCTGTAATGGACCATTTTTAAATTTCAAAAGAATGTGCTCGATTTTTCACCTAAGGTAAATCCATTTCCCTTCTTAGTATTCATACCAACATAAATTTTAAATATTTTCTCTACTTAGTGTGGTGTTTAAATCAGCTCTTTAATTGTTTTGTGCTTTATATCTCTCAAAGGTAGAAAGGCTAGATATAATTATTAATGATCATACTATACAGGATTCAAAAATATATAAATTACTTAAGAATATCACACATGAATGATACCATAAAGATCAGGGCTACAGATGATCAGCTGTAAAATAAAATGGAATATATAGATTTTAAAGATTATATGTTTGCTATGATTAGTTTAGGTAGGGTAGCAGAAGGAATAACAGTAAAATAGAAGGGTTTTCTGTTCATTTTCAGTCATTCCATATAGATTGCTCTCTACTCAATATGTTCTTGACATTGATCCTGTCTGAATCTTCCAGGTGAAATATTTTTATTTGCTAAGGTTCACACAGCTATCTACCCTCGTTAACTTTATTAAAGCACAAAATTTGTCTTTCCTTGTATGGAAATAATTTTCAAGTAAATTCCCTGAAGTCTATATAGTTTAACAACACAAAACCTGATGAACTAGATTGCAAAAAATTATTTGATGAAGAAGGTGACCTAAAATTTATTGAGCACCTACCCTATTTCAGACACTCTATCTAACACTTTCTAATTTAAATTCTTATAGAAATAGTCTTAACAATAAGGATGCTGATTTTAGCAAGTGAAGTCATTCAAATAATATAAGATATTTAGTATGAGATGAAGCCTTATTTCAAAACTAGAGTTCTTGGGTTGTGAGACATTTTTTTTTTTTAATGTCCATATTCTATAATACATTTTTTTCTGAAACTGCACTTCATTAGCAAGTATTTCCTCTCCCTTTGGCATTCCACTCACCAAGTAGACTCACAATGACTGCAAACTGAAGTCAAAGAAAATATCTGCATAACAGCTCTTTAGTGTTAGTGTGACATGGCCTGCAAGCCCTGCTGGACTGAATCAAAATGTGCTGAGACCAGCAATTTCTCTAGTAGAACAGGAAGCAATGTTCTCTTAGGGGTATTCTATTTCTTCCTGCACTTTTGAGTATTGGAGATTTCCCTGTAAATACCAGGTGAATATGAGACACCTCAAAGTAATATTTAAACCACTAAACTGTTTTTACTATTTAGCCAAAATCTTACAAGATGGTTGGTGATTTACTTGAGCAGGTTTTGGATCATTATCTATTCCACTGAAGTGACTTTAATGGAAATACCTAAGGACTCTGTCTCATTAATTTTCTAGGGCTCATCATTGATATCATATTGTCTCTTCAGAAACAAAACTTAATATTAACAAAAAATAGCAACAACAGCATCACAATGAAAACCCTATCATAGCTTTTCTGTTTGTTAAATTTCTAGGACACTGATTCACACCATCAGTTAATGTCTATGCATATGGAAGTTTATGGCATAAGTTTATTAAAGGAAAGTAGTAGAATCCATGCTCTCAAAGAGATTGCAATTTATAGGAAAGCAATTCAACCCAACCAATATTCAAATACCATAGACACAGTCATTGCTAACATCATGATCCAGACTCCGGAAATTTTGGACTCTTGAGGGTCACAGTGTCCTGTGTATCATATTGAGGAAGAGAGTATGGTTTCCCTAACAAGAGGTGCACCTATACTTTTGGAAAGGGCAGTCATTAATAAAAAGAGGAACAGAGCTTGGATATTTCTGTGAAGAGTTTATCAGCTTTATGGGCTTTTCTCATGAATTTTGGGAATAGTCAAATGAAATGGAGGTCTTTTTATGTTTTCTTTACCACTATTTATCACTATTTGCCAAATCTTAATAAATTAGCCTTAAAAGGAATGATGTTGATGATAAAAGGATGGAAAAATACAGGGAACTGTATCAGTCCACACTCACCTCTCTGCTTTTGCCTCTGTATGCACAAGTGGCGACCTGTCTATAGGACCATCTAAAAGTAGTAGTTTTAGCTATTGTTCAGATTTAAGTGATTTGACACCCAGCTGACAACATGGGCCCAAAGAAGAAGCATATGACATTGAGGTACAAGAGGCAGCCTAGCAACAGAAAAAGACCCTCCCTCCCTTTGCCCAATGTATGCTTGAGTGGCATTTCTCAAAATATGATCATCAGGCTTCCCTTGTCATAATAACCAGAGGATACTTTCTAATGAAGAATCCTCAACTTTAGCACTTATTTGTTGAATCAGAATCTCTGATGCTGGCACTAGGAATACACACTTAAACTCACAAATTTATTTTTATGCATAGTAATGTTTGAGAAGCACCATGTTAGGGGATAATGACCTTTGAAGGGGAAAGGTGTTGTCCCTGGTATTGCTGCTTTAATATGCGCAGGCAGGGTGTTGTGTAGGCAATTGATTGGGTCCCTTCCATATGATCAACACAGTGACAACCTTTGATTTGGATTTTGGCTGCATTAAATACTTTTCAGAGTGTTATCATGTTTCTTTGCTCTCTAGCCTTAGACTTAACTAAAGCAGATCACCTTTAATTTTGGCACCACACTTGAATCTGTACATGGCTCTGTTTTTTAGAAGTACGTGTATAATTTTTTAAAACATCTCTGATTCATAGTATCTCTGAATCACATATTTTACCTACACTATGATTCCATCTTTAACATTTTCCTCACACTCAGAATTATATGTGCACATGTATAGGATTTTGACAATAAGGTGGAAAACAATAGAATGGAAAAGACTAGAGATCTTTTCAAGAAAATTAGAGATACCAAGGGAACATTTCATGCAAGATGGGCTCAATAAAGGACAGAAATGGTATGGACCTAACAGAAGCTGAAGATATTAAGAAGAGGTGGCAAGAATACACAGAAGAACTGTACAAAAAAGATCTTCGTGACCCAGATAATTATGATGGTGTGATCACTCACCTAGAGCCAGACATCTTGGAATGTGAAGTCAAGTGAGACTTAGGAAGCATCATTACGAACAAAGCTAGTGGAGGTGATGGAATTCCAGTTGAGCTATTTCAAATCCTAAAAGATGATGCTGTGAAAGTGCTGCACTCAATATGCCAGCAAATTCAGAAAACTCAGCAGTGGCCACAGAAATGGAAAAGGTCAGATTTCATCACAATCCCAAAGAAAGGCAACGCCAAAGAATGTTCAAACTATCGCACAAGTGCACTCATCTCAGTTCAATTCAGTTCAGTTCAGTTGCTCAGTCGTATCCCACTCTTTGCGACCCCATGAATCGCAGCACGCCAGGCCTCCCTGTCCATCACCAACTCCCAGAGTTTACCCAAACCCATGTCCATCGAGTCGGTGATGCCATCCTACCATCTCATCCTCTGTTGTCCCCTTCTCCTTCTGCTCCCAATCCTTCCCAGCATTAGGGTCTTTTTCAATGAGTCAACTCTTCGCATGAGGTGGCCAAAGTATTGGAGTTTCAGCTTCAACATCAGCACTCATCTCACACACTAGTAAAGTCATGCTCAAAATTCTCCAAGCCAGTCTTCAGCAAAATGTGAACCGTGAACTTCCAAATGTTCAAGGTGATTTTAGAAAAGGCAGAGGAACCAGAGATCAAACTGCCAACATCCGCTGGATCATCAAAAAAGCAAGAGAGTTTCAGAAAAATATCTATTTCTGCTTTATTGAGTAGGCCAAAGCCTTTGAATGTGCAGATCACCATAAACTGAAAAATTCTGAAAGTGATGGGAATACCAGACCACCTGACCTGCCTCCTTAGAAATCTGTATGCAGGTCAGGAAGCAACAGTTAGAACTGGACATGGAACAACACACTTTCCAAATAGGAAAAGGAGTACATCAAGGCTGTAATTTGTCACCCTGCTTATTTAACTTATATGCAGAGTACATCATGAGAAATGCTGGGCTGGAAGAAGCATAAGCTGGAATCAAGATTGCCAGAAGAAATATGAATAACCTCAGATATGCAGATGACATCATCCTCGTGGCAGAAAGTTAAGAAGAACTAAAGAGTCTCTTGATAAAAGTGAAAGAGGAGAGTGAGAATGTTGGCTTAAAGCTCAACATTCAAAACACTAAGATAATGTCCCCATCACTTCATGGCAAATAGATGGGGAACAGTGGAAACAGTGGCAGACTTTATTTTTCTGGGCTCCAAAATCACTGCAGATGGTGACTGCAGCCATGAAATTAAAAGATGCTTACTCCTTGGAAGGAAAGTTATGACCAACCTAAATAGCATATTTAAAAGCAGAGACATTACTTCGCCAACAAAGGTCCGTGTAGTCAAGGCTATGGTTTTTCCGGTAGTCATGTATGGATGTTAGAGTTGGACTATAAAGAAAGCTGAGCGCTGAAGAATTGATGCTTTTGAACTGTGGTGTTGGAGAAGACTCTTGAGAGTCCCTTGGACAGCAAAGAGATCCAACCAGTCCATCCTAAATGAGATCAGTCCTGGGTGTTCATTGGAAGGACTGATGTTGTAGCTGAAACTCCAATACTTTGCCCACCTGATGTGAAGAGCTGACTCATTTGAAAAGAAGCTGATGCTGGGAAAGATTGGAGGCGGTAGAAGAAGGGGACGACAGAGGATGAGATGACTGGATGGCATCACTGACTCAATGGGCATGAGTTTGGGAAACTCCGGGAGTTGTTGCTGAACAGGGAGGCCTGGCATGCTGCAGTCCATGGAGTCACAAAGCGTCGGACATGGTTGAATGACTGAACTGAACTGATGTATAGAATGATGCCTTTCAGTTTTCATTCAGTTTAACTGAGCCGTCTGGTAATGAACATTGCTCTAGCAATAGTTGACTGGTTATAATCTAGGACATTAATTATCCTATCCTGCCATCTGACATGAAATAGGACTTGGGAGTAATGCCATTCAGGAGTTGGCAGTGATATCTGTGTTGCCACATAGAGAGATACGACTGATGTCTTTGCTAGGTCTGCTGTCATACTTGATCATCTATAGCTGACTTCACAGGTTCATAGAAGTTTAGAGCTCTAATGAGATCTAGGAGTTCACACAGCACACAGGAATATTTACACCTGATTAAGTAGGACTAGAACCCAACTATGCAGGTTTTCAACTTGATTTCATTTTTTAAACCCCTTAATGCATTCTTACCGCATGCTTACAGCATGCTTCATAAAGAGCAGTGTTATCGCAGAATATAGGTTCAAATTCCTAGAAAAATATGGAGCTAACAGTCTGATTTCCAGATCAACTGTGATCTAAAACCTTAATCTTCTACAATATTTGTCAAAACAAACAAACAGAAAAACTGTGATAATTCTTGAAAAGCAGTTATTAATCTGCATGTGTGTCTGAAGAATAATTTCCCTATGCAGTCATGTAGGTTTTATCATTCCTAAATTGTTTTGATAATGCATTAGCCTTTTCATTGAAAGAATCTGTACCTGTTAAGCATACTTCTCAGAGGCCTAGTCTCAAATACAGTAACAGATTTATCTCATGTGATCCTGTTTTATTCCATCAGTGATGAGAACTGGATTCAGACAATAAATCATTCATTTATAGAACAAACCTTCAGTACCTACTAGGTGCCAAATGTGGTACCAAACATTATGGTGAATCCATTAATTTTTTTTTTTTAAGGACATGAATCTGTTGGGGAAACTAGCCCCTTCATCATTAATAGAAATTCGTGTTTTAAATGCTAAAAATTCAACAGACAAAAATGTAAATGTCAACTCTTTCCTTGCTTGAAAATACTTTGGACCATTTTTATAAATCTTCAGTGGTTTCTTTGCAAATGTATCAGATTTTTTTTTCTTTTTCCAAAAGTGTTTTTACATTTGGTTACTTTATTTTTTCAAGTTAGTTTTCTTTATGAGGCCCTTCTTTCCCTGTGGATCACAAAAAAGGCAATTCCTGTGGAGACATGAGAATAAAGGAATCTTTAGTTATATTCAAGTAGCAAAAAGAACCTATAAAATTGATCTGAAGTAATCACCCAGCCTCTGGCAGATTGTCATTCCTCTTCTCCAATAAAAAAGAAAAAGCTTTTTATTCTTTTATTCTACAACACTCTTTAATTCTTACACTAAAGGAGTTTATGTTTTAGTTTGGGAGAAATGCACACACATTTATACTCAAATATGTATGTATCTGTTAATATATACTTACAAACAGGTATGAGTGTACATATACATGAATATACAAAGCAGAATATACTAAAATCACAGAAGGATACTGTATTATGGCTGTAAGGGGAGAAATTACTGCTTACTGGGGAGAATATGAATATCCTAGATATGAGTATAATTTTGGGGCACTCAAACTAGTTTCAAACTGTTAAAATTCAGCTCTGTTAATGATGTTGATGGGGATTAGGTCCAGTAAAGGCTGTGAATTATTTCACTATTGCTTTTCTATGTACCTGAGGGACCCAGTACCTTCAAGTTGCTTCTTCATTTCACTTGCAAAACCTTTTCTTGCACATTTGTTTTGTGTCAGTTGCTGCACTGGATAGGGGAGAGACAAGATACTAATGATAACAATGTGATGGCAGGGTTGGATAGGGGCACCCACAGGGGAATATGGGAACAAGAGGAGAGGTATCTTATAGGACTGATCTTTTTTTAAGCAGCACACGGTGCTGTAGACTTCTTTGGCAATCTGGTGAATTGATAACTCTGGAAATGTATGAGCCCCTTCACTGAAGAATAGATTTAGATTTGTATAAAAAAGTATGCAGGAATTTAAGAGAATCAAGAATAATAAAAAACAATTGTCAAAATATTTTTAAAAACACATTTGTGCTGCTTTATTAAAACATTAAATAACAAGATCTAGCAGCAGACTTAACTATTATAATTTTGAAGTGTAATGTGCATAAATAATGTTTAGAGATAATCTGACAAATGTGATGTGATACTAAAAATAATCTGTCATTTCTTTGGTGGGAAAGTTAAAGTTACTGTTGATGTAACTGTTGTTGTTACCAACATTTGTCACTGAAGAAATGTTGAATTTCAATGAGATTTTGATGTTTAGAGACGTATTTTTTTGCTTATCTAAGTTCCTAAATTTCCTGAATTCTCTCTATTCAGTAACACTTCAGGGGGCCATAGGCCCCAGGCTAACAGTGCTTCACAGAAGCTCACAGTGCAATTTAGGAAGAAAATGAAACAAATGTTCTTCACACGGAGGCTGTGGGTATCTAGGAGAGTGACTCGCAATTCCTGAACATTCTGAAGGACTTTACTTCTTACTCCCACCCTCTATATTTAACCGTCTTGTTTGCTTTCACTTAGAAGTCTGCTCTGTGTTAGACTAGGAGCAGTGACCCCTGTTAGCTACTTTATGTGTTATCAAAACTGATGCAAATATTTTAATTCTGAACACACCTTGTCAATTTTATTGAAATACTATTTATATTTGGAAATTTCACCTGAAACGAGCCTGAGGGTTAAGAATACTCATCAGATGAACTAGGGGAAATTGTATGCACCTTCCTGAGTGATGATTAATTGTATTCAGTTACCGAATTCAATATTCTTGAGTTTTTCTATTGCCTTTCTTTTTAAAAATTACTTCAGTAATTCAGACTTGTTTAAAAAATATTATTCCTACATAACATGAAAAATGAAGCATAGTATAATACTAGTTATGTTATCCAAATGAAAATTCTTCATTATACACCTACCCCATGGAACTGCTAGTATTTGTTAGCTTTTTTTTGTATATCCTTTCAGAGTAGATAGGTTTTTTTTTTTTTTTAATAAAATTTTGTTGTTTTTCAGCCAATAAGTCCTGTCCAGCTCTTTGCAACCCTATCGACTGTAGCACACAGATTTCCCTGTCCTTCACTATCTCTAAGAGTTTGTTCAAATTCATGATCTTTTAGTCGATGATCCTATCAAACCATCTCATCCTCTGACACCATCTTCTCCTTTTGCCTTCAGTCTTTCCCAGCATCGGGATCTTTTCCAAAGAGTCAGCTCCTTGTATCAGGTAACCAAAGTATTGGGACTTCAACTTCAGTATCAGTCCTTCCAATGAATATTCAGTATTCAGGGTTGATTTCCTTTAGTATTGACTGGTTTGATCTCCTTGCTGTCCAAAGAATTCCCAAGAGTCTTCTCCAGCACCACAATTCAAAAACATCAATTTTTCAGTGCTCAGCCTTCTTTATGGTCCAACTCTCACATGATTATTTGCGAAAACTAAACTTTGACTATACGAACATTTGTCAGTAAAGTGATGTCTTTGCTTTTTAATACACAGTCTAGGTTTTTCATAGCTTTCCTTCCAAGGAGTAAATATATTTTATATATTGTGTAAAATATATGATCATAGTGTATAGTCTGACAATTTAATAGACTAATTGCACTGTTCATTCATTGCATCCTTAATCAGATATCTTACATTTGCTTTATTTTTGTCTTTCATAGTAAGCATTATGAAACTTTTGATTGATTTCTGAGTTGGGAAGATTTTTATATAATCATTGGTTGGGCTGAAACATTTTCATCAAGACAAAACTGAGCCTGAGCCCAGGAAAAGGACTTTTGAAGACCATGTGGATTTAGAGAAGTGTTATTCAGTAGAGGGGAAAGCAGTGATAAAATACTTTATCATAAATGGATAAAATGGATAAAATCATAAATGGATAAAATGTAAGACAAGTGGTTAATTTTTAAGGAGATAAAATAAAGGAGTGAAGAGTAAGCAGAGGCTTCTCTATTTCATCTACTGCTCTGAAATTTTGCACAGTGAAATATCAGTGGAGAAAGAATAGCTTGTCATTGGTAGACAGGTCAGATTTTTATACCTCATCAATTATGATATATTATCTCCTAGGCACCTAGGTGTTTTCCAGATTTCCTTTTTCTGACTAATACAAATTGGAGTTGTTCTGCACCAGTTGAAAAGTAGCTAAAAGACAAATACACACACACACACACACACACACACACACATTTATACACATACACCTTTCCCCTACTTATATTTAGCAATACCTCTGTTACCAGCAACCTTCAGCAAGCTATGAAGGTCAGTGAACAGCCCTGCCTGTTTCATTACTGCTAAACCTTTATTTCAAGTGAAGCTAAAAAAATTACTTTAGAAAGCAAAAAAGCATATTTTTAAGAATAGGTGAATGACCATGGTGAAGTAAAAAGGAGCTTGAAAAATGTTTAGTGAGTAATGTTATGCTCCCATGCCCTTGAAATTTAAACCACGGTCACTTAATAGGGGGCACTTAGCCAAACTGATATCAGAAGTCTTAAAAACATTGCTCTCAGTCAGAAAGCCACAAACATGGGGCTGTGTTTTTGTAGATCTCATTGACAGGCTTGAGTTTGGCAGCCATGGGAAATTTGTCTTTCTTGTCACTACATGATTTCAATACATTCTTTGGAAAATAGAAAATGACCATCTCTTGTGGGCAGGTAATATCTGTTGTACCTTTTTTTTAAACCTGCTGTTGCATTGTTTTTAATTTGCCCCCTAATTAGTTATATTGAAAAAAAGGCTACATTTTGACTTAACCAATTATCTACTAAGAAACTTAATATGCAAATATATGCTAGGAGTAAAAGATAGTGAACTTTAAAATCTAGGGTAAAAATTATGAAATATTGAGCAAGGAAGAAAATTTGGTAACATTTTAGCTTGATTTTACCTTTTGTGTTAAACACAGTAGTATGTGGACCTTGTCTACTGCTGGGTGGCAGAGGCACTGAAGGAGATGACTTAGCACTCTTTGTTTTCCCACTGTGCTCCTTTATTATGTGTGCATCCACTGTCTGTCTTGACGCACCTGTCTGATGACTAACATTACACTGTGACCTTCTGGAGTGAGGATATTCTTTGGCCTTTCCATCAATACAGCCAGCCTGGCGGTATTGTTAAAAGAAATATGAAGGTAAAATAAATCCCTAGAGTGTAATAACTTTTCTCTGTGAGTTTGACACATAGAGAGGCCAAAATGACTATGTCTGAGAAAGAATCATTAACTACTCTTTATACGTGTTGTGAACCATAGGCTTATGGGAAGGATGAGTGTTATCTTCTTAGCAGTAGGGACTTGATCCTCAAGTTTACCTCTGAGCACTGTGAACTATTCCATCAAAATACTCTTACTTTGGGATTAGTAATAGTTGCTTAAAAAATAAACATGTTCTCAATAAATACAATAAATATGATTTTAAATTAAGGATCCTATGTTATTTGCATTTTATGACCAGGAAGCAATGATTTTCCAGAATTATTAGATACTGTCAAGGCTATAATATTTTGTGATCAATAGTAGAATTATGTGCAAAAGAACAATATACTACTGCTCTGTCTTGCAGTCGTTTCTCTCTCTCTCCCTTCCCTTCTCACCCTTACAAAGGTAATCACAACCACGAGAACAAAAATACACATTGGCAATGACTAGGAACAGATAGAATAAAAATAATGGAATTGAGACTTCTTTTCCAGGCGAGCTATATTCTTATTGTGTGATCTTAGGCAATTCATATCATCTCTCTTAGCCTTACCATCCTCATTTGCAAGATGGAGATACTGAGCAATTCTCTTTGGTTACTTTTGAGATTGTTGTGAGATTCAAACAGTGGGATATTTATAAGGACTCAATAAACTGGAAATCATTCAATAAATATTGCTTTAAAATGGTTTCATTTATTTTGTTAGTTCATTTTGCAGGACGCTTTTTGGAATGAACAAGAATTATCAATATCAGATTCCTGTTGTATATAAAAGCCATAGTGGGAATATTTCAGATACTCTCTGAGTAACAGAGGTTATTCATTCTACGTATCTAAATTATTTTTGAGGAGTGCTTCATATGGAGTAAGAATTCTAACAGAACTCAGTGTCCATAAAATGTAGCATCCTAGAAAATTCTATATTTACCATACTATGGAATTCAAAGTAAGAAAATTCTTAAACTCAGTTATAGTTTTAATTACACAGGCAGAATATTGAAATTTAGTTTCTGAGTCCTTTAAAAATTTGTTTATAAAATTTATGCAATTTTTATAGAATGCTTATGAAATACAGACAATTAAACTTATCAAAAATCCAAGAATGTAGGATTGAAAGACAATGAGACAGAAATATTGCAAGTATTCATGAATGGAGGGACATGTTAAAATGATGGCAAGAAAATTTAAGCTGAGAAGAAAAGAAAATTAATAGTAATAATGACAAGTACCACTACTACTAGTTCTTACTTTATTCCAAGCACTAAGTACTTAGCCTATATTAATTCCTTTTCCCCTCACAACTCCAGGTGGTAGATATCATTATTATTACCCTCTTTCATGGATGAAGAAACCAAGGCATTAAGAGGTTAAGTTGTCCAATGCCACACAAGTAGACAGTGGAAAAGCTGGCATTCAGACTCAGGAAGCTTAGCCAACCCGCATTTGTTATGTACCCCTTGATAAGATGGGAGGACATTTTTATCCATTTACACCTCCAGCACTGGCTTTGACAATGTACTTTAATCTTTTTCAGATTGATAGGCCATAAATGCTACTTTGTTTTTGCATTTATTCGTATTTACTTTATTGCTAGGGATTCTTAATACCTTTCATATATTCATCATCATTTTATGTTTTATCTTTTGTGTGCAACATAATCACATTTCCTCATGTTTTTTCTACTGAAGCATTTAACTACTTTTTTTCCCAAGTCTCATATAAGGAGGGATAGTAGTTCTTTTCTACATATTATATTGCATGTTTTTCCCTATGTTTTGTTTGTCTACATTTTGTTACATTTTTCTATAGAAAAGTTTTAAGCCTATATGTATCAATCTTTTCCTTGTGGTTTCAAGCCTTCATGTCATGCTTAGAATTACTTTCCCCATCCCAGCACAGTATTGCCATATCACTTATATAACTTTAAAGTATTTTTACAACTTTACTTTTTAATTATTTACATTTTTGATACACTTAGAAATTTTACTGGTTTAAAGAAAGGAGAAAAAATTATTTCTTGAATGTATATGTTCCCATCCAGCTTATTCTTGACCCAATACCATTTAGTAAACTTTGCCACCAATTTCAAATGTTGCTTTTAACATAGAATGCAATTTCACATGCATTTAGGCATTTTTGTCTAGGTTCACTGTAATTTCCATTGATACCAGTTCTTATGCCTGAACTGAGTTGTTTTAATCACTACACTGAGTATTGATTTTCTCCATGAACTGCAATCTCTACTTGACATGCATGACTTTGCACACTCCTCATTCCTTTCACCCTCTGGCTTCTGCTTTGCCGTCTCTGGTGTAAGTTACACTTACTCTGCCTGGCCCTTAAATCCTGATGTTCCTCAGAACTCATTCTGCCACTTTCTTTTCAGTCTGCACATTTTCCATGGGCACTCTTCTCTATTCACAAAGCTTCAACATTAACAAAAAATGCAGTAGCGACTCTAAAATGCAAGTCCCTGGCTCAAAATTATTTGCTGAGCATTAACCAGAGTCCCCAAGTGTTTGTCTACATAGATGTCTCACAATCATCTTAAATTCAAAATGTTGAATATTCTTTATCTCATTCACCCCAAACTTTCTTTCGTTCCCATATCCCCTATGCTGTCTCATGACCAGCACTACCATCTATACACTAGACCAAGCCAGAACTCGGCAGTTAACCCTAGTCATAACCCCTTCCTTGCTTACTGTTTAGTTAGTTAATACGCTTTTTATGCCAATAACTACTACATTCTTTTACCTTTTGATCATGTCCCAGTCCTTAATGTCAAGCCCTATTTTGGGCTGCCATTATCTTTTTCATGAACCACTGCAGTATACTTGACCCTTGTCAGTAAATCTTCCACATTTTTTCCAATCAGAGCACTCTAAAATGCAAATATGATTATTTCACTTCATCTATATAAACTCCTCAGAGGTTTTTTTTTTTTTATTTTTTTATCTGTATTAAGATAGTCTAACTTTTAGATAGCCTTTAGAAGGCCCTTCATGGTCTGGCCCTTGCATACTCCATCTCTTGCCAGTGTTCCCCTTCTACTAATAATCTGGAAATGCTGAACTTCTTTTGTTCTTCAAACATGTCCTATTCTCTGCTGCCCAGGTCTCTGCATCACTCTGCCTCTGTTTGGACTACCCCTGGTCTTCTTCTCTTCACTAACTGCTGCCTTTCATTTATCTGTTCTCAGCTGAGACCTGACTCCTCCAGGAAGCCTTCCTCCAACTCTGCAATGCATGCTCGGTACCAGCAGATGTACTCCCATGACACCCTCCACTGCTTAGTTTTAACATGATGTTTTGAAAATGTCAGGCTGTTTTGTATGTTAAGCCAAATTTTAAAACACATAAGGGGAAGAATTTTGTCCTGATATGTTCACTTCTGTACCCCTAGTACCCAGGAGAATGCCTGGGCACGCAGTGTTCTCCAAATATGTGTGAAAGAAAAAATGAAGGGTGGAGGGAGGAGAGGATGGGAGAAATATACTATTTACACAATATCTTTCTCTTTATCTCACACACACATAACAAATACACAGGCACAATTATACACATACATGCAAATATCATGCACAAATTTTATGCACAAAATATTTAAATCAAGTACCACAAAGTATTACTGATTATTTTGGGGAATATAAGCAAATTAACTTTCTTCTTTGAAAATTTTTATATTATTTAATACAAACTATAAGAAAATATATACTTAGAAAAAGTTATTCAAGTAAGATCTATAATTTTCTTGATTACAACTCTTGAAATGCGTTAATGTCATCGAGTAAAAAATGTTTTGTGTTGTACTCATTCCGAGGACTGTCGTAACACAATGCCATAATCTGGGTGAGGTAAAACACAGATACTTATTCTCTTAAAATTCTGGAGTCTAGAAGTCCCAAATCCAGGCAACAGCAGGGCAAAGCTCCCTCTGAATGTGCAGAAGCTCCTTTCCTAGTCCTGACTTCTCAGGGTGGAAAGCTATCCTTGATGTTTGCAGGTGCAGCACTCCAGTCTCTGCCTCCATTGTCACGTGGTGTTCTCCTGCTATGTGACTCTCTTGACACTTCTTAAAAGGACACCCACCATTTAGATTTTGAGCCCATTCTACTGCAGAATGACCTCATCTTAATTTAACTAATTATATGTTCAATGATTGTGATTCCAAGAAAGGTCATGTTCTGTGGTATTAGAAATTAGGACTTCAACATATCTTTTGAGATAACACAATTAAACTCATAACACACATGTTATGCATTCTTATTATTTTCTATTTTCATATATGTAATAATAAATAATGAGATCATCCAGGTTCTACATTTAAATTCCCAACGAAAAAGACTGACTTATTAGGACATATATGTAATTGTTCATCAGTCATTAAGATGTAGAGTAATATGTTCTTCTGATTACTTTTTTTCTATTTTGCTGCTGAATAAAGTATGTTTCTTCCTTTTTCTATTTATTGTGTTTGTGTGAGTTGCAGATTGTTTTGGTTGCCAGTAACAAATCTGACTGTAGTTAACTTAAACATAAAAAGGATATATTTTCCTCACATTGTGAGAAATCTTGGGGTATGTAATTATTATTAATAGCATTAAATAAGCACCTCAAGCAGGTCAGATATACAAATTTGTGATTTGGGGGGCCTTTGATTCAGTATCTTAAATATATTCAGTATCTTAAATAAATAATCATAGTTTTATTCCAGGAAAGAAGTCAAGAGTCAGGCTTGGGGGATAAGGGCAGCCTACACATGCCCCTGTTTTAGAATATTTTTCTCAAGCCTCACCACCACTTTCTGCAATAACTCATTGGTCAGAATGGTGTCACCTGACAAGGAAAGGTGATTAATGAAGGAGTGTTAGCTTTACACAATGCCAACTTCAACAAAGTCAGGATTCTCTTCCTAAGGAAGGATGGAAGAAGAGACATTGGGAAGCAGTTAACCATCTCTGTCATTCCTCCCTTCACTCTCTCCACAAACTTGTTAACAGAGGATAGAGGGATGGAGAATGGATTTGCCTCTTTCCTTCTCCCATTCAACCCATCAGCCACAGAAACTTAAGCACTCAGTTAATCCCTGGGGTAGAGGGTTATGTGATAGTCTGAGGAACAGAGTTATCTAATTAGGTCAGGTTTATTTTTCAAAATATTATGATCGAAATATGTGACAGTAAATTTATATAAAATGTGTACCGAATATTGCAGGCACTGAAACGAATTTCAAGCAGAGTCTATACAGATAGTTCTCAAACATGGATCTATGTCCCTGGTTCTGCAATATTCGGTACACATTTTATATAAATGTCTGTAAGTATTTACATTTTAGCATTTATATTATCCTTTGTCTTTAGCTGAAAAAGTTTAAGCACATAACCTTTTTTTTCATTAATTTATTTTTTATTGAAGGATAATTGCTTTACAGAATTTTGCTGTTTTCTGTCAGACCTCAACATAAACAGCCATAGGTATACATATATCCCCTCCCTTTTGAAACTCTCTCCCATTTCCCTCCCCATCCCACCCCTCTAGGTTGATACCTTGGCTTTCCTGCATTTTATCTTTACCTTGCCATTAGCTTGGATGCATTCTAAAGAACATGGATTTAAGAAGAGATGTTGTGATGAAGGTTATAATACAGAGGGTAGCATATTTTGGCTGGATAAAAGAGTAAGCGTTTTGTGTGTATTATCACTTTTTCATTATGGCCGCTCATAGTGCTACGTATAGTTTTATGGTCCCACAGATAAAAGTTCTATACTACAGACTTGCCAATGATTCACAGAGGGTAAAGGAAAAGTCAGAATTCAAACCCAGTTCTGTCTCCTTCAAAAGAGTAAGGATTGAATCTATCGAGAAAAGACATTCTACTCCTTTAATTCCTACTGGGAGAAGATATTCCTTTTTTCAACATAACCATGACTTTGTAATTCCAGTAAAATCATTCCTGTGCCTAGTATGACAATATTTACCCCTGCAGGGGTAGGCTTCTACAGAAGCCAATTTATTGCATATATTTTTACTGAAGAATGTGGTGAATATATTACTAATATTTAGAGTTGAGTTGTGGATGCCTTTTTAAAATAAAATTAAGAAGTATACTCCACTGAATTTTTTAGGACATGATGAAACATTTAGATCCTTCAATTCTCAGGTAGTTAAAATAACTGAAAGAATACAGACATTTGAAGAGAAGAGAAACTGATTCTGGTTCAGTTTGGGTTCAGCAACAGGAGGATGGAGAATTTGGGAAGCTAGAAACTTCATGACCCACCTAAAGAAGAAAGTTGCTAGTAGTCCAAACAGACTATTGTCCATATGATTATTCTTTTCCCACAATCTTAGATATTCAAGAGAAGTTTGATGTTAAATTTCATGTGCAAGCTCTCCATTTTCAAAGGATGGATAATAGCTGAAATTTAACAGTCAACAATAGATGGACCAAACACAAATCTGGGGGGAAAGTCTGTCCATGAGCTAATAGTTTGCAATGTTGGACTCAGGTTTTATTATATATCCGTTCAGTTCAGTTGGTCAGTCGTGTCCCACTCTTTGTGACGCCATGGACTGCAGCACACCAGGCCTCCCTGTCCATCATCAACTCCAAGAGTTTACCCAAACTCATGTCCATTGAGTCGGTGATGCCATCCAACCATCTCACCCTCTGTCATCCCCTTCTCCTCCCGCTTTCAATCTTTCCCAGCATCAGGGTCTTTTCAAATGAGTCAGCTCTTCGCATCAGATAGCCAAAGTATTGGAGTTTCAGCTTCAACATCAGTCCTACATATGCATGTGTAATCAATATGATGTTGGACATCAAATGATTAACCAATCATATTCTAAACTACTGCTCCAAAGGAAAAAGAGGAAGGATAGATTTGCAAGTGTGAAATTTCATTTGACTAAAAACAAGACGAGAATTCTTTCCCAGGAGAGAATTTTAAAATTAGTCTCAATGAGCAAATGTCTGTATCTCGACTGTTTTCAGACTGTAAAAGAACTTAATAAACATGATAAAATATCACTTTAGAATTATTTGGATCCTGGGGCAAGAAAAAGGCATTTGGAACCCACTAGAATAGCTAGAATATGAAAGGGCAATAGGAAGTGCCAGACACGGAAGTTGATCCCCACTTGAAAAACACAGATGGTTTCCTTAGCAAATTGGTTAAGGTTCATGAAGACTTTCACATCAAATACCCTGTTAGAGCTTTCAAAGTGCCAGGAATGATTCTGATATTCTGTGGACAAAATAAAAGGAAAGCCCCACTCTCATAAAACTTACAGTCTTCAGTAAACAAGTCAGTCAGCCCATTATATTGTTTTGAATTGTGATAGACACTCTACAGAGGATAGGAGAAATCAGACAGAGCAATAAGATGGAGATGTGGGCTCAAAGCCCATGGGGGTGGGGAAAGCCTCCTGAGCTCAGACCTCAGTGGTGAGAGAGGTGAGTTATGAGATGTGCAGTGAAATGGTTTAGCAGGAAGTGAGAGCAACTGTACAACTGTAGAAGCTTTGAAGCAGGGCTTCATGGATTATCACTTGAGTGTGGGTCTCTTTCTAGAATATTGTTACAGTCGTTTCTAAAAACACATTTTATCCTTACTTAAAGATACTGTTAATAAGAACATACACACTGTTAGAATCCTGGTTTAGTTGCTCCGAAGCAGTTAGTTATTCCCTCACACACACATACACATACAATACATACTTCAATACTTGCACACAAAATCTATTAATTTCCATTAATGCATTTTTTACATCTATTAAATATCAAGTCATTTAAGAAAGAATTGTATAAGATACAAAATTTCCTTCTCTTTTTTTTCTAGAATAAAAAAAATCAGTTGGGTTAAATAAACTTATACATAATAAAAATGGAGGGACTGAAAAAGGGGAAATAAAGACATAGAATCAATTCACTGTGTTCAGTGTTTCCTCTAATAAATTCTTCATGAACTCTCCTTTTAATGATGGTTAGCCTGAAACAGACTTTGAAATAGGATCTGGCTACCACAGATGCATTTACAAGAAAACCCAGAGGCCTCGGAAGAGGCTGTGCGTGGTGGGAAAGCCAGGAAACATCTGTGAGCAGGGAGAACGGTGGGGCTGTGGCCAAGTGGCCCTGCCAACTTTCCATGTTGTCTCATGCACTCCAGTGTGAGGAATATTCTTGAACACAAAGCACACTGCAGGAGTAGAATATGGCCTGCTGCCAGTCCTCAAAGCTGATCTATGCCTAGAGCAAGCCCATATCCCACATCCCCTGTCCTGTGTGGTTAACTACCACACATGACTGGCATTTCCTCTACCAATCTCTAAACGCTTTTGGAAACAGGATTCACATGTTCCCTTTCTATCATCATACAAGCATTTTTCTGGTTGTATTTTAGACAATGAGGTATTGTGTGCAATACACAATTTGATTTCCCTGATCTCTTAGTCTCCTACTTCTGGATAAGTTGTTGTTGTTGTTTCCCCTTTTTGCTGCCTGGTCTTAAGACTTCCCATACACCCATATTTTTTTCTCCTCCTCAAAAAATAAGATTATCCCTGAGAAAAGACCTGATAAATTTATTTACCCTAGGGAATAAATTTCCCTTTAAAATGTTCTTCTTGCTCTCTTCTCAGGAGAGTTTCCACTGTAGTTGCTCCAACAAAGACTTTGGTGGAAGGCAAACAAAACAAACAGTATCTAGGACATTTCAATCTATATCTCTCAGGTACTTATGCATACTCCCTTCATGGATCACAGCCTTGTCTTAGTGAAGGGGCTTGCATAACTCAATGAAACTATGAGCCAGGCTGTGCAGGGCCACCTAGAATGGACAGGTCTTAGTGGATAGTTCTGACAGAACGTGGTCCATTGGAGGAGGGAATGACAAGCTACTCCACAATTCTTGCCACAAGAACCCCATAAGCAGTATGAAAAGGCAAAAAGATATGATGCCAGAAGTTGAGCCCCCCAGGTCAGAAGATGTCCAATACACTACTGGGGAAGAGCGAAGAAATAGCTCCAGAAAGAATGAAGAGGCTGAGCCAAAGTCTAAACGATACTCAGTTGTGGATGTGTCTGGTGGTAAAAGTAAAGTCCGATACTGTAAAAAACAATATTTCTTAGGAATCTAGAATGTTAGGTCCATAAATCAAGGTAAATTGAACGTGGTCAAGTAGGAGATGGTAAGAGTGAACATCGAAATTTTCAGAATCAGAGAACTAAAATGGACAGGAAAGGGTGAATTTAATTCAGATGACCATTATATCTACTACTGCAGGCAAGAATCCCTTAGAAGAAATGGAGTAGCCCTCATAGTCAACAAAAGAGTCCAAAATGCAGTACTTGGGTACAATCTCAAAAATAACAGAATGATCTCAGTTTGTTTCCAAGGCAAACCATTCAACATCAGAGTAATCCAAGTCTATGCCCCAACCACTAATGCCAAAGAAGCTGAAGTTGAATGGTTCTATGAAGACCTACAACACCTTCTAGAACTAACACCAAAAAAAGATGAAAGATGTCATTTTCTTACTAGGGGATTGAAATGTGAAAGTAGGAAGTCAAGAGAGACCTGGACTAACAGGTAAGTTTAGCCTTGGAATACAAAGTGAAGCAGGATAAAGGTTAACAGAGTTTTGTCAAGAAAACATGCTGGTCATGGCAAATGCCCACTTCCTACAACACAAGAGATGATTCTACAAATGGACTCTACACATGGCCACCAGATGGTCAATACCGAAATCAGATTGATTATATGCTTTGCAGGCAATGATGGAGAAGCTCTATACAGTCAGCAAAATTAAGACCTGAAGCTGACTGTGGTGCAGACCATGAGCTCTTTTTTTTTCAAAATTCAGGCTTAAATTTAAGACAGTAGGGAAAACCAGTAGGTCATTCAAGTATGACCTAAATCAAATCTCTTCTGACCAAAAGTGGAGATGATGAATAGATTCAATGGATTAGATTTTGTAGGCAGAGTGCCTAAATAACTATGGATGGAAGTTCATAACATGGTACAGGAGACAGTGACCAAAACCATCCCAAAGAAAATGAAATGCAAGAGGGCAAGGTGGTTTTTTGAGGAGGCCTTACAAATAGCTGAGAAAAGAAGAGAAGTGAAAGGCAAAGGAGAATGGGAAAGATATACCCAACTGAATGTAGAATTCCAGAGAATATCAAGGAGAGATTAGAAAGCCTTTTTAAGTAACAATGCAAAGTAATAGAAGAAAACAATAAGAAGGGAAAGACTAGAGATCTCTTCAAAAAAATCGGAGACATCAAGGGAATATTTCCTGCAAGAATGGGCACAATAAAGGACAGAATCAGTAAGGACCTAACAGAGGCAGAAGAGATTAAGAAGAGGTGGCAGTAATACACAAAATAACTATACAAAAAAAGTCTTAATGGCCTGCATAACCAAAATGTTGTGGTTACTCACCTAGAGCCAGACATCCTGGAGTGTATAGTCAAGTGGGCCTTAGGAAGCATTGCTACGAATAAAACTAGTACAGGAGTTGGAATTTCAGCTGAGCAGTTTAAAACTCTAAAAGATAATGTTGTTAAAGTGCTGCACTCAGTTCAGTTCAGTTCAGTCCCTCAGTTGTGTCTGACTCTTTGCAACCCCATAAATCACAGCACACCAGGCTTCCCTGTATATCATCAACTGCCGGAGTCTACACAAACCCATGTAAATTGGGTCGGTGATGCCATCCAACCATCTCATCTTCTGTCGTCCCCTTCTCCTCCTGCCCTCAATCTTTCCCAGCATCAGGGTCTTTTCAAATGAGTCAGCTCTTCGCATCAGGTGGCCAAAGTACTGGAGTTTCAGCTTCAACATCAGTCCTTCCAGTGAACACCCAGGACTGATCTCCTTTAGGATGGACTGGTTGGATCTCCTTGCAGTCCAAGGACTAGAAAGAGTCTTCACCAACACCACAGTTCAAAAGCATCAATTCTTTGGTGCTCAGCTTTCTTCACAGTTCAACTCTCATATCCATACATGACTACTGGAAAAACCATAGCCTTGACTAGATGGTCCTTTTTTGACAAAGTAATGTCTCTGCTTTTCAATATGCTGTCTATGTTGGCCATAACTTTCCTTACAAGGAGTAAGTGTCTTTTATTTCATGGCTGCAATCACCATCTGCAGTGATTTTGGAGCCCAGAAAAATAAAGTCAGCCACTGTTTCCACTGTTTCCCCATCTATTTGCCATGAAGTGATGGGACTGAATGCCATGATCTTATTTTTCTGAATGTTGAGCTTTAATCAGCTTTTTCATTCTCCTCTTTCACTTTCATCAAGAGACTCTTTAGTTCTTCTTCACTTTCTGCCATAAGGGTGGTGTCATCTGCATATCTGAGGTTATTGATATTTCTCTCAGCAATCTTGATTCCAGCTTGTGCTTCTTCCAGCCCAGCATTTCTCATGATGTAGAAAGGGAAAAAGTGGAAACAGTGACAGATTTAATTTTCCTGTGCTCCAAAATCACTGAAGATGGTGATTACTGCTTGAAATTAAAAGACGCTTGCTCCTTGGAAGGACAGATATGACAAACTTATATTTTGTATTAAAAAGCAGAGACATCACCTTGCCCACAAAGGTCTATGTGGTCAAAGTTATGGTTTTTCCAGTAGTCATGTATAGATGTGAGAGTTGGACCATAAAGAAGGCTGAGCACTGAAGAATTGATGCTCTCAAATTGTGGCACTCCAGAAGACTCTTGAGAATCCCTTGGACTACAGGGAGATCAAACCAGTCAATCCTAAAGAAATCAACCCTGAATATTGAAAGGACTGATGCTGTAGTTGAGGCTCCAATATTTTAACCACCTAATATGAAGAGCTGACTCATTGGAAAAGACTCTGATGCTAGGAAAGATTGAATGCAAAAGTTAAAGGGGTTGGTAACAGTGGATGAGATGGTTAAATATCATCACTGACTCAGATGGACATGAATTTGAGCAAACTCTGGGAGATAGTAAAGGACAGGAAAGGCTAGCATTGTGCAGTCCATGGGGTCACAAAGAATCTGAAATGACTTAGCAATTCAACAACAACAACTTATGTATACATGGAAAGTAAATTTTATAGGTTTGTTTAGGTAACACCAGTTTAGTCGCAAAGTTGTGTCCGACTCTTGTGACTCCATGGATTGTAGCCTCCCAGGCTCCTCTGTCCATGGGATTCTCCAGGCAAGAATATTAGAGTGGGTTGCCATTTCATTCTCCAGGGGATCTTCCCAACCCAGGAGTCAAACCCGGGTCTCCTGAATTGCAGGCAGATTCTTTACTGACTGAGCTACAAGGGAACATCAGTTAGGCAAATGTAAATTCAATACACACGTTACCAGAATTTAAATATTTCTAGGGAATTCCCTGATAGTCCAGCGATTAGAAACTCCGTGCTTCCACTGCCGAGAGCCTGGATTTGATCTCTATTTGGGGAACTAAAATCCCACAAGTTACACATTTCAGTCAAAAATAATAATAAAAATTAAAACAAAATTTCCAGTTCAATCTCAGGTGTCTTGAGATTTAGGAAATATTTATATACATTCACCCCAAATACTTTTTCTGTCTAGCTTTTCTGCTCCTCAGGAAAATTCCCTCAGTCCATTTTCCTTCCTTCCTTCCTTCCTCTCTCTCTCTTTCTCTCCCCTCCTCCCCACTTTCTAGCATTTCTTGAACACCTGCTATGTTCTAGATGCTGCACTAAATGCTGAGAGTATTGATATGAATAAGGTGCAGGCACAGGCTAGAGAAGAGTGCTGAAAAGTAACCAAATGTGTTTAGTAAGAATAGATTTTTATTAGAAATATGAAGAAAGAACTTTGAGGAAAAAGTGTATGACTCTGGGAGATTCAGCAATATTATACAAAGAAAGAACTATTAGGTACAGCTCTTGAAGGATGACTAGCAAGTCCTATTTGGAAAACAGAGGAATAGCATTTCAGGTAATAGAGAAAATGTGTGTAAAGCAATAGCAGCTTTAATATCAATGGCAATGCCCATGGAAAAGCATATGACCCCTTCAGTCAGCGGTAGAGTGTTTGACATTGGGGTAGGAGACAAACCTGGAAAATGAAAGTTAGGTCACGTACTTAACTTGTCAGCAACAGTCATTGCACCCTTCCAACATGTCGATTGCAAATAACCTATTTTCTGAAGTCTTCTTTCAGTCCTGAGACAGATTGCATGGCGTCCTGGCTTTTCAACCATATTAATGGTTGGTCTTGCCCTCTCATCCATTGGACTTCTAACTGTTTGTGCACCAAGGTTCAGTCCTTTAACCCTTCTCCCCTGGTGTTTTTTTATTCTCTATTGTGAGAAACTCCTTTGCAAACTATCTGAAATCTCCCTCATAAGCACCAAACTGTCGAGTTTCAATTCCCAACCTCTCCACGTATTAGCTGAGAGAGTTTTCTCCTGTTGCCTTATCTGTGAAATAAAGATAGTAGCAGGACCTGTCTCAGAGGGTAATTGGGAGTCTGAAATAATTTAAGATGTGTGCAGAGAAGAGTCAGTGGAGCAGGCCTGGCTGCTTATCTTTAGAAAGGCTTCAGACAAGGTTAACCTTGGGCTGGCATTTGGGGACTTGATTCTGGGAGGGTTCCTAACCGCCTAACCGATAAGGATGCCTCACTGCACCTAAACTGCTCATGAAAACAATATGGTTTTTCTGAATACCTGCTTTCCCTCTGGGAGTCTGGAATTTTAGCAAATGTCAGGCGCAGGCTACTTATGTGATCACCGCCTAATAAAAATCATGGGCACTAATAACTGAGTCTCTAATAACCTTCGCGGTTGGCAGTATGTCACAGGGATTACCACTCACGGCTGGGGGAACGGAGCACCTAGAGGACTCTGTGCCTGGTTTCACTTAGACTTCACCCAGTGTGCCTTTTCCCTTTGTTGCTTTTGCTTTGCATCCTTCTGATGTAGTAAACCACAGCTGTGATTATGACCATATGCTGAGCTCTGTGAGTCCTCCTAGCAAATCATAGAACCTAGGGTAACCTTGGGGACCATCCAGCATAGCAAGTAAGAAGCATTTAGGTGAGTCTTGTACATATGGTAAGCATGTAATAAGCCACTAGCCATTTGGGGGATCTACCCTCTTTCCTAAGGTGAGCCCCTTCTGGCTGTAAGTATCACCTGCGTGCCTATGATTAACAAATTTATATCAGCATTTTAACCCCGTCCCTAACACAAGATTCAAATATCAAATTTCCTGCATAGTGTCTCCATTTGAGTTTTTTGAACTGAACTTGCACGCACACACACACACACACAAGACTCTGAATTTCTTCTCCAAAAACATGTGACCCTGATCAAGACAGTTAAAATCACTACCATTCACTCCACTGGTTGTAGTCTTCACTGTTTTCTCTCTTCTTCACTCTCTACTACTAATCTATGAGTGAGACTTGTTTGACTTACTTCCAAAAAGATGTCTCAAACCTTACATACTGGTCATCAAATCATCACTTTCTCTTCTTGACCCTTGGCAGGAACACTCGAACCTGTCCCCCTGCCTTCATGCTGACCCACTGCAGTCTTTTCCTAGCAGAGCAGCCATTATTATTTATTTAAATAAAAAATAGAACGTATCACTACACTATTTAAAACCCTTTGACATCTTCCCATGTTAATTAGAGTATGACTGAGACTTCATGCCATGAACTATAAGGCTCCTGTATGCCTCCCTGTTCCCTTGGCTCACTAGGGCCTCCTGACTCTTTCTCCAACATGTCGGACTCACTTCCCCTGAGCATCTCTGTCCTGGAGCACATTTACTCCAGATTTTCTCTTGGCTTCCCCCTCTCATGAGTCACTCTGACAGATCATCAGTCTGTTTCTAGTCAGTGATGGTTTTATTTTGATCAACTGGCACTACTAAAGTTTTGCTTTGTTTGCTTTTTTATTCTTAAAATGGTCCCCAAAGCATTAAAATTAGTCTCTGATTTATCCCTTCTATAAAGCAACTCATTTGGAAATACTTCTGCTTTTTTTCCTTCTCATAGTAAGCTATTTAATTCTAAATGATATGTATTATCAATTTAATCATTTAACAATTTTAGTCATATCTGTTTACTTACCATTTTGAAAGATAGAGCTTTTGTTCATTTGCATCACTCTTAATTTTCCCTCATTTCTAACTCCCAAAGTTGATAATTGTATTATCATTGACTTCTACTTTTTGCTTTTAAACTTTGAATAATGTACAAAATTTTCAATGCCCTCTCCACCAACCTTGGACAATATTTCCTGAGTCTCCACCATGATAAATGATGGTATTTGTTTTCTTGCTCTCCTCTCCACATACGCTAATGACCTCCCAATTTTTGCTATGCGAACAATTTTTCCTTTATGTTATCAGAACTTATAACATTGAGATACTATTCTGAAGCCATATTTTTTTCTGTGCTGATATGTTTGTGTTTTAAAAACCAACTGTGGAGGAAGTCAAAGAAAAGACTTCAGATTCTTCTCTTTTTTCCCCTCTTCTTACCAAAATATGCCCCCCCACAAATTATTTGATCACTCATTCAGACAAAAACGGAAATGGCATTAAATCTGTTATAAACATGAGGAATGAAGATTTGTTGGCTGAATTCACATTCAAATCATATGTTTTTTGTTTAAAATCGCTTATCTAAATTTCTTGTATCAGATTATTTTAGAGTTAAGACTTTTTATAATTTAGAAGGTTTGCATACAATATATATTCTAAATCACATAGCTCTTCCAGTAGGAATTGAGACAAAACCATGTAATCAAAAAAAATTCTTCAATAAAATGTATGAATAATCATGCTAAGTAATATAAACAGAGATTATAAATATCTTGACATCAGTTCAGTTCAGATTTTTTTGCCCAATGAATATACAACCATTAGCGATCTTTTTTCAATTTTCAGAGTATTTTGGTTGATGAAACTGTAGATATAAGATTGTGCAACAACATAAGTGACAGTTTGTTAATTTGTAAAAGTAACTTGCACTTAGTTTCTCTTTTACTTGTTTTTGCTTTTACATGACATGAATTTGTACCATGCACTTTCATGTAATGCAACTGTAAGCCCTTGAGCTTTAGAAGAGCAAGTTAGCATTATTGGTTGTTCTGTCCACCAATATTTTGTCTTTGCTTGAATTTATGTATACTACAATGACATAACAATAATAGGCTAAACTGATGGGTTGTTAATTTAGTAAGTTGATTGAGTAAATTTCTTTAGGTTGAGATATAGAATGTGAACTTTACCTGTTTTTTCACATTTAATTTCTCCAGTTGAATTTGGTTGAATGGGAAATAAAATCATATAAAAGGCTGCCTCTTATTTACATTTCTGGAACATTATAGCCAACATAATTTATGGTTAATCACTCAGTCTCTAGAGTCAGGGATTATTTATTTAATCTCATTTCACATCTTGGAAAAATTGATTCTCCAAGAGTCAACTCTGTTATTTAAAAAAGAAAAAAAGTGATGATATTCATTTTATCTTGTAGGTTTCTATAAAGAAAAATTTAGACACAGCTTATAAAGTGTTTAGTGTAGTCCCTAGAAGGGACTACATTTTGTTTTTACTGTTTAAAATACAGCACCCTCTAAAGATTTTGATGTATGTGTCTTCGTGAAAAAGCAAGCCAACAGCATGGATATTTATGATACCACCTGGGAATTTGTATATAGTTGCCTACATTTGTTACAAAATATTAATGTACTTTTGGCCAGTCAAATCAGAATATGAGTTCTAATGTGAATGAATATCATTGTGAGGGAAAATCTGAATTCTAACAGATAAAATATAGAATAAATATGTTGGCTAGCTTTTGCTGCATACCAAGCCACTCCAAAACTTAGTGACTTAAAAGAAAAGCTATTCATTTAGCTTTTATCTTATTTGCCAGCAGTTTGAGCTCTGCTCGGCCTTCTTATTCTTCTGATCTCACTTAGGCTCATTCATTAGACTACAGTCAACTCTCAGGTTGACTGGTGGCAAGTTGGTCTACAATGGCTTTGGCTGGGATAGTTCATCTTCACTCCACTTTGTCTCTCATCATAAAACACACAAGTCTGGACTTGTTGATGGCAGTTGAAAAACAGTAAAAATGAGCAAGGCCTCATGAGGCTTTGACTCAGAACTGGTATAATGACATGCTACTGTCCAAAGCTCATCAAAATTTCAATCCAGACTCAATGGAGAGAAATGAACTCCATCTGTTAATGGGAAATCTTACAAAGTCACATTGCAAAAAATATGGATATAGGGACAGGGGAGATCTGCGGTTATTTTTGCTATTGATGTGAATATGTATGTTGTTGTTCAGCCATTCAGTTGTGCCTGACTCTGCGACTTCATGGACTGCAGCACACCAAGCTTCCCTGTCCTTCACTATCTCCTGGAGTTTGCTCAAACTTATGTCCATTGAGTCCATAATGCCATCCAACCATCTCATCCTCTATCACCCCTTCTCCTCCTGCTTTCAATCTTTCCCGGCATCAGGGTCTTTTCCCAATGAGTCAGTTCTCATCATGTGGCCAAAGTATTAGAGCTTCAGTGTCATTCCTTCCAATGAATATTCAAGGTTGATTTCCTTTAGGATTGACTGGTTTGATCTCCTTACTGTCCAAGGGAACTAAATCCCTAAACATTGAATATTAACATCAGGAAAATAAAAATGATTCATGTGGAGCAATGAAGAAAAATCAATGGTAAGAATAATGACTTGGTATGTGAAAAATATGAAAATGAAAAACTGAAGATTAAAAATGACTGCATTAATCTGTAATTCCCCTGTGTATTACTAAGAAGGAAGATCAAATGAAGACAATGATTTATCTAACCTGACTCAGCAGAAATGCAGTCTTTTGCATGTATATGGGTAAAATTTCTGAACAAGAAAAAGCTATACTCAATTTAGTATAATATGAAAAATATTTTTACAAAAAGTATTCCTGTTAAGTTTCACTTTCACAATTGTAGACTAATGCATCCTAGTAAAGATGTTACAGGTGAACTAACATTTGTTTTACATTATGTTTTAAAATTAAAACATTTTAATCTCATATTTCAAATCCAAAAATTTCTGAACAGCAGAGACTACTTAGTGATTTAGAGTGAAGTTAACATGTAACAAAAGAAAGTATCTTCTTTACTGTTGATTTAGCTGCAACTCAGCATAGTTTCCTATGAATAGCTTATTTTTGATACCAGGCACATTGTCATTTCCTAAATGAACAAGAAAATCTCTCTCTGATATGGATTTGATGCTTCTTAGAGAGTTATAGGGGTAGATTCATTTGGGAAGGACATTTGCAAAGCTATTGAATACATTCCTGCTATATTTTCCGCTGTAGATAAATTTAATGCTGAAAATTGATCTTGACTAGTGCTCGTGACTCTAGACCTGATGTATGTATTTAAGGTAATGCAAAGATTCAGAGAAAAATTCTTGTATGTTGGTTGCATTTCCTACTCAACTGCAGCTCCTCTCTTAACTTTAGTAAGACAGACAGTTGCTTGTTTTAACTTTCCTTATACAAACTCTAGAAAAAAATCACATAAAGAGTTAATTTTTAATCTTTGACTGCTCTAAACTTACTGCTTATAATCCTACTTGGTGATCTAGGTCAACTTGTCTCAGATACACCCAGTTTACTTTTTCTTACCAGTCACCTCATTCATTCATTCAGCTATTCAATCTCTTTACTGGTTTCATTATTTCTCAAATATTTTTAGCTATTGTGCCCCTTTAAAATATAAATGTTTAATATTGTAAAGTAATTAGCCCCCAACTAAAATAAATAAATTTATTAAAAAAATAAAAATAAATAAAAAATTAAGTTACTATAAAATATATATATATATAAATTATGTGTGCACAGATGAGATCATATAAGAAAAGACAATTTAGAAAGGCCCTCTCTTCCCCAAAACTGGGGTTCTGACCTCATTGCAAAAACAGTGATTATAATCTGCTGGATGACAGGCAAGTTTGCTGAGTTGTCCAGGTCAGAACTGGTCCAGGATTGACAGGAAAGCAGGAAACAGTCATCTGTGGCAGGCAGACAGCTCTGCACATCTGTGGGTAGGCAGGCATGGAGAAAGGGTCTATTGTTAGTACCCTCATTGCTGGCAGTGGCATGTGGCCTGAAGAGCAGGTGGTTGTGTCTGGAGGGCTGGAGGAAACAACACTTCAAACCCAGCAGAGCTGAGGCTGGTGGGCAGGGGTTCAGAGGGAGACAATGGGGTGCTTGTTGTCAGAAACAGGCCTCACATTAGCAGTGGACACTGTGCCCCAACCTGGGCTACAAGATGGCTACTGGACTGTACACTCTGTATGTGAAGTTGAGGCAGAATGACACTGGGTATGTACACACACACATACTCACACCATGAAGGATTGTACAACATGAACAAAAGGCACCACTCCGAAATCAAGGAAGAGAGGCCCCTATCAATCAACAAAGGGGTACCCTCTATCAACAAAGCTTAGCATCATGCTCATAATAAAGGAGGAATGCTTGGAGTTCAGGTCTTTATGTGGAGCAGGTAGGAAGGAGTGAATGTGGAGCTGAGAGGTTGAGAATAAATTGAGAACTGTCCTAGGCTCCTCCTTTAGCTATTCAGCTACCATCTACACCCTCATAGGCATGCTTCAACCTGTGTAAAACAATAATACAAGGCTAAATGTACAACTAGACCATACTTCAATAAGAAGTAAACCCCTCCAATTCAGTAGTTTGGGCCTCCCTGATGGCTCAATAGTAAAGAACCCACCTGCAATGCAGGAAACAGGCTTTGATCCGTGGGTTGGGAAGAGCCACTGGAGAAGGAAATGGCAACCCACTCCAGTATTCTTACCTGTAAAATTCTATGGAGAGAGGAGCCTGGCAGGCTACAGCCCATGGGGTCACAAAAGATTCGGACCTGACTTAGTGACTTAGAAACAACAATCAGTGTTTTGTCAAAAACAACATTTATTTCTTACTTGTGTTTTTCTTCTACTTCATGCAGCACTGCTCTCCTTCATGCTGTGAATCAGGAAGTTGGTTTGCTTCCTCTTAGAACTCCAAGAGCCATGTATTTTTGTTTGTTTCCAGTTATGGAGAGACACAGAAAGAGGTAGAAAGAGAAACATTCATTCTTAACTACATTACTGCAAGTGACACAGCCCTACGTCCCTCCATTTCATGTTCCATTGCAAGAATTTACCATACAACCACACCTAGAAGCCTTGGGGCAGGGAAAATGTAAGAAAAATCTAGATGTTCGGTGAGAACCACTAGTCTCTTTCACAATTTGTCAAGTATATAAGCATAAATTGTTTTAACGCTTCATAATACCCAAGAAATTGATCAAGTGAAATAAGGACTGAGAGCTGTGAATATAGGGTGTGTATAATTCTGTTATTTTCACAACATGAAAACTTTGTTGCTTAGTTCAAGACAACAGAGTTTTGTTGTTTTTTTTTTTTTAATTCTACTTAGGGCTTTTTAGTTCCCCTAAGCTGTTATTTATTGCAAATCATTTCACAGAGGTGTGTCATAAAATGAGGCTTACTCACTTGTAGCCAAGACAAAAAAAATAGGACTCAGCTTTTTCTACTGAAACAAGATGACAACAGGAAATAATTTGTGTAACTTGCAAAAATAAAAAACGAATGAATTTAAAATCAACTGTATTTTCATGTAATACACATTTATTTCAAACTGTTTTCTAATAAAGCCACTTATAAGCAGAGAGATGCTAAGAAGAACCAGCTTAAAATAAAATATAGAAAGATGTTTGCATGTTGTGCATTTGCTGTACAGTTATCCTGAATGAGCCTCTCTACTGACTTTTGCCCCACTGAATCATCAGCTCACACTTTAGTAACAGAAGGCTGAACATGGTCAACAGACTTGATGCCCACTGGAGAAATACAGACCCATGTTTTAATATCTCTAAAGCACTCAAGTTATAGTAGGAGAGCATCTAAAAATATAAAAGTCAACATAATAAATTAATCTAGAAAATAACTAGAAATATATGTACTGAATGGCAATACTGTTTATAGAGATAATAAAATTATGGGTGTTTTCCCCTTCTTGTAATTTTCCATATTTCTAAAATGTATTTGTTTATAATTTTATATAATAAACCTGTATAATTTTATAGTTGGAAAAAATGATAAGGAGATCAGTCAAGATGGCAGAGTAGAAAACCTTAACTTTACCTCCTCTCATGAAAACACCAAAAATCATAATTATTTGCAGAATAGCCATCAGTGAAAAAGACCAGAACATACTAGAAAGATAAACACTAACAATGAAATATCAGAGAAATTAAGGAACAATTATATATATAATGAAATATATGTTTTTCATGATATTCAGCCATAAAAAAAAAATGAAATTTTGGCACTTGCGACAGCATGGATGGAGTTGAATGGTAATATGCTAAGTGAAATAAGTCAGAGAAAGACATATACTTCAATTATATGTGAAATATAAAAATACAACACAGTAAATATAATGAAAAGACGTAGACTCATAGAGAACAAATCTAGTGTTTACCAGTATAGCTAATATTATATATCAACTATACTGCCTCTTGAGAAATCTGTATGCAGATCAGAAAGCAGCAGTTAGAACTGGACATGGAACAACAGACTGGTTCCAAATAGGAGAAGGAGCACGTCAAGGCTGTATATTGTCACCGTGCTTATTTAACTTATATGCAGAGTACATCTTGAGAAACTCTGGGCTATATGAAGCACAAGCTGGAAACAAGATTGCTGGGAGAAATATCAATAACCTCAGATATGCAGATGACACCACCCTTATGGCAGAAAGTATAGAAGAACTAAAGAGCTTCTTGATGAAAGTGAAAGAGGAGAGTGAAAAGGTTGGCTTAAAACAACATTCAGAAAACTAAGATCATGGCATCCAGTCCCATCACTTCATGGCAAATAGATGGGGAAACAGTGGAAACAGCGAGAAACTTTATTTTGGGGGGCTCCAAAATCACTGCTGATGGTGACTTCAACCATGAAATTCAAAGACGCTTGCTCCTTGGAAGAAAAGCTATGACCAACCTAGACAGCATATTAAAAATCAGAGACATTACTTTTCCAATAAAGGTCTGTCTAGTCAAGGCTATGGTTTTTCCAGTAGTCATGTATGGATGTGAGAGTTGGACTATAAAGAAAGCTGAGCACTGAAGAATTGATACTTTTGAAGTGTGGTGTAGGAGAAGACTCTTGAGAGTCCCTTGGGCAGCAAGGAGATCCAACCAGTCCATCCTAAAGCAGACCAGTCCTGGGTGTTCATTGGAGAGTCTGTTGTTGAAGCTGAAACTCCAATACTTTGGCCACCTGATGCAAAGAGCTGACTCATTTGAAAAGACCCTGATGCTGGGAAAGATTGAGGGCAGGAGGAGAAGGGGGCGACAGAAGATGAGATGGTTGGATGGCATCACCGACTCAATGGACATGGGTTTGGATGGATTCAGGGAATTGGTGATGGACAGGGAGGCCTGGCGTGCTGTGGTTCATGGGGTCGCAAAGAGTCGGACACGACTGAGTGGCTGAACTGAACTGAACTGAACTTAGAGTTTATAGTATCCATCTTTAACTTATCACAGTCTACTTCAAGCGGTCTTTAACCATGTATCACATGGAACAGGAACTTTACCACAACATACTTTTATGTCTCTTCTCTTGAACTTTTGTCCACTGCTGTTGTGTGTTTCATTTTTATATATGTTATAAGCTCTATAGAAGATTGTATTTTTGTTTTTAACAATATCTTTTAAACCTATTCAAATAATGCAGAAAAGTTTTTTACATTTACTCTTTTAATTATTTCAGTACTCTTAATATCTTTATGTAAATTAGAAAGTTGTATCTATTTTGATTTTCCTTTGGTTTAAAGGACCTCCTTTAACGTTTATCACATGTCATACTCATCTACTTGAGATGAATGCTTTCCATTTTTTTATGCATGAAAAAGACTTTAGTTCTTCTTCAAGTATGAAAAATATTTAATTCAATCTAGAATTCTAGGTTGGCAGGTTTTGGTTTCCATGCTTTAAAAATGTTATTCCATTGTCTTCTTATTTGTATTGATTCTGATGAGAAATGTACAATCACATGTATTTTTTCCTTTTGTACATATGCTCCTTTTTTTCTAACTGCTTTTAAGATTTTCTATGATTTGTTTTGAGAAATTGATTATGATGTGCCCTGGTATAATTTTCTTGATGCTTCACATTTTTTTTGAAATTTACTGCATGTCTTGTGTCTATGGATTTGTAGTTTTCCTCAAATTTGGAACATATTTAACTTTTCTTCTTTAAATATTTTCTTTAATCACTTCTCTTTCCTCCTCATGGACTCTAATTGCACACGTTAGGCTTCTGCAGTTATCCCACAGCTCATTTCTTTCAATTCTCTTTTATTCTCTGAGTCATTCTTTCCTTCTTCAATGTCTAATCTTCCTTATTCTACTCATTATATTTCTTTTACTTCAGATATAGTCTGAATCTCTGATTTTTTTTTTATTTTAGTCTCTTTCTGTATCTTACCTATGTCTACTTTTTCAATATGTGAAATTTAGAATGAATTACTGCTTCAGTGTGCTTATTTTTAATTTTAGGATCTGCATTAGTTCTGTCTCATTTCAGTTGTTTGATTTTTCTCTTTATTATGGGCTACATTTTCTTGCTTCTTTGCATGTCAGGTAACTTTAAATTGGGTGCCAGTTATTGTGAATTTCATCTTGTTGGGTGCTGAATATTTCTGTATTTCTATGTGTGCTTCAGTTTTTTTCTGGACTTCGAATAACTTGTAAAGACTCTAATTCTTTTTGGTTTTGTCTGTAAGATTTGGGATTCCCTGGTGGCTCAGAGGGTAAAGCATCTGCCCGCAATGCAGGAGACCAAGGTTCGATCCCTGGGTCAAGAAGATCCCCTGGAGAAGGAAATGGCAACCCACTCCAGTACTCTTGCCTAGAAAATCCCATGGCTACAGTCCATGGGGTTGCAAAGAGTTGGACACGACTGAGCAACTTCACTTTTAAGATTTGGTGGACAAGACCAAAGTCAAATGTAGTGGAAGTCTGATTATTCCTTGATAAAGAGTAAAGATTGAGTGTTGTGCCCAATGCCAGTGAGTTATATCTGGAAGGTAGGAATGGGCATTATTTCCAGCTTTCTGTGAGTGCTGGGTACTGTTCCCTCAAAACCTTTTGGGTGATTCTTTCCTGAGACTCAGGTAGTTTTATCTCATACAAGCACTGATAATACCTCTGCTGTATGTGACATATACCCAAAGGGACACTTCTGCCTGTCTCTGGAGTTCTTCCTGAGTGGTTCTCTCCTCTTCAATAGTGTGTCATGAAAAACCATGTTTCCTTGGTCACCTGAGACTTTCAGGTCTGACTCCTCAACTCACATCATATGTTGGGCTCTACCTCAGTTTCCCTCCCTGTGTTGCAGCCTAGAAACTCTCTAAATATAGTAAGGAGGGACAGTGGTAGAACTTAACTCATTTGTTGTTCATCTTTCAGGGATTTCTATTTCATGTGGCCTGATGTCCAATGTCTTGAAAACCATTGTTTCATAAATATTTAGTTTTTCATTATTGTTTAAGGTGGAAGGGTTACTTTATCTTGGCCAAAGTAGAAATTACTATGTGGCATTTATGATATTTTAATAGCACTATTCTTAGTGAATTCAGTTGTGTCTATTTTTATTATTTTACCACTTTCAGAATCAATTTTTTTATTCTTATTAAAATTAGATGATTTTATTCTAATGTATGTGAGAGAACAATCACATATCTATAGATATTTGTAGAAATTCTACCAACCTGTATCTATCTATCATTATAGCTAATTTAACAAAAGGTTGTAGGTAAAGAAACATTGGTCATCAACAATCAAACACTAAATATTAGATCAACTTTATTAAATCATGTTAAAGGAATGAGAAGGAAAAAATTTAAATAACATTTAATTTATTTTTTAGAGTCTATAAGCATGGGCAACCCCATGGACTGTAGCCTACCAAGCTCCTCAGTCCATGGAATTTTCCAGGCAAGAGTACTGGAGTGGGTTGCCATTTCCTTCTCCAGGGGATCTTCTTGACCCAGGGATCGAACCTGGGTCTCCCTCATTGCAGGCAGACGCTTTACCATCTGAGCAACCAGGGAAGCCCCTCACTTTATTTACAGTGATTAAATTTGTATGTGGGTCTTCCTTGCTTTTGTAAAAGCACAAAATATAATCTAACATAAAGAATATAAAAAATCAGAGTTTTCATCTGGTCTCTTCTTTTAAGTTACTAAAACAATACTAATTATACACCAATTTAGATTTAATTTTAAAAACATATAGACAAGAATAAAGGAGAAGACTATTATAAGTTGATGTTGGAGAAACAGATGTAGCTACTACTTATTGCCTGGTCATATTTCAGTGAGGAAAACAGGTGTTAATTTGCATTTGAAGAATACAGACAGTATTGACTGTGGCATGCAGCCTCTGCAGGGTCTGGGCACTGACTAAGACAGGAGTATTGTGAGGTCAACAGGGAGGACACTGTAGTTAGAAACAGATGTTAGTGAACACGAAGCTTTGTTTAAGATCCTACCACAGCTCCTTAAATTATGGTCTGACCCAGGAATAACCAGACTCATGGTGCTCAAAGGGTCTTTGTAATGGATTTTACTGAACAGATAGTTCTCAATTTATAAATGGCTAAACATACAAAAGTTAATTTGCAGAGTTGTTTTTCAAATTAGAAAACAATTTTTAGTAAAAACAAATACTTTAAACACAGGCATCCTTCAGCAATATTGCAGGTTCAGTTCCAGATCACTCCAATAAAGCAAATGCTGCAATAAAAAAAGTCATGTGAATTTTTTGGTTCCCCAGTGCATATAAATATTGTGTTTATCTCATACCATAGTTTATTAAGTGTGCAATATCATTACATCTAAAAAAACCCCCAAAGTACATAAATATCTAATTAAAAAATGTTTTATTGCTAAAAAATGCTAATCATCACTTGAACCTTCAGAAAGTTATAGTAGCAACATCAAAGATCACTGATCACAGACCACCATAACAAATATAATAAAAAAAATAATAATAATTTATTTGACAATAAATATTGCCAAAATTACCAAAATGTGATACAGAGATAAGAAGTGAGCAAATAGCATTGAAAAAAATGACATCAATAGACTTTAAATCTAAGATTGCCTCAAACCTTCAATTAGTAAAAAAAAAAAAAAGCCACAGTATCTGCAAGCCTCAATAAGGAAAAAGGCAAAAACAAGGTATCCTTATAATAATTTCCTCAATATTAACCTTAAAAGGCTAAGTAATCATATATATATAAACATACATGTGTACTATATATACTTAATATATACAGTAAATGAAAATTTTAAATACATGTAACCACCATTCCTAATGTGATTTATAAGAAAAAAAATGCAATTCAATAAACAATTTCGGATACCAGGATTTTATTTTTCTCCCTAACTGTTAAACTATTAAGGACCACTGCAGTTCTTGGGTTAGGAAGACATTACATGGGAGATATCCACTTTGGAGTGGATGAATAGTCTAAAGAAATTTGTAGTTGCGTAAGATAAGATATTTATTACCTACTCTCCAAAAGTTCCAATTGAATAAAACAGACATAAGTCAGGGATGTCAAGCAAGAAACATTCCCTTCCCCTTCATATCCTCTATTTTGTTAAATGAGGTCTTTGCTTATAACTTGATTAATGTGAACAGATGGACTGAAAATGTGTCTTTGATTAGTTCATGAGAAAAATAGGAATCACGATGATGTTGATGAATATTAATGGCTTGTGAATCCAATGTGGACAGGTCAATACTTCGTTCTTTTTTTCAAAGATTTTACATTATTTGAAATAGCTGCTAAAATCTAATATTTGTTGCATTTGTTATGATTTTTAAGTCACTTTTGTATATAAGCATCTCATTTGATCTTCATAGCCCAGTGCTTAAGGATAGGACAAGTTGATTATCATATGCATTCTATTACTCATAAATTGGGCAAAGTATATCCACTGGAAATTCACTTAGTTACTAAGTGTTCAAGGTATCAGCAATATGCTGTTGCTGCTGCTAAGTAGCTTCAGTCGTGTCCGACTCTGTGTGACCCCACAGACGGCAATGTGAAATTGTAGCAATTCCAGTTTATTTTGTCACAGACACCCAATTGCTATATATATTAAAATGCACTGAGCCTTAAAGACCTATCTAACTCTTTAGAGCTTACACAATACATTATTGTCTGTGGTTTATTTATTCTGCCATATTTATTTAGCAAAATACACAGCAGTGAAGCCTTTTAAGACCTCCTTTAAAATGAGAGTTTCACAAGTCCCAAATATACAATAAGATTATGGATTATAATAGCAATAATAGCTTCTGCTTCTTCCTCTCTCCTTTCTTTAGTAACTGAAAAGTTGTATTTTCAAGGCAGTTTAAAAATGGATTTACTATTTGCTTTTAACATATTTTTTCATACAGTGTTTCTTAGAACTCATACTGCACTGTATTTGTTCCATTTTTTCTTTTTTTACACTTTTTTCTTCATGCTTGCATTCAATTTCAGTGGGTATTATTTATCACCATTTCAGTACTCTTTAAAAAGGATTTGTCATCAGATGCCTGCTCCTTTCGATGCCAAAAATTCTGCTGTAAACTCAAACCCATGTCCTGACCTAACAGCTGAAAATCATCCTGGAATTAAGGCCATAGTTCTGGCTCTTTAATCAAATGTCTAGTTTACATAAATTTTAAATACTTAAAATCGGTCTGCAAACAGACAAAGATATTAAATCCAAGCCTTCTAACTGATAGACAAAATGGAGAGAAATGCTATGGTGTGAAGTTCCTTTCTTTGTGTAAAAAGGTTATCTGTTCAGGCAATCTTATTAGGCTGCTGCTAAGTTGCTTCAGTCGTGTCCTACTTTGCGCGACCCCATAGACGGCAGCCCATCAGGCTCCTCCGTCCCTGGGATTCTCCAGGCAAGAACACTGGAGTGGGTTGCCATTTCCTTCTCCATTTAGCCTATTAGGCTAAATGTAATTAAAAATTAATGGGTGGAGAAGTAGAAGCATTAAAAAAATGCAACTATAAAAAATGGCAGTGGGGGAGATTTTGAAACTATTTGTGTTTCTGGGGATGAAACAAAACCGTTGGGAGAGTCTGCAGTTTCCACAAGCAAGAAGTAAAATTGCCCATGCCTAGTTGAATTATCAAGCAAAGCTTGACAATTGCTCCACTGAGAACAGAGCAGGGTTAAATTTGCTTGTGATGTGTTTTATTGTGATTTGCATTTTTCTGCATAGTAATTCACTGGCTTTAACAAAACATTGATTACCTGCTGTTACAAAATACATCATCTTTCAGGCTTTAAATTAAGCCTTTCTTCAGTGAGTATGTTGGTGGGGTTGGGGGTGGGGTATATATTAGCTTGATTCTCTGCACTAGTGTAAAAGTCTTTTCTCCCCTCTCTGGCCTCTTTAAATGCAAAGCCTTAGTTGAGCTTTTTTTTTTTTTTTTTTAATTTGTGAGTGCGTCCTTTGTCACTCTCTAATTTCTGTTAAATTTCATAAGACCTGACACATTTGCATTTACAGGGCTGTTAGATAATGTTTATCACTTTTCATCTTCAAAGTGCTTTATAAATATTAACTAATCAAAGCTGCCAGCACACCCATAAGGCAGAGAAATATTGGGTTGTTGTTATTTTATCTTACTTGGTTTACCTTGTAGGGAATTTGTGAGATTGCTGAATGTTAATTTTTTTTTTTAACCAGTTTTAGGTAGTTTTTCACCACTAATAGAAAAGAACTGCACGCTTTCTGGCATCTGAACATGGAAGACTGTGATTCATTATTTAGCATATGTAGCCTTGAAAAGTTATCTGAGTTTGTATACCTGTCTATTATTTTCCTTAGATTGTAAACTTCATTGCTATAACAATTTACACTTTCTTTTTTCTTTTGTGCAGTAGCTAACCTAATACTATTTTCATTTATTCATTTGTGCATTCCGAAAACATGTAATGAGTGCCCACTCGCTTCCAGGCATTGTATTAAACACTGAAAACATAAAGCTGCATTGTGCTCTGTCACTTCCATCATGTCCAACTCTTTGTGATCTATGGGCTGTATATTTATATATAAATACTCACACATATGTATGGGCTTTCCTGGTGGCTCAGATGGTAAAGAATCTGTCTATGATACAGAAGACATATGTGCGATCCCTGGGTCAGGAAGATTCCCTGGGGAAGGAAATGGCAACCCACTCCAGTGTTCTTGCCTGGGAAATCCCATGGACAGAGGAGCCTGATGGGCCACAGTCCATGGGGTTGCAAAAGAGTAGGACATGACTTAGCAACTGTACAATAACAACAATACATATACATATGTAAGCACAAATACATTTCTGTGTGCTTCAGTGGAGGAGAACAGTATTCTGTCTGTAGACATTAGGAAAGCATTCAAGAGAATGCGAGCTTTTATCTAAGACTAGAAGGCTGATATTTTGATTGAATTACTTGGACTGTACATTGTTTTGGCTGATTTGAAAAGGTACCAATGAATGCACAACTGCCCTTTTACTCTGTGGTATCCATTAGGTTTTACTTGGTGAGTCTTTGAGATGTTGAACATCGTTGAAGACTGGCAGTGATCCAGATAGTTTCTATTCTAACCACTTATTAAACTGTTGATTAAAAAAAAATCACTACGGTCAATTAAAATCACTCACTTGGAATGTTCTCCTTTTTAAAACCATTTATTTTTTTTTTCTTTTACTTTAATATTCTAGCATAACACAGGGGAAATTTAGCATGGCAATGACTATGCTACATCTGCTTCCCAAGGGATATCATCTAAGGTCCACCATCTACACTTGGTGTCTTCCTATCTCATTTTCATTTCTTTCAATTAAAAGCCCAATAAATAGGTAAAAGATGGCTAGTTTTTAAATAAGAAGTTTGTTTAAAAAGTATTGATTTCTCTATATTTCTCAATCATATAACCCTTTGAAATCCATCCAGGTCTTGATGATCACAAACATCATTTTTCTATATGTAATTTCAATGTTTTAATTTCTTTCTTTTCTCCAAAAGCAGAAATAAGAAAGAAATTGATTTCTCAGATTTTTTCCCTTATTATTATCCCTGAAATCATTTTCAATATATCAATACCACTGACTTTTTTTTTTTAGTGAGTGTTCTATGGTGAATAGATACGTACAAAGTGAAACAAATTCAGGCAGATCAGTGGTTCCAGATGCTTCCTCCACTGCATATATGAATCTGCCTCACTGCTTACCGAAATGTGTTTCCAAAAGCTTTACTTTGTATTGGAACTTGGTTTTCTCTTGGGCAACAAGGAAATTGTCTCCGACATAGTGATGACACTTTGACCTATTGACCTTTCTATGAACCTTTTCCCCCTTCAGTTCTGGTGATAGTCTTTCTCAGGGCTTCATGGGGGTTAATCTGTGTAACATTTCCTGTACAAGACATGAAGACAAAGACAAAAAAAGTGGGGTGTAGTTCTAGAAATTATCTTATCTTGCATAATGTCTAGATTGAAGGTCGCTGGGTGTCAAGGGAGTATTATTGGAGGCAATCATATTTATGGTGTTTATTTGAAGGTATATTTGAAAGTATATTTTGAGGGAGTCTATTTTACTTCTATGCTTAGAAGCTGTTTCTAACCATTTCATGCTTAGGATTGTTAAATGTGAAGATGAGTTTGCTAGTCAAAAGAGTGAATTTATTAGTACCATCAGATTACATAGTCCATAAATCTTGAAAAATGCAAATATTCAAAATACAACTTAACATGGTGTGAATTATCTTATTACTGCTCAGTAGTAGATCATGGAATTTGAGGGAAACTTAAAGATCCATTATGAAAAATACTGTTGCAAGTAAATGACTCTAACTAGGGAGTAATAAATGCCTGTACTTATCATTCATGAGTTATCATTCATATCATTCATAACAGAAGGGACACCATATGAGAAATAAGCATCTCTCACGTGCTTCCCTGGTCTCTGTCCCCAAATGTAAGCATTATTTTCAGTTTCCTTCATAACTTTTATGAATAAATGCCAATACCTACATAATTTTTATAGCAAGAGGGAATTCATTAAATTAATACATATTTTTATTGTGCTTTCTCCTCTTAGTTTTTGAAGATATATCAGGGTATGCATATATCGTAAGTCATTTAACCATTCTTCAAATGATGGACATTTCCCTTTATTCTCAAAGTTATTGTTAATAATGCAATGTAAAAATAAATATGTGTATATGTGTATGTAAATATATATGTACACTTTTAAAATAATATGCACATAAATTAAATCATTAGAGTGAAAATGCTAAGTCAAATGAAGTATCCATTTTACATTTTTATTGTTTGTTTGTTTGTGAAACTCGCTCAGTCATGTCCAGTTCTTTGCAAACCCATGGTTTGTAGCCTGTCAGACTCCCCTGTCCATGGAATTCTCCAGGCAAGAATATTGGAATGGGTAGCCATTCCCTTCTCCAGGGAATCTTCCCAAACCAGGGATCAAACCCTGGTCTCCTACATTGTAGACAGATTCTTGCCCTACAAAAATATTATAATTTATATTACCACAATTAGTGCATACAAATACCTATTTCCTCCATAAAGTCTTGTTATTAAACTTACGAATTGCCAAGAAAGTGAAAATAGCCTCTTGCATTTATTTCAAATTGCATTTGCTTAATTTTAATGAATTCATGTTATTCATCCATAAGAAAATATGAATGACGTATCTTATCATTTATCTCACAGTTAAAATTTTTATTTGATATTGTATACCTTAGATGAGGAAAAAAATACTCTCTGGCTGTTTTTGGAAACTACAAAAAAAAATATTCTAAGCCATTCCAGTGGAAATCTGTGCAGTTGTGTGAAACACAGTGATAAAGAAGAACAATACAGACCTGAAAATCCACAGTCAGATCCTACTTACTAGATATGTGGCCTAAGACAAGTCACAAATTCTTCATTTTTAAATGAGGTGAGAATTAATTTATAGTGTTGTTATAGGTAACAAATGATAAATAAGAAAGATATTTGTGTGGTACAGTGCTCTTCAGTTCATTGTTATTACAAAGAAATAAATTATTAAATGGGAACCTAGTAATTTTGGTTATCCCTGGTGGCTCAGATGGTAAAGAATCTGCTGCAGTGCAGGAGACCCAGATTTGATCCCTGTATCAGGAAGATCCCCTGGAGAAAGGAATGGTTACCCACTCCAGTATTCTCACCTAGAAAATTCCATGGACAGAGGAGAGGAGCCTGGCAAGCTAGAGTCCATGGGGTCACAACGAGTCAGCCATTCAACTGAGCAACTTTCACTAGTACTTTAGGAAAAAAAATGCAGTTGGCAGGGTAGACTATCTACTTCTGAGTGATGGAGATCAGACTAGCTCTTTTAAATTTTTTAATTTAAGTTTTATTTACATATTGTTGATTTACAATGTTGTGTTACTTTCTCATGTACTGCAAGGTGATTCAGTTATACATATACATTTAGTCATTCTCTTCAGATTCCCTTCTCATATGTTATCACAGAATATTGAGCAGAGTTCCCTGTGCTATACAGTGGATTCCTATTCATTACCTGTTTTATATATAGTGGTGTATACATGTTAATCCCAAACTCCTAATTTATCCCTCCCCACCATGTTTCCCCTTTGGGAACCTAAGTTTGTTTTCAAAGTCTGTGAGTCTGTTTCTATTATGTAAATAATTTCATTTGTATCATTTTTTTTTTAGATTCTACATATAAATGATAGCATATATTTGTCTTTGTCTGACTTACTTCACTTCATATGATAATCTCTATATCCATCCATGTTGTGGAAGGTGGCATTATTTCATTCTTTCTATGGTTGAGTAATCTTCCACAACAGACTGATTCCAAATAGGAAAAGGAGTACGTCAAGGCTGTATATTGTCACCCTGCTTTTTTAACTTATATGCAGAGTACATCATGAGAAACACTGGGCTGGATGAAGCACAAGCTGGAATCAAGATTGCTAGGCAAAATATCAATAACCTCAGATATGCAGATGACAACACCCTTATGGCCGAAAGTGAAGAAGAACTGAAGAGCCTCCTGATGAAGGTGAAAGAGGACAGTGAAAAAGTTGGCTTAAAGCTCAACATTCAGAGAACTAAGATCATGGCATCTAGTCTCATCACTTCATGGCAAATTGATGGGGAAACAGTGGGAACAGTGACAGACTTTATTTTTCTGGGCTCCAAAATCACTGCGGATGGTGATTGCAGCTATGAAATTAAAAGGCTTTTGCTCCTTGGAAAGTTATGACCAACCTAGACAGCATATTAAAAAGCAGAGACATTATTTTGCCAACAAAGGTCCGTCTAGTCAAGGCTATGGTTTTTCCAGTCGTCGTGTATGGATGTGAGAGTTGGACTATAAAGAAAACTGAGCGCCGAAGAATTGATGCTTTTGAAGTATGGTGTTGGAAAAGACTCTTGAGAGTCTCTTGGACTGCAAGGACATCCAACGAGTCCATCCTAAAGCAGATCAGTCCTGGGTGTATATTGGAAGGACTGATGTTGAAACTGAAACTCCTGTACTTTGGCCACCTGACGCGAAGAGCTGACTCATTTGAAAAGACCTTGATGCTGGGAAAGATTGAGGGCAGGAAGGAGAAGGGGACAACAGAAGATGCAATGTTTGGATGGTCTCACCGACTCAGTGGACATGGGTTTGGATGAACTCCAGGAGTTGGTGATGGACAGGGAGGCCTGGTGTGCTGTGGTTCATGGGGTCGCAAAGAGTTGGACACGACTGAGTGACTAAACTGGAACTGAATATTGCATTGTATATATGTACCACATCTTCTCTATCCATTCCTCTGTCAATGGACATTTTGGTTGTTTTCATGTTTTGGCTATTTTAAATAGTGCTGTAATAAACATTGGGGTGTACATATCTTTTTGAATTACAGTTTTTCTCTAGATATATGCCCAGAAGTGGGGTTGCATGTTCATACAGTAGCTCTAATTTTAGATTTTTAAGGAACTTCCATAGTGTTCTGCATAGTGGTTACATCAATTTGCATTCCCACCAACCGTGTAGGAGGGTTCCCTTTCCTCCATACCCTCTCTAGCATTTATCATTTGTAGACATTTTGATGATGGCCAGGATTAGCTTTTGTTTAGTAAATTTCAAGAAGTACCCAGTCTGATAGAGGTAGTGAGGTGCACAAGTAGGTCTACCTTTGCTCTTCTATGATCCTGTGTACAGAAAGTTATTCTACAGAGTGGGCTTGTTTGAATACTGAAAGATTAAAATAGTCCCTAGAAGCCTGGAATGGTAACACCCACTTGCAAAGAGAGTGCTGGTTTATTTTGTAGCATGCCCTATCTTTTTCAGGTTTCCTTTTAGAAACAGTTCTTTTTACTCTTAGGGAAAACTAAACATTTCTCTAGTTACATAATCAAGTCTATATGTATATATATAGTCAAACCTGTCTTTTCTAAACCTGACAATTAGTGACTTTTGTCCTAACTCATACCCTTCATTCCTTCTTTAATATTTTAAAGTCAAAAAACAAGACTGAAAGTATTTTTGTTGATCTGGATTTTTAAATATTATTGTTACTGTTTAATTTTAGGAGTCTAGACAGCTACTAGACTCTCCTATTGTCAATTATTACTCAGCAATTTTGTGGGCTTAGTTTCGTACCAAGTTTAGTTGCCAAAAGAACATCTAGTACTGATGCATTTACTTTCAGATAATAAACTTAGCTTCAAACCTTATAACCTCAGCTGAAGTGATTGCATTTCTACAATTACATTAGGCATCCCTGAAGCAAGTTAATTGAACTGCTGTGTACTGTTTTGTCAAGATTTATCCCCTTGTATAAATCTACTTGTGTCAGCTCTGTAGCATGTTTTTCTTAAAGAAAACTACCTGCTTCCAGAAAAACCCTATACAAGACTCAGTAATTAAACAGAATGTAGAGATAGATTTATTTCAGCATTGGTTTGAGAGGAAGTATCCTCCTGTGGTTAGAAATTTCCAAGCTACTTTACTGAATTGTGGTTTTTGTTTGGGAGATCTGTTGTTAGAGACAAAGGTCCTTGAGAAATAATTCTTTCTTTTACCTCATGGAGAGTGATGAGTTGGAGAGGAGTGAGAGCTATAGTCGTAATAAATGGTTTGTTTCTGGAAGCTCAAAATCTAGACTAGTCTTTGGTTATTGAGTGATAGATGTTTGCTTTTGTGTGGCTCAGATGGTAAAATGTCTACCTGCAATGCGGGAGGCCCAGGTTCAATCCCTGGGTTAGAAAGATCCCTTGGAGAAGGAAATGGCAATCGACTCCAGTACTCTTGCCTGGAAAATCCCATGGATGGAGGAGCCTGGTAGGCTACAGTCCACGTGGTCACAAAGAGTCAAACACAACTGAGCGACTTCACTTTCCATTATTTGACCAGTTCTAAAAATAAGTTAATATATATAACATATAACAATTTATTATAGAATCATAAAATTACACAGATGTGTAATTTTAGCAACTGTAACTAGAGTTTGTCTTAAACAGATTTAAAGTAAAATCTTCAGTTATTTGGGGATAAAGGAGTTCTTAGACTGATTTGATAGAAGGCACACTTAAAAAAAAATCTGGTCCACATATTGAACAGTATTTTATAGATAAAAGCTATAAAATGGAAGGTAGAATAGAATAAATAGAATTGCAGGAGGCTTGGGCCTGGAAAGAAGGTAGGTATTAAGAAATTTTCACCCAATAAAACTTAGCCACTCTCTTATGACTACAAAGAACTTCATGATCTTGTTATTCTCATCACCAAATGGTATAGCTCATTGCTATGAGTTTGGAGTTTGGAGAAGAAAGGTCATTTGGAATTGAAATAGACCTAAAAATTTTGTGGAGAAATCTGAGCTGGATGTGTGGGGAAATCAGGTAGGACTTGACTAGGTGGAAGGGTGAGTTAAATTAATCATGGAATCAAGAAGCAACAAAATTAGGTTAAGAGACAGAAGGACAGGTGCACTGGGATGGGAAATCCTAAGGATATGTTAGAGTTTGACTGTGAGGGCCTGGCTTCCAGGCCACAGTGGTTTGGGCTTGATCCTACCAACTGCATGAGTCGTTCAAGACATTTTAGCAGGGGTCTGAAATGATTGAAGGCATATTTGGTAGTCATTAATGTGGTAGTATTTTATGGAATAGACAGAAGTTGTTCACAGTTTCTTCAAAAATTCTGACTCTTGTACCTTCTAAAGAGTGGATGTGTGCGTGTGTGTGTGTGTGTGTGTGTGTGTGTGTGTGTATACATATATAACTGAATCACTTTGCTCTACAGCAAAATTTAAAAAATAATAGTAGTGTATTCTTACAATAATATTCCAAGCTCAGTATTTTAAATGAGAGGTCAATTCTGTCTCTTTCAACCTTCTTAATTGTGCTAGGCTAATAAGGTAAGGCCTGAGTATTTTGATTCTAAAGGAAATTATGGGGAAGATGAGAGATTTCTTAATCACTTTATCCACATTTCAGCACTTAAGGGTTAGGGAGAAAAATATCTCTGTATATGACTCTTCAGTACCATTGCAAAATTATGTGTCTTTGCAACTTCATTAGAAACTATCATCAAGAGCAAAGTATTTGATGCTCATCTCTGAATACAGTGTTTTCAATTTCCAATTCAACCCCATTTCCCTTGGCTTTAAATTAGCCCATGTATGAATGAATCATGGACTATATAGTCTTTTTAGCAATCCATCGTTATTTACATGTGTTCATTTCTTAAAAAAAAAAGTTTTATTGGGGTATAATTAATTTACAATTCTGTGTTAGTTTCAGGTGTACAGAAAAGAGAATCAGTTATATATAGACATGTATTCACTCTTTTTTAGATTATTTTCCCATTTAGGCCATTTCAGAGTATTTAGTAGAGTTCCCTGTGTTATATACTAGGTCCTTATTAGTTATCTATTTTATCTATTGTAGTGTGTATGTGTCAATCTCAATCTCCCAATCTATCCCCCTACTCTTATCCCCTGGTAACAATAAATTTGTTTTCTACATCTGTGACTTTACTTCTGTTTTGCAAATAAGTTTATTTGTACCCTTTTTATTCAGTTCAGTTCAGTCACTCAAGTTTTGTCTGATTCTTTGCTATCCCATGGACTGCAGCAGGCCAGGCCTCCCTATCTATCACCAACTCCCAGAGTTTACTCACACTCATGTCCCTTGAGTCAGTGATGCCATCCAACCATCTCATCCTTTGTCATCCCCTTCTCCTCCAACCTTCAATCATTCCCAGCATCAGGGTCTTTTCAAATGAGTCAGTTCTTGCCATCAGGTGGCCAAAGTATTGGAGTTTCAGCTTCAGCATCCGTCCTTCCAATGAATATTCAGTACTGATTTCCTTTAGGATGGACTGGTTGGATCTCTTTGCAGCCCAAGAGACTCTCAAGAGTCGTCTCCAAAACCACAGTTCAAAAGCATCAATTCTTTGGTGCTCAACTTTTTTTATAGTCCAACTCTCACATCCATACATGACTACTGGAAAATCCAGAGCTTTGACTATATGAAGTTTGTTGGCAAAGTAATGTCTCTGCTTTTTAATATACTGTCTAGGTTGGTCATAACTTTTCTTCCCAGGAGCAAGTTTCTTTTAATTTCATGGCTGCAGTCACCATCTGCAGTGATTTTGGAGCCCAGAAAAATAAAGTCTGTCACTGTTTCCACTGTTTCCCCATCTATTTGCCATGAAGTAATGAGACTGGATGCCATGATCTTAGTTTTCTGAACGTTGAGCTTTAAGCCAACTTTTTCACTCTCCTCTTTCACCTTCAGCAAGAGGCTCTTTAGTTCTTCTTTACTTTCGGCCATAAGGGTGTTCTCATCTGCATATCTGGGGTTATTGATATTTCTCCTGGCAATCTTGATTCCAGCTTGTGCTTCATCCAACCTAGCATTTCTCATGATGTACTCTGCATATAAGTTAAATAAGCAGGGTGACAATATACAGCCTTGATGTACTCCTTTCCCTATTTGAAAACAGTCTGTTGTTCCATGTCCAGTTCTAACTGTTGCTTCCTGACCTGCATACAGACTTCTAAGAAGGCAAGTCAGGTGGTCTGGTATTCCCATTTCTTTAAGAATTTTCCAGAGTTTGTTGTGGTCCACACAATCAAAGGCTTTGGCATAGTCAATAAATCAGAATTAGATGTTTTTCTGGAACTCTCTTGCTTTTTTGATGATCCAGCAGATGTTGGCAATTTAAACTCTGGTTCCTCTGTCTTTTCTAAAACCAGCTTGAACATCTGGGAGCTCATGGTTCATGTATTGCTGAAGCCTGGCTTGGAGAATTTTGAGCATTACTTTACTAGCGTGTGAGATGAGTGCAATTGTGTGGTAGTTTGATCATTCTTTGGCATTGCGTTTCTTAGGGATTGGAATGAAAACTGACATTTTCCAATCCTGTGGCCACTGCTGAGTTTACCAAATTTTCTGGCATGTTGAGTGCAGCACTTTCACAGCATCATCTTTTAGGATTTGAAATAGCTCAACTGGAATTCCATCACCTCCAGTAGCTTTGTTCATAGTGATGCTTCCTAAGACCCACTTGACTTCGCATTCCAGGACTTCACATTCCCTTGTGGCTCAGCTGGTAAAGAATCTGCCTACAATGCGGGATACCTGGGTTCGATCCCTGGGTTGGGAAGATCCACTTCAGTATTCTGGCCTGGAGAATTCCACGGACTGTATAGTCTAAGTGTTTGCAGAGTCTGACATGACTGAGTGACTTTCACCCTTTTTACTAGATTCCACATGTAAGTAATATCATATGATATTTGTCTCTCTGTGATTGACTTACTTCACTCAGTATGACAATCTCTAGGTCCATCCATGTTGCTGCAAATGGCATTGTTTCTACATGTAGTCTTACTTTTAGAAACTAACTTTATCAGCCACATCAACTCACTAAGATTTAGCTTTGCTATTCAACAGGTATGCATGTTAGTTTTTAAAAGAAAGAGCACAGCCTTTGTGAGATTGTAAGTAATGATGGGGTTAAGCAATACTATTTAAGTATTAAAACTTTGGTTTTGATGATGCTGGAAAACTTGCCTTTGGGAGGGACAGTCAAGGAAGGAAGTGGAATACAAAGGCAGTTTGGGGATTAGAAAAGACTATTTCCCTGCAGAAGATTTGACTTTCAAAATTCTTTTTTTTTTTCTTGTTGATTCTTCAACTACTATTGAAGCCACAGAAGTGGCTCTCCTGATCACTTTAGTAAGGAATGTTTATAGCATCTTAACTAAGAAGTCTTACCTTTCCAGATACAGAGTTGAGTTCATTTTCCTTTAAGATTTTATAACTGTGTTGGGGGCTCTCACACTTTGTAATTATTTAGTTATATGCTCAGTCACTACTGTCTGGGAGACCCTGGGAAGGGGGCAGACCTGTGTCCTACCAAATTTTTATAGCTCCAGCACCTAACAGAGTAAGAAGAAAGCAGTAAACATTTACTGACTAGTGGTTAAATGAATGGATAAATCAATCAGTAAATCCAATGTTGAGATGTTGAGTGCTTCTCACCTGTAAGGCATTGTGTCATATTTGTAGAGAAATATACAATTTCTATTTTTGATATCTGCCTATAAGAGGCTTCCCTGTTGGCTCAGATGATAAAGAATCTGCCTGGAATGCAGGGGACCCGGATTCGATCTGTGGATTGGGAAGATCCCTTGGAGAAGGGAATGGCTACCCACTCAAGTATTCTTGCTTGGAGAAATCCATGGACAGAGGAGCTGGTGGGCTGCAATCCATGGGGTCACAGAGAGTCATATACCACGACAGAGTGACTGTCACTTTTTAAGAAATTTAAACTTTAGTTCAGCAGCTAGATTACTAATATGAAAGTAATTATTCATTTTTAATTGTTTATAGTCTCTGCTTCTCTTTTTCTCTCATTGATCAATCACCTAACTTTAATCTTTATCTATGTCCATCACTGTGTCTTCTGAGGATACTAAATGACCCCCTGCTTGTCAAATTGAGTGTTCGAATTTTCTTAATCTGCTTGATCTCCATCTGGCACTGAACATTAGAGAATCCAATCTTCCTTTGAATTTCTCTTTCCCATTTTGGCACCAAGACACTGAACTGGATTCTGACATTTCCCTGTCTCCACCACCATGGTAGTCATGCAGCATGTTCAGAGTTCCTACTGGATACATTATGTGCTTCCTCCTCTCCTCTTTTTCTACATGATGCATCCTTTAGAATGTTTCCTAGGCTAATATCTCTGTTCATGATTTAACTGTGTATGTAGAACCTACTTCTGTCACTAAACATCAAGAACATGTAAACTATACCATCCTCTCAAATTAAATGTTTTTAAGATTAAAAATTAAGTTTCCCCTTAACACTTTGTTCTTCTTTGTCTCTTATGACAAAAGCATGTGGATTCATTTTCATTGCCACAGTAACTTTCAAGGCACCGGTTTCCCTCCAACCAGGTCTTCCCTTCTTGAGCCCATATTCTACATGATGTTGAATTAAGCCTCATAAACTATCTATATCACCTCAACCTCTGAATCCTTCTGTGATGGTTATTGCTTGCAGTCTGCATCACTTACCTAGAGGTTGAGGCCTTGCACAATATGATGAATAGAATTCTCCCGTTATTTTACCCCTTTACAAACCCAGTGATTTAAGTCCAATGTGCTAGTCAACATGCCACGTTTGGTGCACTGGCTAACATTATTCCTCTTCTAGATTTATTTGAAGCTCACTAATTACCTGAACTCTAGCCTCATACTGAAGTCTAGTTAGAATCTAAGGATTTCCCTAAAGCTTCCTGCATCCTAGCATTTTCCAAGGTGTGGGGGATATAATTTTAGGTAGTGCACTAATAGAAAGTCATCAAAAGAAAATGAAATATACGATTTAAAGAGTTATTCCTTTTTTATTTTATGTCACTCTTTATAATTTTATCAAGAAGACCTTAATTTGGTTAAACAAATTTTGGTTTTTAACATCACTCTGACGTTAATAATTTTTCTTTTAATCAGTGAAAATTCAGGGAGATACCTCAGTGAATTTATCAGTCACCATTATCTAGTTAGAAATAAATAATGTTATTTTATTTATGTTTTTTGCCTTTCATTTATGGTAAAGATACAGGTTTTTCTTTAGGGTGATACTATTAATATTTAGTTTAAATAATAATTTTAACATTAATCCAATATTAAATAACTGCTCAATTTAAATATTTAAATGCTTAAATTTAAATATTTAAGTCAGGTTTTGCTTGAATACACAGAAAAATATCAGGTAAAAAATATATGTAGCAATTATTAAGAGGGTAATTCAAGAAGGTGGGATGTAGGGGTACACAGAAATTATAAAAGCTATACATGAATAACTGAAGTTTGGAGAGCCCTCAATTACCATATTAGCCCACAATTTTTCTTTGTTTCAGTGACTATGAAAGTTCAGTCACTCTTCTAACTTTTACTGTGTTAACTAATGGAATTCTTTCAAGGATCCTTTGTAAGATACTGTTTTTCCGATTTTATAGATAAGGAAATGGAAGACATCATTTGCCCAGCTTCTATCAAATGGCAAAACTGTAGAGACAGGCTTTGAACCCAGGTCTTTAGCCTTAAGAACCTGTGCTCTTAAAAAGCAACTCTGACTCAGAAAAAGCCCATCAGTCTTTGATTTGATAATAACAAGTTAAGATCTTTTGTGTTCAATATCGTTCATCTGTCTTTTTCCTCCAGAGGGAAAAGTTTTACTCAGACATGAAGTCAAACTTTGTAGAAACCTCCTGTGAGTAATTGTATTTAGAATTGATTTCCATCCCTGTGGACAACTTGAAAACCTTTTTCTTCCAAAGATATAGTCCTTAAAACTCAGGGAGTACTCAGTTAACTACAGGTTCAATAACAAATAGGAAAAGGCCAGTCTCTCTGCATGAATAACTTTTATAGTTTGTTCATTAGAAAGTCCAGGAGCATGATGACCAAGCGCAATTTGCATCTGCTTCCTCAGCAGACTGCCCAGTAGATGAACAGCCCTCGGCAGATCAAGTGAAATATTTAGTAACTAAGCAGGGTGTAGTATGAAAGCAAATTATATACACTGGAGAAATGCATCACAGAAAATGTTATGGTTAAGCTTGATATTAGAATGTATCGCCCTTACATTTGCCTTTTCAATTCTCAAAAACTGAAGGGGCACTTTTCTGAGAAACTGCAGAATCCTACTGTTATAATTACTATAAATCATAGTTTGTTGTAAGGATGTTATAATAACCAGATAAATTTTCACCATCTGTATATTTAAAATAGCCATCATATACAACTAAGAAATATTTAAGGTAGAAATTTGCTCATAAACACTCAATATTTGTTTTTTAAACCCACTTAATGTAACCAAAATTGCTGTATTTCTTTCCTAATTCTATTATCTCTTAATTATTGGCCTAATACAGAGGTGGAGAAACTATGACCTGCAGTTCAAACCTTGATATTGTCTCTTTTTCATGTGGCTCACAAGCTAAGAGTGATTTTCACATTTTTAGGGGTTAAAAAAAAAATCATACATGACAGTGATTATATGTAGCCTGTAAAGCCTAACATATTTACTGTATAACCTTTTACAGAAAAGTTTGCCAACCACTCATCTTTTTTTACCTATAACATGTTTCACTTAGTATTTTGCTATGAAATTACCTCATTTTTGTTATGTATCTCTAATCAAATTGTGGTCTTGCAATATGTGGTCTCAGTTTGCAATATGTGGTTCTGGTGCTGTAATACAAAGTCAACTGGTTAAAGTCATCTCATATTTTACCTAAACTAGTGTTTGTTACACTGGAAAGCTGCACTTTAGGAACCATCTCCAAGGATGCCTAACTAAACTAGGATATCAAAATTGACCCTAATACTGATTGGGGCAGGGTGGCAGGGATGGTCATTGGGGTATAGTTTATTTTGCCTTTTGGGAGGATGTAAGTCATTGGAGCCAGAGGACAGACTGTGTTATCTAGAATCCAAAGATGGCCTGTCTACAAATCATGCTTCCTGGTACTTACATACCTATACAGTCCCCTTCCACACTGAGTGTGAGTTTGCCCTTGGTAATTAACAGAATGCAACACAAGTAACTCCATATTACTTCCAAGCCAAGTCATGAGTCATGTAGCTTCTGGCTTGTTCTCTTAGAATGCTGGATCTTTGAATGTTTCCTCTCAAAACCCAAAAAATTAGTCAAGGATCTCAAGCCACATGGAAAGGACACATATAAACATTAACCCCCAGCTGAGCTTCTTACACAACAGCCAGCAACAGTGACAAGTCATTTGTGTGAGCTCTGCTGAATATCTAATCTCAGACTATCAGATAATTCCAATACCCCTGCCATTTGTTTGCAATTATTTGAGAGATCCCAAGCAACAACCATCCAACTGAGCTTCTACCACAATAAGGGGTAAGAATAAATTATTTCAGTTAAGTTTTGAAGTGATGTGTCATGCAGCAATAGACAATGGAACAGCATGTTCCTATCATTCCTTGAGTAGGTCCTTACTTACAAGCTTATCTTGTACTTTCCTGTGACAGCCCTGGTATCAACCATTTCTCAAAAAAAAAACCCAAAAAAACAGTCCAAAAAAAACCCAATTTCTATTAGTGGAGAATGATACTTAAAAACTAAGACATGGATAACAGTTAATTTCCTTGTTATAATTTGTCTCTACTTTGAGGTCCTCTCACGGGCCAATTGGAGTAGGAAATGGCAACCCACTCCAGTATTCTTGCCTGGAGAATTCCATGGACAGAGGAGCCTGGTGGGCTACACTACATAGGGTCTCGAAGAGCCAGACATGACTGAAGCATCTTAGCATGCATACATGCATGCAGGGGCCAGTATTAAATTATGCAATGTAGATTATTTATTTATTATCTAACCAGTCAATCCTAAAGGAAATCAATCCTGAATATTCATTGGAAGGACTGATGCTGAAGCTCCAACACTTTGGTAACCTGACATATAAAGCCAACGTATTGGGAAAGAGCATAATGCTGGGAAAGATGGAGGGCAAGAGGAGAAGGAGGGTAACAAAGGCTGAAATGGTTGGATGGCATCACCAACTCAATGGACATGAGTTTGAGTAAACTGTGAGGGAAGGACAGGGAAGTAAACTCTAGAGAAGGACAGGGAAGCCTGGGATGCTGCAGTTCATGGGATCTCAAAGAGTCTGATATGACTTAGCTACTGAACAACAACATTATCTAACCATGAGTTTACAATGAAAACATTCAATTCTAAAGCAACCACACAGATTGTTGTAACAATTCTCTTTATCATGTCTGTAACTCTTATCACTCACAATATGTTTATCAAATATATTTGATCAATCGCTCAGGCTTCATTCTAAGTTGATAATGAGGGAGCCCTTTCCTCCCTCAGTGAAGATGCCCTACCTAACCTACTCAAGTTTTAACTCCAAACTCAGTAAAGATATTTGTGCTACAACCATCTACCATATGAGCTCCCACCTTTATTGCCTATCTAATGACTTTTGGACAGAATCAAGAAAGAAGGGAGGATGAAAGGAATGAAAAAGGATGTTTTTAAATAATGGTTTTTGAGGAGAAAATCTGGCACATTTTGATTTTTATTGAGATTGGAGTATGAAGAGAGAAGTATAAAATTGGCCAAGAGGATATTGCAAAAATCAATTAGAAATGATATGAGAAAATGGAGAAAAATCATTTTGAAGAGAAATTTGATTGAGCTTAAGAGCTGAATTAGATACAGGAATTTATGTAGAAAAATAAGTAAAAGATGATTTCTGAGTTCAAGGCTTTTGTTGCGATGTAGAGAATAGGGCAAAGAAAATATGTGAGTGCAGTTGGGGCTGAATTGGGCATATTGCTACACAACTTTGCAATTGTAGATTTGTGATGCAAATATGGAAAATTAAGTCAAATTTTCATGTGGTTATTGTCAACTAGAAAAATCAATGGTGTGATGTCTAATTTAACAATACATTACCAACTAAGATGTAGTAACTATGCTCAGTCTTAAATATAACATAATGGCTTAGTGTTTTACATGGTAAAATAGGCTCAGAGGAAGATGAATTCAGCATCAGCCACATCACAAATTCATCTGGTAAATAAAAGCAAAGCATTTCTTATTTTTTTTTTTTAACATGCAAACATATTGTACTCTCTTGTGAAAACATACTGAAATCTGTATTATGTAGCTCTGATTGGTTATGCCATAGTAAATTCTTATTTTTCTCTCAGTCAGTGGTAGAAAAAGAAGCCTGATTTGGAAAAATTGAAATTTATTTACAATGAGAACAATATTCTTAATTTTTCTCTTTGAGCTACAATTTCTCCTTTTTCTCTCAATGAATTATAAGTGAAAGTAAGACCTTCTCATCCATAACCCACTCACACCTTCTGAAAAACTAACTGTTCTCACTAGCCATAGCCAAAATAGTTTTCTGCATTTCCATATTTTAATAGGTAAATATTTTATTCATGGAGAAAATATCTATCTTTTAATCTGCTGTATAATTTATTAACATATGCTATTTTTTAAAAATATTAAACAAAAGACATTCAGCAGGCTGGATGTGCAAAAGTTATCTACATTCTTCAAAGGCAGCAACCTGCATAATTCTTGAAAAACAAATATTAGTCTTATTAAAGAAGTAATTATTTATAAGAGGTAATTAGGCTGCAGTAAGTCAATGATTTTTGTTGTAATATTTAGGGAATCCAGGATAAGAATGCTTAATTAAGGAAGGAGAGGGCATATGTATACACGTGGCTGTTTCATGTTGATGTATGGCAGAAACCAACACAATATTGTAAAGCAATTATCCTCCAATAAAAAAGAGTGAGAGAGAAAAGACTGCATAATTAAGAACTTAATAGAAAGTTTTAAAAAATAAAATTTTGGATAATAATCTAAAAGATGAGCAAGAAGAGAGAAAAGAGAACATAAAATATAATAGGTTAAATAGAAAATAAATATTATACAATTTAGATGATGGAGAAAATAATGGCCAACTATTTGGGAAAATGTAAATACATATACAGTATATATACACAAATATGTAATTGACAGAAGAGTGAATTATATAAAAATTATAATTTTCACTGTAGAAATTCACTCATGAAATATGAAAAATTTATGAGTGGATATTTATATAACCTAAGAGGTAGGGAAAACTTTTCTCAGTTTTAAGATTAATGACAGAATCTCTGAGAAAATATTAGAATTTGCCATGTGTTTAAAACATCTTTATACCAAATTAAAGTATATAAAAAATAAACATATGCAAAATGATAGAATATATACTAAAAGATTATATTTCTTTATACACAGAATGTTCTTACACAACAACAACAAACATGTGAGCACTCCAATGTAAAAATGATAAAGGTGATGAACAGGCAATTCAAATGAATAATTTAGATATATTATAAAATATGCCACCTCAATAGAAATCAAAGAAATACTTATTTAAATATATTTGGATAATGTTATATATAATATATTATATATGTTATATATAATATATAATATATTTGGATAATTATATTGGATAATGTTAATGAAATAATATGTGGAAGAATGGATATTTTTATATGCAACTGTCACATTGTAATTTTGTGTAACTTTAGAAGTCATGATGGGACCAAAATTTAATGCATTTTTTTATACTTCAGAATTTCATTTTTTGGAATATTCCCTCTTAGATGAGTAACTCAATAAGTGTAAAAAATGTAAGTAAATAATAATATTACTTCAACAATTTTGTAAATAATAATAAGGATACTTTAAAAATTTTATTGTGGTTAGTTGATTTACAATGTTGTGTTATTTTCTAAAGTGAGAAGTGTTAGTCATTCAGCTGTGTCCCAGTCTTTGTGACCCCAGGGACTGTGTAGCCCGCCAGACTCCTCTGTCCATGGAATTCTCCAAGCAAGATACTGGAGTGGGTAGCCATTCCCTTCTCCAAGCAATCTTCCCCACTCAGGGATCAAACCTGGGTCTCCTGCATTGCAGGCAGATTCTTTACCATCTGCACTACTGTACTGCAAATAAATCAGTTATAACATATATTGACTCTTTTTAGATTTATTTTCCCATGTAGGCAATTACAGAGTATTGAATAGAGTTCCCTGTGCTATACAATAGGTCCATATTAGTTATCTACTTTATATATAATAGTATATATTTGTCAATCCCAATCTCACAGTGTTTTCCTCCCCAATTCCCCACTGGTAACCGTTAGATTGTTTTACACACCTGTGACTCTTTCTATTTTGTAAATAAGTTCTTCTGTACCATAGAAAAATGATACTTGTAAGGAAAAAACTCATCTTAGCTTTATTTCACCTCATTCAATCATAGGTCCTTCAAGAACATGTGAGAAGAAAGTCTTTATACATGTACTTTCGATAACAGAAATTTCTTAGGGACAAAAAAATCTCTTCAGATAAGTTTTTATCTGAATTTTCATGTACTCCTCTAGCCGCCAATGTTCCTATACGTACTTGTCAATATAGACTCAGAGATATGAGCACTGCAATGTGAAAAGCCCTTGACATAATTTCAAATATGTGAAGTTCATTAAGTTGTTCTGATTCTTTGTTGAATTTTTTTCCTTTCAGCCTGAGTATCTGAGATTGATTTCAAGCAAAATGCAGCAACAAATCAAGTGTTCTTGCTTAGGAAGAGATGAATGTTTTGTTGCTTGTCAATATCTGAGTTCCATTACCATTTATTTCTTTTTGTATGGAGTTTTGATTGTCTGTTTGTTTATTTGTTTTAGACATTTTATGTCTATCTTTTACATTTCTGGTACCCTGAGTATTCTAAAATAATTTAATACTGAAGATGGACTCTGAATTTGGGGATGACAGTTCCTCCACAGCTAATAGGGCAACATCCCTGATTATAAGCACCATCATATATCAAAACCCTACCAGATAGTCTGATCTGCTTACAGATTGTCTGAGGGTTGCTGGTGATAGAATTTTGGATAAGTCACTTGACGATTCTCCCTGGTCTTCACTGTCTTACTGCAAGATGATGAATTTGATTGCAGTAAGTGACTTTTGTAAATAATCTTTTTCAATTAAATATTAGTGCAGTGGTTAACATGAAAACTTTGGATCAGATAGACTTTATTGGCATGCAAATTCCATTAATGGTTGTATAACCTTGGGAAGTTTAGTTAACTTCAATCACTTTATCTCTAAAGTGGGGATAACAAGATACTAACTTACAGTCAAATTGGACTAAAAATGCAAGTAAAATACATAGCGTAGTACCTGATGCCAGAATGAAGTGATTAGTGCTTATATTTAATACCTGTACCCTTTCTGAAAAAAATCTATATGTCAATTCTTTTCTTTGTTCATGAGGTCTCAAAGAATAAAACACAACTTAGTGACTTAACGACAACAATAATACTTGCTTTACATTATTATATTAGTTCAGATGTACAGTGTAGTGAGTCAGATTTTGCAGATTATGCTCCATTAAAAGTTATTACAAAATAATGACTACAATTTCCCATGCTATTCAATATCTATTCATTGCTTGTCTATTTTATACATAGTCGTTTGTACCTCTGACTCCCATACACCTATCATGACCCCAGCCCCATCCACTGTTCCCACTGGTAAATCACTAGTTAATTTTCTATATCTGAGAGTATGTTTCTGTTTTGCTATATACATTTTCTTTATTTTTTACACTCCACATATAAGTGATATCATACAATATTTGTTTTTCTCTATTTGAGAAATATCCTTTTTTGTTATTTGTGCAATACTTTCCACCACAGAAGTCAGCTACTAGTTTTCCTTATCTCCAGGCATGTGACTGGATATTAATAGCTAATCACATCACTGAATGTTGCTGCTGTTTGTTGTTTAGTAGCTGTGTTTGACTCTTTTGTTACCCCATGGACTACATGTAGCCTGCCAAGCTCCTCTCTTCATGAGATTTCCTAGGCAAGTGGGTAACCATTTCGTTCTCGAGGGTATCTTCCTCACCCTGGGATGGAACCCACATCTCCTGCATTGGCAGACAGAGTCTTCACCACTGAGCCACCAGGGAAGCCCATCACTGAAGCTAGAAGCTTATAAAATAAAGGTCTATGTTGAATTTATTAGGCAAGGGTTATGGTAAATGTGCTTCCCAGGTGGCACAGTGGTAAGGAATGTGCCTGCCAGTGCAAGAGATGCAAGAGACATGGGTTCAATCCCTGGGTTGGGAAGATCCATGGCAACATGCTCCAGTATTCTTGCCTGGAAAATTCCATGCACAGAGGAGCCTGGAGGGCTACAGTCCACGGAATTGTAAAGAGTTGGAGGTGACTGAGTGCATGCGCATTCAAGCACGTGCACACAAACACACAGACACACACACACATAGTAAAGGTAGAAGCAACATTTAATTTCCAGTGGCAACTAAGGAAGTTTCTCTCTGATTTTCTGCAGTGTTCCTGAATATTTTATCTTAAAGAATATTTTAATCCCTTATAGATTATTTTATTTCTGTTAAATAACCCTCTTTTCCACTTAAATTAGCCAACTTTTTTATAGTGCTTACAACTAAGAAATTTCACTGAAACATTAGCTCATGATACTAGTCTTTAAATAGTTGTGGTGGTAGCTAATATAGTTGTAGTAGAAACTGTCATATTAAATTAAAATAAGAATGACTAAATGTTGAGAATTGCTGGAGCTGGAAGATGAATATACAGAAGTTTATTACACTATTCTCTCTTATGTATGTTTGAAATTTTCTGTGATAATTAAAAAAACATTTACATAAATATATGCATGACAGACACATGTGATGACAGATGGGAACTGATTCTTAACAGATGCTTTACAGTTTATTTTAAAATCTATATGAAAGATATCTGCAAGAACTGGCAATTCTAAACATGAGCTTTTATTAAGCTTTATTTTTTGTTTAATACAATGACTGTCTACTTGCCACACGTAGAGGATGCAATCCACACTCCAGAATTTATTGTTTGTAGACATTTTGACAATGGCCATGATCAAACTGATGTGAAGTGATATCTCATTGTAGTTTTGATTTGCATTTCTCTAATAATTAGCAGTGTTGAGCAGCTTTTCATGTGCCTCTTGGCCATCTGTATGTCTTCTCTGGAGAAATGTCTATTTAGGTCTTTTGCCCATTTTTTGATTGGGTTGTTTGTTTTTTGATATTGAGCTGCACGAGCTGTTTGATATTTTGGAGATTAATCCCTTTCAGTTATTTCAATTACAAATACTTTCTCCCATTCTGAGGTTTGTCTTTTTGCCTTGTTTATGGTTTCCTTTGCTGTGCAAAAGCTTTTAAGTTTAATTAGGTCTCATTTGTTTATTTTTGTTTTTACTTTCATTGCTCTAAGAGATGGGTCAAAAAAGATCTTGCTGTGATTTATGTCAAAATATGTTCTCCCTATGTTTTCCTCTAAGAGTTTTATAGTGTCTGGCCTTACATTCATTTAGGCCTTTAATCCATTTTAAGTTCATTTTTGTGTATGGTATAAGGAAGTGTTCTAATTTCATTCTTTTACATACTGATGTTCAGTTTTCCCAGTACCATTTATTGAAGATATGATCTTTTCTCCATTGTATATGCTTGCCTATTTTGTCAGAGAATAGATGACCATAGATGTGTGGGTTTATCCCTGGGATTTCTATCCTGTTCCATTGATCTATATATATATATTTTGTGTGTGTGATGGTAGCATACTATCTTGATTACCATAGTTTTGTAGTATAGTCTGAAGTCAGGGAGCCTGATTCCTCAGGTTCCATTTATCTTTCTCAAGATTGCTTTGGCTATTCGAGGTCTTTTGTGTTTACATACAAATTGTAAACATTTTTATTCTAATTCTGTGAAAAATGCCATTAGTAATTTGATAGGAATTGCAATGAATCTGTAGGTTGCTTTGGGTAATATAGTCATTTTCACAATATTGTTTCTTCTAATCAAAGATCATGATATATTTCTCCATCTGTTTGTGTCATCTTTGATTTGTTTCATCAGTGTCTTATAGTCTTCTAAGCACAGTCTTTTGCCTTCTTAGGTAGGTTTATTTCTAAGTATTTTATTCTTTTTGTTGCAGTGGTAAATGGAATTGTTTCCTTAATTTCTCTTTTCGATTTTTTTGCTTTTGGTGTATAGAAATACAAGACATTTCTGTGTATTAATTTTGTATCCTGCAACTTTTCCAAATTCATTGATGAGCTCTAGTAGTTTTCTTGTAGAATCTTTAGGGTTCTTTATGTATAGTATCATGTCATCTGCCATCTTAATACATTAACTGGCAATAAGTTTTTGTTTCAAACTTTGATCATGCAATTTTTCTGAAGCAGCATATGTTATAGTAAAATGTTTGGTGAAGCACAGTGCACAATAAACAAATAGCAGGTAACTTTTAATTTGTGTTAGGAATAGATATTGCTAGTAAAATTAAGTTTTTGTCAAATGATCTGCTTTGAAGTATAATACCATAGCAGTCAACGTCTTTGAAGTTTTAAAGGTTGAATTTAATTATTATAAAATATTAAAATAACCAATGCAAGGATATGCTTGGCAACTGATGTTAGACATAAATGTATATCTCGAGATATTACTAATGCAAATAAGATGCCTCCTTTAAGCTAAGATTTTTAGCAAGAAAAACAATACTTTTTAATACTTCAAAGTACAATTTGCCTGTATAATCATAAAGTGAAAGAGAATAAACCTAAATCAGTAACTGAATGGAAAAATAACTTTGTATTGTACTGTAAAGCATTATTATCATATTTTATGAGTGTATTGTTTTGAAACAAGATTCTCTAAGCTATTGTAGATAGTAGTTTAGCTAGTAGCTGAGGCCCATCATCTAACAAGTGGAAATCAGTTGGTGGGGAGTTATTCTTTTTGTACACCTGATGTTGCTAGTGGTAAAGAACCCGTCTGCCAATGAAGGAGCTGTTAAAATAAGCGGGTTCCGTCCCTAGATAGGGAGGATCCCCTGGAGGAAGATTAGGCAACCCACTCCAGTATTCTTTCCTGGAGAATTCCTATGGAAAGAGGAGCCTGGCAGGCTACAGTCCAAGAGGTTGCAAAGAGTCAAACATGACTGAAGCGACTTAGCATGCATGTAATAATATCCTAGCATTGGCAATAGATTCCACAAAATCTATAAACCTACAATTCATTGAGAACTGTGACATCATAAAAAGCTCTTCAGATTTGCAATTATGAACTTCAGTCTTTATATACATAATTATTTATAAATTTGTGTTATTTGGTATAAAATAATATTTAATAGTCTCTAGAGCCTTTAATATGAGAAGGCAATGGCAACCCACTCCAGTACTCTTGCCTGGAAAATCCCATGGGCGGAGAAGCCTGGTAGGCTGCAGTCCATGGGATCGCTAAGAGTCAGACACGACTGAGTGACTTCACTTTCACTTTTCACTTTCATGCATTGGAGAAGGAAATGGCAAACCACTCCAGTGTTCTTACCTGGAGACTCCACAGACAGAGGAGCCCAGTAGGATATGATCCATAGAGTCTCAGAGTCAAACATGACTGAATCGACTTAGCACAGCATGACCCCATGGAGAGCTTGTGGTGGCTCTGTGCTGTATCAACATGTTGATAGTTAAGTTGAAACTACATTCCTAGAATCCCTTTTCTCTATGGTCTTGGGTTTATGGTTGCCCATAAGAGAAATATGCATGATATTTGTAAGGCAGAAGTGAAGCAGCAGCCATTCTACACTGAAGGTCAGTGAAGGGTACCAGGTACTGGTCCCAGTTGCTCCCTTGTTGTGGGAACCATGTTTTACTGCTTTCTCAGAAATGTCTCCTAGAATTTAATCTTACTCATTCCCTCTTCCTTGATTTTTCTCCCCTACCCTTAAGTTAGACTTCTGGCTGACCTGTCAGCATTAGTTAAATGCTGTTCTGCATGCAGAACAAGCCCCCTTATCTTGAAAGACCTTTCTTTACAACTCTTGTGTGTGACTACCTCGGAACCTCCAGGAGGAAGCCTCTTTAATCCCTGAGTTCAGGTCTCTGTCTTGCTTTACTGCTCTTAGCTAAAAATTACAAGATAACTTAACAAATATCTGCTCATTGTTTTCTCGGGCTGTTGCTTCTCCAAGAGCTCTTGCTGAGCTGTCTCTCACAATCCTGTGTGTTTGTGAGAATCATTCAGTGTGAAACCGCCACACGTTGTGCTGATGAACTGGCTCTCCTACTTGGCAGGAGGCAGCACCTGGTTTCACAGCCACTATAGCTCCCATTTGATCTCCCTCAGTTTCTCCAAGTCCTGGACCAGATGACTGTACAACTACATGGGTAGGTCTCTAGTTTCATCTACAGATCAGCTACACCATCATGGTTGGAGGCAGTGGAAGACAGACCTGGACTTCAGTTTGTGCCTGCTGGTTCTAGTCTACCTTCATGAGTTCCACTTTGCCCCTGCTTAGTTCCACTTTACATCCACATTTTCTTCCTGACATTTTGCTGACTTTTAGCAACTTATATCTACCATCTATGCAGAGGCAACCATCTTCCACAGTCTCTTTCACCATTGCTTATAATTGCATAGGTCTACCATGGATAGAGGAGCCTGGTGGGGTACAGACCATGGGTTCCTAAAAGAGCCAGACATGACTTAGTGACCAAATGACAAAAATTAGATCTTACTGTTTACCATGTATGTAATCTGTCCCCTCATTTACTGATACTTCCTATGGGCCCTAATTCGGGCCATAGTTAGTCTTTTGTCTATTTTCTTAACAACCATTTCTTTTTATAATTCAGAACTGAACAGATTTCCTTCTTTTTCTGCATGGAAAGCTGCTATGCAACCTACTAATTATCCTCCTGTGTGCCTTCCTCTGAGCTTTTGTATCACTCAGGACATGCCTTCAATATAGATACTATTTTATTTGTAGGACAGCTAATCAAACTACACTATTTGATTTCCAGGTTGTTTAGTAACTTGAGGTTTGCCATTATTCAAAATAGATGGGGTTATCTCTGAACGGTTGAATTGCCTTATACCTTGGGTAATTGAAATTAGAATGCTAGCTGTATTGCCTTTTAAAATCTTAATGCTTATAATGTATGTGAACTCTAAGAGGATTCTAGTCCAGCTTTGCATAAGTTGTCATATTCTTATGGGCCAAAATAGGGCAAATGAAAATTAGGGACATGTAGTCCAAAGTTCCTATTAGGTTTCGTTTTTGTTTGTTTCTGTTTTATCTATCTTTCTATGCATATGTATTTATCATCTCTCCACATTAATAACTCAACAGACAACTACTTGAATTTATGTGTGCTCACAAAAGAAATCCATGTGAGGTTCATTTTCTCTCCTATCTATTTCTGACAAGCAGTTCTACTCTCACTATTATTTCCATATATATATTATTAATGCTACTGAAATAAAAGATAAGTAGAAAAAATTAAAACACATTTTAAGACTAAAATTCTTGTGACATTTTTAGAGTTTGCAAATTTCAAGAAATTATTAGAGTTTTAAGACCAAACTGGAATTACATGTACTATAAATTATAAAATCAGAGAGATGTTTGGGGCATGGAGGTCTATATAACTCAAATAGGACAAATGTTTAGTGAACAAATTAACCACTTTACATGGTGGCTTATACACATGGTCTACACATGAAGCATACGTGTATATAACCTGAAGGGTTTTTACTCAGGGGATATAGTCAAGGAGAAAAAAAAATCAATGAAAATTATGAACCAGGAAAGAATTGAAAAAATAACCCAAGAGAAGAAAAATGTCAGAAAGCTAATCATAACACACTGAAGATTCAAGAACTCAATTTTTAAATTGTTCTCATTTGACAGAGATACTGCATATTTTTCAAGTAATTAATGCTAGATGTAAAAAAAACTCAAAAAGTCAAAACTACTCAATGATTAACACAATAGTTTTATTTCTTGTTCTCATCACAGACTAATCAAATGTTTGGCATCTGGTCCTCCCCATAATTCCTAGAACACAGTCATATAACCAAATTGCAAGGGTGGCTGGATTTGTATACTAGACACGTGTCCAGGAAAATGAGAACATTGGTTTAGGTGAGCAGATAGCATTCTCTGCCACATGTACTTTAAAGTCCATCTCAGAGGACACTCCTTTTACAAACCCCTTTCTGATTCCCCTTAGTTGTACTAAATTACCTTAAATAGAACTGTTGTCTCTCTTATTTGACTTGAAAAAGCCAGGACTTTTGTTTGTTTATTTTGTACTGGGTTTGTCCTTCCCATTAGAATGGACGTTTGCTCTTCTGAGGGCAAAAACTGACTATTAATCATCTTTGTGTCTCTTCTAGTAATCAGTGTAGTGCCTTATGCATTGAGATATAAATGCTCTTAATGTGAATTTTACTTGTTTAATGGAAAGAAATTCTCAAAAAATTAAACTCAAGGTAATTACAACCGGTAGCTTTATATAATTTTTATTTGACTTTATTTGGGAGATTATTTTATAGCTTAGCATATATTCTAATAAAATAATAATTTAGAAAAGGCACTCCAGCCATGAAACAGTGATGGCTTATGTGTTGCAGATGGAAAAGAACAAAAGATGCTGCTGACCCTTCCAACATACTGAAAATAATATCATTAAGGCTCTCATAAGTGACTGTTTCTTCCTTATAATGGGGATAAAACAATTCACAACAACAAAAGGACAGTTTTAGAATGAGTGGTGAATGTAACAGAGCTACTTAGTAAAGAAGGGAGTCATTATTGAGAGATGAAAGAGAAAGAAACAAATTTAAACAATGAGACCATAGCCCATGATTGTTTTCACATTTTTACTCTAGGGAGGTAGATGAGTCACAGAACACATCTTGGTTCTTTTAAGTGTTTAAAACTGGGAATAAAATTTGGAAGTGTTTAAAAAAATGTGAATACCAGGATTGACCTTAGCTGTAGGCTAATTAAGGAGTCTCTTAATAATGATGAGAAAGCTGGCTCATTCCCAATTCATATTGATTATCACTAGGACAGACAGCATAAGTGATAACCACACAATACCACTAAGATATATACCAAAGAGTCAGTGAGGGAGATTTTAATATCTGCAGTAAGATTATCAATCCATGGCAAAGTCTAGTCAGATCAGATCAATTTTTTTCTTTCATAAATACATGTGTAGAATGAATGATCAGTTGATGTGGCTGCTATGTGCTAAGTTGCTTCAGTCCTGTCTGACTCTTTGCCACCCTATGGACTGTAGCCCACCAGTCTCCTCTTTTCGTGGAGGCAAGAATTCTGATTCTCCACTCTGATTTTCCAGGCAAGAATACTGGAGTGGTTGCTGTGCCCTCTTCCAGATCAGTTAATAGTATACCACAAATTAAAGGTTGGTTCAATGATGTTAGATATTTTGTTTAAAAATTAAAAGCCACCTATCCAGAGCATTGGCCATGCTGATGCTATGATTACATCTTAATATGTGGATATAATACTGAAGCATGAGATGAAATTTACACTCTTAACATACTGTGTTTAATTTCAAATCTAATTATTATATTGAGGGACTTAATCGGTTGTATTTAATAAGTACACTTTTGAAAGTTTCGTGTTCCAGCATTTTGCTGTAATGGAATTTGTTGTTTCTTTTTAAGAATGTGTGTGCTGAGTTGCTCAGTCATGTCTGACTCTTTGGGACCTCATGGATTGTAGCCTTCCAGGATCCTCTGTCCGTGGGATTTCCCAGGCAAGAATACTGGAGGGTTGCCATTTCCTTTTCCAGGGGATCTTCCCAATCCAGGGATCAAACCCAGATCTCCTGCATTGCAGGTGGATTCTTTACTCTCTGAGCCACCAGGGAAGCTCTTTTTAAGAACAGAACAAAATTTAAGTTGTAAGGATAGAATACTCACATACATTGTCAGGTATATTATTGTCTAGCTTAGAGTAAATTGCAGATCAGAATATATCCCTGAAATGTGAAGAACCCTACCCACTAATTCAGTTGCCTTATACCTGATTTAGTCAGGTCCTATAACAGTAACATTCTAAACATTCTTTGTTATTTGGTGTGAACACAATGTCTGACGACGTTTGGGATTAAAGGTTAATATCATTATTTCTGACAAAAAAGTAGGTTTATTGTTTCTGACAGTAATTAAGATAGTTGGGCAGACTCTATCTCTACACAGAAAATATGTATTTTACTTGCCAAGTGAATATTAAATTTGCAAATGAATCTAAGATTTAATTTAATAATATTTTTTAAAATTATTCAACACTGACAATTTATTTTCTGAAGATTATCATTTTTACAAAACAGAACAAAAAGCAGGTATCATAACAGAGTTTCACATTTTTGTACAAAGACCAAAATTTCCTCATCGTCCTGAGGCCATTTGCCCAGTGACTCAGTGTCATTTATTCATTCTGGGAAAGAGTTGGCAATAAAACAAAAGAGTCTATTGAATTTAAGAACAGATTTAAAAAATCTAGAACTGCCTTGGGATAGAATTAAGTCTTATTGTAAATACTAGAGATTTTGTAGACAGAATGATTTGGGTTCCATTATGTTACAAATTCAAAGCTAGTGGAGGTGATGGAATTCCAGTTGAGCTATTTCAAATCCTAAAAGATGATGCTGTGAAAGTGCTGCATTCAATATGCCAGCAAATTTGGAAAACTCAACAGTGGCCACAGGACTGGAAAAGGTCAGTTTTCATTCCAATCCCAAAGAAAGGCAATGCCAAAGAATGCTCAAACTACCACACAATTGCACTCATCTCACACTCTAGTAAAGTGATGCTCAACATTCTCCAAGCCAGGCTTCAACGATATGTGAACCGTGAATTTCCAGATGTTTAAGCTGAATTTAGAAAAGGCAGAGGAACCAGAGATCAAATTGCCAACATCCGCTGGATCATTGAAAAAGCAAGAGAGTTCCAGAAAAGCATCTACTTCTGATTTATGGACTATGTCAAAGCCTTTGACTGTGTGGACCACAACAAACTGGAAAATTATGAAAGAGATGGGAATACCAGACCACCTGACCTGCCTCTTGAGAAATGTATATGCAGGTCAAGAAGCAACAGTCAGAACTGGACGTGGAACAACAGACTTGTTCCAAACAGGGAAAGGAGTACGTCAAGGCTGTATATTGTCACCCTGCTTATTTAACTTATATGCAGAGTACAACATGAGAAACTCTGAGCTGGATGAAGCACAAGCTGAAATCAAGATTGCCAGGAGAAATATCAATAACCTCCGATATGCAGATGACACCACCGTTATGGCAGAAAGCCTAAAAGAGAACTAAAGAGCCTCATGATGAAAGTCAAAGAGGAGAGTGAAAAAGTTGGCTTAAAGCTCAATTAACTTATTTAACCAAATATTTATTTTTCTCCTTCTATGTCCCAGGTACTGTTTAAGGTCCTAAAAATATAATGGTGAAAAATACATGCAAAATGTATGTACTAAATATCTTGCATTCTATCTGGGGAATACATATAATAACTGTAAACATTTAAGTAGATTAGGTTTTTTCTGTAAATGGTAAATTCTATAAAGGAAATAAATTTGAGTAATGGGATAGACTCAAGTGGGTAAGGCTTGGCCAGGCTATCTGGATAGGTGATCATGGAAAGCATCTATATAGTTTAATTTTAAAAAAGTTTTCAATGATGTATAAATAGACACAAAAATACATAAAATCACTAACTTTTAGGCATTGCTTCATATTTTGAGTGGGGCATATTTTTACACTGTCACCAAGTAGATCAAGATATGGACCATGTTTAGTGTGAGCAACACATAATTCTCCCTTTGGCCCCTTCCCTAAAAATCCCCTGTTATCGATTGCCTGTTAAGTATTTTGAATGTGAAAGAAGACCTGAATAATGAAAAGAGATCAACCCTCTGAAAATCTTCAAGCAAGGGATCCTGGGAAAATTGAACAGCAAATGCAAAGACTCTGAGGCAAAAAAAGATTAAAAAAAAAAAAAACTTGATTGTTTAAGATGCAAAATTAATGTCAAAGTGGCTATGACACAGTGAAACATAGAATCATGGTAGAAGATCATATCAAACTTATGCAGCAGGCAGATTATATAAGGCTTTTGTTTCCATTAAAGAATCTATATTTTTCTACCTCCAATAGAACCTGTTGAAGGGATACAGAAAATGCCAGATATCATTGATTTTTGTAAACATTTATTCCAAAAATGTTCATGCAGAAGGTATGTGGAGACAGAACCAAGACAGTGAGCATGGAAGCTGGGGACTCAATGATGAGTTTATATTCAAGAAAATAGATGATGGTTTGTACTACCAAGAAAATTTGGGTAGTAGCAGTGAAAATGGTTAAGGTTGTCTAGATTAAATCAAAATTAAGGAATAAAACAAGGTAATGGGACAGATTAACTGGATATGGCACTTCAAAACAGAAATAAATTGAGGATGGTTTCTAGGCTTAAGCAACTGAGTGGCTAAGGGAAATATTAATCAAGATGGAGAATACTTGGCAGGAGTTAGGGATGTGTGTAAAGACATGAGTCTAGTTTGATCTTTTATGTTTGAGGTGCTCAAGGGAGACATTTAGATTGGTTTTGGATTAGATTTGGGAATTTTATGTTAGATATGATATTTCAAAATGTGAGACAGAATGAAATTACCCAAGGAGGGAGTACAGATAGAGAAACAAAGAGAGCTGAGGCATCGTAGCAGAGAAGTACAAGCTAGTAAGGGAGACTCGGAAGAAGTAGACAGAAAGATAAGAGAAAAATAAGAGAATGAGATACAATAAAAGCCAACTGAAACAATCTCTTTCAGACTCAATGTCACAGAGACTGTGATAAGACAAAATGTTGAGAACTGGCCATATGATTTGTCAAGTTAGAGAACTTGGGGAACAAAAATGCTTTATTTCTTATTAATCCATTGTTCTCTCTCTTGATTTAGTCATTATTCAGAAAGAATCTTCACAAAAATCATAGTCTTTTTAAAAAAAGTTTATTGATGTATAGTTGATTTATAATATTATATGTTTTAGGTATACAGCATAGTGATTTACTACTTTTAAAAACTACACTCCATTTATAGTTATTATAAAATATTGGTTATATTTCCTGTGCTGTACAATATATCCTTGTTGCTTATTTATTTCATACATAATAGTTTGTACCTCTTAATCCCTTGTCCCTATGGTATCCCTGCCTCCTTCTCTCTCTCCACTGATAAAAACTAGTTTGTTCTCTATATCTGTGACGCTGTTTCTTTTTTATTATATTCATTAGTTTGTTTAATTTTTTAAGATTCCCCCATATAACTGATATCATGCAGTATTTTTCTTTTTCTGTCTGACTTATTTCACTGAGCATAACCCTTCAAGTTCATCCATCTTGTTGCATATGGTAAAATTTATATTTCTTGGTATTTGTTAAGGCAATATTTACAAACCTTTAGGCTTTTTTGGTGCTCAAATCATACTCAATGTCAGCAAAGCCACGTTCTCACTCAGAAAAACAAACAACAAAATAATGCTAAAATAACCTTGAATACTATATTTCTGCTTCCAACTATTCAGCATTTTAAAAACCCATTACTCTCAGTCCACTAAGGTTTCTGATTTAATATTTATATATATATATATATGGTTCTGAATTTAGACAGAGAAACATAATCACTTATCTATTTTCCTGAAGCATTCACTTCTTACTGTATCATAGCTGGCTATTGCCATCTTTATAACTAAAGAAAAATAGGGTCTTCTTCTACTTTTTACCAAATGTAGTTAAGATATAGTTTTATAATTCAATACATTTTGCAATTAAAACATTATTTTTTAGAGGAGTTTAAGGTTCACAGCAAAATTGAGAGGAAGGAACAGAGATTTCCCATATATCCTCTGCTCTGATTCCTGCATAACCTCTCCATAGTTCAACAAAATTCTAATAAAGATGATGATATAACACAAGAGATTAAAACAATAAATGCAGACACAAACTGTGCACAGAATTTCTCATTTTCAAAAGAGAGTATTTACTGAAACCAAATACACACACACACACTTTTCTCTTTCCCCTAAAATGAAAGAGCGGCTCCTCTCCAAAGTAAATAAATTCTCTCACTTGAGAGGCAAAAACTCTGTGAGGGCACATACGCTTCTGGCATTGTGATTAGAAAATGTGGGCCAATCTTCCCACCATGAACAAAAAGAAAACCTAATCACAGTATATTTTTTAAAAAATCTGCTTGAAGGTATCAAAGAAAACAAGACACTGAAAAATTAGAAATCCAAGATCTTGAGGAAGAAAAAACTCAGACAGGGGACCACCGTAGTAAATGGAAAATGCCAAAAGACAAGTGAGAAGCTAAGCACAGCTTTTGATAATCTTATGGGATTGGTGGTGGTGGTTTAGTCATTAAGTCATGTCTGGCTCTTGTGACCCCATGAACTGTAGCCTGCCAGTCTTCTCTGTTCATGGTATTCTCCAGGCAAGAATACTGGAGTGGGTTACCATTTCCTTCTCCAGAGGATCTTCCCGACCCAGGAATCAAACCCGGGTCTCCTGCATTGCAGACAGATTCTTTACTGACTGAGCTATGAAGGAAGCTGCTATGGGGTTGGGAGTGACACAACTGAAGTCCAGAGTCTGCCAAGGAAGAAATGCCTGTAAACACACATGATAAGGGCTTCATTCTAGGAGTTAATGTGAACTAGACTGGTCTGGTTCTCACAGGATAAGGAAGTACAACTTCATATCACCTTGCTTCCTATAATTAGATTAAATTCATAGAAGGTTATTAGTTCCCTAAACATACATCCCTTTGGAGGAAGAGAAGACTAAACAGTAGGCTTCATTATACATGATTTATGCAATTTATGTTACCAAAACTTAAATCATCAGACACATGAGAAAAAAAAGAACATTTTTTTAAAAGAAAAGTATGGAAATAGAGTCAGACACACAAAGATTTCAGGTAATGGATTTATACAAAATCTTTAAAATAATATCCTGAATATGTTTCAGTTAATGGCATTACATGATGACTTTAATATCAGTATCCTGATTATTTTCAAAGAAATAGATATAACTGAGAGATTCTGAAAAGAAATGGCATTTAAGAAAATGTAAACCTGGGTACTGAAAGAAAAAAAAAAACAGTAACTGAAATTAACAATGTGATGGCAAGGTTTCACACCAGATTACAAACACCTGAAGACATTATTAATAAAATGGAAGATAAGTCAGAACACTGTGTGAAGAAGTACAGTAGATAAAAATGATAGAAAAAGGACAAAAAGACATGATATACTTAAGGGTTATAGAGTAGAAATCTACCATATATGTGATTGGTGTCCCAGAAAGAGAAGAAAGAATGGAATAGAAGCAATCTGTGGAAAGACATGGCTTCAATTTTCTAAATCATTACAGTTTTGAAAATAATAACTCAAGAATAGCAATGAACCTGAAGCAGGAAAAATACAAAGAAAATTGTACCTAACCTAGCCCAGGAAAACTTTGGATAAGGAAAAATGGTAAAGATCTTGAGAGCAAACATAGAAAATAATAATAAAAGGAGCAGCAATTAGAGAAAAACAGGCCTCCCCATCCCTCAGAAAGAATCTGAAAAAAGGATTCTGTTAGTCATCGATCTGTGCATAACAGATTATCTCTAACTTAGTTGATTAAAACAGTGAACATTTATTGATTTATAGATTTTGTGTAGTAATCAGGAAGCAGCAATGCTAGAGATTTCTGGCTCAAAGTCTCTCAAGTGACTGCATCCAAGCTGTCGACTTAGGTGTGGTTTTCTTAAGGTTCACATGGGGGAGGGTCTTTGTCTGAGTTCACACAGGTGGCTAGTGGCAGGCTTCAGAAGATCTTCCAGGTTTTCTCATATAGTTGCCTGTTTGCCTCATTTCGTTACGATAAGGGCTGCCTCATAGAGAGCCTGAGGGTCATCATGGCACTCTTTCCTGGACAGCCTTTCTGTAGGCCAGCTGGCTTCTCTCAGAGAGAATGAGAGAGAGAACACGGACAAGGAAGTCAACATCTTTTTATACCCTAATGTTCAGAGTGACACCCCATCACTGCCACTGTGTTTTATTTACAAAAATAAAGTCACCTGGCGGCTTTGTTCTTTCTTGTCTGTGTGTGTATGCGTGCACTCAGTCATATCTGACCCTTTTATGACCCCATGGATAGCCCTCCAGCCCTCCAGGATCCTCTATCCGTGGAATTTTCCAGGGAAGAATCAGTTCAGTCAGTTCAGTCACTCAGTCATGTCTGACTGACTCTTGCAATCCCATGGAGTGCAGCATGCCGGGCCTCCCTGCCCATCCCAACACCTGGAGTTTACTCAAACTCATGTTGACTGAGTCAGTAATGTCATCCAGCCATCTCATCCTGTGTCGACCCCTTTTCCTCCTGCCTTCAGTCTTTCCCAGCATCAGGCTCTTTGCAAATGAGTCAGTTCTTCACATCAACTGGCCAAAGTATTGGAGTTTCAGGTTCAACATCAGTTCTTCCAATGAATGCTCAGGGCTGATTTCCTTTAGGATGGACTGGTTGGATCTCCTTGCAGTCTAAGGGACTCTCAAGAGTCTTCTCCAACACCACAGTTCAAAAGCATCAATTGTTCCGTGCTCAACTTTCTTTATAGTCCAACTCACATATCCATACATGACTACTGGAAAAACCATAGCTTTGACTAGATGGACCTTTGTTCGCAAAGTAATGTCTCTGCTTTTTAATATGCTATCTAGGTTGGTCATAACCTTCCTTCCAAGGAGAAAGTGTCTTTTAATTTCGTGGCTGCAATCACCATTTGCAGTGATTTTGGGGCCTCCAAAACATAAAGTCTGCCACTGTTTCCACTATTTCCCCATCTATTTGCCAAGAAGTGATGGGACTGGATGCCATGATCTTAGTTTTCTGAATGTTGAGCTTTAAGCCAACTTTTTCACTCTCCTCTTTCACTTTCATCAAGAAGCTCTTTAGTTCTTCTTCACTTTCTGCCATAAGGATGGTGTCATCTGCATATCTCAGGTTGTTGATATTTCTCCTGGCAATCTTGATTCCAGCTGTGCTTCATCCAGCCCAGCGTTTCTCATGATGTACTCTGCATATAAGTTAAATAAGCAGTGTGACAATATATAGCCTTGACGTACTCCTTTCCCTATTTGGAACCAGTCTGTTATTCCATGTCCAGTTCTAACTGTTGCTTCCTGACCTGCATACAGGTTTCTCAAGAGACAGGTCAGGTTTCCACAGTTTGTTGTGATCCACACAGTCAAAGGCTTTGGCAGAGTTAAGAAAGCAGAAGTAGATGTTCTTCTGGAATTCTCTTGCTTTTTCGATGATCCAGTGGATGTTGCAATTTGACCTCTGGTTCCTCTGCCTTTTCTAAATCCAGCTTAAACATCTGAAAATTCATGTTTCACATATTGCTGAAGCCTGGCTTGTAGAATTTTGAGCATTACTTTGCTAGTGTGTGAGATGAGTGCAATTGTGTGATAGTTTGAGCATTCTTTGCCATTGCCTTTCTTTGGGATTCAAATGAAAACTGACGTTTTCCAGTCCTGTGGCCACTGGCGAGTTTTCAAAGTTTGTTGGCAGATTGAGTGCAGCACTTTCATAGCATCATCTTTTAGGATTTGAAATAGCTCAACGGGAATTCTATCACCTCCACTAGCTTTGTTCGTAGTGATGCTTCCTAAGGCCCACTTGACTTCACATTCCAGGATGTCTGGCTCTAAGTGAGTGATCACACCATTGTGATTATCTGGGTTGTGAAGATCTTTTTTGTTTAGTTCTTCTGTGTATTCTTGCCACCTCTTCTTAATATCTTCTGCTTCTGTTAGGTCCATACCATTTCTATCCTTTATTGTGCCCATATTTACATGAAATTTTCCCTTTGTATCTCTAAAAATCTTGAAGATATCTCTTGACTTTCCCATTCTATTGTTTTCCTCTATTTATTTGCATTAATCTCTGAGGAAGGCTTTCTTATCTCTCCTTGCTATTTTTTGGAACTCTATTTCAAATAGGCATATTGTTCCTTTTCTCCTTTGCCTTTTGCTTCTCTTCTATTCACAGTTATTTGTAAGGACTCCTCAGACAACCATTTTGCCTTTTTGCATTTCTTTTCCTTGGGGATGGTCTTGATCCTTGCCTCCTGTACAATGTTACGAACCTCCATCCATAGTTCTTCGGGCACTATGGCTATCAGATCTATTCCCTTGAATCTATTTGTCACTTCCACTATATAATCATAAGGGATTTGATTTACATCATACTTGAAAGGCCTGGTGGTTTTCCCTACTTTCTTCAACTTACTGAATTTGGCTGTAAGAAGTTCATGGTCTGAGCCCCAGTCAGCTTTATACTGGAATAGGTTGTCATTTCCTACTCCATGGAATCTCCCTGACCCAGAGATTGAACCCACATCTGTTGCATCTCCTACATTGGCAAGTGGATTCTTTACCACTCTGCCACCTGGGAAGCCCAGTTTCTTCATAGAGCAGCATTTAAGTGTCATGTGGAATCACTGTTAATAAGTTACTACAAGTTTAATGTATTAAAACAACCATTTTTAAAATTCATTTTTGGACTGGGAAATAGCAATGGGCTGAGGTGGACGGTACATCTCAGCTGGGGTGTCTAGTGAAGGTTCTTCATTCACTCGATGGGTGCCTCAGTGGTTCCTGGCCTGACTGTCTCTCTTCACACAATGTCCCATCTGTAGGCCCTCTCCATACAGCTTGTATTTTTCCTGGCATAGTGATCTCTGGATAATCACGTTTCTTACATTGTGTATGGCTTCCAAAAGTCAGGAAAAGGAAGCCAGTCGAGGGATATACCCAGAACCAGTGCAGCATCACTTCTACTGTGTTCATATCTTCGTGGTAGTCACAGAGTCATTCTGGCAGCAGGTAGGATCATTGAATGTCGCTTCTTATTTAGGAATTAGGAAGGTCACATTGCAGAAGAAAATTATTTTAGATATAATGTTTTCGTCTTTGGGACACCGTAATCTTTCACATTCTGCTCTCTGTCCATAACAACCCACAATCCATCGACATGAAAAATACATTTACCCTCTCTGTGAAGATTTCATCCCATTATGACACTGAGGTCACATTTTACTGGTAGGACTCTGAATTTGATCCTTGTTTTGAGACTGCTCCTTAAATTTAGAATCTTTTCTCTCTGAAGCTAGCTCTAGCTTCTTTGTATATTCTCAAGATCCATATCAAAAAGTGGCCAGTTCCCTTTTTGTCTCTATTTTCTGCCACCATATTTCATTATACATAAATAAAAAACCAGTTGACTTTTCCAGCATTCTGCCTTAACCTCTGCTAAACCAGGTCCTCTAGTTCAGAGGCATATTTTTTACTTTATACTTCCTTTCATATTATTTATTGCTAAAAAATGCCCCCAAACATAGCATCTTAAGACAATACGAAGCAAAATTAATTTTCTCACATGGTTTCTGTGAATCAGGAATCTGGAAGTACCTTAGATGGACAGTTCTGGCTCAGGATCTCCCATCAGGCTGCAGTCAAGATGTCAGTGGAGATTGCATCTCTCTGACAGCATGGCTGGAGGCAGAGAATAAGCATTCAAGATAGCTCATTTAGAGGAAGTTGGCAGAACAATCTAGCACTGTTGTCTTGTGGAAAGCCTCAGTATCAGGACAGCCTGGGAGTCCTCCCAGCATCACAGATGCTTTCTCAAAAGTAAATGACCCAAAATAGAGGGCAAGAAAGAAGCTGCAGTTCCTTTTACGACCTAACATCTGATGTCATACATTTCCATTTCATTAGAGTAGAAGCAAGTCGGTAAGGTCAGACACACTCAAGGAGAGAAATTAAGCTTCACCTCTTAAAAGTTGGGAGGGGAGTACCTAAGAATTCATGGACACATTGTAAAACTACCATATCTAATTTACCTCATTTTGCTAAAATTACCTAAATTTTCTATCACTGTGTAACACAAAATTTGAGGTTGAATGGTTCTATGAAGACCTAAAAGACCTTTTAGAACTAACACCCAAAAAAGATGTCCTTTTCATTATAGGGGACTGGAATGCAAAAGTAGGAAGTCAAGAAATACCTGGAGTAACAGGCAAATTTGGCCTTGTAGTACAAAATGAAGCAGGGCAAAGGCTAATAGAGTTTTGCCAAGAGAACCCAATGGTCATAGCAAACACCCTCTTCCAACAACACAAGAGAAGTCTCTACACATGGACATCACCAGATGGTCAACACCAAAATCAGATTGATTATATTCTTTGCAGCCAAAGATGGAGAAGCTCTATACAGTCAGCAAAAACAAGACCAGAGACTGACTGTGGCTCAGATCATGAACTCCTTATTGCCAAATTCAGACTTAAATTGAAGAAAGTGGGGAAAACCACTAGACCATTCAGGTATGACCTAAATCAAATCCCTTATGACTATACAGTGGAAGTGAGAAATAGATTTAAGGGAATAGATTTGATAGACAGAGTGCCTTATGAACCATGGACGGAGGTTCGTGACATTGTACAAGGGACAGAGATCAAGACCATCCCCAAGGAAAATAAATGCCAAAAAGCAAAATGGCTGTCTGAGGAGGCCTTAAAAATAGCTGTGAAAAGAAGAGAAGTGAAAAGCAAAGAAGAAAAGGAAAGATATACCCATTTGAATGCAGAGTTCCAAAGAAGAGAAAGGAGTTATAAGAAAGCCTTCCTCAGAGATCAATGCAAAGAAATAGAGGAAAACAATAGAATTGGAAAGACTAGAGATATCCTCAAGAAAATCAGAGATACCAAGGGAAAATTTCATGTAAAGATGGGCTCAATAAAGGATAAAAATAGTATGGACCTAACAGAAGCTGAAGATATTAACATGAGGTGGCAAAAATACACAGAAGAACTATACAAAAAAGATCTTCACGACCCAGATAATCACGATGGTGTGATCACTCACCTAGAGCCAGACATACTGGAATGTGACGTCAAGTGGGCCTTAGGAAGTATCACTACGAACAAAGCTAATGGAGGTGATGGAATTCCAGTTAAGCTATTTCAAACCCTAAAAATGATGCTGTGAAAGTGCTGCACTCAATATATCAGCAAATTTGGAAAACTCAGCAGTAGCCACAGGACAGGAATAGGTCGGTTTTCATTCGAATCCCAAAGAAAGGCAATGCCAAAGAATGCTCAAACTACCCCACAATTGCACTCATTTCACACGCTAGTAAAGTAATGCTAAAAATTCTCTAAGCCAGGCTTCAGCAATACGTGAACCGTGAACTTCCAGATGTTCAAGCTGGTTTTAGAAAAGGCAGAGGAACCAGAGGTCAAATTGCCAACATCTGCTGGATCATTGAAAAAGCAAGAGAGTTCCAGAAAAACATCTACTTCTGCTTTCTTAACTGTGTGGATCACAATAAACTGTGGAAAATTTTGAAAGAGATGGGAATACCAGACCACCTGACCTGCCTCTTGAGAAACCTGTATGCAGGTCAGGAAGCAACAGGTAGAACTGAACATGGAACAACAGACTGGTTCCAAACAGGAAAAGGAGTACATCAAGAAGTACATCAAGTATATTGTCACGCTGCTTATTTAACTTATATGCAGTGTACATTATGAGAAATGCTGGGCTGGATGAAGCACAAGCTGGAATCAAGATTGCCAGGAGAAATATCAATAACCTGAGATATACATATAGATGGCACAACCCTTATGTCAGAAAGCGAAGAAGAACTAAAGAGCCTCTTGATGAAAGTGAAAGAGGAGAGTGAAAAAGTTGGCTTAAAGCTCAACATTCAGAAAACTAAGATCATGGCATCCAGTCCTATCACTTCATGGGAAATAGATGGGGAAACAGTGGAAACAGTGACAGACTTTATTTTCCTGGGCCCCAAAATCACTGCAAATGGTGATTGCAGCCATGAAATTAAAAGATACTTACTCCTTGGGAGAAAAGTTATGACCAACCTAGACAGCATATTAAAAAGCAGAGATATTACTTTGCCAACAAAGGTCTGTCTAGTCAAGGCTATGGTTTTTCCAGTGGCCATGTATGGATGTGGAGTTGGACTATAAAGAAAGCTGAGCATGGAACAATTGATGCTTTGAACTGTGGTGTTGGAGAAGACTCTTGAGAGTCCCTTGGACTGCAAGGAGATCCAACCAGTCCATCCTAAAGGAGATCAGTCCTGGCTGTTCATTGGAAGAACTGATTTTGAAGCTGAAACTCCAATACTTTGGCCACCTGATGCTAAGCGCTGACTCCTTTGAAAAAACCCTGATGCTGGGAAAGATTGAAGGCAGGAGGAGAAGGGGACTACAGAGGATGAGATGGTTAGATGGCATCACTGACTCGATGGATATGAGTTTGGATAAACTCTGGAAGTTGGTGATGGACAGGGAGGCCTGGTGTGCTGTGGTTCATGGGGTTGCAAAGAGTTGGACATGACTGAGTGACTGAACTGAACGGAACTGAACTGAACACAAAATATCTGTTCTCCAGCCTTCAGTAACATTTTTCTTATTTTCCTCCCACTGCCACAAGTGGTCTACTTGAGGTCCTTCATGCTATCATGCAACATGGACATCCAAAGCCATGTGTTTTACATATCTGCTATAGCAAAAAACCTATTTTCAGTACCAAATTTTGATTATTTAATGTATTTATAATTAAGAAACCCTCCCAAACCATCAATGAGTTAAAACAGCAACCATTTATTATATGTGGTTATCCTGTGGGTCAGGTGTTTTGTCAAGGCATATTGGGATGGTTCCTTACTCTTCTGTGAAGTGTGATCTCATCTGAAATGGTTCACATGGTTGGAGGTGGTTGGTATGGCTTGACTGGGGCATGTCTAGGGCCCTCAGCTTTGACTTTACATCTGCATTTTTCTGTTTTATTCCACGGGGTCTACTGGAGTAGGAAAAACAAGATAGGTTCTTTCTTCATGGCTGGGGCCTGGATTAAAAAGCTAGACCTGGATCTGATTCAAAATTCTATTTTTCTCTCTTCAAGTGACCTCTCTACAGAGCTTGGGAGTCTCCCAGTGGCTGGAATTTTTTCATGACATTGACTTCTTTCAGAGAGAATATCTTAGATTCAGGTAGAAGTTGAAGGGCCTGATAGACCTAATCTCCAAAGCCACTCAGCATCCCTTCTGCATTCCCTTGATTATACAGGCCAACCTACAATCACTATGGAAAGGGACCACAAAGGTGCAAAGACCAAAAACCCTAACTCATGTGGGGACCAAATTTGTAACACAGTCCCGTTAGTTATATATGTGCTCACTGACTGGTAGAATACACTTTTTTATTCTTTACCAAAAGTGTGCTTCCTGAAACACAGTTTCATCTGTTTCAGTGGGGGTAAATACAGTTTATTACAATGGTTTTGCAGATGTAACTAAATTGGAATGAGTTTCATAAGGCATATTGATGCCAAAGAAACTAGATAATATCATCTTCATTTCTCATAACCTGTAAGTTGGGATTTGTTTTAACACCCAAGGAATAACTGTATAGGCATTGCTTATGCATTTAACAGTTTTATATAGCACTCCTTGTGCATTCTTCTGTGTTTCCAGTGCTTATGTATTTATTCTCTAAGAATTGGTTATCACTTTTAATCATACAATTTCCCTTCAATCACGAAAATGTAGGGGAAAATATTGCACTGAGCAATCAGTCAATATGCTTGTTGGTGCTACTTTCTATATAAAAATATGTATTAATATGCACACTTTTTTCAATAAACATGTGCTAACCACCTGTTTCCAGCTGGACATTGGCTATTCTTATAGAAGTGTACATCCTTGAAATACATACATAACCCACTGCCCTCCCCTCCCCACCATCTTCCTTCTCGGTTGCATGGTTTTGAGTACCTCTCAGGCTAATTAAAGTTTCAAGAGCGCTGTAGTCATTTAAATATAGTAATTTTATATCTAACAAGTTCTCTTCTACCTGTCCCTGAGATAGGTATAAGATTTTAACATTTTCAAAGCAGTAGAATAAAATACAGTCTAATATCCTTCAAAATAACAACTGCAGCATAAAATGACTATTCACAGTATGATTTTTAGTAACTCTTTCTTCCTTCCCTCCTTTGTGTTCTTCCCTTCCTCCCTTACCTTGTAATACAGGATTGCTAAGGATGTCACTTTCTAGTGAGATCCTCTCTGATCATCATTTCTGAAGTGGGATCTTCCCTTAATGTCAATCACATTGCCTTCTTTGTTTCTGTCACCATACTCACCACAATCTATAAGCATGTTCGTTTGCTTATTTCCTCTTCTCGCTTGAAAGTAGAAAACCAAAGAGAAAAGACACATTTTGTATCTTGTATACCACTGAATCCTTGGTACCTGGTTTAAAGTAAGCAATAAAGGCTGCTGGCATAGCTTAGTGAAATAAGTTATTTCAAATGACCACAGAAGCCAAGTAATGCAGGGTTCATTGTGGAGCATTGTGGATGTCTGCCCCGTACATGCTCTTCTTTCTCTTGACAACTGCTCCTGTTTTCATTTAGGTTTCTGTGCTTTCTCTACATAATCCAAATATTTTGGGGGAAGCTAGCTCTACTTTTATTTCTGGAATGTGGCATTTGAGCTCAGACAAAAGAAATTAGAGAGTGACATTCACCAAGCTGTGTGAGAGAATAGGTTTTTATCCAGTTGAACTAGTGTGGGAATCTAGGAAGCAGTCTCTTATCTTGTTGTTATGTAAGTAGAGATATATATTCTGTGTATCTGAAACTTACAAAGTATTATTGAGCATCCTTATTAAGAAAAAGAATACATCAATTAACTTAGAGCAGGCTTAATCCAACCATCAGTTCTCAGACCTTGACTTACTCCACCACTCAGAAATAGTTAACACAATCTGTAAAACATTTTTCAATTATTCCCTGGGGGCTCAGGCAGTAAAGAATCTGCCTGCAATGCAGGAGACCCGGGTTCGATCCCTGGGCCAGGAAGAAGACCTGAAGAAGGGAATGGCAACCCACTCCAGTATTCTTGCCTGGAGAATTCCATGGATAGAGGAGCCTCGAAGGCTACAGTCCATGGGGTCACAAAGAGCCAGACTTGACCCAGTGACGAACACTTTGATTGATTGATTCCCACTAGTATTGGTTTGATTTGGCAAGATTTGGTAATTAAAGAATCTATTTTTAATGAAACTAACTGCAGGCCTTGCATTTCTAAAAACTAAAATAAAATAAGCACCATTTAACAAAACCCTGGACTGTGTGCCAAGAGGCCAGATTCCAGGGCTATCACTTTCTAGCAACATGCCTGGTTAAATTGCTTAACCTCTTTGAGGCTCATTATTTTCAAGTGATATTATGGAGCAAATACAGTGATGCTTTTGGATATATACATATATATAAATATATATTCAAAAGTGATGTTATTGGATCATATGGTAGTTCTATTTTAACTTTTGGAGGAACTTTTGTATTGTTTTACATTGTAACTGCACCATTTTACATGTCAACCAACAGTGTACAAGTTCAAATTTCTCCATAGCCTCACCGAAACTTATATCTTTTGTTTTTTGTGTTTCTGATTTGTGTTTTCCTGATAATCAGTAATGTTGAGCACTTTTTATATACCTGTTGCCCAATTTATGTCTTCTTTGGAGAAATATCTATTCAAGTCATTTGCCCATTTTTAATTATTGTTTTGCTATTGAGTTTTAAGAATTCTTTATATATTTTGGAAGTTAAAGAAAGTGAAAGTGCAAGTGAAGTTGCTCAGTCGTGTCCGACTCTCTGCGACCCCATGGACTGTAGCCTACCAGGCTCCTCAGTCCATGGCATTTTCCAGGCAAGAATACTGGAGTGGATTCCCATTTCCTTCTCCAGGAGATCTTCCCATCCCAGGTATCGAACCCGGGTCTCCTGCATTGTAGGCAGACGCTTTACCATCTGAGCTACCAGGGAAGCCCTTATCAAATTGTATGGTTGACAAAAATTACTCCATTTCATAGGTAGCATTTTCACTCTATTTTTTTTATTTCCTTTGTTGCACAGAAGATTTTTGCAGCATGATTCACAGTGTCCAACATATGGACATAATCTACAATTCTTTGCCAGACAAATAGATAAAGAAAATGTGGTATGCACAATGGAATATTACACAGCCATAGAAAATGAAGGAAATCTTACCATTTACAACCACATGGATGGATCTGAATGATATTATGCTAAGTAAAATAAATCAGTCACAGAGGGCAAATCTTACATTATTCCACTTATATGAGTTATCTAAAACTGTTAAACTTCTAGAAACAGAAAGAAGATTGGTAGTTTCTAGGGGATGGGGAGAGAGGGAAATGAAAGTTACTGTTCAGTGAGTACAAAGTTATAGTTTTACAAGTCAAATAAGTTCTAGAAGTCTGTTGTATAACATAATGCCTATATGCAACAATATGGCATTGTACATTTAAAAAATTAAGAGGGTAATATTATATTAAGTATTCTTACCACACACAAGCAAAAAGACATAAGAAATCTTTTGGTAGTGATGGATATCTTTGTTACCTTTCTTGTGATGATGATATCATGTTGTTGTAGTTGGTTAGCCGCTCAGTTGTGTCCAACACTTTGTGACCCCATGGACTGCAGCACACCAGGCTTCCCTGTCCTTCACCATCTCCTGGAGTTCGCTCAAACTCACATCCATCGAGTCAGTGATGCGGTCCAACCATCTCGTCTTCTGTCATCCCCTTCTCCTCCTGCCTTCAATCTTTCCCATCATCTAGGTCTTTTCTATGATTCAGGTTTTTCACATCAAGTGGCCAAAGTATTGGAGTTTCAGGTTCAGCATCAGTCCTTCTAATGAATATTCAGGATCGATTTCCTTTAGGATTGAGCAGTTTCATCTCCTTGCTATCCAAGTCACTCTCAAGAGTCTTCTCCAACATCACAGTTCAAAAGCATCAATTCTTCAGCATTCAGTCTTCTTTATGGTCCAACTCTCACATCCATACATGATTACTGGAAAAATCATAGCTTTGACTATAAGGACCTTTGTCAGTAACGTCTCTGCTTTTTAATACACTGTCTAGGATTGTCATAGCTTTTCTCCCAAGGAGCAAGCATCTTTTAATTTCGTGGCTGCAGTCACCATCTGCAGTGATTTTGAAACCCAAGAAAATAAAATCTGTCACTGTTTCCATTGTTTACCCATCCATTTGCCATGAATTGATGGGACAGGATGCCACGATCTTCATTTTATGAATGTTGAGTTTTAAGTCAGCTTTTTCACTCTCCTCTTTCACCTTCATCAAGTGGCTCTTTAGTTCTTCTTTGCTTTCTGCCAGAAGGGTGGTGTCATCCGCATATCTGATGTTATTGATATTTCTCCTAGCAATTTTGATTCCAGCTTGTGCTTTATCCAGCCATCATTTATGATGTACTTTGCATATAAGTTAAATAAGCAGGGTGACAACAGCCCATTGTTCCATGTCTGGTTCTAACTGTTGCTTCTTGACCTGCATACAAATTTCTCAAGAGGCAGGTAAGTGGTCTGGTATTCCCTTCTCTTGAAGAGGTTTCCACAGTTTATTGTGATCCACAGGGTCAAAGGCTTTAGTGTAGTGAATGAAGCAGTAGTAGATGTTTTTTCTGGAATTCTCTTGCTTTTTGTATGATCCAATGGATGTTGGCAATTTGATCTCTGGTTCTTCTGCCTTTTCTAAACCCAGCTTGAACATCTGGAAGTTCTTGGTTCATAATATCATGAGTATTTGCAAATTGCGAGCATATAAATGATAAGTTTCTCAGCATCACTAATCATCAGGGAAATGGAGATTCATCAAATTGTATATATTAAATATCTGCAGTTTTTATATATCACACATACCTCAATAAAGCTGCAAAATATAATGCATTTATAAGTACTGTAAACAGTAAGGCAAATGTTACATATTTAAGAAGTCACCACTATTATTAATACTAAAATATATATGTCAGGCAGGACACAGTTTATAAGCAACCAAAAACAACAACAACAACAACAACAACAAAAAAGGATTATGACAGATTTAAGCACAAGGAAGGATGTTGGCTATTTCACAGAAGCAATGAGAAGGCTTGAGAATTGAGGTCAGGAATTGTAGGAATTTATCAAGTAGAAAACCTAGCCAGGACCAAATTCCAGGAATAGCCTGGTGAACATGCTACTCTTGGCATCACCAGCATGCTGACTTCATCCGTATCAGTAGCTCATCACTGCTATAGGATACCACTGTTGTCACTGGTCATTATCACAGGACATGAATTTGAAACTTCATCTCTGGATGAATAATTCAAATTTTAAATATCTGACTACTTGAGCTTTAGTATTAGGTCTGTATCCTGTCTTCTGGAGTCAGTAAAGGAGTCTCTTAACTTGTTTCAGATTTTGCAATAGAAGACTTGTGGACACAGCGGGGGAAGGAGAAGGTGAGACAAATTGAGAGAGTAACATTGACATATATACACTACCACGTGTAAAACAGATAGCCCGTGGGAAGATGGTGTATAGCACAGGGAGCTCATCTTGATACTCTGTGATGACCTAGAAGGGTCAGATGGGAGGGAGTGGAGGAAAATTCAAGAGAGGGGATATAGGTATACTTATAGCTGGTTCACTTTGTTGCACAGCAGAAATCAATACAACATTGTAAAGCAATTATCCTCAAATTAAAAATAATTAAAAAGAAAAGAAATCAGAGCCCATCAACATTTCCCATATAGGAATAAGTTACACTGATAGCATTTTCTTAACAAAACTTAGGGTAAAGTTCACCCAGAGGTAAAGAAAACTTCCCATCAAGTTTTCAGTAGCCATCACTGTACATTAATTACCTCTGTAGGGAACAACATTGACTAAAAGTAGTAGTAGGAACTATGCTGTAACTATTGATTTGTATCTGTTAATAATTGCTTTCACAGAAAAGAAAGCCAAATAATGAAGCTAGCAAAGATAAGGTAAAAATACAAAAGGAGAGAAAAATTGCTTTATAATTGTACGGAGTGCCAAATTACTAGTGAACAGGAAGGAAAGTGCACAGTTCTAGTCAGACAATGGTAATTACTCAAATGCACATTATATAGGTTATTTGTAAAAAGAAGGCAAATCATTTCTTAATTGTATATTCATTGGGTTAATTTTCTAATTTTCAGAAGAAAGTATATATTTTGTCTTCATGAAACCTTAAAAATTATTTATAGCCTTTAGTAATAAAGATTTGGAGAAGGCAATGGCACCCCACTCCAGTACTCTTGCCTGGAAAATCCCATGGACGGAGGAGCCTGGTAGGCTACAGTCCATGGGGTCGCTAAGAGTCGGACACGACTGAGCGACTTCACTTTCACTTTTCCCTTTCATGCACTGGAGAAAGAAATGGCAACCCACTCCAGTATTCTTGCCTGGAGAATCCTAGGGACAGCGGAGCCTGGTGAGCTGCCGTCTATGGGGTCGCACAGAGTCGGACACGACTGAAGCGACTTAGCATAGCATAGCATAGCAATAAAGATTACTAAAGATTAATTAATTAATTATTGCTAAAGATTATTTGAAAATGAATCTTACTTCTATAGCTTTTCATTCAAAATTTCAACTTTGTTGACCGATCACATTGATTCAATGATGGTCAGTTGAATCTTTCCTATACCATTAATGGAGTAAAATTTAAATAATATTTCAGTCTTACAAGATGATAAACATTATCTTTGGAAATAAATTTATAATATAAATATTTATATATCCATATATAAAAGCTTCATTTCTATGTATGGAAATATATACATTTTACTTCATGACAAATTTCCAAGTATCGGAATTTTCTCTTCCTGAACAAAGAGTACCAGTTAAGGGATTAAAGGCAGTGCATTAAGAGGTATTAGATTGTAGTTTATGCTGACAGAAAAGACAGAGGAGATTATTTTGTCTTTTTTTGAGAGAGCTCAATCCACATTCTGAGGTTTATCTTTGGCACAGCATATCTAAGTTTACTCATCATGAGTAAGCATGTGAAGTGCTAGGAATAGTTCCCTGTTGAATTTCTTTATTTGTGATGAGAATATGGTTTAATCACATTGTGAATCCCTTTATAGCGACTATATAAGCTTGAGTAAGTATAGAATTGGCTCTAGAGTCAGTTTACAGATCTATAAGTATACTCTCTCGGAAGCATGGGTCACTGAGCCTTTTCCTGGTCTGTAATGGTTGAGGCTGGGACCTGCCATACCCCTTTGGCACTCCTGGAGCTCACCTTCGACCTCTGTGGAAGGTCCCCGTATATACCTATGGCTTCCCCTTGAGCACTTATGACTCTGGTGGTGGTTTAGTCACTCAGGCGTGTACGAATCTTGCATCCCCATTGACTAGCCCGCCAGGCTGCTCTGTCCAAGGGATTCTCCAGGCAGGAATACTGGAGTGGGTTGCCATTTCTTTCTCCAGGGGATCTTCCCAACCCAGGGATTGAACCCGTATCTCTTGCATCTCCTGCACTGCAGGTGAGTTTTTTACCACTGAGCCACCAGGATAACCTGATCTTGTGACTCTACTTCTGAGAGATTAATCTGACCCCATTAGTGGAGCAGGACAAAAGTGCTGGGAAAGTAATGAATGCCCCAGGAGCGACTCTTAACCAAGGAAGGTTTGAGATCTGGGAACAGAACACCCAACTTCAGGCCCTTTGGGTCCTGGAGTTCTGAAGTGTGCTCAATTTGGTTTCTCAGAGGCACTCTTGAGACTAAGCCTCAGTTGCTCATAGAAGTGAGCCTGTCGTTAACACACTTTCTGGCTCTCTCCCTCCCTTCTCTGACTTACTTCCCCACTCCCGCATTGTGTTTTCTGGGATCATTTCCCAAATAAACTCCCCGCACTTGTCTCACGGTCTGCTTTTTTGTCTGCCTCATGCCAGTGTTCATCTAATCTTGTTTTTCTAAAGCCAATAATGTCACTATTCTGGAGACACAAAATTGAGGAAAGAGAAAAGAGTCTCTGCTACCTGAAAGCATTTGTGGAGCACAAAAAACATCTGTTTGTCTCTGAACTTTTACCACAGGGGCCATGGTCTGCTTTGGTGACTATTTATTTTATGTCTGCCATGATTGGAGACTCTCTCTCCCAGCATAGGCACAAAGGAATATATGAATGAAAAGCATCATTCCTCAGAAGAAATGGCTTTGTTGAGGTATTTATTCTGATGGATTGCAGTCCTTGCTTTTTGGTCACTGTACACTTCTTAGATATTTTCTTTATGACTATTTAAAATAATTGCTTGAAGAAATGGGACTTAAAATATTGAAATTCTGTGTCCACAGAGCCCGTCATCTCTTGTCCTTATTTTTTCTCTGTCTAATCTACCCCAACAATTCAGCTTCCATGAAAGCAAGGCTTTGTTTGCTTTGTTTATTGCTCTGTTACTAATATAACAACAAAAGTGCCTGGAAAATAGTAAATTCTTCATAAATATTTGCTGAATGAATCAATTTAATCAATTCAATTACTTGATAGCCTTACAAATTTGGGCAAATTGATTAACCTCTCTGGGCCTCACTTTTCTCATATATAAAATGGAGTGGATGATGACAATCCCTCCCTTAAATGATTATTGTGAGGTTTGAATGAGATTTTGTATGTAAATATACTCAATGTAATGACTGACACATGATACATGTAAAAAGCATAGTACTGTAAATTTAATATATATCTATTGAGAGATGACTATGTGACAGGTATAATTAGATGTTGGGATTACAGCAACGGAACATACATACAGGGTCACTATGCTCTTCTGGTGGCTCAGACAGTAGAGAGTTCACCTGCAATGTGGGAGACCTGGGTTTGATCCCTGAGTTGGGGGATCCCCTGGAGAAGGCCATGGCAACCCACTCCAGTATTCTTGCCTGAAAAATTCCCATGGACAGAGGAGCCTGGCAGGCTATAGTCCATGGGGTTGCAAAGAGTCGGACACAACTGAGTGACTAAGCATAATACATGCTCATGTAATTGTACTGTTGTATAATGAGTGTGATGTAATAGACAATCCCTATATAAATATTTTAGCTTAAGTAAATTCCATTTTTCTATAGATATTGAAGAACTACATATTATAAATCAGGGGGATAACATTTTTAAAGCATATCTTCAAATATAGAGATAGATTGTTTTTGTCGTTCAGTCACCCAGCTGTGTCCAACTCTTTGTGACCTCATGGACTGCAGCATGCCAGGCCTCCCTGTCCCTTACCATCTCCTGAAATTTGCCCAAGTTCATGTTCATTGCATCAGTGATGCCATTTAGCCATCACAGAGGTAGATTCATTGGAGAAAATATTAAAGATATGAATTGTTAAGAAACTACTTCAGTATTTCAAGAAAAAGTTAATAACGGTAGTAAAATGAATGCCTCTGAGAGACTTTTCTGGATGAAAAAAAGAGAGTGTTGGTTGATGGTCGCTCGGTTAACTGACAGGGGAATACAAAAAAATAGCAGGTAAAGAAAGAGATTTAAGATAACTGTGTGTTCCCTAAAATCTATTGAAGAAAAGCATTACAAAAGAATCGGGAGCAAACAGGACTTGAGGGAGATGAATTGGCTCTCAAAGCTTTGCAGAAAGTGGTAGGAGCATAAGATCTGTCCTGTTATCTGGAATGGTGAGCTGGGAAAATAGAGAAGCTGGCGATGAAGGTGAGAAGATGAGAACTCATGATGTTGCTGAGAGAGAGATTGCTTATAGCACATGTGAAGGAAAAGAACAGCAGCATTTTCTAAGTATTTTCCCAAGGTGGTGTTTCTCCTTATTTCAAGGTTGCCTCTGTCATCACTTCTGTGTTCAGAGTGACTCAGTTTCTGATTCAACCCAGAATGCTTCTCTCCAGCTCCCAAAGGAGAACCAGGAATCTTAGTGCCTCTAGTTGTACAAACATCACCTTACTCTGGATAAGATATTCTTATTACATCAAAGCAAAGCATGTTTTCCAACATTTCTGTTTTCTTTTTTAATCACTGAAAGATAAAGAGTCTTGCCTTTAACGTGAACATAATACCATCATCACACTTACAAAATATATTTTTTTAATGTCATCATGTGTAGCCAGTTCAACATTGTGTGTGTGCAATTTCGTGACTCATCTATTCTTTATTTTGGCAATATATCAGCCTTAAATTTTTATTATTTCCAGACTTGGTTTTCTTCCTTCTGCCAAAATTAAAAAATAAATAAAAAATTGGATTCTCATAAAGGTTCTCCCACTCCTTTGGGGATTTATACAAAATACCACTAACTAAAATCATCTGAAATGACTAGTTTTTACGATCCTGAAAATGTAAACATGTCAGCAAAATCAACCATGGCTCATATAGATGTAGCTCAAAGGTATTAAGGCCGAAAGTAAATGCTGGAGTGTGCCTGCTTTCTAAGAGAAGAAAGGGCATTGCAAGTTCATGATTAAATGAAAAACTTCAGTTATTCGAATATATTTCCCAGGAGCCAGAGGGCTAAAAAGGTGACTATGCAAGACTTGTGCAAGACTCCAGATTATGAAAAGTATATATTATAATAGATAGAAGTGGTTGTTGTTCCATAAGATAAAACGTCCTATGAAAAATATCTACTTTGTAGCAGTTGCTCTGTTAGAAATTTTCATATGTGAAACAATCTTTACAGTTACTGCATAAAGTAGAGATAATCAAGCCCACACCACAGATTTGTAAAGCAAGGTTGTCTAATGTGCCCAAGATTATGTAGCTAGTAAATGAATTTGTTCCCAGACTTGTTAGACTTTAAAATGCCTGGTCTTACCATGACTATAACAGGCTGCCTTCTCTGGGCTTCATCAAGGTATAACATCACCAGTTTAAGGATGAGGAAAACCAAATTTAAGATATACATGATGCTAAGCTGTCCTCTATGGATAAAATCTGTCCTGTGCACCCCAATGGCAATTGAGGTGAAGCATGAAATCTTAGAGCAGCCCCAAGATTGTAAATTCCACTTGCTGGAATTTAGTCATAGCTAACTTTCTTATGTATGTGCATGTGATTAACATTTTGTCTTTAACTGACCCTCTGTGTCAATAAGAGTCAGTAGGAAAACAGCTGCAATAAAAATTACGTGAACAAAGGATTTATATTTATTTTAGAATTTAATTTAGAATTATGATATTTAACTTAGAATTACTACTTATATTAATTAGACCTTACACTAATGTGTAGCAACCTGGAGAAGTGAAGATCAAAAAGGGGGAGTGATAGGCACCAATCATTCCATCGGACAGGTTTCCCTGGTGGCTCAGTGGTAAAGTTTCTGCCTACTTTGAGGGGGTGTGGGTTTCATCCCTGGGTAGGGAAGATCTTCTGGAGAAAGGAGTGACTGCCCACTCCAGTATTCTTGCCTGGGAAGACCCATGGGCAGAGGAGCCTGGTGGGCTACAGTCCATGGGGTTGCAAAAGAGTGGGATATGACTTAGCTACTAAACAACAACAAAATTCTATTGGACATACAGGTATGAGTGTCACGTTAGAACTACAGGATAGGGTTGTTAGATGTAGTAACTGAAAAAATAATACTTAACACCCAGTTAAACTTTAATTTCAGATAAATATTTTTATTATAAGATGTCCCATGTAATATATGACTCTTTGTGACCCCATGGACTGTATCCCACCAGGCTCCTCTGTCCATGGAATTTCCCAGGCAAGAATACTGGAGTGGGTAGCCATTCCCTTCTCCAGGGGGTGTTCCCAGCCTTCAAACCCAGATCTCCTGCATTGCAGGCTGAGCCACCAGGGAAGCCCATATGAGATTGGATTTAAGCTAATTTTTTTCATTATTTATCTTAAATATAAGTTTAACTGGGTGTCCTGTATTTTATCTGTCAATTTTATAGTAGGAACACTTCAGAAGCCATATATGTTTACCTCTGAAGTACTGTGGCGGGGGTAGTATGTGGAGAGTCTATGGAAAAAAGCACCAACTCTGTGGCTACACAACTAAGTATGCGGCAGTGAACCAGGGGCTGTTGTTGGTAAACAGAGTCACTGGTCAAGAAGAGGAGCTAAATCTAGAGCAATAGAGAGCAAGAATAACCTGGGACCCACTGGGCACCTCTGTGCCTATAATGATGACTTCACTTCTATCTTCTAAATTGCTCAGAGACCTCTCTTGACCACACAGAAGGAGGTTCTGGGAAAGGCAGTTTCTGGTTATAGTCAGATCAGTGTAACTCAGTGTAATATATCTATCCTTTTTTCCCTATGTTCACACTCTCTCTCTCCTTCTTTCTCTTTGCTGAGCTAAAATATATATAGAAATGCATGGATAATAAACATAACAGTTATATGAGTTTTGACAAATGTATACACCTATTTAAGCAATACAAAATCAAGATCCAGAACATTTCTGTCTCCTTAGAAAGTTTTCTAGCCCCTGTTCAGTCAATCCTCTCTCTCCAATAGGTAAACACTATTGATTTTTTTTTTAATCATGGTTTTGCCATGTATTCAAAGTGTTAGTCACTCAATCACATCCAACTCTTTGTGAGCCCATGGACTGTAGCTCACCAGGCTCTTCTGTCCTTGGAATTCTCCAGGCAATAATACTGGAGTGGTTTGCCATTCCCTTCTCCAGGGGGTCTTCCCAATCCAGGGGTCAAACCCAGGTCTCTTGCACTGCAGATTCTTCACCATCTTGGAGTTCTCTAAAATGCAAGCATACAATATTTTTCTTGTGGATCTTGCTTCTTTCACACTACATCATGTGCTCGTTAGTGTTGCTGCATATATCATGTAGCATATTGCTGCATGTAATTTATTCTTTTTTCTTACTGGTTGGTAGTTCACTGTAGAAATATATACATAATGAAAATTAAGATAAATTTATTGAAAAAAATAACTTTATTTCAACACTAGAATTATTGTCATATGTAGAAGATAAGCATGCAAAAAATTCCATAAAATACAATTTAATACTAGCAAGTTATACTTGTTTGTCAAATGTTCTGAAACCCCTGTAATTGCCTGATATTATCTAGAATGGTATCAAATACATATAGGCACTGACCAGAGACTCTTTTACTCTTTTTCTTGAGTGATCAAAAGTATTGATGGATGAAAGAAGATAACTTATTGTGATTCCCTAACTTCAAACAAACTAAAAGAATTTTGTTCACAGTGTTAACTGCCACTACCTCAACTCTCCACACACATTCTGAGAAGTATTACACTAGAACATGATGTAGGTATCCTTGGAAACTAAGGAGTTGGGATACCATGGGTTTCTCAGTGGTCCATAGTTCAAACACAACTGTGGAAAATAACTCATTTCAATACCTGTGGCCTGTGGCAAACCTAGAAAAGCTTTTAGCAGAGCTCAGAATACTGCTCTTAGCCAAAACTAGAACCTAAAATGAGCTGGAAAGGACTAGACTTGGATATGACTTTGTAATAGCCAATGGGCCTGGGGTTGGCAGCAATTGTTATCAAACAAAGGACACTTTAACTGATGCTTAAAAGTTTGCATATGTTTCTCTGTACTGCTCTTAATGCCTGCTTACCTGCTTCTGTGGTCTATCTCCTTTAGTATAGAAGCCATGTCTTTTAATCTATGTATCTCCATTGCCTAACAAGGTATATAACATTTGCAGGACACTTGAATGAACAGACCAACCTAGATAGCATATTAGAAAGCAGAGACATTACTTTGCCAACAAAGGTCCGTCTAGTCAAGGCTATGGTTTTTCCAGTAGTCATATATGGATGTGAGAGTTGGACAGTGAAGAAACCTGAGCACCGAAGAATTGATGCTTTTGAACTATGGTGTTGGAGAAGACTCTTAAGAGTCCCTTGGACTGCAAGGAGATCCAACCAGTCCATCCTAAAGGAGATCAGTCCTGGGTGTTCATTGGAAGGACTGATGTTGAAGCTGAAACTCCAATACTTTGGCCACCTCATGCGAAGAGTTGACTCATTGGAAAAGACCCTGATGCTGGGAAGGATTGGGGGCAGGAGGAGAAGGGGATGACAGAGGATGAGATAGCTGGACGGCATCACCAACTCGATGGGCATGAGTTTGGGTAAACTCCGGGAGTTGGTGATGGACAGGAAGGCCTGGCGTGCTGCGGTTCATGGGGTCGCAAAAAGTCGGACATGACTGAGCGACTGAACTGAACTGAATGAACGGCAGTAGCAGCACTAGGATATATCATAGAAACAAAGGCACACACAACCTGTGACGAAGTTGGTGGAGCAGAGTAATGGAATGGGGAAGGTTGAAACTCAGGCTGTTGGGTGAATGCTTGTTTGTAGTGGGACTGCTGAACTTCAGATGCTCTGCTTTCTTCCAGTTGTCTAGGGAACAGATGTTTCTTAGGGTGAAGTTCTTACACCTTGCTGGATATTTCATCTACCAGTTAGCTTAGCTGTATGTGAATGTAAATATCAAAAGAGACTCAGTAGTGACAGGTGTCCTGGGACAGGAGTTTATGATACCTGAAGAGAAAGAGCCTATTATTTGGGGCTCCAATAATGGAGAATGTGGTGTCAAGAAAATGCCCTCAATAACTAGACCAATTGATCACCTAGTTAAAAGGGGCTAATGTGACCTAGCCATGGCCAGAAGAACATAGGTCTTCTAACACTGAATACAGTTGTTTTATAAACTGGCTAAGGGCCCAAAAAGACACTAATGAGCATGGAGTATAAGTATCCTTGCTCACAACTGGGTGGATGGATAGAGATAGGTGATAGATATTACACATTAAAATAATAAAAGCTTTAAATGTAACTTTAAATAAATTTCATGACCCTGATGCATTTAAAAACTATATTTTTTAGATATTTTATCATTAGGTGCAAGAATAGTGGCCCTAGTGGTAAAGAACCCACCTGACAATGCTGGAGACATAAGCAATGCAGGATCAATCCTTGGGTTGGGAAGATCCCCAGGAGGAGGAAATGCAACCCATTCCAGTATTCTTGCCTGGAGAATCCCATGGACAGAGAGCCTGGCAGGCTACAGTCCATTGGGTTACAAAGAGTCAAACACGACTGAAGCGACTTAGCACGCACAAGAATACATCCCTTTATGCTTTCTTTCCTGATTCCATGCTAAAACCGAAGAGTGAGAACTAATGATAAATTCATTTGTTCTAATATTAAAGCAATATTTTTGAAGACAGGAAAATATAAAGCATATTGTGCAATAATCTATAAAAGCTCCCAGCACGATGTCTGGCTCAGTAAACAGTCAATAAGTATTAGTGTCTTTTCATCTATTAAAATCCCAGGATTAGGAATTCTTGTACAGCCTAGAAAATGGAGTTGATAACTATCACTGATAAAAGTTTTACTTTTTTAAAATACCTAAGTCTAGTAGAGAAGATACTAAAACTTTTTCAAACTTTAACCTAGATGGTGTGTGTGCTCAGTTGCTCAGTCACTTCCAAGTCTTTGTGACCCTGTGGAGTATACCCTGCCAGGCTGCTTTGTCTGTGGGTTTATCCCAGCAAAAATACTGGAGTGGGTTGCCATTTCCTCCTCCAGAGGATCTTCCTGACCCAGGGATCAATCCACATCTCCTGAAGCTCTTGCATTGGCAGGCAGATTCTTTGCCGCTGACCCACCTGGGAAACCCATTAACCTAGATTAGACCTACAATAATGAATGAATAGCAGAAATGGTTTCAGTGTAAAATAAAGTCTTGTTGTGAATGAACACTGAATTTACCTCATAGGTTTTTCCAGAGGAATCATTTTATTCATGCCATGTATACACAAAGGAAGTTTTTCAACCATATTTTGCTATTTGGCATGAAAGTTGTTTTCTGACTTTCTTTGTTTATGAATACTGCATGTTTTGACTTGACTATAGCTGTGCCTAATAAATATTTATGGGATAAATTAAATGAAAATTTGGCAACATGGGATGCTAAGTGGGCAAGGAGGGCTCTCCTTACATGAAACCAGAATCACAACCTCAGGAGAAAATTGAGCTGAAAATTTGTCCTCAATATATCAGGAGAAAGAAGTGCATAATACTTTGAAGAATCATTCTTACAACATAAGACCAGCTTTCAGCAAAACCATGTTATCGTAGACTTGCTTTCTCTTGCAGTAAGTGGCCTTTCCCCTTCCTCCTGGACCCCTTGTCCTTGTTGGCCCCATTCTTTCTGGTCTCAATCCTGTGCCCTGGTCAGTATAATCTGAACAGTGGCTGATGTGGACTAACCTGTTGGTCAGTCCAAGCCCACCCACCTAAGGCTATCTTTCTCACCAGATCAGGTCCCCAGGGCAGAGAGAATTGTCTGGTGCACCTACCAGACTTTACTATACTATTAATAAATTGAACTACTGTGTCTTCCAAAAATATTTGCACTTTACCAGAGCACTTAAAAGGTTTCAAATAATGTGTCAATAATGTAAAAATTCAGTATCTAGGAGAGAGATTTTCAGAAGATACACTTCCCAGTACTTTTCATATGCTTTTCATTAAGTTTTGCTACCTCTGCTTATGGATGTCATCAGCTTATTATTTCTATTTAAACTTAAAGCCTTGTTACCCATGTGAAACCATTTGTACTGATCAATTGTACATAGACAGCGTGGTTCTTCCAATCTGTACTCATGGTCCTCATAATGTCACGATCTGACAGTGTTCAAACTGTTCTGGGGGCTCTAGAGCATGCCCCTTGAGGAAACTGAGCTTGCTAGACAGTGGAGAAGTGTGGTTTGCTAGAGAATGAGCCAGTACACTCTGCAAGATGGATGCATTTCAGGATAAATAAATCTTGATGAATTTCCTCCATCTGAAGTTCTCTTCCTCAGAGTATGAATGAAAAAACTACAATGTTTCTCTTAAATGAATGATTGGTGGAAGGGAATAAACAACAATCTCAGGTTACCCCTAAAGAATCATAACACTATTATTTTCCTTTGCATGTTGTTCTGTTTTCTGTGTATCACAGCTTCTTACACATTCATTCTTCTCTTTTAGAATGGTTACATCTGTTAGTATCACATGAAATATCAGAAGAAACTTCATAATTCGTTGTCTCATGAGACCTAAGGGGTGAAGGAGAGAGATAGTGAAGCAGGAAAATAATGTATTAAGGGTTTATGATTACATACTCCATGTGTATTAGCACCTTCAATCCTAAGAACAAATGCCTGAGGGAGAATAATCCCCATTTTACAGATGGGAAAATCAAGCATAGAATGGTAAGTTACTTGCCCAAGTTTTCAAAGTATGAGTAAATGAGCCATTTCAGGAAAAAAAATATCAGTGAACCGTTGATTGGTTGTTTGGCTTTTGACATGAAGGGATAACATACCCTGTCTTTCATGGTGCAGTTTTCCTTTGGAACTTTCATTTTATTCACTGGTGGTGTTTTGAATATTGACTTTTCCCTCTAATAAGGAGAAATATATTCAAACCTGTGTTTGCAAAGCAGACTTTGGGGTGCATATTTGAGTACAGTGTTAAAGCCTTTTCTCAGACAGTTTGAGAACAGGTTAGTATGCATGTTTCCTAACTGTATTTTCACACTTAGTAGCTATTTCATCTAACAAGCCTCATGTTTTAGTGGGAATTTTTTTCCTACTGGATATTCTTCAGACATTCTGTATAGGGGAATATAGGAAAAATTTAAATCATTGTCATTTGGCAATAAGTTATTATGCAGTTTTCTGTTGAAGTCGTCCCTGGCTCCCTGAACAAGAGGCTATACTATAGTGAGAACCATGCTCTGTGTCCTCATGTTTTTTTAGCTGGAGAATGTCATGTTTCATGGGGCAAAACATAGAAGGAAAATTATTTCCCACCCTTCATCTAGTTTCTTCTACTTATATTTACTAGAAATTCCTCTTACATACCACAAATATATTGTATGATCATCTTAATATTTAGGTTTTATGAATTTGAATCTTTTTCTGGATATCATAGATAATTTTATGTAAGTTTATAGGCCTATTAGCCAAAACCACTTTAAACCAGACAACTCATTCATTAATTTCATTGATTTTTCTAATTTAACTATTAGAAAGTTATCTTCTATATTTTCTTTACTTACAGGTTATTGGTGGGGAAGAGGAAACTCATTTTTCTCTCTTGAGCTCTAACATTATTATTTTATACTCAACAACATAAAGATTAAATAAATAAAAGGAAAATGAAGACTTTTTTTAAAAAAAGATAAAAGTATCTAAGTAAAAGCTATGTTTTTATTTAAAATCAATTCCACTCACTACTTAATTTAAATTTAATATTATTTCTAACTGAAAATACACATTAATTTATATAATTGTTTATTTTAATTCTAGAAATTGAAAAATGCAAGGGCCTTAAAAGAGTACTGAGTTCATGAATTCAGCAAATGATTAAGTACTGACTGGAAAACAGGTGTAGGGTTCACGAATTCTGAAGTCAGAGTACTAGGGACTTAAGTCACTGTATTAGTACTGAGTTCTTCATTATACTTTTTTCCTACTGTTTCTTTGAGTTGCAATATTTTCTTCTTTAAAATAGGAATAATAAAATATATCTTATAAATAAAGTCTACAAGATTATATATTAGTAACAGATATAGACAAAATTATGGGTATAGATTAGATACCCTCATATAAATACAGATCAAATTATGGGTCATGGTGGAGAGTTCTGACAAAATGTGGTCCACTGGAGAAAGAAATGGCAAACCACTTCAGTATTCTTGCCATGAGAACCACATGAACAATATGAAAAGGCAAAAAGATAGGACACTGAAAGATGAACTCCCCAGGTCAGTAGGTGCTCAATATGCTACTGGAGATTAGTGGAGAAATAACTACAGAAAGAATGAAGGGATGGAGCCAAAGCAAAAACAACACCAGTTGCGGATGTGACTGGTGATGGAAGTAAAGTTGAATGCTGTGAAGAGCAATATTGCATAGGAACCTGGAATATTAGGCCTATTAATCAATGCAAATTGGAAGTGGTCAAACAGGCGATGGCAAGAGTGAACATTGACATTTTAGAAATCAGTAAAATAAAATGGACTGGAATGGATGAATTTAGCTCAGATGACCATTATATCTACTATGGTGAGCAAGAATCCCTTAGAAAAAATGGAGTATTAGCCATCATAATCAACAAAAGAGTCCGAAATGCAGTACTTGGATGCAATCTCAAAGTGACAGAATGATCTCTGTTCATTTCCAAGGCAAACTGTTCAATATTACAGTAATACAAGTCTATGCCCTGACCAGTAATGCTGAAGAAGCTGACGTTGAACGGTTCTATGAAGACCTACAAGAATTCTAGGACGAATACCCAAAAAAGATGTCTTTTTCATTATAGGGGACTGGAATGCAAAAGAAGGAATTCAGGAAACACCTGGAGTAACAGGCAAATTTGGCATCACTATGAACAAAGCTAGTGGAGGTGATGGAATTCCAGTTGAGCTATTTCAAGTCCTAAAAGATGATGCTGTGAAAATGCTGCACTTAATATGCCAGCAAATTTGGAAAACTCAGCAGTGGCCACAGGACTGGAAAAGGTCAGTTTTCATTCCAATCCCAAAGAAAGGCAATGCCAAAGAATGCTCGAACTACCGCACAATTGCACTCATCTCACATGCTAGCACAGCAATACTCAAAATTCTCCAAGCCAGGCTTCAATAGTTGGTGAACTGTGAACTTCCAGATGTTCAGGCTGGTATTAGAAAAGGCAGAGGAACCAGAGATCAAATTGCCAACATCTGTTGGATCATCAAAAAAGTGAGAGAGTGCTAGAAAAACATCTATTTCTGCTTTATTGACTATGCCAAAGCCTTTGACAGTGTGGATCACAATAAACTGTGGAAAATTATTAAAGAGATGGAATACCACACTGCCTTACCTGCTTCCTTAGAAATCTGTATGCAGAACAGGAAGCAATAGCTAGAACTGGACATGGAACAACAGACTAGTTCCAAATTGGGAAAGGAGTACGTCAAGGCTGTTATTGTCACCCTGCTTATTTAACTTATATGCAGAGTACATCATGAGAAATCCTGGGCTGAATGAAACACAAGCTGTAATCAAGATTGTGGGGAGAAATATCAATAACCTCAGATATGCAGATGACACCTCCCTTATGGCAGAAAGTGAAGAACTAAAGATCCTCTTGATGAAAGTGAAAGAAGAGAGTGAAAAAGTTGGCTTAAAGCGAAACATTAAGAGAACTAAGATCTGGCATCTGGTCCCATCACTACACGGCAAATAGATGGTGAAACAGTGGAAAAAGTGACAGACTTTATTTTCCTGGGCCCACAAGTCACTGCAGATGGTGACTGCAGCCATGAAATTTTAAAGATGATTGCTCCTTGGAAGAAAGGTTGTGACCAACCTAGGCAGCATATGAAAAAGAAGAGACATTACTTTGTCACAAATGTCCATCTAGTCAAAGCTTTTGTTTTTCCAGTAGTCATGTATGGAAGTGAGAGTTGGACTATAAAGAAAGTGAGCACTGAAGAATTGATGCTTTTGAACTGTGGTGTTGGAGAAGACGCTTGAGAGTCCCTTGGACAGCAGGGGGATCCAACCTGTCCATACTAAAGGAAATAAATCCTGAATATTCATTGGAAGGACCGATGCTGAAACTGAAACTCCAATACTTTGGCCACCTGATGGGAAGTGGTGATTCATTGCCAAAGAAAGGCAATGCCAAAGAATGCTCACACTACCTCACAATTGCACTCATCTCACACGCTAGTAAAGTAATGCTCAAAATTCTCCAAGCCAGGCTTCAGCAATACGTGAACCGTGAACTTCCAGATGTTCAAGCTGGTTTTGGAAAAGGCAGAGGAACCAGAGATCAAATTGCCAACATCCTCTGGATCATCGAAAAAAGCAAGAGAGTTCCAGAAAAACATCTATTTCTGCTTTATTGACTATGCCAAAACATTTGACTGTGTATATCACAATAAACTCTGGAAAATTCTTCAAGAGGTGGGAATACCAGACCATCTGACCTGCCTCTTGAGAAATCTGTATGCAGGTCAAGAAGCAACACTTAGAACTGGACATGGAACAACAGACTGGTTCCAAATAGGAAAAGGAGTATGTCAAGGCTGTATATTGTCACCCTGCTTATTTAACTTATATGCAGAGTACATCATGAGAAATGCTAGGCTGGATGAAGCACAAGGTGTAATCAAGATTGCTGGGAGAAATATCAATAACCTCAGATATGCAGATGACACCACCCTTATGGCAGAAAGCGAAGAACAACTAAAGAGCCTCTTGATGAAAGTGAAAGAGGAGAGTGAAAAAGTTGGCTTAAAGCTCAACATTCAGAAAACTAAGATCATGGCATCTGGTCCCATCACTTCATGGGAAATAGATGGGGAAACAGTGGAAACAGTGTCAGACTTTATTTTTTGAGGCTCCAAAATCACTGCTGATGGTGATTGCAGCCATGAAATTAAAAGACGCTTACTCCTTGGAAGGAACGTTATGACCAACCTAGATAGCATATTTAAAAGCAGAGACATTACTTTGGAAACAAAGGTCCGTCTAGTCAAGGCTATGGTTTTTCCAGTGGTCATGTACGGATGTGAGAGTTGGATGGTGAAGAAAGCTGAGCATCGAGGAATTGATGCTTTTGAACTGTGGTGTTGGACAAGACTCTTGAGAGTCCCTTGGATTGCAAGAAGATCCAACCAGTCCATCCTAAAGGAGATCAGTCCTGAGTGTTCATTGGATGACTGATGTTGAAGCTGAAACTCCAATACTTTGGCCACCTCATGCGAAGAGTTGATTCCTTTGGAAAGACCCTAATGCTGGGAACGATTGGGGGCAGGAGGAGAAGGGGATGACAGAGGATGAGATGGCTGGATGGCATCACTGACTCGATGGACATGGGTTTGGGTAAACTCCGGGAGTTGGTGATGGACAGGGAGGCCTGGTGTCCTGTGATTCATGGGGTCGCAAAGAGTCGGACACGACTGAGCAACTGAACTGAACTGATTCATTGGAAAAGACCCTGATGCTGGGAAAGATAGAAGGCGGGAGGAGAAGAGGACAACAGAGGATGAGATGGTTGGATGACATCACCGACTCAATGTGCATGAGTTTGAGTAAGCTCTGGGTGTTGGTGATGGACAGGGAATCCTGGCATGCTGCAGTCCATGGGGTTGCAGATTCATACCCGACTGAGTGACAGAAGTGAACTGAACTCAGCTGATGGGTATAGATAGGATGTGAATTTTGATAAACAATATTCAGGGAAATGTTTTGAAGTAACAGATATTTCAAATGTAGGAAATGCAGGCATTATCCCTAATAATTATGATAACACTTATTTTGTTTTTGTTCCAAAGTATTTTAATTGAAATTTCTTAGAAAAAGCTCTGATCCTCAATTAACAACTATTCTAAAAGAAAATGCCACCACTAAGTTTAAGAATGTCACTTCCCTCATCTTATTTTTTTGAAATTTCACATGCAGATTAAAAATAGAAATAGCTCAAACTTTGCATTTCACTTTGCATCCTTTTTTCCCATTTGAATAAAGTCAGGTTAAACTTGTTAATTTTGTTTCCAGTATGAAAAGCCTACTTACATGGCCAAATTGCAAAACTAATTTGAGCATTTTCATCTCTTCTTAATCAAAGACAAATCAACACAGGCCAGTGTTCATTTTTCTTCCATTTTCTATAGCCTTTCTTTAAAAATGATGTTTTAAAAAAGATCTTAACCTATTTGAATATAACCTAGCAATGTATTACATAAAATCTAAGATTTAAAATATTCTCTGGAGTATATTCTCCGTTTAACTCTTTCATCTCCCACTAATGTCATGATCATTGTCAGCCAGGATGGCTTGCTTGTCCACAAATTTCATGTATTGAAGCTTTTAAATCAGTCTACCTATCAGTTCTTATGTCCAAATGCCTTCTCTCCCATTTTTCACCTAATCTTATTCCACTTCTTAAGACTTGTCTACTCTATGAAGCTCTCCAAAGATGATATTATTCTCCAGGCAATTCATAGTGCTATTTCTACCAGCTTTTCCAAGGTAGCATATTTGAATTTTGCACTTTATATTTCACTCCAGTATTAACCAGTATGTAAAAATACATACTGACACATGATTAGTCAAATCTCAGTGATGTATTTTTTTCAAGAAAACTTAAGAGCAAAATCACTGGTCTGTTAATTTTACTAAGTCATCTTTTGCTTTGTCACCTTTGAGTCTATTATTTCATGTATAGAATGGATACTTAGTAAATATTTGTCTTTTCTTGCACTACTTCTCCCCTACCTTTCATGAGTAAAGAAATAGAGTTTATTCTTCATCTATTACAACAGTATAAAAATTTATTTTCCTTACATATTTCCTTACCATATAATCATGTCCTGATTTTACAAATGGCTGTTGTGTTTTTGTCCCCATCCAATGCCCACAAACAACTCTTCAATAAGGCTATTAGTCACCTTTTGAGAGATGTAGAAACAGAGGCTTAATTAGTTTATATGACTTGACTGAAATTGTACAACTTAAGTAGTGGAACTAGGTATTTGACCTGGTTTTTTGAACTGTTGGCAGGCAGAATATATTAATGATGTCATAGCCTGCTCTGAAATTAGACTGCCTCAGAATTCTGGCTCCTGAACTTACTAGTTGTATCACCTTGAACTGACTGACTTATTTTTACTCATCTCTGAAAAGATGGTCCTAGTGGTATTAACCTCCTTGGACTGTTCTGATTCAACCTGTTAGTAGATGTAAAACACTTAGAATACTGATGTGGTCCCTACTAAATGCTCAGTAAGTATAAGCTGCTGATTTGAATGGAAAGGAAAGATAGGTGAAGACAGAAGCAATAAGCTCTTCACGCTAGTTTGTCAGAGCTTGTCTCATTTAACACAAATGAAATATGTGTTAAGCTATTGAATAAACTATTGAAATATGGCAAGGAATAAAATATAAAGTAAAGTAAGCCTACCAGCCAGCAGAAGATCAATTTTGTAGGAGTATGTTAAATTGGCAGTAGAGATGCCCACTTGTATGACCAAAGCACTAAAAATTGTACAATGGACTGTGGGGCAAGAGACACCAACACAGCACCTTCTGAGGGTAATATTAACCTGGTGAGAATGAGAAATGACACATAATGATCTGGTGGCCTCTCTGACTAAGAGTATAGTAGGAAAGTCCAAATTAACTTCCTTTTAAGCACGTTCCCTGAGACTTTGTCAAACTCAGCTGCACCATGATACCTGCTAAGTGTAACAGTTGTTGACTCTTTCCTTGGGAATAAAGCAGCAACTAGCATAATCTGTAAAATTCATTGAAAACTGGAGCTTTGTGTACCATTGACCAGCTGAAGGGCTGATTATTCTAAAGGATGCAAGCCAAGAGAAGCAGAATCTGACTCTTTACAATGTGGTAAAAATCTACTATATTGACTGCCCACTTTATTGTTATTGTTTTTGAAATTCTTATTGTTTTTGTTTAAAAAATCATTTTAATTCGAATTATACCAGATGCCTAAAAAATTGTATGTGATTGACAACATGCTGATTATCATCTATTGGAATTTCTAAAATAAAACTGAAGTATTGGCTTATGATAAAACTATTCCCAGATTACTGAGAAGATGTCTTCTCCAACACAGAAGACTCTTTAGCTGCTAAATTTTACATAGTGACTTTATTTTCAAGAGAGCTTTGCCTTGTACAAAAAATAAATAAATAAAACATTTAAATGGATTTTGATTTAACAGTTTTAAGTCATTGTGTTATAAGCAGAGAGTTCTAAATTTCAATTGTAGGGAGGACTGTCCTTACCATGAAGTGATAATAAATTTATCCACATTTGGCAAGGTGCTCATCAATAATATTAATATACAGGAAGTAATTTATTAATTAAGTACAAGATATTAGATGAATGCTCTAGGGACTACTATCCATTCATTTTTCATGTTTTATTTTCCAAGTCCTATTGTTATGTCATTTTAGATAGTCAGAAGGTATATCTAGACTTTCTTGATTGAACTCACAGTCCTGTTCTAAACTTTTTCTTGGCATATAATAAGAAAGAATTAAAAGATGGACAAGTTTTCATCTTCTGAAAAAAAATATGTCAGATTTTCCTTAGTATATGGTCTAAGAAAACATGTCTATTCTGTAGAACTTGGCTTTTCTTTTTATCTTCCAGTAAGAAACATGTAAAATCCTGAGGTTTCATTTTTACTTTGATTTCCACCATATTCAAAACAAAGTTGAGTGTTCAAATATAGTAATGACTGCATTCAAATTCCTGAAAGAATTATCTCTCTCCCTTTCTCTCTACCTCCCTTATTTAATTGTATAACTCAATGGCCTGAGTGCCATGGTATAATAAGAATCTTTTAAAAGCAGTAGAAAAATAAATAATAATTATGTAATGTGGTAGAGGTGTTAGCTAATGCTGTATATCATATTGTAACATATAAATGTATCAAATCAACATGCTACTTATCTTAAACACAATATTCTATGTCAGTTATATCTCAATAAGAAAATGAAAATCAACCAATTTGTAAGTCACCTAAAACCATTTGTGTAGTAGACATGGTGAAAATTTGAAATAAACAAATAAATAGTAATAAGAAATCTAAGACTGCAGGGCACAAATACCAAGAAAACAAAGAATGCATGTGACCCGTCATAAATACAATTAGGAACATTAACAGTTGCTTAGCAAGGGATATTTAGACATTGAATGCAAATGAAAGTGAAATAATAAGACTTAACTTTTCTGAAATGGTAGCAATTACCATGGAAATGCAGAGAAGGAAATGGCAACCCACTCCAGTACTCTTGCTTGGAAAATCCCATGGACAGAGGAGCCTGGTAGGCTATAGTCCTTGGGGTTGCAAAGAGTCGGACACGACTGAGCGACTTCACTCACTTCACTCACTTCATACTTTATCACTGGAGAAGGAAATGGCAGCCCACTCCAGTACTCTTGCCTGGAGAATCCCATGGACAGAGGAGGCTGGCAGGCTGTGGTCCACGGGGTCGCAGAGAGTCGGACACGAATGAAGTGACTGAGCACGAGCACCATGGAAATGTGTAAAAACAGTTGTAATGAGATGATCAGTTTTTATTTTCTTCGAACACATTTGTAGATTTTCAATATTTCCTGAGTGATTTTCCCACTCTAAACCTACACTAAAAACTTGCCATGAGGAAGGATTAGGCAGTAAAAGCAATTCTTTGCTCCAAAGATGCTTCTTAGTAAATTCAAAGAGCAAACTTGTTACTGGATGGATTCATTAATATGTGTCTTATGATGGCTTTTGTTATATCAACTTTAAAGTCACTATTAATTTAGAGCATCCAAAATTATTGCTCCTTTTTATAGAGAACCAAATCATAGCTATACCCAACCTTTGTGACATTAACAACACAGTCCAGTGCATCATCTTTTTCTGGAAATAAGTTTTGTTGGAACATTGCTGTACCAATTGGTGACATTTTCATCTATGGCTTCTTTTTCACTACAGTGCCAGAGTTGAGTAGTTGTGATAGAGACATGGCATTCAGAGTCCAAACTATTTACTATCCACTCTTTTACAGAAAGTATTTGCTGACTCCTGATTTAGACGATTTTGGAAATAGAGCCTTCAATTGTTTTCAGTGATAATTGTTTTAGGATATTTTTCTTTTTTTAATTCCAAGAACAGAAGAAAACAACCATTGCCTTTCTGTTTAGCAAACATATTTTGAACAGGAAGACAGCATATTCCAGTCTGAACAGGAAGTTTCAGCTTCAGCATCAGTCCTTCCAATGGATATTCAGGACATATTTCCTTTAGGATGGACTGGCTGGATCTCTTCCAGTCCAAGGGACTCTCAAGAGTCTTCTCCAATACCACAGTTTAAAAGCATCAATTCTTCAGTGCTCAGCTTTCTTTATAATCCAACTCTCACATCCATACATGACTACTGGAAAAATCATAGCTTTGACTAGATGAACATTGGTTGGCAAAGTAATATCTCTGCTTTTTAATATGCTGTCTAGGTTAGTCATAGCTTTTCTTCCAAGGAGCAAGTGTCTTTTAATTTCATGGCTGCAGTCACCATCTACTGTGATTTTGAGCCCCCCAAAATAAAGTCTGTCATTGTTTCCACTGTTTCCCCATCCATTTGCCATGAAGTGATGGGACCGGATGCCATCACCTTAGTTTTCTGAATGTTGAGCTTTAAGCCAACTTTTTCACTCTCCTCGTTCACTTTCATCAAGAGGCTCTTCAGTTCCTCTTCGCTTTCCACCATAAGGGTGCTGTCATCTGCATATTTGATGTTATTGATATTTCTCCTGGCAATCTTGATTCCACCTTGTGCTCTATCCAGCCTGGCATTTCACATGATGTACTCTGCATATAAGTTAAATAAGCAGGGTGACAATATACAGCCTTGAATTGGCTCCATACCAGTTTTGATTATGTACGTGACATTATGCCAAGATATTTACATAAATTAATTCTCATGTTATTGCTTAGAGATTGATATTGTTAGTTAAAATTATTGTTTTGATGGCCCCAAGTAATGGTCTCCTTTTGTGTTGTAACTTTGTAGTTTCCATTTAATTTGACTCTGAGCTAATCCTGTGAATTACTTTAGTGGAAGTAACACTTTTTGCTAATTATGTCCTCATGCTCTTAAAGCCCTGCCATTGGCATGAGCACTAATCCAGGCTGAGAGACCATACACAGCAGGGTTGAATAACCCAATAAAAGCTCCCTAGACCAGTCAATCCTTAGCTAACCTACCAGCTAAGAATGCATCCTGCATAAGTCATGCTGAGATCAGTCATGGCCAGAGCGTCAGACCACCTCAGACAACACATAGGGTCATGAGAAATAAAAAAAAAATGATTACTGTTTTATGGTGCTAAGTTTCTGGGTGATTTGTTACACAGCAAGAACTGATGTAGTATTGTTTTACAGTCCAGTTTTTAGACAAGTAAGTTGAAGAATTAGATTAAATAATTTGATGAAGAATGCACAGATGGTTAGTGGAGAAGGCAAGTTAGTAACCAGTAATCAAATCCCAGAGCCTTTAAGAGCATTAAGTTCAGGGTGACCCTAGAAAGAATAGCAAGGAGAGATAAGGAGGCCTTCCTCAGTGATCAGTGCAAAGAAGTAGAGGAAAATAATAGAATGGGAAAGACTAGAGATCTCTTCAAGAAAACTAGAGATACCAAGGGGACATTTCATGCAAAGATGGGCTCAGTAAAGGACAGAAATGGTAGGGACCTAACAGAAGCAGAAGATATTAAGAAGAGGTGGCAAGAATACACAGAAGAACCGTACAAAAAATATCTTCATGACACAGATAGTCACGATGGTGTGGTCACTCACCTAGAGCCAGACATCCTGGAATGTAAAGTCAAGTGGGCCTTAGAAAGCATCACTATGAACAAAGCTAGTGGAGGTGATGGAATTCCAGTTGAGCTATTTCAAATCCTGAAAGATGATGCTGTGAAAGTGCTGCACTCAATATGCCAGCAAATTTGGAAAACTCAGCAGTGGCCACAGGACTGGAAAAGGTCAGTTTTCATTCCAATCCCAAATAAAGACAATGCCAGAGTAAGCTCAAACTACCGCACAATTGCACTTATCTCACACACTAGCAAAGTAATGCTCAAAATTCTCTAAGCCAGGCTTCAGCAATACGTGAACCATGAACTTCCAGATGTTCAAGCTGGATTTAGAAAAGGCAGAGGAACCAGAGATCAAATTTCCAACATCCGTTGGATCATTGAAAAAGCAAGAGAGTTCCAGAAAAACATCTGCTTTATTGACTCTGCCAAAGCCTTTGACTGTGGGGATAACAATATACTGTGGAAAATTCTGAAAGAGATGGGAATACCAGACCACCTGACCTGCCTCTTGAGAAATCTGTATGCAGGTCAAGAAGCAACACTTAGAACTGGACATGGAACAACAGACTGGTTCCAAATAGGAAAAGAAGTACGTCAAGACTGTATATTGTCACCATGCTTATTTAACTTATATGCAGAGTACATCATGAGAAATGCTGGGCTGGAGGAAGCACAAGCTGGAATCAAGATTGCCAGGAGAAATATCAATAACCTCAGATATGCAGATGACACCACCCTTATGGCAGAAAGCGAAGAAGAACTAAAGAGCCTCTTGATGAAAGTGAAAGAGGAGAGTGAAAAAGTTGGCTTAAAGCTCAACATTCAGAAAACTAAGATCATGGCATCTGGTCCCATCACTTCATGGCAAATAGATGGAGAAACAGTGGAAACAGTGGCTGACTTTATTTTTCTGGGCTCCAAAATTACTGCAGATGGTGATTGCAGCCATGAAATTAAAAGACGCTTACTCCTTAGAAGGGAAGTTATGACCAACCTAGACAGCATATTGAAAAGCAGAGATATTTCTTTGTCAACAAAGGTCCGTCTAGTCAAGGCTATGGTTTTTCCAGTGGTCATGCATGGATGTGAGAGTTAGACTATAAAGAAAGCTGAGCACCGAAGGATTGATGCTTTTGAACTGTGGTGTTGGAGAAGACTCTTGAGAGTTCCTTGGACTGCAAAGAGATCCAACCAGTCCATCCTAAAGGAAATCAGTCCTGAATATTCATTGGAAGGACTGATGCTGAAGCTGAAACTCCAATATTTTGGCCCCCTGAAGTGAAGAGCTTACTGATTTGAAATGACCCTGATGCTTGGAAAGATTGAGGGCAGGCGGAGAAGGGGACAACAGAGAATGAATCGGTTGGATGGCATTACCGACTCAATGGACATGAGTTTGAGTAGACTCCGGGAGTTGGTGATGGACAGGGAGGCCTGGCATGCTGCAGTCTATGAGGTCGCGAAGAGTCGGACACGACTGAGAGACTAAACTGAACTGAACTGAAGATCAGGGTAAGTGGGACTGTATCTGAAATGGCCACATGTGAGGACTCCTTCTTATTTTTTACTGGTGAAATATGGTTGTAAGATGTTAGAGAGAATCCTATTACCACCTCATCTGTAAGAGTCAGTAGTGCAGAGACTAGACAAGCAATAGTGTTATCTGACTGAGAGACTGACTGATAAAGCAATATGTTCCATTGCTGCAGTAGTAATAAAACTCCTGAAATGGTCTGTAAAGCTCAGCAGCCGACGGCGAAAAGTAGAGGAGCCTCATGGAGATGCAGAGACATCTGAGAGAGGTGCTGGAGCTAATAAATCAGAATTAGATACTTGGGGCTGAGAAACTTGTTTTGATGTTTTACTTAGCAGAAATTTGTCAACAAATTTCACCATTATTTTGAGTAAAAGCGCATACCTTAATACACTCAATATGACGTAATAGATAGGAGACAGAGTACAGAAAGATTTCCTTATTGTTTTCTTTATGATTGCCAGGGCATGTTTTCATTGCCTTTATGAAAAGTTTTAATTGCATCTCTGTTTCCCATATATTGGAAATTTTGTGGGCAGTGAGTACAGTGGTGGAGAATGAGAAGAGAGGTTCAGACCGCAGAAATGTGGGCAGAAGGGAGAAAACAACAGATGAAGCTAAAGAGACAGCCATGGCCTACCTCCTAAGTAGAACCAAACAATGCACCTTGTACAGTGTTGTAACTTCCTTTGTGGATTTAACAGGAAATTAGAACCTAGATTTTGTTTAAAACATGAAACAATATCTGATGAAAAGAATGATTTTATTTTTAGCAGTGAAAACCAAAAAACTAAAGACACTTCAAATATCTACTGACTAAAACTTGAATAAATAAAGTGTGGTATTTATCCAATGGGATAGAATTCAGCAGTGAAAATAGAATAAACTATTTAAGAAAACAAAAATCAAAGTATTTTAAGAAAACAAGATAGATAGCAAATGAATGTATGATTGCATTTATTAAAAAGTTAGTAAACACATAAAGATTAATATAGTTGATTAGGTATATAGACATGTGATAAAACTATCAAAAAAAAAAAGTAATGGGCTATCTCTGGATGTGGAATTTCTCTTTCAGAGAAGTGCTTGGTGGTCTTCAAAGCAGTGGTAATTAATTTTTGTTAGGAGGAAAATGTACCCGTGTTCATTTGTAAATACTATGTATACCTTGCATATAAGGTACAGAGTGTAGAATCCACATGTAATAACTTAAGATAGTATCCTCTCAACAAATCTATTAGCACGTTTCTTCCCATAATAAACTAAAATTTCCCTTAGTTCACATTGCTTTCATATAAAATGGTGTCATTGACGTTGTGTGAGTGACAGTGGAATTAGGGCACTTCACCAATTTTAAAAAAGTACCTGTAAAACCATTTTTGACCTACAAACACTGAACTGAAAGTACATTGGGATAGAAGTCCATTTTGATTCTTGCATGTCAAGGACATCATAATAATTTAGTTTTCTTTGAGACATCTTGAAAATGAAAGTGATAGAATATTGAATTAAAAAGAGCAAAAGACATGAGACAGGACATTAGCAGATTCAGTATTCATTTAAAAATGGAAATACTTCCCGTAATACAGCTAGATTTTTACATCCTAATAAACTTATGACAAGTGTTCTTTGTTACCTTCAAAAATTGTAAAACTCTATTTCCTGGACACTGAAGTGTCCTGCTCTGAGAGCCACTAGGAGGTGACAGAAGTAGCTGCATAAATAATGACGTTTGCACTTGCTCCCAAATTGCTAATAACACTGCGTATAGGTTAAATATTCATAATTCTGTGACAAGTTTTCCTCTTGTTTTTTTTTTTTTTTCCTGTGTCTTTAATGGATCTTTACTGTTTCTCTCTCAAAAGCATGTTTGTGTTAATTGCTCAGTTGTGTCTGACTCTTTGTGACCCCATGGAGTGTAGCCCACCAGGCTCCTCTGTCCATGGGATTCACCAGGAAAGAATACTGGAGGGGTTGCTAGTTCCTTATCCAGGGGATCTTCCCGACCCCTGAATCAAACCCTGGTCTCCCAAATTGCAGGCAGATTCTTCACCGTCTGAGCCACCAGGGAAGCCCTCTCAGAAGCATAAAGAAAAGCTAACATATACATACTCCCACACTCACTCACACCTGAGGAAACTGGGCAAAAGTGCTGGCATATTCAGGGATGAGCACAGGTCTTATCAGGCACTGGAAGTTGAACCAGACTGCTTGACAAATCTGGTAGAAAAGCATCCTTACCCTCAATGCAATGTCTATGGAATTTGTGAGTGCGCCCCCTGGTGGTTCAGTCAGTAAAAAATCTGCCTGCAATGCGGGAGACCTGGGTTTGATCCCAGAGTTGGGAAGATCCCCTGAAGGAGGACATGGCAACCCACTCCAGTATTCTTGCCTGGAGAATCCCCACGGACCGAGCAGCCTGGCGGGCTGCAGTCCGTGGGGTCGCAAAGAGTCAGACACAACTGAATGTCTAAGCACACACCCTCAATGAAATTTTTATGGAATCTGTAACTTCTCTTTGGATAAGTCCAATGTCTTTCAAGAGCAGGGGGAAGTGAAAGTGAAAGTTGCTCAGTCGTGTCCGACTCTTTGTGACCCCATGGACTATACAGTCGATGGAATTCTCCAGGATAAAATACAGGAGTGGCTAGCCTTTCCCTTCTCCAGGGGATCTTCCCAACCCAGGGATCGAACCCAGGTCTCTCGCATTGCAGTTGGATTCTTTATTAGCTGAGCCACAAGGCAAGCCCAAGAATACTGGAGTGGGTAGCCTATCCCTTCTCCGGGGATCTTCCCAACCCAGGAATTGAACTGGGGACTCCTGCATTGCAGGTGGATTCTTTACCAACTGAGCTATGGGGGAAGCTCAAAAAGGCTAAAAGTGAAAGTCGCTCAGTCATGTCTGACTCTTTGCAACCCCATGGACTATACATTCCATGGGATTCTCCAGGCAAGAATACTGGAATTGGTAGCTTTTCCCTTCTCCAGGGGATCTTCCCAACCCAGGGATCGAAACCAGGTCTCCCACATTGCAGGCAGATTCTTTACCAGCTGAGCCGCAAGGGAAGGCCAAGAGCAGGGTAGGACGCACTAATAAGAAACATATGGGACAGGATGAGGATCAAAATTCTGGGGACAGAATTCTGAGAGCCTCAAGCATTCCATACTATCTTAAACTCCTTCCAGCTTCAATTTTGAAATCAGAAGGTGGAAGGAAAAAAGGTACTGGGAGGGCAGAGGGATATTTTATAATGTTTCTCTTTTGATGGATTACCTGCTCTCTGGTACAGCAACTGAGAGAGACCACAAGGTTACAAGGAACATAAAGTGAAGGAGAGCATTGGCATTTCCTGAATTCTGCACAGGTCCTGCCGCTTTGATACATGACTGCCCCACACAAGGCCATCAGTTCTCTGTGCAGCTTCACGCGGAGTGGAATATGCGATTTGTGTGATTATAGTTATCATCATTGCATCAAGCCGAACAATATTTTTAGCTCTGTGAACTAGAGGGAGGTGAAGCACCAGAGGGGTTGGATTCAGACTGACAAAGGAGTGGAGAGGGAGAGGTTTGGAAATTCTTTTTATTCTCTTTTCTGCTGGTTTCCAATTCTTAATAATGGACTGCGTATCTGGGCTGTCATCTACTAGATTCAGGATCAGTGGCAAACGGGCCAAGGAATCTACTTCTTATAAGAGGTCCCAGGTGACAGTGAGGAAATTTTTAAAATGGTGCAAAATCAGATACATTATGAGGTTGAGAGTGAAAGTTAGTCACTCAGTTGCAATCCCATGGACTATATCCTGCCAGGCTCCTCTGTCTAGGAAACTCTCCAGACAGGAATACTAGAGTCGGTTGCCATTTCCTTCTCCAGGGAATCTTCCCAACCCAAGGATTCAACCCACATCTCCTGCATTGCAGGCACATTGTTTACCATTTGAACCACCAGGGGAAGCCCTACTCTGAGGTGAAATCCCCTGAAAACATCTATCTCTTTACTCTGAGAAACCTGATGTGTATCGGTTAAACTTTCTGATTTTGTGAGATGATTGTGTATGTTTCTTGAGCAATATGAGTTTGTTTGGTTCCCCTGCCCTTAGTAAAGTATAATAGGTATCAATCAATAAATATAGATTTAATTCTGAGGGTATGCATACTCTGAGTAAGATCATGGCTACATTTTAGATGCTCTTGGATACTAGCTTGTCTACATGGCATCTGGGAAGCTGGAGGTGCAATGTACTCCTGTAATGTCATGATAAATGTATAAAGGAGGCTCAAGCATAAACCTAAATTTTTCAGTCATTTGCTCTATTATCTTAGATTGTGATTTAAGAAAATGTAGTATAGATTTATTCAATGGTGCATCTCCTAGAAGTAAAATAAAGCCCCTGCTTCTCTCTTTAGAACATGGATCTTATTGACAGTGGCTTTATTGGCATAACTTCCCCAGTTACAGGGACTAAATTTTAGTTTGGGACATGAGTTTCAGATAGATCAAGAGGATTTTTTTCTCTGTGCATTGCTGAGTTTTCCTGTTCTATAAGAAGAATGAATTTTATTAGTAAAATGGAGATTGAAGTTAAATTTTGGAAAATAAAAGTCTCTGAATTGGTAAAAGTCAAAGAACACTCTAAATGTTGGACTTTGACTGAATCAATTTAAGCTGACTATCCTCAGTATGGGAATAGTCTTTCATGAGCCACTGACCTGCATGTCAGCATGCATGTTTTTTTTTCCCCAGTAACATTTCAAAGAGTCCTACTGAGGACTTCATAGGGACAATTAGGATATAGATAATGGGGGATTTCAATAAGAAAAATTTATGTCATTTGAAAACATCTATCGTATGAATGTTTGAAAATTCAAATGAAACAATATTCTTGAGACATTATAACATTAGGTAACTTGAAAATACATGATCTGAACTTGTTTTGCTGGATAAATAAATGAAGATGAATTAATTTCAAAGACTGAATTTTTGTATTTAAGTAGATGAATTCAAAGGACAAAATTTAAGTAGAATATTGACATTATGGTAATGCTAGTGATATGTACTACAAGCTTAGAGGAACATTCCAACAATCATAGCATAGTCAATTATGTAATAGTTGAAAGCTGTGGCCACAGTGCCAGATAAGGTATAAAATAAATTTTATTTTTTAAATTTTTTGTGTGTATTATATATAATACATCAAATTGTAATTGATTCATAGATAATAATTAGAAGGAAGGATATAGGGCCTTGAGCTTCCTACACCTGGTTCGAGGTGTGAGGATATAAGCAGCGAACAAAGGGAAGTTCCTGCTATCACAGAACTCATACTGTCATGTACAATAGACAATACATTATGTAATATGTCCAATGATGAAAAATACTATGAATAAAACTAATAAAATAAGATGAGGGGATGGGAAGTGATGCAGAAGGTGCTATTTTGTGTAGACTGGGTAGGGAGTAACGAATGTATCTGAATAAATAAGGGGACATTTCAGCAGAAATCTATTTAAAATGGGTGAGCCAAGAAAATACCTCCAAGAATAACTTTGTAGGCAGAGGATGCATAAGTCCAGAGGCACTGAATGGAAGCATGCCTGGCATTTTTAACATCAAAGAGGCCATGGAGGATGGGATAGACTTTGAGAAGGAAGGTAATGTGGGATATAAAATCAAACAGGGTAGTAGAAGGTCAGATTACAGGGAGGTTTGATGGCCATAATGTTCTGAGTGACATGGAAGGTTGTTGGAAATTTTGAGCAGAGATGATGCTCTGTTTCATGATTAACAGTATGGTGCAGGCTACTGTGTGGATGATAGATCATAGCAGGAAAGAAGTGGAAGCCAAGAAGCCAACTGTGGAGCCAATAGACAGTTCAGTAAGGGATGACATAGCTTTCTGGATTTCTGGCTAAGTACTTCTTGGATACATAGAAGTCCTCACCTTTTCTGAATATTTTGTCTCTCATGAAATTTCTTTGGTAGCCTGAATGAAAGCCTCATTTCGTTACCATCCAAAGCAACTGTGAACAGAGATACCAACTCTGGCTTGAAATTATTAATATCTCCAACTTATTGCTTACGATGAAAAAAAGCATTAAAATTTTGATTAAAATAATCTTTCAATTTTATTTCCATCATTTTGCATATCATTCAGCCTTGCTGAAGAGACATTTAGAGAGAAAGAATATTAGCATTCATATGATTTACATTAAAGTCTGTTATACCTATTTAGTTCTAAGACTGATTTTTATTCTTATGATGTGGCAGAGAAAAGAACAAAAGGTTTTAGATTATGAATTTGGAATTGTTGAATCTCTTCTCTGCAGAAGGTGGTGTTACTTGTATGCAAGGGTCAAGTGAGTCCAGAAAACTAATGCAGAAAGAAGGACTTCCAAGAAAATGTATATCTAATTTTGAATCTCTCATGCAGCATTAAAAAAGAGAAAAGAAAACAAAGAGTGGAAAGTCGGAGATTAGATAGCAGAGTAGATTGTTTACTTTCCTTTGCATCTTGGATTTTTATTCTTTTCTTTTATCTCTGCAACCTTGAGGTTTTATTTGCACCCAGTTCATTTGTCTTTCTCCAGATTTAAAATTGAGGTGATGAAAAGCCTTAAAGCAAAAAATTGAGGTGATGAGATGGAATATTACCTGTGAGCTTCGGAACATCCATGAGTGACATGTGATAGTTGCCTGGGAAACTGGAGATGAAATTCTACAGGCCTTTGAAATGCTTTACATTTGAGAATAAAGCTCAGCTGAAGTTTAAACAGCATACTGACAGAGAGTATTGATCTTTCACATTATCTGTTAGGACATTTGAGCTGCAGATAACAGAAAACCCCCAACTCCAAGTGGTTTAACCAACAAAGAAGTGTATTATCTAATATAGCTGGAAGTAAAGAGCTAGAATGTGCTCCAAGTGTGTTGTAATGAGAAGCCTAATATAATCAAGGATCCACGTCTTTTTCTTCTTTCTCCTCTGTTGTACTCAACTACCTCCTAGGGCTGATTGTCCTTATGGTTTCAAAATGGCTGCCAGTGACATCTTGAACAACATTAATTCTTATTAACTCCTGGCAGGAGAGGAAGGGGAAGATGTCTCCTTTAAACCTAGAAAATATTCCTTCTCTTCCATCTGATTGGGAAAACTTAATTCACAAGTCTGCCTCTAGAATAAGGAATGCCACGGTCTAACTGGCATACATCAAAATCCTCCTTGCGGACTAGATATATTGTCAATTTCTGGACTTTAAAAGGGATTTTACTAGGAAGAAAAAGGGGATAGGGGATTGGGAATTAGGTGTCATATATATCATACAATGGAGAGATAAGAGTTAACAACAGATTCTACACTGGAAAAAACTTTCAAAGGATGGAATCTGCCCCAAGTTTTGTTATTTTTTGTCCCTTGTTATCAACATTGTAGACATGTTTTTCCCTAAGGATGAAAACAGAAGTGGAGGGAATTCTGGTGAGTCCAGTTTCTTCTTTCTACAGTATTTTGCAGCACTTCGTTAAAGAGCTTAGAAGTAGTAATTTTAAAGCATAAGTGATTCTAAGGCCATTGTTCAGTATCCAAAAGTTAAAATCAATGAATACTTGTAATGTTATAATAGTAGTTTGTTGCTTATAATTTCCTATATTCTGAATTCTTAATTTAGAAAGAATGCTGATACTGATAATAACTTATTTCAGCATCTATATTAGATATATCTATAGATATAAATTTTACTAAACAGACAGGTCTTTTGAGACATTTTCTTTCTTTTTGGAATCATGAAGTTTTCTTCGTTAAAAGTAAGTTTAGCATATTAGAACCTAACCATGCAATAGCAGACATATGATAAACTTTGCTGTTTGCAATTTATTTATGAAGAATTTGTTAATTTTCTTTTGCTGTATAAAATTGCTCTCAACTTAGTGGCTTAAAGAAATACAAATGTATTACCTTACAGTTCCTGTAAGTCAGAAGCCTGCACACAACATAGCTAAGGTTCTCTGCTCAGTGTTTCACACGGTTATAATCAAGGCTGCAACCAAGTGTTGATCATACTGTCATTCTTGTCTGAGGCTCCACATCCTCTTTCAAGCTCACTAAGCTTGTTGGCAGAATTCAGTCCCTTGTAGCCATAGGAATGTCCCCACTTTTAAATAATGTTGCCAAGGATCCCTTTTGGCTCCTAGATTCTGCTCACTGTTCCTTACTAGTACCTCCTTTTTTCCCAGAACAACAGGAGCATGTCTCTGACTTCTTGTGTCTCTAGACACAAATCTAAGGATGCATGTGATTAAGTCAGGCCCACTTGATAATCTATCCTAGTGTCAGATGATGGGATTTTAATTTGACTTGCAAAATCCCTTTTCAGTAGTACCTAGAAATGAAGACCTGGGAGAAAGTTTGTGTACACTAGGGAGCGTCCACACCTAAAGGCTGGACTACCATCTCTCAATGAAAGATTCAAGTATTTTTTTGCTTGGGTCTTATGTGCTGGACACTAAATACTTCAAAAGAACTATACCTCTCTCCTCTCCTTTCCCTCTAGATAGACACAAATTGGTTGAATTCTCCCTTCAGGAAAAATATATATAAAGAATTATCTCCATAGGTTAGAAGGGCAGGGTGAGAAGGAAGAGGAAAGTAATGAAAAAAATAGCATTATGTCTGAAGAAAATGAGGAAAAATGTATTTGAGAAGTTGTGAGAAGAAACAAATAACAATCAAAAAAACAAGCATCCATGAGAGAGTAGAGAGTTGGTGTCAGGGATTTATGGGTTTGAGATAAAATTAGAACAAAAGAAAGCTTTATAGGAGAATGAAAATATGGAAAAGCAAGGTTGGGAGATCAGAGTTGAAAGTGATAATAAGAATGGCGTTCATGCCATGGATTTGCTTTGAACAAGGCACTCTGCTTCTTTTTCCTAAATGGTTTCCTGTGGTGAAGGAAGGCTGATGGCCACACATATTTGTGTATATATCTTGATCTTGTTAACAGTATTTCTCAACACTCACTTTGTTATAGTCTGGCTGCTGCTTTGAGGAGCCAGACAAAGCAGATGATATTACACTTAATAAACACATATGAAGGCCAGAAATATAGCTACAGACAAAAGAAATTTAAAATAACCCAAGGTAGTCATGTAGTCTCCTTGCAACAAACTGTTTGGACAAGAAAATGAAAATGTATATAACTCAGTGTGTTTTTTCTTCTTTTTCTTTTTCAATATACTAACAAGGATGAATATAATTTGAAAATGACTTTGTAAATCCATTCCCCTCAGAGCACCATAGAGTAAAGAAATATTCCATATGGATACCAACTGTTCTTAGTTACTAAACAGAGCTGATCAAATAAAGTTAATGACAGAGGGTTGGCTGAGCTGACTTTCAGTAGCATGTTTGTGTGTGTGTGTGTGTGTGTGTGTGCAAAATCTAGTACAGATGTATTCTAAATATCTGTCCTTTAAGCAGGCCATATGCATCTCTTTTAAAATAAATTGTGAACTATTGCAGAACTATTGTGAACTATTTTTTTTTTCATTTTAAGAAGAAGGAGCATATATCACAAATGCAAGAGATTTTGTTTTGGCTTCTGATTTTTTGCTGCTCCCGAACCTTTGTTTTTAACTCCATAACCGAAGGGCCTTGGCAGAGGTTGAGAGTTCCTATGACACCATCAGTCATTAGCAAACAAGATGAGCAAGTATGCCAGGCTGCTCCTAATGTCCTCTGTGAAGGTTCACTTTTCTCTTTGATTGTACGCTGTTGCCATGAGGTTATGCTGCAACTCATTTTCATTTTCTTTGGGGAATTATGATAGTGCTACAAAGAAGAGAGGTGAAGTGGAAGAAACAGCTCTCTTTCCCTCTCTGCCAAGAAGCTTTAGAGAATAGCAGAGGGGTGATTCAGAAACCAGCATTCTTGTGGCTCTGATGCTCATTCTAGTTAAGTGACTACTTGTTTGGACTTGGTAAAACGTCTCCCCAAGAATGAAGTGTTTTTCTGAGAAGAAAGGCATACATATATTTGTAGAATTGTTGATAACAGCTGCCAAAGACAGCAGTGATTGCAAGATTATTAACCTAAAAGGAAGACAAAATTTAGGCTAATTATTTTTTACATGTTTTATCATTTTATTAGGAATAATTCCAAATGGGTTATGAAGAAAACTTATTAATTGAGTTTGATGAGTTTTCCAAAAATGCTTAATGAAGATATGTTCACCAATAAACAATAAAACTTCAGCAGAACTATCATATACTGGGCAAAGAGTCAGGCTGATACTAAAAGCAACAGGCAACATAAAAAAGATACAATATAAAGGAAGACAATCTGCTGAGGATTAAAAATCATCTCCATATGCACTCTTTGCATCTAGCACAGAACTAATTACCTATCAAATCCAAACCATACCAGGGTAAGCTTGGCTGATAGAAGTCAGGAATCAATAATGTGGGGAGAAATAGAAGTTCCTCAGTGCAAGATCTGAATAGTGTTTTGGAGCATTTCCCTGGCTGGTACAAGAAGTATTTAAAAAATCTTAATTTTTGAATTAATTTATTAACTAAGTCACCAACATTGATCTCAGGTTTGTGCACCTACTTTTCATCCTGGCTTCTAGATCTGACTCCTTCTGGTATGTGTTACCATTCAAGGATTACTAAGCATCACTTCTCTCATCAAGTCCTCAGATAAAAGAAATGCCTGTGTTCCATTCCCCATGTTTTTCAGGTTGAAGTGTTTGTTACTAGAATACCAGAATGCAGTGACACTTTGCTGTTTTTCGAATATGTGTGGCTTTTCAAAATGCAGTTCATGAAAGCTTCCAGCTTCTGAAGTGGTGATATTTTTCTTCACAAGGGATCAGTAGTCCTGTGATTCTTTGGTTCAGGAAAACTTGCCACATCATTGCAAATTATGACTTAAAAATACTGAAGGCAATCTTGTCAAGAGGAAGTAGTTTTTTCTGTTACTTGAACTTCATCTTGGTGGGTCTCAACTCTAATTAAGACTAGCATGGGTGATTCTAGTTTGAAAAGATCACAGTTATAACAAGGCCTATATATATACTTTCATTTTGTTATGTCTCTACACGCAGTTGCTATTGAAATTTCCTGGGAGAATATACTAGAAGGGCTAAGATCAATGTACCAGTTTATTGATAGCAGTTCTTAAAATCTTAACATATATAGCTCTTGAGGAAAGAAAGTGATTTAATGCATAATAGGATTCGCTAATGCATAAGTAGGATCAAAATTAGCTACTTCTAGCTTGTTAAGACTCCAGTACTCTTGCCTGGAAAATCCCATGGACAGAGGAGCCTGGTAGGCTACAGTCCATGAGGTCGCTAAGAGTCGGAATGACTGAGCGACTTCACTTCCACTTTTCCCTTTCATGCACTGGAGAAGGAAATGGCAACCCACTCCAGTATTCTTGCCTGGAGAATCCCAGGGACGGCAGAGCCTGGTGGGCTGCCGTCTATGGGGTCGCACAGAGTTGGACACGACTGAAGCGACTTAGCAGCAGCAACTTGTTAGGAAATTAGAATTTCACTTGAGAGTAAAACTTACTTCAAATATAAAATAATAATAGTGCTATCATCGTTCATTCTTTTTCTGAAATTTGTGAATGTAAATACATGACTTGATCATGTTTTCAGAGAAAGTTCTTATGAGTGACATTTTTGTTTGTTGATATAGTATATCTTCATTTGACAAACCAAGTTGCTAAGCCCATATTAATGGGTTAAAACTGATTTTTTAATTACGTCTGGAATGCAAGAGTAAATTAAGAATTTATTAAATTAATTGGGCTATTTTATTCAAATGCTTCCAGAGTGATTATCATGATACCTAAGTAATCAGACTCAATCTAAATAAATTAATTCATAAAATACTAGCCTAATACGTGGCTTAATGGAAGCATTTCATTAATACTGTCAGGAACAAGGAGAAAAGTTTCAAGGCTTTTTAAAGAGGTAAATGTAGTCAATGCATTGTGGCTGGTACTGGCATTTACCAAGTTAAGGAAGCTATGACACCGATTAGAAAAGGAGTGATGATAACGCTCCCTGCTTTACTGAGAGTTTTAAGGCTCCCCACAAGCAGGTACTCATTTTCCATCTTTTATATTTCTAAAAGCACTCTGTAATTTCTCTCTCTTTTCCATTTGTCAATCTGTGAGAAAGAAATAATATTTTTTAACCAAGGCTGATCCTTCTGTTTGTGCTTTAATCGTACTCATTGTTTTATCTTCTCTGAAGCTTTGATTTATCAAATATGGCCTTTAAAATTATTTGTCTCTCTCTATATATTTCTTTAATTTTTCATTTCCAACTATTTTATTCCCTTATGCCTGAAAATATGTTTCCAATGAGCAACAACCAACCAAACCCCCTGATAAAAATAAACAAAAATACACATTTCTCTGAATTTTGTTGCCCACAAACCACTTATAGTTTTATCATTTTTTCCATTTTCTTTTAGAAATATTAGAAAATGAATATACCCTTGGTGCCTTGTCTTCCACATAGTTGACTTATTTTGTATATTTAGAATTCTGTACCTAATGAAGCTGTCATTTCAAAGATTACTAAACAATTTGAACTAAAAATTTTATTTCATTCCTCTTCTGTTCTGATTTCCAATGTTGAAAGCTTTTCTTGAAACATTTTATTGTCCAATGTTCATTAATGTTCAATGTTTAATGTTCAGATGTTCATTATTTGCATCTTAATTTTTTCCTTCTCATTTTTTATTTTTTTTAAAGACAAGTTTAGTATTTTGTAAGAAATTACTAAGTTAAATTTAAAAAAAATCTGTCAAGTACTGCAGTAATGGAATAAATAAGATTCCATAAATAAATAAGTAAATTTATGTATTCTATAAATAAATAAGTAAATGGAATAAATAAATAAGATTTTTAAAGTTCAATGTTTAAAACATATTTATATTAAAAATGACTGAGTTAGAAGACATTAAATAATGTGGATACACACCAGGAGGGGTTTAGGTAATGAAAGGTCCATCATTTTCACTATAAGAAATAAAGACCATAGTCTGAACTTAATGACCAGTGAAAGCCTTAGGTCTTGTAATAATATTCCTAGCTCCAAAGGGTCATTATGGGGGAATCTTCTTTATGGTACTAGCTGAAATAAACATATGGCAGTTGGAGAATTTTACTCTGTGACCTCAATGTCGTGTTAAAAAGAAAGCACTCTTTTTTTAAAAAAAAAAAAGCTTTTTGTTTTACATTGGAGTATAGCTGATCAACAATTTCGTGATAATCTCAGGCGGACAGCAAAGGGACTCAGCCAAACACACACCTGTATCCATTCTCCCCCAAACTCCCCTCCCATCTAGGCTGCCACATAACATGAAGCGGAGATGGGGAAGAACAAAAGTCCCAAATAATTTGGTGACACTGGAAATTCTATTGACCTATTAAGGAGAATTTTTTTTAAAAAATAAAATTAATCCCCTTGTCTGACTGAACTGGTATTCTTTCAGTTACAAAGTCAAAATTTCCTGTAAAAACTTCCTTCCTTGTAAACAGACACAATATAGATAAACAACTGTGATATTTCACCTCAGATACAGCTATATACCAATATTTAGGAGAAAAGGTCTTAGATAATTTCTTCATTTTTAGATAACCTAAGTCCTTGAAAATAGCACTAATACCTCTGACTGACTGGGTATCTACAACAGCAAAGTGAATATAAGTTTTGAAAATGATAAGAGGTTTCTCAAAGAAACTAGTGTTTCCAGTTAAACAGATACAGTTACTTTACTGAAAAGTCTAACAGTCATTGGCAGAACTTGCTTTGGGTCAACCTCTAGCTACCAATTTTCTTTCACAAATTGTACCAAGTGTCTACCCATTTTCTTCTGTATGGTCTCTGAACCTAGATGACTTTGTCTGAAATATGGAATCACTCAGACTCCATGTAAATTTTAGTGTATTTAGAAACAACAGTCTGTATGAATAAATAAAATGAATTTTCAGGATAAAATGAAATATCCACAAAAGAGGTTAAATTAAAAACAATGGAGAAAATAAGAGAAAATATAATATCAAAAAATAATACAGATGTAAAGCAGACAGCTTCCTACTCATGCCACATGATATGCCTTCATTAAAGTGTACTCTTTCTGGTTGGTATGAGCAGCCCAGATAGAGAAAGCAGAAACCATGAACTCTAAGGCAGCAGAGACACAAGCCAAGCAGAAGGCCCATCCTAATTCACCAGACACGTTCTCAGGCAGCTGTTGTTTCTGGTGGAGTAGTACAACCCACGGAGCTCAGTGTCACATATCATATAACTCTGTCCTTTCTGGTGGGTTATGTTGTTGTTCAGTCACTAAGTCATGTCCAACTCTGCAACCTCAGAGCATGCCAGGCTTCCTTGTGCTCCACTATCTCCCAGAGCTTGCTCAAGTTCTAGTGGGCTATACCAGTATGTGTTGGGTAGAGTGTTACACTGTCTCCACAATCCCAATATATATATATTTCCATTATATCGGAAAAGTGCATCTTTGCAAGTCTTTTCATCTGCATCATCACTAGCAGTCATTTCAGATGCTTTTGTTCAAATTTATGGAATTTTCTTGAACTGAACATGGATACTCATACCAGAAGTCTGTGCCAATTGAGGCTGCCATGTAGATGGTAGAAATGAGGCTAAGCCCACCAACAATTACAAATGGTGTAACACAACGGTTATCCATTCTGGCATTCAGAATGCTAGCCCATCCTCCTTCGCGGGCAGCTTCACCCTCAGGCTCAAACCACAGCACCCTACTCTCCCTGCCCCTCCTCTGAGCACTTCCCTACAGAGCCTGCTTCCTCCATGACTTCCCCTCATCCATCTCCATCTTCACCCCCGTCCCAAGCCTAGCACTGGACTGCTTCCTAAATTTCTGAATTCACTATTTCTTCCCTCTTACCTTCCTAACTTTCAAAGCTCTAGCTCTGCCTACTACCCAGAGAGGAATTAAATGAAAGTCCTGACTTTGGTTTCATTTCACTATGCTCTACATTTTTTTTCTTGGTGACCATATGAATTCCCTTAGTCACAAATTCATTTTTATTCTATTGAGTCCCAAGTTTGTTTACTGATGATCTAACTTATTCCTAGGATGCTAACCTTCATTTTTAGAGACGAATAACTTGCTTATACCACAATTTCAGAAATCTAAAATTTAAATGGATTCACAATATCTAAACTTAAACTTTTTTAATTTTTTAAAACATTTTTAACCTCTCAACATTCCCAAGATACTAACTTGAAATCACAGTGATAAAGTTTGCATCTTATTTCCTCTAACCTGGCATACCTGCTTAGATATCCTGTCTATAGATCAATTCTCCTGTGTTTCATTTATAGTTCTTTCTTTTCATGATTATAGCCAACATTTGAGTTCAAGATTTTGTTTCCTCCTAATATATTGCCTTATTTAATATGACAGTTATCCAATAAGGTTCCCTCTTACCAACAATGTGTCCTTCCCATTGCTTTATCTGAAATCCCATGAGATGATGGTGCCTTTCCCTGTTGTTCTCTTGATACTTCTCTCTCAATAAGTACTTTTTCATTTCCTATTCTACAGTTTGATAATATCACATTTTTGCCAAGAAGACTATGCATTTTTTATTTGTAAGCCAATTAAAGAAAAATTCTTTCCCCTACATTCATTTGCCATAATCATCAAAGCTACCATCATATCTGAAACGAAAACAACTTCTAAACTGTATTTTTTCCATTTTATAGATACATTCTCATTTAATTGTCAACAAATCTATGATATCACTATATTCCCCTTGTTAAATGGTAGAGCTGTAACTCAAAATGTTAGCTACTCAAGCCACAAAAAATTATCCTTTAGGGTAGGGAGTGTAACTGATCATGGTTCCAGCTGTTGGGCTCTGAAATCCATTTCCACTGTGCACCAAAGTCAGAGTTTCTAAGGGTTGTTCCTTGTCAATGACTGGGAGATACAGAACTCCTCTGACTAACAACTTTGCTCAAGGACTCCCAATTTTGTAGAAATTTTCAGAGCTACACTGCAATCTAAAACTTCCTTCCTTTCTTCTCTTTCTCTTTTACAGGAGGCAGACCTTAATCATGGTCGGACAACTTTCTTGACCTTTTCTGGCTCTCTCCTATTTTCTCTCATAGTCATTTACTTCGGTAAGCTCTATCAGGGCTAAATCTCTCTTAGTATGTGCTTCTCAGAAGACTCAGACTAACACAGTTCAGTTCAGTTCAGTCACTCAGTCATGTCCAACTCTTTGTGACCCCCTGAATCACAGCACGTCAGCCTCCCTGTCCATTACCAACTCCCGGAGTTTACCCAAACTCATGTTCATTGAGTCGGGGATGCCATCCAATCATCTCATCCTCTGTCGTCCCCTTCTCCTCCTGCCCTCAATCTTTCCAGCATCAGGGTCTTTTCCAATGAGTCAGCTCTTCGCATGAGCTGGCCAAAGTATTGGAGTTTCAGCTTCAACATCAGTCCTTCCAATGAACACCCAGGATTGATCTCCTTTAGGATGGACTGGTTGGATCTCCTTGAAGTCCAAGGGACTCTCAAGAGTCTTCTCCAACACCACAGTTCAAAAGCATCAGTTCTTCAGCGCTCAGCTTTCTTCCCAGTCCAACTCTCACATCCATACATGACTACTGGAAAAACCATAGCCTTAACTAGACAGACCTTTGTTGGCAAAGTAATGTCTCTGCTTTTTAATATGCTATCTAGGTTGGTCATAACTTTTCTTCCAAGGAGTAAGCGTCTTTTAATTTCATGGCTGCAATCACCATCTGCAGTGATTTTGGAGCCAAAAAAATAAAGTCTGACACTGTTTCCACTGTTTCCCCATCTATTTCCCATGAAATGATGGGACTAGATGCCATGATCGTAATTTTCTGAATGTTGAGCTTTAAGCCAACTTTTTCACTCTCCTCTTTCACCTTCATCAAGAGGCTCTTTAGTTCTTCTTCACTTTCTGCCATAAGGGTGGTGTCATCTGCACATCTGAGGTTATTGATATTTCTCCCGGCAATCTTGATTCCAGCTTGTGTTTATTCCAGCCCAGCGTTTCTCATGATGTACTCTGCATATAAGTTAAATAAGCAGGGTGACAATATACAGCCTTGACATACTCCTTTTCCTATTTGGAATCAGGCTGTTGTTCCATGTCCAGTTCTAACTGTTGCTTCCTGACCTGCATACAGGTTTCTCAAGAGGCAGGTCAGGTGGTCTGGTATTCCCATCTGTTTCAGAATTTTCCACAGTTTATTGTGATCCACACAGTCAAAGGCTTTGGCATAGTCAATAAAGCAGAAATAGATGTTTTTCTGGAACTCTCTTGCTTTTTGGATGATCCAGCAGATGTTGGCAATTTGATCTCTGGTTCCTCTGCCTTTTCTAAAACCAGCTTGAACATCTGGAAGTTCATGGCTCACGTATTGCTGAAGCCTGGCTTGGAGAATTTTGAGCACTACTTTACTAGCGTGTGAGATGAGTGCAATTGTGTGGTAGTTTGAGCATTCTTTGCCATTGCCTTTCTTTGGGATTGCAATGAAAATTGACCATTTCCAGTCCTGTGGCCACTGCTGAATTTTCCAAATTTGCTGACATATTGAGTGCAGCACTTTCATAGCATCATCTTTTAGGATTTGAAATAGCTCAACTGGGATTCCATCACCTCCATGGTCAGGGGCAGCGGCCGAGAGGAGCTACCCCTCATCCAAGGTAAGGAGCGGTGGCTGTGCTTTGCTGGAGCAGCCGTGAAGAGATACCACACGTCCAAGCTAAGAGAAACCCAAGTAAGATGGTAGGTGTTGCCAGAGGGCATCAGAGGGCAGACACACTGAATTCATAATCACAGAAAACTAGCCAATCTGATCACACAGATCACAGCCTTGTCTATCTCAATGAAACTAAGCCATGCCGTGTAGGGCCACACAAGATGGATGGGTCATGGTGGAGAGGTCTGACAGAATGTGGTCCACTGGAGAAGGGAAGGGCAAACCACTCCAGTATTCTTGCCTTGAGAACTCCATGAACAGGCACACCACTATTTAGAAGCTGCACTAAATCTGTACTCTAGAATATCTAGTTCCATAGTCAGTATGGTGACTATATTTCTATTCATCTTTAATCCACCACTCTCCATCCAAACCAGGCTACTATCCATTTCCATTTCATTGCCTTCCATTTTGAATGCCTTCCAATCTCCCTTTCAACATATGTTACCTTTCAAGATCTATTTCAAATACTATCCTTTGAAGCTTTTTAAAAGTAATCATTGGCCCTAGTTTGAATTCTCTCTTCAGTGCATCTCTCCCTGTGCTTCTTTTATTAGTTTAGAGATTTTAACATTTTGTGTAAGATAGTACCAAACTATGTGTTGGGTACATTCTCATTTCTACAATTGATTTTCTATGTGACTTTAATTATGAGTCTGTGTGACATGGTGCCTTCTGTGCTTCACTTTATTCAATCTGACAGTAAGCAGATATACATAGAAACAATTTTTATGCTACAAAAATAATCTTCATACTGCTGAGATCTCATGAGACTTGAAAATATCTATTATAGCATTTGTTTTAAAATAAGGGCTTTTATTCATTAGGATTTCTATAGCATTAATGAAATAATGTGCCTGATGTGTGTGTGATATTATCAGTTATTAGATTCCTAAGTGTAGTGATTTTTAACATTGATACTTTTTTTTCTTCTTCTCCCCTGCCTTCACCCCATTCTCTCTCTCTTTCTTTCTGGAAGAAGAAATACCATAGGCATCCATTTTTCTTTTTCTGCATTCAATTGATAGGAATGTGAAGAACACAATATTTCCTTCAAACATAGTTTCAAGGATAAATTGATTTTTCTGAAAGTAATTTAGATCTACATATTAAGTATCTATAGTTACTAACATTACAAAAAGAAAGATGACTAGATGCTGTATCTCTTGATAGAATGTACAGCTATGGAATAATCTTGTCCAAAAATAAAATGTAGGAGAAATGTAATTTAAAAGATATATTTAGATCCAAATGTTAATTTAATGATATGACTAATGAACATGTCAAGTGACACTATCGGAATGCAATCAGCACCTAGGTTCTTTTTTGCCACATCTAAATTTCAGGTGAGAAAAATAAAATTGAAGGTGATCCTTAGAGATTAAAGAAGATTTAAACAACATATCGGCCAATTGCAATGTGTGCTCTTTATTTTGATACTGATTCTAACAATTGTTAAAAAAAAATAACATATATGAGACAGCTGGAACTTTGAACATTTAGGCATATATCCAGTGATATTAAGGAGCCGCTATACATGTTTAAGTAATAACTGTTTTATGTTTTATTTTTTAAGAGACATTCTTTAGAGATACCTATTAATATATTTATTGTTGATGGGCTATGGATACACAGTGCCTCATTTTGCCATTCTGTTTTCTATGGTTGAATGTAATAAACAGTCTAGTACAATTAATAAGATAAAGATAGTGGCTGATTGGAGAAGCAACACAGGGTTACTACCGTTTCTGCTGATTCTCTCATAGTCCATTTCTGCTTCTTTGTATTAGTCTGTAATACAGATTGGTCTGTGTTAGTTCCTACCACAGTAATGAGGCCTCAGAAAATAGTCATAAGCACTAAATCACAAGCTCTTGCTTGATCATACATACTGTGGTAATATTAAGTGAAAATAGGGATTAGAACAGCCAAGAGATTCAGAATCTTACCTGGATTTTGTCAAAACATTTTATTCCTAGATGGAATAGTGAAATTACTGTCAGAAAGTTTTTGTAATGAGCAAAAATTCAAGATGAAGATACTAAATGATTTTAGGAAATAGGATTATCAAGACTGATATATGTCCACTTTACCATAGAGATAAAACTGCTAAGCAGACCAGGATATCTGTGATAATAGCCAAAATAGCCCATTTCTGTTAAATAAGGCCAAGATTATATTGAGTAAATTTTTTTGCTTGTCTCACATTTCAGACTCAAGGAAGACCATTTTTGTTATTTTCATGTGTTTAGGTGCACAGAGCATAGCTTGTTTTTCATTGCATCTCTCCACCAGGACAATTTTGTAACATATAGTTGGTACTTAATAAACATTTGTTAAATAAATAGGTAAATTCATGTGGCTTTTACCTTATATTGCATTCACTGCATTTTATTTTTTGCCACTTTATTTTTTTAATTGAAGGATATTTGCTTTACAGAATTTTGTGGTTTTCTGTTATACATCAACAAAAATCAGCCAGCCATAGATACAGGCATGCCCCCTTTTTCCTGAACCTTTCTTTGCTGGAGTCCTGCTCCAGCTGGTCCAGGTGTCCCCAAGGGATGAACGGCGTCAGCAAAAGGAAAAGAAAGGAGACAGAGAGTTTTTGATGGCCCAAGGACCATAATCCTTATTGCTTTAGTCTCTATTTATATAGCACATGATCTTCTACGTAATGATTCTTACAATATTTTTCCATTCAGATCAACATCCCCTGATTCTAAGATGTGTTAAAAGTTTTTTCCTAGTCTATTGTCTCATTTTGGTTACATGTTTACCCCGAAACCTATTTTTATTTTACTAAAACATAGTCTATAAATCATATTATTCCATCTACTTATTTTGTACAGCCTGCTACTACAGCAAATACAGCGTCTTGCTTCAGTGAATAAGTACTATAGCGGTGGTTAAGGGCAAAATTTTTCATAGTACAGCCATTGTCAGCGGTGTCTTGTTTACCATCTACCCACATACTACAAGACTATTTTTGGCAGGGGGAAGTCTTTTGCAGTTTACCTAGAAACTATTTACAATACAATTTATATATTTCTTTTCCATTTATGCTTAGATTCTGAGGGGAAAAGGCAATTGGCTTAGTTTCTGATACATGACCCAAGTTTTCCAGTCATCAATAACAATCTCCTCATGAGGCCAGGTCACAATAGGCTTAAGGCTTGTTTTCCAAATGATCATGGCCTTATTCCCTGACTGAATGTTAGGGATCTAGCAGTCAGGATCCTCAGTAGGTGTAATCATTTTTGGAATGTTTCTCTGGGGCAAGGGATCATTTTTCTTTTTCCTGAACTCTCATGACCTCATCATGGAAGCCCCTACAACTCCAGCCATAAGAATGAAACAGAATTAGCCACAACAAAAGCATAGAAACAGGAAGGAGTAAAGGTTCCGATCCAGGAGAGAAACCGCTTTGCAGTTTCTTCTTGAGTGGTGCCGTGACTTTGTCATCCGGCAGTAGTTCCAGAATGGCTCCCAACATCTCTTCCATCTCCCTCCCCACCCACACTTCTAGATTGTCACAGAGCCCCTGTTTGAGTTCCCTGAGACATACAGCAAATTCTCATTAGCTATCTATTTTGCATATTGTATTATAAGTTTCCATGTCACTCTCTCCATACACCTCACTCTCTCCTCTCCTGTCCCTATGTCCATAAGTCTATTCTCTATGTCTATTTCTCCACTGCTGCCCTGAAAATAATATTCATCAGTACTATCTTTCTAGATTCCATACATATATGTGTCACTATACAATATTTACATTTCTCTTTCCGACTTACTTCACTCTGTATAATAGGCTTTAGATATCTTCATCTGATTAGAACTGACTCAAATCCATTCCTTTTTATGGCTGAGTAGTATTTCGTTGTATACATGTACCAGTTTCTTTATGCATCTGTTGATGGACATCTCAGTTGCTTCCATATTCTCGCTATTGTAAATAGTGCTGCAATGAATACTGGAGTATGTGTGTCTTTTTCAGTTTTGGTTTCCTCAGGGTATATGACCAGTAGTGGGATTGCTGGGTCATATGGTGGTTTATTCCTAGTTTTTTAAGGAATCTAATCTCCATACCGTCTTCCATAGTGGCTGTATGAATTTACATTTCCACCAGGAATGCAACAGGGTTCCCTTTTCTCCACACCCTCTCCAGCATTTATTATTTGTAGACTTTTTAATGATGTCCGTTCTGACTGGTATGAGGTGGTATCTCATTGTAGTTCTGATTTGTATTTCTCTAATAATGAGTGATGTTGAGCATCTTTTCATGTGTTTGTTAGCCATCTGTATGTCTTCTTTGGAGAAATGTCTGTTTAGGTCTTTTTCCCACTTTTTGATTGGGTTGTTTGTTTTTCTGATATTGAGTTGTATGAACTTGTTATATATTTTGGAAATTAATTATTTGTCTGTGTTTCTTTGGCTATTATTTTCTCCCATTCTGAGGGTTGTCTTTTCACCTTGTTTGTAGTTTCTCCTTTGCTGTGCAAAAGCTTTGAAGTTTAGTTAGGTTCCAACTTGTTTATTTTTGTTTTTATTTCCATTACTCTAGGAGATGGGTCCTAGAAGATCTTGCTTTGATTTATGTCATCAAGTCATTGCATTTTAAATTAGCATACTTTTGAAGGATTCAGGATTCTAAATAGTGAGCTGTTAGTTAAATCCAATAGTTGGCTTATCAGCTTTATACTAATAATCATGAGCCTCCATGTCAAGCATGCATATTCTAAGTTGATTGCATACTCCAAGGCTGTAGCCTATCAGGAGTATATAGCATCACACAGTGTAGAAAAAAAGAGTGTAGGTTTAAATCCCAGCTCAAGATAATCTTTATCACATGAACCTATTTGCTTTTTCCCAAAGGTGACAGCTTTTTGTCTTCCATGTATTTGCATATTCTATTCCCTCTTCCTTGAATGATCTTTTTCCTTATTTGCTTGGCTAACTCTTACTTTTCCCTGAAGACTCAACTCAAACCATGCCTCCTTCAAGAAGCCTTCTCTAAGCATCCCTGGCCTGGATGAGATAATGCCTTTTTTCTGTACTAAGAGACACAACAGGCTTGCCAGCATAGGGCTTATAGCCCCACAACATAGTCATCTATATATTTCTCCTTTAGTCCTGATTACTTCTCATACTCCTACTCCATCTCATCTCAGAACACACACACACACACATCACTCATTCAATAATATATATATATATGTATATATGTATGTGTATGTGTGTATATATATATATATATATATATTTAAATATATGAATAAGAACTCTTTGATAGCTCAGTTGGTGAGGAATCTGCCTGCAATGCAGGAAACCCTGGCTTGATTCCTGGGTCAGGAGGATCCACTGGAGAAGGGATAGGCTACCCACTCCAGTATTCTTGGACTTCTCTAGTCACTCAGCTGGTAAAGAATCTTCCTGCAATGCAGGAGACCTGGGCTGGATCCCTGGGTTGGGAAGATCCCCTGGAGAAGGGAAATGGTACCCACTCCAGTATTCTGGCCTGGAGAATTCCATGGACTGTATAGTCCATGGGGTGGCAAAGAGTTGGATATGACTAAGCTACTTTCAGTTCACTTCAAGAGTAAGGACTGTGTCTACTTCTTTGTATCCTCAGTGCCTAAAATAATGGATGGTACACAACTGATGCTCAATATATCTTCATAGTAGTTGACATGACTTAAAATTAAATAATTGTTTGAAGTTGTTGTTAAACTTTTGCTTCCCATTTAAGTGGAAAAATTTTATTTGTCCTGAGATAAAACAAACATATACCTCAAGGTGATATGACTTCTATTGGTAATGAAAGAAGAGTCACCTTTACAACCAGTCTGACATCACAATTACTTGGCATGATTTAGGAAGCATCAGAAGGACCTAGCTTTCCTACTCATAAATAACATTCTGGCTGTGACACAATGCCTGAAATAACCATAATTATTCACTCCTATGGTTTGGGTAATAAATACTGCTGTTACAGTAAAAAGTTAACTTATAGAAGAAACTTCCTTGATAGTTTCCCAGGCAGCATTACATTTAAATAACGAACATGAGTCAGATAAATTTGAAAAGAGGAAATGAATTCCAAATACATAGAGAATGGTTCTATGGTAACCCAAGAGCATCATGAGAACACAACTCTAATAAGCTATTTCTGGATTATAATACAAACTAACTATAAACTCGCCAATTTCCCCTAGTACCAGTTCTGAATAGAACCCTCTTAGTAATGCTAGTGACTGGAGATGAACAACAGATCAATCAAATACCACTTTCCTAATTTTGCCATATCTGGATGTCATCTTTGAAGCTAAAACTCCAATACTTTGGCCACCTGATGCAAAGAGCTGACTCATTTGAAAAGACCCTGATGCTGGGAAAGATTGAGGGCAGGAGGAGAAGGGGACGATAGAGGATGAGATGGTTGGATGGCATCACCGACTCAATGGACATGAGTTTGGGTAAACTCCAGGAGTTGGTGACGGACAGGGAGGCCTGGCATGCTGTGGTTCATGGGGTTGCAAAGAGTCGGACACTACTGAGTGACTGAACTGAACTGAACTGGGTGTCATCTTTACTATTATCTAATATTTATATTGAAATTAATGCACCTTTAAAAGTAAATGCCTATGATAATCTCAGTCTTAAAAATCACATCTGTGATATCCTAAGTTAAATGTGCTACTTTTTTTTCTAATACACATTAAGATAATAACATAAGTACTGAAATAGTTGAATTCACCTGGGCATCTTAAGTTGGGAAACAATTAATAAATTATCCTTTGAAATTAGGTTGACCAGCTTTCAATTACTGTATCTAAAATTTACTTGCTATAACTTCAGACAATATATTTCAATCTCAGATTTGATTTATTTTTTAGTAAAACAGGGTCAATAATAATGCTTGTATTTCAGAGTTCTGAGGATAAAATGTAAAAATGACTGTAATCTATTTAGCACACTGTGTGTCTTGAGAATATAGCTGTTCAGTAAAGGCTAAAGCTTATTTGTAACATAATCATCAATAGTGATGTCTCAAATATTTACAGCGTTATTCTCACAGAATTCTAAATACTGTGTACTTTGTACAATGTACTTTGACATTGCCTGATTTGCACTTCAGACCTGGAAGCAATAGATGGTATTATCTCCATTTTATTAGGTCATATTTTACTGAAGCAGAAATAAGCTAACCTGCTGCTGCTGCTAAGTTGCTTCAGTCATGTTTGTCTCTGTGCGACCCCATAGACGGCAGCCTACCAGGCTCCTCTGTCCCTGGGATTCTCCAGGCAAGAACACTGGAGTGGGTTGCCATTATCTTCTCCAATGCATGAAAATGAAAAGTGAAAGTGAAGTCGCTCAGTCGTGTCTGACTCTTCGCGACTCCATGAACTGCAACCTACCAGGCTCCTCTGTTCCTGTGATTTTCCAGGCAAGAGTACTGGAGTGGGTTGCCATTGCCTTCTGCATAAGCTAACCTATGGATCCCCAATAGTTCATGATTAGACTGTTTCTCTGTTTAGTTTTGTGTGTGTGTGTGTGTGTGTAATCAAGGTTGATTTGAATCATTGTATAACCAAAGATTTAAGGAATAATTGGTTACAGATCGGTTAAACTATCAAAAGTAGCAAAATAAATCATTGGAAATATTTCTATTTGGAAAAGGATTAGATTAAGCAAACAGAAACAGGCTCACAGACATAGAGAATAGAACTTGTGGTTACCAAAGGGGAGAGGGAAGGTGGGAGGGGTATGGGACTAACACACAAACTGCTATATATTAAATAGATAAGCAACAAGGATTTACATGTTAGCACAGAGAATTATACCCATTACCTTCTAATAACCTATAATGGAATATAATCTGCAAAAATACTGAATCACTATTATATATACCTGAAATGGAATACTTTGGCCACACTATGTGAAGAACTGACTCATTGGAAAAGACCCTGATGCTGGGAAAGATTGAAGGCAGGAGAAGGGGATGACAGAAGATGAGAAGGTTGGATGGCATCATCGACTTAATGGACATGAGTTGAGTAAACTCTAGGAGTTGGTGATCAGGCCTGACGTGCTTCAGTCCATGGGACACTCAGGGACACGACTGAGCGATTGAACTGAACTGACACAATATGGTATATCAACTATATTTTTTTCAATAAAAAATTATGCAAAACCTGAACTTCATAAACACTACAAGACAGATACATGAAAATATGAGATTTGAAAAAGAAAGAGATGGGGAGAAGGAGAGAGTAGGGAGAGTCTCTGTGTATGATTCTACTAACACAGAGGGACATAAAGGTTTACTTAAGCAATACAGACACTTTTTTGGCACCAGGAAAGTGATACACTGACATACAGACTAACTTCAAGAAGCCTGGGATAGGAGAAGGAAATGAACTAATTTACTCTAGCAACTTGGAAAGTCAGTTTTTAAAATTTTAAATAATCAATTTTATTTGTGTGAATTTGCATCTAATATCATCACTATCATAGAAAAAAAGAGCATATTCAGAGCATAATCTCAAATTAGAGTTGAACAAATGGGAGCTACTATTTTAAAGTTTAAAGCTCTAAGTCATAATATTTTAATAGTATCAGAACCTCTAAATTTTAAACTTTCATGGTTTGTTGAGTCTAGTCTATTGAGCCCAGTCTCAACAAGTAACATCCTAACATCTGTGGCCCAGTTCCCACACATCACCGCTTCATTTAGCATTTCTGTTTTGCAACATGTGGTTCATGCTTCTTTACACCTCTGCATAAAATGAGTTAGCCTACCCTTTTAACTATTTATCCCTCTTGGTATTTTTGTCACTCAGTAAATATTATTTAAAGCTGAAGATGGTAGTTTTCAAACATCTATCTGCAGAATATAGCATACATTGGCTATTTGAATAAATTGAAACCTGATTATTTATAATAATAACAATTATTATTAATAATAATTATCAATATTATTATATATTATATATACTATAATATATATATTTGGGGGGGTACCAAATTACTTTATTTGAAGGAATGGTACTAAAGAAAGAACTTAAGTAGATGTTTTGTTACAAATTATAGAACAGGTGAAGGTAACCCAAATATGCATGCACTGCCTTGGTGACCAGGGAAGTCACCCCTGTGGCTGTGGGAAGCCAGCCTGAGGCTTAGCTCTCACTGTGTCCCAGGCTGTGCTTGTCAACGAGGTACTCTGCCATGCCAGATCCAGGGGCCCCCATCTTGCGTAGGTTGGTTATGTGGTCACCCAATTCTTTGATGGCTTCCACCTGTTCATTCGGGTAATGAGTCGCAATGAAATCACACAGATGGGGATCATTTTTTTCAGTGGCCAGTTTGTGCAGTTCCAGTAATGATTGATTCACACTTCTTTCCAAGCACAGCGCACATTCCATTGCATTCAGCCCATTCTCCCAGTCATCATGGTCTGGTTTCTTGATATCCTGAAGGAAGATGCGGCCGCCTTGCTGGTTCTGCAACTTCATCAGATTCTCAGCATGTTCCCTCTCCTCATGAGATTGGTGAAGAAACTATTTGTCAAAGTTCTTCAAAGCCACGTCATCGCGGTCAAAATAGCACGACATGAACAGGTAGACACAGGAGGCGTAGAGCTCCAGGTTGATCTGGCGTTGATGGCGGCCTCCCAGTCCTGGTGGTAGTTCTGGCGCACCTGTGAGGGGGATGCGGTCGTCATGGTGGGCGGCTGAGAAGGGCCGGTGGTGGCGGCGGCGGCGGGGACCTTGGTCGGGTCGGAGGGCGCTGTCAGGTGGTGACAAACACTGGCTCGTATTATATATATATTTACATAAAATCTTTGTGTTTCTCTTAAGGTGAAAAGAAAAACTGAGTTCAGCCATGTTTCCACATTCAACTCTTGTTCTTTCTCATCTTTATCAGGTCTCTTGTAATAATTTGTCCTGTTTTGTCTTTAGTTTTTTTTTTTTTTTCCTTTTTCTTTTTCCTCACCTTGTTCTTTCCTGGGTGTCTTGTGTTTGCATATCTTCTAAACTGAATCCATCACTACTACAGAAAGTAAATCCTTTGTAAAATACTAGAATTTTTCAAGGAATTTCTTTTTACAACTTTTCTATATAAACATCATGATATTTGTTAGAAAAAATTAATACAGGAAACTGAGTGGAGCAAGTCTACTGAATAAGAATAAAGTAAACATTAGGCTTCTTCATCTTGGAAGCATGATTTAAACAGTGACCAGTGTTTATTTCATAAATATTTCTTGAGTACCTTTTATGTTTCAGATCCTGTATGGGTTTTGATATAGAACAGTGAACGAAGGAAAACAATTCCTGTTCTCATGGAGCTTACATTCAAGTATCAGTAGAAAGTATGATATTACTGGTCAAGGTTTAGAAGGCTTGAAGTGTATATAATTGGGAACAGGGGATTCTATTCTTTTGAGAAGAAAAGAATACAAACTTAGAAATACAAAATTGGACATATAACTATTTAGAACTAGAAGAAATTCACAAAATTAAAAAAAATTAAATCTGGTACATGCCACAGGCATTATAAAATTCAGGAAAGTAATAACAAATTACTTCTACTAATAAACTGACATACCAATATAATACTTTTTTCCTAAAATGTTAGTTGTACATTTTTATAGCTTCTTCATGCATCTTTGACTTTATACCATTTTCTGTAAAGAGTTCAGAAAAAAAAAAAAAAAACTTAGGCTTTTTGTTTACGTGATTGAAATACTTATTAGTGATAGTTTAGAAAAGTTCCAGTTTTGCAACTCACCGAGAAATGTAATGTTGAAGTGTAATTTATTATAAAAAGATGGAAAATACATGATTCTTTACACTGACATACTCTATGGTATACCTACAAGTTTGTTCTCTAAAAAATTACGAATTCTGATCATTTCTATATCATGCAAATGCATTTATAGTAATAGAATTTCTTCACTGAATAAGCAGAAGGGATAACTGAGTCTTCTCCTTAAATATTTACCTGTTTCTCCTCCATAGCCCACATATTTCTAATGCCTTGTACTGTATGACTCATTCATCTCACAATATGACTCCTAACCATGCACTATTGGAGACCAGCACTAACTTAACCCTTCATGGAAGGGAATGTGAAACCACATACATAAATCTCATTAAGCCTAAACTAAATGTATCTCCGATGCAATTTCCACTTAATTGAATTCACCCTTAATTGAATTGGACTCTGGGCCAGGAAGGGACGTGTGTTCAAAGGAAAGTCAGAGTGGAAAGAGGCAGTTGTCTTATGCAATTGTGGCTAAAATTGTCTTTTGAAAATTTTACAAAAGCATTGCTAGAGCTCTTCTTGGAGCTTTGGAAGAGGCTTGAGCAAGAGAGAGGCTCCGGGATTTCAGCCACATTAGATTTACAGTAATTCTGTTTCTGTGGTCACAAATGAATTGAACAAAACTGTTTTACTTGTCTAGAGATGCCATTTTCAGAGATACAGTGTTAATCTTACCTGTTCAAGATAAACACAGTCGTATCAAGGTTAACAGTATCATTCAGTTAACTTAACATTTTGCTGTGGGGAGCTCTCTGGAAGTGATTGTATATGACTCTCATGCATGAGAGGAATATAGATCCAGAATTATCCTCCATCCGTAGCCTCCACTGGGGTAACACCCCACTTGGATCCTATTGTCATATATTCGCACCCACTGTTGCTAGATGTGGTGTCCAAATTTATTCTACATCCACTGTCTGAAACTGCTCTGAACCTGGTGGCTCTCTTTCAGTCATTTTCAAGGTTCCCTCAAATGTTGTAGAAATAATTCAGGTATTTCCCTTTTTCACAGAGGGAGGTGCTGACCCTAATATGCTGCCTGAGAGTCTGCTCACCTTTCCCATCTCTCAGCACTTGCAATTCCATTGCTTTATCATCTCAATTGAAAAAGAAGTTGTCTAAGATGCTAGTAGTCTTTCTAGTCTGCTCTGAGATATTTTCTATGCTCTTGGGTTCCCGTTTACCTCTTAGAGTTTCTAATACTTTTGCTCCTCTAATTCTTGGCCCAGAAGTTTGGGCACTGGGTCCTCATCTCCACTTAGTTTTACTATTCAGATCAACCTTCTTTCAGAGGCAAGTCAAACTTTTATCTCTTTTTAAAATAGATCTAATTTTTAGGAAGCATCCTACATTCTTTCCAAGTCTGCCAATGTCTAACAGTTAAGATTTAAGAAATTAAAAATCAATTTTTCTGTGAATCATCTACTTTTGTAATTGAAAGTTCTTATTTCAGGATATGTTTCTCTGCCATTAATTAAAAAGTGTACATGGGCAACTCAGTGGACTTTTCTTTCTAGACATTAAATACTTTTCCAATTAAGTGATGAATGACACTGGAGCAATTAGTGGGGTGTCTTGGGACCATAAAACAATGTGGCCATAAAAATGTCTCTGTTTAAAATTTCCAAGCCTTATCCTGTTAAGACGAAAAGTGATGAAAATGAGCAATTTTACCAACTGCTAATATATTGCATTTTGTATAAGGAGATATCTTTTAAAATATTTCAACAAGTAAAAGCCATGGAGATATATTTAAAATGTATAACATAAAATACTACTTCAACTAGAGAATAATATGGCAAAGACTTGTTTTATCAAAATTAAAATAGCTTTGTTCTGATTGTAAAGTCATTTCATATTTATTTTTAAAATATCATGTAATAAATTACATTTAAAATTGCCCATACTGAAAGATAATGCTAGTATTTAATATTCTTATTCAAAACTTGAAGAATTGCTTATTCCAAGAGCTAGTATAGGTCGAAAATGAAAATAAATGTACAAGTTCTTAACAGTGGTTTACAGATGAAAGTAATGGGTCTATAAATGGAAAATGGAATCTATTTTACCATAGGTAATAGCTATTATGACTTTCCTTCAGCTTCTATTGACTGTGTAGTCTTGTGCTGACCCACAGTCAGCATAAAATTGTTAATCCGCAAAACTCTGAGGATAACTTGAACTGGCAATTGCCCCAAAACTCAGGTAGTTATTATAACTCTTCCACTGTCTCAGGCAAAGATAAAATGAAGAGAGAAAGTATGAGGGCAGTGCATTGAGATACAAAAGAAAAAATCCTGGGAAACCTGGCAGTGATCTTGGGCCACTTTGGAAAATATAATTTGGAGGACAAGCATTTTCATATTTCAGTGTTACACAAATCTCCAGAGAAGCAGCAAATTAGGAAAGGCAGTAAATTGAGCTTTAGCAAGCGAGTTGATGTCAACTCTGAGCTCAAAGTTTAAATTTTGAACAGTTGAAAAAAACAGCATTGAGAAAATATCTCTCACACATTCATATTTGTTGTTGCTCAATCACTAAGTCATGTCTGACTCTTTGCAACCCCAGGGACTAGAGCACACCAGGCTTCCCTGTCCTTCACTATCTCCCGAAGTTTTTTCAAACTCATGCCCATTAAGTTGGTGATGCCATTCAACCATCACATCCTCTGTCTCCCCCTTCTCCTCCTGCCCTCAATCTTTCCCAGCATCAGGGTCTTTTCCAATTAGTTGGATTTCACATCAGGTTGCCAAAGTCCTGGAGCTTCAACTTCAGCTTCAGTCCTTCCAATGACTATTCAAGGTTGATTTCCTTTAGGATTGACAGGCTTGATCTCCTAGTTGTCCAAGGGGCTCTCAAGAGTCTTCTCCAGCACTGCAATTCGAAAGCATCAATTCTTCAGCGCTCAGCCTTTTTCGTGGCCCAACATTCACCTCCATGTATGACTACTGGAAAAACCATATAAAAGCCCAGAAATTCAAATATGCCTACTCCAAAACAGTGCAATAACAAACCAAGTCTTGTCATGATGATAGTTAAGAACCAGCAAGGCAGGACATCAAATAATCCTTTTAACTTCAATCAGTTGTGGGTGCTAAAAGCTCCTCACGTAAACTTAAAATGAGTATCACATACTATGAAACATTTATAGGATAAAAAACATAGGATAAATGAAAAATGTATAAGTAAACTTCAGAGAATAATGCATAGAAAATAGGTATGACTTAGCATTTTTGGGGAAAATATCAGAAAGCAAGTGTTACTTCAACAGGACCTGTGAGTTGGAGAGGACTGATAACTAAAATATATTAGAAGGCTTTCAAAGCAGAAATGACAAAATTAAATCATACAGATGAATGTACTGTGTTGTGAAATAAAAGATACATGACAGATAGTGAGAAAGATAGGTAAGATGAGTCAAGAAATTTTTGTATAGTAGAAGAAATTAGAATTGGGTCAGGATTTTACTCTTAGACCTCATCCTAACTTTCTGGTTGTTTTTAGGCAAATCTCTTGTCTGTACCTCATTTTCTTTCTTTGTAAAATTGTGTTAAACATGGCATTTCTAAAATTTGATGTACATGATAATAAAAACTAAAATGTATTAAATATTCTATGAGCATAGCATGCTTTTAGCATCCATTTCACACCTGCAATTTTATGAGGCAAACTGTTATTATTCTCATTTTGGACATAACAAAATTGATCACTGAAAAAATTATTCAAGGTTATTTTGTAGCTGGTTGACTAGGAAGAAATATGGTGAAAGTAGAAAATTTTAAGGAAAATGAGTCAGGGTACTGTGTATAGGAAACAGTATATAATGCTGGAAATTTTGTAGGGAAGCAATGCAGTAAGGAGATCAAACCAGACAATCCTAAAGGAAATCAGTCCTGAATATTCATTAGAAGGACTGACGCTGAAGTTCCAATACTTTGGCCACCTGATACGAAGAACTGACTCATTGGAAAAGACCCTGATCCTGGGAAAGATGGAAGGCAGGAGGAGATGGGAATGACAGAGGATGAGGTGATGGGTTGGCATCACTGACTCAATGGACATGAGTTTGAGCAAGCTCTGGGAGTTGATGATGGACAGGGAAGACTGGCTTGTTGCAGTCCTTGGAGTCACAAAGGGTTGGACACAACTGAGCGACTGAACTGAATCCATTAAGAGCATATTCTAGAAATCAATTTATGAATTGATATGAGATTAGAATTAAAAGTTAAAGGAGGGAACACAGAAGAAAGAATTAGCTTAGGAGACATTTTAATAAGTATTATTGAAAAATAGTTATGGATGTAAAAAAAGAAGACTGGTAGAATATAGCTTTGGAGTCAGGGATGCCTAAACTCTGACATTTTCTCTCTGGATCTTCAAACTTACTTTCCTCACCTGTAAAATAAGAGTCAGAATACCTACCATGTCAGTTGTTTGAAGATTGAAATTAGATATCATACAGTGTGCCAGTGTTGTCCAGGGAATTTCTTAATTGCTAACTTATTAACATCATGTGATGACAGGTTTGGAGTTCTCATCAAAGCATATTATTGAATTACTAATGATACCACTTATTATGTATAATATTAACAATAAACATTTACTGAACATCACTTGTAAGTAGTCTACTGCCAACTTTGGGAAAATACAAATAAGCATGTGATGTTGATCCTTTATATTAATGTTTCACAATCCTTTAGCAAAGATAAGATAAGTAGGACTTCCCTGGTGGCTCAGTGGTAAAGTCACCATCTGCCAATGCTGGAGACATGGATATGATCCTTGACCAGGGAACATGCCGCGGAGCAACTAAGCTCATGTGCCACAATTATTGAGCCTGTGCTCTAGCGCCCAGGAGCCACAACTAATGAAGCCCATATGCCCATGCTCTGCAACAACAGAAGCCACTGCAATGAAAAAACTGCATGCCGCAACTAGAGAGTAGCCCCTACTCACCACAAGTAGAGAGACTTCCCTGGTGGCTCAGATGGTAAAGTGTCTGCCTACAATGTGAGAGACCCGGGTTCAATCACTGGGTTGGGAAGATCCTCTGGAGAAGGAAATGGCAACCCACTTCAGTACTCTTGCCTGGAAAATCCCGTGAATGGAGGAGCCGGGTAGTCTACAATCCATGGGGTCGCAAAGAGTCGGACACGACTGAGCGACAAGACTTTCACTTTTCACCACAAGTAGGGTAAAGCCCAGGCAGCAACAAAGACCCAGCACAGCTAAAAGTAAATAAAAGAAAGAAAGAACAAAAAGAAAGGTACATAAAGAGAAAACCAAAAGTCAAACCACTATGTGATAATGCAATAAGAGAGTTACAGGGTACAATAAGGATTGAGAAATGAGGAAGCTTATTTCTGGCTAAGGGATGAGAAGCATAAAACTATGATCTTACTCTTAGAAAACAAGTAGAATTTCAACATACAGAGTTGGAATCATACCACGTTTTTGGACTAGAGTGAAAAAGGATACATTATTAGGAAAATGGCAAGAATACTCTGGTTAAGGTGGTAAGTGTATACTGGGAGAATAATAGAGGAAAAGTTATGCATGGTTTGCAGATGATTTTGAGTGATAGGCCAGCACTGAATTTTATTCTTGAAAAAGCAGGGAGGGAGGTGACGTTTTTGAAAACAAAATGACACAATGAAATTGGTGATATAAGGAGATTAACAGACTAAAAAATTGTAGTGCTGGGGCATGGTAATACAATAACGGATGGATTCAAGATTAAAAGAAATGTGTCTATTTTTACCCATATGCTTTAAAACAAGGATCCTTTATTTGAGGAATAATTCACCCCTTATACTTGTGTTTTCTCTAAAGATTGATCTGATTTCTCCTTTATGACCAATTGTTTCTAAGGGTAAACCCAGAGTCCCAGAGGACTTCTAAGCAAGAGTGAAGTTTACAAAGAAAATCAGGGGTCTGGTGAGATAGGTGCAAATGAATTTTTGTGGATAGTATTTTGTTAAGTGGGGATTTTTCTTTCTTTCTTTCTTTTTCTGGAAGCTCTTAGGCCACCTCTACTGTTCTAAAACATGTTATTCTGATGAGCACAGACATAGAAGGAAAGTAGATGAATTTCTCAGAAATTCTAGGTTCAAGTCCTATCTTTCAGTAGTTCTGTAATAATCAACAGGCTGCATAATTTCTCTATAGTCTGATAGTATCATCTTTACAACAGGGATAATAGGGACTTCCCTGGTGGTCCAGTGATTAAGACTCCATGCTTCCAATGCAGGAGGCCTGGGTTGGATTCCTGTTTGAGGAACTAGTTCCCACATGCTGAAATGAAGAACAAAGATCCTGCAACTAAGACCCAATGCAGTCAAGTAAATAAATATTTAAAAAATAAAAAAAATAAAATGGAGATAATAATACTTCATAGGGATATTGTGAAACCTGAATGACAAAAGGCACTGAATCACAGTAAATGTTACATGATATTTAACTTCTGTTGTCGTTAGTATCAATTATTTTTAGGTCGAATTCATTGTAATAGTTCAAGAGTATCTTTTTTTTTTTTATAAATTTATTTATTTTAGTTGGGGGCTAATTACTAAGAGTATCTTAATTATAAGTCAGACTAGAATGTTTAGCGGAAGAACTTAAAAAGTTGGGAAAAAAAAAATAATGACGGGGTGAGACAATTGAGATAATATGGAAAAAATCATTAAACAATAATATCCCTTGAACTAAGAGAACTAGAAAAACAAAAACTTGTGGGGCCAGTCCTACAAATCTATATATATGTATGTTAGTTGCTCAGTCGTGTCCGACTCTTTGCGATCCCATGGACTACAGCCCGCCAGGCTCCTCTGTAAATCTACTAGTCCTAAAATCAGTGAAAGTAAAAGCATGTTATTGGAATAAGTGCTTTGAAATTGAGCCATAGATATGGAGTTACTGTAGGATGTAGCACCGTCAGTTTACTGGAAAATGAAATAGAAATAACAGAGAGTGGAAGAGTCTTGAATAATACCAAGATATATAGAATGCATTAAGAAAAAACAGAAAAGAAAAAAAATGAGATCAGAGGATTAAATGAAAATCAAAAATATACTATTTCAAAAGCCCAAATTAAAAAACAAAAAAAAAACAACTGCTGTGGTGATTTATGTGAACTTAATGTTCATAGATTCAAGGAAATGGGGATTGAAAGTAAAAAATAACTCAGAATGGAAATGACAGGGCTAATATTGTCCCTTAAATAAATACCATCAGAATCATGTGAAACAAAGTCAGATATGGAAGAATATGTGGCTAATGGATAATTAGAAATAGAGGTCCAATCATCATTGCAAAATAAAGTAGGCAGTATCTGGATTTAATAAGTAGCATTTAAAAGTTTTTTTATATGTGTGAAATAAGCTGGAAAAAATGAAAAGAAAAATCCCACTAGGTTAGAACTTCTTTGGTACTCAGTACCATGAATTTTCAGTGGGCAAGATCCACATGACTGTCTGTTTTGCAGTCTTGGCCAATAAAGGAGAAAGTAGATCCAGGGGTAATTCAAAGTTCAGAATGGGTGTCCTCTGAGTTAAACCGTGAGACAGTCTTCAGTTCAGTTCAGTTCAGTCGCTCAGTCGTGTCCGACTCTTTGCGACCCCAAGAATTGCAGCACGCCAGGCCTCCCTGTCCATCACCAACTCCCGGAGTCCACCCAAACCCATGTCCATCGAGTTGGTGATGCCATCCAACCATCTCATCCTCTGTCATCCCCTTCTCCTCCTGCCCCCAATCCTACCCAGCATTAGGGTCTTTTCCAATGAGTCAACTCTTCGCATGAGGTGGCCAAAGTATTGGAGTTTCAGCTTCAACATCAGTCCTTCCAATGAACACCCAGGATTGATCTCTTTTAGGATGGATTGATTGGATCTCCTTGCAGTCCAAGGGACTCCAACACCACATTTCAAAAACATCAGTTCTGCGGCGCTCAGCTTTCTTCACCGTCCAACTCTCACATCTGTACATGACTCCTGGAAAAACCATAGCCTTGACTAGACGGACCTTTGTTGGCAAAGTAATGTCTCTGCTTTTAAATATGCTATCTAGGTTGGCCATAACCTTCCTTCCAAGGAGTAAGCATCTTTTAATTTCATGGCTGCAATCACCATCAGCAGTGATTTTGGAGCCCAAAAAAATAAAGTCTGACACCGTTTCCACTGTTTCCCCATCTATTTCCCATGAAGTGATGGGACCAGATGCCATGATCTCAGTTTTCTGAACGTTGAGCTTTAAGCCAACTTTTTCACCCTCCTCTTTCACTTTCATCAAGAGGCTCTTTCGTTCTTCTTCACTTTCTACCATAAGGCTGGTGTCATCCGCATATCTGAGGTTATTGATATTTCTCCCATCAATCTTGATTCCAGCTTGTGTTTCTTCCAGCCCAGCGTTTCTCATGATGTACTCTGCATATAAGTTAAATAAGCAGGGTGACAATATACAACCTTGACGTACTCCTTTTCCTCTTTGGAACCAGTCTGTTGTTCCATGTCCAGTTCTAACTGTTGCTTCCTGACCTGCATACAGGTTTCTCAAGAGACAGGTCAGGTGGTCTGGTATTCCCATCCCTTTCAGAATTTTCCAGTTTATTATGATCCACACAGTCAAAGGCTTTGGCCTAGTCAATAAAGCAGAAATAGATGTTTTTCGGAACTCTCTTGCTCTTTCGATGATCCAGTGGATATTGGCAATTTGATCTCTGGTTCCTCTGCCTTTTCTAAAACCAGCTTGAACATCTGGAAATTCATGGTTCATGTATTGCTGATGCCTTGCTTGGAGAATTTTGAGCATTACTTTACTAGCATGTGAGATGAGAGCAATTGTGTGGTAGTTTGAGCATTCTTTGGCATTGCCTTTCTTTGGGATTGGAACAAAAACTGACCTTTTCCAGTCCTGTGGCCACTGCTGAGTTTTCCACATTTGCTGGCATATCGAGTGCAGCACTTTGACAGCATCACCTTTGAGGATTTGAAATAGCTCAACTGGAATTCCATCACCTCCACTAGCTTTGTTCGTAGTGATGCTTTCTAAGGCCCACTTGACTTCACATTCTAGGATGTCTGGCTCTAGGTGAGTGATCACACCATCGTGATTTTCTGGGTCATGAAGATCTTTTTTGTACAGTTCTTCTGTGTATTCTTGCCACCTCTTCTTAATATCTTCTGCTTCTATTAGGTCCATACCATTTCTGTCCTTTATCGAGCCTATCTTTGCATGAAATGTTCCTTTGGTATCTCTAATTTTCTTGAAGAGAACTCTAGTTTTTCCCAGTCTGTTGTTTTCCTCTATTTCTTTGCATTGATCACTGAGGAAGGCTTTCTTATATCTCCTTGCTATTCTTTGGAACTCTGCATTCAGATGGGAATACCTTTCCTTTTCTCCTTTGCTTTTCGCTTCTCTTCTCTTCCCAGCTATCTGTAAGGCCTCCTCAGACAGCCATTTTGCTTTTTTGCATTTCTTTTCCATGGGGATTGTCTTGTTCCCTGTCTCCTGTACAATGTCACGAACCTCTGTCCATAGTTCATCAGGCACTCTGTCTATCAGATCTAGTCCCTTAAATCTATTTGTCACTTCTACTGTATACTCATAAGGGATTTGATCTAGGTCATACCTGAATGGTCTAGTGGTTTTCCCTACTTTCTTCAATTTAAGTCTCAATCTGGCAATAAGCAGTTCATGATCTGAGCCACAGTCTTCTCCCGGTCTTGTTTTTGCTGACTGTATAGAGCTTCTCCATCTTTGGCTGCAAAGAATATAATCAATCTGATTTCGGTGTTGACCATCTGGTGATGTCCACGTGTAGAGTCTTCTCTTGTGTTGTTGGAATAGGGTGTTTGCTATTACCAGTGCTTTCTCTTGGCAAGACTCTATTAGCCTTTGCCCTGCTTCATTCTGTACTCCAAGGCCAAATTTGCCTGTTATGCTAGGTGTTTCTTGACTTCCTACTTTTGCATTCTAGTCTCCTGTAATGAAAAGGACATCTTTTTTGGGTGTTAGTTCTAGACGGTCTTGTAGGTCTTCATAGAACTGTTCCACTTCAGCTTCTTCGGCATTACTGGTCGGGGCATAGACTTGGATTACTGTGATATTGAATGGTTTGCCTTGGAAATGAACAGAGATCATTCTATTGTTTTTGTCCTAAGAGACAGTCTTAGGGAGTAACAAATATAGCATGAAAATAAATGTTCACAGAGGCAACTTGGCAGCCAAATAGTCTCTAGAATGGGTCTTACCTTTCAAAATAGAACCAAACAATATCTTGGCAGCATATACTACTGTGGTGGCCTCATGCTTTATAAGCAACTTGGTTGTTTCTTAAAGTTGGCTTTAAGCCCGAAGAGAATATGCATTTCAAGTCTAAGAGGGAACCAATAGCAGAAGGACTATAGCAATTAAATCCAGGTTTACCCCTCTGCTAACCCATTTAGCTGTCTCAGCCTCACAGTCTGAATTTGGCAAGGGAGCTGCCTCAGTCTGCTCCTCCTTCTTGGCAAGGCAGCCATCTGGCCAACTGCACCTGTTTCCAGCAGCCCTACTACTCCCAGGAGCCCTATGTTGGTTTAAATGAAGTGGGAGCTAATGGGACTTGAATTACCCATGGAATGGGATGGAAATGTGTGAAAAGGAGGGCTAAGCAAAGCCAATTAGCTAACCTGGAATGGATAAACTAAACTGAGTAATTGGAAAGAATGGCAGAACAAGGTTAAACAAAATAGCAACCAAGATGATGAATGTACTTGGAAAAAAGAAGCAGACAAGTTCCTGGTCCAGGGGGAAAAACAAAACTCCATCTGCCTATTCAAGTGGCTCCAGCTTCTCATTCATATTAAAGATAATTCTGAACTATGCTCCAGGAGCGCTACTGAAAGAAATTGCTTCAGGGAACAGGCTTCGTCTCTCCTAACCTCAGCTTGATGACTTGCGGTACATAAGGAGTGCTGTGGTGCTGTCAGAGGAGCAGAATCTGCACCTAGAAAAGCTTAAATTGAAAGTAGAGGGAGCCTTCAAAATAACATATCTTTCCTCCTTGCAGAAACAATGATGATATTTTAATGTAAAAATTGCTGAAATGGTCTAGATGTGAATTCTGCTTCATTTTACACAGCATTGTGGGCTTTTTCAATCTCCTCCCATTACTTACTGTTTCAACTATAACTACTGCTCCACCCACTAGTTATGCAAGTTCATACTAGCAAAATATATGTCACAGGATTAAAATTCCTTTTGTTTTCTATACTGAAAATGCTGAAGATTGTATGACGTGGTTATGTGCCATACATGATATATAAACTACTATGATAATTTGCGAAATTTCATAACCTTATAATAGCTTCAACTGTAAAATAATTAACCTTGAAGTGAAAGTGTTAGTCGCTCAGTTGTGTCCTACTTTTTGCAACCCCATGGACTGAGGCCTGCCGGGCTCGTCTGTCCATGGGATTCTCCAGGCAAGAATGCTGGAGGGAGTATCCATTCCCTTCTCCAGGGGATCTTCCCAACCCAGAGATTGAACCCGGGTCTCCCACATTGCAGGCAGATTCTTTACCGTCTGAGCCACCAGGAAAGCCCATTATAATTAACCTTAGATGCCCAGAATATTAAGACAGAAACCTTTTGAAATTACTTGTCCCAGAAGTTAATCAGCAAAAAAATAGTATATTGAAATTCTGTGCACGCGTGTACATGTATGTGTGTTCAACTATCTACCTCGTTGCTAATTTTTCCTCAGAACTAACAAGTTACTAAAACATATCTACATGTATTAAATTTAAATTATTTTTGTTAATCAACATGTCTCAGGTGTAAACCTTGCAGAAAACAATATGGGAAACTATTTTCTATGATTCCAAAGTTATATAATAAATCCACATATGCCTCTATATCTACTGAGCTTTGCTTCTTCATGAAAGGCCAAGGAAAAAGTGAATACATGTTTTTAGAAAAGCTCAGTTGTGGTAAAATATAGACATTTTTCCTATTTTCAAACATTTTCTGTCCCCACTTATTTACTCTATAATTCAATAAATACTTGGGCACTTATCAAAACTAATCATTTTGGTATAAGAATTTGAAAAGGACAAGTTTCAGTGTATGTGTGTGTGTGTTTAATGCCAGACATTGCAGATTATGACGTAGGTGATATTATGTCTATTTTCACATTATATTTCTATAATTCAAGTCTTTTTCTAAAGATTTTCATGTGGGTACCATGGTGCCATATGATAAAACTCATATTAACAAAAAGTCATTTCTTGTGGATAGTTTGAGATGTACAGGTTTTGCTTTGTTTTTGTCCTTCATATGGACTCTTGAAATACATTTTATATGTAATGAAAAAAGAGAGCTATTAAAGTTTAGGAAAAACCACTGTAATAAAGAAAAATTTTTTTGACTTTAGAATCTTCCACCTAGAGATTATCTTTCCTTTATCTTATCTGGCCCATCATTCATAGACACACACACACACACACACACACACACACACACACACACACAATTGCTAAATTGTCATTGCGTTTCCAGTGGCTCAGACAGTAAAGAATCTGCCTGCAATACAGGAGACAAGGGTTCGAACCCTGGGTCAGGGAGGTCCCCTAGAGAAGGAAATGGCAACTCTTTCCAGTATTCTTGCTTGGACATTTCCACGGACAAAGGAGCCTGGCAGGCTGTAATCAACGGGGTCACAAAGAGTCGGACATGACTGAGTGACTAACACACACTTCCTCTTTTAAATTGGCCAAATGTGTTTCTCTTATCAATGACTTATAAAAAGAAGGTGTTGATTTAGAAATGAGAGCAGCCACCTAAGAAGAATTTCATTTATTCACTGTAAAGATCTCAAAATAACCCTACTCTATCTAGGATGTTCTGTATAAGGAAATAAAATGAGATTAACTGGGCTAAATGCCAAGAGAAAGTGGTAATTAGACAAGCCCAGAAGTGCCAAACCTTCTACACTACCAGAAAAAATGAAGAGAGACACTGAAATGGCAACGTGAACACTATGTTCAAATATCACACTTTTTTCAAGATTCAAAGATTTCATTAACTTTAAGGAGAATTTAGGTTAAAGCCATGTAATAAAATAATTGTTTAAAGGTTTAAATTCAGGCTTGAAAGAACTTAATGTAGATATGTAGGTTAATCAGGATACATACTTAAATTCAGAATTATATGAATTTTCTTTGTAAATTCTCACTTATTTTCTGCAACTCACCTCTCCTTTGTATTTATAGATTTGAAATGTCCTCCCTTTAACTATTAGGAGAGGTGAATTCTGTGACACTAATGAAAGAATTTGTAGAATTTGAACTTCACAAAAGCATGTTATGATTATCATCATCTCCATATTTCAAAAACTTCTTCAGAGACAAACGGGGCCTCAAAATAGAAGCAAAATGAGACAAAGGATTAGTTGACTTGCAAATGAATTGAGTAACTGTTTTAGAGAAACAGCTGTATATCTATCAGCATATCATGCTATTTCAAGCATAGGATTGGCTTGAAGACAGTGTACAGAATTTAAAAATTTACTACAGTAGTGCCAATCCTACTTTTGTCAGTGAGGAAGGAGGGCAAAGTGGATATATTTAGTAGTGTTGCATAGAAAACTTCATTGCTTCCATGTCTCCTGGTAATTGTACATATCTTTCATTCTCATTCTTCAAGAAAATAGAGACATTACACACATATCTTCCTCTATTGTTCTACCAAAACTAATAGTAATAATAATGAAGATGATGATCTTGATACCACAAAAAGAAAAAGCCATTAGTAGACATGGACGGAGACACAAGTTAATAGAGAGCGGCTACATCACAGACCCAGAGCAAACATTTTGCAAAGCATATGTGAGGGTACCAAAGCTGATGCCCTGAAAAACTATAGTCATGTGAAAACCTTAATTAATAACAAGGGCCTAGAAATATAAGAAGCTGACATCCCAACATAAATGATGTAGAACAAGGCAGTGTTCTGACGAGAACTACTTCATTAAGTGCAGTGGTTAACTGCTGTTGTCAGTTGTTTACAACAGAGGAATTTAAGACAAATCCAAATCCAGTGTACTAACTCTTTACTTCACTCTGTATGAGTATTTCATAATCTCCCTCAACAAAATGTTGTCATCTCCATAAGGTCTTAATTTAGATACGTTTAATCTCTGTTACTAAACACACCTCATCTAGTAAAACCAATGTAACCATTATAGTTAAGTTTCTAGTTTCCAGTGTAGGAAAAACACAAGTAAAGAGTATCCTTTTTCAAGTTGTCTTTCAAAGCTTGTATTCATTTCCCATGGAGCATTACAAAAAAATCCAAAAGACTCTTCTAAGCTGAAGATATAAGAACATTGTAGTCAAGAGTGTGGTGCTGGAGCATATTTTAGAAGCCAAAGCTATTACATGGTATCAGTCCCCACCTTTGGCATATCTAGATATATTTCACAGCCATAAAGATGTTAAGTCCAGAGGTACCACTTTTTTCACTCCAGTTTACCATTAGGCAATTTCTTAGTCATGCTCTCTAACCAGAGATTTCTCTGATGTCACAGGATGAAAAGCATAATTACCAATAAACCCTTCATTGATGATATCATCAACTCATATTGCTTCTAACCACTGAAGACAATTTCTTTATTAAATCCCAATCCTCCTTTTGAACTAGGTCCTTTTCATAACCAATCCACTGATAAATGAAGCCTCACATTGTTTAGGAAACTGTGCTTGTCTTGAAGCCTACATTTGTCAGACCATCCCCCCAGGGAGTCCCATTCATCAGGCCTTGTCAAGTTGCATTGCTCAGCTTCATTAATGCCACCTCACAGGCTGCAACACTACATCCCGCCTGGAACTGCCTGATAGAAGGCTCCTCCCTGCACAGACTCCTAAGGGGCCCTTTTCATAATGCTTTATTGAGAGCTCCAGTGAAGGAAACAGCACCTTAATGAAAGACATGCACCAGAGCGGAATTAACTCACTGCAGCCCATTGCTGTTGGCATCAGTACTTTGGTCAATTTGTCACCTATGAGGATGACGATTAACCTTTCTTAATGGAAAGTACAAATGATGAGAGAAACTAAAATTAGAGGAGGGGTGATGTCAAAAACTATTTTATAGAAATGGTTTAGAAAATGTTGACTAAAAGAGGAACCAGTCCTTGCTCTCTCAGCTGATGTAGTTAGATTAAAGAAAACAGCCTCAGGAGAACAGAAAAAGTCAGAACAAAGGCCAGAGATTATCAAGAAAACCATTTAGCACAGTAGGTAAATGTTTATTTGAATTGTGACACTGTCAGTAGAAGATCAAGATTTTGTAGATTTAAGCTCTTTGTCATTGCAAATACTCTAAACAGAGTTTGAATGGTGGATTACTTAAGACACACAGTGTATCTTTGAATTAAAAGTGACAGCAATGAAAAGCAGAGATTGATGACAACTGTGCTCTTTACAGCACTTTCCCCTGTTCTTATTTTCCTAATGTCAGCCTCTTTGAAAGAATTAAAATAGATGAAAAGATTATTTATTTACACCTGCTTTAAAATGCTACACATACACACAAACACACACAGACTCTCCATTCATCATTATTCCACAATTATATGCAGCTTCTGCTCTGGTCTAATTGCCTTTGCAGAACAACAAAAGAAGTAAATGATTTATTTTTCACTAAGCTGTAAATCAAATCCCTTTTAGCAACAGTGGCATCTGTGGGTGTAGAGGCCCCTTTAGCAAGATAGTGTCCAATTATGAACAAACATTGCTGTTATCCCCAAGGGAAATAGAATTCAGAGGATCTGTAAGACAGCACATGGTCAGATAGTAGTGCTTTGGTTACATTTTGACATTACAATATTTATTAGTACTAATAGTGGTAAGGTGTATTTCTGCTCAGGTGGAGTTTAAAAGGGCAGCTTTAAAAAACCAAGTGGTAAGCCTAAATAAAGCAGTGTGTCTACTCAAGTTCTCTCAAAAAATCTATAATTAGCTGGAAAAGCCATGTTGTCAGATTTTCTTCATAATATATGGATGGATATTACTTTTATCCCAATTTTTAGAATCTGATTTTTTATTCCTAAAAATGCTTTTCACTGAATGTTTATACCCACCCACAATCTCTCATTAAAAGTCCAAAACCTAAGAGCTCCCAAATCTTAAAATTTATGTTACTTTATCTGGTGGTAAACTCTGCCCTAACTTGAATCAAACAACAGTCACACATCACATGAACTTATATGAAGATATTCATATTCTTTATTTTTCCATGTAGAATGAATATTGATATACTGCATTCCAATGTCTTTGAGCATAGCACACTGTCTCAGGCTTAGAAGAGGTATTATTTCCAATATATAGTAAATGCCCTGCAGTACCTTTGTCACATTGGAAATGGTGCTAGGTTCTGAAATATTTGTGCCCAAGGAATTCAGTGATTGTATAATGTATTCTAGCCTTATCTTATCATTTGATCCTGATTTTTCCTATCATTATATGGGGGGTTTTGTTGTTTCTGTTTTGTATTTTAGTTTTTCTTTTTTGTAACAAAGACCTCTTCTGCCTTTTCTATTCTTTCCAGATCCATTCCCTACCCAAAGAAGCCTCGGTCTAGCCTTTAAAAATATTCTATGAAGATTTTTGAAAGATTAACTATAGAAATTCTGAAAAAAAGTAAGTGGATCTATGCCTGAGATCCTTCATAAAGCCAAAAGCTGCCTGTTTCATAAAAACAAGATTAGTCATGTTTTATCCACCACTGACTAAAGAAACTACAAGGAACAATGCTACCTGCCAGAGACTAAGGGTAGAAATAGTCACACACCAGAAATTTAAATTCAAGCCTGTCATACATAAGTTCACATTACACTAGCCATGATTTGGAATGCCAATCTAAGAAATCATTACAAATATGAATGCTGGTCCAAACCACTTCTATTGGTTTTTATTGTTGTGTAACACATTACCACCAACCGGAAGGAAATGGCAAACCCCTCTAGTATTGTTGCCTAGAAAATCCCATGGAAAACGAGCCTGGTGGGCTACAGTCCATGGGGTGGCAACGAGTCAGATACAACTTAACAACTAAACAGCAGCAACAGTGACTTACAACAATTCTTAGTTATTAACTCATAGTGCCCTAGGCCAAAAGACCTGGCCGACCAAGCTCTGTTCTCTGCTTTGGGTCATACAAGGTCAAAATCAAAGTGTCAGCTGGGCTGAGCTCTTTCCTGGACATCCTGAGGGAAAATCTGCTTTGCGGTTCATTCAAGTTGTTGGCAGAATTAAGTTCCTTGTCAGTGTAGAGTTGAGGTACTTGTTCCTTTTCTATCTTTATTTACATCTGAAAAATTTCTTTGCCAATATATCAGTCAGTGTTCAAACAGAGAAACAGAAGAGGAGATGTATGTTAAGGGATTTATTGCAAGGAATTGGCATATATGAGTGTGGGGATTGGCTAGGAAAAGTCTGAAATTCACTGGACACATTGGCAGGAAGGGCAGGCTGAAATGTTAGTCCACAGGCAGAATTTCCTTTGGGAAGTCTCAGTTCTGCTCTTAAGGCATTTAGAATGATTAAAGGAAAAAAGAAAAAGGTACCAAAATAAATAAATAAATGATTAGGCTAAAAGTAAAAAATTTTCCAGAGAGTAATGTAATAATATCATGTGCCAAGGTAAAATGATTGCTATGAACTCAATTAAGAGAGAGAATAGTACTTTCAGTCAAAGACTCTGAGAGTTTATTACTTTCAAAATAGACTTTACTAACAAGGAAGTTGACACCAAAACAAAGAGTGAGATGGAAGGAGAAATAGCAAAAAAATTGATGAAGATGTTTGTAAATTTACATAATCATTGACAGGTACTACTACTTCTACTGATAATACTAACAATAGCCAACTAGGAAGAGGCAATGGTTAATAGCAAGCTGAAAGCAAATTACTGAAAATAAATAATCAGAAAGATGGGAAGATGGAATAAATACTACGTGGTATTTCAAACAAACTATATCAACAGAAATACATCTTACAATCTTGAATGAAAAAATTTACTCAATTTTAAAGTGATATGAAGTAACATTGAGTGAAAAAAGCAAGAGGCAGAAGAATATGCACAGTGATATACCATGTAGTTTTATTTTAAAAATACCCAAAATGATACAGAACATTGATTTGGATGGATAAATACATGATACAATATTTTTAAACTGTTTTTTAATTGAAGTATTCCCAATCACTCATACAGTAAAGAATCTACCTGCAATGTTGGAGACCTGGGTTCAGTCCCTGGATCAGAAAGATCTTCTAGAGAAGGGAATGGCTACCCACTAAAGTATTCTTGCCAGGGTAATCCCATGGATAGAGGAGCCTGGTGGGCTACAGTCTGTGGGGTTACAAAGAGTCAGACATGACTGAACAACTAACCCTTTCACATATATAGTTAATTTACAGTGCTGTGTTAGCTTCAGGTATACGGCAAATTGATTAAGTTATATATGCATAGATCCTTTTTCAGATTCTTTTCCATCAAGAGTTTTCACAAGAAATTAAATATAGTTTCCTGTCCTATGCAGTAGATCTTTGTTTATCTATTTATATATAGTAGCCTTAATCCCAGGCTCCTAATTTATCTCTCCCATCTCCCTCCTGCTATCCCTTTTGGTAACCACAAGTTTGTTTTCCATGTCTGTGGGTCTATTTCTGTTCTGTAAATAAGTTCATTTGTTGTTGGGGTCCTTTAATGGACCGGAACCTGGTGGTACAGAGTCGACGATAAGAAAGTAAAAGAAAGAAGGACGAAAAGAGGCTGATATTCCCTGGTTTACACAGAATGCCAATATAACTCTAGGACAAAGAGTTAGCACTGTCTACGTAGGCTCAGGGCGCCCTCTCGAAGAAGTCTTGAAAGCCCGGGCAAGTAAGTAGACATAGCAGATGCCTGTGCTCCGTGGAAGCAGCCTGAAGGAGAGAGAGAGAGAAATGAAGAAAGACACGGGGACCAATGTTCTGATGGAACAAACGTATTTATTCAACATATTGTGAGCATATATATACTGTCTTACAAGATAGCTTTTTCAGCAGAGATAGGGATCAAAAATCTTACAAATCATCCAGAAAACATGAGGCTAGAATCAATCTCAAAGAGAGGGGGTTGTAAATAGTGACTTTCCATAACAGAAGGGAAGAGAGTTGTAAATGGTTACTTTTCACCATATGGAAAGGCTACTTTCCATACGAAGGAGATACATAAATTCCTGTTATTCCCAGGAACTGCTTGAGGTTCCTCTAGCATCTGCATTCAGGAGCTAATAAGGAACAGAGGATTTATGCAAGACCAAAAACAGCACACAGGAAGCCTCCTGTTAAATGCTTCCTGACAATTTGTACCCTTTTTTTTCTAGATTCAACAAATAAGCAATATCATATAGTATTGGTCTTTGTCTGTCTGACTTACTTCACTTAATATGATAATGTCTAGTAGGTCTATCCATGTTGCTGCAAATGGTATTATTTCATTCTTTTTTATGGCTGTGTAATATTTTGTTAAAGGTGGTAAGAAGGAAGCATATCAACTTCAGGGTACTATGTTTGTTTGGGAAGGATGGGAAGGAAATTAAAACACAGGGGTAAAAAGTCTTTGGATTATCAACAGCACTTTATTTCCTAAAAAATAAAAGCTTCTCAAATATATACAAAAATATTAAAAAAATTTAAATATAGTTCTCTGTTACTCTCTGTAATATCTTGTGTACTTGAAAGATTTATTTCTTTAAAGGAAAGAAAAATATATTGCATATCAATAAATGAGGTTAATTGGAAGGGCTCTGTAAAGTAAAATCAGAGAACTGTTGCAATTCTATTTCAGTAATCCATGCAAGAAATGTTCTATGACAGTGGCTCAGAAAAAAAAGGTTAATGAGACCTTTGAAATGTAAAGTCAAAATGGCTTGATGATAAATTTTGTATGAGTGGCAAAGGAAAATATTGAATTAAGAATGATTCTAAGTTTGTTACTTGAGAAATTACTTTTTGTTTTTTGGGGTTTTTTTTGGTTATTTTAATTGGAGGATAATTACTTTACAATATTGTGGTATTTGAGAAATTAAATGAATGCTGATGTTTTCAATCTTATAAGACAGAAAGTTGAAAAGTCTTCATAGTGTTGTCCAAAGTGTATCTAGAAATATTAATCTGAAAATATGAATCTGGATTGTAGACAGAGTTTGGAATTAAGTGGATGGCTAGATAAATGGGTGGATAAGTGGAAGAATGGGTAGATAAATAAAAACCTCTATATCTATATATTCATTCTTCCTTTAATACTCAAGCTGTTTGTCTTTACTTTCTATTGACCCTAATTGCCCATACTGTTGCATTCTAAATTGTTTCCTTTTATATAAAATTATTTATTGGCATTTTATGTTTCTTTTGAATTTAGTTTTTCTTACAATCTGCTTGTGATTCTTTTGAAGCTTTTAAAAGATAAAGGAGCTATATAAAGAGCTATCATGATTTTAAAGAGCATAAACATGGATTGTATAATGTAATCATAAAAGAAATCTCATAACCACAAATAGCTGAATTTCACAATTTGACTCAATTAAGTTTCCGCACAGTTAGAATTTCAACTTGAAGCTATTATTTTCACTTTCGAATATCTTCAATTATAGAAAACTTCCACCAGCTTGTAATTTAGAAAAATTCATTCTAACAATGAAAGTTTATTTACCATATGGATATTCTTCAGATTATAGTCTGTATAGATAGAAATTGATATAAGCGATTGGAGAATAGACTCCCTTGGAAAGTTACTATTGAAGTTCATTATAAACCATTAAACCATATTAAAATGCTCACATTTTCTAGAATTGTAGGAATCCTTAAAAATCAAACTCTACTTTCCTCTGCATGTAATTTTATTAATTTCCCTTCTTCTCTTTAGAGTATTTCCCACATCTTTGCTGATTTGACATCTTTAGATCCTTCAAGTCTTTGTGAGTACTTACATTGCTCAGAGATGGCTTTCTCAACTTTTCAGGCAGAACTTCATCAAAGTCTTCCACAATGCTGAATAGTGAATAGTAAATAACCACATATTTTTGGATATGAAGCTGATACTTGTCATCACTGTTTCTGTTAGCTCTTTTGGTAGGAATTAGGGTAATGCAATTCCTCTATAGCCATGGTAACATGATTAGAAGATGATAATGACCCAACAAAGAAGCTTCCTAAATAACTAGAAATGTAATTAAGATATTTATTTTATTGATACAGTTTTTTAGGTAAAGAAAGAAGTCAAGAGAATCTATTTTTTTCTAATAGGGATTGATGAAGGGATAGTAAGAGAGAAGTGACTGAAAAGGAAAATGATATTCTGCCTGGAAATTTAGGCAAAGTTGCTATGATAAGCATATAATTGTTTCGTACTGTAATCTTTCACCTATTCAACACATTGATTGAGTGCTTACTATAAGTTAGGCCCCATGACAGTTTTTCATGGCAGAAAACTCAGACCAGCAACCTTGCCATAGAGGGTAGTATATGTTTAGTAAACTCACCTTCTCTGTTCCCTCAAAGTATTTGTCTGGTGTCTCTTGGGCTTATAATCTAGAAATTATACACTTTAAGAAGAAATGGAGTCCTCCCTTCCCTTTGAGGTGGTACAACTTTATATGCTGATTGTATCATCAACCCAGCAGAGTGGGTCCCCAAAAAGGGGCTTTCTGCCCTTCATCACTCACAGCAATAGAACAAGGCCACATTTGGTTCAGAAGCAAAGAAAAGTTGTATTATTTCTTTTCAGAGGATGAAGAGGTGCCACTCTCATTCTAGAGCATGTGCTTTTTCTGATTGCAGCTGTTGGTGAGGCTGCTTTATAGGGACCTAGTGGGATGGGACAAAGTTCTCATGGGTTGGGCACAACTATGCTGCTCAGGACTTCCCTGGTGGCCCAGCGGTAAAGAACCTGTCTGCCAATGCAGGAGACTCAAGTTCAATTTCTGAGTCGGGAAGGTGCCCTGGTGAAGGAGATGGCAACCCACTTTAGTATTCCTGCCTGGGAGATCCCATGGACAGAGGAGCCTACTGGGCTACAGTCCATCGGGTCGCAAAGAGTTCCATACAGCTTTGACTGAGTACTCAAGCAGGCACTGCTCACGCTCCAGATCACAGTGCAGGCACAGCATCTGTGCATGGTGCCGCCGTCTTGAATCTGCACTTGGCCACAGAGCTGAGATGTCAGGAGCAGCTATTTTTCAGGAGACACTCTAGTCTGAAGGACTGGCCAGGTGCAAGGTCTCTGTGCACAGCATCCTCTCAGCAAGTGAAACTAGACGAGGCACAAAGGAAAAGAGAGGGGAAAAAAAAGTTGCACTTTGTTTTATTACAGATTTTATTTTTATTTCCTGGGAATTGGTAATGTATTTTGCTTTTGACAAATATGTGTAACAGCCACTCCAATTTTTAGCTACATTGGTGAAAAGTAATCTCATTTTTCTCCATTGAACACTATAATATTATTAGACATTCCTCACCATCCATAGGTCTGAGGCAATTGGCTGAGATAAGACTCTCCTAACCATCCCCCTCCTCCTTGGTCCCAGGGGTATTGAGAACTTGCTCCTTCAGACCACAGTTCACTGACTTCCAGAATATGTCCCAGCAGCACCTCTGCCTCAGGCTCCTTTGCCCCTTTGCTGTGGGCTCCCAAGGGGTGTCAGCATAAAGGATGGAGAATGGTAGTGGAGACCTTGAACATTTAGTCAAAGGCAGGATACATTCTCTAGAGCTGTGACTGCCATATGTGTCTTTAGGACTGAGCGGCAGCCTTAAGCATTTAGGCCTTGTTTACTTCTATCTGTAGCCTTCAAGTCCACTAAATTACCATCTTATCAGCACTACCCCACCCCACACCCCAACACCAAATATCTAGTAAGACGCCTCTTTTACATAAATATTCACATATGCTGAATTTGCCTCAGAATATTGATCATAGTTTAAAACTAAATATTTCTGTGTCTGTCTGATTAATGTATTTTTCCCCATCAACTATAAACTCAATGAAACCAGGAAGCTTATCTATTTGATCACAACTATATAAAATAGCTGGAAAAAATGTTCTCATTTAGGTTCTTTTGAATAAACTGATGATTGAAACATTACAGACTATTAACTAGGCTGAAAATTTAACAAAGAGCTAATATCATACTTATTTTTCAGTCCCTTATTATCTCTAGCTTAGTCTTTTATATTAAATAGACACTTAATACATGAATAATTGAAACAAAAGGATAACAGCATTGTTTAAGTCTCCTGCTTGAGAATTTTTTCAAGGCCTTCTCTGTATGACAGAGCCATGGTCACCAGCAGCTGTGGGACCATATTTTTTTTATAGGTCATAATGTAAAGGGAAAGATAAAAGTTTTCCTTTAGTATCAATAATAAGTTCTGTATAAAGATTCTGATTTGTACAACTTGTGTCATATGATTTTCCCTGAGCCAACTTCTGTGGTCAGAAGGGTGAAATGTTGTGACTGATGGTTAAATGTACACCCAACAGAAAGAGGGCAGATATGCTCTGATTAAGAGCTCAAAGAGATTAATATGGAATGAGGAACAGGTCATTCCCAAGGATGCAGAGTTGTTGTTCTAACAGAAACAAAAAAGATGCAGAACTTCTGTCATATACACCACCACCATTATTGTCATCAACAACAACCAATATTTACTGCAATTCATATGAATATACAGTAATTGGGAAAGTTGAGAGTGTGATAGACAGAGGTGAAATAGTTCATTAATAATTTATAATCAGTTAGGCTATATTTTATTAATAAGTTAGTTAATATTCTTAATTTACTAGGGATAAATTTTTTAGGCAAAATTAGATTCCATCAGACTTTATAGTTAATGTTTAAAATAAAGACTGAGAAAGCTGTGTCTGAAGTTGAGAGTCTTCCATTATGAGTGGTGATAAGAAGCTTGTCTCTGCTTTGATTTCAAAAAGTCGTTTCACTTTGGAGTCTCAAGAAATATTGAGCTTCCATAAAAACATTCCCCTTAAGTGAAACTATTGAGGATTTTTTAAAGGCACTTAAGTAAAAACTGGTGGGGTTTTTTTTTCTTTTTTTTTCCTTTGCGAAATGGAATCCTTACATTATGCATGATAATAAGTCTAGATCTAAAGTGATTCTTTTTAGTAGGACTACCCAGGGAATCAGATAAAATAAAAACCAAAAAGTTAGTGTTTTACAAAAATTAAATGAAAGGCCAAACATCAAAGTTTGGAATTATGTTTGAAATGATTTTTGAATGGGTTCAATATTTGCTTAATTGAGGTTCTCCCTCAGTGAACATGAGGCTCCTCATTTTTTCCCTGTTTTGCTTCACCTGTTTTTAAAGACAATTTAGTTTTCTCTAATCCTCAAAAATCAAGATTTGCTAATTCTTCCAACAACCATTCTGTTTCTCACTGCACATGAAAGCTTTTGCTTAAAAGTGAAATACACTCTTGTCTTGGTTTTAATTCATTCAACTCCACTCTCAAAACTTTGTTTTATTTCTTTTTTGCCGATCTAATCTATCTATAGCTCCTTTGAATAGCTGTTATGTCCTGGCACTTTTTCAATCATTCGTTTTAGAATTGCTATACTAATATTTATCCCCAACTTACCTATAACTCGAGCCTCTCTGGACATTCCATTATGCCATTATATCTCAGATTCCAAAGAGATATGTCCCCAGGTGACAAGAGTTTATTCTTCTTTTTTGCTTATTATGGACAACCTCTTTCAGAGGAAATTCAGTATTTCTCTGTCTATTCTCATTTCCTTTCAGATTCTAACTGGCATCATATTCACATCTAATTACCTCTAGCTCAATGTTTGGATTTCTACATACTAATTAATTCTCTTCTTCTCCCAGAATTAACATTGTTCAAAGGATATCATCGTATGGTTGATTGATGGTGTCAAGTTCTGAAATAAAAAGGGATATATTTGTAGAATGTGGCTTTTTCAACCAAAGAACTATAAAGTGAGTTTTGAACTACAGTCTGCATACGTGCTAAGTCGCTTCAGTTGTGTCTGACTCTTTGCTACCCTATGGACTATATAGCCTGCCATGTTCCTCTGTCCATGGGATTCTCCAGACAAGAATACTGGAGTGGGTTGTCATGCCTTCTTCCAGGGGATCTTCCTCACCCAGGGATAGAATCTGTATTTCTTAGGTCTGCTGCATTGGCAGGCGGGTTCTTTACCACTAATGCCACCTGAGAAGCTGTGCTAATTAGCTGTGTGTTTTGCAGCAAGTTGTCACTCTCATTTCTGTCTCTCTTTCATTATAAAATAAGAGTAGTAGGTAACTCAAGTAATCTATCAGTTTTCTTGAAGCCCCCAAAGTCAAGATATTTATTGAGAGCCATTAACACTGTGTCATAACAAATAACCCCCAAGTTTTAATAGCTTGACACAAAAAAATTTCATTTCTTATTCATATCACACCTCAGTGCCACTCAGGTAGCTCTTCTGGTTGACTGTCTACTGAGTAACAACTCAGGGATCCAGGAATCTTCTATCTGGTGTCTTTGCTATCCTTCAGGCTCAACTCGGAGGTCTCTGCTGTCATTCAGTTAGCCAATGAGCAGTGAGATTGTAAAATCTCATGCGACATTTTAAAACTAGATCCCAAAATAGCATACATTAATTTGGCCACATTCCACATTCCATTGGCCAGAACTCAGTTATTTGGTTTTAAACTTACTGTAGAGGTCTTAAACTTACTTTAGAAGGAACTAGGAGACGAGGTCTTTCTGTGTATCCAAGAAGGAAAATCAAGATTTTAGCCGATTTCTACCATACCCTTCAATATAATGAGACTACTAATTTCCTTCTGGTTCTCTGCCATCCAGTTTCCCATTCTTCCTGTCTCGTTTTGTTTGATTAATGTTCCTTATTATTGTACAAGGATCCCAGTTTTATCATTTACTAGCAATTTGCATGACTTCTGACCTTCAGTTTTTTTCATCTGTAACAGGTTTACCTGAGAAAAAACTAAGCTGTCAGAGATGTAGTATGGGCTCAAAACATTTTATTTTTGCTTCCATTTCGTATTGTTCTTGTATATTAGAAATAGTATCTCATCTATTAAACCTCTGCCTTATTATCTCTATAAGCAAAAAAAAAAAAAGCTATTATCTTAAATTCTAAAGCCTAGCCTATAGACATAAATCAACTTACTCTTCATTTCTGAACTTTCATTATTTAAAACCTCCCTGCTATATGATCTCTGTGTCTGCAGTGGTCCAACTTCTCTACTCTGCTAGCAATATTTCACAAATATTTTACCATGAACTTTCTAGATATATAGCCAACACTGTAGATAGGGTTGTTTATCTGATTTGTTGATAAAGATAGTTAATATTCTTTTTGCTTCAATGTCTGATATTTCATTATCTCTACCATTATCCATTATCACCTCTATCAGTCAGAGGAAGTTTCTTCTATGGCTTTGACTAAACCATTACTTGAGTAATAGCAACCATTAGCTAAAATGAGATTTGGGGTTTGTATCTGAACAGATGAAAGTTTCCATGCATAAACTATTAAGCCTTGTAAAAAACACTTTATACTGAACCTAATAGTGACCCACTTCAGGTTTATATTCCAAAAAATACTATTATATTTAAAATTCAGGGCTCTCTCTATTGAGCTGTATGAGGTAGGACAAATGACCTCTCTGTGCTCAGTTTTCTCAACTATCAGTTTATATCCTGTGTTTCTTCTTTACCTAAAAATGATGATTTATATTATTTGTGAGAGGATCCTCATATTTTATAAATATCTTTCCTGTTACAGCAAAATGTTTTTTCTTTCTACAAATCATACGTACACCTGTGGTAGGTTGAATAATTTTTTCCCAAAACTTCTGTCTACTCAGAAACTCAGAAATTAGGAAGAGGTAGGGAAAGGTTTTTCTCTGATATCTTCAAAAGGAGAATCGACTGGCTGACAACTTGATCCCTAACCTCTAGCCCTCAAAACTGTGGGAGAATTAATTTCTGTTGTGTTAAGCCACCAGTACTTTCTTATGGTAGTTCTAGGAAAATAATATAATGGCATGCAATTGTTTTTAACTATTATAATTACTCTTTTAACTTGTTCATCTTCACCATAGTTCTAAGTTCTCCCAGCGATGTTCTTTTTCAGTAGTGTATCCCCTGTATTACTCATAACCCGGTAAGCAGAAGTCTATTAATAGTTATTAAAATGAATGAATGAATAACTCAATTCATATTGTCCTGGCACTGTTATGCTGTGAATAACTAAACTTTTCTCATATAACAAGGAAAAAGTGTATTAATATCCTCAATCAACAATTCTCAAAATTCACCCCAATGAATCATTTTTTCCAAAGTCTTATTTATGCATAAGACAGGGATGAGAGTTGTGTGACCATCACATTTTCTTGAATATGAATGCTTGTGTTACTATTTTGGTGTCTCCCTCTCTTGTTATGTTTTCACTGGACTGAGTACCTATGGAAATTCAAGAAGAGGCATATGAAAGAACATCTTGAGAGTCAGATTTTATAAACAATATGGACAGCAGCAGCAAGGAGCATCCATGCCTGCATTTCTTCTGTTTTCAAAATCTTGCTTGACTTCTGATGACAAAACTTATCCTATCCCAATGATTGTTCCATCCCAATACAAATCCTCATATATTGCTGAAGAAGATACTACGCAATATGAAGACTTTATACTGTATCATTTCAAGGACAGTTACATAAAACATTCTGAAATAAATTCCAGATTCTATATTGTGTGAGATTCAGGAGTAGTTATGTCCATTTTATTTCCAACAGCTATGTGGTTTCATTGGTGATTGTTATTATCATTTAGTTGCTAAATCATGTCTGACTTTGCAACCCCATGGACTGTAGCCTACCAGGCTCCCCAGTCCACGGAATTTCCCAGGCAAGAAGACTGAAGTGGGTTGCCATTTCCTGCTGAAGGGGATTTTCACAACCCAAGAATCAAACCTGTGTCTCCTGCAATGGCAGGTGGGTTCTTTACCACTGAGCCACCAGGGATTCCCTCATTGATGATTACTAAGAATCTTTGTGGACTGACATTGTGTTCTGTTCACTGCTGTATCCCCAGAAATTGGAAGATTGCCTGAAATGTTCTATGTAACCAGTGAATATTTATAATGAAATGTCCCTTTCCTAATTTACCGTGCTGCTGCTGACTCAGTGATCAGATGCTGCTTTATGTGCACTCCACGAGATAACTAGAGCAGAGTTTTCAACTTGTACAGTTTCACTGCCAGGGAGGTTTACCATATTCTCTACTCCCCTAGGAAATTCAGCAATGAACACTCTAGCTGGAGCACTTCTTTTTCTCACTGACTCCAGTGTTCACCTGATCACTACTCCTTCATGCTCAGACTGGGCCCTATTATAGAGGTTTGATCATCACAACATTTTTCAAGAACAGCTGATTCAAGGACTAGGGTCATCTCTACCATGAATTACAAAAGTTAATTAGTATAGGTAAGTACAGTTTTAACAAATTGTGCATTTTCCTATATTATTGTGAAGTATTGCTTTTCTTTTGAAAAGAAAAATAAAGGTTTAGAATAGATTAAGTGTAATGTCAATCTCTTGTCTTTTTCTATCTCTCTCAACTGCTTTTAAAACTACTATCATGGCCCAGAAACTTAAAGATTTAGCACAAAACTAAATCTCCCGAGGTCTTCACGAAATAAAGCTTTTCTTTCCTCAACTTGAGATTAGAAGGTTAAGAATAAAAAAAAAAGTTAGAAGGGTTAACACTGTAGTGATATAGTCCAAATCAAAGTACAGTGTTTACTTCAGCTTTTTTCCTATTTGGCCTTCATTTATCTTTATCAGGGCTGAAATCATAAACAGAAGTTTCCACTGCCACCCAGTAAGTCAATAACTGCACACCCAGACACCTGAATGGAAACCCTGGCTGGAAATTCTTCAAAACCTGGGAGATGGTTAAGCTAACTTAGAGAAAAAGCAGAGGAGCAAGAAGATTCTAAGCCAAAAGTAATTAGTAGGCTCAGAATAGCAACTTATCTTTCAGGCTTAAACCAGGAAGCTGCATCCCTAGCATAGGTGCTAAACAAGCAAGCTCTGGTCTCCACTGTTTCATTCCTATCCATGCCTGCCACTTGCTTGTCATGTGAGTTCGCACAAGTTTTCTACAGTCTGTGTGCCTCAGTTTCTGCATGCATAACACAGAGAAAATAGATTGTTGAAAGGAGTAAATGCGTGAATATGTATAAAGTGTTCATACAGTGCCTGACAGTAAGAACTAATTAAGTGGTAGCTATTATTGCAGAGGTGGATGTATTAGGCCATCTTAGCATGAACTGTAAAACACGTAAATAATATCCCTTTTCTGAATCTGTGTTCACTAAGCCACCCTCTGATAACTTGGCTTTCCTAGAGGGTCTGTAGAGATCTCTCAGTATCTAGAGAGAATCGCTCATCTATATAAAGAGAAAATGATTTAGCTGGCCATAACATCCATTCCTCTTGAGAGTTTCATTTCTCTCTTTAGAAAATGTATGTAACAGACACTTACCTAATGTTATGGATTATTAAGATCCTATAAATTTACCTCTTTTAATACATCAGAACTTTGAGGAAAATACATGGATAATATAATTCTCTCAAAGTCACTTAACAGTAAGTGATAGAGACTTTGTTCAAACCCAGAATTCTTCCCTTTTTTCATATACCAGCTGATGCTCCTTGTGCTGTAGCAAGAGTATATCTTGCGTGGTGGTCACCAAGCTCTCTTCTACTATCAGTTGGACTAAAAGTCTAGTTGAGGGTAAAAATCTAGTTAAGTGAATCCCTTGTATTTGAGTTAAAGACTCCTCAGCAGAGTGGATCTGGGTTGCATCCTCCTTGAGGAATGGAAAATAAATCCATATAAAATTATTTACTTTGAGGAGTCCATGGAAAGCAGCTTCCCCTTTTGTTTGTTTTGCTTGTTTCTTTTATAGTAGTTCACAAACTTCAGTGTGCATCCAAGTCACCTGGAAGACTGTGATCACACCCTCATGGCTGGACTCATCCATGGAGTTCCTAATTCAGGAGACCTGGGCTGAAGCCTGAGACTTTGCATTTCTAACACTTTCTCTTATGATGATGAAGTTGCTAGCACTGGTACCACACTTTGACTCTGTCTTAAAATCAGTGGAGTCAGTGCTCTTAAATTGTTCATGTGTGAACGCAGTAAAGCTTAGCCGATCTGATATAATCTTTAACTAAAATCCTTTTTTCCACCTTTGTTAAGTACTTCAGTTTTTCTTCATTAACCAAAAAATCCTGATACAAAGCAAATAGACCTTGAGTTACCCAAAGCATCATTGAAGTCATTCATTTAATGGCTTACTAATCTTCAGAGATGTAGCACAACATTTATATCCTTTTGCTCTTTCAGATTGCATTATTAATTCAGTGACTGTGTAAATATTTTTTTTTCTTTTTATTACCTTTAAAATGACATTTTATATAAGATGCCATCTCCTGGAAAACAAAATGGCAACCCACTTCAATATTCTTGCCTGAGGAATCCCATGGACGGAAAAGCCTGGTGGGCTATGGTTCATGGGGATCACAAAGAGTCAGATACAACTTAGTGACTAAACAAACAAACAAACAAAATGTCATTACGGCATGTCTGATTAAACAAAGAATGCAAGAAAGAAATTGCATACAGGGATTTGGGGATTTTGTTTGTTTATGTTACATATCTGATGGAGTTCACTTTAAGTCTTTTCCTTAGTTGCTAATTCTAAAGGAAGTTCTCAGAACAGGTAAAACAATCATGAAAATAGTATTTGGAGTTAAAGGGTTGGAGATACTTTAAAGAGCTAATCAGCAGATTTTCCTTGATAAGTTACTATTCCTGTGGCATTTTACTTATATGCAGAATTTACTGTTCATCATTATCATACTTTACCACTTCCTCCCCACAAGCCACCACGGTGTAGTATCAGAAAATGATGAATGGAAAAAAAGGAGTGACTTCAGATTATTAACAATAGTAATAATGAGAGCAGCAACAGTGTACATGCTAACCAAAGGCCAGGTCTGTCCTAATAAGCAGAGTTTCTCAACATCAGCCTATTGATATTTCAGGCTGGATAATTCCTTGTTGTGGGGACTGGCCTATGCATTGCACAATGTCTCACAGAATCCCTGACTCTACTGACTTAGATGCCAGTAGCACCCTCTCAGTTGTAACAACCAAAATTGGCCCAGCTGACAACCACTGATATAAAGTATATAGGATTATAATCTCTATTTCATAAAGGTGGCATTAGAAATTGAATTTGTCCAGCTTTCCACAATTCTTTAGTATCAGAACAGGAATTCAAGTCCAGACCCTCAGATTTGTCCAGTCTTAAAAAGTTGAATAAAATGGGAGCTGCAAACTGCTTTAGGCAAGGATAGGACAATCAGCTGTGATTAATTTCCTCTAAATCCAACTTTTACAAATGAATGTTGCCATATTTAGGCTCTAAATTGTATAGTCTAGTTTTTGCCTTAATTTTTATTGGACAAATTATGTTCTTGAATACAATCCAGTGTCCAGTTATAACACAAGGACTATATTATAAGTCTTTGACTACAGTCCAGGACAAATTATAAGTCCTTGAATACAGTCCATACATCTATTGTTACGGCAACAACAGACGCTGTTTGCTTGTGACTAGTAACTATAGTTAAAATAGCTACTAGTACAAAGTAGGGTTTTAACTGGCAAGGCTGTGTTGTTCATCAGTCTCTGGTTACTGCCTAGCTGAGGTGGGATTTATGCCTTTTTTAACTTACTGATCTATTTAAGTGGCTATTCTGGGTCTTAGTTGTGGCACTCAGGATCTTTAATCTTCATTGTTGCATGTGGGTTCTTTAGTTGCAGTATGTGAATTCTTAGTTTTGGCTTGTGGGATCTAGTTCCTTGATCAGAGATCAAACCTGGGCCGCCTGCATTGGGAGCACAAAGTCTTAGCCGCTGGATCATCAGGGAAGTCCCAGGATTTATGTCTTGATATGCATTTATTTTGCTGTGTATTTCCTTAGTTGGATCTTAGGATGTTGTTCATAGCCTCCTCTCTCCCCCCTCCCCTTTCTATGCTGCTGCTGCTGCTAAGTCGCTTCAGTCATGTCCGACTCTGTGCGGCCCCATAGACGGTAGCCCACCAGGCCCCCCTGTCCCTGGGATTCTCCTGGTAAGAACACTGGAGTGGGTTGCCATTTCCTTCTCCAATGCATGAAAGTGAAAAGTGAAAGTGAAGTCGCTCAGTCATGTCCGACTCTTCGCGACCCCATGGACTGTAGCCCTCCAGGCTCCTCTGTCCATGGGATTTTCTAGGCAAGAGTACTGGAGTGGGGTGCCATTGCCTTCTCCCCCTTTCTATAGTAAGGTCCAAACTTGTGTTTTCTTAATTGATTCATCAAATAAATACTATATGTATAAACTTCAATTGAAATTGGGATATGGTGTGTATTTTAGATCAATCACATGTGAATAGATAGATAGATAATAGATAGGCAGGCAAATAGACAGATAGGAGTCAGCTGTGGAAAGTATGGAATCTCCATCACTTCTGAGTCAGTCAGGGGCTCATGTTCTATCCTAAATGGAAAGAACTGGTGATTGTAGTAACTCCTTTGGGAAAGAGCACTATTTACCTATAAGGCAGTTGGGAAGTATTTAGAGGTTGATAATGTAGGGTCATTTATTCCAGAAAAGAACAGGCTGAACAGATACGGCATTATAAACTATCTAATTAAGGTAATTATAGATAAGAGAGAAGGGCTCATAATTTATATTTAGACTATAAAATAGAAAGAAAGAAAATGGATATGCATTATCAGCACAACACACACATACACACACACACACACAAAATCATGTATTTAACTTTTGTTGTACTAGATCCTGTAAGATTTGCTAGGATTAAGTAACTGTCATAAAGCATACTCATATGCTTTTATGCACCTAGGAAAATATTGTTAAAAGTTTAGTTCCTACATGAGGAAAAATAAAAATCTCATTAAAGGATATAAAACAAATATCTCGGCAAATGGAAAGACAGATCAGGTTTTAGATGAGATATACTAGAATAAAAATGTTATGCTTCTAAAATAAATGTGGACTTAATTTAATATCAATCAGAATCCCAGCTGGAAATTTTTGAATATGTAAAAATAATGCCTTACAATTTATATACAAAATAGGTTTTATAGATCTCTCTCACTCCTCTCCACATACACAAGAATAGTAAGAGATAGCATAACCATAGAAAACCTTGTAAAATACTGATATCCAATTATTATTTTATCAGCATGACATAAATCTGTAGAAGAAAAAAGATATCTAGAAATAAGTTGTAGTATGTAATAGAAGATTTTATATTTGACAAAGGTAGTATTTCATTTCACACAGAAAATATGTATCATTAATAATTAACCCTGGCACAATCAACTATTTGCATCTTATACCATGTACAAAAAAAAAATTTCAGATGAAGATTTATTTGTAAACAGTTAAAAAATAAGTTTTGCAAACATCTAGGAGGCGACTACATGTGCAATAGCTAACAGCAAGTATGACCTTCTTAACTAATACTGAAAACTCAGAAGCCATAAGAGATAAGATATATAAATTTGTAGCAAAATATAACACAGACAAAATCAAAAGATGTGTAATAGGTTTTGAAAGAAAAGTATGTGTACTGAAGAATATTGATAGCGTTGTCTCTATTATACACACAGGACACTGAAAAATTTATCAAGATGAGAATAGTAGCTCAATAATAGTCAATTCATAGAGATCATCTTCAAGTGATCAAGTATATGAAAATAATGCTCTGTTAACTTTTTATGCAAAAATAAAATAACTCAGAGACACCACATTATAGCTGTGAGTCCGACAATAATCTGAAAGGGTGATAACTTGATGGGCAAGTGTAAAACCTGAAGTATGAAAGACATTTTGGAATGCAATGTCCCTTAAAATTAAAAATACATATACCCTCTGACACAGAAACCCCTCTTCTTGTTAGTCCAGCCATAAAACAAACCACCGATAGGAAGGATATTTATTGCAGTGTGTTCACAGTAGCCAAATACTACATAGGAAGCAATGGCTCTTCAATAGGAATAATATGGTAAATACATATGAGTCTTCTGCAGCCATTAAAAGTAAAACAAACACATAAGAGGCTTCCTATGTGGCTCTAGCAGCAAAGATCTCACCTGCTAATGCAAAAGAGGTAAGAGAGGAGGGTTCAATCCCTGGGTCAGGAAGATCCCCTGGCAGAGAAAATGGCAACACACTATAGTATTCTTGCCTGGAAATTCCATGGCCAGAGGCCTCTGGTGGGCTACAGGCAACGGGGCCAGAAAGAGTCGGATATGACTGAGCAACTGAGCACACACAAACACACACACACAACCATAAGAAACATAGTTTCTTCCCAGAAGAAGCTTAAAAATTCATGGAGGATCTAAAATTTACATTTATTAAAATTAAGTAGATGTGTTTCAGCCTTGACCCAATATGGTTGCTTAAATCAGTTGTAGGTTGTAGAGTTAAGGAGAGCTTTATTTAAAAGAGCCCATAGAAGGGAAATCAAAGATCTGAAAATGAAGTGCACAAGTATTTAGCACTTCTAGCATTTGCCTCATTTCTGGTGCTCAGGCCTATCTCAGTCCTGTATAACTCAACAGGAAAGAAGGACCACAGCTCAACTAGTAAAGTATGTTTCTAAGCATGATACACAACTGTACCTAAAATGATAGAAATCTTGAGGATAGCATCTAAGGTTTCTGCTTGAAATAAACCCATTTAATTTACTAAAGTGATTGCCAATCCTTAGCTTTATCCTGATTCTTATTTATGTACACAGACATAATAATTTTTAAGAGTTTCTGAAATATTGCTTGATTATGCTGGACTTTATAGCTTATATTTCTATAGCATAAAATGATAAGGGCCTTGAGAAAGTGGCCATTTGTTCAATAATAACAACCACCAACCATCCACCCTCTCCCTCCTGGCTCCCAGAACTGGGCTGTGCAGTTTTCTTAACTTGGAGATATTTTGAAAGAGCATGAGTTACTTCCTCAGAATCCAACATAGTACCTGTTGTATACTAGGCATGTAATAAATATTTGTTGAATAAAGAATGAAAATATGAATAAATATGGAGCTTATTCTACTGTATTCATTGTTCAGTTCTGCCTGTTTGCCTGTTCTGCCCAGCAGCACGGTAGCTTCCTCAAGAGGAGCACCTCAGAGGAGCCCGGGGGTCCCTTCACTCATTCCTGCCTCCTTTCTATAGCTTCACCTTCTTATGACTGACCCTCCCTTTTCTCTTCTACCACCCACCTCCTGCTCCAATGATCCCAATTCCTTTCTGATTGCTCAGCTTCCTGATTTCAGTTCTGCCTTCTTGACTGGATACACTGTAGCATGCTCAGTTGCTCAGTTATGTCCAGCTCTTTGTGACCCCATGGACTGTAGCCCATGAGGCTCCTCTGTCCATGGGATTTTTCAGACAAGAATACTGGAGTAAGTCGCTACTTGTAATGACTTTTTTTTCTGATTGATGATTTTCGGTGCACCCTCTCCTGCTGTCCTTCCCTTTAAGTAACCTTCAAATCACCAAAACAAAAGAACCCAGTCAGCTGTAACTTAAGAATGAGCTCAGGGTTTAAACAGGTGATTTCTCCTATGTTTCTCACCTTCTTCAACATGCTGCTTCTAGAGGCTTTCTCCAAGTTATAATACTTGACTCTCAGTTACTGGCTCTTTATCTTAAATAGCAATTCTTATCCAATCAAAGCTTTGAAATTTCATATTAACCCTCTATGATCTTACCATTTTACATTAAGGAAATAATTCCTGTTACTCCCAAACTAGAAAGTTACCCACAGTGATGGTATGCAATGTACAACTTCAGAGAGAGAGAAAGAATGCTTTTGACTTTCTACAAGACTTTTTTGGATATTTTCTGATAGTAGGGAGAGGGGAAACAGAATTAAGCAAAAAATTTTCATGAATACCTTATAGAGGAACACCACATAACCGTGTTAGCAATGTTATAGTATAAATAGTGTTAAAGCAGATAAATGTGCTCTTGGCACACTTATGGTGTAAATCTTAGCAACTTTTTAGGTGTTTTGTTTGCGTTTCTGTTTTCTATGTCATTGTCAAACCCACAGATCTTTCAAACATGCACACACACACAATCAAGTAAATACATCTGAAGAATAGTAGGTTTAGTGAAACTCCAGTTATTTTCACTTACCTGGACACATTCCAGTTGCATTTATTTCTCTCTAGTCTCAGAAACTAAATGTCAAAGTGAAATAGATGGGGTTGGTTCTTGTTAGGGTTTGGTAGGATTCTTGTTTATTTCAGACAATCACAAAGAAAAAGATTCAAAACTTTTGCTGGGTCTTTGGAACATGACTTCACATTTGAAAAACCTGAATGAATTTAGAAACAATACTAATTCTCAACTCTACCTGGAATAACAACAACAAAAAACTCTGTTGAGGAAACAGTATATTTGTAAACACCTCCATGGTGATTCCAAGTTAAGAACTGCTGATTTAGAATGTGTTGTTGTGCAATTATTTTCTTTGCTTTAGTTGAATAAAGACAATTTAGGCAGTATAGATTATTTTTACATGGTCCTACAAAAAAATGAAACAAAAGTATGCAAAACAAGAAAATACTTCAGTAGGGCCAAGTAAGTGAAGCAAAGGGTTATTATTTTATAACTTGATAGACTACTGTCAAAGTATAAACCTGTCTAGGTTAGAATTCACTTTGAGATTCATAGAACTTGCTAGAAAATAAACACATAGACTTTCTCCTGGCAACACACGTTCCCCAAACTCTCAATTACATTTTGTACTTGCTGTTTCCTGAAGATAATGCTATTTTTTTTTATTATTTGCTGTTTAATGTTAATTACTTTTGTCTATTAGAATTACAGTATATTTTAGAATCCAGTGAGTATATTAATGTCTTAAAATATCAACATTTCTTCCAACTTGTCTTTCATTATGACAAAGCTAGCTGAAAAACAGGTATAAAATAAACATGGCAAAATGATGTATTTCTCATCCACTGAAATATACTTTTCTGATGAACAGGAGGAAATTAATCAAGAATTTAACTCAGTCAAGCAGGAGATTCCAAAATCTTTACATAGAATTTCAAGTCCTTGTATATAGGTCAGTGACATTTGCAGAGTATGCATAGATGCTTAGCACTGTAATAAGAACCTAAAGTATAAAGTTGAGATTAGACATAACTTATGCCCTGAGAATTTTATAATCTTTCAAAAAAGACGAGATAGGTTCGTATTCAGTGAATATGAATACATACAAAGACATATTCTGACAGAAAGAGATAAGGAATGGATTGTGCAGATCAAAGAATGAGCCACAGTTAATTGAGGGAAATTTCCCTTGAGATGCTTTCCTGAAATGGGCTCTGAACTTCAATTTAAAGTGAGGGATATGGTTTGTAGGACAGGAATGCTGAGACTGTTCCTTGTATATGTGATAAATTAAATGAAAGGGCTAAGAAGTGAATAAGTGAAGTGGCAGAAAAAAAAAAAAAGAAAGCTCCTGGATGCCTGTAATGTCTGTGAAAAGGGACATATTGCATCTTGCTCAGCATCTTAAAATTAGCAATTTACTGACAGTTTTCCAAATTTAATGATTTATACAAACATTTATGGATGGAGAAATATGTTTCTCTGATGATAAAAATGCTATAATTTCTCCTATTTTAAAATTTAAGTAGCCTTTATACATGAAATATTCTTATTATACCCCTTATGTTATAAATATTGTTACTTCTTGTTGAATTATTCTAAAGTTGGCTCCCTTGTGACAGACACGTTTATCCTCATGAAATATCCATGATCTCTTCTACATTTTTCAGCCCCCTTGAAGGTAAGTGGGCCCATTTAACTAGTTTTTGACATATAGGCTGTGTGTAGAATTGATGTATGTAACTTTCCTGCCAAGGCATTTGAGTTGGTATGTTCCCTCAAGTTCGCTCTTCCCCAATTCATCATCTAGAAGCTGATGCAGACAAAAGATGCAAGCAATATGGATCTCTGGGTCACTATTTGGATAGGAGATGCCAACAAATGTCATCACATTGTAGTAAACTTTATAAGATTATGCCACTGAGATTTTGGTTTCTTTCCCTAATAAAGCCTATGCTGACCTCGTTATGTACACTCCAAGTTTTTTGCATGCATAATCTTTTATTTTACAAGTGGTTAATTTCAGGAAAGTGGGGGCAACAGGGGAGATGGGAAAAGCAAAGTATCATTGCAATTAAAGACTCATGTTCCAACTATAAATCCTTTCTCCCTTGAAATAAACTTTTACATACTATGTCAGATGAAACTGCCTTTGTCTTTACACAGTTTAGCTAGAATAAGGCAACACCTTTCTTTGGGGTTTCTAAAGAGGATGTTATTTATTCATAGAGTTGTACTTAGGCAACAGAGTCAACCTACTTCAATTTCTTGTTGGTTGAATTGCTCTCAATTCTCCTACTTATTTGTATTTATCTTCTATAAATTAAGACTAAGATCATATCTGTTCACTGAACTTCAGCTAAGAGTTAGCTCTAGCCAGAGAATTCAAATATGCTTTAGAACTTGTCTTACTCACCCTTGCAATTATTAAGACATCTGTGAGGAAAATAAGACTTTTACCAGGAACTAGAAAAGGATATATTTTTATAGGGGCTAATTAGAGCTTAATGAAATTGAAACAAATGTTATTCTTAAGTGAAATCAGTTTCATGAAGCCTCTGCCATTTCAACCCTTCACCTTGTATGTCTATTCTTAATCCTCAGTAGAAAAGTGAATCTGGTGCTGTCATGGTGCCTGAAATGAGTTGGCTGCAAGCTCTAAGAGCTCTTGTTCAGTAGATAGTAGTCAAAAGTCTTATTCACATTAAGAGCATTTTATTGTTTTTTTTTTTTTAATTTGAAAGAAAGCAAGGCCCTTCTTAACTTTCACTTCATTCTTTAATGATAATAATAATATATGCAAAACAGAGTCAGGCAAAATTCCAGTGATAGTCCTTATTTAAAATGACAAACTGCAGGCTGCATTAAAAGAGCTTTTGAAATTTTTAAGAACTGCAGCACACTTGGCTGCCATTTTCCCTTTCTCTTGCCCCCACCCCCCAATCATGCTAAAGGGTATTCAATCTTAGTTCCCTGACCAAGGATCGAACCTGTGCCCCTGCATTGGAAGTGTGGCTGGAAGTGTAAAGTCTTAACCACTGGACCACCAGGAAATCCCTTATGTTTTTTAAATATATCAATCTTATCATCAAAAATGTTTCCAAAATAAAAATATAATATTTATATATTTATAATAAAGGACATTGTTTTTAAAGACCATTCCTCTATGAACAACATAGTTGATACTTGTGTGGAGAAACATGTATCTGAAAATACTGAGTACAATCAAACTTTACAAACCAAAACAGATGTGAAGGGAAATGGTAAACAGTAATAAAAATATTTTCATTTTAACAGAGATTTGGAGTTTCCCTAAAGCAGCCATATTTATAATTTTTGCATAATCTTCAAATACTATTCTTGTGTTAGACATAGAATGAATTTTATCAGTGTAAATATGGTTTGGGCCATACCTGAAAAGTGGTAAAATATATTTACAAATTCTTACTATCTGAAATAGAGTTGAGAACTAGAAGACAAACAAAATATAAAATGATATCATGTATTAATGTTTTCATAGGTCATCTTTTTTCTCAGACATAGCAGTTGAGGTGAATTTAAATGGAAGGGAAGACAAGGTTGTAGGACTATGGAACCAGCAAATACAGGACATTGACTTTGGAACCAGATAGACCCAAGTTCAAATCTCAAATTTACCCCTTGCTAACTGGGAATTTTGTAGTGAATTGAATTGAATTACATTCAATTTCCTACTGTGGAAAGTGGAAGTAATTATACTTGTCTTGCAGGATATTGTAGAAATTAAATACTGTGCATATATGTTGTGCATAACCTCAGACTCATACTATACTCTAAAATGGTAGTCATCTTTTATATATTTATTCTACAAATGTTTAGTAAGAACTTACTATATGTCAAAGACCATGCTCATTCACAGATAAATGAGAGAGAGAATTCTAGTTTAAAGTCTAGTAGAGGATCACTGTGACTGACCCCACTGAAACAACACATAGTCAATCATGACTTCTATAGGCATACAATTTAATAACAAGAAGGTACAACAGAGAGAAAAAAATTAAGCAATTTCAAATACAAAGAAATCCAAAAAGCTGATGTAATTTAGTGAAGGGGAAAATATCCTACTTTATTTCAGCATTTGTGAGATTATGGCTATATTCGACAGCCAATATAATGATCTTGAGTCATTAGGAGTGGTTAGTAGCATAGAGATATTAATAAAATATTTAATTGTTTTAAAAACTATATCATACAATTTTATAATATAAAGTGACTAATAAAAGGTAAGAGCTTAATTTTGTGTAATACTATGTGGAATACTGCATCCATTTTTGATAACATAGTATATATTTATATATTAAGCAACAATAAGAATATAAATTCAGCTAAAGCACTGTAAGTACAATAGGAGAGAGAGAGGTAATGGAGACACTATTCTATATTTAAATGCTTTTAACAAATTTTCTCTCTGACCATGTCATGTATCATCATAGGAGTCTTTGCATCTCCCTACAAGATGGCCCACAGCTGCCCATTGCTCTCTAACAAGTTAACAAAAAATGTCCTGATAAGGAAAAGCTTTTCTTTCCCTTATCACTACTTCAAGTTCCTTTTAGTTAATAAGAATAATACCAAAGAGTCTTGACAAGGTGTAAATTCAAACTTGTCTGCCACAGAAGATCAAGATCTTGAGATAGTCACAAACTCAGCTTTGTTCTTTTTCCTTTGGGAAAATTTATCAGGTCTAAGTTTATACTGTCACTTTCCCTTAGAAGATAGTAATATCTTGAATCAGAAAGTCACCAGAGTAGCATATTATCAACCAAAAATTTTAAAACGATTCATGTACCTGAGTGGGTGGGGCTCAACCTGAGTATGCTTTTTAAACTGTTATAGTATTTCTGTTCCTGTTGAAGTTTGCCACATGTTGATAGAAGAAAAAAAAACAACAACAACAGTAGATGAAAAATAAAGAGCAAATATGTAGCTTTAATTTATTTTGTTATCTCAGTAATTCCAGATTGTGGTATCTTAGTAATTCCAAACAGACTAATAATTTTCTTCATTTGAAGGAAAGAGGTTTCTCTTCAAGTATTTTTCATTTTGTAAATCATGGCTGAGATGAGTTCAAAGGCTTAAAGGATGTATTTCTTTAAATATTTACTGAGGAAAAAAAATATTTGTCAGATTTCCTTCTCATCACCCAAGATCCCTGAGGACTTCCTATATGGCAAACTTTTCTACAGAAAGAATTTCATGCCATCATTAGCTTTTGTAGATGCAAACACTTCATGGAAATTTCTGAGTGAGAAGGAACACTGCATTGCAGAAAGACTGCTTAGACATGAGAGTTAATTCTTAATTCCAAGCATGTTATATGACAACAGTTTCATTTGAATTTATAGCAGGTGGTTTATTATATATTTCATTTCTTTTAAAGCAATAAGTAATTTCCATGTTTAAAGTAAGAAAATAAACCAGCCTTTCAAAATTATCAGTGTTCCCAAATAGACTTTAAAGTTTCTCTCTACTGAAAAGAATTTGCATATCATTTGACATTGGTCTTTTAAAGTAGCATGCAAATGCTAGGTCGATTCAGTCATGTCTGACTCTTTGGCACTCCTTTGCCTCCAGGCACCTCTGTTAATGGGATTCTCCAGGCAAGAATACTGGAGAGGGTTGCCATGCCCTCCTCCAGGGAATCTTCCCAACCCAGGGATCAAACCCACATCTCTTACATCTCCTGCATTAGCAGGCAGGTTCCTTACCACTAGTGCCACCTGTTGCTCAGTCACTCAGTCCTGTCCAACTCTTTGCATCCCCATGGACTGCCTCACACGAGGCTTCCCTGTACTTCACCATTTCCCAGAGCTTGCCCAAACTCATGGCTATTAAGTCAGTGATGCCATCCAACCATATCATCCTCTGTTGTTCCCTTCTCCTCCTGCCTTCAATCTTTTCCAGCATCAGAGTCTTTTCCAGTGAGTCAGCTCTTCGTATTAGGTGGCCAAAGTACTGGGTTTCAGCTTCAACATCAGTCCTTAAAATGAGCATTCAGGGTTGATTTCCTTTAGGATTGACTGGCTTGATCTCTTTGTAGTCCAAGGGAATCTCAAAAGTCTTCTCCAGCACCACAGCTCAAAAACATCAATTCTTCAGCACTCAGCCTTCTTTATGGTCCAATTCTCACATCCATACATGACTAGTACGAAAAATATAGCTTTGACTAGACAGATCTTTGTTGGCAAAGTAATGTCACTGTCTAGGTTTGTTATAGCTTTTCTACCAAGGAGCAAGTGTCTTTTAATTTCATGGCTTCAGTCCATCTGTAGTTATTTTGGAGCCAAAGAAAATAAGTCTGTCACTGTCTCCATTCCCCATCTGTTTGCCACGAAGCAATGGGACTGGATGCCATGATCTTTGTTTTTTGAATGTTGAGTTTTAAGCCAGCTTTTTTCACTCTCCTCTTTCACCTTCATCAAGAGATTCTTTAGTTCCTCTTCACTTTCTGCCATAAGATGGGTGAATCTTATGCTGAAAGTGAAAGTATGTGAAAGTGAAAGGCACTCAGTCGTGTCTGACTCTTTGTGACCCCATGGACTATACATTCCATGGAATTCTCCAGGCTAGAATACTGGAGTGGGTAGCCTTTCCCTTCTCCAGGGGATCTTCCCAACCCAAGGAATGAACCCAGGTCTCCTGCATTGCAGCCAGATTCTTTAGCAGCTGAGCCACAGTGCATATCTGTGGTTACTGATATTTTTTCCAGCAATCTTGATCCCAGCTTGTGCTTCATACAGCACAGCATTTCACATGACGTACTCTGCATATAAGTTGAATAAGCAGGGTAACAATATACAGCCTTGATGTACTCCTTTTTCAATTTGGAAACAGTCCATTGTTCTATGTCCAGTTCTGTTTCTTTTTGATCTGCATACAGTTTTCTCGGATGGCATGTGAGATACTCTGGTATTCCCATCCCTTTAAGGATTTTCCACAGTTTGTTGTGATCCACATAGTCAAAGGCTTTAGTGTAGTCAATGAAGCAGAAGTAGATGTTTTTTTCTGGAATTCTCTTGCTTTCTCTATGATCCAAAGGATGTTAATAATTTGATCACTGGTTCCTCTGCCTTTTCTAAATCCATGTTGAATATTGGGAAATTCTGGGTTCACATACTGTTGAAGCCTAGCTTGCAATTGTACAGTAGTTTGGACAATCTTTGGCATAGCCTTTCTTTGGGATTTGAATGAAAACTGACATTTTCCAGTCCTGTGGTCACTGCTGAGTTTTCCAATTTTGCTGGCATATTGAGTGCAGCACTTTCACAGCATCATCTTTTAAGACTTGAAATAGCTCAGCTGGAATTCCATCACCTCCTCTAGCTTTGTTCATAGTGTTCCTAAAGCCCACTTGACTTCACATTCCAGGATATCTGGCTCTAGGTAAGTGATCACACCATCGTGGTTATCTGGGCCATGAAGATCTCTTTTGTATAGTTCTGCGGTATATTCTTGCCACCTCTTCTTAATATCTTCTGCTTCTGTTAGGTCCATACCATTTCTGTCCTCTATTTTACCCATCTTTGTATGAAATATTCCTTTGGTTATCGCTAATTTTCTTGAAGAGATCTCTAGTCTTTCCCATTCTATTGCTTTCCTCTGTTTCTTTGCATTGATCACTTAGGAACCTGGGAAGCCCTTAAAGAAGAATATCTATATATACTGGAGTGGGTAGCCATTTCCTTCTTCAGGGGATCTTCCTGACCCAGGGATCAAACCTGGGTCTCCCACATTGTGGGTAGATTTTTTACCATCTGAGCCACCAGGGAAGCTGGTATTTAAATGGTCCCACCATACATATAGCATAACTTATAACTGCTCAAACAATGTTATTATCTTTTAACACTGCGTCAAATTCCTATTCAAATAAATGAATGTTTCTAATCAAGTTATTGTAACTTGATGGCTACTCCTGAGCAGCTAAGAAATAATTCACAAATATTGAATTGAGAAAATTTTGAGTAGAGGAGTAATGAAGGAACAACTGGGCAACTTATCTTTTTAATCCAAGACTCCATTATCAACTGTATGGGAAAATTCAATAGGAAACTCAAGTACACAATTTTAGTTGCTAAGTTGTGTCTGACTCTTTGTGACTCTGTAAACTGCAGCCCGCCAGGCTCCTCTGTCCATGGAATTTCCCAGGCAAAAATACTGGAGTGGGTTGCCATTTCCTTCTCCAGGGGATCTCCCAAGCCAGGGAATGAACCTGCATTCCCTGTTTAGTAGATAGATTCTTTACCACTGGGCCACCAGTGACCCCTCATAAAGTACACACAAACACACCTATTTGGAATATTCATAAGATATATGTTCTCTCTTTTGTTTTCTCTTATCCCCAATTAAATTTATATTAAAAGAAAGTTATCATACTTTGGCTTTTATCCTTTTCTACTTTTCTAACTTGGGGAAAATCAGAAGTTGCTATATTGATTGCTATATTAGTAATGCTTATGATGCACATCTGCTCTGGGGAGTCATGTCTCTAGTGATGAAAGCCACTCACTGGCTGACATTTTCTACTCATATCTACAAATTTTCTTATTTGCATTCTTGTATTAAAATTGCTTACAGATTTTCAAATCAGTAAATTAGGTGACGGTGATTCATCTGTTGATTTATAAAAATTTTTTTTTTCTCAGCAGTTTAGCATAGTTACTAGTGTAAGTAGATGCTCAAAATGCTATAGAATATAAATAAAAGGGTAAAGGAGTATTTAGCTACCTTATAAAGTGTACAGTTCAATTTAGCATTGAAACAAGTATATAACTGCTCCTTCATGGATGTTGTATAGAGCACAGTGTCTGCTCATCTTAGGACTGGTTGCTGGACTAGAAGCAGGTACTACCAGACACTAAGTAAGCAGTGCCTGCCACCACTACCTTTCGTATTCCTCTTAGACTTTATGCGAATTTGTCTTTAGCATTCTCAATGTCCTTATGATTCAGATCGCTTCCTGGGAAGACTGAGAATACACCAGAATTATTAAAGCCAAGGTATCTCCAACTGAGAAGTGAGTGCTTTATTTTTAAAATAAAAATGTAAATGTTTAGTTATGCTAGATCACATAACAACAACAAAACAATCTTTGTATTCTTTTTCATGAAACTTCAGTGACGTTAATACCAAAGTTTGACAAAGATAGCCAAAAAGAAAAGAACAGAAAATAAATAAAGAACAAAAGAAAATGTCAAAGCTCACAAATACAAATACCAAGCAGAAACTTACAGTTGAAAATCAGTAAACAGAATCTAGAAGCAAAGTGAAGAATAGCACTATGATGGTAATGTGTGTTGAGCTACTGATTCAATATTAAAATCTATTAACATTATTCAAACTATTAATAAAATCAGGAAAGCTGAATCTCTGCAGATGATGAAAAAATTTTTGATAAAATTTAATGTCCATTCTTTAAAACATTAGAAACCTTCCAAATATGATCAGTAGCAAAGTAGCATGAATTTTATCACTATTACCATTTTACTTTGTTTCCTAGTTGCTAATGAGTGAAAGGAAGCAAAAAGGGGAAAAAGTAGCTATGGAAACAGGAAAAGTAGAGATAAAATCAGTACTTATTTTAGATGATCATTTGTTTGGAAGAAAAAAGAATCAGTTATTAATAGTAAAATAAGTAAAGTGAGAAGAAGATTGATACACAGGATCACATAGCTGCCATATTTACAGCAACTACCACTTAAATTCTTTGTTGAAAAAAGTGTTCATGTACATTAGCAACAAAAAGGTAAAATACCTGAATAAACTCGGGAAGAAATGCATAGACTTTATGAAGACAATGTTAATTTAAAATAAAAGTTAAGGACATGCAATAGTTTAACACATAGCAATTCATACAATATTCTAGAGTAGGAAGCTTAAATATCATAAAAATATCAATATCCCCTGAGTAAACTTATATATGCCATGCCAATCTTCTAGTCAAGACCTTCTGTTTAAAAATGTCTGGAAAGGCCCATTTCCCCTAATGTAAATGAAAACAACATATTTTTTAAGGTACATAATTTGATTCTACAGTTTACTTAATACATAAGTGCTGCTGTGTGTTCAGTTGCTCAGTCATGTCTGACTCTTTGTAACCCCATGGATTATACCCTGCCAGGCTCCTCTGTTCATGGGATTTTCCAGGCAAAAATACTGGAGTGGATAGCCATTTCCTTCTCTGGGGGATCTTCCCAACCCAGTGATTGAACCCGCATATCCTGTATCTCCTGCATTGGCAGGAGGATTCTTTTCTTAATACCTCTGAGCCACCTAGGAAGCCCCAACTCATAAGAAGGAATAGCCAATTAATTTTGAAAAGAGGAAAAGTAAATTGTGCTATAAAGTTGTTAGAATTAAAGCAGAATGGTATTTGACATGTAAATAAACAGATCAGTAGAAAAAATAGGAACTACAGAAATAGATTTCAATATATATGAGACATTAGTGGATGATAAATGTGGCTCTTAATACACATGTGTTGTTTGGACAACTAAGTAGCCATCTTAAAAAAGTACATAAAATAAATTCCAGTTGTATCAAAATGTAAAAATTCAAAACTTGACATGTAAAAGTAATAGAGTAAATATTAAAGTGTAATAGTAATAGAATAAATACTAAAAGATTTTAGATTAAGTCCTGTTTTAATATAAAACAAAATCTAAAAATATTTTTTCAAGTAATAAATTTAATTAAACACTTAAACTTAATTTTCTGAAAAAGGAAAATGACAAATAAAATTAAAGACAATTAAAAACCGGGAAAACTATTTATAACTTTGTCACAGAGAAAGTAAGTAAATTCTTTAATATATAGCAAGCCCTTACAAATAAGTAAAACTATGTAAACAACTCAGTAAAGGAACAAAAGGTGACTACAGTCCACAGAAAAGAAGGCATAGCTTCTACATGCAGGAAAATATCCTCAAGCCCACTCATAAGAGAAATGCAAATTAAAAGCCGCATAAAGATAACATTTTTCACCTAGGAGAAAGGTAAATATAAAAAGGTTTAATAACACTCTGTTTTATTAAGAACTTGGGAAAAGAAGTTCTCTTACACTACTGGTGGAAGTGTAATTTTTATATCTCTATGGAAATACATTTTAGCACAATCTATAAAAATGTAATATGTATATCTCCTTTGCCCCAGAATTCCATATTTAGAAATTAATTCTATTGATAAACATATGGAAATGACAGATATAGAGATAAATTTTCATGGCATAATTTGTAATGGGACAGGATTGGCAGTAATTTAAATGTCTATTAATAGGGAATTGGTTAAATAAATAACAGTAATCCATACATGGAAGTCTATATGGCCGTTCAAAAAAAGCTGAGACAGAACTATATGTGCTGATGAAGACTATCTCCAAGATATATGATTTAATATATTTTTTAAAAAGCCAAGTTCAAATCAAAGCATTGTGTCAAAGGGCCCAAGTTTAAGACTGGCCATTTATTTTTATCTCAGAAATTGGAAAGAACTTTGGTAAAAAAGATACAATGTAATGAGGGGAAATTTTAAAGAAATCTAATGTGACATTGGCATACTGATCGTATTTCTTGGTGACATATTTCAGAGGCAAGTTTGTTCCACAAACTGACTGAAGGAGAACATTGAGTCAGAAACTCTGTTTAGCACTGGTCTTCAGCGCTGGTCTTCTATTCTTGGTCTTCAGTCCACCACTACCCATCCCTTAAAAAGAGCACCTGTATTATAAGTCATAACTCCAGTCCATGTGGCCAAGCCAGGTACTGTTTACACTGTTGAGACCTTTCTAGTTATTGAGCTAATGAAAAAGAGAAGGGTGCAGAAAGAATAAAAGAAATATACAGGTTCATCTACAAATTCAGCCCACAGCTGCCATTGCATGCAAAGTTGCTTCAGTCGTATCCAACTCTTTGTGACCCTATGGACTGTAGCTCACCAGACTCCTCTGTCCATGGGATTCTCCAGGCAAGAATACTGGAGTGGGTTGCCATGCCCTCCTCCAGGAGATCTGCCTGACCCAGGGACAGAAGCCATGTCTTTTGCATCTCCTGCATTGGCAGGCAGGTTCTTTACCACTAGCGCCACAGATCAGGACTTAGCTATAGACGACAGCCCCAGTATGTACACTTGAATGTGAACCAGCTGTGTTTGGAGAAGCAGGACATGTAAGCAAATTATCAGTGGTTGGTGGGGAAGGCAAAAAAGTGGTCAGTGATTATTACTGAGTAAACAAGAGGAAGTGTTTTAAAAAGTATGGGTAAGTCTTGTGCTTGAGAAACACACAGAATATGCAGTTTAGCATTATTTAGTCCACACGGGAAGAAACCCAACACTTCTTGACTTATAAGCAACAAAGTGAATTCAGAATCTGTCTAGTGAAATATGAAAAGAAAGCATAATCTCTAAATAAATTTAAGTAAAATAGTAACTACTCTTCAGCAGGGAACATAGTTTTTATCAATATTCTGTCTGTCTGACACAAATACCACAGTTGCTGTGGTCTCTGACATAGCTCAGGGAGTTTAATATTTAATGCCCTATGCTTTCTCAAAGTTGAAATCAGTGTTTTTCTCTATATTTCCCCCCACTATAACACCCGGTCCTTAAATCCTTATGCTGAGCTTCTACTCCATAGTTGTGTTTGGACAGTGAACTGGCCTTTCCAGACCTTTTAAGTAGAAGGACTTGACTGGAAGAAGACTGGCAGAAGTTCGGTTTAACCACCTTTTATTTTCTGAGTTTAGTGCAGACAAGGGAGCTATCAGCTTGGGCACCAGGCTGCAGCAGCAGATCCGATTGAAGCAGAGATTACAGTAAATTAAGAATTTATCACTTGCAACAGGCTCTCCTTGCAGGACTTGTGGGCAAAGTCACAAACTGATTGAAGGGGTTTCTTTCTCTAATAATACTGAATATTTATATTTATGAGGCTAAAAGGACAACTTAAAGATAAAACACGTGTTGGTTTGCAAATTTAGGAGCTTCCCCAGGTGAAATCTGAAGCTGGCCCCCATATATGGAGGGCAAGGAGAAGCCATAGAGGCAGCCCACTCCGGATAAGTAGGTGGCAGGTTTAATAAGCAACAGAATTTATATTCAAGGCTAGTCTGGTCTTGGGCAACCACAAGATAAGTAGATCTCTGTACCCACCAGTTGAGTCACGTATTCAGTCCAGATAATCGCAACTACACCTTGCTTTCTCAGGCTGCGTCCTTGAAAATGGCTCCAGCTGTGGGAAGGGTGAAAAGAAGGTACACTCCAAGTTCGGGGTAGGGGTTGAGGAGCCTCAGATTCTCCAGATCCAACTTGCAGGTCAACTGTCAGTCACATTCTCTCCATGACCTCCTCCAACCCTCCACCCTTCCTTCTGGCTACTATCTTACACATCCCCCCACCCACCGCCGCCCCCACCTTCTACAATGTGCCCTGACTAGTCAGCCAGGGCTCCTACTAGCTTAGAAGTGGTTCATTAGGTGGTTATCTGGCTTCTCTATAGGTAGATAACACAACAGCAATAGAAGCACATGCAAGACAAAACACAGATCAAAATAATGATTCCCAAAATAAGTAATAATTTTTTCCACCAAAATCCCCACGATCCTACCCATGAACCACTGGTTTATTTAAGTCCCCTGTGCTGGGAGTTGGATCACTCAGGATGTTGTTCACTTGTGTCTTCATATGAGTTAATAGAAATGATACATTAGCAGACTCATCAGATTTGAACACATGGTACTCAGTTTAGATAACGGCACTGGTGCCTTTTGTGAGATAGTAGTAATGTCCAAGGCCATCGTATCTTGGAGGGCAGCTTTTCTCATTAGAGACATCTGGTGTTCAGTAAAAACAGACTTTACCAGCTATTATTTAAGGTTTTCTGGGTGAATTTAGTAAGGGCTTCTGCGTGTGGTATAATGTCCTCCAGGCCACAGTGGAAGGGACACAGATGGTAGCCAAATGATTGAGCCAGTAGAAAACAGAACATGCTCATCCAGCCTTTAGGGGAAGTAGGTTGGCATTTTTTTTTTTTTTTTTTACCATGAGATAGATTCTCCCCTGTAGCTAAGGAAAACCCAGGTTGGTTGCAGTGACCCAACCGTACAGGTGGAAGCCATGACAAAGATTCATGCCACATAAACACTGGGTCCTGTTCAGGGATACCCATTAAATTTCTGGGCAGTCTAAATAGTCAGTGCCAAACCAGTCACCATCCTTTGATATGACAGCATGACTGCACAGTTTTGGTGATATCCACCCCACTATCCCTGATGCAATTGGGTTGGTTCCATTTAGAGTGATTTTTCTGTTCCCAGCATAGAGCTACCTGGGTTCAACTATCCCTAACTCCAGGTGAGCTACATGAACTCATCTCAGATCCAGATCTGACTAGAGCCACCCATGGCTCTGATTGGTGGTGTTTTTAGGACCTTTCCCATCAGCAGTTTGATGGGCTGCCTGTGTAGTTTGTCAGAAAGAATCCCTATGCCCAGTGTTACTGGTAGTGTATGCCACAGGCCAGGCTTCTGGATCAGTATCAGTAGTATCAGGTGAACTAAGCCCTAGCTTTTTCTTGCTACTGGTTTCGGGCCTTCCAATCCCCTTCTTGGAGTGGTAATGCCAACCATGGTAGTCCTGATGAGCTAGAGAAGGGCAGCTGCCCACATATCCATCAGCTGGATTGATACCTTTGCAGGGCATACAAGTAGGCCCACTGCAGAAAGGTATTTCCATCAAGTCCTCATCTAATGACCAGATACCACAGGAACAGCAGGAGTCTACATTCAAAAAAAAAACAGTATTTAGTAGGAACTTGTATGGGATAGCCTTCCTTTCCAAAAAAAAAAATCACACTTGTGGCCTGATCCTTCAATGGGAATCTGACCTGGTTGTATGTACCACACACATTGGCCAGGAAAGGCAGCACTGTCAAGAGTGAGGAGATGGACTGAGGGGTGGGATATGCCAGATCAGGATCCCCACCTTCTCCCTCTTTCGACATTGCATTCCAGGTACAATGCACTTCAATAGATCTGGCTTGTAGCAGAAACAGTGAGATCCCAGTGGCATTTGAGTAGTTTTGTCTCACCCAGGAATTCAAAGTAACTCACACATCTCAGTGGGACATCCCATTGCAAATTGCAGTAGATAATACCTCTCCCAGGTGCATTGGGGCTTAGTGTTCTCAGCAGCCATAGGACATTGATTCACATTTAGAGTTGGGGCAATGGCTGTCTCCTGAGACTTCCGTGTCTTTAAGATGTTGGGTTCTAGGCATGGTTTACCAGTCTGGCACATGGGGCAATAGCCCTAATGACAGATTATTCAATGTGTTAAAACCTGAGACAGTACTTTAGTTCTCCCAGCCAAGGTGGTTTTACCTGTTAGTGATTTAATCTGCTGCTTTAATATTTCATTGTTTCTTTCTACCAATCCTGTCATAGGGGAGATGGAATCTCCATTCAATATCAAGTCCTTTTGCCCAGTCTTCACTTTTGAAATATGACCCTCAATCACAGCCTATTTGATGAGGGTATCAGCTCATGGTGCTCAGCTTCTCTAATCCATGAAGAGGGGAAGCCTGGTTTGCATAGCAGCAGGGGAAAGCTTGCATTAAGCCAGATGCAGTAACCATGCAAGCAAAGGCATATTTAGAACTTTTATACAGAGGGAAGGGGTCAGCATAATCAATTTCCAAACCCCTTACTTGTTGGGAGATGGCCTCATACTCTTTTGGCATTTGCCTTGGGCATTGTTAAGAGCAAACGGGAAATGCTGTTATTGCATTAACCAAGTCAGTCTGTTTCAGGGGCAGTTCATCTTCCCTGGCAATAGAGTTGGTAGGGCTTGTACCCGAGCTAGAGAATCAGCTTCCCAGTCGCCAGAGGGCGTCAGCATCTTACAAACAGAGACACGGAAGACAGTGAGGACCGCCTCAAGTTTCTGCAGAGGAACCCAAAAGTCTTCCCACATATCCTGACCCCACAATGGCTTATTCATGATCATTCACCACTTGGCTTTCATTGTCTAAGCCAGCCATAGGGTTAATTCTTTTAGAACAGCCCAATTGTCAATACAGAGTTACACATGTACACCCATGGCCGATTCATGTCAATGTACGGCAAAAACCACTACAATATTGTTCAGTAATTAACCTCCAATTAAAATAAGTAAATTAATTAAAAAAAAAAAATGCAAAGAGTTAACAGCCAGGATCAAAGAGTGATCTTTGGCCACTGCTGTTGAACCCACTACTGCTGTGATTGTTCTGTTTCCAACCAGATGGTGTCAGTGTTGGGCTGAATGGTGACTGCAGTTCATATGGAACAGTTGCCCCAGATAGACCCACCTGTATAGCAGGTATCAGTGGGTTTTCCCCCACTCCCTCTTTACAGGCTACAGGGGCCTCTGTAGGAACAAAGGCAGGAGGATCTACATGTTCCATGGGGCCTAGTGAAACCTGCATTTCTAGAGACAGTGGTTGGTGGGCAGGATGCTGCGGCAGGTAGGCCAGTCTGTCAACATGGGAGTGTGAGCCATGGCAGAGGTGAGTGGTGGAAAGCATTCTCAACCCAGCCCTTCATAGAAAGGGTTCTTATCATGATACACTGTTCCTTCATATGAGGCTCTCCCTGGAGGAGTGCTGCGTACACTTCTAGGAGCTGTTGCTCTATGGAGAATCTGCCCCCTATATGGAGAATCTGCCCCCTTCCAGAGCTGGGACCAAAAATCCTAGGGGTGCTCTCTCCTTCTGGTTCTCTGCTACAGTGCTCAACCCACCCCTTCCAGAGTCACAGCTACATCTTCTCAGATGCTCACCTTGCACTGAAGGTACCCAGAACTTTCGTTTGCTTCACTAGTACTTTTGCCATCTGAAACGTGGCTTGGTGCTCTGATCTTCAATCCCACACATACCCATTTTTAGCCAAGTGGTAAAAGTGATGGAGGCACTGTGGCAGGTAAAGAAGTCAAGTTTTCCAAAATTCCCAAATCCCCACAGAAGCTGGCACCTCTCTCATGTTCTTGGGGATTGGATGGGCTTGTATCTTATTAATTACAGCTTGTAAGACATGAGCATCTTACCCAACAAAATAACACCACCAAATTTATGGTGGTGCATGAGCCTTGAATTTTTCATGGTTTATCATTCGCCTTTTCCCTCATAGGTATTCCAGCAAAGTCTGCAGAGTGTCCTGCAGTTTCGCAAGTCTTTACATGTTAACATGATATCATCAGTGCAATGAGCCCATTTTACCAGTTAGGGAAAGAGAACAAGGACAGTTTTCAGGTTACCATCCCATGACATTTGGTGGGCAGGTAGCTTTGAGGAAACACTTGAAAGGCCCATTGTTGTCCCTTCCATGTGAGGGCAAATTGATTTTGTGACTCAGTGATATGAGATATACTGAAAAAAGCATTTGCTAAATTCAGTATAGCATGGTACACTCCTATGACTGGGGCCGAGCCATCTATGATGATGGCATTGTTGAGCACAGCCACATGGATGGGTACACTATCTTGTTCAGTTCTCTGTAGCCCATGGTCATCAGCCATGAGTTATCTGGCTTTTTACCAGCCATACTGGGCTCTTGAAAGCACTACGGGCAGAATTTACAATGCACACTCAGTGCAGTTCTTGCAGAGTTTCTCCTATTTCCTTATGACCCCAGGCAATTTATTTTCTTTGACAGTCACTCTTCATGGGAGTAGTAGGTAGATATACTGGTTCCCAATTGGTGTTTCTGCTCAGCTCTGGTTTGATTACTCTAACCCAGAGGCAGAATTCATGATAGAGGTTTGCAGAGATTGACTTTGTAGGATTTCAATGCCTGGAATGTTCTCTAGTATCGAAAAGAAAAGAAAAAAAAAAAAAAAAAAAAACCCTAGTATTCTCGTGGGAGAGATTTTGCCATGTCAAAGGGACCTTCCTAACTATAATCACTTACTGTGTGTAATCACTGATGGTACTGAGAGGGCCAGAAAACTTTGATTTGGGGACCATGTATTAGCCTATGTTCAGCTCCAGTGTCAACAGAGCTATCACCTTTTGCTTATTTCTGGGAGGCCAGTGAATAGCGAAGGGCTTCTTGGGTAACACAGTAGTAAAGAATCTCCCTGCCAGTGCAGGAGACACGGGAGACATGGGTTCAATACCTGGGTAGGGAAGATCCCCTGGAGAAGTAAATGGCGACCCACTCCAATATTCTTGCCTGGGAAATCCCACGGACAGAGGAGCCTGGTGGCTACAGTCCATGAGATTGCAGAAGAGTCGGACATGACTTAGTGACTAAACAACATAAAAAGTGAATAGTGAGCTCAACATGAGGCATCCAATCACCTCTCATACCCTTCACCTAGAGGCAGTCTTGGCCTGCATCCTATACCTGGGCTGTGGAGACACCCACCCTAAGTAGGACTGTAGAGGGAGTTTGAGCAGATCTGTACTGTTGTTCAGATTTTAAGGCTTTCCTCATCTGACCAACACAGTGTTGGGTTGCTAGTGTATCTTTTTGGATATGGTACCAGCAGCAATAAGGTCAAACCACATTTGTTTCTGGGTTAGTTTTACCAGATCTGGTACAGACTGTTAGGATAGGATTTTGGTTTTTTCACTCCCATCTTTGTCATTGGCCTTTCCCACAGCTCAAACCTGTTCCCAGGATTTGTCGGTTTGTGGTTTCTCCTGGATCAGCAATGAATTGTCTAACATTGTAAATGTCTTGTCCCATAACAGCTCAGCATGGATATCGATGTTCTACACCAAGTGCTGAGGGTGGACTGGAGTATGTTGGCTTTCACTCCCATGGTGAATGTGATGGGAGCAGAGCCTTCAAAAGCAGAAGCTTAGAAGGCCTGTCTTATTCCCAGCTCCCTAAAAATTTGTCATACTTCCTCTATAGATATCCAGAGTCCCACATGCCCAGGGAGATCCCCCTTATTGGGCCAAGCCTCCCTGTAGCTAGAATAACCCAGTCTGCAAAAGAATGGGTACCTTCAACTCTCTGATCACCACACAGGCACTGACAGAAGGTAGGGTGTCTAGTGATGTTGCTCATTTTCCCTTCCGAGTCAGGGAAATACCATGCCACCCTATACCTCAGAGTTGCGCTAACCAGGCCTGGATACTTTCTCTGGCCTTTCCCTGGAACTCTGCAGCTAGTCCAATAAGCTCAGTAGGAATAATCCTTTCATCATGAACATCTCCTGAATGAGGGGCTGCCCCACTGGCTGGGGGTTGTGATTACTGTGCTTTTGCCTTTCCTGTACGTTGGGAGTCAGATGGCAGCAGGTGTTTCATCCATTTCTGTCAATCACCATGATGTCCTCCTTCTCTTGCTCTCCTACATTCCCAACGATTCCTCCTATTAGTGTTCCAATTAGACTTTGTCACAAACAGTGGGACTTTCATCCATGGCCTTTTGCACCCTCCTAGCTTTGTAGAATGGCACCCGAAGTTCTCCAATTTCTTATCCTGCTCTCCCACCTTGTCTGCCGGCCCCGAGCCAGCAGGGCAGTGGACACTGCCTGTTCTTTTCTAACCTCAGCCCTTCTCCCAACTTTCTAACTTGAGCTTCAGCTTCTAGTTGGGTGTCCAGGGCTAGCCTACCAGCCAGCTTTTTAGGGCATCACTCATAGTCACACGGTGATCTACAAGCATCTAACATATGGGTATACCCTCCCTACACAGAAGTTGATGGCTAACCCGGACTTCCCCTTGGATTCCTCTTCTTTCAAGACCCATTTATTCAGTCTCTGGCGCTGGTTTGCCAATTGCTGGAGCTTTGCTGGTTGAAATCTGGAACTAGTCCCATATGGTCTCAACAGCACCTTGTTCTCTCAAGACTACATCCTTGAAAATGACTCATTTTGGGAACATCATTCCAAAATCATGAGAAGAGAGAGGAGTCTTCGATTGCCCAAGTTCAGCTCTTAGGTCAACTTGAGATCATGTCCTCTTGATGACCTCCTCCAACCATATGGAGAGTCTTGATAGATCCTGCCACATGCCAAGTAAGCCGTGTAAGTGACCATCTAGATTATGGTGATGTCAAGAGCCTGGAAATGTCTGGTCCACCTATAGGCTAGCTAATGCCTAAAATAAGTATAGATTCTCTTCCCTCTATTGGAACAATCTTTAAATTATTAGTAGACATTTTCTCATTAAAGTGAATGTGTTTCAGATTTTCCAAGGAATAGGTTTTTTAAAGTTTGAGGCTCTTTCTTAAGTAATTTTTGTCATCCTTCTTTACCTATTAGAGCCCTTATCACACTTCATTGTAAAATGTATGTTTAATTATCTATTTCTTCTATTAGGGCTATTAGCTGAGGCTTTGTTTATCTTCAAAAGGAGTTTATCTTAGTGCTCACTGGAGTGTCTGGCACTTAACAAAATCTCACTATTTGTTATATCGAACTGAATTTCATTAGACAGAATTGAAGAGAGGTTATCCCTTGAAGAGAATAAATTCCTTTGTTTCTTTAATGACGGAAAATGCCATAGAATCAACAGCTAACATTACTAAAGACAGACTTCACTTATTGCAAATCATTAAATGCTTGAGTAACCTTGAACCTTATTTAATGACCCATCTATTTTAGATGACATAACTGATTCGGTGGACTTGTCCAAAGGCACAAAGATATTAATTGGCAGAAGCAGAACAAGGGCCCATATCTCTAGGCCAATAGGGAGGCATTTGTTGCACCACAATTTGTCTTTCTTCTATCTCAGTGTATTTCTGTTTGGGAGAATATGGAGGAATGGCCATGGGGGGCCATATAACAGTAGGCTCTGGAATGCACATCTGCCCAATCTGGTAAAGGCCAGCTTCCTCATCATTTATCTTTAGGAAAGTCTTACCAAAAAGTACCTCTGAACTGTAGATGCCCTCTATTTGCTTGAACAATTGATTCTGCTGACTAGAAAGAAAGATGCTGTACTCTCTTATCTAGAGAAATTGATATAATGAGAAACTTGCTTGGGGAATATCCTTAAAGGTGGTGGAATTCTTACTTGTTGACTTTCTTCTCCATCTTTCTGCCTCCTTTCTGTTGCTGACATCTACCTGGCATATTGGGTAGACATTCATAGATGACCTTACTACCTGGTAAATTTGCTTAATAAACTACCTTTAACTTGGTTAAAATGTATTTATCAGTGTCATATCTCCTTTCCTACAAACAACAATGCTGTGGTTATAAATAAATAAATTCTGCCAAGAGAATGCACAAGTCATGGAAAATACCCTTTTTCAGCAACACAAGAGACAATTTTACACATGGACGTCACCAAATTGTCAATACCAAAATCAAAATAATCATAATCATTCTTTGTAGCCAAAGATGGAGAAGCTATATACAGTCAGAAAAAACAAGACCTGGAGCTGACTGTGGTTCAGATCATCAGTTTCTCATAGCAAATTCAGGCTTAAACTAAAGAAAGCAGGAAAAACCACTAGGCCAGCCAGGTACGACCTAAATCAAATCCCCTATGAATATGCAGTAGAGGTAACAAATAGATTGAAGGGATTGGATCTAGTAAACTATATGCCTGAAGAACTATGTATAGAGGTCCTTAATACTGTACAGGAGGCAGCAAACAAAACCATCCCAAAAAAAAGCAAGAAGGCAAAGTGGTTATCTGAGGAAGCTTTACAAATAGCAGAAGAAATAAGAGAAGTGAAAAGCAAGGGAGAAAGGGAAAGGTACACACTACTAAATGCAGAGTTCCAAAGAATAGCAAGGAGAGACAAGAAAGATTTCTTCAATGAATAATACATAAAAATAGAGGAAAACAACAGAAGGAGAAAGACTAGAGATCTCTTCAGGACAATTGGAAATATCAAAGGAACATTTTGACCAAAGATAGGCACAATAAAAGAGAGAAATGGTAGAGACCTACTTGAAGCAGAAGAGATCAAGAAGGGATGGAAAAAATACACAGAAGAATTGTACAAAAAAGATCTTAATGAGCCAAATAACCGTGATGGTGTGGTCAGTCTCCCAGAGCCAGACATTCTAGAGTGTGAAGTCAAGTGGGCCTTAGGAAGCACTGCTGTCAATAAAGCTAGTGGATACAATGGAATTCCAGTTGCTTGTGTTGTTCAGTCACTCAGTTGTATCCAACTGTTTGTGACCCCAAGGACTGCAGTACGCCAGGCATCCCTGCCTTCACCATCTCCCAGACCTTGCTCAAACTCAGATCCATTGAGTCAGTGATGCCATCCAACCAAATCATCCTCTGTCATCCCCTTGTCCTCCTGCCTTCAATTTTTCCCAGAAGTGAGGTCTTTTCTAATGAATTCCAGTAGAGCAAAACTCTAAAAGATGATGCTATCAAAGTGTTGCAATCAATATGTCAGAAAATACAGAAGACCCAGCAGTGTCCATAGGACTGGAAAAGGCTAATCCTCATCCCAATTCCTAAGAAGGGCAATACTAAAAAATATTCACACCATCAGACAATTGCACTCATCTCTCTTGTTAGTAAGATCATGCTTAAAATACTGCATGCTAGGCTTCAGCATTACATAAACCAAGAGCTTCCAGACGTTGAAGCTGGGTTTAGAAAAGGCAGAGGAACCAGAGATCAAATTGCCAACATTCACTGGATCATAGAGAAAGCAAGGGGATTCCAGAAAAGCAACTACCTCTGATTCATTGACTAAGCTAAAGCCTTTGACTGTGTGGATCATAACAAACTGGAAAACCCTAAGAGAGATGGGAGTACTAGACCATCTTACCTGTCTCCTGAGAAACCTGTATACAGGTCAAGAAGCAACAGTTAGAGCCCTCTATGGAAAAACTGATTGATTCAGGATTGAGAAAAGAGTAAGATAAGGCTGTCTGTTGTCACCCTGTTTATTTAAGCTATATGTTGAGCACATCACAAGAGATGCCAGGCTGGATGAATTACAAGCTGGAATCAAGATAGGTGGGAGAAACATCAACAACCTCAGATAACGTGGATGATACTATTCAAATGGCAGAAAGCAAACAGGAACTAAAGAACTTCTTGATGAGGGTGAAGGAAGAGAGTGAAAGAGCTGCTTAAAACCAAATACTATAAAAACTAAAATCATGGCATCTGGCCCATTACTTTATGGCAAATATAAGGGGGAAAGTTGGAAGCAGTGACCGATTTCTTCTTCTTGGACTCTAAAATCGCTGCAGATGGTGACTGCAGCCATGAAATCAGAAGATGATTGCTTGTTGGCAGGTAAGTTAGGACAAACCTAGACAGTATGTTGAAAAGCAGAGACATCACTCTGCCAACAAAGGTCCCTATAGTCAAGGCTATGGTCTTCCCAGTAGTCAGGTACAGTTGTGAGAGCTGGACCGTAATGAAGGCAGAGCACCAAAGAATTGATTCCTTTGAACTGTGGTGCTAGAGAACACTCCTGAGAGTCCCTTGGACAGCAAGGAGATCAAACCAGTTTCTCTTAAAGGAAATCAACCCTGAATACTCATTGGAATGATTGATGCTGAAGCTGAAGCTCCAGTATTTTGGTCACCTGGTCCAAACAGCCAACTCATTGGAAAAGTCCCTGATGCTGGGAAAGATTGAAGGCAGAAGGAATAGAGGGCATCAGAGGATGAGATGGCTGGATGGCATCACCAATGCAATGGACATGAACTTGGGCAAACTCCAGGAGATGGTGAGGGACAGGGAAGCCTGGTATGCTGCAGTCCATGAGGTCACAATGAGTTGGACAAGACTGGGCCACTGAACAACAACAACAAATTGGTAGGAGAACTTCTGCAAAAAATTCTAGCAAGGAAGCAATGTACCGTAACCATGGATAACAATCTGTCACAACTTAATGTCAGATGAGAACAGTTGACTATGCTAAAGCATTTGACTGTGTGGATTACAATAAACTGTGGAAAATTCTTAAAGAGATGGGAATACCAAACCACCTTACCTGACTCCTGAGAAACCTGTATGCAGGTCAAGAAGCAACAGTTAGAACCAGACATGAAGCAACAGTCTTGTTCAAAATTGGGACAGGTGTGCATCAAGGCTGTATATTGGTCACTCTGTTTATTTAACTTACATGCAGAGTACATCATGTAAAATGCCAGGCTGGATGAATCACAAGCTGGAATCAACATTTCAGGGAGAAATATAAATAACCTCAGATATGCAGATGACACCCACCTTGGCAGAAAGCAAAGAGGAGCTAAAGGGCCTCTTGATGAAGGTGAAAGAGGAGAGTGAAAAAGCTGCTTAAAACTCAACACTTATAAAAGAAATATCACAGCATCTGGTCCCATCACTTCATGGCAAATAGATGGGGAAACAATGGAAACAGTGACAGGCTTTATTTTCTTGGGCTCCAAAATCACTCTGGATGGTGACTGCAACCAGGAAATCAAAAGACACATGCTCCTTGGAAGAAAGGCTATGACAAACCTAGACGCATATTAAAAAGCAGGGACATTACTTTGCCAACAGAGGTCCATCTAATCAAAGCTATGTTTTTGTCCAGCAGTCATGTATGGATGTGAGAGTTGGACCATAAAGAAGGCTGAGCACTGAAGAACTGATGCTTTCAAATTGTGGTGCTGGAGAGGGCTCTTGAGAGTCCCTTGGATTGCAAGATTCAACCAGTCAATCCTAAAGGAAATCAACCCTGAATACTCATTGGAAGGACTGATGCTGAAACTGAAGCTCTGATATTTGGCCACCTTTTCATTGGAAAAGACCCCAATGCTAGGAAAAATTGAAGGCAGGAGGAGAAGGAGACAACAGAGGATAAGATGGTTGGATGGCATCACTGACTTAACGGACATGAGTTTGAGCAAACTCTGGGAGATGGTGAAGGACAGAGAAGCCTGGTGTGCTGCAGTCCATGGGGTCACAAACAGTTGGACATGAGTTAGCGACTGCACAACAACAAAATCAAAACCAAGGGCAAGGCCAATACCAGCTCCCTAATATGAATTTTTTTTTCTAATTCCAACAATGGAAGATGTAACTCAAGGAGTAGTAAACTTTCTGTCTGCCCAAGCGAAGACTGACTGACATCAATCAAGTATACTTTAGTGTAGATTTTTTCACTGGGTAGAGGGTTGAATTAGAAAACCTCAAGAATTCTTCCAACTCTTTTCTAAATATCTGTAGACAGTTGCCCAACTCTCGGTGTAGTTAAAGTTTAGACAGTTTATTCCAGTGTGAGTCTGGACTCACAGGGAAGACTTTAAGCATAGTATGTCTGTCTATTGACCACAATTCTAATTTTAACTGATTGTTCAAAACCTACCAGCTGCACTAGTCATCCAGTAAAGGGAAAGTGAATTAGCCTAGTAAGCTATGTTCTTTCTGAGTCATGACATTTGGTATGTTACCTCCTTGAAGTCTTAAAATGTCCTATGATCTAATTCAGTGTGTTAGCAGTGTTATGATTACCTTATGACACCAATCCTTGAGTGTTGCAAGTCTAAATGCCATATCCCACAGCTTGGCTGAAATACTCTGCAGTTAGGATTTCAGTGATTGCTGGTGAGGTGAGAGACTTTGCAAATGAAATTGAGGTTAGATGGGTGGATGTGTAGAGAAAAAGTTTAATATTTCAGTCTCATTTTATGAGCTCAGCTCTCCCTTTTAATTATAGGATCTGAAAAATTCCTTTGAGAACCAGGTAAACCGATCTTTTAGGTGTCACAGATTCCTGGAGAAAGGGAATTTCTAAATTTGAGACTCTTTCCAGAAATAATGCTAAAAAGTCTGTTGTTTTCCAAACCACCCCCAACCCCTTGCAAGGGAAAAAAAAAAAACAACTATAAAAATGTCCCCTTTATCTACCAGTGTTTACCAAACTATTTTAGTTGACAACATCCTTAGAAAATGATAATTTTCTATATCCATGCTAAATAGAGAAGGAGCTGGAGAACAAAAGCACAGGTCTGGCTTCTAGCTGTTGCAACCAAAACAAGTGCTGGGAGATGAGTGTCTCAGCCTGTGTGTTGAGAAGATTGTTTCTTTAACAGCATAATTTTTATTAGGAAAAAAATCTTATTATTTATATAAGTTCAACCTTACAAAATGGCCATTTGCAGATAAGACCCAGTTAAAAAAAGGCAACTTCTTATGGCCTATCCTAACAGAAAATACAGAGTCTCAAGAAAAGCACAGCAAAGTAAAAAAATTATGCTCTAATCCCTATACTTATGGAATCAAATATTACACATTGATGTGTATATATAGATATTCATATGTTGTTTTTGCCATGTAGATTTATATACTTTGCATAATTTAAATTACATGACAGCACATAAATTTTTGCAATCTGTTTTTTTCCCCTTACTGATTAATAATGAGTATTTTCTCATGTCATTAAGTATTCTAGAGCATGATTTTCAAGAACTCTTTGTATTCATTCCTTCATTAGAGTGAACAAATTAATTTAAGCAATCTTCTATGGCCAAATATTTAATTGCCCAAATATTCCTCTTTTATAACTTATGCTGCTATAAATATGTTCATAAGGGAAACTTCTGTGTACTTTCCCAATTATATGCCAGATATTGCTGGGTCAAATCATGTGCACATTTTCAAACTTCTAATATTTTTGCCAAATCACCTCCCAGAAGACAGTATCCACCAGGATCATGTAAGCATGCATCTTTTCATTAACATTCTGTATTATCATTGTTTTAAATCTCTACTACTCATTTGTTTTTTTATCTGAATTTCTCAGGAGAATTTCAGGGTCATTAAAGTCCCGTTGTGTTTTACATTGATGGTGAACTTTCCACTAGAATTTTAAGAATAATTCAGGAGCCTGCTTGGTACTATGCCTTTCTTTCAGAGACCTCAAACCACTGCAGAGGTAGGCTGCTACAGGCTACAAGCAGAAAGTCAAGTGCCACAGGCAACAACCTGGGTCTTTATCCTTCAAGGAACTCTGTGCTTGAAATTATGCATCTTCAGCTCCTAATCTAATAATCTACCTCATGTCTAATAATGCAGTGGGGTAGAGGTCCTGTGGGGTAGAGGTCCTACCAAGAGAATGACAGTCCATTAATTATTAGAGGCAAATCCGTTGCCTCCTACCAGCTGCTACAAACTTAGATAGATACTTGGTATAGCAGAACAGATGCTGGGTAATCTGTCACTTATAATAGGACAGGCAGTAGTTAAAAACAGACCAGGGGAAGATGTGTTTAAATGTTTAAAAAATATGCAATCCTTAAAAAAAAAAAAAGAAAAACCTCTCTACTTACCTAAAATATCTGAAGAATTGTGACTTTTTTCTACTCCAGAAGTCAGTACTTGGCAAATATGTAAAACACATGGAAGCAGTCTTCAGCTCAACAAGAGGATAAACCTTTAAAATAATTAATGCTACCCAGCAATGAAAAAGACTGATTCTGATTCAATGAAAAATAGTTTTTCCGGAGTACCAGACTAACTGATCACCCCCTTTTAAATAGTCATATCCCACATTATTAGTGATAATTATGAAAATTTATAATTGGTTTTACATATTTGCTTCTACTGCTAGACCATGAACTCTTTGTAGCTAACTAATATTCTTTTATATTATAGGACTGAAAATAGGATTTTAGAACTTCTGAGTTGGCCTCTTATCTACAAAATACTCTTACCCAATTAGAAGTGGATCCCTTTGATCTAAAATTATATTAGCTCTCAAAGTAATAATAATAGATAAGGTATTATTTATAATTCCAAGTGAATGAGTTATGAAATCTTTTCCTGGGAGAGGAGGGTGAAATGAAGTAAATGGACACCTTTGTGCAAGGAACATAAGGAAGTATTAAAAAAAAGACAAGACGTTGAAGCATGGAGTGTTAAAGACAAAATTTGCTGACTAAATATTTGTTGCTCTCCTTCTTGTTATTGTTGTTGGTTTTTTAAGGGTCCCTTTTGGATGTAACTGACTTCCTGCATGATTTAAAGCTGTTGTTTATTTCAAAAAAGAATCCTGCCTTAAGGCAGTGATATTGTGGGAAAAAGTAAGTTTTCTTGCCCTTAAGCAAATATGGAATGAAAGGTCATTCATTAGGTCTGCCAAACTCCCCCTCTGGTAAAAAGTTCAAATAAAACCTTTTTATTAAAATAGTGGAAGTAAGAGCAAGGAGGAGAAAGGAATGGAATACAGGGTGTGGTTGAGATACAAATGTTCCTGGCATCAGTGGGTGAGCCTCTTTGAAACCAAGTATTTAGGCTTACCAGCTGATCTCAGTACAGTGGCATCCTCTCCTCCACTTGAGACTATGTCTCATGCATTCATTCAACTGTTCACTTAATAAATACATAGTGGGTGCCTACTTGTGTGCCAGACCCTGCTGTGGGCTCTGGTGATACAGCAGTTAACCAAATAGACAAAACTTCCTGATTTCATGGAGTTTACATTAGGATGGGTTCTCCTTCTATAACAGAACATTAAACCCCAAATGAGTATAATTATGTCAACAAAAGGAGAGGTTTTGTGTTTAATCCTAAAGCAACCCAAATTTAATAAATCTAATAAAGTCTGAATTAACAATGCAAGTGCCAGTCTACTCCAGAATTAAAATGTATTTTCAAGGTACATGAAAGACACTCCCTACTAAAGCTCCCTCCCCGACAAAAGAAGGCTTCCAGCATCCAAGTGGAAAAACGTGAACTGTGGCTAAATTTAGCCAAAATTAGCATCCGTATAGTCTGAGAAATTTTTCAGCCAAGTGAACTGCATAATCTAAATGCAACCATTTTTTTCTTGCACCCTTTCCTGAGAACCTTTCCAGCATTCATGCTGCCAGTGCTAATCCTGCCAACATTATCAATGCACTTCGCTATAAGAGATTAAAGATTGGCTACAAATAATTTCCAATGAATAACCCTAATTAGCCACTAAAGTTGGCACATTTCCTGTTATCTGAAATTAGATTACAAGAGCTGGGTTGAGATGAAAAAGCTCTATTAACTCTCTAGAATTTCAATTCCTATTTAGTGGGGGAAATTACTGTTTTGAACTTTATCTGCTACTATCTGAAGAAGTCTGGAGTCAGTGGTAATAAAAAGATATGTGGAAGTCTGGACTTTCAGTTTCAGACTTTCAGCCTGGACTTCCCACTCTACTACTGGGACTTTCCAAAATAAACTCAAAAGAACAGTGGCTCCGAGAGATATGTCGGTGGATTTGTGAGAATAAAAGGAAAGTATCTTCAAAACACAACATTTTGTAGCTGTCCATATGTACATGTACATAATCCTCTCTAACAAATCAATTTTTTTTTAATATGATGTTGTTAATCAATAGATGTCTCTTGGACCCAGGTCTGAATCGTTTCTCTTAGAGGTTTATCTCCTAGTGTGCGTCTGCCCTTCAGTCAGGAAACAGTGTACATGCCACAGTTAGGTGTTTGGGAAGAGCTACTCATATCAGCCCCCACTGAACCTTATCAGGGCAGCAACTGAGCTGGATGCTCCTGTTTTGGAGTCCTGTCTGCTATCATCAGCAGCTCTGTGGTCGGTTTGCTGAGAGTTAACACACCAGACATCGGATGCAGCCACGAACACTCTGGAGCTTCTTCTGGATGTGATTAATCATTCAGTTCTACTGACTCCAATGCGAAAATCAAAAATGAATTTAAAAGGGGGATGGACCCTGGAAAATTAGTGCAAGAATTTTGAAATAGCGAATATTTTGGGTTAAAGTAATAGAGTGGCTTCTTTTGAACTGTTGGAATGAATCTGTATTTCACTAAAAGTTGAATATTCCCTTGACAAAAGTACTTTCAATAATCCATAAATAGCTTTCTATCCCTTCTTTGGAAAATGTCTGATAATCTTTCCAGGGAAAGATTATGATAACTTCAAAAGTGCACCTACCAAGACTGGTGCTTGACCTGTGGGTGGCTTTTTAAAATTAAATAAAGAAGTGTTATGCTTTTTATAATTAACCTCTCATGAAACTTTCTTTAAAATATAAAACCTAAAGTGTAATAAAATTCATTTAATAGGTAATGAAGACTTGTGGTTTTAATTTCTTATCAAATTATTAATTATAACAATGCTAAAATTGACTATATTTGCCTTTTGTGTGTGTGTCTGTATCAGAAATTTAAAAAGAATTAGTAAATATTTGAACCAAAACAGTGCTGTTTCTATCTAGGTATGGTGTTACTCTAAATTCATTGAAAAAATTTTTTAATTATTTATTTATTTTGGCTCTGCTGGGTCTTAGTTCTGGCAAGTGGGATCTTTGATCTTCGTCACAGCGTGTGAACTCTTTAGCTGCAGCTTGTGGGATGCAGTTTCCTGACCAGGGATCAAATTTGGACCCCTGCATTGGGAATATGGAGTCTTAGCCACTGGACCACCAGGGAAGTCCCTACACTGCGTATTTTAAAATATTTATTCATCTAAGGCAGGAAGTTGGAAAGTTTTATTCCTATTACACAGAGGGAAAAAATGAGGTATCAAATTGAGAGAAGATAATCCTCAATGGCTCAGTGGCATCAATGGTATAGAATCTGCCTGCCAATGCAGGAGACACAAGATGTTCGATTCCTGGGTCAAGAAGATCCCCTGGAGGAGGAAATGGAAACCCTCTTTAGTATTTTTGCCTAGAAAATCCCATGGACAGAGGAGTTTGGTGGGCTACAGTCCACAAAGAGGACCTGACTTAGTGACTAAGCACCACCACCACCACCAGCAGCAGCAATGAAATGAAATGAAAATATTAATGAACAGATTGAATATTTCAAAATTGTCAGCAGAGATTACAATGAAGAAGAGTGTCAGACCTATGATATGCTCTCTTTTTTGTTTGGGACTTTGAGGAGGGTTTGATCTTTAAAATTTTTGAAAGTAAAAAATAAGTAAAATAAAAAATTTAAAATATATATAAAAACCTAGCAATTTTCAAACTGAATTTTCTAACAAATATACATAGAAGATGTTCTAATATATACCTTAAGAGTATTTTAAATAATTAAATAATTTGGATTATAACCCAAAAGGAGTGTGTATCAGCAGGGTTCTCCAGAAAAACAAAAGTGCTACTTATAGGAATGGCAACTCCCTCCAGTATACTTGTCTGGAGAATTCCATGGACAGAGGAGCCTGGCGGGCTACAGTCTATGGGGTCACAAAGAGTTGGACACAACTGAGCAATTAATACACTTATATAAACATTTGGGCTTCCCAGATGACCCTAGTGGTAAAGAATCTGCCTGCCAATGCAAGAGACACAGATTTGATCCCTGGGTCAGGAAGATCCCCTGCAGAAGGGAATGGCAACCCACTCCAGTATTCTTGCTGAAAAACTCCATGGACAAGAGGAGCCTGGCATGTTACAGTCCATGGGGTCACAAAGAGTCTGACACAACTGAGCACACACATATATATAAACATTTATTTTGAGGAATTAGCTTATGCAATTGTGATGGCTTCCAAGTCCAAAATCTGTAGGACAGGCTGGTAGATTGGAAACTCTTGGGAAGGAGCTAATGCTGCAGTTTCGAAGAACAATTTCTTCTTCAGGGAAGCTTGTTTTGCTCTCAAGGCCTTTCAACTGATTAGATGAGTCCCGCCCTTGTTAGAGAAAGTAATCTCTTTCACTTAAAGTCAATTGATTGTAGATGTTAACTACACCTACAAAATACCTCCCCACCAACACCTTTTTGATTAAATAACTAGGTACTATGTCCTAACTGTATGTATAAAGGTCCATATAGCCAAAGCTATGGTTTTTCCAGCAGTCATGTATGGATATGAGAGTTCGACCATAAAGAAAGCTGAACGCCAAAGAATTGATGCTTTTGAACTGTGGTGTTGGAGAAGATTCTTGAGAGTCCTTTGGACTGCGGGGAGATCCAACCAGTCCATTCCAAAGGAAATCAATCCTGAATATTTATTGGAAGGACTGATGCTGAAGCTGAAACTCCAATACTTTGGCCACCTGATGCGTAGAGCTGACTCATTAGAAAAGACCCTGATGCTGGGAAATTTGAAGGCACAAGAAGAAGGAGATGACAGAGGATGAGATAGTTGGATGGCATCACCGACTCAACAGACATGGTTTGAGCAAACTCTAGGAGATGGTGATGGACAGGGAAGCCTGGTGTGCTGCAGTCCATGGAGTGGCAAAGAGTCGGACATGACAAAGCGACTGAATGAAAATAAATAGCCTAACCGAACTGACACATAGAAGTGTCGCAAAGGGCAGGGAATGTGCCTCTTCTCCAGTGTCCAGAAGGGTGTTACACTCCCACAGTATATGAATATACATGAAGCCGAAAACCTACTACATCTGATTTTAGTGACTTTAATTCATCAACAGAATTTGCGTAAATTCTTCATTTTAAAAAACTACTCACTATTGTAATGTCATCCTTTTTATTAACAAGCACACTGCTCACATTTTTATTGGAATGAATATATTCTGTAGAAATCAGGGAATATTAGACTTCTCATTTGAAGAAAAGAAAACTGCCTCAAAATAGCCAGGGCCATGTCCTCACCTTCTGATGTTGCTTATAATCAGAACTGGACCCTCTGTGTTTATATCCCATTTCTGACACTTTTGGCTGTGTGATCTTAGTATCTTTGTCTGTGAAATGGAGCCAGGAGTATTCCTATCTCAGAGTTTGTGTAGAGTACCTGTGTCAGAGTAGCAGCTATGGAATTCTTAAATAATATTGTTTCTGGGGGTGCAGGTTACAGCTCTTGGAATTCTTCAGTTTGTTTATCTACTACTAAAACGAGGCCAAATACTGTAATTTATTAATACATTCCTGAGTCTGGTAAACTAAGTCAGTGACACTCAAATCTGGATCTGTAAGCTAGTGATGGTCAAAAAATTGTTAGTTACAAATTCTGATGAGATAAGCACATAAATTAATATAGTGATTTGATATTTCTGTGATATTTTTATTGTATTTTACATAAGTGGCAACACATAGTGAATCTGGATAAACAAAACAGAGAAACGGAAAGATCCTTTTGTTTAGGTCCTTTACCTCGTGGTAAATAATTGGGAAAAAAACTGCTTTTAGAAATCCCTATGTATAAGAATTCACTGCCAGATAAAAATTTAAGCATTAATTTAAAAAAATTCAGTATGTTACCTCCTGTGGAAGAACTATAGTTGTGATGCCTGTTTTTGGTCTGTACCTCCACATTGCTTTTGTAATTGTCTATTTAAGTATTTGTCTTCCTAACTTGATTGTGAGATCCTGGCATGTACGACTTCAACCTTGTTTGGGCTCCCAGGGACTGGAACAGTGATTGACACATATCTGATACCTATTAGACGTGTTTTTAATGAATGAAAATAGAAATAAGTGACATAAATAAAACCAGTTAAGGATAGAAAATGAAATAAACTTGTTATGTTTCTTCCTTGTGATAGGTTGAATGAGAAAGTGATAGAGATGTCAATAGAGCTAAATAGATATTGAATATTAATAGATGTTAACTAGTTATGGAAAAAATTTGCACCATTCCCTTTCAAATGTTATGTCTACTATCAAGAACATACTGCCTTCGAATCTGAATATAGCCACTTATTGACAGTTTTAATAAGTGACTCATGCTATTGATATAGCCTGGAAAAAGAGAAGAAAAGAATAGTGTTCTTTGGCAAAAGCATACCCTTTGCAAACTAAGTGATTGAAAAGGTGCTCTTTGTTTATGAAAAAGCGATGATTTCTTCCAGAACACAGGGGTCATTTTTTGTTGACATTCTCTCTAAAACTTTAGAACAGGAGAATTTATGGGAATACATAATTGTCTCAGCCTATAATTTGCAGGGGTTTATTTAGGTCTTTTTTCTTGAAACTTAAAGGACAAGGAACATTGTATTAGTTCTTTGTATGGGGCTTTGAACTGACATCTATGGCTCAATAATGCCTTGTTAAGGTGACTTTCTTTCAAGAAAACATGATGTTTTCTTCTGGCATATAAGGTGACATCTCTTTTCCTAATATCTAGAAAAAAAGTTTTTTTTTCCATAATTGGGCAGTTACCTGGCTATCAGTCACGAGTCCCTGATGCCATTTCACATCATTTTCATTGTGCTGTGCTAACACATCAGATAAGCTCATCACAAAACAGAGACTGGGGGAACAAAAAGAAAGCCAATATTTATTGATCTTTCAGGATGAGTAATTTGTTTTAATCCTGGAAAGATCAAAGTAAGTTTATTCAACTAAAACTTACTTAGACTCCAAGGAGCATAAGAATTCTTTGATGTTTTTGGAGTAGAAAGAATATTATTTCTGGTAGACATGGGAAAAATTTAAAAAATTCCCTATCGGTTATCTTGCTAAAATGACTATAAGTTTCCATGTATGGTTTTGTAGCATTAAAGGAAATAATTTATATTTATAGGGGTCTACCTGTATACTCCTTTGGCTTGATGCCATAATGCACTAAAAGGCCATCAGCTTTGCAGTTATACAGACCTGGATTTGAATTCAAGCTCCACAGTTAACTATGTGACCTTGTGAAAATAATTTGCAACCTCTAATTTTCCTTTCCTCAAACAGAAATTATAAAACATCTGTCAATTTATTGTGACTATTAAATGTCATTTGAATATAAACTGGCTAGCACTGTTCCTGGGCTTCCCAGATGGCGCTAGTGGTAAAGAAAAGTGAAAGTGTTAGTGGCTCGGTTTTTGTGACACCATGGTTTATATTCTGCCAGACTTCTCTGTCCATGGAGTTCAATTTTAATGAGGTGGATGAAACTGGAGCCTATTATACAGAGTGGAGTAAGTCAGAAAGAGATAGACAAATACTGTATATAAATGCATACATATCAAATTTTAAAGACGGTACCGATGATTCTACATGCAGGGTAGCAAAGGAGACACAGATATAAAGAACAGACTTTTGGACTCAGCGGGAGAAGGTAACGGTGGGATGATTTGACAGAATAGCATTGAAAGTGTACATTACCATATGCAAAATAGATGACCAGTGCAAGTTCTATGCGTGAAGCAGGTACCCAAAGTCAGTGCTCTAGAGGGATGGAGGGACACCTGTGCACCTGTGGTTGATTCATGTTGATGTATGGCAAAAACCATCACAATATTGTAAAGCAATTATCCTCCAATTAAAATTAATTAATTAAAAAAAAAGAATACTGGAGTGGGTTGCCTTTCCCTTCTCCAGGGAATCTTCCCCATCCAGGGATTGAACCCAGGTCTCCTGCTTTGCACGCAGATTCTTTGCCTTCTGAACCACTAGGGAATCCACCTACAAATTCAGGAGACTCAAGAAACTAGGGTTCAATCCCTGGTTCAGGAAGATCCCCTGGAGTAGGAAATAGCAACCAACTCCAATATTCTTGCCTGGAGAATCCCAGGGACAGAGGAGCATGGTGAGCTAGAGTCCATGGGGTTGCAAGGAATCAAATGCAGCTGAGTGACTGAGCACATAGCACCATTTCTAGCATATGGCAGGTCATCAACAAAGGTTGATTTCCCTTCTTTGTGCTTTCTTGCTGACTACTCCTTTGAAGTAACCTCAGTAGCTTTCATGTTTCCAGCTCACTTGTCAGTTTGCAGCTCAACAGATAAAATGAATCCAAGCAAACATAGTGATATGCATTTTAAGTTTGATATAGTCCTTTTCCTCAAGAGATCTGGTTCTTCTTTGTGAAGTTGCTGAAAGATGATACCAACCACTCCCTAAATCCATACTTCAGGGCCATGTCAATATCCATAATCCTACTTCTTGTCCACTCCAGTGTGGCATACCAAATTTAATCCCACTTTTAAAAAGAAGGTTTTTGCTTTGTTTTTCCAAATTCATTCTTAAAAACAGTAAAGAAGAAGTTTGTTCTTTCAGTTTTGCTTAATTTTTCTTCACCCACCTACATAAAAAGAAAAGGTTAAGTCTGTATGAAATGCCATGTATGACAATGGTATATCAGGAAATTTGCTTCTAGCTCTCCTGCTAAATGTCCATCTATGTCATTTCACAACATGGTTGTTGGTTTGCTTTTCACCTGGTCTCTCTTTTCCTAAAGCTCACTGGGCAGTCTCCTGTGAAGATTCAGTTCAGTTGAATTCAGTCGCTCAGTCATGTCTGACTATTTGTGACCCCATGGACTGCAGCATACCAGGCTTCCCTGTCCATCACCAGCTCCTGAAGCTTGCTCAAACTCATGTCATGTCCTGTGGGTATAGAGGGTTGAAAAATTTGCCTAAGTTCATATGACTTCTTTTTATTCCTAAATGAATAGAAAAATTCAGGAGTTTCTTTTATATAAACTAGAAGAAGCTTTTCATGATGGGTACAATTAGAGTTTTGCTATAAGGCTCAGCCCTTTGCACTTGAAGATGCTGGCGTGAGGTGAATCTCTGAACTGTCTACACTTCTTGCTTTGCAAACAAGCCTTTTCCATATAGACTGGCAGGAGGCTAAATATAATCTTTGGGGTCACAGAATTTTTACCCACACAAGTCTCCCTTTCATATATATATTTAAAAGTGAAATTGATCTTTCTTTCTCCTTCTCTCTTTCTCTGGCTCAGCTTCCCTGGTATTATGCTCCAAACAGCTAAAAAAAACTCTCCTAAAAATCTGTAAAATTATGCAAAAACAGTAATAATTTAGACAATAAGAATTATTCCCTACCAAGCACCTTGGATGTAGCTGAATATTCACAATTAACATTTACTTAAAAATGAGCCTTTCACATGACCATGCTTATCTCCTTTGAGCTTCTTCCTTCAGATATTTAGGACATGACAGGCAACAGATAACTCTGAAGCCTATCTGACAGGGAAGTTTAATTTTAAAAACTCATCATGTATCATCCTCAGGGATATGCCATTTTCCAAGCTTTTTCATTCAAACCTACCTTTCACCTGAGACTTTTTCTCATCCAGTTCCAAAATTCCCTAAGCACATACCAAAAATACATAGTATTTACCCTGAGCATGAGTGACCTTACAGCTCATGAATACAGAATGACTTGATTAGTAGAATTCAGTCTATAACATGAGTTATTTGTTTAAAATAAGGGTGGGAACCAGAAAAATCACTAAAACATGAGCAGTGGCTGACAAAAATGCTTAGCTCTCCCCTCGGATATCAGTGAGAAAATACATCTGTAGTGCATCTGTCTAAGGCCTACCTGCAACATGGAATATACCTGAGTCAAAGAGCAGATGAGGAAGGTAAGAAATCAATGTCTGATTTACTGAAACAAATATCTTGAAATTTCTAGAAAAGAGGAGATTGTTTTTTCCTATAAAACTCGTGAAACATTTAATACCTTGTAGTTAAAATTAAGTAAGACCTATTTTAGAATTCTATTTTCTTTAAAAAAATTTTTTTGTTAACTGGGACCTCTCCTGTAACTTTAAAAAATTTTGTCATTGTTGACTGGTAGAAAAGTTATTTTTTTAAAAAAATTACCACTTCAAAGCTTTCTTTAAATGCCTTAGATAAGTAGTAATACTATGTGGTTAGCTCTTATTTTGAAATATATGTAGCTTTTAAAGTTATAAGTCTAGCATTGGGCTAAATAGGGAAATATAGAAGATTTCAATTCTAAAGAGTATGGACTGGTGAAAGCAAACAACTAATCATTTAATAATTATTGAGCATGATGGACAATCATCCCTTTTTGTTGCCCCAAGGAATTTACAATCTTTTTGGAAAGAGAAGTCATAAATTAAAACAATAACTTGTAGCAAGAATCAGCGAACGTTTTATCTTTTTATCTAAAAGGTTGAATAATAAGTATATAAGGCTTTATGGGTCTAGAAGCTAGTATATAGTAAATATTTTTAAAAGAGAAACTACTCTACCCCTCCCATGCCCTTTCCCTGCACTGTTGCATTTGCTTGGAGTGAACTGGCTTTGGTGGGGAGACTTTGGGTCAGCAGCAGTCACTTGTATTCTCTCGGCCAAGAGAATTCAGCCTGAGGGGAGGCACATATTTAGGAGTGTGAGAAAGCAGCTGCGTCAGTCAGAATCACCCTCTGCCTCAGATCTCAGTACACTCTTCTCTCTTCCCAGTAAGCTCAGACATCTTAACTTGCTGCTGCTGCTGCTGCTAAGTCGCTTCAGTCGTGTCCGACTCTGTGCGACCCCATAGACGGCAGCCCACCAGGCTCCCCCGTCCCTGGGATTCTCCAGGCAAGAATACTGGAGTGGGTTGCCATTTCCTTCTCCAATGCATAAAAGTGAAAAGTGAAAGTGAAGTCGCTCAATCGTGTCTGACTCCTAGCGACCCCCTGGACTGCAGCCTACCAGGCTCCTCCGTCCATGGGATTTTCCAGGCAAGAGTATTGGAGTGGGGTGCCATTGCCTTCTCCGCATCTTAACTTAGGTGACTGCAAACAAGGTGGTTCATTAAATTGCCAATTCCCTAACCGACAGATTCTATCATTTGGTAGATTCTGCCATTGGCAGTTGCTACTCAAAATGTAAGTGGTGACCCTAGACAGCATGAGGCCCAGCCACAGGTTAGGGAGTCAGGCATCAGACAGAGGCGTAAGACAGAGACAGAGAGGAGTGGAGAAAGATTCCCGGACTTGCTATCTAAAAACCACAGTGCTAGTTTGCTCAGCATGGGTGCCCATAGGTCACAGTGATTTATAAGTAAGGACCATGTACCAAGCACCCTTCTGGATCAAGAAACATTTCATTAAGAAAATATGCTTTGAGCCCAGTGCTAAAGCTTAGATAGAGATTAAAGAAATAGAAAGGAAAAAAAAAAAGCTTCAGAGGAGTGAAGTGAAATTGTCAAGAATGACTTTTTGAAAGGTAAAGCTTATAAAATACAAAATAGATACATTCAAAGATTTTATTTAACCAAATTTTATCTCATTCATTATTTAGGAAATCCATGTAATTGCATTAGTTCAAAAGGCTATCAGAGAATAGATACATATGTGGACATCAAGCAATGCTGAAGTATATTTGCTAATATATACAAAATTTGTTTCTTCAACAAGCTAGAAATCAATTTCATCTCCATCATCCAAAATTCACTTGCTTTTCTATGAACAGAAACCATCTGCATTTATTATCTCTTCACAAATTATCTCAAATATTGCAGAATAGTCAAAGACAATGAAAGTTATAAAACCAGATAACCCCAAAAGGGTCCTTTAGATAATATTCCACATTCCATTATAAAGTACCCAGTGATCACTTTTCCCACTTCAGATTCTTTTACCTGACAACAGGAACAAAAAGTAAGATGAAGGTGCAATCTTTTACCTGACAACAGGAACAAAAAGTAAGATGAAGGTGCAATATGTTTGTTTCAGGGACACCTATCTTAATGCCCAGCTGAATCCCCAGCTTTCATCATTTGACTGTTTTAGAATTGCATTGGGCAATAAGCCATTTTTGCTATGTTAAACCTAAAATTGTTCATACAATATTCCAATGCTATAATTTCTGGCCCTTTGGTAGGTATGTAAGGAAACAATTGAGGAGTCAAATTCGGTGGAAAGTAATAGGCTTTTCAGTGCCTTTTTTTTTTTCAGTTTTAGATTTTGATAAAGTTCAATTTATTGATTTTTTTTCTTCTTTTATTTACTGGCTGTGTTGGCTGTGTTTATTTCATTTTTTTACTGGCTGTGTTGGGTCTTGTTTGCTGTACAGGTTTTTCTCTAGTTTCAGTAAGCAGGGGCTACTCTCCAATTGTGATATGTACGCAGATTCTCACTGTGGTGGCTTCTGTTGTGGAGCACAGTCTGCAGGCATGCAATCTTCAGTAGTTGCGGCACACAGGCTCAGTCGTTGCAGCTCCCAAGGCTCTAGAGCACAGGCTCAATAGTAGTGGCGCATGGGCTTAGCTGCTCCAAGGTATGTGAGATTTTCCCAGACAAGGGATTGAACCCATGTCTCCTGCACTGGAAGACGAATTCTTTACCACTCAGCCATCAAAGAAACCTGGTGCTTTTTAAATTATATAAAGTACATAGAAACCTTCTCGATATAAAGGAAGTCCTACTCCTTTAGGCCAAAGAAGTACAGAAGAAGGAGGGGGAAAACAAAGAAAACAAACAAACAGAAAAATGAATAACACCTGGGAGACCCAGGCACTTTAAAGAGACAAGTGGGGTCTATCATATAACAAACTAAGAAATATTCTCTTGGCAAATATCAGATCTTTCCTCTTTTAAAATGGACATAAGACTAAAAACAGTAAATACACTGACAGCATGAGGGCAAAGAAGTAGATAGAAAAAAAATGCAAGTTGAACTCAAATTTGATGGTAGGACTAGAGTGCTAGTGTGATCCTATAGGGCTCTGCAGTAATAAAGTAACACCTTATTAGGACGATGCTCATGGCAATGACTTGACATCATGATTAAAGGCACAAACCACATTCAGAGCATTTTCATTGTGAAGACAATTAAAAACACTAGATATTTTTAGTTCTGACATTTTTTTTTTAATAAATTTATTTATTTTAGTTGGGGGCTAATTACTTTACAATATTGTAGTGGTTTTTGTCATACATTGACATGAATCAGCCATGGGTTTACATTGACATGTTTTAAAAATATATATATAAGTGGTCAGAGAGAATATAAGACTCTTTAAACTTATTTAAAAATTGAGAGTTTTTTTATATATAATTGGAAAAATCTAAGTATGGATAGAGACAGTAATTATAGGGCAGAATGTAATGAGAATAATCAGGAGAAATACTAGTAGACTAAGAAATCTTTGCAAGTTCTAAATATTCCACTAAGGTGTAAGATAAAAGGTAAATTCCTCCTGCTCAAATGGTCAAGAACACTAACTGATCTGACTGCCATTTTGTGATGTTCAACTTTCACAGTAGATAATAGTAGCTAATATGTATTATTTCATAGCAAATAAGCCACTGTATTAAATGATAATATTGATGTCTTTGGTATATATATAATATATTTATATATATTTCTCTAATTTAATTTCCATAATAAGCATTGAGAAAGATATTATTTTCTCTATTTTACAGAAGAGGAAATATAAGCTAAGAAGCTGAGAGAGGTTAAGTTATGAGCATGAACTATACTACTACATGGCAGAGACAATTTTGAATCCAGGTTGTATGGGTCTATTACTTGAACTCAGAAGCATTCTGGTGTTTTATTCTTTCTGTTTAATGCCAAAAATAGTTATTTGGGTAAATAGTATTGTCCTCATTTTATATAAAAGCCAACAGGCACAGGACAGCAAAGTAGCTAACCTAAGCAGGCAGTAAGTGCCAGTGTGCATCCACTGGGTGTCTTTCCACTGTGAGAGGGTACAGTGGACCCGTCTATTGTGTCTCTCTGCTCAAATTCTCCTAAAGAAGACTCCCTACCTCTCAGCTGAAGGGCCAGCTGTGAGCAGCTTGCTGCAAAATAGAAAATGCAAATACTGCCCTGAAGACATTCAAATTCAGTTTTAAAAACAAAACGAAAATCATATGCTATCTTAACAAAGAATTATTTCCTGGGCTTCTTTTGCTCTAGTCTGCCAATTTGTGACCCAGGGAGTAGAAGGTAAAAGACCAGTTGGGAGAGAATTTAAGAGACAGACAGAAACTGACTTACAGAGCATTGCCGGGTTGCTCTAATGGCAGGCAATCAGAATAAATGCCCATTAATTCCCATGGCTCAGGCCTTGGAGCTATCTTGAATTCTAAAGAACCTTCTGGGTCCAATCACCATTAAAAAGATATGGCTTAGTTGTTCAGGTTTTTCATGATTATATGTGTGTATGTATATAAACACATACATACATAACCCATATAAAATATATAATATACATATATCTCCTATGTATATTTATATGGGATATATGTGTGTCTGTGTGTGTGTGTGTATCCACCTAATAAACCCTCATTACACTGGGTAGCAGGCAGTCCCATTCTGAGCAACCCAATGAACCTAACAAAAACCATCACACTATCATCATTTGCTTTGAATTTTCCAAATATATTTTTCTAACTTTTTGCTCCAAATTGTGCTTTGACACACCATGCCATACTCTAATCATGAATGAAACATGAAAACTTCTAATATAGAAGTAGAAAAAAAGTCATGGTTGTTCTTCTACAAATTAATATGAATAAGATATTCAGTATGAAAATAAATTTTAAAGTGTCAAATTGATTTAAAGTATTAAACTACTGCTTTAGCGGAGAACTCTACTGACCAATGTTCCAGAGTGCTGTATATTCTTTGAGCAATGATAATGATGATGGTATAAACCAATGATACTGACTTTTTAAGAAGTAAGATTCCATGATGAGATCCATGTTATAGATACTTTTATAAATAATACATTAGTGTCACTCTAGAAGTAAAGATAATTACCTTTAGAATCTTATAGCTAAAGGTGGAAATAAGAAAGAAGATTATTTTTTTAGCCTGGCTATTCTTGGGAAACTAAAAGATATATGGTAATGATTCTGCTTTAAATTTGTGAGTAACAGGTTGGGAATCTAAAAAGTCAGGGCTGGGACCAAGAGGCCTGAACATCAGGGACTAGCTCTAGTCAAAAACTCAACATCATGAATAAACTATGAGAAGGCCCGAATAGATATGACTCTTGACTTCAATCTTTATCTGAAGATCAACATCACAGTATTCCCAGGAGATGTCTGGGATCCATGATATTACCAACATGGATGGGGAAATATGTCTTCTTAATTTTTCAGATTAATCTCTCAAGTTCCTTTGTAGGGACATCGTCTGAGGCTTCCTATCACTACCATCACCACCACTCCCAGATTTTCCGAAGACTGACAATTGAGACAGTACAAACATTAGTCCTTTTCCAGTTCTCTGTGACATTGGAAATGGCTTGTCTTCCATTGCAGGACCAGACTAGCAAACGAAGTGTCTAAGGTACAGAATGTCAGGCAACGCTGCTGTCAGTCTGCTGCAAGTGCAGCCTGAACACTTGTACAAAACTGAGAGTGAGCATCTAATAAATTACCTGACCTGAACTCTTCACTCTTAGGGAAACTTTCACTCTCAAGCAGGACCTATTTACACAATTTGTAGGACCAAGTGCAAAATGAAAAACATGGGACACTTGTTTAAAAATTATTAAGAATTCTAGGGTAGTGATAGCAGACCACTGAACCATGTATGGGTCCATTTGGAGGTTGTGCACTGCTTGCAGGATCCCACAGGTCTAGGTCCAGCTGTTGAGCTAATCTGAGAGTAAGTGCCTCCTTAAACTTTGCATCCTAAGTGCCTCACTCGCCTCATCCTAGGTCCAGTCCTGCTCCATAATCTCATTTCCTTATGGAAATGGTTAATTTTATCTGTCAGCTTGACTGGACTGAGGGATGTCTATATAGCTGGTTAAAAAATTGTTTCTGGACTAGATTAATACTTGAATTGGAAAAACAAGTGAAGAAGATCACTCTTACCAGCAAGAGTAACATCATCCAATCCATCGAAGGCCTGGATAGGACAAAAAGTCAGAGAAAGGGTAAATATGTCCTTTGTTTGAGTTGGCCCCTTCTTCTTCTGCTCTTACACATACAGACTCCTCATTCTCCAGCCTTTGGACTTGGACCAGGACTGACAACGTTGGCTCACTTGGCTTTAAAGCCTTAGGACTTACACTGGACCTATCCTATCAGCTTTCCTGGGCCTCCAGTTTGCAGATGGCAAATTGTAGGACTTCTTGCCGTCTATAACTGTAATATCATTATAGTCTCTTTCTCTATATCTTATTGGTTCTGATCATTGAAGAGCCCTGAATAACACATTCATCAAATTCTATCTAAGTTAACAGTATTCTGGATACTACTCTACATGCTGAAGATAGAGCCAGGGCGGCTTCAAGTGCAGTCAGGCAAGGCCTCATGCTCAGAAGGACTTGAGGTTGGTCTGGTGCTCTGCTGTCACCATCTTGAAAATCTTAATAACATTTTAACAGGACATCTTGTGTTTCCTTTTTGCGCTAGACTCCACACATTAGATAACCGGTCCTGAATATAGTAGTGAAAGTTGCTCAGTTGTGTCAGACTCTTTGCGACCCCATGGACTATACAGTCGATGGAATTCTCCAGGCCAGAATACTGGAGTGGGTAGCCGTTCCCTTCCCCAGGGGATCTTCCCAACCCAGGGATCAAACCCAGATCTCTTGCGTTACAGGTGGATTTTTTACCAGCTGAGCCACAAGAGAAGCCCAAGAATGCCAGAGTGGGTAGCCTATCCCTTCTCCAGTGGATCTTCCTGACCCAGGAATCGAACTGGGGTCTCCTGAATTTAGTAGAGAAGGAAACAAAACAATCCTATCTTACGGAACTCATGGTTTATCTGTGCTTATCCACTGCTCTAATGAGATGTCCTAGACAGGTTTCAGTCTTCTTCCAACAGCCATATGCTTGTGTCTCAAAACTTTGCCCTCATGTGTGGAGCATTATTTTCGATGATACAGATTTTGTGGCAACTTGGCCATGTTCATGGGACTTCTGAGCCTCAGTCAAAGGCTGATGAGCTTTTGAGAAACTTCCAGAGCCAGAGTCACCATTTAGTTAGTTTCTGTGCAAATTGATTTTACTTAAGGAGCCTCATTGCTCTTTGAGTCTTCGCTAAGACTAACCTAGTTCACTGTGAGAGAATTATAGGAGGAAACTGCAGGATCAATGGCTTAGGACTTCATGCATTCTCCAAGCGGGGGAGGTATTGACCTCGAGGGGACAAAACTTGGTTCTTGAGGGGTGAAAACAATCTCAACCTCTTTTTGTATAAATCACAGATATACACAAAGTACAGTGTATCTCAGGTATTAAAACTTCATGAAATGGGGGAGTAAATAGGAAGAATTATCTAAAAGAGATCCCTAAGGGAACAATTTTGAAAAAAGGTTGAGAAACACTAGAATAGGTTATTTATACCTTCCCTCATGGAAAGACATAGGATTCACAGGCACATTTTTATATCTCTTCCCCACTGACCAGTTTTGCACAAGTAGTAAATCAGCTTTTATTAAACCAATGGGAAAAAAAGAAAACAGGAAAAAGGTGTTAACTTTAACCCCCAGACAAAGCTTAAATATCTGAGTTACTCAAATTACCCTTCATAGAACTATAAATATCGGTTTCTGTTGGTTATTTAAATAAATGTTCAGAGACAGATAAATTATCAAAGTTTGAAACAATTGCTGATGAGAGAGATATGAGGAACAGGAATGAGAAAAATCACCCAACAGCAGAATAAACAGAGATAAAAGTTTGGGAGAAAGTAAATGAAGTAAGAAGATAAAAGTGTAAATGGAAAAAAAAAAAAGAAATGTTTTTTTTTTCTGATTCCAGGGAGAAAAATAAAACAGAAAAGTCTATGAAGATTATAAATATAAAAATATAGTTATACTTTATTTTTAGAAGTATAAATATTTTCATAAATTGGCCACACATAGTTGTACACAGGACCTAGGTGTCAACTCAGTTGAATATTTTATAATATTCACTCATTCACTTATTTTTTCAAAGTATATTGTTGAATAGCTATTATGTGTCAGACATTATTATAAGTATTGATGATAAGTAGAATTCCTGCTATCAAGTTATATATGTATTCAAGTGAAATAGACTCAATAAATAAATGAAATTTAAAAAAAGAAAAATAAGGAAAAATATTGTGATGGATGGCATTCCAGAAATTAAAATGAATTAATGTGCTGATATATGATCAATGGGGGCTTCTCTGGTGGCTCAGATGGTAAAGAATCCACCTGCAATGCAGGAAAACTGGGTTCGATCCCTGGGTTGGGAAGATCCCCTGGAGGAGGGCATAGCTACCCACTCCAATATTCTTGTCTGGAGAATCCCCATAGACAGGGGAGCCTGGCATGCTACAGTCCATGGGGTCCCAAACAGTCAGACGCGACTGAGCGACTAAGCACAGCACATGATCAAAGATAATATCTTTGAGTAGATGTCTAAGATACCTAAAATCGGGGTGTAGTTATCCAAAAGCACAACTTAGGTGTTGTGTCTTATCATAGTGTAGGATGCTTTAGAGTTCCCAAATGATGATTAAGGAAAGAGCATTCCAGACAGAAGGGCTTCCCCAGTGGCTCAGTGGTAAAGAACTTACCTGCAATGCAGGAGATGTGGGTTCAGTCCCTGGGTCAGGAAGATCCCCCGGAAAAGGAAATGGCAACCCACTCTGGTATTTTTACCTGGGAAATCCCATAGACAGAAGAGCCTGGCGGGCTACAGTCCACGGGGCCACAAAAGAGTTGGATATGACTTACCTACTAAACAAAACAACATTCCAGGCAGAGGCTTCACAAGTTCCAAAGACCAGTTGGATAACTAAGAGACTGAATATGCAAACAGACAATGGCCAGTTAATGTATGACAATATAACTCTAATTCAAGTCTCCAGCAACAGCACCAGAAGCCAAACCAGCTTTTTTCCCTATTTTTACCTCTGTTTCCAACTCAAGACCAAGAGATAGCCAAAAGTGTTCACCAGTTTCATAAGATAATCCACTTCTATTTAGCCCTCTTCCAGGTTTCCCATGCCAGCAACTTCCAATAAGAGCACACCTGAAGCTTTGCTGTTGTTCACTATAAAGCTTTCCCACTGCTCTGACTGCCTTTGAGTTTCTGCCAAATGCAAATGATGGTGGCTGACTCTCTTGCAAACTCTTCTCATTCTGGTGGTCTTCATTTTTTCCCACATGTTTGGCTTCAGCCAGAAAGAGAATGAAAGCAATATGACTGGAGTCTCTGAAAGAAGGGGAGAAGTAAGCATGGGTGAGATCACATAGTGTTCTGCAAACCAGGAAAGGTTTAGATTTTATTCTTAGTGAATTGGGAATGCTTTCTGAGGCCTGGGGAGTAAGCAGTAAGGATGAGTTTAAGGAAGGACATAACATGATTTATTTTTTCCTTATTTGTTTAGCTTTACTATTTTGGTTTTTAAATTATTCTTTATTTTTGCTTAGTTTTTAATCTATACATTTCATTGTTCTATATTATCTTATTTTAATTTTTTGTAATTAAAAATGTGTTATCACTGTTTTTAAAGAATTCACTTAATTTTTTAGAGCAAGTTTACATTCACAGCAAAATTGAGTGTAAAGTACAGAATTCCCATATACCTCCTCTCCTCATACATGTGCAGCTTTCCTGACTACCAACATCCCTCGTCAGAGTGGTTTATTGTTGTAGTTCAGTCGCTAAGTCATGTCCGACTCTGCAGCCTCATGGTAATGAATCTGCCTGCAGTGCAGAAGTCCTGGGTTTGATCCCTGGGTCGGGAAGATCCCCTGAAGGAGGGCATGACAACCGATTCCAGTATTTTTTCCTGGAGAATTCCAGGACAGAGGAGCCTGGCAGGGTTTGGTCCATAGAATCACAAAGAGTTGGATACAACTGAAACAACTTAGCACGCATATGCGCATTGTCTTTGTGAGATAGATGGTTTACCAAATCCTCTGTTCTTTAATGTCTCTTCCAAAAGAACCCTACTTGTAATTCTTGCTTTAAAAAAGAAAAAATAGTAATACCTATAATTTTGATGTTAACAATTTTCAAGTGGCTGGGTGATGATACTACTTAATAAATTGGGAAGATGGAAATAAAAGTTACTGTGATATGATAAATCATGAGTTCCTTTTTGACTGTATTAAGTTTGAGGTATGAATTAGATCAAAGCTGGCCCATGAATTATCTATCAGTTAGTGACAGGATAAGTACAGAAAATAAGAGTAAGAATTTAGAAATGTTTATAGCAACTCGATAGAGCTGTGATATCCAAGCTTGTGGTAAATAAACTTGTCACATTTAACTGTGTGTTGACCAATTTTTCTGCTGTCAAATTCACATAGTGAGTTGCATGAGTTAACAGCTACATACTACATTCAATGAAAGAACACATTACAGCATGTGATAATTTAAAATTAGTTTGCTAATTGTAACTTAGAAATGTATAAATTTGAAATCCATTTTTGTCAAAAGAATTTAAATATCATTACAACTATATAGGATAAATTATTGCAATTGTCTACTCATGAAAGATTGAAGATATAGTTTGAAATTATTTCATCACTAGCATTATTTCTAATAAAGATTAACTAAATATCCTGTTTTCTAAATTGCTTTAAATTCTCTTTTCCACTTCTTTCAGTTTATAACTGTGAGACTAGTTTTCTATTGAATTTTATTTTATTTATTTGGCTGCATTGGGTCTTAGTTGTGGCATGCAAGATTTCACTGCATCATGCAAGATCTTTCATTGCATTGCACTGACTCTCTAATTGTGGCTCATTGGCTCAGAACTTGAGGCACATGCCTTTAGTTGCTCTGTGGCATGAGGGATGTTAATTCCCCAACAAGCATCAACCCCAGTTTTTCTGCATTGCCAGGTGGATTCTTAACCACTGGGCCACCAGGGAAGTCCATCTATTGAATATTATTAAAGCAGAAAAAATAAGTGTATGTATATGAATATACATATATATATATATATATATATATGTATATCATTCCCTGAAATAAAATTGTCACTTCTAAAATAGACTAGATAAGAAGCAAGCTTATTTGTCAAGATAAATATTCATATACCTCTTTGTTCAAAGTCTACTTATAGAAAATGTAACATGGGGAATCACTATTTCACTCTAAATTTTTTATTATAATGATTTCAGAATTAAAAAATTATATGTTAAAGCAATTGTCTATTAATAATACCTATACACACATGGTAAATAACACATACAGTTTTTGCAATTCATTTTTTCCTATGCTTTTCTTGTTCTAATTATATTTATTGAAATGGAGTTTTAGGTCTTTTGGATATAATGAAAAAAGGGGAGATTGTATTTTTAATATGTTTTTTCTTTATTTTTCAAATAATTTGTTTTTATTGACCTTCACAAAGCTACTAGTCTATGAGGAATTGGAAATTATTGTAATCTACATATTTTTGTCACAGAAAGTTGGAGATGCACTGAATTGGATGACAAAATGAAGATTTTAAAGTAGACAGCTGGCTATTTTAATCTGGCATTCTCAAGAAAGATAGTATTAGAAATTCAATGTTGACATTATCAAGAATATAAATGTATTTAATGTCATAGGACTAGATAGGATCTAGAAATAGAAGTGGCCAAAGAAGAGAAGGGTGTTCATCACAGAACCCTTGGGCACTTCACAGAGAGAAATCAGCCAGAGGAGGTGGAAGTTCTAGCAAAGGAGTCTAGGAAGAAGTGGTTAGAGAGATTAGAGAAGGAAAAGCAGGAATAGAATGTCATTAAAGCCAAATATTGAAAGGTTCTAAAATAGAAGGAAGAGGGTCAACTCCATAAAATTTTGACCTGAGATTGATTAAGACGAAGACAAACATGTGACCATTAGATTTGCCAACATGGAAGTCCTTGGAGATTTTCTCAAATGTTCGAAGTAGAAAGTTTAATGTAGTCAGTTGGGGGTGTGGTGAAATAAAACTGGGAAGTGAAATAAGTTTCACTGAAACAGTGTATAGAAAAATGGAACAACGATTGAATAAAGCCAAGGGCATATGTGTATGTGTTTTAATAGAAGAGTAACCAGAAATGTGTATGCTCATGGGAAAAATCCCCACAGTGAGAGAGAAGTTGACAACTCAAAAAGAAATAGTTCTTAGAGAAGGGAAAAGGGAATAAAGTCTAGCACACAGCTTGCCCTTTTATAGGAAAGGTGGTAATGTAATCATAGCATTAGAAATGAAGGAAGAAAGTATGGAATAAGTACAAATAGCTAACAATTACAGATAAATGTAAATGTAAATAGTGTAACATGGAATTTGTCCAGGTGAAAAAAAATAAGAAAACAAAATAGTTTGAGTAGTATTGAGTAGTAGAAGAGGTGGTATATTCAGGTGAAAGATACAGAATTTAACTGAGAGACAATTAGAAGATGGAGTGTTAGAACTCAGAAAATGAAAGAATGAACTTTGGTTGGTTGAGGGCCAGGATATTTTGCACCCTGAAAAAGAACACTGTGTATTTTTCTATGACCAAAAACTGGGTCAGAATTTTGATGAGCCTCTTTTCAGTTACTGCCTTCTAATTTCTATGTAAGAAAAAGGAGAGGTGAAGGGTTAGTTCTGGGAGTAAGGGAGTCCATTGGTAGAACAGGGGTCTTGAGAAGGTTGAAAGAGCTGTGCAGTAGTGTAGTTGGTTGACCTAACTAGAACCATGATGGAAGGCTGAATTCCAAATATGGTCCCTTGAGGAAAAATAAGTGTGCCCCAGTCATTCAATCCAACACTGATTTGAATATTGCTGTCAAGGGATTTTGCAGATGTAATTAAAAGTCTAAGTCAGTTGATCTTAAGATACAGAGACTATCTGAGTGGGCCCTAGAAGGTGAGCCTTTTTAAACTGGAGTATTTACTAGGCAGGTGCAGAAGAATCACAACGATTTGAAGTATGAGAATTCAACAAGCCACAACTGACTTTGCAGATAGAAGGAGCCATATAATGAGAAATGCAGGTAGCTTCTAATAGCAACAAGCAGCCTTGAGCTAATAGCTCGCAAGTAAATGGGGACCTCAGTCCTACAACAGCAAGGAGTGAGATTTTACCAATGATCTGAATGAATTTGGAAGAAAATTCTTCCTCCGGAGCCTCCAGATCAGAGTCCATCCAGGTCACCATCTTAATTTCCGCTTTAGGAGACTTTACTCAGGGAACTCAACCAAGACTGCCTGAACTTTTCTGACCCTCAGAACTTTGAGATAATGAACAGATATTGTTTGCACCTGTATTTTATAATACTTTTGTTACACAGCAATAGAAAACTGATACAGCCATGTTAAAGTGTTCCTAGACTGAAGTTGAAGTCCCTGGATCTATACTCCTCTCAAACAAATGGATTTTCTCCAGAATCACTAAGCCACAAACCAGAAACATTGGACAATGGGATTGATTCACTTTGGGAAATATGGAGTTTGGGGTGGTTAGAGAAGGAATGGGAACTAAGAGTGGGATTATAGAGAAGCAAGAAAAACGACATTTTGAAGTACTGAGGAGTTCCTGAATCAGTGCATGGGCAAAGTGGGATATGGAAGCGAAGACACTGGGGGAAATGCAGACTGTGGCATCAGTTGCTCGTTAAGATTTCAGAGATGAAAAATTTCAAATATTAAAACCTGGTGCCTTGGATTTATGAAGGTAAAAACATCCAGGTTCATAAACTGATGACAGGGATCCTGAAGTCTCCTAACAATCTGAAAGGAAGAAAATGGTAAATATAGTGAAGTGGCTAAGATGTTGTTAACCTCAGGAAAGAAGGTGGAATAGCCTGATGATGTGTCTTTAAAAGAGAAATTTTTATTGGAAATGGAAGGAACAGTGGTTTAGATATGTGGCATAGGAAATAAAAAAGGTGATGCTCCTAACTTTGGGCTCATGGATGGGTGGGACAGAGAACTAGTAACTAGCAACTCTTCATCCTCTTTCTCTTGTTGCAGCAATCTTGGTGGTCACATAAAGGTGATGGCATTAACAACTGAATCCCTAAGTCACCACTGAAGGGAAGCCCACCCTGCAATGTGAACTCAACAACATCTGCATTGGATTTTTGTAAGAAGCAAACTCTTATTTTTTTAAACCTCTGAAGTTTTCCTGTTGTTTGTTACAGCTGTTAGCATCGCTTATTTTGTTCAGAGATGTAACAGAAAAATTTAAAAAGGCTTTATCTACACTTGAGCATCCCACAGTCTTGGTATTTAAGGTCATGCTTCTAAATTCTAATTTACCATTCTAGCAGCCAGAGTAATTCTTAAAATTGAAAATGGGATAATTAATCATTTCTTTTTATTTTTCTATGGCAAAACCTCATGTTTTACATATGAATCAAAACTATACATGTATCCTCAATAGCATGATACAGGTAGTAATTAAGCCTTATTAAATTAATCAGTGGAAATGCTTATTTTTATTTGGCAAATATAACTCAATTTTGCCTCAAAAAAACTGAATAGTCTTTCCAATGCCTGCATTCATAGTATGTTGTGAATGTTTGATACTACAGAGCACGCATTTTAATGTGATTTCCCTATTCTGATAACTGTCTATTTATGTTAGGTGTAAAGCAGAAAATGATTTGACTTTTAAAAATATTAAATACTGTTTGTTTGAAATAATATTCTGAAGTCAAAAATTTTAGAGTGTATCTTATATGCTTTCATTTTTGAAAGCTGAAAATCCATTTGAAATTGGCTCTTTTATCCCTGTCAGCTTAGTGTGAAGAGGGCAGGGTCTACAAATTAAATTTGTCCTTGATACTGGGAAGAAAGCAAACTAGTGGTGTTTGGGATGCAGTACATACCTGCTCTGGGCTAGCACACAGCTGTCATGAGTCTTTTCCAGGGTAAAAAGACCAAGATTATGATCATAACCTTGAGTTATTATCACCTTTGTTGCGAGTGTCTTATCTACCTGTAAAAACACTTACGAATTTTAGATAGATATAATTCTTACACTTATCTAGAGTCCGGAGAAAGTATAATTTTACTTCTATCAAAGAAGGCTAACATATTCTTTTTTTTTTTACATAATCTTCAAGCACAGGGTACATTTAATCTTTATATCATGATATTTCCATTTCACAGGTTTAGTTGCAACAGTGCAACTTAATAATCTATGTTTATTATTTTATTTTTTAAACAATTGTAGGCTATATGATTGATGTAAACAAATTTGTACAATGACTGGTTTTATTGCTGTTTATTCTTTCTATTCAATTCTTCAGTGTTGTTTTTTTTTTTAACCTGTCCTTTCTGAAAGACCTATTGACCTTTTATAGTCTTGTACCTCATAATATGCTCTAATATTTTTCACAGTGTTCCACAATTTCTATAGTTATAGAACTATTCATGTGTGTTTATATACACATACAAATGTGTCTCTGTGTGTATGGCACTTCCATTGCTATGATTTTATTTTTCCTAATATATCCTTTCATCTCACAAATATGTGTCCTCTTTGCTTATCAATGTACTGAGTGATTGGTTATCCAAAGGTGAGCCATACTTGACTTCATAGAGCTCACTTGATTTCATAGAGCTTACAGTCTAAAGAGGAAGACAGGCATTAAAAACTAATTATGCAAATGTATGTAAATGAGCTACATAATGTTCTGATTGCATCTCTAGGAAACATTTGATTTGATTTAACCAGGGAGATCAGAGAATAGCTTTCCTAAGGGCAAATGTGAGCTAAGATATCTGAGGAAAGGGGAAGAGCCCTGTGGCAGGACCCAGCAGGGTCCTCTAGAGCTGCGGAAAGAAGACCACAGTGACTGGAGTAAAGAGAACAGAAATGGGGATCTCAATTAAGTTAACAATGGAGATGTCAGCTGGGGCAAGAACAGGCAGGAGACTAGACCAGATTAAGAAACTCAGTCTTAAGAGCAATAGTGAGTCATTGAATAGTCTTGTGAAAGAGAGTGGTATGATCAGGACTCCATGAGAAATAAAACATTTCTAAGGAAGTCTAGAGAAGAGAGCCAATAGAAAGGTGCCATCTCCCAAATCACTATTCATCTTCTGAAGTAGGCTGTAATCACCACACAGATACAAATAAAAATCTTTCCTGGGCTCTGTCCACTGTTATCTCCCAAGCATCTCATAAATGAAAACTTAACTGATTTCCAGGCACCCAGCTGCTATCTGAGTAATAGGGAACTGTCTAAAGTCCACAGGGAGCCCCCACATCCCAGTGAACTGGAGAATGGTGAGTTTCCCCATGAGAACTGCGGATCATTGACTGAAAGTTAATGTTAAGCTGCCCTCATGCTTACCAGCAGCTGCATTAGTCAGGCCTCTTTCCTGAGCTTTCTTTGGATGTTTCAGACTCTGCTGAGCTGATGAAAATGAAGTCCATAATTTCAGCTATGGTCATTAACTCCCTGCTTTGTGTTTTTACTAATCATTAACATGTCATTTGTGTCAAAGATAGACTTTGAGCTCAGGGAGCTAGGACTTCAGTACAGTGGGGACCAAGTACTGAAAGCAGAAAAGGCATGACAAATTGTATTGACAAAGCTATCCTGGTCACCTTGTACAAAGGAAAATCTCATTCCAACTAGTGCAGATGGTGCTGGGATTTGAAACCCTTTGTATTGTGGAGGAGAAAAACAAGAACATGCACTGTTACTAGGAGGAAACTTGGTTATGATAGCTGAGAATTGTTATATGTTTTAGTCATTAAATAATTTAACCTCACTGAGAAAGAAAAACACGAAAAAAGGTTAGAATCTCTAGATCTATTTTCTATTTATGTATAAAATTCAAGTGTAGGTTGAAATAACCAATTGAGTTCATCAAATCCTTAGTGATTAGGCATTGAATTTATCATTCTCATTCCTGCCCAAAAGATCTTTTAAACCGTGTCTCACTCATTGTTCTTTAGTTACTGTCCCCAGATGGTTAGAATCAAAGCTGCTTCAAGTTCAACTGTTTACCCATTGTGTTCCCTTTGAGCTCTCCTACCCTTTCTACTCCAGGCTTTCCAACCTTGAAGTCCCTGGCTAAGTCTACCATGTCCCCAGACTCTCATATAAGGGGCTACCCTAGAGAGTAGCCTGTACTATGAACTTAGTAACCTGTATTTAGCACTTGTTGCAACACTTAATGCTTATCCTCTACTATGAAAAAGTTCTTATATAAATTTCATGTCAGAAAAAACACATGACAGTTGATCCCTTTCAGTTTTGAAATATCTTCCTTTATGACAAAGTGCTAAAAATATCTTTAAATCTGAGAAGCATGATAAATCACAACTATTTCTTATTTGGAAAAAGGCTCTTGTATTATTGCATTTTTAAAGAATTCTCATCATGCAGAATTACTTTTCCTCCTAGTGAACACTTGTCTTTATCGATGTATGGGCTGCTGGCAGAGCTGACAATTTATTTGTTGGCTGATTTCCCATACACAGTACCTTTGTGTATTGTTCCTTCTTTGAGTGTTTAATAACCATCAGTATATTTTATTTGTGACCTTACTAAGAGCAGATCTTTGTGGCATGCTTCATGATACAGAAAATTCCACTGCAAGTAATATAAAATAATACTCTGGAAAACCTATTTTTATCCATGTAATTTAAGTCACTTGATATAATAATCTTGTTATATTGAAATACTTAATATGGTAAAATATGAGCTTTCTTTTATTTTTTGATATTAAGAAATAGGTAGTATACACAAAATAAAAACCTAAATAAGCATAATCCTGAGGATGTGGATTTAAAAGCAATTTGACCAATCTTCTGAGAGATAAAGTTAAGGTCAAGGAAGAAGTATAATTAAAGTGAAAGTCTCTGCCTCAGAATACTCACATATCAGATTGTGCTCTATGCCTTCAGACATTTTATCAGTCTGATAATGCACACTACTATCTACTACCGTGGCCAAGAAGCCCTTAGAAGAAATGGAGTAGCCTGCATAATCGACAAAAGAGTCTAAAATGCAGTACTTGGATGCAGTCTCAAAAATGACACAAGGGTCACTGTTCATTTCCAAGGCAAAATATTCAGTATCACAGTAATCCAAGTATATGCCCCAACCAGTAATGATGAAGAAGCTGAAGTTGAATGGTTCTATGAATACCTACAAGACCTTCTAGAACTAACTGAGAAAAAGACGTCCTTTTCATAAAAGGGGACTGGAATGCAAAAGTAAGAAGTCAAGACATACATGGAATAACAGACAAATTTGGCCTTGGAGTAAAAAACAAAGCAGGGCAAGGCTAACAGAGTTTTGCCAAGAGAACACATTAATCATAGCAACATCCTCTTTCAACAACACAAGAGAAGACTCTACATGTGGACATCACCAGATGGTGAATACTGAAATCAGATTGCTTATATTTTTTGCAACCAAAGATTGAGAAGCTCTACACAGTCAGCAAAAACAAGACTGCATGCTGACTGTGGTTCACGTCATGAACTCCTGATAGCCAAATTCAGACTTAAATTGAACAAAGTAGGGAAAACCGCAAGACCATTCAGTTCTGTTCAGTTCAGTTCAGTCACTCAGCTGTGTCCAACTCTGCAACCCCAAGGACTGCAGCATGCCAGGCCTCCCTGTCCGTCACCAACTCCCAGAGTTTACTCAATCTCATGTCCACTGAGTCAGTGAAGCCACCCAACCATTTCATCCTCTGTCATCCCTTTCATCTCTCGCCTTGAATCTTTCCTAGCATCAGGGTCTTATCAAATCAGTCAGTTCTTTGCATCAGATGGCCAAAGTATTGGAGTTTCAGCTTCAGCATCAGTCCTTCCAATGAACATTCAAGACTAATTTCCTTTAAGATGGACCAGTTGGATCTCCTTGCAGTCCAAGGGACTCTCAAGAGTCTTCTCCAATACCATGGTTCAAAAGCATCAATTCTTTGGCGCTCAGCTGTCTTTATAGTCCAACTCTCACATCCACTCAGGTATAACCTATTCAGACCATTCAGGTATGACCTAAATCAAATCCCTTAGAACTGTACAGTGGAAGTGACAGATAGATTCAAGGGATTAGATCTGATAGACAGAGTGCCTGAAGAACTACGGACAGAGGTTTGTGACATTGTACAGGAGGCAGTGATCAAGACCATCCCAAGAAAAAGAAATGCAAAAAGGCAAAATGGTTGTCTGAGGAGGGCTTACAAATAGCTGAGGAAAGAAGAGAAGCTAAAGGCAAAGGAGAAAAGGAAACATATGCCCATTTGAATGCAGAGTTCCAAAAATCAGCAAGGAGAGATGAGAAAGCCTTCCTCAGTGATCAGTGGAAAGAAATAGAGGAAAACAATAGAATAGGAAAGGCTAGAGATCTCTTCAAGAAAATTAGAGATACCAAGGGAATATTTCATACAAAGACGAGCTCAATAAAGGACAGGAATGGTATGGACCTAACAGAAGCAGAAGATATTAAGAGGTCGCAAAAATACACAGAAGAACTGTACAAAAAAGATCTTCATGACCCAGATAACCACGATGGTGTGATCACTCACCTAGAACCAGACATACTGGAAAGTGAAGTCAAGTGGGCCTTAGGAAGCATCACTATGAACAAAGCTAGTGGAGGTGATGGAATTCCAGTTGAGCTATTTCAAATCCTAAAAGATGATGCTGTGAAAGCGCTGCACTCAATATGCCAGCAAATTTGGAAAACTCAGCAGTGGCCACAGGACTGGAAAAGGTCAGTTTTTACTTCAATCCCAAAGAAAGGCAATGCCAAAGAATGTTCACAGTACCACACAATTGCACTCATCTCACACGCTAGCAAATTAATGCTCAAAATTCGCCAAGCCAGGTTTCAACAGCACATGGACCGTGAACTTCCAGATGCTCAAGCTGGATTTAGAAAAGGCAGAGGAACTAGAGATCAAATTGCCAACATCTGTTGGATCATCAAAAAAGCAAGAGAGTTCCAGAAAAAATTCTATTTCTGCTTCATTGACTATACCAAAGCCTTTGACTGTGTGGTTCACAACAAGCTCTGGAAAATTCTTCAAGAGATGGGAGTACTAGACCACCTCACGTGCCTCTTGATAAATCTGTATGCAGGTCAAGAACCAATTGTTAGTACTGCACATGGAACAATAGACTGGTTCCAAATCAGAAAAAGGAGCTCATCAAGGCTATATATTGTCACTCTGCTTATTTAACTGATATGCAGAGTACATTATGAGAAATGCCGGGCTGGATGAAGCACAAGCTGTAATCAAGATTGACGGGAGAAATATCAGTAACCTCAGATATGTAGATGACACCACCCTTATGGCAGAAAGCAAAGAAGAACTAAAGAACCTCTTGATGAAAGTGAAAGAGGAGAGTGAAAATGTTTGCTGAAAAATTAACATTCAGAAAATTAAGATTATGGCATCTGGTCCCATCATTTCATGGCAAATAGATGGGCAAACAGTGGAAACATGACAGACTTTATTTTCTTGGGCTTCAAAATCACTGCAGAATGTGACTGCAGCCCTGAAATTAAAAGACACTTGCTCCTTGGAAGAAAAGCTATGGCCAACCTAGACAGCATATTAAAAAGCAGAGACATTATTTTGTCAACAAAGGTCCGGCTAGTCAAAGCTTATGGTTTTTCCAATAGTCATGTATGGATGTGAGAGTCGCTGTATAAAGAAAGCTGAGCGCAGAAGAATTGATGCTTTTGTGTTGTGGTGTTGGAGAAGACTCTTGAGAGTCCCTTGGATTGCAAGGAGGTCCAACCAGTCAATCCTAAAGGATATCAGTACTGAATATTCATTGGAAGGAATTATGCTGAAGCTGAAACTCCCGTACTTTGGCCAGCTGATGTAAAGAACTGATTCATTTGAAAAGGCCCTGATGCTGGGAAAGATTGAAGGCAGGAGGAGACAGGGATGACAGAGGATGAGATGGCTGGATGGCATCACCGACTCTATGGATATGAGTTTAACCAAACTCTGGGAGTTGGTGATAGACAGGGAAGCCAGGCGTGCTGCAGTCCATGGGGTCGCAAAGAGTCAGACACAACTGAGTGACTGAACTGACATGAATGCAAGCTAAAGGAGGGAATATTTAGCAGCCTGTTAAGTATTTCTGCATGGCATTGAATATGAGATTGTGCTTTGCCTGGAAACTTGTGTTTGTTTTTAATTAGCAGCTTATGAAATAAATACTGATTTGCGTTATACGTAAGTAGATCAGGGTAGTGTTCTACCATACTCTCAAAGTTCTAGACAATAGTATTTCTTGGCCTCAGCTGTATTTCTGTATAATGGAAAACATAGTTTATGTTATTCTAAGGTCTTCTTGAGTCTTAAGTCTTTCCTTTATTCTGTGATTGATTGTATTTAGAAACAGTCTATGCTTACCATATATGATTGCAGATTATCAATCAAAATATTTTATCAGTTTTGTACAGATTTCTTGACTTGTGTATGGCTATCTTTTGTTGAAGCCTAAGGTGTTTTCAGGGAGTACAAAGATCAGGGATACCCCAAACAAAGGTAAATGAGGGTTTTAGGATTAAGCTCTAAAAATCCACCCAGATAGCAGATACTCTTATTTTGATAGGAACAATTACACCAATGTGGAACTTTGACTCAGCCCTTCAGGTAACCTATTTGTTTGTTTTTTTTACATTTTGCTCACAAGTGGAAAAGAAAGAGCAAACAGAATTTAGAACCCACAAACTCATGAATCAATATCTATATGGGATAAACTTTAAAAAAAATAATAAACCTCTCCTCCTTATGTTCTAACATGAAAAGGACTTGACAAAGTAACTTTAAATCTCTATGCTTCAATATTTTCACATATAAAACTTTGAATTAGATACATCAAGATATGCACTAAAATCTCCTCCAGCTTTGATACTTTCCTTGACTGGATCACAGACTCTTCTCTTATAAATATTAGTGGCTCTGAGCCTGGGTTCCCACAGGGTATGCAGTCCAGAGAATAGAAGAAGGAATATAGAGCTTGAGAAAGGAATTAAGTATGATGGTAATGAGACTCACAAGAGCTATGTGTATTGTTTCAGACTTTAAGATTGACAGAGATTTCATACCCGATCTTTCATTTAGCCATCCTCTAAACTCTTTGGTGTAGTTACTGCAGATAATATTTTCCTTTATTTTGCACAAGAGGAGGTTGAAATTCAAAAAAAAAAAAATGGCTTGGAAAATAATGACATGTTAGAATCAGTCCTCTCACTTGATTTCTACAGTGGTGCTCACATTTAGCATTCATGAAAACCACCTAACTAGCATGTTAGATTTACAGATCTCTGGTCTCCTCCAAATAATCTCATTTAATAAGACTGGATAAAGCCCAATATTCTCTACCTTTATCCAACCTCTCATGTGATTCTAATGCATGCTATGAGAAATATCTCCTTATACCTAATGTGTATCCCAAATACTATTTTCTTGTTCTTTGCTCCCAACCTTGAAAGATATGCTACATTTCATATGCTGGCAGATTCTTTTTAGGAATGAGAAACACATTTCTTGGATCTCCAACAAGCACCACTAGCACAGACTGATGGGGAATAGAGTGTAAAGCATGGGGACTTACCATACAATAGTATTCCATATTTTAGCTTGGGGGGGGTGTTAATTTCTGACAATGCATATGCTAGAAATAAAATATGGTTAAAATTATCCTTGTAAGATACATTTAATTTCCAATAAAGTACAGTATTCATTATTGTGTATATTCAACTCTACACTAAAAAGAATCTGCCTTGTTATCGCCACAAAAAAAGATTTATAAAGGAAAACCAAAACCATTTAAAGGCAAAATGTCTCATGGTTTTTACTGCCTGTGGCCCTGAGAGCCTGACAAAGTTGAGACATCAGTTGAGGGGGAAAGGCAAGACCACAACCCAGTGGCCTGTGTTAGAGAAGGGTTGTGGGATGCCATGGGAGGTGGGGGTGGGGGAGGGAGGTATTTTCATTGTGCACCTATGGAGCCTAGAGCCCAAGCCCCCAGGTCTCAAAACACTTCAGAGTGTCTGTGCCCCCAACATGACAGCAGAAGCAAAGGTAGTAGATATTAACAGATTAACTAGAAGGTTCAGAACATAAGCTCCTTGGAAAAACCAGAGACAAGAGAAAACTAGAGAGAGCCCCACTGTGCTTTGTGTAAAACGTGGGAGCTATGACTGCAAGTGGTAGGGATGAGCAGGGAAACCCAGTCACGACCAAGGTGAAGTCGTCCCTGACCAGGCAGGATTGAGTCATCAAATCCATTACCCACACAAACAAGAATGGAGAATATGATGTTTGTTGCATATGAGTTCACTTGTCACTTAAGATTTACTTGTTTTTCAACATAGCATTCCTTATGCTTTCTCTTTAAAGCAATCATGATCCATTATAAATTTATGTTATACGTTGATGACTAAAGCAATTTTAGGTTTTGTAACAATCAAAATCATCAGAGTGGCTGGAGTGTTCAGCTGAAGAATAAGCCATTAAGTGAATGAGCTCTAATCATGCTTAGCTGATCTCTAATAATCACTGTACATGCTCATTCAGTGGGAACTAGATGACTTGCTAATTGATTAATTTTAAAATGAAACTGTTAATAGTTATTTTATTTACTTTTAATAGTAGAAATTAAAATTTCAGTCATTTATGAGAACTCCTGAACTTTCCACAGTCTATGCTGAATTCTTAATTTTAGAATTCATATCATTTAATGTGGCATTGGACCTTGTGCTTTCTTGTTTTACACTGCTCCATCATAGGTGTCTCTTTTCTCTATTAAGAAATGTGCTAGTGCCTTGAGGACACATATGTTATCTTCTACCACTGAATCCTTCACAACACCCCATCCAATAACATTTACTGAATATTTTATAGCTTAATCTTTGAACTAATCTTATGTTTGCAATTAAAACCTCCAAAATTTAATTAACAGAGATAATTAGCATATCACTTTATCATAATGGAGAGGCCATTTTAGGTCTGCTGAACAATTTCTCAAATTAAGGTCAGGTGATATAAAGGAGAATTTTTCTCTCTAAACCAAAATGTCTTATTTATGCTCCACCTTTCTCAGATATAAGAGATGTTGAAGTTCCAAGCTACTAGTGGAAGTGAAAGTCGCTCAGTTGTGTCCCACTCTTTGCAACTCCATGGACTTTACAGTCCATGGAATTCTCCAGGCCAGAATACTGCAGTGGATAGTCTTTCCCTTCTCCAGGGGATCTTCCCAGCCCAGGGATAGAACCCAGGCCTCCCTCATTGCAGGCGGATTCTTTACCAGCTGAGCCACAAGGGAAGCCCTCCAAGCTACTAAATATGTGTTATATTTGTTCATTCTCTGAAAGGTTACCATCCCTTAGAGCAAAAGTGACCCTCATCTTGAAAGACTGTGTTGTGTAAATGTCCTAACAAGTGTATATTCTCATTTATTGTCCCTCTATACTTACCTAAATGTCCATTCTCTTTCTCTTTTTTTCTGACACTCTAGGAAATTTGTTTCCAAATGATAATTCACAGAATGAAAAGTATTCCTTCCCACAGTATTAAGTGGTAAAAATAGCCAGTGCTGTAGAGGATTAGCTAGATCCTTTGATGTTTTGACTTCCTTGTGAGGCTATCCACACTAGTACAACTTTAAGTGGTAGCAAGTTTTATTTTGTGTTCCTTTCTTATTACCACTGATGGACACTTTGGATGTTTGCCCTGACTTCGATACTTACAGAGAGCTCTGATAGAAACCTTATTATATGGTACTACTCTCTTGGCTTTGATGTTCTGTAAACCATGTGTATGATGGCTTTTAGGGGAGAAATTCAAACTCTCTGTACTTTAGACACAAGTGAATTCTCTCTGAGACTCAGACTTGTGTCCTTAATCATGAAGTACATAAAGGATATATAACAACTAAAGATTATTTCTAGATGCTGAAAATGGAGGTGATGTTTATAACATATTTAGCAGTACATTTTGAGAATTGATGCTATTAAGATATCCTTCAAAGTGTGTCATTCCTCTACCGTAGGATATTTTTCCCCTTGTTCTTTGCATTACTTTCATTTCTCCCATTTTAGTGCAAGAGAAAAAGTTTCACTGGTAAATAGAATGGTGATGTCATCCATTTCAGTATCTTCTGTCCTCAGATTATGGTAGAATTTCATTGGGTTACTGAAAGTATAAGTGAACTCTCTTAAAAAGGAATTTAAAAAAATAAAATCATGTCCTTAATAATGCATTTATTCAGTAGTTTGGAATGAAGAATACTTTTTTTATAGATATAATGCTGTGTGTGGTAGTAAGGTTTTTATAGTTTATAAAAGTTAGCTCCAGTGATGTATAGTGTATCAAAAAGAAACTTATGCAACACATTTATCATAAGAAATAGATTTTCCTTCCTGGGGATAGTGAAGAAGAGAAATAATAATATGTGTACCTTTCTATTGAGTACCAGGACAACTTTAGGACACATTTTTTTAAAAGAGGCAAAGACTGATTTTTCTACAACTCTCTCTCACCTATCATACATGTTACTACTACCCTCTCGTACAAGTGGTGGACGCTGTTAATTGATCCCAGAGCTTTTTCATGATGCCCTCATATTTGCCTTCATAATCCTCAATATAGTGATCCAAGCTTTGATAATGCATTCATTTGGCAGACTATTAAACTGAATCTCAAAAAGGGGTAATATGGCCTAGTAGTAATATTTGGGGAGAAGGAAATAGCAGCCCACTCCTGTATTCTTGCCTAGAGAATCCCATGGACAGGGGAACCTGGTGGGCTGCTGTCCATAGGGTTGCACAGAGTCAGACATGACTGAAGCAACTTAGCAGCAGCAGCAGCAGCAGCAGCAGTAATATTTGTGTTGAAAATACATTAGAAGGAATAAGAAGGTGAGAACCTAGTGAAGAATCAATGAAAATCATTCACAGTAGTAGATAAATAGCTCCAAGGGGGTTAACCCTCTGGAAGTGCATCAGTAATCTCATAATTATAGATGAAAGATGATGCTATGCGGTTCATTACTTACTCTCTTTAAGGTAGATAAATCCATCAGTAACAACATTACTTAGCTATTTTTAAATATTTCTAGAGTTGTGGGCTATATCTAAGAAAAATGGTCTATTTGAATTTCTATGGCTAAAAATATAATGGAACAATAGAATGCCATTGCCTAAATAATAGGATTTTTCTTGCTACAGAGCATATCAATGCCTAGCATAGTGTCCAGCATAGACTAGGTGGATGATCTATATATATTTGTTGCTTTTTACTTGCCTTTCATTCAAAGAATCTAATTCAAGTTCACTGTGACTTTTTTCTTAAAATATTAATTAAGGATATTACATAGAATGTTTTTAATAAAATATAAATGCATGCCAGATAAAATAATAGTAAAATTATGTGTATTTTTTTAAGTATGCACTTATAAAGGAGATGGGCTTTCTGCCCATCTGGAAACCAGAACAACAGCCAAACCAATACTGTCATTACTTAGCAGGGTCATAGAGAGTTCAGGTATTCAGAGAGCCAATGTCCAAGTCATGCACAGAGTGGGTTATTCTCAGCAAAGTTTTTCACAGAAGATCTTAGCTTACAGCCACAGATAAGAAGGAACTTTATTTTAAGAGGATTAAGTCTAGAATTATTTGTTCATGATGATTGCCAGGATAGCAAAAGCTTTCTTCCAGAGTCTGGTAGATGAATCAGGAAACTTAGATCAAAAGAGCTGATTGCCAGGCTAGTGACCTCAGAGAGATGCTATCACAGTCTCAAAGCTTGTTGGAAAAAAAAAACAGTTCAAAAGATTGGGAGGAATCATTTTAAAATGTGGTCAATGCAGCAGTGGTTACTGATAAGGAACTTGTTATATGTGAATCTATTCTGTAAGTAGTTGAACATTTCATTACAATGGTGTGATGAGCCCAAAGTTACATAGGCATTCACCTGAGAATACTTTTAGGACCCAAGTAACAAAAAACAGTGAAAACGTTAGCTGCTCAGTCATGTCTGACTCCCCTGGCCCCTTGAATGGTAGCCTACCAGGCTTCTCTTCCCATGGAATTCTCCAGGCAACAACACTGGAGGGGGTAGCCATTCCCATCTCCAGGGGATATTCCTGATCCAGGGGTTGAACTCAAGTCTCCTGCATTGCAGGCAGATTCCTTACCATTTGAGCCACCAGGGAAGCCCTATCTATGTGTGTGTGTTAGTCGCTCAGTCAGTCTTCAATTCTTTGCTACCCCATGGACTATAGCCCGCCAGCTTCCACTGTTCATGGAATTCTCCAGGCAGGAATACTAGAGTGGATAGGCATTCCCTTCTCCAGGGATCTTCCCAACCCAGGGATGACTCCCAAACTAACTAACCAGGGCTTCATTTTATTTATTTATTTTTTAACTTTTATTTTATATTGCAGTAGACTTGATTGACAATATTGTATTAATTTCAGTTGTACAGCAATGTGATTTAGTTATATGTACATGCGTGCTAAGAGAATTCAATCATGTCTGACTGTTTGTGACCCTGTGTACTGTAGCCCACAAGGCTCCTCTGTCCATGGGATTTTCCAGGCAAGAATACTGAAATGGGCTTCCATTTCCTTCTCCAGAGGATCTTCCCGACCCAGGGATCAAAACTCCGTCTCTTACATCTCTTGCATTGGCAGGCAGGTTCTTTACCACTAGTGCCACCTGAGAAATCCCTCAGTTATACATATACATGTATCAATTATTTTTCAAATTCTCTTCCCATTTAGTTTATTACAAAGTATTAAATAGAGTTTGCTGTGCTATGCAGTAGGACCTTATTGGTTATCTGTTTTAAATATAGCAGTGTGTACATGACAATTCCAAACTCTAAATCTGTCCCTCCCCCCACTCTTCCCTCTTAGTAACCCTAAATCCGTTCCTTAAATCTGTGAGTCTGTTCTGTTTTGTATTAATACATGCATTTGTTTGGATCATTTTTTTTTATATCTCACATGTAAGCAATATCATGATATTTATCTTGATATTTTGTCATGATAATCTCTAATCCATGCATGTTGCTGAAAATGGCACTACTTCATTCTTTTTAATGACCGAGTGATATTCCATTGTATATATGTACCAACTCTTCTTTATTTATTCCTTTGTTTATGGACAGTTAGGTTGCGTCTGCGTCTTGGCTATTGTAAACAGTGCTGCATTGAACACGGAGGTACATATATCCTTTTGAACTATGTTTTTCTCTGGATGCATGTCCAGGAGCAGGATTACTGGATCATATAGTAGCTCTATTCTTAATTTCTTAGAGAACCTCCATACTGTTCTCCATAGCAGCTACACCAATTTACATTCCCACCAACAGAGTAGGAGGGAGGGTTCTCTTTTCTCCACAACCTTTCCAGCACTTATTGTTTGTAGACATTTTAATGATAGCCATTCTGACTGGTCTGATCTGGTGTCTCATTATATAATAGTTTCAATCTGCATTTCTCTAATAATTAGCTTACATTCTAATGAAGGAAGGCAGATATGAGAAAATAAAAATGCCAGTGAGGTAAATTATATAGTTAGATGGTAACAAATTTCATGGAACAGAAAATAAAGGAGGGTAGGTAGACTTAGAATTCAGTATAAGGAATCACAATTTTTTTTTAAAAATGTGTTTTATCTTCACTGGTGTAAGATTTAAACGATGAGTCCAAGAAGTTGAGGGCGTTAGTGTGAATATCTGAGGAAAGCAATCTGATTAGGTGGAAAGACACTGAAAAAGTCCTAGAGTGATACAATGTCTGGCATGTTAAAGAAAAGAAAAGAAGACTGAGAAAGAATATCCCGGGAAACAGACTGAGAAGGTGGTGTACTGGAAGCCAAGAGAAAAAAGGATCAGATAGAAAGAGAATTGATCAGCTGTGTCAAATTCTACTGCCTGCCAAGTTAGATAAAGACTGAGAGTAGACTAATAAATTTAGCATTACATAAGTTCTTAGTGATCTTGCAAAAGCAAAGAGTTATGGAGGCAAAAATCAAATAGGAATGGATTTAAGAGAGAATAGGAGAAAAGTAATTAAACACAGGAGAGGCAACAAATTCAAGGAAACATTTTTTGCAAGTAGAAAGTGAGAATTAATACAGCACACTTGGGGGTGGGTGAGGGAATGTAAGACAGAGAATTTTTTATTTCATTTTCTTTTGTTTGGCCATTTGATTTTTTAAGCTGGTTTCTTAACTCAAGGAATAATCCCTTGGAGGAGGGAGAAAATTAATGATGTAAGAGAGAAAGGAAGAATTGTTGGAGCAATGTTTCTTTGGGTAAGGGGTTGGATTTAACCCCCAAATGAAGAGGTTGGCTTTAGATAAGAACATAGAATATTATTCAGCTGAATAAAAATAACTTTGTTTATGACAGAAGAAGACTCTTGAGAGTCCCTTGGACTGAGAGGAGATCAAACCAGTCAATCCTAAAGGAAATCAACCTTGAATATTCATTGGAATTGACTGATGCTGAAGCTGAAGCTCCAATACTTTGGCCACCTGATGTGAAGAGCTGACTCATTGGAAAAGACCCTGATGCTGGGAAATTGAAGGCAGGAGAAGAAGGAAGGGGGTGACAGAGGATGAGATGGTTGGATGGCATCATCGACTCAATGAAGATAATTTTAAGCAAACTCAGTGATAATGAAGGATACGGAAGCCTGGTATGCTGCAGTCCATGGGATCACAAAGTGTCAGACACAACTGAAAGGCTGAATAACAACAACAATAATCAGAATCACTAAAATTTCATACCACAATGTAGAAACATAATAGTATTTATATTAATTTATATATGATAAAGCGTGAAAGTTTTCTCAAGTAGACCTCACTAAGAAATCAATGAAGAATTCCTTAAAGAGACATAGTAAGAGAAATTCTTTACATAATATGATATGACCTGTAACATATTTATTCTTGAAATCTCAGATTCAGTTGATTCTATGTATTTCATTTTGACAATAATAGACATTTTTTTTTTTTCCGTGAAAGAATTCTTAGTTTGGTCACAGGTTCCTCACTCTGTGCTTATTAATCCTCACCTGATTAGGAAATTTCACTTTATGAATAGGGTCTGTACAAATGATATTTTAAAAGCTGGCTTTTACCTAGTAGATTTTGGAATCTTTTCATGCATGGCTATACTGACTATCCTCTGCAGGATGTGATCTGCCCATTGTAGCTAGTTTAATAAATTAATATTAAAATTAATGTTAGTCTCAAATTCAGTCATGCAAGAAATGTAAAAAAGTACATTTTTTATATACAATAAATCTGCTTAAGTTTAATTCCAAGCTTCCATCTCAGTGAACTAGGAAGGCATTCAATTTCAGTCCTACAAGGGACCTTTTCCTTACTAGAGACTTTTTTCCGTCCTACCTTATCCCTTTCCCTTTTACTCTCTTACCTTATCTCTTCCCCCTAAAAAAAAAAAAGAGAAAAAAGAGAACAATATGGACTCCAGTTCTTCACCTACTAATAGTGGCAATGTTATGCTCATTGTCCAATTTCACAGAGATCTCTTCTAGCTCAATTTCTCTTTGCACAAGTATCCTTGCTGGGACGGGAATGCCTCATGAATGAGGTGCACATGTGCATACCACACAGCAATTTTCTCTGAGGTCTGGTTACCTCCTCAGGACATTGCCACAAAATATCACCAATTGGTGGTTGATGAATTCAGCTGTTTTCTGGGTCCTGAAATCTCCTATCCTCCAGTGCTCATTTTTCCAGGCCTCCAATTTATTCTTCCTTCTCTTTTCTTCAGGCTTTCACTTTTACAAAATATGGCAACAAGGCTGACTTTTTCTTTTAGTAGTTTCTGCTTATGCCTATAAACAGTCCCTGAGTAAAGAGGCGAAGTAGGTTCTAGTCAACTTCTTCAAATGAGATGTGGAAGAAAAAGAGAGCATAAAATAAAATAGTATTTCAAAAAACTATCCTGTCACAAATTATAGCTTTCTCCAGAAAGGTATTAACTTTTATAATGAATTTGAACTGAAAATAAATTCACTGTCCTTGGAAAGAAATATGGACTGTATTATAATCCCTAACTAACAGTTTGACATTTCCACATTCCTAGGATTTTTCCTGTGCAAGACTTTTCATATCTACTTCCCTCCCTGGTGAAAGAGATAGGGTTTACTGTAATTAAATTTTATTCAGTGATTTCACTACTTTATTATAGTTCACTGTCCAAAATAGACCCAAGTGGATGGTCTATAAACATGTTTTCCCTCAACTAATAAGATATAAACAATACTGTCATTTATTTATATCTATCTATCTATCTATTTGTGTGTGTGTGTGTGTGTGTGTGTGTGTGTTACTCGCTCGTGTCTAACTCTTTGCTACCCCATGGACTCTAACCTGCCAGGCTCCTCTGTCCATGGGATTCTCCAGGCAAGAATATTGGAGTTGGTTGTCATTTCCTTCTCCAGGGGATTTTCCCAACCCAGGGATCAAACATGGGTCTCCTGCATCGCAGACAGATTCTTTACCATCTGAGCCAACAGGGAAGGATTACTAAATAATTTGTGACCACATTTCCACAGACAAAACCTTTAAGGGTCTAAACTTTATTCTTAACATGATTTTATCATTAATTCAAGAAGAATATGCTTTTGATCTCCTTATCCATATTGACGATTTTATTATTGGGTGGAAAAAGTGTAACACCTTGAGCTACTGATAATTATTGTATTATCATAGCCTCCATCTAATCAAAAATTTATGAATTTAGCATTAATCATATCTAGGTACCAAAAATTTTACTGATAACACATAAAGTTATACCTTTTGCCTCTTATTTTCTTGTCAGTTCTTAGCTTCAATTTGGAAAGGAAATATAGTTGTCTAAAGAGATTTGGGTCAATGAAATCATGTTCATGTTCAGAATAATTTGGAATTTAAGAAATAAAAATGTTAAAATATTTAAATTAAAAAAGCATTAAAATAATTTTCCATTCCTGGTGAAATTGAGGGTAATCACCAGTTAGACTTATTAAATTATAATTTTCTTAATTATAATAATCTGTAAACTGCCTTCATTACTCAAGCTCACCTCAGTTGTTTTGTTTTTTGGTTTGTTTGTTTTTTACAAAAATTTGCCTGTCCTCTAAGTGTCACATAGCCTAAACGATAAGATGCTTTGCTCAGGAACTTGGAGTCAGTTGTGTCCACTTTAAGCTCAAGCTGGTAATGACTGGTTGGGACAACTGACCCTTGAACTGTGCACATACAAGTATCTAACTGGTGACCTTTAAACATCAAAGGAGAAAAATCTCCACCCTCAGTACGTTAATGATGCCATTTCCAAACATTCCCTCCAGGAAGAAGTTTAGTCACCCCTGACCTGTGGCCACAGGACTGGAAAAGGTCAATTTTCATTCTAATCTCAAAGAAATGCAAAGCCAAAGAATGTTCAAACTACTGCACAATTGCACTCAACTCACACACTAGCAAAGTAATGCTCAAAATTCTCCAAGCCAGCTGTCAACAGTACATGAACCATGAACTTCCAGTTGTTCAAGCTGGATTTAAAAAGCCAGAGGGACCAGAGATCAAATTGCCAACACCTGTTGGATAATACAAAAGGCAAGAGAGTTCCAGAAAAACACCTACTTCTGCTTTATTGACTATGCCAAAGCCTTTGACTGTGTGGACCACAACAAACTCTGGAAAATTCTTTAAGAGATGGGAAAAACAGACCACCTTACATGCCTCCTGAGAAATCTGTTGTAGGTCAAGAAGACACGGTTATATCTGCACATGGAACAACAGACTGGTTCTAAACAAGGAAAGGAGTGTGTAAAGACTGTATATTGTCATCCTGCTTATTTGACTTATATGCAGATTACATCATGCAAAATGCCAGGCTGGATGAAGCACAGGCTGAAATCAAGATTGCTGGGAGAAATATCAGTAACCTCAGATATGCAGATGACCCTACCCTTATGACAGAAAGTGAAGCAGAACTAAAGAGCCTCATGATGAAAGTGAAAGAGGAGAGTGAAAAAGTTTGTTTAAAACCCAACATTCAGAAAACTAAGTTCATGGAATCTGGTCCCATCACTTTATGGCAAATAAAAGGGGAAACAATGGAAACAGTGACAGACTTTATTTTGGGGGGCTCAAAAATCACTGCAGATGGTGACTGAAGCCATGAAATTAAAAGACACTTGCTCCTTGGAAGAAAAGTTATGACCAGCCTAGACAGCATACTAAAATTCAGAGACATTACTTTGCCAACAAAGGTCCATCTAGTCAAAGCTATGGTTTTTCCAGTAGTCGTGTATGGATGTAAGAGTTGGACTATAAAGAAAGCTGAGTACAGAAGAATTGATGCTTTTGTACTGTGGTGTTGGAGAGGACTCTTGAGAGTCCCTTGGACTGCAAGGAGATCCAACCTGTTCATCCTAAAGGAAATCAGTCCTGAATATTCATTGGAAGGACTTATGTTGAAGCTGAAACTCCAATACTTTGACTACAAGATGTGAAGAACGGACTCATTGGAAAAGACCCTAATGTTGGGAAAGGTTGAAGGCAGGAGGAGAAGGGGCCAACAGAGGATGAGATGGTTGGATGGCATCACTGACTCAAAGGACACGAGTTTGAGTAACCTCCAGGAGTTGGTGATGGACAGCGAGGCCTGGCATGCTGCAGTCCATGGGGTCGCAAAGAGTCAGACATGACTGAATGACTGAACTGAACTGACCATAGCCCTGCCCATCAAAACAAGGTCCAGTTTATCCCACTCAGTCTTCCATAAGTTTCTTATCCTTCTCCGTCAGAGGGCAGACAGATTGAAAGCCACAATCACAGAAAACTAACCAATCTGATCCCCATTGACCACAGCCTTGTCTAACAGTGGAACTATGAGCCATGCTGTGTAGGGCCACCCAAGACAGGCGGGTCATGATAGAGAGTTCTGACAAAATGTGGTCCACTGGAGAAGGGAATAACAAACCACTTCAGTATTCTTGCCTTGAGAACCCCATCAACAGTATGAAAAGGCAAAAAGATAGGACACTGAAAGATGAATTCCCTAGATCGGTAGGCGCCCAATATGCTACTGGAGATCAGTGGAGAACTAACTCCAGAAAGAATAAAGAGATGGAGTCAAGGCAAAAACAACACCCAGTTACAGATATGACTGGTGATGGAAGTAAAGTCTGATGCTGTAAAGAGCAATATTTCATAGGAATCTGGAATGTTAGGTCCATTAATCAAGGTAAATTGGAAGTGGTCAAACAGGAGATGGCAAGAGTGAAAATCGACATTTTAGGAATCCGCAAACTAAAATGGACTGGAATGGGTGAATTTAACTGAGATGACCATTATATCTACTACTGTGAGCAAGAATCCCTTAGAAGAAATGAAGTAGCATGATAGTAAACAAGAGTCTGAAATGCAGCCCTTGGATGCAATCTCAAAAAACGACAGAATGATCTCCGTTCATTTCCAAGGCAAATCATTCAATATCACAGTAATCCAAGTATATGCCCCGACCAGTAATGCTGAAGAAGCTGAAGTTGAATGGTTCTATGAAGACCTACAAGACCTTCTAGAACTAACACCCAAAAAAGTTGTCCTTTTCATTATAGGGGACTGGAATGCAAAAGTAGGAAGTCGAGAGATAGCTGGAGTAACAGGCAAATTTGGCCTTGGAATACAGAATGAAGCAGGGCAAAGGCTAATAGAGTTTTGCCAAGAGAACGCACTGGTCATAGCAAACACCCTCTTCCAACAACACAAGAGAAGACTCTACATATGGACATCACCAGATGGTCAACACCGAAATCAGATTGATTATATTCTTTGCAGCCAAAGATGGAGAAGCTCTATACAGTCAGCAAAAACAAGACCGAGAGCTGACTGTGGCTCAGATCATGAACTCTTATTGCAAAATTCAGACTTAAATCGAAGTTCCCCATGCCTCAGCCTTATCTCACAGATATCTGGAGCCTCTTAGGGAGATACATTTGAGATTTGTTCTCCCATCTTCTCGATTGGCTGCCTCATGAGTAACCAAACCTTTTCTCTGGAGGAAGCTTGGTGTCTCAGCCTTTGGTTTGCTGCCTGTCCTATAAATGAAACTGGTCCAGGTGACACTAGTGGTAAAGATCCTGCCTACCACTGTAGGAGACCAAGTTCAATCCTTAGGTCGGGAAGATCCCCTGGAGGAGGGCATGACAACCCACTTCAGTATTCTCACCTGGAGAATCCCCATGGACAGAGGAGCCTGGTGGGCTATAGTCAATATGGTCGCAAAGAGTCAGACGTGACTGAAGTGACTTGGCACACACAGCAACACTGGAAAAGGGCAGAATTATTTATCTCACAGTTTCTCCAGCTTAGTTGCAGTAGTAGTACTAGTAGTTGTGGCTGTAGTAGGAGTAGCATCAGCAGTATATTTCAGGTCTGGAAAGGGAAGAAAAAGGGAGAAGACAGACCACCTGCAGAATATTAAACTCCTAATGAAAATATTTGTTTAGAATGACAGGTGTATTGACTATAAATAATGATTGACGATGCTTATAAAAAAGTTTTGTATGTGCATATGAGCCCTTGCAAATTTGAAAGATTCCAAAATATATAAAATCTAGCCTGGTGTTTATCAATTATAGTTGGTGATTTGTAGTGAAATAGAATCCCCCCACCTGACATACGTACACTTGCCTTCCTTTGAGGACTCCTTATGGTTTTTGTTTTCTTATGTATTGTAATAAAGAAGAAAGATGGGGGGGTGGAGTATGGATGTGTGTAGATAAGGCAATATAAGCAATTGGATAGATTAGAGCAAAGGAAATACTTTCCAAATCAAGGGATGGAAAATCATGGTGATTTTATAAGTATGTAAACATATAGAAGTCAAATCTCATACAAATATTTTAAAGCGTATTGGATTGTTAATCATAGTGTGCCAATAAAATATGACACAACAGATGTATTTCTGGCAGATGCTAAAAAAAATCTGTTACTTTGTAGAACCACATCCTCCATAGTTATTGGTTAATTATATCCATGCCTATTGATGGAAATCACAGACTCCAGCTTCCCTAGAGCTTCAATTATGGTAATTAGTTCAATCTATAGACAAGCTGAGTTCACTGCACATGTGTGTACCCTCGGCACACATGGGTATACACATATCATTATATAATTTGAAAGCTTTCCTTTATGTGTTGGATTACAAATTTATCAAATTTGTAGCAAATTATGAAAATATACAATTACTTTCTCATTAATTAAAAAGGTATTTTCTTCTGTTATTTGCCTTGCTGTTTCTTTATATCCTTCTAGTATACTTTTAAATTATTCTTAGAATCTCTATGTTATAAACCTTAGAGAGAAGGATAAAAATCAGGCATAGAGGTATGAAAAATATTACCACTCAGGTTTATAAGGATTCCAACCAGATTTTACAATAATTCTTTTGTACTGCTCTATGTATAGCTTTAAAATTTGAAAGAACTCTTGTCTTATCTTGATTTTTTCTTTTTTATTTGATGTGCCAATACAAATGTGTATATCTTTTTATATTCTTTTATGCTTCAGTTTTACATATTGCCTTTTTTAGGTGTGAAGTTAAAAAATGATATTTTATAGCATAGGCAAACAAAATATCCTTGATCTGGAATTGAAGTTAGTTGAGATGAAAATGATTGGACAAGCACCTGTGTCTGGGAAATGTGCTTGCAGCTTAAAATGTTTCATAACTGTTTCTGGCATCTGCACCATAAACAATGTCATTTAAAACAGATTTATGGAAATGCCACTTCCTTCCACATTCAGCTTTATGTCATTCTATATTCATAACAGACTTATTAGAAATGGTCTAAGGCCATATGAGTACCAATTATGGTTAGGATAGCTTACAAATTCATTTCATTTTCAATTCTAACATTGACTAAAACCTAGTTTTAAACTTAGGATGACTGAAGTTATAGAGATATATATACAGATATTTAGAGTATCTGCAATAGAAGACATGTTTGACCCCTTTAAGAAGCAGATTTTATACTCATCATGATGTTTGGTACCATTCAATTATGTCAAGTCTATGAATGACTTCACAGCCTTTATGTATATCTATATTATACATTTACATACTTATGAAAAGTCTGGAGAAAAAGTAGGTTAAAAACATTATACCAGTCTGTTGATACCCTTTGGGCTGCCCCCAAGTCAAAATATGAATAATTGAATATATTGGTTAAATTTTTGCTGAGAAGTACTAAAATACTAGAGAATCTCACAGAATAGACAAAATTGAAAAATCAAGAAGATAATGTAATCTCAATGACATAGAATAATTATTATAAGCACTAATGACTACAGTAAATGATCCTTAAGTCTAGCAGAATATATGATAGCCAATGTAGTTTGTTTCAAGAGACTTCAACATCCTCAGCCTCCAGAAAAACAAATCCTAGCCTGCTATCACTTTAAATGCCAGTATTTAATTTATTGCTTTTAGGTAGGGTCGTGATATGGCATGAACTATAAAACATGAAACATATTAAATTGAGGAGTATAAACTTAGACCCATTCTTTCTTATGCTTATTTGAAGATCATCCACACTAACTTTTACTTCACCCCAACTGCCCAGTGGGAACTTCTGTAAACCGTAAGATTCTAAAGAATTGCACTAGGTCATTGATTCCAAAAGACCATGCCATTATATCTGTGTATTTGACGGCAAGAGAAATGACCCAAGCCAAGCCTACTCTTTATTATATAATACTACAGATGAAAAGCTATGGACAGGGGTTCATAACACGGTACAGTAAGCAGTGACCAAAACAACCCCAAAGAAAAAGAAATGCAAGAAGGCAAAGTGGTTGTCTGAGGAGTCTTTACACATAGCTGAGAAAGAAGGGAAGCAAAAAGCAAGGGAGAAAGGAAAAGATACACTCAACTAAATGCAGAGAACCAGAGAATACCAACAGGAGATAAGAAGACCTTCTTAAATGAACAATGCAAAGAGTAGAGGAAAACAATAGAATGGGAAAGACTAGAGATCTCTTCAGGAAAATTGGAAATATCAAGGGAATATTTCATGCAAGGATGGGCACAATAAAGGACAGGAACAATGTAGGCCTAACAGAAGCAGAAGAGATTAAGAAGAGGTGGCAAGAATACAAAGAATATACAGAAAAAGTCTTAATGACTGGGATAACCATGATGGTGTGATCACTCACCTAGAGCCAGACATCCTGGAGTGTGAAATCAAGTCAGCCTTAGGAAACATTACTGCAAACAAAGCTAGTGAAGGTGATAGTATTCCAGGTGAGCTATTTTAAATTCTAAAAGATGATGCTATTAAAGTGCTACACTCAATATGCCAGCAAATTTGGAAGTCTCAGCAGTGGCCACAGGGCTGAAAAACATCAGATTTCATTCCTATCCCAAAGAAGGGCAGTGCCAAAGAATCTTTAAACTATAGTACGATTGCACTCATTTCGCATGCTAGTAAGGTTATGTTCAGAATCCTTCAAGCTAGGCTTCAGCAGTACATGAACTGAGAAATTCCAAATGTACAAACTGGATTCAGAAAAGGCAGAGGAACCAGAGATCAAATTGCCAACAGTCACTGGATCATAGAAAAAGCAAAAGAATTCCAGGAAAACATCTACTTCTGCTTCATTTACTATGCAAAAACATTTGACAGTGTGGATCACAACAAACTGTGGGAAATTCTGAAAAAGGTGGGAATATCAGACTGATCACCTTAACTGTCCCCTGAGAAGCCTGTATGCAGATCAAAAAGCAACTGTTAGAACTGGACTTGGAACAACTGACTGTACTTAACAGTACTTAAAATTGGAAAATGAGTATATCTGCATTAACTTTTATGCAGAGAACATCAAGTGAAATGCCAGGCTGGATAAACCACAAGCTGGACCAAGATTGCTGGGAGAAATAGCAACAACTTTAGATATGCAGATGATACTAATGGGAGAAAGTGAAGAGGAACTAAAGAGCCTCTTGATGAGGGTGAAAGAGAAGAGTGAAAAAGTTGCTTTAAAACTCAACATTCTAAAAACTAAGATCATGGCATCTGGTCCCATCACTTCATAGCAAATAGATGCAGAAAAAGTGGAAACAGTGACAGATTTTATTTTCTTGGGCTCCAAATTCATTGTGGATGGTGACCACAGACATGAAATTAAAAGACACTAGCTCCTTGGAAGGAAAGCTATGGCAAACCTAGACAGCATATTAAAAAGCAGAGACATCACTTTGCCAACAAAGTTCCATATAGTCAAAGCTATGGTTTTTCCAGTAGTCATGTATGGATGTGAGAGTTAGACTATAGAGAAGGCTGAGCGCAGAAGAATTGATGCTTTCCAATTGTGCACTGGAGAAGACTCTTAAGAGTCCCTTGGATGGCAAGGAGATCAAATCAGCCAATCCTAGAGGAAATCAACCCTGAATATTCATTGGAAGGACTGATGCTGAAGCTGAAGTTCCAATACTTTGGCTACCTGATGCAAAGAGCTGACTCATTGGAAAAGACCTTGGTGCTGGGAAAGACTGAAAGCAAAAAGAGAAGAGAGTGCAGAGGATGAGGTGTTAGACAGCATCACCAACTCAATGGACTTGAATTTGAGAAAACTCCAGGAGACAGTAAATGACAGGGAAGCCGGGATGCTGTGATCAGTGGGACCATGAAGACAGGACTTAGTGACTAAAAAATAAAAACACAAATGTGATAGTCATGCTTTGAGACTCTAAGAAACAAAATTCAAGGAAATAGAAAACTTTTAAGAATACTAAGAAAAATATGAACAGTGAAAAAAGTAGAAAAGTTAATGTCTATAGACAATGAGAACATCTGACTAACATGAGGCTTTGGTTGAAGACTGCAATGTCTAGGGTGTAGCTTGTTATAGGCATTTGCTTGGTAAAACACAAATCTCACTATTCCCTGAACCCTTTGTTTATGTATTTTTTTTTTGGTAATAAAAGTTTAATTAAATTATTCATTTTAATAATGTAAATAAGATAAAATAAAAACATACAAATGTAAACAACAATTAACATTTATTAAGTGCTTACTATGTCTCTGAAATTTTACCAACTACTTTACTTGAATTATTTCATTTAGACCTTGTAATAGTCTATATGGTAAAGGTACTCTTATTTTCTTTTTGGTGAAGAGAAAATTGAGAAAGAAATAATAGAGAATTCTATTTAGACTTTCTTTAAAATATTTTCTTTAAAAATTTTAGGCCTATTCTTCATGACTCAGAGATCCAAGACAATTATTTTGCTTCTAGTATTTCTTCTTCTACTTAATACTTTCAACTAATATAGAGACATATAATATATTTTGATTCATTTTCATTTAACTATGAAAACATTTTAAGGTACTTATCAATTACATTCTCTTAGAGATGTTAATTATCAATCTCACTTTTAAAGAAGGGAATTTTTTCAGTTGTTTACTTTTTTTTTCCTGTTGTTCCTCACTCTATTTTAAGAGAAAACAGGATTTAAACACTAGTAGATTGATTTTAGGTTTAATTCTAATACTGCATGGATTTGAGTTATATTCAAATAGCAAAAGCCTTCCACAAAACCTAAAATGTTAACAAAAGATAGCCTAAAAGCTGTCTAAATGTAAAAGTCAGAGGAGTTACCAATATATTATTTAGAGATAAAAATAAATTAATAGAGATATAAATATATTTAAGTATACAAAGTTAAACAAACATTAAGAAAAGTATTGCAATGACTAAAACCAAATGGTGGAGGAAAGAGTAGGAAAAGAGAAGAAAAGAAATTATGCTATTTTTCATTTTGTCTGTATAGGAGAATTAATAAATAGATCCTCAAAAAGGAAGAGCTTAAAGTGTTTTTAAAAAGATAACCACTATAACAGAAAATGTTAATCTTCTTTAATAAAAATGTCCATGAATGTTTGATGTGCAAACAAATGTGTTCTTGTACATGTACATGAAGAAAAACAAATAGACCACAGGTGAGTTTTGTGGACTTAAAAGGGAAAGGCACAAAAAATAATATGATAGAACTGAGAGCAAAGATTTCTATCATACCAATAACAGAAGATGAGCTAAAATGCTATATTAAAATAAATAACCTTAGATTTGATCTCAAAGCAAAATCCAGCTCTAAATACTACATAAGAAACTTCCAAATAACCTGACTCAAAATAAAAGAGAGTCACAATTTTATCAGACAAAAAGAGAAAGCACAAGTTATGGTCTGCATTTCTGACAAGATTGAAGTTAAGCAAAAAAACAATAATAATAAATTAAAAAAAAAATAAGTGAAAGGAAAGTGAAGTCACTCAGTCGTGTCTGACTTTTTGCAACCCTATGGACTGTAGCATACCAGGCTCCTCTGTCCATGGGATTTTCCAGGCAAGGATAATGGTTCTGTAGAGAATGTTAAAGGATGCAGCTCACAGTCAAGTCATGCACTAAACATACAAACTGTTTAAGTAAATAAAAATATAAAAGGAACCTGAATGAAGATATCAAATGCATTAGTTATAATTAAAATACCATATTTTAACATTCCTGGATAAATTAAGAGCTGCATATATTATATTTTTCTTTCTTTCTTTTTTTTTTATATTATATTCATCAGCAATTGTTTGGTTGCAAGTGACAGAAATTGTACTTAAATTAATATAGGCTGGAAGCAACATTTGTTAGAAGACATACCTATGGCTAGGCTTCAGTGAAGATAAGAGCAAAACTGATACATTGCCAGCACTAGCTTGGTCTCATGTTTATTTAAATTTCTGTCTCTATAGATCTGATCCTCCACGGAGGATACTCCAAGAATGAAACGTCACTGATGGCAACCTGAAGGCCTCCCAGGTCCTCTACCAGAGGGTAACAGAATTGCTCTCCTTTAAAATTCCTAAAACATCCTCAAGAACAGTTATCAATGGCCCAGGTTTACTCGGGTGCCCCTCTCTGGGCCAATCTACCCATGGCCCACCTAAGCATAGGTTCCTCATCTGAAATAATCCCAATGATTTGAGACGTGAGAAGTGTCAAAAGATGGCTGTTTCCATTTGCCGAGCCGATTCTGGTGATAAGAACAGGAAGATGACTTACTAAAGGTGAGCACTATTTGGGACAAACAACAGGTGAGGTGTTTTGTGACTCTGTAAAACGTTTATCTCTGGCAGTACTTAACAGAGCAAAAGGTTGAAAATAATTTGTTTAATAAAAAATATATATAATGCATCTATTCTACATCAGTGACTCAAATAATGCTTATGGAGAGCTTATCATAACAGAAGAAGCACTATTATATAAAGTTAGTGAAAAAAATGTCATTATATCTAAAAATTAGTGAATTTGAAAAATGGGAAAAAGACAAAAAAAGCATTAAAAATTAGTACTATACTCTATGTGACCTTTTTTTCCTTTTTGGTAATGTTTTCCATAGTAAGTATGTAATACTTTTGTGACAGGGTAAATAATAAGCTAAAACTCCTAGAGGAAAACATAGGCAAAACACTCTCCAACATAAATCACAGCAGGATCCTCCATGACCCACCTCCCAGAATATTGGAAATAAAAGCAAAAATAAACAAATGGGACCTAATTAAAATTAAAAGCTTTTGCACAACAAAGGAAACTATAAGCAAGGTGAAAAGACAGCCTTCAGAATGGGAGAAAATAATAGCAAACGAAGCAACAGACAAACAATTAATCTCAAAAATATACAAGCAACTCCTGCAGCTCAGTTCCAGAAAAATAAACGACCCAATCAAAAAATGGGCCAAAGAACTAAACAGACATTTCTCCAAAGAAGACATACAGATGGCCAACAAACACATGAAAAGATGCTCAACATCACTCATTATTAGAGAAATGCAAATCAAAACCACAATGAGGTACCATTTCATGCCAGTCAGAATGGCTGCTATCCAAAAGTCTACAAGCAATAAATGCTGGAGAGAGTGTGGAGAAAAGGGAACCCTCTTACACTGTTGGTGGGAATGCAAACTAGTACAGCCACTATGGAGAACAGTGTGGAGATTCCTTAAAAAACTGGGAATAGAACTGCCTTACAACCCAGCAATCCCACTGCTGGGCATACACACCGAGGAAACCAGAATTGAAAGAGACGTGTGTACCCCAATGTTCATCGCAGCACTGTTTACAATAGCCAGGACATGGAAGAAACCTAGATGTCCATCAGCAGACGAATGGATAAGGAAGCTGTGGTACATATACACAATGGAATATTACTCAGCCATTAAAAAGAATACATTTGAATCGGTTCTACTGAGATGGATGAAACTGGAGCCCATTATACAGAGTGAAATAAGCCAGAAAGAAAAACACCAATACAGTATACTAATGCATATATATGGAATTTGAAAGATGGTAACGATAACCCTATATGCGAGACAGAATAAGAGACACAGATGCATAGTACAGTCTTATGGACTCTGAGGGAGAAGGTGAGGGTGGGACGTTCTGAGAGAATAGCATTGAAACATGTATATTATCATATGTGAAACAGAACACCATTCTATGTTCGATGCATGAGACAAATGCTCAGGGCTGGGGCAATGGGATGACCCAGAGGGATGGGATGGGGAGGGAGGTGGGAGGGGGGTTCAGGATGGGGAACATGTATAAACCCATGGCTGATTCATGTCAATGTATGGCAAAAACCACTACAATATTGTAAAGTAATTAGCCCCCAACTAAAATAAATAAGTTTATTAAATAAATAAATAAAGAATCCTTACCTTCGCCAGTTCTTCCTTCCCTCACATATCTGGGAGGAGTCTTGGTGGAGTCTTGGTTAAAACTTAGACAAAGGTTTTCTCAGATGAATAATCTAATTTAAGAGTCATGATATCATAGCAACTATGGAAGATATGGAGATTAAAGGACATCCTCATCCCCAATTCATATTTCTGTGATATCCTTTATTATGTATTATGATTATAACTGCAGACTGCTTTGTTGAAGAATCTAAAGTTTCAGAGGAATAGAGAAGGGCACAAACCCTGTAAGATGTGAGATGGGTGGAGATTCCTAAAGTCCCAAAAGGGAAGGGTCTTGGTTAATCTGAATAGTTTAAATAAGGATATAAGAAAGAAATCATGATAAATTTAGACAATGGCAATTTAAGTGCAGCATAAATAGTGTGCAAGTGCTGTGAATTTAAACACTTTCCCTGGTGTGAAATTTTCTTGTTAAGTGATCCCCTACTGTGACTTGTTTCTTTTACCTTTCTTGCTGCTTGTTTAATGTGGAGTCTCAGAAAAATGTGTGACAACATGTAAATGCAAAAGCATTTGTCTGGGTACTTAGTGTACTTGTTGTAGATTTATTGCTAATTCTAATAACTTTCTGGCATCATCAGGCATATAACTCTGCAGCTGGAAATCTGCAGTTTACTTCTACACGTTTTTTTTTAAAACTTCTGAGGCAGTCTTGAGTTGACACCTGATAGGGCAACAGAGAGCTAGTTACACAAGAGATCTCAGTTCCCAGGACAATGATAACCTGGAGGAAGGAAACTCACAAGACTGCTGGCTTTCTGGATAAAGATGCGAAGCAGGCATTTCTTAAACTATTCTGACTTATTCTAGTTAGAATCCCAACAACCTTCCCTGGTGGCCCAGATGGTAAAGAATCACCTGCAATGCAGGAAACCTGGGTTCGATCCCTGGGTTGGGAAGATCCCCTGGAGAAGGACATGGCAATTCACTCCAGTCTTCTTGCCTGGAGAATTTCATGGACAGAGGAGACTGGCAGGCTACTATCCATGGGGTACCAAAGAGTCAGACACAACTGAGCAACTAACTTTTACTACTTTCACTTTCAGAATCCCAATCTAAGTCAAATAGTTAAAGAAAAAAAAAAACAGTAATAAATAATAGAACAATATCTGACCCAGAAAGAGAGCTGAAAAATATTTAAGTAACCCTTTCCTGTATTTTTCTATTAGAAAAATATATAATATTAACATAATAAACATAGAATCTATACACATACTCACATATTTGCCCACACATAATCATGTCTATATGCACATTATGTGTATATTCCTTAATAATGAAAAAAATGTCTTTTTAAAAGAAGAATATATCATTTTATATACAAAGAAAAATGGAAATATTTTTCTATTTTCTTAAGCTCAACATGTAGGTGAACACTAACATGGAAATAAGCCTTCCACTCTTAATTCTCTGTGTTTATGTAACAATAAGAATTAGTCTTCTGTGTGTCTCTTTGATGAACATCTTGGGTTCTGTTCAGTAAGCAAGGATCAATACCTATTTCTGTAGGTATTTGCCTAAAGATTTGAGTAAAAGCAATTTAAAAAGCCATAGAGAGCACCTTTTCATCCACTTTATTTGTCTACTGCCCATATCCTCATTGTAAAAATCTGTCTTCTTCTTTCTCAAAAATTAACCTGCACATTAACTCTCTTGTGAATCCAAGCCCCTGCATTTCCATTTTTGTCATCCCACTAAGATTTATGCAACCACTGTACTTAAACTAAATGTTCCACAGACTTGCAAACTAGTCACATTTAATTACAGAATGGAGGAAATTAGAGTCCAAAGAATTGCAGCTTTGCCTCAAGGTCATCTAAATCCTTCTTGGTATTTTATGTTGTGGTCCTCAATACTGTATGGGGCACATACACACACAAACATACCACATAATTATTCAAAAAACAAAATGCATTTGTTTTCTTTCAGAACAGCCTGCGAAAGAGGAACCACTGTCCTTTTTAGATTCCTGCCACCTTGAAATAGACAAAATTATAGGAAATTCAAATATATGTTTATAAATAATAGGTACTACAGCTCTACTGGTGTAAGTCAATCTGAAGGAAATATTCTTATGGCCTCAAGATATGCAGGTCAGAATGAGTCCATGTTAGGAACTCTGGGGACTCCAAATGTGTAGATGGGATACAAAGCTAAGAGTGTCTTATTTTCAAGCTTTAAGAGATTTTTATTATTACCTTTATTGGGATTCTCAGGTGGTGCTAATGGTAAAGTACCTGCCTGCTAATGCAGGAGATTTGAGAGACATGAGTTTGATCCCTGGGTGGGGAAGATCTCCTGGAGGAGGGCATGGCTACCAACTCCAGTAATTTTGTCTGGAAAACCCCATGGACAGCAGAGCCTGGCAGGCAATGGTCCACGTGATCGTAGAGTTGGACACGACCGAAGCGACTTAGCATGCATGAATGCATTACTACTATTACCATTATTATCACTATGTTTAATATTTCATTTAATATTTACAGTAGCTATAAAAATAGACATTACTATCCTAATTTTTCATATATAGCAAAAGATATAAGAAACATATCCAAAGTCACAGAGTCACCTATCATCACAATCAGTAAGTTCTATGACAGAACTTTTATTTTTTTGTGGTTCTAAATGTAGAAAAAAATGCAAATACATTAGTATCCTCATGTATTTTCATGTGATGTCTTGCCTTCCACTGGAATATTCCCTTTATACATGTTAGGAATATATTCAAATTATCAGTCAATTTATTAATTATAATCAATGATGCTGAAAAAATACACATCATTTTTCATCTCAAATATTTAGAATTAAGATGTGGAAACAAAATAATTACTTTAAAAATTAAATAATGTTATAGAAACAATTCAAAACATTTTAAAAAGCTGAAAGACATCAGGCTTATCATTAATTACTGAATTAATTATACAAACAACCAATCTGACAGGAATTCAGAAGCAAAATCAAAAGACAGAGTTAGCATTTAATTTACTCCTATTTTTATACAAAATTAAGTCAATCATTCAGCAAATATTTTTGAGCACCACTACGTGCCAGGCACATACTAGGTAATTTAGAGACGACTATTAATACAAGATTGGCTGCCTGCAAGGAATTTGCACTCTATTAATTTCTCTATGTGATTTTTGCAGCATAACATGAGAACTACTATAATTGCAATAAGTAACCCATCTAGTCACAGAGTGTTAACAAAAAAATAGCCATCAATTTTGCACATGAATCTAGATTCATGTGAATGAACATTTTACCAGTTAAAAGCCCTTTCCATATATCTGATAGCTAGCCTTTCACTGAATATTCCTACATTGTCATTTATCGGTGTCTTTGTTCATACTACTCATTAAGCATACAGTACTTTTTCTTCCACTTATAATGATCTAAATCCTACCTGTCTTAGGACAAATTGTCAAACATCTCATATAAATGTAAATTGTTATAATCTTTCTAGACACCTATTGGCCAACATATATATTTCAGATCATAAAGAATATTTCAAAATTTTGACCTACTTTCAGGAATGGTAAAGATATAAAGAAAAATGTGTACAAAATTGTAAGTCACAATATTATTTACAACAGTGAAAAACTGACAATAACTTAAATACATGAAAATAGATAATCTTAGTTTCAAATACCATTCTATGCACACCTATTTAGACTTGTCAATTTTTATTTTAAGACAGAAAAGAAATTATTTAAGCAGTGATGTTCATGCAGCTCAATGCATAGCCAACACAGAAGTTTAGGTCCTAAAGAAATATTTGAGGTAAAAATCTGCCCCCCATCCCTATACTTCACCACTTGGTGGGGTCATCTTTTATGGTGAGTGTGGTTTATGAAAATTCTGAACTTAGCCCAACTAAATCATTTATTATTCATTCAAAGAAATATTGATCAAGAGTAAATTTCAGTTCAGTTCAGTTCATTCGCTCAGTCGTGTCCGACTCTTTGTGACCCCATTAACCCCAGCACGCCAGGCCTCCCTGTCCATCACCAACTCCCGGAGTTTACCCAAACCCATGTCCATCGAGTCGGCGATGCCATCCAGCCATCTCACCCTCTGTCGTTCCCTTCTCCTCCTGCCCTCAATCTTTCCCAGCATCAGGGTCTTTTCCAATGAGTCAACTCTTCGCATGAGGTGGCCAAAGTATTGGAGTTTCAGCTTCAACATCCATCCTTCCAATGAATATTCAGGACTGATTTCCTTTAGGATGGACAGGCTGGATCTCCTTGAAGTCCAATGGACTCTCGAGAGTCTTCTCCAGCACCACAGTTCAAAAGCATCAATTCTTCGGCACTCAGCTTTCTTTGTAGTCCAACTCTCACATCCATACATGACTACTGGAAAAACCAAGCATCTCAAGTATTAGGAAAGCTTTTAAAGCTTTTTAAATGCACAAAAACATTGGCCTAATATTGTATTATTATGAGAATTTGTCCTAAGGAAATAACACAGATATGCACAAAGAATTGGCTGTTTACATTTATGCCATTGTTTTAACATCTGGAATTTGAGGAGGAAGGGGAAACTCTAATGTCCAAGACTAGCAACTTGCTTGAGTAACCGATTTATTCTAGAAATGAATGACAATGTGAACTTTAAAATTAAATTGGAAAAGAATAGTTAATGGTTTGTTGTGGCTAATATTCTATTATCTCTCTATATATATTTATTTAGATAGATTGATAGATAGATAGATCTTTCTCTTTATCCATTTATCTGCCCATGGATATTTATATTGTTTCCATGTCTTGGCTGTTGAGAATAGTGCTGCTGTGAATATGAATGGATTTTTTTTGAATTATGATTTTCTTTAGATATAAGCCCAGAGTGGGATTGCAGCATCATATGGTAGCTCTAGTTTTATTTAAGAAACTGCCATACTGCTCTGCATAGTGGCTGTCCCAATTTGCATTCCCACAGTGTGAGAGGGTTCTGTTTTCTTTACAGTTTCTCCAGCATTTATTATTTGTAGATTTTTTGATGATGGTCCCTCTGACCAGTGTGAGGAGATACTTCATTGTAGTTTTGCTTTGCATTTCTCTAATAATTAGTGATGTGGAGCTTCTTTTCATGGGCTGTTTTAGCCATCTGTATGTCTTTTTTGGAGAAATGTTTATTTAGATCTTCTGCTTATTTTTTGATTGGGTTGTTTGGTTTTTGTTTTTGTTGGTTTTTCTGTTGGGGGAGTATTGAGCTGTGTGAGCTGCTTGCATGTTTTCAAGATTAATCTCCTGTTGGTCACATTATTTGCAAATATTTTGTCCCATTCTGTAGGTTTTATTTTTGTTTGTTTTGTTGTTCTTGTTGTTTTTGTTTTGTTTTGTTTAGTTTTGTTGGTTTCCTTTACTGTTTAGACGCTTTTAAGTTTAATTAGATTCCATTTTTTTTGTTTGTTTTTATTTACATTAGCCTGGGAGACAGATCCAAAAAGATATTACTATGATTCATATCAAAGAGTGTTCTGCCTATGTTTCCCCCAGGAGTTTTATAGTATCTGATCTTGCATTTAGGTGTTTAATCCACTTTTAGTTCATTTTTGTATATGCTGTTAGAGGATATTCTAATTTGCTTTTTTTTTTTACATGGAGCTGTCCAATTTTCCCAGCACCATTTATTGAAGTGACTGCCTTCTCCATTGTTTATTTTTCCTCTTTTGTTGTAGATTAATTGACCATAGGATTGTGGATTTATTTCTGGGCTTCTTGTCATGTTCCATTGATCTATATTTCTCTTTTTGTGCCAGTGCCATACTGTTTGATTACTGTAACTTTGTAGTATAACCTGAAGTCAAGGAGCCTGACTCCACCAGACCCATTTTTTCTTTCTCAAGATTGCTTTGGCTAATCATGGTCTTTTGTGTTTCTACACAAATTAAAAAAAAATTTTCTAGTTCTTTGAAAAATGCCATTTGTACTTTGATAAAGATTTCATTAAATCTGTGACTTTCTGGTGGCTCAGATGGTAAAGCGTCTGCCTACAATGTGGGAGACACAGGTTTGGTCCCTGGGTCTGGGAGATCCCCTGGAGAAGGAAATGGCTACCCATTCCAGTACTCTTGCCTGGAAAATCCCATGGATGGAGGAGCATGGTAGGCTACAGTCCATGGGGTCACAAAGAGTCAGACACGACTGAGTGACTTCACTTTCTTTTCTTTCTTTCATTAAATCTGTAGGTTGCCTTGGTAGCATAGTCATCTTGACCATATCAATTTTTCCAATTCAAGATCACAATATAGCTTTCCATCTGTTTGTATCACCTACAGTTAATTTTGTCAGCATGGTATAGTTTTGGGAGTACCAGTCTTTTGTCTCATTACAAAGGTATATTTCTAGGTATTTTATTTTAATAATGTGGTGATAAATAGAGCTACTTCCTTAATTTCTCTTTCTGATTTCTTATTGTTAGTGTGTAGAAATGCAGTAGATTTAATATTTTATTTATTTATTTATTTTTGTATTTATTTATTTTATTGACTGTTCTGGGTCTTTGTGGCTGCTCACAGGCTTTTCTAGTTGTGGCTAGTGGGGGCCACCCTCTAGCTGTGGTGTGCAGGCTTCTCATTGCAGTGGCCTCTCATGCTGCAGAGCACAGCTCTAGGCATATTGTGGCACTCAAGCTTCATTGCCCCAAGGAATGTGCGATCTTCCCAGACCAGGAATCAAATCCCTGTCCCCCACATTGGCAGACAAACTCGTAACCACTGGACCACCAAGGAAGTTCCTGCAGCAGATTTAAATAGACTCATTGACATAGACGGGAAGATCTCCTGGAGGAGGGCAAGGCAACCTACTCCAGTATTCCTACCTGGAGAATCCCATGGACAGAAGAGCCTGGTGGGCAATGATCTGTAGGGTCACAAAGAGTAGGATACAACTGAAGTGACTTAACACGCATGCACATAGACATAGAAAACACACTTAGAGTTATCAAAGGGGAAACGAATGGAGGAGGGATGAATTAGGAGTTTGGGATTAATATAAACGCACTACTATATGTATGTATGTATGTGTGTATATATATGTATATATATATATATATATATACACATATATATATATAATAGATAGCCAACAAAAACCTACTGTATAGCACAAGAAACTATACTCAAAGTTTTGTAATAACTTAAAAAGGGGAAAAAACCTGAAAAAGAATAGATATATGTATATATGTGACTGAATCACTTTGCTGCACATCTGAAACAAAAACAGCAGTGTAAATGAATTATACTTATATAAAAATTTTTAAAGATTGGTGCTAATTACAAAAAATAATAGCTAATGATTTTTAAATTGTTATTAAAGTTACATAAAAGGCTTTATGAAACTTTAAGCAGTTATTATTAATGAGTGTCTTTTATGTACCTGGAACTCTCCCTAGAATGTTTTTAACCTCACAAAAGTTCACATTTTTTGTAGAAAACAGGCAGTAAATGGTAGATAGACAACTAAATGAAGATTAGAAAAGTGATGAATAGAGAGATCGATGAAAGAAAGAAATTGATGGTGTGGTGCTGGAGAAGACTCCTGAGAGTTCTTTGGACTGAAAGGAGATCAATCCAGTCAATCCTAAAGGAAATCCACCCTGAATACTCATTGAAAGGAGTGAAGGAGTGAAGCTGAAGCTCCAGTATTTTGGTCACCAGCCAACTCATTGGAAAAGTCCCTGACCCTGGGAAAGACTGAGGGCAGGAGAAGGGGGCGACAGAGGATAAGATGACTGGATGGCATCACCAATGCAATGGACATGAACTTGGGCAAACTCCAGGAGATGGTGAGGGACAGGGAGGCCTGGCATCCTGCAACACATGGAGTCACAAATAATCAGATATGACTGGGCGACTGAACAACAACCAAAAAGAGATAGAGCTAAGTGATGATAAGTGAAAATAGAACCAGAATAAAACAGAGTAACAGTGGGGAGGTGCGAGCATTGAAAAGTCTCTTCTTTCCTTTCTCCCTCCCTCCCTTCTTCCTTTTTTCCTCTTTTCTTCACTTACTTTCTCTTTTCTCCTTTTATGTGATTAGTGTTCTCCAGGAGTAGAAAGAGTGTGCAAGGAGGAGTAGGATGAAAGATCAGATTCTGCTGAGCCTTATGTGCCTTGGTAACTTTGAATTTTGCTATGAAGCCAAAGGGAAAATTTTGGAGAGAAAAGTGAAATTGATCTGATTTGCTTTTTAATGATCTGATTTTCAGTTTAAATGAACTTTAAATCACCTTGCTGGCTGCAAAGTGAAGATAAAACTAAATTCCATTGGTGAGGGAAGAATCCAGGAGACCAGGAGAAATAGAGATATTTTATCTATCCTTTCTTTTCTCAAATATTTATAGAATACCTAATTTTCATAAGATCCAGGATTATAGCAGTAAATTAAAGGTTAAAAATTGGAGGCTACATCCTAATGGAAAGAAACCAACAGTAAAAATCAAAAGTATAACATATAGTATGTTAGGTAGCAATAAATCTAGTAGAATAAAATAAAGAGGAACTACAGATGTCTAATATGCAGTTTTAAATTGAATGTCAGGGCAGCTTTATTGCTAATTTTGATGCATCACTATTGGTGTTTAAATAAAGGCCTGAAGGAAATGAATGGTAAACTGTGTAGATATCTGCTGAAGAGCCTACCAAGTAGATGGACACAGCAGTTGCTAAGACTGTTCATAATAGAGTGACTGGTGTGTTAAGGAGCAACAAAGAAAGAAGCCAGTGTCCACAGAGCAGAAGGAGAAAAAGAGTAGAAGGCGAGGACAAACATAAAAGTGAGGGGAAGGAAGTAAACTGAGTCTTAATAGAGCACTCATAATAACTTCTTTGGCTTTTACTCTGAAGGAGATGAGGAAATTTTGGAGGGATTTGATTGGGAATAACATGATCTGCTTTACCCTTTAAAGGGTGCACTCTTGTTGCCTTATTGAGTCTAAATCTTGTTGCCTTATTGAAAATAGAATAGGGGGCAGTGGTAGAAACAGGGAGAAAGGTACAGAAATTACTACAGTTATCCAGATTGTTGTTATTATTGTTCATTCTCTAAGTCATGTTCATCTCTTTGAGACTCCATGGACTTCAGCACAAGTGGTTTCCTTGTCCTTCACTATCTCCTGGAGTTTGCTCAAATTCATGTCCATTGAGTCAGTGATGCTATCTAATCATCTCCTCCTCGGCTGCCCCCTTCTCCTTTTGTCTTCAGTCTTTCCCAGCATCAGGTTCTTCTCCAATAAGAGAACATTATACTTGGAACTGAGGTGACAACCTCACTTCGGGTCCTGCATATATTTTAATGGTCAGGCAGATAAGATATTTGACAGTTTTGGGGCACAGTATGAGAGTAAGAGAGAAGTATGACTCTGGTGGGTTTTGTGTTTTTTTTTTTATTAATTAGAAAAGTGACTCAAGTGTGTAGTCTGTTTACTGGAAAAATTAAGGGCTATTTACAGAGACTGGGAAGACTGAAGAAAGCAGGTTTACAAGTGAGGGTGGGCAATATTTGATTTCAAATATTTTAAGTCTAAAATGACAATTGGCCACAGATGGGAACATACAGTTCTGGGATTCAGATGACAGGTCCAAGTTGAAGATAAAAATTTGATTGTTGCAAATTATACATGCTGTTTAAATCCAAGAGAATAGGTAGAGTTAGAGAAAGGAGTAGGTCTGAGGAGCATCCAAGGCTAAGAGGTCAAGGATATAGGAAGAAGCAGAAAAGGAGGCTAAGAAGAAATGGCCTGTGAAGGAGAAGGAAATCTAGGGGAATGTGGTGTCATTGAAGCCAAGAGAAGAAAGTTTCAAGGAGAGCTAGTGATAGATCTACTGAGTCCAATGCTGAATTAGGTTACACAAGATGAGAACAAAGAACAGACCATAAGATATAGCATGGGGCTCATTGGTGCACTTGAGAAGAGCAGGTGGAGTGGTGGAGGCCAAAGCCAATAGGATGGGTTTAAGAGGGAATGAGGATATTCTGGAAAATAACAGCCTTATATTCTTCAAAAATGTTAAAATCATGGAATACAGGCTGGGATTAAAGTAGATTAAAGGGATAAGTAAATGAAAAGGGTGATAATAGACCAGAAAAATTTTTCTTCTTTTGCTCTATAAAACATTAGTAGAACAATTCATGATGTCTGAATAAGGTAACTAAATCATAATAATTTTTATCAATATCATCCTCATGATTCTAATAGTTGTGCATTTTTGTGGAAAAGATATTGGTTTTGAAGAAATATAGGCTAAAGTATCTATGGTTAAAAGGGCATTATATCAGCAAATTTATTGTTTTTTTCTTTAATTTTTTAGCAACTTAAGTCATTCAGAGACAAAGAATGAAAATTGATGTGGTAAAATAATATTTGAGGAATCTGAGTAATGAATATTTGAAAATTATTTGTTCTATTTCTGAAACTTTTCTGTAATTCTGAAGCACTTTGAAATAAAATGAAAATGAACAGTTAAAATATTAAAAAGTAAAAGAAATAAAGGAAGAGGAGAGGGGGAAATAAAGGGAGAATCAGCAGACTAATTTGGATGCATCTCTTTTTCCCTTTCATAACTTTCTAACTTGCCTATTCTTTAAATAAATTACACCTTATTTTACAAGTATTTCTTTATTTTTATGCACCTAACTCAGGGGATCTTTCTTTCTCTTTAAAAAAAAAATCCATTCCTTCTGACTTGAAACTAATGATAAAGGGTATGTAAAAAAATGTCCAATATCTCCTTGATTTTCTGAGTAAGACTGAATCCTAAATAATATGATTTAATTCTAGACCTGGAAAATTGCTTTTTTTAATCTTAGAGTTTACAATAAATTTATTGAACTTTTCTGTTCTTCAATCTAATAAGATTGCATGTTCTCTATATAATTAATTCCTTCATTGTTCTGTATTTGTTCATTAATATTAATAAATCTCCCCATCATTCTGTGTAGTGAAGCCATTCTCAGTGTTTCAGGAATCTAAAGTTATAGTCATAGCCCATGAAATGCACAAATCCAGAGCCAAGATGATAACACCCTCTGAGGAGATGCTTTTTAAGTCTGCAGACAAGGGACTTGAATCTAAGTTCTTATAACTATCACAGTTGCCCCTCTTAGCCCTGGAAATAGAGATACAATATTGAGTGAAGGCAAAGATTTGTAACAAGAAAAAAAGATGAGACGTTTCTAAAGGAGGTTGGGTATTTTTCTAAAAGACTAGGAAGATAATTCAGATGAAAGAGTGAAGAATGAGGAAGAATTTTAGTAGAGGGATACCCACTGGAATTTTAACACTGACAATAACCAGGTGTAGTTCATCTGAGAGGAAATGGGATCTCCTGAGGAGACAGAATTGAGTGACCTTGATCACGAGACTAAATAACATATGATTGTTCTTCCTAATAGAATGAAAGCTAAGCTCCATTTCATTAATTGGCTAATGTCTTTCCTTCTGCTGTATATATGTCTTCCTACCATATTATTCATGACAGTGTATGCATTTGGGCAGGCATATGCCCATGTCTGCCTCATTTAAAGGTGATTTTCATCTAGTCTCTGCTATCATTGATAAGTATGCCCCAGGACTTAGTACTATATAGTATGAAACTCCTGCACACATCTGCTCTCAATCTTTTCAATTTTGTCAAAGATTTTACTTCTCTATATCACTCTGTCAGCTGCCCAGATAGCATGAATCTGGGATGAAAGTTAGAACTATTTCCTGTTTCCTGGTATAAAGGCTAGAAGAGCATAATCAAAACTGAATCAAAATTTCAGCCCTGCCATTTGTTCATTGATGTTAAGCTACCTCCATTAGCTTCTATCTTCTTTCTGTAGAATGTGTGAGTAAGGATACCAGAGAGCTTTGTTGAGAATATAAATGAGATGATTTATAAAGTGATAATCATAAATAGCACAAAAAAACTCAATATATGTTAGCCAGAAATAGTGATAGTAAGAGCAGTAGTTGTATTTATATGAATGCAGTACCTATTAGTACATTTTAGGATTCCTAATTAGCATATATATATTTATGAAATAAAGTTCTAGCTGAGATCTCATGCTTAGGCAATAAAAACTTTGCTTTAAAACTAATAGTTAAATACTTTTGTAGAGATTAGATTTCTCTTCAGGGAAACTATGGATAGTTTGAGCTATTAGTAAAGAGCACACTCTGACACAGTTAATCAAAAGAAAAAAAATGTGTGAGATGCTTAAAATATAAAGTTGGGTTGGATTTTCAACTGTTTGCTACTAATGCAGGTAACCATGTATGATACTAACTTTACATTGTATCTGTGGACTCTGATAATCAGCTAGCTTGTTAGCATAGAGACCCATTGATTGGCAATGACTCAGTCCAAGCATGATTCAGAAAAAGGCTTCCACAAAGATACTTTAAGACTCTGAAATGCAAAATATACCCCAAATCCCTCCTACCAGTTTCAGTCTTCTTGCACTATAATTACCATAACTTTCAACTACAATACAATCTATCTTATATATATGAACTCTGAGAAGAGTTGACTCATTGGAAAAGACCCTGATGCTGGGAAGGATTGGGGGCAGGAGGAGAAGGTGACGACAGAGGGTGAGATGGCTGGATGGCATCATCGACTTGATGGACATGGGTTTGGGTAGACTCTGGGAGTTGGTGATGGACAGGGTGGCCTGGTGTGCTGTGATTCATGGGGTCGCAAAGAGTCAGACACGACTGAGCGACTGAACTGAACTGAACTCTGCACCCATTTAATATTTTGTCTACTTCAACATCTGACCTTCAGCATGGATGAATATATGTTTTTACATCTTGGCACTTCATCTTGGCTCTCTATTCCAAATCTCAATCCTTCTAAATTTATTTTTAAGATAATTTAATGCCTTGCATACAAAAGGGATCCAAAGACTGAGTGCATGTGTGTAAGTAGGCATACTAACCAGGATGAAAAGAAACAAAGGAAATACAAACCTGTGGCTCCTCAGAGGTGTTCTGCCTTAAGAAGCCTTTTCCAAGTGAATGGGTGAGAGAATACAATTTAACAGTTATTTGCCCCTTTCTCAGTTCACTGTCATTTTAATTTTAGATGTCTTAAAATTATTAAGATTTTAAGTGAACACACAGACACAGCCATATCCAAAAAAGTTTAAAGAAATGATAATTCTCTTTTTAAAGAAAAATCATTGAATGTTCTACAGAAATCCAATTTTGACCCTAGTCTTTACAAAGCCGGACTTAGACACAAGATATGCTGGCTTTGCTAGGAACATAGTCCATTGAAGAGGATTAAATCCAGAAATAAACAACGATTCACTAAATGGGGGGGGGGGGGTGTACTCTCAGGAAAAATTAGTTGGTATAGTAGAATAGTTTTTCCTATTTTGAAAATAATTTGTACTAGGTTGTCTATCCTGTAAGCAAGTCATGAAAGAAAAGAATTAACTTTGGTCCCCCTCAGTGCCAGCAGCTTTGCTGATTATCCTCATTCTGTTAGAATACCATCAGATGATGTTCTCTTCCTAAATATAGGGAATGGATAGAGTTAAGATAACTATTCTTTTAGGGGTACATGGTTGGATTTTTGGAACTTCAGCAAAATCAGACTATGAACACAATTTAAAAAAAAACAAACAATATTCAAAGTTTTGAAGACCACAAAAGAAAAAAAACTGTGACAACAGTTAAAAGAAACATAGTATGTTTCATGGCTTAGTTGTGCATAGTATAATCTATATTATATAAACACTAAGTAATGATCTTTTCCAAAATTTTTATATATTTATATTCAGAAGATACAAAGATTAGATATGTGCATGTATGCAGTGATGGGAGCAAAGATTGGTGGTTGGGAAATGAATGATGAAAGATAGCCATTTCCTAATAGAAAGTAAATATAGTCATTTCTGTTACTATGTGTAAGATTTCCAAACTTACCTATTCTGCATAACTTACTCAATTTCTGCACCCCAAATTGCCACAATCCTTGTTTATTATCATATAGCTTCTGAGGGTGAGAAGTCAAGGTACCCCTTGGCTGGGTCTTCTGCTCAGGGTCTCCCGAAGCTGAAGTCAGGTTGTTGGCTATGCTGTATTTTCATCTAGAGGCTCAACTATCGAAAGAGTCACATCTTAATTCCCTCAATATCTTAGCAGAATTCATTTCTTATACTGCTGAATTCATGGCAGCTTCATTCTTCAAATCTATCAACACACATGCACACACACATACAACTGGGAGTGGTGGGAAGAGAAACACTTCCAATCACATACCTCTAGACCATCTTTTAAAAGGCTTTCCTGATTAGATCAGGCTTACACAGAATAATTTCCTTTTTGAATAACTCAGCTGATTAAGGGTCTTAGTTACATACAGACATACAAAAATTCCTACACTCTTGCCATATAATGTAACACAATTGCAAGAGTGATATTCTTTAACCTTTGCCATATACTATTGGTTAGAGCAAGTTGTACATCCCTCCTAAACTCAAGAGGAACTGATGTGGATCTCACAAAGGTGTGAATGTCAAGAGACAGAAATCATGGTTACCATATTAGAATCTTACCTTTCATTGTAGATAAGCCTTAAAACTAAAAACATCAAGAAATAGCAGTATAAGTGTGTGTGTTCATGTGTGTTTTAATATGGAGACAAAATATAAAGAATCAGCTAATATATATACATAAGTGGTTAAATGTAGGAGATGCGAGAGATATGGGTTCAATCCAGGGTCTGGAAAATCCCCTGGAGTAAGAAATGGCAACACACACCAGTATTCTTGACTGAAAAACTCCATAGACAGAGGAGCCTGGTGGGCTACAGTCCATGGGGTTGCAAAGGGTTGAACACAACTGAGCGACTAAGCATAGCAGCACAGCGTGGCACAGGGGATGTGGGTAATTTATTTTGTAGTTAACTCTTTAAACTATGTGCAGGTCTATATTATTTATTTTAATTGGATTTTATTTTTAACAGATAATTTGTTTTTCAGTCGCTCAGTCTTGTCTGACTCTTTAGGACCCCATGGACGGCAGCACTCCAGGCTTCCCTGTCCTTCACTGTCTCCCAGACCTTGTTTAAACTCATGTCCATCGAGTTGGTGATGCCATCTAATCATCTTGTCCTCTTTTGTCCCCTTCTCCTCCTGTCTTCAATCTTTCCCAGCTTCAGGGTCTTTTCTTTTGAGTCAGGTTTTCACATCAGGTGGCCAAAGTATTGGAGCTTCAGCTTCAGCATCAGTCCTTCCAGTGAATATTCAGAATTGATTTCCTTTAGGATTCACTGGTTTGATCTTCTTGCACTCTCAAGGATCTTCTCCAGATAATTATGGAGTCACAAAAAGTTGGACACAACTGGAGCAACTTAGCACATATGCATACACATACAGATGTTTAAACTTTTCTCCAAAAATAAAAAGAAATGGAGGCAGAAAATTTGGGCTTGAAAGCAATTGCTGAGAAAAGATCTTTGCAACCCCATGGACTGCAGGACACCATGGCTCTCTGTCCCTCACCATTTCCCTGAGTTTGCCCAAGTTCACATTCATTGCATCAGTGATGCTGTCCAGCCATCTCATCCTCTGATGACCTCTTCTCCTTTTGCCCTTAATCTTCCCCAGCATATGGGACTTTTCCAATGAGTTATCTGTTCGCATCAGATGACCAAAATACTGGAGTTTCAGCCTCAGCATCAGATCTTCCTGTGAATATTCAGGGTTGATCTCCCTTAAGATTGGCTGGTTTGATCTTGCTGTCCAAGGGACTTTCAGGAGTCTTCTCCAGCACCAATCTGTACATGTAGATAAAAAAGCTAAAAAGATGAGCACCAAAATATTTATGATATGTATTTTCAAGTATTTATACTGCAGAATTTTTTTCTTTTCTAAACTTTTCCACAGAGACCATGTACTGATTCTATAATAAAAATCAACCACTGATGCTCTAACAATAGTAAAACAATACTAAATTAGGGGCCTAGAAATGAACACAACTTCAAATGTGAAATTTTCAATGCAGAATACTGTAGGGCTTCCCCCCCTCCCATTTGTTTATCATATTTCTCTGAATGCAAGCCTGAAATCACATTTGTTTTTTCAAGCAACAATATCTCATTATTGACTTACTTTGAGTTTATAGTCAACAAAAACTTGGCCACCTGATGGGAAGAGCTGACTCATTTGTAAAGACCCTGATGCTGGGAAAGATTGAAGGCGAGAGGGGAAAGGGATGAAAGAGGATGAGATGGTTCGATGGCATCACCAACTCAATGAACATGAGTTTGACTAAGCTTCAGGAGTTGTTGATGGACAGGGAAGCCTGGAGTGCTGCAGTCCATGGGGTTGCAAAGAGTTGGACACAACTGAACAACTGAACTACTACTACTATACTGCTAGTAGGAATATAATAGGTGCAAACAGTGTGGAAAACATTCAGTTCCTCAGTCAATTAAATATACAGATAGAGTTGACAAATCTATGGAGACAGGGAGTAGACAGTGGTTGCCTATATTTGGAGGCAAGGGAGTTTTGTAGGAAATCTGGAGTGACCACTAATGGGTCTGTGATCTCTTTGGGGAACAATAAGTTTTGAGATAATTGTATCAGTGTGCTCAGGTTTCTATAATAAAGTACCATACAATAGATGTCTTACATGAGAAATTGATTGTCTGACAATCCTGAGATCAAGGTGTCAGCAGGGTTGGTTCCTTCTGTGGTCTGTGAGAGAAGGATGTTTCAGACCTGTATCCTTGGTGTGTAGATGATCACCTTCTCTATTGATCTCTTCATAGCATCTTCCCTCTATAAATATCTCTCTATCTAAAATGCCCTTTTTATACAGACATAAGTCAGATTAGAACCAACCCTAATACCTCACTTCAGTTTATCTCTGAAAAGATCTTATGTTGAAGTAAAGATACTGTGGGTTAGGACTTAAACACAGGAATTTGTGGGGATTCAACCCAACCCATAACAGTAGCAATGGTTGCATAACATTGACTATCCTAAAAAACATTCAATTGTACACTTCAAAGTGGTGAATTGTATGGTATATAAATTATACCTCAATAGATTTGTTCTATAAGAGATAAACATGAAAAATGAGTAAAAATATAAAATAAGTCCTTTAAAACTACCAAAGAGACAACCAGTTAAAAATATATGCAAAGTTTTAACTGACATTTCACCAGAGAAGAACTAATAACTGCAGGTAAGCACATGAAAATGTCTAAACAACATTAGACATCATTATAGGGGACTGGAATGCAAAAGTAGGAAGTCAAGAGATACCTGGAGTAACAGGAAAGTTTGTCCTTGGAATACAAGCACGTCAAAGGCTAACAGAGTTTTGTCAAGAGAATGAAATGGTCAGAGCAAACACCCACTTCCAACAACACAAGAGAAGACTCTACACATGGGCATCACCAGATGGTCAATACCAAAATCAGATTGACTATATTCTTTGCAGCCAAAAATGGAGAAGATCTGCACAGTCAGCAAGAACAAGACCAGGAACTGACTGTGGCTCAGATTATGAACTCCTTATTGCCAAATTCAGACTTAAATTGAAGAAAGTAGGGAAAACCACAACACCATTCAGGTATGACCTAAATCAAATCCCCTACAATTATACAGTGGAAGTGACAAGTAGATTCAAGGCATTAGATCTGAGAGACAGAGTGCCTGAAGAACTATGGATGGAAGTTCAAGACGTTGTACAGGAGACGGTGATTGAGACCATCCATAAGAAAAAAGAAATACAAAAAGGCAAAATGGTTGTCTGAGGAGGCCTTACAAACAGCTGAGAAAAGAAGAGAAGCAAAAGGCAAAGGAGAAAAGAAAATATATACCCATTTGAAAGCAGAGTTCCAAAGAAAAGCAAGGAGAGATAAGAAAGCTTTCCTCAGTGATCATGAAAAGAAATAGAGGAAAACAATAGAATGGGAAAGACTAGAGATCTCTTCAAGAAAATTAGAGATACCAAGGGAACATTTAATGCAAAGATGGACACAATTAAGGACAGAAATTGTATGGACTTAGCAGAAGCAGAAAATATTAAAAAAAGATGGCAAGAATACACAAAAGAACTGTACAAAAAAGATCTTCATGACCCAGATAACCACGATGGTGTGATCACTCACTTAGAGACAGACATCCTGGAATGTGAAGTCAAGTGGGCCTTAGGAAGCATCACTAAGAACAAAGCTAGTGGAGGTGATGGAATTCCAGTTGAGCTATTTCAAATCCTAAAAGATGGTGCTGTGAAAGTGCTGCACTCATATGCCAGCACATTTGGAAAATTCAGCAGTGGCCGCAGGACTGGAAAAGGTCAGTTTTCATTCCAATTCCAAAGAAAGGCAATGCCAAACAATGCTCAAACTACCACACAATTGTACTCATCTCACATGCCAGCAAAGTATTGCTCAAAATTCTCCAAGCCAGGCTTCAACAATATGTGACCCGTGAATTTCCAGATGCTCAAGCTGGATTTAGAAAAGGCAGAGGAACCAGAGTTCAAATTGCCAACATCCGCTGGATGATCAAAAGAGCAAGAGAGTTCCAGAAAAACATCTACTTCTGCTTTATTTACTATGACAAAGCCTTTGACTGTGTGGATCACAGCAAACCGTGGAAAATTCTGAAAGAGATGGGAATACCAGACCACCTGATCTACCTCCTGAGAAATCTGTATGCAGGTCAAGAAGCAACAGTTTGAACTATACATGAAACAACAGATTGGTTCTAAATAGAAAAAGGAGTACGTCAAGGCTGTATATTGTCACCCTGCTTATTTAACTTATATGTAGATTACATCATGGAAAATGCTGGGCTGGATGAAGCACAAGCTGTAATCAAGAGTGATGGGAAAAATAGCAGTATCCTCAGAAATGCCGATGACACCACCCTTGGTAGAAAGTGAAGAACTAAAAGCTTCTTGATGAAAGTGAAATAGGAGAGTAAAAAAGTTTGCTTAAAACTCAATATTCAGAAAACAAAGATCATGGCATCCGATCCCATCACTTCACAGCAAATAGACGGGGAAACAATGGAAACAGTGACAGACTTTATTTTGGGGGGGCTCCAAAATCATTGCAGATGGTGACTGCAGCCATGAAATTAAAAGATGCTTGCTTCTTGGAAGAAAAACTATAACCAACCTAGACAGCATATTAAAAAGCAGAGACATTACTTTGCCAACAAAGGTCTGCCTAGTCAAGGCTATGGTTTTTCCAGTAGTCATGTATGGATGTGATATTTGGACCATAAAGAAAGCTGAGCACTGAAGAATTGATGCTTTTGAACTATGGTGTTGGAGAAGCCTCTTGAGAGTCCCTTGGACTGCAAGGAGATCCAGTCAGTCCATCCTAAAGAAGATCAGTCCTGGGTGTTCATTGGAAGGACTGATGCTGAAGCTGAAACTCCAATACTTTGGCCACCTTATGCGAACAACTGACTCATTTGAAAAGACCCTGATGCTGGGAAAGATTGAAGATGGGAGGAGAAGGGGATGACAGAGGATGAGATGGTTGGATGGCATTACCGACTCGATGGACCTGAGTTTGGGAAAACTCTGGGAGTTTTTGATGGATAGGGAAGACTGACGTGCTGTGGTCCATTGGGTCACAAAGAGTCTGACACGATTGAGTGACTAAACTGAACTGAAACATCATAAATCATTAGGGAAATTTAAGTTAAAGTCATTATGTGATTCCACAGTACACCAAGTAAAATTTTTAAATGTAAAAGACTGGCTGTACCAAGTAATAGCAAAAAATGAAGAGCAATGAGAAGTCTCATGTACTGCTTATCAGAAGAAAAATTTTAGAGCCACTTTGGAAAAATTATCAGTTTCATATAAAGTAGAAAATACAATTCGTCTCTTATTTATCATCTAATGATGCATAATAAAGAAATTATTATACCTTATTATACTTGTCCTTGGTTTCAGGGGCAGATTCTGTAAATATTGGATTTCCCTGGTAATAGCAGTGTGTTTGATATCCATGATGTACTATGATCCCACCTTCGGAGGTTATGCTAATAAAGTGACTCACTGTGGGCTCCTAGATGATTTCAGGATGGAGGCTAACTTTGCCAGAAAGACCAACCATGTGATTTGAGGATTGAGGTTTTTAGAGCCATGTGGTATCAACCCAAACCCTCACCCTCCAGGGAGTGGAGAGAAGATGAAGATTGAGCTTAATCACGTAAACAGTGATTCAACAATCATTCTTACATAATGAAACTCCAGCACCAAGTCTAAGCACCTGAAACTCAGGTAAGTTTCTCTGATTAGTGAAATATATCCATATACTGGAAAGGTAACACATCTCAAGGACATGCAAACATTGATACTCTCCCACACCTCTCCCTGTGTGTCTCTTCTTTTGGCTAATTTTGACTTGTATCCTTTTGCTGTGATAAAACTGTAATTGCATTTATAGCATTTTCCTGAATTCTATGAGGTGTTCTAAAGAATTACTCTCTGGAACAGTGGGAACGCAGAGTGTGTGGGCAATTGTTCAAAAGTGTTTATGGCATGGGAACCCTTAATTTACTGCAAGCTGAGGGCAGTCTTGTGAAGACTGTACCTTTAACCTGTGAAGCTTACTACCTGACTCTGGGTAGTAAGCGTCAAAATTGCACTGTGCTCAAGATAATTGAAAACATAGCCACATAAAACTTTACATGAATGTTCATAAGCAGTTGTACATAAAATAGCCCCAAATTGGGGAAAAAAACACAAATACCCATCTACAATGAAAAAAAAATACAAAGAATAAAGAATACATCCATTCAATGTAATATGACCAGTAGGCAAAACAAAAAAAAAAAAATTAATTATTGATACATAGAACAAATTAGCAAATCTCCAAGGCATTATACTAAAGAAAACAAGCCAGACACAAAAGAGTAACATTGTATGATTCCATTTGCATGAATTCTATTCACAGAAAAATAGATCATTCGTTGCCGGGAGCTACAAATGGATTTATATTTGTTTATAAAAAGGACTGAGGGAATTTTCTGGAGTGATGGAAATATTTTATATCATGACTGATAATTTAAAATGTATATTTGTCTTGTTAAAGGATGCTCTTTTCCCCTGTTTTACTAAGATTATAAAACCAGAAAAATGCATATTGAATTTTATCCAGTGCTTTATGGCAGTTATTGAAAAATCCTTTGATTTTCTTCTTTTGGTGAAAATTGCTTTGTTATATTATTTTAGTTGATTATTTACTTATCCTTGTCTACATTTCCAAATAAATCCTATTTACTATTATTCTATCAATATTCTGTAAGATTAAGTTTGGAAATATGTTTTTTAGTTCTTACACACCTTTATTCTATAATTTATTTTTCTATAATTTCTTAAAGATTCAGGATGCAGGACAATTCCATAGTCATGAAAATAAGTCAGATCTTTATTTTGTTCTCAGTGTTCTAAAAACACAGGTAATACTGGATCTTTGCGGATTTGAAAGAATTTGCCTATGAAAGTTTTGCAACTCAGACTCAGTTGGTAAGAAGAGAGGTTTAGAAATTGTGCTCTTCTTGGGAACCAACTTATCCCTGCTGATTCTGAGAGATCAGAATCCAATTTGTTGAATTCACTGGGTATTCTCTTTCTCTGGACAAGTTGAAAGAGGCTGAATGATAGAGATTTTATATGACCTGCTTTTTTGGTTTATCCAGCTCATTGTTATTCAGATAACCTTCCTCATTAACAATTGTTTTAGTCACATGGCTTCAAAGAAACTTTTCTCTCAGAGACATGGGCACAACAGGACCTGGGTCATCACCATAGGGGTGGTCCACAAACATGATCCCTGAAGAGAAACCAAAGATCTCAGGGTAGCAAATGCTCCACCAGCAAGGAAGAAACAAACTCTGAACCATGGGATTGAGCCTAGATGGCCAAGGAAAGAGATTACCTGTGTGCCAGATTAAAGAAGTGTTGGAGCATATGGGACGTAGGAGAATCAGAACATAGGAGAATACAGCACAGGTCTAACAGAAAAAAAAGAAAACACAGAGATCAACAAAGTTCCACTCAGGCCATAGCTTACAAATACGAAGTGCTAATCATTGAGTTTATTGTATATTTGCCTCATGATAGGTCAAATTCTGGGCCTTAGTATAGAAGGCTGCACATAATATCAATGAAAAATAGTACTTAGAAAATGAAAATTCTGCAGAACATTCAAGGGTAGTGATTGGTGATCATGAATGCACTTAGAATCCAAAGACTGGATTCAGAGAATCCAGAGAATGAGTTGGGTTTTCTTGTTTTTTTTGTTTTTTACTTTTTCTTTGCATTGATTTTCTATCCATTCAGTATCCTCTTGAATGGAAAACCAGAAGCTCTTCCTTACTTGGGCTACCTCCCTCCTTCCCACTCTACCTACTTTCTGGGCAGCTTCCACGTTTCATCTTGGTTCAGCCTCTAGTATTCCATGCTGTGGAACCTCTTAAACATATTTGCATGACTCTTGAGACCATCAGACTCAGTCTATTTTAGAACGGCACCATTCTTCAATGTTGAGCACTTACAAGATAAAGCTCAATGTTTCTAAAACTGATTGCCTTCATTAAAAGATAAATTGACATATGAAAAAATTTTAACAGTTTATATGAGCATTTATCCATTGAAATTGTTGTTATTTTTGAGTCGCTAAGTCATGCCTGACTCTTTTGTGATCCCATGGACTGTATGTAGCCCACCAGGTTTCTTTGTCCATGGGATTTTCCAAGCAAGAGCACTGTAGTGGGTTGCCATTTCATCCTCCAGGGGATCTTCCTGGACAGGGATCAAACCCATGTCTCCTGCATCTCCTGCAGTGGCAGGCAGATTCTTTACCACTGACCTACCAGGAGATTGGTTATTGACCCACTGTTTAGGCCATCAGTCAGTCATGTCCAACTCTTTTGCAACCCCATGGACTGTAGCCCATCAGGCTCCTCTGTCCATAGGATTTCCCAAGCAAGAATACCATAGTGAATTGCCATATCCTTCTCCAGAGGATCTTCCCAACCCAGGGATCAAACTCACATCTCCTGCATTGGTAGATGAATTCTTTACCACTGGACCATCTGGGAAACTTATCCATTGAAAATGAGAAGCGCAAAATGTAAAGTGGTGAGAAGACAGGGAAAAGACAGAAAAAGTGCAAAGCAAAAAAAGGAAATTATTTGGTTATAGTTTAAAACTTAGTTGGTTGTTTGTGATTGGTTTTCCTTAGTGGTTTTGATTTTGTAAGCCTAGAATTTAGGTTTGCATACATAGACTGTCTTGGTATTAGAGTCCCTTTAGTCTAATAGCCTCCTTGTTTCATCAGTTTAACACCTCTCTGTTGCTTCATTCGTGCCTGACTCTGTGTGACCCCATAGACAGCAGCCCACCAGGTTCCCCTGTCCCTGGGATTCTCCAGGCAAGAACACTGGAGTGGATTGCCATTTCCTTCTCCAATGCATGAAAGTGAAAGTGAAGTCACTCAGTCGTGTCCGACTCTTAGCGACCTCATGGACTGCAGCCTACCAAGCTCCTCCGTCCATGGGATTTTCAAGGCAAGCGTACTGGGGTGCCATTGCCTTCTCCATAACACCTCTCATAGCATAATCTTATTATCTTTTTATCAAAAAATCCTCCTCTTCATTAATGATAAAGATGAACAAATAGGAAGGCTGTATTTTTCTGCAGTAATAATCATTTTAATTCCTCACCCTACTTTAAACTTTTCCAACCTTTTTTTTTTTGTGAAGGCTTGCTACATTCCATTCTTTCACACATAGTGACTGTGATGCAAATTCATTAAATTGAAGAACAAAGCAGAGATTTTTTTTTTTAAAAAAGAAGACACTGGTACATGCACATATATCTGGTTAGAACTCACCTTAAAGTTACTATGCTACCCACAACTTTAAGTGCAATTTAAAAAGTACAGTCACTATTTTCACTCATCCCCATGACAACTGCTAAAAATAAGCATAAAACAAAACAGCAGGCATATTAGCCATAGCAATGGCATGTTTTCTCAGCTTTTATTATATAATTGGGAAATCGACAGATAAATCTTTTGCAGATTTTAGATTAGCATTAAAGAATAGCATTGCTGTTCTCAGTATATATTAAATGTAAAACCATTTTTATCTTCTTCTTAACCCTCCCCAGCACCTTCCCCAACTAAATTGCTGATTTTGTTTGGAGTTTAATAAATATTATTTTGTTATTTGCTCTGTGAAATCCTTCCCTTAAGCAGGCAAGAAATAAATCAGAAACTAAATATTTTGTTTATAGAAACAGTTTGAGAGCAATAGTACATACTACTAAGGAACTCTCTTTATTAGGATCATTACTTTGGTAATGAGAAAAACATAAAACAAACTATTGCTGTTATTTCCCTTTGAGTCCCAAGCATTATATGCTTCTTATGCAGAAACACTTCCTCATCCAGCCAATCATTGATTAAAAATATAAAATCCACTAGAAACAAATTAACTTTAAGGGTGAAAATTGGTCAAGCAGTTTGGTGATCTCTCACTTATAAATTCTTTTACTGAGTGCCTCAGGCTTAATACTGTGTATTAACATGAAGGTAGAGAAGAATCAAATTCAAATTCATTTTATGGCAGGACTACTAGTACAATAAAATTTAATGGATACCTTTTAAAGGTTTTGGTATGAGTCATTCTTGAAAAAAATATTTCAATTTATTTTTCAGACTTCTTTCTAAAAGACAGAGGGAAAACCCACTCTGTCCTCAAAAATCAAAGAAAATAGTTTAATAGGTAGAGAACTTGTTATTTGACTAGAAACCCCTCAGATTTCTACCAGAGTCAAGATAGAAAAGATCAATTCAGCCTTTTAAAGAAGCAATGACTCAGAAAACCATCACATCAGTACAGAGCCTGCTGTTTAAACTGCCTAGATTTTACAAGGTGCTATTAGGTATACTTAAAGTTGATTGGCTCATAAATTGGAAAAAAAAATCCCTCTCAACAAAGGGAGATATTTCTGTGTGTTCTGGAAGGCTTTCTCCTGGACAGGGGAATGAGGAAATCGTACTTCAGTTCTATTTATTCATCTGCTATTTTACTACAGATGTTTACTATGTTTGGTTCTTTCTTTTCTTCTTCATCTAGGAAAAAATAATTGGATTTATCACTACTAGTCCTAATGCTTAAGAGACATATACAGCAGTGTTTAATAGATCTTATATATATATATAGGTAGTTCCATTTTGCTGAAGAGGATACAAAATATTTCTCCTACTTGAGTTTAATGTTCTTGCTGTTGCTGTTTAGTTGCTAAGTCCTTTCGACTCTTTGCAACCCCATGGACTAGAGCACACGAGGTTTCCCTGTCCTTCACTATCTCCTGAAGTTTGCTCAAATTCGTGTCCATTGAGTCAATGATGCCATACCCTCTAGAATAAACATAGGAATGAAAGACAGATATCAGGCATTAACTCTGAGTGAGGTATTTGTTGTTGTTCAGTCACTCAGTCGTGTCTGACTCTTTGCGACCACAGGGACAGGAGCGTGCCAGGCCTGCCTGTCCTTCACTGTCTCCCAGAGCTTGCTCTAACTCATGTCCATTGAGTTGCTGATGCCATTCAACCCTCTCTTCCTCTGTCATCACCTTCTCCTCCTGCCTTCAATCTTTCCCAGCATCAGGTCTTTTCCAATGAGATGGCTCTTCACATCAGATGGCCAAAGTATTGGAGCTTCAGCTTCAACATCAGTACTTTCAGTGAATATTTTAGGATTGACCGGATTGATCTCCTTGCAGTCCAAGAGTTTTTTCAAACACCACAGTTCAAAAGCATCAATTCTTCACTGCTCAGTCTTCTTTTTGGTGCATCTCTCACATCCATACATGACTACTGGAAAAACCATAGCTTTGACTAGATGGACCTTTGTCAGCAAAGTAATGGGTCTGCTTTTTAAAATGCTGTCTAGGTTTCTCATGGCTTTCTTCCAAGGAGCAAGTGTCTTTTAACTTCATGGCTGCAGTTACCATCCACAGTGATTTTGGAGCCCAATAAAATAAAGTCTGTCACTATTTCCATTGTTTCCCCATCTGTTTGCCAAGATGTGATGGGACCAGATGCCATGATCTTAGTTTTTTTAATATTGAGTTTTAAGTTAGCCTTTTCACTCTCCTCTTTCACTTTCATCAAGAGGCTCTTTAGTTCTTCTTCGCTTTCTGCCATAAGGGTGGTATCATCAGCATATCTGAGGTTATTGATATTGCTCCTGGCAATTTTGATTCCAGCTTGTGATTCATCCAGCCTGGCATTTCGCATGATGTACTTTGCATATAAGTTAGATAAACCGGGTTACAATATAAAGCCTTGGCATATTCCTTTCCCAATTTTGAACCAGTCCATTGTTTCATGTCTAGTTCTAACTGTTGCTTCTTGACCTACATACAGGATTTGCAGGAGGCAGGTAAGATGGAAGTGAAAATGTATATGTATCCCAAATATCTATTGTCACCCTGCTTACTTAACTTATATGGAGAGTACATTATGCAAAATATCACAAGCTGGAATCAAGATTGCTGGGAGAAATATCAATTTCCTCAGATATGCTAATGATGCAACTTTAATGGCAGAAAGCAAAGAGGAACTAAAGAGTCTCTTGATGAAGGTGAAAGAGTGGAAAAGCTGTCTTAACACTCAACATTCAAGAAGAGATCATGGTGTCTAGTCCTATCACTTATGGCAAATAGATGAGGGAAAGTGGAAACAATGGCAGATTTTATTTTCTTGGGCTCCAAAATCACTGTGGACAGTGACTGTAGGCATGAAATCAAAAGATGCTTGCCCTTTGGAAGAAAAGCCATAAAAAACCTAGACAACATATTAAAAAGCAGAGACATTACTTTGCTGACAAAGGCCCATGTAGTCAAAACTATGGTTTTTTTTCAGTAGTCATGTACAGATGTGAGAGTTAGACCATAAACAAGGCTGAATGCTGAAAAATTGATGCTTTCTAACTGTGGTGTTGGAGAGGACTCTTGAAAGTCACTTGGACTGCAAGGAGATCAAACAAGTCAATCCTAAAGAAATCAACCCTGAATATTCATTGGAAGGACAGATGCTGACGCTGATGCTCTGATACTTTGGCCACCTGATGTGAAGAACTGACTCACTGGAGAAGACTCTGATGCAAGGAAAGATTGAGGGCAAGAGGAGAAGTGACAACAGAGGATGAGATGGTTGGATGGTCTCACCCACTCAATGGACATGAGCTTGAGCAAACTCCAGGAGATGATGAAGGAAAGGAAAGCCTGGCATGCTGCAGTCCATGGGGTCACAAAGAGTCATACAAAACTTAACGATTGAATAAAAACAACAAATCCCAAATACTAGCTCAAAAAAAGAGAGAATTTTAGTTAGAGAAACAACACAATTGATCTTTGAACAATGCAGGGGCTAGGGGTGACAACCTTACTCAGTTAAAAACCCATGCGTGACTTTATCATCTACATCCACCCACTCTCCAGTCTCAATTTTGATAGATAAAAACATACAATATTATTTTTTTCTTTTCCTCCCCACAACTTTATATTTATATGATACTAGTTAGAATGTCATATATCATGTAGTAAATTTAACATTATAAATAGCACACCACACTCAAAGCAAAACAATTATTAACCATTTACATATATAAAGCATATGTCCGTGTTGTTTTTCCTTTGTGAAAAAAGTTTCTTTATTTTTCAGAATATTTGATTATCCAAAAATCAAATACCTTCAGCAACTAGATACTGTAATGAGTCATTTTTGGAGATTGAATAAGGCATTTAGATTGTGTTTTGTATTTATATTTGTTTGAGTGTTTGTTTTAAAAAAGCTAATTTATAGCCATTATTTTTAGAATCAAAGTTAGAAAAATCTTGAAAAGTTCTACTGAAACAACTGTTGTGTTCCAAAGTGATAATAAGATGGTCTTCAGAACTGAAGATCTGTACCAGTAACATTAGCCTATTTTCCAAAAAAAAATCTTTCAGTAAAAGACTACAAAAAAATATTAGTAGAAAGGAAAATACCTAATTTCCACCCTCTGATGTAGTCTTACTCTTCATATAAAGAGCACAAAGATGACTCTTTTTATCACCACAAGAGAATTCTCATCATATCTCTCATGAGAAGGTAAATGTCAGTTGTACTCACCCCTGAATTGTATATTTTGGCTCCCTTTGTTAATCAACACTGAAATTCCTATTGATGTGGTACTATAGAAAAAAGTGGTTAAACTAGGGAAAATATTAGCAAATTGGAAATCCCCAATATATTTGCAATATGTTTAAATTTCTCACCAGAGACTTATGTGAAATTCATGTTGTTATAATTTACTTTTATGTTCTTGTTTCTATTCATCCCCTATTGACCAATTGATATTTCTCAGTTATTGAAAGGCTTTGTTCCTCCTCACACTCAAAACACCAGAAGAAAACAAATAGCTATTGTTCTTGCCTTTCTACCCAACAGAACGTATTCACTTCTTTTTAGAGATCTTGTTCCTACTTGCTAACTTTCTAACTAAATGGCATGTGGTTTTTGGTCACTGTATAACAGGGTTTATGTAAAGGTTAATGCCCAGTAGGATAAAGAGTTGAATGCTCACAATTTAACTCTAAGGACACAAACTCGGGAATATTATTAATGTTGTTAGATTTGCCATAACCCCAGTTGCTTTGTTTCATATATAAATCTTTTCAATGATCTCTAAAATCTGTCTTAATACAATGCATTCATTATGTGCTTATTTCAATAATTTGCTTTATGGCTTCTGAAATATTGCATGTTTTCAAATACAATAAAATTCAAAAGCATGACTTTTCTTATTATCTAAAACTAGTGAAACAACTACCTTTACAATTCTAATTGCTTATTGTTCCAAATTACATGTCCTACATTCTACTTAGGCAGCTAACACTTGACAGGAAATATTAAAGTCAAAATCATAAATTCTTAACTTTTAATATATATGAGTAGTAACAAACTAGTACAAGCATGTACAAGGACAAATCTTGGCTGTATTTTCTACTGTTCACATGTTCCTATAGCACCTAAGAAAATAAGGTAACCTATCTGAACTTAGTTCCTGTTAAATAATGCATGAAGAAAAATTCTGTATCAGTCTCAAAGAATGAAGCCAAGGTGGAGTGACTATATATAAATGTGTCTTCAATATCTAGAAATAATTGAATAAAATTTTCTTACTTTTCTTCTCCTTTAGTTCAGATTTATTTGAAAGAGAAATGAGTTGACTAAACTAGGAATTATATAGTGAAAAACAATTATGTAAAACATATTCTTCTTTATGATGTTGGTTAGCTACTGTTAGTTCATCATATATTACCTCTAGCATGTATGTATCAATTATTGCACTGACATTCCCACCAGATGGCAATGTTAAGATTTAAGTGGTTAGAACAGGGACTTCCCTGGAGGTTCAGTGGTTAAAGGTCTGTTCTTCCACTCCAGGGGGTGCAGGTTTGATCTCTGGTCAGGGAGTTAAGATCTTACATACTGTGTGATATGGCACCCCCTAATTTTTTTTTTAAATATTTAAGTTGTAATTTGACCAATTATAAACATGTATTTATAGGGAAAATTATTTCTGAATAAAATTGAATATTTCTTAATAAAATTCATTTCAATCTCCCTCTGTTGAATTCACACATGTATACATCATTTTAAAAATAAGTTTGACATTAACTTCGAAGAAAGTGATGGCTGTCATACTAAGGGAATCACTTAATTTCATTGTTACTGGTAGTCAGAAAAGCATCTTTTAAACTAACTCTTGAAAGCATTATGAAATGCTGAATATAAAGTAAGATTTACCTACAGTCTTATAATATTTAATAAAATCGAACCATAGGTGCTATTTAGAGATTGCTTAAGGATATCATAAATAGGGAAACAAGGAAAATTCCCTGTGCTGTTTATATTAATGTCTAGAATATCATTGAAAAAGTGGAATGTAAGGAAAAGAGGATTACTTATCTTACACAAAACAAAAGTCAAGAAAAAACAAAGAGTAGAGAGTTACAGCTGCTCAAGTCTTTGCACTGGCATGCTTCTCAAAGTCTATTTCTCTGGCCAGCAGAAAAATTCCCCAACTTAAAAATAATATAGTTCTTGTTTCTTTGTTGTTTTGAGATTTTTTTAATTCCTTGTTTTTATTTAGCAACTTGATCTTTAGATAGGATTACAGTTTATACCAGTCCTTCTCCAAGAGTGGATCTGCAGACTGTGGTTGGTTCATAAACTATGTATGACTGATCAGTGACAAAATCATTGAGAAATTTACAGTAAATATTCATGGCAATGTGGCATGGTAATTTTTGTCTACTAAATCTAAGAGTTAAAAATGGAGCATTATTTTGTATTTCTCTTTTTCAGTAATTCATTTTAGTAATTTAATTTTGTATTTTACAAAATTATTAATCCAGAACAGATTAGTAGAGGGAGTGGGTGAGACTAGTCTTCTACTCCAGATGGTCTGAAAGACACTGGCTTATACCTTACATAGATATCTTTAGAGTGATTCCAGGTCTTTCTTCTTTACAGCTATGACTATGATGCAGAATTTCTTTCTTTGGGTACCACAACTTTTCCTTTCTGTTTGTCTAATATTGAACAGGTAAGTAGATCATATTTTACACTGAAGTCATACAGCTAACGGTGAGGTTTTATATTAGCCTGTGCCTTTTTCATTTCCTGGTCACTTAAAATCAAACTTCTTGGATATTAAGAGTAGACAGAAGTCATATTAAATTAGATAATAAACCTAAGATGTAACCATCAAGAAGCATTTATTAAGCATCTATTTAATATTCTACAATTCTCGGTCTTCAAAAGACTTGGAAACCCTGTTTGGGATTAAGATAAATCCATTGGAAACAATAAGAGGTGGTGGAGGAATTCAGGGGGAAAGCTTCTTTATCTGCATAACCAGGTAATGCCTCTACTTCACATGAATGTGAGTTCGTGTATATGACCTCCTGTTCAATGTTAGTATACAGTAGGTGCTCACTACTATTTTTGTTTTATTGTTTTAAAAAAGGAAACTGGTCAGGGAATTTTTTTAAAGGGATAAATAAAATTAAATTCATACAAGCAAAAAAGGAAAATTCTATACAAAAGATTTTGCATTTGCAAAGATATTCTTTGATACTGTTAAAATTCATGTAGGAGAACAGAGGTGAATAAACCCCAGCATGAAGATAGAGCTCCACAGGTGATATTTTGTTTACTGTGATCTGTAACCTCTGGTCTCTAATACTAAATTTTCAGCTACCTCTGTGATCAAGCTAATGTATACACGAACGCAGATTTCACTATTTCTATTTACCTATCTTTGCAATAAAAACATTTAGATTGATACATTAGAATAAGATTGGGCAATTATTCTCATTCTCCTTGAATAAGAAAGGGTAATGATGTTTTTTTCAAAAATAAAACTACTGATGTAAGTGATGACACAAGTAACCCAATCATTTGTTTCCTTCCAGTTAGTTTAACCAAAGTGGAAACTGTGAAATAGAGCATAAATAGTAATCATTATTTCCTGCCTTTCAGCCTTTCCCCATCCTTCTGCCTGTAAGTCAGCAAAGTTCTAAGGCTTTCTGAACTTTCATCTTTTTCCTAGCTTTGTAACTTGAGCTTGATTGCTCCCTCTCTGCTGTGGAAGAAAACCATATCTGTAATCTTTAAAAAAAAAAAGAGGTTATAAAAGTTTAAAATAAAATCTTACTTTGAGTGACTTGAATCATGAAAAAAAATGTAAAGTCTAATTTGTTTCTATTTATCCTTCCTTTTCATATTTTTTTCTGATAGAGTACATCTTTGCACCTGAGTTTATTTCCCATAGGTAAACCAGCCAGGCATTGGCTCTGTACAAGATTTTCCTTTAAAAGCTGACAGGAGTTTCCACTACAAATAGATGCTTGTAATTGGATCTCTCTGCTTTACTAATAGTGATTCCAGATGGCTGCTTCTAGAGGAAGCAAGAATTTCTGACTCCAAAATGATGTGGTAACAGAAACCTCCTCCCAACTGCTCTTTAGTGGAAGAAACTTACGCTTTAAACTTCTTGATTGATCAAGGCTTATGAGAAAACTTCTGGTGTTAGGTAGATTCCTTTGTGGGAGCACTGTAGCTGGGCTCTTGCTGATGCAAAAAGCTCCATGAGAAAAATACTGACTGTATTTTTTCTCTCAGCACCACAGATGATTGTTAACTGTCAATCTTTATGTGTTCATAGATGAATGAATAACATGAAGTTCAATTCATGAAGTCAGCACATGGAGCTCTAAAGAAAGTTAGGCAAAGTTACCAAAGACATAAACACGTAACAGCAAAGGAAGTGAGAGGTGGAGATCAAAGCCCTGGTATAAATTTGATACCAGTTCCTGTTATTTCCTAAACTATTGCATAGAAAATACTGCCACAAAGTTTCTCATTTAAGGCTTATAAAAAACCTGTAAGGTTGGAAATACAGGTATTTTACCCCTATTTTATAGATGAAGAAACAGAGTCTCTGAGAGGTTAGATGACTGACTGGTGGTGACCAAGGCACGAGCACATATCTATATGTTTCTCTTCTGAGGCTCTTTCCTGAACACTAGGCTGCCTCACTACATTAGAACCAAAGGAGAGATGAACAGAGAAAAAAAAACTAGTAAAAACAGTTGTGACCAAATAATAATAAAGCTACATATAGTTTTTTTTTGCATTAAATTTAGTGGTCTAAAACTTCCTATTCTCTATGAAGACCTATTCTGAAAACCCACTGTCTGTCTTTTGCTATGACCATAATAATTTGGTTTTTGTAAAAACAGACTCCTATAGTGATAAGGTACAGCAATGAGCAGAGAAAAGAAGAGGACCAGTAAAGAGAGCATTAAGGAATGGGATTATTCATGGTCTACATGTGGATCCCCATAGGGGTATCTTCTGAGAGAATACATAAAGCAAAACAGAATTGTCTCACTAAGGGAAGGGAAGCTGAAACATTACACACAGACTCTTGTCTCTTGTTGGCTGAGGGTTGCTCATGAGCCATTAAGAGGTCTGGGTCCACACTGCTTCATACAGGCTCAGAAGAGAGAGAAAGCCCTCACAATGAGAGACACATAAAAAGCCACAGTGGATAGCGGCTCCAGAGAAATATGGAAATATGGACAGGGTACCAACAAGCATCTGCTAAAATGACTTGGGAGGAAATTGACACTAAAGGTTCTTATGGCTGCACAACAGACTGAACCCAGTACTGAGGCAAAGAAGTCTATTTTTCCCCTTGCCTAAACATTGGTCATTGGAATACACATGCATATTGTGTGTGTGTGTATGAAAGTAGATTGTTTTAATTTTTCTTTCTTTTCTATTCATTTCCTGAATTTCTTACAATGTAATGTACTATTTTTATAGTTAGGAAAAGATTCTTCAATCAAAATTAGTAATATATTTCATATATATAAATGTCATCTAACATTTAGATCACCTAACATCATCTCTGAACATTTTGCTTACATATCTGTATCTCTTATTTGAGTAACATCATTTGAAAAAGTTCTACTGCTGTAATTTGTCAGATAAGTCCATATTCATTATGTTTGCCCTGCCTTATTCTTATGAACTTAACCTTTTCTTTTCCAGGCCAAACAAATGCATTCAGTGTTTCTCCTGTAGAAGTTTGTTTTCTTTGCTACTGGACTTTTTAAAAACCTTTAAATCATTTTTCCAGATTTGTAATCACAAGTAAATACAGAGTTACAAGTACGGGCTCATTAAAGCCTCATAATTGTGTTTTGTTTAAATGATAACTTGTTTAACTTTTCCCCCTCAATATATAAATGAACTAACCACAATGTAATTTATTATTATCTCTTTCATAAACCACAAGTGGTCTTAGCTTATTAATTCCATACTTAAATAAAACAAGCAAAAGCAGTGTAGTATGATGTCAAGTGCAATGAACTCAATCAGGAACTCAGCTTCCAGTGAAAGCAGCATTAACTCATATAAATGGGATCAGTAGATATGTAATAGCTTATCTCTTAGGGTAATGCTATACAATGCACTCACCGCAGTTTTTTCCTAAGTGCTTTTAACTTCAAGGACATCTAGGAGATAAAGCAGAATTTTTCATAAAATATCTAGATAACATAGCATGGTCACATCAGCTTATAAAATGTTTAGAACTCATGAAATACATAAATACTACCATATTAAATAGGCCATAGTGTGAGCACTAACCATACTTTCAGTTTCATTCTGCTAAAACAGTTGCAGGCCATTCTTTCCACATAAGTCTCCATGCCTTATACCATGTAATACAGTCACCATGGTCTCAACTAAATGGAATTGAAAACAGTGCCTGACTACAGGCAGCTATTTTTAGGTGCTGGTGGAAGTCCTATAAAGATAATGATTAATTGATTAAAATTTTTTTTTTTATTTTTTATCTTATAATTTTGTAAATTATGCACATACACATGTGCATGCGCACACACAGAGGCCTATGGATATCATAGAAAATGAAAAATACTTAAGACAGAGACAGTAAGCAGATGCAACAAAGGAGTAAAAGCCATGATGAAACAGAAGCCGCAATATGGACACAAAATAGATACAAACACAGAGAGAAGTAAAGACAGAAAAGCAAAAGTCCAGAATGGCAAAATTCTACAGAGACTATTGGATCAGTGGGGTTATTATTGTATCCAGAATAAGATTACATTTTTCTCTGGAATGGGATGACTTAAGTGCTGAGTTAAGAAGTGTCCTTGAGTAACTGATAAACCAATTCACATCATCACCTTAGGAAGAAGCTATTTCTTGAAATCCAAGAGCATTCAATTAATTTAGCTGTAGAGTTATACAACTAATAAGGGATACTAAGGGTCAGAAAATAACCCTAATATGATGAAGAAAGACGTGAGTATATATAATTTCATTTTATTTAAAAAAATGTATCTCTATGCTAAAATTCAACAAAAGTCCATTTTTAATACTGATGTTTAGATATAAGACTGCACTTACTTGTAGACTTAAGTTGGAAATGTGGGGACTTACAAGGTGGATTTGACCCTCGATTAAATTCTTTTGACATCACAACAAAAAAGTACAAAAGAAGGTATGCCTCTATTTGTAGAATTGCAATTTTAAGATATGAGTTATGTTCTAAAAGTTCACAAGATCATATTGTCCCTGAAAGTTGAAAGTGTTGGTCGCTCAGTCATGTCCGACTTTGAGAGCCCATGGACTGTAGCCCGCCAGGTTCTTCTGTCCATGGAATTCTCCAGGCAAGAATACTGGGAATATGTTGCCATTTCCTCCTCCAGGGGACCTTCCTAACCCAGGGACTGAACCTGGCCTCCTGCATTGCAGGCAGATTCTTTACTGTCTGAGCTACCAGGGAAGAGCCACATATTGTCCCTAGCTAGGTACAAATGCATGCTCCTAAACTTTTGTTTTTTGATAAATCTTCTTTTCTCAGTATTTTGTTGTTGTTGTTGTTTAGTTGCTAAGTAATGTCTGACTCTTTTGCAACCCCATGCATTATAGCCTTCCAGGCTCTTCCGTCCATGGGATTTCCCAGGAAAGAATATTGGAGTGGGTTGCCATTTGCTTCTCCAAAGGATCTTCCCAACCCAGGGATCAAACTCACGACTCCTGCATTGGCAGGTTGGTTCTTCACCACTGAGCCACCAAGGAAGCCCTTTTCTCAGTATACAGATGTAGTTAATGCACTAATTTTGGTGCAGGGGTTTTGATTTCTGTCTGCATATCTCTTGATATTTTTCTCTGTTTCTGTATTTAAGGTTCTTTCACTCTCATTATTGATAAATCAGATTCTAATAAATATCTCAATCTCTGGTTTAACATATTTAAAATTTTTTTTTTCCTTTTTTCCTCTATCTTTATCTCTTTGTTGTCCTTAAAAAAAAAAAAACAGGTAAAATACAGAATTGGAGAGAAATACTAAACAGAATGTTATGTTTACTTCTTGACTTTGACATTCACATAGTAGAAAGTAATAGCATTGACACTGACTCATACTGAGAGAGAAGTTTGGAACTTATTCTCACATGTACAGAATGATGCACATGTATATTTAACTTGAGGACTTAAAGCAAAGGGTAACAGAAAACAATGTAACAATGATTGCTTTGCTTTTGAAATATAATAAGTAGCAAGGAGAATGTAATGATGGTCTTTTTATTTTCAGAACATCTTTAATACTGTAGAAATAATTTTATGTTTCCTTTTCCACCTCACACATGTTATGAAATACAGGATGTCACTGTTAAATTTCAGAAATGAGTGATATGAGGTCACTAAGAAAAGGAGTGGATGCGCCAGGAATAAAATTGCTTAACACTTCATACCTCCTTCCTTCCTTCCTTTATGCCTACCAATATAATATTTTTTTTTCTTAATCTCTGGGAGAACCACTGGTTTTGCTGCAAGAAAAATGAATCCAGATAGAGATGATTGTTCTAACTCTTTATTATGCTTTAACAATGAATAGTATTTTCCTTTGTGTAACAGGAATTGATTACAATGATAACAATTGTTTGTATATATCTATTTGGAAAATGTCTTTTGGTTGACTCCTATGAAGTGTTGCTTTTAATTCTGACTCATAATCATACACGAAAGAAGCTATTATCTAACCCTTGTTCTAATACAATCATCTGAGACTAAGACTAATAAAAAAAGAAAGAAATTTTCACTGAATTGCTAATATATGCCAAATATTTTCTCAAAGTAATTTACTATTTAACTGCTTATTCATGCTATGATAAATGTACTCTTTTTCTCACTTTTCCAGTTCACAAGTTGGAGATTCAGTTGTTCCAGGGAACTGCCTAGCCACTGTTCAAAGGAGTGTGCACAACAGTACGATGTCTTCTCAAAAAAAGAGGTTTGTTTTTGTTTTTAGTGAATTAAGGCAATTTTGTTTTAGTAAATTAAGGCAAATTAAACCGCTCTGATTTTTTTCCACTTTAACTATAATTTATAAATTTTCTTAAACAACTGGCTGGATATTCTAAACTTATATGAACATCTTTGCATTTGATTATTAAACAGGGCAATCCATTTGACATGGCCTCCCTTACCATTCACTCAAGTCAGAGCTCATGAATCGACAACATTTATAGCATTTGAGAGCAAATATAAGAAAAGATAGACTGGTCATGAACTTTATTTTAAATCAGAGTAGATAGTTTTATGTCCTTGGACAAAAAAAAAAACAACTCTCATATGCTCTTATAAGAACTATGTAGAGGTTGAGTCAAATTCTCGTAATTTTTTTTCTTTTTTTTTAAGGGTTATTTTATTTTATTTTTTTATTAAATTAATTTATTTATTTTAATTGGAGGCTAATTACTTTACAATATTGTAGTGGTAATTTTTTTTTTCTTTAACCAACTTAGTTTGGATAAGCAAGCACTGTTTCCAAAGGTTTATTTTTTATTTTTATTTATTTACTGTTTGCTTGTTATGATTTTACACAACTATTTATAGAACAATTTGGAATAATTAAATCAAAACCAGAGATGAAGTTTCAGATGACTTTAATTTCCCTCTGATTCCCAATTGAAACATGATGTTTTGAGGAAGCAGCCAAGAAAGGCACATGTTCTTCTGGGTAGCTGACTTGGAAAATGATCTTAAGAATAGACTAAGAATTTGGTAAAAGAGGAACAAAAGTAGGACATGTATAATCCTAAGAGATGAGATTCTCATTATCTTGCCTTCTCTGGCTAATTTTTTTCAGTATCTCTTGGACATGAACAATCCTTGTGAATAATTCATCCATATCACCTGAAATTATAGCCAGGTGCACGCATTCATTTAATCTATATTTGTTCCTGGGGTATTTCAAGAAGAAATTTAAAATAAGCAATGTAGCATTGTCAAAGTTTGATTCTTTCAACATTTAAATCATTATTGAGCACCTTGTTTGTGCTATGGACTGTCAAAAAGACACTGGGAATATGATGGTGTCTTAGTAGTCTATTTAAGCTGGTTATAACAAAACCCTACAGACTTGGTGGCTTATAAACAACACAAATTTATTTCTCACAGTCTTGAAAACTGGAAACTCCAAGATTATGGCTGGAAGATTCAGTGTCTGGTGAAGACCTTCTTCAAATTAGAGACTGCTGATTTCTTTCTGTGCCTTCTCTGTGACAGGATCAGCTAGATCTCTGGAGCCTTTGTAAAAGGTCGTTTGTTAAATCCATGAAGCCTCTACCCTAATTACCTCTCAAAGGCTCTAGTTCATAATACTTTCACATAGAACATTAAAATTTCAACATATAAATATTCAAATATTCAAACATATACAAATATTCATCCCATGGCAAATGGTGACTAAAACTAGAATATTCCTCTTTGATAGATTTTACAACCTAGAAGGAATGATGAACATATACAATAATAACACAAGTGAATGAAAAAATGTAAATAGAGCAAATGAAAAAAGAAGTGTTATGTGGAAATTTCTATAAAAGAATTTGGCCTTTTAGAAAGATCAGGGAAGGCTTCCATGGAGAAAAGATTATTGTGCTGAAGAAACTGAAAATGGAGAAGGGTTAAATAGATAAAGAGAGAAGATAGATCCTTGCTACAATGAAGGGAAAAAAAAAAAATCCTGTGGTGACAGAGAACAAGATAAAGAGAAGGTGCAGAAAGTCCCACATGCCTGGAGAACAAAGATAGAGGCAGACTGTGGTGTGAGATAAGACTAAAGAGGTAGACAGGCCAATACCATGCAGGGCCTGGTGGTCTGTGAGGAGAAGTTTTGACTTTATCCTAAGAGAAATGGAAAAGTTTGCTTTTTCAGAGATGTGATATTAAATGTGCTTTAAAAAAAAATCACTCTGGTAAAATCTTCAAGAGTTAATTATAGAGTATCTAGAGTAGTAAAAGGTATACTAGTTAAATGGTGATTGTAACTGAGCAAGGAATTTATTACAGTATATTAAATGACTGGTGGTGGTAGAAATGGAGAGAATATGCTGATGTAACTTGGTGTTGGGTTGAATGAGAAACCTGAGGGACAGGCACCTGTCAGGACTGTCAGACTGACTCTTGAGTCTTCTGACTTCTGGAAAAGGGTAGATGGTGAAGCCAATCACTGAGAAAAGGGATACTAGAAGAGGACCAGGGATGAATAGATAAGTTTGGTTTGGGATACATTGAGTTTGAGATGCATTAAAGAAACACTCAAGAGATCTCAATAAGCATTAGGTATATGAATCTAGAGTTTAGAGGAATAGATGTTTATAGAAATATAAATGTATAAGTTATCTGCTTAAAATGTTGACTGAACCTAGAGTTGCAAGAGAAATTTACTTAGAGAATGAGAAGAGGAGCAAAGGTAGGCTTAGAAGTAAATATATCTTCAAAACTTACCATAGATCCTAAGATGGTGAGAACTTGGGCAAATCACTTCTTTCTTTCTATTCTTTTTTGAACTTTATTTTCCTTACCTGAAAATGAGTATCTTCCTAGGATTGTTTTTAGATTAATTAAGTCAGCATATGAAGTAGCATCCATGTGGCTTGTAAATAAAAGTTTAATAAATGGTAGAATGAGGATGCTGCTGATAGCAATTGGTGGTGGCAGTGCTGAGTTTATTTCCACTTACAAGATAGTTACACATAAAAGCAACAAGAACTTTTTGGTTAAAGTGCTAATCCTTTGAGTTAAAATCTTTCTGAAAACTTTTTAGACAGTTCATTAAATGTTTTTAAACAAAGAAAACTGAAAATCATTTAACTTTTCATTGATGACACAAGATGACCACTTGAATGCTATTTCTTTTTAATGGGCCATCATATTTTCAAAGGTAAAATATTTAAGCCCTAATACTAATCAGGTGATACTAGTGATAAAGAACCCATATGCCAATGCAGGAGATGTAAGAAATGTGGGTTCAATCCCTGGGTTTGGAAGACCCCCTGGAATAGGAACTGGTAACCTGCTCCAGTATTCTTGCCTGGAAAATTTCATGGATAGAGAAGCCTGGAGGCCTACAGTCCATGGGGCCACAGAGTTGGACACGACTGAGTGACTGAGCACTAATACTAGTTAGAACCAAATTTCTATATTGATTTACATATCTTAGCAGCCTTAGTATTCTGTCATGACCACTCCTAAGATTTTTCTTTAAATCTGCTTAAAATCAGATAACCAAGTTTATTAAATTATTGACTAAAAAGAATGTAGATAAAGTACAACTTCATGGACTCTAGAAAAAGTGCATGGATTTTATGACTTTTATTGAGATAGATGAGGAAACATAATTGCTTCCTTCCTGATTGTTTGCTATCTTTCAGATGGCTGAGATTGCTGGATGGTATATATATATATGTGGGTGGCCTGTATGTTAATTCACATAGATATATTAAATCATTTTTCTTAATTAAAAATTCTCTTTACTTGAAATTATATGTGGATATATATGTTATATATTTAGTTGAATTCACTTCTTTAATACATTTTTTCATATCGATAGAGTAACTATCTTCATATATTACCTCAGTTCAAACTCAAGAAGACATGAAACGTTTAGCAGAAAAACACGCATACATTATATCCATGTCTAGTTTTCTCAACAAAACAAAATAAAATGCAGTTAGAGATGAAAAATGTGGAGCATGGAAGAATATCCTATCCAATATTAAAAGCAATTTTATGATATAATCCCATTTATGAAATGTTACGGTTATGGGTGGGGGAGGAAGGTAGGTAGTGCAGAAAAAGATTAAGAAACAATTCATCAAAATACCAATGGTAGTTATCCCAGGGTGGTAGAATTTCAGATTCTCCATTTGTTATAATATTAATACTTTTATACTTATTCAGTTTATTTAAGATGGGCAATTTATTTAAGATCAGCAAAATTGGATGAGAAGGCAAAACAAGATTTTAGAAAGAACTGTAGATTTATAAAGTGTTTAGTGAGCAAGAGTTGATACTTAGAAATTAATAATCAAATACTCATTTTTATTATTTAGAGAATGTCACTCATTATATGTATTTTTCTTTTATTATATATTTTTTCAAAGTAAAACATATGCAAGGTTTAAAATGAAATAGTTTGGAAGGAAAATAAAAATCAACATTATATTGCTTCACTCTCATGACAAGAGGCAACTACCTTCTACTCTTTTACATGTTTCTACTATTTGTTACCTTCAGACCTCTAAATCATATGTTTTTACTATACTGGTTTATGTATCATGTGGACATTGTCCTATGATAAGTGGGAATTTGATTCCGTCAAAGTATACCACATTCTCTTTTTCATCTGGCCAGTATTATTATTATTATATTTTTTATTTACCTTGTTTTTTTATAAATTTAAGTAACTTGTTTAAACCTTTCTTCCTTGTTACATAAACAAGGTATCTCCCATTATAGGATGAAACTATTAATACTGTTGCCTATCCTTTGTTCTATTTCCCACATCTACTTCACCTCCAAATCTCTTAATTTTACAATGTCAAGTTTCAAAAGATTTAAATGCATTGTAAATCACATCAATTATTTCTTATGCTTTGTCTATGAAAGAAAATGAAAGTGAAGTCGCTCAGTTGTGTCCGACTCTTTGCGACCCCATGAACTGTAGCCTACCAGGATCCTCCGTCCATGGAATTCTTCAGGCAAGAATACTGGAGTGGGTTGCCATTTCCTTCTCCAGGGGATCTTCCTGACCCAGGGATCGAACCCGGGTCTCCTGCATTGTAGGCAGACGCTTTACTGTCTGAGCCACCAGGGAAGTCAAATGCTTTTCTATAGGCTGACTCAAATACAGAAACAAATGAAAAATGTCAAAGTTCTTAAAGCTATTTATTAGTTATCTATTGAAAGTGAAAGTGAAGTCGCTCAGTAGTGTCCGACTCTTTGAGACCCCATGGACTGTAGCCTACCAGGCTCCTCTGTCCATGGGATTTTCCAGGCAAGAATACTGGAATGGATTGCCATTTCCTTCTCCAGGGAGTCTTCCTGACCCAGGGAACGAACCCGGGTCTTCTGCATTGTAGACAGACGCTTTACCTTCTGAGCCAACAGGGAAGATCCAGTTAGTTATCTATTCCTGTGTAACAAATTATCACAAACCTAATGACTAAAATAACACAGTAGTCTCACAGTTTCTGTGGGTCAGGAGTTTGGGCACAGATTATCTGGGTTCTAGGCTGCAGTGTCTCACGTGGCTACAGTCAAGTTATTAGCCAAGATTCTGGAGATCCAGCTTCCAAGTTCACATGGTTGTTGGTAGAATTCTGTTCTTTGCAGGTTTTAGGGCTGAGAGTCTCAGTTTCTTGCTAGGGTTTGACCAATGACTACCCTTAGTTGCTCATGGTACGGGCCTCTCGGTAGAGCAGCTTACATCATCAAAGCCAGGATGAGAGAGAGAAGGTTAGCAAGACATACCTTACAATGTTCTATAATGCAACCATGCGAATGACATCCTGTTACTTTTGCCCCTTTGTTATTAGTTAGAAGCAAGTCACAGAACTTGATTCAAGGGGATAGTTTTACACAAGACCATGAGTACCAGAAGGCAAGGATAATTTTGGAGTCTCTTCGAGTTTTTCCACCACAAGCTATAATATATAATTTTGTTCTCTGCAGCATCTACTAATTTGATAATGTCCCTTTGTTTTATAATTTTTTCCAAAGTTTATCATTCTTTTATCCTTTTGTGTGTACTATCTTTATTCTTCTCCCCAAAATGTGATGTCCAGTCAAATTTTGTTTTGGGTTTTGATTTCCAGAGATCTTCCTGAGGACCTCTACTTCTTGTTCCTATTTGGACTAGGCAATCACTAGGCTTGCTGCAGCAAACTAGGCTTGTATTCACTATTTTTCTATGTCAATTCCATCTTTAACTTTTGCTACAATCCCTCTTTAATCTAGATATCTTCAGTCTATAAGTATATTTTGGTTGCTACCAGGTGGCCAGGTACTGTCCTAAGCTCTTGGTATCCAGTAGTGGAAAGTGAAAGTAAAGATTCCTGTACTTGTAGAACTTATATTCTTTTAGAGGGAGATGGAAAATATAAAAATAAATGAGAAGAATAAATAGCTTGTCTGATGTTGATAGATATTTTGAAGGAAAATAAAGAAGTAGAAGGATAAGAAGGATAAGGATTACCTGTGCATCGGGAAGTGTTAGAAAGGTAGCCAGATAAATTTTAAACTCAGTGAGTAGAGAAGATCTCTCTGAGAAAAGGGTATTTGAACACAGACCTGAAGGAAGTGAGGGAATGAGCCATATGTGTATCTTGGAAAGCTCTCTAAGCAAAGTGACTCATGATACAAGGAGGCCCTACATTGAGTTAATGGTGCTATGTACCATGCCACACTGCCATCTCCATCAAAATGATAGGCTCAGGAATTACTGTCTGAGCCAAAGAAACCACTAAGTGTCTTTGTGGGAAAACTCTGCAGAATGGAGATGTTCTGTACTAGGATGGGACTTACCCAATCAGATCTTCTAAGGGAGAGTCTGACCATGGCACACACAAAGAATGATTGAAGAGTTGGGTGGTTGAGAGGGAGCCAGCAGAGGCCAGGAGGAAGCAGCACTAGTGTTAAAGTAGAAGCGAAGCAGTGGAGGAGCGAAAAGTTGAAAAATAAGCAGAACGGGGAGAAGCAGAGACAATAAAAATCTGAAACTAGAAGATGCTGAACTCCCAAGTTGCTTATAGTAGAGTAGCTAGGACAATTTGAAAGTGAAAATGTTAGTCGTTCAATCATGTCCAATTCTTTGCAACCCCATGGACTGTATAGCCCACTAGGCTCCTCTGTCCATGGAACTCTCCAGGCAAGAATACTGGAGTGAGTAGCCGTTCCCTTCTCCAGGGGATCTTCCTGACCCAGGGATTGAACCCGGCTCTTTGCAGGCAGAGTCTTTACCATCTGAGCCACCAGGCATGAACAGTGTCCAAATCTCCCCAACTTCTGACAGATTTGTTTCCTCTATTTCTTCTGGTTTTTTGCCATAAAACTCTATTTCCTGAGGTAACTGAAGCTGTCTACACCTTGCGAATGAAGAGAATCACTAACAACAAATCAGTTCTTTCTGCTTTCCTTAATTGGCTGGGTTCTTTATTCAATTATTACTTTTTCTTTAATGCAACTTAAAAAGCTCAAAACAGGTTTGGAGTATATACATTTTTAGTCTAACTTGTAACCATCCACTTGCTTTTTCTATGTTGGGGGTATCTAAGAGGTGTTTCCCCTCAATCCCACCAAAGGATTTCTGTAGTCCCTCTATCAAAGTGAATTTTGGTTTTTCAAATTAATTTCTCAGGTTCTTGTCTACTCCCTTGTCTGTGCTTGTGATTGAGGTTGTGGATGTATGATGTCTGTAAATTTCTCCTAAACTCTTAGCAAACATGTTTCCCACCCTCCTTCATTTTATTACTGCCTTGAACCTCAATCCATGAGAGCAACTGTGGGAGATGAGTGTGCACCTCCACCTTGGGCAATTGTCACTATAACCTCCCTTCTCTCTTTCTCCATTAGAACTTCAAAGCATGCTGATAGTGAATTTTCTACTCCAGGAAACTAATGTACTTATAATATCTTGCAGCACAAATTAGACCAGTGAGTGTATGACTGCTGCACTTTAAATAGTCCATTGCTTAAAGACAGGAGTAATTACTGATTGCTAGCTATGAAACAATGCTTTACATTTGTACATTTAAATTGTTCCTTGTTCCAGTGGGATAAGTAGAATAAAATATCATTTCTTTTCCTGTTTTCTTGCTGGTAAATTTTTGGCTTTCATGTTACAATAGTTGGGGAATAAGTGCACCCCATAAAATGTGCTTAAGTGTGGTAATTCAACAGAAACATGCGTATTAGTTACTGAAGCTGGCTTTTAGCAGTCCACATTTTTCCTCATGAAAAGAACTGAATAAAATTATGATAATAGATTATAATCCATTCCACAATTATTCTGCTAAGCTTAGCCTCTGAAGTGCAAAAATGTCTATGAAATTTTAAAATATTTGAGGAATTGTTTTACTCATTTTGAAAGATTCTCTCATCCATGGTTTCTTTTTTTAAAAAAAGAATCTGGGTGATTATAAAGCAGCTTTTGCACTCATAAATTCCTTGATCTGTTAGTATTATGTTGTTAAAACTCTTGTTGCTGTTACTTTATGCCCTGGATTTTTGATAGTGATGAAATGACTTCCCTATTTGTTAATCCAAAATCTTGGATTCTCCAGAGCATTAACTTAAATCATTATTTCCATAGTTGTAGAATTTCTATTGTTATAGACAATGTCCTTGAAATTATATTAACTCACTATGTGAGAGTTATTGGCTCACAGGGGAGAAATTCTGTCAGGACCAAAGCCATATCCCAAGGACTATAAACCCTATTCTCACGTAAGCATATGTGAAGAAGTGGATAGGCAGAGGAGTAAGAGAATAGATGATAGATGGCCTAAATGAAGCTGAGTGCTTTAGAGTGATAGATTAATAATGTAAAACTATCTGTACTTGTTGAATCAATTGATTAGATCCCCCTGGTAATGCACTGAAGGTTTCTGATTAAATATTTGCATGGATCACTGTTTTGCACAATGGATAAAAACCGTTTCACAGAACTTCCTCTAACTTCAACGTGTCGTCTTATAAGCATGAAGTGGTGGGGCAAAAATATTTGATGGTCCCACACAAATCTCAGTCACACCCATGGATGACAACCCCAAGTGCAGGTCCCATAGAGATTGGCCAATAGCCTTTTGTTCCTATGGAAACACAAATTTAATATTGTTGAAATACCCAGGTTCTGCTGACTATTTGTTCTAGAAAGCACTTAACAACTATTTTTAAATGAAGAAATGTCTGATTCTGTGAGCTTATATGAACCAGTCAATTACACAGGCACCTGCAGAAATAGACAAGGTATTCCTAAAGGCAAGACAGAAATAGAGATAAAGGTTGGATGTACTGATAGAAGCAGCAGCCTGAGAAAGCTTTCCAAAATTTTGCCTGATTAGCCTTTTACCTGTTCTATATAAGCAATGTCAAGAGAAAGGTGAGATGAAATGTTCTGATCAGAAGAGACCATGTGAGCAAAGGTCCAGAGTAAAAGGAGAGCTCTAGTATTTTAAAACTACATAGTTTTTTCACTAAGGATAAGAACTTCCCTCACTATGGTATTATACCTTTCATATTATCTTAACTTCAAGTTATTTTCAGGGACTCAGGCAACACACAGAGAAAAATACATTGATTTGAACCTAAAATTTACAGATAATTCTGCCTTTAAAAATTCTTTGACATACACACACTACTATATATAAAATAAGTAACTAATAAGGACCTGCTGTATAACTCAATCCTCTGTAATGGCATATATGGGAAAAGAATCTAAAAAGAGTGGATATATGTATATGTATAACTGATCCACTTTACTGTACACCTGAAACTAACACATTTAAATCAATATATTCCAATAAAAAATATTTTTAAAAATACATGCCCATACAGGAGAGGAGACTATATTCAATATTCTGTGGTAAACAATAATGGAAAAGAATATGAATGCATATATATGTATAAATGAATCACTTTTCTGTCCAATAAAAATTAACATTGTAAGTCAACTATATTTCAGTAAAATTAATTTTTTTTAATGTGAAAAAAATCCTTTGATTTATATCTGAAAAATTTTTAATCTGAAAAAAGTTTATTTCTTGATCACCGCCCCCAAATCCACCACAGCCGGCCCCCCTTCAGTGCACACTTCTCTTGATCTTGTGTACCTGCTTCTGTGGTAACCTATTACCACACTTTACAGTCAATTTTCTGCTTTAGTGTTTACCAATCCTTGCTAACATTGCTAGAAATTTAGGGCAAGGTTTTTTGTTTTTTTTCTTTTTTTTTAATTTACTAGAGCTTATAAAAATATCACTCTACCGAAGTGAATTCAAAGGTTTGCCGAAAAAAATATCTGAGTAACTGGGCAAAATTTTAATAGTGCCTGGAGGAAATAAAACTTTATTATGTTGAAATAAGAGCAAATACCAAGCAAAGAAATAGTGCATAGTATAAACTGCTAAATAACTTGAAATGAACTTGGTAGTTAGCAAGGTAAGAAAGGTTTTTAACATTTTTAAATGAGTGGTTGAATGGAAGAGGAGAAGAGAATTCTATCTTTTATAATGTCGATGCTTGAAATCTATATATTAATAATACCTCTGATCTAGCCCACAAAACTTCTAGAGTTGTTAGAATATGGTCAATATTTTCTCAATTTATAAAGTAATAATTTAGCAACACAAATGACACAAAGTCAACCCAAATGTGACATGAAAATGGAAACCAGAATTGCATATTCGAATTTACCACAAATTTTCTTATATTTATTTTGTTTCCACTCCCACATTTTAAGTCAGTACCAATATACCAAATTAGAATAATAGTGTAAGAATGATCACCTGAAAGATTGTTCTTCCTTCTTCACTAATTATATTGTGTCTTTCCAGTTTTGTTAAGATACAATTGATGTATAACATTGTGTTATTTTGAGGTGCACAGCATAATTATATGATATATGTATATATTGGGAAATGACTATCACATAAGTTTGGATACTATCCCTCACTGGACATAATTACAAATTTTTTTATGTGATGAGAATTTTTAAAATTTATTCTCTCAGCAACTTTCAAATATACAACAGTATAGTCTGTGGGGTGCAAAGAATTGTACGTGACTGAGCGACTGAGCACACAGCACACATTGTTAACTAGAGTGACCATGCTCTTCATTCCCAGAAATTATTCATCTTATAACTGGAGGATTGTACCATTTGACCACCTTACACTCATTTGCTCCCCTCTCCCATTCCCAACCTGACAACCAACAATTCATTCTCTATTTCTATGAGTTTGTTTAAGATTCTGCATTTAAGTTAGAGACACAGTAATTGTCTTTTCTTTTAGACTTATTTCACTTAGCATAATACCCTCAAAATTCATTCATTTAGACACAAATGGCAGAATTTCCATCTTTTTGTATGGCTGGCTAATATTCTATTATACGTATATTCTGCATTTTCCTTCTTCATTCATCGACTATTGGACAAATAACATTGTATATTTGCATGCCTTGCCTATTGTACATAACGCTGTGATAAACATGGGAGTGCAGATATTTAAGATAGTGATTTTGTTTCCTTAATACACACACACACACACACTGAGAAGTAGAATTGCAGAATACTATGGTAGTTCTATTTTTCATATTTTAAGGAACTTCCATACTGGCTGCATCAATTTACAGTCCCACCAACAGTGCACAAGGGTTTCCATTTTCCTACATCTTTGCCAACACATGTTATCTGTTATCTTTTTGATGACGGTTGTTTAACAGGTATGAAGTAGTATTTCATTGTAATTTTGATTTGCATTTCCCTGATGATTAAGGATGTTGAGCATCTTTTCTAGTATCTGTTGGCCATTTGTATGCCTTCTTGGAGAAATGTCTATTTAGTTCTTCTGCCCATCTTTAGGTCAGATTGTTTTTGGGTATTTTTTGTTGAGTTGTATGAGTTCTGTATATATTTTGGACGTTAACCCCTTATCAGATATATAATTTGCAGGTATGTTCCCATTTCCTTAAGTCGTCTTTTCCTTTTATTAGTAGTTTCTTTTGCTGTGCAGCACTTTTTAAATCAATGTAGTACCACTTTTTTATTTTGCTTTTATTGCCTTATTTTTGGAGTCAAATGACAAAAGAAAAGAAAAACCAAGGAGTTTACCCCCTCTGTTTTATTCTAGGAGTTTTATTGTTTAGGCCTTACATTCAAGTCTTCAGTTCATTTTGAGTTGATTTTTGTGTATGGTATAAAATTCAGGTCCAGTATCATTCTTTGCATGTTGCTTTCCAGTTTTTCCACCACCATTTACTGAAGAGACTATCCTTTCCCCAGTGTATATTCTTGGCTCCCTTGCCATAAATTAGTTGACTATGTATGCATGGGTTTATTTTTGGGACCTGTGTTCTGTTTCCTTGATCTCATTGTATGTTTTTATGTCAAATACTGTTTTGATTACTATAGCTTTTTGATATAATTTGAAGTTAGTGAGGGTGAAACCCCCAGCTTTGTTTTCTTTCTCATAATTATATCATTGCATTGTGCAATTAATTAAATAGTAGAATTAATGAGAATATATTTTACTTTATGGCATTTCCCTTTAACATAAACAATATACAGGCCATCTGATATAAACAATTTTTTCTTGAGAAAATAATAGACTGGTGTAAAGAGAGGCTCTTGGATTTGTCAGCATTTCCAACAACAGAAAAATAAATTAACACCTAGGATATTCTTGAGCAAATGACTCCTGTAATCCTCTATCATAAGGACTCTAATTTTTAATATTTGATTTTGGTATGTGTTTATTACATCTTTTTGAATTATAATAACCCTAAGAGTTAAGTGAGTTGTTTTTTTTTTCTTTTTAAATTAGCAAGAAATTGAAAAACCTGTTGGAGGAAACTCAAAAGTTTAGTGATGGATCCAAAATTCACAACCAGCTTTACTTGGAAAAAGATCTAAATCTTTTCATTACATTACAATAAGTTTTAAAAATGAAAAATATGATGTATATATATTTGAGAAACATTTGTCTTAATGAGACTATGGTTGCAAAGAATTTGCTTAAAATTTTAGTGTATGTGTGCTGCATACTCAGTCGTGTCCAACTCTTGGCCACCCCATGGACTGTTACCCACCAGGCTCCTCTGTCCATGGGATTTCCCAGGCAAGAATACTGGAGTGGATTGCCGTTTCCTTGTCCAAGGGATATTCCCAGCCCAGGGATCAAAACTGCATCTTTACCAAATCCTGCATTGCACACGAATTCTTTACCACTGAGCCGCTAGGGAATCCCAAAATTTTAGGGTAGGGAGTCAGAAAAAAAAATTTAGTTACTTAGATGAAAAAAAAAAAAAGTAGATAGAAAATAAAGCTAGGAAAGAGGCTAGAAGTTTCACTATTTGGAAAAATCAAGGTGTTTCATACTTTCCTAGAATTCAGGACTTTATCTCACAATGATTGCTCCTTGGTCTTATCTCTCACATTCCAATAGTGAAAGAGGTTTTTCACATGCATTATCTTTGATTCTGCTATATTTGTGTATTTCTTACAAGTATATTTACGGGAAGAAAATCTTTCCCTCTTCTCTCTTAAGTTCTGAACCAAAGTAAGCTGACAAATGATAGTTTAACAGAATGAAAGAAACATGCTTTATTTTAAATGTTATATGTGCAGGAACTGCACAGGAGAAAAATGAAAGTCCCAAAATGCAGTTAGATTTGGGAGCTTACATACTATTTTATTTAACAAAGGGCAATAAATTGTGGGAAAGTGATCAAAGGGAAAAAGATTTTGGGCTTCTAAGACTGGTAAATTGTAAGAAAGTAAATATATGGGGAAAGCTAATGGTAGATTAAGATTATTTAGTAAAGTTTTTAATTCATACTCCTCTTGGTTCCAACTCCACCTCTGATGATGTGTTGTTTTCCTATTTTTATGCGGTTTCTTTTCACACCTTCACAAGTGGAATTTAGTATCTGCTTTTAGGCAGATGGGTAGGATAGAGATCTCTTCCTCTGTCTATTCTCAACTGCCTTTAGCTCAAAATAATCCTTATGACAAAATTGCATCTTTTAGGATAGCATATTCAGATCCCCTTCATACCTAAATTTCCACATGAAGTTCAGATACAGTAATATTTTCTTATAAATCTACTCCGTCCCCAAATATTAAACTCAGATGATGTTCTTTTTCCAGCTTGACTTTGCAACATTCACTTCAAGAAACCTTATTATGTTTTTAGTTGAAAAGTCCTTTTTATTCCTGGATTGAAGGCAAAGGTTTGGGTAATAGTGACTATATGTTCTAAAAGAAAAAGGATTATAATTGAAGGCTTGGTTCACAAAGTCTGAACTATTTATATATGTTCCTTTATAGAAAAAGTTTGCCAGCCTTTTGAGATTGGATTCACTCAAATGAGGTTTTCTCTTTGGAATTCTGAATTCAGAATTCAGAATTGTTAAAAACAGTAATAAGCACAAAAACTTACATTAATCTCTCTTTCCTGAATTTAAGTAGCATCTTAGAACTTGGCATGCTTTTGGCATTGGGATATTTGTGTGTTGTAGTGTGAGTATGTATATGTGCATGTGTCTATAAAATATAATCTCATTTTAGCTCTTCACCAGATTTCAGGCTTAGAGAAGGCAGAGAATCATTTCATAAACTTATTTTATTTACCATGGATGATAATATTTTTATATTAGCCAAGATATTGCTTAATGAATTCTGTATAAATAAATGCTGAAAGGAAATGGAAAATTTAAATCAATTTTCAATCTTAGACAAAAAAAAACATATTTAATGGTCATGCATATTTTACTTCAAAGTGAAAATTCTTATCTTCAGCTCCCTGGAGCTTAAGAATTCTCAGTGAGATGAAAACTACCATAAGGGGACAGAACTAGAACTGTAGTAAAAAGCCCCTGAGGAGACCTGACTCAGTCTCTCACCTCTTACTCAACCAAGGCAAAGTGATACATCCTTCTGAACTTCTTTCTCCACGTGGCTTGAAGTGGACAATATCTAAGTTTCCATCAAGTTCTGAAAATCTGTGACTAGTAATGGCAACCTGTCCCACCAGTAAGTTGTGTTTCTAGTCATAGGTATTATTATTCAAAGGGATACTAGTTAGATTCCTTTTCTGCAAAATATCAAACTTGTTGACTCTTAATTTCTTGCTATGAGCTAGACATTATGCCCAGTGCTTTCTGGTGTTCTCACTTAATTTCCAACTTGAGGTAACAACTATTGCTCTTTGGGGTGGTGGGGTGGGGAGGAGTGTGAGGATATTAAACACAAAAGAGATTAAAGTCATCTGCCCATGTTCATAAAACTATGAAGTATCAAAACTGGGATTTAAACATGATTTTATGTTAAAACCCAAACTACAGACCCCTGAGTTTATGTATTTTCCTATCTTAATGGTTCCCCCTGAAAATCTTTTTATTTTATAAATTTGAAGAAGTCTCCTTTGAAAGACAAAGACCTTAAATTTGTCCTGCCTAACACTTTATCTCTCAAAGGAGTGGTAGGAAGGCAGAGGGAATATCAGAAGGGAGCAGCTGTCCTAACAAAAGTAGATGGGCACCCAGCAAAAAGGAACTTTGCCTTACTTATTATGTTGCCTAAGACAGGCCATATATCCTGCCTTAGACTGTTCAACGGAGAAGGCAATGGCACCCCACTCCAGTACTCTTGCCTGGGAAATCCCATGGATGGAGGAGCCTGGTAGGCTGCAGTCCATGGGGTCGCCAAGAGTCGGACACGACTGAGCGACTTCACTTTCACTTTTCCCTTTCATGCACTGGAGAAGGAAATGGCAACCCACTCCAGTATTCTTGCCTGGAGAATCCCAGGGACGGCGGAGCCTGGTGGGCTGCCATCTATGGGGTCGCACAGAGTCGGACACGACTGAAGTGACTTAGCAGCAGCAGCAGCAGCAGACTGTTCAAACTGCTATAACAAAATACCATAGACTGGGTGGCTTAAAATAGACTGGGGGGGGCTTAAACAACAAATGTTTATTTCTCACAGTTCTGAAGGCTAAGTCCAAGATCAAGAAACTGCCAGATTTGTTTGCAGATGGCTGTCTTTTCATTGTGTCCTCAGGTTCACTTGAGAGACAGAGAGATTTCCTGACTCTTATTCTTTGCTTATGGAGAAGGCAATGGCAACCCACTCCAGTCCTCATGCCTGGAAAATCCCATGGACGGAGGAGCCTGGTGGGCTGCAGTCCATGGGGTCGCTAGGAGTCGGACACGACTGAGCAACTTCACTTTCACTTTTCACTTTCATGCCTTGGAGAAGGAAATGGCAACCCACTCCAGTACTCTTGCCTGGAGAATCCCAGGGACGGGGGAGCCTGGTGGGCGGCCGTCTCTGGGGTCGCACAGAGTCGGACACGACTGAAGTGACTTAGCAGCAGCAGCAGCATTCTTTGCTTAATGGCACTAATCTCATAATGAGGACTCCACCCACAAGACTTAATCTAATCCTAATTATATTCCAAATGCCCCACCTCCAAATACTATCATCTTAGGGTTTATGGCATCAACATATGTATTTTGGAGGGACATAAACTTTCAGTCCAAAACATATCCATTTATAATTTTAATAGAATGTTTTTACTAAGAGTTTATGTACTCCATGTCCTTTGGAAAGAACACTCTACCTTGAAGATTAACAAATCTTATAGTTGAACTAGTGTGTCTAAAATCCCACTGAAACACATAGTATATCTATGCCCAGGACCTAACCTCAATGAATCTCTTGAATTATTGCAATTGGCTTTCAGTCTCTTTTTCCTTTTTTTCAGTGAAATCAAACTACCAAGTTTATATATTTGATGACCTCCTACTTTTACCTTCCTCCAAAATATATGAAAGAATATATACTTTTATGTGTGTACATATATACATATATATATTTGAATTATATAAAAAGAATTTCACTTTATCCCAATTACCTTAGGAAACTGAAATCATTCTGTTTTAATTCTCAGTGAAGTGATATGAACAAGTGTTTTTAGAGTGGGAGGGAGAGGGTAGAAAAGAGGAGGTAGGGTGGAGGCCACACCCAATTTGATGCACTTTTAGTAACCAAACAAAGCATCTTGCAGTGAGGCCTCTGTTTGAAAGAAATGCATACATGGATTTATTTTTATGTAAATATAGCTACCAGTACATACTATAATACTTGGTAAAGAGTCCCTTCTAAAATTTGTTAGATCTCCACACAAACCAATAAAAACTTCTTTTGTATATAGAGTCTCAGGGTTAATAATATACAGTTAGTTACAGTGATCTTGCTGCTTTCCTTCTTCATTGAGCACAGTTTACTTGTCTTATCCAAGGCAGATTTGCCAAGACAACCGAGCAAGTCTAGTGTAGAGCACCTAAATGTGGTTAGAAAGTACCGAACACTGAACAAGGGTCTGTGTCAGGCTCTATGACTAGCCATGTTTCCTTTCTCAGAGGTCTTTTCTTTGCTTCCTTGAGTCATCACGTTGTCAGGAACTCTCAGAGAAGTAGTTCCTCTGATAGAATGAGGTAATATGCCTCAGTGCTAATCTTCAGCCTTTCTTGAATTTAATCTTCAGCCTTTCTTGAATTTAATGTGACCTACAGCAAGACTTCTCACTTCCCTTCATATTTCCTCCTGTGAAAACTGTAGTTTTTCTAATGCTGTGCAAGATTACAAGTTGACTGATAATTAGTAAGATCAGTTGTCCTTGTGGGTAAAGAACTCTGCAAATGCCAAATTGCACTAAATTGTTGAATAATATAAAGCTTCCAAGTCAAGAGTTAAAGAAAGCAGTCAGAAATACCTAAGGCATTTGTTGTATATTTTCAGAGCCTGAATCAACTCATGGAACCAAAAGTCGGAAAAATTAAAAAATAATAATTCCTTACTATTTTCCAGTCACTGTGGTAAGTGAGTTATATGTATTAGTTTATCTAAACCTCATAACAACCTGTGAGGTAAGATAATAGCAATCTACTATCTTCAGTTAACAAATAAGTTAATTAATTGGCCTAAGGACACCGACTGATGAATGGTGGCAGGAGAGTAGAACCCAGGACTTCCTGGTTTTAAAACAGTTAAATCATATTGCTTGTAAGGTAATCACCCCATTTGACTTCTAATAATAACAAAATTTCATGCCAAGATCATTTAGAAGTTCAGAATGAGCTCTGAAGTAAGAATGCCAGTTGTTAGCTGTGCACTGCTGGGCAAGTTATATTATTTCACCCGTAACGAGAGGTCAGTACCTGCCCCTTCCCAAAGGGTTGCTGTGAGATAATCCACATGGAGTACGTAAACTGGTGCTCAGTACTTAGGGAGTGTTCAAAACATTTTAGGTTGTTTTATCACTTAATGACAGTATCACTTCTAATAATCACATTACCACTTTCAGCTAGAAAGCATGTGTACAAGTACACATTAATTCATGGGTCTTGCTTGACCTATTGGTTCCAACTGGCTGATACAATCAAAATAAGATAGCAGTAAGGCAGTAAAGCCTCTAATACAGAGAGTTTTAAGGCTTGGTTGTAAGATTTATACTTCAGGTGCTATTTCTGTTCAAAGCTAATAGTTGAATGAGCAAATAGTTTATTTGTGTGTGTTTTAGGAGAAATGATAAAGCTGAGTGAAGTAAAGGCTCCATTATGCAGTTAAGTGTTTGGATTCTGCATGGTCAATGAGTAGGAAAAACCTGGAGTTATTTTGAACTCTCCCTGTAATTCTATCTCTCCACCTTCTGTGTAAGCAGTTAACAGCTACCAAAACCTCTAATTAACCAAACAATAGACATAAGAAACCATGCATATTTACATGCGTTTCCAAGTAGCCTATAGAAGCTACAGGCAGTGTATGACCTAGGGAAAATACTGCAAATTTCCTAGGTTGGTACAATGCTAATTCCCCCAATTTCAGGCCTCCAGAGATCCAAATTTAGGTAGTCTTTTTTTTTTTTTTTTTTTTTTATAAATTTATTTATTTTAGTTGGGGGCCAATCACTTCACAACATTGCAATAGTTTTTGCCATACATTGACATGAATCAGCCATGGGTTTACATGTGTTCCCCCTCCTGGACCCCCCACCCACCTCCCTCCCCATCCCATCCCTCTGGATCATCCCATTGCCCCGGCCCTGAGCCCTTGTCTCATGCATCGAACATGGAATGGTGTTCTGTTTCACATATGATAATATACATGTTTCAATGCTATTCTCCCAGAACGTCCCACCCTCACCTTCTCCCTCAGAGTCCATAAAATTGTTCCATGCATCTGTGTCTCTTATTCTGTCTCGCATATAGGGTTATCGTTACCATCTTTCAAATTCCATATATATGCATTAGTATACTGTATTGTTGTTTTTCTTTCTGGCTTACTTCACTCTGTATAATGGGCTCCAGTTTCATCCATCTCAGTAGAACCGATTCAAATGTATTTTTTTTAATGGCTGAGTAATATTCCATTGTGTATATGTACCACAGCTTCCTTATCCATTCGTCTGCTGATGGACATCTAGGTTGCTTCCATGTCCTGGCTATTGTAAACAGTGCTGCGATGAACATTGGGGTACACGCGTCTCTTTCAATTCTGGTTTCCTCGGTGTATATGCCCAGCAGTGGGATTGCTGGGTCATATGGCAGTTCTATTCCCAGTTTTTTAAGGAATCTCCACACTGTTCTCCATAGTGGCTGTACTAGTTTGCATTCCCACCAACAGTGTAAGAGGGTTCCCTTTTCTCCACACCCTCTCCAGCATTTATTGCTTGTAGACTTTTGGCTAGCAGCCATTCTGACTGGTGTGAAATGATACCTCATTGTGGTTTTGATTTGCATTTCTCTAATAATGAGTGATGTTGAGCATCTTTTCATGTGTTTGTTAGCCATCTGTATGTCTTCTTTGGAGAAATGTCTGTTTAGTTCTTTGGCCCATTTTTTGATTGGGTCGTTTATTTTTCGGGAATTCAGCTGCAGAAGTTGCTTGTATATTTTTGAGATTAATTGTTTGTCTGTTGCTTCATTTGCTATTATTTTCTCCCATTCTGAAGGCTGTCTTTTCACCTTGTTTATAGTTTCCTTTGTTGTGCAAAAGCTTTTAATTTTAATTAGGTCCCATTTGTTTATTTTTGCTTTTATTTCCAATATTCTAGGAGGTGGGTCATGGAGGATCCTGCTGTGATTTATGTCGGAGAGTGTTTTGCCTATGTTTTCCTCTAGGAGTTTTATTGTTTCTGGTCTTACATTTAGATCTTTAATCCATTTTGAGTTTATTTTTGTGTACGGTGTTAGGAAATGTTCTAGTTTCATTCTTTTACAAGTGGTTGACCAGTTTTCCCAGCACCACTTGTTAAAGAGATTGTCTTTTCTCCATTGAATATTCTTGCCTCCTTTGTCGAAGATAAGGTGTCCATAGGTGCGTGGGTTTATCTCTGGGCTTTCTATTTTGTTCCATTGATCTATATTTCTATCTTTGTGCCAGTACCATACTGTCTTGATGACTGTGGCTTTGTAGTAGAGCCTGAAGTCAGGCAGGTTGATTCCTCCAGTTCCATTCTTCTTCCTCAAGATTGCTTTGGCTATTCGAGGTTTCTTATATTTCCATACATATTGTGAGATGATTTGTTCTAGTTCTGTGAAAAATACCATTGGTAGCTTGATAGGGATTGCATTGAATCTATAGATTGCTTTGGGTAGTATACTCATTTTCACTATATTAATTCTTCCAATCCATGAACACGGTATATTTCTCCATCTGTTTGTGTCCTCTTTGATTTCTTTCATCAGTGTTTTATAGTTTTCTATATATAAGTCTTTTGTTTCTTTAGGTAGATATATTCCTAAGTATTTTATTCTTTTTGATGCAATGGTGTATGGTATTGTTTCCTTAATTTCTCTTTCTGTTTTCTCATTATTGGAGACACATATTAATCAAATTAACAAAGATCAAACACAAAGAACAAATATTAAAAGCAGCAAGGGAAAAACAACAAATAACACACAAGGGGATCCCCATAAGGATAACAGCTGATCTTTCAATAGAAACCCTTCAGGCTAGAAGGGAATGGCAGGACATACTTAAAGTAATGAAAGAGAATAATCTACAACCCAGATTACTGTACCCAGCAAGGATTTCATTCAGATATGAAGGAGAATTCAAAAGCTTTACAGACAAGCAAGAGCTGAGGGAATTCAGCACCACCAAACCAGCTCTCCAGCAAATGCTAAAGGATCTTCTCTAAACAGGAAACACAGAAAGGATGTTTCAACACGAACTCAAAACAACAAAGTAAATGGCAACGGGATCATACTTATCAATAATTACCTTAAATGTAAATGGGTTGAATGCCCCAACCAAAAGACAAAGGGTTGCTGAATGGATACAAAAACAAGACCCCTATATATGCTGTCTACAAGAGACCCACCTCAAAACTAGAGACACACACAGGCTGAAAGTGAAAGGATGGAAAAACATATTCCATGCAAACGGAGACCAAAAGAAAGCAGGAGTCGCAATACTCATTTCAGATAAAATAGACTTTAAAATAAAGGATGTGAAAAGGGACAAAGAAGGACACTACATAAAGATCAAAGGATCAATTCAAGAAGAAGACGTAACAATCATAAATATATATGCACCCAACATAGGAGCACCACAATATATAAGGCAAATACTAACAAGTATGAAAGGGGAAATTAACAATAACACAATAATAGTGGGAGACTTTAATACTCCACTCACGCATATGGATAGATCAACTAAACAGAAAATTAACAAGGAAACACAAACTTTAAATGATACAATAGACAAATTAGATTTAATTGATATTTACAGGAGTTTCCACCCCAAAACAATCAATTTTACCTTTTTCTCAAGTGCACATGGAACTTTCTCCAGGATAGATCACATCCTGGGCCATAAATCTAGCCTTGGTAAATTCAAAAAAATTGAAATCATCCCAGCCATCTTCTCTGACCACAATGCAGTAAGATTAGACCTCAATTACAGGAAAAAAACTATTAAAAGTTCCAACATATGGAGGCTAAACAACACGCTTCTGAATAACCAACAAATCACAGAAGAAATCAAAAAAGAAATAAAATTATGCATGGAAACGAATGAAAATGAAAACACAACAACCCAAAACCTATGGGACACTGTAAAAGCAATACTAAGGGGAAGGTTCATAGCAATACAGGCGTACCTCAAGAAACAAGAAAAAAATCAAATAAATCAACTAACTCTACACCTAAAGCAACTAGAGAAGGAAGAAATGAAAAACCCCAGGGTCAGTAGAAGGAAAGAAATCTTAAAAATTAGGGCAGAAATAAATGCAAAAGAAACAAAAGAGACCATAGCAAAAATCAACAAAACTAAAAGCTGGTTTTTCGAGAAGATAAACAAAATTGATAAGCCATTAGCCAGACTCATCAAGAAACAAAGCGAGAAGAATCAGATCAACAAAATTAGAAATGAAAATGGAGAGATCACAACAGACTCCACAGAAATACAAAGGATCATAAGAGACTACTACCAACAGCTATATGCCAATAAAATGGACAACTTGGAAGAAATGGACAAATTCTTAGAAAAGTATAACTTTCCAAAACTGAACCATGAAGAAATAGAAGATCTTAACAGACCCATCACAAGCACGGAAATCGAAACTGTAATCAGAAATCTTCCAGCAAACAAAAGCCCAGGACCAGACGGCTTCACAGCGGAATTCTACCAAAAATTTAGAGAAGAGCTAACACCTATCCTACTCAAACTCTTCCAGAAAATTGCAGAAGATGGTAAACTTCCAAACTCATTCTATGAGGCCACCATCACCCTAATTCCAAAACCAGACAAAGATGTCACAAAAAAGGAAAACTACAGGCCAATATCACTGATGAACATAGATGCAAAAATCCTTAATAAAATTCTAGCAAACAGAATCCAACATCATATTAAAAAGATCATACATCATGACCAAGTGGGCTTTATCCCAGGAACGCAAGGTTTCTTTAACATCCGCAAATCAATCAATGTAATACACCACATTAACAAATTGAAAGAAAAAAACCATATGGTTATCTCAATAGATGCAGAAAAAGCCTTTGACAAAATTCAGCATCCATTTATGATTAAAACCCTCCAGAAAGCAGGAATAGAAGGAACATATCTCAACATAATAAAAGCTATATATGACAAACCCACAGCAAACATTATCCTCAATGGTGAAAAATTGAAAGCATTTCCCCTAAAGTCAGGAACAAGGCAAGGATGCCCACTTTCACCACTACTATTCAACATAGTTTTGGAAGTTTTGGCCACAGCAATCAGAGCTGAAAAAGAAATAAAAGGAATACAGATAGGAAAAGAAGAAGTAAAACTCTCACTGTTTGCAGACGACATGATTCTCTACATAGAAAACCCTAAAGACTCTACTAGAAAATTACTAGAGTTGATCAATGAATATAGTAAAGTTGCAGGATATAAAATTAACACACAGAAATCCCTTGCATTCCTATACTCCAATAATGAGAAAATAGGTAGTCTTATATTTGAATTCTAGTCCTGCCATTTAACTAGAGATGTGACCCTGACTCTGAACATGTCTCTCTAAGCTTCCATTTCCTCACTGGATATGTGTCAGTGATAGTTGTACCTACCTCATGAGTAATCATGACCTTTAAGCAAATCCACATAATTAGATGAATTACATCCTATGGCATTTTATGTTCTGAATAAGTTTCAGCAATTGTGATGCTGTGAGTATTGTTTCTTATTCCACTTGGAATTGAATATGACTATAATTTTAGCCTGTTTTTAGATTCTGCATAATTTGAAAAGGTTAAAAAGGAAACAAACCATGTTCTATGAAAGTTGAAATATTTTAGAAGAGTAAGAAGATGTGCCTTTTATTTGCAGAATCTTATATTCCCCACAATTTCCAGGCAATAAAAGCCAATTTTTGTGCTAAAGTTTTGAGTCATATAAAGTCACAAACCTTCTACTAACATTTATGAAGTTACCTATGTGGACGTGGCACTGTGCAGGGTACTATAATACAACAATTAATGGTGGTATAATGCATAAGCAGCATTTTTCAAGGTTTTAAATGTAGTTATGAACTAATTCGTCCCAGTCTTTGAGTCTTATTATAGGAGGGACTTGAGGCTTAGATTTAATGGATAGGATTACAAGCCAGAAGCCAGCTGTATTCTTCTAATACCCAAATCCAAATCCAGATTTTAGTCTTTATGTGAGAATATCAGATATTTTATGTGCTTCCTATTTAAGTTGAAAACTTTGCATGTTGAATAAAAGAAACCACACAGAAGAGGCCTTCAAATCTATATCTTCTTACAGTTTCACATAAATGTTCTTTTCTTATATGAAGACTATCCTTTGACTTTATAGAAGTAAATAGCACTTGCCCTCTCTCTTCAGTTCAGTTGCAAGTCATGTCCAACTCTGTGCAACCCCATGGATTGCAGCACACCAGGCTTCCCTGTCCATCAACAACTCCTGGAGCTTGCTCAGACTCATGTCCATCGAGTCGGTGATGCCATTCAACCATCTCATCCTCTGTCATCCCCTTATCCTCCTGCCTTTAATCTTTCCCAGCATCAGGGTCTTTTCCAATGAGCAAGTTCTTCTCATCGGGTGGCCAATATTAGAGCTTTGCATCAGCTTCAGCATCAGTTCTTCCAGTGAATATTCAAGACTAATTTCCTTTAGGATTGACTGGTTTGATCTTCTTACAGTGCAAGGAACTCTCAAGAGTCTTCTCCAACACCCCAGATCAAAAGTATCAATTCTTCAACCATCAGCTTTCTTTATGGTCCAAATCTCACATCCATACTGACTACTGGAAAAACCATAGTTTTGACTAGACGGACTTTTGTCATCAAAGTAATATCTCTGCTTTTTAATATGCTGTCTAGGTTGGTCATAGCTATTCTTCCAAAGAGCAAGCATCTTTTAATTTCATGGGCTGAAGTCACCGTCTGCAGTGATTTTGGAGACCAAGAAAATAAAATCTCTCGCTGTTTCCCTTGTTTCCCCTTCTATTTGCCATGAAGTGAGGGGACCGGATGCCATGATCTTAGTTTTTTGAATGTTGAGTTTTAAGCCAACTTTTTCACTCTCCTCTTTCACCTTCATCAAGAGGCTCTTTAGTTCTTCTTCGTTTTCTGCCATAAGGGTGGTGTCATCTGCATATCTGAGGTTATTGATATTTCTCTCAGCAATCTTGATTCCAGCTTGTGCTTCATCCAGCCTGGCATTTCACATGATGTACTCTGAATTTAATTTAAATAATCAAGGTGACAATATACAGCCTTCACTTACTCCTTTACCAACTTGGAACCAGTCCATTGTTCCATGTCTGGTTCTAACTGCTGCCTCTTAACCTGCATACAGATTTCTCAGGGGGCAGGTAAGGTGGTCTAGTATTCCCATCCTTTTAAGAATTTTCCAGTTTGTTTTGATACATATAGTCAAAGGCTTTGATGTAGTCAATAAAGCAGAAGTAGATGTTTTTCTGGAATTCTCCTACTTTTTCTATGATCCAGTGGATGTTGGCAATTTGATCTCTGGTTCCACTGCCTTTTCCAAATCCAGTTTGAACATCTGGAAGTTCACAGTTCCCGTACTGTTGAAGCCCAGCTTGGAGGATTTTGAGCATTGCTTAGCCAACATGTGAAATGAGTGCAGTTTTGTGGTAGTTTGAGCATTCTTTGGCATTGCCTTTCTTTGGGATTGGACTGAAGACTGACTTTTCCAGTCCTGTGGCCACTGCTGAGTTTTCCAAATTTGATGGCATATTGACTGCAGCACTTTCACAGCATTATCTTTTAGAATTTGAAATAGCTCAACTGGAATTCCATCACCCTCACTAGCTTTGTTTGTAGTGATGCTTCCTAAGGGCCACTTGACTTCTCATTCCAGGATGTCTGGCTCTAGGTGAGTGATCACACCATTGTGGTTATCTGGGTCATGAAGATGATTTTTGTATAGGTCTTCTTTGTATTCCTGCCTCCTCTTCTTAACATCTTCTGCTTCTGTTAGGTCCACACCATTTCTCTCCTTTATTGTGCCCATCTTTGCATCAAATGTTCCCTTGGTATCTCTAATTTTCTTGAAAAGGTCTCTAGTCTTTCTCATTCTATTATTTTCCTCTATTTTTTTGCACTGATCACTTAGAAAGGCTTTCTTATCTCTCCTTGCTATTCTTTGGAACACTGCATTCAGATGCATATATCTTTCCCTTTCTCCTTTGCCTTTTGCTTTGCTTCGTTTATCAGCTATTTGTAAGGTCTCCTCAGACAACCATTTTGCCTTTCTGCATTTCTTTTTCTTGGGAATGGCTTTGATCATTGCCTCCTGTACAATGTTATAAACCTCCATCCATAGTTCCTCAAGCACTCTATCAGATCCTATCCCTTGAATCTATTTTTCACTTCCACTGTATAGTCATAAGGGATTTGATTTAGGTCATACCTGAATGGAGAAGGAAGCCTGGCGCGCTGCAGTCCATGGGGTCACAGAGAGTTGGACACGATTAAGTGAACTGAGTGGTCTAGTGGTTTTCCCTATGTTCTTCAATTTAAGTCTGAATTTTGCAATCTCAATTTAGCCTCCTCTCATAGCAATTACAAAAGAAATGCTTTGAAAATGTGAAACACTAGAAAAATATATCAGTATCTGAACCTTCCCAATCTTTGCTTTTCTCTTGATTTTGATTTATTTTATCTCTAGAAGAGCACTGTTATTTTGAGAAGAGAGCAGACAATGTAACCTTATTGGAAAGCATACAGGTCTGGGCTTCAGCCACAAAGAATTGGATTTAGTTCCAAACCCACTAAGGGGTATGTGACTCTGGTAATCAGATAGGCTCTTTTCCCTTATCTCTATTTTTTATCCTTTCCCTGTTATCTCTAGAGTAGGATAATACTATCAGTGTCACAGGTTTATTTTTAACGTTATTATAATAGTTGAAATTTGAAACAAAAAAACCTTTTCTGTCAAATCCATTTTCAAATATGCTATCTATTTTCATAAAAAAAAAAAATCTGTATAGCTGTACCATATCCAGGAAGCTTTAGCAACAGACTTATGGCCATACTGGAATATTTGATTCATTTTACAATTTATAACTACTGTAACTATCACATTGGTGATTCTCAAGCTAGACTACATACCATAATCACCCCAGAGCGCTAAAAGTACTGATTACTGGGCCCCATCCCTAAATAACGAAATCATAGTACCTGGGAATGGGGCTCTTGCAGTCATTGGCGTTTCTTTGAATGTGAAAAAAATCCATCTTCCATGTTATCATCTCAACTTTATAGATTTTTGACCTTATTGACAATACCATTTTGAGGCTGAAAGTGTTATTTATTGCATTATTAATGAGGCACTGTTTAAAAGTTGAGTGTATTTGAATATATTATAAATAAATGCAGATTTGATTACATTTGTATTAATAGATTTCAGGGAAATTCAAACATGAAATCTAACAAGAAGTGTTCACAAAATCCCAAATGTTCACAAAATTTCCTCCTGATCATGAAAGTCTATTTTTGTTATTTTCTTTTAACTTTTAGGTAAAAAGAAATTTTACTACTTCCTTCCATTTGTAGCCTAAATATTCCTCATTACTGAATTTTTGTTTTCTTTCTGCAAAGTAGAATACTAGTATCTGTAGAATTGCCTAAATGCAGTTAGATACTCCTGGATTCATCTAAACAAATATACATCAATTTTTTTTTTTGTATGACAGTTGTGATTACTTGAGATTTCCCACAATTATTGTTCCAGCTAAATTATTATTTTTCTTATTTTTGTATTTTTCTACCATGGTTCATAAGTAGGAGGATCAAGTTAGTTCAGTGATATACTTCTAGATACATAAGGAAGAAACACCAACTCTGAACCTTAAAATTGGGCGAGGAAGATGCATACAGGCACTAAGGCTTGGAAAAGATGAAGCTTCTTTTAACTGTTTAAGACAAAAGCAGAGATTGTTAATTCTCTCTGCCTCCACTATACCCAATGGCAAGCGACTGCTCATTGAATAGAGTTCACAATGACAAAATTCATCTGTCTTTGTGAAGCAAAACCTACAAGAGTAAAAGTGCTAGAGAATTGTGTTATAGTTTTTTTTTTTTCCCCATAAAAGTACATAGAGGAGAAATACACAAGGGAAACAGATATATGAATCTGTGGTGACTTCCCCTCATCATAATACAGACACATCCTAATTCAAGAGAATCTGTGATTTGCTCTCTAATTAACATTCCAAAGTTTCATAGCTTTGAGAACTCTGAACAGTTTTATCTCTTTCACCTGTGATCTGTATTTCTTAATAATTCAACTTACTCATTTTCTTAAGTTAAATTGTTTTGTGGGAAGCATTTAAGAAGTAATGCCTTCATTGAAGAAGTATAAGGTTTAAGCCACTCAAACTAAAGGTATAGCTACTTTGCTAAGTTAATTAAGAATATAATTATATAGTATATATAGCATATAAAGTATTTGATAAAATACAAATTCAATTACAAAGAAATGGCTTGCCAAAACCTGTAAAGTATCTTAATGTCAATCTCAAAAACTGTGTTCAGCACCTTTCTTTATTCTCATCCCAGTTTGATCCATCTTGAATGAATGGAGAACATTCAGAATGGGAAACCCAAGTCATTTAAAACAAGTCCTCTTCTTCATCACCTATGATTCTAAACCTAATTCATCACCAGTGTCTGTTCATAGATAATCTAGACACATCTCTTCTCTATCTATATCTCCATTCTCACTGCCACACCTCCAGACTGGATTGCTGCAAACATCTGATTAGTGGTCTACTGACATCCATTCTTAACCCTTTCATGCATTTCCCCATTGCATCTAAAGAGACCTGTGCAATCATTTCAACACAAATTTGTTTTGCACTCCTCCCTGAATCCCTCCTCCTCTCAGCCTTGTAATCTTTTCATCTCCACTCAGCCTTCAGGATTGCCCTCACTCTACCTCCCTGTCTTTCTGCATCGCCTTCCCTTACTTACTGAGCCCCAGCCCAGTGTGCCCCTCAGGTTTCTCCCTCAATACTACCCCACCTCCAATCAGGATACATACAGTAAGACTCTTCTTTCCTCCCCTCAGTCCTAATTTGCTTCTATTTGCCCTTCAGATTTCAGGTTAACTGTCACTCCCCTAGGGAAATGTTTCAAACTCTTTCTGCATAGGTTAACTTCCTGACTACTCTATCTCAGAGCCACATAGATCCTAGGTATATCACAATTGCACTTTTACAGCTGCTGCTGACTACTTGATTAATATCCCTTCCACTAGACCGTGTTTGTCTGCCACTGTATCTTTAGTGCCTTGTACAAGACTAGAGACTTGCCGGGAGAAATATCAATAACCTCAGATATGCGGATGACACCACCCTTATGGCAGAAAGTGAAGAAGAACTAAAGAGCCTCTTGATGAAGGTGAAGGAGGAGAGTGAAAAAGTTGGCTTAAAGCTCAACATTCAGAAAACTAAGATCATGGCATCTGGTCCCATCACTTCATGGGAAATAGATGGGGAAACAGTGGAAACAGTGTCAGACTTTATTTTTTGGGGCTCCAGAATCACTGCTGATGGTGATTGCAGCCATGAAATTAAAAGACGCTTACTCCTTGGAAGGAAGGTTATGGCCAACCTAGATAGCATATTTAAAAGCAGAGACATTACTTTGCCAACAAAAGTCCGTCTAGTCAAGGCTATAGTTTTTCCAGTGGTCATGTATGGATGTGAGAGTTGGACGGTGAAGAAAGCTGAGCACCGCAGAATTGATGCTTTTGAACTGTGGTGTTGGAGAAGACTCTTGAGAGTCCCTTGGACTGCAAGGAGATCCAATCAATCCATCCTAAAAGAGATCAATCCTGGGTGTTCATTGGAAGGTCTGATGTTGAAGCTGAAACTCCAATACTTTGGCCACCTCATGTGAAGGGTTGACTCATTGGAAACGACCCTAATGCTGGGTAGGATTGGGGGCGGGAGGAGAAGGGGACGACAGAGGATGAGATGGTTGGATGGCATAACCGACTCGATGGTCATGGGTTTGGGTAGACTCCGGGAGTTGGTGATGGACAGAGAGGCCTGGTGTGCTGCGATTCATGGGGTCGCAGAGAGTCGGACACGACTGAGCGTCTGAACTGAACTGAACTGAACTGAACAAGACTAGATCTCTATAAAGCACTCAATATAGTAATTATTAATTGAATGAATCAGTGAATCAGAAGGCTCAATGTGTACATATATAAAGCATTAAAAAGAAATCCCACAATTAGGGCACACCTAAGTTTCTATAAATGTTAATGAAAAAGTATCATATGTGCAGGCAGCTACTACATGGATTGCAGTAATCTCTCATTTCCTGCTTAATAGGAAACTGTGGTTCTTGTGAAGGAAAAAACACACAAATGCCAAATGGGCTACAATCCAAAAGACTCTGAGGTAATATAATCTAAATTCCAAGGTTGGCCAAACTAATTTCCAAACATACATCTTATATTTGAAAAAAAAAAAGTGCTTAACATTTAACCCTAAATATGTGTGAAATTGCTCAGGAATCTCATATATCACAGCTCAACTATGTACTTTCCCAATTAATTTGCCTTTTTAAAAAGATTTTTATTGAAGTATGGTTGATTTACAATGTCATGTTAATTTTAACAGCAAAGTGGATCAGTTATATCTATAGATATATCCACACTTTTTAAAATTATTTTCCCATATAGGCCCTTCTAGAATATTGAGTAGAGTTCCCTCTGCTATACACTAAGTCCTTGCGTGCGTGCATGCTCTCACTTCAGCCATGTCCAGCTCTTTGCGGCCCTATGGACTATAGTGCTCCAGCCCTCCTCTGCCTGTGGGATTCTCCAGGTAAGAATACTGGAACGGGTTGCCACTTCCTCCTCAAGGGGATATTCCTGACCCAGGGATCTCCTGCATCTCCTGCATTGGCAAGTGGGCTCTTTACCACTAGTGCCACCTGGGAACCCATAGTGGGTCCTTATTAGTTATCAATTTTATATATAGTAGTATGTATATGTCACTCCCAATCTCCCTCCCCAACTTACCCCTTGGTAACCATAAATTTGTTTTCTACATCTGTGACTGTTTCTCTTTTTTAAATAAGTTCATTTCTACCCTTTTTTTTTAGATTCCATATAATAAGCAATATCATATAATATTCATCTTTCTCTGTCTGACCATACTCAGTATGAAAATCTTTAGGTACAGCCATGTTGCTACAAATGGAATTGTGTTGTTCTTTTTATGGTTGAATAGTATTTCATTGCATATGTGCAGCACATCTTCTCTATCCAGTCCTCTGTAGATGGACATTAGGTTGCTTCCATGTCCTGGCTGTTGTAAGTAGTGCTGAGAGGAACATTGAGATGCATATGTCTTTTTGAATTATGATTTTCTCCAGATACATGCCCAGGAGTGGGATTGCTGGGTCATATTGTTGTTCTATTTTTAGTTTTTTAAGGAACCTCCATAATGTTTTCTATAGCAGCTCTATCGATTTACATTCCCATTAATAGTGCAAGAAGGTTCCTTTTTCTCCATACCCTCTCCAGCATTTATTTTTGGTAGATTTTTTGATGATGGGCATTCTCACTGGCATACAATGATACCTCATTGTAGTTTTGATTTGCATTTCTCTAATAGTGATATTGAACATCTTTTCATGTGTTTTTTGGCTATCTGTATGTCTTTTTGAAAGAACTCTCTATTAGATCTTCCACTCATTTTTTGATTGGATTGTTTGTTTTTATAATATTAAGCTGCATGAGCTATTTTTATATTTTGGAGATTAATCCCTCATCAGTTGCTTCATTTGCAAATATTTTCTACCATTCTGAAGGTTGTCTTTGTATTTTGTTTATGGTTTCCTTTACTGTGCATAAGTTTTTGTTTAATTAGTTCCCATTTGTTTATTTTTGTTTTTATTTCCATTGCTCTAAGAAACAGATCCAGAAAGATATTACTATGATTTCATCAAAGAGTTTTCTGCCTATGTTTTTCTCCAGGAGAGTTAAAGTATCCAGGCTTACACTTAGTATCTTTAAACCATTTTGAGTTTGTTTTTGTATATGGTGTTAGAGAGTGTTCTAATTTCACTTTTAACATGTAGCTGTCCATTTTTTCCAGCCCTACTTATTGAATAAATTTGTTTTTTATGAATCCCAAACTACTATTGGAACATTAACTTGGAAAATATTTTTGGAAATTAAGATTTTTTTAGTTTAAATTTTTTAGATTTTGGGTTGGGGAATCTCTACTTTGTTAGCCATCTTCAGAGTATTTAGAATTCAACATTAAGCCAAAATCCCTCAGAGTGAAATCATGGAAACATCACAGATCCTGAGTTCTTATTTTTAATTTTGAACTCTGGTTACTGTACTTATATTATATACATAATTTAGTTATCTTTTTATCTCCACACTTCACATGCCTCGTCAATAAAGTGGAGTAAGGCTAAATTGAATACTGTGTGAAAAAATATCTACCATGGTATGAAGGGTACACTGAGTTCCTAAATAATGATAACTCTTGCCCTCATTTTTCTCATCATTTCAACCAATTAAGACCTTTGAAAAGTTTGGAAATCTATAGGCCAATTCGTGTATGTTCAGTTTCATATCACATTTTATGTCATCTTTCCAGGAGATGGATAGAAAAGATCTCTCAACTGAGGATTGGGATGACTTTTTCATTCTAAGTACAGTTATTTATAGAAAGATACCAATCAAGAGCACACATGAAAACTGAAAGACATAAGAACCTTTTAAAAAATTAGAGGAAGAAGCACATGTAACTTGTGTCATTTTTAGATTGAGGTTTTCTGATGTGTGGCTTGCCTAAGGAAAATAATCAGTGATACTAAAGAATTTTACATAACCTCTTCTACATATGAAGTGTTCTCTCAGAGACCACCTTGGTGTGGAAATCTGAGTCACATACCCTACTTCTCTGGAAAGAGTAATTTTGAAACCAACAGCTAACTTCCTCCAGTCAGTTAAGGGAGTTGGCTCTTTGGCCATGTAACATACAATAGAAAGAGCAGTTCTTTTTCTTTTCAGTAGCATAGTATTTTTTAAAACATAGTTAAAAATCACTTAAACCTTCTTACTCAACAATTTCTCTTCTACAAATTAAAGTGAGAATTTGAGGGTGTAAATCTATAAATAATGAAAGCTTTCTGATGACATTTTATCTCAGCCTTCCAAATAAAGTTTCTGTGTTTAGTCTTAAATAAGATTTTAACATTGAAGTATCCACTGTATTGATCCCTTTGTAACAGCAGCAACAACAACAACAAATAACTTAAGTAACTGCAAGTAGAAGTACAGCTTTGAATACAAATCCAAAATAATCACTGAATAAAATCTAAGTTGGAATATAATTGAATTGCTGGCATTTGGCAAAGTCAGTCAGCTAACTCTTGGTCTGAAGTGATGAATAGTATCTCTAAAAATGAAATTCTCTGGCTTAGATCCCCTTACAAGTAAAGATACCACTCTGTATATAATGACTTCATTCCACAGAAGTGGTACTTGTACCAGGAAATGGTTACATTACTACTATGCATTACTGTAATATTACTCAGTAGCATTGCTTAGAAGTTAAGAATATGGACTCTAAACTCAGTTTGCCTGAGTTGAAATGCTGGGTCCATCCATTACTAACTGTGCGACCCTGGTTAGGTTATATAACATCTCTACTTCTGTTTTCTCATCTGTAAAATGGAGATAATAGTGAAATCTTATGAGATTGTTAAAGCTTAAATAACAAAGCATATACTATGTATATTAGTAATAGATGTCAGCTACAACTTGATCATAAATTCTGGAAACATAAATAAATATTTACTATACAAAATCAACACATTAAGTTATCAATCAATGAATTAATGCTAGGCTTGACAAGCCAAGGGAAGGATACTTAGAAGAGTTCCCATAGGATGCTATATCACCTCATTATGTCAGAGTAGTGAGGGACTAAGTGGGTGAGGATTTCCACATCTGCATTGCTCATGTGGCCATGTGGAACCCATTACACACTCAAAAAGATTTTAACTTCCTTGGGTACTTTTTCTGGGGTATACTACAGGTAAAGATTTATTCAGAATAAATCTGAGCTATAATGTATCACAGAGTGCCCTAGACTATTATCTTGAACTTGGAAATGCTGTGTAAAAGATGTAGCTTTGCTGAAGTTTCACACAGCATGTAGATCTATGCATTGCTAATATGGATGGCCTATGGAACACGCTGTACAAAATCATTGACCAAATCATAAATAAATGTTATTATGTAAATTTCCTTCATGTTCAGATTTCTGCTGCCCAGCCCAGCATAATATACACAGTAGGCATGTTTGTTCTAATAGTAGTTTATCAGGATTTTGCCCATCACCATCAGTGATATTCCAGGGGATTTTCTCTTGCCCATATGTTAGAAAAATGTAGGTGTTGTGGAGACGAGCCTTCTCCCAGGTGTATTTATCAAGGGCAATATGTGAAGTAGATAATTTGTCATTGTTGTTCATAAACTATCAAAAAAAGATGAGAATTAAAAGCCTTTCCTTTCTAAGAGTTTAAATACAGGAAACTTAGCATCTCTTGTTATAAGGTAAATATGTTCATTTTCAAAGCAAGATCAGTTAAGACCAGAGTAATAATGATGGTGAGGAGAAAGTAGAGATTCAGAGCACATGACACTACCTTGGGAAGGTCAGACTAAGATCTTATGAAAATCTTTTCCAAAATAAAATCCTAGCAGAAGCAGAATTTGAACCCAGATTTATCTGAAAAAGTCTTTTCTCCTTCTGCCACAACTTTCTGTCTCTGGAGATAATTTACAGCTCTTCTGAGATGGTATGAATCATGCTAGGTGAGGTGGTGTCAGTTTTAGCAAACAAAAATACAGGATGCTTAGTTAAATTTGCCTAGTTAAATGATGAATAATTGTTTAGAATATGTATGTCCTATGCAATAATTAGGACATACTTGTACAAAATATTAATATATAGGTGTACTGTATTTAATCTGGCAACTCTATATTATAATATATGTATATATACCTGATAATATCTACTTGTCTATCAATATAGGAGATTATATATAATTTATACATACTATATTAATATATTACATATATATATAAAATCTGGAAAATCTACACTCAGAGATTTCATGCATAGTAAATATACATATATGTTATGTGTATGTATATACATATATTCCTCTTCAATGAAAACTTACAACATTTAGAAAAAATTGTAGTTTGTTCAAGTTCAAGTAGCTAATAACTAATCAATTTTGAATTCGAAAACTGTTTTATCATCTCAGATTCTGACATGGTGGGGTTTAGACTTCCTTATAAATTGGGCATGCATGCTGTGTGGTAAGTCTCTTCAATCATGTCCCATTGTTTGTGACCCTATGGGCTGTAGCCCACCAGGCTCCTATGTCCATGGGATTTCCCAGACAAGAACGCTGGAGTGGACTGCCATGCCATCCTCCAGGGGATCTTCCCAACCCAGGGATTAAACCCACATCTCTTACATCTCCTACATTGGCTTTTGGTGGGTTATTTTACCACTAGCACCACCTGGAAAACCCATAAATACAGCAAGGGGTACAGAAAGGGAAAGGGAATTATCCATAGGATAAAATTCCCCTAGCTCATCATTTTGATTAGGGCTCTAAAACTGCACTCCAAGCTTTCTCTTTTCTTAAATCCAGTAGCACTCTTTGCCCTAACTACTCTACAAGCTTAATTAAATGGAAAAGAATAGGCAAAGGCTCCTTCTCCTGTAAACCCACAAGTTCAGTTCAGTTGCTCAGTCATGTCCAACTCTTTGTGAACCCATGGACTGCAGCACGCCAGGCCTCCCTGTTCATCACCAACTCCCGGAGTTTACTCAAACTCATGACCATTGAATAGGTGATTGTCATCCAACCATTTCGTCTCCTCCTGCCTTCAATCTTTCCCAGCATCAGGGTCTTTTCAAATGAGTCAGTTCTTTGCATCAAACGGCCAAAGTATTGGAGTTTCAGCTTCAGCATCAGTCCTTCCAATGAATATTCAGGACTCATTTCCTTTAGAAAACATTATGCCAATCTTCTTGAATAAAAATTCAGGATACACAGTCTGAAAATAATCTGGTAAATGGATAAACTATTGATAATAGTGTTGAGGAAAATCTAAGGTGATCATTCAGCCCATAACTCCACTTCCTTTATGAGCACACAATACAATGCATTCTCTCATTTGGTTGTATGGTGCTTCAGTTAGCCTGCCGTATCGATGGGTGTCACATCCATGGCTGACTATTTGTTGTACCCTGCCATTTTATATAAGGAATTGAACCCCAGTGGGTACCAAAATCCATGGATACTGAAGGATGACTGTACTTTCCTTATATTAATATTACTCACTGGTATTATTTATTTATGTTTAGTGGTTTGCATCTTCCATCCATCAGTATCAAGATGCCCTGGTTAGATCAAAAGCTTTTCTAACGAGAGTTTTACAAAATGTCTATGAATCCTTGATAATAATAAAGCATCTCCAACTTTAATTCATTTCAATATTTTTATTGGTTATTACAAACTAAATCAAAAAATTTTCATAGAGCACTAAAGTTCAAGGGAACCCTGAACTAGAGGTTCATATGATGATTCCTCTTTTTGTGTAATAAGCCAAACCTGAATACATACATTTTGAGGTTTTGGAGTTTGTTTGTTTGTTTGTTTTTCCTGAGCAGAGGTAATCTTTTATGTATACCCATCACTCTCTCATCTGATACTTTTCGTAACAAATGATCTACCTTGGTGGGATGTTGAATCTAGGTTTCTGCAGGAAAGGTGATCATACTAATTGAAACAATTGAGTCTCAGTAAGAAATGTTTACTTAGTTATATGAATAAAATAGATACCAAAGTACTATCTAAAATGGATCCTGATTTATAAATGTCCATTTATTAATGGGAAGATACCCTGGAGAAAGAAATGGCAACCCACTCCAGTATTCTTGCCTGGAGAATTCCATGGACAAAGGAATCTGGCAGGCTACAGTCAGTCCATGGAGTTGCAAAGAGTCAGACATGGCTGAATGACTATCACTCATTTATTAACGGATTTTTTTTAAAAAGCTAAGGTTCATTTCTGACACTAATGTATTTAGTGTTGATTTATTTTAGTAACTACTAAAGGGGTTGGGTTTTTGTTGTTTTTATTTAAAAGTACAGATCATGATTCATTAGCAGGTTTAGAAAGCCATTTAGAATAGAAAATATCAGCAGGTATTGTACATAAAATGGCTAAGTATTATTTTATGCTCTTTAAATACATGAGTCAGAGTCAAAAATATTTGAAAGCCATTGTACTAGAGTGCTTGGCCAAAAAGTGTTATCTGATGTATCTGTCCCCTTAAAATCTTATCTGAAGGGAAAATTTAGCCACACTTATTAGAAAATCAGAGTTATGGATACATTAAAGAGTTAAATTTCACTTTTATTCTTGTTTTTGGTAGTTTTGTCCAAAGTTTTTGGTATTTTCATTTTTGGTATTTTGTTATTCTCATTTTTGGTAGTTTTATCCAAAGATAGTTTTGGCAAGACATGTATATTCCAGCTGTGGCTATCTCAGTCTCAAATATTGTGAGATCCCTTCACATGTGAAATTCTTCCCCCAGTGCTATTTTTGGAGCTGAAGAATTGGCAGTTTTTTCTCTATTCAGCATCTGCTATTAAGCTCTCTTCTAACCCAGAATTCTCTGTAGTCTTTCAATATAACCTATTAATAAGGGGCATCTCTTTCTCAGTCTCATTGTCTGCCCCTCCTCAACTCTCTCCCTCCCATTTATTGCATACAAAAGCCTAAAATGCTACATGACAGCTTATGCCATTTGACTGTTTCCAAAAGATCCCTAAGGTTGAAGAGAATGATGGGAAGAATTCCAACTGATTCCACTGACTGCCTACCATATGCTAAGCACATGTACAGATGCTGTGGGGTATAATCCTTAAAATAGGTTTGTGAAGAAAGATATAATTGCCTGCCTATGATAAATCATCACAGTGACACCCAGGGTAGCAAACTGGGTTGGACAGATACTGTCCTCACCTCTTACACACAAACCAACTGAGATGCATAGAACACAGGTCACTTGCACAAGTCCCAAGAGAAAAGCAGTAAAAGCAAACCTGAATTCCAGTTTAGTGCTTGCTCTCTTCCCCTGGACTAGAGGGGTGTTTATATACTGTTTGTACAGTTTTGAAGAAATGTCATGAGTCTGGCAGAGTGACTGTATTACAAGAATTTCCTTCTAATAATGCAGTGGCTTTACTACATACATATTCAAAGCGTAAAGAAATTTTGCGGCTTAAAAAAATTAGAGTGATATGTATTGTCTTCTTAGTCCAACAGCGATAGCAATAATAATAATAATAGATTTTCCTACAGTATTTTGTTTTTGTTTTGTTGTTGTTTCACTTTGACTAACATTAAGGGCTAGAAGATAGAGCTCTGGGCATTTAAGCTGTTACCGTAACAACAAAAATTGATTTGTCTTACTAGTCTTGAAGTGCTAAGTTTTGAGATTATATACGATTCCATTCTCAGCAGTCTTCAATCTCTAATCAAGTCTGAACTGGGTGAGACAGTCAGATTCTGAGATTTGAATCACAGGCTGCTATCATGAGGAGAGTGCAAAGCACATAAAATAAATGATATGCCTAAGGAATTCACATTTATGATTGATTATGGATCTCTTGAAGGGCTTTCTAAAGTAGAAAAGATTCTGCAAACTTATTCTAGAACACAGTCTAAACATCTGTATATACAACCTTAACACTGTAACATTATTTTAAAGACTTGTTTAGGAAAAGGACTGTAATACCCGGTGACTTCCTCGCTTTAGGTGACTTCTCTGCTGCACTTGACACTGTTGATAACCTATTCTTCAAAGTCTCTCTTTTCCAGGTTTCTAACACTATTTTTCTGGTACACCCACTGGCTTTTTGACAAGTTCTTCTTAATTGGGTCTTTTTCCTTCTACTTTCTAACTCTGGATATCAAAACCTAGTCTTTATCCCTCTGTTCATTTTACTTTATTTTCATACTCTCAGAAAATTAACCTCCTTCTCTATCTAGCAGTTTTCTCACTTTTTTTTTTCTCTAAATTACTCCTGGAAGGAACAGTGAATTAATGCAGCTTCTTTCTATACCATGTCTTACCTTTAAATGTTATCTTTTTTTCTGTTTCATAACGGTTTATTGAAAATGTGCATTACAATTTTCTTGGAATTATAAATATTTTAAAACATTTTCACCATATTTTGGAATATGCTCCCCAAAACTGTCTCACTAAATCGTGTGGCTTTGTATACTCCCTGGCCTCTTGCCATGGGCTCTTAGAACAGATGTACAATCTAAAAAGCTTTGTCTGAAACAATCTTTATCTCCAGCCCTAACCTACATTGCAAATCCAGCCAAAACTCTGTCTAGTCAGAATTTTACTTAGCAATTTTGGCAAATACCTGACATGCAACATGTTTAAAGCCAACCATATCACCTTTTCTTCTAAACTCACTCCTTCCTCTCTGGAAATGCTATCATGATGCTTTTAGTGACACAAGACTAAGATTCCAGTGTTATTTTCAATTCCTCCTTTAATTTTCATATGCAATATCTAAATCTTATTTATTACATTCCAGTTCCCTTCTGTAGTCCCTCATAGTCTAGCATATTCTATAATACATACACGGATCTTTTAACCTTTTGGGGAATCATGGACTGTATCAGAAGCCCCTGTACTTTTCCCCAAGAGTATTCATGTTATATATACAATTTTTAGTGGTTTCAAGCTCCCACCCCAATTAAATGGCTTGCCAGCTAGTGTCCTTTCCTCCAAGACTGCTGGCAAATTGCTGCCAGATTTACCTTTCTTGTGCTGTGTGTTGTGCTGTGCTTGCTCTCGCTCAGTCACTTCAGTCGTGTCCGACTCTCTGTGACCCCATGGACCACGGCCCGCCCGGCTCCCCTGTCCATGGGATTCTCCAGGCAAGAATACTGGAGTGGATTGCCATTTCCTTCTCTAGTGATAAAGTATGAAGTGAGTGAAGTGAGTGAAGTGAAGTTGCTTCATTTGTGTCTGACTCTTTGTGATCCTGTGGACTGTAGCCCACCAGGCTCCTCTGTCCATGGGATTGTCCCAGGCAAGAATACTGAATGGGTTACCATACCCTCCCTCAGGGGATCTTCCCAACCCAGGGATCAAACCCTCATCTCTTACATCTCCTGCATTCACAGGCAGGTTCTTTACCACTAGTGCCACAAGCACTGGCTTTATCAAGTCATTAGCCAACTCAAAAATTTTTATAGCACTCAACTACACAAGATATAAAATAGAAGAGTTGAATTGTGTTTTAATGTGTATTAAGGGCTTATGTGACTCAGTCACTTTATACATATTATTATTGTTGGCTCATAATAAACTTATGCAGTGATATCTTCTTTTTATAAAGAGGAAAAGGAGTCTCAAACATATTTAGGAGAGCAAAGATTAAACACAAGCCTCACTTACTTCACAGCTTATGATTCTTCTTTTGCTCCAAATTGCCTTCATCATGCCATTCAATATAAAATCCAAACATCTTGCTTTGCCTTGCATAAATGGCTTTTCCTAAAAAATTTATGTTCCAGCTTTGTCTTCCTTGACTCTTTTGTTATAGTCACCACTCCTGATGGCATTATATTTTGATTCTCCCCCAAAACTTACCTTCTTACCTAAGAAAAGGAAAGAATAATCAAAGGCCTTTGCTCTTTCTATCCAACTCCTTGTTATCTCCCAAGGCTCACTTTAATTTGTGATTTCCTTCTCCATAAACTTACCTGTTCAATTCTAGTTGGTAGTTTTAAATATACACTTCATCATTTCCTGTTAGTATTTTATACACTCATCTCTACTGTTGCTAGCTTAGTGCTGTGTGGTATCTTCCCATCCCATTTAACTATAAGCAGTTGAGGGAGCCATATAAACAGCAGGGCTCCCTATATTTGTGAAAGGAATTCTTGTGCATGTATGCATCAGTGACCCATTTTCCCAGCGTGCAACCCAGCCACAATTATTTAATCTTTATTTTCTCTAAGCTGATCCTTTTGTGAATTCTTTATGAAGTGGAATAACAGAGTGCTGATCTTTCATTTTTAAATTTTATTCAAGTATTTACTTTAACTACACTGGAAATATGTATTGAACCCTAAAGGGAGTCTATTTAAAATGGTGGAAAGGGAAATTTCACCAACTGTATGGTTCTCAAAGAGACCATTAAGCTTTCCTTCTGTAAATAATTATATTCCTCCATCAAAATAAGAAACTGCTTTGGCTTGCCTTAAGAAATAATAGAAATAGAGCCTGTTTACTTTTAAAATCTGCTATATCACATGTTTAGTGTTGACTAGTTTGGCCACTGACATGGAATGTTGAGAACAATGACCAGCATTCTCATAGATTCACCATCTTCATGATCCTAAATAGAATATTCCCATTAACTGAGCTCTGTGTAGCTATAAGCCAGGAAATATGTATAGTGCTCTTTTCAGAGAAGCAGGAAAAATTTTTTTCTCTAAAAATACTTAGTAAATCAAAGGTAGGGCCTACTATTATTTCTTTTCCTCTAGTTTAAATACAGCATAGTTTTTCATCTCTATATGTAAAACAATGGGCACCCTTAAGAGATCTGAAAAATAAATGTTTATGTTTCTTTATTCAGTCCTATATTTGAAACTTTATCAGTAGGAGGAATAAAGAGCCAGTTCATTTGTTCTTTTAATAAATATTTATTGAATTACTACTCTAGACTATAATCTCTGCTTTTCTACAAATTATGTATTTAACCTTGAGCAAAACATTAAGCCTCTTCCCTTAAATCATTCGTCATTCTCATCTAGAAATCACTGACAGCTATAGGTTTAACTCCTTCAGTCAACATTAGGATATGCTTTTATTTCAGACCCTCACAAGTCTGTATATTTTTTAAAAATTCTAATTGAAGTATAACATATATACCATTCTATTAGTTTTTATAGAGGAAGCATATCCATGGAATCATCAACCAGTTCAGGAAATTGAATAATACCAATATCTCTGAAGCTCCCCTTATAATCCCATCTAAACTCCATCCTCCTTCTGAAAAGGTATAATCACTTCCTTGATTTGTCCATTTTTCAAAAAAATTTCTGAAATCTGGCTCTTGTATTTACTCCAAACTCTTTATCTTGTCATTTGTATCTTTAAACCTATTAAGCATAGTTATTTTTGGATCTCTACTTGATAACTACAATATCTAGTTCTTCTATGGGTCTGTTTCTATTGTCTGCTTGCTTTCTTTTACTTTGGTCATTTTATGTGAAGTCCTGGTATGGTTGATAATCTTTTGAGTGTCAAATATTATATATGGAAAATTGAAATGATGATTTGAAGCTTTGGAAGGTATAACATTCTTCCAGATTCAGTTTCTTTTGCTTTGGGAATTTAATTTGAGATTGTTTTTTCTTATCCACATCGATTTACTGAAATACACCCTTATTCTAGTGGGTAAGAAAAAAAGATTTTTCTTTATAAACTGCCAGGTATGCTCTCTTCGTTGAGTAATGAAAACCATGTGGATTCAGTTTTGTGTTTCATGAAAAATACCAGGAATTATAGCTTTAAATGCTATGTTCTACTGTAACCATTCCACCTCTCCTACCTTCCACTACTTTTTAGCTCTTGCCTTTTTATGCAAGTTTATGGTTTTATTATGTTGTTATTTCTTATGTAAGTTTCCGCAAAGTATTTGTAGAAGCAGATGGGATAAAAGCAAAAAATAAACGCATTATATGGGGTTTGAAAAGTGCTTTGGTAGTATTTCAACGTTGTACCACCAGGCACTTCTAATTTTATTGTTATTGTTGTTCATTTGTTTGTTTCCATTTGGTTTATTCAATATTTCTTCTCAGTAATTTTGTATAACATTTGCATTATTTGAAGAACTGCGCTTCTCCTACTTATGTGGTTTTGGTAGATGTCTTGTTAGTTTCCTAGGGCTACATAATAAAGTACCATAAATGAGATGGCCTAAAAATTAAAAAAAAAAAATTCTGTTCAGGCAGCCATAAGTCAAAATTAAGGTGTCAGCAGTTTTGGTTCATTCCTGGGGGCTCAGAGAAAGAGCCTTTCTTCTAAAGTCTAGTAATCACTGTCTTTGTGTGTGTCTGTCTCTGTGTCTGTTCTTCTAAGAGTATTAGTCATATTGTATTAAGAGCATGTTCAATACAGGGCTTCCCAGTTGGCACAGTGGTAAAGAATCCTCCTGTCAGTGCAGGAGACACAGAAGTGGGTTCGATCCCTGGGTTGGGAAGATTCCCCGGAGTAGGAAATGGTAACTTGCTCGAGTATTCTTGCCTGAAAAATTCCATGGACAGAGAAGCATGGTAGGCTATAGTTTACAAAGGATCACAAAGAGTTGGACATGACTGAGCAACTGAGCACAGACACAGCTACTTTAATATGGTCTTATCTTAATTAATTAAATCTAGAATGATGCCATTTCTAAATAAGGTCACTTTCTGAAATTTCAGGAAGACGTGAACTCTTGGGAGCCACCATCTAACCCAGTGGGATGGTGTTTATTAGCCACCATCTAATACAGTGGGATGACCAACCACAGTATTCAACCTTTTGGTTATTAGCCAATCAGACTCCTTGGGGATTTTGCATATGAAAACTAGTAGAGAAGTTTTCTCCTTTTTTTTTTTCTTGGATTATCACAGGGAGACAATGTAAGCCTGAAATCTTTTCTCAGCAATCTTTTTAAGAGAATGAGGCTAATATAAAGACAAAAACAGAACTGAAAGATGTGAAGAAGAGAGATTACAGGGATGTGGAGGGGAAAGCAAGATCTGGACTTCTTGACACTCAGAGCAGGAAAAAATTAAGCCCCTTTACTTGCTAATCGATGAAGGTGCTTTCGGCTACTGAAAATTGTTGTTTGTTCATTTTAATTGAGAGCATTTTCATTGGAACCAAGTATTCTCTTTTATAATGGCAATTTTAAGTCTTAGGGAGAGGGCAAGTGAGAGAGGGAGAAATGTGTGTGAACTGAAAAATATTTTCAGTATACCAATTGTTTTTATAATACATAGTTCATAAAGTTAAGATTGTCAGTTTTAATCATTGGCATTGTTTCCAGTTTTTTATTCTTGAAACAGCCTAAATGTGCACCAATGATGGAAAGATTGAATAAATGAATGTAATTTGTGTTCTGAATATTATGAAGGAATGTAAGTTATGGGGCAGATCTATATATCAATATTTATGTGAAGAGAGCTCTATTTTATGTCAAAAATTAATCATAGAACAAGATATGTATTTTGGTGCCATTTATGAGAATTTTGTATTCATGCACATGTTCCTACACACACGCGTAGAAATGTGTACTGGAAAGATATCTATAAAACTAATACAGCTAGGAAATGTGGGGATGGAGAATTTGGGGCAAAGATAAAAGAAGATTTCTAATTTTATTATTCTATATATTTATTCTCTCCTTGTATTTCTATGTATATTCATTTACTACCCTTATCAATGACACAAACTAATCTTGGCAGAGTTTCTTGCCTTCTTAGGCAGAATTTTCCTTCATTTTCATGTGCTCCTATAGTTGAAGAAACTTTGCCCTTTGAAAAACGTTTATGTGTGTTACACACATAAGTACATTCAAGGAACAAGAAAGTATCAGCTGTGAATAAAGAGTGCTGAACTGAGAGGGAAGTGAACAGGAAAACGTGATCTCTATCTGAAGTGGATAAGTGTTCCTTAGCTTCAGGCTAGTGCTGACATGGGGCCATTGTGATCGAGTGCTGTGAATCTTTATACATATTTCTTGGTGGACATTTGTCAGTCTGTAGGATAAATTCCTAGGAGTTGTACTGCTGGGTCAAAATAAATGCACAGTTTGGATTCTGATTGATAACAGCTAAGCAGAAGTCAATTATTATTACTGTTTTAACAATACTCAATGCTAAAGGCTTTCCTCTAACTCTGGGTGACATGTAGATCTGGTTAGATCTTGGTGTGATTCCCTAAATATAATGTGGCATTTTTATTTAATAAAGAATTGGCTTTGGTTATGTTCTCCCTAAATGCAAATTTAAACTGTTTAGTGTCAAAAAGTAAAGAATAGCATCCGCTGCTTGCTTTGTGACCCTCCACTCACATCAAAGGTGGTAAAGCTGTCTGTGAAAAGTAGATCAGACATCTTTCATTTTTGATGAAGACAACAATAGAGACAGAGCTGATCTTCATAGCAACGAATCAGAGAATCAGATGCCTCCAGGAGAGCCAAGTGGAACACAAGTGGGGCCCTGTGCCAAAAATCCTGAGTCAGGAAGTGCCTTGGGATGTGCTCCAGCTGCAGCGGAAATGTAAGAAGCCTCAAATGGTTAAAAGGAAACAGTTTGCCAAGAAGAAACTTGTGTACTTCAGGATGTGTCGCTACAAAGAATTTCTCTAGCTCTTTGTTGTGAAGTTATTTACTATTGTGTGTATCAATTTTCTTTTTCCTGAATTTTCCTGCATGCAATGGGGGCGAGGCCATGGTAGACAGATATTGATTTCACCTATTCTGCTGATGCGGCACCATCTCATCTTGTCTGTAACATCCCCATGAAAACACTATTGAGGGGTCAATGAGCTGTAAAATGGTTACTTTCATCCTCCAAAATAATATTTCACTAATGTCTATACTTGGAAATTCATACAATATTTCAAGGACAGAGATTTATTATGAAATGTAATCTTTGCACTTAGGCAAAAAATTTCATCCAACAGGCAAATATAAACAGAGATGAATGGATTCATTAGTTTAAAGTCTATACAACTGAGGGAAGGGGCAAATAGCGTTATTCTTATTGAAGATTCTATATTTGATAAAATGAGCATCAGCATGTTGTGACCTTAACTGAAGATAATCAGGGATGAAATCTAGAATAGTCATAACAACAGCTTTTATTTACAAAGTATCTGCAATTCAAAAAGCACTTTCACAAACCCTCACTTGCAATTTATGCCGATTACCAACTTTGTGAGTTTTTCAAAGTAGGCGTTAAATTTGATTCACCAATGTTACCTCAAGTCCCTCTGTAAAAAGGTCACAGTATAAAATTCAATAAGCAATCTTGAGATTAGAAAACAGAGAAGTTAAGTATATTACCCAAGGTCATACTAGTTCATCATAGAGCAAGGCTTACACTTCTGCAGAGCTCAAGGAGAAACTTCTGAAGTCCTACCTGCTTTCCTCTGTCTTCAGAGTGTGTTCTTTCTTGGAGCTTTTTCTCCTGCTCACTCTGTCAATAATGGGTATGATGAGTTCAGAGTCACTTTTCACAATAAGAACTGTTTCTTCATACAGAACTACTTACTATACTTAGTGTCATTTGGCATTAGCTGTGCTGTTTGACTCCATTGAAGGAAAATTATTTTCAAGTTGAAAAGATAAAATATACTTGAAAAGGTACGGTAGAGCCCGGACACAGGGGAAGAGAGAAAATAAAACAATAGTTATCAGCTGTTTAAAAATTTTTTATTTATTTTAATTGGAGGATAATTACTTTATGATATTGTGATGATTTTTGCCATACATCAATATGAATTGGCCATAGCATACGTGTGTCCACTACATACTGAACCACCTTCCCATCTCCCTTCCCACCCCATCTCTCCAGATTGTCACAGAGCACCGGCTTTAGGTACCCTGCATCATACATCAAATTCCCAATGGTATCGTATCTGTTTTACATATGGTACTGTGTACGTTTCAATTCTATTCTCTCAACTTTCCCACCCTCTCCTCCCACTGAGTCCAAAAGCCTGCTCTTTACATCTGTGTCTCCTTTGCTGCCCTACACATAGTATCATTTGTACCATCTTTCTACATTCCATATACATGCATTAATGAGCTGATACGTGTAAAGCCAAGAAAATTTGGTGTGATAAGTTCAGTTCAGTTTAGTCGCTCAGTCATGTCCAACTCTTTGCGACCCCATGAACTGCAGCACGCCAGGCCTCTCCGTCCATCACCAACTCCCGGATTCTACCCAAACCCATGTCCATCGAGTTGATGATGCCATCCAACCATCTCATCTTCTGTCGTCGCCTTCTCCTCCTGCCCCCAATCCTACCCAGCATTAGGGTCTTTTCCAATGAGTCAACTCTTCGCATGAGGTGGCCAAAGTATTGGAGTTTCAGCTTCAACATCATAGGTTATTTATCCAGCTTGGGTTTGAAATTTACTTTTCCATTTCTTGCTGTGTGAAATATGATCAAAATAGTTCTTAGCTACTTTGAGCCTTAATATTGTCAATGATAAAGTGGCAGTGGTAATAGCTACGACATGGGGTATTTCTAAGAGCAAAAATAATGTGAAGTGATTGTCGTTCATGGTTACTTTGTAAGTTGTAGCTATACGACTAATACAATATGAAATCAACTTGCTAAATTGACTTAGATACCATGTGATTTCCAGAATACATTCTAATCAATAAATGATTTATCAGAACTTTGGGGAAAATAAGTGAGAATTAAGACTTAGAAATTATTCACTAAAGACAAGTCATGATGTATTAATCTCACTTCCTTTATAAAGGGTGATACTAGATCAGGGATCAGCCATCTAAAGCTTATGGGCCAAATCTGGCCTGCCTGCCTCCTGCTGTTGTATATCCTGAGGACCAAGAAGGTTTTTACACTTTTAAATGGTTGAAAAAAATCAAAAAAGAATATTTCATACCTTGTGAAAATTATATGAAATTAAAATTTCAATGTCCATGTGAAGTAAGTCAGAAGGAGAAAAACAAATATAGTATATTCTTGCATGTATATAGAATCTAGAAAAATGTATTGATGAACTTATTTGCAGGGAAGGAATGGAGATGCAGATGTAGAGAATGGACTTGTAGACACTGTGTGGGAGGGAAGGAGTGGGACAAATGGAGAAAGTAGCATTAACATATATACACTATTATGTGTAAAAAGATAGCTGGTGAGAAGTTGCTGTATAACACAGGGAGCCCAGTTTGGTGTTCTGAGATGACCTAGAGAGCTGGGATGTGGAGAAGGGAGGGAGGCTCAAGAAAGAGGGGATATATGTATAATTATGGCTGATTCTGTGTAAGGCAGAAACCAACACAACATTGTAAAACTTAAAAAACAAAAATAATGAAAATAAAACACAGTCACATTTATTTATTTGCATTATGTCTAAGGTAGCTTTCCCATCAGATGACAAAGTTGACTAATTGCAATAGAGATCACATGACCTGCAAAGCCTAAAATACTCACTATTAGGCTCCTTACAGAAAATGTCAAGACCCCTGTGCTAGAATATTAGGTCAGAGAAACACCCCAGACACAGTATATCTGTACTTCAGAAAATATTTAACAAAGCAACCTGTGAAAGGCAGCTAACACTTGAACAAACACAAGCATTTTCTCCCTATATTCTGGACATACCCCTGAGAGAGGCCTGTCTGTTATGAGTATACTTTTCATGTTTCTTTCTTCTGGTGTGGCATATGACAAGCTTTTGCCAGTGAAATGTGACTGAAAAATAATATGTATCATTTCCAGGAGAGGGTTTTTAGGAAGGAGATCTTCTTCCTATGCATTTTACACAGCAGATCCTAGCAGAAGGCTGAGCCACAAAACATAAAGATCTTGTGTCCCTGGATTGGATAAGAAGTGGAATCATCTGCCTATCAGAAGTACTGATTTTAGATTTTTTTTTTTTTTTTTTACTAAAAAAAGCAAGTTCTCTTATAGTATCACTGAAACTGGGGAGTTTGTTTTGTTGGTGTTTCTCTAACTCACTCTTAAGATGTCCTCCTGAAAAAGGTAGAGTAGTGTGTATAAATATCTTACTTACATGGATTTAAAGATGAACAACTGTGCTCAATTAGAATTTGTTAATCAACTGATGCCAACATGGTTGTAAGAGGCAAAGTACCCCAGAGTTCTTCTGTCCTTGATCTCAACTAGTTTTATGAGACAAAACTAACAATTTTAAATGCCTTGTGGTTGCCTTTAGAAGAGTTATCTTGGGGTTTTTTTCCCCTAAAAAGTTCCAGTAGATAGAGTGATTGGGACAGATTTTAACTCAGCATAAAGAAGAACTAAAAATAAAACAATGATATCTGCCCAGTTACCTTTCAATGTTCTGTAGTCTCTAGAAAGTGTTGCAGTAACTGAGAGAGCCATCACTAAGTTTGGCGAAGAAAATTCTATGATTATACAGGAATTTAATTACTCTATTAGATTAATACTAATCTAAGAGAGTAGAGGTTCTCAATGTCACAGAGGTTTGTGACATTGTACAGGAGGCTGTAATCAAGATCATCCCCAAGAAAAAGAAACGCAAAAAGGCAAATGGCTGTCTGAGGAGGCCTTACAAATAGCTGTGAAAAGAAGAGAAGTGAAAGGCAAAGGAGAAAAGGAATGATATATCCATTTGAATGCAGAGTTCCAGAGAATAGCAAGGCAGAGATAAGAAACCCTTCCTCAGTGATCAATGCAAAGAAATAGAGGAAAACAATAGAATGGGAAAGACTAGAGACCTCTTCAAGAAAATTAGAGATACCCAGGGAACATTTCACCCAAAGAGTGGGCACAATAAGAGCGATATGGACCTAACAGAAGCCGAAGGTATTAAGAAGAGGTGGCAAGAATACACAGAAGAACTCTACGAAAAATATTTTCATGACCCAGATAACCACGATGGTGTGATCACTCACCTAGAGACAGACATCATGGAATGTGAAGTCAAGTGGGCCTTAGGAAGCATCACTATGAACAAAGCTAGTGGAGGTGATGGAATTCCAGTTGAGCTATTTCAAATCCTGAAAGATGATGCTGGGAAAGTGCTGCACTCAAAAGGCCACCAAATTTGGAAAACTCAGTAATGGCCACAGGACTGGAAAAGGTCAGTTTTCATTCCAACCCAAAGAAAGGCAATGCTCAAACTACCACACAATTGCACTCATCTCACACGCTAGCAAAGTAATGCTCAAAATTCTCCCAGTGAGGCTTCAACAGCACGTGAACCTAGAACTTCCAGATGTTCAAGCTGGATTTAGAAAAGGCAGAAGAACCAGAGATTGAATTGCCAACATCCATTGGATCATCGATAAAGCAGGAGAGTTCCAGAAAAACATCTGCTTATTGACTGTGCCAAAGACCTTGACTTTGTAGATCACAGCAAACCGTGGAAAATTCTGAAAGAGATGGGAATACCAGACCACCTGATCTGCCTCCTGAGAAATCTGTAAACAGGTCAAGAAGCAACAGTTAGAACTGGACGTGGAACAACAGACTGGTTCCAAATAGGAAAAGAGTACATCAAGGCTGTATATTGTCACCTTGCCTATTTAACTTATATGCAGAGTACCTCATGTGAAATGCTGGGCTGGATGAAGCACCAGCTGAAATCAAGATTGCTGGGAGAAATATCAATAACCTCAGATATGTAGATGACATCACTCTTATGGCAGAAAGCAAAGAAGAACTTAAGAGCCTATTGTGGAAAGTGAAAGAGGAGAGTGAAAAAGTTGGTTTAAAGCTCAACATTCAGAAAAGTAAGATCATGGCATCCAGTCCCATCATTTCATGGCAAATAGATGGGGAAGCAGTGGAAACAGTGACAGACTTTATTTACTGGGCTCCAAAGTCACTGCAGATGGTGACTCTTTTGATTAAAATCATTGAAATTAAAACTTGACGCTTGGTCCTTGGGAAAAAAGTTATGACCAAACTAGACAGCTTATTAAAAAGCAGAGGCATGAAACCCATGGCTGATTCATGTCAATGTATGGCAAAAACTATTACAATATTGTAAAGTAATTAGCCCCCAACTAAAATAAATAAATTTATTTAAAAAAAAGTTACATTTCCTATAGTTTTATATGCAGAGTTCTATTAAAAATCATATAAATAAATAAAAAAAAAAAACAGCAGAGGCATGACTTTGCCAACATAGTTCCAGCTAGTCTAAGCTATGGTTTTCCCAGTAGTCATGTATGGATGTGAGAGTTGGACTATAAAGAAAGCTGAGTGCAGAAGAATTGATGCTTTTGAACTGTGGTGTTGGAGAAGACTCAAAAATCCCTTGGACTGCAAGGAGATCCTGCTAAGTCGCCCCAGTCGTGTCCGAATCTGTGCGACCCCATAGACGGCAGCCCACCAGGCTCCGCCGTCCCTGGGATTCTCCAGGCAAGAATACTGGAGTGGGTTGCCATTTCCTTCTCCAGTGCATGAAAGGGAAAGTGAAAGTGAAGTCGCTCAGTCGTGTCCGACTCTTAGCGACCCCATGGACTGTAGCCTACCAGGCTCCTCCATCCATGGGATTTTCCAAGCAAGAGTACTGGAGTGGGGTGCCATTGCCTTCTCCGGCAAGGAGATCCAGTCAGTCCTAAAGGAAATCAGTCCTGAATATTCATTGGAAGGACTGATGCTAAAGCTGAAACTCTAATACTCTAGCCACCTGATGTGAAGAACTGACTCGTTAGAATACACCCTGATGCTGGATAAGATAGAAGGCGGGAGGAGAAGGGGATGACAGAGGATGAGATGGTTGGATGGCATCACCGATTCAATGGACATGAGTTTGAGCAAGCTCCGGGAGTTGGTGATGGACAGGGAAGCCTGGCGTTCTTCGGTCCATGGAGTCACAAAGAGTTGGACACGACTGAGCAACTGAACTGAACTGAACTGAGATTAATACATGCTCTAATTTCTCTTTTTTTAAAAAACATTTTATCATTAAATGTAATCTTGCTTTAATCATATACTTACCATTTAGTTTCACGAAATTTAGAGAAAGGCATTTTTACCACTTTGACTTTCTATAAATTGACTCTATACAGGTTTCAACTATACAATTTAAGGACTCTTAATTGTTATTCATTTTGTCATTCAGTAGATAAAATTACTCTTTGGAACAGGAAAATAAGTAGGAGGATTTGTGTATTTTTTAGGATGTTTCCAATTGCAAGTAAGATAATATCAATTAGCAAGGGCTTAAATAATGTAAATATTTAATCATTTCACATAAAGGAAGTTTGTACATTTCTGAGACCACGTGAGCTAAGAGATCAAAGTCACTATAATAAGCATTAAGATATATTAGTAATTAGGTAGTAAAACAGTAACATGACGTACCCTCTGATATGATACACTGCAAAGGGCTCATCATTTCTTTGTTTTTCTGGCCAAAAATATACACACAGAGTGTGATCTCCACAATAGCCAAAGAGATCTTTTCAAACGTAATTCAGATCATGAACTCTCCCACTAAGAACTCTCTCAATTCAGTCAGAGGAAAAGCCCCTACCACAATGGCTTTTAATGTCATATGAGATTGGCTTCCTTCCCTTCTCTCCTCTGCTAACTTCTCTCTTCCTGAAGCACTGTCAGCCACACTGGGTTCCTGGTTGTTGCTGAAACATACTGAGTATGCTCTTCTCTCAGGGTCTTTGCTTTTCTTTCCACCACCTGGAACTTTCTTCCATCTGATACTTTTCCTGTTCCTACACTTCCTTCAGCACAAATGCTAGCCTTCCTTGACCACCCTAAATAAAACAAGATAAAACTTCTTCCTCATATCATCAGCACTCATTTCATTTTTTTCCTTTTTTTCCCTTAGAACTTACTATTTAGGAATATACATATTTTTCTATACATATACTTGTGTATACATACGTGTGTATATACACACATATGCCCAGTTTCTCTCATTAGAATATGTCCTCCTTAATGCCATAGGTTTTGTTCAACATTATATCACCAGTGCCTGGAAAGCTGCCTGGTACATAGGAGGTGTTCCATAAGTGTTTCTTCCACTTTTTTTTTTTTGCCACACTAGGTGGTATGAGGAACTTCCCCAACTAGGGACTGAACCCATGTCCCCTGCATTGGAAGCATGAAGTCTCAACCAATGGACCACCAGGGAAGTCCTCCATAATTGTTTCTGAAACAAATGAATGTATGAATAGCAATTGAATGTAAACCTGGACAAATGCTTTATAAATGATTTGGGAAGATGTCTTCATGTGAAGGAAGCAGAGAGAATTTGAACACCATGATTTCATTGTCCACTGAAGAGGTTCCCCAGAAAAGGTAAAGAAACTGCTTACCAAGTATTTTTTCAACATTCCTCTCCCAGAGCCAACCTGGGAGACTGAGCAGAGACTTCCAGCCAGAGGCATGAAGTAGGCAGACAAAGACAAGCTTTATGGTTACTTTAAGTTTGTGGCTATTTAAATAAACTTTTTTTTACTTTTTAAACTTTAATTAAATTTAAATTTAACTTAAATAAATTTTTACTGCTAAGTAAGCCAAAATGTGAGCAGGAATGCTTAATTATACCCTAGATACACCAGGAGTGAACCTTCCCCTTACTTCATGCATTGCTGATATGTCAAGGACAGCATTTCACACTTGACTGAGGACTATTAAAACAATTACCAGGTCATTAATGAGGGCCTTTAAGACTAGTTTTGAAACTAGTGAGAAAAATTAGCTTTGGTGGGCTTATTAGTCCAGAGGGTGGCATGGATTGGGACAGTTTCCAACTTTAAGGCTCTCTTATCTGGTTTCTTATCTCTTTATTCCTCGGATTCCTGAGGACACTCCCACAGTAGGTATCCAAAGAAAGACTGTTTCAGTTTTCATTAAAACTCCATACAGTTTTGCCTGAACAAGCAGAAGACTGTGCTAGAATGCCTTGGTTTCTGAGTATCCAAATTCTCACCATTCAGAGAGGTCACAGGAGAATGAGGAACTGAAAGAAGTACAGTCCCTTTCTTATACTCCAGAGCAGGTGTCTCCAACCTCTGGGATCTAATGTCTGATGATCTGAGGTGGAGCTGATGCAATAATAATATAAATAAAGTGCACAGTAAATACAATGCACTTGAATCATCCCAAAACCACCCCCACAAACACCAGTCCATAGAAAAATTGTCTTCCGTGAAAACTGTCCCTGGTGCCAAAAAGGTTGGAGACTGCTACCAGAGGACCCAAAGACAGGCGTCAAGTAGAATGCCTGCCCCATCCTTTAAAACCTTTTTATGGCAACCACCACGTGCCTTTTGGGCACAGTTTTCAAGTTTGTGCAATTTACCTTTCTTTAACTAACTTCTCTGCTTACTTCTCTCACAGCTTGGGTCCTTCTCTTACCTCCAACACCCCAATATTCACTATCATCACATGGTCTGTGGCTGTCCTAAAGCTCCACAGAGACAATGTGCACTGGCTTTTCCTCCCACAGTGCCACACGGTGCTTCTAAATCTCCCCTGGAGGCTTCTAAATCTATCCCTTCTGTACTAACTTGGTATAGAGAACATATATTCATATTCTATTCATAATCATTTGTCAAGGCTGTATATCGTCACCCTGCTTATTTAACTTATATGCAGAGTACATCATGAGAAACGCTGGGCTGGAGGAAGCACAAGCTGGAATCAAGATTGCTGGGAGACATATCAATAACCTCAGATATGCAGATGACACCACCCTTATGGCAGAAAGTGAAGAACTAAAGAGCCTCTTGATGAAAGTGAAAGAGGAGAGTGAAAAAGTTGGCTTAAAGCTTAACATTCAGAAAACTAAGATCATGGCATCCGGTCCCAACACTTCATGGCAGATAGATGGGCAAACAGTGGAAACAGTGGCTGACTTTATTTTTCTGGGCTCCAAAGTTACTGCAGATGGTGACTGCAGCCATGAAATTAAAGGTCACTTACTCCTTGGAAGAAAAGTTATGACCAACCTAGATAGCGTATTAAAAAGCAGAGACATTACTTTGCCAACAAAGGTCCGTCTAGTCAAGGCTATGGTTTTTCCAGTGGTCATGTATGGATGTGAGAGTTGGACGGTGAAGAAAGCTGAGTGCTGAAGAATTGATGCTTTTGAACTGTGGTGTTGGAGAAGACTCTCGAGAGTCCCTTGGACTGCAAGGAGATCCAACCAGTCCATCCTAAAGGAGATCAGGCCTGGGTGTTCATTGGAAGGACTGATGTTGAAGCTGAAACTCCAATACTTTGGCCACCTGATGCGAAGAGCTGACTCATTAGAAAAGACCCTGATGCTGGGAAAGATTGAGGGCAGGAGAAGAAGGGGACAACAGAGGATGAGATGGCTGGATGGCATCACCAACTCAATGGACATGGGTTTGGGTGGCCTCAGGGAGTTGGTAATGGACAGGGAGGCCTGGCGTGCTGCGATTCATGGGGTTGCGAAGAGTCAGACACGACTGAGTGACTGAACTGAACTGAATAAGATAACTTATTAATAGACGTAACTATAGTAGACTAAATAAATGTTTGTTCTTTAAAGAGAAGCCTAGGGACTTCTCTGGCTGTCCAGCAGTTAAGACTGGGCTTCCACAGCAGAGGGTGCTGGTTGGAACCCTGGTTGGTTTCTAAGAACCAACATGCTACCTGACTGGTGCAGCCAAAAAAAAAAGAGAGGGAGCGAGAGAAACCATTGTGTACCTTGTTAGCTCTGAGGAGATGAGTACTGTTTTTTATTTCACTCAGGAAGAAATTAAAGAACACAATAATACAGAGGCCAGTTAGGAAGGTCTTGATTCTCTTTGAATTTATGACTAAATGAAAAGCTTAGCAATAGCCATTCCTACCAGATGTGCTTCTCCCTGCTTCCCCTCCCTACAAGGTGGAATTTTTTATAAATAGGCCTGACATGTAGAGATATAGAGATGAATGTGTGTGCTAAGGGGGCTGAATATGATATAGCTGAGATCTGACAGCTAGACAGGTGGCCATTGTAAGTGGGTGTTCTGACCCTTTGCCACTTTCCACAGGACATTCTGTGACAACTTTATTACTCATCTAAGACACTGAGGAGGAGTGTCTTCTTACTCATTTATGGAAACATTAAACAATTAGCCAATATGATTCTTAAACAATGAGATTTTTTTAAAGGAGAGAATATATAGATATTATGTATTTTCTTCTATTGCAGATACCAAGCCTGTCTCCAGGAGGAGACAGAAATTTTGTTGAACTTCAGTTAATAAGCAATCCTCAAAGTCTGCTGCTGTTACAAAGACTCAGGCCTCATTTGGGGATTTTTTTATAGTCTTACAGAACAAGTTAACAAGTATAGATTTGATTAGGAAAGTCTCCCTCTTCTTTTTCACATCAGTTTTTCTGCTAATACATCCCCTCCCACAGAAAATTATTGAGTAGAAATCAGATCTTAATATTCTACTCATAGAGTCTAGCTGCAATCAATTGCAGCTCTTACAGAAAGTAACATTGCTGCAAATTTTGTTTCATTCCTTTGTTAGACTACCTAAGAGATCTGTTTCAATACTTTGAAAAAATACAGGGTGCTTAAAGTCTGTTTAATATTGTTCAAAGCAAATTATAATAATAGCAAAACAAAAGTTGAACTCAATTTTGATCATTGTTTACAGTAACTAAACAAAACTCTTTGATTTTCTGACGAGAATGTTGTAAAGTTTGAGAATCTAGCTTTTTCCAGACATAAACACATAAATACATATGCTGTTCTTTCTAGTATATATTTTTCTTTGTTGTCATTCAAAGCATATAATTATTTAATATGTTTGTTTTTTTCTCATGTGATAAAGTAAGCTGTGTTAATTATCTGGTATTGTTTAAAAAATTACCTCATAATTTAATGGCTTGAAACATTTCTTCTCTCACAGTTTTTGTGGTTCAGGAATTTGGAAGCAGCTTAGATAGATGATTCTGTTTTTGGGGGGGTGGTCTCTCTTACAAGTCTTCAGTTAAGGTGATGGCTTGGATCATGGTCATCTGATTACTTAACTGGGCAAGGAAGAGTTCAATCTAAGATATCTGCCTCTTAAAGGTGAGTTGGTGCTAACTGTTTATAGGAAGACTTAGTTCTTCACATCATGGACCTGTCCACTGGATGCCTTATATAGTTGTTGCCTGTGAGAGTTAATTCTCAGGTAGGTTAATAAGAAGTCTGGGGTTGTTGAGGAAGAGAAAGAAGTCGGGGCTCTCGATCAGGAGAAAACAATGAACTTTTTTTTCTACATTACTTTGTCTTACTTACATAAGATGTTTTTTCTTAAACTTTGAATTGCTACAACAACAGTCTTTAAAACTAACTTTCTTTATACCCAGAGTTAATACTCAGTTCAGTTCAGTCACTCACTTGTGTCTGACTCTCTGAGACCCCATGGACTGCAGCACGCCAGGCTTCCATAATCATCACCAACTCATGGAGTTTGCTCAAACTCATGTCCGTTGAGTTGGTGATGCCATCCAACCATCTCATCCTCTGTCATCCCCTTCTCCTCCAGACTTCAATCTTTCCCAGCATCAGAGTCTTTTCCAATGAGTCAGTTCTTTGCATCAGATGGCCAAAGTAATGGAGCTTCAGTTATAGCATCAGTCCTTCCAATGAATATTCAGGACTGATCTCCTTTAAGATTGACTGGTTTGATCTCCTTGCAGTATAAGGGACTCTCAAGAGTCTGCTCCAATACCACAGTTCAAAAGCATCAAGTCTTCAGCACTCAGCTTTCTTTATGGTCCAATTCTTACAATCACACAGGACTACTTATAAAATGGTAGCTTTAACTAGACAGACCTTTGTTGGCAAAGTAATGTCTCTGCTTGGCAAAGTAATGTCTCATAGATTTTCTTCCAAGAAGCAAGTATCTTTTAATTTCATGGCCACAGTCACCATCTGCAGTGGTTTTGGTGCCCAAGAAAATAAAGTCTGTCACTGTTTCCATTGTTTCCCCATCTATTTGCCATAAAGTGAGGGGACTGGATACCATGATCTTCATTTTTTGAATGTTGAGCTTTAAGCCAGCTTTTTCACTCTCCTCTTTCACTTTCATCAAGAGGCTATTTAGTTCCTCTTCACTTTCTGCCATAAGGGTGGTATCATCTGCCTATCTGAGGTTATTGATATTTCTCCTGGCAATCTTGATTCCAGCTTGTGCTTCATCCAGTCCAGCATTTCACATGATGTACTCTGCATATAAGTTAAATAAGCTGACAATATACAGCCTTGACATACTCCTTTCCAAGTTTGGAACCAGTCTGTTATTCCATATCCAGTTCTAACTGTTGCTTCTTGACCTGCATATAGATTTCTCAGGAGGCAGGTCAGGTGGTCTGGTATTTCCATCTCTTTAAGGATTTTCCACAGTTTGTTGTGATCCATACAGTCAAGGTCTTTGGCATAGTCAATAAGCAGAAGTAGATGTTTTTCTGGAACTCTGTTGCTTTTTTGATGATCTAATGGATGTTAGATCTAACGGAGATCAGTCCTGGGTGTTCATTGGAAGGACTGATGTTGAAGCTGAAACTCCAATACTTTGGCCATCTCATGCAAAGAGTTGACTCATTGGAAAAGACCCTGTTGCTGGGAAGGATTGGGGGCAGGAGGAGAAGGGGACGACAGAGGATGAGATGGTTGGATGGCATCACTGACTCGATGGACATGGGTTTGGGTAAACTCCGGGAGTTGGTGATGGACAGGGAAGCCTGGTGTGCTGCGGTTCTTGGGGTCGCAAAGAGTTGGACACGACTGAGCGACTGAACTGAACTGAACTGAAATGAACGGATGTTGGCAATTTGATCTCTGGTTTCTCTGCTTTTTCTAAATCTAACTTGAATATCTGGAAATTCTCGGTTCATGTACTGTTGATGTCTCACTGGGAGAATTTTGAGCATTACTTTGCTAGCATGTGAGATGAGTGCAATTGTGTGGTAGTTTGAGCATTCTTTGGCATTGCCTTTCTTTGAGATTGAAATGAAAACTGACCTTTCCCAGTCCTGTGGCCACTGCTGAGTTTTCCAAATGTGCTGGCATATTGAGTGCAGAACTTTCACAGCATCATCTCTTAGGATTTGAAATAGCTCAACTGGAATTCCATCACCTCCACTAGCATTGTTCATAAGGATGCTTCGTGAGGCCCACTTGAGTTTGTATTTTAGTATGTCTGTCTCTAGTTGAGTGATCCCACCATTATGATTATCTGGGTCATGTTGACAGTCCTGACAAAACATGGTCCACTATAGAAGAGAATGGAAAACCACTTCAGTATTCTTGTTTTGAGAATCCCAGGAGCTGTATCAAAAGACAAAAAGATATGACACTGAAAGATGAACTCCCCTGGAGAAGAGTGGAGAAATAACTCCAGAAAGAATGAAGAGACAGAGCCAAAGCAAAAACAATGCCCAGTTGTGCATGTGACTGGTGATGGAAGTAAAGTTCAATGCTGTAAAGAACAATATTGCATAGGAACCTGAAATGTTAGGTTGGTGAATCAAGTCAAACAGGAGATGGCAATAGTGAGCTAATGATTACACAACAAAGCAACTCTTGCTCAAGGATGTTTTTCCTTAAGCTCTGTACTAATGATTATATAACAACAATGTATCTTGTTTGAGGACATGTTTCTCCTTCTTAACAATACCCTTCTGACTAATCTTGTTATTTTAAGACATATGTTTGGGAATAGGTCTGGTAAAAGTATGTAAGGCCTTGATAAGGCTAGAGAGGGGAGCACTATCCCTCTGGCTTCTGATGTGTATGTCAGAATCTTTCTCTGTCCCTTTTCACTGTAATAAAACTTCTGCCACACAAAAGCTCTGAGTGATCAAGCCTGGTCCCTGGTCCCAGAGCTAAATCGTCTTCAGAGATCATGAATCCAACATTGTTCACTGTAAGCTCTCATGCCCTTACTCAAAACAAATGACCCAAGAGAGAATATGAGAGAAGTGACAATGTATGTCATGACCTAAGCTTGGAAGTCTCACACTTAACCTGCCATAGTCTATTGGTCACGAACTCTGACACAATGTGGGAAGGATTTTGCCAGGGCATTGATACTAGGAGAAAAGAAACACTGGGAACTAACCTGGAGGCTGGTTACCACATAGCAATAATCTGGAACAATAAAAATGACTAGTACAGAGTAGACACCCACAAACTATTAGTTGATGATTTTTTTTAGTCAAATGAGAAAATGAGAGGCAGAAAATGGAAAGTACAAAAGGACTGACAGCACCAGCTTGTTTACCATATTCTGTATCAAAAAAGAAAATTTTATTCTAAATTACTCATATAGGACATTATTTTATTTTTTCTTTGTAATAAATATTCTTAAAATGAACAGTTGAGAATGGAATAATCATTTAAATTTAAGTTTCTTAGGATATTCAATATTATAACTTTGTAATTTCGTCATCTAAAAATGTTTGACAAAATTTAAACAGTAGACTGCTGAATTTAAAATATTCTTTAAATGGCTATCATAAATTCTTTTGAAAATTATCTACAAATTGGGTTTTGTATTGTCTTAGGACATTTCTATAAGGAGCACAGTGAAAATAATGTGCATAAAATTGTGTCCAGCTATTTGTGACCCAGTGGACAGTAGCCAGCCAGGCTCCTTTGTCCGTGGGGATTCTCCAGGCAAGAATACTGGAGTGGGTTGCCATGCCCTCCTTCAGGGGATCTTCCCAACTCAGGGGTTGAACCCAGGTCTTCCACATTACAGGCAGATTCTTTACTATTGGAGCCATCAGGGAAGCCTGTGCATAAAATTACCAATCCTTATTATCCCACTGTAGTATATACATAAATCTCCCTAATCTCATCTTTTAAAAATAATAAAAATGAATAATATTTTTAAAGTATATGTGACTAAATTTCTTGAATCAAAGATATATGTCCTTCTCCACTTAAGTACTCCCTTCCTGAAAGATGAATGGACTTCTCTACAAGAAAAAGGGAAATGATTTTTAAAACTATCTCCTTCATTGTTTCACGCCCAAGTCCTTTTATTCTTGAAATGAAGAGTGTAAAAATTCTCATTAGAATTCAGTGATTCGAATAAGACATTGGCTTGAAATTTTTGGATATTTTCAGAGAAGTATAAAGTTCTTAGACACCAAGATGCAACTTGGTTCTTTTGAAAATTAAGAGTAATTACCTCACTTGGAAGTTTATTTCACAATTCAGTAGATTCACTTTCAGAAAAATTGTCTTGGTGTTAAGCCTAGTTTGGTTTTCTTTTTCTTCTTTACAAGAGACTTATAGTAGCTCTCTTTTATTTTTTGGAGCACCTTACAGGGAATGGGAATGCTTTGTAAATTAAACACTATCTGAAAATTCAACCTGGAATAAAGGGCTTTGTACTGGAAATTATGCTTAACCTCTGTTACTTTCCTATTTGTTAATGGTGGTGGTCAATTTCTGCATATTCATATTTACCATAAATTTGGTGTTAAGAAACCTCTGATATTGCAAGAGTTTTGTGAGGATGTGTATATATGTGGATTAGTAGTGTTCCAGTGTTCTATTTCATGTTGTATTGGGTAATTTTTTCTGTTCTTCTCTGTGTTTTGTCAGTATTCTGAGAGAGTCATCTTAGTAACTTACTCTGCTCTTCTTGGTTCTTTTGATCTCTCTTCATAAATCATTCTCACCAGACTTTAATACTCTTATTTTTCATCTGAAAAATTCCAGATTTGTTTTTTTCTTTTACAATGGCTTTATTTTAAATAAGAGATGACCAGCCTTGAATATACTATTTCAGAGCTTCATTGGAAAGGAAACATGTATATTTCGGCTTCTTGCTTGGTCAATAGAGATACTAATATATAAATGCAGATGTTGATATACATACAGATAGATATATATGTCCAAAGGAGAGGCAGTATATAACATAGTAGAAGGAGTAGAGGACTACAAACTAGGAAACCTGGTTCTAGGTCTAGCTGTGATACTGATTTGCTGTGCACAGTTGAGGAAACCAGCTAATTACTCTCATCTTCCCATCTTCATTTATTCATTCCAAAAGTACCCATGATGTCTACACATCATGTGTACACATCTTGTATAAGATAAGCGAGGCCTCTGCCCTCCTGGAACTTAAATTCTAGCAACGACATTCAATTATAAACAAGTAAGCAAAAATTTTAAAATCATTTGATTTGCCAATTGATTTTAAAGAATAAATATGGTTATTTGTTAGAAAATGACGAAGTTAAGATAAGGAGTGTATTTAAGTATATGGGCAGGAAAATCCTCTCTGAGAAGGCATTATTTGGGCAAGAAGGAAAAAGAGACAAAAATTATAATTTTAGATGTCTTTATTTGTTTCAGGCTCTAATATATTTTTATCTAACTACATCCCTGGAAAGGTCATAGTTTACAAAAAATCTTATAGGCAATGTTTCTGTTCATCTTATTCCTACATCTCTGTGGGAAATACATAGACATTATCTACATTCGTAGACCAAAAATATGAACTCTGAGGTGGGTAAAGTTCATGTTCCCCTGGAGTAAACTGCTTCACCATTATTGGCTAAAAAAGCACAAGTTCTCCAAAGTCATCTTATGTGTTTCTTTGGGGTTTTTTTTTATGATTTCACTGTTCTACTTCTTTCTGCTTGGGGCTATTATTTTCCTCTACATATTATATCAAATTTGGTCATTATGATAAAACTTCATTCATTTTGATTTGTTGAGGGGAAAATATATGTTTAAAATTGAGAAGGAGTGCTGAGAAAGAGTGATTATTAGAAGTTAAACATCTAGTTTCTATTCCACCGTAAATAGAGTAAGAACTTGGACAAGTTATTTTAATTATTTGGGCTTCAGTTTCTTTCTCTGTGGAGTGGGAACACTGAACTAAATCAGCTGATTATGAAAAAGATTTTAATTTAATTGTCAAAGGAAATATTTCATGGAATCCCAATGTCTTCCTCAGTTATTATAAATTTGTAAATGACAGACACTAACTTAAGAAAAAGGAATTTATTATATGGATGTAAGGTGGTAATCAGAGTGTTAGAAATACAGCTGATTCTCAAAGAAACTAGAAATAAGTGAAACAAGTTCAAGTCCCTCTATAAAATTGCAACAGTATGTTTTAAACATTATGACATAAGAATGTAGCTTTTATAGTAAATTACCTGAGAAGATATTATTTTTAATAGTCCAAGGGTTCATTCTTTCCCTTCCCTTTTCCCTTTCTCAAGGACTAGATAATTCTATTATTGCTCAAAGAGCAATGCTCACATACTCTACATGTCTAACCTATGCCCTACCCAGACTTGCCAAATGACTCTGTTCTTCCCCTCACTATCTCATCAGAATTAAGTTAATGTAATATGTCAAAATTCCAGTGAGTTAGCATGGATTGAGCCTCTGCTAAGTGCTTGGCATGGACCACATGTAAAGAGAATCTGCAGGTTGGAAGATGAGTCCTTGTTCTTAAAGAGATTGAGTGAAACCATAAGCAGAGGGAGACAAAGAGAAAAGGGATACCAACATTTTACTAGTCATTTTTTTAAACTGGAGCATAATTGCTTTACAACATGGTGTTGCAAATCAGCCATAAGTGTGTGTGCATATGTGTGTGTATGTATGTGTGTGTGTATAAGTATATATATACACACACACACGTATATATATATATATGTGTGTGTTGTTGTTCAGTCACTAGGTTGTATATGACTCTTTGCCACCCCATGAACTGTAGCAAGCCAGGCTCTTCTATCCTCAAGTATGTTTCAGAGTTCGTTCAATTTCATGTCCATTGAGAAGGTGATGCTTATCTAACTATCTCATCCTCTGCACCCCCTTCTCCTTTTACCTTCATTCTTTCCCAGCATCAAGATCTTTTCCAGTAAGTTGGCTCTTTGCCTCAGGTAGCCAAAGTATTGGAGCTTCAGCTTCAACATCAGTCCTTCCAATGAATATTCAACATTGGTTTACTCTAGGATCAACTGGTTTGATCTCCTTGAAGTCCAAGGGACTCTCAAGAGTTTTCTCCAGCACCACAATTCAAAAGCATCAGTTCTTGGGTGCTCAGATTTCTTTATAGTCCAACTCTCACATCCACACATGACTACTGGAAAAACCATAGCTTTGACTAGACAGACTTTTGTTGGCAAAGTAATTTCTCTGCTTTTAAATATGCTGCTTAGTTTTGTCATTGCTTCCCTTCCAAGGAGCAAGTGTCTTTTAATTTCATGACTGCAATCACCATCTGCAGTGATTTTGGAGCTCCCAAATATAAAGTATGTCACTGTTTCCATTGTTTCCCCATCTATTTGCCATGAAGTGATGGGACCAGATGCCATGATCTTAGTTTTCTGAATGTTGAGTTTTAAGCCAACTTTTTCACTCTCCTCTTTCACTTTCATCAAGAGGCTCTTTAAGTTTTCTTCACTTTTTGCCATTAACAGATATCATCTACATAACTGAGGTTGTTGATATTTCTCCTGACAACCTTGATTCCAGCTTGTGATTCATCCAGCCTGGTATTTCACATGATGACTCTGCATATAAGTTAAATAAGCAGGTTGATAATATACAGCCTAGTCATATACCTTTCCCAGTTTCCTGAGATACATCTACAACTGAGCATCATTTTCACTTTGGCCCAGCCACTTCATTCTTTCTGGAGCTATAGTAATTGCAACTCTTCTGCAGTAGCATATTGGACACCTTCTGACCTGGAGGACTCAACTTCCAATATCATATCTTTTTGCATTTTCATACTGATCAGGGCTTCTCATAGAAAGAATACTGGAGTGGGTTGCCATTTCCTTCTCTAGTGTATCATGATTTGTCAGAATTCTTCAGCATGGCCTGTCTTGAGTGGCCATGCATTGCATGGCTCATAGCTTCATTGAGTTACACAAGCCCCTTTGCTACAACAAATGTGCCACGACACATCCGTGAAGGAAATATATATGTACATATATCCCCTCACTATTGTGATCACAAAATTTCGTAGAACTTTCAGAAAGGCAACAAATTTATCCTTCTTGAAGTTTAAATATTTTTTTAAAAATTCCCTCTGTAAGTTTTCAGTCTCCACTGAAATAATATTTGCTTATCATTAACGAGTCCAGAATGAGCTGTTCAAACTGCAATTTTCTCCCTGGGGCCATTCTGTTCCATGTTTATTGTTACATCTTATCATGTCCTCCAAAAAATAAAAATAGAACCTGCTTACCGGCAGTCATGATAAATGAAATTCACCATTTCTTGCCAGTAATCATGAACTTCTTTACACGTTTGGTTTCTCCAAAGTAATATCTTTTTTGGCTATGGTGTTCAAATCTCTTTAAAATATCTATCTATTTTTATTATCACAGGGTTACTTTAGCTAGCAGAGAGCAAGTTTTAGCATACTGATTTTATGTATAAATAAACTGATAAAAGTTAACTGATTTGCCCAGGGCCACACTACAGGTACAGGTTGGGACAGAGATTAGAAACCTAATTTTTTAGCTTCCAGTTTAGACCATTTTACATTAGAAGGAGGACCTCACACATGCATGGTTTACAAGTGGCGTGTAGCTTGCCCAACTATCTCGAGCACCACACAAGGTTCTAGGAAATCCACCAGTATGACTGCCTTTTGTTTTTTGCTTTAACACCTCAGAACTGAAATTTTCACAGGTACTTACTTTATGTCTCAGATTTTGTTCTTCCCAAGGAAGTAGTGTCATATTGAGAAAATCTAAAAGGGAAATGTACCTGATACACACACACACACACACACACACACACATATATATATAAGCCTATATATATATATATATATATATATAGGCTTCCCAGGTGGCTATAGTGCCTGCCAATGCAGGAGACATAAGAGACACAAGTTCCATCCCTGGGTCAGGAAGATCCCCTGGAGGAGGGCATGGCAATCCACTCCAGTATTCATGCCTGGAGAATCCCATGGACAGAGGAGCCTGGCAGGCTATAGTCCATAGAGTTTCAAAGAGTCAGATATGACTAAAGCAACTTGACACACACACACACACACACACACACACACATATAATTTTGGAATAAAATAACCACTGCCCTTAACTTAAAATAATGATTTCAATAATGACCTTTGTTAAGGAATCAAATATGTATAGAGTGTGATTTGGATAATAAAGTTTCAAGGTTAGTCTGCATTCCAGTTCAATCTGGAGAGCTAACCCCTAACCCCTAAACAAAATCAGAACCTCAGAAGAACCATTCAGGTTGGGATACCCCTGATCTAATCAGATTTCTCAGACTTACCCTCTGCTTTAAAGACCTCAACATAATCTAAACATGGTCCTAGGGAAACAAATTTAGGCAGTTTCTGTAGATAAGTAGGCATAGTCACTGTCAGACAAAGTCCAGTTATACCAGGGAGCCGTTTCTGGTTCACCCAACTGGTGTTCTAAAGAAGCCCAGTTTAGCAATACACCTTCTGGGAACTCCGCAAGATTGTCTCTCAATTATAATATCTTCAAAATGAACATGTTGTTGTTGTTGTTCTTTAGTCACTAAGTCGTGTCTGACTCTTGTGACCCCATGTACTGTAGTCCACCAGACTCCTCTGTCCATGGGATTTCCCAGTCAAGAATACTGGAGTAGGTTGCCATTTCCTTCTAAAAGAGATCTTTCCGACCCAGAGATCACACCCAAGTCTTCTGCATTGACAGGTGGATTCTTTTCTGCTGAGCTACCAGGAAAGCCTTCAAAATGAAGATATTGAAATAAATAAATTCCCAAATCTACTTGAGCTCAAAATTCTAATTCCTTAAATTCCTCCGGAACAGCATTACAATGACAAAATAGTAGAGGTACAAATTGTCTTGGATACTATTTGGCCCAGTATTTTTCAAATTATAATCCGAAGAAATCCCTCAGAAATCACAGTAATTAGGGAAGTGAAAGATTTTTTAAAACCTGTATTTCATACCTCCGAACCGATGGAAACTTTCCAATGATGAAACTCTCGATTTTGTCAGTTGTATGCTATAAACTCTGCTTCCTTCTGTGAAGACATCAAGGTTTGAAATAAGTTATTCAGTTCAATAACATACTCATAGATGAAAAAACTAAGTCCCAGAAAATCTAAATAGCTTGCCCAAGATGACATAGCTACTCGATGGCAGAATATGAACGGTACATCAAAATTGACAACTTTTGTTTTTCTCAGAATTGTGTTTAAAGTAATTTTAACTTCATTGGGTTCAGTTTGTTAAACATATAAGCTTTGTTTCATTCCAGTATGTCATTGTCTAGTGCGGGAAAATCTTGAGAAGAAAAGGATGAGAAAGAGATCTGTACATTTAAGAGTATGTAGTAGCTATTAAGAGATGAGGTAAAGGATTTATATTATAAATTCTAAGAATTAACTTTAAAACTGTTTCTGAACTGTTCCTTTCAATTTACTGATACTGCATAATTAACACATGGTTAACAATGAATGGAGGTTCGTGACACCGTACAGGAGACAGGGATCAAGACCATCCCCTAGAAAAAGAAATGCAAAAATGCAAAATGGCTGTCTGAGGAGGCCTTACAAATAGCTATGAAAAGAAGAGAAGTGAAAATCAAAGGAGAAAAGGAACGATATACCCATTTGAATGCAGAGTTCCAAAGAATAGCAAGGAGAGATAAGAAAGCCTTTGTCAGTGATCACTGCAAAGAAATAGAGGAAAACAATAGAATTGGAAAGACTAGAGATCTCTTCAAGAAAATTAGAGATACCTAGGGAACATTTCATGCAAAGATGGGCTCAATAAAGGACAGAAATGGTATGGACCTAACAGAAGCATATTAAGATATTAAAAAGATATTAAGAAGAGATGGCAAGAATACACAAAGGAACTATACAAAAAATATCTTCACGACCCAGGTAATCACAATGGTGTGATCACTCACCTTGAGTCAGACATCCTGGAATGTGCAGTCAAGTGGGCCTCAGGAAGCATCATTATGAGCAAAGCTAGTGGAGGTGATGGAATTCCAGTTGAGCTATTTCAAATCCTCAAAGATGATGCTGTGAAAGTGCTGCATTCAGTATGCCAGCACATTTGGAAAATGTGGCAATGGCCACAGGACTGGAAAAGGTCAGTTTTCATTCCAATCCCAAAGAAAGGCAATGCCAAGAATGTTCAAACTACCGCACGACTGCACTCATCTCACATGCTAGTAAAGTAATGCTCAAAATCTCCAAGCCAGGCTTCAGCAATACGTGAACCGTGAACTTCCAAATGCTCAAGCTGGATTTAGAAAAGGCAGAGAAGCCAGAGATCAAATTGCCAACATCATTTGGATCATCGAAAAAGCAAGAGAGTACCAGAAAAACATCTATTCCTGCTTTATTGACTATGCCAAAGGCTTTGACTGTGTGGATCACAATAAACTGTGGAAAATTCTGAAAGAGATGGGAATACCAGACCACCTGAGCTGCCTCTTGAGAAATCTGTACACAGGTCAGGAAGCAACAGTTAGAACTGGAGATGGAACAACAGACTGGTTCCAAGTAGGAAAAGGAGTATGTCACGTCTGTATATTGTCACCCTACTTATTTAAGTTATATGCAGAGTACATTATGCAAAATGCTGGGCTGGATGAAACACAAACTGGCATCAAGATTGCTGGGAGAAATATCAATAACTTCAGATATGCAGATGATACCACCGTTATGGCAGAAAGTGAAGGAGAACTAAAGAGCCTCTTGATGAAAGTGAAAAAGGAGAGTGAAAAAGTTGGCTTAAAGCTCAACATTCAGAAAACTAAGATCATGGCATCCGGTCCCATCACTTCATGGTAAATAGATGGGGAAACAGTGGAAACAGTGGCTGACTTTATTTTTTTGGGCTCCAAAATCACTGCAGATGGTGATTGCAGCCATGAAATTAAAAGACACTTGCTCCTTGGAAGGAAGGTTATGGTCAACATAGATAGCATATTAAAAAGCAGAGACATTATTTTGCCAACAAAGGTCTGTCTAGTCAAAGCTATGGTTTTTCCAGTAGTCATGTATGGATGTGAGAGTTGGACTATAAAGAAAGCTGAGTGCTGAAGAATTGATGCTTTTGAACTGTGGTGTTGGAGAAGACTCTTGAGAGTTCCTTGGACTGCAAAGAGATCCAACCAGTCCATCCTAAAGGAGATCAGTCCTGGGTGTTCATTGGAAGGACTGATGTTGAAGCTGAAAGTACAATACTTTGGCCACCTGATGTGAAGAACTTACTCATTAGAAAAGACCCTGATGCTGGGAAAGGTTTTAGGCAGGAGGAGAAGGGGATGACAGAGGGTGAAATGTTGGATGGCATCACCGACTCAATGGACATGAGTTTGATTAAACTACGGGTGTTAGTGATGGACAGGGAGGCCTGGCATGCTGCAGTCCATGGGGTTGCAAAGAGTCAGACACGACTGAGCAACTGAAATGAACTGAACTGAACTGAACTGAACATATACTAGCAGAGTGATTCAGAGTTCAAATCTACTGCAAATCTGTACTCTAAAGAAAAAACTAGATAAACAAAATAAAACAGAATGAACACACTATACACACTACATTGGTTATTCTTTTCTTTCCAAGTTTAGAAGACCTGGTGAAGATTATACCTAACTTTGAGAATGAGAAGTATTACCCCTCAAAAATGTGATCACATGTTTAAGAGTCAAGGGAAAAAAGTTAACTTGGATATTTTATTTGAAAAAATATATACTAGTTTTCCTCCCAGAGAACTGTAATTTGACATTAAAAAAAGATAAATATTATTTCTGTTTTACATAGAAAGATTCTTAAATTTTGTTGCAAAATGTTCACATACAAATACACAGAGCAGGCTTTGAAATCCTCTGAGGCCTTGGGCAGATGAAACTAATATTTTATACAAATACCAGTTGCCTTCATTGTTCTTTTCTTCTTTAAAAATTTTTCCCATTTATAATTTTTAAGCAAATATTGGAACATCTGGAACAATTTTGTTTTTGTTAGAGTTCTGACAGTATACCAGAAAAAGCCTGAAAATTCACAAAGTGTCTCTAGAAAATAAATAAAACATATCACTGTTTTCAGGACAGATTCTTTGCCAGGCTAAAAACTTATTTTTTTGGTCAAAAAAAAGTAACTATAAAATCATTTGAATTCACAAATTTTCTCACAGGAAAAATATTTTTAAAGTATTTTTTTTTTGGTAAAAAATTTATGCCTATGATTCCTGATGCTGCCAAATAAACTTTTTCTTGGGCTGAGCTTTGGCAAATTCCCTTGGTAGTACTCATGTTCCCTAGACAACTAGATAATGAAAAAATATCTATTGGGGTTCATACGACACCAAAGAGACCAGCCTGGGAAATGAACTTTGTCTCACTTCTTCAGCCGTTATTCCTCTGAGACAGAAGCATCTGGCCTCACTGATTAAAACTGCTTCACCTGCCTGGAAGCAGTTTATAATCCAATTTTTAATCTAAATCCAGGAATTTCACTGCTGTGATTCTTCATACTGAAGAATCAGTGTGCCTCTGCTTGAGTAAAGAGTTAGCTTTAAGTTTAACAAAATCCCATGGTGCGCCAGGCGCCATGACCTAGGATTCAATCGGTGCTTTGCATTGTGGCCTGGCATTCTACAGAGTGTGTTTAACCAGCTGTGGAAGAAAGTAGATGACTATAAACCGAAATGAATGTGTTCCTTAAAAGTCTCACATATACCAGGCAGCTGCTCCTCTTACACTAAGTACGGAAAAAGTCACTCTCCTCGGCTTGGTATCAGGTGCTGGGTGAGTGTGGATAAACTTGTCTTAAACACACTATTCGGAATGTAAGATGACAGGCCCACCACAGGAGAAAATGTGGCTCCATTAGGGTCAGTCTGGCTGCAGCAGGCACTTCGCAAGAATTCCTGGCATTATCTGAGGAGAATGAAGCTGGAAGAAAGAAAAAAATTAAAACTTTCCAAGAAGGTATGAGTAACTTTTTTAACATTTTCAGCTGATGAATATTTAAAGAACAAAAATATCTACTCTGGGGCAGACTAACAAATGAGAAGGACATGGGCCTGACATTTCCTGGAAATCTTGTCAATTAAAAAGAAAACCAAGAAAAACAAAACCAAAACTGTTACCAATCTCTCACTTATGTGAAAATCGCCATCAGAATTTAATAGAAAATTTTAAGCAAGAAATTTTAGTTCAAATGTTTGTTGACATGTGTCCTTAGAGAAACTGTTATACCTGAATGCTAAAAGTACATGACCTTTAGGTTTTTTTTAATGCGAAGTTCTACCTGAGTCATCAAAGTCTAGGAAGCAAATAAAAGACATTCCTCTTTCTTGAACTGTTAAATGCTTTTTTCTGATACCTGAATAAGTGTTTGGATTAAAATCTCAGAACTGGGTTCAATTCTCTGTTAAAAGAGAATGGGAGGATTTTGTTGTTGTTCAGTCCCTCAGTCATGTCCAACTCTTTGCAACCCCATGGACTGTAGCCCACCAGGCTCCTCTGTCCACGGGGTTCTCCAGGCAATAATACTGGAGTGGGTTGCCATTTCCTTCTCCAGGGGATCTTCCTGACCCACGAATGGAACCCTCATCTGCATCTCCCTCATTGTATGAGGATCCTTTACCACTTATGCCACCTGGGAAGAAATTATTTATATATGCAATGTATATTATTGATATATGTAACTCTTTTACCCATTTTTTCTAGATGAGTAAATGAAACTATAGTAAAGTCTGACCTAGCCAGGTCCACTACTCAAGGGCCCAATTTTCATATACTTATCTTCCTGGTATTTCCATGCTGACATTACTAACAATAGCATTTCCAGTGTGAATACTAGTCATTTAACTGTAAAAATCTCAGGTTCAAAGTACATTCAAGTATTCATTTATTTAACATGAATCAGTTATTTATATTATTTCCAATTTAAAATTTAAGGCACACTTTTGGTCCAGATAGAATTGTCTATTTCACTTCCTGGGCCCACGGAGGAGGCCAGATGTTGCTGTTTTCCTCTGGGTGTTCTTTCTTAGAATGGAGTGTAAAGAGCAAGCCTATTTTCTCACCTATAGAAACCTTCCTTAAACCCAACTCTCCCTCTCCTGGGCTCCTTTTTGCCTGAGCAAATTCTTTTCAGTAGTTTTCAAGGATTTTCTGGCTCAACTACTTCTGAGCAACCAATGTTTGTCTTTCAAGATACCCCAGCAGGCCTTCCATATTTATCAACTCCATCTGTTTTCTATTCAAGTTCCTCTTTTTACTTGTCAACCCTAATCACTCCCCTAACATTGTCCCCTCCCTAATCTTAGTTTATCTGGGCTTCCCAAGAGACAACTGCCATGTTAAGTCATCTGGCAGGATTGTTCCCTTCTCTATGAAATGGTCACAGCAATATTTGTAACCCTGTTTTACACTGGATAATCTTTATGTGAAATGAAAAAATTTTATTTTTTATACAAAGCAAAAAATCCAAAGTATGTATCTAAATATAGCACTTTTCACCAGAATGGGCAACTGAATTTCCTAAGATCACAGCCAACACAAATTACAGATATCTTACTGGTACTTTGGCTTTTTGCTTTCTAAGTACAGATTATGAAAGTAAAGAAATCATTTTTACATCTCATCAATCTCTTCTTGGAGAAAATGACAGATGCCGAGTATGTTCAGAATTAAAATGTAAATGTTAAGACATTATGTCATGGTTAAAACTATTTACCAGATGAGTAAAAATAACACATTTTTATGTGGTGAACCACTTAACTAGAACTGTATAATTCTACATTATTTGCTCTTTATTTTCTTTTTTAAAAGAAGCCAAACATCTCTAGAACAAACATTTTCTGTGTCGATTGGATTTAGAATGCCAACAAAGTTGTGTTTCTTTTCTTTAAAGCATATTTATTTTTAAGCCTTTCAGTCCACTATTGCAAACAGATGTGCTCTTTTTTTCCTTCACATGGAAGAAAATAAATAACCAAGGTTCCAATTCCCTTTAAATACTGAAAAAAAAAAAAAAAGAAGAAGAAGGAAAAACAATAGGAGTTTTATTTCAGAATTCTGCCCTGTGCCAAACATCTAGTCTGTAAAATATTTCACCCTGTTGGTTTGGAGATGGAGAAAGACATCTGTGAGTGAGGCATCAATCTGTTCTTATGAAACCCAATTCCAGTTCACAGAGCTTTGATCTGCTGAGTGATCAGTACAATTTTCTGAGGCTTCTTTTTTAGGAGGCAGAAATATTAACAGTCTAAATGCTAACACCTTAAGAAAAACTTTTATTCAAATAAAAACAATAGTAATGACAGCTACGATTTATGTTCCAGACTCCATGCAAACTGCTGCTGCTGCTAAGTCGCTTCAGTCGTGTCTGACTCTGTGCAACCCCATAGATGGCTCACTAGGGGCCATACCCTAGTGGCCTAGTGGGCCACTAGGCTCCCCCGTCCCTGGGATTTTCCAGGCAAGAATACTGAAGTGGGTTGCCATTTCCTTCTCCAATGCATGAAAGTGAAAAGTGAAAGTGAAGTCACTCAGTCGTGTCCGACTCTTCGTGACCCCATGGACTGCAGCCCACCAGGCTCCTCCATCCATGGGATTTTCCAGGCAAGAGTACTGGAGTGGGCTGCCATTGCCTTCTCCCTATGCAAACTAATACATGTATAATATCTCAGTTAATATTTACTTTTGAAGATTGGTGCCAATATTATCTGCAACTTACAGATGAGAAGGTAGAGAAGCAAATGGTTCTATATTTTGTACAAATCACTTGGCTAATTAGTTATAACCAGGTATAAGATCCACTCTGTCTCCTAGTCCAGGCATCATTTTTCTAAACTGAGCTACCTCCCTCAATTAAAGTACATTTTGGAATAAAAAGGTGAACCTAATGTAAATCAGATTAAATTATAGCGATAAACTTTCTTTTAGGGTCATCTGGAGAATCAGAGAAAGAGAAAGGTGAGGTTCTGTCTACTGTATCTTCAGAGGTCCAGGCACTGCCTTATATATTTACCTAGAAGAACTTTTTTATTAAATAGAAATAATGATAATACAGACATCTCGGCATCCATTCAATACTCACTTATTATATATAAAGCGAGGACTTATCATCTGAGTCAGAAGCATAAAATGGTCTATAGTTCAACAGTCGCCTTTTTTAGGCTTGGCTTAAAGCTGTGAAAGGTGATTCTTTAATATTCAAGCAATTTAAATCAGTCCTCTCTCTTTAAGAGTTCTAAGCACTTTTACAGGCATTACCTCATTTATCTTCTCAACAACTTTATGTAGAAGAAATGAACTTCACCTTTTCTGGCCTCATTCAGTGCGAGTAAGTAGGTTTGCATTTTCACATTTCTAGTTAATTTTCCATGCATCTTCCTATGCATGGAATTAAGAATTCCAGAATCCCAGTTCTGGCTTTCCCATTAGCTTTAGTCACTGTGGGCAGCCCCTTGCCTGCCCTTGGCTGGAGTTCCCCCTGGTATGCAATGAAGGTATCAGGCTAGGTAAGCATAAAGTTCCCTTCCAGTTCTACTGTTCAAGGATTCTAAGCTAGTGGAATATTTGTGGTATTTGAAGAAAGAATTATCTTCAAATCTAAAGCATTCTGGGCTCAATTTGCTTCTTCAGCTATTACAATTGCCTCTGTGTTTCCCCAGTAGCCAGACTGTCACACAGCAAGATTCTCCAAAGTCATTGGCAGGACTGCTGCTTAGGTAGCAAAAACTGGAAAAGAGGAGAGGAAAAATTGGAATGAAGAAAAGAAAGGGAGAGTTCTTACAGAGAGAAAGAGAGAGCAGAGAGTGGGAGGAAGGGGAAGACAGCAGGGAAAGGGAGAAAGAGAAGAAAAGATAAGGAAAGATGGAGGAAGCAGGAAAGACAGGAAGTTAGTAAGCTTGGACAAGGCTCCTAAAACTGGGGGTTTTCTCTATCATTATCATAATAATGCCATTGTTGCACTGGAGAGGAGGTGGCATTGGTTTAGTTAAAGAGATGAGTTTTAGAGTTAGACTACACTTGGGTTCAAGATCTGACTCCTCCAATGACTTATCATTATGATGTCCCTAGGCAACTCTCTCAAACTTAGTTTATTTTTAATTATAAAACAAAGATAACATCTCCTCTCTAAAGTTTTTTGTAATTTATATTAATAATGCAATTACCTAGCACAGAGTAAGTGCACAACATTGTTAGTTATAAGTGATATATAGCAATTATCCTTCATTTACCAGTATCGATATTAGCTGCATCTAATGAACACACAAATAATGTTTTATATGTTTTAGAATACCACTGGTTCCTGTATCCCTGTCAGCCTCATATACCAGCCATTAATTTCTGCTGCAATGTGTATGAGTGCTAATGGCCATGGACCCTATATTTTGGGGCCATCTCTCCCGGTTCACTTTATTGCTTCCTACCAGTAGGTGAAGTAATAAATGGAGACAGCACAAGGACATCATTGAGACTTCCTGACTTGTCCTCTGTTTTAGGACTTTCTTTGTCTCTGCACACTCAAAATATTGAATGCTTTTTTAAGGCCACAATCTTCAGAAAATTTGAAAACTCCATGGCCTATGTATCTACTAACTTACTCATCTGTGCCCAAGTGATTCCCACTTTAATTAACCCCCATGACTGCTCTGTGTATTCTAAAAGAAGATATGTGTTACAAAGTAACCATTCTCAGCCTGGATCTCTAGAGAGGCAGTGAGGCCTATTGGAAGACAAATTGCACTGTAAGCCTGAATTCTTAAATGAAGAATATAAATGAATGCAAAAAAAAAAAAAAAGATACACAGGCATCCTTTTCAGAATTAATATGTACAATCTCTTAATGTACTGAACCACTCCACTTGCATCATTTCTTTTTTCAAAATTTTCTTATAACTCATTCAACTAGCAAAATTTTATTGCACTAATTGCAGGAATGATCATGTCACTAGGGAAAGGAAAGGGTTATGACAATATATGACTTTTGCTCTCAAGAAATTTGTGGTCTATTTACAAGCCTTCAGGTGATTTAGTTTTTTCATATAGTGTGTCATAGTTGACATCATTTAGTTTATGTCTGCTGGGTCAGCCCTGAAATTTCTTACAAGCCCACTCTGTTCATATCACTAAGATAAATGACAAGGAATAGTTTAGCACAGCACTGTCTGGTGGAAATAAAATAGTATAGACAAAAATTACATGGATAACCTTTAAATTTTCTAGTAGTCATAAAAAGTTTAAAAAACAAGTCAAATTAACTTTAAAACTAATTTATTTAATTGTATCTAAACTATTATCTTTTCAACATGTAATTAGTATAAAATGTATTGATAAGTATTTACATTTTGCTTTGCATTAAGTTTTCAAAATCCAGTGTGTATTTTTCATATGTATAGCATATCACAACTTGGAGCAGCCACACTTCAAACAACCATATGTGACTAGTGGCTCTGTATTAACAACACAGTTCAACCATTTCCTTTGAGTTGCCAAGTAATTTATTTATTTTCATTATCTATCTATGCTCAACCCTTCTACCTCAGTATTTACCCTTATATTAAATCTCCATTATTTTAAGGAACAGAGAGGTATGTCCATATTTGATAATGCCAGGGACAACAAGGTAGGACTCAATTTTCTTGAATATATATTCAGTGTTTTAACTGGTAACCCACGATGCTTGGATATTGTCTTACTAACGGTATTTAGATATGTTTAACATTCATGGTAGAAGAACCATAATGGCAACATAAAATTATAGTCTTTGAAAGGAAATGGCAATGGGTGCTGTAAGCCACTGAAAGAACACCCCGAGTTTAGGAAAGCAAAGGATATAATTGTTGTACTCAAGGCAGTATTTAACTGGGTAATGCTCCCCTAGTTACCTTTCAAGACCACCAACAGTGGCACTCTCATATTTACATATTGCTTTGATGAAAATATGGGGCTGTATCTTCAGTTAAAATATATTACCATAATTGACTAGGAAACAGATCATCCACACAACTTTAACTCCATTTCTCTGACTGGTCCTGATCTTCCATAGAGCTCCTCACAGTGCCACTCAGAATCCCTAACATAGATGTCATAGCTAAGGATGGTAGGAATGTAGTATGTGAACCTTGGCAATTGTCAAGAACCGTTGTGAGTCTGAGATTTTACTTTGCTTCCAATCTATTAACTTAGCTTGCCATAGTTTCATAGTTGCTAACAGATGACCAGAGACTCCTGGGTCAGAAACGAAAGACTATTACACTGATTACATGTTCTCTTCAGTTCCACTTGCCCTTCAAGTTCCATAGGGCAATACCCAAGTGGATGCTGTGTTCACTGTGAGGACACATTACATCTTAAGAACCTCAGGTTATGGAACTCTCAGTCTTTCAAAAAGTCTGTTGGTAATCCTCAGTTCAGTTCAGTTCAGTCGCTCAGTCGTGTCCGACTCTTTGCGACCCCATGAATTGCAGCATGCCTATACCAATCTTAATTCTGGAGGGAAACAGTGTCTTTATCATCCTGGAGAGCAGGATAATAACAAATCTTTCCTCTGCCCTAAAAGAAGATACTTTTTCCATCTTTCAAGGCTATTTACCATACAAATACCCTTGAAAAGATATTTAGGGACAAAAGCTATCAATGACTTTGCTCAGAAAATATACAGAAATGAGAAGAATCCATGGAGAAATATCTCATAACACCCTTGTATTAAAACCCCTCACTGGCTCTTTATTATCTATTGGATAAACTCCTCATCTTGTCACATTAATCAGTATTTATTTATTGCTTGTTATTAGACTTGATGGTTATCAGATATTTTCAAAAACTAAGATCTAACAGATATAAAAGATTCAAAAGGTAATCAAGGTAAAAATTAAAAGGATAATTCTCGTCATTCCCATAAAAAGTATTTAAAGAATTAATGGATCTTGTTATGAGATCTTAGTTTTGTCAAACTCTAACAATCCTAAAATCTGTGAGAGTTCAGGTTTTGCTTATTATTACATTTCCTTACTATGTTCCCTGATTTGAGTTTCAAAAAATATAATTAATAGAATAATATTTAATCTCATGTGTTCATATGACATTATATCACATTCTTCATTTTTTTCTAACAGAATGATAAGTATATTTCATAAAATATATCTAGGTTTTACAAACTCATACTGAAAGCTTCCTATGTGTGTAGATTATATTTATATACTTAAGAGACTATTGTGTGAACAACTAGTACTCATTACCCTATATAGAATCTACAACTTTTTAAACAGCTGTGCAGAGCTATGTTGTTTAGGATAGTTAAGGAAATTGGAAACCACATCCAATTTAAGCTTTCGGGAGACTATAGGTCATAGAGGTCATTCTTTAAAATGCTGTCGGAAAGCAATCCTAGAACTGTTGCCCAACTAGGACCTCCTTTGGAAGACCAGTCAACTTGTGCTGTACTCTGTGATTTGTGGAGACCTCAGAGAGGCCCAGGTTTGGCTCACTTTTCAGCTGACCATACAGAAGACTTGAGAGTAGACTGTCACAGGCAATAGTTCTACCCACTGCATGAATCACTGACTATTTCTTGCAGCTTCTTGGTGTTTTTGAATGACTTAGTCATCAAAATTTTGACCCTTAAGGGAATCAGTTCTCAAAGTTCACATAGATTGTACTTCTATGGTAGATTTATAATTTTCTACTCTAATGCAAAATACTCAACCAGCATTTTAAAAGTCTTCATTGATGACCATATGGTCTGTATAAAAGAATATTGGATGAAAGTTAGCTTTCAAAGCATGTCTTGGTTTCACCACTAGTTAACTTGGGCCACTGGTCACTGTAGCTATCTGGTTTCTTACTTACAAAATGGCCAGAGCCGAAAGGGAGCTTTTTAGTCTTACCTTTGTAGAATTCTATCTCATTTAAGATCTAGCCTTGTAGAGTGTGTACTGAAAAGAGCACATCTAGATGCTTTTCAGTTTCGGCTGCTGTTGCTAGTTTATGAAGTAAGATACTTGTAGTCCCGTTCAGAAAGCATCATGTATAGAGCTAAAGAAATGTGTGTGGCCATTTGTCAACATTGGTATCTCTTCTGTGACACTTGAATTGCACAACTAGTTTTTCTTCTTTTGGGGTGACTCAAGTTTTCAGGGTGTTCCTCCTGGGTGACATGTCACATGGGAATATGAAGTATAAGGCAGATATTGTCAGTTTAACCAGAAGGTAAAGGAAAAATACAATCACCCTCCAGTCCACTCATTCTGAATCTTCTCACGGGATCAAAGGGAAACTCAGAGATAGATTTCTTGCAATTTTCCCCTTTGACAGAGTGGAATACCTCAGTCAGATGAATAATACACGTGCTTGCAAGCAACACAATTTTAAAAGAATCTGGCATTTACAAAGCAGCTTGGTGGGAAGAATAAAGGCTTTGAATATTCTGTCACTTTGAAAAGAGGTCTGTGTCACCCTATCAGGTCACACAAACCATCTGATCGACTGCTGCTTGATGAAAGTATTTATTAAAGTCAGAATAGGGAAATATCAGTTTGAGGAATGGAAAAAGGCTGAAAGATTCATTTTTAAACCCCTAGGAATAGAAAGGGGATGATATTTCTGTTTCTAGAGTGAAATAAAATATGAAATTTGGTTTTGATTCAATAGGGGAAAAACATAAATCCTAAAACAGTGAATTTTTTTAAGTCTTAAGAATTTTTCTTCCACAAAAATGGAGTGGAGGTACTTTACCCTATTCCTCCAAATAAATACGGCTAATAACTCTAGGTATTATGTATGAAACAAAAATTAGAAGACTGAAAAGTAGAAAGAAGAAAGTTAACTAACTGACTTCAGGACACAAGGAATGACATGGTAATGACTTTCTTGAGTTTTCTTTTTTGCCCTTATATTCACAAAGAGATGGTCACAACTGAGTGACTAACACTTTCACTTCACTTTTTAAGACTTGGAGCTGAAGAGGTTGGCAACCCAGAAACACCAACAGGTGTAGCCCCCATAAGACCCCTCAGAATCCTACTCTCTCAGGTCAAAATACCATGAATAAGGCAGACTGGAAAAATGTAAAACTATTTCATAATAACTTCTCTATTCTAGACAAATAACACAGAAAAAAAACTGAGGTTCCCACCTCTACCCATGCCAGCAAAGGCTGAGTGGGGAAACCAGACTACATTCTGTCCTAGCTATAATGAGGTAGGTATTCCCTATACTCCCACCAAAGTCATGTCAGAGAAAGTCAAGTATGGACCTGGGACTCCCACAACCCTCACCAGTGATGGTGAGAATGACCACCATCCCTGCCATGGAAACCACATGACAAGCCTGGACTTCTTCTAAGCCAACAATAATGAAGTGCTCCTCAGTCTTCACTGGGGTGAGTCAGAAGAAGCCTAGTGTAGATTCAGGACTTTCACTATCAACCAACAATATTGAAGCCACTCACACTGTGGTGTTAGTGAGAAGAAATGGGGAGCTGGAACTACCATACCCATCAAGCAGTTGCAAGTTCCCCTTATATCTGATGGCAAGGGCTTCCCAGACCCAGGTTCAATCCTGGATTGGGACAATTCCCTGGAGAAGGGAATAACAACGCACTCCAGTATTCTTGCCTGGAGAATCCCATGGACAAAGGATCCTGGTGGGCTACAGTCCATGAGGTCGCAGAGTCGGACATGACTGAGCAACTAAGCACACACACTGAAGACTGTCCAGGGAACCTGGACTTCTGCCTTCGCCTGGCAGGAAAGAGGCAGATACTGAATCAGTGTCAGAGAAATCCACCTGAAACAGAAGGTTAAAGTAAGCACCAGAGTCTTCTAACTGAAAATTAATATGATCCACAGTCTTATAACTTAAATTATTGATATAACAACATAGTTTTGCAATTTAAGTTTCAATGAAATTTATACATTTCAATTTAAAAAATCAAGCATATGCATAAACCAGGAAGTTATCAAACTGACTAAATTAAAAGATAATTGATGCATGCCAGCACCAAGATAACAGAGATATTAGAATTATCTGACAAAGATATCAATATTGGCCACCATAAACATGCTTTAATAAGCAATTATGAACATGCTTGAAACAAATTTTAAAAATGGAAAATAGCAATGAAATAGGAAGTTTTAATAAAGACATATAGGAAATCAGTAACAGAAAGATAGCAGAAAAATTTCCAAACACTTGGAAACTAAATAACACACTTCTAAATAATCTACAGGTCAAAGAGGAAATCTTAAGGAAAAAACAAAATACTACATTGAGCTGAATAAAAATGAAAACACAACATTAAAATATAAGATATAACTAAGACAGTGCTGAGAAGGAAATTTACAGCATGAATGGCATATATTAGAAAGAAAAAAAAAAATCTCAGTAAGCTCCCTTGTCAAGATCTTAGAAGTGCAAAACAAACCCAAAACAAGCAGAAGAATACATATTCACAAACATTCAAAATTTAAAAATGTGGAAAAGATTTAACTTTGCATATCTAGTCTTTCTTTCTTTTCCTTCTTTCCTTTCCTCTCAACATATTTGTTAGTTTTGTTTTCATTGCTTTATTCCCCACTTGGCACCTTGCTTTAGTTTTGTTTTCCAATTTGTGCTTTAGTTTTGTTCTTAACTGGTAAATATAATTTTTTATTTCTTTTGTTCACCAGGTCAATCTACTGTACTTAATAGTTGGACTATTTTGACTTTGCTTATGGGTGTATATGTATATGTGTATATTCCATTATTTTAATTATTATCTGTCTGATTTTGTAACTGCCATTTGTCTGGAGTTCATCTTTGGCTTCTCGCTTTTGGGTATTTGTTTTAAGCTCACTTAATGCCATAACAAATCCACTTGTGGAATCTTTGATCTTGACCAGAGTTCAAGCCCTGAGCCTTTGGAATGGGAGCACTGACTCCAAGACCCTAGACTACCAGAGAATGAACCCTAGGAAGTGAGAAACTCACACAAAAGAAACCACTTGAGTACAAGACCTGGCATCACCCAACCAACAGTAGCACTCTGTGCAGGACGCCTCATGTAAACAACAGACAAAGCAAAAATACAAAAAAAAAGCAAGACTCAACTAGATAATGCTTACCTTGTGACCCAGTCATTTCACTTCTAGGTGTTTTCTCAAGAGAATTGAAACCATATGTCCACACAAAGGCTTGCATTAAAAAATGTTTATGCAAGCTTTATTTATAACAAACAAAAACTAGAAACAACACAGATGTCTATCAAGTAAGTGGATAAACAAATTATGGTGTACCCATAAAATGCTATGGTTTTTCCAGTAGTCCTGTACGGATGTGAGAGTTGGACTATAAAGAAAACTGAGCGCCAAAGAATTGATGCTTTTGAACTGTGGTGTTGGAGAAGACTCTTGAGAGTCCCTTGGACTGCAAGGAGATCCAACCAGTCCATCCTAAAGGAGATCAGTCCTGGGTGTTCATTGAAAGGACTGATGTTGAAGCTGAAACTCCAATACTTTGGCCACCTGATGCGAAGAGCTGACTCATTGGGAAAGACCCTGGGCAAGATTGCGAGCAGGAGGAGGATGAGATGGTTGGATGGCATCACCAGCTCAATGGACATGAGTTTGGGTAAACTCCGGGTGTTGTTGATGGACAGGGAGGCCTGGCGTGCTGTGGTTCATGGGGTCGCAAAGAGTCGGACACGACTGAGTGACTGAATTGAAACTGAAATTCAACCTAGGCTAAAGGAGCAGTCCCTTTCCAGGCAAGCTAGGTTTTTGGTAGAAGGTAAACAGGACATGATTAAACTATATGATAGTTCTTATAGCTTCTGCTTAAAAAGAGTACATGTCACTTCTACTTATATTTCATTGGACAGGGAAGGTCATGTGGTCAAGCCTGACATCAGTAGGATATGGCTATGAGCCTCTCTCCCCATAGGAATGGGCAGCGAATAATTAGAATACTAGCACAGTTCACCACAATGAATGGATATATTTTATAAATTTGAAAGATGTCAAACTGTTATCTCTAAACATACTAGAAATTTAAACTCATAAAAAATATATGAGTGTCGCCACCATTCCCTCACCATTTTGATATCAGACTTTTTGTCATCTGAAAAGTGAAATGTATTTTGAAGTCAGCTTGATATGAATTTCTCTTATTCTGAATGAAGTTCAGACTATGTTCATATTCATATTCAAATACGTCTTAGCATAGAAATATTTGAGCATCTTCTTTCATTAACAGTCTTATTCCTTTTATTTGGATACTATGTTTCTATTAATTCAGCCTATGATCAATAATTTTCTATTGTTATCAAGTCAATTTGTGCCCCTTGAAGATCCAGATTTTTTTCCCACATACTGACAGCTGATAAGCCTGTTCCTTACAGCTGATAAGCTGTGTCTCCACTGTTTTGTGGTTTTATAACGGATTTTTTTAAATAAAGCATAAACATGCTTTTTATATCTTTCTTTGAATATCCTCTTATTCTGTTTAAATACTCAAACCTCTTCTGATCCTTTTTGCATATTTAAAATAATTTTTCTTATTAAAAATAATACATATAGAAAATAGTGAAAATACAGGAAAAGAAATAAAACTAACTCCTATACTTATTATTCTTAGATAACCGTTGATTTTAAATATGTTTCATTTCATGTTAGTCAGATCACCTGGAATAGAGTCATCTGGGAATTTAATAAATAAGCTTCCCAAGGCTTTATTTATATCATCAAAATAATTAATAGTACCAGACAGATTTCCAGCTTTCTCTCTTGGCATCTTTTCATTTGGCAATTATCAAACAAATGGATAGTGATTAAAATCCAATATGTGCTTCCTACAAAGTTTTCATACCATGGTAGTGTGCCTCTTTCCTTGGATTTTTGGGGAGTGATTAAAATTGTAAATATGGGCTTAAAATGGTGAAAAAAATAAGTGGGGAATACTAAATTATTTGGACTAACTCTAGGGCAGAAATTTTTTTTTTCTAGAAACAAAAGAGAAAGCCAAACAACAATCCACTGTGTAAAGTCAAGGACCCCAGATAGAAAAGATCATTCACCAACACAGAGTCTAAAAGGTCCTGAAATGAGAATCAAAGTTGGCAGTAGAGACTTTTTGGATTTAGAGCTTTGTCAAGGAAGATCAAACCAACATTGCTTGGAAACAGAGAGAATTCAAAATGTGGTCAATTTCCTTGAAAATTTAACTTGTTCTTATAGGTCTGGAAGGCAGTATCTGGGCACACAGGAAGTCGGGACTGTTTTAAAAGTTTGTTTTATCAGAATCACTTGTCTGCCTCCTGTGTCTTCTAGTCCTTAGATCTAACATGGGTACTTCATAAGGAGGTTTACATTTATTGTCCCAAACAAAAAGAAAAATTGAAAAGTAATAATGTGGTATTCTAGAATGGGACCTGGAAAAGTTCCTGGTTGCCCATCAATTTCTAATAATATTTAATGATTTTAGTGAAGCTCATGAAATCTCAGTAGCAGGAACTTCAAAAGTTATATCCTGGTGCCTGAATACCAAGCATCTGATATTCAGAATCCAATAAAAAAATTTTACATGAAGAAATTCATGCAGTTAAGTCCAAAAAAAGGGATGATTGAAGGAGTCCTTCTGATCCCTGAAGTTAATCATATTTGCCTGCCATCTTGATCTTCTCTTTCTCAACCGCTCAGTTGCAAGTTGTATGGATAAGTGGTTCGGGTTAAATGCAACCTATCCATGCAATTTGTTTTCTGTCATGATCTATGACATTGAAAACTATTTTCTTTGTATTTATTTCTAGACTAGTTGTCTTATAATTTTGACAAATGCCCTATGCCTGTCCTTATAAGTAAAAAAGCATGTGGCAGTTTTTCTAATGAGACTCTCTATTTGTATCATCTTCACAGTTCAGAGGATTATGGTGACAAGTGATTGACAGAATAGAAATAGAGTATATAAAATGTTTATTTCACAAAATATAACCACTGATGAGGTCTTGAACTATGTTGTGAATGGGGATAGAAAAGAAGACATCATGGACTTGAAAAAAAGAAAAGTTGACCAGATTTGGGGATTGATTGGCTTTGAAGGATGGGGGAAGATGTAAGGAGGGGGAGGATTTAGTTATGATTACAGTTTTAAGTAAGGTGAAAGAATTGAAATAATAATTACTTGTTTTCTTGTTTCCTGGAAGTAGTCAGAACTTTGAAAGATGAGTAAAATGCTTTGATAAACATTATTGTCTTGACATGAAAACCACATACCTAAGGAAACTGAATTTCAAAATTACCACGCTAGTCTTATGAAAATAGTGTGAAAAGAAATCCAACTGTAACTTCTTTTTTTTTTTCAACTGTAACTTCTAATAAAAATATATTGTACTTGCTGTATGGCTATGTTGACAACTAGAGGAAATTATTCATCTGGTTTTCTCTCTACGTTTTTAAACAAAGGACCATCCCTTAATAAAGAAGTGGCAAACTAGCCTGTTTAGCAAATCTGGCCCACTTCCTGCTTTTGAAAAGTTTGCAAGCTAAAAATGATTTTTAAATTCTTGAAAACATCAAAAGAAGAGTAATATTTTATGACATGTGAGAATTATATAAACTTTGCATTTTAGTGTTTATAATTAAAGTTTTATTGGTACAGGGCCATATCCTTTCCATGGCTGCTTTCATTTACAATGGTCTAGTTTAGTAGCTTTAACAGAGACCAGATGGCCTACAAAACCTAATATTTATTATTTGACCCTTTAAAGAAAACATTTGCCCACCCTTGCCTTAATATAAGCTATATATCTAAAGAAAAGTTAGGAAAGAATAACATAATTTGAAAGCATAACTAGAAAAAAAAGTTTAATTTTAGCAATATTTTTGGCTGATCTATTCACTCAATAAATATTTGTGGAGAGCATACTATATGTTGATCGCTATCTGAAATGCTACAGACATACATTAATTTAAACATTAAACAGATTTAAACATTAGTCCACTTCTTACTATATTGAAGCACTCTGAAAATGAGTCTTCCTTTTGATTATTCCTGGCAAGAAGATGGAAAGGAAATAGACTGCAGTTAGAACAGAGAGCTTCTCCTTAAGACTTAGTATATTTTGCCAGAATTACTCTTGGTGAAACAAGAAGGAAGATGAATAGTGAATAAAGTGAATATATACATGGTTTTGAATTTGCACATGTTAACAACAGGTAGAAGTTTTCCTATTCTTAATGCTTTTCTAGTATCTATTTAATTTTTATTTCTACTCCTTTAAATAATTCAATAGGGTATCATCATCATTTTACATATGAAGAAACTGAGACTGGGGATACACTGACATTTTTCAGAACAGTGCACTATGGGTATAATTGGTATGTTCTCACATTGAATATAATTCCTCTCTTTTCTTAAGTAAAGATATTAAATCTAACCCATAAATATGTTTGGATAATGTACATTTATTAGAAATGGGAAAGCATATTATATCACAGACTTCATAAATATTTCTTTTAAACACCTCTTTTCCCCTAAAGATCCTCACAAGTTCTCACTTTTAAAAAAATTGTCAATACATAGGAAGGCACTGATGGGCTTGTTTATCAATTTCTTACCGTAGGCTATTTTATAGATCAAGTATAGATATATGTATGTTTCTTTACAAAATATTGTAATTATTATACTGTTTTAAAAAACCTGAAGTTTCAATGGTGGTAGTTTAAGTTTTACAAATATTACATATAACTATATATAATATGTACTGTATTTTTTATATATTACAAAGTTTTATTGAAATAAAAATATAACGCTCAAACTTTCAGTTAAGCAGGATGGACCGTCCTGGACTGTACTTTCTAGTTTTCTTTCCAAAACTAGAAAATAACAGTAAAGAGATTCTAAAATGTAAATTCAAAAAGATAGAAAGGATAAAACAAAGCAGATTAGGAATAGATTTTTGCAATGTGGAATGTATCAGTACAAGTATAAACGATAATTTGGGATTTAGAAGGCCCAAATATGCTGAAACCTAATCAAGCAGTCGGGAAATCCAAGAAACAATCTAATTGTACATCAGAGTTCGTAAAAGGCTGAAAAATGACAATGGCATAAATATCAGAAGATGAGGGTAAAGGCGTGGGTAAAACAAATGGAAACTTGATAAATTTTCTGTCTGAGAAGCATTTGGAAGTCCAAATCCCACCCAACACCTCAGCAGAAGACTGGAGGCTTAATCTCTGGTGACAATAAAATGGAAAGTTCTTGATTGTCTCAGGAAGCCAAGTACTATAGTGGGAAGAGTACTATTCTCAAAACAGAAGTACATATGCAAATTGAAACTGACCAGACATCTTTCCCCATTCGATTTCCAGGAGACTGGCAGCCAGACTTAGAACTTTAGGCAAAACTATTCTCTAAGTAATGACCAGAGCTAAAGAAAAGATCCTGCTATTTTCAATAAAAGATTATAACCAGATCACTACAGTAAAAGCTAAATTCAACAGACTTGTAGCTTCTAAACAATTTTTTGTAACCATTTAATATATGAATAAACATTAAAGAATCAATAGACTCTTCATTCAAGCATGTAACAAATGATAGACTCAAAAGACAGAAATGTACAAATGGGGAAAAAGCATTAAAAGGAAACATTACATAAGAAGGGGTAAGTTCAAATATGTATATACTAATAATCATAGAAGAGTAAAAAGAGACACTGCATTCATGAAACAAATATAGAAAGATATATGTATATAAATGTGTTGAATATATATACATATGTTTCCTGTTTGTACCTTGCATATATTTATATAGTAATACACTTTATACAATAATTTATATATAATGTGTTTGTTCAGAGAATAAGCAAACCATTTAAAGATTAAAAATATAATAGCAGAAAAAGAAGAACTCAGTGCAACAGTTAGAAAATCAAAGAAATCTCCCAGAGAGTAGAGCGAAGCAACAAAAAGATGAGAGTTAAATGAAAAAAAATTAGAAAATTAATGATCCAGTCCAAAAGGAATAACAGCTCAATAACAGAAATTCCATGAAGAAAGAACAGAGGAATCAGAGCTCAGGAAATCATTACATAAACAATCAAGAAAATTCCTCTGAACTAAAAGACATGAATTCAAAGACTGAAAGTGTCTACCAAGTGCCCATTGAGTAGATATACTGGATTTACTCCACAGCACATCAGTGTGGAAATTCAGACTCACAATTTAAATAGAAGATTCTAAAGCTTCCAGAAAGATGAAAATAGGTCACAAACAAAAGATCAGAAAACTGAATGGTTTGGGACTTCTCAAGAGCAGTGCTGGAAACTGAAAGATAATGAAAATATAATTTTGGAACTCTGAAGTAAAAGGATATTGAGTCTGATTTTATATTTATAGACAAACTAGCAAATCAAAGACAAAGATAGGCATTTTCAGATGTTGTAGGGCTCCCTAAAATGAAGAAGTAACCAAGAAAAAGAAAGATAGGGAATCCAGAAAATGGGATTTTCCTTCCTTTATGAAAGAGACAAAGATTATCTCCAGGATGAAGATGATGAAATATAACAGGAATGTAGCAAATCATTGGTCAGAAAGAGCAAGAATAGAACAGCCCAGAAGTTTCCGGGAAGATTATCTTTAACAAAATAAAAATGATAGAATATCTGATGTAACTGGGAGAGTTTGGGCATTTTTCAGTGATTAGTACATATAAAGTAGAGCCAAAAAAATAAAACAAAAAGTCACTTAAAGAAATAAAAAATAGTAATGGTTTATACACAGCTTCTCTGTGACTAGTTCTTGCATAAACATAATAATGTTCCCTGAAAATTTTTAATCAAAATTATGCAATAATTTTAGTGGGAGAATAGAGGACATGGAAAGTATGTGTTTTTACTGCTGGGGCCTAGTGAGTTAAAGAAAGCTCAATCCTTCTTTTCTATTGTAGAAAATCAATAAATACTATCTGAAAGGGAAAGATCAAGAAATAACAATATTGTTATTTTACTTACACAAGTGGAGGAACATTATCAAAAATAACAGCTAGTTAAAAAGCTTAAACAGGTAAGAAAACGTTGCCTGTGAGAAAATGGAAATGGCAGGAAGTTTGGGGCATTGCTGTTTTTCTTTTTAAGAATTACAGAGTCATTTGACTCTTAAATGTGTGAAAAATAACTTTGACAATCATAAAAATCAAATATAGGAAAATGTTTACACTGAAATGTGTTGATTTTTAACAATTAGAAACAGTCATTGACTTATGTAGCGACGGTAATTGATTTTTGATAGAAATCTCATATTGCAACTTCTCTTAAAATATCTGTTCACATGCAACTTATTGTTATTGAGCCATTAATTTAAAAAGTGTAGCTTGGAGCTGTTATTACTATCATTATTATTAAGTCATAGTCATTAAATTCAGGATGGCATATGTCCATTCACTTAAAATTGTGTGATTGCCTATTAACTCTTTAGGTATGGGAAATAGGCTACCCCTCCCATAACAAATGTTAAAGTGATACAAAATTGAACAAAAATCTGAACACAGAGTGATATATAGATGCCACTCTCATCTATAATCTGTAATTACAGATGTTTATTGAAATCACCTTGTTGAAATTACTGAATGCTAGAGCTCATTTGAAAACATGAACATTGAGGCCCAAGAGGAAGAGTGGCTTGCCCGTGGTCTCACACCTGGGGGAAATGGCAAATAGGAGAAACAGGACTGATGTGCTGCAGTCCATGGGGCGGCAAAGAGTCGGACACAACTGAGGGAATGAACAACAACAACAAAAACTTTTTTTCCAGAATGTCTGATAACAAAGGGTAATTTTTAAGATATGAAATGGTATATTGTAACTTTATTTCCTTAGATTCCTTGCAAAATAGCTTTGTATCACTTAGGAATTTTTGACTGTAAACAGAAACGGATGCCAACTCACCTAAGCAAATGCAGGCCTGGGCTGGGCAAGAGAAAAGTCTGATCAGGCCACCACCACTGTGAAGAGGAAACTCCAACCCATTCTTTTCTTTTTGCATCACGTGCTGAAGATTCGAGTTTCTCTCAGTACAGTTCAATTGCCTGAGCTTTGGCCATTTGCTCCCCTCTTGGTTGACTAAATGGTGAGAGGAAGGAGTTGGCATTTCTTTGGTAAATTACCAGTGAGCTGACTTCTCTGCCACCAAACTGCATGCTGGGAAAAGCAATTAGGAAATGAGGGCTATTAAAAATGCCAAAAAGTAGCAAATACATATTTTATCCTTTGTGTTAAACATATCTGAGCTATTGATAAGAGTGTGCTTCCTTGTCAGAGGATAACTAGTTTAGAATGTTATGTTTTGGGCAAACTGACACTGAAAACCTTTCAAGGTGACATAAGTTCTGGCAACCCCTACTTGCTTTCTCTTTTGTTGGTAAAACTTCTGGCTTGAATTAAAGGTAGTATATCTATGCAGACATAGAAAAATGGGGCATTTATCCAGTGGTCTATGTGGTGATGCTTAAAGATATGCCTTTGGGTATGGTTCAGCATGAACGTGTGTTAGAGGAATAGAAAAGGCCAGAGCAGCTTGAAAATTCTTTAAGTATATTGACACCAAGATAATAAGCTTGACCTGCTTTAAAAGGCTGTCATTTCCTGTTGGTCTCTTAAATTCATTGATTTTTTTTTTACAGTGTTTGCTTTATTGTTTCTCATTTCATGGTAAAATAACAGAGCAGTAAGTCATTTCCTTAGTCAGAAAAAAAAATGATGATTTTGAGAATTTTATGAGTTGCAATGCTTGGGGAAGAGCAGGAAGATATATGCTAGAGGCAGGGAGGAAGGGGAAGAAATGTAGGAACAGACAAGGCTTTTGCTTCAACTTTTCTACACCAGTAGCTTGTACAACACTCTGTTTTAATAGTTCTGTGATTTTTTTTCCTGTACTTTTAATTCCAGCAAGGAATTTACTGAAACAGCAAATCATCTTTTCTACAGACTGAAGTGTCAGAAAGCTCAGTGAAGTGTGTAGAAATAATAGGCAAATGAAGGGAAAAAAAAAAGAAACTGATAATGAGGTGAGAAGAAAATATTTTCAAATGAGATTTAAAATCAAGAGAGAAACATGTGAACTAGATCTTCAAATAGACCAGGAGCAATGGAAGTCATTTAGGAAACCTGCAAATAAAGATTTTAAATGTTTTATAGAAGTGAGCAAAGTGTCAATGAGTCTCCTCAAGTTGGGTAAACATTGTTTGAAGCCAAAGTTTCTGGTGAGGTGAGACAATATAATTCCATAGTCTCTTATTGCTCATTTATCTGTACTGGATGAGGGTGGCTGACTTTTTTCCTTTTGCATGCAACCTCAGCACATTCTGAGGTCGCCTACAAAGTTACAAGTGCCTCAGATTTATCTTAGTCTTTGATCTGATGAGAGTTTAGTGATGTAAAGGGCTTAAAACTAGGGTCTATTGGCTAGGCCATAAATAATTTTTGAAAATAATTACATTGAGCATGTATTTTATAAAGGCTAAAGCACATAATTATAAATAAAACACAACATTCCTCAAATGTAGGTTGCAAATACCAAGATTAGCTTAAGTTTAGGATTTGCAACAGTAGAACAGAATGTAACTCAGGAGAACTCACGTAAAAATACTACCATAAAATGTCAGTTCAGTTCAGTCGCTCATCCGTGTCCCACTCTTTGCAACCCCATGAACCGCAGCACGCCAGGTCTCCCTGTCCATCACCGACTCCAGGAGTTTACCCAAACTCATGTCCATCGAGTCAATGATGCCATCCAGCCATCTCATCCTCTGTCGTCCCCTTCTCCTCCTGCCTCCAATCCTTCCCAGCATCAGGGTCTTTTCCAATGAGTCAACTCTTCGCATGAGGTGGCCAAAGTATTGGAGTTTCAGCTTCAACATCAGCCCTTCCAATGAACACCCAGGACTGATCTCCTTTCGGATGGACTGGTTGGATCTCCTTGCAGTCCAAGGGACTCTCAAGAGTCTTCTCCAACACCACAATTCAAAAGCATCAATTCTTCGGCGCTCAGCTTTCTTCACAGTCCAACTCTCACATCCATACATGACTACTGGAAAAACTATAGCTTGACTAGACAGACCTTTGTTGGCAAAGTAATGTCTCTGCTTTTTAATATGCTATTTAGGATGGTAATAACACTGTTCCTAAATTGTTATTAAGTTTTATATGTTCAACAAAATATATATATACAGATGGTTTAATGGGCCAAACATTTCCATAACAATTATGGAAAAGTTCTTGTCCTCCCTGACTCCTGCATTTCTCACAATTCTAAGGTCCCTTTTAGTACTCACTTATGTATATTTACCTCCATGTTGTCATATAACATTGTTATGTTGTTAGCGTTAAGAAAAATTTTAAGCATCAGTTTATTAATTTCCCACTATGGGAAATGTGGAATTAGTGTTTTTTCACCTTATAACCCTCATTGCTATAAAATCTCCCCATACTCAAGGCTTAAACAGTATTACTTAGATCAGTATTCAGGGTTCACATAATTATGTTTTTGTAAATGTTGATAGTACTGTATTTTATGCTAGGATTATGTTTGATTTCTTGAACAACCCTCTGTATACCTTCTTGCTGTTCAGTGTCTGTCTGTTCAGTCACTCAGTCATGTCCAACTCTTTGTGACCCTGTCCTTGGAATTTTTCAGACAAGAATACAGAAACGGGTTGCTATTTCCTCCTCCAAGGTATCTTCCCAATCCAGGGATCAAATCCACATCTGTATCTCCCACATTCCAGGCGGATTCTTTACCTGCTGAACCATCAGGATGTTAAATGTGCATGTTAAGTTGCTTCAGTTGTATCTGACTCTTTGCGACCCCATGGATTGTAGCCCTCCAGGCTCAACTGTCCATGGGATTCTCCAGGCAAGAATACTGGAGTGTGTTGCCATTCCCTTCTTCAGGAGATCTTCCCCACCCAGGGATGGAACCTGCATCTCTTATGTCTTCTTCATTGGCAGGCGGGTTCTTTTACCACTAGTGCCACCTGGAACTATTTTTTATTGACTTGTTTTTCTATGCCCTCACTCTCCCTGAGTTGTTCCAGATTCATTAAGATTTTATCAGACTCTTGGATACAACTCTTCAGAGGCTGCTGATCTTTCAAACTGGATCAATTATGCTGTATGCCTTAGAAATGCCATCATCCCAAGATCTACTTTCAATTTAAACCTAGAGAAATTCCATTCTCTTTCCTGAACTGAAGCTCCCATTCTCTACATCTCATACTTTCCTTTTTCTTGATTTACTCTCTCATCAGGGTGAAGTAACTTTACCAGGGGCTTTGTGAGAAAGACAGCATGAGAAATAAATAGTTAAGGAGGTTGCACATCTGAAAAATATCTATAGTCTACTCTCATATTTGACTGGTAGTTTCACTGGCATGGTGTCAATCGATTCAAAATAATTTTCCTCTATATTTCAAAGGCATTTCTCCATTGTCCTCTAGCTTTAATGTAACTTTGAGACATTAAAGTCCTTTCTAATTTCTGATCATAGGAGCTTTTAAAATCCTTTTCTTATCCCTTTAGTCCTGAAATTTTACAGTTAAATGCCTTTGCATCTACTGATTTTCATCTGTTGTGCTGGGTCTAATCTAGGACTTCATATCCTTCTTTTATGGGAAATTTTTTGCTTTATTAGTGATTTTCTACTTTCTAGTTTTTCCATTCTTTCTGTCTGAGTTTCCTCTTAGTCACATACTGAATCTTCTAAAATGGTCCTCTGATTCTCTATTTACTTAAAAAGCTTTCAATGTTGTAGGGTTTTGGAAAAACAAAATGTGTTTTGTTTTGCTCTACTTCCTGGAAGAATTTCTTTAATCTTTCAAAACTTTTTCTGAAGGTTCTAGTTCTGCTGTTCTTAATTTTTGAGAGCAACTATTCTGTTTATTTGATATAGAATTTTATTGTTTTTTTATGGATGCAATATTTTTCTTAACTGTGACCATAGTAGTAAAATGTAAAAGTTTCCTTCAATCTGTATATCGTCTTCCTCCACATTGCTTGTTCATTTTTTTTTTTTCTATTCATATCATAAGAGATTGATTTAAATATCTTTGGGAAGTACACAGTGATAGTGATTTTCTGTTGCAGACTGTGCTATATGAAGATCTGGCTGTATTGCTTTATTGAGAGACTCTGAATTTTAATATTTTAGATCTTTCTCTTGGTGTGTTAAAAACTTATGGAAAATAATATTTCGGATATATGTTTGCCTGCCAAGATTCTGGAAACTGAATGAGAGAAGAGGGTTAAGAGGTTCTCTACTTTCCTTATATAAACATTGACTCCTCCTAATCCATAACTTGCTCTCAACCATAGTTGCTTATCTCCTATAGAAAGACCTTTCATTTCACACTTTTCAGAGAAAAAACCCTACAGTCTTCTGTCTTGGTCAGTGTAGTTACTTCACCCACAGACTGGGTAGCTTAAACAACAGAAATTTATTTTCTTCCAACTTAGGAAGCTGGAAGTTCAAGCTCAAGGTGCCAATAAGGTTGGTTTCTGCTGAGTCCTATCTCCCTACCTGCAGACAGCTGGCTGTGCAGCATGTTGTTACAAGGCCTTTCCTCTGAGAATACACCCCGGATCTCTCCTCCTCTTTTTGTGAGGCTGCTAGTCCTACCCTATGACCTCATTATTAGGGCTTCTCAGGTGGCACTAGTGGTAAAGAACCTTCCTGCCAACACAAGAGATGTAAGAGACTCGGGTTCAATCCTTGGGTCAGGAAGATCCCCTGAAGGAGGGCATGGCAACCCACTCCAGTATTCTTGTCTGGAGAATCCCATGGGCAGAGGAGCCCATAGGGTCAGACTGTAGCCCATAGGGTCACAAAGAATCGGACACAAATGAAGCCACTGAGCACAGCTGCATGCACTAATGTTGTAAAATATTTTATTTCATTTTTCAGTGTACCATTAAAATGTAGTGAAAGTGAAAGTGAAGTCGCTCAGTCGTGTCCGACTCTTTGCGACCCCATAGACTGTAGCCCACCAGGCTTCTCTGACCATGGGATTTTCCAGGCAAGAATATTGGAGTGGGTTGCCATTTCCTTCTCCAGGAGATCTTCCCCACCCAGAGATTGAACCCGGGTCTCCCACATTGTAGGCAGACGCTTTACCATCTGAGCCACCAGAGAAGTTACACAAAATACATGCCTACCAGGCAAATCATATGTAGATGTCATTTTATAAAACTAGCATTTGTCTACCACATATCTAGCAGCCTCACAATATTCTCCAGCAATAAATACAGTTCATAAGCTAAAGCTTCCTACATCATCTGCCCTCAAACAACCCAAAGAACCTAAGACTAAAGCCAAATGATAACTGGCCCCCAAAAGATTTCCATTCTATGACTTTTAGTATCACTAGTTTTATACACACATATGTGCATGTATTCATATGTGTTTATATGTATACATAGATATGTATGTAAAAACATCCCTGCAAATCGTGGGCTAAATGTTTAGAGCAAAGGACTACATATTCTATTTTATTAACCACCATCTAAAAAAAAATCCCTTAACTGCCCAATTATTTACTCAGATAGTCTGAAAATTAGGCAAAATTTTCACTCTCTGCATAGTTAATATTTTATAAAACATGCATAAATTATAGCTCATATGCCTAAAAACATATAATAGTGCTATTATATACACATAATATAAAAACATTCCTTTAAAATGTAGAGCCCAGAACAAAATATAATCTCACAGTATGATATGACAAGCACAGAGAAAGATTTCCCAAATCTACAACTTTCTTGGAAACTAAATTCTGATTAACTCACCCCAAGATTATGTTTACTTCTTAACTACTGCATCTCTATATTGAATTTTGGGGGAATTAAAATTTTTAGGTCTTTTTGACAGCCCCATTAATCATTTAAATTGACATGCAGGTCTTTTCATTTATTCCTGTCAAAACATATCTCACTGATTTTTACCCATTTTTTAAATCTAGTTAACTAATTTTAAATATTGACTCTGTCGTTCATTATTTTAGCTATTCCTCTAAATTTTAAAACTTTTTAAAAATTTAATACAAATGGATAACAATTTGTTGAAATAATATATTGCCATAGGGCAGAGTTGTGTCATCACCATCAAATTCATTTCACTGTATATATTTAACATATATATGTGTACATATATAAAGTAAGTTTTGCTGACTTTTTATTATGTATCAGATCCATATAACATTTTTTATACATTTCCCTGTTGCATTTTCATGGTAATGCAGATACTCCTAATATCCCCATTTTATGCATGAAGAGTCTGAGGCCCAAAGAAGCTAAATTAAAAGGGTAGTCTTACTACATATCAGTACTTTTCTACTAAGATAAATTGCTTCTTCCTAAGGGAATGTTAAAAATTATTTATTTCTAAAGGGAGCTCTTTTTTCATTTAATTTCAAAAGAAGGGATTAGGACACAGTGAAAAGAAGTACAGTCATAAATTGTGAGAATTTGGTTTGACTTGAACTTTTAAAGCAATTCAACTCTGAGAATTATATGTATGCACTGATAGTGAGCATGACCTTAAGGGTAAGGTATTATGACTATGAAAAAGCTAAAGGAAGACAGGAGATAGCCATAGGTTAAAGTAAGTGAGGAAGGAAAACTGCCTAACCACTGAAGTCATTTTGTCTAATTTACTGGCATTTAGTGTTGGAGTATTGTAAAAAGGAAAAATTGTTTTCCCTCTACCCATCTTAATTTCACTGGCTGGGGCCTTGGAAATTAGACAAACAAAAGACAGATTAGCAAGAGAAAAACAAGTTTATCAACATGTGCCTCCCGCATACACATGGGAACATTCAGAGAAGAGTAACTGAAAGCATGGTTAGAACTTGGACTTCTATAGCAGCTTCATAAAAAAATAAATTGTTAAAAAAGAAGTGACAAGGCAAAGGAAAAATACTTTGAGCTTCTAATGACTGGCGAACTGTGGGAAGGCAAACATATGGGGAAATTAATGATGGATTAGGGCTAGTTTTAACAAGGTTTGTTAGGTAGATTTCTTTGATACCCTTTCTGAGCTGATAGGGGTCTAGCGTTGTCTTGTGATTAACTTCTATCTTGGCTGGCTTGGGGGTAAGACACGTTTACAGATCGATGTCCTGCTTTTAGGAAATAAGGGGAGAGCAGAGATATTTCTTGTATCTGCTTCTTCTCAGTTTGTCTTCACCTCAAAATAATCCTTATGACACAGTGGCATGCTTTAAAATGGCATATTCTGCTTAGTTGTGGCATGCAGGATCCAGTTCCCCAACCAGGAATTGAACCCGGGCTCCCTTCATTGAGAGCATGAATTCTTAACCACTGGACCACAAAGGAAGTCCATGCATATTCTGCTATCCTTTAATATAAATGGATGTCAGGCTCAGGAAGGCATAATTAACTTTATTTCCCATATAGACTTCTAAAAATGTGTGTGTAAAGCAGCTGTGTAAAAATGTGTGAAATATGTGAAAAATGTGTGTAAATGTGTATAGATAAAACATTGAGAATGTACAAAAGCTGGTGGGAAGTAGGGAACTTAACGCCAAGAGCTCTTAGAGAAGAATACTTAGCAAAAATCAGTGGCCTTGGGTTCTTCCACCTGCCATCAGGGCATCTAAAAGGGCCTCTAGGAAATAGAGAATAATGAGAGATGGGAAACCATATTGTCTTTGGCTGTCAACAATGGCTGGGAAAGTTACTGGCAATTAATACGGGCATCAAAAGTTGGCCAATGAACACGAATAGTCCTGTCTACAACTGTTAACAACTCTCCTGTTTACCATTGTTTACTTTAACCTAAGACTTCTGGGAAACCATCTCTTAAAGAGTGAATTTAATTTTAAGGCTATAGTCCATATTTTGTGAAAGAGGAAAATACCAATAATAATTTGTTTTAAAGAGATTCTTTTCCTTTTCTACCATCATGATTGAAGCTGTGGGGAAAATTGCTTAAACTCTAAAATGAGACCTAAGTACTCTGGCTCTTATTCGTAATTATCTACTAACACAGAGTATGACCTTGGGCTAGTTATTTACTCTTGCTTTTTCATGTGTAAAAATGAGGATAAAGCTAATGTCATTGCTAATATATTAACAATGGTGAAGCATATTTGAAAATGTAATGTCATATTTCAGTGTATAACTTTACATAACCCATGAGCCACCCAGTTGCAACAATGCTCCACAATCACTAAGGATCCATAACAATTATTAAATGTTATGTATCAAACATCATGAGCCCTCCCACCTATGAAAATGTTTCTGACTTATAAACATGAGAGTTATGCCTATGGAGCAAGTCAGTAAATTAAGAATAAATGATATAATTGCCTGATATGTGTTCCACGGTCCTCATTTTTAGCCTGAAGGAGGAATGAGCTTTTAAACTTTTCCATAACAATGGTCTTTTTCAGAGTTAATGATCTACAGATATATTTGGTCATAAAAATAAGACCAATTGATTTCAAAACAACTCAAGCTACAATTAGCAGGATGCAGACTCCCCCAAGGCTTTGTCAAGGTCTCCATTTTATTAAAGCATGCCAGGACTGTCAGAATTCAGGGAGCAAATGCTCAAATTGAGACAAATGTGTATATTTGGTAGTGATTCACACTTGTGCAAACTACCAGTTCCTAAACCAAGATTATTTTCCTTTGTATTAAAATTTAAATTAAAATATATGATTTTCAAGTATAAGCATTTACATATAAAATTTCTTATACCAAGAGCTTTCTGACCCTCCAGATTTTGTAATGTGTACCTATGCCTGAAGAGCCAGACTTCCCACGTTCATTACAGGGTTTCAGAGACTGTTTCTCCAAGCTTTTCTTTTATGACTGAGCAACCCTTATATGTGATCAGATATAAAAGGATCAGTGATCTTTCTTCCTTGAAATCCCAGTGGGCCTTCAAGTGTCATCTCTCACCAAACCTAAACCTATATCCTTGCTAGGCATTGTCAGACAAAGGCCACGTTCCAACTCAGCTGAAACTCTGTATACAGTACCACAGTCCTAGACCTCATGCTTACCTCACAGAGCAGCAATTTTTAATTGAGTCACAGACAATTTTGAAAATTTACTAAATTTACTGGGTATTCTAGGACATACTTCCAGAAAGAGACACATATATGTGTATGCATATATATATATCTTATATATGTAATGTATAAATATGTAATATATATAATATAATATAAGTATATATAATATGTAAATATATGATGTATATAATATAAATATTATATATAATATGTAAATATAATATATATAATATAAATATAATATATAATATAAATATATAATAAATATATATAATATAATAAATAAAAATATATAAAATATTTTATATATAATATTTATATATATAAAATATAGGTAGATAGATATAAAATATATATATATATATATCTTTTATTTCATGGTGTTTAGAACTCACCAAAGTTAACCCATGGATATAAGTGAGGAAAATATATCTCAGGAATTTTCAGGTCTCCTCTATTGTAATAATCTGCTTGGGACCTAGAGTCCATTATGGACATAAATAATATTCCCTGAAAAATAGTAATTAAATGTCTCTAATAGTCCCTCACTCCTCCAACATGTACTGTTGGTTCTCATTATTCATAGTTGTTTTGCCCTAAAAGTCACCAGAAACATTGAATTAGCAAACACTGAACCATTGCTCCTAGGGAAAATACAAAGTTATGTTCCTGTAAGCTTCTGGACACAATAGTTTTATCAACCAATCAATACATAATTTTGTTTCATTTGTGTTTATATTTAAAGACATCTTATTTAATATAAACTGTTTGATCACCTATATTGAAATTGAACTTAGAGTCAACTGTGTTCTAATTCACAATCTATACAAGACTTCTCTATCACAGGTATTTTCTTCACAGCCCTCTTGCTTATAGGAATACTAGACAGCACTTCTGCATTACTCATAGGGGCTATTTTAAACAGTGAAGTTACAAAAAAAAAAAAGGCAGAAAAATGACCACTAAATAAACTATGGAAAGAATACTTGTTAACAGTGTGAGAGCTGAAATAAGAATGCAAAGCATTGCCTGAGTGACCTGAGCTAGGGATGTTAGCCACAGTCTACTCAAATTTTTCATAGCTCTGCGCATGAACACAAATGACTCCCATGAGTGCTGATTTTGAAGTGCAAGAAGTTTGTAGCAAGTTGGCAGATTGGCAAATACAGAATCCACAGTTAATGAGAATTGACTATATACCTCCCTGCTAGCTTCTTACTCCCAATTTCCTAAAGGTATCTAAACATCCCACTTCCTAATGTCAATATCCTTAATTTCCAAGTTTTGAATCCTACAGTGTACAGATTCAAAGCTTATATTTTACAAATGATCTTGTAATGTGCCACCAAATTTAACTCAATTTGACCCCTACCTTAGTGAGCACTGGCTTCCCTTGTGGCTCAGCTGGTAGAGAATCCGCCTGCAATGCGGGAGACCTGGGTTCGATCCCTGGGTTGGGAAGATCCCCTGGAGAAGGGAACAGCTACCCACTCCAGTATCCTGGCCTGGAGAATTCCATGGACTGTATAGTCCATGGGGTCGCAAAGAGTCGGACACGACTGAGCGACTTTGACTTCCTTCACTTCCTTCCTTCCTTAGTGAGCACTACAACCTAGAAGACTCCAGTCCTGTCCCCTTTAAGTCATAACACTTGGCACCATTCATATAATTTATTTATTAGTGTGTAAATCAGAGTTCATTTCTCCAGTACCAAAGTTTTTGTATACTTTTATAGAAAAATGATAATATCAATTATACAGAAATTCTTTAAAGGAATTTGAAAATTAATGAAAGTCATGTACTCCCTGGTGGTCTAGTGGTTAGGAGTCTGCACTTTCATTGCTGAAGGCCTGGGTTCAATCCCTGGGGATCTAAGATACCACAATCCATGTGGTGTGGCCAAAAAACAAATAAAACCCAAAAACTAATGAAAGTCAAACTGAGGGGAAGGCTAATATATAAGATGTATAAATGCAGATTTTATTATTCTGTTTTAACCATGTCACTTCATTTATTGGTGGCACATTTTAAAGGTTGGTATTGTTAACAGTCTATTACGATTACAAGAAAAGGATCTAGGTTTTTCAGGGGAGAAGTAAGTTTTGTTTGTGTAATAGTTTTCACAGTAGTGTGATGGTGAGGATCCTGGTGCCCAGTGTGCACTTCCCAGTGAATACAATAGACATTGCTTGTTATTCTTTTTCAGAATAGCACCTTAGATTTCCATTCAAATTTAGGCCAAATCTGTGATCGTAATAGAAGTCAATGTTCCTTTGTTTCTTTCCAGCCACCTAAAAAAGTATCTCATCTTGCAACAGACACTTTGTACTAAAATGCTATTAGAAATTCATTCATAACAAAGGGTCTGAGGCTTAGGAGACATGGAAAAACTCACCACTGTGACATCTATAGTGAGAGTGTTGCAAAATGGAACTTAGAATTTCAAGCAAAGCTCTAATAGAAAATCCACAGAAGTTGATTCTGGCTCTGTTTTGACCCATGCCCTGAAAAGGTGATGGTAAAACCATAGCCTACAGCTCTCAAGGAGAAAACCATATGGTCTTCTTGATCAACTTTGCAGGAATATGTTGATCATATCCCTTACGCTATATCAATGGATATGACTGAATATATTCTATTTTCTTAAACAATTAAAATAAGAACTCTTTATATTTACAGTGACTTTTTGTTGGTGGCTATACACTTTTTGTTGGTGGCTATACACTTATTTGAGCTTCCCTGGTGGCTCAGACGGTAAAGAGACTGCCTGCAGTGCAGGAGACCTGGGTTCGATCCCTGGGTTGGGAAGATCCCCTGGAGAAGGAAATGGCAACCCACTCCAATATTCTTGCTTGGAAAATCCCATGGATAGAGGAGCCTGGCAGGCTACAGTCCATGGGGTTGCAAAGAGTCAGACACGACTGAGAGACTTCACTTCACTTTATACACTTATTTCTGTTTTTGTGATTACTGAATCTCTCCAGGGTTAACTAGCAGCTAATGAGTATTTATCATGAATCCACCTTGTGTGGGGCTCAGTGAGAGATGAAGTCATTTACAAAGCCCCTGCCTTCAATGTAATGTAAAGCTGTGCTGTCCAATAAAATAGCCACTACTCACAGCTGAATTTTTAATCTCTTTAAACTTAAATATGTGTGGGGAAGGGAGGGAGCTTTCCAGCTGGCACTAATGGTAAAGAATTCACCTCCCAGTGCAGGAGACTCAAAAGAGGGAAGATGCCCTGGAGGAGAGTGTCGCAAGCTCTACAGTATTCTTGCCTGGGAAATCTCATGGACAGGGGATCCTGGCAGGCTATAGTCAATGGAGTTGCAAAGAGTCAGATAAGACTGAGCATGCACACACACACATGGGGAAGGGAGAAAGGAGTTTGAGGTCTCTCTGTTGGAGGAAATGGATCAATGAGTGTGATTTCTCTGATTCTAAGCACTTTCTGTTACTCATATAAGATGTTCTTGGATTCATCTCATTTTGCATACTGCCTGAATGACCTTTCCTTATTTACCTAACCTAATGTAGTTGTCCTTTTTGGTTTTTGAAATGACTTTTCACAGAGCTCATAATATCCTTTTCAATTTTTAATTATTTCATTTCTCTCTTTACAGTTTCTTTTCTCTAAACTATCTTTAGTTTATATCTCTGCCATTATAGGCATCCACACACACACAAAGCTACTAATTGTGCACCTAATATATGTTCACTAAAATATTTCACCCCAGCACCTAGCACAGTACTCAACACATGGTAGTTTAACCATCAGGAAATGCTGCTAATGGTTTAGAAGCAGACCCTTACAAAGTAAAACGATAACTGACCTACCTCAAAGTATGAGAAAAATGTTCAACATTAAAAAATCTGTTGAAAATACAAAATATAACACAATTCCCTATTATTTAAAAGTATTCTTTCCAAATCATTTTTAAAATGTCATGGTGAATTTTATGCTGTAATTTCTGACCTTACAAAATTGGCTTTAAAAAATGACATATAGAAAGCACATATTTTCTGTTAATTATCTCATCTTTCTTCATTGGATTTCCCCATTGGCTCAGCAGGTAGAGAATCCTCTTGCAATGTAGGAGACATAGAAGACACAGGTTCAGTCCTTGGATTGGGAAGATCCCCTGGAGAAGGAAATGGCAATCTACTCCAGTATTCTTGCCTGGAGAATTCCATGGACAGGGGAGCCTGGCAGGCTACAGTCCATGGGGTCACAAAGTGTTGGACATGATTGAGCACATGGCACATAAGACATATTCTTCACAACTACATACTCATTCCCAATGTGTACCACTGTCAGAGATATACTATCTTTGTGTGATGATGATCACTTCAGTATATTAAAACTCAACTGTAGTTTAACAAAGTTGTGTCAATTCATACATATTCTTATTAAATGTTATTATTAATATTCTTATTTGTTGCTGTTGTTGCTAATATTTATACATTTTTAACAGTGTTAAATTTTCTTTGAACTCTAAGTCATTAATGAATTATTGAATAATAATCTCAGTAACAACTCTTTGTATCATTTTCTCTACAATTCAGAAAAAAGTATGAATTCACTGAGTGTAACTGCTGATACATTTAATACAGTCATCCTCCAGATTCAGAAATTCAGTTATTCACAGTTCTAGACATTTGCTTTGCTGTGAACTAACCCACAACTTTGTTTTATTGTTTGCTGTTACTCTGGCAGCTCCTTCCATCTGTAGCTTATTCTGCCTTCCTTGTTAAAAGCAAATTTATAAAGCATTAAAGAAAGGCATTAAAGACAGATAAACACCCAACAGAGTCTTTTAGGAAATAAGAGAAAATTTTTCAAAATAGAGGTACTTTCTTACACTGTTGATGGGAATATAACTTACTACATTTTTACAAATGCAGTTTGACTGTGCACCTCGAGAAGCCCTTTTTTAACAGCTTTTGGAGTTATGCTTTTAATTTTTTTTCCCTAACAAAAGAGTAGGTATTTGAATAGCTATCCAACTGCATAGACAGAATAAATCAAGGATTTTCCTACTTGATAGGGCTTGCAGATAACAACTCCAGGTCTAAGAAGCAGAATCAGTTGGATCATTCAGGCTTTACCTTTCTTATGTCCCCAAAGTGGTTAATTCTGCTGCAATAGAGGTTTAGTTTACATTTAATAACCATTCCCAAAGAATTTGTCCCTCTTGAAAAGTTCGTTTTTCACTGTTGAGAATAGGAGAATGAATGAAGAAACACAAGTTTATTTGGAAAAGTCTGTACAGATATCTGGGCTTCCCTGGTGGCTCAGAGGATAAAGAATCTGGCTGCAATGCCAGAGACCCGGGTTGGATCCCTGGGTCGAAAAGACCCCCTGGATAAGGAAATGGCAATCCAATCCAGTATTCTTGCCTGCAGAATTCCATGGACAGAGAGCCTGGTGGGGTACAGTCCATGGGGTCACAAAGAGTCCAACACGACTGAATAACTAACACTTTCACTCACTTTTTAATGCAAAATATCTGTCAGCTGTAATTTGGCTTTTTTTTTTTTTTTTTTTTTGCATATCTGGATCAGTTACCCACAGTTTGAAAGTGGCTACTGAAATTGTGGCTATAGATCCCCTGGAGAAGGAAATGGCAACCCACTCCAGTACTCTTACCTGGAAAATCCCACAGACAGAGAAGCCTGGTAGGCCACAGTTCTTGGGGTGGCAAAGAGTCAGACATGACTAAGCAACTTCACTTTCACTTTCATTATATCTGTCCTACCTGAAGAGCTTAGTAAAACTATAGGTCAAATTAACCACCTAATTTTGGGGATCCCAGACTGAACTTATTGAATACTGGAAGCAGTTTTCATAATGATGAAAACTTGAATAAAGCATTCAGGAAGGTATCCAATTCATGGATCTATTCAAGGACCACTTATAATGAGAGGCTTTCATCATTGTTCATTTGTTTATCTATGTCATCCTACAAGCACAGTGCTTTGTGATTTTGGTACCATATTTGTATCATACTTTGTGGTACCATATTTGAACCTTGCTTTCAGTTGTATCTTTTTTTTAAGAAACTCTCTTTTAAAAATCTTCCAAATGACAATCGATTCATGTATTAAAATATTCGCAAAATAGCTGTTTCTTGTTTCATTAAGTGCCCAATAGGATTGACCAGACCATTCTTTCACCAATAAATTAATAGGTTTTAGGCTTAGCTATTCCACTATATGGGCTTCCTAGGTGGCTCAGTGGTAAAGAAACCACCTGCTAATGCAGGAGATGTGGGTTCGATCCCTGGGGGGGGGGTGGGGGAGACCCCGTCGAGGAGTAAATGGCAACCTACTCCAGTATTCTTGTCTGGTAAATCCCATGGGCAGAGGAACCTGGCAGGCTACAGTCCATAGGATTGTGAAGAATTGAACACGACTTAGCAACCAAACAACAATAACAAATCCCACTATATATTACACACCTGCAGTAAAACTTGACCGTAATGAAATGCTTATTTGAAGGCTCTATTAACCTCTCAGTCTTTGGAGGTTAATTGGTTAGAAAAATTGCATGAACTCAATATAGACTGCCAATCATTCCTGATACTTAACCACCTTCCTTTATCAGTGGTATTGTGTGTGTGTTTACCTACCTTTTAATTTTTTCCTTAAGTGCTTGATACATCTTTAAAATGAGAGAAATACCTCTGTTTGTGTTACATAGAAAGACCAATATTCTCTTATACTAGTATATTATATTTTCATCATTCAACTTACTATATTACTTTGGGTGCTTAAAAAGAGAAGATGTGCCTGGTTATAAAATTTAATGGTCTGTGTTCCTAATTATAGTTTCAAATTAACAATGTAAAATTAAATTTATTGTTTTGATAAGTAGCCCTCAAATAGAACTATTTTATAAATAATGATCCTCTTCTGTCTTATTCAGAAACAGTAGTGTATGCTCTGTCAAAAGTTTATTTAATATAGTTGAGTACCTTTTTGTTTGTTTATTGACCATTGGAAACTTCTAGCTATATTCTTTTAAATTATTGCATCTTTACATATTTTCTAACTCAGTGTAAGCTGTCTTATGTTATTATTTGACAAAACAAGATAATAAGAAGAAAGCACAATCTCAGTTTTACTTCTATACACCTGCAACTCATCTCTTCTAGCTGGAAGGTGGGGAGAGAGGTTGAGGATAATAAAACTGGATTTCAAGAAGACTATAAGCATCAATATTATACTCAACTGTTTTTATTAAAACTTGATTTCTTTAACCTCAGTGTTCCAGTACAATAACAAGCGTGGTCATTTATACATCTACAGAGTGAAAAACCAAAATTGCTAAAAATTACAAACCAAGAATGGCACACGGGCTATTTGCCACAAGTTAGATAGGAAATTGTAAATAACAAAATTTTAGAGACAACTATGACATTTTATTTTAATTTTATCTACATGTGACAATATGTGCAAACCTTATTTTCATCTGTATTTAATAATGTACTTCAAACAACTCTGGGTTCATCTTACTGCTGCAGTAAAAGCTATATGTTGTGAATATAGCAAGTCTAGGCAAGATGCACTGCTTTGGACATGTCTGTTTGTGCCTGTGTCCAACACTTGTGACCCTATGGACTGTAGTCTGCCAGGTTCCTCTGTACATTGGACATGTTACAGCTCTCAAATAATTGCCCTCATGTTGAGGTTTTAGGCTATACATTGGCATAAAACCAATAATTGAAATACTTCCATTTTTCTGCAAGGTAAAGAGTAATTGATCCAGAAAGCTGTGTGCTTATGGATGTCAATATCAATACAAGCTCACTGTGTATATAAAGAAAGGAAGGAAGTGTGTGTGAGTATGTGTGTTCACATGCACTTGTGGGCTTGTATGTGAGTGCAATGTCTAGTTTTTAGAGAAGCAAAATGCTAACACAGAAAAAGCACTGGACAATGAGCTTGTACTTTTGCATGTGCTGTTTTTAGCTCTCATTTACTGGATATGTAACCTCGGGTAAATGAGTAAGTAGTCTTTTCTAAGCCCTAATTTCCTTCCATATCGACTTGCCCACGTCAAGGGATGTTTTGTAAGTATAAAACCATGTGTGGAAAGATTTATACAAAGGGGAATTGTTTAAAAATTTCTTTTCATTTCAGGATTAAAAATGGAAATAAGAATATTAAAGTTACAGAAAATCTTGAGACTTACTCATCCAACCTGATTTTACATTTGAGAGGAGAGACACAGAGAAGATAAATAACTTGACCAAGGTAACAATGTTCAAATGTCTCATCATTTTTTGATCTAAAGCTGTTTTTTTTCTTTTATTTTTTAAATAGAAGTATAGTAGACATGCAATATTATATTAGTTTCTGATGTATAATATAGTTATTTGACATTTAAATACATTATGAGTTGATCACCATGGTAAGTTTAGTAACCATCTGGCATCACACAAAGTTATTACTGTATTATTGACTATACGTTACATTTCCAAGACTTATTTACCTTGTAACTGAAGTTTGTACCTCTTTACCTATTTTACCCAACCTTCTACCCAACCCCCTACTCTCACTCCTGACCCCTGATGACAACAAGTTTGTTCTCTGTATCTATGAGTCTGTTTCTGGTTTGTTTAGTTTGCTCATTTGTTTTTTGTTTTGTTTTTTTAATTGAGGGATAATTGCTTTACAATGTTATGATGGTCTCTTGCTGTACATGAATGCAAATCAGTCATAATTATATATATATATATATCCCGCTCCTGTTGAGCCTCCCCCTCATTCCACCCCTCTAGGTTGTCATAGACTGGACTCCCTGTGTTATACAGCAGTTTTCCACTAGTTATTTATTTTATAAACAATGATGTATATATGTCAATGCTACTTTCTTAAGTAGTCCTATCCTCTCCTTCCCCTGCTGTGTCCACCAGACCATTCTCTATGTCTGCATCTCCATTTCTTCTCTGTAAGTATGCTTTTTTAACTATACACATAAATTAAATTATATGGTATTTGTCTTTTTAAACTTATTTCACTTAACGTCCTCTAGATTCATCTATGTTGTCACAAATGGCAAGATTTCATACTATTTTTGTATCTGAATAATATTCCAATGTATGTGTGTGCATATATATAGATATATACATATATATATATCACATCTTCTTTATCAAAGGATATGTAAGTCACTTCCAAATCTTAGCTTCTGTAGGTAATGCTGCAGTGAACATAGGGGCACATATATCTTTTCAAATTAGTGTTTTTGTTTCTTCTAAGAACCCAGAAGTAGAGTTGCTGGATCATGTGGTAATTCTATTTTTAGTTCTTTAAGGAAACTCCATACTATGTTCTGTAGTGGATACACCAATTTACATTCCTACGAACAGTGTTCCCTTTTCTCCACATCTTCCCCAACACTAGTTATTTGTTGTCATTTTGATAATCATCATTGTGGTAACCGTGAGGTGATATCATTGCAATTTTGATTTGCATTTCCCCAATGATTAGTGATGCTGAGTATCTTTGCATGTGTCTGTTAGCCATCTGTTTATCTTTGGGGAGATGTCTATTCAGGTTCTCTGCACATTTTTTAATCATAGTGTTTATTTTTCCAGAGCTATTTTAGAATTATAATTTTATACTCATTTCAGACCAAAGAAACTTAATTATTTCCATCTATGACTTATAGATCTATAATAGAAGGAATGGAAATCAATTAAATCTGTTTATTATATTATTTGACATTTTAATTCTTTTATTAAATATTTTATGAAGGCTACTGACAAAAAAAATAAATAGCTGATTTGTTTCAGCTAATCATTATGTGGTAAATAATAGAGTACCTAAAAGGAGTAAAGAATAAAAGAAGCTTAGATAATCTGTACATTAAACATTGAAATCTTGGTTAATCAAAATTTAATTTGTCATGTTCTCTCTTTAATATCTTTAGGAGATTGAGGAAGGTGCATAGAATTTGTGTTTGTTCTGTCTTTTGGAAAAATCTTTCTTATCTATGTCAATCTTTCAAACCAATAATAGGTATATATATATATGTATATGTATATACATATATATATATATAACTTGTTTTAGGATATAATGAAATTTTTAAGGTAATTATCTTATTAATCAAAAGAATCTAAACTTCAGCCTAGAAGACATCCATCTATTCATTAATGTAGCCAAATTCACTCGAGCATCTTCCATATTGCATTCAGTTATGTTTTTGGTTATATGCTTCTATGAATACAAAGATGAACCAGAGACATAGCTTGTCCTCAAAAAACTCATAGCTTATTGTGAGAAAAAGGAAAAAAGGATCACAAGGATACATAACATTATGTAAAAAGTATTAAATGCTTAACAAAATATTAAACTAGTTCTTGAAGCCTAGATTGGGTCTGTGCATGTAATTGGTCCTATAACAAAAATACAGTGGCAGAAAAGGAATAATAATGGTGTAGAGACTGCCATATTTAGGTGCCTCTAGGTAGCTATCAATAAGGTGTTTTTTTCTTATGACTTCATGTTTTATGAAGATGATACAAAGATTGAGAATAATCTTTAACAAGCTATTGTTTGTTATATAAAGGGGGTGTAGTGTGTTCCAGTATCAGTTGTGGTTCCTCTTCACAAAGCTTCTTGAGGAGATAGACCCTACCTTGTTCACTGTTATAGTACTAAGGCCTATCATTGCACCACAGGACATAGTTAACCACTCAAATATTTGTTGAGTGGATATGTACATGAATGAGCACATAAATGATTGGATGAAATTAAGGTGTAATAACCTATAAATAATGAAGCCATGTAATGGTGTTCTCTAGTGCCCAGTGCTTTTCCATGGATCCCAAATTTGAGGGTCTGTTATCAATATGTCCATTCCTCCCTTTTGGTCTAATTATCAATCAGAACATATTTTAACCTGTCTTTTAAACCTGAGAATAACAATATAATGATACAGCCTTGTCTCTTGTTCCTGAAAGGCTAAGAAATTATTATGGACAATCTCTCTTTAAACTGTCTATGGTGCCTTCATTTGTAGGAAGGGGTCAGTATCCTTTAGTCTAGCAGGAGCATTTTTCCCTGTAGTCCAAGAAAATTTAGAGGACAGGGTGATGGGGAGAAATGCAGAAGGCAGAATACTTGTAGAAGTCTCTGTTCATAGTCTATTAAATTTAATCCACTATTTATACTACAATATATTCTACTAATATAATCTACTACTATATCAGAAAGTAATATCTCTGCTTTTTAATATGCTGTCTAGGTTGGTCATAACTTTCCTTCCAAGGAGTAAGTGCCTTTTAATTTCATGGCTGCAATCACCATCTGCAGTGATTTTGGAGCCTCGAAAAATAAAGTCAGCCACTGTTTCCACTGTTTCCCCATCTATTTGCCATGAAATGATGGGACTGGATGCCACGATCTTAGTTTTCTGAATGTTGAGCTTTAAGCCAACTTTTTCACTCTCCTCTTTCACTTTCATCAAGAGGCTCTTTAGTTCTTCACTTTCTGCCATAAGGGTGGTGTCATCGGCATATCTGAGGTTCCGTCTAGTCAAGGCTATGGTTTTTCCAGTGGTCATGTATGGATGTGAGAGTTGGACTATAAAGAAAGCTGAGTGCTTAATAATTGATGCTTTTGAACTGTGGTGTTGGAGAATACTCTTGAGAGTCCCTTGGACTGCAAGGAGATCCAACCAGTCCATCCTAAAGGAGATCAGTCCTGGGTGTTCATTGGAAGGGCTGATGTTGAAGTTGAAACTCCAATACTTTGGCCACCTCATGCGAAGAGCTGGCTCATTGGAAAAGACCCTGATGCTGGGAAAGATTGAGGGCAGGAGAAGAAGGGGACGACAGAGGATGAGATGGTTGGATGGCATCACCGACTCAATGGACATGGGTTTGGGTGAACTCCAGGAGTTGGTGATGGACAGGGAGGCCTGGCATGCTACGGTTCATGGGGTCATAAAGAGAGGAACATGACTGAGTGACTGAACTGAACTGAACTGATATCAAAAAAATTTATGTATGATCAAGAACAAGGATCTTCACTAAAAGAGTGGATAAGATTTTAATAAAAGATGATTGACAAACACAAGGTTTAAGGAAAGTAACAAGGGATAGAGTAGTATTTGGGGATGAATAGCAATACAGAGATGTTACCACCTAGGACGAGGGGCATCTCAGCCTGGGTAGCTGGAAGGGAGTGAAGCTAGACAGGAACTAGGACCTGTGATAGAGGTAACATCCAGACAGAACAGAGCAATCTGAAAGGAAGGGACTTGACAAAATAAACAATCACTCTCTCCTCCTACTTGCTGATCTGCTAACATGATCAACAAGAAGCCAAAAGGGGAGGAAGCCTTTGACATGTTCTTTGGGCCAATTCCCTATACAGACCAAAGTATGGAAATACGGATCATGGATCTGGAGGGCCAAAGGTTAGGGCATCATTAAACATTGTTTTCCACCAGTATAGTTCTGTTCCTAAACTAGACCCCCCAGTACTAGCTAAAAGGGATCTTCAGAGAGATATTGCTGTCTTATAATGTGCATAATTCCCTGATTTAAGAATATATAACCTATCAAATTCTGACTTCCAGAACTGACCAAAGAAGAGGTGATTACTTGTACTGTAAACAAATTTACACAGGATTCCTTTAACAAAGAGCTCTCCTAATGAAATTATGAAACTGATTTATATAAATGATAGGCAAAATCTACCATTCATGCATGACTATACCATTATTACCTATTTTAGAGTTCCTGCTCCCCCAAAGTATAAAAAAAATTCTGCTTATTTTGCATTTCTGAGCATTATTAAAGAGTCTTATTTATGGAAATAAGTGTTTAGCAATTTTTTTTTAATTCTTGTGTTGAATTATATTGAGATAACAAAGGGAGCTGTCATGACTTCAGAAATAAGAGATTTGAACATTTGTCTTCTTTAATTTCTAGATGGTTAACTCCCCATGGTCTTCTCTATAATGTTAATAAAAAAGAGTAACTCTTTTGAAAAATGAAGGGAATATGACTAATATAAGCCTCCTCCAGTGGTTCAGTGACATCCTTTGACCAAGAAGAGAGAAATGAAATAAAGGCCTAAAATGAGAAAGAGACAGCTAAGACATACTCCTTATGAATTGCAACACTATTTTGATGGTAAAAAAAAAACCCAAAACACTATTTTTTCCTGGCCCTTTGTCATACCTCCTAACAGTAATTTCATTTTGCTCTTAATAGTGCACATTATTTTTTACTATTATGCAATTTCTCTTTTGTTTTCTCCAGAAAATAAAAGGTGTCTTCTTAAAAGAGAAGCAGACATATGCTAAAAAATGAGAATCTGGAATAAATGCCCAAATTAGGATTAGTACTCAGAAATTCCTAATGAAGCTGTAATTCCCAGAGGAAAATATTTATTTATGTAAAGACATTCAGTTAATTATTTATAGAAGTAAAACTCAGGAAAATTCCACTCCCACTGTTTTGATCTACATGTACTGTCCCTAGAGGCCTTGTCTCCTGCCATATGGGTTTCCATTCTCAGAAGCAGAAAGTCCCTCTTTGCTCCTGAGCTTAATACTGCCTTTTTAAAAAATGAAATTTTTAATAGTCACAATGACAGTGGTTTTCTGTTTTTAAGGTCCACTATTTTATAGTCTTATGCCCTTTAAAAAAAAACTTTTTTTTCCATAAATACTGGAATGGCATACATTTGGATGTCTTAACAAGTTCAAAAGCCAGAAGTAACTTATGTGCTTGCATGAGCAACATCATCAGCTAGGGTAACACCGCTCAGTGTCTAAGACTTAATGGCCCTCTGCACATGTCTGATAATGCCAGGCACAACTTCATACTCCAGAAGAGGCCAAAGAAAGAACCAGATAATATCAATCTTGGCAAATGGAAGGTAGAAGAAGGGGAGCATGAAGGCAATCATTTATTTAAAACTCATGAAGCTTGGATTTTTCCTTTTGAAATAAAAGGAGAGAGGAAATATTGAAATATAGCAGGTTTTTCATAGTGAAAGCATCCTAAAAATATGAAATGTTTTATGACAGCATTTCCCAGGAAATTATAGAGCTCCCCAGGAAAGAACAACACTTCCTGCATGAGTAGTTTTCACCTCTGTACACCCCATTTCTTTTTTCCTGTGATTTTTAAATATCCATTTGAAAAATTATAATTTTGTAATAGCCACTCAAGTGAAAAGTATTAAGAGGAATCATCTAATGCTAATGACAATAGCAGTCAAAGGTACAAATCACTCCTACTCATTCTCACATTTTAATGCAAGGGCTTTTAGGAATCATACTGAAAGTTTATCATAGAAGAGCAATGTTGATAGTCATTACCTATTCAAAAGCAAATGTGAAAACATAATGGCCCAAACACTCTATTAAAAAAAGATTTAGGTTTGTAATGGAGACACACAATTTTATCGTGCCCTTCATATCCCCAGTTCTATCAGCTGAAAAAATATTTTATTAAAAAGGTATAGGCTTATAAGCAGACACACACTTTATAGTGTACATCATAATACCTATGGTCCCTAGTTCAATCAGCTTACTTAAAGAATTTTCACTTTGGGGAAAATAAGAAAATAATTTTTCTTTTTCCTGATGTTAGATAAGAAGGCCATTGCCATCCCTTAGTGCTTACATCTTTCTAGCCCAGTGGAGGTTGCATGCAAAACTCGAACACAACCTGGAGTGTGATTAAAAATCTTTAAGCATATTGGACAGGCTCCTATACAGATGATGATCATTTTCATTATTTTCTGGAACAACCCAAAGATTACATAATTCTGAGGAAAAATAATAGGGAAAGCAAGCCAAAATTGCGGGCTGAATATGGCTTTTTGTCCTGCAAAACACTGCCTTCTATGTGTTGCAATTGAGTGCCTGGAGATGTCAGAAGGGAAGTGAAAAATGCTCTCCAATGGTGTGAAACTGGTGTCTTTGGAGAGAATAACATAACATCTATTATGTTATCTTCATAATAGATGACATTCTTGAAAAATTACTTATAGCTGTCTTGTCCAGAGCTTCACCAATCTTACCATCAGCTATGCTTCTTTCTTTTGAAACTCCACCAAAACATACTTCTAAACTCTAAAATGGTGGGCAGTTAGATGGATTTATAACTAAATTCTAAAATGTTCTGTTGAAAGACTGATTTCCTCTCTCCTGGAGAAAAGGATATGAGATTATCAGAAAGATAATGGCAATTGCCATTAAAAGGAGTTAAGGCCCACTCTCTGTGGTGATTCAGAAAGGACTTTTGTAGACAAAATATTGCAGATGTAAAACTGGCATAGCCGGTAGTAATGGGTGACCTTTGGCAAAGGAAGGGATGACAGTCCCAAAACACAATGATCCAGGGCCAGAGCCAAAAGAGGAAAGTACTGGAACAACAAAGGTGAATTCAAACGAATATTCCTAGATGTACTGTTCTCATGCAGTAAAATTCTAGGAAATGCTGAGAGACTGAATAAAGAGGCAAAGGTATATCAAGCCTCACTAAACTGCATGAGAAAAAGCATGAACCATTGGCTTCAGTAAACTTACTGACACACAGTTAGAGTTTTTCCAGGAATTTTGAGTTTATGAGTATTAATGATGTGTTAATTTTTGATAATTTAGATAGTGTTTTCTTTTAATTAAATACTTTACTTGTGCAGCTAATGGTAGATATTCTCAAGGGTACAGGGAATGGGGTATATGAAATATGCTGATCAGTAATATCCATAAAAATAATTATCTGGGAGAATTTAAGAAAAAAGTGTGAGTATCAATATAGTATGGGCTTCGCTGCTGGCTCAAATAGTAAAGAATCTGCCTGCAATGCAAGAGATGCTCAGACACTACTAAGCGACTAACATACTTCACTTCACATGGATATAGTATATGTCATCAATAGATGCTTGAATCCCAGGTTGATGGTTATCACCACTAATGTTTTCATATTCATCATCCTCACAGATCAGGATCCCAAGAACATAAGTCATTTAACCAAGATCACAAACATTGTAGATGACCCCCATCAAATTTAAACTCCTGTTTTAAGATTCAAGCCTCATGCAACCTATTTCAGGATATGGAAATGAATGTGCATCTATCACTGTGGAAAAGGCATTTAATGATAGCTTGATGAAGGTTATATTTTTATTTATTTTGTGGAACCCAAAAAGCTAAAATTATTATTCTCTTATTATTAATGATAAAATAATAAAAGAGCTTCTCTGGTGGTTCAGACAGTGAAGAATCTGCATACAATGCAGGAGACCTGGGCTCGATCCCTAGGTTGGGAAGATCCCCTGGAGGAGGACATGGCAACCCACTCCAGTATTCTTGCCTGGAGAATCCCCATGGACAGAGCAGCCTGGCAAGCTATAGTCCATGGAGTCACAATGAGTCAGACATGACTGAGCAACTAAGCACAATGATAAATTTGAATTGTTCCTACAGATTCCAATTTGCTAATATTAAAGGAAGCTGGTGCTTATCAAGAAGCAGAATGGATTCACTGAAGACATGGCCATCTTTTCCACAAGCATTTGTAGTATTCTCCCCTAAAGATAAGCTAGAATGTATGCAGTTACATAAGTTTGTAGTCCTTAAATAATCTTATATAAAAATAATTAACAACCTAAGGGTCATTTTTCAGTGGGATAGAAAAAACTCATCTCTTCATCCTGTTTTTTCCTATATAAATATACAGTTGATGTACAATCATCTAGAATCTAAGAATCTAGATCAAGGTAAAAATTCAAAATTCTGCCTTACTTTTCAAGTAAGTTAATTAAACAGCTCACTTGGGAAAAGAAGTAAGCACTTTAGTCAACTGAAACGTAATACAAGCAACCATGTGTAATGAGTTGCCAAAAACAGTCATGAAGATCTAACCTATGCTAAGAAAAAAGAACGTACTCATGCCATTGTATTTTCCTGGTCAGATCCCATGTAATATATTTGTATCTTATCACCATGTTTTAAAATACACTGTGATAAATCTGTAGAAAGTTTTGAGAATGGTGACTAGACTACAAAATGGATCTTGTCATATTATGTAAAAAGCATCTAAAGTATATAGGATGTTTGTTCTGGAGCTGAAAATTCTTAGTGGGGATGTGAGAGCTATCATAAAATAAAACAAACTCTTATAAAAATTATAACAGAATTGCTTTACAGTTGGTAATCTTAAAGGATAGACCAATGAAGAGAAGTTTAGAAGGAAATTTCATTTTAATGTCAGAGGAGACATTCCTGTGTTTAGTAAATATTCAAGATTGAGATTTGTTTAATTTCAAGCCCATGAGCTCTCCATCACTGGATGATAAAGCGGCAGATATCCTATTAAAGAAAAACTGAAAACATGATCTGAGAAGGAAATGGCAATCCACTCCAGTATTCTTGCCTGGAAAATCCCATGGACAGAGGAACCTGGCGGGCTACAGTCCATGAGGTCGCAAGAGTCGGACACGACTTTGCAACTAAACCACCACCACCACCAAGGTTTACACATTTGTTCATTAGAACATTTTAGAGTTGGTTCACAATTCAATGTCTTATATACCAAACATTACCAACATCACAGAATGGAAATGGCTTGCAAGTTATGGGAGTAGTCACCAGGACATATCTAAAATCAGGCCTCTAGGTGTGAGACTGCAATCTCTGGCAAAAAGCATCTGTGTTTCAGGGGTAAATAACAATGGATTCTTACCACCTGGAAGCTGATGAAATAATAAACTGATTATAACAAGTATTCCTCCCAAATGGCCAGGCTACAACATACTTTTCAAAAAAAAGGTACTATTCTAACACCAACTGGGTGTACCTCAATTCTGACACCAACCTCAAAGAGTTAGTACAGACCCAACAGGTTAAGGGCAAAGTCCTTAATAAGACTGCCTCACTTTCTACACCAGCCATTTATCTTGGGAGGAGGGAGGTACCTGTACTTCTGACCTATTGACTATAAATCTGGAGGTTTCCATGCCTGCCTTCCTTCCAGCTACAATAATTCACTAGAACAACTCAAATAACTCAGAAAGTATCGTATTCATTATTACAGTTTTATTAGAGAGGATGTACCCAGGTGAAGTCAGGAAAGGAACACAAAGCTCCTGTGTGCCCTCCTCGTGGAATCTGGGTGCGTCCTGCTTCATGGCACATGAATGTGTTCACCAACCAGGAAGCTCTACTATGAGCTTTGGTGTCTACAGTTTTCATTGGAGTTTCAGTACGTAAGAACAATTGATTAAATCACTGGCTAAACAATGAACTCAATTTCCAGCTCCTTCCCCTCCCAATGAGGTTGGGCTGGACCAAAATTCCAACTCTCTATTTATGTGGTTGGTTTTCCTGGTGACAAGACTCCATCTTGGAGCTTTCTAAGGAGCCACCTTGAGTTACTTCACTGGCATAAGACTTTCTCAGAAAATTCCAAGGTTTTTAGAAGATTTGTGCCAGGAACCTGGGATAAAGACCATAGAAATTATTTATTAAACAGAAGCTAAGGTCTAAAATATCAATAACCTCATATATGCAGATGATACCACTCTTATGGCAGAAAGCAAAGAAGAACTAAATAGCCTCTTGATGAAAGTGAAAGAGGAAAGTGAAAAAGTTGGCTTAAAGCTTAACATTCAGAAAACTAAGATCATGGCATCTGGTCCCATCACTTCATGGCAGATAGATGGGCAAACAGTGGAAACAGTGTCAGACTTTATTTTGGGGGGCTCCAAAATCACTGCTGATGGTGATTGCAGCCATGAAATTAAAAGACGCTTACTCCTTGGAAGGAAGGTTATGACAACCTAGATAGCATAATGAAAAGCAGAGACATTACTCTGCCAACAAAGGTCCGTCTAGTCAAGGCTATGGTTTTTCCAGTGGTCATGTATGGATGTGAGAGTTGGACGGTGAAGAAAGCTGAGCGCCGAAGAATTGATGCTTTTGAACTGTGGTGTTGGAGAAGACTCTTGAGAGTCCCTTGGACTGCAAGGAGATCCAACCAGTCCATCCTAAAGGAGATCAGTCCTGGGTGTTCATTGGAAGGACTGATGTTGAAGCTGAAACTCCAATACTTTGGCCACCTCATGCAAAGAGTTGAATCATTGGAAAAGACCCTAATGCTGGGAAGGATTGGGGGCAGGAGGAGAAGGGGATGACAGAGGATGAGATGGCTGAATGGCATCACCGACTCGATGGACATGGGTCTGTGTAGACTCTGGGAGTCGGTGATGGACAGGGAGGCCTGGCGTGCTGCAATTCATGGGTTTGCAAAGAGTCGGACACGACTGAGTGACTGAACTGAACTGAACTGAACTGAAGGTCCCTTCTAAAACTGAAAATGTGCAATAAATGCCAATATTAAGAAAAAGGAAAGATCTTAAATAAACAATATAACTTTATACCTCGAGGAGCTAGAAAAAGAAAAACAAACATAAGCCCCAAGTTAGCAGTAGGAATGAAATATCTAAGATCAGATAGGAGATAAATCAAATAAAGACTAAAAGGTCAATAGGAAAGATCAACAAAACTAAGAGCTATTTTTATTTTTTGAAAAGATAACCAAAATAGACAAAGATTTAGCTGAACTAACCAGGAAAAAGGAGAAAGGATTCAAAGAAATAAAAATCATCAATGAGAGATATCACAGAAAGGATCATAAGAGATCATTATAAATAATTATATGTTGACAAACTTGACAACTTAGAAGAAATGGATAAATTTTTAGATATATATAGCAAATTAAGACAGAATCATGAAGAGAAAATCAGAACAGACCAATTGCTAGTAAGGAGGTTGAATCAGTAATCAAAAACCTTCCAACAAAATAAAGTCTAGGACCACATGGCTTCACTAGTGAATTCTTCCATTTTGAGGAGGATTTGGATTAATTATGGATCTGTATTCATTGTCCTGCAAATTAGAAGAGGTAGGAATCCTTCCAAATTTATTTTATGAGACTAGATTTACCCTGATACAAAAATCAGACAAGGAAACAAGAAAAGAAAATTACAGGCCAATATTTCTGAATGCACCTAGACACAAAACCCCTCAACAAGGTATCAGCAAACCAAATTCAACAGTACATTAAAGGATCATATACAATAATCAAGTGGGAATTATTCCAGGGATGCAAGGATGGATCAACATCTGCAAATTAATCAATGTGATACACCACATTAACAAAGGATAAACTCATATAATCATCTTAACAGATGCAGAAAAAAACAACTGACAAAACTTAACACCCATTCATGATAAAAAATAAAAACTCAACAAACTGCATATAGAGGGAATGAACATATCTCAACACAAAAAAATTCATATATGACAAGCCCACAGCTAACATATTCAACAGTGTAAAGTTAAAAGTTTTTCCTCTAAGGTCAGGAACAAGACAAAGATGTCTATTCTTGCAATGCTTATTCAGCATAGTATTGGCAGTCCTAGACAGAGTAATCAGGGGAAAAAAGAGAGAAAAAGAAATAAAAGGCAACCAAAATGAAATAGAAGTAATACTGTCTGCATTTGTAGATGTCATAATATTAATATCCAGTTCAGTTCAGTCACTCAATCATGTCCAAATCTTTGCAAACTCTTGGACTGCATCACGTCAGACTTCCCTGCCCATCACCAATTCCCAGAGTTTGCTCAAACTCATGTCCATCAAGTTGGTGATGCCATCCAACCATCTCATCCTCTGTCGTCCCCTTCTCCTCCTGCCTTCAATCTGTCCCAACATGAGGGTCTTTCCCAATGAGTTAGCTCTTTGCATTAGGTAGCCAAAGTGTTGAAGCTTCACCTTCAGCATCAGTCCTTCCAGTGAGTATTCAGGACTGATTTCCTTTAGGATTGATTGGTTTGATCTCCTAGCAGTCCAAGGGACTCTCAAGAGTCTTCTCCAACACCAGTTCAAAAGCATCAGTTCTTCAGTGCTCAGCTTTCTTTATGGTCCAACTCACATTCACACATGACTACTGGAAAAACCATAGCTTGATTAGATGGGCCTTTTTTGACAAAGTAATATCTCTGCTTTGTAATAATGTTTTTAATAATGTTTTTTTAATAATGTCTTTTATAATGTCTCTGCTGTATAGGTTTGTCATAGTTTTTCTTCCAAGGAGCAAGCATCTTTTAATTTCATGGCTCCAGTCACCATCTGCAGTGATTTTGGAGCCCAAGAAAATAAAGTCTGTCACTGTTTCTATTGTTTCCCCATCTATTTGCTGTGAAGTGATGGGACCGGATGCCACGATCTTAGTTTTTTGAACGTTGAGTTTTAATCTAGCTTTTCTACTCTCTTCTTTCACTTTCATCAAGAGGTTCTTTAGATCCTCTTTGCTTTCTGCCATAAGGGTGATATCATCTGCATACCTGATGCATAATATTATTAATAAATAATGTGAAATAATGAATATTAATATAAATAATATCTAAGAAGTACCGCAAGACTCCACCAAAACTGTTAGAACTAACAAATTCTGTAAAGTTACAAGATGAAAATCAATATAAAAAATCAGTTACTCTATACACTAGCAACAAACTATCAGAAAGAGAAATTGACAAAACAATCCCTTTAAAATAGCAGCAACAATTAAAAAAAATACTTTGAAATAAATTTAACCAAGAAGTTTATAGATCTGTGCACTGAAACTATAACACACTAAGAAGACACAAATAAATAGAAAGGTATCCTCTCCTCATGGATTAGAAGAATGAATATTTTAAAAATAGTTATACTACCCAAAGCTACTTACAGATTCAGTGCAACCCCTATCAATATTCAAATGATATTTTTCACAGAAAATGAAACAACAACCCAAAAGTTTGAATGGAACCACAAAAGACCCCAAATAACCAAAGCAATCTTGAGAAAGAAGAACAAAGCTGGAGGCATCATGTTTCCTGGTTCCAAACTTACATTCCAAAGTTATGGTAATCACAAGAAATATGCTATCCATGTGAAAACAGACACATGGAACAGAATAAAGAACAAAGAAATAAATTCATGCAGTCAATTAATTTATCACAAAGAAGCCAAGAACATACAATGGGGAAAGGATGGTCTCTTCAATAAATGGTGTTATGAAAACTGAACAGTTACATACAAAAAGAAAAGAAACTGAACTCCATCTTACACTGCACACAAAGGTCAAATCAAAATGAATATAAAATGTGAACTAAGCCCTGTAACCATAAAACTCCTAGAAGAAAATCCCGGGAGTAAGTTCCTTGGCAATGCTCTTCACAACGATTTTTTTTTAATTTTTTTAGAAAAGCAAAAATAAACAAGTGGGACTATATCAATCTAAAAAGCTTCTGCACAGCAAACGAAACCATTAAAATGAAAGGACACTCTTTCATGGGAGAAAGTATTTGCAAACCATAAATCTGGTAAGGGGTTAATATTGGAAACATTAAAAAAACTTAAACAAGTCAATAGCAACAAACAAAAAGTCTGACTAAAAAGTGAACCAAGGGGAAAAAAAAGTGGACAAAGGAACTGATTCCTTTCCAAGAAGATACACAAATGGCCAACAGATATATGAAAAGGTGTTCAACATTACTAATCATCAGGGAAATGCAAATCAAAACCAAAGTGAAATAGCACCTCAAACCTGTTACAAGGGCTATCATCACAAAGACAAGAGTTTGCAAAGGTTGGCAAGGATATGGATAAAGGGAAACTCTTGCGCATTGTTGGTGGGAATACACGTTGGTGTAGCCACTATGGAAAACAGTATTAAAGACCTCAAAACATTCTGAAAAAGAACTAACATATGATAACAGCTATCCCACTTCTGGGTATATATCCAAAGGAAATGAAAACAAGATAACAAAAAGATATCTATTCTTCTGTGTTTATTATAATTTTTATTCAGCATGGTACTGGACGTCCTAGACAGAGTATTCAGCAGAAAAAAAGAGAAAAATAAATAAAAGACATCCAAACTGAAAAGGAAGAAGTAAAACCATAAAAGATTATTCACAGTAGCCAAGATATGGAAACAACCTAAATGCTCATCAATGGATGAGTGAATAAAGATAATGTGGTATACATCATCTTGTGGTATACAGTGGAATCTTTTTCAGCCATGAGAAAGAAGGACATCCTGCTGTTTGCAATAGTGTGGATGAATCTTAAGACATTATGCTAAGTGAAAGAGGTCGGACAGAGAATGACAAATACCATGTGGTATTACTTCTATGTGGAATCTAAAAAGCCAAACTCGGCGGGGCTAAGATGGCGGAGGAATAGGACGGGGAGACCACTCTCTCCTCCACAAATTTATCGAAAGAACATCTGAATGCTGAGCAAACGTCACAAAACTACTTCTGAACGCTGGCAGAGGACGTCAGGCATCCAGAAAGACAGCGCATTATCTTCGAAAGCAGGTAGGAGAAATTATAAAAGATAAAAAGAGAGACTAAAGAGTTAGGGACGGAGACCCCTCCCGGGGAGGGAGTCCTAAAAGAGGAGAAATTTCCAAGCACCAGGAAACCCTCTCACCGGCGGGTTTGGGGGAAGATTTCGAATCTCGGAGGGCAACATAACTGGGAGAAAAAATAAATAAAACCCACAGATTACGTGTCTAAAGGCAACTCCCAGCAAAGAACCCCAGACGCTCGCATCTGCCACCAGCAAGTGGGGGCTGAACGGAGAGGAGCGGGTGGCACTGCTTAGGGTAAGGACTGGGCCCGAACGCCCTGAGGGCAATCTGAGGGAGCTAACGTGAGATAGTAACCTAAACTGTGGGACAGCCAGAGAGAGAGAACTATCCCACAAAAAGCCCATATCTAAGGCACTGCCAGACCGCTCACAGAACAAAGGACTGAGCGATACCCGAGGAGAGCTAGCCGACTGCGGACCGCCCCATCCCCCCGCTGGACACAGCAGGCAGGCGGGACCAGCCAGAGCCGGAAAGAGGCAAACTCGGCCCCTGAGAGGGCTGCTGCTGCTGCTAAGTCGCTTCAGTCGTGTCCGACTCTGTGCGACCCCATAGACGGCAGCCCACCAGGCTCCGCCGTCCCTGGGATTCTCCAGGCAAGAATACTGGAGTGGGTTGCCATTTCCTTCTCCAGTGCAGGAAAGGGAAAAGTGAAAGTGAAGTCGCTCAGTCGTGTCCGACTCTTAGCGACCCCATGGACTGTAGCCTACCAGGCTCCTCCATCCATGGGATTTTCCAGGCAAGAGGACTGGAGTGGGGTGCCACTGCCTTCTCCGCCTGAGAGGGCACCCCCTACCAATCTGCAAACAGGCTCCCAGTTTCTAAGCAAAGACAGCCTGAGATCCCGGAGGGTCGACAGCTGCTGGGAGGGTCGCAGCCAGAGACCAGCTCCCCAGAACCGACACAAAGCACACCGGAGCCGGGCGCGCCCGTAAACCGAGGCGGGGACCAGGGAGGTAATAAGCCGCACCGCCCCAACAGGGGAGAGGGCACTCGCCAAAGTCCTGGCTGCCTGAGCTGCTCCGACCGGGAACGGCACAAATCGCGGGCGCAACCAAGTCTGCGCCTTTGTGGAGTACCCGGGAACCTTAACCTGAGCGGCTTAGACCTGGGAAGTGCACGTATCTCAGGGCCCACTCCCCAGCCAAGTAACCTGAAGCCTGAGCAGGGTAGACGGGGAAAGCACACATGCCGTTAGCAGGGGCGAACCCCGTGCGGCCGAGACACTGCGAGCTCTCCACACACACGCCAGTGATATAGGTTTGCAGTGTTCCTCCCTCCCCACAGCACGACTGAACAAGCGAACCTAAAGAGACCACCTCCGCCCCTTTGTGGCAGGGCGGAAATTAGACACTGAAGAGACCTGCAAACAGAAGCCATATAAACAGAGGGAAGAAGCGCGTTGAAGTGACAGGCCAACAGATTAAAATCCCTGTAGTTAACGCCGACTGCATTGAAAGGGGCCTATAGATCTTGAAAAGTATAAGCAGGAACAAAGATCTATCTGAAACTGAACAGACCGCACACTGCTCACAACAGCTCCAGAGAAAGTCCGGGATATATATTTTTACTATTATCTTTTTTTTTTCTTTAATTTTTTTCTATTTTTTTTAAATTTTTTTTCTTTCTTTTTTCTTTAAGTCCTCTATTACACCTTTAATTTTCATTTTCATAACCCACTATTGCTGCTAAGTCACTTCAGTCGTGTCCGACTCTGTGCGACCCCATAGATGGCAGCCCACCAGGCTCCCCAATCCCTGGGATTCTCCAGGCAAGAATACTGGAGGGGGTTGCCATTTCCTTCTCCAATGCATGAAAGTGAAAAGTGAAAGTGAAGTCGCTCAGTCGTGTCCAACTCTTCGTGACCCCATGGACTGCAGCCCACCAGGCTCCTCAGTCCATGGGATTTTTCAGGCAAGAGTACTGGAGTGGGGTGCCATTACCTTGCAAAAAAAAACAACAACCCTATTTTTAAAGCAAACTGCATACATATCTCTTACACCTTTTGTGTTTTCTTTTTTTTTTTTTACTGTTTTTTTCATGTTTTACTTTTTTTTTACTGTTTCTTTTTTTACTGTTTTACTGTTTTTTTCTTTTTACACTGTTTTCTTTTTTCTTTTTTTATATTGTGTGTTTTATAAGAGTCTAACCTCTACTCTAGATTTTTAATCTTTGTTTTATATATTTGATATCAATTTTGTACATTTAAGAATCCAATCTTTAGTACCCAATTTTACTCAGGAGTGTGATTACTGGCTTGATTACTCTCTCCCCCTATTGACGCTCTTGCTTCTCCCCCAGGGAACCTCTATCTCCCACCCTCCTCCTTCTCTTCTCAACCCAATTCTGTGAATCTCTGAGGGTGTTCTGGGTACCGGAGAACACTTCGGGAACAGAATACTGCCCAGATCTCTCTCTCCCCTCTTAATTCCTCCCTTTCTACTCACGCTCACCTCTATTACCTTCCTCCCCTCTCTTTGTATCTCTGTGAACCGCTCTGAGGGTTCCAGACTGTGGAGAGCACAGAGGGAAGTGCTTACTGGCTAGACTGCTCTCTCCACTTTTGAGTCCCTGTCTTCTCCTCCTGGTCACCTCAAACTACCCCCCCACCACCACTTCACCTCTCCATGTAACTCAGTGAACCTTTCTGGGTATCCCTCACTGTGGAGAATCTTTTCACCATTAACCTAAAAGTTTTATTATTGATGCTGTATGGATGGAGAAGTCTTGAGGCTACTGCAAGAATAAGACTGAAAGCCAGGAGAAACATTAATTAATAAGAGATCATCCAATAGCCTCCACATACACACTGAAACCAAGCTCCACCCAAGAGCCAATAAGTTCCAGAGTAAGACATACCATGCAAATTCTCCAGCGATGCAGGAACATAGCCCTGAGCATCAATATGCAGGCTGCCCAGAGGCACACCAAATCCATAGACATCTCAAAACTCAATACTGGACACTCCATTGCACTCTAGAGAGAAGAAATCCAGCTCCACCCACCAGAACACCAACACAAGCTCCCTCAACCAGGAAACCTTGACAAGCCACCTGTCCAATCCCACCCACAGTGAGGAACCTCTGCAATAAAGAGGAACTTCAAACTACCAGAATACAGAAAGGCCACGCCTAACACAGCAATCTAAACAAGATGAAAAGGCAGAGAAATACTCAGCAAGTAAAGGAAAATGAGAAATGCCCACCAAGCCAAACAAAAGAGGAGGAGATAGGGAATCTATCTGAAAAAGAATTTAGAATAATGATAATAAAAATGATCCAAAATCTTGAAAGCAAAATGGAGTTACAGATAAATAGCCTGGAGACAAGGATTGAGAAGATGCAAGAAATGTTTATCAAGGACCTAGAAGAAATAAAAAGGAGTCAATATATAATGAATAATGAAATAAAGGAGATAAAAGACATTCTGGAGGGAACCAACAGTAGAATAACAGAGGCAGAAGATAGGATAAGTGAGGTAGAAGATAGAATGGTGGAAATAAACGAAGCAGAGAGGAAAAAAGAAAAAAGAATCAAAAGAAATGAGGAAAACCTCAGGGACCTCTGGGACAATATGAAATGCCCCAACATTCGAATCATAGGAGTCCCAGAAGAAGAAGATAAGAAGAAAGGCCATGAAAAATTACTCGAGGAGATAATAGTTGAAAATTTCCCTAAAATGAGGAAAGAAATAGTCACAGAAGTCCAAGAAACCCAGAGAGTCCTAAACAGGATAAACCCAAGGTGAAACACCCAAAGACACATATTAATCAAATTAACAAAGATCAAACACAAAGAACAAATATTAAAAGCAGCAAGGGAAAAACAACAAATAACACACAAGGGGATCCCCATAAGGATAACAGCTGATCTTTCAATAGAAACTCTTCAGGCTAGAAGGGAATGGCAGGGCATACTTCAAGTAATGAAAGAGAATAATCTACAACCCAGATTACTGTACCCAGCAAGGATCTCATTCAGATATGAAGGAGAATTCAACAGCTTTACAGACAAGCAAGTGCTGAGGGAATTCAGCACCACCAAACCAGCTCTCCAACAAATGCTAAAGGATCTTCTCTAAACAGGAAACACAGAAAGGATGTTTAAACACGAACTCAAAACAACAAAGTAAATTGCAACGGGACCATACTTATCAATAATTACCTTAAATGTAACTGGGTTGAATGCCCCAACCAAAAGACAAAGGCTGGCTGAATGGATACAAAAACAAGACCCCTATATATGCTGTCTACAAGAGACCCACCTCAAAACTAGGGACACATACAGACTGAAAGTGAAGGGATGGAAAAACATATTTCATGCAAACGGAGACCAAAAGAAAGCAGGAGTCGCAATACTCATTTCAGATAAAATAGACTTTAAGAGTTGACTCATTGGAAAAGACCCTGATGCTGGGAAGGATTGGGGACAGGAGGAGAAGGGGACGACAGAGGATGAGATGGCTGGATGGCATCACCGACTTGATGGACATGGGTTTGGGTAGACTCCGGGAGTTGGTGATGGACAGGGAGGCCTGGAGTGCTGTGATTCATGGAGTCGCAAAGAGTCGGATACGACTGAACGACTGAACTGAACTGAAGTTTCTGACCTATGTCATTTCCTTCTCTCTAAAGAATTTTGTTTAAATGTTTCTTGCAAGCAAGTTTATTAGAAACAAATACCCTTAATTTTTATTTGTCTATGTAAGTCTTTATTTCTCCTTCACTTTTAAAGAGCAGTTTTTCAGGGTACCAAATTCTAGGTTGGTATGAATTTTCCTCTCAGTACTTGGAATAATTCATTCCATTCTCTTCTTACTTGTATATTATTTAGTAAGTGAGATGTAATTCTTGTCTTTGCTCTTCTATAGGTAAGGTGGGATTTTCCCTCTGGCTTCTTTCATGAGTTTATCTTTGAATTTTTGAAGTGTGAATATGATATACCTATGTGTAGGGTTTTGTCTTGGTGTTTATCTGCTTAGTGTTCTCTGAGATTCCTGGATATAATTTTGGTGGCTGGCATTAATTTGGGGGAAATTCTCAGCTATTATGACTTCAAAGACTTCTTCCTTTTCTTTCTCTCTTTAGCTTCTCCTTTTGGTATTCCCATTACACATGTTACAAATTTTGTGGTTATACCACAGTTCTTGGGTATGCTGTTCTGTTGGGGGTTTTGTGTATGTATGTCTTTTTTTCTCCTTGTTTTTCACTTTTGGAATTTTCTATTGTCATATTCTTGAGTGCAGAGGTTCTTTCCTAGGTGGTTTCCTACTTACTAATGAGTTTATCAAAGGCATTCTTCATTTCTATTACAGTGTTTTTCATCTCTAGAATTTCTGTTTTATTCTTTCTTAAAATTTCCATCTCTTCAACTTACATTATTCATCTATTCTTTCATTCTGTCTACTTTTACATTAGAGCTCTTAGCACATTAGTCATATTTGTCAAAAACTCCTCATCTGATAACTACAACATTCTGGCGGACTCTTACTCAAATGCTTGTTCAGCCTCCCAAAACTCTTTTTTGTTTTTAGTACGCTTTCTGTGTTGAAAGGAAGACATGGTGTACTGGGTAACAAGAACTATACTAAATGGGCCTTTAGTAATTTAGTAGTAAGATGTGGTGGAGGGGGAAGCATTCTATAGTCCTCTGATTAAGTCTCAGTCTTCTGGTGAACCTTTACTCTTGGATCTTAAACTTCACCAGTAACTCCCAGGTTTTCTCCCTGTTAGCACAAAATGAATAGAGGAGGTTGGAGTTGTGTGTTTCCCTTCCCCTATGTATGGGCTTCCCTCATAGCTCAGTTGATAAAGAATCCACCTGCAATGCAGGAGACCCCGGTTCAATTCCTGGGTAGGGAAGATCTGCTGGAGAAGGGATAAGCTACTCGCTCCAGTATTCATGGGCTTCCCTTGTGGCTCAGCTGTAAAGAATCTGCCTGCAATTTGGGAGACTTGGCTTTGATCCCTGGAGAAGGGAAAGGCTACCTACTCCAGTATTCTGGCCTGGAGAATTCCATGAACTGTATAGTCCATGGGGTCGCAAAGACTTGGATACAACTGAGCGACTTTCACTTTCATTTCCCCTATGTGGAAGCCTAGATAGGAAATTGAGTTGAGTATTTGCTTTCTCCCAAGCTATTATAAAGTTACAGAATCTCATGTGCTAAGTTGCTTCAGTCATGTTTGACTCTGCAACCCCATGGACTGTAGCTTAGGCTCTGGAAAAACAATTTCCCCTGAACGTAGGCCTTGTTAAGAACAGAATGTTCTAGTACATTTCAAATTTATCCCTTTTCATCTCCTCTCCCCGGAAGCTTGAGGGGTTGTTACTCTAAGGTTGTTGTTGTACCTTATGTACATGGTTGAGCTCCTGAAGCCAAAACTCACAAAAGTGTGCTCTTCTCCGACAGTGGGATTCTGCCTTGAGTTGTTAACACTCAGTGTTGTCCATGCTGAGCTGCCAGCAGTTTATCAATTACAGTTCAGGTTTTCCTACCCTGGCATTTGTTCCCATGACACTTGTGGGTTTCTGCACTGGAAAATTAGAATTCTCCATTTCCTCTTGTCTGATTCTCCAGGTTTGGAGGCAATTCTGTCTTGTGTGACATCACAGTTTTGATGATTCTAGGAGCTGTTGATTTTTCTGTTTCTTTAGCTTTTTACACATTATTAGGATAGGGGTGGTTTCAAAGCTCCATACATGCTGAACTGGAAACCAGAAGTCACTATTCTCATTTTAAGATGAGAAAAATAAGAACAGTATGAGGTAAGTCATCACCCAAAGATCATACAGGTATTAGAGATAGAATTGAAGCCTAGGCCCACTAACCCAAGTCTGAGTTATCAACCTGTTTTGTATTGTGTAAGAAGAGGCTTGGATTCTTATCCATTCTAAAAGCAAGTGACTAAATTGAGTTACTGATTCAATGTCTTATATTCAGAAAAGAATGACGTTAAAAGAGCATTCTAAGATTCATTTTGTGCTGTGCTTAGTCACTCAGTCATGCCTGACTCTTGGCGACCCCACAGACTGTAGCCCACCAGCTCCCCTGTCCATGGTGTTCTCCAGGCAAGAATACTGGAGTGGGTTGCCATTACCTTCTATAGAACATATTGCTAGATGGGGGTAAAAGACATCCACCAAGCTTAACTGCAAGTGTTAAGGCTGGGGCCCAGCCACATCAATTAATATAAAAACTCATATATACAGACAGGTTTATTACAATGTGATTTATTACAGGAAAACATAAATAGTTGGAATGCACATGTTTGCAATGGGATATTGACAAAAGGTATGTTGTTGTTCAGTCACTAAGTTGTGTCCGACTCTTTGCAGCCCTATGAACTGCAGCACAAGCAGGCTTCCCCATCCTTCACTACCTCCTGGAGTTTGCTCAGACTCATGTCCATTGAGTCAGTAATGCCATCCAACCATCTCATCCTCTGTCACCCCCTTCTCCTCCTGCCCTCAATCTTTCCTAGCATCAGGGTCTTTTCCAATGAGTCAGTTCTTTGCATCAGGTGGCCAAAGTATTGGAGCTTCAGCTTTAGCATCAGTTCTTCCAAAGAATATTCAGGACTGATTTCTGATAGACTGGTTTGATCTCCTTGTAGTCCAAGGGACCCTCAAGAATCATTTCCTGCACCACAATAAGTAACAGCAGAGTTGAATGTTTATGACACTGTAATAAGTGATTGCAGCCGTGAAATTAAAAGACGCTTGCTCCTTGGAAGGAGTGTTATGAGCAACCTAGACAGCATATTAAAAAGCAGAGCCATTACTTTGCCAGCGAAGGTCCATCTAGTCAAGGCTATGGTTTTTCCAGTAGTCACATATGGATGAGAGAGTTGGACTATAAAGAAAGCTGAGCACTGAAGAATCGATGCTTTTGAACTATGGTGCTGGAGAAGACTCTTGAGAGTCCCTTGGACTGCAAGGAGATCCAACCAGTCCATCCTAATGGAAATCAGTCCTGAATATTCATTGCAAGGACTGATGTTGAAGCTGAAACTCCAGTACTTTGGCCACCTGATACGAAGAGCTGACTCATTTGAAAAGACCTCGATGCTGGGAAAGATTGAGGGCAGGAGAAGGGGATGACAGAAGATGAGATGGTTGGGTGGCATCACCGACTCAATGGACATGAGTTTGGGTGGACTCCGGGAGTTGGTGATGGACAGAGAGGCCTGGCGTGCTGCGGTTCATGGGGTCGCAAAGAGTCGGACACGACTGAGCGACTGAACTGAACTGAACTGAACTGAATAAGTAAAGAAAACTGACTATAAAACTGCCTATGTAAAATATGAAGTGAGGGAAAACAGAAAAAAAGTATCGGTTGTGAGTATGGAGCCCTTAAAAAAATTGTATTACATTGTGATAAATGTGTAAAAATAATTTTTTAAAAAAATACATCAATGATACTTTTATATAAGTCAGAAACACTGTACTAGTCTTTGGGAAAAAAGGACAGCTTGTGTCTCAAAAGTTTAGTTTAAAATTTAGAGTCATAAATATCAGCTTTTGACAGAAATATGTCATTTTTTACATGGAAGTGTATGCTAGCATAATGGGTGTTCTCCTTCCTATTACACGAATCAATATGTAAATGAATGGTTCTCCAGAGGCTTACTAAAATGGCATTTCATGTTACTTTAAACTAGGTATTTATGGTACAACAATGTAAAGAATAAAAGGCATGAAACATTGGACAATTTTTATAGAAAAGGATTCTAGTAATGTGGTTGAGTGCAATACACCATCAACACAGGCTTGTATCCACCCTCATTCATTCAGCTCACAGCAGAAAATGCATGTGCCTAAATCCAAGAGAGTAGATAAGTCTGACTTAAAAAGTGTTTCTCTCTTTGGTATAATACTTTTTTTTTTTTTAACTTCTTTTTCAATAATTCCTTGCAGCTCCAGCTTATACACAATGAATTGTCTGTTCCTTTATTGAAGTATTGAAGGGGAGGGGTTGGAGGGAACACAACTTTTTAAAGCCAGTACCAAAGAAAATAACTCCTTTTGTGTCAGGAGGGATCAATAGTAGTCTCTGTGTTCTTTCTATGTCTTGTTTGTAGTTTCTATTGATGTGTACAAAACCTAGACATTTGGCTTTAAGTGTTGATTTAAAAAATTTTTAACAGAAAGAATAGAGATGAAAGAGCAATTTTAACCATTGTTGACCTACTTTCAAAAATTACATTCTTTTAATTCACAAACCCCAGCAAAAGAAAAAAATCTTGAAGTATGTCTACATGCCAAAACACTGCCTAAGTTAAGTTTCAATATTTTTTTCTAGGTCAATGAATGTAATTATGAAAGAGGTTCAACTGGAATTACTTTAAAATAAGAAATTTCCAATCATGATAATTATTATCCTATACCATCTCTACCTTTAACTATTATTGGGAAATGATCATCTTCCATTGAAAAAGTGGCTGAGTACAATGGAAGGAGGAGCATTTCACTTGCGCATGATAGTCCTTTTCCATTCTTGGTCCCTGATTGCCTTTATACCAAACAAAGAATGAAAATGCCCAAATCCATGAGAATGCCCAATTTCTTCAGGAATAATTTATTTTTAAAAGCCATTATATTTTAGAAATTTATAAGCTGAATAGAAATTTATAAACTGAAATTTAGAAAATAATAAATTGCTACATCTATATACTAAAGGATTTAATAACTTACAAATCACATTCAGAAATGTCTACCTAGGCTTAACTCCAGTTCAGTTCAGTTCAGTCACTCAGTTGTGTCTGACTCTTTGCCACCACATGAATTGCATCATGCCAGGCCTCCCTGTCCATCACCAACTCCTGGAGTCTACACAAACCCATGTCCATCGAGTCGGTGATACCATCCAGCCATCTCATACTCTGTTGTCCCCTTCTTCTCCTGCCCCCAATCCTTCCCAGCATTAGGGTCTTTTCAAATGAGTCAGTTCTTCGCACCTGGTGGCCAAAGTATTGTAGTTTCAGCTTCAACATCAGTCCTTGTAATGAATATTCAGGACTGATTTCCATTAGGATGGACTGGTTGGATCTCCTTGCAGTCCAAGGGACTCCCAAGAGTCTTCTCCAACACCATAGTTCAAAAGGATCAATTCTTCTGTGCTCAGCTTTCTTTATAGTCCAACTCTCACATCCATACATGACTACTGAAAAAAATAACATGGCTTTGACTATATGGACCTCTGTTGGCAAAGTAATGTCTAGACTTTTTAATATGCTGTCTAGGTTGGTCATAACTTTCCTTCCAAGGAGTAAGTGTCTTTTAATTTCATGGCTGCAATCACCATCTGCAATGATTTTGGAGCCCAAATAAATGAAGTCTGTTACTGTTTCCATTGCTTCCCCATCTATTTGCCATGAAGTGATGGGACCAGATGCCATGATCTTAGTTTTCTGAATGTTGAATTAAGCCAACTGTTTCACTCACCTCTCTCACTTTCATCAAGAGGATCTTTGGTTCTTCTTCACTTTCTGCCATAAGGGTGGTGTCATCTGAATATCTGAGGTTATTGATATTTCTCCCGGCAATCTTTATTCCAGCTTGTGCTTCATCCAGCCCGGCATTTCTCATGATTTACTCTGCATAGAAATTAAATAAGCAGGGTGACAATATACAGCCTTGACATACTCCTTTTCCTATTTGGAACCAATCTGTTGTTCCATGTCCAGTTCTAACTGTTGCTTTCTGACCAGCATATAGATATCTCAGGAGGCATGTCAGGTGGTCTGGTATTCCCATCTCTTTCAGAATTTTCCACAGTTTGTTGTGATCCACACAGTCAAAGGCTTTGGCATAGTCAATAAAGCAGAAATAGATGTTTTTCTGAAATTCTCTTGCTTTTCCAATGATCCAACGGATGTTGGCAATTTGATCTCTGGTTCCTAGAAATAGTAGGTTTATTATCAGGGTTCTCTAGAGAAACAGAACTAGTAGGAGAAGATAGATAGGAATTAAGATGTATGTAAATAAATATAGGTATATGGAGAGAGAGAGGTTGAGATTACAGTTATAAGGAATTGACACTCATGATTATGGAGTGGTGGTGGTTTAGTTGCTAAGTTGCATCCAGTTATTGCAAACCCATGGACTGTAGCCTGCCAGGCTCCTCTGTCCGTGGGATTCTTGAGGCAAGAATACTGAAGTGGGTTGCCATTTCCTTCTCTAGGGGATCTTCCCGACACAGGAATTGAACGCTGGGTTTGGGTCTCCTGCATTGCAGATGGATTCTTTACCAACTGAGCCACAAGGAAAGTTTAGAATGATTATGAGCTTGGAGGCTAATGATTAGCACTATGGATGCTAAGTCTCAAATCAGCAGTTGGCAAGCTGGAACCCAGAAGAGCCAATGGGGTAGTTCCCATCCAATGGGAGAAGACCAGTGTTTCAGCTCAATCAGTCAAGCCAAAGTCCTCTCTTATTTAGGTTTTTGGTCTTCAGCTGACTGGACAAGGCCCACTCTCATTCTGGATGGCAATCCACTTTACTCTGCCCTACCCATTTAAATGTTAATCTCATGCAGAAACACCCCATACCCTATGCCCCAGCCAAATTGACACATAAAATTAACTGATCACAGTGGGTTAGGTTAAGAAGATTTTCTTGACAAAGAGAAACCAGAACACTGAAGTGTATTTCATAAACAGTTTATTAGATTACTACTTTCTCATAAGTAAATTATACTGCTAAATATGTAATGTATGTGTGTCTTCAGAAATGCAATGTTTTCTCCCGTTTTTAGGGGAAATAATTAGGTCTTCATTAAATTAGTTTAAATTCCTAGAGAAGCCAATATTAGAATTGAATTTATAAAGTGAAGATATCACATGGAATATTTCTATTATATCAATAGAATATATAGTGATTTTATTTTCAGGACTCTGAAGTTTATAAAATGTTCTCACCTATGTTATCTTATTTTAGGCTACCAATTTTTGATGTTTAATTACTGAAAGACATTTATATATTTAAAATATTTTATTAGAGACAAAATTTTCAACTGGACACAAAAATAATGAGAATACAGATTGTTATGTGTGGATGGTGTTTGGGTGCTCTTTCTAATAATTTCGTATGTGTTGGATATGTTTTTGTTTAGTCACCAAGTTGTATCCAGCTCTTTTGTGACCCCATCAAACTGTAGCCTGCCAGGCTCCTTTGTCCATAGGATTCTCCAGGCAGGAATACTGGCGTGGGTTGCCATTTCCTTCTCCAGGAAATCTTCCCGACTCAGGGATCAAACCTATGTCTTCTGCATTGGCAAGCTGACTCTTTTATAACTGAGCCACCTGGGAAGTCCATTTATGGATATGCTGCTGCTGCCAAGTTGCGGGGTAACCTTTAGAAAGTCAGAGTTTTATTTGAGAGATTACTGCTAAAAAGACAAAAATTCTCAGGAAATTAAAAAAAAAAAAGCATTTAGGAAACTTTAAAATGTTTATTGGTTTAAATATTTGTTATAGAGAAGTAAATCCAAGTGTTCATAATTACCCAGTTTGGGGAATTCCCTGGCAATCCAGTGTTAGGACTCTGGGCTTTCACTGCTAAAGGCCCAGGTTCAATCCCTGGTTGGAAAACCAAGATCCCACAAGCCACACAGGACAGCCAAAAATAAATAGATAATTACCCAGGTTCTTGCTACCCTATCCCCTCATGTCTTGCACCTTGAGGTTTCTTCACCAGAGTTTTTGGTGCTAAAAAGTACATTGCTGGACTTCCTTGGTGGTCTAGTGGCTACGAATCTGCCTGCCAATACAGGAGACACAGGTTTGATCCCTGGTCTGGGAAGATGCCACATGCTGTGGAAAACTAAGCCCACGCACCAGAACTACTGAAGCCCACGTGCCTAGAGCCTGTGCTCTGCAACAAGAGAAGCCACCACGATGAGAAGCCTGTGCGACACAACTATGGAGTAGCTCCCAATTACCACACCTAGAAAAGCTCACATGCAGCAATGAAGACCCAGCGCAGTCAAAAATAAATAATTTTTTTTAAAAAGTTCATTGCTTCTTTAGGAACCACAAAAAACTCTACTGTAATTGAAAAGAAGACAGTGGTAGCTATTCTCCTTGCTGACCCATGAGTTACTACTTTCCTCATTTCCCCCTTTATTAATTTATATTAGAAATAACCTGTACAGATGTTTTAAAAATGTATTGAGTCTATTTTATGAGAGCAGAATATGATCTATCTTACTAAAATTATCATTTCATTTGAAAAGAATGTGTATTTTGCAGTCACTTGGAATAGTGATTTATTAAATATTAGTAAGTCAAGGTAGTTGATAGCACTGTTCAAACTTTCTTCTTCTATACTGACTTTTTTGGTCTAGTTCTATCAAACGCTGAGAGAGGGATATTAAAACTCCCTATGGTGATTGTGTAATTGGTTATCTATTAATTATCTAAATTTTGCTTCATGTAATTTGGAGCTCTGTTTATAATTACTTTATCTTTGTAATAAATTGACCATTTCATCTTCGTGAAGGGTTTCTTTCTATCTCTGGTAATATTTTTGTTTTGGAATCTATTTTATCTGACATTAATATAGCTATTGCAGCCACCTTATTAATATTTCCATGGTATATCTATCTCATTCCTTTACTTTGGAAATGTCTGTGATTTCATATTTAATGTGTGTCTTATGGAGTCAGTATAGAGTTGGATTCTGTTTCATGCTCATTCAAAAGTCTTTGTCTTTTAATTGGAGTCTTTAGTTTTTCATAATTACGATAATGTAATTATTGAAACAGTTAATGAAGTAGGGAGAAAAGTAGTCCTCAAGGTTATTTACTCCCCAACTCCAAGACTTTGAAAATGTGATTATGATTAAGGACATAGAAATTAAGAAGTTATCCTTGATTATTTGGATGGACCCATTCTAATCTTACAAATCCTTTAAAGCAGAGAATCTTTCTCAAATGTGGTCAGGGAGAGATAAAACCACAGTGGAAGAAGGTTCAGAGAGATATGACATGAGGAAGACTTAACCTTGAAGATAAAGGAAAGGAACCAGAGATAGTAGCATCTATTTCTGGGAACAGCCCTCAGTTTACAACCAGGAGGAAAACAGGGACCTGAATCTTAGAGAGACCTGAAGGAACTGATCTCTACCATAAACACAGATGATCAGAAAACAGATTCCCTTCTAGAGACTTCAGAAAGGAATGCAGCCTGTTAATGCCTTGATTTTAGTTCACTGACTGAACGACTTAGCAGCAGCAGTAGTTCACTGAATTCCATGCCATGTTTCTTTGTTTTCAATAGAAGTGTATTTTGTTAACAACGTTTTTTAGTTTTAGGTGTACAGCAAGTGGTTCATTTATATATAAATAGATACATATATATTCTTTTTCAGATTCTTTTTCATTATAGGTTATAGCAAGATATTGAATATAGTTCTCTTGCTATACAGTAGGTCCATGTTGATTGTCTATTATATATATATAGTAGTACCTATATGTCAATCCCAGACTCCTAATATATCCCCCCTTTTCCTCTTTGGTAACAATTAAGTTTGTTTTGTATGTCTATGATTCTGTTTTATAAATACATTCATTTGTATCATTTTTGTCAGATTTCACATATAAGTGATATCATATAATATTTGTCTTTCTCTGTCTGACTTACCTCATTTAGTATGATAACCTCTAGGTCCATTTATGTTGTTTCAAATGCCATTATTTCATTCTTTTTATAGTTGAGCAGTATTCCACTGTGTATATATGTCACACCGTCATTGTGTATATATGTCACAATGTCCACTCATCTGCCAATGTACATTTAGGTTGCTTCCATATCTTGGCTATTGAAAGCAGCGCTGCTATGAATAAATGGGTCCTTGTATCTTTTTGAATAGAGGTTTTGTCTTTTCCAGATATATGCCCAAGAGAGGGACTGCTGGATCATATGATAGCTCAATTTTTATTTTTTTTTATTATTTTTCATAGTTGCTGCAGCAACCTATATTCTCATCAACCATGTAGGAGGGTCCTGTTTACTCCACACTATCTCCAGCATTTATTATTTTTGGACTTTTTGATGATGGCCATTCTGAATGATGTGAGGTGACACCTCACTGTAGAGAAATTTGTATTTCTTTAATAATTATTAATGCAGATCACCTTTTCATTTGCCTACTAGTCATATATATGTCTTCTTTGAAAAAGTGTTTATTTAGGTCTTTTGCCCATTTTTGATTGGATTGTTTGCTTTTTTGATATTGAGCTGTATGAGCTGTTTGCCTACTAGTCATATATATGTCTTCTTTGAAAAAGTGTTTATTTAGGTCTTTTGCCCATTTTTGATTGGATTGTTTGCTTTTTTGATATTGAGCTGTATGAGCTGTTTGCATATAATGAAAATGAATCCCTTGTCAATCATATCATTTGCAAATATTTCCTCCCATCCGTAAGCTCTCTTTTCATTTTGTGATGGTTTCTTTTGCTCTGCAAAAGCTTTTAATTTTAATTAAGTCCTGTTTGTTTGTTTTTACTTTTATTTCCATTACCCTAGGAACCAGATTCAAAAAAATATTGCTACAATTTATGTCAGAGTGTTCTGCATCTAGGAGTTTTATATTAATAGTACCTAGTCACATATTTAGGTCTTTAAGCCATTCAGGGCTTATTTTTGTATATGGTTTGTATGTGGGCTTCCATGATGGCTCTACAGTAAAGAATCTGCCTGCAATGCAGGAGACTCAGGTTAGATCCCTGAGTCAGGAAGATCCCCTGGAGGAGGAGATGGCAAACCAGCCTAGTATTCTTGCCTGGAAAATTCCATGGAACAGAGGAGCCTGGAGGGTTACAGTACACAGGGTCACAAAGAGTCAGACATAACTGAGTGACTGAACTCACATGGTGTTAGAGAATGTTCTAATGTCATTCTTTCACTGTGGGTGCATACATGCTAAGTTGCTTCTGTTGTGTCCAACTCTTTGCAACCCTATGGACTGTAGCCTGCCTGGCTCCTCTGTCCATGGGAGTTCCCAGGCAAGAATACTGGAGTGGGTTGCCATTTCCTCTTCCAGCGGATCTTCCCAACTCCAGGGATGGAACCCATGTCTCTTAGTCTCCTGCATTGGCAGGTGGGTTCTTTACCACTCTCGCCACCTAGAAAGCCCAATTTTCCTAGTATCACTTATTAACATCGAAGAGACTGTCTTTTATCCATTGTATATTCTTGCCTCCTTTGTTGATGATTAATTGACCATAGGAGTGGTGGGTTTATTACTGAGTTCTTTATGCCATTGATCTATATATGTTGGATATATATGTTTTTGTGCCAGTACTACAATGTTTCAGTCACTGTAGCTCTATAGTAGATTCTTGCTGCTTCTCTATTTAGAGAAAACCTTTCAATATTTCTTTTAAGATAGGTTTGGTACTACTATATTGTTAGTTTTCGCTTGTCTTAGAAATTCTTTATCTCTCCTTCTATTCTAAATTATAATCTTGCTGGGTGGAGTATGCAAGATTGCAGATCCCTTTAAGGACTTTGAATATATCTTGCCACTCCCTTCTGGCCTCCAAACTTTGTGTAGAGCAATCAGCTGATTGCCTTAAGAGGGTTCCCTTTTAACTAACTCTTTGTTTTTCTCTTGTTGCCTTTAGAGTCCTCTCTTCATTTTTAAGCTTTGCCATTTTAATTATAATATGTCTTGGTGTAGCTCTGTTTGGGTTCATCTTTTTTGGGACCCTCTGTGCTCCCTGTACCTGGCTTATCTATTGTATTTCCTTCTTTAGGTTTGGGAAGTTTTCAGCCATAATTTCTTCAAATATGTTTTCAATTCCATTTTTTCTTTCTTCCCCTTCTGGGATTCCTATTATGCATAGATTGCCATGCTTTATATTATCCAATAGATCTCATATGTTGCTTTCATTTTTTCTCATTTATCTTTCTGTTTTCTGTTCTGATTGGGTGATTTTGTTATTCTGTCTTCTGGATTACTTATTTGTTCTCTTGAGTTATTTAGCTTGCTATTTATTCTGTTTGGCTCATTTTTCATCTTGGCAATTGAGTTGTCTAATTTTGATTGGCTCTTCTTTACAGTTGCTAGTTCTTTGTTACAATGATCCATATTTCTATTGATAGTTTTTCTTAAGTCCTTCACTGTTTTTAATTCCTCTTTTAGAATCAGGGTCTGCTAGACTAGAGCAGTCAGTATCATTGTTCTTTTAAGGAACTTATTCTTTTAATTGGGGTAATTCGTTTGCTTTTATATTTTTCTTTTATTTCTCTGATTTGATGAATTTAGGATAAATAGTTATCCACCATCGTCTTGAAGGATTGTTTTTATGTGGGAACACCTCTGTGTAGCCTGTCTGAGTTTAATATTTTGGCACGAGAGCTGTTTTGGGTATGGATGCTTGCCGTGTCTTTTCTGAGGGTATGCTGACCCTTGTTTCCTTGATAGAGAGTGAGTTTGGTGTTGTGGTGCACACATCCATCCCTGGATGTTGGGCAAATCCTCCTCTTTGCCCTGTGGATGTCACAGCCCTGTTGGGCAGGGTGTGCTCCCAGTTGTTGCATAAGTCCTCGGATCTGATTCTAGGCGGTAGTGTGAAGTAGGTAGGACTGGAGCACTCCCTCTGAGAAAGGGGCCACGGTGTGTTCCTCCTCAGGAGATGTCCATCCAGCCATGTTATATTCATGCTACCTGCCACCCATGGTGTGTGTCCCCAAAGATCACTGCTGCTGACCCTGCCTTTGGGGGCCATCTACACTTGGGGGCTCCAGTAACCAGTTTGGAGTTCCCTTAAGCATGCATGCATGCACACAAAGTTGCCAGCATATAAATCCACTGGATCTGAGTCCCCTGAGCCCAAGACCATCAGCCCAGATGGTCCTAAGGGACAGGGGCAGCCTTGGTTCCAAATTCCACTGGAGCAAAAACCCACTGGAGCTACTTCCCCATGCCTACAATGGGATCTCTGGCAATCAGCTCAGGCTTCAGCCCTGCCTGCACATGTGCATGCCCACAAAGTTTTCAGAACCCATGGTCACCCAAGCCATGCTCCTCTGTGGGCACACTGACAATGATGTGGCTATGGTGGACCCATGCCGTTTTCTTCACATTGTGTTAACAATGGGGCTCCCATGGCGGACCCATGCTCTGTCCTGCATTTGCCCTCAGCTGTGACCCAGTCATACTTCAGGCCCTTTGGGCTGTCTCTATGCAGCCAGTCTCCACCCAGTCCTTTCCCCTGTGGCCCGGCCGTACTTCAGGCCTCTTTGGGCTGTATCCACACAGCCATTCTCTACCCAGTCCTCTCTCCTGGTCTCTAGACTCTCAGCACCCAGTCACTGCCCACACCAACAGGCATGCTTCTTAGGGGAAAGTGTGGTAACATGCCCAAGATTGTCTGTGTTTGTCTCTCTCTACCCTGTGGTGCTCAAGGCCACCACCCACACTTTTCTCTTCTGCTCTGAAACTCCCTGTCTGTCTCAGCAGACTGCCCAATCCATCAAGAAAGTTCCCAGAGTTAGGGAAGCTTGCCTCTCTCACACCTCCCTCCCACGGTGCAGGTCCTGCCCTGATTTCTCCTCTTTTCCTTTTCCCTTTGTCCTATCCAGTTGCATGGAGATCTTTCTTGTATTTTTGGCTGTAGGAGATTTTCTGCAAGCTTTATGTAGGTATTCTCTGAGACTTGTTCCACATGTAGATGTATTTTTATTTTTTTATGTATTTGTGGGAGGAGGTGAGCTCTAAGTCCTTCTCCTCTGCCATCTTGGACCAGTCCCCCATGCCATATTTGTGTTGTTTTAAGCCATAAACATTGCAGTAACTTGTTATGACTACAATAGAAAATTAACACAGATTTTGGTAGCTGAAAGTAGGATGCTTTTGGAAAGAAAACTAAAATGTGGGAATAGATTGGCTATGGAGCTGGGCATTGAGCAGTGGCTGGAGAATTTTGAGCAACATGATAGAAAGGCCTAAACTCAGTATATTTGCTTAAGTGAAAGCAACAGAAGACAGCACTTCTTGATCTTGTGTTCTTTGTCACTGTTTATTGGTCTCATGCAATTTGCTTCAAAAAGCTGAGCACAAATATTTTCAGTATGTATCATTTTGAAAATGTATGTATTATACTGAAAGAGTATGAAGAAAAAGGGAACCATCTGCTTCTGATTTAAGACTCTGATAAATTGGAATTTGTAAAGTAACATAACTTCTAGAATAAAAATGATGTTTGTATTTAGCTAAGATTCATAACACATAAAAAACTATACTATGAAAAAAAAGAGCCTAGACTATATTGAAAATACTGTAAAAAGGAATGTGGATTTTAAAGGTGCTGCCATTGAAGGCACAGCAGGAAATGAAGAACATAGTGTTTGATGGACATGAGTTTGAGCAAGCTCTGGGAGTTGGTGATGGACACGGAAGCCTGGCATGCTGCGATCCTTGGGGTCGCAAAGAGTCAGAAATGATGGAGTGACTGAACTGAACTGAACAGAATTCTTAGCTTGCAGGTTGATTTGGCCCATGGACCATAATTTCCTATCTTCTGAAACAGGTGTTTGAGACTCTATTCACTTTTTAAAAATCTTTGTTCTATTTTTTTACCTTGGATAATTTCTATTTCTATTTTTTCTAGATCATTTACTTTTCCATCCAACATGTTCATTTTACTATCTGTCCATCTAGAGATTTTTTTTCCAGAAAATATAGTTTTATTTCTAAAATTTCCATTTCAGGTATTTTCTTTCATTTTTTTTTAACATATTTAGTTTGGAACTTATTGATCATAATTACAGTAACCATAGACTCTTAATTTTTACTAAGAAAACAACAAATAATAAAATGTAATCTCAGGTGAAAAATCAAAGAATGCCCATTAGTAAAGGAAGCTGAAAAAAAGATGTTATAGCTCATGAAACTCTGATTGAACATCATTTTTCCTAAACACATGATCAAAACTGAAGGGTCCCCTGAAATAGAATATGATATCTTCTTTATTTCACCTTGAAAGTTTCTCATTGATTTCTTTCTGGCCTCCACAAAATATATATTTTGTGGTTAATATCATGGATATTACCCATATCTGTCTTTGTCCTAGGCTACCAGAAAATAAAGCCTGAGAAAAGGATTAAAATGCTTATAGTTTATTAGTAAGTGAAAGTCCAGGGCAGTGAAGATGAAGCAATTGAGAGAGATGAGACAAGGAATGGTGCTGCTGATGTAATGAGAGCTAGGACGCACACTTTATAGAGAGATGAGGTAGGTCACCCAGCAGGTGTTTTACTCAGTATGTGAGACTTCTCTGGAAAGTCTGCAAGGAGAAACCATCCATTGGAGCAGTTCATGAAAGGGAAAGATAAAGGAATCTTTATGTGCCCTTTTCCCTTTCATCTCCCTTTCCCCATTGGTCAGGATTCGTATCAGGAGCTATTGACCCCCACACCTCTGAGCTGTGTTATCAGAGTAACCATCTATCCCATTCTGAAAGTAAAGGTGGTAGAGTATAGAGAGATCTAAGTGTACAACAGTCTGCAAAGTATGTAGGCCCTGGGGTTCAACTTGGACTCCAGCCAGTTTGGAGAGCTCAGCAAAGGCACCAGTAAGGGAGACAGCGCATGGTCAGTTGCTCAGTCACGTCCGACTCTTCATTTCCCCACCCCCTTACATGCAGAGCTGTCCTCAGCTGTGTTCATAGCCTGGCCTGTGTGGGCAAGGAGAGGGGTGCTGGTTCTCAAAGCACAGGGGTCTCCAGGCTCTCTCTGTCCCAAACACAATGGTTTTCAGAGAGTGTCACTGAGGCAATGGAGGGGCAGAGTTACCGGGACACTCTGGGAGCATGATGGGGTAGATGAGGAAACACCAAATGTTTATGTTATCCTTTGTGTATGTCACAGATGAAAATATTTACCACTGGCTTATGTGTTGCTATCTTGTAGAAAATGGCTGTAGTTTAGGAAAACGAAGAACTATCTAAAAATACTACTGTAAACTTCTTCACATTGATCATTTAAATTGTGTGGCAAAGGACTCTGGTAGCTTACTAATTGCCCCTGTGTGAATGAGAGGGGGCAGTTATACGCCTTGTCTTTGTTTGGGAGGCAGGCAGTGGAACTAAAACAGAAATCCCCAAATGGGGGAAGGAGAGGGTCAGACAAATTGAGATAGTAGCACTGAAACATACACATTACAGTCGTAAAATAGATAGCTAGTAGAAGTTGCTGTATAACGCAAGGAGCTCAACCCCGAGCTCTGTGACAACCAAGAGTAGGATGAAGGGTGGGCGGGGGGAGGTTCAAGAGGGAAGGTATATATATATATATATATATATATATATATATATATATATACACACATATATATACATACACATATATATGTATGTGTATATATATATATATATATATGTTTATGGCTTATTCATGTTGATGTATGGCAGAAACCAACACAACATTGTAAAGCAGTTATCCTCTAATTAAAAATAAATTTTTTAAAATGTGAATACTCAAAAAAAAAAGAAAAGGAAAAAATCCCCAAATAGTATTATCCTAAAAGCAGAATTTTTAAACAGAAAAAAAGATATGTTTGTTCTTCTGGAATACAGTTTTTAAAATAACTCCATTGCTTTAGATATTTCTAGCATTACCATAAACAGACAAAAAATGACAAAAATCTTGTACATTCATTAGAATATTTCCAAATATCATATCAAAAATTGGCATACCAGAATATTTAGATCAAATCTAATTACTGGAAACTATTCTAACATTTGCCGCTTTTTTACTTTTTAATAGAATGTTTACAAAGTAAAAATGTATTATGTAGAGAGAGTCATTATGTAATGTATAGGGTCTTATTACATAAATCGTGAATGTTTCCATTTGTGCTAATCAAAATGCATAGGAATTTAAGTTACCACAATCCTCAAAAAAATTATAAACAACTTGCAACATGTATGGATATTAATACTTTTTACAGACCTGGAAGAAAATTATTTTTAGCCCAAAAAACCTTATATTCCTTCTTAGCAGCATTGAGACTCTTTTTAGAACTGAATACAAATTACTTTCAGCATTTGTTGTCATTCAGTCACTCAGTCGTGTCCGACTCTTTGCAACTCCATGGACTGTAGCCTGCCAAGCTTCCCTGTCCTTCACCATCTCCCAGAGCTTGCTCAAACTCATGTCCATTGAGTCAGCAATGCCATCCAGCCATCTCATCCTCTGTCGTTCCCTTCTCCTCGTGCCTTCAGTCTTTCCCATCATCAGGATCTTTTCCAATGAGTTGACTCTTTGCATCCAGTGGCCAAAGTATTGGAGCTTCAGCTTCCATGTCAGTCCTTCCAATGAATATTCAGGACTGATTTCCTTTATGATTGACTGGTTTGATCTCCCTGCAGTCCAAGGGACTCTCAAGAGTCTTCCCCAGCACCACAGTTCAAAAGCATCAATTCTTCGGCACTCAGCCTTTTTTTATGGTCCAGTTCCCACATGAATACATGACTTCTGGAAAAACCATAGCTTTGACTACATACACCTTTTTGGCCAAGTAATGTTTCTGCTTTTTAATATGCTGTCGAGTTTTGTCATTGCTTTCCTTCCAAGGAGCAAGCGTCTTTTAATTTCATGGCTTCAGTCACCATTCACAGTGATTTTGGAGCCCAAGAAAATAAAGCCTGTTACTGTTTCAATTGTTTCCCCATCTATTTGCCATGAAATGATGGGACCAGACACCATGATCTTAGTTTTTTGAATGTTGAGTTTCAAGCCAGCTTTTTCACTCTCCTCTTTCACTTTCATCAAGAAGTTTTTTAGTTCTTCTTCACTTTCTGTCATAAGGGTGATGTCATCTGCATATCTGAGGTTATTGATATTTCTCCTGGCAATCTTGATTCCAGCTTGTACTTCATCCAGCCTGGCATTTCATATGATGTACTCAGCATATAAGTTAAGTAAGCAAGGTGACAATATACAGCCTTGAAGTACTCTATTCCCAATTTTGATCCAGTCTGTTAGCATAAGTATCTTTATATCACTTCCTGAATATCTGGCTCTTTTCTTCATTCTATGTGCTGTACGCAGGTTCTCTTTCAGTTCAGTTCATTTCAGTCGCTCATTCGTGTCTGACTCTTTGCGACCCCATGATCACAGCACGCCAGGCCTCTCTCTCCATCACCAACTCCCAGAGTCTACCCAAACCCATGTCCATTGAGTCGGTGATGCCATCCAGCCATCTCATCCTCTGTCGTCCCCTTCTCCTCCTGCCCCCAATCCTACACAGCATCAGGGTCTTTTCCAATGAGTCAACTCTTCACAGAAGGTGGCCAAAGTATTGGAGTTTCAGCTTCAACATCAGTCCTTCCAATGAACACCCAGGATTGATCTCTTTTAGGATGGATTGATTGGATCTCCTTGCAGTCCAAGGGACTCTCAAGAGTCTTCTCCAACACCACAGTTCAAAACCATCAATTCTGTGGCGCTCAGCTTTCTTCACCGTCCAACTCTCACATCCATACATGACCAGTGGAGAAACCATAGCCTTGACTAGATGGACTTTTGTTGACAAAGTAACGTCTCTGCTTTTTTTTTTTTTTTGTCGTCTCTGCTTTTAAATATGCTGTCTAGGTTGGCCATAACCTTCCTTCCAAGGAGTAAGCGTCTTTTAATTTCATGGCTGCAATCACCATCAGCAGTGATTTTGGAGCCTCCAAAAATAAAGTCTGACACTGTTTCCACTGTTTCCCCATCTATTTCCCATGAAGTGATGGGACCAGATGCCATGATCTTAGTTTTCTGAACATTGAACTTTAAGCCAACTTTTTCACTCTCCTCTTTCACTTTCATCAAGAGGCTCTTTAGTTCTTCTTCACTTTCTGCCATAAGGGTGGTGTCACCCGCATATCTGAGGTTATTGATATTTCTCCCAGCAATCTTGATTCCAGCTTGTGTTTCTTCCAGCCCAGCGTTTCTCATGATGTACTCTGCATATAAGTTAAATAAGCAAAATATCTAATATCTGAGAATTCAAAAAAAAAAAACAAAACAATACCCTGAGGTCAAACTGCCATTGTGCCACCATTTTCCTTTGTTAATACAAAATTTCTGATCCTAAGCCTGAAAGGAAATATTCCTGTGCATCTTCCAAATTTAAAAAGAAAATTATAATTCAGTTACAGACACACACACACATATATAGGTATATATTCACTTTTAGATTATTTTCTCATATAGGCCCTTACAGAGTATTGAGTAGTGTTCCCTGTGCTATACTGTAGGTCCTTAATAGTTATGTTTTATTTATAGTAGTGTGTATATATCAATCCCAATCTCCCAGTTTATCCCTCCCTTCTTATCCCCTGTTAACCATAAGTTTGTTTACAATCTGTAATGCTATCTGTTTTGTATAAGCATTCATTTTTGCCCTTTTTTAAGATTTTACATACAAGTGATATCATATGATATTTGTCTTTGTCTGTGTTACTTTACTCAGTATGACAATTTTTAGGTCCATCCATGTTGCTACAAATGGTATTATTTTGTTCTTTTTATGGCTGAGTGATATTCCATTTTATATCCACATCTTCTTTATCCATTTTCTTTATCCATTTTAATGTTGATGGACATTTAGGTTGCCTCCATATCCTGGCTTATGTATATAGCGTTGCAGTGAATATTGGGGTGCATATATCTTTTCCAATTATAGGTTTATCTGGGTATTTGCCCAGGAGTAGGATTGCTGGATTATATGTTAGCTCTATTTTTAGTTTTTTAAAGAACATCCATAGTGTTCTACATATTGGCTGCACTAATTAACATTCCCACCAGTAGTATAAGAGGGTTCCCTTTTCTCCATACCCTCCCCAGCATTTATTGTTTGCAGATTTCTTGATAATGGTCATTTTGACCAATATGAGATGATATCTCAGTTAGTGATATGGAAGCTCTTTTCATGTGCTTTTTAGAAGGAAATGGTCATCCACTCTGGTATTCTTGCCTGGGAAAACTCACGGACAGAGGAGCCTGGAAGGCTACAGTCTATGAGGTCACAATAGAGTAAGACACGACTGGCAACTGAGCATTGAGCACCTCTTCTTTGAAGAAATGTCTATGTAGATCTTCTGCCCATTTTGGCGATTTTTTTCTTTAATTGAGCTGTATGAGCTATTTGTATACTCTTTTCAGTTGCTTCATTTGCAAATATTTTCTCCCTCTCCAATGGTTGCCATTTCATTTTGTCTATTGTTCCCTTTGTTATGCAAAAGCTTTTAAAACTCTGAGAGGGAAATATTGGCAGAACACTCTTTGTCATAATTCACAGTAAAATCTTTTCCAATCTACCTCTGAGAGTAATGAAAATAAAAACAAAAATAAATAAATGGGACCTAGTGTACCATTCAAATTTAAAGCCTGCTTTAACGATCTAGGAAAATTATAGAGAGAACAAAGAATGCATGTATACTGCAAGTCATTGACTCTGAAGAGCGAGAGGAGAAGGGGTTAAATTATAAACAAGTCAGGCACAGTAAATATTAGGCCAAAAAGCCAGGACTACTTAGGAAAAATTCCTCTTCCTTGGAACCAAAAGAATAAAAAAAACATAAGGCATGAAATACAATTAAAGAGTGCCCTGGATGACAGATTTTATTTTCTTGGGCTCCAAAATCACTGCAGACAGTGACTGCAGACATGAAATTAAAAAACGCTTTCTCCTTGGAAGGAAAACTATGACAAACCTAGAAGCATATTGAAAGCAAAGACATCACTTTGCCAACAAAGGTCCATATGGTCAAAGCTACGGCTTTTCCAGTAGTCATGTATGGACGTGAGAACTAGACCATAAAAAAAGGCTGAATGAAAGTCACTCAGTCGTGTCCGACTCTTTGCGACCCCATGGATTATACATTCCATGGAATTCTCCAGGCCAGAATATTGGAATGGGTAGCCTTTCCCTTCTCCAGGGGATCTTCCCAACCCAGGGATCAAACCCAGGTATCCCACATTGCAGGCATATTCTTTACCAGCTGAGCCACAAGGGAAGCCCAAGAATGCTGGAGTGGGTAGCCTATCCATTCTCCTGCAGGTCTTCCTGACCCAGGAATCAAACCGGGACTCCCACATTGCAGGTGGATTCTTTACCAAACTGAGCTATCAAGGAAGCCCCTTACAATAGGCTGAGTGCTGAAGAATTGATGTTTTCAAACTGTGGTGCTGGAGAGACTCTTGAGAGTCCCTTGGACTGCAAAGAGATCAAACCAGTCAATCCTAAAGGAAATCAACCCAATCAATCCTAAAGGAAATCAACCCAGGATATTCATTGGAAGGACTGATGCTGAAGCTGAAGCTTCAATATTTTGGCCACCTGATGCGAAGAGCTGACTCATTGGAAAAGACCCTGATGCTGGGAAAGATTGAAGGCAAAAGGAGAAGGGAGCAACAGAGGATGAGATGGTTAGACAGGATCATCAACACAATGGACATGAATCTGAGCAAACTTTGGTAGATTGTGAAGGACAGGGAAGCCTGGCATGCTGCAGTCCATGGGGTCACAAAGAGTCAGACACAATCTAGCAACTGAACACACACACACATACAAACACACACTGATTGCAAGCTCACCATCTTGGAAAAGTTTGGTTCATTATTTCAGGTCTTGAAAAAATTTTAAGACCCAAAAAGTTTAATAAAATAACACATATGCATACATCCACAACACAGGATGAAAAGTGTTTACTCTGTCATATTAGCTTCGACATGTTTTCACAACAGAAATGAAATTTTTAAGAATGTATTTGGTCTTCATCACTCTACTTATCCCTGAACTATCCAGAGGCCACCACCATCAAAACCTTGTGTATCCAATCAGTTGATGCTTTTTCATTTTTATATCACTCATATATTGTCACTATTAAAACATTGCATATTTCAAATTTCTAAAAGTGCTAATGTTGTGGTATCATTTGCAACTTGGTTTTATTTTTCAACCCATATTACATTTTTGAAACCCATTCATGTTGATATATGTCACCTGTAAGAATATACATTTTATCACACATTCTCCTTTTGATATTGATTTATGAGTTTCTGACATTTCACTATTACAAATTGCTTTATAATAAACATTCTTCATTTTTATTTTTGGCTATGCTGGGTCTTAGTTGTTTTTGCATGGGCTTTCTCTAGTTGTGGTGAGCAGTGGCTGCTGTTACAGTGTGCAGGCTTCTCATCGTGGTGGCTTCTCTTGTTTCAGGGCACAGACTCTAGGTACATGGGCTTCAGTAGTTGCAGCACACAGGCTCAGTAGTTGCAGCTCACAAGCTCTAGAGTGCAGGCTCAGTAGTTGCTCCTGGGCACGTGGAATCTTCCGAATCTGCACTGGCAGGCAGATTTCTATCCACCGTGCCAGCAGGAAAGTCCTATAATAAACATCTGATTTGCATCTTTATGAGATGTGTGGAAGGGCCTCTAGTGTGTAGAGGTATGAAGAGAACTGCTAAGGCACAAAGAGAAGCATCTCCATCTTTATATCATCAATCTGTAAACTGGTCTTTAGACTGTAAACTTTCCCCAGGATATTAGAATTTTTATTTACTCACATTCTCAATTCTACTTAGGTCAAAATTTTTAAAACTTCCCATTATTATTGGTATAACAGAATCTTTCATTTCTGTCTAAATTTTATTCTCTGGATTAGTAATAAAATTGAGCATTATTTCTAACTATTTTTTTGAATATTCGTTTGCTCTTCTCTGAATTGCTTTCCAAGTATATTGTCTACTTGTTTACTAAAACGGTTAATATTTCTTTCTTATTCACTTTTATGCATACCTTTTAACATTATAGTTACCTTATCTTAGTTGCAGAAGTGAGAAATTCTCTTCTTATACCTTTGAGTGCTATGTGTTGAATTTATATTTACTTCATGACTAATTTAAGAAATTCTTAAGAAAGAATTTTATTTCTTATTTAAGAAATTATTCCCCTCCACATAAGAAAGATAATTTTGCTTTTTATCTTTAGGTCTTAGATCAGACAAGATTACTTTGATGTGTACAATTTGTGACAGGGAACCTTATTATGCTCTTACCTCATGCAAAGCCAGTTGGTAGTGCTTTAGTCACTAAGTCCTGTCCGACTCTTGCGACCCCATGGACTGTAGCCTGCCAGGCTCCTCTATCCATGGGATTTTCCAGGTGAAAATACTGGAGTGGGTTGCCGTTTCCTTCTCCAGGATATCTTCCCAACCCAGGGTTTGAACCTCAGTCTCCTGCATTGCAGCTTGATTCTTCACTGACTGAGGTACCAGAGAAGCCAGTTGACTCAGCACCAATTACTGAGGAACTTATCTTTTTTGTGATTTTTGTATCGTCACCTTTTATACATTGTACCAAATGGATTTTCTCACTTTAGACTCTTTTTGCTGACTCTTGTCTAAATTAACTATTACTTAATATTGCGGCTTTAAAATGGGGCTTCCCAGGTGGTGCTAGTGGTAAAGAATCTGCCTGCCAAAACAGAAGACATAAGAGACACAGGTTTGATCCCTGGGTCAGGAAGATCCCCTGGAGAAGGGCATGGCTACCTACTCCAGTATTCTTGCCTGGAGAATCCCATGGAAAGAGGAGCCTGGTGGGCTACAGTCGGTAGGGTGGCAGAGAGTCAAACACGACTGAAGCAACTTAGCATGCACAGATAGGCGATGGATCATGTCCTTTTTCTCTGTTTCCTATTTCTCAAAATCAACTTAGATAATTTTTGTCAAGATCCAAGACTTTGCCAATTACAGTAATTATTAATTTGTTGGAGAAATTATTTAAGACATTGTTTACCTATTAATTAGCCTATGTATTCCCATTTATTCACTGAACAGATTTTAAAAATCTTGAAACAGTGTTAAATTTTATCAACTCTTTTTGCATGTATTGAAATAATCATATGATATTGATTTGCTAATAGAGTACTGTATTAATACATTGTTCTGAAATGATCCTAATCTTATCAGGACACACTAATATTTTAATTCATAGCTAGGGTTCATTTACTAGTATTTTTCCATATTCATAAGTAAGATTGGTGAGTAATTTTGTTTTCTCCTACTTACATATCTGATTTTTCTATTTAAGTTACATGGGCCTCACAGAATGACTAGGTAGCTTTCTTTTTTTCATTTTTTGGAAGCTTGTTTATTTTTTTAATTTTATCTATTCACTTTTGGCTGTGCTGGGTTTCATTGCTACATGGGCTTTTCTCTAATTGTGATGAGCAAAGGGTACTCTCTAGTTATTGTGCTCAGGCTTCTTATTGCAGTGGCCTCTCTTGTTGCAGACAGGCTCTAGGCACTAGGGCTTAAGTAGTTGAGGTACATGGGCTCAGTAGTTGTGACTCCTGGACTCTAGAGCACAAGGTCAATAACTGTGGCACACAGGCTAAGTTGCTCGGTGGTATGTGGGATCTTCAAGGATCAGGAATTTAACCAGTGTCTCCTGTCATTTTTGTTTACCATTGAACCACCTGGGAAAACTCTAGAACAATTTTTATTAGGTAAAGTTTATGTATTTATTGTTTATTTGAAAGAACATACCTATTTAAGTTTGTGGGTGAGGCAACTTTTCTTTTTCTGTGGGTGAGAAGGGAAAAGAGGAGAAGATGAACAAATTTTTTAATGATATTCTCTTTAAGTTTTCTATTTCTTCTTGATTCAAGTTTACAATGTAAATATTTCAAATGTTCTGTCATTAGATTCTTCTGTAGTTCCTTTTGATTCTTAAATTGCCACTATGACTCTAAATGGAGTCTCCTTTTTTCATTTGCTACTCCTGATTGCTTGGGCTTCTTTAACTTCTCTTAATAGCCTTGATTAAAAGTTTCTATTTTATTTTTCTTTTCAAAAAACAAGCTTTTATTTTCAGCCATTTTTTGCTTCCCTGTTTACTATCTTATTAATTTTTTGTTCTTACAATTATAACTTCTGTCTTTCACCTATTAAATATATAACCTTTACTTTTTACCCTTTCCTAACCTTCTTAAGCTTTAGCAATACGCGAACCGTGAACTTCCAGATGTTCAGGCTGGATTTAGAAAAGGCAGAGGAACCAGAGATCAAATTGCCAATCCACTGGATCATCAAGAAAACAAGAGAGTTCCACAAAAACATCTACTTCTGCTTTATTGTCTATGCCAAAGCCTTTGACTGTGTGGATCACAATAAACTGTGGAAAATTCTAAAAGAGATGGGAATACCAAACCACCTGACTTGCCTCTTGAGAAATCTGTATGCAGGTCAGGAAGCAACAGTTAGAACTGGACATGGAACAACAGACTGATTCCAAATAGGGAAAGGAGTCCGTCAAGGCTGTATATTGTCACCCTGCTTATTTAACTTATATGCAGAGTACATCATGAGAAACGCTCTGTTGGATGAAGTACAAGCTGGAATGAAGATTGCCGGGAGAAATATCAATAACCTCAGATACACAGGTGACACCACCCTTATGGCAGAAAGTGAAGAGGAACTAAAGAGCCTCTTGATGAAAGTGAAAGAGGAGAGTGAAAAAGTTGGCTTAAAGCTCAACGTTCAGAAAACTAAGATCATGGCATCTGGTCCCATCACTTCATGGGAAATAGATGGGGAAACAGTGGAAACAGTATCAGACTTCATTTTTTTGGGCTACAAAATCACTGCAGATGGTGATTGCAGCCATGAAATTAAAAGATGCTTACTCCTTGGAAGGAAAGTTATGACTAACCTAGACAGCATATTAAAAAGCAGAGACATTACTTTGCCAACAGAGGTCTGTCTAGTCAAAGCTACGGTTTTTCCAGTAGTCATGTATGGATGTGAGAGTTGGACTATAAAGAAAGCTGAGTGCTGAAGAATTGATGCTTTTGAACTGTGGTGTTAGAAAGGACTCTTGAGAGTCCCTTGGACTGCAAGGAGATCCAACCAGTCCATCCTAAAGGAAATCCGTCCTGAATATTCACTGGAAGGACTAATGCTGAAGCTGAAACTCCAATACTTTGGCCCCCTGATGCAAAGAGCTGACTCATTTGAAAAGCCCCTGATGCTGGGAAAGATTGAGGGCAGGAGGAGAAGGGGATGACAGAGGATGAGATGGTTGGATTCCATCACCGACTCAATGAACATGAGTTTAAGTAAACTCCGGGAATTGGTGATGGACAGGGAGGCCTAGCATGCTGTGGTCCATGGGGTCGCAAGAGTTGGACACAACAGAGTGACTGAACTGAACTGAACTGAACCTTCTTAAGATTAGCTGTATTTCATATATTGAATATTTTTCTAACTCAAGAATATATTCCAATAAGTGTTCTGATGATTAACCCTCTAACCATGCCTCACACATTTTGATATGTAATTTTTTGCTGCCATTAATTTTTAAATACTTTGAGATTTCCATTGTGTTTTCCTCTTTAACCTAAGTGTTATTTACCATGTGTGTATGTGTGTGTATTTCCATGTATATGATTGTTCTTGTTTTTCTTTACTCCTTTGTTATTGATTTCTTCTTACTGATTCGTTATCAGGTTTCCCTTGTGGCTCGGATGGTAAAGCATCTGCCTACAATGCGGGAGACCCGGTTCAATCCCTGGGCTGAGAAGATCTCCTGGAGAAGGAAATGGCAACCAACTCCAGTATTCTTGCCTGGAAAATCCCATGGACAGAGGAACCTGGTAAGCTATAGTCCATGGGGTCGCAGAGTCAGACACGACTGAGCGACTTCACTTTTTTAATACCAAGTGCTTTTTTTTTTTGAATTGAGACTTCCCCTAAGACTTATGCTGATTGATTTTTTTAATCCATTTCATATGTGCTAGAAAAAATATACAATGTCCATTTCTTGAATGTAGAGTTTGACAGATAAGTAGATCTTTGGAGGTAAACAGAGAGCTAATAATGCTTTGACTACATTGCTTGGTTTTTATATAGCCTTGATAATATTTTTGCTCAATAAACACATGGAGAATATTTTAAAGTTTCTCACTCTAATTATGGATTTGTTGATTTTTTTCTTATAATCCTACCAATTTTAAGTCCTATAATTATATATTGTTAGAGTATCACAGTTTTTAATATTTGAATAATAAATAAAGTGTATGCATTGGTGAATATTTTATTATTATGAAGATACTCATCCTTGTTAGAGCTTTGGTTTTAAGTTCTAGTTAGTGATTTCATTATTTAGTAGTATTCTACCAGCTTTCTTTTTATTAACATAATCAGTGTGTATCATTTTTATTCCTATTTCACTTTATATCCTTTTATTTCTGTATTGTTTGGCTTTATTTGTGTCTCTCAAAAAAAGCATTTAATATAGATATTTTAAAATATATTCTGATAGGTTATGTATTTTAATACATGAGTGGATTACTGATTTTGACTTATATTTGGCATGTTATTTTTTTCTTTTTTATTTTCCTGGGTTCTTTTCCTTTTTTTTTAAAATACTTTCTGCTATAATGATAAAGTTCTTCTTAATCCTTTTTGTATGTTTTGCTTGTATGAATTCATCAATTGTACTTCTATTATTTTAGTAGTTACATGTTTTAGATATACATTTAGATATAGAGTTACCATGTAACAAATTCTATGTCTCTGCCTTTATTTTTTGTTTATTTTTATCAATGTCTATTTTTTATCATCTAGTGTTTGTAGGTAACAGGCAAAGTCAGAGGAGTGGAACTGGCCTGTGTCACTTAGCAACACATCAACCCACTTTCAACAGATGGGCTTCCCGAGGTGGAGCCTATACGTTTTAAACTTCAGATTTTTCTAACAAATTTAAAGTAACTTAGTATCTTTCCTCCTCTCAAACATGACCTCATATATATGATTTCTATCTAGAGGTTTAGTTTCAGTTTTTTTAAAAAAAGAAACAATAAAAATCCAACAAAAATTACTTATTTTTAATCAAATGTACCACACATTCTCCTCACAATCACTTCTTGCATCCTGTTCCTTCCATCCAGATACACTTTTCTGTTTGCTAAAGTGAATGCTCCAGACTTCCTTCAGCCAAAGTGTATGGGTGAAAAATTCCATTAGCTGTTTATGTGCTAAAAATGTTTCCTAGTATCCTTACTCTTGAGTAATAGTTTAGGATACATGTTACAGTAAGTTTGGTGTCTTTTTCTTCTGCAGTTTGAAGCTATTGCCTCACTGTCTTCTGTGCCCTATTGCTTCTCAAGAAATGCCTGCTCTCATTCTAATTATCAGATAATTTGCTTTTCTCCCAGGGAAGTTTTAAGATTTTCTTTTTAGGTATGATATTTTATAAGTAAAATACGTTTGTCAAGAAACAGAACTTTTCATTTTTATCCTTCTTAACTATCTGCATTTTGTAAATGAGGATTGATACTTCAGTCTGGAGATTTCTAAGTTATTATCTCTTTAAATATTGTTATTTTCTTTTCTGAAAATTTTATGGAAAAAACCATAAAAGTCAGACCATTCTCCAAGTCTGTTATAATGCTGACATCAGAGTTTCTCTTCTTTATCTTTCTTTTACATGCTCCAGATCATATCCTCAGTGCTCCTTATTAATGCTTTCTTCAGCTCTTCCAACATGATGCCCATCCAGTTTACTCAGGTTTTTTTGTTTTTTTATTGTCATATAATTTTAAAGGCTACATTTTTTTCTTTTCTAAGATTTCTCTTCAGTACTGTTTAATAGCCACACAAATTTTATTCTTAACCTTCATTTCAGTATTATAATTGTTTTTTTTCCTTCATTCATGCATTCCAAGATCTTAAATGTACATATTTAAGTCTTTTTCAGATTACTCAAAAATAATTAGGTTACTAGATTGTTTGTTTGATGATTGTCTTTCATATTGATTTTTTTTCTTTGTATGTTTTGAAATTTTATTGTGCTTTCTTCAATGTGCCTTTCCTGGTTTCTTTTTTTGGTTTTGTTTAAGTTTTTCTTCTTCACCTTTCCATGTGTGACTGTTTTACAGTTGTCTCTACCTGCCATGTTTTTTATTGGCAACCAAAACTCTCAAAATGCAAGGATATTATGGATACCTCACTAAGCTAGTTGGGGCTTGGCCCAGCTTTGGTGGAACAACTATTTGTGCTTCCTTCTAATCCTCCAGGCAAAAACTTGATGTTTGCTTCTGACTGTGGATGCCCTGACCTAACTTTTTTTTCACTCACTGAACCCAGCTGTGTTTTCCCATCCATTCTGACCCTCAGGAAATGAATCCATGACCACTTCTGCTCGTTTGTCATCCTGGAACTCAGTAGGCCTGTGGATTAAACTGCACTTACTGGTTTGTGTTTTTATTCTGTTTCTGATATTTAGAGATGTGTGTCTTACTTTTGGTTGTAGCTATGTTTTTAGAAAATATATGTGATGTATCATCCATCTTTGCTGTGGTTTTTGGAGGAAGAACGGGGGAATATTTTACATAAACTGCCAATGCCAACTAAACAACATAAACTGTCAGCATTGAACACCAATCTCACTGAACAGAATTGTAGGCAACTTTATATGAACAAATTCCATCAGAAGCAGTCTAATCTGAATATGAGCTTTACATGAAAGTAGTAAAGCATCAGTCCTTCTGTCACAGTTATAGTTCTGGGTACCACTTGTTAAACTGGGGAGGATCACTTATGCAACATGATTGCAGAGTATTGAAATCAGTTTCTTTAATCCACTTGTACCTTGATGTCTAAAATTTTGGGAAGTGTTTTAAGCATGTGCCATAATATTACAATTAGTCTTTTCTCCTGGTAAAATATACATCTCTTTGTGTTAGATAGGAATTTAAACCTTGTGTGTGTTAGTCAACTCAGTTGTGTCTGACTCTTTGTGGCCCCACGGACTGTAGCTCTTCTGTCCATGGAATCTTCCATGCAAGAATGCTAGAGTGGGTTGCAATTTTCTCTGCGATGGTATCTTCCCAACCCAGGAATTGAACCTGTGTCTCCTGCTTTTCACTTTCATGCATTGGAGAAGGAAATGGCAACCCACTCCAGTGTTCTTGCTTGGAGAATCCCAGGGACGGGGCAGCCTGGTGGGCTGCCATCTATGGGGTCGCACAGAGTTAGACACGACTGAAGGGACTTAGCAGCAGCAGCAGCAGCTCCTGCTTGCCAGGTGAACTCTTTACCATTGAGCTACCTGTGAGGTCCCTTACGTGCATGCTAAGTTGCTTCAGTGGTGTCCAGCTCTTTGTGACCCCATGGACCATAGCCCCTCAGGCTTCTCTGTCCATGGGATTCTCCAGGCAAGAATACTGGGTTGCTGTTCCCTTCTCCAGAGGATCTTCCCAATGTAGGGATTGAACCTGGATCTCCCACAGTGCAGGCAGATTCTTTACTGTCTGACTCACCATTTCCCATAATTTAAGCATCACAGGTCGTTTATGTCCTACCACCTAATTGTGAATCAGTTTGTCAAATTCTTTCATGAGATCAAGTTTTAATTAGAAGGACAGAGAATATGAGGACATATTCTGTCTAGAGTGTAGATCTGGATGATAAGCTCTGTTGTTTGGAAGAATGTGGTCTTGAAGTCAGTAAATAGGAGGTGCTGCTGCTGATAGCTGTGTGATCTTGGAGAGATTTTCAACTTCTGTGAAGTTCAGTTTTCTTTGTCTCTAAAATGGAATCTTTGTGACAATTACATGAGCTGATATATGTAGTAGCACTGGGCACAGAGTTGGTACTCAACAAGTTAGCTGAAAGATAGTTAAAAAAAAAAAAAAAAACAGGAAAGTAAAACCTGAATCTCCAAAAAGGTTTCCAAAGTCATTTACATAGTTTCATCTTTGTTGGTCACAAATTCTATAAAGTTCATCTGCATAAATAATTTAGCTCATATCTCTGCAAAATTAAGCATTTGGTTATTAATTGGGGGGATATACTTTAGGTGTGAAGATCTTATAATCATGGCTTCAGAGAAAAGCATTCAAATCAGATAGGCTTCAATTAACAACTGAAGTCAAATAGTCTGAACCAATTTGTTGTCATCACACATTTATTATTTTCATTGACAATTTTCAGTGAAGACTGTGAACTAACACATCTGCAAAGAGAGAAACAAATCACTTTGTAGAATGGCTTACCAGGCAACAAAGGGCAACTGAGTTTGTTGCTCGCTAGAGGTGTTTGCTTTTATTAGTCCTGAGAGAAATATAATGCCCAGGACACTGTCATTGAACTAAATCTTAAATTACACATACAGATTATTTAAGTCCACAGATTAGCCCCAAGACCCAGAATACTCTTATGAAAATCTCACAGTTATTTCCATGGCATCAAAACTGAGCCCAAAGGACGGTAATAACCATAATTTATATTTTCCAAGTTCTTGCAGTTTTCCGAAACACTTTTATAGACATTGTCTGACTTGAGCCTCACAATAAATGAATAAAGTAGAAATTACAACCTCTAGTACACAGATAGGGAAACTGAGGTTAAGAGAGGTGAAATGATTTTCTCAAGTAATTTGAGGCTCATTCAACTGTGGCATAGTTGGCAGAGTTCCAGTGTCAAGTACAGTGTCATCCACACTGTGGGTGTCTCCATTTTTATTGCAGGCTATGAGTAAGATTTGCTGAACTGAGAGTTATACAGTATATTCAAAGTCATATTCTCAAGATTTTTTAGAACATGTTATAGACTACAATTAAAATGCATGTTTTGGCATATAATGAAAACCAAAGATTTCTAAATCCCTGTCTGCTGTGAAACTGTTTTACCTTTTTAATTTTAGAGCTTCCTAGCACTTTGCAACATGTTGAATAGCTAACTCCAAACCAGTAATGAAAGCAATTTGTAAATGTAATCTTGTATGATACCACAAAACCAAGCAACAAGAAAGAAAAGACTCCTCCTTACTGTTAGTAAGTGTAACATGTCCTGATATGTCCAGAATTAACTTATGAAACATCAGATACTGAACTCAAATAACTACACCAAAGGCTTAAGCACATGGCTTGCCTTAGCAACAAGTTCAGATTCTTTTGGTTAAGACATTGCACTTGTATGTCAGCATTTTTTAGATATAACTTAGTTCCTCTTAAGAAAAGGGACTTTTGTAATATTTATAGCAGTATGTATCTCTATGACTTTATTTTAGCTCTCCAGTGGGTTTCAAAAATTATTTGTTTGATTTTAAATGAGGTGCTCCCATCTGAAGAATAGTAAAAATCACTTCTGTCTCTATCACCCTTTCCCTATTATCTGAATTACTCACCTTGGCCTTATTCACCTACATTTCTTTCTACTGTGTGATGATATGTGTCAATGTTAGTCTGAGAAAAATATGCCTGGTACACTCTAAAAATATAAGTCCACCCCTCCACCTGGCCATGAACCTCCCCACACCCATCCACCAACAATCAAGCAGAAAAATAACAAAGCAAACTGCTATTTCCTTTTTCAGCTAACTCAGTTATGTCACCTAGGGAAAAGACTATTACCTGCATCACATTTTAAGTAAGACTGCATTATGATTTTCATAGACCTTAGGCAGGTTTGTCTTCTGGGGCTCTTTTATTCATAAAAATATATTTTAAATGTTATTTTATGGCTGTTGGTATGCTGCTGCTGCTGCTGCTAAGTCGCTTCAGTCGTGTCCAACTCTGTGCGACCCCATAGACGGCAGCCAATCAGGTTCCTCTGTCCATGGGATTCTCCAGGTGAGAATGCTGCCATTTCCTTCTCCAGGCTGTTGGTATAAAGATGCCTATATTGATATGATATAATGAAACACTGTATACCTACAAGTGTATGTTTTTCTTCTGATTTTAAAATAAATTATTTTTGTGATCATCTGTGAATCCTAGGCACTAATGAATCAGTCAACCCTGACTTCAAGGCCACGTAATCCTAGGAAAGCCTCATATTTAGAAAAAAAAATGAATGTAAGAAAGTTTTCCCTGAAAACCTCTATTAATATTGACACTCTTCTTAATGTTCATGTTATATGAAAAGTGTCTGCAGCTTCTTCAGCTTCCAAGAAGTTGGCATCTCATGCCAGTGAAATAAAGATCAAAAATAATTAATTTGACTAATTTCACCACAAGAATTAGCCTAACATATATTGAGAGCTTATAACATTCTGAGACTACACTAGTGCCTCTATTCATCATTGCCTTTAATCTTATTACTGCAAGAAATAGATGTTATTATTACTTCTACAACCAGAGATCAGAAGAACAAAGTAATAGATCTGGTGTCCTACAGGAAGTAGATGGTAGAGGCAAGATCTAAACTAATATTTGAGCCTTGATCACAATATTTACCCTAGTCGGTCTTCAATATGTTGTTTTTATGATTATAATGTGTTAGCATTACTATTACAGTGTAATGTACAAATTCTTCCCTTAATATTCGTTGCTAAAATGGGAAAAGATAATCCATTTCCACTGTTTTATACCGTAAAGAAGAACCAGGCTATCTATTTTAGCCTTCTTTTAATCCATCCTCCTCCCTACACACATACACATAGATTTGTGTGTGAACCTTGCACATCACACCCCCCGGACATGTATTTTGTAGGAATCTTCATAAAATATTTAGTCTCTCCTTCTTTTATTTTTAGTTCAACAAATGTTTTCAGTTCAGTTTCTAGACCCTATAGTGCTATGCTTAGTTACTCGGTCATGTCCAAAACTTTGCAACCCAATGGACTGTAGCCCACCAGCCTGCTCTGACCATGGGGATTCTTCAGGGGAGAATACTGGAGTGGGTTGCCCTGCCCTCCTCCAAGGGATCTTCCTGACGCTATAGTAGGCACAAATAATGTAAATGTGAGAACAGCATACCAGGAAAAATGAATCTTCTTAATAAACAGTAACAGTTTCTTCTTAATGAAAAGTAGACTTCTTTCATTATTTCGACTAAGGGGTCACATCCGGTCTCAACTCTGCTGATATCCACACTCTTTAGCTCCAGGCAACCTCTATTCAGCTAAAAATGATGTGTATTAAGAGGATTGCATATTACTTGCTAATATGAAAAGAGATGATAATGCAAGTGGGCAGATTGGTAAGCGTGGCGGATGAAGAACTGTCACCAGCTAGTGGCCTGAGTTTTACTCTAACTCTTTAGACTAGATGATGTCCTTCCCAACCGCATCAAAAAGAAGCACTGTGGGCAGCCTTGATACCTAACATGCAGTCAGCTCTGCCTAAACTTCTGTTCTTATTCACAATCATTTTGTTGCTCCAATTCATATGCATTTTTGTCTTAGAGGATATTACTATGCTTAAGAGGTTTTTAGCAACATCACTTAACTTTGGAAGGTGGAAAATGGTCAAATACTTGTCATTTTGCTAATGTTCAACATGTAAATCTTAGACATATTTAAACAGACCAGGGGTAAATTCAGATTGTATTCATTAAATGCTTTGAATATGTATTAAAGGATAGAGTTGTGCATTAAGCATCTAAATTGATCTGTGAAGCTGTTTTACTATATAGAATTCTTCCCTGAACAAATAGTGCTGGTACACAGACGTCACTATCCTAGGGTGTGTTAAGGCAACTGAAAAGCAACACTATGCCAATTGTACGCATTTCCTCTTTCTATTCGTGCCCATGCAGGTGGGGGCATCCTGCCTTTGGAGCAGGGAAGTCCTAAGTTAAAATAAAAACTGTGTGCAAGCAACTACAGTATTCTACACAAGGAATAACTAAGTATTGTCTAGCTTCTACAGACTCATTTCCTCTCTGAGCCATTTGTAGAATTTCTTCCATAATCAGATTTATTTTAAGACTTTCCAACTATAAATTGGAGTAAAACTTAATAGGGAATGGACTGGAAAAATTAGAATACGAGGAGACTGCAGTGGTTTTCCAAACTGTAAATCCCTTTGTGCTGAATGATTTGACTGTATCTTGAGGCCTGGGCTGAAAAACCTGTGGTTTACCCTTTTAGAAGGTCTAATCTGAAAGGCAGGGCTACTGCCCTGTATTCTCTAAAGAAATAGACAGCCTCAGGGGCCACTTTGAAGAGTACCCTCAGCACAGGATGTGCTTTATGGTCAGTCTTGCCATCTTCTTTCGTAATTGATAATTGAGATCCAATCATCTTGATAATTCTGGATTCTTATCCTACCTGGCTGACTATAAAAGCTCATATTTTGTAATACATAAGTATATTGAAATTAACTGGACTCAGGATGAAACCATACTATAAATGCTACTAGATACATAGATTTTACCAAGGTAACTAAGCATTTGAATGGGCTTCCCTGATGGCTCAGCAGTAAAGAATCCACCTGCAGTGCAGGAAATGCAGGTTTGACTCCTGGGTCTGGAAGGTCACCTGAAGGATGAAATGGCTGCCCATTCTAGTAGTCTTGCCTGGAAAATCTCATGGACAGAGCCCAGCAATCTACAGTCCAAAGGGTCACACAGAGTCAGACACGACTGAGCACTCACTCACAGGCATTTGAAAATGTATGTGTGAGTAGAGTGTTGAATTTTTAGCCATCGTGTGCAGTGTGGCCTGTGTGTGATGCACTGTGCTATTAGTTTATCTGCAATCTTCAGACTATTGCTTAAGTTTATACATCAAGAAAGTTGCTGAGCTAGACCCCTTGTTACTGCAAAAAAGAAGATGGAGAAGAAAATTGGATTTGAGAAAGCATGAAGCACAAATCAGGGCAAAACAAACAAAAAAAACAACAAGAAAGAAAACCAGAAAAATAAGGTGAGAAAAAATTATGTAAATTATTATCAAGAAGAGATCACATTTCAAAAGAATTCTTAATCCAAGAAAGTCATCAGACTCCCTTCCCTCTTGTTCCTCCTTTTGATTCATGTCCCCAACTTCCTCTGTCCTACGCAATGTTTTAGGATCTGTCCAGAAATCCTGTGACTGCCCAAAACTTTTTTGGTCAGAATTCAGCTTTCCCTCCTCTGCTCTCATGATGGACTTGTGAATTGCTTGTGACACGGTGATTTATGTATGCTTTTCTTTCTCCACTAAATGGAAATGAAAGAGTTATGCCACTGTGGCAAAAATATATATATATTTTGAGCACAAAAATTATTTTGAGTTCCTGAAATTTCCCATCAGCCTAAAGGTAGAACCTCCCCATGGGGAGAAATCGCCTGCTTGGGAGCTATCAAGAAATTTGACTCTTATCACTAGAGAGGAGCAATCCCCATATCACACCTAAAAAGATATTGTCACAAAACTGTATCTCCAATCTATTCTCCTAAGGGCCCATTTATCTTCCCTTAAAGTCATTTATTTCCCCATAAATGTCCTTATTCATCTCTTCTTCTCCTATTAAGATTCATGCCCCAAATTCTAAATACCTCCTTGAGTTACATTTTTCTGTGAATTCTCATTTGTCTTTTCTCTTGCTATTCTGTCTTTTGTCAGTTTAATTTGCAAGCACTCAAGATATAAACATAAGAGGATAGAAGAAAAGATTTTCCTCCCTGACAAAAGCCATCTCTGTTGTCCCTTAGTGCCAAGGTCATGGTAGATGCCCAAAACAGTTTTGCTGAAGTGAAATCAACTTAAATGTACTGAATTGAAATATATACTAAATTAGTGACTGAGTATTCACAAGCCTGTGAAAAGAAAAAGTACAACCTGCACTTAAGAGGGAATTGAATCAAATGATTTTTTTTAAAAAAGACTTTATACCAGACTAATGAGAGTTTCATTAATGGCTGAGCCTGAAGTAAATACGAATTAAAAAGAGTTGTGCGAGCATGCTAAGTCACTTCAGTTGTGTCTAACACTTTGCAACCCAATGGAATGTACCCAGCCAGGCTCCTCTGTTGGCCAGGCAAGAATACTGAAGTGGGTTTCTATGCCTTCCTCGAAAGGATCTTTCTGACCCAGGGATTGAACCCGTGTCTCTTCTGTCTTTCACATTAGCAGGTGAGTTCTTTACCACTAGCATCACCTGGGAAGCATTATAGGATGATAAATCAAGAATCTAACTTATAGATTGACCTTTGCCAAACTAGACTAAAATTTGCACTGGCCTTGTCATCGTGTATTTATATATTCTTTGTATTTTTATGTTCATGCAGTGTGGTAGTTTTGCATGATGACCAACTAGGTAAGGCTAGTTTGCTGACAGGATAGTAGGTAAGAATCTCAGAGTCACCGTCTTTTGAGGAGAACTCATTCATATACTAGGAGAAATCAGAAATTTGTCATTCGGAAAATCACAGTGAACTCAGCAGCAGAGTCTTCAGGCAGGGAGTTGCTTTTTCTCATCATTCAGGCTTAGGTTCTGATGTTGATTTTGTTAACTCTTTGAAAACAGTTTCAGATCTTGACCACAAACTCTTGATTCACTGCCATATGAGCTTAACCCTTTCCTGTACTTCCTGAATCTAATGACTGAAGATTAAAAGGTTTAAAGACCATCAACACTGAGGTTACTGAGATGTGGAACCATCCTCAAGGCTCAGAGAAGATAACGTGGAGAGGTTTCCAGGATGAGAGGGAACTACAAGCCAGGATAAAACACCTCTCAGATTTGTGTTCCTCACAGGAGGTCTAAGCCAAAAGGTATTAAAAGTGCAAAAGCTTTTTGATCTGGTACTTATGTACCTTTCATCACTACAGATGTTAATCTCGCTAATTTCATCACAGCATCTAGCCCTTTTCATGGTGAGATAATAAAGAGCATGCATAATGGGAGAATAAATGCTTTTTTCCCCAGTGGAGCAAGCTAATGGCAGTAAGCAGCATATCGATTCTAAAGGGAATGGGACATAGTGTTTGGGACACATCCATTTTGAAATAGCAGACAAGCAAGTGATTTTAATAATTTCAACAAACTTTGCTCCTGCTTTCTCTCCCTTGCATTTCTCCTCCTTGCATCTCTGGGTTAGCTTTAGGAGAACCCCACGGCTAGACGGGCCTCCCCTCCGCTTCACCCAGCCAGACGGATTCAAGTCTCATACCATCCACCCTCCTCTGTCTTCCTCCACAAAGCCATTCTTGGCCCTTTTTACCTAGTTAACTCTCTCCTATTTACTTTATCAGTTGTTTTAGGATGTGAATATTCTGCTTTATCCCATTTTCTAATTACTCCCTTTGTGTGTCTTTTTTTCCAAAATATTAGTGCATTAATAGCAGGAAGTATATAGGCAAAACATCCAGGTAGTCCTATATATCTTGATACGAGTAGAAATAAAAACTTACCTGTCAGTATAAAATCCAATGTAGTCTAATTCTCCTAATTTTTAAAGAATTATGGGTGAATTCTTACATAATATGTATACCTTGGGCTTCCCTGGTGGTTCAGACGGTAAAGAATTCACCTGCAATGTGGATCAAACTGATCCCTGGGTTGGGAAGATCCCCTGGAGGAGGCATGGCAACCCACTCCAGTATTCTGGCATGGAGAATTCCCAGGAACACAGGAGTCTGGCACACTTCGGTTCATGCAATCACAAAGAGTTGGATATGACTGAGGGACTAAGCACAGCACAGCACATCTACTATCCTATTTTTTATTATAATAATGATTAATCACCTTAGGAGAGCCCCACATACACACCATTTACTACTTTCTGTGCCTGAAATACTTCCCCTGCCCAGCTCTTCTCTATTATTACTGTCACTACTACTATCATTACTATTACAACCATCACCACCACCAAGGCCACCACTACTATTACTGCTAAGACTTGTCTTTAAGGTGTCAGCCTTATCCAGTGTCCCAGACAGGGTGAGTCCTCAAAACCAGTGCTTTCCTACCAGCCTAACATGAGCTATTAATAAACTCAGGTATTAACTTCCTCCACCCTCTGTTGATCTCATCTGCTAATCATGTACCATCATATACTATCACATGGAATTGTGTGCCTTGACAGGAGAAATGCTCTGAACCCTGCTCTAACCACCACCGTCACTCTCTCTTTCTGGTACAGATCATAATTATCCCTGTGGTTCTTTAATGCCAGGCAAGAAATAACATGAAGACAGGGATTCATCTCCTTGCACAGTGCAGATCACCATGCTTAGCAGTGTTTGGCACACAGCAAATATCAGTACATATTTGTTGAAGGACTACATAAATTGGCCATGTCTGCTATCCTTCTCATAGCCACTGTAAAGATGATGGGAATTGTTTTGGGTTCTATCCCCTTTTCTGGAGAGTTTTGAATGACAGAATCAGAAAAGTAGATCTGATGGTTCTCTGAGGGCAGGATTTCAGAAACAGCTGGGTTGTCAAGAAAGACAAAGAATCATAAGAGATAAGTAGATACTGAAAAGATGTGAGAAAGCATTAAATTAAGCACTGGTCAATAACAATGTTGTGCTTAGCTTGTCATAATAGGTGACAGAGTAAGATTGCTGGTTTGGGGGTGGGTGAGAGAGAGGAGGTGAATTTTAAACAAAGGAAACAGAGACACAGAAAATGTACATTAAGTTTCTCAATACTGCAGTGGAGATCTAATTTTATATATATATAGCTAGAGAGAGAGAGGAAAAAAATATAATTTACATACTATAAAAATTCATCCTTTCAGTTCAAGCACCACACAATCATAATAGACATTTCCATCACCTCCAAAATTTCCCTCAGTCCTCTTTCTCAATATCCTTCCTCCATCCCCATTGATTTGCTTTCTGTCACCATTGCTTTGACTTCCCCAGAATGTCATATAAATGGAATCAAACAATATGTGGGCTTTTGAGCATGACTCACTTCACTTAGGATAATGCATTTGAGATTCATCTATGCTGTTGTGTGTGTTGGTAGTTCATTTTCTTTTACTTTGTTTTATTTTGATGAGTACTATTTTATTGTGTGGATATACGACAGTTTGTTCACCCACTGATGGACCTTTGGGTTATTTTCAGTGTGACTATTATGAGTAAAGCTACTAGAAAAATTTGTGACCAGGATTTTTAGGGAAGGTGTTTTCATTTGCATTGGGTAAATATCTAGGAGTGGGATTGCTGGATCATAGGGTAAGTGTTATGTTTACCTACACAAGAAATTGCCACTCTATTTTCTGAAATTCTACCTAAATTTTAGTTTCCTAAATTGCTAATATCCTATCTTTGTGGATAACCATTTGTAAGGCTAAGGTCTTGCAGATGGCACATGACTGTTGTAAGAAAAAAATAAGATGCATAGATTTGATGGGAAAGGAAAACGTAGACTACACATGAAAGCATATGTTTGAAGTATCTATCTTCTGATCTGGCCTTACGGTCTATACTTTGAAGACATGTCAGGGTAAAATCAAGGTGGGACGATGCTGTCTGTCAGCTCCATTTGGAAGCACCCATTGCCCCACTCCTGGATCCACTTCTCATATTATATACATACCTCCTAGCTCCATATACCAGTCTGACTCTGGGTTCTATCAAAGGGATTGAGAATGTAATTCTAAAAACTTGATGGATGCCAAGAAAAAGCAATCATGGCTATCTGTTGACAGTATTAACAGTGTCCTGGAGGCTCTTTGCGGGGACGGGGTGGGAGGAGGCTAAGAAAGAAAGTCTTACTCAAAATACATTTTTTTTTCCCCTTCTGGCACATTTCCTGAATCCAGCTGGAACTGGAGAAGCATGTGCCAGAATGCAATTTAGAAAAGTGTTCGTGTTTGTGAGTGTTTCAGCTCTGACTGGAACCAGAAAGTAGCCGAAGTCTGAACTGTGAATGAGTTTCCCCCCACCCCTAGCCTTCCCAATCAGCTTGACAGTATTATTTGCTCAGTGTTATTGTCATCCAACACTCTAGCTCCAGCTCTCCTAATATAGGCTTTCAGAAAAGTGGGGTCTACTTACATTAATTCTAAGATTAGTGAAAACTGCAGTAGAGAATGAAAAATACTTCTCTGCTTCTGGTTGCTGACACTATCAGAACTTCATATGAAATTTATAAGGCAAATGCCTTCAGGAAGAGGAGAAAAGGATTTAAGGAACCGATGAATCCTGTCCCTGGGGATCTGGAAGCCCTGAATTGGTTTACAGTTCTTCCTATGACTTGAGAGAGTGAATGAGCCTCTGACCACATGTCAGGTTTTTAAAATGGCAGGGGCTATATAGGGCTCGGATTATTCAGTGATGATAGAGTCCTTTAAAATAACTTTGCACATAGTGAAAATAGCACTCTTGACGAGGAGCTCTTCACGAACACTGATTGAGAGTCATACTTTAGTCACCACACATGACCTATCGTTTATGACTTGCAGAGCACAGCTGTTTGTGAGTGATCTCTGATGAATTGTCTTAATAGGAGAAGTTGAGCAAGAAACTTACAGGCTTATTGCTCATTAATTCCTTCTTCAAACTCTGTAAGAGATGCAAGAAACTGCCCAGAATTTAGTACTCACAGACTAGCAGTCATAGACCTTAGGAAAAACGGATAAGCACAGAGAAATGAAGCCATTTAGAGTCTGTCAGAGAACAGTGAATTTCAAAAACAACCCTTCTGTTTCATTAAAAATTTATTTATTCAAGTTTAATGTACTTTGAAATGATTTGCATTTTATAAAGAACAGAATATATTTTCATAATATTTTATCACGGAAACACTAACCCAGAAAGGTTACTTATACACCGTGACAATGTCAGTTGGGTTATGCCCTAAATTTGACATGCTAGAGTATTAAATTCATGTCCCATAAATTACTCATGATAACCTCTTACCTTTATAATATAACGTGGCTTTTGATCAAAGTCCTCTTGAAATACACCTTGCACTTCAAATTCATTTAATCTGAATATACACAGTCTTAATTCCTATCAAAGAAATACGTGTAATAGTTTACTGAAAGTGCACATAGTGAGAAAGATAAAGTAAATTTTTGCTTCTATAATAATCTTAAATGCTAAAGGATCTGTCATGCAAAATCTTGGCTTACAGAATTACAGTTCCAGCTTTCTGACAAGGAACTTTTGTTAGCAAATCACATTGTATTTTTCTAAAATATTTTATAGTCCATTAAAGTAGTTATAACATGTTAGACTATTGTGGGAATTTAAATAGCATTTAATCCAGTGGTCTGTAAACTCTGGTTCATGGTCCCGTCACCTGTTTTTGTAAATAAAGTTTCGTTGGAACCCGGATGCTTCCATTCACTGAAGCAGTGTGTATGGCTGCTTCCCTGCTGTTGTGACAGAGTTGAGTACTTGCAAAAGAGATCATATGGCCCACAAACTTAGACCAGTTACTATTTGACCTTTAAGAAAAAGTTTCCCAAGCCATAATTGCCTATACTCTACATTTTATTAAAAAAAAAACAACACACAATATAATGAGTATTTTCATTACTCTTTGAGACAAAGGAATTATCATATCAATTAATTTCAAAATATGGAATAAATAACTATCAAATTTCCAAAAATATGATCTGGCTTGCTTTATACTGATATATATGTGAGAAAATCTCCTTCATCCCTTTGTGCTAAAATGAAACAGAACTAATATGTCTGATAAGAAAGGAACATTGACTCTGTGGTCTTTCTCAGAGACTCAAATATAAAAAGCTTAGGGAATCTACAGCAGCTTAGTATTTAATGAATTTAAACATTACATAGAGAATTAAGTTATTGATCAAAAAAGAATAAAGAACTTCAAAAGAAGCTAGGAATGTATAATGAAACATCTCTCCTTCTTTACCATAAAAATTTTCGCTAAGGAGGGCTATAAAATAAATCAACCACACTACTCTCCTTGTAATCTCTTTTTTTCAGTTTAGTAATGACAAAAAAGAAGCATCAGACATTGAAAGGGCATTTAGAATGTACCTCAGTCAAGTTGTCAGCTGACAGCTTTCTTGAAAGGAAACTTAGGACCGTACCGTAAGAAAGCCCATAGAAGCATTTTACTCCTAAAGTCCTAAAATAGCAGGGAGTCTTTATCTTAAGGATGTTTGGAAAGGACTTTTAATGCCAGGTAAAACTGTGATAAAATCATATTACAGTATCATGAATGTTACCCTGGAGTTATATAACATACAACTTGAGCAAACATGTGGCAGTGCTATTTATTAAGTACCAGAATTTAACATTTTTAATGTAAATTTTTGGTAGAAAAAGTATAAATTAACAAAGCAGGAGTAATTACCTATATAAAAGTGCTATAAGAATCACTAAACATTCTGAGTTCTTAAGCATATATTTCAATCCATTAACATTCAGTTTCTAGACACCTGCCTCCATATTTTCATCATAGGTGCCACAATTCTGTTCAACACTTACCTTAGAATCTTCTCTTGCACAATACAAACTATATTTCTAGCTCCAAATATATAACATTTTAAATTAAAGCATTTAAAATCATTAATTTTTTCTTTTAGAATAATTTTATTGAGGTATCATTTATGCACAATGAAATGCATCTATTTTAAGTATCTAGTTTGATGAGTTTTGACAAACATGTATACCTTTGTGACCACCATCACGATCACATTATAAAACATTTGCGTTACCTTAGAAAGTTCCCTCTTGTCCCTTTACAGTTACCACCCAACATCCACAGATAATTCTTGGTCTGCCTTCATTCATCATAGATTAGTTCTGCCTATTCTAGAAATTCACATGAATGGAATAATACTGTGTGTGCATGTGCATGTGTAAGATCTAATTCTTCCACTCAGTTTTTGAGATTTATCCATGTTGTTGCATGTATCAGTATTTTGCTTTGTTGCTGATGTCACTCTGTTGTATAGACATGCCACAATTTGTTTACCTATTCACCTGCTGACAGGTATATGTTTGTTTCTGATTTGGGGCTGATAGGATAATGCAGCTAAGAACATTCATGTAAAATCTCTTTGAGGACATATGTTTTATTTCTTTATTTCAAATTCTTTGTTTGATTTCAGTTTTAAGTTTTGATTTCAGTTTTAAGTTTTCAGCTTAACGTTTTAATGCTCTACTTTTTTCTTCCAGAGAACTGTATTCTCAGTATTCCTTCGCATCTATGTTTCAATTTCTATCAATACTTATTTAAATAATATAGGATTGGTTAGCAGATAGTTGGTGCTGTTCAAAACATCCACAATACATTTGGTCTATGAGACATTTGGTACACAGCAAAAAGGTCTTTGAAATTTGGTCCTGTCCAAATTGTCCATGAGTATATTTGGTTCATGCCAAGTGATCTTGTATAGGACCAAATATCAAGGATCATTTGGTGTAGACCGAATGTCTTATGGATGTTTTGAACAAAACCAAATGTCCTGCAAAGGCTCTATTGAAATCCTCAGAACAAAATTTAAACCTAGGAGACACTGATTGCATGAATGCTTATTTTGAATGAATTATTATTTTTTTTTTTTGCATGAATTCTTTTTTACTTGCCAGGAATCACAAAACAAAAATGAAACTCAGGGGCTTGTGCAAGACCTGAACAGGAAAAGTCTGCCCCAATGTAAGAGAACTGAAACTCTCTGTGCATAATAGAGTCTTGGTGACACATTTTCATGACCTATGTGGTGTGAAATCTTACTTGCAACAATTTTTGGCAGGGAGAGGAGGGAATGTAACCAAGAGATAAAAATCTCTAGTATCAAGATGACTTGAGTTTAAAAGTCTCATACGCTCAAAGACGGCCTAGTTGAGCATGAGTGCTTCTTAAAAACCACAGAGATCCCTAAAACTTAGAACATACCTTATGAGTCAACAACAAAATAAAATACTTAGGAATAAAAGGAATAAACAACAAATGACACTTAAATGTCAAGGCTGTCAAACAGTGAAGGAAATGGGATTTTATTCTATATGTAAGCTAAAAAGTCATCCTGCCACAGTTTCATGGGTTCTGACAGAATACATGAGATTCCTGGGGAGAGATAATGATGTCATTACTCACAGCATTATCAGTGGCCAGAGCATCACCATTTGTCCTGGCTGCCAAAGCCCCAATTCCCATGGGAAAATGTGAAGAAGCCCAGGTCACAACACCTTATTAAAGGTGAGGGATTCTGAGCTTAAAGAATCTAAATATTTTGTCATTGCTGGTAAGCCTGCCTGATAATTACCTTGAAAGGATGTGTTACTTTTATTTTACTAGACAATAAACAAACCTACCTTTTGCATGAGAGAAAGAAGTGGGGGCAGGCTATCTGTATTGTCTATCGGTCAAGACTCTTAGCTACAAAAATATCCTTGAAAAGATAGTCCATAGAGGAGGAGTAGACATCACAAATTCTGAAGATGGATTTGCATGCATCCCTCTAATGAGGAATTGAGGTAATCCATTTGTTGAGAGGGTGCAAGTGCTTGGTTTGTGTGAGCAGTTGTGTTTTTGTGATGAAGGAATAATCTATAAAACTGGAAGTGTGAAGAAAAGGATGATCTTAATATTGTGTTAGGATGGACTAAAGCAGATATTTGTTCACTTTTTATGGGCTTTCCTAGTAGCTCAGTTGGTAAAGAATCTGCCTGCAATGCAGGAGACCCTGGTTTGATTCCTGGTTCAGGAAGATCCCCTGGAGAAGGTATAGACTACCCACTCCAGTATTTTTAGGCTTCCCTGGTTGCTCAGCTGGTAAAGAATCTGCCTGCAATGCAGAAGACCTAGGTTCAATCCTTGGGTTGGGAAGATCCCCTGGAGAAGGGATCAACTACCCACTCCTGTATTCTGGCCTGGAGAATTCCATGGACTGCAAAGAGTTGGGCACAATTGAGTGATTTTCACTTTCACTTTTACTTCCATTGGCTTTTTATGGGGAGAGACAAGTTAACTGTCTCCTACTGTAGAATCTAAAATTGCTGCACACTCATTTTCCCAGGCCCCAGTGCAGAGATAATGGCAAACTCCTTTGGACACACTGATGTTGGAAGTAGTATTTAGTTTTTTATGGGTTAACAGGAGTGTCCAGAGTTACAAAGGTGACATCCAGGGCATGGCATCAGCTACCAATGAACAGGCTGGACATCTGGTGCTTAGTGGTGCAGCTCTGTTACCCTGCTGGCTGGTGGTGTGGTGTGATTTGCTTGGGGTTCTAGCTCTCTTTAATTTTAGGATACAATGTTCTCTAGGCTTCCATATGATTATCAGTATCTCAAAATTGTTTAAATATAAATGGTTTTTACCACTTTAACAGGCCTGAATCAATTTGTGATAGTTGCCTCAGGACCCTGATGAGCATAACAACTTTTTATTCAAAAGATTTTTTCCCAAATGTTATGCTATAAAAATGAAATCACAAAATAATGTATTGGGGTTGTTTTCTAGTATAGACTTTTATTTTCTGTCCAGCGGTACTGATGTGCAGTGTAATAACATTTCTATTCAAGCTCCATTTTGCTTCACAGCAAAGTTCTTCAAAGAGAAATCGATTAATAAGTTCAACTTAGCTTCTCTGTGTCACAGACAAGAATTGTAAATTGTAAAGTCAAATAATTTACTTAGTGTATCTGATAAAACATAAATCTGCTAAAGTTAATCATTAGATTATATTTTGCTAAAAAGAAAAAAAGAAGAGAGAGTCCAGAACAAAAGTAATGCCCTTGCTCTAATATGAAAAATTTGAGAGATCCTTGGAGACTTGCTTCTCCACAATATGCCACTTGATTTTCCTTGGTCAAATCATCTATCTCTACCAGGGTCCTATGAGCGTAAACATGTGGACAGAGTGGATAGCCCCTCCCACTGGAGTTTACCATAATTTCTATGCTGAATCTTTTCTACCATTAGCACTTCCAACACCGTAAGTTCTGCAGGATTGAGAGCCCAAACAATAGGATGGCTGCACTGCAGTCTGGACCTACTCAAAGCCCCAAAGCTAACAGCTCTCCATGCCACCCAGTGTATGGGTTGATAGTGTTGCTAGGCATGGAATATGCTGCCTCAAGAACTCAAAAAAGCTTTTCAGGCTATCTTGTAGTAGGGGGTGCAAGATAATTAGAAGCAATACTTTAGCACAGCCCTGACCACTAGACCTTTTAAACCTTTCCTGAAGTGGCTCTTCTTGCATCTATGTATGATTTATCTCCCACCCTCTGATATGTCTTACCAAGACCATATGCATATCATCCACTTTTACTGATTTCCATCAGTCATCATGATATCAATGTAGTGCCAGTGGTTCTCATAAACAACATTGTATCCTAGGGTGAGAAAGGGATTGTGGCAGAGACTTGTATTACCATTGAAAGTAAAATGAGGTAGGAGCACTAGTCCCTTTCATGTTTTCTTTATTTTACCAGTCTGGCCCCTACAGAAAACAGATGGATCCTGGGAAGTGACTGTAGACTGTAGACTCTCTCTTGCTTAAACATGAAATAAGCATGATCACAGCTATGCCTCCCACACTATGTGCAAAGTCTACCCTAGGGACGAGGGACTTAATGCTGATGCTGTTACAATGGCCAAATATAGAAATTCCAGTTATACACTTAGGAACTAGAGAAGTAACTGTGGAAGGCCCACTGTGAGCCAGACTTTAGTACTTTAGTACTCTACTTATTACCTGAATCCCATTGGCCCACACTCTGAAAGGGTATAGTGATGATGCTTTAAATCTCTGGGTGTCGATGTCAACTCAGACCCTGTGTCAAGTTGTTGTTCAATCGTTAAGTTGTGTCTGACTCCTTGTGACCCAATGAACCGCAGCACACCAGGCTTCCCTGTGTTCAGCTATCTTCCCCAGAGCAGACATGCACCCAGATAAATGGCCATCGGCTCTGTTGGGGAAGGATTGAAGGAATTGCACTCATATGTATTTGCCGTGTCTTGCAAGGTCCTTCCTCCCAGAGACCCAATCAATGGCTTCTAGATTTGAACACTGGCTCAGGTATGCACACGAAGTAAAGGATCATGATTTCGGATTAAGGAGACCACCTCAACCTCATGCTCCTCTGTTCTTGACTTTGATTTATTTGATTTTGGTTTTGGTTATAGATGGTAAGCAATACCCTACACATGTACAGGTTAGAATTCAGGCAAAGATTCAAAATGATTCCTATGCAGACTTGAGGAATTCTTTCTCTAACTCCCTCCTGTATTGTAATGTGGCCTGAAAATTCACGTCACCTGTTCCCCCTGGGTACAGTCTCTGTCTCTTTATTCCCCAGGACCATTCAGCTTTGCTTGAGATCTGGAAAGAGCCTTCTGACAAAACGTTCACCTCTTGTGCATTTTCATTTTCACAGCAACTGCAGATCTCTTCTCCCTGATGCCCAATGTCTGACAGCAGATGTTTCATGAATTTTGGACAGCCTTCTCATGTTTATGATGACAAGTTAAGTCCAAACATGACTGTTCTATGATGGGAAGAGGAAAGTTCTGTCTTTAAACATTGACATGTATTTTAACCATAGAAATAAATTGCTTTTATAATTCAAATGATTTAAAAAGCTAATATTTATCCAATGAGTTTACGACAAGAATATTATAAATCTATATTTTTAAAATTGTCTGTGGTAAACATCTGCCCTAACTCAGCTACCTTATCTGGCTCCTCAGCCAATTCATAGGTCAACAAATAGCCCACATTCACAAATTTCATAGGTCTTCCAAATACATGGAATAGATTGTAGTGTCTCTCCCCAAGTCTTTTTCTTTCAACTGTGTTTATTTGATAAAGTCTTGTCAATCATCTTTATTCCAGGCACAGTACTTACTTGACCCTCTTCGCTACAGGACAGAGTGATTTTCTGAATCCATCTGATACTCAAATGCTTCCTTAGCCTACTGCCAATTTCCCACATCTTGGTTAGCAACCTACAGTTCTTTTCCTTAGTTCCAATTGATTATCTTGAGCACAATTCAAGCTCTTTACCACCCTTCCTACAAAAGAATTCGCTTCCACCTTCAGTAGCAGTGCACTTTGCTGAAATTCTGATATTCTGTAATTCTCACACTCATTCTTGCTTTCAGCCTCTCTTTTCTGGATCTGAGGTCAATTTCCCACCTTGTTCTTAGATAGGACAGTAGAGAGCAGGGTGCATTTAATTTCTGGCTCTGTTACTTTCTCTTTGTTTGAACTTAGGTGGGATATGTAACATTTCCAGGTCTCTGTTCATCTCTAAAAAAATTGTTATTAGTATCTGCCTCAAATGTTTGTTGTGACAATTGAGTTTATATATGTAAAGCCTTTAGAACAATATCTGGAATACAGTAAACACTTTTCCTGCACTGCAGGAGATCACCTGAAATGCAAGAGATGTAGATTTGATCTCTGGGTTGGGAAAATCCCCTGGAGAAGGAGATAGTAACCCATTCCAGTATTCTTGCCTGGAGAGTCCAATGAACAGAGGAGACTGGTGGGCTACAGTCCATGGTTTTGCAAAGAGTTGGACACAACTTAGCGACTGAAAGACCACCAATAAATATTAGCACTATTATTATTTCTCAGAATCATCAACACCGGGCTTCCAAGTATTTGTCACATAAATGCTAAGTCATTATATACGCTGTACCTTTGTGATGAGTTTAGATGTGTTCAGATCCGAGAATTTTAGAAACAAAATTCAGATCCACATGCTTTTAAACTCTTGACTTAGACCCTTGTTGCTGTCTAAAAGGTGAGTGTTTGCAACAAGGTCACTTGCCTCTGTCCCAGACTCTTCCATTCTTAGCTTACTCCTCACTAGTTGCCTGTCAGGTGTCTCCCTGGGACTGGTAACACTTCCCTCATAAGACAAGCTATCCTGAATCAGTAACATTCACAAGGCCACCATGAAGCCAGCCTTTGGCTCCTAAAGTGGAAGCTAAGGCCCCTAAGTGCCAGTTGTGATTGTCTGCACTTTTTAAAAATGATGAGAATAGAGAATAAGAGGTGACAGGCAAAACAAGTACAGACTTGTGTATTTGGTTCTAGAAGAAAAAAGAAACAGGCAAATAATACATCTTGGTCAGAGAATGTTCTGAAAGAATAGAGTGCAGCATACAATAGATGTTTCCATAAACTGAACTGTAATTACACAATCTGCACCTTAGAAAAGAGACCTATTATAGAATTGATGGGATTTAGAGCAAGACTACATAGCTAAAATTTAAAGTCTGTGTACACAAATAAGTAAAATAAATCAATCTTATTAATAAAACAGATATTTATATCCCAGGTATATAGCACTGACTTCTGCTTCAGCTGGAGGAATTATAAGTCAGTAATGCATCTTATAAATCAAGTACATGAACCATTCACCATTTCCTGAGAATATAAATCAGTCATGGTCTCAAAGCAGTTGCATGACTTGGAAAAAACTCCTTGGATGAATAAATCAGTCACTTCCAGATATATGAATAAGTGACATGCCCCATAAATCACATGACTGCATACTCGTGCTTCATCAATCAGAAACATTTATTTATAATTGAAAATTTAAAAACACTTATTGTGAACAATTTACTAAACACCAGTCTCAAATTCCTATAGTACTATAAGATGATGTGTACAACAGATTCAAAGCCTTGCCTGTGCCCAATAGTTTTTTTCACCAAACAGCAAATTGCTAACATTGATTAGAGTTTGCTGGTACTTGTGCTTGTAGTGACATCTCATTGTCTTATATGGAAAATGTAGGTTAGTACAGCTAACTCATCCTCAAGCATATCTTTCAATTATGTCTTTTGAATTATGTGGCTATAAGTGCATCAACTACTGGAAAACTGTTGTTTCTTTTGGAGAATGCTTTTGAAAATAGATAAAGCAATGTAATTGTAATTAAAAATAAATAAAAAGCCTTAACATATATAATCATTGACTACATGCTAATGTCCCATTAGGATACACAAATTTTACTAATATGATCACATTTTGTGTTTGCTTAGCATTTTGTACATTTATAACTTTCACTTACAACTGCTAAGCTCATTATCATAATTTTATAGATAAGGAAAATATGAATGATAATTAAAATCCAAGGTCATGTCCAGCCCAACTAGAATTCAGGCTTGCTGTGTTCTATCTCATATTCTTTCTATTTTACCATATCACCTTCCATACATTTTTCTGCCATTAGAAAGGCATGGGAATTTTTTAATCTTTTTATAAATATGTAAAATCACTAGTTTCAAGCTTAAAATTTACCAAGTTAGCCTTACTTCTATAGGCTTAGTTAGGTGATCTACATTCTGAAACACCAACTGCTAGTATTTAATGGTATAATCATCATAAAATACTTTTTTGTATATCATTGTATATCTGACATGAGCTGAAGCTTGTATTTTACATTTGTAATAATGAATGCCTTTTATGCTGTGAAAGTGAAAGTCACTCAGTCTTGTCGGACTCTGCGACCCCATGGAATATGCAGTCCATGGAATTCTCCAGGCCAGAAAACTGGAGTGGTTAACCTTTTCCTTCTCCAGGGGATCTTACCAACCCAGGAACTGAACCCAGGTCTCCCACACTACAGACAGATTCTTTACCAGCTGAGCCACAAGGGAAGTTGTATAGATTCCTTATATGCAGGCTTGTACATATATGCTTATGCTTATCCTTATCCTTATATGTAATCTCATGCTGTATAGATTCCTTATAGCCATTATAAGCTTAATGGTTTTTGTCATTGTAAAAAGACCATCACTGAATGGTAGAATTTCATATGCCTTCTAACTATAATTCACCTGACTGCACAATCATGAACTACTGATAGCATAAAATCTATTCTAATGTGTCCACACATATTATCTGATGATCAGACACTCTCCAGAAAATGTCAGACCACTCACTAAGTTTATTCCTATGACTTAATATGGGTGAAGGTGCAAATACTTCTACTTTTCATTATCAAACGGGTAGCTTATAAAAAACCAATTGAGTCTAGCAAGGGAATCTGACATTCTACCTTCATAAATAGAATCATATTCAGTGTACACTATAAAAAACACTAATTACAAATCAGTTTTACTTATGGTTTAAGTATTAGTTCAACTTTAAAAGTCAATTTTAATTTCAGATTTTTTTTTTTCATTTGAACTGTTGTTGTAATCATCTTACAAACTGTTTTGGCAGCTGGTTTCCTCCTCATATCAGTTATCTTTTGGAAAAGTTTTGAAAGTGAAAATTGTACTACAGAATTCTCAGTATCAACTCCAAAGTATGGCATTTAGAGTTATACTGTGTTTGAGTTGCTGCTTAGTAATTTGCTAAAGAATAATAACATGTCTGTACAATCTCTGGAGAGACAGATATCACACAGTCATTAAATCTTACTTGGTTAGCATAATTATGTGGGATTCAGCATTATTCCAGTTTATTAACAAAGTGAGTCACTTGAGAACTGAATAGACAATGTGATGTAGGGAAAGATTGCTGGTTGGGAAGGCAAGTAAATTCTATTTCAAGTTCAGGTGGTATTTACATGGTCTTGGGCTTGTCACTAATTCTCATCTGGTTTTAGTTTCCCTGTCACTGACTTGAAGGTTAGATTTCCCCCTTTGTTGTTCTTAAGAAGATTGTGAACAAACATTAATAAAATGGAGTGCTCTGATTTCATCAGATAAGAATACTGTGTAAGTCAAAAAGTGTGTGGTTGAGTCACGACAGGGTTTGGGGATTCAACATCCCATTTGGTGTACTCATTCAGGAGGAAATAATCCAGTTTAACAGTTTAGAATTCATTGTTTTTAGGATCTTTTGGAAAATCATGTTATTGACTTCAAACCTGTCACATGTATAGCTTGGCAGTCCTCTTTTAATTCACATCATTTTTTTCTCAGTAGTGAAAGCATACATCTAGTCTTTATCATTGTTAAGTTAAATTTATTCAGTAAATGCAATTCCCCAATAGTATGATCACTTTTGTGGCACTTGTGTGTAGTTTTTAGATTTGATGAAGTTTGTATAGAATTTCTACCCCAAGCTGAAATGTGTTTGATTGTTGCATTGTGCGATGCATGTAACAGATACTCAACAATTTTAAAAAGTCATCCATTAAACGTAATATTAAGTAGAAGGCTTATTAAACAGTAGTATTTATAGGAACTTTAATATTAATGAGTTCACATTTAGGTGAAATTTCATCAGTCTGTCTTGCTTTAGTGTATCTAGCTATTCTAGCATCTATGGTGAGATTGTATTCCTTAGGTCTCTGTCCCCTCCTTCACTGCCACAAGAAACAGACTATAAAATGATCCTCATTCAGCACCCTGTCTGCACAGCCCTTCCTGTCCATCTGGATGTCAGATGGAAGCAAAGAGACCCATGGCACTTTGAAATAACTGAGGTGGCCTGGGTAGCATTTCATAATCCAGTTATAAAACCAGGTCCTAATATCTACATCTTTGTTTGATCTATGGCTAAGTGGATAATGGAGGCCACATTTTCTTCCACAGTCACACCATTTACACATCTTCTAATTCATTAATCTGGAAGCATTTTGAAATAGCTAGACTAAAATTAAATTTTAGGAAATGCTCTTCACTGTCCAGCAAAGTACATAGCAGAATCATCTTCTTTAAGCCCTTGACCTTTTCCTAACAGAAACATTTCCCTTGCCTATACTGAATCAGCCTATGTTTTCACACTGAATTTGTCATTCTTGGAATACCTGCCCAAGACAAAGGGGAAAAGAGGAAATGGAGAAAAAGAAAAAATAAAAAAGGAAAATCAAGCAAGGCAGCATAGCTCCGAGAAAATCCTTAGGAAAATATAGGAGAAATGAATTAGTCAATATTCTTCAAAATTTGAAAGTTATCTGTTAGATCAGTACAGTTCAGTCACTCAGTTGTGTCCAACTCTTTGTGACCCCATGGACTGCAGCACTCCAGGCTTCACTGTTCATCAACCCCTGGAGCTTGCTCAAACTCATGTCCATTGAATCAGTGATACCATCCAACCACCTCATCCTCTGTCGTCCCCTTCTCCTCCCACCTTCAATCTTTCCCAGCATCAGGGTCTTTTCAAATGAGTCAGTTCTTCGCATCAGGTGGCCAAAGTATTGCAGTTTTAGCTTCAGCATCAGTGTTTCCAATAAATATTCAGGACTTATTTCCTTTAGGATTGACTGGTTTGATCTCCTTGCAGTCCAAGTGACCCTCAAGAATCTTCTCTAACACCACAGTTCAAAAGTATCAATTCTTCTCTGGAGTGAGCAGCACTGTTCCAGTCCTCCTTGTCCCAGGTTTATTACAGGATTGTACCACCTAACAGTTTATCCCTAGTTTGGTAAATGAAGAGTGAGCAAAACTGAAGTATTACATATGGAGAAGACTTTCTAGGGTGGTCTTCTCCCTCTGGCACAATAGGCAATATTCAAAATGTCTACCTAGTACCATGATGACCACCTGACAGTGTGTAAGAGTTGAGTAGCATGGACAAGAAACTAAAAGATTCTTGCACCTTCGAAGAAAAGCTATGACAAACCTAGACAGCGTATTAAAAAGTGGAGAAATCACTTTGCTGACAAAGGTCCATCTAGTCAGAGCCATGTTTTTTCCAGTAGTCATGTATGGACGTGAGAACTGGACCATAAAGAAGATTGAGCACCGAAGACTTGATGCTTTTGAACTCTGGTACTGGAGAAGACTCTTGAGAGTCCCTTGGACAGACAGGAGATCAAACCAGTCAATCCTAAAGGAAATCCTAAAGGAAATCAACCCTGAATATTCATTGGAAGGACTGATGCTGAAGCTGAAGCTTTAATACTTTGGCCACCTGATTCATTGGACAAGACTCTGATGCCAGGAAAGATAGAAGGCAGGAGGAGAAGGGGATGACTGAGGATGAGGTGGTTGGATGGCATCACTGATTCAGTGGACATAAGTTTGAGCAAACTCTGGGAGATTTTGAAGGACAGGGAAGCCTGGCGTACTGCAGTCCATGACAAAGAGTCAAACACGATTGAGTGACTGAACAACAAAAAATTTTAAGACACTGAGATATGAAAAAAAAAAAGACACTGAGATATGGGTTGTATTTTATGGCAGCAGAGCCAATACTATTCTATTACAGATATCAAATTTGTTAAGAATTTAAAGATAATCCTCAGCAAGGATTTCCAATGCTTCAAGCAATTTTTAACATGTATTTACACTAGCTCTTAGACCCTGATTTGATGATAAAGAGATGACATAGACCCATACAATAGTGCTCATTAGATTTATAGAGATGATTTGAATTATTCTCACATAGTAATTTATTGAATGCATTGTAATTTTCAGTAGATCTATTCAGTGGTTCCTGCCATTTGTAAAATATGAGTCAATTACAGGATGAAAAATGTCTACCCCTTATATAATGAAACAGGTTCACTTGTCTCCAGGTGGCTGGTGGGTTTCCTTCAACATACTGCTATATCATGGTCTCCTCACTGTTCTTTCTTAAGGCAATATTTAACACACTACAATGTAAGTAGTCAGATAGAAGCTTCAGTGGGAGGAAATGTTGAGTCCCTGACACTATATCCACTTTGTTCATGAGTCCATTGGGCATGAATTGGAATGGAGGAAGGAACACTAACACCCACAGTGTGGATCGTAGGTCAACCTGTATGACAATGCTTAGAAGAGGGTGCCGCTGATGATCATTTGTGTGGAAAACAAATCATCTTCCATTTTGGTCCCTTTTCAAGAGATCCATTCACATATCTCCTCCTCAAAGCTCATTGTCACAAACTTTATAAACTTCTCTTCATGTCCCTGCTAATTGGGCAAAAGAAATTCACACCACTCATGCATTACCATAGACCTATATTTCTGACCATCTCTCCAATTGCAAAGCTTTCCACTTTGACCTTCCTAACATACATAAATTTTGTTCCTCTCTAATAAAACAGATCAAGTAGAGAATTAATGGACTGCTCATCCATTTCAGTTCTAGAAATGCCAGGTACAATTAGTTACCACCAAAAATAACTGCAGATCAAAGCACTTTTATTACCACCTTGGCTCAGCTGCCTATTAGAATAACTGTTACAATCTTGTCCCTTTTCATTAACTGCTGCTGCTTTGCCTCTGTCACCCAGGGATTTCATAACCCCGTTGATATCAGAGAGTCTGTTTCAATGTCACCACTTCCCATTACCATCCATGGCCTACAGAGAACAGACACTACAGAACTTTGCCTAATGTGTTTATCTCTAATGACGTAATTCTCAATTCTGTGGTGAAAATAGAATTAGGGTGTGATTGAGACTGTTGCCTATAAAAAATAACTCACAGTCTTATTTCCCTAAAACTTTTGATTATTTTTCTACATTATATTCAGAAAATTCTGATACCCTAATTTCATTAATGATAGGTCAATATTGAGTCTAGGTTTTTTTTTTTAATTTTTTTATCTATTTTTTTACTTTACAATATTGTATTGATTTTGCCATACATTGACATGAATCCGCCATGGGTGTACATGTGTTCCCCTTCCAGAACCCCCCTCCCACCTCCCTCCCCATCCCATCCCTCTGGGTCATCCTGGTGCACCAGCCCCAAGCACCCTGTATCATGCATCGAACCTGGACTGGCGATTCGTTTCACATATGATAATTTACATGCTTCAGTGCCAGTCTAGGTTTTAATCAGCTCATGGGAAACCATTTAAAAACATTCTCAGCTGCTCAGACTAGAACTGTAAATCAAGAAATGGTTAAGTAAGCTCTAGTCATATAAACCTACATTAACAATATCAAGCCTATCTTAAAATGATATTTTTGCCATCCTTGTCTTGAATATCAGAGTCTACCCCTCAAATTTTTCTTTTATACATTAACACAATTTTGCGATTATTTTGATATGAAAGCCTTATTTCTCTTGGTTTACTTTACATTGGCTTCCTGGGGCATGTTGAAACCTGACTCCATTTACAGGCCTTGAGGCAAAGAATGGAAGTAGACATACTGAAATGAGAAGAATTGGCATCCCCTTGCAAGATAACAATTTCATGTAAAGCTGTACTGGGTCATCATGTGATTACGAACCAGACACCTGAACCACAGAAGGAGAGGGTGTTTCTCCTGGCACAGGATACAACTTAGAGTTGGGGTGTTCAAGAAACTCCTATTTATCCAGTTCACCAAATGTCACTGCTCAGCAGTCCAAGTCCTCAGTTCCAATCATTGCTTTGTGTTTCACTCAAGAGATCTGGTGTGGCTGTGATTTCTACCTATAGAGCTGTTCAGTTCAGCTTTCTTGATAGAGTGAATATGAGGGATTTTGGCTGATCCAAAAAAAAATGTATATATATGTGTGTGTGTGTGTGTGTATACAGAACACACAGTGAGCTCTCTATTTGGGCAACACACTTGTATGTAGGAGTCCCTCATGGCGTGAGACCATCCAGAGGCTATACCCAGGGACTACTATTCAGAAATAGGAGGGTGAGAGAACTCCAAGGGGAGAAAGAGGTCAGAGAGGTGGGCCTGTGTGTCTAGGTAATGTCATTCAACAGTCCAACAGGGAGTCTGGGTCAGAGAGCTTTGAAAGGCAGCAGTAGCTTGGCATCTTTTATACCTACAGGTCTTATCTATGGCTAACAGATATTGGGTGTAGTTTCATGGGTGTGGAAAGCAGGCAGGCTCTCAATATCTTAACATATGCTTATCTGGGCTATGATTAAAACAAGTGGATATCTAAAATTTTGATATTGCTGCTCATGGATTTTTGAACTAATAGGAGACTACAAACAAATAAACAACATACAGCCAATATACAAAGGCCATCTTTGGCAAAATTGCAAAACACTGAGAAATTAGAAGATTCTTGATTTTTTTATTACCAGAACTCTACTGATATAAGAGATAAGATTTATCATCTTAAGGCAGTCATAGGAATTCCTTGGTTCCCTGATGATATTTTGAGATATTCAAAACTCTGCAATGTATCTAAAATTAGCCATTCCATCCACATAGTCTTTCTATGCTTGACCCAGCATTAAAATAGACTGTACAAACAGTCACTCATTCGGGATAGCTTGTGTTCAGTAGGACTGTATTCTGGTATCAATACAAAAGCTAACTAAATAACTGTTTACCACTGGTTGACACAGCAATATATCTGATTTTCTAATGATAACTGGACCCTGGAATGGAGCCCAAGCAATGATTTGCATTTCTTATTTTTTATATTAAATTTATTTATTTTTAATTGAACAATAATTGCTTTACAATACTATGCTGGTTTCTGCCAAACATCAGCATGAATCAGTCATAGGCATATCTATGTCCTTTCCCTCTTGAACCTTCCTCCCACCTCACACTACATGCCCCCAAGGTTGTTACTGAGCCCCAGTTTGACTTCCCTAAGTCACACAGCAAATTCCCATTGTCTATCTATTTTACATATGGTAATGTATATCTTTCCATGTTACTCTCTCCATACATCCCATCATCTCCTTCCTCCCTTTCTCCTATGTCCATAAGTCTGTTCACAATGTCTGTGTCTCCATTGCTGCCCTGCAAATAGATTCATCAATACCATGTTTCTAGATTTCATATATATGCGTTAATATACGGTATTTGTTTTTCTCTTTCTGACATACTTCACTCTGTATAATAGGATCTAGATCCATCCATCTCATTAGAACTGACTCAAATGCATTCCTTTTTATGGTTGAGTGATATTCCATTGTATGTATGTACCACAGCTTCTTTATCCATTCATCTGTAGATGGACATCTAGGTTGCTTCCATGTCCTAGTTATTGTAAATAATGCCACAATGAACACTGGGGTACATGTATCTTTTTCAATTTTGGTTTTGCCAGGGTACATGCCTAGTGGTGGGATGGCTAGGTCATATGGTGGTCTTATTTCTAGTTTTCTAAAGACTCTCCATTCTGTCTTCCATAGTGGCTATATCAATTTACATTCCCACCAACAGTGCAAGAGGGTTCCCTTTTCTCCACACTCTTTCAAGCACTATTGTTTGTAGATTTTTTGATAATAGCCATTCTGACCAAAGTAAGGTGATATCTCATTGTAGTATTTTTATTTATTTTTTATTGAAAGATAATTACTTTATAGAATTTTGCTGTTTTCTGTCAAACCTCAACATGAATAGGCCATAGGTATACATATATCCACTCCCTTTGAGCCTCCCTCCCATCTCCCTCCTCCTCCCACCCCTCTAGGTTGATACAAAGCCCCTGTTTGAGTTTCCTGAGCCATACAGCAAATTTCCATTGGCTATCTATTTTACATATGGTAATGTAAGTTTCTATGTTACCCTTTCCATACATCTCATCCTCTCCTCTCCCCACATCCATAAGTCTATACTCCATGGCTGTTTCTCCATTGTTGCCTGTAAATAAATTCTTCAGTACCATTTTTCTAAATTCTGTATATGCATTAGAATACAATATTTATTTTTCTCTTTCTGACTTACTTCACTCTGTATAACTTGTTCTAGGTTCATCCACCTCATTAGAACTGACTCAAATGTGTTCCTTTTTATGGAACACATATGGCTGAGTAATATTCCATTGTATATATGTACCACAACTTCTTTATCCATTCATTTGTCAGTGGACATCTAGGTTGTTTTCATGTTCTATTGTAAATAGTGCTGCAATGAACAATGGGATATATGTGTGTCTTTCAATTTTGGTTTCCTCAGGGTGTATGCCTAGGAGTGGGATTGCTAGGTCCATTGATGGTTTTATTCCTAGTTTTTTAAGTAATCTCCATACCATCTTCCATAGTGGCTGTATCAATTTACATTCCCACCAACAGTGAAAGAGCATTCTCTTTTCTCCACACCCTCTCCAGCACTTATTGTTTGTAGACTTTTTCATAATGGCCATCCTAACAGGTGTGAGGTGATATCTCATTGTGGTTTTGATTTGCATTTATCTAATAATGAGTGATGTTGAGCATCTTTTCATGTGTTTGTTAGCCATCTGTATGTCTTCTTTGGAGAAATGTCTACTTAGGTCTTTTTCCCACTTTGATTTGGTTTGTTTTTCTGGCATTGAGCTGGATGAGCTGCTTTTATATTTTGGAAATTAATCCTTTGTAAGTTGTTTCCTTTGTTATTATTTTCTCCCATTCTGGGGGTTGTGACTTGCATTTCTTTAAATATTGATTACCTGTAAGCACTTCATGAAGCAGTTATTGTGACACTCAAATTTCACCTATAAGTAGACAGTAGAATTCACTCTAGTGAGTTCAGGCAGAAGGGACTTAATAAAAGAAATTATGTGAATGCAAAATTGTAGATTAGCAGGCTCTAAACTAAGTTCTGAGTAACAACTCTTGCTCTGTAGAATCCTCTATCAAAAGGATACTGATGCAAAAGATCAAAGACTCTGAATGCTGTTGCTTCTCCTGAGTATAAAATCACATCAACTCTGTCATGATCCAGGTCAGGAAAAAAAAAGAAAAAGATGCTTCACTACCTCCCTCTCTTAATATGGCACAGTTCCTAATGAAATTTTTAGAGATTAAATTACATTCCTTCTGTCATTTATTCATTCATTTATTCCTAAAACACCTACCATACACTTAGTTACTGCTCAAGGTACCAAGGACACAGCAGTGAACAACACAAGCAAATCTCTTTTTTATAGAGGCAGGAGATAAGCAAATAGAAATTTCTTTATATACAATGCTATATGGTAATAAAAAATATTGAGAAAATTAAAGTAGGATAAAAGGAAAGACTAAATTTTTTTAAAAAAATGAGGGGTTACTATTCTATGCTTTTCAGTCAGAAAAAGCTTTAATGATGGATGGCAATTATAGTAACATTTGAGCAGAGACTTGAAAGAATTGAGGGAATAAGCCATACAGATATCTGGGGGAAGAGAATTCTAGAAAGAGAAGAATGTGTTCAAAGTCTCTGAGGCAAGAATCTGGTATGTTCTAGAATTGGCAAAGAAGTTCAGTTGAGGATGGTCAGAGCGAAAAAAAAAGTGAGTGGAAGAGCATGAGGTTAGAGTCGGTGTGAGTCCTCTGAATTAGGTAGTGCTTTCTAGATTGTGCTAAGAGGTTTGGCTATTCTGCATGAAATAATAAGATGTTGGAAGGCTCTACGTAAAAGAGTGACATAACTTGACAGAGTTTTGAATAATTTCATTCTGGCTGCTCTGTAGAGAATAGGGTAGTTGTCTAACTGAACTATAGAGCTTTGGGTTCCTCTATTCCTTGAGTGAAAAGTCTAGGGTAATCCACTTAAAAAGTTGTAGTACATTGGATCAAGATAGTACTGATGAAAGCAGTAAGGTGTCAGCTTCTGAGGTATTTTGATGGTAGAGTCTAGAGAAATTGCTGTCAAATGTAAGAGAAGGAGATGAGTCAAGGATGGCACCAACACTTTTAATTTGATTAACTAAAATTACCGTTAACTGAGATGATATTAAGTTGCTGGTTAGAAGTCCATTTGGTGTTCAAGAGAGAAGTAAGATATAAACTGGAATTTGTCAACATATAGAAAGTATTTAAAGCAATTAACTAGATAATCTTCCCTAAGATTTCAGGTACATAGAGAAGAGACCTAAGAATTAAACCCTAAGATACCATGAGGTTTAGTAATACAGGAATGGAGGAGAATTTGGCAAATGAGACTAAGAATGACACCAAGAGTGAGTAATTTCCTGAACACTAAGGACACATTTCAAGAAGAAACCGTATGCTGTATCAAATACCCTTCACAAATCAACAAGAACAGGGAGTTGACCATTAGATACAGCTGTGCTGAAATCATTGGTGGTCTTGACAACTCTTCAGGAGAATTACAAGAATGAAAACTTGATTACAATAAATATGTTCAAAGGAGAATGGAAGGAGAGGAAATAGGAACAGCAAATATAGACAATTCTTCCAGGGGCTGCAGCTGAAAGGCATATGAGTAAAATTAGCTTTTTAAAATAAGAGATATTATAGCAGGTTTGTATTTTGATGCAATGATTTAGCAGAGAGTGAAATTTGATGGACAAAAATAAAAGAGTATCATTGAGAAGTCAAAGGTGATACAATGCAAGTGAAATTCATTCAAACAAATAGGAGACAAGAGTATATGGTGGCGTTGCTTGGAAAATCTTATCTGATTGCTTTTATTTTCTCAGTGAGTTGAGAGTGAGGATAGTAGGGGGCAGAGGTAGTGTTGCTTTTGATGTTTGAGCAAAGGAGGTATATAATATCCCACCTAGGTTAAGAGGAGAATGAATAGAACGGTGTAATATAGAATTGTAAGGCAGTGCAATGATTATACTTAAGGTTAAAGGCCATAAGTTAAAATAAGACTAATCAGCATGGTTGTATGATTTTCTGAACTGATTTTTATTGCTCAGGTGCTGGCAGAGTATCAAAAGAGTTGAATTTAACCAGCATTAGTATTTTTCCAACTCAGTGTAAAAGAGATATAGAGAAGCAAGACAGTTGAAGTCATAAGCAAGGGTGTACTCAGAAAGATGAACCATGTAATAGTAATAGTAAATTAATAGGATCATTGGATTTTATGTCCTAGTCATATAACATTCTTGCAATTGGGATAATAGAAGTGTGTGCTAGAAATATAGGAGGTAGTGGACAGAGTGAAGTGTTTGAAACTAAGAACACAGAGTTAGTGCAGTTTTGGGTAGTAGAATAATCTGGCATGTGACCTTCATAATAGGATACTAAGGCAAGGCCACAGAGATTAGTGGAGGACAGAAAGGTATGAAACAGTGAGATCAAAAACTTGAAAAGAGTATCTTACACTCTTCCACAAATATTGTAATCACTGTGAGTTATGAACTGTATGGTATTGGAAGAAATGACAAGAAAGCCAGAAGCTAAAATCTTTAAGCAATGCCAGTAGTATATGAGGACAGCTAATAAGAAAGTACATCATGTGAAATGCTGGACTTGGTTAATCACAAGCTGGAATCAAGATTGCCAGGATGAATATCAACAACCTCAAATATACAGATGATACCACTCTAATGGCAGAAAGCAAAGAGGAACTAAAGAGCCTCTTGATGAGGATGAAAGAGAAGAATGAGAAGCTGGCTTAAAACTCAACATTCAGAAAACTAAGATCATGGCATCCAGTCCCATCACTTCATGGCAAATAGATGAGACAAAAGCAGAAACACTGGCAGATTTTATTTTCTTGGGCTCCAAAATCACTGCAGTGACTGTGGCCATGAAATACAGATGCTTGCTCCTTGGAAGAAAAGCTATGATAAGTTTAGACAGCGTACTAAGAAGCAGAGAAACCACTTTGTCAACAAAGGTCCATCTAGTCAAGGCTATGGTTTTTCCAGTGGTCATGTACAGATGTGAGAGTTGGACCATAAAGAAGGCTAAGCACTGAAGAAATGATGCTTTCTAACTGTGGTGCAGGAGAAGACTCTTGAGCAAGGTGATCCAACCAGTCAATCCTAAAGGAAGTTAACCCTGAATATTCATAGGAAGGACTGATGCTAAAGCTGAAACTCCAGTACTTTGGCCACCTGAAGTGAAGAGCCAACTCATTGGAAAAGGTCCTGATGCTGGGAAAGATTGAGGGCAGCAGGGGAAGGGGGCAACAGAGGATGAAATGGTTGGATAATATCACTGACTCAGTGTACATGAATTTGAGCAAACTCTGACAGTTAGTGAAGCACAGGGAAGCCTGGCCTACTGCAGTCTATGGGGTCACAAAAAGTCAGACACGACTTAGCAACTGAACAGCAACAACAATAAAAACAAGAGTGGATATTATATTTTGAAAAAAATGGAATTCTGCAGCTGGAGATGAAAAGCTTCAAAGAAAGCTACCAAAAATAATTTTAAGTTTTCCATTCTCTGTAGACTGGAATGGGGTTGGAACAAATCTTGAGTGTGCCAGACCAGATGTTCACCACACATCTCATTAAATTATATGCAAAATTCTGTGTATATGTCTGTATATTTCAGTTAGAGGATATATCTTTGTAATCTTACCCATAACCTCAGTGGATTCATGATCCAGGAAAGTTTTACAGATGTTTATATATATGTTGAATGTAATTAAGTATTTATTGGACATCTATTTGCCAAGTATTATTCTTGGCATTGAGACCAAAAGATGAATAAGACAGGATCTTTATCATAAAATCTCTTAGAACCTGGTTCTCATGGGGAATTAGTGAGGACATATATGAGTGGGAAAATCTGTATTGTAAGGTTAATCTGAATGAGTGCTAAGGGGAGCAAAACGGACATTGCATAGGATTGTAAGTGAAGAAATCATTTTTTGTGACTGTATGCTTCATAGAAGCAATAAAGGAGACAGTAAATTTGAATTAGATCTTGATGAGTAAAGGAGTTTCTATAAATAAAGAGAAGAGGAACCAGGCTCAAGAAATGACATTTAAAAAGTCATAGTCTTAGAATTTCATTATCTCCTTCAGGATGACAATAAATTTAATATTATTGAATTCTAGAGTTCAGGAAAGGATAGGAAGAAGTAGAAGATGTTCTCTTTTGGGCCATTTCAGGAAACGTTTATAATACTACATGATAGCATGCAGACTTCTATATTCAGCAGGAGATCACTGAATATTACTTGAGACTACAAGTGACATGTGAGATGATCTAGTCTGTGATTTAGGAAAAAGTATTTCAACAGCAATGCAAAGAAGACTAGAAGAAGGGAGAGATTTTTAGATAACTAATACCATGATCTAGACAAAAGACTATGAAGTTTAAATTAAGATAATTGCTATGAGGAGTAGACAGAAGGACATACTCATTAAAGAAATAGAGTAGAATCTCTGGTACTTGGCTACTTGGGTGAGAAGGGGTATAGAAAGTTGAAAAATAGGGAAAAATGAAAAATGATTAGTATTTATAGCTTTTAAAACTGGGTCCCTGGTAGTGCCATTATCAGAGAAGAGACGCAGCATGGGAAAGATTTTCAGTGGGTAAGAGTCACTGTGTTCAACCTCTGTCTTTGTGTTAGTAGGGAATTCAGGTTTCCCGTCCTGGAGGAATTGAAGTTAAAAATACAGATTTGGAAGTCTTTATCTCTGAAATGATATTAAGATCATTTATTTCCTTGGATAATTTAGATAAGGAAGAGAATGTAAATCACAGAGGGCTAATAGAGCAACTTGATACTCAGAGCAATAGTAAAGATATCTCCCACCCAGTCTGATAGCCAGCCAGCAATTGCCGGTAATGCCATTCTCGTTGTATGTAGACCTGCAGCTGTTCTTGCTGGTTGATGAATCTGCTCTGATTCATAGTTGGTTGCATACTTATCTTCAACTACCATGGACTAAAAATCAGGATATTTAATAAGGATCTAAGGATAAAGTTTGAGGATGAACAACCAGTGGAATAATAGAAGGAGAGCATATTAAGTTGTCAAATATTTGTGCCATTTGGGGGATTCTTGATAACAACCAAAAGCAGTTTTAGTAGAGAGGTAGGAGGATCAGTGCCAGTTGGCTCATATACTCATGTGCAAGAGTATATTCGGGGTAAAATGGGGCTAGGAAACACTTACAAGTTCTTTTCCAAGTTGGTTGGGGGAAGCAAAGCAAGAGATGATGTATCAGTCAGGATTCTCTTGGTTACAAGTGAAAGAAAACATGAATTCAAAACACCTTAACGGACCACAATAAAAGAAAAAAATTGGAGGTAGGGTAAGGAGTAGTAATTGATTATATCCGGCTTGTGGACACAGTTCAGGCAAGGCTAGAACCAAAGAATTTTAATCATATACTCAGGTTCTAGTTTTTCTTTTTCTATACAGTTCCCAGGGCTATCTTACCTGGATTCAATGTAGAACAAAAAGTAGAATCACTTTCTCAGAATTTCCAGCAATTTTCCTTCTTAAATCTGGCGCCCAGAGTTGAATGGATTGCTTTTTTTCAGTTTATAACACATCTTCTTGCAACAGGTCCTTACAAAACATCAGGCTTTCAGTATATGTTTATGTATTTTTCTATGTATTTCTATCACTATGTGCCAATCCAACTCTGCTTTTCCTATGAAAACCACTTAATTTGTTTATTGTTTGTCTTTTTGTCTTACTGTGTTTTTGCAAAATGTATGTTATTTTGTGTAATTGTGTTTTAACATAATAAGATGGATGTTATGTATCCTACTGTTTCACTAAGCACTGTTTTTAGGTTCCAATTATGTTACTATTGTACACAGAATCCATTGATTCTATTTGCTATAAAACAGCATACAACTATTATCTTTCCCTTAGGTCTCTTGGTGATAGACATTCAGGCTGCCCCCCACTCCCTATGTTTCAAGCAATGTATTTATTCACAAATGTGATGGGTCTGTACAATGCACCAGGGACTGTTTCAGGCACATGAGACACAACAGTGAATAAAACAGACACTACTGTGATAAACATCCTTCTCCATGGCCCCTTGTGGGTCTGTGAGAAAATTTCCCTAGTATATACTTAGGAGCACAATCCACCAAAATTCTTTATGCACTGGATTTTATTTGGCCGTATATACCCTACCTATGAACCAATCACTGTGTTAGAAGAATACGAGGGACTAATTAGCTTAGGCTAGATAAAGGCTTACCCCTGAAACAGTGGGCTAGGGCAGTTATGGAATGAAGCTCACTCAGAGCAAATGAGAAGAGGAATATCCCACAGAAAGAAATGGAGGAAAGTGGATGGTGAATGAATACTGAGGAGAAAATACAACAGATGTCCCCTCCATATGAGAAGGCAACTTTGTGTGGAGCCTCCCAGCCCTGTGCCCCAGAGATCTGAATGTCTCGTGATGAGGAAAAGTATTTTAAAATCAAGACACACAAACAAAGACAGTTTCTCATTCAGCCCATCTGGATGGCACCAAAGTTTTGCATTTCTGTCAAGCTCTCAGACAATGTTGATGCTGCTGATACAGGCTCCACATTCTAAGAACTACTGCTCTAGTTTAAAGGTTGAAAGTGATAAAATGTGATCATCTACCAGTGCTGTGAGGACTAAAGGAAATGCTATATATTAAAGTGCTTAATATCTTAAACATGAAACTTTTAAAATGTTGGTTGTTACTATTTTGTTTGTCATGTGAATCTTAAGGTGAACAATCACATTAATCTTTGATGAGATTTCAAGAAGAATATATAAACAAAGGATAGAATATAAGTCTGATTAGTCTAAATATTAACTTCACTGACCAAAATTTTCTAATGATCATCTACGTTTTTGCTAATGACTGTTGTTGATTCTTACTAGAGTTTCCAGAAGAACTGTGTAATCATATATTTAATTCAGTGACAAGATCAGGTCAGAAAGCTCACTCTTTGAAATATAATCTAATAAAATAAATATAAAATGGGTAGGTTCCACCATCTATAAGATGGTATCTGAAAGGGATGTTAATGAGATATTCAGCAAGCCTTTTGCAAAACCATCAAGCCATCTCTTGTGTCTAATAAAAACTAGAGTGCCTCAGTCTAATTAAGGTGACCAGAATGTATTTTCAAGGCTACAATTTAACCACGGAAGAAGAAAGCTGTGTTGTTATCTGTTTAATATGATAATGGGTTAAAGTAGGTAGGAGACTTGCATAAAGAACACAAAAATAAATAATTGAACAGTAATAATGTTTTGATATATACCTAGCACTGACCAGAGAAGGGAGTTAATATTTCTGGTAGACATAAGACACTAGAGGGGAATAGTTTAATAAATAACAAGGAGAATTCACTGGGATTAACTTTTGTTTTTACCAAATAACTAGAAAACCATGGATAAATAATTTTTTAAATTAATCTATATTCTGGTTATTTTTTTGGCCTCAGGGTGCTCTTTGAGAGAAAAAGGTGATACCCTGGACCCTAGCCATTGAGGTTTTCTAACATTGCAAAAATCTCTGTGTATTTTACTCTTTCCCTTTCTGCAATTCAGCTAGAGGCTGGATCTTTATTACATTGACTCAGAGGAGGTACTTGGTAACATTTAGGTTCTTAAAAAATACTTCAAGTGTTGAGAATGAAGTGAAGAAGAAAGAGGAGAATACATACATATATATATATATATATAATATATTATATATACATTTTCTTGGGAATAAAAAACATATCCTGGGGAAGCAAGGGGTGAGGAGGGGCTTAACCACTCCCATTATCCCTAGAAACCAATTCTCCTGGGCTATAATCTCTGAACTATGTATCACGCACATTGAGAGTTTGGTGAATGAAAGTCCCCTTTCTTACAGCTATTCAATTTTGGATTAACTCACAAGCTTGTGTTTCTGGAATAGCAAAGTTAAGGGTCACACCCCTCACCCTGTGCCCTGATGACCACACCAGGTTTATCATGGCCTTAATACCCTGACAATGACTTAGCAGTTCAGTGACCCCTTCTAACATCCTTTAAAAAAAAAAAAATACGGCACTTTAGTGCATTTTCTCCTTTTAAATTTTTTTATACATTTGAGTCTCTGTACCCTTCAATTTGGCGACCAAAGTATGTTTGGGTTTTAAAAAGCAAAAGTACTATAAATATGATGGTGAATATCTGGCTCCAAAAAAAATATTCCATTGAATGTGAACATTTTAATGATATTAATTCAGAACATCCTTCATAATGCATTTTATATTGATGTGCTGTGCTGAGTTTAGTAGCTCAGTCGTGTCCAGCTCTTTGCGATTCCATGGACTATAGCCTGCCAGGCTCCTCTGTGCATGGGGATTCTCCAGGCAAGAATACTGGAATGGGTTGGCATGCCCTCCTCCAGGGGGTCTTCAGACCCAGAGATTAAACCCAGTCTCCTGCATTGCAGACAGATTCTATTACCAACTGAGCCACCAGAGAAGCCCAAGAATAATGGGATGGGTAGCCAATCCCTTCTCCAGGGGATCTTCCCAACCTAGGAATCAAACCAGGGTCTCCCGCATTGCAGGTGGATTCTTTACCAGCTGAGCTACCAGGGAAGCCCTTATATTGATGTAGTAATATGCAAAAAAGAATAATAAACTACATTCAATTTCCTAAGCATTAATTATGAGGCATTACTAGGCAAGTCATGATGATAAATCTCTGCATTTGGGGACTTTCTAGTTAAGCACCCAATTTTTGAGAATATGTTAGTGTCAAACACAGCTCCATGATTAATCATAAGACTTCTACAGTGTCAGAGTGATTAGACTTTCTTTGTTTGTCTCCAAAGGGCAGAGTAAGGGCCAGTGAGTAGAATTATAAGAAGTACAATTTTTTTTTATTAGAATGACATTTCTAAGAAATAGATCTATTGAAAAAACAGAATGGACTTACCCCAAACTGAAAATCTTCACACAATGATTATGATCATTTATGGGTGATATGAAGGGCATTTGGATATTGCATTAGGAATAGACCAAGTGACCTCTGAGATCCAATCTCATTTGAAGTTCACGAGTATATGAAAATATGGTCTGAGGAGTTTCTAATAGTGTGACGCCATTCAGTCCTAAAATCAAACGAGACTACAAATACTATAGTCTGAATTCATTCCCTGGCAATGGTCCTTTTTCCTCTTTATGTTTTCCCACACGACTATGAGAAACCCTAAGGCATGGCAAATGCCTTGCTTATCTCTGAATTCACAGTACAGTACCTGGTACATTGTTAGAATTCAGTTGTTGCTGCTAAATGAGAACTGGACAATATTTGGAAATATTGACCTGTTCCTTTTTAATCAGTGTATTTCTTCTTTTCCCTTCCTTCCATTTACCTGGAATGGATCTCCATTATATTGACTCTGAGAAAGTATATAGTACATCTAAACCCCTAGAAAAATATGTTAATGATTGTGAAAGAAGTAAAGCGTAAATGGGGAATTCTTGGGAATAGAAAATATGTCCTGGAGAAGCAAGGTATAGATAGGGCTTAGCATCTCCCATCATTCCTTGAAACAAATTGTTTTGTGCTGTGATTCTCTGAAACTCAGGACCATGTCCTGTCCCCTAGTCAGGTAACTTGTAGGCAGAAGCAAGGTGAGTAAGTAGACAGGCCCAGGAGCAGATCTGTCAGTGATTCCAGCCCTTCTTCCTTCATCTCTGAGCTCTAGCCACCTTGGCCTTCTTTCAGTTTCTCAGCATGGTATGATTTTCCTCAGACACTTCAAACTTGGACTCGGCTTCTCTCCCTCCCTGCTTCCTCTCTCCTCTAGAGGTGGAAGTAGCCAAGAATCTCTTGACCCGAAAGAGTCAGGCAGACAGAAACAACAACACATGAAGACAGAACAACTGACATGGAGTATAAACTGATGACAGAACCAGAAGCAGAGCATACCTCAAAAACTGGGTTGTGGCCCAGGTCTGGGGAAGAGAAAGACCCCCCACAGGAACTGAGGTCAACATTTTCCAATAGCCCATTGAAATTTAAAGTCAGAAATTAAGTGGTTCTACAAAATAAAGGAATCTCTCTTTTATACCCAAGTTGTATACTGAGATTCATGCAAACCACTCAGGTATGAAAAGAACCTATCAAATTGGATGAACAATTATTGAAAATTGTTAAGACTTCATTCAGCATTTAATGTTTCCACCAAGAATTTGTTCTGTTTTTTTTCTTTTTCTTACTCACTAAGACTTCACAACGTCACAGTCTCTGCTTCTGAATTCTGTTTTAATTAGTAAGAGCACAATCTAAATCATATTATAAGAAAGCTCCTAAGAATGTGGGTTATATGGTGTGTGATACCCACCATCCCATTGATAATAAAATATAATCCCAGAAGTGGTAGAGGGGAGTTTTTTTGTTTGTTTTTCTTCAAAGATACTCAAAATCAATTTTAGCACAGAGTGGACTCTTTGAACTTTCTTAAAAAGGAATATCAGTTTCTGTCTCAAAAATGAAGTTTAACAATGGCCTCACAATCCTCCAGTGAAATCTTGTTCAAATGTTCTTTAAGTTAAAAATTTTTTCTGTTTGACCTAAACATTCCCTACTTCAGTTCATGACCATTATATCCTATTCCTTCCCCTTGTCAGTAAGAAATAATGGCTCCCTGGCCTCTATTTAATATCCCTTTATGTCATTATACACCATGGTTTTATCTTTCCTCTCTCATTGTGAGTAGGTCGACAGTACTCACATCTCTTAACCTTGACTTTTTGCTCTCACTTCCAGGCTTTTCTACTGAGTAATGTGTGAGCTGTCTCACCATCATTCATTTCACCTCAAGTGTACCTCTATTTGAGCATGCAGAGGCTGCTGGGATCTTACTAGAGATTAAAACTGAAAGGGCGCTATTAATCCCAAGGCACTTCTGAATTTTAAAATCAGTTTGAAATGATGAGCCTTATCAAAGGCTTTCATGAGGTTTCCAGAGCATTTGAATTAAAATCATCTTGCTTCACAGCATGATAGAAAGTCACTGTTGAATTCCAAGATTGCTTCGGGCTGTGAAACACTTGAATGCTTTGATCGTATTAGTCCCTTGTCCAAAGTTCTCTCCCTTCTGTAAAGATTAAAGACAAAGCCCATCCTGAGGCTGAAGTCCTGGCTCCCATACTTCTCTTCAGTTTTGCAACATACTGCTTCTTGTAAAGAAGCCTTCACTTCTGGTCTTGCTGAGCTACTCAGTGTATTTGTGTGCTAAATCACTTCAGTGGTGTCTGACTCTTTGTGACCCTGTGGACTCTAGCCCTCCAGTCTCCTCTGTCCATGGAATTCTCCAGGCAATACTACAGTGTGTTGCCATGCCCTCCTCCAAGGGATCTTCCCAACCCAGGGATTGAACCCGCATCTCTTACATCTCCTGAACTGGAAGGAGGGTTCTTTTTCACATTTATACATTCATATTAAGTATATAACCTATTCAGCACATTGATCTTACTTAATGTCATGTGATTTCATATGCTAAATTGGTACATTTGTCACCCCTTAGTAAAATCTCAGTGCTTGGGGTAGAGACACTTACCTCCCTTGCTGAACTTGGTCATTCTGAAGGTATTTTAGGTAACCTTAAAATGGGTACCAAGAAAAGATAAAATACTTAAGGCAAATATGTATTTTCTCACCTCAAATGACTAGCTCTATTTCATGTAAGTACATCTTACTCTTCTGATTAAAGCCTTAATGGTCAGTATATTGCAGGTGGATTTCCAGAAGGTACTCCATCTCTGGGCCAACTGGGTACATCCATATAAGGGAAAGATGAAAGTGAGGGCAACCCATAGAAGAGAAAGGAGCATGCTTTTTTCATCCTACCAATTCATTTACATTTCTAGTCTTGTGAGGGTCTTCTTTAAGGATCACCTGAGACCTGTAAGAGTGGTTGACTCTGTATTAAAATGCCATTGCTAAAATAAAATAGCTAGGCCAACTTATTACCAGCTCCCCTAGCAAAGAAAATACCTCAGAGGGAATATATTTCAATGAACCAATATATTTCATAATAATTTGGGCCAATTGTGCTCATTTGGAAGATATTCCAACTATTCAAGGGCCAGAAAATTCAGCTTTATATGAAATAACAGCATGGACCATCTGGGACACACAGTCAATTTGGATTTTTGTGTGAGGTAGGAAACAAGAGAGGAGTGACCTCTGCACTTGGGGGATTTCATTTTTCAGTTGTATAAAGGTCAGAGCCGTCAGTGGAAAATACCTGATAGTGCCTATAAATGTTCCAACCAATTTATATTGGCACCAAATGGAATCAAATTTGTTTTTTAGTCATGGAGAGAGTTGATAGGTTTTTGATGTTTAGTGTTTTTGATTTTTCATTTTTTAATGTTTAAATTATTATTTTAAAGTACTTTTCTGTACAAAATCAGTAGATTTAAAAGTTAGTATTTAAGAAGTAATTAGATTGCACTTCATATCTTTTAAAAATTATTTATTATTTATTTTTGGTTGCACTGGGTCTTTGTATTTGCACATGGGCTTTCTCTAGTTGCAGCAAGCAGGGGCTACTCTCTAGTTGCAGTATGAAGGCTTCTCTTGTTGCAGAGCTTGGCTCTAGGGCACTCCGGATTCAGTAGTTGTGGCGCACGGGCTCAGCTGCCCCACAGTATGTGGGATCCTAGCTCCCCATACCAGGGATTTGAACCCATGTCCCCTGCATTGGCAGGTAGACTCTCAACTATTGTACTACCTGGGAAGTCCCTACATCACATTTTAAACAAATTGTCTTTGTTTAAAGATTAATATGATATTATGTGTGATTATAGCTGAATAACTAAAGATAAAAGTACAAGACAGAATTTTTAGGTTATGGCCCTACTGAAATCTACCAATCTCAATTATTTATAATTTTAAAAGCAATTAATTTTCATGTTTTGCTATAGAGTTATTATACATGTCTGATCAAACATCTAAGGACTTGAAATTATATTACCAAAAAATGAATGTCAGATCTCCTAAGCTCTCACAAATGATCATTAAAGTTACACAAATTATGAGAGGCAAGGACCGAAGACAGTATTGGACCATTTTTCAGAAGATATGGGGAACTTTTTAAAAATCTTATTGCCAAAATCATAGAAGATATTTTATATCTGGTGGTAGTGGTGGTTTCGTCACTAAATCGTGTCCGACTCTTGTGAACCCATGAACACTGTCCACCAGGCTCCTCTGTCCGTGGGATTTCCCAGGCAAGAATACTGGAGTGGGTTGCCATTTCCTCCTCCAGGGGATCTTCCTGACCCAGGGATCTAAAGATGTCTTCAAAAACTAATCTAAACAATATATAGTAATACTATGTCACAAGAAAAGAAATACTGGTTTACAAACATATGTTTTTTAAAAACCTGTTCTCTATTCAGTTCAGTTCAGTCGCTCAGTCGTGTCCGACTCTTTGCGACCCATGAACCGCAGCACGCCACGCCTCTCTGTCCATCACCAACTCCCGGAGTCTACCCAAACCCATGTTCATCGAGTCGGTGATGCCATCCAACCATCTCATCCTCTGTCGTCCCCTTCTCCTCCCGCCCCCAATCCTACCCAGCATTAGAGTCTTTTCCAATGAGTCAACCCTTCGCATGAGGTGGCCAAAGTATTGGAGTTTCAGCTTCAACATCAGACCTTCCAATGAACACCCAGGATTGATCTCTTTTAGGATGGATTGATTGGATCTCCTTGCAGTCCAAGGGACTCTCAAGAGTCTTCTCCAACACCATAGTTCAAAAGCATCAATTCTTCGGCGCTCAGCTTTCTTCACCGTCCAACACTCACATCCATACATGACCACTGGAAAAACCATAGCCTTGACTAGACGGACTTTTGTTGGCAAAGTAATGTCTCTGCTTTTAAACATGCTATCTAGGTTGGCCATAACCTTCCTTACAAGGAATAAGTGTCTTTTAATTTCATGGCTGCAGTCACCATCAGCAGTGATGCTGGAGCCCAAAAAAATAAAGTCTGACACTGTTTCCACTGTTTCCCCATCTATTTCCCATGGAGTAATGGGACCAGATGCCATGATCTTAGTTTTCTGGACGTTGAGCTTTAAGCCAACTTTTTCACTCTCCTCTTTCACCTTCATCAAGAGGCTCTTTAGTTCTTCTTCACTCTCTGCCATAAGGGTGGTGTCATCCGCATATCTGAGGTTATTGATATTTCTTCCAGCAATCTTGATTCCAGCTTGTGTTTCTTCCAGCCCAGCATTTCTCATGATGTACTCTGCATATAAGTTAAATAAGCAGGGTGACAATATACAGCCTTGACAGACTCCTTTTCCTATTTGGAACCAGTCTGTTGTTCCATGTCCAGTTCTAAGTGTTGCTTCCTGACCTGCGTACAGGTTTCTCAAGAGACAGGTCAGATGGTCTGGTATTCCCATCCCTTTCAGAATTTTCCACAGTTTATTGTGATCCACACAGTCAAAGGCTTTGGCATAGTCAATAAAGCAGAAATAGATGTTTTTCTGGAACTCTCTTGCTTTTTCAATGATCCAGCAGATATTGGCAATTTGATCTCTGGTTCCTCTGCCTTTTCTAAAACCAGCTTGAACATCTGGAAGTTCACGGTTCACGTATTGCTGAAGCCTGGCTTGGAGAATTTTGAGCATTACTTTACTAGCATGTGAGATGAGTGCAATTGTGCGGTAGTTTGAGCATTCTTTGGTATTGCCTTTCTTTGGGATTGGAACGAAAACTGACCTTTTCCAGTCCTGTGGCCACTGCTGAGTTTTCCAAATTTGCTGGCATATCGAGTGCAGCACTTTCACAGCATCACCTTTGATGGTTTAGTTCTCAAATATTCCACCAAAGAGATGGATAATACACAGTACCTGGAGTTTCAAGTGACTTTTAAAATTTAAAAATGCGTATAAGTCACATATTATATCATTGACATAGTTTAAATGCAAGCAGTAAGCTTATGTATGCAAGTTCACAACCCAAGTGTATCATTATTATTTTTTAAATGGAAAAGGAGATAAAATAGAGACTAATATAGAGAACTAAGATTTTCCATAAAAACATAAATGGACATGAATAGAGACTTTTAGCAATTTGTATTTAAATTACTGACTTTTATGAGACGTTTATCAGATAAAAATGGTACATTTTCAGGTAGAATGAGGTGTATAAATGAACCTTGATTGTCTGACTTGCTTTAATATTTCATTGAGCCTTTTTAAAAAGAAAAATCATTAAGGACTTATATCTCTATATTACTAGTAGTTCCGTTTTTTATCTTTGGCACTTCCTTTCCTGCAAAATCTTTTTCTTGCATAAAGAGCTACATAATGTATAGGGGCAATACAAATGAGAAAGGTACGGAGGGTAAGGAACAGAATGAGATTCTGTTCACAGGTATTAAATGAAATAAATGGGTAATTAGTCATTTAGTATTAACTGAATAGATCTTACTTAGAACTGCACCAAGAACTTTACAAAAAAGATCTTAATGACCTGGACAACAACTGTGGTATTGTCACTCACCTAGAACCAGACCTCCTGGAGTGTGAAGTAAAGTGGGCCTTAGGAAACATTAAAACCAACAAAGATAGAGGAGGTGATGGAATTCCAGCTGAACTATCTCAAATCCTAAAAGATGATGCTGTGAAAGTGCTGCACTCAATATGCCAGCAAATTTAGAAAACTCAGCTGTGACCACAAGACTAAAAATGGTCAGTTTTCATTACAATCTCAAAGAAAGCCAATGCCAAAGAATATTCAAACTACTGTACAACTGCGCTCATTTCACAGGCTAGCAAAGTAATGCTAAAAATCCTTCAAGTTAGACTTCAACAGTAGGTGAACTGAGAACTTCCAGCTGTACAATCTGGATTTAGAAAAGGCAGAGGAATCAGAATTCAAATTGCTAGTATTCATTGGATCATGGAGAAAGAAAGTGAGTTCCTGAAAAACGTCTGCTTCATTGACTATGCTAAACCCTTTGACTGTGTAGACCACAACAAACTGTGGAAAATTCTAAGAGAATGGGAGTACCAGACCACCTTACCTGCTTCCTGAGAAACCTTTATGCATGTCAAGAAGCAACAGCTAGAACTGGACATGGAAAAACAAACTGGTTCAAAATTGGGAAAGGAGTACATCAAGGCTGTGTATTGCAACCCTGTTTATTTAACTTCTATGCAGAACACATCACACAAAATGCCAGGCTGGATAAATCACAAGCTGAAATCAAGATTGCTGGGAGAAATATCAACAACCTCGAATATGCAGATGATACCACTCTAATGACAGAAAATGAAGAGGAACTAAAGATGAGGGTGAAAGAAGAGAGTGAAAAGCTGGCTTAAAACTCAACATTCAAAACACTAAGATCATGGCATCTGATCCCATCCCTTCATGGCAAATACATGGGGAAACAGTGGAAACAGTGACAGATTTTATTTTCTTGGGCTCCAAAATCACTGCAGACAGTGACTGCAGATATGAAATTAAAAGATGTTTGCTCCTTGGAAGAAAAGCTATTACAAACCTAGATAGCTTATTAAAAAGCAGAGACATCACTTTGCCAAAAAGGTCCATATAGTCAAAGCTATGGTTTTTCCAGTAGTCTTGTATGGATTCGAGATTTGAATTATAAAGAGGGCTGAGGGCCAAAGAACTGATGTTTTCGAATTGCAGGGCTGGAGACTATTGAGAGTCCCTTGGACAGCAAGGAGATCAAACCAGTCAATGCTAAAGGAAATCAACCCTAAATATTCATTGTAAGGAATGATGCTGAAGGTGAAGCTGCAATACTTTGGCCACCTGACGCAAAGAGCTGACTCATTGGAAAAGACCTTGATGCTGGGAAAAGTTGAGGGCAAGGAGAGAAGGGGACAGCAGAGGATGAGATGGTTGGATGACATCACCGGATATGAGTTTGACCAAACTCTGAATGCTAGTGAAGAACAAGGAAGCCTGGCCTGCTGCAGTTCATGGGGTCACAAAAAGCATGACATGACTTAGCGAGTGAACATCAACAACAACAACATAACTGTACCAAACCCTGTGGGAGATGTTAAAGATGTCAAGTACATTGTCCCAGCTGTCAAGGAGTTATTTATTCAAAAAATATCAATTATTATAATTATGAATTGATCATTGTCTAAATACCAGGCACAGTATTGGCCTTTGAAGATTCATGTCTAAACAGCACTGATTCACTCTATAGTAATTTAAATCCAGGAGAGAAACAAAGCGTAGATATTCAGAAACAAAAGAGTGAAAGCATCTAGAGCAGAAATTGGCATTGTGGTGCTCTGGTAGCAGTCCCACCAGTATGTGAGTACTATCACAGGAGGGGAGCACAGGACCCAGTAGGTGGACAGTCAGTGAAAGCCCCCTGATGGGGTGGAAACGAGGCGAATGTTGAAAGGTGCCGTCAATCAGCCAATAAAGGTAGCATGAGCAGCCAGGCACAGAGAATAGTGTAAGCAGAGATGCTAAGTTACAGGAAACGTGATATAGGTTAGAAATGGCAAATTTATGTGCATGACTGGGCTTGAGAGCAAGAGATGATATTTAAGCATCAATGTATTTAAACGTTCATTCAAGAAATGTATATTGAGAAGTGACTACCGGCCAGCACCCTCACTAATACTGAGGATACAGTGGCAACCTAGAGAATCTCTGACTTTATGAAATTTAAGATACATCAGCTCAAGTAAGATCAAGTTAAGTAATTACAGAATTCAGTAATTGTTTATTATAATAGCAAATGCAACAAAGGAAAAGCACAAGATATTTTTAAATTATCTAATTAGGGGAGATGGCTAAACCAGTCTGGAATTTCAGAGGGTGATTACCTTAGAATGAGCAAGGATTAGCTAAGAGGAGAAGAAGTAAGGGGGAGGGACTCAGTACTCCGCATAAAGTCTTATAGACTATATTAAGGCTTCAGTGCCTTCCCTGGTGGCTCAGACAGTAAAGAATCTATCTGCAGTGCAAGAGACCCGAGTTTGATACCTGGGTCAGGAAGATCCCCTGATGGAAGAAATGGCTTCCCACTCCAGTATTCTGGCCTGGAGAATTCTATAGAAAAAGGAGCCTGGCGGGCTACAATTCATCAGGGTACAAAGAGTTGGACACTACTTAGCAACTAACACACACACATAATTCTAAGGGCAACTTGGAAGTCACAGAAGGATTTTTAAAGAAGTAACATGATGCAATTTGCAGTTTCTGAGAGATGCCTTGGCCAGACTGTAGTGAATAGATTGTAACTGAGCAAAGATGGATATGGGCTGCCCAGAAGGCTATGTCAGTAAGTTAGGCAATACTTTATACTAGGATGGTGGTCACTGAGATGGAAATAAGTGAGTAGATTTTTAAAAATATTTGGGAGGATGCATCAACAATTCTCAGTGGTTTATTAGATCTGAAGAATGAGAAAGATGGAAGTGTTTAGTATTTTTCTTATGTTTGCCTTCTTTAAACAGGTCCATCATTTACTGAAATGGGGAACACAGAGATAGAGAGGACTGGGAGGAAAAGCAGGGATTTAATGTTGAATGTATGAAGTTGGGCTGCCTGCAAGATGTTCAAGTAATATGTTGAGTAGGGTGTTTGGATGTGTGGATCAGGAACTCAAGATTGTATCTTGAAGAAATAAATCTGGGTCAGTCATTAAAGGATAAATGATAGTAAGGTTATAAAAGAGAATGATTAAATCACCTAGGAGGAAAAAATGTTAGCTGAAAAGAGAAGAGAGCCTTGAAAAGAGCCTTGAGAATCTTCTTCGCTTCAAGTAAGAGAAAATGAGTTGGAGGAGACATAGACAGGGAACAACTAGTGAGCTATAAGGAAATCCAGGATAAAGTATTCTTATGAAGGCCAATCAGATAGTGTTTCAGAAACAGTGCAGTGATTTATTGAAAGTGATAGGAAAGCAAATAAAATTAGAAAAATGATCTGCTAGACTAACCAAGATAGTGATTTTATTTTGTCAAGGGGTATTTCAGTTGTATCTTAGATATGGAAATCAATTTGGAATATAAAGTTGTTTGAGAGATAAGAAATTGAAGATAATAAGCAAGAAACATATTTTGAGAAGTTTGATCCTCAAGAGCAGAACAGTGGAGCAGCAGTAGAATAGGCAGAGAAAATATGGAGTCAAGAAAATTTATGGCGAGAAGCAGAAGTCATATCATAAAGTTTTGTATGCCATGCTAAAAAAAAAAAAAACAATCAAGCTTTAGCCTGAAATGGAGAAGTAAAATCTATAGTTAAATTTAGCATTTCTCTGAGGTTTCTTGGCTTGTAAAACTATCTGGATATGTGTACTAGTCACTGAGGGAATAGAGAAGAAAAATCGATTTAGAGACTTTATGTGCTCTTATTGAGTTTGAAGTGTCTATAGGACATCCAAGTAGTGTTGTACAGTAGCTAATACATTTATAAGTTTCTCAGGAGAACTGAGTAATCTAGTTGGGAAGAGAAAAAAAAAATAAGTAAATAAATACTATGTGCAAAACTGAGTTTGCATGGAGGCTGAGCCTATAAGGAATTGAAAGAAGGGAGAGCTCGTCATTAACCAGAAAGGTAAAAACCATCTTCACTAAAGAGGTGGGATTTCAATCAGTTTTGTAGAAGAAGTAAAAATTGGTATGAAGGGAGAAGAAAAAGGGAAGAGCAGAGAATGTTACAAAAAGTAAAAATAACATGTATAAAGGCATGGGGGAAGAAATATGCAGGACTAATAGGACTAATAGGTCAGGTTGAAATGATTTTTCCCGAATCAGTTTGAGTTAAAGTCTACCATCAATCCATCAATACATAGAGAAACACACACACAAACACTAAATTAGGGTTAAAGAATGGAAAATTTCTGGAGGGGGAGGTGAATGGGACATCTGATAGTGAGTCATATTTTTAACATAATTGCTGTAACTAAAGTGTGAAAAAGGTGATTTCTAATAAACACCTTTCCTTTCTGTCACGATTAATGGTTTTCAAAGCATCATCATCTCTTTTTCTTTTACCCTGTTATCAACCTTGAGCGTCAAAGACACTTAGTGATTGCCTAAGATTATAAGCTGGTAAGTGACTGACAGCTGAGTTCTTCTACCTCTCAGTACAAACCGTATGTTTTGGCCATGTGGTGTCCTTTACATAAAATAAGAGTGTAGCTTGTTCAAGATGAACATTTGTTCATTTTGTTGTGTTTTTTTTCTTCATTTTCCCCATAACTATATGCTTCAATTTCCCTAATGGAGAGAAAGATACATATTTTCCAAAGATAAGTCCTTAGTAACTTTCACAAAGGTGACACTGATGGTTGTAATATTCAGCATGTCTGTAGTCTCCTCATTGCCTTAAATAAGAGTGATGTCCTTGGAGAGATAATGATATTTTTAAATGCTTTCCACCTCTATGAACATGTACAAATCTATGTGTGACTACAGATGGTAACCTGTGCTCAGATGTACCTGTTGTTGGGGTTTCTATGGAAATAGAGAAACTTACCTTTTTTTTTTTTTTTTTAAATGCACTTACAGAGGTGTGTAGAAATTAAAAAAAAAGTGAAAATTCTTAATGTGTATCCCTTTTTCCCCTTGGAAAAAGAGAAGTTGTGCTCATGCTTCAGTGAATAGCTGTAATGGTAAGGACCTTTTAAAAAGATATTCTTAAGTCAGACAGATAAAAATTATATCTGAATTTAAGAAATACTCCTGTTGTTGTTCAGTCTCTCAGTTGTGTCCAACTCTTTACAACCCCATGGACTGCAGCACGCCAGGCTTCCCTGTCCTTCACCGAGTCCTGGAGCTTGCACAAACTCATGTCCAATGAATTGGTGATGCCATCCAACCATTTCATCCTCAGTCCTCCTGCCTTCAATCTTTCCCAGCTTCAGGGTCTTTTCCAATGAGCTGACTCTTCACATCAAATGGCCAAAGTATTGGAGCTTCAGATTCAGCATCAGTCCTTCTAACGCATATTCAGGATTGATTTCCTTTAGGATGGATTGGTTTGACCTCCTTGTTGTCCAGGGGACTCTCAAGTCTTCTCTGACACCACAGTTCAAAAGCATCAATTCCTCAGCACTCAACCTTCTGAACTCTGATTTATTACAGATATTTTCACAGTGTATGTTTGGTAACATAAATTTTAACTAATTTCTCACGTAATATTCTTCTTTAGGATTTTTTTGGATGATTTGTTTCATTTTATAATAACTTTTTTAAAAACTTTTTAGTATTTGTTTGTATTAATTGGACCTTTAAGAAAGTCATAATATGATGTGAATTCCTAGTAAATATCTATCACGTATTAATCACATTCAGCATTTAATCAAGACTGGTATTAAAAAAAGAAGATAGAAAGAATATCATAGGTTGACACATATGTTTATATAAAGGACAATAAATAAGAAACCCCAAGAGCCAATTTTTGGAAGTGATCAAAATCACAGAAAGTTGACCTGAAAAACATGAGTGAAACTCTAGACCCCTTTGCTCTGGTGGTGGTTGTCAATATAATGTCACAGACAAGAGTGATTTGACCTCCAGTTTCAGTCCATTACGTAAAATTTATACAACAGATAGTCATAAGAAGCTTCCAGCCAAGACAGGGTAACGAGGACTGGATTTACTGTTCCACCTGAAACAACCATTAAGTCTGACAAAACATTTGAAATAAACGGTCTTCATGACACTCGACATCAGGTGACCCTGGTATTGATATTAAGACAAAAAAGGAGATAAAATAAAATCATAAAATATACTTAACTATTTCAAAAGACATCAGAAAAAGAAGGAAAAGCAACTAAGTTAGTTGAGACAAATAGATAATAAACAAGATCATAAATTTAAACCTAACCATGTCAATAATCATAGTAAAGGTAAATGGTCTCAACATTCCAATTAAACATAGAAGCTATCAGATCAGTTGAAAAAGCAAGACTCAACTAGATAATGCTTACCTTGTGACCCAGTCATTTCACTTCTAGGTGTTTTCTCAAGAGAATTGAAACCATATGTCCACACAACGGCTTGCATTAAAAAATGTTTATGCAAGCTTTATTTGTAACAAACAAAAACTAGAAACAACACAAATGTCCATCAAGTAAGTGGATAAACAAATTATGGTGTATGCATAAAATGGACTTGCTGCAGTGTAATAAAAAGGAATAAGTTATTGATATACAGTATAATGTGTGTGTGTGTGTGTGTGTGTGTGTGTGTGTGTGTGTTAGTCGCTTAGTCATGTCCGACTCTAGCCTGGACAGTAGCCTGCCAGACTCTTTTGTCCATGGGATTCTCCAGGCAAGAATAGTGGAGTGGATTCCCATTTCCTTCTCCAAGTATAATATGTGCTGATTTCAAAATACTACTTTGAGTGAAAAAAGCTAAACTATATACAAAATAGTATATATTATATGATTGCACTTGAAATTCTAGAAAATGTGTACTAAGATATGGTAACAACACACATCAGTGGTTGGCTGGGGATGTACTGAGGGGTTGCTGGTCTCAAGGAAGTAAATGAGGGAGGGATTAGAAAGGAGCATGAGGGAACTTTCAGCATAATCAGTATATTCAGCACCTTGATTACAATAGTGGTTTCTCAGATGTATATACATGTCAAAGTATATTAAATTATACACTTTGGATACATACAGCTTATTGTATGTCATTATACCTTAATGAAGCTGTTTAAAAACTTTCTATGACCTTGAACAAGTTACTAAACCTTGAGTTTACTCATACATGGTGGTAAAAATTCTGTCAACTTTCATAAGGCTATTGCATCTGTTAATTGGAATACTTCTCTGTCAGAGGCTTAATGTACTACCTAGCACAAGAGAAAGCTTCAGTGAATCTTCAAGCTTCTTTGCAGAGGACCCGGTGGTATATACTCTCTTTCCTTCAACCCCCTATTGACAGTAGATAGGCCAGTTCAAACCATGAACTTTGATCATGCCCCATACAAGTCATCATGACAGTACCTCTCTGAGTTTGTTGGCAAGAAATTAATCTTCTATTATTACTGGGTTGTCTGATGCTTGGCTATAGTAAATTAACTCTTTAAATTAACTTTTTTATGTTATCCCTGCCCTGAAATCTGTCTGTGAGAGCCAAAATGATTTTATATCAAGATTTCTGATGGACACAGTAGGATATAGGAGTAGGATGCAGTGGGAGAAAGCTGCAACTGGAATAATTTTGATAGGTATTTCAGTATTTCTAAACTGAAGTGTCAGAATTCATCAAAGACCCTAGTCTTTTCATGACTATTTTTACATAGATAGAGCACATACCTTTGTGACACACTGTTGTGGTCTGCATTGTGTCTCTTCCAAAATTCATAGGTTGAGATTCTAATATCTGTACCTCATAATTCAAGCATATTCAGAGACATAGTCTTTAAGGAAAGAAGTAATTATATTAAAATGAGGTCATTAGGGTATCCTTATAAGAAGAGGAGATTGGGTCAGAGACACCCGCCAAGAGATGATATTATGAAGACACAGGAGAAGATGGTCATCTATAAATCAGGAAGAGAGGACTAAGACAAAACTAATCTTGACAACAACTTGATCACAGACTTCTAGCTCCAGAACTAGAGAAGATAAACATCTGTTGTTTAAGCTATGTGGTTTATGATATGTCATTACGGCAGCCCTAGTAAACAAATACACTGGCCATTTTTACTGCTCCAACAATTTCTCTCTCCTATTAGTACCCACTATATTCTCTCAGGCCCAGTAAAGTAATAATTTTGCTTGGGAGTACTCATCATGTCTATACATGTAGGCATGCAAGCTGTCCTCAAAATTCCTCAGTCTGCTCTATGTCTCTGTATTTGCCATTTTTCCTTTTCTAATGCCTTTCTGACTTTGCCTGCTGCTAATTGTTTTTCTTGCAAATGTTATTCATTCTTTGGCCTTGTACCACACTCATATTAGTAGCACAGAGTTTTCAGGAATCTTCCTCCTCTTTTCTGACAAGTGATCATTCTGGCTTACACACTGGAATATTTTCCTCCCACTCATTAAGCTTAAGAATGTTAAATTCGTGTCATAATGATGTACAAAGCTTCCTTGCAAACAGTCAAGCAAGTTGAAATGAAACATATGAGATGTTGTTAATACGTTTTTCTTGAAAAGTGGGAATTTTACCTGCCTCTTTACTTAATTAACAGTTCAAAGATACGTTTTGGTGTTGACCTTCATTTAATATTCATTGGCAGCAAAACTGAATAATTGAATTGAAAATTGAAAATAATTGATGTGGTGGCTTCTTCTTTGACCACTGAACTAAAGCTTCCCGAACAGCTATAACTTTGGAAGTTTCTAAAAGAAAACTAAAAGAGGAAGAAGGAAGAAATAGAGTGAATTTAGTGATTAAAATCAATTGTTTTCCCCTTTGCAGTTATTTTCTGTATCTATTTGTTTATAACAAACCCTTTAAAGTTTTTTGTATGCTGCATTTTATTAATATATTAAGAACTGGGACTGTTGGTTACATTAATGACTCAAACCATGATTCACCATCCTCCTGCATTAGAATTACTTACTGTGGCTGGTAAAAATGCAAAAGCCCTGGGCCCATTCCAAACCCACTGAATCAGAATCTTGAAGGAGATAAGGCTTGGGAATCTGTATTTTTATCATGCTTCCATAGCCTTTTTTCTTTTTCAGTCTGGGAACCACTTTCTTAAGTTCTGTGATGGCAGAGGAAAAGTGATGGTGATAACACTCCCTAACAATTTAAAGAGGAAGGTCGCAAAAAAACGGTAGAGTTCAAAGAAAGTGGTAGCAAATAGAACAGGTAAGTCCACTGGTATCCTGTGGATGTTACTGTGAACACAGAAAGCAGAGTGAGGCTGGAAATAACTTCTTGTTACAAATAAAAGAACTACTTCAGAATAATTTGTTAATCATTCAAAGCTATCAAGAGATCAACATCTTTACCAACCAAGTTCAGTATACCTATTTATAATTGAGTTTTATGATATTTAACAGACATTCCTGAGAATATTTTAGGCCACCATACGAGGTTGATTTGTTCCTTTTAAATCAACAATTTGAATACATTGATTGCACAAAATACCTTGAGCAAATAAAAACTTGGGTTTTCTGATGTTTTTCAAAAAAAGGAGAGCTTTATCAGCAGGGATTTTAGAAATTACAAAGACATTTTCAGTGAAGAACAACAGGAAATTAGGAGCTAATTATTGTCTTCTCTGAAAAACAATGTTGGGCCTCCCACCGATAAATCATCATATACTAACTAGGTCAGCATGTGCTAGTTCATTTCTATGGTTCTCTGACTCCTGTGTCCACTCTGTAAGTCATTATTAGGATTATTGCTTAGAAATTCTTCGAACAACTTTTACATACCCAGTATTATATGATTTAAAAAATTTTGGGCTTCCCTTGGTGGCTCAGCAGTAAAGAATCCACCGGCAATGCAGAAGCTGCAGGTTCAATGCCGGGGTAATGAAGATCCCCTGGAGAAGGAAATGGCAATCCACTCCAGTATTCTTGCCCAGGAAATCCCATGGACAGAGGAGCCTGGCAGGCTGCAGTCCATGGGGTTGCAAAAGAGTCAGACATGACTTAGCGATTAAACAACAACAATCTACCTTGTTCTTCATGGACCCAAACATCAATTTAGCATACATTTCCTGATCTAAGTTACTACCCTGACAAATCTTTAGGTCCGTACCTTACTTGCCAGTTTTTTTACCCATGAAAGAGGCTTGGGGATATTCCTAACTCTGAAAGACTTCTCTGATATCAGTTAACTTCCTGGATTTCTAACAGCCTCATGTTTCTGAAATCATTAAGAATCTATCCCACCATCTTCTGAATAGAACTTCATCCTTCAATCACTATTGAGCCCTTTGATACCTTCTACAGCTGTTATTCAGATGTCTGTATCAGTCAGGATTCTCCAAAGAAACAGAACCAATTGGATATATATATATATACACACACACACACATATATACACATACACACATATATACAAAGACAGAGACAAAGAGATTTATTATAGTCACTCTTGTGATTATGAAGTCTAATGAGTCCAAAATCTGCAATGGGGGCTGGTAGGCTGGAAACCCCTGAGAGAAAACAGTACACATGAAATTCAAAGATCAGTAGCCTGGAGATCCAGGAGGGCTGATAGTGCAGTTCCATTCTGAAGGCAGTTTGCTGGAAAATTCCTCTTACTTGAGGCCAGTCTTCTTGTTCTGTTTGAACCTACAACTTATTGGATAAGGCCCACCCACTTTATGGAGGGCAATCTGCTTACTAGAAGTTTACCAATTTAAAGCTTAATCTCATCCAAAAATACATTAGTTTATAGGACCAAGTTAACACAGAAAATTAACCATGACAATGCCCCATGCCCCAGCCACTGTAGTCTGCCCATTTGACTGGACTTCATCTTCCAAATATATGATAGGTTCATTCCCACTCCCAGTGTCTGTCTCATACTAAAAGAAGGTTGAGTGATAGTTCCTAAATACTCCCAGTCTACCCATTCTGCTTTAGGGAGCCTAATTATGTCAAATTATGTGGCAACTGGGACATGGTAAGTGTGCGGTTTTAGGTACATTTCTGATTGTCACAACTGGAGAGTGCTACTGGTATTCAGTGGGTGGAGATTGGGGGTACTACAAACACGCTAGAATGTGCAAGATAGCCCCCCCAACAATAAGACTACCTTCAGTCCCAAATGTCAATAGTGTAGAAGCTGAAAAATCATGGAAAGAAACTGTAATATTCAAGCTGGAACTTATAGGATTGGTAAGGTTCAAATTGCACAGATGGAAAATTTTTATTCCAGTCAAAGAAACTACCATAAACATACAAGGGATAACAAAATATAGAGGTCTTTTAGAGAGCTGTGAATATCAAATCTGTAAGTGGAGAAATAATAAAATGTGATAATTTCAGAAAGGTGGATGGTTAGGGTTTAGAGCAGTCCCTCTGAAATTTTAGCACATTGGAATCACCTGGAATTTGACAGCACACACTGGAACCCATCCCCAGGATTTCTGATTCTGTGTGATTGAAATGAGGTCTGAGAATCTGAATTTCTAACAAATGAGGTGATGCTGGTGCTCCTGGTCTGTGAGCCACGTTTTTAAGAACTGGTTTTCAGAGAGTCGGAGATGCCTGAAAAGATGTCAGGACTTCAAATTCTAGGCAAAAAGAGGGCCATTAATAGGAACAGTTCTTTAGGAAGATTACTCAAATAGCAACAGATAGGACACATTGGATTAGAGAGAGAATCTGTAGAGAGAAACAAACCAATTGAAGGTCCTGCCAGGAGTCACTGAAAGGCTTGAACCCTCCGCATCAGTGATTTGGGAAGCCTGGGAAACCTGGAGCAATGTGCCTGTATGCATAATTCTCTCTTGACCCCAGCTGTGTAATTATGGTTTGCCTGGAGTTTAGTCTTAGCCAGTTATGCATGAGGCTTGGTTCTTTGTAATGAATCTCCTGGGATAAAGCATAAGCTGACAGTGTTCAGACAGGCTGCCTGGGCTGCACTTTATAAGTGGGATTGAGGTCACAAAAGCTAGGTGACAGGGCAAGGAGAAGCTCCCTTAGATAACCAAATCACTTAAAATTACATTTCTTTCTGGGTCAAAAAGAAAAAAAAAAAAGGAGAAGAGATATTGCCTCTGCTCTTGCCTCATCCAGTTTTCCAAATTATATTTAAGGGGCTTGGATAAAATCCATACATCAAAAAGCCTTTATGCAATAATGCAAAATTTAAAGGGCCTGTCAAACAGATGATCTGTTTTGAAATCACACATATGATATCTTGGAATTCTAGCAATCAGAGGGGCTCAGTCTGAACTGATTAGAATGCTTTTCCAAACCCAGTTTTCTCTTCTTGGCTGAAAAGTGTTACTTGCTTTATCTATAATGCTTGGTACCATCAGCCCGAGGGGAAAGAAAAAAAAAAAATTCCTTCTAAGCAACTGATCTGAACCTCCTGAGGCTAAGGAGCTCTTATCAAAAGCAGAAATCCTGCACACAGGCCAGCTGGAGGATGTTCCCCCTCCTGAGGGTCCCTGCTGCCTGAGAGCTTCTAAACACAAATAGAAACTGGAAGAAAATCAGAAGAGTGGAACACACATCTAACATGTGTGTTCCATCATTCATTTCCAGGCTTTTTACCCTCGTTCCAATAAAACAACTATTTTATAACTAGTGATGAGGCTAGCATCTTCTAACCAGAATAACCCTACTCTTGATCACCTTTTTTTTTCCCTCTTCAGAGATTTTATGAACCGTAACCCCTCTTTTAAAGTATTTTTTTCCTTCCTTTTGCCAGGTGCTCAGCACCACCCCACACTGCTGTGAGATACTCACTTTATGCTCTGACAGTTACTGTGGATACGTTGATAAACAGAATACTAACTTTTTAATATATATATGTATATTATTTTAAAGTCTTGGCCTGGAATTTCAAGAGGGGGGAAAAATGAAGGAACAAAGGAAGCAATGAGGCAGGAAGAAAGAAAGGGAATCAAGGAGAAAGACAATTAAAACTGCAATGTAGCAAAATGCAATTTGTCCAAAACCCTTCAGTGACATTTACCAGGAATAATTGTTACGATTGCTGATTGTAGGGCCCCAGCCCTAGAATGCAGTAGGTCTGAACGGGTCTCTAGGATGTGCATTTCTAATGTTCTCCCAGGCAGCTCTGGTGTTGGTAGCCTAGGAAAACATTACCTTGAGAAGCTTTGCAGGTTTAGATTGTCCCTAACAAACACTGTAAACAGCCAGTGCTTATTGTCAAGATTTGCCAGCTTAGGGGAGGGAGGGATGATAAACAGCAGCTGCTTAGATTTAAAATGTCCCGGGGAATCAGCACAGGTGGTGGAAGATTTACCAAACTTCTCCTGAGGCTCCAAGCAGAAGATGCCCATCTGCCACAGGCCCCCAGGCAGACCATTTCTCTGTCCCCGGCTTTCTCAGACCCCTCCTCACTTGCCCATGCAAAGCCTTTTGTTATAGACTAAATTGTATCCCCCCCACACCAAAATTCATCTTAAAACTCTAATAACCTGTATTTGAGAATAGGATGTGCAAAGAAGTAATAAAGGTTGTGTGTTAAGTCACTTCAATCGTGTTCAACTCTTTGCGACCCCATGGACTATAGCCCATGAAACGCCTCTGTCTATGGGATTTTCCAGGCAAGAATATTGGAGTGGGTTGTCATTTCCATCTCCAGGGATCTTGACTCAGGGATTGAACCCGTGTCTCTTGTATCTCCTGTATTGGCAGGTGGGTTCTTTATTACTGGCACCACCTCGGAAGTGAGGTCATAAGAGTGGAGGCTCGTTTCTATAGGGTTGGCATCCTTATAAGAAAAGGAAGACACACCAGAGATCTTCCTCTCCCTACAAGAGTGCAGAGGAAAAGCTATGTGAGGACACAGAGCCTGCAGCCATCTGTAACTCAAGGAGAAGAGGTATTGCCAGACACCAACCCTTGCCCACACTTTCATCTTGACTTTCAGCCTCTCAAATAGTTCAGTTCAGTTCAGTCTCTCAGTAGTGTCTGACTCTTTTCAACCCCATGTACTGCATCATGCCAGGCTTCCCTGTTCATCACCAGCTCCAAGAGCTTGCTCAAACTCATGTCCACTGAGTCAGTGATGCCATCCAACCATCTCATCCTCTGTCATCCCCTTCTCCTCCCACCTTCAATCTTCCCCAGCATCAGGGTCTTTTCCAATGAGTCAGTTCTTCACATCAGGTGGCCAAAGTGTTGGAGTTTCACCTTCATTATCAGTGCTTCCAATGAGTATTCAGGACTGATTTCCTTTAGGATTGACTGGTTTGATCTCCTCGCAATCCAAGGGACTCTCAAGAGTCTTCTCCAATACCACAGTTCAAAAGCATCAATTCTTCAGCGCTCAGCTTTCTTTCTGGTCCAACTTTCACATCCACAAATAACTACTGGAAAAATCATAGCTTTGACTAGACAGACCTTTGTCAGCAAAGTAAAGTCTCTGCATTTTAATATGCTGTCTAGAATAGTAAGAAAATTAATTTCTGTTTTTAAGCCCCTCAACCTATGGTAGTTTGTTATAGCAGCCCAACTGAAACTGTTTACCACAGATTGGGTATTTAACCCATGTGCTGGGACTCACACCCAGCCAAAACCTTGCTTGGAACTCAAACCCACGTGGCTGAGACTCAAACCCAGCCAAAACCCGTGGTACCTGGTTTCAAGACCTAATGAAACCCTGGTTCTTGATGTCTCATCACAGAAAGAATTCAGTGAGAGACAAAGTGATAGGTAAGAAGTAGATTTATTCAGATTCAGAGAGAAGCACACTCCACAGACAGAGTGTGGGCCATCGCAGAGGGTGAGTGCAGCTTTAAAATGTGGTGTGTTTAGTTGTTATAGGCTGGATAATTTCATATGCTAATGAGTAGGAGGATTATTCCAACTCTTTTTGGGAAGGGGTGGAGATTTCCAGGATTTGGGCCACCTCCCACTCCTTGGTCTTGTAACAGTGCCTTGGAACTGGCATGGCACTTCTGGGTGTGTCATTTCACTTGCTGACTGAGGATCAAGGTCTAGTCTTGTCTGCCATCTTGGTCCCATTTGATTCTAGTTGGTTTATGTTGTGTCCTTGGGCTGTGTAATTCTTTCAAAAGTTGTGCCCTGCCCCTTTCCCTCCTGTCACACAACTACAGTAACCTTTCTTCACAGTTCATTTAGGTATTCCTCAGGCAAGAGACCCTTCTCCCAAGCCCTAAAGCCCTAATGTTACTTCACTGCTCAGGTTTCAAGGGAATTCAGGTCCCAGAAAAGCTGTAGAATAGATTCAAGAACCCAGTGTCAGTTGGACCTGGGGATAGGGAGGTACTGAGAACTACCACACTCAGTCATACATGAGTTATAAACAGGAATATACTGTCTCTGCTTCTAATCTGATTGGCTTTATCACATTGCTTGTACAAGAAAATACATTCCATAACCCAGGTGACTGAGTTTTAGCTAACTTTTCGAAGTCTTAGATTGGCTCTTTTCCTGGTGATGGCACTCTCATCTCAGGAGTTCTGGAATAGTGCTGATTAGAACATTACATTGCTTTTTCCTTATGAATATCTTCATACTTATCAAAGCCAGAATATATAGCTGTTATATCTGAGATAGTTCTGTTCACTCAAATAATTGCTGTGTGCCCAGTATATGCCAGACAAGGTTCCAGATACAGAAAAGCAAACATGAATAAGACAAAGAGACAAACAAAACTAAGGAAACACATATCAGTCAGGTGTTAATAAATGCTACAAAGAGAAAGTATGGGAAGGAGTATGAGGAAGGGTCCTAGTTTATAAGGACGTGGTCCAAGAAAGCCTCTCTGATATCTGACATTACAACAGAGACCTGAAGGAAGTCAGATGTCCAGCCATTTGTGTCTCTGAGCAAAGATCACTTCACAAAGAGGGAGAAGCCCATGAAAAACTGCCTCAGCAGGACTATGAATGGTATTTTTTTAATAACAAGGAAGACTATGCAATTGGAATAGGGTAAAAAGATGGATCTCCCTAAAGTCCTGGAAATGGCTAAGAATTAATCATGCAAACTCTTGTAGGACATTGTGATGTCTTTACTCTGAGTGAGATGAAAAGTCATTGGAGGGAGGAAAGCAAAAAAGCCATGTAACTTATGTTCTTAAATAACCTCTAACTTTTATGTGGAGAATGGTCTGCTAGGGTCAAGAATGAGAGAGATCAGATAGAAGGCTACTATATTATTGATAGATGACAGTTATTGATTTAGACTAGAATGAGGGGGATTGACCAGGAACCAGATAAATTTAAAAGGTAGAAACCACAATCTTTGCTAATGATTGTATTGTCAGATAAAAGGGAAAAATAAAACATAAAAATAAAAATAAAGTGGGAATTTCATAACTTTAGTAGGCTTATTTAGATTTAACCACTTAAATAAGTAGATATATCTAACTGTCTATTACAATTTGCAAAAATTACAAAACATTAACAATAGCTATCTCTAATGACATAATTATGGAAAATATGTATTTGCTGTATTTTGCTTAGTTATTATGAAAATATATCACGTGTATAATTTTTAAAAGTTGCAGACACATGAAAAAATTTTCCCTGGTCATTTTAATTTTATGGGATTTCAGATAACATTGCTATTGCAAGGGGACCTTTCTAATTTGTGAGATTAAAGAGAGGAACCTAAAGTAATTGATTCTATCCCTTTATTTCTTTAATTTGGAGATGAAAGACATGAAAACAGTACTGTATGTTCAAATGCTTTAGTGATATTAGTTTTCAAATGCCATAGAAACTTTTGGCTGGTGAATGAGATAAAATCATGAGAAAAGAAAAATAGGAATGGTGTATGTAAAGCTTTTTGAAGAAGCATTTCTTCTTTTTTAAAAGAGAAGACTCTTGAGAGCCCCTTGGACTTCAGGGAGATCCAACCATTCCATCCTAAAGGAAATCAGTCCTGAACATTCATTGGAAGGACTGATGTTGAAGCCGAAGCTCCAATACTTTGGCCACCTGATGCGAAGAGTCAACTCACTGGAAAAGGCCCTGATGCTGGGAAAGATTTGAGGTCAGGAGAAGGGGACAACAGAAGGTAAAATGGTTGGATGGCATCACCAATTAAATGGACATAAATCTGAGCAAACTCAAGGAGATAGTGAAGGACAGGGAAGACTGGCATGCTGCAGTCCGTCGGGTCAGAAAGAGTCCAACACAACTCAGTGACTGAATAGCAGCAACAACATCTTAGAAATAAAGACACAGACTCAAATGACTATGTGACTTGTCCAGTGTCACGTGTCACATAGTTAATAATTATCTGGAGTGAAACTATCCTAATTGCTTTTTGTTCTACTATAACATAATGATATATCATCTTAGAGGAACATTAATATTATAGGATAATTTTTTCATATTTGAAAATTTATTCATATACTTCATACTTTCAGCCAATAAATATTGACTGCCCCTTTGTCTCAGGTCTTCTGGACAGAAATTCCTTCTCTTTACAGAGATTGTAGTCTAGTATTTCAAATAAAGTTGAATTTGTTCTAAGAAAAAAAAAAAAGAGCATTGCCTCTGGCAATTCTTTAGTTCCTAGAGATAAATTCTAAAGCATGATTCAGTCTCAGTTTCAAAAGTGAATGCAGCACTCTTTAAACTTTGAATCTTGTTTTTGTGCTTTTTAAGTAATACATATTCACATACATCTATAATACTCGAATTCGTGCACACCTGGTTTGTGGTAGTTTGATTAGCAGTGATGCAGAAGAAAAGACTCATGAATATCAGATATCAAAGATATGGGACACTCGATAGACAATGAAGAATAATAATAGGCTTATCTTAGATTGATATAAAAGCATTATTTTGTTTACCATGTAATATTTTCAGACTTTTTTCTTTCCCTAAATCTTTATGCATATAGCTTCACTAGCAAAAAATACTTCACTTGCCTAGCAAGGCTATTCTTGTTTTAAGAACTTCCTAGTAAGTTATATTATTAGTATTAAAAAATAATTCAGGCCAAAAGCAAACAAAAATCCTGTACAAGTGTTCCTTAAAATAGTCCTAATATGACATCTAAAATTTCACTTAATTGAATTTCTCTTGAAGAAATTAATCTTGGGAAAGGCATATATCAGTGAAGCAATGCATACATAAAGGAAACATTTTAAAAAGTATTGGTTGGAAAATAACATCAGGTTAATATTTTTAACTAAATTGTGTTTGTTACAGAGTTAAAAGGATTATTAACTGAATCAACACTATACCTGAATTACATTTCTATAAAGATAAGTAGCACTAAGGACCTAACATAAAACAGGTGTGACATTAAGCTTCTAAAGGAAAGCAAATAGCCAAATTTTAAGGGAGTTAAGATATGTTAACAAGAATATTATCTAGTATCATGAAGATAGAATAATCCAAAAAATAAGCTTTTAGAAAGAAATTACAATCATGTCACAACACAGAGACATTTTAGTATACAAAATAAATAAATCATAAAAAGAAATCTTCTAAATATTTTACTTATTTTTTGTGTGGAAGCAGAAAAAGAAGAAAGTAAAGACAAAACACTAATTGCAGTAATTCACAATATTTTGTTTGCAGAATTAATTTGCCATATGTTGAGCCATAGCACAAATTTCAATAACTTTAAGCCAACTTAAGGCATTCAAAGCAGATTTCCCAAGTGGCTCAGTGGTAAAGGACCCATCTGCCAAGCTGGAGACTCAGGTTCAATCCCTGGGTAGGGAAGATACCCTGGAGAAGGCAATGAGAACCCACTCCAGTGTTCTTGCTGGGAAATCCCATGCACAGAGGAGACTGGAAGGCTACAGTCCATGGGGTCACAAAGAGTCAGGCATGACTTAACAACTAAATAGCAAGAGCAAGACATACAAAGCAGGCATGTTCTCTGATTGCAATAGTATTGAATTGGAAATTGACAACAGAAAGATCTAGAAAATCCCCAAGTATTTGAAAATGAAGTAGCGAATTTCTAAATAAATAATAGGCCCAAGAATAAATGACAAGGGAAATGAAGTGGTGATACTAGTGGTAAAGAGCCCACCTGCAAATGCAGGAGAAGCAAGAGACATGGGTTTGATCCCTGGGTCAGGTAGATCCCCTGGTGTAGGAAATGGCACCTCACTAAGTATTATTGCCTGGAAAATTCCATGGGCAGAGGAGCCTGACAGGCTACTGTCCATGGGGTCTCAAAGAATTGGACACGACTGAGCGACTGAGCACACACACAAAACTAAAACATAACAAATAAAACTTTGTAGGAAGCAGATAAAAGAGGGATTATAGAGAAATACATATTGCAAACTCCCCATATTGGAAAAAAGGAAGGCTCACAAATAAATGACCTTCACTTCACTTTTAATAGACCTTAAAAAATTAGAGAAAGAAGAACAAACTAAACCCAAAGTAAGCAGAAAAGAAGGAAATAATATGAAACTGGAAATCAAAACACAAAAAAAACAAAAAAGCAATAAGTGAGATAAATAAAATGTATAAATTTCTGGCTACAATTATGAAAGAAAAAAAAGGGTAAAGAACAAATTACAAGTATCAGGAATTAGAGGGGTGACATCACAATTGATTTTACAAATATTAAGAGTATTTTTTAAATATTACAATCTACTTTAGATTAATAAATTTGAGAATTTAAATGGACAATTTCATTGAAAGATACAAATTACCAAAACTCAATTAAGAAGAAAGACACAAATATTTTTGTATCTGTTAAAGAAATTTAACTTGTTGTTCAAAGCATTCCCACAAAGAAAACTTCCAAATTGCTTCATGGAGAAATTCTACCAATCACTTAAAGAAGCAATAATACCAATTCTACACAAAAGTCCAGACACTTGAAAGGGAAGGAGTACTGACCAAATTATGCATTGAGGTCAATGTTACTCTAAAAATAAATGTAGACAAACACATTAAAAGGAAGGAAACCTCAAATGAATATATCCAATCAACATAGATATAAAAACTAACAAATTTTAAGTAATCAAATTAAGCAACATATGAAAATGATAATAAATCATTTCTAAGTTTATCCCAAGCATGCAAGGTTGGTTTAACACTCAAGATTAGTCAATATTGCTAAGAAATCTAGTCTCCCCAACTTCCTCTATAGAGTCAGTGCAATCCCAGCAAGTTATTTTGTCAATAGCAATAAACTAATTCCAAAGTTTACCAAGAAAGGCAAAACAGAATGTATAGAATAGCCAGGAAAACAGTGAAAGAGAAAAACAAAATTGAGAGACTGACACTATCTGACCTTAAGATTTACTACAGAATTACAGCAATCAAGACAATTGTATTAGCAAAGTAATACACAAATAGATTATTAGAACAGAATAGCAAGTCCAGAAATAGACCCACATAACTGTAGTCAACTGATCTTTGACAAAAAGAGCAAAGATAAGAGCAAAGATAGTCTTTTCAACAAATGGTGTTAGAACAACTGGACATCCCATGCAAAAAATAATGATAAATCTAGTGTCAGACCTTAGAACCTTCACAAAAATTAGCTCAAAATGGATTAGCTCTAAATGTAAAAAAATTAGTTCTAAATGTAAAACACAAAAACTTAAAACTCCTAGAAGAAAACATAGGAGAAAACCTAAATGACCTTTCATATGACAATGAGTTTTTAGATACGACACCAAAGGCAAGTTCCATGAAGGAAACTGATAAGTGAAATATTGTTAACATTTTAAATTTCTGCTCTGTGAAAGACAATGTCAAGAAAATAAAAAAACAAGTCATAGACTGGGAAAAAATATCTGCAAAAGACTCATCTAATAAACGTTATCTGAAAATATGGAAAAGACTCTTAAAGCTCAACAATTAAAAAACAAATAGCCCAAATAAAAAGTGGGCCAAAAACCATGACAGACACCTCAACAAATAAGATATACAGATGGCAAATAAGCGTATGAAAGGAGCCTGTTGATGAAAGTGAAAGAGGACAGTGAAAAAGTTGGTTTAAAGCTCAACATTCAGAAAACTAAGATCATGGCATCTGGTCCCATCATTTCATGGCAAATAGATGGGGAAACAGTGGAAACAGTGGCTGACTTTATTTTTGGGCACTCCAAAATCACTGCAGGTGGTGATTGCAGCCATGAAATTAAAAGACGCTTACTCCTTGGAAGGAAAGTTATGACCAAACTAGACAGCATATTAAAAAGCAGAGACATTACTTTGCCAACAAAGGTCCATCTAGTCAAGGCTATGGTTTTTTCAGTAGTCATGTATGGATGTGAGAGTTCAACTATAAACAAAGCTGAGCGCAGAAGAAGTGATGCTTTTGAACTGTGGTGTTGGAGAAGACTCTTGAGAGTCCCTTAGACTGCAAGGAGATCCATCCTAAAGGGAATCAGTCCTGGATGTTCCTTTGAAGGACTGATGTTGAAGCTGAAACCAATACTTTGGCCACCTGATGTGAAGAGCTGACTCATTTGAAAAGACCCTGATGCTGGGAAAGATTGAGGGTGGGAGGAGAAGGGGACGACGGAGGATGAGATGTTTGGATGGCATCACCGACTGAATGGACATGGCTTTGGGTGGACTCCGGGAGTTGGTGATGGACAGGGAGGCCTGGCGTGCTGCGGTTCATGCAGTCGCTAAGAGTCGGACACAACTGAGCAGCTGAACTGAACTGAACAAATATTTTACTAGGGAAATGCAAATTAGAATAATTATATACCACTATTAACCTATTAGAATGGCCAAAATCTAGAACTACACCCCAAAAGATAAAAATTTTATGAAAAAAATCAATTTAGTTTTTAACATCAGTAGACAAAAAGAGGAAACACATATGACCATTTCAATACATGTGGAGAAAGCATTTGTCAATTGTCAAAGTCTAGTATCTCCTTGATAAAAACAAAAACAAAAACAAAAAACACCTTAGCAAACTAGGTATAGAAGTGAATTCCCTCAACTTGATAAAGGGAAGCTACAAAAACTTGAAGCTAACATCAGTACAATACTTCATGGTGAAAAACCAAATCATTTCTCCCCTAAGATCAGTAATAAGGAAAAACAACCATGTTCACCACTTATATTCAACATTGTACTAGAGATTATAGTCATCTTAATAGGTTAGAAAAATAAATAAAAGGTATCTGGATTGGAAAGGAAGAAATAAAACTGTTGTTTTACATAAAGTTGTTTATGTAGAAAATAATATGGAATATACAAAAAGCAACAAGAACTCACAAGTAAGTTTACCAAATTGCAGAATATAAAAGCAATATACAAAAAGCAATTGTATTTCCATACACTGGCAAAGAAAAATTGGAAAATGAAAAATTTTAAACTACCATTTAAAGCAGCATCTAGAAATATTAAATAATTGGAAAAAATCTAACAATCCATGCCAATCCTATACATGAAAATCTATGAAACATTGCTAAAAAAATTAGAGGATCTAAACAGAGACATGTGTTCATGGGTCAGAAGATTTGATATGGTAAAGATGCTAGTTCTCCCCCCAAGAGATCTCTAACTACAATGAAATCCCAATCAAAATTGCAGGGTTTCTTTTTTTTTTTTTTTACAGAAATCGGCAAGCTGATTCTAAAATCTGTATGGAAATGCAAAAAAAAAAAAAACCCAAAAACAAAACCTAGACTAACCAAAACAACTTCAAAGTAGAACACAATAAGAGGAATTACAAGACTTACTTCAAAGACTTATTACCAAAAAGCTACAATAATTGAGACATTATGGTGTTAGCCTGAAGGTACATAATCCAATTAATGCTGCAAATGTGAGGAAGACCCCCTCTTGGCATTGGTCAGGGGAAGGTCAGATTAATCACTTAGAAACACATCCAGAGCCTTCTCTGTAGTGAAGGTTCTTTATGGAAAATCATGCTACTACTATACCAGATGTAATTCTGAAAATTTATCTGACTAAGTAAAGGGGATTCCTCTCTACTCCAGAAGATATAGCAGATCTTAGCCAGATAAATTTTCAGAACTGTATCTGGTATAGTAGCATGCTTTTCCCTGAAGAGGAAGGCCTGTTGGCCTTTTGAACTCATCTAATAGGAGGAAAAAAATGTCAGCAGGAGACTAGGCTTCAGGTAAATAGGTCAGGGATAGAAATTGATAGAGAATGTCTATCTTTTAAAAAATATTAACTGAAACTGAAGTTCTGATAAATTACATTTTAAAGGAGTTGCTCAAGATTTAACATCAAACACCATGCAAAATCAGACAGAAAGATGAGAGCTCTTTGTTAAATAGAAATGTAATAATAAAAAAAATTTTTTTTCTACATTAGTTAGTGTAGCTCTGGTACAACCCTAGGTAGAGATGAAGACATTACATTAAGGAGAAGTAGAGGACTTTTTATAACATAAAAAATAAAAGACGACTTAGCAGTATGTGATAAGAGAAAGTAGAAAAAAAGATAATTACAATTAAAGCTCATTCTCCTAGTCAGTTGAATGGTGAAGCAAAAGAACAGAATAATATACAAATAGGAGCCCAGCTTCTAACTCCAAGACACCAAGTATCCAGACACTGCAGCTATATAGAAGTCAAAGAGGTGACACTCATACCAAGAATGCAACAATGAGAGAGGGTTTTATTTTTTTGCTCTGTGAGATAGAGCTGCTGCAGATAGAGGTAAGGGACTTCATCTTCTGGAAAAATACAGTTCTAATATGACTAAAATCGACATCTGATAGATTCTTGAAGTGTCTTAAATAGCAGTTTTGTTCTTCACAAGACTGAGGTTTTGAGTGACAAAAGACACTCTCAGTTTAATTCAGATAAACCATGAGAAATTGTTTTATATCCTGGAGAAGATAGAAACGTTGGACAAATGGGAAGTTGTTAACTTAGAAATCAAATTGCTAGCATCTGTTGGATCGTAGAAAAAGCAAGAGAATTTCAGAAAAACATCTATTTCTGCTTTATTGACTATGCCAAAGCCTTTGACTATGTGGATTACAATAAACTGTGGAAAATTCTGAAAGAGATGGGAATACCAGACCACCTGACCTTCCTCTTGAGAAACCTGTATGCAGATCAAGAAGCAACAGTTAGAACTGGACATGGAACAACAGACTGGTTCCAAATAGGAAAAGGAGTACATCAAGGCTGTATATTGTCACCCTGCTTATTTAACTTATATGCAGAGTACATCATGAGAATCGCTGGGCTAGACGAAGCACAAGCTGGAATCAAGATTGCTGGTAGAAATATCGATAATCTCAGATATGCAGATGACACCACCCTTATGGCAGAAAGCGAAGAAGAACTAAAGAGCCTCTTGGTGAAAATGAAAGAGGAGAGTGAAAAAGCTGGCTTAAAACTCAACATTCAAAAAGCTAAGATCATGGCATCCGGTCCCATCACTTCATGGCAAATAGATGGGGAAACAATGAAAACAGTGAGAGAATTTATTTTCTTGGGCTCCAAAATCACTGCAGATGGTGACTCCAGCCATGAAATTAAAAGACACTTGCTCCTTGGAAGAAAAGCTGTGACAAACCTAGACAGTGTATTAAGAAGCAGACACATTACTTTACTGACAGAGGTCCACGTAGTCAAAGCTATGGTTTTTCCAGAAGTCATGTATGGATGTGAGAGTTAGATCATAAAGAAAGCTGAATACTGAAGAATTGATGCTTTTGAACTGTGGTGTTGGAGAAGACTCTTGAGAGTCCCCTGGACTGCAAGAGATCCAACCAGTCCATCCTAAAGGAAATCAGTCCTGAATATTCATTGGAAGGACTGTTGCTGAAGCTAAATAAAGCTCCAATACTTTGACCACCTGATGTGAAAAACTGACTCATTGGAAAAGACCCTGATGCTGTGAAAGATTGAAGGCTGAAGGAGGAGGGGACAACAGAGGACAAGATGGTTGGATGGCATTACTGACTTGATGGACAGGAGTATGACCTAGCTCCGAGAGTTGGTGATGGACAGGGAAGCCTGGCGTGCTGCAGTCCATGGGGTTGCAAAGAGTTGGACATGACTGAGCAACTGAACTAACTTAGAAATAAGGGAGGAACTGAGCATGTAATCAGTGCCTCATGAGGAAAGTATGTTTCCCAAAGTTAGAGGCTGATATCATGACCTGATTCAAGAAGAAAAGTTACATTAAATAAACATGACTAACTAACTGCAAATTTTCTTGTATGTGAGAAGATGAGAGAGAGAGATATAAAGAGAATAGCATCAGTCCTAAATATTCATTGGAAGGACTGATGCTGAAGCTGAAACTCCAATACTTTGGTCACCTGATGTGAAGAACTGACTCATTAGAAAAGACCCTGATGCTGGGAAAGATTGAAGGCAGGAGGAGAAGGAGACAACAGAGGATGAGGTGGTTGGATGGCATTACCAACTCGATGGACATGAGTTTGAGTAAACTCTGGGAGTTGGTGATGGACAGGGAGGCCTGGCGTGCGGCAGTCCATGGGATCACAAAGAGTTGGACATGACTGAGCAAATAAGCTGAACTGAACTGAGCAGATGATAAACTGCAATGTCTATAAACATACATGAGATGGATAGAGGGACCCATCTGAATAAGCAAGACAATGTAAGAAAGATAATGCTGAAAATGAGCTACAACTAGTGAAATATATTTGGTTAGTGCAAGAATAAGAAAACACAGACCTATTACTTAAAGCAAGTATCTTAGTTACAACAACTAGAACATATTAGCCTATACGCCTTTCTTTATCTTCCCTGTAATAATTACACTTTACTGAGTTGGTGTTCAGGAACTAGGCTTCAGAAGAGGTGCTTTAGGGAGAGTATCTCATTTAAATCTAAACACAGTACCATGATGTGGATATTATCATCCATTTTCTCAAAAATGAGGAAATGGAAATTTAAAGAGGTTCTGTAACTTGCCCATGGGTCCACAGTTAGCAAGTTGCAGAACCAGGATTTGAACTCAGGCAGCCTAATGCCAGATCTGATGCCTTTAATAACTATACTCAATTATCTGCTGCATCAAAAGAGATCGTTCAAAACAAAAGTGACAGAACAAGCGCAAGTATGAAATCACCGAAGTACAAGATACCTGAGAGGCATCTAGACAGTCTAAAAGCATTTTAGCTCCCTAGCCAACATCAGTTACCCTTCAGGGAACTAATACTAGATACTAATGGGAACACTGTGCCTCTCACAATGACCTATGATAAATACTGGAAAAGTCATCTGATATCTAGAGTCAGAAAAATAATGAGAAATTTGAATTTGTATTAAAAATATACTATTTATATTATGTCCATCTTAGCAAAAAATTTAGCTGGTTTATCAAAGAAGGTTGAGAAAGTGATTATTTGGTCAGTAAAGGTCAGCCTGTATTTATTAAAATGAATCACAGCAGATGAAAATATTTATGTTTAAAAAGTTTTAATGTACTAAAATAAATTCTAATGCTTGAAATTTTTTTTATCAAAGGAAAGCAATAGATCGCATTTATGCAATGTAGGAAAGACCATGGACTGTGTAGTATGCTCAAGACTTTTAAGTGGCTGTGCAAGTTTATGAAAAGAGTTTACTGCTAGAGCATTGTCAATTAGAAGAAAGTCGTTTAATGACTTGATTATAAATTTCCTCTCAGCCCTTTCTGGATTAAAGTTTTTATCAACAAAGATACAGAGGTCCTCTTTCACGTATTTAAGGATAATTAAAAGGGAAAGAGATAGCAAATGCATAGTTTTCCAGGAAGGATTTCCATAGTATCGCAACAGAATAGGATAATGGATATAATCTGACCAGCTATAATTTAATAATGATGATTTTTAAATGTTTGCACAAACAGGCAATTACATTGTTGTAAGGTGAAGGAGATGTAGTGTCTGAAAAGCAAGCACAAAAATGTCTTAGGACTTTGACATAAGTTCCACATGAGTCAGCAGAATGCTCTGAACTGAACATCTCATAGGAAGCTATTGCATTCAATCTTGGGTTCCAGCAAGTTAAAAAGCATTTGTAAGAGAGTGACCAGGATAATCTAAGCTCAGTGGGAAAAAAACATATGAAGAAAACCTTAAAGAAAAAGCACTGAGGCTGCTTCATCTGCAGAGAAATGTGTGCTCATCAGTTATAATGCCCTTGGGTGCAAGGAACAGATCCAACTCAAGTTGGTGTGAAAAATAAGAAATTGTATTTTATGTAATAAGAGGTCCATAATTAAAGTAGCTTTCACATAGTAATGACAGATTGAGGCATCAAACTCAGAGAATACATCCAAAAGCAATACATCTTCCTATTACTCATTAAAAAGAGGAAAGAGAGAAAGAAAACTTTTTTCTAGAAAACTTCTCTTTTGGTTGCATTGGTCAAAATTATGTCTCATTACCATTCCCTGGTGGCTCAGATGGTAAAGAATCCACCTGCAATGCGGTAGACCTGGGTTCAGTCCCTGAGCTGGGAAGATCCCCTGGAGGAGGGCATGCCAATTCTTGCCTGGAGAATCACCATGGACAGAGGGGCTTGGTGGGCGACAGTCTGTGGGGTTGCAGAGTCGGACACAACTGAGCGACTAAGCAGAGCACAGCCATTCCTTGACACATCACTTTCAAAGGAGTGGGATTAGTCCCACACTAACCATGACTCCTGAGAACTAGGAAAGGTCATGTTCCTCTGAGACATGATGATATATGAGGAAGGGAGTAGGGACTTGATCAAAATCGAGAGTTCTATTAGAAAGGATACCAACCAGGTCTACCACACAATGTCCTAGGGAAAACTTAATAGTAGCTTTCAATTATTTAAGAGTTGCTATATGGAAATACACCCTGTGGCTCAAAAGAAAGGAATCTAAGATTAATGTTTGGAAGTTAAAGACGGATATACAGCAAGCCAGTAATAAATGGAATTTGCTGCATAATGAATGATTCCCTCACTCTCCGTGTATCCTCTAGAGGGAAAGAGCTAGACTAGCTGTCCTCTGTAAAGTCATCTAACCAAAGCCCAGCTGACAGTTCAGCAGGTTTTGTCCTTCATGAAAGCAAAGCCAATGAGTCAGGTAGAGACTGAAACTTTCGGCCATTGTCTATCTGCAAAATAACGCCAAGTTCTCTGGAACTGAGGCAACTCATTAAATAAAGATACCCTTTATTTGCAAGCTGAATGGAGAACTGCACAAGGATGCCATGTGTACTAGTTAGCATGACAGTGATTCCAATGTTATTATAGATTTCTCTGGTTGAATTTAGTTACTAAAGTTGGAAAGAATAGAAGAGCATTTTCAAAGTAATTATTTTAATGCTATTTATAGTTTGCAAAGCACTTTTCCATCTTTAAAACAGGTATTATGATTACTCTCATTTTATAGTGAAGATATTGAGGACCAAAATCTTCAATGCCATTAGGCAGGTCTGCCTGATTCCAAATAAGTGCAGTGAAAATAGAAATTCTTCTTCCTACTATTTCTCCTTTTCCCCCTACTCCTTTTTTCTTCTACTACTGAGTTGGCAAATCCTTCTCTGGTAGATATAATGAAATATTTTTATAATAATAATACTTATTTCTTAAATCCATATACTCTTTAAGAACAAAATTCTGTCCTTCCCATATTGTTCATTGAGGACTTTTATGCTTTTCCATATACCCAGAAAGGCTTCACAGGTGGCACTAGTGGTAAAGAACACATCTGCCAATGCAGGAGGCATGAGAGAGGAAGGTTTGATCCCCGAGTCTGAAAGATCCGCTGGAGGAGGGTATGGCAACCCACTCCAGTATTCTTGCCTGGAGAATCCCATGGACAGAGGAGCCTGGCGGGCTATAGTTCATAAGGTCACAAAGAGTTGGACACACTGAAGTAACCTAGCAGGCACATGAACCCAGAAATTATTTAAATATCACAATAATGACCTTTCCATCATTTGATCCACATATATGTTCTAATTATGGCTCTGCTTTGAGAAGAATGGATTAGATGTTAGCTTCAGTTTGAGTTGGATTGAATGGATTTTGGTACCAGCTTTGCATTTACTCTTAGACAGACCCTTCCATGACAGCTCAGTGTTGAATTAACATATAAACAATAACTTTTTATATTAACCTTCATCAAGTATTCAGTACAACTTAAATTTATTAGTAATATATCTGCTGTCATATACATGATGAATCTTTTCAATTTCCTTTTCTTCATGTAAGTATTATATATATCCAAGTAAATCTTAGTGCCACTTTACTAAAAACAATGCTGAAGGACAAAGAAGTAAAGTCTTTTTGTGTGCCAAATTTAGTAGTCAGGTTTATATTAAGAAATAAAAAGGAAAATAATAAAAAGTACAGAATGAAAGCAGGGGTTGAGGACTATTGGATGAGAAACAGACAAGTAAGGGAGAATTCACACTGCACCCTTTTCTATCTTGTAGCATCTATTTAAACCATTAAAATTTATTTATTTAAAAGGATAAGTTAACGAATAAATAAATTTGGTTAAAATTTAAGCCAAATAATAGCTAAATAAATTAATAAGAAAAAAGAGAAGGAAGGAAAGGAAGGGACAGAGGAAAGATGTTTGTTAATACATATTTTGCTTTAGTACTAAAGTGATCTTCACAAAGTTATCCAGGAATCTTGAAAAGCTGTCATCACCATCTTGAGAATTCTTAGGACATATTTGCAGATGATCCAGGTCTTTATGAATTTAAGAGGAAAGCAGAGCTAGGAAGTCAGTTTTGGAGAGAGGAGGGGAAATAAAATTGGAATTTGTGAGGATTGCTAATCCCTTTTTAGTGCCTTAAGCAGAAAACTTCACATTTTTGTACTTTTGAGGGACAAAAAGGAAGATGGAAAAATAATTCACTGGATGCAAATCAAATGATACTTAGAAGAAACTGAAACCTTCAATTTGCAAATTCAAACATATAAACTGGATTTATTGAGGCCCAGTGGAAAGTTCCTCAAACTGAAAAGAAGCCTGACTCTGGACTGAATACAGATTGCACCACCACAACGTGACTCCATCTGAAAATGGGACATGGATGCATAGCTTATGTGTTTGTTATAAGAACATACAGTAAAATGCTTTGTCAGCATCCACTGTCAATTCACCTACAATGTTAGGACACCTCAACAAGACTTCGTATAGGATTTTCAGTCCCTTTCAGGGTAAAGTTTGCAGTAAAATTGGTGATAAAGAGAATTTCTGTAAAATTTTGTATATAATAAATTTAGAATCAGGCTTCTAAGTAAAAATTTAGAATAATAGGGTTACTTAAAGTTTACTTCTAGGTCACTTTTATATTTTGCATTTCCCCACCATAACTCTAGACTTTGAGATATCCTCTTTGTTAGTATTCTTCAGTCTAGAAATTTTATTTACTTCCCTTCCCCCATATTAAGGATCTATCTGTATATTTATTATGTTTGTGTGTGCTATGCTCAGTTGTGTCCAATTTTTTGTGACCCCATGGACTGTAGCCCTCCAGGCTCCTCTGTCCATGGAATTTTCTAGGCAAGAACACTGGAGTGGGTTTCCATTTCCTACTCCAGGGGATCTTCTCAATCCAGGGATCAAAAAATATGTCTCTTGAGTATCCTGCATTGGCAAACAGATTCTTTACAACTGTGCCACCTAGGAAACCCCATTTATTATGTTTACTTAGGATATTTAAGGTGCGTAACAGAGCAGGATAGAACCACTATATTATATTCCACAATAGGTGTGTCAACAGAATGTAATAAAACCTGAAAATTCTTTAGTATTGACAGTCCAGATTCTATCAACCTCAAGCTAAAAATTCTGTACTACTTCTTTAAAAATGAGGAAATTTTATGAACAAGAACCTGTCATGCCCATCAAAGGCTACATGACATGTTTAAGATATACCTACAGAACCAGTTCAGTTTAGTTTACAAAAGGCTACTTTGAGATGCCAGACTCCAGGAATGCACAGATTAACTTGACTTATGTGAAGTTTTCAGTTCAGTGAAGGAGACAAATCTACACCTAATGTCAGTACAGAGAGTACTAGCAGTGTCTACACACATCAGCTCAGTTCAGTTCAGTCGCTCAGTCATGTCCGACTCTTTGCGACCCCATGGACTACAGCATGCCAGGTCTCCCTGTCCATCACCAACTCCCGGAGTCTACTGAATCTTATGTCCATTGAGTCGGTGATGCCATCCAACCATCTCATCCTCTGTCGTCCCCTTCTCCTCCTGCCTCCAATCTTTCCCAGCATCAGGGTCTTTTCAAATGAGTCAGTTCTTCGCATCAGGTGGCCAAAGTATTGGAGTTTCAGCTTCAGCATCAGTCCTTCCAATGACTATTCAGGATTGATTTTCTCTAGGATGGACTGGTTGGATCTCCTTGCAGTCCAAGGGACTCTCAAGAGTCTTCTCTAACACCATAGTTCAAAAGCATCAGTTCTTCAGTACTCAGCTTTCTTTATAGTCCAACTCTCACATCCATACATGACCACTGGAAAAACCATAGCCTTGACTAGATGGACCTTTGTTGGCAAAGTATGTCTCTGCTTTTTAATATGCTGTCTAGGTTGGTCATAACTTTTCTTCCAAGGAGAAAGTGTCTTTTAATTTCATGGCTGCAGTCTGCACATACATCCTCTCCCATAAAACCAGTCAAGGCAAGAAGGCATCCAAATTCAAATGGGCCTTATTTGGTAACCATTCCAGACTCCTGAAACATCTGTTCCCAGGACCCTGCATTATTTACTTGAGCCGCAGATAAGAAATATTTTAGTAGACCGCAAGTATTTTATTAGGTGAATCCTGAGCCTGTGCTCTGGATCTTCTCACTGCAGACTACTGTCTATTCTTCCTTATTTTAGCCTTCTGTTGACCCTCCCCTCTGGTCTGATACACTGATAGCACTGCCTCAGTTTCCAAACCAGCTCTAATCACCGATTTGTTCTCGCCACTTCAGACTGAGGGTTCTTCAGGCTTTGAAGATGTGTGACGATTCTACCTACTGCAGAGACTAACTCCTTCTCTTCCTCAGGTGTGTGCTGCTACACTAGTTTTGCCACCTTTGTTTTTCAGTTATATATGGTCATCTAATTGAGTTCTAGTCAATGAATGTGACTGGAAATGATGTGGACTATTTCCAGGCCTGCTGCATTAAGAAAATCTCATGCACAATCCTTTCTGCTCCTTCCTCTTCTGCGGATTGATGTAAAATAAAGGGGGATGTTAGGCAGACTGGAGGGAATTGTAGAGTAAATTGGTTTTGAATCTAATAAACTTTACCATATTATACAAAAGAACAATTTTATTTAAGTTATTGCAACAAATGTTAACAGGAAGAGAAAGTGTTTGTTGTTTGTTCAAAGGGTTAGGAAAATTTACATTTGCATCATGGAGGTGGCATCAGGTTTTATTTATTTATTTATTTATTTATTTATTTAATTTTTGGCATCAGGTTTTAAAGCCAAATTATAAACTCTTATTTAAAATGACTAGTAAATGCTCAGAAAAGTAGGGGATATAAGTGTAGAATTTCTAGTTTCTTTTCTTAGTTCCTTGAGGAATGGACAAATACAAATTTAACTGCCTTCAGAATTTTTATCACCTTATAATTTAATTTAAGTTTTTGTGGCCGCAAGGCAGTCTTTGAAATAAAATTAAAATGAGGTGAAGGGGAGCTGCTTCTGGTAACTGATTATTTTTGTCAGGAATTTTAGGTTGTATTTCTAATTCTGCAACAGACGCATTAGGTTACATTATGTTCAGCAAGTTACCATTTCTTTGTCAGACAGTTCTGTGGGTGGTGTATTAATATTCTTTTACAGTCCTTTTTTACCATGACAGGGGAACTCCTGTGGGTATTTATAGGATCCAGAATATATTCGTGTATCCTTTATTATATCTTTATAGTAGTTCTTTTTCTCTCTGTCTGATTCTTCTAGCTGATTCTTTGTCCCAGATTTTTTTTCCTATAAAAGAATGATAATGCTACCCATCTGGCAGTTGTTTGCAATGAATTGAAGAGGTTTGGGAAAATTTCCTGGCAGGTTGGCACTTACATTTGTACCATCTATGACAGAAATATAATTACTATGTTAACATAAATACATCCCTTCTGAAAGGTCAAAATGTTTTCAGCCTTTACCAATTATTTTAGCTTTTATAAATGGTGGTGATTCTTCTCTCAAAGGAGTGATCATTTTTCAGCTTCCACAAAAGATAGATACAGTCCATATTAGCATTTAAATATTTTAACTAGTATATGTAGAGGAAATAGCTTTATAAGTTTTTAATATAAATGTAAGGTAGTTAAAAAAAATAAGCTTGCACTGGAACAATTTCAGATCCTGCCTTTATCAAAGATAGCAATACTTAGCTCCCTTTTTTCAACTGTTCTTTTTCTCAACCACAACTTCCACTGACTTGTTAATTAGTTGAGGCTTAAATATTTAATTTTAATGATTTACTACATTTTTCACAATTGCGTTTTACTTTATCATTGCTTGCATAATACAGCACAATTTCCTTTGGAAAGATCTATAAAAGTAATTAAAGACAAAATACTCAAAGTACATATTTTTCATAACTGTACTTAGTGATGGGCGAGATGATAAGTAGAAGAAATTGATGAATTGAAGAAGCAAAACAGATGGTAAAATTCCATACATGTGCCAAAACACTCCAGCCTATAGTCGGTTCCAGATTCTGCTAAGGCCAGAAACATAGTAAAAGAAATACCAAGAGCTTGATTCCAGCAGGAAAGGCCCAAATCCCCTTGGATCCATAAAAGCAGGCTTCCTGGCTCTAACACAGGTAGCCCTATGCAAAGCAGTATTCCATGGAAATGCTGTGTTTTCTGACCTTCTAGAAGTTTGTGTGTTAAAGCATATGGTTTTTCTCAAGGGAAGAAGAATCCTCTCTAAATAGCTGTCAAGGCAATAGATGATGTAGACGAATGGATATACAGAGACAAAATGATCTTCTCTTTCCTTATGTATGGCCATCATTTTTTTTTCCTATTTGTAGTTAATCTTTCCTTTGTTTTGTGCTCATATGTAGTGGATACTCTACATATCTCTAGGAATTACACAGATAGTTAAAATGATAGTTCTGTTTACAGGTTTATCACTACTTCACTCTGCTAAGAAAAGCTTTGAAAGAACCCTATTAGGACAATAAGAATGCTGGTAAAAAGAACTGAAAATACTCAGTAAATGACAAATTCATAGTTGCACAAAGGTACCCCCAGCTACTAACCAAGGTCATTTTCAATTAGTGTTCTAACTAGTGCCTTACAAGTAAACTACATTTAAATCATTAATAAAAATGTGTGGAAAAAAGGTGATAGAGAGTTTTAATATTTAAATTTTTGCTGAACATTTGTTATAACAGGGAACATTTAGAAAGAAACTAAATATTCAGCACTATGAGACTGGTAAAATAAAGCATACTATTTTATACTATGTAATATTAGGCAGCCAAGGGAGTCATTCTGCAGGAATATTAAATAAGGTAGTAAAATGCATGTGGTATATTAGGTGAAAGAAACCCGAATCATTTCAGTATAAATTATTCTGATATTTGTCTGTCTTCCTAAGAACAAATAGTAGATTCCAGTAATGATTTTGGACAACCATTTCTTAAAATGTATCTTATGAGGGAATGGAGCAAAAAAAAAAAAAAAAAACTGGGGCAATGGATTAAGGGGAGAAAATCTACTCTGGATGGACTGAAGTGTTTAAGGATGGCTGAAGCACAGGGGGCGTTTATAGGAGCACTTATTGGGGGGGGGGGTGCCACTATAGGGCTATGAATCACAAATGATTTGGTCAGATAGGGCTACAGTCAACCCAGGCTTCATGACTTCTTAGAACAAGTAACCAACTGTTTGACCATCCAGTAGCTGTAAATTACAGCGACAGCTGCAGTTTGGGAGGATTGACCCCAATGCCTGTTACTGACTTTCACAGTGCAGAGGATAACCAGTTCCTGGGTATATCCCTACACTGGAACCTAAGACCAAAATTCAAACATGGGTGATATGTGACTTTTCTATCTTTTTACTTGTCTACATACAAAATCTTAATAAAACACCTTTTCCCCCTACATTCCTAGGGGAAACTATACTTCATGAATTGGCCGAAATAAACAAATATACTAGGAGATAAATTAGTCCTTAAATTTCTCAGTTTAATCCAGAAGATGCTTTGTAACCTTGTAAGCTACTCTAAAGAAATGTACAACTATCAAATAAGATTATTAAAGAAATAAACAGAGATTATTAGGGTACATTAAAGTGACAAGGATATATTTTCTTCCCTCTTCAGAAAATTGAATGTAAAAGAGATGACAAGCTCATCTAAGGGTTTTATTACCCTGTCCTAGAAATGAAAATATAAGATTTAAATTGATGGGCTTTTGTTTAGTAATTCACTGTTAGAGTGAATGATATCTCCCTATAAGCCTATACATTCTCTTAATTCAAAGGTCTTCCTATTGATACCCCATAAGGCATCAATAATTTATACCTCACTGTGTAACAAACATTACTTTGTTCAGATAGGCAGAACAATGCCCAGCATAAATATTTACAGTGAGAAGTCTTCCTGTGTTTGGACTTAGAAGATGAGAAAGAAAATGGAGAGACATGAAGCTTTTCTGGGCAAGGCAGACTTCGTGTGGGTACCTCATGTAAAGATTTTGAATCCCTAAAGGCAACATAAAGACTCTAGGAATCTGAGGAGTGGAAGAAAGATATGGAATGGGAAGCAGAAGGCAAACAAAATCTATCTCACTGTTAATTTTTTTCCCTAGAGTTCAAAGCCAGTTTTCCACGGAAAATAATCTTTCATCTTTGGCAAGATACTAATGCCAGGTGTCAAGAACTGCATTTATTAGGAATCTGATCACACTGGAAATGCTTGCAAGCAGGGTAAATACTTGATTCATCTCTTTATCCCTGCCTTATAATAGTGAGACAGTTGAAGGTAAACAAAAAGGAATAAGATGGTGACTTCTTTCATGAGATTTACTGCCCAAACGGAATCAGTTAAACCTGGTAGTTAAAGTTTATAACAGCCCTATGTGCTGAGTACAGAGGGAAGAGACAGAGAAGTAGGTGAAAGCAGTCAATTTGCTTGGGGGAGGCAAAATTAAGAGATGCTTTATAGAGCAGGTGATGTTCAGGTTGATGTTTGATTTCCTGTTGGGAAGAAAAAGAGCAAAGGGTAATCCAGACAAAAGGAGAAACTGTATAAATCAAAATCATCATCCAATTGTACCTCCAGTACTAATTCATTCAATGTCAACCCATAACTAATGTAGTAATTAATAAACCTGCCTCACTCCAAGTCTAACCATTAGACATCCATTAACACATCCATAATGGTTTTTCTTAGCTCTCTATTCATAAAGGATCTATCAGATCAGGTCATATCCTACCAGTTCACAAATATGACCATATCTGAGTCCAAGATGTGTATCTAATATTGTTTATCTTTCTTAAGAAAGAAAACACTTGAAATAAAACTTCCCTCTCCTAGATTATAAAATTAGCTGTAACATCTTTTGGTTCTCAGTGTAAGCAGTGTTTCAACTTAGAAAGTTTCTTCACAGTAAATTATAGGTGAGCTCACTAACAGATTTTTCTATCAGACTTGCATTTGTGAGCCTTAGTTGAAGGCTGTTATTTCCTGGCTGTGAACTGAACTTTATCAACAGTAGTTATATAACATGCCAAACCACCTGGCAGGTACTCTATAACGCTGATACTGTGAGACATGGTGGCACCATCCTTTGGCAGAAGGGTACTTTTAGATCGAAAGAGTTAACTGTAGCAGTAACAAACACATTGCGTAAGGACAGATTCATATATTTTGGATTTTATCCGCTTACACTATGTGAGTACAGGCTAAAAAAAGAAAAAAGTCCAAAATAGCCTATAAAATGACTCCCTTAGGTAGTGACATATAAAGTTAGAGCAGCCGAATGTTTGACTTTCTGAAATTGCCTCTTGTAAAGCAGAAATCTCTTATTCAGTATGCACACGTGATAGTGAAGGCAGCTGTTGTGTAGAGTTCTGTGATTCTGTGCCAAACCTAGATGTTAAAGTGATAAGGGTGCTTAGAAAGTTAAATGCTTGCTTTTTTTGAGTATTTGCCCGTACATGTTTCTAGTCTCTGCTTGCAGAAATCAGATATGCTCTTTAGGTGAAAGGAATGGATGAAATGTGAGTACATAGACCTAGGTCCTTAACTTTCAGATACATGCCAGCAACTTGACACAGCAAGAGGCTGTTAGGCATTAACATCCTGATTGCCATATTGGAATATTTTCTAAAATTCCTACATGAACATGTGATTTTCTTTCATATAGAAATCACAAAGGCCATCCAATTCAACCACTCATTTAACACTTTGGGAAACTGAGGCTTAAAGAAGTAAAGGGACAGGACCACAAAGCCGGAACTGGACCTAGCTTTTCTGGACTCTGGAAATGCCAAATGTGCCAAGGATGTTTGGAGGTCATCTAGCTCAAGCATTTACCACCATCGGCTGTACTTATTATTTCTCTCTAGAGACCTTAAGTTTAAAATAATATTTTGACTCTAGAATCTTGCCTATATTACATAACTGATTACCTATATTCTTCAAAGTCATTCATAATTGGTCTTTACTCACTCTTTTTAACAAATATTTATCTAGCTTTTTCTTCTAAATCATATATTATACTATAAATGAAAAACAGCATGGTCCCTTTCTTTACGGAGCTAGGTACTTTACAATATAATTGCATCATATACTATCATATAATCCCAATTTGTAACAAGTACTATAAAGAAGAATAGTGTTCAATGATACAAAATAATGAGGGACTGACCAGTAATTTGTTTTAGACTTAAAGGTTAAAAGAGGCTTTCTTAAGGAAGGGACATTCGAAATCAAATTGTAAAGATGAATGAGGTTAGTCAGCTGGAAAATAATGGATGTGGGAGTGGGAAATCCTGACAAAGGGAACAGCATAGGCAGAACCTTGGCGTGTTTGAGGCACTAAAGGAAAGTGAGTGCAGGTGGCGAATGGAGAGTCAGGGTTGAGTGAAAGAGAGTAAATTACTGGTGCTCAGCAACCAATCGTATAATTAAATATGAGTCACCATAATATGTCCATACATTGGATACACTGCATCTTTTTAAAAAGTACTTCTCAGGTTTGATTTTTCCTTTGAGATTTTGATTTGGCTATGACCTCCCTGACTCTTTTCCAACTTTTTTTTCCCCCCCAGAATGAAAGAGCTGTCAAGTCATCATGCCATTAGAAGTGTCATGCAACCTAGCCAAAATAATCTCCTGCTGTCTTGGAGTGTTTACAAATGATTAATATTCACTTTTCTGTTCTCCTGAGGTCATTTATAATGCTGTGTGTTTGTAGTCTCTCTGCAGGGATTGATTTGACCTTGAGGTAACACGCATTACACATCTGACACATCCAAAGCAGGTATGCTTTATTAACAACAACAACAGTAAAAAAAGCAAGCTTATGACATTGTAGGATAGTATGTTTACTTTCTTAAATGATATTTATACCTAATTGATAATATCATATCAAAACATAATATTTTTATAAAGGTCAGTATTGATGCCTTTCCATATGCTGAGCAGAGAAAACTGTAAATAAGTGCAGCTTATTATTTGCTACTTCACATCTGTCATATGGCCTTCTCACCATTACCTATTGCCCTTCCCAGGGGAAAACCTATATATCATCCTTTGTCTTAATTCTTGGCGACTATGTCCTCTGTTAATCTGTCACCACTGGAAATGGTTTGGATCAACAAATTCCCTGAAGTTTTATTGATATTGACTCAAAGCGTAATACTCGAGGAATATTGAAAATTTACTAAGGGGCTTGAAAAGACCTAGAAGCCATCGAGAAAGACCCTAAGGAATAGATCTTAAATTGAAGATGGAGATTTGTTCTAGGGCTAGTCTGGGTCCGGCTTTCCTTCCCAGAGCCCCTCAAATGAGACTGGCTAAGCCTCCCCAGCCTTGCCAGCGCTGGGGAAGAGAATCGAGGCAGGGTGTCTCTTTCTTATAACACTATCATTATTAAAATGTGGAAAGTATGAAATCTGAAATCAGATAGGTTCAAGTTGCGAATAGTTTGCTTAATCTTCAAAGTGTGTGTGTATATATGTGTTGTGGGGAGGGGATATAACATCATTATTTAATTACAATTCTGCTACATACTATCTGTGTAATCTCTACCAGGTTACTCTGTGATATAACTTCTACAATAGTCATTATCCTCAGATCTAAAATAGAAATACTAACCCTATCCTTAATTTACCTGGAATTAATTGAAATAGAATATGTACAGCAACATGTACAGTGCTTGACATATAGTAGGTAGTCAATAAATATTAGATTCTGTCATTGAATAGAAAGCAATTTCATTAATGTACCCTGTCTCTCTGAAAGTAGCATGAACAAAATTTTATTTTTATAAATGAAATGTATAAATATGATTCAGTTACCAACTGAGAACAAACATATTTTGTAGGTTTGTATGATATTGTTAAATTGATTTATTGACATTTTTACTTTAAACAATGTTCACAAAAAAGAAAGAAATTAACTTCAAAATATCAGAATACCTTGTGTATATTACAAAAACATGTTAATTAAAGCTGTAGTAAAAACAAAATAAATCATTGAAATCTAACCTAAAATTGGTATATAAAAATTTCCGTAGGTATATACAATTTTTCTTATAGGTATACATACATTTTTATCTTGAACTTGTCTTGCCTTGGACTTTTACAAACCTGGTCTCTAGCCAGATTAAGAAAAGACAAAAAGCTCTATAATAAATGGATAACACCTTGTTTCTTGTCGTTCAGGACTGAAGCCAGGGACTGCACTGTAGATGCACAAAGCACATTGTCAGAGAAGTCGCTCACATATGTTCTTTCTCCCTCCTTTAGAGAAGAAAGCTACCATTTAGTGCAGGTTCTACAACCTCTTTATCAAGTGACATTCCCTTCTCAGCTCAAACACAAGCCAGATCTCCTCTCATCTAGAGAGAGCAGAAAACTCTGATAATTAGAAATTTCTTGCCTACTGTAGTCAGCATGGCCTGGCCTCATGTGGGTCTAGTGACACATTGGAAATAGAATAGAAAAGTGGGTGATTGGGGCACAGCAAGGAACTGCCTCCCCCCAAGCCAGATGTTTTAAAGCAGTGGTCCCCAACCTTTTTGGCACCAGGGAGAGGTTTCATTGAAGACAATTTTGGGGGGTGGGGAGATGGTTTGGGAATGATTCGAGAGCATTACATTTATTGTGCACTTTATTTCTATTATAATTGCATTGTGATATATAACTAAATAATTATATAGCTCACCATAATGCACAATCAATAGTGAGAGCCCTGAGCTTGTTTTCCTGAGCCCAGGTGGTAGTGCAAGTGATGGGGAGTGGCTGTAAATTCAGGTGAAACTTCACTCATGCACCCACACCTCACCCCCTGCTGTGTGGCCTAGTTCCTAATAGGTCATGAACTGGTACTTGTCCATGGCCCTGGGGTTGGGGACCTCTTTCAAAGTACAGCAGAAGCAAGACCTGGATCCTTTAAACCTGGTAAACTCCTCATTCTATATTGTGTGCAATGATCACCAAATGTAGTATTTCATTTTATACATCTACCACATCTTCTTTATCCACTCATCTGTCAATGGACAATTAGATTGTGTCCATTTTTGGCTATTGAAAATAGAGCTGTTATGAATATAGTGGTACCTGTATCTTTTTGAATTATAGTTTTGTCTGGGTATATGCCCAGAAATGGAAATGTCTGACTCTTTGCGACCCCATGGACTATACAGTCCATGGACATCTCCAGGCCAGAATACTGGAGTGGGTAGACTTTCCCTTCTCCAGGGGGTCTTCCCAACTCAGGGATCAAACACAGGTCTCCCACATTATAGAAGGATTCTTTACTGGAGTGGGTAGCCTCTCCCTTCTCCAGCAGATCTTCCTGACCCAGGAATTGAACCGGGGTCTCCTGCATTGCAGGCGGATTCTTTACCAACTGAGCTATCAGGGAATACCAGAGTGGGTAGCATGTGCCCCTTCTTAAAATAGCAGTCAATACAGCTCCTATGACTGTTTGCCATGATTAAATACAGACTTAAAGAGAATTCAACAACCTACATTTGTATGTAAAGATCTTCTATTTTGTAAATGTTGAGAACTGATTCAACTCTTATAAAAATAGTTTATGGCCCATAGCAACATGATTTATAAAACATTGCATTGAGGAAAAAAGAACTTGAGTGATATTTCTAGCTTAATGTCATTTATATAAATTTAAAATGTTTACATTAAAAACAACACAAAATATTCTATAAGATTTCGTGTACATTGAATGATATAAATCAAACACATTAGGGTACTGCCTTGGTTATGGAAAAGAAGACTGATTATGAGAAATGATAAAGGAATACCAAATTTTTTTTAGAAACCCATAAGTACTATATGGACATATGATAAAAACAGGCTATGGACTGAGAAATGTGATTATCTGACTTTCTCTACCTAAGATCCAAAAGTAAATGAATAAATATAATTAAAACACACAGCAAAGATCCAAACAAACATGCAAACCAAAACATTGCTAGTAGTTGATCTGTGAGCCACTGGTTTGAAAATCCTTATTTACATCTTGTTCTGCAAGAGCTCCCATGAATGTGATCAGAAAATTGGAGAATTTTGAAGAAAATTGGCTGGAGAAGAGTCCAAGGCCATGGCGTACAAGCATAACATTGCTATATTGCCACTGCTGCTGTGTCAATCACTAATGCTCCTTCTGAGGATTTTGTATAAGGGAGTAACCAAGAAACTGAGGAGCAAAAGGCAAGAAAGTATATCAGAAGTAGATGAAATCTGCTTCTAATGACTCTCATCCAGTTATAAATACTGTTTTCATGGAAAGCATTTTTTAATTAATTTATTTGCTTGACTGTGCTCAGTCTTAGCTGCAGTATGTGAAATCTTCAGTTGCTGCCTGCATTTGAATTCTTAGTTGCAGCATGTGGGATCTTTAGTTGAGGCATACTTACTCTGACATGTGTGCTCTTAGTTGCAGCATGTGGGACCTAGTTCCCTGACAAGGGATCAAACCCAAGCCTCCTGCACTGGGAGCATGGAGTCTTAGGCAATGGACTGCCAGGGAAGTCCCCATGCCAAGCATCTTTATCAATTCTCTGATCTATCTCTTGACAGTTACTGTAAACTCTTTCACAAGCACATACCTGGAGGTTATTGGTGATAGTATTTTGGGCCAACACTTATTTCCAAATACTGATATCCCTTCTTTCACGTGAAGATACATCAGTTAACATGACAGTCTTGGCTTCAGAACACAAGCACAAAGAAGAGGTCCTATATGTAAGGGAAACTGTCAAAACCAATAGTAAATGTAAATATTCATAAAAGTGCTTTGTTTGAGTTCATCATAACATTTAATATTATGTCTTATCAACTCATATCAATAGAAATTTACATAAGAATGAGATTATACAACAGAATTTATCTTATTTCATGACATAAGACTTTAAAGAGATATATAAATTCAGTAAATTTTCAAGAAATTTCATATAGAATCATTATGCTAAATATTTAAAGCTTTGCATTTAATGTGTCTAAACTTTAAAATTCTGAAACTGTATAAATGCTTATTATATACATACACACAGACTATTATAGGGGTAAAGAACACAAAAAGAAAGGAAGTAATCTGTTTAAGCAGAGTGAGTCTCTTTTTTCTTGAGCCAGTTTTAAAAACAGTCTATGCCAGTTTATAAACAGTTTATGAAACTGGCTCAAGAAATAAAGAGACCCACCCTACCTAAACAATTTAAGGTAAGTTTTAAGAGAAGGAACCTCTCAAACCGAGTCTTGAACCAGGATTTTACCAGGAGTTTGTGAAAGGTACAGACTTTGCATGGAACACATTACAGGTTCCAGGTTCAAGGAATACGTACTGGAGTTTATTATTCCTGCAAAAGAGAAGTAGCTGTGACACAAATGCGTAAGCTTTGTAGAAAAGGTCCCCAGCTTCATGTCCAGTAGGAAGTTAGCAGTTTATCCTGTAGACACTGAGGAACCAGTTTATTCATTAAAATATTGAACTTATAAGATGACTTCCTTTCTATTAGTATTCTTTACCTCTATAATAGTCTACAATAGGTTGTTTTATTTTTTAATTTTTTATTGGTGCATGTTGTATTAGTTTCTGCTGTAGAGCAAAGTGAGTAAGTGATACATGCATGTGTATCCACTATGATTTTAGATTCTATTCCCACATAGGTCATTGCAGAGTACTGAATAGAGTTTTCTGTGCTATACAGTAGATTCTTATTAATTGTCAATTTTATTTATAGTAGTGTGTGTATATCAATCCCAGTCTCCCATTTTATCTCACTTCACTTACCCCTTGGAAACCATAAGTTTGTTTTCTACTTCTGTGACTCAACTTCTGTTTTGTAAATAGGTTCATTTGTACCATTTTTTAGATTCCACGTATAAGTAATATCATATGATGTTTATCTTTCTCTTCCTGACATATTTGACTCAGTATGACAGTCTCTAGGTCCATCCACGCTGCTGTAAATGACATGATCCCATTCTTTGTTATGGCGGCTGAGTAATATTACATTATATATGGGTACCACATCTTCTTTATCCATTCCTCCATTGATGGACATTCATAATAGATTGCTTCTGTGTCCTGGCTATTGTAAATAGTGCTTCAATGAACACCTGGGTGCAGGTATTTGTTTGAATTATGATTTTTCACTGGATATATGCCCAGGCATGGAATTGCAAGATCATATATTAGTTCTATTTTTAGTTTTTTAAGCTATCTCCACACTGTTCCCCATAGTGGCTATACTAACTTACGTTTCCATCAACATCATTTAACAACTAATATAAGCATGCTTCTGTGTCTATTCATGAATATAAAATCAAAGATAGTATACGCAGATTTCACTTCACATGAAAGAATTTGTGTATGTAGTATAATTTTCCAAGCCCAGATTTATATATTCAACGCATGCTACTCATCAGGGTTCCTCTGTAAATTTAAGCCCTCTAAAAGATTTTGGTTTAGAAAAGAAAGGAAAAAGAAATCCTACATGTATAGTTTTATTCTATTATGTCTTAGATGAATCCAATATATTTCTGTAAATCAATTTGTTTTCTGGCTCATAATGAAACCAGTTTCTCAAAACATTTAATCAAATTAATAATCATAAACAAGTCATTTTCCCTTAAATTATAGATTAACCTTTAAGTTAATAGTGTGTTCTGATTAGTGCTCAAGGCTAGTACTGTTTGAAAGAGTAAACTTCTGTAAGTTATATTTTATTTTTTCAAAATTGGGTTTTTAAATGGCAATCCTCTCTAAGAGTGCTCCTGGAAATTAACTTCTATGCTGCTGCTGCTGCTAAGTCGCTTCAGTCGTGTCCGACTCTGTGCGACCCCGTAGACAGCAGCCCACCAGGCTCCCCCGTCGCTGGGATTCTCCAGGCAAGAACACTGGAGTGGGTTGCCATTCCTTCTCCAATGCATGAAAGTGAAAAGGGGAAGTGAAGTCGCTCAGTCCATGTCTGACTCTTAGCGACCCCATGGACTGCAGCCTACCAGGCTCCTCTGTCCATGGGATTTTCCAGGCAAGAGTACTGGAGTGGGGTACCATTGCCTTCTCCGTAACTTCTATAGAATGGTAAATTCAAATGATGAAATCTTGGAGTATACAAAAATACTAATTATGAAATTTTTAATACTTTTTTGAGTTGAATTATTGAAAGTTTATTCTAGTCCTTGGTAAAGTAAGATTTAATTCATGTATTATTTAAAAATCCATATTAAAATAGACTATGTTTAGTATTCTTGAGAGATAATATCGAGTTAGCTGTGTTTCAGGACACTCTTTGCTGTATATATGACTTTTACTCAACACTCCTTCAGTTTCTTCATCCATAAAGTGATATGAAAAATAGAGCCCACCTCTCTGGTTGTTGTGAGTATAAAATTAATTACTATATGAAAAGATCTTAGAATATTTCCGTAAAATAAATGTTAGCCTCTATTATTGGTAACATCTAAAAATCAGCTTGTCATTTGAAAGGATACACTACATTTCTAACAAGTATTCCAAAGATATGTTACATATATTTGCAATTATGTTCATAATCATATGCTAACAAGTACTAATCATTCATGCATGCATGTTAAGTCATCTCAACTGTATCTGACTCTGTGACCCTATTGACTGTAGCCCGCCAGGCTCCTCTGTCCATTGGATTCTCCAGGCAAGAATACTGGAGCGGGTTGCCATGCCCTCTTCCAGACGCAGGGATCCAACCTGCATCTTCTGCACTGGTAAGCAGGTTCTTCACCACTAGAGGCACCTGGGAAGCCTATTAATCACTCATATCATCATTTATATTTATAACTGCAACTTCACAGTATAAAAGTATTACCCTCACAGTATCATTAAACCTGCTGTATTATAAACCCTATAGTCTACATCACCAAAGTGGAAGGTCTCTCTGTGATAAGCCAATGTCCCTTCCTCCGAAAATATGCATATATTCGTACATGCTTTTTTAAAAATTTCATTTTGTATTGGACTATAGTTGATTTACAATGTTGTGTTAGTTTCAGGTGTGTACCAGAGTGATTCAGTTGTACATATACACACATTCTTTTTCAAATTCTTTCCCCATTTCATTATTATAGAATATTAGCAGAGTTCCCTGTGGAACTTGTACCTATAAGTACCTATACAACAAGTACCTATACAGTAGGTACTTGTTGGCTTCTATTTTACATATAGTATTGTGTATATGTTAAGCCCAAGCTCCTAATTTATGCCCCCCCCCCTCCCCAAAGCTTTCCCCTTTGGTAGCCATAAGGTCATTATCTGAATCTATGAGTCTGTTTCTGTTTTGTAAATTAGTTCATTTGCTTCATTTCTTTAGATGCCACATATAAGCAATATCATATGATATTTGTCTTTCTAATTGACTCTGAATTCAATTGTGTAATTAACTCTTACTTGGGACCACTAAATAGCCTTCTCATATTCAGAGAACCTACCATTAAACACCCTTGAAGGTTTGCTGGCTTCCTAGCTCTGAGTACTTCAATGTAAGGAAAAATTCTAATAACTTCCTATTTCACAGACTATTTCTAGAGTAAACTGACACACATTTAGATTGTCTTCTCTCTGACCTCTTTTTTATTCTTTTCTCTGTATTAGTAGTCAAAGTAATAATGATTAACATTTATTGAGGACTTACTGTATATTACCAACATTATCTCCTTTAATCCTCATAATAACACTGTGAGTTCAATGCTATTATCATCACCCTTGTGTTATAGATGAGGAGCTGCAGGTATACTTAATTTCTCTAAATAACTTGCCTAGAGGCACAAAGCTCTTATATGAAAGAGCTGGGATTTAAACCCAAGCAGCCTAACTCCAGAGTCCAAGTTTCACCGCTATATGATACCAGAAGCTTGAAAGAGAATGGTAGGCAGACTTTTTAAAAAAAAAAAAAAAAAGAACCTACCAGTATTTCTCTTCATTTGCTTCTTTATTCCCTACATGAATCTACAAATATAGAATAATGACATGTGGACTTTTAGGACTGTTCCTGGTAATATCTTAGCAACAGTTTATCCAACAGAAAAATACATATTAGCATATGATCAGATTTTTCAGCTCCCCTATTTTCTCCCTCACTTTTCTGCAGTCCAATAAAATGGATTTCGTGCAAGGGAAGGCTGAGATTTGCCTGTAGAAAAGAGCTTGGAAGATGAGTGGGGAAGGAAGAGAAAGATATTACCCTTTATAGTCTGAGTTTCAGGGAAAGTTGAGGGGGTTTGTTTGTTTGAGTAGAGAAGAGGATTTGTAAAATATTAAGTTAAGATAGAGAGGTAGAGAATTCTAGGATGTTTTGATCAGTTGTATAAAAAGAAATCTTCCAGCAGAACTCAACTTCCTATTTTGTTATATTTTGATAGACTTCATTAGACATTTAAATTGCCTTTCTTTCTTATTCCTCATTCTTCCTCCCTTCTCACTCTTCCCCTCCTTTCTTCTCTCCCTCTCTCTAATTCCTTCTTTCTTCCTAACATTGGGCAAGTGTTGATAATTCTTCGGAATGCCTCACCAAACAGAAGTGGGAATCGTCATCTGTTCTACTCTTCCAAACACCCTTAGCTAAGTATAGAGTTCTACAGTTATATTTATGATAAAACTGATATCTCTTAAACACATAAGAAGAAAAAATTTTCAGACTTTATTCAAGTGTTTTAGTGATACTTTTAACCTAATTTCCCAACAAACACCCTGACTTATATTTTTGCCTCTTCACTAACTCCCTACTTTCTTTGGTTAGTTTCTTAACAGCAGACACTACCTCAGTCTCCATATTTGTAAAGTAACTTTTTTTAGTAGAACAGAAATTAAGTGAGAAGTAACTAATGAGAACACCCTAGAGACATAATGGGTCTTCCCATGTAGCTCAGTCGGTAAAGAATCTGCCTGCAGTGCAGGAGACACGGGTTCGACCCCTGGGTTGGGAAGATCCCCTGGAGAAGGAAATGGCAACCCACTCCAGTATCCTTGCCTGGAAAATCTCATGGACAGAGGGGCCTGGTGAGCTGCAGTCCATGGGATCGCAAAGAGTTGGGCACGACTGAGCGACTAACACTTTCACTTAGAGACATAAAGATTAAGATCAACGCTAAACAGTATTGTGGTCTGGGCCAAATCACATCTTAGACCCAGTCTGCTCAATAATTTCCCATTAGTTCTAATCCCTGTGACAGTCTCCTATCTTTTTAGGGCCTTCTCTTCTGTCCTTAATGATTTTGATTCCTATAGTTTTTTATTTCGCTCTGTTTTCTTTCCATCACTTAGGCCTCACCTACAATCTCTGACTTCTTTACTCTTGAACGTTTTATCTGGTTATCTGAGTGACTCTTAGATCACCCTCAATTTCTTCACATTCTTCTGCTTTCTTCACTCAAAAAATTCAAACTTGCGCTAGTGCTAAAATATGCCTTCTGTGCTCCTATTCCTAGGCACTGATCCCCTGTGCAGAAAACTATTAAACCAAGCAGATTGTGATTATCTGTAGTACACAGTTTTAAAATCTCAAAAACAGCTCCTCTGCACCAATAGTTAATGTGTTTATTTGTCCCGAGTCATCTCTTCCTTCCACTTCTGCCAATGAGTCATCCAGATTCCTCTCTCTCCAGTTCCCTGATCAACTCCCACCACCTTCTTTCTTAGCAGAAGACCTTGTCTCCAATTGCACTGATACTGTTGAAGCCTTCAGATATGATCTAGCTCTACATCCAGGCTCCAAACTCACAAATCTGTCTCTATACAAACCCAGGCTCATTTTCTTTTCCCTCTCATATCTGAGAATTCATGGACTTCCCACCTACCACCTCTTGTCCACCAATAAGCCTGTGCCATCCTGATTCCTCTTGAGTATTGCTTAGTTAGTTAAGAACCATCTTGCCTCTTACCTCGGTATTTTCAATCTCTGCCTCTCAACTTGCTCTTACCTCCCAGCCTTGAAATATGCTCAGATCTTCCGCATTATAAACAAACGAATTTCCCTTTAATGGCAGTATTTCCTACTGAGAACTATTTAATCTTTCTCAGTACTTTCTCATCCAAACTTCTCCCGAGGTCAGTTTATATTTCTCCCTCTGCTTTGCCATTCATGTGGTCATCCCCAATGCATAGTAATAATCATTCTTTCCTATCACAGCCCTGGACTGTCTCTAAGATACTAATGACTTCCTCATCATAGTTATCTGTAGGTAAATAATACTTACCTACAGATATATTCCTTATTGTCTTGGATTTTCCTATAGAAAACAAAATTAATAATTTTCTGTCTGTCATTCCAGAAGCATGTAGGAACACATAAAGCTTTCTACTTACCAAGCTTTGTTGGCACTTATCCTCCAGCCTAGATTTTCTAATACCTTGTAGCCAATCCTATTCTGTCTCCTTATTGGACTTTTCTTTCTCTGATCACTTAAAAATTTCTAAATACTGTGTTGTTGGTCTAGTTTTATTACATTCTACTACTTTTATTACATTCTCTTTCACTGGGAAATCTCAGCCCATGCTTATTATGTTAACTACCAGCTACATAAAAATGATTTCAGAATTGATTTGTTATTGTAGTGTTACAACAATAACACTCAGTCATGTCCAACTCTTTGTGAACATTTGGACTGTAGCCCACCAGGCTCCTCTGTCCATGGGATTTCCCAGGCAAGAATACTAGAGTGGGTTGCAATTTGATATTCCCAGTTAAAAATATTTTGTTAGTTTTGACTTCGTACATTCCAATGTCTGCCAGATACTGCCATTTGAATGGCCTAAAGCCCTCTTTAAAATTAAAATCCCTCACCCAGCCTCAACCCTTCCTCTCTAAACCTACTTCACTAGAAACTTTTACACACTTTAGGGGCTTTGCCATCTATCTAATCACTCACACTATAAATATTCTTAATTGTTCCTTCACCCATGTCTTTTTCCCATTCAGTACATACCCTGCTGATTTTACCCCCAAATATTTTTCAGATATATCTAGTTCCCCACTTTCCACTATTACTGTATTATCTTTAATATAGATTATTTTAGGAGCATCTCAATTAGCTCCAGGCTAACTGTTTCAAATTCATTCTCCAAATGTCTATTTCTATTTATAATCCTTCTACATCTCTCCATGGCTCATAAAAAAATGGACCAAGATTCCAAGCATGACATAGAAGATCCTGCACATTCTATCTTCTACCCCTCCCTTGACCCATCCAGTGCCATTTCTAATCTTTATTTTATGCTTTAGCAATGTTAGTGGATTTCCCTAGAGAACTATCTGTTTTAAGCCTCTCTACCTTTGTTGTTGACTATATTACTGGTCTCAAATGCCCACTCATTTTTATCTGACCAACTTCTCTTCATCAACTAAGAAACCCCAGGATGATTCCTCTTCTCTATTCTCTAACATCCTGAATCCACATTAGAGTCTACTCACAAGTACTCAATCACTATACTGTGCTGTGGACTTATCTCCTCAGTGGATGGTACCCTCTTTGAGAGCAGGAGGTGTAGCTTTCGATTATCCAGCATGATGCATCAGAGATCCTCAATAAATCATGTCTTAATGAATGAATGAGGAAACATATTCTGCCAAGAATAATGTTGATGTACAAATCTAACCTAAGAACGCCTCTGGATTCAAACTATAAACACAACAACCGTTGCATTTTTTGGGAGAACTATTATTATTTTTGACACTTCAGTCACTCAGTCATGTCCAATTCTTTGCGACCCCATGGACTGAAGCACGCCTGGCTTCCTTGTCCATCACCAACTCCCAGAGCTTGCTCAAACTCATGTCCATCGAGTCAACAATGTTATCCAACATTCTCATCCTCTATCCTCCCCTTCTCCTCCTATCTTCAATCTTTCCCAGTATCAGGGTCTTTTCCAATGAGTCAGTTCTTCCTATTCTGTGGCCAAGGTATTGGTGCTTCAGTTTCAGCTTCAGTCCTTCCAATGAATATTCAGGACTGATTTCCTTTAGGATTGACTGGTTGGATCTCCTTACAGACCAAGGGACTCTCGAGAGTCTTCTCCAACACCACAGATCAAAAACATCAATTCTTCGATGTTTAGCTTTCTTTATAGTCCAGCTCTCACATCTGCACATGACTACTAGCTTTGACTAGATGGATCTTTGTCAGCAAAGTGATGTCTCTGCTTTTTCATATGCTGAGTTGGTCATAGCTTTTCTTCCAAGGAGCAAGTGTCTTTCAATTGCATGGCTATAGTCACCATCTGCAGTGATTTTGGAGCCCAAGAAAATAAAGTCTGTGACCCTTTCCGTTGTTTCCCCATCTATTTGCCATGAAGTGAAGGGACTGGATGCCTATCACTGATTTTTTTTTTTTAATGTTTTCAAAAAACAGCGTTTTCACTCTTCTCTTTCACTTTCATCAAGAAGCTCTTTAATTCATCTTCACTTTCTGCGTTTAGGGTGGTGTCATTTGCATATCTGAGGTTATTATTGATATTTCTCTGAGAAATCTTGATTCCAGCTTGTGCTTCATCCAGCCTGGAATTTCACATAATGTACTCTGCATATATAAGTTTAATAAACAAGATGACAATATACAGCCTTGACGTACTCCTTTCCCAATTTGGAACCAGTCCATTGTTCCATGTCCGGTTCTAACTGTTGCTTCTTGACCTGCATACAGATTTCTCAGGAGACAGGTCAGGTGGTCTGGTATTCCCATCCCTTTAAGAATTTCCCACAGTTTGTTGTGATACACACAGTCAAAGGCTTTGGCGTAGTCAATAAAGCAGAAGTAGACATTTTTCTGGAACTCTCTTGCTTTTTCTATATCCAACGGTTGTTGGCAGCTTGATATCTTGTTCATCTATCTTTTCGAAAGCCAACTTATACATCTGGAAGTTCTCAGTTCAAGTACTGTTGATGCTTTGCTTAGAGAATTTTGAGCAGTACTTTGCTAGTGTGTGAGATGAGTGCAATTGTGCAGTAGTTTGAACATTCTTTGGCATTGCCTTTCTTTGGGATTGGAATGAAAACACATTTTCTAGTCCTGTGGCCACTGCTGAGTTTTCCAAATATGCTGGCAAATTGAGTGCAGCACTTTAACAGCATCATCTTTTAGGATTTGAAATAACTCAGCTGGAATTCGTCACCTCCATTAGCTTTGTTCCTAGTGATGCTTCCTAAAGCCCACTTGACCTCAGACTCCAGAATGTGTGGCTTTAGGTGAGTGATCACACCATCATGGTTATCTGGGTCATGAAGGTCTTTTTTGTATAGTTCTTCTGTTATTCTTGCCACCTTGTCTTAATATCTTCTGCTTCTGTTAGGTCATACCATTTCTGTCCTTTATTGAGCCCATCTTTGCATGAAATGTTCCCTTGGCATCTCTAATTTTCTTGAAGAGATCTCTAGTCTTTCCCATTGCATTGTTTTCCTCTATTTATTTGCCTTGATCACTTAGGAAGGTTTTCCTATTTCCCTTGCTGTTCTTTGGAACTCTGCATTCAAATGGGTATATCTTTCCTTGTCTCCTTTGCCTTTAGCTTCTCTTCTTTTCTCAGCTATTTGGACACAGCTACTATTTTTAAAAATTAATTCTTATTGGAGTATAGTTGCTTTACAATGTTGTGTTAGTTTCTACTGTACAGGAAAGTGAATCGGCTCTGTGTGTGTGTGTGTGTGTATGTATATATATATCCCCTTTTTTAGGATTTTCTATTTAGGTCACCACAGGTCACTCAGTAGTGTTCCCTGAACTATACAGTAGGTTCTCATTTGTTCTCATTTTATACAAAGTATCAAGAGTATATATATGTCATCCTAATCTCCCAATTCATCCCACCCCCTCCTTCCCCACTTAGTGTCCATATGATTTTTTCCTACATTGGTGTCTCTATTTCTATTTTGTGCTGTTGTTCAGTGACTAAGTCATATCCAACTCTTCGTGACCCCATGGACTGCAATATACCAGGTTTCCTTCCCTGTCCTTCCATGTCCTAGCTATTGTAAATAGTGCTGCAATGAACATTGAGGTGCATGTCTTCTTGAATTATGATTTTCTCTGGGTTTATGCCCAGTAGTAGGGTTGCTGGGTCATATGATACTTTTATTTTTAGTTTTTTAAGAAGAATCTCCATATTGTTCTCCATAGTGGCTGTATCAATTTACATTCCCACCAAGAGCGCAAGCATGTTTCCTTTTCTCTACATCCTCTCCAGTATTTATTGTTTGTAGATTTTTTATTGATGGCCATTCTGATGGGTGTGAGGTGATACCTCACTAGTTTTGATTTACATTTCTCTAATAGAGTTATTATAATTTGACTTTCTCTTACCTGTGATCATGAAGTTAATTTTAATAAATTGATGTTGAACCTTTATGCTTTTCTTCCAAGAAAGCTCCTTGCTTTAATGTCTGGAAATACAAAATGATATTATGAAATAGTTATAAATTACAAAATATTTATAATGAACAAAATTAGTATTGATAGAAGTATGTTTCAAATGATATAATACATGAAAAAATAATCTAAATTTTTCTTATCAGCCTACTGTAGAATCTTTCTGCACCTACGTTCTTATCCAAGATTAAATTTCTGATTTTTATTTTGCATTTTCTTAAGTTTTCCTGCCTTATGACTTGATGGCATATAGGCATACCTCATTTTATTGCACTTTGATTTATTGTACTTTGCAGTTGATGTGTTTTTTTACAAATTGAAGATTTGTGGCAACCCGGTATTGAGTAAGTCTATCGGCACTATTTTTCTAGCAGCGGTTGCTCATTTTATCTCTCTGTCACATATTGGTAATTCTCACAAAAATTTTTCATCATTATATTTTTTGATCAATGATCTTCAAAGTTACTACTGTAACTGTTTAGGACTTTCCTGATAGCTCAGTTGGTAAAAAAGCCACCTGCAACGCAGGAGACCTGGGTTCGATCTCTAGGTTGGGAAGATCCCCTGGAGAAGGGAAAGGCTACCCATTCCAGTATTCTGGCTGGAGAATTCTGTGGACTGTCCATGGGGTTGCAAAGAGTCAGACATGACTGAGCGACTTTCACTTTCACTGTAATTGTTTGGGGAGATCACAAACTGTGCCCACATAAGATGAACAAATTTAATTGATAAATGTTATATGTTTTCTGGGCTTCCCTGGTGGCTCATATGATAGAATCTGCCTGCAATGTGAGAGACCTGGGTCAGGAAAATTCCCTGGAGAAGGGACTCCAGTATTCTTGCCTAGAAAATCCCATGGACAGATTGTGAGGCTATAGTCAATGACCAGCTGTTCCCCATCTCTCACCCTCTCCCAGGTCTCCCTACTCTCTAAGACACAACACTAATATTAGGCCAGTTAATAACCCTGCAATGACTTCTAAGTGTTCAAGTGAAAGGAAGAGTTGTACATCTCTCACTGTCAATCAAAAGCCAGAAGTGATAAGGTTAGCGAGGAAGGCATGTTTAAAGCTGAGATAAGCCCAAATCTAGGCCTCCTGCACCAAACAGTTAGCCAAGTTGTGAATGTACAAGAAAATTAAAGTGAAGGAAATTAAAGGTGCTACTCCAGTGAACACATGAATGATAACAGAGTGAAACAACCTTGCTGCTGATGGGAGAAAATTGTAGTTGTCTGGATAGAAATTCAAACCAGCTATTACATTCCCTTAAACCAGAGCCTAATCCAGAGCAAGGCCCCACTCTTCAATTCTAGGAAGGCTCAGAGAGGTGAGGAAGCTGCAGAAGAGAAGTTTGAAGCCAGCAGAGATTAGTTCATGAAGTTTAAAGAAATAAGCCATCTCCATAATATGAAGACCTGGGTTCAGTCCCTGGGTTGGGAAGATCCCCTGGAGTAGGGCATGGCAACCCACTCCAGGATTCTTGTCTAGAGAATCCCCATGGACAGAGGAGCCTGGCAGTCCATGAAGTCACAAAGAGTCAGACATGACTGAGTGACTAAGCACAGCACAGCACACAACATCAAAGTGTAAGATAAAGCAGCAAATGCTGATGTAGAAGCTGCAGCAGGTTATCAGGAGATTTAGCTAAAATGATTCATGAAGGTGACTACACTAAACAGGCTGTCAATGTAGATGAAACAGTCTATTGAAAGAAGATACCAGCTAGAACTTTCCTAGCTAGAGAAGAGAAGTCAAAGGCTGGCTTCAAATCTTTAAAGGACAGGCTGGCTCTCTTATTAGGGACTAATGCAACTGGTGAATTTAAGTTGAAGCCAAAGCTCCTTTACCACTCTGAAGATCCTAGGGCCCTTAAGAGGCAGAGCACTCAAATCCTGTATGACAATACATGTTTACAACACGGTTTACTGAATATTTTAAGCCCAAAATTGAGTCCTACTGCTCAGGAAAAAAAAAAAAAAAAAGATTTCTTTCAACATATACTTGTTGGCAATGCACCTGGTCACCCAAGAGCTCTGATGGAGACGTGCAACTAGATGAATGTTGTTTTCATGCCTGCTAACACAGCATCCATTCTGTACCTCATGGACCACAGAGATATTTTGACTTTAAAGTTTTAATATTTAAGGCATTCATGTCATAGAACTATAGCTTCCATAGACAGTGATTCCTCTGATATATCTAGGCAAAGTAAATTGAAATCTTTTTTGGAAGAATTCACCATTTTAAATGTCATTAAGAATATTTGTGATTCATGGGAAAGGTGAAAATATCAATATTATCCGGAGTTTGAAAGAAGTTGATTCCAATCATCATGAATGTGTTTTTGGTGGGTTTAAGAGTCCCTTGGACTGCAAGAAGATCGAACCAGTCAATCCTCTTTTAAAGGAAATTAAACCTGGGAGAAATATGAATAACCTCAGGAATGCAGATGACACCACTCTTATGGCAGAAAGCAAAGAAGAACCAAAGAGCCTCTTAATGAAAGTGAAAGAAAAGAGTGAAAAAGCTGGCTTAAAACTCAACATTCAGAAAACTAAGGTCATGGGATCTGCTCCCATCACTTCATGGCAAATAGATGGGGAAACAATGGAAACAATAACAGACTCTATTTTCTTGGGCTCCAAAATCACTGCAGATGGTGATGGCAGCCATGAAATTAAAAGACGCTTGCTCCTCGGAAGAAAAGCTATGACCAAACTAGACAGCATATTAAAAAGCAGAGACATTACTTTGTCAACAAATGTTCATCTAGTCAACCTATGGTTTTTCCATTAGTCATGTACAGATGTGAGAGTTGGACTATAAAGACAGCTGAGCACCGAAGAAATGATGCTTTTGAACTGTGATGTTGGAGAAGACGTTTGAGAGTCCCTTGGACTGCAAGGAGATCCAACCAGTCCATCCTAAAGGAGATCAGTCCTGAATATTCACTGGAAGGACTGATGCTGAAACTGAAACTTCAATACTTTGGCCACCTGATGCGAAGAACTGACTCATTTGAAAAGACCCTGATGCTAAGAAAGATTGAGGGCAGGAGGAGAAGGGGACGACAGAGGATGAGATGGTTGGATGGCATCACCGACTCGATGGACATGAGTTTGAGTAAACTCGGGAAGTTGGTTATGGACAGGGAAGCCTGGCATGCTGCAGTCCATGGGGTCGCAAAGAGTCAGACATTACTGAGCAACTGAACTGAACCCTGAATATTCATTGGAAGGACTGATGCTGAAGCTCCAGTACTTTGGCCACCTGATGAAAAGAGCTGACTCACTGGAAAAGGCCCTGGTTCTGGGAAAGACTGAAGGCAAAAGGAAAAGGGATGAGATGGTTAGATAACATCACAGACTCAGTGGGCATGAATTTGAGCAAACTCTGGGAGATAGTGGAGGACAGAGGAGCCCCACTCCAGTACTGTTTCCTGGAAAATCCCATGGACAGAGGAGCCTGGTAGGCTGCAGTCCATGGGGTTGCAAAGAGTTGTACATGACTGGGCGACTTCACTTTCACTTTTCCCTTTCATGCACTGGAGAAGGAAATGGCAACCCACTCCAGTGTTCTTGCCTGGAGAATCCCAGGGACAGGGGAGCCTGGGGGCTGCCGTCTATGGGGTCGCACAGAGTCGGACACGACTGAAGCGACTTAGCAGCAGCAGAGGAGCCTGGCATGCTGCAGTCCATGGGGTCACAAAGGGTCGGACATGACTTAGTGACTGAACAACAAGAAGACTTCAGTGGAAGTGGTAACTACTGATGTGGTAAAAAAAAAAAATAGCAAAATAACTAGAATTAGAAATAGAGCCTGGAAATGTGACTAAATTGCTAAAATCTCATGATAAAACTTGAATAAATAAGGAGTTGCTTCTCAATGAGCAGAGAAAATAATTTCTTGAGATAGAATCTACTCTTGGTGAAGAAACTGTGAGGAATGTTTAAATGACAGAAAAGGATTAGAATATGACATTAACTTAGTTGCTAAAGCAGCTGCAGGGTTTGAGAGAATTGACTCCAATTTTGAAAAAGATCTACTGTAGCTAAAATGCTATCAAGCAGCATTGGCTGCTACAGAGAAATCATTTGTGAAAAGAAGAGTCATTTGATGCAGCAAGCTTCATTATTTCTTTTACAAAGTAGCCACAGACATCCTAAACTTCAGCAACTACCACCCTGATCCATCAGCAGCCATCAATATGGAGGCAAGACACTCTTTCAGCAAAAAGATCACGACTCTTTGAAGGCTCAGATGATAGCATTTTTAGCAATAAAGTATTTTTAACTAAGATAGGTACATTTTCTAAAGCATAATTCTATTGCACATTTAACAGACTATAGAATAGTATAAATATAACTTTTGTATGCACTGAGAAAGCAAAAAGTTCGAAACTCACTTTATTGTAATATTCACTTTATTGCTGCAAACCCACAACATCTTTGAGGTTTATCAGTATACTGTTATAGAAAGATTAAGGGGTAGCAAACAATCAGAGACATTGAGGACAATTTATGGGTATTCACTCCAAGATTATATATGTACAACATATATTAGATGTATAAAAGGGGAATATCCTGCTGCTGACATAATATGGATAAAAACTTATATCAAAACTTATATCAACAGCAAAATATTGGGTATCTCTTATCCTATAAAACAAAGGCCCTACTAGCCAAGAAAGGGCTTTTATGAAGCAAATAATGATTGGTAGGAGCAGGTTCTGAATTGAAAGACAAATTATATATTTTCAGTGCTGTAAAGAAACGCCAAATCATCAAAACTCTGCTAGTTGAACTTAGCAGCTAAAGTCACCCAAACTTTCAGTTCCAGTTCCACACATCATAAGACTGTCTCTAGCAGCACTAGCAATACACCACCATTCAGTAACCACAGATTCATATTATTTTAAACTATTAAAATACTGTGTTATCTAAAGAAATAGACATTGCCTGTTGTATTAACATACCTCAAAAAAAACCTTAGATTCATTTTTAATATTTTTTTTTTGCTTAGAAATGGGAAATCAGCCATAATTTCATTAGTATATGCCAAATATAATCAAATAACAAAAAAGTAAAAGTGAATTAAAGTTTATCAAAGCTACAATCATTAAGCTTAACTGTCATTATTTGTCAGAATGCAATCAGTTTCTGTGCCGTTTTATAATAGCACTTTCTGTAATTGACAGAGTTTAAGAAATAAGTTTAAGATCAAGGCATTCTAAGATTTAAGTGTTATTTTTGTCATTCTAACCAAGTAACATTTAAAACATCCTAGATTCTTATTTCAGGAGTGAAGATCTTTAAGAGATCAGGGCATTTTAGTACCTTGAACTTTCAATGGCATTTAGAATCTCTTTCAGAAGGAAGTATGGTGATGACTTTTATGTTCTAATGTTTCCAGAGACTTCCATGACATCATACATATGGTAAGGACTCAACAAATCCTTCCAGGAACTGGCCTTTAGGCAGCTTGCATCTGCTTTGTAACGTTTTAAAATGTGAGACTTTAGTTATTAAAGACATCTCATATTCATCGGCCCCTAATTTGCTTTCTATATTTGTCTTTCCAAGTAAATTCCAATAACTTTAGGGTGCATATTTCCCTTTTCTGCTGAAAATGACTTTTTTCTGCTACCAAGAGTTGTTAGTGAGGGTTTGGCTTTTACTATGAAAGAACTAGGCAGGCAGAGTTACTATGAGGGGTCCTAAAGGTACAAACAACTCATATTAGTGGACATGGTTTCCTGTTTATTTCTAAAAAGAATATAAGCAAATACATTCTTTACTGATTATATTAATTTGCTATTTTATTCTAAAAGTATGCTTTCAATATTGACTGTCTTAAAATCTGCAATTTTCTTCTCTATTTTTGCCAGTTAAGCTGAAAAACAACCTTGCCTTTGATTAATTTTAATATATATATTTAGGATGAAACAATGTAAAAGGAATTAAAAGGATAATGACTTTTTAAAAAGCAAACAGAAATATAAGAGCCATATTCTCATGTTAATTATTCTACATTGGAGCAAATTATAATAAACTGATTTTAAAAACACATATGCACACAAACAGCCATACTAATAATATTTTAAATTGAAGCAAATTACAGTGAATTGAATTTAGTGGTTTTTAATATGACAAATTTTAGATCCAAGGTCTCTTTATTAGAATTATTTTGTAGAAACAAAACCTCTCTGGAAAAAAAAAATGTTATGGCTTTAAATTGAGCAGAGAAAAATAAATGTTTCTCAGCAAACATTCCTGACCTTATAAGGCTTTGGGAAGTGTGTGGAGGTAAGCTCTTTCCTGAAGTGTCATCGTCTCTGAGGATAGAAAATGGACCCAGTTGCCAAGTGACGTTCTAATTGTCATACTGGAGCCTGCTGTCTGGAAAAAAAGTCACACTCCATTTAGTAATTCCAATGTTTCTTCCTCTTCCTGTAAATGAAGGGTGCAGGAGTGGGGAACACATTCATTCATAAAAAAGAAATAGAAATATATATCCCCGTGGGAAGGAGCCATTTTTAGAGCTGTCTAAAAATATGTATTTGGGCAGGTCAGATGGTATTTTGCAATATCATTGCAATGACATTTGATTTGTATACTGGCTTTGGACCTGTGTTCATTTCTGAAGCAGGAGTCATCTTGAAGAACTAAGAAAATGGCTTTGCCAAAGAGATTCATAAGTACATGACTAATTTATTTGTATCCAGTTCAAACCAGTTCCCCAAGTAGAACTTATAGATATCTATGAAATTAAAAAAGTAATAGTCTACTTAAGATTCCTTACCAATGACATTATTCTCATAATATAGTCTTACAAGTTATAATCTTTTTAATTTAGAGTATAATTCTATGACTTATTAAACAGGCCATAAAAATAACTCGGCAAGGGAAAATTGAGACATTGCAGGAGAAATCCAGGTCAAAGCGCTCATCAAGCACAGTTGATTAGAGAACTCATCATTCTTGGACTCTGTTAAGTGGAGGCATGGACCGGTTTTCATCACAGCTAATAGGGACCATTTGGGAATAGGCACAGGGTTGTGTGTTAAGAGACACAAATTATAGACAGGAGTCTTGGTTTCCAGGCTTCACCACATCCCTACCCCATATCACACACTATGTGATCTTAGAACAAGATTTTTAACCTCTTTTAAAGCTCAGAATCAAAACCCAGAGTGAGGACTAAATAATTTCTAAAGCTTTCTCTAGCGCTGAGTTCTGTGATTCCATGTTGTATTATATTTAGGTCTTTCTCAGTTGTGTTTTCCAATTCCTTCAAGTCAGTATTTCACCTGAAAATTAACCGTAATTTTGTTCTCTGAAATTCATCATTAGACTTTCTGACTTGCATATCATTTTATCCATGAGAACAACAGGGTGCATCCTGCCCTGTCCTTCATAGAAAAGCTGCATCCTAGCTTGAGAATTAAAATGGAAAAGAGTGAGGTCACACACTTCCTAGGATGATGGCAGCTGTATGCAAAGAAGGTTGCTTTCTGTCAAGAGGGTGAATCAGGTTATCCTACCTCTTTACCACTTCTCCCCTTTAGCCTCTCCAAGACTATCAACTATATATATATAGCTATATATGACTTTCTTTACTGAAGTGTTACTTCTGTGAAAGATGATAATGAAACAAAAGAGAAAAACTGAAGCATTGTGGTAGGGCTTCCCAGGTGTCTCAAATGGTAAAGAATCCATTTGCTATGGAGAAGCCTCAGGAGATGTGGGTTTGATCCCTGGATTGGGAAAATCCCTTAGAGGAGGAAATGGCAACCCACTCCAGTGTTCTTGCCTGGGAAATTCCTTTGACAGAATGCCTGGCAGCTACAGTCCATGGGGTCGGGAAAGAGTTGGACACAACTTAGCGACTAAACAACAACAACAAAGCTTTGTGGTAAATAGTATATTCTCCATTTCCAGGGTAAAAACACAAGAGCTGAGTTCTTCACAAGGGAGTCCACTCATGGAAAACTCCCTAGACTTTCTAGCTTACCTCCACAAATCCTCATATTAAAATTAACAGCAATCTAAGTGCTTCTTTTTCCAAAACTTCTCTTGGCTAATCTTCATCCATTTTTTTTTCCCATAAAACTTTAGTATAACACATTCCTGGGTATATTCTTCCATAGGTATATTAATTCACAGTGTATTTTCCCATATTTTTGCTATATAATTTGAATTCTTGCAGGGAAAGGATTTTTACCATGTAATAAAGAGACAGGGACCAACAGACTAACCAAACCTTTCCTTAGGATGGAGGAGAAAAACAAATGACCCCATTTCCAAGTCCTTATCTTAGACCTAAATCATAAAAGTGAAGTGAAGACCATGTTCAGATCAAGAGACATTATTCTGCCTTCCCCAATATCCTGGTTATTTGGAGTTGTCTAGTCTACATGAAGGAAGAAGATGTACAACAGGTCAGATCTAAGTAAAATCCAGCTTTAGCAGTAAAATGCAAGGGCCAAAAGTCAAGTCTTGATTTCAGTATAAACCACAAAGGGTTACTTTGCTGGGATGTCTGAGGGATTTCCTTTTGCTTCTGTTACGTCCATACTGTTTCTGTCCTTTATTGTGCCCATCTTTGCATGAGACGTTTCCTTGGTATCTCTAATTTTCTTGAAGAGATCTCTAATCTTTCCCATTCTATTGTTTTCCTCTATTTCTTTGCATTGATCACTTAGGAAGGCTTTCTTATCTTTCCTTGCTATTCTTTGGAACTGTGCATTCGTATGATGTAGTTTTCGTTTTCTCCTTTGCCTTTTGCTTCTCTTCTTTTCTCAGCTATTTGTAAGGCCTCCTCAGACAACCATTTTGCCTCTTTGCATTTCTTTTTCTTGGGGGTGGTTTTGATGACTGCCTCCTGTACAATGTCACAAACCTCTGTCTATAGTTCTTCAGGCACTCTGTCTATCAAGGAAATCAGTCCTGAATACTCATTGGAAGGACTAATGCTGAAACTGAAGCTCCAATACTTTGGCCACCTGATGCAAAGAACTGACTCCTTAGAAAAGACACTGATCCTGGGAAAGATTGAAGGCAGGAAGAGAAGGAGATATCAGAGGATGAAATGGTTGGATGGTATTACTGACTCGATGGACATGACTTTGAGCAAGCTTGGGAATTGGTGATGGACAGGGAAGCCTGGCGTGCTGCTCCGTGGGGTCACAAAGAGTCAGACATGACTGAGCAACTTAACTGACTGACTAAGGGATTTTCAGGAGTCTGGTAGTGAGGGAGAAGAGTTTAGCACTGATTTCTGTTTTATGAATAGGTTTCTTGGGAATAGAATCTGTCCTATTTTCATGGACTATCTCCTGCCAGTTCATTAAAGTATCCCCTAGTTACACTCTGGTCCCAGTACTGGGTAGAATCACCAACTTGGTAACTCTGATATCCAGGAAGCCAAAAGATTGCTTTACCACATACAGATATGTGCATTTATGAGGTCTGCTAGATGTTGTTTGATTTTGAGAGTAGTATTCTTATCCCACACGAATTGATTTTATGGTAACTGAGAAATAAACAGGAGGTTCAGATATAGATGAAAATATCTTTCTAACTTATATCTGATAGAGCTGGATTAGAAAATCCCTCTTGCCTCCGAAACCAGAATGGGTGACTCCACATGTCTAGGCATGGAGACTTACATTTGGAAAGAGGGGTCTGCAAAGCACCATATGCTCTATTAGCTTCTTCACATTTTGCTACACACAGTAAGCTCCAGAGGAAAGGTCACACATGGCTTAGTAACCTTGAGAGTATTAACACTGAGCATTAGAAAAAAGAGATGTAGATCAAAGCAAGTCAGACTCCCACCATCATGCCCATCATATAAATCACTCCTCCCTCCAAGGAAAGGAACAAGTTAAAGGTCAGAGAAAGGTAAGTGGTCTCATTGTAATATTTTTGAGAGAGTGGAAGTTCCTTATTTGTGAAGGGAGTAGGACATGGGAAAGGGGGCTAGATGGTTTGCCTTGGGATGGGAATGAGGATGATAACTTTTAACAGATTAATCTGAATTTACCCTATGAACTGAATGTTAATTTTTTCAAATTAATGATTTTAAAGCTGGACCCTATCTTATAATTTTAATAGTACTGCTCATTGTTTCTTTCTTCATAATATGCAGTAGATTCATTCCTTTAGGAGTACAGTGGTGCCCTTAAAGAAAGCGTGAAATATTTGAGGAAATAAACAAGTGAGTAAACGGCTTCAATATACGTTGGAGAGTGTTAGAAGAGAGGAATGGGAAGAGAGTCACTGAGGTGTTGATAATGAAATAGAAACTTGAAGGATTAATAGGAGTTAAATGGTCAGGCGAAGAGAGCAGAAGACATTCTAGGCAGAAAGACAGCAGCATGCCCAAAAGTGTCAGAAAGCCACCCTACTTCAGGGACTCTGGGTAATGAGTGTGGTTTGCCTGTAATTTAAGGGACACAGGAAAAGGTGTATTTGTTCATCTGCCTGAATTACCATATTGCCACTTCCTTCCTAAGACATCATTTCATACTTTCATGTAAATAACTTATACCCTCTTTCCCCTTCAAGATGAAAACAATAACAAAAATAAAGCGATGTTATTCATTAATGCCTTTTTCCACTTTCACAAAAAGAAAAGTACAATCTATGAAGGTCATGCTTCATTTCTTGGTAGTCTTTTCCTTCATATCTGTCTTTGGGGAAAAAAGTTTTCTTATATGTGTACTTTGTTTTGAGAGTAAGCCCAACATTTCCCGTGTGTGTGTGTGTGTGTGTGTTTTAATTATTCACTGCTCTGTGATACATGCAGAAGTTCTTTCTTAGGACTCTTGTTTGCCCAACTACACTTTAAATTCCACAAATTCATAAGAAACATTGTCTTATTAAGAAAAGCAGAGGTCATGAGTGTACTATGCCTGAGAATTCATAATATAGAGAGAAAATGGCAAAATTTGAGCATGGAGATTTAGGCAAGTGTCAGCTGTTTAAGAGCCTTGAGCTTTTCATAAAGAAGTCATTTGAAGGAAACAGCATGATCATATTTGTATCTTAAAAAAGTTTGTGGGGAATGGACTTTAAGTGAAAAGACTGATAATGTGAAGGGAGACTAATTATAAAACTGCTGCCTTGTGACTCAGCTGGTAAAGAATCTGCCCGCAATGTGTGAGATCTGGGTTTGATCCCTGGATTGGGAAGATCCCCTGGAGAAGGGAAAGGCTACTCACTCCAGTATTCTGGCCTGGAGAATTCCATGGACTGTATAGTCCATGGGGTGGCAAAGAGTCAGACACAACTGAGCGACTTTCACTCACTCAGCAATTATTGAACTATAACTAAGATGAGATTAATAGGAGAGAAGAAAGGAGTGACTCTAAGAGTTATTTAGGTCAATTTGAATTGATGAAGTGGAGGAGATGGAATAATTAAGGGTAGAGCCCTTTGCTTAGGTTAGAAACATACCAGGAAAGGGAATTGATGGGACAGTGAGTAGAGAAAGAAGAAGGAAATGGCAACCCACTCCAGTATGCTTGCCTGGAGAATCCCATGGACAGAGGAGCCTGATGGTCTGTAGTCCATGGGGTCGCAAAGAGTCAGACAAGACTGAGGGACTGAGCATTCATGCATGAGTAGAGAAAAATACTGAATTTAATTCTGGATATTTTTAGCTTGAGTCCCCTATGGGACAATCAGATCACTATTCTTTTGGAATATTTCAAAGCCAGTAAAAGGTGCTATAGGAGCAGATTCAATTTTTCAAACACTGACAGTTACTTTAGAGGTAGAACCGTTATGTAAGTGTATTTGGTGTGAAATTTTCTTTTGTTTTTGTTTTCTTTCCTTTTATAAAAATCAGTTATGTATGTGGTTTTTATAACCTTACTATAATGCAACTTACTCTTGAGCCCAAGTTGTGGCATAGACTAAAGACTCATGAAAGATGGGTATGCTTAGGCAATCAAAAGTGAGATTAAAAGCCTAGAGTCAAAAATAAAGGAAAAAAGTTAGCAGAATAAAGACTATTTCAGTCAAACCTCCTCCACTTCCCTTTCATCTGCTTACTCAGTGCCATGCCATATTTTTATCTGTCAAGTCTCAGGTAATATTTCCAGTGAAACATTGTTTCTTGACACTTCATCATGTCTTCCACAATGAGATAAAATTCCTTTAGTGAAGCTCCATCTCCTTTTTGCAGATTCTAAAGTAAGAAGACTTTAAATAATAGAAAAGAAATATATTCTTAAATATATAAATTCAGAAAGTGGTCAGTCTCTTAGGATGTTATGAATAGCCTACTTTCATGGACTATCATCAAGAATTATCTGAGAATTACTCTGAATATTAAATTGTAATTATCTATATGAATAATGATAAGATCTTAAAATACCATATTTTTCTTCAGGGGATTAAAAATAAGCAAATGGATGTGCATTACAAATCTCTTCATTCACATAGTCAAGGTCATCAACTACTGTAGAGAAGCTATTCACACCCAGTAGATATTGCATTTCCAAAAAGAATAAAATTGTATCTTACAGCTTTTTCAGACTGGGTTATGGGTGATATTCTCAGGAGATCTCTGCTTGGCAGAACAAGTGGTGGTTGCATTGAAGTTTATTGAAATGCCCAATAGTCTAAAACATGGAAAATAAATAGAGGATGGCTATATACTGTAGAATTATAGGAAAGTTTTAAGTTCCTAAACAATAATTTTAAGACTATAGAAACTTTTTACCCTGAGAAAACAGATAAATTTACTATGTCATTCCCCAAGTCTACATTGCAGTCTTCTACAGATCCAATTTCTATAAATATGTAGTATATTGGAAATGGGCAAATAACTGTCTTAATTTATAAATTCAATGTTAAATATTTGGATATCATATAACAATCATATGCTAAAGGAGTAAGTTTTAGATTAAAATCTGTACCATTTCATAAGGCATATGAAGGGATATGTAAATTTAACAAGTTTTTAATAAAAACAGAAATACATTTATGTAATAAAAATGGAAGAAAGGCAGTGAAATAAGAATTGAGTCTTCCTCCCTCCCCATCCACCCGTTCCCATGTTCTGCAACCTCCCCAAACTTCCTCTCTCCCAGTCTACCCTGAAGGACCTACTATCATCAATTATGAGTTTTTCATATACTCTACTGGAAAAATCATCCAGATATACAAGTATATACATTATCATCTATAGATCATTCAGAGATAGATCTACCTTTTTACCAGAAATATAGGCACGTCATCACTCATTATGAAGTGTAATTTTGTTTTTAATTAATATATCTTTAATACTGTTCCATATTAATGAATAAAGAACTACATTTTTTCATAATGAAAGCATGATGTTCCATTGTATAAATGAGCAATGATATTAGAAATAGCCTTTTCCTAATGATTGGGCTTCCCTTGTGGCTCAGCTGATAAAGAATCCACCTGCTATGTGGGAAACCTGGGTTTGATCCCTGGGTTGGGAAGTTCCCCTGGAGAAGTGAAAGGCTACCCACTCCAGTATTCTGAGCTGGAGAATTCCATGGAATGTATAGTCCATGGGGTCACATAAAGTTGGACACGACTGAGCAACTATCACTTTCCTAATGATTATATAGGTTTGGCTAGAAACTATACTAGCCTTTGAAAGCTCAAGAGTAGAATATCAACTTGCTGTTCAGGTCAGCAGCAATTCCACTTTACTTCTATGAATAATTTTATAGGTAAAGGACGAGTCCCCTCACCCTTTTCCTCCAAAATATAGGAGTCTCGGATACTCTGCTCTGCCTTGGGGAATTTTAATCTTACAAATCCTGACTTTCAAAAAACTTAGATCATTGACACATTAAATTTAAAAAGTCATTGTAATCACAGTTAGACATTTCCTCTCTCTTTGTACTTAATCTGAACCTTCGAAATGTTTTATATTGAACATAATATTCATTGGGCAACTTGTTTTTATAAACAATAATAAAACAAAGAACTTTAAGAAGATTGCAAGGTCAGGGGAAATTCTTGATCAGAGGAAGTTCGTGCATCTGACTGCTCACAAGAGTCAGAGACGCCGTTGGTCAGCTTCTGCCTGTTGCTTAATAGACTGGGATTCTTGAGTCAGGAACTGAATTCCTGAGATAAATAATCTGCGGGAATTTCTGTGTCCTTCTCAGATTCTTTTTTGAAGACCATCAGCAGAAATGATTTACCATAATAGAACTTAAGGAGAGAATTGGTCTCAAAAGTTGACTTAGTTCCTAAGCTTGTATGTCATGAATCCACAAAATCAACGCCTACTATCAGCTCACAGACCAGTAAAAATATCACAGACCTGCTCTTCCCCAGACACTTCTCAGAAGCCCCACAATCTGCTTTGTAAAGATCCTGGCTCCTCTAATTTAATAAAACTGGGAATCTTTGTGGGACATGTGTTTCTCTGACAATATTTTTCTACATAAGTTTTCCTTTATATTCTCAGAGAATTAATCATTCAATAGCACTTTATTGAAAATACTACTGAAACTTGATAGTATAGGCTTCTATTTTGAAGGATTACAGATGGAGAAAAAGAACTTGGTGTGTCTGCAAGCATACCGTTATTTGGGGAGGAAAGAATATTCCTAACCACATAACCAATTCAGTACAGCTAATGCTTGAAGTATGTCCCCTTCCCCAAAATTTAGCTTTCCATATGTTTCATGTTGAGCCAGACTATTAGAATTCAGCTTTGGTTTCCTCACCTAGGATTCAGTTGTTCGTTAATTCTTCTAGATACCAATGGTTTTGTATCTGGCAGTGAAGTCTGCTGAATTCAAAGCTAAAGGATGTGGACCTTTCCCGACTCTGAATCCTGTCTCCACACTTCCTGTCCACTGTTCTCCTATGTAGAGAAAGTTCTCCTAATGTCCAGTATTTGTCTAGAATTCTGCTGCATTACTGAACCCACCAGGCTAAACCACCTGATATTAATGAACACATATATTCATGGGAGCATGCTATGCCCATCAGGCACTATGAATTGGGCAGCCTATGCATGGAACAGTTTGCTGAGGCAGTTATCTGTGGCTAAATGAATCTGCCCAGTTCCTTCCATGCCTTAATCTTTGATGAGATATTGATTACCCTTTCCTTAACACCTGGCATTATCCCAGTTGTAGAATGTAAAGTTCTGAATTTACCTGAGTTACCAAATTTACATTTGAGGAAATTCGTTATAATAACTAGATCTCCCTTTTCTGACCATAAGTCATATCCAGAGCTGGCAGTATTCCATTTGATAAAACCATGTTCTCAAGAAAGCTATTCTTGATCCCATAAGACAGGACTGACTGCCTTCACTGTTTCTGCTGAAATACCTTGTATTTATACCAATTGGCCCTTATCACATTGTATTGCAATTGACTGTCAAAACTGTACTCTACTCACCATTAGAATCTAGTGTCCAGCACAACACCTGGCTCGTAAAATGCTCCATGAATATTCACCAAATAAGTAAGTGAATGAAAGTTGGATTCAAAGAACAATCAAAGAGAGGGATATATGAACAGAGAGGAATAGAGGTGGGACATAGCCACGGCAGATAATTTCTCTAAAAGTATGTTTATGTTAGAAGTTAGTCTGACACATAACCATGAGTAAACCTTGTAAAAGCCTGTCCATATATGGCAATATGGTAAGTAATGAAGTGAAATGGATTCTGAGATAGAGAATGGGGCGAATTTTGAGAGAAAACGTGTTATAAAGAACAGTTGGAGAAGGAATATAAATGCACTTTATCACAGATTGTTTTAAAGGCATTAACATACAAGATGGCAAAATGATATTTAAAGAACATGTAATCTTATGTGATTTGTGTGTGTGTTTCTTTTGGAAGTAAAACTTTAGTGAAAAAAGTATGGTATAATGTTAGCTGGAAAACAGTGATGCAAAAATGTGCAAATGATCCAAATACCTCTACCACAGCAAAAACATATGTGCAGTGAAATAAAAGGGGAACATCTCAAAATATTAATAATATGTTTGGTAAAATAATTATGGGTGGCATTTTTAATACTATTCAGAATTTTCCAAATTTTATTTAATAAGTGTATACCGCCTAAGCCATTTCTTTTCTTGCATAGGTTAATCTAGTGAACAAAAGAATGTAGTTCCCATAGCAACTAGACAAGTTGAAAGTCTCTTTCTTTGAGTAAACATAATTTAACCATTGACTCTTATCAACACAAAAAGCAGTAAAACTACGTTTAAATAATTGTTAATGCTAAAACCAAACGTGATTATATCTTTAAGATAAGTACTATTTATTATTACGAAAATAATTTTGTTAATGCTGTAAGTTGCTTGCAGGCAGAGACCTGCATTTTTTCATTTTTAAATAACAAGGGTCTCCAACAAGATGGGGCACCAAAACACAGTGAATAAGAGTTCTCATCTATCTTTTCCCATATATAAATGCACAATTATGCAGACATAGACATAAACACATAACACAGACATACTGCTAGTGTCATATATGAATACAGTGCTCATTTCAAGAAAAGGGACAGTGTATAAATGGTATTTAATTGAGCAAACAAACTGTACCATAGCCATACTCTGAGTGAACATATTTTATATGTATTTGTAGATACTCTGTGAGCAAATTTATATGTATATGTGAATATACAGATTTATAAGATCTAAATATATCATAAGATATATCAAAATAAACATTTCTCAACTTTTATCAAAAAATAGTCATGATTTTTGGGTTTTTTTACTACCAAATTTGGTTTGATTTTTTTACTACCACAATTTTACATTATTCCCACTTTATTTTAAGATTGAGTTACACAAGCTTTAAAGTAAAATTCAAATTATTTATATAAAGATAGAACTATTTATTCTGGTCATAATATCATAACTATAACCACAGATAATATCATTTCAGGCAAATGTCACTTGAAATATGGTCTGACTTATATAACAGAATTTTGCTCACCAGCAAAATTACTAGAATGTCAATTACTAGAACATTCTTCCTTTTAATTAGTTTTAAAAATTGTAAATTTCCGTTCTGGCCATTCATTTGCAGAAAAAAAAATTCTTGAATTTTAATGGCTTCTGTAATGCATACTCTGGCTTCAATAATTAAATTTCAAACTGACAAAAATTAATGGGTTTTATAAGGGAATATCATAGAAGTTGAAGGTTTTAAAACACATAGAAGAAATAATGTAATGATATTAAACTTTATCTTTGAGATTTAATTAGAAAGTGCATGAATATCAGGATATCAAAGCTAATCCATAGAAAAATCAGAATTTTACTTTTAGCTTGTGTGGTTAATATGAATATTTTATTAAATAACTTTTATGAAACATTTTGACAGTTGACTAACAAACTTCCGAATTTTATTCTCTTAACATCATAAAAGTTTCTTATTCATGTAGTAGTGTGATTCTAGTGTTTATCATTTCCACATCAGTGACTTCCCTCCGTCTGATGTTTCAAGGGCCCTGCATTCTTCCACTTTATGTCTCTTCACCTCTAATATTTTTATAGGAAATAGTAAATTTCATTTACACACAGCATCAAAATGGAACTCATGCTGCTGCTGCTAAGTTGCTTCAGTCGTGTCCGACTCTGTGCGACCCCATAGACGGCAGCCCACGAGGCTCCACTGTCCCTGGGATTCTCCAGGCAAGAACACTGGAGTGGGTTGCCACTGCCTTCTCCAATGGAACTCATATATAAATATAAATCCAATAGTAAAGATTTTATTTAAAAAAGTAAAGTAATATTGTCTGTATCATGAAGTAAAACCTTGTGCTTCTTTGAAAGTCTCATTTTTGAAGTTTTCATATGTGAAATTATTTCTTCATTAGTGTTTTCAAATGCTTACAGTATTAGAAATTGTAATGCTTACAAATATTAGAAATTTGATTGCTATATCACACGTTTCTATCATGTAAAGAGATAATTACCAAATTCAAAGTCAATTTTGTCTATTGGCTAATAGTTCTGTTTTGATCATTTTAACCTAAGGACTTTGATAATCTCCATCACTGTGCTTTAGATTTGAGCCAATTTAGGAAAGGGTTGCTACCTACTTGACGATTGAGTTGCCTGCATTAGGCCACTAAAAACATTATTTTGGAATGACTAAAAATTTCCAAAAATGCTGAAGTTCTATTTATTAACAGACTGGTTAGAGAACAATTAACACACACAAATTAAAAATAGGGAAATCATTATTTCTGTTTTCTGTGTCTCCACATTGTCATTTTTTATTCTAAAATTGATCTTGATCAACTAATTAATGTCACTTTTTAAAGGGTTTGTCATTTCCTAGTGTTTGAAATCCATTAAGTTTGCATTTGACTGCTTTCTGTAAAGAACCCAAGCTATAGGGGTTTAATCGGTTAGATTGTTCATTTTTCTTACATAACCATTTGTCTCAGGATAGCAGTCCAGACTGATGAGGGAGATCTGTGATGTCATCAACTCCCCCTTTATTTTCTGTCTCCACCATATGAAACATATATGTTTCCATCCTCATGGGCGTAAGCTGATCTTATACCTCTAGTCATCATGTCTGTGTTCTGGGCAGGAAGCAATGAAAAACACAAGTAGCAAAAGTCCTTTATCATAGTAAGCTTTGCCTTTTTATTGAGAAATGGAATCCTTTCCATAGGGTCCTCTCCTACGTATAGTCTAGTACTGAGTCTCAAAGTCACTTCCAGCTGCTAGGGAGTCTGTTTTTAGCTGGACATATTATTACCTTAAAAACAAGAATCGAGTTCTCTGAAAAAGAAAGATTCAAGTAGCTAGGGTATATTTTGTTTCTTAAGAAATATATTCAACATTTTGACAATTTCTTATTAAATTTTATATGTAAAGTTAAGATAAAAGCATGCAGCCACATCTTCCTGAATGAGAATAATTTATTATCCTCACTTTTCCTATATATTTGCAAGTGTATTGCAAAATTGTCTTTGAATATATTGTATGTTTTTCAGAAATAATTTTTTGCCATTTTTAAACTTTTCTGAACAAGCTAATTTAATGAAGATTGAACTTAGATTCTATGAAAACTTAATTTTGATTTCTGAATAGGTTATTATGTCAGTCCTGAAATTGATTTTATTGCTTTAAATAGTATTTGCAATTTTTATCAAAATCCTTTGTATTTGTAAGTCTTAGGCTGTATGTTTTGAAGAACCTGCCATATTCTGACTGCTTACATTCAATATGTGCTCAAATGTTGACAGTGTAGTAAATTAGTATGTAAATAGAAAGAATACACATTATTAACTTATAATTCCAATTTATTGCCTTTTAATCTGCCTTTTTCTGGTTTTATTCTATAAATAAGAATGAAAAAGCTGGGTTTACATTTCATAGGATCATCATGATTATGTTTTCACAAAGATAAAAGTAGAGACAGTCCTGCAAAATTCTGGAAAACAGTAGTAGATGAAGATGTTGTAGGGCTATGTGCTGAAATTTATAAAGAAGATGCAATTTTGAGGTAATCTCTGCATTTAGAGTGTATGTCAAAATAGGCCTTACCATCATTGCTAATTGTGACCTAACGACACAAACAAGCCCGATCTAATTACTTTTTGTATGTGGTCAGAAGTTAGTGTTCCACCTTATCTTGGTGCTGGAGTCTTGATTCAGACTTCAAGAAGCCTTCTTTGAATAAATATAAAAAATAAAACCAGAAAGGAGAAACTTTTTGATCAATAAGACATAGGTCTTCATTTCAGGTTTGTTCACTGAGGATTATTTCTTGAAAATATACAAACTGGCATGATCTAGCTCCAAGTAAAGTCTCAAAAAATTATAATTACTTTTGTTTCCTGTTTAATTATTCTTAGGAAGGAAAAAGTGTATTTTAAGTGATTCAATTCAGTTCAGTTCAGTCACTCAGTTGTGTCCGACTCTTTGTGACCCCATGAATCGCAGCATGCCAGGCCTCCCTGTCCATCACCAACTCCCAGATTATACCCAAACTCTTGTCCATCGAGTCGGTGATGCCATCCAGCCATCTCATCCTCTGTCGTCCCCTTCTCCTCCTGCCCCCAATCCTTCCCAGCATCAGGGTCTTTTCCAATGAGAAACTCTTCGCATGAGGTGGCCAAAGTATTGGAGTTTCAGCCTCAACATCAGTCCTCCCAATGAACACTCAGAACTGATCTCCTTTAGGATAGACTGGTTGGATCACCTTGCAGTCCAAGGGACTCTCAAGAGTCTTCTCCAATACCACAGTTCAAAAACATTAATTCTTCAGCGCTCAACTTTCTTCACAGTCCAACTCTCACATCCATACATGACTACTGGAAAAACCATAGCCTTGACTAGATGGACCTTTGTTGGCAAAGTAATGTCTCTGTTTTTTAATATGCTCTCTAGGTTGGTCATAACTTTCCTTCCAAGGAGTAAGCGTCTTTTAATTTCATGGCTGCAATCACCATCTGCAGTGATTTTGGAGACCAGAAAAATAAAATCTGACACTGTTTGCACTGTTTCCCCATCTACTTCCCATGAAGTGATGGGACCAGATGCCATGATCTTAGTTTTCTGAATGTTGAGCTTTAAGCCAACTTTTTTCACTCTCCTCTTTCACTTTCATCAAGAGCCTCTTCAGTTCCTCTTCACTTTCTGCCATAAGGGTGGTATCATCTGCATATCTGAGGTTATTGATATTTCTCCCAGCAATCTTGATTTCAGCTTGTGCTTCTTCCAGCCCAGCATTTCTCATGATGTACTCTCCATATAAGTAAAATAAGCAGGGTGACAATATACAGCCTTGATGTACTCCTTTTCCTATTTGGAACCAGTCTGTTGTTCCATGTCCAGTTCTAACTGTTCCTGACCTGCATACAGGTTTCTCAAGAGGCAGGTCAGGTGGTCTGGTATTCCCATCTCTTTCAGAATTTTCCACAGTTTATTGTGACCCACACAAAGGCTTTGGTGTAGTCAATAAAGCAGAAATAGATGTTTTTCTGGAACTCTCGTGCTTTTTCGATGATCCAGAGGATGTTGGCAATTTGATCTCTGGTTCCTCTGCCTTTTCTAAAGCCAGCTTGAACATCTGGAAGTTCACGGTTCACGTATTGCTGAAGCCTGGCTTGGAGAATTTTGAGCATTACTTTACTAGCATGTGAGATGAGTGCAATTGTGCGGTAGTTTGAGCATTCTTTGGCATTGCCTTTCTTTGGGATTGGAATGCAAACTGGCCTCTTCCAGTCCTGTGGCCACTGCTGAGTTTTCCAAATTTGCTGGCATATTGAGTGCAGCCCTTTCACAGCATCATCTTTCAGGATTTGAAATAGCTCAACTGGAATTCCATCACCTCCACTAGCTTTGTTCATAGTGATGCTTTCTAAGGCCCACTTGACTTCACATTCCAAGATGTCTGGCTCTAGGTGAGTGATCACACCATTGTGATTATCTGGGTTGTGAAGATCTTTTTTGTACAGTTCTGTGTATTCTTGCCACCTCTTCTTAATATCTTCTACTTCTGTTAGGTCCATACCATTTCTGTCCTTTATCGAGCCCATCTTTGCATGAAATGTTCACTTGGTATCTCTAATTTTCTTGAAGAGATCTCTGGTCTTTCCCACTCTGTTGTTTTCCTCTATTTCTTTGTATTGATCACTGAGGAAGGCTTTCTTATCTCTCCTTGCTATTCTTTCAGTGATTAGTCACCTATTTTTAGGTTCAGTTCTTTATAAATGCTCTCAAAGAGTTTTCCTTATAACTAATACTCAAATATTTTTTGTTAGCTTGGGTAAGAGTTCAACTTTGAAATTATGAGAAAATTTCAAACTTGATCATTTTAGTTAACTTAAATTCTCCTTGGTTTCTACTGAAAAGTATACCATCTATTGCTCTACATTTAAATAGACTCAAATGTGTTATCAGTGGTCATTAGTTTTCCTACATGTTTTTACATGTACAACAATAGAAAGATAGTAATGTCATTTATTAAGTATTTTCAATATGTCAAGTCTTGTGTTAGGTACTTCACATAAGTTATTTCATGTAGTTCTCACAGTAGCTCCATGTAATAAGTACCATTTTTAAACCCATTTTCCAGAAAAAGAAAACCAGTGCTGAGAGGACTAGGACAACATGGCCAAGGTCACAGCTTATATGAAACAAGGTCTATAAGAAACTGAAAAGTTACAAGTTACAAGGAAAGTGTAAAGTTTATCCCTAATCAATCTAATTTGATAATAAAACCTTCAAGAGATCAGGAGAGGTGAGTGATGAAAAACATGGCTAATAATTTTGAAATTATCTCCATCTGTTGATATATGAACTATATTATGGAAGTTTTGCTTAATCCTAATCTTAAGAAAAGGACATAAAGGAAATGATTATGATAAGGAGAAGGGTACTTGGGTTTTGAATCATGAAGACAAGCCAGATAATGTTATCTCCAATGATATCATATTTTAATGAAAGTTTACACTAAGGTTGTTGTTGTTGTTTTTCAGTTGCTAATTCATGTCCAACTATTTGCAGTCCATGAACTGTATGTAGCACGCCAGGCTTCCCTGTCCATCACCAACTCCCAGAGTTTGCCAAAACTCATGTCCATCGAGTCAGTGATTTCATCCAACCATCTTATCCTCTGTCGTCCCCTTCTCCTGCCCTGTCTTTACCAGCATCAGAGTCTTTTCCAAAGAGTCAGCTCTTTGCATCAGATGGCCAAAGTATTGGAGTTCAGCTTCAGTATCAGTCCTTCCAGAGAATGTTCAGGGTTGATTTCCTGTATGATTGACTGATTTGATCTCCTTGCAGTCCAAGGGACTCTCAAAAGTCTTCTCCAGTACCCAATTCAAAAGCATCAGTTCTTTGGTGCTCAGCCTTCTTTACAGTCCAAATACTAAAGTATTTGAATTCTAAGAAAAATCAAGGAAATATGCATAATAGAAACTGTTCCGCAGGTATCAATGTGTATTCCTACAGACTAATACCTTTTTCTGATCAAGAAACCTTGGGAGCACTCTGGATTCTGGAAACTGAGGGAAAGGAAGTAGCGTAGAGATGATCTATAGGAATTCTACAAGCTAAAGAGAAGCTATTTTATTTGCTCATTCTTAGAAGTCCAAATATCTTCCTACCAGATTCTAGGACTAGTTCTAAACTGTCACATCTTTGTGTAGCCTTGGGTTTGCAAGAGCAGTAAGGGGACAGAGGCTGCTTCGGCATCCTTCATCTTAGGTAGGCAGCTTCAACTGGTACTGAGGCAGCTTGACAACCAAGAACTTTTGCTGCAGACCTTAGTCTGGGGAAATATTTAATTTTATAGATGTTTGGATTGTTTTCCCATGTTACTGAAAGAGTGGAAAACTGGAAGCTTTTTTCCTTGGGTCATTTGCCCAGACTAGGAATCAGGATATTAAATTCAGATATTCAATGCCCTTTTGACTGAACTGCCTTATCTCTGACTTCTATTCCTCTAAATTGGAATTTGCTAATATGTGAATGTCACAGCATGAAATACAAAATAGATTTACAGCAAAAAGATTGGAGACTGAGTTCACATTTTTTAGGTGTTGAAAAATAAAGAGATAGACTAGCAAGGTTTGTTGTTGTTCCATTGCTCATTCATGTCTGACTCTTTGCCACCCTTGCCCCATGCCAGGCTTCCCTGTCTTTCACTGTCTCCTGGAGTTTACTCAAACTCATGTACATGTATTCCTGCTTAAGAAATCTGATGGACAGGGGAGCCTGGTGGGCTGTAGTCCATGGGATTGCAAAGAGTCGTACATGACTGAGTGGCTAACGTTTTTTTTTTTAGTCACTCAGTTGTGTCAGGCTCTTTGTCACCTTTTGGACTATAGCCCAGTCTGCCAGGTTCCTCTGTCCATGGGTTTTCCCAGGTAAGAATACTGGAGTGGGTTGCCATTTCCTCCTGCAGGGGATCTTCCTGACCAAGGGATCGAACTCTCTTCTCCTGTGTCTCCTGCATTGCAGGCAGATTCTTTACCCACTAAACCATCAGGGCTTCCTATTAATCAGCAGGGGGAATGCAAATCAGTACCACAAGGAGCTGTTACCTCATACCTGTTAGAAATGATATCATCAAAAAGACAAGAAATAATAAGTGTTGGCGAGAACTTGGCAAAAAAGGGAACCCTCATGCACTATTGGTGGGAATGTAAATTGGTGCAGCCACTATAGAAAACAACATGGAGGCTCCTTGAAAAATTGCAAATAGAAATATCATATGATCCAGCAATTTCACTTTGAGTATTTATTCAAAATAAATACAAATACTAACTTGAATAGATATCTGCATTCCCATGTTACTGTTTACAGCAGCCAAGACATGGACGCTATCTAAGTGTCCACTGATGGATGAATGAATAAAGAGGATGTGATATATATACACAGTGGAATACTATATAGTCTTTAAAAGAATGGCACCTTGCCAGTAGTGCTTCCCTGGTGGCTCAGCTGGTTAAGAATCTGCATGCAACATGGGAGACCTGGGTTTGATTCCTGGATTGGGAAGATCCCCTGAAGATGGGAATGGCTACCCACTCCAGTATTCTGGCCTGGAGAATTCCTGGGCTGTATAGTCCATGTGGTCACAAAGAGTCAGACATGGTTGAGTGACTTTCACTTCACTTGCCCTTTGCAACAACAAGGATGGACCTTGAGAGCATTGTGCTAGATGAATAAGTCATGGGAGTTCTCTGGTGGTCTAGTGGTTAGGATTCTGGGCTTTCACTGCCATGACCCCAGATTCAATCCCTGGTTGTGGAACTGAGATCCTGCAGGCCAAGCAGTGCAGCCAAATAAATAAATAAGTAAATAAATAGATGAATGTTGGCATGCCCAATCTTTAAAAAAGATGTCAAACAAGGGAAGACAAATACTGTATGATTTCTTTCTTCTTTCAATTGAAGCATAGTTGATTCACAATGTTGTGTTAATTTCAAGTGTACAGCAGTGATTCAGTTTTATATTTTTTTCAGCTTCTTTTCCATTATAGATTATTACAAGATATTGAATATAGTTCCCTGTGCTATTTTTTTAATAATTATCTTTTATATGTGAAATCATTAAAAAAAGAAAAGGAAAAAAAAGACAAGCTCAAATCATAGATACAGAACAGACTGTTGGTTGCCAGAGGCAAAGTGTTGGGGGTTGAAGAAATGGGTGATGGGAGTCAAAAATAGAGTAAAACTTAAAACATGGATTCTCCAATGGCTCAGTGGGTAAAGAATCCACCTGCAAGGCAAGAGACACAGGTTCTATCCCTGGGTTGGGAAGACCCCTTGGAGAAGGGCCATAGCAACCCACACTAGTATTCTTGCCTGGGAAATCCCATGGACAGAGGAGCCTGGTGGGCTACAGTCCAAAGGGTCACAGAGAGTCAGACATGACTGAGTGAATAAGCGCAAACACACATAGCACAAAAAAACAGATTTTTCACTGCCATTAGCAGATTTTGAAGTGTTCAACAGCCATGTGTGCTAGTGACTACTTTATTGGACAGCTGAAGGAGACCATTTCCATCCTTGCTGAAAGTCCAATTGGACTAGTATAGTGAAAACAGCACAGATTCTAAATTTAGACAAAACTCAATATCAAAATCAAGTTCTTCATCTATAACACTTATTTGGGAGCTGATTCATTTGAGGCACAATTTCAATTTTTAATATAGAAATATTGTTTTCTGCTTCTTGTCATTGTCATTAGGATTAAATGTTGTGTCTTAGATCAGGAAAACCCAGTTTAGGGAGACAGTATTGTCAGAGAGTTTGAAGCATGGACTCTGGAATCCAAAGAACCTGAGTTTGAATCCAAGTTCAGCTACTTACTGGTTCTGTGGTTTGGGCAAAATACTTAATTTTCTAAACATTAATTTTTTTAAATCAAGTTCATAGCAACTACTTTATAGGGGTTTTATATGAATTAGGGAATTATCTGAGGAAATACAAGTACAATATTTTATATAGGACATGGTAAATATTCAAAAATGCAAGCTAATAGGTGTTAAAATGTTAGTCACCTATCATACCCAAGGCAAATCTGTATGTTACAAAGAACTTTCATAAATTCCATAAACCAAAATATAAAAACTATAAATGCTACCAAGTACAAAAGTAACAATAATAGTTGTCACTGCTATTATTGAGTGAGATGTTCTATTAATTCAATTAGGTTGCTACTAAAACATTTTCCTGATATCAATGTTTTAAATAATGCTTTTTATTTCATAATTAGCTTTACCCAAAAGAAAGTGAAAGTGTTAGTCACTCAATCATGTCCATCTCTTTGTGACACCGTGGACAGTAGCTGGCCAAGCTCCTCTGTCCATGGGATTCTCCAGGCAAGAATACTAGAGTGGGTAGCCATTTCCTTCTTCTGAGGATTTTCCCGACCCAAGGATCAAACCTGGGCCTCCTGCATTGCAGGCAGATTTTTTACCATCTGAGCCACCAGGGAAGCTTTACCTCAGTGAGAATAAATTAATAAATAACCATTAAATTGATGTTAAAATAAACTCAGTAAAGTAGGATTTCTCTGCTGTAGTGGTACTTTTAAGCGAACTTTACTCTTGAATATGCTAAGGTGTCTACACAGATTATGGACAGTTTCTATACCACATCTCAGTTTTGAAGGATGACTTGTACTATAGATCTCATGACCACAAAAGTTACATTTTGAAATGATGCAAGCATGGGATTATTTTATTTTTAGATACTTCCATGCATGTATATTAAGTTTACTCCACAGAAAGTTCTTCAGTGGCTTTAAATTTTGTTTGGAAAATGCTTGAAACTTAAAAAAAAGATTTCCATGTGTTGGTTGGTTTGTGGTTTTATCACCATGATTTTTACATTTGATGATTCTTTAGAGATGGTATTTAAACTTTATACTATGTACTTTAATATTCTCCTTTTAATCTGTAAATCTTTTACACTGTATATACTTTATTAACCATAATTGTGTATGTGCATATGTGCATATAGCTTAGAGAAATAAACTATATAAGAGAAATTTAAGGTAAAAAAGAAGTGATTATCTGCTTAGTAGAAATTGTAATATTTATATATTTTATATAAAAAGAATATTTAAAGTGGAAGACAAAAGCTGCTTTAAATTGTAAAGCCTTACTAGAAAATATGGGCAAAGCATTTGGTAGAGTATAACTATTTACAAACACTATTTTGAAAACAGTATTTCTGCAGAAAAGAAAAAATCTGTGGTGTTAGCAATTCAATATCATAGTTTCTAGGTTGACTAACATGGAAATGAATACAATCAATACTATGGTAAACTTTCTTAGCTTAAGTTGGAACACTTATGTTTAATGTCCTCCAGAAACAGTTATTTCCTGAAATGAAAGATTAGTACTGCAGTAAAAGCCAACTTAAAGTTTCCCAGGGCTACTATTTTAGTACTGACAGTATATATTATTAAATAAAATAAACTTCATCTTTATCCAGTCTTTGGCCAGTTTATGAATTACACGTCATCTTTGAGTAGAGAAAAGCACAAATTTTAAACAAGTGTCTGTTCTCATTGCTCCTAGATCATAATTTCAAAATCCTGCTCTTATTATTTGTCAGTTTTTTAAGTGAAGCATTCTTAGAAGGCAAAGGAGGAAGACTTCAAAAAATCTTATTTTTTGGCTCTCTTTTGAAAAAATACCTCTGAAAGATCATTATATAATACATAAGAAAGTATTTTTCCTTTATAGACCGAAGTTACCAAAAAAGAGAGAGAGAGAGAAAGGAAGGAAACAATTCATTAAATATATCAATTAAACATCATTTGTGTCCAAAACCCTGATGTTAATCACTGTAGTCTATACAGTGATAAATAAGAAAGAGTCCCTGGACATAAAAGAGTAGTCTAGAAAAGGAAAGTAGAATTTGTACTTGAAGGGCAATAAGCAATAGGAGGAGAGTGTTATAAAGTCCTGGAAATGGTAAACATGAGAGATGTGGTGGGTATACAAAATATTTCAGTTTGATTGGAATATAAAATGTTAGAGAATGTTTGAAGTTAACTGAGAAAATGTTCATGACTCAAGATCATAGAGAACCTGCATACTGGGTGCTATATTGAGTAGAAAGTTAAGAATCCTAAAATCATTTGGTCACAGGAGCAACAAGAACAGTGTTTTTGGAAGCCTGAAAGAAACATTAAGGCAAGAAGAGATTAGATCTGAAATCTATTGGGTGATTTTGCAATAGCCCAGAGACAGGGTGGGGTAGACCACAACCAGGTGGATAGTGGTAATGGCATTGAGAAGGCATGTGGAAATGTGCTCTGGAGGTAGAATCAGTAATACCTGGCAAACAATTAGATGTGGAATTCCCTGGCAGTACAGTGGTTAGGATTCTGTGCTTTCACTGCCAAGGGTGCAGTTTCAATCCCTGGTTGGGGAACAAAGATCCTGTAAACTTTCTGTGTAGCCAAGTTTTTTGGGTTTCCTGGGTAGCTCAGACAGTAAAGAAACTGCCTGCAATGCGGGATACCTGGGTTCGATCCCTGTGTTGGGAAGATCCCCTGGAGAAGGGAACGGTAATCCACTCCAGTATTCTGGCCTGGAGAATTACATGGACAGAGGAGCCTGGCAGGCTACAGTCTATGGGATCACAAAGAGTCAGACACAACTGAACAACTTTCACTTTCAGTTGAAAAAGAGAAAGAGAAGCCAAGGAAGTCTGACGATTTGGGCCTGGCATTTAGGAGATAATGGGAACACCAACAGAATGAGAGAATTCAGAAATGTTAAGTTTTCAGGGATGAACTGATGTGTTGAAATGATGAGCTTAATTTTTATTCGTACTTTTAACAAATATTTATTGACATCCTATTATGTGCCAGAAACCAAGCTAAGTGCTGGGGATAAAATACTGAACAGGAACAGATAGATTATAGTTTATTAGGGGTGACTGCTGGGCTATTTGATAATACAAACAAATATAAACTTAAAAGTATAACAAATGTGACAAGCACTACGAAGGGGAGATACCTAGTTACATTTGAGGCTACAGTAAAAGGAGTGCTTTTGGTGTCTCTAGGGGTGTGCTTCTCCCACTAGAATGACTGTTTATCTGATATCTGAAGACTAAGTGATGGGAGACAAATAGAAAAAGAGAGCAGCAAAGGACCTTTGAAGTTGCGTGTGTGTGTGTGTGCTGTAAAAATAACTGCTATCACTGCTACAGCACCTTGTGGAGAAAAGGACGGTGGCATGTGTGAGAAATGGGAAGATGGCCATGTCATGTTGCTGAAGTGGAGGCAGTGAGAGAAGGTGGGGGGTGGGGGAGTAGGTGTGATGTTGGACAAGAGGGTCAAGAAAGAACTCATCCATGCAGACCTTTGTTGTTGTTCAGTTGCTAAGTCATGTCCAACTCTTTGAGACCCCATAAACTGCAGCACACCAGGCCTCCCTGTCCCTCACCATCTCCCGGAGTTCACCCAAGTTCAAGTCCATTGAATCAGTGATGCCATCCAACCATCTCATCCTCTGCTGCTCCCTTCTCTTCCTGCCTTCAATCTTTACCAGCATCAGGGTCTTTTCCCATGAGTCGGCTGTTCGCCATCAGCTGCCAAAGTATTGGAACAGACCCTTATGGTTTGTGTTAAAGCACCTCTGACCCTAAAAGCAATAGGATGGTTTGAAAATGTTTAAGCATGAAAGTATCATAATCAGAGGATGAGGTAGCAACACAGACTAGTGTCAGTGTAGGAGGCAGGGGAGAAGTGAGCGTGTTTAAGAAATATTTCAGAGGTAAAAAGAATAGAACTTTATGATGGCTTGCAAATTGACCATTAGGGAGAAGAAAGGGTCGAGGCGAGTTTCTATAATTTTGTGTCATCCAACGGGATGGATGAGATGGGCATTAGTGGACAAGGTCACAGAAGAGGAAGAAATTGAGCTAAATTTTGAACATATGCAATTTAAGGCACTAAGAGGATTTCCAAATAGATGTATTTGTAGCTATTAAAATTGAAGAGTAGATGCGAAAAACGCAAGTGAAGACTAGAAAGTGACTGACAGGGAAGTGATAGTTGAGGCCTAATTATTAGAATAAATGAGATCCTAAAATAGATTATAGAATGAGATGAGGGAGACCAAAGACAGAACTTTAGGAAATATCTACATGAGGAAACAGAAAGAGACAGAAGGTGGCAGAGGAGGAATAATCACAGAGGTAGAATTAGAGCCTAAATAATGAAACACCATCAAGCTTCATGAAGATATAATTGCCCAGTGTTCATGTGTAATCCCTGTTATTTATTTAATGATACGAACAGTTTCAAAATGTGCAAACATTGCCTTTTCTTATCTTCTAGTCACCCTTTCCCCACCACTCCAACAGACACACACATACACACACACACACACACACACACACACACACACACTCCCCCTGCTGTTAGTTAACTATGAATAAATGGTTATGAAATAGGGTTCTGTTCCTCAATAACAAGTCTATATTCAGACCAACATGTTTTATTGTGATCTAAAAAATTAGAAGAAACTGAAAAATTACCTCTAACATTAAGTATCAAGAAACTATAGCTATTATTTGTCTAAGCTTAACATGTTGATATATTGTGGCATAGGGCCAGCTTAACTCAACAATGGATGGTATCAGCATGTAACAACAAAGTCAGGGGCTCACATGAAAACTATAAAAGGATACTCACTGTATTGTTCATGCCCTTGGAATGCTTCTTCCTTCCTTTCCTGTTTTGTTGCTGCCATAGGATGTCAGCTCAGATTTACTGTCATTGTTGTCATTTGGCCAATGAATATCATGAAATGTAGTAGGCACTTAACCTTGGGTGAGTCCATGAGCAGGCAGTCTAAAGTCTGAGTCCTCTAAGGAGGTTATCACATTGGCTGAATGTTCTTGGAATACAAATGTGACAGTGAGGTTTGTCTTTTTTCATTGCCAAGGGAAATGCACCCTTCAGAATTGCTTTCCATCTTGTATGAAAGTTATAGCTTTAAAGAATATAACCTGCCTTCTCACAGATTTTCAAAACTCACCTACAGACTTAGGCAGCATCCTTATATTTCATAAAAGCTTCCCTAAAAACAGAGACCTATTTCTATGGAAATAAACCTAAGGCAGGGTTTCTTAACCTTAGCACTGTTGCATCTTGGACCAGATCATCTTTGCTGTGGGGCTTTGTCCTGTGCATTGTTGGATATTTAGCAGCATCCCTGTTAACTGTCATCTACATGTTAGTGGCACAACTCTCCCAAGTTGTGATAATCAAAAATATCTCCAGACATTGTCATAGTGTTGCAGGAAGGGGGACCCCTTCCAGGACCCAAAACTGGGCTCTTGTCTGACACTCAGAAATGAATTGTCCAAGGAGACACATGTGCTGACAAAGCAAGAGACTTTAATGGGAAAGGGCACCCAGGTGGAGAGCAGTAGGGTAAGGGAACCCAGGAGAATAGCTCTGCCATGTGGCTTGCAGTCTCGGGTTTTATGGTGATGGGATTAGTTTCTGGGTTGTCTTTAGCCAATCATTCGGACTCTGAGTCCTTCCTGGTGGTGCATGCCTTGTTCAGCCAAGATGGATGCCAGAGAGAAGGATTCTGGGAGGTGGTCGGACATGTGGTGTCTCCTTTTGACCTTTCCTGAACTCTTCCAGTTGGTGGTGGCTTATTAGTCCTGTGTTCCTTACCAGGACCTCCTGTCATAAAACAACTCATGCAAATGGTTACTATGGTGCCTGGCCAGGGTGGGCAGTTTCAGTCAGTGTGCTTCCCCTAACAACAGGTCCCTGAGGCGGGGCAGGGGTACAAAATCACCTCAGGTTGAGAACCACTGGCCTAATAGAAGTGCCTTAATATAAAGTAAGAATAAATAGATTTTATAAGATATACATTGTGGAAGCATAATTTCCCTTTGTCTTTCAGTCATTACAGAGTATAATTGTACCTACAGGATAAATCTATGGATAGTAATAACTTCTTAATCTTTTCTGTCCTAACGAACAATTAGGTAAACAGTCTGAGGTAGTATTTTTCCTGTGGTGTTTTACATTTTACATACCAGTTTCATTCATTTCTTCATTTATTTATTTATTTATTTATTATTCATTTATTCATGTATTCATTCACTTATTCATTCAATAAGTATTTGCCAGGCTCCAACTCTCTGCTCCAGTTGTTAGATGTTAGGAAAGAAACAATGAGTGAGATAAACTATGATGCTGCTGTTCTCAGAGCTTAAATTCGAGTGACAGAAAATACAGTGCACAAATAAAACGCAGAGAATCAAAAGAGTTTGGTGTCATTGAGCAGGCATTGGTAAACTATGTTGACCTGCTTTTTCAGTTAAAGTTTTATGGGAACAGAGCCACACTCATTTATTTACATATTGTCTATGGCTGCTTTCCTGTTGCAACACCAGTCAGTTAGTTGTAACTGTGAACATGTGGCCAGCAAAGCCTAAAATATTTGCTATCTATCTGGTCCTTTACAGAAAAAAATTGCAGACTCCTGTAAGAATGTGAGCTTGGGGGGCCATTTTTGATTAAATAATTGGAGGGCAGTTTTGATATTGAGATTTATGATAAACACGTATTTGGTCTTTGCCCATCTTGGCAAACAGCTCCCAAAACTCTTGGAATTTCTTAAGTGATTAGAGCTATAAAGGTGTCTTTTGTTTTTTAGAACAAGCCCCTTTCAACCACACCTGGTTATTTATGTTAACGAGGAGACTTTGGCAAGTCCGGAAGGAAGGGGCTGACTGCCAGGGGAACAAACCAAGTAACTAGACATGATTAGATCTGCTTCAACTATATAACCCCACTTCTCACCTGTAAGATGGGGAGAGGGAGTAGAGAGTGACTTAATCCCCAATGACCAATGATTTAATCAACCATGTCTACATAATAAATTCTTCATTAAAAACTTAGAAAAGGATGAAGTTTCAAGGAGCTCTAGATTGGTGAACGAGTTTGACACCCCTGAAACTCCACAGGGACAGAAGCTCCTGTGCTCTGGACACTTCTGTACATCGCCCTGTATATTTCTTCATCTGAATGTTCATTCATATCCTTTAATGTACTTTGTAATAATAAACAGGAAATCTAATCAGTAACAGTTTTCTTGAGCTGTGTGAGCTGCTCAAAGAAATTAGTAAAACCTGAGGGTAGGGTTTTACTTTACTTCTCCTTTACGGAGAAGGCAATGGCACCCCACTCCAGTAGTCTTGCCTGGAAAATCCCATGGAAGGAGGAGCCTGGTAGGCTGCAGTCCATGGAGTCGCTAAGAGTCGGACACAACTGAGCGACTTCACTTTCATGCATTGGAGAAGGAAATGGCAACCCACTCCAGTATTCTTGCCTGGAGAATCCCAGGGACGGGGGAGCCTGGTGGGCTGCTGTCTATGGAGTCGCACAGAGTCGGGCACGACTGAAGCAACTTAGCAGCAGCAGAGGGTAGGGTGGAGGGGGGAATCATGGGAAGTTCTGATATCTAGCCAGTCAGTCAGGAGCACAGGTATCAACCTAGATTTGTGATCTGTGTCTCAGGTGGGGGTGAGGTGGGGTAGTCTAATGGGACTGAGCCTCTAACCTGTACTATCTGATGCTAACTCCAGGTATATGGTGTCAGAAGAACTTGAACTGTAGGAGAGCCACCTGGTGTTCATCACAGCTGCAGAAATGCATGATATGGGGGGAAAAACTCACATACACTTAAGAGTACATAAGTATTGAGTGAGTAGTAGAGAAGCAACAGGTGAGTTTTTCCTAGACAACAGCATACTGCACAGATGACATTTAAACTGATAGCTGACTAGAAGGCATCCATTCTGAGAAGATGAAGGCAAAAAAGAGGCAAAAGGAGAAATTGGAATGAAATCCCTAAGGCAAGAACGAGCTAGTGTGGGAGAGGCATCAGTTCAGTCGCTCAGTCGTGTCCGACTCTTTGCAACCACATGAATCGCAGCACACCAGGCCTCCCTGTCCATCACCAATTCCCGGAGTTTACCCAAACCCATGTCCATCAAGTCGGTGATGCCACCCAACCATCTCATCATCTGTCGTCCCCTTCTCCTCCTGCCCCCCCCAATCCTTCCCAGCATCAGGGTCTTTTCCAATGAGTCAATTCTTTGCATGAGGTGGCCAAAGTATTGGAGTTTCAGCTTCAACATCAGTCCTTCCAATGAACACCCAGGACTGATCTCCTTTAGGACAGACTGGTTACATCTCCTTGCAGTCCAAGGGACTCTCAAGAGTCTTCTCCAACACCACAGTTCAAAAACATCAATTCTTCAGCACTCAGCTTTCTTCACAGTCCAACTCTCACATCCATACATGACTACTGGAAAAACCATAGCCTTGACTAGACAGAACTTTGTTGGCAAAGTAACATCTCTGCTTTTTAATATGCTGTCTAGGTTGGCCATAACTTTCCTTCCAAGGAGTAAGCGTCTTTTAATTTCATGGCTGCAATCACCATCTGCAGTGATTTTGGAGCCCCAAAAAATAAAGTCTGACACTGTTTCCACTGTTTCCCCATCTATTTCCCATGAAGTGATGGGACCAGATGCCATGATCTTAGTTTTCTGAATGTTGAGCTTTAAGCCAATTTTTTCACTCTCCTCTTTCACTTTCATCAAGAGCCTCTTCAGTTCTTCTTCACTTTCTGCCATAAGGGTGGTGTCATCTGCATATCTGAGGTTACTGATATTTCTCCCGGCAATCTTGATTCCAGCTTGTGCTTCTTCCAGCCCAGCGTTTCTCATGATGTACTCTCCATATAAGTTAAATGAGCGGGGTGACGGTATATAGCCTTGATGTACTCCTTTTCCTATTTGAAACCAGTCTGTTGTTCCATGTCCAGTTCTAACTGTTGCTTCCTGAGCTGCATACAGGTTTCTCAAGAGGCAGGTTAGGTGGTCTGGTATTCCCATCTCTTTCAGAATTTTTCACAGTTTATTGTGATCCACACAGTCAAAGGCTTTGGCATAGTCAATAAAGCAGAAATAGATGTTTTTCTGGAACTCTCTAGGAATGGTCTAAGATGAAATCTGAAATAATGGGGGCCTGATTAAGTAGGCGTTGTAGGTAATACTAGAGATGAGGGCTTTTACTCTAAGTAAGAAGGGAAGTTGAATGAGATATGAGAGTTTTGTGTGATGTGAACTGTCACATTTTAATAAGATACTCTGTCTATTTTCTGCAGAAAACAGGATATAGGAAAGGAAGGAAGATCAATTAGGATGCTCACAGTCAAGCCAAGAGACAATGGTGTCTTGGGCTGGGCTGTTAACAACAGAGATGGAGAGCGAGCATGAATTTGGAGTAAGTTTTGAAAGTAGAATTTACATGACTTGCCAATAATGTGGATTTGAAGGATGAAGAAAGAAGCAGTGTCAAGAGTAATTTCTAGATTTTTGCCTCAAGTATTTGCATGAGTTGCAATGCTGTTTATTAATGGCGGGGGTGAGGGACTCAAGGAGGAAGTGTAACCAAGCAGGACCCTATGGGGCCTTCTTGGGGAAGACCCTTCCCCCTGCTTTAGCTCTGCTCTGAAGGACCTAGGTAATAGCTTCTGATGCCTGTTTCCTGAGTTTTTCAAATGCTAAAATACCACCAAATGAAAGAAATTAACTACTCAATACTTGAGGATCATAAGCAGATAGCCCCCAGACCTTCTAGCACCTAAGGATTGATCACCATCAACCAAAAATCAGAGAATTGTGCACAAGCTGATCACACACTCTGGGACACTCCTGCCTCACCTTGCCTTTGAAAATGTGTTGCTGAAACCCTTGGGGATTTCAGGGTTTTTTGAGCATGAGCCACCTGTTCCCCTTGCTTGACACAGACGTAAACCTTTATCTGCTCCAACTCAGATGTTTCAATTTGTTTGACCTCACTGTGCATCAGACACATGAACTTGTGTTCATTAACAGAAGTAGCTTTGAGAGTCTATGATTATCAGAAGTTCTGTTGCAGGTTTATTAACCATTAAAGTGGAAATATTAAATACATACTTGGATATATGTGTCCAGTGTTGCACGGAGAGGTCAGAGTTGTATATAGGTATTCAGAGTGGATATATGGATGGTATTTAAGTCAATGAGAGTAGATGAGGTTGTTTAAAAAGATGTTGTAGATGGAAAAAGGCAGGAGGTGGATACAGGAGAGAATGCTAGTTAGTTCCACATTAGAAATTACCTATAAGAGAAGGATACAGTGGAAGACAAGGAGTAGCTGGGCAAGCAGAAGAAAAACTAGGAAAATTGTCATCTTGAAATTTTCTTTCAACAAACAAAACACTTCATCATCCTGTAAGAGCAACATTTATGTTTCCACTTTAAAAAAACCTGAAGGTTAATGCGATTGGGTAACTGAATAGAAGGCAGTGGTCAGTAGTGTGAGAGCTAATTTCAGATCTTACTCACCTTATTTCTTATAACCACAAGATACCTGAAGGAACACTTAGTTGTTGTCCAGTTATCATCTAGACCTTTCTACTCCACTCTCACTCCATTGAGATTGGAGTGAGGCCTTCTGTTCAGCTCTTCTACTTTCTGGCTCTACGAACTGTTTGAGGGATGGATTTTTTATATAAACCAACCTAATCAGAGTCTTCTCTGGGAGCTCCCTCAAACTAATTGGGCAGCAGAGAGACTTTTCACAGGGATAATAAGCTGTGAGAATGAGAAAAATTTAGAACTGCCAGTGGCTAACTTATTCCCATATGGGGAGAGCTTGCCTACAAGTAGGACCAACACAATGGGTGTTTGAGCACCTGGAAACCATATAAGCCTGAGCCAAAAGCACCATTCCCTATACCTTCTTTCCTTCTAATTTTACTTAAATGGATTTGAGTTGGGGTTTTACTACTAGACACCCAAAAATTTTGAATACAATACTTTTTCTTGTTGACTTTTTATACCAGCATACCTCCATTTGTACATAAAAGGTGCCCAATAAATGTGCATTAAATAAAATTGAAGTATCAATGTTTAATGACAGTAACATTTTGATTTAAAATTAAGCAATCAATTTAGCTATTTAACATAGATAAATTAGAGAATTTTGAAAGCTTTTCTCCCCATTACTACTCAAAAACATTCAGTGATGGGAGAAAAATAGATTCAACCAAAATTGTTGGTCTATTAAAAACATCAACATTTTGAGAATGGAATAGTTTAGTTTCATTTAAATTTAGGACCACTCTCTTCTTTTCCTCCCCTTTGATTTTATAGTTTGATGGATAGACAAATAAATATTTTTAGGCAACATTCTCCTGATGGTTTCATTTGCCTTTCTATCTAATCTTTAAAAGTTTACTATCAAATTAACCCTCTTTCTTACCATTGCTGCCCTTAAGGTCCTCACCATAAGTGTTTAATATGATGCTTTTTGTATCCTTAAATTGAAAATAAATTTCAAAATTTATAAAAAAAATGTTAATGTTATTATGATTGCTGACATAATGTCACCATTATTATTATACCCAGCTGTTGGCCTGAAAATTCTGCTTCTGTAAGCCTGTATCAGTATACTTTGAGAGTGAAAATAATTAGAGGTAAAGGTAATTCATTGTTAAGAGAATGGAACAGGATTTTCAATCATTCATCATTTCATCGAGATCATAAAGAAAAATCTGATTTCAGTATCTAAGGGTAAATGCAAAGACCATTGCCTTGGTACCATTATATCCCTTGTGAAATTATAGACACAGTTTCCTTTTTTGTTAACAGGGGAGAGTAATCCACTAATTTCTGGGACTATTTTTAGGGCAAAGATAATAAAATTTTAACACCCTATAGAATCTTTACTTATAAGTGCCCATCTCCAAGGCCTGTTAATATTCTGATTCTACCTACCATAGCCTTTATAGTTCTAATGTCTTTACATCAGAAACTATAAATTAGTCTGGTTTCTGGCTATGAACAGAGTGGGTTCCACTGAAGTTCAAGAACCACCAACCTCTACAACTTTCACACTTCTTCTGGCCTAATCTGATTCAGGTTTTTTTTTTAACTTTTTATTTTATATTGTGTTATAGTCAGTTAACAATGTTGTGATAGTTTCAAGTGAACAGCAAAGGTACTCAGCCATACATATATACACACCCATTCTCCCTCAAACCAAACTCATCCCATCCAGTCTGCCACATAACATTGAGCAAAGTGCTATTTGGTAAGTCCTTGTTGGTTATCCATTTTTAATACAGCAGTGTGTACGTGTCCATCCCAAAGTCCCTAACTATCCCTTCTCCCCATATTTCTCCCTGGCAACCATAAGCTTGTTCTTGAAGTCTGTGAGTCTGTTTCCCTCTTGTAAGTAAGTTCATTTGTATCATTTGTTTTTAGATTCCAAATATAAGGGATGCCATTCAATATTCTCCTTCTCTGTCTGACTTTTATTTTTAGTATGTTGGGTTACCTATTAAAATTACACTGAAATAAAGAAGTTTCCATCAATCTCAGGAACCCTCTCTAATTTTTTCACTATTTGGAAAAGCTAGCATGTATTAAATACTTATTTTCACACACATTGTGCTTTAATGGCTGTGCTTAACTTCTGTTCTATTTTAACATGGATTTTATGATACAAACATCATTGAGACCTCTTTGTAATGAATTCCACTCTTTCCATTTCAGACTTCAGGTAAACATTTTTGTTTCCACAGTGATAGGCTTCCCTAACTAGTTAACTGTTACATATTAAAAACAATCCGAAAAGATGATGCTGTGAAAATGCTGCACTCAATATGCCAGCAAATCTGGAAAACTCAGCAGTGGCCATAGGACTGGAAAAGGTTAGTTTTCATTCCAGTCCCATAGAAAGGCAATGCCAAAGAATGTTCAAACTACTGCACAATTGCACTCATCTCAAACACTAGCAAAGTAATGCTCCAAGTTCTCCAAGCCAGGCTTCAACAGTATGTCAACCATGAACTTCCAAATGTTCGAGCTGGATTTAGGAAAGGCAGAGGAACCAGAGATCAAATTGCCAACATCTGCTGGATCATCGAAAAAGCAAAATAATTCCAGAAAAATACCTGCTTTTGCTTTATTGACTATGCCAAAGCCTTTGTGTGGATCACAACAAGCCGTGGAAAATTCTTAAAGAGATGGGTGTACCAGACCATCTGACCTGTCTCATGAGAAATCGGTATGCAGGTCAAGAAGCAACAGTTAGAACTGGACATAGAACAACAGACTGGTTCCAAATCGGGAAAGGAGTATGTCAAGGCTGTAAGGTTTCACCCTGCTTATTTAACTTATATGCAGAGTACATCCAGTACTCTTGCCTGGAAAATCCCATGGACAGAAGAGCCTGGTAGGCTGCAGTCCATGGGGTCGAGAAGAGTTGGACACGACTGAGCGACTTCACTTTCACTTTTCACTTTCATGCATTGGAGAAGGAAATGGCAACCCACTCCAGTGTTCTTGCCTGGAGAATGCCAGGGACGGCGGAGCCTGGTGGGCTTCCGTCTATGGGGTCGCACAGAGTCAGACATGACTGAAGCGACACAGCAGCAGCAGCAGCAGAGTACATCATGTGAAATGCTGGGCTGGAGGAAGCACAAGCTGGAATCAAGATTTCCAGGAGAAATATAAATAACCTCAGATACACAGATGATACCACCCTTATGGCAGAAAGTGAAGAAGAACTAAAAAGCCTCTTGATGAAAGTGAAAGAGGAGAGTGAAAAAGTTGGCTTAAAACTCAACATTCAGAAAACTAAGATGTCATCTGGCCCCATCACTTTATGGTAAATGGATGGGGAAATACTGGAAACAGTGACAGACTTTATTTTTTTGTGTTCAAGGATCACTGCAGATAGTGACTGCAACCATGAAATTAAAAGACGCTTGCTTCTTGGAAGAAAAGCTATGATCAACCTAGACAGCATATTAAAAAGCAGAGACTACTTTACCAAAAAGGGTCCATCTAGTCAAAGCTATGTTTTTTCCAGTAGTCATCTATGGATGTGAGAGTTGGATTATAAAGAAAGCTCAGTGCAGAAGAATTGATGCTTTTGAACTGTGGTGTTGGAGAAGACTCTTGAGAGTCCCTTGGACTGCAAGGAGATCCAACCAGTCTGTCCTAAAGGAAATCAATCCTGAATATTCATTGGAAGGACTGATGCTGAAGCTGAAACTCCAATACTTCGGCCACCTGATACGAAGAGCTGATTCATTTGAAAAGACCCTGATGCAGGGAAAGATTGAAGGCAGGAGGAGAAGGGGATGACAGAGGATGAGATGGTTGGTTGGCATCACCGACTCTATGGACATGATTTTGGGTGGACTCTGGGCATTGGTGATGGACAGGGAGGCCTGGCGTGCTGCGGTTCATGGGGTCGCAAAGAGTCGGACACGACTGAGCAAGTGAACTGAACTGAACTGAGAGCAGTTTCAAGTTTATAGCAAGATTGAAAAGAAGGTACAGATATTTTCCCTATGGTCCCCTTGACCCCATATATGGATAGCTTCCCCCATTATCACCATGCTCTACCAGAGTGGTACATTGTTTACAACTGATGAACCTACATTGACACCGTAATCACCCAAAGTCCATATTTTATCAAGATCTTGCCTATTTACATGTATTTATTATTTTAAGGGATAACAGATAAATTGGAGTATGGTCAGAGAAGAAACACCAAAAGGTGAAAGGATAAAAACGAGATACTTGAGGACTAACTTAAAATCATTGATCCTAAAGACTAGAAGGTGCAGGGGACTCTATGCTGTCAAATTAATATTCTGAAGAACTTTCAAGCAAAAGGAAACTTGCATTTACTCTATGGTCCCAAGTGACAGGACTGAGGTCACTGAGGTATCTCAGGGTGTACAGGTTGTGGCCCTGTGTAAGGAAAGCTTTATTCTCACATTCAGAAGCTTTATTCCCATATCCACGTGGGAATGGGATCCCCCCTTAGTATGTTTAACCAAAGGCTATTATATCACTAAGTGGGGTTGTGTATATTGAGTTGAAGCATTGGTCTTCTTAATGCAGAGATTTCTTCTGTCATATTTCCCCATCTATTAGACTGGTAATTATTTAGCCAGATATTGGTAGACATTATGAATAGAAGAAGACAGTGGATCTCTGTGAAAAAGACCTCATTTAAACATTTTTTTAAAATTATTTTTTATGGAAGTTTAGTTGTTTTACAATGTTGTACCAATCTCTGCTGTATAGCAAAGTGCCTCAGTTATACAAGTATAGATATTTTTTTATAAATATTCTTTTCCATTATGGTTTATAATAGGATATTGAATATAGTTCCCTGTGCTATACAGTAGGAACTTGTTGTTTATCCATCCTATACATAATAGTTTACATCTCTAATCCCACATTCCCAGTCTTTCCCCGCATTCCCCCCCCCCCTTGGCAACCACAAGTCTGTTCTCTGTGTCTGTGAGGCTGTTTCTTTTTTGTGGATAGGTTTATTTGTGCTATATTTTAGATTCCACATATAAGTGATATTATTTGGTGTTTGTCTTTCTCTTTTGACATTCCTCAGTATGATAATCTCTCGTTGCATCCCTACTGCAGCAAATGGCATTACTTTGTTCTCTCTGATGACTGAGTAATACTCCATTGTATACATGTACCACATCTTGATCCATTCATCTGTTTCTGCAGTTCATCTTAGCCAAAAGCCCAAGAAGTGATCCATTCATTTGTTAATGGACATTTAGGCCGTTTCCATGACTTGGAGCTTGTGACTAGTGCTGCTGTGAACATGGGGGAATACATATGCAAAAGACCTCTTATATCACCTAAGATAGTCTCAAGCCTCAGTTCAGTTCAGTCGCTCAGTCATATCCGACTTTTTGCAACCCCATGGGCTGCAGCACACCAGGCCTCGCTATCCATCACCAACTGCCAGAGCTTGCTCAAACTCATGTCCATCAAGTCGGTGATGCCATCAAACCATCTCATCCTCTGTCATCCCCTTCTCCTCCTGCCTTCAATCTTTCCCAACATCAGTGTCTTTCCAATGAACCAGTTCTTTGCATCAGGTGGCCAAAGTTTTGGGGCTTCAGTTTTAGCAACAGTCCTTCCAATGAATACTCAAGACTGATTTCCTCTAGTATTGACTGGTTGGATCTCCATACAGTCCAAGGGACTCTCAAGAGTCTTCTCTAACATTGCAGTTCAAAACCATCAATTCTTTGGTGCTCAGCTTTCTTTGTGTCCTGTTCATTTTCTACCAATAAAAAGACTTAATTGTGCATATTATAATCTGCATTCCACAATAACATTGATTTCCTACTACATTAGACTAAAAACATATGTGGTAGTTCTCTGTCAGTATCCACAGGTAGGAGGAAGTGCTTCCACTGGGTGCATTATGGCTAAGAGGCACAGGATAAGTTATCTACATCAGAATTTAGAAAAGAAGTTTGCTTTAAAGCTGAATGAGCCATATCAATTTGTTATTTTTAGTTCTACCAAGAAGAGCTCATTTTGTGCAAAAATTACCTTGCCCCTGACCCAGAGCAAAGACTCTCTGACTCTTTTATATGTACACTGATGCAACGGTAAAATTATTTAATGCTTTAAAACCAAAAAAGGAAGAACATGAGAAAAAGAAAAGAGACTTACAGGCTACGAAGAATTTTGTTTTCCTTCATTCTCAGCCCTTCCATCCACCCCTGCTTTTTTCCTTTCTTTTCTTTCTCATTCCTTCTTTCTTCCTTTCTTTCTCTTTTTCCCGTTCTCTCTTGTTTCTTTCTGACTTCTTTGTAACTGGAAAAAAAGACTTTAAAGATTTAACCACCAAGAAGAGCTGAAGTGTTTATTTTCCCCTAGAATTTTTATAAACTTTTTTTTTTTTCTAATTCTCCTTTAGGAAATTGACTAACTTTGGCAGGTAGTAGTTAGGTCTCTCTCTCTCTGTCTCTCTCTCTGCTGTTGACATTCAATTCAAAAAATCCTATCATTTATCCTTTTATGTACATTTAAAAAATCAATGTTCACAATTTTGATTGCCTTCTTAGCAATCTTCTGGTGACCTGTCAGTTTAAGATGGAAATTGTAAAGAGGTCATTTAGAGAGCAGGCGCAGGGGAAAGGAGTAGGAAATCAATTATGTTCAACACCTTAGTCCCTTCCCAGAGGATGCCTTCCAAAATGCTGCCTTTTATTTTTGAATTCATTTTTCTTCATACTTAGATGCAATTGCAGCTATTAAGAGAGTTTTTGATCTATATTTCATAGGTAAATATTATTTACGTGTTTTCCTTTTCATTACTATAGAAAATATAAGCTGTACATATCTCCTGGCTGAAGTCTCTGCCTCTTGTCCTTGCTTGCTGACCATGAAACCATATTTTAAAAGTATGCCTGGTTTCACATTAATAGCAAAGATTAAACAGCAACATGAAGCCTTTGTGATCTTCCTTTGTAATAACAGAAATAGATATTTTCTTCTGGTCAGCAGGCAAAACAAAAACAAGATGTGACAGGGAGAATAAGAATCTAAGTGGTCTAAGTGACTTCCTGGTGTGGAGGTATCTGATGTGGTGGTGATGGTGGTTGAGGGGTGCATGTAACCAAAATCATCAACCCTACTACCCAAGCCTGACACTGAATAAAACACTACCCAATGAGGACATCTTATTATCCTGGAATAAATGTACTTATTTGGAAAAAGATATTACTTTGAGCTAGGGCATAGGAGAATGGGGAAGATAGATGGAGAAAGAGAGAGAGAGAGAAGTGGAGCTACCCTGAAAAAAATCGAATACAATCTGAATACAGGGTCTACAGTGGAGGTAAACTGACATTAAGGAGCACAGATAGATGAGTCCTAGAAACTTGAGATTGGTTAAGTGAAGTGGATTTGTTCAGATGGGCCACACGAAGGGGTATGTGCGTGTATGTGCATGCACGCATGATGCTGGCAAATGTGAATGGGGTAATACTGAAGTGAGGATGGAGTGCTCAGTGGGAAACCACTGATAATGACCAGATGATTTCCATCATATTGAGGTTCAGTTCTTATTGAAAACATTGGAAATCTAGTTCGTAAGTGGTGTAGTCTGATAACAAGTCTCTTGAAAAATGCAGACAGTTGATGGAAAGAGGAGTTTTGATGATGAACTTAACACTGTTGATGTAAGTGGAGAAATCCACTAGACCATTCAGGTATGACCTAAATCAAATCCCTTATGACTATACAGTGGAACTGAGAAATAGATTTAAGGGACTAGATCTGATAGACAGAGTGCCTGATGAACTATGGACGGAGGTTCGTGACATTGTACAGGAGACAGGGATCAAGACCATCCCCAAGAAAAAGAAATGCAAAAAAGCAAAATGTCTGTCTGAGGAGGCCTTACAGATACCTGGGAAAAGAAGGGAAGCAAAAGGCAAAGGAGAAAAGGAAAGATATACCCATTTGAATGCAGAGTTCCAAAGAATAGCAATGAGAAATAAGAAAGCCTTCCTCAGCGAACAATGCAAAGAAATAGAGGAAAACAATAGAATGAGAAAGACTAGAGATCTCTTCAAGAAAATTAGAGATACCAAGGGAACATTTCATTCAAAGATGAGCACAATAAAGGACAGAAATGGTAGGGACCTAACAGAAGTAGAAGATATTAAGAAGAGGTGGTAAGAATACACAGAAGAACTGTACAAAAAATATCTTCACAACCCAGATAATCATGATGGTGTGATCACTCACCTAGAGCCAGACATCCTGGAATGTAAAGACAAGTGGGCCTTAGGAAGCATCACTACGAACAAAGCTAGTGGAGGTGATGGAATTCCAGTTGAGTTACTTCAAATCCTAAAAGATGATACTGTGAAAGTGCTGCACTCAATATGCCAGCACATTTGGAAAACTCAGCAGTGGCCATAGGACTGGAAAAGGTCAGTTTTCATTCCAACCCAAAGAAAGGCAATGCCAAAGAATGCTCAAACTACTGCACAATTGCACTCATCTCACACACTAGTTAATGCTTAAAATTCCCCAAGCCAGGCTTCAGCAATACGTGAACCATGAACTTCCAGATGTTCAAGCTGGTTTTAGAAAAGGCAGAGGAACCAGATATCAAATTGCCAACAACCGCTGGATCGCTGAAAAAACAAGAGAGTTTCAGAAAAACATCTATTTCTGCTTTATTGACTATGCCAAAGCCTTTGACTGTGTGGATCACAAGAAACTGTGGAAAATTCTGAAAGAGATGGGAATACCAGACCACCTGACCTGCCTCCTGAGAAATCTGTATGCAGGTCAGGAAGCAACAGCTAGAACTGGACATAGAACAACAGACTGGTTCCAAATAGGAAAAGGAGTACGTCAAGCCTGCATATTGTCACTCTACTTATTTTACTTTTATGCAGAGTACATCATGAGAAACACTGGGCTGAAGGAAGCACAAGCTGGAATCAAGTTTGCCGGGAGAAATATCAATAACCTCAGATATGCAGGTGACACCACCCTTATGGCAGAAAGCGAAGAAGAACTGAAGAGGCTCTTGATGAAAGTGAAAGAGGAGAGTGAAAAAGTTGGCTTAAAGCTCAACATTCAGAAAACTAAGATCATGTCATCCGGTCCCATCACTTCATGACAAATAGATGGGGAAACAGTGGAAACAGTGTCAGACTTTATTTTTCTGGGCTCCAAAATCACTGCAGATGGTGATTTCCTCCATTAAATTAAAAGATGCTTACACCTTAGAAGGAAAGTTATGGCCAATCTAGATAGCATATTAAAAAGCAGAGATAGTATTTGCCAACAAAGGTCCATCTAGTCAAGGCTATGGTTTTTCCTGTAGTCATGTATGGATGTGAAAGCTGGACTAAAAAGAAAGCTGAGCACTGAAGAATTGATGCTTTTGAACTGCGGTGTTGGAGAAGACTCTTGAGAGTCCCTTGGACTGCAAGGAGATCCAACCAGTCCATCCTAAAGGACATCAGTCCTGGGTGTTCATTGGAAGACTGATGTTGAAGCTGAAACTCCAATACTTTGGCCACCTGAGGCGAAGAGCTGACTCATTGGAAAGGACCCTGATGCTGGGAAAGATTGAGGGCAGGAGAGGAAGGGGACAACCGAGGATGAGATGGTTCGATGACATCACTGATTCAATGGACATGGGTTTGGGTGGACTCCGGGAGTTGGTGATGGACAGGGAAGCCTGGCATGCTGCGATTCATGGGGTTGCAGAGATTTGGACACCTCTGAACGACTGAACTGAACTGAACTGAATGAGAGAGATTGGGCTTGATTATTATTCCTTCTGATTCTTCAACATGCAGCATCCAGTTAATAGAAATGAATGTGTGTTAGTTGCTCAGTCATGTCCTACTCTTTGTGACCCCATGGACTGTATTCTGCCAGTCTCCTCTGTCCGTGGGATTCCCCAGGCCATAATACTGGAGTGGGTTGCCATGCCCTCCTCCAAATGGAAAGGAATACTGCTGGTGAATATATGCCCTCTACTCATAGGTCAAGGAATTAGCATGTCACATAGTTGGGCATGCAGATGGCAACCCACTCTAGAATTCTTGCCTGGAGAATCCCCATGGCAGAGGAGCCTGGCAGTCTACAGTCCATGGGGTTGCAAAGAATCGGACACAACTGAACTGGTCTGAAAGAATCGGCACAACACAGCACAGCACAGGACATACAGTGGTCCAGAAGTTTGTCCTTGGTGTACCCTGCTTCTGTATGCCTTCTTCTAAAGCCACTTTCTTTATACATGATTATTGTTTGATATAGCATCATGAAAGGGCATGTACAAAGTTAGTGTTTAGAATATACAAATGGATAAAACGTGAATAACCCTTTTGGGCTTTAAAATGTCTTTTATATTCTGGGGCAACTCATACATTTACAAGTAGTAAAATGAATTTAATAGCTTTGTTTTTTAATGTTTTGTTATTTTGTGAAAAACATACAACCACAAATATTTAAAAGCAATATTTTATTATTGTGAGAAAGTATCTTATTTCCTATTTCACTTGATTCGCTGGAATATAAAATTTTCTACAAAAGAGATGTAGTATTTAAAGACATTTAACTATGCATAAAAGTATGTTGAGTGAAATAAAATGCCGTGTATAACAATGTGAAAATTTTACACAAGTGCACGCACACATACATGACCAAGTGGAATAATTTCTTTCGGGATTGGATGATTATGAGATGACTTTCCTGGGAGGTTGAGGCATGCACCCTGTTAAAAAGATAACTCTCTTCTTTTCTATCTGCTGTTGCTTCCTTCCTGACCCATCTCGAGCCCCATAGTTGATCATCTCTACTACTCTTTCACCAAAAGCCTTGATATCTTTCATTCCTGTATTGGATAGGCCAGAAAGTTCGTCCAGCTTTAGGTAAAACTAAGATACATTTTTCATTTTCACCAAGATCTTTAGTGAACAGTGTATTCACTAACTGAATGAACTTTTCAGCCATCCCAATATTTCTGCATCACCTGCTCAATCAAAGCACAAAACTGTTTTGAAGCTACCACCTTCCTTTCCCAGAGCCTGACTGGAGAAACTTATAAATCCTGCTAGCTTGGTACCACTACCCAATGCTTCATCTTCAAACTCCATTGAATCTTTAGAATATATTCTCAGTCTTTTATTTAATACTTGTCCTTTTCCTTAACTCAAAATCTTCATCATTCTTGTTTCCTTCAATCTGAGAAGATAGTTTTGTCTGTTACTTCATCCAGTAGAATTGGAAACCATCAAGCATGGTTGGCATCAACTTCTTACCATCTCTAGAAATGCATTTATAATAAATCTATGCCTACATAGTTTTATAGATATCATTATTTGTATATTTCCCTGTCTCCACTTTTTTTTTATTCTCAGAGGTCTTTTTTTATTTTTTTGGTTCATTCTTATAGGATAATGTATCCTTTAATCTTTCCAATTTATCTCTAAGCATAAACACTCACACTGAAATTTCTCTCATTTCTCCACCCTTATACATATTCCTTAATAGACTAAGCTCTGCCTTTTGTTCATCTCCCATTCCTGTCAATCCTTTCTTTAATTAACATTGTTCCCACCAAGGTCCCAAGCGATCTCTCAATTGCTAATGCCATTGGATATTCTGTAATCTTTTTTTTTAAATTGGACCTCTTCTGAGTTGTTGTTCGCCTCATGGAAATATTGTACTTCCCTAGTTTTCAGTATAACCACACTCAACTGGTTTCTTGCGTGATCTTTTTTTGTGTGTGATTTCTTTTTTCTCTGCTTCTCTCTGAATGTTGATCATCAAGATTCAGCTCTCAACTCTGTGCTCTTCTTATCCCATACAATCTCTCTTTATGACATAAGTCTCAGGTATTAGTCACTTGTCAGTGTTGCCAAACCTCTGATTATATATATGCCATCATCTAACTAAATTATCCTTCAGTTTATTCAATGATGTCTTACATTTTTTATTTTTAGAAATCAAATTAGTTCTCCCTTTTCCCTAACTAGACTGTCTTTTGATATTCTTTATGCTAGTTGTTGAGGCTGTCTTTTGCCAAGTCATTAAACCTGGAAAATTGACCATCATTCCTGATTCTTTGGTTTTCTGCACTATTCCTATTTCTGTAATTATCAGTGACTACAGAAATCACTAATCTGGTTAATTAACTGATCTGCCTCAGTTTCTATTTAGGGTCACCTGGGAAGCTTTAATGCTATCCTAGCTCAATTAAAGAAGAAACTCTGATATTGGGGCCTGGAAATTTGTTTTTCTACTGGACAGACAGGAATAAAAACCACTTTTCTCAATATTTCTCAAATATGTCACTCACTCATCTTTCATCTCCAGTTCCACTGTCTCATTTTAGGTCATCATCATTACTTACTGCCTGTGTCCTGACCAGCTCCCTGCCTCAGTCTCATCCTTCTGCAATCCATTATCAATCTGACCATCTGTGTGAACATTCAGAAATATAAATATTAAAGTGCCATTTTCTTTGCTTTTCTAATGCAATACACTCTTCCCTGGTCTAAAACACTTAATGACTTCCCATCAAAAAAGGATCAAACCCAAGTACTTCATCTGGGTACCTGAGGGCTTATTTTAATTTACTCATCACTTGACAGATTTTGCCTTTTATTTACCTTTCTCTGCTTCCCATGAAATGGATCCACTTATTCCTGTACATAATGTGTTTATTTTCTTTCTTTTATGCCCTTCCTGTGAGGTCTCTGACTAGAGTACCCTTTTGTGTTTAACTTTAATCCTATTTACTTGGCAAGTCTTGACTTTGTGATCACTTTTTTCTAGACTGGCTTAAGTGGCTTTACTCAGTTTCTCCTGATGATCTCTGCCTGAAGAAATTACTGTTTTTACTGCTTGATTTTATAATGATCTTTAATATGCCTGCTTTTTTTTTGAAACAATGACTGGTACTTGATCATCTTTGTATTCCATGGGGTCTAGCATATATTAGATGCTCAAAAAATATTTATTGAATAAATGAGTCAGGGAGCAGTTAGAAGTTATAGCTGATAAGATAAAGATGCCTAATAGATCTTGTGTCCTGAAACAAAAGATTTAAAATAATTATTGAACACTGAGAATAGGAAACTGTGAAACCAGTAGAGAAAACTTTCTGTAGGGTTTGAATATATTAGATCTTCATTGACATTATTAGTTTTACTCCTGCAGGTAATTTATTCTGATTTATACATTCATTTTGAAAATCAGTAGTCTTTATTTGGCTTTTTGAGAAGAAAAGTGAATATATAACTGATCTGTATTAATACTGGTCTGATTCAGTTCAGTTCAGTTCAGTCGCTCAGTCGTGTCCGACTCTTTGCGACCCCATAAATCGCAGAACGCCAGGCCTCGCTATCCATCAACAACTCCCAGAGTTTACCCTAACTCTTTTCCACTGAGTCGGTGATGCCATCCAGCCATCTCATCCTCTCTCGTCCCCTTCTCCTCCTGTCCCCAATCCTTCCCAGCATCAGGGTCTTTTCCAATGAGTCAATTCTTCGCATGAGGTGGCCGAAGTACTGGAGTTTCAGCTTCAATATCAGTCCTTCCACTGAATACCCAGGACTGATCTCCTTTCACATGGACTGGTTGGATCTCCTTGTAGTCCAAGGGACTCTCAAGAGTCTTCTCCAACACCACAGTTCAAAAGCGTCTATTCTTCTGCGCTCGGCTTTCTTTATAGTCCAGCTTTCACATCCATACATGACTACTGGAAAAACCACAGCCTTGACTAGATGGACGTTTGTTGGCAAAGTAATGTCTCTGCCTTTTAATATGCTATTTAGGTTGGTCATAACTCTCCTTCCAAGGAGTAGGCATCTTTTAATTTCATGGCTGCAATCACCATCTGCAGTGATTTTGGAGCCAAAAAAAATAAAGTCTGACACTGTTTCCACTGTTTCCCCATCTATTTCCCATGAAGTGATGGGACCAGATGCCATGATCTTAGTTTTCTGAATGTTGAGCTTTAAGCCAACATTTTCACTCTCCTCTTTCACTTTCATCAAGAGGCTTTTTAGTTCTTCTTCACTTTCTGCCATAAGGGTGGTGTCATCTGCATATCTGAGGTTACTGGTATTTCTCCCAGCAATCTTGATTCCAGCTTGTGCTTCCTTCAGCCCAGTGTTTCTCATGATGTACTCTGTATATAAGTTAAATAAGCAGGGTGACAATATACAGGCTTGACGTACTCCTTTTCCTATTTGGAACCAATCTGTTGTTCCATGTCCAGTTCTAACTGTTGCTTCTTGACCTGCATACAGGTTTCTCAAGAGGCAGGTCAGGTGGTCTGGTATGCCCATCTCTTTCAGAATTTTCCACAGTTTATTGTGATCCACACAGTCAAAGGCTTTGGCATGGTCTGATTAGCAGTTATATTTCCCACACAATTAATTGTTTTTTATACTAGACATTAATCTCCTGTGAATTTGAGTTTATTGTCTATGTTTTTTCAGGTCCAATCACCTTGAATGTGTTTGCCAGTTTACAGATTTGCCAAACTGAGTAATGTGATCAGCACTGTGATCCCCTTTAGCCTGGAAATTCTGAATTTACATTTTGTTTAATTGAAAAATAAGAATTCAATGTTGTATCAGTGTGGTATAAATCAAAAGGTGTAAGGAGTGTAGATAAATTATTTTGACACATTCTATCACATTTCACATTTTTCACACAAACTCTTGATGGAAAAGAAAATTATCCATGTTTCTCTGAATTAAGGCATTATTGGAAAATGTACTGTGAAATAAAAAGAATGCAATTGGGGTATAAAAGAATATAGACTGAGACAAAGTAGTAGGTTTATTCATCACACATATGCTGATATCATATGTACCCTGTATATTTAAATATCTCATAGACATCTCATATATAATCAAATATATATATATAAACATACTATATAAAACATATATATGTTATTCTGGTATTTCAAATTTTTATTATCCCATGCCACCTGCAATCTCAAGTTGTTTCAAGAACTGATCTAATAATCATAAGATTAATTCTTGAACAAGACCTTTGTAACAGTATTTGCTGGTATTTTGCTAAACATTTATTCACTTCTTTCTCTTTAGAAACAAAACTCAAAGTTTTAGCTGGTTATATTGCTTTCTGTAATAAAAAATACATTGGTTTCCAGACATTTTAGCAACTGAGTTTGGCCATCAGACTGAATTCTGGCCTTAAGCTATTAAAGAGAAATATTTGTGGGAATTCTCTTAAAATTACTTACGGGAAATTGATTCAGGGAGGAGTTTGATATACCCTTCTACCTTTCTTTTTAGCTTTTAACCTGCAAATAAATGGTGATGGCTAGAGCACCAGTAGCCATTTTGGAACATCAGGTGATCTGAGGGTGAGAAACAAGGTTCTGGGGTGACACAGGAAAGACAGGAACTTGGGTCCTTGAAAAAGTTGTGGATCCATTATCCTTGCCTGTACTTCCTAGTTTCAGACATTATCTAGGTGTGAAAGAAATAAGATTCTCTCTTGTTTACAGCATTGTTATTTATTGTTGCTTTTGTTGCAACAAGAATTCCACTTGATCCCAAACTAGTACTCAGACTCAGGTAATATCTGGTAAGTTCATAAATGAGCATCCCTCACTGCTAGCTACTGTATGTGCTGTTAAGGAACGATGGAAATCTATTCCCCTTAACAAGGTGGCGGTGGTGGTTTAGTCGCTAAGTCGTGTCCGACTCTTGGGATTCCATGGACAGAGGAGCCTGGCAGGCTACATTCCATGAGATTCTCCAGGCAAGAATACTAGAGAGGGTTGCCATTTCCTTCTCCATAACAAGGTAGGACTTGTAAACCAAAATATGACTAGGTAATAATCCGCTTATCTATCTCTAACCTGTGAATTTGTATACCTGGGGGTTTAACGTTTTGTGTTGTGTCATTATGATTCTGAGTTGGAGGGGCACTGTAAATCTACCTGCTAGGAAAAGTAACATCTTGTTTGAAATTGTGAATAAAGTGGACTCTCCATTACACAGAAACACGAAACCTTATACTTTCTATACAATAACCTTAAACAGTCAATTCATTCAACAAGTATTTTTTGAGGGGCTATTTATAGATCAAATAAGTTACAGGGAGACTTTGTGATTTAGTCAACTGGTCTAATATTACATGGGTCACCTGTGAATTTGGAGAAAGGAGAAAGAAGAAAAATTGAATCAAATGGAAAAAATTGTAAATATTTTCCCCAATAGGTGTCTTATTTTTAATTTTTTTCCCCAGGTTTAAAAACAGGATTCTATGCTGTATTTTCTCAAATGGCACCAGAATGTGAGTATAAGCATTAATGTCAGGTTCAGTTCAGTTAAGTTGCTCAGTCGTGTCCGACTCTTTGCAACCCCATGAACCACAGCACACCAGGCCTCTCTGTCCATCACCAACTCCTGGAGTTTACCCAAACTCATGTCCATTGAGTCAGTGGTGCCATCTAACCATCTCATCCTCTGTCGTCCCCTTCTCCTTCTGCCTTCAGTCTTTCCCAACATCAGGGTCTTTTCAAGTGAGTCAGCTCTTCACATCAGGTGGCCAAAATACTGGAGTTTCAGCTTCAACATCAGTCCTTCCAATGAATACCCAGGACTGATTTCCTTTAGGATGGACTGGTTAGATCTCCTTGCAGTCCAAGGGACTCTCAAGAGTCTCTATTAATGCTCAAATAACAAAGGTTCATGTCTGCCATTATAGAGTTTCTCAGCACTCCTGCCATAGCATCTCCCAGTTTTTTTCTGAGAGTCCTGACGGAGGGGTCTCACATAAATTTATAATCAGCTTGTTTATATTATTCACTTCTTGGCTGTATGGTGCATGGAAGGAAAGCTCTTTGGTCTTTATTCTCCCACAGTCATTAACTACTCATGCTAATAGTTTGCAGGGAGGGCTACCACTCCCTCTGTTCATCAGACGCAAGCAAATCCTGAATCCTAGTTCGGGTTCAAATGGAAGTCCTACTACATCAGAACTTAACTTGGACTCAACATGGCTTAATAAGATACCTAGTGGTGAATGAAGTTGTAATTTCTTGGTACTATATATAATATATAAAATAAATTATGTGTGCATTGTGTATATGTGTGTTATATATATATATATGTAAAACCATATCTCACAAAATTTGTAATTTGTATCAATGTGATATGCTAGATACCATAGTCAGTGTTATTTTCTTACTAAGTCATCTCTTTCAGTTACACAGCTAACACCAAAAGAATGCCACATGCTATAACATGTATTTTACTTATTCTGCATTTATCTAGATATGAATATGAGTATAGAATTAGAGTATATGAGTATGAACATGAGTATAGAATGTGAGTAAGAATGTATATACTTAGTTGCAATGTTTCCTTAAGCTCCTCTTTTCCTATATGCTGAAAAACCTTCTATACATACATTCTTCTGGGATTTATTTAAAAGGTGACCCAATAAGTTAGGTTTTTTTTTCCTTTTGGAGTGTCTCTTGAGTAAATTTAGCTACTGTCACTATGAGTAAAGGAGATATGCATGGGTGGAAGAGATATGGAGAAGCCAGTACTTTTGTAGATAAACACAATGTGAAAACAAGAAACTACTTTTTAATTATTGGCATAGAAATAATGGCAAAGAAACAAAATTACTTTCTGAACCACATTTTATCACTTGACCAGCTGCAAAGACCACGTTTTGCCTGTTTTAATCAAATGAAAACCTTAACCATCTGTATTTAGGGCTGTAAAGAATGTTAACAAGAAGTCAGGATCCTTGACAGTCATTATCACTGTACTAAAAGGGTTATTTAACTAGAAAGTGGTTAGAACCATCGAGAAACATCTTATCAGGTTAACTGGTTAGAGAAATATTTTTAAAATTAACAAAACGTTACAACATCTGAGAAACCCAAGGTGTAAAGTTTATTCCACACTGCCAACTGAGGTGGAAAAAATTTCTAAAGCATAAAAATCCAGAGCAATTGTTAGTAGCACCTGTCTTGGGGCTGGAGCTAATAGAAGACATTTATTTAATCTATGATCTTGTTGAAAGAAGGGCCCCAGCACAGTAGCTTTTTCTTTTTAAGACTGGTCAGTTATGGGCTTTTCTAAAGACATTGGGGTGGAGCCACAGAAAGATTACAAATACTGGGAGAGAATGGCAGACAACAGAGTAAAGGTGACTCAGACAAAATACAAAAGCCGTTTCCTCTTCAGTCATTTACACAGCAACTTGCAGTAAATAAAAAGGTTCAGTGTATACTTTAGCAGTTCCTATGGTCTGTTTTTTTTTTTACTGCCCTGGCATGATTAGTAGAGACAACTTGGCCTGCGTTGTCAATTGTTTACTTTTTCATCAACTTGATGTCTGATCAGCAATTCCTCCAGAACTAACAGTAAAAGGGAAACACGCTCAGAAATTAAGGAAGTTTTGGTTGGCAATCAGGTGTTAACCCTAGTCTATTCTGTGAAAGGCTTATACTTCATTTTAGAAGCTGAATGACTGTGTGCTGTTTTTTGCTAGTCCACAAGAAGCCATGCTTTAGACCCGTTTGGCTGCTGTCCTGGGTAGAAGTTTGGCAGCCCTAAGGAGATGAATTCTTCAGCCTCGTATCCGCCCAGAGTAAAGAAGCAACACCCTCTCAGCCACTACTCTGTTGCTATGAAACAAAAGACTAGGAAGGTGAGCGAGGCAGGAAGTCCCGCCTTTTAGCCTGAGTCCGCTTTGGCTCTGTTTCCCAAAGCTCACGCCCACCCGCCCACTCCTTATTGGTTAATTCCCTAGTGCCTTGCATCTTTTCTTCCATTTCCTTTTCCACTTTCGTTCTCGGGTGAATCCAGTACCCTCATTTGTCTCCGAATCCTTTTCCATTTGGGACATGTGGCGAGAGGGCCTTCCTCTGGGGCCATTGTGTACTGTGGGAGACGTGGACCGGGTGGTAGTGCGAGGAGGACGGGCGCCTCCCGTCCATTGGCGCCGCCCGCTGTCGGGTAGGGCACGGGTGCGCTGGATTGGCCTGGCCCCGCGCGGCCCCGCCCCCGGCCCCGCCCCGCGCCTGGCTCTCTCTGTGTGTATCCTACAGGGGTGGGGTGGCCAGTGAGTGGTCTCCTCCTGCGGCTAGTGCTGCTGCGGCGTCCCGTGGCCTCCCTGAGTCGGGCGGGAGGGGAGAGCGGGCGTGGATTGGTCTTGACGGTAATTGTTGCGTTTCCCCACCTCGGTAGCCGGCGTCTCTGGGTCGCTCCTTCCTCTGGAGCGGGGCTTTTACGGTGATTACACACACCCTGCCGGGGCTACCCACGCACCCTGGGCTCGTGCGCGTAGAGTCGGACCCGCGCACCCGCGTGTCTCTACGGCGCCGAGACGCCGGGAGGGAAGGGGGGTGCCGGGGAGTCTCTGCGCTGCTTTCCGCCCAGTGGGCTTGGGGCAGCCCGACGCGGGCCCCGGAGGAAGAGGGGACAGCCCCGGTTTCCAGCTGCTGTCGCCGCCGCCGTCACACTTTGAAGAGGGGTATTTAAAGCTGGGACCCGGGCTGGGCCGGGGAAGGAGGAATAGGGAGTCAGGGGAGCCAGGGGGCTGGGATTGCAGACAACCCGGGGAGGCGGGTCCTCCGCGGAGCCGAACGTGGAGCGCCCCAGACGCACGGGGCTGCGGGTGCCGGAGCGGGAGGGGATTCTTCGTCCTTTCTCTGTCTACCTCCCCCCCGCACCGCCAAGCTGTGGTCCGAGAGTGGCAGGGGAGGAGCCTGAGCCGGGAGGCACAAATGTCCCGAGACAAAGCTTTGGACCCCCTACCCCCACCCGACTTGGATGAGATGAAACGCAAGAAGCCTAAGAAGTGTACTCTCTCTCCTTTCTGTGCCCGCTCTTGTCAGTTTCTCGCTGTCTTTTAAAATGGGCTGTTTGTCTGTTGGTTCCTTTGGTTCTTAACTTGGGAACAACTCCTCAACCGCTTTGGTTGAAGAACTGTGTGCTCCTGTGTTCCTGAGTCCGAACTTGGTGGTTTTAGCCGGGAAAATCCAAGTCCTCAGCCTTTGTTGACGACAGTCGTGCCCTTTCTGCTCCTGTAGAATAATCTTTACGTTTATATAACTTGGCGAAATCACACAGTGAAAGTGCGGTTTTTGAGTGAGGCTCCCAAAATGTTTTCTAGGGGCTTCAGTTCTGGTCTTTTGAATTGGGGTTAAGTCAGGGAGGGGGAAAAACCGATGTGTTCTTACATAGAGGAAATCTAAGTTTTTGTTACTGTTGTTGTGAGTTATGTATTAATCAAGCCTTAACTCCTTGCTATGTGAGAATGATGCATCTTTAACTCTTAATGTTCCCAAAACAGATCTAAGGTCATTGCTCCTAAACCTTTGTGTTGTGTGTAAAGATTGAAAGTGAAAAATTCACGCGCTATTGAAAAGTTGAATCTGGGACCCTGAATTTTGTTCTCACTGATGGAGGAGGATGTAGTGGGTACAAGTTAACCAGTTTGCTGTTGCATAAATATTTTCATGACCAACTAAGTTTTTTTTTTCCTTTCAAAGAACTAAGATTCCAGATGGCAAATTCTATGAATGGCAGAAACCCTGGTGGTCGAGGAGGAAACCCCCGAAAAGGACGAATTTTGGGTATTATTGATGCTATTCAAGATGCAGTTGGACCCCCTAAGCAAGCCGCAGCGGATCGCAGGACTGTGGAGAAAACTTGGAAACTCATGGACAAAGTGGTAAGTTCTGTCTGACTGTGTCTGTACACCAGCAGGGTTGACCCTGGATGTGGTTTCTCCAGTTTTGTTTGTACTGTCATTTAGTAATAATTATTGGTATGGCAACAATCTTTTGATTCGGATTGACCGTGTTTCTTATATTTGCTCTGGATGTTTTGAAAAGTTGGATTCAGAGCCAAGACTTGTTTTTTTTTTTTTTTTTTTTTACCTTTTGTCCTCCTCTTCAAGGTTCAAAGTTCCTCTATATGACTCAGATATGCAAAGCTTTTACTGTTGGCTGCTCTTTGTTGGTGCATGGCATAGAATCGCTTGGAAGTGTTTGTTCTGTCTTATATAAGGTTATGTTGCTCTTCGATAACAAAAGAGTGCATACAAGTAATTTAAGAAAAGTCTCTGATGGCCTACTCATGACATCCACAGTATCTGATGCTGAGAATTATTACTGGGGAAAGAACAGTATTAGTCTTTAAGTGAGGAAGCAGTATTTGAGAGTTTCCATTTTCATCTTTGAGAATTCATCTTCATTAAGGATCCTTTTGGTTGTTGTTAATGGTAGAGTCACAGTTTGTTTCATCTATTCCATTTTGAAACAGGAAACCTTTTTGATTGCACATTGTTTATTGTGAAAGGAAAATTTATGATGGAGGTGGTGGGACTGAGAGTATCAGAAACCTCTGTGGTTTTTGCATGTTGCTTTCAGATGAACTACAAGTTACAAGAAGAAATGGTGCTGGATGTCAGTACCCAGACAAGTCTAGGCAACCTGAATACAGAGGTCTGCTGAGAAAACTGTAGCTGTCACTGTCCTGTCTTACTAAGTAGGATTATGAAATAAATATGATTAAGATGTAGCTTGTTTAGTCAATAAGTCATGACCATATGGACTGTAGCCCACCAGGCTCCTCTGTCCCTGGAATTTCCCAGGCAAGAATACTGGAGTGGGTTGCCATTTCCTTCTCCAGGGGATCTTCCTGATCCAGGGATCAAACCCCAGTCTCTTGCATTGGCAGGTGTGTTCTTTACCACTAAGCCACCAGGGAAGCCTAAGATGTAACTTGCTGCTGTGCAAAATTAATAGTTTTGCTTTTGCATCAGTAGTACTGTAAGCTGTATATTGGTAAATGTTTGTAGCCCTTTATAGTTTTATTTGATAGATATTTGGGGCTAATTATAAAATTAATTGATGCAGGGCTCTTGATATCTTTATACCTGCAGAAATGGAAGTTTAAAAAAAAGTATTTATAGCTGTATGCTAAAGCCTTCATTAAGTCATATATTATGAAGAGTAAAAAGTAAAGCAGTTACCTTTACTTTTTTCGTAACTGTTCAAATATTTGCCACAAAAAGCCACTGTTGGTGGTGGTAACAATACTGGAAGGGGGTAAGATTCCCTTTATTTTTGTTTATCCTTATGAGAAGCACAGATGGGTAGATGAATGATAGGCCTGGCATTCTATGGCTGGTGGCACTAAAGGCAGAGACAGAATATTTTTGTCAGATAAATATCCTTAGTTTTGGGCTTCAGTGTGACCTATTTAAGCTTCTGCCAATTATTCAAATTGTGATTTTAAAGTACTCCAGACAGAATGATGTCATAGTATCAGAACATTGCAACTTGCTGCTTGAGGTCAGGTTTTCACTTTAACATTGGATACTTAAGAATGAGGAGCATGCAGTTGGAAAAATTGTGTATATTTGGCAGGCACAATACTAGCTGTCTTTGCTTTTCTGAGGAGTAAGCAATTTAAGGTCACTCATGCTTGTATCACTAGTTGGGCGTAAGAGAAGGCGAGTCAGGGTTTTTCTTTAACTTATCTGTTATATGAGTGGGCAAAAATGGGTCAGGTTCTACTGGGGAGCTCTCCTCTCTCCCCACCCCCTTCTTTGAGTGGTCAGAGTTTATACAATTGTGAGTAAATATTAGAACATCAAATGAAAAAGATCTGTATGAGGAAGTGGTAAACTATGATTAATAGAGTCATTATTTTTGAAACATTAAAAAATATGTGTGTAATTTTGGCCTGTAACTGATTGTTGACCTAAGTTTTATCCTCTTTTAATTATTTCATCATGGCTTATGGTAAAATAGATGGCTTATGGTTTATGGTAAAAAAAAAAAATGGCTTCTGCCATTGTTTATTTTATTAACCCTTTTGTGGGTTTGCATTTAGCCTCTCAAACTGAGAATCTTGACGCAAGAGGAAATCTATTACCTGAAATCTCTACTTAGTGGAATGTGGTACAGGTGTTGGCAAAGGTGCATTGTGTGGCTTTCTCTATTTGTCTTCATTATTTGTCAAGGCTGAAAATTGTTGTGTTCGTTTATGTATGCATTTGTGGGCTTTGTGGAGGGAAACCATGTAAATCATTATGAAAATCCAGTACATTTATTGCTACTCTATCTCATAGTAATAAAAAAGCACTGATAGTTACCAATTGGAAGAATATTTTATTTAATTGTATAATGTAGAAGAATCCCCCACATGTGTTTATCTTGCCTGCTTGTCAGTGGTGAAGGAAGTGGTTCATATTATGAACACTGTCCTGGTGATTACATCAGGAACGTTATTGTTAGTCCAAAAGGTAATCCCTTGACACATTGCCTAACTGTTTTGTGAAATAACTGCCATAGCTGGAGTTTAGCTTGTGAATAACAGAATAGTAACTTTCAAATCTAACAGGTAGTTATGCAGAAGACAGGGTTAAGTATTCAGCATTTTTCTTTATAAAACCTCTTCAACAAGGTCAAATCTGAGAAGTGTAAATTTGTAAACAAGCTCCAAGTACAATATGTCTCAGCTACCTACAAAGTAAAATGACTTATCTCACAGGGCTTATGAAGCAGTCTTAGACTGTAGGGGAAAAACCTAGTAAGTGTGTAGTTACACCATTCCCTGGCCTCTAGAATTTAAAACGGTCAACTGAGATTCCAGTTCTAGCTAACTGTTATGTTTTCAGAGGGCGAGCTTTCTATACAAGGTCACTGAGAGTAGGAGGGAGTAATTGCTCAGTTGTGTTCCTTGTAAGATGTAAAGTGTTTTGAAAGAAAATATCAGTGGCACAAACTTAACATAGTACATTTATTGAGGAAAAGAATAGTAACATATCCCACAGCATCTCATTTATTTTAGATCTATTTTCTGGTTTTAGTTCCATGTGTCAGTGTAAGTCAATAGCTGACCCCAAACTGTTCAGGTCAGTGGATGCCTCTCTGATACAGAGACAGAACTATTAGTCATGAATACACAGTGAGGTTCATTACACCTGAAATGTGGAAGCTGTTCCAAAACTGTCACAGAGATGGAGGTTATTAAACACTTAAACATTTATTGAGGACCTACTGTGTTTCTATGAAGCCCTTGTTACCTGGAAATGCAAAGCTAGACAAGATATAAATCTGCCCTAGACCTGTCAAGGAACCTCCAAGACCATCATCAGAGCCAGGCATGTAAGTTGGTAATTGCCATGTCATATGGAGAGGTCTATAACACAGACCTATACAAAGTACGGGGGGAGCAGAGTCAAGAACATCTGCCTTGTTTTTCTGGCCTCTGCTTAGACTGTTGTCTGTCTGGGTTCTGCTGGCCACTGCCTTTAGGTATAGCATTATTGTATTCTTGTTGAAAATGCTGTGGTGAGGGTAAGGAAATGATTGCTAATCAGTATGTAGGAGTGATGATTTATTAATGTGAGGTTCCTGAGTATGGTTTTCACAAGCATCTTAGCCAGGTGATGGAAAGTGGAAGAAACAATTTTCCATCTAATAAATACTAAATGTGCTGAGCATACATGGATATTCAGGAAATTAAAAAAATAATTAATTGATGCCAAAGAGCAAAACAAGTTGAGTACCTGCCTATGTTTCTGTCTTGCTGTCCTTGTCATTTATTTGAAAATATATTACTGACAGAGTTTTAAAAGCATTTAAAAAGGGATGATGCCAAACAGCCTTTTCTTGCCTTTTGTCCTCAGTGCATTTAATACATTTTCAAGCTTGGAATTTATTCTCTGTCTTTGTAATTTCTCTGTCTTTGTAATGTCATTTCAACTATAATATATTTTAAAGCTTTTCAGTCAAAATGTCTTAAAATACATACAGCTATTAAAAATAGTATTCTTTTCTAAGTTAAATTACTCATACCACTGAAAAATATTGCATATAGACTAAAACTTTATTTTTGGATCCCAGTTGTTTGTGTTTGATGGATTTGAGAATATCACCGTTCTTGGGCCCTTGGAATAGGGAATATCATTTATTTGAATTATTCTTCAAATATGTCATTTTCCTCAGTGAGGTTGTTCTCTATTAGCAGGATCATAGGCCCAGATAGACTTGGATAGATGATAACACAATACATATCTGGGTTATTTTGTTTACTACTGAGTTAGGTTTTTGAATTTGTGCTTAGATAAATGAAGTGATCCCAAAGTTTGCTTCCTGTCCCTTCTAGGTAAAACTTTTGGATAAAGTAAAAGATGTAAAGGAATCTTCCCAGGAGTTCCCTGGGTTTATCCTTGTAATATAGAGCATACCTTTAATAGAAGGCTTCATTAGTTAGTAATCATTTAACTCCTATAAAATTTTAACCATTCAGATTTTGAATCAACATCTTTCTTTCAAATTTGCTTTCTATGCTATTAGTGATTTCATCATTCATTTATTATATGCCAAGTATGGAAGGATAGATAGTCATAAATAACCATGTTATCCTAGAAGATATAGTTAAGTGCTGTAATACGGTGTAAATAAGGATGGCATCATCTACTCAATGGACATGAGTTTGAGCAAGGTCCAGGAGATGGTGAAGGACAGGGAAGCCTGGTGTGCTGCAGTCCACGGGGTTGCAAAGAGTCTGACACGGCTGAGTGACTGAACAACAGTGTTGTAACGTAGTATGTGAACATAGTTTGCTAGGGTGGATGGTGCAGTATAGCAGATAGTATTATCTAGCTGTTCTTTAGAGGATGTTTTGGATTCCAGTGAGGTGGAGGACACATCATGCTGAAGGAGTGATGGGTAAAGGGAGATGACTGAGTGAGGGAAGGAAAGTTAGAGAAGGTCAAAGAGGCTTTGAGTGTTTTGTCAAGGAATTTAGACTTTTATTTAGTAGGCAGAGAACCATTGAAATGTTTGAGTAGAGTGAGAGAATGTCAAGGCTATGTTGGTCAGTTACTATCTTGACTCTAGAAAGGATGAATTAAGAGGGGCAAAAAAAACTCTTTAAAGGTAGAAATAATGATCAAGAGAAATTAAAACAGACTGGGTAAGAAATAATGAATGAAGGGCTGAGCTAGAAGATTGACAGTAGATACAGCAAGTGTTGGTTCAAATGTGGGAGACATTTTGGAGTAAAACCTAAGGTCCTGGTGACCCTTCAGAGATAAAGGATGAAGGAGAAGTTGAAGTGAAAGTGGCTCTTGAGGTTTTCAGCTTAGTTGACTCTGAAAGCAGTGATGCCCTTAATGAGATAAGAAACATACAATGAAAAAGAGGAAGCTTGGGGCCTGGTGCATGATGTTTGTTTTTTGGCCATGTTGAGTTTGACATGCCAGAGTGAAATCCATTTTGAAGTCAGAAAATTGAATATGCAGTTAAAGAGAGAAATTAAAACTAGAGATGTGTGTTTGGTAGATATGCCCGTAGAGGTGGCATTTCAAGCTGTAGACCAGCAAGAGATGTGGAAGGCAGACTAGAAGGTGAGAGTTAGGGAGAAAAAGTCAGAGATTGGAATTTTTGGCTGTATCGGTTGTGTATCTATAATTAGATGGTGGTGAAGGAAAGAGAATCCTACAAAGAACAGTGATGGAACAGATAGGAAAGGAATGAGAGCATATTGATTTCCAGGGTAGAGAGAGCTATAAGGAAGTAGTTTCAACATTTAAGAAAACTAATAAGCTCAAATGGAAAAATCCAAGCTGAACGAAAATTTAAGAAATCATTACATTTCTTGAGTCAAGGCCATTGTTTATCTTTCCATGTTACATCAATGACAGCTAGATTGAAGTGACAGCTAGATTAAATTCAGTATGTGAATTCAAGAAAATTGATCTAGAACTGGGACAACTAGTGTAAAGAAAGAAGGTTATGATAGCTTGAGGACTTGAGCAGAGCATAGCCTTGTGTGTGTGTGTGGATGCTATTGTAGAGGTTCATAGAATTGAGGGGAAGGGATATAGGTAGGGAGTGATTTAAGATGGAAGAAGTAATTGATAAAGTAGTATGGTGGATTACAGTGTGGGAAGGAAAGGCTCAGAACAAGTAGAAGGGTAATCCTTGGTAGATAACTAATTTCTATGTAGATAAGAGGGAAATGAGGAGATACACAGAGAAGTTATGGAGGAATTCGTAATTTTACTTAGGGTTGTCAGAAAGTGTTTTAACTCATATTTGTAATATTTAAACCATGTTTTCCAATTGCATATTATAGATTAAACAGTATATATTTAAGCTTGTTTTCCAGCAGTTAACTTCGTACGTAAGTAAAAAAACTGAAATGGAAATCAGTCCTGAACCTTTATATTAAGATCACCTTAAAACATGCTGCAACTTAAATGACACCACAGTGTTGTTTATGTCTACTCTGTTTGGGCACATATTTAAGATTTTTTACAAATTTATTTGTAAGTTTCTGATTTTCTCCTGGTCATTAAAGAAATGTTTGGAAAATATCTGACTAAATTTTTAGCTGTTTGACACGTTAATATTTAAATAACTGTTAAGTTCACACTGTTTTTCAATAGGAATTACAAAAATACTACTTAAGTATTCTACTTTTCAAAAGATTCCAGATCAGCTGAGAACCGATGCAATGATTCCACGTGAGGAGTAGTGACCTGGTCTTATTTGCTGCTATTCTGCCCAAAGCAGGAGACTTTGTAAGGATTTCAGATAGTATAACAAACTTTAGGAACTAGTTATGGGCTTTAGCAATGGCTCAGTGGTAAAGAATGCACCTGCAAATGCAGGAGATGTGGGTTCAATCCCTGGACCAGGAAGATTCCCCCTGGAGGAGGAAGTGACACGCCACTCCTGTCTTCTTGCCTGGAGAATCCCCAGAGTAGCCTAGCAGGCTTCAGTCCGTAGGATGGCAAAGAGTTGGACATGACTGAGTGTGCACATGTCTACACACACATGGACTAAATGAAAGAACTCTTAATGATCCCCAACAAGGTGGCCAGTGCCCCTGGTCTAATTTTCCTACCTTTGCAAAACCTGCAGTGATTCTGCTGTATTGTGGTATAATAGGGAAGGGGAAGAAATCCTAAATTGCCAGTGCCCACTATGTGCCAGGTGTTGTGTTGAGCACTTTACTTTTCTTCTTCTGAGACTTTGTAACATCTTGATAAGTTTCCATGGTTTCCTGAAGAAGAAACTGGCCCAAGGTTGTAAAGCTAGTAAATGCCAGGGCTAGATCCCAGGTCTGATTGATTCTCAAGCCTGTGTTCATGGCACGAAGATTTAAGCACGTATGACTTGTGCTCATGGTATGAAGATTCAAGCATGTGTGGCTCTTCCTGTTTACACAAAAAATAAATCAAAAGGGCCTTTACCCCTATATTTGTAATGGTCAAGTTTTTCTCCAAACTTTGTACTCAGGTCGACAGATTTATTCAATATAGGTGGGGATATTCTTTTTGTAATATTACTTCTGAGAGGTTCCTCCTTACTTCGTTTCTTTCCTCCATATCTTCCTATTTCCCTCCATTGAAATCTTTATTTTACACCTGCTATATGCAGGATCCTGTATTACGTGATGGGGATAGACCAGTGAGACAGATATGCCCTTCACCCTTAAGAAGTTCCATTCTCATATGGAAGGATAGTGAACAAATGAATACATAATTGACCTCTTAATACAACTAGGCAGTTATTTAATGGTGCTTTTTAATATATTAGTCTTCTAAAGAAAACTTTGAAAGCCATAAAAAAAAAAAATTGGTGGTTTCCCCAGATCCTACTATGAGTAACTTCCAGATTCATAACCAGTTACATGCTAACCTTCGGGTTTTGCCCAGTTAATACTCTATGTAGAAAGAGTTCTATTTTTATATATTTTACATTTTATGCTGTACAAGTTCTTATACTTTTGTATACTTAGTGGTGATTTGCTGAGATAAAATGTAAAGAATCCGAAGAACTCATAGATACTTTTTCTCATAACAACACACTTTTAAGTAACTGCAATAAGGAATCTCTTAGGACAGTTAGTTACCTGGGAAGCACAAATAAGGATTTCTTTCAGACTTCCCATACTGTCTTTAAAAAATGGGATATTTCACTTTGAAGGTATAATACTTGATTTAATACAACTGAGTGCTCCATCAAGTGAGGTGTGTTTTATAATGAACGTATGCTGTGGTATGCACCCAATTCCTTACTGTTGAAATTTCCATTTGCTTCAGTAAAATTTCTTTCATAGATTTCAGGGGCTTGTTTGAATCTTGTTTGCAGGAAATATGTTAGCTGACCTAATACTTCTTTGTTACCTTTTAGCTAGAAATTTTAATTAAAGCACAGTCAGAAAACTGTTTAAATGCAAGAATGTTCCAAAAATAATTAACGGCTTTGAGAATTCTTATAGCACTAGTAAATCCTGTGTTTATATTTGTGCCTTTGCATTGATATGTTTGAATATATATTTTATATATCTGAATACATATTCATGTATTTATTGAAATACATAGTGTGTATAATATATATAAAATGTATTTTTGATGTGTGTGAGATGATGTGTATATAGACATATACAGAGAGGTCTACTTAAAACTTTTTAAACACATTGCAAGAAATACATCAGGCAGCTGTTTACCTTTAAGGAGAAAGTGCCTCACTTGTAAGTTCAGAAAGTGGGGTTCTGAGCAGTAAACTCCACTAAGTTCCATTTCTGTGTTTAAGTGTTGTCATGTCACAAGGAAGGAGTTGGTCTTGGTGATCTCCAAAGTCTTCTTTAAAACCCTTGGAGTCACTGACTGTAATGGAATTTTTAGCCCAATTCCAACAGTAAATGTTTTACCTTTCAGTTCAAAAGCAAAGAGTAATGAACCAATCCTTTTATGTACCAGTTGGTGCCTTAAAAAGTCCATCATTGTGTAATGTGATTGTAGATTTGTTCTTTGTGAAAGTTCTTCTGTGTTGGGACCTGCTGTCATTCTAGGGAGCAACTTAGAAAGTTCTAGAAGACATCTAAGTCATTTGAATCTGAACTTGAACCTTGTGGTGAGCTTGATTTTTCTCCTTAAAATGCTGTTTTTATAAAATCATTTTTTTTCTCTCTGGCTTTTGCAGTTCTTTGCACATAGTGGGCACTCAATAAATATTTATTGAATTGAATTGAATTTGACCTGCTTAGAAGTAGTAGTCCTGGCATAAGGTTATTCATTTTCTGTAGGAGCTGTCATAAATCACAGAGTTTAATACTAATCCAGCTGATGAACTGCACACTCAGCGGCATACAGTAGTAGTTCAGCAATTTATGTTGCACTTGCCCAAGTGCAGATTTAGAAAACCGTGTGGCCTACAAGGGCTAAACTGACTCTAGCCTATTTCAGAGCTCCTCATTCCACTCACCACGGGCTTCCTCTGCGTCCACCTTTTAGAGTGATTGCATTGACTCCTTTTCACACACTCTGCTCTCTGGGGCCTCTCAAGCCTTTGCACATCCCTTTGCCTGGAATATTCCTTTTGCAAATTTAAGCGTGCCTTTCATGGTACTGCCACATGGACATGTCTGCTTCATTCCTCCTCCAGCACTTTGTACTCTCCTCCATTACAGCGCTCCCATTTTCCTGTCATTCTTTTTCAAGCCACCGATTGTTTTCACTAGAAAATTCCTTGAGGACAGGTCTTTGATTTATTCCTTGCTGTATTCCCTAGGGCCAGAAACAATGCCTGATGCACCAACCTTTGTAGAATTAACAAATGGGTCCTGAAGTTCATGTAAATTCACAAATGGAATAAAATAAAAATGTAAATGAGTTTAGCTAGGGATCATTAATTATATGCCCAATTCTAACTAAATTGTGATATAGTTAAAAACAAGACCAGCCTGAGATTCATAAGATGCAGACTCTTGTGTTGGATTAATGATTTTTTAATAGTCCCTTAATCTTTGTAGTTCTTAGTTTCTTTATCTGAAAATGAATGGATTGGACAGGATCTTTACTCAGATCCCTTAGAGCAACAATTACATTGTTCCTAAGTTAATTATAGAGAACTAGGTCTCTTCTGCCAGACTCCTTAAGGCAGGAAGTATGCTGTAGTCATCTATAATTTCCTGGCCCTGAGCTCAGTACCTGGTATATAGTAGTTATTCAAACAATTTTACTGAATAAAGCAATAAATTATCAGATGGGATTACAGTTTAAATAAAGCAAATGAGAAATAAGTTCAGGTAGCGAATAGGAAATTAAAAATCTGTAAAGTTTAAAAGAATCTATTAAACAACAGTAATTTGCAATGTCTGAAAAAAATACCTGAGAGAATTTTTTTATTTATCAGTTAAAAAATTCACCAGTTAGAGGAAATGAATTTAAAACTGCCTGGTCTCCTAACTGCAGGTTAATAATTTATCAGTCTGGTGACATGTTGTACCAAGTTTTATGTTGCTAAAATTAAATTACCTGTTGTAGGATGTTGTTGGTGATACTTCTGAAATGTGTGCATACTTGTGATACTATCTTTTAGTTTTAAGAATTGAGAAACATTCTTGATTTAACCAGGATTTGTTAAGTCATTGATATATTTGAGACTTCATCAGTCTTTGCTGTTGCTGCTGCTAAGTCGCTTCAGTCATGTCCGACTCTGTGTGACCCCATAGACGGCAGCCCACCAGGCTCCCCCGTCCCTGGGGTTCTCCAGGCAAGAACACTGGAGTGGGTTGCCATTTCCTTCTCCAGTGCATGAAAGGGAAAAGTGAAAGTGAAGTTGCTCAGTTGTGTCCGACTCTTAGCGACCCCATGGACTGCAGCCTACCAGGCTCCTCCGTCCATGGGATTCTCCAGGCAGGAGTACTGGAGTGGGATGCCATTGCCTTCTCCCTCATCAGTCTTTAGGGGGGAAAAATATTATGTGCAATTCAGTCATGAAAATGAGAAAGTAATGTAATATTTGTGTGTAAAAAGAACGAGTTTCAGAATTAAATCAACCAGCCATTTATACATCCATTTATTAGTTCTGTACCATATGCTGGATAATCTTCAGGAGAAGGGGACGACAGAGATGGTTGAGTGGCATCACCGACTTGATGGACGTGAGTTTGAGCAAGCTGCAGGAGTTGGTGATGGACAGGGAACCCCGGTTGCTGCAGTCCATGGGGTTACAAAGAGTCGGACTCGACTGAGTGACTGAACTGACTGATATGCTGGATAATTATTTTAGGCACTGTATACAAAGAGGAGGGAGATAAAATACCCATTGTTAATGTGAGAAATGATTGTCTTAGGGGCTGATGCTTGATAGTTTGAGTCAGATTTTTCTCCTCACAAAAGATGATATAGTTATTTCTCAAAGAAAGCAATTGAGAAAGTAAGTTTAAGAGAGCTTTCTTCATTTGTTGTTTCCTTGATTCATTGTGTTTGTAGTTCTTGAAAATATTATCGTTCAACTCTTTTTCATTTAGTCCCAGCACTTTTATGAGTACCCAGAAGTGCATCCATGTTTTGTGGAACCTGAAATTTAGAGTGGTCCTTTTAAAGAGAAAAAAAACATCCAAAATTGGTTATGAAAGTGTATTTTTTTACAACAATAAAAAGTCACAAGTTATAAATTTAAAAAAAGTTAAGTCCACAAACATCAGAGAAATACTCTAGGCTCTGTACACTTTATGCTTTGACTCTCTTACGTTGCTCATATATGCCACCAGTCCCGGGTACTGGAAAATTTGAACGTGACCTTTCTGCTCCTGTGCTGGGCTGGTCAGCATCACAGACACTTGAAATGTTCCTGAAGCCATTCTTTTATCACAGCTGCTGGAAATGATTTAACTAGTTTCAGAAGTGACTGTGTTCTTTACATTCACTTTCCATTAAAGTCTAACTAAATGTATCTTCAACCCAAATTTGCATTAGCCAGACTCCAGAAATGTCCTCCACCCCTTCAGTGCCACCCAATAGAAGGCTCAGTTTGACAGAAGGGATGTCACACTGGGAAAAAGACAAAATCTTAACCAGTTGTGTTTAAAATACCTTGCTCTTGAAAACTTTGCAGAAAGATTTATGATGTAAGTTTTAGAAGGGGGCCAAGTATCTGAGGGACCCTCAAGCTTATGGTTCACGAGCTTCTCAGTAAATCTGCCTTTATGTGTACATTTAGCCTTTTGTAAAAGCGGGCATCTTTATGTACACACTTGTGCAATTCCCGATGATTACATTTAAATGTTTAATTGGATGGCTCTTTATACTGTGGTTGGAGGGGTAAGAATGAGATGGGTTAACTTACTCTTGACTAAGTCACATGAACATGTACCAGTGAATGTAGTAGTAGAATTACAGCCTTTTTTTTTTCTAACAGAAGGTATTTTCAGTTCTGCACCCAGCCCTGAATGCCCCAGTGGTTGGGTGACACCTGATGGAATGACTGAACCGTTATGTAACAAGTGTTTCTAAGCCTGGGATGTAATGTAAAGAGGTGGAAAAGGCTTGTTCTGACCTAACACCCATTTACTACTTAATAATTCAGTTATTAAAATCATACCTGTTTTAGTCTCCTCAGTATTTGGGAACAGTATACCAAAACATGAAATCTGTCAAATAGCTTTAGTTGGGAAAATAATATCTGAATGTGAGACATTAAGATAGGCCAGCAGATGAGGCCTGTTCCCTCATTTTTGTTTAAAAAAGAGACTGTTAGTGATGTACAATAGCTAGCACATTGGTGTTCTGTTAAGCTGTGAGCAATGGGATATTGAAGAGAGGATGAAAACTTGGGGGTTGAAAGTAAAGGTCTGATAGAGAAACTGAATGAGAAGAAAAGAAAATAGGATTTAATTGTATGAGAACAGATGGGGATTTAATTCTTTGTAGATTGGTGATTATAGTTTTAAAGTCAAAATTTGTATTATGGAAAGAAAAGAAATAGTACATAGTTTGATAATTTTTCAGTTTTTCTGTGGAAGAAAGTGTTGCAGTTCACATGAAAATGTTTTATTTCTGTCCTTGTTTCTTTTAGGTCAGACTGTGCCAAAACCCCAAACTTCAGTTGAAAAATAGCCCACCATATATACTTGATATTTTACCTGATACATATCAGCATTTGAGACTTATATTGAGTAAATATGATGACAACCAGAAACTTGCCCAACTCAGTGAGAATGAATATTTTAAAATCTACATTGATAGTCTAATGAAAAAGTCAAAAAGGGCAATAAGGCTCTTTAAAGAAGGCAAAGAGAGGATGTATGAAGAACAGTCGCAGGACAGGTAAGAATATTTCAGATTTTATTTTTCTTAGTGTTAGTCGATGTTGCTTTTTGTTTCATGGTTAGGATAAATGTCACCATGTGTTTGTTTGAAGGGAAATACTGCATTTGTGTGTTCGCTTTTCACATTATTTCAACCCTGTAGTTTTACACAAGGTTTGCACAAGATTATCTGTGTCAGTAACTAGGTGTTCTGCACGCAGAACACGTCATGAGACAGTGTTCTTATTTTTCTGAATAGGCGTTATTTTTCAGAGACGTTTTAGTTTGCAGAAAAGTTGTTCAGAAGGTGGAGTTCCGTGTACCTCCTTCCCCCAAGTGCCAGTTTCTTAACAGCTTGCCGAGTATGGTGCTTTTGTTACACTGATGAACTGATATTGATACGGTATTATTAACTAAAGTTCATAGTGTCTGTTAAGGTTCACTCTTTGTGTTGCACGGTTCTATGAATTTCCACAAATGTATAAGGTCATGTATCCGTCTCTATAGTATCATGTAGAAGAGTTTCACTGCTCTAAAAATGCCCTGTGCCTGACCTGTTCATTGTTTCCTTACCTGCCTGGCTTCGCCACACCTCTTGAAGCCCTGGCGGTCATCATCTTTTCACCGTCTCTATTGTTTTGCTTTCTTCAGAAGGGCATATAGTTGAAATCATGTAATATGTAACATTTTTAGACTGGCTTCTTTTACTTAACAGTGTTATTTAAGGTTACCCAGTGTCTTTTCATAGCTTGATCGTTGATTTCTTTTTATTACTGAGTGATATTCCATTATGTGGATGTAGTACAGTTTGTTTAATCCACTCACTTATTGAAGGAGATCTTGGTTGCTTCCAAGTTTTGGCAGTTATGTATAAAGCAGCTATAAGTACTGATGTGTAGGATTTTGTGTGGACATAAACTTTCAGCTCATTTGAGCAAATACTTAGGAGCATAATTACTTGATATTATTATGATAAGCCTATGTGAAGTTTTGTAAGAAGTTTCCAAATTGTTTTCCAAAGTGGCTGTACAGTTTCCATTCCCACCGGCACTGAAGAGTTTCTGTTGCTCCACTCAGCCAGCATTTGGTATTGGACAGTGTCTTTAGGACAGAGTCTTGATTGGATGTGTGGGTGTGCTAGATATGAGTGGCAGATGTAACTTCAATTCCTGTTCTTTGACTGTTAAGCGAGAAACTGGAGTGTTGATGCCTAAAGTAACATCAGCTGAACCCTCATTTTGTAGCCAGAATTTTTGACTTGGAGATTCTTCATTAGAGTTTGTTGTTTGTCTATTTCAACATTAAATTTCATGATCTGTCTTTAGCCGAATAGAAAAAATAATAGAGTTTTCCGTTTCTAGGATATCTAGAATATTCACTGGTAGTGATAGTCTATTTATATTTCCGGACTGTAAAACAAATATTAATTAAAGTATATAATGTCTTAATGTAGTTGAGGTGAATTTTAGTTTAAGACTTAATGTCTTTGGATTTTAGTTTCCTTAGATATTGGAAAGACTTCTAAGAAATCTCTATTACAGGTCAGAAACTGTTGCCTCCTTTAGTCTAATGAAATATAAGATTGTATAACAGAAAATTCAGTTATCTAGGTTTGTAGACACTGAAGTTGTAAATACCAGCCAAACAAATACCCAGAGTGAGTAAAACCATCAAATTCAAATGTAGGAAAACCCTCTGCCAAAGGTAAAATGGCATGAATGTTTACTTATTTATAATTTGCTCTCTAAATTAGTGATGAATCCTAACATAATCATAGGAGTCTAACCAATTATGTAACTGTGGGCTCATCACTTAATATTCTTGGACCACAGTTTACATATCTTGAGGGTGGTGAATATTTCAGTTAGTTAGTTGCCTTTTAGCTTCAAGCTCTGAGACTCTCTCCAGGCCTATTAATGGAAATTTGAATTGCCACAGGGTTCTGGAAGTAAGGAAGAGAACTATCATAGTGTTGGTTTCTTATAGACTGTCCAAGAATGGGCCAAGGTTATGGAAAGGCACATGTTTGTGTTTAAGTATTTTTACCTTGTAGTTTTGCCACTGATCTAATAAAACTAAGTTGTTTTAGAAATATCTTTCTACATCTTACTCAGATTTGGTAGCCCTGAAATTCTTAACCTAGCAGTGCAATCCATGAAATTTTACTTTATAGGTTATCAGGTTAGTGAGAAAGTGTATAACTTCTAGGACTAGGAATTCAAGTGGATACAGTGTTTTAATTGGATGTAGTAATATTTAATGGGGTTAGCTTTATTTCACTTTATATCATTTTTAGAAACTTGGAATACTTTTTAACTCAGGAGATGTCTTATAACTACCATTTCATACATAAATTTTGATTTTTTTTGGCTTTTTATGTGTGAGCATATCATGGTGAAATTTTGTAAATTTTGATTGATCATGTATAGATTTCCATAGATGACAACAGATTGCATAATGCTAAGTTATCATATTGAGGCAACTCTGTAAATTCTGTGTTTTAAGTATCCAAGTAAGTTTTGTCACTGTTTGAAATTCAACTCTAAGCTTACTAGCTTCTGTGCTGGTATAGCATATTTTTAATTGGATTTTTCTTTCATCCATGTTCCATTTTCTGATAATGTCCAATGGCCACTGTTTAATGCAAAGCTTACATGTGATAAATGTCTGATCATAATTCATAAGGATGTACTGTCCTTGGTACACAGTAACAAGATACAGATTTTTTATTTGTGTTTCTTTTAGTAGTAATATATTTTTAAACAATTCATTCTGTATTCCCTTAGTTTTTCAAATGCCAACTGAGGCTTAAGCACGCCATTGTACATGGAGGTCTGGGACGTTTTGCTCTATAGAATTTGAAAGAAACTTAGAATCTTCTCATGGTTGTTAGGCATTTGAGTATTCTGTTTAGTATTATGACTCTTAACTAACATGTATGATACACTGATTATTGGAAACATAAATTCTCTGGACAATATTTTTTTTTGTAGATAATGTCGCTAGGGACATCAGTATTTTTAAGCTAGAAATGAAGGACAGTTATAGTAGAAATTGTAATTTGGAGTTCATTGACTAAACCAGCATTTCCCTGAAAGATTCTGTACTTTATTGAAGAAAATTGTGCTGGATGAATACATGAATCAAAATGTTTATTTTAATGTTCCTGTTGTATCAAAAATAAACTTCTTTGTGGATTTCTTTTAAATGTAGGCATTAGTGGGGAAAAAAATCAGTCATCAGTTTTGTGCTTTAATTGATTGCTTAAATATGAGCAGCCTGAATTTTTAAGACAGTGTCACATAAATGTGATAAATACAATAACAAATAGAAAAATAAATAGACATAGCAAACGGCATGCAGTGTATTCCTGTGTAGAGTGTGAGAGGTAGAAATTAAATACATTTATTTGCCATGGAAATAGATATTAAGAGCACATAGTACAAGCCTCTTGCTTTGAGAATGGGTGGAACAATGCTTTCTGGTAGAAGCAGCCTGCATGCCTCACTTGAGTTTATAGTAAACCTCTTTCTGCTCCAGAATCACTTTTTCCCCACATCCCTCCGCCCCAAACATTTGAATCTCACACTGAGTTGGTGCTTCCTGAGCAATGTCTGCACCATTCTTAACTGGTATTTCTGGTAAGAATAATTCACTGGTCTCAGGCATACATAGTGTTTTCAAGTGTGGAGTAGGAGTTAGGAGTCATGTAGAGAAGGGACAATTTATAGTTTCAAGCACATAGAAGAGAAACTTTATAACACGTTTCTTAAGTTTTAGTGGCAAAAGTCAAAGTGAATGTGAAGGTAGTTACAGGGTAGCTACAGGTGACAGTTGTGAAATTGACAGGAGATGCCTTTCTTCAGTGATGTGCCTGGCAATTTCATCAATTGATCATTTTAATAGAAAAAAAGTTTTCTCTCTCATATAAAAAGTTATGTATTAATCACCTGTTCTTTACATTCTGGTGTTGGGCACTGTTTTTGTAGAACACCCAGAGGTGATAGCATAATGATAATCAGATTTTCCATGTTTTAGAACTGCTTCAGTGAACCAGAGTGCTACAACCCATTTTTCCCTCCTACACTCTGGTTTGCAACCACTGAAACAAAACCAAAAGTCAACTGAGATGGAAAAATAGCTCTGTGTTTGATAGCCTATCTGAGAAGAAAATAAAGGCTCTAAAAAAATTCATGCCAAAGAGTAATACATAGATGTTGTCTTATTATTAATATCATGTGAAAGCCCCTGGGCCATTCTTTATGTACATGTGTTGTAGAAAACAAATCATAGTGTGCATAGCAAGATAATAATAGTCATTCCAAAAAAAGATTTTTTTAAATATATTTTGACATTAAAAAATTAATTCTAGAAAATGCTAGCCTTTGTTTAAAATTTGTGCAGGAGCATCAGGCAAAAATCTTTTTATCTGTTGACCATTTGGCTGAGCAAAGAAAAATGTATAGCCTGCTCCATTAATAAAGTGCCTTTCTCCTTAAAGAACCAGAAATCACTATGCTTGATGTTTATGCCTGTGTTGTAATTCATGAAATAGTATACCAAGAACATTTTGAAACTGATACACTAAAGATAAGTTGAATCAAAACAACATCGGCTACAACAACAGCAGCAACAATAAGGGCAACAACAAAATACAAAGCTGCAAACCAATCTACTTGCATTCCTCATACCACTGTATGACAGCATTGCTTTGGCCGAAGACTAGTGTTGTATTAACTGAAATGTTTAAATTGGTATAAACCTGAGTACATGTTAGCAGTTTTGAAATTCCTCATGGGTTTTCCATCTCACCATATAAAGATATTGACCTTTGTGTTCTGTGTAGTAGTTTTAATTATTGCTGGACCTCACAGGTTAGTGGCCTTGTTGATAATCCCTCATCAAGTTCCACATTTTCTCCTGGGCAGCCCTGTGCATTGTGAGAAGGACGTGAGGGAATAGTGCAGGAATCTCGTGGTCTGATGCCATTTCTCCTCCAAGTGTTCTTTGTAACCTTGGTTGCTTTCCTGATTGCAGTATGTGTTTTTCAGTCTTTTATTGTTTTCTGGATATTCACAGTATTTGTTGGTTCAGACATTTCAACATCAAAAAATGAGGCTGTGGTTTGTTTCAAACTAAATGTCCCTGTTGCTCCATTAGTCTAATATTTTTTCAAATCCAATAGTAGTTTCTAGTAAAAAAATGCTATTTTTTGTTATTACAATAATCATTTGCAAGAGAGTTAATCTTAGGAAAGTTATGTCTTCTGTAAATAATTTGTACGGTATTAAATGCATTCCATTTGTTTCATGAAATATCTATTATTTAATGATGCATGAGAAGGAATGGCTATATTCCTTTAAGAAAACAATTTTATATTTTAAATATTAATCTATTTTCTTTCTTTCTTTTTTTTTTTTAACTAATGGTGAAAATTTCAATTCTTTTGCATTTCATGAGAACAAGGGACAAGTTGCAAGTAGAAAAATATGATTTCTAAATAAGTCAAAATAGGTTGTGGATAGATTTTTGAACATAAATATTTTAATATAAACTCCATTGCTATTTAATTTTTTATATGTGTCTGCATTCTAGGCATGTTTTCCTTTTCAGTGGAAGAGTAGAGGAAGGAAAAGATTAATTTGTGATATTTTAAAATGATGATATGTAGTTTGGATACAGAGGAAAATAGTAATCAGTCCAAATGTGTCTGCCAAGTAGGAAATGGAATTTTCTCTAGAAAAAGTGAGCATCTTCCTGAGATTAATTTATCATCAATGAATAGTTTATTTAATCTTGATAAGAATGCTTTCATTCATATTTCAAGCATCTGAGAGACGTGAGTATACTTTTTTAAAGTTTGAACATGAAGGGGCTTTTTTCTTTAATATGCTATGAACATAGAGGCCACGAGAAAGTTGTTTAGACAAATCTTTCAAAGTTAAACAAAAGGAGTCTGTTAGAGTGGGCAGGTCAGAGCTTGCAGAATCTTTGACTCTTAAGGACTTTATGACCAACTACATCCATGCTGCTTTTGCTAACTGGATACAAAGTAGTTCATTTGCTGATTTTCATACAAGTTAAAAGAGAAAGGGGTTTCTTTAGCAGTTTCCTCTTTGGGATATATTTTCAGAATGCAAAATAATACAAATTATTCTGCTATCCAGATACTCAAATTTAAAGCTGAATCCAGTGTCCACTCTTTATAAGTTTTAACCAAAATATTTACATTTAACCCATTTATTTGGTATTTACTTTTTTTTCCCCAGCCCTCTATTAACACCATTCAGTCTATAACACCTGGTTTATTAGGTATTAAACATTTCATTGCAATTTATTTAAAATCTTTCCAGGCCAAAATATATACACATGATATTTTGATTTTAAAATTGGAGAATTTTTACTTGCAGCTGATTAAAATTTCTGGGTAATAACCATTGTATCATAAGACAGTAAAGCCAACTCACAAGGCTCAAGAGAACTTGGCTTTACGGTTGAACACCTTTTATGTTTTTCAGTCTTAAGGCAGCTTATTAAAATTGATGTTTTCCTTTCAGTAGATATCCGGTGACATTCAAATTTGATAATTAAAATCCAGAAGCACTCAAGAAAGAATGCCTCTTTTCAGTCTCATAATAACAATACTCCCACAAAGAAGGTTGATGAATGATGTCTTTCAAGTGGCAGATTTGTTATTTATTGATAGTTAAAGAGAGCTCCTTTGGCAGTTTTTTACAAAACTAAATTGGAGTCTGTTTATAAAACAGAAAAGCTGCAGTGATAATTCTATAGCCTGAAGAATGCTTGGAAATCTTGCCCAAGAATCATTTCTTTCTTTGTTTCTTTTGTTTTTTTTTAATGATTTAATATAGAAGTGGAGTTTCTGGGAATCCAAACAAATGAGCATCCAGCACTAATTGGTTAGGTCATAAAATAGTCCTCATGTCTCACTGTTTTGAAATAAAGTGCGTCAGGAGTATTCAGTTTTCTAAACCCATTTTTAGTATTAATTTTTTGTCTCTTTAAGATCATTATTGTTAGAGCATGAGTTCTTGTTGGAGTTTTCATTTATACATGAGTTGTTTATAGATAGACGTATTAATTATAGCAGGTTACACCTAAGGTCATTGTAGAACGTGCCCATTTATAGATTTAAATCATAAAGTAAGATTGAGACTGCCTGTCTCGTTTGGTAGAACCACTGAGAAAGAGATTAAACTCAAAGATAATTTAGATTTATTATTGAAATGTGTTGCTTTGAACATGTGATCATGTGATGCGATCATATGTAATCACAGATGTGTGACTGTATTAATTTCCTAGGGCTGCTGTAATAAACGACCACAAACTGAGTGGCTTAAACTGTAGTATATGTTGCCTTAAGTTGATTTCTCTCACACTTCTGGAGCCTAGAGTCTGAAATGAAGATGTCCGCAGAGCCATGCTCTCTCCAACCCTCTAGGGCAGGGTGCTTTCTGGACTCCTGAAGATTCTGGTAGCCCCAGGCACTCTTTGACTGGTGGTCATGTAACTTCAGTCTCTGCCTCTGAAGACTGTCAGAGTGAGTGAGTGAGTGAGTGAGTGAGTGAGTGAGTGAGTGAGTGAGTGTGTGTGTGTGTGTGTGTGTGTGTGTCTACAGATTTACCTCTTAGGAAGGCACCAGTCATCTTGGCTCAGGACCTAGCCTAATGACCCTATCTTAACTTTATTACATCTACAGAGAAATAATATCCAAGTAAGGTCACATTCCTAGTTAGGGTTGAGGTTGGGATTTCAACATATATTTTTAGGGGGCACAGGTTACCCATAACAGGGATCAAATATAGCAGTGTAAAGTTTTTACTATGGAGGTGGAAGAGTATTAAAACTTATTACAATATATGTCATGAAAGAGTGAAAAACTGCTCAGTAGAAGATAATTCCAAACAAATTACTGAAAATTATTTTTTGAAGGATCTGTAGCTCTAATAATTTTGTAGTTTTTTTTTAGATTTATAATGAAAAGCTCTGAATTAATTTATTAATTTTTACACATACTGAAAACTATGATGAAGTTTGACTTTAATCAATAATAAAATTATATAAGTTGAAATAAGTGAATTCATAATTACTCTTATTTCAACGTATAAAATGCCATCTCAAATTATTAGTACTATGAGTATGTATATTTAAGTTATAATATTAATAGCCCTGATTATCCCTTGATTAAGAATCCCTGTTTTATTCTATTATTTTGTGATAAGCTCTGGAGGATTAATTAGAGTGGTTAATTATGACTTCATTATCATTAATTCTGTTTAGGAAGTTTTCTGTATTGAAAATTAAAAAAAGATGTGGGAGGTGTTTTCCACGTTGGTGGCACAGAGGCGATTATACTTCACGTTCACTTTGTATCTTTAATATCAGTGGTGAAGAATCTGCCTGCCAATACAGGAGACGCAAGAGACATGGGTTCAATCCCTGGGTTGGGAAGGTTCCTTGGAGTAAGGAATGGCAACCTAGTCTAGTATTCTTGCCCGGGAAATGCCATGGACAGAATATCCTGACTGGCTACAGTCCATAGGGTTGCAAAGAGTCAGACATGCCTGAGCATGACTGATTCTGAATTCTGAAAAGTGTGTTAACAAGTATGATTTCAAATTAAGATTTTAGAAAATCAACTCAAGGATTTTAGTAAAACAAGAGTAAGTTATTTATAAAAATGACAGGTTGAGTGACTTAAACCAGGGGTCAGCAAACTACAGAACTAGACAGTAAATATTTTAAACTTGCCAGATGGTCTCTGGCAACTAGTTAGCTCTTTATTATAGGAAAGCAGATATAGACAGTATGTAAATGAATTGGAATGGCTGTGTTCTAGTAAAACTTTATTGAGAAAAATATTGTGGTAGACTAAATCAGCCCTGGGGGTTTTGGTTTGCCAACTCTTGGCTTAAAGTAGGGTTTAAATTTTGTCCAGATTTTGGACAGTACGATTTTAAAAGCGTTCTGTCAACATAGGCTGAGTATATAAGTTGCATAAATTAGGAATGTGTTTGGATGAAAGGAGTAATATGTGAGCAACAGTTGTTTACATATATAGGGATGTGTAGAGACACAAGCTCTTTCTGGTTTTGTAGTTTACTTCCTTAGTATGTTGGGTTCATCCTCATTCTAGTCCCCTCTCAGGGTTGTAGAATCCCTGCTGCAGTGTCATATATTTTTTTGCCTACAAGACTGAGGAAAGAAGAGTGCCACTATGTATGCGTGTCCTCTTTCTGCTGTAGATCAAAAAGCTGTTCAGGAACCTTTCTACCAGCTCGCTCCCTCCAAGCAGATTCTCTTAGGTCTTTTTAGGCCTAAGAAATTGTTATATCCAGCACAATAGATGTAAATTTTTTTCTCTTCTTGTTGGCTTTCTAGGGGAAGATATTTAAAATTAAAGGAAGGAAGACTAAGACAGTTTCATCTTGAACTCATTATCCGTTAAAAGAGAAAACAGTTGTTTACTTTTTCATTGAATAATACCTCATTCTCTTCTAAACTTTGACAACTGGAAACTTATGTTCAGACCCATGTAATTGAAAGCGAATAATTAGTTTCAATAGGTAAGGAAGAATGAAATTCTGTTTTATAGGCCTTGTATTACTACCTTTGTTATCAAACATGCCTCAGAGATGAGCGCTAAGTATTCCATTTTCTATATGGAGAAACTAAACTGATTGGAGGTTTCATGACTTGACAGGAATTGTATATATTCAGATGTGATGTGTTTCTAAATAATGTCTTATTACCAATCAGCATGTGTGAGCCTGCAGCTGTCTGCAGCTGAAGGGTATCAGCATTGTAAGCCCTTTTCAGCTTTCTTTCAGAAAGACTCATTTGAACAATTAGCACATTTTATACTTGTGAAAATGAGGTATTTCCTCATCTTTATTAAACCATTATTGATATATGTCAAATGGTCAGTAACAGAAACTTGTTTTTTTTTGGCAAGACAGCATATATTAAATTCAGGATTGTTAAAAGCTTCATTTCTGAAACATGCTTTTTTGTTGCATTTATCTGTGAGAGTGTGTGAGAGACAAAAGTTGCCTGTGGCTTTTAAAACTTAATTTCTCTAGATAAGCAGGTCTTTTCCTTTGAGGAAATAGGAGAGGTTACTTAAATATTTTTGGCTGAAATAAATTAATGAAGGTAAAATGTTAATTCATCTTCCATGTACTACAAACATTTCAGTTTTTGTTCTGAAGGTTTTTTATGGAATATATTGATTTTCAGTGATAGTAATAGCATGTGGAGCTGTCAGTTTTTTTCTTTTCTGGAAAAATTTAGAAAATTTTTATTTGACTAAAGATCTCTGTTCTTGTCAGCCAGATCTCACTTATCCAGTTAAAGTAGGTTTGCCCTACTTATCCAGTTAAAGTAGGATTCAGTTTTAAATTTAGTTAAATTCTTCAATATTTAGTTAAATTCTTAAATTTAGTTGAATTCTTAAATTTAGTTAAATTCTTAATTCTTATTTAATTTCTTAAATAAGAAACAGCAAATTCCCCTTAACCATATTTTTGGTGATTTTTTTTTCCCTCTCTGTAATTCTAATTTTAGTTTATTCTCCAGAGTTGGATATGTACGATTTTTGTTTTTTTATAAAGCAACTGAAGTAAAGTTGGTAGTTTGTCACAGTCTTTTCCCCACTTTATCAGTATATGGTAAACTATAGCCGTAAGCCAGATCCAGCCTGTGCTTCTTTTTGTAAATAAAATTTCAGTGGTACTTGGACATGCCCTTCTGTGGCTACGCTAACAGATGTCAGTAGTTGCCACAGAGACTGTATGGCCCACAAAGCTGAAAATATCTACTGTGTGAGTCTTTATTGAAAAAGTTTACTGACCTTCACACTGTTGATAGAATCTTCGATAGTAGTCTTAGAAACTTGGCATTTTTAGCTTAAATGTTTTTTTTCTTCCTCTTGATTTTCTATTCTGTCCTGCTAGTGATGCTTTATGCATTACTGATCCTTGTGATATTCTGAGGACGATAAAATGTTAATGGAAGGGAGTCAGTGATTGAGAGCTAAATCTTTATTAGACCCCCCATTTTCTGTCTTGTGTCAGTATGATGTATGTAATTTGTATATAGTTTTAATGTGTGATAAATTTAAACTTTTTTCATAGGGTATTTTTTGAAACACAAGATACACAAGATCTATTATTACTGTCTTTGGCAATCATCTAATCTAGTGGCTTCTGTACATAGCCCAGACCAAATGATGCATTCTCACCCCCTAGAATGGCTGAGTAAAGATCCTTGACTTTCTGCAGTACCTCTGCCTTTACCAGTTGAATTCTAAATGTACCCACATTTTTAAAAAGTACCCTCATTGTTTCTGATATTCTGCCTGCTCTTAAGATTTCCTAAGTCAAATCATCTCAGTTTAATGTGTACAGCCCCCTGGGATCATTGAGATCGCACAGGTGAGGCTAGAAAGCCCAGATCTGTTCAGCACTCCTTTCCCTTTACTAAACTTCCTTTATCATCACTGTAGGTAGATGACCACTCCCAGTTGTCACTTAGGGTCCCAAGACAGGTAAGTTTCTGAAAAGCTTTTGGAAGAGTTTTGTTGAACAAAAGGGATAGGTATTCTTTTTCATATTCTTCACAGGTTGGCCTAATCATTGTCCTTAAAATTTACCTTCACATGCAGCCTTTTAGCTTGCTAATTCCTCTTCATCTTCCTATGCACCCCACGCCCCATTTCTGCAGACCTTTTCTATTATTATATAACTGAAGCTCCCACTCTGTCCCACCCCTATCTTATCTCAGTATTTTCTGATCACTCCAGTGTCTATTTTCCTCAGATATTTATCAAGACCTTTCATGTGACCCTTAACCACATATTGTCATATGTTGCCATCTTTTTAAAATGGTGATGAGAGATCATTTAAAATGCCTCAATGTAAGTTGTTTAAAAGCAAAAGGCACTCCTATGTTTCTCGCACAGTGTCAAGAACAGTGCTTCAGGATTGGCCAACACTCATAGAGGTATAGGATTGTTTCTCTAGAATTAGTGTAAACTTATTTGGAAATTCTGATTTCTTCCTTCTTTATGAGCTACTAGGGCCTAGAAACATGAGAAAATGAAAGTGTTACATGGTGGGGGGGAGATCAGTGAAGTGTCCAAAGGCTTAGTTTTTAGAATTTGTAGATAAACTCTGAATGTCAACTTCTTCAGATTTGGCAATAAGTACCGTTGATTTTAGAAGGAAAACTGTCCATAAGCACAGTAATACTATTGTAATTTATTGTAGAATGGTTATATTTTACAGCAATTCTTAATTTCTCTCTCTCTTTGTTTTTTTGGCTGTCTGGTTTGTGGGATCTTAGTACTCTGACCAGGGATCGAACCCATGCTCCCGCAATGAAAGTGCAGAGTCCTAACCACTGGACCACCAGGGAATCCTCAATACTTAATTCTATGTGTATGCAAAAATGTCCTTAATGTAGTGATATTTTTGGATAAAGTTGATAAAATTACTTAAGTTAGTAAACACTCCAATGGAGTGTCTTTCTGGTTACCCTTAGTACCTGTGACATAAACCCCTGAAAAACCCATTGTGTCACCATTCTGCCTGTTGCTGCAAATTGCACATGGCAGTGAGCATATTTTACAGCTTTTCTATTGACATACTAGTTCTCCATCTGAACTCCTATGAGTGTTTTCACTTCCTCTTCCTTTACCATTTCTTCAAAGACTGTTTTTGTTTTTATGCTGTGTTGTATTTGTGACCCTGAATACCCAGAACTTTTCAGCAACTGGGGAATCCTCCAAAAATCTATGCTTTTGACATGAATAGTCCAGTTTCGTTTGATATATATTGACAGAAGTGCTTTATCCTCTTTACAGCTTGCTGTGTAGCAGATGGTCATTAAATCATTTCACGACTCTTCAGGGAGTGCATAAATACATGTGCACAAATGAAAAAAGTCTTTATTATGGTGGTCATGTTGTGTTTTTATTGATGGAATTCCCTGTTACAGATAAGAATTTTCAAACTTGAAAATTAGTTTTCAATTTTTAGCTAGGATTTTTTTTTTTTTTTTTGGCATTTATGTGTATTTCCTTAACTACCATTTTTTTTTTCTTCCCTTTTAAAAGGCAGCGTTGGGCAGTTAGATCTGGAATTCTTGCTGTATAAGTTGAAAGCTTTTTTCCTTTTTTTTTTTTTTTTTGGCATGAGCATACCAGCTCAGAGGGACATCTGAGACATTTTGAATATGTAGTCAGGGCTTTTAAAGAAAGGAATTGCTGTTCTCTTACATCAACCATGCAGACTTAGAAACAGACTTTAAAGGAAAACAGAGACATGTGTGTTCTCACTGTGTATTATTATTGCGCCCCCTCACATAGCTGTGAGGGTTTGTCAGCAGTTTGTTTTGACTCACTGTACTAAGGTGGGGGTGGTTTTGTGTGTTTTTGTAAGTTAACTAGTGTGGGATGTCAGTAATCTCAACTTTACCATTTTGATTGGCCATGATCCATCCATTTCTCAGGCCATATTTTAATTCTGAAATTTGCCTGAAAATCTTTGCAAATACTTTTCCTCTTCCTGTAACTGTGGAAGTCCTTAAGATTATACCCTTTTGTTTTTGGTTTTCTTTTGCCTCTGTGATGCCTTCATAGTATCTCCTCAGACTAATTTAGGAACCTCTTAAGTTGTTCTTTTCAATTTATCTTAATAGTTCTTCTTACATAATAAAATTTAATGTTATTTATTTTGTCAAGATTGGGGACACTCCAGAATTCACTTTTCATTTCCAGGGAGGTGGTTTTAGACACAGATAACCACAATAAATTATTTTGATCCTGGATGAGGAAGTCTTTAGTAGCATCTGAAGAAGAGGACACGGCTCCTGGACTTGACTGAATGGGTCTTCTGATTTCAGAAACCATTGACAGAGGGAAGGTGGCCTAGGCAGATGTGTCTTGATGCTTTTACTCTTTCCTAAGGGAAGTGGTGCTCCAGGAAGTTGTGCAACGTGGTGGTTCTAGCAAATCTTTGGCATGACTTTAAGGCTGGAAAGTAAAGTCTTGTAAATGAGACACAAAAGGCAAACATCATTTTCCTCTAGTCACCCAAAATACCCATTACATTTAAAGATAGTGTGGATGTCTTTTGTCCCTGATGACTTTCCATTATGTAACTGCTCTTTATTTACTTCCCGTGCTATACATGTGGCATCATTCCCACAGCAAGTTGAGAGTCTTCTTAGTATGCATTTATGGTAAACTGTCATTTATGTGGGAGTAAAATAACTAGAATTCTTCTCGCATTTTCAGTACTTGACATTTAAGAAGGAGACAGATGGCAAGTAAACAAGGTGAGAACGGGACTTTATTTGCTGTATTACAATCTCAGGCTACTGTGAAGAATTTTAATTAGATGTTATTTTAGTAAGTTTCCAATTCACTGCAGGTCACTGAAGCTTTGAAAGAAGCAGAATATACACCCAGTGTTTTAATATATCAACAGTCTACTGCATGTAGTTTAGAGTTCATCTGGAACTAGTAGGTTATATCTTTAAGGGTGTGAAAATTTTCCTGGGTCTCAGTATGCCTTAGAATGAAACTATTTTTCTTTGTAATTTTAAATAATATTATTTAAAATTTCTGGTTGGAGTTCAGAATTAAATTGCTTTAAACATTTAAAAATTCCTAGTGATATCTTACCTCTCCTTTTTAGTAAGGTCATGTTCATTTTTCTTCATGGTGATTATTTTTAATTTCCCATAGCTCTACTGGAGATTTTCTTCACTATGAGATAGTAACTGTTACAGATAATTCACAGTTCAATTCTTTGGTTTTCACAAAGAATTTCTGTGAAATATGACCTAAGGGTTTTTTTTTTTTTTTAATTGAAGCTAGTTTTTAGAATGATTCATTATAGGAAAATAAATTCATGTATGATGCCTTCTTAGGTTATTCTTTGTAGAGTTACATCTTTGTTTTCATCTATACAAATAATATGAAGATCTTGAATAAACATTTGCTTCTCACCGTTAAAGTAAAAATAAAGAGCCTTGGAAAATGGCTGGTGCTGAGAGTTTATGGAGGTTAACAAGTGATATGCAGAAGGCAGACAGTCCTTCAGTTGCAAAGTATTACAATTTGTACAACTCACCAGCACTGGAGATAACATGTATTCACAGTTTAATTGGTAAATAAGAAAAGCTTCCAATGAAAGTTCCAGAAGATGACTTTTCCCCTTAAGATTATAGCACTTCTGAAGAATGTAGACTCTCTCATGATAAGGTAGTAGTAAAGTTAAGATTGAAAAGCGACTTTCTTAATTTGTATACACTTAGAGAAGATAACATAATTTTGAAAAAAGAATGCATGCACTGTGTTTTTTTTTTTTTTAACATGATTGAGTCCTTTTTGTTTCTCATTTTGGGTTTGTAATTCACTTATATAGTGAATTTTCTGCTAAAAATTGTAAATAGAACATCGTATCAATATTATATAAACCCCCCCCCCCTTTAGTTATATTACCCTTCTGGTTTCTCTTCAGTTGTTAGGAATATACTTATGTTTCCTTCAGCTCTTTTGTTGATTTTTTTGTTTGTTTGTCTTGTTTTTAAATTTTGTTTATTTTTGGCTTCTCTGGGTCTTTCATTGCTATGCAAGGCTTTTCTCTAGTTGCAGAGAGCAGGGGCTGCTCTAGTTATGATATACGGGCTTCTCCTTGTGGTGGCTTCTCTGTTACAGAGCACAGCCTGTAGAGCACATAGGCTTCAGTAGTTGCAGTTCTTGGGCTCTAGAGCATAAGCCCAGCAGTTTTGGTGCACGGGTTTAGTTGCTCTGTTGCATGTGGGGTGCTCCTGGACCAGGCATTGAACCCAAGTCTCCTGCATTAGCAGGAGGCTCCTTTACCTCTGAGCCACCCTGGAAGCTCCTCTTTTGTTGATATAAGTAGCACTAAACATTGCTTATCCGAGTAGTACCACCTGCTGTGTGTGACTTTGTAAAAAAAGTAGTGTTTTGGTTTCTGAGTGAATGGTTTAGAAAATTACCATCAGAAAGTTTGCTGTACCATTGAATATTACCGAATTTTAAGAGCTATTTCTCCAGATGAAGTCAACACGGTAAAAGTGCAGAGTCCTGACATTCTTATTAAGGCTTGATTTTGCCTATATAATCTTTTCTTTTATTATTAGAGGTTAACCCAGTCCTTAACATTTTGTTTTCAAATTCTTGAGCTCATTTTACTGTACAGTGAAGGTGTTTTGTTTAGTTTATAAGGATGTAGAGTTAAAGATCTCTTTTGTGGTTAAAAAAAAAAAGAAAAAACCAGTAGTAAAACAAAAGGACTATTTTAATGGATGCTTTGAGGAAGCGTTTATTTTGGACCTAATAATTTTAAGATCTAGAAAAATAGTAAATTTTCAGCTTTTTTTTTTTTACTTAAACGTTTCACTTAATTATCAAGTTCTAATTCTTTTGGGATACTGGTCTTTAGTGATTGTTTTACTGTTTTAGGGGAAACTTATATAATGCTTAGAATTTTCATCTTAAAATTTATGCTGCTACAAAATTAAAAAAAATTTATCTGAGTTGTTCATTATTGATATCAGTAGATTTAAAAGAGAAGCATATCAGATTTTTGAAATTTTGATGAGTAATAAAATTATTTGAATTATAAGGAAAATGCCTAAGAATGTCTTTTTTTTTTTAATCAGAATAAATCTCAAACATTTTTACTTACAGTACCCCTGGATACTGAAAATATACCTTAACAGTATTTCTTATTCAGAAAACGACACTGATTACAAGCAGAAAGAAAATATCCTACTGTATGTGTGAAAAGCAAATGAGTTATAAAACAGTAAAAAAATCACTAGTTTTTATCTTACACTATTGCTTTTAACTTTGTCTTTGGTTTTAACTGGTCATGGAAAGTAATAAGCCTGTTTGTCCCAGAGACAAGTGTTTGGTCTGCTTTCACTCTTCTTCTTGAAGCAAGGATCTGGAATGTTCTCCAGAACCATCATGCTGAATGAGTTGTTATTTCTATTCAGTTCAGTTCAGTTCAGTTACTCAGTTGTGTCCAACTCTTTGATCCCATGGACTGAAGCACCCCAGTCTTCCCTGTCCATCACCAACTCCCAGAGCTTACTCAAATTCATGTCCATCAAGTCAGTGATGCCATCCAACCATCTCATCCTTTGTCGGCCCCTTCTCCTCCCGCCTTCAATCTTTCCCAGCATCAGGGTCTTTTCCAGTGAGTCAGTTCTTCCCATCAGGTGGCCAAAGTATGGGAGTTTCAGCTTCAGTCCTTCCAATGAATATTCAGGACTAATTTCCTTTAGGATAGACTGGTTGGATCTCCTTGCAGTCCAAGGAACTTTCAAGAGTCTTTTCCAACACCACAGTTCAAAAGCACCAATTCTTCGGTGCTTAGCTTTCTTTATAGTCCAACTCTCACCATCCATACATGACTACTGGAAAAACCATAGCAACCAGTAGTTGCCTTGTTTTAGACAACAAAGGAAAAATCTTTGTTGACAAAGTAGTCTCTGCTTTTTAATATGCTGTCTGGGTTGATCATAGCTTTCCTTCCAAGGAGCAAGAGTCTTTTAATTTCATGGCTGCAGTCTCCATCTGCAGTGATTTTGGAGGCCCCCCAAAATAAAGTCTCTCACTGTTTCCATTGTTTCCCCATCTATTTGCCATGAAGTGACGGGACCAGATGCCATGATCTTAGTTTTCTGAATGTTGAGTTTTAAGCCAACGTTTTCACTCTCCTCTTTCACCTTCATCAAGATGCTCTTTAGTTCTTTGCTTTCTGCCATAAGGGTGGTGTCATCTGCATATCTGAGGTTATTGATATTTCTCCCAGCAATTTTGATTCCAGCTTGTGCGTCATCCAGCCCAGCATTTCGCATGATGTACTCTACATATAAGTTAAATAAGCAAGGTGAAAATATGCAGCCTTGATGTACTCCTTTCCTGATTTGTAACCAATCTGTTGTTCCATGTTCAGTTCTAACTGTTGCCTCAAAATCTGTTGTCATTATACAATAGTATCTGGTAGAAAGGAATGGAAACTGTGATGGCTATAACCTTGAGTAAACAGTACGCAAAGCATTGTTTATTCATACTAGTGGTTTATCTTTTATATTTCTTCATTCTTTGCTTCTCTAGCCCCATCTCAAATCAATCTTCCTCAAGTCTTTTTGCTCCATCCACTTCCCATCTTTCAGTGTTCCAGGCCTGCAGAACAATATCCATATCCACATCTTTATCCACCTGAAATGTTTTCTACTATCTATCTAACTCTTGCTCATCCTTCAGATTGTAACTTAAGTGTCATTTCCTAGGAGAGGCCTTCTTTGACAGATCACACCAAATTATTCTGCATATTATTTTCTGTCATGGTCCTCTATTTTCTTCTTTCCAGATTCTATCATGAACTATATATAAGATTCCTTCTTGTCTTTGCCACTTTCTACCCAGTGCCTACTCTGGTTCCTGCATATTGTGGATGCTCAGTAACTGTGTATTAAAGGAATGAAGGGGTAAATATACTCTAATACCAACCGAGATGCTATTTAAGCGGCATCATGAAACTTTGCAGGCATCATTAAATCTGTGCACAGACAGGAGCTGTTGTTAGTTTTTATTATTGTTCAGTTTTGTTTTCTTTCTGGGGATGGAATCAGAAATTTAGTAGTTGCTAAGCTGGAGAAATTTAATTACATTGCGTTTGTTAATCTGGTATAGTCCAGAGTTATTTCTTTTAATCAGCTGAGGATTATGTTTTCATGTGATGTTTTAGAAATGATGAAAAGGGCCATGCAGCCACATGCATCACTCTTTTGCCTGCTGATCACAATTAGAACCAGGGTCCAGAGTCTGTTTTAAAATGAAACCAAATAGCACAGAGACATCAGATTTACAAGTGAAACTACTTTCCACATATTTAATTATTTGTTGTACTTTACTTAAATGCTTAAATTAGCATATGCTTAAAATTAGCCTATTTAAAAGTTGTATGGAGAAGCATGAAACTGTAGCTTGATGTATCCATGTTACATTGCTTAATGCAAGTTGCATAAAGTTTCAAAATCCCTGTGACAGAAGCACTGTTGGGTAGTTTTCTGGTTATTACTCTGAAGTTTATGAAACATGATATGAATATACGCAGGTGTCTTTGGTACACACGTATCTTCATGAGGCAGGTGAATAGTACTCAGGTGTTTCTTTATACCTTTTTGAAATAATTGTCATCTTTTTTAAAAATAATTATATCATGCAAAACAATTTTTTAGTTGTTCCTTTTTTCCAGTTCTATCAACCCAAAACACTTTAGCTTTTTGGCTCCATCCTACTTTTCTGAACCATATTCTGTACTTCCAGCCATTACTCAGTATCTCATATGACAATATTCCCTTCTTATAACTTTGTTTGGCTCTGTTAGTTTGAAATTGTTAAAAAATATCATATTACTCTCTTACTTACTCTTGAATAACTTTTAAACTTTAGCCTCACTTACCTGATTTCAGTTTCTGGATTTTGCCAAGATCTTTTCTACCTTGTTGCCTCTTCAAATTGCTTCCACTTCCTGAAAAGCTCTTCCTCTGAGTCTTCACATTTTTAGAGTAGGGGCAGAGATCCAGCTGTAACTATCACCTCCTTAGATGGGTCTTCTTTGACTACTCTTATCTAAAATAGATTGTCCCACTCAATAAGTATTTTGAGTGTTTATTGATTGGTTTTTTCTTTTCCCAAGTGTGTTACCTATCTTTAAAGGAGTAATTGAAGTTCTTATTTTTGAAACATTTTCTGAATAGTGAGTGCTAGCATTTGAGGGTTGTTTTTTTTTTTTTTTAACTTTTTGCTATTTGCCAAAACATTGTAGTTGGTAGTGTAGAAGCAGAGTTCAGTCTTGGTTCTTCGATATACGAAAACTATTAATATTTGAGGGACACTTAGGATCCTCAGGACTCACAGGAAAGTAGCTGAGGTCACCTGCTGGTCAGGGAAGAGTCGGGTGAGGAGTTATGTAGGAGTAGCAGCTAGATACAGGCAGCGACTGTGTCATGGAAGATGTTGTAAAGGAGTATGGGAAGTCACAGCTAGCTCGGGAGTGTGTGAAACCATATTGTGTTGGGGTTCTGAGGTGTTAGGTATCTCAGCAGAGTGGGCTTCTGGGGATTTTGGTTGTCTTTTTATACTTTTCTCTTTCTCTAACCAAGCTATGAGAATGGTTATGTTTCTGATGAAGGGTAATGGGGAGAGTATATATCAAGAAGAAAAGGAAATTAATAGTGTATCATACAGTTTCACATTTAAATAACTTAAGTTTTGCATTTTGGGTATTCATTGTTAGCTATTCATTTTGAAGTTTGGTGTTACTGATTAGTATGTTTGGTGCTTCACTCGTAGCTTTGTACTAGATCACGTGCCATATGCGTGCAGGGGATTCAGTGAGCATCTGAAAGAATAGACCCAGATTTTGAGAACAGAATTTGCCTTTTAAGTTTGGTGAGTTTTCTTCATTGTGCCCTAACTCAGTTTACACTAGACATTGCACTTTCCTTTAGGCTTCACATGAGATAAGCATTTGATTATATGCAGATGTGTATCTTACTCGAAAACAGTTTTGTCTCTGAAACGATACCACTAGATATTTTTCTGTCTTAAAACTTCAACTTTAAAATTTAATCTTAGGCTACAGGATTGTTTGTTTGTTTTGAAATAAACTTTTAGAGACAGAAATGGTTCTTTAAAAGAAAAAGAAAATGTAGTTCTTATCTGTGTCCTGTGTCTGACAACATAATCTGATTGATCTTTTATTATTCTATGATGTTTTAAACGTTTGATACTGTATTAAGGTTACCAACACAGAAAAACTTTCAGATTGTTGTGTTGCTGATTCAAGGGAAGTGTAATATTACATACAGAGGAAAATCCTTGGATAGGAAATGTTACTTCCTCTAGGAAATGAAGTACGAGGATCTAATGTCTGTCATATAAACAAGGGCCAACCTTATTAGGCAGTTTTGGATACCTATTCAGTGGCTTTATTGGAAGGCTTTTCTCATCATGATTCTTGAGGATTTATGCACTGATTATACCACAGACAGTCTAACCAGTTGTTTTGATGTTGACAACAGTGCATTATGGGGGAGGAGGAGAAAGTACAAATTATAACTGGACATTGTTGCTCTCTTGTTTCCTAACATCTAAAGCAGTAGAATTCCTCAGTAAGGGTTCCAGTGAAAGTGGAGGCAAGTCAACCACATTGGATTGTTAGGGTCCTTGAGTTTATAGGTGTGCTAACTAACTAATATGAAATGAGATATATCCCTTTAAGTTAGAACTGTCAGTATGTGCAGATACTATTTCAAATACTGTTATTAGGACTGTATTGAGTTAAATTTCCAGCAGTGGTAAATAAATTTGCAACTCCTTGTAATGTTTTTCAGTGCAGGAATTTCTCTTCCACGGGGATAATCAATAAGTGTGACAAAATGTTTCCAAAATAGTAATAGTGTATCTTAAAAATATTTGTGTATTATGCTAGATTGATAGGAAATTTTATTTTACGTTTTTATTATTTTTTAAAATTTTATTTAATTTTTGGCTGCCCTGGGTCTTTGTTGCTGTACACGGTCTTTTCCCTAGTTGCGGAGAGTAGGGGCTACTCTTGTGGTTCACGAGTTTCTCATTATGGTGGTCTCTCTCATTGCACAGCATGGGTTCTAGGCTCACAGGGCTTCAGTAGTTGCAGCCATGGGCTTAGTTGCTCTGTGGCATGTGAGATCTTCCAGGACCGGGGATCGAACTTGTGTCCCCTGCATTGGCAGGCATATTCTTATCCACTGTGCCATCAGGGAAGTCCAGGAAATTTTAAGTGAAGGTAAATGCTAGCTAACTTTGAAAGAATTTTCGTTTTAGAATTTAGGTTCACCCTAAAGATAGTTGTTGGGAGAATTGTGAAATGACACAGGATTAGGAATTACTAATTACTACTAATACTGGGTCTTCCCATAGAAACTGAGAATAAAGAGAGAATTTTGATTTTAGAAGGAGATCTTTCATATCATGAAGATAGCTGCAGTTTTTGTGTGTAGGAGTTGATCTTCCGCTTTCACTGTGAGAAAACAACTGTATAGAAAAACAGTATTCAGTACAATTATTTCACCTGATTATTTGATGTTGAAGTGTTTGTCATAAGTACAAAACCAGACTGAAAAGGTTACTTCTATTTCCTGAAGTGGGCATATTTCATGTGCCTTATAAAAATAATATTTTAAAATTTTATCATTAGAGGATATTACAATGTCTCTTTAGCGGTTACTGTATAAGAAGATAGGAGAAAAAAATTGATCCCTTAAATTGTTCTCTGTTTGCAGGAAGGCAATAACATGAAAAGGATTGGAGCAAGTTGTTCATGTTAAATTTTCTGGTCTAGAAATTTGGCATAGAAGTTCCCTAGAAGCTTCTGTTCCATTGTGGTTAAAATGTTTTCTCACCTTTGTGAATGACCTCATTACTGCCGATGTAGGTGAGATGTTGAAATGTGCCTGGAGAAAGTGGTGTAAAACTTCCTTTGACCTTTTCTGGACTCAGGGCTGAGATACCTTAGACCTGCTGCTTATTTTTAAAATCAAGTATGTTGTGTTCAGATGGTAAAGTTGATTTAAGAAACTTCAATTTGTTTTATATATAATCATCTTTTGCTTCTAAATTTATCACTGAAAGAAAGGTAAAGAATATTTTGCCTCAGGGTCAAGAGTAATGTAACTTAAATTTATTAATGCATAGTTGTTTATTTTCTATTCTATGCTAAAAAAAACCCTTGAGACTAAAATGGGAAAATATTCATTTTGGTGGTAATTTTTTAAAGTGTTTAGTATTTCATATAATCCTGCTTTTAATGTAGTTTGGCATCACTGTTAATTTTTTTTTTTTTTTTTCATTAAGGAAAGACAATCTAGTTTGGCTTATTTCACTCAGGGAAACTTCATTTAATATCTAATGAAAATCATTTTGGAATTTCCATTGCCACCTCTATTAAAGACAGCTGCTAATTATTCAAAAAACTCATTTTATTACTTTGTTTCGTAATGTGTTTCCCCATTTTCATCCACCCATAGTAAAGAGTATTTCCTGGGCTCGTGTGGACCTGATGTGGCCTTGTGAGTAAGTTCTGACTAACTGGATGTGAACAGAAGTGAGGCTTGTAGATTGTGTCCTTAAAGGGAGTCCACATGCCCTCCTCTCTTTTTCTGGCTTGCTGCTGGCTACAACGGTTGAGTCACCTTGGGCCACATGGAGAGGAGCTATGGCATAGGAATGACCCAGCTCCAAGGAAGAGGGAGCCCCAGTCAATGACTGCGAGCGAGCTCTTTTGCAGACGAGAGCTGCTATATACTTTTAGGTGAGAGGGACAGAAGCACCAGTGGAAGCTGCTACTATTCTGTCACACCCAGCCAAAACTAGATGCTAAAAGTCACCACTCTGCTGAGAGTAATCATCATTTCTGCCACATTCTTTTGAGATTGTTTCAAATTTGTATAATAGTAATAAGTGAAGTCATGACTATATGAAGTAGAGCTTTATTAACTGTGCCTTGCTTAGCTAAAAACTGAGCACTGGATTCATGCTAATAAGACTCTTTAATATTATATTCTTGTGATTTATTATGCACATTGATTCCACATTAAACGAATTTATGACCATCCCTAGTTGTTGGGTTTTATGACACATTGAGGGTTTAACAGGATATTGTCTACTGATGGTCCAGATTTCCTGTGTTTTTGTCTTTGTGTCTGCTCGCCTATACCTTCCTTCCTTTATTTTTGTCCCCAGGTCTTTCTTTTCTACTTCTCTGTTTGGCCGGTGTCTGGGGAAGCTTTTGGTGCATGCTCTGCCCACCCGGTTCACCAGAGCTCCAGAACCATACTAGAGACCAGGTGCCTGGCCCTGATCATGAACACATAGACACTGGTGAAATTCAGCTACTTGCCTGGGAAGTTGGCGGGCTTCTACTATAATGGATGGAAAAATGCCCTCTGCTTTGCAACCTTTTAGACTAAATAATACCACTTACAAGAAATTGTGAACGTTATAGGAACCACCTTCTATGTGGGAGATGAGTATGAGGAAAAAAAATGTTTCAAAATGATGAGTGTGAAATTTTCAGAAAGCATTGTTTGGTTTGTCATTTTCAGTCCAAAAGGCAACCTACATCATCACAGGGGAGATGTGTAGAGCTTCTTTGAATGATCTGGTTCAATCTTGAGTAATTTAGTTATGTTTCATTATAATATTAAAATACTGTGTCCTTGCAAAGTAATCATGAATTATGTGTGAAGCCCTAGGTGGGGAAAGCTGGAAGGAGGACAGTGTTATAAGAACAACCCAAATCCTCCTGTCAATGTCCTTTCTCGTCTCTTATATTTATGGCTCTGCCAAATTCCATCGCATTCTCTATGTGTATATATAATTGCATGCAGATACCAGGCATCTTGCATTTTAAAGAAAACTAGGGGATGGCCACATGTAATCTTCCTTGCGTGTGATTCATTCACATTTTGAAATTCAGAGTATATAGGAACCGGAAAGAAGGAACATTTCATTCCACATCAATCTATACAAACTTTCAAGCACTATGGTCTATATCCTGATGCTTGAGCAATATTGAAAATCTCTCATTTTGCTGGAGCAACTTACAGACCAAAACTCTTCTCTTCACTTTCAGAAAGTTTTCCTGTTAAGGCTTCCATAGTCTTCTGACTCCCATTGCAGTCATATCCTTGGAGATGTCAATATTAGTCTTCATAGTGTATTCTAGTGTTTAAGTGGGACTTTGCCCTACAGTCTTTTTGACACTTCAGATGCAACTGTGATTCTCAGGTTGTTGACTTCACTATCAGGAACTCTTACTGTTATTTTGCTCAGCCGTGTGTATCCCTGGCCAAGTTCTGCTACCCTCAGGAATCTTTTAATTCCAAAATCTCATTCTGCAAACTCACCCATAGTCCTTCTGCCTCTCTTATTTCCTTGTACCCATAAAATCTTTTCTTCAATTTTATTGATATTCTCCATTATTCGTATTCCATTCTCTGGTCTTTTGAATGTCTCAGGCTTCTTTCATTTCCATACCCATTTTGTATCGCATTGATCATTAGCTAGACAGATATGAGTTCAAACTCTAGTTCTCCAAGTTATTAACTGTGTGTTGATATTAATAATATGGCTGATTCGTGTTGATGTTTGGTAGAAACTAGCTTTACAATACTGTAAAGCAATTATCCAATTAAAAATAAATAAAAAGAGCTCTCAAAGAATAGTAATTTACCTGGCTTCTCTGCATCTCAAATTCTTACTTGTAAGAAGGCTATTATAATATCCATCTTGTGCAGTGGTTGAAAGTATAGTATATAGAAAAATGTTGGTTAACTGCCTAATATAGTTCAAGGCCATTAGTTGTTATTAATGTGAGCTGCTTTTATCTTTAATATTAGTTAAGAGAATGTTAAATGAAGAAAAGGTGAATGAAGTTGGGGACAGAATAATACAGAGTTAAGGAGTATAGATTTGTAAGTTCTTCAGCAGTGAAGTAGCAACATTTGAAATTCATGTGAAAGGTTTTCCCAAAAAACAGTTTGTGTGATAGTAATAAAGACTAGAGAACAGAGTAGGAAGTTTGTTGTATGATATTTCCAGGATATTAGCATATCTTGTTTTATATTTATCTTTTAAAAATATAGATCATGTTTTATACTGTACTGTTACATTTTGTACCTCATAGTTTTATTCTTTATGAATGACTTAATAGAGAACATTTTATGTATGTAATAAATATGAGTTTATTTCTGTAGTCAAGGAGATAATGGGTTTCTTTTGACGTATCTACTGTCTTGTTGCACTAATTGAATTGTATGATGAACTTGTGTCTCCATAAATAAAACTAGGGACCGGTCATGCTGGAGCCATTGAAATGCCTAAAGTGCTTGACTTTAAGTTTCCAAAGCATTTGGATTTGTTGTTTAGGTGCTAAATCAAAGCAGTCTCCTCAAGAACATCAATCTTATTAAATTGATGTCTAATCTCTGTGAATTTATATATTATCAAAATACTTTCAAAGGTGCCATTCATATTTGAAATGAAATATGAATGAAAAGACTCGGGTTCACTTGATGATGTCATACATTGTTTATTATACTGCAGAGTGCTTAACATCAGCCTAGGATGGTGATGTCGTACTTTCTTATACTATTGTTTTCCCACATATTCGTCAGGATAGGTCAGTGAGAAAAGATAAGAGTTTCAATTAATGGCAGACACTTTGTACCTTTTAATAAGGAGTTGTTTTTAATTTGAAAACTGAGAAAAGAGCTGCGTGGCAGTAAAGTCTGCTGTTGTTAGTTTATCTTACCCTCAAACTTTTATGAATTCATTTATTTATTAATCAGTTCCTTAATATGATTTGTTGAACACCTATGCTGTCCTGACTCTGTTGTAGTTACACAGACTCGTTATGAATTGTTGAGCCCAATTCCTCTTCCATGTGGATTAGAGAGTAGATAGAAAATACCAGAAAACCTGAACAGTACCTGCATTTTGCTTTGAATGTTTTTTGGGTTTTTTTTTCTGTTCTCCTTTTCCTTCTCCCTTTCGCCCTTTTCCTCTCCATCTCCTTTCTATCCCAGCCCTTCCTTTCTTCCCAATCTCAGGGTTCAAGGAGATGAGGAGATGGGACCTTGGAGGGGAAGATTGGTTTAAGGAAACTAATTTCCAACCATGAGTTTGAGTCTCATTACAGTGTCTGATAAGCCCTTAGCTGCAAAACTTTGAAAAGAAGAGATAATCATGACTGATTCGGTCCCTTCATTCCACTCTTATCTGGTAAAGGACACTCAGGGTGCCAGTTATGCCCCAGGCATGAAGATTCACTGGTAAGCAAACTGTGCCTTCTGTACTCCTGGAGTAGACATTCTACTGGGAGAGACAGACCACAAAATCAACCTACACAGCATGTTAGAATCTCACTTGGTGATACTTTCAAGAAAGAGAGTAATCTCTAGAATAAGAGGCTAGGTGGTTACACTCTAGGATTGTTGGCGTGGCTCTGTCATTTCCTAACACTTTCCCAAGGTGTGTGGACAGGTCCTCCTCTTGTGAGTCTGGAGGGAGAAGGTGGAAGAGTGAAACCTTCCTCTCGGGGGTGGTGTGAAGGGGAAGAAGGTTGGAGGCTGATCCTGTTCTCAGTGCCCTCGCCACCCCATCGTGGCTCCTGTATCAGGCTGAGCTGTCAGATTCTCCTCCATTTCACCACCTGGGTGTCCCCAGTTGGTATGAAAATCCTCTTTTAAGATGTTAAGCCAGTTGTGAGTAAGAATGGGCTGGATGGTGGGCACCAGGGAAGGGTACAAAGAAGAAAGGGGCCCAGAGAGCAGAGGGTGGAATTCACTAAAGACAACCTGAGTCTACATTACAGTTGCCCTGAGCCGCACTGTTTGTGCTATTCATCCCTCTTAAGGTGACAGAAATACATGGCATTTGGTTTAGGTTCTGTTGACTGATTGATAAGTATAGTTGATTTACAGTGTCGTGCCAATCTCTGCTGTACAGTATGGTTTAGGTTCTTGGTACATGTTTGTTGACTATAATAGCCTTCCTTAGACAGCAGAACACCAGCCTATTGTCCATTTTACACATATAAGCAGGGGAGGTGTTTGACATTTGAGTTCTAGGCTGTAATTACAGTCTCCACAAATTGTACCCTTTGCAAGGCCCCTGAAACGTAAACTTGGCTTTTAAAGAAAGAAGATGCGGCTATCTCACATTCATCCCTGAAGAGAGACTAGGGCCACAGAGGGCATTCCAGGGGATTTGAGAACCTGTAAATGTGGAGTTTGGGGAATACAGGAAGAAAACACGACTACGCTTAGGTTTGAAGATTCCCAGTGAACTACCTGCTCCTCTGAAGACTGATGATGGGGAGAAGAGTCATGAAAGAGGGGGAGTTTCAGGGAACCTCTGAGTTCAAATGGAAAGTAGGAACAGAGACCATATAGGAAGAAATGGGGAGAAAGAAGCTTATTGGTTTTTTTTTAAAGAAGAAAGTGAAGTGTGGCAGGGAGATGGAGAGTCAGCTGTTTAGAATTAGTAGTAGGGCCAGAGTTGGGGAGGGGGAGGTATTGAGGAAGGTGAATAATAGAGAAATGATAAGCCTGGAAGCTCACAGGCACCCTGTAGGGTGCTTTCTGCCCTGAGCTGGGGAGAATTTCCAAGCTTAGAGTTTAGGAGACCTTGGCAAGTTAGAGCTCAACACTAGAGAAGATTAGTTGCAACTTGAAACAAAGAGGGTAATCGTGACCAAGACAGAAAAGCATCCTCCTCTGAAAGGTCAGGACTCAGCCCATAGTGGGCAGTGAAAGAGTAACCCAGTCGAAAAGGCAATCATAGCCCAATTTCAAAGCATGCAGGTGGCTGAATGGGGAGGTTTGAGATAGACTGACTGATTTAGAAGTAGGATAGAAGCTGTATAATCATGTAACCTGAAACCTTCCGTGTGTTCCTTAAACTGGTTACTTTGAACTCAAGATTTTGGTGTGACGTAAATGTAGTCTTTGGATCTGAAGATGTCTGTATTGAACTGCTTTGGCCCAGACAGGGGCCTGGGGTGCCAAGAGCAGTGCACATCCTAGGGGTTCTGTCTAGAGGGGAGACCGTCCTTCCCCCACTTTACCCTTAGTGGTGTGAGCGGAAGGTCTCTAAGACAAGCAGAGAAGAGGTCAGGCCAGGGAGCCTTCTGTGCTGTGTGGTTTTGTCAGTGACACTGATCATAGCCAGAAGCAGCTGTTTCAGTGAGGTTCAAACTTGCCGTCTATTTTCAGTAGAAGCAGGAAGAATGTCAGAGGCGATGTTTGAATTTTAGGGCCTTTTATAAGGGCCTAAGATAAAACTGTTTAGGCCTTCTGCCCTCTGTCATTTCACTTATCAAATTCAAGCACAGCCTTTTCATTTCAACACACTTAGTTTCTGGAGATGAATAGGGCATTGAACGGGTTCTATAAACAAGTACATATTTCTGAGGCATAAACAGGAACACGAGCAGCACAAACAGAGCATGTCAGTAGGACAGGGGCTGTGATGAGAGGAACAAGGCTGCAGCCCTTTCTCTGCTCCAGTCTGGGGAAGCAACTCTGTTGTCTTTGATTTAAGGAGCAGTGAAGTTAGAAGTCAGAAAATGCAGACAGTGCCACAGGGAGATGATATATGAGTAATATTATAGGTTGATTAAACACACGTTGCTTTTTAAAGAAATTACAAGATGAAATGGCAAAACAAAGCGGATAGAATTGTTAGGGTACTAAGAATAGTGGAGGAGACTCGGAAGAAAATTTAGACTTCTATCACATGGGAGGTCTGTTTTTCCATCCTCCTCTGAAAAGGTCCCGTCACTCAATTTTAGATTTAACTTCTTTCTCTTGGCTCTGATTGTGTCTAGCAGATGTAACAGAGTGAGAGCATTATTTGGATTCACTCTCAAGAGGTTGAGATCCCATTCATGGTACCCCAAATTGAGAGCCCCAGTTCATTCCAAAATAACCAACCATGGAAGGACTTAGCATCTTTGCATGCTCATCCTGAGCATAGGACCTGAGCTATTGGAGTTGTTACAGAATTAGCATGCCTGAGAACTGAGCGCCGAAGAATTGATGCTTTTGAACTGTGGTGTTGGAGAAGACTCTTGAGAGTCCCTTGGATTACAAGGAGATCCAACCAGTCCATCCTAAAGGAGATCAGTCCTGGGTGTTCATTGGAAGGACTGATGTTGAAGCTGAAACTCCAATACTTTTGCCACCTGATGCGAAGAGGTGACTCATTGGAAGAGACCCTGATGCTGGGAAAGATTGAGGGCAGGAAAAGAAGGGGACGACAGAGGATGAGATGGTTGGATGGCATCACCGACTCAATGGACATGGGTTTGGGTGGACTCCAGGAGTTGGTGATGGACAGGGAGGCCTGGCATGCTGCAGTCCATGGGGTTGCAAAGAGTCGGATACAACTGAGCGACTGAACTGAACTGAGAACTGTCAAGGCATTTTGTTTATTTCATATTCACCACCTTTTCTTGACCAGTTTTCCTGTGCCTCTTGTGTTTAGAGATACTGTTTAACATTATCCCATTCAAAGGTATAATTTGTTGTTAAATGGGTTAAATGCCTGTGACTACGTGTGTGTTTGTGCGTGAGCGTCCCCCTACACACTGTATTCATATATAAATGCATATGAATAAGATAATTATAAATTAAACTTGTAATTTAGCAAATCACAGCGAATTCGTTAAATTATTTGTCAATACAGTGAAAATTTATTGATACATTTGTAAAAATAGAGTTTATCTCTGTTTGCTGGTATAGAACAATTTTTAAAGGTTTTACAGAAATAAAAAGAATACAACGCAAGGTGTAGACAAGTGTGTTTAGTATGATAACATGATGTGAACAGGAATGTATACAGACAGGTTCACATCTGTGCTTGTTTATATTTGACCATGAGAAGAGGGAAAATGGGATGGAGTCACACCTTGGAAGTGAGAAGCTCTGTTTCTTAGTTAGCAGACAAGAAGTTGAGTAAAGATATAGAGAAATATTGAAATACTGAAAAATTAGTTGAGGACTAAAAGAAGGGAAGTTAAGACAAATTGTGTGTGTGTGTGTGTGTGTATTTTAAATGCACGTTTTAACTCATGGGACTTTGGAAAAAGCTGGGTCTTTGGTCGGATGATTGCAGCACCTTCTCGCTTGTTCAGGTAAGAGTACAAATACATGCTGGGCACTTGCATGCTGAAGTGCGACTCAACATTTTAAATCAGTTTCTTTTTCTACCTGCCTTGCAGAAATTTTCTTTTCTTTTTTTCTTTGCAGTAACATTTATATGAATCTGTATTCTTACTGTGAAATTTCAGCATCCGGCCTGTAGACTATTTTTTTGTGATAGGATACTGCCTATTGGTAGAACTAGAAATGGCTTACTGGTTAGTCATTTTCTCTGGTATTTGACCTTTAGGAGGGTGAATGTGTAAACCTTTGAAACTGTTTGGCTCTGAAATATTGATGGATCTCTTAGGCAGATAAGTATTTGAATAGTAGGTTATGTGTGATCTTTAAGGGACTAGGATTTTGAATAATGTTAACCAAGCACTGAAATTATTTTGTGTCTGTATCTAAGGGATAACAGAATGACTACCCAGATCACTTTTCTGAATCCCATAAAATTTAGAAAATAGAAATGATGAAATATTTAATTCTTATTTGGCATTTATATAAAAATTAAATGTTGGCAGTCACTTCATGTCTTCCCTTTAAGGACCTGGTAAAATTTAACCTGGATTTTATGAACTTCCATTAAAATTGTTGGATTATTGGGTTTGAAATTAAAATTTCTCTTCTCCCAGTAAAGAACAAAATGGAATGGGGAGTAGCAAAGTTGGAAAACAAACTTTTTAGGACTTTTTAAGCCATATGAATGCTCATCAGTTCTGTTGATTTTCTTTGTGGGACAAAGTCTGGCTTTTCTGTATGTATTTTCTTGATTTTTACAATAAAAGATTCTTTAAAATCATCCTAATGAATTTTCTTTCTGTAATTCTTGAGGTTTCACCTTTTTGTGTATGTGTGAGATTCATATAACTTAGTTTTGATATTGGGTTTAGAACAAATGAGTTGATGTTCTCTCTATAAGCACAAACAAGTTATTTTCCTGTGTCATTGCAAGAACAAAGAATGAGGTGAGTGGGGTGATTGGGAGAGAGCTGCTAACTGATGAGGATGAACTTTGATATCTTAGCCATGCATTTATATATGACTTTTTTTTTATCTTAGAATCAAATTATATGTCATTTCCTTCACTTTCTCACCAATCTTGCTTGTACTACTTTAAACTTTTTCTGCTAGCTACTTCTTTTTAAGTCTAATAGCTTGCATCTGTGGATTTCATATATAAAGATAACATTTTCATCTTAGAAATATTTTTTTATATAATAATAGGAAAATAGTATATCAATAGAATTTTGGGTTTATTTGATATTCCATATGTAGGATGAGTAAAACTGTAAGGAAACATGGTATCCATTTAAAGAATTTTGCAGCATAGTGATTTAGTGAAAAGTTCTGATGATACTGTATTTCTAGAAATGAAAATTGAAACTTTTCAGGAGCAAGGAAACAAACACACAAGAAATGCAGCAACAAAAAAAACATACTATTGATTATTTCTGGCCTGAAGCTGAGTTGTAAAACCCCTCAGGCATGTAGAAACTGGTATTAGCTACTTCCACCTTATGTGTTTTTGAGTCTATTCATTTGATTTTCTGCGAAACTTCATGCCTCCACTTTAAATATTTATGTTTATACTTTTCAAGTGGTTTCCACAATGGTTGACTATATATAGCCGATATATAAGTCTAGATTTAGTTAAGTTACATCTGACATTTTGCCTAGTATGTTGGAAGCATATTGGCTGCATGTAAGTAGAAGGCTGGCAGAGGTTGAGATGGTTGGATAGCATCACTGATTCAATGGACACAAATTTGGCCAAACTCTGGGAGAGAGTGAGGGACAGGAAGGACTGGCATGCTGCAGCCCACGGGGTTGCAAAGAGTCAGACACGACTTAGCGACTGAACAGCAACAAGTAGAAGGATTTCTGTTTTGTAGATTGACAGGTGCAGTTGTGAAGTTAAGTCAGAGAGAGTTAAGTTGAAACAAACTTTTTCATTTTCCTTTTGCTCATGAACATAACAGGTTTCTCTGAGAATTTTTTTCTTTTTTGTTTTTTTACAACTTAGTAGCACAGGGAAGATCCTCATTTTCTAAATCTAACTCTCTAGTCTTTAATTTTTCTATGTCCTACCCTATACTTCATGAATCAAGGCTTCCCAGCTGGCTCAGTGGTAAAGAATCCACCTGTCAATGCAGGAGGTGCAGGAGATGTGGGTTTGATCCCTGGAGTGGGAAGATTCTCTGGAGGAGGGAATGGCAACCCACTCCAGTATTCTTGCCTGGAGAATCCGATGGACAGAGGAGCGTGGTGAGCTATAGTTCATACGATTGGAAAGAGTCAGACACAGCTGAGTGACTAAGCACGCACACACATACTTCATGAACTGTTAATACTTAAGATCTTAAAGTGAGAGAGTAGCTTAAAATAACTGGATATTTTATTGTTTATAATCGTTTCTCACAATTAACCACCTTTCTAAACTTCTCTAGGCTTTTTGTAATTATTAAATAATTCATAATTTCTGTTGTGTTTAGAATTATTTAAACAGTATTTGCATTAAATTCAGTGCTGATGCATAGTTGAACTTATTATTGCCTTAATTAAGAAAAAGTCTATTTCTCAGCATTTGTATGATGTACAAAAACTGTGTAGTCATTGTGCTTTATTTTTAAATCGCTTTCTTACTTTTAATAGGGAACCCATTCCATTACCTTTTTAATGTCTTTCCAGTTTCCTTAACTACAGTGTAAATCAATACCTGGAGATTTTATGTCTCAGCCGTACTTTTGTCAGTATGGGAATATAATCTTATTCCCATATAAGATTATAATCTTATAATCTTATAATCATACATTGTTGATGGTGAATCTTAAAATTAATGGCTTATTTACTGTATTGAATTATTACGGCTTTAAGTGTTTTTGTGTTTAAGTCCGGTGTCTGATTTTACAAGGTAATACCTGTAAATACATTTTTATTATTACCAATGTATTAGTTTCCATTTTTTATAGTGATTTTGTCTGAAATTGTTTCAGGATGCATTTTCAGTAAGTTGACGGAATTAGTGGTATTGTGACATATTTAAATGAAAACACATGGATTTCTGGAAACCAGGATATTTAAAAAAGATATAATTTAATTCAACCTTTTGAAACAATAATTGTTTATTTTCACAAATGTATTTTTATTCCTGGAAACAAGTTTCAGCATAATGATTTAAAATGATAAATTGATAGACATAACACATAATAAGGCAAATTAGATTTTTATTGGCTGTGTTCCTTGCTTTCTGTAAATATCTGTATATCTTTTTATATAATACTTTAGACATCCAAAATGCTTATTAAAATACCAGCTTCTTTCTCACATCAAGCTGAAAACTTGCATCAGTCACTTTTCTGCCTACCTTTATTGCTGAACTAGTGGTGTACACAACTCTTCAAATTCTCCTAAATAATGCCTTCTGTTATTTCTTGGATTGGGGCTTGTTACATTCCATTTCCAGAACTTGCTGTAAGATTTCCTTTGACTTCATGGTTCACCTCAGTGGCTTGGCCTCTGCTGCACCGCTTACTGCTTTGTGAAATATTCACAACTCTGGTTTTCAGTAATGTTTATCTGTCTCGATTCCTTTCTTACCTCTAAACTATCCCATTGGCATTCCTTTTTTGGAATTCCAAAATGCTGGTATTCCCCAAGGCTCAGTCTTCAACTCAAATCTACCCTTTTCTTGGTGATTTCATTTAATTCTCAACTATCTTTGTCATGCTTATGGTTCTCTTGTCTCTAATCCTTTCTGTTCAAACTAAGTGCCTGTTCCATTTTGCCTATAAACACATATGCTTGGAAGTCATAACACTGTCTCAAATTAATGGGCCTGAACTCCTCCTCATACTGCCTGGTCCTTGCGTCTTAGTGTCATCAAGCTTCATGTCATCTATGACTACTAATCGTTTTTATTTATTTATCCTATTCATGTAGTTCTGATTTCTGTTGAATCCTATTTTAAAAATAATCTTTGCTGCTGCTTCTTGTTCCCTATTCTTGCAACTGAGTAATTTCAGCCTTCCCTCACTCATGGTTAGATCACTGTCGATGGCTGGCCATTAGTATCTGATTCCTCCATTGTGCTAAAGCTAGGGGAGTCTTTTTTTTTTTTAACACTTCAATTCCCATTGGAGGCATTTGCCTTTGTTGCACAAGATTAAACATCGTCTTTGTAAGCTGGTTTACCTATCCAGTCTCATTTCTTACTATTTCAGACTTGTCACCATCTCTTTGTTATTTGCTCATGTTCTTAGAAACATGTCGTGCTCATTCTTGTCTCTTTGCCTTTGGTCATGATTTCCCTTCCCACCCATCTGGGATTTCTTAATCATACCGACCCATTTTCTGTCCCAATTCTTCCATGAGTCCTTAGACCTTTCTCATTTCTTCTTTTCCTGAAAGAATTTTAGCTCTTAAAAGCTGGATACTGATGTATGCCAAAGTACACTTTATTTTTACGTTGCTTGCGCTTGTGGTAGACCTGTCACTTCAACTGGAATTTGGATTTCTTTGGAGAAGATCATTTATTTCTGATACCCCTTTCAGTGGGGCTTCCCTGGTGGCTCAGACCATAAAGAATCCGCCTGCACTGCGGGAGACCTGGATTCGATCCCTGGATTGGGAAGATCTCCTGGAGGAGGGCATGGAACCCCACTCCAGTATTCTTGCCTGGAGAATCCCCATGGACAGAGGAGCCTGGTGGGCTACAGTCCATGGAGTTGCAAAGAGTCGGACATGACTGAGCGACTAAGCACAGCACAGCAACCCCTTCAGTAGTGCTGGGTCTCTGTTTTGATGCTCAGTAAACCTGATGGTTGATTTAATTGATTAAGGAGGTGATAATTCAACATTCATATAGACTTTGTTTCTTTAAAGTATTTAGCTGGATATTGGGTGAACATCCCATGTACTAGACAGACATGTAAAGCAGAATTCAGTTTATGCACAGTTGACTCCTGTAGCTACTTCTAAAAGATACTTTCTGCCTGTTTTAAATTTTTTTCCTGGAGCGCTTTTTTTAAAAAATGTTTTTAACATAGGGAATGATGAATAGTCTTTGTAAGAGTTCATTAATGCACTTGGAACCCTAGGTGTACTAAAAGAATTTAAAAACCAAAATTAAATTTTGAAGGAGTGAGAGCTTAAGTGCTAAATATGAAGATTGGGCAAACATGCTTAGTAGTTGTCTAAATGGTTTAGATGAAATTGACAAGTTTACTTGACTTGACTTGGAGGCAGTCAGCTTGCTTTTACTAATTTTATAGGTTAGCACAGTGGAAATCAAGACTAAGTCAGAGAAGTCAAATGACTACCCTGAAATCTTTGTATGTTTCGGAGGAATGGATAAAAATTATCTTTTGATATTCCATTGTAATATAAATCTACTAATAGCCTTTATTCCAGTGGTTTTTCTTGTCATTGTTTGAATGAGATGGGTGCTTTTATTTCTCTATCCTTTCACTACTACACTCAAAGGGAGGAAAGATATTTTTATCAATTATTTAATAAAGGCATGGATGTCTACAAGTATATAAGGTATATTCTCCCTAGATTTAAAGCTTAGTCTGCCCTGAAGGAGATATCAATCTGGAAAATAATGTAGGTATACAAGAGACATTATGATTTTGTGTAGAAGGGTGCTGGTAATTGATTTGAAAGGAATACAAAGAATAAACTCCTGAAGAGGAAGAGATTTCTTGTGGCAGGCTGGCTTGATGATGCAGAATTTTGTGGAGACCATTTGATTTCATCTTCAGATGAGATATTGTTGGGTAGAGGATGGGAGATGGAGGGACTGAACTGTGCCAACCACAAGTACAGCAGACACAAGGTTTGTGGTGGTTCTGGGGCGGGGAGGGTAGGAAATTTGGCTCTGCAGGTGGCCGATACCAAATCTTGGAGGTCCCTGAATCTTACACTAAGGAATATGTCTCATATTCATTAGGATGTGAGAAACAATTGAAGAGCAACGATGTAACCAAAAGTGCGGTTATGAAGATTGGACACCATTGTGCAGAGTACATTGGAATCTGATGAAGTTGATAATCAGAACATTTAGATACCGCTGTGCTAGTGCTGCTGCTAGGTCACTTCAGTCGTGTCCGACTGTGCGACCCCATAGACGGCAGCCCACCAGGCTCTCTCGTCCCTGGGATTCTCCAGGCAAGAATACTGGAATGGGTTGCCATTTCCTTCTCCAATGCATGAAAGTGAAAAGTGAAAGTGAAGTCATTCAGTCGTGTCTGACTCCTAGCGACCCCATGGACTGCAGCTTACCAGGCTCCTCCATCCATGGGATTTTCCAGGCAAGAGTACTGGAGTGGGTTGTCATTGCCTTCTCCGGTGCTAGTGCTAATATGACATAATTGATGCCTAAATTTATGATAGTGGAAATGAGAATGGGAAGGAAGGGATGAGCACAAGAGTGATTTCGGGTGAATCAGTGCCTTGGTGCCACAGTGCTTTACACTTCCATGAATCTATTTAGTTAATTTTTTTTTAGCACTTACTATGTCTCTGTGTGTGCTCAGTCGTGTCTGACTCTTTGTGACCCATGGACTGTAGCCTACCAGGCTCCTCTGTCCATAGAATTTTTCAGGCAAGAATACTGGAGTGGGTTGCCGTTTCCTTCTCCAGGGAATCTTCCTGACCAGGGATCGAACCCAGGTCTTCTGCATTGTCAGGTGGATTCTTTACCACTGTGCTACCAGGGCACTTATACATTTATACTATTCTCCTCAAATGTGGTCAGTGGTGGAAGATTCTTCCTTGATTAAAAGATTTTACTAATAGCATCAAAGTCTGTTTATTCTTGTGGCAGGCAACTTAGATCAGATTTGTTGCAACATTTAAATCAAGTTAAATATAACACTTTTATAACAGCACATAAAACTTTGTTTGAGATAATTTAATCATGTCCAAAATCCTTTTCTGATTTTGAGTCTTACTCCATAATTTCTCAAATTCTGGGGCATGACTTTGAGTCTAAAGCCAAAGATGATCTTTCTTTTCATTTTCATTAGAGAATTAAAAAAACACAAACAAACCCAAAAGTGCCTCACTGAACTTCATTTTAAGCCAAACGGCATTTACCTTTCAATATACTGTCAATCAACTTTTTCTATCCTAGAATCTTGCTTCACAGGGGAATCTAATAGGCTTTGCAGGCAGAATGTAAGACAGATTTTGTTTACTGAAATGCTGCCATTGATGGGAAGGAGGAAAAAAGCATATTTCCCAGGAGTGGGGAAAACAAGCAAAATAGTCACAGTTTTCTAAAAGTAGTTGAGTAATACCCAACTTGGAGTTCTTGTTATTGATTTTTTTTTTTTCCTTTTTTTGGTATAGGCTTACCAGTTATCCCTTGGTAATTGGTTCTGTTTGTGTAGCTGTTTAGTTGTGCCTCACATGGGAGTCTTCCTTCACAAAATTATTTTCTAATATTTCCATGACAAACTATAAATGCAGTACTCTTTTTGGCCTTTGGGGACATAACCTTACAGACCTTGAAAGACAAATTTGCAATTGTTATTTGGACTAATATTTTCATAGTCAAAATGCTGATGTTTGGGAGGAGGAGAAATGAAGGCTTCTTACAATTTTACTCATTTTTTTACTCTGTATAAAAATTATGTTATAAATAAAGTGGTTAAAAAGAACCTACCATGTATTTAGTAAAAACTCAGAATAATCAAAGATACTGTCTGCAAAGTGGGATTTTTTTTTGTTCCCACAATTGTCTTTACCAGTATTTTAAAATACTTTCCTCCACACAACAAGCCAACAGAGATATGCTCCAAGAGACCCATGTTGTTTTGTTTGATCTAATTAACTTGACTTCTTCCTGTTTTATGTTTGTATAACTCAGAAAGAATGTCTTATTATATAGTGAAATGTTTTCCAGAGTTTTTCTTAATCATTTTATTATCCTTCTTCCTTCCATAGAAAATGATCTACCATTGTTTCCTTCTTGAATTTGATGAGCTAGCTGAGTTTTACCCATTTAAAAATAATTGTTTTGGTAGGTTGGTTTTGATAGTAGTTGAAAGGTTTTTGAATGCATATACCACTATATTCTTTGCTTCATCCTTTAAAATGCGATTTTTCATTTAATTCTCACAATCCCTCTGAGATATAAATGGGCTTGGTGACTTTATTTACATTTTATAAATAAGAAAATTGATAGACTGTCAGCTTAAAGTGAGTTGCGTAAGACAACTAAGTTGAAATTAGAAATTAGAGGACTCTGAAATTAAGATATTGATTTTATTTAAGTTAGTTGTCAAGGGGAAGCTTAGCAGTCTTCTGCATACATTTTTTATAGAAATGGGAAGAACAAAGAAGAATAATGCCAAGGCTTTTGTAGGTCTCAGATCTGAAACATAACTTGTAAGGGCCTCCCAGGTCTGTCCCTTGTTACCTACCCCTCTAGCTTCATCTTGGCAGCAGCTTTTTTTGTTTGGGGCATCCATGCTGACTCTTTTTCTAGTCCCTTGGAATTGCTCTGTTCCGTTTTACCATAGAGCTTTTCAAAATGCTCATTTCTCCCTGGAGCAGTCATTTTTTTTTCTTTCAGTATCAGTAACTCCAATTTATTTCTCAGATCTGATCTTTCTCAGGAAAGATGTTTCAGACTTCACCAGTTGGATTCTTTTGAATAGTCCCTGGTCTGGTTGCAGTGGTAGTTTCATTTGCCTGATAATTTGACTCCTGCCTTTCTTATACTGATCTGTTAGTTCCTTGAAGACTTGACGTTTGTTTTTATTCACTCTTATACCCTGCAGTGACTGGCATAGACACTGAGACGTAATGGGTGCTCAGTAAGTATTTTTCAGATGAGTGGACAGGTTTATGAGATGATCTTTGCGGAAGTTTCCACCGTAACCTTTTAACATTTATAATCAACCAGTCATCCTTGTCAGTTTCTGCATTTACTTATGAGTGCCACTAGCAGCAAATCGGTAGTGTAGCTAATACTAGTAGGCTTAAGTCATTGGAGAGTAAGTTCAAACAGCAAACAAACAAGAGTTTAAGAAAAGGGAATGGAAGAAAGGGAGGGAAACAGAATGGAAGAAAAAAAGGAAGTGATTTTTACAGGGTTACAGAATTTCAGAGCTAGATATGGAACATTGGGATTTATCTAGGCAAATCTTTTTTTCCCCCAGAATTTTAGTTTGATTATTATTTCATCAAGCTCACCCCAGTGTTAACATTTTGCATTACTGCAGCACAGTATCAATAGCAGGGAATTGGCTTCATCCATGGAGCTCATGCAGATTTTTCTACTTAAGCACACACTCATTTAAGTGAGTGTGTGTGTGTGCACTCTTCCATATGCGTACATAGGTCAGTCATTTTTAACATGAGAAAATGGGAGCTTATAGACTTGTTTCAGTGACTTGCTCAAGGTCACCAAGCCAGGAGACAAAATAATTTTTAAACTCCATGTTGCTATATGTCTATCAGCCGTGAGTTCTAGCGTGGAATTCTGCAAGTATCAGGATTGTTCATTAGCATTAGTGCCAGAATTGGACTAATTTTCCCATATTGAAAGATATTAACTATGCCTCTTAGCCAACTATGTTCATATGGACTCAAAACATTTAGATTTATAAACTTGGATCTGTGTCAGAAATTGGAATTGAAGACCTACTTTTGTTTTTGCCCAGCAGGAGTCCTCTGGTATTCAGGGAAAGGCCTAATTAAGGTTTCCTGAAACTACTCTTTAATCAGTTGGATCCAAATAAAAAAGAAATGTTTTTAATCACATATGTATCTGCTAATGCTTTTCTTCTGTAAGTAATTGCTTTGATAATATAAAGTAGTAATAAAAGTGGAGGCTTAATGAAATTTAAACATCTGGTTTCTGAACTATATGTTATAGAAAATGTATATTTAATGCATTAAGCAGTGTTTTAAACTTACACCTGTGAAGTGCTTAAAGTTTAAAACTGATCATTGGGCAACCTCAGCATTTCTTGGAAGTAGCAGGCCTTTAATCTTAACAGAAAGGATAAAGAAATTAACATGAGTTTGATTTGATGTTGGAATCTGATATAAAATCAAATTCTTCCTGTGTTGCAAGCAATTCTATTTAATCATTTCTACATTTATGATTATAGAAAAATGACTATAACTATAGATTATTTTCTTAAACTGGGATATCTTTGAGTAGTTAAGTGTTTTACCATTTGGCATGATTGAGACAGTATTTAGGCTTCCTTTGATTTTTGGTTTTGAGGTTTAAAAATAAAGTTTTACTAGGTTTGGTTATTTCTCCCCTAAATTCAAAGTATACTTGTACAATAGCTTCTAATTTTTTTAAATTTCACTAGGATAGACTTCTTGGTGAACTATAGAATACAGCTTATCTTTTAAAATGTGTGATTCTTATGAATTTAAAATAAAAATACTAAACTGCTTTAAATAAATCTAATTCACAGAAAATAATTCTGTGTGTTTCAACTGAATGTTTTACTTTTTTGTAAGAAAAACATTTTAAAGAGTTTGGGCTAAAGTTTTATTTTAGTAATAAACTTTTATTTTATTTTAACTTTTATTTTAGTAATAAAATAGAGAATACTGTACTGAATAGAATCAGAAATATAAACTATGTCATTAATTTCATTGACTAAAAATGAGGGAAAAACGTTTCCCAATAGAAAATGTCTTTGGATTATCTCTGTTTCCAGGCAATATTGATTTTAAATGGGCATAAATCCATAGCAAAACCAGTCTCACTTAACCCAGCAAGAATTAAAGCATATTTCTAGATGTACTTGGTGTAGCATTAGCTCATATTTCTTTCTTTTTGAAGCTAGTGCAGGAAAAAAAAATTTTTTTTTTTGTTTCTTCTGATATCTACAAAAATATCAAGGAATTTTAGACTTGCTATTTTTGCTATGCTATCTAATGCTTTATTCGAGACTGCTGGTTCCCTGTCTCTAAATGTCCCATCTTCATTTTTTACTGAGTCTCTTCATTTCAGGTGAATAACAGTGATACATGAATATCACATGTCATTTACCATTGCTTTATTTTGTTACAAACCATTAAACAGTGTATGTGGCCTTTGTCCCATCTAAGCCCTATCTGTTTGAGAAAGAAGTTAAGCAGCCAGAATTTGCAAAGAAAACAGTAGGAACAGTGTTTGGCAGTTTACTGTGTCTGCCTGGGGTTTGTACACATTCCTATCTCTCAGTCCTTGATTTTACGACTCACATAACCGAAAACAATGGTGAGCTAAAGCAGACATTTTTATTAGATATGTTAAAGTTAAAAAAAAAACAAAACATACAAGATAGTGATGAGATTATTATTTTTTAATTGACTGTACTTTTTTAGGTTCACAGCAAACTTGAGGGGAAGGTACAGAGATTTCCCATATACTCCCTGCCCTCACACATACGTAACCTCCACCATTATCAACATCTCCGACCAGAGTGGCATGATATTGATAACTGATAAACCTACACTGACACGTCATAATCAGCCAGAGCTCATAGTTTACATTATATAGTTCACTCTTGGTAGCATACAGTCTGTGGGTTTGGACAAATGTACAATGACACATATCCATTATTATAATTGCATAAAGGGTATTTTTACTGCCCTAAAAATCTTCTGTGTTCTGCCTGTTCATCCACCTTTCCATTGCTGCTCCTGGGTTGCCAGCCTCTACACCCCTAGCAACCGCTGATTTTTTTTACTAGTTCACTAGTTTTTGCTAATAGGTGAGTTTTTGCCTTGTTATTCTTGACAGACTATATGTATGCTTAAAAATAAGTCTGAAGGCACTGTTCATAGGCTTATGAGTAGCCATTACAAATGGCTATGCAATAGAAACATGGTACTGAGCTGGTTGTGTGGTCTTCTGCTAACACTGTCAGCTTTTAGGCTTTCACATAGAAGTCAAATGACTATTGACACAAGTAATATTTTTCAGGTAATAGTACTACTTTCATGTCATTCAGTTGGACTGTGTTAATAGTTTCCTATAATTTAACTCAAGTTTTGTATGTAGTTATTTCCTGAGTTCTTTGTAGATGGAATATATGTTGCTTATATATATATTTTTAAAACTACCTCTGATTTTGTTGTAGCAGAGTATAATAAAACCAAAGTTATTTTTTGTCTGTTTTCATCGTATTCTCCATCTATTCACTTATCCAAGTATTTTATATACATTCACTGCTATATCACTGTTGACCAGAAGTATGGTTGGTGGATGACTCAATAAATATTTGATGAGTGAATGAATGAGTGAATCTACTTAAATGGTAGGTTATTTTGTATTTTCATATATCTGTTGGGAGATAGCATTGATTCTGATCTTATAATCTAAAAGCTACAAGGATATTAGCTAATACTTAGTTTTAGGATATTTTTCTTAGTTTACTTTCAGTGATCCTAGTATTTCAATATAGTTTAGCCTTGGATTTGTCCTAAAATGATTTTTTAAACTGTCACATGAAAGCATTTGCATCAGTTATTGACTTATTTAAAGAAAATAAAACCAGCTATATAAATAATAATTTAATATTTGGAAATATTGGAAACAAATAATATCTACTAATGTTCTTCGTTAAACTACTTTAAACTGAATGGATGTTGTTGTTGGTGGCTCAACAAGTGAGACCTAAGTCATAGACTCTGTGAGAAGTGTCTTTAAGACCAGCTAGTCAGCAGTTACTATGTACAAGACATGTGGGGCAAAACAAAAAAATAGAAATTGTGACTTCCTTATGAAGCTTAGGAATATAGTTGTGCAGAGTGCAGTGACATAAAATTGAAGATGGAGTTACACTGCATGATCTTCAAAGGCCCTTCCAGCTCCATATTGGTGTATTAAAGTCTACTTTAGAAGGAGTAATTTTGAATAGCCTCTGTATTAACAGCATAATCCTGAGGGGGAAAAAAAAAAGCCTCTGATTTTTAAAAAGCAAAAAAGCAAAGTTTTTGGTTTTGTTGTAAATTTTATTATGCTTTGTGCTATCTGTCTATGCATCTATGCTATTTTCCCTTAATTGTGTGTGCTTCTCTGAACACTGTTAGGTAATTTCACAAATAAAACTCTGTGTGTGTGTGTGTGTGTGTGTGTGTGTGTGTGTTTGTTTTGTTGTGTCTGGCTCTCTGTGACCCCCTGGACTGTAGCCTGCTAGGCTCCTCTATCCATGGGATTCTCAAAGAAAGAATACTAGAGTGGGTTGCCATTTCCTACTCCAGGAAACTCTATAAGAAACTATTAAAAATGCTTTCTAGACATATACAATTCCTCAGGATTCTTTACAAGATTATGTTGCAAGTTAGTACAATAATTGAAAGTGAAAGTGAAAGTCGCTCTGTCCTGTCTGACTCTTTGCGACCCCATGGACTACAATCTGTGGGATTCTCCAGGACAAAATACTGCGGTGGGTAGCTTTTCCCTTTTCTAGAGGATCTTCCTGACCCAGGAATGGAACCCAGGTCTCCCACATTGCACTGAATTACTGATAATGGAAAATATTCCTACCCATCATAATTTTTAATGAAAAGTAGAATATTTAGGAAAGAAAGTGATTAATCTTTCTGTAAAATTTGATATAGTTAAATTTATTCTAGTGATATTTAGATTAATAGAAATTTACTTAGAAAATGTAAAGCATTCTCTAATGGTATTCTATTAGATATATGTATGAAGGGCTGTTATAAGTATTAATTGACTTATTAAAGATTTGGTTTGATATTTGTTTAAAAATATGGTTGGACAATGAGTAAGCTTAAAAGAATCTAGATTTGTTTCTCTGAGTAGCTTAACCAAAAAGCTCAGTAATTCATATGGTTCTACTTTAAGATTTGTAATGAAAATGAGTTCCTTCAAAATAGGGTTTAAAAAAATTTTTTTTGGAAGTTAACAGGAATGTTTTACACAAATTCATTTTTAGTTTCTTCTGGTTAAAATTTAGTTTCTAAACATGTCTATTATTGATTTATATTTTAACAGTTTTCAAATTTTTTTTTCTTTTTGCTCTATCTCTATTTTGAAAATTTCTACTCATTAAGTTTTACCTTAAAAATACCCTGGTATAACATGTGCTGTTCTCTCAGGCATATCTTTTTTTTTTTTTTTGCTTTTCAGCCTGCTGTTTGGCAAAGCCTAGTGAGGGGTTTAAGGCTCAGCATATCTTTGTGACCTTTAAAAAGAATATCCGCTTGTTGATAACAGATAAAGATCTCAGACTTTCTATCTCTGCCTTTTGTGAGATGTTTTAATGAGTCAGTTCATTAGACCATATGAATAAAGTATCAAATTCTACTTTTATTTTGATGTGGAGTTGGTGAATAGTTGAGAATACAGGTAGCTTCCCTTGGAGGACTGTGTTCATTATCCTTTGTGCATTATCCTTTGTTCATTATCATTTGTGCACTAACATGGTTATGTTGTAAACAAGGTGTCTATCTACCTGAGTGTATAGAGAAGCTAAATCATTTATTCATTAACTCAACACGTGCTATAGATAATGCCACGTTAAAGTGAGAATTTAAATCTCTTTGAATTTCTAATTTTTTAAAACCTGAAATTTCATTCACGTTGTTCTTCATTGAGCAAACATCCTATTCAGTCCCTGCAATGTGCAGCTCATGGGAATAGGCACTGTAGGAACATAGTGCTTCACATGATCTGCTTCCTATTATTGATATTCTTTGGTTTGTTTGTGTCTCCCTTTCTCCCTGCCTTCCTTTCTCCTCCCCCTTTTTCGTTCTTTCATTTCTTTTTTTTTTCTTTTTAAAAACTCACAGCAGAGGAGAGAGAAAATGTGAATATAGTACAGGGGAAGAAAAACTATAGATGCTGCACTATTTATACGGGCGAAGGGAGTATGGGAGCTCAGAGTGCAGACAGTGATTGAGTGCAGCTTCGGGGACTGGAGGCAGCTTCACTATGGGATGAGTGGGATTTTCCAGCACCCAAGTGAGGGACGGATCTTGCCGTCAGAAGTATGTGTAAAGACCTGGGGTTCTGATTGTACCTAGTTACTCTGGGGAATTCTAAGTAATAGTATAAAAAGTTCAGTCAGATATTTTAAGAAGACATGTAATGAAAAATGTGGCTAGGATTGTCTGTTCAGGCTAGAGAGAATGGATACCATGCTCAGAACTGTGGGCTTTATAAAAATTATATGGTTGACATTTATTCCAGGAGGTGAGTGAAGTGATCGATCTGACCTGTGCTTTAGAAAGGTGATCATGGGGAAAGTACACAAATATAGCAGCAGGGCTAGATTGGAGGCAGGGGCTTACATGGTTGTCCTTGGTATGTGAGATGGGGAGGGTCTGAACTCTGAAGAACCATTGTGTGGTAGATATGGAAGTTACTGCGTGGTGAAGACCAACTGACTAATATACCAACTGGGTATTTGTAGTGGAGGGCTGTAGAAATGAAATGCTTTCTCACTATGACGTGAGGATAGAGGAACAGCTGTTCTACAGTAGAGGAATATCTAAGTAGATTCAAAGACAAATGCAAACTGAAGAAAAATGTAAACAAAGCCATAGATAACAACAAAAGGTGGGATCAGATGAGTTCAAAGGACAGTGCTGTCCAATAGAAGCACATGTATTTTTACATTATCTAGTAGCTATTAATATAAGTAAAAAGCAGATGAAATTAATTTTGAAAATATAGTTTAACCTAAAATGTTATCATTTCACTATGTAATCAAGATAACAAATTCTTAATATTTTATATTTTTTTCAATACTAATTGTTGGAAATCCAGTGTGTACTTATTTGCACTCACAGCAGATCCCAAGTTAGACTAACTACACTTGAAATGCTCAATAGCTTATGTGCCTAAATACTGTCCCCATAGGAAAGTGAAGGTTTAAGAAGATTTTTCCTTAGGTCATCGGCAGTTTAAACATATTAACAGTGCTGGAGGCAGGGACTTTAATGTGTAATCAGAGTCCTGTGTGAGAACCAGTAATTTCTAATTAATAATTAATATAGTAGAATAATATTTAACTTAAGAGAAGACCCTTCACAGGTTCTTGGGTGAATGGGAGAAATTTCCAGCATTAACCTAGTTACTTTTAGTATCTAGTTGTAGGAACTATTCCTGGATTCAAATATTTTAAAACCAGCAGTACATTTTTTGGGGGGAAATGTAACTTAAAATAGTATAATGAGAAAACAAGTAAGTGGCCACTTCGAGGGATATAACATCATAAATTTCAGTTTGTTCCATTATCTTTAAGAACATGTACCCAACTTTATTAACTTAGTTGTATGAAACAACTTCTAGATTATTTTAGTTTCCACTGAGAATGCACCCCATCTCCACATCCCCACCAGCAAGTCATTGGAATAAAAGAATAATAAAAAGTAGCACTTGAAAGAATTCTGGGATGCAGCTGAGGAGGGCACAGCGGAGCCACACTCCAGTCTGGGCCACTTGACCTTCTACTCCAGGGAGATGGAAGGCATGAACAGAATTCCTTACGGTGGACTTCTTTTTACCGAGCTTTGAAAATCTCAAGGAGGTAGTTCACTCCATGAACATAAGCTGAATGTCTTTATTGAACCCTTGTTGCTTTGAAAGTATGTGTATTTAATAACAAATAGTAGTTATGGTGGGGAGTCAGAGACATGGAAACTGCCATACAGAGGTAACTCAGTGGGGGCTTGAAAAGTGAATCTCAAGCCTCATAAATTTTCTCTCCTCAAATGCTGAGCCTAAAGGAATAAATAGAGATTCCATAATTAGTCTACAAATTGTGTATTCTAAATCTCTTGGGTAATTATCACAACTAAAAATTACACATTACAGTAATCACAACTAGCAAATTACCTGGAATTGCTTGCTCAGTGAATATCTTCAGTAACCAAAATTTGTACATGAAATGACTATGCATGAGTGTTATTTATAATGAAGTGCTTGCTAGCATTGGCTGATGTGAAGACTTGGCTGATTTCTCTACTTTTCATTAATACCACGGATTTAAATGTAACTTGCCTCAGTATCTAAACCAATGAGTTGTCCTATTTTTAGAATAAAGCAGTTAAATTGGTGACATCAAATGCTATATTTGTTGTTCAGTCACTGATTCGTGTCAGACTCTTTGCGACCCCATGGAATGCAGCTTGCCAGGCTTCCCTCTCCTTCACTAAAATATATACATGCTGCTGCTGCTAAGTTGCTTCAGTCGTGTCCGACTCTGTGCGACCCCATAAGACGGCAGCCCACCAGGCTCCCCCGTCCCTGGGATTCTCCAGGCAAGACCACTGGAGTGGGTTGCCGTTTCCTTCTCCAATACATGAAAGTGATAAGTGAAAGTGAAGTTGCTTCAGTCGTGTCCAACTCTTCGCAACCCCATAAGACGGCAGCCCAGCTCCTCCGTCCATGGGATTTTCCAGGAAAGAGGACTGGAGTGGCTGTGCCACTGCCTAGACCTTTATGAATTCCAAGAAAATATTAACTTCTTTCATATGTTAATATTTGCTAGCTTCATTAATTTTTTTCCGTTATTAAAAGCAAATTTTACTGCCTTCTAAGTGTTTTAGGGAACAATTAATTTAATGGTAGAATCCACTGATACTGTAATGTGTCCGAGCTGCTTTATCTGGGCCGGTTTCTTCCTGGAGTGTGACCAAAGGTATATCTAGATGGAGCCAGCTAACCATCTCCCTCTTCTTCCCTCTTTCTGGCCTTCCCTCCCCACACGGAGGGACACATGATTGATTTTTATTTGTAGACCCTGTTGAGATTTGAACATTTTTATCATCTTTCCATCCTGGTTGTGAATTGCTTGGAAATTCTGTGGTACTTGCCCTGCTGACAGACATTGACCCAGAGGGATGGGATGGGGAGGGAGGTGGATGGGGGGTCCAGGAAGGGGAACACATGTAAACCTATGGCTGATTCATGTCAATGTATGGCAAAAACTATTACAATATTGTAAAGTAATTAGCCCCCAACTAAAATAAATAAATTTATTAAAAAAATAAATAAATAAAAATAAAAAATAAAAAGATGAAAAAAAAAAAGAAATAAATAAGTAAAATCTGGGACTTTAAAAGTTTGGTAATTGGCACCTGCACATAATAAAATTTTCACTTAAGTTTTTAGTTGACAGCTCTGAAGAGCACTGGTTCCTAATCTGGTAGAGACCTATGAAATTTTTTTTTTTCCAAAAAGATGGATGTAAGTTCCTGAACAATTTTGCATAAGGCCAAGGAGGGATTAGGGAGACTCAAGCAAACTGGGAACTATTTCTGCTGGAGAGGATTGGATGTAAGAAGGAAACAGAACCATTGAGGTAACTGCAAGTTGTGTGTGTGTGTGTAGGATTCCAGTCTAATGTGGGTGGGTGTGGGGGATTGAATATAAGAAGGAATCAGAACCATTGAGGTAACTGCAAGTCGTGTGTGTGTGTGTGTGTGTGTGTGTGTGTGCACGTGCAGGATTCCAGTCTGACGTGAGTGGGTATGGTGGTTTCTCCACGTGTGTGGTGTGTGTGTGTGTGTGTGTGCACACGCAGGAATCCAGTATAATGTGGGCGTCTGTGGGTGTGAGTTTCTCCTTGAAGTGTTGTAGATTTATATCACCAGTGGCTTGCTTACAGAATTACCTTGAAAATTATTAGCATGATTCAGCCAGTTATTTTTGGCAGATTGCTATTTTTCATCATCTCTGATTCAGGTGTGTATATTTCCCTTTATGTATATGAAGAAATCTGTTTCTGTTCCCTTTTACAACCCAGACAACCTCCTCATCTTACCCCATACATTCCTGGCATCTTTCAGGATTCTGTCCTGGGCTACAGCTTTAAGGTGTCCTGTGACAAAGGTGGAGTCCTGAGCTTTTCACCACTATGAAACATGTTCTTGTGTAAACGGGATTCTTCATTCTTAGCTTTAGGTATTTCAACAAATTGTTGTTGTTGTTAGCACTAGGTTAGCTTAGAGTTGTACCTTGCCATGCCCAGACAACAACCACACAGTTCAAGTTCCGCAGTGGGCCAGGGCCAGCCTGTTTTAGGAAGTCCCCTGGTGTTCACTGTACCACACAAAGGGGAGGAAGACCATTGGCATGTAAATGAATTCAGTGATGTGGTTAAGCACAACAAAGTTCTTTATTAAATGAAAATTTAAGTTGTTCAGACCTGTCTTACTGTTTAATATATACTTAAAAGGCTAAATGACTAATTTGACTAGTCATTTTTTAGAGGATGACTCATTTTTAACCTGTGAGTTCATTATCCTTTAAGTAGCCAAACATATTTTAAATTGTCTATAATACATTGAAGTATTAAAAATATGATATGCTTTCTCATTAAAAATACTATCTTTTTCCACTTTTATAAGCATGGTATTTAACAATGATTAAGTATCATTTAGTCTCCTATACCTGGGCTTTGAAAGCTATTAAAGTTATAGACCATTTATGCATTAATAATGGCTGCTACTTCTTTTTATGTTATTTTCCTGGGTGTTTTAAAGATTACTTTTATTAACCCAATATTTATAACCCAATATTTAAGCGCCAAAGAAAGGGTAAATCCTCTCTAAAAATTAGCTTTCAACCTGCTCAAATCATGAGTGATTAAAAATTTTTTTTTCATGAAAATGCGTTAGTCACACATTCAAGAAGTCTAAAGTGTTTTAAATCTCTTCCTGGGTTTTTTTTTTTTTTTTTTTAAACATGCTGAAGTAACATTCTCTCCCTCTCTGTCTCTCTCTTAAGTACTTGAATAAGCCAAATGGGTCAATGTTATTTTCTCATAAAGTGTGCATTTGACTATCTTTCACAATTTTGGGGCTTATTTACTAAATTTGACTTGTGCAGTAGTTTTCTAAAGCCCAAATTATGTCTTTACACTTGCTCTTTTTGCTTCTTTGCCAATATGATATAATTGTAATTTCCAGTTTCCCAGTAAGTCAGATCATATCAGGGATTTCTTTCAGAATTATCCATGGATGTCCAAAGGATGTTACTTGGTTTATAGTTTCAGGTTGGGGTTCATGGTTTTATGTATATTTTGTTTTTCTAGAAATTTGTATGTAATTTGAAGTTTTTATCAACATACCTGTTACCACCAGATAAGAGCTTGCCATTGAAAGAATTCTAAAGTTGATTGCTCTATAAATTGAACATGTGAGTTGTGACAGTGTTTCCCATCCACAGTGACCCATTAGAATCACCTGGAGAGCTTTCAAAGTGGCGCTAGTACCTGATCTGCTCTGAGACTCCGATTGGCCTGGCCTGGAGCGGGCCCTGGTGAAGATCGGCTCTAGAACTCCTCAGCTGACTCTGATGAGCAGCTCACCTTGGGAACCACTGAGTGATAGAGGGCACCTCCAGATCCTCCTCCTCATTTTTCAACCTTGGCTGAACATTGATGTCATTTGGGGCACTCTCAGCAACTCTGCTCTGTGGGTTCCACTCCCAGAAATTTTGATTGAATTGTTCTAGCATGTTGCCCAAGGCATGTGCTTTTATGAAAGAGCCAGGTGGTTGTAACACAAAGGCCTTTTGAGAACTGCTGGTCACCAGCTCCTTTTTTTTTTTTTTTTCCCAGAAGAGGAATCTGAGGCTCAAACCAAAGAGATTAAATATCTTGTCCAGGATCCACTGAACAGAACCAGAATTCTCATTTTTAGACTGGGAGTCAAATGTTTTTACCATTACATACGATATTTTTATAGAAGTGTAGGTTCTGGTATGTCAGAAGGACCCACAAAATTATGTTCCTTGGCTACTTACTCCAGAAAACAACAATATTTTCTCTATTTTAACACTAGAATTGTGGAAGTTCATAGCCGAGATTCAGTCACAACCTCAGTTATAACATAAGAGAAATTAAGAGCTAAGAATTAGACACATTCATGTTTTCTAGTACTTGTGCTAGAGAAGGCAGTGGCAACCCACTCCAGTACTCTTGCTTGGGAAATTCCATGGACAGAGGAGGCTAGTAGGCTGCATTCCATGGGGTCGCACAGAGTCGGACACGACTGAAGCGACTTAGCAGCAGCAGCAGCACTTGTGCACATTATCTGAAAGGAAATTAGGCAAAGAGATAATCCAACTGAAAATCAGTTAGGCCACATTAACCCCATATCATCATTGCTGTAGCAGGAGTTATAGATGATTGTGTTTATAAAATAAAATGAGTAGTTCTTTAGGAGAGTCTATGCAGTTAGAGTTACAACTGTAATATACATTACAAAGTGTACTGTATCAGTAACATTAGTAGCAAAGGTTGAGATTGGAGCAGCTATTAGAAATATAATTTTCTGTATGTCACAAAAGGGGAAAGAAATATTGACAGAATATAGGCTAACTGTGCAGTCTCTTATTTGAGAAACAAATATATATTTGATATTCTTAGGGCAGAGGGATAGTGTTAAGTTGGCTGTTATTCTTCAACCCATGTCTAATTACCTCGCAAACACACCAAAAAGCCTTTCTCTCGGTGCACCTGTAGCCCCCATAACACCTGTACCTTCCTTTACTTACTAGTTTTCCTTTAGTCTGTAGCCTAGTGCAAAGCCTATGCACGAAGTATTTAAGAAGTATTTGTTGAATGAATCTTGAGACTATAAACTCTTAAGGGCTGTGTTTGGCAAAATGTGATCTGCTGATCTGCAGAATTTGCAGCAACTCTTGGGAAACCTGCTGGAAAGGCAGATGTTCAGTCTCTACCACAGAGTCACTGAATGAGAGACTCTGAAGTGGGGTTCAGTCATCAGTGGTTTAAGAAACCTTCAGATATTCTGAAGTTCCCTGTTATGTGGTAAGGATTACCACACCTTTTTGTATTCTTGGTAGGATCTAGAATAAAGAATAAGATCATAGTATTTATAAAGCAGTCAGGTACTATGTTGGATGCTTGACAGGTATTATTAGGGTGTTTAGTACTTAGTATCTCTATCAGTTGGCTTTTGCTGCATAGAGAACCTAGTAGCTTAAGAGAACAATGACTATTTCTCATGACTTGCAGGCTTGGCTGGGTGGTTCCTATGTTGTGGGCTACTCAGCTGAGGCTGCATGGCTTAAGATGGCTTCATTTTGTGTGTTTGGGACCTCAGCGGGGTGGCTGGAGCTTTTCTTCACATGTCGTTTGGGATAGCCTGGGCATGATCAGGTGATTGCATAATGGTTCCCAGCAGCAGGAAAAGGGACCCACCAATTCACAGGAACTTCTAGGCCTGTTGCATTTACTAATGGCTGATTGGCCTAAGCAAGGCACATGACAAAGCCTTGATTAAAGGGGTGGAGCAAAAGATTCACCTTTTGTGGAAGAAGTGGGTAGATCGCAAAGGTACCTGCATATAGGGATGAGGAATCTGTAGCTGCTTTGTAACTTAATCGGTAAGTATTTGTTGATTTGTTTGTTCTCCATAGAATATTAATGGTCTAAAGGTGCAAGATAAATATCCTTGAAAACAAAAGGATGTTTTAAAAGAATTATCTTTGTGATTATTTGTTAACATCTTGGACTTCCCTCATGGCTCAGCTGGTAAAGAATCTGCCTGCAATGCAGGAGACCTGGGTTCAATCCCTGGGTTGGAAAGATCTGCTGGAGAAGGAAATGGCAACACACTCCAGTATTCTTGCCTGAAGAATCCCCATGGACAGAGGAGCTTGGCAGGTTGCAGTCCATGGGGTTGCATATCTTGCTCTTTTTTGTAATAGAAAAATTTTATTCCTGCTTTCTGCAGAAATAGTGTCTTTGCAGATACCATTTTTAAAAAATGTGGATCTGTAACAAAAATGGGTATAATAAATGACAGGTTCAAATTCTGAAATATTTCAGTATAGCATACTTCTTGTTTTTCTCTAAAAATATGATTATATGGATGTTTATTTTGGAGTCTTGGCAAAGGTCTTCCTTGGAGTACGTTTATCAGCTATGACAATAGCCTTAAGAATATACATACCTGATCTGAGTTGTTAGTGGGGAGGGGAGTTTGGAATAGACACCAATTAAAGGTATGCAGTAAAATCTCAGTTACTAGGAGGACATTTTTTTATGTGGTGCCACCTCAGACCTCAAAACTGAACATTTAAAAATATATTTGATTCCTGTTTGGATTATACATACCAAGCAAATGTGTCTTAGTTGCTTAGTCGTGTCCAACACTTTGCAACCCCATGGACTGTAGCCCACCAGGCTCCTCTGTTCATGAAATTCTCTAGACAAGAATACTGGAATGGGTTGCCAGGGGATCTTTGCGACCCAGGAATAGAACCCAGGTCTCCTGCATTGCAGACAGATTCTTTACTGCTTGAGCCACCAGGGAATACATACTCATTATAGAAAATTCGGTAATATGAGTATACACAAAACAATAAAATTAAATCACATGTATGTAATCTTATCACCCAGAGATAACAGAGGACAAATTTTATCTGTGATCAAATGCTGAAATACATTTTATTTTTTGATTATTCAAGTCTTTTAATCGTGGATGGGACTAGTCTGAATATGTAAGATACTAACGCTTCACAATGCAACTATTGATTTATTTCACAAATGTGTACTAATATGCCTATTTTATGTAGTTAATAAAAATGTAAAGACTGCCACGAGGTAGCATTATCATACTTAAATGTTCTTTTTTATAACTTCTACAGTAAATCCTTGTTTATTTTTCCCTACCTTCTATTTGGCTTAATTTATTTTGTTAATTGCTTTTTGGTGTTTTCCTTTTTAAAAATTTTATCAGATGCAGTGACTTCTTTCTTTGTTTTTCCTCATTATTTTTCATGTGTTATTTTCTCCCACTGCTGTTTTTCTTTCCTAGTTTTCCATCTTTATTCAGTTCAGTTGCTCAGTCGTGTCCAACTCTTTGCGACCCCATGGACTGCAGCACGCCAGGCCTCCCTGTCCATCCCCAACTCCTGGAGTTTACTCAGACTCATATCCATTGAGTTGGATGATGCCATCCAGCCATCTCATTCTCTGTCATCCCCTTCTCCTCCTGCCTTCAATCTTTCCCAGCATCAGGGTCTTTTCCAATGAGTCAGTTCTTTGCATCTGGTGGCCAAACTTGGAGTTTCAGCTTCAGCATCAGTCCTTCCAGTGAATATTCAGGATTGATTTCCTTTAGGGGGTGGACTGATTGGATCTCCTTGCTGTCCAAGAAACTCGCAAGAGTCTTCTCCAACACCATAGTTCAAAAGCATCAATTCTTTGGCTCTCAGCTTTCTTTATACTCCAACTCTCTCATCCATTAATGACTACTGGAAAAAACATAGCTTTGACTAGATGGACCTTTGCTGGTAAAGTAATGTGTCTGCTTTTTAATATGCTGTCTGCTGCTGCTGCTAAGTTGCTGCAATCATGTCCGACTCTGTGCAACCCCATAGACGGCAGCCCACCAGGCTCCTCTGTCCCTGGGATTCTCCAGGCAAGAACACTGGAGTAGGTTGCCATTTCCTTCTCCAGTGCATGAAAATGATAAGTGAAAGTGAAATCACTCAGTTGTGTCTGACTCTTAGCGACCCCATGGACTGCAGCCTACCAGGCTCCTCCGGCCATGATATTCTCCAGGCAAGAGTACTGGAGTGGGTTGCCATTGCCTTCTCCGTAATGTGCTGTCTAGGTTGGTCATAACTTTTCTTCCAAGGAGCAAGTGTCTTTTAATTTCATGACTGCAGTCACCATCTGCAGTGATTTTGGAGCCCTCCAAAATAAAGTCTGTCACTGTTTCCACTGTTTCCCCATCTATTTGTCATGAAGTGATGAGACCGGATGCCATGATCTTTAGTTTTCTGAATGTTGAGTTTTAAGCCAACTTTTTCACTCTCCTCTTTCACTTTCATCAAGAGGCTCTTTAGTTCTTCTTTGGTTTCTGCCGTAAGGGTGGTATCATCTGCATATCTGAGGTTATTGATATTTCTCCTGGCAATCTTAATGCCAGCTTGTGCTTTATCCAGTCCAGCATTTCTCATGATATACTCTGCATATAAGTTAAATAAGCAGGGTGACAATATATAGCCTTTCCTGATTTGGAACCATCTGTTGTTCCATGTCCAGTTCTAACTGTTGCTTCTTGACCTGCATACAGATTTGTCAAGAGGCAGGTGAAGTGGTCTGGTATTCCCATGTCTTGAAGAATTTTCCACAGTTTGTTGTGATCCACACAGTCAAAGACTTTGGCATAGTCAATAAAGCAGAAGTAGATGTTTTTCTGGAACTGTCTTGCCTTGTCAATGATCCAGTGTATGTTGGCAATTTTATCTCTGGTTCCTCTGCCTTTTCTAAATCCAGTTGAACATCTTGAAGTTCACAGTTCACATACTATTGAAGCCTGGCTTGAAAAATTTTGAGCATTACTTTGCATATTTTGCAGCAGTTTGAGCATTCTTTCGCATTGCCTTTCTTTGGGATTGGAATGAAAACTGACCTTTTCCAGTCCTGTGGCCACTGCTGAGTTTTCCAAATGTGCTGGCATATCGAGCGCAGCATTTTCACAGCATCATCTTTTAAGATTTGAAATAGCTCAACTGGAATTCTGTCACCTCCACTAGCTTTGTTCGTAGTGATGCTTTCTAAGGCCCACTTGACTTCACATTCCAGGATGTCTGGCTCTAGGTGAGTGATCACACCATCATAGTTATCTGGGTCATGAAGATCTTTTTTGTATAGTTCTTCTGTGTATTCTTGCCACCTCTTCTTAATATCCTCTGCTTCTGTAGGTCCATACCATTTCTGTCCTTTATTGTGCCCATCTTTGCATGAAAAGTTCCCTTGGTATCTCTAATTTTCTTGAAGAGATGTCTAGTCTTTTCCATCCTGTTGTTTTTCTCTATTTCTTTGCACTGATCATTGAGGAAGGCTTTCTTTAAACTCTCCAGCAGAACAAGACTCATCTTTATTACTCTGGTCATTTTTATACATTTCATTTTTCCATCTAGACATCTTCTTTTTTATGTCTTGACAGATGATCAACAAATTATCACCCTGCATAACTTATTTTATCTTTCCCCATACATAGATATATGTATGTGTGTGCATCTTTCTATATATATATTCAGATACTGGGTGTTTCCTGGCTACTTAGCCCTACCACTATGTGGTATTCTGAGGAGTCCAACCTAATCAGTTTTTGGATTTTTTGTAATGCCCTACCATCCCCCAAATAAAATGAAACCAAATCATAAATGCCTCCTTAAATTCCTGACCTTCCTATATGCACACATTCACTAACAGTTAAGAGGTTTTGGCATCAAGGATGCAGCTTTTTGTTTGAAACCTTGTATGTTTGCATAAACTCATGTCACTCAGAGTAAGCAGTAAGGGGGAGGAAAGGGTAGTTCTTGGGTTTTAAAAGAGGAAGTTTCCTTCCTTGCCCCTAATCTCAGTCTCAAGCATCTGTTTCTGACTACAGATGAGGAAACACACACACACTTAAATCCCCATTCAGCCTGTTCTTAACTCCCAAACAGTTTGATTTGTGAATACATTTCTATTTTTATTGTCGTCTGTAGGGTCAGATATTTGGTTAATGACTTGTAACAGGAGATCTGAAAGTTTTACCTAACGCCTTTATTTCTCTGAGTGTTTGTAATGTAACAGGCCAACATTTCAAATCTCTGGATAGGGTTAAATTTAATTATCCTTTTAATGAAACTGAAGGAAAGAACTCCATGTGTTTCTGTCTTGTTTTAGAGAGGACAAAAACCAGACACATTTAATTCATCTGAAGGCATTTTATTTTTAATTTTTTAATGTATTTTAACTTTTGCATAGGTATTACATTCACAGGAACAGGCTTCAAATGGTGCTATGGAATATCTGTGTGTTTTTAAAACTACTTAAAGTTTTTTTTTTTAACTAGCTCTTTATACTTCTTTGTGCAATATAACTAGTCTAAATTAGCATTTTTGAAAAGGAAATGTTTTATAATTTCCTGGGATTACTCTGGAGGTTAGCTTGTATCTTGCATGCATGCATGCTAAATCGTTTCAGTCATGTCCAACTCTTTGCGACCCTTATGGACTGTAGTCCGCCAGGCTCCTCTGTCCATGGGATTCTCCAGGCAAGAATACTGCATTGGGTTGCCATGCCCTACTCCTAGGGATCTTCCTGACCCAGCGATTGAACCTGCGTCTGTTAAGTCTCCTGTGATGGCAAATGGATTCTTTACCAATAGCACCACTTAGGAAACCCAGCTTGTATCTTACAAGAACTAAATGTGTGCCTACTTCTTACAATGGGTCTCGCCTTTAACTTTGGAGTGACCAGAATGAAGTAGTCTGGATCTACTTTACATCTGGCACCTGAGTGCAGCTCAGTAATTAGCCCTTGCTGTGCTTTTTCCATTGCAGTGGCTGCAACCAGGGTAACTGCCTTGCTGAAGCTTCTGTAGGTTAATGAAAAGGAAAAGGCTTCCACTTACCATTATCTTTTTCTGCTTCAATGTACAGTGTTAGGGGATGCCTGAGGAAGGATTCATACCAAGAAAATCCTGTTGTTCTCATATCTGAATTTATAAATTAGAAACTTAAATTAGGCCTGAGTTTACCTACATTGTTTTCCATATTTATATTAGAAAATATAAAAGCACTTTATGGGAAAATGGAATTTTTATTGAAATCTTGGGTTTATTATGAAATTGACTGGGTCTTTCTGTGGAAGTTAGATTTATCATAAACAAACAGACAAAAGTATTACGACATCCATGATGGCAGGTTGAAAAAATGATGAGACAGCTTTCTTTCTGATATTAGCTTCAATTTATGGACTCTGGCGATTCACACTTTGCCTTAGGGTTGTTAAAATATAACCTGAGGCATACCAAAAATTTCGAGAGTTAATTTGGGCAAAATCAATCCAAATCTGTCGTCATCCAGTGTAGCAGAAAGAAAGGAGCTCTGAGAAGCTGTTAAAGAAGCAAGGACTTCTACAGGCAGACAGGAGCAGGAACAAGCAAGTCATACTAGGCAGAAAAAGTGGGTTGATTGTTGTTGCAAGGTTACTTTCCTTTAGGGGATGGCAGAGGTCTCTCTGGCAGATGACCTTGCTAGTGCTGATCAGGAGATTCTTGATTGACTGGTTTAAGATTCTATTTCTAGGTGAGCCAAACCTGTAATTTTGATGTTGGTGACGTGGGATTTAGCGTAAGCAACTCCACTTTGGGCCTGTTGTCTTGTTTTTAATAGGGGGTAAGCTTGGACTGGAAAGTAGCCTGTGGGGAGATTAATCTCTTGTGGTTATAAACTTAAATTTCAAGGAGTAAATATGAAGAGGAGAGGAAAAATCTCTTTCTCTTTTACCCAGAAAGTGGGGGGAAATAAAAAATATATATATATTTTACATACACATTCAGCATGTCTGTTCACATATTTATGGATATTTATGTCCGATAGTTGTTAATATAATCTGAATAAGTAAATACTGAGAAGTGAAATCTCATGGTAGAGACTTTTGAGCCTTGATTCCTTTGGCTCCACATTATGCTCGAGAGTCATCCTTCCTACACATGTTGTTGCCGTTTGTTCATTTTCATTACTGTTTAGTGTTCCATTTTATGACTATTCCACACTTTATCCCTTCTGCTATTAATGGTCATTTGACTAGTTTTGGCTTGAGTAATAGTGCTGTGAAGGTTCTAGAACATGTCTTTTGGTGTACATATGCTTTTATTTCTGGCTGATATACATATCAAAGAGTGAAATTTCAGATTCATAGGTTATACATGTATTGCGTCTTAGTAGAATATACGTATATATTTTTAACATGTTTTAATACATTTGTATGGTATCTGTTATCAACTTTTTTCATCATTTAAAAATGAGTTGTGGCTGATTAATTGGTTAGCTCACAAAGTATTGCCTATTTGTATTGAGGGCAAAACATATGTATGGTTTCAATATAAGTAGGAGTTCAAAGATTCAATTCTAGCCCCTAATTGGTCTGTGACATTTGACCTGTCATCACCTATTCAAGTTACAGTTCCATTTCTCTAAATGAGAAGGCAGAGATAATTATATGATTTCTAAGTTGCCTTCATCTCTGCATATCTGTGATGATTTTGAAATGTCTTAAAACAATGTTACATAGGTGTGCTTTTGTGATAACTGCTAACTCAGGTGGAAGAAAACTACTTAGTAAGATTAATATTTGATCAGATATTTTAAAAAATTAAATTAATAATTAAAGTTTTCATTTTTAATTAAATTTAAACTTTTCATTGAATTAAAATTGATTGAAACTATTAATTTTCACAACAGGTAGTACTGGGATATGCAGAACTCTGTTTGGGTTTTTTAGTACACAACATGGAGAAGACAATGGCACCCCACTCCAGTACTCTTGCCTGGAAAATCCCATGGACGGAGGAGCCTGGTAGGCTACAGTCCATGGGGTCGCTAAGAGTCGGATACGACTGAGCGACTTCACTTTCACTTTTCCCTTTCATGCACTGGAGAAGGAAATGGCAACCCACTCCAGTATTCTTGCCTGGAGAATCCCAGGGACTGTGGAGCCTGGTGGGCTGCCGTCTATGGGGTCGCACAGAGTCGGATACGACTGAAGCGACTTAGCAGCAGCAGCAGCAGTACACAACAATGATTTTTAGTGATAGTCTAACTCACATAAAACCCATATAAAGGAAAAAAAATCATTAACATTGTAACAGTTGTCATGAAGTTAACAGAAAATACCTGAGATTAACTTATGGCACTAAATTTTACCCTCCAAATAATTTGATAATCTGGAACTTCATGTCCATAGAATCTTTGTATTTTGTGTTAAACTTTCATTTGAATCCAGTGAATTAAATAAGAATGGTTTCTTCGGTTTTAGTTTTAGTGTTGGCTTTGTATATTGTAATAGTCCATTCTTTTTCCTCAAGTCCTTTTCCCATGTATAATTTGTATTTGCAAGTCATTTCTAGAATAGGAAAAAATGAACTAATATTTCATAAGTGAATCGTAACTACTTAGAGCAGTCCATATTTAATTCATTTTTGTGAGAAGTTTCTTTTTCACTTTTGTTTCGTTTCTTTTTCAAAGCTTGTAGTGTGTGTCCCTAGCTCAGTTCTTCATCTGTGATTAGAGGTATATGCAAGTACCTCAGGCTGAAACCTCTACACTCTGCATGATTGGACTGCTCCTGATGGGTTCCACTTATCTGTGGCCTGGAATTGGAAGTTATAGTAAGCATTTTAGTGAGTCTTTCAAAGGAAGTTAAATTTATCCATTTAAAAGGAATAATTCTTTATGTTCTGAAATTATGTCCCTCTTTTTCTTGTGATGCGAAGGTATTTCATGTCAAAAGTTGATAATTTTGGTATTAATACTCTTTTGGTGAAATAGGAGTCCTAGGTTAGTTTTCTCTATTTTTGTTTAAAGTTAAGTGTTGTTAAACATTTCAAGAAAAATTTTTTTCTTAAATAAAGGTGTCTGGGAACCAGTTGTTTATAAAACACTTTCCTCCATCAACCTTTTTATATTGAAAAGGGTAGCCTCTATGCATCAGCTTTTCAGAGCCCCTTTGTTACCTTTATCTTTCATTTATTACTCTAGGTCAACCTTGCAGGGTGCTGCAAGCTCTCATGCTCTGCCCAGAGTCTGTCTCTGCCTTTCGCTTTCCTCCTCCCAGGTGCCAGAATGGAGCAGCATCACCCAGGCTGCTCAGCTGCTCCTTTCAAACCCCAGCACTCCTGGCCTTGTTCCAGCCTCTGGTGTTGCATTCATCACTCCACCACAGGCAGAGCCAAGATCTTTCTCTCCCTGATTAGAGGTTCTCATGATAAAATTAGTCAGCCGGGCTTGATTGACGTTTTCCAAGGATATTTCTTCTGGTGGGTAGGCAGGCAGGCCCTGATTGCTTTTTAATTATTAAGTTACAAGGAGATTTATAGCAGTGGGCAAATTCAGTTCTAGGAGGAAATAGCACCTTAATGGCATTTAAAGAAGGTGTTTTTTGTTTCTCAGCTGGCAGATCTTTCTTTTTTTTCCAGTCTTGCTATTCTTAAGGAGGTAGAACCAAACATAGCAGATGAAATCCTTGCATTTAGGGATCTCAAAGGGTAATAATGATAGAGGAAGATGATTGAAGGGAGAATAATTTGCTCCTTTCTCACATTAGGCATAGATGAGCCACACTTACACTGAACTAGTGATATGTGTGGTTGTCTTCTATTTCCTGTAGTAGGAGGAAGCAAGCCTGCTCCCTGACCTTTGACAATGTGTTAACCAATCAGAAGAACTTAGTTCTTCTTCCAGGGTAGAGATGTGGGGGCTGAGCTGGGGTGTGGTGATGAGGTTCTTATCAGTCTGATGTTGGTATTTACAAATGGGAAAAGTACAGGCTGTCCTAGGTTGGAGCCATCAAGGATTAGGGATGAGTTCTTCAGGGTTATTGAGCAAGAGGGATGAGAAATGAGAGTCCCATCAGCAGTTAACCTTGTTGAGGTCTGTCCTGGAAGAGAAACTAAATCACTCTAAAACAAGGATGTTCCAGCTCAGTAACGATGACTGTGACTCCCAGCATGTTGGCAACATCACGGGAAGGACTGACGGATAATACGTGATAAGGGACAACAGAGTGGAATCTTTTACACGGATCTTTGAAAAAATACTTGGACCTCAAGGCTGCTTCAGATGCAGTTTTATAGAGAGGCCTTCCCTGATGGCTCAGTGGGTAAAGAATCTGCCTGCATCGCAGGAGACATAGGAGATGCCGGTTCTATCCTTGGGTGGGGAAGATCCCTTGGAGGAGGACACGCAACCCATTCCAGTATTCTTGCCTGGAGAATCCCATGGACTGAGGAACCTGGGGGGCAGTAGTCCATAGGGTCACAAAGAATAGGACATGACTGAGCACAGCAGTTTGGGGCCTCTAGTGCTACTGCAGAAAAATACTTAAATACTTTACATAGAGGCACCACAGTGAAAAATATCCTTTGAGGTTCCTGCTAACAAAGTGCTTTTCAGATATTAAACATGCGTATGAATCACCTGAGGGGCTCATCAAAGTGCAAATTCTGAGTCAGCAGTTTTGGGGTGGGGCCTGAAGGTTTGCATTTTTGACAAGTGGTGGAGTGATGTTTAAACTGTGGTCCAAGGTGCGGATTTTGAACGTAATTGTTAGATATTTATTTTTGTTCTTGCCCTGGGGCTTGACTGCCAAACTGAAATCTAAGGCTCACTCTTAATCATTTATTCTTCTTCATATTTAGCCTTTCTTTCCACTTGACTATGAAAAGGCTATTGACGTGAAGAAGATAATACTTTATTTTTCCCGGTGGTATATATACTTTGGGTACTATTGGAAGACCAGAGATTAATAATAGATATTAACAGGATCCAAATTAAATCTACCAACCAACATACTAGGAATTCTTTCTGATCAGAAACCGAATGCTAGGCTGTGCATTGCTATTTTCAGACGTCTCTGTGCAGTACTGTATTCACGTGTGTTGTACCAAACAGATGTCTGAGAAACAGATTTTTGTGACAGATTTTGACACAGGAAATGCAGCAGGCTCCATAAAACTTAATGGAAAAATGTATTGCTTAACTACAGTCCGTTTTTAAAGAACAGATTGCAGTGCTTTTCAGTGGAATCAAATGGGTCTTCTCTTAAGAGCTTTGGCACAGTCTGCATACCCAGAGAATTAACTCTTGAGAATGTCACCTGGTGGGATGGTACTTCAGGGATTATTGATAATGTTGTGTTTGGGGTTTGGAGTTGGTCAGCTCAGAGTTCTACTTTAGATCATGAAAAAAAAGGTTATATTTCTTTACGACACCAAATATTTATCTGGTGAATCATTTCTGGAAGTGAGGGAATTACTGTGGTATTTTGAAATGGGAACACATCTTCTCAGATGTGCATTTGCAGTGTGATCTATGAGTGGGTTTCAAATGGTAATACACCAGGGGCGGAGAGTCTGCCAGAATAGAACATCTGCTTCTAAGACATAGGCTTCTGGAGCATTCCTCTCTGAGAGCTCTTTTCTTTTGCTTGTTTTCTTAATTTGTTAAATCTACATTATGTTTCATTAAGGACACAGGGAAGAAACCCTCAAAATTCAATTACTATCTTACAACAGAGAAATCTTCAATGAAAGCTTTTAAATTTGGCTGAAGATGTGTTCCTCCTTATTAAATTATAGCTTGTGATACATTTTATGGAAAGTGGTTTTGTTTTTCAAACTCCCCTTGGCTGTAGTGGTCCCTGGTGGAGTCATGGTTGGATATGCAGGCCTCTGCATCCTTGAACAGCCTGGGTAGGTGATGGGCTGTGCTGGTTTAATGCACAGGGCTACAGGATGAGGTGATATCTACAGTGTGGTCTTGCTGCCCTAGCCATCTCCTTCCTGAATACAGCTCACTTTTGACCCTGCAGTGTATCACATTGCGAGGCCAGTCTACACCCACATACTTTGGTGTACCAACCTTGCTGCTTTTATCTGGCATGTTCTCTTGCTTTTTTCCTGCCTCTGAACCCTTTTAAAGAGGGCCAGAGTTGAGTACATTCTCCTGTGGGCTCCTGTGTTGGCTGAAGAACCTTGAATGTATTATACTTTGTTTGTACAATTACACTGTATTGTCACTGTAAATTTTTGTATCTGATTATAAACTCCTGGAGGGCAGGGGTATAGCTGGTTTTCATCTTATTAATCCATTGCCTAGTGTAGTGGCAGATTATTACAGAGGCTCAAAAATATAATACTAAATGAAAAAGCTTTATTTTAAAGTCATTGGAATTTCATATATGTAGATCTCAGTTTCTGTGCATATAATATCATTCTGAAAAATGGGGAGGACTTACTTTTGTGCCACTAAGGTAGACTTTTCAAGAAATAGCATGTTTCATCATAAGTGATATGCCAGAAAATGAAAAGATTAATTGGTGCTGCTTTTACAGCCTAATCTTTGTCGATTATTTGTAGCTTTTCTTTGTCTCTTAGTATTTGATTCCTTAAGAAATACTTGATTAAGCAGGAAATAATTATACAGGAAATAAAATTGTCTTAATGCATGATTCTTCTCTCATCATTCTAATATTTAATTGAAATATTAAAAGTGATTTCTTCAAATATTTGTAGTTTCTTCTTTCTATTAAGCTTTAAATGATAGGTATCACCAGGAGAGGCATAATGATTGATTCTCATGTTTAGTGTATAAATTAAATCTTACAGTTCTTGTGTGCAGTAGTACATCTGTTGAATAACCATTTCATTAAATTTATTTACATGGTACAATGATATGTTCAACAGTATCTTTAAATGTCTTCTCAAGATTATTATATTGATGGTTTAGGTACAGCTGTAAGCCAAAAGAATTATTCTTTAAAAAAAAAATCATTGTGTGTACTTCAGTGTTGATAAGTAAAGGATTATTAATAGTACTTGACTTTTGAACAGAGACCCCAGTGAATAGAACTAGACAAGCCAAAATGCAGAATGACTTCTTATCTAGACATATGTCAAATCTAGTTAATGTTAAGTTGTATTTAGAAAATGTAATTTAAATGGCAGTTCAATTAAAAAACTGCTATACAGTCTATAAACATTTCAGATCTTTGCTTACATTTTATGTACATATAATATTAAGGGGATTCTCTACCTTTGACTGAGCATTTGAGACTTGTAGAAATTAAGTCTGTTGTTGGCATAAATCAGTGGATTAGCCTAATGGTATTTTCACACTTCAGTTTATTGTGTGGTTATCTAAATAAGTATGTTTTGGAAATTAAATTCCTTCTGATCCAGATCTGAATAGGCTAACTTTCCAATTAGTATAGTCCAGATTTCTTCTAAAAATCTCTTTTGGTTAGTTTGTTTTAGTATCAAGGAAAATATAGAAGATGTAGATTTTACAATTTCCAATGTAAAAAATACTTTACGTAGGAATACAGGTTTTAAATAGTGTTTGATTCTTTATCCATAAGTTATGTACTTACATTGACAGAAGAGTGTCCCAACCTTTCAACTGCTACTGTTGATTACAATAATGATAATAATAAATAGTAAGTTGGTAGCAGTAATAATACTAGTAATAATGATGAAAGTTTATCAAATGCTTGCTGTGTGTCAGTTCACTAAGCCAATTATTTACTGCTGTGTATCAAACCACATAAAATTTAATTGCAAGTATTATTTGTTAAGATTTTGTGGTATTGGCTTCTGTTTTATGTGGTATTAGCTGGGGTGTTGGGTTGCCCTCACATGCCTAGCATTTGTTACCCCCTTGCAGCTGGGGACTCACTAGGGCCTTTGCACATGACTGCTTGGGTTTCCTCACAGCATGATCACTAAACCCCAAGATTGTTTTCCAAGATGCAAAGGCAGAAACCACGGATCTCTTAGGGCCCAACCTCAGAATTTACACGGTGTAATTTCTACCACATTCTACTAATCAAAGCAAGGCACAGCCTAGCCCAGGTACGGGGGTGAGGGAAATAGACTCTATGATGGGAAGAGTAGCAAAGAAATTTTGACTATCTGTAATCCACAAATCCTGTAAGTGCTGTTGTAATTCATATTTTAGAGATGAAGGGTTAACTTAGTATGCAAAGTCATTCAGTTACTGAGTGGTTTAAGCTCAAGTTTAGGTTAATTTGACTCTATAGATGGAGCTTTTAACTCTTGTATTGTTTGATCTTCAGGGTGTGGCTAGATTAAATATGTTTGTCTTTCTACTCCAAAGCCACTGTCTAAGGGTGGTTTTATTTATGTGGTGGTTATTCCATTTGCAATCAAGACTAAAATAGCAGAGAGAGTTGATTCATATTATTGATCAGCCATCATGTGGTAAACATAAGTCTCTCTGAGTTAAGATATTTCTAAACTCTTGATTGAGATGAAAGTTAAAATTCTTAGACATGATATTTTAATTTGCTTACTGTTGGCACATTTCCTTATCAAGAACAAATAAATAAAATCAACTTTTAAGCCATGTTTCCCATTGAGCATACTCTGTTCTAGTAGTCTGCATTTTTCATATGGTTTCAATATTCTAGTGTTTCTTCATTAACATGAAGAACAGAGCTTTTAAGTTGCCTTTTATTTATTTATTTTTTTGTTATTTCTGTTGCTTTGTGGTTTAGTTTTGGAAGACAGTGTTATTTAAGTATTTTACTTTGTTGAAAAGGAAAGAAAACATCAGAGATGCCTATTATAGTAATGAACAAAATAAAAATTAAAGCTTCCCAATGTAATTTCAGTTTTCTTTGTTAGATTTTTATATGCTGACTTTAGGATTTCTTCAGTCTCAGACTAAAATATATTGAGAAAAGTCTGTAAACTTAATGGTGTATAACACCTTGTACTTCATATTAATTGTAGGTTGTGAAGTACATTCATAGTTTTTACCTAAAGCCTATGGGCTTTGTGAGCTATCTGGTCACCTCATACCAGCCAAAATAAAAGTGATGACAACTCCATGGAATGTTATGGGGCCTCAAATTATGTACCTATAGTCTTCTCATTTTTATAGAGGACAAAACTTTGGATACAAGACTTTGAAGTAAGAGACAGGCAGTACTGTGTTGAGAGCTTTGTACTCCCATACTGTGCTTTCCTCCACCATATTCCAGTATTTCCTTCATGAGACTTGACATTGGAAGTGCAGAAACCACTTGTCTGCAAGGTCCTATCCCCACCACTGGGAGCAGAATAAGCGAAATGTAGTTTAACTTTGGCCAGTTTAAGAAAATCTTAGACCTTTATTTTAACTTAAAAAATATACCCATTGTTGCTATACTCAGAAAGTATAACAGGTTTTTATTCATCCATTAGAGAAGGAAATGGCAAGCCACTCCAGTATCCTTGCCTGGAGAATCCCGCTGACAGAGGAGGGCTACAGTTAATGGGGTCGCAGAAGCATTGCACACGACTGAGCAACTAAACAACAACAGTGGGTCTGGGGAAATTGTACAGCTAACATCTGTTACAGCTATGTTCTGAGATTATTTCACCTGTTTTTCATTTTGAAAGGAAAAAAAAATCCCAATATAATCAGTCTCACTGCTTAGAAAAGTACAGCATTTCTTTCTGAGACTGTAGATCTAAATTAGCCCCCTTCTCTAGAATCATTATCATATGTCATGTCCGTGCTGGTATGCTGAAGGGAAAAGGTGGACAATTGAATGCTCTGGTCATATGTCACTATACATTTCTTTTATGCTGTTGCATGACAAGGATTATATGTGGTGTGCTAATTTATCTATAATAACTATCAGGCACTCTCTTGCTCCTGAAAATAATTCAACTTGAATGGTGTACTTTTTAGATTATCGTAAAGGTAGGAGATAATGTCACCAGCTAGATTTAAAAATAACGAGACTTAACCAGAATGAGATGATTTCCACATTTAGTTTATCAGTAGCTGTACTCTTGGACCTTTGTATTCCCTGCCTTATATCCTAAAAATGTGAAATTATACTATTGTGCCAGTGGTGAATATTCTGTGGTGAAAGGGCTAATACTTTCTAGAAAATTGGAAGTCAGTGGTCAAGTAAAAGGTTTGAGATGACTACACCAGAGATAGCTTGGACCTGAAAGTCAAGCTTTGCAGCCTGGATGCCAGTGGGGCCTGTCAGAGGACGGGTTGTTGCAGTGGGTATGGAAATCTAGTCACTCTGTCTCCTTCAGGCACCTTGCAGATTTGCCTGAGAAAGTCAGTATAATGGCTTGTAATATTTTTGAAACTAGGAATATTTAAAGAAAAAAATAGAAAAACCATTTATAAACTATCCAGAGATTACTACTGTTTATGTCTTTTACTCTATATTCTATATTTGTTTTCTGTTTGTCTGTATTGTGATACTTAGCTTTTAAATAGTACTTAGTACTGGGCATACTATTTATTGTCTTGCCTTTTTCACGTCACACTTTTTATAGAGCATGTTCATGTGCGTGCACACGTGCACAAACACACACACACTCTGTGTTATCATGTGGTATTCATATCAGATTATATCAAAAATAAATGAGAATTGCTTGGCAAAATAATGTTTATTTTTATATTTGCCTCAACCATTTAAATAAAGATAATTTTAACCCTGGGGAAAAGATGAAACAAATGTCAGGTTTGTAGTTTTCTTGTCAGTAATGCACAAGAGGAGCAGCAGCAAAGAGATGAGCTATCTCTCTGCTCTGTGGTTCATTTGTCTTTCACTTGTTCCGTTTCTGGGGAGCTGGGATGAAGTGGGACGAAGGTATCAAGGAGGAAACTCTCCAGAGCCAAAGGAGGAAGTAACTGTCAGGGAACAGGTAATGTGATGGGAAACTGTGTTTATGCTTCCTCAGAAAGTATGACAAATGTGATCAATTTACTTGAGATTCTGGAAACTTCACATTAATTTCCTTTTGCTTGCTGTTGTTATATTTTGTCATTCACAAAGGAGAAAAAGATGGTGAGAGAAAAGATAGTGAAACTCCCAAAGGTTTTTTTTCTTTTTCTCAGTGCCAAACACTAGATTTTTAATTCTCTCTTACAGCAGCTTTTGGTAAAGTTGATGCCTCACTCTGTACTGTTCTATAAACTGTTTTTATGTACTGCTGCTATCGATCTGTCCATTAGCACTGTTTAGGTCAGGAAATCCTGATGTACTTATTCTTTAAATATTTTCATGGTCATTAACGTTAAAATTTTTGGGTGTCTATTATTTGTAAGAAGCTGTTACAGGTTTAGTAAGACTTTTTCTTCTCCAACAAAGCCCTTTGCTGTGATCGAGGTGAAGTGCAATATGTATATAAAATAACTGTGGTGCTTTTCAGAGAGAACTTTCTGCCATGACAGGTAGTGTGAAGCGGTGGCATTTTATTTAACTTATTGGCTGCACTGGGTATACGTTGCTGTGCGTGCGGTGCATGGGCCTCTCATTGCAGCGCCTTCTCTTGTTGCAGAGCGTGGGCTTCAGGGCACACAGACTTCAGTAGTTCCAGCACGCGGGCTCAGTTGTTGTGGTGTACTGGCTTAGTTGTCCCACAGCATGTGGAATTTTCTCAAACCAGAGATTGAACCCATGTCCTCTGCATTGACAGACGGATTCTTAACCGTTGGACCACCAGGAAAGTCCAAGTGGTGGCATTTAATAGCCTGATAGATGACATCCAGAAAGGGGGATGGGAAAGATACCATGGCCATACTACCTTAACATAAAGCTGGTGCAGATGAAAGTTCATCAAGCTGAGACGTAGGAACTTTGAATCAGTGGGGAGGAAGAGATGGCTTAATCCAAAGTGTGGATCAGAAAGGGCAGGCGGCCATTCAGATGCTCAAGGAGGAAGCAGAGAAGTGGTGTGAAGAATGGTGGAAGGTAGCTTGGTCCCATGGACAGGAGAAATCCCCGAAGAAAATATTATTGTAGGAAAGACTTAAACTGTATTCTAATAGAGTATTCTATTACTCTATCCTACTGAGTAAAAGTAAAAGCTATCCCTGAAATGTGAATGTGACAAAAAATAGAAGTAGTGGTGTAGGGAATATAACAAGTGAAAATAATTAAGAATTTATGTAGAAGCAGTAAGTACTGACTTAATTGATATAATTCAGATTGCTACTTCATTATAATTTTTTATGGTGATCTGGGAAAAGAACAAAAATGAATCTATTAATAGATTTAAAAATTAAATTGTTTTCACGGTCAAGTTTATTTGATGACAAGACTGTTCTTTTATCAGATTACCCCAGGACATAAAAATATAGTTTAAACTTCCAGTGTTTCTTTTTCTTTTGAAAAAGAGCCTAGCCAAAAAAAAAAAACACACAACGAAGTTCTACTAAGATTGCTTCTGGTTGCTTCTATTTGAGTCATTGTCATGACAACTTTCCACATAGTTCACAGAAATTGCATTGTATTTTATCTTAAATAGGAATGCAGGAATAGATATGTGTTTTTCTTTTCCCTCTCACGTAATAGAATGGTCTACATTTTTAAGATTTCTTAAAAAAAAGGTTTCATAGAAAGGTACTTGTTACACTTTAGGTTTAATCAAAAGGAGTCCAGCACTAAAGACAAAAGTGTTTTCTTTTTTGAAGTATAGATATTGTTAACCTTTTAAACCAGATGAAAGTATGAGTGATCATATCATACTGTCATGGTTTCTTATAATAAATTTGTCATATAAAATGATTTGTTGAAATTATCAAAGAGATAATCCTATGTTGGCATAGCTGCAAAGTTAAAATACCTGACATTTAACAAAGATTATATGGGAAGTTTTATTTAATGTATTGAGATAAGGCTTATTGTAGTTCTTTTTTTTCATGCAAACGGTTGTCATAGTTGTAGGAAATTTCAAAATCCACATGAAGGACCCCATTCACCCTTGGAATTATCTTATTCCTTCCTAATTCACCTTTACTGTACTGTTCCTACCCACTGCAGAGCTATATTCTGGTCAGAACTGCATCCATTACCCCCAAAGTTGTAGACTCCTCTGTCTCTCTCACTGATTACTACCTTTATTCTAGTTCTATCTCAGCTTTATTCCCAATACATTGTTCTGTACCTTTGGCAATCTCTTAGCCCCTTAAATTCATTAAAAGTATATAAATACTTGATGAATTCATCAAGAGTATACTACATAGTCTAGTAGACACTTAGGATATGCAGAATAAATGAATGGATTAATCAAATACTCTGTCATTGTTTGCTGTGAAATTATAAGAGACCACCATGACAATTGATGATCCTAATATGAGGAAATTAAAGACTAGGATATTTATACTTTTAAAAAGAGGTGGTAGGTAGAATTAATAATAATAATAATGATTATTGACAGTTACTAGATGCGTTAGGGTCTTGCCTTTATACCTTATATACTCCTCACAACAACTTAGGGAGACAGGCATTTATTTAAAATTTTTAGAGATAAGGAAACTGATTCAAAGAGAGAGATTAAGCAACTTGTTCACAACTACCAGCAGAGTAAGGATATGCACTCAGTATGTATGATTCAAGGCCAGTTTCTTTAATATAGGATAGTTGAAGAATTAGACAGAATATCTTCTCAGTATCTCCCGGGAACTTGTCAAAAGATATTACATTTGAATGTGATGGGAATATTTCATGTTTTAGTTGTGTTTAGGTACGACATTTGTAAATTGTCCATTTAAAACTGTTTATTTCGTAAAGCAAATTCATTTACCCTGAAAGCATCATCTTTATTTTGTGGGATAGTGTTTTGCACTTATTAGACCTATATAGGCAACATGTTTGAGATTATACTGCAAAGATCAAAGGATGCCCAGGGTTCATCCTTCCCAGCCACAATTTCGCGCTTGGTCTCCCTAGCCTTGTTAGTGGTGGATGATTTATCTTTTAATGAAAGGGATAAAACTTTCCTTGGTTACCTATTTTAATGAAGCTTTTGGACTGACATAGTTTGCTAAAATCTTTTAAAGTGAGCAGTTCAGTGAAGTAACCTGAAACAGCTTGAAAAATTACCCTACTGCTCGTGTCTCAGGTTAGAAAGTTTCTGCTCACACTTCTCTTATGACTTGGGGTAGACTCTGGGACTTGGGCTTTTAAGATTGCTTCATATTCCTTGTGAATTGCTGCAGTCACTATGGAAAACACTATGGAGGTTCCTTAAACTAAAAATAGAGTTGCCGTATGATCCAGCAATTCTCCTTCTGGGCATATATCCAGAGAAAACCATAAATCAAAAAGATACATGTACCCCAGTGTTCCTTGCAGCACTATTTAAAATAGCCAAGATATGGAAGCAACCTAAATGTTCATCAACAGATGAATGGATGAAAAAGATCTGGTGTATAGACATAATGGAATACTACTCAGTCATAAAAAAGAATGAAACAATGCCATTTGCAGTAACATGAATGGACCTAGAAATTGTCATATTAAGTGAAGTAAGAAGTAGAAAGACAAATATCATATGATTTCACTTATATGTGCAATCTAAAATATGGCACAAATGAGCTTATTTACCAAAAAAACCCAAACAGACTCACAGACATAGAAAACAAACTTATGATTATCAAAGGAGAAAGGGGGTTGGAGAGGGATAAACTAGGAGTCTGGAATTAGCAGAGACAAACTGCCCTATATAAAACAGATGAACAACACAATCCTACTATATAGCACAGGGAACTAGATTCAGTATCTTGTAATAAACCATAATGGAAAAGACTATGCAAAAGAATATGTATAAATGAATCACTTTGCTATACACACAATATTGTAAATCAACTATACTTCAATTAAAAAAAAAGATTTGCTTCTTATTCCTCTTAGTTGTGTTGAAAACTAAAACATTTAGGCAGTGGAGTGGATAAGATCCAGTTTTATTTCAGACTCTCAGGAGTCATCTTAATAATAGTCTCTGTTCCCAGGATGAGGAAATGGAAGATGAGGCTTACATCAGCCTAGTATCCTTACTTTCTTAGGAATCAAAATGTTCCCAAGGTCAAATACAGTGTGAAGTAACTCCCCAAGCCTGTCTTGGAAGGCACTACCTCAGAAATAGAGTGAATGGAAATTGCTCTTTAACTGGATGTGAGTCTCATTTCTAGGGCCACTGTTTATATCTTCATGTCTTGTTTTTCTCTTCATGTTGAATTTGTTTCATCTTGTAAAGATTGCAAAGCACATGTCCTAGCTTTTAAATGTGAGAATTGAATTGTTAATAGTTTTTGGGTAAAAATGTTGTCTCCTATTTTCCTCTACCAAAGGCGGTACATTCTCAGAAACTTTGGAACTCCCTGGTATGAAGTGTTTTCACTAATTCTGCACCTAAAGCTTTTTATTTCCTCCGTTATTTATGACACAGCTGTTTCTTGGATTGAGAAAATGCAAGGACTACATGCAATGTAATTAAATTGCACTCTGTGTGTGTCTCCTACATTTAGTGGAGGCTACGAATCAAGTCTCTTGATGTATTTTTTATTCATTTTTCAAATTCCTCACCTCATGATGGCGATTGTCTTGGGATGAGGAGCTGGGGCATTGTTCCCACTGTATTGTTATTATCGTCATGTCTTTTTCTCCCCTGTTCTCTCAGTTGCTCAGTCTCATCTGACTCTCTGTGACCCCATGGAATGTAGCTCACCAGGCTCCTCTGTCCATAGTATTTTCCAGGCAAGAATACTGGAGTGGGTTGCAATTTCCTTATACCCTATTATGTGATAAATTTATTAAGGGTAGAATTGTGTCATCCTGCATCAAATCTTGTGTACCTTCAGTATATGATGCTGGCTGTAGCCACTCAAGCTACTCAGACTTATTCATAAACAATGATGCTGTATCACTCCAACTTCACATTCTGTCCAGTAATGTAACTTGAGAAATTGATTCATGTTGTTTTAAAGAAAGTTTTACATGATTGAATCCAGGATAAAAGAAGCACTGCTTCTTAAGTGATATTCTTGACATTGCTGATGTATTTATTATACTTATTTATTGGCATATACTTGATTTACAATGTTGTGTTAATTTTAGGTGTACAGCAAAGTGAATCAGTGATATGTATACATGAATCCACTGTTTTTTAGATTTTTTTTTCCATATAGGCCATTACAGAATATTGAGCAGAGTTCCCTGTGCTCTACAGTAGGTCCTTACTAGTTATCTATTTTATATATAGTAATATGTATATGTCTATCACAGTCTTCCAGTTTATCCCCTTCTTACCACTGGTGGCCGTAAATTTGTTTTCTGTATCTGTAACTCTATTTCTGTTTTGTAGGTAAGTTCATTTGTAGCCTTTTCAAAGATTGCAAATGTAGACAGTTTTCCTTATCATCTCTGCCCTCTCCTATGCCTTTATTCCTCTCTCCTTCCCTCTGCTTAAAGGCTTCTTTAATATATTAACCTCTTTATTGGTTTACCCAGTATTGACATCTAGAAGCTACTTTTTGGTTACCTGGTGTATCAAATACTTTCATTTCAAAATTATTTCTTAAAAACAAAATCTGACACCGAACAAATTTTAAAAATGGCTTGGGGATTCCTACTATGTGGACTTCCCTGGTGGCTCAGATGGTAAAGTGTCTGCCTACAACGCGGGAGACCTGGGTTCAATCCCTGGGTCGGGAAGATCTCGTGGAGAAGGAAATGGCAACCCACTTCAGTATTCTTGCCTGGAAATTCCCATGGATAGAAGAGCCTGGTAGGCTGCAGTCCACAGGGTTACAAAGAGTCGGACACTACCGAGCGACTTCACTTTGGGGGTGGCAGAAAAAAATGACTTAACTTGTGATGGTTAGTGGGAGATTAATGTGGTAGTAATTAGTCAAAATAAAGTATCTCTTATATTGAAAGTCAAAGTGTTGCAGAATTTCTTGTCAAGTTATGTTTAAGATTATTGAGTCTTTTTTGTTGTTCACTCACTCAGTTGTAACTGCAGCATGCCAGGCTTTCCTGTCCTTCACTATCTTCCAGAGTTTGTTCAAACTCATGTCCATTGAGTCGAAGATGCCATCCAACCATCTTATCCTCTGTTGCCCCCTTCTCTTCCTATCTTCACTCTTTCCCAGCATCAGGGTCTTTACCAATGAGTGAGCTCTTCGCATCAGGTGACCAGAGTGTTGGAGCTTCAGCTCCAGCATCAGTCCTTCCAGTGAATATTCAGGGTTGATTCCCTTTAGGACTGACTGGTTTGATCTCCTTGGAGTCCAAGGGACTCTCAAGAGTCTTCTCCAATACCACAATTCAAAAGCATCAATTCTTCGATGCTCAGCCTTCTTTATGATCCAACTTTCATGTCTGTACATGACTACTGGGAAAACCATAGCTTTGACTATATAGACCATTGTTGGCAAAATAATGTCTCTGCTTTTTAATATGCTGTCTGGGTTTTTTTCCAAGGAGCAAGCGTCTTTTAATTTCATGGCTGTAGTCACAGTGATTTTGGAGCCCAAGAAAATAAAGTCTGTCACTGTTTCCATTTTTCCCCATCTATCTGCCGTAAAATGATGAGACTGGATGCCCAGGTCCAGTCAGATAAATATTATTTCTTTAGTTGTTTAGTGAAAAAAATACATATTCTCAATTAGGATGCTTCAAATCCTTTATTAAGTAGTCATCACTTTTGGTCATATGATGAGCAGCAATCAAGTGGGCTTAGGGAAAATTGGCAAGGAATGGAAAATATACCCTAATAGGAAGGAAAATGCATCTACAAAGAAGGTGTGTAGTTGTTGCCTTTGTTCCCACTATGTCTAGATGATTAGAGGTGACTGTATTCTTGGATTTCAGTTTCAAAATTGGATGTTATTTATTTTTAAATTGGTATTTAAAAGTGCAGAATGGAGTGGGGAATTAAAGCTTATAATGTAAAGCAAAATATAGTAAACAAACTCCCACACAGTCATATAAAAGATAACCTTATTTGTTGTGACAGTAAATGTAAATGACATCAGCCGAATTAGCTGTAAGTTATTTTCATTTCTTTGTGTGGATTGCAACCTCGGTAAATCAACCTTTCAGATAACGGATTTCCAGAATAATCATTTACATATGTATGATATGCATTTTAAAAAAAAATTAGTTAGAAAATATATGTTCTGGTATATGTGAAAAATAAGGTAACAGAAAACTTGCATTCACATGTTTTTAAGAACTTGAATTTCCATTTCTTTAAAGATATAAGGCAAAAGAGATTTTTCCATTGCCTTAGTTTGTACAAAAAATCAAATAGAAATGTGATCTTCTTGTAGGAAGAAGAAAATTGAACTATACTCACAGTTTATAATTTAACAGTGATTGATTGTATAGGTAGTAGTGATAACTAGGGCTTCTAGACTGAAAATTATACAGTATTACTATTTCTGTTTCAAAGCTTAGTGCCTACATAGCCAGTGGATCAAATATCCAAGATGGATAATCACTGGTATTGTGCTTCAGGCTTTAATCTAACAAATAAAAATGAAAAACATTTGGATATGATTAAAGAACAAAGAAACAAGGGGATGGATGGAAAGCAACCAATTCAGAAAATAAGGAACAGTTGGTTTACCCTAATTACAGCCATCCTGATTTTTATTTTTTGTTCTGTATATATCAATTGGAAGTTTGGTCAAAAATTTAACTCTTTTGCCTAATTATGGAAATAAATTCGTTGCAGCTTTTTAAAAGTGACTTTATGTTTTTCCTTAAACTCAAATTTCAAAAGACATTTGCAGTTTGTATTGGCTACATTGGCCACAATTCTTTCCTTTGATAAAGTTCATCAGTTTGCTTTTCATTTCCTAAGGCTGAATCTCTTATATCTACCATCATCTAAATGAGGATGTGTTGACATAAATGAGAAGAACAAAGATTCAACTAATTAAGGGAGTTTTGCCTTTGAATTAGGCTGAGTTATATGGAAGTGTGGCTGAATCTAAGAAGATGGTGAAACATTTTGTATAACCCAAACATAATGATTTTGCAGATTGTTTATTGTTGCCAATCAAGCACTAAAATAAGGCCTAAGTACTGACCCTCATAAATTTCTTTCTCATAAATCTTCTCATAAATAATAAAGGGTATGGAAATTGGGACTTTTTGGTTTTCCAGTAGAGATGAACTTTTTGAGATGTCAGTTACTTTATTGCTTTCTTCTTTCCTACTTTTCCCACTTTCTGTCACAAGTCCTTTTATTTATTCTGTGTTCATCTTATATAGAATACATGCTTCTTTTTATTAACTACTGAGAGGTGCATACTATATAATCTCTTTGGTATGTAGTATGTCTTTTTGTTTGTTATTTGAGAATCATTAAATACAGGTACATGGGTAAAAATGAGGCAAATAGCCACAACTTTCAATGTCAAAGTCCTTCTGAAACTTTGTATGGCATTATATGCATTGCAGATTTGATGACTTTCTCTATTTTTCCTCTGTATTTACTTGCCTCCTACCTGCCCTTGACCCCTCAACACACACACAAAAGCAGCTAAAGCTTCAAAATGGAAAGATATTATGTATGTGCCTATTGTGTTCTGGTGATTCTGAATAAGCAGGAATATAAAGAGGCAAGGTCAGCTGAAAACTGAGAGTTCTATTGTATTTTATCTTTCAATTGCTTCCTTACTATCTGCAGTAACAGTTTGGGGCTGATCAACACAATATATGTTGTAAACCTATGAAAAGCTTGGAAGGAATGTAGATGATACTGTTATTTTAAAGTATGAATCATGGTTTGAAGCATGCTGTAAATCACGTCAAAACCCCCAGAACTTAACATGGAAGTTAGAAGAGACAACACCTACATTTCCCTCACTCTAAACCATTTTTTTTCCACACCATAACTTTTTCTTTCTAAAAACAGAGACTTGATCATTTCCTTAATCTTTTAGTCCACTTTGGCTCCCCATTCCTTATCACAGTAGTTTTTTATGGACTACCTTTGAGTTACCTAGAGAGCTTCTTAAATGTGTGCATATCTGAGGCTTATCATCAGAAACTGAGTTTTAGATCGAAGTGACAAGCGTATTTGACAAAATCTCTGTTCATTGGTTCAGGTGCCTCTTTGTCATGTCCCATCTAAACTTTCTCATCCCATCTCAAGCCATCTGTTCCACTCACCTTCTGCTCTTCTTTAGCCATGCTAAGCCTAGATAATATCCAAATAGTTCTGTTTCACACCTCTGTACTTCTCTATACGCTCTTCCTACTATTCAAAATTCTTTCTTCCCTCCTGTCTTTCCCCTCCTTTCCACTCCGAGTCTTTCATCTGTGGAACAACTGCTTATCTTCCTAGATTCTCCGTAAGTGACACAGCTTTCCTTATTCCCCCATGTAGAAATAGTTACTGATTTTTGATTAGCATTTATATTTGATTATGAGTTTTCTAGGTGTCCATCTCTCCCATTAAATCCATGTAATTTATCTTGTTCATGTTTATATTAAATGAATACATGGGTGATTAATAAAAACCCTGTTAGGAATTTAAGTGTATAGTTTCTATGAACATTGTTCTTAAGGGCTTTATTGATTTGCCCTAGGTTGGATAGGATAATTTCATTTTTCATGATATATATTCCCTTTGAAACTTATGTGCCTGTATATTTACTCTTCTCTTCATTTTTCCCCCTTTGTGTCTACAGACGAAATCTCACAAAACTATCCCTTATCTTCAGTCACATGTTGGCAGAAATCAAAGCAATCTTTCCCAATGGACAGTTCCAGGGAGATAACTTTCGTATCACGAAAGCAGATGCTGCTGAATTCTGGAGAAAGTTTTTTGGAGACAAGTAAGTACAAATCATTTTATAGTTTGGATCCATATTTGAAGAATGAGGAGTCCTGTCTCCAGTTCCAAATGGTATAGATTTTACCTGAGTATTTCTAGAATGTTCTAAAGTGTTTTTGATAAGTGCTTTTTGATTGCTTTTTTTTTTTGTTTAGCCACCAAAAATATGCCCTAGTAACTGAATAACTTTGTTATTACCAAGTAGATATTATATGATATGCAGTTTATTTGTTGTGCACTCATTGAATCAATTAGTTTGCTCTAAGAAGCAGAGGTATGTAAGATACAGTATACACAAGAGGCTCATAACTTTATAATTCAGTGCACACATAAAACACATGTACAAAATAAAAGGTAGAAAAGAAAAGATACTTTAAAAAATGGCATAAATAAATTGTTCTGACAATTCAGAGAGGGCAACGGTTGCTTCAGGATTGCAGCCATCGGAGACTGCTTCCTATAGGAGGTGGAACATAAACTTGATGAAGATCTGAAATTGAAATGAGAAAAGGCCTTTAGCCCTGGGATTCAGGTTTTCTTTGTGTCACTGCACAGAAAGTAAACCTGTGTAAGCAAGATACAGAAAAGAGGATAATGTTATCACAAAGTTGCATTATCTCACAAAACAGCTAAAGCAGCTAAAGGTATTTTCCTTTAGGTATTTTCTATCCAGACACAAGCTCAGGTGAGCTTGGTAAATAATAGGAATTGAATATCTGAAGTCTGCATAACTTAAATAAAACTTGCAAAACTTCTATCAGGACTCTCTTGGTAAGATGATCAGGACATGAGCATCAGGAGGCAGATGGTTTCTTTAGTAACCTTTTAAGGGTCCCTCAGTATGTCTTGAGTGTAGGCAGAACCCTAGCTTAGAGTTGAAAGTGATTGCTTACACTCAGACTGTTGTTTTCTTTTTGTAGTTAAATTCTGTATTTATACATTAGCTGATGAAATAAGACATAAAATGTTGGAATACACGACTGTCAACAATCTGAGTCCTCTGACACTGATGAATTAACTGTAACATTAGGTTTCCCTTATTTTTCTTTGTGAAGTGCTATGTTTATCTATAAGCTGCTATGTGATTAGGGCACATACAGAGCAATGCACATTTGATTAGATATACATTTTTTTTTTTTACTTCAAAAATATTAAAGCCTTTTCCCCACCTCTTAAATAAAAAATATTCTGAATAATTTTTAAGCACTACTGGAGGTAATACTATTACTACTTTTAACCCTGACATTCTGTATTCCAGAGATCTAGCTATTTGTAATGCTCCTATATCCATTCACAAATGAGGACTTAAAAGAAGAAAACATTCATCCTCCTCTGAATTAGCCTAACATCCAAGAGTGTACTAATTAAATATTTGTGAATAGTAGAAAGCAGAAAGGGATTGCAGAGTTCTGAAAGTAAGAATTGAGGACTTCTTGAAGTTACAGCTCATATATTAATACTCTGAGCCTAATGCAAACAGTTGGTAACCTTCAACATAAACTATCTTAAAATTTTAAGAAAATCTATCAGATGAATTGCTTGTGGTATTTCTTTTTGAAAACTGAAAATTCTGGTGAGTTATAAAGTTGTTTGCTAGTCAAAAGCCCAGTGAAAAATGGAAAGATTCCTCACGTTTTTCAAGAGAGGAGTTTGTTTTGCCAGCACCTCAAACCACAGAGAATTATGCATTTGAGACATCTTTACTTCCCTTTATTTACAACCATAGACATTAAGAGGCTGAAATTTCTGTCCAAATGCTGTGTGAATGAAATCACTACTAAATCAAATGGGGGATTCTTAAAATTGATGAAACATGCTCCCAACTCCCAAAACCCTTGTAACTTTGTCTTCTCCTATCTTTGCTTACTTGAAAAAGCTTCTTAATTTGTCTTTAAGATTTTTACTTTTGGGATGAGAGCCAAACTTAAAGCTTCTTCTGGAATGCAGACATATTTCTGTAGTAATCAGAATTATGGTTCTTTTATTAGATCATTGGAAAAACCATCTTTGTATTCTCTGTGGGTTTTCACCTTATAGTTCCACGGTATTTTATTGAATTAATGGACAAATGAATGATGTAGCATTTTAAAAGGTTGAATCCTTTTATCTTTCTTATACTCTAGTACTAGTCTGCATTTTTGCATAACTGGGTTCTCATTCAGAAGTATTCCTGTTATTTATCTACATATTGAGGGCATATAACAGTGCTTTCATTTGACCTAAACTAGTACCTTTAAACCTGAATGTATTATTGTTTCATAAAACAGAACTATTGAATGGTTAGTTCTAAAACCAGCCAAATAGATTATGATTTTTATAAACCAACTTTTAACTTCAGGAGTATTATTGTGACATTTTCCCCAAAAGGGAAATAAGAAAAAGTCAATAAGGACACAATATTCAGATGAAGTTAAAATTGGGAAAAAGTTATTGTTCAAAGGAATTTAGGAAAATCCTAAAGGCAAATTTAGCATGCATGCCTAAAAACCAGGCGGCAGACAAAAATCTTGAGGTATCATGTGCCTAATGCTTCATTTCTGTGCTTCTCAATCTTTCTGAAGTCATGGCAAGGCTGGCCTCTCTGCTCAAGACCCAAGCCCAGCTGCCAAGAGGTTCCGCCTATCAAAGTCTCGAGGGGATCAGTAACACATCATGTGTCAGGGTAAACTGGTTGGGAAGTTCTGTTGTTGTTAGATTTGGGGAAGTCCTGTAGTTGGTAGATTTTTATGTGAGGTTATTGAATGTTTTAATAGTTGAGTTCTGCTTTTGCTTTCTTAATCTAATGACAGGAGATAGTAGAAGTATGTAGAAAAAGAGGAGTGGCATTATTGAGTGAATGTTTCTAAGTAAATTCTACTAAATGAGACCAATACCAGACTGAATCTTTACCCCCTGGGTTAGTAGTTTATGATCCAGAAACTTTCAGCATGAGGCTCAAAAAATTAAGGAAAAGATTCATTAATGTGGTTAGACTCCAGGTAACAGTCATTTTTCCAATAAGCAAGTCAGGTAGCAGTTTCCAGGCTCCTCATGCTAAGCATTTCTTGATGGTGAGATTCAGACAAGTGGTTCCAACCTACTTGAAGATTTTATCTCTGGCATAAAAGTTCTCACTGATCCCTTAGTGTTCCTCTTGCTCTTGATTTTGTCCCTTATTATACTGGATCTTTTAGTTCTTAAATTCCCATAAGCTCTTGCTCATCTCCATATTTATTATTTTTCATTGGTTTTTTTGAAGTTATTTGTCTGGTTATCTTCCCATTAGATTATAAGCCCCTATGAAATCAGGCTTATTTAATCAATGTTTGTGGTTCCCAAGGTAGTTCAACACAGTGTCTCATTTGGGGACATTCAGGAGCAGTTGTTCGTTTAATTCCGATGAGTTGTGGAGTAGAGGCATGTGTATGAGCATGTGCACATGGACAGACAGTGCTTGCTTGTTCTGGAGGCAGTGTCTTAGTGCCAGCTTGCAGCCAGGTCATCCATGTTCAGGTTCTGACTGCAGCATTTATGAGCATTATCCCTTTGGACAAGCTGCTTGTTTTTTCCATCATCAGTTTCTTCATCTATAAAATGTAGATGATAATACTACAAAATGTGGATGATAATAAGAAGAATACCTACTGTGCAGAATTACTGCAAAGATTAAAAGAGCTAAAATCTACCTATCAGGCAGGTAGGACAGTGTCTGGCACATAGTAAGTACTCTATGTTGTAGAATAATTAAACAGTTTAAACCTTTAATCTTGCTCAGTGTCCCATGAATATATTTATTGTTAATTCTACAAATAATAAAATTAATATTCAACTTTAAATGACAGAGATGCCATGGTCTCTAGAACTCTAAAAGCAGAAATCCAGAAAAAGTTAATAAAAGTTTTCTAAAATTGTGTATATGCTATGTAAAAGTGGGCTAGAATATAAGAAACAGCCCTGCTGACCATGTGGAAAAAAAAATACTCTGTTTAAAATTCAGTTCATTACATCTACCTTTGATTTCCTCAGGAAGTTGTAGGGACCTTTTGGTTTCCTGTGTTTTCTTTTCACTTTTAATTAGAAACAAATATGCCGTAAAATACATTTTTTAGCATATTAACTAGATCAGTTTTCCCTCTAATCAAAGAAAAGGCAACTTAGTCATGTTTAATTAAATAATGCATGATAGAAGTGAAGAACTTGTACAAGGAGAAAAAATAAGCTGAAATATTAGTTCTTTTTAAAAAAGAATTATAAAAAAAAAGCCTCAAAGAGCTTCTATTTAATATTTCTGTTATTTCGTCACCTCCTATTGTTGCCTATTTTAAAACAACCAAGTATCTTTATATCATAAGGAAAATAAAATGACAGGGCTATTTTGTTCAATTCATTGCAGTAGGATCCCAGATAGAAAAAGCAAATAGCATGTGAAATTATAATTTTCTACCTCTAAGTAGTAAGTATTCAATTTGGGGGATACAGTATATACAAAGATGATAAATACCTTAAAATCAGTTCTGTCCCATTGCAAAAGTGCTTAAGGAATGTCACAAATAGTGAATTGTTTACTAGAGTGATCAGAATTGTTTACTTGGGCTCCGTGGAGGAACTGGTATTTTGTATGAGTTGCACATGTGCTAATAGGAGGAGGCAGAGGAGAATGCTCTGAGGAGGATGAAATTTTTATGGTGGCTGCTGTCTTTCCAAAGAAAGATGCAGAGTAACTTGAAGTTTCCATAAATGGCATTTTTTATAGTTGTTGTTTTCTTTTACCTTCTTTTCCTCACTATGAACTCCTCAGTAAGTGACATTTGCTTCAGTGAAGTCACCATGAGCTAAGATCTGGTTCTTGACCTTTAAACAAGGTTTCATCATGAGTATATGTATAGACCGGGTATATGTTACTGAGCTCACAAACTGATCTATAATACAGAATGATGCTTTGATTAATTTACAATGATCAATGCTACTGTAAAGCAGATGGGAATGCTCTCATCACTTCAGATAAATTATATGTGGAGCCATATCATATCCAGAACATTCTTTGGTGAACATGGAATCTAAATATGGGGTGGTACTGTAGAAATTCCCCTGCCTCAAGGTCCAAAGTACTTAAAATTGTCACTCACTTGGATTGTACTTTGAAAGCTCTGTTTGTTTCTGCCCCTTTGGACTTTTCTTTTTTTTCGTAGACAAAGTTAACACCTTTTTTAAATTGAAGTATTTTTTTTTAATTGAAGTATAGTTGATTTACAGTGTTATGTTTCAAGTATACAGCACAATGATTCAGTTATACATACATACGTATCTTTTTACAGATTCTTTCCCTTATAGGTTATTACAAAATATTGTATAGTTTTCTGTGCTACTCAGTAGGTACTTGTTGCTTATCTAAATTATAGATAATAATGTATACATGTTAATCCCAAACTCCTAATTTATCTCCCCCTTTTCCCGTCTGGTAACTGTAAGCTTGTTTTCTATGTCTGTGGGCCTGTTTCTGTTGTATAAGTTCATTTGCATCAGTTTTTTAGATTCCACATATCAGTGATATCATGTTATTTGTCTTTCTGTCTGGCTTAGTATGATAATCTCTAGGTCCATTCATGTTGCTGCAAAATGGCATTATTTCATTCTTTTCTATGGCTAAGTAATATTCCACTGCATAAGTATACCACATCTTCTTTATCCATTCAACCTTTGATGTACATTTAGGTTGTTTCCATGTCTTGGTTGGGCTTCCCTGGTGGCTCAGATGGTAAAGAACCTGCTTGCAATGCAGGAGACCCCGGTTCAGTCCCTGGGTCAGTAAGATCCCCTGGAGAAGGGAATGGCAAACCACACCAGTGTTCTTGCCTGGAGAATTCAATGGACAGACTGGCAGGAGTCCATAGGGTCACAAAGAGTTGAACAGAAGTGAAAGTGAAAGTCGCTCAGTCATGTCCTACTCTTTGCGACCCCATGGACTATACAGTCCATGGAATTCTCCAGGCCAGACTACTGGAGTGGCTTGCCATTCCCTTTTCCAGGGGAACTTCCCAACCCAGGGATCAAACCCAGGTCTCCTGCATCGCAGGCAGATTCTTTACCAGCTGAGCTACAATGTCCCCTCCAATTCATTGCAGTCCTTACCTGAATCTCTTTACTTATTTACATTATCTGCCTACTTTCCAGATACTTGAGTTTGTTGTATCTAAAAACTGTGTGAAGCCATTGGACTAGTTGACGGAGACCAGGGAGAATGCAGAGGACAGATTCTTAAAGAATGCTGATGAATGACCTATGTACCAGGGAAATTTAAGGAAGTGGAGGCATCACCAGAAAAGTAGGCTTAAAACCTGGGGAGTGTGGAATTATAGATGCTAAAGGAAGGTAGGATTTAAGGAAAGAAAGAGGGAGATTAGCCAGATAATAGTACTGCAAATGAACTAGATAAAGCCTAAAAAGTTTTCATTAGATGTAAGGACAACAAGGCATTTATAACTCAATTTATTTTCTCTTTTTAACATTCTGCAAGTCTCCTTTATAACCAGAGTCTTAATAGGCTCCTCTTGTTGCACTGAATAGGCACAGTGGATTTTGCTGTGCACTTAGTAGGAGGATTAATGGATCTGGCCTCCTTTTAATACCATGACTGCTGGTGAATTACATCTAGCAGCCCTAAGAGGGAGAGTCTGAAAATAATTTCTTTATTTTGAAGTTCCTGAGATCCCCTTGGGCTTCCCTGGTGGCTCAGCTGGTAAAGAATCCACCTGCAGTACGGGAGACTTGGGTTCAATCCCTGGGTTGGGGAAGATCCCCTGGAGAAGGGAAAGGCTACCCACTCCAGTGTTCTGGCCTGGAGAGTTCCATGGATAGTCCATGGGATCACAGAGAGTCAGACACTACTGAGCTCCCCTTGGCCTCTAAAGTTAAACCTGTTTGTATCCAGATTTTAGCTACTTCTCCATCTGGAGAAGTATTTTGTTTTTAGGTGTTTTTTTTTTTTTTTTTGCTAAAAACTCAGAAAACTTTGCTGAGGCCATTAATGTTTCTTGAATAATTCTGAGTATTAAGCCTCTATCATTATAAATTTCAAAAATTATATTTCTAAACTATCATTTAAAAAAGTTCTCCTGTGCATGGCCCTGTTTTTTTTTTTTTTTTCAACAACAGAAGAAGAGACTTCACATTTCTCCATCTCTTAGTTTTAGTCACCTGCAGTTTGATTTAATTAAAATCATTTTTAAGTCAGTTATATTCTTGTTCTCAGAAGTTTTTATATTGTATTTGGAGAAAGAATTGTTTCTTAATGAATTATTTAATAATGTGTTCCTGGAATCGAAAAGATCCTGGTTCTTAGTCCCTCTGCACATGTGTTCCCTTCTCTGTGGGATGGTTCTGCCTTGATAGGCAAAGAGAGAGGTTTTCTCCTTCTGAAGCAAAGAGCATGTTTGCTTACCACCTTGTAATTTAAAAATAGCATTTCTCTGCAGATCCAGGGACAAGTATACTTAGTGACTATTATAAAGTATTTGGGCTCCCTAAAACCTAGGTTCCTCTTCAGTTACAAAAGTCACTTTGTGAATAGGTGTCACTGCTCTTTGCATCATCTGGTGGGAATTAGAGCTCAAGGAGCAAGTTCAAGAAAATGCTGGTATGCTGACCACTGCTTCCTATTAGTAGCAAAGTCCGTTGACTCGGACGCTCTGACCCACAAATCCTGTATCTTCTGCCAGCATCCGTGCAACTGTGATAGGCTAACTTGTTAGCTTGCAAATAAGGTAGAATCTGACTCTTTACAGTTCTTTAGAACCATGTTCTACAGGTGGAGAAATTGTGACTTAAAAGGAAAGTAAAGAAAGCTTTTTAAAATAACTAGGATTTATTTTTCATTAATAGATTGCTAATGCTTCATCTTCCTGTTTTCCTTATTCTGAATGTTGATTATCAGTAGGAAACGACAATAATAGGTTTCCTGTGTAACTTTGTTCTTGCCTTGTTTATATGCAGTCATTAGTAGTTTCCCTTAAATAAAAGAAATTTTGGGGAGCCTACTATTCACAATATTATGTATGTAGTTTTTCCTGTGAGAATTTAGAGGTGTTATTGGAAAGTGTATATTTTTTTTGCCTCCATTTACCTTATATATCTAGCAGACTTTACCCATTGCTTGTTAATGGAATTGACCTATGTAGAGAGATTTGGGGGGAAATTTGTCTTATTATTACCCAGAAAAAAATATCTACTTCTGCTTTATTGACTACACCAAAGCCTTTGTCTGTGTGGATCACAACAAACTGGAAAATTCTTAAAGAGGTGGGAATACGAGACCACCTGACCTGCCTCTGAGAAATCTGTATGCAGGTCAAGAAGCAACAGTTAGAACTGGACATGGAACAAAGGACTGGTTCCAAATTGAGAAGGGAGTACATCAAGGCTGTATATTGTCACCCTGCTTATCTAACTTATATGCAGAGTACATCATGTGAAATGCCAGACTGGATAAAACACAAACTGGAATCAAGATTGCCGAGAGAAATAGCAATAACCTCAGATATGCAGGTGACACCACCCTTATTGCAGAAAGTGAAGAAGAACTAAAGAGCCTCTTGATGAAAGTGAAAGAGGAAAGTGAAAAAGTTGGCTTAAAGCTCAATATTCAGAAAACTAAGATCATGGCATCCGGTCCCATCACTTCATGGCAAGTAGATGGGGAAACAAAGGAAACAGTGACAGAGTTTATTTTTTGGGGCTGCAAAATCACTGCAGATGGTGACTGCAGCCATGAAATGAAAATATGCTTGATCCTTGGAAGAAACCGTCCTGAATATTCATTGGAAGGACTGATGCTAAAGCTGAAACTCCAATACTTTGGCCACCTGATGCAAAGAACTGACTCATTTGAAAAGACCCTGATGCTGGGAAAGATTGAAGGCAGGAGGAGAAGGAGATGACAGAGGATGAGATGGTTGGATGGCATCACCAACTCAATGAACATGAGTTTGAGTAAGCTTCAGGAGTTGATGATGGACAGGGAAGCCTGGTGTGCTGCAGTCCATGGGGTCTCAGAGTCGGACATGACTGAGTGACTGAACTGCACTGAACTTTGTCTCCTTACAGACTTTTAAATTTGTTTGTTGGACAGACCAGACTGTTAATGCTAAAGAGAAGATCTTTGGCCAGACTTTCTAATTTTATGGTATGTAATTTACTAAGTTTTTTAAATCTGACTTCAGTAGATCAGAGGCATCTTGCTGTGATCCATGAAATATGTATCTCACATGTATTTTGAACCTACCAAGTATCATTGAACATGTAGAGCAAATATTCTGAAGAAGAGTCTTGCTTTACAAAGAAAAGAGCCAATACCCAGTGTTTCAAGCCAGAATCTTTCTGATTTTCTGTGGTCAATGATTACTAAGTGGAAAATTTTCATATGGAATTTTGACATATTTTATGGATTATACAGTTTCTCTTTCACTAATAAATTGTATTTTCAAAATTGGAAAATAAGTCAAATTGCAAATAATAAAGTAAAACAAAATATACTTTCCTGGTTATAGTAAGTTTACTATTTATTATGTTCAGAAGTTAGATTATGAGACTAGAAATCAAATCTCTCATGAGTGAGTTTATTTAAAAAAATCAAAGATAATACTAAATAACCTATTATTTCTGCAATCTTATAAAAATGATTGATTCTAAATTTAAGTTTCAGAACATGAGCATGAGAATACTTGTCCCTTACACATGGTGGTAATGCTTATCTATGCTGTAGACAAAATGTTATAAACTTTTTTGACAATGAAAAAAACTATTAGAAATACCCAGCATCTTGAATCTTTCTGTATGTGAGTAAGGAATTTTCATTTATGAGGAAGATAAGTTAGATCTAATCACAAATATTCTTGGTAACTCACGTTACCATCCTGTCTACGATGAGTTGTAAGGCAACTACTTGACCGCAGTGATTTTGATATCTTCTTTCTGTGAGTTGCTGGAAAACAATTGTTTTTCTTTAGTGATGAAAGAGTAAAAGCTAGCTGTAATAGCTTGTTAACCATCTGTTTTCATTTCCATTAACAAATAGTCATTTCAAAACAAGATTGGATTTAAGGAATAACTATATACAGAATATCAACAGACTTAGGATCATGGTACTAATATTTTATGTAATGAAAATCCAAACATATTAAATAGCTTATGAATGTTTTATCTTCTGAACAAAGCAACTTAAAGGTAGTGCCACTGAACACATCTTTGATCCAGGTGAATTTTCTGAACAAAATTCAGATGAAATTGAAAATAGTAATGGGCTAATATATATACAATAGATTTTTGTTGTGTCTAAAGTGGACATGAAATATCCCTGACTTAGAATGGATTTTAAGCAACTGCTATCACACCACCATCAGTACCACAGCAACAGAACCAAAACCCAACAAACGTTAATTTCCTTGTTTATATGATGACAGGTGCTTTGTCCATTCCTACATCTCTTACTCTATTTTAATCTTAGAATTTTAATATAAACTACTTTTTTTTAAGTTTAGTGTATTGGCTTAGTGAAAAAGTCCATTCGAGTTTTCTGTAACATCTTATACTATGAAAAAAATCTGGCTTTCTTCACTCTTTATTATATATATGAAATTCATCCACATTCTTGCATATAGCAAGTCTTTTCCTTCTCCTTGCTCCATTGTGTGGCTATACTACAATTTACATAATCATTTTGTTGGTGTTGGCCATTGGATTCTTCCTCCTTTGGATTATTCTCAGTAGTGCTGCTGTTTTTTTGTATATTTTAAAAAACGTGTACATTTCTCTGGTATGTATATCTAGGAATGGTATTGCTGGCTGCTAGTTTATGCTTAATTTTAGCTTTATTAGCTTTTAGTAAACCGCCAAAGAGTTTACCAAAATGATTTGCCACCTTCATCACCTATGAGGATTACCTGAAATTTCCTGTTGCTATATATCCTTCCCAATATTTTATAATATTTGTCTTTGTAAAGGTTTTAATAAGCTACTCTGGTGGGGATGAGTGGAATCTCATTTGGTTCTTAATTTGCATGTGCATGATAGATGAAGTTGAATACATATTTGTGTGTATATTGAATATTTTGATTTTGTGTGTGTGTGACTATAAAAATTATTTGCCCAGTTTCTGAGTAGTAAATATTAATATTTAAAAGTTTTTATGTATTATAGACGTGATTCTTTTATGTTTATTGCTCTCCCAGTATGTGACTTTTTCACGTTGTTAATGACATTGTTTCATGAACGCAGGTTTTTAATTTACCTTTTCCTTTATCCTTAGAACATTTGAGGTCCTTCTTAAAATTATTTGCTTGTGCCAGAGTAATGCAGATATTCTCTTCTCTTTCTTCCAAAAAATTTTATTGCTTTATCTTTCATACTTAGGTCTAAGGTTCATCTAAAATTGGTTTTTATATGATATTAGTTCAGGATCAAGATTTATTTTCTTCCATTTGTATATTCATTTGACCCAGCAACATTTATTGAAAACATCATCCATTCTCTACTACTGTTTATAGAGAGTTATTACATATCCAGTGTTCAGATATGATTGCATTTATTTCCAAAATTTGTTTTGTTCTATTGTCTTTCTTGTGCCAATACCATGCTGTCTTAACTAATGTAAGGATTATAAACTTGCCAATGTTATTCTTATGTAAGTTTGGCTTGATTTTATTTGGCTCTTGGCATTACCCTATGAAGTTTAGAATCAGTCTGTCAATTCCTACTATGAAAATGTTTCCTGATTGGGGTTGTAATAAATCTGTGAATCAATTTGTGGAGGATTGACCATACATCTTTATCATACTGAGTCTGCCAGTCCATTGAGGCGTTATATCTCTTTATGTGTTTTACATCTGATCATGTATGTGTGTGTGTTTATGCTGTGACTTTGCTTGTATTTTGTTAGCTTCATTCCTATTTATTTGATATTTTCAGATGCTCTTGTAAATGTTTTACTTTCTTACTACGTATGGTTATATATAGAAATACAACTGATTTTTGTATGTTGGTTTTATATTCAGCAACCATGTTGATTTCTCTTGTCTTAGTTTAATCCATAAACGTTTTTGTGTTTCTTAGATACAAAACTATTTCATTGGCAAATACTATTTTGATTTTTGCTTTTAATTGGTTATTTCTGCGATTACAAAATATACTTCAAACAGTTTTAGTATATCTTTTACTCCTTTAAGCCATTAGAGAATATTAGAGATATTCTTAAAAACCTGCTTGTAATCCTACCATGATCTGTTGTTTGTTGTTTAGTTGCTAAGTCACGTCCGACTCTTTGCCACCCCATGGACTGCAGCTTGCCAGCTTCCCTGTCCTTCACTGTCTTCCGGAGTTTGCTCAAACTCTTGTCCATTGAGTCTGTAATGCCACCTCCTCCTCTGCTGCCCCCTTATCCTCCTGCCGTCAATCTTTCTCAGCATCAGGGTCTTTTCCAATGAGTCAGCTATTCACATCAGGTGGCCAAAGTACTGTAGCTTCAGCATTCGTCCTTCCCATGAGTAGTCAGGGTTGATTTCCTTTAGGATGGACTGGTTTGATTTCCATGTTGTCCAAGAGACTCTCAAGAGTCTTCTCCAACACCACAATTCGAAAGCATCAATTCTTTGGCCTTCTTTACAGTCCAACCCTCACATCCATACATGACTGCTGGGAAAACCATAGCTTTGACTATACTTTGTCAGCTATACTTTTGACTATACTTTGACTATACTTTATCAGCAAAGTGACGTCTGTGCTTTTAAATGTGCTGTCTAGGTTTGTCACAGCTTTTCTTCCAGGGAACAAGCTTCTTTTAATTTCATGGCTGTAGTCACCATACACAATGCTGTTGGAGCCCAAGAAAATAAAATCTGCCACTGTTTCCACTTTTTCCCATCCATTACCCATGAAGTGATGGGACCAGATGCCATGATCTTAGCCTTTTGAATGTTGAGTTTTAAGCCAGCTTTTTCACTCTCCTCTTTCACCCTCATCAAGAGGCTCTTCAGTTCTTTTTCACTTTCTGCTGTTAGAGTGGTATCATCTGCATATCTGGGATTGTTGATATTTCTCCTGGCAATCTTGTTTCTATGTCTAGACATCATCAATTAAAATTTGTGTTCCAGATAGTTTTTTCATTGAATCATAAAGGACATACCTTTTTTTCTTTTTGGTCGCACCTTGCAGCTTACGGGATCTCAGTTGAATCCCAGGCCCTCAGCATGAAAACATGAAATTCTAACCACTGGACAGCCAGGGAATTCCCAAGGCCATACAGTTTTAAAAATGCTATTTCCACTTAATGACACAACACTTTTCTAGAACAGTAAATGTTTTTACCATATAATTTTTATTTGTTGTAAAATATTCTAATCTATGGATGTATGTAGTATAGTTACTTGTGAACATACTTGTTTTAAATTTTTGGTATTATGGACAACACTGTTGAAGAGACATGGATGAGTCTGCAATGCTGTGTATTTTATTTTAAACAATTTCCTTTTTCAAGTCCTTAGAAGTAGGCTTTCTGAGTTAAAATGTTATAGGTTTTTGAAACTTGCTGCCACATTGCCTTCTAGAAATGCTGTGTAAATTTTCGTTCACACCAGAAGTACACGAAAGTTCCTGTTTCCACACACCTGACCATTGTTCAGATTCACAATTTATGATACGGATTTTTTTTTCCAAATGAGTTAAAAATAAAACCTAGATAACCTTTTATGAACATGTGGTTTAAAGGAAATGTTTTGTCCTGTTTTTCAAGTATCAATCTCCTTACATTTTTGTCTTCTGTTCCTTATTCTTTTGTATTAAAACTCTAGGGTTTTAAAATTTATCAAGTTGTTGTCTCTCCTGACGTTGTGTGAATAGACTAACCCCCCCCCACTTTAAATTATCAAATCATTTCTGAATAGTAGAAGGGTGTTACTGCACTCAAATTTCTAGCTTCCTCCTCTGTGAAGCAGTCCCTTGCCCTCCATAGACACAGTTTAACGTCACAGATTTCAGTTTCATACTCTTCTGTATTGGGTAAAGATGAATAAAACACAACTGCTTTTTGCCAGGACCTTCATTCCTTTGGATTCCCATAGCACATGAATGTTTTTCTATGATAACGTTAGTCACATGGCACAACATAAATTACTTATAAGTCTTTGCACTTACTAGACTGTGACTTTATTTATATTTTCATTCTGAACCTAGCCAATGCCTGGCACATTTAAGGTCTTGGGTGAATCCCTTAACCTCTTTAAGCCCCAGTTTTCCTATGTCTATCATGAGGATAAATATATTATCTGCCTACCATTGTTACTATGAGAAACTCAGTACTTAATTTGGAGATTGGCAGATAGTAAGTCAACAGTAAGTGGCAGCTCTCATTTTTATTCCTATTGGAAGTCTAAAGATCCTGAACTCATATTATTATTATAGTGAACTCTAACATTATTATATTACCCATTGGTCTTTATTCAGTTCTGTGTGGATTGAGCTACTTCTGCTTTTTGTTGGATTTTAAAGTTAATTCAATTCGTAATTAAAATGATTTATAATTGTAAGTGGCAACAGAACAAATTTAATGGTGAGAGCTGGAATGGTGAGAGCTTGAAGCTTAGTTGGCCCTTTTATATTCTATTCCTTTTCTCTCTCTGCCTCTTTTGTTTTCCTAGATCTCTACCGGTACACTGAAGTTTCTGTGTATCTGTAAGACAATAATTTGCCATTAATATTTTCTCTCACTAGCTAATCTCTAGGGGAAGAGGTGGTAGAAACCACCACTCTGTGGTATTGCTACAGTTTAATTAAAGGTGTGAACAGTCATCCTCTGCCTTTCCCCCTGCCCCCACAAACCTCAGGAAAGAATGTGGTGGCAACTTGAAATCCTCTTTAAAAGGTTTAGATCCCAGTGCAGCACTGTTAGAGCTTTTTTTAAAGAAACCATTGTACTCTATTTCTCTTCTTCCCATCATGGATATTTGGCTCAGCTGATCAAAGGAAGGGTATCTGTTGTATATACTTTTATATGTAGTGAGTTAACCAAATAAGGCCCTTTCTTTTTCATTCCTGTTACTACCCTTAATTAAGGTTCTGATGAATGCCTGTTTGTACTTTACACTTACCACAAAGGAGCTTGGGAAGGTCTTATTTGCGCAAGTACTGTGGAAATGCAACTTGCCCCTTTGTAAATTGTCGTTCTAAAGTAGTAAGTTAGATTACAGCGTTAGATGTTTGTACATTTTTTAATAATTCACTGTATAAAATCACTGGGTATTCAAAAGAGTTATGATCTGCATGCACCTTAAATACTGGAAGGAGTATAACTTTTTTATGGTAATTGATATGGAACGGTGTCTTATTTGGCCAATTTGTTTTTTACACTATATACACAAGACAGAATTCTCTTAACATTTCCGTACAAAAGAGAAAACACATACCCTTCTTAAATCAGCAGTTCTTTGTTTATTATTTTAATAATTTTGAATATTATGGTTCATGCCCCTTTTGTGTATTAAATATTTGAAACTTTAATTTGGAGAAGAAAACTGCTTCTTAGGCACTGCTTTCAAGTTAATTATAATGAAGTTGGACATAATTACATACTTATACTTCACCATAAATAAAAAGCCTCCTAATATTATCAGAAGTTTTCATTGTTATTTTAAAACAGCAGCATCTTGTTAACTTTAATCAGAGCTTGACGTGTGTTTCTTCTAAATGGCTTGTGATGTGGTGTCTCTCTTCAGTTCTCTGTGGTTTCCTGTTTTTTTCATACATAGAGCAAAGCCTTTTGATGTATTCAGCCTCATTTTTTTTAATGGTATATCAAATATAAACTTTCTTATGTATACAATATGGCATTGTTAAGGCTGTCTCAGCACTCATTTATTTATCTTGCCGCAGACCATTCCTTCTCTGGAATTTCTCCAGCACTTCCTTAATACCCCTTCTGTAGTCTTTAGCATTACAGATTTATTTCTACCCTGAAAGTGTGTGTTCTTCAAGGGCAGAGATAGTATATTGTATTTCCATAATTGTATTTCTCCACAGTGCTCTGCCTTAGCAATTAATAGATACAATAGATCAGTGACTTTCAAAGTGTTGTCCCCAGCAATATCAGCATCATTTGGGATCTTGTTAAGATTTTAAGTTCCAAGGCTCCACCCCAGTCATACTGAATCAGAATATCTAGGGTTGATCAGTTTCTATGCTAACAAGCCTTTCAGTGATTCTGATCCATGCTCCAGTTTGACAACCACTGCAGGAGATAATTACTGAATGAATACGAACCTTTTACCTTTATGGTGATGCTTCACTGGAAGGATTAGTATCATACGGGGCCAACCAATTTAGTCCATTCTGCTTGAGACTTAATTCTCAAGAAATACTAGTAAAGAAAAATCTTTATTTAAATATTTGCAATTTTAGAAGAGAGTGTATATAGCTTTTATAGCCATCCTATTATGAAAACTGGTCTACCCTGGTGGCTCAGATGGTAAAGAATCTGCCTGCCAGTGCAGGAGATGTGGGTTCAATCCCTGGGTCAGAAAGATCCCCTGGAGAAGGAAATGGCAACCCACTGCAGTATTCTTGCTTGGGAAACCTCATGGACAGAGGAGACTGGCAGGGTTCAGTCCACGGGGCTGCAAAAGAGTCAGGCATGACTCAGTGACTAAACACAACAATTATGAAAACTGCAGCATAAAATTTTCAACATATGAATGATTGCTTTCTTCCACTTGTTCAGAAATAGGCATTTAACATTCCAAAAGGAGGAAAAGTGAAAACGAATAATGAATGTTATTCATTTTCATGGTGGACAGGAGGTGGGTGAATGTTGGAAACTGGTCAGGTAGAGAATGGGTTGGGAGACTTTCCCCTGGGTACCATTCTATGCTCTTCAAAATTTTTGAACCATATAAGTGTATTATATAAAAAATGTTGATACAAGGGCTTTAATAAGATTAAGTTGATGAATGAGTGTTGAATAAATAACTTTCCATGTGATAGCCAGTGTGAGTGGTTAAAAATTATTGAAATTTCCCTTTGCATTAGTATGAAAGGTTTAAATAAAGTGGTTTTCCATCTCTGTAGAACACATCAGAATGGTGGCAGAAATGTCTTGATGACTTTCTGCCTGAACTTTCTTATTCAATGAACAAAGAATTCTTGCTGTTATGTGAACACATCGTCCTGTTATTACTTTAAGAAAATAAAGGAAGAGGTCAGACATACAGCACTTTGATCTAATACCTTCTTTGGAAGCATTTTTAGAAATATCTAAATAGTCGAGGACTGTTTGAGAGAAAAATTGATCTGTATTTTTGTCACATTCTTAGCAAATGGAAAATAATCCATTTAGCAAAACTCATTACATATGTTATGAATTATAAACAGTATTCTCAACTATTTGTCTTTTAGTACAAATACAATTACATTAATGTTATGATTGAATTGTGCTGTTTCAGTGGAAGGTATGTCTTAAATGACACTTGATTCAATTACTTTTTTTTTCTTGCACAGAACTATCGTCCCATGGAAAGTATTCAGACAGTGCCTTCATGAGGTGCATCAGATTAGCTCTGGCCTGGAAGCAATGGCTCTAAAGTCAACAATTGACTTGACTTGCAATGATTACATTTCAGTTTTTGAATTTGATATTTTTACCAGACTATTTCAGGTAAGCTTTGTATTTGCTTAATCTTGCCCTCTCTTCTACTTCTCTCCCTTCTCTGTATATGTGTGTCTTTTGCACATGCATGCATAATGTACAAATATATGGGAAATAGTCTCATTTTTGGTAGTCTCCCATTTAAAAGCAGACTTCCCTTGTGGCTTAGTTGGTAAAGAATCCATCTGCAATGTGGGAGACCTGGGTTTGATCCCTTGGTTGGGAAGATCCCCTGGAGAAGGGAAAGGCTACCCGCTCCAGTATTCTGGCCTGGAGAATTCCAGGGACTGTACAGGCTATGGGGTCTCAAAGAGTTGGACACGACTGAGCGACTTTCACTTCACTTCATTTAAAAGTGAGCTGTTGGTCATTGCTCTAAGTTTAGTTTAAGTTTAGGATATCTGGTGTTCTGAGCCTGGAAGTTGCTTATTAGCTTTGAGAAGATTGATGTAAAGGAGTTTTGCTTTAAAGTCCCTATTTAGCTTCTCACTTTACTTTGCTGATCATTCTAGCCCAGTGACTGTCAGAATGCAAGTTTTACAGGTGGGCATTTGCTGAGGTTGTATCTCAACAGCTCCCTTTGCTTCCCACATCCATTAGATGAGAAGGCAAATAGTAAGCTTTGGAATAAATAGCAAACTTAACCTCTTCTGTATAGGAGATTACTGTGATGTATACTGATTCTACAGCTAGCTTTGCTCCTTCAACCATGTTATAAACATTTTTCAATGTCAGTAAATATTTTCATCAGTGTAATTTTCAGCTTGCAGTTGCTACAGAATGTTTCATCAAAATAGTCTGTTATTAATTTAGCATATCTCTCATTTGAGAAATTTAGATTTTCCTGGTTTTTTCCCTATTATCAGTGACTTTGAGATTACCCTTCTTGTCCTGTTTATTGTTTTTGTTTTTGAATCATTCTTTTATAATTGTCTTCACATAGCTATTCAGAAGTAGGTATCATATAATAAAAGCTGGGTATCATCATTTTGTGCTTTTGTATGTGTAGACAGAATTACTCCAAACATGAAGACTTAAATTTGCTTTGAAGTTGCCTCTGCCATTAAATTGCATATCATCTCTGAGATTCAAGTGGTCACAAAATGAGAATCCCACCTAAAATCCCTGTGATTCTAATAATATAAATTATATAGCAAGTGAGGTTTAATTGATCAAAAATGAGGCTTGCTTATATTCCAACACAGTTTTTCTTTCTTTTTTTATTTTAGTCTGCAGTAAGATTTATTCTGTTTGAAACATACTTTCAACAAATATTAGAGTATAATACTGGTTTTCATGATTCTCATGTTGTAAGAATTTTGCTTCTCTGATTTATGACTCTGCTTGGTACTTGCCTGCAAGGATCGGGTAACTGATTTATGTAAGAAAACAAGATTACATGGGATTAACTTTTAACTTGTAAAAGAACCCATTAACAGAGGGCAAATTAACTCTTGTCGACAATACTTACAGAATACATTTTACTTTATTACAACAATCATAATTCTACCTAGACGTATAGACTATAAAATTAGATAAGTAACTGCAGAAAATATGCTTTTGGTTGTTTTCAATTTACAGTAGTTTCATGATTATTCCCTTGGTATATGTATGTTGTCAGTTAATGTTTTTCCAGCGACTTTAAGATACATTTTAGGAAAAGGTTGTGTTATCTGATACTGATTATTTTATAATGGAACTTCTCCTTTCTTTAAAAGTTTCTGATAATTTTACAGATACTTACTGAACATGATACCAAGACATTCTAATAGTAGGCACTCTGCTTCTTCCCATTGGGATGGAAGAAAACTAAGTTTTTTTTTTTTCATACATTAAACCTAACTGTTTATTCTAGAAAGAGTGTATTTTTTGTGGGGAGCCTGGATGACTTTCAGCCAGAATGTTAAATACTAGAATGCCTCAGAATTATATGTCAAAAGTATGATGGCAACTTAATGTTGGTTAAACACTTACCCAAACAGCTGCTTAATATGTACACCTATTTTCTTATAAGCTGTTTCCCTTTAAAACGGCCAAGTAATCTTAACACTCTAAGGTGCATATATCTTATTTATGCTCCAGGGGATGGGAGAGGAAAAGAATCTTTTAAATAGAGCTACTGTGAAAAGTATTAGGTAACAAAATAAAACAGTACCAGTGGACCAAAGTATACCTGGTGTCTTTGAAAACCCATGCTTACAGAAGTAGCAGTAGCCCCTGTGTTTTTCTAAGATTCTTTACCTCTCCTCATTTCATTATGCTTATACTGTAATCATGTATGTGTTTTTAAATACAAAAAAAATTGATTCTGTATACAGAAAGTGGATGTATTAACTTTTACCAATCTTTTATTTTTGTATAATTTTAAAAATCGAGTCATATTTTCCTCTTATAATTGTATATTCTATATGAAAAATGTAAGTTTTGTGGTTACTATAACTGCACAGACATATATTCTGCTCTACCTGTGATATAGATGGTTAAGTGGTTGTGAATTCTAGCTTTAAACTGTTGGGGATGGAGTATTTAGCAGAGTGGGATCTGAAAGTGGGCAAAGGACACCCTCAGGATTGGGGTTTGTTCTAGAGATCTAGCATCAGGTTTGAAGAAGGTGTCAGTTGGGGCAAGGAGATGGAGTAGTGACTTGTCTAGGACATGAAAGAAGAAAGCTGGAGGATTCTGGTCTCCCCTCCTTCCTGTCCTCCCTCATCCTGATATTTTGCCAGAACTTGAACAGTGCTGTGAGTCCCTGGGAAGATCTTGCAATGGCTGTGTTCCTCTGTCTGCCTGTTACCTTATCCATCTCCCCTCCAGGTGGTTCAGAGATGCTGGGATTGGCAAGTGCTCAAGTCCCAGTTTGAAAATATGGGGCTTTTACATTCTTCCTTGCTCTCCCTGGGGCTGCTGCTCATTCCTCCTTTCATTTCCCATTCTCTTCTGTAAGAGAAGACTGGATTGTTGAGAAATGGGGCAATAAATGGGATGGGTAAGGTGGCAGGATAAGAAGTAAATGATTTGGGGCTATCTACTAGTGCTATGGAATATACAGCATTGTGGAATAGGGGGGAAAAGAGGTGGAGGAAGTCATCTGTTCCAGTGAAGATTAAGAGAGGATCTGGGCAGACCAGCCAAGGTCCTGCTCCCAGGGTAGGTTGTAAGTCAGTAAATGAGTGTTCCTGAACACGGTGGCCTTTGAGAGAATGGAGGGACTAGTCTTCTTAACATACTTCATTAGTTTCTGTTGTCATTTAAGCATCTCCAAATAGGGGCTTCTCTGGTGGCTCAGTGGTGAAGAGTCCGCTTGCCAATGCAGGAGCCACGGGTTCGATCCCCGATCTCGGAAGGTCATACATGCCATGGAGCAACTAAGCTCATGCACCACAACTGTTGAGCCTGTGCTTCACAGCAAGAGAAGCCATCACAATGAGCAGCCTGTGCACTGCAACTAGAGAGTAGCCTCCACTCGCCACAGCTAGAGGAAAGCCCACACAGCAATGAAGACCCAGCACAGCTAAAAATCAAGAAATAATTTAAAAAAGAGAAGCTCCAAATAATTTTGTGTTTGGTGTGTGAAAAAAAAATTCCCTATAATCTAACTACAAATTGCAAAAATAATCACTCTTCAAAGCACTTTATTTTGCCTTCCCTAAGCCATTGTTTGGCAACATACTTTAAACACGCACACACAAAATACAAAACTACCACGTTTTTCTGACTGTGTGTTTCATTCTCAAGAAAAATAGTGCACAGACTTCCTATTAAATATATATATTTGCAGTTAGAAGCTAGCCCTTGGGATTATTACTAAGAAATGGTGGCTACATAGCACAGCATTTGGCTCAAAACTCCACTTGTATTTGGTCTGTGCATTGGCTGTCTATAAAGTTCAGCATTGTTTTTAAAAAACAGCTTTCATTAATTTGTGTGGATTCTAATGGAAGTGAGCCAAATATTTTATATTCTTTTCATCCTCATCCTTTATAGATGAGGAAGCAAAACAAAACTCAGTGACTCTAATAGTTACTATTCAGTTTTTTTAAACACATGCTAATACTCTTCCAAGTATTGTTTATGTAATTTTTAGTCATCCCCTAAGAAGAAAATTAAAAACTTTTTTTTTCAAGTACATAGACAGAACCTCTCATACGAGTGTTCTCCAGAGCTCATTTTTCCCCAATTAGGTATTTTAGTGTGATGGGGAAATACCCTAAAGATTTTTCTTGTTATTTCGGCAAAGGTTAAACTCTTCATTACTAAATCATTCTTAAATCATTCTTTCCCTTGTTATCCTCCTCTCAAGGGATATAATCCTTAAAGAATTCCGCCTTGTAAATTTGAACCTTGCTTAACAATAACAAGGAACAAGTCTCAAAACAAACAGAAGTAGGAGCCCTCCACCAGTAATGGAGTCTAGGATAACTGTTTCAACAACTTTCACTTGGCAACACAGAATACTTTTTTTTTTTTTTACGTAGAAGATTTGAGTTAATAATTTGGCACATTAGATAGAGCATGCTGCCAATTCCTTGGGATAAATGTAGCTTCAGCCTTAAAGATACAGCAGAGATGATTCATTGAACACCCTCAAGCAAAGTTGTTTGTTACTGGCTGCCTTTTTTCCCTTGCCATGATAATTGGAGGAACAACTAATCCCATTAGAGAGAGTGATAAACCGTGTGTGTGTGTGTGTGTGTGTGTGTGTGTGTGTGTGTGTGTGCGTGCATTTCTGTGAAGGATTTCTGTAGAATTCACCTCTAAACTGAATCTTTTCTGATTTTCTAATTGTATAAGGATGAACCAAATGTTAAATTGTAGTGTGTTACCATGGGAGTCAAGGCATTGTAGACAAGTCAGTCATCGGATAAGCTGTTCACAGCAACTATCCTAGCCTGGTTGCTCTGCTCTGATGCTGCTTTAGTGCTGGTCTCCCTTTGGGAAGCAAGACAGGCATGTTCCTTGTTCTTATGTAGCTTAGGGTCAGTGCGTAGACTTTGCCAAATCACTTACATTCCATGATAATCTTTTGTTCTACAAAATGTGATGTCTAAATGTTAGAGTAGTGAATAAAACAGACACACAGGGAGATGAGGCATGAGAAGTAGTGATTTCAGTCTGAGAAGGCTATGTTGAGGAAAAGATGTTTGAAGAGGAAGGAGTCACATGCATACTTGAAGAATTCAAATAAAGGGATCAGCATATTCAAAGACTCTGAGTTGAGAGAGTATAATTATGTTCAAGCCAGCAGCAATGTGATCCACCGATCTGGAGGAAAGGCAGAATGTGAGGGAGTCACAGCAGGTGGGGATACAGGGGAACTGGGTCTCAACCCTGTAAGATCCTTCTAGGCCATTTATAAGAACTTCGGCTTTTAGTCAAAGTTAGAGAGTTTTGAACCAAAGAGTGATGTGGTTTATGTTTCAAAATGATCACAACTGCTGTATTGGGAATAGAATATGTGGAGAAGAGATTATGTGGTTTTCCTTTTTGCTTTCAATATTTTTTTTCCTAAGAAATCTGTTTTCTGCATAATTATATTTCTCCAAAGTGAAAATAAGTAGTTTTATGTTTGCTTTTGGATAATATAAGTTGACCTAAGCCATGTAAACTCATATTCACTTTAAAAATATCCAGGAGAATTTTGGTATGTGTATTAAATAATGGCTTGGTGTGTAAATGATAGTTGCTATTCTCTAGGTAATCTTTTAATTTATTTATACTTTTAGCCTTGGGGCTCTATTTTACGGAATTGGAATTTCTTAGCTGTAACACATCCGGGTTACATGGCCTTTCTCACATATGATGAAGTAAAAGCACGGCTACAGAAATACAGCACCAAACCCGGAAGGTAAGACTTTTTGGCAGTAATATTATGTGATGTATGTAAAGATGGAAAGTCCTTGGTGGTTTATTCCTAAGTAAATCAGTTATACACATGGGGTTGAGGGGAGGGAAATGCTAATAGACCAAAACAATGCTTCCTAATTCAGTTATTCAAATTGATATGTTATGCTTGTTCTGAAACTTAATGTTCATAAAGTGAAACAGGATATGGTAATATGTAATTTGATGAATTTAGAGAATAAGTCTCAGTGTTTAAAATTGGAATAATATATTAGCATATTAACTCTTTTCATGACATGTGTTTGTGTATCAAATTGTATATTTGAATACTTGAATACTGTGCCAATGACAAATCAGTTTCATGTTCCATTATTTTAGGGTATTTTTCAAGACATTCAGTTTGGTTCTATGATAATCACATAATTACATGTAAATGCATATTAATGCATATAAGTACATATAAGTGTACATATACATGATAAATGTGTAGTAAGTTCATAAACATATAAACCCATTGCTAACAATCCAAACCAGTGTCACGTCCTTGAGAACTTCTTCCATAATCCCTCATGCCTGGTGTTGAAATTGAATGAAACTCACAGAGCTTAGCTGTGTGATCAGCCTCTCTGGCTTTGTCTAAGAGAGCAAACCTTATTAATGGCATATCTGAGATCAGAAAATCTCTCTCCCCTGGTGCAGACATTTTCCCCGCAGCCAGTCTAGAAATGTACCAGGCACATAGTAGGCATTTGTGCTGTGGCATGCAGTCTGCTGGGTATGATGTTCATGACAGTGAGACTGCCCTTCCTCACTTAGAGCATTTAGTAGGAGACACCATCCAAGTGTCCATGAGAGCACTGATGTTCATATAGGAGTCATTTCATTTTAGAAGTTTAGTATTTTTCAAGTCTACCTTTTTCTTCTAATACCGTTTTTATTTGATTTTTAGTGCAAATGTCATTTGTCCTTTAAGAAAGTCTTTTCAAACAGTCAGTTATTGATGATTTCTTCCCTCTTTGCCATAATGGAAAATTTCCACCTCTTAATATTTCTAAGAATTTTTATTGTATATTAGAAGGCGGTGGTAGGTACAGAAAACAGTGTGGCTCCTGTGGAGTCATAGATTTAGACTGAGAACTGGTTCTCATTGTGACTACAAGAGCAGGTCAGTTATTGCGCACATTGACAATGGCTTAGGTAAGTTATTTTGTTTCATTCAGGGATCTCTCATAACCAAATTTTTCCATAGCTTTTGCTCTCTTGATTGGCATCAAAGTGTCATCTTGTTCCTGGAGTATGATTTGAAAGATATAATACCATTGGAATCATTCTATCATACAGATTTAACACAGAAGTCATTTGGGACATTATGTCCAATTCTAAAAAAAATAATAAAGTGAGTCCTTTTTGTGTTCTTTTGTTCACGATCATGGAGATAATTAATGACTGTGTTGGAAGTATTAGTAAAAGCCAGAACTCATCACTGTTCGAATAGTGCTTTTAAGATAGTGCTCTCTGAAGGGATGTCTTCTTTTCCTTACCTTCTTGCCTTGTATCAGTTATTTCTTCTAAGTTTTCATTAAAGATGAAATGATCAGTCTGTGGTAAACTGTTGTATGTACGTGTGATAGGGTATTTAAAATGTGTTTAAGAAAATTCAGTGAACAACCAAATGATTTTAATAAATATTTGCTGGAGTGGTCTTTTTTCTCGGAAAATGGTTCATCTCTTTGGCTCCATGGTAAAGAAAATAGTTGGGTGTATTTCAAGGACATTTGAGTTCTTAAGGTTGTACTTTATTTGGATCCAACTGACAGTCATGTCTGTGTGGAATTATTTTGGGTGATTATGGTTAAGGATGCTAAATGAGAGGTTGATATTTATTTTTTAGCTTTCCAGGAGAATGTTTTTAGATTTCTTGAAAAGTCCTTTCCAATAGTTCCAAAACCAATATGAAAATCACTTCTTCCTTTCTTTAAAGAGCTGAAAGATGAAGAAAGTCATCTTTCTTTCTTCAAAGATGAAACCACATTGCAGTACTCGATATCCAAATTAAGTAAATATAATGGCTGTGTTGCTAAATTATCCGTTAAAGTTTTTATTACAGTACTTGTGTAATCAATAAATAATGTAGATTAACAGATGCTTATTTCTTCCACATACATATAGCAATCAGGGTACTCAAATATAGCTTAAGTTGGCCTACTTTTGATCTGCTTAAGGTGTTATAAAATCCAGATGTGGATATCATGAATAGGATTGAGTGTACACACTTAAATTCAGGGAAATGACATAAAATGTAGTAAGTTGATAATTAGCTAATCTTAGTAAATAATAATGAATTTAAAACCAAGTCAGTGTCTTCTGACATTGTCATTAATTTGTTTTATATTTTAGAACTATTTTTATTTCCTATCACAAGACATTGAACTTGACAGGATTAGAGGGTGACCATGAACTTATCTAGTTTGCTTTCCCATTAATATAGTTCAGCTCTTTGATCTTTTGTTTAAACATGAATGGCTATAATACTTGAAAGAAAAGTATTATTTTTAAACAAGTTATTAACAACTAAAAGTGCATAATTTTAAGATGACAAAAAAATGTATTGAATTCCACTGTAGACTGGCTCAATTTCTGAGCTAGCCAAATTAATTTTTACTTATTTTATTTTTGCTTTCCAAAAATGTCACAGCTGTTACACACCACCAGCACTTTCATGCAAAGCAACCTCTAATGATGATGGTGGTAAATTATTTGATGGTTTACAACTTCGATTATTTTATCACAGAACTCTAGGGATATTTAAATGGAATTACTATCATTATTTCTTTTGCAGATCAGTAAATGGAGAAGAAGAACAGTGTAAAATTAGTTTGAAGATAGAAATCCTAAATGATTTTGTTTATTCTTTTGCTTAAGAAAAATCTAACAATTGTTTGGTAGTGGTTAGTGAGCAGACATTTTGAAAGTGTTTAAACATAATTCTCTTATGTTTCACAGCTACATTTTCCGGTTAAGCTGCACCAGGCTGGGGCAGTGGGCCATTGGCTATGTGACAGGGGATGGCAATATCTTACAGACCATACCGCACAACAAGCCCTTATTTCAAGCCCTGATTGATGGCAGCAGGGAAGGATTGTGAGTATGAGACATGGGAGTTGGAGTGTTTATTGTTCACAGATGTGGAAGATAGAGGCTCCTTTTGATGGTGGGAATGGACAGTGAGGCTGATGATCTGACTGGTTTTTATTAAAACTAAGAAATGGATGATGCTTAGATTTTATTGTTCATCTCTTAAAATAGTCAATTTAAAGTAACCTAATTATTTGATTTTTTTTTTTTGAGCATGGTTTTCACAACCTTCAGATCTCAATATTTCCTTACAAATATTAGAAAATACTGTACAGTTGGAGAATGGACGCAGCAGAATGATTATTTGATTGTTCCCTATCTAGCTCTGCTCCTGTGCTCCCAATTTGTACTCAGTCAGTATAGGGTCTTTTAATCCTGCTGTTGGCATCATGGGCAGATTCTGATAGGCTCTGTTCTTGGACTGTTAGTAAAGTTGCAAAGAAGCTCCCTTTGTGGGATTGCCGCAGACAGCTCACAAAAGCAACCCACCCCAAAGAGCCATCCATCTGCTCTTCTGTCTCAGAAAAATACAATTGGTTATTAAAGGGGCCTGGAACTTTATTTCCCTGGGGAGCACTGTGCTCCTATGTCTCTGAAACATGCCTTCCTTCTCTCCCACCCTCCTCTTTAGCTTCCTCTCTTTTGCCTTTTTTTTTTTAATTAAAGTATCAGTGAGGTACAGTGTTAAATGTTACAGGTGACCAGTATGATTCACAATTTTTAAAGGTTATACTCCATTTGTTGTTGTTGTTCATTCAGTCATGTCTGACTCTTTCCATGGACTGCAGCATGCCAGGCTTCCCTGTCCTTCACTCTCTCCTGATGTTTGCGCAAACTCATGTCCATTGAGTCAGTAATGCCATTCAAACAGTTCATCCACTGTTGTCCCCTTTTCCTCCCGCCCTCAATCTCTCCCAGCCTCAGAGTCTTTTCCAATGAGTCAGCTCGTTGCATCAGGGGCCAAAGTATTGGAGCTTCAGCTTCAGCATTTGTCCTTCCAAAGAATTTTCAAGATTGATTTCCTTTAGGATTTATTGGTTTGATCTCCTTGCCGTCCAAGGGACTCTCAAGAGTCTTTTCTAGCACCGCAGTTCAAAAGTGCCCATTCTTCGGCGCTCGTTCGGCTCCATTTATAGTTACTGTAAAATATTGACTATATTCCTGTGATAGAAACCTGAGAAGGGGAAGTCTACCAGAAAGAGCAAATAGTTTCCAGGAGCAAAACTTTACTCTGCCAAAGTAAGAACAGAAAAAAGAAAAAGTGATGGGCTCCAAGTAAATGTATAAAAGTTGTGAATTTTAGGAAATAGTTATGTAAGAATGAATGGCAAGCTGATACTGAAAGTCTATATTTCTCCTTTTTTAATTATAAATTTGCTATTCTGTTATTTATGCCTTACCTCTAGTGCATCAAGGATTCTATGTGTGGCTTTCTATCCACTATAACAGGATTTTTGTTTTGAAGAAAATGTACTTCAGAGTTTTAATTTATAAAAAGAGATCACGAGTGGCCAAATCTGTGAATGGACTAATTTTGATACATCTTATTTACATTGTGGGCTTTTCTGGTGGCTCAGAGGTAAAGAGTCTGTCTGCCAATACAGGAGACCTGGGTTTGATCCCTGGGTCTGGAAAATGCCCTGGAGAAGGAAATGGCAACCTACTGCAGTGTTCTTGCCTGGGAAAGCCCATGGTCAGAGGAGCCTGGCTGGCTACAATCCATGCGGTTGCAAAGAGTCAGACACGAAAGAACAGCAACAACAAAAGATCAGTAAAAACACAGGATATCATCTGGTCCAACTGTTTCCAACTGTCAGGGTCATTTGTCCTTTCCTTATAGTTAATCTGATATTGTGGGACATAAGTGATAAAGAAGATTTCTTTGATAACTAGCCAAGATTCCTTATTCCTTCAATTCCATTGAAAGGAACTCAGCAGCAGCAGTATTGAAGACCATAATCATTGAATTGCTCCTATACAGAATTTTTAAACCTTTTCTCTAGCAAAATTATTGTTATTTTGTAATCTTTCATTTCTGAATTCTCCCTAGAATTCAACATTCTTGAAGTGTGATGAACAAGTATAAAAAAAAAGTTACCAACTTTTGCTTATCACTTCTATGACGTTTGTGGCATTTTATCCTACCCCTATAATGACACTCTAAAATTTGTATCATAGTCATATGTAGTCAACTCCTTTTCCTAAATCTTAGATATACAACAACAAAAAAAACCCACTCACTGATTTTCTCCTTACCATATGAAAATTGTCTGTCCTCTAGGTTTATTTTTTCCTGGTTTTCTTGTAGAATTTTAAACATTAACATATTTATAAACTGTTTAAGGATAAATATTTTTTGTTACTTCACATAATAGTTTTAGTATAGTTTTGCCCTTTATTCACCACTGTAGTATTATGTTCTTAAGTTATCATTCAAAAATCTAAAACAAAAAGTTACTAAACAAAATCACCTGTAACTTAATGAATTGATGAAATCCAGCAGTAATATTACTCATTTCCTAATCTAATATAGGTGCTTACCAACATGATCAGCTTCATTTTTTTAAAGGGATTTCTGAATAAGCACTGGTTTAGCACAGCAAGATGGCATGATAACTTTTAGTTCTTATTTTAATTCTCTCTAGTGATGGAGCCTTATGTTCATAAACCATTCTGTTGGTAGCTTCATTTGAAATAAATGAAACATAGCGTTGTAGCCTTTGTGTATGAGCACATGTGTATATGTGCCAGGGTAAATGGAAGGTGAAACAGAAAGAAAGGGGATGGGAAACTAGACAGAGAAAACACCACAAAAATGTTTGGATAACTTTTATGAGAAAATTGTGGGGTTTAATTCTATTTTTGTTTCCTAGTGGTACTAAGCATAGTGTGAAATGTAACATTAATTGTGCTTCATGTAAAAGACGTAATAATTGCAAATAGGTGTATATTCTGAGTATTTTGGAATAGAACATGAGTAACTAGTGAAAGTGTTAGTCACTCAGTCATGTCCGACTCTTGTGACCCCCATGGACTAGCTCGCCAGGCTACATAGAATTCTCCAGGCAAGAGTACTGGAGTGGGTTGCCATTTCCTTCTCCAATACATATAGTACAGGTATTTAGTTGAAAATGATTGCTTAATGGCTGAGTCCATATTCATTATATATTTCTTTTATTAAAAAGATTTCCTAGATTTTTAATTTCCTAAAAATAACTTGTAGTATTATGGAAACAGTGATAGAATAAATTCTTGATGTAAGATACATAAAAAGGAGACATCTAAATGTGCGTTTGAATATAGAAGAATCTGATTACATAACTTTAAAGACAATTAAGACTTGTATGTAGTTATGTAAATAAAATTTCTGTTTATAATCCAGCTATCTTTATCCTGATGGGAGGAGTTATAATCCTGATTTAACTGGATTATGTGAACCTACACCCCATGATCATATAAAAGTTACACAGGTAAGGACAATTTCTGGAGACATATTTAAAATTAATAAGTATTTGTGATGCCTTTGAAATAACATTCTTAATAATTGGTAAAGTCGTGTACAGATATTTAATGCAAAATATATTTAAGGAATTCTGAGTGTTTGAAAAGAAATTACAGAACTTTGTTCATTTTTTGGATAAAAATCTCTGTTGTTAATATTTCTGCTTCCAATATAATACTGACATTTATGTGAGGAAATAGATAAATCTGTAGGTAAGCAGATCAATAGGAAAGGAGAGATCTTTAGCTTTAGAAAACTTCAGGGAAGATTAGAATAATTGTATGCACTAGTTTTTAGAGTCAAATGAGTAAGTGAAACCTATTGGAAACAGTAATTGTATTCTTGTAAATCCACTGTTGGCACCCTCATAGGTTATGACTGGGGGGTGGGTAACTTGGTTAAGTCTTGCTTGAGGGTGATATTCAATAGTTACCAAAACCTAAACATGTTTGACTCTAGATTCCATATACATATCACTTGAATATACACACAAAGATCTGTACACCAGGATGTTCACTTTAGCATTTTTCTTTTTTTAATTTTTTTTTTAAAATAAATTTATTTATTTTAGTTGGGGGCTAATTACTTTACAACATTGTAGTGGTTTTTGCCATACATTGACATGAATCAGCCATGGGTTTACATGTGTTCCCCATCCTGAACCCCCCTCCCACCTCCCTCCCCATCACATCCCTCTGGGTCATCCCATTGCCCCAGCCCTAAGCATTTGTCTCATGCATCGAACCTGGAATGGTGTTCTGTTTCACATATGATAATATACATGTTTCAATGCTATTCTAGCATTTTTCTTAAAAATGAAATATTACAGTATACCAAATACCTATTCAGTCATAGGTTAAATACCATAGTATACTTATACTTCATTATTCTGTAAAGTCTTTAACAAGACGAAGGTAGTTCTGAACACTCACATGGGAACTTCTGCATCTTGTTATGTAAAAAAGTTATGTAAAGCTTAATTATGTAACATTTGATTTTGTAAAATGACATTATGTAACTTCAATTTTATAAATAAAAATTACCATTTGTGAGCATATGAATGCACTTAAAAAAAATAAAAATGAAAAACTAATCTGGCAACAGTCTTTGAGAGAGAACTTCCAATATTTTATTTTAAATGTAGCTGAGTTTTAAAAAAATTTATAATTTGGATATTTTGTGCTTTGTATAATAATAAAACTCTAATAAAACCAAATGATAAGTTTTAGGGAAACCAGTAGATAATTTTTCATTTCTACTTCTTTAGATTTCAGTGGTCTTGATATTTAAAATATACTTGTTGACATGTGTACTGTTTTGGGCAGTTTTAAAAATTTAATATATGAAAGCCATTTTAAAAGTTATGTACTGATTCTGTGTTTTCTAATATATGTAAAAAGACACAGGATACAGTTCCTCATTATAAAGGCATTGTTTAAAAATTGTTTTAAAATTCATATTCAGGAGTAGTATCATTCTCTTAAACTACTCATAAATATTTCAATAGCTTACCTCTTAGGTTGCATTGACTTCTGCAAGTGTGATTTTAATTTTTTTAATAATTGTAGATTGGTCCATTGAATTGCATAACCACTGTACGGGCTACAGTCTATAGGGTCGCAAAGAGTTGGACATGACTGAAGTGACTGAGGACACACACACGTAGATACTTGTCTATTATTTTAGGGATTTCAGTGATATATATGATACTTTGGACTTCTTTTCCATCTTGCTCTTTACTTTCCCTTAATGTATTTTAAAATTATATATACATATACATATACCATGGTAGACAGAATTTATATATGAATGAGTGAGTATATATATGGGTGTGTGTATCTATGTGTTTATACATATATATTTTTTCCACTGAGATTGTAAAATCTTTCAGTAGGCTAGGGATTAAATATTGTCATTTATTCATCCTGTCCAAGGCCATGCATATAGTACGTACTTACTAGATAACACATTGCCTTATTTAAACAAATTTTTGTTTCAATAACTCCTTTTCTTTGTATCCCTATTAAGTAACTCTTTTCATACTTTCTTTATACTTACCAATATATCTGAATCTTCTTTGTGACAGATCTTTTCATTATTTGAACACTGAGAATTTAACTATTCCAAAAGCATTTAAACTAGTGAATAAAAAGAATAGATTTTTAATAAAACAATTTTTGATTGCTAAAATGATTAGGTTTTTGATCGTGTTAGACTGGGAAAGCGTATGCAAATAGGGGTTTAATATAGAATTTGAGGAAAATAATTTATGCTACTGATCCTCAGGTTTTTTTTGAATTCAGTGTATCTTATTATACTTTGGAGATTATATGACATAATAAATATGGACAACAGTACATAGCATGCAGAAAGACCTGGCAAATTTTCCATCCTGAAATTTCCTAGATAGATGTCTAAGAAATAAAATTGTCAGCAGTATTGCAATGTTGACATTAAAATTAGATGAGTATGTGATATTTACAGAAAAAAGTAGTGTTTTTTATTGCATTTAAAACCATACGTTTGTCTCTTAAATCACCCTGTTGATGCAGGTACCTTCCTAAAGGAACAGTATGAAACGTTAAATAATCCAAAGTATTAAAAAAGCTTATGCAGTTGCTGATAAAATCCTTTTAATTTTATAGACCAAATTGTGACTACCAATTTAAAACATATCTTAAATGGCAGTTTTGATCTGACAGGATCAAGTGTGACGAATTTACTGTAAGTCACGGCATTTAAGAAAATTCAGTATTATCAGTTCATGCAAAAAAAATACATTAACGTTGCCTTTTTTGCTCCCCCAATTCCAGGAACAATATGAATTATATTGTGAGATGGGTTCCACTTTCCAGCTCTGTAAGATTTGTGCTGAGAACGACAAGGATGTCAAGATTGAGCCTTGTGGCCATCTGATGTGCACCTCTTGTCTTACAGCCTGGCAGGTATAGTCAAGATTTAATTAGTCACGTCGATGTCTTCCTTATATTCCCTATGACTATGTCTTTTTTCAATTTTCTTCATCTTAAGGATTCAAAAAGTCATACTGATAAGTGTTTGTTTGAACGATTGTTGTTTTTAAAAAATCTCATATGTTTGAGTCTTTCACTTACATAATTTGGCTTTTTGTTGGGTTTTCATGTTTTCTTTGTGCTGTGCTGTGCTTAGTTGCTCAGTCACATCCTACTCTTTGTTACCGCATGGCCTGTAGCCCTCTCTGTCCATGAGGATTCTCCAGCCAAGAATTCTGGAGTGGGTAGCCTATCCCTTCTCCAGGGGATGTTCTTGACCCAGGAATCTAACCGGGGTCTCCTGCATTGCAAGTGGATTCTTTACCAGCTGAGCTTCCAGGGAAGCCTTTTCTTTCACTATTATTTATTTAATATATACAATTAATATAACTTAATCTTACAATATTAATCATAAGTAGTTCTGCTTCTATAATACTGTTGATTTCAGAATATCACTTACCAATGTTGCAAACTAACCATATTTATTATAGCCCAGATTCTATTTATAGCAGATCAGATTCTCAAGCAAAGTAAACCCTAGTAGATAAATCTTATGTTGATGTTTCAATACTTCTCTTGAGAAGGTGTAGCTCCTGTCTCGCGTATGTCTCCAATTGCTCTGTAAGGCTAAAACAGGAGAATCAGACAGAAAGTTTCCCAAATGTCTTAAGTTCCCATAGTCACTAAATTTTCCAATTTACAGCAACAGAATCTAAAGCAAGCTGCCTTACATTCTGTAGGCATTCAATAAATAGAAATTGATTTGATGTTTTAGAATAAGACCTAGAAAATAATTGGTTTCCCCAAGGGCTTCTTTAAAATATTTCTTTATCTGTAATAAAGGTTGGAGATTTTAAAATAGATCTTTGGACAGATTTCTAGTTTTCAGTATTTGGAGGATTCACAGAATATTTTGCTCAAGCACTTTTTTAACTACTCTGTTTTAACACAGTCAGTATTGAAGTCAGTATTGTTGATCGGATTTAGAAAATAAATCATTAAACTTTCAAGCCTGTAAAAAAATTTGCAGTTGAGCGTTATCATGAGCATCCGTATTCCTGAACCTTCTCTCCAGCCCAGAACCTGTGTATTTCCCCAGGAAGGATGGCCTCAGAGGATCAGGACAGGGCAGTGCAAACTCAGAGGAGTGTTGATGTTTGTTGAGCTCATTACGTGATGATAGAATATTAATGATTTTCACATTTTCGCATTCTTATGAAGAAGATGAAAAGATCTTATGAAAAGATCCCTTTTTACCTTTGGGGAACTTTTAAAAATGGATGAAGAAAAAGAGGAAGAACTAGGAAATGAATTACAATTGATTTACATTTACAGAGCCATTTCTGAGCTCCCAGACATCTTTCCTTCATTGGTAAAGATTGTTCAACCTCCCTACATGGCTCTCTTTCAATATGCATTTGATTTATATTTTACCTGAGATTTTCCTTGCTTTCCTTGCCCTTATTTCCCTTTATCCCTTCATGATGCTTGTGAATTTTGCGTAGTACAGGGAGAAGTTGAAGGAAAAGCAATGCCCAGTATGGCATCAGCAAACTCTCAACATATAGTTACTTGATTGCTGTTTATGTTAACAAATAATAGTTCTGCAGACATAGCAGTGCCTTTTTTTTTAAAATAAATGTTTCAGTAAATTTAGTTACACTGGTAGAAGACAAAACTGTCAGTTTGCAAATGGATTTCACATGTATCAGTAGAAAATACTGTAGAGATGTTATTGACTCAGTGCCTGGCTGTCAGGGAGGGAACCACTTTAAGATTATTTGCTTTATCTGAAACGCTTTAAGTATTTCAGGGCAAGTATTAAACTGACAGAGGCCAAATATGTTTGTCAAGTCCTTTCGATTGAGTTACGTCTTCAGTGCAGTAGTATGGTTCTTACAGGTTTGAAGAAAGTAAAAGTTTGCTTTTCTCCCTAAAGAAAAGCAGAATTTTAGGCTGGTACAGGCTCCCAGTACTCTGCCTCCACAGATGGCCTGCGTACTTCAGCCCCTTCTCTGGGGTCCTGGGCTTGGAGCATACAAATACAGACATACTGCAGGACCTAGCATCTTCATCTTGAAACTTACCTGGAGTTTGTAAGTTCAGGGGAAGTTCCCACTATGTTGGCGGAAACCCTTGGTTAATAAAGATTATCATTTAGAGTGTCATACAAAATAGCTGTTTACCTTGTGGCTCAGGGTAAGTGCAAGAGTAGAGCTGAATGTAAAACAAAGAGGTTTTACTTATTTTAGTTTCTGTATTCTTCTTAAATTAATCGTTTAAAACTCCAGGGCCAGTGATATGTATTTAATCTAGTGAGTCTGTGCACTACTTGCAATAGGTTTGTTATGTGCAAGGACCCAGGGGTATTTCCCAGTTGTCATGGCTGTGTTATTAATCCTTCGCCCTTTACATCACCACAGCTTTTCTGTATTTTATTCTGTAGTCTCCAAATGGCACAGTTCCTTTGCTTGTAGCTAATCAGTTACTTGATTCTCTATGATTTTTCATGTTGATCTAATGGCCTTATATTAAGATAGGTTCAGTCAATTTGTAATTGTTAATATTTGAAATTTTTCTTTCTTCTTTTTTAAACTCTTTAGTACTTCTTAGTTTTACTTTTAGAGATTGAGGAAGTACATAAATTGTCGAGTGCTAAAAACTGCCTTTGAGTAAAATTTTAGGAGAAGCTATGTGAAAAAGTAGTAATAAAGTAGTAGTTGAGTAAGTTAAGTAGGAAAAAAAATTGAAAAAGAAGTTGAAAAGAAAGTTGAAATAATCAAAATAAATCACACTCATGTCACTAGTGAATAATATTATCCTAATATAATCATAGAATTTTGTATATAAGTTAATGAAAAATATGCAAAGGCAGTATTTGAGCATCTTTAAAATTCTTCCCACACAGGATGGTTAATGATTAATAAGTATTTTTCTGATACATTTTTGTATATGTCTGTGTAATCTGCATGTTGTTCTTATTTAGTCTCATAGTGGAAAGTGAAAGTCTCTCAGTCGTGTCCAACTCTTTACGACCCCATGGACTGTATAGTCCATGGAATTCTCCAGGCCAGAATACTGGAGTGGGTAGCCTTTACCTTCTCCAGGGGATCTTCTCAACCCAGGGATCGAACTGCATTGCAGGCAGATTCTTTACTAGCTGAGCCCCAAGGGAAGCCCACATTGTGTCCAACTCTTTGCAATCCCGTGAACTGTAGCCTGCCAGACTCCTTGTCCATGGGATTTCCTAGAGAAGAATACTGGAGTGGGTTGCCATGTCCTCCAGGGGATCTTCCCAACTTAGGACTGAACCAGTGTCTGTTATGTCTCTTGCTTTGGCAGGCAGATTCTTAACCACTAGCACCACCTAGGTTGCCAAGAACTAAGATGACAACAAGTTAAAAGACATTGATATTGAAGATCAGTTGTCAAAAAGCCTTTGTAATGTCTCAGTTCTATCCATTTCTCTTCTGAAATGTATCTGTAGTCTTTTCAAAGACTCTTTAGCATGCTCAAGATCTGTGAATGTATTCTAAGAATTTCAAGCCTCAGCTCCATTTGTTCCATTCAGTAGCTGCTGAGTGATTCCCTTCAACTTTTCACATTTTGCTTTTTTGCACTTTTTTATATTGCTGGCAATATTATTGGTACTAAACCTATAGCCAGGAAGAGCAAGTTTCTATTTATTGCTTTTTTTTTAACACCAATAGACATGCACAGTGATCTCTGGTTTGAGGTTTCTCTTCCCCGAAGAGAACTGTTGTTGGGTCAACATTTGGGAATTTCAAAGTGATGTTCAACAGTCTGTATCTCAATGGGAATTTTGTCGTTAAAGAAGCTTCAACTTGTGAACATTTCCACTTTTGGATAACCCGAATATTTCTACATGTGCATATAGATTTCACTCAGTGCCTCCTGCTGCCAACCAAAAAATCTGTTTTGACAGCTTTCATAGTTTTGTATGGACTGCAGTATTTGACAGTCATTTAAACACATTATTGCAAAATACCCCTGTTATTTAATAAAAACAAAGGTCCTATACAGTGACTCTAGTTAAAACAGTTAACAAACATCAGCTATACTAAATCCTCACATGAGTGAGCTGCTCACTGAATTTAACCTAATTGACTGTCAAAATGAGGACAAATGAACGCAAGTATGTGGCTTTTCTATAGTTCTATACTGTGCTGTCAAACATTGTATATAAGCTTGTAGATGTAATTGGAAATGTTATGTGACTCTCTGGATATGAGTACCTGTAGTAATATTTGTCTTTTTTTTTTTTTCAGAATGGTTAAGGGTTAGAATGTGTTTTGTGACTTTAAAGCCAGTGTTTTTGTTTCTATATGCTTGTTTGTTTTTTCTATGAGAGAAAAAATTGAGTTTCAAACTTAATTGTGCACAAGAATAATTTGACATCCCTTAACTTGCTTGGTACAAGCCTACATGGAATGACATCCATCATTCTCTAGTATCTCAAATCCATTGTTATTTATTTAGGAAACAATCTTTGAGCATATTCTCTGTCCCAGGTTCTATATAAAGACCCAGTCCATACCTGCAAGAAGTTACAATTAAATCTAAAAATTTTATAGAGGGGCACAGTGCTAATAATAACTTGACATAAATATCCTGTTATCTTTCAAATTTAATTAAGGATGGGAAATATTTTTGTTACTTCCTGCTACTTTGGTTGGGAGTATTGACATGAAAAGGATTTTAAAAGCTGTATGTCTGCCAAGAAGCTCTGATAAATCAGTCAGAGTCCAATAGGAAATATTAAACCTAGACTATAAAACATTTTGTGTTCAACCATTGTGCATCTTTAGCAAGTCATTCTTCACTAACTTTTCCTTCCACTTGACGCCCTACTTTGGTTTAATTGGAATTCATTGGAGACTTAGAGTTTATGTAATTAATGGAAACCTAAGACGTGCACAGTAGAGGTGTCAGTCAGTTATTTCAAGCTGCAAGTGGTTACTCTAATTGCTGTCATAATGGCCCATTAGTCATGCCTCCAAAGAGGTGTTAGATACTTTTTTCTCCTTCTGGAACATCTGTGTTATTTAATAAATTGAATAAGCAAGCCTGAGTTTGCACAGAATACTAAGTAAGCTTGAGTAATCACCTCTCTAGACGCATTCTTTGAAGCAGTATCACTGTGGGTGAGGCATTTCTATTCTGTCCTTGGCAGTGAAACTTTGGAGAGTTTTCTTTCACTTCCACACTGTTCCATGAATATTAACAAAACATTTTCTTCTTTACCCTGAACTCATCCATGTCTTCTTTTTTGTAATAGTACATTATGCCGTAGTGATATTGCAGGGTTACTACGTAAAGTGTCAAGTAAGGAACTGTTTTTATTCAATTTTTCCTTTCAGGAATGCAGAAAATATCTTCTGAGCTCATGAACAGGACAGACTGTAAACCATGTTCTTCAAATTTTCCTTCCAAAATAAAAAATGGATATATATATATGCCAGTTGGATATGCAGCCTTGTTTTTAATTACTGCCAAGGACTTTAATTCAGTTAAAAATAAAATTGATTTTTTCTTCTAGTTATTCCTCCTGCATATTTTTTCAAAATCATTTAGAGGAGATATTGGAATATTCAAAATGCTTCATAAAAAGTCAATAGATGAAAATTGATAAGCTCTGATTTTAACATGGCATGTGATTAAAGAGATTTATATATGTCCCATATTTAGAGAGCATTACTGGGGAAGAAATATGTAACTGAGAGGTGAGAAGTCAGCTTAAAGGACCACATTCAAGGCACTAAGAAATAATCTTTTAATATATCTTCCTTCAAAAGCAACCAGGCTTCAAATTTCTAGCCTCAGTGTAACTTTTTAGACTTAGTACTATGAGTACTTAGTCCATGATAAAATGTTGAAACTCCTCTTTCACTTTGAGAGTCATGTAATGGCTGTGGTATGTTTCCTCAGCTATCTTACCTCTTTTCTTTTGTTCCTGAGACTATTGTTGTAATAATTATAACAACCGGAACTTGCATAGCACTTTGGAAAGCTTTGAATTAATTTTTCTTTACCTTTCAGACATCCCTTAAAATGTGCATTCTTTCATTATACCCAACAGATAAGATGAAATGGCTAACGCAGTGTCACACAGCTGGAATTTGTGGGTGTAGGTTTCTAGTCCAAGCCTCCTGATCAGAATGTCTGTGCTCCTTTCCTGATTTACTGTTTTCATGGGCCTCCCAAATTAAAACTAGAAGAGTCTAGATGCAGCAGTGCCATTTCCCTGTGCCCGTCATAAAAGAACATCAAAACTAAAGATCTCTCTCTCTGTTACTTATTCTAATATCATCATTAACTATCCTCATTCATTCTTTTTGTTTGTTTGTTTTTTAATATATTTTTTCAGTGAAGGATAATTCCTTTACAGAATTTTGTTGTTTTCTGTCAGACCTCAACATAAATCAGCCATAGATATACATATATCCCCTCCCTTTAGAACCTCCCTCCTATTTCCCTCCACATCCCGCCTCGCTAGGTTGATACAGAGCCCCTGTTTGAGTTTCCTGAGCTATACAGCAAATTCCCCTAGGCTATCTTTATTATATATGGTAATGTAAGCTTCCATGTTACTCTTTTCATACATCTCACCCTCTCCTCCCCTCTCCCCATGTCCATAAGTCTGTTCTCTGTTTTTTTCTCCATTGCTGCCCTGTAAATAAATTCTCTAGTACCATTTTTCTCTATTCCATATATGTGTGTTAGAATATGATATTTATCTTTCTCTTTCTGACTCACTTCAGTCTGTATAATAGGTTCGAGGTTCATCCACCTCATCAGAACTGACTCAAATGCGTTCCTTTTTATGGCTGAATAATATTCCATTGTGTATAGGTAACACAACTTCTTTATCTATTCATATGTTGATGGATATCTAGGTTATTTCTATGTTCTAGCTATTGTAAATAGTGCTTCAATGAACAATGGGATACATGTGTCTTTTTCAACCCTGGTTTCCTCAGGGTATATACCTAGGAGTGGGATTGCTGGGTTATATGGTGATTTTATTCCTAGTTTTTTAAGGAATCTCCATACTATCTTCCATAGTGGCTGTTTTCAATTTACATTCCCACCAACAGTGGAAGAGGGTTCCCTTTTCTCCACACCCTCTCCAGCATTTATTGTTTGTAGACTTTTTGATGATGGCCATTCTGACTGGTATGAGGTGATATCTCATTGTGGTTTTGATTTGCATTTCTCTAATAATGCATCTTTTGAGTGATGTTGAGCATCTTTTCATGTGTCTGTTAGCCATCTGTATGTCTTTGGAGAAATGTCTGTTTAGGTCTTTCTCCCCCTTTTTGATTGGGTTGTTTGTTTTTCTACTAGTGAGTAGTATGAGCTGCTTGTATATTTTGGAAATTTATCCTTTGTCATTTGTTTCAGTTGCTATTATTTTCACCCTTTCTGAGTGTTGTCTTTTCACCTTGCTTATGGTTTCCTTTGCTGTGCAAAAGCTTTTACGTTTAATCAGAACTCTCCACCATGACCCGTCTGTCTTGGGTGGCCCTACATGTCATGGCTCATAGTTTCACTGAGTTAGACAAAGTTGTGGTCCATGTGATCAGATTGGTTAGTTTTCTGTGTTTGTGGTTTTTATTCTATTTGACCTCTGATGGAAAAGATAAGAGTATTTTTAATTTCTGTGATTGTGTTGTTTGTCTCTGCATGTTTATTCTTTAATTCTTCTAGGTCTTTGTTAATTGATTCTTGAATTTTCTCCATTTTACTTTCAAAGTTTTTGATCATCTTTACTATCATTTTTCTGAATTCTTTTTCAGGTAGTTTGCCTATTTCTTCTTCATTTATTTGGACTTCTGTGTTTCTAGTTTGTTCCTTCATTTTTATAGTATTTCTCTGCCTTTTCATTATTTTTTTTTTAACTTATTGTGTGTGAGGTCTCCTTTTCCCAGGCTTCAAGGTTGAATTCTTTCTTCCTTTTGGTTTCTGTGCTCCTAAGGTTGGTCCAGTGGTTTGTGTAAGCTTCTTGTAGGGTGAGATTTGTGCTGAGTGTTTTTTTGTTTGTTTTTCCTCCAATAGGCAAGGCTGAGTGAGGTACTCATCCTGTCTGCTGATGACTGGGTTTGTATTTTTGTTTTGTTTGTTGTTTAGATGTTGTTTAGATGAGCCGTCCTGCCCAGGGTGCTATTGGTAGTTGGCGATGCTGGGTCTTGTATTCCAGTGGTTTCTTTGTGTGAGTTCTCACTATTTGATACCCCCTAGGGTTAGTTCTCTGGTAGTCTTGGAGTTAGTGCTCCCACTCCAAAGGCTCAGGGCTTGATCTCTTCAAATCCTTATGCTTATTTGGTAAGTTTTGAACATATACGATGCAAATTTTCAAGAATATATGCAGTGGATTCTCTGTTTAATTTCCAAGTGTATCAGGGCTGACCAAGGAGACTCCTTAGGTGGACACTAGAAGTGCCGTTGAGAAGGGAAGACAACACTGGAGCCCCTGGGTTCCTGATTACCTTGTATAGCTCAGAGAATCCTACCCAGTGCTCTGTGGAGACCTGTGATCATCTCTTGTAGCCATCCTCAAAAACAACCAGGATGCTAGATGTAATCTGTGCAAGGTCTCTGGCTTGGAGGTGCAGGTGGGAGTCCACAGCGTGGGGACCAGCAGCCAGTCGCGCCGGGCCACCGGGGTGTCTCCTGCAGTCCCGGGGGCAGTTTGTCCAGTAGTTTCAGACTCCCCGGGCTTTGGCTGCAGGGAGAGCCAGTTTGCTTCCTCGTTCATTCTTTTTTGAAATAATTTTAGTTATTTATTTTGGGTTGTGTTAGATCTTTGTTACTACATGGGCTTTTACTCTAGTTGTGGCGAGTACAGGCTACTCTGTATTTGTTGTACACAGGCTTCTTATTTCTGTGGCTTCTCTTGTAGCTGAGTATGGGGTCTAGGATGTGTGTTGCAGTGCATGGGCTCTAGAGCACAAGCTCAGTAGTTGTGGCGGATGGGCTTAGTTGTTCCATAGTGTGTGGCATCTTCCCAGACCAGGGTTTGAACCCATGTCTCTTACATTGGTAGGCAGATTCTTTACCACTGAGCTACCAGGGAAGCCCTCATTCTTTATAACAAGAATTTGCTGAGTTTTGTGAAATATATTGTGCTCTGAAAATGCTTAGCCTGGACCCAAGTTACTGTCAAGTATATGTATCTGTATTTATCTATTTAGTTAGTTATTTGTTTATAGTTGTTTCATGTTTTAAAAAAAAGATTCATGGTAGCTTCTGATCTATGTGAAGTATAGCATGGTAATATACATTAGAAGTTACTGAGATGGGAAACACACACACACATAAAACCAATAAAAATATAAAATGCACTCCAAAACGGGACTCATGAGTACTGTGTATTTTCTAGGACCCTCACTTTATACTGTATTTGCAGGAAGGCATGAAGTGATTGACCTTAAAGTATGCCTCCAAATAATTAATCATCCAGAGAGCAAAATAAATTGTACTATATGTTATATTTATCTTTAAAAAATTAAAAGAAAGTATGTAAGAGATAATGTAGTTTTGAACAATATTTAAACAAAGAATATGGAAGGTGACTGATATATAAACTTACAGTATTTATTGTTGCCAAATGAATCTTAGTATTTTATCATGAACATCTCACATAGTTAGTTTCAGATGATGTAGAACTGGCTGTTAACTTTCTGTCTCTTTTGGTTTGGGAGGATTTATTTGAGGAAGTGAAATTTACTGAGTAAATCAGAATGGATGGAGTCCAAGTACTTCCTCTTAACTTTCTCAGAATGTGAATTTTTTGGAGCTATTAGAAGGAGTTATTTATTGGTTATTCTTCATTAACATATGTTCTGCCATCTTACATTAAGTGTATGTTGACAGAAGCGTTATTTTAATTATTAAGGTGCAATTCTGATAATTTTATGTCTCTTGAAGACACTCTTTGTGTTTAATCAACCATCTGACAGAAACAAGGGTGAAGTACCGAAATAGCACCAAAATTTGAGAATTTGAGTACCAAATTTGAGAATATGGTCAAACCTAATTTTCATATGACAGTAGTCAGTTTGTAGAGAAAGTAGTGGATGAAATCATTTTGGCAGAGGCAAGTGGTGTGATCTATGTTTGTAAATGAAAATTGAAGTACATTGCAGCTGGATTTTGATCCTAGTAAGTAATGTAAACTCTCAACAAAAATAAAGCTTAACAGAAAATATATTTTGTGACATATACCCATAAAGCAGCTACTCTTACATAAGTAATTTGTATAGCATTAATACTTGAAGGTGGGAGAGATGGCCAAAAACCTAAGTTCAGTTTTAGATGAACTGTTCCCAGTCTTTTTCTTGTACCATCAAGATACTGTTATTGCATATTATTTTCTCCTCTTTCCAAACATAATCTTTTCAGTTATCCTTTATCAGGAAATAGATCACATAAACTGGAAGTTATCTTAACCAGACAACATGCAAACTGACCTTGGAGGTTCTAAGGAAGCCTTTGTAAGGGAATGCAGTTGCTTATTTATTCTAGCCACAGTGCTCAAAAGTAATATGATTTTAATTATTTAGATTGGATAGATTAATTGTAGTTATGATAACTGTATGTTAGGCCCTAAAAGATTTTCTGTTTTTTAGGTGCTTATACTAAAACATTTACAAGTGATTTATGTGACGTGTAAGCCATGTCACCAGGGCTTCCCTGATGGCTCAGATGGTAAAGCGTTTGCCTGCAATGTGGGAGACCCAGGTTCGATCCCTGGGTTGGGAATATCACTTAGAGAAGGAAATGGCAACCCACTCCAGTACCTTTGCCTGGAAAATCCCATGAACAGAGGAGCCTGGTAGGCTACAGTCCATGGGGTCTCAAAGAGTTGGACATGACTGAGCGGCTTCACTTCACTTTATGTGACGTGTAGGATTTACTTCAAAATTATCCAAGGGTGGAGGGAGCAAGTGAACATATAGCTGAAACAGGATTGAGCATTAATTGATAATTGTTGAAGTTGGGAGATAGGTGCATACAGATTTATTACACTTTTCTCTGTGCTTCTGTTTATGTTTGGAAATTTCTAGTACTTTTTAAAAATCGTCTAAATGAATGAAGTGTCTACCTAGGTCCCAGAGTATTGCTTTCCACTCTTCATGCATTAAAGACACAGGGAACATCAGCTCTTTTATACTTTAATTGTTTACTTAGTGGCATTTAGCTTACTTAAACTAAAGAAAAAAGCTGTATACCCATTTCTCCCACTGCCTACTCCCCACATCACCCACTCTCAGCCTCTGGCAACCACTAATCTGTTCTCTGTATCCGAACTTACTTTTCTTTTGAATTAATTGATTTTTATATTCCACATGCATCAGAGATCATACTGTATTTGTCTTTCTCTGGCTTATTTCTTACATAATGCCCTTGAGGTCCACCCATCTTGTAGCAAATAGTAAGATTTCGTTCTATTTTATGGCGAAATTATATTCCATTGTATGTACATACCACAATTTTTATCCATTGAGGGACACTTAGGTTGTTTCCATATCTTTGCCACTATAAATAATGCTGCAGTGAACATAGGATGTGCATCTATCTTTTCTAATTAGTGTTTTCATTTTCTTCAGGTAAATATCCAGAAGTGGGATTTGGATAGACTGTATGGTAGTTCTATTTTTAATTTTTTGAGGAACCTCCATACTGTTTTCCATAGTGCCTGAATTAATTTACATTCCTGTCAGCAGTACACAAGGGTTCTCTTTATCCACATCCTCACCGACACTTGTTATTTCTAGTCTTTTTGAGAATAGCCACCTAAGAGATGTGAGGGGATATGTCACTGTGGTTTTGATTTGCATTTCCCTGATGATTAGTAACACTGAATATCTTTTCATGTACCTGTTTGCCATATATATGTCTTTGAAAAAATGTCTATTCAGATCTGTCCATTTTTTAATCAGATTGTTAGTAGTTTGTTTTTGTCTTTTGTTTCCTGTTGAGTTGTATGAGTTCTTTATATATTTTGGATGTCACTTGCAAATATTTTCTTCCATTCAGTAGGTTATCTTTTCATTTTGTTGATGCTTTCCTTTGCCATGCAGAACCTTTTTAGTTTGATGTAATCCTACTTGTTTGGTTTTGCTTTTGCTGCTTTCAATTTTGGTGTCAGGTTAAAAAAATTCATGCCAAGTTCTATGTCAAGGAGTTTACCACTTAAATATTCTTCTTTCTAGAAGTCTTATGGTTTCAGTTCTTACTTTCAATTCTTTAATCCATTTTAAGTTAATTTTTATATGTGGTATAAGGTAGCAGTCCAGTCTTTATTAATTTATTTCTGCCATGTGACTCTCTTATTTTCCTACCACCATTTATTGAAGAGACTGCTCTTTTCCCACTGTATATTCTTGGCTTCTTTGTTGTAAATTAATTGACCATATATCCCTGGGTTCATTTCTAGGCTCTGTTCTGTTCCAGTGATATATGTGTCTCTTTATGCCAGTTCCATACTGTTTTAATTACTGTAGATTTGTATTGCTCTACTTAGGGCCCAGAGTACCACTTTCTATCATTCATGCATTGAAGATGCGGAGAACATTAGTTGTTTTGCATCTTGCTCTTTTATATTAGAACTATCTATTTGAAATTTTCTTATGTAGATCTGTAGGAAAATTCCCTGCAGGCACACAATATGGACCCCTTTTGACTTTTATAATGACGGGATTATACCTGGATGATAACCTATGTTGAATATGTATTTATAGTTCTTATTAAGGTTGAGTTTTCCTTAAATATTTGCTCCTGTGTTAGAAAATATCAGTGTAAGATGGGAGAATTAAGTAACAGTTTTATTATCTGTAAAATGATGGAGTAGACAATTGAATTGCCTTGACGCCCGCTAAACCTGAGCACATGTGGCAGCAACCATCAGAGAATTTTGTAATAACCTGTCTATATCTCTTCAACTCTTTTACCATTCCAAGTTTCTTTCCCAAATTATGTAAGCAGTAGATGAATAAAGAATTGTTGTAGTTTTCCTTTTCTTTTTTTTTAATTAACCAATCCAACGAACATTTGTTTTTCTTGTTTTGACAATTTGTTTGGGAAAGGAGATGTTTGGTTTGTTAATCAGAGTAAGGCTTGGGAAGGAATAAACCCACTACAGAAAGCTACCACAGAATAAATCTCCCACAGAATCTGACATGGAGTGTATACTAACTCGTCCTGTGAGAGGAGAGCGAGAGTGTTACTCCACCATTGATTAGAGCATCACTGGAGGGTAGGTAGATCACCATGTTCCCATCGTACCAAGCAGATAGGACAGTCTTAAGTACTGAACGGTTTCTTTAAAGATGTTAGCCCTTTTTATTCATAATCTCATCTCTAAAATGATGCTCATTCATGTCATTTCTGCCTTTAATATGATCTTGTATTTTTACTGTTTTTACAATAATAAACTACTAAGTTCAGTTCAATCGCTCAGTTGTGTCCGACTCTTTGCGACCCCATGAATTGCAGCACACCAGGCCTCCCTGTCCATCACCAACTCCTGGAGTTTACCCAAACCCATGTCCATCGAGTCGGTGATGTCATCCAGCCATCTCATCCTCTGTCGTCCCCTTCTCCTCCTGCCCCCAATCCTTCCCAGCGTTAGGGTCTTTTCCAGTGAGTCAACTCTTCGCATGAGGTGGCCAAAGTATTGGAGTTTCAGCTTCAACATCAGTCCTTCCAATGAACACCCAGGACTGATCTCCTTTAGGATGGACTGTTTGGATCTCCTTGCAGTCCAAGGGACTCTCAAGAGTCTTCTCCAACACCACAGTTCAAAAGCATCAATTCTTCAGCACTCAGCTTTCTTCACCGTCCAACTCTCACATCCACACATGACCACTGGAAAAAGCATAGCCTTGACTAGATGGACCTTTGTTGGCAAAGTAATGTCTTTGCTTTTAAATATGCTGTCTAGGTTGGTCATAACCTTCCTTCCAAGGAGTAAGCGTCTTTTAATTTCATGGCTGCAATCACCATCTGTAGTGATTTTGGAGCCCCAAAAAATAAAGTCTGACACTGTTTCCACTGTTTCCCCTTCTATTTTTCATGAAGTGATGGGACTGGATGCCATGATCTTAGTTTTCTGAACGTTTAGTTTTAAGCCAACTTTTTCACTCTCCTCTTTCACTTTTGTCAAGAGGCTCTTTAGTTCTTCACTTTCTGCCATAAGGATGGTGTCATCTGCATATCTGAGGTTATTGATATTTCTCCCGGCAATCTTGATTCCAGCTTGTGGAATAATAATAATAATAAACTACTAAATAATAATAAACTACTAAAGCCAGGGTATAATACAGAAACAAAAAGATGGTGGTGAATGTCATATACTATCTTTCTCTAAAAGTCGGCCTTATCTGCAGGGCGAGAAAACAGTCATTGTATTTTCCTACCAATTGTGAATTCTTAATGTAGTTAGTTTTTTAAAAATGGAATTGGGAGATTTTTTGAAAATTTCAGTAATTAATAAATGAATTTCTTTCTTGCACAGATCTTTTTTTTTGTAGTATCTAGTTTGGAAGCAAGATGAGGGGCAAAATGTGTTAACTCACATATTACTACATTCCATATGGGCTGTGTCAGGGTGACCAATTGTTAAGACAGTGATGACTTCTTAATATAAACTTAATTTTTCCCACTGATTGCTTATAAATCAGGACTTCAAAAGACCTCAGCAATCAAAATGGAAATATTTAGCCATAGTTATGTGCACAGTAACTTTTTTCAGAATTGACCTTGAAATGTATTTTTCCAACTGATAGTACCACTTTTTTTATGATGGAAATTTTTATCAAAATGTCTTTTTTATCAAATGTTTAATTAGGACTGCTTCCTTTTGGTAATGAGGGATGTGAGTCAATTTTGAGTTTTCTCCAGGACTCTAAAGTTTTGATACATTAAAATTGTAAATGAGTGTTCAGTAAAGCTAGGCTCTTTTTCTTTGGCAAATCAAAGGTTTTGTTAAAGAAATTTTTCTTTGGAAATTTGAAATAATGAGCATTTATTTTGTTGTTTCTATGTTCTACTTCACCACCTTCAAGATTGACCTTCCCCCAACCCCACTGCCTATCTCAAAACCCTCTTTTTTCCCCCAACTTCTTTTTTTATAGTTGTATAGTTTTTATATAGTTGGCCCCTGTCTGTTTTGTTTTATTTTTGAACAGAGACCAATCAGTACGATTTTTGTGTTTGTTCAGGAGTCAGATGGCCAGGGCTGCCCATTCTGTCGCTGTGAAATAAAAGGAACGGAGCCCATCATTGTGGACCCCTTTGATCCCAGGGATGAAGGATCCAGGTGCTGTAGCATCATCGACCCCTTTGGAATGCCGATGCTGGACTTGGATGATGATGATGACCGGGAAGAGTCCTTGATGATGAATCGGTTGGCAAATGTTCGAAAGGTAAACTAGGAAATATAGGTTTTTTTCATGTGTTGTATGGACATGAAAAAGAAATGATGCTGTCACAAGTAGGGTATGACTGAGTTTGCTTTGAGAAAGAAAGATTCCAAAATCAAAAGAAAGGTGAAGATATAAGTAATGTTGAAAGGCTGATGGAATCATTGGGCGAGAAAGAACTAAACTACTACCAGTCCTCACTCTGGTTTTAAACTCCAAAATGAGAGATGGTGAGAGCCTTCGTATAGAATTAAACATCGTCTGAGACTGGCAGTAGCATATACATGAAGAAAATTGAAGAAAGGAAATTATTAAAATTAGAAGTGATGATATTACCTTTGTGAATTTACCACAGTCTGAGGTTTGCTTATCAATATTGCTCTCTCAAGAAATTAACTTTGTCAGTTCACTGGGAATGGATGCTACTACCCAGTTTATGTAACCAAACCCACAGGGACTAGTCAGTGAACCAGAATGCCAGTTGAGTAATTAACAAACGGAAAATGTAATGATCCAGAGAACTGGACTCTGAGCTATCAGGCTAGTCTCTGTATAAAAACATACATGAAATTCAGCTTATACTCAGAAGTGATTGAGTGATATTTGCTCTTAAAATTAGAGAAGTGGCAACAAGTGGTATGAAAGGGTTGGCACACACAGTATGAAGGTGCCCCCTTTCCTTCTGACTCAGGGCAGGCATGGCTAGTGAGTCATGGTCCTCATCCCTACTGAGTTCAGACTTGGCCTGAACAGCCTTGTAGAACCTCTGCTCTAACTTGTTAGGATATGGCAGGTAGTTGCAACCTGTTTGCCATCTATGTAGGTAGGGTGATGATAATGTGCAATGGCACCAGACCGTGTCTGCCATATGCATCTGGGTCTCTGAGTTAGGGAGACACTTGGTACAGGAAACAGATGAGGTGATTGGGGGGTTACTGCTTCTTTAGGGCTATGTCAAAGTTTATTTCTTGGCCCTCCTGCATTTTGTGTTCCATTGTTCCATGCTTACCAAGTACTTGTCCTTTAGGATTTATTTTTACTTTATTTTTAATTGGAGGATAATTGCTTTATGATGTTGTGTTGGTCACTGCTGTACAACAGTGTGAATCAAATTTAAATAACATATATCCATCCCCCTCTTGAGCCTCCTTCCCACCCCATCCCCCATCTTACCCTTCTAGGTCATCATAGAGCACTAGGCTGAGCTTCCTGTTATATAGAACTTCCCACTAGCTATCTGTTTTACACATGGTCATGTAGATATTCCTTCTCTCAAATTTCTGCATATGGAGATATATTACCGCCACCAGAATGGCTACTCTCAAAGTTTGCTTTGGTCTGAGATGATTTTTACTCTTCACCTCACTGTTTTTTTATAAAAATGTCATAATTTAAGAGAAACTACTCTTGATTCTGTATTTTAATGCTGACAACTATATTCAGTTTTGAAGTTTATGATCCCTTTGGCCCAAGAGATGGAAGAAAGGAAGTAATTATTCCTCAGTAACCCTACCTAAAGGATGAACAAGAAACAAAAAGCTCTAACTGAAACAGGGAATTGAGACTTAAATTTTAAGATGAACTCTTAATCAGTATTTTCTACCACTATTAATATGTATATGAACAAAACTTCTCACATCTTTTATTCTCTCAACTTGAAGAGGAAGATAGTCTTCTCATTTTTCAGATAAGGAAATGAGGCTCAGATTAGGCTTGTGATGTGCTGCATTAGGAAGTTGTAGAGCCAGAATTCAGCTACGTCTGCTGGATAAAAATGCAGTGATAACCAACACTTCATCTGTAGCTCTGTCACGTGCAGTGTGAGGAAATGGTTTCTACCAAGTCAGATTGTGGACTGTATCCTAAAATATTTGTCATATAATATTATTTTAATGAAGTAAAATGAAGTAGTAACATTTATGATTTCAGTGAGCTTACAGTGTTCTAGGTTCTTAAATCTTTGATCTAATTCGATCATGACACCAGCCCAATAGAGAAGCTACTGTTAATGTGCTGTTTTACAAAGGAGGCCATTGAAGAAGGAGGTGCAATGACTTGCCTAAGATCCAAGTAATACTTTAAGCAGAACTGGTGCTTTATTCCAGGTCTTCCTGATAACTTAAAACTTCAGTTGTGCACCATCATGCAATACACCTCTTTTGTCCTCTTTGGAACGTGTCACACAAATTGTACATGATAGTGTATAAGTACCTGTCTTCTGCAGGTCTTTTCAGTTTCATAATATAATGTACATCACGAATAACCAGAAATTAAAAATAATTTGAATTGTGATCTGTTGGCATTAACCTATAAAGTTACTTATGCCCTAATTGGTCACTAAAAACCTAACTAATTCATTTAGGCCCTCCTAATTAGATGTGTAAGTAATTATTATGTTTGTTTACAATATACTCATTGTATGTGGCTATTTAAATGTTTCTGATTAAGATTTAATAAATTTAAAAATTTTGTCTTTCAGTCACACTCAACATATTTGGAATGCTTAAGAGCCTCTTATGTCTACCAGCTACACTGTTGAACTGTACAGATGTAGAACATTTCTATATATATTGAAATATTTATTATAGATATAATAAAAATACTTAATAACCAGTACATAATTTTTTTGGATAGCGTTATTAGATCATTCCTCCAGGTTCTTATTAGAAGAAGCTAAGTCTTATTGCAAAAGACCTTTCCTTTTAATTTAGGAACCTAATGGTCTTAGCTTAGCCTGAATATTTGAGTATGATCTAGCACTAAAATGATTAATCTGTGGCCTATATTTGTTTTTCTGTGAGCTAATGATGATTTTACATTTTAAATGGTTATATATTTAAGTGATTTTTTAGGTACCTACGTTAATTTCCTTGATTTTGCCTCTTGGTTTGCAAAGCCTAAAATATTTACTATCTGGCCCTTTAAGAAAAACATTTCCATCCCCAGATCTAGGACACTTTAAAGCATTTAAAGAATGCTTATTGAGTGCATGGATAATAGGGGATAACAGAAAAGTATTTGAGACAAGTACAACAGCTGAAGTAGTTCCAGTGAACTAGATGGTAATGTTTTCTAGCTAGGAAAAAGGCATTTTCAATTTTCTTTACTAAATGGGCTTTCTACTTTCAGTGATTCATGTCAGAGGATGGGGAAAAGGGCCATAAGAGTAATTCTTTCAAGAACTTTGTACACCTTACTGGTTGGGAGAAAATGGTATTTAACCTACATGAGTTTGGGAAAGGCTACAGTTTCAGCCTGATTTCCACTGATTTAAGTTGAAGCTGGAGCTTTGTTTCAGTAGTGGCACTGACAATTGAAGGGAATCACTGGTCACATAAAATGAGCACAGAACAGTCAAAGGTGACTGGTGGTTTTCCCTGGTCTTTCACGCACTCTCAGACCATGCATGTTGTGTTCTCTCTGGCACGCTGGTGGACTTTCTGTTGAGGGAGCTGAGAAATTTTGACACTGATCTTCTCTTTAGTTTACCCCAAAAAAGAGAAGACTGGTGCTGCTCTCAGACTTTATTGTCCCAGAAGTCAGCAGTGTTATTGAACAAAGGTATCACTCCAGCCAGCGTCATTTCTTTACTTTCCAGGAGCAGTTAGATTGAAGAAACTTAAAGAACTTGTAATTATTTGTTTTTAAATTGAGGAATCATGTTTCAATTATATGTCTTTATGTGCACTGGCCTGCCTCTTGTCAATTAAACGGATTGTGAATTTTTTAATATTTCATAAATCACTGCCACTTTGCTTTCAATAAAACCTGAATTTTACTGTAACTACAAGCATCAGTTCTTTCTGAATAATTGGGAAAAACAATGTTATGGTATTATGTTCCTATAGCACTTTATAGGTACTTTCGTTTCAAGAGTTACACTAAATTGTTATGTTTTATTCAGAGGACTGTCTTCTGCATTAGACTGTTCTTAAGGCCAGTGCCAATATCTTATTTATCTTTGTGCTTCTTAGTACCTAGACATATATTAAGTGAAATAATAAATGCACATGCATGTTCACATGGTCTGTGAGGGCAGTGGCCTGATTTTAAGCATATTTTTATTCCAATCTGAAGATTTGGGTATATCTGTGCAAAATACCAAATCACAGATTTTATGCAGTTCTGTCTTCAGCTGAGGTTATAAACAAACACCACAGATCATTTTGACACAATAGCTATTCTACTTGATCTTCTTCCACTCTGTTATCATTCTGTTGCCTGTTATTCATTCTTTAATTTATTCATTTTAAAAACATTTCATTCTCTCAACTCCATTAGTGACTGTCAGTCATTGTCCAGCATAATGAATTAATTCTCTTTTATCTGCCATTTCAAATACTCTTCACCTTTCCCTTCTTTTACAACTATATTGTGAAAATGTTCCTGACTGTCTGAAGCATATTATATTCTTCAAATTAGTAATGCTTCTATCAAAGCATAGAGAACTGAGCTGTTTATATATTCCTGTTTCATGGTGATGTCTGCAGCTGGAATTTATAAGTAGTAGCATACTGAACATATAGAATGTATTTTTATTGTTTGTTTTATAAGTTTATTTAGTGATGCTAATCTTGCAGAAGCAAGAAGAACCTATAAATCTATAATAGTGTGTTAGTTGCCTTTCTAGGTATAGGCTATTTTATGAGTTTCACTAGAAGATGTTTTAGGTTCTGCTTGAAATTGTACCATTGCTTGAGTTCTCGAGCTGTCTGAATTTCTAGGATAATTGGATCTGAGTGAGCCCTTAAAGGAAGTCCAGGGTGTGATTGGTAAGATCAAATCCTCTCTGACTTTAGTCAGATCAAAGCTAAGAAAAGATATCTGTTGCTAGGTCAGAATTTTGTTTCAGTTTGCCAGAGGTGTAAAGAATCTCCACAGTTCCTTAGCAATTACTCTGACAGAACATACTATTCACAAAATACATAAATTACAAACAAATGAAGATTTGGTACAAATACGTTACTAGACTGACCTAGTATGTGAACTGAGATTAATTTCCTTGGTCTTAAACATTATATTATCTTAAAACAATATTTAAAATTTTAGTGAGTGACCATGTAAGAGGAAAATCAGGTGTAACCAGAGGTCAAAGGAATTATTATTGCTTTATCTTTTTTTAATACATCCTCCTAATGCTCCCATCACTAATTAAAATACATATTGCTAATTGAAAACTTAATATATCATTTAATTCTTCCTTTTCCTAATGTGTGAAGAAAGAATCCATAGTACTCCTATTCAGAGCAAAAAATTCATGTGTATAGATCACAGTACCTTTTTAATGTGAGTTAGATTCCAACCACAGGGCTCAAGTCCATACTGGAGCAGTAAGGACAAAATTTACAACGAAAGTGAAATTCAAAAGTAACCAGACATTTGGAATGTAGACCATGGTTTTCAAATATGGACGAGTTCTACCTCCTGAAGGTATTCAGAAATATGTGGGGACACTTTCATTGTCACAATGACTGACAGATCAAGGGAACCACTGACATTGAGTGGATGGGATCAGAGATGCAAGCATCCTCCAACCCATGGGACAGACCCATCTAAGAAAAATGACACGGATCCATGCTAGTGGTTCTCATCTCCACCTGTGCAACACAGGCCAAGTCCTGAATGACAGTAAGCAGTCCACAGTCACAGGTTATTGTTTGCATTCTGTTTACTCATTTTCTTAAAGCTCTCCATGAAAATGAGTAGCATTTTCTTTATTAGAATATGAATATCAAAGGAAAAAACTACCTTGTCCAAGTGTAATATGATGATATAGGGGACCTTGAAGACCCTGTCACGCATTCCTCAGAAGTAGTTTGAATGTGTAGTAGTTTAGAAGAGGCAAGCACTTGATTTCTTGGACTTAGTTTTGGGTTGGCCTCCTATGGTGTAGACTGTGAGCCCTGGAGGGCATGCTTTGCTCTTCTTTTCATTCTCAGAGACTTGCATAGTGCCTAACACACAGTGTAGGCCCTTGGGAAGTTTTGTTTTTCAGTTTTTTCATTGAGTGATCAGCGGTGACACTGTTAACTATACAATACTTAAGAGAGCTATGGTCCCTGGCGTCCAGCAGTCTGGGTTCATGTTCCAGTTCTGCTCCTTAGTAGTTGTGTGCCTTCCATTGGTTATTTAACTCCCTATGCCTCAGTGACCTTTTCTGTGAAAACTTTAGGGTTTAGATTAAATGAGTTAATTAATGTAAAGCCATTAGAACAGCGCTGGTACATAGTAAACACTAAGTATCAGTTGTTATTAACATTATTCTTTATATAGTGTTATTCAAGACTCCTACAATTATTGCTATACTTCTGAGAATTAAATATTAGTATTTTTGAGATGTCTATAGAAGTATTTTTTCTTTTAGATACTATTGTGTCATTGTTTAGAAAGAAATAGACATTACAATGGGATTGGTTTGGCAAAAGGTTGGCTGTATTTCTTTATTAATGTATACATAATTATGATATCATTGGCCACATTAAACTTACCGTACAACCTCCTTGTTGTACTAACAGTCACTAAGTACAGTGACTGTATTTAGTGTACAGTTACTAAGTCATGTCTGACTCTTTGCAATACCATGGACAGCAGCACGCCAGACTTCCCTGTTCTTCACTGTCTCTAAGAGTTTGCTCAAACACATGTCCATTGAATCAGTGATGCCATCCAATCATCTCATCCTTTGTCACCCCCTTTTCTTCCTCCCCTCAATCTTTCCCAGCATCAGGATCTTTTCTAATGAGTCAGTTCTTTGCATTAGGTGGCCAAAGTACTGGAGCTTCAGCATCAGTCCTTCCAATGAATAGTCACAGTTGATTTCCTTCAGGATTGACTGGTTTGATTTCCTTGCAGCCCAAGGGACTCTCAAGAGTCTCTCCAGCACCACAATTTGAAAGCATCAATTCTTCGGTGCTCAAGACTTCTTTATGGTCCAGCTTTCCTATAGTACAACTACCTTGTAGGTTTAAAACTCAGAAAACGCAAAGTTGCCAACATATCAGCTGAAATATTATTTTAAGGACTAAGTAATTTAGATAAGTTTACAACAGTCTTATTTTCTATGGAAGTATATTCAAATGATTAAGTACAGGTAGCTCAATACTCTGTAGTGACCTACCTGTATGGGAAAAGAATCTAAAGAGTGGATATATGTATAACTGATTTGCTTTGCTGTGTAGCAGAAACTAACACAACATTGTAAATCAACTATACCTAATTAAATAAAATTAATTTTAAGAAATGATAAAGTACATATTCTCTCAAGGAGGATGAAGAACTTAAGTAACTAAATAGCAATTGCTTATTGTTCAAAGCAACTGTAGCAACTGTAGTTTGCAAGCAGTAGGGCTTTCGCATGAGGGCATTTTTCAGTGGCTAGATAGAATTCCCTTAATTCCCAGGGTGTTCTTGTTTCTTAGCCATTTTTATGGAAATATTTCTGAATTATATGTCACTTTTCCCTGACTTCTCAAAATTGGTCATGCAGCTGAATGAACCAAAGGGCATAAGAAGCCACTATATCAACGTGACATACTTCTTAAGGCTTACATTTTGCTGCAGGATTTAAGGGGAAGTTGCACACAGACAGTGGAACCATAGCTTTGAATTAATATCACATGTATATTTGGATCAGAATGCAAAGCTCATATAAATGTTTAAAGTAAAATATGAAACTTCAAAGAAATTTCAGGTTTATGGAGGCTGGTCACAGGTTAGGAGATTATGTCCCTCTTATAAAAGGCACTTCAGGGAGAAGCAGTATAACTCTATGTAGTTAATAATGTTTAACATTTTTATGGAGAGGGCCCTTGGGGTTATTCCACTTGCGAGGCTGTTTGCACTTCTTTAAAGTAGACCCTATTGGCAGTTTTATTGACTACCTCCCTGTCAAACCTCAAAGAGATGTTAGCTCTTAATCCAGTCAATAGTCCTCCATATGTAACTTTCTAACCATTTTCCTCCTCTTCATTGCTCATAATTTGTAGTATCTAAAAAATTTACAGAAGCTATTAGTGAAATGTAAATAAGAATAATAATGTAAAATATTAAACCTCAGTTTACATACAAATGTAATATCCATATTCTCAGTAAGAGAGCAAGGTGCTTATTTCTTGTTACTGTTCCTAGAGGGAGAAATGCAGAATTTTTCCACTGAGATGACTTTTCTTTCTTTGATTGGTTTTTGTTTTTTAGAAGACTTGTAGAGCAGTTTTAGGTTCACAGACAAATTGAGGGGGATGTACACAGATTTCTCATGTTCCCCCTGCCTCTCCACACATGGGTAGCCTTCCCCTATTATCAACACCCCCCACCAGACTCATACATTTGTCATAATTGATGAACCTACATTGGCACATCATTACTGTCTAAAGTCCATAGTTTACAGTAGGGTCACTTGTGGTGCTGTATGTTCTGTAAGTTTGCGGAAATGTATAGTGTCAAGTATAGTACCATGCAGAGTTATTTTCACTGCCCTAAAAATCCTGTGTTCTGCCTATTCATCTGCCCATCGAACCCCCCAGCAACCATTGCTCTTTTTACTGTCTTAATAGCTTTGCCTTTTCCAAAATGTTATTATAGTTGGAATAATACCGTATGTAGCCTTCTCAGATTAGCTTCTTTCACTTGAACGTGAACTTGAATATGAAGTCGCTCAGTCATGTTCGACTCTTCACAACCTCATGGACTGTAGCCCACCAGGCTCCTCTGTCCATGAGGATACTCCAGGCAAAAATACTGGAGTGGGTTGCCATTTCCTTCTCCAGGGGATCTTCCCAACCCAGGGATTGAACCTGGGTCTCCCTCATTGCAGGCAGACTCTTTACTCTCTGTGCCACCAGGGAAGCTCTTTCACTTAGTACTATGCATTTAAATTTCCACTATGTCCTTTCCTAGCTCAACGTGGCTCATTTCTTTTTGCACTAATAATATTCCATTATTTGGTTGTACCACAGTTTGTTTATTATCCATACACCTACTGAAGGACATCTTGGTTGCTTACAAGTTTTGGCAATTATGAATAAAACAATTATAAACATCTATATGCAGTTTTTTGAGTGAACATAAGTTTTCAGCCCCTTTGGGTAAATATCAAGGAGCATGATTGCTACATTGCATGTTAAGAGTATGTTCAGTTTTGTAAGAAACCACCAAACTCTTCCAAAGAAGACTAAGAATTTTTGTTTTTACCACCTCCTCATCAGCATTTGACGTTGTCAGTGGTTTGGATTTCACAGTGATATCTCATTGTTGTTCTAATTTACATTTCCCTGATGACATATGATGTGTAGCATCTTCTCATATAGTGATTTTTCCATCTGTATTATCTTTGGTGTGATATCTGATAAGGTCTTTGGCTCATTTGAAAAATCTGATTGTTAGTTTCTTATTGTTGAGTTTTAAGAGTTCTTTGTATATTTTAGATAACAGTCCTTTCTCAGGCGTATATTTTCCAAAGATTTTCTTCTAGTCTGTGGCTTTTTTTTTTATTTTCTTGATAGTTTCTTTCACAGAATAGAAATTTTTCATTTTAATGATGTCATGGATGGCAACTTTGGTGTTGTATCTAAAAAGTGATCATCAAAGTCATCTCATCTTTTAATATGGAACTTCTACCATATTATCTTCTGGGAGTTGCATAATTTTGCATTTTACATTTAGGTCTGTGTCCCATTTTGAGTTAATTTTTGTGAAAAAATAAGGTCTATGTCTAGAATTTTTTTGCATATGGCTGTCCTGTTCTTTCAGAGAAGGCAATGGCACCCCACTCCAGTACTCTTGCCTGGAAAATCCCATGGATGGAGGAGCCTGGTAGGCTGCAGTCCATGGAGTCACTAAGAGTCGGACACGACTGAGTGACTTCACTTTCACTTTTCCCTTTCACGCACTGGAGAAGGAAATGGCAACCCACTCCAGTATTCTTGCCTGGAGAATCCCAGGGACGGTGGAGCCTGGTGGCTGCCGTCTATGGGGTCGCACAGAGTTGGACACGACTGAAGCGACTTAGCAGCAGCAGCAGCAGCAGTCCTGTTCTTTAGCACCACTTGTTGAGAAGAGTATCTTTACTACATTGTGTTACCTTTGCTCTTATGTCAGAGATCAGTTGACTGTTTTTTGGAGGATCTATTTCTGTTCCATTAATGTATTTGTTCATTCTTCTGCCAATATCACAGAATCTTGATTAGTGTAGCTTTTTGGTGGGTCTTAAAGTCGAGTAGTGTTGGTCTTCCAACCTTGTCCTCCTTTGTTCTGTTGCCTATTCTGGGTCTTTTGTCTCTGTCTAAACTTCAGAATCAGTTTGAACATATCTAAAATATTACTTGCTGGGATTTTAAGTGGGATTGCATTCAATCTATAGACCAAGTTGGGAGCACTTTTCTTTTTCACTCCAAATTCCTCTCTAAATTCTTACATATTGAGACTTCTTAAAGTGCAACTGTGGATAAGCAGGATAAGCATGAAATGACTGTATCATTGCTATTATACCATGTTCCTCATGTAAGCATTTGTTATCTAAAAAGGAACAATGGTATAGTACTCCAAAATAGACAACACAAATCATTTGGATGTCTGTCTGAGCATTTTCAATATACCCTTTTAATATCTTAGCAATTCACCCAATTAAAATCAAGACCATCCCATTATTGAAACATATTAGGCATTTGGTAATTACTTACATATTAAATTAAACATCACAAATGACACCTGTGTATATGTGTGTATAAGTATTTCTGTAATGGGTATCTTCTGAATCATATACTGCATGAGCTATTAAAATATTGATTTTGTTATGTTCAAAAATGACTATGAGTAAAGAATAACCAAAGGAATAGTTAGAATGAAAATGGAATATTTTATTTTAATTCTATTTTATTAGAATATTTTACTTAGGATATTATATTTTCTATGGTAAGTTTTATCAGTGTCCTTCATTAATTTTCACATATTTAAAGAAATGTTGTTCTTTTAATCATCCTTATAATACTTGTATCTACCTTGTTCAGACATGAAAATTCATTAAGTAAAAATCTTCTTAGAAATACTATATATTTGACTTTGATTATCGCTGGGATTGTCAGAACTCTCATCTTATTAGTGATTGGAGAGGTTTTCTCTTATCCCGTTTTTAATAATAGCCTGGCAGGGTTTGAAGTTTCTTACCAGATGTTTTGCTATTTCCATAATAATGGATCTTATTAATAAGGCTTTTACAAAATCTCTCTTTAAAAGGTGTGGATAAAGTGAAGAGTGACTAAAACACAATGCGTCTTCGATTATTTTTGGTAATTGCTAAGCATGCTGAGATGAGCTTTTGACTACTTTACTTCTTGGGCCTTTTCTCTCAGGATTTTCTGTTAATGCAAATTCAGATTTCTCTATTTTTTGTGATAGTTATTCACCTCCTATTCTAAGTGCTAAAGAATTATGTAAATTTTGTCAGAAAAATAAAGAAGAACATTTTATCATTTTATGAAGCAAAGGGTTTGGAGAAATTGGGGAGCATGTAGACACATAAAAGAATCAAATGTGGTCTTTAAATTTCTAGAGCAGCAGGACTCCAGTTTGTTAAAGGCAGCTCGTCAACAACCAGCATTAAAGAACTTAAGAGAAATTGTTAGTTAGACAAATAGGCTGGTGTGATGATAATATCCCAAAGAAAGGGATACCTGGTGTGCTTCAGTCCATGGGGTCGCACGCGCTCAGACACAACTGAGTGACTGAACTGAACTGATGATAATACAGGCAGGAATCAAGGTACCCAGCTTTTGTACTTTAAAAGGAGTGGAAATGGGGGCGGGGGGGGGAAGAGCATATATTCTGAAGTTCTGAAAACAAGGGTTGTTCTTGTTCAGTCACTCAGCTGTGTCTGACTCTTTGTAACCCCATGGACTGCAGCACACCAGGCTTCCTTGTCCTTCACCATCTCCTGGAGCTTGCTCAAGCTCGTGTCCATTGAGTCAGTGGTGCCATCCAACCATTTTGTCCTCTGTTGTCCTCTTCTCCTCCTGCCTTCAATCTTTCACAGCATCAGGGTCTTTCTAATGAGTAGACTCTTTGTCTCAGGTAGCCAAAGAATTGGAGCTTCAGCATCAGTCCTTCCAATGAATATTTAGGACTGATTTCCTTTAGGATGGACTGGTTTGATCTCCTTGCAATCCAAGGGACTCTCCAGAGTCTCCTCCCACACCACAGTTCAAAACATCAATTCTTTGGCATTCAGCCTTCCTTATGGTCCAGCTCTCACATCCATACACGACTACTGGAAAAACCATAGCTTTGACTATACAGACCTTTGTTGACAAAGTAATGTGCTGTCTAGGTTTGTCATAGCTTTTCTTCCAAGGAGCAAGTGTCTTAATTTCATGGCTGCAGTCACCATCTGCAATGATTTTGGAGCCCACCAAAATAAAGTTTCTCACTGTTTCCATTGTTTCCCCATTTACTTGCCATGACGTGATGGGGTTGGATGCCATGATCCTCATTTTTTGACTGTTGAGTTTTAAGCCAACTTTTTCACTCTCCTCTTTCACCGCCTTCAGGAGGCTCTTTAGTTACTCTTCGCTTTCTGATATAAGGATGGTGTCATCTGCATTTCTGAGTTTATTGATATTTCTGTCTGTAATCTTGATCTAGCTTGTGCTTCATCCAGCCCAGCATTTCATGTGATATACTCTGCATATTAAGGTAGATAAGCAGGGTGACAATATATAGCCTTGATGTACTCCTTTTGCAATTTGGAACCAGTCTGGTTCTAACTGTTGCTTCTTGACCTGCATACAGGTTTTTCAGGAGGCAGGTGCGATGGTCTGGGATTCCCACGTCTTAAAGAATTTTCCACAATTTGTTGTGATCCACACAGTCAAAGGCTTTAGCATAGTCCGTGAAGCTGAAGGAGATATTCTTCTGGAATTCTCTTGTTTTTTCTATGATCCAACAGATGTTGGCAATTTGATCTCTGGTTCTTCTGCCTTTTCTAAATCCAGCTTGAAAATCTGAAGGTCTCAGTTCATGTACTATTGAAGCCTAGCTTGGAGATTTTTGATCATTACTTTGCTAGCATGTGAGTTGAGTGCAATTTTATGGTAAATTTAACATTCTTTGGCACTGCCTTTCTTTGGGGTTGGAATGAAAACTGTCCTTTTCCAGTCCTGTGCCCACTGCCGAGTTTTCCAAATTTGCTGGCATATTGAGTGCAGCACTTTCAAAGCATCATCTTTTATGATTTGAAATAGCTCCAGAAAAATTTGAAAATAACTAAAATCAATATAAAGGGATGGATGGAATCATTCAAATCAGCTATCCTATAACTTTAAAGAATGATTCCATCCTTCATAGTTCTTACAGTTACTTCTATATAAATGATTTTCTTTATACTGTGAAATAAATTCTGTACAGTTAATTCTGTGTCCACATCCTACTTTCTACTTCCTGTACTTTCCTAGTTAATCTTTTCTAGCTTTCCATTTACTTGTTCTAACCTAATACAGTGGACAGAAGGAGTTGGAGTGACTAAAAAGGATTTCATGTAAGGCTATGGCAAAAAGGATATGATCCTTTTAAGAAACCCTTGATTAGTATGCCTTTTTATTACACTAATTAATTTTATTTATTCATTAGAAGATTAAAACCAGAAGTGCAGTAGTAAAGTTTCTTCTTTAAAAATAAAACTTCTGCTATTAAAAAATTTAAAAGACAAAATAAGAAAAAAATTTTCACTACTGTTAAAACAGATTAGAGGTTCACTATCGTAATATATAAAGAGCTCTTTTAAATCACTGAGGGGTAAATAAAAGAATATGATAGATAATGGGCAAAGAATATAGCATGAGCGGGCTTGTGAAACATTGTATAAGACTTCTTTTTAGACTTTCAAAGAGGAAGGGAAAAATATAATTTATTGCCATTTAATGTAACCATCTACTAAAAATGTTTACAAATATTCATAGTTAGCATTTGAATTTTCCCAGCAATAAAAGTTAATACAAAGTTTCCCTATTCTAGTTTCAGAATTGTTCATAGAGACAACAAAAAGGCTTCAGCAAAGAAAAAGGCATTATTATCTAAAGGCCACTATTAGACTATATTCTCTTACATGGGAATTTTACTGTGATTTAGGAGAACTCTGGAAAATGAATAAGTTATGATAAATTTAGACCACATAATCAAAAAAAATAAAAAAATTTGTTTCATCACTACTGATATTTCCTCCATTAAATCCTTATGACTAAGCCAACTTACAGATACTATAATGCTTCAAAATAAATTAGTCTTTCAGGAGGACAGTATAAAATCACTTTCAGAGTGTAGTATGAACTATTGTTAAGATGTGCTTCACATTACTTTCACAGAACTGTGCAGAGGGTGCTTGTCTGGAGGTGTATAGATGTTCAGGATTACTGCTGCACCACACACCTTGGTTTGGATGTCTGTCCGAGGATTTTGAGTAGTCTTTTAATATCTTAACAATTCACCCAATTCAAATCAAGTCCATCCCATTACTTAAACATACTAGGAATTTCAGTTCAGTTCAGTCGCTCAGTCGAGTCTGACTCTTTGCGACCCCATGAACCACAGCACAACAGGCCTCCCTGTCCATCACAAACTCCTGGAGTCCACCAAAACCTATGTCCATTGAATCGGTGAAGCCATCCAACCATCTCATCCTCTGTCGTCCCCTTCTTCTCCTGCCCTCAGTCTTTCCCAGCATCAGAGTCTTTTCAAATGAGTTAGCTCTTCACATCAGGTGGCCAAAGTATTGGAGTTTCAGCTTCAACGTCAGTCCTTCCAATGAACACCCAGGACTGATCTCCTTTAGGATGGACTGGGTGGATCTCCTTGCAGTCCAAGGGACTCTCAGGAGTCTTCTCCAACACCACAGTTCAAAATCATCAATTCTTCGGCGCTCAGCTTTCTTTATAGTCCAACTCTCACATTCATACATGACTACTGGAAAAACCATAGCCCCGACTAGATGGACCTTTGTTGACAAAGCAATGTGTCTGCTTTTTAATATGCTGTTGAGGTTGGTCTTAACTTTCCTTCCAAGGAGTAAGCGTCTTTTAATTTCATGGCTGCAGTCTCCATCTGCAGTTATTTTGGAGCCCCCCAAAATAAAGTCAGCCACTGTTTCCACTGTTTCCCCATCTATTAGCCATGAAGTGATGGGACCGGATGCCATGATCTTAGTTTTCTGAATGTTGAGCTTTAAGCCAACTTTTTCACTCTCCTCTTTCACTTTCATCAACAGGCTCTTTAGTTCTTCTTCACTTTCTGCCATAAGGGTGGTGTCATCTGCATATCTGAGGTTATTGATGTTTCTCCCAACAATCTTGATTCCAGCTTGTGCTTCCTCCAGCCCAGCGTTTCTCATGATGTACTCTGTATATAAGCTGAATAAGCAGGGTGACAATATGCAGGTTTGATGTACTCCTTTCCCTATTTGGAACCAGTCTGTTGTTCCATGTCCAGTTCTAACTGTTGCTTCCTGAGCTGCATACAGGTTTCTCAAGAGGCAGGTCAGGTGATCTGGTATTCCCATCTCTTTCAGAATTTTCCACAGTTTATTGTGACCCACACAAAGGCTTTGGCATAGTCATTAAAGCAGAAATAGATGTTTTTCTGGAACTCTCGTGCTTTTTTGATGATCCAGAGGATGTTGGCAATTTGATCTCTGGTTCCTCTGCCTTTTCAAAAACCAGCTTGAACATCTGGAAGTTCACGGTTCACATATTGCTGAAGCCTGGCTTGGAGAATTTTGAGCATTACTTTACCAGCGTGTAAGATGAGTGCAATTCTGCGGTAGTTTGAGCATTCTTTGACATTGCCTTTCTTTGGGATTGGAATGAAAACTGACCTTTTCCAGTCCTGTGGCTACTGCTGAGTTTTCCAAATTTACTGACATATTGAGTGCAGCACTTTCACAGCATCATCTTTCAGGATTTGAAATAGCTCAACTGGAATCCCATCACCTGCACTAGCTTTGTTCATAGTGATGCTTCCTAAGGCCCACTTGACTTCACATTCCAAGATGGCTGCCTCTAGTTAAGTGTGAGTGATCACACCATTGTGGTTATCTGGGTCGTGAAGATCTTTTTTGTACAGTTCTGTGTATTCTTGCCACCTCTTCTTAATATCTTCTGCTTCTGTTAGGTCCATACCATTTCTGTCCTTTATTGAGCCCATCTTTGCATGAAATCTTCCCTTGGTATCTCTGATTTTCTTGAAGAGACCTCTATTCTTTCCCATTCTGTTGTTTTCCTGTATTTCTTTGCATTGATTACTGAGGAAGGCTTTCTTATCTCTCCTTGCTATTCTTTGGAATTCTGCATTCCATGGGTACGTCTTTCCTTTTCTCCTTTGCTTTTCACTTCTCTTCTTTTCACAGCTATTTGTAAGGCCTCCTCAGGCAGCTGTTTTGCTTTTTTGCATTTCTTTTTCTTGGGGATTTGGTATTGCTTAAATGTTAGAGTAGTAATTAAAGCAGAAGTCAAGTTCTAATGGTGACAGTGGGCCATTGACTCTTGTCAGAATTCTCCTTCCTGTTTCAGGTAATTAAGGAAGCAGGCAGATAGTTGTGGAGGAAAAGTGCATGGTGGAGCATAGATAGTCTTTGTAGTGAATGCACCTTGTTGTTGTTCACTTGCTAAGTCATGTCCGACTCTTTGTGACCCCATGGACTGCAGCACACCAGGCTTCCCTGTCCTTCACTCTCTCCTGGAGTTTGCTCAGTGTCCACTGATGTCTGTTGAGTTGACAATGCCATTCAGCCGTCTCGTATTCTGTCACCCCCTTCTCCTGTGAATGGACCTAGCATTGAAAAATTTCTCTGCAAGTAACTGAAACAATGACATGCTCTGTACTCTGTGTTTGTATATATGTAAAACTTATATAAGATAACTTTGTTTCTTGAATCTTTTTTTGTAAAGTATAATAACCAGATCAATTTTGCTAGTTCTCAAATAATGTAATTTATCCTTAATGGGAATTGGGTAGAATTAGATGTCTGGTGACCTCTCCTGATCTGAGTTGCTGCGTACTGTGATGCTTGTAGTTTGACATCAGGATTTTTTTCTGTTGTATGATCATTTTTGGATTGGTTTTACTCTGTCACGTTCAAATACATGACCATCTGAGGCTCCATGGCTTTTGGGGTAAAACTGTTGTTTTACTAATAAGAGTGACTGGCTGCATTCAAATCAGGTTATGACTCTAGAGTTTCTACTTTTTCGCCTTCAATTAAGTAACAGTTGAATGTTTTTACCTTATCGCAAGGTAAGAGATAGAAAAAAAGAACCATGAAATGAATAAAAAGAAAATGTTCTTAAGATTTACATGTGAAAGTACATCGACATTTATTGACCTATTTTTCAGTTATTTGGCAGGGAGTAGAGAGGCAGAGAATTGATAGGTTAGTGATGTCATGACAATATTCAGGTATACCTGAAGTATAGTCTGGAAGCTTTTGCTTAGACATGCTTATTTTTAAAAAGCAAGTCCCGACTCCTTTGATGTGGGCTTCACATGGTAACTTTCTTGCAAAGAGTGCAGTAAGGGAAAGGGTAGAAAAAGTAATTTGTAGTGTAGAAACCCTGACAGTCAATGCCTCAACGAGGTAGTCAAGGTCAGCATCAATAGCTGTGAAATCACATTGATAGTGTAGATCCTTGATGTGATGTGATTAAAGTGTTAGTCGATCAACATGACCTTCCTTCCAGAAACCCATAAGGCTAGTCTAGTCATGAGAAAAAAGTCAGACAAACCCCAGTTTTAGTAAATTAGAAAAGAAAACCTTCCATGATGTAACTTAGTGTGGATGTGAACACAAATTTATTATCTCATCTCAGTTAAGGACATTTCTCACTGTTGCTAGAGTTGAAATTAAATTGACAGTTGACATTAACTACTCTTGTAAAGGTGAGTCATGTTAGGGGGAAAATGGCTTAAATACAAGCTTCAAATTCTTCATAAATACTCAAACGAGGAAACAGATGAATATCAAAGCATGTTAGATTAATGTTAAGTATCAAGCATAAGCCTAGATCTCCAAATAAATAGGTAGTAGCTTAGCCTTGAAAAGAATACTGCCTGGTATTTCAGAATAGAATATTGTTTATCTCATTAATTAGGATAACTTTTATATCAAATATGGAAATCAGGGTATGTCTGACGTATACACGTACACACACTCTTTCGAAATAGAAAGGGTTACATGAAAGTGAAGTTGCTCAGTTGTGTCTGACTCTTGGTGACCCCATGGATTGTAGCCTACCAGGCTCCTCTGTCCATGGGATTTTCCAGGCAAGAATACTGGAGTGAGTTGCCATTTCCTTCTCCAGGAGATCTTCCCAACCTAGGGATTGAACTGGGTCTCCCACATTGTAGGTAGACGCTTTACTGTCTGAGCCACCAGGGAAGTATACATACATACATACAAATCAGAAGGATTACATACATACATACAAATCAGAGTACTTACTGATGGCTTTTTGGTGCTCTTTTATCTACCAAATAACATGTTCAGTTCAGTTCAGTCGCTCAGTCGTGTCCGACTCTTTGCGACCCCATGAATCGCAGCACACCAGGCCTCCCTGTCCATCACCAACTCCAAGAGTTTACCCAAACTCACGACCATCGAGTCAGTGATGCCATCCAACCATCTCATCCTCTGTCGTCCCCTTCTCCTCCTACCCCCAATCCTTCCCAGCATTAGGGTCTTTTCCAATGAGTCAACTCTTAGCATGAGGTGGCCATAGTATTGGAGTTTCAGCTTCAACATCAGTCCTTCCAATCAACACCCAGGACTGATCTCCTTTAGGATGGATTGGTTGGATCTCCTTGCAGTCCAGAGGACTCTCAAGAGTCTTCTCCAACACCACAGTTCAAAAGCATCAATTCTTCGGCACTCAGCTTTCTTCACCGTCCAACTCGCACATCCATACATGACTACTGGAAAAACCATAGCCTTGACTAGATGGACCTTTGTTGGCAAAGCAATGTGTCTGCTTTTCAATATGCTGTCGAGGTTGGTCATAACTTTCCTTCCAAGGAGTAAGCGTCTTTTAATTTCATGGCTGCAATCACCATCAGCAGTGATTTTGGAGCCCCAAAAGTAAAGTCTGACACTGTTTCCACTGTTTCCCATCTATTTCCCATGAAGTGATGGCACCAGATCCCATGACCTTGGTTTTCTGAATGTTGAGCTTTAAGCCAACTTTTTCACTCTCCTCTTTCACTTTCATCAAGAGGCTCTTTAGTTCTTCTTCACTTTCTGCCATAAGGGTGGTGTCATCTGCATATCTGAGGTTATTGATATTTCTCCTGGCAATCTTGATTCCAGCTTGTGTTGCTTCCAGCCCAGCGTTTCTCATGATGTACTCTGCATATAAGTTAAATAAGCAGGGTGACAATATACAGCCTTGACGTACTCCTTTTCCTATTTGGAACCAGTCTGTTGTTCCATGTCCAGTTCTAACTGTTGCTTCCTGACCTGCATACAGGTTTCTCGAGAGACAGGTCAGATGGTCTGGTATTCCCATCTCTTTCAGAATTTTCCACAGTTTATTGTGATCCACACAGTCAAAGGCTTTGGCATAGTCAATAAAGCAGAAATAGATGTTTTTCTGGAACTCTCGTGCTTTTTCAGTGATCCAGAGGATGTTGGCAATTTGATCTCTGGTTCCTCTGCCTTTTCAAAAACCAGCTTGAACATCTGGAAGTTCACAGTTCACGTATTGCTGAAGCCTAGCTTAGAGAATTTTGAGCATTACTTTACTAGTGTGTGAGATGAGTGCAATTGTGCGGTAGTTTGAGCATTCTTTGACATTGCCTTTCTTTGGGATTGGAAATAACATGGAAACCCTATAATAGTATAGAAATCTATCAGTGTTTTAGAAGTACAGATTTTCCGAGGTTTAATTGTTTTTAAAGAAGAACATTTTACTTGAGGATTTAATTTCCATGTGAAGACCTAGGGGGAAATATTTGGTCTTAAAGCTGTTTATTTTAAATATACAACTTAAAAAAAAACACCCTGTTTGACTTTATTCATTAAAGTAGATTATACATTAGATATTATACATATTTTATGTGGAACAGAATGATTTGTACTCTAAACCAAACACCTAAGAAAATTCTATAACATAGATAACCAAGAGCAATGTGCATCACTGCCTTGTGTGTTTCTGGAGACAGGTTTCTAGAAGAAGGCCTGCATTTGATTGTCTTTAAACTGCACTTCTGCTTTTTTCCTAGACCCTTTGTGCAATATGTAGGAGAAACTAATCTGTTTATTCTTTACATAATACTGTCCTTGAGGGAACAATGTGTGCTCTTTCCATCTATTAATCAGAGTAAACTAAGTGAGTTTATTTTAACAGATGTTCAATGGCAGATACATTCTGAAAACCAAATATCTTAAGAGCTGAAAGGTACACACTTCACACATCACATAAGCAGCATCATTCTCTTTTTATATTCTAGTGCACTGACAGGCAGAATTCCCCAGTCACATCACCCGGATCCTCTCCCCTGGCACAGAGAAGAAAGCCACACCCAGACCCTCTCCAGATCCCACATCTAAGCCTCCCACCAGTGCCTCCTCGCCTGGACCTAATTCAGAAAGGCATAGTTCGGTCTCCCTGTGGCAGCCCAACTGGTTCACCAAAGGTAAATCAATATTACTAGAAACACAGATAATAGTTTTATGTGATGATTATTGATTGCTCAGGTTTTTAAATCTCCATTAATCATATTTCTTATGCTCTCGTTTATGAGCTACTTTGTCGGGTCTCTCATTTTGTGTATAGCAAATCCACTATCATATTCCTTGCGTTTATTACTGTAAGAGTTGCATAATTATTCAAAGAGAGCTCATGTCTGTAACAGCCCCCTGATTTGCTAAAATAAACAGTAGAGTAAGTATAGTTATTCTGTAAAATGGATTTAAAAGGTCATTATATATATTAAAATAAATTGCATGTTCTTATTAAATGATATTTTGTACTCATTTTCATAGTGTCTTGACAAGAAAAATGTTATGGAAGTGTATTTGCATAAGGGCTTAAGATGTGATAAATTATCACCCATGTTTCAAGGTGACTCAGAAGAGGGAATTATATGTACCTTTTATATATGAAGGAATTAATTACAAAGAATTACAGTATTTGCAAAGTAATTATATTACTCTTTAATACTAAAGACATAATTCTATCTGTACATTTAAGTGGAAACACAGTGTTTTAGTAGTACTGGATTTTTCTACATTACAATTAAGATGGTTTTAAGATCATATTAAGTCTTTTTAGGATGTTATTTAGTCAGAACTACGTAAACACAACACATTCCTTTTTTTCTGCAATATTTTCTAACAATAAAAGCACAAATCATTTATCAGATGAACTGTGTAAATGAAAATAAAGCCTGTGAAAGTCGCATAGATCAGTTTAGCAGCTTATACCTTTATATTTCCATATAAGAATCAAACTGTTTTTTTTTCCAAGGATCAATGCAATTCAAGTAAGGTCTATAAGTAACGCTGCTCTATTATTTGTGATTTTTCATTCTTCTGGTGTGTGTGTGTATGCTCAGTCATGTCCGACTCCTTGCAGCCCCACGAGCTATAGCCTGCCCAGGCTCCTCTGTCCATGGAATTTTCCAGGCAGGAATACTGGAGTAGGTTACCATTTCCTTCTCCAGGAGATCTTCCCCACCCAGGGATCAAACCCCTGTGTCCTGTGTCTGCAGGTGGATTCTTTACCACTAGCGCCACCTAATGACTGATAAAGAACCAGAACACATCTTGCCCTTGTCAGTTGCTTTGTATTATAGAGGTGAAAACAAAAATAACAAAACCAACATTTTCTGTCTTTCAGAGATGTTGCAAATCAAGGTGCTCTTTTAAAAAGTAAAACAACTTCTTGATAGTTTCTGCTGTCTCTCTTAAATCATAGAAACGTGCAAATAAAATACTTAATGACTCATTATTTTAATGTCAACTGGTCAGAATCATCATATAATTTTGATGTTCTGCTGCTTTTTTCCTGTAGCCCTAATAATCATAAATTTTGAGTTTACATATTCAATTTTTACAAAGAAATCTTAATGAGATATATTTGAGTTTTTCATAATTTTTTAAACTTTCATTAATTGGTGATAAAAGAAACTCATTAAAAGAAGGCACAGGAATCTAATAAAGCTCTATTATGGCTCAGAAAACAAAAGCAATAATATATTAATCTGGAAGGTATTTCAGTGCATGGAACATCTTTTCTTTTTTCCTCTTGTGTTTCTTCAGTCTTCTCCTTGCATGGTGAGAAAACAAGATAAACCACTCCCAGCCCCACCACCGCCCTTAAGAGACCCTCCTCCCCCTCCACCCGAGAGACCTCCCCCAGTTCCCCCTGACAACAGACTGAGTCGTCACTTCCATCACGTGGAAAGTGTGCCTTCCAGAGATCAGCCCATGCCTCTTGAAGCCTGGTGCCCGCGGGATGTGCTGGGGACTAATCAGTCGGTGGGATGTCGCCTCCTTGGGGATGGCTCTCCGAAGCCTGGAATCACAGCGAGTTCCAATGCAAATGGAAGGCACAGTCGGATGGGCTCTGACCCAGTGCTTCTCCGGAAACACAGACGCAATGACTTGCCTTTAGAAGGAGCCAAGGTAAGAAATACACAAAGCAGAAGCTAAACAACCTGCTTATAATCTTCTGATAGGAAGTAGTATAAAAGGTTGGGCGGTGTTTTTTTGTGTCTAGTGTGACATTTCCCTGCAGGTCTTTAATTATCTGCAAGTTATAAATAATCAGAAGCTCATTAAAACTTGAACCTCGAAGAAGTCAGGAAGAAGAGTCTAAGTAATGATTTAATTGTCGTAGGAATATACTAGACAATTTGCCAGAAGTTTAGTATACCTTCTCTTATTTCATCTGCAGAATATTTTCCCATTAATAAATTGTCATGGGAGAATCAGCACTTTCTGAGAAAAAAGGAAAAAGTGTGGGAAAGTGTGTTAGTCACTCCATTGTGTCCGACTCTGTGACACCATAGACTGCAGCCTGCCAGGCTTCTCTGTCCATGGAATTCTCCAGGCAAGGGTACTGGAGTGGGTTGCCATTCCCTTCTCTGAGGAATCTTCCCAACCCAGGGCTGGAACCCGGGTCTCCTGCATTGCAGGCAAACTCTTTACCGTCTGAGCCACCAGGAAATCCCAACTCTTCTAGTTCCATCTAATTTGAAAAAAAAGTTGTATTATTATAGCATATCGTCAGTCAGTCATTGGAATTATTGTTGCCTAGGAGAGTACACCTTAGACAGGTAAATTGAACTTCTCACCTACATCAAAACACCAAGTTTTTTAGTTCATTGTTACAGAGCAAGCTCTTTCTCTATAATACTGAAAGAGACCCTCATACATAATGAGTTTTAACACGATATATATTACCACTGTCAGTTACATGTACAGGAAAGAATTTAAGCACACAGGAAACCAAAGAGGCAACAGCAGAAATCATTGAGTTTAGACCCCTCAGTGGGTCCTTGACAGAGCTCTGTCCTGTTATGTTTCGTGGTATTTGCTTCCATGATATTTTTGACTCTGTGATTAGATTGTCACCGTCTTCCTTCAGCTGCAGAAGGCTTTGCCTCTTTTGAAGATTGTAATGCTAAAGTGTTCCTATCTCTTTTGATCTTAAGTTATTTTAGGGAAGTAGACTGTTCCTTGGAGAAGGCAGTGGCACCCCACTCTAGTACTCTTGCCTGGAAAATTCCATGGACGGAGGAGCCTGGTAGGCGGCAGTCCATGGGGTTGCAAAGAGTCGGACACGACTGAGCGACTTCACTTTCACTTTTCACTTTCATGCATTGGAGAAGGAAATGGCAACCCACTCCAGTGTTCTTGCCTGGAGAATCCCAGGGACGGCGGAGCCTGGTGGGCTGCCGTCTATGGGGTCGCACAGAGTTGGACACGACTGAAGCGACTTAGCAGCAGCAGCAGCAGACTGTTCCTTCCAGATAATAGTTTGTAGTGAGTGAGTTAATCAAGAAACAAGTGTGAAAAATGGCTTATACTAAATTCCTGTGTGTATGTGCACATATGTGTGTGCATGCACATGTGTGAAGGAATACTTTGTATAATATTATTAGTTTTCCTAATAATTAAATATTAGAGTGGCCAGGATAGCAGGAGTCAAAACTATCTACTCTGGCACTCAAAGGGGAGGAGTGGTGACAGTTTGCAGAAAGTTTTTGTTAGTGCCTCCTGTTGGTATCTTCAGTCTTTCATCTATTATAAATATGAAAATCTGTAAAGGCTTTCTCCAAGGTCATGTAAAGGTGATGTAAATGGAAGAGATAGCACTTGTAAAAGCATTTTTATAGTGTTCTCTATAAATGGAGACTTTATCCTCAAAAGTATCTTTCTACAACCTAGAATCTTGGTAAGAATGACTTGTCTTTTTTTCCAGTGATTTTTTTTTCCCCCTTTACTCTATTGCTTTTCATTCATACATGGTCACACTTGTCTTCAGGAGAATGTTCAGACAAGCTCTGACATGAATAGTTATATCTTAGCAACATATTACAATTTGTTTCCTGAATGAACTTCAGAAATACTTAAAATATAATAATTATACTATCCAGTTCATTGAAGACCTCTTGTTTCAGGGTTTTTCTTAGATAATATGTTACATAATCTCAACACTAATATAATCTGCCCTTCTAAGCCCTAGAACATAGGCTATTAATTTTTCTATGAATGGTGGTGGTTTTTTAAATTAGAGTTAGAATTGCTTAGATTATAGGTAGGGAATTTTATTTTATTATATTAACTATAGGTATAATAGTGATTTCAGCTATAAAGATTTCTTTACATGTTTTCTCTGTGAACTTTCATGTCCTGGTCTTTGATACATGTTAATATCCCAGAGGACATTGATTAAATTGTAAACTTTCCCTCTTATTGAAAGCTGAATCTATTTAGTTCTATCTAAATAATCCTCATTAAAATTCTTTAGGGTCTCATCTCATATGTTGTTGTGTATTAGCATTGCAGTGCTTATATTCTCAAAGTTAATTATATGTTACAACTAGACTGAATATTTTAACCCAAATTAAACATCTAAGATTTCTCATTTCAGTCTGGTTGTTTGACTTTTAAGGCAGATTATAAAGAAGCAGCCATGAAATTAAAAGACTCTTACACCTTGGAAGGAAGGTTACGGCCAACCTAGATAGCATATTTAAAAGCAGAGACATTACTTTGCCAACAAAAGTCTGTCTAGTCAAGGCTATGGGTTTTCCAGTGGTCATGTGTGGTTGTGAGAGTTGGACGGTGAAGAAAGCTGAGCGCCGAAGAATTGATGCTTTTGAACTGTGGTGTTGGAGAAGACTCTTGAGAGTCCCTTGGACTGCAAGGAGATCCAATCAATCCATCCTAAAAGAGATCAATCCTGGGTGTTCATTGGAAGGTCTGATGTTGAAGCTGAAACTCCAATACTTTGGCCACCTCATGCGAAGGGTTGACCCTAATGCTGGGTAGGATTAGGGGCGGGAGGAGAAGGGGACGACAGAGGATGAGATGGTTGGATGGCATCACCGACTCGATGGACATGGGTTTGGGTAGACTCTGGGAGTTGGTGATGGACAGAGAGGCCTGGCGTGCTGCAATTCATGGGGTCGCAAAGAGTCGGACATGACTGAGCGACTGAACTGAACTGATAAAGAAGAATTTATATATAATGTATTAAATACCATAAAACAGAGCATGTCTGCCCTTAGTCTACTTTTTTATTATCTTTTGAAGGAAACATAGTTGCACTTTGGTAGACCACAGAGCATGTAACAACTGACATAAGGTAGAAAAAGCCTAATTCTTCTCATTTCACTGTTGGGAGATGTAAGAGTCTGACTTCAGCAGATGGAAGACTGAATCCATCTAGAATCCTGTAGTTTGTTTCTGCATGACCTTGGATTGGAGTTTGTCTCTCATCTTATGTCTTTGTAGTTCCTCAATCCAGACTGATTTAACTATTTAATATATATTTGTAAATACTTTCTACATGCAAGACTTTCCAAGTGATCAGGATAACCAGTTTCCCAGTGTTCTCTCTCCTTTCAAATTTAACTAAGTGTTTTTGTAGAAGATTATCTGTTCAACTGCTTTAGGCAGAAGTAAAAATGATAAGGCAAATCTGATAGCTGCATTTTAACAAAAAATCTGATCAACACAGATCAACCATGCTCTGGAATCAGGCCTGAATTTTACTTCCTGCTCTAGAACTGACTGGCTTTGTATGTACAAGCAACTTACTACATCCTTGCCCCGAATTCCACTTACTTCCCTTACTTTATGAAATGAACCAATAATAGTACCTCATTTCTAGGGGAATAGTTGTCTATTCCCTCCAGATATCTAAATCTCCATATCCCTTGATTCTGGAATAAAACCAAACTAGGTAGGGAGTTCATTTTCATTTACAATCATTCTTACTTTTGTTTTTAATTTAAAACTGAGATTATCTGTTTCTCCCCATCCTCTCTCCTTTTATTCAACATAGTTCCTAATGAATACTCCGCAGGCACTCTATAACCGGTTGCTGAGTTATTACAGCGCTGAAACTGATGATGGAGGGAAAGAGTGTGCGTGCTGGAGCTGGCAGTGGGCAAGAGTCAGGCAGGAGAGGGCTTGGAGGATGAGGACGATCGTGGTACACTAACAGTACGAGAGGTTTTTTTTTAACGTACTGTTCCAGCACTGGCTTTCAGCCAAAAGTAGAATGTTCGTTTTTTTGTGTGTGTTTAAAATAGGATTTTTTACTCTTTTAGACAAGCAGTCATTATACATAGGTAGTCACAGTAAGAGGGAGACAAAGGAGAAGGGGATGGAGGAGGAGAATGATTTTGATTTAAGAAGACTCATATATTAATGAAAATGCTAAGTGTTACAATGTATTCTTACCCTGCATACATTGTGTGCAGTTTTTAAAAACATACTATCCTTGGAATAAAGGGTATAGAGACTTAGAAACTTGGAGGCTGATATATTATCTGCATATAACCCATCAGTGTCTCCAAACGTAAGAAAATATGTTTTTGTGTCAAATAGTAACAACTATCATTTAGACTTGTTTTATTAAAGGAAAGTCTCAAATATCATCTTCCCTTTTTAAAGGTAAGAAGACTTAGATGAGTACTAAAAATTTTAAATTAGGTGTACATATGGAACACCATAAAGGGAATTCATAAAACTGAACATTCTATAAATGCATTGAGGACTCGCTCCCCTTTGTCGAGTGTCCTCTGTCGGTGTGCCAGCCCCTGTCATCCGTTAGAACTATTTGCACTTTTTATTTGCATCTTCACTAGATAAATGGTGACGGCAGCAAGAATAAATTAAATGCTAATTGCTCTTTTTGCTAACTGTAGAGAACTCTAAGGGAAAAAAAGCCCTCTAATTCATAGTTAAAATGGAGTGTAAGAATTTTCTGTGACTTTCATTTACTCTCCATTCTCTCCTCCCTCCCACCTAGCATAATCAAGTTAGCTAAGGTGCTACTTTGCTTTTAATGTGAAACTTGCAAGCTAAGAGTTATCAGGTTGCTTTATTTTATTGGTATGAGATTTCTTTCCTATAGGACTGTTTCTATTCTCTCAAATTCCAGCCACATTATAAACCTGTTCCTTAATTCATATTATGGTGGGTAGATGTTTGTTTGTTATTGCTGGTTTGTTTGTTTTAATTCTCTGAGGTAAAAATATTTGCACTAAAATGTTTTAAGATATTGGGAACTTGAAATGTATCTGCTTACTTATAGATAGTGACACTGTATCCAACTTCTTTATTTGTTCCTCTTAAAAGATTAAGAATGCTACTGTTTCTTATGTGATTAAACACTATTTCTGACTTGTCATGTTACTTCAAGTGACATCATTCTAAAATGACCCTGTGCACAAGAATCTGTTGAAAATACTGCTAGATAAATACATGGAATGATTCCTCTTTTTGCTATTGTGGCTTTTGCTATTTTGGTAGAGAAGCACATGTTTATAAGAATGACCTTAAACTTATCTGTGAATCTCAAGTGTCATCTTTCAGGAAATATGTCCTCTGTGTACAGTATTTCAGTTTTAATCTAATGTTGTTGGAGGATAAATTATAGCAGCGTTTTCAGTTTTGTGCACGTGTGGGTTTACATGTGTGGGATGGGGAAAAGGAGGTTGTGTTTCAGATTTTGTATGTTAAAAAAGCTTTTTCTTAATTGTGCTAGCATTATCACAGTAGTGTTTTCCTTACATCTTGAGGGCCCCAAATGCTTTAACGTTAATTTTTTAGGCAATATCTGAGCCATAAGAAAACATTTCAAACTTCAAAGTTAGGATGAAAGGCATGTAGAAAAATATTAATTTTAATATTTACTAAAGTATTAATAAAATATTAATTTTGAGGCATGCAGAAAAATATTAATCTAGGGTAACCAATAGTTGATAATAAATTTTGTGATAACTCAGATTATACTTCTTCCACAAGTGTAAATTCCCCTTAATAAGTATTCTTACTCCTTCAACCTCTTTGAGTTAAATGAGTAGGATATTCAAGACACTGAGAAGAACACAAAACAAATCAAGCAGAGTCTAGTGAGGATGAGACAGATATACAGTTACCTAACAGATGAGGCATAGAAGAAGCATCTAGAAAATACAATGTGGGATCTCCAAGGGGGGAAAACATTCTAACTGAGATGCAGGGTAGAATAAGGACTAAAGAAAGCTTCATGCAAGAAAGTCACTGGTTATTGACATTAAAAGATCAGTGATAATGTTTGTGTAGACAGGACAGGAAGGATGTAAGTAGGAAAGTAAGCACAGTGCAGGAAGTCAATGTTGGACAGACTATAGTGCATACAGAGAGTGAGTACAGTAGGTCAAACTATGGCAGTAAAAAATAAAAGCAATTACAGAGTGTCTTATATTCTGTACTATGTTATTTTAAATTTGGTAGACAAAACACTGCTCTTAAAGCTTTTTTGGCACAGGAATGATAGGATCAGAATATTTTTGTTGTTGTTCAGTCGCTCAGTCGTGTCCGACTCTTTGTGACTCCATGGACTGCAATATACCAGGCTTCCCTCTCTTTCATTATCTCTCGGAGTTTGTTCAAATTCATGTCCATTGGGTCAACGATGTTATCTAACCATCTCATCCCTTGTCATCCCCTTCTCCTCCTGTCCTCAATCTTTTCCAGCATCAGGGTCTTTTCTAGTGAGTGGGCTCTTTGTATCAGGTGGCTAAAGTATTGGAGTTTCAGCTTCAGCATCGGTCCTTCCAAGGAATATTCAGGGTTGATTTCCTTTAGGATTGACTGGTTGGATCTCCTTGCAGTCCAAGGGACTCTCAAGAGTCTTCTCCAGCACCAGAGTCCAAAAGCATCAATTCTTCGGTACTCAGCTTTCTTTATAGTCGAACTCTCACATCTATACATGACTACTGGAAAAATCATAGCTTTGACTAGATGGACCTTTGTTGACAAAGTAGTGTCTCTGCTTTTTAATATGCTGTCTAGGTTGGTCATAACTTTTCTTCCAAGGAGCAAGCGTCTTTTAATTTCATGGCTGCAGTCACCATCTGCAATGATTTTGGAGCCCAAGAAAATAAAGTCTGTTACTGTTTCCTTTGTTTCCCCATCTATTTCCCATGAAGTGATGGGACCATATGCCATGATCTTCATTTTTTGAATGTTGAGTTTTAAGCCAACTTTTCCATTCTCCTCTTTCACTTTCATCAAGAGGTACTTTAGTTCCTCTTTGCTTTTTGCCATAAGGGTGGTGTCATTTGCACATCTGAGGTTATTGATATTTCTCCCGGCAATCTTGATTTCGGCTTGTGAGTCAACTGGCACGGCATTTTGCACTATGTACTCTGCATATCAGTTAAATAAGCACTGTGACAATATACAGCCTTGACATACTCCTTTCCCAATTTTGAACCAGTGTGTTGTTCATGTCTGGTTCTAAGGGTTGCTTCTTGACCTCCATACAGATTTCTCAAGAGGCAGGTCAGGTGGTCTGACAGTCCCATCTCTTCAAGAATTTTCCACAGTTTGTTATGATCCACAGAGTCAAAGGATTTAGTGTAGTCAATGAAGCAGAAAAAGAAAGTGAAGTCACTCAGTCGTGTCTGACTCTTTGCGACCCCATAGACTGCAGCCTACCAGGCTCCTCTGTCCATGGGATTTTCCAGGCAAGAGTACTGGAGTGGGGTGCCATTTCCTTCTCCAGAGGATCTTCCCAACCCAGGGATCGAACCCTGGTCTCCCGCATTGTAGGCAGACGCTTTACCGTCTGAGCCACCAAGGAATTCTTTTGCTTTTCCATGGTCCAGTGGATGTTGGCAATCTGATCTAATCCTCTGCCTTTTTCTAAATCTGGCTTGTACATCTGGCAGTTCTCAGTTCGTGTACTGTTGAAGCCTAACTTGAAAAGATTTTGAGCATTACCTTGCTAGCATGTGAAATGAATGCAAGTTTGTGGTAGTTTGAACATTTTTTGGCATTGCCCTTATTTGGGGTTGGAATGAAAACTGACCTTTTCCAGTCCTCTGGCCACGGCCGCGTTTTCTAAATTGGCTGGCATATTGAGTGCAGCACTTAAACAGCATCATCTTTTGGGATTTGAAATAGCGCAGCTGGAATTCTATCACTTCCACTACTTTGTTCGTAGTGTTACTTCCTAAGGCCCACTTGACTTCACACTCCGGGATGTCTGGCTCTAGGTGAGTGACCACACCATCATGGTTATCTGGGTCATTAGGAGCTTTTTTATATAGTTCTTCTGTGTATTCTTGCCACTTCTTCTTAATCTCTTCTGCTTCTGTTAGGTCCTTACTATTTCTGTCTTTTATTGGGCCGATCTTTGCATGAAATGTTCCCTTGGTGTCTCCAGTTTTCTTGAAGAGATCTCTAGTCTTTCCCATTCTATTGTTTTCCTCTATTTGCAGTGTTCACTTAATAAAGCTTTCTTATCTCTCCTTGCTGTTCCTTGGAAATCTGCAATCAGATGGGTATATCCTTCCCGTTCTCCTTTGCCCTTCACTTTTCTTCTTTTCTCAGCTATTGGTAAGGCCTCCTCAGACAATCATTTTGTCTTTTTGTATTTCTTTTTCTTGGGGATGGTTTTGGTCACCACCTCCTGTACAGTGTTACATACCTCCATCCATACTTCTTCAGGTACTCTATCAGATCTGACCTCTTGAATCTGTTCGTCACCTCCAAATAGAGGAGGTGACAGAATGTTTAAGTTAGTATGCAGGTCAGGAAGCAACAGTTAGAACTGGACATGGAACAACAGACTGGTTCCAAATAGGAAAAGGAGTACGTCAAGGCTGTATGTTGTCACCCTGCTTATTTAACTTATATGCAGAGTACATCATGAGAAATGCTGGGCTGGAAGAAACACAAGCTAGAATCAAGATTGCCAGGAGAAATATCAATAACCTCAGATATGCAGATGACACCACCCTTATGGCAGAAAGTGAAGAAGAACTAAAGAGCCTCTTGATGAAAGTGAAAGAAGAGAGTGAAAAAGTAGGCTTAAAGCTTAACATTCAGAAAACTAAGATCATGGCACCTGGTCCCATCACTTCATGGGAAATAGATGGGGAAACAGTGGAAACAGTGTCAGACTTTATTTTGTGGGGCTCCAAAATCACTACAGATGGTGATTGCAGCCATGAAATTAAAAGATGCTTACTCTTTGGAAGGAAAGTTATGACCAACCTAGATGGCATATTTAAAAGCAGAGACATTACTTTGCCAGCAAAGGTTCATCTAGTCAAGGCTGTGGTTTTTCCAGTGGTCATGTATGGATGTGAGAGTTGGATGGTGAAGAAAGCTGAGTGCCAAAGAATTGATGCTTTTGAACTGTGGTGTTGGAGAAGACTCTTGAGAGTCCCTTGGACTGCAAGAAGATCCAACCAGTCCATCCTAAAGGAGATCAGTCCTGGGTGTTCATTGGAAGGACTGATGTTGAAGCTGAAACTCCAATACTTTGGCCACCTCATGTGAAGAGTTGACTCATTGGAAAAGACCCTAATGCGGGGAAGGATTGGGGGCAGGAGGAGAAGGGGACGACAGAGGATGAGATGGCTGGATGGCATCACCGACTCGATGGACATGGGTTTGGGTAAACTCTGGGAGTTGGTGATGGACAGGGAGGCCTGGCGTGCTGCGATTCATGGGGTCGCAAAGAGTCCGACACGACTGAGCGACTGAACTGAACTGAACTGAATAGCATGTCAAATGGAATTGTAGTAAATATGTGACAGTGAGCTAGGAAGGCAGAAGAGAAAGAAGTTTCCTTAGGTGACAGTTAAAGAAGGCTGAATCAAGGAGATTTCTGTGTGAACTGCTTCGGTTGATACTGTCAGGTTACACATATGAGGAGTTGTTGTTTTCTCCTGTTTGCAAAACGCTTTACAGATTTCCAGAGGACTTAATCTGTTTATTTTTAGCTCAAAAAGTTGTGACTTACTGCACTCTTTCAGTAGTTTTAAATAAAATGTTTTTGTCTAATGAAATAGGTACAGGTGGGAACATAGAGTTCAGAATGAAATAATACTAAATCTTGCCATCCAGCCACTTTAGATAAACAGAAATACAAACATCACTTTGGTACCTGCATTTTTAAGTCCTTTACTGTTTGCACATGCATATAATTCTTAATAAGCAGTCGGTATTCATTTGCACTCTACTCTGTGTAAAGCATTGAAGGAATGTCCTATAAAATGAGGAAATCAGTCTTTGTCCCAAGAAAACTCATGTGGAATGCAATAGAAACTGTTATTCCCACAGTTCCCTTTTATTTTATAATTGTTGAAATTTTACTAGATGTCAACAATACATTAGGTACTTGCTCCTATTAAAACAAATAATTGCTTATAAACCTATATGACATTTTCCAGAATGAATTTTAAATGTATTTATGACAGAAACATCACAGAGTTTTGATTGCAGAAATCTTACATTGTATCCATTCTGGCAACAATTAATTGCATAGAACTCCAATTAAGGGTGACTTTATATGCCTATTATATAGTGAGCATTTGTGGTTTGATACATGTATTTGTTGGTTAAAAGGGATTTTTAATGTTTAAAGTTTTTCACTGATCTGTACAAAAATTAATATCGACTTAGAAATTTCTTGTTCTAGCAAAATCTAAACAACTATCTTGTTAAGTTGTTTGGTTCGTAGTCATAAACCTATGATAAAATTAAAGACATTGATATTTTTATCATAGTTCATCTCTAGTGTATTGAATGTAATGAGAAATCAAAAACTAGCACAGGGCTTTTTTTTTTTTGGAGTGATAACTTGAATGATACAAAATTTATATTGTGTAGCTTTGAATTGCAAACATTGATATATTTCAAATGCATTCTTTAAACATGTTCCTTTTCTTAAGTTGACAAGGATGAATGTGGCTGTTTCACTTTTAAAGCTTCAACATCATTCTAGAACATTGAGGCAGGGGGAAAGAAATTGGTAGGTTACTCATTGGGTTATCTAGAACTATTGAAGTTACATCACATCCTTTTTGCCACAGATTAGCCTATACCGTTTATATATGAACTAATAAATAGTTTGGAAGGGAGCTTCACGGTCAAACCCTAATCATTACTTAAAGGTCTTAAAATATGTTTAATCTGTCTTTTCAAGGTTGTTCTTTTTTTTTTTTCTTTTAAATTGCTTTAATTTCACATTGTTGGATTAGTGAAGAGCAGTTGTTCAGACAGTTCCCATAATGTAACTGAGCAACCTGGAAATCAGAATTCCTGAGTTCTGAGTAATTAAACGCTGGCTGTTGTATCTTATGAGCAAGGTAACAGTTTTTGTTTGTGTTGTTCACACACTGAAAACTGTGTTTAATGTTGCTTGCTCTTTGAAAGCCAGAGCAGGTCTCTAATTGCCAGTAGTGCTGAAGCTTCGACCTTGAAAGAACAAAGGCATTTCTGATTATACTCCTGTGTTATTTTGTCAAGAACTTTAGAAATGTTCTGTTAACCCCAGAGAGATATAACTTATTTGGGAGGAATTGAAACAAGAATTACACCCAGTGCTACTTTTTTCCTTTATTAAATCCTTACAGAGAGTGCTAACTTTTCAACAAAAACTCATCATGTTTGGCGGAGAAGGCAGTGGCACCCCACTCCAATACTCTTGCCTGGAAAGTCCCATGGACAGAGGAGCCAGGTGGGCTGCAGTCCATGGGGTTGCTAAGAGTCGGACACGACTGAGCGATTTCACTTTCACTTTTCACTTTCATGCATTGGAGAAGGAAATGGCAACCCACTCCAGTGTTCTCGCCTGGAGAATCCCAGGGACGGGGGAGCCTGGTGGGCTGCCGTCTGTGGGGTCGCACAGAGTCAGACACGACTGAAGTGACTTAGCAGCCGCAGCAGCATATTTGGAAACTTTTACTACTTATTTATCTAGTTAATCTGTATCTGATTTATAGAAACTATAGCATCTCCCCTCAGTATGTTTAAGAATCATGCTGTATTTTATTTTTTCACATAACTTGGTAGTATTTTGGGTAATGGTAGATAATCACTATGGTTCTTCTAACTAAATTATATGATATTTCATTTGTTCAAATAAGCTGAAATGATATATTCTTTTCAAAATTACAGAATATCTAAGAGCTGCTATTGTTTTAAGGTCCTCCAGAAGTTAAAATTCTAAGCTAACCCTTTGATTTCCTTTCAGGTCTTTTCCAATGGTCACCTGGGAAATGAAGAATATGATGTTCCTCCCCGGCTTTCTCCTCCCCCTCCAGCTGCCACCCTTCTCCCCAGCATCAAGTAAGTATTTCTGGATTTGGAGATCAATTTTCCATGCATAAAGTTGCTGTCCAGAGTGGTTTTGAGGTTCTCAGCACGGAAAGTACAAGGTGAATAGAAGTGCATCGATGAAAATGAACCAGCTGGATTTTTAAAGTAAAGTAACAGAAATCAGATCCTTTCTGATTCTTTTCTGATAACTACAGCATTTTTGAGACTTATCTGCACTCCAAGATTACACAGAAACCAGCAGAGAAAAAGCTAAGTCTTCCCGACATCCAGACGGAGGCTCCGGTAGCACAGTGCTCTCCTTCCCACTCCTGTCTCTTCCTTAGAGGTGTCACATTTATCCCAGCTACCCAGTTTGACATCATAAAATGATGTTTGGTTCCTCCAGTTTTCTCATTTCTCAAATCCATTCAGCCACCCATCCCTGTTGATTGTTCTTTTGAGTTTTTCATATTCAGCTCATCTTGCCCATTGCACTAGTTTTGGCCTATAACAGGCCAGCTGAAATAGCCTTCTACCTGATCTCAGAATTAACATCAATGGATTGTAAAGCTAGAAAAATTAGTTTAACCAAATGTCTCATTTGAAAAATAGGGACACAAGAAGCACATCAGATAGTTAAGGGATAGTGTCTACCCAAATAAAACCTGGAGAAAACCAAATCTCCTGATTGCCATTCTCCTCCTCCTTATATTAAATGCAGCTGCTTGTCTCCCGTCCAGTATATTTTATTCACATAGCTGATTTAATTTAAATTCTGCTTTCCACAAATCACTTTCCTACTCAAAACCTAACATTGTTCTTTCTTTCCTTCTAAATTAATTCTGTGCTCTCCTGCTATCAGTAAGATCCACAGAATTCTACTCAACTAAAATATTGTTCAGGAATTCCTAATGCTTGCCCTCTAATCTTGTCTTGATTTTTTTCTGGTTTTGTGCATCCATACAGTACCCTCTGATGCACCAAATTTTCAGAATCTTTATTCTCAAGATCCATGTCTCAGGTTCTGTTTCTTTATGAAAACTTCTGAGACTTCTGTTATAGTGATGATAAAAAGACTGAATCTCATTCCTCTTCTTCCTCAAGTTTATTTTCTACACATTTAATTATGTACTTTACTGTTTTCTGATATTAAAGTGCCTCTCCACATTAAAAGGATTATAAGGTTTGAAGGGCAAAAACTTTTTCTTGTAATCTCTGCTTTTCCCTTAATATCTTACAAGAATTGTTATTTAGTGAGTATACTAAGAATGCTTTGTTGCTTAACTCTATCATCTGCTAAGACCCTCATTTCTAATTGAATGTCTTAGAGCATCTTCACTCCTTCCTCTGCTGGTCACTGAATGCAAAGAACAATAAGCTAGATACCATGCTTGCATGTTAAGTCATTTTAGTTGTGTCCTACTCTTTGCAACTCCATGGACTGTAGCCCACCAGTTTCCTCTGTCCATGAGATTCTCTAGGCAAGAATACTAGAGTGGGTTGCCATTTCCTCCTTCAGGGGATCTTCCTGAACCAGGGATCGAAAGTGCATCTCCTGTATTGGCAGGCGGGTTCTTTACCACTAGCACCAACTGGGAAGTCCATACCAGCTCCCAAGAAATTTACAATCTGCTTTAAAATAAAGTTAACATACATAAAATCACAGGAGAACATCATGCAGTAAATTGTATGAATCTAACGTGTTAGTTTTTGTATATGCTTGGAGAAGAGTCCATTATAGACTTTGTAAGTCAAGGATGTTTTTAGAGAGGTTGGAAATTTACTGAGTCATGGAGGATGGGCACAGTTGGGAAGGGGTGTCCATAAGGAAAAGCAGAATCTGAAATTGACATCGTTTAGGGGGCAGTGGGGAACTAAGCTAATTGGACCATTCTCCAGTGGCCACTTTTCCTGGAGCTGCCAGATTCATAACAGACGTGGAAGTTAGAAGCAAATATACATATTCTGTGTAGTAGGCTCTATATCAGTAATAACATATGATATTATAGCCCCAAATGAACTCTGTATATATGTAGATATAATTAAAACATCTAAGCTCAATTACCTCTAATTCAGAGAACATCAGAAAATGAAGTACATGAAATCTGGCTACAATTAGAGATTAAAATTTTGCATTCTGTTTATTAAATTCATATTGGCAAATGGGATAAAAGTCAGAGGTTACAATTTGCTTCATTTATATTTAATATGAAGTGCTTGTTTTTCCTGTAAATAAAGAACAACAAATTCATAGTAAACTGCATTTAATTGATATTTTTCTAACATTTCATTTTGAATATGTAGGTGGATATATTTTTGTCCCATTTACTCTTGATTTTTTTCCCTCAGAAACAATGTAGCTGCTTTACTTAACAGAAAAATACTTTAACAGTGCATCCTTAATAGCAAATTAATTTCCTATTTTGCATGCTGCAAATTAACCGTAGTTAAAATTACAAGTTTTGGCTTTTAATAGCATGTTTATCTCTCCATTTTATTATTTACTCTAACATATGGGTAGCAGTTATGCATTGTAGAAAATATGGAAAACATATAAAGAAAAAAATTAAACAGATACGTAAATACAAGCATATACATACCCCAAATATCAATGCCCAGAGTCTTAACATTTGATTTTTTTTCGACTTTTTTACATGATTTAGATTATATTGTAGAGATACTTTCATGCTGTCCTTTGTCAATATTTTAATAAGCATTTTTCTTAATTATTTATGCTATATTTATTATGAAACCAAGATGGAATTCTGAAGTGAACATTAAAATAGTAATAAAATCAGACTTAGTCCCAGAGGTGACTCCAGTATCAAGTATTTGTCTATCTTTCAACAAGGTAACTTCTCTTAGCCTCACTTTCTCCATCTGATAAATGAAGGGATCTGTTTATCTTAAATGATCCCTCAAATCCTTTGGGCTTCCCTGGTGGCCTGGTAAAAAACCTGCCTGCAATCCAGGAGGCGCAGGTTCAATCCCTGGGTCAAGAAGATCCCTTGGAGGAGGAAATGGCAACCCACTCCAGTATTCTTGCTTGAATAATCCCATGGACAGAGAAACCTGGCAGGCTACACAGTCCATGGGGTTACAAAAGAGTCAGATACAACTTAGCAACCAAACAAAATTAAATCCTTTAGAGCGTCAACTTTTTAGGTTCCATGCAGTGGTTTTCTAAGAGAAAGTTATCTAAAGTATTAATTACAAATGCATACTTGGCAACTTGAATGTTCATTTATAGTTAGTTAGTTGGTTGTATCCCATTTTTGAAGCCAGTGTAAATTGGATTACTACTCTGGGTTTTTTAATTTGCTTGCTTTGTTTCTGGTTATTTCAGCTTCATTAGAGCGTATAACCAGAGTACAGTGAGTATAAATTCTTAGCTCTGGACGGTTGTAGAATAGATGTCTTAGCAAAATGTCACTCAGTGATATAGGGATGTTGGATATTCAAGTCCCTGTTTCCATGTTAGTGTCTTAGTGCATGGCTCAAAATTAGGCCAAAGCAAAATAACAGATTGCTACCCAACATAGGGGCTTCCCTGGTGACTCAGATGGTAAAGAACCTACCCAACATAGTCTTTTGACAGTCCTCCCACATGTTGAAAGCCCCAGTGGTGAATTCAGTAATGTCAAACCTAATATCTACTTTTAAATCAATACTGTGTTATTAATATTTACTGAAGTGTAATTGTCAAATTATTTGATGTTACTCTGATTCTCATTATATTGATGGAAGAGATTACTCTGTGATAGTGTTTACTTTCTTGTAAAACAGTATGATTACAGTTTTGTGACTTTTATGGTGTAACTTATCTGGTGACCTAGAAGAATATATAATTAATTTTTAAAATATATTCTTACTTACAGTAAAAGTAAGCTGAAACTACTAGTGTGTGTGTGTGCTTAGTCGCTCAGTTGTGTCCAACTCTTTGCGACTCCATGGACTGTAGCCCACCAGGTTCCTCTGTCCCAGGCAAGAATACTGGAGTGGGCTGCCATGTCCTCCTCCAGGGGATCTTCCCAACCCAGGGATCGAACCCAGGTCTCCTCCATTGCAAGTGGATTCTTTCCTGTCTGAGCTACCAGGGAAGCCCAAGAATACTGGAGTGAGTAGCCTATCCCTTCTCCAAGGAATCTTCCCAACCCAGGAATTGAACTGGGGGGTCTCCTGCATTGCAGGCAGATTCTTTAGCAGCTGAGCTACCAGGGAAGCCCAACTAGTATTTTTTCCTTAAATGTTTCTATTTAAGATGATTGACACTTAGCTATAAATTCTTAAATAAATGCTTATAATGTGGGTAATTGGAATTTAGGGGAAGAAGGAAACATTTATGTAGATTCTTTTCATTGTAGTGTCAGGTTTTATCTTGAGATAATTTGATTTTTCAAAATTAAATGAAACCTGAAACAGTTAAAAATATTTATTTTACTTTACACAAGATGTTGCCCAATAAGCAAAGGTATTATTATGGGTATTAATGGAATAATTACTTCAGGTAAGATAATGTTCTGAAATGCTAAGGAATATCAGTTTTTAAAAGAATATTCTTTTTGTTTCTTGTCTTTTATAAATAGACCTTTTGTACTTTTGACTTACTAAGCTTTTAAATACACATGAATCAATATTACTTCATAGTTTTGTAAAAAAGGTTTTTTGTTGTGGGAGGTGGTGGTGTTGATCATTGTTACAGATTTTTTCTAAACAGATAAGGTGCTAATGTTTTAAGCTCAATGAATAGAGAATACAAGTTTTGCCTTACTATTCTATTTTCATTCAGTTGCATGTACTGACTGGAGATTCAGAGTCAACAGGATCAAGTCCCACCCTCATTGGAATTTGTGCTCTAGTTAGGGAGAACGGCAAGTAAACAAATAACCATAGTATATTGTCAGGTTGTGGTAAGTGCTGGAAGGAAAAATAAAGCAGGGAAAGAGATAAGTAGTGATAGGAAGGTTTATATTTTGGTTGAGGTCATCAGGAAAGGTAATACTGAACAGAAACCTGAAAGAAGGCAGCAAGCCATGAGGCTGTCAGGGCGAAGAGCATAAAGGGTTAGAACTCAAGTACAGAACAGATATCCATCCCTTTGGCATATCTGGAGAAGAGCAAGAGGGACAGGAGGGCTGAAGTTGAATACAGTAGACAGGAGCTAAATCATATATTGCCTTTAAGGCCATGAGAGAGCTCTGGTTTGATAAGTTTTAGGAGCCATTGATGGTTTTGATTAGTGTTGTGACTTGATGCTGGTTTGTGTGTTTAGAGAGTTTCACTAGTTGCTATGTGAACTGTCTTTAGGACCGCAGAAGTGGGAGCAGAGAGACCAGTGAGAGTGTAGTCGTCTGATGTGGTGAACCAGTAAGAGATGGCCAGGGCTTTGATCAGGCTGGTGGCGATGGAGTTACATGGCCCACTGTGGGTTCTATTTTGATCCAACAGTACCTGTTAATAAATTGGATGTCTGTGAGGTATGGTAAATCAGGGATGATTCTTACATAGGTTTTTTCGTTAAAGAAACTGAGTGAATGGGTTGGTGCCATTTATCAGATGGAGGGAGATTGGAGAAGGAGCAGATGTGGGTAGGGGGCAAAGGTGGTAAATTTAAGACTAAAGGGTTTGTTGAGTTTCAGGTGCCGATTACACACACATGTCCAAATAGTGATACTGAGGGGACAGTTGGACATACTATCGAAGCTTTAAACTTTATATTATATATAAGCAAATTCATGGGAGAAGGGATATTTTTGTTTTGTTTTGCTTTGTTTTGACTGGGGAGTGAGAAACAGAAAGAGAAGAAATTACTAAGCCACAGGAGCTGTTAAAGCAAACATCACATTGTAACTTTTAAAAACTTAAGGGAAAGAAGCTTGATGGAAATTTTTCATCTTATATATAGTGCATACCAGGCTTCATTGTTTATAGTTAATGGCAAAAGAGCAGGAAAACATGTTCTGTTACTGTTCACTTGAGGATCTGTGTAGACAGTGTGCATGTCACTTTTACCTTAATCCTGTTTATATTTAATGATAAGATATTAATTAATTGATTTACAGATAAGAAAAGATGGTAGAAGACTTTAGATGGAAGATCAAGATGTAATTAACAGCTACTCTTTTCTTAACCCTAGTGAGTGAACAGTGACGCTCTCGTTAATTTTTGAACCTGCTTTTATTCAAGTACAAATATTTTCAAGATTTGTCAAGATGATGCATTAGTATTGTTCCTTTTTTGTTTGCTTTACCTTGGGTAGATGGAAAGGTGCACTCGTACTGAAGATGGCAGTTCTCTGTAAGTTACAGCTGACCTAATGTATAAGGGATGGTATGGAATGGGTCCTTCTTTTCAGTTTGTTCACCATGATTGCTGTGGCATTCTCTCATTGACGTATTGTGTAGAAGTGAGTGTGCATTTGGTTTGGACCTACTGATACAACTCAGTATTTGAAACTCAGACTTTATTTTTTCTGCATATTCCTGCTGATTTATAAATTTTGTTCAAATCTCCTGCAAAGCAGCTTGACCATCCTAACATATGTTTTCTAATGTTGTATGGTGGATCCCTAAAACCTACTTGTTGACACAGTGATGAAAGAATTGAGGGCTGCAAGTATATCATTTTAAACTAGTCTCAACAGAAAGAGAATGTGTGGAAAAGGTAGAAAATAAACACTATGGGTATTATCTTTCTCTTTTTATTTTAGTTTTATAATATCTAAATTCATACAGTATTGTAATCTCTCTCTCTCATCCTTTGAGGGGAAAATGACATTCAGAGGATGGCTATAATCTGGGTGTGGAAATGCCACTAATTTCACTAATCTTTCATTTTCTCTGAGTAAAAGCTAAGATGAAAACTGGTATTAACATTAATCCCAGTAGTCTGACAAATTCGTTACTTGTAATTTACTATACAACTGATTTATGCTCACAAATAATTAGTTAGGCTTAGACAGAATTGTGAGCCACTACACTCTATTTAAATATACAATCCAGACTATATTCCTCATACTGTCTCTTTTTTGTCACACAGAGGCATAATTTATCATATATTCTCCATTTCCCCATGAATATATTGATCCGTTCATAGAAAAGGCATGTGGTTAGAATGAGATTTTTATTTTCACATTAAGCGCAGGCATCTTGACATATTCCAGCACATTCAAACATTTCTTGTTTCTGTCAACATTTCTCTGTAGGTGCAAATAGAATTAGATAAGTGATTTGAAAGCCACTAGGGATATTAAGCATATTTGTTTGTGAAAGATGCCTATCTGCAAAGTCTTAAATGAGTTCAAGTGAATTTATGAACTTTAAATGAAAATTTTCCAGTTGTTAAAGCATAATTTTCAGACAGTAAAATTCGCCTTGCTTTGTTAGTGTACAGTTTTGTGAGTTTTGACAAATTCTGAGTCATGTATTCACCACCACAGTTCAGAACAGTTCCTTACTCCAGAAAAATCCCCCAGGCCCTGTGGCAGTTTCTTCCATTACCCAAACCCTTGGAAATTATCAATCTGATTTGTACCCATATAGTTTTGCTTTTTCCAGAAGGTCATATAAATAGAATCATACAGTTAGTTATAGTCTCTTTTGAGTTTGGCTTCTTTCTACTTAACTTAGCCCAGGGAATCTGACATTCGTCCAAGCTGTCAAGCGTATCAATGGTTTGTTCCTTTTTTATTGTCCAGATTAGGTATTCCATTGTAAAACACACTGTGGTTTGCCCATCCCTCTACTGAGGGACATTTGAGTTGTGTCTAGTTATTGGCAATTATAAGTCGTGACACTTTTAATATCATTGTGAAGTTTTTAATGTTCAACATATTATTGGAAGATTAGATTCTCAAAAAAAAAGTTTTCTAAACATTTATCTTCTTAATTTCTAAAACAGTCCCCTTGAAGTGTTAGGAATGAATATTGATCCTGGATAAGTTAACTTAAAAATTAATTTTAAATTTGTTTCTCCAACTTAAAAGCAAGTTAGTGAAAGTGTTTATACTTACGGCTTACATTAAAGCTTATATTTGTCCTCATAATATACCACACTGATTCTTCTTGATGTCATGAAAAGAATCCTCAAAATTAGTATGTATGTTTATAGAGCACACTCTGAGATGCTGGGGAAATTGCTTACAGGTGGCACATGTGTAATCCTCATTTCAAATACAGCTGGATTTTGTGTTACCACTTTGTTGGGCTGTGATTTCTCTGAGTTGGGTGTTTTCTCTGTTAGGACCAGGATAATTAGTATAAGACCTATGGACTAAGGTATATCCCAGGCTCTGAGTATTCAACTTTAATAAAAGACATTTTTTTAAAACCTTGCCTTCAGAGATTATTAAAGCTTGTTACATGTAGAAAATAAGCAAAATAATATATTTCAAACATTTTCTACGTTATAAAGGGATGCTAAAAATAGCTTTCTTTCCCATAACAGTTTGGTCTTGTATATCTCTAATAGCCTCTCATTCTTTTCGTCTGAAAGCCATGAGTGCTCTGTGGGACACACCACGCCAGGTCTTGGTTGACTCAGGGTCTACCCTTAAGCATTTTGCAGTTAAGACAGAAACAGAAGGAAGACATAGATGACTATATAGAAAACACAGTGTCAGTGAATGAACATTTACTAAATACACGTAATAGTAAAGATTAAAGTTCAAAGAAAGTTACTGTTTTGTGGGACAATGTCACAGGAGGTTCATCTATAAAGAGTGAAGATGGATGTTCCTACTTTGCTTTGGTTCTGGAAAAGCTGATGAACTAATCAAGGTATCAGGAACTGCTCAAATGAAGGGAAAAAAGTACTTGGTAAGGGTGATGTTTGAGGTATAAGTTAAATAGGTAAAGCCAAAGGGCTATGCAGACGGTCACCCCTCTGATTATATACCTCTTAAATCAGGAATATCGAAGGCTGTAGAGGAGTGTATCAGTGAGCCTTCAGTTCAAAATGCAAAAATCACTAGAAAAGCATTAGAAAATATATTCGTGTTCTGTTTAAAGTGTGCACATGCAGAAAGTGGATGTATTTCTCACTAAAGGTTTAAATAGCACACGCTGAATTTAACAGGAGGTGCAGGCTGTGGGAAGGATGGCTATGTATCTTCAATACTGTGTGTCTTTGTGCATTACCAGTGTATTAACTCAGAAATGACAGCCACAGTGCAGAACACTCTGTGAATGTATGATGATAATATAAAGGGAATGAAGTACTGGCTGTAAATGGAAAGATGGTTTACTTGGCAGCTTTAACTTGGAACCAGCCAAATAAAATTGCTCTATTTTATTCCTTTGGTATCCTAAAATTTCCCATGAGCTAAATCAATGACTGAACATTTCCCCATGTCACGTAAATTCTTTTCTCCACTACCAGAAGTAAACATACATGATAGTTAACAAAAGTTCTTAAACTTAATTTTACCACTTACCTGATTGCAAGTAAAATTGAACCTGTATTTTGAATGAGTTTTTGAAGGCAAAAAAACACAAAATTCCAAAAATAATTACAAATAGTATAATAATTTTCATAAATTGAGATTTCTTTTGTGGTATTTTATATAAAGTTTTATAGACAGATTTACAGACAAATTTTTTATGAAAATTATCTATTTGTACCTTTCTCATTTTATTAATATTTTAATTTTATTGGAGTATAATTGATTTGTAGTGATGTGTCATTTTCAGGTGAACAGACTAATTCAGTTATATATGCATTGTTCTTTTTTAGATTCTTTTATTAACACTTTATTTTTTAAAGCCATTTTGATTCACAGCAATATTCAGGAGAAGGTACAGATATTTTCTGTATAGCCCACACACGTGCCTCAAAGTGTTAGTCACTCAGTCGTGTCCGACTCTTTGCCACCCTATGGGACTGTAGCCTGCCAGGCTTATCTGTCAATGAAATTCTCCAGGCAAGAATACTGGAGTGGGTAGCCATTCCCTTCTCCAAGGGATCTTCCCAACCCAGGGGTAGAACATGGGTCTCCTGCATTGCAGTGAGATTCTTTTACCGTCTGAGCCACCAGGGAAGCCCCTACACATGCCTACCTGTCTTCATTTTCAATGACCTTCATCATAGTGGTAACTTCATTAAAAATGGTGAACCTGCATTTACACATAATCACCCCAAATTCATAGTTTACATTCCTTTTTTTAAGTGACAGGAATTGCTTTTATTTTTCCCTTCAGAACTAAGATCAATTTTGTATAAAAATTTACATAATACTGAATAAAATGCACTGGAATAATATTCTTATGTATTAGCTTATTTCTAATTAGAATATTACACTGATATAAAAAGTCTGCATTAAAAATACAATAAAGAAGAGAAATAAAGTCTATTTAGAACTTTATTAAGGTGATGATAAGTGGGATATCAGGATATCCAGGCCTTTTTTTCGATTTAGATATGAAGCAAATGCCACTCGAAACTTTCTTTAAAATATATTTAAGCTAATTATCTATGACTAGTAGGATAGCTCAGTTGGTAAAGAATCTGCCTGCAGTGCAGGAGACCCTGGTTCGATTCCTGGGTTGGGAAGATCCGCTGGAGAAGGGAAATGCTACCCACTTCAGTATCCTGGCCTAGAGAATTCCATGGACTAGTCCATGGGGTCACAAAGAGTCAGACACAATTGAGTGACTTTCACTTCACTTCACAGTAGGTTTTAGCAGTAACATATTAGATGCCCTTTGCCTCTCATTTTCTTCAGGATACTCCATCTGTTGATTTGCAGCTAAACAGTGGTGGGGGGGGCTACCTTGATTAAATTCATCATTGAAGATAAAATCAATCATCCAGATTTGATTTCAAAAATTGTCCATTCTTATGTGCTAGTACACTGCTTCTTTGAAAACTCTTAAATCTTTAGAATTAAGCTGTAACAAGCAGATAGAACATGCTTGACACTAATGAGTTTTGAATATTTGGTCAACAAATCTTTTTCTTTTATACAATACATGCCTCAGTTTCCTAGGGAAAAAAGATTCATTGTACATGAAAGTATGTCAGGACATAGAAAGTATGTGGATTTTTTCATTTCTTTTGCTAACAGAACTCGTTCTGGCCCTTGTGTTAGCTAAATATATATCCATGTTTATAAGAATTTGTGAAAAGTTAATGTTTGACATCCCTGCTCTAATTCCCATCAGATCACCATTTTGCAGTCCGTGTACTCAGTGGCCTTCATTTGGGATGTACATCTTTCAAGGTTACACCATGGTGGGTGTAACCCTTAGGTTATTAGCCTGTGCTCTGGCTGGTGACAGTGGACTCCTGTGACCCCATCACTGTGCTTTGATTTCACCCTGAACTGTCATTTTGAATTCCAAGGTCGCACAAACAAACAAGAATTCAAAAATCAGTACTGAAAAAGTCTTCAAAGATGGGCAAAAATAGACTTTTGAAAATTCATCTCTTAACTTCCTAGAGACTCTGATATATGGTTGAAATTTGAGAACCTTTAGGTTTTTCAGAATGTCTTCTTGTAATGGGCAGGAAGAAAAATTCTTAAAGTTGTTTTCATTCAAACTAGTAAGGAGAAATAAAAATGAAAAAATTGTCTTGATGGCTCATATACCAAAGGCCTCTTGCTCCCTCTACAGAAGGTGTTGCAAAATTGCAATCACAAAGATTTTTAAAAAAAGAAAAGAAATTAACAGGTTTATCTTGAGGTTCGTGATTCACAAAATGTTTTGGATCCATATGTACCTCCAGTGTCTTGCAAACTGGTTGGTTGTCCTAAAGTTGGTCACAGTAGGTTTCTGTGTTTCTACTTGGGTGTTCTTCAGTGGTGTCAGCAAGGGTTTAGAGTAAACTCAATTAACAATAACTTAAAAAATAAAACAATGCTATTCTCCCAGAATAGCATTGAAACATGTATATTATCATATGTGAAACAGAACACCATTCCAGGTTCAATGCATGAGGCAAATGCTCAGGGCTGGGGCAATGGGATGACCCAGAGGGATGGGATGGGGAGGGAGGTGGGAGGGGGGTTCAGGATGGGGAACACATGTAAACCCATGGCTGATTCATGTCACTGTATGGCAAAAACCACTACAATATTGTAAAGTAATTAGCCCCCAACTAAAATACATAAATTTATTAAAAAATAAAATAAAACAAAAGTACTTTTTTCTGGGCTTGTTAATTGACTTTGTTTATTTACTCACATGAATGAATAAAATGCTTAAAAAAATTTCTTGTTAGGTAATTGCTTTACATATTTTCATTCTTTTTTATATAGCCAGGGAATTTGCACCATGAAAACAATGGACTCTACTTAAAGACTTATTAAGTTCTCTTATTATCTACTTCTAATTGTTCCAGTCATTTTTAGATCTTAGTTGTTGTTGGGGCAAAAATCAACAATCTGAATTGTAACTTCGCAGGAAAAAGAATTGTTTCATTAATGAAACTGGATTTTTTTCAACTATACATAATACAGGAGACTGAAAGTTGACCTATAAATACTTAATATATAAAACAACCATCTATGCGTATATATCATCTTAATTTACAAATTTAAGTTGGAACAAAATGTTAATATTTTACTAACTTTGATGTAAATAATTTTATGCCTTCACTTACAACTCCAGGACATTTTCATTGTATTTGATAAGTTACTGGTTTCTCTTATTGTGCCATTTTAAAGTTATAAGTATGAAAATGCTTTTATTTCATCAGTAGGGTCTTAACAAAAGATTAAAAATCCTTTTCATTTGTATTTAGTATAAGAATAGCCCTTAGGATGTTACCTGTAATTAAAAAATGAACCCAAGTGACAACATAGATTCTTTGATTTAAGTAGGTCACATCAGAGTTGCCTGTCCTAAATTATTATGTTAAAACTAGACTGGATTTTTTTTCCCCCTCTGGTAGGTGTACTGGTCCATTAGCGAATTCCCTTTCAGAGAAAACAAGAGACCCGGTAGAGGAAGATGACGATGAATACAAGATTCCTTCATCCCATCCTGTTTCCTTGAATTCACAACCATCTCATTGTCATAATGTAAAACCTCCTCCTAGGTAAGAATATGGGCCATTTTTTGTCACCTCACATCTGGATAAGCATTATCATTTGTGGTGTTTGTTTTTAAACTGAATCACATCTGTCTACTGAAAAACCTTTTATTTCTCGCTCAAAACCTCTTCCACCTATAATACTGTTTTTCTCCATGACTTTCAGGGAAAACAAAAAGATGCAGATTTCCATTAACTAGGAAGCCCTCTGACTAAATTAGTTGACGTAATAAGTCTGATGGAGAAGGCAATGGCACCCCACTCCAGTACTCTTTTGCCTGGAAAATCCCATGGACGGAGGAGCCTGGCAGGCTTCAGTCCATGGGGTCGCTAGGAGTCGGACATGACTGAGCGACTTCACTTTCACTTTTCCCTTTCATGCACTGGAGAAGGAAATGGCAACCCACTCCAGTATTCTTGCCTGGAGAATTCCAGGGACGGCGGAGCCTGGTGGGCTGCCGTCTATGGGGTCGCACAGAGTCGGACACGACTGAAGCAACTTAGCAGCAGCAGCAATAAGTCTGATGGAATAATTTGTTGCCCCCCCTCCACAAAAAACAAATTATACTCATAAAACTTTGCTGTAGGTAACATATAGTGGTGATTAATTCATGGATTTTCAGTAATCTATTTTCAATGCTTTTTATCACTTCTAAGCACATATCTCATGAAGAAAACTATTGCTTAGAAAACTAAGTTATTATACCAACCTTCCTTAGAATTTTTCTTCATGATATAAGGACTAGTATAACCATTTATTTTCCTTCTTGATGTGCTACCTACTTCAGATCTGGAAGAATTGAAACAAATTATTTCACTTAACTATTTTTATCAGGTACTATTTTACTTTCCCTTGGATTAAACAAGCATGTGAGGAATAGTGTTTGGCTTTCTTTTCTTCTTGTCAGCTTTTTATTCTCCCTCTTATGGAGACAGCCTCAGTCTTTGTTATTAAAAATGGGTGGTGTGTATTGAAATATTAGGTTGTCTTTATGATTCTGCATTTATATAATGGAATTAGTAAATCATAATCTAATAATATTTCACTGTTTTTTTTTTTTTAATCTGACGTATTAACATTCAGTGAATGCTCAGTCATGTCTGACTATTTGTCACCCCATGGACTATAGCCTGCCAGGCTCCTCTATCCATGGGATATTCCAGGCAAGAATACTGGAGTGGGTAGCCGTTTCCTTCTCCAAATATATTTAGTACTCAAGAAGTCAAATCTCAGTTTCAGGCTTCTTTCCAGAGCTCCAGTTTTCATTGTATAATTACATCCCTGGAGCTCTGCCTGGCGTATACGGAAGAGGGCTCAGCTACTGCTCATGTCCCAGCCTTCTTGCCTTACAGTATCTCTTCATTGACTGAGGAATAGGACAGCTGTTGAACACTTCAGTCATCTATGTCATCTTTACTTAGTGTGCCATTTCTTTTTGAGGTCAAGTTAGTCAACAGAGTGTTTTATGAGTGGAATGTTGCTTTCTTTCCAGAAGAAATATCTAAAAAAAAATGTTTTGATGCCTTTCTTCAAGTATTGTACTATAATACTTGGAAAAAGAGAAGCAAATTTCCATGTAAAGCAGAGATCTGCCTTAATGAATTACATGGTTAGAATTATCACAATTCAGCACTCTGCACAATTATTAACCAGAGTTATTAACACTTAGACATCCAGGGCTTCATATTTCAAACTGTTAGTCACTCAATCATGTCTTTTGCAATCCCATGGACTGTTGCCCACCAGGCTCCTCTGTCCATGGCATTCTCCAGGCAAGAGTACTGGAGTGGGTTGTTGTTCCCTCCTCCAGGGATTCTTCCCGACTCAGGGATCAAACCCAGGTCTCCCACATTGCAGGCAGATTCTTTACCATCTGAGCTCAGAAGATCCTGGGTTGGGAATATCCCCTGGAGAAGGGGATGGCTACCCATGCCAGTATCCTTGCCTGGAGAATCCCATGGACAGAGGAGCCTGGTGAGCAACAGTCCATGGGGTCACAAAGAGTAGGACATGACTGAGCGACTAACACTTTCACTTTCACATTTCACAGTGAAAACCAAAGTGTTCTTTTGCAGATTGCTGGCCTTTAGAGCATTTATTGGTAAAACAGTATCATTGAGAAGACAGAGAAATAACTGAGAGATAATAATTTATTATGTTAGAAGAGCCAAATGTCCACTGCTCTTATTAGAGAAAAAAGTTATTCCTTAACATCAAATATCCACTGTTAAAATGTTCAGTTCCCTTGGCTCTTAAAAATTTGTAGTAATTTTAAAAACTGAAATAAGATGAGATTTTGTTTTTGGTCTCCTTGGGATCTCACTTTTTTCCATCACTGGGTAAGTAAGGGGTATAATTTTAAGACTTTAGATTTTAATTGTCACATCATATTGGATGAGATTTTTGGTGACAGGCCTCTGAAATCCTGAAAATAAATTTGATTTATGACCACCATTACCATCTTTCTACAGTTATAGAGAAGTAATAAATGTTGATAATCCCTAAATTTAATTGGAGTGATTTTTTTATTTGATTGTTCTTGAGAGCTGATGGATGAAGTATCTTCTTAGGTCCTCAAAGCACTCTAAACTTTGACACATTCTTTCCTTCTGCATTTTTCCTCTCTTTGGAATATCAGGAGAAGTAAATTGTCAATATATAGAAAATGTTAAACTGTAGATGAATAATTCAGTTTCAGTAAAAATCCATCATTTTATGAAAATTCAATACATGATAACTATTTTTAAATGAACCAGCTCTGTCCCCTTAAAGAGATGTGGCCACCAGAGAGAGAGGAAGTGAATTTCAGATGAAGCACTTTGCAATAACTATTCAGATGTCCAATATCTCCTCCATTATATATGTACTTTTACTTTGCCCCAAGAATTCAGAGTAAATTGAAGAAAAGTAAAATATAAACTCTGCTTTCTATATAGCTCTTTGTGAGCAGAGTGAGCAGATAGCCTGCTGCTGCACAGTTACATTCTGAAGACAAAATAAGCTCAGTGCTTCTCTTCCTATGCCTCAGACTTATCCATTGTGTTCATAGTTTGATTCCAAAGCATTAAAGCCAACAACAAAAATACCTGTTTAGTAAGTATTGTCCTTTTAGAGACACCCAGATTAAAATAATTGTTGTGTACCCAAGGCCTTTGCTAAAGTCATTTTTCTACTTACTTGACAGAAATACCAGAGTTTCGTTCATGGCAATGGTGAAATTATGCCCCAGGCTCTAGTTCTTTGAAAATGCCTATCTGAATTTTCATGGACTTTCTGAATACTTACTAATTCTCCTTCCTTGATAATTCCGATAGCTCAGTTGGTAAAGAATCCACCTCCAATTCAGGAGACCCCAGTTTGATTCCTGGGTCGGGAAGATCCGCTGGAGAAGGGATAGGCTACCCACTCCAGTATTCTTGGGCTTCCCTGGTGGCTCAGCTGGTAAAGAATCTGCCTGCCGTGTGGGAGACCTTGGTTTGATCCCTGGGTTGGGAAGATCCCCTGGAGAAGTGAAAGCCTACCCACTCCAGTATTCTGGCCTGGAGAATTTCATGGACTGTATAGCCCATGGGGTCACAAAGAGTCAGACACGATGAGCGACTTTCACTTTCTTTCCTTCCTTAATAGGTTCCAGTGTTTTTATAAGGAAAGCTTAAATTACAGAAATAAAAATACACTGTTAAGTATCACTAATCAATAATGAAGTCACTGGGACTTTTGCATATTTTTGCCTGCATTTTACATTTTTTTTCTTCAAAAACTTGATAAGGTAATATGGAAATCTTCCAAAATGATATGTTAATTCCACAAGTGTGTTTACGGTATGAACAGTTTTGTGGCCCTTCTAATTGTTGGTTTCACTTAAAAAAAAAAAGAAAAAAGATTGTCTTCTATGGAATATTTACTTCTGCTTTGTAAAAGTATTAGAGTAATAGTATGTAGATAACATCACTTGCACTTTTTCCAGAAAAGTAAATTAATTATATTTATTTTCCAACTTTATCATATGAGCAAGGTTGCTGCTTTCCATCATCTCTCCATCCCCAAATGACTTTTAAATGGAAAGCAATGACCCTTACGATTTTTGTCCTTTGATTTCTGCTTTAGATCTTGTGATAACGGTCACTGTATATTGAATGGAACACATGGCACATCCTCAGAGATGAAGAAATCAAACATCCCTGAGTTAGGCATATATTTAAAGGGTATGTATAAAACATTCTCTTTGTATTCTACATCTTAACGGTCAGAATTTAAAGGCAAAATTCCATGCCATTGTTGTACTGAAGATACATTAAGATTTTGTGTTATCCTCTAGGAGATGTTTTTGATTCAGCCTCTGATCCAGTGCCATTGCCACCTGCCAGGCCTCCAACTCGGGACAATGCAAAGCATGGTTCTTCACTCAACAGGACGCCCTCTGATTATGATCTTCTCATCCCTCCATTAGGTTGAAACCTTTAAAACAATTTCAAACAAGCCACTCTGCCATCTCTTTCAATTCACATCTGAATTATCAGAATTCAGGGTTCAATGCGATGCAGACTTGTTGGGTTCTGAAATTGTCTGAATTAGAATGCAGTCTCCAGGGGATGGTGGCTCTCGAGTCCATGTGACCATGATTCCACTTAGATGGTTGAAACAGCGGTGTAAGCAGTGGCATCGGGCAGGGTTTTATCAGGTTGTCTCTTCATGTACAAAATCTTATGAGGGCACTGTTCATTCCTCCAGGTGCTTGTGCTTCTTATGGATCTGGAGTATTCTTCTGAGATTCTCTTTAAGTACAATTGTTACTGAATGTGTATTTACTTTTTCCTTCAGTATATAATGACCCATTTCCACTTAGCTAATTACATTATGGGGAATTAGGTATTTTATTGCAGAGAGCCAAAAACAAATTCTCTCTTATAATCATTGCAGCTAGAAATAATCTCAATTTGTTTCAAATTTTACTATGAAGTACACTTAATATGTGTGTGTATGTGTGTGAAGGTACACACAGGTGTATATGTGTATAAAAGTTGTCTGGTACAGGTGTCTATTTCATTAATTTTAGGTTGGAAGCTTCTCACCCTATTTTCGGAGGAAGACAAAACTTTTGGAAGTTAAAGCTTCACAATAACGTGTCACCATAACATAAAATAATATATGATGAAGGTTCTTTTGTGAGCTTATCTGAATTATTAGGCTACTGGAAATGAACTTTTCCATTTTTTTTCCCCCAAAGACACCATCACCTGGTATTTCTAGTTACAGAGTTGAATGTCCTGCTCCTATTCTTTCTTCAGTTCAGTGCTTTACTGTCACCTACATGGATTACAAGGGCTTCCCAACTTCCTTCTTTACCTACAGTCTTTTTCTTTTCTTCTGCTTCTTCCTCTATGCTGGTTTTTTACCTGTTACCCAAGTCTTTATGACTAGATCAGCATTGTCCTATAGAACTTTATGTGGTGACATAAAAGATCTGTATGTATGACAGGAGAACTGAATTTTAGTTTATTTAAATATCTGTATGTAGATGGTTACTACCATATTGGACAATGCAGAGAAACATTCCAACTTTCATTTTAAAATTATTTTTAATTGGAAGTTAATTGCTTTACAGTGTTGTGTTGGTTTCTGCCATTCAGCAACATGTAACTCATCCTTTGGCGCTTCATGTAAATCTCATATTTTATTTATACTATTCACTCAACCTAGAAGATACCATCCTTGTATCTGATGTAGTGTAAAGTCGCTCAGTTGTGTCCGACTCTTTGCGATCCCCCGGACTATAGCCTACCAGGATCCTCTGTCCATGGGACTCTCCAGGCAAAAATACTGGAGTGGATTGCCATTCCCTTCTCCAGAATGTATTTGATGAACAAATGTTTTTGAGCCCCTGATATCTCAGACCTTCCTGTTCTTGGTAACACCTTGCTGAATGCCACTTTCTACCTTCCTCTTCCCTCTGACAAGGCATCTCTTTCTCTCTATGTGGGACCTATGGGACTTTCACCTCTGAATCATTTGTGACCTTTTTTTAGAACTCTTTGTGGAATCTAAGCTCCTCGGGTCAAGGCCTTATGATTTTGATCTTCACATTATCCATGTGCCTAGCATGGTATACGGGAGTCTCCAGGTGGGGAAAATAACAGTAGGGGCGGATAAAGGATTTGAATAAATAAGATAGTATAGGAGTTAGCTAAAGGTTCAAATGATACTAAGAACTAAGCTCTCTCTCCTATGCTTTCATATATTTTATATTAGAAAATATTCTGAATATTTTTCCCAAGGCAAGCTGGATGAGTGGTGAAACCATTTGTATTTAAACATACCTTTCTTTCAAGTCAGTATATTTAAATCCAGAAGAATATTTATTACTAGAATATGTAGGTATTTATACTCTGTTTCATTCACAAGTATTTGCAATTGCTTACAGAAATACATATACTGCACTTTTATTTTCTAAACAATCAAGATGAGGAAAAATATGAATAGGAGATAGTAAGAAGTGGCAGGTGAAACATAAGTAGACATAAAAATCTGCTGCAATATTTTATAGTTACAAAAGCTGGGAACTATGCAAATATAAGTAACTAGCTTTGGGACCACCACAAGAGTTAGTTCTATATTTAACTGTGTCTCTCTAAAAATACCTGGTAAGTAGAAAAATTTAATATTCCTCTACTGCAGGTACATTTTCTGTATATTTTGACAATGAAATATATGGGGAGCATTAGTTTAAATGAATTAAAATCCAGTGGAGCAAACTTTAAAAGATAATTTAAATTATTCTGTGACATTAGTGTGCATGTTGTAATTTTCCAGTTAGACTGTGAACTCTTACTGTTACATAAAAATTATTTTGATGATGTTGATCTTATAATATTCAGTTCAAACCTCCAATGTCTTAATATTATAAAGGTTACTGGTGAATAATAAGCTGTTTCATACCCTGCCATACAACTTTGTAACAGAAGGACCGGAGAGAAAAAGTCTGCATGTACCCATGTATGTTTGTGTGTCTGTACTTCTCTCCAGACACCCCCCACAAAATAATCAGCTCCCATTATCAAAATCGGTCAACTGCTGTATAAACACTGCAGGTGAAATTCTTTATAAGCAATAAGAGAAAATTATTAGTTTTGCCTGAAGTTCTGCTGCTGATACTGACCTTTCTTTAAATGCAGGTGAAGATGCTTTTGATGCTCTGCCTCCGTCCCTTCCACCTCCCCCACCTCCCGCAAGGCACAGTCTCATAGAACATTCGAAACCCCCTGGCTCTGGCAGCCGACCATCCTCAGGACAGGACCTTTTCCTCCTTCCTTCAGGTAGGAGAGAAAACCCAAGCAAACCTTTTCACTTGAAGCAAAAGTATTTCTAAGATCATACTGTCAAGTAAGCATTAGTAATTCACTGATTTGTAGCTCTCAAGCTGAAAAACCCTGGAAGAAAATAACAGTTGGATGGGTTTGTCTGTCAGTTGTTTGGTTTAGTGCAAAAAGGATCTATAAAAATGGTGAAAGCAACAAGGAATCACAGAATTTAGAAATGTTGCTGTAGAGATGATCCAGTCCAAATAACACCTGTATGCTACAAAAGGCATCCCTGAGAACCAGAAGGGCTCTGTGTTTGGGCTAATAGTGATGGAGACAAATTCAGACTTGCTCCTAGTTCTGAGTGTGATATTTCTAATAACATGTTTAAAATTTTTTACTAAATATGCTTTAGGGTCATTATGTTATTCCAAAACATAATATCTTGGTAAATTATACTGCTGTAACATTAGTAGGTATGTTTTTTTTCTGAAATATCTGCATTTTATTGTTGTGTTACTGTTTTTAATGCCTCAGTGTATTTACTAAAATTATTGGTTTTTGAGGAAAATTAGTATATAGCTTTTTGTAAATTCAAGTGAGAAGTAGAAATAAAAGACTTCGTAAACCATCCACTTCACTAGTCAGAGTTATCAGGAAAAAAAAATTCAGTTATATTGAATCTACTAATATTAACTGTTCCAGTCAGCCCTGATGGTGATACTGTGATCTATACTCAAATGTTTGCTTCCTCAGTTTGGTTTGATTAAACATAGGATAAAGATTTTCTTTCTTAGCAACTACTTTACATATATGTATGAGATAAATCATGAAAGCCTTTTAAGAGTACTAACTTTGTCCTTTGGCCGCCTACATGCTTCATAGAAAACTTGGGGATCTTAACCATTGTCATTCACCTTTTACACTTTTCTCATGGTTCTCTTTTTCAATTTGGATTGATAATTTAGAAGTTTGAGGCAGTTTTTACATATGACACACAAAATTATAGACATATAACTTGGAATATATAATAGCTTCAGTTTCTAAAGGCAGTTTATGTTCAAGGAATAATTTTGAGTTTACTTTTTTGTCAGTAAATAGTAAATTGTCCTGTGTCACTCACCCTGTGAAATGCCTCCCTGACCTCATGGATCACATTAATTTACTGAATGCTACCAGTCTGAGCTACATTTAAGCCCATTGAATGAAAGCTCAGTGAAGTTACTTCTTTTAAAATTAAACTTTCTAGGAGTTAGAACATTTTGCACACGTTTTACCTGTTTCAAAAGAATCAACTGTAAAATAATTCAGTTCTTTATCACAATTTCATTGTTTGTTGTACTTTGTAAAAATCTTCAAAAAGTTTTTACTTGATTATGAGAAAAAAATACTTCAAAATGAAAAGCCTCCTTTTTTATTAGATAGAATGAAACTGTTGTATCAGCAGTTCAGTTCAGTTCAGTCACTTAGTTGTGTTCGACTCTTTGCAACCCCATGAATCGCAGCATGCCAGGCCTCCCTGTGCATCACCAGCTCCTGGAGTCTACCCAAACTCATGTCCATCGAGTCGGTGATAGCATCCAGCCATCTCATCCTCTGTCGTCCCCTTCTCCTCCTGCCCCCAATCCTTCCCAGCATTAGGGTCTTTTCCAATGAGTCAACTCTTCGCATGAGGTGGCCAAAGTATTGGAATTTCAGCTTCAACATCAGTCCTTCCAGTGAACACCCAGGACTGATCTCCTTTAGGATGGACTGGTTGGATCTTCTTGCAGTCCAAGGGACTCTCAAGAGTCTTCTCCAACACCACAGTTTTATTTCATGTATAGCTTTGCTTGACTGCCAGAGAGTCCAGGAGCAGTTATCCTTAGCCTATGGTGTGAAGCTAACATGGGATCAGAGCAGGGTCATTTGAATCTATTGACTCTCTCTTGACCTGCTTTTGGGTTTTCCTGGTGGCTCAGACGGTAATGAATCTGCTGCAGTGCAGGAGACCCAGGTTTGATCCCTGTGTTGGGAAGATTTCCTGGAGAAGGGAATGGCTACCCACTACAGTATTCTTGCCTAGAGAATTCCATGGACAGAGGAGCCTGGCAGGCTACAGTCCATGGGGTCACAAAGAGTCAGACACGACTGAGCAACTAACACACACACTTGACCTACTTTTATACATGGAAGTATTCTAATTCCATTCCAAACAATATTGACATCCCTTGATACTAAATACTTCTAATAAGAAAAAAAATGCAGCTTTTTTCCCCGTTTCCAGTCTCCTGTCATTTACAGGACAAACTTCTAGTCTGTTGCCAGTTGCTTTATGAGATCCAATGAGTCACTGTTTTTATTCATTTTGAAACCACGTGTATTAGACCTCCTCTTTTTCAAAAGAAATATTTTAATTGTTCTTAATGGAATATCATAGAACACGAAGGTTTCTTTCAGCTTATAAATAAGCACTTGATTATATCATTCTGCAAAGGATTAACATTATAGTGTCTAAAATGTGTAATAGAAAATTCATAAAATCAGTGCTTCACTCTGAATTGAACTTCTTAAAAGAATACTCTATAAATACTAAACCAAAGTTGAACTCAGTAGTTGTAGAACCATATAAGATAAACAAGGTGATTGCTCAATTTAAACAGATATATGAGCATTTTACTGTCATTATTTTCATTATAGTTTAATCTGTAAAATTTTAGACCAGTGTAATGATAAGCCTTTTCTGGCATTATGGAGATTTGGTTTCCTTGAGGAAATAAATCAGTATCCCTAATTAAAGACAGAGGTTAGGTATCTTCATGATGTTAAGTACCTCTTTAAACCAGCCTCTTTATTCCAGCATTTAGTGCCCTGCACACCTGAGTCAGGCCCACCTTTCCAGCCTTACAAGCCCACTGACTGCTGTATAATAGTGATTTTTAAACTGCAGGGCCCAGTGTTTCTGCAAAAGAGCCTTAGAGCTCCTATACGATCAAAAAGGGGAAGTGAAGCAGGGGCACAGCTCTGATGCTGCTTTTATCTGGTTTCCATTTTAGGCCTTCATGCAAGATTTCTTTTGGCAAAATAGTAATGCCCACCCCGCAGTACATGAGCCATCTACTCTGGACAAGCCAGTCATATCTTAGCAAAACCTGAAGAGTCCTCAAAAAAAGCTTTACACTTTCCTGTCTACAAACCCAGGGCTACTGCTAGCACATATATGCTTTTATGTGCATTACAAAAAGACATTTCTTTTGTGTTGGTTGGTTGAAATAGGCATGCCTCCCTCTGCTTTGTGCCAGGGCCAGTGCTCCAGGAACAAAGCCAAGGCTGTAGTTATGTCTGCTCGTTCCCAGTACTGGGTCTTTGTGCAGTGCACAAAATACACAAGGTATCTGGCAGCCCTTACTGAACCTTTCCCTCACTATATTTCTACCTGGAATCTTCTTTTGAAGTCCTTATCCAATCTTAAAGTCACAATTCAACTCTGAAAGCTAGCCAAACTGACTTTATTAGAGATGATAAAGGAAAGTTTTTCACTGGGATCCAGAAATGCAATTGCATAAGTACAGAGAAAGTTTTGATCATTAGCAACAGGTACTGGGAACGCTTTAGGAGTTTGGTTGCCTATGACCTTTATGAGGCACACATGTGACATGGGTTCCGAGGGGCTCTTGCCCTTTGAGGGTTGTCCTCACAGAGTTCAGGTCAGAGATCTGGAGAGGCGAGGTCCTCCCTGGGGTGCAGCCAGTTGGAGACTACTATGTCCAAGTGTTGGAAGGATTCATGGGGTAGAGCCGTAGTTCTCAAATTACGGTCTTGAGACCAGCATTATCAGCATCACCTAGAAATTCGTTAAAAATGTCAATTCTTTAGACCTACTCAAGACTTACTAAATCAGAAACTCTGGGAGTAGGACCAAAAGTCTATATTCTCACAAGCCTTTGGGGTGATTCTGATGCACGTTCAAGTTGGAGAAACCCCAGACTAGCTTATTCCTGGAGGAATGCAGCCAGCGTGTGAAAAGGAAATAAAACCACACCATGTGAACTAGGGTACATTAAAGGAACTGAAGGTGTTTTAACCAAGAGAAGAGAAGATCTTGAATATACTAGAGTTGCCTTCAACCACTGTATTTGTGAAAGAATGATTAGATTTCTTCCGTGTCTCCTCAAATGATCAAAGACTGACCAGTGAGAAGAATTAGGAGTGAAAAAATTCATTCCCCTTAAGCTTCCTGAATTAATAATAATTCATATATCTCAGATGGGTACTGAATTCTCTAACACGGGAGGACTTAATCAGTGGCAAATCACTACATATGGGGATTTAATGAATATGAATTAAAGAATGAGGAGTTTTGTTTCACTTCAATAGTTCTTCAAACCCTATTACAATTCTATCAGTTACATCTAGCATTGATAGTCTTTTAAAACTTTCAGAGTATTGGATCAATCTTTGAGATATTTTTGGGCAGTCCAGAGGAAAGATGCCATTGTTTTAACTGTTCAAATTGCCTCTTTTCCTACACTTGAGTAAAAAATTGTAAGTATTTCAGATAGTAGGGAAAAAGAATTAAGAAAATTCCATAATGCCTCCTCCCAGAGAAAACCTCTTGTTAGGTTTCCTTCTTACACAGATTATTTTGATTGATACCTATTTCCGCACTTTAAAGTGCACAGCAAACCTTTTCCTCCCAGTCTTTCCTCACTTTTTAATAATTTCTTACTTTAAAGTGCACAGCAAACCTTTTCCTCCCAGTCTTTCCTCACTTTTTAATAATCTCTTAAAATAAGTATTAAAAAATTTTAATTTAGCCGTACCATATTGTAAATCACAGACAGTAGTACCCTGCTTTTTAGAGTAGACTAATCCCATCATGTTTATTCATTCATTTCTGAAACATTTATTACTGTATATAATGATACACTGGCTATGGTATTTTCACTTTGTATGTTTTAATCCTAAGTGTGGATATAAAATTTTATTTTAGTGGATTTTTGAAGAATTTATTTTTAAAAACTATTGATTTTCTAGTTTGGTAATTATTGTACTCTCTGTAGTAACTGTAGCATATGTATTTTCCGATCAAAGTAGGAACCCTTCTAACCTTACAACTTGCTGCAAAAGCCCAGTTTATCCTGTACCTGACCAGTAGCCAAACTTATCATGAAGCATCATAGTGATTCAGAATTGAATTAAATATTCCATGCTATTTATGTTTACATTTTAGTGTACCCAGTGACTTTTTGGGTGCAAAACATTAATGGTACAATATCATACTACTGTATATTATGTAGTCTGTTTATGACTCAGTAATCAATCTAGAATCTAATATTTAGCCTTAAATAGATGATTAGAAATAGCTTAGGTATATCTAATGAAACTATAAATTTACCCTGAAGGAAACAGAAAAGTTTATGTATTGTAGAAGACAGTCTTTTCTCTGACCTAATATTAAATCTGTGATGTTTTAGAATGAACAAGAACTAAAAGTAAATTTTATTGAACATTTAACTGTAAATCTTTGGAAATTTTCTATATTTATGCAGAAATAACCATATTTGGTCCCTTTGGTTAGCCTTCCAAAATCAAAAGATAATATTTGTTGCATGGAATTTATCTTCTTATTCCTTCCTAAAATGTTTCAGCAAAATTAATGAGGCTGATCCATTGACTTTTCAATTATTGAAAACTCAGAATCTAATTCTTGCCTGGAGAATCCCAGGGACGTTGGAGCCTGGTGGGCTGCCGTCTATGGGGTCGCACAGAGTCAGGCACGACTGAAGCGACTTAGCAGCAGCAGCAGCAGCAGAATCTAAGACTCATTTTAATCTCAAAATTAATGAAAGCAAATGAAGTAGCCTTGGTTAGGTTTAAAAAAAAGTCTCTAGCAGAGCTGGGGATAATTATTGTATTCAAATAAGGAAAGAAAATAATGACTTCAACTCTTGCCTTACGTTATCTAGTCAAACTTTAGTGTAAGTATGCATTTCCTTCTTAAATTATCAAATTCTTACATGTTTTTAATATCAAACTCAAATGAAATTTAAAACAATGAAATATTACCTGGTCTTCTTTAATAGTTAAAATTTTAGCCTTATGTTAGCAATACAAATTTCACGGAATTTGAATTTATGAAAAATCTGAATCTAAATTAGTTTTTGGTAGTTAAAAGTAAATATCTATGAAGTGCAGGCTATTTACCAACCAGTGTGCCTGGTACCGTGTTTCTGTTAGGAGATATAATTCAAACACAGTTGAGTATAAGATAAGGTCCCTGTCCTTTAGATGTCAAGTCCATTTTACAGATTATGTCTGCCTAATGCTTAAGAGAGATTAACTGATATGATAATACTATAGCAGGCAAAATTCAAAATCCACTTTTTCTCGTTGACTTTACAACAGTTTCTATTCGTTGTACAGGACAGATTGGGGCATAAAATTAAAATTAGAAACAGTTTTTATCATCAACAATTTTACCATCAAATAAGAGATCTGAAAGATACAAAATTAGTTGTGTGCATCAGTTAGGAAAAACAGGGAAAAGTATTTTTGATCAAGTGATGAATAAATTAGAAAATATGCAGGCAGATTAGAAAATGGTTACTATCAGTCATGAAATGTTTTCTTACGTTCAAAAATTGATCTTTACAGAGAATTTCTAATTGTTTTATTCAGCCAGTTGGCAGAGATAATAGTTTTAATCTGAAAATCATCTTAATATTTTTAAGATCCCTTTTTTGATCCAGCAAGTGGCCAAGTTCCTTTGCCTCCTGCTAGGAGATTACCAGGTGAAAATGTCAAATCCAACAGAGCATCACAGGAATATGATCCGCTTCCTTCATCTTCAGGTGAGTTGGCTAATAATAGTAAGAATAATACCTTACATTTGCATAGTGCTTTTTAGAGCACCTTTCATTCATTATATAAGTTAATGAGTGCTGCCAGCCTAAGGAAAGTATTTTTATCACCTTTGCATTTGCTCATAAAGCATGTATTATGTGAAGAATGCCTACAGAATTGTCTCACAGAAAATATTAAATTAAGCCTTAATATTAATTTTGATCTGTCAGTAAGGCATGTTCTGTGCCTCAAAACTCTATTCATTCTCTAACTGAGCTCATGGGAAGATCCAAGGCAACCAAGTAAGTAAATATTTCATTCTCTAACTTTTGTTTTGCCTTATCAGATATGAGAAATGGAAGAGAGGTCTATATACGCTGAAATGTTGCATTCTCTTTATTTTTCCATTAAGAGGAAAAAAAATCTCTTCAGAATACTATTAGCACCAGACTGTTAATTTTCAAGCTTATTTAGGGCTATCATGCAATGTTCAGCTGCCAGTCAGTAAGTGTTGTGTTTGTCAAAAAGTTGGTTCAGGATTTTGGTACGATGTTTCAGAAAAACTCAAACTTTTTGACCAACCCAATAGAAGGATGTACCATTTTAGTAACTACAAGTCATACTCATAGCCATTATTAATGAAATGCTGCCGATCTGCTTCTTCAGGATGCCTTCCTTGACCCACCATATCTAAAATAGCTCCCCCTACTTTACACAGTCACTTTCTATCCCCTTCTTTTGCCTTATGTTTCTTAATACCACCTTCCATTAATTTGTTTGCTTGACCGTTTATCTCCTCACTCGAATATTAATGCTTTAAAGATATATGCATGATTTGGTTCACTGCTATACCCCAAGTGTCCAGAGAAGTGCCTAGCACATATTTCTTGTATGAGTGGCTAGATACTAGGGAGGAAGGAAGAGTAACTGATAAATGTTATGCTGACAATACACATATTAAACAATTAAAACAATATATTTGTCTCACAAATAGGAGCATCAGAAGTTTTTCCTGTGTAAATTTTTGTCCTGTATCAGTATTTTTTTAACTATATTTTGACTTTTTTTTTTTTTGAAGTACAGTTCATTTATAATGATATGTTACCTTCAGGTGTATAACAAAGTGTTATATAAATGAGTGTATATATATATATGTGTGTGTGTGTGTATTATCAGTTCAGTTCAGCCGTTCAGTCATGTCCAGCTCTTTGCAACCCCATGGACTGCAGCATGCCAGGCCTCCCTGTCCATCACTAACTCCAGGAGTTTACTAAAACTCATGTCCATTGAGTCGATGATGCCATCCAAACATCTCATGCACTGTCGTCCCCTTCTCCTGCCTTCAGTCTTTCCCAGCATCAGGATCTTTTCCAGTGAGTCCATTCTTTGCATCAGGTGGCCAAAGTATTGGAGTTTCAGCTTCAACATCAGTCCTTCCAATGAATATTCAGGACTGATTTCCATTAGAATGGACTGGTTGGATCTCCTTGCAGTCCAAGGGACTCTCAAGAGTCTTCTCCAGCACCAAAGTCCAAAAGCATCAATTCTTCAGCACTCAGCTTTCTTTATAGTCCAACTCTCACATCCATACATGACTACTAGAAAAACCATAGCTTTGACTAGATGGAGCTTTGTGTCAAAGTAATGTCTCTGCTTTTTAATAAATTGTCTAGGTTGGTCATAGCTTTTCTTCCAAGGAGCAAGCGTTGTTTAATTTCATGGCTGCAGTCACCATCTGCAGTGATTTTGAAGCTCAAAAAAATAAAGTCTGTTTCTGTTTGCCCATCTATTTGCTATGAAGTGATGGGACTGGATGCCAGTTTTCTGAACGTTGAGTTTTAAGCCAAATTTTTCACACTCTTCTTTCACTTTCATCAAGAGGCTCTTTAGTTTTTCTTTGCTTTCTGCCATAGGAGTGGTGTCATCTGCATATCTGAGGTTATTGATATTTCTCCTGGCAATCTTGATTCCAGCTTGTGCTATATCCAGTCCAGCATTTCTCATGATGTACTCTGCATATAAGTTAAATAAGCAGGGTGACAATATACAGCCTTGATGTACTCCTTTCCCAATTTGGAAACAGTCTGTTGTTCCATGTCCAGTTCTAACTGTTGCTTCTTGACCTGCATACAGGTTTCTTAAGAGGCAGGTCAGGTGGTCTGGTATTCCCATCTCTTTCAGAATTTTCAACAGTTTGTAGTGATCCACACAGTCAAAGGCTTTGGCGTAGTCAATAAAGCAGAGGTAGATGTTTTTCTGGAACTCTCTTGCTTTATTGATGATCCAACAGACGTTGGCAACTTGATCTCTGGTTCCTCTGCCATTTCTAAAACCAGCTTAAACATCTGGAAGTTCACAGTTCACATACTGTTGAAGCCTGGCTTGGAGAATTTTGAGCATTACTTTGCTAGCTTGTGAGATGAGTGCAACTGTGCAGTCGTTTGAGCATTCTTTGTCATTGCCTTTCTTTGGCATTGGAATGAAAACTGACCTTTTCAATCCTGTGGCCACTGCTGAGTTTTCCAAATGTGCTGGCATATTGAGTGCAGCACTTTCCAGCAGCATCATCTTTTTTGGATTTGAAATAGCTCAACTGGAATTCCATCACCTCCGCTAGCTTTGTTCATAGTTATGCTTCCTAAGGCCTACTTGACTTCGCATTCCAGGATGTCTGGCTCTATGTGAGTGATCACACCATCGTGATTATCTGGGTTGTGAAGATCTTTTTTGTATGTGTACATATATGTACTATATATATATAAATATATATATATATATACATCTTCAAATACTTTTCCATTATAGGTTATTGCAATGTACTGAATATAGTTTCCTGTGCTATGCAGTAGGACCTTGTTTTTTATCTATTTTATATATAGTACTATGTATCTGCTAATCCATCCCTCCCTGCTCATTTTCCCTTTTATATCAATTTGTTTTCTATGTCTGTGAGTTTGTTTCATAAATAGATTCACTTATATCACTTTTTTCAGATTCCACAAATAAGTGACATCATATGATATTTGTCTTTCTCTGTCTGATTTACTTCACTTAATACGGTAATCTCTAGGTCCATCCATGTTGGCACAAGTGGTATTATTTCATTCTTTTTATGGCTGCATAATATTCCATTGTATGTATGTGTGTGTATATAGTCACGTCTTTATCCATTCATCTATCGATGGACACCCATTCATCTATCGATGGACACTTGGGTTGTTTCCATATCTTGGCTACTTTTAAATAGTGCTGCTGTGAACACTGGGGTGCATGTATCTTTTTGAATTTTTTTATCTTTTCCAGATATATGCCTGGGAAATGGGTTGCTGGATCATATGGTAACTTGATTTTTCATTTTTTAAGGAATCTCTATATTGTTCTCCATAATGGCTGCACCAGTTTTATCCTCCCCTACAGTGCAGGAGGATCCTCTTTTCTCCACACCCTTTCCAGCATTTATTGTTTGTAGACATTTTGATGCCCACCATTCTGACCTGTGTGAGGTGATATATCATTGTAGTTTTGATTTGCATTTCTCTAATAGTAGTGTTGAGCATCTTTTCATGTGCCTCTTGGCCATCTGTATGTCTTCTTTGGGGAAGTGTCTATTTAGATAATCTGCCCATTTTTTGTGTTTTGTAAAAATTGATCTGGATGAGTTGTTTGTATATTTTGGAAGTTAATCCCTTGTTTGGTTTCCTCTAGTTTTATAATATCTGGTCTTCTATTTAGGTCTTTAAACTCATTTTGAATTTATTTTTGTATATGCTATTAGTTATTTTAATTTCATTCTTTTATATGCAACTGTCCAGTTTTCCCAGCACCACTTATTGAAGAGACTGTCTTTTCTCCATTGCCTATTCTTGCCTCCTTCATTATAGATTGACCATAAGTGTGTGGGTTTATTTCTGGGCTTCTTGTTCATTGATTCATGTTGTCTGTTTTTGTGCCAGTACAGTACTATTTTGATTACTGTAGCTTTATAGTATAGTCTGAAGTCAGGGAGTGTGATTTCTCCAGCTCTATTCTTCTTTCTCAAGATTGTTGTGACTACTCAAAGTCCTTTGTGTTTCAATACAATTTTCAAAATTATTTCTTCTCTGAAAAGTGCCATTGGTAATTTCATAGGAATTGCATTCAATCTGTAGATTGCTTTGGGTAGTATAGTCATTTTGATAATATTTATTCTTCCAATCCAAGAAGAGAATATACCTTTCTGTTTGCATCACCTTCAGTTTACTTCATCAGTGTTTTATAGTTTTCAGCGTAGGTCTTTTGCCTTCTTAGATAGGTTTATTCCTAGGTATTTTATTCTTTCTGATGTGATGTGTTATCTTAATTTCATTGATACTTTATTGTTAATGTATAGAAATGCAACAGATTTCTGTATATCAATTTTGTACCCTGCAGCTTTACCTAATTCATTAATAAGCTCTAGTAGTTTACTGGTGGCATCTTTACAATTTTCTGTGTATAGTAGCAAGCTATCTTCCAACAGTGACATTTTTTTTTTTTTTTTACCTCTTCCTTTCTAATTTGGATTCCTTTTTTTCTTCTTCTTCTCTGCTGTGGCTAGGACTGCCAAAGCTATTTTGAACAAAAGTGGCAAGAGTGGCATCCTTGTCTTATTCTTGATCTTAGAATGCTTTCAGATTTTCATTGTTAAGTATGATATTCATAATGGGTTTGCCCTGTATGTTCTTCATTAAGTTGAGGTATGTTCCCTGTATGCCCACGTTCTGGGTAGTTATCATAAATGGATGTTGAATTTTATCAAAAGCATTTCTGTATCTATTAAGATGATCATATGGTTTTTAGTCTTTAGCTTGTTAATGTGATATATATCAAATTGATTTACGGATGCTGAAAAATCCTAGCAATCCTGGGATAAATCCCACTTGATCATGGTGTATGATCCTTTTTAATGTATTGTTGCATTCAGTTTGCTTTCAAGCTCAAATCTCAGTTCACAGATTTATTAATAGTGAGCAGTTGTCCATTCTGTAACATCCAAATCAAGGTAGATAGCTGCTTTTAGAATTATTAACACAATAGCTCTGTATTGATGACATGCATGGGAGATGCATAAAAATCCCTCTGTAGTTTCATAAGTTTTCACACTTGAATATAACTTGGAAAATTTTACTAACTTTTTCAAATTTTGGTCCATGCTGTCTTTACCAGTTTACTTCTAGCCAGTCCAATATTTCAGATATATCCATGGATACCCACTGAAACACTATTTTCAGTTGAAAGGGCAGATTTCCAGAATAATGGAAAAATGTGAGTCAGAAAGGAGAGACAGTATCTAACTATATATATGTTAGACTATAATGAAAATGAAGCATATTCCTTGAGATGTTAAAGTACAACTTTGAGAAGAATGCCATGACTGATTTAAAAATAACATTCTGTATCACCAGCTCTGTATTAACAGAAACACATTCTCAAGTTACAGGAAGGATTGTGGCCTAAACATTCTATTTTCACAGCTTTACAGTTTACACCATAGCATGCAGGTATTATTGAGCCCAGAATAACATCATTTACATATATGATTTCAACTGGTAAAAATTCCAGTTAGCATTACACTAGAAATTTCAAAGAAGAACTTTGAGTGACAAACCCGTTGAAACATCCCCAAATGGTCATTTACCAGAAGCCTGAACTGGCTTTTTACCTGAGTGAAAAACTAGTCTTGACGATTACTTTGAGGGTCTCAGCTAGCTGTAACATCAGATATTTCAACTGACTCCTTGAACTCTCTTTACAAACACAGTCAAACCACAAAAAATAAGATACTTTTTTTACAGCAAGATACTTGTTCACATGCTTCTTCACAGGGCTACCAAGCTGTCCACTAGTTTACTTTACACTGGGAGAGGGACTTAGCTTGCCTTCTGGATTAGATCTTTCTGCAAAAACTTGAGACTGGATGATATGTGCCTTTGGGATACTAACAGCACTTATTTTGCAGTAGCATTTTTATACTATTAAGGCCTTTTTAAGATGACTGTTGAGGATTCTGGTATAATTTGCTGCACTTATAAATTCCATTTCTATTTTTTATGATCTAGATAGTTGATGGTGACTAGTTTATGTATATAAACTTTATGAAAAGAATATTTCTAATTCCAAAAATTTGATTTAAAAGTATTTTCCATATACACTTATCTAAAAAAGATGTGTGCATGTCTTCATATACAAAGAGCCTTCAGATGTTTTATTTCTCTGCCTCCAAAAGTTTATAACACTCTGAAGTGTTTAGATGAAACTGTATTTAATGATATGAATATGTTATGATAGTTAAAAAGTGGATTTTACCAGCTTGTGTTAAATTCATATATACCTGTATATGGGTGAATACAGGTGCTAATATATGACAATACATTAGCAAAATTATAATAAAAATTATTAGCAAAATTATTTTGCTAATAATCTGCTTATTTCTTCACACGGAGTTCATGTCTATACTAGCTATGCAGGAACTTTTACACATTTTAAGTTTGCTTTTCTCTTGTTGTAAGACATACGTGCTACAGTTTGAATACCATTCTTTAAAAACCCAGGGAATCCAACTGACAGAATATAAAATCATAATGATGATGTGTTTTGCTCATGCTGATGAGTACAGCTGAGCTTTTTAACATTCTTAGTATTTAGAAGGACATTTAAGGCACACTTAAAAATAATGCTAGAATTTCAGCACATGACTTGTATTAAATGTGTTTGTAACAGATATTATCGGAGAAGGCAATGGCACCCCACTCCAGTACTCTTGCCTGGAAAATCCCACGGACAGAGGAGCCTGGTAGGCTGCAGTCCATGGGGTCGCTAAGAGTCGGACACGACTGAGCGACTTCACTTTCACTTTTCACTTTCATGCATTGGAGAAGGAAATGGCAACCCACTCGAGTGTTCTTGCCTGGAAAATCCCAGGGACAGCGGAGCCTGGTGGGCTGCCGTGTATGGGGTCGCACAGAGTCGGACACGACTGACATGACTTAGCAGTAGCAGCAGTAGCATACCTGCAAAATAAAGGAGGTCTCATAAAAGGAATTAATTCCAGTACTACTTTTCCTGCATTAGCTTAAAGGAAAAGTGATCAGATGTTGAATGAATTTTATATTAAGACCTCAATTGGAAACCATGGCTTCATTTCACGTAAGAGTTGGAATTGTGTATTGTTATTAGAGATGTTTAAAGATAGTGTTATTAAGGTTTTATGTTCCAACAAAGGAAATTGCAGTGTTATAGAGTTTTACTTTAGTTCAGCTACCTAAAATGTTTTTCCTTATACACAGTTTCAGGTTTAAAACCACAGAACATAGTGTTATTTTTCTTACGAACATAATACTAGTATACTAATACTTCTTCTATAACAATTTTCTGAATGTGTTAAAGTTATAACCTAGGCCCTGTTTTTAACAATCATAATTATCTACTATAGTGTATAGGAAGATATTTGTAATTTAGTGAAAACTGTGTATCTAAAACATGTCCTTCTAAAAGTAGATAGTATATTGATAGTGGCAGCAATTCAAGTTTACATAATGAGTTTCAGAAATAATTGATCCAACTTATGTGTCAATAATGTCTTGATGAGTTATTTATTTTTAATACTCAGATATTGTTATACATGAAAAAATATGTATTCCAAGACTCTTGATGTCCATCCCAAGTGTTGTCAGTGAATTACTAAAATCTTAGAAATTATATCTCAAACTTTAAAAAAGATTAGGTACAGTTTAGCACCTATAATTTTAAATATAGATAACAGAATTTAGTTTAATATGTTTTGAGTAGTTTATATAAATATAATACAATGTAATATGTAAATTATAAGTAAATATAAATTTATTATGGAATAAAGATCTAGCCATAACTTAAATGGGTGAGACACAGCAAAGTTTAGTAACATACCCAAGGTCTCAAAGCTAGTAAATGATGGGATTTGATTCAGTAAGTATGCAGCCATTTATGCTGTTAGGTTTAAAAACTTAACTCACCCATTCATATAATAATGATTGCTAAGCTGAGTTTGGAGATACTGATGAGAAAAACCAAAAACAGTAGCGAAAGAATAGTAGTGATGGAAGAGGGTACTAAGAAATCAAAAATTGTAGGAGAGATTTCAAAACTGCATTATGATCACATGACTTTAGGGAGCTACTGTGTGCTTTCTGTACTTTTTTAAGATTCTTGAGCTTCAGAAGCTCAAGATTCTTTAAGATTCAGACTTATAAAAAGCACAGTAGACAGAGTCTGATGTTTGTTTAAAATTATTAAGTAGTACATGGATTAGAGAATAAAGTAAAATTAAAAGAAGCAAAAGTCACCTAGAACCATGTCATCAATAGAAACAGTATTGCCATTTTGGAGCCCTTCTTTCTAATGGTTGACCATGCACACATTCACACAATGGAAATCATACTCCACAGTATAATGTAGTATCATACCTTTCTTACACATCATTAAACTTTTTTTGAAATGTCAATGTCACTTTAAATTATTGTATGATAGTCCATCATTTTGATATACTGTCACACTAGCACTTCTCAAATCTTTTTCCCCACCAAAGAGCTAACTCTGAATGACAAGGGAATTACAGCTTTAACTAAAAGTGGACCATCACATGCAGGCAATTGCCTTAAAAATCTTTGTTATTTCAGAAATGTCTATAAATTTTATGTTTTACTTAGTATGTCTACATTTCCATCTTTAAAAACATTAAGTCTCTCATATCCTTGAGTAAAACTGTGACCAGGAAGATGTACTGTTTGTATCTGGTGGCTCCACATCTTCTTGCACTTACTTGGATATTGTTGCCCTTGCTCCTAGGAGTTCAAAAATACCGTGAGCATGGACAGTCACCCCAGAATAAACACATGTGCTTCCAATCACATTTTTAAGGACACATGTATTCAGGTACAGAAATCCCCACAGAGCTTGTAAGATTCACAGTCATTCCAGTGTACTACAAAACTACAACATAACTGCTTTGAGGGAACTTAAGATCAGTTCATCTGCTCCTTTCCATCATCTACACATTCCAACATGAGTAAGGACCTGGTGTCTCCCCTTTTAGACACTGTGAGAAACAAGTGGAGACAGTGAAGGCTGCTCATGAGTTTTAGGAAGAGGTGTCTAGAGAGAGGGGTTGGCTTTAAGTGATTGGATATAATCATCAGCATGAAACTTTTTTAACAGGTTTTTTTTTTTTTTTACTCTTAAAGGTTACTCTTCAAGTTGTAAGAGATCTTGCTTGTTGGTATCTTGCTTAAAAGTTTATAAGAGCTCACTACAAATTCCGCGTTTTTTTCCTGTTCCATACTTGAATCCCTATTGATTTATAGTAATTGCTGTTCTACATAGCACTTGAGTATAGTGGTTACCATTACAGATGTGAATTCATTGTCCTCTCTTTTTCAAAGTCTCCTCAGCACATACACCAAGCATTACATTAATTAATTCACATACTACCTGAGAAGAGATAAGTTAAGCCTCTAAAAATGGAGACAAAAAAGTATATTTGTAGAGTGAGAATTATAAAAGCAAACTGCTTACTTAGCTGAAAGCCACTCAAAATCTTAGTGGCCAAGCAGAGATGAATCTAAGTCTCTGAGTGATGCTCCTCACTGACATCCTCACCTGGAAAAGTTGTAGCTGTCAGTTTCTGGTGCAGAGCTACACTATCCAATTAAAACAGTCAAACAAAAAATTAAAACATTCCAAATTGAATAAAATATTCAGCAATAAATAGAAATTTATATATAACAGGTGGCAAAAAGTTGCAACATAGCTTCCACTTACTTCCATTCATGGGCTCTAATCCATGATACGGTTCAACTCAGGGCATCTGTAAGATTCCAAAGACATGTCAGCACTGTTCTGGGGAAATAGATTATCAGTTAGGGTGGCAAGGACTAGGGTTAAATAAGTCGGTATGTATGAGTTTTGTATTTAAAGAAAAAAATGTATTTGTGGACACACTAATCTTTGCTTCAGAGGTTTCTCCTTTTTACTGAAAATATATCCAAAATCTATTGTGATTCTTTCCACAGTGGTTTGAATCATTTCCTCTAGTTGATATTTCAAATAGACCAGAGATACCTTCACTCCTCTAGTTTTGATTTAATCATTTTGTGGGGTGTTTTATTTTCCATAACATTTGGTTTAACCTAACTTGGGCTTCCTGAATTATGCTTAGTACTTATGATTTTTTAAGAAGAGAATAACTTTCTCAAGAAAAATTTATCATCTGCACATTCCCATTACATTTGGCCAGTATTACCTACAGCAGCCTCACACAGTGAATAGATTTCTTGGGGGGTTTTCCTGGTGATAGATGTCATATATTTTAGAGCCATCTACCAAGATCAAAGACACGTGTTTATTAAATCTAAAATTTCTAAAACTTAATTTTTTATTATACCATGAGCTGTCTCGCTGTCACAGCATCTTTCCCAGTTGAGTAGTCTACACAGCTATACTTAATCAAAAATGCTTAATAGTCATGTGCCCTTCTCAGTATTTTAGACAGGAACAAAATAACAGTATTGGAAAAATTCTTCAAAAACTACCAGTACAAAGAATTTAACTTTGTATTTAATTCTAGGTCCTTTTCACACCAAAAAATAAGCCAGAACAGACGGTATTTCAGTGTATAAATTCTGTGGTAACTGATTAAAGAAAGTCTTGCTAGAATCTCTAATAGTTTTTTGGAAGGGATTAGAAGCAAAGCATCATTTGTTGTCCATCTCTGCATGACATTAATGGAAATACTTAATAGAAAAATAAATGAAACCTCAACAGTAAGAAATGCAATTTACTAGACCATAATAATTTGAGATGTTTAGTTACAGATACACAAAACAGCACAAACTTTACCAAGAACCAGAAACTAATGTGTGTTCTTATGTCTGAGTAGAATGAGCTTTATCTATAGCTATAATATTTTTTCAAACTAGATATTATTTTGTAAGAAAGAAACAAAAACAAGACTATCATCCAGTTTTGTGTAGAACTAAATATTTTCATCCTGGCGGCTTTTGTGTATGTTATATTGATAGTGCTAGAATTGCAAATAGAATTTTCTTTTATTACCTTCTCAGACAAATATACTTTTGAGAAAATATGAAATAATGTATGAGATGATTCTTGGATTTACATTTATTATTGAAAATACCAGCTTACAGCATTTCCAGACGCCATCAGGAAAGTTGGTGAGGGAGTGAAGATCAGGAAGGACAGAAGCACAGGAGTCAGGAGGCATTTGCGTTCTAGCCTCACTTCTCCATTTATTTAACTGTGTCTCTGAATGTGGCATTTGTCAGTCATCTAAGAAAAAAAGCATTAAAGAAATATTGGTGTCTGTCTTGTCAAATTTATGCCATCAAACATTTATGGGTTTAAGACAACTTTTAATCTCTTTTTAAAATCTAGACTTTTGATATTACATACCATATACAAATAAATGGAAATCTATGATAAAAGTGCCCCCTCAAGTTACTAGCCCACTTCCTGGTGATCTGCATGGTGGTGGCCTATATTTTCTTTGTTCTTAATGAGATTACTTTCCATTTTTGGACACCAGTGCCATTTGGTTTAACTTTGAGAAACGAGTATCAAGAGACTGACCTGGAACCCAGTTCTCCACTAATGTTTCTGCTGGCTTTGCTTTTTTTCAAGCTAAGCTTTCTACATTGAAATCTGGAATGAAGTATTTCAGCAAAGCACCAACCTATTGACTAACGGCTATCTCAAAGCATCTGCTATTTCATTATTTCCCCCCAGCATCAGTAAGGCCTCACTTTCCAACATTCTAACTGGAAAAATATGCTGCAAAGAGTATTTCTCAGAAGTCTTGCTTGTGACATGGGGTGGGACATAGGACCTGATGGGCATGTTCTAGCAGGAATATCCTTGAGCTTGTAACAGTTTCCTTCAGTAGAAACTTCCCAGGAAATTATCTCCACCATAGTAGAGAAGGGTGACTGTATTGCCAGAGTGAAAGCTTTTCTTTTTCAGTTATTTTTTTTCCTTCTATATCTTTTATTTCATATGATTTAAAGAAAAATATAGAAGTGGGAAGACATTTGTGTTAAATTTCTCAAATTTCCAACACACCTTACCTTTGTTTTCCTGACATTCAAAATAGGGACAATATAACCTATTCAACCACAGTATATAAAAATGGTTTTTGTAGAAACAATGAAAAACTGTTTAATATACAATAATGAAATCTTACTGATGTATAATGTCTTTCTTTTTATCTCTTTATTTAAATACTTCTCTTTAAAAATCTACTCAGATGGTTCACAAGCACCAGCCAGACCTCCTAAACCACGACCCCGCAGGACTGCACCAGAAATTCACCACAGAAAACCCCACGGGCCTGAGGCAGCATTGGAAAATGTTGATGCAAAAATTGCAAAACTCATGGGAGAGGGTTACGCCTTTGAAGAAGTGAAAAGAGCCTTAGAGATAGCCCAGAATAATGTGGAAGTGGCCCGTAGCATCCTCCGAGAATTTGCCTTCCCCCCTCCAGTCTCCCCACGTCTAAATCTATAGCAACCAGGATCATAAAGACCAGAATGCAAAGCAATCGCTGACTATCCCAGGCGTGTGGAGAGAAAAGTGAGATGGGATTCAAGAGAGAAGCTTTCTCCTCCTCACGTGGCATCTTTAAGAAGAGAGGCTTGGAAGTGGCTGCTTCTCAGAAGACAGCTGCTGCTTGCTCAGGATGCCAAGGGCTGCGGCTGTCCTTACTTTTGCTAGCCATACTTTTAAATCAGGGTTGAACTGACAAAAATAATTTAAAGACGTTTACTTCCCTTGAACTTTGAATCTGTGAAATGCTTTTCCTTGTTTACAAGTTGGCAAAGTTGCAGTTTGTTTTTTAGTTTTGTTTTCAGATTTTTGTTTTTTTGATACCTGTACTGTGTTCTTGATCGACCCTCTGTACAGTGGTCAGGTCTGCTGTAACATTTCCTACTACTCCCTTGCTGTGTGCGTCAACAACGAAGTCACATATTCATTGTGATCGCTCCCATCCCAGCCCCCTACCCAGGTCCAATTTCATTTCTCCCATTTACAAGATGCTTTAAAGGTTCTGATTTTCAACGTATCAAACAAATGCAAAACAAGTGTGTGGCCTTCACTACTGAGTCTTTTCTTTGGAAACCATCACTGTTGAGAGATGGGGAAAATCTGAATGTATAAAGCATTTTTGGTTAATGAACTGCCTTTTATAAGGGATTTTCATGTAATATAGAAGAGCTTCCCTTTTTGGTGTAAGTTTTGTGATCTTTAATCTTCCACACTGTCATCTTTGTCATCCTGGAGGTGTGATGACTGTTAAAAAACAAAAAACCTGAAATATCAGAAAGCAGCTACTGCAGAGGTGGGAGAAATACACTTGCACATGACAATGCCATACTAAAGTTATATAATGAGGTCCCTTGATATTTATGCCTGCATTACTTACTAGGCATACTAAATAAGAGGGCCGTCTCCCAGAAGTGTGTTAGTAATTTTCAGATAAAATTATGATCATACCTTTCCCAAAGTGGAACAGACTTCATTTCTTGTTTGAGTGATTACACTCTGGTACCTAACAAGTTTAGGAACCAGTTCATCTTGCAGTGGAAACGGTAAATCTTTGCTGCACTGTTAAGTGCTAAGGCTACTGTGGCAACGTTTTTTTTTTTTTTTTTTGCAAAGTTCTTAACAGTAATTTTCTCTCTACCATCGAATTAGAGTTCATATTTAATTTTTAGAGTCTCCTTCATTGCTCCACGTTGTTCCATCCAGTCAGGTGAAAGAAATTTATATAGTTTTGCCTTTTTTGCAAAATGGAGGTAGGTTCTTCAGAAACCACATTATTACTTTTAATAAACCTACAGATATTTATTGGGCACCTGTGATGTGCTCCATGCTATCAAGCACTATGTTCTTAAAGCACAAACCATCACAAAGTGATTGCATTGTGGTATTCTGTTATCCTTTATCTGCACTTATGATGGTCAGAAAGTGTCTCTGCTAGACAAAAGCATGGAAGCTTTCCACTAGTGTTTCAGAATTTTCAGGCAGTCTTCTTTTTTAATTATTATTTAGTGAAGAAATGAGATGAAACCAGGACTGTGTTAAATGCTTGACCCACACAGGTGGTTTTCTAAATGTGTACTACCTGCGGGTTTGTGCACATTTCTGTCACTCGTTTAACTCCACACAGTGTGATGTAAAAAGATGCATCTGATAATGAGTGCCTCTTTGGGATTTGAAAGCATGTGACCAAACGTGTGGCAGAGCCAAAGGAAACCAAGTCAAGACTTGTGCAGTCGTTGTGTTGACCTGGGGAGGGAACTAGCGCATTCCTTTGTGAGCTGACACATGCCCTGACTTGACAACTTGGTCTCCTAACATGAGGTACTCGAGGAGTCATAGGCCTTGGATAGTGTGTGCTCATGTTTTAATTTCTTCAGCTGATTCTGAGCTGGTTCATATTTCTGGAAGAGAATTTTTAATTTGCCTTAGATGTTCTTCCTGTAAGTAAGTATATGAGGGCAGTTTTTTATACTTTTAAAAATTGCATTGGCTAATTCTCCATCGCTTTATGAACTCCATATTATATCATCATTTTTCATTTGTTTTATTAGTTTCTGATGTCATGCTGAAATAGCACTGTGTTTTGGGTTTGTTTGTTTGTTTTATGACTTGCTGATCTTCGGTACAGTCCAAAAGCCAAAAGTTGCCACTTCATTGTGATAACATTGTTATAACATTCTTAATAGATCAGGGAAGGATGTAAAATATGAGTGTTAGAAAGCATAGTATAATCTCAAACAATCTTAAAAAAATGAGTGAAAATTTCTAGTGAAAGTGAGAAAAAAAATAGTGACAAGATAGTAAGTTTAGACCTGAAATTTTAAAAATCTATTTTGCAAGAAAACTTACTAGCCTGCACCAAAATCTCTCCGTTATCTAGTTCTCAATAGCAACCATTAGTTTTACCATGAAAAAGACCAAATCAAAAATTTGTATGGAATGGAAAAAGGGAAACTTTCTATCAAACACTGTCATGAAAAACCTACTGCTACCTATTACCTACCAAACTCAAAAAAAATTTTTTTGAGGAAATAATTAAAAACATAGTTTTTAATCATAAAAGTGACTAGCAATTAATGTCTGGAAATGATCCAGGTTTGGTTTCACTGTGATCCAAAAAGTTTGACATTCCTCCCATTTCTCATGACTTGGTAATATTATTTTTAAAGACAGTATAACATATCATTTATATAATTAAAACAGATTGTGGCCAACATTAACCTGCTCTCCCCTGTCTCCTAACATACTCTGGGGCAGAAGTACTTACCCTCAAAGATAATCCAGTAAACTATCTCCATAATCTCTTTTTCCCCTTGATGTCTGTAATATCTATCCTGGCCAAATTTTCTAGAATTGAATCAGCAGTGCTTATGGTCAACTCGAACTTCCTTCCACAAAGGTTACCCCTCCCCATCCATATTCCCTTGCCTATATTGCACATAGTCTTAATAATAGAGTCCTAATTGCCCATGAACCTCAAAGGGCCCATTGGTTAACTCAATATTCCACACACATGAACACTTGCAAAGATTTCTTCATAATGTGAATTTTTTTTCTTGTTCAGTTCCAGAAGCATTTCTTACAGTTTGGACATTATTTTTCCTCTCAGATCTTCAACTTGAAGCTTTAATTTGCACTGAATTATCTAACCCAGTTAAATTTTTCATTTTTTTTCTGTTATGCTGACAGATTTGAAAGCAAATTACAGTATGTTTTCAACAATACAGGTACTGCCTGTTGACCTGGAATTTTAGTGCTTCTAGGAAGAGTTTGCAGAAAATGACAGCAGTTGAGTGAAGGATTTTCTTCCCAATTACTATTTTATTTTTAATACCTTTTTAAAACTTGTCTAATGCGGCAAAATAGCTATGTGTTCAATTAATTTATATTTTATTCATCCTTTTTCAATTCTGGTTATTATGTAAACTCCAGTACAATTTTATCTGTTCTTTTAAGGTATTTTATAAAATGTTAACAAAAGCAGAGTTGGTATATTATTTTTCAAATGAATGCAAACATTTCAGAGCAGTTCTATGTTGTATTTTTTATCTTCATGTTAAGAGCTAACTGGTCAACGTCGTATCAAGTACCCATCCCAAATGATTCAATTATTAAATAACAAAACCATATCATTTAAAGGTATTTCACATAGATAAGCTATTCCCATGCCTTAGAACTAAAAAGTCAAAGTTATATTAAGGCCCTGAGTAAGAAATATCAAATCTGGGAAAAGCTGATTGTCTTCTAATGACATACCATATAATTGATATTTCTTAAAAGTAACATCTGTTCTTTATATTCTTTAAATTCTTGATTTTTCTAATCATTTGTTACTGGCCAGTACATATCAGGGAGAGGACAGTGGAGACAAACCATGTTAATAACTGCTTTTATATCAGAAACCATAACAATGTTGTGAAAATCACTGTTACATGCATAGTAGTAATAATTATACTTTCAAAGAACACACAATTAAATAGGAGCTACAAGCACATAGTTGCAACACAGAGAACACTGTACAGAAGTTATCACATTGTACTGGCATTATGTACATATGGTAAGTGCTGAAGAACCCAGGTCTCCTGCATTGCAGGTGGATTCTTTACCAGCTGAGCCACCAGGGAAGTCCAAGAATACGGGAGTGGGTAGCCTATGCCTCCAGTGGATCTTCCTGACCCAGGCATTGAACCGGCGTCTCCTGCATTGCAGGCGGATTCTTTACCAGCTGAGCTACCAGGGAAGCTCCAGAAGAACTATGTTGGTTCTTCCCTTAATATATATGCAAGGAACTTAGTGTTAAAGCATTTAATCCTTCCAACAACCATCATGCCTCTTCTAGGACTATCAAAGTAGGGTGTGATATGTTCCTTCTGAAAAGTCAGAGAAATAATAAGACTGAATAGCATTTTGTTAGCCTAAAGAGAAACAAGGATTTAGTTGTTAAGAAAGAACTCGGGAGGTAAAGCTTTTCAAACAGGAACAGCACACATGATAGAACACTTGTTATTTAGACAAAGGTGGAAAGTAGCAGGACGGGTGGAACACGGAAGAGACTAGGGAGGGTACCTTGATGACTGAAGGTGAAGGACCGTGCCATGTCTCAGATCCTAGGAATCAGGAATCACTTGCTGGAAGTCAGATGATAACATCCATGACAATGCCTAGATTACGGTGTATTTAACAGGAATTGCCACATCAAATGATAATCCAGCTGCAAACTAAGGGAAATTTAGTTTTCATGCCTCTCTTTTATGTTCCTTTTGATTTTCAAGAGAAGCTTGGGCAGTATTCTTTTTTTTTTTTTTAATAAATTTATTTATTTTAGTTGGGGGCTAATTACTTCACAATATTGTAATAGTTTTTGCCATACATTGACATGAATCAGCCATGGGTCCACACGTGTTCCCCCTCCTGGACCCCCCACCCACCTCCCTCCCCATCCCATCCCTCTGGGTCATCCCATTGCCCCGGCCCTGAGCCCTTGTCTCATGCATCGAACATGGAATGGTGTTCTGTTTCACATATGATAATATACATGTTTCAATGCTATTCTCCCAGAATGTCCCACCCTCACCTTCTCCCTCAGAGTCCATAAAATTGTTCTATGCATCTGTGTCTCTTATTCTGTCTTGCATATAGGGTTATCGTTACCATCTTTCAAATTCCATATATATGCATTAGTATACTGTATTGTTGTTTTTCTTTCTGGCTTACTTCACTCTGTATAATGGGCTCCAGTTTCATCCATCTCAGTAGAACCGATTCAAATGTATTTTTTTTAATGAGGCAGTATTCTTAATTACCTATTTTTGCTGCTTCTTCATCCTCACTGCCACCACCCTCTTTTGGGTCTTAATTTTGACTCCCCTAGAATTTTTTATAGCCTGTAATTGACCTCTGTGGCTCTAGTGCAAGGCAGACTGAAGTTTCTGAAATTCAAATTCAATGTGATGCCTCCATGTAAAACCCCTGAATACTCTCTATGGTAGAGATCCCTTATCTGCATTCCTTTTCCTACTCACCTCCTGTCCTAGACCCTCTTCACTTCTGCTGAGCTGGCAACTGCCCAAATAGGCTCCAGGTCTTTATACTGGCTAGTTCTTCTGAATATTCCTTTCCCCTTTTCCAGCCTAGCCAACTCATTCTTTAAAATCTACCTCAAGTATTTCTTTTGTGAAGCATTTCTTATCTTATCCCACAGTCTGAGTTAAGCATGTCATCATCTACATCTCACATAGCACCAGTTCAGTTCAGTTCAGTCGGTCAGTCATGTCTGACTCTTTGCACCCCATGAACCGCAGCACGCCAGGCCTCCCTGTCCATCACCAACTCCCGGAGTCCACCCAAACCCATGTCCATTGACTTGGTGATGCCATCCAACCATCTCATCCTCTGCCGTCCCCTTCTCCTCCTGCCCTCAATCTTCCCCAGCATCAGGGTCTTTTCAAATGAGTCAGCTCTTCTCATCAGGTGGCCAAAGTATTGGAGTTTCAGCTTCAACATCAGTCCTTCCAGTGAACACCCAGGACTGATCTTTAGGATGGATTGATTGGATCTCCTTGCAGTCCAAGGGACTCTCAAGAGTCTTCTCCAACACCACAGTTCAAAACCATCAATTCTTCAGCGCTCAGCTTTCTTTATAGTCCAACTCTCACATCCATACATGAACACTGGAAAAACCATAGCCTTGACTAGACGGACCTTTGTTGACAAGGTAATGTCTCTGCTTTTTAATATGCTATCTAGGTTGGTCATAACTTTCCTTCCAAGGAGTAAGCATCTTTTAATTTCATGGCTGCAGTCACCATCTGCAGTGATTTTGGAGCCTCCCAAAATAAAGTCAGCCACTGTTTCCACTGTTTCCCCATCTATTTGCCATGAAGTGATGGGACTGGATGCCATGATCTTAGTTTTCTGAGTGTTGAGCTTTAAGCCAACTTTTTCACTCTCCTCTTTCATCAAGAGGCTCTTTAGTTCTTCACTTTCTGCCATAAGGGTGGTGTCATCTGCATATCTGAGGTTCTTGATATTTCTCCTGGCATTCTTGATTCCAGCTTATGCTTCATACAGCCCAGCGTTTCTCATGATGTACTCTGCATAAAAGTTAAATAAGCAGGGTGACAATATACAGCCTTGATGTACTCCTTTTCCTATTTGGAACCAATCTGTTGTTCCATGTCCAGTTCTAACTGTTGCTTCCTGACCTGCATACAAGTTTCTCAAGAGGCAGGTCAGGTGGTCTGGTATTTCCATCTCTTTCAGAATGTTCCACAGTTTATTGTGATCCACACAGTCAAAGGCTTTGGCATAGTCAATAAAGCAGAAATTTCTTATAGTGTGGTTTTTGCAGTTACTTCATTCCACAGATGGCCCCAACTAGACTGAACTTCTTTAGTAGAGGAAGCATGTCTAATACATGTCTATGTCCCAAGTGCCTACTATAGAGCCCAGCACATACTAAACAAAATGTTTCAAATAAATGATGAAAATGGCACTCTTAAGCAGCCAACAGTGGAAACAGTCCTGAAAGCTGATAAAGCTCTGCAGCTAGCTCCCTGCATGCAATGCCATCTCTTTGATTCTGCTTTCTTAACACAAGACCAGGAGACAGATAAGCCTACTCACTAATGTGATTATAGTAGATGCCTAAGTTTTTCTTCACTGTTTGGATGGGGAGCAAAAATTATTTAATAAAAAATCAGATTCACAAAAGCTAGATTTTAAAATTTAGAGATAAATTTTTTAATTTATTCTTTTTTAGCAACTTAAGAATACTTAATTCTTCATAAAGAGTTTATGACAAACATGTCCAAGAAACTACTACTCACATATTCCCATGACGATGTAACAGTGGTTAAGAGTGCAGGCTCTGGAGTCAGACTGCCGAAGATCAGTTCCTACCTGTGCTCCAAGTTATATGACCTTAGGTGTCCTAACTGCATTGTGCATCATTTGCTTCATCAGTAAAATAAGAATAGCAACTAAACCTACAGTAAAGGATTTATAGGGGGCTTGTGAGTCAATACTGATAAAGAACTTAAAATGTGTTTAGTACCACTGAATGCTCAATAAATGACAGTTCTAATTACCACATTCCTTAAAGAACTTAAGCCCCATTTCATCTCTTAGGATCTGCAGAGTAGATGGCAAAGAGAAGCATGTCAGTTTTATCCTGTTAACTTCATTTAGCAAAAGGTAGACAACAAAGGAACAAGATTGTTCTGGCTAAACTGAGAAAACTTAAAACTTTGAAGGTAATGAGCTACACATTCTGTTGACAAATTGTAGAGTTGGGTTTTTTTAACACAAAACATTTACTATCATGTGCTCTTCCTGTACTTGGTACACAAAGCCCAGTACAATGAAAGGAGAGATTAGAGATGGTGATGTGGCTAAATCTCCATGGTTACTCTGGGTTTCTCAAGAGCTACATTCTCCCACACTGATCACCCCCTAGACCAAATATTCAGAAGCTCTCTTATCAATAGATGAAAACTGTTTTTAAAGTTTAAAATCTAGTTCAGGCACAGCAAATAAAGTTGTCTTTGGGATATTGAGAAAAGTGGCATAACTAGTGGGTTCCTTTACTCTCTTCATACTAAACCAGAGGTTGAAGAAGACTTTCCCTAGAATGAGGCTAAACCCCCAGTGCTGAAAGCAACAGGTATTAACTAAATGCCTCTATATTCTAAAACCCACCTAGAAAACCTCTACAGGACTCATTAAGATGCTAGTAGTAGCACTCTTATCCACAGCCCTCAAGATATATACAAAGATGATGGACTCAGGGGCTGACCTGGGAGAAGTGAGTAATGGGTAAGATGTTACGGACTGAATCCACTTCTCCCAAACCAAACAATGTTATGTCCAGAAAAGAGTCAATTATAGAGATTAAGAAACTCATTGCATTACACTGAATATTCGCTTACACAGTGGACTTACTGATGTGCGTCTGTGTCTGAGCAAAGTGAAAACAAAACAGTGAAGAGGGATTGGCAGTGAATCACCTGACAAGGAGCCTCACCATTCGCAGGGCAAGGCTATATATTCTTACAAGACAAGCAGACCCCTGTTGAGGCAGCTAACCTTGAGCCATCTTGTCACAAGAACACAATACCCCAAGTACAGAAAGACTATGATTTGTATGCCACTGGACCAGGCATGAGGGAACCTTGCCACCGAATATTTTCTGTCAGATAGTAACAGTGAAAAGAAAAGAAAAAAAAAGTTAAAAGCAGCAAGAGAAAAAAACATACAAGGAAACCCCCACAGGGTTGATTTTTCAGCACAAGTTTTCAGTAGGAGTGCCATGATATATTTCAAGTGCTAAAAAGAAACACTACAACCAGGAATTCTCTATTTGGCAAGGTTACCACTGAGAATTAAAGACAGAATTTCCCAGGCAGGCAAAAACCTTTTTAAGCGAGTCCATCACTACTAAACCAGCCTCACAAGAAATGTTAAAGGATCTTAAGGAAAACAGAAGACGGTACACCCTGAAATAAGAAAATATATAAAAGGAAAAAAGTTTATATCACTGGTAGGCAAATACATAGTAAAGACAATGGATCAACCACTTAAATAGCGAGTATCAAGGTTAAAAGACAAAAGTCAGCTATCACTACTAAGAGTTAAGGGATATAAAAAATAAAAAGATACTAAATATGATGTCAAAAGCATAAAATATTGAAGTAACTTGGTAATAAAAAAAAAAAACCTAAACCTTTTAGAATATGTTAAAACTTAACTGACTACCAGCTTTAAACAAATAGACAGACATGAATCTCATAGTAACCACAAAGCAAAAACATATCATAGATACACAAAAAATAAAGGAACCCATATAACATTAAAGAGAGTCAAACCACAAAAAGGAAGACTTAAAGAAGAAAAAAGAATTACAAAGGCAACCAAAAAACATTTAACACAATGGCAGTAAGGATATACTTATTGATAATCACTTTAGATATCAATGGACTAAATGTTCCAATCAAAAGACACAGGGTGACTAAATGGATAAGGAAACAAGACTCATATACACTGCCTACAAGAGACTCATTTCACTCACTTTATGACTCATTTAAGACACCCAAAGGCAAAGTAAAAAGATGGGAAAAGATATTCAATGTAAATGAAAACAGAAAGCTAAAGTTAAAAAAAAAAAACGCTCAGATAGCAATACTTGTATTAGACAACAGGCTTCAAAATGAAGATTATAAGAAAAGGAAGAGCATTACATAATGATAAAGGGGTCAATCTGAAGATTCAGAAATACTTATTCACCCAATACAGGAGCACCTAAGTATATAAAACAAATGTTAACAGACATAAAGGGAATAAAGGGAGAAACTGACAGTGAGGCTTTATACAGCCAGCAAAAACAAGACCAGGAGCTGACTGTAGCTCAGATCATGAGCTTCTTATTGCAAAATTCAGACTTAAATTGAAGAAAGGAGGAAAAACCACAAGGCCATTCAGGTACGACCTAAATCAAATCCCTTATGATTATACAGTGGAAGTGACAAACAGATTCAAGAGATTAGATCTGACAGAGTGCCTGAAGAACAATGGATGGAGGTTTGTAACACTGTACACGAGGCAGTGACCAAAACCATCCCCAAGAAAAAGAAATACAAGGTAAAATGGTTGCCTGAGGAGCCTTACAAATAGCTGAGTAAAGAAGAAAACTGAAAGGCAAAGCAGAAAGGGAAAGATACACCCATCTGAAAGAGTTCCAAAGAACAGCAGGAGAGATAAAAAAGCCTTCTTAAGAACAATGCAAAGAAATGCAGGAAAATAACAGAATGGGAAAGACTAGAGATCTCTTCAAGAAAATTAGAGATACCAAGGGAACATTTCATGCAAAGATGAACACAATAAAGGGTAGAAATGATAAGGACCTAACAGAAGCAGAAGATATTAAGAAGAGGTGGCAAGAATATACAGAATTGTACACAAAAGGTCTTAATGACCCAGATAACTATGATGGCGTGGTCACTCATCTAGAGCCAAGCATCATGGAATGTGAAGTCAAGCGGGCGTAAGAAAGCATTACTATAAAAAAGCTAGTGGAGGTGATGGAATTCCAGCTGAGCTATTTCAAATCCTAAAAAGATGTTGTTAAAAGTGCTGCACTCAATATGCCAACAAATTTGGAAAACTCAGCAGTGGCCACAGGATTGGAATACCTCAGTTTTCATTCCAATCCAAAAGAAGGGTAATGCCAAAGAATGTTCAAACTACTGCATAATTGTACTCATTTCACATGCTAGCAAGGTAATGCTCAAAATCCTTCAAGCGAGGCTTCAACAGTACCTGAATGAACTTCCAGATGTTCAAGATGAATTTACAAAAGGCAGAGGAACCAGATATCAAATTGCCAACATCCATTGGATCATAGAAAAAAACAAGAGAATTCCAGAAAAGCATCTGCTTCACTGACTACACAAAAGCCTTTGACTATGTGGATTAGAACAAACGATGGAAAATTCTTAAAGAGATGGAAATACCAGACCACTTTATCTGCCTCCTGAGAAACCTGTATGGAGGCCAAGAAGCAACAGTTGAAAGCAATAGTTGGACATGGGACAATGAACTATTTCAAAATTGGGAAAGGAGTCCATCGAGGCTGTATATTGTCACCCTGCTTATTTAACTTATATGCAGAGTACATCATACAAATGCGGGGCTAGATGAACCACAAACTGGAATTAGGATTGCTGAGAGAAATATCAACAACCTCAAATATGCAGATGATACCACACTAATGTCAGAAAGGGAAGAGGAACTAAAGACCCTCTTCATGAAGATGAAAGGCAAGAGTGAAAAAGCTGGCTTAAAACCTAATATTCAAAAAACCAAGGTCATGGCATCTGATCCCATCACTTCATGGCAAATAGATGGGGAAAAAATGGAAACAGTGAGAGACTTTATTTTCTTAGGCTCCAAAATCATTGTGGACGGTGACTGCAGCCATGATATACAAAGATGCTTGCTCCTTAGAAGAAAAGCTTTGACAAACCTATACAGCATACTAAAAAGAAGAGATATCACTTTTCCAACAATGGTCTGTGTAGTCAAAGCTATGGTTTTTCCAGTAGTCATATATGCATGTGAGAGTTGGACCATAAAGAAGGCTGAGCTCCAAAGAACTGATGCTTTCAAGCTGTGGTTTCAAACTATGGTTTCAAACTGTGGTGCTAGAGAAGACTCTAGAGAGTCTGTTGGACTGCAAGGAGATGAAACCAGTCAATCTTAAAGGAAATCAGTCCTGAATATTCATTGGAAGGATTGATGCTAAAGCTGAAGCTCCAATACTTTGGCCACCCGATGCAAAGAGCACACTCATTGAAAAAGATCCTGATGCTAGGAAAGATTGAGGGCAGGAGGAGAAGGGGGTGACGGGATGAGATGGATGGATAGCATTATCGACTCAATGGACATGAGTTTGAGCAAAATCTGAGAGATGATGGAGAGGGAAGCCTGGTGTGTTGCAGTCCATGGGGTCATAAAGAGTCAGACATGACTAAGCGACTTTCACAAAATAGAAACAGACCCACAGATACAGAAAACAAACTTATGGTTATCAAAGGCTAAAGGAGGTAGGAGGGATAAACTAGGAGTTTGAGATTAATAGATACAAACTTGGAGAAGGCAATGGCAACCCACTCCAGTACTCTTGCCTGGAAAATCCCATGGATGGAGGAGCCTGGTAGGCTGTAGTCCATGGGGTCACTAAGAGTCGGACACAACTGAGCGACTTCACTTTCACGCATTGGAGAAGGAAATGGCAAACCACTCCAGTGTTCTTGCCTGGAGAATCCCAGGGACAGGGGAGCCTGGCGGGCTGCCGTCTATGGGGTCGCACAGAGTCGGACATGACTGAAGCAACTTAGCAGCAGCAGCAGCAGCAGCAGGTACAAGCTACTACATATAAAATAGATAAACAGAGTCCTACTGTAAAGCACAGGAAACTATATTCAATATCCTGTAATAAACCATAATGGAAAAGAAAAAATACCTTGAAAATGAAAACAGAAATACAACTTTTCAAAATCTATGAGATACAGCAAAAGCAGTTCTAAGAGGAAAGTTCATAGGAATGCAGACCTACATCAATCAAGACATAAGAGAAAGCTCAAAGAACAAAACTTTACATTTAAAAGAATAGGAGAAGAAAAACAAATAATCCCCCAAGGTTAGTAGAAGCAAGGAAATAATAAAGATCTGAGTAGAAACAGATAATATCAATTAAACTAAGAGGTGGTTCTTTTAAAAGATAAAATTGACAAACCTTCAAACTCTTCAAGAAAAGAGGGCCCAAATAAAATTACAAATGGAAGAGCAGAAGGTACCAATGATGTTGAAGAAATAAAATTAATCCTTGAACAACACAAGAGTTAGTGTACTGACCCTCCACACAGTCAAAAATCTGTGTACAACTTATAGTTGGTCCTCCTTATTCATCATTCCTCCATATCTGTGGTTCCACATCCAAATTCAACCAATCATGGGTCTTGTAGTACTCTAGTATTTATTATTGAAAGAAATCCACATATAAATAAACCCATGCATGTCAAACCACTGTTTTTCAAAAGTCAATTGTACAATCATAAGAGACTACTACAAACAAAGATATGCTAACAAACTGTACAACCAAAAAAATGGATACATTTCTAGAAACATAATTTTCTAAGACTGAACAAAAAAAAAAAAAAATAGAAAATCTGGCCAGACCAATTACTAGTAATGAAATTAAATCAGTAATCAAAAAAAGCAGAAGCTCCCAGAAAGCAATGACCAGGACCAGAAGGCTTAACAGGAGAATTCTACCAAACATTTAAAGAGGAGTTAATACATATTTTTCTCAAACTGTATTAAAAATAATCACAGAGAAGGAACCACGTCCATACTATGAGACAAGCATTACCGTTATACCAAAATTAGATAAAGATCAGACAAAAAAATTACAGGCCAATATTCTCGATAAAGATGGATGCAAAAATTCTCAACAGAATATTAGCAAATGGAATTCAACAATACATTAAAAAGGTCATACACACATGAGCAAGTAGGATTTATTCCAGGGATCCAAGGTTGATTCAGTATTCACAAAATCAATGTGATACACCACATTAACAAAACAACAAACTCACAGCTAAGTCATACTCAATGGTAAAAAGCTGAAAGCTTTTCCCCTAAGATCTGAAATAAAACAAAGATGCTCACTGTCACTACAGGGGACACAGGTTCAATCCCTGGTCTGGGACGAGTCCAAAGCCATGGAACAACTGGAGCCTGTGCGTCATAATTACTCAGTCTGCACTCCAGAGCCCACAAGCTACAACTAGTGAGCCCACACCCTGCAACTACTGAAGCCTGTGTGCCCAGAGCCTGTGCTCTGCAACAAGAGAAGCCATCACAGTGAAAAGCTCATGCACCGCAACAAAGAGTAGCCCCTGCTTGCCACAACTAGAGAAAGCCCATGTGCAAAGAACCAGCACAACCAAAAAATAAATAAATAAAAATTTGGAAGGAAACAAATACAACTGCCACCATTAGTACACGACATACTACAATACAGAAGACCCTTAAGACTCCACCACAAAACTATTAGAACTAAACGATATCATTTATTTGACACAGTGATTTTATATTTTTATACATTACAAAATAATTACCACATTGTACCACTATTGTACACAGATTAATACACTGAAATCTGTTCAGTTTTATACACTAAAAACTATCAGAAAGAGAAATTTAGGGAAAAATCCATTTGCAATTGCGTTAAAAAAAAAATAGCTAGAAACAAATTTAACCAAGATATGAATGACCTATACTCTGAAAGCTATAAGACATTAGTGAAAGAAACTGAAGGCAATATAAATAAATGGAAAAATACAGCATGCTCATGGATCAGAAGAATTAATATTTTGAAATATCCATACTACCTAAAGAAATCTACAGATTCAATGCTATCACTATCAAAATACTCAAGGCACTTTTGAATAGAAATAGAATAATCCTAAAATCTTAATGTAACCACAAAAGACCCCAAATAGCCAAAGGAGCCTAAAGAATAAACAATAGAGTTGGAGGTATCACACTCCCAGATTTCAAACTGTACTACAACACTGTAATAATCAAAGCAGCATGGCACCAAGACAGACACACAAATCAATGGAACAGAACACATAGGCCAAAAGTAAACCCACACTTACATGGTAAATTAATCTCTGACAAAGGAGGCAAGAATATATAGTCAAGAAAAGACAGTATCTTAAATAAACAGTAAAGAGAACTGACAGGTACATACAGAACTTACAGTCTACTGAAAGTAGAGTCTATAATACAAAAATAAACTCAAAGCCCAATCAAACACTTAAATTGAAGACCTGAAATCATGACACTCCTAGAAGAAAACAGTCAGTATGATCTTTGGCATTGGTCTTAGCAATATTCTTTTTGGATCTGTCTCCTTTAGGCAAAGGCAACAAAAGCAAAAATAAACAAATGGGACAACATCAAACTAAAAACTTTTTATACAGCAAAAGAAAACATCAGTGAAATAAAAAGGCAACCTACTGAATGGGAGAAGATAGTTGCAAATGATATATTCCATCACTCATGTAACTCAACTAAATAAATAAATAAATAAATAAATAAACAATCTGATTAAAAATGGGCATAGGACATAAATAGACATTTTTTCAAAGAAGACATACAAATGGCCAACAGGTACGTGAAAAGATGCTCAATGTCACTACTCACCAAGGAAATGCAACTCGAAACCACACTGAGATAGCACCTCATACATCAGACAAGAAACAAGTGTTGCTGAGGATGTGGAAAAAAGAGAAACCTCAGGCACTACTGCTGAGACTGTCAACTGGTATGGCCACCACGGAAAACAGTATGGAGGCTCCTCAAAAAATTCGAAATAGAACTACCACACAATCTAGAAATTTCACTTCTGGGTATTTTCCCAAAGAATACAAAAACACTAATTTGAAAAGATATATGCATCCCCTCATGTCTATTGCAGCGTTATTCACAATAGCCAAGGAATGAAAGCACCCTAAGTGCTCAGTGCTAAATGAATGGATAAAGATATGGTGGTGTGTGTGTGTGTGTGTGTGTGTGTGTGTGTGTGTGTGTGTGTGTGTGTGTGTGTGTGTGTGTGTGTGTGTGTGTGTGTGTGTGTGTATGAAACATTACTCAGCCATAAAAAGAATGAACTCTTGCCATTTGCAACAACATGGATGGACCTAGTGGGTATTATGCTAAGTGAACGTCAGACAGAGAAAGACAAATACCATATGATTTCACATACATATGCTCTAATACACAACACAAACAAAACAGAAACAGACTCGCAGATACAGAGAATAAACTTGTAGTCACCAGAGGATATGGTGGTGGAAGAATGGGCAAAATAGGTGAAGGGGATGAAGACGTACAAACTTCCAATTATAAAATAAGTCACAGAGATATAATGTACAGCATAGGGAATAATAACTTGGTATATTGACAGGCAGTAACTAGACTCGATGGACATGGATTTGGGTAAACTCCGGGAGTTGGTGATGGACAGGGAGGCCTGGCATGCTGCGATTCATGGGGTCGCAAAGAGTAGGACACGACTGAGCGACTGAACTAGACTCATAGTGGTAATCATTTTGTAATGTATAAAATATCAAATCATTATGTCAAACATCTGAAGCTAATATTGTCAATTCAACCTCCATTAAAAAAATAAAAAACAACAACCCAGTGAGTGACCTCCTAAAGAACTCGGACATTAACTCAGTGACAGAATTTACATTTAGGGACTTACTACATAGAAGAAATAAAAAATGCACTACAATAGCACTTGTGAAGCAAAAATAATTTTGCTCCCTTTAACTCTTCCTCCCCTGTCCCAGTACTGAATAATCAGAAACATGAATGTGAAGAGGAAGAGTAGAAAAGAGTAAATCTTGCACCTTCTCTTCTCCAACCCCTGAGGTTAAAGCCTGGCAGGGCTGGGAGACAGTGGACAGGATAGATTGAATTAGAATGTTAGTGACCAGACAAGAAAAAAAGAGAACCAATCATCAAAAGTAGCAATTAGAGAAAAAACATCATACATTATTATCTTCGCAGCTCATTAGTTTCAAAGTGCTCAGTTAATGGATTACTAAAAATAAAGCAAAAATCCTTTCACTTCGAAGAGATTTCCAAGGTTTCCTTAGCTTAAAAAAAGAAATCAAATGCAAGTGGCCATCATTAGAGGGTCCTTCTCTGGGAAGATGCTGTGAGCTGAGTGGATCCATTTTCTTTCTCTGGAAAAAATTCCTGTCTGGCAAGTTCAACCGTCCAGCCCTCGGGCTTCAAACTCTGGCTAACTGCCACCCCCATCCGCAACAGTCTCTTCACTGGAGATCCTCTCCTCCTTGTCACCCAACAGTTTAGGGTCCACTCGCATCCCCAAATCTCCCTTCACTGCAGACATTCCTTCTCCTCCAGTAACTACGCAAAGCTCATGTGTTAGCTTGTTTAGGGAGTAAATATATGGGGCCTAAAATAGAACATCTGGCAGCATCTTACCCAGCATATCAGTGACAGTGCTGAAATTACTCTCAAAAAGAGCTGAACTTTTCCCTGAAGAAATGTTCCAATGTAAAATGCAAGGTAACTTTGCTGAAAATTAAACTTAATTACAGACACCTAGGCCCTAAGGCTATTCAGACATGAGTCAAAAACAGCAGTACCAAGGTATTTACTTGTATGAATGTTTAATCAAGAGCAACTGGCAATATTATTTATCTGGAATTTCTTGCAAAATAAGGGAGACTCGATGGTCAAAAGCAAGACTAATGTATCTCTATTGGGCTTTTTATCAGTGCTAACATCATTAAACATTTATGCAGCACTCTGTGCTTGGGAAAGTTTTAGCTTTTGTTTTCAAGGTTATATGTTTCCCAATTCTCTTATGAAATGGGAACAATACACTTGGTATATTCTTTTCTCACACAGAGAGAATTCATAAGCCAGAAAACAAAAATAAATTTCCCTCAGTCACCTGACAATTTACAAGAACAGACAATTATAATCCATCAATTAGTCCCACTCTACACACTAGATATTAAAAACAGACCTGAAACTACTCAGGCAAGATCTCAGCAATCCTTCTGTGGACAAGAAAGGGAACTAAAAGTGAGCAAGTTGCCTTCACCTCTTATTATAGCAGGTGTGGGCCAGGACGATAAACGTGTTTGCTTCCTTACTAGTTGTTTTGCTTTTTTTTTTTTTAATTAAGAATGATTTGGTTAATTGGTAAACAGTATCAGCAAAGTAAACAGAATCAGGTAGCTAAAAGTGAACTATGCACTGAAAGTTCTGCAAAGTGATCAGCAATTTGAAAAATGCAGAACAATCTGCATTTCAAACTGGCCTAGCCCTGTGGGTCATTCCAGCTAGCCATGGTCAATGTGTATAAATAGCTATTTTGTTAGTAATCTGCTGTGTGTGTTAAAAAGAGGCAAAGAAAAGAGTATGTTACAGCATGCCATTTCTCAGCCAAAGTGGTTAACTGCTTGATTCAGTGAGAAGCCAATTAACAGGAAAAGGGAACAAATTAATATTCTCACAGGTTACATCAAAAAGCATCTGTTTCATTTGTGAAGCTCCAGTGTGTAACACAGAAGCACTTTTGGCCGCCAGGCTGTTAATCTCTGAGAGGCTATAAACTTGTCATGTTAAGGACACTGCAAATTCAGCTTGAATATACTTTGCTTTTTGCATTAATAGCATGTAAGGACACTTACGCCTCTCATCATCACTTCAGCACCTTGAGAAGACCAATGTTCTTATTCTCCTCTCAAAGGACCACTATTACTTCAGCACATGACTTCTCAATCCTTTGTGATATTAACCCATTAAATTAAACTCACTTGGAATTGAAGATTGGCTCAAGAGCACTTGCTTTCCTTTGGAGATCACATGCTACCATTCCACCTGAAAAATTCAGAAGTATTCAAACCCTCCACCGTTGATTAAAATCTGTTCTGATATCAATAAGGAGAGTCAAGTGTTCATTTACTCAGGAGAATGGCAGGGATTTGATAAAACATCACAGATAAAATGCTAAATCACAGCAGAGTTTAGCAGTGCTCATGCTCCAATTTTGAGTTCTTTAGCTAAGTGAAATTGCAGCATTCTCACATTTTACTTCATGCCCACATTTCCTCACCTAGAGAGACGAGTTAATACAGTAAGTCCTCTACACAGGAACACATTCTGTTCCGAGAGCACATTTGTAACAACAAAGTTGGCCAAGGTACCCAACTAACACAATTGGCTACGTGGTACTGTAGTGTAATAGCTTTATAATACTTTTCACACAAACAGTGCATAAAAAAACAAACACAAAAAATAAAGAAAACATTTTTAATCTTACAGTACAATACCTTGAAAAGTACAGTTGCTGCTAAGTCGCTTCAGTCGTGTCCGACTCTGTGTGACCCCATAGACGGCAGCCCACCAGGCTCCCCCATCCCTGGGATTCTCCAGGCAAGAACACTGGAGTGGGTTGCCATTTCATACCAGCCATATCACCACTGCTTTTACACCTGCATCTGGACATCCTGAGCTCGAAAGAAAGATACTGTACTACTGTACTCTGTAAACTACACAAAAACACAGTCGCTTGTAGAGGAGGCACACACCTGACAATATATGCTAGACACATGAACCAACGTACATGAGTGGACATGAAAACACAGGTTAACATCTTCTAAAGCTCGCACCTTGAAGGTTGGTGTGTAGGGGCTTACTATAGGGCAGAGACACTGTAAAAATCCACGGGCAAGTTTAAAAGACTTTAATGGCTTTGGTGATGCTCTCTACATTTTTTAAAGTATATATTCTTAAATTACTTACATGTTTTTCTTTTTTACAAAGACCAGGAGCCAGAACTCTTTCATTGATTTTTTTATAGACTATTTTTTCCCAATCGCTGTAATAAACTGTCTCCATAAATTGTTCCACATCTCATCCAAGTTCTTAGAGGGCAATTCCAGAAACTTGGTCATCTCAGTGGGAAAAGCCCTGAGAAAGAGTTCTTGTCTCTAGTAATATCCAGCCATAAATTCAGAAGTCATTAGTCCATATCTCCTTCTTGTCATATAAAGACACACAAGAAATGTTCTGCCCTCACTCAAGTCAGATCAATGACTGCCATTTTTTGTTTTTGAAACTCTAAGCAAGTCATATCATCTCTCCAGGCCCATTTCCTCATCTACAACACATCAAGTTTCAACTAAACTTTTTCTATAGATTCTTTCAAATCTACATCTACCTGGGGAGGAGGACGTTACCAAAATGGCAACATAAAAGGCTCCTGATTTTCCCACCTCCCACAGATGTACCGAATATATAGCAGTACACAATCCAACCTCTCTAAGAGAAATCCAGAAACTAGTTGAGTGACTCCTACACATTGGACAACTGAGAAAATCTAAACACATCTAAACAGAAAAGCTAATACACACTCTTGCCAAAAGCCCCATAACTGCCCAGCACCATTCAATTCCAGAGAGAAACCCCAATTCCAAGTTTCTCCTTGAGGAGTGAAGGGGTTGATAAAAGGGTGCAAACTTCCAGTTAGAAGCTAAATAATGTATAACAATGTAACTACAGTTGATATTGTATTATGTAACTGAAATTTGCCAAGTATGACATTTGTTTTCACCAAAAAAATAAAGGTAAATATAATAGGTATGGATGTATTGAGTAACTTGATTAACTTGACTGTGGAAATGCTTTCACAATGTCAATACATATCAAATCATCAGGTAGTACGCTTTAAGTATATTACAATTCTATTTGCCTATTATACTTCAATAAAGCTGAAAAAAGACATGAAAAAGATATATTTATATGGCAAAAATTTCTATATAAACTATTTTGGAGAAGGAAATGGCAACCCAGTCCAGTGTTTCTTGCCTGGAGAATTCCACGGATGGAGGAGCCTGGTAGGCTACAGTCTATCAGGTCACAAAGAATTGGACATGACTGAGTGCACACACACACAAACTGTTTAGCCTCTTGATCAGGACTGTGACAATTTTGAAAGTTTCATTTCCTTGACATTGGAGAACCGGTTGTTGTAGTTTTTCAGTCGCTAAGTCATGTCCAACTCTTTGCGACCCCATGAATTGCAGCACGCCAGGCTTCCCTGTCACTATCTCCCATAGTGTGCTCAAACTCATGTCCATTGAGTCAATGATGCCATCCAACCATCTCATCCTCTGTTGCCTGCTTCTCCTCCTGCCCTCAATCTTTCCCAGAAGCGGATAAGTTAGCTCAATGACACACAAGTTATATACACCTGATCTGATTGTTGGGACCCTTATCAATAATAATCCAGAAGCACATGCATGACATGTTTTAGACAAACGTGTGCTTTCAGTTGAACTTCAATAATGCAGGAATTTGGAAGCCAACAATTTAAGGCAGAACTGCTGGGAGACTTCTGCACCAGCTTTCACCTCACTACATGGATGTCTCCGGTATGTTATTAGAGTGATTAACTTTAGGCACTTCCTAGTTTAGTTCTGAGCAAGATGAGTGATCTTTTGTTTCCATCAGGGCAGTATGTTTTCTATAAATCCCTAAGTGTTAATTTCTGGGAGCCCAGAGATAAGTAGCAGCAGCTGAGGGCTTTGCATTCTCTTCTTTTATCTCAAGACACCCACAGCACATACTGCAAAACCTACCCACTTGAAGAAACCTTTAAAGCAAATGTGCCAAGTGTCAACTTATTTGAGGCATTACTGATGAGTTATTTTCATGGATGGATAGACCCAGAAGGTCTCTCAAGAGCTCATCCTGTTCGGCTTCCCGATCTCATTGCTTTGTCCTTGTTATCTTAAGAGATATGTACACCACATGCCACCAGACCCAAGCTTGCCTGGATTTCTTGACTAAGAGCTGTTTGCTATTCTTGGTCACTTCATAACATTCCTTCCAACTCTAAGAGGGAATTCATAGCATGCACAGTAATTTTTAGTTATGTAAGTTGAAAGCAAATACATATTCTTAACAGACGACCCAAACTTCTGGTCATATGAAAATTTTTAAAGTATCTTTAGAGACAATTATGTTCCTTAATATACAGGTTAAAATATAAATATTCTATATATATTCTAGCTCCCTGTGATCAAATATTATCAATGCTTCACTCACTAAGATGTTTATGTTTGACTCACTGGTTCAAAATTGAAAAAGTACATCAAGGCTGTATATTATCACCCTGCTTGTTTAACTTATATGCAGAGTACATCATGCAAAATGCCAGGCTGGATGAAGCACAAGCTGGAATCAAGATTGCCAGGAGAAATGTCAATAACTTCAGCTACGTGGATGACACCACTCTTATGGCAGAAAGTGAAGAGGAATTAAAGAACCTCTTGATGAAGGTGAAAGAGGAGCTGCCTTAAAACTCAACATTCAAAAACTGAAGATCATGGCATCCAGTCCCGTGACTTCATGGAAAATAGATGGGAAAACAATGGAAAGAGTGACAGACTTTATTTTCTTGGGCTCCAGAATCACTGTGGACAGTGATTGCAGTCACGAAATTAAAAAACGCTTGCTCCTTGGAAGAAAAGCAGTGTCAAACCTAGACAATAAAGCAGAGACATTACTTTGCCTATAGTCAAAGCTATGGTTTTTCCAGTGGTCATGTACATATAGGATAGCTGGACAATAAAAAAGGCTGAGCACCAAAGAATTGATGCTTTCAAACTATGGTGCTGGAGAAGACTCTTGAGAGTAGCATGGACAGCAAGGAGATCAAACCAGTCAATCCTAAAGGAAATCAATCCTGAATATTCTTTGAAAGGACTGATGCTGAAGCTGAAGCTCCAATACTTTGGCCACCTGATGCACAGAGCCAACTCATTGGAAAAGACCCTCATGCTGAGAAAGACTGAAGGCAAAAGGAGAAGGGGACAACAGAGGATGAGATGGTTGGAAGGCATTACCGACTCAGTGAACATGAGTTTGAGCAAGCTCCGGGGAGATGGCTGCAGGACAGGGAGGCCGGGCATGTTGCAGTCCATGGGGTCACAAAGAGTAAGACATGACTGAGTGATTGAATAACAACAATACATACACACACACACACACACACACACACACGCACATTCTGGCTTCCTGTGAGTCAAATATTATCAATGCTTCACTAAGGTGGATATTTTTGACTCACTGTCAAATGGAAAATTCCACACCACATACCTTTACTGATAAATATTAATATTAGGGACAAACAATTGTAAGCTCTCTATAGTAATTTTACATCAATTACCTGTATATGTGTATATGTCAGTGCATTGAGAAAGGATGTAATCTGAAATTGGTTTAATGGAAAAATATCCTGAAATACTAGCTGTGTCATCATTAATGATTCTTTACACGATGATGAGAAAGATAATTGAACTATTTGTGACCTAGTTTCTTATCTATAAGGAAAAAATGGTATCACAGACTTGCATTTATTTAAAATAACTTGGGAAAAATTAAATAAGCATTATCTTGAAAAGTTCTGAAAAGACTATTCAAAACTCATTAATAATATCATGGAAGATGCATTGCTCTGACCACTGTGAATGAGTGTGCTCGCACAGGGCTGGTTATTCCATCTTTAAGGCGAAGGAAGGTAGCATTTCTTGTGAGACAGTCACATCCTTACTTGAGGCACCCTCCTCCCCCTGATACTAATTGGCACACAGCAAATCTCTTCTTTAGTCGATGTTAAAATTGTGACAGTCTGCTGCGCCTGCTGTCTTGACATAGCAATTACAGTGCAAGAAGAGACATTATTATCAATCTCTAGCTGCTGAACCGGTGACAGTCCCCCCCCCCAAAAGAGAGTAAATCAGAAGAAATAGAAGAAAAAGACAAGGAGACAACTGCATAGAGAGGAAGAGGGTAAGGGAAGGCAAGACACAGAGATAAAACAAAGCTCTAGAGGAGACGAAAGATATTAGAAGGACGGTAAAAGATGGCATCAAAAATCCACTGCTTAGTCTCATTTTATTTTCAACAGGCATCTTTAACATATTTGATTAGAGTTAATAAATAAAACTTATCAGAACTTGTCGAGTAGGAGGTAAGCCTGCAATTTATTTTCTACCATTAGAAATTTGAAATGAAGAGTAGGAATAATTTCAAGGAAAAAGTGTAAAGGAGGACAAGGTCATTTGGGAAGATCTGTCAGTCCTTTCCATTTAATTCAACACACATTTGTTGAGTGTCTACCCAGTGTCCCATATAAAATAATGGAAATGAGACACAGTCCTTACTTCAAGGTCTGGGGATGTGGTGTGAAACATAACGAGTTAGAATGGAATGAATCAAGGACCTACTTGCAAGTGTGAACAGTCTCCTTGTTGTTGGTAACACTTAACCCAGAGGATGGGTACCCTTAGGGCAGCCATCCTCAACTACACACTCAGTGTTAGAGGTCCTGTTTAGCTCGATTCTTTTTGGCAATCCCTCATGCTCTGGAATTTTCTCATCTTCAGTATCCATGTCCAAGAATATTTCTGGAAATTTCTGCAGGACCATTGCTGCTTACTAGTTACCAACGTAAAAGAAACTTCATATTGTAATCTAGGAGCATCATCTAGAAATTTAACATATCTAGGAATTAAACGTATTGACTTGGAGTCAGGCAGCATGTAGTCAAAAATCACTGAACTACATCTTACTACTTTCGTGATTTTTGACAAGTTACTCATCTTAAGTATTTTCCATAAAATAGAGATAATATTTAATTGTATTTACCTCATAGTAAAGTTGAGAAGATTAGATGAGAATATAGTTATAATGTTAGCTATTATTTTCTATTTGGGGGATTGTATTAGTTTGCCAGGCTGCCATAACAAGATACCACAGACTTCATAGCTTAAACAACAAAAATTTATCTTCTCACAGTTCTGGAGGGTAGAACTCCAAGATCAAGGTGCCATAAGGGTTGGTTTCTCCTAAGACATGTCTTCTTGGTTTGCAAATGATCACCCTCTTGCCACCTCTTCACAGGGTCTTCCTTCTGTGCACACATGACCCTGGTGTCTCTGTGTGTGTCCAAATTCCTCTTCTAATAAAAATAGTTGTTAGAATGGATTCACACCCACTCATATGACCTCATGTAACTATAATTACCTACTTAAAGATCATATCACCAAATACAGTCACATTCTCATCGGGTCAAGACTTCAACATATGAAGTTTTGACTGAATTCAGTCTATAACAGAGTGTATAACATGCTTACAGTAAATTTACACACACACACATATCTGTAACTACATCTTAGAAGATGACATAGAAAATTTTCCTTCATTCAAAATGCTCTATCATGTGCTAGCCCAATCATTACTATCTTCTCTTCTAGAAATGATCATTATTTTTTATTTCATCATGATAAATTTTACCAGTCTTTGAACTTCATTTGGGCTTCCCGTGCGGCTCAGCTGGAAAAGAATCAGCCTGGGAAAGCAATCTATAGATTCAATGCAATACCTATCAAGCTACCAATGGTATTTTTCACAGAACTAGAACAAATAATTTCACAATTTGTATGGAAATACAAAAAACCTCGAATAGCCAAAGCAATCTTGACAAAGAAGAATGGAACTGGAGGAATCAACCTGCTTGACTTCAGGCTCTACTACAAAGCCACAGTCATTGACAGTATGGTACTGGCACAAAGACAGAAACATAGATCAATGGAACAAAATAGAAAGCCCAGAGATAAATCCACGCACCTACGGATACCTTATCTTTGACAAAGGAGACAAGAATATATAATGGAGAAAAGATAATATCTTTAACAAGTGGTGCTGGGAAAAGTGGTCAACCACCTGTAAAAGAATGAAACTAAAACACTTTCTAACACCATACACAAAAATAAACTCAAAATGGATTAAAGATCTAAATGTAAGACCAGAAACTATAAAACTCCTAGAGGAAAACATAGGCAAAACACTCTCTGACATAAATCACAGCAGAATCCTCTATGACCCACCCTCCAAAACAATGGAAATAAAAACAAAAATAAACAAACGGGACCTAATTAAACTTAAAAGCTTTTGCACAACGAAGGAAACTATAAGCAAGGTGAAAAGACAGCCTTCAGAATGGGAGAAAATAATAGCAAACGAAGCAACTGACAAAATTAATCTCAACAATATACAAGCAGCTCCTGCAGCTCATTACTAGAAAAATAAACGACCAAATCAAAAAATGGGCCAAAGAACTAAACAGACATTTCTCCAGAGAAGACATACAGATGGCTAACAAACACATGAAAAGATACTCAACATCACTCATTATCAGAGAAATGCAAATCAAAACCACAATGAGGTACCATCTCACGCTGGTCAGAATGGCTGCTATCAAAAACTCTACAAAGAATAAATGCTGGAGAGGGTGCAGAGAAAAGGGAACCCTCTTACACTGTTGGTGGGAATGCAAACTAGTACAGCCACTATGGAGAATAGTGTGGAGATTCCTTAAAAAACTGGAAATAGAACTGCCATATGACCCAGCAATCCCACTACTGGGCATACACACTGAGGAAACCAGAATTGAAAGAGACGCGTGTACCCCAATGTTCATCGCAGCACTGTTTACAATAGCCAGGACATGGAAGCAACCTAGATGTCCATCAGGAGATGAATGGATAAGGAAGCTGTGGTACATATACACAATGGAATATTACTCAGCCATTTAAAAAAAAATACATTTGAATCTGTTCTATTGAGATGGATGAAACTGGAGCCCATTATACAGACTGAAGTAAGCCAGAAAGAAAAACACCAATACAGTATACTAATGCATATATATGGAATTTGAAAAATGGCAACGATAACACTATATGCAAGACAGAAAAAGAGATACAGATGCATAGAACAGTCTTATGGACTCTGAGGGAGAAGGTGAGGGTGGGACGTTCTGGGAGAATAGCATTGAAACATGTATATTGTCATGTGTGAAACAGAACACCATTCCATGTTCGATGCATGAGACAAATGCTCAGGGCCGGGGCAATGGGATGGCCCAGAGGGATGGGATGGGGAGGAAGGTGGGAGGGGGGTCCAGGAAGGAGAACACATGTAAACCCATGGCTGGTTCATGTCAATGTATGGCAAAAACTACTACAGTATTGTAAAGTAATTAGCCCCCAACTAAAATAAATAAATTTATTTAAAAAAAAAAAAGAATGTAAAAAAAACAAAAAAAACTGAATTTCTCTGACTTACATTTATAAAATCCAAGTATATTCTGAAAGTACAAACACATCTCTCTATTATCTGAATCATCTTTGTGTCTATTAAGGTTTTTTTTTTTTTTTTGCTTATCTTATTATTCTGATTGTAAGCTAGACATTGTGGATGGGAACTGTAGAGGTTCTTGTTTTAGAGTTCAGGTGAAACTAGAATTCTAAGGTGAGTTTTAGCCTTTGATAGGGCTGAAATCCTAGGATATAATCTTTTGAGGTCTCCAGGAAAGTGTAAGTGTTTACTGGAGTCCTCTAATTTAACAGGATTTGAACATCCACCTGTAGGTCCCCCATATAGCACTGAGATCTCTGCTAAACTCTTCAAGCTCCCGCTGCTGCTGCTATTTTCATGGTTTTGTAAAATCTTTCTCTATACAGTTTAGGAGTCAATAAGGTAAGGTACACTTATACATGAATTTTTATCCTCTCTTCTCTATGCCTCCTTTCTTTCTGGGATTGTACCCCTCTTATATCAGCAGCACTTAAATTGGTATCCTCAGCCCATATAAATCAATGTTTTGGTTTGTGCTCTATTCTCTTGCTTATTTTCTCTCCAGTATCATTAAATACACACACACATGCACTCTCTCTCTCTCCATTTCTTAATTGTTGGCAATGGGTTGATCCAACACCAGCTACTCATTCATGAACAGAACAGGCAAATACTTCTAGGCTACCATTTTTAATGTATTAGTGTGATTTCTCCCAGATTTGACATTTATGTTGGGTTTTAATAAGAGGTGGGCTTCCCGGTGGTAAAGAATCTGCCTGAAATGCAGGAGACCCAGATTCAATCCCTGGGTTGGGAAGATCCCTAGAGAAGGAAATGGCAACCCACTCCAGTATTCTTGACTGGAGAATTCCATGGACAGAGGAGCCTGGTGGGTTACGGTCCACGGGATTGAAAAAGAGTCAGACACAACTGAGTGACTAACACCTCCACTTCAGGAAGTGTACAGTGAGAAAAAGTGAATAAATGAAATGAGAGTAGATTAGGGAGTTGGTAATTATGTGAAAACTGGATGTCAAATAAAGACCACCAAATCAAACAAGTATGGAGTATTTGTGTATTAGGGCTCTACTAGACACAGTGGTAAAACTGAAGGCTATTTATTTCAGAGTATTTGACCTCAAGAATTTTACAGTTTTCTTGAGCAAAAAAATTACATGGAAAATTGCAAATAAAAATTCAAACACTATACAGTTTAGAAAACATAATAAGATTTCTGAAAGAATTACAAAGTAGAACTCAGCATGTCCATCATATATTGAGCTTAAACCTTTCTCCATTTAAAATAAGCTGAAGTGAATAAGACAAAAAATCAGGGCATTTAGTTCCACTTATCAGCAGGATAAAAACTTCAGTTTCTGTACCTTCCAAAAATGAAATAATGCCAACTTGCACTTTACCACATGGGCTGAGCAGGCCAGAATACACTAGTCTGCATGCCTTAAATGAAAATGTTGTGGTTCAAATGACAGCTTCTGTTTTGCTCCCTTTCTTTCCTTCATTTTTACTATCAACAAATTCTAGGGCTAGTTAGATGCTGGTTTGTAACATTTTAGACTTGGTGCACCACAAGATTTTTGAGGCCATGAGAGTATCAGGACATATTTGAAGTAGGATTAAGACTTAATTCCATTTATACATGGCTGCACCCTAAATTTACTGAATCACAATCTCAAAATTATTTTCACCAAGCTCTGAAAATTTCTCTAACATAGAGCCAGGTTTACGAACCACTGTTTCAAACTAGAAATTACACTTTACCACTCCTGAATTCACACAGTGGCATTCAAAACTGAACACAGAATATGCTTGCATGTTTAACTTCAGTAAGATATTTTATGAGTCCAAAAGTTAGTGAATACATTCCTCCCAAAATAAAATTAATAGATAATTCCAAATATAAAGAAGAATTAGGAAATCTTTCTTTACCATTATGACTTTCATATGTGATTCACACAGAAGCAACTTCCATTTTTGATGCTTTAGAAAACAATATGGAATTTCTGGTCAGGCGATATGATTATCTGTGGCACTGAAACATTTCCTCCTAAAAGTAAGCAAAAATGCTGAACACAATAAAAGTAATTGGAAATTCATAACAGGGTTTGCAAGGATGGAAAGAAAATCTCAAGGTGCAAGAAACAAAGAGTAAACTTAAACTACAGTAATAAGCACATGAACTCATATTGTTGTTGCTCAAGGGGCTGTTGTTATTATGAATCATGCATGGGGAGGACTGTGGAGCTGGAGAAGCCTCTAGAGTCCCTTGGACTGCAAGGAGATCAAACCAGTCAATCCTAAAGGAAATCAACCCTGAATATTCATTGGAAGGACTGATGTTGAACTGAAGCTCCAGTACTTTGGCCTCCTGATACAAAGAACTGACTCACTGGAAAAGACTCTGATGCTGGGAAAGACTGAAGGCAGGAGGAGAAGGGGACAACAGAGGATGAGATGGTTGGATAGCATCACTGGACATGAGTTTGAGCAAACTCTGGGAGATAGTAAAGGACAGGGAAGCCTGGCATGCTGCAGTCCATGAGGTTGCAAAGAGTCAGACGTGACTGAGCGACTGAACAAACAAGCAAAGGGGGGGGGTCTTATTTTATAAAGTTCATGCAAAAGAAAGTTGATAGGACTATGGGTCCTTGCAACGCAGGAGCTAAAACTGAAACTCCTACATAAAGCTAGGATCTCACAAGGCTAAAAACTTAGCAAAAGGCAGATTATTAAAAAAAGTCTGCACATAAACACAGGGTATTGGAAAAGAAGCTTACCCATCTTAAACTAGACTCTAGACAGAAAAAAAGTATCCTTTGAAAATTTGAAGAGCTAAGTTTTGAAAAATCCTGCATATTTAGATCTTAAAAGTACAATACCCTTAAATTGATGTGAAAAACAGTACAAAATAAATATGGATCATATTTATTGTGGTAAGGAAAAATTTTCTTTAAAAATAAAGACAAAAAAGCAATAAAAATTTGAATAAGGACCAATTAGGACATGATTCATTATAGTGATATTCCCAAGGGCTATGGAAGAGACCTTAAAAACAAATCAAGCAGAAAGATCACACACATATGAATATGTAGACTAACAGAAAATTTCTGACTTCTTTCCAGCAATGAAGACATAACATGAACAAAGACTAAACCTCTGTAAATAATTAACCAGGAAACTAACTGAAAAAAATGTTCAAAAAACAACTGTTTTCAGACATTGGGCAATAAGAAGTTTCCAGTTCAGGAACAGAAAGAGGTAGAAATTAAACAGTATATAGCATCTTATAGAGCTGAAAAGTTGGAGGTGTTAAGGGAGACCAATGCAAAAGAAATCTGTGGACAGAATTCCAGAAAAGGAGAGAGGTATGCAGAAAAATTGTCCCAGATATTTGCATTGGCTTCTCCTTGAGTTTGCCAAGGACTATGCCTCACATGCATAGAGTAAAACTCCACAACATAAAATGAAGAATGATGAGGGAGTTCTAAGGTGAGCAATTCCCATAGCTCACAGAGGGTAGGAAGTTTCCGAGTTCCAACCAAAGTAGGAAGTCCTCACTGATCATCAGGTCATTCAGTGGAGACCCAGCTGCTTCATGTCTTAGCAGTAAGACTGAATTATCCCTAGAGGGTAGGCTACCCTAGACTCACTCTGTTGTTTAGTCACTCAGTTGGGTCCGACTCTTTGTGACCCCATGGACTGCAGCATACCAGGCTTTCCTGTCCTTCACCATCTCCCAGAGTTTGCTCAAACTTATGTCCATTGAGTTGAACAAAACTTAAAAGAAGGACCTCAAAAAGATAAAACTTTAAATAACTATAAATAAGTTAGTTATTGTTAAACAATAACTATAAATAACTTATCATTAAAAGAAAGCCCAGCAGCCCTTCAAGTTAGACAACAAAATCCAGACCTTCAACAAGTGATCATCACAATGCCCAGCATCCTGTCAAAATTACTAGATATGCCCAAAAGCAGGAACATGTAACTCATCACTAGGAAAAATTCAACCAATGGAATCACTTGCAAAATTGCGAGAAATGACAGAACAAACATGGAAGTATATTACGATAGCTATCATGTTATTTAAGTGTTTAAGGAAAATATGGATAAAATTAGATACAGAAATGTTAGCTATTAAAAAATAAAAGGAACTTCTAAAGATGAGACACACAATGTCTGAAGTTAAAATTTCACTGCACTGGCTTAACAGCAAATTAAATATAGTATTTGAAGATATAGACCCAGGTGGCTCAGTGGCAAAGAATCCACCTGCCAATGCAGGAGACACAGAGATGCAGGTTCAGTCCCTGGGTCAGAAAGATCCCCTGCAGGAGGAAACAGCAACCCACTCCAGTATTCTTGCTGTAAAAATCCTATAGACAGAGAAGTCTGGTGGGTTACAGTCCATGGGATTGCAGTCAGACACGACTGAACAGATACACACACACACACACACACACACACACACACACACACACACACACACACACACACACACACACACACACACACACACACTTGAAGATACTGGATTGGCCAAACGTTCGTTTGGGATTTTCCAAAAAATGTTACAAAAAAACCTGAATTAACCTTTTGGTTATGTATATCAACAACATATATCTGGATGAAGCATAAAGAAACAGACTGAAAAAGAAGGAGCATCAGTTGACCTGTGATCCATTCCAAATGTTCTAACGTGTATAAGTGAAGAATCAAGAGGAGAGAAGGGCTTAGGAAAAAATATGTGGAGAAATATTGTTTGAAAAATTTGGAAAAGATTATTCCTCACTGACTTGAGGAGTACCATACCAAATCACACAATTTTCAATTATGAAAGACAAATATTGAGAGAAAAATCTAAGCAGTAGCTCCTTCCCCATCCAAAAAGAAATATTACATAAAGATAACATTTTTAACAGAATAAAAGAAAAACTCTCAATCTAGAGAGTTCTCAACTCTATATCCTCCAGAAAAAAAAAACAACCAAATACAATTTTCTTTTAGAAAAACAAAAGCTAAACTCATTCAATTTAAGCCCAAGATGACTGGAAGAATATAAACTTCCACGAAAATATCCACAGAGTAGAAGGAATTCCAGGTTTCCAGTTCAAGACCATTTCATTTGATACCCAAAAGACAAGGTGACTTTTTCTAATCTTTGGGATACGTCACGTTGTAATTTCAAATCAGTGGGTAAAACAGGCTGTCAAAAATGGCTTTGGGGGGATTCCTTGGTGCCTCAGAGGCGAAGAATCCACCTGCCAATGCAGGAGACATGGGTTCGACCCCTGGTCCGAGAAGATCCCACATGCTGCGGGGCAACTAAGTCCGTGCAGCACAACTACTGAGCCTGTACTCTAGAGCCCATGAGGGTAAAAAAAATTAAACAAAATTATAAAAAAAAAAGAAAGAAAGCAGTCACATTTACTGAGTAATTAGCTCCTTGGATTCATGCACACAGGGAGATAGCTTGGTTCTACCAGGTTCACATGTCCACATGACACCAGGCATGAATAAGGAGATGTATAAGGCATGGATAAGGGGAGGAAAAATAGAAGTTAATTCCAAGAAGAAGCCCCAAAGAGATAAGAAATTGAGGCACTGTGGGAGAGTAAGGAGATTTTAGCATCAGAAGAGTGGATAACACCATCATACTGGAGAATGGTCAGGTGAAGGATGCCCAGGAAACTGACCAAGGATGACAGGGGCTGTTTACTGAGAGAAAGGGGTGTCTGAAGAGATATTTGGAAACTCACAGGCAACAATGGTGAGAAACAGTACAGGACTATGGACAAGACTAGGGCACCGCAAGAGAGGTCATCTGTCAGTTCGGCACCTGTGATTTTGGATGGGTCAATTAATATCTGCAGGAGTTCATGTGAAAAACTACTGAAGCCCATGTACCTCGAGCCTGTGCTGTGCAACAGGAGAAGCCACTGTAGTGAGAAGCCCGTGCACTGTAACTAGAGAGTAGTTCCCCGTCACTGCAACTAGGGAAAAGCCCACGCAGCAATAAAGAAGCAGACAGTCAAAAATAAATTACGTTTTTTTTTAATGGCTTTGGGAATTTTACAGTGTAAATTTAAGTTGCTATCTCATACAATAAATTTGAGCTGGGGTAAAGACTTACATATGAAGGATGAAACCATAAATGTGCTAGAATACATTGTGGGAGGACTTTCCTGTAGCTCAGCTGGTAAAGAATCCATCTACAATGCAGAAGACCCTGGTTCAATTCCTGGGTCAGGAAGATCCCCTGGAGAAGGAAATGACAACCCACTCTAGTATTCTTGCCTGGAGACAGAGGCAGCCTGGCGGGCTACAGTCCATGGGGTCACACAGATAGGACACGACTGAGTGACTAGGCACACACACATGTGTATATCAAAAATGATGGTGAGCATAAATAAGAAAGCAACTTTAGGTATAAAATACTGTTTAAAAGGAAAAGATGACTTTTCTAACCAGTAAGCAAAAGAAGAGAACAAAGATTTCCTGGACATCTACTATGGCCCAAGCACTGAGCTAAGATCTATCATCTCATTTACTATATATAGTAATACATACAAGGAAATTAAGACTTTGCACAGTTAGATAACTTGCCCAAGGTCACTCAGCTAGTAAACTGTCAAACTGAGTTTTCTTCCTGAGGCTGGTCTGACACCAAAACCTATGCTTTATTCACTGTGCTATGAGAGAAAGTGAAAATTGCTCAGTCGCGTCTGACTCTTTGTGACTCCATGGACTGTAGCCTGACAGATTCCTCTGTCCATGGAATTCTGCAGGCCAGAATGCTGGAGTGGGTAGCCATTCCCTTTCCCAGGGATCTTCCCAACTCAGGGATTGAATCCAAGCCTCCTGCATTGCAAGCAGATTCTTTACCAGCTGAGCCACCAGGGAACCCTGGTGCTATGAGAGAAAAATACCACAATTCCCCATATGGCTGGTCCTAATATAATTTCCGAGACGTTCTCATTTCAAGGCCAGGCTTTTAATACCAGATCCGTGGCACTGAATCAGGAGGTAACTCGTGTGGGTAATGAGGCTGTGGCCTCCTTGCCTCTGTCTGAGGGCGGCTTGGCTCTCTTGCTAAAGAGCTGGAGGACTGGCCCCACAGGCAGCAGTATTTCAATTGCAGGTGTGCTGATTCCTAGATGTCTGTTTTCTAATCAGGTTATAAAGTACTCTGGGATTCCTCCAGATGAAAGGTATCCTATAAATGCAATTTGTAGTTTCATTTATCCTATAGTTGGGAGCTGCCTGGTGATTTAATTCTCAGTGTACTGTATTTTTTAAAGTGTATTTAAAAAGCATCTTTCATCTAGCACCAGACTTTCTAAACTGCTCTCAGAAGTTTTCAAAACAAGGGGGAAATTCCACAGCAATTTTCCCAAATAACCATTTCTTACCTCTGGACTTATTTGCACTTGGGACTTTATATTCCTGTGCTAGCCCCAGCCTTTGAGCTGTTGTGCAGTAAAACTACCCTTCAGCATAATGCAAGATGCTTTAAGGTGAGGTATTAGAGGAGTGTGTCTGCCTTATTCAAAATTCCTAACTCTACAATTTTAAAAAACAGAAATGCCTTCTGCAGCAACAGGAGTGGCCAACATATTTTAAGCGTATTTATTTTCTGAAAGTGTGAGAAGTTAAACACACATGGTCTCTTTTCCTTATGGGGCTGTATCTTAACACACAAGGTAGAGCAGTAAAAAAAAAAACTGCACTTACGTTAGAAGCAGGAGATCCTGCTTCATCTATGAATGTAACTGCATATGATTCTATAACTGCAAGCAAAGCACATCAGCATTCTGAAAAACCATCAATATGGTGATACTACAAAGCAGGGTTAAGCAGTTTCCTCTTCTGTTAAATAGACAGACATCCCATGATTCTATGAAGCTTATAAATTGACATCAAGATATGTAGACTGTCAGGAAACTTTATGGTGCCCTTGGGTTTTTACCATGATACAGTACTGAAACATCCATCATTTCTTTCTGCGTGTGGTGACAGGCTTATAAATCACTTAGATCAATTCCTCACCTAATACATAAATATTGCCCCAAAATTCCCATCTGATAGAGATCCAGCCTTAGTTTAACTGGTTTCCATTTTAGGTCAACCTTTAAGATTTCTTACATGTTTTGACAGTTTTTCTACAACTGGAAAACTTCTTAATCAATTACTGCTGTCTTTGTTAGGTGCCATAGCACCAGAAAGAGACTGTTGGGCCCACAAACTGAGTGGTGTGGATTTAGTTTGTAAGGTACAATATTTCTCCAAAAGTGTTTTGAATTTTCTCAGAATCTTTCAATTGTGAAAACTGATGAGGTTGACAATCAAAAACGTTTTGTCATTCACTAATCCAGAGTTCTTTATTACTTTTGGCTCTTTGTATTAAGTGTCTTTGAAATTAATTCTCACTTATCTTTTGGTTAGATTTCTTTTCTATCTCCCTTGAAGAAATGCATAGCCCTGCATGCATCACAGCAATTTAAAGGTGAGCAAAGAGGGGTTCAGAGACTGTAGCTATATAACACATTTTTGAATGAATGATCTCATCTGTAGATATGAAATTGGCAGATTGGCTTAGAAATGTGGGCAGAAAGTTACTGAAGTAGATTTCATCTTCTCAAGTTCAGTGTCTCATTAGGAGGCATCTCTGAACACTTCCACAATTGAAGAATTACCCCAGATTCTTCTCATTGATCTTAATAACAGTAAACTCAGTATGATTCATATGTCCCATTCTTCTGGGATTTTACTGTGTTCTTAAATGTGAATAGTATAAAGGCCTTTATCATAAATAAAAGAAATAAATATTACTTTATAAAGACCCAGGATAGATTTCTTTGCATTCACTATTTGGTTATATAATATCTGAAAAAGAGGGTTATAAAGGTACTTGACTTACAATGAAGATTTAAAAGGTACACATTTGTATATTTAGCAAAGCAAATGCAAAGTATACCTGTATTAGAACACTGCTCACAAGGTATCCAAAAGGATAATTTAGTTATTTTATTATAATATGATCCAGGACCATCTGGAGCAGTTTATGGGCATACAAATAAAACAAGGAATTAGTAGATCACCCTTATCTGTGCCTCCATTTTATCTCCAAGATTTTGGATCATCTTTACTACCATCACTCTGAATTCTTTTTCAGGTAGACTGCTTATTTCCTCTTCATTTGTCTGATCTTGTGCGTTTCTACCATGTTCCTTCATCTGCTGAATGTTTCTCTGTCTTTTCATTTTGTCTGTTTTATTGTGTTTGGGGTCTCCTTTCTGCAGGCTGCCCCTCCGTGGATGAGTTTGGACCAGTGCCTTAAGAAGGTTTCCTGGTTGGATGGACTTGTGCCTGTGTTCTGGTGGATGGAGCTGGATCCTGTCTCTCTGAAGGGTAGTGCTGTGTCCAGTAGTGTGTTTGGGGATGTCTATGGGCTTAATATGGCTATGGACAGCCTTTCTGCTAATGGGCAGGCTTGTGTGACCAAGGTAGATCACCTTTAAAAAGAAATTCTCTGGGCATTCTATACTTTTCAAAGGGGTCAAACATTTTATTTTTATTCAAAATATGCAATTTCACTTTTTCATTAATTTAAAAGTATTTGGAAATTTCCACTATGTGCCAGTCTGGGTGCCACTACTAGATATTGAGAATACAATAATGAGTAAAAGCATATAGGGTACAAATTTTCATGGCTCTTTCATGGAAAGGCATTGCACAAGATAGAAATGCTTATTCATATCTATAATGAACTGATGCAAGTTCTGAGACAGAAAGAAATACAGTTCTAGATTTAAGGATAATCAGGTGTGTACTCAACAGCTTTCCAAAGGTAGCCCAACTACAGTCAGGTTGGGAATCCCAGACTGACACCCTCTCCCTCCTTCTTCAGACAAAAGTAATAGGGACTGCATCAAACACCTAGAATCAAACACCACTGCTAGCCTTCTAACCCTCTCCCTTCACTCCAGAACTACCCAGTCGTTGTAACAGCTTCAGAACCACATTGAGCAGGTGTATTAACAGGCCTCAGTCCAAGGCGAGCCAAAGCTGAACCAAGAGCACACCTTTTCCACTCTGCTAGGAAGTCCGAGGTCCTGGAGTCCGCCCCAGAAGATCCTCAAGACCTGATTATGCACATCTCTTCCATTTTCAATGACATCCTGTTGATAGCTCCACATTGGCCATGATGTCATACAGAGAAATTACATTGTGAAAACACTTAACATACAATTTAGAGCTCCTCCACCCCAGTGGTCTTTACCACTCTGGATATACCCTGCCCCCAATGTTTTTAAGTGACCTAGGGTCTGGAGTGTCAGATGTGAGGCATAGGATGATTGATGTGCCAGAGGTATGGTCAATATTCCTATTATGAAGGAGGGAGGTCTGTCTATGCTAATCATTCTGGGTGAAACATCAGGCAGGTCTTCAGAAAGAGCCCAGTGCCCTTAGAACAGTCCTGTCTCCAGTCTGCTGGCCACCTACTTCCTGGGCACAGGTAGAGTCACCATCAGAATGAGGGTCATACATTGGGAATCTACAACAGAAACTAGAGGATTTTAACAACACATGACTCCACATATGACTCAAGGCTGCTGGACACGTGTTTAACAAAATAGCATCACAAAGTGTGTTTCTACTGCATAAATTTCTACTTTTATTGAGAACACTGTTGTTCAATTATTCAGTACAGTGTTAATGACTGTATTCACCATGTTATACATTAGATCCTCACAATGAATTCACCTTATAACTGAAACACTGTCTCCTTTCACCAACATCTCCCTATTTCTCTATATTCTACCACTCACATACCCCCACAACCCAGTGCCAGAAACCACCATTCACTCTCTGTATCTGTGACTTTTTAAAAAAATTCTACATATAAGTGATCAGTTCAGTTCAGTCACTCAGGCATATTGGACTCTTTGCAATCCCATGGACTGCAGCACGCCAGGCTTCCCTGTCCATCACCAACACCCGGAGCTTACTCAAACTCATGTCGAGTCAGCGATGCCATCCAATGTCATCCAGCCATCTCAACCTCTGTTGTCCCATTCTGCTAACCTGTTCAATCTTTCCCAACATCAGGGTTTTTTCAAATGAGTCAGCTCTTCACATTGGAGTTTCAGCCTCAGCATCAGTCCTTCCAATGAATATTCAGGACTGATTTCACTGAGGATTAACTGGCTGGATCTCCTTGCAGTCCAACAGACTCTCAAGAGTCTTCTCCAACACCACAGCTCAAAAGCATCAATTATTCGGCACTCAGCTTTCCTTACAGTCCAATTTTCACATGCATACATGACTACTGGAAAAACCATAGCTTTGACTAGACGGATCTTTGTTGGCAAAGTAATGTCTCTGCTTTTTAATGTGCTGTCTAGGTTGGTCATAGCTTTTCTTCCAAGGAGCAAGTGTCTTTTAATTTCATGGCTGCAGTCACCATTTGCAGCGATTTTGGAGCTCAAGAAAAAAAAGTCTCTCACTGTTTCCATTGTTTCCCCATTTCAGTTCAGTTGCTCAGTCGTGTCAACTCTTTGCGACCCCATGGACCACAGCACACCAGGCTTCCCTGTCCATCACCAATTCCTGGAGCCTACTCTAACTCATGTCCATTGAGTCAGTGATGCCATCCAACCATCTCATTCTCTGTTGTCCCCTTCTCCTCCTGCCTTCAATCTTTCCCAGCATCAGGGTCTTTTCAAATGAGTCAGTTCTTCACATCAGGTGCCCAAAGTACTGGAGTTTCAGCTTCAGTGTCAGTCCTTCCAATGGATACTCAGGATTGATCTCCTTGCTGTCCAGGGACTTTCAACAGTCTTCTCCAACACCACAGTTCAAAAGCATCAATTATTCAGCACTCAGCTTTCTTTATAGTCCAACTCTCACATCCATACATGACTACTGGAAAAACCATACCTTGGACTAGACAGACTTTTGTTGGCAAAGTAATGTCTCTGCTTTTTAACATGCTGTCTAGGTTGGTTAAAACTTTTCTTCCAAGGAGCAAGCATCTTTTAATTTCATGGCTGCAATCACCATCTGCAGTGATTTTGGAGCTCAAAAAAATAAACTCTGTCACTGTTTCCATTGTTTCCCCACCTATTTGCCATGAAGTGATGGGACCAGATGCCACGATCTTAGTTTTCTGAATGTTGAGTTTCAAGCCAACTTTTTCACTCTCCTCTTTCACTTTCATCAGGAGGCTCCTTAGTTCTTAATTTTCTGCTATAAGAGTGGTGTCATCTGCTTATCTGAGGTTACTGATATTTCTCCTGGCAATCTTGATTCCAGCTTGTGCTTCATCAGCCCGGCATTTCTCATGATGTACTCTGCATATAAGTTAAATAAGCAGGGTAACAATATACAGCCTCGACATACTCCTTTTCCGATTTGGACCAGTCTGTTTTTCCATGTCCAGTTCTAACTGTTGCTTCTTGACCTGCATACAGATTTCTCAGGAGGCAGGTCAGGTGGTCTGGTATTCCCATCTCTTGAAGAATTTTCCACACTTTGTTGTGATCCACACAGTCAAAGGCTTTGGAATAAAGCAGAAGTAGATGTTTTTCTGGAACTCTCTTGCTTTTTTGTTGATCCAGGGAATGTTGGCAATTTGATCTCTGGTTCCTCTGCCTTTTCTAAATCCAGTTTGAACATTTGGAAATTCACAGTTCACGTACTGCTGAAGCCTGGCTTGGAGAATTTTGAGCATTACTTTGCTAGCGTGTGAGATGAGTGCAATTGTATAGTAGTTTGATCATTCTTTGGCATTGAAACCATTCACTATTTGTCTCTGGTTTCTCTTACTTAGCATAAGGCCCTCTGAGTCCATCCACATTATTCCAAGTGGCAAGATTTCCTTATTTTTTAAAAAGAATAATATTCCAATGTGTGTATGTGTATGTATATACATTTATACATAACATCACATGTATATACATATAACATTGTGTCTGTGTATATATACAGATACATATATACCATTATATAAAACATTTTACATAGTTTTTCTTTATCCATTTGTCCATCAAAGAGCACCTAAGTTGTTTGCATACTTTTGTTATTTTTATAATGCTGCAATAAACATGGGAATACAGATATCTCACTGCGATAATGATTTTGTTTCTTTGGATATATATGTAGAGAAGGGACTGATGGATCATATGGTAGTTCTATCTTTAATTTCTAGAGGAAGCTACATACTGTTTTCATAGTGGCTGCACCAGCTACATACCCACTAACAGTGCAAAAGATATCTCTTTTCTCTACATCTTCATCAACACTTGTTATCTCTTGCCATAAAAGCCATAACAAATGTTAAGTACTGTCCATTTTGGTTTTGATATGCACTTCCCTGATTACTGTTGAGTACCTTTTAATGTTGGTTATTAGTATGCCTTCTTTTTTAAAATGTCTATTCATGTCCTCTGCCTACTTAAAAAAATGTTTTTTTCCCTATTGAATTCTATGAGCTCCTTGTTACCTTGGATATTAACTCTTTATTGGATGTGTGGTCTGCAAATATTTTCTTCCATCTGGTAGGTTGCCTTTTCATTTTGTTGATGGTTTACATTGCTCTAAGTTTTTTTGTGTTGATTGTTGCTTTGTTGCCTTTGCTTTGATGTCAAATTCAAAGTCATTGGCAAGATCAACAGCAAGGATCTTACCCCTCAAGGTTTTCTTTTAGGTGGTTTATAGTTTGGGATCTTATTCAAGTCTTTATTCCATTTTGAGTTGTGTGTGTTTATGTGGTATAAGATAGGGGTCTAGTGTCCTTTTACATGTGGATATTCAGTTTTCTCAGTACCACTTATTAATCTTTTCTATTGTCTTTCTAGCCTTTCTTTCATTTATTTCTACTCTGATATTTGCTTTTTTTTTTTCCTTCTACTAACTTTGGGCTGAGTTTTTTCTTTTTCTAGTTCCTTGAGGTTTACAGTTAGGTTATTTGAGATTTCTCTCTTCCTAATGCAGGCATTTATCATTATAAACTTCCCTTTTAGAACCGCTTTTGCTGCATCCCATAAGTTTTGTATGTTTTGTTTCTATTTTCATTTATCTCAAGTAATTTATTTCCCTCTTGATTTCTTCTTTGATTGGTTGTTCAGGAGCATGTTGTTTCAGACCCATGTTGGTGTATTTTCCAGTTTTCCTCTTGTAACTGATTTCTACTTTCATATCATCGTGGTGGGGTTTAAATAGGATTTAAATCAGCTTAAATTTGTTAAGACTTTTTTGTGGCTTAACAAATGATCCTGAGTTCTCTGATTCTCTCATTTGCTAAATTGGTCTGCCATAGAACTGCTTATGGCATTTTTCAATTCAGTTATTGTATTTTTCAGTTCTATGGTTTCTAGTTGGTACTTTTTAATAATTTTTCCCTGTTGAAATTCTTACTCTGCTCATGCATTGGTCTTCTTACCTCAGTGAGCATCTCTATGACCATTAATTTGAACTCATGCACATTCTTATCTATCAGATAAATCATTTATCTCTGTTTCATTACAGTTGCTTTTGGGAAATTTGTCTTATTTTTTTGTTTGGAACACACAACCCTGTCTCTTCATTTTCCTTAACTCACTCTGTTGTTTCTGCACATTAAACAGGTACTTCTATCTTGACAGACTGCCTCAAGTAGATGAACCCTGTCAATAAGCCAGACTGAAGCTCCTAGTTGCCTCTCAAGCCTTTGTGATTGTCCAAGCCACCATCTTTGTAATTAGTGGCTCTCAAAAATTGAGGATATGCCAAGACCTGTCAGTTTCCCAAAGGCATGGGAAATATCCTTACGCCTGTTCAGGCTCTGGGATGACTACTAACTGCTTGCCCCTTCAGCTCCCCAATGCACTAATTGAAAGCTCAACTTTCAGGCAGCAGCTGAGAAAGTCAGGATGTTAGACATGCAGTCTAGCCCCGATTAAGGAGAAACTGGGAGCTGGGTATTTTGTCCACTCATACTGTGCTAAGCCAGAGGGAATAGTCTCTAGAATTATTTATGCACCCAAACAGAACTGCCTATTTTGTGCAGTCCCTGGGGACTCAAGAATGTCAATCCCTGTCAGCTTCTAGTGCTAGGTGACTTGGGAGTCACTAACAGTTGAGCGACAACCTTAACAGTTGGGGTCCTAGATAGGTAGATAAGCTCCTTCCAGGGAGAAAATGGACATTTGATTTTATCATTGGAGGAAGCTGTGGGGAAACAGCAAAGGATGTGCCCACCAGCTCTCTCAGATTCCTCGGAGGATCCCGGTTAGCACCTGCAGCAATCAGAAGCCAGAACCTCAAGCAGCAGCTGGGGAAGCATGCAGTCGTATCCTTTCCAAAGAAACAGGAAGATGAACATTTTTGCCTGCTCCCTCTGTGCTTAGTTCTAGGGAGACAGCTGCAGGAAGTGTTTGTTTTGTCCATTTGAAAACTGCTTTTTGTGTTTGTTTAATATGGTCCTGTAGTACTTGTAAAGGCCTCACTCTAGTGCCTGAGTTGTCCAAAGGCGTGGACAAGCTCATTCCTGGGAGGAGACTTGCTTTTACCACAGGAGTGAGACAGAAAGGGATGATAGGGTAAGTGTATACTGACTCCTCTGGGCTCCTGGGAGGGTCATAGTCAGCAGTGAGATTAAGTGTGATCAGAAGTCCAACCCTCAGGGATCGGCCCTGAAAGTACTTAGGCAGATTGCTTCCAGAAAAAGATCTCTTCAAGAAAATTAGAGATACCAAGGGAACATATCATGCAAAGATGGCAATAAAGGGCAGAAACAGTATGGACCTAATAGAAGCAGAAGATATTAAGAAGAGGTGGCAAGAAAACACAGAAGAACTATACAAAAAAGGTCTTCATGACCCAGATAACCACGATCGTGTGACCACTCACCTAGAGTCAGATATTCTGGAGTGAGAAGTCAACTGGGCCTTAGGAAGTATCACTACGAACAAAACTAGTGGACCCAGATAACCACGATCGTGTGACCACTCACCTAGAGTCAGATATTCTGGAGTGAGAAGTCAACTGGGCCTTAGGAAGTATCACTATGAACAAAACTAGTGGAGGTGATAGAATTCCAGCTAAGCTATTTCAAGTCTTAAAAGATGATGCTGTGAAAGTGCTGCACTCAATATGCCAGCACATGTGGAAAACTCAGCAGTGGCCACAAGACTGGAAAAGGTCAGTTTTCATTCCAATCACAAAGGCAATGCCAAAGAATGTTCAAACTACCACACAATTGCACTCATTTTACATGCTAGCAATGTAATGCTCAAAATTCTCCAAGCCAGGCTTCAAAAGTATGTGAACCGAGAAATTCCAGATGTTTAAAGTTGGATTTAGAAAATGCAGAGGAACCAGAGATCAAATTGCCAACATCTGTTGGATCATCGAAAAAGCAAGAGAGTTCCAGAAAAACATCTACTTCTACTTTATTCACTATGCCAAAGCCTTTGACTGTGTGGATCACAACAAAGTGTGGAAAATTCTTCAAGAGATGGGAATACCAGACCACCTGTCCTGCCTCCTGAGACATCTGTGTGCAGGTCAAGAAGCAACAGTTAGAGCTGGACATGGAAAAACAGACTGGTTCCAAATCAGAAAAGGAGTATGTCAAGGCTATATATTGTCACCCTGCTTATTTAACTTATATGCATGCTGGGCTAGATGAAGCACAAGCTGGAATTAAGATTGCTGGGAGAAATATCAATAACCTCAGATATGCAGATAACACCACCCTTACAGCAGAAAGAACTAAAGAGCCTCTTGATGAAAGTAGAAAGAGGAGAGTGAAAAACCTAGCTTAAAACTCAACATTCAAAAAACTAAGATCGTGGCATCTAGTCCTATCACTTCATGGCAAACAGATGGGGAAAAAATAGAAACAGTGACAGATTTTATTTTGGGGGGCTCAAAATCATTGCAGATGGTGACTGCAGCCATGAAATTAAAAGACGCTTGCTCCTTGGAAGAAAAGCTATGACCAACCTAAGCAGTACATTAGAAAGCAGAGACATTACTTTGCTGACAAAGGTCCATCTAGTCAAAGCTTTGGTTTTTCCAGTAGTCATGTATGGATATGAGATTTGGACTATAAAGAAAGCTGAGTACTGAAGAATTGATGCTTTTGAACTGTGGTGTTGGAGAAGACTCTTGAGAGTCCCTTGGACTGCAAGGAGATCCAACCAGTCCATCCTAAAGGAAATCAGTCCTGAATATTCATTGGAAGGACTGATGCTGAAGCTCCAATACTTTGGCCACCTGATGTGAAGAGCTGACTCACTGGAAAAGACCATGATGCTGGGAAAGATTGAAGGCAGAAGTAAAAGGGGACGACAAAGGATGAAATGGTTGGATGTCATCACCGACTTGATAAACATGAGTTTGAGCAAGCTCTAGGAGATAGTGAAGGACAGGGAAGCCTGGTGTGCTGCAGTCTATGGGGTTGCAAAGAGTCAGACATGACTGAGCAACTGAACTGAACTTCAGGAAAAAGATGGAGATGGATGCTTTTGCCTGGACCCTCTGCACTGAGCCCTGGGGGGATAGCCACAGCCAGTGCTCCTGTGCCTATTAATGACTGCCTCTTCATTTACTATGGCCTGTGGGACTCATAAATGCAAGCTCTGTTGGCTTTCAGACCCTGGTGACTTGGGGGCCCATCTCTCAGGTGGCAGCCCTAATAGTTGGGGCTCTAGATAAATGGCCCAAAACTTTTGCTCCTCAAGGTAAAGTTGGGAGTGGGGTTCCCTCCCCATTTATGGCCCTATGGCAGAGGTGGGGTTTTTGTTGAGAGTGTGTCTCAAAGACTTCCCTGTTTTGATATGTGTTTTTTTTTTCCCAGTTGCCTGATGTACAGAAGTCACTGAGCGCGTTTCTGAATTTCTCTGAGGGAACTGTTGTGTGCAGCTGTATAGTCAACGTGCCCAAGGGAGGAAGAATTCAGGAGTCCCTTATGTCACCTTGTCGGTGGCATCATCCAGATTTTCACTTTTGACACAGTTAAGGGCTCATTCTTCAACTGACCATCCATTAGTCAGATTGGAAAGGTGTAAACTATTTTCCAGACTCCCTTGCAACTTAAGATTTCTTATCTGATTAGACTCTGTTATATGAACCAGTTTAATATTTGGAAGGCTTAAGAGAGGCAGTGTTAAAAAGCAGTGTTTATATGTCTATTCTCTTTCTTCCTTCATGTTAAGAGAGGGTTTCCATGACAACATCTCATATCCAAGCTTACAACACCTTGACAGAGACAAAAAGGAATACAGAGCCTGTAAATTGGACTGGCAGTTTGTTAATTCCATCAGATACAGATTAAGAAAAAGGGGGAAGGGAAGGAGGACAATAGGAAGGAAGGAAGGAAGGAAGGGAGGGAAGGAAAGAGGGAGAGATGAGGAAAGAAGATGGGGCAGAGAGACAAAACACAGGATGGAGAGGAAAAGGGAGGGTGCTTTGAAGAAAATGACAAAATCAAGATTGACAAAGTCAAAACGACAAAGTCAAGATTTTAAATTCTTTGCTTTAAGATATTACCATGTACCAGAAGCCTGTGCCTGCTCTACAATGTTCTCTATTAATGTGATACAGCTAAAAATCAAAGGCACAGTCTGATCACACAGGCTATCAAATTAAAATATAGATCAAAGTACAGTATCATCAACTGTCCTATACAATTTAGTGTAATTTTCCAGAAAAGTTTTTCCCAGTTTCAATGAATATACCTAGGCAGATTCAAAGGAATCTGAACTCTCTACCCTCCAAATATACTGATCTCATGTCAGCAGAAGCAGCCTCTCCTTCCTGTTTTATAAGGTTATTCTACTTTGTTTGGAGATTCCTTGAGTTCTTACACAAAGTAGTTACCTCATAAGCAAAAAACTCACTATCCTCATGACATGCTATAAACAGTCTCCTGAATTAGAATAATTGAACTCTGCATACCCAGAGGCCACAACAACCAAAAAAAACCCAACATGGGGTGAGATAGCTTTACAGCAAAATTTTAAGATTTTGCCAATGTATTTGGCTTGACCATGTAAAAAAAAATGTGCAAGAATAGATTCCTGAGGTCCTAAATAGGAAGAGAGCTTCAATTTTTCAGGTTAGGTCTAATCTATCAATGTGTGTACATTTTCCAGAGATTTGTAATTCAGTGTGCTAACGAAAGCATCTGGGAGTGCTTCTGTCTAAGACTAGCTTACAAGAAATGATATAAACATTCCAGAAAATTCTTATTATGATGGAAAAAAGAATCCAAAGATTTAGGAAGATAAGAATGATGGAGTAGATTTTTTATCTATAGCTTACTTATCCAAACTAAAATTACATCTGTAGGAGAACCCAAAGAGCATACTCTTCACCAAAGCACTGAGAAATGCACAAGTCAGAGAGGCACCAGCTTATTATAAAGCACTACAGAGACTGTCCCTTACAGGCCAGCATTAATGTGGGACATGTCACCATTTAAATGGTCTGACTTATTTCATGAGTTGATGTATCTGCAAAAGAGAACTGTGGTGGCTAATGTCATGGGTCAGTTTTGATAGGACAGAGTGCTCAGTTATTCACTTAAAGATTATTCCTGAATACCTTGTGAGGGTATTTAATAGATGAAGTTAACATTTATAATCAGTTGACTTTAAGGAGATTAACCCCGATAATCTGGGTGACCCTCGAAAGCTTTAAGAGCAAAACTGGAGGGGATGACATCACCAATACAGTGACATAGGTTGTTCCAGACTTTGTTCTCCCTCACAAGAAGAACCGTTCAAGAGCAAGATAACACTGAAAGAATCCTACAACATGGGGTTAAGGCTGAAACATCCCTCTGAACCATAAAACCCAAAACATACTGCATTAGAAGGTTAAGAGAAGTGGAAATATGTTGACTGATCACCTCTCCCCTAGGTCAGCTCAGCACCTTGCAGAGAAGTCTCCCTTGAGCTTCTGGTTCCTCCAGTGGGAAAAGATATCAGCCCACTCCAGCACTGTGGAAGCCCCTATTCTGATCTTTCACCACTGGGATTGCAGGGGCATCTGTGGGACCCAGGCTATGGGAATTTCACTGGAATGGAGAAGGGGGCTTGCAACATACCAGCACATGGAGCTTGAAAGACAGAGTTCATACTTCCAGCACCCAGCAGATACCAGTCAGGGGCTTTGCTCATCCACATATCCAATTTAGTGGCATACACTGACCAGAGAATCCAGCAGGGTGCAGATCTTCCTGATGTAGATTCTCAAATAAGGAACTATGCTGGCCCTAAAGGTTGATTTGCCCACACCCAGGCAAGGAGCTTCCCAGGTGGCACTAGTGGTAAAGAACCCTCTTGCCAATACAGGAGACCTAAGAGACATGGGTTCGATCCCTGGGTCAGGAAGATCCCCTGGAGAAGGGCATGGCAACCCATTCCAGTATTCCTGTCTGGAGAATCCCCATGGTCAGAGGAGCCTGGCAGGCTACAGTCTATAGGGTCACAAAGAGTCAGACACGACTGAAGCAACTTAGCAGGCAAGGAGCTTGATCACACCTCCACCTGCTATGGGAAATGTCTTTTGGCCAATTCTGACTAGATGGGCTGCCAGGAGCATTTGGAAGCTGTGTAGCCCAGCAACTCTCACACCAAGAGGAAGGCAGGGAGAGCTGACTTTTTCCAGAGCAAAGCCAACACTGGGCACAGGTAGAGGAAGCAATTCACAGCCAAGGCTAAGGGTGGTATTCAGCTCCTCCCAACTGGAGAACCTGTTTGGGAAACTGAGAGTTGCCTGGAGTGGATTCTCCTCTACCCACCCAGGCAAGGGAGCTGAGATAGCCCCCGTGACTGTGGCTCCTGACCCCACCTGACCAGAATGGCTGGGAAGAACCTGAAAGCTGTGCAGCCAGGGGTACTCAAGCCTACACAAGGGAATGCAGAGCCAATGGTTTACAGAGCAAAGCCAGTGGTTCTCTTTGGCCAGGGAGCTTGGAGCATAGATCAAGTTAGTGGCAAGTTAAGACAATAAACAGAGTTTTACCAGCCTTAGAGCCGCTTCTCCCACTGCATTCATACAAGGAAACAGGTCCATAGCCCATTCATTCCTGAATAAAGCCTCATCCCACATGACCAGGGAACTGAACCAGAGCATAAGAGAAGCTGTATAGCCCATTCAACGATGCTGCTTACAGTAGAACTTGAACAGAGAGCACAGCCCATGACTTCCCTCATCTGCAGATCAAAACTGGTGATCTCATGCCACCAGGGAGTTCAGTGCACGCTGTTGCCTATTTCAGGTTCCCAAACAGTGAGCTGTACAGGCCCTGGATTTCATCTTGCTGCCCCGCCATGGCTGGGAAGCTAATTCATAGCCCCATCTACTACTAAATACAGTACCCCATCTCAGTCACCTCGTGAGCCTGAGCAGAGAATCCAGACAACTGTGGAGTCCATCCTATATATAGCCTCACTTAGGTAGGGGACCAAGAAAGCAGTCCTATCCAACTGTTCTCAGCCAGTGGCACAGCCCAATCTTGGAATTTAAATATCTGCCACACTCCCAAAACAGACAATAATAGCAGGTCCCTCTTGTTAAAAGGCATCACCATCAGACATGCCCAGAATCCCAAACTGAGTTGACTGGTGAAGATCTGTCTCTGTCAGAGCAAACCTGTAAAGTCTGGAAGAGGAACACAGTTACACAAATACAGAGATGCCAACATAAGGAAGAGTCACGAAAAGGCAGATAAATAGGACACCAAAAGAAATTAAAGAACTCTAATAAATGACCAAAGGATGATATCTGTAAGTTGTTAAACAATTCATTTATCATTGCAACAAAAAGAAGACCTAGGAATAAACCTGTCTAAAGAGGCAAAAGACTTGTACACAAAAAAACTATAAGACACTGATGAAAGAATTTAAAGACGAAACAAATAGATGTAGAGATATACCATGTTCTTGGATTGGAAGAATCAATATTCCGAAAATGACTATGCTACCCAAAGAAATCTACAGATTCAAGGCAATTCCTATCGATGGCATTTTTCATGGAATTAGAACAAAAAATTTTACACTTTGAATGGAAACATAAAAAACCCCAAATAGCCAAAGCAATCTTGAGAAAGAAAAACAGAGGTGGAGGAACAAGCCTCCCTGACCTGAGACCATACAAAAAACTAGAGTGATCACGAGAGTATGGTACTGGCACAAAAACAGAAACATAAATCAATGGAATAGGTTAGAAAGACTAGATTAAACCCAGACACCTATGGTCACCCAATCTATGACAAAGGAGGCAAGAATATACAGTGGAGAAAAAACGGTCTCTTCAATAAGTGGTGCTGGGAAAACAACAGCTACTTGTAAAAGAATGAAATTAGAACACTCTCTAACAACATACACAAAAACAAGCTCAAAATGTATTAAAGACCTAATGTAAGAACACTATAAAACTCCTGAAGGAAAACACAGGCAGAACATTCTTTGACATAAATCTGAGGAAGATTTTTTTTTGACCCACCTCCTTGAGTAACAAAAATAAAAACAAAAATAAACAAATGGGATCTAATTAAGGTTAAAAGCTTTGCACAACAAAGAAAACCATAAACACAATGAAAAGACAACCCTCAGAAAGGGAGAAGTTATTTGCAAATGAAGCAACTGACAAAGGATTAAGCTCTAAAATACACAAGCATGCCTGAGAAACCTGTATCCGAGTCAACAAGCAATAGTTAGAACCTTGTAGGGAACAACTCACTGGTTCAGGATTGAGAAACGAACACAACAAAGCTGTTTATTGTCACCCTGCTTATTTAACTTATATGCAGAGCACATCAGGCAAAATGCCAGGCTGGATGATTTACAAGCTGGAATCAAGATTGCCAGGAGAAGGATCAACAGCCTCAGATATGTGGATGATACCTCTCTAATGGCAGAAAGCGAAGAGGAACTAAGAGCCTCTTGATTAGGGTGAAGGAGGAGAGTGAAAAAGATGGCTTAAAACTCAATATTAAAAAAAACTAAGATCATGTCATCCAGTCCCATCACTTCATGGCAAATAAACGGGAAAAAGGTGGAAGCAGTGACAGATTTCCTCTTCTTGCGCTCTAAAATCACTGTGAATGGTGACTGCAACCATGAAATTAGAAGGCAACAGCTTCTTGGCAGGAAAGCTATGACAAACCTAGACAATGGATTAAAAAGCAAAGACAAAGGTCCATATAGTCAAGGCTATGGTCTTTCCAGCAGTCATGTATGGATGTGAGAGCTGGACCTTAGAGAAGGCAGAGTGCCAAAGAATTGATGTTTTTGAACTGTAGTGCTGGAGAAGACTCTTGCGAGTCCCTTGGACAGCAAGGGGATCAAACCAGTCAATCCTAAAGAAAATCAGTCCTAAATATTCATTGGAAGGACTGATGCTGAATCTGAAGTTCCAATACTTTGGCCACATAATGCAAGGAGTTGACTCATTGGAAAAGGCCCTGATGCTGAGAAAGATTAAAAGCAGGAGAAGAGGGCAACAGAGGATGAGATGGTTGGATGGCATCACCAATTCAATGGACATGAACTTGGGCAGACTCCAGGAGATCGTGAGGGTCAGGGAAGCCTGGCATGCTGCAGTCCACGGGGTCTCAAAGAGACTTGGCGACTGAACAACAACAACAACCAATTACTAGTAAGGAGATTGAATTAGTGATAAAAAAAAAAAAAAGAAAAGCACAGGCTTCACTGATAAATTTTACCAAACTCTGAAAGAGGAATTAACATCAATCCTTCTCAAACTCTTCCAAAAACATCTAAGAGGAGGGAATGCTTCCACACCCATTTTACAAGGTCAGCACTGGTACCTCATACCAAAACCGAAAAGGACAGAACTGGAAAATAAAACTCCAGGCCAATATTCCTGATATAGATGCAAAATCCTCAACAAAATACTAGCAAGCCAAATTTAGCAGCACACTGAAAGAATCATTAATCATGATCAAATGGGATTTATCCCTGAAATGCAAAGATACACAATATGCAATATACAAAAAATCAATATGACACATCATATGAATAAAATAAAATAATCATATAATCATCTCAACAGATGCAGAAAAAGCATTTGACAGAATTCAGCATTCATTCATTATTTAAAAACTTAACAAATTAGGCATATATTCGGAAAATATCTTAATGTAATAAAGCCCATAAAAGACATACCAAGGCCACAGCTAACATCATACTCAATGGTGAAAAGTTGACAGTTTTTCCTTTAAGATGAGAAATAAGACAACAAGGGTTTCCACTCTCATCACTTCTATCATGGTACTAGAAGTTCTAGCTGGAGCAATTAGATCCCCTCCAAAAAAGAAAACAAAGAAGAAAAGATATCGGAATTGAAAAGGAAGAGGTTAAAATTATCTCTATTTGTAGATGCCATAATTTTATATATCAAAAAGTCTAAAAACTCAACCAAAAAACTGTTAGATCTGATCAATGAATTCACTAAAATTGTAGATAAAATTAACATACAAAAACAAACAGTGTTTGTATATACTAACAACAAATTTTCTGAAATTGTTACAAAAATATAAAAAAATAAAATATTTAGGAATAAATTTAACCAAGGAGGTGAAAGATCTCTACTTTGAGAACACAAGGCATTCATGAAAGAAACTGAGGATGACACCCAACAAATGAAAAGTTATCCTCTAGTCAAAAACTGGAAGAATTAATGTTGTTAAAGCATCAGTACTATCAAAATCTTTCTCTATCAAGATTCCAATGGCATTTTTTATAAAAGTAGGAAAACCACTTCTTAAAATTTATATGAAACCACAAAGTGAAGTGAAAGTTGCCCAGTCACGTCCAACTCTTTGCTTCCCCATGGACTATACAGTCCATGAAATTCCCCAGGCAGGAATATTTGAGTGGGTAGCCATTCCCTTCTCCAGGGGATCTTCCCAACCCATGGATCAAACTCCGGTCTCCCACGTTGCTGGTGGATTCTTTACCAGCTGAGCCACAAGGGAGGCCCCATAAAACCACAAAAGACCTTGAATTACCAAAGAAATCCTGGAAGAGCAAAGCCAGAGGCATCACACTTCCTGATTTTAAGCTATACTATAAAACTACAGTCATCAAGCCCAGAAATAAACCAATGCACCTATGGGCACCTTATTTTTGACAAAGGAGGCAAGAACATACAATGGGGAAAAGACAGCCTCTTCAATAAGTATGCTGGGAAAACCGGATAGCTACCTGTAAAAGAATGAAATTAGAACATTTCCTAACACCATCAGTTCAGTTCAGTTGCTCAGTCATATCCGACTCTTTGCGACCCCATGAACTGCAGCATGCCAGGTCTCCCTGTCCATCAACAACTCCCAGAGTCCACCCAAACCCATGTCCATTGAGTCGGTGATGCCATTCAACCATCTCATCTTCTGTCGTCCCCTTCTTTTCCTGCCCTCAATCTTTCCCAGCATCAGGGTCTTTTCAAATGAGTCAGCTCTTCGCATCAGGTGGTCAAAGTATTGAAGTTTCAGCTTCAACATCAGGCCTTCCAATGAACACCCAGGACTGATCTCCTTTAGGATGGACTGGTTGGCTCTCCTTGCAGTCCAAGGGACTCTCAAGAGTCTTCTCCAACGCCACAGTTCAAAAGCATCTATTCTTTGGCACTCAGCTTTCTTTACAGTCCAACTCTCACATCCATACATGGCCACTGGAAAAACCATAGCCTTGATTAGATGGACCTTTGTTGACAAAGTAATGTCTCTGCTTTTTAATATGCTGTCTAGGTTGGTCATAACTTTCCTTCCAAGGAGTAAGCGTCTTTTAATTTCATGGCTGCAATAACACCATACACAAAGGTAAACTCAAAATGGATTAAAGACCTAAATATAAGACCAGAAACTATAAAACTCTTAGAAGAAAACATAGGCAGAACACTAGATGACATAAATCAAAGCAAGATCCTCTATGACCCACCTCCTAGAGTAACGGAAATAAAAACAAAAGTAAATGAGTGGGACCTGATTAAACTTAAAAGCTTCTGCACAGCAAAGGAAACTATAAGCAAGGTGAGAAGACAACCCTCAGATGGGAGAAAATAATAGCAAATGAAACAAATGACATAGGATTAATTTCCAAAATATACTAGCAGATTATACAACTCAATATCAGAATAACAAACAACCCAATCAAAAAGTGGGAAAAAGACCTAAATAGACTATTCTCCAAAGAAGACATACAGATGGCTAACAAACACATGAAAAGATGCTCAACATCGCTCATTATTAGAGAAATGCAAATCAAAACTACAATGAGATACCACCTCACACCAATTAGAATGGCCTTCATCAAAAAGTCTACAAGCAATAAATGCTGGAGAGGGTGTGGAGAAAAGGGAACCCTCTTGTACTGTTGGTGAGAATGTAAATTTACAGCTACTATGGAAGATGGTATGGATATTCATTAAAAAACCAGGGATAAAACCACCATATGACCCAGCAATCCCACTCCTAGGCATATACCCTGAGGAGACAAAAATTGAAAAAGACACATATACCCCAATGTTCATTGCAGCACTATTTACAATAACTAGAACATGGAAGCAACCTAGATGTCCATTGACAGATGAATGGATAAAGAAGATGTGGTACATATACACAATGGAATATTACTCAGCCATAAAAAGGAACACATTTGAGTCAGTTCTAATGAGGTGGATGAACCTCGAGCCTATTATACAAAGTAAGTCAGAAAGAGAAAGATAAATATCATATACTAACACATATATATAGAATCTAGAAAGATGGTACCAAAGAATTTATTTGCAGGGCAGCAATGGAGAAACAGACATAGAGAACAGACTTATGGACATGGGGAGAGGGGAGGAGAGGGTGAGATGTATGGAGAGAATAACATGGACACTTACTTTACCATATGTAAAATAGATAGCCAATGGGAATTTGTTATATGTCTCAGAGAACTCAAATAGGGCCTCTGCATCAACCTAGAGGGGTGGGATGGGGAGGAAGATGGGAGAGAGGTTCAAGAGGGAGTGGATATATTTATATCTATGGCTGATTCATGTTGAGGTTTGACAGAAAACAATAAAATTCTGTAAAGCAATTATCCTTCAATTAAAAAATAAATAAATTTTAGAAAAAAGTCAACTAGAAAATGATGACAAATGGAAAAAAAAAATTACAGTCATCAAAACAGTAGACCAATGAAACAGCTATGAGAGCCAAAATAAAAACCAAGTAGAGAGGGTTTACAAGGGAGGGAAGAATACTCAATGGAGAAAATACAGTCTCTCCAATAAATGGGTCCTGGGATAAGTGGATATTCACACGCAAAAAAGTAAAACTGGATCCCTATCTTACACCACCCACAACAACTTAAAATGGATTAAACACTTAAATGTCAACCTAAAACCATGAAACTCCTGAAAGAAAACATAGGAATAAAGCTCCCTGATTTGGGTCTTGGTAATGATTTTTTGCATATGGCACCTAAAGCACAAAGAACAAAATCAAATATAAACAAATTGGACTACATCAAATTAAAATGCTTCTTGTGAAACAAAAGAAACAATCAACAAAGTGGAAAGACAACCTACAGAATGAGAAAAAAAGATCTGCAAATCATTATCTGATAAGGGATCTAATACATATATATATATATTTTAAAAACCTCATATAACTCAATAGCAATAATAATAATAATAATAACCCAACTTAAAAACAGGCAAAGGGTCTAATAGACATTTTTCTAAAGAAGACATACAAATGGCCAACAGGTACATGACAAGATGCTCAACACTACCAGTCATTAGGGGAATGCATATTAAAACAACAGTAAGATATCACCACACCTTTTAGAATGGCCATCATCAAAGAGACAAAGGTAATAAATGCTGGCATGAATGTGGAGAAAAGGGAACCCTTGTGTACCATTGGTGGGAATATAAGCTGGCATAGCCACTATGGAAAATAATACGAAAGATTCTCAAAAGTGTTTAAATATGATTACCATATGATTCAGCAATTCCACTCCTGGGTATGTATCCAAAGGAAACAAAAACACTAACTTGAAAATATCTGCACCCAGTGTTCATAGTAGTATTATATTTACAACAGCCAAGACATGACAACTATTTAATTATCCACCAAAGAATGAATGAATAAAGTAGTTGTATAAATACACAATGGAATATTCAAAAGTGAGGAAATTCTACCATTTGGGACAGTGCAGACAGACCTTGAAAGCATTATGCTAAGTATACTAAGTCAGAGAAAGAATACAAATAGTGTATGGATTCACCTATATTCACATATCTATAGAATTCACATATGTATAGAATCTCAGAAACATAAAAAACAAAGCAAACTCAGAGGTCAGACTTAGTGTTACCAGAGGCTGAGGGGTAAGGGAGAAGAGCTGGAGGAAGATGGTCAAAAGGCACAAACTTCCAATTAAAAGATAAATAAGCACTAGGAGTTTAATCTACAACATGATGCCCATAGTTAACACTGTTATATGATATATAGAAAGTTAAGAGTGTGGCTCAGTGGTAAAGAATCTGCCTGCCAGTGCAGGAAATGTGGGTTCAGTCCCTGGGTTAGAAAGATCCCCTGGAGAAGGAAATGGCAACCCACTCCAGTATTCTTGCCTTCCTAGCAAATCCCATGGACAGAGGTGTCTGGCGGGCTACTGTACATGGGGTAACAAAACAGTGAGACATGCCTTAGCAACTAAACAAACAACATGATATACAGAAGGTTGTTAAGAGAGTTATCTTAACAGGTTCTCATCATAGGAAATTTTTTTTCTTTATTCTTTTTTTGTATCTATATGAGATGACAGATGTTAGCCGAAATCAAACCATGATGCTATGAGCCTCAAACTTGTACAGCGGTGTGTGTCAACCAACTCTTAATAAAACTGGGGTGGGGGAGAACAAAACTGAGATGTCCCTGAGTTAGAAGAAATTCCATCCGTGGATTGCGGTTAGCTCCTGCTTGAGAGTGGCCAGCCTGCTGGTCTGCCCTGCAGATCTGACTTCCCAGCCCTCACAATCATGGAAACCAGTTCCTTGATCTCTCTTCCCCACTGGTGCAGGCAGAGACAAATGAGAGCACCAGAATCGGCAGGCATGCCTGCTGTAATAGAAATCAAGTCCAGAATATTAATCAAAATGTTTTAATAATTAGGAATCACTGGCAGTGGCTTAAAATATTTGGGTGGAATACTGTTGCCAAACAGATTTTTTATATGAACAACAAACAAAATCCTATCAAGCTATAGGTCTGACCTGTGTGCACCTAACTTGAATCGCTATCATTATAATCAAGTGTCACTGCCTCTGAGTCACTTCCAGACCTGTTTTATCCAGACTGGCTTATCTAAGACCTTTGAATCAGGAGATAAGGTATCCTTTTGACACCGTCACAAGTATGTAATGTAAAGCTTCTTTACAGCCTCCACAAAGGTGCTGCATCTCCTTACTAGTTACAGTCAACCAGAAAGGAGCTTGGCTCTGGGAGTCTGGACACCAGCATGAGACATGACAGGCTGAAGGCATGGGGTCAGGAGATAAACCAAACTCCAGCCTAAGTGCATATCACAATAGGCTGAGTGAGTCTGCAAATATACTCTAAGGTCATTTTCCTTGTTTCTGAATGCATTGTTGGTACATACATACACTGCAACTAATACAATCCCACTACTGGCTCCCTGACCAATGGAGTGAAGGCTGCTAAAATGAAAAGGGCATATTTGAAACCCCTAAAGTAATCCTTACCCATAAAACACAATACTGAACCCTTGGAAAAATGTCAAAAGTGAGTACCAATGTCAAGTCTTGAGAAGATATAAGAGTGCTGGTCTGGGTTAAGTTATGTCCCCTTCCAACCTCATCCTCAGTACCTCAGAATGTAACCTTATTTGGCAATAGGGCTGTTGCAGATGTAATTAGTTAAATTAAGATAAAATCAGACTGGTGTGGTTTCCAGTATGACTGGTGTCTTTGTATTAGAAGAGGAGAGACACACAGAAGAGAATGCTATGTTAAGACACAGATACTCACAGAGGGATGATCCCATGTGATGATGGAGGCAGAAACTGACATGATGAGCTGCAGGCTAAGGAATGCCAAGGACTGATGGGCATGGCCAGAAGGAAGAGGTAAAAAAAAAAAAAAGATTTTCCTCTGCAGATTTCTGAGGAAGCATGGCCCTACAACAACTTGATTTTGAATGTCTAGCCTCCAAGGCTGTTAGACAATATTTTTTCTGTTGTTTTTAGACACCCAGCTTATGATACTTTGTAACAGCAGCCGTAGGAAAGTACAAGAGACCTGATCCCTTTCCTATCTTCATTTAACTTCCATTTCATCAGTGAAAAAGTTAGATGGGTCTTGAAGAATGCAATGTCTTAGCAGATCAGGGAGTAACCTCAATTATAGCTGACTAATCAGATGGGCCTTGCCTGAAGAAAATCAACAAAGCCTCTAGTAAATAGTATGAAGTTACTGAGAAGGCAGGTGTTTTATTTTTAATATTAAGCCAAGTCTATCAGAATCCATTTTCTTTCACTTGGAAAAGCCAATAGCATTTTTTACAGTCTTAATTAATCTCTCTCTATGTTAATGTTCTAATTCTCCATCATACCTAGGTCCACAGGGATTTTCATCATCGCACATTTCCATCGAACATTACCTGTCTGCTACATTAAAGACTTCATGTCTACCGGACTTGATGAGCATAATACACATACTATCTCAGGAAGAAAAATGCATGCAAGATAATGCACAATAAACCCCAAGAAAATTCAAGGACATGCCAGTTTAGGAAAATTTCTGGATGTCTGTTTCCAGGCATGGTGCAGCTGTAAAGGAATGACAATTGCTACACTTTGTCCTACCAACCACAGAGAAAAGGTTAAACATTCAGTGGGCCTCTTTGATTTTGGATGCAACATAATCATATTTGGATGTGCTGCTCTATCTACCAAGAAACGTGCACAACTTAAAGTAGAACCTAGAGTAGGTGCCCCAGCTGTCCCAGATTGCGTTACAAGAGCTCTATCACCTGAGTCTTCAGATGATCAAACAATGCTTAAATATCCCATGGGCTAGAGTGAGTGAAGTCAGTCGTGTCTGACTCTTTGCGACCCCACGGACTGTAACCTGCCAGGCTCCTCTGTCCATGGTATTCTCCAGGCAAGAACACTGGAGTGGGTTGCCATTTCCTTCTCTGTGGGCCAGTGGAATGCTAAAGGGAGCCTGCCACAAACTCCATATGGGTGTTTCAGAGTTTCAGGCAATAAAACACTCTCTTCAACAACTCTCCTTCTGAGACATAGCTCTGGATTGTTGCAGGTTCTAGTAGAGACTGGAGACGTCTGTCACCATAGGGTCAGTAGCCAGGAACCTGAACTACCCATGTTACACTGAGCATCATCCATGGCTCTAAGCCATCTGGGCATGTGCAGCAGCAGTCCACTATCCAGAGGGAGAGGTATATATGAGACTGGACTTGAGCGGCATCTAATGGTGCAAGAATTCTGCATAAGCAGGTGACTGATATGCATAGCACACTTAAACCCGATGCACTGATTTCTCTCCCTTGACTCACATTTTTGGTCTCATGAGAAAGCTCCCTATGACAAGTTGACTGAAGAATAAAATGGCAACTACTTTACCGACATTCTCTTCAAAGATGTGGCTGATTTGTTCCTTTAGTGTGATTTCTCCCGGCAGAGCTGTCCTGGCATGGAAACTGTTTGTGTTTTAAATACAGCAGAATCCCTGCTCAGAGCTCTAATTTGAGCCATAAAACATACATAGTAACTGACTTGCAATTAATTTCTGCTCTACAGAAAATAGGCTGATTTTATTTATTTCTATAAGCAAAGATGGGAAAATTGAAGTGGTAGCATTGGAATCTGACAGAGTCACAGGCAACTCACAAGGCTGAAGGAGTCAGAGATGTATGGGAGATTACCAAGCTAAACATAAAAGTCCAAAATCAAAATGTGAAGTGAAAATCATTAATAGAGAAAATCATCAAAATAGAGAAGGATGCAGAAGTCTAGGTAAGTGCCACAGATGTTCTAATACATAAGGTCAGCGTGGCAGTTGTACTTGTCTTAAGGGTACAATAAAGGGAGCTTCCAAAAAGTGAAACAGAGCTGACTATGGGGAGGGAGTGGGTGTGTGGAAAAAACCTAGCAGGGAGATTTTTCAGAAGAGACTAAGCAAACAAATATTTGAAACTTGAGTTAGAGTGGATGTTATGTGTTATCTAGTAAAGAGAATATACACATAAGTATTTAAGCCTTCACAAAAGAATCGAGCTTTTAAACATTTTAAAAAACTAGAAATTCTTATGTGAAATTCCAACATTTAAAATGCATGAAAGCAAAGACACTCTGATTGAATGGGAGACATGTGGAAGCTGACTGCTTCCCTGTCTTGGTCTCCTTCCTACCGTTAAGCTGCCACTGGTTTAAAAACCATCAGTGCTTTTTACTGAGAAAAAAAATCACGGCTGCATTTTTTAAAAAATAGCATTGAATTAAAATGGAAGACAACCCAAGCTTTCCCCAAAAATGTATCTGAAAATTGTAAAAATGGTAGTTATAAATTATCCTCCTATATATTTGACAATTTTTACATGTATAAGTCTCTTATTTTTTCTGCAGTCTCAAAAAAGTCTCAGTGTGATTCAAGAAGCACAGAGTAATGTAAATGCTTGAAATAAGGATAAAATATTTGTTTACCAATTGTGGATGGGCCCCATGGGGATTTAATAGTCTTATCCTACACCTACCTTGAAGGGGGAATTAACATTTCAGTAAAACCTATAATAGTTTCTAAGGCTTTGTGAAATTAAATTTGTTTTGGGGGATTCAATATAGATTTTGTAGGAAAAAGGAGGAGAGGGCTGTATTTGCATGCCACACAAAAATACTCAATATAACTCCCCCCTTAGACTTCTGAGTTCTATCGTCAAAGTTCTAATGCATCTACAGTCATGTTATTTCCCTCCCATTCTTTCAGAACTCAATGTTTCCAGCTCTCTTGACTTTGGATTTCACAACACTTCTATCCTCAGGTCTTGCTATTAATATAATCTTTCTCTTATTTCCTCCCCTAGATACAGAGCCTTATCATTTGCTCAGCAAAGAATGCAATCTCCCTACACTCCATTTTTCTGAGAAGTCAGTAAATAGCTGATCATTCTGTCATTTTTTTCTATCATATTTTTAACTTACTTAGGTTCATGTAACTGGTAGAACAAATCTCCATTGACACCCAGTTATATACTTTTGCCACCTCCTTCATTAATTATATAGTTTCGACCTAGCACTACCTATGGCCTCTTCATGGCATTATTACAGCAAACTTCATAATACTATACAGGCAGAAAAAGCTAGATTAAATCATAGTAACAAAGGAATCCAAAATCTTGGTGACGGGAAAAAAAATCTAAACATATGTCTTGCCCTTTCTACATACCTGTTGTGCCTTCCCACCACACTCCAGAACTTAGTCTGATGAAGCAAACACCATCTCAAACATTCCTGGTCACAACAACAGAAGAAAAAAGAGCTCTGGTGGCAGGGAGGTGGGGGTGCTGGAGGGGGGGTGGTTTGAAAGCAATAATTGAATGCATAGGTTCAGATGTGCTATGTATCTTCTTATACCTTATTACCCATCCACGGAGAGGCCAAAAAGCACATTATTCTGTGTGTGGAGAAGGCGGGAAGCCAGAAATACTTGCAGTCATCACTAATGGTTACCATGCTGTATTAATAACATCTCAACCCACCTCTCATTTTTCTCCCCCACGAATGCAGAGGTGTAATTTCTAAGGTTTTGACACTGCTTGTTCCTTGCCCACTTATTTTATATATTGCAAGGATGTACTGCAAAAACAGCTCTTTCTACTCTACCATCTCCTTTTTCTCTCTGCATCTCCAGTTTCCTTTTTTCTAAGTATTGTCAACAAAATATTTTATCCATGCTATAGAAGAGCTGGAGGATGAAATGTGGAACTTGGCCAAATTCACTCTAAAATGTTGTCTGAAAGCTTTCTTGCATGAGAATCGTCAGAAAATAATCTGACGATTCTCAGTCTCTTCAATTACCCCAAGGAACGACAAAAGTGAGCCAAAGATTTGTAGTGGATATAAACCAAAATGGATTTTTGTCACTTGTATCATTTAGTCTAAAAGTGAGGGGGGGGGTGTGCATGTGCACGTGCTTGGTCACTCAGTCATGTTTGACTCTCTGCAGCCCCAGGGACTGTAGCCCACCAGGCTCCTCTGCTCATGGAATTCTCCAGGCAAGAATACCGGAGTGGCTATTAATGCTTTGGCCCAGATTCATTTGTCAAAATATATAGTTTGAATCTCAAATCCTGAACAAATGAAATGCAATAAAGGTAAAGAATACTGCAGTTACAAATATAGAGGAAGATCATTAAGAAAAGGGACTAAGTGAAAGTGAAGGTGGCTCAGTCGTGTCCGACCCTTTGTGACTCCATGGACTATACAGTCCATGGAGTTCTCCAGGACAGAATACTTGAGTGGGTAGCCTTTCCTTTCTCCAGGGGATCTTCCCAACCTAGGGATTGAACCCAGGTCTCCTGCATTACCAGCTGAGCCACAAGGGAAGTCCGAGGGCAGTGGCTAAAGAGGGCATTATCTGTGGTGATGGTATCAGTGATTCAAAGTGGAGGACAGAGTTAGGAAGGAGGAACTGAACCAAATACACCTTCACAGAATTGTGTGTATGTTCTTATCTCCAAGTAGAGTCTTCCTTAAAATTATTAAGAAAATAAAAGTAACCTAGAGTGAAAAAAAAAAGAAAGAATGCTAGAGTGGGTAGCCATTTCCTACTACTGGGGACCTTCCTGAACCAGGGAACAAACCTGCGTCCTTTGCATCTCCTGCATTGGCAGGTGGGTTCTTTACCACTAACACCACCTAGGAAGCCCATAAGTGAGGAGACAGCAGTAATTCACCATTGGCTTACAATCGATTTGTAAAAATTTCTCCTTTCTATTTAGATTGGAGTTGATTGGTGGCTGGTATTATAAATTATTTTTTCATCAGACCATCCAATACTGATTTGCACATAGTAGGCAGTTACAAACTGTCAGTTACATTGTACAATATGACACAAATTGCTTCTAGGAATGTTTAAATAGGCCAGTAGGAGGATTTTTTTTTTTCTGCAAAGACGCTTTCTTGATTAGAATTAATGTTAATACTCTATATAATCTCCTTTCACAACAGCTTTATAAGTATGCATTATTTTGCCAAATTTCAAAGTGGAAGAAAATGTTCTCAGAAAGATTAAATTACTTTCTCAGTTGTAAGTGATGATTTGGTCATCAGGAAATCTGCAACAGGAATTCATGCTTTCTGAACATAAATCCAGGATTGCTTCCATTAATAATCTGTTATAACTCTTGAAGCCAGATGTATCAATTAGGATTGGGTTTGGCTGCATATACCAACAATGGAACAAGACAGAAGTTCTCTTTTCCTGTTGCCTCTAATGTGGAGGTGGGCAGATTTGAGCCACTGTAGTGACCCTATGGAATGATTCAGGACCCCCACTGCTGTCTTTATTCCTCACCATGGCTTCCACCCTCAGCAACAGTTTATGCTTCAAGAGCACAATTGGTTTCCTGGGGTTTCCAGCCACCACCTCCCTATTGACGGTTATATAGAGAAGTACTAAAAATGAGCATTTCCCAACCAAGTCAGCTCTTCTTAAGCCGTGTACTTTGAAGTCCTCACAACACTTCCATCTCCGTGTCACTGGGCAAAATTTAGCATGTGACCAATCTCACTCTAAGGGTGGCTCGAAATCTGTGGAATCTAGTTCTGAGAGATATGAACTTGGTAAAACTCACTGACCTGTCACCAAAGAGAAGGGGAAGAATGAACACAACATAGGATAATGGCTGACTCTGCAACAGTTCGGTACCTATTTTAATCTGAATATTCTCTCCATCTTCAGTTCAGTTGCTGAGTCACGTTCAACTCTTTGCAACCCCATGAATTGCAGCATGCCAGGACTGTCTATCCATCACCAACTCCTGGGGTTTACCCAAATTCATGTCCATTGAGTCGGTGATGTCATATAATAATTTTATCCTCTGTCATCCCCTTCTCCTCCTGCCTTCAATCTTTCCCAACATCAGGGTCTTTTCAAATGAGTCAGCTCTTCACTTCAGGTGGCCAAAATATTGGAGTTTCAGGTTCAACATCAGTTCTTCTAATGAACACCCAGGACTGATCTCCTTGCAGTCCAAGGGACTCTCAAGAGTCTTCTCCAACACCACAGTTCAAAACCATCAATTCTTAGGTGCTCAGCTTTCTTTACAGTCCAACTCTCACATCCATACAAGACTACTGGAAAAACCATAGCCTTGACTAGATGAATTTTTGTTGGCAAAGTAATGTCTCTGCTTTTCAATATGCTGTCTAGGTTGGTCATAACTTTCCTTCCAAGGAGTAAGCATCTTTTAATTTCATGGCTGCAATCACCATTTGCAGTGATTTTGGAGCCCAGAAAAATAAAGTCAGCCACTGTTTTCACTGTTTCCCCATCTATTTTTCATGAAGTGATGGGACCGGATGCCATGATTATAGTTTTCTGAATGTTGAGCTTTAAGCCAACTTTTTCACTCTCCTCTTGCATCAAGAGGTTCTTTAATTCTTCTTCACTTTCTTCCATAAGGGTGGTGTCATCTGCATATCTGAGGTTATTGATATTTCTCCAGGCAACCTTGATTCCAGCTTGTGCTTCTTCCAGCTCAGCGTTTCTCATGATGTACTTTGCATAAAAGGTAAATAAGTAGGGTGACAATATACAGCCTTGATGTACTCCTTTTCCTATTTGAAACCAGTCTGTTGTTCCATGCCCAGTTCTAACTGTTGCTTCCTAACCTGCATACAGGTTTCTTAAGAGGCAGGTCAGGTGGTCTGGTAGTCCCATCTCTTTCAGAATGTTCCACAGTTTATTGTGATCCAAACAGTCAAAGGCTTTGGCATAGTCAATAAAGTAGAAATAGATGTTTTTCTGGAACTCTCTTGCCTTTTCGTTGATCCAGGGAATGTTGGCAATTTGATCTCTGGTTCCTCAGCATTTTCTAAAACCAGCTTGAACATCTGGAAGTTCACGGTTCATGTATTGCTGAAGCCTGCCTTAGAGAATTTTAAGCATTACTTTGGTAGCGTGTGAGATGAGTGGAATTGTGCAGTAGTTTGAGCATTCTTTGGCATTTCCTTTCTTTGGGATTGGAATGAAAACTGACCTTTTCCAGTCCTGTGGCCACTGCTGAGTTTTCCATATTTGCTGGCGTATTGAGTGCAGCACTTTCACAGCATCATCTTTTAGGATTTGAAATAGCTCAACTGCAATTCCATTACCTCCACTAGCTTTGTTTGTAGTGATGCTTCCTAAGGCCCACTTGACTTCACATTCCAGGATGTCTGGCTCTAGGTGAGTGATCACACCATCATGAATATCTGGGTCATGAAGATCTTTTTTGTATAGTTCTTCTGTGTATTCTTGCCACCTCTTCTTAATATCTTCTGCTTCTGTTAGGTCCCTACTACTTCTGTCCTTTACTGAGCCCATCTTTGCATAAAATGTTCCCTTGGTATCTCTAATTTTCTTGAAGACATCTCTATTCTTTCCCATTCTATTGTTTTCCTCTATTTCTTTGCATTGATCACTGAGGAAGGCTTTCTTATCTCTCCTTGCTATTCTTTGGAACTCTGCATTCAAATGGGTATTTCTTTCCTTTTCTCCTTTGGTTTTCACTTCTCTTCTTTTCACAGCTATTTGTAAGGCCTCCTCAGACAGCCACTTTGCTTTTTTGCATTTCTTTTTCTTGGGGATGGTCTTGATCCCTGTCTCCTGTACAATGTCACAAACCTCTGCCCATAGTTCATCAGGCACTCTATCAGATCTAGTGCCTTAAATCTATTTCTCACTTCCACTGTAATCGTAATGGATTTGTTTTAGGTCATACATGAATGGTCTAGTGGTTTTCCCCACTTTCTTCAATTTAAGTCTGAATTTGGCAATAAGGAGTTCACGATCTGAGCCACAGTCAGCTCCTGGTCTTGTTTTTGTTGACTGTATAGAGCTTCTCCATCTTTGGCTGCAAAGAATATAATCAATCTGATTTCAGTGTTGACCATCTGGTGATGTCCATGTGTAGAGTCTTCTCTTGTGTTGTTGGAAGAGGGTGTTTGCTATGACCCATGCGTTCTCTTGGCAAAACTCTGTTAGCCTTTGCCCTGCTTCATTCTGTATTCCAAGGCCAAATTTGCCTGTTATTCCAGGTGTTTTTTGACTTCCTACTTTTACATTCCAATTCCCTATAATGAAAAGGACATCTTTTTTAGGTGTTAGTTCTACAAGGTCTTGTAGGTCTTCATAGAACCGTTCAACCTCACCTTATTCAGCATTACTGGTTGGGGCATAGACTTGGATTATCGTGATATTGAATGGTTTGCCTTGGAAACAAACAGAGATCATTCTGTCATTTTTGAGATTGCATCCAAGTACTGCATTTCAAACTCTTTTATTGACTATGATAGCTACTCCAATTTTTCTAGGTATTCATGCCCACAGTGGTAGATATAATGTCATCTGAGTTAAATTCACCCATTCCAGTCCATCTTAGTTCACTGATTCCTAGAATGTCAATGTTTACTCTTGCCATCTCCTGTTTGACCACTTCCAGTTTGCCTTGATTCATGGACCTAACATTTCAGGTTCCTATGCAATATTGTTCTTTACAGCATCAGACCTGCTTCTATCACCAGTCACATCCACAACTGGATGTTGTTTTTGCTTTGGCTCCATCCCTTCATTCTTTCTGGAGTTATTTCTCCATTGATCTCCAGTAGCATATTGGGCACCTACCAACCTGGGGAGTTCATCTTTCAGTGTTCTATTTTTTTGCCTTTTCATACTGTTCATGGGGTTCTCAAGGCAAGAATACTGAAGTGGTTTGCCATTCCTTTTTCCAGTGGACCACATTTTGTCAGACCTATCCACCGTGACCAGTCCGTCTTGTGTGGCCCCATACAGCATGGCTTAGTTTCATTGATTTAGACAAGCTGTGGTCCATGTGATCTCCATCCTCAACCTCCAGTAAATAATGATTAACCCAGAAAATTACTATGAAATTATAGTACTGTATTTTATCAATTGTCAGGTATACTCTTTCACCACCACCTTTTCACATGATGTATCTTATTGTCTGTAGAATCAATAAAATCAGTGAGGAGAAACTTATCATTACTTGTCCTCTGACCTAACAGCCAGATTCTGTTTGCCTAAGTTTTCCATAGATAATGCATAGATGTCACCTTCTTGTTGTTGTGTTAGTAGCTCAGTCGTGTCTGACTCCTCGTGACCCCATGGACTGTAGCCTGCCAGGATCGTCTGTCCATACTGGAGTGGGTAGCCGTTACCTTCTCCAGGGGATCTTCCTGACTCAGGGATCGAACCTGGGTCTCCTGCACTGCAGGCAGATTCTTTATCATCTGAACCACCAGGGAAGCCCAGATGTTGACTACATGGAGACTAACATTAATAAGAGCTCCAGAACCCGAGCCTCTCCTGACTGAGGAAGGACAAAGCTCCATGTCCTGCCACACTTGGATAAATTTAATAATCATTTATTAACTTATTATTCTTTCATTTACTCGATAATTCAAAAATATTTCTTGAGTACCTAAAAACAAGTATTGTACTGGGCCCTAAGGACAGGCCAGATACCATGTCTTTGCTTTCATGGGTTTGGCACTCTTCTGGAGACCATGTGACAGGGAAAACAAATTATATAAAAATATATATACCAGAAGTGCTAAGTGCAAAGAAAAATAAAACAGGGTATGTGATAAGGGGTGTGCTTGTGGGGAGCAGGGTCATCTTAGAATTTATAGTCAAAGTCTGGTAGGTGATACCTGAGAGGATCCTTAATTGAAGCAGAGTGCCGACGTGCATGCCCAGAGGAAGGACACTCCAGGCAGCAAGGGATTTAGGATTAAGCTTCTCTCTCAGACCCAATATTTGATCCAGTGACAAAAAAAGAAAAGAGCTATCAAACCATGAAAATACATGGAAGAAACTTACATGCATATAGCTAAGTGAAAGAAGCCAGTCTGAAAAGGTTCTCCACTGTGTGGTTTCAATATATCACAGGGTTGAGAAGGTAAAGCTGTAGCAACAATAAAGAATCAATGGATAGGTACTAGAGATCTGTTAGAAAGGAAGGATGAATGAGTGGAAAGCAGGGGATTTTTAGGGCAGTGAGCCTATTTTCTATGATGCGGATAATGAACACACCGCATTAGGCATTTGTCAAGACCCACAGAATGTACAACAGAGTGAACCTTAATGTGAACTATGGGCTTTAGGTAATTATAATATATTGATATTGGATCAATTGGAACACATGTACCACACTAACGCAAGTTGTTAGTAACAGGAATGTGTATGTGTGTAAGAGAGAGGGGTAGAGAGGAGGGTTGGGGAAAGGGAGTATATAGGGAATCCATTCTTTCGGCATAGTTTTTCTGTAAATTCAGAATTCTCTAGAAAGCCTTTTAAAAAATAGCTAGGGGGAGAAATACGCATAAAAGGATAAGAAGAATTTGTGGTTACTTTTGCAATCTACCACAGCATCAAAGACCATCTGCCAAACCTCCGGATTCATCTCCTAATTCATCTCGCCAACCCTGTGGTCAAATGGCCTAGCAACTCCCAACCCAGGCCCTGAATACAACTGCGTTTCTACACTCTGGTACATTTCCTGATGTTCTTCCCTTAGCTCAAGGGCTCCAAACTCCCCTTCTCTGTGTGTTAAAGTTCTTTTCATTTCTTAACCAGATTCTCTTATTTTCTCCATAAATCTTGTTTGTATCCTTTAGTCAAAAAGAATCCCCCTCCTTTTGTTTTCCAACAACATCCTGCAAGTGCCTTATTATTGATCCTGGTTGGCCTTATGTTATGCTGTTATTATATGTTTTTTAATTGAGGGCCAGTTCTTTATCTTAATTTTCTTTGATTCAATTATAACACTAAGCACAGTGCAAGGCATGTAAGTGGGACCAGTGACTGTTAATTGGAAACAGTAATTAAAAAGGAATTAAATTCTCTTCTGAGAAGTGATAATTTAGTCACAAAAGTCTTGTTTTCTTGGTTTTCCAAAGTAGTGTGGATTTCCTGGCCCTCTTTCACTGCTAATGACCCAAATGCCATTTTACTTGTAAAATACAGAGAATGATATGGAGTGACAGTGTATGTATATGTTATTAAATTACACAAACGATAATAATAGCAAGTGATTTCATGTACAGTATGTAGTGGAAAGGGAAATCGGATCTATTGAATATAAAACATATCACATTTAACTTATGGGCTGTGGTGAAGGAAAATACATATAAATTATTAGCTATTAGAGCTAGTAGATTCCCATTGTAATTGACAATGCTAACACTATAAACACAGACAGAGTTTCATGAGAATGAATTTGGAGTCAATGCTATACCATTTGGGGGTACATTTTTCTTTATTACCTTGACAATTGGAAACAGTGGGGATTTGAGTTGCTGATTTTAATTGATAAGCAGATTGCTTTTTGCCAACTATTGAGCTCTAATGGCCTAAGGTCTGCTCATTTTTTCTACATCATTTCTGTGCAACTGAAATAAAATGATCAATTAGTCTTTTAAGCACAGCATCTGTGTTTCGAGGGCAAGTAAAGAACGGATGTAAAAATTGATTTTGTGGATGAGTCTCAGAGGGGTACTGGCTCTTTCCCTTCAGGAAAGTTCCCATCTTTGAGCAGAAGGCAGCTGCTAGAATTAGGGCACAAATGGCAGATATGTGCAGGTTTAGTGCACAACCTATGGAGTAGTTTTAAACTGGTAACAACTGACGTAAGTGAGAGCTAATCTAATGCCATATTAGCTGAGAAAAACAAGTGACCTAAAGAGAACAATAACTACTCAGTGTTACATACCTAGAAGGGAAAGAAGGCCATGACCCTGACAATACACAGCCTCTCCCGCTGCCACTATGAGGGACAAGTGGGGTAGGGACAAGAACCAAGGAGGGAGAATCTCCATTGATGGGAAACTTTTATCTTCTTCAAATTAGGTAACAGTTTCACATAATCCCATGGGCTTTGTAATATACACTTATTAATACAAATGTTTGTAGTGATGTGCTTAGTGATATGGAAAAGGCAATGGCACCCCACTTCAGTACTCTTTCGCCTGGAAAATCCCTTGGACAGAGGAGCCTGGCAGGCTTCAGTCCATGGGGTCGCTAAGAGTCGGACATGACTGAACAATTTCACATTCATTTTCATGCATTGGAGAAGGAAATGGCAACCCACTCCAGTGTTCTTGCCTGGAGAATCCCAGGGACAGGTGAGCCTGGTGGGCTGCCGTCTATGGAGTTGCACAGAGTCGGACACGACTGAAGTGACTTAGCAGCAGCAGCTTAGTGATAGAAAATGGTGCTCACAAATGTATGTATTCTATTATATCTGTATGCATATCTGTATTATTTAGAAAATGTACGTACATTTGTATATCAGTTCAGTTTAGTCACTTAGTCATGTCCGACTCTTGGTGATCCCACGGACTGCAGCACGTCAGGCTTCCCTGTTCATCACCAACTCCAGGAGCTTACTCAAACTCATCTCCATTGAGTCGGTGATGCCATCCAACTATCTCATCCTCTGCCATCCCCTTCTCCTCCTGCCTTCAATCATTCCCAGCATCAGGGTCTTTTCAAATGAGTCAGTTCTTCCCATCAGGTGGCCAAAGTATTGGAGTTTCAGGTTCAACATCAGTCCTTCTAATGAATATTCAGGACTGATTTCCTTTAGGTGGGACTGATTGGATCTCCTTGCAGTCCAAGGGACTCTCAAGAGTCTTCTCAAACACCACAGTTCAAAATCATCAATTCTTTGGAGTTCAGCTTTCTTTATAGTCCAACTCTCACATCCATACATGACTACTGGATAAACCATAGCTTTGACTAGATGCACCTTTGTTGGCAAAGTAATGTCTCTGATTTTTATCATGCTGTCTAGGTTGGTCATAACTTTTCTTTCAAGGAGCAAACATCTTTTAATTTCATGGCTGCAGTCACCATCTGCAGTGATTTTGGAGCCCAAGAAAATAAAGTCTGTCATTGTTTCCACTGTTTCCCCATCTATTTGCCATGAAGTGATGGGACCAGATGCCATGATCTTAGTTTTCTGAATGTTGAGTTTTAAGCCAACTTTTTCACTCTCCTCTTTCACCTTCATCAAGAGGCTCTTTAGTTCTTCTTCACTTTCTGCCATAAGGGTGGTGTCACTGGATATCTGAGGTTATTGCTATTACTCGGGCAATCATGATTCCAACTTGTGTTTCATCCAGTCCAGCATTTCTTATGATGTACTTTGCATATAAGTTAAATAAGCAGGGTGACAATATATAATTTTGACATACTCCTTTTCCTATTTGGAACCAGTCTGTTTTTCCATGTCCAGTACTAACTGTTGCTTCTTGACCTGCATACAGATTTCTCAGGAAGGAGGTCAGGTGGTCTGGTATTCCCATCTCTTGAAGAATTTTCCACAGTTTGTTGTGATCCACACAGTCAAAGGCTTTGGCATAGTCAATAAAGCAGAAGTAGATGTTTTTCTGTATATACAAATATACATAAATGCATGCATATCCATATATACATAAATGCATGTATATCCATATACATACATAAACGTATGTATATCTGTATATATTCTATTATTTAGAAGATAATATTCACAAATGTATGTATTCTAAAGTGTATACGTAGGACCAAGATAACACCAGGAGAAACAATCTGTAGTACTAAGAAAGAATCTTAAGTTATTGCATATAGCCCAGAATGTAGGGGGAAAAAATGAGCAAGACTATGATATGCATAAATCCAACTGACTTAATATCCTACATAACATGCAAGACATGCCTAGTTCGAAAAGCTCCGCTGATTTACTGACACCCCCAACTTTGATTAAAAGGATACCCTCCTGTTGTTTCATTTTCAGTGATGGAGCCTAGAGTTCATCAGATCCATTCCTCTGCTGTGAACACCAGCCCAAGCAGCCATCTGTATCCTTCCCTGACCCAACACACCCACATATCACACTCCAGCCTCAAGGGAGGAAAGACAAAAATCTTCATTTACCAAAATCGTAATAAAAGTATTTAATTTATTTAGCTGTTTTGACTATTAACTGAGCCAAATGTTATAAAATGCCTTGTACATGGCAATCTCATAAAAACTGCTGTTACTGTTACTACTGCTGCTGCTACTGTCTGGTTCCAAGGCAACACATAATCTAGGCATTAACCGTTATGCATAACGAGTTCGTTGTGATATAATGTAAAGCGCTGAACGTGGAATCACATTCAAGAGAGTTTGGCTTATTTACTCTACCTCCCTAAATCTCCACTTCTCCCTCTGTAAAATGGAGCAGTAACATTTACCTCAGGATTGTTGTAAGGAATTGATGTACAATAATTAGGAAGTGGGTAGTGATGGATAAATGTCAGTATCTTCTGCGATCTCCTTCTAAACCCTTCCTGTGAGTGTCTCTACTCGAGACAAAAGGATGTAGCACTTGAATCAGTGGGTTGTACACTTGCCATTCCTTCCTGCTCTGAGTGATGGATGAAAATCTGTTATCTCTTTCTGAGCAGCAGCTGCTGTTGAGTGCCACACAAGTGTTCCCGGAACATGCTATGAGCAGATAGTGATGCCTTATTGCCCACAGTCAGCTGACCATTTCTCTGGAGGAGTGAAAAACCCAAATGTGGTATGTGGTATGTGAACCAATGCAGCCAACCTATTCAGAATTTGGACCTGGATGGATACAAGAGTGATCGCATTCTTAACTACCCCATTTCCAGCAATGCTGCATGCTTACGAAGCACTCAAAAGCCCATTCGTTGTAATTGTGCATTTAAAATGCCCCAGTTTTTATGTTTACCTCTAAAGTCAATTATGTTCCTAAATTTGTTTTGCAAGTTTTCTCCCAGGAAATTTCCATTCTCCAGATTTGAGCTATTGTATGACTTTTTATCTCCTTCCACCATCCTTTCCTATTCTACTGGCCACCAAGAAGTTTGTTAAGAAATTCGACATGAATAATGACATGAATCCTGTACTAGCACTTCTGCAAAGAGGCAGAGTAATCTTGGAGGCAAGCAGGATACAGTCCTGATCGTCTCTGTAGGGGAGCTATATCAGTTAAGCCTTGCTTCTCTCAATTGTGAAACAGAGAGAGGAATGCATTCTGGTAAAGAATGGTTGATGCTTAAGTGAATACATGAAAGGAAAATGCCTAGCACATAGCTGATGCTCAACTTTTCTATGGGTCTTCCTTCTCTACACACAGATCTGCTCAGTCTATCTTCTTGATCCCCCTTGTTAAAAACTTACTCTGAACCTCTTGCCTATTTTAACTCAGCCCTGTCACAACTTCAGAGAAGCAATTTGTGAGCAAGTAGCTGCAGAAATAGCTCCAGCTGTGTAATTTCAGAGCTTCAGTGCTTGGTGGCAGGATGGGAAGGATGGAGCCTTCCTGGGAAGAAGTAGTGACACTGTGGCACCACCCCCTATGAGACCACAGGCAGCCTGACAGACAGGAACATTTTCCAGGCTCTCACTGGGCTCAAAGCACCTGATTAGGCTCAGTGAGGGCAGACAAAGGAAAGAGATGATGGACCTCCTGCCTGGCTGCTGCTTCCACCAGCTGCTCAGAAGCCTGAGAGAAGCCAGGGAGTCAAGGTTAGCTGGAAGATGTCATACCACAATGCACTCTACTCAAGCAGAGCTCATTTTGAGCTGGCAAGTATTGTTAGCACAGAAAATATTCATTCCTGGAGTAAGGAAGCTGGAAGTTAACCAGATTCAGGGCACTCAGGGGGCCTGGTAAATCACAGACCTGCTGAACAACCTGAAAACTCCACTGAGAACAGTGAGAGTATGTATTTCAGTCACAAAGGAGCACAGAAGCTTTTTGTAAACCCAGTGAAGGTAGATGCTGTGTGATCACTTTGTAAAGAGGACAATATCTAGGACAGCAGCTACAATAAAGCCACAGCGAAGCCACAGTCCTCCTGGTGTCTTTATTTTTACTTAGTCCTTCTTAAGTTTTTAGATCTGTCATTTGCGAATATTGCCTGATCAAAAGGAAAACCTCTTGTGTGAACAGAGAAGGGCAGGGGAGGTGCGCAGACGCCAGGCAGGGGCTAGTTTATCTCTACAGTGGATCCGTCCCTCCCCCAAGCCTGAGGAGCTTGGAAGAGCAGACTGTTCCAGCTGGAGATAATGGGGAGCATGATCACCCCACTATCTCAATTATTTCTGAAACACAAACGTGCAAGGGCAGATTTGTGTTTAGGAAAAACCCAAGCCTTCCCACACAGCTGTGGGCTTTGTTCTCCCAGTCTTCTTCTCAGAGTTCCACTCTCTCTGGGAGAACTAGATTCTCACAGAAACTGAACCAAAGTGGGAAGATTAATCCAGGTGGGTTACATGCCAGTTGTTTTTCGACAATCTTTGAAGGTGGATGTGTAACAGACATTTCTAATTATTTATAATGACACTTCTATTACTATGGCTCTTTTCTCCTAAGGACTTAGGTTTCAGCATGCTCTCTAAGGCTACTGCTATTCATCACAGGTTATTTGTTTAAAAATTGAAGTAAGGTGGATATGCAATAGGCCATCTAAAATCACATTTTATGCATCTTTCTGTTATTAACATTTTTATATTACCAAGAGTGACTACTTTCTTGTGTCAATTAAATTATATTTATTTTTTAAAGACAAATTTCACAGTTGTAACTTAAAAGATTTAAAAGCAAAGTCAACAATAAACTTAAGTATAGGAGAAAGAACTTCAGATATGAGACAAAACACTAGGTTTAGTTCAACTGTACCACTTTAGAAAATGTTATTTACCCTTTCCAGCCCCAGTGTCATTAGGTATAAAACAAGGATGAAAATGAAAATGTTGTGGTTATTAGAGTTGAATTGTAGCTATAAGAGTTGAGTGTGATCAATTAAATATATGAAAGCTACCAGGTGAAACAGTTTATGATAATTAGTGTTTTCCTGGGTAGTGGTTCACATTCACAGATGGAAGGATAGCTTTGAACAGAGCTCCCATATTTGAGGACCATGGATAAAGTTTCAAAGATGGATTTCTCCAGGAAGTCCACAAATACCCTGAAAACAATGAGCAAAACTTCCGGGCACCTGTGTATGTTAGGACTCTGAGTTGCAAGTGACAGAAACTGAACCCATACCAACTTATCCAGACAAGAAAGTACAGATAAAAGCCTGGGGAGCTTGGGAACAGATGGAACCAGGGCTGGAATACAGCCAAGGTGCTCGCCCCACTTGGTAGCTGTTTCTTTCTCAAATGGGCATTATTTGTAAGCAGATAGGGTGGGGGGTCCTAGAGAGAGAACCAGGCATGGCTTTCTTGACATAAGAGAAACTGTTTTGGCCTTAACCATTTTGTGATCAAAGCCTAGCTAGAATGCTTGCTCTTGAACAGGTCTCAGTAACTGATGTTCTTAAGGGGATACAGAAACAAAGGAAAAGAAGTCAAGAAACAGTCGTTCAAAATACAACAGAGTCCTGGTTCCTCGTCAAGGGATATACACAACAATCTGATACAAATCTGAGTTCTACAGGAACGAGGTCCCCCTACTCAGGTGGAGGATGGAATGATGATGTTGACCCCCCAAACTTCAATCCACTAAAGCTTGGACTCTGGCAACCTTTGCCCCAATTCTATGATGAATTCTCCTCTGCTCAAGTCCCTTCAAGTACACACATACCCTTTGCTCAAGGGTTCCTTCATTTTGGTGTTGGGGAGACACTGCTTTGTGAAAGATCCCTCGTGTTCATACTTGCTGCAAGTAATAATAAATCCCTCCTTCTCCCAATCTCTGGGTTGGTTGTGTCTTTCAGCGAACCTAGTTTTTGGGTAACATATTCACTTTTACACAGCTGACCAGCTTGTCAAAAACATGTTGAGGGGCATGGATTCAGACTATCACTTCACCTATACTTGAAAGGAACTGGTTCTCTCTCTTCCCAAGAGGTCTCAGGAGACAACTCCTGGGGAAGAGACTTCTGTCTTTTTAGAACATCACTGTGACCAGGAGGCAGGGTATTGGAGATGCTAACGCGTACCACTTGCATGACACAGAGTAGGAAAAAGGAAAACATTTCTCAGGAGAAAAGGAGATTGAGTATGGGGAGAGAAAATTCACATAAATGGACTATTTCGTGGGAATTCTTTATCAGATTTTCAAATGTTTACATTCACCATAGAAGAACCACACATATCTACAGATTTGCGAATTAAAAGGATGTTTCCTCTTGTGGAAATGTCTTAAGGCAGGTATTTCTTAAAGAAACACAATGTTCTGTGATATGTAAAAAGTTTTCACTTAATTTCAGTCCTGTGATTAAAAAATTAAGTTACTAATACCTTCACATAAATTAACATTCCAACTGACATGCACAGAAGACTACAATTCTCTGAGCATTTAAGGTTCCATAAAATGGCTAGTATCTGTAAATAGACATCCATTAACTTCAACAAATATTTGAATACTTGTTATGCATAAGATTTTGAGCTTAGATAATGTCTAAATATAGTCGACCACTTTGAGGAAACATCCTTAACATTTGTGACTATCAATTTTACTCTCAACTTAGCTAGGTTATGGTGTCCAGTTGTTTGTCAAACACCAATCTTGACGTCGCTTTGAAGGTACGTTCTAGACGTGATGAACACTGTAATCAGTAGACCCAGGAAAGCAGATTAGTCTTTATACTGTGCACAAACTCATCTAAACAGCTGAAGGCCTTAAAAGAAAGACGGGTTTCTCAAAAAAGCAATTTGGCCTCAAAACTGCAGCATAAAAACCTCACCTGTTTCCAGCCAGCAGATTTCCAGCTTGCAGATTTTGGACTGAATACTGCAACACCAACCCTGCCTTGAATTTCCAGCCTGCTGTACAGATTTCGAGACTCGCGAGCCCCACCATCATGTGAACCAATTCCTTAAGGCAATCTCCTTCTTTCTCCTACTGGCTTTGTTTCTCTAGACTCTGGCTAATACAAGATCTCTAAAATATAAAGAGTATCAAAAACTGAGCCGAAAACCCAAAAATTAAATCAGCAGAAAAAGCAGACCTTCTGCAAGGTCGCCTACCTTGGCGTGGACCTCGATCACCCGCTTGGACACATCCCACCGGCAGCGCAAGTAGCAGGGACAGCGCGGCGGGCCGAACAGACCTTTGCAGGAAGCCTGCTCTGGGCCAACGCGCCTGCGTGAGGCCGAAACCCAGGCGCCGCCCACGAGAAGCCTCAGGTGGTAAAGATGTGCGTACGGATCATGATCGTTCTGCCTGAGATGGTGGTTAGCATGGGGTGGGGTGGGTCGGCTACAACGGCAAGAGCTTCTACCAGGTGCAAATCAAGCCTGATGGGCCCCTACCTGAGCAAGTTCTCCATCACCTATAGGCCCGTGAAGCTCGTGGGGGGTGGGGGTGGGGGGTGGACCACCCACTCTTGCGCTCAAGTAGCCTACTCCGCCAATACAGCACAGAATTCTCAAAAAAAAAAAAAAAAAAAAAGACAGTTCTGTGACTGTTTCACATAAAAAGATGTACAAAAGATACTTAATGTTCTTCAAGATTAGGAAAGGCACATTAACAGTAAATTAAAATATCTATATTACATATCAGAATGACAAAAAAGAAATACTTTCAATGTATATTAGTAAATAAATGAACTCTGTTATTAGAAATAATTTTTTTAACCTGTAGTCACTTAATTAAGATAGTTAAGGAAAGAGACTTTCAGCGTGAGAAAACAGAGAAAAGATACGCAAAACAAGTTAAATGTAAAACTGCTAGCTTAAATTTGAATTGGAAACTCATTTTTCTCTTAAAAACAAGCACATTTGAAACCCAAATCTAATCATCTTTAAAAGTGTGACTACCACTTAATGAGTATTGGTGAGAATGTGGAAAAATTGCTACCCTTGTGCACTATTGGTTGACATGTATACAACTGCTGTGGAAAACAGCAGGTCCTCAAAAAATTAAAAATAGAATTACCATATGATCAAGCAATCCCACTTCTGAGTATATATCTACAAAAATTGTAATCAGGGTCTTAAAGAGTTATTTTGATACCCATTTTCATAGCAGCATTATTCACAATAGCTAAAATGTGGAAGCAATCTAAGTGTCCACTGAAGATGAATGGATAAGCAAAATACAGTGTATACAAGCAATGGAATACTATTCAGGCTTAAAAAGGAAGGAAATTCTGAAAATGCTACAAGATGGGTGAACCTTGAGGTTATAATGCTAGGTGAAATAATCCAGTCACAAAAGGCAAATATCCTGTGATTTCTCTTGTATGTGGTACTTATGATAGTCAAAATCATAAAGACAGAAAGTGTAATGGTGGATGCTAGAGGCTGGGGAAAGGGAAAGTAGGTTGTTATTTTACAATAGTTTTAGAGTTTTAATTTCATAAGATAAAAAGTTGTAGGGATGGATAGTGTTGACAGTTGCATAACAATATAAATGAATATAATACTCTTGAACTGTACTTTTAAAAGTGGTTATGCTGGTACCTAGGTGGCACAGTTGTAAAGAATCTCCTGCCAATGCAGGAGATGCAAAAGACATAGGCTCAATCCTAGGGTTGGGAAGATATCCTAGAGTATGAAATGGCAACCCACTCCAGTTTTCTTGCCTGGAAAATTCCGTGGATGGAGGAGCCTGGTGGGCCACAGTCCATGGGGTCACAAAGAGTCGGACACGGCTGAGCAACTGAGCACGGCACAAAGCACAGCACGCAGGTGCACTTTATGCTGTGTATATTCACCACAAGTTTTTAAAAACTGAGACTATCAGACATGAACCTCCTGATGTGATACAAAAGGAACTACATATTACAACCTACAAGAGATGTTTGCCTAGATAATTGCAACTAAATCTACTCAAGCATCCACATTTAACTACTTGTTTACAAGGAATGTTTGTGTACGTACTCAGTCACTAACTTACGTTGAACTCTTTGCGACCCCATGGACTGTATCCCACCGGGCTCCTCTGTCCATGGGATTCTCCAATCAAGAACACTGGAATGGATTGCCATGTCCTCCTTCAGGGGATTTTCCTGACCCACGGATCACACCCAGATCTCCTACATTGGCAGGCAGATTCTCTACTGCTGAGCCACTTGAGTTGAATTTGGAATGATAAGCAGAAGTTTGATAGGAGAAGGGAGGGCTTAGAGGAAAGCATTGAAAGCAGGGACCATATCACAAGAATAAAGGAGGAGCAAGCTGTTCCTGTAGGAAATAATACACATTGAGCTGCATTCTGGAAGACCTTGAATGTAGACGTGAAAAGACACAAATAAATAAAAATAATGGCAATCACTCATGAGTGCTTTATAGGGGCAAAACACTGGATTTCTTGTGCTCGTTTATTTCTCACAGCAATTTTGTATGAGAGGCATTACTTTCACTGTTATACAGATGAAGAATCTGGGGCTTAAAAAAGGATAAGTAATGTCCTCAAGGATGTGCGTGCTCACATGCTCAGTCGTGTCCAACTCTTTGCGACCCCCTGGACTGTAGCCTGCCAGGCTCCTCTGTCCGTGGGATTTCCCAGGCAAGGATATTGGAGTGGGTTGCCATTTCCTACTCCAAGGTCCCCAAGGACACTCAACACTTACAAAGGCGATGTCAAAGGTTCAACGTCATTGCTTTCTTGACAGTAGAATAGGAAATCCATGGAAGAAATTATTGCTTATACCTCTCTAGCTAAAATGCAAATCACTTTGTGACTTGTCCCTGGATTATTTATTTATCATATACTATATTTAATTGATTCAAAATGCCATCAGTTACAAGACAATGATTTCATGTACCAAGAAAAATGCTGTCAACTAGGGTAAAATACAATGTTTCATCATTTAGAATTTTTATTTGCTACTCATTGACGGAATTCCTATGGTATTATTTAGACATTTATTTTGAATCACATATCACTGTTATTATATATAAAATTAATGATATTACCAAATTATGTTGGCCAAGGATTGCTAAAATTTCTTAGCATTCAATGTGGACTTTCCTACATTGCTTTTCAACTCAGTTAGCAAGATCTATATTCTTATATACATTTTCCTTTGTGCCGTCAAGAGCCAAAATATACTTAAAGTCTGCTAGTGTTGGGTACTTGTCAGATTTGCCGTAATATACAGATAGTCTACTTTTGAGTTCCATTTAGAACTTAATCCATTTTTTTTTCATGTCCTTCCCACCTCTTTCTGCAAATGTCTTTATCCTATGAGTTAAAAGAGTGCTTCTGATTTTCCTCCAATATACTGAAATTTAATTTTGCAAGTTTTGATGCTATAAATTTTCATATTTTCTCATAAAATGACATCTATGGCACAAATGCTGTGAGGCAAAATAAGGTGTCATTGGGTATAACTTGTATCTTGATTACAGAGGTGTTAAAATGTGAGAAAGAAAAATACAGGCCTTAGCATTGCTAAATATGGTAGTGGAAAATAACGTAATGTTTGCTTAAACATTATGAGATATGGAGACAGAACCAGCGTAGCTAGCTTGGGGACTGCCTGGGTTGAATCCTCTCTTGAATTACTTACTTCCAGTGTTTCAGCAACAGCCTCCCTTTCTCCCTAATTTCTCCCTGTCTTCCTTTTCTTCCTTCTTGCACATATTTATTGAATGTCTGTCATGAACTAGACATTAGTATAGGTACTTGGGAGTCATTAGAAAAGAAAATAAGGATCACACTCTTATCAGTTTTGATTTTAATCTTAAGGAAGAGAAACATCTGAAAATTGTAGAGAAAAAGAAAGATATTTTAGATGAGTGGGCTATGCAAACAAGTCTACAAAGTCAAAACAAAAACATTTTTTCCTACAGTCAATTTAGACTCTTCATAAATTACTTTCTGATCTTTATATCCTTCATTAGCATATTATGTGAATAAATTATGTATGTGTGTGTCAGTTAAGTCCAGTTCAGTCGCTCAGTCGTGTCCGACTCTTTGCGACCCCATGAACCACAGCATGTCAGGCCTCCCTGTCCATCACCAACTCCCAGAGTCTGCTGAAACCCATGTCCGCTGAGTCTGTGATGCCATCCAACCATCTCATCCTCTGTCGTCACCTTCTCCTGCTGCCCTCAATCTTTCCCAACATCAGGGTCTTTTCAAGTGAGTCAGCTTTTCGCATCAGGTGGCCAAAGTATTGGAGTTTCAGCTTCAACATCAGACCCTCCAATGAACACCCAGGACTGATCTCCTTTAGGATGGACCAGCTGGATCTCCTTGCAGTCCAAGGGACTCTCAAGAATCTTCTCAAACACCACAGTTTAAAAGCATCAATTCTTTGGAGTTCAGCTTTCTTTAGAGTCCAACTCTCACATCCATACATGACCACTGGAAAACCCATAGCCTTGACTAGATGGACCTTTGTTGGCAAAGTAGTGTCTCTGCTTTTTAATATGCTGTCTAGGTTGGTCATAACTTTCCTTCCAAGGAGTAAGCATCTTTTAATTTCATGGCTGCAATCACCATCAGCAGTAATTTTGGAGCCCAGAAAAATAAAGTCAGCCACTGTTTCTACTGTTTCCCCATCTATTTCCCATGAAGTGATGGGACCAGATGCCATGATCTTAGTTTTCTGAATGTTGAGCTTTAAGCCAACTTTTTCACTCTCCTCTTTCACTTTCATCAAGAAGCTCTTTAGTTCTTCTTCACTTTCTGCCATTAGGGTGGTGTCATCTGCATATCTGTGGTTATTGATATTTCTCCTGGCAATCTTGATTCCAGCTGGTGCTTCTTCCAGCCCAGCGTTTCTCATGATGTACTCTGCATATAAGTTAAATAAGCAGGGTGACAATATACAGCCTTGATGTACTCCTTTTCCTATTTGGAACTAGTCTGTTGTTCCATGTCCAGTTCTAACTGTTGCTTCCTGACGTGCATACAGGTTTCTCAAGAGGCAGGTCGGGTGGTCTGGTATTCCCATCTCTTTCAGAATTTTCCACAGTTGATTGTGATCCACACAGTCAAAGGCTTTGGCATAGTCAATAAAGTAGAAATAGATGTTTTTCTGGAAATCGCTTGTTTTTTCGATGATCCAGCAGATGTTGGCAATTTGATCTCTGATTCCTCTACCTTTTCTAAAAGCAGCTCGAACATCTGGAAGTTCGTGGTTCACATATTGCTGAAGCCTGGCTTGAAGAATTTTAAGCATTACTTTACTAGCATCTGAGATCAGTGCAATTGTGCAGTAGTTTGAGCATTCTTTGGCATTGCCTTTCTTTGGGATTGGAATGAAAACTGACCTTTTCCAGTCCTGTGGTCACTGCTGAGTTTTCCAAATGTGCTGGCATATTGAGTGTAACACTTTCACAGCATCATCTTTCAGGATTTGAAATAGCTCAACTGAAATTCCATCACCTCCACTAGCTTTGTTCATAGTGATGCTTCCTAAGGCCCACTTGACTTCACATTCCAGGATGTCTGGCTCTAGGTGAGTGATCACACCGTCGTGATTATCTGGGTCGTGAAGATCTTTTTTGTATAGTTCTTCTGTGTATTCTTGCCACCTCTTCTTAATATCTTCTGCTTCTGTTAAGTCCCTACCGTTTCTGTCGTTTATTGAGCTCATCTTTGCATGAAATATTCCCTTGGTATCTCTAATTTTCTTGAAGAGATCGCTAGTCTTTCCCATTCTATTGTTTTCCTGTATTTCTTCGCACTGATCACTGAGGAAGGCTTTCTTATCTCTCTTTGCTATTCTCTGGAACTCTCCATTCAAATGGGTCTATCTTTCCTTTTCTCCTTTGCTTTTCACTTCCCTTTTTTTCACAGCTATGTGTGTGTATTACTCTTTAAAATTGAAATACATATGGAGTTATTTGTACAGAACATCATATATTAGTCAAGGTGAAGAAGAAAGACTTCTGCCTAAAATGATCAGTGAAATGCAAAAAGGCAACAGTATGAAAATGAAACATAAATGAGGTTGATAAAATTATCTTGGATATATTTCTCTGTGGTGTTGTTTTCAGCCCAGATGATCCCCCCCACCCCGCCACCTTTAGCATATGTGTTCTTGTTTAAATAAGATGCCTTTGGAGTTACTTCGCTGTTACTCATGTGTGTTATGAATTTTATTTTTCCTCCCTTAAATCTATGGAGAATACATATCTTCCCAAAATGCATTTAGTCATTTTGAACTTGAAATATTTCCTCGGATTCTTCATATAGGAACAAATCTGTTATTTTCTACAGGGAATATTTTTTTTTCCTTTGCTTGATATCACAGGATAAAGAACATATCATTTTCAGCAATTTCAATTTAAATGAATCAATGTGGTAACTTTGATTTGCCTCTGTTCCTTCACAGTCACATATAGTAGTTTGCATTAATCAAATTAATAATAAAGGGATTAAAATTGCTAACTTCTAAGGGAGGAATGTGTCACTGGTATTAAATGATGCACTTGGAATGTTAATTATCTTGCATGTTAATTATTAGCTGCCTGAGGTGCAGAGGAAGTTCAAAGAAATGATACTCTAACCGTGTGTTACTTTAATTTAGGAAAAGTTCCTTTAAAGAATGAATTGCATTGCACTGGGCTTTCTAATCTGATCATGCACTAATTTAGATCAATGACCTCCAATGCTTTAAGTCCACTATCATTGGCAGTCATTGGGAGGCTTTCTGTAAAGCTGTTTACAAAGTTACTTATCAGGACACAACAAAAGATCCATTTGTTTACAAAATCGAATTTGTAATTGTGTGCAATAGAAAGGTCATCTCATTAGTTGTTGTGGTGATCAGATAATTTGTGGCATCCTGTTTTTGGTGTGTGCGTAGACTTGAGAAAGAGGAGCAAGTGGAAGGAATGGTAAGAAAGAAATGATCCCTAATGTGGTTTTTATCAATTGCTTAATTTCTTTCAGCAGCCTAACTGCTGCCACTTATGGATTCCACAACACAGATGACCATTTTTCCTTTGTTAAGCCTAGGTATACAAATAATAATGGGGCAAAATCAGCAATTGTTTGGTTGCCGTAGTGTCCATTCAATGACTTTCAGTCTAAAGAACCAGACATCTCAGCTGAAAAGAGCCTTCTTTTTGAGTTCCCTAGCCCTGGATGGAAACTTGGACAGGACTCATGACTTTTTGGCTCACTGAGAGTTAATAGAGAGTTCTGTAATTACTTGAAATCACAATACATAGTCTCATTTCAGCAAGGAAGACTGTCCAGTCCAATATATTAATCAACAATTTGACAACTCAATCTTCATTGTGAAGGAAGGATTTCATTTTCTATTTTACTCTAACTAAAGCTTGAGCACAGACATGCAGTGTGACTGCTTTTTCCCCATTCCCACCACACCCTTGCTTTGTATCTGTAGCTTTGACTTTTGGGACTTGGAGTATGGGGAAGGAGGAGGGAAAAAGCTAGAGAGGTAGGAAGTTTATTTACTGATGGTTTCAAGGTCTCTGGCCTTGGAGGATATTTAAAGCTGTCTCTTCTAATTATTTAATTTTTTTCCCCTCCAATATAGCACAGTAGGTCACAGTTGCAATAGACTAAGCTACAAAGGAAGCAAGTAACTAACTGATCGAATTGGAAGAGGTGATGTCACCCCAAACTTCACTCCATCAGTCTTAGTTGTACTGGGTCATCTGCATCCATACTGCTACAAACTGCAGTAGACTAGAACAAAGTAAGGTGAACGTACATCCATCCAGTGTCTCCTATTCAGCCGGTCCTGTGGTCCTTTTGCCTATGTCAGACCTTGACATGGCCATTGAGCTTACTGACAGCAGCACAGATCTGACTTTAAGCTAGAATGAGAACCGTTCCGTGGGTGTAGAGAAGACCATTTGCAAGGATAACTACAAACAGGTAGGCCGGCACTTGCCCAGGAGCTAATCTATTAGACCACATAGCACCAGCACATCAGCAGTCCTCAAAGACTTTGTCTTTCTGATGCAGAAAAAGATACTTTCTGGGAGCCAGCTCACGAGATCCCACCCATGACAGAGTCATGAGAAAGAGGACTGATTTGAGCATGGCTTCTCAGGCCTCGGGGATTGTTGAGAGGCTGCCTCAGCGCTCATCTTAAAAATTAGATCTCTCTTTCTGACGCTTGCTATAATAGACCTCTTCTTGTCTTCTGTGACTTGGACAAAAGGCTTTTCCTGATTCTCTTCTGAAATAGATCAGTCTGAAACCTCAATCAACAAGGCCCCTGAACGGTAGCACCCTAAATAAAATTATCTGGGATGTAGAGTATGCTGATCTAAATTCCTTTTGCTAACATATTGGTTTGTTTAATAAATGTACCTGTGCCTTTGGAGCTAATGTGCATGACTGTTCCTTAATAATAAAACAGCATTGAGAGCCTCCACACGAAAAGCCCCTATGGGCACAAAACCCTTCGCAGGAAAAAAGGCTTGTTGGGAAATATAGGAAATGTTGCTTTGTGAAACTGTTGCTTAGTCTATATTAACTCGCTATGTTTTTACTCTTAACATATTTAGCCTATATAATAAAAGCATAATTGTTGAAGATATATATAAATAGAAGTTTAGCTGTAATACAAATAGTGAGACAATTGTTGATTTAACTGAAGATTCTTACTTAGGGCTGACCTTCAGCTTGCTGTTTTATGACTTTATGGGACCACATTCTTTTCTGTTAAGCTCAAGGCGTAAAGTACCGAAAACAGGTTTTGCCTTGAAACTTTCTATTGATGGGTTCTTTCCTGCTGTGCCTGATACAAAAGTGTTCTGACTGATCAACCCTTATCAATGGAGAGTCACAAGATGTTAGCAGGCCCCCAGGCCAGAAGATGATGTAAACAAAATGAACTAAGATGTGCAAACGATGTCGGTAAAGGTCAACACTGTTGACCCATTAAGCTGATTTGATATGACTCTATACATTTGTTTCTATGTACCACTAAAGATATAAAAGCTGTCTTAAAAACCAATAAAGGCGGAAGACACTTGGAAACACCGAGACTCGCTGTGTCTTCTCATTCACATCGCCGATGCCGTCCATCCTGAGGGAACCCCTGGACCAGCTGGAGCAGGACTCCGGCAGATACTGTTCATGGTTTTGATATTTTAACAAAAATACCTATTTTTTTGCTTACTGCCTCCATCTTTGTAATCTATACTCTGTTTTACTGGGTTTCCCTGCTCTGCCATAATCTCCAGTTTGCACTCAATAGTGCACACAGAGTCATTTTCTCCTTAACATTTGCATTTTATTCTTTAAAAGACAACAGTCTCTGATGTAATCTGCATTCCTGCCATTTTACAGATGAGATAACTGAGGCTCAGGACTTTGAGTCTTGTGCTCCAGGCCTCACTGCTGAATAAGTTACAGATCCCTATTCATTTGGGAGTCCATTCAAAGACTGCTCGTTTTTAAAGACTGCAATTCTTTCATTAAACCAATAAGTACCTGTGTCTCTCAAGAATAACCTGTGCCATTTGGGGAACACAAGAAACAAAGGACCCTTCTGTCCCTCCATACCATCGTCACCGTTAGTTATTCTAGGAGGTAGTGGAGAGTTGGGTCTGCATGATCTGCAAAGGTTGCAAGAGAATTTGGTGAGGGTGTATGCATGTGTATGCCTGTTTAATAACACCCTCCCAATTATTTGTTATTTAATAGCCCTACTCATATTTTCCTCTGCTTACATTGAACCTTCCTGCTGAGAACATTTATGTCTTTAAAACTTGGTGCCTGAAATGTGAAAACACAGGAAAAGGTTAATGAAAGCAGAGAGAAAACTTTCCTGATATCTTTTGGGTTGTTGCCTGTGCTCTTTTAGATTCATTTCTGACTTAGTGCCTGAATACCTGAGTGCTTGCTGATTTGTATGATTGTCCTAATAACCAATGACATGAATTACTGAAAACCTAATTAGGCCTTTTGAGCTAAGAATATTTTTTAAGAGACTCTGACATTTGGTGAGAAATGTGGTGTCAGCGGAATATCTAGCCTGAATATAATTTCTAATTTTGGGAAAAGTATTGGCATGTAATTATGTGAGCATATAGAGAGAGCAATTATATGGACCTGTCTTGAATGCTGAACTTTGGAACAATGAGAAGGGGTGAACGTGGGCCAGAGTCAGACAGAACACATAATGTGCCCAGTCTGCCCAGAAGCTTGTGTATACACTTACAACTTACACACTTAAGATCACTAAATAGCTACTTGGCATTGCTCCAGATAATTCTATGTGTTGATGCCAAAATGCATTTGATGCCACACAGAAGAATTGAGGTCCTGGGGGGAGAATGTTGGTCCTAGAAAGGTCAGAGAAGAGGGAAGCATTTCAGAAGTGCAAAAATCTAATCACTGGGGTTTTAATGAAATGTCTCTAATTTTAGGGGGAAGGAATCTTCTTGATATTAATCTGAAGAACTTACTTGCCTCTGCAGAGGTGTGCCAGTTAGCCACTGTCACATAACAACAGTCTTAAAACTCAGTAGCTTGAAACAACCCTCTATTATTATAATGCTCATGTCTGTGGGTCATCTGACAGCTGATGTGGCCTGGGCTCAGGTGATCTTTGCTGAGCCTGCTCATATGACTGTGGCTGGTGAGGAGCTCTGCTCTAGCCTAGGCTTGTTTGAGGCACTTGACCTGGTGCAGATCTGCTCCAAGGGTTCTCAGCCTCCTACTGGCATTAACAGGCTTGCCTTGGCTCATCCTTCTCATGGTGATGACAAGGAGGCCAGAAGAAATGTGGTAGGTCCCTTGAGGCCTAGACTCAGAATTAGAAAATGGCTACTGGTCACCTCTACACAATTTTGTGGGTCAAAGCAAATCATATGGCTGAGTCAAGGGGTGGGAAAATATGCTCTACCATTTTCTAGGAAGAACTACAAAGTCACATGGAAAGGGTATGAAGGCAAGTAAGGATAAATAATCGGTATAACTAATGCAACAGACAGCCCATAGAAGAAACAGGAATGCTGCTTGCAAGAGCAGTTAATTTTAGGAAACATCTTCTGAAACATACAAAGAGAGGAATGGAAGGAAAGGACTTATCCTATGGTAGAGCTGTGGTATATCTTCCTCTAGGAAGAAAATGTGAGCCAAGGACAAAATCAAAGGTCGTACAAGCTGTTGTGACACACTTCATATCACCAAGTCATCATTTAGCAAAAGATCAGTTAATTGCAATTACAAGTACACGTGCTTTAAATCTGGAAATGCGAACTGATTTGGAGAATCAAATCATAACTGAACAGCTCTCTGTGTGCCTCTAAGTTCCCAGACCTCTGCTGCTCTATTCTGCTCTTTCATTTCTAAATTGGAATGTAAATTATTTTGGTAAAGCCCATTTGACTTTGCTTCCAACTACATGGTTTCACCACTGGATCAAAAGCCTGGAAAAATCATTTTAAAGAAGAAACTGAGAAGTCAATTTCCACCCCCGGCCTATACGCATCCATATACTAATTCCACTGGTAAGAATGGGGAATAATGGAGCTGGTCCAACAAGAACTGTCTTACTGGCAGTTTTTCTTTGGTGCAATGCCAACAGTCACTGGGTATTGATACTGAGGGGGTTAATGGAAATTTCACTCCATCAATAAAACACTATAAAAACTACAGCATTACTATGTATAAATTTGAACAACCCTTTGAATGGAACACTAATTCCATATATTGCTATGTCATCAGGACAACAAAAAATATAATGAGTCCTGTGGCTGTCTGAGGAGGCCTTACAAATAGCTGTGAAAAGAAGAGAAGTGAAAGCAAAGGAGAAAAGGAAAGATATACCCATTTGAATGCAGAGTTCCAAAGAATAGCAAGGAGAGATAAGAAAGCCTTCCTCAGGGATCAGTGCAAAGAAATAGAGGAAAACAATAGAACAGAAAAGACGAGAGATCTCTTCAAGAAAATTAGAGATACCAAGGGAACATTTCATGCCAAGATGAGCTCAATAAAGGACAGAAATGGTAGGGACCTAAGAGAAGCAGAAGATAATTAGAAGAGGTGGCAAGAATACACAGAAGAACTATACAAAAAAGATCTTCACAATCCAGATAATCACGATGGTGTGATCACTCACCTAGAGCCAGACAACCTGGAATGTGAAGTCAAGTGGGCCTTAGGAAGCATCACTACGAACAAAGCTAGTGGAGGTGATGGAACTCCAGTTGAGCTATTTCAAATCCTAAAAGATGATGCTTTGAAAGTGCTACACTCAATATGCCAGCACATTTGGAAAACTCAGCAGTGCCCACAGGACTGGAAAAGGTCAGTTTTCATTCCAATCCCAAAGAAAGGCAATGCCAAAGAATGCTCAAACTACCGCACAATTGTGCTCATCTCACACACTAGCATAGTAATGCTCAAAATTTTTCAAGCCAAGCTTCAGCAATAGGTGAACCGTGAACTTCCAGATCGTCAAGCTGGTTTTAGAACGTGGAAAATTCTGAAAGAGATGGGAATACCAGACCACCTGACCTGCCTCCTGAGAAATCTGTATGCAGGTTAGGAAGCAACAGTTAGAACTGGACATGAAACAACAGACTGGTTCCAAATAGGAAAAGGAGTATGTCAAAGCCTGCATATTGTCACCCTGTTTATTTAACTTATATGCAGAGTACATCATGAGAAATCCCGGGCTGGATAAAGCACAAGCTGGAATCAAGATTGCTGGTAGAAATATCAATAACCTCAGATATGCAGGTGACACCACCCTTATGGCAGAAACCAAAGAAGAACTAAAGAGCCTCTTGATGAAAGTGAAAGAGGAGCATGAAAAAGTTGGCTTAAAGCTCAACATTCAGAAAACTAAGATCATGTCATCTGGTCCCATCATTCATGGCAAAATGGGGAAACAGTGGAAACAGTGACAGACTATATTTTTGGGCTGCAAAATCACTGTAGATGGTGATTGCAGCCATGAAATTAAAAGACACTTGCTCCTTGGAAGAAAAATTATGACGAACCTAGACAGCATATTAAAAAACAGAGACATTACTTTGCCAGCAAAGGTCCATCTAGTCAAGGCTATGGTTTTTCCAGTAGTCATGTATGGATGTGAGAGTTGGACTATAAAGAAAGCTGAGCACCAAAGAATTGATGCTTTTGAACTGTGGTGTTGGAGAAGACTGTTTAGAGTCCCTTGGACTCCAAGGAGATCCAACCAGTGCATCCTAAAGGAGATCAATCCTGAGTATTCATTGGAAGGACTGATGCTGAAGCTGAAACTCCAATACTTTGGCCACCTGATACGAAGCACTGAGTCATTTGAAAAGACCCTGACACTGGGAAAGATTGAAGGCAGGAGGAGAAGGGGCCAAAAGGGGATGAGATGGTGGATGGCATCACCAACTCAGTGGAGATGAGTTTGAGTAAACTCCGGGAGTTGGTGATGGACATGGAGGCCTGGCATGCTGCAGTCCACAGGGTCTCAAAGAGTCAGACACGACGAGTGACTGAACTGAACTGTGCTGTTAACTGTAAACTGCATATATGATATTTTAATGACTGTTTAATTTCATTAAAAAAGTAAACAAAGAATGAAAGTTTAATCACTGTAGGCAACTTTTAAGTTGCATTTCTCTGAAGACAGATTGTCAGGAACATGGGGGAAGGACTACCTGTTGTTTCTGTGGTGCTGCCAGTGTGACAAAACACCCATAGTCTTTCAAATAGCTTAATATACAACTATTATATATGAAGAACAAAGTTCTCTAAGAAAAGTGACAGAAGATTACTCCTGTAAATGGACTTGCAAATGTTTGAAAAGATAATCTTTCCTTTTAGAAGCAGACTCAACAATAGGTAATGTCTACTTGCCTCTTAATACAAAGACTATCTCACAGCTTTTGGTGGACATTTCTAATTAAGATAAGAAAAAGGATTGCAGCTGTTATTACCAACAATGTTGAAGTCCAGCATTTCTGGGTAAATTGGATTTTTAGTAACAGTTTAGCATCCAGGGAAGGACTCTAATGCTTAGACATGAACCTTAACAGAACCACTCCCTTTTCTCAATAAGCCACCCCAGGGAGAATCCTGTGAATCATTTTCAAGCAGTAACTACATCTGATTTCACTAATAATATTGTCTTCTTACTGATGATAATTCAAAGAATTATATAGGATTGTCCAAATTTCAACTATTTTTTCTGTGGAAGTGAACACATCAGGTGGTACGAGAATTGGCCATCCATTTAAGCTTCTAATTGAAACTCAGTTTATGCTGGCCCAGCTGGGAAAATACAATCAGAAAGAAAATATTGAGATAACATTTTGATTTTTCATCTCACAGATAGTCCAAATTGAGCTACTATCAGCTTCTGAAGGAACGTTTTGTCAAATGCTATACCTTCTAGAGACCATAGCCTCTGCTCTCTGATAATATGTTTTCTTAAAGAATTTAATAATTTATATTGAGCCTCTATGATGTTGAGTTCCTCATTTATTTCTTAGTAGTACAGAGCTTATGCTATTAGATATACTCTTGTAAGTTTTATTGCAACTATTGAGTCTAATATGTGCTATTAATATTGTACTTCTTTGTTACATTTATGAATGCTTCCCATCAAAGTACCATGAATATCTTTACACCATAGCTATTTCCTATTTGACAAATATTTTGTAGTTCTTCAAACAATTCCTTTTATGATAAATAAATCCTATATCTTCTCTTACAGGATTATGGGGTACAGTATCCCACAATGTGTGTGTGTGTGTGCGTGTGTGATCAAGCGCACTAATGGGTACGTGAAAAATGGGTATTTGCAATTGAATATCTTTGCTTTCACTCAGCTGCTTGGCTACTACAAGCGTAAACCTTTTCCTGAACTAACTAATAAAAAGAGACAAGACAGATAACTTGAGAATGAAATCTGCCTTTGGAGTCTTATGTCTGTGTGTTTGTTTTCTGATAAATATTTGTGCATTTGAGGAACATTTATAAGAAAAATATGAGATAGGATATTTTGGGAAGAAAAAGAAATTGGATTGGAACAGGTAAAGAGGGGAAAAATGAACTCCAGTTTTCTGACTTTATGTTTCTATTGTTTTTAAATGAATTTTTATTTAGAAGCTTAGATAAGAAATATACATTCTATGTTTAACCAAAGTAATTTCTATTGTTAAAATATGATAATTGTAAAGCCAAATCTACTGTACTTTTTAAAATAGTAGAGTTAGTTCCATTTTATTCCTTAGACATGTAACAAGAAACTAACATTTATATAATAATTTGTTGTTTTCAAAGCAGTTTTCACATATTTATTATCATATTACTCTGAATATGAGTAGCATTAGTTACCAGAGAGAACAAGTAGGATATTCAAGGCAAATGTATCTTTTTGGCAACCTCTCTGAGCATAGAGAGATGTATATTCTTACAACAGAGATGATAAACAATATAGTAAATAGAACTAGACTTGGGTGTTTTGAGCATAAGTCCTAGGTCAGCCATACCAGGTGTGTGTGATTGTAGACAAAATTATTTACAGTGTCTTCATCTGTAAGATGGGGATAGCACCTCCTGTAGCAGAATGTTGGATTCAAATGAAACAGTATAAATAAAGCATCAATATAGTTCATGTCTCATAATAGGTAATTAGTATATGATAGCACATGTGTGTTTAAAATGTTGTGTGGTGCACTTGAGAAAAAGGTGAAATTCATTGTTTTGAGGAAATGTCATATAGATATCAATTAGGTCTAACTGGTCCATTGTATCCTTTAAAGTTTGTGTTTCCTTGCTAATTTTCTGTTTGGTTGATCTATCCATAGGTATGAGTGGGGTATCAAAGTCTCCCACTATTATTCTGTTACTGTCAGTTTCCCCTTTCATACTTGTTAGCAGTTGCCTTACATATTGCGGTGCTCCTATGTTGAGTGCATATATATTTATAATTGTTATATCTTCTTCTCGGATTGAACCTTTGATCATTATGTAGTGTCCTTCTTTGTCTCTTTTCATGGCCTTTATTTCAAAGTCTATTTTATCTGATATGAGTATTGCTACTCCTGCTTTCTTTTGGTCTCCATTTGCATGAAATGTCTTTTTCCAGGCCTTCACTTTCAGTCTGTATGTGTCCCTTGTTTTGAGGTGGGTCTCTTGTAGAGAGCATATATAGACATCTTGTTTTTGTATCCATTCAGCCAGTCTTTGTCTTTTGGTTGGGGCATTCAACCCATTTACATTTAAGGCAATAATTGATAAGTATGATCCTGTTGCCATTTATTTTGTTGTTTTGGGTTTGAGTATATAAACCTTTTCTGTGTCTCCTGTCTAGAGAAGATCCTTTGGCATTTGTTGAAGAGCTGGTGTGGTGGTGCTGAATTCTCTCAGCTTTTGCTTGTCTGTAAGTTTTTGATTTCTCCTTCATATTTGAATGAGATCCTTGCTGGGTATAGTAATCTGGGTTGTAGGTTTTTCTCTTTCATCACTTAAAGTATGTCCTGCCATTCCCTTCTGGCCTGAAGAGTTTCTATTGAAAGATCAGCTGTTATCCTTATGGGGATCCCCTTGTGTGTTATTTGTTGCTTTTCCCTTGCTGCTTTTAATATTTGCTCTTTGTGTTTGATCTTCATTAATTTGATTAATACGTGTCTTGGGGTGTTTCACCTTGGGTTTATCCTGTTTGGGACTCTCTGGGTTTCTTGGACTTGGGTGACTATTTCCTTCCCCATTTATGGAAGTTTTCAACTATTATCTCCTCAAATATTTTCTCATACCCTTTCTTTTTGTCTTCTTCTTCTAGGACTAATATGATTCAAATATTGGGGCATTTAACATTGTCCCAGAGGTCTCTGAGGTTGTCTTCATTTCTTTTAATTCTTTTTTCCCTTCTGCTTCATTTATTTCCACCATTCTATCTTCCACCTCACTAATCCTATCTCTGTCTCAGTTATTCTACTGTTGGTTCCCTCCAGAGTGCTTTTGATCTTAGTCATTGCATTATTCATTATTGATTGACTCTTATTTCTTCTGAAAAAGTGAAAGTGAAGTCACTCAGTCGTGTCTGACTCTTTGTGATCCCATGGACTGTAGCCTACCAGGCTCCTCCGTCTGTGGGATTTTCCAGGCAAGAGTACTGGAGTGGGTTGCCATTTCCTTCTGCAGGGGATCTTCTCAGCCAAGGGATCAAACCCAGGTCTCCTGCATTGCAGGCAGACTCTTTACCATCTGAGCCACCAGGGAACAATTATTTCTTCTAGGTCCTTGTTAAACATTTCTTGCATCTTCTCAATCCTGGTCTCTAGTCTATTTATCTGTAACTCCATTTTGTTTTCAAGATTTTGTATCATCTTTACTATCATTATTCTGAATTTTTTTCAGGTAGACTCCCTATCTCCTACTCTTTGGTTTGGTTTAGTGGGCACTTACCATGTTCCTTTACCTGCTGAATATTTCTCTGTCTTTTCATCTTGCTTAGGTTTCTGTGTTTGGATTGGTCTTTCTGTAGGCTGAAAGTTTGTGGTTCTTCTTTATTGTGGAACTTGCTCCCTGTGGGTGGGGTTGGACTAGTGGCTTGTCAAGGTTTCTTGGTTAGGGGAGCTAGCATCTGTGTCTGGAGGGTGGAGTTGGGCCTCTTCCCTCCGGAGTGTAATTAAGGGTCCAGCAGTGAGTTTTGGGGTGTATATGGGTTTGGCATGGCTTTGGGCAGCCTGTATTTTACTGCTCAGGGCTGTGTTCCTGTGTTGCTGGAGAATTAATGTAGTATGTCTTGCTCTGGAACTTGTTGGCTCTTGGGTGGAGCTTGGTTTCAGTGTAGGTATGTAGGCTTTTGGATGAGCTCTTGTCTATTAATGTTCCCTGGAATCAGGAGTTCTCTGGTGTTCTCAAGTTTTGGATTTAAGCCTCCTGCCTCTGGCTTTCAGTACTATTCTTACAGTAGCCTCAAGACTTCCCCAACCATACAGCACAGATGATAAAACATCTAGGTTGATGGTGAAAAAATTCTCCACAGTGAGGGACACCCAGAGAGGTTCACAGAGTTACATGGAGAAGAAAAAAGGGAGGACGGAGATAGAGCTGACCAGGAGGAGAAAAGGGGAAGTCGAAAGGGGAGAGACCAATCTAGCCAGTAATAAGTTCCCTAAGTGTTCTCCACAGCCCAGAACACCCAGAGATTCACAGAGTTAAGTAGAGAAGAGAAGGGGGGGGGGGGAAATAGAGGTGACCTGAGGAGAAAAGGGAGAGTCAAAACAGAAGAGTAATCAAGCCAGTAATCACACTTCTAAGTTAAAATGGATACTGAAGATTAGATTGTTAAAGGTACAAAATTGATAACAAATACCAAAGAGCAAAAATTAAAGATCTAGAGTAGAGGTTAGACTCTCAAAAATATAATACTAAAAATACAAAACAAAATCAATCACAAAAATGATTAAAAATATGAAATTTGCTTTAAAAATAGGGTCTTTTTTTTTGCAAGGTAATAGTAGATTATAAAAATGAAAATTAAAGGAATAATAAAGAACTTAAAAATAAAAAAAATTTAAAATGAGAAGAGTAAAAATATATCTACGAATTTCTCTGGAGCCATTGTGGGCAGTGTGGGGTCAGTTCAGGACATTTCACCCCAAAACAATGAATTTCACCTTTTTCTCAAGTGCACATGGAGACTTCTCCAGGATAGATCACATCCTGGGCCATAAATTTAGCCTTTGTAAATTCAAAAAAATTGAAATTATCTCAAGCATCTTTTCTGATCACAATGCAGTAAGAATGCAGGAAAAAAAAATATTAAAAGTACAAACATATGGAGGCTAAATAACACACTTCTGAATAACCAACAAATCACAGAAGAAATCAAAAAAGAAATCAAAATATGCATAGAAACGAATGAAAATGAAAACACAACAACCCAAAACCTATGGGATTCAGTAAAAGCAGTGCTAAGGGGAAGTTTCATAGCAATACAAGCCTACCTCAAGAAACAGGAGATAAATCAAATAAATAACCTAACTCTACACCTAAAGCAACTAGAAAAGGAAGAAATGAAGAACCCCAGGGTTAGTAGAAGGAAAAAAATCACAAAAATTAGGGCAAAAATAAATGTAAAAGAGACAAAAGACACCATAGCAAAAATCAACAAAAGTAAAAGTTGGTTCCCAAAGAAAGGCAATACCAAAGAATGCACAAACTACTACACAATTGCACTCATCTCACACGCTAGTAAAGTAATGCTCAAAATTCTCCAAGCCAGGCTTCAGCAATACGTGAACCGTGAACTTCCAGATGTTCAAGCTGGTTTTAGAAAAGGCAGAGGAACCAGAGATCAAATTGCGAATATCCACTGGATCATCAAAAAAGCAAGAGAGTACCAGAAAAACGTCTATTTCTGCTTTATTGACTATGCCAAAGCCTTTGACTAAGAGGATCACAATAAACTGTGGAAAATTCTGAAAGAGATGGGAATACCAGACCATCTGACCTGTCTGTTGAGAAACCTGTATGCAGGTCAGGAAGCAACAGTTAGAACTGGACATGGAAAAACAGACTAGTTCCAAATAGGAAAAGGAGTATGTCAAGGCTGTCTATTGTCATCCTGCTTATTTAACTTATATGCAGAGTACAGCATGAGAAACGCTGGGCTGGAAGCAACACAAGCTGGAATCAAGATTGCTAGGAGAAATATCAATAAACTCAGATATGCAGATGACACCACCTTTATGGCAGAAAGTGTAGAAGAACTAAAGAGCCTCTTGATGAAAGTGAAAGAGGAGAATGAAAAAGTTGGCTTAAAACTCAACGTTCAGAAAACTAAGATCATGGCATCTGGTCCCATCACATCATGGGATATAGATGGGGAAACAGTGGAAACAGTGTCAGACTTTATTTTTTTGGGCTCCAAGATCACTGCTGATGGTGATTGCAGCCATGAAATTAAAAGACGCTTACTTCTTGGAAGGAAGGTTATGGCCAACCTAGATAGCGTATATAAAAGCAGAGACATTACTTTGCCAACAAAACTCCGTTTAATCAAGGCTATGGTTTTTCCAGTAGTCATGTATGGATGTGAGAGTTGGACGGTGAAGAAAGCTGAGTGCCGAAGAATTGATGCTTTTGAACTGTGGTGTTGGAGAAGACTCTTGAGAGTCCCTTGGACTGCAAGGAGATCCAAACAATCCATCCTAAAGGAGATCAATCCTGGGTGTTCATTGGAAGGACTGATGTTGAAGCTGAAACTCCAATACTTTGGCCACTTCATGCGAAGAGTTGACTCGTTGGAAAAGACCCTAATGCTGGGTAGGATTGAGGCCAGGAGGAGAAGGGGACGACAGAGGATGAGATGGTTGGATGGCATCACCGACTCAATGGACATGGGTTTGGGTAGACTCCGGGAGTTGGTGATGGACAGAGAGGCCTGGCGTGCTGCAATTCATGGGGTCGCAAAGAGTCGCAATTCATGGGGGACACGACTGAGCGACTGAACTGAACTGAAAGGCTGGTTCTTCGAGAAGATAAATAAAATAGACAAACCATTAGCCAGACTCATCAAGAAACAAAGGGAGAAGAATCAAATCAACAAAATTAGAAATGAAAATGGAGAAATCACAACAGACAACACAGTAATACAAAGAATCATAACAGACTACTATCAGCAACTATATGGCAATAAAATGGACAACGTGGAAGAAATATATGAATTCTTAGAGTATAACCTTCCAAAACTGAAAGAGGAAGAAATAAAAACTCTTAACAGACCCATCACAAGCACAGAAATCAAAACTGTAATCAAAAATCTTCCAACAAACAAAAGCCCAGGACCAGATGGCTTCACAGTTGAATTTGACCAAAAATTTAGAGAAGAGCTAACACCTATCCTACTAAAATTCTTCCAGAAAATTGTAGAGGAAGGTAAAGTCCCAAATTCATTCTATGAGGCCAACATCACCCTAATAGCAAAACCAGACAATAATACCACAAAAAAAAAAAACTACAGGCCAATCTCATCACATGGACCACAGCCTTGTCTAACTCACTGAAACTGGCCATCCCATGTAGGGCTACCCAAGACGGACAGGTCTTGGTGGAGAGGTCTGACAAAATGTGGTCCACTGGAGGAGGGGATGGCAAACCACTTAAGTATTCATGTTTTGAGAACACCATGAATAGTATGAAAAGGCAAAAAGATAGGACACTGAAAGATGAACTCCCCAAGTTGGTAGGTGTCCACTTTGCTACTGGATATCAGTGGAGAAATAACTCCAGAAAGAATGAAGAGACAGAGCCAAAGCAAAAACAACATCCAGTAGTGGATGTGACTGGTGATAGAAGCAAGGTTCGATGCTGTAAAGAGCAATACTGCATAGGAACCTGGAATGTTAGGTCCATGAATCAAGGCAAACTGGAAGTGGTCAAACAGGAGATGACAAGAGTGAATGTTGACATTTTAGGAATCAGTGAACTAAGATGTACTGGAATGGATGAATTTAACTCAGACGACCATTATATCAACCACTGTGGTCAAGAATCCCTTAGAAGAAATGGAGTAGCCATCATAGTCAACAAAAGAGTCCGAAAAGCAGTACTTGCATGCAATCTGAAAAATGACAGAATGATCTCTGTTTGTTTCCAAGGCAAACCATTCAATATCACAGTAATCCAAGTCTATGTCCTGATCAGTCATGCTGAATAAGCTGAAGTTGAACGGTTCTATGAAGACCTACAAGACCTTTTAGAACTAACACTCCAAAAAGATGCCCTTTTCATTATAGGGGACTGGAATACAAAAGTAGGAAGTCAGGAAACACCTGGAGTAACAGGCAAATTTAGCCTTGGAGTACAGAATGAAGCAGGGCAAAGGCTAACAGAGTTTTGCCAAGAGAATGCACTGGTCATAGCAAACACTCTCTTCCAACAACACAAGAGAAGACTCTACACATGGACATCACCAGATGGTCAACACTGAAATCAGATTGATTAATATTCTTTGCAGCCAAAGATGGAGAAGCTCTATACAATCAGCAAAAACAAGACCGGGAGTGGACTGTGGCTCAGATCATGAACTCCTTACCGCCAAATTCAGACTTAAATTGAAGAAAATAGGGGAAACCACTAGACCATTCAGATATGACCTAAGTCAATTCCCTTACAATTATACAGCGGAAGTGAGAAATAGACTTAAGGGACTAGATCTTATAGACAGAGTGCCTGATGAGCTCTGGACGGAGGTTTGTGACACTGTACAGGACACAAGGAGCAAGACCATCCCCAAGAAAAAGAAATGCAAAAAACGAAATGGTTGTCTGAGGAGACCTTACAAATAGCTGTGAAAAGAAGAGAAGTGAAAAGCAAAGGAGAAAAGGAAAGATATACCCATTTGAATGCAGAGTTCCGAAGAATAGCAAGGAGATCTAAGAAAGCCTTCCTCAGGGATCCATGCAAAGAAATAGAGGAAAACAACAGAATGGGAAAGACTAGCGATCTCTTCAAGAAAATTAGAGATACCAAGGGAATATTTCATGCAAAAATGAGCTCAATAAAGGACAGAAATTGTAGAGATCTAACAGAAGCAGAAGATACTAAGAAGAGGTGGCAGGAATACACAGAAGAACTGTACAGATAACATCTTCATGACCCAGATAATTATGCTGGTGTGATCACTCACCTAGAGCCAGACATCATGGAATGTAAAGTCAAGAGGGCCTTAGGAAGCATCACTGTGAACAACGCTAGTGGAAGTGATGTAATTCCAGTTGAGCTATTTCAAATCCTAAAAGATGATACTTTGAAAGTGCTGCACTCAATATGCCATCAAATTTGGAAAACTCAGCAGTGGCCACAGGACTGGAAAAGGTCAGTTTTCATTCCAATCCCAAAGAAAGGCAATGCCAAAGAATGCTGTAACAATTGCACAACTGCACTCATCACACACGCTAGTAAAGTAATGGTAAAAATTCTCCGAGCCAGGCTTCAGCAATATGTGAACCATGAACTTCTAGATGTTCAAGATTGTTTTAGATAAGGCAGAGGGACCAGAGATCAAATTGCCAACATCTTCTGGATCATCGAAAAAGCAAGAGAGTTCCAGAAAAACATCTATTTCTGCTTTATTGACTATGCCAAAGCCTTTGACTGTGTGGATCACCACAAAGTGTGGAAAATTCTTCAAGAGATGGGAATACCAGACCGCCTTATCTGTCTCCTGAGAAATCTGTATGCAGGTCAAGAAGCAACAGTTAGAACTGGACATGGAACAACAGACTGGTTCCAAATAGGAAAAGGAGTACATCAAGGCTGTATATTGTCACCCTGCTTATTTAATTATATGCAGAGTATATAATAGAAATGCTGGGCTGGAGGAAGCATAAGCTCAAATCAAGATTGCTGGGAGAAATATCAATAACCTCAGATATGCAGATGACACCACTCTTATGGCAGAAAGTGAAGAAGAACTAAAGAGCCTCTTGATGCAAGTGAAAGAGGAGAGGGAAAAAGTTGGCTTAAAGCTCAACATTCAGTAAAGTAAGATCATGGCATCCAGTCCCATCACTTCATGACAAATAGACGGGGAAACAGTGGAAACCTTGGCTGACTTTATTTTTGGGGGCTCCAAAATCACTGCATATTGTGACTGCAGCCATGAAATTAATAGACACTTACTCCTTGAAAGTAAAGTTATGACCAACCTAGATAGCATATTAAAAAGCAGAGACATTACTTCAAGCAGTCCATCCTACAGGAGATCAGTCCTGGGTGTTCATTGGAAGGACTGATGTTGAAGCTGAAACTCCAATACTTTGGCCATCTGATGCAAAGAGCTGACTCATTTGAAAAGACCCTGATGCTGGGAAATATTGAGGGCACGAGGAGAAGGGGATGACAGAGGATGAGATGGTGGGATGTCATCACTGACTCAATGGAGATGAGTTTGAGTAAACTCCGGGCGTTGTTGATGGACCGGGAGGCCTGGCCTGGTGTGCTCCATGGGGTCACAAAGAGTTGGAGAAAACTGAGTGACTGAACTGAACTAAAGAGAACAAGACAATATCACTGAAGAACATAGATGCAAAAATATTCAAGAAAATTCTAGCAAACAGAATCCAACAACATATTAAAAAGATCATGCATTATGAGTAAGTAGGCTTTATCCCAGGTATGTACGGATTCTTCAGTGTTCACAAATGAATCAATGTGATACACCACATTAACAAATTGAAAGATAAAAACCATATGGTTATCTCAGTAGATGCAGAGAAAGCCTTTGACAACATTGAACATCCATTTATGATCAAAACCCTCCAGAAAGCAGGCATAGAAGGAACATACCTCAACATAATAAAAGTCATATATGATAAACCCACAGCAAACATGATCCTCAATGGTGAAAAATTGAAATCATTTCCCCTAAAATCAGGAACAAGACAAGGATACCCACTTCACCACTACTATTCAACATAGTTTTGGAAGGTTAGCCACAGCAGTCAGAGAAGAAAAAGAAATAAAAGGAATCCAGATTGGAAAAGAATAAGTAACACTCTCACTGTTTGCAGATGATATGATCCTCTACATAGAAAACCGTAAGGATACCACCAGAAAATTACTAGAGCTAATCAATGAATATAATAAAGTTGCAGGATATAAAATTAATACACAGAAATCCCTTGCATTCTTCTACACTAACAATGAGAAAACAGAAAGAGAAATTAAGGAAACAATTCCATTCACCATTTTAATGAAAAGAATAAAATACTTAGGAATAAATCTACGTAAAGAAACAAAAGAGTTATATATATAACTATATAACTATATATAGAAAACTATAAACACTGATGAAAGATATCAAGATTTCTTAGATGGTGTATACCATGTTCATGGATTGGAAGAATCAATATAGTGAAAATGAGTATACTACCCAAAGCAATCTATAGACTCAATGCAATGCAATGCAATCTCTGTCAAGCTACCAACGGTATTTTTCACAGAACTAGAACAAATAATAATAATAATTCCACAGTTTGTATAGAAATACAAAAAACTTTCAATAGCCAAAGCAATCATGAGAAAGAAGAATGGAACTTGAGGAATCAACCTGCCTGACTTCAGACTATACTACAAAGGTACAATCATCAAGGCAGTATGGTACTGGCACAGAGACAGAAATATAGATCAATGGAACAAAATAGAAAGCCCAGAGATAAATCCACTTAGGCTTCCCTGGTGGCTCAGATGGTAAAGCATCTGTCTGCAATGCAGGAGACCCAGGTTCGGTCCCTGGGTTGGGAACATCCCCTGGAAAAGGAAATAGCAACCCACTCCAGTACCCTTGCCTGGAAAATTCCATGGACAGAGGAGCCTGGTAGACTACAGTCCATGGGGTCGCAAAGAGTCGGACATGACTTAGCGACTTCACGTTTGTTCGTTCATTGATGGACACCTTATCTTTGACAAAGGAGGCAAGAATATACAATGGAGGAAAGACAATCTCTTTAACAAATGGTGTTGGGAAAATTGGTCAACCACCTGTAAAAGAATGAAACTAGAACACTTTCTAACACCATACACAAAAATAAACTCAAAATGAATTAAAGATCTAAACGTAAGACCAGAAACTATAAAACTCCTAGAGGAAAACATAGGCAAAACACTCTCCGACATAAACCACAGCAGGATCCTCTCTGATCCACTTCCCAGAATATTGGAAATAAAAGCAAAAATAAACAAATAGGACCTAATTAAACTTAAAAGCTTTTGCACAACGAAGGGAACTATAAGCAAGGTGAAAAGACAGCCTTCAGAATGGGAGAAAATAATAGCAAATGAAGCAACTGACAAAGCATTAATCTCAAAAATATACAAGTGGCTCATGCAGCTCAATACCAGAAAAATAAACGACGAAATCAAAAAATGGGCCAAAGAACTAAACAGACATTTCTCCAAAGAAGACATACAGATGGCTAACAAATACATGAAAAGATGCTCAACATCACTCATTATCAAAGAATTGCAAATCAAAACTACAATGAGGTACCATCTCACACTGGTCAGAATGGCTGCTATCAAAAAGTCTACAAAGAATAAATGCTGGAGAGGGTGTGGAGAATGGGAACCCTCTTACACTTTTGGTGGGAATGCAAACTAGTACAGCCACTATGGAGAATAGTGTGGAGATTCCTTAAAAAACTGGAAAGAGAACTGCCATACGACCCAGCAATCCCACTGCTGGGCATACACACCGAGGAAACCAGAATTGAAAGAGACACGTGTATCCCAATGTTAATCGCAGCCCTGTTTACAATAGCCAGGACATGGAAGCAACCTAGATGTCCATAGGCAGACAAATGGATAAGAAAGCTGTGGTACGTATACACAATGGAATATTACCCAGCTATTAAAAAGAGCACATTTGAATCCGTTTTAATGAGGTGGATGAAACTGGAGCCTATTATACAGAGTGAAATAAGTCAGAAAGAGAAACACCCAAACAGTATATTAATGCATATATATGGAATTTAGAAAGATGGTAACAATGACCCTATATGCAAGATAACAAAAGAGACACAGATATAAAGAACAGACTTGGATCTGTGGGAGAAGGTGAGGGTGGGATGATTTGAGAGAATAGCATTGAAACATGTATATTACCATATGTGAAATAGATCACCGGTCCACGTTCAATGCATGAAACAGGGCACTCAAAGCTGGTGCACTGGGACAACCCTGAGGGATAGGATGGGGAGTGAGGTGGGTGGGGGGATTCAGGATGGGGGACACATGTACACCCATGGCTGATTCATGTCAATGTATGGCAAAAACCACTACAATATTGTAAAGTAATTGGCTTCCAATTAAAAAAAGTTATGTGGTACATGTATATGTGATTTATATATGTATGTGTGCATGTAGGAAGTAGTTAAAAATGTGACATGATAGATATAAATTTAAATACAAAAGTGTTTGAACACACATTATATAGCTACATATATAATTTCTAATATATCATATTAAAATATTATAATATTTGTCTATTTAGTCATTTGACTATCTTGGAATAATCCTTTATAGATGGTATAACCAGTTCATGTACCAATTAATATTTCTTAGTTTTACATATCATGAAAAGGAGGATCTCTTTATTAAAGAAATGTGGGAACTATAATAGATTCTGTGAGCCCAGCCTTTAGAATCAGATCTGGTTTGATACCTGACTTACCTATATAGAAGCTAAATGTACTCAGGAGGTATAGTGTCTCTCTAAACCTTAGTTTTCTTCTATTAAATGGGGGATATTTAATACTACTTATAACTGTTAAGGATTAAATAAGATAATATATAGATGGACAGAGCTCACAGTATGGGCTCAATAAATATTAATTACTTTCTCTGGTATGCTGCAGTCCATGGAGTCACAAAGAGTCAGACACTACTGAGCGACTGAAATGAACTGAACTTTCTCTGACACATATAGTTAGCTTCACCTTATTTTGAGGGGGAGGCATTTCTAGGTTCATTCCTAGGTAATGTCAAATGGTATGCTGAATGGAGTGTTAGAGAGAAAGGGAAGAAACCGGCAAGGGTCCTCTTAATTCAGTTCCGAGGACAGCCACATGGGACACCCACAGTAAGCATGATCCCATGGTTGAAAATGGAGACACACATTATAGAAATCACCACTTGTGAAATCGAAGACTGGCTGAAGTGGCCCACCTGACATTATAAGAGGGCAGAGACAATTTTATTTTGCTGCGTTACGTCTCCAGGGAGATGGGGACTTACAATGAGTTTTCCACTCCATAATAAAGACAACTACTTTCTATGCATTCACATCCTAGTTTAGACAAGAGGCAGACCAGCTGTGAGAGACGTGAAGACATATTTCAGTTTTATTATTTTAGGTATAGATGGGTATGTTAATCCATTTCCACATACAATTCCTGTAATCACAGATAGGGAGTGAACCTTGAACTGGCAAAACCTGTCTCCTGTCGTCAAAGAGTTAAGTTGGAAAGATGGAACCTCAAAGTTGAGAAGTGGTGTATCATCTTCATTCCCAGCCTTGCTGTGCTGATGGCTGCCGGGACACACACAAACTTTCCTTTTTATCCAGGCATTGATCCACTGATAACAATGTTGTCTCTTTCTTCCCCCTGGCAAACTTTCTGCTTTCAGTCCATAGCTCAGTTTCCCATGTTCTGCTCACTAGGTTCTGACAGCTGTTTTCAGACTTAACCACAGAAGCCAGGAAATAATTGTAGTATAAAACTCTCTATTGTCACATTGCTTCTTTCTGCAAATATATCTCAGGAGTTAAACTTTGAACCTTTGATCTCTCACACCAAAAGAAAAAAAATATTTATATGAAAGTAACTTAATTCTAGTGTTCATGGTTTATTATGGAAAGGAGGTGTTTAAAATTTTTAGAATTTTTTTTAACAAAATTCTAAGATAAAAGAAAAAAAGAAATCACAGTATTTACAGAGATAACAGAATGGCATAGCCATGCAGAACAAATAACTTTGGTTTTTCCCCTTTCACTTTGGTTTAAATATTGACCAAGATTCAATTTTTTTCCTGCCAAATAAAACTTCAATAAATCAAAGTTTAGAGGCAAAAATAACATATTTTTTCCCCCCGTCATATTTTATACAGCATTGTGTCTAATAGGATATTTTACGTATTTAATTCATACCAATACACTATAGGAAGCTTTTATTAAACTGAGTCACTATTGCTCAGACAGCAAACGGTTTACAAATGTACAACAATGTGTATTTCTAAATAATGCAAAAGTGGCAAAGTATTTATTCCTAATCTTCTTCTGACTTTAATCTTTATTTTTCATTGCCTTCCTAATTAATTATTCCATTAATCTAAAAAACAAACACCAGTTTTCCTTTCCTCCCAAAGATCACAGTTCTATACCTGGAAATCTGATGTTCATTTTTTTTTTTGATAAATTTATGTAAGTCCTGGGACAAAAACGGCCATGCCATGTTCTCCCAGAAACCAGGCTTCTGCTTGAAAGAGCAAAGTTTAAAAGTCTAGTCACAAGTAGCTATTGGCCCATATCCAGTCTACCTCAAAAAGTTTTCATTTAACACTACCATCCTATAGAGTTCCTCCAGCATAAAACATGTTTATAAAGTTACAAATTTGAATGTAACTAAAGATACATAGACATTTTATTATTACACTTTAACATACTGCTTGATAAATTATGTACCAGTTAAAAACACTAAATGATCTCAAGGTGCATTCAATATCTGTAGCGTAGTTAACAAAAACACACACGAAAAAAATATATATTCTATATTCTGTGGAAAATAACACAGCTCTGATAATGATCACTGTTAAAAATCTCCAATTCTGACTGATACCTTTTTTTTAAAGGAAATAGGTATAATTTTAAGGCAGTGGATAACCCAAAGGATTTAACTCCAATTTTAAGTTCCAGTGATTTACATTGTAACCTATGAAAATGGGAATGCTAGCCATGAGTTTTCCAAACTGTCTCTCACACATTGACTTGTTTTTTATTTTGACAGAAAATAATTTACTAGCAGGTGTCTCTAAAGGTAAATGCTACCCAAGTTCTGTGTGATTTATTTTTTCAGAACAGGCAAAAGCATCAGTTTGGGAGTACTCTTTATTATTATGTGTGTGTCCGTATGTGTGTGTGATTGCTTCTGAGAGTCAGCTGGCAGCACATTCACAGAAATAGTTCATCTGGTGCTTATCAACCTGACTCTCTGCCTCCTCTTCCCTAGTGATAAAAATCAGTTTTTGATTAGGGCAATGTGTGTCCCCAATCTTCACAAGCTTCCACCTTTGGGATTTAGGTGCTTGTGAGAAAGTTTGGGGGCATTACTGATAGCAATCAGAATCAGAAAGGTACCTGCTCAGATTATTCATATAAACAATTGAAATAAAAACATCACATTATACATCAGATTAACAGCAACTCCCAGAACAAAGCTTACAGTGTATAAAAATAGCTACGTAAAAAATTTACATAAAAGGCAAACCAAAAAGAAATTCTCAGTGCAGACATTTACAGAAAAAAATCAAACCAACACAACATATGACCTATCATCATGGCTACCAAAACTTGTTATTGTTTGTAATTTCATTTCATTGTTTTACTTGAGATAATTCTCTGAAATCCCGTGACAGCTTGGTAGAATGAACTGCTTAATACTTGAACCATGAATTGCTGTCAGTGTCTTTGAATATGTCTTAAATACAATCCACGTTCATGCTTCAATTGTTCTATATAGTTTTTTTCTGAAATTATAAAAAAAAAACATAATTCAGATAAGTTACCATAGCAATCACTTTTCACAATCAGTATATGCTTTATACTAAATGTGATACTTCACAAGAACTTTTTATAAAACCCTATCATCCCTGAACCTAACTGTAACCCCAGGTATTGTTGCAGCTCTTTAACTAACAATTTTTTTTTTTGAATTGTTGAAGGTCTTTATTTTTGGGAAACTTGCTTAATTCTTATGAAAAGTATAAGGTTTTCCAGGAAAATATTTCATTCTGTTTCTCTTCAGGTTAAAAATCTCATTTATCCCTTCAAATCAGACCCCATTTTGTGGGCTCTGTATTCAAGCTCAATTTTCCTTTGAGAATTTACTCTATCTGATTTTGAAGAAAACAGAAGGCAAATGCTATGTTTATAAAGGATTGAGGAATGACTCCTAGAGAAGCATAAATAAAAATCAGGTGGGAATGCTGCATGCTTGGCCTCCAATGGAAGGCAGGACGGGGAAGGAATTCAGTTTTTACTCCTTTCACCCCATCATTTTGAAATTCTGATTTTCAGATTTTAAAAATGTCTTATTTCAGTCATTTTATTTTTCTTTCCTGTGTGCATCCTTCTAATTTCAGTTCCTTCCCTGTTCTCATCTCCTTTATGGGATAAACTTAGGTGACCTACTCAAACTGTTTAACTTGTGGTTTACTTACAATCAACCAAATTTCACTGTGGTTGTTGGGGACTTTTACATATATGAGTAAAGTATGGTAACACTTATTCTCAAGGACATAAAAAATAATTTGTCCAAATGACTTCTCTGTTGGACTGGCTTGAGAGAACATAAATAAAAATAAAATGTTCAAATTGCAAGTGGCAATACCATGGAAACATACCTCTTGGAGACTGTCTTTAAAATCATACTCATATAGCTATTATATATAGATATATGCAATAGATATTTATATATATAATATCAATATGTGCATTATACATGCATATATATGCATATATAGATACACATATATAATATGTACACTATTTGGAAAAGTTGTGTGTACACACATACAAATTTGTTAGTGTTTTCATTAGAATGATTTGAGAAATGGCTGCATAAATACACTGACACTTCAAAGTATATTAAATCCTTGGATTAAAATTTTTATATTTTAAAATTGTTCTCATAATTGCTTTTTAAAGTAAAATGTGAGAATGGCTCTTACCTAACCAAAACATCAATTTATAAAATTAAGCTTTTTGCACTCAGCAAAATTTTTGGCATTAGACTGAAAATGCTCATTGAATGTTAAAATCTATAAATTGAGTTCATTTATCCTGAGGATAATGATTTTCTTGAGGATGGGGAGTCCACTGAGATTCCATTCTTCTGAGAATACCTTTCTGAGTAACCAAAGTTTTCTTTTGAAAAAAATCTCTTCCTGTTTTGAAAGCTGCAATTATAATGCATGTTAATGTCAAGGCCTTCCCTTTCATCACTAGAATGTTTCATATTTTCCTGGGAATTATCTTTGTAAACCTCACACAGCCTACTCACCTGGATGACAAGTGGAATGGTTTCTCTCTTATGCTTCTGTTTTGTGATTGTTTTCTTCCAACTTTTTGTTTTCTTCCATATTACCAAGGTCTTTGTTTACATGTTTTGATGCAGTCCTACAAGAGAATTAAATACACATTATCACATTGACAAACATATTTAACTTTTCTTAAGAGCTGGTTTAAAACTCAACATTCAAAAAACAAAGATCACAGCATTCAGTCCCATCACTTTATAACAAATAGATGGGGAAAGAATGGAAATAGTGACAGACTTTATTTTCTTGGGCTCCAAAATCACCGTGGATGGTGACTGCATCCATGAAATTAAAAGACGCTAGCTCCTTGAAGGAAAAGCTATGACAAACCTAGACAGTATATTAAAAAGCAGACACATTACTTTGCTGACAGAGGTCCATGTAGTCAAAGCTATGGTTTTTCCAGTAATCATGTATGGATGTGAGAGTTGGATCATAAAGAAGGCTGAGAGCCAAAGAACTGATGCTTTCAAACTGTGGTGTTGGAGAAGACTCTTGAGAGTCCCTTGGACTATAAGGAGATCAAACGAGTCAATCCTAAAGGAAATCAACCCTGAATATTTATTGGAGGGACTGAGGTTGAAGCTGCAATACTTTGGCCACCTGATGTGAAAAGCCAATTGATTGGAAAAGATTCTGAAGCTGAGAAATATTGAAGGCAGGAGGTGAAGGGGACAACAAAGGACAAGCAAGATGGTTGGATGGCATCACTGACTCAATGGACATGAGTTTAGGCAAGCTCCAGGAGTTGGTGAAGGACAGGGAAGCCTGTCCCATGCAGACCATGGGGATGCAGAGTCAGACATGACTGAGCACCTGAACGACATTTTTAATATTAGAGTTCACATTAATGTATCTTTGAAAAGCAAATGTTTTACATCAAATACACATATGCCCCTAGGATGAACAGTTCCACATCTGTGAGCCTTGACTGGTAATAGAACACATTCCACTGAAACTACCTGGGACCTGGGGTTGCATTAAATATATGCTAAGAGAAATAGAAGTCATCAGGGAAACCACAGTGATGGTACTTCAAATTATTATTGCTATATAATTCCTAGTAATTGTTATTGTTGTTCAGTTGCTAAGTCATATCTAACTCTGCAATCCCATGGACTGCAGAATGCCAGGCTTCCCTGTCCTTCACTATCTCCTGGAGTTTGCTCCAACTCATGTCTATTGAGTCAGTGATTCCTAGTAATACTTATGTTTTTAAAAATTATATAACACCAGATGTGTTTCTTGATTAAGGAAGCTGGGGTGGAAAATGCCATTTTTCTCTAAAAGTATTGCTATGCTTTAAATAGAATTCTGTAACTTATTTGCTAAGAATCACAACTTAATTGTGTTAATAGTGTTTAACAGTGTATGCTTTACGTCCAAGTGAGATAAAGACATATGGCTCATTCATACTGGGACATTCATTATATTTAGCCTACATTTCAGTTCAGTTCAGTTCAGTCACTCAGTCGTGTCCGACTCTTTGCGACCCCATGAATTGCAGCACGCCAGGCCTCTCTGTCCATCACCAACTCCCAGAGTCTACCCAAACCCACATCCATCGAGTCGGTGATGCCATCCAACCGTCTCATCCTCTGTCGTCCCCTTCTCCTCCTGCCCCCAATCCTTCCCAGCATTAGGGTCTCTTCCAATGAGTCAACTCTTCGCATGAGGTGGCCAAAGTACTGGAGTTTCAGCTTCAACATCAGTCCTTCCAATGAACACCCAGGATTGATCTCCTTTAGGATGGATTGATTGGATCTCCTTGCAGTCCAAGGGACTCTCAAAGAGTCTTCTCCAACACCACAGTTCAACAGCATCAATTCTGCGGCACTCAGCTTTCTTCACTGTCCAACTCTCACATCCATACATGACCACTGGAAAAACCAGAGCCTTGACTAGACGGACTTTTGTTGGCAAAGTAATGTCTCTGCTTTTAAACATGCTATCTAGATTGGCCATAACCTTCCTTCCAAGGAGTAAGCGTCTTTTAATTTCATGGCTGCAATCACCATTAGCAGTGATCTTGGAGCCCAAAAAAATAAAGTCTGACACTGTTTCCACTGTTTAATTTGTGATTAAAAAATTTTTAATTTAGCTTAAACTACAGTCTTCTAAATTGTCCATAAGCAGGAAAGCAGCCTCAAATCCTGCCAACATGACTGAGTCCTATAATATGTGACAGGATAGATATGAATTTACATATATAATATAAAGGTATATATACCATTATATATATACATATATATAATGTAGATGGTATATATATAATGTAGATGGTATATATATAAAATAGATGGTATATATGTATATATAATGTAATGGTATATATATACAACATAGATGGATATATATATATAATTGTATACATATCACAGATTTTTTGAGTTCTACTCTCTTTTTCTAATTAGTTACTTTGTGTGTGTGTGCTCAGTCACATCTGACTCTTTGCAACCCCATGAACTATATCTCACCAGGCTCCTTTGTCTATAGGGTTTTCCCAGCAGGCATACTGGAGTGGGTTGCCACTTCCTCCTCCACGGGATCTTCTTGACCAAGGGATCGAACCCGTATCTCCTGCATTGGCAGGTGGATTCTTACCATTGAACCACCTGGGAAGCTTAATTAGTTACTTAATTAGTAACAAATAAAATCTTAGTAACCTCAATAATGGAGTTTTTTCCAGGTGACTAAGTGGTGATGGACAGGGAGGCCTGGCATGCTGCAGTCTGTGGGGTCGCAAAGAGTCAGACACGACTGAGAGTCTGAACTGAACTGAACTGAAGTGATAAAGAATTCGCTTGCTAATGCAGGTGACCCAGGAGATGTGGGTTCGATCCCTGAGTCAGAAGATCCCCTAGAGGAGGAAGTGGCAACCCACTCTAGTATTCTTGCCTGGAAAATCCCATGGACAGAGGAGCCTGGCGAGCTACAAACCATAGGGTCCCAAAGAAGTTGGATGTGACTGAGCAACTGAGCATGCACACACGCAACCTCAATAAAATCCATAGAAGATAATGTACCCATCGAAAGTGTACAATTAATTTTCAAAAGTGGATGCATGAATGTAACTGGTAACTAGTTCAAGAAACAGAACGGCTTCAGATGCAGAAGTTCCCCATTATACTCCCTTCCAGTCACTGCTACCTCCCCAAATGTTATCACAATCCAGATTTCTCACAGAATGGTTTTATCTGTTTTTATAATTTGCTATAAATGGAATCGTACCACATGTATTCATTTCTGTCTGCCTTTTATTTAAACTCAACTTTGTGATATTCACACATAACATTGCATGTAGTTGTAGCTTGTTTATTCTCATTACTGTATAGCTTGTTACTGGGCTGGTTTATTTCATTGATGATGGACATTCTTGCTCTTTATTTTTTCTGGGATTTCACTTATGTTGATACATAAGTTAGACCTTTACGTGGGTCCCATGTGTCTCTTACTCTCTTAAGCATCCTATTTTTCTCTTTGTGCCTCAACCTCTATGTGTTCTATTGATCTGTATTCTAGTTTGCTTCCCTTGTGTTCTGCTGTGGCCAATCTACTTCTAAATGTATCCACCAGAGACCTATTTTTAATAACCCAAACCCTAACCCTAACCTATTTTAATATATTTTCAGATCTATTTTAATATATATTTTAATATTATATAATGTAATATGGTGGCTTAGACAGTGGCTCAGATGGTAAAGAGTCTGACTACAATACAGGAGAATTATATCATATTTAATATAATATTTTAAAAGATATTTTAAAGTACATTTCAATTTTTGACTCCATCTCCTTTGGCCATCTTTTCTTTCACTTTCAATATATTATTTATAGTTTTATTAATATCCTTGTCTGTTAACTACAATACCCAAATAATGCACAGATCCACTTGTCTGCTTTTCCTTTTGATTACTGATTATATTTTCTTGACTCTTTGTATATCTAGTCCTTTTTATTTTGCATGACACGATATACAAAATAACAGAATACACACAATGTTATTTTCCATCACATAAGGTCTCCCCTTTACTTTGTTAAGCAGAAAGGTGAGCAGATAGGATGACTTCAATTCGGTCAGGGTTTGAGCTAGGTTGAAGCTCAGTTGCAGTTTTAGTAAGATTCAGTCTACATCTGGTTTGTCCCTACCCCTAAGTCATGGCCCTCTCAAGCTTCTGATTGAGATTCTGACATGTCTCGTTTTCTCCAGAGCTTAAACATAGAGAGATCCAGCTCTTCCCATCAGAGAGTCTCCACCCCAGTCTCCAGGCATCTGTCCTGTGACATTTCAAATATGGTCAATCTCTTTAGTCTCCTTGACTTGAATGTAAACTCCTTGATAGTATGGACCATGTTTTATTTATACCTTCTTGTCTGAATAAGGTAGGCATCCAAAAGATATTTCTTTTATTGAATTGAACTAACTGGCCTTATTACACTTCATATGTGTTTCCTTTTACTGTTCCTTATGATATTAGTGTTCACCAATATCAAGTCTAAACTAAAGAGCCTTTTGACAACGGTGAAAAAGAGAATGAAAAAGCTGGCTTAAAACTCAATGTTCAAAAAATTAAGATCATGGCACCTGGTCCCATCACTGTATGGCAAACAGATGGGAAAAAAGTGGAGGAAGTGACAGATTTTCTTTTTGGGGGCTCCAAAATCACTGCAGACAGTGACTGCAGCCATGAAATTAAAGGATACTTGCTCCTTGAAGGAAAATTATGGCAAACCTAGATAGTGTATTAAAAAGCAGAGAAGTCATTTTGCTGACAAAGGTGCGTTATAGTCAAAGCTATGGTTTTCCAGTAGTCATGTATAGAAGTGAGAGTTGGACTATAAAGAAGGCTGAACACTGAAGAATTGATGCTTTCAAACTGTGGTGTTGGAGAAGACTCTTGAAAGTCCCTCAGACTGCAAGGAGATCAAACAGTCAATCCTAAAGGTAATCAACACTGAATATTCACTGCAAGGACTGATGCTGAAGCTGAAGCTCCAATACTTTGGCCACCTGATGCAAAGAGCCAATTTATTGGAAAAAACCATGATGTTGAGAAAGATGGATGGCAGGAGGAGAAGGGGACAACAGAGGATGAGATTTTTGGATGGCATCATCAGCACAATGGACATGAGTTTGAGCAAACTCTGGGAGACAGTGAAGGACAAGAAAGCCTGGCATGCTGTAGTCCATGGGGTCTCAAAGAGTCAAACACAACTTAGTGACCGAATAACAACAATATAAAGTCAATACAGACCCAGCTGCTTTTTCACAGATAGGTAAAATAGAGAGAATACTTTTGATAGCAATCAGCATAGTGATTGCCTAAGGGAAAAAGGATGACAGGGCTGGACAGGAAGGAATTCCAAAGGGGTGATGAGGTGCTCTATATCATGGTTGGAGTAATGGCTACAATGGTGTATACATTTATCAAAACATATTTAATTGCATATTTAATGTAAGCAAATTTTACCTTAATATAAAAATATTATATAGAAAAAAACTAAAGCATTATCCTCATGGCCAAGAATTGCAAGAATCAGGCAAAAAGTACAATGAGAAACTGGATACCATTCCCATTTCCAGTTCTACTTACCTTCTAGGTGGATTTAGTATTTGTGTAGGGATTAAGGGTAATTTCTGCGATTTCAAAAAATTTTATCAAATAAAAGAAGGGGGTCTTGAGAGGAAGGGAGTGACTATAACTCTAAGGAAATTGTGGTTTTCAGAGCAAATCACAATATTTTTCAGCATATTGGTCAGGTAAAATCAGGCTAAGAATCACTGCTTACAGTTTGGCATTATGAAAAAGTTTGTTATGGGTAACATGAAACATATTTTTAGAATATGTTTGTAGAAGAAGAGTTGAGCAACTTCAAAATGATTATTTTTAAAATTAAAAAAAGGAAAAAATTTCCCTGTCTTTTCTTAATCTCACTATCCAAAAAATAACTGCTAAAACTCTTATTATGCCTCAGTGTGCCCCAGGCCCTGTTCTAAATGCTTCACAGATATTAAATTATTTTAGCTTTAGGATACCTCTGTTTTATTTTTTTTTATTTTATTTTTTTATAAATTTATTTATTTTAGTTGGGGACTAATTACTTTACAATATTGTAATAGTTTTTGCCATACATTGACATGAATCAGCCATGAGTTTACATGTGTTCCCCTTCCTGGATACCTCTGTTTTACATTGAAGTACACTAATAAACTTGCTTGTGGTTACACAGCTAGCAAACAGCAAAGCCAGGATTCAAACTCCAGTAGTCTGGCTCCAGTATCTACGGGCCAAGTTACACAGTTATACAAATATGCTAAGTGTTAACCACTGTGAAATATATTAAATAGAAATAAAATAGTGTTGCTGCTGGGGGAGGGAGATATTCACTGAGTGCATGTATGTAAGATTTACTTGAAGTTTTTATGAATTTCTCCATTTTTGTTACTGAGAGTCTGCTCTCTCTAACTAGGAAAAAACTCTAGAACTTACTCTGATTACTTTAAGGTTCAGTTTTGAGATTGATGTGGTAAAAATAAATATAATTTTATGGATGTGTCTTTTTTAATTTGTGGAAATTTTAGAGGTTTGAAAGCATTACACAGGTTAGAAATCCATCTACTACTGGAAGATAACAAAAATTTATTTAAACCATTCTGTTCAGCAATATTTTCAGTCAATATTTTTTTTTAAGTTGATTGATTTAAGGAAGGAAGTTAAGGCATTTATAAAAAATAAGCATTTCGGTTAAAATACAAATTATTACAGTTACTTGTCTGAAGAGTTATGCACCAGCCAGCTTTTTTATAATTTTAAAATGAGACAAAATTTAAATAATAGAATAACAAATTAATATTGGAAGAAGCTCTGGAGGTGACCCTCTAATCAGTAAAGTGGAGAGAAGAGTCTTAACCCTGGGGTTAGCCAAGTCTGAGCTGCGAGTCCTTAGACAAGTCCCTCCTCTTAAGATGTTTGCTCTTCTGTAAATGGGGGACAGTAGGGTCTACTCCAGGGCTGGTGTGAGGATAAATGTAGAGTATATCTGAAAGTCCCCAGGAAGTGACAGGGACTCACAAAACAATGGTAAGTCCTGGATTGTTGCCCAGCCACATAGCTACTGAGTGGCCGAAGAGAGTTCAGTCCTCGCTCTCAACTACTCTTCTGTGTTTTTCTATAAGTGCAGTGCTATTAAGCATTCAAGTTGCTTTTAAGTAACATTTTAGAAGATTTTTTAACTTTTTTGTGAGATTTTCCCCAATACTATAAATTTGTTTCCGGATCTGCTTGAAAGGAGGTAGGGAACTAAATCTAGCAGTGTTGTCTAAGTGTGCCTTTGCTTTAGAGTTACCAAGAGATGGGATAGAGATGTTACTAATGCTACAGTGTAAATCATATTGCAGTACATAAATGTATCAAATCAACATGTGGTACACTTTAAATTTATTCAGTGTTATACATCAGCTATAGCTCAACTAACATAAATTTAAAAGGGGATAAAGGAAGCAAGATGGGCTCGATAAAGGACAGAAATGGTATGGACCTAACAGAAGCAGAAGATATTAAGAAGAGGTGGCAAGAATACACAGAACTGTACAAAAAAGATCTTCATGGCCCAGATAATCACGATGGTGTGATCACTCACCTAGAGCCAGACATCCTGGAATGTGAAGTCAAGTGGGTCTTGGAAAGCATCACTACGAACAAAGCTAGTGGAGGTGATGGAATTCCAGTTGAGCTATTTCAAATCCTGAAAGATGATGCTGTGAAAGTGCTGCACTCAATATGCCAGCAAATCTGGAAAACTCAGCAGTGGCCACAGGACTGGAAAAGGTCAGTTTTCATTCCAATCCCAAAGAAAGGCAATGCCAAAGAATACTTGAACTACAGCATGATTGCACTCATGTCACATGCTAGTAAAGTAATGCTTAAAATTCTCCAAGCCAGGTTTCAGCAATATGAGAACTGTGAACTTCCAGATGTTTAAGCTGGTTTTAGAAAAGGCAGAGGAACCATAGATCAAATTGCCAACATCCGATGGATCATCGAACAAGCAAGAGAGTTCCAGAAAAACATCTACTTCTACTTTATTGACTATGGCAAAGCCTTTGACTGTGTGGATCACAATCAACTGTGGAAAATTCTTAAAGAGATGGGAATACCAGACCATCTGACCTGTCTCTTGAGAAACCCATATGCAGGTCAGGAAGCAACAGTTAGAACTGGACATGGAACAACAGACTGGTTCCAAAGAGGAAAACGAGTACATCAAGGCTGTATATTGTCACCCTGTTTATTTAACTTATATGCAGAGTACACCATGAGAAATGCTGGGCTGGAAGAAACACAAGCTGGAATCAAGATTGCCAGGAGAAATATCAATAACCTCAGATATGCAGATGACACACCCTATTGGCAGAAAGTGAAGAAGAACTAAAGAGCCTCTTGATAAAAGTGAAAGAGGAGAGTGAAAAAGTTGGCTTAAAGCTCAATGTTCAGAAAACTAAGATCATGGCATCCAGTCCCATCACTTTATGAAAAATAGATGGGGAAACAGTGGAAACAGTGTCAGACTTTATTTTTTGGGCTCCAAAATCACTACAGATTGTGATTGCATCCATGAAATTAAAAGACGCTTACTCCTTGGAAGGAAAGTTATGACCAACCTAGATAGCATATTAAAAGCAGAGACATTACTTTGCCATCAAAGGTCTATCTAGTCAAGGCTATGCTTTTTGCAGTGGTCATGTATGGATGTGAGAGTTGGACGGTGAAGAAAGCTGAGCACTGCAGAATTGATGCTTTTGAACTGTGGTGTTGGAGAAGACTCTTGAGAGTCCCTTGGACTGCAAGAAGATCCAACCAGTCCATCCTAAAGGAGATCAGTCCTGGGTGTTCATTGGAAGGACTGATGTTGAAGCTGAAACTCCAATACTTTGGCCACCTCATGTGAAGAGCTGACTCGTTTGAAAAGACCCTAATGCTGGGAAGGATTGGGGGCAGGAGGAGAAGGGGATGACAGAGGATGAGATGGCTGGATGGCATCACCGACTCGATGGACATGGGTTTGGGTGGACTCCGGGAGTTGGTGATGGACAGGGAGGCCTGGCATGCTGCGATTCATGAGGTCGCAAAGAGTTGGACATGACTGAGCAACTGAACTGAAAGGAGGTAAGAAAAGTGAAGGGGGTAGGAATGGCAGACATAGCCAATACATCATAATCTTGGAATGTGGTGTCATTTGAAAGGATACATAAAGTGCTCTAACAGAGTTGCACATTTGGAAAATAAAAATAATAGCCATATATATCATGCATGAAAGAGTTCATAGGACTTTAGTTTTTCCAAATGTAGGCATATGTATAACAAATTTGAAAACTGAGAGGGAACATGAGGAATTATTAATACTTCCCAGTTTAAAAGGGCATTTTCTATGATTTCTACTTTATAGCATGCCTGGAACACAGCACAGAAGGGTACCAGGATCACAGGTATTTAAGACTGGGACCCTGGCAGTGCAGAATTGCCACTCTCAGCAAACCGGCCATTGATACCTGTGCAGGTAATCAGGGTCATAACCATGAGAATAGTTATTTTTCTTTATTCCTTGGTCACAGCTCTCAGCAAAGTAAGCTTCCCCCTGGGCTAACCTTAATAAAGAGTTAGAGGAGGAGAGGAGGGCTCTAAGCCCCACATCTCAGAAGCACATCTGTCAGCAATTTTTGGGTTTGAAGAAGGAAAGAAAGAAAAATGAATAGTTGTCCTTCTTAAAAGTTTTGATTTGATATCCTTAGCATTTATTCAAATGACTCTCCAAAGAAACTCTCCAGCAAAACAGGAAATCCTAATATCCTCAGTGAAAAATAGAAGATAGCCTTTCATTTGAGCAATAGCAAATATGGGAACCACCATTATGTTAGTGGATCAGTGGATCAAAATAAATGTAACAACACTGAATATGCATGAAAGCAGGATGCCACTGGCATGTATTCAGCATTATGGTTCAAAGCATTTCCTTTAGGTGGGTGATATAGGCGTTTCCTTTAGGTGGGTAATTTAGGTGTTTCCTTTAGGTGAGTAATGTGGTAACCATATGGGCAGAAGCAGAAACTTGAGGATTAGGACTTCCCTTCACCTTTGAAACAATGATAAAAAAAAAAAACATATAAAATTTAAAAAATTAAGTGAAATACATATATATAGACAGGCTTCCCTGGTGGCTCAGTGGTAAAGAATTCACCTGCCAATGCAGGAGATGCAGGTTTGATCCCTGGGTTGGAAAGATCCCCTGGAGAAGGAAATGGCAACCCACTCCAGTATTCTTGTTTGGAAAATCCCACGGACAGAGGAGCCTGGTGGGCTACAGTCCATGGGGTTGCAAAGAGACAGACAGGACTGAGTGACTAAGCACACAAAGAGAGATAAAAATGAAAATTTTGGTGCTATCTCTTTCTGCTGGAAATGTTTCAGTCCACATGTAGTAGGAGAGAGCAGGGCCATGGACAGTTCTGCCCTTTTGAGCGGCCATGACCTTGTGACTGACTGAATGGGGACTCCAGCATTCCCACATTATCTTATTTCCTCTTTAGTCTCGTCTATTATTTATGCTTTGATAGAATAATGGGGTATTGTCTTTTCTTCCTCTTTTGGCTGCCTGCCAGGCTACGGGGTAGTGAAGGAAAAAGAAACCAAAGCCTGGATTAGCTTGATGTCTAATATAAGGTAAGAGGCCACATCAGCTCTGCACTTGAAAGCACATCCTTCCACCCCTAGCACTACATAAAATGCCAGCAGGCAATTAAAGTCAGAGATGAAGTTTTAATTCCAAAGAAGTCCTTGTGAGGCAGCAAAATATATTTGAAAGTTTATATGGGATACAGAATAAGATACTGCATGCATTAACTTGGGCAGGTAATATTCACTGAGCCTTAGATACTATGAAATATGTTTAATTAAACTTACCTCATTAAATTTTGAGGATTTCAGTTATGTAATAATACACTAGGAAAGTCACTCAAAATGTGCCATAAAGGGTCCTTCAGCCCTGTATTTTCAAGTCATTCAGCAGGGAGTCAATCTTTCTTTATGGGAACATTGATTTTAGACAGAATATTGATTTAAAATAGAATTCAGTTAAAATTAAATTTCTTGCAAGATCCTCTTCCATATACTAAGAGATACTAATGAGAAGAGTTTTAGAAAGGCTTAATATAATCATATTTCTTAAAGTTTTGGGGTTAAAGACTAGTCTTCTTTAGTCTTTTGCCAATTTAGGACTGTCTGTTTTTTTTTCCTAAGACAGTAGTAGAATAGTAAAGCATTATGTAAGGCAGAACTGACAAAGGATATTTGTGATTTTTAGACTTCCATATTGTCCTCATAATGTACAAAAAGTTCATGAAAATAGTCATGAGTTCCACAGTTGCAAAAGATAAATCTCTTGGTAAATTTCCAAGATCCATACAACATGTATTTTGAGATTATAAATGTCTGGTTGATGCTTACTTTCAGTTCAGTGATAAGAAGTATGGTGGTCAGGGGTCTCTTAAATGCAACCAATCAGGAAATTATGATTTTAATACACTTCTGAATAAACTTGTGGCTACATCATGCTGCCTTACATTTTTTTTCCTTTATCTCTGACTCTTTCAATTTTTCAGTAATTCTTGTACTATAAAAAATGCAGGAGAGAATTTAGAACTCAAAAAATAATATTTAACTTCCTCCAGATATAAAAACAATGTTCAGAGAACACGATGGAGTGAAATGGAGTAAATAATTTTAAAAGTCATTGAATTATCTCTAGGTCTAGGTCTTTATGTTTCCATGTTTCTTATTAAACATGGCTCAGATGGTAAAGAATCTGCCTGCAATGCAGGAGACTGGAGTTCAATCCCTGGGTCAGGAAGATCCCTTGGAGAAGGGAATGACTACTTACTCCAGTATTCTTGCCTGAAGAATTCCATGGACAAAACAGCCTGGTGGGCTACAGTTCATGGGGCTACAAAGAGGTGGACATGACTGAATGACTAATATTTTCACTTTTTTTACCTGTTAAACAACTAGATATGAACTGGGTTTAGTCAGTTAATACCTTTTGCCTGGAAATGACAGTTAATACCCTGCATGCACAGGAAATGATGAGTAATCCATTCTCACTATCAAAATATCTCAAATTAAAAAAAAAATTTCCAGTGAGACGTTACATGAATCAAAACAGTAGAGGAAGCACTAGTCCTAATTCTACAATGAACATATTATATCACAACATCAAGCACAACTGCTAAGCATTTCCTGCTGCAGTTTTCCATATTTAAAATAGATATAAAAATATGTATCTCATATGAATGGAATGGGGAGTTCCTGTTTTTTGAGTAGTCACTAGGTATGTTGTACTCAAATTCTACTTAGGCATAAAAGATTGTTTCTCTCATTTCTCTCTCCACTGACATTAAATTGCCAATGCAAAGAACTAATATAATTGTTTCTACAAGTTGTTTGCAATAATGGGTGACTCACTAAGATTGTTGATGGTATCATTTCACAGGAGGGTAAACACAGGGGTATATTTCTTTAGGTAACTGAGAAAAAAGTCTGAATCACATCTTTATTATTAAATTCTCTCATATCCATATAAAATGGTGATGAATTAAGCTAAACATAGAAATGAAACCCTCATATTGATTTGTAAAGGTGAAGTTACCTAGAAGAAAAGGAAGAAAGGGAGTATAGTGGACCTAAAAATAGACTTAAGAATTCTTAACCTGAAAGCTCTTATTATGAATCTTCACTTACTCTGGGCATAAGTATTAACAGTAACTCATATAGCAAAATTGCTTGTTTATCTCAGAGGGCAGTAAAAAGAATAGCTAGTCAGGAATTTGAAACACTTTCTAGGAGAAAGAAATGGCACCCACTCCAGTATTCTTGTCTAGAAAATCCCAAGGATAGAGGAGCCTGGCAGGCTACAGCCCATGGGGTCGCAAAAAGTTGGACATGACTGAGTGAGTACAAAGGTGAAGCACTTAGCAAATCTGAAGAGTGCTGCAAAGTCTTAATAAAAACACTTTGATGCTTGGGGTAAAAATTGCAATTTATTATTTTGATTACCAATAATATTGACTCTAGCAAAGTTGGTGCACTTTTCAATTAATAACAGTTATTTAGACAAATCTTCAAATCAGATGGTAAAATAAGCACTTAATTAAATGAAGTACTTCAAGAGAAATGCATGCAGTCTTAATCCTTAAACTACAGACACTATGAAGCTAAATGTCCAGCATTTATTTACCCATGATTTTAATTCTGAGTTATCATATGGTAATATCCAATGACATAACTTAAAACACAACAACCTCCCTGCCCTCCACACACAATTTTTTTTCCTATTCATACAAAGACAAATAGGATATGATGAAATATTGGCAATCAGAGTAGCATGATTAAGGACACTGGAGAGTACCATGAATTTCACATTCATTTGATCATAATGTAGAAGACTGCTGTCTATTTTTCAGTGTAATTCCAGGATACAGAGAAATTTTATTTTTATTCTTTAAGAAGTAAAATTACTTTGAAGTGCCCTAAATAAAAATTACTTTCATAAATGCTAAATAAATAAAACCAAAATACTTTAGAGGCCAAGTTGTCAGATTTGTGAGCACCTCATTGTAGATTATAAAGGAAGGATAAGATTTTGATAGTCATGAAACTTAGACACATAGAAAGAGAATTTCTAATAAGGTAGATACTGCCTCTGGGAAACTACATTTCCTTTCTTCTACATGGTACATCTTCTAAACTTTCCATAGAAACCATGGGTGCATAGCAACAATGAAGAGTTTGTAGGTAAAATGTTCACTGAGAAAAAACCCCACATTTGTCATCAAGTGATAGTGTGGACTGTTCAAGACTGAGGACTGAAGTGCCAAGACTAGCAGTGGCTATGCCCTAGTGTGAGAGTGGATATGCATATCAACTACAATACACAACAGGAATGTGTTGAAAAAGTAAGGCATAATGAGAGAAAATAAGACCTAGGAATTAAACACAAAGATTCTAAAACACTACTGCCTTAAATAAAATATAATTCTGTCCCTTACAACTGTATGATCTTAAACAAGCCATTTAACTATTCTCTGCCTTAGTTTTTTTCCAAAGTGAAATATGTATAATAAGATTATCTACTTCAGAGATGGACTGTGAGAACAAGGCAGAACTCAATCCATGCTCATATTATGTGAGTTTAAAAATTCTAAGCTACTACCTTCCTTTGATGGCAGATCCATTCAAATATTACTTCACTGAAATTTGTATCTTTAAAGAGTAGAACCATGGATCTGATGGAGTCTGTTTTTTCTTTTGATTTTAAGTTAACTAAACCTGACTTGTTGATAGGGGTTATATCAAAACATCAAGAAAATACAAAATAAAGTCCAAAGTTGCCATAAGCTATACACATTCCCTTGTAAAATTTAATTTCCTCATTTATAAGATATAGGAGTTTGAAACCCATGATTGAAACTAAGGGTATGCCACAGAATCACTAATGGAATTTTTATAAAATGCAATGCAAGAACCCCATCTCTGCCCAATTGCATCTGGGCTACCTGATGCAAAGAGCCAACTCACTGTAAAAGAACCTGATGCTTGGAAAGATTGAGAGCAGGAGAAGCACGACAAAGGATGAGATGGTTGAATGGCATTACTGACTCAATGGACCTGAATTTGAGCAAACGCCAGGAGACAGTGAAGGACAGGGAAGCCTGGCATGCTGCAGTCCATGAGGTCCAAAGAGTTGGACAAAATTTGGCGACTGAACAACTGTTAATTGGATTTTCATTATAAGACACTATTAGATGATTTGTGAGGTTGACTCTATAGGTATTATTGTATGATTCTAATAATCTTTAAACATCATTTAGTCATTTTTAAAGTAATCTTATTACTTTAATCATTTTTTAAAAAATTCAGCACAACATAATGATGACTTTTCCCCTGAATTAGATCCTTCTATGAAACAAAGTGACCTAACTAGAATCTAAGAGGAGTAGTGACGGCAAGATGGCCTGACCTCACCAACAGTTTCACTGCTGGCCAGACCTGTCACTGTAAAGACACTTACTGTCCCCATGGGATGTACTAACCACTTTTAATTAATGTCCACAAACCTCAAATAGTTCAGAATCGCTGACTCCTAGGGACTATGTGCTTTTTAAAAATCTACCTCTGCATTGAGAAAAATAACATAATTCAATTCGGACTACTGACTGAGAAAAATAAGGGGACACATGTGAAATCACTCCAAGCCATGTCCCCAGTGTTGGTAATGTAGCCACGGTAAACTGAAGGCAAAACATGATCAGCCTGACTTTGGGCAATGTGTCTTTCCTTTCAGAGAAATTACATGCTCAGCTGAAATAAACATAATGAACACATTGAATTTTCTCCCCGTGAAAGTCAATGAACAATGAAGATCTTTTTTCTTCAACTTACTTTGATTTCTTCATGTATAGCCAATAGACAACACCAGCAACTAGGGCAGCGAGGAGGAGACCAACAACAATTCCCACAATTAGTTTTGCCTGGTCATTAACCTTTTCTTTGTTTTCATCTACAACAAAGAAGAAAAACCCATGCAATTACAGACAATGCCAAGCATTTCTGAAAAGAAGTCAATCTAGTTATTATTTCTGACTAAAAATGATCAAGGCTCACTACGAAGAGTAACATGCAAACTTGTGCTTCTAAAGGATTAAAATTTTAGCATTTTTACTATCTTGTCTCATTTGCTATTTTAATTCAAATCAAAATGTGGCAGCTAGGAAAATTACTTATGCAATGACACTTCATAAATCTTGAGCAGATAGTCAAGGAAGAAGAGCCGGCAGCATAGTACCTACCACTTATTTCGTCTGCCTCATCGTGTTCTGGAATACTTACTGAAATGAAAAATGTTAATATGAAATTAAAAACAAAATTTGTTGATATATGAAAGTCACCTTTACCATTATAGTATGATGTAATAATACTCAAAGATAAAATATCTATTCTACAGCTGAGGGTAGAAAAATTTACATTTAATAAAGCGTGAACTTCCGTACAAAGAAATTCATCTTGTTTTTAAGAAAGGACAGTAGTTAAAACTGCAAAGGTATTGATCTACCATAGGAAACTTTACAACTGACAAGCTATAGTATTAATCTGAAATCCATATTAACTTTCCCACTATCTACCACCTTTTAATAGGATTTCTTTTTTTAGGAGAAAAAAGTTGCAGTGCATGGAATCTACAGTGTAGTTTCTCAACTTCAATTTTCCTGCCTCAGTGAAGAAGAATTTATTTTCATATTCTAGTGTCAGAGATTTGCCACTTAGAGACATTTTCAAAGTGGTAGGAGTGGTGGTTAAAACTGAGGACATCTCAGAGGTGAAGGTGCAATATATGTGATGCTTGTAAAAGCCCTCCAAATGACTAAAATAGCACTATGATCTTGGCCCATTTAAAGGATTGTCACTGTGGTGGATTGTCATTTAATATTAGACTAAATAAATATTTTTCTATGAACATGGGCTTGCATCAGAAATTTCAGTGATGATTGTTAACATGCAGATTCCTAGACCCCTCCTCATGCCTACTATATTGGAATTTTAGGAGGTGCTCATTGACTTTGAAAATGATGGTATTAAATGTTGATCAAACAACTGCAAGGTCTATAAAGCCACTATTCAATGGGCTAGAATTAAAAAGAGAGACTTGTGTTCAGGAAGAAAGGATAACTTCTCTTTTAGGTAGGACAAATCAATACTCACTGAATTGAATTCAGAGAAGTCAATGCTCCTATTTTAGAGTTAAATTCATTTGGTTCTTTTCTCCTGTCAATCCAAAAGGCTTTTATATTCCAGTCATATTCTGTTAAGGGCCATTATCTTTAGAAAATTATTTTCTCCTAGCTTCAGCTAATTCCTAGCCAGTATATCTCTATCTTGCTAAAATCACATAGAGGATTCCAACTGACTGAAGAATGAAAAGTTTTGAGAGTCAGTTAGTATCCCGTCCAGATCTGAGTCTCAGTCTAGGCCAGCCCTGATTTAAGACTAACACAGCAAAATAAAGAATTATAGAATTGAAGATGGGAGATAACTTCAAATTAAATAAAAAAGCAGCTATTGGTATGTATCCATTACCTTGATTTCAGCATTGAGATTTTTTTTCACTTTCTCTGAGATTATCTCATTTGTTTGATTTTTAACCTATGATTCAAATATGATATTCAAATGCATCAATATTTGAAACTAGATTTTTGGATTCCTGATATCAGTTTTACTACCAATTTGCTGAATGACTTTAAGTATGTGGCATTCCTTTGCAAAATAATAGGATAAATACCACAAAGAATTGAAATGCAAAATAATAGATTAAGGGGAGTTAAAAATTTACCAAAATTAAAACTGTTATAGAAATGTTTTCAGGTAATATTTGAATCATCTGTACTCTGAATACAAAACATGGGTTAAACAAGAGCAACATAGTCCTTATCTTCTGTTGATCTTGGAAATATTCCTGTATAAGATAAAGTCTCTGATCCATAAAACATGAAATGATTTAACTGTCCAGACAAGGATTGTAAAGAATGGACACCAGGAAAAAAAAAAAGAACCTTATGATGATGATACCAAATGCAAAATAAATAAATAAAACTTACCATAATGCAGTACAGGAAGATGGAATTGAAGATTTTAAACTAATGAAGAATAACTTCAAATTTTCTTACTTTTTTTAATGCCAGAAATGAAATACTCACTAGCAGAGACATTCAAGGAGTTTACTGTTCTCTCCAGCTGGTTTTCTGCTGTGCAAGTTAATGTAACATTCTCTTCAGGGGAAATGATAATTTTACTATAATACCTGCCATTGATATATGGAGATTCCTCTGTCTGGAAAAAGAAAAGGAAAATGGCTTTAGAAATGGAAATGAATTAAAAACATAGGAAAGAGTAACACTGAATGAAACAAGATAGGTGTGGTGCTCTGCGGCATCATCTGGCATGTAAGGGTATATGTAAGTTCATAGATGAGACCAGTTCAGGTTTATAACTACACCAGAAAGGAAAAAGAATAGTGAATCCATACTTGGATTTCTCTTTATGTTTCTATTATTAATTTTAATAATTAAACCAACTAAGCTCTTCTTTTTCAATAGATGCTCAAGTTAGTCTATATTTTGGCATGATAGTACCCATCTCAAAATAATTACTAGTGATTAACTCATCACCAGTTTTCTCCTAATAAACTTATGAGTTTAATTCTATTCGTAAACTATGTCCTCAGTTAGCAGAGCATGGAACTCTTAATCCCAGGGTCATGGGTTTGTGCCCTAAGTTGAGTGGTTGCTCTCCTATGTTTAGGGCTTCCCTGGTGGCTCAGCAGTAAAGAATCTGCCTGGAATGCAGGAGATGAATGCAGGAGATGAATGCAGGAGAAGTGGGTTCAATCCCTGGATCAGGACAATCCCCTGGAGAAGGAATGGCAACCCACTCCAGTATTCTTGCCTATATTCTTGCCTGGGCAATCTCAAGGACAGAGGAGCCTAGGAGACTACAGTCTGCAAAAGAGTTGGACGTGACTTGTTGACTAAAACAACAAAACTGTCATTCCCCTCCACTATAACAGTGAATTCTTTTATTTTAAACGATGATACATACGTGCATATATATGTATGGTTTTCTCGTGGGAAAACCAGACTCTTTCAATTTTATTGAGTTAAATACAGAGGATGGGTTCTTTTTCAGTGACTGGTGATGAGAGTAACCACTGCTATTTAATTTCTTCAAACATAAGAGACAATCCACACTACTCTCTTTCCTAAGACTTGGATTCTCAGTCCAACTCCACTAAAGGAAGCATGTACTTGCATTCTTTTCTGAGACATATACACACCACGTCCTCTAGTCCTCTATTGCTCTATATTTGCTTCCTCCTCAACTGCTTTGTAAAGGCCTTGAGGACAGGAGAGGGCTTCATGATTAGAGATATTGTAGAGTCCCTGGGATAGGGGTGGGACAGAGGTATCAGTAGTTGTAAAATAATAGATTCGCCATGTGATTGAGGAGGGAACAAATAAAAAAAATTATGGCTGGATCAGCACAAGCCTAAGACAAGAAAAATAACATATCACCTAATGGGCCAGAATCAATCCTTCTCCTTGACAATGAAGAATGGAATTATTATTTTTATCCTCATAGTAAGTTCACCTGTTATTTTTCCAATTCCCACTAGTATTTTTCATATGACTTTCTCACTGGGCTTTTCTCATATGACTTTATTTGTTTTTATTACTTTCATCTCTACAAAATGCATTTGCTTATTTCTAGGTTGATCTTTTATATCTTTGTATCTTTTTCTTCATTAAATACTTATCTGATACTTATTTTTCTATTTTTTATTTGCATTACCCAGAAGAAAAAGGTTTTTTTGCTGTAATTATTATTAAATTGAACTAGAGAGCAAAAAAAAAAGAATAGAGTAGAATAGAAACAGTCATTTTTGATGCTAAAAAAGAGATCTAAACATCGTCAGCAATTCAGGTCTTTATTCTGAAATCAAGAGCCTCTTTATTATCCTCAGGCTTGTTCTCTTGCTTGTGTGCTCCATCACATATAACCAAATCAGGAAGCATTTGCTTGTGTCCACTCCTTTAGGGACATTCCATACTTGAGTTATGCAAATAAACATGCATCACCCATAGTTGAAAGAGCCAAAATTCACCATGTTCTGCAAAACTAGACTATATAAGCTGGACCAGTAACCCACCTTCCCTAGACAGAGGAAGAGTGGACACTTTAAATTACAATTCTGGTTTATGCATGCCTTCTCAGATTTCAACTGAGTCGAAGCTGGGAAGGAGGCAACACAGACGATTCAAATAATCAAATGGTTCATGTGGGTATTCCTGAGGCATCTTTAAGTGGCTCCACTGAGAAGAGGGGCATGAAGACTGTCGTAGAGAGAATGGAATTAACCAGTATGTCAGTAACCCAAGCTGACTGGCAATTTAATGGGATTACAGCTCTGAACAGTTTGTGATAAGCCAGATTCTCATATTTTTCTGTCAAAGAGAAAATTATTGGTAGTGTTCATACATTCTTAGCCTTTTACTACTGCAAACTAAAATGGTGTGACAAAGGTACAAATATTACTGTTTGGTTTACATACATGTTTGTTCAGCAGAAATCATCGTAGATACTATATATTTAGCTAGCCTTACTTTGGCCCCAGTACACACAGATCAGACCATATGTTCACAGTGACGATGTTCTTCACCATTCCCCAGGGCCCAGTCTCAAGAAAAAATAACCCACAATGTGCATAAAAGTAAGCAAAGTGTAAGTGAGGCCACTTATACTGAGATGTGGAAGTTCAGGATGTAGGTAAATATATACCTTAATGTTTTAATCACCCAAATTTCAGGAATTAGTGACCATGGGATAATACCTAGTTTATATATTTTTAAAATTTATTTTTAACTGGAGGATAACTGCTTTACAATGCTGTGTTGGTTGCTGTGGTACAACAATGTGAATCAGCCATAAGCATACATATATCCCCCAACTGAGGCCTCCTCCCACCCCCACCCTATGACATCCCTCTAGGTCATCACAGAGCACTCTATGCTATATAGCAGCTTCCCATGAGCGATCTATTTTATACATGGTCATATACATATGTCAATACTACTTTCTCAATTTGTCCAGATACTGAGCACAACAAAATAAGTCTTCCATGCTCCATGACCCTAGGATTTTAAATTTCTCTTTGAGCTATGGTCTTCCTTTGGGAAAATTAAGAAGTTAGCAAAAGCTTCCTCTGAGGACATATTGTGAATTTCGAGTTGATAGTAAGTTAGCTTACAGTTTAGGTACCTAAATAAATCCCCACACTGGACCAAGTACAGCACACAACAAGAAGACAAATACTTGCTTGGTTTATGACACTTCCACTGCCAGTAATTGTCCACTGTATAGCTGGCTTCGGAAAACCTTCCACATGGCAGATTATTGTTTTAGATAGCCCACTAGGATCAGTTTTCTTTGTCATTTTGATCTGAGGTTTTCCTAAAAATATTACAATTAAAATAAGATGTTGAATTGAGATAATAAAAGAAACAGATATTAAATTCTCAAAGAAAATTTTGAATTGGTGCTCACGTATTTTATTACCTTCTACAATCAGAGTCAATGACTCTCTTTTTTTTAATCCTTCAACCTCTTGCAGAGCAGTTTCACAGACATAGTTTCCAGCATCCTGATAATGGAGACTAGAAAATGATGGGCTAGATCGAAGCTTGATGTTATCCTGATTAAATAAAAAGTTAATTATGTCACATGTCACAATTATAGCTCTCCATGTATTTATTATATAATAATAAAGACTGAAATTATTCTTCTGGATCTAATGAAAATGAAAACTTCTTTTCTTAACTTCAAATGCTTTCACAAACAGATTTCCTTTTTCCTCTGTACTTTTAGAGTTAGACAAATCAGAGTTTTATTTTAGACTCTTCCATTTACTGAATTTATATTTGGAACAAATTCATAAACTTCTGAGATTCAGCTTCCTTACTTGTAAATAGGGTAGTAATCTTACTGTATTAAAGACAGTTATCAAGACATGGAATCTATTACAGAACAATTTAGACAAAAATGTTTTTTAAAGAAAAATTTTAAATGGCTTACTATACTAAAATTTCTATGAACAAAGGAAATGCAGCATTTAACTTTGAAAATAATTTGATATACAGAAAATAATACTATTTACCAGGAACTGAAATGCTCCTAAGGCAACTAAACACAATCTTAAGGTTATATGGTCTTTGTACACTATAATTTTTTTTCCATTTCCATCAACTAACCAATCGCCAGGCAATATTGATCAGCACTACTGATATGAGTTATTCAATCAGCAACAGTGACTGCAGCTTATGTGGAAACTGGTTTAACCAAGTAAACTTAGTTTCTCTAGTTCTGAGTAAAACACACCATGAGTGTTCATATACCAAAAACCTATCAAGTCCTTTGACCATTAACTACCACAAACACATCATGTTAAATATTCAGTCCTTGGAGTGACATTTTAACTATCTGAGCAAATAAAATGTCGTGATGCGGCTGTTTTTAAGATAAAATGAAATAATAAACTGAGTTTTAAGAGTTAAGATAACAAGTAACAGAGGATCTGGCATGAAAAGAGATAAAAAACCAATAGAAAATAATTTACATTTTCATCTAAAAGAAACTGGAGCAATACATTTCCCACAACTTTTTACAAAGATAATTCTTGTCAACCCCTATTTTAAGTGGTTTGATGTGCTTTTGTCAACTCATTACTGGTTAAGTGCTTCTGCTACATGTCACATTACAGGAATAAACAGACTGAGTGTTTAGATATACTAGTTAAGGATTTGAGTGGAGTGAACATAGTAACAACCCTTCCCTTTGTTGATAAAGAAAGAAAGTGAATGTGAAGTCGCTCAGTTGTGTCCAACTCTGTGACCCCATGGACTATAGCCTACCAGGCTCCTCCGTTCATGGGATTTTCCAGGCAAGAGTACTGGAATGCGTTGCTATTTCCTTCTCCAGGGGATCTTCCTGACACAGGAATCGAACCCAGGACTCCCCCATTGTTGGCAGACGCTTTACCATCTGAGCCACCAGGGAAGTCCTGGTGATAACCTTATCTTTGTTGATAACCTTTGATAATAACCTTATCTCAAATCACCAATTTCCAACCCTAAAAAGATAACAGCACTCTAGAAAGATAACAGCAATGCTTGGGTCCTCAGAAAATGACCTACATTTCAGATGATAACAAGAACATAAGCACTCAGGACAGCATATTAAAAAGCAGAGACATTACTTTGCTGACAAAGGTCCATCTAGTCAAAGCTAGTAGTCATGTATGGATGTGAGAGTTGGACCATAAAGAAAGCTGAGCACTGAAGAAGTGGTGCTTTTGAACTGTGGTGTTAGAGAAGACTCTTGAGGGTCCCTTGGCCTACATGGATATCCAACCAGTCAATTGTAAAGGAAATCAGTCCTGAATATTCATTGGAAGGACTGATGCTAAAGCTGAAGCTCCAATACTTTGGCCACCTAGTGTGAAGAAATGACTCATTGAAAAAGACCCCGATGCTGGGAAAGATTGAAGGCAAGAGGAGAAAGGGACGACAGAGGATGAAATGGTTAGATAGCATCACGGACTCGATGGATATGAGTTTGAGCAAGCTCTGGGAGTTGGTGATGGACAGGGAAGCCTGGTGTGCTGCAATCCATGGGGTTGCAAAGAGTCGGACACAACTGAGCGACAAAACTAAACTGAACTGAAGCACTCAGGAAATACAGACTAAGCTCCTAGTATGTTCCAGGTGTTCTATGGCCCAGGGGTGAAAAGAGATCACTATCATCAAGGAGCTACTAATTCATGGAACCCACATTCAGACACTTAAGGTCACTCTCAACAGAAAGGCAGAAGGTTATGTGACTAAGGTGTGGTGTTTATGTTGCATAAGGCCTGAGCTTGAGCCTCTACTCTGTCACCTATGAGCTCTCTGATTTCTCTCACTTCAAGTTCTTTCAAATAATGTAGGGAACTAACCATTTTCCTGCATATGTCACAGGGTTGTTATAAACACATTGTTAACATTATGGGTTAAAACTCACTGGAAACTGTTAACCCCTAAAATATATAACTGTATATGCATGTGTATCCATATGCATGTGTATATGTGTATAATTATTTAGTAGACACATAATTAAATTAATGCCCCAAACTAAGTTTCAGAGCAACAATTATGGATGCCATAGTGATGCTGAGTACCTCTAAATTTTATTGTAGTATATTTATTATTATTATTATATATATAAAAAGAGAGTATGAGTTTGGGTGTATAAACATATTACACATGAATATACAAGAGAAGCCTAAAAGGAGTCAGTCCAAAAGTGGAACATTACCAAGAATATTACTTACTTTCATCCACACCACAGTTGCATTCCTACTGGCAGATATTGTGCATGACACAGGCAGAGCATCACCAATCTGCTTGGTCACCTCCCCACTTGGGTTTAAGGACAAATCCAAATCTGTGAAGCAGAAAAATCTGCTTGAAATACAACTCCAGAAAGTAAGACAGTCAAAATATTTTTGGAGAAAAAAATAGATGAAAGAAAGAAAAACTCCTTCTAACTCTACTTGAAATTCAGAAGTGATTTATGTGACTGAAATAACTCAAGTGTAGCATAATCACTCTAGTTTTTCAAGCCAGCTTTGAGACCAGTTTGGACAAGTGTGAATGGTCAATTTAATTGATTATGCATTTATATGCAGTTAACATGATTGATGTTTTAAATGCATGTAAGTATTCATCTGAGGTCTATCACCTTCAGAAAAAAATTCTTAAATCACTTCTGGAAGAAAATAAAGAAAGATGATGACTAAGTAAATATTATGAAAAGATCTGATAAGACATACTATGGGAAATCAAGTATATTTAGACAGCACGTGGTAAACTAAAATATCATAAGGTGTTTATATGTTTCTTCAGAGAGAACTGACTACAGTAGCTAGATATTAAAAAAAAATGCTATCCCATTTCTCATGCAGTTGAAATTTGAAATTTAAATATTTTTTGTTGAAGGATAATTGCTTTATAGAATTTTGTTCTCTGTCAAACCTCAACATGAATCAGCCATAGATATACATATATCCCCTCCTTTTAGAACCTCCCTCCCATCTCCCACCCCATCCCACCCCCTAGATTGATACAGAGCCGCTGTTTGAGATTCCTGAGCCATATAGCAAATCCCCGTTTGCTATCTATTTTACATATGGTAATGTAAGTTTCCATGTTACTCTTTCTCTATATCTCACCCTTTCCTCCCCTCTCCCCATGTCCATAAGTCTATTCCCTATGTCTGTTTCTCCTTGTTGCCCTGAAAATAAATTCTTCAACATCATTTTCCAAGATTCCATATATATGCGTTAGAATACGATATTTATCTTTCCCTTTCTGACCTACTTCACTCTGTATAATAGGCTCTAGGTTCATCCACCTCATTAGCACTGGCTCCAATGCATTCCTTTCTATGGCTAAGTAATATTCCATTGTGTATATGCACCATAACTTCTTATCCATTCATCTGTTGATGGACATCTAGGTAGATTCCATGTTTTAGCTATTGTAAACAGTGCTGCGGTGAACAATGGGATACATGTGTCTTTTTCAATTTTGGTTTCCTCAGGGTATATGCTTAGGAGTGGGATTGCTGGGTCATATGGTGGTTTATTTCTAGTTTTTTAAGGAATCTCCAAACCGTCTTTCATAGTAGCTGTATCAATTTACATTCCCACCAACAGTGTAAGAGGGTTCCGTTTTCTCCACACCCTCTCCAGCATTTACTATTTGTAGACATTTTGATGATGGCCATTCTGACTGGTGTGAGGTGATACCTCACTGTAGTTTTGATTTGCATTTCTCTAATAATGAGTGATGTTGAGCATCTTTTCATGTGCTTGTTAGCCATCTGTATGTCTTCTTTGGAGAAATGTCTGTTTAGGTCTTTTTCCCACTTTTTGATTGGGTTGTTTGCTTTTCTGGTATTGAGTTGTGTGAACTGCTAGTATATTTTGTAAATTACTCCTTTGTCAGTTGTTCATTTGCTATTATTTACTCCCATTCTGAGGGTTGTCTTTTCACCTTGCTTATAGTTTCCTTTGCTGTGCAAAAGCTTTTAAGTTTAATCAGGTCCCACTTGTTTACTTTTGTTTTTATTTCCATTACTCTAGGAGGTGGGTCATAGAGGAACTTGCTTTGATTTATGTCATCAATTGTTCTGCCTATGTTTTCTCTAAGATTTTTACAGCTTCTGCTCTTACATTTAAGTCTTTAATCCATTTGGAGTTTATCTTTGTGTACTGGTAATAGAAGCAAGGTTTGATGCTATAAAGAGCAATATTGCATAGGAACCTGGAATGTTAGGTCCATGAATCAAGGCAAATTGGAAGTGGTCAAACAGGAGATGACAAGAGTGAACATAGACATTCTAGGAATCAGCAAACTAAGATGGACTGGAATGCGTGAATTTAACTCAGATGACCATTATATCTACTTCTGTGGGCACGAATCTCTTAGAAGAAATGGAGTAGCCATCATGGTCAAAAAAGAGTCCAAAATGCAGTACTTGGATGCAATCTCAAAAACGACAGAATGATCTCTGTTCGTTTCCAAGACAAACCATTCAATATCACAGTAATCCAAGTCTATGCCCCTACCAGTAATGCTGAAGAAGCTGATTTGAACAGTTCTATGAAGACCTACAAGACCTTCTAGAACTAACACCTAAAAAAGATGTCCTTTTCATTATAGGGGACTGGAATGCAAAAGTAGGAAGTCAAGAAATACCTGGCATAACAGGCAAATTTGACCTTGGAGTACAGAATGAAGCAGGGCAAAGGCTAATAGAGTTCTGCCAAGAGAATGCACTGGTCATAGCAAACACCCTCTTCCAACAACACAAGAGAAGACTCTACACGTGGATATCACCAGATGGTCGACACCAAAATCAGATTGATTATATTCTTTGCAGCCAAAGATGGAGAAGCTCTATACAGTCAGCAAAAACAAGACTGGGAGCTGACTGTGGCTCAGATCATGAACTCCTTATTGCCAAATTCAGATTGAAATTGAAGAAAGTGGAAAAAACCACTAGACCATTCAGGTATGACCTAAATCAAATCCCTTAGACTATACAGTGGAAGTGAGAAATAGATTTAGGGGACTAGATCTGATAGACAGAGTGCCTGATGAACTATGGATGGAGGTTTGTGACATTATACAGAAACAGGAATCAAGACCATCCCCAAGAAAAATAAATGCAAAAAAGCAAAATGGTTGTCTGAGGAGGCCTTACAAATAGCTGTGAAAAGAAGAGAAGCAAAAATCAAAGGAGAAAAGGAAAGATATACCCATTTGAATTCAGAGTTCCAAAGAATAGCAAGGAGAGATAAGAAAGCCTTCCTCAGGGATCAATGCAAAGAAATAGAGGAAAACAATAGAATGGGAAAGAGTAGAGATCTTTTCAAGAAAATCAGAGATACCAAGGGAACATTTCATGCAAAGATGGGCTCAATAAAGGACAGAAGTAGTAGGGACCTAACAGAAGCAGAAGATATTAAGAAGAGGTGGCAAGAATACACAGAAGAACTGTACAAAAAAGATCTTCACAATCCAGATAATCATGATGGTGTGATCGCTCACCTAGAGCCAGACATCCTGGAACGTGAAGTCAAGTGGGCCTTAGGAAGCATCACTAGGAACAAAGCTAGAGGAGTTGATGGAATTCCAGTTGAGCTATTTCAAATCCTAAAAGATGGTGCTTTGAAAGTGCTGCACTCAATATGCCAGCACATTTGGAAAACTCAGCAGTGGCCACAGGACTGGAAAAGGTCAGTTTTTATTCCAATCTCAAAGAAAGGTAATGACAAAGAATGCTCAAACTACCACACAATTGCACTCATCTCACATGCTAGTAAAGTAATGCTCAAAATTCTTGAAGCCAGGCTTCAGCAATACGTCAACTGTGAACTTCCAGATGTTCAAGTTGGTTTGAGAAAAGGCAGAGGATCCATAGATCACATTGCTAACATCTACTGGATCATCGAAAAAGCAAGAGAGTTCCAGAAAAACATCTGCTGCTGCTGCTGCTAAGTCGCTTCAGTCATGTCCAACAATGTGCGACCCCACAGACGGCAGCCCACCAGGCTCCTCCGTCCCTGGGATTCTCCAGGCAAGAACACTGGAGTGGGTTGCCATTTCCTTCTCCAATGCATGAAAGTGAAAAGTGAAAGTGAAGTTGCTCAGTCGTGTCCGACTCTTAGAGACCCCATGGACTGCAGCCTACTGGGCTCCTCAGTCCATGGGATTCTCCAGGCAAGAGTACTGGAATGGGTTGCCATTGCCTTCTCTGAGAAAAACACCTACTTCTTCTTTATTGACTATGCCAAAGCCTTTGACTGTGTGGATCACAATAAACTGTGGAAAATTCTGAAGGAGATGGGAATGCCAGACCAGACCACTGACCTGCCTCTTGAGAAATCTGTATGCAGGTCAGGAAGCAACAGTTAGAACTGGACATGGAACAACAGTCTGGTTCCAAATGGGAATAGGAGTACATCAAGGCTGTATACTGTCACCCTACTTATTTAACTTCTATGCAGAGTACATCATGAGAAATGCTGGGCTGGAGGAAGCACAAGCTGGAATCAAGATTGCAGGGAGAAATATCAATAACCTCAGATATGCAGATGACACCACCCTTATGGCAGAAAGTGAAGAAGAACTAAAGAGCCTCTTGATGCAGGTGAAAGCAGAGAGAAAAAGTTGGCTTAAAGCTCAACCTTCAGAAAACTAAGATCATGGCATCCGGTCCCATCACTTCATCACAGATAGATGGGGAAACAGTGGAAACAGTGGTTGACTTTATTTTTCTGGGCTCCAAAGTCACTGCAGATGGTGACTGCAGCCATGAAATTAAAAGACGCTTACTCCTTGGAAGGAAAGTTATGACCAACCTAGACAGCATATTGAAAAGCAGAGACATTACTTTGCCAACAAAAGTCTATCTAGTCAAGGCTATGGTTTTTCCAGTGGTCATGTATGGATGTGAGAGTTGGACTATAAGGAAAGCTGAGCACCGAAGAATTGATAGTTTTGAACACTGGTGTTGGAGAAGACTCTTGAGAGTTCCTTAGACTGCAAGGAGATCCAACCAGTCCATCCTAAAGGAGATCAGTCCTGGGCGTTCATTGGAAGGACTGTTGTGAAGCTGAAATGCCAATACTTTGGTCACCTAATGGGAAGAGCTGACTCATTTGAAAAGACTCTGATGCTGGGAAATATTGAGGGCAGAAGAAGGGGATGACAGAGGATGAGATGGTTGGATGGCATCACCGACTCAATGAACATGGGTTTAGGTAAACTCCGGGAGTTGGTGATGGACCGGGAGGCCTGGCGTGCTGCAGTCCATGGGGCTGCAAAGAGTCGGACACAACTGAGCAACTGAACTGAACTGATGGTGTTAGGAACTGTTCTAATTTCATTCTTTTATATGTAGCTGTCCAGTTTTCCCAACACCTTTTATTGAAGAGGCTGTCCTTGTGCCCTTGTATAGTCTTGCCTCCTTTGTCAAAAATAAGGTACCCATAGCTGCATGGGTTTATTTCTTTGCTTTCTATCTTGTTCCATTGGTCTATATTTCTGTTTTAGTACCAGTACCATGCTGTCTTGATGTCTGTAGCTTTGTAGTATATCTGAAGCCAGGAAGGTTGAATACTCCAGCTCCATTCTTCTCTCTTAAGACTGCTTTGGTTATTCGGGGTCTTTTGTGTTTCCATATGAATCATGAAATATTTTGTTCTAGTTCTGTGAAAAATGCCATTGGTAATTTCATAGGGATCACAATGAATCTGTAGATTGAGTTTGGTAGTATAATCATTTTTACAATATTGATCTTCCAACACTGTAACATGGACTATCTCACCATCTGTTTATGTCATCTTTGACTTTCTTCATTAGTGTCTTATAATTTTCTGTGTACAGTTCTTTTGTCTCCTTAGGTTTATTCCTAAATATTTCTTTTTGTTGCAATAGTGAATGGGATTGATTCCTTAATTTCTCTTTGTGAGTTTTCATTGTTAGTATATAGAAATGCAAGTGATTTCTGTGCATTGATTTTGTACTCTGCAAATTTGAATTTGCTAAATTCAGTGATTAGCTCTAGTAATTTTCAGATACTATCTTTAGGGTTTTCTATGTACGGTATCATGTCATCTGCAAACAGTGAGAGCTTTACTTCTTTTCCGGTCTGGATTCCTTTTATTTCTTTTTCTTTTCTGACTGCTGTAGCTAGGACTTCCAGAATTAAATAGAACAATAGTGATGAAAGTGGGCACCTTTGTCTTGTTCCTGATCTTAGGGGGAATGCTTTCAGCTTTTCATCATTGAGAATAATGTTTGTTATAGGCTTATCATATATGGCTTTTACTATGTTGAGGTAGGTTCCTTCTATGCCCATTTTTTGAAGAGTTTTAATCATAAATTGGTGCTGAATATTGTCAAAGGCTTTTTCTGTATCTATTGAGATGATCATATGGTTTTTATCTTTCAATTTGTTAATATGGTGTATTGCATAATTGATTTGCATATATTGAAGAACCTTTGCATCCCTGGAATAAACCAAACTTGATCATGGTGTATGAGCTTTTTGATGTTTTGCAGAGTTCTGTTTGTTAAAATTTTGTTGAGGATTTTTGCATCTTGTTCATCAGTGATATTGGCCTATAGTTTTCTTTTTTTGTGTGTTGTCTTTGTCTGGTTTTGGTATCAGGGTGGTGGTGCCCTCACAGAATGAGTTTAGAAGTGTTTCTTCCTTTGCAGTTTTTTCAAAGAGTTTTAGAAGGATAGGCATTAGCTCTTCTCTAAATATTTGATAGAATTCTCCTGTGAAGCCATCTGGTCCTAGGTTTTTGTTTTTTGGGAGATTTTTGATATCAGCTTCAATTTCAGTGCTTGTAATTGGGTTGTTCATAATTTCTATTTCTTCCTGGTTCAGTCTTGGAAGATTGAACTTTTCTAACAATCTGTCCGTTTCTTCCAGGTTGTCTATTTGATTGCCATACAGATGTTCATAACAGTCTTTTATAATCCTTTGTATTTCTGCATTGTCTCTTGTAACTTCTCCTTTTTCATTTCTAATTTTGTTGATTTGATTCTTCTCTCTTTTTTTCTTGATGAGTCTGGCTAATGGTTTGTCAATTTTGTTTTTTGTCTCAAAAAACTAGCTTTTAGTTTTATTAATCTTTACTATTGTTTCTTTCATTTCTTTTCCCATTAATTCTGCTTGGATCTTTATGACTTCTTCCCTTCTACTAATTTTGGGATTTTTCTGTTCTTCTTTTTCCAGTTGTTTTAGGTGTAAAGTTAGGTTGTCTATTCAGTGTTTTTCTTGTTTCTTGAGGTAGGACTGTATTGCTATAAACTTCTCTTTTAGAACTACTTTTGCTCCATCCCACAGGTTTTGAGTTGTCATGTTTTCATTGTCATTTGTTTCTAGAAATTTTTTGATTTCCCTTTTGATTTCTTCAGTAACCTGTTGGTCATTTAGAAATGTGTTGTTTGATCTCCATGTGTTTGTGTTTCTTACACATTTTTTTCTTGTAATTGATATCTAGTTTCATAGTATTGTGGTCAGAGAAGGTGCTTGATACAATTTCTATTTTCTTAAATTTACTGAGGCTTGATTTGTGACCCAAGATGTGGTCTTTCCTGGGGAATATTCCACGTGCACTTGAGAAGAAGGTGTATTCTTCTGCATTTGGATGGAATTTCCTGAAGATATCAATGAGATCCATCTCATCTAATATCATTTAAGACTTTTGTTTCCTTATTAATTTTCTGTTTTGATGAACTGTCCATTGGTGTAAGTGGGGTGTTAAAGTCTCCTACTATTGAGTTATTGTTTATTTCTCCTTTTATGTCTGTTAGTGTTTGTCTTATGTATTGAGGTGCTCCTATGATGGGTGAATAAATATTTACAATTGTTATGTCTTCCTCTTGGATTGATACCTTGATCATTATGTAGTGTCATTCCTTATCTCTTGTAATCTTTATTTTAAGGTCTATTTTGTCGATATGAGGATTGCTACTCCAGCTTTCTTTTGCTTCCCATTTGCATGGAATATATTTTTCCATCCTCTGATTTTCAGGCTATATGTGTCTTTAGCCCTGAAATGGGTTTCTTGTAGACAGCATATATATGAGTCTTTTTTTGTATCCATTCAGCCAGTCTGTCTTTTGGTTGGAGCATTTAATCTACTTACATTTAAAGTAATTACTGATATATATATTCTTATTGCCATTTTCTTAATTTTTTGGGGCTGATTTTGTAAATCTTTTTTCTTCTGTTGTATTTCTTGACTATATAAGTCCCTTTAACATTTGTTGTAAAGCTGGTTTGGTGGTACTGAATTCTCTTAACTTTTGCTTCTCTGAAAAGTTGTTTCTTCTCCATCAATTTTGAATGAGATCCTTGCCGGGTACAGTAACCTTGGTTGTAAGATTTTTCCCTTTCAGTACTTTAAATATATCCTGTCATTCCCTTCTGGCCTGTAGAGCTTCTGCTGAAAGATCAGCTGTTAAGCATATGGGGTTTCCCTTGTATGTTACTTGTTGCTTCTTCCTTGCTGCTTTTAATATTCCTTCCTTGTATTTAGTCTTTGTTAGTTTGATTAGTATGTGTCTTGGCATGTTTCTCCTTGGATTTATCCTGTATGGAACTCTTTGTGTCTCTTGGACTTGAATGACTATTTCCTTTTCCATGTTGGGAAATTTTCAACTATAATCTCTTCAAAAATTTTCTCATACCCTTTATTTTTCTCTTCTTCTTCTGAGACCCCTATAATTCAAATGTTGATGTGTTTGATATTGTCCCAGAGGTCTCTGAGACTATCCTCAGTTCTTTTCATTCTTTTTACTTTATTTTGCTCTTCAGAAGTTATTTCTACCATTTTATATTCCAGCTACTGATTTGTTCTTCTGCTTTAGATATTCTGCTATTTATTCCTTCTAGGGTAGTTTTGATTTCAGTAATTGTGTTGTTTGTCTCTGTATGTTTATTCTTTAATTCTTCTAGGTCTTTCTTAATTGATTCTTGCATTTTCTCCATTTTGTTTTCAATGTTTTTGATCATTTTTACTATCAGTATTCTGAATTCTTTTTCAAGTAGTTTGCCTATTTCCTCTTCATATATTTGGACTTCTCTGTTTCTAGTTTGTTCCTTCATTTGTGTAGTATTTTTCTGCCTTTTCGTTATTATTTTGTTTAACTTATTGTGTTTGAGGTCTCCTTTTCCCAGGCTTCAAGGAAAGTTGAATTTTTTCCTTCAGGAAGGTTGAATTCTTTCTTCCTTTTAGTTTCTGGCATCCTAAGGTTGGTCCAGCGGTTTGTGTAAGCTACCCATAGGGTGAGATTTGTGCTGAGTTTTTGTTTTTGTTTTTTTCCTCTGATGGGCAAGGCTGAGTGAGGTGGTAATCCTCTCTGCTGATGATTGGGTTTGTATTTTTGTTTTGTTTGTTGCTTAGATGAGGTGTCCTGCACAGTGTGCTACTGGTAGTTGGGTGATGCTGGGTCTTTTATTCAAGTGGTTCGTTTGTGTGAGTTCTCACTATTTGATACTCCTTAGGGTTAGTTCCCTGGTAGTCTAGGGTTTTCGAGTCAGTGGTTCCACTCCAAAGGCTCAGGGCTTGATCTCTGGTCAGAAAAGAAGATTCCACAAGTGGTTTTTTATGGCATTAAGTGAGATTAAAACAAATATTCAAAAATGAGAAACCAAAGATGAACCCCAGACAAACGGCAGTTACAAATCAGGCAAATAATAATTAAGATAATGGAATATACACACATATATATATATACACCCATGAGCAAAGTCAAAACTGTCCAACAAAAATAAAGTAGTTCATTGACCCAGCAAAGGAAATAAAAAATTATATTTACCAGTTAATAACAAAACTAACTAAAGCACAAACTTAAAAAAAAAAAAAAAACTAAAGCAAGGTGCCAAATGAGGAATAAAGCTATGAAAACAAAACTAACAAATATGTTGAGAGGAAAGAAAGAAAAGAGAGAAAGAATAGATATGAAAAGTTAAACAGAGGTAGATGAAGAAGATTTATATTTATTAAAGATTAACTGCAAGGGGAAAAGAACAGTAGGAAAGGCAAACAAAAGAATAAATGTAGAGAAAATACAATAGGTTTAAAAAAATTAAAATTATTAAAAAGAAAAAAGAAAAAGACAGAAGAAAAAAGAAAAAAAAAGGAAAACTCCACCGAACTTCAAAAGCCCAATGTAGAGGCAGAGGTTTATAACAACAATAAAAAGTGTGACTGAATATATACATATACATATACACCAATAAGCAAAATCAAAACAGTCCAACAAAAATAAAGTACAGTCGACTGATCCAGCAAACAAAGGAAATAAAAAATTATATCTACCAGAACAAAACTAACTAAAGCACAATCTGGAAAACTAAACTAAAGCAAGGTGCCAGTTGGGGAATAAAGCAATGAAAATAAAACTAACAAATATGTTGAGCAGAAAGGAGAGAAAGAAAAGAAAGAAAAAATAGATATGCAAAGTTAAATAGAGGTAGATAAAGAAGATTTATATATATTAAAGATTAACTGCAACGGGAAAAGAACAGTAGGAAAAGCAAACAAAAAATAAATGTAGAAAAAATAATAATAGTTTTAAAAAATTAAAAATAAAAATAGAGAAAAGAAAAAAAAAAAAAAAAGGAAAACTTCACAGAATGGCAAAAGCCCAACATAGAGGCAGAGGTTTTTAACAATAAAAAAATGTGAATGAGGAAAAAAAAGCTTAAAAGCATAATTGGATTTCATAGTGCCAATAAAATTGACAACTACAACAGAGGTGGTTCAAAAAAGGAAAACAAAAAGAAAAAAATCTAAAAGATTCTACAGAACAAGTCAAAACATAAGAATAATAAATGGTTTTCTTGAGTTACTGCTGTCAGGGTCCTTACCCTTGCTGGAAGTCACAGTCCACCTTACTTCCCTAGGATGCCCTCCAACACTGTGCTGATCTCTGGACCTGCTTTGGGGGCAACTCAGCTTCTAATCTGGTCCTACTCCTGTGTGTTTTTGCCTAAAATGTCCACAGCTATCAGAACTAGTGTGTTTTCTTTTGTGGCAGCTCTCAATGACCTTTTATATATTCCATAGACACAGAGTCTGCCTAGTTGATTGCATGGTTTAATCTGTAGCTTGCACAGCAGGTGGGAAGGTTTTGGGGCTTCCTTAGCCACACTGCCCATGTGTTTCAATTGTGGTATTATTTCTACCTCTACACATGGGTCATCCACTGAGGTTTGTCCTTGAGGCTGCCCTGGAGTACTTGGATTTGTCCCTGTGAGGTCCAGGTGGAGGTGGTGCAGCTGTTTGGGTCGCAGGGGTTCTGGCAGCACCAGGTACCCAGGGGAGTTGCAGCTTAGGGCAGCAGGGAATATAGTGCTCTAGAAGGGTATGGCAACCAGTATTGGTCAATATGCTCCAGTATTCTTGCCTGGAGAATCCCCCTCACTGACAGGGAAGCCTGGCAGGCCACAGTCTACAGGGTCACAAAGATTCGGACAGGACTGAAGTGATCCTGTGAGCATAGACAAGACTTTTTTTGCCTGTGGCAGCTCTGCCTCAGTGAGAGTTGAGTGTGAAGGTGGTGCAGCTGTTTGCCTTGTGGGGACCCTGGCAGCGCCAAGTGTGCAGGGACATTGACTGCCTCTGCTGCAGGAGTTATGGCCCTATTAGGGTCTTTTTTTGAGTCTCTTGTAGCTGGCGATCAGAAAGCCTCTTTGGCCGGTCTTTCTCCATAGCGCCACCCATTCAGGCATTTAGTGGGTTCCCTTGCCTGGGGTCCTTCTCTGTTGTTCCGCATGTCAGGCACATAAAAGGGCCCCTTGGCTGGGGTACTACTCTGTAGATTGGTGTGTCACGTACTTACAGGGGCACCCTGGGTCGGGTCCTACTCTGTAGTTCAGTGCCTCAGGCGTTTGATGGGACAGCCTCTCTATTGTTCAGCTCTGATGCTGGCATGTGGGGAGAGAGGCTATGGTGATGGCTCCACCCCTCTACGCGTGACTCAGCATTATCACCTTGCTTCCACGGCTGCCTGGCTTTCCTCCACCTGGCATTTCCCACCATGATCTCCTCCTTCAAATCCCCTTGATCTGTCTCTCCGCAGTCAACAGCATCCCTTGTTCTGGGATTGCTCCACAATCTCTAAACCCCAGTTCCCAGCCATTGTGCCTTCCAGGGGACCAGCGTTCCTGTCTGGGGTATGTATGGCTGCAGCAAGGACTGTCTGATTCTCATTCCATTTAGATTGCCACAGATCAGCTGTTTCACTCTCAGCCTTAAATGTTTCTCCTCCGACTCAGATAATTGCTTTGATGTAGGGATCGGACCATTGCTTCAGTTCCCCCACCCAAGAAGGGCAAGTCCAGTCCTACTAACACTCCTGTTTTTTCCCCTACTTCCTTCATCCTACTGAGCTTGGCATGGTTTTATGTATTCTTTTCCACTGGTCAGGTACCCCTGTATGCTCTCAGCTGGTGTTCTGCATGCACTTCTGTGTCTGAAGGTGTATTCCTGTTGTATCCATGGAGAGACATGTGCTCCATGTCCACCTACTCCTCCACCATCTTGTTCTCCCCAGTTGAAATTTTAAATAAGATTCATTGTTAGGTACACTGTCAGCAGATACCATTTAAAAAAAAAAAAAAAAAACACAGCATAAACATATCTAAGGAAGTATAATCTTTTAGATGGAAAGTAATTTCTATAAAAAATTACTGTCATAGTATGATTTGTATGAGGAAAATCCAGTTCAATAGAACATTTATTGTACAGCTACTATGTTCCAAGCACTGACAGGAGATACTGAGATGAATAATGAGCTTACAGTTCACAATTTGAAGTAAAGGTAATATGCACTCAACTATGTGACAATACTACACAGCAGAATGAAATCAGCACCTAGTGGTAAATGTGCTATAGATTAGGAGCTCAAGAAATATTTGCTGAAAAACTAGAGTAAAGGCTACAGACAAAGGTACAAGCAAAGACCTACAGGAGAGTGGAGAACAGAACCAAACTGGGTTTCAAGGCAGTAATAAAGACTTTTTATGGAAGGTGATGTGTTTGTGGCCCCTGATGGTTGAGAAGGGCTTTGATAAGTGGAGATGTTGGTAAAACTTCTGCCACATAAGCAAAAGCAAAGAGGTGAGAGAGGGTGGTGGATTTCACAATGGTGAGTAAAATGGTATCAATGGTTAAAACACATGGAAGATAAACCTATACAAGTAATTTAGGCTAGCCTATGAAGGACTAATCTGACCTGTCTCTTGAGAAACCTGTATGCAGGTCAGGAAGCAACAGTTAGAAATGGACATGGAACAACAGACTGGTTCCAAAGAGGAAAACGAGTACATCAAGGCTGTATATTGTCACCCTGCTTATTTAACTTATCTGCAGAGTACCTCATAAGAAACGCTGGGCTGGAAGAAACACAAGCTGGAATCAAGATTGCTGGGAGAAATATCAATAACCTCAGATATGCAGATGACACTACCCTTATGGCAGAAAGTGAAGAAGAACTAAAGAGCCTCTTGATGAAAGTGAAAGAGGAGAGTGAAAAAGTTGGCTTAAAGCTCAACGTTCAGACAACCAAGATCATGGCATCTGGTCCCATCACTTCATGGGAAATAGATGGGGAAACAGTGGAAACAGTGTCAGACTATTTTTTGGGGCTCCAAAATCACTGCTGATGGTGACTGCAGCCATGAAATTAAAAGACGCTTACTCCTTGGAAGGAAGGTTATGGCCAACCTAGATAGCATATTTAAAAGCAGAGACATTACTTTGCCAACAAAAGTCTGTCTAGTCAAGGATATGGTTTTTCCAGTGGTCATGTATGGATGTGAGAGTTGGACGGTGAAGAAAGCTGAGCGCCGCAGAATTGATGCTTTTGAACTGTGGTGTTGGAGAAGACTCTTGAGAGTCCCTTGGACTGCAAGGAGATCCAATCAATCCATCCTAAAGGAGATCACTCCTGGGTGTTCATTGGAAGGACTGACCCTGAAGCTGAAACTCCAATACTTTGGCCACTTCATGCGAAGAGTTGACTCATTGGAAAAGACCCTAATGCTGAGTAGGATTGGGGCAGGAGGAGAAGGGGATGACAGAGGATGAGATGGTTGGATGGCATCATCGACTCGATGGACATGGGTTTGGGTAGACTCCGAGAGTTGGTGATGGACAGGGAGGCCTGACATGCTGTGGTTCATGGGGTCGCAAAGAGTCAGACACGACTGAGCAACTGAACTGAACTGAACTGAACTGAACTGATGAAGGACTATGCTTGCCATACTAAGTGAAGTTAAAGTGCTAGTCTTTGTAGCCCCATGGACTGTAACCTGCCAGTCTCCTCTGTCTTTGGAATTCTCCAGGCAAGAATTATGGACTGGGTAGCCATTCCCTTCTCCAGGGGTTCTTCCCGACCCAGGGATTGAACTCGGGTCTTCTGCATTGCAGGTGGATTCTTTACCATCTGAGCCACCAGGGAAGTCCATTTCAATTTGGTGATTTAGTTGTATTCATTCATTAGTTCAATAAACATTCAGAGATGACAAAGCTTATTAGACATTATTAGAGTTATTGTATATGTGTGTGCTAAGTTGCTTCAGTCGTGTTCGACTCTGTGCGACCTTATGGACTGTAGCCAGCCAGGCTCCTCCTGTGTCCATGGGTTTCTCCAGGACAGAATACTGGAGTGGGTTGCCATACCCTCCACAAGGGAATTTTCCCTACTCAGGGAATGAACCTATGTCTGTTAAGTCTCCTGCAGTGGCAGGCATGTTCTTTACCACTAGCACCACCTTGGAAGACTGCCATACTGAGTTGGGACTCTATCCTATGGCAGTGGGGATTTGCCATTGCACCTTGTCCTTCCCGTTGGTTTTTCATGTTATAATCACAATTTGTTGATTGTTTGCAACATTATTTTTAATACTTGTTTTACCTACTAGGCTATAAGCATCATGAGGGTAAGGACCATGACCTGAGTTGTCACTGTGTATCCACAGTGCCTGCTATATTGTAGGCCTCCAAAAACTATTGTTGAATGAAGTGAAGAAGCATGTTTCTCAGTTTCTCATTAATATAAAAATATACATTATCACATAGAAAAGTGGAGTTTCCTTAGACTATTTTGTTGAGTTATATTTAGATGAAAATTCAATTCAGGCCGAGTTAAAGCTTTTATTAGTTGTATAGAAAACTTGCCAGTGAGAAGACAGAAGAAGTTATTTTAAAGAATGATGATGGACTTTGAAAGCTCAGATGAAGACTCTATATGTGATTGAATCGGCAGAGGACTGGTACTTCAGCGACTACGATTCTGTGGACTGAAAGCCTGATGAGAGGTCTGTTCTGCTATCACGTGCAAGTGGTGGGCACTTCTCTATCCACTCCCTTTAGTCATCTATGAAAAGAAAATAAATCTTGCTTCTTTTGAAACAATTTAGGATAAGTAGGCTAAAATAGGATTTTTATGTTTTCATTTCATGTGAAAGTGAAAGTGTTAACCGCTCAGTTCTGTCTGACTCTTTGCAACCCCATAGACTGTAGCCCTCCAGGCTACTCTGTCTATGGGATTTTCCAGGCAAGAATACTGGAGTGGGTTGCCATTTCCTTCTCCACGGTTCATTTCATGTAATTCAGAGTAAAATCTTGATTTACTTGCAATGTTGGTAGCTCAGCTGATAAAGAATTCACCTGCAATGCAAGAGACCTGGTTCAATTCCTGGGTCAGGAAGATCTCCTGGAGAACGGATAGGCTATCCACTCTAGTATTCTTGGGCTTCCCTGGTGGCTCAGCTGGTAAAGAATCCGTCTGCAATGCAGGAGACCTGGGTTCGATCCTGCGTTGGGAAGATCCCCTGGAGAAGGAAATGGCTACCCACTCCAGTATTCTAGCCTGATGAATTCCGCGGACTATATAGTCTATGGGGTACCAAAGTGTCGACACGACTGAGAGACTTTCACTTTCTTCACTACTTTAGCTTTTAAAGAGCAATATAGGCTTTAAAGCGCAGTGTTAGAGCCTACCTTTCAAACTCTAAATGTATTTAAATCAAATCTAATTAAATTGCACTGAAATTCAATTAAACTGTTGCATGCTTTTGTTTCTTTTTTTTTTTTAACCACAGCTGATCACTGAGTTATTATGCAGCTGCAGCCAAGCCTTTTGCCTAATCCTTCTGCTCTCTCTCCCTTTCTGCCTGATATCCAGGTGATAAAATGAGAGTTCTCTTTCTTTAGGGTTCTGAGTAGCTAGTATCTCTTAACCATAACCACATTGTACCATCTTTAAGCACTGGATTATTGGTTTCTGGTCCAAAGATCTCATGAGCAATGATTACAGAAAGTTATTCCACACGCAATTCTATCTACTGGTTATATTCCCTCACTTCATTTCTTTTTCCTTATGGAGCAAACTGGATAAATGATCCCAGGACAGAATAGTTCTCAGAGAAAAAGTAGCACAGTTGTTATCTTGAGAAGTTGCTGCTTTCTCTCTAACTCACCCCTGATGCCAGACACACTCTGATCTGTTCAACATGAAAATAAGCAAACAGAGAAGTCACTTGGTTGTGAATCTTAATATTCGACTGTCACCATGGTGCTCTCCAGGGTGTGCTCCCAACATGAGACACGCAAAAACAACTGTCTTGTTACTCTATTCCCCAATGTACTGCCTCACATCTTCTTCAAAGTTTTAACTCCTCTCCTACATGTTTTCCAAGCATTATGGGTAAAGTGAAAGATTTAGAAACATTTTCTCAGAACAGTTTCTAACATCTCTTTCCATTTTGAAACAAAGAAACACTCATAATGAATGGGACTGTAATGGATCATGTCTAGAGAAACCTTACTGTAATGGATCATGGCTAGAGGTGTTGCTGGGTACAAAGGACTTATTAAAAATTTTGATCTATATCTCCAAGCAAAATTGACATTTGGCCAAAGAATGCTGTGAATTCTAGTGTCACCAGAGAGAAGTTCAAATTAGTCTCCCATTTCTACAATGCAATGGGTACATCAGTAATATAGACAGTCAGGAATCACAAAAAAAAGAATTGAAATAAAGGTCTATTTTCTATATATATTTGTTATTTTCAATCTACTGGAATAAATATAACTTTTGGAGCATCTGGAGTATAAAAGAGGGTTAAAAAGTATGTTCAGCGTGATTTTGAAGTCATGTTTCCAGAAAATTTCTGTCTTTCTGTATAGAGACCATTAAACAACTCTTGGCGGTATCTACTTCCTCCTCCAAAGTTGAGTCTATTCAACTTTGTGTTGCTTGGGTTGAGGAATTAAGAGTACTCTGTAAATTAAAAAAGATACTTAATCTATACTTTTCTAGGCCAAATTAAAACCTTTTAAACTTCAAGAATACTCTAATATTTTCTTAAAATATAAAACAATGTGTTACTTTAAGGTGTATGTGTTGTTGTTATTGTTTAGTTGATAAGTTGTATCCGACTTTTTGTGACCCCATGGACTACAGCACGCTAGGCTCCCCTGTCCTTCACTATCTCCCAGAGTTTGCTCAGATTCATGTCCATTGAGTTGTGATGCTATCTAAACATTTCATACCCTGCTGCCCCCTTCTTCTTTTGCTTTCAATCTTTCCCAGCATCATGGTCTTTTCCAGTGAGTTGAATCTTCGCATCAGGTGGCCAAAGTATTGCAACTTCAGCTTCAGCATCGGTCCTTCCAAAGGATATTCAGGGTTGATTTCTTTTAGGTTTGACTGATTGGATCTCCTTGCAGTCCAAGGGACTCTCAAGAGTCTTCTGAAGCACCCCAATTCAAAAGAATCAATTCTTCGGCACTCAGCCTTTTTTATCGTCCAACTCTCACATCCGCACATGACTACTGGAAAAACCGTAGCTTTGACTATACAGACCTTTGCAAAGTAACCTCTCTGCTTTTTAGTACGTTGTCTAGGTTTGTCAAAGCTTTTCTTCCAAGGAGCCAGCATCTTTTAATTTCATGGCTGCAGTTACCATCTGAGGTGATTTGTAGCCCAAGAAAATAAAGTCTGCCACTGTTTCCATTGTTTCCCCATCTATTTGCCATGAAGTGACAGGACTGGGTGCCATAATTTTCATTTTTTGAATGTTGAGTTTTAAGCCAGCTTTTTCACTCTCCTCTTTCACTTTCATCAAGAGGCTCTTTAGTTCTTCCCTTTCTGCCATTAGAATGGTAACATCTGCATATCTGAGGTTGTTGATATTTCTCCCAGCAATCTTGATTTCAGCTTGTGATTTACCCAATGTGGCATTTTGAATGATGTACTCTGCATATAAGTTAAATAAGCAGGGTGACAATATACAGCCTTGATGTACTCCTTTCCCAGTTTGGAACCAGTCCATTGTTTCATGTCCAGGTCTAAGTGTTGCTTCTTGACCTGCATACAGGTTTCTCAGGAGGCAGGTAAAGTAGTCTGGTATTCCCATCTCTTTAAGAATTTTTCAGTTTGTTGTGATCCACGTAGTCAAAGGCTTTAGCATAGTCAGTGAAACAGAAGTAGATGCTTTTCCTGGAATTCCCTTGCTTTCTCTATGATCCAGCGAATGCTAGCAACTTGATCTCTGGCTCCTCTGCCTTTTCTCAGATCAGCTTATAAATCTGTAATTTCTTAGTTCACACACTGCTGATGCCTTTCTTGAAGGATACTGAGCAGAATCATTTGAAATGAGCACAGCTATGTGGTAGTTTGAACTTACACACAAGAACTATACAAAAAAGTTCTTAATGATCAGGATAACCACAACGGTGTGGTATCACTCACCTAGAGCCAAACATCCTGAAGTGTGAAGTCAAGTGGACCTTATGAAGCATTGCTACAAACAAAGCTAGTGGAGGTGATGGAATTCCAGCTGAGCTATTTAAAATCTTAAAAGATAATGCTATTAAAGTGCTGCACTCAACATGTCAGCAAATTTGGAAAACTCAATAGCGGCCACAGGACTGGAAAAGGTCAGTTTTCATTCCAGTTCCAAAGAGAGCAATGCCAAAGAATATTAAAAAAAAAGATGCACATGAATATTTTGTTAATACCACAAATTGAAGACATTTAGATAGAAGACAGAGGTTTATCACTGCCAACAGTTACAATTATTAGATCTGTTCAAGATTTTAATACTGTAGGGCAATTTTAATATTGTAGGGCAAAGGATAACATCAGATATGCAGATGTTACCACTCTAATGGCAGGACCAAATTTGGGTTCACTCTGATGGTCTCTAGTACATCTATTGAAATCACATTATTTAAGAATAGAGTGCAATTTATTTGAAAAGACAGCAGAGTTAGACTATGAGAAAAGGCCTTTCAAGTGAAGTTAGTAAAGAAGAATAAATTGACTTACAGTGAACTGTGATGGCTGCCGAAGCAATCATGCCTTTTTTGTCTACCAGGGAACATTTATAGTCTCCTGTTGCATTGCGTTTCACATCTGTCAGTGTGTAAGTATTTGAACTTCTAATTCCTTCAGGCTGTCCCTTTTGATAGAGGCAAAAATGTCAGATGATTATACTTGGTAGCTATAATAAGAACAGCTGTATTTGTTGATAAAAATAACATTTTTCTCAGATAAGAAAAAAAAGGAATGTGTTTCTTCAATTGGAAAAATGATATTAGATTTTTGTATGATCTGAATCCTGGGAAAATAATTGATAATTTGATTCTAAGGAAATTGAGAAGGTAATTTACATTTTATTGATGGCATATATTTTGATATTATGGCTTGTGTTAAAGTAAAATTTAAAAAATAGCTAATATTTTATTTTTACATTAATCTCTTAATTTGACAAAAATATTTGAGGGAGCTTAAAAGAAAACATAACATATATTCAAATTAAAGAAAGAAAGCAAGGAGGGAGAAAAGAACGGAAGGAAGAGAGGTAGAAGGGGAGGGAAGAAGGAAGGAAGAGAGGAGAAAAGAAATTTTCAGAAGAAAAAAGAACTAGTAACTAAGAATTAAAAAATATATTTTGAGTATTAGGAGTATATATTAACAAAAAACATAGTGACTGCTAAAACTAAGACACAAATTTGGCCTGTAATCCCTGAAAATCAAGGTAGAAACATAATTAGTTTCAAATTTTCATTTGCATATCAGACAAAAACACTATGTCAATTTATTAGGATACATAGAATCTTCTGTCAACATTTAAGTATAAAAGTGAAAGTGAAAAGTGTTGAGTCTCTCCGTCGTGTCCAACTCTTTGCGATCCCATGGACTGTAGGTTACCAGGTTCCTCTGCCCATGGAATTTTCCAGGCAAGAATACTAGAGTGGGTTGACATTCCCTTCTGCAGGGGATCTTGACCCAGGAATTGAACCTGGGTCTCCTGCATTCCACATAGATTCTTTTCATCTGAGCCACTAGGGAAGCTCCTTAAAGTAAAAAGAAATCACTTATACTTGTCTTCTGAGTAATCAGTGGTTGATAGTCTTGAGCATTACTGAACAATGCAGTGGGTGGCATTATGAATAGACCCCTGCAGTAAACACAGTAAAGTTGCATATGGCTGCTCCCAAAGGAACGTTTTGTCAAACACAAACCCGAGAAGGCTGTGGGAGAGCAAGCAAGTGTCCTCAGACGTAGCTCTTATCTGGTTTGGCCCCACAGCACTATGACATCTAGAGCACAGCCAAATTATCCTCTAGACATCACTTCTTTCAGTTCCAATACTGATAAAAGTTAAAAAATAGTGGCCCTTCATGACCAGGTATGATGGCAAGATATAGCCCATTGCTTTCCTCTATCAAGCTAAATATAATGGGCAACACAAGTGTCCCTATATTGGAAATTCAGGGTCGTGTTCAGGAACACCCTCTGTGTGGATTTAGAATCCACATCAAACCATTTGTTATCATCATTCTACATTTTATATTTGTCTGCTTATGAAGAGCAGATTCTTACAGTTTATTTGGATAATGAGACTTTGAGTTTCTACTATTATGGTTTACTATGATCAGCTCTTCTCCTCTTTGTCCCTGATTCCACTTAACACTGAACAAAAAAAGGCAAGAGCACTGGCATATGCCAAAAAACTTTTAAAGGACATTCCACACGTGTCCGTTGTCTCCAAGAATAACATCCTTTCTCACTTAAGCTGCCCAAGAACATACAATTCTTAATGTCAGCCAACTGCCAAACAATAGGACAGAATGATAGCAGTCTAGCTCAAGTAAAAATCCTGAATCACTTACTGGTAAGTAAAACAAAAACTCCTCAGGAGGAGGGTTACCATTTCCCAAGCATTTAAGAGTGATATTGTCCCCTTCTTTGATGGCAGTTTTTGATGGCAGCACTTGTATTGTCACCTGTTCTGTAGGATCTGCAAGAGTCACAAACACAAGTTAACCATTTCATCAAGTACCAAATTGCTTTGTACATATAATGTAAGTGACTAAATTATACACAATTTTCTCAAGAAGCTAGTAATGGTAATTACTTAAATGTATCTTTTTATAGAAGGACTGAAGTTAATAGCTACTTGCTATAACAAGTACTAATCTTGGTTAGAGCAAACTACAAAGAAGCTCTGTTACATAAAAATCAATTTCTTCTTAGCAAAATGTCTTTACCTGAAATAGGAATGACCATAATTATTTTATGTGTAAAAGACCAGTAGGAACAATCTCATTGTATAATCTCATTATAAGGACATTTAACTATATTACACATATCTTACAGTTTGGAAAGATTGCTAGAAAAAGAGCTAAAACTATCAGGCACCCCCACACTCATATTACACAATAATACCTTATATTAAATAAAAAGGGACATGTGCCAAATAATACCAGGAAGACTTTTGGTATGCAGGAGAGCAGATTTGCTTTCAGAAAGATGAATCCCATGAACAGAGGGAGACTCTTAACATAATACAATCAACAGAACTATGAATGTATTGTAATTCTTTTCTGTTCATTGGAGCCAAGATGCAACTTTAAATTCCATTTTGGTCATTTTTAAGGAGAAAATAGGGCTAAAGGGTATTCTTTGGTCAAGGCTACTGTTCAACAGTAGAATGCTAAAGGAATTAAAAGCTGGATGCACAGTGGACCATATCTACCCAACAGGAAATCAAAGGAGGCGGTGTTGGCAGTTATAAATGACCCACTTTCTAATATATTCACTTGTTATGTAGCTGGTAATACAATGAACAATGAATTTTGAAATCATACAATGTAAAGGTTTATTTTAGAGAGCCTTTTCCACAAGGCTTAATAACTACTGAGGCATGTGTCTATACTTCCAAACTGGCAGCACTAAAAATAATCCATCTATGAAGACTTACTTTGCTCTTAGCTAATAAAGTGAGATGAATAAGTGGTAGACTTTAAAGCTGTTTTTTCTTCTATCTCTTGCAATCGTTTACTTGCCTTTCTAAGATTAAAGGCAGAAAAAAAAAGAAACCCAGAAGGGTTGTTATAGATTGCCTCTGACTTTTTTCATGCTTGGGCATTTCTGAATATTTGCCCAGAAGGTTCTGAGGCTAAACAGTAATTGACTTAATATACTTGTTCATTTTTCCGAATTTGCCTGAGGTAGTTCCCTGACCAGTTCTCAGTACAGTGGGAAAGTCAATAAAGTTTGTCCCCCACTGGCCTTCCATTTCTAGGCCTCCCTCACTCATTCACATGGCCCTTCTCTGCCTGGTTTGGTCTGTCTCATGTCGCTGCAGCACATCTCTGACCAAAGCTGACATCAGAACAGCTAGGAATCATAATTGATCTGACTTTCTGCTTTATTTTAATGCTGCTTCTCTGTATCCCTTCTTCAATAGGCTCTGCCCTGTACTGGAGAGTTGAAGACCTAGACTGAGATCAGGGGGTTAATGTAACACCTTGGAGTTTTAACAGTGGCTTTCTGGATGCCTGCTAATGTGTGTCCAACAAAATTAATGATCTCATACTCTCCCTTTGACTTTGAATTTTACTCTATTAGTAAATCATCAGTCTGCCAGTTACTCCGGCTTTCTCCTTTGCCCCCTCTTATCCACTCAATCACCCAGTCTTAATGACTAATCCTTATATTTTGCATCTGATTCTTCCCTCCTTTCTCCCAACACTTCCCTAGTAAAGATTCTAATTAATCTACATCTGAAACATTGCCACTAAATGTCATTTAGTTCCTCACTGTAAGCCTTTCTATTTTCTACATCTTTATACACATTTTCTCTAAATCAGTTTTGGAAATAGTGCTTTGACTATTACAATGATATTTAAAAGCCTTCATGCATTCCCAATAAGCAAAGATTGAAATAAAAATTTCTTAATCTGGTATCCACAACTGCTTTGAACTTACTTTGGGTAAGAATCATATATCTCAGTACTCAATATATACCCCTACATAATAACCAAAAGGGTCTACTCAATTTTTCTCTTTCTCATCTCTCCATTTATCTTATGTTCATTCATTTGGTTAATACTTGTTTAGTTCAAGTACTAAGTGCTGGAGTTAAAAAGTTGAAAACAGCAATTCCCTGTCCTTAGTGAACTCTCAGTTTATTTATGATGACATCAAACTTATAAATTAAGACTGTAACAACATTAAAACTGCCTAAGATGCATAAGCATAGCAATCACTGGCAGCTTATAGATTCACCAGATGAGGAAGCTTCCAGTAGGAGTTGACCCCGGAGCTAGGTTTTGAAAAATAAGATGTTTGCTGGATAATAAAGGTGACAGTGTGACAGCCTATGAACAGGAATGTACACAATATTATACATGAGGAATCTTGAAAATAGAACAGATTACAGAAGGCAGTGAAGTGGTGAAGGTTGAGAAAGGAAAGGACCATTGCTATAGGAGACTCAAGGCATTTTGAAATTGAGAATGTAAACATCACCCTGAGAGATCTGGGGAGTTGCTGAAGAGTTTTCATCACAGGAGTAACATGTTCACATTTGTATTTTAGAAAGATATTTCTAGCAGCAGCTTGCAGGGCAGTTTGGGGTGAATAGACAGGAAAACTATTTTTGAAGCTGTTACAAAAATACCAGCAATGAGGATGGTGGCATAATCTTAGACAGTGTCAAAAGGCACAATTAGATACACACAAATGAAAGAGGTATACTGTGAATCAGATATACACAGATGAAAGAGGTAGATTCTATAAAACTTTCAAGATGAATTGACCACATTTCTTTTTCTTGAATGTATACTTCTGTACTTTTCATTTAGCTCCTCCTTCTCTTCTCTGAAGTCATCCTGGAGCAACGAAAATTGCTCAGTTGTGTCCAACTCTTTGTAACCCCATGGACTATACAGTGCATGGAGTTCTCCAGGCCAGAAAACTGGAGTGAGTAGCCGTTCCCGTCTCCAGGGGATCTTCCCAACCCAGGGATCGAACCTAGGTCTCCTGCATTGCAGTGCCAGCTGAGCCACCAGGGAAGCCCATGAATACTGGCGTGGGTAGCCTACCCCTTCTCCAGTGAATCTTCCTGATGCAGGAATCAAACCGGGGTCTCATACCTACTGGATGAGAAACTCTAGAGCCAGGTCCAGTAGTCTGTATTCTAACAAGTCCTTCAGGGGATTCTGATGCACACTGATGTTTGGGGATCACTGTTCTTGAACACCTGAACTTTCAGGACTGTTCACTGAGTCTCTGTGGCACTTACCAGTTACAACCTTGCACTGGCAATTTCCTTCTGATGCATATATCTTCTCCATTGGAGAAACCCCTTGAATGTCAGGACTACGTCTTAAACACTTTTGGGTCTTCGCTTTGAAGGCCAGCACTGCATACATTGTGCCTTCTCAAAAGCTCTGCCAAATGTGCCCCACATAGCCAGCCACAGTAAAATCATTTCCTTATTCATCCAAGGACTTTTCTGCCCATCTATTTCCCCATGCTTGATATTCACATATATTCTGTCCTTTCTAAGCCAATTTTCCAATCCTTTTCACTCATCTTGATGTTCTTTCCTATCTTGTACTTCTGTACTTACACCAAGATAGTTTATTTCCAATTGAATATCTCTGAACAGAGTTCTGCTTCCACATAAAGAAATAATAGTTTGATTTTAGATAAGCTGTACATGATGAAATCCTCTCAATCCTTGCTTTTAAATCAAGTTGAAACTTGTTTACAAAGTTTAAGGCAAAACACTTCATGATGGTTAGAGCAAGTGGAATTTCAGTTTTGATCTTCATATAAGATTTTGCACTTCATGGAACCCAAATAGAAATGTAGCTGAGATAACTCTTTGAAGGTTTAATGGGCATTTCTACCCTTTCTCTCAAATAGATGTAGAAGTATTAGGTTATTCTACAACATATGACAGTATTATGGGAATTTCTAATTCATTAAAAATAGTAAAATATTCTGTATTATTCCCTGAAATATATCTCATCTATATGCTTATTAGGTAATAATAGTACTTACTAACAAGCATTTAATATGCTACATATTGTGCTATTTTAGATTTTTCATTTCACTTAATCTCCATAACACCACCATGAGTTAAGTATTATATTTTTCCTATTTCAAAATATGAAAACTGAGACAAAGTAGATAAGCTTCTTTTCTAGAAATACATAGTAACTGACAGCAATGAAACTGGACTGCCAGCATCTTTGCTCTAAATCATATTATCTTGACTTCCATCTTACAGGAAGGAGCACAGCATTGGAGAAAAGGATTCTAATCCAGTTGCTAAAGCTAATTTAGGGCAAGTCTCTGGGTCTCATTTTACTGTTAAATAAAATAATGGACTTAGATCAGATGATCGAGAAAGTTCCTTTGTAGTCTAATATTCCAGGTTTTAAAATCTGTGGTGTAAAGTTAAACAAAACACCTTGGAATTCAACATCCTATCTAACTTATGCAATTGATCTCACTATTAAAATATTTCTCTTTATTAAAATGGAAATTCCATATCTAGAAAACCAATCAGTCATAAGTCTCTACTCATCTGTCATTCATTCAGAAAACCATCAGGAGGCATTCCTAACTCCTACAAAATCCATGACTATGTGCCAGGGTTGAGAATTAACAGAAGAAATCAGACTAAGTTAGAGAATACAGAGGAGATGATTATAAATAACAAAGTAGAGACTGAAAGCTATCATAAGATGGGTGAACATTTATTCTATAGGTATTGCAAAGGGAAGATATTACTTGGATACTATGGAATAGGGATGGGAGTTTGGAAACAGATTCCAAAGAGCTTTTGAATTGGGACTTAAAATAACATTGGAACATTTTTTCTAATACATTAAAATTGTATAATTATATTGAGTTACTTACAGTAAATATCAAAAACTGCTTGTTCAGAGTAAACTGTTTTCTGGCCAGATGGTCCATAATATGTCACAGAGCAGGTGAATGGCATTTGTATATCAGCCTTGGTTGTCTTGTACTCCAGGGATGAAGTCATGGTATAGAGCTGAGTTACTGGGTCCATTTGCTTTCTAAAAATTATGACCACCGCTGAAGAAAATAAAGAACACTAATGGTAGGATCTTTCATCGGAAAATCGCAGCCCTTAATTAACTGTCACAGCAACTTTGAGAAGTGGTTTTGTCCTTCTTACTGCATTTAACAGGAGGGAAAATTGACATGTAGTGAGGTAGATGTCTTTTCAAAAGCATGAATCAGAGACATGGACAGAAATAGAATCCTGGGAATATTATCTCCCACTCACTTTAATTAACTTCTAGAACATGCCACATACAGAAATAATTTTCTCTGCTCTTGATTCTTCTGCACAAGGTCTAAAATGATGTTTTAAAAAATCCCTTACTGATTTAATGGATACTTAAGTAACAAAGAATATAGAGTCATAAATCAAAAGAGGGCAATGCATTTAGACTCAGGATAGTCTAAAGAATGCTTAGACAAGAGAAAGGCAAAACAGGTCACCTGAATTTATTGCCCACTTCTTACCCACCTCCTTCAAGAGGTTGCAGAACTTTTCCATTCCTGTACCATGTGATATTGCCATCTGGATAACTGTCTTTTGAAATGCACTCACCCAACTGCAATATAGAGAGGAAATATTACAACCTTGGTTCCATCAGGGGTTGTCCATTTGAAAGCCCCAGACTCCTCAAGGGATGCAGAGTTACTCCAATGATTTCCTGACCCATTCATTTTACAAGTTCCAACTAAGGGCTGAATGATACACAAAAACAATGTCTTGTGCTTAAAATTATAGTCTTGCCCATTTTAAAATGTGCAGTAGATGCTGCCACCATTAATAAAATCACATTCATTTAAAAGCATTACCCAATTCATTTTGACAGTATTCATTTTTAACATTAACTAAATAACATAACTGCATTAACACTGGTGATTACCATGGTTGATAGATCTGCATTTGAAAGAATCATTAATGGTGTTAAAATGAGGCTGCCTCTCCAACTTCATGCTACATTTCAGATGACATATACTTCACGAACTGTAATCCTCACCACTGTACTTCACATGTGTTTTTAATATTTGTGTGTGTGTGTGTGTGTGTGTCTGTGCATGAGTATGCATGCTCAGCCATGTACGATTCTTTGCAACCCTGTGGACTGTAGCCTGCCAGGCTCCTCTGTTCATGGGATTCTCCAGGCAAGAATACTGGAAATGGAGTAGGTTGTCATTTCCTACTCCAGTTTTTAATATTTAGTATTTATCAAATAATATTATGCAGTCAACTTTAATTTGATTCAAAGAATTTTGAACTTGCTTTTTCCTCCAATAAAGGAAATTTGGGCTATTTTAATTAGTGAAAATGATATTATGAATCAAGTGATGTGCTCATATATGGAACTCTAGTTTTGTCCTTTCTTCAAATCTCCACTAATACGATTGTATAAATCTGATCTTATCCCTTTACTTCAACTTTTCAATGGTTTGTCAGTAGGATAGAGACCAAACATTATACATGACAGAAGGTTTGTCATAATCCAGCCTCTCTTAACTCTTGAGATTTACCTCTTACTGGACTCTCTTGACTACTGGCTGAGCACCCAAAATTCCAGCAGTGCAAATTACGTGTTTCCCAACCATGCCATTTCCTTTCACATGGTATTATTTCATATTGTTGGAAAGCCCTTTCCATCTGCGGTATGCAGAAAATGTACTCATCTACCGTTACTTCATTAAACATTCAGTTCATTCAAACAAGAAAGACTTGTGCTTTTTTTTTTTTTTAAAGAAACTCTCATCTCCCTATCCTCCCTTCAGAAATAATCACACCTTCCTCTATGTCTCCTTTCTACCTTGTGCAGACTTTCTGACTGGTACCTGGAACATTGTCAACTCCACAGAGCAAAGTCTATCTTATTTGTCCTGGCATCTGAGGACAAGAAAAGGCATTCAACAATAGGCTAAGGAAAGGCAATCAATCAAAAACAAGTTCTTACCTTTTTAAGCTGGTCTGTCTCAAGAAATGGGGCTTTGCTTACAATTTCAGGTTTAGATGGTTGCTCTAAAGTTAAACAGAGAAATATTTTAAGTGCATGTGGAAGAAGAAAATGGACATTTGTGATTTGGTTTACAGAAAAATAATTGATTTACTCAAAGTAGAAAAATAAGCAACACAATCAAGTTTTCCCATATAATCTATAATTAATAAATCTAGTTAGCTACCCATTCCAGATATTTGCTTTATTACATTAAATATTATTTTAAATGCTTATTACTTCTGTGAATAAAATATTGGTAACATTTTCTGGATGCTTTATAAACAGTGAGTATGGTTTAGATGGTAACAGAGGCTAATGTATTAGAGAGGATATATTATCTGCAATTGATTACCATGTATACTTTCTACTTATCAATAATTTCCAACTCTTTATTTAGATGAAAACTGGAGTTCACATGAATTTGAATCACAGGGGCGCTTATTTAAAATGCAGATTTCTGAGCTCTACCAGGCCAACTGAATCATAATATCTAGGGGAAATCCTATAAACCTACTTTTAAAACAAGTTCCATTGGGGATTTTGGGGCATAGTGTAGTTTAAGAATCACTGCTCTGAAATCAAGGGAAATATATAGTGGTTAAGGGATGTAGAAGCTCAAGTTTCCTATTATCTCAAACCTTGTCTTTTAAGTGAAGTTATATTATAAAACTATAAATGTGAGAAAATCTTTCAAATTTGGAACCTAAGATAATAAACAGAGGCATTTTCAATATAGGAAGTTCTATAAGCATATATTCTAATAGAGGCTTTGGGAAAAACTGATTACAAATTGGATCAACGTGGTATTATTTAAACTTATTTTATTCTAGCCTTTAGTTGTCTATCATTGACGGATTTTTTAACTTATTAGTTAGCTCTAACAATTAGTCTATAGAAAACAGGTATTTCCTCACATTGTCATTGATTTTTGTGAGTCTCATGAAGAACTATTCTATTCTCAAATAAATAGACAAAGACAACCAGCTATCCTTTCTTCCATAATCTGACTGTCTACCATCACTGTACTTTTACTACCAAACTAAACTCGCTTTTCTATCATTATTATTCGGTTTGGAATTCAGTTATCAGACATGTTACCTAACCAGATCATTATAGGAAACATGAAATAAGACAAAAAGTCTTTGGAACAGCAAAATGGGTGTCACCAAGATTCCAGGCAAAAATAATGTAATCTTCTTCAAGTTAATATCCAGAGTTAATTTTCCCTTTGCAATTATTTTATATTAGAAATTAGAACAATGAATAATAGTAGTGAATTTGCCTATGTGTTGAACTTGTGCTTCAATTATAGGAGGCCTATTTACTATTAATTCTAGAAATATAATTTTCTTGATACAGTTTCCTGAAGAGCAATTATCTATTCTAAATGCACAGATTGAAAAGAAAATATAAGAAAGATTAAAAAGTAGAAGAAAGATAGAAAAATAGAAAAGAATAACAAACAATTACATTAACACAAATAAGAAGTGACCTGGCTACCTGATTGCTAAGAATGTGACCAAAAATTATGAAAAACTGAAAAAATACTCAAAATAAATAGCAATTTCTGGGAAATATGTAGTCTCATACACATCAGCAAGTCTTAATTTTGTCACTATTTTAAAGTAAAATCATTAATGTTCATAATTACAACTTGGGTTATTGATAAAACCTTAAATTATGTTCGGAATCCAATGTTTTATGGCAAATGTCCAATGCCTTTGCGATAGGGCTGCATCCAAAATATTTAAATAGAATGAAAATCCTGGGGTTTGAGTAAGTGAAAGTTCTCTGGGAACTAAAGTCAGCTACTCAGTGACACCTCTCTCAGAGCTCAAAAGAGGTAAGGTATTAAATTAATTTATGTGGTTGATTAAAAGCCAAGATTAACAAGAAAAAAAGAGCAAATAGTTTTCTGTTTCCTCTTCAGTTACTATCTATGCCTGGAATACATATAGATTTGGAAAGATCCTCTAAAAAATTATATTTTTAATAGAAAGTGCAGGTGGGCAGTTTTGTTAGGTTTCACTAATGTCTAGCTCATGAAAATCAGATGACAACTCGGTTAGACACATATTTCCTCTAATGCAGAATATATTCCTCTACTGTAATTTATAAACTCTGTATAACTGTCAATACTGCTGTGGTAAAATTGTTGATCTTTTCCACATGTCCATGTGTGCTTGTTTCCATAAACACTCTCTAAAATTTATTATTTCAATAAAAGAAAGCTGCAGCAAACCCAGGGAAACCTGATGAAAGGATACTTAAAATTTAGTTCTCTTTGTACAGTTGTTCATTTTTCTATTTAGAAGAGAGAGTCATATTGAATATTGAGAAGTAAGGCTAATACCAATTGTATTTCTTTGAGTTATTTTCTCAAACTTTTGTTTCAAACATTTCATATTAAATACATATTTTGCAGGTAACTTTTTCTCATATTAGCTTGTAACAATCGATGAGTATCGGTTAGAGGACCATAAAAGAGGACGTGTACTATTTTAGCAAAATTGCATATTGATTCCAAAGTGTTTAAAAAAGCTTTATGTGAATTACATCTTAATATGATTCATGGATTCATAACTAAGTATGGAATTGAAAGGAAAAGTCATGTCACAAATTTATTAGCATTATTAAAATAATTTTGTCAAGGGTTTCACAGCGAGGTGAGGATGAAGCAATGAACATAAAACTGCTCTATATCACCCAAAATGCACTAGAGTTATTCTCAAAAGCCACACAGAGGACAGCTCAATTTGATATGGGAGGAGAGCAAGAAGAGGCAGGTGCATGGCTACAGTGAATCAAGGATGCTTCTCTCAGTATTTTCTCGACAATCACCTCTTGATATACTTTAAGTAATCATCATGAACATGAAATTATAGTTTATTTTCCTTATGAGATGAGAAGAGGTATTAGTTTTTACATTTAAAGGATCAAAATGAAATATACAGGGAAGATCTCATTTGTTGAAAGGGTTATTTTCTGCTTCTTTCATTAAAAAAAAAAAAGAAGTGACTTGCAGTTGAATTTGAATAATTTTCACAGGGAGAGTTGGAGGAGGGATACTCAGTTCTGATAAATATTGAGCACAGTGTCCAAATGAAAGCTCTAAAATAACACTATGATGTCAACCATTACTAGGACAAGAGCTGGCTGGTCCAGGTAGACACCAGACTCGAAGTCACAGAAATAGTCTTCCTTTTAACACCACACACACCAGTGCAGAAGATTAGGCTGGATTGTGATTTTCAAAGCCTTTTTAGTGCTCAAGCCCTTCTCTCATTTTTTTTTCCCCTGAACAAAATATCATGAAAAAACTTTGAAATATTGAGTGACTAGAATTCTAGTTAATCAAGTAGAAGCAGCTCCTCACTTTCCTCAGCCTTATTCATTAGCTCCTCAAAAGAATCGTAGGAACAGAGTGGGAAAACCAGCACCTAGTCTGAAGTACTCACTTACAGATGAGGAGAGACTCCCACCCCTTGCCCTGACTAGTGAAGTCACTTGTCCAAGGTCAGAAATTAGTAGCAGATCTAACAAAGATAGATCTCCTGATGACCAGTTCAGTGATTTTCCTATTATACCACCGACAGCCATTCAGCCATTTGGATCTCTGGGCACGCATTCAACCTCTAAGACTTTTGCACAATCACGACAATGAATCTTTGGGAGAACTTTTAAAGGTTTGCTCTTGCTAAGGGATAGTTTTATTAACTTCAAATGTACATTAAATGCAAAAAGTCTGATTTTAGTGCCATTTAACTACCAAACAAACAAAAATGCCTTATTAGTGGCGACAAAGCATGGGACTTATTTTGGATCTGGTCTGCCTTACTGGCATGATTTCTTGCATGAGAGATATAGCTTAGAACTGAATAAACAAACCTTCATCAAAGTAATAAAGTCATCAGTCATGGACTCTAGTTTGAATGAAAACAGTTTGACTTTGCTTATGAGGCGGACACTCTGCAGCAAGCTGATTTGGGATTAGCTCACGTTAACCATACTCATTCTGTGGTACACAATGCATGTTGCTAGGTGACTCAACAGAAGGAAACAGAGGACTGATTGATGAGCCTAGTAACTCTTAAGTGACTGCAATATATACATGCACAGAATGAAAGCCTCCATGTCACAGCTGCTATTTGCTTCACAAATAACGATCCAAAGTAAATTCATTATTTTTTAAAAAAGGAAAGTCCCTATATGCTCTTGCAAACTCTTTCTTTATCATGATCTGTGCTGTTTATTTAATTGGACTTGGAAGGTCCCACAGTTGCTAGTATAAAACCCCATTTTCAAAAATGTATAACTCATCTATTTAAATTCTCCCTGGCTCAGAGCCTGAAATGCAAATTCTGTTTCTGAGAATCACTTTGTTTTCAACAACATTCAAAAGAGAAGGGGGTAGCAGGAGCTGATGGTATGCAGGGTGTGAGTTTGTTTTTACAATCATAGATATCCCTTGTATTTCAAAGCAGCTTACAAATTTTATCAAATTAAGCCAACTGAACTTTGGGGCATTTAAAAAATTATATTCTAAAAATTGTATTCTGAAATGGAACAACCTGGATTTTCTCAACTTTCTTGTAGACTGTCTTGATATTTGGTAATTTTAACATAATAACAAGAAATGTGACAATGACACCAATACACACAATCTTTAGAGTGATGTGACTTAATCTCTGTACCTACTGTAGTACATTCTGGTATGCTTATATTTATGATGTCATGGCCTTATTAAAAGATTTTGGATTCTCTCTTCAGAAAAAATGTTTCTAGCAGTGCAAAATTCATCTTCCAAATAACATAAAAGTTAAATAAAAGGAAAGAAAAAATACATGGGACTTTGGCAAATACAGGATGGAGATTATTTGGGGTGTTTTCTAGAAGGGGGCATAACTGAGAAACACTTGGTACTTGGTTTGATCCATAAAGTAACTGAATTGTGTTGATGGTTTCTGGAAAATGCCTTCTAAGCTGAAAGGTAATCAACTGAAACATGTAATATGCTTTTACATGGTTCTTCTGGAGAACAAAGGCTTCTTTGATAGTATAAGCACTCTTTGAATCCTTGTCGTGAGCCCAAAGGAGCTTTGAAGTCCATATAAATGCTTAAGGGACCGTCCTACTTAGTTGCATGGGCTATTACAAGAGAAACAGGAAAAATCCAAGGTTACTTGCTGTAATAGCAAGGCCCTCTGGGTTTCTTTCTTCCTTGTTTATTTTAATAATTTCTAGGTGCTGTCAAGTTATCAGAAAACAGTGGAAAAAACTGAAAAGTGAGACCTTCTTCCCTAATTAAAAAAGACTGGCATTCTGAAACCTTTGAGACCTATTTTTCTCCCTGTAATTTCTAAGGTATTATGATGTAATGAAGGTGGGATATTTTATTTAAATATTAAAAGATAAAACATTTTAATTAGAACTTCTCAAGTCATTTTGTTGCAGAGCTATTTGCACCCTCACATTAACTACATAGTATCATTAACCCAAGTAACCTACAGTAATTACTCCAAGCTTCTTCTACAACTTCTCTTCTTCCAATCTTACTCTACTTTTTCCCCCTTGATGGATTCCACGTACACCTTCAGAGTGTGGTGAACTTCTTTATTTTATGGCAATTTTCTAAACCACTTGAATACTCTCAGAACGTAAATCAACAAGCATTAAGCACTTAAGGCCAGAATGTGTGTGTGTACATACACATATACATATATACGTATACAGAAAACTTAGGTCTCCTGCTTGTATTTTGTTATTGTTATACATCAAAATAGAAATTTTATATGGTTTAGCCTAATGCATATTTATGTATGTATTGATATGCATGAATATGTATATCAAAAATGTTCAATTTTTTCCATAACATTGTACAGAAAAACCCGATGAACTTTCTGGCCAACCCAATATTATGCATCTATGTATTAGTATCTATCACATAACATTTATTTGTACATGTCAGTGAAAGTAAAAGTTCATAGGCTAGTTTTTATTTAACAGTACTTCATATCACAGAAATTTTAACCAACAAAACAACAGAATATTCTTTTATTCCCTCATTGCAAATAAAATAATTTTCTGTTTGTTTGTTAGATAAAATTCTTATTTGAATTTCAGGTTTTTGTTTTTCTCACTGACAGCATGCGTGAGCAGAACGAAGATCTCTAGAAGTCCTCTTACATGATACCTGCTGTGGAGACACTACAGAGAGTTCAGCCTTCTTTCTAAAGAACATTTTCTGGGACCAATCATCAATCCCACTTAGCAGTTACACTCAGACTACTTACTGAACACCTTGACTACTGTAGGAGCCTCAAACACGTTGTCCTCAGTTACTAGCATGCACACAAATCTCTTTTCATCACTGATCCTTGCATTACTGATAGAAAGAGTGTAGTTTTCTGAGAGGTTCAATCTGTCTTTGTATTCTGGTACATCGTCGTACTGCACACTTTTCTTTGTAGAGGACCTGAAGGCAATAAATACTGGGGAGCCATCGGGCTTTTCCTAAAAGTTAAAGTAATAATACATTAAAAAACAGGCATATTTAGACATTTGGGAATACAGTCAGAGCAACAAAATTTTCTTGGCCACGTTATTCTATTGAAATTTGTAGTTCTGTCCAATAAGAATAATTTTGGATATGAGCCTCACATAAATCTTTTGTTACAGAGGATCACTCTTCATAAGGGAAAAGCTTTAAGTTCTTCTAGAGCTATCAGTAAGTATACAAACATGAAAGGATGGAGCTTAAGGGATCCCAGCTTTTCTTGCATCTGAAGGACAGAATTGGTATCTGTTTTGAAATTGACAAGGATTGGCCTTATGTCTAATATAAAAGAAAAATAGGTGAAAACAAACGTGTTTTGTGTTATGTTACAAAAGGATTTTCAGCTAACTATCACAGCAACATATGCTTGAGCTGCAAACACTCATTTAGATAATCCTAGGCAATTATCTTTAGCATGCTCATTACTTTAATCCATATACTTTATGTGCCCACACTTTTCAGTTTTAGTCAGAACTGACACAGCCAACCTTTACACATAACATAGGTTAATGAATCTTCATGGAGGAACAGTATATTTGCCCTTGCAAAAGGATCATGTCCATTAAAGCAACAGAATCCGATTAATCACTGAAACCCATGGTTTTGCTATCTGAGTCATAAAACTTAGCTCAGAGGGCTTTCATACAAAAACTTATTATCAAAATAAAATATAATCAGGCATATACACTTATGCCAAGAGTACTGAGACATATAATTCATTTCTTCCTTTGCTCTCACAAACATTCTTTTACCTAACAACAATAATCTAAAATAAGGGCCAATCTCTCTTCTACTTGGGGCTTCCCAGGTGGCGCTAGTGGTAAAGAATCTGCCTGCAATGCAGGAGCCACAGGAGATGTGGGTTTGATCCCTGGGTGGGGAATATCCCTTGGAGGAGGGTATGGCAACCCACTCCAGTATTATTGCCTGGAGAATCCCATGGACAGAGGAGTCTGGGCTACTACAGTCCATGGAGTCGCAAAGAATTGGACAAGACTGAGCAACTGAACACACATGCTCGTACTCTCTTCTATTAACCTCACACGGTCTTGAAGAAAATAAAATATAATAAAACATTTTAAAGTGTATGGCAAATTTCAAGGTGTTAAGAGAAGTAACATTTTAAAAATTATTTTATTTACTACTGTTATGAACTCAATGCCTGTGACCCTCCCAAAGTTGTATGTCTAACCCCTAAGCCCCAGTATGGGCCTCTAAGAGGTGATTAGGTTTAGATGAGGTCTTTGGGATGGTACCCTCATGATGGAATTAGCGCCCTTATAAGAAGAGGAAGAAGCATGAGCGCACTCTCTCTCAACGAGAACACAGAGAAGAGGTCCTGTGTGCACATAGCAAGTGGCAGTGTTGGCAAATTGGGAATAGGGCCCTCTTCAAGAACTGAATCAGCTGGAACCTTGATTTTGGACTGCTCAGCCTCCAGAACTCTGAGAAATAAACATCTGTTTATTTAAACTACCACTCTGTAGTAGTTTGTTATTGCAGCCAAAGATGACTAAGACAATTACTAAGCTAAAATTGGAGTCCAAAAGGTTCAGTTGGTTGAATATCTGAATATATCAGTAACATTCTCTTTAAATCTTTTAATATTGCTACAGGTTTACAGCACAAATCCTTGTACTAAATCATTCCTTCATTAAGAAAAACACGTTAGACCAGTATCTTAAATTTCTATAGTTGTTCACTCATGCAAGAAATGACAGTTATTACATTTTGAGCACTTACTATAAGCCAGGGTACTTTCTTTGGGCTTCCTATGCATTAATGGATTTAATACTCATAACAACCCTGTAAATTACACATAATACTGGCCTCATTTATAGACAATGGAGACAGAGGTTGGTTAAATAACTGGTCCAGGGCCCCAGCCAGTGTATCTCAGCAGAGCCAAGACTGGAGCTTCACAGCCTGGCTCCATTATGACTACATTATATCACTCTTGACAGCCTCAGATGCTTCTTCTGTACCAGGCACAGAGGTGGATGCAGTAGGAGTGGGGTAGGGTGGGGTGCACAGGGAGGTATGATCTCCATTCACAGGGAGATTACCATGCAGTTAGAAACAAATCCATCTTTCCTCTGGGTTTGCTCCCTTTCACTCTTTCCAAATCTGTTCTTTGTCTTTCAGGTTACATTAAATTAGAGGTTGTATACTGCATCTGGGAATCAAGACTGCTTTCAGAGCATATGGTACTTCAAATATAGCTCATCAGTTTATTGCTGAAGCTTTTTATTTCATTAACAGTTTGAAACCTGCCATTATTGTTTCTTTTCACTGCCATTGTGCCAGTTCAGTTTAGGTGAAAAATATTCCCTGGGCATCAGAAATGTCGATAATCACAGAATTTTTTCACCACTGGATTCCATTTATGTTAGCACTAAGTTTGACTCTAGGTGGTAGCCTCCCAGACACTTGGGATTTTAGGATTGTGAATAGACTTTGTCCTCATAGGCCTTAACTTTGTATTTCCATTTGTATACAGAACCAGAAATAGTTAAAAATTACCCAGGGTGAGCTGGATATTAGGAGGAGGGAACAGGGAAGTGCTATGCTGCCTTACCTTCTTCTTCTGCCTTCACCTGCCCCATCACACACTGTGTTTAGAACTCAGTGGTACACACTCACAACAGTTTACATTTTTCACGCAATTACCATGTGCCAAGTACTAGGTAAGTATTCTTATATGAATTACTTCATGTAACCGTCACAACAGTGTAAGGAAGATTATCATTATCATCTCATTTTTTTTCCCATGAGAAAATGGGGATTAATTCACTTGTCTGGAATTCTATAGCCAGTACATGATAGCTTATGCCAGTCTGACTTCAAAACCTGTACTTTAAGAGATTGTGTTTCACTACCCCTTGGATGCAACTATGCACATTTCTATTCTGTGGAACATTTGTTCTTGCAGATATCTGAGAGAAAAAGTTGTGTGGTTCAATAAACCTAAGAAATGAATGAACTCAGACAATTCATCATGTAGCTTAATATAGGAAAGGCTCTGAGAAGTACTGTTATAAAACAGTTTTCAAAAATTATTGGACCATCAAATCCTTTTCCTATTCCAATATCTTTTAACATTTCAAGGACCTAGGGAAAATTTGCCAATTGTGTTCAATGAAACATATGTCCTCTGTTCAAACTTGCAAACTATTGTGAGTCTTATGTGATCTAGCACTGGGAAATGGTGCCACACAGATACTTTTTGTTGGTTTTGGTAAATAGATTGAGGTATTTTATCAGTCAAAGTTTTCCAGCCTTTCCATTTCACCTACTAGGATAGCAACCCTGCATTTCCAAACCCATCTGTACCTTGATACCTGAGAAAATATGATTTTGCTATCTGTAAGAAATGAATGGATGAGATGGTTGGATGGCATCATCAATTCGATGGACATGAGTTTGAGCAAGCTCCGGGAGTTGGTGATGGACAGGGAAGCCTGACGTGCTGTCCATGAGGTCACAAAGAGTCAGACACAACTGAACGACTAAACTGAACTGAAAAAATGAATAAAATCAGCAATGTTAAATTTTAAAGGAAGATACCACATCAACTGAGTTGTAAGACCAAGTACCAGAAACAGGCTTCTAATACTGATGACTAGTTTTCAGTGAACATTTGAATGCTCTGGTTCCTGGTACATCTTGCTTTGAAAGTAACCACACCAAACAAAACATGAGTATGTAGAGAATGGCAACTGTTTTCCTCTAAGCTCTGTCCTATACTCCCTGAGTTTATTCTGGAATTCTGCCATTTCTTTTGCTTTGAACACTTCAGCGTGACTCTTTCAGACTAATCTGAGCTAAGAATTATCTGTTTATTGGCTTTATTTTAAAATAGCATTTGAAAAAAATATAAAATAGCATTTGTTATATAAGGAATTATTCTTTTGATATGCTCAACACATTAATTTCATCTTCTTACATTTACACTCACAGTTGAATATTACCATTATGTTATTTGAAATTCACCTTTACTCATACAAGGAATTTTCTTTAAAAAACTGGAGGCAACTAACCAAGTCCTAGATAGGTTACACTTACATATTTCCATTTGCCAAACATGAGATTCTGAGGTACATCAACTCGGCAAGGCATGATAATGGTATCTCCATATGCTGAGTTTACAGTATACCATCCAAGACCTTTAAAGAAAAGGAACAAAAGAGAGACAGAAGAGTTCAAATATTCTCTTGAAGCAGCAAAGCAAATAACTTCAGTACAAGATACAAGTCTTAGTGAAGGTTATGGATTATAATTTTATCTTAAATGAAATACAATAAATTATGCAGTTAGAACATATTTCCTATCTAAATATCAACAGCTCTTATTTACTAAGCCTTTGAATGTCATATGATTCAAATCTATAAAACTCTCAATTTTAGCATGGGTGCATGATAAGTCGCTTCAGTGGTGTCCGATTCTTTGCAGCCCTGTGGTATGTGGCGTGCCAGGATCCTCTTGTCCATGGAATTCTCCAGGAAAGAATACTGGAGTGGGTTGCCATGCCCTCCTCCAGGGAATTTTCATGATGTAGGGATAGAGCCTGCATCTCCTGCGGCTCCTGTATTGTAGGTGGATTCTTTACCACTGAGCCACTGGTGAAGCCCCATAAAAATGAGTAGTATATGCCAAAGGAACCGTATAGCATCTAGGGTTTATTTCACCTTCAGCTGTATTATATAAGGAGAAAATGCACTGTAATTCATAGAAACAGGACTACACAAAGAGATTAATATGCTTAAATTTTTCAAAACTGGGTGTAAATATATTTGTGTTTTTCATTTGAAAATACTCTTAAATTGAGCTTCTGGAAAATTGTAAAAACTATCAAAAACTAAGAACAAGTACAAATAAGCCCACAACTGAATCTTAATTATAAGTGGTAAAATGAGCATGAAAGTGCCTTGCTTTACTGTAGTAATGGTTAAAATACTAGTTTTCATTTTAACTATACACAAAATATTAACATAAGAATCTGTAGGGAATTCCCTGGCAGTCCAGTGGTTAGAACTTTGCACTTTCACTACTAGAGTGAGGGTTCAATCCCAGGTTGGGGAAACAAGATCCTGCAAACTGGGAGAGGGCAAAAAAAGAAAAGAATTTGTAGTATGAAATTTCTTCATGAAATGATTACACTACTTTTTTTGGTAGACAATGTAACTTAAGCAATTGTTTTGCTACTAAAGTACAGAAAACTTCCTTATTTAATTCTTTATTGAAAATAATGCAAATGATAACTAATTGAATTATCAATAATATCTACATTTTTCATAGATATGTAACATACTATTCAAATTTATGACATTTAAAGAAACATAGGCATTTAACTTGGCAATAATAGAGTATTTAGGAAATCTAGCAGATCTTTTTACCTTATTTTACTTATAACTGTCTTTAAGATTAGATACATGTACAATTATTTAATTGTATTAAATGATTTAATATCTATTAAGATACCTCATAATGGGATGCCTGGAAAATCCCATGGACGGAGGAGCCTGGTAGGCTGCAGTCCATGGGGTCGCAAAGAGTCGGACACGACTGAACGACTTCACTTTCCCTTTTCACTTTCATGCATTGGAGAAGGAAATGGCAACCCACTCCAGTATTCTTGCCTAGAGAATCCCAGGGACGGGGGAGCCTGGTGGGCTGCCGTCTATGGGGTCGCACAGAGTTGGACACGACTGAAGCGATTTAGCAAGCAGCAGCAGCATAATGGGATGCAGAGTGTGAAGGGGCTAACTAAACTGAAGAGAAAAACAAACGATATTTTGTCCACCAGGTGGTGCTAAAGTGCAAGGCTAAGGCAATGTACAATACATAAATAAGACCATCTTATGACTTTCTAAAGAAACAAGACAGAGTGGATACTATCTTTCACTGTTACCCATGAGTCACAACATGTACAAAAATTTCATACTAACCTTAGTAAAGAAAGAAAAGGAATTCTGTCAACTGAGGAAGGTACTTTCCTTTAAAGCAATTTTGCTCCAGTGAACAAAAACATTACAGAGAACACAAACTTTCACAAAAATAAACCACACAATTACTTTCCAGGATTTTTAACATCATTAAAATGAAGAATACAAAGTATAGTATAAGCCATAGAATGTGTTTTTAACTTGCTATCTGTGACAAAATTTGACTAAAACTTTTATTGTATATTATTTTATAATGAAAAATTAAACTTTTCCATCAGTAATTTTCAATTGTTTAGTGTCAATCATATTGTGATTTAAATTCCTTTTTATCATAAATCATTGAAGAGCATAAGACTGTAAATGAAGAAATAGTCTCTTCAGCTTTATTAAAATAAAAATTGTAAGATTTAGACATGTGGTTGCAGACAAGCAAACTTGTGGCAGTTAAGAAACTGCTTTATTTCACAAAATAAAACTTGGTTTCGTGCAATACTTTGGATCCTAAATGTGGAACTTGTATCATGTATTTTAGGATCTGTTCAAGCACTGTACACAGGGGCAGGTTTTCCAAGCCATGGAAACAATTTTGTGATTCAGTATTCTGTTTTTTTCATGACTATAAGCAGGACATTAGAATATGTAATGACTCTAGAAAGTTGTGAATCTCTTCCTTAAACTATGGCAAGACATGCATGTCTAATTATTTTCTGTATTATAAAAACATCTTCTTTTGACAACTGATGGTGGTCCCATGGTTGGTCCAGGAGTGAAAACAGATGACAGAGCCTAGGTACCAATGAGGTGATCCTTTGCTAGGTAAAGGGAAATAAAAAATGCCCTTTCCAAAAAACGTAATGCTCTGCTCTATCTTACAGAACATTTTTCTTTCCTCTTCTCTATAAAGCTTCAATATACAGCAAACTTTATAATTTTATAATTTATTTAAAATTTTAAAATGTTATAATTTTATAATTGAAATTAAACCTATATGAATTTCAAGTACATAATGTATTAGCATGATGAAAGCATAATTACAGCAGGGAAGGGAACACATTTTTTTAACCACAGTATCCCAGGGATAATTTCTGGCATTTAATGGGCATCTAATAAGATAATTTTTCATTTGAATCTTGTGGAATCCTTTTCACTTTAGTCATCAAATTAATATCTTTGAAACCAGGGAGACGTTGACAACACTGGAACTTTCAAAATTCTTATTCCTGTCACCTACTGTAAAGGCTGTCATGTACTATCTTCAATGTTTAGGGAACATGGATTTGAGCTTGAATAGCATGCTCTCACTTGAAGAGAAGCAAACACAAATTTGACGTTTTTATGAGTTTATGGATGAAATTACAGGACAGAACATTTCTTCCTTCCATTTCAAGAGAAATGAAGGACTGTTTGTACTCCATGATTTGTAAAAGTCCCTAAGAAACGCCTTTTCTTTACCCGTGGTGACCATAAAACAGAGTTGTTTTTAAAAGTACTTGCAAATTTATGGATTGGGTCTTCTAGTGACAGCTCGATATCCAAAATTAGCCATGACAGGACTTCCCAGAAACATAGGGCAGTCAGACATTTGACAAGAATGAGCACAGTAGGTAAAAGAGCAAGAGAGAAGAGAGCGAAGCCCTGGTCTACAGACTGAGGGCAGAATGAGTGATAATCATTTGGAAGGCATTAGGAGCCACAATCACAATGATTTTAGAAATAATTTTCAAGTTTGCCATATTCATCAACTTTCCTCTTCAGGTAGGAGTATAGTGGCTCCCAGGTTCATCTGAAAGAAAGACTAAGGCTTGTACATGTGGAAGAGCTAATATTGTTATCCTTCTAGGGATAAAGTAGCTATAAAGACTACTATGATTTAGTGATACATTGGCTTCCTGACACCTCTAGGGCATCTCAGTCTTTGAGATGAAGTGCCAGGTAGACCCAAAGCACCTGTCAACACAAATAATTCTGTTTATACTTTTCATGGAAGCAAAAGATTTTATCTCTGAATTGCCAAGTCTGAATTAAATTTAGCTTACTAGAATCCCCCTGCAATTACTTCCCTGTAATATTAGTTGGTTAAATTGTTCATGGATTCGTAGTCCAGAGATTATTGGATATTATTGCAAATATAGAATACCTATGATGTCCTTTCTCAAAGAGGCTAAATATAAAATATAGAAGGAAATGTGTGTGTGCACAAGGGTTTGCATTTCTGTTCTATACATGTTATGACTATATGTACATCCATATGTCAAGATACTTTAAAGTGGGCTATATCACCTTCTGTATTAAATGTGTTCTAAAAGTTTAGTGTAATGTTATTCATTATTATTACTGTTGCTATCAAAATGTCATGACATAGAATAAAACATAAATATGTGCTATACTTGAAGCATTGTGTAGTTATTTAGTCATTCTTACAAAGAGTTATTAGCTACAGATAAAGAACTATAGAACTAGAAAGGTGACATAGGAGAATTCAGTGAGAAAAAAATAAGACAAGCACAGCCCTAGAAAAATCTCTTGACTAAATAATCTTACATATAGAATTCTCAGGCAAATGATCATAAAATACAAGATAATTATAGTTATGCATTTTATACAGCAAATAATTTAAAGAGCACTGAAACAGACTCTGGCAACCTTTTGAAGTCAGGTGAATGTTTTATATTTTTAATTAAAATAATAAAACTGTAATAATTTGGGCCATATTGGTGAGAATTTCTTTTTCAGTGTAAAGTAATTCTTAAGGATGATCAACGTCGAGTAATCATTCTCTTTGCACTGTTGACAAACAGACGTCTGCATTGAAGTCACTTAAAAGTCAGAATCTGCTACCATGTTTCAAGCAGAAGTGCAGCAAATAATATAGAATAGTATAAGGCCAAAATTCATCAGAGTCTGTTTTACACTCTGTAATTTAGTGTGGTTAATTATTTTTTATTGCACTGATACTTTGAAAGCATCATCATCCTTAAAAGCATTTTTTTTTTCCTCAGCTCTGTAGCTCTGGTCGGTGCCATAGAAGGGTAAATCACTTTACAAGGGGCTCAGAGCTTATGACATAAAAAACTAAATTCCAGTTCTACAGAAATATTAGAGAAATTTATTTGTGCAAATGAACTGTTGGGGGAGGAAGTAGGTAAAAATGAGACTTATCCTTAGAAATTACTTTCATATGTATTTGACTGATTTTGACAAATATGACAGTGTCCCTATTTGCTTTATTAATGAATTAAGATATGTACAACTCTAATTAAAACAGTTAGTGTTTCTTAATTTCATCACTGTTGACATTTGGGACTAAATAAATCTTTACTGTAGGGGGCTGTCCTACATAATTCTAGCAGCACACCTGTCTCTGCCCCTCAGATACCAATAGCACCTTCTTCTCACTAAGACAACAGGAAAGTCTTCAATCATGGCAAATGTCCCTGGGAGGCAAAACTGCCCCCAGAAATCCCAACTAGTTAAGAACTACTGCTTTAGACCTTCATTCGTTTAATAAAACTGTGGTTTCCAATAAAGGGATCATTGTTGTAAAATAGAATCTTAGTGTAGGACTAAATAATCACTGAATATGAATGAAGGAATGGAGGAAGCAATTGCACATAATAACATCTGGTTATTATCAAATTGGTTTTCTTCACAGAAACATATTATATTAAACTATGATAGGAGAGTTGATTTCTGACTTTGAAACATTGGGATCCAATCCAGTTAAGAAATTACAAAAAATCTATTTCATAGAAATCAACTTCATATATTCACTATAATGAAGCAAAAATTGTAGCTACTATATATGCTTTCTAAATTGTATATATCACATGTATCTTATTTGATATGATAAAATATAATAGCTCTACTGACAGATTGAGCTGATGTCTTTAAAGAGTCTTCCAAGCCTGATTTTATGATTCAGTGACACATAATTATATCTAATAATTCCTCTCATAAGCTATTATATTAAACAAGACTTTAAAATCTTTGTCAAGGTCATGTAATATACAACAAGTAAGATTTCTCTGTGTGTGCGTGCATGCGCGTGTGTGTGCATGTGTGATATGAGTCCTTGTAATTCCCAAATAACTTGTTTGCATGGCAGATGGGAGAAGACATCTGAGGGAATCCAATGTCACTTTGTGAAACTGAGAAAACTGTTATGCAGCCCCTTTTTCTTGTTCAATTTCCCTTCATAAACGTGGGTACACGGTGCAGGTCAAGTTGGGTCTTTGCTGAATCAGAATTAGGAATACAGTTTTTCAAAGTTTACTTTCTACATTGCCTTTAATAAGTATCATATATTATAATGTAGGTATAGTTGTGCAATGCCTACATATCAGAAAAATAGTAATTCTTCCTTTCTTTTCCTCTCACCAGTTACTACAATTTTAGAAATGCATTGTGTGCATATGTGCTTCAGTCGTGTCTGACTCCTTGTGACCCTTTGTACTGTAGTTCCCTGGACTCCTTTGTCCATGGAATTTTCCAGGCAAGAATACTGGGGTTGGTAACCATTCCCTTCTCCAGGGGATATTCCCACCCCAGGGAGTGAACTTGCATATCTTGCATCTCCGGCATTGCAGATGGATTCTTTACCACTGAGCCATTGAGGAAGCCCCGTAAATGCATTATATTATATCTTTTAGATAAATGGTTAGGTCACTGTGGAATCACATTCAGATGAAAAAAATCTTCTTACTAAATTATAAAATACTGCTAGTATTCAGGAATACACTATAATATATGTGTTTTTAACATTTCTTCCAAGTTTGGCATGTTATAATGCTCAAAATATTTATCTTTTTAGTGGAGTATAGGTCAATTTAATAATCCACATTATATCACAGAACAGACATCTAGAAAAACAATACAGTTTAAAAAAATATAGTAACTAGTTTGCATTACTGTGCTGAAAATTACCTTCTCAATTTACCATGTGAAAGTAAAAGTGAAAGTCACTCAGTTGTGTCTGACTGTTTGTGACCCCATGGACTGTACAGTCCATGGAATTCTCCAGGCTAGAATACTGGAGTGGTTAGCCTTTCCCTTCTCCAGGGGATCTTCCCAACTCATGGATTGAACCCTGGTTTCCTGCATTACAGGCAGATTCTTTACCAGCTGAACCGCAAGGGAAGCCCAAGAATATTGGAGTGGGTAGCCTATACCATATGTAATATATAAATATCTTAAGCATATAATGATCTATGAGCCTGATAAGTCATACTTATTTCCACTTAGTTTAGGTTTTACTTCATCTCTGCTTCATTTTTTATCATTGTTCCTTGGGACCATCTGCTCTGACTGAATTCCTACATATTCTTCAAAGCCCATCTCAAAAAATCACCTATTTATACATTAAACAAGCATCAAGTGTTTACTGAACACCTACTACAAACAACACCTACTACTACTGCTACTGCTGCTGACAAGCATTTAATGAACACCTACTACAGTCAACACCTACTACTACTATCAGGGCTTCCCTGATAGCTCAGTTGGTAAAGAATTCGCCTGCAATGCAGGAGACCCTGGTTTGATTCCTGGGTTGGGAAGATCCCCTGGAGAAGGGATAGGCTACCCACTCCAGTATTCTTGGGCTTCCTTTGTGGCTCAGTTGGTAAAGAATCCGCCTGCAATGCAGGAGACTGGGGTTTGATCCCTGGTTTGGGAAGATCCCCTGGAGAAGGGAAAGGCTACCTACTTCAGTATTCTCGCCTAGAGAATTCCATGGACTACATAGTCCATTGGGTCGCAAAGAGTCAGACACAACTGAGTGACTTTTGTTTTCACTACAAAGTGGTAGATGTTCTTTGTGGGGGAAATATATAAATAAAATAATGAGGTCTACTCCTCAAAGAACATGATGGAATTTGTACATGATGGAATTTGTAGGAGGTGCTTACTAGGTAAAGTTAGTGGTATGGCAAAGCAGAGAACGGAATCCAAGCAAGGAGTTTGAGGATATTGGTTAAGGTGTCTTGGAGGAAATTTTATTTGATGCGAACACTGAATTTCTGTGATTGGAAAGATGAGAACTACTTCAATGGCCTGCCATAACCAGAGACCATGTAGACGCATTGAGTGATACTTGGTTTTCTGTCTTATGGCAGACTCCATTTTTTATTATAGTAATTTTAACAAATTATATCTTTGATCCTCATAAGGAACATGTCCTAAAACTGGCAGTTTACCCAAATTCATAAATGCACATAAAATTTTCTTAATAAAATGAAATAAACTGTTACATTTTTTTTTTACTTTTTCTCTCCTTTCACCATCAACACCAGCATTTGGATTCCATCGGGGTCACTTTTAAATTATAAAGCAAAGATTTTACTAAGAAATGATTTAAAAGCAACAGAAATGATTTAATTTATGGACTTTTATTCTTACTTTTTGTGAAATGCCTCAAGAATTTTAAACCAGCAAAACACAAACTTTACTGTACTTGTTAGAATTTCTTAACTTGGGATCCATAAATGGACTTTAGGGCATCTATGAATCCTCTAGAGTTATTTTTTAAAGAAAGAGAATTCAGAACTTTTATTAGATTGTCAAAGATTGCCTTGAATTAAAAAATAAAATATTTAAAGGTTCATTCTAAATTGAATAGAACCTATGGAAGCATAATTTGATGGTATCTATCAAATTTTAAAATGCTAATACCCTTTGATTCAGTAATTATACCATTGAGGATCTAGCCTACAAAAAGTTTTTGCACAAGTGCATGATTGTATATAAAGATAACACAGAATTATTTTGAATACTAAACAACTGAGGAAACTAATGTTCATTAAAACAGAAATATAAGCTAGAGGGTGTATCTACATAATGCTCTCCATGAACCCACTGAAACAAATAGGCAAATACATTGTTTTCCTTTTTGTCTGTATACATTTCAGTATTTATTCTTTATCATTCATTTATTGGCTATTGAGTGCTCGCTTTGTGCCAAGGGCTGTCTAGGGTAGGCAATTCACGTTGATAAAAGGAAAACACCCTGAACTCAGAGTTTAAATTCTAGACATATATATATATATATATATGAAGTTTAATTTCTTTTCAAAAGAAGGATAAATTATCAGTTTAATTTATCCACTATGCTGCAATCTATTTGAAGGAAAAACTTACATTGCCCTCACTTTGAAATTCATCACAGCACCATGAAGGTTGCAGATGCTCAATAACAATTGGTAAAATAAAGCCCCATTGCAGTGCACTGAAAGGATCATATTCTTACAGCCCATATTCTTTAGTCTGCATTTAACATTTCAGAAAACCATATACTATTCTTTGGGATTCTAGGGAATCCGGGAAGGTGGGGATAAAGCAGATACTGAAGTAATTAGAATTCAGTATCTTACCACTGTTCCCCACCAAAAAGCTATTTTGTTTTAAAAATATTTTTAATGGAATAAAACATATACTCAAAACAATGCACCGACATAGATTTACATTTGAAATGTCACCAAGAGCATCAGGATTTAGGGTTTCTTTGACAGTTCTCTTCACATTCTTTGTTCTAAAGATGAAACTGGGGTTTCCAAAAATTTGTTTCACAGGGGAGTTGTGTGTCACCAAGTCCTCATTCCTCAGTGATGAGTTTTTGACTGGACTATACAGTCTCTGTAAACACTGGTCCCTTTGTGGGGACAAACTCAAATAAAAGTACTTAAAAACACTTCATGCTCTATGGTGAGGCAGGGGGAAGGCAGGAAGACTACACTGAACCAGAAATTTAAAATTTGTATATGAAAATAACAATCTTCCATATTTTATTTTAAAATGGATTTTCATAGTAAAGAAGACTAAAGAAAAGAATGTTTAATCATGTTTCCCTTTATATTCTACAGTTTACACATTATAATAATTACAAATATTTACGTAACTAATAATTTATGTAAGTTGAAATTCATAAAGTTGACTATTTTCTACTATCATGCTTCTCGCCTAATTTTCTAGGACTTGAAGCTGTGTCATTAAGGAGAAGCCACTCAGACAATTAATCAATACAATGAAAAGAATCAGTAAAATATTATTTTCCTTTTGTTTCTCTCCCCCAATTCAATTTCCTGCATTAATTCTTGCATTGCCTCTATTCAGATCCTGAGGACTGCATTTGGGAACCAGCTTAACTAAAGAGGTAGGTAGAAGAAACCCCTATTTGAATACTGCCCCATGTTAGATGCAAAGGAAAGATGAAAACATTTATGCTCCAAGTTTAACTAAATGTATCAGTTCTATTTGAATACTGAAAAGTTACATTCTCCTGTGCATTTTCCCACATAAGGTGTATTGAAATTGTGAATAGGACTTAATTATTTTAGCAAAGACAATAACTGTATTGTATTCATGAAAATACTATCAACAGGAAAGCAGGCACAACGCTTCACAAAAGACCTTAAGTGCATCATCTGAAGTAATGGAAACTTTTGGAATTTAGACTAGAGTCTGTCTTCAGAAAGAGTGCATAGTTATTGTGACATTATTAAATTTGTTGTCTGCAAATAATTTAATGCCATGACAACAAAAAGACCTCTTGATTTGAGATAATCAAAGCTGTCCTTGATAACACTCTCCAACTCCCAAACAACAAATTCCTAATAGCTTTTACATTTCTCAAATGTCTTAGAAAAAATATATCATAAATATTTTTAGCCAATAAGATCATCATTGTTTTCAGAGAGCTTCTGTTAATAACAGCTTGTGCTAATTTTATTGCTTTAGCCTTTAAAGTAATATTCACTAGCATTAGAGAATTTTATCCAATAATTGAGGTAATGAATTACGGGGGAATAGCAAATAAATTGTCAAGGCTCCTGAACGAGCAGAGTAGTAAACTTTGCTTCCTAATTGGTTGAGTGATCTTGTCCAGGATGCCTGCTTCTGGAATATTCCCTGTTAAGTATTTAACTAGGTACTGAAAAATGTTTACATAGGTTGAAATAGCTTTCTGCTCTTTTCTTCACATGAATCCAAATTAGCACTGCCTATGTCTCCTGAGGATATAGATTTGTACAATCAAACATGGTAAGTAATAAAGGTTAAAAAGCTATTTAATAGATTTCCCCACATATTTCGTGAAGATTGCTGGCTGATTTCCAAGACTTAGATTCGTGTAAATTTCATGCTTTTAAATTGACAACTTCCCACAGGGGTTGTAATACAAGTTAAGGTCATAGGAAGAAAATGATGGCATTTGCCCTTTTTTAAGAACTAAACTCAGCTTACTATGAAATCTAGTTTTCTAGTTCTGATGAGGAAGAAGAAATAGAAACATTTGTCCAATATATTTTTTGAAAGCAATTAAGACCACAGGAAAAATAAAATTTTCTTTGAAAAATTTAAAAGTAAAACAAATAGTTGCATAACAGGAAATCAGCATAATCTACTACATAAAAATGAAATCTTCCTCCAGTATTAAGAGGTTTTGTGTTGCTTCAAGGACAGGTAAGCATAGAGAATGGTACCCACTGTAGCTTGTCCACAGCACAAGCTCAGTGGTGTTGCTCTGAAATGCATGAACTTAGACAATATTAACAATAACTTTTGATATATTCCACTTTCCCTGACAGTCATTACTCTTAATTGATGAGTGGGAGGAAAAGTGGGAAAGAGAACAACCTAATTTAGGAAGGCAATGAGTAGAAATGAGAAATATAGGAAGTTGTATTGAAAGGTAGTTTTATCATTTCTAAGGATATCAGAATGGGGACATGCTTTTAAAGACCTTGTAAAATCTGGACCTCAATTTGGCTGAGCTTTGAAACTCTCCCTTACTCTCAAAGATTTTTAACTTGCTGAACACTTTGTAATCCCAGAGGCTCATTGTAACTTTAAAATGTGTCATATTTATACTGTGATTTAGGAAAAGGTTTAATGATCCGCAGAGTTTCTGGAAGACTAACCATCATGGACAAAATGACAAAAACGATAACAACAACAAACACCTAGAAAGGTGAACAAGTTCTTACAGCAGGAAATGGCTCTTCTGCATTCAGTTGGATTATCTAGGCCAAAATACCAGAGTGGGTAGCCTTTCCCTTCTCCAGGGGATCTTCCCAACCCAGGGATCAAACCCAGGTCTCTTGCATTGCAGGCGGATTTTTTACCAGCTGAGCCACAAGGGAACTGATCCTCTAAAATTAGTAGGTTATTGGATCCTAGAAAATTCAGATTGCAATAGGGGTGTAGTGAAAAAAAAATAAAACCTACAGTTTGATTTAGTAAGGAGTTAGCCAAATTAAAAGCAAAAAATACATTAGAGCAATTGTAGCAATAATAATGGACATTTTATGGCACTTTATAGTTTGTAGTGCTCTTTTATGTATATTGTACATTTTTGCATTTGAGTCTCACAATAGCCCTACATGATGAACAAATAAATGTTTATGGTGAACACATACTATGATGCTTCCTTTGCTGATGGGATCCTGTTCACCCTTCAAAGCCAAGAGACTACTACACAAGAGAATACACCAACAATGTCAAGCCAGTATGTAGTGAAGCTAGAGCTCCAAATTAATTCTCACCTGAAGTCCAATAGTCATCACTATTAGATACACAGAAAATGATGACACATTCTTATTTCATTTTAAATTGTGGTTAAGCTAGGAATATTGTTTGGAAAGTATAAAATGTTTTCCATATGTATTATTAAATAAAACTTTCATATTTAACATTATAAAACCTATAGATCAGAAGGACAGAAGGACTAGCAAGAAAATAAACTATCAAGTTTATCACCTCTTTCTCAATTGGATGTTATATACCAACTGGGCATTTATTGCCAAGAAATATGTGAAGTCTTGTCTATGACAGCTCATCTGATTCTCAGAACACAACAGAAAACTGCTAATATCTGAGACAGATATCTTTCATATAAGTAATCAGAGGTATAATAAGGCTTTTAAGTGTAGACAAGGCACATTTGACAAGTGGAGTAGCACTTTATTTAAGCATTTCAATCACCCAGCACAGTAGGGATAATAGAGTAGACAACCAAGAAAAATTTATTGGATGAATAAAATGAAGGTTAGGACTCAAGTCTTTCTAACTTCAAAACTCATGCCTTTCCTCTCCATCAAAAATAGTTTTCACAATTACAAGTTTTAAAAAATGTTTTGCTTTTTATTGGGGTATAGTTGACTTACAACGTTGTTTTAGTTTCTAGTGTAGTAGTTGTAGTTTAGTTCCTAAGTCGTGTCCAACTATTGTGACGCCTTGGATTGTAGCCTGCCAGGCTCCTCAGTCCATGGGATTTCCCAGACAAGAATACTGGAGTGGGTTGCCATTTCCTTCTCCAGGGGAACTTCCTGACCCAGGAATCGAACCCGGGTCTCCTGCATTGAAGGCAGATCCTTTACTGACTGAGCTACGAGGGAACTCCATCAAAGTAAATAACTTTATCAAAGTAAATCAGTTATACATGTACATACATCCACTCTTTTTTAGATCCTTTTCCCATATAGAGAACCATCCTTTTCCCATTATAGAGTACTGAGTAGAGTTCCTTGTACTGTGTTGAAAATGTTTAAGTTCACAAAAAACCTTAACATGAATGTTTATTCATAATTGTCAAAATCTGGAAGCAACCAAGATGTCCTCCAGTAGTGAATGGATAAACCAGGTGGTACATACAATGGAATACCAGCAATAAAAAGAAATGAGCTACCAAGCTCATGAGCTCAAGCTCATGAAAAGACAAAGGAAACTTAAATGCACATTGCCAAGTGAAAGAAGTCAATCTGATTGATTTTCTGTATCAATCTGCATGACTCTGACATTATAGGAAAAGGTGAAACTATGGAGATAGTAAGGAGAGGAGTTCCCAGGGGTTTGATGAGAGGAAGGATGGTATGGATAGACAGAGCACAGAGAATGTTTTGAGTAGTGAAATTATTCTGATACTATGATGGTGGATACACATCATTATACATTTGTCAAAACCAATAAAACATACAACACAAAGAGGAAAACATATATAAATTATAGATTTTACTTAATAATAATAATGTGGCAATATTGACCCCTCAGTTGTAACAAATGTACCACACTTATGCAAGATGTTAATAATAGGGAAATTAGGGGGATAGGAAATGTTGTAAGAGAATAGAGGAACTCTCTTCTTTCCACTGAATTTTTCTATAAACCTAAAACAGATAAAAATAGTCCATTAATTAAGAAGAACAATGCACGTAGTTTCTTCAGCCTATGGAATGTATACATTCTATATTCAGACAATCTCATTTAAATTCCCTTGGTTAAGATGGAAGGAAGGACATAAAATCTTCAAGGACAAAGCTTTGCATCCACCAGCAAAGGTGATCTCTGTCTAAGCAGCTGCATCCCCAGGCAGCTCTCTGCAGGTGCTGACAACACCAAGACCTCTGCTGAACAGTGTCCTGGGCGGTTGTGCTGCAGCAAGAAATGACGTTTTATGATTATGTTTTCTACATATTCTCAACCCCACCAAGGTGCTAATATATTTGGTTCATCTTTGGATTAAAAGAGATAATGTCTTTGATAATTTGTTCATGGTTACTGCTCAGGAAGATAATGATGCTCAAAATCCCCCTAAACTTCATATTATAATATTACCTCCTTGGTTCTGCTATTCTTAACAGTTTTTAAAGACAATAGTGTCATTAAGGTTAAAAAAAAATTCACTGTTCCTACACATTAAAAGAATACCAGGTTACAGAGATGAGCTGCAGGAGTGTAAGCAAGGCTTCATGTTATTTCACGTGTTTGGTTTATGAATTTCATTTGAGTTCTATAACTGAAAATACTCCTAAAGCTTCCTCTCAAGGAAGAAACTAATTAAAAACAAACAAACCAAATAGAAGTGACTGGGATGCTTAGACTGTGTCACTGTCTGAAAATCCAATGGCAATTTTCAAGTTAGTTCCCCCTTAAGAGTTTTACCAAAACATGCTGTAAGTGTGCATTCTTCAGCTACAATTTTACCTGTGTATATAGAACAGATGATAAGGAATGTCTCTGAAATCAGCTTTAAAATGTTTTCTTCATTATCATTTTTTCAACTGCCAGTAGCCTCAGCATACAAGTATGAATATTGATGCATATTCAACCTCTCTCTCTATATATATATATATATAGATATATAGATATATATATATATTCCATACCTTTATAGGTAATCAGTATGATTTTAGAGTTTGATATTCAGAAATTCATTGTTTCTTACCTCTAATTTTAAAAACGGAGAGATATTTTACAATGGAAATTTCCAACTCAACATCATACCTAATAGTCACCCAAGGTAAACCTATACGGTCAATGAAAATAACTCATACACAAGTACTTCAGAAAGATATCACTAGGGAAGTGCGCTATTCATTCTAAAACCTTTATAGCTAAAAGATAATTTATAATGATGTACATTGGAAAGCCAGTGCAATCTACGGAAAATGGAAAATTGCATGTGCCTGAAGAATAGTCTATAGTAATTCCAGGTTAACATTTATCCAATATTGTTGATGTAACTGAGAAACTATAAAAGATATATCCTAAACACCAAGATCCACAGTTTGCATCTCAATATAAACATTTTATTATTGACTTGTGCCATATTTTCCTTATTTTTTTATATAAACCTATGAAAATAAAATTTCCTTAACCCAAAAGATTCTATTTCATGTAATTTATAAATGCATTGTACCATAAAGCAATTGATTGGCTTCAATATGTAGCTACAATATTCCTGCTCAGCACACAAACATAAATAAATTATCTATTCAAAGGAGATTAAAATCTAGAAAAAGAGACAACAGACAACACTACACAGGTATGATTCCAGCCCTGTTACTAAGAAGGTAAGTGACCTCCAGAGTTAGTTGAACTGTATGTTCTCATGTTTTCCAACCATTAAATGGAAGATAATAGTATCAAGCTCAAAGGGTTACTGTGAATATTAAATAAATTAATGTGTAAGCTGCTTAAAGGGCTTATCTGGTGGCTCAAACAGTAAACAATCTGCTTGCAATGCAGGAGACCCGGATCTAATCCCTGGGTAGGGAAGATCCCCAGGAGAAGGAAATGGAAACCCACTCCAGTATTCTTGCCTAGAGAATTCCATGGATGGAGGAGCCTGGCGGGCTACAGTATATGAGGTCACAAAGAGTCGGACATGACTGACTGACTTAATACACAAGCTGACTGAAAGAATACTTTTCATACAAATGCTCAGTAAATGCTAACTATTAATAAAAGATGCTCAACATCATTAATCATTGGGGAAATCAAAACCACAAGATACCACCTCATACCTCTTAGGATGGCTCTTACTAAAATGGTCAAAAGGTACGTGTTAGTGAGAATGTGGAGAAAAGGGAATCTTTGTATACTGTTGGGGGGAATGTAAATGGGTACAGCTATCATGGTAAAGTACAGATATAAACAGAAATACCATATGATCAGCAATCACACTTCTTGGTGTATATCCAAGAAAACAAAATCACTATGTCTAAGTGATATTATACTCTCACAGTCACTGTGGCATTATTCACAGTATCCAAGATATGTGAACAATTTAAATGTCCATCAGTAAAGAAAATGTGATACACACACATACATACAACCACATAATAGAATGTCATTCAGCCTTAAAAAAGAAGAAAATAAGGAAATTCTGCTATTTGTGACAACAGGGATGAATCTAGACATTTCACTGACACAGAAAGAGAAGCACTGCATAATAATCTCACTGATATGCTGAACATTAAAAACCCAACACATAGAAACAGAGAGTAAAATGGTGGTTGCTAGGGCTTGGGGGAAGGGGAAATGGGGAGAATACTGGTCACAGGCTACAAACTTTCAGTTATGAGTAAGTTCTGGTTACCTAATGTGCATGCCTGTGTGCTCAGTCGCTCAGTCATGTCTGACTCTTGTGACTCCCTGGACTGTAGCCCACCAGATTCCTCTGTCCACGGGATTCTCTAGGCAAGAATACTGGAGTGGGTTGCCATACCCTTCTCTAGGGGATCCTCCCAAACCAGGGATCAAACCTGGGTCTCCTTTGTTGCAGGAGGATTCTTGACTGGCTGAGCCACAAGTGATTATAATTAATAGTAATGTATTGTACACCTGAAATTTGCTCAGAGTAGATATCAAGGTTCTTATTATATCCCCCCAACAACACACAAAGGGAAACTATGTGAGGTGATGGATACACTGGTTAGCTTAAATGTGGTAATCACAATGCAATATGTGTATCAAAGCATCATGTTACACACTTCGCACATATACAATTTTTTTCTGTCAATAATATCTCAGTAAAACTCAAAAATGTTAGCTATTATACTTCTGTCCTTTATCATTTAGTGGAATTAAATAGATTATGTGCCAAATGTTGTACAAGCAGAGGAGAGATTGATGAATAGACTGAAGAAGGCTTTATTCCAAAAGGACATTCATATTGACCTTCACAGACAAGGGTTTCTTCAAGTGAGAAGGGGAATGAAGGAAAGTGCATGCAGATGAAATGCTGGGAACAAGAGGTATGATCTAATTCAGCCAGTGTGGCTAAAACTTAGGGCATGTGGGAGGCAATGGAAGGAAATACAGCTGGGAAGGTTGCTTCTGGAGTGATACTAGGAAAGCCCTTAAACAACAGCTTAAATAATCTGGATTTTACCCTATAAAGAATGTGGAAGCAATAAAAGGGTTTTTGGTGTATTTTAAGGATGGCAGTGAAGTGGCCAGATTTTTGCTGTTGAAAATTTTCTTTAGCAGTATTGTGGAAGATAATCAACTGCAGAAGGGACTAGGGGATGGTAACCTTGTTAGAAACTTAAAATGTTTAGAAGGTCAAGTAATCATAGTGAAATATGGCAAGAGAATGAAAAAGAGAAAGCACAGTGAGGAGGAGACATTTCCAAAGTGGAATCTCTGTGTGCTTCATGTGATCACAAAGTTCACATTTCCCAACCTAGCTGGGTACACTGTTCATGTGAAGAAGAGATAACACTTTGTCTTGTGGAAGCACATAATGCACCACGTGTGAAATCACACACGAACTAGGCAAATAGGAGAGCTGCCTTTTTATGTTAGCTCTTTGGAAAAAGCTTGAGACTAAACAAGCAGAACTGTCCAAAGCAAATATTAAGTCTGGTGGTGTTAAGTGCTGGGATTTCTAAATGCAAATTGTTAATGTAACTTGCATTTTGGTTTTAACACATGCAAGCCCGTTTTGGTAAACACCGCAAAATACAGAAAGAGAAAAGCCATGGTGCTGGAACTTATATAGTCCTAAAGAAATTTTGCTGCTTATTTTTCCCCTAAGGCTTTGTGTTTACCAGTTAGAACTTCTAATGAAAGAAGCAAAAATGAAATGTAAAAGAAAAAGACCTACAATATTGAGCTTTTAGGTCACTATTAATTTTTCTTTTTTAGAGCAGTTTCTGAATTCAATTGGGATTCCAGAAGTGTTTCTTCAAGCACTGATGAGTGGGTCAAGGGCTTCTTAAAGTTCTGATATAAAGTACAGAGCCTGATACTATGTATAAAATAGATAACTAATGAGAATATAATGTATAGCAAAGGGAACTCTGCTTAATGAACTGTAGTGACCTGAATGGGAAGGAAGTCCAAAAGGAAGGGAATATATGTATATGTGGGCTTCCCTGGTGGCTCAGATGGTAAAGAGTTCACCTGCAATGTAGGAGACCCAGATTTGATCCCTGGGTCGGGAGGATACCCTGGAGGAGGAAATGGCAACCCACTCCAGTATTCTTGCCTGGAGAACTCCATGGACAGAGGAGCCTAGTGGGCTAACGTCCATGGGGTCACAAAGAGATGGACATGAATGGGCAACTTTCACTTTTTTCATGTGTATATGTTTAGCTGATTCATTTTGTGGTACAGTAGAAACTAATACAACATTGTAAAGCAATTATACTCCAATAAAAATTAATTAAAATACAAAGCCATTGTACTCAGTTCAGTTCAGTTCAGTCGCTCAGTTGTGTCCGACTCTTTGTGACCCCCATGAATCGCAGCACGCCAGGCCTCCCTGTCCATCACCAACTCCCGGAGTCTACCCAAACCCATGTCCATCAAGTTGGTGATGCCATCCAGCCATCTCATCCTCTGTCGTCCTCTTCTCCTCCTGCCCTCAATCCTTCCCAGCATTAGGGTCTTTTCCAATGAGTCAACTCTTTGCATGAGGTGGCCAAAGTATTGGAGTTTCAGCTTCAACATCAGTCCTTCCAATGAACACCCAGGACTGATCTCCTTTAGGATAGACTGGTTGGATCTTATTGCAGTCCAAGGGACTCTCAGGAGTCTTCTCCAACACCACAGTTCAAAAGCAAAAATTCTACTATTATAGTTTAAACATTCCAATTCAAGTGACAGTGTGACCAAAGATGGTTGCCAAAGACTATAAAGGGAGACGGTGGAAAATATTACTTCTATACCTTTCAAATATCCCTTTCAGAAGTTGCTGGTAGCTGGGAGTTAGCAGTCTCTGGTGTTGTTCTCTTACTTTCCTTGCTGTACAAAAGCATAATCGAACAATCTGAGCCCTTGTCTGCCAGGAAGTCAATCAATTTGACTAACCTGCACCTGCCTGTCTAATGTCCTTTCTCCTGTTCACCATTCAGCTGCTTCTGTAATCGCTCCATAAATGCCTGGACTTTAGGAAATGATTTCCAAATTATGGTCTCAAGTCCCCAGGATCATGGACTGTCATCTTCATTCAGCTTTTCATTCTTAAAATGTCTGCCATTGATGTGATAGAGTAGATTATAAGATGTCTTTATTAAAAATTCAGTATAAAATATCGAATCTGCAACTCATAGTTGAAAGAACTCTGGTGTGGTAGTAAAGGAACCTGAGTTCTTGTCTTATATTTACCTTGAAATCATTGAGAATCTGCTTTCCTAGGCCTCCATTTATTCATGTATAATATGATATAAAACAAGGCTTAAATATTCTAGGCTTAATGTTCCCAAATATGAGAAAAGGATTCCCATATTGGATTCTCATAAAGGATTCTAGTTCATTTTCAGCTGGCATTTAAAGCCATATTACTTTTATGTCTGGACTGGCAAATCTTTAAAAAAAGAGAGAACATGTCAGATTTCTTATTTTCTCTTTATAACTTAATTTGCTGTTGGCATTTCCAGCAAATATTTTAGAAACTTGACACTGACAAACTTTGGTTTTGGTTTCTAACTTCCCATCAATTGATGGGTGTTTTTAGATGTAATTTTAGTTTGCTTTATATTGGTTACCAGTATCACTCAGGAATTATTAAAAACTTTTATTACATTGGCTCAGCATGTAGTATGTTTTGAGTATTGGCATATATCATATTTTGTATTTCTCCAACATTATGCAATACTATCATAACAGGCTCATGAGTCTAGAAACTGTGCTATAGAAAATTCTAAACTGAGCACATAATAATTTTGTTTAATTGTGGAGCAAAATGAATTAATATTATTTATCTTAATTACTTCTACTATAGATAATAAAAATTACTGCCTTTCAAAATTAGAGTAGCACTTCATATATTTAGGATTACTCAGATATAATTTTTAGGCAATTGAAATCTAGCCCATTATGTACCATATTACATTAAATTTTTGATTCTTTTAGGTGGAAAACATTTGTATCACATTGCATACTGTCCTGAACTTCAAATCAAATTATATAATATCTAACATTTATATATTACTTAAAAATGCAATTTCTAAGAAATCATCTCTTAAACCAAATATTATTCAGAATAGAAATGAACTTTCTTGTGGTAATTCAGTTATTTCTATAAGCACATACTGTGCTATAATTCAGAGAGGATCTTGGAAACTATCGAAATGATTAAACGTATTTGCCCTAGTATACTAGACAGCACAGCCCAATAATGTTTTGACATTACCATGTTTGTCTGAAATGATTTATCTTTACTCTCACTGTTTCTGTCAGGTGTCATTCTTACTAATGATAACAGCTCAGATTTGCACAGTACTTGAGAGCCTACAAAGCACTTTCCCACACGTTGTTCCATCTTGTGATTACCTCGTAGTCCCTTTCCAAATTGCCAGGCCTTTGAAAACAAGATAATCAAACTTAAAAAGAGATTCTATTTAAAGAGTAAACAATCTCTGAGTGAGGGCCCCAAGGACTCTCCCAAAGAATAAGGTTAGAAATGCTCATGGAAACCCAGCATTTATTTTGGCTGCTGAGAACCTATGTGTTTCCCATAGATTCTTGGCTGGGCTCTAAAGGGTTGAATTTGGCAGATAAGAAGCCTCTGACTCTACAAAATAATATGCTATTGCACTTTATACAATGAATTGTCTAGTGATTTAAAGGAATTGTACATTGGATTGAGAAATAACCTTAGAGATTATTCACTACAGGTTATTCATCATACAACTAAGGAGGCTGAAGACTAGAGCATTTTTAGTGCTAAAGGTAGAACTGACTTCAGGAAACAACTCTTCTGCTCCCAATCAGTGTTCTCGCTATTAACATCACAATGTGCACTTGTTCTAAATCTCCCCGGTATTTTTAAGATACCGAGTTTTTGGAATCTAGCCAAATGATATGATGAAGATAATGTATTCTCAAGTGTATGTAGTATCACATACAGTGAAGCATGTAACCGAATGACTGCCTTTCCCACTATTAAACTGTAAATACTTTATAGGTATCTTCTCCATAGTTTCAAAAGTTGGAGGGAAAACATTGTAAAAGACATACCGACTTTAAAAAAAACATGTTATCTGACTACTCCCACATACAAAACCTATATTTTGAAAATACAAAATCCTAAAATAAAAGGAAAAGAAAAGGAGGGAGAAAGGGAAGGAAGGGGAAAAAGTAGGAAAGGAGAGAAGAAAGGAGGGAGGAAGGTTGGCAGGAAGGAGAAGAGTCGGGGAAAGTAAATCATTCTTTGCATTTTAATATTAAGGAAGTATAGCAATTTTTGTGTTTCAATAATTTTCTCCCATCCTATTAATAATATGAACTATAATTAGTTTATGGTTAAATCAGCATAGGTATTTCAATTATAGCTTTCTGGCAGCAGGGAAAGAGTGGCTAAATTTGTCACTTGTATTCTAAGTAATGGTGTGTGAAAAAACTGATTACTATTCCCCCTAAATTCTTCACTTTCAACTAACCAACACAATTAATACCAAACATTTTGGTGTTCAAGTGAGTGACAGTTTTGACTTGATATTTAATTCTTCTCAGGTGTTGAAAGTAGGAAGACATAATTGCCTATTACAATCTATTAGTAGTTCTTTCTGACAAACAATCCTGTTTGTCAAATGACCACACTGGAATAGAAGAAAAATGGATCAAGTACTTGTAATATTTCATTTTAATAAAAAATGCATAATGAAATAAGAGCAGCCTACATATTCCACTGTAGAAAAGTCAGGGTTTTTTTGTTTTTTATTACCTAACAACTTTTCACCTTGTTAACACTTAACAACAACAACAAAAATGAAAGTACACTTTTTTCCTTGGTTAGGAGAAACTGATTTGAATATTTGTAAATTTATTCTCATGACAAATTAATGATGATTCACATATTAGCTTTGGAAGTAGAATTCTGGAGAAGAAATTCTACTGCCAATTAATGTAGAAACTGTGCTGGTAAATCAAGTATAACATCTGAGAAATAAATTGGAGGACTTTAATTGGTCAATATGTGTCCTAAACAAAACCTATAATGAGGACCCTGAGTAGACTCTGTGAGTTAAGCAAATCCACAGCAGGTTTACCTTCTTCAAAGAGGTTCTGAAAGCAAAGTGGTTGTTAGCTAAGATAATTTGAAATAAAAAACAGGCAATATTATATTAATTTAAAGAACCAGCATTCATCAGTACAGCAATTCTAAAATTCCCACTTTAAAAAGTAGCTCTCCTGGGGATTCCAAGAGTTAAGTGGAGATGGACCAGTGAAGAATGTATCCATATCTGAACTGAGGTCATTAGGGTAAGATGTTCTCTCTTGAAATCAAATCAGCTTTCCACCCAAAGGTCCTGAGGATATATGTTTGGTTCTGTCTGCCACTATTTACTTATTTAATCGTGTTTAAATGCAATAGGCCAATTACACCAAACAACTGATTTTCCACCCCCAGAAGACTTTAACCAAAGAATACAAATTAGTTGGTAGGTAGAAAGATAGACATGAACTAATTTATAGAACATATCTTTAAGGTAAAACATATTTCTTGTCACTAGAAGTTCAGTTCAGTTCAGTCACTCAGTTGTGTCCGACTGCGACCCCATGGACTGCAGCACACCAGGCCTCCCTGTCCATCACCAACTCCCGGAGCTTATGGAAACTCATGTCCATAGAGTCAGTGATGCCATCCAACCATCTGATCCTCTGTCGTTCCCTTCTCCTTGCACCTTCAATCTTTCCCAGCATCAGGGTCTTTTCCAGTGAGTCAGCTCTTAGCATCAGGTGGCCAAAGTATTGGAGTTTCAGCTTCAGCATCAATCCTTCCAATGAATATTCAGGACTGACTTCCTTTAGGATGGACTGGTTGGTCTCCTTACAGTCCAACGGACTCTCAAGAGTCTTCTCTTAGCACCACAGTTCAAAAGCATCAATTCTTCGGCTCTCAGCTTTCTTTATAGTCCAACTCTCACATCTATACATGACTACTGGAAAAACCATAGCTTTGACTAGATGGGACTTTGTTGGCCAAGTAATGTTTCTGCTTTTTAATATGCTGTCTAGGTTGGTCATAGCTTTTCTTCCAAGGAGCAAGCATCTTTTAATTTCATGGCTGTAGTCACCATCTGTAGTGATTTTGGAGCCCCCCAAAATAAAGTCTGCCACTATTTCCATTGTTTCTCTATTTGCCATGAAGTGATGGGACCAGATGCCATGATCTTAGTTTTCTGAATGTTGAGTTTTAAGCCAACTTTTTCACTCTCCTCTTTCACTTTCATCAAGAGGCTCTTTAGTTCTTCTTCACTTTCTGCCATAAGGGTGGTGTCATCTGCATATCTGAGGTTATTGATATTTTTCCCGACAATCTTGATTCCAGCTTTTGCTTCATCCAGCCCAACATTTTGCATGATGTACTCTGCATATAAGGTAAATAAGCAGGGTGACAATATACAGCCTTGACATACTCCTTTCCTAATCTGAAACCAGTCTGTTGTTCCATGTGCAGTTCTAAATGTTGCTTCTTGACCTACATACAGATTTCTCAGGAGGCAAAGAAGGTGGTCTAGTATTCCCATATCTTGAAGAATTTTCCACAGTTTGTTGTGATCCACACAGTCAAAGGCTTTGGCATAGTCAATAAAGCAGAAGTAGATGTTTTTCTGGAACTCTCTTGCTTTTTCGATGATCCAATGGATGCTGGCAATTTGACCTCTGGTTCCTCTGCCTTTCCTAAAACCAGCCTGAACATCTGGAAGTTCACATACTATTGAAGCCTGGCTTGGAGAATTTTGAGCATTACTTTGCTAGCGTGTGAGATGAGTGCAATTCTGTGGTAGTTTGAATATACTTTGTCATTGCCTTTCTTTGGGATTGGAATGAAAACACTAGAAAGATAGGATTAAAGGACTTTTCTATTCATAACTCAAAGCCATGTTAACATTATGTGAGTGTTTTTGGCCTGGGGATTTGGGAAAGAATTAATAAAACATACCTTATCACTAAACTGATAATATTATAGTATGAAGAAAAAACTGCATGACTTCTATATTGTGTTTTAGCTATAATTTAACATTCTAGTCTGATCTTTTGTCTTAACTGATAATCCACTTATCAATTTCTGGTTTTCTCTTACCTAAGTTCATTTACTCAGGGGATATGAATACAGGCATATTTTAATTTATTTTCTAGCTCTTAGATATTGAAGATATGAGATCTCCATTCTACATGGCTTTGAAAATTCTACTTTGCTTGGATTTTTACAGTGATTTAAATATCATTTCTAGTCAGCTGGTATATTTTAAGCACTTTCATGAACTCAGAAATAATTTTGTAACATTGTACTATTGAAATTTATTGCCATTTATTTGCTTTTAAAATGGTGAGATAGGTTGAGTCCTTCTCATTCCTAAACATATACATCATCTTAACCATATAAAATATAATTTAAAAAACTGTGAAAGACATTAGTATCTATATAACCTAATGAAGAAACTGTTTCACTCTATTTTAGAGCAGTTTGTGATGAATTACATCTTCATTAATGGAACAAAGCCACTATCTAATATCACAGTGACCATACCATGGCCAGACAGAAAAATGCATATTATACTAACAGATAGATAAGGTACCTGCCCAACACCCCCACAACCCCCACCCTGCATGGGCACACGCACGCGCGCACACACACACACACACACACACACACACACAGAACAAACTGACAAACATAACATGCTGGTAAAAAGGTTATCAAACTTAAGACAAACTGCATTGTGATTCTTCTCTATTTAATATGGAGACCTAAGTCCAGAGTACACTATTCACACACTCAATATTTAGAAAACTTCTCAGTAATGCTGATGATTCACATTTAGTTTGTCTGACCAGAAAGTATGGAATAGCAAGCAGAATATTATACAGCAGGGGTCCTTGACCTCTGGGATCTAATGCCTGATGGAGCGGAAGAAATATAATAGAAATAAAGTGAACAATAAGTGTAATGTGTTTGAATCATCCTGACCACCCCTCCCTATCTCACCCCCACCCCTGGTATATGGAGAAATTGTCTTCCATGAAACCAGTCCCTGGTGCCAAAAATGTTGGGGACCGCTGCTATAGAGCATGAGGGAAAAGCCCAAAGTTTTGCTATTCAAATGTTCTGGTTTGAACCCTAGCATCATGACTTCCTAGATGTAGAAGTCTTGAATATATCATTTAATCCTCTGTGCTTCTCTACTTCACTAACTGTAAAATGAAAATAACTGTACCTCTCTTTCAGCATTAAGTAGATAATGAAGTTAAGACATCAATCACTCTGGACATGGTAGGTTCTTCACAAAGGATAGCCCAATTTTCACTTTCAAACAATAAGAGCCAAGGAAATTCTGCTTGGCAACATATGAACTCAGCGACCACATCTTCCAAACGAAAAATTGAGACGTAGTCTGCCAAGTATGAATGCATTTTTGGTGACAGCAGGACAGAGCGTTTGAAACTGGAAATGTCACTGCAAAACCATGATGGGTGTTTATCATGCTATGAGGAATGTAGCCATCAGGAGAACATCCAAGAACATTCATTTTTATAGGAACTTTATTTAACAACCTTTGGTATTTTCACTTCAAAAAGAAAGGAGACTAACTAGAGCATGATACACACCCCAAAAGTCATTTTCTCTGAAAAAGACATTCTTATGATACATTTCATGTTGTTATAAATTGTAGAGATGAGCAATTCTGATGGATTGTATAGAGTCAAATATAAAGAGCACTTAAAGGAAGCTCCTTATCAGTTAGGATGACTAGGGAATGCTTTCCTTCCTTCTCTACCTCCTTTTTCTATTTAGTGTCTAGAGAGAAATCATTGCTTATCTTCAAGCATTCTGTGACCTTTTAAAAATCCCCCTTTCCTAGTGAGAATGATTTGATGTTGTTTAAAGACAAAAAAAAAAAAAAAAGAGAGAGAGAGAGAACATCCTCATGGTTTTCTGTGCTTCAGTGGGAAGTACACTTTATTTGAATTTCTTCCTTAAAGGATACCATAAAACTTTCTTTTCTTCATTGATTCAATTCAAAAATAGAGTAGAAAACTTCTTTTCTTCGTTACTAAGAATAGTTAGAGGGAGGTAATAGAGTGAAAGAGGAGATGTAAAAAGCCTATACATTTCATATTTGAGGGCTAATCTTTACTGAACTTCTTCATTGATCCTTCTTGTCTCTTCCTTATACTTCTGCCATAAACACATACATACATATTTTTTTAAAAAACTGGACAACCAGAATATCTAACCTCACTGAGTATGGTAAAAAGTAATCTCTTTAGAAACTGTCTCTCCTAGTAATAATAAATTATCCCACAATTTTATCCAAGATTGTCTTATCTATCTCAATTATTCTATTCTGTTATTGTACTGAACACCAAGAATGTCAAAAGCCCTTGTAGAGAATGGAGAATGTGAGAGTGCATGCAGAATGATGTCTGCAAAGTCAAACAAAACTGAAGAAAAGGAGGGAGCTAGGAAATATGCATTTCTTCTTCAGTGATTGAGGAGAGGAAACTTTTTTTAAAACTCTGTTTAGATAACAGTATTTAAAAACATAATTTTTCTTCTTTCCCTCCATCTTTAGCCCATATTTCCCCCTTTCTTTGCATACACAAAATAAGAAGCAAAGTTGTTTATAAATTCTTGGAATAGAATTGATTTTTTCTTAAAGGCTATCAAATCCATTTTGAACAACATAGACAATAATATGAAATGTTCTTAAGCAATTAAAATATACTAGCAGTGTCGCGCCTCTATTTAACTAAAATCATTGGCTAAGAAATCATTCAACTGATTTGCAAAATCTAGATATATTCCTCTACATCACAAATATTATTTAATGTTAAAAACTGCAATGTATTAACGCACTTTGTTGTCATGATGTGCAATGTTTCATATGTAGAAGAAATTCTCTCATCATATTTTTCTTTTCATAGCTCCTATAAGTTTTTCTGGTAGAAAAAATAATTAGGTAATTTAAAATTCATTTATTTAAAAGAAAGATCTCGACATTTCTAATAAGCATTTTAAGCTTACAACAAATAGAAGTATTTATGTTTTGAGAACAGTCAATCGATGAAAGTTAAGAAAAAGCAAAAGATGGAAAGCAAAAATAGCTTATTTTCTTTTATTAAAAAGTTATATGCATGGCTCATAAAATATACCCTGTAATTCTATGATTTTCCATGCCCTTAACATTTTCTTTATCTTTAGATAGAATCATCAACCCATTCTTAGCTAATCATTTATTTCCTGTCAAAGGTATTCAATGGCACTGGATCTTGTTTGCTAATTTTAGACATAAACTGACTCTAAGCTCTTGCTGTGCTGTGTAAAATGTATCCCATCTTGCTTGCATATTTTGAGTACAACCTCAAACTCTTCTACAAAAACAAATTCTTATTCATGTTGCTTTTTTTGTTTTTACAAGTTTGGCATCTGATTTTTCCATTGCCGGAGTTTGAGTCTGTCATGTTTTTGGAACCAGGACTCTATCTCTCATAGATTCCCTTTCTGTCTACAACCATCATCATGTTCTCCTTTTCCTGTAGAACAAACAAGCTTCATTCTCCCCCTCTTCATACCAAAATGTCCTTCTTGTATTGCAGCTGATATCAAAGAGGATTCTTCTTAAAGAGAAATGAAAATACAGCCAGGCCCTAAGTGGCCTCAAGGGCTTGCAGCACCAAAGAGGAAGAAACCAAAGGGCTACATTATTGTTGGTCCTCCAGATATCTGATGTGGAATGCAGGGTCAGGTGAAGCACCAAAGAGACCTCAGAGCTCTCAAGAGCATCGGCTCATCACCTCTAATGTCACTCAGACACAGAATAAGTGGTGTTATTTTGGTGAAGAGGTTATAAAATGTTCAAAGCTCCCAGCATAAAAAAAAAAAAAAATTCTCCCAACTGGAATGAGTAAGGAGGAAGTTAGGATAGCTTTTGAAAGAAGGGAGAATGAAGCATTGATACATCAAAGAGAAGAGAGGCATTTGGGAGTAGCAATAAAAATAAGAGAGAAGACAAATAGATGAGGAGCACCATAAAAGTAAGGAGAAAGCATTGCTGCCTGGCAAATTGGCATTGAAAAAATTTTTTTTAAAAAAGAGACTTAACTTTTTTCCTTCTTCTCAGATACACAAGTTTAGCTGCTTAGGCTGAGAAAAGGAAAAGAGAAGGTATGAGAAAAGGAAGGGAGAAAGGAAACTCCATCATCAAATGAAAGATCCTTTGCTACATTCTAGAATATGTCATACTAGTGATGTTATGCTTAATTATTCCCTTATAAAATATTATCAAAATCATTCATATTACAAGAAAAGTAAAGTTGATGATTTTAGAAAGATAAATAAAACTAATTTGGCACAATGAGCACAGTAATTTTTTTCTAAAGGATCCAAAATCCTCACAGATATCCTCATTGGCCCTTCTTTCCAGCAGGTAACTGGCAAAGAAAAATTGATTTCATTCCATAGTAAGAAAAACGAAACTCTTGCTTGGTTTTGATATATAAAAGGATTTTAAACATATCATCTTTAGAACAAAACAGTCCAGGGATCAAATGCTGGCTTCATCATTTACAAGCTAAGCTTGAGAAGTTATTCAAGCACCCTAAACCTCAATTTCCTCATGTATAAACTGAGGATAATGATAATCTTTATTTCCCAGGGTTGTTTTAAGGTCAAAATGAGTTCATTTAAATTACTGTAGCAGAGAGCCTAATACATCAGAATTTTTTATTGCTGCTGTAACAAATTACCACAAACATGAAGTGAAGTGTTAGTTGCTCAGTCATGTTCGACTCTTGCAACCTCATGGACTGTAGCCCATCAGGCATCTCTATCCATGAGATTCTCCAGGCAAGAATACTGGAGTGGGTAGCCATTCCCTTCTGTAGGGGATCTTTCTGACCCAGGGATCAAACCCGGGTCTCCTGCATTGCAGGCAGATTCTTTACTGTCTGAGCCATTAGGGAAACCACAAACATAGTGACTAAAAACATAAGAATTGATTATGTTATAGTTCCTGGAGGTCAGAAGTCTGACCTGGGTCTCAGTGGGCTAAAATCAAGGTGTCAGCAAGGTTATGTTCCTTTCTGAAGGCTCTGTGGGAGAATCTACTTTCTTGCCTTCTGTTGCCTTCTACAAGCTGTGTGCAGTGCATTCCTCTTCTTGTTACCTGACTCTTGCATCATCAAAGCCAGCAAGATAGCCTGTTTTTCTCACTGCAGCATCAAAGCTTCTCTGCTTCCAAGAACTCATGTAATTATGTTGGGGTACCTGAACAATCCAGGATAATTTCCTCTTAATCTCAATGTCCTTAATGTTAATCACATCAGCAATGTCCCTTCTGCCATGTAAAGAAATATATTTCTGGGTTCCAGGGAACAGAAGGTGGACATCTTGGTTGGGATCAGGTCATTACCCTACTTACCACAGCCTAGTACCTCAGAATTTGCTACATAAACATAATTAATTTATTATTTTTATCATTACCATTACTATTTTTATCATTACCATTACCATTTTTATCATTACCATTACTATTTTTATTGGCATTAGCGTGGTCATAAGCCTACAGACTCTCATAACTTAGGTATTATTAGTGACCCTCAATTTTCCTCAATTCATCTCATTCTTGGCTCCACATAGTGCTTCCCTCATATTACACAGCTGAGAACAGTAATCTAAAAAGTACACCTAATATTTATACTGAAGTTTATTTGCATAGAGCCTCAAAAATGTCAAACCAATTACTTAATTTGCATAACAGCATAAATTAAAACAATAATTATTCTACTTTTCATAGACTTAAGATATATTAGGGAGGATGCTTATAATTGCTAAACTTCACTGAAGCCAGATTAGAATTTTGATTTGGAAAAAGTGAGTTTTTAGAGCATAGATATTTTATCTATAAGCCTCTCCTTTCCTTGCTTGTTTTTTCTTGTATATTTCTTTCTTCTTTTTGTACCCATAGTTCTGAACGAATATATTGTTTGTTCAGCAGGAAAAAATTAACACCTCAAAAAGACAACAACTTATTTCATTTCTAATTTATGATAGCATTATATCACTAACCTATTATTCTATTTTTCTTCAAAGAGTTTCTATGTTGATTTAAATAGATTACCCACTGGGATTGTTTGAAATATTCTGGGTTATAGTTTGAAAATATCCACCTGTATACCTTGCTAGAGGGAAACAAGCACAAACTAATGATATATGACAAATCTAAAAGCCAATGGTCTGTTTTGGTTTGATAAACACTTTATATAGACACATTTTAGACATAACTATGTTTCTGTTCTCTAATACATATCAATCACATTATGATAAGGTGTTTGATGACTATCCTTTCTTATTCCCCTAATAAATTCATGCACCTCACTTTTTAGTTGTTCTTCATGGTATTCCCAGGTGGTGCAGTGGTAAAGAATCTGCCTTCCAATGCAGGAGACACGAGTTCAATCCCTGGGTCAGGAAGAGCCCCTGGAGAAGGAAATGGCAACCCACTCCAGTATTCTTGTCTGGAAAATTCCATGGACAGAGGAGCCTGGTGGGCTACAGTCCAGGGGGTTTCAAAGAGTTGAACACAACTGAGCATGCACGCCTAGTAGGCTAACTTTTCAAACTTCTAGACATCTGATACATGGCAGTATTGAATTTACTTGAATAATGAGAAACAAACTACCAAAACTACCTCACAATTGCACTCATCTCACATGATAGCATGGAGAAGGAAATGGCAACCCACTCCAGCATTCTTGCCTGGGAAATCCCATGGACAGAGGAGCCTGGCGGGCTACAGTCCACAGGTCCTCAAAGAGTCAGACACGACTGAAAAACTAAGCATGCACTTGCTAGCAAATAAATGTTGAAAATTCTCCGAGCCAGGCTTCAACAGTGTGTGAACTGTGAACTTCCAAATGTTCAAGCTGGATTTAGAAAAGTTTCCTACCAGACATCAAATTGCCAACATCTGTTGGATCATCAAAAAAGCAAGTTCCAGAAAAACATCTACTTCTGTTTTATTGACTATGCCAAAGTCTTTGACTGTGTTGATCACAACAAACTGTGGAAAATTCTTCATGAGATGGGAATACCAGACCGCCTGACTTGCCTCCTGAGAAATCTGTATGCAGTCAAGAAGCAACAGTTAGAACTGGACATGGACCAACAGCCTGGGTCCAAATTGGAAAAGGAGTACATCAAGGCTGTATATTGTCACCCTGCTTATTTAACTTATATGCAGAGTACATCATGAGAAACGCTGGGCTGGATGAAGCATAAGCTGGAATCAAGATTGCCGGGAGAAATATCAATAGCCTCAGATATGCAGGTGACACCACCCTTATGGCAGAAAGTGAAGAAGAACTAAAGAGCTTCTTGATGAAAGTGAAAGAGGAGAGTGAAAAAGTTGGCTTAAAGCTTAACATTCAGAAAACTAAGATCATGGCATCCAGTCCTATCACTTCATGGCAAATAGATGGAGAAACAATGGAAACAGTGGCTGACTTTATTTTTGGTGGCTCCAAAATCATTGCAGATGGTGACTACAGCCATGAAATTAAAAGACGCTTGCTCCTTGGAAGAAAAGCTATGACCATCCTAGACAGCATATTAAAAAGCTGAGACATTACTTGGCCAACAAAGGTCTGTCTAGTCAAGGCTGTGGTTTTTCCAGTAGTCATGTATGGATGTGAGAGTTGGACTGTAAAGAAAGCTGAGTGCTGAAGAATTGATGCTTTTGAACTGTGGTGTTGGAGAAGACTCTGGAGAGTCCCTTGGACTGCAATGAGATCAAACCAGTCAATTCTTAAGGAAATCAGTCCTGAATATTTATTTGAAGGACTAATGTTGAAGCTGAAACTCCAATACTTTGGCTACCTGATGCAAAGAATGGACTCACTGGAAAAGACCTGATGCTGGGAAAGACTGAAGGCAGGAGGAGAAGGGGATGACAGATGATCAGATGGTCAGATGGCATCACTGACTCAATAGACATGAGTTTGAGCAAGCTCTGGGAGTTGGTGATGGACAGGAGAGCCCGGTGTGTTGCAGTCCATGGGGTCACAAAGAGTTGGACATGACTGAGCAATGGAACTGAACTGAACTGAATGAGAAACATTAATAGAAAAGTTCTATCAATATCTAAATAAATCATTCTTAATCATTACTCTTTTGTGTAAATTCTTCATCCTTTTTTTCTTTAGGACACTGTGGGAAGAGGTTATTCTTTATTAACAGAATAACTGGTATTATCTGGCCAGAAGTCTATCCACAATAAATTTAGCTATTTGAAATTTCTAGGTGATGGAATATCTAGTTTACATGTAACTGATAAATGGTAAGTATATTTTTCCACAATGTTCCTTCCTTATTAAATATATCTTCTTATGGAACTGCTCATATGTGCTCAGTCACTCAGTCATGTCCAACTCTTTGCCACCCCATGGACTGTAGTCCTCCAGGCTCCTTTGCCCAAGGGATTTTTCCCAGCAAGAATACTAAAGTCAGTTGTCATTTCTTCCTCCAGGGAATCTTCCTGACCCAGTGATCAAATACACATAGCCTGCAGTGGCAGGTGGATTCTTTACCACTGAGCCACCTGGGAAGTATTATATTCCTTAATATCCAAGTATCCTAAGTATAAACAAGTATAGCAAACATGATACTCAAAGTGGGATGTATTATTCTGTGACAGACTGGATTTTTTGGATAATTCTTCCCTGTTAATTTGTATTCAAATTATAGGTTAACATTGACAAGAAACTGCAGACACTGGAAATTCATTTTTCATTTACAGGAGCCTATACAGGGTCAAAGATAATGGCTATTCAGAAACATCAGTGCCAAAAACACCCAAGAGTTATTGAGCCCAATTCAATAAATGATGAAGAGGGAAACAGTTCAATAGGAGTATATTTTAAATTTAATTTTACATGAAAAGAACATTTAGAGACCACAATCCTAAATCCTAATGTATATCCTGTTTTTTTCTCACCCATTTCTTCCAATCAACACACACACACACACAGAGTTACACTTCAAATAACAGAAAATATACAGGAAACAAAGAATCACAGGACACAAGTGTGTACTTACGAAAGTAATATTTCACTTCTGTTTTCAAAGGTACTACAGGCTAAGAGAATTCAGTGTTACAAAGTAAACCTGAACAGATATCTTTATTTACCCAATTTCTTTCACTAAGTGTTAAAATAATCCTATTGAGTACGGTCATTTGACATCACTCTTCTAGCATAAGGCATCAACCAAACGTTTGTGAAAGGCTAGGAACATAAGAGGCTCAAACATTTGGTATTTAGAAAATGAGAGATTATAAAAACTTGACTACAATGCCTAAATAAGGAAGATACTTGCAACCTAGAAACTCTCAATAAAGAAGACTTTCAGGGTGGAGGACACTTGCTGCCTAAGATATCATATATTTTTAGCCTCACTTCTCCAAATTCTTTAGTTACTTTGCTAGGGAAACAAAAGTTCTTAAAATGTACATTGGAATCAGACCTGAGAGGCAGGAACTGATAGCAGCACTAACTCTACTTAGAAAGTGTTATTGGCACAACAACTGGAATGTGAAAAATAACACAGGTGAAAATCATTAAATGGTGACCTAGCTAAGTAAGTTTTAAGTGACGGATGGGGAAAAGTACCCAGATAAATTTTTTTATGGTAATAAGCCTTTTCTCTATGCCAAGACAGTTTTTAGAAAATGCAGTTTCTATTTAGTCCCATAAAACAGATTGAATTATACCTAAAGGCAGCATAAATGTACATATTTACACTGACACTTCTTTTATATATCTTTCCCTGGAGAATAAAATGTTCTGGATAAGAAAATTTTCAAGATAACTAAAGCATACCCATTTAATTATAAAATTATATCAACAAAACATGTTTTGACATTTTGGGTGGCAATTTCCCTAAAATGCACTGAACATTCCACTGATTTATCCATCAAACTTGGTCACCTGCTAAGCAGAAACTATCCTATTTTAGATGATATAAGGGTCAAAATTATTTCCCTGTTGTTTAAGTGAATAAATTCTCTGGGAGGTACCATGCAGTTTGAGTGATGGACTATCCACTAAATGCCTTCTGGATTGCTGTGTTTCTCTAGATTCTGATACTTCAATCTCCTTTATCACTGTCAACCATCATTTCTTTATCGTGTCTGGTTTAAGGATTTTCCCTTCCTTTCCTTGCTTCTTCTAAACTATGCTTCACTAAAATGAACTAAACCATGAGAGAATCAGACAACTGAGATATAAAATTCAGGTGTCTTAAATAATCACACAAGAACCTACAGGTAGCACTTTCTTCTTCTTGCATAAGGATAGATATAGAACCAGCTTTGGATGAATATTATTGAAATAATTGTTAAAAGTCTGACTTATGAATATGGTATACATGAATTTGCTTTCTTTCACCTCAAACTATTAGAATATTAATATGTATTAGGATATGAAAAATGTGGTACTTATTGATATCACATTGGAGTTTGCTAGAAAAAAGCTCAGTACCACTCCATCTTGAAATCTACTGAATCAGAATTTTGACAATATCCCCACAAGAACTTTACGCATATTAAATTTAAGAAACACTGATTTAGAACATAATACTCTCCAACAACAGGCTCTCCAATGATGAAATTTCATTACTATGACCTGAGAAATCAGGAATTTCTGTTCTGAGAACTCAATTTTTTCCTTTAATACTCTTCAATTTTCCTTCACGGATTATTTTTACTATCTAACATACCCTTAGAAAATTGTTATTTTCAAAGAAAAAAAACCTGAGTTGAAATAAATTGTTGCAGATAAAGGGATACATTATTCAATTCATTTAGAGCCAAGAATCATAGATTTTTAATTCTTTGAGGAACATTATAAATTTTTAGGGTCAATCTAATTCCCTCAATTTGCACAAGAGAAAACTGAAGTCCAGGAAGATGAAGTGATTTGGTTTAACACACTAATCAAGTATTAACATGTTTTACTCTGTCTTAATCACAGATCCATTCATTCAGTTATGTCCACTCAATTCCTTTTGTTTAATTTTTTTTTTCCCTTGAAATTCATGCACTCTTTTCTATACATCAGTGTCAAAACTGTTCAGTGGGTTCATTCTCCCTTAGGTTAAACTCTACATATCTTTATCAAGACTTACAGTAGGATTCCCATTTATTTATGCCTCACACTTAGTTCAATCTCCAGTATTCTTGCCAGAAAAAATCTTATGGATAGAGGAACCTGGCAGGGCTACAGTCCATGGGGTCGCAAAGAGTCAGATACAACTGAGTAACTGGGCCTGTGTCTAAATTAAAGCTTTACTCATTTTTCCACGGAGTTTTCCTGATCTCCATTTCTGCCTGGATTGACCTTTTGCATTCAGGTTGGTGGCACTCTCTGCAAGTTCCTTAAATTTTACTGGCTCAGCCTAGGAACTCTTCTTAAAGTAGCAACTGAATCTTTCTCTACTACATTATTAGCTCTCAGGAGCTAATCTTACACTCTGCCTTTATAAGTCTTTAGTCACATCTTGTAGGGTTAGGATAAAAAACTCAACTCCACCTTCCTCTCAGACCTCACAACTCTTAACAATAAGTACTAGCGTTAGTCATGGCAAAGGCATGATTGTAGAAGATTATGAGCTCTGGTGAAAGAAACAAATATTAAGAGCTTTTTTGTTTCTGGTCTCTCTTTCTTGAGATCTCTTACAGCTCTTGGATTACTTGTTCTATTTCCATTATTTTCTCTTATTCTTTCTATGTAGCTAATAGGTGAGCAAAAGAGAGGAATACATCATTTTCTTCTCACAAGCCTATGCAATAAACCAGGAAAATAGGGAATAGGAGTTGACCCCAAAATTAGATTTTAGTCTCAGCCTTATTTAAGATAGAAGCTCAGCCCAGGAGCACAGATTCCATATGGCTATAAGTTTAAATCTAATTAGTAATAAAAGGTATACTTTACCTAGAATCCCTCACATGGGACTCTCCATGAGGATTTGGGAGATGGATGTGAAGGGAAGAAAACAAGCAGGGGCTTCTTATTAAAAATGTCAGTAGGCCCCAAACAGTTTTTTTTTTTTTTTTATAAATTTATTTATTTTAGTTGGGGGCTAATTACTTTACAATATTGTAATAGTTTTTGCCATACATTGACATGAATCAGCCATGGGTTTACATGTGTTCCCCTTCCTGGACCCCCCACCCACCTCCCTCCCCATCCCATCCTTCTGGATCATCCCATTGCCCCGGCCCTGTGCCCTTGTCACATGCATCGAACATGGAATGGTGTTCTGTTTCACATATGATAATATACATGTTTCAATGCTATTCTCCCAGAACGTCCCACCCTCACCTTCTCCCTCAGAGTCCATAAAATTGTTCCATGCATCTGTGTCTCTTATTCTGTCTCGCATATAGGGTTATCGTTACCATCTTTCAAATTCCATATATATGCATTAGTATACTGTATTGTTGTTTTTCTTTCTGGCTTACTTCACTCTGTATAATGGGCTCCAGTTTCATCCATCTCAGTAGAACCGATTCAAATGTATTTTTTTTAAACAGTTTTATACAGTTAGATTTTTTTAAAAACAGTTATTCCACCTTTAAAATGTATGCTCTTATATCTTATCTGTTTTTTCCAAATCCAAATGAAAGCTTTCTTTTTTGTGTTGTTTATAGATAAAACTCTTGCAAAACTAGGCAAAAATCCTCTTCCTTCATTGGTAACCTATTTTGAATCTGAGCCTAGCACAGCAACTAACTAAATAAATATGTTTGTAGTCTGCTCAGAGAGATAACATAAGAATAATTCACTGTTAAAAATAAGCTAATTTTTAATGCAGGTGTTTAATTTCAAAATAAAATTCATCCATTTTAAAGTTAGACCTCATGCTAACCAATTTGAAAATTAACGTTGAAAGATAAATGTAACCTAATTCCTGAAGTATTTTTCATCTATAGTTTTAGGAATGCCTTTGGATTGGTTAACTATCAGAAGCTGGCCTTTCTAAATGCCCCATATCTAGCAAATTAATTTAACTGTCAGTATATGCATCTTGTTCTGTGGTAAATTATTAGTGAACAACCAGTGCAATTATAACAGATGAATACTCACTAAGATGCATAAGATAAAAATTCAAAATGATGCAGAACACATTCTCTCCTTATTAAAAACAAATACTAATTCCCCCTAGTATGGACTTTGTTTTGCATTTTGCTCTCTTTCTACTGGCCTCTCCCTTAAAGAAGAATTACTGAGTTACAGCTAAGTATAGTATAAAGACACAATTGAAGTTTGTTGAATGCCCACTTGGAAGGTAGGAAATATATCAGGCTTTATAAACTGATATAATAGTCTTATTTAGAGAATCGCAATTCATGCAAAAATTCAGTAAGTGACACATCTCAAATAACTGAGTACAGTAAGCATCTACTAAGCATGAAAGCATTTTTAAAGAATCAAGCTGAGCTTTAGAAATATCTATCACAATATTAAGATCTTCATTCAATAAATTGGACTGGTGTCTTTCCCAGTAGGGTTATCATTATAATGACACTGCCCAGCAGGATACTATTTTACAAAGCATAGGAAGATCAGTGCTTTCATCTAAAAATATTAAATTTAGAAGGTTCAAAGTTGCTACAAATAGGTTAACTCTTTCAATGCTTTAGCTAAATGTTATTGAAAAAACGTTTTAATCGAAATAGTTCTGTAAGCAATAACTTTCTAAAAAGATATGTGATCTTGCTATTTTTGTAGCTGGTAAAATATCAAGAGGAGCAAGCCCTTGCCTGACAGATTGTAAGAATTATTTTTTTGGTAAATTGATATAATCTGTGTAACAGAGTCAAAGTTTAAATTTGCATGTCATTATTTGGGTTCATACATTAATAAATCTGCACTTTTCTTAAATTGCCTTTATAAGCTGTTGATTAACACTTACCATTGGAGTATGCAGTGATGAATCAAATGCCAGATTCAAAAATATGAAATAGCCCCTTTTTCTGAGGTAAAAAATGGCCACAAGTGGATAATTTCATAGTTTTTAACCTAAAGCCAAGGATAGTAGACATATAATTTCATTAATATCATGATTACTATTCAATAACCCAGATGTTTGGTCTGTAGCAGAGTGAGCATAGTTAAGTCGCTTGGTCATGTCCGACTCTTTGCGACCCCATAGACTGTAGCCTACCAGTCTCCTCCGTCCATGGGATTTTCCAGGCAAGAGTACTGGAGTGGGTTGCCCTTTCCTTCTCCAGGGGATCTTCCTGACCCAGGGATCGAACCCAGGTGTTCTGCATTTTAGGCAGATCCTTTATCTTGTACTACATATTTATTGAATGAATAAATAGTGGAGAGTTAACACAACTCTTTCATCTATCAGTCTTCTTATAGACTAAATGCTTAAATCCAACTTTATGGGTCAAACTATATTGATTTAGTGTATCTTCTATATGCCAGAAAGCATAGAAGTAGATGAGTTTCCTCTATATATTTTTTTTCTAATATGCAATGCTCTTATCTCTACTTCTCTTTCTTCTTCCCCCTCCTCCCTTCCCTTTCTCTCTCCCTCTCTCAAACACACACACACATACACAAACATACACACACACACTACAGTCCTGTCTGACATCTCAAAAATAATCCTAGACTACCGACTGTCGTTACAAGATTTCTTTCAAATATAAATCAGTGAAGTACTCAAGGCAAAACACAAGGGCATTTTTCGACCAGAAGCAGTCTGTGTGTGAGTGTTAATGCTAGCAACTGAATGCACCATCCACAGGCTTCTTTTCATACTGCATTAGAGGTGCAATATTTGGTTTTGCAAGAATATCTTTTATTTTTGTCTTCTACGTGGAATTTATTTTTTAATTTGATATTTGATCATTAAACACCGGACAATAAATAAAAGATTGCTATTCATTTTAATTTTTGAGCAAATGTTTAGGGGATGTTTGGTAAATACTGAGAATGTTTTCAAGATTTCTACTATTTTCCAAAGAAATCCACCCAGATTTTAAGTTTGTTTATAGGCTTAATGGAAATTATTTGCTTTCCTAAAGTATGAGCATGTACGGGGTCACTAGCTTCCAAATTGTTTCTCTAGTTGAGCTGTTTTCATTTTGGTGGCACATTTCCACAACAGCTGTTTATTCCACATGTTTATGTTGAAAGCATATCAATCTGAGCACCTGGATATAATTATCATTATGTACAAATGTCTCTGGATGTTAATGAATCCTCTTCTGCCCTTTCTCTATTGTCTGAAACCTGATGTTATCAGTAACTAATATCTTTGTGTCTTTGTGGTACTGCTAACATCCTGAAAGTCATCCACATTGACTTTGGTTAAGAAAGCTTGAGTTCCAGTAAATATTCTTCAGTTAACTGTGTATAACTCAATAAATAGATATTTCTTTTTTTCCCCATGGGAGTATGTATTAATATTGACTTGGTAATAATAACATAAATCACTGATCTTTGTTCATCTGGAATCATTTAGATTTAACAATTTTTTCCCTGAGATCTGGGTGTGACAAAATGTAAGATTCTATTTGGATTAAGCTGGTAAAGGAAAACATCACCATTTCTCGGATTATTGATATTCTTGATATGGTTTCCCAGTTGTTGTATAATGAACGTAATACATCTAGTACAGCAAACACAGCAAAAGTTGCTCTCAAACTTTACTGTTTATATGATTTCAACATTTCCTTCCATGGTTGATATTTTGATATATGCCATGAACTTGACATACGATGGCTCTATTTGTTTACTTCTATCCCCTAGGAAATTGCTTCTGGTCAAGAATGCTTACCTGTTTACTTTCAATACTGTACACAAAATATTGGCTCCTGAAGAACCACTTTATTGAGTCCCTAAAGTTTACAAATAAAAGAAAAAGATAAAGACTCATTGAGACTTGTTTAAGAACACTCAGCTTGTTAAAAAGCACTTGTAACTTAATTGGGTTTTGTAAAACGCTAGACAGGCTAAGCTCTGACATTCAGAATAAAGAAAACTATAAATCTGATAAAAATTATTCATTACCACATGTACTTCATTTCACCCCTTTCACTTGTGGTCACATGTGTTTTAAAATACATATTTCTTTTTTTGGCTTCACGGTATCTTGCTCTTCTGCTACTCTTCTATCCTCTCTGGGTTATCCTTTACTTTCTGTATCTGCCAGGCTGTTTATGTTGTATCAACTGCATCCAGTTGCCGGGATCTCTCAGTCAGTATATTCAGCCCTGACCATGCTTCTGTGATCCACACCCATATTGGCAATTGTTCACAAATCTTCTTCACCTGAATGTTTCACACACATCTTAAACTTAATATGGCCCAAACTGAACAACTATTTTCTTGCTTTCCTCACTCGATCAATCCATAGGCAAATAATTTTTCTCCTATATTTTCTACTTGGTTACTAATTCAACAATCTATACAAGCAACCAAATCAGGCAGGTGAATGTCACTCTAGATTTCTCTACCACTCTCAGTTCCCCACACTTAATCAAACACAAAGTCCTCCTAACATCTTATATTGATGTCTGTCATGTGTCTTGTCCTCATTCTCTCCATTCTACCACAGTTGATTGTAATGCCTAACACATAATATGTGCTGTATAGATTTTTATGGGTGAATGACTAGAACAAGAATGAACAAATGAATGATGACTAAGACATTGTTCCTACCCTCATTTAGCTCACTGTCTAGCAAATGGAGAAAGATAAAGAGCTATTTCTGTGATGCATGATGTTCCAAGAAAAGTCATATATAAGAGGTTACCTAAGCTGGGGAGTGAGGAAATCTTTCTTAAGAACAAAAACCTAGGTAATGAATAAATTTACTTACTCATTTATAATCTATTTAGTTTTCCACTAATCTCTTCAGATTTAGTAGGGGAGAAATTTGGATGGGCTTTCCTCATGGCTCAGATGGTAAAGAATCTGCCTGCAATGCAGGAGACCCAGGTTCAATCCCCAGGTTGGGAAGATCTCCTGGAGAAGGGAATGGCTATTCACTCCAGTATTCTTGCCTGGAAAATTCCATGGACAGAAGAGACTGGTGAGCTACAGTCTATGGGGCTGCAAAGCTGAATATGACTGAGCGAATTTCATTTTCACTTTGGATGGTAATAAAAGGAAATTCAGTGGTTTCCACAAAGACCAGTTTGGCTTTTTGCTCCCCAGGTAGCCATGACTGCTTAGATGTTCTTGGGTACATATTTTTCCTAAAAGACCTATGTCTGTTTTACAAAATTAATGACTCACACAAAAAGACTTAGCCCCAGATTTTGATCAAAAATCATGAAACATGAGGCTTTCATTAATTAGCAGATTATGTTGTTCTATAAACTTAAATGAATTCAGATGAATCCTTATGTTTTAATATAAAGCATAGGCTGCACAAATACACTGATAAAGCTATAGGATAAGATTCAGCTTCAACCTTCGTGTGAGATGAGCTCCATGGGCTGGTCTCAGCTATATGATGACACTCAAAATGAACAGGTATTTCTAGTGGTCTTTACTACTTTTATTTGGTATGAAATGGACAAATCATGTATTAACAATAATAATAGCAATAATTCAAATTTTCCTAATATACTCTCTAGGAAAAGAATCTGCTTGAAAATTTAGAAAATTCTTCCCATATAATATTCAATATGAATTAATATTAGTAGTAAATTATCAAGTTTCAAGCAGTATTTCCTGGCTCTACTTTAAAGTTTGTCTTCCATTAAATTTTCTTTTCGAGGTTAATTAGTCTACAGTGTATGAAGCCTATCAAATAATAACCTTGTTTACTCTCTAATTACCAGACATGATTCAGTAAATAGTGAAGAGATCAATAGATCTAATTCTCATTTTTAATTTAAACATACAAATTATCTTTAATGAATCAGTCTAGCACCTCAAATAACACCTTTATGGTTTCATAAAGAAAACACTAAGAAATACCTAAACAACAAAGGGAAAACATAGCTTTCTTTTATATTTTCCATCAAGAAAAACTCTCATCACTAAATTTGTGCAACTCTCTGTCTTAATTCAATATATGAAATATGTGGAGAAATTTATTAAACAAAATATTCTCCTATTTGGTTCCTTTTGGTAAAGGCACTATTTAAAATCTGTATTTAATGCCAAATAGCCAAAAGAATCTTGATAAAGAACAACACTGGAGGTATCATGCTCCCTGATTTAAAACTATACAAAATTATAGTAATCAAAACACTACAGCATTAGCATAAAAACAGACTATTATATATTATTGGAACATATATATGTTATATAATGACATACATATTAATCAAACAAAATAAAGAGCCCCTAAATAAACTCACACATATATGTTCAATTAATTTACAACAAAGAAGGCAAGAATTTATGATGGGAAAAGGACAGATTCTTCAATAAATGATGTTGGGAAAACTAGATGCAGAAGAATAAAACTGGACTAGTCTCTTACACCATATACAAAAATTAACTCAAAATGGGTTAAAGACTTAAATGAAAACCCCAAACCATAAAACTCCTAGAGAAAACAAAGGTTGTAAGCTCTTTGACATCAATCTTAGCAATGTTTTTTTGGGATCTAACTCCAAAAGGCAAGGGAAACAAAAGCAAAAATAAATAAATGGGACTACATCAAACCAAAAACTTCTGCAGAGTGAAGGAAACCAACAAAAAATAAAAAGGCAGCCTACTGAATGGAAGATGTTTGTAAATCATAATCTGATAAGGGGTTATTATCTAAAATACATAAAGGACTCCTACAACTCAATAACAAAAAACAAACAATCCAATTAAAAATGGGTAGAAGACCTGTATAGACATTTTTCCAAAGAAAATATACAATGACTAATAGGTGTGTGACAAGATGCTCAACATCACTCATAGTGAGGAAAATGCAAATCAAAACCACAATAAGATATCACCTCACAGCTGTGAAAAAGCTGTTATCAAAAAGACAATATAACAAATGTTGGCAACAATGTAGAGAAAAGGGAATCTTTGTGTACTGTTGGTGGTATTATAAATTGGTGCAGTAACTATGGAAAAAGTATGGTGGTTCCTCAATTAAAAATAGATCTACTATATATGATCCGGCAACTCTACTGAGTAATTTTCCAAAGGGGAAAAAAAAACACACACACCAATTCAAAAAGATCTATGCATCCTCCAGTGTTTGCTGCAGCATTATTTACAATAGCCAAGATATGGAAGCAATCTAAGTATCCATGGATAGATGAATAGATAAAAGAGATGTAGTGCATATATACTGCACAGTGGAATACCAGCCAAGAAGAAGAATGAAATCTTGTCATTGTGACAACATGGATGGACCTTGAGGTTATCATGCTAAGTGAAATAAGTCAGAGAAAGACAAATACCACATGATTTCACTAATATGTGGAATCTAAAAAATAAACAAATAAACAAAAAAACCAGAAACAGACTCATAGATATAGAAAATAGCCTAGTGGTTGTCCAAGGGGAAAAGGATGGAATAGGTGAAAGAAGTACAAACTTCCAGTTATCAAATAAATACATCATGAGGATATAATGTACAGCATGAGAAATATAGTTAATAATATTGTGTTAATTTTATAAGGTGACATATGGTTACTAGATATATTGGGATGACCATTTCACAATGCATACAAATGTTGAATAACTATGTTGAACACCTGAAACTAATTAATATTATATGTCAACTACACCACAAGAAAAGGCCAAATCATTTTATAATAAGTTGACTGAAAAGGCAAAGTCATAAAATAAAATTTGTATTCAGCCTGAACTACTTGTAGAATTAGTTTTTGAAAAAGATGATAAAAATACTACTAATTCAGAATAACACACCACATTCTATCATCATTTCACTTACTTTTACTTTCTTTCCATGGCAAAATTACATTTTTAACTTAGTATCCTATAACCTGTGCTATGAATGATCTATCTTTTAGAAAGGAAAGGGAAGGCATCACTTACATCAGTAAAAAATGAAATTCCAGTTATTTCCCAGTATGGGAAGATGAATAGCATTAAGCTATGTATAACATGTCTGCCCTGGCTCCCCTCACAATTGTTGAGTAACACTGAAAAGGTGTTTATGGACTACAGTTATGTGCTCAGTTTTTGGTTTTAGAAAACAAAATATTTTTATGTCTTACATAAGTGCGAAGTCTGATAGCATTTGCTTTATTGGCCCCATTAACTAACACAAACTCACCAACTTTCTCAGTTTTCTGGCTAAAAAATACATTCTACTTTCCACTATCATGACTGCTGATGGCTCTATTCTTATAAATAGTGTTAGAAAAAAACCCCAAACTTCTTATATCCCAAGGTTGTGCTACTTTCAGCCTCTCTGAGGGTCAACAGATAGGGCAATGAGAGAAGTTATGCACCGTCACAGCCTGAACAAAATCTCATCAATCAGAGAACAGGACTTCACTCTCTGGTGCTTTCTTTTCGCTGGAGTGGAAACAAAGAATCCCCAAACAAGTAATTCTGATGAATTACTGTGTAAGACTATGAGAACAAATGGCAGTGCTTATATCTCAAGTATGCAGTTTCCAACATGAATAAATTGCTCTCAGGAAATACATTTTATCTGAATTTTATTTCATAAACACAGGAGGTCCAAAGTAACAGCACATAAAAGTTAAAAAAAAAATCTGAAGTCAAGCTTTAATCTATGTATGGAGAAGAGAAATGTTCCCATCCTGATAAGAACTTTTTTTTTTTTGCTGCACGTTAGCCTAGTACACCCCTTACACAACAACCTCAAATGTCTGACTGCGGTGAAGCCATGCTTTGGAGGGATTTTGATCTGAGCTCTATGAGTCTGTTAAGTCAGTGGCTCAGAATTCGGCTCCCTTCTCAAACCACCTCTTAGGAACTGCTTCAAAAACTTTACAATATGTTTGTACATACACACATACACACACACTCCAGCAAGCCGAGGATTAAAAAGCACTAAATAGACCAGAAATTTGAGGCCAATGAATGAATAAACTTTTAAATTATTCTTACTTCCACGGTTTTTCCCATGTATCTTTGTTAACACATTACGTCAAAATGTGTATATTCATACTGTTAGGATGGGTAGTAAGGAATATAGAGATTCTACATTCAAGGTTGTGCCTGGTATAGGGTAGGAATAGATTAGATATAACTGAGTGGAATCTCCACAGTACACGATCTGTTCAAAACTTTGCAGACATAAACATTAGGTGTAAATAGATTTTAGGAGACTGATTCTCAGTATCTAAACTCATAAAGAATGGCTATTTAATCCAAGTACAAAGAAGTAGTTTCAAAATAGATGTATGTAAAAAAAGATTGACCATGCTAATAGCAAGCATAAGAAACATGCAATGGCTATTTTATATCAAATAAAATAGAACCAAACCAAGAGTATTACTAATATAAAAGAAATATTTCAGGGTAATAAGAGACAAGATATAAGCAATCATAAATGTATACAAACCTAATAACAGAGCTTCAAAGTACATAAAAGCAAAAATATACAGAATTAAAGGGAACAATAAATAATTCTACAATCATAGTTAGAGATTTTTAATATCCTCTCGGCAACTGATAGAACAAGTAGTCACAAAACACAGTACAGAGATGTATAATCTTAAACAACACAGTCAACTACCTTTGCCTATTGATATTTGTATAATATAAATATAAGACCTTAAAAGAAAGGCATATGAATGTAAAAAATAATTATGAAATTAGGTATCTATTTTTGCTACACTTCCAAAAACATTATTATTTTGCAAAACTCATTAAGCTGTCTTTGGTATTCAGTCTTTTAACAATCCTTTCACTGATTGCACTTATTTGTAAATCTATTTGTTATTATATAATTAACCTTAGAAAGAAATCTTTGTTAAATATGTATAATATGTTGTACAATAAAAGGAAAATGTTTGCAAAATATTGATTCCACAATTTAAAATACAGTAACTGAACAATTTGCAACCTGATCAAACATCAACAAAATATTTAATTCAATTCTTTAAGATTGAATGACAGAAAGCTTTAAAAAGTCTCAATAAAGCTCTAAACATTTATTTTTATTTAACTTACATAATCAAACATTTATTTTGTATTTTGTTTTAGTTTTTGAAGCACTTACCTTTTAAAATCTAATTAGAGAAGGAAATTTTCAATTATGTATTTAGTAGCTTGATAATTATTTTTTAAATATCCTCTATGTACATGTGAGGCATTATTCCATAAGCTAGGGATATATTCATAATCTCTGCTCTAATAAAGTTTATATTCTAATGGGGAAGTAAGAAAGCAAATAAGAATACAAAAATAGCTAACTATTTAATTATAACGGTGCTATAAAAGTGAAGTATGCAGTGATACCTGGAGAAGGAAATGGCAACCCACTCCAGTATTCTTGCCTGGAAAATCCCATGGACAGAGGAGTCTGGCAGGCTACAGTCCATGGGGTTGCCAGAGTTGGACAAGACTTAGCGACTAAACCACCACCACCACCAAACAGTGATATCAAAGTATGTGGTAGATAGCCTCAAGAGACAGTAAATGGAACTGAACTTTGAAGAATGAACAAAAGTTAGTTAATCAATGGAGAAAGTCTAAGAAATACGTGAAGCTTGAATCAGAAAGGGGGAAATGTGTTTGAAGTACCCTAGAAAAAGCCTGTTGATGGATCACAGAAGAATGAACAATGGTTTCCAGGCAAGGTTAGCTAAGCTAAGACCAAGTAAATGATTAATAGCTTTTTCTCTAGTTGCAATGGATAGTCAGTTAAAGCATATTAGACAGGCGATTTAAAATTGAAAAGCAGATATTCTGAATTTAGGAGTCAAAGAGAACAGCAAACTATAGTTCCTAGGTTTCTAGCCTAAGCGACTAAGTGGATGGTGATACCACTTGCTGAGATGGGAAAAATAGAAAATGTAGAAATCTGTGAAAGAATTAGAGAGTACTTGTTGGGACATACTGAATTTTAGTGGAGGTGCTGTAAAACATTCAAAGGAAAAAGTTATGGGTACAACTCAATACAGAATCGTATATCAGAGAAATGTTTCAGTTTAGAGGGTGTAAATTTAAGGGATCATTATCACACAGATGACAATGAATGCTATGAGTGTGAACAAACAATGAATGCTATGACTGTGAACAAGAACATTTAGAGAAAGAATTGCTATCAAAATATGCCACTTGAAGCTCAAGCAACTATACCACTTGGAGAAGGTTCGGTAGATGAGATAAGCCAGCAAAGGAAAGAACAAGTGTGTGCAGTGTGGTGAAGGGCAAGAAAGTAATGCCTAGAGGAAGGGATCATCATTAGCTTGTGGTGTACCAGAGAAGCCATGCAAAATGAAGAACCCCAAATCCTGTTGCTTTAACATTATGGTCTACTGTTGATCTTACAGTGAATCACTTTTTTGCCGGAGGGATGAAGCTTGGAGGAAAATCAGACCTGATGAAAAAGGCATGCGTTATTAAAAAGGAAGCTGGGTTGTTAAAAGGAAGAAAAAGAAGAAGGTAGCCATTGGAAGAGTGAAGAAAAGGAGGGTTATATTGATAGAAATACATTTTTTTTTTAAGTTGGTAGCATTTTGAGAATGGTGATGAAGGCAAGGTCAAGTTCAGAGGGAGAGAGTATAGACAAAAAAGAGTGTAAAGCACCTGAGAAACTGAGAGAAGCTATGACAAAGTATAAGTTAAGTTTTCAGTTATCCCAATAATCAGAGACAACATTTAGAAGAGCTTTCTCTTAGATTTATTCAAATAATCCAATATTTTATTGAGCATGAAATTTATCACAGTTATATTTGATACTGAAAAACTTTACTGCCAAATTATGTATGTGATTAAGTCTTCCTTATTTAAAACTTATGCCCCAGTTAATGAAAAGTTATAGATATGTCTTATCTACTTAGCAAAGACTACTTTAAAGGGAAATGCTAGCTTAACCAGCAAAGTAGTTTTAAGCAAGTATACAACTGAAACAGATGAACAGAACATATACTGCAATTTACTGTTTTATTTCTGGAGATTTACCTGAGTGACTTCTCACAGAAACCAGCGTGTTTTTAAAAATCTCATTTAAAATTTTTCTAGCATACAAGCCAACCTCATATGAAGGATGTTATATAATTATTTGTACCATTTAAAATATATTCATTGAGGGAACTACAAACCTAAAACCTTCTGCATTAACAGACTTTGCTTGATGGTTTTAATTCAGAATACAGGCTTTAAAACAAATGCCCTCTACCTACCTACAATGTAAACAAACACCATCAAGAATATAATAGGTTAGAAAGTGCACTGCCAGATTTTTACCCACAGCAGGGGGAGAAGTAGGTGACTCTGGATATATCTACAAGAGCATGGCAGTTGTAGATATTCAGATATTCTTTGCTCTAATTGAGCTGCTCTGGGGATGATCTTCAATGAGCCAGTTGAATGAATGGACTGTCTGTAACGTATTTTACATGTGACACAAATAAAAAGAACCAGGAATCCAAAGGAGACTTAAATACAATAATTCTAATAAATATAATAATAAGTGAAACATTCAGTTCAGTCGCTCAGTCGTGTCCGACTCTTGGCAACCCCATGAATCGCAGCACGCCAGGCCTCCCTGTCCATCACCAACTCCCGGAATTTACCCAAACTCATGTCCATTGAGTCGATGATGCCATCCAGCCATCTCATCCTCTGTCATCCCCTTCTCCTCCTGCCCCCGATCCTTCCCAGCATTAGGGTCTTTTCCAATGAGTCAACTCTTTACATGAGGTGGCCAAAGTATTGGAGTTTCAGCTTCAACATCAGTCCTTCCAATGAACACCCAAGACTGATCTCCTTTAGGATGGACTGGTTGGATCTCCTTGCAGTCCAAGGGACTCTCAAGAGTCTTCTTCATACTGCAGCTTTATAATTTAAAATTATGCTATGTCTACTGCAGGGGCTTCCCTGGTGGATCAGTGGTAAAGAATCTGCCTGCAAATGCAGGAGACATAGCTTTGATCCCTGGTGCAGGAAGAACTCCTAGAGAAGGAAATGGCAACCAACTCCAGTATTCTTGCCTGAGAAATCCTATGGACAGAACAGCCTGGCAGGCTATAGTCTATGGGGTCACAAATAGCCAGACATGACTGAACGACTGAACAACAACAACAACAAAAATGAATAAAGGTACATATGGTTGCTGTAAATCTCTTAGGTAATAATCTTATGTTCTGGGGACAGTTTAACAAACTGAACAACCTCTCATAGAACAAGGGAACATACATTGTCATAAAATTTTCCACATAATACTTCAATCTAGTCTACAAACTGAGTGCAGAACATACACAAACACACGAAGCTGTTTCATGAACACCACAGAGAAAAGCTGACATGCAGATTGCATCCCAATAGTTCTGTTTAGTGTCTAATTACATATTTAATTCAAAATTATGAGAGGGCAAGTGACAGAACAGCATCAAAATTCTTGTAACAAGGTCTACATAATTTATTTGATGTTGTTGGAAAAACAGCATATGTTTTGGTTAATTGCTGAAATCTCATAGGATATCTTCCCACCTTCTGAGAGTGAAACCAAATGCTACAAACCCCAGCCACTACCTGTGATATGGATGGAACCACAGCTACATAATCAGTGATGGGGTCAATAATTAAGTATCCATTAACTCTTTTTTTTTAAATTTATTTATTTTAGTTAGGGGCTAATTACTTTACAATATTGTAGTGGTTTTTGCCATACATTGATATGAATCAGCCATGGGTTTACATGTGTTCCCCATTAACTCTTAAAAGCATAGTTTCAACCTTGAATGTGACTCTTTGAATAACTGGGTATAACAGACATTTGAAGACAGCCACTTTCTCTCTTTAAAGAAAAACTGTCCTGTTTCCATTGTTAGCAACAGCCCACATTGGCTAGTGGCTTGATTGACCTAAATACCTCTCCAGGATTTAAGAGGGAGAGAATGGAGCAGGAGATGGAATGTGCCATGAAACTATGGGGTAGGAGCATTATACATATATTCTTTAGTCATAATGCTTTTTGGTGAGAAATGTAAGCATATAAGAAAGTATTTGATGACCTTTTAACAGCACAATAATCAAGCTTTTTACAGTCAAGATGTTCTTAGAAAATGACATTCTTACTTCCCATAAGTTTCTTTTTCAGGTAATTTTTTTCCTTTTCTCAACAGTTTGGTCAGAGTAAACGTAAATTCTGGCTTCCAAAAGAGAATGATTTAACCATTAAACAATAAAGAATCTTATTTCCCATGCTATCACATTTGATTTATTCCACACTAATAAAATTTTCCAAGCAATATTCTAATTAAATGAAAATAAACCAATAAATTAACCTACATATATAAGAATAGATGGGCCTCTTATTTCTCCTATTTTTTTCCTTCTCCTTTCCCCTGCCTCATTCTTTTGGGGGAGTTGATATTGAGAAGGACAGAAAATTAGTATAAACTAAATGTAGCATGTCACTGAGCAGCTTTGAGAGTTGAAAAATTCTTTATATACTAATAGTACTAATAGTACAAAGCTCAGAATATGGAACATTCTAATTAACTTTTCTAGTGAACTTAAACTAGGGAGGAAAAACAGTCTTTAAATATTTCAATTCTTCTTTAAAACATTTTGAAAGTGATTTAACCCCCTTCTTGGCTTATTAATTATAATCCATGGAGAAGAAAAAACATATTTGATGAGTTAAATTGTATGAATCAGAATCACTGTTATGAATAATAATTCTCATTGTACATTTCTGGGATGATATCAAAGTTTGGACTGATCACATATGATCTTCAAAAAATGCCATAGAAAGTTATCTTCTGAGTAAATCCTGTTTATCACTTGCTCTTTTTCTCTCTTTTCTCTTTCATTTAAATCTGAGCATTATAAAATTCTGACAAAGTGAGAACTATAGTTAATCCTACTTATAATAACTTTAACTTTTATATGTACAAACAATTTTCAATTATCAAAATATGAATTATTTTAATTATATTTTAACCTCTAAGCACTTGCTTCCTAACTTCCACTAACAGGGATGATTAACTCATTATTAACACAAATATATACATTATTTATTGTGGCAAAGGAACCCTTGGAATGATGGTTCTATTTATTCATAAATTAATTGTGTAAGTTCATTCTCATCCTGGTAAATATATGAAGAACTTTTAGGATGGGAGAGATTACATACTGTCTTAATCTTTAGTGCATGGTAGATGGAATGCTAATTCAAAGAATAGGAGAGGAAAGCTGCATAGTAATGCAGTTTTTTTTTTTTTAAGAATGATTCTCAATTTATCTATTTATTAAATAATAATATGAACCTACTATGTACAAAGCACCCTTGAATTCTGGTGCCCAGTTTCCACCTTTTCAGACTTTAGAGAATAATTGAAAAAAAAGGATGACTTTAGGTAAAAATTGTAGACAGAAATTAAACCTATAATTTGCTGAGTACTTACCAAGTATCAGCCACATTAAAACACTATATTTATATACACACACACATATATATGTGTGTGTATATATATATATATAATGCTATATATAATATACATATATATCACACAAAACCCCACACATACAACATAACAGAGTGTCTCTAGTGGATAAGAGTTATTATTTCTGTGTTTAGAGATATAAAAACTAAGGCTCAGTGAGGTTAAGTAAACCAGAGAGTTTATGAGCTCATGTTTCAATATGAAAAGCAGATCACACTGTCAGCTAGAATAGTAATGGCATATATTTTCTGCACACATCTTATTTATTTGGTCCACAGGCAAAATCCTATAAAACCAAGAAACTTATATGAATTTATGAATTTGCCCAGTGCCATTATGTATTTCTAAGTTCAACTCTCACCTCTTCTACTTTCTGCTTACTTTTGGTCTCTTCAGTGCCTTCAAATTATATAAATAACAGTAAGATCCATAGTCTTACTGACTTAACAAAGCAGAGTTTGGAGCTAATAGCATCTGAAGCGGGGTTGGGTGGAGGAATCTTGGAAAGGAAAAAGCTGCAGAGAGGCAGAGGACAAATACTGTAGATTAAACTTGCCTAATACCTAGCAGAGCCCTGAACTATATACACATGAGCACTGAAGATTCTAAGAAACCCAATTAAGGCTAAAAGATATGAAAAAATTGTCAGCTACTTTCCCAAGCTGTGGAGACAAAGCTTGAAATTAATTACCTCAGAAAGCAAACACACAAAAACACTCTTTGGGAGAATATAACAGAATCTAGAGTCTTTACAATGCATTCATTATCCACAAGTCTTGGCCTTATGTATAATAATAATGAATAATCCGATATTATCACACATATAAAGAAACAGAATAATGTAATTCACATGTAAGGAAATGACAGTCAAAGAAAACTGGCCTTTGTGTGACCCAAATGCTCAAATTAGCAGGCAAGGACTTTAAAGCAGCCTATTATAATTATACTCAAAGATATTTACTAAAAAATCAGTAAACAAATAAGAAATGACATCAAGAAATAAAAAGAAACCAAATACAATTTTAGAACTGAAAAAGTCAATATCTGAAATAAGAGGTTGAAGTGGACCTACAACATTCATTTAGATAAATATCAATGTTTTCAGACATTCCAGCTTCACATTTTAAAAATGAACTCACAATAAAACTAAACTGAATATTATTTTATGTGCTCTCAGTCATTGTTTATGACTCTGTTCAGCCCTGTTAGTAAGAAATTCTTTTTCAGAAAAGGAATAGAGATGACAAAGTAAATTATATCAGCAACTTGTCACATGCACTGCCCACCAGACATGAAACCACAACCTTTTCACAATGGACATGCAGTTTCATGGGTTGATTTTCCTGCAATGCGGACAGGATGCAAAAAGCACTCATATGATCTATTCCTCTATAAAAACAACATAAAGAAATGGTTTTTGATCAAGTTTACAGATACAGTCTATAAAAAAAGTTCACTATATGATATTGCTTAGGGGGGTATCCAATAGTCAAAGCTATGTCATTAGATCTCTTAGCATTAATCTCTAACCAACCAATGGTTGATCAACCAAACTTCTTACTAACTAATCTTTATTAAGTGTCAGTTAGTAAGGTAGTTTTATTATATATTTTATAGTTATGCTAGTCTGTAGCAGAGAAAGAGAGTAGTAGAGCCATGAGTTTGGTAAAAGGCTGTTTTATTATTTCTTGAACAAACTTTACGTACATGTTCAGTTTGAACCATTTTCCTTCTCCTAAAAACCACAGTTTGTTCTGCTATTACACCATATTCATGGCTCAATGATGAAATTAGTCCATTCTATTGTAATTGTCTTTCCTTGCCTACATCCTTCATCATATTCAAACTTCTTGAGAGAGGTATACATTACTGCTTTTTCATTGGCCAACAGGCAACCACATGGAAAGAATCACAAAAATTGACTCCTACTTCCTCAACAAAACGGAAAATTTAAAACAAGAGACGAAAAAGTGAAAAAAAAAAAGTTTTTCAAGATTTCTGAGGCAGTGGTGGACAGATGTAATAAAATTGTAAGTACCACAGTGCTATTCTGCAAAATGAGATCCTTCATTTGTATTGCTTATAAGTGTAGTTTTTACTTGGTACACTGCAGGCACCAAATAATTTTTCTCACTTCAGAATCAGGGTCTGAAAATCACCTGAAATTTAAGCTAGGAAGAATCAATATAAATCTGAAGAAATGATGCTGAAAAATCATTTATTTCAGAAATAAATCTGAAAAAATTTAAGGTATCTCCAGACCTCCCAGAAGATCTTGAAATTCTTCCTAATTAAAAATGTCACAAAAGATCAGTAGTCAAATTATCTAAGAAAGTCACCTTATAGGGAAGATTATACTATGAGAAGCATGCAATTAATGAATATTGAAGAATAAGAGTTATATAGTAAAATGTCTCTGCTTACTTACACACTCTCTTTCATACTCTATGGGAGAGGTTTTTTTTTAAGACTAAAGTTCAGTATTAGTTATCTACCCAGAAATATTCCTAGGTTCAAGAAGATTCATTTCATTAAGCCTGCACTAGATGAAAATGTCACTCTTTATATAATTCTGTGTTTATGAAATATCTATTTAATCTGTAACTGACTTTCTGAAGGAATCCACCTACTAGTGCACCAAGCTCTCATTAGGTAAACATTTCTGTGCTTAACAGGAATGAAGAAAAATAAATCAATATTTACTTAGCCAATAATACATTCCAGAGAAGTCCCTATGCAATTTTCATATATAGCCTATGTGATTCTCAGCAGAGTCCTGAATAAGTATTATATTCATTTTATAAATAGGAAAATTAAATTCAGAGGCATTAAATTATATATCCAAAATTACACAGCTGTTAAATGGTGAGGTTCAGAATTAAACTTCATTCTACATGGTTCCAAAGTCGATACTCTTTCTTTTCCACTGTAAATTGATAAAATGCCATTTTGCTTCATAAATCAATTTCTGATGAGCCTGCTTAGAGCAAATCACTTCTACAGAGCCTACTCAATTACCCTATGTGGAATTGATAAAATCAAAAGTCTAACTCATTCAAGCAGTTGAGCCTAGACCCTGAATCTCCTGGTGGAAAAATCCAACAACCAGGCTTCTGGCATTTGAGGCTAGAAGTCAAATATCTGCTTGCTCATTTGACCTGGATCTAGACAGAATCAATTCAGGTCATTTGTCACTAATTAATATGTGCTGAAACAATGTTCTAGACACTTAGGGTTTATAACCTTTTCATTCTGCATGTCTCAGAGATGTCAGAGTACAGTCACCTCTTGATTAAGCTAGATGGACAAGTTGACCTTTGAGCTACACCCTGGAACATGAGAAAGAATGGCTTTGATAACAAATGGAGCTGGGAAGAGAAGGATGTTTTTTAATATAAAAAGAACAAATGGATATAAGAAGAGCACTTAAACACTTCTTATACAGAAGCAGACTCTTCAGAACATATGCAGCCTTAATAAATGTGTAACCATTAAATAAAAATGTGAAGATGGCACAATGCTAGAGAATGCTTTTGCGTGATCTCTGGCCCCTGACGACTGAAATGGCTGTGATTTGCACTTAAGAACATAGTCACCCTGGTCTATTCATCCATGATTTTTTGGAGAACATTCAAGATGACCAGAAAGGCACTTATTAAGTGTAGAGAGCACTGGAAATTAGGGGAATCTGGACCTACAAGGACAAGAGCTCCCCCAAATACTGAAGAGTTAAGAAACTAATCATAAAGCAGGGATAACAGAATAGCTGTCATCATATTGTTTGAGTTAGAAATCAAGGACCAAGAAATAAATGGTGGAAGAAATTTTTAAAAATTAGATACTAGGGACTATTTGAGCGTTTTGAATAAAAGATGAATGCAAAATTAATGTTGTATGAAGATGATGGCCACTTAGAGACTGGCATTGCTTTGATTTTTGGTGAAACCATCATAGATCTGGGGTTTGAAGGACAATGACCACCTCTCTTCTTGCAATATTTTTCTTGGTGTTTAAAATCAAAACCTATTTACCTCTTTGGTAATATACAGTTGTCTAACTCTCCTGTTGTTGTTTAGTCACCAAGTCCTGTCCAAGTCTTTTGCAACCCCACAGACTGTAGCCAGTCAGGCTCCTCTGTCCATAGGATTATCCCAGCGAGAATACTGGAGTGGGTTGTCATTTCCTCCTTCAGGGGATCTTCCGATTCAGGGATTGAATCCATGTCTCCCGTCTACGCATGCAGATTTCCTAGGTGAGCCACCTAGGAAGCCCAGTCTAGCTCTCTACTCAGGTTTAATTGCTACAAAATTTTTATGAAAGATTAAAAGCTACAAAAATTCCATATTTAGAAGGATTTCATTACCAAATGTGTTTTAATGCTTATAATAACAATAGTAGAAAGCAAAATGAAAAACCTCCTAAATTTGCTGAAAGATTATCAACCATGTTGTGTTCAAATAAGCAAGTTGCGTCTTTAAAGCTGAAAAGAGAAATCAAGTATAAACTGGTGATAGCTACTTCAGATATGGTAAAAGTGGACACAAGCTCTTCAAACCACAGATACCAGAGGGTGTAAATGTCTTACTCATAGAAACTGCCATTTCCTTGATCCTTATCAGTTTTTTTCTCTATGTATTTTTTAATAAGCTCTAATTATCATTACACTTTTGATCATTTCCTGAACTCATCCTGCCCATAATCAATTTTGGCTAAATTATGTCTTCTGATTTCTCTGAACCTATTCCAGCTCAGACTTTTCTGGAAAAAGTCATGTAACAGTGTTGACTGACAGAATTATGAATTTATGTTTACACATCTTTTTATCTCGTGTTCAGAATAGATATGCTTCTACTTTTTCAAAATCACATAATTACTTATGCTTCCTCTCTTGAATCTTCTAGCTCTTTCTCTATGCAAGTTCTTTCCCTGAGCCCATGAACAATATAAACAAGTATCCTGACAAAACTTATTGCCTCTTCTAACTACCAGGTATTACTATTTTTTCTCATTATCAAAATTTCTAAGTATATGTCATAATATTTCATTTATGCTAAAATCAAGAACAGACCTATAATAATAGAGAATTTGAAACAGTGATTGTCTGGGCAGGGGTATAGGAGATTAACTGGAAAGGACATGAAGGGAATTAGCTGGGGTAATAGAGATGTCTTGTATATTGGTTAGATTGGCTGAATGCATTGTCAAAACTCATTGATCTGTACAATTAAGATCTAAATTCAAATTACATCTCAAAAATATATTCAGAAAGTACAGCATTTCTGATATTTCCTTCACCAAACTACTCACATATTTTCATTTCATTAGCTATTTCTACCACAATATTATTTTGTAGCTACTTTTCTAAAGACAACCACAGTCCTCATATTAAAACCCCATTAACCAGCAAATGTAGTCACCTATTCTGGGAAGGATTATTTATTGATAAGCCTTTTTTCTTTCCTTCTTTCTTTGATGATAAAACAGTTTCCCATAAAGTGGAAAATTAACTACATTATTCCATGGGCATCCAATGCAATTTATTATTTGCCCCAGTGTGCTTACAGTTATGAAGGAGAATATATGAAGAAAAAACTAGGTCCTTCACTTGGAGATACTTGAAAATCTCTTTGTAGATTGAGATTTGACTGGTTTGAGTAACCAAAAGTAACAAGTATTTTTAAAATTTACTTTCTAAAATACTCACTATTTTTTTTTTTTAAACTAAAAGCTCTGTACACAGAAATTTTGTTTGGGAACCAGGATTATGCATAATATAAAATATGCTAACTTACTAATTATTTTCAATTATTGTTCTATTAAACTGCATTTCATAGAGTCAAATATTCCTCTACATAGAAGCTTTCAGTGAAAATTTTGGTGGAAAAAATATGAATTTACAAACACTCTAAATATGCTTAGACAAGAAAATAAATGTATTTAACTATCTAAGCCAGGACTGTCTCTGTCCTATGCATTACCTTGCACTTATATGGAAGTTGACAGATTGGCTCTTGGAGAGCAGCAGATATTTTACAGGCACTAAATACTGCGAAACAAACTGCACATCTTGTTAGCTTATTTTAATCTTGCTTGTGGTGAACAAAATATCTGTGCATTATAAAAACCTTCCTTAGGAAGGATACAAATTTTATACATTGCTAATCCTCCAGATAAGGTAATCTGCAGTCCCTGGGAAATTGCTATTCCTTCTATTGATTGAGTGACTTCAAGGAAAACACTTCAGTAACAGAACAAAATCTCTCATATTCCTAAATAGCTTCATTGAATCTCTGAATCCATGGACCCAATATTCTGCAGGTATATATTATAACACATTCACTATGAAAAATGTAATACACATCTATGTTATCTCCAAAAGTCAACAAAGGAATTTTTTAGAGTAATTGCAAATTTTAAACTTTTCAAGAGAATTAGTTTAGCCTTGTGATGCAGGTGGGACTCATCGAATAATCCTCCTTTTCTAAAAACTCTCCAAACTTTCAATTCATGTAAATTTCAAATCAAAAAACTTAACAAGAAAATTTTATATTTTTATCAAAATGCTTTAAGAAAGTATGTCAAGTTGTTCACTGTCGGAAAATTCTGTTCTGAAAGTTATGTCACTTAAAGTTTTCTGCACCTTTACCTTCTTAGCATATAGACTTACTGGGCACAGAAATAGACAAATTAGAAATATACGGTGAAGATAAAAATTCCATCACAGAAAGCAGGAAAATGTATGCAAGAGAACCACCATTAAATAAACAACCACTCTAATAGCTGCTGCCCGAGATAATGTTGTGCTGACACAGTAGAAACAGGGCTGAGGGAGGTGAAATATTACTGAAATTCAAATGCTGAGAAGTTCCTTTTGGGTATATAGTTTTTAATAAAAATTATTAAGTGATACTGACTTTTATTCCTTTTCATGATTGAAATATGGTTTTCTGAAAGGTATGCAACAAAATAAGGTTAAACTGCATTATATTTGTTATGTGGTATGTCAGCTATGAAGGAGTAGCTTTAAAAAAAATAATATCCAAGATGCAGATTTAAGATGGTCATGCTGACACTTTATTTTTCTTGTACATATGGATCTGATCTCTCTCAATTTTCAAGTTAAACTTGGAGAGTGCACAGCTAATATTCTGTGTGTCTTGGAACAGTGCCTGGAAAAGAAGACTGTGAGAAATGGATAGAGAGGTTAGGCTAGCAATATAGCATTTTTGAGTAGAATGTCACTATGCAATACAAGCTTTGTAAGTACATATTTTATATTAAACTACCTAGCATTCCATTCAATGCTTTTGGAATGGTTTTCAACTGTTTGATCATGTTTTAAGAGTAATACTAAGTTTGAAACATCAACATAGACTTTTGTTAGCTTTATGTGCTGCAATTTACTTTGCTATGGGCAGTGAACAATTGAATAAAACTTTTCCCACCAGTACTTACTCATATTCATTGATTAGCAATGTAATTATTCTTTAAACACATTACATTTTACTCTGTTAAATATGGGTCTTTTGATATATATGTCAATCTGTAAAATTAATATATATCTCAATCTATAGCTTAGAAAGTATAAAGGCATCTGCTGAAGCTAGAATGTCAAATATTTTAAATATTTATACATGTATATTACATAAGATGAAATATTATATGTAATCAAAAATATTTGGGGGGACATACCAGTACTGCTCCCATTCTCCAAAATAGTTGTTCTTTCTCTTTTATGTTTCTCTACCTATCTCTCTTCAAGTCTATGTGGCACTTTCTCAAAGGGCATGAAATGTAAGAAAATAAAGTATATAAATATTACTTATATCGATTTTAATATTTGTCCTAATGATAAGTATTCATTTGATAGCTATTCAATGGAATTTATTCATTAACTTACCAAAAGTTTGGTTATCCACTTCTATTTTTTACAAACTTTTGATGAACATGAGATGGTTTTATGTTCATCTGTTTCTAGAAATATTTTGACACAATTATATTTGACATGCTACAGAATTCTATATGCAAAATAGTATTTTTGATTATATTTTCACAGAATTATGGAAATTCTCAAATAATCCCACTTTCTTCTAGAATAACTGAAGTATATCTAGTAAGACTGTCCATGTAATCAATTTGTGATAAGGTTGGTTTGACCTGTGTCCATATGCATGGGAGACCATGTATTAACAGGAATTGTCATCCAGAGTCTGAAGTAGTACATGGAACATAGTAGGTATTCAGTAAATATTTAATTACTTAATGAATATCTCTATTTTATCCTAAGTCAAGATAGGAGATGACAGAGCATGGAAAAGAAAACAACGGACTAGGGGTTAGAAGAAATGGTTTCAGTCCTTTCTTTGTTCTCACTTAGGGTAAGCTATTCACTGTCTTCCCAAATTATCATCTCTAGGCTTCAAACTGCTTTTGCTTGGAATTCTGGCCCCCCTGCTTACTATGACTAATAGCCACTCATTCTTTAAGTTTCAGATTTATCATCACACTCCTTCACATAATTCTGGTTTAACCTCAGCCAGCATTGATCTCTTTCCTTTTACACTTATAAGTTCCTTAACATGTTGTAAGTCTTACTTCCCCAGTACAATCTCATGTTCATCAAAAGTTTATAAAAAATTAGAAGCTGATAGCCAAACTTCAATAACAGTTTGGTCAGTTAATGAATAAATTCGATGCAATAGCCATCAAATGAATATGTACCATCAGGGACATCCAGAGGTCTCAAACTTACAATTGAATTGTCTCAAATACATGTTTTATTTGACCATCACACAATTTCAATGTTTAATCATTTGCAGATATTCATGTGAGAAAGCGTGACAAAAAATAGTTTTCTAATTTCTCTTAGAAAAATACAAAATCTGGTCCCACTGGGCCTGCTTCTTGTTTGGCAGTGATCAACCAGAGCTGAATAACTACTGCCCATTTAGTCCAGGCACATATTTACATTAATCCCCACCCAGCATGAACCTGTGTGATATGTGAGATTTTAACCCCTGATGATACTTCACCCTAATATACCCACCCTCAGCACCACTCTTCAATATCCCCCCCATACACACAGACTCCAAACTTACTTGAAGTCTCTAAAAAGACCCAAGGTCTCTATCTCTATATCTGTTGCTGCTGCTGCTAAGTCACTTTAGTCGTGTCCAACTCTGTTCGACCACACAGACGGCAGCCCACCAGGCTCTGCCGTCCCTGACCGTCCCTGCCGTCTATGGGGTCGCACAGAGTTGGACACGACTAAAGTGACTTAGCAGCAGCAGCAGCAACAGATATAGAGACCTTGGGTCTAGGCATTTCATATTTAAAATGTTTAAATTTTAAAAAGCTATCTAAATTGTCAGGTTATCTTCCTGTTTCCTATATGTCCATCAAGTGAGATTCAATTTAAAAATGGTGTTGAATCTACTTCTTATTTCCCATCTTCACTAATGGTACATTGAGCAATTAGAAATCAAAAAGCCATTTCAACGTCTTCGTTTACATATCGGTATCCAGTGATTTCCCAAGTTCGTCAGATTTACTGGCAGAGAGAGAAGTTAGGGTGGTGGAAGGGGGACTCATTTTTTCCTCTCCATTCTTACTGCTTCTTGCTCTCAGAGTCTGCACTTGGTGAAACGGTGCCCGTCACTCTGTGAGGGTATCTGTCCTTAAAATTAACAGAGCTGCACTAAGCAACTCCATTTAGCTTTGATTTCAGATTCCAGAAACCAGAGTCAATTTATAGTCAACAGTAAAAGAGTTGTTTTAGAGCCCAAATTCACTTTCATGGAGCTTGCAAAATGGCACTTCGAAACATTTACAATGATCTAAGAGACGATTGGTGAAATGTTTTGGCACCAGCAAGTCTGCTGTGCAGCTCTCAAGACAAGTGGCATTTCAACCTATATCCTACTTGACTTTATTAGAAGCACTGTATGTGAGAGAAACAGGAAATCTGTACAGCACTTTTAAAGCAATGCGGTGAATTATAAATTAATGAGGGTTTAGTATGGGAAGGGAATAACATCTGCAGAAGAGTGGATTTCACAAAGACAAAAGGGAAAAAGGTTTCCCTTAATAAAACATAACCTTTCTGCATGCACAATCAATTCTCAATTAGTTATACCAGAGAGAGTATCCACCACAGACTGTCAAACTGCCTCACTTTAACTGCTTCCTTCCCCCCCGCCACTGTTTTCTGATTCTGCCTCCTCTCACCCAAGATGTTCCTTGAATTAATATTTCCAACAATTTTCTTCAATCTGTTTCTGCCATCAAAAAATTCAATTTTCTTTTTATTTCAGTGGAGTCTCTATTGCATGATACAGCTTTTCCTTCCACAGTTTCCTGGCCTTTCTCTGCTCAAGCCTAATGCTTAGTCAATCAGAGTGGGTAAGAAGCCAGAAGAGAACAGGAACTCACAGGAGAAATGATTTCCCTAGGAAGTTCTCCAGTTCCTTCTTTATACCTCTTTAATGAGCATACAGCAATGAAGTCATCACTTTGAAGTTGAAACAGACAAAAGAGAAATTTGTTGGAGTGCTTTCAAAGTTCAAGTCAACAATTATGGATTGAGTACTTACTTACTATGCGCAAAGCCTTTAAGTTGGTACATAGGAAAAAGAACTCTCTACCCTACAGGGCTTACACTCTAACTGGAAGGGGGAGTAGAAGATAATTTTATAAATAACCAAGACCCACACCATGACTTGTATCATAGTAATACTATCAATGTTTCATTCAGTAATATCAGTAGACAGTAACCAAACATTCACTACTTGTTAGATGCCCTATAAAGCCCTGGGGATACCAGGATAAACAAGATAATACCCTATCTTCACAGTCTATTAGGAAAGTAATGCAAGGAAACAGTTACAAACATCAAGATTAAAATGTTCACTTAAGTACTATGTAGAAAAACATGGCTATATGTGTGTCAGAGAAAAAGTTTCTATCTCTGCCTAGGAATGGGCAGGAGTGCCAAGAAAGTTTTCACGGAGAAGGAGCTGCATTTTGAAGGGCAAAGAGAGAAAAGCATTTAATACTGAAGCACCAGGATGTGCAGAAGCTTGGAAGTATGAGAGAACATTCTGCATTCCAGAAGAGTTCATAGTTCTGTAAGGTTAGTGTACTCACAGGACCTGACTAGGAGGTACTGGGAGATAAAGCAAGGAAGAAATATGATCCTGGAAAGCTTTTATGAGTTAAGCACCCAGCACAGAGCCTGGTACAAAAATAGATGCCAAAAATTTGTGTGAATGAATGAGTGAATAAGGAGTTCGGCTTTTATCCTAAGAGTGTTGCATATGTATAGAAGGATTTGCATTTGGGAAAAGGTTCCAAAAGGTGAATGTGATGGTTGGATTGGAGGGGCTAAGATGAAAGGTACAGAGACCAGACAGGACATTCCTGCAGTTGTCCATGTAAGATGACGTGCATGTGTGCGTGCTAAGTTGCTTCAGTCATGTCTGACTTCGCAACCCTATGGACTGTAGCCCGCCAGGCTCTTCTGTCCATGGGATTCTCCAGGCAAGAATACTGAAGTGGGTTGCAATGACCTCCTCCAGGGGATCTTCCTGATCCAGGGATCAAATAGAGTCTCGTATGTCTCCTGTACTGGCAGCTGGTTTCTTTACCACCAGCACTACCTGGGAAGCCCCATGTACAATGATATGAGCCCGCAATACAGGGAGAGCTGAAAAACCGGAGTAGAACTGTTTCAGAAGTTAAATGGCATAGCTTGTGGAATAACTGGATATGAGAAGGTAAGAGAGAGCTCAAACATGAAGATGTTTTTCAGGTTTGTAGTTTGGATAACTGAGTAGATTTTGGTCCCCTTCATACAGATAGGGAATTTGAGAAGAAAAGCAGGTTTAATTCTACCTAAGCTACCACATGCTCAGCAGAGATTTCGCAGGTACCTATTTGAGGTTCATTTGATCTTTACTTGTAGGCTTCGCTGGTTGCTCAGACAGTAAAGCGTCTGCCTGCAATGCGGGAGCTGCTGCTAAGTTGCTTCAGTCGTGTCCGACTCTGTGCGACCCCATAGATGGCAGCCCTCCAGGCTCCACCGTCCCTGGGATTCTCCAGGCAAGAATACCGGAGTGGGTTGCCATTTCCTTCTCCAGTGCATGAAAGGGAAAAGTGGAAGTGAAGTTGCTCAGTCGTGTCCGACTCTTAGCGACCCCATGGACTGTAGCCTACCAGGCTCCTCTGTCCATGGGATTTTCCAGGCAAGAGTACTGGAGTGCGGTGCCATTGCCTTCTCCGGCAATGCAGGAGACCCATGTTCAATTCATGGGTTGGGAAGATCCCCTGGAGAAGGAAATGGCAACCCACTCCAGTACCCTTGCCTGGAAAATTCCATGGACTGAGGAGTCTGATAGGCTACAGTCTATGGGGTCACAAAGAGTCGGACACGAGTGAGTGACTTCACTTTCTTTCTTTCTTATCTTTACTTAGATAATTAAAAAATAAGCCTAAATATCTAGTTTACAATTCAGCATAAGTTAGAAACTGAAATTTTTGAGTAGGTAGGTTTCACAGAGCATTAAGAAATGAGAGCAAATAGCCTAAGAGAAAGAGGCAAAAAAACCTTAAAAGCAAACAGAACCACACCAATTGGTGCAGTTTTTATTTCTGGCATTGCTTTATGGCATTTGCCATGTCTCTATGTGCTGAGGTAGAATGCTACGTTGGCCCACATATGCCTGGTTTTCCATACAAAACTTAACAGTACACCCAGCTTCACTAATGGGTTAAGCACATGGTTCCTCATTTAAAGGAGCAGCATAGAACTACTGCATTCAAGGTACTTTCCAGGGAAGGTAACCTTGAACTTAACACTGCTTAATACATAGTAGTGCCACCTTTTGCGCAGCTTTGATTTCCATGGTTTCAGTTACTTTTGGTCAAAAACAGTCTGAAAATATTAAATGGAAAATTCCAGGAATAAACCATTCATACATTTTTGAAACTGCTAGCTGTGCTGAGTAGTATGATGAAATCTCGTGCAGTCTGCTCCATTCCACCATTCCTGGGACGTGAATCATCTCTTTGTCTAGTGTATCCAGCCTGTAAGTCACTGAGTAGTTGGTCCCTTAGTAGCCATCTGAGTTATCAGATCAACTGGTGGGCTATCACAATGCTTGTGTTCAGGTAGCCCTTATTTCACATAATAGCCCCAAAGCATAATAGTAGTAATGCTGGCATTTTGGATATGTCAAAGAGAAGCCATGAAGTGCTTCCTTTAAAGCAAAAAGGTGAAAGTTCTTTAATTAATAAGGAAAGAAAAAAACTATGCTGTGGTTGCTAAGATATATGATAAGAAGGAATCTTCAATCCATGAAATCATGAAGAATGAAAGAGAAATGTGTGCTAGTTTTGCTGTAGCACCTCAAACTGTAAAAGTTATGGCCACAGTGCAGGATAAGAGCCTAGTTAAGATGGAAAAAGCATTCAATCTGTATAGTAAGATATTTTCAGAGAGAGACCATGTTCATACAACTTGTATTGCAGTAAATGGCTATAACTATTCTATTATTGTTATTAATCTCTTACTATGCCTAATTTATACATAAAACTTCATCATATGTATGTATGTATGTACAGGAAAAAACACTGTGTATATTTGGGTGCAGTATGTTGGCAGTTTCAGGCATCCATGAGAGATTGCTGTATATCAAAAATCTGGGTTAAAGAACTTGTAAAGTTCCATAATGATTCCTAATCCAACCATTCCTCTAAAATTTATTTTCTGAGTTAAATGAGTCCTCTAGATGTAGATGTTGAGCTGTAGTGTGTTGGTTCAGCTACAAAGTTTTTTTTCTGAACTGCATGTACAGTAAGGATGATTATAAGAAATAGTTCTAGGAAACTAGCTTTTCTTAATCTTTCTAATGAGTGTATTGCTTAAGAGGTTCTTTAGTACAATATCAGTACCCTTTCATTCATTCAAGATATATTCATTGATTATCTGTAATTTTTCAGACACTGTGCTAGGTTTTGGAGATAAAATATGATGAATAACACAGCACCACTGCTATTAAGAAACTTTCAAAACCATGGTGGAGAAAGATGATTAAACAAGTAATTATAATATAATGTTGTAAGTGCAATGATACTGATATGTCTCAAATGACAGTACTACAGAGGAGGAGCACCTAACAATGCCATTGTAGGAATGCATGAGGAATTTCTAATTGTTCTGAGTAAGTCAGTGAGAAGAGGTATGACATGCCAGGTAGAATTAGAGAGCAAATGGGAAGGCATGGAAACACCATAAAGTTTTTCTCAGTACCAGAATAGCTCTGATTCTTCTGCACATCTGAACATGAGAACGTGCAGCATATATGACATCTCCCTATTCTTGTAGGTTGCTAGTCACTTGTGCCTTCCTGTAACAAATGAACAGCACTTCCTAATACACACTTTGTACTATTATCATCCCCAGCCTCATATTATTGGTTTTACTTAATTCATCTGTGTCCTGATTTCCTTGCTTCTTAACATTATTTTAAAGTCATTAAAATGCATTTTGTAAGGAATATTAAACCCTTTAGCATAGAGTACAGATAAATAAAAAACTCTAATGAGGGTCATGATAATAGTAACATCTTTTAAAACAAAGGTAAATAACCACAAACACTTGATCATCAGTGTGTAACTGATATTCATGATGTTTACCCCTAAATCATCAAGAAAAGTTTAAACCTTTTATGTTCTATATAATAAAGTTCATTTGTTTTAAATACCCAGATCATTTAAAAATGGTTAATTTAACATATTAGCGTGAATAAACTTATAAACCTTTAGATCGAAAACATGCCTAACTGGAATTGCTTTTCCCTGAGGTCCATAATAAGCAGAAGCTTTCATGTGCTTGATTTAGAAATACTTTTAATATAATATAAAAATCTACTTACGGACTCTAGTTAAGTGTAGTAGAGTCCATAGGTAAATTTTTAGCTACATTATATTAAAAATATTTCTAAATCAAACACATGAAAGCTTCTGCTAGTGGGCTTCTCCCTAGTGGCTCAGTTGGTAAAGAATCTGCCTGGAATGCAGGAGACTGGGTTTTGATCCCTGGGTCGGGAAGATCCCCTGGGAAAGGAAATGGCAACCTACTCCAGTACTCTTGCCTGAAGAGTTCCAAGGACAGAGGAGCCTGGCAGACTACAGTCCATGGGATCGCAAAGAGTCAGACATGACTGTGCAACTAACTTTCACACTTAATTAAGAAGAAACATACCACCTTTCTGTACTTGAATGAGTTTGGGCTGACTATAGATCCACATGTAGAATATAAATAGGAGTCCAGGGAAAACCCATGTTATTGCTTTGTAAGTCTCATTCAAGCTTGGATAAACACTTATTAAACAAACTATGAATATGCTTTTGCTGAAGAAAATCAATAAGAAATGATGCTTTGCACCTAATATAACACTGGAATTATTTCTACAGGCTCAATTTAGTGAGTAACTTGTCAGTATCTATTTGTATTTTGTCACTGGCAATTTATAACTTTTTAAGTCATTCAATTTACACTTTCATGTTTGTTATTTTACATTGCCTTTTTATATTTTGAACTTATCATTTCTAATAAATTATTTTACGGAAATCAGAACTTGGGTAAAATATCACTATTCATCCAACCAAGCTTATGAATGATATTTAAAAAACAGGGATTTGCCTAAGCTTCTTACAGTAACTGAACTACTGTTTGTTGTTACAGGATGTCATTCATTCAACAAATTTTAATGAGCATTTACTGTGTTGGCACCATTCCAGGTGCTATCTAGTAACAAACAGTGAGGAAGAGCATACTCAGAGCTTCCCCTTCTGATGGAATATTATTGGAAATTATAAGTTAGTAAATGAAGAAGCCAGCACCAAAATTCAAGCTTACTGACTCATGGGCTACATTCTAAGCCTTTGAGATACTCAACTTCCCATGTTGAAAATGAAGTTGATACAGAGGAAAGCATGTTGAGAGATAGCAAGAGACAATACCCTGATGACATACTTTTAGTACCTGGATCCAGCCAAGCCTAAGTCCATATGTGCCCTGTACTTCCTAGCACTCCAAGCCAATAAATTCTCTTTTTAGCTTAAAATAGTTTGTTTACTGTTAGTTGCCACTAACTGAAACCTAGCTAATAGATAATCTGTTGGATAATTCTGTGATTAGTCTCTAGAAGTATGAATAAATTAAGGAAAGTATTATTTGATTATAGTATTAGTTGATAAAAGCAAAGCACCTGTCATAATCTTGCTAGAATTTTCAGAATTACATTAAAAATATTACAAATATAATGCTATCTCCCTTTCAATTAGATGACTTGAGCAAGTCATTTAATCTCCCAGTGTTTCAGTTTCCTCATATGTATAATGAGAAAAGTACTAGCATATAGGGCTGATTTGAAGATAAGATTAAATAAAATAATACATATTTTATATAAAACATAAAATTGTACCTGACAAATTAAAAGTACTCAAATAGAATACAAATATTTTTATTAGTATTAGTCTTCTCAAAGGGGTTTCTGGCACCCACACAATTAAAGAAACACTACCCTATATTTTCATGACTTTTATTTTAGAAATTATGTGAGGTAACCAATATTGATTCAAAGTATTTAAAATTCTTTTTAAAATGCTAAATGGGTCTATGTGAGGTGGTGTTGGGAGATGACATTGAGGACATTGAGAAGATGGAAGAATAATCTGAGATCTGCAAATCTGCATACCAATCTGCATACCAATTTTTGTAGAACTTCTACCAAAATGCATCTGCTTCTGCAGAGCAAAAAGGAATGACATGGAGGGATAATATAGAATCTCAGTCAAGATCAGGAGGAAAAGAATAAAAGAGGAGATTCCAATCGCAGAAAACAAAAAAAAGGAGAAGAAAATACTATGACCCTGTGATTTAATAGGTGAAATATCTCAACCATTACTTAGATTGGCTACTCTATGTAACATATGAAGCACCTTCAAACTGATAAATTTGTGGTAAATATTCATGGTGCTATTATTTGAACTATTATCGGTAGCATTTGGGAAGCAATAAGTAGTACCCAGAAGGCAGTAACCATGTGGAACACTTTTTTGCTTCAAAGACAAAAGGACCTATCATTCTTTATTTTTTAATGAGAGATGTGGTAGTTTGGCATAATAGACTAGTTTGGGTTCAATCAGCAACACTTTTAAAAATTCATCATTTAGGGAAAAAAAACGAGAAAACAATCCATTTGATGAAAATAGCATACTTCCATTGAAGTACACAGTAATACCACCATTCTCTTGGTGATTTCCCTCTTCTATTTCTCATTACCTTCATCCCATTAAATTTTTTGAAAATATAAATCCTATAAAGCTGACTGGTTTGATTAACCTAATAAAGAAAAAAAGTCAGCCACTTATCAACCTTCACCTGACATTGACATAAAAGTCTTTACATGGCACAGTTCCTGGGCTTTGTCATTTGAAATGGGGCAAGGGATAGCTTAGAATGAATAGGGTTGCAGTGCAACAGATTAATTAAGCAGCTCGCAGGAATGATATTGAGAGGTAACTGATTAATTGAACATTGAAGCCATCTAATCAAATAGCAGACACAATAAATATGTTTCTTCAGAGATAAATTATGCCCTGATTAGCATATTCATTTATAGAGTTGAATTAACTCTTTATCTGCTTTTAAAACTTTGCTTAGCTGTAAATAATTACCTCTTTCATGTCGTTCTAAAAATGCCTGGTGAACATGCCTGTATCCTTCAAGATGTGAGCAGTTTATTAATTAATTATGCAAGCTTTCTGTTCACAAAAGAGGTAAAAAGTCCACTGAGTCATTATTATTATTCCACACAACCACAGGCAGACAAAGTATACAATATAATTGAAGATGAATCAGTAAGAAACCAGAACCCAGGGTTTAATAAGAAAGGGAGAATAGATAGTTGTGAAAATATTAAAATCAAAGATCTACCAGGTCATTTATAAATGAAAATATGCCTTTTGAGGTGTGAAAGCATGATAATTATTTTTTTTCCTATGAGCCTATGGAAAAGATGGTCACTTTGCATCTATGAAGTTTTAGTAAAATAAAGGGTTGAACTTAAATCAGGGCAACTGAGGGAAGATGAATTCACAGAGTGTAAAGCAGTTCATTTGTACTTAACTGTCTTCCCCTTTGCTAACACTGAAGCCCTGCCCCCTATTTTTGACACCTGGGCAGAATCCAGTTGTCACAGCTGTGTAGCTCAATGAATAGCAAGAGCCTGCTCCCTGTGCTTGTGGATGCTCACCATCAAAGAGGGTCTGTCACTCCCTAGTCCAAGGGCGAGTTCCCTGCCAGCCTGAAGGAACTGAGCTTCATGGGGGAAGGGCAGAAAGTCCCAGAGATAAGAAATGTAGCCTTGTCAGCATCTGAGCCCTGGCAGCATCTAGTCCTAATGCAGTGTCCTGATTGAATTCCTGTGTCAATGATTTTCTTATAGAAATTCAAGCTCCACCCAAGGAAGAGCTCTCCAGGAAAGAGGTCCTGTGAATGCCTCTGCTGCCACAGATGTCATGTGGAAAATTGGATGGAACCATGGTTACTCATCTCTCTGAGTTGGAATTGGCTAAAAGGGCAGTATCACGTGTAGAAGCAAGATGTTACAGAGCTGTTGGCTGAAAAGGGATTCAGAAGATTACTGGAATTATTTATTCTAATGGAAACTGAAGAACTATAAGTGAGATTTTTTCTTTCAGCTTAGAAGAATTTCAACATATCAGGAGTGAATAATCTTATACTGCCTAATATTTTAGGCATATATTTGCATTTTGTATATACATGTACAGATGAAGATTGCTTAAAATTGATCAGAAAGAGTAGGTCTCTCTCCGTGTATCTCACTTCCTCTCTGTTTTTTACTGTTTATTTGCAACATTTCTACAGTTTATAAAATCCTAAAGTTGAAAGTTTTGTAAGCAGAAAGAAATAATATGTAAAATGTATTTCATATACATGATAATTATTTTACATTGATAAGAACAAGAAATTCTCTAAATTGGAACGGAAATGCTTTCAGGATGTTACTGAAATACTTATAGTTTAACTTCAGATGACTTTTAAATAACTAACCTGTAAAAGAAAATAGTGTATCCTTTACCATTAGAACTTCACAATCACAACTGCTTTTATTTTGTCATGGTGGCATCTACATATCGAGGGGTCATGTCAAACACATCCAATTGCAATAATCTATAAATCTATATGAAAACTATAATCAGGGCAATCAAACATCTTTTTTCTCATATTTTTGATCTACGCCTTAGAGTATTATAAAGATAAAGTGAAGTACATCTTTTCAACCTCTTCCTGTGTTTATTGGTAACAGTGTTGTGAAGGAAGACAACTGCCAAACACCAGCATTATTTAATAACAAAAGCTGAACACATGTCAAAAACAAGCTATAGTTTTGAGGATTATATTTTTCAAAATTATAAACATAAACTTGTCTTCCTTTTAATAAAACAGGTGGTGATTTACCTTTAAAATTATATTCAATCTCATTAAATTCTGAAATTTACTGCTGCACTGAAATTACAACCCTTTTACATCTTTCTCTCTTAGCTAATCCTTCCAATTTTTAAAGATGACAATTACTTGTTCATGTATTACTTAACCAACATTTATTGTATTTGAATATGTGGCAGCTCTGTAATGGAGTGAATTAATTTACGTATGTCTTCAGTGTTAATTTCTCCAATTATTTTTGTTGTTGTTGCTCTTTTAGTTCAGTCACTCAGTCGTGTCCGGCTCTTTGCAACCCCATGAATCGCAGCATGCCAGGACTCCCTGTCCATCACCAACTCCCAGAGTTTACCCAAACTCATGTCCATCGAGTCGGTGGTGCCATCCAGCCATCGCATCCTCTGTCATCCCCTTCTCCTCCTGCCCCCAATCCTACCCAGCATTAGGGTCTTTTCCAGTGAGTCAACTCTTCGCATGAGGTGGCCAAAGTATTGGAGTTTCATCTTCAACATCAGTCCTTCCAATGAACACCGAGGGCTGATCTCCTTTAGGATGGACTGGCTGGATCTCCTTGCAGTCCAAGGGACTCTCAAGAGTCTTCTCCAACACCACAGTTCAAAAGCATCAATCCTTCGGCACTCAGCTTTCTTCACCGTCCAACTCTCACATCCATACATGACCACTGAAAAACCCACAGCCTTGACTAGATGGACCTTTGTTGGCAAAGTAATGTCTCTGCTTTTAAATATGCTATCTAGGTTGGCCATAACCTTCCTTCCAAGGAGTAAGCGTCTTTTAATTTCATGGCTGCAATCGCCATCAGCAATGATTTTGGAGCCCCCAAAAATAAAATCCGACACTGTTTCCACTGTTTCCCCATCTATTTCCCATGAAGTGATGGGACCAGATGCCATGATCTTAGTTTTCTGAATGTTGAGCTTTAAGCCAACTTTTTCACTCTCCTCTTTCACTTTCATCAAGAAGCTCTTTAGTTCTACTTTACTTTCTGCCATAAGGGTGGTGTCATCTGCATATCTGAGGTTATTGATATTTCTCCCGGCAATCTTGATTCCAGCTTGTGCTCCTTTCAGCCCAGCATTTCTCATGATGTACTCTGCATATAAGTTAAATAAGCACAGTGACAATATACAGCCTTGACGTACTCCTTTTCCTATTTGGAACCAGTCTGTTGTTCCATGTCCAGTTCTAACTGTTGCTTCCTGACCTGCATACAGATTTCTCAGGAGGCAGGTCAGGTGGTCTGGTATGCCCATCTCTTTCAGAATTTCCCAGTTTTTTGTGATCCACACAGTCAAAGGCTTTGGCATAGTCAATAAAGCAGTAGATATTTTTCTGGAACTCTCTTGCTTTTTTGATGATCCAGCATATGTTGGCAATTTGATGTCTGGTTCCAATGCCTTTTCTAAATCCAGCTTGAACATCTGGGATTTCACGATTCATATACATATAAACTTCTTTCTAGGGTTGTTGTTGCTGTTCAGTAGCTAGGTTATGTCTAACTCTTTGTGACCCCATGAACTGCAGCATGCCAGGCTTCCGTCTTTCATTATCTCCCTGAGTTTGCTCAAACTCATGTCCATTGAATCAGTGATGCCATCCATTTTTCTAACGTAGCTTTCAATATTTTCAAAATGAAAGATCATTGTTCATATTTGTTAAGATCTGCATAGGTGATTACTTACCTGACCACTTATCTTTTAAAAAGAGCAGAAAGAAAGATAAAAAGCATGAATACTTTTTAAAAGTATATACAACAAAAATAATATTACTAAGCATTTTGGTTCTAATTATAAAGATGACTACCTTGCACATTGGAGGGACAGATTTAAATAATCATGGCATTTTGAATTATTTTTTCATCTTTAGAACAAATTTTAAAATGGGTTTTGTGGCTTTTTGAATTTATTTTATTTGATCAATATTTTTGTTTACTTAAAGAAAAATCCCAAATAATCTAATATAACTGATTAAGGGAAGAAATAAAAAATCTAAACACACCAATCACTAGCAATGAAATTGACTCAATAATCAAAAAACCTACCAAATGAAAGTTCAGAACAACATGACTCTACACCAAACTTTTATAGAAGAGATAATATCTATCCTTCTCAAACTATCTCCAAAAAATTTAAAAGGTAGGAATGCTTCCAAACTCGTTCTATGAGAGTACCATTACCCTGATACCATAACCAGATAAAGACACTACAAAAAACAATTATCAGAGTCCAATATGCCTGATGAACATACATGTAAAAACCCTCAACAAAATATTAGCCAGCCAAATTCAACAATGCATTAAATAGATTATATACCATTATCAAATGAGATTTATTCCAGGGATGGTTCAGTATGTGTAAATCAATCATGTGATACACCACATTAACAAAGTGAAGGAATAAGAATCCTGTGGTCATCTCAATAAGTGGAAACAAAGCGTTTGAGAAAATTCAATACCCATTTATGATATCACTGTCAACAAAGTGGGTGGAAAAGGGACATACATCAACGTGATACAAACCATGTATGATGAACCCTCTGAAATCAGGATCATGACAAGATAGTATTGGAAATCCTAGACAAAACAATAAGACAAAAAAAGAGAAAAAAAAAAAGGGAGAGATAAAAGGGATCCAAACTGAAAAGAAAACAAAACAGTCACTATTTGAAGATGACATTATGCTATATATATAAAATTTAGGTATTTTATTCTTTATGATGCAATTGTTTTCTTAACTTGTCTGTCTGATAGTTCTTTATCAGTGTAGAGAAATGCAACAGATACCTGTCTATTGATTTTTTTATCCTGCAAATTTACTGAATTCATTTATCAGTTCTAATATGTTTTTGGTGAAATCTTTAGGGTTTTCTATACATTGTATAATGAAGAAAATCCAAAAAATAGGGGGTATATGTGTATGTGTATATATATATAGCTGATTCACTTTTCTATACAGTAGAAATCAACACAACCTTGTAAAGCAACTGTACTTTAATAAAAATTAATTTAAACAAGAATAAAATACCTAGGAATAAATTTACCTAAGGAAATGAAAGACCTGTACTCTGAAAAACATAAGACATTGAGGAAAAAATGTTAAGATGATGCAAATAAATGGAAAGATATATCATGCTGATAGATCAGAAGAATTAATGTCATTAAAATGTCCGTAACTACCTAATCTGCAGATTCAGTGTAGTCCCTATCAAAACATACATGACATTTTTTCACAGAACTAGAACAAGTAATCATAAAATTGTATGAAACTCCAATATCCCTAATACCCAAAGCAATCTTAAGAAAGAAAAATTGTAACTGGATGCATTATGCACTCTGATTTCAAAGCATACAAAGCTACAGCAACCATAATTGTATAGTACTGGAACAAAAACAGGGACATAGATCAAGGTAACAGAATGGCGATCCCAGAAATAAACTCACACTTATTTTGTCAATTAATTTGTGACAAAAGAGCAAAGACTATACAACCAGGAAAAGAGAGTCTCGTAAATAAATGATATTGGGAAAACTGGACAGCAACATGCAAAAGAATGAAACTGGACCACTTTCTCACACCATATGTAAAAATAAACTCAAAATGGATTAAAGACTTCAAGGTAAGATATGAAACCATAAAACTCCTCCAAAAAGACATAGACATAGACTCTTTGACACTGTCATTAACCAGCATTTTTTTGAATTTCCCTCTTCAGGCAATGGAGAAGGCAATGGCACCCCACTCCAGTACTCTTGCCTGGAAAATCCCATGGATGGAGGAGCCTGGTAGGCTACTGTCCATGGAGTTGCTAAGAGTCGGACACGACTGAGCGACTTCACTTTCACTTTTCCCTTTCATGCACTGGAGAAGGAAATGGCAACCCACTCCAGTATCCTTGCCTGGAGAATCCCAGGGACAGCGGAGCCTGATGGGCTGCCGTCTATGGGGTCGCACAGAGTTGGACACGACTGAAGCGACTTAGCAGCAGCAGCAGCTTCAGGCAAGGGCAACAAAAGGAAAAATAAACAAATGGGACCACACAAAATTAAAAAGCTTTTGCACAGCAAAAGAAACCATCAACAAAATGAAAAGGAAATCTACTGAATGGGAGAAGATATTTCAAATCATATATTTGATAAAGAGTTAACATCCAAAATATATAAGAACTCACACAATTCAATATCAGAAAAAAACAAAACAAAACAAAACAAACAATCCAAGTAAAAAATGGACAGAGGACCTGAATAAACATTTTTCTCAGGAAGACATACCAATGGCCAACAGACACATGAAAAGATTCTCAACATCACTAATTACCAGGGAAATGCAAATCAATACCACAATGAGATATCACCTCACACCTGTCAGAATGGCTATTACCAAAAAAAAAATCAAGTTTTGGCTAGGATATGTGTAGTTATTGAGTACTGTTGTAGCTACTATGGAAAATAGGATGGAGGTTTAAATTAAAAATTAAAACTTCCCTGTGATCCAGCAATTCCACTTCTGGATATTTTCCCAAAGAAAACAAAAACACTAATTCAAAAAGGCATCTTCCCCACTTGTTACACTGCTATATACAATAGCCAAGAGATGAAAACAAAACTGAATATTACTCAGCCATAAGAAAGAATGAAATTTTACCATTTGCAATAACATGGAGGGACCTAGAGAATATTATGCTGAGTGATATATGTCAGACAGAAAAAGACAAATACTGTATAAGTTCACTTATATGTGGAATCTAACAAAACAAAAAAATGAACAAAATGAAACAAAACATAAACAAATTCAGATACAGAGAACAAACTAGTGAATGCTAGAGAGGAAGGAGGTGAGAAGTTGGGTGAAATAGGTAATAGGGATTGAGGAACAAACTTCCAGTTATAAAATGAGTAATTCACAAGGATGTAAATGTATAGCAGGGGGCCGCAACTCCTGGGCCGTGGACTGCTACCATGCATGGCTGATTAGGAATTGGGCCACACAGCAGGAGGTGAAAGGCAGGAGAGCGAGAGAAATTTCATCTGTATTTGCGGCCACTCCCCATCGCTTGTAATACCATCTGAGCTCTGCTTCCTGTCAGATCAGTGGCAGCATTAGATTCTCATAGGAGTGTGAACCATATTGTAAACTGCATATGCAAGGGATCTAGGTTGTGTGCTCCTTATAAGAATTATCTGAAACCATTCCCACTCCTGGTCTGTGGAAAAATGTCTTGCATGAAAACAGTCCTTGGGGTCCAAAGTATTGGGACCACTGATGTACAGTATTGGGAATATAGTCAATAGTACTGCAGTGCCTTTGTATGGTAACAGATGGTTACTAGACTTGTAGTGATCAATGAATAACATATATGAATGTTGAATCACTATGTCCTAAACCTGAAATAACATAATGTTATATGTCAACTATATTTCAATTGAAAATATATATTTTGTCTATTTATAGAAAATAAATTGCAATACCCCTGTAAAAGCAAATACAACTACCTTTATTTTGAATGATTATAAAAAGCAGTATTTCTTGCCATGTTATGAACAAATCATGCTATTCTTATGTCTTTTTTTTTTAATTTATTTTTAATTGAAGGATAATTGCTTTACAATAGTGCATTGGTTTCTGCCACACATCAACATGAGTCAGTGATGGGTATACATATGTTCCCTTCCTCTTGAACCTACCTCTCGCCTCCCACCCCTTCCCACCCCTCTAGGTTGTTACAGAACCCTGGTATGAGTTCCCTGACTCACAGCAAATTCCCATTGGCTATCTAGCTTACAAATCGTAGTGTATATGTTTCCATGGTACCCTCTCCATTCATTTTTTTAAAGGCCCTTTAAGAAACTAGAAGTGGTTTCATTTTATTCAAAAGGAATAAAATCAGTTCAGCAATAGACTATACTATACAATTATCTCAGATTCTTTTTATCATATCAGGAACTTTATTAAAAATTTAGTCTATGTTTTTGGCATCATGACAACAGTCCTCTGAAACTCGGTATAGATTGAATGAAAGTAGGCATTAAAGAAACATTTGATTTATCTTTTAATACTGTGAAAGTAAGAGTTCTGAATTTGATTCAAGGTATGAAAGCTATAACTGGCCTGATTTAAAATTACTCATGTCAGCAAGTTTATATGCAACTTCTCTAAATCTATTTTAATAACAAAACTTCTCTCAGCCTATTTTTATAACAAAGATATTTCATTTTACATTTGTCCAGTGTTGAAGACACAAGCATACATATATATATATTTATTATAATTTCAAGATAAATCATATTTTCTAGTTTAAAAAGCCTATTATTTTACACAAACCTTGGTTATGCTTTTAATTACTGAATTATTGAATTTGATTATATACCTTTTACTATTATTCAATGTCTTTTGCTGTGATTTAATTCATTGGTTCTAAACATTTTTTCTTCTTTTAGGAAGCTCATTTGCACAATATCCTTTACTCAGAAACATTGTACATGGGCAGTATGATTTTCAACACAATAGAAATGAGGGAAAGAGGGAGGAGGCATTTCAAATTTAGAGAAAGTTGGAGAGGGAGGATGCAATTTGTAAAAGGTACCTTTAAGGACCATGATTTAAACCCTATGAAAATATGCTTGTCCTCATACAAAAATTAACAACTAAATAAATAATATTTCAATTTATTTTTCCAAATAATACATATTATTTTAATAGTATATCTTAGGATGCACTGAAAAGCAAAATAAGAAAAAAATCCTTAGGATAAAACAACTCTTTTTATGAAAAAGTATTCTATTGATACTTCTTTTAATAATGTTTTGATATATTGTATGCTTCTTCCAACCTGAAAACTGAATTTACTCATTTAAAAAAAAGTAATTCTTTCTTTAAAAAAGTCTTTTTTTCCCTTAAAATATTTGACTTTTTCTTATTTATCCTAAGGCATAAAGTGAAAAGACATCTTCATTATTACCTTGCAGTGGAAATGTTTCAGTTTAAAATAAATTTGTAAAATTACTTGGCTCACATCCTTCAACGTTTTAATACACTTTGAAAACAATAAATGTCATTAAGCTCATGATGTCTCTGAGAGTTAGGATGGCCCTAAGTGTACCCTGGTACCTCAAACCTGGGAGACAAAAAGAGGTGCAAAGGTCAAAGATAGATTGGCTCTGGTCATATTCTAATTCTAATTAATAATATAAAATCTCAGTCAGCCTCAAAACCAGCATTGACCCATTTATAAGCTTTCAATCGTCTACTCTTCCCAGTACTTTCACTATATATGTGTGTGTGTGTGTGTAAATCCCCTTGGTTATTTTAAAAAGCAGAGAACAAAAAGTCTTCACCTGTAGTAAATGATAAAAATTGAGGCTTGACTATAAAGTATTAAAGTTTGAAAACAGGTTCTAAATGCCATTCAAAAAGAACAGCAATAACCTACATGTAATGGCAGTGGCCTTGGAATAAATGCATTGCCACTTAGGGTGACTCCTTACAAGTATGTAGCATTCATTTAGATATTTAAGTAGAGTTGGATTTCTTTAAATATCAATCTTGTTAACATTACCTTACAGTCATACTTCAAAACTTAGAAGAAATGTTAAACCCTTCTTTTATGAAACATTAATATAATGAGGATTTGGAGCCTGTTACAGGCGAAAAAAGTTTTGCAGAAGTTGTGGATAATATATAGAAAAACACATTTGAAGGTGAGTTGTGCAGGGGCTGGAATACTATTTCATTTATTGATCACAGGATTTATAAGAGGCAACATGGGAAGGATGCATAGTCAAGGTCAGCTGCATCTTTACATATAAGTTCACATATTAACTGATGAGCTATGGCTCTATATGTTTCCTTCTGAAAATCTGTGAAGGATTTTTCTTTCACTTGATTAAAAGCAAAGGAAAGTTGACAGGGGAACTAATGAGCTATGCATAATGAATAAGGTGGCAATGTTCTCTTCTAGTCAATCTTCCCTTTTATAAAAATAGGAGCAGAAACCTGATTCAACGCATTGCCCTAGAGGCTGATGTGTGAACTTCGGCCACTGTAGCAACTACACTGTTAAGAACCTTTAGCAAACACAGTTAAAAAGTATATGCAAACACAAAAACAAAATCAATTATCTGATTCTGGGCTAAAAAATGGTGAGCCCACAAGAAAAGTCAGATCTAATATTTAGAACTTGTATTTCCTTTTATTCTTGTTTGGTCATAAAGTACATTGTTCCTTTGGCAAATGGCCAAATGATATTTGGGCTTCTATTCAAAATCCAGTGATCATGCTTGATGTACAGAACCAAATTGTAAATTCAGATCTTATTATTTATTCAGGTCCTATTAGCTCAGGCTTTAGCTGGAGAAGGAAATGGTAAACCAACTCAGTATTCAGTCAGTTCAGTCGCTCAGTCGTGTCCTACTCTTTGAGACTCCATGGACTGCAGCATGCCAGGCTTCCCTGTCCATCATCAACTCCCGGAGCTTGCTCAAACTCATGTCCAATGAGTAGGTTATGCCATCCAACCATCTCATCCTCTGTCGTCCCCCTTCCTCCTGCCTTCAATCTTTCCCAGCATCAGGATCATTTCCAATGAGTCAGTTCTTCGTGTCAGGTGGCCAAAGTATTGGAGCTTCAGCTTCAGCATCAGTCCTTCTAATGATATTTAGGACTGATTTCCTTTAGGATAGACTGGTTGTATCTCCTTGCAGTCCAAAGGACTCTCAAGAGTCTTCTCTGACACCACAGTTCAACAGCATCAGTTCTTCAGTGCTCAGCTTTCTTTATGGCCCAACTCTCACATCCATACATGACTACTGGAAAATCCCCAGTATTATTGCTTGGAAAATTCCATGGACAGAGGAGCCTGGTGGGCTATAGTCCATGGGGATGCAAAGAGTTGGGTGTGACTTAAAAGACAGCATGCACAGGCCTCAGCAGCTTAGAACAAATGCTCTTGAAAGGGTTTTCTAACTCATACAAAGACCCTAGGTGAATTTTTTTTTAAAAGAGGAAGTTTCTTTTCTCTGTTTTCACATCCTCATTCTGTTCCCCCAAGAAGATTCACCAAGACCCAAATGGCCCGGACTTCCAAAGAAACTCACAGCTTTCCTCTACTGCCTGAAAAGAAATGTTCTGGGGCAGCAGATCTGAGATAGTAGTAACAGAAAAGCAATTTGTTTGGTTATCTGATGGAGGTAATTTATGTAGAAGTGTGCAATGACTTAAATTTCCTGCCTGACTTGCTTTTAAAACAGGGATTATTAACATAAATGAATCTTGATTACTGACAGGAGGTGGTAGGCTCAGTGCTCTTTGCTAAAGTCTTCCCTAGGGCATGTTGGAGGTAAGAGGTCAGTAACCTAGCAACCCTTTAAAGACTGCACCTACTTTTTAGTTGAAAGTCTTTTATTTGATGGCCTCTGAGTGAAGTGCTGAACACAGGGTCATAAAAGAGACACTCCAGTCCCTGACCTTGAGAAGTTGTAACTTGAGGAGGTTGTCTCCTCACCGTCTCCCCTCCTCTAGCAACACAAAAAAATTAAGCAAAACAGAGCAAAATAAAACAGGTCTGAAAAGACTCTGTGCTACTCCAGGATGGGCAGCAGGATAATCAATAAATATTTTGCTTTTTAGCTTTAGAGTTGTTCAACAATTTTTTTTTTTTCTTATCAAAAGTGCTGCCTCTTAGGAGTTTCTCTTTCCTGCTTCATTTTCCTTTGACTTTCCTGCCCCATGGTTCCCTTCAATTCACTCGCTCAGTTGTGTCTGACTCTTTGTGGCCCCATGGACTGCAGCATGCCAGGCTTCTCTGTCCATCACTAACTCCCGGAGCTTGTTCAAACTCATGTCCACTGAGTCTGTGATGCCTACTCAAGGTTCCCTTACTTGATTTAGGTGTTATTTCTTGTGCTGACCACAGCTAAACTACTCCTAGGTGTTTTCTCTCATTCTGAATTTATCTTATCCTGTTAAGAGTTTTATCCTTTTCACTTTAATCTGTATTGATAAGTATTGTTCTTTGCAAATATTAAATAATCTTTACATATGGTTGAATGAATGATATAGAACTGATATTTTTCCCATAGGAAAGAAGTAATACTGTGTATCTGAATCATCTTTAGAAAGAAAAGTTGACCTGAAGTAAGACCATAACTTCATATGCTTTTAGATGCAAGATAGTAAGTCAAATGCTGCAATCTATGAAAAAATTTTCTTAATTTGTATTAAGATGGAAGAAGAAAAGAATTTAAAATAACCATTAATGAAAAAAATTATTCAAGTTTTACTGAACCTTTGACTCAACAAATTGATGAAAATTGATTTTGAAGCATTAACAGTTGATTGTCTTTACAAAAGCACCTTAATGGAAAAGTACATCTTCTAAATTTTGTCATTCTTATCGGTTTTTATAAAAAAAATATTTAAAATGAAACTAAAGGACAGCACTTCAATTAACCATGACAGTATTCATTTTAAAAATCTCTCCTGTTATGGTTAAATATTGCTAGATGATTTTTAATTGTTTACTGTGCCAATAAACAATTATTATAAATGACTTATAAATATTTTATTTTTAGTCATAAATCATAAGGTAAAAGAAAATCACAGCTTGTCTCACTTGGTATTTTGAACTTAAAGCTAAATGGAAAGGAACTACCATCTTTATAATTAATGGTGCTATAGATTGAGGGCTTTTATTCAAAATATTGATTTAGTTGATTTATGCCCTGAACTAAATAAGGAAATGAGAGAAAAGAAATAGCATGGACATTCAGAAATTACTGAATATAATGTACAGTTCTGAAAACAAAATTGCAAAGATGCAGCGATAAAATAATTTTCTTTTTTAGAATACAGGATAGTGTCACATAAAATTTTATTTTTAAATTTTACAAAAAGTCCAGAATGTTAATGTTAAAACATAAAATGTAATTCATTTTTTATTCATTTATTTCTTTCCATCATTTAAAAAAAGAAATAGAAAAAATGATATTACCTATATAGCTTAATCTAGTTTTTCTGTTGTTTATATTTCATTCATTAGCATTTCATGCTGGAAATCTTACATTTCTTATTTACTTTTTGTGAAAGTCGCTCTGTCGTGTCTGACTCTTTGTGACCCCACAGACTGTAGCCTGCCAGGTTCCTCTGTCCATGGAATTCTCCAGGCCAAAATACTGGATTGTGTAGCCATTCCCTTTTCCAGGGGATCTTCCCAACCCATGGATCAAACCCAGGTCTCCTGCATTGCAGGCAGATTCTTTACCAGCTGAGCTACCAGGAATCTTTGATTTACTTTTTAGGCAGTAATTATTGATATGCATTTTTCTTATGATATTTCAGAGCAAGGAAAAGTAAAGAATACTTATGAAAAGAGAGTGGATATGTTCAACAAATCCTGCTAGTAACTTTCACATGCCTAATTTTATTTAAAGACAAATTCAAAATCAAAAGAAATATTACTGGCATACACAAAAATGGTACCTATAATTTAATGTAAAATAAACTGTTATAATAGTAGAATCACTTCACTTCACTTATTTCCCATCACTTCATAGGAAATAGATGGGGAAACAGTGGAAACAGTGTCAGACCTTATTTTGGGGGGCTCCAAAATCACTGCTGATGGCGATTGCAGCCATGAAATTAAAAGACGCTTATTCCTTGGAAGGAAGGTTATGGCCAACCTAGATAGCATATTTAAAAGCAGAGACACTACTTTGCCAATGAAAGTCCGTCTAGTCAAGGCTATGGTTTTTCCAGTGGTCATGTATGGATATGAGAGCTGGACGGTGAAGAAGGCTGAGTGCCGAAGAATTGATGCTTTTGAACTGTGGTGTTGGAGAAGACTCTTGAGAGTCCCTTGGACTGCAAGGAGATCCAATCAATCCATCCTAAAGGAGATCAATCCTGGGTGTTCATTGGAAGGACTGATGTTGAAGCTGAAACTCCAATACTTTGGCCACCTCATGCAAAGAGTTGATTCATTGGAAAAGACCCTGATGCTGGGTAGGATTGGGGGCAAGAGGAGAAGGGGACTACAGAGGATGAGATGGTTGGATGGCATCACCGACTCGATGGACATGGGTTTGGGTAGACTATGGGAGTTGGTGATGGACAGAGAGGCCTGGCGTGCTGCAATTCATGGGATCGCAAAGAGTCGGACACGACTGAGCGAATGAACTGAACTGAATAGTAGAATATTTATTAACACTTTAAGGTTTATTTTTGATGATACACACCAGAACTGAACTGTAAAAGTATTCCTTTAACCACACTTTTCCTTTCATGTTGTAGCCAATAAAAACAATCACAACAACAAAATAGCAAGTTTTGTAGCCACAGGGATTCTGCTCTCTATGAAGCAACTATACTTACTGTTCTGACCTGCAGCCTGGAAGATTCCTTCAGGAAATATAAAATAGAATACAGAAATTACTCACTCAGCCTTAGGATTGGATTCATTCTGTGCTCTGCATACTTGTATCCTGATCTTACTGCACCTGACCTTTTAGATTCTAGATCAATACTTGCTCCAACTTTCCATTTTAAGATACAAGAAGGTCAGAATTCCACACTGAGTCCAGATTCTTTCCACCCCCAATTCTCATTCATGTGTTTTACTTATCTTATGGCTTTCTTCCCAACAGAATCACAAGCTCATTTTAGAAAGAGGCTGTTTCTTTACCCAGATCATAGTAAGTATAATTTGTTGAGTATTTACCATATGGAAGGTGAATTTCATGATTTTCTATATGTACCAACAACAAAAAAATCCCCAAACATATAAAGTGGTGTTTTTTGTTTTTGTTTTTTTTTTATTAAATAAATTTATTTATTTTAGTTGAGGGCTAATTACTTTACAATATTGTAGTAGTTTTTGCCATACATTGACATGAATCAGCCATGGGTTTACATGTGTTCCCCTTCCTGGACCCCCCTCCCACCTCCCTCCCCATCCCATCCCTCTGGGCCATCCCATTGCCCCGGCCCTGAGCCCTTGTCTCATGCATCAAACATGGAATGGTGTTCTGTTTCACACATGACAATATACATTTTTCAATGCTATTCTCCCAGAACGTCCCACCCTCCCCTTCTTCCTCAGAGTCCATAAGACTGTTCTATGCATCTGTGTCTCTTATTCTGTCTTGCATATAGGGTTATCGTTACCATTTTTCAAATTCCATATATATGCATTAGTATACTGTATTGGTGTTTTTCTTTCTGGCTTCCTTCACTCTGTATAATGGGCTCCAGTTTCATCCATCTCAATAGAACCGATTCAAATGTATTTTTTTTAATGGCTGAGTAATATTCCATTGTGTATATGTACCACAGCTTTCTTATCCATTCATCTGCTGATGGACATCTAGGTTGCTTCCATGTCCTGGCTATTGTAAACAGTGCTACGATGAACATTGGGGTACACGCGTCTCTTTCAATTCTGGTTTCCTCAGTGTGTATGCCCAGCAGTGGGATTGCTGGGTCATATGGCAGTTCTATTTCCAGTTTTTTAAGGAATCTCCACACTGTTCTCCATAGTGGCTGTACTAGTTTGCATTCCCACCAACAGTGTAAGAGGGTTCCCTTTTCTCCACACCCTCTCCAGCATTTATTGCTTGTAGACTTTTGGATAGCAGCCATTCTGACTGGTGTGAAATGGTACCTCATTGTGGTTTTGATTTGCATTTCTCTAATAATGAGTGATGTTGAGCATCTTTTCATGTGTTTGTTAGCCATCTGTATGTCTTCTTTGGAGAAATGTCTGTTTAGTTCTTTGGCCCATTTTTTGATTGGGTCGTTTATTTTTCTGGAATTCAGCTGCAGGAGTTGCTTGTATATTTTTGAGATTAATTGTTTGTCTGTTACTTCATTTGCTATTATTTTCTCCCATTCTGAAGGCTGTCTTTTCACCTTGCTTATAGTTTCCTTCGTTGTGCAAAAGCTTTTAATTTTAATTAGGTCCCATTTGTTTATTTTTGCTTTTATTTCCAATATTCTTGGAGGTGGGTCATGGAGGATCCTGCTGTGATTTATGTTGGAGAGTGTTTTGCCTATGTTTTCCTCTAGGAGTTTTATAGTTTCTGGTCTTACTTTTAGATCTTTAATCCATTTTGAGTTTATTTTTGTGTATGGTGTTAGGAAGTGTTCTAGTTTCATTCTTTTACAAGTGGTTGACCAGTTTTCCCAGCACCTCTTGTTGAAGAGATTGTCTTTTCTCCATTGTATATTCTTGCCTCCTTTGTCGAAGATAAGGTGTCCATAGGTGCGTGGGTTTATCTCTGGGCTTTCTATTTTGTTCCATTGATCTATATTTCTATCTTTGTGCCAGTACCAAACATATAAAGTGTTTTTGTTTAGTTTCACTTTACAGTTGACCCTTGAACAACATGGTTTAAACTGCTTGGATCCACTTATATACCAATATTTTTCAATAATAAATATTACACAATCTGCGGTTGGCTGAATCCAAGGAAGCTGAGGAATCTTGGATATGGAGGGCAAACTATAAATTACAGGCAGATTAACCACTGCATTGTCCAAGGGTAAACTGTTTAACTTTGTCATTTTTATTGATAATGAAACTGAGTGAGTGCTAAGTCGCATTAGTCATATCTGACTCTGCGCAACCCTATAGACGATAGACTGCCAAGCTCCTCTGACGGGATTCTCCAGGCAAGAATACTGGAGTGGGTTGCCATTTCCTCCTCCAGGGGATCTTCCCAACCCAGGGATCAAACCTACATCTCTTAAGTCTCCCATATTGGCAGGTGGGTTCTTTACCACTAGAGCCACCTGTGAAGTCAATGATTTTTTTTTTTCTGAAAGACAAGTGTGAAAAAAGCCTGAAAGATGACTTTGTGTTATATAAGGAGTTGTTGTGCAGAATCATGTATTTACAAATAGGGTTTGAGTTTAGGCTACAACTATTCTTTTAAAATTTAAATGGGGCCTAAATTTAAAATTGATAAAAATGTAAATTTTCCTTCTATGAGAGCTGAGGAACCTTTTCATATGCATGGAGGTAAAAACAGGCTGCTTCTAATTTGTATACAATGGTTTAAGTATGATATTTTGTATTCATTTGTAATAAAAATGAATACAAAATGAAAAGGAATTCATAGCACTGAAATAAATTTTGGGGTAGATTTTAAAAGAGAAACTTTTTGTTAACTTACATACTTTTTCTCTCTTGGAAGAAAAAGATAGTGTTAAGTCAGATTCAGGAAGAGCCTATTACCCAGGAAGATGATATGCTATTAAGACAGTAGCTCCTTTAATATTATAGCTAACTAGATTTTCCTATCAGCTACATACCAAAAGTTCATGTAATATAGTTGAATTAATTTAAATGTCATTATGCATTAACTTTCCTATTAGCTGTTGTTGATGAAGTGTTCTAATGTTTTAACATATAAGAACCAGTCAGCACTTCTTTCACAAAACACCTAGGATTTTAAAAATCATTTTTATTCCTTTAGAAAAGAAAAAAAACAAACAAAAAAAGAATCCTTTCAGGTAATATAAAGAATGTTAAGGAATAGTCTTTAAAATTTTTCCTTGTCTCAAGATATCTGGGGACCCTGAGGGGTAGAAGTGATAGAAAAATAAAAACTAATTTTATCTTTGCCATGAAGTTATATACTATCATGGCAACAGTAGTCCAGAAATTCCAAAAGGCTGTTATAAAGAATACCGAATGAGTCCCCCAGAAGGTATATGAAAAATAATTAAACTTTTTACTAACAAAATTAAACAAAGGTTACTATAATGTATGACATATTACAGGTTTAAAAATTCTGTTATTAAGTTTTTAGAGGACTGTAATTATTATAGTCAATAATCAACTGTAAAGAGAATAAAAGAAAATCCTTAGTATTTCTCCTCAAAATTATAGTGTGTGGAAGTGAGAAATAAACTAATACAAATCCCCTCTTGAATCAAACTTGAATCCATATAGTTCCAATATCATGAAGTATATTATGCCAGGTATCATGAGCTGAATGTTTATGTCCCCTTAAATTTACATGTTGAAGTCCCAACCTCAATATGATGGTATTAGGAGGTGGGGCTTTGGGAAGTGATTAGGTGCTAAGGGCAGAGCACTCTTGAAGGAGATAAGTGTCCTTATAAAAGAGACCCCAGTGAGTTCTCTTGCTCCTTCCACCACATGAGGCCCCAAAGAGAAAAAGATCATTTATAAATCAGGAAGTGGGCTCTCATCTGACACTAAACTTGCTGGTGTCTTGATACAGGACTTCCCAGTCTCCAGAACTATGAGTAGTATTACATGTCTATTGTTTTTAAGCCAACCAGCCTATGGTATTCTGTTACAGGAGCATAAAGGTGAAAGTGAAAGTCACTCAGTCATGTCCAGCTCTTTGCGATCCCATGGAATTCTTAAGGCAAGAATATTGGAGTGGGTTGCCATTTCCTTCTCCAGGGGATTTCCCTGACCCAGCAATCAAACCCAGGTTTCATGCATTGAAGGCAGATTCTTTATCATTTGAGCTGTGAGGGAAGCATGAACAGACCATGACATTATTTTGCCAGAGGTCAGCACATATTTGGTCTCTTCCACCAGAATAAATAATATAAGAATAAGAGCTTCTTTTTGTTTTATCCACTTCTGTATTCTAAGTATATGGAACACATGGCAACACTCAAAATATAGTTGTTGAAAGAATGCTTCTTTACTTTCTGACCTGTCTTCCTTCTGATTCCTTATTGGAGTGGCCATCCATTGCTTGAGCCAGTGTAGCCATCATTCACTATTCTGGGAACAGCACCCTGATTGTCATTACATCATCACCCAGCCCCAAATCTTAGCATATGTGATTCACGAAGGTTGATATTGTTCCCACTCCCACCCCTGACAGGTTCCAGGTAGGAACACACTTAATTTGGTCACTAGGAAGAGTACATCCCACTGAGCCAAATGTATGCTTCAGATGGCATGTGACCCCTAGGTGACTCAGGTCAAGACAACTCAGGTGAAGAACTTTTACTGGGACTATTAAGGAAAAGAAGCTTTTTACAGTCCAGTTCTGAATGGAAGAGCTGTAATACTGGTAATCCTAACCATATACACCATGGCAAGAAGTTGTTTAAATGAAGTCAAAACAAAAGAAAACCAAGCTAAGAGATGGTAAGATATGTACTTTGGCATCATGTAAACTCTGGATTCTAGGCCTAAAGCCAGTTCTATCCTATTATTTTGAAGTTATGTGACCCAATAAATTTCATTTTTATAAATCTAGGAAGAGTCGTAACAAATACATACTCCAATACTATTGTATTAATTACTTAACAATTTATACACGGAAGAAAGGAAGAGCACCATGCTGATGTTAAGGAAGAGCACCATGCTGATGTTAAGATTATATAACAACCATGGGCAGACCACCTGACCTACCTCTTGAGAAACTTGTATGCAGGTCAGGAAGCAACAGTTAGAACTGGACATGGAACAATAGACTGGTTCCAAATAGGAAAAGGAGTACAAAAAGGCTGTATATGGTCACCTTGCTTATTTAACTTATATGCGGAGTACATCATGAGAAACAGTAGGCTGGAGGAAGCACAAGCTGGAATCAAGATTGCGGAGAGAAATATCAATACCCTTAGATATGCAGATGACACCACCCTTATGTTAGAAAGTGAAGAAGAACTAAAGAGCCTCTTGATGAAAGTGAAAGAGAAGAGTGAAAAAGTTGGCTTAAAACTCAACATTCAGAAAACTAAGATCATGGCATCCAGTCCCATCACTTCATGGCAAACAGATGGGGAAACAGTGAGAACAGTGGCTGACTTTATTTTCTGGGGCTCCAAAATCACTGCAGATGGTGACTGCAGCCATGAAATTAAAAGATGCTTACTCCTTGGAAGGAAAGTTGTGACCAACCTAGACAGCATATTAAAAAGTAGAGAGACATTACTTTGTCAACAAAGGTCCATCTAGTTAAGGCTATGGTTTTTCCAGTAGTTATGTATGGATGTGAGAGTTGGACTATAAAGAAAGCTGCTGCTGCTGCTGCTACTGCTGCTAAGTCGCTTATGCTGCTGCTGCTGCTGCTGCTGCTAAGTCGCTTCAGTCGTGTCCAACTCTGTGCGACCCCAAAGACGGCTGCCCACCAGGCTCTCCCGTCCTTGGGATTCTCCAGGCAAGAACACTGGAATGGGTTGCCATTTCCTTCTCCAATGCATGAAAGTGAAAAGGGAAAGTGAAGTCGCTCAGTCGCGTCCGACTCCCAGTGACCCCATGGACTGCAGCCTACCAGGCTCCTCCGGCCATGGGATTTTCCAGACAAGAGCACTGGAAAGGGTTGGCATTGCCTTCTCCGAAAGAAAGCTTGAGCGCCGAAGAATTGATGGTTTTGGACACTGGTATTGGAGAAGACTCTTGAGAGTCCCTTGGACTGCAAGGAGATCCAACCAGTCCATCCTAAAGGAGATCAGTCCTTGGTGTTCACTGGAAGGACTGATGTTGAAGCTGAAACTCCAATACTTTGGCCCCCTGATGCGAAGAGCTAACTCATTTGAGAAGACCCTGGTGCTGGGAAAGATTGAGGGCAGGAGGAGAAGGAGACAAAAGAGGATGAGATGGTTGGATGACATCACTGACTCAATGGACATGGGTTTGGGAAGACTCTGGCAGTTGGTGATGGATAGGGAGGCCTGGCATGCTGTGGTTCATGGGGTCACAAAGAGTCGGACATGACTGAGCAACTGAACTGAACTGAACTGATGGGCAGGAAATAAAGATAATCACAAGATGTACTCTAAGAAATGTCTAGCAGTGTTTGTGTTCTCTTTCTAATTTACTCATATTAAATTTAAGAAGGAGAAAAAATTGCATTTATTTTTCTGTCAACAGCTCTAGATGGTATGTTTTACCTTGTGTGACTTGCCACTGGTGGCTTCAGCTGTGCTGACTACAAAATTGAAGTAAGATAATTAATCATTACTTTTTTCTGTCAATAACATACAACCATAAGCATGGTTTAAAAACAGAGAAAGAACAATCCAATCTCCACAGAAGGAGTTGCAATTTACTAAATCATACAGAAGCCTAAAATTGCTTGAGGAATCAACACATATGCCCTCATTTCACAGTTGAAGAAAGTTAAGGGTTTTGCCTAATGTCATATCACTGCCTTGTAGCAGAAGCAAAGACTAAAACACAACAAACCATACTATGATTTTACTTATCTTCATACCATAATTTCTTTTCAGAGACTGCCTTTTAAATCACAAATGTTAGAGTTTACAATATTTAGTTAGGCTTAGAATTCTATTCACATGTAGAAAACTGGTTCACAATTTCTGCATATATGTATTATCATTAGGCAGAATTTCATACTGTGCACTACTAAATAAGAGTTCAATAAACAACGATTTTATTAGCACCTTCAAAATTCCAACATAAGCTTATACAAGAGTTAAGAAATAAACAGCTTCATTTCTGGAGAATTAGTTATCTTTTAGTTCAATGGTTCATAATTTACCTAATGTTACTTTAGTGTCCTGATAAATTTAATTTATGTTTTCTTACCAGGAAGAACAGGTCTATGAATTACTTTAGTAATTGCCCGAGAGGATAAAAAGGCCAATGGAGAATATATTTACACATATTAAAAGATACAAAACTTAGTAAAGGAAACTCAAAATCTGAGACAAAATATTCTCTATACTACACTTTCAAAATAAAGACAAATCATTTAAATTAAAATCTAATTTAAAATAAACAGATCCTGTATGTTCAACCTAAGTGAGAAAAGAATTTTAAAAAAATAGATACATGTATATACATAACTGAATCACTTTGCTGTACATTTGAAACTGACATAACAATGTTCATCAACTATACTCCAATATAAAATAAAAAGCCAAAATAAAAAAATAAATAAGAAGATCTTAGCAAAATGAACTTTTCACATTTCAGTCTCATTTAACATGAACTCCAGTATTCTTGACTGGAGAATCCCATTGACAGAAGAGCCTGGTGGGCTACAGTCCATGGAGTTGCAAAGAGTTGGACACGACTGAGAGATTAAAATTTTACCTTTTTTTTTACCATGAACAGAAAACTAAGACAATTGGTTAAGATAAAATCATAGGTATTTGAAAGCTTTCCCAAAATTGCTCTCTGTTTTTCTTAATGGTTTCTCACTTCTATGTCAATCACAAAATTTATAGTCATATTAAATTAAGTATAGTATGAGACAAAAAGTGCTTTGAAGTTCCTGTATGAAAAGCTCTGTTTTAATGCAACACATTATTAATTTCACAAATGCCAAAGAATTTAAAAGACAAAGTCGTTTTATGAGGAGAATAGATTTTGAAGTTGATAAGAATCATAAGAAATTCTTACTATCAAGGGCACCTTAGTCTTATAAGACCAGTTAGTCTCATAATTAAGACGATTCCATATATCCCCAGTGGTGGGACAATGAAGTAAGTAATTTGGGGGGGAAGAAAATATGAAGAAACTCTTCTATTGCTCTTAATTAATCACTCAGTCTTCTTTGTGGCAGCATATCCAGGAGCACGTCTCTGCAGTGAGATAAAGCCTAATTGGAGGATTCAGTCTGACCAGCTCATCATATGTTTATCAAAAAATTTAAAGACACTGTCCATAATCAACTTACAGGGTGTCAGCTTGTCTGAGAGTGTGCATATATTTTCATACTGTGAAGGAAGTAACGTCAAGCTCTGTTTAGAAACTTCCTCAGCACATTCCAAAGATGATAATGGAGGAATTTGGTAGCTTAGACATAACTTTTTCATGGATTCTATGAAACAATATTCAGGGTCTTGTAGTGAAAAACTACTTGTCTGGAGTATCTGAATGTTTCACTGAATCAGAGGAAGCTCTGATTTGAGACCACACACTGAACATCTATTTATTGATAGAGCCTATTTGTCCTTAACAAATCTTGGCATTGAGGACTTGGCATCAACTATGATATTCTGTGACAAACATCCATCAATAACAGAAAAATTAAACTAAGAATGGTTCTTAGAAATGTATCTAACATAGGACCTGATTATTATAGCAATAAGCAAGAATTTTCATTGTCTCTAGAAGGAGTAAAAAGTGATAACTAAACTGAAGTTTAATATTTGCACATTCTCTTTATTTTACTACATCGCCATTTCTCAAAGCTCAAAGTGTTATGAACAGAGTTCTCCAGTTTAATTTATCTGTGTGTGTGTATTAGTTGGACACTAATTGGGTTACATTTAACTGGTTAATGCTCATGCTCCTGTTGTTTCAGAGACTATGATTAGAAAAAAAAAGTGTATATATATAAATCCTTGTAACATACTGGTTACAAAATGTGGTCCACTGGAGAAGGGAATGGCAAACCACTTCAGTATTCTTGCCTTGAGAACCCCATAAACAATATGAAATGGCAAAAAGATAGGACACTGAAAGATGAACTCCCCAGGTCGGTAGGTGCCCAATATGCTACTGGAGACCAGTGGAGAAGTAATTCCAGAAAGAATGAAGGGAAGGAGCCAAAGCAAAAACAACATCCAGTTGTGGATGTGACTGGTGATAGAAGCAAGGTCCTATGCTGTAAAGAGCAATATTGCATGGGAACCTGGATTATTAGGTCCACGAATCAAGGCAAATTGGAAGTGGTCAAACAGGAGATGGCAAGAGTGAACGTCAACGTGCTAGGAATCAGCGAACTAAAATGGACTGGAATGGGTGAATTTAACTCAGATGACCATTATATCTACTACTGTGGGCAGGAATTCCTTAGAAGAAATGGAGTAGCCATCATAGTCAACAAGAGAGTCCGAAATGCAGTATTCGCATGCAATCTCAAAAACGACAGAATGAGCTCTGTTTGTTTCCAAGGCAAACCATTCAATATCACAGTAATCAAAGTCTATGCCCTGGCCAGTAATCTGAAAAACCTGAAATTGAATGATTCTATGAAGACCTACAAGAACTTCTAGAAAAAACACCCAAAAAAGATATCCTTTCATTATAGGGGACTGGAATGCAAAAGTAGGAAGTCAAGAAACACTTGGAGTAACAGGTAAATTTGGCCTTGGAGTACAGAATAAAGCAGGTCAAAGGCTAACAGAGTTTTGCCAAGAGAATGCACGGGACATAGCAAACACCCTCTTCCAACAACACAAGAGAAGACTCTACAAATGGACATCACCAGATGGTCAATACTGAAATCAGATTGATTATATTATTTGCAGCCAAAATGGAGAAGCTCTACACAGTCAGCAAAAACAAGACTGGGAGCTGATTGTGGCTCAGATAATGAACTCCTTATTGCCAAATTCAGACTTAAATTGAAGAAAGTGGGGAAAATCACTAGACCATTCAGGTATAACCTAAATCAAATCCCTTACAATTATACAGGGGAAGTGAGAAATAAATTCAAGGGATTAGATCTGATAGACAGAGTACCTGAAGAACTATGGACAGAGGTTAATGACACTGTACAGGAGGCAGTGATCAAGACCATCCCAAAGAAAAAGAAATTCAAGAAAGCAAAATGGCTGTCTGAGGCATACTTACAAACAGCCGTGAAAAGATGAGAAGAGAAAAGCAAAGGTGAAAAGGAAAGATATACCCATTTGAATGCAGAGTTTCAAAGAATAGCAAGGAGAGATAAGAAAGTCTTACTCAGGGATCAGTACAAAGAAATAGAGGAAAACAACAGAATGGGAAACACTAGAGATCTCTTCAAGAAAAGGAGAGATACCAAGGGAACATTTCATGCAAAGATGGGCTCAATAAAGGACAGAAACGGTATGGACCTAACAGAAGAAGAAGATATTAAGAAGAGGTGGCAAGAATACACAGAAGAACTGTACAAACAAGATCTTCACAACCCAGATAATCATGATGGTAGGATCACTCACCTAGAGCCAGACATCCTGGAATGTGAAGTCAAGTGGGCTTTAGGAAGCATCACTATGAACAAAGCTAGTGGAGATGATGAAATTCCAGTTGAGCTATTTCAGATTCTAAAAGACGATGCTATGAAAGTGCTGCACTCATTATGCCAGCAAACCTGGAAAACTCAGCAGTGGCCACAGGACTGGAAAAGGTCAGTTTTCATTCCAATCCCAAAGAAAGGCAATGCCAAAGAATGCTCAAACTACGCACAATTGCACTCATCTCACACACTAGCGTAGTAATGCTCAAAATTCTCCAAGCCAGGCTTCAACAGTATGTGAACAGTGAACTTCCAGATGTTCAAGCTGGTTTTAGAAAAGGCAGAGGAACCAGAGATCAAATTGCCAACATCTTCTGAATCATCCAAAAAGCAAGAGAGTTCCATAAAAATATCTATTTCTGCTTTATTGACTCTGCCAAAGGCTTTGACTATGTGGATCACAACAAATTGTGGAAAATTCTGAAAGGAATAGGAACACCAGACCACCTGACCTGCCTCTTGAGAAATCTGTATGCAGGTCAGGAAGCAACAGTTAGAACCGGACATGGAACAACAAACTGGTTCCAAATAGGAAAATGAGTACGTCAAGGCTGTATACTGTCACCCTGCTTATTTAACTTATATGCAGAGTACATCATGAGAAACGCTGGGCTGGATGAAGCACAAGCTGTAATCAAGACTGTTGGGAAAAATATCAATAACCTCATATATGCAGATGACATAACCCTTAGGGCAGAAAGCGAAAAAGAACTAAAGAGCTTCTTGATGAAAGTGAAAGAGGAGAGTGAAAAAGTTGGCTTAAAACTCAACATTCAGAAAACTAAAATCATGGTATCTGGTCCCATCACTTCATGGCAAATAGATGGGGAACCAGTGGAAACAGTGACAGACTTTATTTTGGGGGGCTCTAAAATCACTGCAGATGGTGACTGCAGCCATGAAATTAAAAGATGATTGCTCCTTGGAAGAAAATTTATGACGAACCTAGACAGCATATTAAAAAGAAGAGACATTACTTTGACAACAAAGGTCCGTCTAGTCAAAGCTATGGTTTTTCAGTAGTCATGCATGGATGTGAGAGTGGGACTATAAAGAAAGCTGAGCACTGAAGAATTGATGCTTTTGAACTGTGGTGTTGGAGAAGACTCTTGAGAATCCCTTGGACTGCAAAGAGATCCAACCAGTCCATCCTAAAGGAAATCAGTCCTGAATATCCATTGGAAGGACTGATGCTGAAGCTGAAACTCCAATACGTTGGCCACCTGCTGCCAAATCTGACTCATTGGAAAAGACCATGATGATGGGAAAGATTGAAGGCAGGAGGAGAAAGGGAAGACATAGGATGAGATGGTTCGATGGCATCACCGACTCAATGGATATGAGTTTGAGTAAACTCCAGGAGTTGGGGATGGACATGGAGGCCTGGCATGCTGCAGTCCATGAGTAGCAAAGAGTCAGACACGACTGAGCAGCTGAACTGACTGCACATACTCGTTTATACCAGTTATTTGTTTCATTCAGACTCTGCAGGACAATTTTCTTTCTAATATGCATTTTCCAAAAACATTTGAACCAAAGATTTGGTGTATGGCAGATACTCTCAACCTGAGAATAATAGATATAGTGACTCTTGCAAGTGACTGAAAGACTTTTTTAAAAGTAGTATTGAGAAGTAAGGTATTAAATAAACATAAGATTATATATATCAGTGATATCAAATTTTTAGTAATGATCTTCTTATGTATAAAGCACAGTACTAAGTTTGACAGCCTATCTATCATTTAATTCTCATTAAAAACCATATAAGATAGATTATATTTCCTTTTTACAGATAATGTAACTGGGGCTCATAGAGGATAAAAACCCTAGCTAATCCAATTTTTCAAAAGACAGAATCAAGATTTCAACCCAGATCTTCTTGGATTTTGAACTCTTATGTTTTTCGCTACGAAGTGCTACCTCAAACATATGCAGCTTTCTAAAGCAGGTGTAACAGAAACTGCTTCTTTTAGGATTCTATTTAGAATATGAATGTTAACATATAAGTTTATATTTAATTACATCTCATACATTATTTTCAAATGCTTTAAGAAAAGAGATATTTATTTGTTTCAATTTTCCTACAGAAAAAAATAGGATTGATATGCATGAATTCTAAAAGGCTTATTTTATTTCAAACAAACCCTAAAACAACAAATATGCAAGTTGCATATTTTTCAGTTGTCAATAACGCTATTTTAAAGAACATTTCCATGGAGACCTCTTTAGAAGTATGAGTTTATCCTTTCCTGAATATTCACTAAGAATAGATTATTCATATGTCTAATTCTGGCATAAATGTATATGGGGCAGATTTATAGGCTTAGCTGATTCTTTCATTTTACAGACCTGTTCATTATTACACTTCAAATTTTTCTGCACGAAATTCTTATTCATACTGAAAACACATTCCTATTAAAAAGCTTTTGTTCAATAAGATTTTATTATAATCCAAGATGTGTGCAGAATTGAAAAGTAAATTACTATCTTATACTTTTAAATGATCTGGTCCTCAGTTTGGATAGAAAAGCTTTTGAAATATGACAGTTAATGATAGCACTGCACTTCCATTTACTTTCATAGTTCATAACAAAAACAGGGTGGAAACACTTTGAAAACCATAAACACACACCCAGGAGAGCTTAGATACTTTTCCTTGCATAGTTAAGCTTCGTAGATTGATTGCTTTAATGGCTCTACTTTTCACCCCTTCCTGTGAAGGGGTGCTATGCTTGCCATGTGACCTTTTAGTTCTGCTCGCTAAGGAGGCACGGATCTCATTCCCTCTTCTTAAATTTGGGCTCACATTGAATCTTGCTTTGCCCATTCTAATGATAGCAAATGTGACACAAGCAAGAGTCTTCAGAAAAGTGCTTACACATTCCTGCTCACTCTTGCCCACAACATGCCCAGACTGATCTCCTTCATGAAAAGAGATCTTGGATTGGAGCTAATTTGCCCCAGTTATGCTCCCTGAGCCAGCTGATTCCTCTGACCTCTCACCCTCCCTTCTGACACTGGCACCTAAGCGAACCCAGCCAAAATCAGCCAAGTTTGGACCAGACTGGCTGAACTCCATGGACTCACAAGCTATATAAATGTTTATTGCTATTTGCTGCTAAGTTTTAGTGGTTGTTTATAATGTCACATTACTGCAGCAATATCTGAATTATATACTCCGTCTCTTCTCCTTTTTCTTTTTTTCTGAGAGTATAAGTGGGGATCTGCAATTAAGAAATAAGTTCATCTGAATAAAGTACATTTTATATTTCTTAATTAGGAAACAGCCCATGAGCACATTTCCACATTCAAGTTTCTATTAAATTACCATTTACTGAGCATCTACTGTGTTTCTGGCACTGTGCTAAGAACTCCAAATATAAATAAATAGTTCAAAAGATATGTCTGGAACTGTTAAAGCAACAAAATCAGCAAAGTAGTAAAGAAATATGATTTAAAGCATAAAATAAATATGCATGAGCATATACAGATATAAATGATTACATAAATAATAAGGGAGAACAGATAAATGTCCCATGCAGAATGTGTGCGTGTGTGCATGCACGCATGCTCAGTTGTGTCTTACTCTTTGCAACCCTATGGACTGCAGCCCACCAGGCTCCTCTGTCCATGGAATTTTCCAGGCAAGAATTCTAGAGGGGATTGCCATTTCCTAGTCCAGGGGATCTTCCCGACCCAGGGATGGAACCGGTGTTTCCTGGGTCTCCTGCATTGGCAGGCAGATTCTTTACCACTGAGCCACCTGAGAAGACCATGTAGGATAATTCTGAGTAATTTAGGTAGATATTTCACCCTTAAGGAGGCAGAGAATAAATAACCTGTCCTTAAGTGAGGGCTGCACATAGTGACTTCTTTCCAGAATGCATGGTATAGAAAGAGGAAAAAAGAGTAACTTCACTGGGCAGAAACCTAACAAACACCAACTCAGCCAGGTGTTCGAGGCTAACAACAGCAGCTGTTAATCATGTTGATACTATGAACCTCTGATATGATAGGATAAGAATTGCATTTTGCCTCTGTGGTTTTCCTCCTCAAAACCTAACATTTCAATCCCAAAATTATCACAAGAAAAACAACAGATGAATCCCAATAAGGAATATTCTACTAAATAACTGACCAGTACTCCTCAAAACTGTCAAGATGAATAAAAAGGGGGGTAGGGTAGGATTTGAGGAACTGTCATAGTCAAGAAGACCTTAAAGAGGCATGATGACTGAACGGAGAGGGGTGTTCTAATGATATTAGGCAAAAATTAAGAAATTCTGAATAAAGTATGAATTATAATTAATAATTACTTATTATTATTCATTCATTAATTGTGACAAATGTACCATACTGTTGTAAGATGTTGAGAATAGGGAAAACTGGGTATGGAGTATATGGGAATTCTGTGCTATTTTCACAACATTTCTATAAATCCAAAACAGTCTGAAATTAAACTTTTATAAAAAATATAGGGTCCCTGAAAATATGTAACAATTAGTATGTGCTTTTTTAAAAATGAATCATTCACTGCTCTACTGCACAGATGGAAGATTTTGATTGATTCTACACAACATTCTGTTTATATATTATTGATTTGTTTGCTTTCTCTTTCATTACCTAGTAAGATTCTCTTGAAATTTCAGACATAGTTTTTCTAAAAAATCTGAAAAATTGTAATTTCCCAGTGTTATACAGAAATGAATTTTAACAGATGCTAATTTAATATAAATGACTAGTAAACAAGCAGTATCTCATTCTGAATTTTGTAGGTTAAAGTAATTTTAATTCTAAAATGAATTTAAAAAAAAATAAAATGAATTTAAATGAACATATCACACACTATTCTAACATAATTTTGAAAGTAAAATGTAAATTGAATAATCACTTAGTTTTCACTATCATTTTCTAAAATTATTGTCAAATATCATTTTTTGTCACAGTTCTTCTGGAGAAGATTACTAGTAAGATCACAGAGATACCAGCTGTTTAAATATTCTTTTTATTTACAAAGCCAGCTTAATAAATAACCAGTCTGCTTAGCAACTATAACCTTTTTTTCAGCTGCAAAACTTTCATGAAGGTCCCCTACATATATGGAACATTATTAGTTTTTAACACTAGGTTATTATCCTTAATAACTTAGTGGTATGAGACAAATGTTCATTGAAGTGACAGAAATAATCACTAGCTCATATGTTTGGTGGCTTTAAAGAAATGAAAGCTATCCATTGAGCTTTGGTAAATAGGTCTAAAAGATAAAGGAAGCAGGTGTAGAAGACATTTAATAAAACATGCCTCTCATTTTTATTCCTTTTCTGTTTGGTTTCTTGGGAATCTCTGTTTGACAGTGAACTGCAGTATATTTGCTTCAGGCAGATACTTTTGTTCTTTCTGTCGACTGATGTGGCAACCAAGAGAAGGATAATGGAAGAATAGTTGACACCTAATATTGTCTTAAAGAGCGAAATAGACTTTTTGCAGATAGGATTATAGTGTGAAACAATTTAAGATGTTGGGTTTTGTTTTTTTGTGTGTGTGGTTTTTTTTTTTTGGCCGTGCTGTATGGGGGATCTTAGTTTTCTGACCACAAATCAAATCCATGCCCCCTTCAGTGGAAGCATGAAGTCTTAACCACTGGACTACTGGGGAAGTCCAAGACATTGGTTTAATGTTTATTATCTGAAGTTGGCCATAAAATGGAAGCATAGATTAGATTTCAAAGGTTAGAGAGCAATCACGTTATGCTTGACTTTTTTTTCTTTTAATCTAGAAGGAAGAATATTAACATAAATTCACCAAAAGTGTTTTGCTCTGTCCAATGTGAAGATTATATTGGGCATAAATGGACAAATGTAAGTCACTAGGTCATAAACATTAAAGATTTGTTCTTCCTTTCGTAAGGACCTGGTTACACCAATTCCCTTCTGGAGACCAACTCCAGCACACTGTGGCACCAGTTTGTTTTTTTGCATGCCCTCACAAACACACGTTTCAGTTTTAATAAATATTTTTGGTTAACGGTTTCAGACACTAATAGTATTAATCCATCTTTGCTTTCTATAATGGTCCATACAACAATTACCATGTCTCCACAGGAGATACAAATAGTGGAATTACTAAAAGACATATAAATGCAGTGTCCCATGAATCGCCTTTTAAAAATATAAATTCTGAATATTTATTACAAAATTGTAATATCTACTATTGCACTTTGCTCAATATCTCATTCCTTCTTTAATAAGATTAGCAGAAATTTTATATATAATAAATTTATATATATACATAAAAATGTATATACATTACTAGTATTTACAGCACATGCATTATATGTAGTATTCTAAAAATATGTACAGAGTACTCAACTAATCTCTTCCAGTGCCAGAAAACATGACTATCACAGAAGATAGTCATAGTTGCAAAGAAGAACCATTAGAATTTTTTTTCAAATAAAAAAAAGTGGCTTATAAAGGTGAAAAATTAAGAGGTAAAAAATACTCTGATGTCCCTGGTTTTCTTTTTTTAGATTTTATTGTTTACAGGTTCATTAATTCTTAAGAGGAACATTGTGTCAAAAGGGCCTTTTAGCCCTAGAAAACGTTAGATTGAAAAACTTAAACATCTAATTCTAAGGTCATCTGATAATATTTATTCAGTCATGGGAGTTTACCAAGGATATGAGTAGTGTGATTCTAAGAGTACATAGCAACTCATGGTCTTTCTAGGCATTCTAATATTTAGTTTAGGTGCTTCAAGGTTATAAATCAAGGATTTTAAAATGTTTTTCTTTCTTTTTCAAAATTGTTTTGTGTAGGGGCTAGAGGGATAAAATATATCTTACCTCAATCTAACCTTTGATTTCCCTATCATGTTAATAAATATTATAAATTGTGTCTAATTCTAAAATTAGACATGTCTGGATGAGCATGTCTGGATGCTCATCCATGCTCATCCATCTCTGAATGAGCATTTCTGCTCATGTCTGGAAACGTCCTTTGCATACAATTTGTAAACATTTTCCAATGGAAAGAATTGTGCACATAGGAGTTAAATTTCTAAGAGAGCTGAGAGAAGAAAAATAACAGGGGATGAAGAGTTGGCAAGAAGAAATCAAGGAAAGAGTTAAAAAGTACACATGGGTTAGGTTACACTGAACCAAAATGAAGTCCAGGTTAATCTAAGAATCTAGTCAATTCTATGTACTCTCTCCATACAAACCCTCAAAAACACTCCAAACTTTGCTGAAGAACATTGTGAAGCTCATTTAATGACTCCCTTCCAGAAGCTCAGGTGTTAAAAGAGTCCTTGCTTTAAGTAAAGTGTCAGACAAGGCAGGGAAATAGATGAATGGTAGATGCTGAGGGAGACTACAGTTTTACTGTCTCCAGGTTCGTTCTTTCCTTCACCACTCAAAGGCAATTTTCAGCCAATGATGATGAAACAGTGTGAACAGAGGGCAAGAAGTAGCAGCAATGGAAGTTTTAAGGCAATCTAAATTAGAGTTTGCCCTTCTATCCACATCCCACCTTTTTTTTTTTTCTCTGCTTCTCAGTTCTTCCTCTCCCTTTTCCTCTATCTCTTTATTACAGATGAAAGAAAGACACAGTTGTGTCAGGGGCAGCTGCAGTTTATCGGAAAAGGAGGAGCATAGCCAATAGGCGTCTTCTGGTAAGAAGGAGAAAGATAACCTTGGCCAGCCATTCTGCTTTCCTAGTTATCCTGGCTGCCCTCTCCCCACTTCCCTCCTGTGTCTGCTTTCCCTCCATTTCCCTACTGTGCAAGGAACTACTAAGAACTAGAGATAGTTCTTTGGAAAGTATGGGCAGTGGTGAAGGAAAGAAAATGGTTTCCTTTATTTCGCCTTCCTTTCTCACTCCTTAAAGATTTCTTCAAAGCCAGATAATTCCCAAAGGCACTGAGGAAGGCAGCAGAATCTCTGTGTTTCTCCAGAAGGAATGACTGTTCAACTGTACGAGGACTATCTCAATCACTGAATCATTGTATATAAATACAAAATTACCCATATTATTAAATTATGCTTATTTTTGATCAATAATGGAAATATTAAAAAAATACATTTACAAAAGTCTAGTGATTCATTTTTGCTGTTACTTCTAGTCGTATTTATAATATCCAGGGAACAATATGTTGTATGCTAATTTACATTTTGAATTTGAAGAAAATAGTAATTCTACATTGTCCAGACCCTTAGGCTTCCCAGATGGCTCAATGGTAAAGAATCTGCCTGCCAATATAGGAGATGCAGGTTTGATCCCTGAGTCGGGAAGATCCCCTGGAGTAGGAAATGGCAACCCACTCTAGTATTCTTGCCTGGGAAATCCCATTGACAGAGGAGCCTGGTGAGCTACAGTCCATGGGGGTCACAAAGAGTTGGGCACAACTGAGTGACTAAACAGCAGCAGCAGCAGACCTCCTCTAACATATCCAAGATCAGTTATATCCCCAAGGAAATTTCTTTACAAAAGCAGATAATGCTATACACTCTTGAATTTTTTTGGCCAGCTGTTATATTCTTTCTTCCATTTTCCGTTAATCTTAAAAGTAACCAAAAAGATAGAAACAACCATCACTGTCCCAGTAGAGATGTCTGGAGATTGAATCTAAGTCTTCCTAAATTCTAGGTAGCCTTATGAACTTTATGGTATTTTGCCAAATGAGATCCAAAGTCTAATTCAGAAGAATCCTCATTGCTTAAGCAGTTAACAAATTGTATAACTGGAAAGCAACTGAAACTTTTTCTTTATGTCAGAATATTGAGGGGTTACTTTTTAAAACCCTTTTAAGTATTTTTGATTTCTAAGATAATATTGAAATAACTTAGGGGCCAAGAACCTTCAAAAATAGAATAAATATAGAAAGATGATTATTTTTATTTAACACAAACTATAATTTAATTCAAAATGCTAGTTTATCAGCTCGAAAACTAAAGCTTATATAACTTAAATGATTTACCCAAAGTCGCTCACCAAGTTAAAGTCACTATCAGTAAAGTCACTATATATAGATCAAAAAATACCCAAACTTTCACTCAAATTAAGTTTCTAGTTTATAACCCTAAAATGAGGAACAAGTGTATAATCTAAAATGAGCAAGAGAGCGCCTACAAAAGTAGCAAAGTAGAGTTTAGTAGGCCAGCATTCCCTTCTACTCAAAGCATAGGTCCCCTATTAAAGTAAATCATTGAAATCTTCCAAGGATCTCATTTTTGAAAGAGAGACTGCTACTTTTCTAAGAAATGAACAAATCAGAAACCACAGAGCAACTAGGTAAAGTCTACTGCTCACGTTCTGACAGAGTATTTTGCCATTCCAATAATCATGTGATGGATACTCCAATTCTCCAGAATCTGCCCCTACTTTACTGTAAAAAGTATCAAACTATGCCAGCAAAAACTGCCTACCAGTTGTAGTATTAATCTTTTTACTATGTACATACCAGTGGCTATTTAATCTATGCCTAGTTATTATAAGGTACTGAATGGTACATTTAAAACATAAGCTTAGAGCTAATCAGAAGCTAATTAAAAACTTTATACTATAATTTTCTCTGCTTGCTTTCATCTGTAGTTTTACAGGAATAATTATGCGATTTTTATAGTGTAATCTATTTGATTTTTACAATGTAATACATTTAATCTTTACAATAAATTATTCTTTAAATCATTTCTGGAGAACAAAAATCAGTTTCCTAGACTCAAAAGTACTCAGCTGAAGCTCTAAAAGAACAATATTCCTCTAACAGAAGCTCCTCTTCTGACAATTTGAGAGGGTCTCTTCTGGATGAAGAGAAAATTCCTCAAGTCTAACTAGATATTATACAGACACACGAAAAAAAAAGCCAAAGCAAATGGAACCATTATGTCACCAAACACATAGGAGAGCCTGAACTCAAGTAAGATAGTAATCTTTTCAGAAAGACTAGCACTTACACTGAAAAAATTATAGAAATACTTAATAATTATGAAGCACAGAACATGACTGCAAACATTCAGAATTTTAGCACTTATTCTTCTATATAATAACTTGCATCTTTGAGCCTCATTCTCCCTATCTCTAGAATGAAACTCAAAATAGCTGAACATGCTGCCACTCACAAGTTGGAGGCCAGAGTTCAAGTTCTAATTTTTCCACTTAGTTCAGGGTACTTAGTGCAATGGCAGGTACATAGCAGGTGCTCAGTTTTTGGACATGTCTAAAGGTAAACAGGCAGATTTCTTTGGGAAAGGACAAGATTAGCAAGAGAAGTAAGGATGACCTCATCGGAATATTGATGTGAAGCCCAAGCCACACTAAAATGACATCAAAACAATGAAATCATGTTAGAACACTATAGCTGTTTCAAAGAAATAAATCTTTGTTGATAGATTATGATAGGTGAAGAAGAGGAAAAAGAACTTACTCTCTAACCTGCGAATCTGGCTTCATTCACTTAGCAGGTGTGCTCAGTAGTATCCAACTCTTTGCAACTCCATGGACTGTACGTAGCCTGCCAGGCTCCTCTGTGCATGAAATTTTCCAGGCAAGCATACTGGAGTGGGTTGCCATTTCCTTCTCCAAGGGATTTTCCCAATTCAGGGATCAAACCCACGTCTCCTGTATTGCAGGTGGATTCTTTACCACTGAACCACCAGGGAAGCCTAGAATACTGGAGTGGGTTGCCATGCCCTCCTCCAAGGGATCTTCCTGACCCAGAAGTCAAACTTGTGTCTCCTGCATCTGCTGCATTGGCAGGTGGATTCTTCACCACAGAGCCACCTGGGAAGCCCAAACTGGCCTTACAATTATTTAATATTATCTACCCCAAATTCTAAGATAAGCAAAGTTAATTCTTCAGTATAATACCATAAAAGATCTCATTCCTATACCAAAATGTTTTTGCTCTGAAAGGCCTCTCACTCTCAGCATAGTGAAAATAACATGATTTTTGGATTCAAAAAATTCTAAGTTTTAATATGAATTCTGACATTTGACTAGATGTATAATTTAGGATAGCATGGCTCCTTATAAATTTGGACTAAGTACTTAATAAGCTTTTTTGTGAGGATTAAATGAGATAATAATAGTGAATAATAGACATAATTTATTGAGAGCATACTGTGGCTAATACCTTATTCAATACCATTATACATGTATTTAAACACCAAGTTTTTTTTACATGTATTTAAATATGTATGTATTTACATGTATGTAAAATGTATTTACATGTTTTACATGTATCTAAATACCACTCTTATGGTGGAAAGCAAAGAAGAACTAAAGAGCTTCTTGATGAAAGTGAAACAGGAGAGTGAAAATGTTGGCTTAAAATTCAACATTCAAAAAACTAAGATCATGGCATCCAGTCCCACCACTTCATGGCAAATAGGTGGGGAAACAATGGAAACAGTGGGTCTTTATTTTTTTAAAGCGAGAGACTTTATTTTGGAGGGCTCCAAAATCACTGCAGATGGTGACTGCAGCCATGAAATTAAAAGACGCTTGCTCTTTGGAAGACAAGCTCTGACCAACCTAGACAGCATATTAAAAAGCAGAGACATTACTTGGCCAACAAAGGTCCATCTAGGGAAAGCTATGGTTTTTCCAGTAGTCATGTATGGATGTGAGAGTTGTACTATAAAGAAAGTTGAGCACTGAAAAACTGATGCCTTTCAACTGTGGTGTTGGAGAAGACTCTTGACAGTCCGTTGGACTGTAAGGAGATCCAACCAGTCCATCCTAAAGGAAATCAGTCCTGAATATTCATTTGAAGGACTGATGCTGAAGCTGAAACACCAATACTTTGGCCACCTGATGTGAAGAACTGACTCATTGGAAAAGACTTTGATGCTGGGAAAGATTGAAGGCGGGAGGAGAGGGGGATGACAGAGGATGAGATGGTTTGATGGTATCACCGACTCGATGGACATGAGTTTGAGCAAGCTCAGGGAGTTTGTGATGGACAGGAAAGCCTGGCATGCTGCAGTTCATGGGGTCGCAAAGAGTTGGACACAACTCAGCGACTGAACTGACTGACATGTATTTATGTACTTGATACTTGCAATAACCCTATAAGACCATTTCTCATACATGAGGAAGTTGGGGCATGGAAAACTAAAGCAATTTTCTAGTAAAGATGCTTGGTTTCTGAGCTGGCACTGTTAACCTCTAAAAAACACGTGTATCTGGAGTAGTAGTGTTCCTGGTATATGCACCGAAAATGTTACTAAATGAACAGTCTGAAATTTTAATAAGAAATCATTTATTTAAAAAATAGGTATATTTTCCCCAAACTATTCAATTACAGGTAGCTTATTTGACACAAGATAAAACAGTTGCCATAAAAAAGTTACTGTATATAATTAGACTCTTACAAGCTTTATTCTCCCTCTATGAAAAGTGTGTGAACTCTTAACTATGGGATCAAGGTTTATTAATGTGTGGATTTCTTTAGACTTAAATACTAAGGGAACTTTTCTTTATATTAAATTAGAACAGCATTAATTTGTAGAATAAAATGACATGAGTGTATATAATTTTCTAGTAAAATCTGTGAAAATACTGTTACCAACTAATTTGGTTACTGCACTAATAAAAATTTTAGTCATTACAGAAACAAACATGGTTCTGACAAAGAACTAGAATTAGTAACAGAACTTGACACTTGCTCCTTGGAAGAAAATCTATGACAAACCTAGACAGTGTACTAAAAAGCAGAGACATTACTTTGCTGACAAAGGTCCGCATAGTTAAAGCTATGGTTTCTCCAGTAGTCATGTACAGATGTGAGAGCTGGACAGTAAAAAAGGCTGAGCGCCGAAGAGCTGATGCCTTCAAACTGTGGTACTGGAGAAGATTCTTGAAGAATCCCTTGGACAGCAAGGAGATCCAACCAGTCAACCTGAAAGGAAATCAACCCTGAATATTCATTGGAAGGAGTGAAGCTGAAGCTGAAGCTCCATTACTTTGGCCACCAGATGCAAAGAGCTGACTCATTGGAAAAGACCCTGATGCTGGGAAAGACTGAATGCAGAAGGAGAAGGGGATGACAGAGGATGAGATTGTTGGATGGCATCACCAACTCAATGGACATGAGTTTGAGAAATCTCTGGAAAATAGTGCAATTTGATTAGCTTCTTATGATAAAAGTTTATTAAAAATAGAATATGTGGTCATTGGGATTTTATATTTTCAATGTTATACTCAACACAGAATTTTCATGGACCTCAAAAGAAACATAGCACAGATATTATACTATTTTTTCTATCAATTCCACAGTGTTTTGCTCCTATCATAGGTTCTTGTCTTATATTTAATTCAGTCAGCTAGAACGTTAGTGGTGGTAAGTAACTCTGACCAGGGCCATTTGTTCACTCTCTCTGAAGCTATTTCTTCCTCTCTGAAATAAAGCTAACAACTCTTATCTCAGATGGCTATTGCTACTATTAAAGGGAGATAGTATAAATAAAACACATCATATCTAAAATATGTTTTAAATAGAGTCTGAGGATTATAAACAAATGTTTACTAAATTATTTGCTCACAGTTTGCCAGTCCTGAAAAAAATTGCTTCAAAGTTACTACTAATTTATCATTCATTGCATGCCTTAAAATGCAACCAAATTGTGTGTAAAACCCCTGAATCTTTTAACCCATACTCCCACAGAGATGACAAATCTCTGTCCTTTTGCTTTCCTCTCTTCTGCACAGACATCTTCCACACCTCCACCAAAATACATTGCTCCCCCATTTATGTTCCCATAGCAATATCACCATTATTGTCCCCATCCTAGTGCATTATAGCTAGCTGTGAATATGTGTGTTATTTTGACTGCACTGAGTACATTCTGAGAGAGAACCTGGCATCTTCTAGAATGCCATCACTGAACTGAATGACTCAGGAATGGCATTAAGAAATAAATGCTCTATGAGCTGAGGAAGATAATACTAAAAATTATTATTTGATGGGAAACAATTTTCAAAATTCAAATATATAATTCGAAATGCTCTTGTCTACCAAATCCGTTCAGCTCCCTGAGAGTTCAGTCTATGGTTAGTTGATTCTGGCTAAAGTTTAGATGCAATATTTCCTCAAAGCTAACATTCTTGGAACCAGATTTTGATTCTCTTATAGTGGATAGCAATGTGTGGAACCTATTCTTGAATTTTGCTAAGTTAAAACAGTCTTTTCAATGTTCTTTGATATAGAACTCTGAGAATATAATAAAGGGCATTACATATCAAGGCATTAAACATTTTGGAGCAGCTTTTTTAAAAGAAAGGCAAGTTTTGTCTTAGTTTCTGCAAGTGTTCTATACATGGCAAGTTGGAAAGAAGAAAGCAGCTCCTTCTGGAGCAATAAAAGAGCAGGCTTCTCATTTTTCACACCTAGGATACTCAGGTATTTCATTCCTTGTAACTGTTTACTAGTCTGTGTGCTACTTGTGGAATGAAGGAACTTCAGGAACTCTTTAGTGAGCACAACCCTGAATTAATTCCTATTTAGTTCTTCCTAAAGGACAATTCAGATGTCTGGTATTTGCGAGGGGCTTCCACAGAGATGTGTGAACATTCACTTTCTATTGGCTTTTTTAAACTTTCTATTATACTGGTTTTTGTCCTTTCAGAGGCAAAGGCCTTTTAGAGAAACCAAGAAAAGCAATGAAAATTCTCTTCAGAAGAATGCAAGTGAGCAGATACTGCAAACTGTCTGTGAAATCCACATTAAGAACCCCTGTATTTATGTTGAGTCATATCACCAAAACAACATGTATGCATCATATCAGTTTGGGTGTCCACAAACATGACTTAAATTGAGTTATATGTCAGTGAATTGTTCTAAATTTTTATTGTTGAGAACCAATATAAATACGATCACTTGAAGATCATGTATACATGAAGAAGAAGAAAGGAAAAGAGGAAGGAGAACATCCAACAGTGACTTTATGATGTGAGGTAACTCAGCTGTCTATGGGAAAATTGGGGCATGTACACTTTAGGAAATTTTTAAAAGTATTTAATATTTGCTAATCTCTCACTTTAAAATACGAAATGATATTTATGATTCTTTAAAAATTCCATAAAAGGTTTTTTATTTGATCTTATACATATACATGTACAAGCCCCATCCATCTTCCACATACATATCCAGATGGCTAAAACAGAAACCTATATATGTGCCAGGCACACAGTAGGCACACAACAAATGCTCATTTTGGGAAATGAAGTTCAATTCTTTTTCTAAATTTTTAATTCGGGTATAGTTGTGTTACAATGTTAAGTTTCTGCTGTACAATGAAGTGAATCCACTGTATGTTTACAAATATCCCCTCCCTCTTGGACCTCTTTCCCTCCCTCCATCCCACCCATCTAGATCACCACAGAGCACAAAGCTGAGCTCCCTGTGCTATACATCAGGTTTCTCACTAGCTATCTGTTTTACACATGGCAGTGCACATAGTTCAGTCCCAAACTCCCAATTCATCCCTCTATTGTCTGTGTCTCTATTCCTGATGCAGATCAAAACTATAATGAGGTAACACCTCATACCAGTCAGAATGGCCATCATCAAAAAAAAAAAAAAAATGCAAACAACAAATGCTGGAGAGGGTGTGGAGAAAAGAGAATCTTCTTGCACTGTTGATGGGAATATAAATCAGTAGAGCCACTGAAGAGAACAGTATGGAGGTTCCTTAAAAAACTAAAAATAGGAAGGTTGATTCCTCCAGCTCCATTCTTCTTTCTCAAGACTGCTTTCGCTATTTGGGGTCTTTGTGTTTCCACATGAATTGTGAAATTTTTTGTTCTAGTTCTGTGAAAAATGCCATTGGTAATTTGATAGGGATCACATTGACTCTGTAGATTGCATTTGGTAATATAGTCATTTTCACAATATTGATTCTTCCTACCCAAGAACAAGGAATATCGCTCCATCTGTTTATGTCGTCTTTGATTTCTTTCATTAGTGTCTTATAATTTTCTGTGTACAGTTTGTCTCCTTGGGTAAGTTTATTCCTAGATATTTAATTCTTTTTGTTGCAATGGTGAATGGGATTGATTCCTTAATTTCTGTCTGATTCTTCATTGTTAGTATATAGAAATGCAAGTGATTTCTGTGCATTGATTTTGTATCCTGCAACTTTGTTAAATTCACTGATTAGCTCTAGTAATTTTCAGATACTATCATTAGGGTTTTCTATGTACAGTATCATGTCATCTGCAAACAGTGAGAGCTTTACTTCTTCTTTTCTGGTCTGGATTCCTTTTATTTCTTTCTCTTTTCTGATTGCTGTAGCTAGGACTTCTAGAACTATGTTGAATAGTAGTGGTAAGAGTGGACACCCTTGTCTTATTCCTGATCTTAGGGGGAATGCTTTCAGTTTTTTACTATGAGAATAATGTTTGCTGTAGGCTTATCATATATGGCCTTTACTATGTTGAGGTAGGTTCCTTCTAGGTCCATTTTTTGAAGATTTTTAATCATAAATGGCTGTTGAATTTTGTCAAAGGCTTTTTCTGCATCTGTTGAGATGATCATATAGTCTTTATCTTTCAATTTGTTAATATGGTGTATCACACTGATTGATTTGCATATATTGAAGACTCTTTGCATCCCTGGAATAAATCCAAATTGATCATGGTGTATGAGCTTTTTGATGTGTTGCTGAATTCTGATTGCTAAAATTTTGTTGAGAATTTTTGCATCTATGTTCATCAGTGACATTGGCCTGTAGTTTTCTTTTTTTGTGTTGTCTTTGTCTGGTTTTGGTATCAGGATGATGGTGGCCTCATAGAATAAGTTTGGAAGGGGTCCTTCCTCTGCAATTTTTTGAAAGAGTTTTAGAAGGATAGGCATTAGCTCTTCTCTAAATGTTTGATAAAATTCTCCTGTGAAGCCATCTGGTCCTGGAATTTTGTTTCTTGGAAGATTTTTGATCACAGCTTCTATTTCAGTGCTTGTAATTGGGTTGTTCATAATTTCTATTTCTTCCTGGTTCAGTCTTTGAAGATTGAACTTTTTTAAGAATCTGTCCATTTCTTCCAGGTTATCCATTTTATTGCCATATAGTTGTTCATAATAGTGTCTTATAATCCTTTGTATTTCTGCATTGTCTGTTGTAACCTCCCCTTTTTCATTTCTAATTTTGTTCATTTGATTCATCTTTTTTCTTGATGAGTCTGGTTAGAGGTTTGTCAATTTTGTTTATCTTCTCAAAGAACCAGCTTCTAGTGTTAGTAATCTTTACTATTGTTTCTTTCATTTCTTTTTCATTTATTTCTGCTCAGATCTTTATGATTTCTTTCCTTCTACTAATTTTAGGGTGGTTTTTTTTTGTTCTTTTTCCAGGTATTTTAGGTGTAAAGTTAGGTTGTATATTTGATGTTTTTCTTGTTTCTTGAGGTACGATTATATGGCTATAAACTTCCCTCTTAGACGTGCTTTTGCTGTATCCCATAGGTTTTGAGTTGTTGTGTTTTCATTGTCATTTGTTTCTAGAAATTTTTTTTCTGGAAATCTAGAATCAACCTTCATGAATTCAGATTATACTACAAAGCTATAGTCATCAAGACAGTATGGTACTGGCACAAAAGTAGAAATATAGACCAATGGAACAAGATAGAAAGCAAAGAAATAAACCCATGCACCTATGGATACCTTATTTTTGACAAAGGAGGCAAGAATATACAATGGTGCAAAGACAGCCTCTTCAATAAATGGTGCTGAGAAAACTGGACAGCTACATGTAAAAGAATGAAATTAGAACACTTCCTAACACCATACACAAAGATAAACTCAAACTGGTTTAAAGACCTAAATGTAAGACCAGAAACTATAAAACTCTTAGAGGAAAACAGAGGCAGAACACTCAATGACATAAATCAAAGCAAGATCCTCTATGACTCACATCCTAGAAGAGTGGAAATAAAAACAAAAGTAAATAAGTGGAACCTGATTAAACTTAAAAGCTTTTTCACAGCAAAGGAAACTATAAGCAAGGTGAAAAGACAATCTTCAGAATGGGAGAAAATAATAGCAAATGAAACAACTGACAAAGGATTAATTTCCAAAATATACAAGTAGCACATACAACTCAATATGAGAAAAACAAACAACCCAATCAAAAAGTGGGAAAAAGACCTAAACAGACATTTCTCTAAACAAGATATACAGATGGCTAACAAACACATGAAAAGATGCTCAGTATCACTTATTATTAGAGAAATGCAAATCAAAACTACAATGAGGTATTACCACCATATGAAGTTCAATTCTACTTTCACTATGAGAGCCTCACAACAATGTGAACTATGTGGTACTACACTTCCTTGTATGTCATTATTATTTACTCATTCCCCAGGGAAATTAAGTTTTTCATAACCACCTGTTTATTTTGACCACCACATACTGTTAAATCACAGATTAGTAGCAGATACTTCAACTGGAAAAATAAGATTCCTTTGATATCACTCATAATATCTAGTATGCTACATTTTTAAAAATTCCCTATAAGAAATTTTATTACCATCTACTTTAAGGCCTAACAAAATTTGGCACTTTATGTTCATTTTCCTTCATTATCTCTGGTCTCTCACTGTCAAAATGACATTTAAAACATCGCAGAGTTATTGCATTCCCTGTGATGTGGTTAGGGGCATCACTTTTATCACTTCTCAAAGTGAATGTACCTCTCTTGACTTATTGCCTCATTTTTCCATTAGTGCTCTAGAAACATCATTGTTCCTGAATCCTACTTTTTGTTTTCATTTTTATTAGTTATGTCTGTCCAAACCTAACTGTTTGACTTTCTCAAATGCAGCAATGAAAAGAAGTGGCACCAATCTGAATGTGACTCAGAAATCAAGTTGCCTCCTGAACTTAAACACTTTCCAGATTTCTTCCCTAACTTAGGTTTCTTTGGCCTCACTGTATCCTTTAGGGAAGTAAATGATAATTTAAACTGTAATTTTGGAATGTAGTGAATTCTTTTACATTTTTGAGAAGGAGGATAAATTTACTATTTTGTACATATAAAAACTATATAGTAAATTTTTATCTTATAGCATCCTCTTTTAGACGATTATAAAAATCAGAGGTCTTGTAGACATGCTGGAATTGCAGGGAAAGATAAATATCTTAAAATACAGCAAAGTATATCAACTGTTCAAGGAAACAGAAATGGAAGCTGATAAGGAATTTTATTTGTAAGACGGCAAGAAAATGTTAGAAATGAAAGAGCAGTTAGATGATAATATGTAAGGAAGTAATGGAAATGTTTTAGGACTTGGTATAAAAAATAGAACTCAGAAAAAACTCCATTTACAACAATTTGCACTTCTGGGGTGAAAAATATTTAGGAGACTCAAGAAACCAAAGATATAATTGAATACCTAAAATATGAAACAGTAGCTTTTGTCCTAATTGTACTTTTTATAACTCCATACTCCTCATTTGTATTTTGGCTATTATAGCTTTTTTATGCAAAACCCCCCCAAATTCTGAGCCAGATGAACCTTAATGTATCAAATTAACTCAGTAGCAACACAAGACTAAATCAAATACACAAAGAAACAAAACCATACACACATCAGAACAAAAAAAAATCCAATTCTCAATCATCACAATCCATGGTTTTACAAAAACTTACTCTATGACGTGAATTTGAACTGTCATTAATTTTTTTTAAATCTCATTGTAGAGCAGACTGATTGAATGCAGCACATCTGCTTAACTGCAGAATCAAAGAGAACTGGTGTCATACTCAGCCTCTCAGCTGTTTCTTAGTGGAGAATTAACCTCAAAGCTTTTTGAGCATTTAAATTCTTACTCTAAAGCTAACCAACACTCACAGTGCCCCATGTGAGAAATGGAAATATGATTTTTAAACGGACAGCTGGTGAAGATCGCATTTTAATTTTCTTAAAACCAAAACAGTCACCTCCTCAATCCCCTTATTGTCTGTTTTACCTGTAAAAATCAAATAAGAAACATTTTCAAAACACACAAGATTTGCATTAAAGCTTATACTTGATGAATGCAAAGACCTCTGTAAGAGAGAATGAGCACAGCCATATATCATAGGAGAAAATGAAGATGAAATACATATCTCCACTTAGGGTGAGTCAGCACCAATGCATCAGTCCCCTCAAATTAACCAGCAAAAGGACAATCCCTTTTTTATAGTATTTCTAACCATAACATCATGTCCTCAGGTTACAGTAAAGAAAATAATACTCATCCTTGAAGAAAATAAGGGTGGTTAATAATTCCTCCATTCTCAGAGGCTCATCATCAATCATTTAAAGAATATTGACAAAAAAAAAAAGGAACAGATTTTGTTCTGTATGTCCTGGGAAAGTATACAATAAAAGGGCATGAATGCTTCACACTAATCAAAATTACTGCTACTACTTCAAGAACTACAAACAAAGCTAGTGAAGGTGTTGGAATTCCAGTTGAGCTATTTCAAATCCTAAAAGATGATGCTGTGAAAGTGTTGCATTCAATATGACAGCAAATTTGTAAAACTCAGCAGTGGCCACAGGACTGGAAAAGGTCAGTTTTCATTCCAATCCCAAAGAAAGGCAATGCCAAAGAATGCTCAAACTACCACACAATTGCACCCATCTCACACGCTAGTAAAGTAATGCTCAAAATTCACCAAGCCGAGCTTCAGCAATAAGTGAACCGAGAATTTCCAGATGTTCAAGCTGGTTTCAGAAAAGGCAGAGGAACCAGAGATCAAATTGCCAACATCTGCTGGATCATCAAAAAAGCAAGAGAGTTTCAGAAAAACATTTATTTCTGCTTTATTGACTATGCCAAAGCCTTTGACTGTGTGGATCACAATAAACTGTGGAAAATTCTGAAGGAGATGGGAATACCAGACCACCTGACCTGCCTCTTGATAAACCTGTATGCAGGTCAAGAAGCAACAGTTAGAACTGGACGTAGAACAACAGACTGGTTCCAAATAGGAAAAGGAATACATTAAGGCTGTATTGTCACCCTGCTTATATAACTTATATGCAGAGTACATCATGAGAAACGCTGGGCTGGAGGAAGCACAAGCTGGAATCAAGATTGCCGGGAGAAATATCAATAACCTCAGATATGCAGATGACATCACTCTTATGGCAGAAAGTGAAGAAAAACTAAAGAGCCTCTTGATGAAAGTGAAAGACAAGAGTGAAAAATTTGGCTTAAAGCTCAACACTTAGAAAACTAAGATCGTGTCCTCCAGTCCCATCACTTCATGGCAAATAGATGGGGAAACAGCGGAAACAGTGTCAGACTTTATTTTTTTGGGCTCCAAAATCACTGCAGATGGTGATTGCAGCCATGAAATTAAAAGACGCTTACTCCTTGGAGGATAGTTATGACCAATCTAGACAACATATTAAAAAGCAGAGACATTACTTTGTCAACAAAGGTCCATCTAGTCAAGGCTATGGTTTTTCCAGTGGTCATGTATGGATGTGAGAGTTGGACTATAAAGAAAGCTGAGTGCAGAAGGATTGATGCTTTTGAACTATGGTGTTGGAGAAGACTCTTGAGAGTCTGTTGGACTGCAAGGAGATCTAACCAGTCCATCCTAAAGGAGATCTGTCCTGAGTGTTCATTAGCAGGACTCATGTTGAAGCTGAAACTCCAATACTTTGGCAACCTGATGCGAAGAGCTGACTCATTTGAAAAGACCCTGATGCTGGGAAAGATTGAGGGCAGGAAGAGAAGGGGATGACAGAGGATGAGATGGTAGGATCGCATAACCAACTCAATGGACATGGGTTTGGGTAGACTCCGGCAGTTCGTGATGGATAGGGAGGCCTGGTGTGCTGTGGTTCATGGGGTCGCAAAGAGTCAGACACGACTGAGCGACTGAACTGAACTGAATATGAATGGAAAAAAAGAACTAACATTCATAGAAAATACACTATGTTAACTGCTTTACATGTTACCTTATTTAACTTTACTAGTCATCATAAGGGGAGTATAATTATCTCCCAATTTCCTGATTTAAAACAAACAAAGAAACCCCACAAAACCTGAGACTAAACTATTTGATCAAGCATCAGCAAATGGTCAAGCTGTGATGTGAGTCCAAGCCTCAATGATTAGCAAAACACTATTATCTTCTCACTAGAGTTAATTCATTTAATTCAGCAAGTATTCACTAAATATCTATTACTCATATATGTTATGTATTTGGCCAAAATGGTGAAAAAAATGGAATTGTCATTGTCCTCAAGAAGCTTAAGAATCAGTTGGAGAACACCTTGTCCAAATGACTAAACATAACACAATAACGTAGCGTAAAATCCTGAGGATTTAGGCCAGGACGGGGTGGGATGGAGAGAGAGGGAGCCATCAGGAAAGGTTTGGGGAAAAGTTCCTAGAACTGAAGGGTAAGAGTTAACCAGGAGAAACAGGAGTTTTAGATGCAGAGGAAATGGTGTGTGTAAAGGTCGTGGGTGGGAGAGTAAAGCAGGGAGATTTAGAGGGAACAAAAGAAGTTCAATAAAGCTGAAGCTTGGGTATACAGGAGATGAACATCACTAGGGAATGTCACTAGCCCACAGTATTGTGCTTTTCCATAATTCCTAACAGGGATTTTTATAAGAGGTTATAAGATGCTATAGAAATATTTTAAGCAATGGATGACACAGATTTTTTTTTCTAAAAAAAAAAATTTCCAGCTATGAGAATAGACTGTAGAGTTTATAAAGGAAATGTGGGAAAATTAGTTAGAAAGCTGTTTCAGTAGTTCAAGAAAGAAATGAAATAAGAATAGACGATTTCTTTCTCATAGAAATGGAGAAAGTTTATTGAGACAGATAACTAGAAATAAAATCAACAGAATTTGTTGATTAACTGTGGGATATGATGGATAGAGTGATGTCAAGAATAATTTCAAATACTGGTCTAAAAATTAGTTGACTAGTCATGCCACTTATCAACACTAGGAATACTAAAGAAGGGGCAATAAGGGGCAATTTCATTAAGATAACAGTTACTATCATCAATAATAATAATGATGATAACCAATTGTTGAATGCTGTGCAGCAGAAATTTTATATGCATTTTCTCATATTCTCACAAGTGCCCTCTGAAGTTGCTATTCTCATTATGTCGGTTTTATAAGTGAAAAAAAGTAGTACAAGAAAAGTGCTTTAGTAACTTACCCACTAGTATGAGCCAATGCCAATGAGGAGGATGTAAGGAAAAAATCGGTAAAGAGAGATTAGATTCTATATTTGGAAAATGTTAGATCAAGGCATTGTTGAAGTCTCCTCTTAGTACCCTAAGTGTCATAAGGAGACATCCTAATGAATTTATTCTCCATGGTAAATCATTGCTCAGAAGACTCTATACTGCGTCCTTGAAAGAGAGCAAGGTCAAGTTGAGAATGACAGATGGAGCAAAGAATCAGGAGCCAGATAGAAGCTAATGGAAAGGGCCAAATTTGGAAACAAGCATGACTGTTGGAAGACTATCCCAAATAGCATTACCCAGCACATCTGCCTTATTTGTTGGCAGGAATATAGGGCATAAGATTGCCCGGTTGTCTTATAGAGATACACTAAAGAATTTCAAAAAGAAAATGTACTAAAAAGAAAATAAAACATATACTTACTTTACCTCAAAATATGAGTAATTCTCACAACATTTTAACTGTACAACCCACAGACTAACACTATGAATGCTCTCTGTAAACTCCTTATGGTGGCATCAAGGAAAGTTCAGTTCAGTCACTCAGTCGTGACCGACTTTTTGCAACCCATGGAAGGTAGCATGCCAGGATTCCGAGTACATCACCAACTCCTGGAACCTACTCAAACTCATGTCCATTGCATTAGTGATGCCATCCAACCATCACATTCTCTGTCATCCCCTTCTCCTCCCGCCTTCAATCTTTCCCAGCATCAAGGTCTTTCCAATGAGTCAGTTCTTCACATCGCATGGCCAAAGTATTGGAATTTCAGCTTCAGCATCAGTGCTTCCAATGAATATTCAGGACTATTTTCCTTTAGGATGGACTGGTTGGATGTCCTTGCAGTCCAAGGGACTCTCAAGAGTCTTTTCCAACACCACAGTTCGAAAGCATCAATTCTTCAGCACTCACCTTTCTTTATGGTATAACTCAACATCCATACATGACTACTGGAAAAACCATAGCATTGACTAGACAGATCTTTGTTGGCAAAATAATGTCTCTGCTTTTTAATATGCTGTCTAGGTTGGTCACAGCTTTTCCTCCAAGGAGAAAGCACCTTTGAATTTCATGGCTGCAGTCACCATCTGCAATGATGTTGGAGCCTTCCAAAATAAAAATTAAAAACAATAAAGTCTCTCACTGTTTCCATTGTTTCCCCATCTGTTTGCCATGAAGTGATAGGACCGGATGCCATGATCTTAGTTTTCTGAATGTTGAGTTTTAAGCCAACTTTTTCACTCTCCTCTTCCACTTTCATCAAGAGGCTCTTTAGTTCTTCTTTGCTTTCTACCATGAGGGTGGTATCATCTGCATATCTGAGGTTATTGATATTTCTCCTGGCAATATCGAGTCCAGTTTGTGCTTCATCCAGCCAAACATTTCGCATGGTGTACTCTGCATATAAGTTAAATAAGCACGGTGACAATATATAGCCTTGATGTACTCCTTTCCCGATTCGGAACCATCTGTTGTTCCATGTCCAGTTCTAACTGTTGTTTCTTGACCTGCATACAGATTTCTCAGGAGGCAGGTCAGGTAGTCTGGTATTCCCATCCCTTTCAGAATTTTCCACAATTTGTTTGATCCACACAGTCAAAGGCTTTGGCATAGTCAATAAAGCAGAAGTAGATGTTTTTCTGGAACTCTCTTGCTTTTTGGATGATCCAGAAGATGTTGGCGATTTGATCTCTGGTTCTTCTATCTTTTTAAATACAGCTTGAACAGCTGTAAATTCATGGTTCATGTACTGTCGAAGCCTGGCTTGGAGAACTTTGAGTATTACTTTGCTGGCGTGTGAGATGAGTGCAATTGTGCGGTAGTTTGAGCATTCTTTGGCATTGCCTTTCTTAGGGATTGGAATGAAAACTGACCTTTTCCAATTCTGTGCCCACTGAGTTTTCCAAATTTGCTAGCATATGAGTGCAGCACTTTCATAGCCTCATCTTTTAGAATTTGAAATAGCTCAATTGGAATTCCATCACCTCCATTAGCTTTGTTCGTAGTGATGCTTCCTAAGGCCCACGTGACTTCGGACTCCAGGATGTCTGGCTCTAGGTGAGTGATCACACCATTGTGGTTATCTAGGTCATGAAGATCTTGTTTGTATAGTTTTCCTCTGTATTCTTGACACCTCTTCTTAATATCTTCTGCTTCTGTTAGGTCCACACCATTTCTGTCCTTTATTGTGCACATCTTTTCATGAAATGTTCCCTTAGTATCTCTAATTTTCTTGAAGAGATCTCTAGTCTTTCCCATTCTATTGTTTTCCTCTATTCCTTTGCATTGATCACCGAGGAAGACTTTCTTATCTCTCCTTGCTATTCTTTAGAACTGTGCATCAAATGGGTACATATTTCCTTTTCTCCTTTGCCTTTAGCTTCTCTTCTTTTCTCAGCTATTTGTAAGGTCTCCTCGGACAACCACTTGTCTTTTTTCATTTCTTTGTCTTGGGGATGGTCTTGATCCCTGTTCCTGTACAATGTCACGAACCTCTGCCCATAGGTCTTCAGGCACTCTGTCTATAACATCTAATCCCTTGAATCTATTTGTGACTTCCACTGTATAATTGTAAGGGATTTGATTTAGGTCATACCTGAATGGTCTAGTGGTTTTCCCTACTTTCTTCAATTTAAGTCTGAATTTGGTAATAAGAAGTTCATGATCTGAACCACAGTCAGCTCCCGGTCTTGTTTTTGCTGACTGTATAGAGCTTATCCATCTTTGGATGCAAAGAATATAATCAATCTGGTTTCAGTATTGACCATCTGGTGATGTCCATGTGTAGAGTCTTCTCTTGTGTTGTTGGAAGAGGGTGTTTACTATGACCAATGCATTCTCTTGGCAAAATTCTGTTAGCCTTTAACCTGCTTCATTTTGTACTCCAAGGCCAAATTTGCCTGTTACTCCAGGTATCTCTTGACTTCCTATTTTTGCATTCTAGTCCCCTATAATGAAAAGAACATCTTTTTTGGATGTTAGTTCTATAAAGTCTTGTAGGTCTTTACAGAACTGTTCAAATTCAGCTTCTTCAGCATTACGATCGGGGCATAGACTTGGATTGCTGTGATATTGAATGGTTTGCATTGGAAATGAAAAGAGATCATTCTGTCATTTTTGAGATTGCATCCAAGTACTGCATTTTGGACTCTATTGTTGACTATGATGGCTACTCTATTTCTTCTAAGGGATTCTTGCCCACAGTAGTAGATATAATAGTCATCTGAGTTAAATTCATATGTTCCAGTCCATTTTAGTTCACTGATTCCTAAAATGTTGATATTCATTCTTGCCATCTCCTGTTTGACCAATTCCACATGATTGGTAAGAGTATAATGAAGCTGTATCTTTTGACATAAAATTGTAGGGCTGATTTAAGAAGAAAGAGCACAAAGACAAAAATCTTGATGGAAAAAGATTTTTTCTTTCTTTTTTTTTTATTATCAGTAACAACTTCTGGGGTTGACATTCTCAAGTAAAACTAATTTATTTATGGCTACTTTGATTCAACATACTTGCTGGTTCATGTTGTTTCCAGAAGAAAACCAATAAATGTTTCCACCATTTTCGTTAATTTGGCCATGGGGCTGAGCAGAAGGTTGTTTTCTGAAGGGAATATCTGTAAACTGTTGTCAGTGTACAGAAATTTTCATTTCCTTGCAAAAGCTGGTCCTTAGGAGATCACTTATCTGGAGATCTCTACTTAACTTTCACTTTCACCCAATTCTGCCTTTTAAAGATTTACTTCCAAAGCATAGACTTGAGACACCTATAAGATTTATTTGTTTCAGGAGAACTATATGTCCCATAGTTTTTCTTTCTAAAGAACTTTATCTCAACTAATTAATCCATAAAACCTCTCTGAGACCAAAGTGGTAAAGGCAAGTAATTCACGTTTATCGAGAAAGAGCAAATTTAGGCATCTTGCCTGGAGTCTCTCAATAAATAAGCATGGAAAAATGGGCATCCATCAGATATTCCAGTATGTTCTCTAAGGAAGACTCTGCAACAGTTTCACACTGCTAGCCCAACAGTGCATGCAAAACAGTACTCTAGAGGGAAGCCAAAACTTTCTGAGCTGGCATGGATCTTGCTGGTGCTTTATCTAATATATCTCTTGAATCAGCTCTACCAGTTCTGCTCTCAATGCTGTCAATCAGATTGAGTTTGTCTCTTACCTTCATTATAGCTTCTTAAATGCTCTCCTTCTTTCTAAACTTTCTCCCCAAACATAGCTTAAATACTATCGTCAGACTTGCCTTTCTCAAATACAAGTAGTCTCTTCATTCCCTCAGTCAAAAAAGCTTTTGACATGTTTACAAAATAAGCATCACACCCCTTACCTTAGAATTCAAATCCTCCTCCAGTTTAACTACAACTTTATTTTTGAAATTTATCTCCCACTACACTGACTCTTAGTCCATCTTTTACCAAGAAACACAACCACACACACACATACATATGCATGCACCTTATATTCTCTGAACTTGCTTTAAGCTTTCTCAAATTTGAGTTTATTTGATCAAGCTGTTTTGTAAAGTACTCTTAAACTTCATAGCAGCCTTCCCACATTTCATAGGTCAGCTCCATAAAGAAGCTACCCAGTTTGAAAAATCTATATTTCTCTTCTAAACTCACAGTACTTTGAATGTGCATCTCTTCAAACACTTTCACTGCTTATCTTAAACTTTGTGTTTCTGTGCATCACTGGATTTTAAATCACTAAATGGAAGAACTTTATCTAAGCTATTAATACTTACATTTTTTCCCCTCAATCGGTGTTGGGCATGATGTTTTACAAATAGTAAGCACTGCATTTGCTAAATTTAATAATGTTTGATAAATGACATCATAGCACATGTCCATTATAGGTCTAAGTAAAGATAATTATGTTCTATATCATTTTCTTCCATTCATTGAGTGCAAAAATTCAATAAAAAATATTCCACATTCTATTTTATTACTTTTCATTTGTGTTTCTTCAATAAAAAGAGATTGTAACTAAAAGGAAGCCTACAATGATAAAAGACATGTTGCAATAAAAAGGAGTTGTGGATATATTACCTATTCAGTATTAAGCCTGCTCTATATCAACTAGAGATTCTTGGCATTGTTACATTGATAATTCCAAACAACTTGTTAAATATCAGTTCTTTCATTTTACAGATGAGAAGGACAGAAATGGAATATGTGACTTATCCTGTGTCCAGTTATTAGGTTCCAGAGCAGGATCTATAAGTCAGGTATATTTTACCATAGAGTCTAGACATGTTCTAGACTACAGCACAAATTTCCAGGTCTACAAGATTGAAATGCTGTACAAATATGTATAGAAGAGATGGAGAAACTATTTTTCATTCTTATTTGTATAGCAAATTTATAGAGAGATTTAACACAAGAAAAAACTACTAAACAAATATATCTTTCTGTAAATGTCCCAGCTTATAATATTTAACCTAAAATATATGGTGTTATTATCAGATACATATTTTAAATCATATGATAATTTTAAAATATAATCTTTGCAGACATAATAAATACCAATTACTGTGCCAAGCATTTAATTCACTAACTAATCATCACAAGAACACTAAGGTAAATACTACCATTATACACATTTTACAGATGAAGAAATGGAAACTCAGAGATAGTATTAACCTATCCAAGATCACAATGCTAGCTAGGGGTGGGAGATTGATTTAGAACCAGGACTGCTGGAATGGCAAGATATATTTCCTAACTATATGTGCAAGTTTACATAATCCAGGCAGAACTTAAGCATCTGAAATGTTAAATTTAAATTTAGATAAATCTTTTATTATTGTTTGTCATATAATAAGGAGTTTACATTCATGAGATTTACAATAATTTTGTTCAAAATGTTTCCTTGGAGAAATTCTAATTAATACCCTCATTAATATAACCTTTGGTTGTTACTGAGTATTTAATATAAAATATTAAACATAGTGGATGAACATTTACTTATAGTTCATATTTTTATTCACATGCTGTTCTAGTATTTTCCAAAATTAGGAGCCGAGGGAAATTTTTTCTTAAACTAGACAAAATCACCATTTGTTTTCTGCTCTTGTTGACTTGTGGGACTATATCTAAGTCATTTTTCTTCCAAAGAACATAGCACTTAAGACTGTCAATCATCTCATGTGTAAAAGAAACAATACGGCACTTAAAAAATATGATTCTGAATTAAAATTTGAGCATTTCCCAAACACAAAAATATAAGATTAATAACTCACATGACAAGAAGTGCAAATGGATCACTAATTTTACTGCTTTTAATAAAAAAATCATGATTTTACTTCTAACAGTGTTACTATGAGAGGAATATATTTGTTTAAATTTCAAACACCACATTTCACACTAATTATAATTATGCAGTTTAAACATCATCCACCATTTCAGTTAACAATGAGAATAAGGCACATGTTTCTAATAATTTTGGCCTTCAGGTTTTTCTTTAACGACATGCTTCAAGATTGTCAAAGTGGAAATGTTGAATGTCTTAATTATTTGGTCACAAGAATCTCTCTCTCCCCTTATGAGTACAATTCTGTGATACTAAAAATTTAAGAATTACTTTATACTATACACTCAGAGGTCTGTAAATGACTCTAGAGGTTTATCCTCTCATTCTCCAGGTTTTACTCATATCACTCTATATGTATGCTATTAGTCCTGATACTAAATATCTCAAAGGGAAAATTTGTTGCAGTTCATAAAATGCCCTAACCATCATGAGAGTTTTTCCATTCTTCCTATTTACAATATAAATGTTGCATGTGATTAAATCATTTCGTACACTTTTCATCTGAAAGATAAATACATTCTACTCCATCATCCCTGGTGGCTCAGATGATAAGGAGTCTGCCTGCAATGCAGGACGACACGGGGTTTGATCCCCGGGTTGGGAAGATCCCCTGGAGTAGGAAATGGCTACCCACTCCAGTCTTCCTGCCTGGAGAATTCCATGGACAGAGGAGCCTGGCAGGCTGCAGTCCATGGAGTCAGAAAGAGTTAGACAGAACTGAGCGAGTAACATACATACATACTCCTTCATTTTAGGTTATATTTCTCTCCTAGGTTATGAAACCCCAAACACAGAGGACTGTAGAATCTTCTTTATATTCTGGTCTTTAGCATTAGAAGTTGTTCATGTCAGTAGTTACTCATGGAGTCAAGTGAGGACTTCTGTTGCCTTAAAGGCAGCATTGCTAAGAAACCCCTGTTCAGCTCTGTTCAGATGATAATCAGCATCTCTAAACTCTGGACACTATATACCAATTTGCCCTTAGTCCCTTTACTGATTTTGATGAATAATTTCCTCATAGATAATCTCTGTACAATGGGAATAGCCCATGTTTTAGGGGTTAATTTGAGAATTAAATGAGTTAAAACATGTAAAGAGCTTATAACAGTGCCTGCGCATAGTAAATAATCAATAAATGTCACTTGTTGCTCCTAATGCTGCTGCTGCTGCTAAGTCACTTCAGTCGTGTCCTACTCTGTGCGACCCCATAGACGGCAGCCCACCAGGCTCGCCCATCCCTGGGATTCTCCAGGCAAGAATACTGGAGTGGGTTGCCATTTCTTTCTCCAGTGCATGAAAGGGAAAAGTGAAAGTGAAGTCGCTCAGTCGTGTCGGACTCTTAGCGACCTCATGGACTGCAGCCTACCAGGCTCCTCTGTCCATGGGATTTTCCAGGCAAGAGTACTGGAGTGGGGTGCCATTGCCTTCTCCGTGTTGCTCCTAATACCATGTACTATTTCAATTACTGCTATAATTTACTACTGTTGCTCTTGGTACTACTACTGCTGCTGCTACTGTGACTATTATTACTACTACTCCCTTACTACTACTACTATTGCTACTACTATTACTTCTTTGATTCTGCTTCTACTGCCATCAGACCCTTGCAGATGCACTTTCTTCTACCATGTGGGGCATCCAGAGTGAGCTTTAGCGAACTGAACATCACTTCCTCCCAACTCCTAACTGCTCTTAATTGTACAGTTGAGCCAGGCTCTCCTTGATCCCATGGCCTCTAACATAATTATTATCCACAGTTGATAAAGACACTGCAGCAAATTTATACACATTAGGGCCTCTAGATTTTCTGGCCCTTCATCCTTCCTAAGAGCTTTCTGACGGTCTGTCATTTTGTAAGATCTGCATTAATGTTCTTCCATTAACATGAATAATTGAAAGTTGCCTAACAGAAATATCTTTCAATATTATATGATGTTTATCAACTTCATAAATGGGCTGTGATGTTTTGTATACAAGTATGTATAAAATTATAAGGATAGGCCAAAAATTAAATTTCTTAAAAACTGCTATATTGGGAAAATATTATACTTTTTTTCTCATAAGGTGATGTCAAAGGAAATTTTGAAAATAATTAAAAATACTTTTTTAAAAAGCAATTTGAATTTTTGAAATGTCACACAATCATTCTTAATGTTTACTCCTCAAACAAATCCTCATGGGAGAGTATGTCATCATCAAACACTTTTTACAGATGAAAGGTCTAACTTGTATATATGAAGCCACTTAAAGATGAGTTAAACTGTGATTAGATTTCACAATCTCTTAGTCACTAGCATGCTGTTAAGACTATTGAAGCACTGCCTGCCACGGAAAGGTTAACAGAATAAATGAGTTAGCCTTTAGGTTTCCAAATAAACCAACAGTAGATCATCAACCAAGTAAGTAAAGCCTATTTCCATGGAGCTACAAATAATATCAGGATACACAAACACATACACACCATAGACAAACACATAGACACACACGTACAAAGGAAAAATGGGCACACTCCTCTGCCCTGATTTGCTTTGAACCCACTCTGATTCTCTGATGGATTTTATGGAAGACCTCACAGCAGATACTACCTCCTTCCCACCAATGTTAGACAACTTGTCTTTGTGACTTCTAATGTAGCCTGTCCAACCTGCCTTTCCCATTGTGTTAATTCTGGGTGACCCAGATTGGTGATCTTAGAGACTGAAACTGCAAATGGACAGCTGTTCAGATGGCCTTATTACAACATCAAAGGTGACTGTGAGGATAAAGTAAAGCCAGTAAAGTTACAAGTAGCAAATTCAAATTCATGTAGGTATTATTACTAAAATATAGATCAATCTGTCCTATATTCATGTAATCATATAGCTCCTGTTAGCAAGGTATGGCACAGTAAACCATTTATTTTTAGGACAAGAAATTCCTAGTACTATGACAAAGTGTCCAGAATTGGACATTTCTTGACAGAAATTTCCATTGAGTACAAATGAAATCACTAGATTATGTAACAGTAAGTTGTTTCACTTATTTTCTGTATAAGCCATATACTTGAAGTATTTCCATATTATTTTTATCATTCTCTTTGCTTGGTGTTTGTCATTATTCATTATCTCAGAATGACATAGTGTTTCTCTTCTCTGCTTTTCACTCTCAAGCAGTGGGTCTCGATCATAGCTACACATTAGAATCAACTCCAAAGTTGTTTTTTACTTAATTGCCTGCAGTGAAACTCAGTTACTAGTATTTTTTAAGACTCCCAAGATGATCCTATGGTGCAGTCAGTGTTGAAAACTACTGATCTACAGGCATTTGTTTCCGAGAATCAAATCATTATCTAATAATGATTAAAGGCAGTAGTCACTGAAAGGATTACAGTATGGGAGTGGAAACTTTACATAATTTATTCTACTTGGTACGAAGAATACCCTATGAAAGAGTTGAAATTATTGATTTTTTAGACAGACTTTAAGTTCTGTGAAAGTAGGGACTATGTTTATCTTGGCTACTACTACATTTCCAGGTGTTCAGTTCAGTTCAGCTCAGTTCAGTCGCTCAGTCATGTCCAACTCTTTGCGACCCCTTGGACTGCAGCACACAAGGCCTCCATGTCCATCACCAACTCCTGGAGCCTACTCAAACTCATGTCCATTGAGTCGGTGATGGCATCCAACCATCTCATCCTCTGTCATCCCCTTCTCCTCCTGCCTTCAATCTTTCCCAGCATCAGGGTCTTTTCAAATGAGTCCTTATTAATAACATAACAAACACTTGCTGGATAAATGAATAAACAAAAAACCATACTGAATTTATTGGGAAGGAAAACAAATTTCTTATGAGAAAATTATCCCAATATGATCTTCTCCTGAAGATTCTGTCTAGCTCCTCCACTGTATTGCTCCTGTGTCACAGTCCCTTGAGTAGTAAGGGACTTCTCAAGTAGTTGTATATAAAAGTCAGCAAGGTTTATATGTCTTAGTGGTGCTCCATTAAATACACAACACAAATTCCAGAGAGACAGCTATTACACTTTTAAGTTTAACTTGAAAACAGGAGTAGAATACATATAAACATACATGCATATAAAATTTGTATATAAGAATAAAGGTATCAATATACCTGTGACAGAAAGTAGGCGATGGTAGTGAGGGATGGAGTAAGGGAATTTAGAATAATATTTGCTACTTTTTAAGAGCAGTTTTTATACAAAGAGATGGAGGCTGTCTGCTAAACAAGTTAATTTAAGCCAGTGGTTAAGAATACTCTGTATTTTCAGGCCAATGGCAACTCTGCTGAAAGAAAGCCAAAGTTTTCCAAACAGAGTGACCCTTGTTGTCTTTGTGTGAACTGACCAGCTCTTTTGGATTTTCCTAGGAGGGCAGGTTTTCACAGTTGCGTGGTCAGAAAACTCCAACCTGTAAGATTGGACTGAAAACATAAAACCATAGTGATAGATAGAGCTGTGAATAATTATGAGACAGAGAAATTAACATTAATAACTAGATATAATCTTTTGCTTATTTCATTCACTATTTATGTTGAAATTTGATGAGGAAATTTAAAGAGTTGTAGACAATAAATCTACATAGGTCTAATATGTGTATATATATACGATACAATGTTAATTGAGACTAGGTATTTTTTGTAAGCTATTTTGAATTGTTTTAACTAGTTTTTTGGCAAATAAATAATAACTAAGTTAATATTTTAATATTTTTACACAGTGTTATATTTCATCTTTTCAAATTTATAAAATTTAAAATGAAAGATGAGTCTTGTAAATGTAGCAAGCTATTTTAAGCTTCAAAGAAATAACAGACATGCAATTTCCTCTGAAGCTAAAATGTATAGAACAAAAATAGTCAGTTCAGCAAATATTAACTAAATGTATTTTGCACTATAACGGATACAGAAATAAGGTGACAAGTGTCTAAATTTTATCTGAATAATTTCTATAGAATCTGAGATACATTCATTTTGAGATGGAAAAGACCACCAAATTCAAGTAGCATTTTTCAAAATTGATAAAAGTTTATTGCTATCTGTATCTTATGGTAGTTTCAAATATACCTTATAAGAAATTCACATTTAAGGCTATGTTTCAATGTACTTTGGGTAAACTGTCCCAAATCACTTAAGATTCCCAAGGGAAAGGGCTGAGACTGAGAACAAAATAAAGGAAGTGTAAAGGTAGTTTAAAAAAAAAAAGGCTTATGAAGGCTAGAGGCCCTTTTCTTTTGCTGCTCTTGGCAGAAGGAACAAAGTGAAAGGCAATCAGTGCTAAGAAAAATGCAGACATGAATAATGGTGATTAAAAATTGGTAAATACTACCAGCTTCTTTATAAATACCTCTCCTAAATGTACTATGTTTAATCGTTTAGTGTACAAAAGATATGACCAAAGCAAAAGCCATAAAAGAGGTTTTCATGCTAGGAAAATAATTTATACAACAAACACAAGTGTAGTCATTCTAGCTGGCATGCTGCTATCCATCTTAATTATTGCAATAAATGAACTGCTGGCCATCACTTTTAAAAGACTATGGAAATCTGGAGGCTTACCAAAAGATCAGAAAGAAAAGCTTTATGTTAAAATAAAGTGATGCTTAAATTGGAAATAAAGCCATAATGCTGCTGACGATACATTTTTCTGGGATAAACAAGGTGGCTTTGTCTTTGAAAACTGTATCTATCTGACCTTGTAAATTTCTTGATTATTTTATAAGCAACTATACAATATGTGGGCTATCCAAACATCAGACTGCATGTATAGAAAGCATACTTACTGCTGAAAATAACTACAAAGGGAGTCCTGCAATGGGCAGGGGTCAACAGAAGGTAGGCTCATTGGAGACTGGGTAGATAGACAACATTGCCTTCCTCTGGCACAGCAGTTAACCAAAGTGTGGTTCCAGGAACAGCAGCACCAGCAACATAAGGGAACTTGTTAGAAATGCAAATTCTGGACCTCATATCAGAAGTGCTAAATTGGACATTCTAGGCACTGGACCCAACAATCTATGTTTTAGCAAGCTAACCAGGTTCTTCTGATGCATGTCTGAGTTTGAGAACCATAGTTTCATTGAAATGAAAGCTCCATGGGACCATATTGTATTTGCTGCTGATCCCCAACACCCAACCTAGCACAATGGTTAGCCCATGGTAGGAACTCAAATGTTTGTTGATTGAATTCATTAAAAAGAAACCTTTTTCTGAAATAAAGTCGACTTTAAAAGATATCCCAAATCATCATTTTAGGTATTTCTAGTGCTACAAATAAATAATTTCATTTATAGAAGTTTAACTTTTTAAAAAGTTTCATTTAAATGGAAGCATTCTGATTCAAATTTAGTCAACTGCAGTTGAAAAATAAAATGTTCTTTAACAAGTAATCATGACAATCATTACATAAATAGTTTTGAATTTATGAATGGGTAGTTTGTTCATTTTCTGTTGGTACTATTGGAAGGAGGATTATTTGAGGAGGAATTGGTCTTCTTGAAAAATAAAATCTATTACCTATTATTCTCCATAACTGGCATAAATTATTTATTAAACTTAGTCATCCATTTAAACTTTTTAGCTATCATTTCTTGTTATTCAACATAACTTACTATATTCATTAAATTCTGTGTCACAAAATAACTAGCACTTTGGATAGCTTCAATTCATACATATTGATACATGTGCAAAATCTGCAAAAGATATCCTTTATTTTTCAAAATCAGTGCTCACAAGGAAGAACAAAAATAAAAACTTGAAAGTAAGAGTAAGATTTGTATCTGCAAACTCTAAACTTATATTGCCAGTTAAAGAAGGGAACAAATGCCAAGAGGACAATTTATGAACCTCAAGGGGCAGAATAACGGCCGTCATCATTTTACAAAGTACAATTTTAGGAGACATGCTTTTATTGCATTTTTGTTTGAATTATAAACTTAGTAGAAAATGGGAAATTGGGCACAGTCATATATGATATAGCCTCACAAAAATATGTTACTTCAAAAAGTTAATTCCATTCATCTGCAATAGGAAACCTGTCACCAGGATCTGAAAACTGGCTGAAAGCCAACAAACAGAAAGTCAACAAACAATGTTTAATGCTTAAAGATATGCATTCCATTTTTATAAAAATTACTATTTCACATGCTGATGTATAACAAAAGAACTATAGAACTTCTATGAAATGAATCCAGAGGCCATGAACTTTGGAAAGGAATGAAAACCCGTAATAGAACAATCTATTCTCCTGAATGTCATCAATGGTGTTAGCTATGCCAATAATTGCTGACACCAGGAACATCTAGGGCAGGAGAAAAGAACAAAAGAAAGAGAGGACCAGGTAGTGAAGAAAGCTATGGTTCCATCATATTTTAATTCCTAGGGAGTATATATCACTGCAGAATGTCAAAAACTTTATTAAGCCCACTACAAATCTACTTTTAAAAACCAACTGATATTAATGCCTTGATCCATCTTTTGTTTTCTCCTCTGAGGAAAAAGCCCAAGTTGCTATTTCCATTTCTTGGCTCCTCCTCCTCCAACTTTAACGGTTTGCTTCATCAATCCCCATTTGCTCCCAAGTCTAGTTCTGCCACTTCAGCTTGCTCCATCTTCTCTGTTAACCCACATACATACTAAGATCTCTTCTTTTCCAAACATTCTCCATTGAATCAAACCCCTTAGCTCCTTGACCTCCTATTTCTCTCCTTATCATTACCAATCACCAATCTCCATTTTCTGTCTGTGTTGTACTCCAATGACTGGTGCCATTGCTGTATTCCTCTTACACCTTTTGATGTAGTAACTATCTTATCTGTCTTTATCCAACACAATAGCTATATACAATGGCATGCTCCTCATGGATGTCCAATAAATATTAAGTTAATTAAAGTACAAGTATTATTGTATAAGTATTATTGTGCAAGTATTACATAGTATTAAAATGTACTTGCAAGTATTATATGGTAAAGAAAAGTATTATTGTGCCTGTCCAGTCCCTTCCATTACCACATGCCCAATTTTCATGAAACTGCACAGAAAGCTGTCAACTTTCCCTCCTCCAATCATAGCTGCTTGGTCTGAAGTCAGTATCTGATCCAAGCTAAGCCAAGAACAATCCTTTCCATGCTAATTTGGAACTGGAACTAGGCAAACCATGCCGGTTAGTTCACTGAGTGAAGATGAACCAAATCCAGGCGATATAGCCTAACCTTTAGCATTAGAATCAAAAATATGATAGTTCGCAGAAAGAGAGAAGGCACACAAAGACAAAGAACTAAGAAATGGAGAAAGAGAACTGACAGTGATCATGCCCTTGATTCTATTCAGTTTCCAATCCTAAATCCTAGCTGTATCATTTCCCGTTGTTATACAGATATTTTGTATCCTTATTATAAACCCCCTTTTTTGCTTAAACTACATCAAGTACACCACTGTCACTGCAATAAAAGATCCTAACCAAAACAGGTACCAGAATCATGGGTCATATTTAGTTAATTACTTTTGACTTATTAAGGGAAAAGCATATTTTCAAGGTAAATAAAATAGAAAGCTAATGTGGAAAAGTCACTTGAAAAATCAGAGAGAACAAATATATAACATGAGTATATACAGAGTAAAAAAGTAATAAAAACCATCTATATGTGGGAAGTAGGAATCTATTTGTCATTTTGGATTTTTACACTTTTATATATTCTCAAAAGACAAAAAGCTCTAGATATCCATTTTGCTGTATAGGATGAGGGTGACAATATGTGGAATATTGCCATGAAAAAATTCCATTGAATATGGTTCAACATAAAATGTAAAAGTGTACTCTGTTGTGGTCACTGTTGTTCAGTTGCTAAGTTGTGTCCAACTCTTTGTGATCCCATGGACTTCAGCATGTCAGGCTTCCATGTCCTTCACCATCTCCTGGAGTTTGTTCAAACTCATATCCATTGAGTTGGTGATGCCATCCAACCATTTCATCCTCTATTGCCCACTTCTCCTCCTGCCCTCAATCTTTCCCAGCATCAGGTTCTTTTCCAGTGAGTCAGCTCTTTGCATCAGATGGCCAAAGTAGTGGATCTTCAGCTTCAGCATCAGTCCTTCCAATGAATATTCAGGGTTGATTTCCTTTGATTGATTGCTTTGATCTCCTTGCTGTCCAAGAGACTCTCAAGAGTCTTCTCCAGCAACACAATTTGAATGCATCAGTTCTTCTTTATGGTCCAACTCTCACATCTATATATGACTACTGGAAAAACCATAGCTTTGACTATATAGACCTTGTTGTGGTCACTAAATATACATATTTTTAGTGAACAGCTATAAAACATCCAGAGTAACCATTAAAAATTTCAATAGTACCAAACCTTTGTCAATAAGTTAGCAGGAAAGGCACTTCATTAAATCACAGATCTTGCTTGTTAACTTATGATAAGCTTTAGGTGCAATTCTGTGGCATGTGATGCATGCTTTATTTACAATGTTTCCAACTTGTGACCGTACGAAAAACTATATATGAACCTGGTCATTATTAACCTACCCTGAATTTGTTTCACCAATTATAAAACTATCCACATTAATGGAAAGGATAATAACATAAAGCAAAACCTTATGAAAACACCATGATGGATTCTGAAAAAGCAAAGGCAATCTTTGTAAGCTACTGAATTATTATTAAATAATTTTCCAAAATATAGTCATTGGCTTGTCACACTTTCTACATGGCTGCAGTTAATCTTAAAATGAAAAAAAAAAGTCATTTGTCAAACTAAATAAGTTTGCTCATGACAATAAATGCATGAGACCCATAGACCATAAAGCTGCACAGTTCTAACTCTGAAATAAGAAAAATAATTTTGTGGAGTACTTTGTAGAATATGTTTCATATCTTGTATTTTCTTAAAAACAGTGATAACTTATTAAAAGTCCTCTGGGACAAAGGTCTGTTTTACAAAGTCAGCCTAGGTTGAAGTAGTTAAAGGAAATCTTTGAAGCCCTAGTAAATGTAAATGGTAACAAAGAAATGTCAATTGAGAAGCAAGCGATGCGCCTTTTGAAGATGGAAAAGCCCAAGCATCTGGGAGTGAGGGTGGAGGCTGACTGACCAGGGTTGCGTGCATCTGTAGCAGCCAACTGGAAACATCTCAAGATGCCTATGCTTCCCTCCTTGCTCGAATATCCAGTTTGTGTGTGCCTGCTCACTCAGTCGTGTCTGACTCTTTGTGACCTCATGGACTATAGCCCACCAGGCTCCTCTGTCCATGGAATTCTCCAGGCAAGAATACTGGAGTGGGATGCCATTTCCTTCCAGTTTAGGTACCATCATCTCATACAGATGCACACAGGCAGTGAGTCAGGTGTTATAGGCTACATGGAAAAGGAAAAGAGGAACTAAATACACTCACCTTACTGCCTCAAACTATTCTATACCTTCTTAGTGGGTTCAATGATCTAAGAATTAATTTTAATTCTTTCAGCTTTAGGTGTTTTATATACTGTTACCATACTTGGTGAAAGTGCCATAGTACTCTGCCTACTGATGTGGCATTCTTGAGGAAATGGACTATAATCACATTTTAAAAACACACAAAGCCTTTTTGTTTGCTCCTGTAGCTATGGGATTACTATGGCAATTAGAGGGGATTCATAATACCTTTCATATACTATTCATCCCACCTCATAAACTGAAAGCACTTTTACTTAAATCAGCCTGGCTTCTATACATGACAAGTGAGATCAGTTTTAATACCCTGGAACGGTTGATTACCTACAGGCAGGTGTTCATTATATTCTTCAATAAAAAAACCAAAAACCTTTTACTCCCCGTCATGATTTTAGCATCTTATTCCTTCAGTTGTTTCTTTTAATACATGTTTATGTGTGTTTTAAAGTCTAATCTCTTTTGAATTAGCTCTTGAATAGCTGTGAACTAAATGTCAGATACAAAGGAGGGCCTAGAAATCAGAACAATTTGTATTTCTAAATGCCAGAATACAATCTAAAAGTAAGACACCATTAGACTGCCAGTACTGAAAAGAATCATTTTATGAGTGATGTTTCTGAAAAACGCCAGAGATAACGACTATAGGGAGATTGTGGCCCAAGTGGTGTCTCATGAATCAGGTGAGTTATAAATACGTTTTGTATGAATCTACATTTGAAAAAAATCATCCTTTGTTGTTAGAAGGATTGCGAGGAGGGTTAACTCTGCCTCAGAGAATTTAGCTCTGCTAAATTCCTCCAATGAAGACTTAAGATTTAATATTTTTCCATTCTTCTAAGCACTCCTTAAATTAGAATAACAAAAAGTTTTATTTGCAGATATTTATGCTTTGAAATTTTCTGATTGATAAAAACAATTTAGTAATACAATTTTTCTATACTCTATGTAGTAATGTTGTATCTTTGATAACCTCTGAGTCCTCTAGCTTCTTATGAGATGCTAAGTATTCAGCATGTCAGGCAAAAAATAATGAAAATAATACAATTATTGTTGGTTACTTCTCCAAATTTAAAATTAGTCTTAATTTAAGTAAGTTTAAAATTAAAAACTGGATGATATAAATTTCAAATTATGAAGAACTCATATGTAGCTTCATAGAAATGAATTGTGTAGACTTCTTTAGCAGGTTATTTCGCTCTTCTGTTGTATTTTTATTTTTAATGCAGAAATATAGTTCTAGATGATACCAAAAAGCAAATAATCTTAAGTTTGGAAAATATGTTTCATTTGTGTAATATATTTTACTTGTAAATGTGAATAGAATAATGTTTCCTAAGCACTGATTCTCCAAGTGTCTTAAATCAGACACCAGATTAAACAATGCTAAACAAATTTCTTTACATCAGACATTAGTAAAGCTTATTTGTATACTGAATTTTAAGAGTGACTATAACTGTGTACCATTTCACAGATGAATTTCATGATGGCCTAATTATTGGGATCATAAGAGTCTAAGAAACATTTCTCCAGGGCTACAATTCCACAAGCTTCTAAAGTTATCAATTTCATAAAACATGGTTCAACAACCTTTGGTGTCAGAAAATTATCACTGATACAAAATTAAAATTTCTCTTCTTATATGTTTTCTTCTCAGGCTCATTTGCTTATCTACACAGATGTGAATTTGTTACCTATATGCCTGAACAATCTTTTAGTAGGTATCATATATGCTCACATTTATATTTGCAAGTCACTTCAAAATGCCAATTAACAAGCAACCTGTAATATTTAATTTATATGCAGAGTACATCATGAGAAACGCTGGGATGGAGGAAGCACAAGCGGGAATCAAGATTGCCAGGAGAAATATCAATAACTTCAGATATGCAGATGACACCACTCTTATGGCAGAAAGTGAAGAAGAACTAAAGAGCGTCTTGATGAAAGTGAAAGAGGAGAGTGAAAAAGTTGGCTTAAAGCTCAACATTCAGAAAACTAAGATCATGGCATCCAGTCCCATCACTTCATGGCAAATAGATAGGGAAACAGTGGAAACAGTGGTTGACTTTATTTTTCTGGGCTCCAAAATCACTGCAGATGGTGACTGCAGCCATGAAATTAAAAGATGCTTACTCCTTGGAAGGAAAGTTATGACCAACCTAGACAGCATATTAAAAAGCAGAGACATTACTTTGCCAACAAAGGTCCATCTAGTCAAGGCTATGGTTTTTCCAGTGGTCATGTATGGATGTGAGAGTTGGACTATAAAGAAAGCTGAGTGCCAAAGAATTGATGCTTTTAAACTGTGGTGTTGGAGAAGACTCTTGAGAGTCCCTTGGACTGCAAGGAGATCCAACCAGTCCATCCTAAAGGAGATCAGTTCTGGGTGTTCATTGGAAGGACTAATGTTGAAGCTGAAACTCCAATACTTTGGCCACCTGATGCGAAGAGCTGACTCATTGGAAAAGACCCTGATGCTGGGAAAGATTGAGGGCAGGAGGAGAAGGGGACAACAGAGGATGAGATGGTTGGTTGGCATCACCAACTCAATGGACATGAGTTTGGGTAAACTCCGGGAGTTGGTGATGGACAGGGAGGCCTGGCATGCTGCGGTTCATAGGGTCGCAAAGAGTCGGACATGACTGAGAGATTGAAATGAACTGAACTGAACTATAATATCATCTTAAATTGATTTAAAGTTAAATATGGACTAGTATTTTGTAAAATGTCAATAGAAATGAGGGGTCATTTTAATTCCAATATATTTGTAGGTTTACTATAATAAATCAAAAAACTTTCATGGGCCTAAAGAAAAGAAACAGAAGCAAGAAACAAGCAAAAATGAGTATAACTGTTATTCTAAAATTCTATAATAATGGATAGCACTATATGCAGAGAGATGTTCTAATTTCTCAATTCAAAATAAATGCATTACTACTTGAGAAGATGTATCTCTTTTATAGTTTTGGTAGTAGCACCATTGTTTAATAATCTTTGTACTTGTAGTTTATTTAAAAATAATATACAAATTATAAATACTCAAATCATGTAAAAGAATATGCAGCTAAAACAGAAAAAGCTTCCCTTCTGTCTCGTATCCCCTGCCCTCCCTTTCAGAGATAGCCATTACTAAATGTTCTTTTATGTTTTTCAGAAAAAAAATAGCTTTGTATACACAAGCATGTTAAATGATTGTGTCTGTTTAAGGACATATTCCATTTTCTCACAAATGAGCATATCATATACATAGTTCTGTCACTACCTTTTTCTGAATAAAAAAAGGACAAAGAAAACTATAGTGGGATAATTTTCCACTTTACATGAAAATTTTTTCCTCATCTATTATATTTGCATATGTATAATATTTAAACTTTTCCATGGAAAGTTTAGCATATTAAAACTTTATTTAATGTTGACAACAATGGCAGTACTAACGATAATAGATAACATTACAGCCTGTACTTCTTGCCATTCAATTTGCTAATCACTTTACAAAGATTACCTCATTTAGTTCTTTCAGCAACTCTGGTATTGTTACTACCTTCACATTACAGATGGGCTTCCCTTGTGGCTCAGATGGTAGCAAATCCGCCTGCAATGCATGAGACCTGGGTTCAATCCCTGCATTGGGAAGATCCCCTAGAGAAGGCAAAGGCTACCCACTTCAGTGTTCTGGCCTGGAGAATTCCATGGGCTGTATAGTCCATGGGGTCTGAAAGAATCAGACACAACTGATCAACTTTCACTTCATTCACTCACATTACAGACAAGGAAACTGACCTAGAGACATTACATAACTTGCCCACTTAAGTATCTGTTTCAGTTATTCATTCTTCCTCTTTTCTTTCACAAAATCCTTAATATAACTACTCAATTTATAGTGTCTATGAGTGCATGCATGCTTAGTCACTTCAGTCATGTCTGACTCTTTGTGACCCTATGGACTGCAGCCCACCAGGCTCCTCTGTCCATCGGATTCTCCAGGCAAGAATACTGGAGTGGGTTGCCATGCCCTCCTCTAGGAGATCTTCCCAACTGGAGGATCAAACTTGCATCTGTCTTCGTCCTCTGTAGTGCAGGAGGATTCTTTACCCACTGAGCCACCTGGGAAGCCTCTATGGTCTTTATATCTTGAATATAAAGTCTCAGGTCTTTGAAACCTAAAGAGCTAAAAGATCCACAGGGTCTGGTTAGACTCATTTGAAATCTAATTATTAAGTTCAAAATCTACCCATGTGGGGCTTTCCTGGTGGCTCAGTGGTAAAGAATCCTCCTGCCGGTGTGGAGGACATGGGTTTGATTCCTGGTCTGGGAAGATTCCACATGCCACAGAGCAACTAAGCCCAAGCACCACAACTACTGAGCCTGTGCTCTAGAGCCCAGGAGCCACAACTGCTGAGCCTATATGCCACAACTACTGAAGCCCAAAGATCCTAGAGCCGGTGCTCCACAACAAGAGAAGCCACCAAAGCCCATGCATCACAACTAGAAAGTAGCTCCCACCTGCCTCAACTAAAGAAAATCCTGCACAGCAATGAAGACCCAGCACAGCCAAAGATAAATAAATAAATTTTTAAAATCTATCCATTTTATCTTTTAAAAGAAAAAGAAAGAGAAGTCTTACCTTTTAAACTAAGTTTCCTAGAAGGATATTTCTACAATTGAATATTAAGCTAAGGTTCAGATCCAACATCCCAACACTCAAAAATCATAGACAATCTGAACCAGAGGGATCTTAAGTTACAGTTTCTATCATGTAATGGATAAGAAAAATGAAGTGTTTATCACCAAGTTTATTATCCTTTCATACTGATCTCTGCATTGAAAGAGATATCAGAAAAATCTCTGCCTTGACTATGAAATACATATAAAACATTCCAGACAGACAATTGGCTATAACATTTTGTAACACTATCAGAGACAGCAGTCTCTGAGTCATTCTCAAAAGCAGCAAATTCAGAGTCAAGGAACTATCTTTTTTCAGTAGCTGAATCCTGTGTTGTGATTATTGATGTAGGACAGCTGCCTGTGAAGACAGAGTCATGGATCAGTGTTTTCACATCACAGCTATTAATTCATAGTTTACCCCTTCCTTCTCCAGACTGTAACTCTTTCTCACAAGACCTGTATTCTATTAGGTTTAATCAAGTTTATTGTTTTTCTCTGCACCAAACCTAACTTCTCTATATCTTTATTTCAAATATTGAGACCAAAATGAAAACATGATAGTGTATTCTCATCAAGTATGTTCAGTGTTGACTAGAGGAGAAGTTGGGAGAAGGCAATGGCACCCCACTCCAGTACTCTTGCCTGGAAAATCCCATGGACAGAGGAGCCTGGTAGGCTACAGTCCACGGGGTCGCTAAGAGTCGGACATGACTGAGCAACTTCACTTTCACTTTTCCCTTTCATGCACTGGAGAAGGAAATGGCAGCCCACTCCAGTATTCTTGCCTGGAGAATCCCAGGGACAGGGGAGCCTGGTGGGCTGCCGTCTATGGGGTCGCACAGAGTCGGACACGACTGAAGCGACTTAGCAGCAGCAGCAGCAGCAGAGGAGAAGTTATATCCCTCCTGCCTGCCATAATTTCACACACTGATAATGCTTGTCTATACTTTATTCTTTATTTCTACAGTTTATCATTTTATTTATGGGACAATGTGATTGGTAATCTCAAATTGCAAAATGTTACATGGCTAGCTCTTAATTGAGCACATTGGTGAGAACAAAAGAACAACAATTAATACCAAGAGAGGCAACGCAAAGATCCTTTTTATTTGGCAATATAATTAAATCACACAACACTTACAATCACATGGAAGGAAACACCTATAATCACATGGAAGGAAACTCACCCACTTATAATCAGTCACATGTTCTGGCCTAATATCATCACTGAACAACCAAAGAAACAGAAAACAACAAAATCCCAGGGCAGAACAGAAACTTGGGACTCATATTTCCTCTCCAGTCTCTTACATCACTCTGCCATTGATCACTGGCAGTCAAGCCTCACCAAGTAGGAAAGCTCCTGGTCACTGTTATCAACGCCACAACGATCCTGGTTACTGTTACTGATTCAACAATGATAAACAAACACTCACTATTAAATATTTTCTAGTTTAATCATTAATAAAGTTAGTGGAGTATATGAACTGTTTGCATGGCAGCTGTTTTCTTAGCTTCTTTTTCATTTTATTATTTGTGAAGCAACTATAGTTAATAATGTAGTTATGTGGTTAACCAGTACACACAGGTTCTGTTGTGAGAATTAATGTCATTTTTTAAAAAACTTAGTAGTACATTCCATATCCTGCAAACATCTAAAGAGAAAAAACTAACAGACTGTGCAATATTTCCAGAAGGCAAAGTAAATAACCACAAAAAAGTAAAGGATGATCTTATGTTTGAACTGTTTCTGGGCTTTGTTTGATGGTATTTTGTGGGGAGTGGAGAGGTTTGTTTAAATATTTTATTTTTATTTCCGCCTGCCATTCCTGTAGCAAACTCATTTGGAAGTTCAGCCTGTTTGACTACTAAACACTGCTGTGTAAAATGTAATTACCACTCAGTTATTTTAATTTTTAAGGAGAAATCTCTAAATATCTATCTAGAAAATTATCTGAGGTGAGAAAAGAAGATAAAACTCAAAACTTATCAATTTGAAGTATCATTAACACTTAATATGATATGAACCAGAGTGAGATTAAAACTATTGGGAAAATAATGTTTATTAGGTAACTTGATCATACTACCTTTGACCTTGTTTTCATGTTAAAGGATTAAATTCAGAAGGATACCATTCTAAACATTAGAGATTGTGCTTGAAAAACAAATACAATGATAACGAGTTATTTGGTAGTTCTTGAATTAGGCTTTGTGTTCAAACAGGCATGTGTCTTATAAATGTGCGTAACTCTATAGGAAATAATAAACATCTCTCACACTATTTTAATTTTTAAAAAATCCACAACTCACTTAAAAATAAACACATATATTCATTTTAATATAATGAGAGGCCAAGTTGAGGCTGTCAGGAAGCAGGGTCTAATGTCTCAGGGTAAAGGCAATGGGGAAAGAGGGTAGGAAGGTAGCATGTGGGGAAAAGTGTCGCAAAATCTAAGCATGGGGAGTAATGTCCCCAGCCAATAAGAAATGATTCGGCTGAGCTCTCACCTTATGAATAAACCAGGGGAGGGAAACTGTAAGTAGAACCAAATTTGCAGTTATTATGGTCTTGAATTCAGTCAGCTTAAGAATGAGCCATTGTGCAGTTGATGCCAAACAGATGTAGAGACATCTGTTCTAACCAAAGATATTTCACTGGTTCATTTTTGTATACCTCACTCTGGTTTTCTAATATCCATTTCTTCCTCTTTCAGGATGTCCACCCATCAGAATTCCTTTTCCAGAACTTGAGTAGTCATCCACTTATCTTTCGGTTATACTCATTCCTCTAACTTTAACTTCCTCTGCAAACTTGGGAGTTAAACTCTTCATTCCAGCCCAGATCCACTCTTTGAAACAGAAGCTCAATGCTCAAGTCTTATCTCAGGCCCACTAATCCCTAGGTTTAGAGCAGATCATTTAATACTATGTTAATAGCATATGCTCCATCCATCTCTGGGGGGAGCAGTTTCAAAAACACTGTCTTAGCAGATGCTCACTGGTTCATGCAGGGAACTGGATTTGTATAAACAAGACTTCAGCACTCACCACAGATCAGAATATACATAAATATGCTTAGTTGGAAAATGACAGTTATATTGTATATTTATATAATTTCACTATTAAATGATATGCCCTAGAATTACTTGATTTAACTTCAGTCGATCTCTGGAATTCAGTAAACTAATACCATTCAGAATTCCCCAATTTTGATAAAGAACCATAATTTCACATTCTGCTATTATAGTATTGGATAAGCACTGCTAAATTTGGTCAATAATTATCTGGGTTTCAATAGAGATTTGCATCAAAATTTCTCCATAAGAAGTTTCTTTCTAGCCATTGTTCTCCCTACTCCAAGATTAAAAAAAAAAATAAGTGATTTTTAGTTATTGAGAAGAGAGATTCAAATTTGGAATTACTAGAGTGTATTATCAACCAGGTGCTGAGCTGAAAAGAAAAATTATTTTATGGTATGATGCTACTGGTCCACATAAGCAATCTGTGATCATCTCTTTTTAAATAGCAATTTCTCTTTCATGCTAGCATTCAAGTTTTGTCTCTCTTTTCTCTCTGTAGAGAGGTCCACTCATTCACTCATCTATTCCTCGGTAGTACAGGCTGCCCCCTTAAGCATCGCTTGTTTTCTACAGCATCTACAAAATAGTCATTTTTCCTATAATCACATTTTCTATAAGAAAATTTAACTTTTGAAACCTATTCACATAGAATAAAATAAGGCTCACTGATAAGGAAAATTATTTCATTGTATCAACCTTAGATTCTGCATCCATGGAAAATTGAAAGCTCTATGATTTAAATATTGTCTGACACAACTGTGGGATGATTGTTTTGTTGGATCACAATATTGTTAATGTGAGGCCTATATTAGAACCCAAGAATCCATGCAACATTTGTAATAGAAATGAGTAACATTTTTTCAAGCAGTAGAAGAAATTAAAAAAGAAATTCTCACGTGAACTATTTGATTAATCCAGACTCTTGACAGGTCATTGACATGGCCCAACCAGTTTTATATATATAAATAAAAAGTTTCATTTACTTGGCTTTATTTGAGAATATATTTACACTGATTAATTTTTGATACATACGCTATACTCATTCAATGCTATACACATTCCAAGTCCTATATTGTAAAGGAGGAAAGTGACAGTAGACTTTGTAACTCAAAAAATAAAATAAAAAGTATAGTCTTTAAGCTAAAAATTGATTATACAAATATATTGGTCATTCTTTTCTAAGGTACTACTGTGCATGGAGCATACCAGGTATATAGTCTGTGGGAACTATTAATGACAATGTGTACTTTTATAATATAGTAGGAAATATTAGAATTTCTCTGTGGGATTCAGGACTTGAGTATCAGACTATAGAAGTAAAAATTTACTAACAAGGTATTCTATAGGGAATAACAGAATAAAGCCATGAAAGGAAAGTTAAAATTCCAAACAACTGGGAAGGAGTCAAAGTAAAGTAAAAATAAATAAATAAAGGCTTATGTTTTTAAAAGACTTTAACTAGAAATCTTATAAGGATTACGATTACTTGCCCAGAGAAAAAAAATCTAAGTTTCAAGTGCACAAGGTTTATTTTTCAGTAAAAACGAAATCCATTTTTTTTCATGAACTTTTCTCTATCTGTGCCTACATTTTATAAATTATACAGTAAAAATTACTTCTGCAGAAGTAACACTAGATTTTCTCCAAATTATCTCTGATATTTTACTGTTAACAGCCTTCAAGGCATGGCCCACAATACATACATATTTTTTGTGGTACAAATATATTCAATATTGCCTGTGTGACTAACAAACTTCTAATGAAATCTTTTCTATCCTGTTTTTGCCATAATCAGGAAAATGCCCTGATCCAAAGTTTTAATTTAAAAATTCAAAACAGGAGAAATAAAAATATTACCAATCATTTACTGCCTATTGAGGGTGTGTTCCTACAATTTTCCTAGAAAAACTTAGTCTTAAAAACAAAAATAAATCAGTCTAAATGCACTTCTATATTTCTCTGGATGATCTTACATTTAATGTTCAATGTCTATGAAAACTAAAGGAACACAGTTATTATGGTTTTTATTTTATATTAACCTGGATTGACACCTGGAAGTAAAATTAGAACAATTTTATTCCACTTCTTTTTATACTTCATTGCATAGCTTGGGTGAAAAAAGTGAGAGAGTCAGTCGCTCAGTCGTGTCCAACACTTTGTGACCCCATGGATTATAGCCTACCAGGCTCCTCTGTCGTACTGGATTGGGCAGCTATTCCCTTCTCCAGTGGGTCTTCCTGACCTAGGGATGGAATCCAGGTATTCCGCATTACAGGCAGATTCTTTACCATCTTGGCCACCAGGGAAGCCCGTAGCTTGGGTAAAATATGGCAAATATTTCTTTTTAAGAACCATAATTCAGGAGATTAGCCATTCTCTAATTGAATTTATAAAAACCATTGAAAAATTGTCCCCATACAGATATTAATACGTACATATATATATAGGCTTTATTAAGATTTCTAATTTTACTTAATGTATTTATTCAATCTTCATATATGTATGGGGGATATGGTGTGTATCAGTAGACACTGAGTAGGAAAAGAGATTAAGACATAGCCCCTGCCTCCAGAACATAAAAATCCTTTAAGGTAGAGAGAAATGAGTAAACAGGCATTGGGCAATAGAGGAAATTAGCTTTGGAACTATAGAGAGCATACACTTTAGAGCAATCAGGGAAGAATTTCTGAAGAAGATGGCATCTAAACTGTGTCTGAAGGATGGAGATGCCAGTTATTTTTCAGGCAAAGGGATGGTGATGGAGGAGGGTAGATAGAGAAATCTAGAATAAGACAGTGACATGAATAACAACACAGGGTCAAGAAGGTCATGGCACACTTAGAAGTATGGCTTGAGCACAGATTTCCAAGAAAGACTGTGTCAAGAAATGCATGAAGGACCTTGAATGTTATGCTAAGAAGTTTGTATTTTATCTTTACAGTAACAGAGAGCCATTGAAGTATTTTAAGCAGAACAGTAACAAGATTCTTTCACATCTTAATTTCATTTTAATGGCAGATAGAAGAGATTGGAGGGCTGCTAGACTGAAGTTTGGGAAAACAGTTAAACTGTTTATTTCTTTTTACTTCCTTAAAATTGCTTATGATCACTACTCTATTGTACTCTGAATCTAGAGTCTGCATAAATCTGTCTTAAGCACATACACATTTTCTTACTCTTAAATTACCTCTGGCCACTTACAAGAATGACCTAAAACAACAATACACTTTCAGACACTGTGAACTACAGTTTGCAATTTTAGCTTTAATTTTACCTCTAAATTTAGATCACAATGCAATTATGTTTCATTATCAGATAAGAATTGCATCATAATGAAAATGATACTAATAATTAATGGATAAAGTCTAGGCATTTGTGAATGACTTATTTGTTTCATATAGCGAATAAATTCAAAGTTAATGACTAATAAATAATATTATATCATGTCATTCATAGTCTACTTCTTGAGTAGAGAAAAAAGGTGGACTGGGGAGGAGCTACAGCTGTCAATTTTATAATTTTGAACAACCTGAGACCTCTCTTTTTTATGTGTTATATTAGTGGCAGTAAGTTGGGTTTATAATCATATTTGGGGGAAGTTGGAGATTAACTAAATTTAAATATTTCAGTAACATTAACAATGTACTGAGAGCAGATTATTTGACAATCACACTACTGAATGAGCTTGTCCCTATTGCACGCATTATTACAGAAGAGGGGTTAAACAATTTGCCCAATGTCACCCAGCTAGGAAGGTGAAGAGTGGAGATGAGGTCTCAAAACCACTCAATTTGCCTCCAGAAGCCACACTCTCAAAACTCTAATCTAAACAGAAAGAAAGCTAAATTATACAAGCACTTACTTCAAAGAATGCTTAAAACCATAATGAATAAGCTACAGGCCTCAATCCCAGGCTGCCCCACTAGCACTGCCTTGAAAGCACATATCTAATTTTAATTTATGAAATGTTTAAAAGATGTCTCCGTGTTGGTGATTCTTACACGTACTGGGCCATTTCTTTAACTGATGGCATTTTTTAAATAAATTAGAAGGTCTATGTATGGAATTAGGCAATTTTCTGTAGAACTCATAATTTCTGTTTTGAATAAAAAGTAAATAAGAATCATCATTTAAAAACCTTTTTTCTTAATTGGGCTTTCAGTAAAAGTTATTGATTACTACTGATTCAAACCTATATAGCTTTTTCTAAATCAATGTATAATTTTGAATCTTAGAATTTTTAAGATCTTAGAAATCATATGAGACAATACTTCCATGACAAAAGTGAACCCCAGAAAAGGTAAATGAATTGTCAGGGTCACACACAGGTGACAGATTTCAACTTAGATTGAAAATATAGTTGGAGCTATCTAAATCAAGGGGATATTTGGAAAAATAAAAAAGAGGGAAAGATATGAGTATAGGCCATTTGCGCATAGAAATCTATAATCACTTGGTTAAAAATCTAAGCAGAGTGTGAAAAATACCAGCTATTTTTCCTCTTCTATTCCAATATATAACTGTCTTATTTAACAGATACCACAAAAGTATTATCAAAATATTCATTATTTTATCACCGGAAATAAACTTGTCCTTTGATGCCCTGCTGAATTAATTTGAAGTATGCTTCTCAAGAGTATACCTACTTTAATTTCCTCTAGTGATTTATTATTCAAAGGATATAGAGAACTAAGAACTAGGGTTTTAAAACATATATTATTTGCAGAAGCACTTTTTGAATTCCATTAATAAAAGGAAGATATTGTTCAATTTCAAAAATATTAATATGAAAATTATAGATTTTTAATAATTTCATTATTAAATTAGAGGTCACCAGAAAGTCATAATAAATAGAAGCAACCTACAGTACTCACAAAGGTAAAGTAGTGGAGCTCCCTCTATTGAATTATGGTTGAGAAAATGCATCTTGTATTTAAAATCATAATTTTATCTTCAAAACAACTCTATTATAATATTGTAAAACTTTCCCCTTTCTAAGCTCTAACATTTTTCAAATTATAGAAGCACATATGCAATATCAATTTCTAAGAATAATATTATAAATTGCTTATGTTTGTATAATTTTATAAAGTGTTATTTTTCTTCACCAATTTTTGCTTGTAGGAAATTACATTTTAAGGCTGCAATTTTCAATTTGTGTTTTTCTTTTGTTTTCCTTGCGTTCATAAAACTGAAAAAGTTACTTGACAGATACTGGGACTATGATACGTCCTAATAAGAATATGAATTCCAATTTTGTTATGGAAAACAACACTATGTACAACATTATGTACTTTAATGGAACTAAATATATCTTCCAACCAGTAAAGTGAGGTATTTCACATATTTTTCTGTTACAAATAAACTGACATTTATCATGATATTATGAATACTAAAAAATGTGATTCATAATGATTATTATTGGTTGAGAGTTCACTTTGTGCCAGGCACTGAGTCATGCACTATGCATTCATTACCTTCTTGAATATTCACATCAAATGAACTTGATAGTATTGCAATCCTCATTTTACAAACAAGAGGATAAAGGCAAGAGACAGTAATGAAACTATTGTTCTAATCCAGAGCCCAAGCTCTTGAGCTCTTGTGCAATGGAATATATGCTATGTATTGACAGTCTGTAAAATCCGTAAGCAGTGATAGTCTACAAAAATTAAGCAATCATTTTTTAATACCACTGAGGTATAGCCACAGTGTACACACACACACAAAATCACTACTCAGGTAATTCAAATCCTTTTTAGCTCAATATTGAGGATCATTTCTAGAAAATGATAACCTCCAAATCATACCCGAAAACTACTCTTTTCACTGTTTTATCATTCATTTTAGAAAGAAGACACACTTCTTATCAGCAAAGAGAAAAACAGCTGAGTTGATGCAGGTTTTGTTTTAATAAACATATTTATTTGCCATTCCAGTATGATAAGAAAAGCAGTTTTATCATAAACTAACTAGTCATTTCTAAAGGAAATTTTCTATTTGAGAATTAGATTATGATACACTGGGGTTGGCCTTCATAGAGGATTAATCCAACAGGGTAAATCCAAATATATATTACATTTTACTCTTAGATCTGATATCAAAAGCATTATTCATTATTCATATTTTGCTCATCTCTGCAAAAATATAAAACCTATGCCTTATAACCAACATAAACATTTTTTCTTAGAAAGTGTCATACCTATCACTAGGTAGAGAAAATGCCTACAGAATGAAGGCCACAAGTTTGAATATTTAAAAGTAAATGCTAGGCAGAAATTGCTTTATTCATAAAATTACAGTATGTACATACAGTAGGTTTATTATGAGCATTTGTTGCCTTTTAAAAATATATCTTCAGCATATACTTGCTGGAAACTTCATGTATATATTTTATGGTTTCTCCACATTAAAGTGATTATAAGATTATACTTTACTCATTTCCATAGTAGGGCCAAAAATTACAGGGTGAAACACATGTAACAGCACTGATATTTTTTATAAACTTATGGAAGATGGTATTTTTATCAGCTCAAAAACAATTTTGACAATTCTGTTAAAACAAACTTGGAAGAAGTGTTCAAAATATGATTTACTTAAAAATGAGGTCTGTTTAGTAAAACTTATTAAACAGGGTTTAGAAAATGGCATTAGTGAGATGACCCACAAATGTATATTGCATCCACAATGAACTAACATGAATACTTGGAAACCACTTGTGTAATGAAAAGCATTATCAACTGCTCTTAAGGTTCACATCTTGCTCCCTCTTAATCCACTGCTTCAGTTAATCTCATCCCACAGAGTATGAATCTTCTAAAATGGAAAAAAATATGGTTTATGATTATATGGTTTATGTTCTAAAAGTTACCCATCTTATGTGGAAATAGCAATGATAATAATTCATAATAAATGCACTTCTTTCCTGCATTTGTGGCTCCATGGTCATGACTGAGCATGCACACACCCTCCTGTATACTGGGGTTCCCAGGTGGCTCAGTGGTAAAGAATCAACCTGCCAATGCGGGACACATGGGTTCAGTCCCTGGGTGGGGAAGATCTTCTGGAGAAGGAAATGGCAATCCACTCCAGCATTCTTGCCTGGGAAATCCCATGGACAAAGGAGCCTGGCAGGCTACATTTCATGGGGTCATAAAGGAGTTGGACACAACTTAGCGACTAAACAACAACTCCTGTGTATTCAAGTTGGACATCAAACTGTCTATAGTTTTCCCTTACATAAAGATGTGTGCCAATTATTCCTATAATTCTCACTTTTCCCACAAGCTCTAAATAAATAAGAATCCACATATTATCCTGGTTTTTTAAAAGTTATAGTAATAGTAGAAGAGAAGTATGGGTAAAATGCATCCGCATATACCTTTGTTGCGATTAAAGATATGTCCTTGCATGCTAAGTCGCTTCAGTCATGTCCCACTCATCGTGACACTATGGACCATAGCCCTCTAGGCTCCTCTGTCCATGGGATTCTCCAGACAAGAATATTGGAGTGAGTTGCCATGTCCTCCTCCAGGGGATCTTCCAATCCCAGGGATCGAACCCAGGTCTTCTGAGGTTCCTGCACTGGTAGGCAGATTCTTTACTGCTAAGCCTCTGAGAAAATTTCTCAAAGATACATACTTCATTTTTAAATAGAGATATAATTGACATATATTTGTTTTAGGTGTACAACATAATGATTTTATAGATGTATATATTGTAAAAACCATCAACCACAATAGATTTAGTTAACCATCATCACCACATATAGTTATAATTATTTTCTGTGATGAAAACTTTTAAGATCTATTTCCTTAACAACTTTTAAGTATACAAGTCAGTATATATTCTTTGAACTGTAATTATTAATAGAATCTCTTTCTAAATGTAAAATACATATATTCTTTGACTCAGCGATTTCACTTCTAAGATATTTTCCTGCCAACATAATTGATCTTATGGATGAGAACCAGTATTAAAATGTCCACTAGCATATTGTTTGTAATAAAGATTAGGAAAAAATGTACATTTCCAAGAACTGGGGAAATAGTTAATTATGGTATGCATAATAAACTCCAATACACCATGTGAAAAAATGAGGTAGAGATGTGCTGATATTAGATATTCTCTTATTCTCCAAAATGTGCTTCTAAATGAAAAAGGAAAAGTACAAAATGGTATGTAGAGTATGTTCCCCCTAGGTATTTTTAAAGTGGAGAAAGTATACATGCAAATATGTGTTAGTATACAAGAATTTTAATAAAATCAAAGAGATCCTCTGCTGAACCCCACAACTGGTAAGTAAATTAGGGAAATTACAAAAAATAATACGAACAACGTCAAGGAATTCCTGGTTACCTCCAGGAGTGAGAACCATATTCCTTCCCCTTAGTGTATTCACTCATCTCATTCCTTCAGTTCATATCTTTTGCATAATTATCTCTCAACTTTAGATATCACTTCCTGAAAGAACCTTTCTGATTTGTTTTCCTAACCTCCAGACCAAATTTGGCCACACTGATGTAAAATGTTCTTTATGCATCCTTGTAGCGCTTAGCAAAAGTTCTATACAATAATTACATAATTAGTTGACTTATGTCTGTTTCCCAGAGAGAACATAATTTCTTGACATGAGAGACTTGCTATTTAGTAGCTAGTTTATTACTGTATCCCCAGCACCAAGCTCAATGCTTTGCACATACTGAACACAATTTGAATGCTATTATATATGTTGAATGGTTAATTGACAAGAGTTTTAATTAATTTTGGCTTGGTTATATGACCTTAGGCAAGTAGCTAAGTACTTCTAAGGTTCTTCATAGCTCTAAAACCTTGAACCTATGGGTCTAAACATACATCAAACTAAAAACATTGTTGTTCCCAAAAATGGTGGTTAAGTTTCTTTTGAATTTTACTTCTCTTTACCTGTATCTTCCTCTATCTTAGCTGTCAAATAGAAGAACTGAATAAGACGGAAGTCTAAGACACCTTCTCAGTTTACCAGTAACCCCTCTTCTACCACATTTTAGCTTCTGATTATGAATTGCATGCCTTTAACCCTTCAGTCTCTCTCTCCATATACACATACACTCACACATACACAGATGAAACTTGCCATAATTTTATTGCAGGGGAAGATTAAGTTTGAACAGTGGGCAACAGTATTCTTATTGGACACTGCTCTACAATATATGAGCCCCTATAACATTTTGTGCCTAATAATCTGGAAAAGAAGGGTGTAAACTGTGGATATGGAGTTAAGGATCTGTAGGAAGGATCCCTGCTACTGCCACACCCCTCACTACTATTGTGAGAAGCAGACTGATTGCAAAAATAATACTAACCCTCTCTCCTGGTCTTGATCAACCCCATTAGCAACGTGATTTTAGCTCCTTCCATTCAATAGATGGAGATGATTTCCCCACCCTTGAATTTGAACTGGGCTTGAAATTTGTCTTTATAAACAGAATGTGGCAGAATGGTTTTCCAGAAGACTTGCACACTTCTGCCTTCTCTCAGAATTCGGCTTCCATCAAGAGAACTAGCTGATGGAAGCCAATCAGAAAATGAAAGACTATGGAAAAGAATTAATTTTTCCTGAAAAACAACCAGTTAAATCCCAAATGGAAAGCTACATAGGCTGACCCACAGCAGAATACAGTAGAACGATATGGAACCAAAATCAGAAAAGCACCCAAATGTCTAGTCTAAATTGCCAAACTGAAAAATAACGAACTACATAAGACAGTTGCTATTTTAAACCATTATATTTTGGAGTACTTTATTATGTGGCATAGTTAACTGACACATTGTGGTTCAAAATTTTAATAAGAGTAGCAAGACTTCTTTTTGTTTTTTGCTTGATTTGGAGCTAGGTAAATTTTATACCCAGAAACCTCTCAACTATTAGGGAAAGTACTTAAGAATATGCTGACAAGAGTTTTAGCCACAGTGTCCAATGCCCTCTCCCTTCAATCTATCCTATTAATAAGGACAAATCTATGGCACCCTTTAACTGTGTGCTTAGATAATATCCTCTCACGTTTCCTACCTCCATTTGCTTTTGGAGTTTTCTGAATATCTGAGACCCCCGGAGACAGATGAACCAAACATCCTGTGAGTGACCAATCTGGAATAGTCAGTCTTGACACTGACTGCCCTGGCCATGTTGTTGGCTGTTGCAAGTCAGGTCACTATATCTAACTGATATAACTGTAGCTCACATGTACAAAAAGACTTGAGACCCTCCTTCAATTGTATAGACATTCTTGGTAATTTATTTTTAGATCTAAATTGATAGTGGAGCTACTGAGAAACTTTACAGAAGAACAGAATGAGAATTGTGCAGCTGGCTAAGAAAGGATTTCAGAATCAAATTGAAATAGGCCTTCCCTAGATAACTCCATGGCTAAGTATAGCTCTCAGGTGAATTTCAAACACCACTACTCTCTTGGCATCTCAGGTCGATTTGATTTCCACTCCAATCCATGGAATCCTTAATGTTTCACACATACTACAATATTCTGGGGTTCCAGCCATAACCTTGTATCTCTGTCGAACTTGACATTAAAGAAACATATAGCCTCTTATTGATACTTCACTGTAGCTGATACTTAAATTAAAAAGGTTAGAAATAAGCAGTGTGTCAGGATGAGGAATGCCTTAACTGTAGTATTCTAACTTAAGTATTCTAAGACAGACACATAGACAGTCAAATCATGAATAATTATTGTGACCATATAATTTGCCATCCAAACTGCACTTCTGAGAGTGAAAGGGTACCGTTAATAATTGAATAAACCAGGCATAAATCAGGAGTGTCTTGGATCTACCATGATGTATGGGTCATGGAGTGACAGAGAACAGAGTTTTAGGGAGGAAAAAGGCAAGGAAGCAAGCCAGAGAAACTAGACAGCTGTCTAATTTCTGATTAGACTTTTCTCCCACAATTTCATTTCATTATATTGCAATACTATGAATTCTTAGAAGGTCAGACACAGTCATGCTCATTGAAGTACCTCAACTCAAAGTTGAATTATGTAATCCTTTGATTAGAAATTTTTGGATTTTGCACAATTCTGATTACCCCTTGAACAGAATGGATAATTGAGAACTGACTGGATAAATAAAAGAAGAAGCAGTAAAAGCTAATTTCATTCTTGGAACATATACGACAATAATGGGATCTGATAATAGGTTACCATAAAACAATTACTGAATACGACAGCACATTTGGAACTAGTCCTAGCTGAAATATATATGGTATTCTGTCTAATACGTTCAGGGGAGAGAACATAAAGTTTGTTATTTAAACAGAGAAATTAGCAGGATGAAAATATCAGTAACTACAAATATATGATCATATTTTGTACACTATGGGGATACTTGTAATAACTGTAGGATTTAACCTTATCAAAAGCCGATAATATCCTTTTTTTAGATATATTTTAGTCTTGGCTTTGTTCTCCACAGGAAAAGGAAACTTCTGCCCTAATAAAAAAGTAATGATGAATATAAATGGACATTTTTCCCGGTCTGTTTCAATCTGTATTGAAAATAAAAAGGAGCTGATATCCAAAAGTAATAATCAAATAAACATTAATTCATCACTTACCACTCCCAAGAAAATTTTCTTTAGTATTCCAATAAGTTAGCTCAATTCTTAATATGCTACATAAAATCATGTGTGAGAAATAAAATGGGCCTTTGTGAAAACCTAACAATTAAGAATAAAATTAACACTCTGAGGGAAATTAAAGTTTCTGTGTATACACACAGGCACAGAGTTACTCTTTTATCATAGCTGCACCTATGTTGCTCTCTTGCATATTTGGGATACAGATTGCATGTGTCTGCTTGAGTGAATTGTTCCAGAGAGCTAGAACTCTTTGATGACGTTTTATGTGAAATAGATGATTAAAACAAAAAGAGGTGTGTTTGGGAATATAAAACAAGGTGATTATAAAGCATTTAAAATACTATATGACAAAAAGCTGCCATCTTACACTAAGTAATGCTGACAACTTAGTGCTCGGTTTTACAAAGGCTTGTATTTAGTGTCATGAAAACTTGAGGGCAAAAAGGGGAAAAAAAGAAAACATTTTTGCCTGCTTTTAATAAAAAGGTCAAAGTGATAATTAAGTGGAATAAATTTAAGAGTGTTACTCTATTAAGGATATAATAAAAGTCTTAATATAACATGTTTTACTTGAAAAATTCAAAATGCTGAGCAAGGGAGTTACTAATCTCACCAAAATCATAATGATGCACTACACAGGGAGATAATGTTACAGATGGGAAATAAAAAGGAGTAGAAAAATAATTTCCTCAAGGTTACAAAATTCTTATGTAGCATAGCTACAAACTGAACACATGAGTACTAATACCAATATAAAGAATTTTTTGTTAAATTTTAGGAGTCTTAAAGTAGGTTTTTATTGATTTTTTTTTCTTTTTAATAAGTCAACAGTAGAGAAGCATTTCTTCTAAATTTCTATTTTTAAAGACAAGCTAGTTTAGATTTTCTAAAAAGTCAGAAAAAGTTTAAAATCTAGTCATAAAAATATTTTGTATTTCTACAGATTTGAAAATGACACAAAAACATTATTATATTCTATTTCCTTCTGTATTGTACATACAACTATGAAGCAAATCAAGTTTGTTTAGGAGCATTTTTAATGTGTACATATAAGACTTTGAACATATTAGCATAAACCATGACTTACATTTTATTCTAGGAACTATATATGAAGTTTAAATACAGCCAGACGTCCAGAAGGGATGGGCTGCAGTAAAGGGTTTTTCTGTTGTTTTTTTTTTTTATGACCTAAAGCCTTTTCTGACTATTGGGGTCCCTTTTCCTAGGAGAATAGGAGACTAATTCTATTACACATTCTTTAACAGTCTGATTCAGGCCCAGAGGAGTAAGCACAAGATATGAGTTTAAAAAGAAAGAAAAAAGATGGAAAACTAGCAATTGGGAGCCACTCACATTTTTCTAGTAATATAATTTATAGGAATTGTGTCTGTCCAGACTGTCTGAAAGCATTAGAAAAATACAATTGGAAAATGACTCTGCCTTGCCTAAATGGGCTTTTTACCTTAGGTCATTAGAAACAGAATTTTGAGCTGGCAGAGCTCTCAGCAGAGTTTCAGTCCACTCTTTTCCTTATATATGCAGATACTGAAGCCCAAGATGGTGAAATGACTTGCTCAAGTGCCTGAAGGTAAATGGTCCTGAAACAAACCTAGGAAAGCAGTTTACTTTAAATAGTGCCCTATTAAATTATAAATTGCTATTGGATTAAATAAATCATCAAGGAAACAGCAATATTACTGGCTTCTAAGCAGTTTGCAGTTTTGAAATTATAAATTTTAATAGTCCCACATCAGGTAGTCTGAAAGGACATTATTTGATGTTTTCCCCAAGGCCTGTTGAGATAAGAAGATGCATTCCGAACATAATATTTCACTGGGGGGAGGGGAGGGGAAGCTTCAAGGGTGCTTATGCTTTGGAATAAACCTGATATCAGTGAGCAGTTCAGAAACATTGCAGAGACGAGTGCACACAGATGACCCAAGAGAAGAAATAGTTAATTACAGGACCCCATCTTCCTGTAAATAACCAAGGAAAGCCTTTTTAAAAGCAATACAAAATGTCACCACAGGCTGACGCTCTTTCTACGAGAATAATGAGATTCTTGATCCCTCAGATGCTGAGCACATACTTCATCGCCTTTATCGCCGAATTCATTTTCCGTGGTTCATAGACAATTCTCCTCCTCCCTTCAAAAGAGATAACATACCATGCCTACAATATATTGATTTCAATGCTATGTAGTGACTATAGACGGAAAGACCTGCAGGGGCAGTTTCACAAACTCTAGGTCTAAACACACTGTCAAAACGGCTCCAGAAATGAAGGGCTGCAGGAGGGGCAGTCAGTTATTCCCTTTGCCTATGCCAGCTATTGGCACTGCATCCCCACCGGGCTCGGCTGTGCTGAGGGATCCGAAGGAGGAGCATTTGCCGTCCAAGACTTGCGTCCAGAGCCTGGACATGGCGGTTTTAGTGTCACAATCCTTTCTTTCAAAACACACATGCCGTACGGAGAATCTGGAGCATACGTCAGCCGGGTAAATTCAAGGAAAGCATCGATCTGAGGGTCCGAGCCTTCCGACCCGAAGATCAGTCGCGGGTAGGCAGCGTTAAGGGAACCCTCCCGGGCTGGCTGGAAGCACGCAGTTGGGTGCTGGATAGAAAAGCGAGCTTGCTGCGCCAAAAGAGTCGCCCCAAGATCCGAAAGAGGAACCTCTCCCTTTTTAGCAGTTACAGGTGCGGAAAAACCTGTCCTCCGAGGTGGCCCAACTGAAAATAAATTCCAGCACTGAAAAGGAAACTGGGCGTGTGCGTGTGGTCCGGGGGTAGGGGGTGTAGGTGAGTCTACACTCTCAAGGTGGCGAGGGGGTTAAAACCAACTGTAGGCGTGTGGATCTTTGCATTTTACAAACTACAGCACCCTCACGCTCCCTTCTCTCCCCTCGGCTCCTGAGTGAGTGCCCTTCCTTCCCACACCGGACACTGGGATCTGGAAAAAGTGAGATCTGTACAGTGCCAGGCCCAAGGGGGTCTCCCCTTCCTCCCTCTCGGGTGTTCTCGCCCCACCCCACCAGCTTTCAATCCGGTTCAACTCTCGCTTCACACTCCCAGCCCCAGAACAGGCGATCTGTCACAGACCCCTCTTTCTCTTGCCTCAGAACAGCTCATTACCTCAACTAGAAATGTAACTTTAAAAGAGACCAAACCCACCTCCCGCGCACCACCGCCACTAACACACACAGCGGTGGCAGTTCACCACCAGGGATCTTCAGGCTCTAACCTCCAGCCTCACTCTTCCCTCTTTCCTGGGAGAGATCCAGAGGCTTTCAAACCTCTGCTTTGACCTGAGCTTGCCAACAACTAAAGGTACGTGCAGAAATAAAAGATGCGAAAAGCAAGTGAGTTTTCCTTTGATAAAAACTAACGTAAGGAGCAAGAGGACAAACAGAAGCCGGAATAACAGGAAGTAGGAGTTTTATCTTCAACTATCTAGGACGGGCTACAGATCAAAACTTCAAAGGGAGAAAAGAATGTCCCCCCAAATCCTCAAGTCAAGGGAAAAAATTAACCTGCTGCTCTGTCAAGCTACTGCGAGCACGCGGAACGCCCTGTGAGGATCAACTCCTGTCAGCCACCCAGCGGGTCTCGAGGATGACAGCGCCAGGGGACGTCCCTAAGGGTGAGGAAAGGGATTCCCAGGCGAGATATATTAGTTGTTGGGTTTTTTTTTTTTCCCTTATGAGTCGCAATACAGAACTGAAAACTGAGGTCGGCTCACGGGTCCTGACCAATCCTAAGCCCCCTCACTAAGGGCGCACAGACCTGGCTGCAGATTCCAGTCCAGGCTGCGTCCTTTGCCCGCCGTCACCCCCGCCCTCACAACCCACCCAGACAATGGAGGAAGGGGCTTCCAAGCCGCGGCCGGAGCTTTTCAGCGGTTCCAAAGAGGAAAGCCTTCCCTTCCTTTCTTCACCTCTCACCCAGGGGAAGTTACCAGGGGATTTATCACGAAAAAGTGCGAGTTATTGCCTCTGAGAGCTAAGCGAAAGGAAAACTGCCCAGAGCGCAGTGACGTGGACTTTGATACGCGAGGGGTTGTCAGAGGGCGAGAGCTCGCCACCCAGGCGGGAGCCGCAAGGGGGAAGCGGAGAGAACCAGACGAATCTTGCCTGCGGGCCCCCTGAAGCCCCGACCCCGGCCGCACCCAAACTTCCTGGAGATTTATCCAGCGCCCCCAGTCGCTGCCCCAACTTGAGCCAACCGATCGAACTCAAACATGCGGCACAGGTGAGGGAACCCAGGGCCAGCTCTGTGCCCGCACCACCGGTCCCTTACCTCCTCCATCCGCCTGGGCGCGCAGCCCACGGGGTGGGGGGCGCGAGGCCCGGGCCCGGGACCTAGGAAGCTGCCCTCTGGCCCAGGCCGCCCTGGGGCTGCTCCGGGGCCCCTGTTCTTACCTGGCCTAAGGACAGCAGCGGAGATCAAGAGGCAGAAGACCAGACGGCAGGAGGGGGCCGCCTTCGAAGCCATATTCCTCCTCCTCGGGGACCACCGACAGAGTCCGCGCCGCAGGAGGGGGCGTCGTCCCCGGCCCCGCGCGCTCGCGCTCCGGACGCAGGGGGCAGAGGCTTCTCCCCGACACACTGCCCTCTAGGCTGTGGCGCTGCACCTTCCCGTCTCCGCCGCCCGCAACTTTCCACCACGCAGTGCCCCAACTCCTTCCGCCTCCCCTTCCTCACCCGCCCTCGGCCCCTTTGGCTGCTCCTCCCGGGGCCGGCGACCCTCTCTTCCCGGGAGACACTTGAGTAATTCGGAAAGGTATACGTGGTTCTTTTTAGCGGGTCTGTTGTTTTCCTTCTCTTGGAATAATAATAATGAAAGTGGCAGTGTGCATAAAAGCCCGATGTTAGGAAAGAACTGCCGGGGGTGGCAACCGAGGGGCGACAGGTCCAGGCGGTCTCCTCAGGTGGCAGCGTCAGTGGCAGCGATAGCAGCGGCAGCGATAGCAGCGGCGCCAGCGGCGGTCTCTGGGCTGCTCTGAGTGGAGGGACTGGAAGGCGTGTGTAAGCTGCCGCTCTCCTCCTCCTTTCGCCTCCTCCCTTTCTCCACTCAGCTCCCCGCTTCGCAGGAGGTAGAGCCAAGCGCAGGTGGTAGGAGCGGGATCCGCAGCCTAGAGGCGCTGCAGGACCAAGTCCCAGACTGAGGCCGGATTTGGAACTCCTCTGGGAAGTCGCGCGCGCCGCGTCCAGGAGCCCCATGTGGGCGGGGCATTTTAGTGGCTCCGCCCCGGGGCCACGCCCGCCAATAGGAAGCGGACCCAGGAGCAGCCAGCTCTCGGTAGGGCCTCCAAGACCGCCACTTCCAATGTCTTTACCAGATCTCTGTTCAGACCGACTCTCACTTCACACTGCTTACCCAGCTTCGCAGCGGTTCAGATTGCCCTTTTTTGCCCCCAGACACCTGTTCACTGGCTCACTCCTCAGGGACTTTTCGGCCGTGATATCGCAGCCTGCTTCTTCTGTAAAGGGAGTAGTAGGGCAGGCAGGTAGGGACCTCTCCAGGGACTCTCACTTTGGGTCCAAGTTGCGGGGGGGTAGGAAGGGGGAACAAAAGAGGGAGGAAGGGGCTGGAGGAGGTAGCTAAGGTGGGAACTTGCCTCCGAGAAGTTAAAATAAACAGCTACTGATTGGCGGGGTGGGGGGAGCGACTCATTAGGCTGAGTCCTACTTCTGCACACACACACCCCCAACGTGCCCTTCTCGCACACACCTTTTGCAGGCAGATCACCTGAGTCGACTCCCCAGTTGCAAATAGAAAATATTTACTCTTTCCCAGGGGAAATTAAATCAGAAATTTCTAGATCCATACTTCGTCACACGGATTTTTCCAATGTCTGCAAAAGCCAGAGCGTGTCTTTTTTATTTTGAATTAAGCGGCGACTTTAAGTTACAAACAAATCTTCAAGTTACTCTAACAGCCAAGCTTCTTTTCCGTTTCAGAAAGCCAGGCATCCCGGGAGATGGACAGGTTTCTCCGGCAATTTCTAAAGATTAAACCACTTCCCAGACGGAACATTAGGAAGCTGTGTTGCTTTCAGATCAGGCAGAGAGCATGAAGAAATATTTTCCTCTAGAATACCTGGGTGGAGCTGTCGAAGCCCTTAGTGGCTCTAAATCCGGGATGTGAGATTACAACTCTCATCCACGAAGCATAATAAAATCTTGGTCCCAGAACCACTTCGCCAAGGCATTGACTAGCCTTCCGTGCATCACAGGGTCACCCCTGTGTGAGGCTAGTCTCCAGAAAGAATGTCAACTCGCAGTCTTCACATACTGCGCTTTCATCAGAAGGCTTGAGTCACCAGCTAGATGGGGATGAGGGGAGTTGGCGGCAGGAGAAATAAAACAAGCGGGAGCAGCACGGTCGCGTGTGCACACACAAGTCTTTGAATTCTTTTTCTTTTCATGCTGAAATCTCTAAGCTCCGTCTTCCGCTGTGATTTTTATGATAAATGCTACCAGTCTTGTCTTCCTGGTTGTCCTTACATTACATGCACAGTATTCTGGAGTTCTTATATTTTTTCTCTCTAAATAAGTAGTCTCTCTCTCTTGGTTTTAACATGAACATTTCATTTTCGCCTTATGGACCTACAAGAAGGCAAATGCTATAAGGCAAACGCCTTTTAATTCAGTATTCCATGAGATAAGTTTGACTGCATTGCTAGCATTCCGATGGGATCCTGTAGAAATCCTTTAGGGAATTGTTTCCCTTTTAACAGCAGTTCTAAGTAGCTTTACAGGGACAAATCATCCTAACTATATATTTAACCTGGACCCCTCTTCCCTTCAACTCTCTCTACCTGATCCCTTTATTTGGGGATGGGAGTTAATATAGCATAATTGTCAAAAAGTGGATCTGCAAAAGGCAGAGTGTTTGATTTGGGTTTTGACAGTTTCCAGCTGCATGATCTTGATGAACTCAACCTCTCTAAGCCTCAGTTTCCTTACTTGTAAAAAGTGATAACAATAATGCCAACCTTGTGAGATTGCTCTCATGATTAAATGAAATCACACAAATAGTTGGCTAGGCACAGTAGAAGGAGCTTGGGCTTTAAGGAGCAATCAGAATCTAGTTTAAACTCCTGTTCTGCACAAGTGAGTGACCTTGAGCAAAGGTCAGTCTCATAATCAAAGTGTGATGACACATCAGAGTGCCACCTTCAAAGGTATGCAGCCAAGTAGGATCAAAATACATTCTGTAAATTGAGCATGGTATACATACTTACGTTTAGGACAAGTATGATTGTATGTAGTGCTCAGTTGCTCTAGTATTCCTTTTAGAGAGGAATTTGTCCTATCGTAGGAAAATACCTTAACATGCCACTTGGAGCAGTAACTCCAAAAGTTATTATTCATCTATAGCTAAGGTCACAAAAGTGATGGTGAAACAACTCTATATTAAATCACATAATAAAAACAAAATGAGAAATTACAAAATAATAAAAATAAGAATTTGGCAGGGGAGTGAAAACAGCGATGCTGAGAAAAGAAGAAGGGACAAAAAAAAAAAAAAGAAGGGACAATGACTAAGCCACACAATTCTAAACTGAAATGATGGACGACCTTTAAAAATATTATAAATAACATTAATAACAGTTATTGAACACTTACTTTTTGTTAGGCTATTCTAAACAATTTATAGGAATTAGTGGAATAATCGCCCCTCAAAAAACCCTATGAGGGAGGTATTAATATTACCTTCATTTTACTCATGAAGAAACTGAAGCCCAGAGACATGAAGTAACTTTCCCAAGGTCACACAATCATCCGTGATTCATAGTAATGGTAATGCCACAATTCTACTCAAGGCATTTTGATGTTAGAGCTTCATTTCTATTTACTTGCTTATCACTATCCACTTCATTTATCAGAAATGTGTAACAATAAATTTGACTTTTTTGCTTGGGGGGTTGTTGATTAAATATAAACTCCTTTATAGTCCCAAAGCTTTAATAAAGCCTCCTACTCTCAAATACATTTTCCTTGAGGAAATTAGTAAACCAGTGCCTCCTATCTGCATGAGTGAGGTACAGTCAATATGAGATGACAATATTATTTCTAGTAATTTAGCATAAGTTAGAGCTCAGAACTGGAAATAAGCTTGAAATGTAAGTTCCACAAAACAATGTCATAGAAGAATTTGTCCTTCACAATCTAAATAATGGAGAGTTGGAACCAGTTTACCTAGTTCTAAACAGGAAGACCTTTTCCGGTGCATCTGGATCACAAATGCTTTTGTTACAACCTAAAAAACAGTATTCCAATGATATTTACCAGTTTAGTCATGCATCAGAGCATCATAATGGGTACTTCTTATTGCAGGAAGGAAAATGAATAATGTTCAGCCAGAGAAAAACATATTTCTTGTTACCTGAAACATGAGAAGCATTTTGCATCTCCAGTATAAAAGAATTCATCATCAATCAGGACAGTATGTTGAAAGCAGTAACAGCACAGTAGACAATTTTTCTGTTTAGAATCTGTTGAGATCAGTTCTCAGGATCCCAGAGGCTCAGGTCATGAACTTTTGCCCCATCTGTACTAACCCATCAGTATGTGACAATGCAGCTAGGTGGGGCATGTGAGCATTTAAAGAGTTGAGGTGATTTTTTCTTTGATCAGTGTAAACAATTCCCACTGGAGATGAAATTTCCCAAAGATAGTTTTGGTGGCTGAGGATGCTTGTTACTTACCACCTTTGTCACAGTGTTTTGTGTGCCTTCCTAGTTTTTTAACAAAAGATGTGTGCAATTCAAGAGCATACAACAAATCTGACTCACTTTGTCCCCACCCCCACCTCCCCAACAATGAGTACACATTTCTAGCCAACACTTTGCAAATACATGAGAAAGAGTTATTTATAGAACAGAGACCCTGAAACAAACTTAACAAGAAGAGTGAAAAATAGAGATGAAAAGTGTTTCCATTGTGTCTTCAATGATTGGACTAATATGTCCTGGTACCAGTTCCAACGTGTGGGGTTTTTTTCACACACCACCAAGGAATTCTTAGACACTAGCTAAATGTTCTACAATTCAACTCAATTCTGACAGTATCAGCCTGGTTATAGCCTTAACCAGATAGAAGTGATGCCTAGAGAAAGTTGTGTGGGAAGGAGAACAGAGCTTCCTTGCTCTCTGAGCAGGCCTCTCTCCCCAAATATCCACCTGTTTACCAACCCAGAAGCTCTTGGAACCCAGTCCTTTCAAGTTTTTACGGAAGCTTCATTACATATGCACTGTTGATTACGTTCTTGGCCGTTGGTGGTTGAACTCAGTCTCAAGTCCCACTCCCCATCCAGGAGGTCCAGAGGTGGGCCTAAAGGTCTCACACTTTAATCACAAAGTCAGATCTGGCAACCAAGAACCATCCTTAGGTGACCTAGGGCTTTCCAAAGTCACCTCATTAACATAGCAAAAGATCCCCTTTTCCCTCTCCTTGTTTAGGAAATCCCAAGAGTTTTAGGAGCTGTGTGCCAGGAGTTAAGACCAAATATTATATTTCTTAGTATCACATACAATATTACATCTAGGCAGACTAAGGTTTAGGAAAGGCAAAGAGAATGAGTCAAGTCCTAGTCACCATAGTGAAAACCTTGAAATATAAGCTGAGAAACTTAATCTACAGGAAGAAGAGAGTGGAAAAAATTATTTGTCATCAGTGAGAAGAAAACAGAAAGAGCCATGCTGAGAACAGAAGCCTGACTAGCAAAGTTCTCCAGTGACCAGGCAGGGAATGGGCAAAGGCCTTGCCTAATGCATTGATGAGAGAGATTGAAATAGCTTAGACTGAAATGCTAAGCGGTATTTATATTAAGTCTAGAAAGATATAATTATTTTAAAGAAGCACAGGGTTTACACAGGTATAAGACAAAGCTCTGTTTCATTTCTGGACCCTAAAGGTTTTTAAGTCAATGATGCCTAAAATGACTTTAGACATGGACTGGGGAACAGAAGGGTATCTGTCCTTCTATGAAATTTTCTCTTTAATTTTATTGTTTAATTTTGATTAATGGTAATATCAGTCATCACTTGCATAAAATTTTGCAACTCACGTCTTCAATAACACTAGCTAATAAAGCTGTATCACTGGAGCTCAGGAGGGCAAAAACTTTCAAAGTCTATGGTAAACACTAAGTTCTTATTTCAGTCTGTAGATCACTCAGTGTCTGGGTACAAAAAGAAATTCACAGCTTTTTCAGGCAAAGCAGAAATCCACTTAGTCATTTCCTTCCTGTCTTCTACATGAGAAATGGAGAAAGAATCTAGTAAGCTCTTTGACTATGAAATATATACCGTAACTATAAAACAGATGCCAAAACTCTTAGTGTATTGAACACTCATAATTCATTAGTGATTTCACTAGGTGCATAAAATTTACTCAAAAATTATAACAGTCTGAGTTCATCCTATAGGTTGAGAGTTTCTCTTCCAAGGTCTTCATATGTTTTCAACTTTTAACTGAAATATACCATTCTTTCAGTTTTGGGTAATCAGAAAGTGACTAAGAGGGAGATTATTCAATTTTTTGATACCTCAAAAGAAGTTTCAACATGGTTACCTCTCCAAAAATTCTGCAAAATTTTCTCTATTTGCTCTGTCATATGTCTGCTGTGCTCAGCCCCTCAGTCATGTCCAACTCTTTGTGGCCCCATGGACTGTACCCCGCCAGTCCTCTTCTGCCCATGAAATTTTCCAGGCAAGAATACTAGAGTGGATTGCCATTTTCTACTCCAAGCATATGTCTGCTAGCCATTGTGATTTATTATAATTTCATTCAGGAATTTGAAGAGAACAAATAATGACTATAGAAATTGAAAATAATGTATTTTTGATTTTATAAAACAAATCATCATGGATTTAATGGACTTCTGGAAAACTGAATAAATATTAACTAGGCCTAGGTTATCTATACCATTTTTCCTTAAAATAATTAAGATACTCGAGTTTACACAAAAGCATTAAGAAGAAATTCTTGCATAAATGTATTATCCCTAAGGAGGGAATTTTTTTAGAAGTGATATTAATTAGAAAAAATAGATTAATAACACTGAATAATGTCTCATTGATTATGTAACATATGAATCTTATCATTTTAATGTTTCTTAGGGACTTACAAGCAATTGAGATGAAGAATTTTCATTTTTTATTTAAATACAAACTTTATTTTTTTCTAATGTAGGCTTACTCTGAAGTCCAACTTCCTATTTCCCCATTTGATCCATTCAAACCACTTACGATATTCCCACAATGGGGCCTTTGAACTCGCTATTTCTAATCCTTGATGCTCTTTAACCCAGTTATTAGTGTAGATTACTCCATCATTTTTTTCAGGGTATTCGCTCAAATGTTACTATCTCATTGAAGCTTTCCATGAGCAACTGTTTAAAATTTCAACCCCCAGCCCCAATACTCCTTATCTTCCTTTCGTGTTTCATTTTTTTCTCTATCAACTCTATCACCATATAACATGATAGCTTGAAAGCTCAATGAGGGCAGAAATGTGTGTTTGTTTTATCTTCTGCTATATAACTAGAATAGACAGACACATTAGTAGGCACACAATACTACTTGACTAAGTAGTATTGAGCAGTAGTAATGAGTACATCAAATCATGAATAGCTGATGAATAATAAATTACTGTGCAAGATAAGTAATAAATTGAAACAGGTGAGGCTGCTTTTACTGAAGTTTGATAAAGCAGCCTGAAGTTTCACTTCCCCCTTTAAGATACTTCAAAGCTTTTGAGTATAGTTAGGAAACCCATCAGGCCAGTGTAACTGTATCATATGACAAGTGAGGTAATCGAGGTCCCAGGATCCAGAAGACTTTATCAAAATTTACACAGATATGGGTAAATACCACTCTTGCTTAAATACAAAAGGACCACTTTCTGGCAGAGTAAATACACAAGATCCTTTGTAACTTTTAAGTCAAATAAACCAATATAAAAAAATATTTGGGTGCTATCAGGTATTATTAGTCAATTTTAAATGCAGTGTATTTAACCAAATTTTTTCAGAACAGACATTCTGAATAAAGTTCTGTATAACATTTCACTGAGACATGATTATGGATTCAGTATCAATATTGCAAAGTCTACAGAGATGGCTCAGTACTCAAGATTTTAAGCCTCAATGTTCTTTATACTTTGCTCTTTACAGGGTGCATTTGGCAAAATTATAATTCAGAGCAATGTATTCCACAAACATAGATGATTCATAACCTATTCAGCTAACAGTGCTACAGGACAAATATTTAATTTAATTTAATGTCCAGCATTTTAACACTACAGGGAGGTGTTTAATGTGCTTACTTTTCTTTGTAAGGGCAAGAAATCCACTTAATAATTGTACCTCAAGGTGAAAGCTTAAGAGAAAACACAATACATTTTAAAACAGCTCTATAAGCTAGTGCACAAGAAGATTTATAAACATGAATATGCTTTCATTAAAGTCACCAGAATATGTGCTGTGTGTGTGAGCTGGCAGGGAAGTATCAATAGATGAAATATTTTTTAGCTATGGCTTCCAGTTTTGAACTTCTGTTAAAACTAGTTAATTGATACATCTCTTAAGGAAAATGATTTGCTTTTTTATAAAACTGACATCCAAGTTATAGAGTGAAGCATAATGTCCAAGAGCAGTTAACACATCAAGGTAGGAGATAATGCCCAAAGAATTTAACTCTCGATCGTTTTTCCCAGTGAGTGCTAAGTCACCTAAGTGTCTGACTCTTTGGAACCTTATGGACTGTAGCCCACCAGGCTTCTCTGTCCATGAGGATTCTCCATGCAAGAAGGACATTTCAAAAGAGAGCAAAGTCCATGATTATTTCTCAGATTTTCTCAGGACTGAGACAAATCTTGAGTTTCAGATTAAATGATCTCTAAATTCAACACTTAAAGGGAAAGGCACATCAAAGAGCAGCTTGAGAAGTGTGAGTGGAAGGGGAATCATAGTCATCTAGCCTTACTGAGAAGGTAATAGCCTTAATTACTCAGGTTTTTCTCCCACAGCAGCAACTGAGTCATCTTCTATTCTCACTTCTGCTCTCATGTCTTCAATTCTGGGATCTTCCCAGAAAGTCTAAGTAAAACTCCCAAATTACTCTATCTTGAGGTGATTTTTCACCATCTGCTCAAATTCCTGCCATGAAATTTAAGATGTGAAGCCCTTTTTTTCTAGCACTGATATGTCTTTCCAGTTCTAAAATGATCAGCATTTCCTTCTCTTGTCTTTGTCTCCCAACTGAGTGCCTTATCTTTGGCCAGTTCTGTGAAAGCTCAGCTTCAAATACTAAAGTCATGACAATTTATGAAAGAAGGAAGAAATGTATTATGGTCTGGATATCAATGAAAGAAAGAGATATTTAAAGAGAGGTGAGTCATAGGTCAGGAAAACACACAATTAGATAAGAATTATCTTAGAATATAGGCCAAAAAAGGGAATTTAGTTCTCGGTATTTTCACTTCCCCTTTCCTTCTGCTTTTTATTTATGTATTTGAGCTACAGAGACATTGTTTTGATAATACCAGTCAGCCAGCAAGAGTTTGTCATCATGTCGGGAAATTTTTACTAAAGTTTTTGTAATGGTCAGGATACTTTCAACTGAAAAATGACAAAAACACGGTCTAAAGAGTATAACTGAGGAAAAAAAAGAAAAAAAAAAAAGAAGAGGAGGAGGAGGTGACTTACTGGTTTAAATGACTGGGAATCCCCAAAGTATGTATATGTTTAGGCCTATCAGGATCAAAGCATTTGAACAAAGTTGTCAAGACTCTTTGTTCTTTTTTTCATATTTCAGCTCTATATCCCTTTGCTTGTCTTGGACTGTTTTCTTAGCTTCTCTGCTGCGGCCCAACTTCCTTCATCCAAAAAGATACCTTCAAACCCACCTTTGACCAAAAAGATACCTTCAAACTTAAGCTTATATTCATAGGGATTGAAATTCTAAGGGAAGAAATAGCCTCTAACTCGTGGAAAAATGTGGGGCTTCCCAGGTGATGCTACTGGTAAAGAAACTGCCTGCCAATGCAGGAGACATAATGAAACAAGGATTCAATCCCTGGGTTGGGAAGATCCTCTGGAGAAGGGCATGGCAACTCATCCAGTATTCTTGCCTGGGAAATCCCATGGACAGAGGAGCTTGGTGGCTACAGTCAGTGGGATCTCAAAGAGTCGGACATGTCTGAATCGACATAGCAGGTATGCACACTTGGAAAAGTGTACAATTGGTTTTGCCCATCTCTTCAGTAATTTACTGTAAATAAGAAGATCCAGGACCATGACTGGCCAGTCCTGAGTCATATGTCCACCTCTGCAGCCAGAAGGCAGGTGGGCATCACACTTGACGGTATCTCAGAATTGCAGGGATGGGGGCCATTCCCCAAGGAGCAGACAAAAACAGTAGATGTACATTGCATTCGCTTTATGTTATTTAACTGGTTCTTAGAACCAAGATGCTTTCTGTTCAGATTGTGTACAAGAGCTTTTGATTATGAGGGTGAAAAACAGAAATATTCTGTAACATAGGAAAACCTAATCTTGTTTTCATCCTTGCTCCTTTCTAAGGGCTAGATCACTGGCACAAAGAGAAAACAGACATTACTTGCAAATTCTTACTAATGGTTTCCCAGGTGCCTCAGTGGTAAAGAATATAACGCAATGCAGTAGACACAGGAGACGCCGATTCTATCCCTGTGTCGGGAAGATAACCTGGAGAAGGAAATGGCAACCTACTCCAGTATTCTTGTCTCGAAAATTCTACGGACAGAGGAGCCTAGCAAGTTGCAGTCCTTGGGGTCACAAAGAGTTGGACACAACCGAGTGACTGAGCATACATGTCCTGTACACACACACTCGTGTGAGGAAGGAGTAAGCATTAGTGTTGTTCTATGCTTAGAAGGATGTGAAACAAAGTGACAAAATAAATATTCTGAAGTATTCACAAATATGCTTATTTCCCCTGAGAGTCTGCCAAACAAGCATGTATTTCCTCAGGACTTCTTTTGAAGGTGAGCTGAGTAACTCCTTTCAACTTTATTGTCCGTATATTTGCTAAAGCTCATTTTCCATCAATTTATCACTGTCATCAGTCTGCTGTTGTCCTTACATAAAGAAAAAGTAGAAAAATAGCCAGAAATCCATATTGGCCAATCTCTCTGATTCATCTAGGCCCAATATTTTCAGTTTCAGCAGTCCTTAACAAGTACCTGTAGGAAGTCAACATTTTGGTCTTTTTTCAAGCAAAATGCCTCCCTCCTAGGAATGGTGATTTTAAGCAAGGAGCTGCCAGCAGCCAGTCCTCAATCACACATTCTACTGGATCCCTCTACAATTAGCTCAGTCTATCTACGTTCTTGAGTATAACTAAATGAATCCTCTTTCCAGCCTCCATGCATTATCCCTTCTTTCTCCAAGAATCACCGTGAATCATACCCCTTCTCTAATACATGGCCTAAGCTTCCACTCCTCCGTGGTACTGATGTAGACTTCTCCCCAGAGATGCTTGTGTGCAGCGCTTCTGAATGCCACCTTCAGTATGTCACATTGGCAGAATGAAATTGCCATCATGTGAAATGGAAATTGGAAATTGGCGAAAGGTGCAAATCTGGGCTGGTTTTTGTTTTGGTTTTGAGAGATGGTTGTTTTCAGTTCAGTTCAGTCACTCAGTCATGTCCAACTCTTGGTGACCCCATGGACTTCATCATACCAGGCTTCCCTGTCCACCAACAATCCCCGGAGCTTGCTCAAACTAATGTTCATCAAGTCGGTGATGCTATCCAACCATCTCATCCTCTGTTGTCCCCTTCTCCTCTCGCCTTCAATCTTTCCCAGCATCAGAGTCTTTTCCAATGAGTCAGTTCTTCGCATCAGGTGGCCAAAGTATTGGAGTTTCAGCTTCAACACATCCTTTCAATGAATATTCAGGACTGACTTCCTTCAGGATTGACTGGTTTGATTTCCTTGCAGTCCAAGAGACTCTTGAGTCTTCTCCAACACCACAGTTCAAAAGCATCAATTCTTCTGCACTCAGCTTTCTTTATAGTCCAACTTTCACATTCATACATGACTCCTGGAAAAACCATAGGCTTGACTAGATGGACCTTTGTTGGCAAAGTAATGTCTCTGATTTTAATATGCTGTCTAGGTTGGTCATAGTTTTTCTTCCAAGGAGCATGTGTCTTTTAAATTCATGGCTGCAGTCACCATCTGCAGTGATTTTGGAGCCCAAGGAAATAAAGTCTTTCACCGTTTCCATTGTTTCCCCATCTATTTGCCATGAAGTGATGGGACCGGATGCCATGATCTTAGTTTTCTGAATGCTGAGTTTTAAGCCAACTTTTTTCACTCTCTTCTTTCACTATATCAAGAGGTTCTTTAGTTCTTCTTCACTTTCTCACATAAGGGTGGTGCCATCTGCATATCAGAGGTTATTGATATTTCTCCAGGCAATCTTGATTCCAGCTTGTGCTTTATCCAGCCTGGCATTTCTCATCATGTACTCTGCATATAAGTTAAATAAGTAGGGGTTCTATGTCCAGTTCTAACTGTTACTTCGTGGCCTGCACACAGATTTCTCAAGAGGCAGGTCAGATGGTCTGGTATTCCCATCTCTTTCAGAGTTTTCCACAGTTTGTTGTGATTCACATAGTCAAAGGCTTTGGCATTGTCAACAAAGCAGAAGTAGATGTTTTTCTGGAACTCTCTTGCTTTTTCTATGGTCCAAAGTATGTTGGCAATTTGACTTCTGTTTCCTCTGCCTTTTCTAAATCCAGCTTGAATATCTGGAAGTTCTCAGTTCATGAGAACTTCATGAACTGTTGAAGCCTGGCTTGGAGAATTTTGAGCATTACCATGCTAGTGTGTGAGCTGAGTGCAATTATGTAGTAGTTTGAAAATTCTTTGGCATTGTCCTTCTTTGGGATGGGAATGAAAACCGACCTTTTCCAGTCCTGTGGCCACTGCTGAGTTTTCCAAATTTGCTGGCATGTTGAGTGCAGCACTTTCACAGCATCATCTTTGAGGATTTTAAATAGCTCAACTGGAATTCCATCACCTCCACTAGCTTTGTTCGTAGTGATTTCCTAAGGCCTTCTTGACTTCACATTCCAGGATGTCTGGCTCTAAGTGAATGATCACACTATCATGGTTATCTGGGTCATGAAGATCTTTTTGTATAGTACTTCTGTTTATTCTTGCCACCTCTTCTTAATATCTTCTGCTTCTGTTAAGTCCATACCATTTCTTCCCTTTATTGTGCTCATCTTTGCATAAAATATTCCCTTGGTATCTCTCATTTTCTTGACGCGATCTCTAGTCTTGCCCATTCTATTGTTTTCCTCTATTTCTTCGTGTTGATCACTGAGGAAGGCTTTCTTATCTCTCCTTGCTATTCTTTGGAATTCTGCATTCAGATGGTTGTTTTAACTACTAGCATATCATACTGTCCTTGGAATTGACTTTATTCTTCACTAACCACTTTAAGAGCGCTTGCAAGTCTGAGGGTGGTGTCAGATATACTCGAGTTCTGGTTCATTGATCTTGTATTGATGTGACAGTGAGTTGTTTCACCTGTCTGAGTCAGTTTTCTTAAGTAAAATAACACAGGTGAAGTTTCTGGCACAGACAAGTGCTGAATAAGAGCAGCTATTTCTTCAGTGGCACTTGATCCTTCATGTGTATTCCATTCATAGTTTGAATTAGCTACGTTTCTGGACGTATGTTGATGTCTTTTGTATTTGCTTTCCTTCACCACAAAACCCCCAGTGTTAAAAAGAATCATCAGAGTATCTTGCTTAGTGTGCTTGGTAGATAGTGAATCCACAGTAAATACTACTGTAGGGCATATTCATAGAGTAGGCAGTCACAGAGTCAAAAATGTGTGGCCAATGATGCCTGACAGCACTAGAGTAAGAGTGCTGTGTGTGCTGTGCTAAGCTGCTTCAGTTGTGTCCGACTCTTTTCGAATGTATGGACTGTAGACTGCCAGGCTTCTCTGCCCATAGGATTCTCTGGGCAAGAATACTGGAGTGGGTTGTCATGCCCTCCTCCAGGGAATCTTCCGGACTCAGGAATCTAACCCACATCTCCCATGGATCGACTCTGATGTTTCATGCTTTGGAAGGCAGGTTCTTTACCACTAGAGCTACATGGGAAGCCTAGATTCTGAATGCCTGAATTTCAATCTCAGAACACAGCATACTAAATTGTAAGAACTCCTGGATCGAACATCTCTACTTTTGAATCACAGTTCCACCTCTAATCATCTGTGCTGACTTCATCAAGTTTCTGGCCTCAGCTTCCTCATCTGTTAAATGGACAAAAGAGTAGCTTTGTACTTAGCGTCACAGTTTAAGAAGATACCTCGTACTAAAAGATGCTAAATGTGTGGACAGTCTTAATAAAAAGTGGCTACTACCATTCTTCCACTAGTTGATCCTGTGGTTTAATCTTCCTAAGCTTCATAGACTTTAACTATATCTATAAAAGTGAGAGGGCTAATTTGGTGTTCTCTCAAGTGACCTTTTTTATTTTGAATAAGTTTCTTTACGTCAAAAGCCCTTTATTCTAGAAACAGATAGAAGTCCTAATGCCAATACTCTTTGGTGAACAAAATCTCTCCCTTCGAGTCTCACTATTCCTAGCCCAGGCCCCCATCACTGTACAGGAATTTTCCAACCAGTCACCTACCACATGGCTCTATCTTCATCCTCCAGACTTCCCTGTGGTCCTCTTAGACAGGCAGACTACACACACACACACACACACACATTTGATTGTGGCACTCCCTTTCTTTAAAATCTCTGTTGGAATCATTTTACCTACAAATGAAGGTTAACCTTCCTAGCAAGATCTCTAAAGCCCTTGACATTCTTGTCCTGGTTTCATATTTGCCCATCTTACTTTCATATCACAACCCTCTCTTGTGAGGACTATGCTTCAGTCAGGTTGAACTCACTGTTTCCTAAACATACCCTGGCAGCCTTTCTCAACTTGTGTCATTACATATATGGTGCCTTTGGCAGCCTGAGATGCAACTGCTAGCCTACCCCTTTGTTTTCCTGGGATACTTCTACTCATATTTCAAGACCCACCTCACATGTCAAGTTGTCTTTTAAAAAGGTTTTCCTGATTCCCCCAGGCAGTGTTAGTCATGCTGTCTCTGTATTTCTACAGTGCTAGCACTTTCCTCTTTGAATTATATTTATCTGTTTACAAGTCTGGCTCCTCCACTGGAACAGTAACTTCTCAGGAGTGATTGTGCCACAAGTCTGGAGTCAGACTGTCTGGATTACAAACCCCTGCACCAACACATACTAGATGAATGTGCTTGAGAAAGCTACTCAACTTCTTTAATCACCCATTTTCTCACCTATAAAATAGAATGTTGCATTATCAGGGCCCTTATAGTAATTAAAAAAGAAAATGCATGTAAAGCTCCTACCCATATGCCTGGCATAAATTAAGGACTCAATAACTCAATCATTCTCAATGATGATGGTGATGACAAAGGAGATGGGACAGCTGCAGTGGGAGAGAAAGTGATGGAAAAAAAAGAAAAGAGAAAACCCTCATTTATCTTTGCAGTCCCTGGACCAGTTCCCAGTCAGGCATCTAGTAAGTACTCAATGCATGTTTGTTGAATGAATGGTGCTACTTTATAGCACACCTAAAATGACAGATACCAGCTCTTTTCTCATATTTGAGTCCAAGATGTTGAATTAATTTTTGAGATGCCAACAACTGAGTTGCTGATGGAGACTGGGAGGAGGGGAGAAAAAGGATGATGGAGGATAGAGAAGGAAAGTATAATGTTGGGCATGCTCTTCATAACTTCATCAAAGCATTACTGTTATTGTCATTATTAAGAACAGAAACTTTTTTTTAAAAGAAGTTAAATGATGAGGATTCCCAGTCTAGAGAGCAGCCCCACCAATAGGCATCACTTGGGTGTGAGTGCAGTCAAAGCAAACTCCTTTGATGTGATAGGAGAGCCAGAGGGCAAAACCGCCAGCAGCGAGGGGTTGGAATGCAAGGGGCTCAGGACGAAAATCCTTTCTTACTATCAGGAGGGGCCGAGCTCACTTAATGATGAAATCCCTGCACTAGAAAGGACTGAAACATTGAGAGTGGAAGTCCAGATTAGCGAAACAGTAAACTCCGGAGGCATTTATACAAATTAAAACCAAACAAAAGACTAATACACAGGACATAAAAAAAAAAAAAACGAAAAACTGAGACAAATTTCTTCAATTAGTTTCAAAGAACAGCTGGAAATCAGACTAGGGCTGCTGCGAGAATGGGATATCAGAATTTAAAGCGGGAAAGGAGAAGAATGGAGGAGGTGGAGTGAGAAGCGGTGCTGCTGAATTTATCTCAAAGAAGAAAAAAGAATAAATACATGCTCTCTTGTATCCATTAAACGTTGGATGCTCCCCAGACCAGAGTATCGGCTGATTCCCTTTATGCGCTCGCTAGAGAAAACAACACACAAACAAAAACAGAAATTAACACAGAAAAATAAAGGCATGCTTTCGTCTTCTCCTCTTCCCTTCTTCCAGCCGAGTCCTTCCCCGCAAGCAAAGGTTCGCCTTCGCTGTCCACGGCCCGCGTCCTTCCAGACCCCCGGCAGCTGGCCTTGCTTTCCATTCTCGAGCCCCGAGCTAGACTTGTTCCCCAGATCTCACAGTCCCGGAAGCTGACCCGCTTCTCTCTCCTTCTTTTCTCCCCTCCCACTTCTTCCCTCCTCTTCCCTCTGGTCCGTCTGCTCCTCTGCCCAGCTGTCACCGGCTCCCCTCGCTCCCCACGCCTACGCCCCGAACCCACGGCGGGGAGGAGGGCCTGCTGACGCTCGGCAGAGTTGGCAGGGTCCCAAAGAGAATCCCCGCTCTTCCTCTTTAGCAAACCACTGTCTTTCTCAGCGGAAACTGATTTCCACTGAAGAGGACCCTCCAGTTTGCGTCTGTCGGGACCGACCGAGAGAGACTGCGCTTGGTCTTTGGCTCCTGATTCGGAACCCGAGAGAGCCCGGCCAGCCGCGTCTTGGCCGCGAACACGCTCGTCCCCAGCTGCCCCAGAGACTGGGGCATTGCCAGCCCCAGGTCGGATAGCTCGGTTCCGCCTCGCACAGAAAAGATCATGATTAAGGAAGGTGTGGTCCACTGCAATCCTCCGGTGGTGTTCTGTTCCTCTAGATGAAGGGCCCCAGCCGGCCTCCTGGATCAGAAGCTGCCGATTCACTGTTTCTGAGAATTGAATAGACTGATATACATAGAGAAACCAAGGCCACAAATACGTTAAACAAAATAAGCAAGTGCATGCCTATGTCTTGTCATTATCACTGGCAAAAAGAAGTCTAAGATTTTCCCAAGTAAAATTCTAGTAGCCCCGCTCTCCCTCATAAAGTTCCATTATTAGTGACTGTGCGTCTATCTCAGTCGTGTCTAACTCTTTGCGACCCCATGGACCGTAGCCCCCCAGGCTCCCCCGTCCATGTTTTCCAGGCAAGGCTACTGGAATGGGTATTCTGAAATGACTCTATATTCCAGATAATATTTAGAAATGATGATTGTACTTTAATCAACATCTGAGTAAACCAACCTACCCAGATTAAATATAGCTGTCTTTACTGGAAGGAATTCCTCAGCAAAGGAGAATGTGTAACTTATGGAAGGCTACTACTAGAATTCTCCTCTGGAAACCAGAGACCGGGTTGTGAAATAGCTGACAGTGCAGCTGAGCTGGTTGCAGTTAAGTGAAAGGCCTGCTCATGTCTTAGGGGTTCTGGGGGATTGTTTTTTATATTTAGGTGCAAATGCTGATTTTGTCATAATTGATACATAGAAAGTTATGAATCGATGTAGGAAACAAAATCATAAGAAATCCTTGGGCAATATCTGAAATTGCATTTAATTCTCTGTCACTCAAGAAAAAGGAACAGTTCAGTTTTCAGAATGTATCTACATTATACAGTCAGCCAATAAAACATAATCCCCACTTAAGCAATTAGAAGAGGGCCGTGGGGTTGCAGTTGGGATTTTTAGCTTGGTTAAAGCAAATAAAATACTGTAAGAAGAATGAAATCAAACTTGTTGAAACTTGGATTTACAGAAATATAAGGTAGCTTGAAGAAGATGAATTCAGGTGGAAAATGACCTTTCTATTATGTTCAGGAAGGCATTAGAATGTCAGGAGAAATGCTGGAAAGGAGATTTATTACCATAAGCACAGTTGACAAGTTCCATTTTGTTGAGTATCTTGGAAGGAGGAAGGAAACCAGCATTTCAGGAGGTGATTAAAAAAGCTCTGAAAAGAGTGTTCAGTAATCCAGGGAGACCTGAATGGTGGAAGAATGTGTTGCTCTTGGTCTGCTAAGAGGCTCCTGGGTGTCTCAGAGTCCCCCTGATTTGCTTATTCCTTGTCTGAATATTTGTACTAGATGAATTATATGTGATATGAGATGGGATAGAGACAATGTGTGTGTATATGTGTATCCTTCTTACTCCCTATAAAAAATTCTTCCACCTCCCCTCCCTCTCTGTATTTGTGTGTATGTGTGTACATGTCTTTATACAAGCATATCTATCTACATATATATTCAGAGATGAGGAGGGAATTTTCAAAACTGTATCATTTTTTTGTAGTAAAGTCGCACTTATATTGCTTTACATTTTGAAGGCCATACTCATTTGAGACATATACATACCTTGTGTGGCCTAGAGGGCTTATGTTATGTTTCCACTGCAATGATGAGGAAATGAAGATCAGAGAAGGGAAATCATGTAAATATTGTTTTGTTTTGAAAGCCATCTTTCAGTTGAAACATACACATGCCTCGTGTCGCCTAAAGGGCTAGTGTTAGGAGCCCCATTTTAAAGATGAGGAAATGAAGATAAAGAAGGGAAGTGATTTTCCCAATGTCCTTTTCAAATTTGCCATGAAACCTTTCACAGTACTTGTGATTCATAAGCACAAACTTTAAAACCACACAGGACTTCAACACATCCTCTTTTCTTGAGCATTTTCTGTCTCTCCTTTTTAGTTTGAATATTTAGTTAAAATCTGATAAAAACTTCAACAAGTCTCCATGCACACTAACCTTCTATTCTTTTTCCTTGTTTTGTTTTCCTCCTTAGCACTTCTGACTCTTGAACACACCTTACATTTTACATATTCATCTTGCTCTTTGCATCTGCTTTTCTGCTCCAAAGAATATGCTCAGTGAAGACAAGGAATGATTTTGAGGGGTAAGGTGGGGACTGTGCTTTTTCTGCTGTATCCTCAGTGCCAAGAAAAGTGCCAAGCAAATAGGAGGCCCTTAATAAATGTCCGTGAAATGAATGCCTACGTGCATGAATGAATGAGGGCTTGAAAATAGTCCAAGTAAATCTACCTAGCATCTATTAAGACACTGCTTTTTTGTAAGGGAGGGGCGCTCACTAGTTACCTGTAAGAAAAATAATGAAAGGACCACACTGCAGGTCCCAGGACACTTGATGTGAAGATAATATTCCTTATTTGTCTTAGTTTTTTCTGTTAGCAAATGTGGTTGATGGCCACTTCTGATGGCCAAATGATGCCTCTGCTATGGCTGGGAAATTTTTTGTATGTCTTATGTCTTTGTTGCCTCCTACTCTGCCTTCACCTTTCTCTCATGTGTGCACAACCCTCAGGGAATGCCCTCTGCCTACAACCCAGTCAGGAATGTATTTTTCCTGGACCAGTGCCCTTTACTTAGGATCTTTCCAGACCTTTTCCTTCCTCATTAAATTTTCCCTACCTATTTCTCCATTCCCTCTGGTGTCTACTTTCCATACTGTTTTATGCTTCCTAGGTAATACATTTTTATTTTGTTACACTCAAGTACTCTTAGAATCACAAGACCACACAGTACAGCTTCGCTTTCAGTGATCCAGGTCTTTCTACGGTTTTGACAAGTGAGAAGAGGTGTAAGTGAGAACTTAGTCTCCAGATATAAGATGAATAAGCTTTCTGCCTTTCATGAATTATGTGACTTTGGGCAAATTATTTGACTTCTCTAAGCTTCAGTTCAGTTCAGTTCAGTTGCTCAGTCGCATGCGACTCTTTGCGACCACGTGGACCGCAGCATGCCAGGCCTCCCTGTCCATCACCAACTCCTGGAGTTTACCCAAACTCATGACCATTGAGTCGTGATGCCATCCAACCATCTCATTCTCTGTTGTCCCCTTCTTCTCCCACCTCAGTCTTTCCCAGCATCAGGGTCTTTTCAAATGATTCAGTTTTTTGCATCAGGTGGCCGAAGTATTGGAGTTTCAGCTTCAACATCAGTCCTTCGAACGAACACTCAGGACTGATCTCCTTTAGGATGGACTGGTTGGATCTCCTTGGAGCCCAAAGGACTCTCAAGAGTCTTCTCCAACACCACAGTGCAAAAGCATCAATTCTTTGGTGCTCATCTTTCTTTATAGTCCAACTTTCACTTCCATACATGACTGCTGGAAAAACCATAGACTTGACTATCCGGGCCTTTGTTAGCAAAGTAATGTCTCTGCTTTTTAATATGTTGTCTAGGTTGGTCATAAATTTTCTTCCAAAGAGTAAGCGTATTTTAATTTCATGGTTGTAATCACCATCTGCACTGATTTTGGAGCCCCCCAAAATAAAATCTGTCACTGTTTCCACTGTTTCCCCATCTATTTGCCATGAGAAGTGATGGGACTGGATGCCATGATCTTAGTTTTCTGAATGTTGAGTTTTAAGCCAACATTTTCACTCTCCTCTTTCACTTTCCTCGAGAGGCTCTTTAGTTCTTCTTTACTTTCTGCCATAAGGGTGGTGTCAACTGCATATCTGAGGGTATCGATATTTCTCCTGGCAGTCTTGATTCCAGCTTGTGCTTCATCCAGCCCAGCATTTCTCATGATGTATTCTGCATAAACGTTAAATAAGCATGTGACAATATACAGCCTTTTTCCTATTTGCAGCCAGTCTGTTGTTCCATGTCCAGTTCTAACTGTTGCTTCCTGACCTGCATACAGATCTCTCAAGAGGCAGGTCAGGTGGTCTGGTAGTCCCATCTCTTTCAGAATTTTCCACAATTTATTGTGATCCACACAGTCAAAGGCTTTGGCAGAGCCAATAAAGCAGAAATAGATATTTTTCTGGAACTCTCTTGCTTTTTTGATGATCCAGAAGATGTTGATAATTTGATCTCTGGTTCCTCTGCCTTTTTTAAAACCAGCTTGAACATCTGGAAGTTCACGGTTCATGTATTGTTGAAACCCGGCTTGGAGAATTTTGAGCATTACTTTGCTAGTGTGTGAAATGAGTACAATTGTGTGGTAGTTTGAGCATTCTTTGGCATTGCCTTTCTTTGAGATTGGAATGAAAACTGATCTTTTCCAGTCCTGTGGCCACTGCTGAGTTTTCCAAATTTGCTGGCATATTGAGTGCAGCACTTTCACAGCATCATCTTTTAGGATTTGAAGTAGCTCAACTAGAATTGCATCACCTCCACTAGCTTTGTTCATATTGATGCTTCCTAAGGCCCACTTGACTTCACATTCCAGGATGTCTGGCTCTAGGTGAGTGATCACACCATCGTGGTTATCTGTGTCATGAAGATCTTTTTTGTACAGTTCTTCTGTGAATTCTTGCCAGCTCTTCTTAATATCTTCTGCTTCTGTTAGGTCCATACTATTTCTGTCCTTTATTGAGCTCATCTTTGCATGAAATTTTCCCTTGGTATCTCTAATTTTCTTGAAAAGATCTCTACTCTTTCCCATTCTATTGTTTTCCTCTATTTCTTTGCACTGATCACTGAGGAAGACTTTCTTATCTCTTCTTGTTATTCTTTGGAATTCTGCACTCAAATGGGTATGTCTTTCCTTTTCTCCTTTGGTTTTCGCTTCTCTTCTTTTCACAGCTATTTGTAAGGCCTCCTCAGTCAACCATTTTGCTTTTCTGCATTTCTTTTTCTTGGGAATGGTCTTGATCCCTGTCTCCTATACAATGTCTTGAGCTTTCATCCATAGTTCATCAGGCACTCTGTCTATTAGATCTAGCCCCTTTTATCTATTTCTCACTTCCAGTGTAAAATCGTAAGGGAGTTGATTTAGATCATACCTGAATGGTCTGGTGGTTTTCCCTACTTTCTTCAATTTAAGTCTAAATTTGGCGATAAGGATTTCATGATTTGAGCCACAGTCTGCTCCCAGTCTTGTTTTTGCTGACTGTATAGAGCTTCTCCATCTTTGGCTGCAAAGAATATAATCAATCTGATTTCGGTGTTGGCCATCTGGTAATGTCCATGTGTAGAGTCTTCTCTTGTGTTGTTGGAAGAGGGTGGTTGCTATGACCAGTGCGTTCTCTTGGCAAAACTCTATTAGCCTTTGCCCTGCTTCATTCTGTACTCCAAGGCCAAATTTGCCTGTTACGCCAGGTGTTTCTTGACTTCCTACTTTTGCACATTCCAGTCCCCTATAATGAAAAGGATATCTTTTTTGGCTGTTGGTCCTAAAAGGTCTTGTAGGTCTTCATAGAACCATTCAACTTCAGCTTCTTCAGTGTTACTGGTCGGGGCATAGACTTGGATTACCATGATATTGAACGGTTTGCCTTTGAAATGAACAGAGATCATTCTGTCATTTTTGAGATTGCCTCCAAGTACTGCATTTTGGACTCATCTGTTGACTATGATGGCTACTCCATTTATTCTAATGGATTCTTGCCCACAGTAGTAGATATAATGGTCATCTGAGTTAAATTCACCTATTCCAGTCTGTTTTATTTCTCTGATTCCTAAAGTGTAGATGTTCACTCTTGCTATCTCCTGTTTGACAACTTCCAATTTGCCTTAATTTGTGAACCTAACATGGTCCATGGACTCTAAGCTTCAGGCCCTTCATTTAAGACTGATGACAAAATAGATCTCACCACCCAGGGCCATTCTATTAAGTAGAATATGTGGGATGGTGCATCAAATAATTCCTTGCCAGTAGTAATCACTAACAGAGAAGGCGATGGCAACCCACTCCAGTGTTCTTGCCTGGAGAATCCCAGGGACAGGGGAGCCTGGTGGGCTGCCATCTGTGGGGTCGCACAGAGTTGGACACGACTGACGCGACTTAGCAGCAGCATCAACAGCAGTAACCACTAATAAATAGCTATTCCATATACCATTTCAATGCCATCAGTATTGGGACAGAAATCTCTACTTCCTTGATTGAGTCAATCAATTCTTTTTTGAAGATACATTGTCCATCTCCTGTAAAGATTCTTTACAGTTAGCCCAAACCTGCTCCCTATTAGCTTCTACCCGTTGGTCCCCAGTGTTTACTTGGAGAAACAGAGTTGGTGTGTGCTATTATGATCTGAATATTTGTATTCCACACCCCTTAAATTCATATGTTGAAGCCCTAACCCTCAATGTGATGGTGTTTGGAGATAGGGCTTTGGGGAAGTAATTAAATGTAGATGAGGTCAGGAGAATGTTTCCCTTATGTTGGATTGGTACCCTAAAAAGAAGAGCAAGAGACAAGAGAACTCTTTCTCCAAGAGCATGCACCGAGAAAAGGACATGCAAACATACAACAAAATGGCAGTCATTGCTAACCAGGAAAAGAACCAAATCTACTGGCACCTTGGGCTTGGGCTTCCCAGCCTCTGGAATTGTGAAAAATAAATGTTGTTGTTTAAATAACCCAGTCCATGGTATTTTCTTAGAGTAGCCTGAGATAAAACGTGCCTTCTCTTTTATGATTTTTTTAAAGTTTCTAAAACAACTTTTATAGTTTATCTACATCTTTTCCATTTTAAGCTAAAGTTTTCCAGTTCCTTCAACTGCTCTTCATCTGTAATGGTTTCTCATTCCATTACCAACTGATTGCTCACAATGACATCTACTTTACCTATGTGCCTCTTTAAGAGGTGCACCTGAAAGATATACAATAACCTAGTCATTGTATAACTAACACAAATTACAGGGGAGGTATTATCTCATATGGTTTGGACATTATATTCTTGATGGAGACAGATCTCATTAGGTTCCTTGGCAATGATATCACACAGTTGGAAGCATGTCCATCTTGTCAAAAACAGCCTAGAAACAAAATAAAAACTCCAGGTTCTTTTCACATGAAGCACTGATAAACCAGGTCTAGCCTGGTCTTCACATGAGTATCTAGGAGTATGCCTAACAGCAGGGCTTAATATTCATTCCTTTTAAGTCACACTAAAGGAACTTCTGGAAATAATGCCTTCAATCCATTGTTCCCAACTTTTTTTTTTCCTTCTCAGTACAGATTAATGATGGTATTCACATGAAATACAAACACGAGCACACCCATTATTTGAAATTCCCATCTCCTGTTTTTAACTCCACCCTTCATTCTCCTGTGCAAAAGAGCATATCAGAAGTTGAGTGAGTAAACCAAAGAACTAAATGTGAAAAGCAATAACCCAACACTTTTGGGAGATTACATAGGTAAATATCTTCCTGATATTAGGGGGAAAAAAGAATTTCTTACACAATGTCAGAAAGAAAGAAAGCAAAAATAATAAAGGAAGAAGTTGAGACATTTGGTTTTATTAAACCAAAAAAATTCATTATTCCCCATAAACAGAATGAAAGATATTTGCAACACAGGTTTGATAAAAGCACTAGTGAAAGTGTTAGTCGCTCGGTCATGTACGACTCTGTGATCCTGTGGACTGTAACCTGCCAGGCTCCTTTGCCCATGGGGTTCTCCAGGCAAGAAGTAAGTAGCCATTCCCTTCTCCAGGGGATCTTCCAGACCCAGGGATAGAACCTGGGGGTCCTGCATTGCAGGCACCTTCTTTACCGGCTAAGCCACCAGGGAAGCCAAAGGGCTAGTATGTTCCCTTAAATTAAAATGAATTTTTACAAATTATTAAGAAAAAGACAACAAATGGAAAATTGGGTAAAAGACTTAAATATGTACTTTACAAAAGATACCTGATTGAATAAAAAAATCATGAAAAAATTAGCAATATTATTCAGGAAAATATAACTTAAAACACAGTGAGCTCGAATTTGATACCCACTAGATTTGCAAAAGTTAAACTAATTGACAATACCAAATGTGAGGGAGGAGTTACAGTAAAGAGAACTATTATACTCTACTGGTGGAAATGCTGATTGATATAGCCAGTTTGGAAAATATTGGCATAGTTTAGTCAAATTAAATATATGGCTATGCTATTTATTACGTAAGTTAGAGGTCAAGACACTGACAAAATCCCAATGTCATTTGCCTCTCATATTAACAGTCCCAAGTGACTTAAAAAAGTAAAAGGTTAATTTATTTATTTTTGCCTGCTCTGGGTCTTTGGTTCTGTGCATGGGCTGTCTCTAGTTGTGGAGGGCGGGGTGAGTGGGCCTCTCACAGTGATGGCCCCTCCTACTGGGGAGCAGCAGCTACAACAACAAACAGGGTAGTCTGTAAAAAACAATTTCATCACACCCTATGACATAGAAATTCTACTCCTAGGTCTGGCTCAGCTGGTAAGGAATCCGCCTGCAACGTGGGAGACTTGGGTTCGATCCCTGGGTTAGGAAGAATTCCTGGAGAAGGGAACAGCTACCCACTCCAGTATTTTGGCCAGGAGAATTCCATGGAGTGTATAGTCCATGAGGTTGCAAAGTGTCGGACATGACTGAGCCACTGTCACTTTCACTTTCAGGTCTATATCTAGAGACTTGTTTCTAAATATGTACCAGGAGACACTGTACATGAATATTCATAGCAGCACTGTTTTAGTGACAAAAAATCTGGATTTTATTTGAATTATCTATCAACCATGCACAGAATAAGTGAATTGAGGTGTACAATGGAATACAAACTGAGGCTACACATCAACACAGATGAATGTCATAGCAATGCTGGAAACATAAGCAAGTCACAGAATATACAGATTGATTTATTGGTTTTGAAGGTAAAGAATCTGCCTGCAATGCAGGAGACCCAGCTTCAATCCCTGGGATGGGAAGCTCCCCTGGAGAAGGGAATGACAATCTACTCCAGTATTCTTGCCTGGAGAATTCCATGGACAGAGGAGTCATGTATAAATGGGCAGGCTACAGTCCTTGGGGTCGCAATGAGTTGGACACAAGTGAGAGATTTTCACTTACATACATATATACATACATGAAATATATATATAGGATGATCCATTTGCATGAAATTTAAAACAAGGAAAAATTGAAAAATGCAATGTTTAGTGATACCTAACATGTTTGATGAAAAATGTGAAATCTTAGAAGTCAGGATAACTAGCTGTTTTTTGTGCAAAAGGAAGTTTATGACTTTGGGAAAAAGCACTCAGTAGTATTGGCATCGCTCTATTTCTTAAATATTAGTGATAACAAAATATTCTCTTTTTTCTGTGTATATATGTTGAGGAACAAACTTTTCCTAAAACAAGCAAATTTAAAAAGTAAATAGTTTTTAAGATTCTGTATTTTAAGTATATAATTAACTAATTATTTGTGACATGTGTCTAAATGACATAATCATCATTTTACCCAGAGGATGGATTTGTAAAGGGAATTTCAGCAATTCTGGGGCCAGGCTTCAGGGAAGCCTTTGAGGATGGAGATGTTGGGGAATGAATGCTTTTTCTATCATATAATGCAGACTCCATGCTTCTGTCTTCTGTCCTCTGCGAGGTCAACTTGTTCAGGGCCCACCTGTATGTAAATCAGAAAAGAATATCGACTCCATACTAACCACAGTTCTGATTTTAACAAGTAGCAAGCCTATGTCAGTGTTCTCATCAACTCCTTCAATGCAACATAATGATGCAAAGATGGTTTCTAGAATCAGAGTGTTTAGGTTAAAATTCTGATTTTTCCCTGTAACCATTGACAATCTTTTTAACATCACCAAGTCTCTCTTTTTATCTATAACATGGAAACTTTAATAGTATCTACTAGGGTAATTGTGGGGTTAAATAATATAATGAATAATAATTTTACACATATCTGCTTTATAGTAGGTGCTTAAAAATGTTAAGCTAAAAAATGCAATAAGAACATTTTTTCAACTAGTAATTGGTTAATACCAAGAGATATAGAAATGTAACACACTGCTGGGCCCAATACAGAGTCTTTTACAATTTGTTACATATGTGCAGAAATTAGTTTTAACATGGTAGTCCTGGCATGTAATGGGTACTCAATAAATCTTAGCTTCCTTTTATTTTTGGAAATTTAGAAGCTTTGTCCTGTTTCTTTCAATGTATTATTATCCATGAATTTACTAATTAGAATCACAAGTTATAATTAGGAAGTGAATATACTATAACCTCTCTGAAGTGTTGAAAATTTTTGTTTAAAAACATTTGCTTGTGTCTAGGGATCAGAATCTCAAGGGGTCAATGATGAAAAATATAATGTAAAGTTAAATGGGATAACTATATGTAAGCTTCTAGAACTGTAATTGTATATAATAAGAACTTAGGACACTTGAATTTTCTTTCCTTCACTTGAAGTTACTTTTGATGCTGTATAAAACACTAAAATAAATCCTTAATATATCTTTGCTTTTGGAATTTTAGTTTGATTTTTGGAAATAGCTCAAAGCCACTCAGAGCCAATTGTCATGAATAATGTAAGTGAACAAGTTGTATAATACCATTTTTGGTCAAAAAAATGAGTTGTGATGAAATTAATGAGATTTTTTTATTTGTGCAAGCTTGTAAACGGTCTCTTGAAGACAATTCTAAAAAGAAGTTTCATATGTGGCTTAGGCAATGACAATATCTTTGGAATATATTTTAAGACTCCTATTCCTCTCATCAAGTCATGTTGACTTCACCCTGATATATTACAGTCATATCGGTTTTAAAAATATTAAAATAATTATGTACTTACTACTAACAGTGTTAGTACTATGTGTTAGTGTTAGTCGCTCAGTCGTGTCCGACTCTTTGTGACCCCGTGGACTGTGGCCCACCAGGCTCCTCTGTCCATGGAATTCTCTAGGCAAGAATACTGGAGTGGGTTGCCATTCCCTTCTCCAGAGGATCTTACAGCCCCTGACCTAAATTCCCTTGAATACGGGTTCCCCAACTTCCCAGCTGTCATTGCCCCTACATTAGGTTAACTCATAGGGATCTCAATCCTACTTAAGCACTACAGCCGGTATGAATACTGATTGGTTGATGCCTGTACCATTCAGTCTGCTAATTATTTTGAATGTCTCTATTGTCTGTCATGCTGTCTGACCAGCAATTTCATGGTCCCGGCAATGCTCATTTTGATGTTAAGCTTGGGTAGTTTGCGTAACATCAACAACAATATATTTCTGAGATGACTAGAACAGAAAATTAATAGTTCTTTAGAATAACTGATCACCCTCAAAATTCTTTCCTTAATAAAGTGCTACATGCATCAGATTAAGACTTCAGGTGTGTTTATCTTCAACAAATAAGTGTTTTATTGCTGTTTGCAGTACAGAGATAAAAAGATCCTAAATGGTCTAGTTAATTTCAACACCTTATAGATGTTAAGCCATAATCAATTCTGCCAATGATGCTTCCATGGAACTCCTGTATATGATAAAAAAAAAATTAGAATAAATTCCCAGATGCTTATAAAGCAAATAGTATAGATCAATCTAGAGACAGAGTAAGAAAAAAATCTTTGAAAATCCATATATGTATTATGGTCCATTTATTTTCACAATTTTCAGTTATTCTCCATTGAACTTACTTCATTGATATTTTTATTGGTTACAGAATGGTGATTCTTTCATTTTTGTCATAAATCACCCCACCTTATTGGCAATTTTCTATTATGGTTTCATTTGGCATTAATTGCAATTGCTAGCTAGTGACATCATGTGATCATACATTCAGGCCGTGGCTGAAGTTTACATCCACTAATCCCAAAGAAACTGTATTATGAGGTGAGCGCTGTGTTATAAATGTTATAAATAAAATATGTTATAAAAAGTGCATGCCTTTTTTATTATGTATTCTTATACATACATTTGAAAGTAATTCTGCTTTCCTTTTCTGTTCCTGGCATTTTAGAAGAAAGAGAAAAAAAGAAAAACAAGGAAAAAAAGAACTAAAGAACCTTAAGATTGCCAGGGTCTCCGGCACCTAACACAGTGCCTGGCACATAGAAAGTGTTCAATCAATAGTGAGTGAATGGAGAACTATTTAAGCATAGAAATCATGTGTCTTGAGTACTTTCCTGTTACAATTTTGGAACTCTTGGCCGCAGGCTCTGTGGTAGCTAAGAGTGGAGGCTGGAGCAGTTAAGGGCCTTGACCTTCCCCCACTTAATTTTTAACTTCAGACGACTGTGCAGTAGATACTATGTGGAAGGTTTCTGGGCTCTGTTGTCAAAAGCTTTCTCATTTTGAAAAAATGAGCCACTTTGCAAGTTATGGAGTGAAAGTGTGATAAAGATGTCCAAGCAGAGACTGGCAGACTTTCCTATAGTGTTGTGTTTGAAATAGCTAGAGTAGGCTAAAGAAGCAAGAAGAAAATGGAAACTGGAAGATGATGATCTGTTTATTGCCAAAGGGGCTAATACCTTGAGCTCTTTGTTACAAAGTGATAAAGTCTAAGGAGTAAATTGTTCTCAATACAGGAGCACATTGATATACAACGAAGTGTATAATTTCATTCATCCTTTCTCTGAATGACACAAACTTAGTGTTTATTTTAATAGTTGGCTATGGTTTTACTACTTGAAAAAAATCAAACTAAATAATGTATTAGGTATTTATTGTTGTATAACAAATTACCTAATACTTAGTGAAAACAAACATTTGTTACCACTATTTTAGTAGGTCAATAATTTGAGAGTGGATCAGCTCAGCAGTCTTGCTCAAGGTCTTTCATGAGACTAAGTGAAAATGTTGGCTGGGGCTACAATCATATGAAAGCTTGACTGGGCCTGGAGGATCCACTTCCAGGATGGTTCATGCACATAGTTAGCCAGCTGGTACCTGTTGTTGGCACGGGGCCTCAGTTCCTCCCCACAGCAGCTCTCCTCAGTGCGGCTTGAGGGTTCACGTGGCATGGCTGCTGGCCTCTTCACAGTGAAAGATACAAGAGCTGGTATAGCACAGCACTGTCCTTATAACTTAGCCGCAGAAGTCATATATGGTCACTTCTTCAATATCTTGTCAAGCAGAACAGGCTTTGTCATTGCAGGAGGGAACTACATGAGGATGTGAATACCAGAAAGAGATCATAATTTGGGAATCATCTTGGAGGCAATCAGAAATGCAAAAAACTTGAATGTAAACACTGCACTGGAGGGCTAGGAAATGGTTGTATCCTATCCTCAGTTCTCTATCTCTCTAAAAGTTTTCATTAATTTTTTGTGCACTAAGACTATCGCTTTAAATTATACCTTAAAATTATAAGTAAGATATATTATTGGTCCCATTTCAGATAAGAAAATGGAGGCCTAGAGTGATTAAGTAACTTATATAGTGCTATACGTCTAGTAAGTAATTGAGTCAGCATTTCGATTTACTGCCACTTAAACAAATAGATGATAATACTGCAGCTATTTAATAAAAATAAATAACATTGAGATAGTTAGGGGGTTTATGATCATGTATAAGATAATACTCAGGGCAGATTTTGCCTGGATTTCTATCAAAGTTAGATAACCTCTCTTAATCATTAAACTAGGGTGTCTTTGCATGCTGCAAATGTGATTTCACCTGATTCTTGCACTCAAGTTATTTAAGTGTAGGAATAATGGATTTATAAATTAAAATTCTAGGTAACTCACTTATAAAATGAAATATAATTGCTGGAACAATTAGGTGTTTACTTCAATCTGATTAGCACATACTTCCCCTGTAGGGAGTTAGTTAATTGTATCATTTGTGATAATCTAGACTGTGCTGCTATAACAACCTCAGAGTTTCAGTGGCCTGAAACATAGATTTATTCTTTGCTCCCCCTTGTCTATACTTTATTGGCAGGGTGATCTCATTGTAGTACATCAGGAAACTAAGCTGATACAGGCTCTGTGTCACATGTAAGGACAGATCCAAGATATGTGGGGTCTGAGACTTGTACTGTCTTGGGTACTCTTTTTAAGAAATATAATGCAAAATCATATTTTGAATATTCATTGGAAGGACTGATGCTGAAGCTGAAACTCCAGTATTTTGGTCATCTGATGTGAACTGCTGACTCATTGGAAAAGTTCCTGATGCTGGGAAAGATTGAGGGCAGAAGAAAAGGGCATCAGAGGATGAGATTGCTGGATGGCATCACTGATGTAAAGGGCATGAACTTGGGCAAGTTTTGGGAGATGGTGAAGGACAGAGGCCTGGTGTGCTGCAGTCCAAGGGGTCATAAAGAGTTGGGCATGACTGGGTGACTCAACAACAACAACAATATAAAACTAGAAATAGAGAATTAAATATAAAGCTTTGAAGTGGGCCGATGCAAATGAAGGGCCCTAAAACTTAAGTGTTTTTAAATTAACTTCACAACCAGCTTCATGCTTCAGTGATTTCCAGTGCAGGAAAAAGCAATGTGGTGAATCACACACTACTCAAGCTTCAGTCTGGAGGTGACATAGCCCAAGATTGGGTGGGGAGGGAGGTGGAAGGGGAAAACATGTACACCCATGGTGGATTCATGTCAATGTATGGCAAAACAAATACAATATTGTAAAGTTAAAAAATAGAAAATAAACTAATTAAAAAATAAATAAATAAAGTGGGTTGGGAAGCATAATTCTACCATGTGTCCCCAAGAAGGAGAGTGGGAATATTTTGTAAACTGTAGTAATAGTTACTACAATAATCAAGGAGCAGAGGCAGGAGAGATACCTGATTTGAATGCACGGTCATATTACTTTTCAACTTAAGGCATCCACTTGTCCACTTGTGCAAAATGTCATTACCTACCTCTCAAATAGAATGCCATCACAAGTTAGCTTTCTTGGGTCTCCCTCCCAAGGATAACACAAAGATGAGTACAGGCAATGTTTGTTTCCTAATTTCTATCTTTTTTCCCTTTTCTTTTAAAAGTCATCAGTTCCTTTTCATATTGATACATTCTTTCTTAAATATTATACCATCTTTTGTCAAATTAAATGATATTATATCTATAGGTATATATACCGATACTGTACTATTGATATAATACCACAGTATACTATATTTATGTATGTGTTAGTTGCTCAGTTAATTGACTTTTTGTGACTCTATGGACTGTAGCCCACCAGGCTACTCTGTACATGGAATTCTCCAGGCAAAAATACTGGAGTGGGTTGCCATTCCTTTCTCCATGGGATCTTCCCAACCTAGGATCAAATCTGGGTCTCCTGCATTGCAGGCAGATTCTTTACTGTCTGAGCCATCAGGGAAACCCATATATATATATGTGTGTATTTATATGTGTATATATATACATATATATATGTGTATATATATATATATATGTATATTACAGTTGACCTTGAATAATGTGGTGATTAGGTGCTCTCATCCTCTCCACAGGGTATTATATCCTCTGGATGTAACTAATAGCCCTCTGTATCTGCATTTTCATACCCATGTGGAACACACCAATCATGTAGTACTGTAGCATTTATTGTTGAAAAAATCTGTACATAAATGGACCCATGCTGTTAAAGTTTGTGTTGTTCAAGGGTCAAATGTATACTATACATATATAGTATGTACATAGATAGACATACAGTTTAGACAGTATATATAGATGTGTGTATACACACACACAGTATAGCTATATATAGTATATATACTATATAATATCATGTATACTATATATTACAAATAGTATAGATATATAGATAGATGCTGTAGACTTATATAGCATTCAATATATATGCTCTGTATACTATATATATATATATATATATATGTCTACTATATTTTACCAAGGTTTTTGGTCTCTTTAATGTGGTTTTATATATAATCTTTGCTACTATACTATATATAGCTTTTCTAGTTTGCTGCAGAATCACCTTACTTTCAATTTCTTGGAAATATACTGCCTAAAATATCTTCTAGCTTTCTTATAATGATGCCCATGCCCCAAATTAGCAAGTATAATTGCTCTGAGTAATAGCTGCAACTGTGAGGATCTGAAATAATCAGCAGAATCAGATTTAGTACAAAGAGAAGAGGAATATGTTCATCAAAAGTTGGGATTTTTTTTGCCTTTTATTGGGTATTCTGGAAAAGTACAGTACAGAGATAGAATTCACAGTTAACTACCATTTTTGAAATATGTGTGAATTGGAGTCCTGTTTTATAGTTGCATATTGACAATTCTTATAATATTGTTTGAAAGACAAAGCATCGTGCTTATTTGCTGTTAATATGGAAATACACCAAATATTCATGTACATTAACATGTACATGTTAATCTATTGAAACAATTATAAGTCATTTGCTTTCTTTGATTTCTTGTATTCAGTTCTTAATCATCTACTTAACGAAAGGCTGCAGCTCAAATAATTTTAACAATAACGACAACAGAAACCTAAAATGTGTTGTGTGTGTGTGTGTGTGTGCAGCTCAGTCATGTCTGACTCTTTGTGACCCCATGGACTGTCCACCAGGCTCCTCTGTGTATAGGATTTTCTAGGCAAGAATGCTGGAGTGGGTTGCCATTTCCCTCTCCAGGGATATTCCCAACACAGGGATCAAATGTGTTGGGTTTCCACTAATGTAATAATAAATGATTTAAATTCATGCTACTTAGGTATGATATTTTACTGCATTTTATTTTTCTAAAATGTATTCTCTATTGTTTGAATTGAGCTGCACTGAATTTCAATCTCTACTACAACGAAAAGGAGCTTTGGCATAAATAACATTTGAAAAAAATAATGACAATGTTTAAAATGTGCTTTGTGTGAGGCATGGTGCTACCTAATATGTGTAATATCATTTCATCTGCTCATAATGACTCTGTGAGGTAGATCCAACTTCCCCCATTTTACTGACGAGGCTGAGACTCTGAGAGATTAATGAATTTGGCATCACACAGTCAATGAGTGATAGAATGGGCAAACCTAATTCAAAACTGCAATAGATAGTTTCACCAATTATATTATCTTTGCAGTCTTCAAATCCTGAATAAATGGGTTGTCAGTAAGAGAAAGGTATTTAAGAGCCTTTTATAATAAGTAAATTATTCATCTCTAGATAATCTACAAATGGGGGTTGATTATATTTTTTTTAAGAAAGCACAAATGAAAAGAACGAAAATAGAACAAACAAGTAAATGGATAAGTAAAGATCCATCAAATATAGTAATTGGTGGATGCTGGAGAGGTTATCAAGAGGACATGACCACTGGTTGACCAGAGGGCTGGACTTTCACAAAGGAAGATGCCTCACTTCCTCCTCTGTCCTCAGAATGTATGTTCTGCCCACCGTTCCCACAGTAGGAGCTGTTTCAAGGACAAAACCTTGAGAGAATAAGACGTTGAGACCATGTGGACTGAATGTGTGACTGAACTCAAGGTCTCTCTATGAATTTTAAGATTCTGGTAGGCAGGTGAGGAAATCTACAAGCCTCATATGTAAGTTCCCTTGCTTATTGAAAGTGCCACCTACCAATCTGAAGTGGTCTGTTTTCTTTCTTCTGTCTCTCCATGGCCTCAAAATGCAGGGACCAGATTGTGAACCAATGATTGGCAAGCCAGCCAGGAAATCAAATAAATGGGTCTTGGGGAAAAGGCATCCAAGGGCAAATCCTGGGTTAGCCACTGACTTCTGTGCAGGGAGGGATGACTCATATGTTCAGTGCTTTGTGGACCACTGTGTGAGCGTGGTGAAGCCTGGAAAACAAAGGCTGGTTTAATGCACTTGTGTGAGAAACTGCACATAGTACACCACGGGAAAGAAAAGAAAGAAACAGCTGGTCTGCTGGATTAGCTTCTGATACCCAGCTAGAGGGTGAAGCTTAAGTTAGCAGTTGGAAGAAGACCTGAGGTTAGAGAAGGACATGGGGTGTCCACTGCTCTGCTAGCTTGGGGCTGACAGACAAGGTGGGAGAGCAGGATAAGAAACTGCAGAACTTAGTGTGCATTTTGCAAAGCTAGGACGGTGGAATGGCCACAGATTAAGGTCACAGCCCTTGTGACAAAGCCATCATTCTTAGAAAAGTGAGGGTCATCACTCTCTTTTTACTTTGAGTGTGTTGATTTAACTGTGGAAAGCCTTAAAACCTAAACAGTGGCTCATAGCTGTTCCACCTGCACCTACCATGCCTAGGGTAGGGGCCTTGCCTGATCTTGCAAAGGCCTCAAGGATGCAGTCCTACTCAGTGTGGGTGCCTCCACAGTCCAGATATTGGATACAGCTCAGGCGAAAGCTCTTGGAAGTATTTGGAGCTTGTGTCGAGCTCACTATTGACTGCTCCCCTAGAAATAAGCAAAAGGTTATAGCTCTGTACTCTAACATGTGGTCACCCCCAGAAATTTTCTGGCCCCCTCATGCCATAGATGGTTGTTTGTTTTGCTTTTAGTTACTAAGTCATGTCTGACTCTTTGTGACCCCATGGACTACAGCCCACCAGGTTCCTCTGTCCATGGGATTTTCCAGGCAAGAATACTGGAATGGTTTGCCATTTCCTTCTCTAGGGGATCTTTCTGACCCAGGGGTCGAACTTGTGTCTCCTGCTTGGCAGGTAAATTCTTTACCTGGGAAGTCACGGATGGTTATGGAGGGCAAACAGTTATGGTCAGGAAGGTCCTGTTGACACTTGGGCATTGTCCCCCGTGAGAATATGAGGCTTTAATCTCTTCAGTACCAGAGAACACATGTGGCACTATATCCTACAGGGCCAAACTCGGCAGACCTCTATCAAGAATTCTGTCTCTGGGTTTGATTAATCAAACCAGTGCTGAGCAGAAATACCAAATGGGAATCAGTAAGCCACCACCTTGAAGAATGGCAACTTTACAATACAAATTACCTGAGTGACCATAAGGAAATAGGAGAAACTATGGAAGAACTGCACTGAGTGCACTGTACATCCTGCACATAGTGTTTTCAACAGCCCAATATGGCCAGTTAAAAATCCAGATGATTCATGGTGGATGACCAAGAACTACAGAGAACTGAACAAGGTAGTGCACCCATCCATGTGGCTGTGCCCAACACTGCCGCCATCTTAGATGCCTTGGCCCTGGTCCCAGGAGTGTACCTTAATGTACTGGGCTTCAGTTCAGTTCAGTTCAGTTGCTCAGTCATGTCTGACTCTTTGCAACCCCATGCAGCATGCCAGGCTTCCCTGTCCATCACCAACTCCTGGAGCTTACTCAAACCCATGTCCCGCAAGTCAGTGATGCCATCCAACCATCTCATTCTCTGTTGTCCCCTTCTCCTCCTGCCTTCAATCTTTCCTAGCATCAGGGTCTTCTCCAATGAGTCAGTTCTTTGCATCAGGTGGCCAAAGTATTGGAGTTTCAGCTTCAGCATCAGACCTTCCAATGAATATTCAGGACTGACTTCCTTTAGGATTGACTGGTTTGATCTCCTTGCAGCCCAAGGGGCTCTCAAGAGTCTTTTCCAACACCACTGTTCTAAAGCACCAATTCTTAGGCATTCAGTATTTGTTATAGTCCAACTCTCACATTCCATACATGACTACTGGAAAAACCATAGCTTTGACTAGACAGACCTTTGTTGGCAAAGTAATGTCTCTCCTTTTTAATATGCTGTCTAGGTTGGTCATAGTTTTTTTCCCAAGGAGCAAGCATCTTTTAATTTCATGGCTGCAGTCACCATCAGCAGTGATTTTGGAGCCCAAGGAAATAAAGTGTCTCACTGTTTCCACTGTTTCTCCATCTATTTGCCATGAAGTAATGGGACCGGATGCCATGATCTTAGTTTTCTGAATGCTGAGTTTTAAGCCAACTTTGTCACTCTCTTCTTTCACTTTCATCAAAAGGCTCTTTAGTTCTTCTTCACTTTCTGCCATAAGGGTGGTGTCATCTGCATATCTGAGGTTATTGATATTTCTCCCAGAAATCTTGATTCCAGCTTGTGCTTCATCCAGCCCAGCGTTTCTCATGATGTGCTCTGCATGTAAGTAAAATAAGCAGGGTGACAATATACAGCCTTGATGTACTCCTTTTCCTATTTTGAACCAGTCTGTTGTTCCATGTCCAGTTCTAACTGTTGCTTCCTGACCTGCATACAGATTTCTCAGGAGGCAGGTCAGGTGGTCTGGTATTCCTGTCTCTTTAAGAATTTTCCACAGTTTGTTGTGATCCACACAGTCAAAGGCTTTGGCATAGTCAATAAAGCAGAAGTAGATGTTTTTCTGTTCTTGGCTTACCAAATGCTTTTTTCAGTGTATCTCTTGTGATTGACTCACAAGATCAATCTGCCTTCACATTGGAGGTCCTTCACAATGGACCTTTTAAGTGTTTCCCTGAAGCTACTCTCCCAGCCCCACCAATCATCATGGGATGGTAGTCTGAGAACTGTCCCTGTTCTCTTTCCCCAACTAGTAAAATGGGCTCATTGTATTGGTGATATAATGTTAACATATGAACACTTGCCTAAGTTGCAGGACACTCAAGACTTTGCTTGAATATCTTTGAGGGAGAAGATGGATGTTAAACCACAGAAAATTCAAGGCTCAGGCACTACCGTAAAATTCTGTGGTGTCATTTTGTTGGGTAAGGTACTCATGGTCTAAGAAGCTGTGATTGATAAGATACAAGTCTATGTAACCTCTAAGCACATGAAAGACATGCCAGCTTCCACGAGAATTTGGGGGTTTTGGAGAACTTTTCTTCCTTACCTGAGACAGTGCCTTCATCCCTTATACCACTTGATTAAAAAAGGGTATTTGTGGGACTGGGGATCAGAGCATCAAGCCACTGTCCAGAAAGCAGAAATACTATTGCAGCAGACAAAAGCTCTGGGCATCTCCAGTGCAGGGATAGCATCTGGGTAGTTGTATCTGAGACTCTAGAAGGGACAGAATGTGGCAGAGAAACAGGAGAGAACACCCCTAGGATTTTGGTCCCTTCTCTGGAAGGGGGCAGTTTCCCCATACACCCACAGAGCAACAGCTTCTAGCAGTGTACATCGCACTCCTCCAGGAAGAACCTCTCATGAAGGAATAGCATATCATGGTAAGAACTTCCCTTTCTATGAAGAGCTGGGTTGAGAATACCTTCTATCTACCCAACGCTGCAATGGCTCACACTTCCAAGAAGACTGAGTGGCCTACTTGCTGCAGAGGCCACCCTGCCCACCAATCACTGTCTCTAGAAACGTGGGTTCCGCTAGGTCCTGTGGAGTATGTAGATCCTCCTGCCCTTGTTCCTGCAGAGGCCCCTGCAGCCTATAAAGAGGGAATAGGGGAAATTCCCACTGTTGCCCGCTGTACATGTGGGTCTATTTGGGGCAACTGGTTAACATGGACTGTAGTCACCATTCAGCCCAACACTGACACCATCTGATGGAAATAATAGCAAACCACAGCTGCCAGTGGGTTCAACTTAGAGGGGTTTGCCTAAAGATTACTCTTGACTACTGACTGTTAATTCTTTGCATTGACAATTGGGCTGTTCTAAAGGCATTGACCCTCTAGCCTGGGCAATGGGAAGCCAAGGGTGACTGGTAAGCCATGTTGGGTTCAGGATATGTGGGAAAACATTTGGATCTTGTCTACAAAAGCCTGAGGCAATCCTTACTGTCTTCAGTGTTCATGCTCTTAAGATGTCGACACCCCTTGGCAACCAAGAAATCGATGAGAAGGAAATGGCAACCCACTCCAGTATTCTTGCCTGGAGAATCCCAGGGACGAAGGAGCCTAGTGGGCTGCCGTCTATGGGGTCGCAGAGTCGGACACGACTAAAGCGACTTAGCAGCAGCAGCAGCAGCAGCAGCTCTGGTACAAGACCTAGCAACTGTATTGCCAATGATGACAGATTGTTCTAGAAATACAATAACTTGGTTAACACAGTAACAGCATGTCCTGTGTGTTCTAAGTAATGCCCAAGGCAAGTTCCCAAGTATGCCAAAGGTCATTCACTAGAGTTCCCAACTGGTGAGGAAATGGCCAACTGATTATATTGGCTCCCTCCCTCTGAGTGAGGGTTCTAAATTTGCCTTTGTGTGGACACTGCACCTGGCTTAACTCACGGGGCTTATTACCAGGCAAGCCTGGCTGCCATCATCAAAGATTAGAGAAGCCAAGTACCATGTACACATACCCTTGTTAAATGGACAGTGTGATTAAGGGTCACATTTCAAAGGTCTTGGTGAGCAAGACTGGACAAAAGAACACATTAAGTGGAGGTTTTCTCTCTCCTGTAACCTGTAAGCAGCAGAGTTAACAGAAAGGAAAAATGAAATATTAAAACAGCAGATGAAATTACCGATAGCTAAAACCACCGAGGCCTGGTGGACTTAAGTGCTGTCCCGGGCTGTAATACATTTCAATGATTGAGCAGTAGGTTTTGTGGCTCCATAAGGCAGACTGCAAGCGCCTCTATTGCTGCTGTGGTATCAGCCTCCAGCACAGCCAGAGAGCCTTCAAACGAGCCATCTCCACGCTAGTGGGACCCCTGACTGACACCTCAAGGCACATTGCGGAAGAGAAGGGCCGGTCACGAGGATGGAGGTTTGGAGGAGGTCATCGAGAGGATATGACCTCCAATTGACACCGGAGCTGCACAATCAAAGGCGCCGCACCCCCTCCCCTGCCCTCGGAATGCCCGCCCTTCCCGTGGCTGGAGCCATTTTCAAGGCTGCAGCCTTTTGAGAGCAAGGTGTAGTTAGACCATCAGGACTGAATACGTGACTGAACTCAGGTAAGGTGTCTGTGTAAACTTTTGAGATTCTGGCGGGGAAGTGGATGCAGGGATCTTTCGCAGCGGCTATGGCCAAGCCTTGCAAGTAAGTTCTCACGATTGTTGATTAAACCCACCACCTACAGTCTGGAGTGATTGCCTCTTTCTTCAGTCTCTCCTTGCCCCCCATATGCAGGGGCCAATTTGGGAACAGACAGGGAAATATTCAGAACTTAACTTTCATGGGAATTAAAATCCTGTTTGAATTCTTTCCTCCCTTTAACGGGCTATGATTACAGAAGCCTGATATTATAACATGGGAGTAAACATGGCAACTGTGTTTTTGAGTTATTGCTTGTAATTACTGTAGAGATAGGGATATTAGAAAAAAACAGCTGCAAGATTTATTGCTGTTTCACCATGCATAGAGAAACTAAGTACAGATTACTTAAAGTTTGCCTAAAAGATCTATGAATTAATGTTATTGTATATTGTTTATTTTCTGGTGTTCCTTATAGTAATGTGAAGAAAAAATATTCAATAGGGGTAGGGAAGGAAGAGGAGAAAGATAAATTCAAAACCACAAGATATGTCTTATAAAATTAATTTCTCTCCCACCAACTCCACTATCTTATTTAATTAAGTGGCTCTGTTACTTGGTTTTCCATCATCTAAGATACCTAATAGTAGAATATATATAGACTGTAGGTTGTACAAATATTTATTTTACAAGAATGTGCTTAATACTATCACCAGTTCACATATTCCCAGTGTGTTTGAAATTAAACCATGAACATGTGTAAAAAATAATATTAGCCTGTTACTGTTTCAGGACCTACAATCATGTGACAGATTATTTGGACTTGCAGTTAAAATATCTGTTAAACTGTGTTTATGCCACTCACATTTTATGTATCATCTTCCTTCACTTCAGTCCATAGTCATATCTTAATTCTAAATTTTAAAGCTTGCTTGTTTGTAACATTCATTTGTGTTTCATCCTACTTTTTTTTTTAAAATTACCTAAATGGGTTTCCAAATTTTAAATCATGAGAAGTTAATTGATGTAGGGGAATATATACTGTTTTAAAAAACTTCACTGAGACTAGTAATTAATATTTACTGAATGAAGTTATAAAACACCAGCTATTCAGTCAACAAAAAGCTTCTTTAGAATTTGTGTTGATGTTATACACTTTAGTACACCCATTAATAAATTTAGTAAAATTTATTAAAAATATATTTAACCAGAAAAATTATAGATTAAAAAAATGAAAATACTTCTTTGGCACTTTTACCTATTACAAAGCAAAAAACAATACATGGTAAAAATGATTTCAGAAAAATGATTATTAAAAGAAATGAAGACAGCATAGAGTTTCAGCACTCGTAATTTCTGTTCAGAGTTCCATAAAGCACAAGTATAGATTCTTTTAATAAAAAAGTAAAAGTGGAAAAACACAAATGTCAAAAAAAATTATTTATGTCAAGGTTGAGATTTGATAGCTAGATGACTTCTTGCATATTATTAAATTAAGTCACTAGTTCATTTTCAAAAATCCATTTTCTAGGCAGTTCACCATATGTTTACTAGTCAGTTTTAAATGGAAATACATATTAAAATAGTTTGGATTATTAACATGCAGCACAATTTGTCCAAAAATGGAAAAGGTTCGATAGAGTGGCAATCTCAGTGTATTTCTTTGCAAATGTGATTTTAAAAGTGTATAACACACTCAAGGAAGTTGGAATGGAGGTCTTACTATTTGCCAGACACTATTCTAAGTGCTATTTCATGTATTCTCTCATTTATTCAATATAATACTATGTTGTTGTTTAGTCGCAAAGTCATGTCTGACTTGTGACCCTGTGTACTGTAGCCTGCCAGGCTGCTCTGTCCATGGGATTTCCTAGGCAAGAGTACCAGAGTGGGTTGCTATTTCCTCCTCCATAGGATCTTCCTGATCCAGAGATGGAACCTGCGTATCCTCTGTCTTCTGCATTGCAGCCGGATTCTTTACATCTGAGCCACCTGGGAAGCCCATATGATACTATGGGGTAGACATTATTGTGATCCTCATTTTAGAGCTAACAAGAATGAGGTTTCTAGAAAGATACTTTAATCAAGCACCTTGTAGTGTGTGAGGTTGTAATAAGCTCTTCTAGGTGCTATTTCCTGCCAACTCTTCCATGCTTGTGTTTACTATCACTATTTTCTCTGCTTGCAGTATACTTAACCTGCTGGTTCTTTGTCTGTAAACTCTTTTACATTCTTCAAAATCACTGATCTCACCTCATGCCTAGTTCTCCTTCATGAGGGCTCACAGTCAAGAGTACTTACTGCCATGCACTGAATTAATCTACTGAATTTACCTGGGGCAGCTTTCACTTGGCTGTTAAATTGCTGAGGGCAGGGACCTTGGCTTACTCATCTTTAGCCTTAGCTGCAGTTCCCTGCAAAACGTAACCTGTTATGTGCTGTACCTTATAGAAAGATGCAATTTCAGGGCAGAAGGAATGTGTGAAAGGGGAAGTGGGACAGGGAAGTGGAGAAAGAAGACGTAAGGCTATTGATCTGAGATGATCACAGCTTCACAGGACAATGCAGCTGGTTGCTCAGCCACATGGGATGTCTTCCAGGGCGTGTGGAAACAGTACACCTTGGAAAAGTCACATAGGAGGAAGAAGGATTGAGAGTTTTTCTACTTCTCCATCCTGTCTCTTGCCTTGCACTGGTTAGAGTTAGACTTCTTGAATGTTACCACTCTCTGCACTTCTGAATTGTTCCCTGGTACCCATAGGGCAGCATTTCACCTGATCTTCAGAGTTGTGGGAGAAACCATTAATTAACATTTTGATTTTTGTTGTTCACTGTGGATTTTGCATTAACTTGATTTTTTTCAAAATATACTGAATTTTTTGAAGCCACTTAAAATTTGCCTTACCCTAGTCCCAAACATTCTATAGAAGTGCATATTCCCATAGGTCTAGGTTGTTCAAGACACACTGGTTTAAATTGGGCAATTTTCAAATTTTCAAATCACCAGATGCAGAAATGCAAAGATCCCTAGGCTCCTGACAAAGCCAAAATCACTCTGTCACTTTCATAAATTAATCAATCAATTCACTAATTGAACAAATGTATATTAAGGTTCTGTGTGCCAGTAAAGATGTTAGCAGACAGCTGTGAAAATGACACTGAAACTACCATATTTAAAAATGTAATTTCTATTGTGATAACCTTCAATTATTTTTCTGGAAATTTGCATTGGCACATCACTAGTTTGTTTGCCATGTATATAATTAAAGTATATGACATACCCAACACTTTTCAGTTCAGTTTAGTTCAGTCACTCAGTCATGTCCGACTCTTTGCGACCCCATGAACAGCAGCACGCCAGGCCTTCCTGTCCATCACCAACTGCCGGAGTCTACCCAAACCCATGTCTATTGAGTCAGTGATGCCATCCAACCGGCTCATCCTATGTCGTCATCTTCTCCTCCTGCCCTCAATCTTACCAAGCATCAGGGTATTTTCAAATGAGTCAGCTCTTTGCATCAGGTGGCCAAAGAATTGGAGTTTCAGCTTCAACATCAGTTCTTCCAATGAACACCCAGGACTGATCTCCTTTAGGATGGACTGGCTGTATCTCTTTGCAGTCCAAGGGACTCTCAAGAGTCTTCTCCAACACCACAGTTCAAAAGCATCAATTCTTCTGCACACAGCTTTCTTTATAGTCCAACTCTCACATCCATACATGACTACTGGAAAAACCATAGCCTTGTCTAGATGGACCTTTGTTGACAAAGTAATGTCTCTGCTTTTCAATATGCTGTCTAGGTTGGTCATAACTTTCCTTCCAAGGAGTAAGCGTCTTTTAATTTCATGGCTGCAGTCACCATCTGCAGTGATTTTGGAGCCCAGAAAAATAAAGTCAGCCACTGTTTCCCCATCTATTTGCCATAAAGTGATGGGACTAGATGCCATGATCTTAGTTTCCTGAATTTTGAGCTTTAAGCCAACTTTTTTCACTCTCCTCTTTCACTTTCATCAAGAGTCTTTAGTTCTTCTTCACTTTCTGCCATAAAGGTGGTGTGATCTGCATATCTGAGATTATTGATATTTCTCCCAGCAATCTTGATTCCCCCTTGTGCTTCCTCCAGCCCAGCGTTTCTCATGATGTACTCTGCATATAAGTTAAATAAGCAGGGTGACAATATACGGCCTTGATGTACTCCTTTTCCTATTTGAAACCAGTCTGTTGTTTTCAAGAGGAACCAAAGCATCATATCCAGCTGTTTGCTTTCACATCAAATTTTTACAGAAAAACTGTTGAAAGCAAAGTGTACACACATGCCTTACTCAAGAGTGCATATTCAACTAACTTTCAATTACAAACTTGTTTTTGGTTGACAGGAACCTTATAGGCCAGTATATATACTATTGCAGGATTTTATGTGCTAATGTTCTAAATTTTCTTTTATACTTGATATATGACTTCTATTAAAATTTACATTTTGTCGAGTTTGGATATTTGTTTTATTCTTTACTTTTTTCTTACTGCATATGTTACATGACAGCAAATAGGAAATATATATAGTTTATTATATTTCAAGGTGAGAGAATGATCTAACAGTATAGAGTTCAGAGAAGGGTAATGGTAACGAATTTCCTTGTAGCTGAGCTTCCCACAATGAAACATTATGTTCAAAATCATTAATATTCTACTTATGCACTAATATACATACTAATATAACTCACTAGTATATCGAGTATATGTCTGTCATTCTCTCTAAGGAAAAGAAATAATTTGAAGCAGAAATTGATTTACTATTATATCACATAATTACTTAAACAAAACTCCATTTGTCTTGGAGTTGATATTGAGGACATGCTTTACTAGATAAAGAGCAGATGCAGACTTGAATGAGTGACTAAGAACATACAGTAATAAGAAGCTCAGAACTATGAGCTAGGTTATCATTGGAAATTTTAAATGAATTGAGGAAAAACATCACTGAATTTTTACAACAAAGAAGGTATCAAGAGGGTACTGTGGTGAGATAAATAGGAATACCTACAACAGCAAGCTGCTTCCTCTTCTGTTAATTGAAGCCTAAGGCTCCTATGTGTTTGAAGATCAATAAATAAACCTGCAAGACTGGGGTAGCTGATGATATAGTGTGCGTGTGTGCCTCACCTGTGTCTGACTCTGCGACTCCGTGGTCTCTAACCCACCAGATTCCTCTGTCCATGGAATTTCCCAGGCAAGAATACTGGAGTGGGTTGCCATTTCCTACACCAGGGGATCTTCCTGACTCAGGGATCAAACCTGCATTGGCAGGTGGATTTTTCACCACTGTGCCACCTGGGAAACCATTTGACGATGTAGCAGGACACAAAAGGCAATTTTTTCCACCTAATTATTTAGAAGTTGTTATTCTTTTTAAAAAATTATTTATTGTAATTTTTTCTACCTATTTTATCTTCAGGGCAATAAAGCAAAAGTTGAGGTGTTAGAAGAAAAGGTAGTAAAAGGATTCATCCCATATGGCCTACTACTTTGTCCTAATGAAGGAGAAATATATTAAGATGTTAAAATAGGAGATTGAGTATAAATTGTACAACATGATGGACACAGTTAGAAAATAGATTATGACCATGCCAGAAAAGATAGAAGTAATAGTGCTTGTTCTGTTACAGACACCGTGACCTAAGAAAATCTATGATAAAACTGTACGAGAAATATTGTTGGCAACCTATATCTCGAGTATGTTGCATGTTTCTTAATTTTTTTTGACGAGTCACTTTGTGTTATTCTAACAAGTCAGTGCATGACAATTACCTGTATATTTTCTCATGCCATTAAGATTCTTTGAACATTGTTGATAATCAACCCTGATTAATCAGAATAAATTAGTGAAATTAAATTTGCTCACATATATCACCTCCTGTTTTCATATTCATGTTTACAGGAATCAGGCACAAAATAAATCTTTAAGTAATCTTCCATTCAGTTGCTGTTTTAAAAATAGGTCTTTAGTCAGATTGGTGGATAGGTAAAGCCTCATTCAGTTCAGTTCAGTTCAGTTGCTCAGTCGTGTCCTACTCTTTGCGACCCCATGGACTTCAGCACGCCAGGCTTCCCTGTCCATCACCAACACCCAGAGTTTACTCAAACTTACGTCCATTGAGTCAGTGATGCCATACAACCATCTCATCCTCTGTCATCCCCTCCTCCTCCCGCCTTCAATCTTTCCCAGCATCAGGGTCTTTTCCAATGAGTCAGTTCTTCGCATCAGGTGGCCAAAGTATTGAAGTTTCAGCTTCAACATCAGTCCTTCCAATGAATATTCAGGACTGATTTCCTTTAGGATGGACTGGTTGGATCTCCTTGCAGTCCAAGGGACTCTCAAGAGTCTTCTCCAACACCACAACTCAAAAGCATCAATTCTTCAGCACTCAGCTTTCTTTATAGACTCATTAATTTTTTTTCAATTAAAAATTTTTTTTAAAACCTCATTAATTTTTCTATAGAAGTGCATCCCATTTTTATGGACTATTTTAGATATTTATTAAAGACAGTGCCATGTAGTAGAAATAACAGATTTCTTGAGGACTTCTCATTTTTCAATACATTTTATTTTATATCTAGTGCTTATAAAACAAGGGGCAGATAAGATACTCACACTATTGCAATAAATATACATCTATATTTATTAGCAGGATAGTTTTATTAATTGAAAACATTGTTAAGGGGAAGACTCAGAATATGCATCACTGTGACTAAAAATTCCTTGATTGCTATACTTTTAAAGTGATTTAAATCATTTAGGAGATAACATTACTTATGATTATCTCTTTAGTCTCCTTCATTTAAAAAAACAATATAGGTAGAACATTTTTTTAAATTATGTTATTTCAAATTTCTCTCTACCAATATTACAGCAAAACACTTGGAATTTAGCATTATTATCCAATGATGGATTGTGTCCCTTGTTTATACACCTTAGGACATCTCACCCACAAGATTAGTGATAGCTTGTGAATGAAATGCCATCCATGCTTCTTAGCATCTGTGTAGTAGTGCTAAGGACTCTGAAAAATTCTTTTAGATAATATTTTACAATTATTTTCTTTTAAATCCCAGATAACTTACCATGGCTTCAGAGGACTTCTTTTTAAAATATGAAGTTTGTAACTATTAGCACCAAACCAGAAGCAATTTATAAAAAACTAATAGTCACTCCAGGAACGTAATCTTAGAAGCAGCTTTGTGGTTATTCAGGAGTAATAGTGTGATGAACACTATCTTGGACACCTGAAATCTTACTGTAGTTTCCAAACTCAAAAAATGGAAAAATCTAGCATAATAGGAGAACTAGCACTTGGGTTAAGAGATGATTCCTGCACTTTGTTTGAATAGGACCTGAAGTGAAAGTTTAGTTCATGTGGTTCAGTGAAGCACTAGGTAATGGAGTTTGGCATGACTTGGTGGAGTTTAGGATTACTGCCTTTGAAGAGCAGAATATTAACCTAATTATTACAGCCCACTCCCCCACCCACCCCCCCAAAAAAGGCATTTTATGTCACCAGTTTCTTGTACAGGTATTTTCCTAGTCTCAGAGCAGAGGATGACTTTTGAAACAAAGACTTGTAAGACTATTTTAACACCCATCCCTATTTTGTTGAAGATTGGTATTTTGGGGGATTGGGGAAGGCTATATATGCAGAATTCTTCTCTCATTATAGTGAGAAGATTTTCATGGTTCTCACAGCTCATTCAGATAAAAAGGAAAAGTCCCATGCTTTCTGTTATACACAACATCCTTATCTCTCTTTGAATGATCTGTTTAGTCCAGTGGGTTTGTGTTCTTACTGCTGGATGAGCAGCTATGTTAGTGTTGAAGTTCAGTTCAGTTCAGTCACTCAGTCATGTCCGACTCTGTGTGACCCCATGGACTGCAACATGCCATGCCTCCCTGTCCATCACCATATCCTGGATCTTGCTCAGACTCATGTCCATTGAGTTGGTATGCCATCCAACCATCTCATCCTCTGTCATCCCCTTCTCCTGCCTTCAATCTTTCCCAGCATCGGGGTCTTTTCCAATGAGTCAGTTCTTCGCATCAGGTGGCCAAAGTATTGGAGTTTCAGCTTCAGTATCAGTCCTTCCAGTGAATGTTCAGGACTGATTTCCTTTAGAATTGACTGGTTGAATCTCCTTGCAGTTCAAGGGACTCTCAAGACCACAGAGACTTGGTGTTGGACTTCTCCAACACCACAGTTCAAAAGCATCAATCTTCAGCATTCAGCTTTCTCTATAGTCCAACTCTCACATCCATTCACGACAAACCATAGCTTTGACTAGACAGACCTTTGTTGGCAAAGTAGTGTCTCTGCTTTTTAGTATGCTGTCTAGGTTGGTCATGGCTTTTCTTCCAAGGAGCAACTGTCTTTTAATTTCATGGCTGCAGTCACCATCTGCAGTGATTTTGGAGCCCCCTGAAATAAAGTCTCTCACTGTTTTTGCGGTTTCCCCATCTTTTTGCCATGAAGTGATAGAACCAGATGTCATGATCTTCATTTTCTGAATGTTAAGTTTTAAGCCAACTTTTTCACTCTCCTCTTTCACTTTCATCAAAAAGCTCTTTAGTTCTTCATTTTCTGCCATAAGGGTGGTGTCATCTGCATATCTGAGGTTATTGATATTTCTCCCAGCAATCTTGATTCCAGCTTGTGGTTCATTTAGCCTGGCATTTTGCATGATGTACTCTGCATATAAGTTAAATAAGCAGGGTTACAATGTACAGCCTTGAGTACTCCTTTTCCTATTTGGAACCAGTCTGTTGTTCCATTTCTGGTTGTAACTGTTGCTTCCTGACCTGCACACAGATTTCTCAGGAGGCAGGTCAGGTGGTCTGGTATTCTGATCTCTTTAAGAATTTTCCACAGTTTTTTGTGATCTACACAGTCAAAGGCTTTGGTGTAGTTAATAAAACAGAAGTAAATGTTTTTCTGGAACTTTCAGAAGTAAATGCTTCAAAAGTAGATTTTTCAAGTAGATTTTTTTCTGAAACTACTTTTCAGATGTAGATGTTTTCAGTGTGGAAGAGGAACTCTAATTAGCCAGCCTGGGGCCGGGAAGACACCACTTAATTACTCCCTGCACCATAGAGATAGAGAAAAAGTAGTTCCCCAGTGGAAGAGATAAAAGGAAAAGGATAAAGTGAAAAGATATGTCTTCCAAATAGATATATCAAATCTCCTCTGAAAGCAACTAAAATTTAATTATCGAGTTGTAAGAATGGAATTGTTTTTCTTTTCCATGCAGGCAGCCTGTTGTTTTCAAGTATTATTTCTTACCAAATATTGCTCTGGTTGGACCATTGTACAGTTTTTTACCCAGATAGAAGAAATATTGTCATATGCCTTTCTTCACCCTGAGAGAATTAGAGGCTACGTCATTTGGTGGAATAAAAAGAACTCAGAGCAAGAGGTTTGAAAGGCAGCCCTGGCTGATTAAGTAACCTTTGGAGGTTAAACCTGAGTAAATCCCCTACTGTTAAGCTTTTCTCCAGTATCTGCAGCCCAGTCAAAGTTGTATGTGATGCCAGGACTCTGTGGACAGATTGTATGAATTGAAGCAGGAAGTAGTGTTGGAGTCTTGGGAAGACCAGAGGTGTATAAATTATCCATGCACAAGGAATAGTCTGAGTGCTGTACTTAAATTTCAGTTCAGAGCTTTCATAAGAGATTTGCAAAAGAGCCACTCTATATAGATAACTTCTTTTAGAAATGCACTTAGTATCTGTTCCCATCTTAGCTGCTTAAAAAGGACTTTGGTTTTCCACTATCAACTGAAGCTGTTGTGATTTCCTTCTTGCCAAATTTAAAAATGTTTCCTCTGTTTTCTTTGTCTTGACCACTTTGAGATCTCTTTAGACCTTTGTTTCTTATGGAAACTCTTCCTCCTTTACATTTAGTATCATTAATGTTTTCTTGCTTCATTTCTACAACTTGGTTTGAACCAGTTCGTACAGTCCTTATTCTCTTGCTAGGGGTATTAACAAAGACAGAGTTTAGACTCTGGTTTTTTTTTTTTCTTTATTTCTGAGATAGCTGCTTCTTTCCACTCTCTCTCTCTCCCTCTTTCTCATCTGTCTTTCTCAGCTCCCCCCTCCCTTCCTGTTTCTTCCTTTTCCCCACTACCTCCTTCTCTCCCAACCTCCCTGGGATTCTGGTGTTTTTTCTTTTGTTTTGTTTCTTAAGGGAGAGCCATCTTTCTTTAATGTCCTTGTATAGGCCATGGCTCACACATGTTTCCCTGGAGAAGGGCATGGTAACCCACTCCAATATTCTTGCCTGGAGAATTCTATGGACCAGAGAAGCCTGGTGGGCTACAATTCATAAGGTCACAGAGAGTCAGACACAACTGAAGCGACTTAGCATGAACGCACATACATTATAGGACCCCCTTGAGTGGTTAATTTGTATAATACCTAAATATATTTACAAACTGATCATCTGAAAATACTGAATTAATCATGCTATTTTCAATTCTTATATATTCCAGTAATTTCTCTTTGCATCCACCTTTTTCAAGTGGGTCATTAAAGACAGTTCACAATCTGATCTCAGATTGTAATTTCTTCTATAGATTGGCCCTATCTTTGTGTCAAATTCTATTCGGGCTTTAAAGTCCAGTAATAATATTAGCTTTTGATAATATTTTTTTCACTAATTCTGGCTCAGGTTTCTTGTGTCTCCCAAATCCTAGAGTTTGTGCCACATGTTTAATATCCCTCTCTCTATCTTTGTGTCTGTCACTATCTTTCCATCTATCATCTATTGTATAATATTAATTTTATATTTAGTGTAGTATACTTATCTATCTCATTATGCATCATCTCATTTAATCAACAAATATCCCTATTTTTATTCATACGTTAAATAATAGAAAACCAAGGCTTAAAGTTTTAAACTGTTTCCCTGAATTGTGTTGAGACATGTGTAAGATTAAAACATCTTTGACGTTAAAAGTGTAATTTTCCACTATACTATACAGAAATGTTTTGCCTTGTATTACTTTATTAGTCCTTAATAAAATCCTTAACCAAGTGGGTATACTAAGAACATGACTATAATGAATGAATGGATGACAGTTTTAAGATTTTAAGTCTAAGATTCCTAAGTGGATGATAAGCAACTTAAAGCCCAGGTTCATGACTTATATCAATGTGAATGTCCCTAGCATCATGTAATTATAGACACTATAAATACTAGTGCTTATTAAAACTTGACTATCAGACAGCCATTCTGTATATACATATTCTTATTTAATTATCAGAAAAACCTAATTAGATAGGAGTTTTCCCTGCATATCCATCAGAAGAAACAGAATTTCAGATAAGTTAAATAAGTTAACAAGGACACACAGCAAGTGCCAGAACCAAGAACTATATGCAAGTACATTCATTTACTTTGGTTTGCAGCTTCTCAGTCAATACTTGGTATTAAAATACATGTATCCTCCTGAGCTCTCCCTGGAGCTTGAAAGAGCAGAGAGTCAAACCAAGTTTGAGCATAACCTTTCCCATGTACATGCAGTCTGCTGGCTCCAGTGCAGTGCCGTCCTGCACCTGGAGGTGTATCCCAGGTGGTACCCCAAGGTCACTTTCCAAGTGTGTTTGTCTAAGTGGCCATTTAGACTTTCTAGGTTTTCTTTGGGCTCCCCTGGTGGCTCAGCTAGTAAAGAATCTGCCTGCAATGAGAGAGACCTGGGTTTGATTCCTGGGTTGGGAAGATCCCCTGGAGAAGGGAATGGCTACCCACTCCAGTATTTTGGTCTGGAGAGTTCCACGGACTGTATAGTCCATGGAGTCACAAAGAGTCAGACAGGACTGAGTGACTTTCGCTCACTTTACTTCTGGAAAGAATCTGGAAACATTTCAGTTCTGCAGTACTCTGAGTCTAGGGTGAGTTGATAATCACAGAAAACATGTGCATCCAGAGTGAAATTGGGAACATTTTGGATAAATGGATGAAATGAGTACCTATTTATATAGTTATATATCTAGATCATATTTGTTATAATCAAATTGAAAGCATAATCTATACTTGTGAAATTTTTACTTTGTTGTTGGTTATTACCATTTATTGTTCTGTTGAAAAGAATATAGCCTTCCATTGGCTTTTGTTTTAAAATGTACAGGATAGATTAGGATGTTGAGAATGCAATAGAAAGTATAAATTACACGGAATATACAAATAATTCTATATAGAGAATCTTAAGAATGATACAAAGCTTCTGGGATGGAACTTGCCACTCTGTTACTGATTCAGAGGCATTGTAGATAATGATTGAGGCCAAGTTATTGACCAAAAATAGGGATTTTCTAAACATGAAAAAAAATCATTTAAGAGAGTGCTGAGTGGGAGATAAATAATGTTATTCTTAGTAAAGTTATTTATTGAAATTTTTGACAAATTGAATGTCAACAGGCAAACATTTTCACTACCTTAAGCACAGTAAGTGTATAATTTTATTTTTTGTCACATATTACTGATATTTCATATTAAAAAGATCACAAATATTATACCATCACTTTCACATTTCTATTTCTAGTTCAATGAGTAATGAAGGTAAATAATACAGTGCTCAGTTAAATGTTAAAATTCAAAAGAAATATGAAACATGCAGACTACTAGCACATCTAATATTTATGAGCAAAAGTGTTTGGCTGGTTTATATGACATTAGCATTTTTCAGTGATCACAGAATTTCAAGCCAAAAGAAACAAAAACTATTTAATGCAAATCAAAGGATTTCAATCAGATTTAATAAACTTAATATAGGCAAGAAGGGTGGTGGGGGAGTTGTGAAGGATACCAGAGGGCAGGGAAGGTTAAGAAATGCAACTGTTTTGAAATAGTATGGTTTCCTATCAGTTTATTTCAACTCTAACTCTACAGTTAATGTTCTGTGTTTCATTACTTGAGTCTACACTGTAAGCAGTATGCCAGAGCTTGTTTTCAGATAACTGATGCCAGTAAAAGCTGTACTAAAAAGACACACAGTGAAAATCTATATGAGAACAGATTTGTAAATGGGTGAAATATTTTGGTATATGTTATGTTCCTTGTCAACACAGATGTTCAGGGGTCTTCTGTGGCATAAAGATGACATAATGTTTTAAGACTTATTGCGTGTCAGGAAGATGAAATATTCAAGTGTCCATTGCTGCAAATCACTATGGTGAAATGAAATATAAGGGGGTGGGTGTGGGTTGTCTACCCCGTTAGCACACCGGGGTAAAGAGATGCTGATTGACTCCAACACAGTTACTTATCTCTCCTTAGCAAGAGCTCAAATGTTCTTTACCCCAAGATTGTATAAGGCCAACAAAAAGTTTTTATCAGTTATATAAAACTGGAGTGTTACTATAAACAAAAATATGTGAAATAGATTATAAATGCATTATAAAAATAAGGTGTATCTAGAGATATCTTTTTGTAGTACAAATATTTACTGATGAAATGACATCTTAGTATGTTCCATAACCTTTCCAAAAATTACTTTTTATAGATGGAGTAACTGAAGCTCAAAGGCAAAAGAACTTGCCAAGATCACACCATTGACTGGCTTGAATCAAATTTTGATCCTAGGCCTTATAGATCAGGATCATAAGGAAACCTTATGTACAGTTTATTATACTGATTTGTGTATGCAATCATTCCTGCTTACTTGGTGAATCTAGTAGTGTTTGTGTCCAGCTCTGACACCTCTTATATAATTTTTGGTCCTTTTATTTCTTTAACCCATGTTGTTCCTACTATATCTTATGTTATCTATTCTGGTTTCATCCAAATCAATACGTTCACTGTAGTGAACTTATTTTCTCTTTTTACTAATATTTAGAATTTGTTTCCTAGAGTATTAGACTTTTGACTTTAGCAATAGAGGTCACGGTGCTAATGCTATTTTTCTTTCTTTTTTCTTGTGTTTTTACTTAAATCACAGCAAACGAAGAGAAGCAATATATATATTTCATGTCCCTGAAAGCTTTCTTCTAGACTGGGCTATGGCTGTGCTGGAAGGGTTTGATAAGTAGAAGAATACCGCTGATTCGGTTCCTTTTTCTCTTACTTCTCCTCATCTTAACATGTCCTCTCTTGTTTTATCTTCTCTTATTATGCACGAAACTACAGCTCTCTTGTATTTTTGGGGGGCTCCAAAATCACTGCAGATGGTGACTGCAGCCATGAAATTAAAAGACGCTTGCTTCTTGGAAGAAAAGTAACGACCAACCTAGAGAGTATATTAAAAAGCAGAGACATTACTTTGCCAACAAAGGTCTGTTTAGTCAAAGCTATGATTTTTCCAGTAGTCATGTACGGATGTGAGAGTTGGACTATAAAGAAAGCTGAGCACAGAAGCATTGATGCTTTTGAACTGTGGTGTTAGAGAAGACTCTTGAGAGTCCCTTGGACTGCAAGGAGATACAAGTCCATCCTAAAGGAAATCAGTCCTGAATATTTATTGGAAGGACTGATGCTGAAGCTGAAACTCCAATACTTTGGCCACCTGATGCGAAGAACTGACTCATTTGAAAAGACCCTGATGCTGAGAAAGATTGAAGGCAGGAGAAGGGGCCAATAGAGGATGAGATGGCTGGATGGCCATGGACATGAGTTTGAGTAAACTCCGGGAGTTGGCAATGGACAGGGAGGCGTGGCGTGCTGCAGTCCATGCGGCGCAGAGTCGGACATGACTGAGCAAGTGAACTGAAATGAACAGCTCTCCTTGCCTAGGCATCCTCTTGTTTCTCATCTTGAAAGGGCCACTGTGTATGACTTATCAAGGGGTTTTCTTCAACAAAAGTGTTTGCCATCATCTTTTCACTTAAGTAGGATTTTTTTTTCTGCTACGCTGAAAAAACAGTATGTCAGCCAATTACCATCTCCTTTTGTTTTCAAGCTGAAGCAACTGCAGAGCCTTGCCCTGAAAAAAATGAGTCTCCAACGGCTTCAGCAGATGTTCAGGTTGTGTCTGTGAAAAAGATTGATTAGAAATGAAAGAGCTAGAAATTATTCAGCCTAAAATAATTTTGAGAAATACAGGAAGTGATTCAACCTCGTGTCTCTAGTCCTATAACAAGACTGAGAAAAGAGCTTATGACTCTTTACTTCACACAGATATATAGAAGGAGGAACGTGGTTTATTTTTACTCTTCAAATTTGTTTATTTGTTTATTTTGGCTGCACTGGGTTTTTGTTGCTGTGTGCGTGCTTTCTCTAGTTGTGGCAAGTGGGGGCTACTGGGAGGCTACTCTGTAGTTACGGGGCAAGGGCTTCTCATTGCGGTGGCTTCTCTTGTTGTGGAGTGTGGACTCTAGAATGCACAGGCTTCTGTAGTTGTGGTACATGGGCTTAGTTGCCCTGAGGCAAGTGAGATCTTCTTGGACCAGGAATGGAACCTGTGTCCTCTGCATTGGCAGGTGGATTCTTAACCACTGGGCCACCAGTGAAGTCTGGAAGGTAGTTTAAAAGATTAGTGACACTGAAAGAGTGGAGAAAAACTGTTCATTATGCTGACTCAATTCTTGTATTCTTTCCTTGATATTCCACAGTTTATATTCATTTTGAGGATTTTGTTAACTACAGTAAAAATTAAAATGGAGTACGTGTTATAGCTTTTGTCTTGCTAACAAGAAAGGGAGCAGGGATTGGACTGGCAATAATGTCACCTTCCTTGAACATATGGCTGCATGGTAGGAGGTGGAAATTCAATGAAATTGGATCACTGAAGTGAGGAAGGTGGTGTTGGTGAGGAACGAGTTGAGAGTTAGGTGATGAATTACCAGCATGTATGAAAAATTGTCCCTCTCCACACATGGTCTAGAGGATAAATCAAAGGGCTATATCTAACGAAAAGCCTAGCATTAATTAATGGTAATCATCCCCCTTTTTTTTTTTTTTTTGGTTTGGCTCAATTCAAGAAATGGATATTTTAGTCAAGGTTGAAAATGACTACTGTCCCCATAATCTTAATCCATCCTCCGTGTTGTGGTCCCTGATGCTGACCAAAAGACAGAAGAGAAATGGTTGCTTTAGTTTTGCAAATAACATTCTGAGTCCAAGGAATTATGACAAATCCTTTTAACTGTATTTTAGAAGAACTGTGGATAAATTAATTTTGACTGCTCTGAGCTTAAACTGTGCCTCCCAACCCCCGTTTCTTCATCAAGACTTCCAGGAAGTTGAAAAAAGCTAAATAAAAAAATAATAAAAGTAACTGGCAAAGTTAGAGAGACAACACCTCAAATGGAATTCAGATGGAGTCACACGTAAATGTATTAGATCCAAATCCTTTTGTAAGTAAGTAATCTTTAAAAAATTGAATTAAATCAATGGGAGTTCTGGGTGCAGCCATCAGTTCCAATCCAATAATGAAGGTAGAGTGGAGAATGCTATTTCTCATGGAATTACTTTTGTAAGATAAATGATTGACTTGAAATCATCTAATGAAGATGAGGCATATTATTTCTCTAGGTTTTACAGTTTTATGATTACTCATCTGCATTTTCTAACTTTGAGGGTTTTCTTAAAGCTTGATCCAGTAACCTCATTGATTTAAAAATTTAAAGCTAAAAATTAAACCTTTTTTAAAAGAATTTCTCAGTCTCAACACCGACTGGATCATATCAATGTAATTGTAAGTAAATTTTAGGCATATTTGTCTCAGGATGGACTCAATTTTAATAACCTTTACATTAATGAAAAGTTCTTTATCTGCCCCAAATTAGAAAGCCATTTAATCCTGAACACTCTCACATAATACAATGCTAACCTTTCTCAAGAATTTTAAGATTGGATCTTTATTATCTTTTGCAATGCCTATGTACATATAACCCATTGACTACTGATATGCTATGAATACAGAAATTTTTATAATACAAAAAAGGTACAGAAGTATGTTAACAGGAATAAAGAGCCGCTTAAGAGAACTATCTATTGATTAATATATGAATCTTGACATGAGTTAGTTATAACATTTCAGTTAACTCTATACTTAGTTTGTGTCTTAAAATAAATTTGGATTTTTTGGTTTGCCAAAGGGAAAAGAGCTTTCCTGTCATATTGAAAGGTTTGATTTAACAGATTCAAGAGTAAATGTATTGTTAAAAGCTCTTGTATACCTTCAAATCTTCCTCTGTTGGCTTATGGCTATGGTCTTGTTTTAATGTTTTTTAAAATATCATTAAATGAATTTTATTGGCAGCTGTGGTAGGTGTAAATAATGGCTTCCCCACAGTGGCCACATCCTAATCTCTGAAACCAGTGAATACATTTTGTAAAATGGCAAAGGAGAATTGAGGCAGCAAATGGAATTAAGATGGCTCATCAGTTAGCGTGGAGATGGGGGGAGCTGCCTGGGTTACCCAGGTGGGCCCAATGTAATCACAGCATCTATATGAGTTAATTATATTGTTGTTCAGTTGCTCAGTTGTGTCTGACTGTGACCCCATGGACTGCAGCATGCCTGGCTTCCCTGTCCTTCACCATCTCCTGGAGCTTGCTCAAACTCATGTCCATTGAGTTGGTGATGCCATCCAGCCATCTCATCCTCTGTCGTCCCTTTCTCCTCCTGCCCTCAATCTTTCCCAGCATTGTGAGTAAATGAGGGAACAAAATGTCAGGAGGGAAGCTTCTTAAAGCTAGAAAAGCAAGAAAATATTGGGTTGGCCAAAAAGTTCATTTGTGTTTTTCCATAGCATCTTACAGAAACATATGCACAAGTTTTTCTTCCAACTCAGTAAAATATCCTCCAGAGTCTCCAGGAGGGAATGCAGCCCTGTTGAAACCCTGACTGCAGCCCAGTCATACTGCAGCAGTCATACTGCTGCAATTTGACTTCCAAAACTGTTGGTAAGGAATTTGTTTTGCTTTAATTCACTAAATTTGTGGTAATTTGTTAGAGCGGCAACAGGAAACTAGTATAGCAGGCATTACTCTGGGTAGCCTTAAAATTTTCTCCTGGTAATTTTAAGTATGTTCAAGTAAAAGATATTTGAAGCTTTTAATTCTTACCTGTCCTAATAAGATTTTGTTCTGGAAATAATATGACTTCTCTTCCATATTTCCCAGAGGTGTATGGGGCGGGCACTTTGTGTTGATGGTGATGGTTGTGATCTCAACTGATTATTTCTTTCAGATTTTGTTTAAGCAGACTTGCCATAGCTACAAATCCATTTCATCAAATACATTGGGCCTGGGGACATTGGAAAAATAAGCCTTGGCCCCAGTATCTCCTACATAGAATTTGGAATCTCTTTATCCATTCTGGTAACATTGCCTTCTGTCTTTCTGACTTTTCCTGACATTCTCCTTCACTGCTGAGCCCTCTGATGGAAACCTCAGCAGTTCTTTGTATTTTACTCTAGGATGCTATCAGTCATACCATTTTCAGTTCTATAATATGCCCCTTTGGTGTCAGTTTCACCCAAATGTAGGCTCAAGATCCAAGGCAATCGCTTGTCTATAAGGGAAATTTTAGATACATTCAATATTTGTCTCTCTGAGGGAAAATAAAAGCATGATTGTATGCCAACACCTATCTGACACTTACCTGGGTACAGTTTAGGATGTCTCTCTTGCTGAGAATACATCAGGCTTCTAAATTTTTAACATAGATTTGCTGGCTGCCTGAACATTTGGTATGTAAGGTACTGGGTTTCTTTCTAACAAACAAAATATAGCATCACTTCTTCAGGCAATGTCAGGAAGTCTGATCAAGGATTGACTGTGATCCAACAATTTCCATCATCTCTGTTGAGATACAATAATGGAGACTAAGACTATATTAACTATTCATTTCTCTAGGTTTTCTAAACTGAGTGTCTGTGTCAAGTTAGATCAGCCAGAATAACAAACCTGAGTGAGATTAACTTGATTCCTTTCAGAACTACTTTCATGGGTATATGGTTTAATGTTGTGCTCTAAGCCTTTATAGAAGGTTGATATAAGAAATTGCTGTTTGGACACTTCTTTATATGTTTGGAAGATATTAGTTCATGACGTTGTCCATTATGGAACCTAGAATCTCTCATAAAAGACTCCACATGATAAGGACCTCGTTAAGTTTTGTGTTGGGGGAAAAATGTCTACCAGACAAACTTTTATATTTCTTTTGATCAGTAAGTAAATTAAATTATATAAGACAAATTTCATTTACAATGATGGTATGTAAACAAATAAACTTCTTGAAATAATCAAAATAAAGCTCTTTCTATCATAGCTTAACAAGAAGTGTCCCAGAATAATTTCTCAAAGTCAAAAACACTGATTTTGAACACAACCCCTTTTCTTACCCCATCCTTTAGGGAAATGTTGTTGTTGTTCAGTCTCCCAGTTGTGTCCAACTCTTTGTGACCCCATGGACTGCAGCATGCCAGGCATCCCTGTCCCTCACCATTTCCCAGAGTTTCCCCAAGTTCGTGTCCATTCCATTGGTGATGCCATCCAGCCATCTTGTACTCTGACACCCTCTTCTCCTTCTGCCCTCAATCTTTCGCAGCATGAGGGACTTTTCCAGTGAGTCAGCTGTTTGCATCAGATGACCAAAATGCTGGAGTTTCAGCTTCAGCATCAGTCCTTCCAATGAGTATTTAGGGTTGACTTCTCTTAAGATTGACTGGTTTGATCTCAGGGAAATGGGACTGTGTCACATACAAATGGCAAGTGAGGCCTCTCTGAATGATGTTCATTAATCCCCCTGCGCATGAACTTGAAAGGAAGCAGTGGAGCTTCTCTGTTGAGTAGGTAACACTCTGATTTAACTAAATACCAAATTATCCCACTTATTATCTGAGACCTTGGGCTATTGACTTAACCTCTCATTTTCAATTTCCCACCTATAAAGTGAAAGTACTGTAATATCTGCCTCCTGGGATTGTGGTGAAGACTAAATGAAGTAATTCATCTGAAGTACCTAGCACAGTGCCTGGCATATAAGGTACAAGACTCAGTAGTTATGAGTACTGTATATATGGATGTGGTAGGTGGTGATGATAACATTAGTGAAGGTAGGCCTAGCTGAGGACAATTTTCTCTTTTTTCACAGTCTTTTTTTTTTTTTTTTTACCTTGCATCATGGTGTTTCATATTAACTTTCTGCTGAGGAAACACCTGCTCTTAGGCTGAATACACCCAGGTAGGAAGAATGAAAGCTTCATCAGGAATAAGTCTGGACTATCCTTTCAGAAGTATAAAAACGTGTCAGAGTTTTTCCTTTTCTGTGTGCTGTGCTTAGTTGTCAGTTGTGTCTGACTCTTTGTGACCCCATGAACTGTAGCTTGCCAGGCTCCTCTGTCCATGGGGATTCTCCAGGCAAGAATACTGGAGTGGGTTGCCATACCCTCCTCCAGGGGATCTTACCAACCCTGGACTGAACCCAGGCCTCCCACATTGCAGGCAGATTCTTTACCATCAGAGCTATCAGGGAAGGAATAAGATTTAGACTGAATGGGCTTTTAAAAAAAAATCCTCTTGCCAGTTCTGCAAAGACAAATATGCTTAATCTTGAGAAAATTAAGGGCCAAGCTGTATTCTGTGTTGGGTGAAAGAAATATAAAAGGGACTCTTTGAAGACCATGCTTGGTGTAACTCATATCATAAGGATGAGTGACCGCATAGAGATTTGTGCAGAATCTCCAGCCAGAATAAAAAAGTATATATTGCATAGAGCAGTAGTTTGCAAACTTTTCAGCCTTAAGACTCTTATACTTAAAAATTACTGAAGATGATAAAGAGTTTTGTTTATGGATTATGGTTATTGATATTTACTGCACTGGAAATTAATATTGAAAATATTTAAATATTAGCATTTAAAAACAGTAATACTTAGCCCATTATGTGTTAATATGAAACGTTCTTATGCAAATAACTATTTTCCAAAGTAAAAAAGGTACAGTGACATTATTTTACATTTTTTTCAAATTTACTTAATGTTTGATTTAATAGAAGATAGCTGAATTCACGAATCTTGATCTGTAGTCAGTCAGTTTTGATGTGATTCGGCTGTAGTAAACAAAGTAAATCCAGTGTTCAAAGACAGGTAGTTGGAAAAGCAGAGAGTACTTTTTAAAAAAATTATTTATTTTTAATTGAAGGATAATTGCTTTACAATATTGTGTTGGTTTCTGCCATATATCAACATGAATCAGCCATAACCTCCCTCCCACCTCCCATCCCGTCCCACTCCTCTAGGTTATCACAGAGCACCAGTTTGAGCTCCCTGAGTCATACAGCAAATTCTCACTGGCTATCTGTTTTACATACGATAGTGTATGTGTTTCCATGCTACTATCTCCATTCATCCCACCTCCTCCTCCCTGACCCCTTGGATCCACAGTCTGTCCTCTGTGTCAAGCAGGGAGTATTTTAGTGGATTTTTGAAGCAATTTTGGGTATTTTTTACTCATTCACACTTAAAAGTGGTCATTTCTTACAGGTTAGTTGCAATGTGGAAACTAAAACCATATCAATGAACTTTTCAACTCTGTGACATTAATATCATTAGATAATCTTTCTATTGTGCTTGGTCTTATCATGCATTTGTCATTTGGAAAATGTTGGTCCATTGAACTATGCAGATTTCCATATGTTGAAACATTTTATTATACATTACTACATAGCAACATTTGTTAATCTCTTGAGAAAAGCCTTTCTATATTGAAAAGGTGTCAATCTAATAAAGAGAGCTACATAAATTTCCCAAATTCTGTTTTTTTCTTGAAAGCTCAAGAAATACTATCAGTTGTTTCCTTGAAATGTCAGGCTCCCTCTGTTCATTTTTGAGAGACTATCTGCCAAGTGTCTGAGTCTGAATAACCACACTGTATCTGTCCAAAGTTGTTTCAATATTCCACGATAAAAGCAGCTAGTTCAGCTTGCAACTCCAAAAATGGCACAAGAGATTTTTCTTGATCCAAACATCACGTATCAGTGTATATCGAGTGATTTATATATAAAAGTCATGAACTCAAAGGTTGGGATGAAATAAAATTAATAACCTTTAATACTTCATTAAATACATTCTTAAACGAAACTGAAATTTTTACTGTAAGTGTGTAGCCATTGGAGAATGTAATGACTACTAATATTATTTGATGTTATTGCTTCATTTTCTGCTTAGGCATCAGCAGTTTCACCCACTTTTGCTTTTGCATCATTAGGGCAAATATCAAGACAGTGAAATAGGCAAATAATATCATTATTATTATTATTAACTGTGATATTTATTTTTGGAAAACTAAGTGAGTGAGCTGATAAGGTGTTATGTAGACTTGGGACTCAGAGATTTGGGATGGAGATTTACAAGAACATGGACGAAGACTGTCTATTTCACGTAAAGTCTCTAAATTTCTACTTATTTGGATCAATTTTTCTGGTTTTTAATTTTAAACACTAAGACCAGGAGAAACAAGAAGACTCTGATGTCATTATTTTAGTTTATTTTAGCATGAATTTAATTAGTTTTGATGAGTACAACTCAGAGTAAACAATTAAAAAAGTATGTGTGTTTACCAACTATGTAACATTATAGTTATCTTGGTTCACTTCAGTAGCTCAGTTGTATCCACCTCTTTGCAACCCCATGGACTGCAGCAGGCCACGCTTTCCTGTCCATCACCAACTCCTGGAGCTTATTCAAACTCATGTCCATAGAGTCAGTGATGCTATCCAACCGTCTCATCTTCTGTCATCCCATTCTCCTCCAGCATTTAATCTTTCCCAGTATCAAGGTGTTTTCCAATGAGTTGGCTCTTCATATTAGGTGGCCAAAGTATTGGAGTTTCAGCTTCAACATCAGTCCTTCCAATGAATATTAAGGTCTGATTTCCTTTTGGATGGACTGGTTTGATCCCCTTGCTGTCCAAGGGACTTTCAAGGGTCTTCTCCAACACCACAGTTCAAAAGCATCAGTTCTTCAGTGCTCAACTTTCTTGTAGTCCAACTCTCACATCCATACATGACTACTGGAAAAACCATAGATTTGACTAGATGGACCTTTGTTGGCAAAGTAATGTCTCCGCTTTTTAATATGCTGTCTAGGTTGGTCATAGTTTTTCTTCCAAGGAGCAACTGTCTTTTAATTTCATGGCTGCAGTCACCATCTGCACTGATTTTGGAGCCCCCAAAATAAAGTCTTTCACTGTTTCCATTGTTTCCCCATCTATTTGCCATGAAGTGATGGGACCGGATGCCATCATCTTAGTTTCCTGAATGTTGAGTTTTAAGCCAATTTTTTCACTCTCCTCTTTCACTTTCATCAAGAGGCTCTTTAGTTCTTCTTCTCTTTCTGCCATAAGGGAGGTGTCATCTGCATATCTGAGGTTTTTCATATTTCTTCTGCCAATCTTGATTCCAGCTTGTGATTTATGCAGTCCGGCTTTTCGCATGATGTACTCTGCATATAAGTTAAATAAGCAGGGTGACAATATACAGCCTTGACATACTCGTTTCCCAACTTGGAAACAGTCTGTTGTTCCATGTCCTGTTGTAACTATTGATTCTTGACCTGCATACAGATTTCTCAGGAGGAAGGTCAGATGGTCTGATATTCCAATCTCTTTCAGAATTTTCCACAGTTTGTGTTGATCCACACAATTAAAGACTTTGGTGTAGTCAATAAAACAGAAGAAGACATTTTTCTGGAACTCTCTTGCTTTTTGGATGATCCAACAGATGTTGGCAATTTGATCTCAGGTTCCTCTGCCTTTTCTAAATCCAACTTGAACACCTGGAAGTTCGTGGTTCATGTACTGTTGAAGCCTGGTTTGGAGGATTTGGGGCATTACTTTGCTAGTGTGTGAGATGAGTACAATTGTGAAGTAGTTTGAACACTCTGTGGCATTGCCCTTCTTTGGGATTGGAATGAAAACAGACCTTTTCCAGCCCTGTGGCCACTGCTGAGTTTTCCAGATTTGCTGGCATATTAAGTGCATTACTTTCACAGCATCATCTTTTAGGATTTGAAATAGCTCAACTGGAATTCCATCACCTCCAGTAGCTTTGTTCATAGAGCTGCTTCCTAAGGCTCCCTTGACTTTGTATTCCAGTATGTCTGGCTCTAGGTGAGTGATCAAACCATCGTGGTTATCTGGGTCATGAAAGATCTTTTTTGTATAGTTCTTCTATGTATTCTTGCCACCTCTTCTTAATATCTTCTGCTTATGTTAGGTCCATACTGTTTCTGTCCTTTATTGTTCCCATCTCTGCATGAAATGTTCCCTTGGTATCTTTAATTTTTTTGAAGAGATCTCTAGTCTTTCCCATTCTATTGTCTTCCTCTATTTCTTTGCATTGATCACTGATATGGAGTGTAATGAGATAAATTGTGTTTCCTCAAAATTCATCATATGTTTAAGCCTCAACCCCTAGTACCTAGAATGTGATTAACTTTGGAAATAGGGTCCTTAAAAATTACTTAATATATAATGAGGTTATTATATTGGGCCCTAATCCAATATGACTGGATTAGGTGTCCTTATAAGAAGAGAACACATACTGATATGGTTTTTCCAGTAGTCATGAATGAATTTGAGAGTTGGACCATAAAGCTGAGTGCCAAAGAATTGAAGCTTTTGAACTGTGGTGTTGGAGCAGACTCTTGAGAGTCCCTTGGACAGCAAGGAGATCAAACTAGTCAATCCTAAAGGAAACCAACCCTGAATAGTCATTGGAAGGACTGATTCTGAAGCTGAAGCTCCAATACTTTGGCCATCTGATGTGAAGAGTAAACTCATTGGAAAAGACCCTGATGCTGGGGAAGATTGAAGGAAGAGGAGAAGGGGGCAAAGGAGGGTGAGGTGCCTGGATAACATCATAGACTCTATTGACATGAGTTTGAGCAAACTCTGGGAGATAGTGAAGGACAGGGATCATGGTGTGCTGCAGTCCATGGTGTCTGAAAGAGTTGGACATGACTTAGGAACTGAACAACAACATATTCATAAAGAGAAAAGACCAAGATATAGGGAGAAGACAGTCATCTCCAAGTCAAGGGAAATGGTCTAGAAGAAGCCAACCTTGCCAACACTTTGAGTTAAAACTGTTAGCTTCAAGAACCGTGAGAAAATAATTTTTTCTTTAAGCCACCAAATCTGTGCTACTTTGTTATGGCAGTCCTACGAAACTAATACATGGACTATTACAATTATTTCTATCATCATTAAAGAAGCATAGGAGATCAAGATTAAATTATATTCAGTCAGTTTGAAAAGAAAAAAGCTTTGGATACTGACTGTAGCTATTTAGTATTCATACCTAAAACTTCCACTGCCAGTTCCGCTTAGGCTCTGGGATTCAATCTTGGTCTTTATGCTCCTTATTCCAACTTTCAGTTCCCAAGCACACTCTGTTCAAGCAAATAGACTGTACTTTCAAATGTTATTTTTCTTAAAAACAAAAACTTCAACAACACTAATAGAATCTACTGTCCAAAAAGATGACAGATTTTACAGTGTTCAGCTATCAGTTTAGTATGTTTTCAAGTCTTTGCTATTCAGAGTGCATCTGCAGACCAGCAGCATCAATATCATGTGAGACTTTGAAATACAGTCTTCGTCCTCACCCTAACCCTACTGAATTAGCATCCACATTTTAGAAATATTCCCATATGATTCTTACACACAGTAAATTTTGAGACACACTGCACTAAAGGAATATGTCTAGAAAGATATTGTTTCCTTTTATTGCATTCAAATATTCTATAGAAAGACAAGGCTTGGTGTTTCCTGAAAGAATGTGCAATGTGTGGGAGTTTTCCAGGTCACATACAGTACAAACTTGTTTTTGAAATCATTTTTACAATATTTCAATCACCAGGGTGACATTATATTTTGCTTGACAGATGACTGCTCTTTCTAAGAAACTCCAGGACATGAGGTTGTCCTGCAGGAAACAATGACATTTCTCTTTCAGTGTCAATACTTCATGGGGAAAAGCATTTATTACTGTAGTTGTCATAAAAGAGAATCTCTTGTATGTATTTTCAACAGTTAAGTTTTTCTATTTCTGCTGTCTTTTTAAAAGTATTAAGTGAGACATCCCCAAATCCAGTGCATATACAATGTGTTCAGAGTGCATAATTCCTTCTTAGATCATTACTAAGTTGTGTGTCTGTACTATATTTGTTCAGAAATTATTCAGTAGTTTGATGAGTCTAGGCAAGAGTCCAGCAGTTTACTACAAAGTGGTAAAGAGTTGGTGTCTTAGATATTTCTCCTAAATGTTTTGTAGATCAGAATTTGAATGTATTTTCCCAGAAAGTATACTCTGACACTATGAGAATCTGCTAAAAATTTCCTCTGTCAGTAGTAGTGTTTGATCTGGATATATATTTACTCAATGAAAGCACTTTTTATGATGGTAACACCATCGCCAACCTGTCAATGTGAAAAAAAAAGTTTTTTTCATCATCATACAGTGCTGTGATTGAAAATCCATTCTGAAGAAGTTGCCAGTTGTATCATTTTATTTATAGATCCTAAAATAATGGCTACTGGCAAATGCTGTAACTGATGTCTAGGTCTGCCATATGTTGTTTATTACTTTAATGACAGTATTAGTTTGTAGCAACAATTTCCAAGTGTGAAAGTTACATCATTTATTTGCACCTTTAAGTTGTTTGTACAGGTGTAAGGATGAATTTAAACTTAGACATACAGTGATTTGAATGATGGAGGTGTCTACTGCTAATCCTACACAGCATGACCTCCCCAAATCAAAATTTCATGTGCTGACATTTGACAAGCCAGATGGTCTGGCTTGCTCTTAGAAACCATATCATCTTTTGTGTCCTCCCAGATGTTTCTAGCAGATATATGCAAAAACTTTCCCAAATACAAATGGGAGAATAATTGAGGCACTGGAGATCTTTCCAAAAACTTTAGTAGAAGCTTTCTTTATATTTTCAACTCAGTTATTTTTAACATGATATAATCATTAGGCATTTGAAAGCTTACATCTGGTATCAGTTAATGATCACCGGCATCTTTCATATTTAACAATAATTCCTTTTGGTTGAATGAGCTGACCTTGAAATATATAATATAGCTGTACAGGCTTCCAGTGATTTTTCAACAGTTGCATTCTCAATAGCTGTACTTCTAAAAGATAAATGTAAACACATGGCAGTAGGTTACAATTAATTGTCCATTTTTTTTCATAGAATAAAATGAACTTAGGAAAATGCCATTAATTATGTAAAATTACCAACTCCTCAAGATTTTCTAAAGAAAATTTTTGAATTGTTAGTATATTTTGTAACTTTCTTAGAAATTTGCATCAATGTGCTATTTAAAATTATGTATAAATACTAAAACTAAAAGAAATATAGTACCCATTTTCTCTTCCTTTTAAAAAGATAACAAGTATTGAGTTATTAGTACTGTATTTACATACAATAAAATTCACCCTTTTAAGTATACACAACTATATGCAGTTGACTTGGAGATATTGTGAACTAAATGAAAATAAAAACATGTCAAATAGCTTAAACTATAAAAAGCAAAGTTTATATAATTTTATACAACTATGTTATATAGTTATGGCAGTTACACCGTTATATACATTTGATGAGTGGTAGTCAATGTATGGTTGTGTAACTTCCATCACAGCTGTCATAGGTGAAGGGTGCCTCATCCAATTTATATGTTAAAGGCCGCCTATTCCTCAGCACCTCAGAATGTGACCATATTTGGAGATTGGACCTTTAAAGAAATAATTAGGATTAAACACTAGTCCAATATGATTAATATCCTTATAAGAAGACAAAATTTACACACACAAAGGGACACCAAAGTTGTCCCTGCACACAGAAAAGACCATGTGAAGAGGAAGCAAGAGGGTGGCCATTTCTAAGCTTAGGAGAGAGACCAGAGGATGCCAGCACTGCCAGTATCTGGAGTTTAGACTTCCCACATCCAGATCTGCGAGAAAATGAATTTCTGCTGTTTAAGCTACCCAGCCTGTGATATGCTGCCATGGCAGCCACAGTACACTAATGTTTATTTGTTAAGTCGTGTCTCACTCTTTTGCAACCCCGTTGTCTGTAGCCCACTGGCTCCTCTGTCCATGGGAATTCCCAGGCAAGAATACTGGAGTGGGTTGCTGTTTCCTTCTTCAGGAGATCTTAATGACCCAGGGATCACACCTGCATCTCCTAATACAACACAGAATACAGAATCTTTCCATTACACTCTCAAAAATCTCTCCTGCCTGTTAGAATTCACTCCCTTCGCTGTACTCTCACCTGCTAGTAATCATTAATCCGATAACTCTTGCTACTTTTTTGGCTTTTTCCAGACTAGAATGCCATTTAAATGTAGTCATACAGTATGTAGGGCTTTTTGAGTTTGGCTTATTTAACTAGATAAAGCTTTAGATATTCTTTCATGTTATTGCATGTATCGTTAATTTAACTTTTTACTGTTGAGTAGTATTCCATTTTTCAGTCTTAAAGGTTTTTCTGATCCAAGCTTACATGCTAAGGAACTTTGGCTTCTGATTTTTGTATCCTGTGCTTTTGCAATAAAGCGATTTGGTAGAAAACAATTAATTCTTTGCTATATGTGTTCACTCGATCAGTGGTGTCGGACTCTGTGACCCCATGGACTGTAGCCTGCTTGGCTACTCTGTCCATGGAGCTTTCTAGGCAATGATACTGGAGCAGACTGCCATTTCCTACTCCAGGGAATCTTCCCGACCCAGGGATTGAATCTGTGTTGGCAGGCAGATTCTTTACCGCTGCCCCATCAACCTTAAATCCTAACTCTAGTTACCTGAAAAGGCATGCATTTTATCTAACAGTTATTTGGTTGTTTCTAGTTGTTTGATAATATTGATATAAATAAAATTACCTTGACTATGTTTGTAAATATCCTTTTTGAATTATTAGTTTATTTGATAAATAGAGATTTGGAGAAGGGAAATTCATTATTCAAAAGTTGTATACATTGCGTGATCATTGTCTTTAAAAATATATATAACAGCAGTGTTTTAGGGTTAATTTGATTTTAAATCCACTAGCATTGGTTACTCACATTTAAAAAACTCTTTGCCAATTTGATAGAATAAACGATTATATTACTGCCCTGATTTTTATTTTTTCATTATAAATGCAGGTGAATTTTTCAAACATTATTTACTTATTGAATTTCCCTTTTCAATGAATTGCCCACTTGTATTCATTTTCTATTAGTCGTTTTATCTCCTTAGGGAAAATAAATCAGGACACAAATTATAACTCTGAGTAAGTTTATGGATTGTAGTTCTGATATTTGCAAATTGCCATCTGTGAGCTTATGCGAATTTACCTTTCCGTGTTTCCTTATATTCACTGAGTAATAAAACTTTTTCATCATTGCTTACCTGACAAGACAAAATGAACATCCCGTTTCTTTTTTCATTTATTGTATTATGAATGAGAGTTTAACATCTTTACAGATATTTAAGAGCCATTTTATTTATTTTTCTTTAAGAAAATTTCTAATATATTTCAAAGACTGTTCTCTTTTCCTTTGGATTTTATTTTTGCTACGTTTTGCCAAGCAGATGTTTTGAGTCTTTTTGTTTCAGTTTATTATATCATTTTTTTCTTAAATAGTTTCTGTTTTTATTTTCATACTTTATAACGTCTTTTCCAATCAAACAATAAAAAAGTATTCTTCTAGTTTTTTTCTTTTTTATATCCTTAACATTTTTTTTAAGATTTAAGCTTTGGTCATATGACTATATTTTGTATGTAAAACATGATAGATAATTACTTAAATTTTTTCAAATGTCTACCCAGTTGTCTAAAAACTGATTAATGACCAAGTCATCTTTTATTCACATATGGACCTAACAGAATTAGAAGATACTGAGATGAGGTGGTAGGAATACACAGAAGAACTATACAAAAAAGATCTAATGATCCAGATAACCATGATGGTGTGATCACTCACCTAGAGCCAGACATCCTGGAGTGCAAAGTCAAGTGGCCTTAGGAAACATCACTATGAACAAAGCTAGTGGAGGTGATGGAATTCCACTTGAGCTATTTCATATCCTAAAAGATGATGCTGTGAATGTGCTGCACTCAATATGCCAGCAAATCTGGAAAACTCAGCAGTGGCCACAGGGCTGGAAAATGTCATTTTTCATTCCAATCCCAAAGAAGGGCAATGCCAAAGAGTGTTCAACCTACTGCACAATTGCAGTCATCTCACACACTAGCAAAGTAATGCTCAAAATTCTTCAAGCCAGGCTTCAACAGTATGTGAACCAAGAACTTCCAGGTGTTCAAGCTGGATTTAGAAAAGGCAGAGGAACCTGAGATCAAATTGTCAGCATCCACTGGATCATCCAAAAAGCAAGAGAATTCCAGAAAACTTCTGCTTCATTGACTATGCTAAAGCCTTTGACTGTGTGGATCACAACAAACTGTGGAAAATTCTTAAAGAGATAGGAATACCAGACCACCTTACCTGCCTCCTGAGAAATCTGTACATGGGTCAAGAGGCAACAGTTAGAACCAGACATGGAATGAACAAACTGGTTCCAAATTGGGAAAGGAGTACCACAAGGCTGTGTATTGTCACCTTGCTTATTTAACTTATATGCAGAGTACATCATGCAAATGCTGGGCTAGATGAAGCACAAGCTGGAATCAAGATTGCAGGGAGAAATATCAATAACCTCAGATAAGCAGATGGCACCACCCTTGTGGCAGAAAGCGAAGAGGAACTAAAGAGCCTCTTGATGAAAATGAAAGAGGAGAGTGAAAAAAGCAGGCTTAAAACTCAACATTCAGAAAACATGGCATCTGGTCCCATCACTTCATGACAAACAGATGGGAAAACAATGGAAACAGTGGCAGACATTTTTTTGGGGGGAGTGCTCCAAAATCACTGCAGATGGTGACTGCTGCCATGAAATTAAAAGATGCTTGCTCCTTGGATGAAAAACTATGACAAGCCTAGACATTAAAAAGAAGAGACATTACTTTGCCAACAAGGGTCCATCTAGTTATAGCTGTGGTTTTTCCAGTAGTCATGTATGGATGTGAGAGTTGGACCATAAAGAAGGCTGAGTGCAAAAGAATTGATGCTTTTGAACTGTGGTGTTGGAGAAGACTCTTAAGAGTCCCTTGGACTGTGAGGAGATCAAACCAGTCAATCCAGAAGGAAATCAATTCTGATTATTCATTGGAGAGACTGATTCTGAGGCCGAAGCTCCAATATTTGGCCACCTGATGTGAAAAGCTGACTCATTGGAAAAATCCTTGATGCTGAGAAAGAGTGAAGGCAGTAGGAAAAGAGGATGACAGAGGATGAGATGGTTGGATGGCATTACTGACTCTATAGACATTAGCTTGAGCAGCTCCGGGAGATGGTGGACAGGAAAGCCTGGCGTTCTGCAGTCTGTGGGATTGCACAGAGTCGGACATGACTGACGACTAAACAACAACAAAGGTACTAGCTTCATTTAACATATACTAAATTGAGTCTTGTTCTGAACTATATTGTTTTCCATTGTTCTGTCTTTTCAAGTATCAACACTACATTACTTTTAAAGTAGAACTTTATAATATTTTAAATGTGTTATAGAATTTACTGATTTTCAATGTATATTTTCTCACATGTTCATTTCTTATAATATAATATATACATATATGTATATGTCTATGCTGTGCTGTGCTTAGTCACTCAGTCGGTGTCCAGCTCTTTGCAACACCATGGACTATAGCCTGCCAGGCTCCTCTATCCAATGGGATTTTCCAGGCAAGAATACTGGAGTGGGTTGCCATACCCTCCTCCAGGGAATCTTCTCAACCGAGGCATCAAACCCATATCTCCCTCATTGCGGGCATATTCTTTGTTGTCTGAGCCATCAGGGAATCCCAACAATACTGGTGTGGGCAGCCGATCCCTTCTCCAGGGGACTTCCTAACCCAGGAATTGAACCAGGGTCTCCTGTATTGCAGGTGGATTCTTTACCAGCTTAGCTACCTGAGAACCCTGCATGTGTGTGTGTGTGTGTGTGTGTGTGTGTGTGTGTGTGTGTGTGTATGCTTATATGTGCTTATGTGTGCTCAGTCGTGTCTGACCCTTTGCAACCCCATGGATTTTAGCCCACCAGGCTCCTCTGTCCATAGAATTTTCCAGGCAAGAATACTGGAATGGGTTGCCATTTCCTACTCCATGGGATGTTCCCAACCCAGGGATTGAACCTGCATCTTTTACATCTCCTGCATTGGCAGGCGGATTCTTACCACTAGCACCAAACTTTCTATCATTCATATTGTTTACAATTTTTAAAATTTATTTCCACCTGTTTATTTTACTACATAAATTCAAATATTAGATTTTCAATTAAAAATTCATTAAAATTGTGGTAGTAGTTTTGATAATATCAGTAATTTGAGAAAAATTGGTACCTTTTAAACTTAGTAATGGCTTCCCTGGTGGCTCAGTGGTAAAGAGTCCACCTGTCAATGCAGGAGATGAGGTTTGATCCCAGGAGGGGGAAGATCCCCTGGAGAAGGAAATGGTAACCCACTGCATTATACTTGCTTTGGAAATCCCATGGATAGAGGAGTCTGGTGGGCCACGATCCATGGGTTCACAAATAGTTGGACATGACTTAGCAACTAAACAACAACAATAACAAAACTTAGTAAAATTTTATATAGCAGAAACATGTCCAGCCCTGAAGCTAAATTTCTCAGGCCAATCTGGATAAATGAATTAGGCCTCACAAGCTTTTGGTACTGAAGAGAGCCAGAGAAATAGAGGCTGTAAACGCTTGTGTGTCATCTATTCTTGATGTTGTTTCTGGGTCACTGACTTGGATTTCTAGAGTCACCCAAACTAATTTTTCCATATCCTTCAGGAACATATTCAAAGATCAGTATCAATATTTTTCCTTTATGTGATCTATAGAAATAAGAAGTAGGGTCCTTTTGGTTTCCATTTTCTTCTATTTGTTGGAAGAATTACAACTTGGTCTTTGATGTATTATTGATAAATTATTTCTGGTCCAGTGGAACAAGACAGAGCCAAGCTGTTAAAAAAGAGAAGAAATTTCAGAGTTTGCTCTATCAAAATTCTCTTTTAATTAGTTTTTATAGATCTCAACAGGCATTACTAAGGAGAAGCACATATCATTATCTTTTTTTTCTAGTAAAAAATGCTTCAAACTTTACTGGCAAACTTGTATTTAGTTCACATTTTGTGTGTCTTAGCTGTATAGGCTGGATTCAGCTGGGTGGTTCGTCTATTGCTCCTGGCTGGATTCACTCATGTATCTGAAGTCAGCTCCCAGTCAACTAGCTCTGCTTCTGTAAGTTGAGTCTTAGTTGACTGAGATAACAGTGGGCCACCGTTCCACAGCATCCTGCAGGTTTTAACTTCAGCTTCTTTGCACGATACAAGTGAAAGAAGTCCCTAGAAAAGCAAGAGAAGTTGCAAGGCTTCTTGAGACCTTGGTTTGTAATTTTCGTAGTGCCAGTTCTAGCACATTCTGTGGATTCAAGCCAATCATGTGTCCAGCTCAGATCAAGAAGTGAGGAAATTGGACTCAACCTCTTGATGGGAGAAGCTAAAAGTATTATGACTAATTTTGAAAACTTCGACAAAGACCCACGACTCTTCCTAGTAAGGACAGATTTCACTACATGGATGTGCAACTTTACCCCATGGTTTTGTTTGAGGAAAGCATTTCTTGGATCTGTAGTGGTGCCTGATTCTGCATTTCCAACAAACTTTGAGGTGATGGTGGGGCAGCTGATCTGCAGAGCACACTTGCAGTAGAGAGCCACTAGAGCAGTGCCACTCAAGGTATAGCTGGTGGATGGACAGCATCAATATCACCTGTAGGAAATGCAAATTCTTGACCCTCCCTCCCCACCTAATGAATCAGAATTTCTGAGTAGGGTTCTGAAGTCTGCATCTTGGCAAGCTTTCTGGGGATTCTGACGTATACTAAAGTTTGATAAGCACTGTCTTAGAAGGCATTGGGTAGAAAATGATGGCATGCAGGTGAGGAGGAAGAGAATCACAAGAAATCTAAATCACTGGACTTAGATAGTACTTGCAAGATTTTCCCGCTAAATTGAATCCAGGTCTTTAAAAATACATATAAACTACAAAGAATATTGCCAAACATCAAGAAGAGGATGTAAATATAATGCTTGCTCTGGTAGGAAAAAGATGAGTAATGATGGTTGGCAATGCCTGTAGAAAAATTTCCTATGTTTTCTTTATATTTTGGCAGCAGTCTAGAGCTGCTTAGTCTTGTGTCATGTTTTTATTAATGTTCTTATAATGAACATTGAAGGAAAGCCTCTCTTGTGTATGACTGTGGGCCTAATCAATCAAAATTCAGGCATGTTTTACCACTATCAGTTATGATTTGCTTTTTTCGTTTTCTTGCCACAGAATTCTGATAAATTCACTCAAAAATGTCCAGAGTAGGTAAATATACAGCAGTGCCATCATCACTTATATTTTTTCCCCAATATGATAGACTGTAGCACAAAACTTGGCACATAGAAGGTGTTTATAATACACGAGGAATTATATAGAATTTGTAGAATTTTGTGAGATACACAATTGAAATTTAACCCAAAGGTTAAGGCATTTGTTGAGGGGTTTGATTGTTTAGTTGAAAAATGTTAGCTCTTTGTGGTGCATGTATGAAGCACCGTGGGAAAAAGTGAGGAAATGTTTCATTTCTCAGGTTTTTCCTTACACTTTGATATTTGTCTATGGACACTATTTCAGTTGATTAACATAAAGCTTCACTTTAAAGTATTTAAAATTTGTTATGTCACTGGGTCACATCAAATATATAGGCTTTATTTGTAGTTATCTGCCTTCAGAGTTCACAAAAGAATTATCTTTTATTCATCTCTTGTAATTTTCACCTATTCAGTGACACAATCCAAAGATTTCATGTTCTAATCTTGTTAAATTCTTGAAGGTTTTACCTGTAATTTTATAAAGAGTGAAGAACATTGATATAGTGTTTTTATTGAACATGTGACCTAAGGTAGGTCTCTAAGCGTATTTGTATTACCTCTTACTTTATGAAAACTCCTAGATTTTCCTGGCTGATCCAGATACCAAAAAAGTAATTGGTTCTGAGTAATTGGTTCTTCTACTGAGTAATTGGTTTGTTTTGATCCTGTGGACATGGTGAGTACTGTAACCAATTTAGGGAGCTGATGAGGTAGACAGATAAGAGCTAGCTATATTACTAAGCTAACCTTTTTTTTAACATCTTTCAGGGCAGAATTTTTGTGTAAATATGAAGCCATTTCAATAAAACAAAGAAACAAGATACTATTCCCCAATTTTATAGTTTGATAAAAATTTAGGAAGTCAAGCATGCACGAATTCATCTCTGTCTTTATACTGGCTACTATTTGGTTGTTTCAAAGTATCCATGGATTAGTTATTTTTAGTTTGACACTATGTAGATATATCCTCAATTACTTTCCATTTTCTATTATATCCTTGGAAACAAAAGTCTAAGAGTGTATAATGTCACTAATAATGATTTTAGGAAGTACTCAGCCATTGTTGATGTTTATTCACAATCACATTGTGATTTAGTCTTAACTCTATCATATGCTTCTTATATTCCATTTTGAATTGGCTGTGGGACTAAATAAAGTATGCTGTGAAGTCAAGATAACTTCTTAACTTACTTCATATGTTAACTTGTTAACTTATTTCTCAAACAGTTTCATCATTTTACTGCTTTTTTTATTTGTTTCTTGTAAGTTTTTATGGGTTCTTTGGAAAGAGTTAAGGAGGAATGCTAATATATTTTCTCCCCACAAGAAATATATATCCTTGCCTCCTTCTAGAATGTGTCTCTAATTTCAGTGACTTCAGTCATGTCAATTTTCAGGCTCTACAAACAGAAACATTTTAGTAGAAAAATTCTTCAAATTTTCAAACGTACATAAGTTCATGGCTAAATACGAGAAAATATATACAAATATAGCAGAGAAAAGATTCCATTACATAAAAATTACTAAAATGAATCAACCAGGACATATTAAACCTAGAAACTTTATTTTCATAAAGCAGGTATGTGCCAGAAATTAGAATCTTCTTTCTTTATTTTTTTTTTTTTTGGTCACTAACAGTAATATATTCTCAACATAAAAAAAAAAACAAACCTAAGATCTTGGCATTCAGTCCCATCATTTCATGACAAATAGAAGGGCGAAAAGTGGAAGTATGACAGATTTTATTTTCTTGGGCTCCAAAATCACTGTGGATGGTGACTGCAGCCATGAAATTAAAAGACAGTTGTTTCTTGGAAGGAAAGCTATGACAAACCTAGACAGTGTATTAAAGAGCAAAAACATCGCTTTGTCAACAAAGGTCCGTATATGGTTTTTCCAGTAGTCATGTATGGATGTGAGATTTGGACCATAAAGAAGGGTGAGAGAGCTGAAGAATTGATTCTTTTGAACTGTGGTGCTGGAGAAAACTCTTGAGAGTCCCTTGGACCGCAGGGAGATCAAACCAGTCTGTCCTAAAGTAAATCAATCCTGAATAGTCATTGGAAATACTGATGCTGAAGCTGAAGCTGCAATACTTTGGCAATTTGATGTGAAGAGCTGACTTATCGGAAAAGATCCTGATGAAAGATTAAAGGTAAAAGGACAAAGGAGTAACAGAGAATGAGGCAGTCAGACCGCATCACTGACTCAGTGGACATGAATCTGAACAAACTGCAGGAGATAGTGAAGGACGGGGAGCCAGGTGTGCTGTAGTGCATGGGATCACAGAGTTGGACATGACTGAGCAACTGAACAAAAACAACAGGAATATATTCTAGAAAATTCCCTTAAGCATTTTATGAGATTTTCCCTTTTTATGAAAAAAATCAGAAAAGAAAAAGTTTGAGAAAATCCACATATAGTAGCAAGTATGATTAAGTATTATTTCCCTGGAACTCATATATTGTTTCTACAATTACAATTTAGTTTCTTAAGAACAACTCTCAATTTATCATCAAATTAGATGGGTGGTGGTGGGTTAGTCACTAAGTCATGTGTGACTTTTGCGACCTCATGGACAGTAGTAGCTTGCCAGGCTCCTCTGTCCTTGGGATTCTCCAGGCAAGAATACTGGAGTGGGTTGCTATTTCCTTCCCCAGGGGATCTTGCTGACCCAGGAATCAAACCCGGGTCTCCTGCATTGCAGGCAGATTCTTTACTGACTGAGCTATGAGGGAAGCCCAATAAAAGGGGTAGGACCACCAAATTGATTCTGTAGTCTATACCTTAATCCTTTTGTGTCAGACTTTCCCTCATTAAAGGCTGTCATTGATGGTCCCTTTGTATATTTCCTAAGAAAATAAAGCTGTAGAAGACAGACAGGAAGAGGGCCTGGAACAGGACTTTGTGCTATGGATTATCCTCCATATTATACATATTTGAGTCTGGTATAAATGAGAATTGAAAATTAGTAGATATAAATCTTACACCTTCACACTGGAAGCCTATTACTTATGATGCTTAATAATTTAACATGACAGAAACTTGAGGAAGTTCATGTTTATTTCATTATATGTGAATATACTTCACTCCATGTGTGGTCTACACTTGACTCTTTAAAAAAAAAAAAACATATAGAGGAATTCTCATTTCACCATATCTTAATAGATATGTCAATCAGCTTTAGTTTCTTATTAGTTTATTTATTTCTTATTTAGTTTCTTCTTATAGTAAGGCACTTAGACAGTAAGTGTTTGATTTTTTAAAAAAGAGATTAAAATATACATTCATTTTCATTTGATGATATGAAAGAAGAGTGTGTACCTACATGTTCATTCTTTAATTTGTCTCAGAAATTCTTCGACAGAACATGAGAGCTCAAATCATATCTTGTATAGAATTGAATACACAGAAACATATGATTTGAGGCAGTTAGTGAATCTCTTCAGATTTTCCCTACTGTTTTAACTTTGAGTGGGAGGTATGGCAAAACTTAGCACTCACTAAGATCAAGGCAATATTATATTTAGAAAAAAGATGCATTATTTAAAGATTTAGCATATATTCAGTGAAACTCTTTGATTTAGTTCCATCTGCATCCTCTGTGCTGAGAGCACTCTGCTGGCAGTTGCAGAGTAGGCAGGAGCATGGGAGGCCCCACATGGCGCATTGCATCACAGCTTATATGCTCTATGTGACTGTTTCTGAGAACATTAAGCTACAGTCCTGGAATCAGTTTTCTCTAAAAGCTATTTTAAAATTAGGTTTAAACTGTTGTCAGTTTTTCAACTTCCTCTAGTCATGTTGTTGATTTAAGTTGCTACTTATTTTAGAAATGTGTTGTTTTATTTTAGATTGTTGTCGTTTAGTTGCTAAGCTGTGACCCCATGGACTCTAGCCTGCCTGGTTACTCTTGTTCATGGGATTTTCCAGGCAAGAATACTGAAGCGGGTTGCCATTTGTTTCTCCAAGGGATCTTTCCGACCCTGGGATTGAATCCATGACTCCTGCATTGGCAGGTGGTTCTTTACCACTGAGCTGGTTCTTTACCACTGAGCCACCAGGGAAGACCCTATTTTAGATTAAAATTTACCAGTTTTGAGCATGTGGTTGTTTCTGAATTACAGATTCCAAATTATTATCCTTTATTAACTTAAAACTTCTTATAATTTATCCTTGTTAATTTCAAAGCATAATGACCTAAGGTCTGTTTTCAGTTGAACTCCTTTCATTTTTTTATTGCAATTTTTTTGACTTGGCTTTCTGGTCTTTGAGATCATGGCTAATTTGAGAGGGGTTAAGAACTCTGTAATCTATGAAGTAGTTACAATACTCCATGTATCTAATTTTCAGCACATGCAGAATTAGCCAGACTTCAGAATAATGAAGCAGAGATCATTCATATTCATATAACTCTAGCACCTTTAGGTGTGGGTATAGAAGATAATAGGTTGATAGTTTAAATATGAGTATAAGCCTTCTTTGAATATAGCAGATCATTTCTTAGAATGGTGTTCCTGTTTGAGCCTCAAAAGGGCGACTGAAGAGAGATTAGGGAAGTACCATTTATATTGGTAAGCAAAATTAAGGGAAACTAATGAGGATAGTGAAGGACACTGGGACTCGCAACAGCAGGAAGGTATTACCATCCTTGAATCTGAAGGACAAGTGATTATCAGAACTGGGAGAGGGGGTTCTGACAAGAGCTGTGGCCTGTAGAAGAGGAAATAGTCTCAGCTGCTGTCTTGCTTCCTGCCTTCTCATCTTCTAGTGACTTCTACCAACTAAACCCAACCAGAAGTCACAAGCAAGGGAGAGTCCCAGGGCAAAGAGAAAGGTGTCGAAGGATGCTGAATCTGGCAGGGCAAAAATTTCCATCACAGACTACCTCCTTTGTCCCTCAGCATCCATTTTTGATGCCTTATCTAAATGGAATCTGATGTTCCTGTTCAGGGGTGGGTGATGTTCTTTCAGTCACTCTTTCCCCCTAGATATAGAAATCATTAACCATAACTAGTGTACTTCCTGCAAAGTAGCACAACCCCCTTACTATCTATTTGTACTCTGATAAAGGGTTTGTTTTTTTTTTAACCGTTCTGGGTGACACAAATCCCAGAATATGAATTCTTACTGGTTCTGTCTTTATTAAGTTGTTTACTATTGACTAGTGCTGTTGGGTAAGGGACTACTAAGAGGTGCCCAGTGAACCTGTAAGTTCTGGCCATAGTCTTCCTTGCCTTCATTGTGAGGCAGCAAACCAATTTCCACTTGCTAATTGAGATGACTCACTCAGTCAGAAGGATGATATCTTTCTCTCCCTGTTCTTTTCTTTCAGTCTCAGGTCCATTTAAGATAATCATAACTGTGTTCTTTAGTGGGACAATGCCTCTCCTAAGCCTAATAACTGCAAAATTCACCAATCTTCATGTACCAGAACAAAAATTGCTTAAGTGAATTATTTGACATGATGATAAGAAGAGGCCAGCCCTTCTCCATCTTTCAGTTATAGACTATATTAGTTTTGGCTATAGTTATGTCAGCGCCTTATGCTGACTACTGATTGAACACTTACACTGCATCCTCAGTTCAGTTCAGTCACTCAGTTCTGTCTGGCTCTTTTTGACTCCATGCACTGCAGCACGCCAGGCTTTCCTGTCCATCACTAACTCCCAGAACTTACTCAAACTCATGTCCATTGAATCGGTGATGCCATCCAACCATTTCATCCTGTCGTCCCCTTCTCCTCCCGCCTTCAATCTTTCCCAGCATCAGAGTCTTTTCCAATGAGTCAGTTCTTCGCAGCAGGTGGCCATAGTATTGGAGCTTCAGCTTCAGCATCAGTCCTTCCAATGAATATTCAAGACTGTTTTCCCATAGGATTGGCTAGTTTGATCTCCTTGCAGTCCAAGGGACTCTCAAGAGTCTTCTCCAACAACTACAGTTCAAAAGCATCAATTCTTTGGTGGTCAGCCTTCTTTATGGTCCAACTTTCACATCCATACTTGACTACTGGAAAAACCATAGCTTTGACTAGATGGACCTTTGTTGGCAAAGTAATGTCTCTGCTTTGTAATGTGCTTTCTAGGTTGGTCACAGCTTTTCTTCAAAGGAGCAGGTGTCTTTTAATTTCATGACTGCAGTCACCAACTGCAGTGACTTTGGAGCCCAAGAAAATAAGTCTGTCACTGTTTCCAATGTTTCCCCATCTATTTGCCATGAAGTGATGGGACTGGATGCCATGATCTCAGTTTTTTGAGTGTTGAGTTTTAAGCCAGCTTTTTCACTCTCCTTTTTCACTTTCATCAAGAGGCCCTTTAGTTCCTCTTCGCTCTCTGCCATAAGGGTGGTGTCATCTACATATTTGAGGTTATTGATATTTCTCCCAGCAATCTTGATTCCAGCTTGTACTTCATCCAGCCCAGCATTTCCCATGATGTACTCTGCATATAAATTAAATAAGCAGGGTGACAATATACAGCCTTGCTGTACTTCTTTCTCAGTTTTGAACCAGTCCATTGCTCCATGTCTGGTTCTAGCTGTTGCTTCTTGACCTGCATACAGGTTTCAGAGGAAGCAGGTAAGGTGGTCTGGTATTCTGGTCTTTTATAATTTTCCACAGTTTGTTGTGATCCACACAGTCAAAGGCTTTAGCATAGTCAATGAAGCAGAAATAGATGTTTTCCTGGAATTCTCTTGCTTTTTCTATGATGCAATGAATGTTGGCAATTTGATCTCTAGTTCCTCTGACTTTCATAAATCAAGCTTGAACATCTGAAAGTTCAAAGTTCACATATTGTTGAAGCCTGGTTTGGAGAATTTTGAGCATTACTCTGCTAGCATGTGGGTTGAGTGCAATTGTGTGGTAGTTTTAACATTCTTTGGCATTGCCTTTCTTTGGGATTGCAATGAAAAGTGACATTTTCCAGTCCTGTGGCCACTGCTGAGTTTTCCAAATTTGCTAGCATATTGAGTGCAGCACCTTAATGCCATCAGCTTCTAGGATCTGAAATAGCTCAGCTGGAATTCCATCACCTCCACTGTATCCTAAAGGAGTATAAAATCTCAGAAACCTTATTGGATGATGTCTCAGATGTATATCAAATGAGGCATCAAAGGGCCATTGTGTTATTTTTCAAACCAGTTGTTTCTTAGTGATAAGGCACTGATAATGTGGGTATGGGCCCAGTTTTACAATTCTTCCACTATAAAATAAGTTGGTCTGTCAGAGGTGATGTGGTGTGGGATCATGGTGCAGCAGAAGGTATTGCCTAAGTCCACACAGGTAGTGGAGCTGGCAAAATCATCGAAGGCAATGAAAGCCAATGATAGAAGATGTCCACTGTGGCTTGCTGCTCCCCTAGTGAATTGTGTCATATTAGGAGCTCACTGTTTGCCTCAGCATTTTGGTAAAAGGAAAAGGAAAGAGTAAACAGAACTCAATGAGAGCTCTAGCATAGGGGAGGTATAGCCCAGGAAATATCAAAGCAAAATAGCTACTTACACAATGAAGATCATTAAAAAAAGGCTGAAGAAGAAATACCCTGGCTTATCTTTCCTCCTAACTTTCCATTTCCTTCTGGCCATATACAACTACAAGCCAGAGGGCAAGTGCCTTTGATGCAATCCATAAAGTCAGTGTCAAGAATATTGGGTATGGGCTTGGGTGGAGAAGGTTCGTGAGTAGATCTCCAAAGGTAAATGGAGAACTTCTCAAACTGTCACACAGTCTGTTGAGTAAGCAGAATCAAATCTGATGTAGCCACAATACTGAAAGCCTTTAAAGACTCTGAAACTCAATAAACCACATTGAATTATTATCAAACATCTCTTGATATCAGCCTGACTTCAAATCCTGTTTATTAGTTGAGTAACCCTGGCAAGTTTCTTAGGCTATCTGATTCCTGTCTCAAGATATTTTAAACAATGGGTGCCATACATACTGTAAGTCAACCTTCAATATGTGGTATTGTTTTTCCTATAGCCAGGATTCACAGGTCCAGGAGTCAAGGAGTGGAAATGGGAAAGGCTCCACTCACTCCTAGTGATCCATCAGCAAAATTTTTGCTTCCAGTTTATGTATCCTTATGCTCTGCTGGCCTAGGGTGTTCATTCCAAAGAGATGAATCATTCTACTGATGGATACCACAGCGAGCTAATGAACCGGTGATTGAGCCTGCCACCTAATCATTTTGTGTTTCTCATGCTTCTGAATCAACAGAGAAAAGACCTACCATTGTTGTTCAGTTGCTCAGTCACATCCAACTCTTTGCAACCACATGGACTGCAGCATGCCAGGCTTCACTGTCCTTCACCATCTCCCGGAGTTTGCTCAAATTCATGCCCATTGAGTCAGTGATGCCATCCAACTATCTTGTTCTCTGTTTTCCCCTTCTCCTCCTGCCTTCAATCTTTTCCCACATCAGGGTCTTTTTCAATGAGTTGGCTCTTTGCATCAGGTGGCCAAAGTATTGCAGCTTCAGTTTCAGCATCAATCCTTCCAATGAATATTCAGGGTTGATTTCTTTTAGGCTTGACTGGTTTAATCTTCTTGGTGTCCAAGGGACTCTAAAGAGTCTTCTCTAGCACCACAATTTGAAGGTATCAATTCTTCGGCTTCCCTGGTGGCTCAGACCATAAAGAATCTACCTGCCATGCGAGAGACCTGTGTTTGATCCCTGGGTTGGGAAGATCTCCTGGAGAAAGGAACGGCACCTCACTCCAGTATTCTTACCTGGAGAATTCCATGGACAGAGGATCCATGGGATCTCAAAGGGTTGGACATGACTGAGCGACCAACATGCACACACACACACATTAAAAGGCATTCATTTTTGGAAGCTAACTGCTTATGTGAAATAAACTGATATACTCCATCACTCTAAACAAGACTTACCATACCTGCTGACAAAATTTATCCTGCTTACCAAAAAGCAAATCAGACTGCTGCTACCCAGTGTAGGGAAGGATGAGTATGAGTATGAGTATGAGTATCTTGAATGTAGAAAATCCATTAGGACTTTTCTTAGTGCTACCATGCCTTAAGATTAAAATTAACAGAAAAATAAAACAACCCAATTCATGTAGGGCTACTAGCATCCTGAATCTTCAAAACTGAAGGTTTGGGTTACTCCACCAGGCAAAGAATCACAACCAGGTGAGATACTTGCTAAAGGTAAAGGGATTACGAAATATATAGAAGAAAATAGTTATAAATAACATTTTTGACTACATGACCAGTTTTAGAAATGAGAACTATAATTGTTATGAGTTTTTCTTTCTTATTTAGTTATGAACATATTTGATAAATTTGAGGGTAATTTGCCATGTGGTAATATATAATGAATACAACTTGCTTTATTGAAGAAAAATCTAAAGGTGATATAAGGCATGATTTGATCATGGATTGTCTGTGTTTCTCTGTTATTTTTCCCCTAAGTTCTGGGTTTCATTTGTGCGTTGGCTTTGTCTACTCATGGAAGAAAAACATCTATATTTATTCCACTGCCTCACATCTATACAGTGCATGGTCCAAGGAAAAGAGATAATTTTTGTTCAGACTTTCCCAGAAGAAATCCTGAAATTCAATATTATTTAGCTATCTTAAGTCACATGAGCATCTCTAAAGTAATCTGAGGTCTAGGCACACGAAATTTAATCACTGGCTTGTCTTGATATATTTTGCCCATCCTTGGAATCACAGAAAGTCTCAAACTTATATCAGTGTTTCTCAGGAAAAGAATAGATACTCTGAAAGCAACCAGACTTCCACTATAAACACATGACGTAATGTGTGATATACAAATTCTTTATATGTGATAGTTATGATTATTACCTAGTTTATCCTTAGGGTCAAATATTCTCATTTGTTACCTTGCAATTCATCAGTCACCCAATCTTTTCATTACTGTCTCACTCAATGAGATGCAAACAATGCCATTATGCTCTAATCTTTTCCCCTTTAATTTCAAAGCTAGCTATTTCAATAAAGCTTAGTAAATTTGTCTATCTCTATATGAGTTAGCAGCAGCAGCAGCAGCATATGAGTTAGCTAACAGCACTCACAGGCTATGTTAAAATTAAGCTATCCTAAATATTCTTTCTTGAAATTGTCTCAAGAATACTTGGCAATGTTAAGTGACAGCATATGTTTAATGTTGTTAAGAGCAGAGTCATTTTAGCAGTAGTATGGAATAGTACTCTAAATCTACAAAAGGTACACCCCACAGATGTCCTAGAATAGCACTTAATAAGTATAGAAGGAAAAAAAGTTGGAGTGCATAACATGATGCAAGATATGACAAGTTAGTGGTTAGAATAGTTCCCAATTTCTTTTGAAGAATGTCATTTTGAGGAAAAAAGTTTTCAGAAGTTAAATATATTTGGAAAATGCAATGTACTATCTTGCCCTTTTGGAAATTCGATTAATGTATTAAAGGACCTAAATAGTTTTATAGTAAAGGGATTGCTTAATTTAGCTAACCCAACTTTTTCTGAACAGATTTAGAGAACACAGTTGGACGACTTTTTTGAAAGAGATATTCATCAATAAAAATGAAAATGATAGGGTGATATGCACTAGGGAGTCAAATGATGAAGTATGGTTTATTACTAATAAAAATGAGCTACAAAACATGAAACTGCTTGTTTGAAGCCTTAAAGCAGTGAAAGAAGAGAAAGAATATAAGCCATACTAATTTTTTTTTTAAAGTGACAATTTTCAGTTTCAGCTAAGAAGAAGTAAATTTCAGGTTATTTGTCCCAATGACAGCAGCTAAAATCCCAGGGCAGGATTTATAAAGCAACTATCTGATGATTCTGTAAAATAATTAATAGCAGGAAGATCCAAGAAAAAAATTAATCCCCCAAATGACTAATAATAGTAGTAAGTTTCCTGTTCTAGGATTTTTTTCTTATCTCCTGGCATAGATTCTAGGCAGTCTGAATCATGGAATTTCACAATGGGCATAGACAGGAAAAGTTCCAGGAAAAATTGTATTTTTCAGGCTGTAAAACAGGAAGTGGACCTCTGAGGAATGGAAACTATTTGTGTATGTGTGTTTGTGTACATGTGCTTGCATGCAAATCTCTGTATTTGTTTTTACCCCCCCCCCTTTCTTAAACTCTGTTGGATCTGATGTGAGGCAAGCGCTATATAGGATGTTACACTCTTTTGTTGGCAGTAGTGGTGGCAACAGCAGCCTCATCATTTAAAATACCTAGAGAAAACCCTTCTCTCTGAGCAGAATTTACAGAGATGTATGTGATCTGAAGTTTGTAGAGGGAATCCCAGAGTAAATTATTTTTGTTCTTTTTCACTCAGTTTTTAATCCAAAGGAAGATCACTTTATGGGAACTGTGCACAACATAAGGCTATCTAGCTAGAACACCAGGAAAAGAGCCCTTGGAAACCTGAAATAATGAGAGAAACAATGGAAGAGAGGGGATTAAATACTTTAAACCTGAGTCTGAAGTCCTAGGCTAATCCCTGAGCTATATCATGGAACTGAAGCAAAGCACCATAAAACTCTGAGAACTTAACTATGGTGAAGACCACTGTCCAAGTCCCAGACTTGTCCTTGGATAGTGTACATGCAGAGTGCACCAAAGCAACTCAAAACAGCCTTGAAAGCTAAATTGATGTTGGAACCACATCCCACAAAAGACAGTTTGGAACTTGTGATCTGAGGTTGATTGCATGCCTAAACAAACAAGAAAATTCATATTCTCTAGAGAATTTTTAATAGTACTCACAGTCTCATAATATTTAAAATATTAACATACATCCAAAATTACCTGACAAAGAACAAAAAAACCTTTAATTTGCTCAAAGGAAGAGATAACAAAAGAATAACAACTCTGAGATGACCCCAATGTTGGAATTAGACAATATTATAAAGCAAGCACCATAATAAGGACAAACACTCTCAAAAGTAATGGAAAGCTAGAGGTTCTCAGATAAGAATTAGAAATTACAAAAATTAAATTGAAGTTTTAGAATGAAATAATGCAGTAACAAGAAAATTCACTGGATGTGCTCAGTGTAGATGAGAGAAGGATTATGAACATGAATATAAATTAACATAAATTATTCAACATGTACCACAGAGGAAAAACCAATATAGAAGTGAAATTAGTATGGGGCACTTGTGGGACAATATCAAACATTCATAACATTGAAGACTGAGGAAAGGGTAAAGAGACTGATGTAAACAATTTTTTTGAGAAAATGACTTAAAACATCCCAAATTATTGAAGAACATAAAGTTAGAGTCAAGGAGATCAGTGAAAATAAAACAAGATAAACTCAAGGAAAATAGCACCTATATACATCATAATCAAACTGATGAAAGCCAATGATAAGAAAAATATTAGAAACCATGGAGGTCAGAAGAGAGTAGAATGATACTTTTTAATGTGATGAAAGAGTAACTGTCTACCTAGAATTCTACAACCAACGAAAATATCCTTCAAGAATGATAGTGAAATGAAGACAGTCTTAGATGAAGGAAAATTGAGGGAATTCATTGCCAATAGGCTTCCTCTAAAATAAATGTTAAAGAATACCCTTTGGCTAAAGAAAAGTGATCGCACAGGAAATTATGGAAATTTAAGAATGGAGGAAGAGCAATACAACTAATAAATATACGGGTAAATATAATAGCCTACTTTTATTCTCTTAAATTTCTTAAACAAGCATACCTCAGAGATATAGCAGTTTCAGTTCCAGAACATTGCAAGTCACATGAATTTTTGGTTTCCCAGTGCACATAAAAGTTATACTTGCATTATGTGTGTGTGTTGCTTAGTCGTGTCCGACTCTTTGCAACCCCATAGACTGTAGCCCACCAGGCCCCTCTGTCCATGGCATTCTCCAGGCAAGAACACTGGAGTGGGTTTCCATTTCCTTCTCCAAAAGGAACTATAGAAAGAAAGTGAAGTCGCTCAGTCGTGTCCGACTCTTTGCGACCCCATGGACTGTAGCCTACTAGGCTCTGCCATCCATGGAATTTGCCAGGCTGAAGTTTATTAAGGTACACTAGCACTAAGTCTAAAAAGTACATGTTTCAATTAAAAATACTTTATTGCTAAAAAAATGCTAACTATAGTCTGACAATGCAGGGTTGCCACAAACCTTCCATTTGTAAAAATGCAATATGTGCAAAGTACAATAAAAAGAATCACAATAAAGTGAGATATTTCTGTATGATTCCTGAAAGCAAAAATATACTGTATTGTATGTTGGGAGTAAATGTATATAGATCTGATTCATATGTATTTATTATTTATTGCTGCCAGGCAATGGCACCCCACTCCAGTACTCTTGCCTGGAAAATCCCATGGACGGAGGAGCCTGGTAGGCTATAGTCCATGGGGTCACTAAGAGTCGGACACGACTGAGCGACTTCGCTTTAACTTTTCCCTTTCATGCACTGGAGAAGGAAATGGCAACCCACTCCAGTATTCTTGCCTGGAGAATCCTAGGGACGGCGGAGCCTGGTGGGCTGCCGTCTACAGGGTCGCACAGAGTCGGACACGACTGAAGCGACTTAGCAGCAGCAGCTGCCATAAAAATAATAACTTCAGCATCTTAAACAAAACAAATTTTGATCTGATATTCTGTACAACAGAAGTCTGACATGAGCCTCATTGGGCTAAAAGCATAGTGTTTGTTGTGTTCTTTTCTGAAAGGTGCAGAGGATCTTGCTCATTCAGGGTGTTGGCAGAATTCATTTTCTTGTGGTTGTAAGATTGAAGTTCCTAGTTGCTATTAACTTATTACTGTTCCTAGCTTTTTGAAGATGGCTACCTTTGGCCTCATTGCTCCACCTTCAAAGGCAGCAATGGTGAGTTTCTCACGCTTCAAAACTTCCCTCTTTCTTCTATGATGTCCGACTGCAGCCAGAGTAGGTGCCACATTTTTAGAGATTTTATATGGTTAGACTGATTTCATCCAGACAATCCAGAATAAATGCAAGGTCCTTAACCTTTAGCGCATCTGAAAAGTTCCTTGTGCCATGTAAAGTAACATATTTACAGTTACAGGAATTAGGGCATGAGCATATTTGGTGGGGGTGGGAAGTGTTATTCTGCCTATCACAACGTAAAAAACTGCAACAGTAAAGGGAAGGAGGTTAAAGGGAACTACATGGTTTAAGATTTTTAATCTTTCACTTGAAAGGACAAAATATTAATCTCAATTGTTGTTGTTTTAGTCACTGAGTCATGTCTGACTTTTGTGATCTCATGTACTGTATGTCGCCCACCAGGCTTCTCTGTCCATGGTATTTCCCAGGCAAGAATACTGGAGTGAGTTACTATTTCCTTCTCCAGGTAGTGTTCCTGACCCAGGGATCAAGCCCATGTCTCCTGCACTGGGAGGCAAATTCTTTATCACTGAGCCACCAGGGAATGTATGTATATCATAATTTCTAGAGCAATCAATAAAATATATACATACATATGAAATATAGTAAAAAAAAAAAAACCTGGATAGGTAAAACTAAAATGAAATACATGTTGGATATTTATTGTTTTGTAACAAGTTACCCCACAACATTATGGCTTAAGACAACACACGTTTATTATCTCATAGTTTCTGTGGGTCATAACATAGGTAGAGGTAGCTGTATCTCCTGCAAGTCTGAGATAAAGGTGTTCACTGAAGCTGGAGTCTCTTGTGAAGGTTTAACTGGGGAGGAATTTGCTTCTTAGTTAATACAGTTGTTGATACCATTCAGTTGCTAATGGGCTGTGAGTCTGAAGTTCTCAGTTACTCACTAGCTGTTAACCAGAGGCTGCCCTCAGTTCCTTGCCACATGGACTGCTATACCATGGCGGCTTACTTATGAAAATGTGGAAGCTGATCAGGCAATAATGAGAGAATGCCAGCAAGGTAGAATTCAGAGTCTTTTTATAAGCTAATCATGAGTGGACATCCTATTACAATTGCTATTTTCTATTCATTAGAAGCAAGTCACCAAGTCCAACTCACACTTAGGAAGAGAGGTTTGCACAAAGTTATTTTATTAGGTTTCTCTTGTGCTTTAGCAAATAACAAAAAAAATGTAGTGGCTTAAAGCAATGCAAATATATTAGCTGAGTTTATAGGTCAGAATTATGATGCTATGTGTTCTCTGCTGAGGATCTCAGAGGGCCTGAATCAAGGTGTAATCCGGAGTAGGCTGTTATCTGTAGGCTGTATGAAAGAGCCCACTTTCAAACTCATTCAGATTGTTGATCAAATTCACTTCCTTATGATTATTGTGCTGAAAATCCTGCTTCTTAGTATTTGTCAGGTGGGAGCTTTTCTCAGCTCCTTGATACTATTTACCTTTCTTCTTATTTGCCACTTCTGTCTTCAGGCCATCCTTGGCACATCATATCTCCGTTGTGTTTTGATTTTTATATGAATTTAATTTGTTGCATTTTTAATCTTTAAAACAGGAAGAATGAGTGAAAATTAAATCATCAAATTTTACTGAGAACAGAGTATACTGAGATCAAGTAAAATATTTTCATTTTATATTTTGTTAATTACATGGAACATAGCAAAGAAACTCTTAGAATAAAAACAGCATTTTGGGTTATTTTATCACGTAGCTTAATAGCTGAAATACTATTTGGGGGTCAAAAACTTTTTGTAGTAAAATATTAGATCTGTTGCTATATGTTGTTTCATAGCACAATTTTTTTTTATATTATCATCCATGTGTTTCAAATCTCTGTTTTGCTCTTCTGATACCCACTGGAGAAAACTCTGCTTTTAAAAGGGGTCTTATGATTAGATTAAGCTCAATGAGATAATTTCCCTATTTTAAGATCAACTTATCATATACCATAATAATTATGAGAGTGACAGCTCATTATATCCACATGTTCTGGGTATTAGAGTATTGACTCTTAAGGGTCATTTAGGAATCAATACCAAGATCAGTGAGCTCTAGGAGCTAAGTAAGGAGTTGTCCAGCACTGAATACTGAAAGTTTTCAAATAATACAAAAGAAGGCAGAAGTGAAACAGAGCAAGAAGATAAATTGAAAAAAAAAAACACATGTCAGCATGTCAAAATTCAGCATGTCAATAATTCTATTAAATAAATTATTCTGAACATATAAACTCAAAGACAGAGATTGCCATATTGGATAAAAAGCAAAACAATAAACAAACAGCATCTAATTTGCTTTATACTATCTGCAGGAAATCTAGTTTATAAACAGTGACACAGATAGGATAAATAAAAATTTGAAAAAAATATATTGCATACAAACACTAACCAAAAGAAAACTGAATTGGTTATATTCATATTAGATAAAGTAGACTTTAGAACTAGGAATTATTAGGGATAAAGAAGAATGTTACCTAATTACAACCTTATCAGATATTCCTTTCTCTCATGAAAATCCAAAGGAATCTCCAAAAAAGTTGCTAGAAATAATTGGTATATTTATCAGTGTTGTAGTATGTGACATTAGGTATTTAAAATCATTTATGTTTCTGTACATCAGCAAAGAACAATTGCAAGCTAAAAAGTGAAAAATAACAACAACAACAAAAACTAGTTTAATTTATGCTATTACAAAAATGAAAAATGGTATAAATCTAACAAAAATATATGTAATATCTGTGTTTGGAAAACTATAAATATTCATTAAACATTTAAATAAAACCAAATAAATAAAGAGAGAGACAATATTTATGGATTGAAAGACTCATACAAAAAATGAATTTAAATTATATGCCTAATGCAAGATGTAAAAATGATTGGAAAAAGAATAGAAAATTTGGAGGATGTTACGTTAGGCATAGTGTCTTTATCTATTCCAAAGACAAAATACATATCAGAAAAAAAGGATAAATGATATGTATCAAAATTTAATTTTTTTTTTTTTTTTTTTGCAAAAGACATTGTCAAGAGATTGAGAAGGCTGGAGAACATGTATGCAAACCACATATCTAATAAGGACTTATAGGTAGAGTACATAAAGAACTTTTAAAAGTCAATAATAAGAAAACAACTCACTAAAAAGGAGCAAAAGATTTGAAGAGAAACTTCACTAAAGAAAAAACAAATGGACTGATGAAAGATACTCAAGAAAATTAGTTATTAGGGAAATGCCAATTAAGACCCTGATGAAACACACAAATATCAAAATGGCTAAAATATAAAATGTGAGTATCAACTGCTGAAAAGGAGGTAGAGAAACTCATACTCTACTACACTGCTGGTGTGAATGAAAAATTATGCACATACACTTGGTAAACAGTTTTACAATTTCTTAAAAAATTAAACCTATACTTCCCATGCTATGCTAAGTCACTTCAGTCATGTCTGACTTTGTGCAGCCCCATGGACTGCAGCCCTTTAGGCTCCATCTGTCCATAGGATTCTCTAGGCAACAATATTGGAGTGGGTTGCCATGCCCTCCACCAGGGAGGGCACTTACCAGATGACCTTTGGGTATTTATCCAAAGAAATGAAGACTTACATACAATAAAAGCCATCACATGAACATTTATGGCAGTAATAGTTTACAAAATTTGGGAAGAGTTGAAATAGTCTTGAATGAATGAGTGAATAAACAGGCAACCATTGTACATCCATGCAATGGAATAGTATACATCAAGTAAAAAAGAACTAACTATTGAATCTCAAATATATTACACTAAGTGAAATAAGCCAACCTCCAAAGATTACATACTATATTGTTACATTTTTTTATAAGATTCTGAAAAAGGCTATACTATAGGAGAAGAGAAAATATCCATTGTTTTTTTTAACCAGTAGTACATAGAAGAAAGGTTTGAATACAGAGAGAAAGAATGAAGACATAATAGTTTTAAAAGAGCCTTAACGATGATTAAGTTATCAACAAAGTTTCATGCAGATTACCTATGATTCTGTAAGGATAAAAAGCAGCAATAATTTGGTTTGGGGAGCCGAAGACTCTTGTGAGTATCTTGAAAACTATGGAAACTTTTCTTGACTATGCCCTGTTTCTCATTTTATTGAACACATGTATACATATACACTGAAAGGTCTAAGTTCAAGAGGTTCCGTAATGTCCTAGTTTATTTTTGTAAAACTCGATTGTCTGTAGACCACAGATTAGAACTCTTGCCCATCTAATACATTAATCAGGCTTCTCTTCATACTAAGAAATTTAAAAATTTTAACTTCATTATATTTATTGAGATATAATTGAATATAAAATATTAGTTTCTGGTGTACAATATAATGATTCAATATTTATATATACTGACATGGTCACAAGTGGTATAGTTAACATCCAACACTAATGTTCAGAAATACTGACATTATAGTATGGGGTTCTCTTGTTCTCTGGCCTGTTTCCCACTAGCTTATCTTTTAAAGCTTGAAAACTTTATTTTAGTTCACAGGTTATTAAAAATATAATGGTTCTAAAATAGCCAAAGATTGCTGTATCTTCATTTCTTCAATAAAGGTAAAAGAATAAAAAGACAAGGCACATGGAGCTTTATTTGGTAAAAGAACGTTCACACTTGGCAAATAAGAAAAATCTTGAAGATTGCATAAATTTGATTTGAATGAGTCCTGTGTACATTTCTCTGGAATAGGATAATAAAGGCTTTGAATGGACACACACATAATATATCTTCAAATAAATTCAAATAGAAATCTACTTTTATGAATCATATGAAGGGCTTGTTTGCTTTTTAATGCAGTTGGTATAATTTTCATACAAAAGAAATGTGCTCCAGGGGGTTGACATATCAGTTATCATTGGAGATAATTTCACGTTAGCAGAGAATCATGGGAAGATTTAAAGTTTTATTTTGGAGGTTAAATCTTACCTTTTTCTCCCTAGTTGTGTTTGTAGGACTTCCTTGAAAAGAGAAATGTAGAGAGTTTATAAATAAAGAAAAGTAAATCATCTTACAAGTTCATCATCCAGTAGCATCTAGAATTCCATGTATCTTATTTCATAAGTAGGAACTTTTGTTCTAGTTTGTATAATTCTTTCAACTTTTCCTTGAAGTGTTAAAACTAAATGATATGTATTACATATTGTATTATCTGCCTCTATTATACATAGTATGTGCACATACATGCATTTCTATATGGAGATTTAGATACTATAGAAACAGATGAGCTAAGCATTGATTTACAGCTGGATATGCTATATGATCTTTTAACATTTTCAAAATGGCTGCAGTTTTGAGGGGTTGAACATGTTTCATAATACTGGGCAGCTTCTGTGCATTCAGTTGACAGAAAAGATAAAAAGTGATCCCAAGTTTCCAGAGGAAAGGTAAGATGGATTGAGGTAGCTGATCAGAGCATATTTTGGTGACTTGCAACGTACAAGACAATATAAACTATGAGATTGTATTTGGTGACTGAAAAGTAAAATGCCTTGTCATCCATCTAAGAGAGAGGAAAAAATGTATCAAGGTAACATTGTAGCTTAATGATGTAATTTCCTGGGGTCGAGGTTCCTCTTAACATCATTTTCTCTTCTAAAATATTATACAAAAATCCTATGTAAATCTGTATATACACGTATATACAGAGTACATTTTTAAATTGAGAAAATTTTGCATATGTTAATTTCCATGCATATGTTTTCAAATTTAGATTCTATCTAGTGATTTTCCTTTGAAAGATTTACTTGTTTTATTTCCTAACTTTCACACGTATTTATGAAACGACTACTATGTGTAAATAAACTTTGGTTACTATTTCCAAGAATTTCATAATCTAACAGGGAAAATATTTGTCTTTTAAAATTATGTTTTCCTTAATTTTTTAATCTGAAGTTACCAAATCTTAGTCTCTTGGATAATTGTTTTCTCAAACATTTAGAAGTCAGTAGTTTTAGTACTTTTCCTGTGTTGATTATGAAGTATAGATAGCATTGATTATCATTTCAAGAGTATACTAACATTGGCAGACATTGGAAGGTCACCATCAAGGTGAGTAGTGGAAATATTTAAAGATATTACTGCCTTACTATGTTAAATGATGCTTCATAATTGTGGACTGCTAGGGAGCAATAGGGTCAAACCTGAACAGAGTTGAGTGAAATGACATCTGTAAGAGCAAAGGAGCTAGAAGGAGAATGAATGGTTCTTGTGAAGATACAACATAGTTTTATTTTTATTGATTCATTCATTTGTTCATTCACTCAGTAAATCTGTGAGTTCCTACTTAATTTGGTTCTATCTAGACCAGTCTTTTTTTCCCCTTAACTTTACAAAAATGCTTGTTATATGTTTTAAGCTGCTCATTTTGCCAGAAAAAAAATTAGAGTGAATAATGGCTTACATTTTTAAAATAATCAGTTTTATACTCCTAGTTCCAGAAAAACAATCCTGGCTACATATTAAAGTTATCTAGGCACCTTTAAAAAAATTGAATGTCTGGATTCCTCACTACATTTATTACGCCAGACTCTCAGAATAGAGGATGGTGGTTAGTCTTGGGAATCTGTACTTTTATAAAATTCTCTAGGTGGTTCTAATATGCAGAAACATATTGGGATTAAGAACAACTGGCTTAGTTTTAGGATACCCAAGTTTAATGAGACTTTTTGAATAATTTAATAATGGAAAATACTGCTTAATTTATTTCTTTATATAAATTCTTGTATTTTGTTTTAGACTTGCTTTCCTGGGTCACCCTTCTTAGAGCAAATTGTAAGGTTAAACTGTTACTGAGTGCACTAAATTCTCAGCAGGGAATATTGTCACTTTTAGTTACATAATTTGTTATTTTTTAAAAAGGATTAATGTAAAAAGCACTCCTAAATACTTGTCTTCCATTTGGGTAAAATGGTGTTCATACTTAATACTGAAGCTTCCTCACAAACATACTCAGTTCAGTTCAGTCACTCAGTCGTGTCCGACTCTTTGCGACCCATGGACTGCAGCACATGGACAGGCTTCCCTGTCCATCACCAACTCCCAGAGCTTAGTCAAATTCATGTGCATCGAGCTGGTGATGCGATCCACATCACATCAAATATGTTTTCATTCACAAGCATATTATATGAATGAAACTATAAATATTAAATTTATTAAATTTTGGGAGGTTGTAAATTTTTGCACAGTCAAAAGGTTTTCTGGTTTCGATGTTACCTTTATTATCTTTGTCAATTTACTATTCTGTTTGGTTAAAATAAAAAACTGAATAATATATTTCTTCTTTTTAATCTTAAAATGTCTACTATGTGTTTGAAAACACTATTGATTTCTTAGAATTTCTTAATCAAATTGACTTATGCTCAGTGATTTCTGAAACATCAATTCTAAGAAGGTAGTAACTCTCCATAATCTCTTTCTGAGAAAGCTCATCTATTCAATTTGCTGAGTTGGCAGCGTTTGTCTACTCCTTACAAAATGAAAATGAAAAATGCTTTTGAATCTGTCAATAAACAATGGGCTGAAGTTTGGTTAGAAATCCAAGTCAATGCATAGTTCATGTTTTTAATTACCTGAGATTTGAAAATTCCTTTTGCTTTGTCATTTTGACTGTGTATATTCACAATTTTTACTCATATTAATTTATTGACTTCAGAGCAATATGTTTTGTTCATTACTATTGTAAATGGTGTTTGCAATAACTATTCTATTTGCATTTTTAGCCTAGTCTGATTTTGATTTTTTAAGAACTTTATTATTTTATTGTAAAATAAAACAGATCAGATTTATATGTTTTTAGAGAACATCTTAGTGTTTGCAGAGAGGTATCGATATTTATGATAATTTGACTTTTCAGTTTGAAACACTCATTTGTCAGCCATCTATTATCACTCATATATGTCTCATTATCATCCACATGCAGGTAAGGATTCTATAGTCTTTTTGTTTCATGGCTGTGGCTCAGAGTGCTGAATTTCATGATGTAAAACAAAATTCTCAAGCATAAACTTATCTCCAACCATCCTGCAAATAGGTGCCAACTCTTTGGACTACACCAGAGTTTATGTATGGTTCAAAACAATCTCTTCACTTCTATTTAATTCCATATTCAACATTCAAAGAAGTATTAATTTTATGTAAAGGGAAGATTTCATTGAGGTGTTAACCAAGATGCTGGGTTTTGGGCAGCAGAAATTCAAGTCGCAGTTGCTTAAGTAAAAGAACATCTCTCTTTTAGCTTTGGTCAAAAAGTTCTAAGGAGACTCTGGTTGAGAACATATACCAAATCTTGAACTGATTTATCAAGGAAGATGAAATATTCTTATTGACAATATATGCTCACATGTCTACCATGTAATGGGGTGGATAGGTTGATGAAGGTCAGCTTTCCTTTCAAAGTATATAAAATGGATTTCCCTAAGAGAAGATCTGAAAGATATTCTATAGTGATATTGGACAGGAAGAGAACAACCATCCTCCACCATATGGAGTTGTATGAAAATAAAAACAAAATGAAAAAAACAAACAATGATCCTTTCAGCACTAAGATAATAACTTTATGAATTAAATTTACCATTTAATTTTTATCCTAAGATCTATTATAAATTGTAAGAAATAACAAGTGTATAATTTTATTTAAAGAAGAAATTTTATAAGGGACCTATACATTAGACTTGATGTTTCAAATCGACCGTATTAAAATTATGATGCTAATTTTATAAAAACTCATGAATAGAGAACAGAAGATTAGAGTACTTGATAAAATGTAAAGTACAAGCATTAGAGATAATAGTGTTTTTTGCTGTTCCTTTTTTCTTTGTAACTCTCAGTTTATCCCCTTTTCCTATTATTTGTCACTCCTTTTTTTCCCTCTTCCTAACGATGTACTTTGACCTATTATATTTGGAAAGAATCATTTGGTAGGGAATGTAAACTAGGCTTTCAAAAGTAGAGATCAACAATATGTGGATTCAAATGACCCTTTTAGGTTGCCTCTGATTTTTCCAGTTAATTGTTATAAGCTTTTCTGTGTTAGTGCTATGAACTTCTGACACCATGAGCTTATGTTTTAAAAGATTTGAAAGCAGAGACTTGCATGTAAACCGTGATCTAAACAGATTCACTTTAATGAAGAAAAAATTTAGGGAAATAGAAGAAATATAAGTTGACTAGTTCATATGTTCACTAGTACATACGTAACTGTAACAATACTCTGAAGGATTCTTTCAATATGGACTTAAATGATGGTGACAGAACACTATTCTGAAAATTACTGAATCTATTTTTTATGGAAAACTGTAGAAAATATACTATGACGATATAACATAAAATAAAATATTGCATTCAATATATTCTGAATGTTATGTGGAGGAGCTTGGTGGCAGTCTCTAATTCTTTCCCTTAAAGGAAGAGTTGTTACCATTTTTCTACTGGTGTAGTTATTAGAACAGTTAACCATATTGATCTTTTCTCAATTCTTTTCTTGCTTATTGTTTTCTCATGGCATCTTTCTATGGCAACATTTTTTCCTCTAGCTTTAGGACTCATTACTGAAACCAATATTATTTAGTCTTTAATTAACTTCAGCAATGGTTATGTGACTCAGAGCTGAGTGGTCTGCATCTAAGTGCCTTGGGATGGCTTAGTTCTTGGGGTCACAAAAAAGTTGCACACTACTTAGCAACTAAACAACAGTGACAACTTTCACTTTCTAGAATCAAAAAGTTTCTCCTAGAAACTTTTGTTGGTATGTGTATGTGCTGTGAAGAAGGATGATTAAAAATCCCTTTGGTAGCAATGAGTCTGAGATGAAAGCAGTTTCTCCATTTGCCTAGCACCTTGATACTTCTGTATAACCCTAGTAAGTATCCCACAGGTAACAGTGACTTAGAACGCTACTATTTAATTATTTAATATTCTAAGTCGGCGTGTGCTGATAACACTTTATACCTTATTAATCTTTCTGTTTCAACATTACCCTTCTTCCCTTGGCCCTTTCTTCACTAATTATGTGGAAGTTGAACCCAAACTTTAGAATAAATATCTGGATTTCTAGTGGTTCCTCTAATAGACTTCACCAGGTGTCATGAATCCCTTGAAATAATGTACAGAAGTTAATAATTATGTATACTAAGAATCAATTTACAGAATCTCAGATGGAGCTTGGACCCATAACATATTAGATGGTCCTTAAAAATAAGTCTTTATTCCTTAAGTTTAATGCTTTGAATTAGTCATATATTGGTTAACTAGAAAGTACCTACAACTCAGCACACTAAGCAATCAATTTCCTGAACTCATTTTCTAGTTTAATGCTTTATGTACTACTAAAAATTATGATTTTCCTCCTTTCTAGCCAAGAATTTTTCAGTATATATAATATGAATGATAGTTTCTCTTTTTGTGTCTTAAAAAAGAATTTCATTATGTTGGAGATGTATCTTATCACATTTCTATCTTAATATTCTTATTTTTGGCTTCATAAATTTGAATGTAGATGATTTGTGATTTTTCAGTTATTTTTGTCTGAGTTATGATAGTCTAGAGCTTTCCCTATAGTATGATCCTGTCTTGAACTAAAACAAAATCTTATCATTTTATTAAAAAAATAAGTTATTTTTTTTTACAAACATGGAAATTACCATATGGTGCTAAAAAGAAATCATAGTCAATTCCCATATGAACATTTCTTCTCTTTTTTTTTTTTCATTTTCTTCACTTAAAAAAGCATTACTTACATAGCACTCAGTTAAGTGCTTTGCTACACTCATTAATTATTCATAATGTTCTGAGTTGTTAGGCGTATGATATGCTTAGGGGTTATGATTTCAACTTAGGGAAATGTGGTCCCATAGAAAATGAAACCATGGGTCCAGAATAAATGAACTTGATAGCCAAATTGGAATTACAGTATAGAATTTTCCTTAGATCTCAGATGACTTCAAATTCTCTGCCTTCTCTATTCTTGTAGATATTATTATACTCTTATTTTGAAGATTATCTGAAATTTTACTTCACTAAAAAGCAACAAATAACTACTCCCCACAAAGAAAAAGGAAAACCAACTTTGTTAGCCTAAGTTTGTAAGATTATGATTGTATTACATCTCCTGCGAATTCAGGAATAGTTATTCAGACTTCATCCACAGACATAAAGGAATTTTCAGTTTGGGGATGAATTTAAAAGTCAGTTCAAATAATTGCTTAGTAACCATATCTAACCAATCAGTGGTGTCTGTTGTATTAGAAGAAATATAGTGCTATGTGTGTAATTATATAAGCTAAAAAAAAATAAAGTTTAAAACACAGTGTAATTTTCCCTATGCTCTTAGCAACAAGTCATTTGGAGTGAAAAGTCCTGGATTGAAATTATGAATAGAACCATCATTATAGCTGTGTGGCCTCAAGTAAATCACATTACCTCACCATTTCTTTACCCATAGTTAGGAGTAATAACCTGCCCTGTATGAAAATGGAAAGAAAGAACACATGATGAAATTGCTTTGCAAAATGAAATACTGTACAAGTTTTATTAGTCACTACTACTTTTCTCACAAGATATACTTTTCTTACGAGTATGGATATCACTTTGGCTTTACTTATATACATATATACACACACAGGTGTATATAGATATATGAAAATAGAGGAAAACAATAGAATGGGTGAGACTAGAGATAGCTTCAAGAGAATTAGAGAAATCAAGGGAATGTTTCATGCAAGGATGAATACAGTAAAGGACAGAACAGTAAGGATCTAACAGAAGGAGAAGAGAGGTGGCAAGAGTACAAAGAGGAACTATACAAAAAAAGGTCTTAATGACCCAGTTAATCATGATGGTGTAATCACTCACCTAGAGCCGGACATCCTGTAGTGTGAGGTTGAGTGGGCCTTAGGAAGCACTGAAAATGAAAGTGAAGTGAAAGTGTTAATCACTCAGTTGTGTCTGACTTTGCAACCCCATGGACTGTAGCCTGCCAGGTTCCTTTGCCCATGGAACTCTCCAGGAAAGAATACTGGAGTGGGTACACATTTCCTTCTCCAGGAGATCTTCTTGATTCAGGGACTGAACCCAGGTTTCCCACATTGTGAGTAGATTCTTTACTGTCTGAGCCACCAGGGAAGCCCTTAGGAAGCATTACTACAAGGAAAACTAGTGGAGGTGACAGAATTCCAGCTGGGCTATTTAAAATCTTAAAATATGATGCTGTTAAAATGCTGCCCTCAATATGTCAGAAAATTTGGAAAACTCAGCAATGGCCACAGGACTGGAAAAGATCAGTTTTCATTCCAATCCAAAGAAGAGCAATGCCAAAGAATGTTCAAACTACCATATAATTGTGCTTATTTCACATGCTAGTAAGGTTCTGCTCAAAATCCTTGAAGCTAGACTTTAGCAGTATGTGAACCAAGAACTTTCAAATGTACAAGCTGGGTGTTGAGGAGACAAGGGAAACCAGGGGTCAAATTGTCACCATTCATTGGATCATGGAGAAAGCAAGAGAGTTCCAGGAAAACATCTACTTCTGCTTCATTGACTATGCTAAAGCCTTTGACTGTGTGGATCACAACAAACTGTGGAACATTCTTAAAGAGATGCGAGTACCAGACCACCTTACCTGTCTCCTGAGAAACCTGTTTGTGGCTCAAGAAGCAGCAGTTAGAACTGGACATGGAACAACTGACTGATTCATAATTGGTGAAGGAATATAATAAGACTGAATATTGTCACCTTGCTTATTTAAATTCTATGCAGAATATGTCATGCAGAATGGTGGACTGGATGAATCACAAGCTGAAATCAAGACTGCCAGAAGAAATATCAACAACCTCAGATATGCAGATATGCAGATGATACTGCTCTAATGGCAGAAAGCGGAGAGGAACTGAAGAGCCTTTTGATGAAATTGAAAGAGGACGGTGAAAAAGCTGGCTTACAACTCATTATTCAAGAAACTAAGATCATGGCATCCAGCCCCAGCATTTCATGGCAAAAAGAAGGGGAAAGAATGGAAGTGGTGACAGGTTTTATTTTCCTGGGCTCCAAAATCACTGAGGATGGTGACCACAGCCATGAAATTGAAAGATGCTTGCTCCTTGGAAGGAAAGCTATGACAAACAAAGAGAGCATATTAAAAAGCAGAGATATCACTTTGCTGACAAATGTCTGTATTGCCAAAGCTATGGTTTTTCTGGTAGTCATGTACAGATGTGAGAGTTGGACCATAAGGAAGGCTGAATGCTGAAGAATTGATGCTTTCAAATTGTGGTGCTGGAGAAGTCTCTTGGAGTCCCTTTAGACTGCAAAGAGATCAAACCAGTCAATGCTAAAGGAAAGCAACCTTAAATATTCAGTGGAAGGAATGGTGCTGAAGCTGAAGCTGAAGCTCTAGTACTTTGTCCTCCTGATGGGAAGAGCCAACTCATTGGAAATGACTGATGCTGGGAAAGATCGAAGGCAAAAGGAGAAGGGGGCTACAGACAGTGAGATGATTAGGCAGCATCATCAACTCATTGGAGGTGAATTTGGGCAAGCTCCAGGAGATGGTGGAGGACAGAGGAGCCTGGCATGATGCAGTCCACAGGGTTGCAAAGAGTGGGACATGACTTGGCAACTGATCAATAACAATAATTCATATAGTTATCAATTTGAAACTAGTGCAAATGGGAAAAAAAAAAAACAAGCTTTCTTATATATATTTTGGTAGTGACTGTAATTCAGCCACATAGGAAGTTCTGCTTCAACTATAGAGTGGGAAAAAAAAAAACAAGCTTTCTTATATATATTTTGGTAGTGACTGTAATTCAGCCACATAGGAAGTTCTGCTTCAACTATAGAGAAGTTTGCAGGATGAAACTCTTCATACTTTTCTTAGCAAAGAAAGTCCATCTCACAGTTAAGGTGGCTGGCAAAGTAGATCCAAGGATGTCATTTCTCCTCTCCTTCTTCCTCTGGATCTGGCTTCATGGCCTGGTTTCTAGGGAGCTGTTTCATCTTGACAGATGATGCACAAGGTCCAACTTCAGGAAAACCACTCTTTCATCTCACAAGTCTGATACTGTTTTTTTTTTTTTTTTGAACTGATACTGTTTTTTTTATAATTACTCTTTCTATCCTCTTTACTTCCTCATCATTGGGAAAAACAAGCTGTTAAATTCATTCTGATTTTCTTAAGTATAAGTAGTGAATTTTTCTTTGAGCAAACTAATGATTTAAATGAATGTTACTCTACTGGCTTTATTATGGACTTTGTGTTCACTCTTCAGATTTCAAACGTTACAATTTTGGAAGCTTAAAAGGTGACGGATTTTGAATTCTGTGTGAGTGTTTTTTCTCATTTTCTAAAAAATAAAGAATAAGTTATTGGCTCAACCTATTGAAATCTAGACAAAATGTATAATTTTAATTTTCATATTAATTGTAGGGTGTGATAGATAAATTCTATTGGTTTATAGATAGTGAGATAATCTTTTAATAACATAATCCAGAATATTGGGCATGTTCTGCATTTTATTTCACTTGGAAAATAAACTCAGTTATCTAAGTAAACTCACAGCTATCTATGTATTATGTGTGGGTATGTGTGTGTGTGTATCAGTTCAGTTCAGTCGCTCAGTCGTGTCCGACTCTTTGCGACCCCATGAATTGCAGCATGCCAGGCCTGCCTGTCCACCACCAACTCCCGGAGTCTACCCAAACCCATGTCCATCGAGTAAGTGATGCCATCCAGCCATCTCATCCTCTGTCGTCCCCTTCTCCTCCTGCCCCCAATCCTACCCAGCATTAGGGTCTTTTCCAATGAGTCAACTCTTCGCATGAGGTGGCCAAAGTATTGGAGTTTCAGCTTCAACATCAGTCCTTCCAATGAACACCCCGGATTGATCTCCTTTAGGATGGATTGATTGGATCTCCTTGCAGTCCAAGGGACTCTCAAGAGTCTTCTCCAACACCACAGTTCAAAAGCATCAATCCTGCAGTGCTCAGCTTTCTTCACCGTCCAACTCTCACATCCATACATGACCACTGGAAAAACCATAGCCTTGACTAGAGGGACTTTTGTTGGCATATATGTGTATATATATATATGTATGTGTGTATATATATATGTATATATATGTATATTTGTATACATATATGTATATACACATACCTGTATGTACCCTATTTATAAATCTCGTGTTCTAGGGAATAGGTCATAGTTAGTTTACAGTTAATCCAATTAAAATAAGTGAAAGACTTTTGAACTTGTTTCAATGAGCAAGGGAAACAATTTTAAAATCGTATTTATGTATATATAGTATTTAGTTGACAGTACCTTACATTTCAGTGTATTTTTAAATTTTCTTTAATAATTGTAATAATACCAAACTCATCCTTTCAGATTCTTGTCATTGTTTTCTTTTGCTCTTCAAATATCCATAAAGAGTATGGCAGATTTCTATTTTGTTTTCATGATTCAGAGAATTCTTCCTGGTCTGGAGAAATGCAAGACTATTGAAGTCAAGGCAAGAACCCACTGATGCCTATACACTCCTGTAGCCACAAAGAGCAAAACCTTTAAAAACAGGCATTCTATCTGACAAACACACACTATGGTCCAAATCAGCACATATACCTGGAACAGTAAATTAATTGATTTTTATTTTCTGCCAACATGCAGCATACTAAAGCCTCATCATTATCCAAGAATGAATCATGAAAGAGCATTCTTCCTTTATCCATAAATGATAAATGTGATTACATAAGAGTGTTAATATAAGGACTTTTACTTTTCTTATCAGGTAGTGATAATTGAGGGAAAAAAAGAAATGCAAGTCTATTTAGTATTTGGAACCACATTCTGAGGCAAAGTAATTGCATATAATTATCCCTTTCTTTTTAGTTTCCAAATTCTATTCTATGTAAATCAGATGATTGTCAAACAAAGACTCACAGGATAAAAGTTAAGGAATTTTCTTTAATCTTCTAGTGTTCCTTCTAGAATAACACGTCAAGGATATACATACTTTAACTCTTAATTTTAATCTCCTCTTTTTGGTTGATTACTATGACTTGGGCAGTCTTTTTAAAGCATATTTACTTTTAATTGAAGGATAATTGCTTTTCAATATTGTGTTGATTTCTGTCGTACATCAATATGAATCAGCCATAGGTATACACATGTCCCCTCTCTCTTAAACTTCTCTCCCACCTCCCACCCCATCCCATGCCTTTAGGTTGTCACAGAGCCCTGGTTTGAGTTCCCTGAATCATATAATATATTCCGCCTGGCTATCAACTTTACATGTGGTAGTGTCTATGTGTCCATGCTACTCTTTCCATTCTGTCCCACCCTCTCTTCCCACCCTTGTCCATAAGTCTGTTCTCTATATCTGCATTTCCATTGCTGCCCTGCAAATAGGTTCATCAGTACTATCTTTCTAGATTCCATGTATATGCATTAACATATGATAATTGTTTTTCTCTTTCTGACTTATTTCATTCTCTAAAATAGGCTCTAGATTTGTCCATCTCATTAGCACCGACTTGAATGTGTTTCTTTTTATGGCTGAGTTAATATTCCATTGTATTTAAGTACCACAGCTTCTTTATCCATTCATCTGTTAATGACTTGGGCAATTTTAACACTTTTTTAAATCTCAACTGGCCCTTCTAACTGAAAGAAACTTAGAATTTCCAAATACACACTTAATAAGAAATAATTCAGTATTGATGTGAAGTACTGTTTCTTATTACTAACTTCCAATGTAAGACTAGCTTTCAAACATATTGCCCAATCTGTGTCCAAACTTTACTTCTCAACCTTCCATAAAAGACCCAGTCTCAAGTGTTATGATTGTAAGTCTGATTATAAGTAACTGTGTACCAGTTGCATCAAGTCTCTGAGTCTTGGTTCAGAAAACATGATTTCCATAGACACATAGCTTAGAGATGCCCTTCACATACTGAAAAAAATGTCCAGAGCCTGGAATGTAGGCTGACCTTTACTATAACCAAGACCAGTGTCACTTTTCTCTCTGGATTGGTCTAGGGACAAGGAAGTAGAGATTTCAAAGCTTATTCTTACTCACATTTATATGCAAAAATATATTATGTGGAAATTATATGTATGCTTATATGTATTTTTAATAACAACTTAATCAGTATATTTTATATAACATAAATTTTATTCTTTTAAAGTGTATAATGAAAAGGTTTTTAATATTTTTGCAAAATTGCACAATCATCACTATCCAATTCCAGAACATTTTTTTCAAATATTTAAAAAAGTGCTGCACACATTAGTAGTCACTCTCCATTTCTCCTTTTATTTAGACACTGGCAACTACTAATCTATTTTCTTTCTCTGTGGATATGCCTATTCTGGGCATCTCATATAAACAGAAACACACAATACATGGCCTTTTGTGCCTGACTTCTTTCACTTATCATAATGTTTTTAAAATTCATCCATTTTGTATCATATATCAGCATTTTATTCCTTTATATGGCTGAATAATATCCCAGTATATAAATATACTGAATTTTGTTTATCAATTCAAATTGATGGACATTTGGGTTGTTTTCACTTTTTGTCTATTATAAATAATGCTGCTATGAGCATTTGTGTATGTGCTTTTGCATGGATGTGTTTTCAGTTCTCTTGAGTATATACCTGGAGTGGAATTGCTAGGTCATATGCTAATTCTATGTTTAACTTTTGAAGAACTGCCAAATTGTTTTCCAGAGCTGCTGCAACATTTAACATTCTCACTAGCAATGTCTGAGGAGTTAAGTATATTTAATAATATACTTAAATATTTAAGTATAGGTAATAATATATTTAAATATTTATTAATATATTTATTATATTAATAACATATTTTTTAAAACCTATTAAAATATTAAGGGAAAAAAAACCAGGTAGATAATAAACATATTTTGATTTTTGATATTAAACACACTGATATAAAATTTCTAGAGTATAAATCTCTGCTCATCCAAACTAATGCAAATAATCCTATTCAATAGGTGTATGTTGACTAGCAAGTGGGAGATCTTTGGGAAAATTTTCTGAGAAAGAATGATTCCACGAGAAAGTCTAGAGATGATATACTTTTGAGTCATTAGAAAATAAGTTTATCATGAATATACTTGCAGAAGTTCACTGAAATTTATGTCCAAATGTGTTCATTGCTGCTTTGTGTGTAATATTAATACCAACAGCAGCAATAAAGGAGTGTAGTTTCTTTCAATGGGTTGCAGATTGAACACAACTTCGCACAAAATAGTACTCAGAGAGAATGAGTCACGTCAATACATAAATAGATGGAAAAACTTCTAGAACATATTTTAGTAAATGTAGAAAAGAGGATGCTCAATATGAAATCTTTATATGTAAAATTATGATTGAATATATGTATTTAAGTATAGAAAACCTCAGTGTCCAGAATCATAAGAAACTATAAAGGACAATTGCCCTTGAGGAGAAGGTGAAGGGAGTATGAGAGGAGAGAGGTTTTCGTTTTTCCTTTTGAGCCTTTTAGATACAGTTTGAACTTTCTGATGTCTATACATGTTACTAGTTTTGTTTCCCCCAACAAGTATCAACAGGGTTATAGGGGTAGTTAGATTTGTTTTCTCCATACTAAAAGGTGTTGTATTAAAAAGATAGATTTATGTACAAAAAAGGATGGGATAAAAACTGATATAAATAAAGCTGGCATAACCACTGCAGTGACTTATGAAAAGATAATGTAGCAATGCCCTGCTAGATATGCTAGTGCTATCTCATTAAAAGAGCAGAATTAAACGACTTGGTGATGGCAGTGGTGAAGTTCAGGGGTTGTTGGGAGTTGCAGCTCCTTATTAGAGTCAGCTTGAATCCTCCCAATCTAGCCTGCCTCCTGCCTGGCTTGTGTTTCAATAGCCTGGTGGCTGATATCCAGGGGGTGATTTAGAAATTGTGCGTCCTAATTGCAGTCGGGCAAAGCCAGGCGCCTGCTAAAACAAGGTTTTTAATGTTCTCTGAGGGTTTTCAAATACAGGACGTGAGAGGAAAATGGCACTCTAATGGAGGATTCAGTGCCAGAGAATCCTGCTCCCCTGCTGTCCCATAGTTAATCTGACTCTAAAGCATTTGTCATTTAGTATTCAGGTTGGCCTATCTGATTCTCTGCCCAACATCCTCAATCCAGAGTTGAGCCACTAAAGTGTCCTGACGAAATTGGGTGATCTGGGGACTCTGCCTAACCTCTAGCTATATCAGAAGTCAGGGTATCCTAGAAGGGGTATATTATGAAGGTAAATGAGGATAAATTGGGACTAAATTTCTGTGCAGCTTTGTACCTAATTCCAGAAAACACCTATTTTCTACTCTTGGCTATCTTGTAACCTCAGTGATGTTAATGCACGAGGACAATGGTGGTCCACTGGGGCAGTTTCACACCCCCTCTCCTGAGACAATTGCCAGTGTCTGGAGACAGTGGGATTGTAACTACTGAGGGGTTTTACTGACATCTAGTAGGTAGAGGCTCGGATTCTGCTAAATCCTTACAAAACACAGGGAGCCTCACCACAACAAGGAATTATCCTGTTTGAAAAGTTAATAGTGCTGCAGCTGAGAAACCCTGAATTAGAGGGGCATACTCAAAGAATCTCCCAAAGATTTTACCTGAATTAAGCCCTGGTAGGAAATATCAGTGGAATTTAGATGCACTTTTTTTTCTTTTTGGTGGAGGGTACTCTTTATAGTGGAGTCTCACTGGCCGTACCAAAGGTATGGCCAAAGCATGTTTTTTGAGAAAGCATGTTTTTACTGGGCTGGTACGGCTATCAACTCAGGGGAGATCTTTTGAGCTCAAAGCAACACTCAGTCGGCTTGAAGCGGAGTTAACCATATCTTCTACATCTGCCCAGGAGTGGCAGGAAAGGATGGGAGCAGTCTGTCTTCATCTAATGCTTCAGAACAGCCTGTGCTTTTCTGCAGATTCTTCTATTCCAGTCAGTGTCTAGATTTCCATCTATCTTTTCTTCTTTTTTTGAAGGTATTTAAAGCTTTTTTTTTTTTTTTTTTTTAATTGTGGACAGTCTTTCTTCTGCTTCTTTGTCATTCCCATCATTTGACTTTTCTCCTTCATCTGCCTCTTTGGTCTTTTCCATTTCTGTCCTCTCTCCCCGTGACTTTCTCACGTGACTTTCTTCTTAGATGTCTTCTTATGCCTTCTGTGTTACTCTCTCTTCGTGTGTCTCTCCTCAACTTGCTCTTTTTCTCCTTCACTTTCTTGTTCTTTCTCTTTCTGTCCCTCTCTTTCTTTTCCACTTCTGCATTCACGTACTGATAGAGCTAAGGCATAAACTAAGGAGTTGTGCTTACTGAATACAAATTTAATCTCTTATTTTATATTCTTATCATTAAAAGAAAAGCATAATTAATTTGCATTTCTTTACATTTTAGAAGATCTTTAATATCTATTGTAAGTATCACTGTGCTTCACTCCTTCCTGCAGGACAACATGGTGCCTCATTTGGGATGCACGTGTGGACGAAGGACATATTGCCTTGTAAACATCTATTGAATTTAATCACATGTAGTTCTTCATGTTCTGATTTCCAACCCCCTCCCAACTTTTACTCTTTATTTAAACACACACACACACCCCCCTCATGAGCACACACCCTGAGATGCTAAAGAGATGGATTAATAGTGGGCTGTTTGACCCTTTTCAGACTTGATAGAATCACTGTAGGGAGGGAATCCTTTCACTATCTCAGGTTATAACAGGGAGGATAGCTGGGTCACTGTTGGCAGCAGATTTCTTAAGTTTGCTTCAGTTCTGATCTCAAATCCTGGGTGAATTTACACACTTATGCCTAAACCTCATTGTCCTCAAACAGATTCTGAGTGGTTACAAGTCCCCATATCCTTAGACTTTAAATATTTAAAGAAGTAAAGTATATTTCACTTTTTCTATAAGGGGAGAGGCAGACAGTGACTTGAAAGATAACTTTCTGGCAGGTGTGTGTCTTTCAGACTGTGATTACTCTGAAGTGGGCAAATTGTCTGCAATGCAGTGTGCAGGCTTCCAGGCTATACATGTATTCATGACTCAGGAGCTATTGTTTTCACTTTATTGGTTGCAATGCATTGTGTTTATATTAGGTTATGCCTTGACTGTCAGCTTGAAAATCAAACCACATGGTACTCTTTGATCTTCATAATGCCATGCAGACCTCCGCACCTCTGGAAAAGCTGGTGATTTTTGAGATGGCTGTTGAAACTGCAGAGATGTCATGTGAAAAATATCCATGAAGATGTGTGCTTAACCCGGCCCTAGTTTCAGCAGCGCCAAAATACGTTGTTGATTTCAGGCTTTTAGGTAGATAAACTTACTAGGGTTAGAACATCTAAAAATAAATGGAAGGAAATGCCATGTAGAGATGACCTTTTGAAAGAAGTGTTCAATGTCTGAGACCTCAAGTTACTGACAGAGCACATGAGCCATAGGGGTCTGACAAGAAAGCCTTAAAAGGCATCCCTGCTGGATGAGAAATGGTTTTCTTTTTTTTTTTTCATTGCTAATTGATGACTTTCACTATTGTTTTAAAAGAAATTTTTGTATGGCCAGAGAGAATCTGAAGGGCTGCTATTCATGTATAGACAGAATCTGACAGCTGGTATATTCAGAACATGGGGCACATCCTGAAGGTAACAAGAACTGCTTTCTTTTAAATCTATATGTCACCCAGAAAATTTATATTATGAAAATATGCAAACTATTTTTAACATGATTCTCTTTTAAAACTTTACTTCAGACACTTTCCAGCCCGCACTAAATGTTCCACGTTAGAAAGCTTCTCTTCTGCCTACCCTCCCACCCTAGCCCCGCTTTGGAACACTAATGGCAGTTTTTGTTCCACTTTAGATAATGAGCAGAATGAGCTGCATGTTTCAAGAGGATTTGTGCTATCAGTTGACATAAACAATGAAAGGGAACCTGGACTCACTCCCTATTTCCTTTTAACCATTTCTTGGGAGGAACACCATGTAGCCATTAATGTGTCTCAGAGAGATAGGAACAGAAATGCCTGTTTAGTATACTTTAGATATTTTAAATACATTTCAAAGCAAATGATTTGTTCCCCTTTGCAGGTTTCTTTCTTTCTTTTTTTTTTTTTTAAAGCAGCTTAAATATTAGTTTGGTTCACCAGATTATTGTATCTTATTACCCAAACAGAGACAATATGGACCATTTGTGTGGCAGGCACTAATACTGCAGACATACCTCTTAGAGCAGTGTAGCCAGGTGGACCCAGCAGCCCTTGTTCCCCATGCAGATTTTCTGTCCATCACCACCCCAAAATGAGCAAAAGTATCACTTGAAGTTCTCTGACTAAACCTTACTCAGTGCCAGAGAGGGATGGAGAGAATGCTCTTACCTGATCCTTCATGGGATGCTTGTGGTAGGTATCTTCCTGTCATCTCAGGGACTTATTTCTCTCCCAGCCTGCCATTTGCTCCTTTTTTAAATCATTGTCACATTTAACATTACTCAGCATTTTACACTATTAATGCTTTATTTACATTTTTTTGAGATTAAGATTACAATGAAATAATAACCATTACTCATGTTCCCAACACCCAGTAACAATTTGCCATCTTGAAAGAAACATTGATATATTGTTATTTATAAAAATAACTTATGCTCACCATTGAGAATTTAAACAATACAGAAAAGGACAAGATAACACTGAGAGAAAAATACAAAGCCCACTATTTAGGAATAATATTCACACTGTAGTCAAACATTATTCCAGAGAGAGTCCAAATAAATAACAGAAAATTACTTTTATAGATACTGGATTGTGCTACAGATATCTTCAAAATAAAAGAACATTAATTTTACTTTTACTTGAAATCAATGGAGACAAGATGACTGAAATTAAATTAAAGGATCTATTGAATCTCAAGTTTATTTTTAATGAAAGATTTTCTTCTAAGTAAAACTTATAGAAACAGTTAAGACTTTTGGTGTCATTATGTTTTTTAAAACTATATGTTTACAGTTTAGAGCTTTCAACACAGGTTTCCTACCCCTATATCCTGGTTCTTATTGCTTATGAAGTTAGTTTTGAATTTTATAGGATTATAAAATTCACTCTTAGTTTTGTAACCATATTTTCCTCGGTTGTTTGATGATTTTATGTCCAAATGGGTGAGCTTCGTGCACAAAAAGATATTATTTGAATATTTTCACCATTCTGTCCCTATCACTTAGAGTACTGCCAGTGACATAGTAGGCAGTCAGTATTTATTCGGTTGAATATTATTTGTCTCAATGGTATTTACTAAGTTGAGGAATATATGGCTCTATTTTTACTTCTCAGTCTTTTGATATAGTATCTGTATTTCTCAGATTTTCATATTAATTCAAATCTAATTGTCAGATTTCTTTTTTCTCCAGACAAGTGCTATGAGTGGCATATTCTTGGAATATTTTTTATGTTTAATAATGACTTCCTTGCATTTATCACTGAGTGGTACCTTGTATGGGTATAATGTTGATATAGTGGGTCACAGTTTCTGCCCTTAAAGACTTTGCAGGTATCAGGCCATTTTGCTGTGGTTTTGAATGTGAAGTTTTAGGTCAGCAGTCTGGTTTTTTTTTTCTCTTCTTCTCCTCTTCCTCCTCCTTCCTCTTCTTCTTCTTTTCCTTCTAAGTCCTCTTCTTCTTTGTGATGTTCTTTTATTCTGCCTTAGTATGTATTTAAAAGCATTTTCCATCTTACTTGCTGTATTTTTGGCAATTGGGGACTTTAAAATCTTAATCACAGTTATTTTAAATTCCCTATTTGATCATTTTAATACTGGCATTATATCTAAATCTAGATGTGTTGATTCTTTTGGATCTTAAGATACATTGTTTTGTCTTTTCACATGCCTGTGTGCCTGCATGCTAAGTCACTTCAGTCATATCCAATGCTTTTCTATAGACTGTAGCCCTCCAGGCTCCTCTGTCCATGGATTCCCCAGGCAAGAATACTGGAGTGGATTGCCGTGCCCTCCTCCAAGGGATCTTCCCTACCCAGGGATCGAACTACATCTCCTGTGGCTCCTGGCATTGCAGGAGGAATCTTTACCACTGAGCCACCAGGGAACCCCTTTCACCTGCCTGGTTATTATTTATTGATGGCATCCATCCATGTAGGATAATGAAAATTGAGCTATTTTGGCTTTAGAGTAGGTGTCTGACTTAATCTGATCTGGAAATGGACTGACCTGGAATTTTATTGTTTCCTTAGTTATCCTCTATGTACAGTAAGCATCAAATACTTCTAGTGATACCTTGTGGCTATTGATGAGTTTCTCTCAGGGTTGCTCATGCCTCAGCTTTAGGTCATTCTTTTGCACAGCACCACATGGAAGTCATCTCCATGTACTTGGTGCAGTATTCCATCATTATTAGTCTGATGGTAGTGGGATCTGGTGGTAGTGGGAAGATGCATTTTTTATACTGCATAAACCTCAATCTTAGGCAGGCACTGTGTTGTGAATGTAAGTGCTATAGCTTTCTTACTGTCCTTGTCCCTAACCCAGCTGTAGTTCTAGTCAAAGGATGCATTTCTGTTCTTCCTCCAGATGTCAAGATTTTTTTCCTTCTTCCTTCTGCAGTGGGTCTCTGCCAGTGGACTAAAAGTGATAGATGTCATTCCCCTTCCCCTACAAATTAAATCTTTTGTTCCACATGGATGATGGGTGAAAGGGTCCCAGTAGAGATCTGATGGTAGAGATTTGTACCCCTCCACCCCCACATCATGAAGGACATCTTCTCAGGACTCTCAGCAAGTGGGGCCCATTGAGCAAGAGTCAGCAAGGGCATACAAACTCCTATATCTCCAGCATAATGGGCCTCCAAACTTTCTTAGCAGCCTACATTCTCTCGGCCAGTTTGTTAACTAGTCTTGCTGAATTCTAATGTGTGGAACTGTGTCTGCTTCAGGCAAGCAAATGTTCATATGCCGTATGTCCCTGCAGACTCCTGTCGCTTTGCAACTGTCCATTGTCCTTCCTTACCTGTCTCAGCAGAAACTGAAAGTCCATCTTGATGTGTGTGTGTGTGTGTGTGTGTGTGTGTGTGTGTGGTGTATATATATGTGTGTGTGTGTATATGTATATCTATCTATCTATTTATCTATATATATACATACATATATATTTCATTCTTGAAGTTCAGATGCTCAATATGTTTGGCTGTGATCATTCTATTTCTAATTTTCCTATTTGCTGCTATAATCTGTAGTCTTTCCTATTTTTTTTCCCCAAGGAAATTTTCTTGAACTGCATCAGTTAATAAAGTCTGTTACTTATTTGTTCATTTTATGAGTGGGTTTATTACTACAGAAACAGCAATTATTATTAAAATGGAATATCTTTGTCTTTCTTAATCATATGCTTTTCTCTTATTTCTTGAAACTCATTTTCTTTTAGTTTGTTGATAACAGTAATTCCTCTGTCTCAGTTCTTCAAATTCTAAAGCTCTCTATTCTTCTGCTTTCTTTGTTCTAATCTAACTTATTTGTCAGTTGTCTAAAGATATTTTAGTCTTTAGTTTTTTGCTTGGGTCTTAAGTCACCCTTTCTATCTTGTTTTTTTGTTCTATTATCCATCTTTGAATTTTTGTTTGACTGTATCAATGGGCTTATTAAGTTTTTATATAACATGGAGTGATTATGAGGAATTCCTATCTTTCTTGTAAGATTTGCTTTGTTCTAGTTTAGGTTCTTTGTCTATTGCTTGATACAGTTTTCTCTCTCTCTCTCTCTTTTTTTTTTTTTTTTTACAAAATATGATGTATTTTACAGGGTATTGTTCTCTGTCCAGAATCCAGAGACCACTTATACCTGCATCATCTTGCTCTAGGCCACGATGGCCAATACTTATATTCTTTCTATATGGCATAGCTTGGTTAAGACCAATACCATTCATGTAATTTCCCAGTTCAGAAGCCTAGGAGTCATTCATGAATGTTCCCTCTTCTTCATCCCCAAGAACTTTCGCTGTTATTTAGCTAAGAGATGCTAGGGTCTGATCTTAGGCAGTGGTAGTCTGGATGGAGAAGAAATGTAAGTTTGAGAAGGATTTGTGATTTATTTATTGCATGACCTTGGCCAGTTAATTGAAATACACTAAACTTTATTTTCCTTATTTAAGAATGGGAGATACTGTTAGTCCACATCTCATATTATGGTGAAGTTTAAACTAGATGATAGCTCTGGGCTTTTTGTACAGACTTTCTGTAGAGACTAAGACCTAGAAAAGTGCTTCAGAAAGGATAGTCATATAGTCTAAGTGGATTAATACACCAAAAGATACATAGCTGTTAGTGCAGATACGGAATTTGAAACTGAGCCATCTGAGTTCCAACTTTAAACTCTTTTTCTTATCATGACACACTGTTCCAGAGGTACAGTGGAGGGGGCAGCAGACTAGTAGGCAGCTGAATGCCAGTCTAGCAATGGGTCAGTGTACTTCCTGTTTGGGTGCCTGGGGCTCTTTCCTTTGTCAGAAATCGTAGGAGGATTCTATCACTGAACTTTTGGACTTTTTCTGGTCAAGATAGCTGAGCTCTTATTTATGCTTTGTCTTCTGCTTTTGTGCTACCCACTGTAAGAAATCTTGCTCAAAATGCATCACGTTCACCTTCATCCATATTGATAAACCAGGGAAGCCAAAGCTTGTCGTGGCCACACATTTTATTTCTCCCACCTGGATTAGTGGGCAGACCATAAAATGCACAGTGCTTTCATGCCTAGGAAGCCTCCAGAATCATACATCAGTTGGCAGACAGACTGTGAAACATGCAATGTTTATGATGATCTATGTTGTACAATCATATGAGATCGATTGCATATATAATGCTCATCAGTGTGGAGTCATCTGGGGAAGCATCTGCTGAATTTTGTTTGCCAGCTTGAGAAAAAGATATTGCCAAAAGGTTGGCAAAGGCATTTGCGTTCTGAAAGTATGAAGCAAATTTACACTTTTTACTGTGACTCCCGGAGTGGAAGTGAAGCAGTTCCTCACCTAACCACCAGGCCACACCTGCCATTCTATCCTCTCCTGAAGATATGCCATATGCCACCAAATCCTCAAGGGGTTCAATAGCAGAGAGCTTTATACGACTGGAATCATTTTCTTTAACGCAAAAAACACAGCTGGAAAATATGCTTCTTAAGCAATAAGAGCATCAAAGTGTGCATATTATATACACACCTAAGGATATGAGTCTACCACAGACGTACTTGCAGTGACTTTTAGCCAACCACACAAATCTGTTGATAAAAGGAGAAAGCGATGATAAGGTAAAGACTATGCTATGTTTTTTTCCTGCTCATCTTTCACATAAGTTACATACATCCAAAACAAATTATTCATTATAAAAGTATATCTCTGGAAATGTATTTTTAAAGAATCTTATCAAAGCATAAATGCTCAAGCTTGGATGGAACCATAGCTCATTATAAATTGCTAAATTATGGCTTCTATTTTATCCATATGATTTAAAGAAAATTTCCCATCTCCTTATGGTTTTCAGGACAACATAGAAAATAAATATTCTTTTTTGTCTGGCTATTTTTACCATGAAAGTCTCTTACATAGTTTAATCACTTGGAACAAGGCAGTCTCTGAGATGTCTCACGTTTTGAAAATATCCACATTTTCCCCACTTGGGAAGCACCATGAAATAGGGAAATACTCTTTGAACCATATTGTAACTCAGTATTTTCTATGGGGACAGTAATTTTTGTTTGTTTGTAGCAGTGAATTTCAACAACATAATGAGCCAGTGGCCTATTTACAGCCTTACCATCAGTACCACTCAGATGAATTCAAACTATTCCTGTATAGGTATCTTAGTACAAATGTACTGTCATTACCTTGTAGGATTTTTCAAAGCTCACTGAAATGATCTCCTTTAATAATCATTCCAAGATTCCTCACCAGGCCAGGGAACATAGTTTTGAGTTTCTCAAGGTTTTCAATATTACCTCATTCTTCTTTGAATCAAAATTTAGAGGAAATTTGTTCTTCCCTTGTCCTTTATTGCTTTAACAGTGACAGTAAGTTTTCCCATTCTCTTTCTTCTACTCAGTGACTCTTCTAACCATATTTTCATCATGAAATCCACAATCCAGATTCTTACTTCCTTTAATAGTATGACTTAAATTGAAATCTTCTTGGTCATAGATGAACCAGGAAAATGATTCTTCTAGATTTGCCATTGTGTTATAAATTTCTTGTTATGAGCCAGTTGCTCATGGCATAATCCTAGTTTGAATTGCTCTATCAGTGTTTTCACTGTATTCATCTTTTTTATTACTTGTATCTACATATAATACAAGGTGATGCCTTGTCATAATTAGTTTCATCTCTCTTATAATAAGCTCGCAAGCTAAGTTGCTTCAGTCATGTCCGACTCTTTGAGATCCTATGGGCCATAGCTCGCCAGGCTCCTCTGTCCATGGGATTCTAGAATCTGATTTCATTTCTGATGGTTTTATAGAAAGATAGGATATTAGAAAAAATATTATATTAAAAAATTCTCTTCTTGTTCCCATAATCTCATTTGAGTTAATTGCTATTTAATTAAGTATGTCTATAAGTTAAGAATTTTTAAATTGATATATATATTTAAAAGATTGGAATGTGAATTATATTGAGTGAAAGGTTTAGAGACAAAGTTTGAGTAAGAAGCTAATTAAATAACTGGAAGATACCAGATAGTCCATCTGCAGTCTATCAAAACATAAATGCTTTTGAGCAACTTGGAGATCTAAAGAATTTTGTTGTCAATGTGACAAGGTCAGTAGATGCCAAATAAGTTATTTAATAATTTAGACAGTTGTAACCTTTTGGTCAATTTTTAGAGAAAAGTTAAATTTTAAACCATTTGATAGCAATTAGCAAATTATCTCTTAAAACTTATTCAATAAGTGAGTGGTTAGTCTAAAAGCAGAAAATTGCCACTAATATAAAGGTATAGCCTTTCATCTTTTTCTCCTAGATCATTATTTGCATGATCTATTATGCAAAAATACTTATTTGTTGATGTATTTGAAAGTGCTGTAGATAAGGTGCTTAAATAGTGCTGATTTCTTATGTATAAATACATGCATACATATGAAGAAAAATATTTATTAAAAGAAAATCAGTCAGTTCAGTTCAGTCACTCAGTCGTGTCCGACTCTTTGCGACCCCATGGATTGCAGCACACCAGGCCTCAGTGTCCGTCACCAACTCCTGGAGTTTACTCAAACTCATGTCCATGCAGTCTGTGATGCCATCCAACCATCTCATCCTCTGTCGTCCCCTTTTCCTCCTGCCTTCAGTTTTTCCTGGCATCAGAGTCTTTTCAAATAAGTCAGCTCTTCACATCAGGTGGCCAAAGTATTGGAGTTTCAGCTTCAATATCAGTCCTTCCAATGAACATTCAGGACTGATTTCCTTTAGGATGGACTGGTTGGATCTCCTTGCAATCCAAGGGACTCTCAAGAGTCTTCTCCAACACCACAGTTCAAAAGCATCAATTCTTCAGCATTCAGCTTTCTTTATAGTCCAACTCTCACATCCATATATGACTACTGGAAAAACCATAGCCTTGGCTAGATGGACCTTTGTTGGCAAAGAAATGTCTCTGCTTTTTAATATTCTGTGTAGGTTGGTCATAATATTCCTTCCAAGGAGTAAGTGTCTTTTTATTTCATGACTGCAGTCACCATCTGCAGGGATTTTGGAGCCCAGAAAAATAAAGTCAGCCACTGTTTCCACTGTTTCCCCATCTATTTGCCATGAAGTGATGGGACCGGATGCCATGATCTTAGTTTTCTGAATGTTGAGCTTTAAGCCAACATTTTCACTCTCTTCTTTCACTTTCATCAAGAGGCTCTTTAGTTTTTCTTCACTTTCTGCCATAACCGTGGTGTCATCCGCATATATGAGGTTATTGTTATTTCTCCCAGCAACCTTGATTTCCAGCTTGTGCTTCATCCAGCCCAGCGTTTCTCATGATGTGCTATGCATGTAAGTAAAATAAGTACGGTGACAATATACAGCCTTGACGTACTCCTTTTCCTATTTGGAGCCAGTCTGTTGTTCCATGTCCAGTTCTAACTGTTGCTTCCTGACCTGCATAACAGGTTTCTCAAGAGGCAGGTCAGGCGGTCTGGTATTCCCATCTCTCTCAGAATTTTCCACAGTTTATTGTGACCCACACTGTCAAAGGCTTTGGCACAGTCAATAAACCAGAAATAGATGTTTTTCTGGAACTCTCTTGCTTTTTGGATGATCCAGAGGATCTTGGCAATTTGATCTCTGGTTCTTCTGCCTTTTCTAAAACAAGCTTGAACATCTGGAAGTTCACAGTTCACGTATTGTTGAAGCCTGGCTTGTTACCATGCTAGTATGTGAGATGAGTGCAATTATGTAGTAGTTTGAAAATTCTTTGGCATTGCCCTTCTTTGGGATTGGGATGAAAACTGACCTTTTCCAGTCCTGCGGCCACTGCTGAGTTTTCCAAATTTGCTGGCATATTGAGTGCAGCACTTTCACAGCATCATCTTTCAGGATTTGAAATAGCTCAACTGGAATTCCATCACCTTCACTAGCTTTGTTTGCAGCGATGCTTCCTAAGGCCCACTTGACTTCACATTCCAGGATATCTGACTCTAGGTGTGTGATCACACCATCACGATAATCCAAAATTATTATGTACTGGGAAAGAAACACTGTCTAGTTTGTAGTTTGTCATTTAGGTTGGTTTGATCTAGACAGTTATTAAAAGATGAAGATTTCTTATTATTTCCAATACAGATGGATTCAGATGGATTACAATTCAATTTTCTTGTTGTTTTATGTAGCTATGGTTTCACCCCGACTTTCCAGGTGGCTCAGTGGAAAAGAATCTGCCTGCCAGTGCAGGAGACTTGAGTTTGATCCCTGGGTTGGGAAGATCCTTTGAAGAAGGAAATGGCAACCCACTCCAGATTATTTTGTGGGAAATCCCATGGACAGAGTAGCCTGGTAGACTGCAGTGTGTGGGGTCACAAAAGAGTTGGATATGACTTAGTGACAAATGATTTCACCTAGAATAAAAATGAATTTATAAACAATTGTAGAAGTAAAGGCTTCAAAGGTCAGAGGATTCATTATATAGCCTTCAATAGGTAAAAAAGGCCTGATGACCTTTCATTATAGAAAGAATAGTACTTAAAATGTATACCATATGTTTATATTGCCAATGAGTATACTAACTACATACAAAAAATATCAGATGACTTTGTCAGGCAAACAGTGTAATTAAGATGTGGAGAAGCCTTGAACCTGTGCAGAAGCTGATGCTTCTGATGTTCCTCTTAGCCTCCTTACAAATTATTTTTTCTTTACCTGGCACTCTTCCCATCACTCCTTCCTTCAAGCAAAAATGAATATTTAAGAGATTACTATTTTCACAAAAGTTCTAAGTCTAAAACTGAATTCATTGTACCCACTCTGTATAATTCTGTGAACCTTCTGAAGAAAAGACAAAGAATGAATCTGGTGACAGGTTACTTGGAAAATCTTTGTTAACTATCCATCGAATCTGTGCAAAGTTACAGTGATATGAGCTGTGATATGCATAAGGAATAAATGACAGTTCTTTTTAAAAAGAAATTTGCAGTCCATTAATTTTGCACAGTAATCCCACTTGTATGAGCAACTTTCATTTGGGTAGCAATATGCATAGGCAGCAACCAGAATATTGTATGGTCTAAATGAGTAATCCTGTCAAAATACTCCATAGGAATTCATAAGAGCAATGTGTTCAAGTGATCACAGAGGACATCATGGAGGTATAATCGGTAATTGGCCCAATAAGGTGTCATTTGCTGGTTTTCCAAGGGCAGGGCTCTACAGACTCTTGTCTATAGGCCAAAATTGGCTCACTCTCTGTTTTTTTATAAGTACAGTTTTATTGGGTCAAAATCACGCTCATTCATTCATGTTTGTCTATGGCTACTTTGATGCTACAATAGCAAAGTTGAGTACTTGGATCAAAGACCCTTTGGTATATAAAGCCTATAATATTTACCAATTTACTATCTGGCCCTTTTCAGAAAAGAATTGACCACACCCTTTCCGAGGGGATTAAAATATTAAAATAGAAAATCTGATTAGTCAGGAGGCATAAGTTTAGGTTGAAGATGGACATAATGGCTTTGAAGTAATTGCGGGACATCCAGGTAGGTGATGGGTATAGTGGGTAGTTTATGGGCTCTAGAATTAGAAAAAAAAATGTTCCAGGCTAAGTTACTTCCAGTAGAAGTGCTGTAGTTGATATTTTGTTATATATGTATTCTGAGTTCGTGATGACAAAAAAGAAAAACAGAAGTCTAAGTGTTGTTGAAATATTCTTTAAAGTATATTTCAAAATACTGAAAACAGCTTAGATTATAGAAGGTTAAGAAGTGAGAGCTGAGAAAAACATGTTCAGGGAGTTTGGTTGTAAGTAGATAGAGCGAAATATATATTAGTGTAACTTGAGCGGCAGGGGAGTCTCCTAAAGATTTATTTCAAGATAAAGAATCCAGACAAATGAATATTTCAAGGCAGATAGAAAAAGTCACTGAAGTAAAAATGATGAAACATTTTGGTGAGAGGAAAGGGTAAGTGAGTGTGTGTACATGTTTGTGGGAGATCCCAAAGGAACTGGTAGTGGATAGTAGTTAGGAACACAGATAGAGGGGTGTATTAGAGCTCTGGGTTACAAGTGAATGAAACCCAATTTGAACTAGCTCTGATTCCTGTACCCAAACTCTCTTCTCCATCCATATCTTTGCTTCTATCTATGTGTCTGTTTTAATCATGGAAGCTAATTCTGTTTAAAAAAATGCAGCAGACCAGGAACTACCAGCTGCTTTAGGGCCCAGATATTTGCAAAGTGCATCCTAAGAGAAAAGGCTTTGTTTGGGAAAATTACAAGAAAATTCTGTTGAACTAAACTTGATTCACATGCCAATATCCTAGAATGAACACCTAGACCTTATCCCCTAACTAGTAAGGGTATGGTGCTTTTTTTGCCCCAACTTCAATCACATGTTCACCCTCCCTCCAATTAAGCACTGTTACTAGGACAATGAGGCAAATGATTGGTTCACTTTGGTCCAGGAGTCCTCCATAGTTGTATCATTGTGTCCAAGATAATGGCAGAGCTCAAATTCAAAATTTTTCTTAGAACAAGGCAGGTAACAGTCCAGTCTGTTGAAGGAATTGTTATATACTGGCAGCCATTGTGATCTGTGACTCTATAATCAAGGCTGCTAGTCACTATTATGTACCTGTTTGGCTGGACTGATTGATTGAGGATGATGTTCATACTAATTTGTTGTGGCATCTGTCATAATTGGTTGAAACTGTGTGTTAAATACTTCAAGTATTACCCCTATTTATGAGAGGATAGTCTTAGAAATAAATTTTATCATCTTACAACATGAGATAGGAAGGAAGGAAAAAAGAATGACTATTGACACAAAGCTTTAAAGTGGTAGAGTAAGAAATAAAATGACACACTTCACTGGATTGGACCAACTGGCAAGATAAATTTTATTTTAAAGATAAATTGCAATGCCAAAAATGAATACAAGACTAACACTTGGCAGTCACTGATTTAAGCACTTTGCACACTGTGTTTCATTTAAAACTCACTAGAACATTTCAGGTAAGTGGTATTATTATTCTATAGACAGGATAACAGATGTTTGGAGAGCTCTTGAGCTAGGTCGCTATCAAGCAGTGGTGCTGGGATAAACCTGAGTTCTTACTGCTGTGTTCTTCTGATTTTCCTAAAAGCAGAAAAGAAAAACATGGTACCTTTTTCAGAAGCAAGAAATAATCATTATTATATTAATTAAACCACAGACTTCATTTGGGTTTTACCATTTTCCCAGTAATGTCCTTTTTCTCTTCCAAGATCCACCACAGGATCTATGTTGTATCTCATTCCTCTTCATTTTTGATCTTCTCTCTCTCTTCCCTACCTTGTGCACATGTGTGCTCATTTTATTCCAATTTTCCCATCCTCTGATTATATCATTTTTCCTTTTCCAGTTTTCTTTTCCTTTCCTCCCCTCATTGTTTTATTTTATATGATCATCTCCTGCCACATTGATACAATTATGAAAAAGGAAATACTTGGAAAAATATTGAACTTAACTCAGGCAGTTTCATGGTGGCTTGGCAAAGACTTGTTTAACTTGGAGTTGTGTTATTGTAATAAATTGAGAAAAAAAATGTATATCAAACTATATCAATGCAACTGTCTTTAGAACCATGACCTGGAGTAGTACATTTGCATTTGCCAACTAGTTGAAATCTAAGTCCCCACAAAATAAAGCGTATATTTTTTAAAAGTAAATTTAGAAACCAATTTTGAGAATGTTACAGGATTTTAAACAAAACTCTATATACGCTTGAAGATATTAATGCCTGTGGCTACATAGATTGGCTGTTGGACTCGGGTATGTTTGTCTTGGTGATTTACTCTAAGGATAAAGTAGAATGCCATACTGCCAAGATAGAGTCTTAAGGTCAAAACAATAGGCATGAAATCCAAATTCTGAGAGTAAAGTGAAGAGAGGAAACATAGTCTACGTTGTAAGTATGTATGCTCAGTTGTGTAGTCAAGTCTGACTCTTTGTGGCCCCTTGGACTGTAGCCTGCCAGGCGCCTCTGTCCATGGGATTTCCCAGGAAAGAACACTGCAATGGGTTACCATTTCCTCTTCCAGAGGATCTTCCCTACCCAGGGATCGAACCCGAGAATCCTTCATCTCCTGCATTGCAGGCAGATTGTTTACCACTGAGCCATCTGGGAAGCGCTATATATCAAGCAGATATAAAAGATACTGTGTGCAATAAACTCGAAGATGAAAAACAACCTTTACTGGAAATGTTTTTGAATTTTTCAAGGTAGAAGAAAGTGTCCATGTGAAAGTGTTAGTGGAGAGATAGTGAAGAGATAAATTCTAGAACCAAATCTCAGTTGAAGGTAAGAATAAAGGCTAGGGAGAAGTAAGGACAAGTGGGTGAAGAAAAAAAACTATATTGGACATTATAGAGACTTAATTTTATTTTGTTCTGATTAATGTTAAAAACTGAATAAAAGGGATTCCATAAACTTTAAAAACGATCACCAATTGAGAAACAATTTTAAAGCCATCTTATTTCCCGTGAAAGACAGTGGCACAATCACAGTTAACTCGTTTAAGGTGACATACATAAGTGATGATGCAGTTCCCAATGAGCCTCGAGGGTACTGTACTATAATTAGATTGGCACCTTCACAAAGTCGCTTTCTCGCTTGCTTGCACTCTGAATCTTTTAATTCGGTTAGCTTATAAGTGGGTCTAAAAGCCCCACACGCATTAGAAACTTCCTCATCCTGCAAGCCCTGCAATTTAACATGCAAGAAAATTACCCCTATCTTTTGCTTGTTTTGTTTTATTTTTTTCCAAGACACTGATTTTCCTTTGTTTAAACTGATGGTACTCACAAACTGCTCTGCCTTTGAGTCTACCGTGTTTATTAATTTTATTAATGGGTTTCTGGGATAGTATGGATGCTCTTAGTCTTGCAAGGTGCACAATTGGTGTGATGTATTTCAAGCAATATTAATGCATAGCAGATAGTGAACCTTTTCTTCAAGTTTTATTGAGATGTAATTGACATATAGCACCATTTATGGTATATAGCATAATGGTTTAATTCACATATATTATGAAATAATTACCACAATAAGTTTAGTGAACATCCATCATGTCATAAATACAAAGTAAAAGAAGAAAATTATACTTTCCTTGTGATGAGAACCCTTAGGATTTACTTTCTCAACAACTTTCATATATAACATACATCGGTGTTAAGTATATTTATCATGTTGTACATTACATCCCTGTACTTATTTATCTTGTAAGTGGAAATTTGTACCTTCTGACCACCTTGATTCAACTCCCCACATGCCTCCAGTAACCACAAACCTGATCTCTTTTCTTATGTTTGTTTTGTTGTTTGTTTTTTTAAGTCTAGTTGACTTATAATGCTACATTAGTTCCTGAATACAACATAGCGATTCTATGCTTCTGTATGTTACAGAATGATCACTATGATAGAGAACTTTTAAACATACAAGATGAGGGATGGGCAGCAACAGATGCCTAAGAGAGACAACAAAGAAGCTCTCAGGTAGGTTGAATATTTACCTCTATGGAACAAGGGCAAGCAAAATTCTGAAGGGAGAAGATAGAAAGTAATTCATCTGGCTGTATCTGACTTACATTGCTCTCTTTATATGCAAGGACAGGATGTGGAAGAGCACAAGACTTGCTAGGAAGTGAGAAAAGGGTTTCCATCTGGTCTAGATGTTGTTTAATGGAAATTGTCAGTGGTAGCACTTGGGAATGAGAATGTGTGGTATCTGTTGTCAGCAGCTTTCGTTATGCAAAAAGAGCTTTTTTTCTAGTGAGCTCTGTTCATCTTGTTGGCAATCTTTAGCATTCTTGGCCCAGTCTCTAGGAGGAAATGACCTGCTTAAAGCTAGGGGTCAAGGCACAGGTAATAGGAGTTGATCGAAGGAGCTCACTTGAGCTTAGAGAAAACTTCATAATAGGAGTTATAAAGATATCAATTCAACATAGTAACCAGTTGTAGTGCGGCATGTTAGGAAATATTCCTTGAACAGGGCTTCAAAAACGCTTGGAATTTCTTGAGCGATAGGAGGGCCCTTTGTTATTCACAAGGAACCCTATTGATTATACCTGAGTTTATACTAATGAGGTAGCTTAGCCCCAGGATAGGGCTAGTTGCCCCACTCACTGACCTCTGGGGATGGGAAGGGACAGCTGGAGATTAAACTCTGTAAAAACCTTTGAACAACAAAATTTAATGAGCTTCTAGGTCAGTGAACACATTGAGGTGTTGGAAGATGATCCACCTGGAGACAGCATGGGAGCTCTGCACACCACTTCCCCCATCTCCATGCCTTTCTCTGTGCATCCCTTCCTTTTGGCTGCTCCTGAGTTCTGTCCTTTACAATACACTGATAAATGTAAGTAAAGTGGCTTCCTCAGTTCAGTGAGCCATTCTAGTCTATTATCAAACCTTAGGAAGGGCTCATGGCAACCCACAACTAGAGATTGTTGATCAGAGGTACAAGTGACAATCTGGGCCTTGCAATTTGTGTGCGAAGAGGGCCAGTCTTGTGGGACTGAGCCCTTACCCTCTGGGGTCTGCACTAACTGGTGCTACCCAGGTGGTGCTAGTGGTAAAGAACCCGCCAACTGATGCAGGAGATGCCTGAGTCAAGGGTCCGATCCTTGGGTCAGGAAGATCCCTTGGAGGAGGGCATGGAAATCCACTCCAGTATTCTTGCCTGGAGAATCCTATGGATGGAGGAGCCTGGCGGGCTACAGTCCATGGGGTCGCAAAGAGTCAGATACAACTAAAGCGACTTAGCACACATGCATGACATGCCAAAACATAGGACATACTGGGACCTGGGAACTCAGACCAGGAGTGTCAGCCTCTTCTGAAAGTTTTCTAGAAATGCACAATCTCAGGCTCCCCCTCAGATTTACTGCTTCAGATGCAGCATTTTACCAGGATCCTCAGGTAATGCATCTGCACATTAAAACTTAAGAATCACTCTGGGAGACTCTACAGAATTCATCTTAAGATTTATTACCCAAATTAAGAACCCACATTTATCCCTAGAATGAAGGCTAAGCAATTGTGGCTCTAAGAGATTCCAAAGTAAAATTGAATTCACTTGTGAGACTTGGAGATTTTGGCCTGTATCCTCGTTACTCAGGAAAGCATGAGCTGTTAAAATTTGTGGATGCTCACTCAGTATTCTTATCCAGTACTTAGTGTAATATTCAGACAGAATATAGGCTGGGTAGTATGGACTGCTCTCTCCTGTGCTTTAATATTTTTGTACAGGCAAATTTATGGGAAAACAATGAACCGTGGATAGAATTCATAGAAGGAGAGTGTAAAGGGAAGGCAGCTGAAATGAGAATGGAGAAGATACATTATATTTTATTTTATTTTTTAATTTTGTTTTGGAGACAGTAATGGGTTTAAGAACAGAGTATGTACAGCTGGGACTGCAGATATATGTTAATACCAGCTGGCAGAACCATTATTCCTCTTAGTGACAGTGTGGGTCACTGCCACATCCATAGCACCCAGTGAGTGTGAATTGGTGGGTTGGGGGGAGGAGGTGATCTTACAGAGTAAACAACTTGAGTGATTTGTTTGTTCATTTGTTTGTTTAATCTCTGTCTGCTCTGCAGACCAGGATGGTTGAGCATATCTGTTCTCCATCCAGGTTGAACATCTTTAGATTTGCAAGAAACCGATTTCTTACAGTGCTTGGTAGCTTTTGAAGTGAAAATTCTTTGCTATCGCCTCAAACATTTTCTGTTTCTACAGACGTTTTTTGTTGTTGTTTTGTTTCTTCACATTTCTGAAGTCTCTTGGGTCACTTCTTTCCCGATAATGAGACCATTTACATATATATGCAGAAACAAAACCTCACTCTTCAGGTACAAACACTGGGGGAGGTGGTGGGAGAACACTGTATGGAAGGAAGGAAGACAAAATGAAATTAGAAATGAAATGAGGTGAAGAGGCAAGTAATGAAAAGGGGCGGGGATATTTAGCCATATTAGCTGAGGAAAAGCAAGGCTACAGAAATTGGTTCCTGTTCCCAATATTAAAACTTTCATGTCTGAATGTGTAAAGATTTGCATGCCTACTTCTTCTTTCATTCTTGACAATGGACAGAACACAGAGTGCTCTTATGTTGTAACAGAAACAAAAGAATATCCTAGGTTCAGTTCTCCTTCCTCTCCACTTTCTTTCTGAATAATAAGCTGAGCATCACTACAAAGGTGTTTTGAGGGAGGGGTTTATCACACACTTTTGTTCTAACTGGACTCAGGCCTGTAATTTGAACCTGTTTCACGCTGCCATTAAAGAATGCACAAAAATAGGGCCAAACTGAGAGAGAATGTGATTAGTCAGCAAACTATGATAAGCCCAGATCTTCACATTTATGAAATGAAACCATTTTCTGCATCCTGTTCACCCTGACAGCCAGAGTCATAAATTTGGATTATATGTCAATTATCCAGATTTACTTCTCTGTACTTTCTCCTTTGAATATGAATGTGAATTTTAATTTAAAACTTTCTTGTGCACAAACTTCCCATCAGAACTACTTTTTAACCATCATCCCGGGCTATTTCATACTTGCCAAACATCTTCTCTTTCCAAGGTCATCTGTTTCACTCCATCACTGGAAATGAAGTGGGATGTATGGTTCTGTTTAATCAAATTTCATGCTCTACTGCCTCTGTCTTATGGCCTCTCTGCTAATTGATCAAGTTTTCAATTAAAGTCTTCCATCTTTGTTTTAATTCTTTGTTAAGGTTTTTATTCCATTAAATGATTTCATGAGATCTGAGCTTCTCAAAGCCTGCTATCTTCCCGCTTTAACTGCCCAGCGTGGAGTTTTTTTACGTTGAGGAAACATAATTCTTTCTTTCTCTCTGACTTCACCATATTTCTTACAGGTAAATTTCTTTTTGAACTGGCTTTGTTGACTAGATTTAGAATCTTTAAAATTTTGACTTATTTGTTCAAGAGGGGATTTGTTTACTTCGTGTGTTATCACCGATTGAAGAAAACGCAAAACAACCTTTGTATACTTTTCAACTATCTTGTTCAGTCGCGATTAAACAAACTGAAGCATAGTTTCCTAAGCAGCTTTAAATGACTGTGGTTAATAAATGGCCAGTACGTGACATTGTCTTTTATGAGGGCACTTCTCTGTGAGGTCTTTCTAATGATCTGCGACACTACTTGATTACCAAACCCATTTGTTGTTTCTATAGATCAGTTAAGGTGCTAACACAACAAATATATGTAACGCTGCATCTCTTGGGCTACACTGAATCCTCGCTGTTATACTTGATAAGCAAAGTGTCAGCCCCAAAGCTGCAATATATCAAATCTGCTTGAAACTCACTAACCAATGGTATATTAAAATTTAATAGCTATTAAAATCAATATATTTAATAAAAAATAGGAAAATACGCTAACAGGATCAATGTGAATAAGCTTTGTCTAGGAGGGCTTTGCTCATTGCAAAATGATTCTTAATTTCAAAATGTGGAATTTTAAGTTTGATAGTGTTCAGTGCTGCAGGAAGAATTCAGACAACGTTGTTTCCTAGAAACTTTTTCAAAGCATGACAGGCTATTTTAAAGGTTCAGTGTTTGGAGATGTTACAATCTGAAATTCTCACTTTATGGTAATCTTCATATAAGGTATGAAAGCCCATAAAATGTATTTCTTTTGCCTGCTTAAGATGCAAGGAGCAGGTATACTTTCTCACCTTGGTTACTTGCATCTTAAGAGCAGAACTCAGGCTCAGACTGGGTCAGTGGCTCTTGGCACTCCCTCTAAGGTTTGCTGTTCATCCTACAAGCAGTGGTTTCTGGAGCATATAATATTTTGCTCCTTCTAGTATGTTTTAAAGATTCAGAACCTAATAATTTTAGCAAGGTTTTGTTATACTTTTAGAGCTTCTTTATTTCCATTCACTGCTTGATAAAGATGTAGCATCTTACATGGTTTAAAATGCCACAGAGAAATTTTTAGAGTGTCTCTAGGGTGCATGGATATCACTTTCCTTGCAAGTTGAAAAACTTAGAACTCCAACTTGTAAAATAATTTTTAACCTCATCTGAGTTTGCTGAATCAACAAAACCCAATCCCAAGCCAGTGTGCATTTAAGAATATTTTCTGGAAAGAGGAATAGAAATGTAATTAAGGAGGCAGTTGTTCAACCTATTTTGAATCATCTGTATATTTTAGGTAGATAAGCCTTTAGAAAATTAAAAAACCTTAAGTGAACATTTTTCCAAGAGTATAATTGCCAGTTTTACATGAATATTCTAGAGTCCTCAGATATAAAACTCTTCAACTGTCCCAGTGGTTGCTTGTCTTAACAAAAATCATTTTAATTTAAAAATTTATGATGTGTTGTGACTGATCAAATTGAACTATACCATATCATAAATTCAAAACCAATTTTGTCTAAGAAAGCCCACTATCAGTTACAAAGGCATTTTCCCTTACTTTCCCTTGTTTTTAAGGCAGGGACTTCCCACCTTGAGGGTGTAGGGAAATCACTGCTGGAGACCACACCCCTGCAGATTCAGGTTCAGTTGATCTGCAGCAGATTCAGGGATCTGCATTAGGTCATTCCTATCTCTCCTCCGTGTCATTCTAAAGCAGCCAGTTCTTAAAAAGATGCTCAGAGCACACTGTGAGGAACATAGTTTTAACAGGTCAATATGTCAGGTTCTTATAATACCTAGACCTCCTAGACCTTTACCTATTTGCTGGAAGATGTCAGAACCTCAAACATTTCAGTTGATTTTTATGGACTGCATGGCTCAAACCTATAGAAGATTGTCTCTCTTTTCATCACAGTTCAATTTAGTATTCATTAGTAAAAATCTTGGAGAAGGAAATGGCAACCCACTCCAGTGTTCTTGCCTGGAGAATCCCAAGGACGGCAGAACCTGGTGGGCTACCGTATATGGGGTCGCACAGAGTCGGACACAACTGAAGTGACTTAGCAGCAGCAGCAGCAGCAGCAGCAGTAAAAATCTAGAAAGGCAGGCTAACCTCTATATTTTTATTTGCAAAATGTCTTAAAATGGTCATCTTTAATTTTTACTTAAGTAATTTTGTTTTGAGGAGCTGAATGATCTGTTGTCTGGCTTGATGTGATTTCTTGCAGTGATCCTTATCATTATTTAATCCCATCAAAGGAAAAAATAACCCTTATAAGACAAACTTAATGTTAGTTATAACTTTGTGTCTACTCTTCTGAGGCAGGCCCTTTTCATTTTGTGTTTCAATTTAAACTATAGTGACAAAATTGGGGAATAGTTGTGTTAAATCTGCTGATCTTTGTACCTGCTATTTCATTGTCAGTTGTGAGTTAGCAAATGCCACCTCCTTCAATGTCCATGGGCAACATTGGGTCATTGGGAGCCCAGGCTGATTAACTGGAGAGTAGAAATGAGAGTGGTTGTTGATAGATGGTCCTGACAATGCTAGTTGCATTTAGTAATAGAGAGCTGGAAAATTTCAGATTCCTATTCCTGATAAAATTCCTGACTCTGAAAGTGCACTATATTCACATTTTTATTCTGTTTTACTGCTATACACAGGCCAACCTTATAGAAGGATTAGAATTTTTTTTATAGAAGAGTCTATTAGAGTAGGTCCAAATTGCTTTGTGCATTCAAGTATAGGGCCACTTAAAATCCTTATCTGTTAGCTGAACAGTGCACATGGGAGTTTCCCTACAATAATTTTTTGGATGAGACCACCTTTTGAAGAACTTTTTCTTCATGTAGTCTTTCTGGTTAATTATGTTCTTTGAGAGATATTTTTAGATTTAGGATGTCAGGAGATTTCAGGGGAGAGTTTCATGATAAATCCATTATGTTCCCCTTTCTCCCAGTTCTAGGATAGCCAACACAATTTTTCTAATTCTCACTCCAGGTATAGCAACATGTGTCTCCAAATCCCAGGCTGCAGTTTTTCTTCATGGTGAAAAGTGGGCGAGGCATGGATTTGAAAAGGAATATGAGGCTTATTTGCTTTCAGTTCAGTCATTCAGTTGTGTCCGACTCTTTGCAACCCCATGAACTGCAGCACGCCAGGCCTCCCTGCCCATCACCAACTCCCGGAGTTCACCCAAACCCATGTCCATTGAGTCGGTGATGCCATCCAAGCATCTCATCCTCTATTGTCCCCTTTTCCTTCTGCCCTCAATCTTCCCCAGCATCAGGGTCTTTTCCAATGAGTCAGCTCTTCGCATGAGGTGGCCAAAGTATTGGAGTTTCAGCTTCAGCATCAGTCCTTCCAATGAACACCCAGGCAGGACTGATCTCCTTTAGGAAGGACTGGTTGGATCTCCTTGCAGTCCAAGGGACTCTCAAGAGTCTTCTCTAACACCACAGTTCAAAAGCACCAATTCTTCAGCGCTCAGCTTTCTTTATAGTCCAACTCTCACATCCATACATGACTACTGGAAAAATCATAGCCTTGACTAGATGGACCTTTGTTGACAAAGTAATGTCTCTGCTTTTTAATATGCTGTCTAGGTTGGTCATAACTTTCCTTCTAAGGAGTAAGCGCTTTTTAATTTCATGGCTGCAATCACCATCTGCAGTGATTTTGGAGCCCCCCAAAATAAAGTCAGCCACCGTATCCACTGTTTCCCCATCTATTTGCCATGAAGTGATGAGATGCCATGAGCTTAGTTTTCTGAATGTTGAGCTTTAAGCCAACTTTTCACTCTCCTCTTTCACTTGCATCAAGAGGCTCTTTAGTTCTTTTTCACTTTCTGCCATAAGGATGGTGTCATCTGCATATCTGAGGTTATTGATATTTCTCCCTGCAATCTTGATTCCAGCTTGTGCTTCATCCAGCCCAGTGTTTCTCATGATGTACTCTGCATGTAAGTTAATTAAGCAGGGTGACCGTGTACAGCCTTGGCGTACTCTTTTTCCTATTGGGAACCAGTCTGTTCCATGTCCAGTTCTAAGTGTTGCTTCCTCACTTGCATACAGGTTTCTCAGGAGGCAGGTCAGGTGGTCTGCTAGTCCCATCTCTTTCAGAATTTTCCACAGTTTATTGTGATCCATGCAGTCAAAGGCTTTGGCATAATTGCTTCCAAAGAGAAAGTATGCGCAAACCTTCATTTTCTTCTGAGCTATTCCAACTCTTTGAACTTCTGCAAGAAAGGAAGCTATATATATTGTTGGAGGAGAGCGAGACTGAAAGAGAAAGAAAATGTAAACATCAGAGACATAAGAATATTCTCAGGGTATAACTTTATACCTTTTTAAAGATGGTGGTTTATTTCCTTCCACAGTTTTCTACTTGAAGATTTGAGAGAAAGATGTTGGATCAAACCAGTCAATCCTAAAGGAAGTTAATCCTGAATTTTCATTAGAAGGACTGATGCTGAAGCTGAAGCTCACTTTGGCCACCTGATTCAACGAGCTGACTCACTGGAAAAGACCCCAGTACTGGGAAAGATTAAGGGAAGGAGGAGAAGGGAGTGACAGAGGGTGGTTGGATGGCATCATTGACTCAGTGGAGATAAGTTTGAGCAAACTCTGGGAGATAATGAAGGACAGGGAAGCCTGGGGTGCTGCAGTCTGTGGGGTTGCAGAGTCGGACTTGGCTTAGCAACTAAATAACAACAATAATAACATGAATCAGAAAGAGTTTTTCATATAGCAGCTTGGGAAAAGCAAAGGGATGAAAAGCTGTGTTACCCTACATGAGCATAAGTAAGATCAACTTGTCTTGTACCTATAATGCAATAAAATTAGCAGTGAGCTTGGAATCAAAAGAGAGGCCTAGGCTGGCTGAGTGGGGACAGAGTGGGACCAGTCAACTTATTTCTGCAAGTCTCCCTTTCTTATCTATAGGAATGTACTAACATGACCTCTCAGGGATCTTAGGCTTGAAATTCTAAGATTTTAAATAGGGACTGATTATATTTCTTCTACTAATGGAGTTGGTAAATGTTTCTCCAGGATAGAAGCTTGTGTGCTTTATTTCCTCTGAGTGACTAGGCCTAAAGCACAGTACGTGCTAAGTTTCAGGTGGTTTGTGTAGCGAGGAGATCTTGTGTAAATTTAATGGATGAGTGCTTGTGTGTATTTTCTGGAGATCACAGGACTTTGGTGGTTTTTTTTTTTAATTTTAAATCAGATTCTGAAAGGAGTTTATGACCCAAACAATTGCCTTAAGGAAGGAAGTGTAAAAGAAACTGTTCTTGTACAAATTCTGAGAGAAACTTGCAGATATGACTGGAGGGACTTGTAGGTGGCTTACACTTCTACCTCCTTTCTGGGATATGCAAGTATTTAAAATAATGACTAAATGGGAGATATTATTAGTTTAATGGAAATTTAAAAAAATATCCTTCCAAAAGTAAGAAAGTGTTCAAAACAAACAAAAATAAAAACAAATCCCACAATGATGACTATATGTCAAAGGGGCACAGAAGCCAAGTGGAAGAGTTCCCAGTGGCCAAAGCTGAAACAATTTGAGCAACAAAATAAAGGAGAGTTGGAGTATAACCAAAATAAGTGTAAGTGTGTATAAAATAAGTACCCACAACTTCCTTATGGACTAAATAAGTGATTGAATAAGTAAATAAATTCGGAAGAATAGACAAATTTTCCATGCAGAAGAATTCCAAATAATTTACGTACATGCTCTGCTCTTGAGGAAGTATAGAATACCTTACTACTCCTTAAGTGTGGACTGTGCATAGTGACTTCCTTCCAGAGTGCAGGAAGTTTGGCGAGATTGTGAAAAAATAGTCCTTTATAGTAGAGAAACCTGACAAATGCTCTTCAAGTCAGATGTGCTTAGTTGCTCAGTCATTTCTGACTCTGCAACCCCATGGCCTGTAGCCCGCCAGGCTCCTCTGTGGACGGGGATTCTCCAGGCAAGAATACTGGAGTGGGTTGCCATGTCCTCCCCCAGGGGATCTTTTCAACCCAGGGATCGAACCTGGGTCTCCTGCATTACAGGCAGATTCTCTATCATCTGAGCCACCAGGGAAACCCCTTCAAGTCAGATAATCAAGGTTAATATCAACACTGATGAATCATATTGTTCGTTTGCATTCTTGATATGATGTGATGAGAATGGCAGTGTATCTCTATGGTCTTCTTCATCAAAGCACATTTTCCCTGTTTAATTATGAGGAAACTTCAGACAAATCCCAATTGAGGGACTTTTTCCAAAATAACTGACTAGTGATCTTTTTTTTTTTTTTAATAAATTTATTTATTTTAGTTGGGGGCTAATTACTTTACAATATTGTAGTGGTGATCTTTTAAACTGTCAGGATCATAAAAAATATGGAAAGTCTGAGAAGTTGTCATAGCCAAGAGAAGCCTAAGGAGACAAAGTACTAAATGTATATAGTGTCCTGGAAGAGAGAAAGGACACTATGGAAAAACTCAGGTAATTTGAATACAGTATGGATTTAGTTTAAATATATATATCTGTTCAGTTCAGTTCAGTCGCTCAGTCATGTCAGACTCTTTGCGACCCCGTGAACCACAGCACACCAAGCCTCCCTGTCCATTACCAACTGCCGGAGTCTACCCAAACCCATGTCCATTGAGTCGGTGATGCCATCCAAACATCTCATCCTCTATTGTCCCCTTCTCCTCATGCCCTCAATTTTTCCCAGCATCAGGGTCTTTTCCAATGAGTCAGTTCTTCGCAACAGGTGGCCAAAGTATTGGAGTTTCAGTCCTTCCAATGAACACCCAGGACTGATCTCCTTTAGGATGGACTGGTTGGATCTCCTTGCAGTCCAAGGGACTCTCAAGAGTCTTCTCCAACACCACAGCTCAAAAGCATCAATTCTTCAGTGCTCAGCTTTCTTTATAGTCCAACTCTCACATCCATACATGACTACTGGAAAAACCATAGCCTTGACTAGATGGATATATATATTATGTAATATAATATATTTATGAAGTTGAAGTGTTAATTACTCAGTCATGTCCGACTCTTTGCAACCCCATGGACTATAGCCCACCAGGCTCCTCTATCCATGGAATTCCCCAGGCAAGAATACTGGAGTGGGTAGCCAATCACTTCTCCAGATCTTCCCAACACAGGTAATGAACCTGAGATCCCTGCATTGCAGGTGGATGTTTTACCATCTGAGCCACCAGGGAAGCCCTATAATATACGTAAATATAAAACAGCATACAGTAAACACATATACAAGTATATTATATATGTATTAGATTGTTTGTACATGTGTGAATACATCTTTGCAATTGTAATGAAATTTTGGGAGGAATGTATATTGCACAGTCATTAAGAGGAGACTCGAGTGCTTGTTTTCGGGTTCAAATCCAAGCTCTGCTGATAATTAGAAGCTGTGTAGATTTCAGTATTACTTAACATGTCTCATATTCATTTCCCTTAATTCTAAAATCAACACACACAAAGCCCCTAGGACAGCATTTGGCCCACGGATACATAATTATTATTAATTGGAGAAATGAAATGATGTAGAGACATGAGCTCACATATTAACCTATGCAGGTATACTTCTGTTTGATGATAACTGTTATAACTAACTTTTGCATAGTGTTTTATAGTTTATAAAGCTGAGGCATGTTCATAATTTCATCGGAGCCTCACAACACCACCATGAACTATTTTGATATATTATGATCCCCATTTTACAGATGGGGAAAACAGTTCAAAGAAACTGAACTTGGAGTTCATAGATAAATGCCAGAACTGGGATACAACATATTCTCATTTCAAAGCCCATGTTATTTCAACAGTATAAGATGCCTGTTAGGCATTTTCTGTTTGCAAACTCTCCAGAAATTTTAAATTAAAAAAAAAGTCCTGAAGATATTGTTCCAAAGTTTCGTTCTCAACATTTTATTACATTATTTCTCACAGATTCCTTAAGGAGACAGAATAAATACTGAATTCTATATTTTGCAGAGGAAAAGGCAAGGGCCTAGGATTTTTCTTCTCTTCACATCAGGAATTTATTAGATTCTGGGAGAAAATCCATGATAAGCCAAACTAACTTCTAGTTTTTGCTGTATTATGATGATCTGTGCTAGATGTTCTGAGCAATACAATGATGAACACATTAAGATTATTGCCCTCAAGGATTTGGCTATCTATTATCTATGGCTTTCTTTTCATTTAAGCCTAAATTAGGCAATGTATTTCTCATGTAGGCATTTCATGCTGAAAATTTAATATGTCATAACATGATTATATTTTTACAATCAATTAGACAAAAGATAACCATGAATTTTTTTGCATTTTACAAAGATAAATCACTTTAAAAAGTGAACAAATTAATGTTATTAAATACAATTAAGTTGCATAAATTTGGATTTTCTGGAATTATGTGTTTTAACATACACATATAAATTTAATAAAAAATATACATGTGTGTAGAAACATAATCCTGCAGGCATGTGAATGTGGATGTTTTGCAGGGAGGACTAAAGGGATCATGAAAACCCAAGCTGGCAATAAGCCACGAGTTTATTATTTATTATTGTATAATAAATTGCCCCAGAACTTAATGACTTAATACATTTATCACAGTGTCTGGGGATGAGGAGTATGGGGACCTCTGGCTCAAGACTTTTCAGGAGATTTCAGTAAAATTGTTGGCTGGGACTGTGGTCTCATCTGAAGGTGCAACTCTTGGAGGATTTGCTTCCAAGATGACTCATAGGGTTCTTGGCAAAAGTCAGTTCCCCACTGGTTGTTGGATGAGAACCTTAGATCCTCCCAGCAGTTGGCTAGAGGCCTCCCTTGGTTTCGTGATCCCTGGGTCTTTCCATAAGGCAATTACAGCATGGCAGTTCACTTCCCTTAGAGCAAGAGAGCAAGTGAGGGCCCAGGAAAATCTATCTTTTTATAACCTAATTCTGGAAGTAAGTTATCTTATACTCTGTCATTTTCTTTTTATAGAAGTTAGTTACTAGGTCCAACACACACTCAAAGGGAAGGAATTACATAGGGTGTACATAGCTGGAGGTGGGGAACTTTTGGAGTCATCTTATGGTTTATTGTGGGCTTCCCTTGTGGCTCAGCAACAATGTAAAGGCAAATCAGAAACAAGACGATAACTTAATTATTGTTTAATACAGATGCCTTGCACAATTCTTAGTACAACGTAGGTTCTTTGTAGTTTTGGTTAAATGGCAGATGCTGACCCAAATTAGTCCAATAATAAGGGAGCTGATGTATGTGGGTTTAAAATCTAGCAGAAGGAGTTTGAGCCTACAGCCATATCCTAAAAAGGAAAATTCAGATGGTAGATTTTTTTTTTTTGTATGTGGGTTTATTTGTTGTTTTTAATGCATTGCCTTTAACCTCTAGTGTGGAATTTTAATAAAATAGGTAAGAAACTGAAAGGCCCATGTTAGGAACCTGAGAGTCAAATTTTCTATTTAAGAGGGAGGGGTTTAGAGCAGGGGTCACCAACCTCTGGGTACCTCCTGTCAAATCAGTGGGAGCATTAGATTAGAAATAAAATGCACAATAACAGTAATGTGCTGGAATTATCCTGAAACTATCCCCCACACCCCTGGTCTGTGAAAAAATTGTCTTCCACCAAATCAGTCCATGGTGCCAAAAAAGGTTGGGGACTGCTGGTTTAGAGAACCTGAAAACAACAATAAATTTGATTTACTAAACACTTATCTTTCCAGCCAGCTTTTACTGTTGACCCAGAAATAGGTCTTCTTCCCCAAAGCATACTAAGGACTTTTGATTCCTTTATAGATTACATAATGTCATGTAAATTTGTTCTGTACTGCGTGTTTATTCTCTCTTATTTTTATTAAACAAATCACATATTACTATGTGCCAGGCATTGTGCCACGTGCTGAAAATATTGATATGGGAAAGATAGGGGCTGTATCTTTGTGGAGTTTGATATAGAGAATTTAAGGAAAACCAAGGTGATCTTTTTAGCATGCTTTAATGGGTAATATCTAAGATGTAGCACTAACAGCACAATACTTGCAAAAAATATAAATAGAAAACTGCAAATTGATGTTAATTATCCATGGATTTTTTCCTCTTCATTATTGCATCCCTTGCTCCTAGACTCTGTACGTTCATATGCACCAGATATTTTTTTTCCTTTTGAATTATTTTCCAGCATATTTTCTTATACATTGCCCCATTTGGCTTGTCACTAAAAAAGAAAATAATGCATGCTACATGTAGCAACCTTTTGTATATTGTTTGGATAAAAAGTTATGACTCTGCAATCAGAGATTTTGCTCAGATTTTGCTCTTAAAGGATTTTGCTTTCCTTTCTGTGGTAGACAATAAATCTCGGGGTAAGGGGCAAAACTTCTGGCTGGCAACTTGGAGTAGAGCACACTACAGGATCTCTGTGGTCCCGGAAGTGGGGGATAAGGAGGTGGGGCACTTCAGGAAGGAAGGCCTCTCCCTGAACTTAAACATGTCCAATGAGTTGGCAGAATAGTCAGAAGCCTGCTGAGGACTAAGGTTTAATAGAGTGAAGGCAGGCTAAAGGCACAGTTTGAGGATGGCGTTGGAAACTCTGGGCTGGAGGAAGCACAAGCTGGAATCAAGATTGCCGGGAGAAATATCAATAACCTCAGATATGCAGATGACACCACCCTTATGGCAGAAAGTGAAGAAGAACTAAACAACCTCTTGATGAAAGTGAAAGAGGAGAGTGAAAAAGTTGGCTTAAAGCTCAACATTCAGAAAACTAAGATCATGGCATCCGGTCCCATGACTTCATGGCAAGTCGATGGGGAAACAGTGGAAACAGTGGCTGACTTTATTTTTCTGGGCTCCAAAATCACTGCAGATGGTGATTGCAGCCATGAAATTAAAAGGAGCTTACTCCTTGGAAGGAAAGTTATGACCAACCTAGACAGCGTATTGAAAAGCAGAGACATTACTTTGTCAGCAAAGGTCCGTCTAGTCAAGGCTATGGTTTTTCCAGTGGTCATGTATGGATGTGAGTTGGACTATAAAGAAAGCTGAGCACCGAAGAATTGATGCTTTTTTTTTTTTTTTATAAATTTATTTATTTTAGTTGGGGGCTAATTACTTTACAATATTGTAATCAAAACCACAATGAGGTATCATTTCACACCAGTCAGAATGGCTGCTATCCAAAAGTCTACAAGAATTGATGCTTTTGAACTATAGTGTTGGAGAAGACTCTTGAGAGTCCCTTGGACTGCAAGGAGATCTAACCAGTCCATCCTAAAGGAGATCATTCCTGGGTGTTCATTGGAAGGACTGATGTTGAAGCTGAAACTCCAATACTTTGGCCACCTGATGCGAAGAACTGACTCATTGGGAAAGACCCTGATGCTGGGAAAAATTGAAGGCAGGAGGAGAAGGGGACGACAGAGGATGAGACGATTGGATGGCATCACCGACTCGATGGACATGGGTTTGGGTGGACTCCGGGAGTTGATGATGAACAGGAATGCCTGGCGTGCTATGGTTTATGGGGTTGCAAAGAGTCAGACACGACTGAGCGACTGAACTGAACTGAACTGAACTTGCTGTGTTTATGTTGCCTCTTAATTTTTTTCTTGGTACTGTTGTTTCATCTGCTGCTCTCTTGCTTGCCCTCAGCTAAGAATTAGTGCTCTGTGTACTTAAGCCAGATCTGACACTGGTCTAAGTGCTTGACTCAGCAGTATCTCATGTAGTACTCAGAAGAACCTTATGGGGCAGGCACTACTGTTACTTTCATTTTATTGAAGGAGAAAGAAAGTGAATACGGGTCTGATGGTTGCATATCTAGTACGTGATGTGACAGTCTGACTGTAGTGGTCTGCCTGTTGATAACTGTTTTTAAAATGAATATTTCTCCACCATTTTCCTAATTTTTTTTTTACTTTCTCTTTATTAAAATTGAGAATTAGAATTGCCCTAAATATACATACTTACCAAATCACCTGCTTATTTTGGTAACTTGATTTTTTTCTGCCTTCAAAATTAGTTGTATTTAGTTTAGAAAATACAAGAAACCAAAAGAAGGAAATAAAAATCACTCATAACCCCTCCATCCAGGAGCAAACACTGTTACCACCACTGATATCTGTCCAGCACATATGAAGGCATACAGTTGACATCCACTGGGCCTCTCTTATATGGTAGGTCTTACAATGACAGAATGTTGATAGATTCTTTCAAGTTTCAAGTCATGGATACATATTCAGGCTAATTCAATTGATGACATTTCATGAATGTGTGTAGACCACCCCTAGTGGATAGAACTCCTGCCACTTTATCTTCTGGTAGGGTAAATTTATCTTGGATTTGCTCAAATAGTCTTCATTCAAGTCTATTGATCCAGAATAATTATTAGCAGCATTCTTTCTCACTATTAGGGCTACTCTGATAATTCAGTTGGTAAAAAATCCGCCTCCAATGCAGGAGACCTGGATTCAATTGCTGGGTCGGGAAGATCTTCTGGAGAAGGGATAGGCTACCCACTCCAGCATTCTTGGGTTTCCCTTGTAGCTCAGCTGGTAAAGAATCCACCTGCATTGTGGGAGACTTGGATTCAATCCCTGGGTTTGGAGGATCCCCTGGAGAATGGAAAGGCTACCCACTCCAGTATTCTGGCCTAGAGAATTTCATGGACTGTATAGTCCATGGAATTGCAAAGAGTCAGACACAATTGAGTGACTTTCACTTTTCACTTTCACTTTCTCACAATTAAAATTCTTCCTGTTTAGATGATAAACAGTATGATTATCTTGTTCATAGGCCACTGGCAAGTTTATTTAATCATGGATCCAAAGCTAGAAAAATAAGTGAGACTGCCATAATAAGATTTTGTTAATTAGACAGATCCCTGTCATGGATCATAGCCTTGTCATGGTGAAGGGGCTTGCACAACTCAGTGAAGCTATAAGCCATGCTGTGCAGGGCAACCCAAGATGGAAGGGTCATAGTGAAGAGTTCTGACAAAATGTGGTCCACTGGAGGAGGAAATGGCAACCCAGTCCAGTATTCTTGCTTGGAAAACCCCATGAACAATATGAAAAGGCAAAAAGATATGACATCAGAACATGAACCTCCCAGGTCTGAAGGTGTTCAGTATGCTACTGGGGAGCAAGGACAATTAGTAACAGCTCCAGAAACAATGACGTGGCTGGGCCAAAGCAGAAATGGTGATCAGCTGTGGATGAGTCTGGTGCTGAAAGTAAAGTGTGATGTTGTAAAGAACACTATTGCATATGAACCTGGAATGTCAGGTTTATGAATCAGGGTAAATGGACATTGTCAAGCAGGAGATGGTAAGAGTGAATGTTGACATTTTAGGAATCAGTGAACTAAAATAGATGAGAACAGGCTAATTTAATTCAGATGAACATTATATCTACTACCATGGGCAAGAATGCCTTAGAAAAAATGGAGTAGCACTCATAGTCAACAAAAGAGTCCAAAATGCGGTACTTGGGTGCAACCTCAAACATGATAGAATGATCTTGGTTCATTTTCAAGGCAAACCATTCAGCACTGCAGTAACCATTCAACATGTCTATGCCCCAACCACTGATGCCAACAAAACTCAAGTTGACCAGTTCTTTGAAGACTTACAAGACCTTCTAGAGCTAACACCCCCCCCCCCAAAAGATGTCCTTTTCATCATATGGGGTTGGAATGCAAAAGTAGGGGGTAAAGAGGTACCTGGAGTAACAGGCAAGTTTCGACCTGGAATACAAATTGAAGCAAAGGCTAACAGAGTTTTGTCAAGAGAATGCACTGGTCATAGCAAACACACTTTAACAACAACTCAAGAGATGACTTTACATGTGACCTTCACTAGATGGTCAATACTGAAATCAGATTGATTATATTCTTTGCAGCTAAACATGGAGAAGCTCAATTCAATCAGCAAAAAGAAGACCTGAAACTGACTGTGGCTCAGATCATGGGTTCCTTATTGCAAAATTCAGACTTAAATTGAAGAAAGTAGGGAAAACCACTGGACCACTCACATATGACCTAAATCAAATCCCTTACAATTATACAGTGGAGGTGACAAGTAGATTTAAAGGATTAAATCTGGTAGGCAGAGTGCCTGAAGAACTATAGACAGAGGTTCATAAAACTGTACAGGAGGTGGTGACCAAAACCATAAAGAAAAGTAAATGCAAAAAGGCAAAATGGTTGTCTGAAGAGGTTTTACAAATATGTGAGGAAAGAAGAGAAGTGAAAGACAAAGGAGAAAGGAAAAGATATACCTATCTGAATTCAGAGTTGCAGAGAATAGCAAGGAGACAAAAGAAGGCCTTCTTAAATGAACAATGCAAAGAAATAGAACAATGCAGAAATATCATTCTGCAAACAGAATGATAAAAGCTAGAGATCTCTTCAAGAAAATTGGAGATATCAAGGGAAAATTTCCTGCAAGGATGGGCCAAAAAAAGGACTGAAAAGTTAAGGACCTAACAGGAGTAGAAATGATTATGAAGAGGTGGCATGAATCCAGAGAAGAACTATACAAAAAAGGTCTTAATGATTCGGATAACCACAATGGTGTGATCACTCACCTAGAGCCAGACATCCTGGAATGTGAAGTCAATTGGACCTTAGGAAGCATCACTATGAACAAAGCTAGTGGAGGTGATGGAATTCCAGTTGAGCTATTTCAAATCCTAAAAATGACGCTGTGAAAGTGCTGCACTCAATATGTCAGTAAATTTGGAAAACTGAGCTGTGACCACAGGACTAGAAAAGGTCAGTTTTCATTCCAATCCCAAAGAAAGGCAATGCCAAAGAATGTTCAAACTACTGTACAATTGTGCTCATTTCACAAGCTAGCAAAGTAAAACTTAAAATCCTTTAAGCTAGGCTTCAACAGTATGTGAACCAAGTTCTTGCAGATGTACAAGCTGGATGTAAAAAAGGCAGAGGAACCAGAGATCAAATTTCCAGCCTCTTTTGGATCACAGAGAAAGCAAGGGAATTCTAGAAAAACATCTACTTCTGCTTCATTGACTATGCTAATGCCTTTGACTGTGTGAATCACAACAAACTGCGGAAAATTCTGAAAGAGATGGAAGTACCAGACCATTTGAAAAACCTGTATGTGGGTCGAGAAGCAACAGGTAAAACCAGACATAGAACTACTGACTGGTTCAAAATTGGGAAAGGAATATGTCAAGGCTGTATATTATCACCTGCTTATTTAATTTTTATGCAGAGTATGTCATGCAAAATGCAAGGCTGGATGAATCACATTCTGGAATCACGATTGGTGGGAGAAATATCAACAATCTCAGATATTCAGATGATAACACTCTAATGACCAAAACCGTAGAGGAACTAAAGAGTCTCTTGTTGAGGGTGAAAGAGAATAGTGAGAAGCTGGCTTGAAACTCAACATTCAACACTAAGATCATGGCATCCAGTCCCATCACTTTTTGCCAAATAGAAGGGGAAAAAGTGGAAACAGTGGCAGATTTTATTTTCTTGGGCTCCAAAATCACTGCAGATGGTGACTGCAGCCATAAAATTAAAAGATACTTGGCCCTTGGATGGAAAGCTACAATAAACCAAGACAGCTTTTTCAAGAGACATCACTCTTGCTGACAAAGATTCGTATAGTCAAAGCTAGCATTTTCCCATTTGTTATGCACAGATGTGAGAGTGGTACCATAAAGAAGGCTGAACACTGAAGAATTGATGCTTTCAACCTGTGATACTGGAGAAGACTCTTGGGAGTTCCTTGGACAGCAAGGAGATTAAAGCAGCCAACCCTAAAGGAAATAAACCCTGACTATTCTTTGAAAGGGCTGATGCTGAAGCTGAAGCTCCAATACTTTGGCCTCCTGATGCGAAGAACTGACCCACTGGAAAAGACCCTGATTCCGGGAAAGATTAAGGGGAGGAGGAGAAGGGGACGACACAGGATAACATGGATGGATGGCATCACCTACTCAGGGCACCTGAATTTAAGCAAACCCCAGGAGATAGTGGAGGACAGAGGAGCCTGGAGTCCTTCAGTCCATGGGGTTGCAAAGAGTCAGACAAGTCTGAGAAACTAAACAACAACAATAAGTAGACTGGCAACAGGGAAAGCAAATACTTTTAAAAATTCTACCCGAATAGCATGATAAGTAGAGTAAAATTAACCACTATTTGAAAGAACATAGGATCAGGATATGAAAGTGATCTTCCTTTTCAAGTTAGGATGATCTTTTTCAAATGGATCACTTGCTGGAATAAAAAAAAAAATGTACCCAAGTGATTTTTAAAAGCTGATCTCTTTCAGATTCCATTTTAGGCTACACTACATTAAAAATAGCACCAAATAATGAGAATGGAATTAAAATGTGCCAAATGCATAAAAACTTCTTTTAAAAGTGGTTTTTGAAAGTGTCTAGGTCAGGGAAAGAATCCAGAATGTAATAACAAGAAAATGCAATGAAAATATAAATACAATATGTAAGAAAGTATGGAATGATGCCAAAAGAGCACTTAGGAGAAAATGTATCACTCAAAATACCTCTGTTTGTATGGAATAAAGGGAAAACAATGAAGTAAGTCTCTACCTAAAGTGTTTAGGAAAAGAATAAAGCAACATGCCAAAAGAAAATAAGAAAAAAGGAAATGATAAGTATTCAATAGAAATACGTGGGAAGAGTAAAAATAAAAGAATTCAATTCACAGTAAAGCAAACATTAAATAGTTAGAATAAATTCAAGAGCTGAAAAGCATGCTTATACTACCAACGTTTATTGGGAGAACACTGAAATAAAAGGCAAAGCAAATGGTATTTCTGAATATGAAGGCAATAGTATTCCAAAATGTCACTAGTTCCCAACTTCCAGTAAAGCTTTGATATAGTCTCAGTGAAAGCATCAACATGATATTCTAATAAGCTGAACAGAAATTTTTTCTAAGAATGTATCTGATAGCCTTCATGGGTCAGAATAGCAAAGATTTTTCTGAAAAAGAGAATTGAGACTTGTTAACTTCCATGTATGACAACTCAGAGTAAAATGATAAAAAGAAAAACAAGGTTAACTTTTTGTGGAAATAAAATAAAATGAATACACTTGAAATATGTTAGAAATTTAAATATAAAAATTCACATTACAGAAAATAAGAAAAAAATTGGCTACTGACTAGAAGTTTGGATTGGTCACTTTGTAAGCAGAGGTGATAGGGAGTATCAAAATGGAAAAGAGCCACAGATTTTTCTCTTCTGTACAAAGGAAAGAATGCAACTAAATTAAAAGAACAAATTAAAAGAGAGCATTTTAAATCAGTCCTATATAAATCTTCATTTAGCATTTTAGAAAATTTTCAACTACATAGCAAATAATTAAAGAATATTTAAAAATAGTTACTTAGTTTAAAATATATTTACCGAACTCCTAGGTTCTCAGTATACTTATAAAAATATTATCACTGCCCTCAAGGAGCTTGCAGCTGCTAGCCATATAAACATATGGTAAAGAAATGCAAATTAGAAGACTATTAAACCATTTTATACCTACTTAACTGGTATAATTAAAGCTAAATATAAATCCTTCATATAGATGATTTTTTTAAAACCTAATTCATTCAAATTGCAGGTATCAATTCTCAAAGTCCATGTACATTTTGTACAAAATCCATATTAACTTTTGAAATATTCAGAAATTTATATTTGTGAAAGCATCATTTATTCAGAAATATTTATAGTTGATATTTTAATGTACATTCTTCTCAACATTTTTCTATGCATCAGTTCAGTTCAGTCGCTCAGTCGTGTCCAACTCTTTGTGACCCCATGAACTGCAGCACACCAGGCTTCCCTGTCCATCACCAACTCCTGGAGTTTACCCAAACTCATGTCCATTGAGTCAGTGATGCCATCCAACCATCTCATCCTCTGCCGTCCCCTTTTCTTCCTGCCTTCAATCTTTCCCAGCATCAGGGTCTTTTCCAATGAGTCAGTTCTTTGCATCAGGTGGCCAAAGTATTGGAGTTTCAGCTTCAACATCAGTCTTTCCAATGAATATTCAGCACTGATTTCCTTTAGGATGGACTGGTTGGATCTCCTTGCAGTCCAAGACTCTCCTTGAGAGTCCAAGACTCTCAAGAGTCTTACCCAACACCACAGTTCAAAAGCATCAATTCTTCGGTGCTAAGCTTTCTTTATAGTCCAACTCTCACATCCATACATGACTACTGGAAAAACCATAGCTTTGATGAGACAACCTTTGCTGGCAAAGTAATGTCTCCACTTTTTAATATGCTGTCTAGTTTGGTCATAACTTTTCTTTTCTATGCATATTATTTTCCAAACTAAAAATCATAGAATAATATTATTTCTAGTCTCTCAGCATTTGATTATATAGTACATATACATATTTTCCATATTAATAATATCCTTTAAAATTATAACTTTCTTTTATTTCAAATTTCATTGTAAAGATATACCATAATGTATTTGATTAATCTCCTTGTTTTGGCTTTCTGATCCTAGTTTTTTTACTATTATCTAATCGATTCATTCCATAGGTGATTATTGCATTAATTGAGGTCTTCGATTCTGTGGAAAAGTTGATGAGCACAGCACACACACAGCTTTTTTCCATGGGGCTTGTATTTTTGGACTGCTGAGTTGATCATGCTTTTGTCTTTGGGCTCCAACTTGATAAGGGTTGCCAATACGAGGACCATGTCCTACTGTTGCAATATTCTACTTTCTGAAGGGGATGCTACAACCATCTCCCATAACATACTGTTAGACCTTGTTCCCTAGCTAATCCTTGCTGCACTTCTCTTCATAGTCAGAGAAAAAAAAAATCTGACCCTACATTAGAACCAACTGTCTTTTTATTCCAGCCTATAGTTGAATTCTCTAAATACACCTTGCTTCCTATCTGCAAGATACTGTCAAGACCAATTTCATCATGCTTAACTTCTTTTTATACTTGGTCATCTTCAAAATGTGAATTCTTGCAAGCATCTAACTGATTCCTACCTGTATTACTCAAATGCCTGGAAAAGCCTTTCTCTTTAACTTTCTCTCTGTCTCCTCCAAAGCTTTCTCACAGTACCCTGTGAAATTCTCCCTATATTACACACAAGTTTACCTATATCCCCAAATGTTTATCCTTTTTAAACCTTTACTTCCTCTGAGGAAATCACTACTAGCCTCTTATAGGCTGTTCATTTTTCTTCAGTACCCAACTACCTTAAGTTTGGATGAGAAATTGTTGTTTGTAGGGTCATTATCATGTATTATTTTACATTTTCTTTTATCTCTCTTCCCCCAGGCAGTTGTTCTAATTTGGTTAATTTGTATATTTGGTTTGTTAGTGTTCTTCCAAAAATATGCTTTCTGTGTGCATCAGTTTTTAATATGGGCATTCCTTGTTTTATTGTGCTTTGCAGATATAGTGTTTTTCTTTTTTCTTTTTTTATAAATTGAAGGTTTGCTGCAACCCTATATTAAGCAAGCTTATCAGCGGCATTTTTCCAACAGCATTTGCTAATTTGGGGTCTCTGTGTCACATTTTAATAATTCTCAAAATATTTAAAACTTTCGCATCATTATATTTGTCATGGGGATCTGTGATCAATGACCTTTGATGTTATTATTGTAATTATTCTGGAGCACCATGAACCATGTGTTAAGAACATGGAAAACAATAAAATATTCTGTATGTTGTGACTGTTCCATTGACCAGCCGTTCCCATCTCTCTCCCTGTCTTGGCTTCCCTGTTGGGAAGGCAGAGAAATTTTAAAATTGGGCTTCTCTATTCCCTGAGGCACAGTAATATTAAAATTAGGCCAATCAATAATCCTACAATGACCTCTAAGAGTTCAAGTAAGAGAAAGAGTTGCAATTCTCTCACTTGAAATCAAAACAGAAATGATCAAGCTTAGTGAGGAAGGCACGCTGAAAGCTGCTGCTGCTGCTGCTAAGTGGCTTCAGTCGTGTCCGACTCTGTGCGACCCCATAGATGGCAGCCCACCAGGCTCTGCCGTCCCTGGGATTCTCCAGGCAAGAATACTGGAGTGGGTTGCCATTTCCTTCTCCGGTGCATGAAAGGGAAAAGTGAAAGTGAAGTCGCTCAGTCGTGTCTGACTCTTAGCGACCCCATGGACTGTGGCCTACTAGGCTTCTCCGTCCATGGGATTTTCCAGACAAGAGTACTGGAGTGGGTTCCATTGCCTTCTCCACGCTGAAAGCTAGGATAGGCTAAAAACCAGGCCTTTTGCACCAAACAGTTGGTCAAGTTGTGAATGCAAATGAAAAGTTCTTGAAGGAAATTTAAAGTGCTATGCCTGTGGACACATGAATGATAAGAAAGCAAAGCAGCCTTGTTTCTCATTTGGAGAAAGTTTTAGTGGTTTGGATAGAATATCAAAGCAGCCACAACATTCCCTTAAGATAAAACTTAATCCAGAATAAGACCTTCACTTTCTTCAAGTCTATGTAGGCTGAGAGAGGTGAGGAAACTGCAGAAAAAGTATGAAGCTAGCAGAGGTTTGTTGATGAGCTTTAAGGAAAGATATCATCTCCATAACATCAAAGTACAGTGTGAAGCAGCGGATGATGATGTAGAAACTGCAGCAAGTTATCCAGTAGATCTAGTTAAGCTTATTATTGAAAGTGGTTATACTAAACAAAAGCTTTTCAGTGTGGATGAAACAGTCTTATATTGGAAGAATATGCCCTTGAGGATTTTCATAGCTAGAGAGGAGAAGTCAAAGCCTGGTTTCAATGGTTCAAAGGACAAGCTGACTCTTGATATATGCTATGCACCATTCTGGAAATCCTAGGGCCTTTAGGAATTATGCTAAATTAACTCTACCTATGCTTTATAAATGGAAAAGCAAAGCCTGAATGATGGCATATATGCTCACAACATCGTTTACTAAGTATTTTGAGCCCACTGATGAGAACTACTACTCAGGAAGAAAGATTCCTTTCAAAATATTGACTGCTCATTGACAATGTCAGAGAAGGCAATGGCATCCCACTCCAGTACTCTTGCCTAAAAATTCCCATGGACAGAGGAGCCTGGTGGGCTGCCGTCTATGGGGTTACACAGAGTCGGACACAACTGAAGCGACTTAGCAGCAGCACTGACAATGTGCTCAGTGACCCAAGAGCTCTGATGAAGATGTGCAAGGATATTCATGTTTTCATCCATTTTCATCCATTCTGCAGCCCATGGATCAAGGAGTCATGTCAACTTTCAAGTCATTATTTAAGAAATAAATTTTGTAAGCCTGTGGCTGCCATAGGTAGTGATTCCTCTGATTGATCTGGGCGAAGTAAATTGAATATCTTCTGAAAAGGATTCACCAATCTAGATGCCACTAAGGATATTTATGATTCATGGAAGAGGTCAAAGTGTCAACATTAACAGAAGTTTGGAAGAAGTTGATTCCTGCCCTCATGGATGACTGAGGAGTTCAGAAATTCAATAGAGAAAATAACTATAGTTATGGTGGAAATAGCAAGAGACCTAGAATTAGAAATGGAGCCTGAAGTTGTGACAGAATTGCTGCAGTCTCATGATAACCGACAGAGGACAAGATGGTTAGATGGCATCACCAACTCAATGACCATGAGTTTGAGCAAGCTCTGGGAGATGATGAAGGACAGGGAAGCCTGGCATGCTGCAGTCCATGGGATTGCAAAGAGTTGGACACAACTGAGTGACTGAACAACAACAACATGATAAAATTTAATGAATGAGTAGTTGCTGCTTGTGGATGAGATAGAAGGTGATTTCTTGAGATGGAATCTACTCCTGGTGAAGATGCTGTGGAGATTGTTGAAATGACAGTAAAGGATTTAAACAGTGGCAAGATTTGAAGGCATTGACTCCAATTTTGAAAGAAGTTCTAAAATTCTAGATGCTCTAATGTGCTGAATGTTCTCAAATGGTACAAGGCTATCAAACAGCATTTCATACCACAGGGAGATTTCTTTTTTGTGTGTGAATGGGAGTTGACTGATGCGGAGAACTTTATTTTCTTATTTTAAGAAATTAACCACAGCCACTCAGACCTTCAGCAGCCATAGCCCTGATCAGTCAGCAGCCATCAACATCAAGGCAAGACCTTCCATCAGCAAAAAACTAGGATTCACTAAAGGCTCAGATAATGCTTAGCATTTTTTAGCTATAAAGTATTTTTAAGTATGTACATTGTTTTTTAAGACATAATGCTATTGCATACTTAATAGACTACAGTATAGTACAAAAATAACTTTTATATGTACTGGGAAATCAAAGTATTCCTGTGACTCACTTTTATTGTGGTAATTGCTTTATCGTGGTGATCTGGAACCAAACCTGCAATATTGCCATGGTGTGGCTGTATATTTGAAGATATTGAACAGTGACATCAGTAAGATGGCAGAGTAAGATGTCCCAGGCATTGCTCCTCCTCATAAACACACATAAAACAATGCTGTTTAGCCCAAAATACCTTTTGGAGAACTCCAGAGACCAGTTAAAAATGTACAACATTCCAGACAGGGGAAAAAAAAAGCAATGAGAAAAACCACTTTGAAACAGGTAAGAAGAACAGTTTCACTTTACCAATGTCAGCCCCTCCCCCAAGTAGGCACAGTTTGGTGCCAAGAGAAATCCACTTGGCCCAGGACTTCTCCCTTGAGGAGAAACAGTAAGTTAGGCATGCATTTGACATCCCTGCCTTTGGGGATTATGCCCAAGAAATCTTCTGCAACCAGCAGGTAGCATGCCCTAAGGCAACTAAGAACAAAGTAAAGGGCTAGGCAGTTCCCCTTAGCCTGCAGGGCCCTGCTGAACTGACAGAAGGTCCACAATTTTGAGATTTCTCTTTCAGGAGACAAGGAGAGAAGTGGACCTGGCACCCAGGCTCCTGTCATACCAGCCTGCTCCCTTCAGTTCAGTTCAGTCACTCAGTCGTGTCTGACTCTGCGACCCCATGAACTGCAGCACACCAAGCCTCCCTGTCCATCACCAGCTCCTGGAGTTTACTCAAACTTATGTCCATTGAGTTGGTGATGCCATCCAACCATTTCATCCTCTGTCAGCCCCTTCTCCACCTTCTGCCTTCAGTCTTTCCCGGCATCAGGGTCTTTTCCAATGAATCAGTTCTTCACATCAGGTAGCCAAAGTATTGCAGTTTCAGCTTCAGCATCAGTTCTTCCAATGAATATTCAGGACTGATTTCCCTTAGGATGGACTGGTTGGATCTTCTTGCAGTCCAAGGGACTCTCAAGGGTCTTCTCCAACACCACAGTTCAAAAGCATCAATTCTTCAGCATTCAGCTTTCTTTATAGTCCAACTCTCACAATCCATACATGACTACTAGAAAAACCACAGCTTTGACTAGATGGAACTTTGTTGGCAAAGCAATGTCTCTGCTTTTTAATACGCTGTCTAGGTTGGTTATAACTTTTCTTCCAAGGAGCAAGCGTCTTTTAATTTCATGGCTGCAATCACCATCTGCAGTGATTTTGGAGCCCCCAAAATAAAGTCTTCACTGTTTCCCCATCTATTTGCCATGAGGTGACGGGACCAGATGCCATAATCTTAGTTTTATGAATGTTGAGTTTTAAGCCATCTTTTTCACTCTCCTCTTTCACATTCATCAAGAGGCTCTTTAGTTCTTTGCTTTCTTCCATAAGGGTGGTGTCATCTGCGTATCTGAGGTTTTTGATATTTCTCCCAGAAATCTTGATTCCAGCTTGTGCTTCATCCAGCCCAGCGTTTCTCATGATGTACTCTGCATATAAGTTAAATAAGCAGGGTGACAATATACAGCCTTGACGTACTCCTTTCCCAGTTTGGAGCCAGTCTCTTGTGCCCCCTTAGTGAAAAGTAATGGGTGCTCTCCGTGGCCATCAAGGTGCTGTAAGACTGAGGGAAGGTGTGAATTTCTGAGACCTCTCCACTAGGAAGGAAAGAAAGAGTGGACTTGGACTCAGCCTCCCAGCGTTCCAGTCCACTTCTCCAGAGGAAAGGAATGCGTGGACCTCAGCGGACTGCATGGCTTTGCAGGAGTTAGAATGAGTGCAGTCCTGAGACCTCACCTTTAGGAAGAAGGAAGAGAGATGGAGCTTGCACCCAGCTCCCTGGATTTCAGTGCACTCCTATAGGAAAAGAATGATTAGTGTTCAGCAAGCAGTGTGATTCTGTGGGATTAAGAGAAGAGGCTTCTTTCAGGAGGCTGGGAAACAAGGGAAGCTTGGGTGGCTGTGACCAACCAGCGCATCTGTGCAAGATAGGGAAAAGCATATATAACCCAGCATCTTCTCCTTACAAAGGAAGGGAAAGAGGTGGAACTTACACCCAATATCCTGGCATTTTAGGAATGAAAGAAAATATTTGCACATCATAAATCTCATAAAGGGATAATACCCCCCCCAAAAAAACTCATACAGCTCAATAACAGAAAGAAAAAAAAAAAGCAATTCAATTAAAAACAGGAACTTAAAAGACATTTTCCCAAAGAAGACATACAAATTGCCAACATGTATATGAAAAAGTGTTGAAATTACTAATCACCATGGAAACGCAAATCAAACCAAAGTGAGTTATTGCTTCATAACTGTTAGAATGGTTATTTTTAAGAGGTCAAGAGATGACAAATAGTGAGGATGTGGAAAAAAGAGAACCCTTGTGCACTATTGATAGGAATGTAAATTGGTACAGACATTATGGAGAACATTATGGAGTTTTCTCAAAAAATTAAAAGTGGAACTAACATATGACCCAGCACTTCTACTTTTGGATATATATCTGAAGGAAATGAAATCACTATCTCTAAAAATTACCTTACCCCAGTGTTAGTTGCAGCATTTTCGATAGTCAAGACATGGAAACATCAAAAGATAAATAAAGAAAATATGGTGTGTATGCACACACACACACACACACACACACACACACACAAGGAATATTACTCAGCCATAAAAAGAAGGACATTTTGCCATCTGTGACAACTTTGATAAACCTTGAAGGCATTCTGTGTCTGCTTCTGTGCATGTGTTCAGTCATGTCCAACTCTGCAATCCCGTGGATTGTGGCCCATCATGCTCCTCTGTTCAAGGGATTTTCCTGGTAAGAATACTGGAATGAGTTGTCATGTCCTCCTCCAGGGAATCTTCCTGACCCAGGGATTGAACTGGCATCTCTTATGTCTCCTGCATTGGGAGGCAGATTCTTTACTGCTAGTGCCACCTGGAAAGCCCTTTGAAGGCCATTATGCTAAGTAAAATAAGGCAGAAAAAGACAAATACTGTCTGATCTCACTTACATGTAAAATCTAAAAAGCTGACCAGATTAGTAGTTGCCAGAGGCAAGGGGTGGGGAGTGGGTGAAATGTGGGAAGGTTGTTCGAAAGAGACAAGCTAAGAGTTATAAAATAATAAATGCTTGGTATTGTAGCATGGTGACTAAAATTATTGATAGCAATGTTGTATTTGAAAGTTGCTAAGAGAATAAATCTTAAAAGTTCTCATTGTAAGAAAAAAGCAAAGAAAGTGGTCAGATAGCAAATTCCTTGTACATTATCTTTGAAGGAGAACTGTAGAAAACATCATCTTATTCACAACATTCTAGTATTTGTAAAAATATTTCAGCAAAATATTTGAACTACTGTCTGTGAAGAACTTCCCTGTAGCACTACTTCAGGCCAAATTCTAGTAGAACTGGCTCTCTTGCTTGTCAGAAAGCCCTTGTTTTTGGTCCGCATTGAGGCTAGAGATGGGAAGTTGGATACCACTGGCTGATTTGATTATCCTCCTGTTCAGCTTTGGCAAAATACACTTTAATAATAGGAAATACACTTTAATATAAGAAATAAAAATGAATTTCGTGTTAGCTTGAATTTGACTTCCTATTTTCTGCATAGTTACATGCAGGAATCTCAGAGGCCTGGGGTAAGAATGTACATGCTTGTGGATATTCTAATGGCAGACATTCTTTAAATGTCTGTGGATTCTGAATGTTCAAAAGGGAGTATCAACATAGTGCAAACCATATCAACTACACTTGAATGTGGTGTACTCATACTATGGAATATTATACTCCTGTTAAAACGTGAGTGAGTTAGTTCCACCTGTGTGTATATATAATGTACGCTCCATGAATAAAAAGAATTGACTATATGTAATCAACTCAGTATGTGTGAATTCTCCTGCTTGCTAAAATGTGTTTGTAACACCCAAATCGATACTTATGGCACTTTCACAGTTGTTTGTGGACACGTGCATGTGAGTAGTGGTAAAAAATTTGAATTACACATGTTACTAGCTGAGACTGAATAAAAGGATAGTTCTGCCTTCTTGTTTAAGCTCATACTGTAAATGCCAGGCTACAGACCATGGGGGCGCAAAGAGGCAGACTTAGCGACTGAACAACAACTACAGATAAACAGTGTCCTTTTTTGTAGTCTCTTTAGAGCCATGCTTTTTTTTTTTTTTGACAGCCATGTATTAGTGCTGTATGTTGGTACTGATCTTTAAATGGCCCCCAAGTGTAGAGCAGACGTGCTCTGTAGTTTTCCCAGGTGCAAGAAAGTTGACACGTGCCTTATGGAGAAAGTACCAGGGTTAACTAGGCTTCTGTCAGGTGTGAATTACTGTGCAGTTGCCTGAGCCGTATGGTGCAGTGCTCATTGTATGGTGAGTTCAGTGCTAGTGAATCACTAATATATACATATTAACCGAAAGTGTGAAAGTGTCAGTTGCTCAGTCATGTCCAACACATGGACTATAGCCCACCAGACTCTTCTATCCATAGGATTCTCCAGGCAAGAATACTGGAGTGGGTTGTCATGCCCTTCTCCAGAGGATCTTCCCAACCCAGGGGTTGAACTCAGGTCTCCTTCATTGCAGGTAAATTCTTTACCATTTGAGCCACTAGGGAAGCCCAATTAAATAAGGTGTTTTAAATAGAGACACACATGAAGCAAAATTATATATTGATTGGTTGATGAAAATTTTGAAGTTAGAAGCTTTCAGTAACCTAACCTGTATTTCACCTAGGACAAAGATTTCAGTATTGGCCAAAGCAATATTCAGGGCAACTTTATAGAAAGTAACCACCATGAATAATGAAAATCTACTGTTTTTCTGGAAGGTTAACTGAAGTGTATTTCTGAGAAAAGCAAATACAATACATTCTTTCATTTTCAGTAGAAATAATACAATTTCTGCCAATTTTGTTCATATATTTGCACATGTTTGTATAACTGTGAAGAAAAGCATGGGGAGATATGCATGAAGATATTAATATCATTTGCCTCTGAGCAGTGAGAATGGAGTAGGTGAGGAAAGATTGTTAACTTTATTTCTTTATTGATTTTTTTTTGATGTAGACGTTTTTTAACGTCTTTATTGAATTTGTTACAATATTGCTTTTGTTTTTTTTTTTTTATATTTTGGTTTTTTGTCTCCAAGGCATGTGTCATCTTAGCTCCCCATCCAGAGATTGAACCTGCACCCCCTGAACTGGAAGGCAAATTCTTAACTACTGAACTGCCAGGGAAGTCCCTGGATTGTTAACTTTAAAAATACATACTTTCTATTAAAAAAAAATACATTTGAATCGGTTCTATTGAGATGGATGAAACTGGAGCCCAAAATACAGAGTGAAGTAAGCCAGAAAGAAAAACACCAATACAGTGTACTAATGCATATATATGGAATTTGAAAGATGGTAACGATAACCCTATATGCGAGACAGAATAAGAGACACAGATGCATAGAACAGTCTTATGGACTCTGAGGGAGAAGGGGAGGGTGGGACGTTCTGAGAGAATAGCATTGAAACATGTATATTATCATATGTGAAACAGAACACCATTCCATGTTCGATGCATGAGACAAATGCTCAGGACTGGGGCAATGGGATGACCCAGAGGGATGGGATGGGGAGGGAGGTGGGAGGGGGGTCCAGGAAGGGGAACACATGTAAACCCATGGCTGATTCATGTCAATGTATGGCACAAACTACTACAATATTGTAAAGTAACTAGCCCTCAACTAAAATAAATAAATTTATTTAAAAAAATCCAAAAAAAAAAATACATACATTCTGTAAATTTTCTTATCACATATTACTTTTACTATAAAATTAAAAAATTAATTGCCCAAAATCAGAGACTTAGTGACTAAAAGTGACATGTCAATTTTCTTTTATTTATTAATTTATGATTCATAATCTAGGATTGTTTTCACCACATCATGTTGTCATTAATAGTTGGGTGGATTTTATCAATACCTGAATACAATGAACAGAAAATAATGTTGCATTTTGATGGTCTACAGATGATGTGTAGATGTGCCTATAAGGGAATTTTATGAATTTCAAGTTCAGTTATATATTCATCCATTTTTTTCCCTTTTAATGTTTAATGTAAAATAGCAGCAGTATAGTAAGGAGGGTAATGTGATTTCATTATACAGATTCCAAAAAATATTCTGTCCCTTTGTGTAATACCCTAATCAGTATAATAATTTATAATGAGTACTTCTTATTGAGTACTTGTTGAATACTTATTAAGTCAGCTACTTGACATATGTAGTTCCATAATTCTTCAGATGCTAATTTAAGGTTAATTTCTTCCTGAATTTTCTTTTGTATCTATTAAAGGAGGCAGCTTTGCTCATCCTTACTCCCTCAGAGGAGATAGGAAGAAGGGCAGGAGATGGAAATAGTTTATATATTTCTCTGATTTTTATGTTCCGTAAGTCAGAGGCTTGAGAAATATTTGGGTACTTTTCAAACTAGGCTTGGGTCATATCAAATACCATTAGGTCTCTCCAGTATCTCTTTTTCCCTTCTCCCATAGCAAGAGTTCACTTTTAGTTCTAGATACTTCTGTCTTCCAAAATAACTATTAGCTAGCCCTATTTATCTCTTTAAGAAAATTAGAGATACCAAGGGAACATTTCATTCAAAGATGGACACAATAAAGAACAAAAATGGTATGGACCTAACAGAAGCAAGAGATGTTAAGAAGAGGTGGGAAGAATACACAGAAGAACTATACAAAAAGACCTTCATGACCCAGATAATCATGATAGTAGTATCACTCACCTAGAGCCAGAAATCCTGGAGTCTAAAGTCAAGTGGGGTTTAGGAAGTATCACTACAAATGAAGATAGTGGAGGTGATGGAATTCCAGTTGAGCTATTTCAAATCCTAAAAGGTGAATCCTAAACGTGCTGCATTCAATATGCCAGCAAATTTGGAAAACTCAGCAGTGGCCACAGGACTGGAAAAGGTCAGTTTTCATTCCAATCCCAAAGAAAGGCAATGTGAAAGAATGTTCAAACTACCACAAAATTGCACTCATCTCACATGCTAGCAAAGTAATGCTCAAAATTATCCAAGCCAGGCTTCAACAGTTCATGAACTGTGAACTTCCAGATGTTCAAGCTGGATTTAGAAAAGGCAGAGGAACCAGAGATCAAATTGTCAGCATCTGTTGGATTATCCAAAAAGCAAGAGAGGTCTAGAGAAACATCTATTTCTGCTTTATTGACTCTGCCAAAGCCTTTGACTGTGTGGATCACAACAAATTGTGGAAAATTCTGAAAGGGATGGGAATACCAGAGCACCTAACCTGCCTTTTGAGAAATCTGTATGGTCAGGAAGCAACAGTTAGAACTAGACAAGGAACAATGGACTGGTTCCCAACTGGAAAAGGAGTAAGTCAAAACTGTATATTGTCACCCTACTTATTTAGCTTATATGCATAGTACATCATGCAGAATGCCCAGTTGGATGAAGCACAAGCTGGAATCAAGTTTGCTGGGAGAAATATCAATAACCTCAGATATGCAGATGACACCACCCTTATGGCAGAAAGTGAAGAAGAACTAAAGAGCCTCTTGATGAAAGTGAAAGAGAAGAGTGAAAAAGATGTCTTAAAATTCAACATTCAGAAAACTAAGATCATGGCATCTGGTCCCATCACTTCATTGCAAATAGATGGGAAACATTGGAAATAGCGACAGACTTTATTTTGGGGCTCCAAAATCACTGCAGATGGAAACTGCAGCCATGAAATTAAAAGACTCTTGCTCCTTGGAAGAAAAGCTATGACCAACCTAGACAGAATAATAAAAAGCAGAGACATTACTTTGCCAGCAAAGGTCCATCTAGTCAAAGCTATGGTTTTTCCAGAAGTCACATATGGATATGAGGGTTGGACTATAAAGAAAGCTGAGTGCTGAAGAATTGGTGTTTTTGAACTGCGGTGTTGGAGAAGACTCTTGAGAGTTCCTTGGACTGCAAGGAGATCCAACCAGTCCATCCTATGGGAAATCAGTCCTGAATATTCATTGGAAGGACTGATGGTGAGGCTGAAACTGCAATACTTCAGCTACCTGATGCGAAAAACTGACTCATTGGAAAAGACCCTGATGCTGGGAAAGATTGAAGGCACGTGGAGAAGTAGACAACAGAGGATGAGATAGTCAGATGGCATCTCTGACTCGATGGGCATGAGTTTGAGCAAGCTCAGGGAATTGGTGATGGACAGGGAAGCCTGGCATACTGCAGGCCATGGGGTTGCAGAGTTGGACATGTCTGAGCGACTGAACTGAAGTGAACTGATTTGCAAACCAGGTGTGGACATGGAAAGAAATTTTGTCCAAGGTAGAGGCTCCTACAGCGGATTTGGGCACTTCCCTTCAAATAGGTCTGTATGTTGCTGTGTTTATTTTTTCTCTTCTGTCTTCCTAACACTCAGAATATGGCCTTGATGGCTGAAGCCAACGCAGACATCTCTGACTATGGTGATGGTGATGGTGGCCTCGACTGATGGAACAACATGATAGATAGAGTTGGTGGAAGAGATATACCTTCGTTACTCCTGGACATCTTACTTCTGACTTTTGCCTGAGACAGCCTGTACTTTTATTTAACCATGGTTGATAGCTTAGATGGCAAAGAGTCTGCCTGCAATGCAGGATACTCAGGTTCGATACCTGGGTCGAGAAGATCTCCTGGAGAAGGGAATGGCTACCCACTCCAGTATTCTTGCCTGGAGAATTCCATGGACAATGGAGCCTGGTGGGCTACAGTCCGTGAGGTCGCAAAGAGTTCGGACAAGACTGAGCAACTAATACTTTCACTTTTTTCACTATCCTCAGCTTAGCTTATTCCTACTGATGCATGGATATGTGGGGGGGGGAAGGGTAATGGGAAACAAGCAGAGAGAGCAGGCATTTCTCACACAGACCTCAGGGATGTTTTCTACAACTAGGAACTCAAGGTGGGGCAGATGGGACCTGCATTCTTTCTAAGCCAGCAAAGAATGGCTTCATGCTACACCTGTGAGGGTGGATCACAGGCAACCTCACAACAGATGCTGGTCTTGACAAAGAACAGAGAAACACTATAAACACTATGCCTTATGTGTGATGTGATTCTGGGAACAGTCAAATACTTTTAAATATTCGAATCATAGTGTGTGCTTGGTAATTCTTTTCTCTTTTAGCAGTATAACATGAACCTAGTGCCAACACCTGCATAAATCATTTCATCTAATATTTATAATTCTTTTAAGATAAGGATTCATACTGGTAAAGAAAACAGAAGGTTAGGACTTCCCTGGTTGTCCAGTGGTTGGGACACCACACTTCCATTTCAAAGGGTATGGTTTGATATGTGGTTGGGGAGCTAAGATCTTGTATGCTGCATGGAGTGGCAGAAAAAAAAAATGAAAAGATTGATGAGTTTAAGTTATTTACCTAAGGTTACATAGCTATAAAAATCATAAGCAAGCTAGCTTTCAAACACAGGTCCATCTCTTTCTGAGCTTCATAGTTGAAAACATGAATGAAAACAAAGTTACTTTGAATATGTTGGAAATTATTAAAGGAAAATATTAACAAAATTCTAAATAATTGAATTCTTGATTGAAAAATGATACAGCATATTCATTAAATGTGTATAATATGTATAAATACAAGTTAATTACTTAAAGAAATCCAAAAGAAAAGAGTGTTTTCATGTTTTACATGCATTTTAGCTAGTGAAACTCTTGTTTAATAGATCTGGTAGTCTAATACCATTAGTACCAGGAAAATAACACTATCTATCTACATATGGCAACCCACTCCAGTAATCTTGCCCAGAGAATCCCAGGGACAGAGGAGCCTGGTGGGCTGCCATCTATGGGATTGTACAGAGTCGGACACAACTGAAGCGACTCAGCAGCAGCATCTATCTATCTATCTATCTTCTATGTAAAATATTGGTATTTAGACAGATAATTGGTAAGAATATGTTCTTTGACATGATAATATGTAGAGAGAATAAATGTCTTATAAGTAAAAAAATGTTAGTCGCTCAGTTGTGCCCAATCCTTTGCAACCCCATTGAATGTAACCTGCCAGGCTCCTCTGTCCACATGTTTCTTCAGGCAAGAATACTGGGAGGCTGCCTTAAGATGGCAAAGGAATAGGATGGGGAGACCACTTTCTCCCCCACAAATTCATCGAAAGAACATTTAGATGCCGAGCAAATTCCAAAAAACAACTTCTGGATGCTGGCAGAGGACATCAGGCATCCAGAAAAGCAGCCTATTGTCTTCGAAAGGAGGTAGGACAAAATATAAAAGATAAAAAGAGAGACAAAAGAGGTAGAGATGGAGATCCATCCTGGGAAGGGAGTCTTAAAAAAGAGAGAAATTTCCAAACACCAGGAAACACTCTTTCCAGCAGGTCTGTGCGGAGCCTTGGAATCCCAGAGGGCAAAATAACTGGGAGGAAAAATAAATAAATAATTAAAACCCACAGATTACGTACCTAATAGCAACTCCCAGGGAAGCAGCAGCCCAGACGTGCACATCCCCCACTAGCAAGCAGGGACTGGATAGGGAGGCGCGGGCTGCATTGCTTTGGGTAAGGACTGGGCCTGAATGCCCCGAGGGCAATCTGAGGGAACTAGATTGAGATAGCAACCCAGACTGTGGGATAGCTATCCCCACAAAAAGCCTTAACCTAAGACACCGCTAGGCCTGCTCACAGAACAAAGGACTGAGCAGAGCTAGCCAGCTGCAGACTGGCCCATCCCCCACCAGAGACAGGCAGGTGATGGCAGCCAGAGCCGAAAGGGTACAATCGCAGCCCCAGAGAGGCATCCTATACCAAACTGCAAGCAGACCTCGTTGCTAACCAAGACTTCTTGGGATTCTGGAAGGTCGACACCAGCTGGGAGGGTCACAGCCAGAGATCAGCTCCCCAGAAGAGACACATGGCACACCTGAGAAGGCACGCCCATTTTACAGCCAGAAAACCGAGCGACTGGAATGGGGGAGGGGAAAAGTCGCAGCCCCTGACTGCACTAGCCAAACACCTGGTCACTTGAGCTTCTAGGACCTGGGAAGGGCACAAAACTCAGGCTCAACCAAGTCTGAGCCTTTGTGGCATACCTGAGAACCTGAACCTGAGCAGCTTAGACCTGAGAAGTACAGGCAAACCCAGGGGCCCACCTCAGACAGTTCCCAGCAGAGCAACCTAGAGCCTGAGCAGTGTAGACTGGGAAAGCCACACACCATGAGCGGGGGCAAACCCAGTGAGGCTGAATAACTGTGAGCACACGCCAGTGATATTTGTTTGCAGTGTTCCTCCCTCCCCACAGCACGACTGAACAAGTGAGACTGAAAAAAGTGACCACCACCGCCCTCCTTGTGTCAGGGCAGAAATTAGACACTGAAGAGACCAGCAAACAGAAGAAGCTAAAATAAACAGAGGGAACCACTTTGGAAGTGACAGGTGCAATAGATTAAAACCGTGTAGTTAGCACTGACTACATAGGAAGGGGCCTATAGACCTTGAGAAGTACAAGCTGGACCAAGGAACTATCTGAAAATGAACTGACCCCACACTGTCCACAACAGCTCCAGAGAAAGTCCTAGATATATTTTTACTATTCATTTTTTTAAATTTTTAAAACTTTTAAATTATTTTTTATTTTATTTTTAAGTCCCCTATTACTCCTTCAATTTTCATTTTTATAATCTACTATTACCTTGCAAAAAAAAAAAGACCCTATTTTTAAAGCAAACTTCATAAATATTTTATAATTTTTGTGGCTTTTTTTTTTCTTTTCTTTCTTTCTTTTTTTTAATATTGTATTTTTGAGAATCTAACCTCTACCCTAGATTTTAAATCTTTGCTTTTTGGTATTTGTTATCAACTTTGTATCTTTAAGAACCCAATCTTCAGTACCCATTTTTACTTGGGAGCAAGATCACTGGCTTGATTGTTCTCTCCCCCTTTTGACTCTCCTTTTTCTCCACCAGGTCACCTCTATCTTCCCCCTCCCCCTTTTCTTCTCGACCCAACTCTGTGAATCTCTTTGTGTGTTCCCGCCTGTGGAGAACACAGGGAACTGATTACTGGCTGGGTCTGTCTCTCCCCTTTTGATTCGCCCTTTTCTCCTCCTGGCCACCTCTGTCTCCTTCCTCCCTCTTCTCTTCTCTGTGTAACTCCGTGAACATCTCTAAGGGATCCAGACTGTGGCGAGTACATAGGGAAGTGATTACCGGCTAGCTTGCTCTCTCCCCTTTTGATTCCCCTCTTCTTCTCCTCCTAGTCACCTCCAACTCCCTCCTCCCTCTTCTCTTCTCCATGTGACTCTGTGTACCTCTCCTGGTGTCCCTCACTGTGGAGAAACTTTTCATCATTAACCTAGATGTTTTATCATTGGCGCTGTATAGATGGAGAGGTCTTGAGGCTACTGTAAGAATAAGACTGAAAACCAGAGGCAGGAGGCTTAAGTCCAAATCCTGAGAACACCAGAGAACTCTTGAATCCAGGAAGCATTAATTGATAGGAGCTCATCAAAAGCCTCCATACCTACACTGAAACCAAGCACCACCCAAGGGCCAACAAGTTCCAGAGTAAGATATACCACAAATTCTCCAACAACACAGGAACATAGCCCTGAGCTTCAATATACAGGCTGCCCAAAGTCACACCAAACCCACTGACATCTCAAAACTCATTACTGGACACTTCACTGCACTCCAGAGAGAAGAAATCAAGCTCCGCCCACCAGAACACCGACACAAGCTTCCTCAACCAGGAAACCTTGACAAGCCACCCATCTAACCCCACCCACAGGGAGCAACCTCCACAATAAAGAGAAACCACAAACTGCCAGAATACAGAAAGGCCACCAAAACACAGCAATATAAACAAGATGAAAAGGCAAAGAAATACCCAGCAGATAAAGGAACAAGATAAATGCCCTCCAAACCAAACAAAAGAGGAAGAGATAGGGAATCTACGTGATAAAGAATTCCGAATAATGATAGTGAAAATGATCCAAAAATTTGAAAACAAATTGGAGTTACAGATAAAAGTAGCTGATCAAGTATACAGCAGGAAGCTCTGTGCCTTGGTTTGTCTTTCAGGATTACTCCTTACTGGGGCTGCAGTTCAGTAGCCGTCATAGTTCATCTTGGACTTGTATGTCAGACAGTCTCAGTCCATGAACCAAGCTTGTGTTTTTTCTTCCTCTGATAGGTGATCATAGGAACTCTTTATGAAGCCATAGGTGTGAGCTAAGAAAGAGACATAGAGGGAAAAATAGTAGGTGGCATGGAGATCTGGACCACTTATTTGTGTAACTCACTCAAGTTCTTTAGACTTCAGTGCAGTCCTAGATGTACTGTTTATGTTTTAGGATATATTTCTTTTTGGCTCATGCCAATTTATGACTTTGTACAACTGGGAGCACTCAGTTATCATGGACTGAAGTGTAAGATTCATCAACCAACAGCGTGCTCATTCTGACTTCCTAGTCAGAAATTGGAAAGCAATCACAATACAGGCTTGGGTCAGAACTCCTTTTATCACATAACCCTATATATCATTTACCCTAATAGGTGGGTTATGATCTTTGAATATTCAGCAATCTTCCATAGGATAGTTGGTATTCTTTATCCGGTTGTGTTTACTGATAAAAAGAAGGAAGAGCCTTTGGGGAAGGGCTGGGGACTGCACTGACTTGTCCTCATCTGGTCTCCTTTATGATTACAGGATGGCTGCTGTGTTTCTAGGCCTTAGATACAAATATTACAATATCACCATATATGTCCTCATTTATATCAGTAAAGAAACTTTCCTCAGAAGTCCTCAGCAGACTTTCCTTCATTTTTATTGGCCAGAATTGTGTTAAATGCCCTTGCTAAAACCAGCTATTGAAAGGGGAATGGAGGTTTCATGACTGGCTTAGTTCAATCAAGACTTATTCCTGAAGTTGGAAACAGGGCCAGTTTCACCAGAATTTAAAAGATGAAAAAAAAAATTGTTAACACATCTAATTTTACTCAAGTTTTCTCAGATATTATCCTTAAAACAGTCACCAATTTTCTATCAATTAACACGTAGCACACATGACCTAGGATAGAAACCACAAGAATTTTTACCCTCTTGGCACCAATATATGTTAGAATACAGAATAATGAATATTTCTGTGAAAAGAAAGAAAAAAACAAGCCTGATCACTGTTTAATGCTTGTTAATATGTAAACAAAATGATATAATTCAAAATGATATAATCATCTACATGTCTGATGGAAGTTTTATTGTAGTAAGCTTTTTTTTAATGCTGTTCCCAACAAGTGAACCAATCTAGTTAAGAAAGTTAATTTATCTGAGTGGATCTGTTAGCATCATTTGACAGCAAAACAACAACAAAGAGTGATTGTAAATAACTCAGAAGATATTTTTAATACCCTCTCCACATGCACACAGCACACATTCTATTGCAGGAAAGAAAATTTTCGGTATGATACTTAGAGACCTGACCTGAATGTGAGTTATCTTCACATGGGCTTAGAAAGTTTGATCCCTGGGTTGGGAAGATCTCCCAGAGAAGGGAACAGCTACCCATTCCAGTATTCTGGCCTAGAGAATTCCATACAGTGGACTATTCCATATGTGGACTATACAGTCCATGGGGTTGCAAAGAGTTGGACATGACTGAGCAAATTTCACTTTTCTAGAAGATAAATTAGGTGGACATCCTTAGGCTCAGCATCCTTACTACTGACTGGGTGCCTGTAGAGCTATTAGACATCCTGAAGACTGAGTTACTTTCAGCCTCCTTAAAGTGGAAGTACTCTGGTATTGTTATTATAGTATTATTTAGCTTAAACCAGGTGCTAAGTGCATGAATTTGTCAGACAAAGACTACCACTGGAGATTAAGGAATATTATCTTTTGAAATACTATGTTCTGCTTTTGTGAATAGCACAGTTTCAAGACTGGCTCTTTGTAAACATTTTCTAAAGACATAAAGCGTTTGTGACTTCAAATTGCACCCATTTTGAAAAACCTGAAAGCTGTTTCAGAAAGGAAATGCCAAATTTATTGCAAGTCAGTACAAAAGGAAACACTTGTCTGTTGAATATGTTTCACAGAACTGAATAGTTAGTTGTCTTTTCAGGTATAAAATAATAGCCTGATGTTTTTGTACATTGTATTTTGATGGCTGGTTATCTATTGAGCCAATAGAAAATCAAATATGGCTTTGTGAAACTGTAAGGTTTTCCAACATTATTCTACTGGGTGACTGAAAACAAACAAACAAGTGAACAAATAAACACACAAATGAAGTTTTACAATGAAGTGATTTGAGAATTGCTGACTGTAGTTAGCTATTTTCCTTCTTGCAATATTTAAAAGAACAACCTATGAGTCCATGGTTTTATCGATTTTATTGGCATTATACAAAGTGATATATTATTATTAGGCAAACATAATTGTTACATATATCCCAGGTAGGGCAAGATTTGTTTTTTCTCTTATAGAATACATATCTTAAGAAAAAAAAAAAAACAGTCAACAATTCAATGTATAGGTCCCAAAGTATCTACATTACTGCAGGCTACATCAGTAAAATAGAATCATTCTAGGTTTGTGCCCTGAGTCTTTATTGAGATTATTGTTTGTAAATTGATTGTTGATTGCTATAGTGAAAGTGGAATGGGTGTTCAAGATTTATTTGACTTGATTTTCTCCATGAACTGTGGAAAATATGGCCTCCGTGGCTTGAGAGGAAGGATACATGTCTCTGACTCTATATTGTAATATCTTTTCTATGGCAATCTTGACAGATCAAGGAGGTTTAAATGGATTCATTTTCAGGGTTAGCATCCGACCAAGTTTCTGTAAACACCAAATTTTCTCCCATGAGAAGGGAAATAAAGATGGTGAGAAGAGGATTATAAGCAAATTAGTTCCCTTAAAAAATGGAATCACCATTCCTCTGATTCGGGGTAGGCCATCTCAATACCAACTGGTGCCTGTTGCCATGAGTCTTCTGAGAGAGAAGAATAGCAGAATTTAGTATGTGGTTACCTTATGCATCATTACTGTGGTATATCAGAATTAAAATCAACGTGTGATGGAGGGTCTCAATGAAGTTAACCCACAAGACAAGAAGATGAAGTCATAAAGGACCAAAAGATTAATTAAGGGAAACCTGGCCTTTTTCTCAGTCTCTGGTACTTTCCCTGGTCTCCCACCTTTGCTCTCCCCTACTCCCACTCTACACCCTGCTGAGGTAAAGTCATCCATCATTTCTTGCATGTCTGCTTCCCAAGTCTGGTCATAGGTGAACAAGATACCTTCTTTTTTGTGAACAGCAGCACTATTAGTCTAGAGAGCAGATGGGCAGCTCAGTTTGAACAAAATGTCAAGCTAACCATGGAACTTGACCCCATCCCTCTGAGAATGACTAGTGTTAGACACAGCTGCTAGATTTATTCACTTGAAGTTAAACTAGGCTCTCTTCTGGATCTCACTCTTTGCAGACAAATTTAAAGTGAAGAAAGACAACAATAGAAAAGCTACTTTGACTTAAAATCTAATTGGCATGAAGCTCTAAATTGATTTGCTATCTGCTTTACAGCTGCCTATGAATACCTTCCTGGCAAAGTTTTTATATTTTAAACTCTGTTCAGAAAACTATCATTTTTCACCCACTAATTAACCCTCCTGTCCAAGTTCTATATTTGAGCCAACTACACTATTATCCTCCCCATTTCCTAAGTGAACTATTTGATGTTATTCCTTCTTTCACTCTTTACATGCATATTTTCCAAAGCCTGGACAGTCATCCTTTACAAGAACTTTTAGATTTATGCTTTCCTCTCCAATTTCACTGTTAGCACTGAGATGTAGGCTCCTAACTCACAATACCAAACTCTCCTACCTGGTGTTCATCTCTAGTCCCTTTTTGTTGTATCACATTTGCTCATAGAATAGGCACATCTATTATAATATTTGATGATGTTAAAAGTTTGGGCAACAAGAGATATTTTGTGGGTTTTATTATCTGGTTTTATGAGAGATTATATAGTGACAGGGAGCAAGTCAGGTAACCCTATGTGCCCCAATTTTTTATCTGTTACTTGAGGTTAATGATCTATATTGTTGTTGTTCAGTCGATAAGTCCTGTCTGACATTTTGCGACCCCATGGACTACAGCATGCCAGGCCTCTCTCTCCTTCACTATCTCTTGGAGTTTGTTCAAATTCATGTCCATGGAGTTGGTGATGCAGCCTAACCATCTCATCTAATATGATCTATCTTAGAGAGTTTCTGTAAGGATTTTAAGAAAACTTCTTTAACATATTTCTCACATGAGAAGAGCTACATGTGTTTGTTGTTTTTGTTGTATGCTTTTTATAAAAAATTCCACTCTTATACAGACTGATTAAAAGTCTAGTAGTTTTCTGCCAACTCTTGGATACAGTTTTTAATCTGGTTGTATAGACTACTATTTTGTCTTTCCTTGCCTAAGTATTGTTAATCTTTCTCCTCAGCTCCAGTTAAACACTCAGCTGCAGTCTCTGCTCTTCCCTAGAAACTCAAGACTCAAGCCCAACCTTGTGAGTGTTATCACTTATTTAGAAATTCATCTCCCTTCTTTTATAACTGGGCTTTGTCTCAACTATTTCACAGAATATTCTTGGAAGAATCCACCCACAGTGGTCTATATTGTTCCGCAACTTAAAAAATTAAACACAACTTGTGCTCTAATTCCTTCTGGTTATTTAGAGATTTGTGATAACACTGCTCTCTAGTTTTTGCATTTATACAGGTCTTCTCAAATAGGTTATAAGTTCTCTGAGGGTATGAACCATGCCTTCTGCCTTCTTCTATATCTACAGTGCCAGGAATAATAAAGCACACAGTAAGTGACTAATAAGCACTTGTCAAATTTAGTTGACAATTTGGAAGTTTTCTATCGAGATTACCTTGTATACACATTCTTGGAAAAAGTCCAGAGAGAGAGAAAATAAAACTTTTTGATTTAACTTTTATAGTTTAAAATAGCTAATTAAAAAGAAAATTCCATACTTAAGAAACTGGCAAACTAGGGAAAATGTGTTTGTCAAGAAAAGAAAAAATTTTTTTATCCTTGTGAAAGGGCCATTTTCCTTTCTCCCCCACTTGCTTGACCCTCTCTTTTCTCCCCAGTTCCTTCATTTAACCAAACTCTGCAGTGGGGTTCCTTCCCATCTTCCAAGCTCATGCCTGCCATTCTCCCTTTTCTTACAACCAAGCTACATTGCCCGCTTTCTATTCCTTAAACACACAGCATTCTTTCCAAAGACTTTAGGACTTCTGCATTTGTAGTTCTGTTGGCCTAGAATGCTCTTCCTCTGACTCTTCTATCTACTTCTTCCCTACATTCTTCTAGCAAAACTCAAGGGTACCTTTTCAGGAATCACCTCCATGACTACCACGTTCAAGAGAAGGTGTTATTCTTTTCCCATCATCCTCTGTCTTATGACCCTGTTTATTTCCTCCACAGCCCTGACCACAGCTTGGGCTCATCATGTCTACTTTCTCCTTGTTGCTGTCTTCTTTTGCTGGTGTGTACGCCCCACAGCGGCTGGGACCTTAGTCTCCATGTTTATTATAATATTTCTTGTAATTTATAATAGCACCTGATATACAGTGGGCACTCACATGATAACTGAATGAACAATGAACTTACAATAATAAGTTTAAGCTGCAAAAATACATATATTATCTATTGAGGTATACAATAAATATTCTTAAAAGGGCTCTAGTGAGGCATGGGGATACAAAACACTGACTGCTTACATATTTGCCTACAGAGAGAAAAGGGGTCTGGAGTGAAGCTAGCCTCATGTAATAAAACAATTACTTTGATTAAGCAAGGTTTCATTTCTCCCCAACTGTGAAAGGACTAATGGATCTTGGGTATATGTGTTTTTCTCCCATGCGTTTCCTGTCTATTGTGTAACAGATGAAATGAAGAGAATTATTTTAATAGCTGCTAATGTTTTCAAGCAAAAGTAAAACATGTCTTGCCCTTAGAGCTTGCCAGGGTTTCTGACTAACTCTGCCAGTTAGTGTAGAGAGGAAATAAAATTTACCTCTGCAATTTTTGCAGGCTCTCATAGATGTGGAAACAAAACAATGTCTTAGCTTACAGTGTAAGAATTTACGGCATGACATTTAATGTAGAAATTATGTACTCTAACTAATCTAGGGAGGCTTATATACTTCCTTTTTTGCCCTCCTAACTATCCATGTTTATGTCCTGCTGTCAGCTCTCCATTTCTCCCAATATACAGTTCTCAATCGTCAATAAAAGTCTGATGTTTATTCTTTTCTCCAAGTCCTGGCTGACATTACTTCCCTGGCCTACATTCACCAACTTTATTTCAAGGTCCAGTCCAAGTCCTCTATCTTCTCTGAATTGTTCTCTTCTAATCTTATATTTTGTATTTTTTTGCTTGTGCCCTAAATCATTTGATGTTAAGGTTTCTCACTTAAAAAAAGAAAGTCTTTATGTATTCCTCCTCTATTAAGGATTTGAAGATTCTCTAGGGAAGAAATTATTCCATATATATCCTTTTCAACCCCTGTAACTCCTAGCACTGCCTACATTCATCATATGTTTAGTTCAGTTCAGTTCAGTCGCTCAGTCATGTCTAATTCTTTGCGATGCCATGAACCGCAGCACTCCAGGCCTCCCTGTCAATCACTAACTCCTGGAGTCCACCCAAACCAATGTCCATTGAGTCAGTGATGCCATCCAACCATCTCATCCTCTGTCGTCCCCTTCTCCTCCTGCCCTCAGTCTTTCCCAGCATCAGAGTCTTTTCCAATGAGTCCACTCTTTGCATCAGGTGGCCAAAGTATTGGAGTTTCAGCTTCAGCATCAGTCCTATCAATGAATATTCAGGACTGATTTCCTTTAGAATGGACTGGTTGGATCTCTTTGCAGTCCAAGGTACTCTCAAGAGTCTTCTCCAACACCACAGTTCAAAAGCATCAATTCTGCAGCACTCAGCTTTCTTTATTATCAAACTCTCACATCCATACATGACCACTGGAAAAACCATAGCCTTGACTAGATGGACCTTTGTTGACAAAGTAACATCTATGCTTTTCAATATGCTGTCTAGGTTGTTCATAACTTTCCTTCCAAGAAGCGAGTGTCTTTTAATTTCACAGATGCAGTGATTTTGGAGCCTAGAAAAATAAAGTCAGCCACTATTTTCACTGTTTCCCCATCTACTTGCCATGAAGTGATGGGACCGGATGCCATGATCTTTGTTTTCTGAATGCTGAGCTTTAAGCCAACATTTTCATTCTCCTCTTTCACTTTCATCAAGAGGCTCTTTAGTTCTTCTTCACTTTCTGCCATAAGGGTGGTGTCATCTGCTTATCTGAGGTTATTGATATTTCTCCCAGCAACCTTGATTTCAGCTTGTGCTTCCTCCAGCCTAGCATTTCTCATGATGTACTCTGCATATAAGTTAAATAAGTAGGGTGACAATATACAGCCTTGACGTATTCCTTTTCCTATTTGGAACCAGTCTATTGTTCCATGTCCAGTTCTAACTGTTGCTTCCTGACCTGCATACAGGTTTCTCAAGAGGTAAGTCAGGTGGTCTGGTAATCCCATCTCTTTCAGAATGTTCCACAGTTTATTGTGATCCACACAGTCAAAGGCTTTGGCAGAATCAATAAAGCAGAAATAGATGTTTTTCTGGAACTCTCTTGCTTTTTCGATGATCTATCGGATGTTGGCAATTTGATCTCTGGTTCCTCTGCCTTTTCTAAAACCAGCTTGAACATCTGGAAGTTCACGGTTCACGTATTGCTGAAGCCTGGTTTGAAGAATTTTGAGCATTATGTTACTAGCGTGTGAGATGAGTGCAATTGTGCGGTAGTTTGAGCATTCTTTGGCATTGCCTTCTTTGAGGTTGGAATGAAAACTGTCCTTTTCCAGTCCTGTGGCCACTGCTGAGTTTTCCATATTTGCTGACATATTGAGTGCAGCACTTTCACAACATCATGTTTTAGGATTTGAAATAGCTCAACTGGAATTCCATCGTCTCCACTAGCTTTGTTCTTAGCGATGCTTCCTAAGGCCCACTTGACTTCACATTCCAGAATGTCTGGCTCTAGGTGAGTGATCACACCATCATGATTATCTGGGTCGGTTGGTGCTCATGAAATATATGCCGAATTGTATTGGCTTGTAAGAGACCATGGAGACGATGGAAAATAGAGGTCCACATTGTATAGTTGAGCTCAGTTAGGCCTGTTTTTCTAATCTTCTTGCCCACTAAATATTTGCAGAGAGTTTCAATGAAGCTATAAAACTAACTTTTTCTTCTTCTTATAAAATCAAAGTGTCAATAAGAATGACCAGGGGCCTCCCTGGTGGTTCAGTAGTAAAGAATATGCCTGCCAATGCATGAGACACAGATTTGATCTATGATCTGTGAAGTTCCCACATGCTGTAGAGCAGCTAAGTCTGTGTAACATAAATATTGAGCCGGCGCTCCAGAGCCTGGGAGCCACAACTGCTGAGGCCCACGTGCCCTAGAGCCCATGCTCAACAACAAGAGAAACCACCACAATGTGAAGCCTCTGCTCTGCAAGTAGAGAGTAGCACACGCTTGCTGCAACTAGAGAAAAGTAGCCAAAAATAAATTAAAAAAAACAATGACCAAAGGACAACAGTCTGTAATAGAAGAAGGGAAAATTTTAGCTATTAGATCAGTGAGATTATTCTTATTAATTTGAATCTCTAATTGTATTATAATTTGCTTTCTGTAGAGAAATACATACACAGTTTAGTAGACCCAGAAGTAGCTAAAGAGAGATTTATTTCACAGTAGCTCATATTAAAGAAATGTGGTCATATGGATTAAAGCAAAGACTGTACGATGTCTGTTTTAGTTATTATATATGTTCAAAAGACCCACACTCCTATGTTTCTCTCTGCTCCTATTCTGGATTCTCTCTACCCCTATTCAAAGAAAAAACCCTGTGTTTATCCAGAGAATGAATTACTCAACTACTGGTTCCTTTCAGCTCTCCTGTATAGGAAAGTATAGTCTCTGGTCAGATGAGCATTCTAAATTTTGATGATGAGAATTCTACTTTTCCTTCCTTTCTCTTGGTAAATAAGAAGGTTCAGACTGCCATAGGATTCTTCCTGAGCTTAGGTGTTATGACATAATATTTTTATTTCTCCACTTCTCATATACCCAAGTCAGTATTTCTGGTGAGTTTTTTAAACATAGTTTTAATTTCACTATTTCTCTAATTTTAAATTTCACAAAACGTTTTGCAAAGTAGGTGGAGCAAACCGTATTTTTTGAAGATCCTGACTTACCATTACAAGCAAATACCCTATCCTAAATAAAAGTACAATGGAAGGTTCTTTTTTTTTTTTCAAACTGACAGACTTTCTCTATGGCAAAAGGAGAAGGGGGTGGCAGAGTATGAGATGGTTAGATAGCAATACTGAGTCAATGGTCATGGATTTGAGCAAACTCCAGGAGATAGTGAAAATGGAAGAGCCTGGTGTGCTATACCATGAGGTTGCAAAGAGTCAGACAATTTAGTGTGTCTGAAAACAACACTTCTCCCAACTTGCTTGCTCTAGACTGCAGTAAATGATGCTGTCCCCTGAAAATATGTTGTCACACAGGACTCTCGTACTTACTCTGGCCTTCAGAAGGAGAGGTAGGGAGTAACCTCTATTTCTGTGTAACACCATGAAAACAAACTTCATCAAGTTAGCAATTCCAGCTGATGGGGAACAATGAAAATATTAATGCAGTGTCAATAAGGGAGATATATTTTTCTTTCAGCGATGAGATATTATTTATGAACTGTCAGAATCCAAAGACACAACTGGGCAGGAGAGCAGGATACCTACTTTAGTTCTCTTGACATGCAACTTTGAAGAAGGGGGCTCAGAGAAGAGAAGACAGGGGAAGACTGGTGAAATCCTCTCTATTTATAAGTATTTATAACCCGCATTCTGCAGTATTGAATTAATCCAAGAGAAACATAAACTTCACCTCTGGGAACAGAAACATTATAATATCTTCATCTAACATTATATTTGTACCATTCAGAATTTCTTTTGCCTGATCCAAACCAGCCAAATATGGACGAATCTATTTCAGAAGAAGAAATATCATATTGTCTCTTTAGAGATGGAAAAAACCTATATTGGAATAAGCATTATAATAAGTGTTATTATGCTGATATAGCAGTAATTTATATACTATAATGGAATACAATGATTTCAGGCCAGTAAATTTTTTTGATAACCCAAATTATTCTTATTTATTTCAGTTTTACATTTTAATCATTTGGGGTGGAAGTTATTCTAAAGTGTATTATATAATGATTTGCTTCTCTAAACAGAGTGTAATGATTTTATTAATGATCAAGAATCATCTGAATGAAGAATAATTATTAATTGGCGCTATAGCATAGAAATATTATTTACAGTGTGAAGTGAACAGAACCTTCTCAGTGGCTCAGTAATAGAGTACAGTGAGAAACTCGCTATTCTCATGGCATGAAGAGAGAGAATACCAGTCCATAAGGAAGAAGTTGAAAGGTTAAATGATTAAAGTCTGGAGTTAATATTGAGGTACAAACAACTTATAGAAATACTGGCCTCATGACACCAAAACTCAATATTACTTCATTGATTCAAAGGTAGATTGAGGTATCTTGAGGTAGCTTATTCTCACACTTCCCCTTAAAATGAAAGTGAATGATTTGAAATGGGCATAACTGCTACACAAACCACATTACCCTCCCCCGACCCCCACAAAGAAAAAAGATGGCTCTAGTGTTTTTATTGTTTTCTACTTTGATTATGTCTAAATGTATCTTTCAGTGAAAATATTCTACCCTTCTTAGAGTTGTAGTTATTTTTCAGTTATTCTTGAAAGGTCCCTGTATTGCTTATGAGGATCATTAAATTATTTTGGTTAAATGTTAGTTGTGGGAATACTCTCTATTGTTATTAGCTCCAGTGTAGTTTGGGTGATAAACAGACAGTTTCATATCGGGTCATAAACAAATGTGTCCTTTGAAGGAAAGGACATGGCTTGGCTGGACTAATTCCCCTTCTCCCAGTAGAACTGAAAAATTTTAATAGTGGTATACACTAATGAAACTTGTTATGATGCTTTCCAAAGAGATTTGCTGCAGAATCCAAGCTATTTCTAATTTTCATTTTTCAGAAAGCTTTTCTGACCCAGTGTATTTACCCAGTGGTTAATAACATAGCATTCAGATCTCACATGCTCTTTCACTAAAGGGAGAACTTTGTATCTTTTCCAGACTGTAGTCCTCTTTCCTGCTTTATATCTCTGATCTGATTAACAATGTTAAGACATTTCAGGAGAGCAAAACTGCTCTTTCTTTGTACTTAATGGCAGATAATCTTAGGGAAACAAACAAGTAACAATTTGATCAGAGACAACTATAATCCCTCAAATAACAGCTCCTAGCTCTTTATCACACTCCAACTTGGTTTTTGCTAAATAGCTGGAATCTGTGCATTTCTTTCTAAAAAAGGCTTACCTTTCTAATGCATGGAAAAGTGGCCTTGTGGAGGAATGTTCTGTAGCACTAACTAGTAATAGCTTTTTCTCTGAACTCCAAGCCCTCTCAACTGAGAGACAGATAAAACCCTATCATCTACTTCATTTTCTCTAATTCTTTTTTCCCCTTGTCTCTAGGAAAAAAAAAGAAAATAGTTGGCAGCACATTAAGGACACAAAACAGAGAAAAATGTAGGTTCCTGAAATGTTTAAGGGAGATGAAAATCATCTACGTTTGGGAACTGCCTCATGGAATTTAGCTGGTGGATTAGTTATCCAAATTACCTCTTGCTTTTATCGCACAGACAATATACAGCTGAATTGTTAAATGATGTGCACTTTTTTTTTTTCCCTGAGAACAGGATTGGGTACTTAATCAGGTCAATAATTATTCACACATTAGCACAGTCTTCTTCTTAAAGTGTAATGGTGACTCATTGGGTATATAGTCATTATTACTGATTAGCAGGAAATTATTTTTGCGCATCAGTGGTTCATGTGAAAACAGCTAAATTTATTATGCTGAGTTATTTAACAGTTGGACCATGTGAAAATTCTGGTGTTACTATTGTGATTAAGTCTTAATGCATATACCAGGAGATAACTTTGAAAAAGACCATGCTGCATTTACTGTTAAAGTTGAATTTTGCTACTAACAGACCCAAATTTCTGAAGTTTGGTACTAAACTTGGACATCCATAATGCACTTCCACAATAAAATTTCTTTATAGGTAAATTTATTTGAGAAAGAAATAGGGAGAAAGAAGGTAAATAATATAAAAAAAAAGAAGACGAAATATGAATATAGAGAATAAGTATAAAAAAGAGAGAAGTGAATAAGGAAGAGGAAAGAATGAGAGAGATACAATTTCACTTGGTTTGAATTGTTAATTGGATATTTGATGAAATATATGAAATTCTACTTGGTTTGTGCAATTGATTTTTAATATTATAAGTGAAGGACAAATCCTACATTTCATTTCAATTATTTTACATAGAAAATATTCCAAGAATATTATAAATGTATTCCAAGAATATGCTGTAAATATAACAGCATATATTACTAAAAGGTAAGGATCCCCTTTTAAACATACCTACAGTATTATCTTAAAAATGCATTAGAAATAACGCATTAATATTATCTGATAACATGTCCATGTTCAAATTTTCTTAGTTATATAATAGTTTATTTACAATGAGTTTGTTTACATCAGCATTCAAATAAAGTCAAAACATTGTATTCACAAGAGTTGGACATGACTTAGTGACTAAATAACAACAAAGCTGAAAATGCTAGATTCTCATTTTCTCTTGATACCCTTTCACCCAGAATGCAGATGTGTGAGCTAGGATGTCTCAGTCAAATGTGTCCACGGCCAACTTTAACTTGGCTCAGGATGGATAAAGGAAGGGGCAGGGAGTGCTCTTCTCCATTGGTTTCAGAAATAACACTGTAAGAAACAGTTCTTTTTATAGGTAGGGGTAACTCAAGGGCCCCAGTCAATTCTTGAAAGGAACTCTAGTAGTTAACTGCCCTCTCCAATTCCCATTCTCACTGCTTCTTTCAAGCTGCTACAGAAATTTGACGATCTGGAATCCTGCTGGAAACTCTAGATCTGTAATCATGTGATACACCCAAACCATTGGTTTTTTCTTACCTCACTTCCTACTAAGTGGCTGGAGCCATATGTATCTAGGTTGTGATCTCCCAAGTGTCCAATGATCCCCAGTGATTTTGTGTACAAAATAAAACAAAACCCTTCAGTGATTTTTTTTTTCTTTTCATTTTGTTTCATTTTCTTAATTACTTGCATTCAAAAACGTTAATAACAAGGCAGGATCTTGGGTTAGTTTTTGGAGCTGCATTTGTCTGGTTGGACCTAGCATGCTGGATCCTCTGGTTCCACAAAGGGTTTGGTGTGGCCTTGCTGTTCCCCGGGCCTTGTGGAAATGCCTGTTTACCTCTCTGCTTTTGTGAGGACCGGAGAGCAGGATGGTGCCGCAGCCCTTGGGGGAGTCCAGGGCCAGCTGATTGAAGGTGAGGATCTTACCCCTGGCCTTGAGGATGTGGTTCCACACATGTCTGCTCATGCACAGCCCACAACTTCAGTTTGGGCATTTCCTGGATATGCACATTGTTCTCCACTATAGCCCCAGCAGCCACAGCTGTTTTGTCTTCTGGGGCCAGGATGCTTCATCTTCTGAATCATCAGGAAAAGGGACAGGGCACCAGCCAGTTGGTGTGACTCTTGAAAAGTCTCTTCAGTACAACTTGATTGAAGGTGGTATTGATCCTCTGGCCAGAAATCTGTACAATTTAACCAACAGACTTTGTTAGATGTACATGATCTTGGGTTCCTTGAACTGAACCTTTCATTCTACCAGCCCCCACCCCACTCCCACCTCCACCACTCCTTGAGAGATGAAAAATGTCACATTTCTTTTGGGACAGTGCAGTGGTATGGCTTGTTTTTCTAGCACATCCAATGAGTCTACAAATGACCCATATCTTTCAGATAATGCTCTTCATCTAGGTAATCATCTAGAATTCTCTTTGGTTGTTTGAAACTAGGAACTCTGATAGAAAGTTGGAAGATATATTGTACTTTCCTTTCTAATTTGTTCAGTCACTAAGTTGTTTCTGACTCCTTTGTGACCCCATGGACTGCAGCCCGCCAGGCTCCTCTGCCCACGGGATTCTCCAGGCAAGAATACTAGAGTGGGTTGCCACTTCCTCTCCAGGGAATCATCTCAACCCAGGGATCGAACCTAAGTCTTCTGCTTTAGCAGGGGAGATTCTTTACCACTGAGCCACCAGAGAAGCCCTCCTTTCTTATTTCTTCCCTTGTTTTGCTTTAGAACATTCTCCAGCAGCTGCTGGTGATTATATGGAGGGAGAAATTATTTGAGAGAACGTATATTAGAAAATGCATTTCTATTCTCACAGTTGATAGATAGTTTAGACTTAAATTTTTAGTAGCAAATCATGCTTGGTAATTTAAAAGCATGTTTACCTTGTTGCTAATCCTCCTTCTCCTCAAACACGAGAATCTCCATGTCAGGTCTCCTAAATCAGCAACAACTGCCCATTTGGCTTCCAGTATTCTAAAATTTAGTTAACATCACTACATTGTTCTAATTTTCTTTGGCTTTGTGAGTCTATCGTTTTTTTATGAGACTGATTCACTGCCTGCTCTGCTAAGGAGGTAGATGAGTCTGTTCCTTTTTAATTGCTTGTGTGTATGTGTGTGTGTGAGACAGAATAGAAATAAATGCATGTATTAAATTCACAATGCTTAACAGAAAATTCGAAGTATATTTCTTTCATAAGCACAAATCAGGTGCTAAAGAATTCTTCCATGGACAGACTGGATAATAAAGCTTAGAGTAGAATGGGAATTCTGAATTCTATTAACTCTTCCTGGACTTTCTTATGTATCTGCTCTTCATTGATTGGCACAGATTGGAATTGGTTTATTCTAGAATAGTATATTTTCTACTTTCCCTCTCTTACTGTGTTCAGTATTAAAAATGTATTGATAATATTTTGTCTTATATGCCTCATCTTTAACTCTCTTTCCATGGATAAGATCAATATTATCAAAAGGTTATAAATTTTGTTCCTTACATCCCAAATTCTAGTTCTGTATTCTGTAACTTGACTGAGTCCACTTATTGAATCTGGGCTCCTGAAGCTACTCTACCACAGTAACTATGTTCAAAAACAGCTCTTTCTCCTTGCCCTTTGAAATTTATTTCCTTTCTGTGTGCATGCGTGCTAAGTCTCTTCAGTCGTGTCTGATTCTTGGTAACCCTATGGATGTATAACCTGCCAGGCTCCTATGTCCATGGGATTCTCCAGGCAACAATATTGGAGAGGGTTGTCATGTCCTCCTCCAGGGGATCTTCCCCACCCAAGGACTGAACTTGCATCTCTTACCTCCAGGCAAGTTCTTTATTACTAACACCACCTGGGAAGCTCCTTATTTCCTTTCTAATATAATTTATTTTAAGATTATAAACATGTGTTAAATAATATTTACGTAACTATTATGTTTTATTAATTATACATATAAAGCATTCTATCTTCTTATTTTTCTTTCTACCTACCACATTGTAAGTGCCTAGCAACTGTTACGAAGAAGGCAATGGCAACCCACTCTGGTACTCTTGCCTGGAAAATCCCATGGACGGAGGAGCCTGGTAGACTGCAGTCCATGGGGTCGCTAAGAGTCGACTTCACTTTCACTTTTCACTTTCATGCATTGGAGAAGGAAATGGCAACCCACTCCAGTGTTCTTGCCTGGAGAATCCCAGGGATGGGGCTGGTGGGCTGCTGTCTATGGGGTCACACAGAGTCGGACACGAGTGAAGAGACTTAGCAGCAGCAGCAGCAGCAACTGTTAGGCTTCTCTAGTAGCTCAGCTGGTAAACAATCTGCCTGCAATGCAGGAGACCCTGATTCGATTCCTGGGTCGGACAGTTCCCCTGGAGAAGGGATAGGCTACCCACTCAGTATTCTTGGGTTTCCCTGGTGGCTCAGACAGTAAAGAATCTGCCCACAATGTGGGAGATCTGAGTTCAACCCCGGTGTTGGGAAGATCCCCAGGAGGAGGGCATGGCAACCCACTCCAGTATTCTTGCCTGGAAAATTCCCATGGACAGAGAAACCTGGTGGGCTACAGTCCATGGGGTTGCAAAGAGTCGGACATGACTGAGCGACTAAGCGCCCACAGCTGTTAAACATTGCAAATAGAAGGAAAACAAGAATGTGGAAAGATTAGAGAATGTGAATTTATCAGACATAAAGATGCACAGAAAGAAAAACAGGGGAAAAATAACAGGGTAGTCATTATAGTTGTAATTATCCTCTTGATAATTTCTGGATATTTGTTTTTATTTAACTGTAATTATAGAGCATATAAAACCTGATTCTTTTTTTTTCTTTCAATATAAGCTATTGGGAAAATTATTGCTAAGTGTTATATGTTGCTACAATGTCACCAGTGAAATCCAGAACTTCATACCTAATAGAGTGCTTCCTTATGAAGTTAATCTAAATGGAACCAAGAGACAAAGTATATTGCACATTCTCCTTCTAATGTCCATGGAATACAAGTAAAGCACTTGTATTGAATGAATAAATACCAAATAGGTTGCTTGAAATGAGAAATTCCTTTCTATAGACATTTATACATATTTATACTAACATCCCTCTGCCCTCCAAGCTCTCTGGAGGGAAAAGAGTTCACAGAATTACCTACTGAAGTCTCCTTAATGTATTTGTCATTTCAACTTTCCTTTCTCTGTTGTGCAAGATTACAGACAGAATACACTGTTATAAACAGACATAAATGAAGATAGTCTGGTTTGATAGAAATTTTGCAGCCATTGTGATGCGTTATACTGTGAAAACTTTTGAAAGAGATAGATAGCTACTTTTCTAGCATGTGAACTCAGTTTCCCTAAAATATGAACTGAAAGAAATATGAGAAAATACAGAAAACAAATCCTCAGAAACTTCCTATACATATATATATATATATATATTTTAATATTCAATGACTTGTTTTGGTATGAAAACCACCAGGTAAAATGCCTATCTATCCTACAATAGCTTTGAAAATGAAAGTCTCTAAGTTGTGTCCGACTCTTGTGACCTCATGTGCTGTAGCCCTCCAGGCTCCTCTCTCTGTGGAATTCTCCAGGCAAGAATACTAGAGTGGGTTGCCATTTCCTTCTCCAGGGAATCTTCCCAACCCAGGGGTGGAACCCGGGTCTCCCACATCGGAGGCAGGTTCTTTACCCTCTGAGCCATGAGGGACACCCTTACAATAGCTTTGAAATAAATCAAAATGACTCACACTGATATAAAACAAAAAAGATATTTGGGGTATGAGTTTAAGTAAATAAAAGATGACTAAATGCCTTCACTTTTCACTTTCATGCATTGGAGAAGGAAATGGCAACCCACTCCAGTATTCTTGCCTGGAGAATCCCAGAGACGGGGGAGCCTGGTGGGCTACCGTCTATGGGGTCGCACAGAGTCGGACAAAACTGAAGTGACTTAGCAGCAGCAGCAGCAGCAAATGCCTTCTGGCTCTGTTGCTAGTCCAGTATTACCATAAGCACTCTTATCTAGTTTGCGAATATCTGCTTGTTCTTGACTGAGATGAGAGTAAAGTCTTAAAGTATGTCATTTTTGTTTCCGTATTGAAAACTTTTCTATGGGTTCACCTTCCACCCCCTTTTGTTATTAGACAAGCAAGTCTATTTGCTTTCCTACATTTTTGTTTGTTTAAGTCAAGAATCAAAACCCCAGATTTTTGAGGACGAAAGGTTCATAAATCAGTCAGACTCGGGAAATGGATATTTTAACTTTCTGCTTCTTTTCTTATAATGCTTTTTACTCTAATCCTTGTGGGACCTTGCCCCTGGTCACTGAATTGTTAGCTTCATGTTGATTTCACTTGATACTGCGTTTTAATTTTATACATATAGAAATTTCCAGGACAGATACTGAAAATTGTTCACCTTGTTTAAGGATTTAATACTCTGCTTTAAGGAAAAGATAACACAGAATTGTCATTCAGTTTCTTTTGTTAAATATCAATACTTCTTTTACTCTTTATCATCACCAATTTCTATGAATGGTTTTCTTCACTTCTAGGCTGCCTGCTCTAATGTGAACAGGGTTTCTCTTTTAGCTCACTGTTTTATCTCAAGCATCTAGCATCCTATCTTTCACATAGTAGACACTTAATAATTAATCCATTATAAAATGCCTGCATCCTTCCCTTTCATAAAAGGCACATAGTACTTGCTTTTCACTTTCCATATTCTGTAATATTTTTTTAATATTTTTAATTATAGGAATTGGATACAAAAAATGATTGCTAAATTGCCTTTTCAACCAGAGAGTGGTATATGATGAGTGAATAACAATAGCAGTATAGTCTTATTTCACAGATTTATAAAGAAACTTAACCATCTTCCTCCTCCCACATGTTGACATCTCTGATATTGGAAAGTATCTACAATAATGGCATACTATGATTTAATTGTAGACTCTTCTTCCTTCCTCCCTCCACTCCTTCCTTTTCATGGATCATAACATAGTGATGATATATCTTAGGATCAGTGCAAACTTTTATTTGATTAAAGAGCATAACTGCAATTAGATGAACTCCTATTGTATGTTAATACACATGAGGTCTTCTTATTTTTTTTCCTATGTTACAAATCAGGAAATTTATGTCCAAAATTTAGCAACTCACTCAAGGTTATGTATCTAGCAAATGGTGGCATCTGAGCTGATATTGTTTTAGTACAAAGATTGTGTCTTTTTACATAACTTAAAGATACACTATTCATCGTATGTGAAGTATAACTGAAGTTATAAAAATAGAATCATATACGTTAGAGTTGGAAGAAAATTTAGAGAGCATCTATTCTAATTCCCTTATTTTGCAGATAAGAAAACTTAACTCCAGATAGGTTAAGAGCTCTGGGTAATCTAGAAATTTGCGAACATAGGACTATGAGAAAATTCATGCATACTCATAGTAACAAGTTGAAATACTACAGAAATGTATGATGAAAGAAACAATCTTACTGTACCCCAATTTGGACATATTCTACCTTTTTGAAATATACTATATATATATATATATGTATACATGTATATTTTCTAGTTTTTAAATAGGACTCAAATATAGGGTTTATGATACAAGATCTATAAAGCTCATTCTTAAAATTATTTTGGAAGTCAAAAGCTAAATATTGATACACATACAACTTCTAATATGTTTCTTGTAACCTTCGTTTCAAGAAGAAATGATGCAGAAAACATATAGAATGAATTTCAAAATATCTGTTATGTACTTAGAATTCATCATGCCTTAACTCATTTAAACTTCATCACAAAGTTTTGAGATGAGAACTAGCTATTTGTGAAGTAACAAGAGGTTAAAGAGGACAAGCAACTTACCAAAGGTGCAAGGATGAAATAATTGAGGACTCAGAGTCTTTGGGTCATTTAAACCCTGGTTAATTAAAGTTCTGGCTGATGATAGAGGTAATAACTAATGGATAACGAAAGAATAAAGCCAAAGATATTAGTAAAAGTCCCAGGATCAATCACAGAAATGAGGCCTATAGAAGCCTTGTATAATTTTATGTGACTGTTTTTTATATGTGTGTGTGTGTGCACTTATTTGTATCCTACAATTTTCTTCATATCTCACCTTATTCTCTGTGTCATATAAATGCTACTGGCAGTTAAATTTATAATTTAGTGTTTAGGTAGCAGAATATTCAGTGGGAGTCTTACTGAATCTGAGGAGCAATCAACATAGCCAGTGATGGGTACAATGACTTTTTGGACTGCTTCTCATTTGGAGGAAGCAATACAATCTCTTTTAAGAAACATATACAGTTGTTTTACTGTATGAGATCTAAAATGTGAGCAGCAGGGACCATGCAGAAGTTGAGAGTCAAAGAAGTAGACTGTGTTCCTTATCTAGAACTATGTGCTCCAAATTAACACTTTTTGTCTGCTCTGTGTAAAGGGATCTGGACTCTTTGACAACTGGCACAATGTTAAGCCGTATCGGAAGGATGGAGAGTTAATGCAGAAGGAAGGGCTTTGTTTTTCGGTTTTGGAGTGCTTGATCAGCGGTCTCCAATAGTGTGGATGGCTTCTTCATTGCTTGGCTTCTGCAGCCTCTGAATTGTGCAACTTCTCAATTAGTCCCAGTTCCTGCAGTGCATGGCAGCCAGCAGTATCTAGTAACCAGTAGCTTCCAGGTGGCTGGTTTTGTAGGCACGTCTCTGTGAACAGCTTTCACAAGCAGCACATTAGACCACAGATATCCATCAAGTTCTGCCAGCTAGGCACCACAGAAAATTCTCTGCCATTCAGCCAGTCATGGCTGTGCCCTCCTCACCTTCAAGGTCTATTTCTTAGTCCTGGTGGGGGCGGGCATTCTTTAGGGTGTTTTCTCTCAACTCTAAGAGTAGTGATTGCTTCTTATGTCAGCTATTCCTATATTTTTAAAGTTCTTTTTACGTTTTACTAGCCAACACCTCCTTATTCCAATCCTTCATTATAGTTAATAATTCACTATGTTAAACTTTCCTTTTTCAAATTATTGTGTGGTTTCTCCTGATTAGACTTAAGACTGTCTGACATCTATTTCTAGGCTTTTAGACCATTACCACTGTTCCCTACCATTAACAGGGATAAATTAAAGTGGATAGTAATGAGGCTTTGTATAATTTTAAACATAAATAATTAATACTTCAGGTAGTAGAATCATAAAATTTGCAGGTGGGAAGGAACATTAGAAATGATTTAATGTAGTCTTCTTTTACTGACATATGGAAACTGAGGCCAAATAACTTTAAGAATGAGGAGATCCATGTTCTGTCTGTTTTTTATATCACCATTGTCTATCATAGAGTCAGTGTTCAGTGACTGTGAATTGAACTGAATTGAAATAAGGGAATTAACTTTGAAAATATTTATTGAGCACTGTGATTTAGACATAGTTCTTTCTCTCAAGAGATTTTCAGGCAAATAGCAAATTTGGAATCAGAATTATAAGTTTGGTTAAACCTATGCCCTCATTGGAGAAGGCAATGGCAACCCACTCCAGTACTCTTGCCTGGAAAATCCCATGGACAGAGGAGCCTGGTAGGCTGCAGTCCATGGGGTCGCTAAGAGTTGGACGCGACTGAAGAGACTTAGCAGCAGCAGCAGCCTGCCTTCATTATTGTGGTTATTATCACTAATTGAATTATAGATGGAAATCAGAAGTTGGTTTTCTTTGTGTACTCTTTGTACATGCGCCTAAATTTTCATTGGAAACAGGGTGATATGGGCATATTTAAACCTAAGTTAATTTAACTCTGATATGGTTATTATAACCATCCATCTTCCAGGACAAGTGTTGTATAGTTACCTGTAAAAGTTCAATTTCCAAAACACACATGTATGGTTTTACTTTTTCATTTATGGGAATACTATTTTTATACACGAGTCCTAAACTCATTTAGATTTTAATTTGTCAGAAACCTTCTATTCCACTTAGAATGATGGGTGACAGGAAACAAGGCCACAATCTTGTAGGGTCAGATTGTGAAATATCTTGTTTATTTAGCTTATGTGATTTTAATAAACCTTGCTTGAATTGGTTTATGAATTCTTATAATTTTTATAAATTTAATAGATGTCTATCTTTAGCATGTCTTCCTGGATATATTTCTTTGATAACAGTTTGTGATACTCTAGACCATTTATTTTGTTAATGTTAATTTACCACTCTCCCCCATTTGCAAGAGAGATTAGAATGTATTTGAATCCATTAAGAGTTTTTCAGACAAATTCTGTTGCATTTTAATCAAATATATATTTTAGAACTTCTGGGTATAAAGATAGGGACATTATAACTGTCATCTTCATAAATGGTTGTGCTATCCTGTACTTCCTGTAGATATCTTGCCTCAAATCATTGAATGGGGCTGGGGGGACTCAGTATCAGAACATCTCACAAAACTTGGAATAAATAAATGAGGAATAAATCCTACCTTTAAAAAGTAGAATTTCTAATAATTAATATATTTTAGATAGAAGAATTATCTGGTATAAGGTTTTTTTCTTATGTAAAATTCATTAGCGAATAGGCAAACTTAAGGAGATCAGTAAATGGCTCTTGTAACTCCATATCATTTTTTATTATAAATAATGTTCAAACTACCACACAGTTGCACTCATTTCACATGCTAGCAAAGTAATGCTCAAAATTCTCCAACCTAGGCTTCAACAGTTCATGAACCAAGAACTCCACATATTCAAACTGGATTTAGAAAAGGCAGAGGAACCAGAGATTAAATTGCCAACATCTGCTGGATCATCGAAAAAGCAAGAGCATCCAGAAAAAAACATCTACTTCTGCTTCATTGACTATGCTAAAGCCTTTGACGGTGTGGATCACAACAAACTGTGGAAAATTCTTCAAGAGATGGGAACATCAGACCACCTAACCTGCCTCCTGAGAAACCTGTATGCAGGTTAATAAGCAACAGTTAGAACTGGACATGGAAATGGACTGGTTCCAAATCGGGAAAGGAGTACATAAGGGCTGTATATTGTCACCCTGCTTGTTCAACTTATATGCAGAGTACATCATGGGAAATACCGGGCTGGATGAAGCACAAGCTGTAATCAAGTTTGCCAGAAGAAATATCAATAACCTCAGATATGCAGGTGATACAATCCTTATGACAGAAAGCGAAGAGGAACTAAAGACCTTCTAGAGGAATGTGAAAGAGGAGAGTGAAAAAGCTGACTTAAAACTCAACATTCAGAAAACTAAGATCATGGCATCCGGTCGCATCACTTCATGGCAAATAGATGGAGAGTCAATGGAAACAGTGACAGACTTTATTTTCTTGGGCTCCAAAATCACTGCAGATGGTGACTGTGGCCATGAAATTGACAGACACTTGCTCCTTGGATGAAAAGCTATGATAGACCTAGACGGCATGTTGAAAAGCAGAGACTTGACTTTGCCAACAAGGGTCCATCTAGTCAAAGCTATGGTTTCTCCAGTAGTCATGTATGGATGTGAGAATTGGACCATAAAGAAGGTTGAGCACTGAAGAATTGATGCTTTTGAACTGTGGTGTTGGAGAAGACTCTTGAGAGAGTCAATTGTAAATTAAATCAGTCCTGAATATTCATTGGAAGGACTGATGCTGAAGCTGAAGCTGCAATACTTTGGCCACCTGATGTGAAGAGCCGACTCATTGGAGTAGACCCTGATGCTGGGAAAGATAGAAGGTAAGAGGAGAAGGGGACGACAGAAGATGAGATGGTTGGGTGGCATCACTGACTCAATGGGCATGAATTTGAGCAAGCTCCGGGAGATGGTAAAGGGCAGGGAAGCCTGGTATGCTGCAAGTCTATGGGGTCACAAAGAGTCGGAGGCTACTGAGCGACTGAACAACGAAAGCAATTTTATATAATTTGAGATGCTAAGAAAAGTGACCAAACAATATCTTTATCAAATAGTGGTTTTAGTATCTTTTGTTTCAAATAATAGCTTGTTGTGAAATCATAATTTAAATCATTCACTTTGTGTTCAGTGCCATCCAGTTGCATTAATACTTAAATTGGTGATATAAATTTAATATCTAGGATGTCATGAATATTTTGGAAGGTATCTCCTTTTTTGCTTTACTGTCTCCTTGTGCTTCATATTTCTATGTCTATCTTGATTATTCTTACTTCTTAAACTCAATTCCCCTCACACATACTTATTCCTTGCCTGTTCAGACCTCCTGCTGACCTCTAAAAGTCATGGCAGACAAATTCGATATGAATATGAAAGTAAGGATTCGGTACTTTACTTCTACTGGTTCCTCCAGAGGTCATTTGTTTCATGATAGCACTTTAAAAATGCTCCATATTTTTTTAGATGATTTAAAAATACAATGGGCAAAATGATAAAACATAAAAATCTACTATAGTTTATAAAACAAGAGAAAACATAGGTATCATCTTCATGAATTTCCTCTAATTTCTTTCTGTGCATTTTGGAGATATAATTAAGATTAAACTTTATAAAAATTAGGACCATGTAGCTTTTATTTTGGGGCTTGCCAGGTGGCTCAGTGGTAAAAAGAATCTGCCTCAATGCAGGAGACACAGATTCAATCTCTAGGTTGGGAAGATCCCCTGGAGAGGGAAATGACAACCAACTACAGAATTTTTGCCTGGAAAATCCCAGGGACAGAGGAGCCTTGTAGACCACAGTCCACGGTGTCACAAAGAGTGGGACACTACTGAGCACACATGCAGCTTTGATTTTATATTTTGGAAATTTTCCCATTAGTAAGTAATTTTCCAAGACCTGATTTCTAGTAGCTTTATGACATTTCATCATATAGAATGGTGGCTTTTAGATGCTAAGGTGAGAGTGTTTCCAAGGAATCATACAGTGAAGGAGGTGGGCTGCCCCGAAACGAAGCATGGAAACATTTAATATGTTGCACCTAATCTGAGGGAGGTGGCAGGCAGAGCCCCAGCCCATGACGTTCTTTACCAACAAAAACATGTCCCTCTTATACGATTGGCCTGAAGGAATCACAAAGGAAAAGAGACAAACCTGTCTCACAGAATTGTTTCCTTCAGTGAAGAATGGAACAAAAGGGTGCAACTTATCTTCCTCTCTAGCATGATAATTGCTGAGCATGGAATCCATAAAAGGAACAATGAAAATCTAAGGTGATTATATAAATAATTTATAGAATAGTCATCATTCAAAAGTAAATCAATATTATATTTTGATCTTAATGTACTAAGAATGATGCAATCTTTGGTTACATTATTTTCATCAATTAACCCCCCATCCTAATTTTTACAGTGGGGTAATAGCCATTAAAGTGACCTTAAGGTTGCCAGTGTGTCTGGCTTACTATAAATGGTCTTTGGAGACGAAAATTAAGTGTAACATCTCTCAAACATGTTTAAGTTTCTATGAAATCCAAACTCTTCCTTAGATTAAAATTGTTCACATCAGCAAATCTAATGCTAAGTAGAGAGGGGTTTTTCTAGGATGGAGAGTTTTATTTTTTTCCCTAGTAATAATAGTAGGCTGAATTCTCTAGCCAAGTTTATTGCTTCCAGTGGTATATTCACATTGGTCATAAATGGTCAAGAGGCATCAACATGATACAAATAAATGGAGGTTGGTGACTATTTTGAAGTCATCTATTTTGCATATTTTAATCTCATGATAAAAATATGTGTGACTAATATTTAGATTTGAAAAATCTTTTAACATGAAAAGATTATTTTCTGTCCTTAGAGTGCACAAATAGATAAGCTATTTTGAAAATAAAAGTTAAATGAAATGTTCATGTATCTATTTAGATGATAGAACAATTTGATGGTTTTCATAAAATACATTTGAAATTATTGTTTTGAGATAATGCTGTCTATTTATATAATGGTGATATTACATCCTTAATAAATATTTGAGCTATTTGACTCCTGGTGAGCATCCTTAATTGAAGTTTACCCAGATGTCTAAATTTAGCAATTGGAGGTTGTTGTTTTGTTTTTTTTTTCCTGAGATTGACTGTAATTTCAGTTCAACCTTTTTGTGTAATTATTTTGAAGTTGATGTAATGGAGGAAAACAAAGAGCACATGTGTATGGGAGAGACACTGAGAGAGAAGAAAAGCGAGGCCATATTTTAAAATAGCATTTGATGGTTTACTAGGAAAAAGAAATATACTTACTCATTAATGTTAACAAACAATAAACAACTCAAGCAGGATTTTAAAGATTATTATACATTTGTTCTTTATCATTTGTATAGTGTGCAATGACTTTAACAGATTATGTATTTGTTTGTTTCCCTTTGAGACCAGTCATTTCACTGCAGCGAAATGCAGTGATTCTGTTTTTTAGATATGTGGTCAGAGTAAGACATTTTTAAAAATTTTCTTTTTATCTAATTGAAATCTATAATAAAACAAAGGAAACAAATTTTTACTCGCTGGACTGTTATGTGAACTGTATAACTTTAGAGCTTGAATGAATTTAGACCTCAGGTAAATTTCTCTTTTAAATTGTATATTAAAAACAAAATTTTTCTAAAACAGTGTCTTAAGCATCAACGTGAAGAAATAGGAAGATTTTGTCATCCAAGAGCAGGCAGCATTATAGTGGGATATAACAAATACCCCACTTATTTATGATTGTAACAAATAAGCAACTAGGAATGCTGATCAGATCCTTTTCTAAACATCACTAGAGAATTTTAAATGACTTGGGTAAGTTCCTTAAGCTATTAGCATTTTTATTTATTTATTGCAAAAAGGTGATAATAGCTGTCCTCTGGCTGTTAACCTTTAACCAATATGTTGTACACACACTGATTCCTCTTTTATTGAAATATTAAGTTTCTTGATGTGTCTTTGTTCATGACTAGGCTGAATATTTTTAATGTTCTCCCAGCAGGGCTATTAAAAGAAGACCAAAAAATAGATGAAAGTTGATTCTCAAATTGGAATTTTGATTATTGCTGTGAACTTTCCCTAACAATCATTTGATCAAATGCAGCTAGCTGAAGACAAAGTTTACCCTAAAGTGGAATACCGTGATTATCTAAGTCAGTGGCTTTCAAATCGTGATCCCTTGACCTGAGGTACCATCACTTAGAAACTTATTAGGAAGCAAATGCTTGGGTCCTACCACAGTTGTACACAGTCAAAAACTCAGGTTGAGACCCAGCCATCTATGTCTTAATGAGGTCTACACATAATTGTGATATATGCTAAAATTTGAGAACCAGTGGTCTAAACTAAAACAAAACTAATCAAGATAAACTCATGGAAGTCAAACCATCTAAGACTTGGCAACAGAATTTATGAGGTGTTGGATAGGTATTTTTTGATGTTCCCTCAGGGGACAAGAGACTTTGTGTTAAGCTTACTTGGACGTCTTATTCTAGCTTTAGTTTATCACTGAAAATGTTGGAAGAAGTCAGGAAAATTTTAAAGTTTTGATAGCAAAGCATTAGATCATTAAGGAAAATATCATTGCTGCTGAGACATTGGTATCAGAAATCTAATAATTTGTTCTGTATATAAATACAAGCTAAGAAAGGGGGCACTCTTAGTGATCTATGTCTCTTCAGATCCCTCTGAAAGATTTAGCATGTGTTAAAAGGCTTTGATCATCTGAGTGCTACTCATTTAGCACTTGTTTTTATAAATAAAAGCTTGATTTGGTATTATAATAATGATGGTCTTCAGGTTTTGGGGCTTGCCTGGTAGCTCACCTGGTAAAGAATCTGCCTGCAATGCAGGAGACCCTGGTTTGATTCCTGGGTCGGGAAGATCCCCTTGAGAAGGGATTGGTTCTCCATTCCAGTATTCTTGCCTGGAGAATCCCATGGACAGAGCCTGGCAGGCTGCATTCTATGAGGTTGCAAAGAGTCGGACACAACTGAGCAAGTAACACTAACACTTCAAGTTTAATTTAGCTCTTTGAGATTAAGGAAATTAAAGAAACTAGAAAGATTTGCTTCATTACAAAGATTAAAATTTTATAATTCTTTATACTGGAAGTGTTTTTTGTAGTGGAAATAACTTATTTTTTTCCTTGGAAGAAGAATTATAAAACTAATTCACTGCTGGACAGTTATGATAGTTTGAGCTATTTTTCTGATATTAGCATGGAAGAAGAATGATCCTGGCAAATGTCCAAGGCTAGGTTTGAGCAAGGTGACTGAATACCAGTGGTTCTCAAAGCAGTTGTTTTGGCGTGACCAAAGGTAAAGTGGTGAGTTTGTCAAATTACCTGGCCGTCTTCTATTAAGTTATTTATGTTCCTCAACATCTCACATTCTCCCAACATCCATTTACAGGGCATCCATAAGAAACATAATTCATAGATTATGCTAAATCTAATATGAATTTGTACTTAAGAAGGAGTCTTACTTATTGTGTTTTTATTTCATTTGTAATATTCATGTATCTGTCTAATGTAGGTGGAACATATTACATATCTGCTAAACTTTAATATAAAGTGTTTCTGTAAAAATAGAGGAAGAAATAAAGCTTTAATCATTCAAACTGATTTCTTTTTATCTTTTGTAAGCTATCAGGATTTTTCTACCTAGGATGGATAATTTGTTTTTTTCTCCAAATACTTCTCCCTTTCTGTTATTCTAAATAAGGTCATAAAATATATTAAAAATGAGATTTTTAGTGTTGGGGAGGTTGGAATAAAAGTGAGATTTTGAGTGTTGGGGAGGTTGGAAGACCTGTCTTGGCCAGTCAATAGATCTTTGTGAGGAAGATGCCTCTAAATATTAATGGTTTAAAACCCCACTATTGTCCTAAACTTTTTGATTCATTATCATTAATAGAATGATGTAAATTTGGTAATACCCAGGTTTTTGAGGATGCTGATTTTGTGAAAAAAATGAAAGTCATCACTTTAGACTTCTGAATATGGAAAGCTGGTTATATGGAAGGTGGAGAGCCTTCTTCATCTGATCTTAGGTGAACTGCTGTCATTGTTCTTCAATCTTGATTAACTGCTTCCTGGCTGTCAGCTCCATGGGCAGTTCTACCCAGTCTTCTCTGCTTCAACCCAAATTAGTGCTCTGGCCAGGGCCCTGGGTCAGCCTCGTTCTTACATGGCTACCTTCTCCCCTCTAGACATTCTTTTCTATCCATAGTCTCTGTTGCCCTCTCATCAGTATCATCAGTTGCTCTGTCAGGTCAAGTCGGATCAAGACATTCTTTTAAAGCTTCAGCTCTCTTCTGGAAAATATACTAAAGGCAGAAATAATGCTGAGACAAGGTATAACCAATGTCGATGCAATAGACATATACGCTGAACTTGAGGAACACAATATACTTTCAGAAATAAGGTATATACCACACAGTGGCAGAACACAAGATCCCTCCGAAGACTTCAATCAAGTCATCTGTTATGTGCTGTTCTCTTAGCATTCTTCTTAATAATTCAGTTTCTTGTATATATTGCCGTGAGTACCTGATTAATATCTCAAAAGTATATTTTATAAGAGCATTGTCTGTAGCTGTTTGGTATGCTGTATGTGGACTCTGATCTTAGTGTTAACTCAAGAGTGTTCAAGAATATGAACTGGAAGGGTTCTGAAGAAGAAAACATCACTGAGAAATAGGGGAGCAAAGGAAACTTTATCATGTGACATAAGGTGAATCTGAATACAGTGAATCTGAATACAGTGTAGAATATATGAGCAGGTGGGTACTATCTAGATAGAGGTGGTTGTCCTGTAATTCCAGTGAGGGAAGCATCATGGAAACAAGGAACAAGACCAACATGTAAAGGATGTTCTTATTTAGCTTGAGCAGAGAGTTCCCATGTGAAATGATAGAAGAGGAGGTTAAACGTATGAAGTGGATGGTGATGGAACACTTGGGTTAATGTGGTTTAAACTGGTTCCTGGGAACCTATTTGGCTTATCTCTTCCCACCTTTGGAAAATCAGCCATAATGAAAGTATTTACATGGTAGAAATGGAAAAATGGTACAAATTAGGGCTCCTGCTCTTCCAATAAGTACCCATACAGAAACGATTGCTAAACATTTGTAAGCAAATCACTGCATTGGGTCTTAGGTTTCAAAGATGATGCTTGTTTCTAGGTTCAAATAAGAGACAGCAAGATGAAACTGAAATATTTGTAAGATTAAAAGCCACTATTAGCACCATCATAGTGTGGAACTATTGCAATGAATAAAAACTAAAAATACTGAAACTAGTAATTTCAGTTAAAAAATAACATGACAAAATTGATGGTTTAGGAAGTTTGCTTGTTCTGGCACTTTCGCAATAATCTGTTTTCTTGGTTTTTTTCCTTAAGTTTCTTCAGATCAGTGAAACTCTTGTTCTCAGAAAATAATCCTGTTTTAGGATAACCTCAATCCCATAGAAAACTATGACACTGAGATTTTAAAAATTTATTTACTTTTATATTTACTCTAATTTTCCTTATGAAAAAGGAAATTAAACAATTTCTTATATAAAGAAAGCATTATGAAAATTGAGTAATGCATAAAAGTATAAAAGAACAATCACCCATAGCAGATAGAGGGCCATTATTAAAAAACATTTCTATTATTTTAAGAATAATCCAATATTTCCAACTACCTTTTGTTTTTTTATTTTTCTTTGTAAAGGTTCAGTTCAGTTCAGTCACTCAGTCGTACCCAACTCTTTGCGACCCCATGAACCATAGCATGCCAGGCTTCCCTGTCTATCACCAACTCCCAGAGTCCACCCAAACCCATGTCCATCGAGTTGATGAGGCCATCCAACCATCTCATCCTCTGTTGTCCCCTTCTCCTCCTGCCCTCAATCTTTCCCAGCATCAGGGTCTTTTCCAATGAGTCAATTCTTCACATGAGGTGGCCAAAGTATTGGAGTTTCAGCTTCAACATCAGTCTTTCCAATGAACACTCAGGGCTGCTGTCCTTTAGGATGGACTGGTTGGATCTCCTTGCAGTCCAAGGGACTCTCAAGAGTCTTCTCCAACACCATAGTTCAAAAGCATCAATTCTTCAGCGCTCAGCTTTCTTTATAGTCTCTCACATCCATACATGACTACTGGAAAAACCATAGACTTGATTAGACGAAAATTTGTTGGCAAAGTAATGTCTATGCTTTTTAATATGCTGTCTAGGTTGGTCATAACTTTCCTTCCAAGGAGTAAGCATCTTTTAATTTCATGGCTGCAGTCACCATCTACAGTTATTTTGGAGCCCAGAAAAATAAAGTCAGCCACTGTTTCCACTGTTTCTCCATCTATCTACCATGAAATGATGGGACCAGATGCCATGATCTTAGTTTTCTGAGTGTTGAGCTTTAAGCCAAATTTTTCACTCTCCACTTTCACTTTCATCAAGAGGCTCTTTAGTTTTTCTTCACTTTCTGCCATAAGGGTGGTGTCATCTGCATATCTGAGGGTATTGATATTTCTCCCAGCAATCTTGATTCCAGCTTGTGCTTCATCCAGCCCAGCTTCTCTCGATGTACTCTGCATATAAGTTAAATAAGCAGGGTGACAATCTACAGCCTTGATGTCCTTCTTTTCCTATTTGGAATCAGTCTTTTGTTCCACGTTCAGTTCTAACTGATGCTTCCTGACTTGCATATGGATTTCTCAAGAGGCAGGTTGGGTGGTCTGGTAGTCCCATCTCTTTAAGAATTTTCCAGTTTATTGTGATCCACACAGTCAAAGGCTTTGACATAGTCAATAAAGCAGAAATAGATGTTTTTCTGGAACTCTCTTGCTTTTTTGATGATCCAAAGGATGTTGGCAATTTGATGTCTGGTTCCTCTGCCTTTTCTAAAACCAGCTTGAACAACTGGAAGTTCACGGTTCACATATTGCTGAAGCCTGGCTTAGAGAATTTTGAGCATTACTTTACTAGCGTGTGAGATGAGAGCAATTGTGTGGTAGTTTGAGCCTTCTTTGGCATTGCCTTTAATGGGATTGGAATGAAAACTGACCTTTTCCAGTCCCGTGGCCACTGCTGAGTTTTCTAAATTTGCTGGCATATTGAGTGCTGCACTTTCACAGCATCATCTTTTAGGATTTGAAATAGTTCAACTGGAATTCCATCACTTCCACTAGCTTTGTTCATAGTGATGCTTCCTAAGGCCCACTTGACTTCACATGCTAGGACGTCTGGCTCTAGGTTAGTGATCACACCATCATGATTATCTGGGTCATGTAGATCTTTTTTGTACAGTTCTTCTGTTTATTCTTGCCACCTCTTCTTAATATCTTCTGCTTCTGTTAGGTCCATACCATTTCTTTAAGCCCATCTTTGTATAAAATGTTCCCTTGGTATCTCTAATTTTCTTGAAGAGATCTCTAGTTTTTCCCATTCTATTATTTTCCTCTGTTTCTTTGCATTGATAGCTGAGGAAGGCTTTTTTTTTATCTCCCCTTTCTATTCTTTGGAACCCTGCATTCAAATGGGTATATCTTTCCTTTTCTCCTTTGCTTTTTGCTTCTCTTCTTTTCACAGCTATTTGTAAGGCCTCCTCAGAAAGCCATTTTGCTTTTTTGCACTTCTTTTTCTTGGAGATGGTTTTGATCCCTGTCTCCTGTACAATGTCTCGAACTTCCATCCATAGTTCATCAGGCACTCTGTCTATCAGATCTACCCCCTTAAATCTATTTCTCACTTCCACTATATAATCATAAAGAATTTGATTTAGGTCATACCTGAATGGTCTAGTGATTTTCCCTACTTTCTTCAATTTAAGTCTGAATTTGGCAATAAGGAGTTCATGATCTGAGCCACAGTCAGTCTGTTCACCTTGGAAACGAACAGAGATCTTTCTGTCATTTTTGAGACTGCATCCAAGTACTGCATTTTTGACTCTTTGGTTGACTATGATGGCTACTCCATTTCTTCTAAGGGATTCTTGCCCACAGTAATAGATATAATGATCATCTGAGTAAAATTCACCCATTCCAGTCCATTTTAGTTCACTGATTCCTAAAATGTTGACGTTCACTTTTGCCATCTCCTGTTTGACCACTTCCAACTTGCCCTGATTCATGGACCTAACATTCCAGGTTCCTATGCCATATTGCTCTTTACAGCATCGCACCTTGCTTCTATCACCAGTCACATCCACAACTGGGTGTTGTTTTTGCTTTGGCTCTGTCTCTTCATTCTTTCCGGAGTTATTTGATATATAAAATATATCAAAACAATATAAATCCACCAATTTTTTCCTCCTAGTTTCAATATTTTATTATTTAAATTTTTAAATCCATTTATGTATTAAATGAAATTTGAAATAAATTAGGAGATTGGCTTCAATATTTCTTTTAAATGTCTTCTTCAGTTGTCCTAAACCATTCAGTGGCTGGTCCATTGAAATACCACTGTAGCCATATCCTGAATATTCCTATGTAATTAGCTGTGCTTCTCGTTTTATATTAGTTTCATTTAATTGTTCATTGTGTCACTTATCCAACAAATACTTACTAGATATTACTATGTACCAGGCACTGCACATGTTGAATGGTATTGGGACAATGAATTCCATCCCTGATTAACTCAGAGTTCTTTTTAAAGCTCTACATAATTCAGTTTATCTTAGTCTCGTGACTAGTGAATTGGTTTCTTTTTAAGTTCTTGCCTGTGAATTGAAGATGTAAGTAGTGAAGTAATGGACGTGAGTGTGATAATGAAAACCAAGGGGAAAGAGCAAAGGGAATATGGAGGAAAAGAATCTATATTTAAACTCTGGGCTAGAGATAGAATTCTCCTAAGTAAAATAGTTTTAAAAAATTATCTTTCAAAATTCACATTCATTCACTTATTTGTGGAAAAAATGAGGGTGAGGGCACATATAGAACAAATTTTAGTGCAATAAATTTAAGAAATTAATAAGATAAATTCCTGTATTTATGGAGCTTACTAATTTATAAGCTAAGAAGTGAGAAATAACAGGTATAGTACTGGGGATACAGTAACAAAAACATGCCAAAGGCAATTTCATCAAAGCCCCAGATAGAATACATTGGCTTTCCAAAAGAAGACAAGTGAACTTGAGCTGGATCTTCAGATTTGATTATGAGTACTTCAGAAACAGAAGTGGAGAATGTCATGCAAGTTCAAAGATTTCTCTACGTCAGAGATAGAGAGTGTGAGTTTTAGGGAAGAAAACTTTATCAATAGTTCAGAAAAAAAAATTACTTGTGCTTATAGAAGGGCTAGTTGCCTGATGCCTCTAAATAGTCCTATTGTGTAAGCTGAGGAAGAGGATGCTAAAGAATATAGCTTGAGCTATTTCTTAGAAGACTTTGTGTGAAAGACTGTTGGCTACATACATAGCATTCATTGCAACCTGTTTTCCTTACAAATGACACCCTAAGTTTTTCGCAGCAGTGATGTGCCCAAGAAAATGTACATTCCTAAGGCTTCTGGGGATGGTCAGATTACACAATTTCTTATGTGCTTAATTTATTTTAACAGTTATTTATTGGTATTTGCTCTAAGCCAGGCACTCTTTTAGGCACTGGAAATACAGTAATTTAAAAAACACACACACAAATAAAACAGACAATCTCTAATCTGGATGAGCTTAATTCTAGTAGGGGAAAGGGAGGCCATTCAACACAACTCCCTTCAAAAAGAAAATATATAGTAAGCTGCACAAATACCATGAGGGAAAAACAGGTAAGAAAATAGTTTTATTTTTAAATAGGATGGTCATATAGAGCTCTGTTGCTGGAATAAAAATTTAGAGGTAAGGAAGAATTCCTCGTTGATTTCTGGGAAGAGAGATTTCAAGGTAGAAGGAATAGAAAGTACTGATACCCCAAGTCAACGATGTGCCTAGTGTGTTCAAGGAAAATCAATAATAGTAGGAAAGATAGTCAGAGAGGAGCTCAGAGGGTAGATGCTCAAGAATTCTGTGAGCATTTTTCTCTGTGTGAGATTGGAAGCCATTGAAACTTTTGAGCAGAGAAATGGCAATCTCTGATTTGACTTTTAATAGAATTTCTCTGGCTCCTATGTTGATGGTAGACTTTAAGGGATCAAGGCTAATGGAAGAGAAGCACATTACGAGGTTATTAGAGTCATCTGTGAGACATGCTAGTGACTCAGACCAGGATGGAAGTAGGGAAGATGGAAGAAAGTGGTCAGAGTCTGTGTACATTGTATTTTAAGGATAGGTAGTTTGCTGAGAGCATGTGGGTGTGAAAATAACATAAGAGTTGGAGAAAATTATGAGCGTTTATCCTAAACTAATGGTAGATTGTTATGATTGTTAATTGAGAAACCCAGATGGGAAAGATTTGGGGGAAACAGGGTTTTGTGATTACTGTTCTGCTTTTGTTATTTGTTTTTTAAAGGTGTAGACATCAAGGATTCGGTTTGGGACTTGTAAAATTGAGAGGTCTATTAACACTTTTATAGAGCTGTCATGGATTTAGGTAGGGGAGAAACCTTTAAGGGAAATATTTATTTGGATCCCTTCAGCATAACAACAGTGTTAAAGTATTGATTCTATGAAAGGTGTTAAAGGGCTGAATGTACATAGAGAGGCAAAGGGAAGAGCTGAGTCATGGGGCTTTCCCTGGTGAAGAATTTGAGTTGGGAGGGTCACTAGCAAAGGAGATTTAGAAGCAACCAGAGAGGAAGGAAGTAAACCAAGAGAGTAAGGTGTTCTGTATGTCAAGGAAGTTTCAGAGAGGATAGAGAGATTAACTATTTCAAATGCATGCTGTAGTACAAGCTAGGAGAGAGCAGAAAATACCCATTTAATTTAGCAATGTGGAGTTCATCGGTGAGCTTGGCGAGACAACTGAGTGGAGTGGTGAAGTTAAGATCTGGTTTAATTGAGGGCAAGAGAAAGTGGGAAGAGAAGTATTGGAAAGAATTGTGATACACAAGTCATTTCTTCAAGGAACTGTGCTATTAAAATCAAAGGAGCAGTTCTAAAAAATATGATACAAATGAACTTCTGCACAAAACAGAAACAGATTCACAGACTTAGAGAATTAATTTATGATTACCATGGGAGAAAGGTGGGAGGGAGGGATAGGTAGGGAGTCCAAGATTGACATGTACACGCTTCTGTGTTTAACCAACAAGAACCCACTGTATAGCACAGGGAACTCTGCTCAATATTCTGTAACAGCATAATTGGGAAAAGGATTTGAGAGAATAGATACATATATGTTTAATTGAATCACTCTGTTGTATACCTGAAACTAGCACAGCATTGTTAGTCGACTGTATTCCCAATACAAAATAAGTTAACAACAACAAAAAGTTAAGGGGACTGCAAACCTGAGATTTTTCTTAAAACTAAGGTGGAGAAATGACAACATGTCTATTTGCTGATGAGAAATAATAAGAGACAGGGAACAGTATTCTCTGGTGGATGAAATAGACAAATCTTAGGCACAAGAGGAAGTTTTGGAAAAATATTCAGTCAAAGCTGGCAGGAGAGAAGATGTGGTGATGGAAGCTTATGGAAAATTTCTATTACTTGTTTCAGGTTTTTAGGCAAATATCCAGCAAGGTCATAAGCTGAATGTGAAGATGTCCTATGGAGACACGGAGGCTTAAGTAGAGGAGAATGTGTGAACTAGGCCTTGTTGGACAGTGGGGAAATGAATGAACTAGGAGAGGCTGCTGGGCACCAGGAAGCCCTCTTTCCACTCTTGCCTGCATGGATTAAGGATGCAGTGATGAAGGCACAGTAGCTATCTTGCAATTATGGCATAAGAATTGTGTGGCCAGCATTTCACATGAGTAAATGGAAAGAACCTTTCATTTGTTTGTAATTTTGGAGACATTCTACCTTTCCTTCACTTACATCTAGACTTTCCAGTATACGAGAAAAATAAAACGTTTGGATAATCTTTGATAGTTAGATCTTCTGAACTCTATTCTAAAATATACTATAAGCTTGGCCTTATTTGTTAGATGAAGGAATTCACCAAAGTTTTTGAAAAAGAATATAACATGACATGCAAAATGCTGGGCTGGATGAATCACAAATTGGGATCAAGATTGCTGGGAGAACTATCAACTACATCAGATACGCAGGAGATACCACTTTAATGTCAGAAGGTGAAGAGGAAGTAAAGAGCCTCTTGATGATGGTGAAAGAGGAGAGTGAATAAACTGGCTTAAAACTCAACATTCAAAAAACAAATATCATGGCATACATTTGCGTAATTTCATGGCAAATAGAGGGGGGAAAAATGGAAACAGTGACGGACTTTATTTTCTTGAGCTCCAAAATCACTGTGGACGGTGACTGCAGCCATGGAATTAAAAAACACGTGCTCCTTGGAAGAAAAGCTATGAGAAACCTAGCATGTGTTAGTCACTTAGTCATGTCTGACTCTCTGCAACCCCATGGACTGCAGCCTGCCAGGTTCCTCTCTCCATGGAATTCTCCAGCCAAGAATACTGGAGTAAGAAGCCATTCCCTTCTCCAGAAGATCTTCCCAACCCAAGGATCTCTTGCACTGCAGGCAGATTCTTTACTGTCTAAGCCACCAGGGAATTCCCCAAAACCTAGACAGCATATTAAAATGCACAGACATCACTTAGCTGACAAAGGTCTCTATAGTAAAAACTATGGTTTTTCCAATAGTCATGTATGCATGTGAGAGTTGGCTGATGCTTTCGAATTGTGGTACTGGAGAAGACTCGGGAGTCTCTTGGAGTGTATGGAGATCAAACCAGTCAATCCTAAAGGAAATCATCCCTGAATATTCATTGGAAGAACTGATGCTGATGCTCCAATATTTTGGCCACCTGGTGGGAAGAGCCAAGTCCTTGGAAAAGACCCTGATGCTGGGAAAGATTGAAGGGAAAGGACAAGGGGTGGCAGAGCATGAGATGTTTGGATGGCATGATTGATTCAATGGACATGAATCAGAGCAAACTACAGGAGATAGTGAAGGACAGGAGAGCCTGGTGTGCTGCAGTCCATGGGATCACAAAGAGTAAGATGCAACTTGTTGACTGAAAAACAACACATGACATGACTGCTACTGAGGTACTGAGGTTTAGAAGATCACTCTGATATGGCAGTTGGATTTTCCCAAAGTATGCATAACCTCCATTCCTTGATAACACTGATTTGGCTTAGAGTCAAAAGCATTGCATAGAATTTACTGATGCTTGTGTCTGGAAGGAGCATTTTTCAGTCAAAACTCATTAAAATATGGTACTAACAGGTTGTTTTTGTTGTTGCTGTTGTTGTTAATTATTAGGTGAATGCAATGGTGTTAAAGATGCCTGAGAATAAATTGCTGTAGGTCTTCGAATTTATAGCAGTAGACTTTAGGTTCTCATCACAGGTTTTGGAGATACCCTGTCAGTGTTCCCTTGCGGACAGTCAGAGTCAATCATGGCCTTCAAAATATCATAAAAGTTCTATTTCATCATTAAAGGTCCTGTATTCAGTTTGGGTTGGTCAATACATAAGTCTTTTAAATAATCATTTCTTATGAAATAACAGAGATAGATTTTAAAAATTGAGCTCATTTTGGCATTTTGTAAAGTTTAGCAAGTAATAAGCTTTCTATTAAAATTCTGTTAGATATTCTTCAACTCACCTGAGCTGTCTCTTGAGAAATCTGTATGCAGGTCAGGAAGCAACAGTTAGAACTGGACATGGAACAACAGACTGGTTCCAAATTGGGAAAGGAGTACGTCAAGGCTGTATATTGTCACCCTGCTTATTTGACTTATATGCCGAGTACATCATGAGAAATGCTGGGCTTCATGAGAAATGCTGGGCTGGATGAGCACAAGCTGGAATCAAGACTGAGGGAGAAATATCAATAACCTCAGATATGCAGATGACACTACCCTTATGGCAGAAAGTGAAGAAGAACTAAAGAGCTACTTGATGAAAGTGAAAGAGGAGAGTGAAAAAGCTGGCTTAAAGCTCAACATTCAGAAAACTAAGATCATGGCATCTGGTCTCATCACTTCATGACAGATAGATGGGGAAACGTGGAAACAGTGACAGACTTTATTTTTTGGGCTCCAAAATCACTGCAGGTGGTGACTGCAGCCATGAAATTAAAAGACATTTGCTTCTTGGAAGGAAAGTTATGACCAACCTAGACAGCATACTAAAAAGCAGAGACATTACTTTGTCAACAAAGGTCGTCTCGTCAAGGCTATAGTTTTTCCAGTGGTCGTGTATGGATGTGAGAGTTGGACTATAAAGAAAGCTGAGCACAGAATAATTGATGCTTTTGAAGTGCGGTGTTTAAGAAGACTCTTGAGAGTCCCTTGGACTGCAAGGAGATCCAAGTCCATCCTAAAGGAAATCAGTCCTGAATATTCAGTGGAAGGACTGATGCTGAAGCTGAAACTCCAATACTTTGGCCATCTGATGCAAAGAACTGACTCCTTTGAAAAGACCCTGATGCTGGGAAAGATTGAAGGCAGGAGGAGAAGGGGATGACAGAGGATGAGATGGTTGGATGGCATCACTGACTCAATGGACATGAGTTTGAGTAAACTCTGGGAGTTGGTGATGGACAGGGAAGCCTGGCAATGCTGCAGTCCATGGGGTCTCAAAGGCTCAGACACGACTGAGTGACTGAACTGATACTGATTCTCCAATTCAGGGTAACATCTGCACAGATATGCGTGATCATATTCTGGATTCATTGGAAAAGACCTTGATGCTGTGAAAGATTGAGGGCAGGAGGAGAAGGGGATGACAGAGGATGAGATGGTTGGATGGCATCACTGACTCGAAGGACATGAGCTTGAGCAAGCTCCAGGAGTTGGTGGACAGTGAAGCCTGGTGTGCTTGGTTTGTGGGGTGGCAAAGAGTAGGGCACAACTGAGCAACTGAACTGAACTGATTCTGGGAATACTGACAGAGTCAACTCATTTTGTTGCAATAAGTTAAAAATAGTTTTCTGTTTAAACTACCAATTTATTGTGACAAAATGCTAATTCTCATGATTTTGAAGATCCATGTAAATGACTACAGAATGGAACTTTCTAAAGCTAAATCCAAATGACTGTCTTATTTCATTAATTTGTTTACCTATACATTTTGCTTTCTTGTTTTGTGTCAAGCATCAGGCTAGGTGAAGAGCTAAAGCAGTGGATAAGAAAAACAGGCCTTGTCAACAGAGGAAATCTATTTTATGAAAGAAAGGAAGAGAACTAAATTTACTGAGCACGTATTAAGTGCCAGTTACATAAAATATATGTCAAACCCTTGACATATATTTTACATACTCACTACTCTGCCATCCCATTGCTTAGTTCAGGGTCATACAGCTGTAATGCCACCAAAAATTGAATGTCTTTCAAGTTAAAAGTAGTTAAAGGGATTTAGAAATGAGCATGAGCTAGGAGCCTCTTGTTGAAAAGTCAACAATATTTGAAATATATTCATGTAACCTGAATAATATAGCAGCTAGAAGTTTTGATATAATGAAACTTTATTCTAGATTTTAATTAGCTACTGTGAAATGAACATTTTAGAAGTTATTATCACTAAGATAACACAGAAGTAAGATTTAAATGTCTAGGATTCTTTAAACTGAAAAAAGTCATAGTAATTACTAGAGAATAAATAGTGCCTCTTTTTAAAAATATAGAGTTTGATTACTTGGTTTGTGGACTATTCCGGCTTCATCACTGTCATTTTCTTGAACTTCCCTTAGCTCAACTTAGAAAATTTTCTCTATTTCTTATGGCTTTTTCTTCAGAACTTTCTTCAAAAGAAGAAAGCAGTTGGAATTCATGATTAAATGAGGTATTTTTATATGGAAACTTGATGTAGTTGCATAGATTGTTGTTTTTCTGGTCTTATACTTAATCTCCAAGCTTTCTCATTGTTTTTTCTGCTTTAGAAGGTGTATTATGTTATGTTCATATTACGAAGAAAATCTACTAACAGGGTGGTACAAACCTCAGTATGGGAAGATGTATGGTTTTATTCTATTACCTTTCCTTTACAACAATTTCAACTTTTTAACCAATTAAAATAAGAGCAATTTGATTAACAAAAATTGTATGTTGAAATTTTTTAAATAAGTGTTGGAAAGAATTAATGTATACCTCTTTATCCTCTGCTAAACCCATCTGGGCAATGAGCATAAATTTTAGGCACTATTTTACATTTTAAAAACAGTATCAAAATACTGGCTTAGCTATCATATCACTGAATTAACTACTGTTTTGATGCTCAGTAGCGTTAACATTTATGGACTCACTTAAGGGACCTGAGAGTAATTTTTCCGTCATGAAAGTTCATGACCTCAACTACGGAGGAAATGACATTTCCTAAACTAGACCGATGCTTGCGAAGCAAATCTTTCTTAACCAGTTATCAGGTGGAGTGACGGGGGAAACACCTACAACACCAACAAAGAGTAGGTGGTAGAGAATATCATTTGCACATGAATAAATCAGAATTTCCATCAAGCTTAGAAAACTGAATGTTTCCCATGACACAAGAAGATTCTAAACAAGATCTTTATTTTTATTAAACAACCCCATAGCTGACATTTTTACATGAAAGACAGTTTGCTAAAGAGGTAAATGCTTATGAAGATTTTTGAATTTTTTGTTTCTCTTTACTTTTTTGGCAAAACAATTTGAAAAATACATTAAAACCTAGCGTTTTGTGCATGTATTGTTGAAAAGAAAATGTCAGTAAATGCGGCAGTTAAATTGTAGTGTGTCCTCGGTAAGGTGCATTTATGGTTGGTAAATTAATGTCATGAATTAGTAATTTAAATTAAACTTTGTATTGAGGTCATTGCTAATGTTGCTGTGAATATATGGACTTCTCTACAGATTTTGTAGTTTGAATATAATATTGATTATCTATCTAGATAACTAGATGCATACATGTATGTATGTAGTTTTTGTAATAGGTATATAGAGACCCTTTTCTGAGAAAAGAAGTCTTGAGAATTATTTTAGGGCAAAATTTCCTTTGTAAGAAACATGAAAGAAATTTATTCTATAATGCCATGGACATTTGGGAAAGATGGGCAATTTTTTTAAGTGAATATGTGGTATACAATGTTCTGCACATTGATTTCTTGGTCTATAAAATGGGACTTGACAAGGAGGAGGTCTGGAGAGGGAACTGAATAATATTCCTTGAGCTTATTGTCTATTTTTGCGGATTATAAATTTCTGAGGGATAGTGTAAACTGAGCATGAATTTATCATTTTTTCATAGTTCTCTAGGTTTACAAATTGGTTATATGACAGCTTCTTGCTTTCATGAAATACACATTTTCCTTCCCAAATAGAAAGGCAGAGAGCTTTTTTTATTGATATAATTAAGAGTGTTATTGCTGGAAAACAAATTTTAAAGCATTGCCTATGTAGTGTTCCAATAATTGATAAATTTATAAATAAATGAAATTTAGATAAGGAAGTTAATTGATAAACACAATCTTTTTAACAGCCATTTTTACTGTATTGTTAAATAGGTAAAATGCTTTAAAAAAGTTTTGTATTTTCTTTTTGTTAAATGATTTGATAAAATGTATTATATTCCTAGATTTGGTGGGGGGTATATTTATTGTTCAAAAGAAACCCTGTGTCAATAGATGAAGCGCTTAAAGATCTTCAAATGTTGTAAAAAAATTTAAAAAAGCCAAAGTAACTAGATCTACTTAGTAAATTACAACTTTAGTGTAATAAATGGATCATATATTCCAATGACTACTTTGGTTGGTTTTTCTAATAGTGCTTTTCTAATACTGTTCAGAGAGAGTCCAAAGATTCAGGGTGAACGTGATCCTGGTGAGATAATGTTATGTGTTTCTTTTGTGTCTGTGCTAGAATAAAAGTAATGGGAAAGAATATAGAGAAGAGAGAACCAAAAAAATGGGGGAGAATACTATACATGAGTAAAGAAAATGAAGTTGGAATATTATGGAAGAAGCAATACATAGGTACACATAGGTATCATTAAATATTTCAAATTTAGTAAAATATTATTTTGAAAATATTTACCAGTCAGGCCTTTCCTGGTGGCTCAACAGTAAAGAATCTGCCTGCAAATATAGAGATGCACTCAAGAGACACACATTCCATTACTGAGTGGGGAAGATCCCCTGGAGTAGAAAATGGCAACCCATTCCAGTATTCTTGCCTGGAAAATTCTGTGGACAGGGGAGCCTGGAGGGCTATAGTCCATGGGGTCACAAAGAGTTGGACACAACTGAGCAACTGAGCACAAACACACATTTAACATTCAGAGAGGATGATTCACTTACCTAAATTTATAATATTGGTTAAAATATATTTTATTACATATTTACCAATGTGTTTTAAAAAAGAAATCATATAAAAACTGATACACTTTTTTTAATCTGAGAAGTCATGATTTGGGACTAACAATATGGTTAGAAAATGAATAATTATAGACTAAACACAGAGTATTGACAGGGAAATCAGTTATTAGAATTAAGAACTGCAGGCGTTTTGTTGGTAAAAAATCGAATAGAATTTTGATTAAGAATGTGAACTCTGAGTCAGATTGCTTACATTTCAAATACAGGCCTTACTTACAAGCTGTGCAATATTGTACAGCACTGTGTATCTCACTTCATCATCTGAAAATTGAAGATGATGATGTGCTGTGCTATGCTTAGTCTCCCAGTCATGTCTGACTCTTTGCGACACCATGGACTGTAGCCTGTCGGGCTCCTCTGTCCATGGGAATTCTCCAGGCAAGAGTACTGGAGTGGGTTGCCATGCCCTCCTCCAAGGGATCTTCCCAACCCAGGAATCAAACCTCGGTCTCCTGCATTGCAGGCAGATTCTCTACCAGCTGAACTACTAGGGAAGCCCCGAAGATAATAGTAATAGAACCCCAAGTCATAGTATTTTTAAGATGATTAAATTGTATACATGTGTGAATATGTTATTATATGTTGTGTAATTGTGATGTGTGTAATTATGAATGTGTTTATGTATAAGTACTTGCATATGTGTATGTGATTGTGGACTGTATGTAATTGCTTTTGTGAAGGTCTGCGTATGGCTATGTGTATGTGTATGTATATATATGCATGTGTGATTTGAGTATGTGAGTATGTGTAACATTCTTTGAGTCCTTGACACATAATTGGTCCTCCATTGGCATGCATGATAGCTATAAATGATACCTGCATTGAAAGAGGGGAACGAAAGGCGACAGACAGATTGAAAACATTTCAACTATGGACATTTCGAATGAAATTAGCATCCTTTTGTTTGTGTGCAGTAGCATGAAGACTAGTTAGGAAGATTAATGGTGAAAGATTAACACAGTAGCTACTGAAAAGAAGACAAAGGGGCAGAAGGTAACACCTCAGAGGACAGTGAATGGTAGTCTCAAATGTAAGCAGCTCATAAATGAGTGAATGAGAAAGTTTTATCTCTCCTTGATTTGATTCTTGGTTCTCTACTCTGACTTCTCTAAAGTAGAGGATTAAAGGGTAGAATTTTTCTCCATTCAGCTAATATGTTTCTGTGGGTACATATGCTCACGTCCCCCAAACATTTAGGTTATATATGCCTGGGAAAAAGATTTTGAAATTTTTAAGCAGTGCTTCAGAGGGTTGTTGCTGTTGTTATTGTTTCCTTCTGATATTACATTAAAATTTAGCTTATTTTAGGATTAAGATACTGTGAGTTTATTCTGCTGCCTTGTGAGCTTTAGTGTTAACCTTGGGCAGTATTTACTAGAGTGTTTGCACAAGAAGAATTTATGTCACTAGGAGGATGGTAAATATACATGTTAAATATACCAAGGGTAACACATGGTAGACAACTATCTTTACTATGTTTACTGCTAACTTTGCATATTAAATATTATCTAGATTTTAGATGCAGAAGCATGTTCTGTCAACATGTAAAAATGTACTCCATTTTGCTTTTATTACCCAAATTTCTCTTATCCTGTTCCAATGTGAACTACAGAATAATATCTTCCACAGAAAAGTTATGAAAGGGTACAAATGAATTCAGTAGGTCTGTTTACAAAGATAACCACTGAGGAAGAAGTTATAACAATGATAAACTTTTATTTACTAATTTTAAAATTTCTGAAATACACTGAATCCATTGATCAATTAGCTCACGTTAGTATCTCATTGGTAGGGAGTATTATTCTCTAAATCTTAGTTGAAAGCAAAGGTTTGTGATTATTCAAACATCTTTCTTTTGAAGAGCACAAAGTATTTCTGAAAGTTACCTGAGCTCCATATCATTTTTCATGAAAACCAGAAAATGGGAAGCATTAATATTTTCATATTAAAGCTAGAGAGCAGAAATTAACTTGAGGTAGAGTGACTTGCTCAGGATTATACATGAAGTGAATTGATGGGAGAATTGATGATTTGGGTTGGCAAGTTCAATGAACATCTGAGTTGAAAAGATATTTTACTTGAGAAGGTCATTGAGACAAGAGGGTTCATTCAGTTATACTTAATGTAGCTTGTACCAAATTTTACTTTATATTCCTTCATAATTTCCCCAAATATGGAAAAATATGGCCTAGAGATTTCAAAACTACATAACTATGTTTAACAGTATTTTCTCTATTTTAATCTCCATACAGCCAGGGAAATATATTCCTTAGCATTTTCCTGAGATACAAGAATAAGTCAAATTATAATTTATTAATTTCAAAGGAACCAACATGTGGCCTCTAAATATTTAAAGAAGATATATTTGCCTCTCCTATTTTAGACAGAGTCAGCTTCTAACCATCCTTACAACGGAGATTTCTCTGAAAAAGTATTCCTTATGTTGCTTTACTTAATCTGTCCAGAAGGTTGGAAGTTCAGGCTGATGTACATAAAATGAATCAAGGGTAATTTAATATACAAATCATTTATTACCATTGTCTGTCATGGTAATTTCCTTAGAATCTCATCATTGATGTCAGGGAGTATTAATTGAACATTGAATTTAGACTCCAGAGGTGTCTAAAGAGCATGAGAGGCAGGGCTTCCCCTGAGTGGGCTTATGACTCATTTAAATAATGAGAAGATATATTTGAATATATAGCTCACATAATGAGGTAGGATATGCTAAGTACTAGATCAGTGGTAAAGCCAGTGAAGGACACTGGAATTTAGTAGTGGCAGATGAAAATAAATTGGAGTAATCGGAAGGGGGGAGTTTTGCTTTTAAAAAAAAATAAAAAATAAGCTAGTCTTCAAAGGAAAATTATGACGCAGAGCAAAATTGACAAATAGATTTCAATTTGAGTACGAATTCCAATTAACAGGTAGATAATGGCTTCCCAGATCAATGTTAAAGATTAGGTGACCAATTCAGTGTATCAAAATATTACCTTTATTGATCAGAAATTTGGTTTGCAGAGTATATCTCTTATTTGAGACCAAAATATAACTTCCTATAACTTTTAAAAATTAAGCCTTGAGATTTGGCTAAGGAAGATTGTGAGTGGACAGAACAGATCTTTTGTTAACCAGTTGCTTGGAAAACCTCAGGATACTTCACAACCAGTTGAGGTAGGATAAAGAAATAATACATACACACTGCTGCTGCTGCTAAGTCGCTTCAGTCGTGTACGACTCTGTGCGACCCCATAGACGACAGCCCACCAGGCTCCTCTGACCCTGGGATTCTCCAGGCAAGAACACTGGAGTGGGTTGTCATTTCCTTACTGTATATAAAATAGATAACCAACAAGGACCTACTGTATAGCAAAGGGAAATATATTCAATATTTTGTAATAACCTATAAGTAAAAAGAATCTAAAAAGATACATGTATATCTATATATTTATTTATGTATAACTGAATCTCTGTGCTGTGCATCTGAAACTAAAATGACATTGTAAATCAGCTATACTTCAATTAAAAAATAAATTAATTAAAAAAGAAAATAGAATGAGTGCGCAAAGAACGTGTTTAACTTTCAACTGGGCAGAGGTGAAGAATAAGAAAGGAGTATACTCTCTTTATAGGCAGGTGAATTCTGGAGGGAGAGCAAGAATCAATATGCTTGCCCATACATGAGCAGTGCTCTTTACCTCAGTCTCACTAAGTTATCCCTCCATTAAGGGATGGAGTAAACAAAAGGGTTGGAAAATATGACCACATTTTTCCTATTAGTCTCAAGGTGATATATATAAGGATGGAAAACTTCCAGCATTCTTACACTATTTTATCAGCCCAGGTAAGAATGCAGAAAGAGGACTAAGTTCCATTGTATTTGCCATGGGTGTGGAGTGATGGATTGGTGGTATGTCTGATGCATATTTTCCGTTACTAACGTTGAACATGAAGACATTGTAATCAATGATAATGGTGAGAGAGAAAGGCATGGAGGTAGAGATAGGTAATTTGATCCAGATAAAATGGTGACTATCTTGCCTTGATTATGAGGCCAGTACTGGAGAATGTTGGAGGACACTTAGATATCACTTAAAATTTTTTTTTTCTCCCTCATATTCTTTGTTCTCATCTCTTCCTTTTGTGGCTTTCCTGGTGGCTCAGATGGTAAAGAATTAGCCTTCAATGTGGGAGATCCAGGTTTGATCCCTGGGTTGGAATGATCCCCTGGAGAAGAGAATAGCAACCCACTCCGGTATTCTTGCCTGAAGAATCCCATGGACAGAGGAGCCTGGCGGGCTGCAGTCCATAGGGCCACAAAGAGTTGGACACAACTGAGCAAAAAACACTTTCACTTCTTCCTTTATATCTTGGAGAACACTGCCAATGGGTCACTTCTAGTTTTGCCAGGAGGAAGGTGCTGTTTCCCCCAACCTCTTTCCTTTGACTGAGGAAGCTTGAATGTTCCAGACAATTTTTTCTGCGTAGCAGTTTCTGTTTGTGAGCTGTTCAAGTGTCCAATGGATTTTTGAATGTAGAAATATAAGTTTGGGAAGAGGGGTGAATAAGTCATGAAAGCTCATAGCAAAATTATTTTAATAATTCTCCTTGTCTTTTTATGTTTCTTGTGTACTGTTTTGTATTATAATTGTTTATTAAGCCATTAGTGTTTTGAGGGCACCTGATAAAATTTCTGACTCAGATTCTTATTTATATATTGAGATATTCTCTTGGGGCAGGAAATCTGAGTCTGTTTATCCATGATTGTAAATCATGTAAATCTGGGTCAGTTTACCCCTAATAGAATGTATATTTGCAATCCTAGACAGTCATGGGATGATGGGCAGGGGGAGATAATAACTGTTATCCTGTTATGTTTTTACAAGTTGATGCTGTTGCATTATTATGACCTGGATTCACATTCTGACTACAACACTGAAGAATCTGGAGACCTGAAGCAAATCATCTGACCTCTCTAAGCCTCAGTCTTCACAGCTGTGCATTAGGGATAACACTTTCTGCCTTGCCTACTTCACAAAACTTTATGAGGACAAAATATAACAATAGAAAGTTAGAAAGTTTTACAGACATACATAACTTTTTATGACATCGCTAAGATAATTAAAGTGGGCTGTAAGACCATACATAACCTAATCCTTAACTTAAGCTGTTTCCTGTAGGAAATTCATTAAACTCCATTCTGTATTTACTTCACCATTGAAACACACAGGCAGTGGGCCCTCTAGCAGCACTGGCTGATGATAATTTGGACACAGCATTGTCTTTCATCATGGCAAAAATAGAATAGTAAAGAAAAATACAAGCTTGTTGAATGTCCACTGTCCTTTACTATTAATATATACAGAAGTGCTGCAAAATTGGAGTTTGCTTTTAGTAGCTTACATTTTCTTTTTTTGAATACGGAAAAAATGCTTTGAGTTTTATGAGCATTAATCTTAGTGTGAATTGTTTACCAGTTGTTTATTATTATCTGGTAACTTAGAGGATAGAATTTTATATAAGAAGTTGGATGCTAGGGTAGAAATGGAAAATATAGCTCATTTGTTTATTTCATAGGATGCCTGTCATTATCTGTACTGGTGACATTAACTGTCAGTGTATCAATTCCAGGCTGCTTTCAACAGGAGCTGTGTATTCTTTTAATGGCTAGCTTTATTCACACCTCTATTTTTAGCAGATATCATTTAATCTTGAAGTGTAAAAAACCATAACACAGTCATCATCTTAAGTACTCTTGAAAACACATTCTTCTGAAAATACTCACTCTCCACCAGAGTATACTTTGGACACTGAAACGTTGACTTGGGAACAGATTGATAATTGGCATTGTTTTGCCCTTACAAATGATTATTTTGAAACTAAATAAAAAATAATGTTGATTGTGTTGTATAAACGCAGCAGGTTCCTAAAGTCTTGGTTTTATTGTATCAAAATATTTGTCAGTAACTTGACTAATAAATATTTTTTTAAGTGGTATAATAGTCGATCAGTATAATAATATATCAAGCATATCTGTTTTAGATATGCACAAGCATACACATAAGCACGTGCATATATGCTGGACACATCATAAGATGCTATGATCTAAAAGTTAAAAAAAAGAAAACTATAAAGACTCAAATACTCTGTCCTTTGTGTCATTAAAGATTATGTTTTTGGAACTTGGGAAATGGACCGGTTCTTAGAACACCTTCTTTATCCTTATCAGAAAATATAAAGAACATGAGTCTATTTTAAACTCTGTTTCCTGTTAATTCTAACTCCTTACTTTCCAGATCCCTTTGTGACCCAATCAGTATTGTAAATAGTGGTGGCTAATCCTTGATTTTCCTTACTCTCTGAAGACCAGTGGATAGATGACTTTGACACATTTCTTTGCTTGGTAGAGATTAGAGGAGCAAATGTACCACACCAATGAATAAGTGACAGGGGACTCTATTTAGTATAGCCCAGTTGTTTTGCAGAAGCTGTACCACTGGTAAGAGCTTCTGGGGTCACCACTACAGAGAACTAACTCTTTGCTATATCCTGAAGGCAAAATCTTCAGACTAAAATGATGCAGCAACAGCAAAAATAGTGAGATGCTGAGTAAAAATTTTTGCCTTCTTCAGGGGTCATAACAGCCAAGGATCCAATGCTGCCTTACATATTAGCAGCAGAGGATGAGATGGTTAGATAGCATTACTGACTCAGTGAACATGAATTTGAGCAAACTCAGGGAGATAGTAGACAAGGGAGCCTGCTGTGCTACAGTCCACGGGGTTGCGGAGAGTCGGACATGACTTAGCAACTGAACAACAACAAGTATTCTTAAAAGGAATAAGTGTTCTCAAGTTGAAGCAGTTCGTGGGGTTTTACTATTATTCTGAACAAACTTATAAAGAACAAAAGTGAACCCATATGTTTTGGTGAGAAAGAAACTAGTCAAAAATAAAGACCTAACTTTTTAGTTGGGTAGCAGATCGAATTTATCTGAAATATACATGAAACATATATTAAAACTATAAAAAATTATTATTTAACATTTAGTAATAATTTGCTTAATAAATTAATTTCAGAGATAGATAGATCACATTTTAATTCTGGGTGACACATTTCTAAGACTGCTCAGGCAAGATTTTATTTCAAAAGCTGCATAATTATGTGGATCATCCACATAGACCCACATGAATCCACAGTTTACTCAAACATCACTGGACTCTTAGGAATACAAAATAAGATACAACATCACCAGCACAGGAATATCTGAGCCTTGGTAAGCCTCAGAAAAATTGAGAATGTTATTCACTCACTGTGGTGTTAAAAGACTATGATGTCATTTTAGGACTATGTAGATAGCGGCCAAAGGAAAAAAAAAAAAAGAGCTGATTCATGCTGAAGAAAGAAAATCCCAAATAATAAGGCAATGGCTCCAAAGCAGTGACCAGGAAATTACTTTCTGAGTAAGATGCTCCAGGGTGAAAATCTTTCTTTAACAAATATTGTTTAAGGCAGTGAAATCTGTTTGCTATCACTTTTTCTCCTCTTAGGTGATTAAATGCAGAAGAAAAACAGTCATTTGATAGCCACAGAAGCTATTTACTGAAAGTATATTCAATCACCATAAACATTATTTTTACAGCAAAACTAGTGAAAGATACTATGGGGAATCCCATAAAACATTTTTTAAAAGAAAAAAATGATAGTACCATATATTTTTATGAGGGTTTCAGAGTGATCTGTATGCAGCTGTTTCCTCCAAGTACTGCCTGACATTGCAAGCTCTGCTTTTGGAGCCAGATGGCATAAAATTCAGTTCCCAAATGGGAGAGATTTCAGAGGCTAAAGAATAGGCTCAGGGCTTATTTTATTTTGTGACTAAGGATGATTCTTAATTATCTTCTGTATATTTCTCATCTATAAAATGAGATAACCTATTGTAATACAGGGGATCTTCAGGGTCTGTTTTGCTTTGTGACTAAGGATGCTTCCTGATTATTTTCTGTATATTTCTCATCTATAAATTAAGATAACCTATTGTAATACAGGGGATCTTCCCAACCCAGGGATCTAACCCAGGTCTCCTGCATTGTAGGCGGATTCTTTACCAGCTGAGCCACAAGGGAAGCACATTGTAATGTAAGCACTAGATAATTATAAACCATTTCATTGCCATACATTTTAAAGACAGAAAGAAACAGAAAAGCCTGATATGTCTTCAAATTGAAATTTTCTTTTTTTTCCTGTCTCCTTTTGAAAACATGACATAAGTCATTTTGTAGGAAAAGACTATCACATTTATTTTCTCAGATTTCCAAGTAGAAGCTGCAGGTTTAGTTTGAAAGAGAAAGGACAGACCCAAACTCTCAAGATGTACAAAGGCTTTATCCAGGAAAAGTGTGGGGTGCTACAAAAGAGAAGTTGCCAGTGGATGTGAATGGGACAAAACAGCTAATGTAAGCTCTGGTGTGAGTAAGGGGCTCGCTTATGTGGAGCTGGGACCTTTTATCTAGGCTGACTTAAATGACTATGCAGTCCTCTGATGCTGGGACAATACTCCTTACATTGCCCTTGACTGACATAGCTGCCTTGTCCTCTTTTGTCTTAACCCTTTCTTCCTGGAACCCTTTCATCTTTCTCATCCTTTCCCGGTCCAAAGGTAGGAGTTGCCTCTCTAAACCCTCAGACTTTTCCTTAAGGATGTAGACTACTGAAGCACAAAGATAGAAAGAGACTCAAGATTTTTTTTTTCAGTTCCACCCTATCACCTTCTTGAGATAATAATTATGTGTGCACGCTTAGTTGCTCAGTCGTGTCTGACTCTTTGCCACTCCATAGGCTGTATCCTACCAGGCTCCTCTGTCCATATGACTCTCCAAGCAAGAATACTGGAGTGGGTTGCCATTTCCTTCTCCAGGGAATCTTCCCAACCCAAGGATCAAACCCAGGTCTCCTGCACCACAGGTGGATTCTTTACCTTCTGAGCCACCAGGGAAACCTGATAATAAGTATAAAATTATCCAAATTAGTTTTTCTCAACATTAGCTGCACAAAAGAATCATCTCTGGGAACTTTTGAAAAATACCAGTGTGTGAACCCACCCCCAGAGATGTATTGCAGGCAAAATATTTTTTAAAAGCATGCTAGTGCGTCTGAGAACATCTGGTTAGGTATTTGAATGGGAAAAGACAAAGATGAGAAAGGAAATGAAGAAGCAATGATGAGGAGCTATTAATTAACATTTTAAAATTATTTTGCATATAGCAGTTTTAAACTACAAACTGTGTTTATAGAGTTGTCTCAAAATCAAGTATACCTTCATATGTAAGGCTGTCACTATTCAGAGTATTCAGAATGATATATTACAGGCTTGGGAGATATTTTCAGAGTATTTTGAGTCATAGCAGTGTGACTGGAATGCATGTGATATCTATGAACATAATTATATTGAAGGGGAACTGTAGAGCTGGAATCCACATTTCTGACATACTAGAATAGGAATATTATAATCTTAGTAATTTTAGTTCTTATATAGTTACTAGGCATTGTCCAAATAAACTCAAACTAGCATTGATACATATAAAAATCTAAAATAGAATCAATGATAAATCTGTACTTTTTGAAAAATGGAAAAGTGACAATTTTGCTTAATTTTCCTCTTAGACTCATTACACTGTAACTTCTTGTGGAAGTCTGGTCCCTGAAAATTTATCTGAAATGCCCCAAATTTCATACATATCTTGACATGTGCCTGACTCAGGTGACATTTCCCAAGGTTTATGCATTGACCCGATGTTTTTCTTCTATATATGTCCTCCTTAGAGTTTTTCTTCCTTTTCCATAGTTTCAATTTCCCTGTTACTTGGATGACATTCAACTCTGTCACAGCTCCTTTATCTTCTTAAATGGCTTTACATTTTCAACTAATTGTTGAATCATTCCAAAGGAAACATTTTCATGATGCCCTATGATGGCAGTTATCTCTGATTCTTTTTCATATGGAAAGCTTAAGAAAGTATATATTGGATTTTAATGGCTCCCTTCCTTATTTTCAATCCAGTTGTGTGTAAGAACAATGTGAGATTACAATCCAGAAAAAAAATAATAAACAGGATGATATGTTATTCGTAATTATATTAAAGGATCCCTGGGATGTTTCTCAGTTATATTTCAAAATACTTATGACAGAACTGTATTATATTCTTTCAATATACTTAAAACTGTATATTCAAGTACCAGAACTACAATTAAATAATAAAATCCATGCATTTAAAAAGTAAGTAACTATTTCCTTTAATAAATGTAACAAATATCCTATATAACTTTAATAATATGTTTTTCTCTTGAGAATGTGCTGAACTACTGGAAAATGATAATGGACATAATACCTTATTATCTGGATTTACTAAACAGAGACTTAAATTTAAGAAAAAAACATTGAATGTGAGCTTTAGGGTACACAATTGTGTTTATCCCAAAATATTTAAATTATTTTTACATAGTATGTCACTCCCCTCTGCCCCCAGTGCCTAGCTACTGCTATATGGAGAAAAATACTTCGGTTAGTTTCTAGGATTTTAGTTATATACAAATGGATGTAATTAAAAGAATTTAATATGGACTTTAAAATTATACTGAAGTGTGTGTATGTGTGCAATTACATGCCTAGTGGCTAATAAACCAAATAACTTTTAAATAATAAAAAAATACTAATGATAGTAATTATAAAGATAAAACTAACTCTCAGGAATTTTAGAACTTGATATTGCAGAGTTCTTAAATGTAAGCTGTATTTTTTGAAGAGTAAGCCATTGCACAAAAGCATACTTGTATAAATGAAAAGTTAAGATGAGTTTATTTTTATAAATAAATGGATTTTTCATGTTTTATTTTTCTTGAAACCACCACAGCATATTTGCAGCACTATTATAACCAGAGGCTGTTTTGAAGTTATGCTGTGAACGTTAGCCAGTGTGCAAGGCTAGGCTGGTATGCCTACTATTTTCTTTTGTACGAAGATTTTTTTTCAGATGATTGAACCATTTTTGATTTGATAAGCACCGACCTGCACAATGAAGGTGTAGTTTTCCCTACCCACCCTGGAATGTTTTTTGTTTTTTTTTTTTAAAGAACCAGGGAAACAAGGTAGCTAATTATAAAATTTCCAATGAGTGTTTGATTTTGTTTTCATCACAGAAGTGTACATTCTGATGAGCTGGCAATAATCTGAAATGACTTCAACAACTTGAACCAGTTTTCCTTCTCTATTTGCCCAGATGGATATGTGCTCCTCTGGGTTGTCCATGAACATTCTCTTTACCTTTGCTTTTGCTGGAGTATTTCTCTGATCATGTGGTCAGAGTCACTGACTTATAGTTCAGTTCTTCTGCAAGGAGAAATTTGTGTGATATTTGGAGGCATGCGGAGAGCTAAATGTAAATTCCCAAAGATTGTTTAGCCAGACAAAGTATGAGATCTTTTCCCTTTTTTCAAATAAATAATAATTACAAAATAGGAAAAAAAAAACTTTTTAGAGCCAGGGACTGTAGAAATTCATCTGTGTTAAACTTGTGGAAGATTAACCATAGCTAGCCTGCTAGAGAGCCCTTGTTCAGCTGTAGGTGCAGATGTGTGCTTCCTTTAAGCAGCTGTAGCTGGAACCATGTGAATAGATGAACATTCTATCTAAAAGAATTAAAGAAATCCCCAGATGGAGTCCAGAGCAAACCCCAGAAAGGCATCCTAAGGAAAACTAAATAAGAAAAAACATAAAGATTAAGTTTGACATCTGTGTCAAAACAAATGAATTGTGTATAGGAGCCAAAGGTTACTAGGTAATCAGAAGGGGTTTCAGCTTCAGTTATGTGTTTAATTCATGCAGGATAAAGTACTTACACTAAAAACATATGTTTTTGAAGTAATTCCCATAATCATTCTGGGGGGTTATCTAATGTAATTTTTTATGTACATATGAGGAAACATAAAACCATAGCAAGCGGTTAAATGATTTATTGATTGATTTATTTTTAATTAGAGAAGTCATTGCTTAAGCTTCTTGTTCTGACAGATGGGCTTAGTCCATTTCAGAAAGCCACTTCCTCAATGATCACAATTATTTTTCATGTATACTTACAAGAAATTGTATTCCCTATTTTCTTTTGAAAAATTATATTAACAAATACAAAGTACTTGATAATTGAATATCCATTAAATAAGCCAACTTACATTGAACTCTCATTTTGCTAAGGGAACAGTTTCACAAGAGTTTCTGTTCCCGCTTGCTTTACTTCCTTTTTTTGAGATTTCTCCAAGAATGAACATTTTAGTAGTGCTCTTCACATGATATGCTCCCGAAAAAGACATATTCTGTGACCATTGTTCCACTGAAATGCAGTGAAATAAAATATGTTCATAAGGTTTTATCTTTGCTTTTTGTTTCTTATAACCTGAAATTAGTCTTTCTGAAAATGATTATATTAGTTTCCTAGGGTTGCTGTAACAAAGTACCAAAAACTAGGTGGCTTAATGAACAGAAATGTACTTTCACAGTTCTGGAGGCTAGAAGTCTGAAATCAAGATGTAGGTGTAGAGATTTTGTTCTATGTCTCCTAACTTCTGGTAACCTAAGGGATTCTTTGGTTTGAAGATGACATTCTCCTTAGGTGTTCACACCAGCTTCCCTCTATGCATGTTTGTCTCTTTGCCTAAAGTTCCCCCTTTTGAAAGGATACATTCATATTGAATTGCTGCTGCTAAGTCGCTTCAGTCGTGTCCGACTCTGTGCGACCCCATAGACGGCAGCCCACCAGGCTCCGCCGTCCCTAGGATTCTCCAGGCAAAAATACTGGAGTGGGTTGCCATTTCCTTCTCCAGTGCATGAAAGGGAAAAGTGAAAGTGAAGTCGCTCAGTCATGTCCGACTCTTAGCGACCCCATGGACCGCAGCCTACCAGGCTCCTCTGTCCATGGGATTTTCCAGGCAAGAGTACTGGAGTAGGGCGCCATTGCCTTCTCCCTCATATTGAATTAGGTCCACCCTAATAACCTCATCGTAACTTGATCATCTGTAATAACCTTATGTCCGAATAAGGTCACATTCAGAAATCCTGATGGCTAGGACTTCTATATATTTGGGGGGAGGATACAATTAAACTCACAATAATGTCCTAAACAGGATTAATGTAAATTTAATGGTATTTTATATTCTCATGTTTGTATAACATTTCATTTGTTCATTTCCATCAGTATTTAAACACACTCGAGACTAGACCTATTAAAAAAATTCTATCATTTTATTATATCACTTCAAAGCACCATTTTAAACTTTTCTCTTCTTACATTTGAACCTCTTTAAAAAAAAGTATTCTGTGTTTGTGATCTTTGTTTCCATACCCCACACTCACCCCACAATATGTTTTTACATTATACCACCCTGATGAAAAGACTTCCCATGTGGCGCTAGTGGTAAACAACTAACCTGCCAATATAGGAGACATAAGACATGTGGGTTCAATCCCTGGGTCAGGAAGATCCCTGGAGGAGGGCATGGCAACCCACTCTAGTATTCTTGCCTGGAGAACCCCATGGATAGAGAAGCCTGGCAGACTGTTGTTAATAGGGTCAGAAGGAGTTGGACACGACTGAAGCAACTTAGCATGCATGCTTGATGATGAAATAGCTCCTAATTAGATTGAAGATTACCTCTATTTTGCTGTATCCATTTGAGATTTTTTTTCTACCCTGAATTTGTTTGTCATTTCAGGATCATTGTTGAAAGATACAATCTCCAACAGGCCCTAGGCATCCCTGTGTGTTCTTCCTGGCTGTGCTAAGTAATCAGGTTCCTGACTATTCTTTGTTGTTGTGTGGCGCATGGTTGTTCAAAAGTCACATCCGACTTTTTGTGAGCTCATGGACTGGAGCATGCCAGGCTCCTTTATCCTGCACTATCCCCTAGAGTTTTCTCAGATTCATGTCCATTGAATCGGTGATACTATCTAACCATGGCATCCTCTGCAACCCCATTCTCCTTTGCCTTCAATCTTTCCCAGTATTGGGGTCTTTTCTAATGAGTCGGCTCTTTGCATCAAGTGGCCAAAGTATTGGCGCATCAACTTCAGCATCAGTCCTTCCAGTGAATATTCAGGGTTGATTTCCTTTAGGATTGACTGGTTTGATTTTTTTTTTTTTTGCAGTCCAAGGGATTCTCAAGAATCTTTCCAGCACCATAATTTGAAAGCATTAATTGTTCCTCAGCGTTCTTTATGGTCTACCTCACACACCCATACATGACTACTGGAAAAACCATAGCTTTAACTATAGAGACCTTTGTTGGCAAAGTGATGTCTCTGCTCTTTAATATGGTGTCTAGGTTTATTATATCTTTCCTTCCAAGGAACAAATGTCTTTTAAATTCATGGCTGCAGTCACTGTCCACAGCGACTTTAAATCCTATGTAAATTAAATCTGCCACTGTTTCCACTTTTTCCCCATCTATTTACCATGAAGTGATGGGACTATGAGATGGTTGAATGGCATCACCGACACAGTGAACATGGGTTTGGGTGGACTCTGGGAGTTGGTGATGAAAAGGGAGGCCTAGCATGCTGCTGTTCATGGGGTCGCAAAAGTCGGACATGACTGAGTAACTGAACTGAACTGATGGGACTATGTGCCATGGTATTAGTTTTTTGAATGTTAAGTGTCAAGTCAGCTTTTTCACTCTCTTTTTTTACCCTCATCAAGAGGCTCTTTTGTTGCTCTTCACTTTCTGCCATTAGAATGGTATTATCTGCATGTCTGAGGTTGTTGATATTTGTCCCAGCAATCTTGATTCCAGTTTGTGCTTCATCCATCCCGGCATTTTGCATGATGTACTCTACATAAAAGTTAAACAAGCAGAGTGACGATATACAGCCTTGTTGTACTCCTTTCCCAATTTTGAACCAGTCCGTTGTTTCATGTCAGGTTCTTACTTGGGCTGTTTCTCAGGGTTGTGTCTCCAGCAAACAACCCTGAGGAGTAGGTGACATTTTATTCCCGATAAAGAGCATACTTGTCTCCATCTTACTATAAAAGTGGTTAATCTTCCATACTCAGTGTTTCTTTCCTATAATGCAACCCACTAAATGTGCAGGTATCCATTTTGGGTGCCTCACATCACTCCATGGGATTTAGGACACATAGGAAACCAGCAAGAGCATCATGCTACAGTTTTTGCCATGAATCAAAAGGTCCTTTGTCTCTAGCCCAGGAATCTCATGTCTTCTGGGTTCATAAAGTAGAAACAGACATTTATATAGAGAAAACTCCTTGGCTCTACCCAGTTCTTCTTAATCATTTGACATTATTGGACATTCTTCAAGTGTTACCTCTCTGGCCATGCCTTTCAGATTTTCTTTGCAAACAGTTCCTTTTCTACTGGGTCATCAAACTCTGGAGTTTCTTGAAGATCAGAAACAGGGCTTTTTAATAGTCCCTTACCAGGAAATTTCAACACATTCATAGTTCTAGTTACCATGCAGGTGCCCAAATTTATTTCTCTAGCCCAGAGCTCTTCTCTGGTATATCAGTATATCCAACTATTGACTTGACATATCACTTGGATAGTTGGAAGATATCACAAATTTATATGTACATGACCAGATTCATGGTCTTTTTCTTCAAATCTGGTTGTCTTTCACTATTTCTTCTCACAGTAAATGGCATCATCATTCATTCACTAGTTCTGGCCATTCCTCTCTGTTTCCCTCACTCCTCCTATCTAATCTGTCTTGAAGACCAATTGCCTTTATCACCTCAGTATCTATGAAATCTGTTTTCTCTTCATTGTTACCTTCACTCTGTTCTTAGCTTCGGTTATCTCTTAAGAGATCCTGCTTAACATGTCCTGCTATGTTCATTCTGTTCTCTCTTCAACTGAAGGTAGAGTGAATGATCACTTTAAAACTCACATTGAGTCACGTCATTCTGTTTAAAACTTTTGTTGTACTTAAGGTAAACATCAGTTTATTCCTACTCATTCTTTTGATTACAGCTCCTGGAAAATTTTCCATGACTTCCCAGTTAGATTTGGATTCTTTGATACATACTCTGTTATAAACCCATTCCCTTTTTTCAGAGGACTTTTGCAGATAGTATTTATATATCCTTAGCATGATTATTTAATTCATATCTATGTCTCTTCTCAGACAGTAAGATTCATGAGAATGAGGACCCATGTTAGCTCACTTGTATCTCCAGGAAGGAGTACAGTGTTTGTCTCCAGATTGGCACTCACATTTTGAAAATGAACAAAAGATAATGATCTCTATGGAGAAGCGACAGTACATTTCTCCTTATCCTAAAATGTTTATTTTATGCAAGCTAATGATTCACACAGAGGTCAATGGGATATTTTAAAATGATAATTTGAATTATATTAGCCCTCAAAACCCTTCATGACTTCCATCACAATCAAGATGAATCCAAATTTCTCATCTTGTCTCGAAAGTCCTATATGATTTACCCTCTGTACAACTCTTTCTCTCATCCACTATGATAGACTAAATTGGCTATTCCTTCTTCAAACCCACTCAAAGGCCCATGTGCCACCTGTTCTTCTTAATCTTTGCTTGATCGGCTCCTTTGTCATTTAGATTTTGGGTTAAATATTACCCAAGCTTTCTGTCTGTCAAATCTAAACTGGTGATTTAGTCATTCTCTTATCACTTTTCATAAATTACTGTTTTTTCTATTTGCTTTTTTATAATACATGTTCTATAACTCCTATACACACATATGCACACATGCCTCACCCCACTAGAAATTTCGTTGCATGTAGATTTTCTTCTTTATTGCCATATACCTAGGACTTAAGACTTGCAGGTACATGGTAGTCACAAATAGATAAGTTTTGAATAAATCAACACACTTTAAAATTTAGGGATCAGATAATTTCCAACAATGCTGTTGGTTTAAGAAATTAAAACTGCTTCATGTTACCAAATATGAGACTGATTATGATTTCTAAAATGACCCAAAATAACTTTTTGTAATTTGATGTTTGTCTCTAAATCAGTAGGGAATGAGTCTAGGGAATCTGTAAGTCTATGATTTTTTTCTATTTTCTTCATTGCTGATTTACATTGAGAACAAGTTGTCTATTCCTTTTGGCAAAGTAAACTGAGTGAAGATTTAAATTAATGTGACAGAATGTGCTGATATTTAATTTGAGGTTAGTGTAAACACAGAGGAGCCAAAGGATCCTCTAACAGTCCTCTGATCTTGAAATATACCTTCCTCTGTACCCTTCCAGTATTTGGATTTGAAAACAACAGTCTGTACCACCATAGACGCTTTAATACTTTCAAAAGCTGAACTTAGTTATTTCAGTCTCTTTACCTTTCAGGTGTAGATTAATACTTTTTCTATTTTTTTCTATTTTTCTAAAGGTACTAACTTAAGAGCAAGATAGATCACCTGCCTCTCCTTTGAATTGCATTGACATCATAACTATGAACTAAAGATTGAAATCCATAAGACTCCTAAACAGGAGGTAGAAACATATTTTAGAAAGAAGTTAGAAGAAAATTAGCATGGATTTGATATGTTCATAAACACCAGAGGGAGAAACTATACCTCAGTGTAGCTCAGTATGCCCCCTTTTACTTGTTTCCATTAGGTAGAAATTCTATGCTGTTGACAACCTTTCTGAGATATGTTCTGGTCTTTCAGGATTAGCCTTAGGCACAATTCTGAAATATTTGGAATTATTCTTGTGGATATTGTATTAATGCTTCCCTTTATTTTGACATTGCCAGTCCATTGCATCTAGGTATCCAAAATTTTAGCTCCTCATTTTTATTTTTCTTGGACATACTCTATAACTTTCTCTTCCTTTTTGCTCCTTCACCCCATCAATTGCTCTGTTTAATCTTATTCACAAATTCAAACTGGTTAGGAAGCACTAATTATTTAATGTATCTCTCTTTCAGGAAATTTATTTCTCTGTAAATTAGGGCCTATCCCTTTACTCAAAAATGTGACTTTAATGATCTTCCTGTTTAGGGAATGAGAGGCTATTTTTTAGTAATCAAGTATGAACAGTGCAGTTCAGTTTGAACTAGCAAAGACATATGAGGAATAAGTCCAAAAATCATAGTCTTGTGAAAAAGACTACAATTTGGCAAACACCTTTAATAATAGTGCTAACAGTTTTTGAAAATGGCAGTCTCCAAAAGGGCAAGAGACATATCATGATGACACATAATCAAGTTTGTCCCTTCAGACTAATGAAGTGTAATCCCTGAATGGTGATAGGGTGGTAAGGAAAATAAAACCCAAGGCCCTTTTTCAGATATCAGTGAGCCAAAAAGAAAACAAACAAGGTCAATACCAATTGTAGGATGCAATCATGAAGGCCAGTTGTGAGCAGCTTTCATGTGTAGTTGTCAGAACACTGTTTCATTTTTCACAATTAGATGCCTTTTCAGGAATCAAAATTCACATGTGCTTATTCTGATGTTGCTGGGATCTGGTATTTCAAAAAAGGAGGTCCCTATGGAGAATCTCAGGCTTCCTGATGACTCAATGGTAAAGAATCCACCTGCTAATGCAGGATACCTGGATTCAATCCCTGAATCAGGAAGATATCCTGGAGAAGGAAAATGGCAACCTACTCCAGTATTGTTGCCTGGGAAATCCCCTGGACAGAGGAGCCTGGCGGGCTGTAGTTCATGGGGTCACAGAATTGGACAGGACTTAGTGACTAAACAACAACAACATGGAGAATCTCATTCACCAGTGGGTAAATGTGGAAGTCCCTTGTTTAAAACTTTAGATCTTTAATGAGAATTAAATGTTCACTATTTTCTATTCCTCATCTTTCATTTTCTACTACAACTTGAGCATTAGTAGGCATGAAGTGATTATATATTATTATATAACAAAATCTCCATCAGTTAAGAAGCAGCCTGGATAAGTTAAACAAGATAATATTTGTTCAGTGTGGAGCATTCTATTTGTCAGTAGTAAGTGGCAGCAGTTACCTAAACATAATATTGTTATTAATAATAATATGATTCTCTGCAGATAAGGGTTGAGCAGTGAAATACTTTTTTTTTTGTTTTTAGAGACAATTAGCAACTCTATTTTTATTAAATAAAAGAATGGTCTTCCAGTTAGCACTCAGTTTAGAAGATACCTTTTCCACCTAAAGCCATGAAACCCAGTAAGACAGGGACTTAACTGAGTCAGGTAATGGCAGAACTACTTTGAACTGATGAGGAACATGAAGGATAGAGATGAATGGTCTGGTTTGAATCAATATGGATAAGGGGTAAGCAGGCATTGTTTAAGGTATAATGGCTAACATATATGTATTAAGTGCCTAACACACATACATATGAATATAGATATAATTACATTTACATATATGAATCCATTCAATGGATGTATTGCTATCTCTGTCTCTGATTGTTCCCTCTAACTTTTGTATTGCCTCTCCATGATAATTATTTTTCTCATTTTGCATATAAGAAAATTGGGGCTTAAGTAATTTTAATGAGTCCCCAAATTGCATATTATTATATTATACAATTATATTATATAATGCATTATATTAAAGTTTTTCTGACTCTAAAGTTTGAGTCATGGACTACTTTCAGAAAGAAATCATAAAATAAAGCAGGCTAGAACAGTGGAAGAGAATGTGAAGATGAGTGCAGAGATATAGTGTAGCAGTTTGGGTATTAGACATTCCTGGGTTTGATGATAACTCAGTCAGAAACTACCTGGGATATCTTCTTCAAGATAATTAACTGTTGAAAGCTTTGACTTCCTCATCTTTGATACGGGGCTAATGATACTTCTTAACAGACGGTTTTAAGGGCCTTATGAGATAAAATATGTGAACTGCTTAGTAGACAGTAGTAGGCTAGTCTGGTGTGTAAGAGGCTTGGAAGTTGCCACTCTGTCCTAACAAGTTAAAGCTGAACAAACTGGAAAATCAACAACTCTTCTTAGGTCTGTAAGGGAAATGAGGTCACAGGACAAACTGCTGCCTTCAAAATTGGAGAGATTGACAGGCAAATAGAGTAAATCAGTATTTACTGGAGGAGAAACCTGCAAGTAGTAACATCAATGGAAATAAGTACAGGGAGAGGAAAACCTGAATTGTAATTGGTGAATTGCTGGAGGCTCAGTGTGGACAACTCAGAGTTAAAAAGTTGGGAAGGAGGGTAGTTCCCTGGTGACGCAGTGGTTAGGATTTGGTGTTTTCACGCTTTCATTGCAGAAGCCCAGGTTCAATCTCTGGTTGGGGAGCCATCTCACATGCCGCCAAAAATGTTCAGGGGAGCCAGTCAAATCCTACACACCCTGCCATTTTCATGACTTTTATTTCCAGGCGCTCTATCAGGACCCAGGTCCTCACAGTGACTATATATAAATCCCCTCATGCTTCTTTCAAGGGGAGGGGAAAAGGAATCATTTTGAAATATACCTGAGCATTTTGTTCTTCTTAATAAGGTCTGCCCTCGGGAGAAACTATTTAACCAAAGCCTAACTTTCTAGGGTTTTATCAAGGCCCAACTCACCTGTGGAAAGTAAAAACTCAATTCCAGTTCCATTGAGTCATCCTGTCCCACCAAGGGGAGGATAGAATAAAACAAAACAAAACTGGAAAGCACTTGCAAAGTCTGAGTCTAGAGGTATAGACTCATTACAGAACTAAGACCTAATCACAGGGGTATAGAATGCTTCCCTTCCCCTACCCCTCACCACTACAGTTTCTTTCATCTAGTGCATCACATCCAGCTTTAAAGAAAATATTACAAGACATACTAAAAGGCTAAAAAGACAATTTTAAGAGACAAAGCAAGTGTTGGAACTAGACACTAACATGGCAGATGTGAATTATGAGACCAGCAACTTAAAACAACTATAATTAATATGCTAAGGGAGCCAACAGATGAAGTATATAGCATACAGGAGGGCAATGTAAGCTGAGAGATGAAAATTCTAAAAAAGAACCAAGATTGAGTGTTAGAGATCAATAACACTGTAACAGAAATGAAGAATGCCTTTGATGGGCTTATTATTAGTAAGCTGGACACAGCTGAGGGAAGAATCTCTGTGTTTGATGATATCTCATTTGAAACCTCCAAAACTAAACAGTAATCAGAAAACAGACTGAGAAAAATAGAGCAGAATATCCAAGAACTGTGGGACAACTTCAAAATGTGTAATACATGTGCAATGGGAATATCAGAAGGAGATGGAAGAGTGAAAGGAAAAGGAGAAATATTAAATTGTAATGACTGAGAATTTTCTCAAATAAATATCAGATACCAAACCACAGATCCAAGAAGCTCAGAGAATACTAAGAAAGAGAAATAGTTAAAAAAAACAAAGAAGAAGAAGAAAGAAAGAAAAAAAAGAGAAAACAAAAAACTACACCTGGGCATATCATAGTCCAACTAAAGAAAGTCAAAGATAAAGAGTAGTAGGCATTTGATGATTAAAAGACCCCAGAAATATTATATAATATCAATATAACTATTGCTATAACTGCTGCTGAGCTTCCCTTGTGGTTTAGTCTGTAAAGAATCTGCCTGCAGTGTGGGAGACCTGGGTTCGATCCTTGGGTTGGGAAGATCCCCTGTAGGAGGAGATGGCAACCAACTCCAGTATTCTTGCCTGGAGAACCCCCATGGACAGAAGAGCCTGGTGGTATACAGTCCATGGTGTTCGAAAGAGTCGGACACGACTGAATGACTAAGCACAGCACAGCACAGCACATACCTGCAGTTTGGTAAATTGCATATAGATAACACCATGCTGTGCTGTGCCATGCTCAGTCCTCGCCATATTTGACTCTTTGCATCCCCATGGACTGTTCCTCTGTCCCTGAGATTCTCCAGACAAGAGAATTTCCTTCCCCAGATCTTCCGAACCCAGGGATTGAACCCCCATCTCCTGCATTTCCTGCTTTGGCAGATGGATTCTTTACCACTGAGCCACCTGGGAAACCCTAGGTAATACCAATACTTACTAGGTAAGCCCCTAGTAAGATAATACCATAATGAGCCTAATTACAAGAAACTGATTATTTTGCCATATTTGTTTCTTTACTGCAAAGGAAAGTGGGCTTATCATTGTTAGGGAGATATACAGAAACTGATGGACTCTCTAGACTTTTCTGACCAATGGATATGAGTTTGACCAAACTCTGGGAGATAGTGAAGGACAGGGAAGTCTGGTGTGTTGCAGTCCATGGGGTCACAAAGAGTCAGACATGACTTAGCAATTGAACAACAACAGCAAAGTCTTTTCTAGTCACCCTTGTGTGGCCCAGCACTTTTTATTAATTAGTGCCTGAATGGGTCTTCTCCTTGCTTACCTTACCGGGTAATATAGATCCAAAACAAACATTAATGTCAGCATATAGATTACTTTTCATAAGGGTCTAAGGGAGAAATGATTAAAAATTGTCATAAAAATATAATATTTGTGTTCCCGTGGTTCAATATCAAATTATGTACAAAATGTAGGAGACTGTTTTCTATATAATGAGACATTAGCAACCAGCCCATACTGTTTCAGATGACTGTTATGTCAACCTCTACTTCAACCTTTGAATGATATTTCCTTCTTTACATTAGAAAATATCTAAGGCTAATTTAGTGAATTATTTTAGGTCATGAAAGGACAGAAGAGTTTGCTTTCTAGTCTTCATCCTTCCTGTCGTATGACTGCTCTTCCTCTTTCATCAGAACATTTACCACAAAGGACTTTAAAGAGGTTCTTGTTTTCTAAAGCCTCTGCTGGCTTCATCTCCTCAGTGAGGATATAGCAGGGGTATCCACACCAGAACCTAAAGTATGGAAACCTGTGTAATTTCCTCTTCTGAAAGGAAACAGGGTTGAAGTCTTGACAAAAAGAGAAAGGAGAATTCCACAGAACAAAGTAAATTCTTCCATTTAGAATCCATGACAATTCCACATCTCATTTTCTTATTCTTTTATATTAACTCTAGAATTTCAGTAAAGCTTTTAAATTTGTGTCCATCTTTTCAAGGACTCATTTTATTAATGGATGTGAAACGTCTGGCTTTATTTTCCAAGTCAATATCTTTACTTGTGGAAAATTCCTATAAATTTCTTAATAACAGAAACCCCTTAGTTTATTCATATTATACTTTCAATCTGTAAGTTCTGAAACAAAAGAATCTATTTTACTGAAGATGTGAACATAGGAAAATATTACAATACAATATAATAGGAGAGAAATTTGTACACAGATTATCACTGTGGTGGATTCACTAGCATAATGAATGAGGCACCTGCCCTGGGTCAAAGACTGATTTCTCCCCTGTCCTGCATGGCATCAAAGGCCAAGATAATATTTAATAAATAATATTACCACTTGACTGGAGTTATTACATCTGGGTGGAGGTGTCAAGGCCTATTTGCCTCATTTGTGCCTCCTTTTAAGGTCATCACTAGAAATTCGGTTTTCAGATTTAATCTTGTTCTGGTGTTCTCAAACTAGGTGAGGTCTAAGTTCTGTTTCCTATCTCTAGAAGGAATATTTAGGAAATGAATATAGAATTTGGAACTTGGATTCTTTTCATTTTAGTAGACATTTTATAAGAAAGATGATTATTCCTGGATTTAGGAAAAAAGAGAGGCCAGATGGTGAAAATAAAAAAGCAACATTCAATTTAAAATTACTATAATAATAGAGAAATAAAGGACGAGCTCTCATACTAAAATGTTTTACATTATCTGTTTTAACTATTTCTAGCATTGTCCACAATGAACATTCTTAAGAATATGTGTTTTAACTCCAGACTCTTAAGAGGTCATCACAAACAAAAAAAATAGTAAAAATATAGTAACAGTATAGGCTTCCCAGGTGGGTCAGTGGTAAAGAATCTGTCTGCCAATGCAGGAGACACAGGAGATGTGGGTTCAATCCCTGGGTAGGGAAGATCCCCTGGAGGAGGAAATGGCAACACACTCCAGTATTCTTATCTTGGAAATCACATGGGCAGAGAAGCCTGGCGGGCTGCAGTCCTCGGGGTCACAGAGTCAGACACAACTACACTACTGAGCACATAAACATAGTAATAGATTCCTTGACAGGATGCTTTCTGAACTGAATTTTTGAATTTCTAATTTCTGTTGTTTTTATGAAGAAGTCTGTGTTGTCCATCCACTGGAAACAGCTGATTGATATTCTCTGTGGGCTTACCCATCACCAGTTGACTGGGTAAATGGAGTTAAGTTCCTCTGAGTATAGCTAGGAGAGGATAGAGGTCAAGACTTTATTCCACAAATATGTATAAGCATATTTTATGATCAAAGCACTAGTTAGAGATTTACTTTCAGAAATGAGGGCAGAGAATTCTAGGGGTAGGGTTGTGTTGATGGTGCAAGAACAAGTTTATTGAACTGCCTTCAACATAGATTTTCAAAAAGTAAAAGATCTTTTAACATCAGAGAGGAGCTTGCGTCAATCCAAAGATGGACATTTATATATATTCAGTCAAAATTCTGGGTTGTCCCTTCAAAACTTGATCTTTGAAAATATTTGGTGATCCATCCTATGCATATCATCCTATGCATATCTATATCCACTTTCTATGCATATCTGTGTCATGTCACCAAGTATGTATGTCAGAAGTTAAAGATAGGCTCAAAATGTTTGGATAATATTGGCCTGTGCTTTCTCTTAGAACATGAAATAAAAAGTGAAATGGGGACTCTAATTGTTAGTTCCCTAAATTTGAAAGAGAATTGTGTATGTGTGTGAGATTACTCTGTTTTTAATCTTTAATCATGTTATAAATACTAGGATAAACTTCAAGTCAATCCTGTGGTAGATTACCTGTAATGATTTCTGCAACAGTTATCCTTACCTTTCTGTACCTGCCCCCTTGCAGTATGACTTAAGCATTTTCCCAACTGAAAGTTGAATCTTTTTGCCCACCTGGAATCTGGGCTTACCATGACTTTCTTTGAATATGGCAAAAGTGACATACAATGTCTGAGTCTGGTTCCAAACTAACCTTGCAGTTTTTGCCTTGAAATGTTTCCATCATTGTGTGCTACCTAGCATACTGTAATATGAAAGGCCACGAGGAGTAGAGAAAAGCCATCACAGTAGATGTGTTCAAGATCAGCCAGCCGGCAGCAACCATCGAAATGTGATTGAGGTTATCTTATGTCTTCCAGCCCCAATTGTGCCATCAGATGACTTCATTCATTTGAGTGACTGTAAAATAAACCAGCAGAAGAACTGACCATATGAGCATCTACTCCAACAGAATTATGACCCAATAAAGTGGTTATTGCTTTAAGCCACATTCTGTGGTGGTTCGTGACACAATAAATGACTGAAATAGATTCCTACTATTTAATTTATTGAATTTCCTTCATGTGGTTCCTTGAGCAACAATCTTACCTTGATTTTTACTTAAAATTGCTATCATGCTCGGAGAAGGCAATGGCAACCCACTCCAGTACTCTTGCCTGGAAAATCCCAAGGACGGAGGAGCCTGGTGGGCTGCGGTCCACTGGGTCGTGAAGAGTCTGACACGACTGAGCAACTTCACTTTCACTTTTCATTTTCATGCATTGGAGAAGGAAATGGCAACCCACTCCAGTGTTCTTGCCTGGAGAATCCCAGCGATGGAGGAGCCTGGTAGGGTGCTTTCTATGGGGTCGCAAAGAGTCGGACATGACTGAAGCAACTTAGCAGCAGCAGCAGCAGCAGCTATCATGCTAGTGCATTAAGTAGCAGTATATATATTGAGTACTTACTGCATGTGGTATATGATTACACACCTCTCCTTTTCTTGGGCTTTACAAAAGGAAGTAACCAGAAGACTTTCTGTCCTTATACATTAATATAGTAATCCAGTTCTATAGATTAAGTGTACTTGAGAAGCTATAGAATAATTTATGTTTTTCTCTGCACACATACATGGGTATATGTACTAAATACAACATTACAAAGTCATAAAGAAAAGCAGAAGAATTATCAGAGGGGAAATTCCGAAGGATGAATTTTGACATGGGCCTAGGGAAAGAAAAGCTTGATGTTAATGCAATTCTGAGTGATAATATTAAGGAAAATAAGAATTTGTTCTCAGGAAGACTAAGAAGCCTCAACGTTATTTGTAGTTTCTGTTACTAAGCCTTAAGCACTGTGTCACTGTGGTGCATTAGATAAATTTTGTTGTTTGAACTATCATTTCTATAATAAAGTATTGCCAAAATTGCAAATGTTTTTAACTTGAAAAAAAATTCTTTCCTCTTAATATGTTTCTCTCAGTGTTTGTCATAATCATTGAAGAAATAGTTATGTATTTTAAATTGCTTTAAATTATTTTCTCTTTATTTTTTGATTCCTTCTCTCCCACTTTCCTTTCTTCCGTTCCTTATACCAGTTTGATTTATTTGCTCTTTGTTTTGAGAGGTATTTAAAGAGTCATAGGGTTTTACAATTAATCTTATTGTTGGTAAATAAATGAAAACAGGAAACAAGGACCAGAAAAAATAATTATCACCTCATATTAAAATATAAAATACATCTGATGTAGTTATTCATAGGGTATAGGCCTAAATTAAAGAAATATTATTTACTAAGGAATAAATATAAATGGAGCCATACTAATTCACTCAGTCTGCTTCCGAAGCCCGCTTTTACCCTTTTACTGATTCAGACAAAAGTGTGAGCACTTAAGTCAGAGAATTGATTCCAAAGTGGTAAATAAGTGTTAGTTTTAATTGTATCAGACATTAATATTTTACACTGCAAATAATTGCTATTTTTTGAAATGCTTCTTATTGGGACACTCCAATTTGATACTTTGGCTCCTCTCTAAAAGCAGTGTGTTGCTCGGCCTTGTTGCTAAGCAACAAGAAGAGCTGAATTCTGAAAATTTAGTGATGGATTAAAAAAAAAATCTTAATCTGTAAATTAATATTAAATAAGCATGTATGTCCTTAAATTACATGAAGCAGAACTTACCTTCCTAGAGTCTAGAAAATTTTCTAATCAAGATATGTTTTCATTTAAGTTGATAAAGACTTTAAAATACATAGCATATGTCATCTTCTAAAAATTTAATAAGCAATTATATTACAAATAAATCTAATGTTTTATTGTTGTGCAGCTATTAGCATAACTATTAGTTGTGCTGTGGCATTTTTATGGAGAGGGTCACTCCTGCCAAACATTCATGAAGTGAAGGTGTCTGGAGACAGTTCTCTATGGGTCTCTTGTGTTTCTGCATGTCTTGCAAGTAGAGGACTGAAAGCCTTTTATCCGTGCACTCTTTTCAAGGATGCTTGTATAACAAATAATTTTGGAAGGTAGAGAAGTATCTCCCTCTAGAGCAAAAGAAAAAGCAGGTTTGCTTACCTTTGAAAGGTGGAAATAGTGGCTCCTTCTGGAGTGAAGAGCAAGCATGTTTACTGCCCATTATAAAAGGTTCACGTTTTCTCTAAGCTCACTGTTCCTTTTAGGTAATGCAATTCACTGTGTGTGCAAGTATTATATCACCTGGTTGTCTGCATCACCCTGTGGGAACTGGAGCTTGAGGAACCTGCATAGAAAAAGCTAATTTTCTGGCTCTTGTTATTGCTGTGAGTAGTAAAGTCCTTTGTCTTGTGATTCCTCTCACAGAGTTGCAGACTGACTTGTTAGGCTAAAACGAAGGTAAATTCTTGGACCCATCATGGTTCTGGACAGAAGGCACACTTTCATTGACAGTTAATATTACAATTGTATCAACTAAATGAGGCTTTAGGAGACTTGATTCTTAAAAAATAAGAAGCAAACAAAAACACACACAAAAAAAATCAATTATAAGTAGCAGCATGGAATGTGGGTGCTAGGCAGTGTTAAATTTGTGTCTTAGTTTTAATTGTGTGAAATAATTTGTTCCTTTTGAAAGAAGATTAACCTTGACCATAAGTAATTCTTCGGGTAGGCACACCTTCCCAGAATCTTTCATATCATTCCATTTAGGCATTTTTCTTTTTAGCCCAAACATATATCTCTAATCATGCCTAATTTAAGGAAAATCACAGAGAAGGCAATGGGACCCCACTCCAGTACTCTTGCCTGGAGAATCCCATGGACCAAGGAGCTTGGTAGGCTGCACTCCATGGGGTCGCTACCAGTCGGACACGACTGAGCGACTTCACTTTCACTTTTCACTTTCATGCATTGGAGAAGGAAATGGCAGCCCGCTCCAGTATTCTTGCCTGGATAATCCCAGGGAAGGGAGAGCCTGGTGGGCTGCCGTCTATGGGGTCGCACAGAGTCGGACACGACTGAAGCAACTTAGCAGCAGCAGCAGTAAGGAAAATCAAATTGCTAACATTTGGTCTTAATGTTAATGTATACTATTACATTATGATTTATAATAAACATATATTTTGGTGTTCATTCCAGTTTCTGGCATAAAGCTCCTAAAACCCTTGGGATTTCCTAAGTGATGAGAGCAAGAAAATGGGTCTTTTGTTATGTTAATGAAGTGACTTCTGAAACATTCACCTAAAAAAATATTTGAAAGTGGTGAGATTGGTTGTCAGGGGAGCCAGCATTTTATAATGAGAACCTGTGATTGGAGGGTTGGAACTTACATCACCTCCACTTACCCACCTCCCAACAAAGGGGAAAGAAGCTACAGATTGAATTCAGTACCAAATGGCCAATGACTTATTCAGCCATGCCTGTATAATGGAATCTCCACAAAAACCCAAAATGGTGAAGTTTGGCAAGCTTCCAAGTAGGTGAACACATAGAGATTGGGGGAGAGTGACTTGTAGAGAGTGTGGAATCCCCACATCCTTTCCTCATTCCTGCTGTATATGTCTCTTCCTCTGTTGATTCATAGCCTTTAATATCTTTTGTAATAAATTAGTAATCTGGTTACTAAATGGCTTTCTTGAGTTCTGTGAACTAGTTTAGCAAACTAATTAAAGCCAAGAAGAGGGTCTTGGGAACTTCAGCTTTATAGCTAGTCAGTCGGAAGCACAGTTAACAACCTAGACGTGATTGGCATGTGAAGAAGAGGGGACAATCTTAATGGGGCTGAGCCCTTAGTCTGTGGAATGTGATACCATCTCCAGGTAAATAGTGTCAGCAGTAAGTTGAATTGTAGAAAAATTGTTTGGTAGCATGAGGAAACTCCCTCTCTCCCACTGCCCTCTAGTGAAATAGTATGCAAAACCCTTTTAATACTACTGCTTCACATTTTATAATATGCATCAAAATTAACCTGGAAGATGTTAAAACATAGATTATTGAAGACAGTTCCTAGGGTCTCTATTCCTGTAAGTCAGAGACAGGCTGAAGAGTTTACATTTTAACAGTTTTCTAGATAATGTGGATATTTTTGATCTGGGGTACAGTCTTTGAGAATCACTGATATAGGATGACTGGAAGTAATATAGCATGTTTAAAGAGCTCATCATTTAGAATCATACTGACCTAATTTAGAAATTCCAGCTCCACAATTTACTAGCTGTATAACCTTGGAAAACATGTAATTTCTGTGAGACTCAGTATTCTCATCTGTAAGGTAGAACTACTACTAATAATACTATTTCAAAGAGAGGTTTCAAGTATTAAATAATCCATTTAAAGTGCTTTGCATACTAGTGACATAGCCCTCCCAGATTTCAGAAAATACTACAAAGCTTCAGTAATCAAAACATCATGGTATTGGCAAAGAAACAGACATATGAATCAACGGAACAGAATAGAGATACAAGAAACAAACTCATATGCTTATGATCAGTCTTCCTCAGAGGATACAAGGATATACAGTGAATAAAAGATAGCCTTTTCAACAAGTGGTGTTGTGAAAGATGCACAGCTGCATATAAATCAGTGAAGTTAGAGCACTTCTCACAACATACATAAAAATAAGCTCAAAATGGCTTAAAGACTTGCATATAAGACCATAAAACTCCTAGAAGAAAACATAAGCAAAACATTCTTTGATATAAATCATACCGATGTTTTCTTAAATAAAAGCAAAAATAAACAAATGGAATCTAATCATGCTCATAAGCTTTTGCACAGCAAAGGAAACCATAAGCAAAATGAAATGAAAAGACAACTAACAGACTAGGAGAAAATGTTTGAAAGCAATGAGACCAACATGGAATTAACTTCCAAAATGCACAAACTGCTCACGATACTAAAAAGCAAAAAAAAAAAAAAAAACCTAACCAAAAAATGGGCATATGACCCAAAGAGACATTTCTCCAAAGAAGACATACAGATGGCCAGTGAGCACATGAAAAGAGGCTCAACATTACTAACTATTAGAGAAATGCAAATCCAAACTACAATGAGATATCACCTCACACTGGTCAAAATGGTCATTATCAAACAGTCTATAAATAATGCTGGAGAGGGTATGGAGAAAAGGGAACCCTCCCACTCCATTGATGGGAAGGTAAATTGATACATCCACTATGGAGAACAATATTGTGATTCTAAAAAAACTAAAAATAGAGATCATATAATCCTGAAACCCCATTCCTGGGCATATATCTGGGGAAAACTATATTTCAAAAAGCTACATGCACCCCAATGTTCATGGAAGCACTATTTATAAGAGCCAATATATGGAAGCAGTCTAAATGCCCACTGATAGATGAATGGATGAAGAAGATATGGTATAGATATCAATAGAAAATTACTTAGTCATAAAAAGAATGAAGTAATACTAATCCCAACAATATGGATGTGCCTAGAGATTACCATACTAAGTGAAGTAAGTCAGAGAGAAAAAGGCAAATAGCATATGATATCACGTGTGTAGAATCTAAACTCTGATACAAATGAAATTATTTACAAAGCATAAATAGACTCACAGACATAGAAAACAAATTTATGGTTACCAAAGAGAAAAGAGGATAGGGGAAAGTACAAATTAGGAGTTTGGGATTAGCAGATACAAATTATTACATATGAAATAGATTAACAATAAAGTACTATAATATATCACAGAGAACTATATTCAATATCTTGTATTAAACTATAATAGAAAGGAATATGAAAAAGAAAAATGAATATATACATATATATGTATATATATGTGTATATATATATATATGTATACATATATGGCTTCCCTGATGGCTCAGACAGTCAAGAATCTGCCTGCAGTGCAGGAGACCAGGTACCTGTCAAAGGAAATGACAACCCATTCCAGTATTCTTGCCTGGAGAATCCCATGGGTAGAGGAGCCTTGTGGGCTAAAGTCCATGGGGTGGCAAAGAGTTGGACATGACAGAGCAGCTAACACACAATAGTCCTCCCTTACTGATTTTATTTTAGCCAACAAGTGTTTCCGATGCACCTATACAGAGAGCTCCTGTTTTAACTGAGTAGCTAGAAATAAAGACACATAATTGACTGATCACAACCCATAGCTGAATAAACAAACACAGGAATAAAATAGATGTAACTGAATCACTTTGCTGTATTCCAGAAACTAATGCAACATTACAAGTTAACTATACTTCAGTAAATAAATGCTTTGCATAGTGTATGGTACTTAGTAGGTATTCAACAAATGGTAATATCATCATTATATTCAGTTCAGTTCAGTCGCTCAGTCGTGTCCGACTCTTTGCGATCCCATGGACTGCAGCAGGCCAGACCTCCCTGTCCACCACCAACTCCCGGAGTTAACTCAAATTCATATCCATTGAGTCGGTGATGCCATCCAACCATCTCATCCTCTGTCGTCCCCTTCTTCTCCTGCCTTCAACCTTTCCAGGCATCAGGGTCTTTTCTAATGATATAGTCTAAAATAACATTTCCTCCACAATGAAGATTTACAAAAGAACTCGTAAATGTTAAATCCTCTTAACGTTTGTTTCAAAAATATAGTTAGGGTGGTAATATCTTATATCTGCTGTATAAAAAAGATACAAATATCTTAGAACTAGTTAAAAGTATTTTTATTAAGTTAACATGTGATCACTGAAGCATATCATTTTCCTGGACAAATAAATTCTCCCATGCTTCATTAAAATGTCTTCATGTATACCAATCTTTTTTGATTATTGAAGCCTGCATATATTCATGTGAATGGTACCATGTGCATACCCTTCTTGTGATTGTTTTCACTTAAAATTGGACATTACCTCATGATATCTATTGTAGCAGACTGTTCTGATTTTTCAGATATTGTTATAAAAACTGAGAATGCCTGTAAGGAATTATGAGAAAATCGTCAACTTCCAATTTGATGATGTTTTATGACGATATTTTTCCTTTACTAAATGAAAGGAAATATTCTTTTTTTAGGTATCAAAAAAAGGTAATCCATAAGAAATACTATGTTTCTTTTACTATTAATAGGAAGCCTCATTTTCAAAATCTCTTTTTTAACATTTGTATGTATGAGTGTATGCATGTATACACATGCATAATTCTCTAGTCACAATTAGTAATAAAGCACAGAGGTTTTGAAAGTCTACTTAATCCTTATAAATCAAAATATGGGCCAAAGATAGAAAGCATCAGCATCACTGCGGAAATTGTTAGAAATGCAGAATCTTAGACCCCACTCCAGACACACACTGAACTAAAATTTGAATTTTAACAAGATCTCTAGGTGATTCTTATGTACTTTAAAATTTGAAAATCACTTATTTAATAATGTCTCTGATGATGTGAATTAATTTCCTTTTTTCAACTGATATATATTTCTTCTTTCTTTTAAAAGCAATGCATGGTTTGTGATGCTCTAACAGGAAGAAATAAAGAGAACACATTTTTTTTTCCTCAAGGAATTAATGTTACCTATCTATATTAAAATTATATAAAACTAGGTGAATGTCACCAGTTATCCTCAAACTCACACAGAAGTAGATATAAAATAGATAAAAAGCAAGTTCTTAGTCATTTACACTGCTGAGTAGGTTAAGAAAAGGGATAAATGTTGATCACTGTAACTCCCAATTACTATCTTCCTGCCCAGTGGGATTACTTGTCATTCTTCCTAACAAAAAAGTGATAAATTTAGACACACACACTCTTCTTGTTGCTCCAACCTGATGAGAACAGGTCTTTAAAAAGAGGCAGGGGCCAGGAAACAGCATGTACTTGATTGCAAGGATGGAGCCAGTCTGTGCCCACAGAGAGATCATGCTCAAGATTATTGATGGCATTTATGCTGGTGATAAGAACAAAGATCAAGAACTTTCTGTGACTGGTAATGAGAGTTTTGATATAAGCTGTAAACCACTCCAGGAAGAATTACACAAGGCATTTCCAAGGGAAACAGCAGATCACAGATGACTAAGAAAGTCAGGCTGGCTTAGATGTGGGGAGTTCTCCAAATCTTCTAGTGGGTTTTCACTAATTCTCAGCTAAGAGGAACTGGAAAGTAATGATAATAATGACAAAACCATATGACTTAGAGTTTGGTTATAATTATTAAAACTGCATTCATAATGAACTTTCTGTTGTCTGTATAAAGTTTGAAAATAAATTTTCTCTCCGGTGTTACCAGCAACATCTGTTAAGAGTCTGTGACTAACATTGACAACTATAGTATCCAGAATGATCAATATCAGGAATGTTTTCAGATCTTGTTTATGGATCTGGAAGGTGCATTTTGTGATGAATTTAGAAACAGTTCTGGTACAAAGTGATTCCTTTTAAACTCTTGCCAGTTTATCAACTTCAGAAAGTTTTTTTAGGTTCTCAGTTATGACTTAGCAGGAAATCAGCACCCTTAGTCTGTTTTTCACTTTTCTTCCCTTTTTTCTTCCTGTTAGTAATGACATTTATATAATTTTAAAAAGCACATTCAATGTATATTGTATTCTATCTCCTTTATTCATCTTTTCATTGAAGTTCTCATTCTTGGACCTTATACTAAAGCTCCTCTTTTGATTCCTGTCCAGGAGTCTATAGGCTTATATATTTATATATGTTTATGAAGGATTCCCTTGCTATGCCTTTGCACATTTCAAACACATCAATACCATTTTAAATATTTGTTCTTATAACTTGAATATTATTCTTTACTTTGAATTTGTATGTTCATCTGTGACATTTTTCTGTGTTAATTTTTTCACTTGCTTCTACAGTAATCTGATTCTTCCAATTTTTTCAGTTAATTTTCCTGTGTTTTACATGTATATCTTCTTTTTATGTATAAATAACCCACATAGTATTTACTCATCTTATTTTATTTTACTGTTTTTAATTACATCAGCTAGCATTTACTGAAATATTTTAAGTAAGAGTGGAGATATTGTGGACTCCTGTCTCTTTTTTTAAATCTTAACAAATTTTGGAGAATTGTATTTTATTTTACATTTTTACCTCTTACATTTAATGGAAATGTCTGATGAATTTCTTTGATAAGTTTGGGGCGTATACTGGGAAAATGAAGTATTTGGATCCTTTGACCTATGTATATAATGCATTATTAATAAATTAATAATAAAACACTCTTGAACTCTTGGAATAAATCCTCTTCGGCTATGACATTTCAGAATATTTTTACTTCAATGAGTTAATTTTGTTCTTTCCCCTAAATTCAAGGTGTTCAACATGCCACCCTGTGTGAGCAACTCTTTCTTTTCCCTGAAGCCTGATAATTGGTACTGAAATAGAACCTTGAGGGTGGTTGCTAATGCTGAACTATCTGATTCTCTGTAGTGGTGGTAGCTCGGTCATCTTTATGGAGGGAGATTCTCTGTCTTAAGTTTTTGCATAGGCTTCTTTCCTGCCTCAGGGCTACTTTCATAATAAGTTAACTGAGCACATACTGGTGTGGCTGGGGGAAAGAGCTGGCTTATTCACCTTGTGTATTTGGTTATTAAAAGCTGCACTCATTATTGGTAGTCTCTCCATGATCATTCAACCAGGGCACAGGAGCCACCTTATTTATGAGTTTTGGATAATGCTCTTCTAGAAAGCTTGGAATTTGAAAGAAGCAGCACTGAAAGATGGGTTAGAAGGAGGTTTGGAGAAGATATCTATGGCTCAACCTTTCAGAATATCCAAGAATGCAAAAATACATTTTTTTAAATACCTTTTTCTTTTTAAATTGAGTTTTAAAAGCATTATTTACATTCAAACTGCCCCCTCTTAGTATATGGATGTGTATATAGTTTATATATAACTTCAATAATTACTGAAAATAGTTCTTTGTCTATATCTTGTAAGATTTTTATATAAAACTCATTAATCTTCATTTATATATGATCTGTCATTTCCATTTTAATAACTTGTTTTCCTCTAGAGTTACTAGAAGTGTTAACAAATTTCTGATTAGAAAGTTGATTTTTTGTCTAAATGTTACTGGTAAATAGAATTCTAATGTTATTGCACTGTTAAAAATGTGGCATAATTATTTTCTGCTAAGTGGAATTTATTGAGATTTTGGCTCTTTCATAGGACTGTAAAAGTTATATGTGTATGAGTATATTTAATTGTGTTCCCCAAATTTTCTATAGCATTAGTTATTTTTATGTCATTTTTTTCACTGAACTCTGGATTTTCAGAAATGTGCACTAAAATCACATGTTAATGTCAGTTTTTAACTTGTTTTACCAGGCCTGCGTATATTATTGCAAGCTATATTGTTTAACGAATATAGTACCATGAAAGTTTTTATTTTTAATTTTGCTTGACCTCCTATCCTATTTAAGGTTTTCTGTCTTAATTCCACTTCATCTGATATTAGTTGTGTTGCACTCAATTTCTTTTGACTGGCATTGATTTTCAAATCTTTTGTGCCACCTCTTTAATTTAAACCATTCTCTGTCATGTTTTTCCTCTATAAACAGTATACTGGTGAATTTTTAAACAAGAAGCAAAACAAAGCACTTTAATTTGAGAGTTTTTAAAATATAAAATCTGTTTGACTCATATTTTTGTTGTTAGGAATATATTTGTTTTTATGCTTGTGGTATTTTAATGATTTTCTATTTTACACTTTTTATTATTTCTCATTTTTTCTCTCTTCTTGAGCAGGTTTTCTTTGTTCCACTTTTCACATTGAGTTTTGAAAGTTTTTAATTTTTCTGGTGATTGTCCTAATATATTATTTGTTTATTTGTAATGAAAAACTATTTATTAAAAAGGATTTCAAATAGATTTAAATGTTTATTGAGATTTTATCATGAACCAGTCACTGTGTTCGGTGTTCTCACAAACCTCTGCATTGTCAACACCACTGGTAAACTATGAGGTAATTATAGAGGTTATTCTAATAGTTACTATTTTAATATTTACTAGAAATATAGCTAGACTATAAAATTTCCTGTGTAGTTTTGCTTATAATGAGGTTGTGAAAGTGAAGTCGCTCAGTCGTGTCCGACTCTTTGCGACCCCATAGACTGTAGCCTACCAGGTTCCTCTGTCCATGGGATTTTCCAGGCAAAAGTACTGGAGTGTGTTGCCATTTCATTGTCCAAGAGACCTTCCCCACCCAGGTATTGAACCCGGGTCTCCCGCATTGTAGGCAGACGCTTTACTATCTGAGCCACCAGAGAAGTCCCATAATGAGGTTAAGCATATAAAAATGAGTCAACCTAAAATTGATTAAAAATATTGAGTTATTTGTAAAGGAATTATGACAATATATATACATCTTAAAGGTAAATGCAGACATCCATATTATATCTTCATAGTAATATCTTTTGGAGATGAGAAAGTTTGTGCTCAGTGCTGCTCTATGCCAGACTGTGATCAGGGCTTTTGAAAAATATCAGAAAACAAAAGAGAAGAAAATCTTTGCTCTCACAGAGTCTATTTCTTAATGGAGTAATACAGCAGGCAAAAAAAAAATCATAAATAAGTAGATTATTTAGTTAAATTGTTTATTTGAAGATAATAAATGCTGTGGAAGAAAAAAATAGAGTAGGGTAAAGGGGATAGTGAGCAGCAGGGGCTGCTGGGGTTGCTGGTGATGCTGGTGATGGTGGAGGGACCATTGTGAATGTTTCTCAATGTTCTATTTTAAAAGATTTTAAAACTTCTAAAATAGTTGTATGGAAAGTTTATATATCTTTCTCCCAGACGTAGACTCACCAATTGTTAAATTTTTTTGTCTAGTACTGTGTGTCTCTCTCAGATGCTCTCCACACACACACACTTTTAAACCGTTTCAGGCACTGTGACACCATGCCCCTAGATAGTCAGCAAGTTTAGTTACTGCTAAGCAAATGCTGGCCCAAGGAGAACTCCCAGTCCGGCTACCTCAGTGTTATCCAGTGTGCATGCTGAAAATATAAGTAGTAGCTAGTGATACTGAAGTAAATTAGGGCCCAGCAATTTATACTTTATTAAATCTCCTCCAAGTGATTCAGATGTATAAGTATGTTCAGGAACCAGTGGCTCAATTTAGGGTCAAAGAGCTTGTAAGGAAATTTAAAAAGCAGCAGCAGACACAGGCCACCTGAGACAATAGTTTCCTGAAAGGCAGAGTTTGCCAAAGGGAGGAAGTCCTTTTCATGTGTCCTGCTATAGTGAAAGCTGAAACTGAAAATTATGGCCTGCCAAGGTTCCAAGGATTTTCCAAAACAATTTTAGATACTGACTGACTGGTTTAATTTCTTTTGTGTAACTTTTAGGTATAACTCACCTGAAAAGTAGAAAGTATTCCATTAAATTTATTAATAGAAGCCTTAAATTCTAGAAAGAGTTAATTTTATGCTTTTATTTCTTTACCCAAGACATTTTTTCTAAAAGTTTTTATTTTTCTTCTGTATATTCTTCAAGCAAAATAAAGTAGAAAGATATTTAACTGTTTTAAGTTTCCTGGGAATATAAGTAATATCAAAAAATAATATTAATACATCATTTCTTTTTTTTTTAAATATAGGTTATGGGAATTTCCAGGTGGTCCAGTGGTTAGGGCTCCATGCTTTCACTGCTGACGGCCCAGGTTCAATGCTCAGTTGGGGAACTAAGATCCTACAAGTTGCACTGTGCAGCCAAAAAACAAACAAACAAAAAAAGGATTATGTTGTGACAAAGACTCTTTCCTTGACCTAATTCTCCTCAGATCCTCGGAGTCCTCTTTCTGACTAGGCTCCGACCTTGGGCTATGTTCCTGGCCCACTTTTTCTAGTTTTTTTGAGAATCCTGATGAGCTAGTTTAGAGAAAATCTTCCCCCCTTGGTGTTTAATTGCCCTGACCTGACTCAGCAAGAATCCTAAGTTGTTTAGCAAAAATATTACCCTACCTCTTAGTAAGTTTTCTACCCACTAACCCCTTACCCTGCTTCAGGCTATATAAATCCATTTTTATTATTATATTTGGAGTTGATCTCAACCTCTCTCCCCAACTGTAAAATATGGCTAAAGTAACACCTCTGAAAAAAGTCTTCCTTAATATTCTTTGTGTCATGAATAATTTTTTCTTTAACAATGGCCAAGAACACATGGAAACAGTCTTCCTCTATTCCTAACTTGGAGACTCATAATCTACATTATGGGAATCAATATTATAGAAAGTCAAAAAATACCTGGAGTAACAGGCAAATTTGGCCGTGAAATACAGAATGAGGCAGGGCAAAGGCTAATAGAGTTTTGCCAAGAGAACGCACTGGTCATAGCAAACACCCTCTTCCAACAATTCAAGAAAAGTCTCTACACATGGACATCACCAGATGGTCAATATGGAAATCAGATTGATTATATTATTTGCAGCCAAAGATGGAGAAGCTCTATACAGTCAACAAAAACAAGACCAGGAGCTGACTGTGGCTCAGATCATGAACTGCTTATTGCCAAATTCAGACTTAAATTGAAGAAAGTAGGGAAAAACCCATTAGACCATTGAGGTATGACCTAAATCAAATCCCTTACAATACAGTGGAAGTGACCAATAGATTCAAGGGATTATATCCGATAGACAGAGCCTGAAGACCTGTGGATGGAGGTTTGTGACAAGGTACAGCAGGCAGTGATCAAAACCATCCCCAAGAAAAAGAAATGCAAAAAGACAAAATGATTGTCTGAGGGGGCCTTACACATAGCTGTGAAAAGAAGGAAAGCCAAAGGCAATGGAGAAAAGGAAAGATAAACCCATTTGAATGCAAAGTTCCAAAGAATATCGAGGAGAGATGAGAAACCCTCCCTCAGTAATCAGTGCAAAGAGATAGAGGAAAACAATAGAATGGGAAACAACAGAGATCTCTTCAAGAAAATTAGAGATACCAAGGGAATATTTCATGCAAAGACGGGCACAATAAAGGACAGAAATAGTATGGACCTAACAGAAGCAGAAGATATTAAGAAGAGGTGGCAAGAATACACAGAAGAACTATACAAAAAACATCTTCATGACCCAGATAATCATGATGGTGTGATGACTCACCTAGAGCCAGACATCCTGGAATGTGAAGTCAAGTGGGCCTTAGGAAGCATCACTATGAACAAAGCTAGTGGAGGTGATGGAATTCCAGTTGAGCTATTTCAAATCCTAAAAGATAACACTGTGAAAGTGCTTCACTCAATATGCCGCCAAATTTGGAAAGCTCAGCAGTGGCCACAGGACTGGAAAAGGTCAGTTTTCATTCCAATCACAAAGAAAGTCAATGCCAAAAAATGCTCAAATTACCACACAATTGCTCTCAACTCACTCGCTAGCAAAGTAATGCTCAAAATTCTCCAAGTCAGGCTTCAACAGCAAGTGAATCATGAACTTCCAGATGCTCAGGGTGGATTTAGAAAAGGCAGAGGAACCAGAGATCAAATTGCCAACATCTGTTGGATCATCGAAAAAGCAAGCGAGTTCCAGAAAAACATATAATTCAGTTTTATTGGTTATGCCAAAGCCTTTTACTGTGTGGATCACAACAAACTGTGGAAAATTCTTCAAAAGGTGGGAATACTAGACCACCTTACCTGCCTCTGGAGAAATCTGTATGCAGGTGAAGAAGCAACAGTTAGAACTGGACATGGAACAACAGATTGGTTCCAAATCGGTAAGGAGCACGTCAAGGTTGTATATTGTCATCCTACTTATTTAACTTATATACAGAGTACATCATGAGAAATGCTGGACTGGATGAAGCACAAACTGGAATCAAGACTGCAGGAGAAAAATCAATAACTTCAGATATGCAGATGACACCACCCTTATGGCAGAAAGTGAAGAAGAACTAAAGAGCCTCTTGATGAAAGTGAAAGAGGAGAGTGAAAAAGATGGCTTAAAACTCAACATTCAGAAAACTAAGATCATGGCATCCGGTCCCATCACATCAGGGCAACAGTGAGAGGCTTGATTTTTTGGGGCACCAAAATCACTGTGTTGGTGACTGAAGTCATGAAATTAAAAGGTGCTTGCTCCTTGGAAGAAAAGCTATGACCAACCTAGACTGCATATTAAAAAGCTGAAACATTACTTTACCAACAAAGGTCCATCTAGTCAAAGCTGTGGTTTTCCCAGTAGTCCTGTATGGATGTGAGAGTTGGAATATAAGAAAGCTGAGAGCCGAAGAATTGATGTTTTTGAACTGTGGTGTTGGAGAAGACTCTTGAGAGTTCATTGGGCAGCTGCTGCTGCTGCTGCTGCTAAGTCGCTTCAGTCGTGTCCGACTCTGTGCGACCCCATAGACGGCAGCCCACCAGGCTCCGCCGTCCCTGGGACTCTCCAGGCAAGAATACTGGAGTGGGTTGCCGTTTCCTTCTCCAGTGCATGAAAGGGAAAAGTGAAAGTGAAGTCGCTCAGTCATCCGACTCTTAGCGACCCCATGGACTGTAGCCTACCAGGCTCCTCCGTCCATGGGATTTTCCAGGCAAGAGTACTGGAGTGGGGTGCCATTGCCTTCTCCACATTGGGCAGCAAGGAGGTCCAAATAGTCCATCCTAAAGGAATCAGTCCTGAATATTCATTGGAAGGACTGATGCTGAAGCTGAAACTCCAATACTTTGGCCATTTGATGCAAAGAGCGGACTCATTGGAAAAGACCCTGATGCTGGGAAAGACTGAAGGCGGGAGGAGCAGGGGATGACAGAGGATGAGATGGTTGGATGGCATCACCAACTCAATGGACATGACTTTGAGTAAACTCCAGCAGTTGGTGATGGACAGGGAATCCTGGCGTGCTGCAGTCCATGGGGTTGAAAAGAGTCAGACATGACTGAGTGACTGAACTGAACTGAACTGAATCTACATTAGCATCTTTGAAAATCCTGGCAAATCATGAAGTTAATGTATAACCTAAAATTTCCAAAATGTATTTGATTATTAAGTCCTTTTGAAATGGAATAAATATATTCAACTCTTATTTTCAGTGTGAATAGGAAAAATTGTACGGGGCTGTATTGGTAGTTTAGGTATAGTCCAGGGAACATCAACATCAATATTATCTGAGCATTTGTTTATGATAAAGGATCTTAGGCACCATCTCAAGTCTCCAGAATCAGATTCTGCATTTTAACAAGATCTACTGGTAATTAGTATACATGAAGAATTTGAAAACATTCATATAGATAAAGTAAAAAGATTATATTGCAATGTTTATTTTATTGACACTGTAGTATATAAAATATGCATTTTAAATAATGATAGATTAAAAGAAATAGGTTCCATAAATGTGGGTTGCATGGAAAAAATCCCCTAAGTTTAAAATTTTCTTACAGAGAGATGTTCAAGATAGATTAAAAGAACACCGAAGCACAAAAGTAACTTTTGGACACAGCTGTGCTAAATAGTTTGCATGACATTTCTTTTTATTTTTCAAATTTAATTTTATCCAGATAGTTTATATCCACAATTTAAACATTGTCAGATAGTACTACTTGTCGTATAAAGAAAAATAGGACTCCTTTATCCTATCCTTACCCTCAAATTCTACTTTTCAGGGGGTACCATTATAAGTAATTTTTGTTCTGATATATCTGTATTTCCAACCCAGGGATCAAACTCATGTCTCCTACATTGCAGGCAGATTCTTTACCATCTGAACCACCGAGGAAGCCCATCTCTCTCTATGTGTGTGTGTGTGTGTGTGTATATTTTGCTTTTTAAACTTTGGTATTAACTTTTGACTTTAAATTGACACTGATATTTTACTTTGCTTATTTCACTCTTTTAACCACTTCCTGCTGTCCCTTGACCCCATACTCCCAAAATGTATCACAATTTTTGTTAAATTAACATTCAGGGTTTACATTTCTTACTATAACAATATTGTTCCTTTTTTATCCATAGCATGTCAAATAATTTCATTACTGTTTTGTGCATCTATTTTTATGAGGATAGTAATCCTCTCTTTTTTCATCATTTCTTGCTATTCTTTTTTGCTTATTACTAATTTATTTCGAAGAATTGATGCTTTTGAACTGTGGTGTTGGAGAATACTCTTGAGAGTTCCTTGGACTGCAAGAAGATCCAACCAGTCCATCCTAAAGGATGGATCCTAAAGGAGATCAGTCCTGGGTGTTCATTGGAAGGACTGATGTTGAAGCTGAAACTCCAATATTTTGGCCACCTCGTGCAAAGAGTTGACTCATTGGAAAAGATCCTAATGCTGGGAAGGATTGGGGGCAGGAAGAGAAGGGGACGACAGAGGATAAGATGGTTGGCTGGCATCACCGACTCGATGGACATGGGTTTGGATAAGCTCCAGGAGTTGATGATGAACAGGGAAGCCCAGCGTGCTGCGATTCATGGGGTTGCAAAGAGTCGGACATGACTGAGCGACTGAACTGAACTGAACTGAATTTATTTCACATTCTCCCCAAAACCTGAAATGTAACTTCATAGTCCAATATCACGAGGATTCTATCATTTCCATATATTTTCTGTTAAAGACATTCTTTCTGAAGACATCTGTCTGCTTACTTTGATCTGGACTGTCAGTTCTGTTAGATGCACAGATATTTTCTGAGAACTGCATTTTGCCACCACCTGGGGGCTTCTACTCCAATCCTCCTTTCCTTAGGTCCTCTGTTTACAAGGTGACTTTTAATCAGTTAATTTCTTTTTTTCCACTTCTTTGTTCCTTGAAGCACCTTATGACCTCCAGATAGATGAATCTAGTAGCTGCAGGAAGTGGGGGTACATTTTTTGGAAACTTGGATATGCAAAAATGCTGATTTTCTCCTCTCAGGCTATATTGCTGCAATTGTTCCACATATAGATTACATGCTTTTAGATTTTAAAGTTTTAATTTCCTCACTCAATCACCATTTCTGAAGCAATATGTCAATGTGACTTGGTGTGAGTCTCTTTAAATTTATTGTTCTAACAGATATTTTAAATCTAAAAGATTATCTCCTTTTTGAAAATTTTGGGGAATTTTCTTGATTTATGTCTTGCTTTACTTTTTTCCTCCATTATCCTCTTACTTGGTATTCCTGAAAATCAAACTATTTGCCTAGTGAAACGCCCAGGTTGTTCTTGATTTTAATTATCTTTTCCATTCTCTTTTCTTTTTCTTCTTGGCTTTTTCAGTGGTGTTGCCAAGTTTATCCTATAACTCTTATTCATTTTCTTCTTATTTCTGCTATTACCATTTTGTGCACAGTCACTCAGTCATGTCCGACTCTTTGTGACCCCCTGGATGATAGCCCACCAGGCTCCTCTGTCCACAGGATTTCCCAGGCAGAAATACTGGAGTGGGTTGGCATTTCCTTCTCCAGCTTTTATCATTTAAATTCTTACAAAAGTTATTTTATTCTTTCGTTGTACATGTATGTATTGTGTATATATATAATAAAAGAATAAAATATATACACTACTATATTTTAAAGGCATAGCATTCCATATATATTTCATGGATATTGTATTTTCTTTTATCTCTTTGAACATAATTAAAAGATGTTTATCTGCTAGATTTTTATACTACATTAGGCTTTTAATCTTTTCCTTCTTTTATCTCAATTTCCTTCTGCCTCTATTCTTTTAATCTCATTTCTGTTTTTATGTTTCAACTTAATTTTCAAAGTAATTTTAAGAGATAAGAGCTGTTTTAAGCTTCACGTTATATATAAAAAAAAAAAAATCTTAAGATAATTTCCCCCACATAACTTGGCAGCAAACTGATCTAGCCAAGCTAAGGCATGACTTCCCAGTTATCCCTCATAAGCTACATTAACCCTGCCTTTTCCACATTGATACTGGAGGACTGATTATTTCAGAAAAGCTATTGCTGAAAAAATAACCCTGTGCGTAGTCATAAGGAACAGTAAATATGACTCATTGATTATATGTTTAAAATTATGTAATCTCTCTAAATTTTTATGTGTTTAAGAAGATATAGTTATTCTTATAATGCATATTTGTGTGATCATATTATTTATGGCAGATGAACAGTTTATATATCCTAACCTTTGGCTGAGCTTCTCTGGTGGCTCAGACATTAAAGAATCTGCCTTCAATGAGAGAGACCTGGGTTCAATACCTGATTTGGGAAGATCCCCTGGAGAAGGGAATGGTAACCCACTCCAGGATTCTTGCCTGGAGAATCCCATGGGGTTGCAAAGAGTTGAACACAACTGGGTGATTAAAACTTTCACTTTCAATCTTTCATTAAAAGGTTATAATTTTAGCATATATCCTATAAAGAAAAATAACTGAGTGACTGGTAAGATTTTCTCTCTGTGTTTCTTCCCTTAAACTTGAAGTGTTGACAGGAAAAAAAAAACAAAACCATATTTTTGTTTTAGTTTAATGGTTGGAAATCCATATATGCATAAATGTCTTTCAAGGTTGGTTTATTAGAAACTAGCAAAAACAAATACCCATCCTAGCTGAGCAGTATAATAATTAGCCTATATCTTGAAGCATTTTGACCTTTTTTTGTTGTTCTTCTGTTGCTGTTGTGTTCCACTCTTTGAGACCCCATAGACTGCAGCACTTCCCTGTCCTTCACTGTCTCCGGGAGTTTGCTTGAACTCATGTCCATTGAGTCAGTGATGTCATCCAACCATTTCATGCTCTGTCACCCCCTTCTCCTCTTGCCCTCAATCTTTCCTAGTATCAGGGTCTTTTCTAATAAGTCAGTTCTTCCCATCAGGTGGCCAAAGTATTGGAGCTTCAGCTTCAGCATCAGTCCTTCCAAATGATTGATTTGAAAGGTTGGTTTACTTTAGGATTGACTGATTTGATCTCCTTGCTGCCCAGGGAACAGTCAAGAGTCTTCTCCAGCACCACCATTTGAAAGCGTCAGCTCTTCAGTGCTCAGCCTTATTTATGGTCCAACTCTCACATCCCTACATGACTACTGGAAAAAAAAAACAAAAAACATAGTTTTGACTATACAGACCTTTGTCAGAAAAGTGATGTCTCTGCTTTTTAATATGCTGTGTAGATTTGTCATAGCTTTTCTTGCAAGGATCAAGCATCTTATAATTTCACAGCTGCAGTCACCATCCACAGTGATTGTGGAGCCCAAGAAAATAAAGTCTGTCACTGTTTCCATTGTTTTCCCATCTATTTGCCATGAAGTGATGGGACCATATGCCATGGTCTTAGTTTTCTGAATATTGAAATTTAAGCCAGCCTTTTCACTCTCCTCCTTCTCTTTCATCAAGAGGATGTGGTAGTTCCTCTTTAGTTCCTCTTCGCTTTCGCCATTACGGTGGTATCATACACATATCTGAGTTTGTTGATATTTCTCTCAGCAATCTTGATACCAGCTTGAGATTCATCCAGCTCAGCATTTGGCATGACAAAAAAAAAAAAAGCTGAATTTAATCCTGAAGAAAGCCTTGTGTTTATACATGTTTCTCAGAGAATGTCCAGGAAACACTAGCCCATAGAGAGTAGACAGTGTTATATGATAAAGGGCCCATGGACAGATATTTGTGCAGAACTTGGGTTAAATAAAATTTATACAGGGCTCCATAGAGATTTAGGTATGCTGATTTGCATAAAAACTTTGCAAAAAAACATACCAAGGGTATTTAAAAAGATATAGAATGTATTTTACTATTTATAGTATCTATATTTGGTGGAACACTAGAGGTTACAATGTTTAACTCACCAACCAAATTTACAGGTGAATAAATTAAAATTTTGAAAATATCATGTGCCTGGCTTGAAGTTAGTTTATAATATCTATCATTACTTTATCTTAGGGTAGCCATGCCAGGTTAAAAACTCCAAAATTTTACAAGAGTGATAGTGTGAGCAGACACAGGTAAACCATGGCTGATTCATGTTGATGTTTGATAGAAACCAACACAATATGGTAAAGCAATTATCCTTCAATTAAAAATAAATACATTAGAAATGAATAAATAAATGAAAGTACAGTTGTTTTTTTTTTGATGAATGAGGATAATTTAGAAGTTAGTGAAATAAGTCAGATAGCAAGAATAGGTGGGCATGAATTAAGATATCTGTATACAGGGCTGAATACACAATTTGTGGGCCCCAGTAAAAATGAAATTCAGAGCCCTTTATTTAAAATGCAGGAAAGAAAAACTTCAGTAAGATACTAAAATATAAATCCTTCTTGTTTTATGTATTTATTTATTTTTGGTTGCCCTGGTTCTTTGTTACTATGAGTGGGCTTTCTCTAGCTGCAGTGAGCAAGGCTACTATTCCTTGTGATGCACAGGCTTCTCATTGCTATGGGCTCTTTTGTTATGGAGCACCAACTCTAGGGCATACGGGCATTAGTAATTGTGGCACATGGGCTTAATTACTGTGCAACAGGTAGGATCTTCCCAGATGAGGGATTGAACTCTTGCCTGCCACATTAGCAAGTAGATTCCCAACCACTGGACAACCAGGGAAGTCCAAGCTTTTTTGTTTTAAAAAAATTGAGCTCCTTATAAAATGTATCAGGTATAGTAGAGATTCATGACTAATAACAAACAAAAATTACAGAAAAAATAAATTTAGTCTCACAGCTTATGATTATGATATATATATAATGATACTTTATTACATGTGATTCTGTATATATTGGTAGTATTTTACTAATGTTATATTTTGATTTTTCTGACTTGCTTTTCCAAACTTTATTAGGTCATCAAATTTGTACTTTTAGCAACTTTATTTTTAATCTATATAAATGAAAGTAATATCAATTGTAAATAATTATTAAATGTTTTTTGATAATTTTTATTTTTGAGAAGCATATTTTTGCTGATACAGTTGTTACTAGAGATGGAGTAACTTTCCAATAATTATTTTAAAATAAACACTTTAGTATAGAGCTGATGGTTCTTGAAAAATAATTTTCCTAAAATTATTTAATTTTTCATAAGAATCAGTTTCATGTGAGTCTAATTTTAATTGTAACTTATACAATGTTTTTTTAATATATCTTTAACATTTCCTGTAACTTGTGGAAGTTACACAGAAAAACAAAAGCTTTTGGAAGTTACACAGAAAAGCAAACAACTTCATGTTTTGTTTATAATTCAAAATGTTTATGCTTTCTCTCACTGTGTCTTCAATTATAAGAAAAACTAATTTAAATTATCTTCTATATAAATGATTGGTTCCTTTGAAGCTTCACATGAAAATAGTGTTCTTTTTCATCAAATGTGACAATTTCAAAATCAATTTCTATGTCTATGGATATATGCTTTGCAACACTGCAGCAGTATTCAAAACCTGAGTTTAAATCCTTTGAAGAATTCTAATAGATGAATTCTAATAATTGCTGATATGTATTGCAATGTTCATGTGTACACTTGTGATTTGTTACAATTTAGTGACAAATTTTACAGCAGGAGCACTGGCAGTTCTTGTATCAGGAGCTGGCTACAGAGTTACTATTTGTCATTTGCACAGATGTGGCAGGGACTGGCTGTGGCAGTGATTGCATGGACAGGCTGGTGCCCCACCACTGCTTCTGGTGTTGTTGCTTTAGCTACCATTGCCGCTATTATTGCCATCAATCTGCATCCAACACCCAGCCCAAGCTGCTTTCTTGGAGCCCTGTGGTGCCACGAACTGGCCCAGACATGAGCACCATGTGGCCAGGTCACCTGCTTGGTGTGCATACTGCCCACCAGGTTTTCTGACCTTGGCTTGTGTTTGCACTTAGTGTATCTCCTCTTCCCATGTGTGTGCTCTATTGTCCCATTGGATTTGACTTACAAAACAAGTTTAAAGTTAAAATTATGAGTTTCAAGACAGTAAGAGCAGAATATTGAACCAAATGTAAGATACCTAAAAGACCACGTGAGTTACATGTTCTCAGATCATCGTTCTAAGATCATGGCATCTGGTCCCATCACTTCATGGCAAATAAATGGGGAAACTGGAAATAGTGACAGGCTTTATTTTCTTGGGCTCCAAAATCACTGCAGATGGTGACTGCAGCCATGAAATTAAAAGACACTTGTTCCTTGGAAGAAAAGCTATGACCAACCTAGATAGCATATTAAAAAACAGAGACATTGCTTTGCCAACAAAAGTCCATCTAGCCAAAGCTATGGCTTTTCCAGTGGTCATGTATGGATTTGAGAGTTGGAATATAAAGAAAGCTAGATCTGTCTCTGTGTATGGAACTCATGTTATCTCCAGAGAATCTTAGGTCCCAGTGTCGTGCAATCTTTGAACCCTAATCTGAAGTCTCTGAGAATGCCTAAAACTCAAGGTTGAAGGGATGAGACTGTACTATTCAAATTTCTCTCTATAAGTGCTTAAGTTCTATTTTTCACTATCTTACTGAGCATCATGTTACCCTCCTGTCAATAGTTAACTTAGGTATGGTTTGTAGACACTGAATACACAAGCATCAATAATCACGTGAAAACCAAGCTTTTTGATTTTTAGTGATGACACTTTCAGAGACGTATAGTTAGTGGTCATTTGTGGCAGTTCATTTCTGAAAATTTGATGACTGAACCTTTTTGAAATTAATATTGTTCAGTTCAGTTCAGTTGCTCAGTCATGTCTGATTCTGTGACCGAATGGACTGCAGCATGTCAGGCTTCCCTGTCCTTCACAAACTCCTGGTTCTTGCTCAAACTTATTTCCATTGAGTCAGTGATGCCATCCAACCATCTTATCATCTGTCGTCCCCTTCTCCCGCCTTCAATCTTTCCCAGCATCAGAGTCTTTTCAAATGAGTCAGTTCTTCGCATCAGGTGGCCAAAGTATTGGAGTTTCAGCTTCAGCATTGGGCCTTCCATGAAATCAGGACTGATCTCCTTTAGGATGGACTGGTTGGGTCTCCTTACAGTCCAAGGGACTCGCAAGAGTCTTCTCTAACACTGCAGTTCAAAAGCATCAATTCATCAGCGTTCAGCTTTCTTTATATTCCAACTCTCAAATCCATACATGACCACTGGAAAAGCCATAGCTTTGACTAGATGGACTTTTGTTGGCAAAGTAATGTCTCTGTTTTTTAATATGCTATCTAGGTTGGTCATAGCTTTTCTTCCAAGGAACAAGTGTCTTTTAATTTCATGGCTGCAGTCACCATCTGCAGTGATTTTGGAGCCCAAGAAAATAAAGCCTCTCACTATTTCCACTGTTTCCCCATTTATTTGCCATGAAGTGATGGGACCAGATGCTATGATCTTAGTTTTCTGAATGTTGAATTTTAAGCCAACTTTTTCACTCTCCTCTTTCACTTTTATCAAAACTTTAAGTTTTCTTTGCTTTCTGTCATAAGGATGGTGTCATCTGCATATCTGAGGTTATTGATATTTCTCCCGACAATTTTGATTCCAGCTTGTGCTTCATCCAGACCAGCATTTAGCATGATGTTCTCTGCATATAAGTTAAATAAGCAGGGTGACAATATACAGCCTTAATGTACTCCTTTCCCGATTTGGAACCAGTCTGTATTTCCATGTTCATTTCTAATTGCTGCTTCTTGACCTGCATACAGATTTCTCAGGAGGCAGGTCAGGTGGTCTGGTAGTACCATCTCTTGAAGATTTTCCACCGTTTGTTGTGATCCACATAGTCAAAGGCTTCGGCATAGTCAATAAAGCAGAAGTAGATGTTTTTCTGGAACTTTCTTGTTTTTTTGATGCTCCAACGGATGTTGGCAACTTGACCTCTGGTTCCTCTGCCTTTTCTAAATCCAGCTTGAATAGCTGGAAGTTCTTGGTTCACATACTGTTGAAGCCTGGCTTGGAGAATTTTGAGCATTACTTTGCTAGCATGTGAGATGAATGCAATTGTGTGGTAATTTAAACAATCTTTAGCATTGCCTTTCTTTGTGATTGGAATGAAAACTGACATTTTCCAGCCCTGTGGCCACTGCTGAGCTTTCCAAATTTGGCGGCATACTGAGTGCAGTACTTTCACAGCATCATCTTTTAGGATTTGAAATAGTTCAACTGGAATTCCATCACCTCAACTAGCTTTGTTCGTAGTGATCCTTCCTAAGGCCCACTTGACTTTGCATTCCAGGATATCTGGCTCTAGATGGATAATCACACCACTGTGGTTATCTGGGTCATCAAGATCTTTTTTGTATAGTTCTTCTGTGTATTCTTGCCACCTCTTCTTAATATCTTCTGCTTCTGTTAGGTCCATACCACTTCTGTCCTTTATTGTGCCCGTCTTTGCATGAAATATTCCCTTGGTATTTCTGATTCTCTTGAAGCAGAAATAGTCTTTCCCATTCTATTGTTTTCCTCTATTCCTTTGCAGGGATCACTGAGGAAGGCTTTCTTATCTTTCCTTGTTATTCTTTGGAACTAGCATTCAAATGAGTTTATCTTTCCTTTTCTCCTTTGTCTTTGGCTTTTCTTCTTTTCACAGCTATTTGTAAGGCCTCCTCAGAGAATCATTTTGCCCTTTTGCGTTTCTTTTTCTTTGGGATGGTCTTGATCACTGCCTCCTGTACAATGTCATGAACCTCCATCCATTGTTTTTCAGGCACTCTGTCTATCAGATCTAATCCCTTGAATTTATTTGTCACATCCACTGTATAATCCTAAAGGATTTGATTTAGGTCACACCTGAATGATCTAGTGGTTTTCCCTACTTTCTTCATAAGTCTGAATTTCTACAAAATGATCACATTTAAAAGCCATCTATCTTAAACTTAAGGCAGTGAATATAGTTGTTTAAAAAAGTTATATGTGCTTCTAAATCACAGAAACTTGCTTTTTATAGAAACTGCTTCCACTGTATAATCGACCCTCTAGGGACAGATATTTACATATCAATCTGTAAAGGAACTGATGAATTGTGTTCAATAGTTATTGAACCTCATGAAAATTAGATTTTAAATTGTGATTATATATGAATTAATTAATATAATATTCTAACATATTATTCATAATTTAATAACAGATGAAAATTTGTTGTATTAGACATGAATAATTGGAAAGGATTGGCCAGACATTGTGACATTATATTTTTCAATAAATTTTATCAGAATTGATTAATTACTATTTTTCAGGTACATGGAAAGATGAACATGACCTCTGTTTTAAAGGACCTTAAAACTCAGGAAAAAGCACTTGTTTAAAAATGATCACAAATTTTCTATAAAAAAGTGAGCATTTGCTTAAATCCAGCAAGATTTCACAACCAATAATATGTAATCTAATTTTCTGACTTACTGTTATCCCTACTAATATGCTCTAAGCTGACTATAGCATTTAGTAGGTGCTTCATGAATAGTATGATTATGTACAAAGACTGTGAAAATTTTGTCAACAAGATGCATAGCATTGTCTTCTCCATTTCAAAGATGCAGAACTTATATTTCTGAGAGATTTGAAAAGCATCCTCAAGTAATTCGGCAAGTTATATAATTGACAAATGAATTATAAACCAATTCTGTTTGACTCCAAAGTTCCGCTGTACTGGCTTGTGCTTTTGTATTTTCTTTGACATATCATATGGTGAAGGTCTCGTCTAGAGTGGATTTTCTCAGCTGTGCACAACAGAGTATTTTTCAAAGGAAGATTTCTAGGGGGAAGCCAGTAAGGGCAATGAGTGAGGGAATGAGGGAGTGGAATTTTTGGTCAAATATATTTGGCTGTATTCCCTCCCTCCCATTGGAAATTACAAAATATATTAGTGTGTTCAATGATCTGCAACATCTTACAAAAAGTAAATCAGCTGTGCTTGCTTAGTTAGCACATATATCAAAAATATGCAAAGAAACAAAATGTTAGCATAGTCCTTGTATAGGCATAACACATAATTTGGAAGCACTACATATTTCTGTATGTCTTACCTATTCCAAGATAAATTTTGGACTATTACATCTGATAAATTTTAACTGCAACAGTATTTTTCAAATGTCTTTATTTCCTTTATAGCTGTTATCATATTGTGAAAATATTGTTTCATCAAGTAAGTTTTTGAGAAGAATGATGTGGTGCTATAGCTCCAGAGAGACAATATACCTCTGTTTAGAAGCATTAACCACAGCATTATGGACTATAGAGAGACTATCTTAATCACTTTCTTACAGTTAGAATCCAGTTTGCTTGTTTTATAGTTATTCTTATTGTGGGGAGAAATATCTTAAATTCACAAGTAAGTTAATAAAAATTACATTTAAACAGTCTTCTCACAAATTTGGGAGGAGATTATTTTTACAGAAGGTGACCGACCAGCTGGCTCTTGTTAACTGATCTATGAAATTGTCATTGGAGTAGTGATGTAACATAGTAAAGCAGCAGTAAAATGTGTAGGGGTGGTTGTTTATAGGAAATTTGACCAGAGTAAAAAAAGGGGAGTTCAAACTTATTTAAAAAAGAAAAAAAAAGAAAGAAATTTAGGACCACATTTAAATCACAAAAACCTGCAATCTAAGAAGAGTATGGATCATAGGTAAAAGAGAGAAATCAAAAAGTAAAGGAAAAACACTCGTTTCTGACATTGTTTAAAAATTACGAAATAGTAAAAGAATGTTAATTGTTTTAATCTTCAAGTTTATTTTGTCTAGGTCTGCATTTTCTAAAACTATTTTTAAAAACTGAAAATTTTTTCTGAAGGTGGGGAAAATTCAGTCTTTAACGTTTGTTATGACTGCCTGCGTTATTCCGTCACTTTGCCTAGGCTTCTGAATGATTATCTCATTAATTGCCTTTTGTGTGGGCATGCAAAGTCACTTCAGTTGTGTCCGACTCTTTGTGACCCTATAGACTGTAGCCCACCAGGCTCCTTTGTCTATGGGATTTTCCAGACAAATTACTGGAGTGAGTTGCCATGCCCTCCTCCAAGGGATCTTCCTAACCCAGGGGTGGAACCTGTGTCTTTTAGTTTTCCTGCTTTGGCAGGTGGGTTCTTAACCACTAGCACCACCTGGGAAGCCCATTGATTGCCTTAAACTAGTAATTTTCTTTCAGAAAATCAGGACACCAAAATAGTATGGTTCTTAAACCCAGTTGGATATCAGTGCATAAGAAGAACGTCTTTATTTTGGCTTGACAGTTACCTCTTTTCGAAGGATCAACCCAATGGAGTTTTAGTAAAGTAGGTATTAATATACTCAAAGTTGTCCTCTCAGCTAAGAATTTACAGGCTAGAGATTTGAAGGACATGGGTAGGTAATGTTCTGAGACACACCTCAGATTTAGTAAATAATAAGTTTTTAAAAGGAACACTTCTTTAGCTAGTAGCTCATATATTTGCTCATGGAATATCATGCTGGGCACCAGAAGGGGTATGATAGGGACAGCAGGGCTTAAAAAATTTCTATTGCTTTGGTGCCTTTCAGCAATCTCTTGAATGGAACAGGTATTTTCAAAATAACACTCGCCTAAAAGAATCCATAGTCTTTGTAGGAGTATCAGCAGCTTGAAAACTTCCTGACTTGGGTTTTATTACTGGAAAAAAATCCAAATGAAACTTCTGTTAAGAGCATATAGCCACAACAGGGGTCCTGATGTGGGTCTCTTTATAATAGCAATGAAGGTAGGCTGCATTTTAGATCTCACTAATTTCCCAACATCTGTTTCTTATTCAGTTTCCTAGGTCTGGCATTCTTTTCTGTAATGCTAAGTGTATATTAACTTTGTAAAATAATCACGAAAAAGAATATTCCTTTTGTGTATTTTCTGTGGGGGTAAAACAAATATGCAACTAGAACAGAAAAAATTAATGTGAATTACATTTTTGTTGTTTTATTATAAGAGAAAGAATTTCAGTTATTAAATTTGAACATGGATGCCTAGGTATGCATACATTCAGAAAGTTATTAGCTCTAAATAAATATCTTCTTTCATCTTGAAAAATAATTAAGTGTGCATTTGAATTACATGAAATATTTCCCTATTTCATTACCACAGTCCACAAGAGATACATACTTAGATATCCTCAGTGTTCTCAGAATACTTAGAGTAATACCTCTCAATGTCTGGTTCAAGCATCTCAGCAGTGAATCACTTAGTGCACTTTGGTCTTCATACTACTAAACATATAGATAACTGAGTTCCTTCCAAGATTTATGAAATCAGAATCTAAATGGGGTGGTGCTCTGGGAACTTTTTTTTACAAAAGATTTTCAGTTAGTTTGTGGTAAGATTTGACTATATCTGCCTTAAAGTTGAAGCAGAAATAATTTCTTTCACTCTAATTCTGAATTTTTTTTTTTCATGAAAGGTGTGTATTAGTCTCCTCAGGTTGTCATTACAAACTACCACATACTGAGTGGCTTAAACATGTAAATTTATTTTCTCACGATTCTAGAGACTAGAAAGTCCAAGAGCAAGATGGCAGTAAGAGTCAGTTTCTTGTGAGGACTCTCTTTCTGGCCTGCAGACAGCCACCTTCTCATTTTGTCTTCACATGGCCTTTCCTTGGTGCACACACAAAGAGAGAGTGAGTGAGATCCCTGTTGTCTCTTATATGAACACTAATCCTATCAAATCAGGGCCCTAGTCATGATCTCATTTGACTTTGATGACTTCTGTAAAAGCAGATACAGCTATACTGGATGTCAGGGCTTCAACATATGAATTATGAGGAGACTCCAACATTAAACCACTAATGACGTACAATATATTTTGGTCAATTATTCAGTTCCTTGAACTTATGGTTATCAGAAAGGAAAGGCTAGGGAGAGGGATAGTTAGGAAGTTTGAGGTTGACATGTACACACTGATATATTTGAATGGATAATCAACAAGGATCTACTGTATAACATAGGAAACCCTGCTCAATATTATACAACAACCTAAAGGGGGAAAAAAATTTGAAGAATACATGCATATATATGTATAACTGAATCACTTTGCTGTGTACCTGAAACTAGTATAACATTGCTAATCAATTATAATTTAAAATAAAAAATTAAAAAAATATTTAGTTCCTTCCTTAAAACTGCAAAAATGTTACTGTGAAAAGCATTAATTCTGTCCAAAACTTGAAAGAAACTCTAGTTTTGAAAATTCCTCCTTTCCAGGACAAAAACTTTATAAGGATTTATGATAAATTTTGTGTCTTAGAACACAAATTGAGTTAACAATCTTTCAAATTTATGTTCTAAGAACAAAGGATAAGCCATTAAAAAAATCTGGAATAGTTTCAGATTTTAACCAAATCAACATCACCCAGAGGTTAATTCTGGGCCTGGGCTCAGCAGACAGTTATGGAGAGTAGAGGTGGAGGGTAAGGTCTTGTAAATGATGACTGAAATTTCAGAAGCTAAAGGAAAAGCAAAATAAATGTAGGAAACTTGGAGATTGAAGTTTCAGGAAAAAGAGTGAGTGTTTACTGCCTGATGTTTGTGTTGATAAGAATAGAAGAAACACAAGACTTGGCTACTGGACAGATGTAGGTGTGATCCCTGTTTCCAGGTGGATGAGGATACTTAACCTATCTGATGTCTAAGTCCTATTATAAAATACAATGTTTTATTATTTTTTAATTAAAGGATTAAAAAAAATCACAATTTGGTAGTTTAGAATAGCACCAATGTATCATCTCACAGTTTCTGTAAATCAGGAGTCTGGGCCTAGCCTAGCAGGATCCCTTGTTCAGGGTCATACAAGTCTGCAGTTAAGGTGCTGGCAGGGCTGAATTCTCATCTGGATGCTGACTGGGGATAGACATGATTCCAGTCTTACTGGGTTTGGTAGCAGAATTGGTTTCCTTGAGATTGTATAATTGAAGACGACAAATTTCTTTTGGCTATTCACTGTTGATTATTCTTCATAATGGCAATTCCTAGAGGCTACCTGTACATTGCTATGCTGTCGCTTTAGTCGTGTCTGACTCTTTGCAGCCCTGTGTACTGTAACGCACCAGGCTCCTCTGTCCGTGGGATTCTCCAGGCAAGAATACTGGAGTGGGTTGCAGTGCCCTCCTCCAGGGGAAATTCCCGACCCAGGGATCAGACCTATGTCTCCTGTGGTTCCTGCATTGCAGGCAGATTTTTTACCAATAGCAGCACCTTGGAAGTCCCAGATGCCACCTGTAAGTTCTTACCATAAGGACCACCTCAACATGGCTATTTATTTCATCAAACAAGCAAGGAGGTACTCTAGATCTATTCTACTAATACAGAATCTCATATGACATAATTACAGGAGTGACATCTAACATAACCTAATCAAGAATGATTTCCATCACTTTTACTGCATTTTATTGTGAGATGCAAGCCAGAGACTCCAGCTCTACTTAGGGGGAGGGGGGTGATTATACAAAAGCATGATTCACTGGGGGGTCACCTTTAGGTGTGTCTGCTACATAGTAATATCCACAGAGGTCTCTGAGGATTAAAAGAGATTATAGACATGAAGGTCTTGATCCTTACATGTAATACTTATATATGAGCCATTTTTACTTGAAAAAGAACTAAATATAATCACTCTTAGGATAGTAATCAATGTTTTATTACTCTCCACAGCTTACAAGGTACTTCAGAATGTATTCTTTCCATCCAGATATCATATATGAAAGATATTTCATTAGTGATTCTTTGAGAGTTCTGTGAATTTCTCTCAGATACTTAATATTGTCAGATGGCAAGCATAAAAATACAAATAAAATAGATTTCCTTAATGTATATTTTCCAGAGAAAATGGGATAAATAGATTTTCATCTATAGTTTAAATTACAATGGTTGTGAGAATAAATGCTCCATGACTATTGAGGTGGTGTTGGTAAGAAGATGTAGACTTTGTTTGATTTACCGAAGTGGTTCTTGTATTAGAAAGTTTAAGAAAAACTGAATTAGAATAAAGTTTTTGCCCTCTGAATTAAAAATATCTGGGAAATAGCTGTTTAATTGGACATATAGTGTTTTATTTCAGCACTTCAGAGACTGTGAAACACAAATAGGTGTATTAAGCAGCTCTGGTTATGTTCAGATACCAACTAGTAGCCCTCGGCCACCTGCAGAAGATAACCTATCAAGCATGAAGCCTCTCTCATCAGATTGTGTTTCTGTGTGTGACAGGCAGTCTCAAGGACCAGCAGGGAAATGGCTTAGTTGATCTTTTTTTCATGGCTTGAATGAAACTCACTGAAGTGAATCAGTTTCCTATAAAAATGGGAGTATCAGTCTGTTGAAGATTAAGGCATTTTCTCACCTTTAGCATACATTGGATTAAAGGGATGAAAGGGGATGCAGTATGCTGTATGGATGATTTTATACTGAGTGGTACTGTACGGGCAGCTAAGGGTCCCCCTTCTTACTCTTTGCCCTTACTCCTATCCCTAAGCTGGAACAATTAATATGGATAAAACTTAGCAATTCAATGTAAATGAAGCAAAAATATAAGTAATATATATACTTCAAACTGAGACTCAAGATTGGCTACATAATTTTCATTGTACATTGTAAAGTGAATATGTAGAATCCATTTTCCAAAAATTATTAAAAATTTCAAGATGGCACAATAGAACATTAAAACAATCACAGGGCTCTTCTGAGCATGGTCTCAGGTCTCACACCGTGAAATTGGCCCTGCAAAGGTCACCCCCTTCGACTCTGCAATCCTCCAAACGTCAGTAGCAGAGCTGTCCCTAGGGTAGAAGAAACATGTAACTTCATTGTACGTAGAAGAAAGACGGGATCCTGGGAGGGTTGGAGAATGTGCTATTGATGTTACCTGTGAGCTGGTTCCCCAGGCACCTGAAGCTCTTGGATTGACTGTGGCTGTTAGCCCATATGCCAAATCCATTTACAGTGTTCTGTTTTCTTCTTTCTTTCTTTCACCACTTGATACTTATTTTAGTCCAAGTACAACATTCAGAAAACTAAGATCCTGGCATCCAGTCCCATCACTTCATGGCAAATAGATGGGGAAACAGTGGAAACAGTGACAGACTTTATATTTTTGGACTCCAAAATCACTGCAGATGGTGACTGCAGCCATGAAATTAAAAGATGCTTGCTCCTTGGAAGAAAAGCTATGACCAATCTAGACAGCATGTTCAAAAACAGAGACGCTTCTTTACCAACAAAGATCCATCTAGTCAAAGCTATGATTTTTCCAGTAGTCATGTATGGATATGAGAGTTGGACTATAAAGAAATCTGAGCACCAAAGAATTAATGCTTTTGAACTGTGGTGTTGGAGAAGACTCTTGAGAGTCCCTTGGACTGCAAGGAGATCCAACCAGTCCACCCTAAAGGAAATCAGTCCTGAATATTCATTGGAAGGACTGATGCTGAAGCTGAAATTCCAACACTTTGGCCACCTAATGCGAAGTGCTGACTCATTTGAAAAGACCCTGATGCTGGGAAAGATTGAAGGTGAGAGGAGAAGGGGACAGGATGACAGAGGATGAGATGATTTGATGGCATCACCGACTAATGGATATGAGTTTGAGTAATCTCTGGGAGCTGGTGATGGACAGGGAAACCTGGTATGCTGCGGTCCATGGGGTGGGTGAGAGTCAGACACGACTGAGCGACTGAACAGAAATGAACACATGAATTAAAACACTGGCAGGCAAAGTGAGTTTTTTCCCATTCGCTATTCTGTATCCCACATATGGCTCTGGACCTTCAAGGAAAATTCTTTTTTTTTTTTTTGTTTCTTGGCAGAAGCTACATGATCATGTCTTTATGAAATGTTGTGAAGTATAGTCATAAAAGCACCAGCTTTGGAGTCACATGTATATAGGTTTTATGACAAATTCTTCTTTTTCCCTCTCGTTTGATCTTTGGCAAATTATCTATCTTTCCTGAGTCCCCATTTGCTATTGTAAGTAACAATTAAAATACCACTTTATAAACCTGTTTTGTGTATTAAAAGAGATAATGTTTAGAAAGCCAAATGCCCAGCATATTATAAATATTAAAAAATATAACATTCATTTTGGTATTATTCAAATTTCCAGTCATACCTTGCAGAAAGCATTAACTAATTTTATCCTGATATGAAAAAAGTTAAAATCCAGGACCGTAGAATTAGAGAAAACTTCATAGATTTTCTAATTTCTAAACTGCCATAGGTTTAGTAGCTTTTAAATTTCTTGGGAACATAGGTCCCTTTGAATTCTTTTTTTAAAATTTATTTTTAATAGAGGGAAAATTGCTTTACAACGTTGTATTGGTTTATGCCATACAACAATGTAAATCATCCATAATTATACACATCTCATCTTCCTCTTGAGCCTCCCTCCCCTCCCTGAATCTCTCTCCTCTTGGTCATCACAGAAAACCTGGCTGGGCTCCCTGCGTTTTATAGCAATGTCTCACCAGCTATCTGTTTTACACATGGTAGTGTATATATGCCAGTGCTACTTTCTCAATTTGTCCCACCCTCTCCTTCCCAACTGTGTCCATAAGTCCATTCTCTACATCTGAGTCTCTGATCCTTCCCTGAAAATAAGTTCATCAACGTAAAGCAGTGGACCCTCTTTCTCTCCAAAAGTTACATATGCATTCAGCATTCTATTTCAGGAGATTCCTTCACTGTATGAAGGTCAACATTGAAACTCTGAATGCCATTTAAAAAGAGGGTATTAAATCTTATATTTAGTCCTCTATTCACAAAACAGTGGTGGGATTGTCCTCTAAATATCGAGCTCCGATTATTAGCTCAGTGGTGAAGAATCCGCCTGCCAGAGCAGGAGACATGAGTTCGATTCCTGAGTCAGGTAGATCACCTGAAGAAGGAAATGGCAACCCATTCCAGTATTCTTGCCTGGGAAATCCCATGGACAGATGAGCCTGGTGGGCTACATTCCATGGGGTTGCAAAGAGTCAGACATGACTGAGCATGCACACACAGGCACACATTATTGAAAAGCAACCCTTTTTCTTGAACATAGGTCTTTTTTTTCCCTTTGCCGCAAAAATGCTGAACACAGCCTAGAAATTAATGAGAACATCAGATAATGATGCAAAGTTTTATTTCAAAGAAAATCACAGCAGTAACTTTCCTTTTGAATGCCTCTGTATTCTGAGAGACCCTCAGTGCTATGAAGTTCTTTCTTTTAAGTGACTTCATCTAACGTGCCTCTGCTGCTCACATCACTAGTGATTTTATGCCTGGGCAGTGGAGTGGAATAGCAGCTCAGGTTTTGAAAAGTAACAGGGCTAGGTGGGCTTTTCAATATGACCTTCAGGTTGTCACATTGATCCCTGTTTTGTTTTTCCCTTTCTAGTTAATTATTCTATTTATCTTTATTTATTGATTGATTCTGTTCCTTTTCCTTCTCTCACATTAAGTTTTAGGTCCAGTTTGCAAAACATTTTGAAAGGTAATATGAATGTCTAGTTTTTAGCTGAGTCCCAACCGTTGCATTTGATTGTCCAGCATTTATTCCAGATATTTTCCTCCTCCTTGGCTACTTCTACCTTTTCTTATCACACAACAAACTTGTGGCAGCAGCAGATGCACTGATACTTTCAAAGAGACCTTGAAAGTAAAATGAAAAGAGAACAGAAAGGCAGCGTTGCTCTGTCACTTAACCTCGTAGCCTGGTTTTCATTTTGTTATTTGTCTGGTTTTCATTTGACCCACATAGGTTCCTTCTCATTCCTAAGCACACATTCCAGGCTTTATGTTCATGACTGAGAGATGCAAGGAGAGAGTATGTGAAGAGTAACTTCCAAAGGGTAACCCCAAAGAGGGCTGTCAAATTTCTCTTTATGGACATTTTGGCTCCAAGTCATTTTTATATTCCTCCCAGCTCTAGATCAAGCTGATGTTGAAAGGTAGGATGCCTTGATTGTTTCCACATTCCTTGCAATGATATTGCACGGCAAAGTCCAGGGAGATCGGAAACATCATCTGTTATGTTTAGCCAGGATGAAGTTGTATGACATTTAAAGTGTTGGAGCAGGGAAAGTATCTGCCAACCTGGAAGTTTTTAATCCCCATTTCTGAACACTTACCGAGTTGCCGCGCTAATCCCCCAGTGCTGATGTCCTGTCTGCGGCTGATATGCCATCTGCTCTTGTTCATATTGCATGTGATCTGATGTGAACCTCAAAGACCTTTTTGAAGCTAAGCCTTCTTTGACTCCTGAATCATTAACTTTCACCCAGAGTCATCACATTTTGCCTTCTGCCCACACAGGTTTTGTTTAATAGGAAAGTAATTGACATGTGGCAGGTAAGAAATACCATACTGATGGAAAGAAACTTCAGTTAAGTGCATACTTTTGCAGGGTCATAGAACTTTGACAGAGTTGCCCAGCTTTTCATTACTTAGTGTGTTTGTATAATTTATCCATATTTATTTTTTAAAACTTATGTGCAAGCTTGTTCAATTTTTTCATTGCTTCTCCTCTTCATAATAAAAAGGAGAAATTCTTCTTGTATGAGAAATGTCATCAGCAGGAAGAGGCATTAACAGAAGCCTTGTCAGAGCTGACATCAAGAGAAAGCAGAACAGGATCTGATCTTTGTTCTAGGAGGTGATGAAGTTGCAAATAGAAATCATCGTGCTAATGATGTAAGTCCCAACAGTTTGTCCTTTCAGAGATACAGATTCACTCCTTCAGTATGAAAAGTTTTTAATTTTCAAAAGTGCAGCTATTAAATTGTAAATCATCTTAGAAAATCTTAGTCTGTATCTGTTAATCCCATGGTGCAAAGCCAATTAGACATTCAGTCCTGTAGGAACAGGACATGGAATAGTATCAGAATGTGAAGGATTGGAGGGCAAAGTAGTCTGAAAAGTTGAAGATACAGAAAGAAAAATCATCTGCTTCCTGGTTTGTTAAAATTAGACTCTACTTTTAACTGTGGCACTTCAGTCAAATAGGGAGATGAAATGCAGAGAACTGACCAACAGCTGTCTTTGAATTTAATTTACTGATAGATGCTAGAAGAATGTCTGACTGATGCTGCTATTACTGTGTCCTAAGTGAATTAAAGTATTACCAGAACTCTCTATAGTGTACACAGCCCTTTTGCAATTGCAATTTTATTATTAGCCTGTATACATGGAGAACACCTGTTACTTTCATTTTCATCTGTAGAGGAATCATTGATGTATGCATGATTGATGCATTGATGTATGTACTCATCAACTATGCATGAGTGTATAGTACTTTATAAGCAAGTACCTTGGAGAAGAAAACTTAAGTTTGAGAATTGAGTTACAAATAGATAAAGACATTTACTCACAGTTACACCAGAGATGTCTGTGTGTAATGTGCATTTTTATCTGTATTAGCTTTAATTTACATGGGTTAAAATGTATGAATCATTTATGACAACTCCATCACTATGATTGTATTTAAGCATGCAATTTAAAAAAATTCTAATAACATTTAAAGTCATTTTCTGGGATGACTTTTCTATAATAAGTCAATAAGGAAGAAGGAAGCATGACAATATATTATTATTTAAGTAGAAAAATAACACATATGGCATTTCTTTATAGCAGAGAATTCTCCATGCTTCCTTTATAATATTGCTTCGAAGAATATATCTCTGGACAGAAGAATAATCTTAATCTTACTTAAGCCTTAGGTGTATAGGGTACATGTATTTTTCCTTAATTTGTTTTTGTTGGAACGTTAGGACAGAATGATGTATTAATGATTCCAGCTTTTTATCAGTCAAAAATGTTATTACCTGGCCTACAATATTTCTTATTATTTAAAAAAATATATAAAACCTATTGCAGAATTAGAAAACCTATATCACATTTAGCTTTACATTAATGAATCTTATTTAAAAAAATCGTATAGAAAAGAATACATGAGACAAGTGAGTGCTGTCAATTATAATAAAGATTTTTAGTTGTTACAGAATGAAGAAAGTTAATTTAGAAAAATAATGAGGACAATCTAATGTTACTTTCTTCCATATTGTTTTCTTAGAAAATCAAAGCATTTTAAAATGTAATATTATAGCACAGAATCCAAACTCGCACCAAAAGCACTCAATAAATTTTAATTACGCCTTTCTGATTTGTATGGTTACATAGTTATTCTTTTAGTTTCACCCATGTTATTTATCTAATGATTTTTAATTAATTAATACTCATTTTAAATGAGATTTTAACTGTTCTGAAGCAACAACTCTTACATGGCCAGAACACAAAATCCATCTCAAGATGACTTAAAATAATGTGCAAAATCCTTTTATTTTACTGTAGCCTCTCAAAGACATTTAAAGGACTCTGATTTGGGGGGGGGATTTTTATTTATTTATTTTTTAAATTAATTAATTTATTTTAATTGGAAGACAATTACTTTACATTATTGTGATGATTTTTGCCATACATTGACATGAATCAGCCATGGGATATTTGTGAACAAGTGGTAAAACAGAATTTCTACAAAGGCAATAATAACCAATTAGTAAGTCTTAATGTTTCAGAAATTGGTGCTAAATTAGTTCATCTGTTCTTTTGAATAAATTGAGGACTTCATTCAATTCAGTTCAGTCGCTCAGTCATGTCCGACTCTTTGCGAGCCCATGAAACACAGCACGCCAGGCCTCCCTGTCCATCACCAACTCCCGGAGTTTACCCAAACTCATGTCCGTCGAGTCGGTGATGCCATCCAACCATCTCATCCTCTGTCGTCCCCTTCTCCTCCTACCCTCAATCCTTCCCAGCATCAGAGTCTTTTCCAATGAGTCAACTCTTCACATGAGGTGGCCAAAGTATTGGAGTTTCAGCTTCAACATCAGTCCTTCCAATGAACACTCAGGGCTGCTGTCCTTTAGGATGGACTGGTTGGATCTCCTTGCAGTCCAAGGGACTCTCAAGAGTCTTCTCCAACACCACAGTTCAAAAGAATAAATTCTTTGGCGCTCAGCTTTCTTTATAGTCCAACTCTCACATCCATACATGACTACCAGAAAAATCATAGCCTTGACTAGACAGAACTTTGTTGGCAAAGTAATGTCTCTGCTTTTTAATATGCTCTCTAGGTTGGTCATAACCTTCCTTCCAGGAGTAAGCATCTTTTAATTTCATGGCTGCAATCACCATCAGCAGTGATTTTGGTGCCCCCCAAAATAAAGTCTGCCACTGTTTCCACTGTTTCCCCATCTATTTCCCATGAAGTGATGGGACCAGATGCCATGATCTTAATTTTCTGAATGTTGAGCTTTAAGCCAACTTTTTCACTCTCCTCTCTCTTTCATCAAGAGGCTCTTTAGTTCTTCACTTTCTGCCATAAGGGTGATGTCATCTGCATATCTGAAGTTTTTGATATTTCTCCTGGCAATCTTGATTTCAGCTTGTGCTTCTTCCAGCCCAGCATTTCTTATGATGTACTCTGCATATAAGTTAAATAAGCAGGGTGACAATATACAGCCTTGACATACTCCTTTTCCTATTTGGAACCAATCTGTTGTTCCATGTCCAGTTCTGTTGCTTCTTGACCTGCATACAAATTTCTCAGGAGGCAGGTCAGGTGGTCTGGTATTCCCATCTCTTTCAGAATTTTCCACAGTTTATTGTGATCCATGCAGTCAAAGGCTTTGGCATAGCCAATAAAGCAGAAATAGATGCTTTTCTGGAACTCTCTTGCTTTATCGACGATCCAGCGGATGTTGGCAATTTGATCTCTGGTTCCTCTGCCTTTTCTAAAACCAGCTTGAACATCTGGAAGTTCATGGTTCATGTATTGCTGAAGCCTGGCTTGGAGAATTTTAAGCATTAGTTCACTAACTTGTGAGATGAGTGCAATTGTGTGGTAGTTTGAGCATTCTTTGGCATTGCCTTTCTTTGAGATTGGAATGAAAACTGACCTTTTCCAGTCCTGTGGCCACTGCTGTTTTCCAAATTTGCTGGCATATTGAGTGCAGTACTTTCACAGCATCATCTTTTAGAATTTGAAATAGCTCAACTGGAATTCCATCACCTCCACTAGCTTTGTTTGTAGTGATGCTTCCTAAGCCCCACTTGACTTCACATTCCAGGATGTCTATCTCTAGGTGAGTGATCACACCATCGTGATTATCTGGGTCATGAAGATCGTTTTTGTACAGTTCTTCTGTGTATTCTTGCCATCTCTTCTTAATATCTTCTGCCTTTGTTAGGTCCTTACCATTTCTGTCCTTTATTGAGCCCATCTGTGCAATGAAATGTTCCCTTGGTATCTCAAATTTTCTTGAAGAGATCTCTAGTCTTTCCCATTCTGTTGTTTTCCTCTATTTCTTTGCACTGATCACTCAGGAAGGCTTTCTTATCTCTCCTTGCTATTCTTTGGAACTCTGCATTCAAATGGTAATATCTTTCCTTTTCTCCTTTTCTTTTCACTTCTCTTCTTTTCACAGCTATTTGTAAGGCCTCCTCAGACAGCCATTTTCTTTTTCTGCATTTCTTTTCCATGGGGATGGTCTTGATCCCTGTCTCCTGTACAATGTCACAAACCTCTGTCCATAGTTCATCAGGCACTGTGTCTATCAGATCTAGTCCCTTAAATCTATTTCTCACTTCCACTGTATAATCATAAGGGATTTGATTTAGGTCTTATATGAATGGTCTAGTGGTTTTCCTTACTTTCCTCGATTTAAGTAATTAAATGTGAAAAATGTGTAAAAATCCCTTGTTTTACCAGTGTTTGTCCATGAGAGAAGCATTTTCCCATTTTTCATGAGAAAGCTTTCACTTTAGCTCTTAGAGAAGAATCATAAGATTAGTTGTGTCAGCTGTCTCACTGGGCTTTCCAGGAGGAGCTGTGTCTGGGAAACATCTTGTGTAAAATTCAAAGGCCTGAACATAAGCAGGTTGGAAGTCGTTCATGGCTACTAGAATGTGATTTCCTGTGTTTTTAAGGATGGAGTGGTAGGGGTGATATATTGTTTTAGGGGAGTGAGTGGGTTTAAGATTCCTGGGCACTTAAAATGTAGAAGGCTAAGTAAGGTTGAAGTCTAGGCTTTGTTATCTCACAAGTATAACCTAGAAGAGTTTACTAAATCTCTCTGAGCTTCAGTTTCATCTTTTCTAAAATTCACACCTGTGCTATTTCAGGCAACTGTAGTATGAGATATGCTGGAATCCAGGTACCCAGGACTGGGAATATGTTTTGGTTATTTATTTCTACATTATAAATCACCCCAAACTTATTGTCCTACAACAAGACAATTTATTTTTCATGATTTTGTGGGTTGACTGAGTGAGTTTACTGCTGATCTAACCTAGATGATTCGTGATGCCTCTAGGTCTGGAATTGTCTAGGAGCAGGCCTCAGTGGGCTGTCAGACAGGGTGACTCAGTTTTCCTCCACTGGGCCTTCCCATGGAGCTAGCTTGGGCTTTCTCACTGCCTCCTGATCTCAAACAATGTTCCAATAAGGAGGACTTTAGGAATGTGAGAATAAATGGTACAGAGCTCTTAAAAGATAATGTTGGAAGTCCTGCTGTGTCCCTTCCACCATGGTTAATAGACAAAGCAAATCACAGGCTAGCCCACATTCAAGGGAAGAAAAAGTCAGACCCACCACTGGATGAGAGGAGTGGTGAAGTCTCTATGCAGAAGGTATATGATATGGAAGATATTATTATAATTGTATTTGGAAATAGTCTACTAAAGGAGGGAAATTCTAAAGCTGGGACTTGGGCATAGGGTGGTGCTGAAATACACAGACTGGTGATAGTAACCTCCTCTACAAAGGAAACCAGCGATTCAAGCTGCAGTATCCAAAGTCCATGCTCATGCAGGATTTAATCACTCTTAAATTCTAGAAGCATTGATGGATTCTAGAAGCAAAACAATTTGAGGGTTAAAATCTAGCTTACAGTTTCCTGTTGTTTTTCAGTCACTAAGTCTTGTCTGACTCTTTGTGATCCCATGGACTGCAGCATGTAAGGCTTCCCTGTCCTTCAACATCTCCTGAAGTTTGCTCAAATTCATATCCATTGAGTTTTGATGCCATCCAACCATCTTATGCTCTGTTGTCCCCTCCTCCTCCTTCCTTCAATCTTTCCCAGCATCAGGGTCTTTTCAAATGAGTTGGCTCTTCACATCAAGTGGCCAAATTATTGGAGTTTCAGCTTCAGCATTGGTCCTTCCAATGAATATTCAGGACCGAATTCCTTTAGGACTGACCGGTTTGATCTCCTTACAGTCCAAGGGACACTCAAGAGTCTTCTCAATACCACAGTTCAAAAGTATCAGTTCTTCGGTGCTCAGCTTTCTTTATGTTGGACCATACATGACTACTGGAAAAACCATAGCTTTGACTAGACGGATCTTTGTCAGCAAAGTAATGGCTCTGCTTTTTAATATGCTGTCTACGTTTGTCACAGCTTCTCTTCCAAGGAGCAAGTGTCTTTTAATTTCATGGCAGTCACCATCCGCAGTGATTTTGGAGCCCAAGAAAATAAAATCTGTCACTGTACTGCTACTATCATTGTTACCATTCTTAGTGATATTGCTTCCACTGACAGTCTCGGTTTCCTATTTGATTAAGCTCATCTGTGCCTCAATATCCTTGTCTATAAAATGAAGAGAATAATATATTCTAGCCCATGGAGTTATTCTGGAGACTGAATAATTACTATGCGTAAACAGCATTACTAGAGTTTTATTTCAAACCACTGTTCATTGGCTCAGGAACTAAACTCAGTCTGGATCTGTAAGTGAAGACCCTGAATGGATTCATCCCTGGAAACCAGGAAGAGAAAGATAAATTCAGGGGCTGTAACACAAGGTTAATGCTTTATCTCACTTAATGGTTATGATTTTAAAATTTAACAGTGTATATAAAAGAATTTTGTAAATTACTATAATCAAGCATGTTTCCAGAGGCAAATAATTTTTTTAAAAAATTTACTTGCCAAATTTTCAAACTAAACTTCTGGGGATAGAATCCATGGTATTATGTGTGAAGGCTGAGGTCCCTGACAGGCTGTCTAAGGCAGGTGGGAGAGCTGAAGCTGCAACAGTTTAAGGACAGAGTTCAGGACTTAAGCAGTTATGAAGGAAAAGGTGACGAATGTATTGGGATGAGAAGATCAGAGCCTGAATGCGTGGGTGGATCTCTCACCCATGTGTGCAGTGGAAATACGACAGCAAACCCCATGATAAGTTGATAATCCCTCTGCCTGGGTTTTAAGCAGTTTTTCTGATGTGGATGGATGAAGGTTCCCAGGTGTGTGCTGAGCCCCAGAATAAATTCTGCAGGTGCTGGTGATTGCAATAAAGGTCTAGGTCCCTTCAGAGAGTCCTCACTCTCTGAACAAATGAAATGATTTTGAATGCTTCTGCTTGCTATGGGGAAATTTATAAAAAGATGACATGATTTCATGCTCCTCTGGATAGCTTTTTAGCAGAGACCTGGGCCAAGAAAATTATTCTCCAAGAATCCACTAAATTTTTATAATGAAAACAAATTTCTTTCTTAATATAAGTAACAATTCTATTTTAAATTTATGATATGAGAGTGGAGGTTTTTAATCACCCTGTGTATGCTTTACTGTTGGGGCTTTCTTTGTAGCCAATATCTGGAAAGGATGTCATTGTGTATTGTTTTAAAATAGGAAGGTTTTAGAACAGACATTTTGGTCATTATATCTATGGTTTTATATTGTATTGAGAATTAGTCAAGAGTATGGTGCCAGATTACTTATTCCATAAGGAAACATGAAGTTATTTAAGAAAAGGAGTTTATGTTAAGGTGAAACTACTAAACAGTTGAGACTGTATCCAAAAGACTAATTTTCCTCATTTGCTGATCTCTGCTTCTTACTTCAAGTACCAAGAGAATGATTCCTCTAAACTAATCACTACTAGCTAAACTCAAGTAATATCCTAAAAATGAATTAAGATGAAGTTAACCAGTTTCATGATTCTTTTCCCCCAAAGTGCCATTAATTCAGATAAAATCAGTTCCAATTTTGGAATTCTGCCATATGTTCAGAGTCATCTTTATAATTGCAATATTTACAATGAAGTTGTTCCAAAAGTAATTTTTTTTTCGTAATTTTCCAACTTTATGCAGCATCTCTAGGGGAGTAAGATGTTTAACTCCGGAAGGCACTAGGATACAGAAATACAAACACCACAGACTAGTGGGCAAGAAGCAGAAGTTAGTTAATGAGGTGACAAGAGTGAACAAGGTATGAGTTCAGAGGGATTCTGAAAGGAATCACTGAACTTTAATAAAATGATGAAAAAGCATCTTGACAGAAAAAAAGTTCATGAACCATTCTTCTGGGTTATACAATAGAGTAAGCCTGTGAAAAACTCATTTTTTTTTCCTAGAAAAAACCCTGTTACATTACCACTGAATTAAAAATTATATTTTTCCCATCAGAATATTATTGACCTAAAACAAGAGTATTCCTCTCCTATGCCCCAATGTTAAATTAAAACAAGTTTAAATTATGAAAAAGTTATTTTTCAGATTTGATGACTTCCTGTGAAAAATAGTAAGCTATTTAAATGCTGAATTTCAAATCAGAACAGCCTTAACAAGGTTTATGTCTCCTGTAAACCACACTGCAATCAATAGAAAAACAGATTAATAAAGGTGAAGCCCTGTACCTTATTTCTTTAGAAGCATATAATTCAAGTACTTTATCAACTTTTAAGAAAATATTTTCAAAAACAAAATCCTTTCTGCCATTATGGTGTACAATCAAGATAAAATGTAGTCATGGTATGTTTCTACCAGGTCAAAATTATATCATATTGAAACAAATGGTTTCTCTTCGCTTAGTTGTTGCTGGTGAGTTGCCAAGTCACATGTGACTCTTTTGCAATTTCATAGACTGTAGCTCACCGGGCTTCTCTGTCCATGGGATTTCCCAGGCAAGAATATTGAAGTGGGTTGCCATTTCCTTCTCCAGGGGATCTTTCCAACCCGGAGATAGAACACACGTTTCCTGCATTGGCAGGTAGACTCTTTACCACTGAGCCACCAAAGAAGCCTCTCTCTGAGCTTAATTTATTTAGCAAGCACTCTGTCCTTGCATTCTCATAATATCCCTATGAAAACAAAATCATTGTTATATCCATTCTACAGATTAATAAACTGAGGGATGGAAAGTTTGAGCAATTGCTGGAATTCATGCAGCCCCAAGTAGCAGAGCAAGTATAGGAATTCTGGTAGTTTGGCTTCGGAGTCTGTGCTCTTACCAGATGATGCAGCTACTCATACAAAATATGCCTTAATAGATAATACAACCTGAAAATGTCATTGATTAGGTAGGAGTTCCAAATGCTAGAAGCTACTCACTCTTATTTTCGTTTCTAGCTGTATTTTTTTATGGTCACTTTAACCTCCGAATTTCTGACTTCAACTCCTCTTTGCCCCCAAATGGTTTCCTTCTATATACTTGTATTGGATGATGACTCACTAGTTATTTTACTACCTTAGGTTAAACCTAGGAGTTATTCCAAGCTCAGTGTCTATATCTAATTAGTTATTAGTAAGTTATTAAATTGGAATCTTGACAAATATTCTCAAAACTAATCCCTCTATGCCTTTGCCACTTTTATTGCCACTCTTAAGGCTTTTTTTCATCTTATGATGAGACACATTGTGACCCAAATTTGTTTTTAAATTTCTTCCATTGTAGCCATCCTTCACTTTATTGCTAATGTGATCTTTAAAAAAATGTTTATTTGATCATGTTTCTCTTCAAGTTAAAGTATTTCACTCCTTCCCTCTAGCTTTGGTATAAATATAAGGCCCTTTTTGATCTGATTTCTTTCTTACCTCCTGCTACTGCCTTAACCATACTTATGGATGATGTATCAAATACCAAGCATCATGCAGTTTTTAGCCTCCCATCTTCACATCTATCATTCTCCTCTTCTTAGGCCAAACTGCTCACCACTTGTCCTCTTGGCAAACTCATAAATGTCCAATAAATGTCCATCTGATGTGTCCATCAAGCCTGCTGTAGCCTGGAAGACTTAGTTACACATTGATACTGAATCTGTGCCTTGTACAGCCTTCTGTTGCATTTACTACGACCATAATTATTGGGTTGGCCTGAAGTTTCTTTCAGGTTTTTCCTGAATGGTTTTCCCCTATACATATATATATATATTTTACATTTTGATTTAGACTCTTGTCTTCTTCATGAAAGTGAAAGTCACTCAGTCATGTCCAACTTTTTGCAACCCCATGGACCATACAGTCCATGGAATTCTCCAGGCCAGAATACTGGAGTGGGTAGCCTTTCCCTTCTCCAGCAGATCTTCCTGATCCAGGAATTGAACCAGGTTCCCCTGCATTGCAGGCAGATTCTTTACCAACTGAGCTATCGGGTAAGATTTATATTCTTAAGGGGACAGACAATTAACAGCAGGCCAGTAAATGTCAGTGCAGTAAATTTGTTGTGCATCTCTCTTCTAGCTCACTCTGAAAGGTTTTATGCTATCAGAAGACGTAGAAATTAGAGAAATAGTGCATTCTAACACACAATGATGGTTAAAGGGGAAAGATGGTGGGAAAATAGGTTACAAAATTAGAGAAGAATGTGTTTTTTTAAAAAGGTGAAGGAGGAGTCAGTCTTTATTTGAGCTAAAGCCATTTTCTCTTCTAATTGTCAAGATTTTACTTTCAATACATTAATATCTGATTCATTAAAGTTCTACCTGGGGCTGTCTTGACTTGACATTCTATTATGGAATGTCATTTGGTGTATATGTTTACACTCTTTTGCGTTCCCAATAGTTAAGCCTAGCAGTGTCAACAGTAATTCAGTTGGGTCTCTTTCATCAGAAATTTCAGAGCTCGCTTTGATTGTCCCTCAAATTTTAACTGTGCTTCTCTGCATTTTACTATTTGTCACTCAGAAAAGTTCCTATTATCTGGCAGATAGAATGAATTTTGTACATTTAACATGTTAAAAAAAAAAAAAAGGTAAAACTGGAGCTATACAGACCTTCTCTAAGAGGTATTTATGTTTCCTTAAAAACTATTTTTTTTTAAATTGGCCAATGACTATCATGTTTTCATAACTAAATCCTTACAGCTGGGTCTAGCAAACAAATGGCTTTAACTTTGTTGAGCAAAATGCTGTGATTACAAATATATAGGCAATTTATAGATTATCCTATGATTTATCATACAAATGCTTAACTGTATTTCAGATTTCAAAGCTAGATTTCGGGTGATGTTTAAGAATGTTTGTGTTGGGAATCTGAATCATAATATATTTCTTAGATTTCAGGAATACCATATCTAAACTATTGCTTGATCTCCCTTTGAGTGTAAGAAAGCTTGATTACATTAATGTTAAGTTTAAGCAACGGGTTGTTTTATTTCAATCTTGTGACTCCCATTAACATGTTTCAAGGAGTTTTAGAAAAAGAAAGGGGAGGGACATTCCCCCAAATGGAAGAAATTATTTTCTTAATAATTATGTTCTATATAATTTTATTTGCTTGAGTTATTAACATTTATTTAACATTTACCCTGATTGCTTAGACACAATTAATGATGATTATTTTATTTTAATATTTTCTCTTTCATTTATGTATTATTGCATAAAAATCATGCCAACACTTAGTGACTTAAACTACAATCATTCCTTTTTCTCATAAACCTTCAGTTTGTTCAGTGCACAGTAGGACAGATAATTTCTGATCTACAACCTCTGGGATGACTACAATACCTACAGTGGGGTTGAGCAAGCAGCCCTCCCTCTCTTTATAGTTATAATTTCTGAAGTATATTTCCCTCTGTGTTTATCCACAATGGTGGTTTCAAGGTAGTCAGACTTCCTACAATGCAGGTCAGGGCTCTGTGAATGAATATTCCTAGAAAGCAAGATATTTTATGACTTCATCTCAAAAAGCTTGCAACGATGTAATACCCTCTACTGACTTAAACTACAATTAGGGTGGCCTTGGCAGTATGACTGGACTACCAGGTACTTTTGAAGCTGCTATCTCTGTGCTGGTACTGGAGCCAGTGTGCTTGTATATCAGCCCTTTAAGTGTAGAGTCTTAGTTTCCTTCAACCCTCCAGCTCTCCCAGATAAAAGCCCTGCTGGCTTTCACAACCAGATGGTATGGGGATGACTCTTCCTGGTGCTGTTACCCAGGGCTGGAGTGCCAAACGCGTGGCTGAGACCCCTCACTCCTTAGGAAAGACAGTGCCCTGACTGTGAGTCCCTGTGGTGGGGGTATGGGTCCTGAATAGATTGCATATCTATCCCTTCTACCTGTTTCCATGTCTTTTTTCTTTATATTTTTAATTGCAGAAGTTCTGTTTTGCTAGTTGTTGGGTCTTTTTCAGAGAGATTATTTCTATATGTAGTTGCATTTTAGATTTGTCCATGGGAGTAGTAAGCTTAGAATCTTGCTGCTCTACTGTATTGATTCCATCCTTGAATACTTTTTTTTTTTCCATTCATCCACTAGTTGAAGAACATGTGGATATTTTCCAGATATTGGTGATTGTGAAAAAAAGTTTCTGAAAGAGTGTTACTTTAACATATATCTAAAAATATGGAAGTTGCTTTGGAACTGGATGATGGGTAGAGATGGGAGAAGTTGAAGGTGTGTGATAGAAGTAGCCAAGATTGTCTTGAAGGGAATGGTAGTAGAAATATAAATGTTAAAGGTGATTCTGATGAGAGCTTAAAAAGGAAAAATGAGCTATGGAGAAAACCTTAAACCTTTATTATTCCTATATCATCAGCAATGGAATTTTGTAGCAATATGGGTAGAAATACTAAAGGCTATTCTGGTGAAACCTCAGAGAAAAATTAGAAACATATTCAAAAGATGGAGGAAAGGTATTCTTTGGTATAGTGACAAGGAGCTTGGCTGAATTGTGTTCTAGTGTTTTTTGGAAGTTGGAAATACCATGAAATTGAATATTTAGAAACTGAGATTTCTAAGCACTGTGTTGAAGGAGTGGCTTTGCTTCTCCTTAACTCTTTTGTTAAGTGTAAGAGGAGAGAAGTAACTTGAAAGAATGGTTAAAACAAGAAACCAGAACTTGAAAAACTAGGATATTCTCAGCCTATCCACATTGCAAAAAATGAGATAGCATGTTCTGAAGAGAAGACTAAGAGTGTGACTGAACAGTCATTGATTAGGAAATTGTGAGTGTGATTCGTGGATTTGATCAGCCACCTTAACCAAAGCCATGAAGGGAAATAGGATTATACTAGCAGAGACAAGGTCAGTTTGAATTAAAGGGGATAGATAAAAGGAAATAAAAGTAAGGAACTCTGTCAGCTGTCAGACTTTTGGATTCTTCAGGACAGGTCAATGGGTGCATTTAGCTGCAAGTACACTTTATCCTTCAAGAAAAGAGAGTAATGACCCCAAAGTTGATTCACAGATCATTAGGGCTGCCACTCTCTTCACTGATATGGGAGACAAGGTTTCAGCTGACTGGGAAGCTATCACAGAGGTCTACATGGGTGGGTTTACCGCAGAAAGCCATTTGAGTGGAGATGCTTTAGTGAACCAAAGGAGCTGTTGGAGTTGCACTGTTACTCTGTCCTGTAGGGCAGAACATCAAACCAAAAAGGATTATTCTCAGACCTTAAGAGCCGATGGAATTTGACTTGGTAGGTTTAACTTTCTTGGAAAACACCATTCCTTCTCCTTGTGATTTCTTTCATTTGGAATTTAAATGTCCATCTTATGCCTGTCCAACCACTGTATTTTGGAAGCACATAGCTTGTCTGGTTTTACACATCTACAGCTTGAGTACAATTTTGCCTCAGGATGAACTGTTCTCTTCTTATCCATGTCTGATTTAGATGAGACTATGGATCTTAATCTTTAGAATTGATGCAGAAATGAGTTAAGACATTAGGGATGTTGTGCTGCAATAAGTGTATTTTCAAGAAGAACATAAATTTGTATATTTTACAAGATAGTAAAAGTTTATTTAGCATATGAATGTTCAATACTTCATGCATTATTGTTGAAATCACTAACTTCTTCCTTTGAATTATCTTTGTATCTTTGTTGGAGATCTTTTTTTTTCTTACATGTGCTTCTATTTGTGGATTTTGTTCTGTTTAATTGACTTTTATATCTGTTAATTTGTCAATACTACACTTATTGATTATTTTAGCTCTATAGTATGCTTTAAATTAGGAGATGTGAATCCTTCAGGTTAGTTCTAAGTTTTCCAAAGTGTTTTTCCATGTTGTCATTTATTTTTCTATATAATTTTTAGATTCCTATTATTTATTAAAATAGAATAGAACACAAACAAAACAGACTTCTGAAATTTCTGATGGGATTACATTCACTCTCTACATCTATTTGGGGCCTCCCTGGTGGCTCAGCTGGTAAAGAATCTGCCTGCAATGCGGGAGACCTGGGTTTGATCCCTGGGTTGGGAAGATCCCCTGGAGGAGGGAACAGCTACCCACTCCAGTATTCTGGCCTGGAGACAAAAGTCCTGTTAACAATACTGACTTTTCATATCCATGTACATGGTATATCTCTTCATTTATTTTGGTTCATTGATTTATCTCATCAGTGTTTTTCAGCTATAGATAATTCAAATAATTTGATAGATTTATTTCTAAGAATTTTATATATTTAATATTATTTCAGATGGTAATAATTATTTTAATTCATTTATAGCTTAAAGATACAATTGATTTTACTTATTGATTCTAGTAGCTTTTTTTTCCCCCTCTGGAGACTTTGGAATGTTCTATGCAGAAAACATATTTCTTTACATAAAAAGCTTATTTTTTCCTTTTAATCTCTTTACCATTCATTTCCTTTTCTTGTATAGTTGTATTGGTATGATTTTGAATACAATGATAAATTGGAATAAAGACACTGAATAGCTTTGTTTTATTAAGTGGCTCAGCAGTAAAAAAATCTACCTGCAATGCAGAAGCCACTGGAGACCAGGGTTCAATCACTGGGTTGGGAAAATCCTTTGGAGAAGAGCATGGCAATCCACTCCCATATTCTTGCTTGGAGAAACCCCATGGACAGAGGCTGGTGGGCTACCTTCCATGGGGTCTCAAAGAGCTGGACATGACTGAGTGACTAAGCACACACAGCTGCATTACTCATTCTCAGCTCATGTTCTGCCCCAAATCTTTCTTATCTCAATTGGTAGAGACCTATGAGAAAGTTTTGCAGATGAATGGAGACTTCCTTTTTGTCTAGGATTCAGCTATTTCAAACTGATAAACTTGTCTAGACTAGGATTATGGCAGTTAAATTAAATTTTGGCTGTTTTTTCTTATCTGTTTAAATGGTGGGTAGGTGTCTCTTTATTCTGTGCTCTATCACAGATAGGACATTTTTGTTCCTTGTTTCTCATTGGAGAAGCTTGTTTCTCTTTGAAATTTACCTGGTTGACAGTCCCTTATGACTTTTGCTCTCCAATTGTGATTCAAGAAATTGTGATTTTGTGTTTTTTCAGCTTTTATTCATTGTGGAGGTAGAAGCAACATTCTTTGCACTGTTTTACATTTAAGCAGAAGAAGTGGTTTTATATCTGTTATTTCTTGACCTGTTATCGGGTGCAGATTCAGTGGCTAGAAGCTAAATCACATAATAAAATTATGGAAATGTTTAAAGAATCATTTCCTAAACTGTTTTCTAATGTGATATAATAAAAATTTTTATTTAAAGGGAGTGTACAATATACAGGTAAAATTATTTTGATAATTATTGTACTATCTATTATAGCAATTAGATAAGTGTTATATGCTCTACCTTGTAGATAATTTCATTTACAGGAAGGTTAAATATTTTCTACAGCCAGTCAGTGTTGGATCTTAAATTTGAATCCAGCCACGGAATTGACGTTTCAACTTATATCTTTATAACTTGGACTTGTATAATTTTTTCTTGCAGTAAGGCCAATGAATTTCTAGAAATGGAACTAAGTTTGTGGGGTATAAATATGTACTCATTTTCAATAAAGAACATGGAGAAAAAACATATAAGCAAATAAATATCATGAGTACTATATTAGTGACATGAATAAAGTGCTATGGGGATGCAATTTAGAGTGATATTAATAATTCTACTTGGAAGAGTCATGGACGAATTTACAGTGAAGGTAATTTTTAACTTATGTCTTGAAGGACTAATAAGATTTTGCAGGGATAGAATGCTGACATACTTTTATTTATGCCAAAACATATACATGTACAAAATAAATGTTTTATCCCAGAGGAAGTGGAAATTTCAGTGTAGCAGGATGCAGTGTGTATAGTATAGATTGGTGAATGTAAGACTGAAGATGAGGAATGGGACCAGATCATGAAGAGCTTTGATGCCAAACTAAGGTTATAATAGGAAAACATTAGAATGTTTTAAGTCAATGGGGGGCAAAATCAATTTCATGTTCAGCGGTTTTTTGATGGCATTAGTAGAAATGATTAACAGTCATGTTAATTGACTGGAAGTATGAGGAATTACTAGCAGTCCTTAGAATATTCCAGGTGAGTCCTAAGCTAAGGGAAATACAGGGGGAATTGAAGACAGACATAAAGTTACATAGGCTTTTCTTAGCTGAAATTTTAGATAAATTGTTGGATAATTCACAGAGACAATAAAAAAAGAGTGACTTATTAAAACTTGGGGTCATTTACAACTTAGGAGATGGGTATGAGATGGCATATTTAATATTCAGTGATACCAAAATGGCGATAACTTATAGAGGACACAATAGGGTTAATAAAAGACAGTAGAGACTGTATTATTCTGAATGTATTCATAGAATAGAATCAACATGTATTTACAAAGAAACATTTCAAGGTGGTTTGAAAGACACAAATCTGTCCCCATTCCACAACAGAACCCTCCAAGTATACAATTGAGATGGGGAGTTGACTGTAATGTGTAATTAAAAGCAGTACTGGGAAACAATAGAGATGATTTTCCAAGGCAGTGAATGATTAATTGTTTAATGATTTAAAAGATTTAAAAGGAGAGAGGTTAATTAGCAGTGGCCAGGAAGAGGCGTAGTAGAAGTTCGAGGAAATACACAGTATGTCAGCTTTGGGAATGTGTGTGTGTGTGTGTGTGTGTATGTGTGTGTTTGAATAATAAAGACTTAATTTTAAAATGTTGAAAGTTTCAGACTGCCACTTTTGGGTTTGCTGGAAGTTCAGTGATTGGGGCTAGAAATTGGACTTTGTATTTCTTTACATTGACTAGAGAACTTGCTACTCTGGTTTGCTCTTTTACTCATGCATATATAAAGCAAATAGCTACCCTCTCCTTATAGTGTAACCTTGAAAAAGAGAAGTAATCAAAATGCAGCTGCTTCCAACGAAATGTGCTCTGTTTAATGACAGAAGTTAGGTTTATCTTATGCAAAACTGTTTCCCTGCTGAGATAGAGAAATCAATTTTTTTTTCTTTGAATCTGGATATATGCTACCCCATGACTGGAAACTATTATTTGTCCTTAGGAGATAGTGTTCTTTTACATCTGAACGTTTACTTGCATTTATTAGAAGAACAGATCACTCCAGGAAAGATATGTAAATCTGATAGTGTCTTCACTCCATACAAGAAAGGCTATTAGCTGGATGGAGACTGTCACAGCCCAACTTGTGGTACATTATTAAAATCCTACATGCAATGCTATGTAATATTTTAAAAGCCACATATGTATGGTTATCTTGATTCCCAGATCCTATTTTGTAGATGCAAATAGAAATTTCCCTATAAAACAATAATAATAATAAAAAAAAAACTCCCTCTTGTGAGAAGGGAAAAATTCTGGGGTAAGAAGTGTTGGAAGTCTTGGATGGGAGCAGAATTTCTTTTTGTTCCAGAATGGAAGCAGAGTTGTACTGAGACACTAAACTTTGGTGGAGTCTGAGTTGACTTTCCCCATGTCAGTTTGCCAAGAGCTAGGCTGGAACACTGGCTATTGTCTCCTCACTTTTCTTATCCCTTTAGTGAAAATGTTTTAAAAATATTATATCTTAATCCAGGGCGTGATTTGAGAAATGAAAAAAGCAACTCGTTAACAACGCTTACATTGTGTGAGGGACAGGAGCTTTATTTAGGAAGCTACTTGCTAGCAGCAGGTTTGGGGAGTATCTGTGGTCCAAAATGAAAGTGATGAGCAGGAGGGATTTGAAGAGCATTTGTTAGTCTCAAAAATTTTAAGTTTCTCAGAAGTGGAGTGGAGAACTTTGTACAAGCATGGACTTCCTAAAATATGATGTGACCTCTGTGATTGAGCACTGAAAGAAAACTGAAAGTCAAAACACCTAGGATATGGTTACCGAAAAATATAAAACTCTATTACAATCAGCCCAAGGTTCAGGGAACTCTTTTTCCATTGCAGGTGCATTCATACATAAAACACTATGTCAGTCAGTTTTTCCTACTCAAAAACATCTCTTAAAAAGGAGTGTGCTCAATAACCCCTATGAGATTTTTGTAATTATTAAGTTCATGCAACCAAGCAACTAATTTCAACTCATTCCCATTGAAAAAATGAAAAAGCAACACATAAAGCAGATTATGGAAATGAAACAAAATACTTGAATAAATTGAAATGTCAGAACCCAGTATTTTTCAAAACTAAAAGTATGTATTCTTCAGGTACTCTGGGGATTTTGTAGATGAACCTGATATTAACATCAGTCTCAGTGAGACTACTTCAAGTGTTTGCTTTAGCACTTCAAGAGACTATATCTGTATAGAACTTATTTAATTAATATTCCACATCAGAGTAAATAGCATTGGAAATGACAGATTAGTGGTGGGTGTGGTAAATCACTGAATAGCTTTAATCCTCTAAATGGCACAAGTATATGGTAGGATTATTAATGGTCCTTGAAAAATGTTCTTCTCAGCTTTCCTGTTTAGTGATCCTCAAGGCTACAATGTTTTGATATGTATTATTGAAACCCTTTTGTATGTATGTATTCATCCTGACTCACAGCCTACTATCTGCTGCTGTCTAATCTAGCAATCTTGTTGGTTAAGCAACCTCTTTGTAACTCAGTTTTCCTTGATTCAAAATGGTACAAATAATGCTTTATGATGGTATTGAGAAATAATGAAGTAGGGTGCTCTTTCTATGCCATGAACTTGCTTAAACAACAGGGAACCTCTTGAGTACAAAATTCCCATAGCTTATTTCTCTTGATCAGTTAATCAAACTATATGAAAACAAACATAAAATCAAAAACAATGTTAAACTAATATTTTTGTTCTTCATTAACATTAGCAGATGTATAGAAATGTATCTAAATTAAATGAATGTTTAAAAGCAAAATGCAGTATTAATTAATTAGCTAGTCAGTAAGTAATTAAGTTAGTAGTAATATTGAGTCTACTATTCTCCAAGCATTGGGTTGAGCCTTCAGGATATAAGAGTGAACAAATGGTGATTGATCTTACAGTTTAATGGAAAGGACAAACACTGATCTAGAAATTGGAAACGTAATATGTTTAAAAAATTGAAGTAGAGAATAAAATGGAACCTTAAAACAATAGTTTGAACCTACTATGAGAGCTCATTTATGGTTCCTGTGGCAGAAATGTAGAGTATTTGTAAAACAGAGTAAACATTATGGATAAAATCCCTAAAATGAGAGGAGTGGGGAGTGGAGTAATTTCAAGAAACTGAAATAAAATTATAAATATAATGCATATATTGCATTTTAATAAAATATATAGCATATATGTATATACATATATATGTGTGTGTGTGTGTATATATATATATATATAAAATATATAGAGAGAGACAGAATGGTGAAACACAAGATCTATACATGCAGAATCATGTATATGAGGATAGGATGGTTTTGGTCTTTATGTTATTTATTCATAGGAAAACATTGGAAGATTTTTAAAATGTGAGTGACATGATCGAATTTATATTTCACAATATCTTTCTGGATGCAATGAAAAAAGATTAGAACGAATAAGAAAATTGAACTCGTTAGGAGAAATGATGGTGACTCAGACTAATACAAAGGAATGGGTAAGGAGAGAAGTGGAACATTTTGAGAAATAATTGGCAGGTCGAATTGAAAGGACTTGGTGATTCATTAGATGGCAAATGTGGGAAAAGGGAGGACTCTTAGATTTATTGTTTGCATAACTTGGCAGATAGTGGTGTTAACTACTAATGTGGGAAACACTGACATGGGATCAGAGCTCATCGTTATGGGATTTTTAAAAAAATTGTTTTTGAGAGGATAATAAGTTTACTTCGGATCATGTGTTTGAAGGGGCTTTTAGTTATGCATATGGAGATAATAATTTAGAGTTTGTACATATAGCTCTGGAATAGAGTAGAGGGAAATGAGTTTCAGATACAGATTTATAGGTTATTAGCTTATGAAATTAGCCCAAGGAAAATGTATAGAGTGACAAGAATGTCTAAGAGTGAAACTAAGGTACACTAATTTTTGGGTCACCTGGGAAAGAAAATCTAGCAAAGGAGACTAAGAAAGAGAAGCTAGGAAGAATACCAGAATTTTGAGAAGTTCGAGTAGTCAATATTATGTAACACTGACAAAATAATATCATATACAAATGCCTACATTTCTAGTAAACTCATACTAGAAACTTAACTCACACTAATTAGTTAGAACTGATTGTTGGATGTCAAGATTAAATGAACAGCTAATCACTCTTCCTTTCCATATTTATCCAAAATTTTGTATCTGTATTTTGAAAGCATCCAATCAATTGCCATATCTCCTTCAATAATATGAATTGCACCTGCTCTTACATTTACTTCACCATCTCCACACTAATCCAGTATTTTATTATGACTTCTAAGGATTTCTCACCTAGTTCACTCATGTCCTAGTTCACTCATCACCCCCTGCTTTAATGCATCTTATGTACTAAACAGTTAGTTTTCTAATTTATAATTCTAATTTACCAGTGTCCTCATAAATTTTCAATGGCTCATTTTTTGCTCAATTTATGATGACTTTCTATATGACAGGAGTATGGGGATATATAATAAATTACACAGTTTTAATTGCACTACAAGTGACTATTAAATAAAGTGGTAAGTTAGACCTTATTAAGAATTTTATATTTGAGCAGATACTTGAAGCAGATGGGGTAGGTAGTGGAGGGAAGAGTTGGGAGAAATGTATTCAAGGAACCACTCATAGGCAGGAGTGTGTCTAGAACACATGAGGATTAGTAAGATGGCCTATTTCGCTGGCAGGAGGAATGTAGTAGGATTTCAAGAAAGGTAAGAGGTGGGGTAGATTATGAGGGCACTGTAAGCCATTGTAAGTGCTGGAGTCCAGATCTGACAGCCAGGGAAACACTGAAGGGATGAACGGGGTCGGCGGAGAAAAAAATGATACAGCCTCTCACTCAAAGCACTGGGCTTCATGTTTATTTTAAGCACCATGTTTTCTTTTATACTTTTACAAAAGCATTAGGTCAGAGGTGTGACATCTTCAGTTTCCCCTCACCCATGTTTACTGTCTCCATAAATCATTGTTGTCCTTCAGAGTTCCCTCTTAAGTGTCCTTGTGATAATATTGTAACTTAAGTTTGTCTCTGGGCTGTATACCACATTCCTCAGTTTATTTCTTATCTCTCTAAATCTTGCTATCCCCTAATAACTCAAGCTCATCATCTCCTAAAAAGGCTTTTAGCTATTAGTATCTCTAAAATTCCTAGTTTCTATAAGCTATAGTAAAATATGCCAACACTACAACATACCTTAAACTTTTAGCTTCTAACTATTCTTAATTATTCCTAAATCCTAAACTCAGCAAACTACTTTTGCTATAAACATTTCCCTTACAAGCCGGTTTCAGATGACAATGTTTCCCATGGCCTCAAACTGCAGCCTATGTGCTCATCCTGGAACATTCTTTGTAAAGGTCCTTGAACAAATGTAGCTTTATGGATTATTTCCTGGGCAACTGCAGAAGGCTTTGTGCTTTCTCATGCAAGAGCAGTCAGCACCTTAACATACTTTCCAGACAACGCAACCAAAAGAACGAAAGGACAAGTCAGAATCACAAGACCTAACTCTTTCATCCCAGGACCGTGCCTGCGGAATGAGGAGAGGGGGTTGGGGCCATGCCTCCATTTTGTCAGTAATGCCTAACACGGTTCCCGACAGTAAGAACTTAACTTTGCTGTAAATAAGATGGAAAACTATTGGGAAAAAGTGAGGTGAGAAATAAGATGATTTGCTATTCCCATAAGCACTAAGGTCTTCCCTGGTGGCTCAGACAGTAAAGAATTTGCCTGTAATGCGGGAGACCTGGGTTTGATCCCTGGGTTGGGAATATCCCCTGGAGAAGGGAAAGGCTACCCATTCCAGTATTCTTGCCTGGGAAATCTCATGGATAGAGGAGCCTGGTGGGCTACAGTGAGACTTTCACTCACTCAGTCACTCATAAGCACTAAAAGAATCACTCTTACTGCTGTGTTGAGTATAGATAATAAAAACATGAAGACAGGAGTCCTTAGGAAGCTTTAGAGTTGCCCAACAAAATGATTCATACTAGGTTGGTAGCAATGAATATAGTTGAAAGTAGTCAGATTTCAGATGTGTTTTGAAGGAATAGCTAAAAACAGTTGCTGGTGGATTTTATGTGCTATGTCACAGAAGATTTTCCCCCCTCTCTTTCTTTCTCTCTCCCTTCCCACTGCCCCTCACCCTTTATTTTTTGGCTTGAGTAACTCAAAAGTTGGAAACATCAGCTGTAATGGTAAAGGCTGAAATAGAGTAGTCTCTGGTGTGGAGCTGGGAGATTATGAGTGCAATTTTTGATCTTCTGAGTTTAGAGTGTTTCAGATTTTAAAATGCAGGTCATTAGTAGGCAAATGGATTGAGGAATTAGAATTGGGAATGGGATATCTCAATAAAATATATCATTTAAGAAGTTTTCAGCATACAGGTGGTATTTAACGCCCCAGATCAGATGAGATTACCAAAGAAGTGAGCATGATAGAGAAGAGAAGACAACCCAGAAGTGAGCCCTGCATCATTACTACAACATTAAGTAATCTGGGAGACAAGAGAGAAGCTAAACAGAATAAAAGAAAGGAGTAACCCATGAAGCAAAAAGTGAAAAAGAAAAGAGCCAAGTGGGGCGGAATCATCAAAGATTAGGAAACATAAGCTGTATGAGATGCTGCAGAATGGTCAGATAAGATTGGGAATAAAAATTGACTTAAGGGGATGTAAGTATGAAGAAGTCATTAGTGGCCCTAACATGCAGTTTCATTGGGGTGATGGAGGTGAAAAAGTTCTCAAAGTGGGCTTAAAGATAATAATAAGAGGTGAAGTGGAGACCTTAATATGGTGACACTATCAGAGTGTTGCTGCAAATGGGAGCAAGAAATGTGAGAGCAGCTTGCTGGAAGTAGTGAGCTCAACGTGTTTGTATGCTGTTAGGAATGATCCAGCAGAAAGAACAAACTTGATGTGAAGGGAGTGGAGTAATTCTGGAATTAGAAGGGCTGCATTCTAGTACTGAATTTCCATGTATTCTTCCCTGAGTGCCCTACATGTGTCAGCTTGATTCATTCTCATGCTATCCTATGGGATAGTTATTAACGTCCCCATTTTACCCAGGGTCATAACTCATTAGTAGGTGGTGGAGCTAGGGATTGAATTCAAGCATATTAGCTTCAAAGCCTCAGCTGTTAAACCATGACATCTGATTTCCTGTCCTGTATGCAGGACTTTAGCCCCTGTGACCTTGCAGGAGCTGAATTCCCATCTGCGACAGCCTTTTTCTGAACTGGAGCCTAGCATGGCTACACATGGTTCACTTCAACTCAGTAATGCGTAATTTTGTTACAATTCTTGTTTACAGAGATCATTACAGTGGTTTTAAGTTGTATTTTTCTTTTAGAATTTCACTTTTTATGTTTAATCATCATTGTTATTTGTTTGGTATAGGAGAATGTATGAATGTATTGACTTACTATGCCCCAACTATGTATAATTATGAAGACTCATAATGATATTTTCAATTTAGGAAATATTGCAAATTCAATTCTAAATTCTTATTTCATGTTTTTAAATTCATTGGCAAACTCCCTCATATTCTCACCTTAGCATTGAACTTGTCATTTTTCTTATGTTTTTCTCTTTTGTTTTTCATTTCTAATATTTTGCTCCACTGCATTAAAATTTGCTTAAATTTCCTTATGCTTAGTGTCAGCTTTTTAATTTTTAGAGAATGCCCTCTGTATTCTGAACTGATAATCTATGTCCTAACACCTTATTCAACATTTTATTCAAAAAATAACTATCTAGGATTTCTCTCTGGATTCACTCCCTATACCACTCAGATCACGTCTTTCATTTTTATAGTAGATTTTTCTCTACGGACTGATAAATTGTAGCTATTCTCTAGATATATTTAGTTTTTTACATCCCATAAATATGTTTTAGTTTCTTGGAGGGCTGGAATATTGTCATATGAGTTTTTTAAAAATACATTCTTTCTTGGCAATGATAACTATGTTTTGGGTAATAACTTCTACTCAAGACTATATGCTGTGCTAGTCACTTCAGTTTTGTCTGACTCTGTGTAACCTTATGGACTATAGCCTGTCAGGCTCCTCTGTCCGTGGGGATGCCCCAGGCAAGAATACTGGAATGGGTTGCTGTGCCCTCTTCCAAATCTTTCCAACCCAGGGGTCGCACCTTTGTCTCCTGAGTCTCCTGCATCAATAAATCAATCCTCATCTTATCTGTAATGGGGATAAAAATGATAATGAAAACCATAAAATAAGAGGTGAATTCTTTTCTTTATAAGGAAGTGGCAGATAACATTCAAGAGGAAATTAAATACTTGTGTGTGTGTGTATGTTAGTCGCTCAGTCATATCCAACTCTTTGCGACCTCATGGACTGTAGCCCACCAGGCTCCTCTGTCCCTGGGATTCTCCAGGCAAGAATACTGGAGTGGGTTGCCATTTCCTACTCCAAAAAGGCTGATAAAAGTGTGTAAAATCGAAATGATAACCGTACTTAACAGCACAGTCACAACAAAGCATCACTGAGATCTGAGGAAATATTATCTTCTTAGGAGTTCCTGCTTTGGACTGAGTTAGCTTGAGACAGTGATCACCCTAGTGTCCTAAATCCATCAACATGAACACAGAGGCTCTTATTACGGCATAATTTCAATTATTTATTCATTCATTCATTCAACAAGTATTTTTCCTTAACTTCTAGGTTCCAGGCACTGTCCCAGGCACTGTTCTAACTACTTGAACACGAGTATTGAACAAATAATAGTAAAGTCCCTCTCATCATTAAGCTCCATATGGATTCTATGGGATAAGCAGATGATGTAATGTCAAAATTCATCTTAAGAAGTGAATCCGGAGTAAATAATTAAATGAACAAAAATTACTTTTTTTGATGGGTAGTTCTAAGGCCTAAATTTTTGGTGAAAAGTTAAGTGGTCTACTTAAAAACATGAGGGTGACTGTAGGGTGGGGACCTATAAGGGGGGAAAACAAGAAGTTCAGGGATGATTGTCAGGTATCACCACACATTCACTGACATGTGAGATACCCAAAATGCCAACTTTGAGATTAAATGGGAATACAGTTCTTAACTTTTATTTAGGGTGCTTAGATGATTAAATTTTATATCTTGTTATTTATTGTCTCTTTACCCCATGTTCTTTTTTTTTTCTTTCCTGCCTCTTTAAAAATTGATCATTTTTGTGATTCAATTTTATCTTCTATATTAGCTTGTGATTGCATGCATGATGCTAAGTTGTTTCAGTCGTGTCAGATTCTTTGCAACCCTATGGACTGTAGCCTGCCAGGCTCCTCTGTCCATGGGATTCTCCAGGGACGAATACTGGAGTGGGTAGCCATGCCCTCCTCCAGAGGAACTTCCTGATCCTCGGATCGAACCCATATCTCTTATGTCTCCTGCATTGGCAGGCAGATTCTTTACCACTAGTGCCACCTGGGAGGCCCAACTTATTAAATTAAATTATTAGATTAAACCTTATCTAATGGATCTAAATTCAAGAAAAGGCATATACACCTTTTATACAGAGAGTAGCAACATCTCACTTCATTCTATATCATTTTATAGCATACACTTTTCCCTCAATTAATCTATCTTAGAGCTATTAAGTACTTTTTAATTCACTGTAAACTTCTGTCTAATAAGGATTTTAAAATACATCATTTTATTATTTATGGATATTTAGATTTTATTTTTCAGTTTTTAACTCTTACACACAGTGCCACAATCAATCATCAATCTTGTATGTATTGGGGCCAGATTTTCATTTCAATCTTTCCATCAGATAAGTACCTAATAATGGAATTAGTTGGTAAAAAAGTGTATGCATGTTATGTATGTTAAATTTTGATATTTGCATGTTGCTTTCCCAAAGATCGTTTCAGTTTATTCCCCTTCTGTTTGTATGTGAGAATACCTCATTACTCAGATTTCCATCATATTCCTAGCATCGTACTTATTTGTAGTATTTATTATTCTTTTAATGTTTGACTTAGTTCTATTTTCTAATATAGTGTGTGTATGAGAGAGAGAGAATGAGGGTATGTGTGGGAATTGTGTGTGTATGTGTGTTTGTGATTTTTGTCCTTTAGTAGTTCATGGCAGACTGAGCTGTAATATAAATTTGGGAGGTCATACTTTATCAATGTGAAAAAATTTAAAAAATCTGAACAAATTTCAACATTTTTATTTTCTTCTATGTTTTTCTTAGATATATGCTGCAACATAAAAATCTTAAACTTAGTGACTTAAAACAATAGTATTTTTTTTCCAATAAGTCTGAGCTGACTGGTATCAACAGGATAGTTCTTTTCCTGGTCTTTTTAGAGATTATCAGTGTTTGGGGGGCAATTTAAATTTGTTGAAAGTAATGTGTACCTCATATTATTAATGTAGAATACTAAAGTGGGATGAAAACTGATGTGGAGAAAGGAAATTTAATGAATGTGGTTACTTTGGGTACAAAACCTGATGATCAAATAAATATTTAAAAATTATATCTCCCCAAGTGATTGATTTTTTTCTAACATTAATACTATGAGTTATTGAATCTGAACTTATTGACACCACATTCTGTTTATGGTTCCCTTCGAACAGCCTGATGGCAGCATCTATAAATGGTCCTGTTTCTTCTGTTTCCCACCCTAAGTTCCCCCATATAGTTCTATCTATTTAGTTATTATATATCACCTATTGTCTTTGCTCCAAAGCACTCTGTGGACAGAACACATTCAATCAAAATGTAGGCTAAGAAATGCAGTTCTGTTGACTAAACCAATTCTAGAATTTCTCTCTAGGGCACAACCTTAAAATACAACCTGAAACAACATTTTGCTATTTAATTCATCAGCAGAAAAGTAGCTCTGCTGAGATGGAATAAAGTTAGGACTGCCTAGGTTAACATGGACATTCGGTATTGATAGTGATCAAAGTCTGGGTTACTCAAATACTATTTTAAGTAAGGAAACATAGGACCAGTGTTGCCAAGTTCAAGAATTATAATTGTAAACATACATTCTTCTCATATGGGTGGAACTTACGTTTGTGGCTGCAGGGTAGGGAAAAGAAGAAAATCGACATTGACTCAGTAAGTTTTGACATCTCTGAGGAAGGAAGGTATAAACTCAAATCAGGGTGTTCAATATTTGAATCAACATAGATCAGTCTTTCGATGCCCAGTCAGTGCTACTAATATTGCTCTTTGCAATTGCATTATTCCAGCTGGAGATTCTTCCTGTCAGCTTCATCATGAGCCCAATGCCCTGATTTCTGCTCTCATCACTTCCAAGTATTTATACAGCTTTGAAAGTACTTACATAGCTTTGCATTTTCCTCACTTGGAGAAGGCCAGGCCAGTTTATTATTATTATTATTAGCTTCTATTGTTTCCAAATGTTCCACACTGAATTCAATTGTGCAAAGGGGATGCTTTTCATACTTGGTACTAACTATTATCAGCACTGTTCTGTAATCTCTTTCTGCTTATTCGCCTCTCTCATGCTCTTTATTAATAAACTCCATACCTTGCAATCATTTAGTCTCCACTTTAGTAGCATGCAGCAAAAAAGAGAAAGCTGGTATTCTGCATTTCAAGAAATAGATCTTGAAATGAAAGTCCTACTGTTCAACTGATATCTTGCTTCTACCCCCTGCATTTGTATCAATACTTTGTTATAGACAAGTGCCTCTGCCGTCTATGATTCTTCATCCTAGACCATGTAAGCCTGCCATAAATAGAAGCCCACAAAAATACAGTGTGATGGCAACTTCAAAGAGAAGATTGTATCCTGCTTCTGCTGAGACATAATATAAAAGAAACAAATGTTTGTATGTGTGTATATATACACATATATACAAAGAGAGAGAGAACAGTGTGAGAGAGTACATGTTGGTAAGATGATAAGATTTTGCATTCTCCTTTCTAAGGGTCTACTGAGTATGCTGCTGCTGCTGCTAAGTCGCTTCAGTCGTGTCTGACTCTGTGCGACTCCATAGACGGCAGCCCACCAGGCTCTCCTGTCCCTGGGATTCTCCAGGCAAGAACACTGGAGTGGGTTGCCATTTCCTTCTCCAATGCAGGAAAGTGAAAGGTGAAAGTGAAGTCGTTCAGTCGTGTCCTACCAGGCTCCTCCGCCCATGGGATATAACAGGAACCATTTAAAACCTAATGCAAGTCCATTGATTTTTTTGTTGTTGTTGAATACGAGACTGCATGCTTATCATCATTTCTGGCTCTAATTCCTTTCAGTTATTTACAATAGTTTCCAATTCAAAGGCTAGGATAAGTCAGAGAGTACAAAACAGGCCCTCTTAAAGTCTTCAGGTTTTAAGAGAGAAATCTGGATATGAACTAAAAACACTTATGATGGACAATTTCTATGTCAGCCTTACCCTCTATTTATTGCTCAGTCATTTAATTATCTTATTTTTCATCTGTCTCTAATACATACTCCTATGTAAATAAATGAATTACACCACTTTGTTCATTCAATAACTGTGTTATACCTATGGCAAAATACTTCATTCTAGATACCTTATTCACTAGACCTTCTAATTTGATTCTGTATTATATTAGTTCCACCTTTTAATTAAATTCCATGCTAAATAACTATCTCTATGGGTTAGTTTAGAATAACAAAAATATGATGTATCATACAATTTTGAAGTTTAATAATTAAACCATCTGGAAATGCTTCTTTTTTTTATTCAGAAGAATCTAAAACCCTGTTAGGAAACTTTCTTTTGTCTAACTAATGATGTATAAGAACAGTGAGAGTCATGGGTGATGGTTTCTCTTGGAAGAAATCAATTACTGTCTCATCTACTCTTTCCCTGTGGGAATAGAATGAATGTCAATACAATTTCAGTTGGCACAAAACCTTACAAAATGTTTCCCTTTCCTGGCTAACATTTGAAAATGTTTCAAGTGAAAGACAACACTAACTCTGATGTTTGTGTAATTTCTTTCTCCCTTCTTGCCTTTCTTTCACTGGATCACAGAAGCAATGCAGATTATACTAGATTAATATGATTCAGTTATTGTACTCTGAAATGTTTAATTTATCCTCATTGTAAGAATTTGAGAAATATTTAAGCTTATTTTCTTTTCTAACCTGATTTGAAATCCAATAAGATAACTCTGAAGTAAAATTAACATTTTTAATTTGTGTGAAAAATTTGTCTCTTGCTGATGGGGTTGGTGATGAAAAAGAAATGACAAATTAATGTCTCTTATTTTTTAATTATTGAAATAGCCAGCAACCTATCTTCTTCAAGCTTGGCCATAGGCTAAAGCTGTAACCCTCTTGAATGTTAAAATAATAATAATCTAGGGATCTTGTCTTTTGGGACAAGAAATCCTAAGACAATAGTAAAGGAGGGCACTAACTATTCTCTTACCTCCCACAACCATTTTGTATAGATCCAACTCAAGCAAGCTGTTACCTGCTTCTCCCTGGCCAAAAATACCCATTCATTCTGAAGAAATTATGCTCCTCAAAGACCATGAAGTTTCCCACTAAACTCCATGTGATATTTAACACAATCCAAGTGGTAGTAAAAAAAAAAAAAAAAAAAACTAAGAAAACTCTACATGTTAGACAGATGAATGAGTAAAGGAGATTTCTAATGCAAACAGAAGTACTATGAGTAGGTAAACTGGAGACTAGCTACTTTGCTGAATAAAGTCATGCAAACTCAATTGAAATAAATGAGACTGGATCTGGGTCATGAGTTTGCAACCTTTGCAGAACAGATCAATATTTTTAAGGTTCCTTTTAAGAAACAGTCATCCTAAAAGACTCCTGGGGAAGAAGGAAAACTTCCATTGTTACATATGTTAGAGAAACTACACATAGTATGTCTCCCTTTGAAAATTTGAAATGTGACCAAACACGTTAAAACAGTGGTCTCCAAATGGGGTATATCAATATAATAGGGTGCACAAGATAATTCAGTAGGAGGTAGGAAGGAAACTTGAGAACAATGTTTTTTTAATTTTTATTTTTAATTGGAGGATATTGCTTTATAATGTTGTGTTGGTTTCTGCTGTACAATAGGGTGAATCAGTAATAAGTATACATATATCCCATTTAAACCTCCTTCCAACAACCCCCTGACCCCACGCCAAATCACCCCTCTAAGTTATCACAGAGCTCCAGGCTGACCAGGCTGAATTCTCTGTGTTATATAGCAACTTCCCACTAGCTATATTCCCAGGTGGCACTGGTGGTAAAGAACCCACCTGCTAACACAGGAGATATAAGAGATGTGGGTTTGATCCCTGGGTCAGGAAGATACCCTGGAGGAGGGCATGGCAACCCACTCCAGTATTCTTGCCTGGAGAATCCCATGGACAGAGGAGCCTGGCAGGCTACAGTAAAGAGTCAGACACAACTGAAGCAACTTTGCATGCATGTACTAGCTATCTCTTTTACATATGGTGATGTGTATAAATCAATGCTACTCTATTTTTATGATATTTTTATTTTATTTTGTGTATTTTATAAAGTACATAGTATTATCATGACAGCAAGTTATTCAATTTACATGTGAATACACACACTTCTATTGGGAATATGTGCTCAATTGTTATTGATGTAGTGTATGAAGAAAAAATTTGCACACTTCTTCATTAAAAGATCTGAGAACTTTTGTAGTAAAGCAACATTATTTTGAACTTGTATCACCATAGGCTACTTTATGTGTGTGTATGCATCCTTGATTATGATCCAGTGAAACACTCTGTGAATCACAGTTTTAGCAGCCAGAAGGTTCCCCCCCACCCCCCCATTTACGGTATCTTCTAACAGGCAAATGATAATGACCTAGATTTTCGAGTGTTTTGCAAATGCATTTATTCTGGAAAGTCTTGATCAGAGAGAATATAGTAAAGCAAAAGTATCAGGAAGAATTAAAAGACATGAGATTCTTGGATCACAGATGAATGACGGCCTAACTGGTAGCCAGAATGTTAGCATTTTGGGGTGGGTTTGGGGACCATTCTCTAAGACACTTCCCACAGGTAGACATGAGGAAGACTGGCTAACAGCTGCATAGATCACAAGCTGCTTTAAGGTGGGAAATCCTAAGTTTTAGGGGGTTTGGATCTTTTATAATGGGAAAAAGCATGCTTCCATTTCAGATAAAGACACTATATCTGTTTTTCAAGGCTGTTCATTATCGTCCTTGAAAAAAATTGTCATGAATTAAAGGCAGTTGATGCCTCTGCCTGCAAAATATGTAGAAACATGCAAAATCGTGGAGAATTGTCTCTCATTTAAGCTGTGCTAATGGATTTGGCTTTACAAAGAGTAAGCCAGCATACCTGCATCTAACCAATGATCTCTTTCAAATTCTTCCACATAGGATCATCTTCGTGGATACAACTAGTGCAAACATGTAAAGCCCTATGCTCAGAAGCCACACCTTGAACTATGGTTTAATGATCTGTGATTGCTCCTGGTTATTGTCTTGAAACTCTTAATAACGTTATCTTAGATCTTATGTTTTGTAAATGAAGTCCTGTGAGACAATAGAGCATTTGCCAGGCCCTTGGGAGTCTCAGTTTATGCATAATCCCATCTCTTGCTGCCTCCCTGTCTCCTGAGAATCAATTCTATGCCATTTACTGTCCCTGACACCCCATACTCTGCCCAGCCTCCCCACTGAAGGAAGCCTGTTTCTCTCTAGGGCATGACTGGGTTATGCTAATTGGAGGAGGCTTCTGTTTGCTGTTGCCCTTCTTCCCACGAAGGCCTTGGATGGATTGTAAGAGCAACAGTCACACTTGCATCCAGAAGGTAGTCAGGCTGAGACCACGGGAGAAGGCTCCTAGCCCCACCTTGATCCAGTGTGTGCATAGGAGCTTAGAGACCCTGGGTACTTCCCGTTCACCATGGTTTGGGCAGCAAGCCTGTGGAAAGAGAAGGGGCCTAGTTTGACTTTTCCAGGTGAGCCTTGCTCCCTTTAGGGTCCAACACATCCATCTAACAGTAAGAAGGAATAGTTACCCAGCATGACCTGAGCCACCAGCAGGGCCCCCAGACACGTTAGTGCTTGCACTAGCCCAATGAATATCCAAATGCCCAAGGGAGCAGTCCCCCTCCTGACTCCATGCCTGGCAGGGCATCTTTTCTGCCTTCCAACCTTCCTGAGTCTAGTTTTCATCATCTTTCCTAGTCATTTTGAGGCATCCTCTGGGGATTAACTCTGGCATAAAAATTGCATAATTTTGGTAATTCTTTAAATGAGTTAGAGCTTTCATATTTCTAGCTAAAACTGGCATTGTAAAATATAAAAAGGAATGCTTAAATTAAATGCCATAATTTAATATTTAACTTTCCTTTATTTAGAGTGATATTATATGACAGAGAAAATACATAATGGCAAGCCAAGAAAGAGATAGCAGAAGAAAGGGAAAGTTTATATATAGTATTTTTTGGTGCTTCCCTCCCCCCACTGTTTTTGCAAGAAGGATCCTTGCATTTTCATTTTGCACTTGACCGCTGTGATTTATGCATTAAGCCCTGCTCACCCAAGATATCCTTGCTTCACCTCACCCAGTGCTCTTCACCTCAGAGCTCACTGGATTTGAAAGCTATTGAGGAGGTGCCCAAGCTCTGCATCTGTACCATATTCTTTTTCACTTTTGTTTTTTTAAACAAGGGACAAAGAGTCCCTGCTTCTATTGTCAAGGGGACAGTCTTATAACCTATCCCCTTGCATACTGCACCCTTTACTCTTGTTCTTGTCAGGGATCTCCATTTGAATTTATCCTTTCACCTGAACCATGAAATCTTCACATTTTTCACCTCTCCTGTACAATTCATACAAACTTATACTGTTAATTTTAACATATACAAATAACATCACATTCAAAACAGGAAACTCTCTTAACCCTTCAACCCTGCTTTTAGTTGCCTTTTCATTTCTCTCCTTTCATTTGCAACAAAAATTCTTAAGACTTGTGCACACTCACTGTCTCCCTGTCTTTGCTTCAAATTCAGTCATCTTCCCATGCCACTCCTACTACTGTCTGTACATCTCCACTGAATTTGCTTATTAAATTATCAAATGACCTCTTAATACCAAATTCAATGCTTGCTTTTCTAGTTCCCATCTTATTTGACTCTTCAGCAGCATTCAACATAGTTGATGACTCCTTCCTTCTCAGAATTCCTGATTTCTGTGACTTCTCACTCACCTCACTATTCATCCACCTTGTTGACTACTTATCAGTTTTCTGCTGACTCCTTCTCCTTCACCAAAACTTTACATGTTGGAATGCATCCAAAACCATATGCTAGAACAAGATGGTGGAGAGGTAGGTGGATATGTAGTACATCTCTCTTCATGGATACATCATGAATACACTTTCAGACACAGAAGTGCATGCAGAACACTAGCTGAAAGTGGACAAGAATACCTGACCAGAGGAAAAGAATATATAGAACCATGAAAAACTCGAGAACAAGCCCTGAGCCTTTGGAGTGGGAGCACTGACTCCAAAATCCTACACTACCAGAGAACTAACCCTCAGTCAGAGAACTAACCCTCAGTCAGTTCAGTTCAGTTCATTCGCTCAGTTGTGTCCGACTCTTTGTGACCCCATGAATCACAGCACGCCAGCCCTCCCTGTCCATTACCAACTCCTGGAATCTACCCGAACCCATGTTCATCAAGTCGGTGATGCCATCCAGCCATCTCATCCTCTGTCATCCCCTTCTCCTCCTGCCCCCAATCCTTCCCAGCATCAGGGTCTTTTCCAATGAGTCAGCTCTTCGCATGAGGTGGCCAAAGTATTGGAGTTTCAGCTTCAATATCAGTCCTTCAATATCAGTTCATTGGAATGAACACCCAGGGCTGATCTCCTTTAGGAATGACTGGTTGGATCTCCTTGCTGTCCAAGGGACTCTCAAGAGTCTTCTCCCAGGGAGTATCAAATAGTGGGAATTCATACAAAGGAAACCACTTGAATACAAGACCCAACATCACCAACCACCAGTAGCACCTTGTGCAAGATGCCTCATCTAAACAACAAACAAAACAAAAATACAAGCCAATCATCAGCAGACAAGAGTACCACCTCACTCAGCCTTTCCCATCAGAGGAAAAACAAACAAACAAACAAATTCTCAACACAAATTTCAGCCTATATGAAGCTTACACAAGCCACTGGACCAAATTTAGGAGGGCAGAAACCAAAAGGAAGAAAGAATCCAACCTTGAAGTCTGGGAAAAGGAGACCTCCAAAACAATATGTTAAAAAAAATAATGAAAAGACAGAGAAATACTACACAAATGAAGGAACAAACTAGAAACACAGTAATCAAAATAAATGAAGAGGAAATAGGCAAGCTATCTGAAAAAGAATTCAGAATAATGATAGTAAAGATGATCAAAAACCTTGAAAACAGAATGGAGAAAATGCAAGAATCAATTAACAAAGACATAGAAGAATTAAAGAATAAACATACAGAGACAAACAACACAATTACTGAAATTAAAAATACTCTAGGAGGAATCAATAGCAGAATATCTGATTCAGAAGAACAAATCAGTGAGCTGGAAGATAAAATGGTGGAAATAACTTCTGAAGAGCAGAGTAAAGTAAAAAGAATGAGAAGAACTGAGGATAGTCTCAGAGACCTCTGGGACCATATCAAACACACCGACATTCGAATTATAGGGATCTCAGAAGAAGAGAAAAAGAAAGCATATGAGAAAATTTTTGAAGAGATTGTAGTTGAAAATTTCCCCAATATGGAAAAGGAAATCGTTAATCAAGTCCAAGAGGCAGAAAGAGTCCCATACAGGATAAACCCAAGGAGAAACATGCCAAGACACATACTAATCAAACTAACAAAGACTGAAAACAAAGAAAGAATATTAAAAGCAGCAAAGGAGAAGCAACAAGTAACATACAAGGGAAACCCCATATGCTTAACAGCTGATCTTTCAGCAGAAACTCTGCAGGCCAGGAGGAAATGGCAGGATATATTTAAAGTACTGAAAGGGAAAAATCTAAAACCAAGATTACAGTACCTGGCAAGGATCTCACTCAAAATTGATGGAGAAATAAAAAGCTTTTCAGACAAGCAAAAGTTAAGAGAATTCAGTACCACAAAACCAGCTTTACAACAAATGTTAAAGGGATTTATATCATCAAGAAATACAAGAGAAGCAAAAAGATCTACAAAATCAACCCCAAACGATTAAGAAAATGGCAATAGCAACATATATATCAATAATTATTTTAAATGTAAATGGATTAAATGCTCCAACCAAAAGACACAGACTGGCTGAATGGATAAGAAAACAAGACCCATATATATGCTGTCTACAAGAAACCCACTTCAGACCTCAAGACACATATAGACTGAAAGTGAGAGAATGGACAAATATACTTGATGTAAATGGGAAGCAAAAGAAAACTGGAGTAGCAATCCTCATATCAGACAAAATAGACCTTAAAATAAAGATTACAAGAGATAAGAAGGACACTACATAATGATCAAAGGATCAATCCAAGAGGAAGACATAACAATTGTAAATATTTATGCACCCAACATAGGAGCATGTCAATACATAAGACAGACACTAACAGACATAAAAGGAGAAATTGACAGTAACACAATGATAGTAGGAGACTTTAACACCCCACTCACACCAATGGACAGAACATCAAAACAGAAAGTTAATAAAGAAACACAAGTCTTAAATGATACATTAGATGAGATGGATCTCATTGATATCTTCAGGACATTCCATCCAAATGCAGAATAATACACCTACTTTTCAAGTGCACATGGAACATTCTCCAGCATAGACCACATCTTTGGTCACAAATCAAACCTCAGTAAATTTAAGAAAATTGAAATCATATCAAGCATCTTCTCTGACCACAACACTATGAGACTAGATAATAATTACAAGGAAAAAACTGTAAGAAACACAAACACATGGAGATTAAACAACACATTTCTAAATAACCAACAGGTTAATGAAGAAATCAAAAGGGAAATCAAAAAATTTCTAGAAACAAATGACAATGAAAACAGGACAACTCAAAACCTATGGGATGTAGCAAAAGCAGTTCTAAGAGGGAAGTTTATAGCAATACAATCCCACCTCAAGAAACAAGAAAAGCATCAAATAGACAACCTAACTTTACACCTAAAACCCCTGGAAAAAGAAGAACAAAAAACCCCCAAAATTAGTACAAGGAAATAAATCATAAAGATCTGAGCAGAAATAAATGAAAAAGAGATGAAAGAAATAATAGTAAAGATAAATAAAACTGAAAGCTGGTTCTTTGAGAAGATAAACAAAATTGACAAGCCTTTAGCCAGACTCATCAAGAAAAAAAGAGAGAAGAATCAAATCAACAAAATTAGCAATGAAAAAGGAGAGGTTACAACAGACAATGCAAAAACACAAAGGATTATGAGACTATTATGAACAACTATAAATTATGAACAACAAGAAAATGGATAACTTGGAAGAAATGGAAAGATTCTTAGAAAAGTTCAATCTTCCAAGATTGAACGAGGAAGAAATAGAAATTATGAATAACCCAATTACAAGCACTGAAATTGAAGTTGTGATAAAAAATCTCCCAAAAAACAAAAGCCCAGGACCAGATAGCTTCACAGGAGAATTCTATCAAACATTTAGAGAAGAGATAATTCCTATCCTTCTAAAACTCTTTCGAAAAATTGCAGAGGAAGGAACACTTCCATACTCATTCTACAAGGCCACCATCACCATGATACCAAAACCAGACAAAGACAACACAAAAAAAGAAAACTACAGGCCAATATCACTAATGAACATTGATGCAAAAATCCTCAGCAAAATTTTAGCAAACAGAATTCAGCAACACATCAAAAAGCTCATACACCATGATCAACCTGGTTTTATTCCAGGAATGCAAGGATTCTTCAATATATGCAAATCTATCAATGAGATGTACCATATTAACAAACTGAAAGATAAAAATCATATGATCATCTCAATAGATGTAGAAAAAGCCTTTGACAAAATTCAGTACCCATTTATGATTAAAACTCTTCAAAAAATGGGCATAGAAGGAACCTACCTCAACATAGTAAAGGCCAGATATGATAAGCCTACAGTAAACATTATTCTCAATATTGAAAAACTGAAAGCATTCTCCCTAAGATCAGGAACAAGACAAGGGTGTCCATTTTCACCACTATTATTCAACATAGTTCTGGAAGTCTTAGCTATCAGAGAAGCAAAAGAAATAAAAGGAATCCAGATAAGAAAAGAAGGAAAGCTCTCACTCTTTGCATATGACATGATACTCTACATCAGTTCACTTCAGTTCAGTTGCTCAGTCGTGTCTGACTCTTTGCGACCCCATGAATCACAGCACGCCAGCCCTCCCTGTCCATCACCAACTCTCGGGGTTTACCCAAACCCATGTCCACTGGGTCGGTGATGCCATCCAGCCATCTCATCCTCTGTCATCTCCTTCTCCTCCTGCCCCCAATCCTTCCCAGCATTAGGGTCTTTTTCAATGAGTCAGCACTTCACGTGAAGTGGCCAAGGTATTGGAGCTTCAGCTTCAACATCAGTCCTTCCAATGAACACCCAGGACTGATCTCCTTTAGGATGAACTGGTTGGATCTCCTTGCAGTCCAAGGGACTCTCAAGAGTCTTCTCCATCACCACAGTTCAAAAGCATCAATTCTTCGGCGCTCAGCTTTCTCCACCGTCCAACTCTCACATCCATACATGACTACTGGAAAAACCATAGCCTTGACTAGACGGACTTTTGTTGGCAAAGTAATGTCTCTGCTTTTAAATATGCTATCTAGGTTGGTCATAACCTTCCTTCCAAGGAGTAAGCGTCTTTTAATTTCATGGCTGCATTCACCATCTGCAGTGATTTTGGAGACCAGAAAAATAAAGTCTGACACTGTTTCCACTGTTTCCCCATCTATTTCACATGAAGTGATGGGACTAGATGCCATGATCTTAGTTTTCTGAATGTTGAGCTTTAAGCCAACTTTTTCACTCTCCTCTTTCACTTTCATCAAGAGGCTCTTTAGTTCTTCTTCACTTTCTGCCATAAGGGTGATGTCATCTGCATATCTGAGATTATTGATATTTCTCCTGGCAATCTTGATTCCAGCTTGTGTTTCTTCCAGCCCAGCATTTCTCATGATATACTCTGCATATAAGTTAAATAAGCAGGGTGACAATATACAGACTTGACGTACTCCTTTTCCTATTTGGAACCTGTCTGTCTTTCCATGTACAGTTCTATCTGTTGCTTCCTGACCCGCATACAGGTTTCTCAAGAGACAGGTCAGATGGTCTGCTATTCCCATCTCTTTCAGAATTTTCCACAGTTTATTGTGATCCACACAGTCAAAGGCTTTGGCATAGTCAATAAAGCAGAAATAGATTTTTTTTTATGGCACTGTCTTGCTTTTTCGATGATCCATCGGATGTGGGCAATTTGATCTCTGCTTCCTCTGCCTTTTCTAAAACCAGCTTGAACATCTGGAAGTTCACAGTTCACGTATTGCTGAAGCCTGGCTTGGAGAATTTTGAGCATTACTTTACTAGCGTGTGAGATGAGTGCAATTGTGCGGTAGTTCGAGCATTCTTTGGCATTGACTTTCTTTGGGATTAGAATGACTCTACGTAGAAAACCCTAAAGATAGTAGCAGAAAATTACTAGAGCTAATCAGTGAATTTAGCAAAGTTGCAGGAAACAAAATCAATACACAGAAATCACTTGCATTTCTGTATACTAACAATGAAAAATCGGAAAGAGATATTAAGCAATCAGTCCCATTCACCACTGCAACAAAAAGAACCAAATATCTAGAAATAAACTTACCTGAGGAGACAAAAGAATTGTATACAGAAACTTATAAGACACTAATGAAAGAAATCAAAGATGACATAAACAGATGGAGAGATATTCCATGTTCCTGGGTAAGAAGAATCAATATTGTGGAAATGACTATACTACCAAATGCAGTCTACAGATTCAGTGTGATCCCTGTCAAATTACCAATGGCATTTTTCACAGAACTAGAACAGAAGATTTCACAATTAGCATGGAAACACAAAAGACCCTGATTAGCTAAAGCAGTCCTGAGAAAGAAGAATGGAGATGAAGGAATCAACCTTCCTGACTTCAGATTATACTACAAAGCTACAGTCATCAAGACAGTGTGGACAGTGTGGTATTTCTGTGCAACAGAAATATAGACCACTGGAACACTATAGAAAGCCCAGAAATAAACCCAAGCACCTATAGGTACCTTATTTTTGACAAAAGAGGCAAGAATATACACTGGCGCAAAGACAGCCTCTTCAATATATGGTGCTAGAAAAACTGGATAGCTACATGTAAAAGAATGAAACTAGAACACTTCCTAAGACCACACACAAAGATAAACTCCAAAAGGATTAAAGAACCTAAATATAAGGCCAGAAACTATAAAAGTCTTAGAGGAAAACATAGGCAGAACAATTGATGACATAAATCAAAGCAAGATCCTCTATGACCCACCCCCTAGAGCAATGGAAATAAAAGCAAAAGTAAAGAGGTGGGACCTGATTAAACTTAAAAGCTTTTGCACAGCAAAGGAAACTATAAGCAGGGTGAAAAGACAACCCTCAGAATGGGAGAAAATAATAGCAAATGAAACAACTGACAAAGGATTAACTTCCAAAATATACAAGCAGCTCATACAACTCAATGCCACAGAAACAAACAACCCAATCAAAAAGTGGGCAAAAGGCTTAAACAGACATTTCTCCAAAGAAGACATACAGATGGCTAACAAATACATGAAAAGATGCTCAACATCACTCATTATTAGAGAAATGCAATTCAAAACTTCAATGAGATATCACTTCACACCAGTAAGAATGGCCATCATCAAAAAGCCTACAAACAATAAATGCTAGAGAGGGTATGGAGAAAATGGAATGCTCTTGCTCTGTTGGTGGGAATGTAAATTGATACAGCCACTATGGAATATGGTTTGGAGATTCATTGAAAAACTAGGACTAAAACCACCATATGACCCAGCAATCCCAATCCTAGGCATATACCCTGAGGAAACCAAAATTGAAAACAACACATGTATCCCATTGTTCACTACATGGAAGCAACCTAGGTGTCCATCCACAGATGAATGGATAAAGAAGCGATGGTAGATATACACAATGGAATATTACTCACCATAAAAAGGAACACATTTGAGTCAGTTCTGATGAGGTGGATGAACCTAGAACCTATTATACAGAGTGAAGTGACTCAGAAAGAGAAAGATAAATATTGTATTCTAATGCATATAAACGGAATCTATAAAAATGGTATTGAAGAATTTATTTACAGGGAAGGAATGGAGAAACAGACATAGAAAATAGACTTATGGACATGGGGAGAGGGGAGGAGAGGATGAGATGTATGGAAAGAGTAACATGGAAACTTACATTACCATATGTAAAATAGATACAACAGGAATTTGCTGTATGGCTCAGGAAACTCAAACAGGGTCTCTGTTAATCTAGATGGGTGGGAAGGGGCAGGAGATGGGAGAGAGGTTCAAAAGGGAGTGGATATACGTACACCTATGGCTGATTCATGTTGAGGTTTGACAGAAAACAACAAAATTCTGTAAAGAAATTATCCTTTTGTGCTGGATGAAGCACAAGCTGGAATCAAGATTCCTGGGAGAAATATCAACAAGCTCAGATGTGCAGATGACACTATCTTATAGCAGAAAGCGAAGAACTAAAGAGCCTCTTGATGAAAATGAAAGAGGAGAGTGAAAAAGTTGGCTTAAAGCTCAACATTCAGAAAACTAAGATCATGACATCCGGTCCCATCACTTCATGGCAAACAGATGGGGAAACAGTGGAAACAGTGTCAGACTTTATTTTTTGGGCTCCAAAATCACTGCAGATGGTGACTGCAGCCATTAAATTAAAAGATGCTTACTCCTGGAAGAAAAGTTATGACCAACATAGACAGTATATTAAAAAACAGCTACATTACTTTGCTAACAAAGGTCCATCCAGTCAAGGCTATGGTTTTTCCAGTAGTCATGTATGGATGTGGGAGTTGAACTATAAAGAAAGCTGAGCGCCGAAGAATTGATGCTTCTGAGCTGTGGTGTTGGAGAAGACTTGAGAGTCCCTTGCACTTCAAGGAGTTATCCAACCAGTCCATCCTAAAGGATATCAGTCCTGAATATTCATTGGAAGGATTGATGTTGAAGCTGAAACTCCAATACTTTGGCCACCTGATGTTAAGAACCGACACACTGGAAAAGACCCTGATGCTGGGAAAGACTGAAGGTGGGAGGAGAAGAGGATGACAGACGATTAGATGGTTGGATGGCGTCATTGACTCAATAGACACGAATTTGAGTAAACTTTGGGATTTGGTGATGGACAGGGAGGCCTGGCATGCTGCAGTCCATGGAGTCGCCAAGAGCTGGACATGACTGAACGACTGAACTGAATTGAATTATCCTTCACTTAAAAAAATAAATGAAAAAGAGAAAACAAAACAAACAACAACAACAAAAAACATACGCTACATGTTTCTCTAGCCTCTTTTCTCTCTCTCTAATTTTATCCAGTTTGCATCTCCAAATTATATGTCCAACGTCCTCATCTTAGATTCCTAACAGGCATTTCAGAGTTAAGATGCTTAAAATGGAACCCTTGATTTTCCCCAACTAGGCTGTGCTCTGTTTTGTTTTGTTTTGTTTTGTTTTTGAGCTCACTAAATGATATCATCATCTACTCAGTTATTCAAACCCTTTAACTTTCACATGCTGTTCATCAGCAAAAACCATTTTCAAACCTTTAAGCCCAGTTGAAGTCAGTTCTCTTTTCTGTCTGCTCAGATACCACCGTAGCCTGAATTACCAGTACTTCCTACTACAAGACACTTGACTGGTTTCCATACTTGCCCTCTGCAAACCTGACAGTAAGTTGAGTGATTTTTTTAAAAAAACATAAATTACATTAGTGTTTAACTCTTAAAATGGGTACCTTGGCTTTATAAGATCACACACTAAACTTGGTACCCACTTAGGTTTCTAAGCTCACCCTGTATTATTTTCCCCAGCATATTCCAGGTGCGCTGCCCCCCTGCCCCATTCCTCTCACATCCCATAGAGCTCATTTTCTGGACAGCAGACACCTTAGAGGACTGGCTCATATCTGAAACAGTACTGGGAAGATAGTATCCAATACATTTTAAATAAATAAATACACTATTTATCTTTCCATTTATCCATCTTTTCTAATATGGATTTATTAAGTACCCCATATATTATTATTCGAGGATAAATTTAATATTTTTGCACTTAGGAAATACCACCAGAATCTCTGTGAAACACATACTTTCGTTTATAATAGTCTCTGTTTTTAAAGTTGTTCATTTCATTCCTTAAAACAGAAGCACTTATTTGTTACTTTAATGTTGTGGTTTGGTTGTTTCCTTTAGACTATTAGAGTAATTGATTGGTAGAATCATGGTTGTGGGAAACCATATAGCTTAATGGAATTCTTGAGAACTAGGAATTAAAATCCATCCTGACGTTATGCCTCTATTATTCTTGACCCTGTGCACATCCTTATCTAGAGAATGGTATTAGTATAATATCTTTATTGGTGATGAACAACTTTATGGAACAGTATTATGTAGGTGTATCCTACTTCTGGTAAAATAAGGGTGAATAGCAAATATGAATAGGCTGGAAGCCCCAGAAAACTCACATTTACATCTTATCTTTTACATTTTGGAGATTCTGATAATAAAACATTTTCTCTGTGTAAATTTGGATGCTCTGTAGAGGAACATTCAGATCAATTAATAAGGTTATCAAATTGTCTATTGATTTATATATATAATTTATTTAATTTTGATTGAAGGACGATTACTTTACAATGTTATGTTGGTTTCTGCCATATATCAACATGAATCAGCCACAGGTATACATATGTCCCTTCTTCATCGTATAATCATTAGGACCACCAAATGAACAGGTAGAAGGCACATAGGGGTGGAGTTTTGGGATACTTCAAAAGTTGACTGAGGTAAGTTATGACTGACAGTGAGGCACAAGGGAGAGGACTCTTTTTTTAATTTTTCTGCCAAGAGTAAACACACTCATCTTCAAGACTCTTTTCTCTGGGAATCCTCTCACATTGTTGAAGTCTCAAATTCTCTTATCACAGGGCTTCTTGTGCTGCACCAGCTTTTCATTCCATGATGTCTCAATTAAGCTATAGACTCTGTGAGGACAAGATCTGTAAACGTCCTCCCTATGGCTATTTCCCTACTGAATTGAATGATTAAATGAATGGATAGATGGAGCTGAATAATGAATGAATAGAATGTTAATGCAATGGCTCATTATCATCTGAAAGAACAGCATGAAGGTATATAGAAACCTATGACAGATCTTCTTTCATGTTTGATGTCTCTCATTTGAATACAGTTCAGTTCAGTTCAGTTGCTCATTCACGTCCGACTCTTTGCGACCCCATGAACCGTAGCACGCCAGGACTCCCTGTCCATCACTAGCTCCCTAAGTCCACCCAAATCCATGTCCATCAAGTCGGTGATGCCATCCAGCCATCTCATCCTCTGTTGTCCCCTTCTCCTCCTGCCTTCAATCTTTCCCAGCATCAGGGTCTTTTCCAGTGAGTTAGCTCTTCACATCAGGTGGCCAAAGTATTGGAGTTTCAGCTTCAACATCATTCCTTCCAATGAACACCAAGGACTGATCTTTAGGATGGACTGGTTGGATCTCCTTGCAGTCCAAGGAACTCTCAAGAGTCTTCTCCAACACCACAGTTCAAAAGCATCAATTATTCAGCGCTCAGCTTTCTTTATAGTCCAACTCTCACATCCATACATGACCACTGAATTAGGTAAAGGGAATTTAAAATAATAACCCTGTAATGATATTTGTTGATTATTTGCAACATGTGTGAGACTGTTTGCTAGGTTTGACAATGATAAAAAAGAGAGAGAAAAAGGAAAAAAAAAAAGAAAAGAAACTTCATGATGAAATTCTGACTCTATTTTTTACTGTGGTTTATTGGTTATGGTTTATAAAATTAAGAAAATGCCTGTCTTGAAACACATCTTTCTTGTTGCTCAGTGACTCAGTCATGTCCAACTCTTTGTAACCCCATGGACTGCAGCACCCTAGGCTTCCCTGTCCTCCACCATCTCCTAGAGCTTGCTCAAACTCGTGTCCATTGAGTCGGTGATGCCCTCCAACCATCTCATCCTTTGTCATCCTCTTCTCTCCTGCCTTCAATCTTTCCCAGCATCAGGGTCTTTTCCAGTGATTCGGCTCTTCACATAAGGTGCCCAAAGTATTGGAGCTTCAGCATCAGTCCTTTTGATGCATTAAATATTCAGGATTGATTTCCTGTAGGACTGGCTGATTTGATCTCCTTCCAGTCCAAGGGACTCTCAAGAGTCTTTTCCAACACCACAGTTCAAAATGATTAATTCTTTGGCACTCAGCCTTCTTTATGGTCCAACTCTCATGTACATGCATGATTACTGGAAAAACCATAGACTATATGGACTTTCTCAGGAAAGTGATGTCTCTGCTTTTTAGTACACTGTCCAGCCTTGTCACAGCTTCTCTTCCAAGGAGCAAGCATCTTTTAATTTCATGACTGTAGTTACCATTGGCAGTGATTTTGGAGCCCAAGAAAATAAAGTCTGTCACTGTTTCCATTGTTTCCTCATTGTTTCCTCTATTGCCAGGAAGTGATGGGACCAGATGCCATGATCTTAGTTTGTTGAAAGTTGAGTTTTAAGCCAGCTTTTCCACTCTCCTGTTTCACTTTCAACAAGAGGTTCTTTTATTCCTCTTCGCTTTCAACCATAAGGGTGGTGTCATCTGAATATCTGAGGTTATTGATATTTCTCTCAGCAATCTTGATTCCAGCTTGTGCTTCATCTAGCCCAGCATTTTACATGATGTATTCTGCATGTAAATTAAATAATCAGAGTGACAATATATAGCCTTGACTTGCTCCTTTCCCAATTTGGAACCAGTCTGTTGTTCCATGTTCAGTTCTAATTATTGCTTTTTGACCTGCATACAGGTTATTCAGGAGGCAGGTAAGGTGGTCTAGAATTCCCATCTCTTGAAGAATTTTCCACAGTTTGTTGTGATGCACACAGTCAAAGACTTTAGTGTAGTCAATGAAACAGAAGTAGATATTTTTTTGGAATGCTCTTGATTTTCCTGTGATCCAGCAGATGTTAGCAATTTTGTCTCTGGTTCCTCTGCCTTTTCTAAATTCAGCTTGAACATCTGGGGGTTCTCAGTTCATGAACTGTTGAAGCCTAGCTTGGAGAATTTTGAGCATTACTTTGCTAGCATATGAAATTAGTGCAATTGTGCGGTAGTTTGAACATTCTTTGGCATTGACCTTCTTTGTAATTGGAATGAAAACTGACATTTTCCATCTTGTGACCACTGCTGAGTTTTCCAAATTTGCTGGTATACTGAATGCAGCACTTTCACAGCATCATCTTTTAGAACTGGAAATAACTCAGCTGGAATTCCATCACCTCCACTAGTTTTGTTCATAGTAATGCTTCCTAAGGCTCATTTGACTTCACACTCCAGGGTGTCTGACTCTAGGTGAGTGATCACACCATCATGGTTACCTGGGTCATGAAGGTCTTTTTTGTATAGTTCTTCTATGTATTCTTGCCACCTCTTCTTGATATTCTCTGCTTCTGTTATTCTCCTTTGCCTTTTGCTTCTCTTCTTTTCTCTGCTATTTGTAAGAACTCCTCAGACAACCATTTTACCTTTTTGCATTTCTTTTTCTTGGGGATGGTTTGGATCACTGCCTCCTGTACAATATTATAAACCTCTATCCATAGTTCTTGGAGAAGGCAATGGCACCCCACTCCAGTACTCTTGCCTGGAAAATCCCATGGACAGAGGAACCTGGTAGGCTACAGTCCATGCGGTCGCTAAGAGTCGGACACGACTGAGTGACTTCACTTCCACTTTTCCCTTTCATGCACTGGAGAAGGACATGGCAACCCACTCCAGTATTCTTGCCTGGAGAATCCCAGGGACAGTGGAGCCTGGTAGACTGCCGTCTATGGGATCGCACAGAGTCGGACATGACTGAAGCAACTTAGCAGCAGCATCCATAGTTCTTCAGGTACTTCTGTCTATGAGATCTAATCCTTTGAATCTATTTTTCATTTTCAGTGTATAATTACAAGGGATTCAATTTAAGTCATACCTGAATGGCCTAGTGGTTTTCCCTACTTTCTTAAATTTAAGTCTGAATTGGCAATAAGAAGTTCATGATCTGAGCCACAGTCAGCTCTGGGTTCTATTTTTGTTGACTGTATAGTGCTTCACCATCTTTAGCTGCAAAGAATGTAGTTAATCTGATTTCAGTATTGACCACCTGGTGAGGTCCATGTGTAGATTGTCTCTTGTGTTGTTGGAAGAGGGTGTTTGCTATGACCAACGTGTTCTCTTGTCAAAACTCTGTTAGGCTTTGCCCTGATTCATTTCGTACTCCAAGGCCAAACTTGCCTGTTACTGCAGCTATCTTTTGACTTTTCTTTTTTTTACTTTTGCATTACAGTCTCCCATGATGAAAAGGACATCGTTTTTTGGTGTCAGTTATAGGAGGTCTTATAGGTCTTCATAGAATCATTCAAACTTCAGCTTCACCTAGGCTTAATGTTAGTAAAATTAGCAAAATATTAGCCACTAAATTAATGGTAGATATTATCATTATTATTTCATTGGTGGCTCAGCTGGTAAAGAATCCACCTGCAATGTGGGAGACCTTGGTTTGATTCCTGGGTCAGGAAGATCCCCTGGAGAAGAGATAGGCTACCCACTCCAGTATTCTTGGGCTTCCCTTGTGGCTCAGCTGGTAAAGAATCTGCCTGCAATGCAGGAGACCTCAGTTCGATGCCTGGGTTGGGAAGATCCCCTGGAGAAGGGAAAGGTTACCCACTCCAACATTCTGGCCTGGAGAATTCCAGGGACTGTATAGTTCCTGGGAGAAAAGCTGTGACAACCCTAGACAGCATATTAAAAAGCAAAGACATCTCTTTGCTGAAAAAGTGCATATAGTTAAAGCTATAATTCTTTCAGTAGTCATGTATGGATGTGAGAGTTGGACTATAAAGAAAGTTGAGTGCTGAAGAACTGATGCTTTTTAACTGTGGAGTTGGAGAAGCTTCTTGAGAGTCTCTTGGACTGGAAGGAGATCAAATCAGTCAGTCTTACAGGAAATCAATCCTGAATATTCATTGCATTGAAAGGACTGATGCTGAAGCTGAAACTCCAATACTTTGGCCACCTGATGTGAAAAACTGAGTCATTGGAAAAGACTCTGGTGCTGGGAAAGATTGAAGGCAGGAGGAGAAGGAGACAACAGAGAATGAGAGGAGGATGGCGACACCAACTCTATGAACATGAGTTTGAGCAAGCTCCGGGAGTTGATGGACAGGAAGCCTGGCATGCTGCAGTCCATGGAGTCACAAAGGGTTGTACATGACTGAGTGACTGAACTGAACTCATCATCATTATTTGTTTGTACACCTTGGATAACAATTTAAATTTTTTTTTAAAATTTTACAGCAGTATTTAATTTTGAGACTTTTTCATCTTTTTTTTTTTTCCAGGAGTTAATTCATGCTTAAGATCAGACAATGATTTAGAACATATAGAATAAAACATTGCTCTTTGGAATAATTCCAATAAGTTATTAATTACTAAGCATTTGCATATTCAAATATCCTTTTGTAGGAGAATTATTTCTTTTTTTAATATCAGACTTCTAAGTTTAAGTTCCAGGGACCTGAAGTTAGAATTTTTAGTTTCAAAAGTAGTTGATATCTCACCTTTGAAAATAGAATTTAGTTGGTAATATTTCTTCTAAAAATAATTAAGTTGTTCAAGTAACTTATATTCTAGACAATGGTTCATTGTAACACCCATCTGCCTCTGGACTATATAGTTGTGGTAAATATTATCTGCCATACTATGTCTTTTTCTAATCCCCTCTCATTTCTTCCATCTCCTCAATTTCCAGATAAAGATTATCCTACATGAGTTAATCTGTTTTGAAAAAAAAACGAAAAGCCATTTCACTCAACCTGTATGCACATTATTTCCCCACTTATTTCATACTTAGTTGAAATAATCATATGTATTAGTATAAACAGTAGATTTAAAAAGAGATTAGGCTCTTGTTTTGTGAATGGTTAAATGGTACTGTGATTTTTAAAAATGGCTTTTCAGAGGTGAATTACTGGTTCAAATGTGGGTAAGGTAGAAACGATCAGAAGTTATTACCCTCCGAAAGTTTATTGGCAATTTTTGTCCAGCTTATAGCTTTCCCATGGACTGGTGTCCAGCCTTAACTATTAAATGTATTTTAAGACTGCTGATGGGAGCTTCCCCTGAGAAGGGACATATGACTGGTTCCTGGAGTCTGGTATTAGAGAGCTATTCTAACTCAGGAATAAAACACAGTTGAAAACTTTTCTTGTAACCTTTTAATAATTCCATATAATACATAACTTCCAATTCAATCCAGTTAGATGAAATGAATACTTCTGTATATCAATAACATTCAAGGTACACAGAGATTAGTAAATGCTAAGAAGTACTATTCAGAAGACACTAAAAATCAAGCTCACTTCAGTTTTTTTGGTGTTGTTTTTAGGATAATATAGTCTTCAACTGATAGTCATATATATATAAAACCACCTTTCTCCTGATTTCTCTCCACACAGGAAAGTTTGAGTTTCAGTTGAATTTAATCAGGGAAAATTGATTTTTACTGGGACACTTGTGTGTTAATGAAGGTTCTAAAAATCTGTCAGGGCAAGTATTTCTTTGGTAAACCATACCAATTCATATTTATCAAATTTGACCAAAGATATTTGGAAATAACTCAATAATAGCACAATTCAGGGGAAACAAGAGTCAAGCATAATTTAAAGAGTTAACCTCTTTATTTAAGAATGGGTATTATTATTACTAAATGTTATCAGGAATATCTGACACCACTCTCACTTTTGCCTTAAATAGTTGGTAATCATTTGTCATATCTCTGTCCCAACCCATCCATGCTACATGGTCTGGATTCATGATTTATGCCCCTGTGTGTTTACATGTGTTTGTGCTTCAGTTTTTTGTTGATCCTATTGGCTGAATTATAATAATTTCTTGTATTGTCTTTGTTCAGATTGTGTGTTTATTGGAATTCTTCAGACACCTTTCAACAATACCTCAAACTACAATCACTCCTGAGCTTGCTGACTTAATTACAAATCTAACAAATATCTCTGCTTATCTGTTTATCTGCTTTGTTCTGCTGCATTTTTCACTTCCCCACACTTCCCTAGTTTTTCTCCAGCGTTCATATCTGTATTTGGGCAGAGAACTCTTTATGCTTGAGATTTGTTCTTTCCCGCTTTCTGAATGAGATGGAGATATTGCAAATTTGAGGAAAACCCAATTTGAGGTAGGAACATTTTGGCTTTATGCATTATTACTAGGAGCAGTTATTTGGTATAAAACAAAAGAGAGATTGTTTTCTGATACATTTTCTTGCCTGCTGTCTTGCTCTTTCTCCTTCATTTAAAAAGCAGTATATATTAATTGTAGAAAAAATTGAACATAAGTATAAAAGAAAAAATGAAAATCGCCCACATACTCAACTCCTTGAAAGAACTTCTGTTAACTATGTGCTATACTGCCTTCTGATCCTTTACCAGTAAATATGAGTGCTGGTTTGCATATGTTTTAATACATTTAAATAAAATGCATTTGTATATACATGTACTTATATATGGGCTTCCCAGGTGGCTCAGTGGCAAAGAATCCACCTGCTGGATGCAGGAAATGTGGATTCGATTCTTTGGTTGGGAAGATCTCCTGGAGGAGGAAATGACAACCCACTCCAGTATTTTTACCTGGAGACTCCCAAGACAGTGGAGACTGTTGGGCTACAGTCCATAAGGTTGCGAAGAGTCAGACACGACTGAAGCAACTTAGCACCAACACCACACATATACTTATATCCTGGGATCATAGTTTGTATAAAATATCTTAGTCTATTTCTTTTCTATTATATTGTGAAAATTTTCCATGTCATTAATCTTCTGTAAAAAATTTATTTTCAAACCTTCTTTACTATAAAGTGAAACATATAGTTGTAGAAGCATGATAACTCAAAGAAACTCAACAGTCACAACACCTGGAGATATCTTTCACTGTTAACATTTTCTTCTCTTTCCTCCTAGACTTTTAAATACATATGCAGAATAATTTAAAGATAAACATTAGTATTATATGATACAACCCATTCTATAACAATCTTTTGAATTTATTTTGACTATTTTTCTGTCATAATTTTAGTGTAAATATCATTTAAAATAACTGCATAATAATCTAATTCTTCATGTTTAAATCATTTTGCTAGCCAAGTCAAGGCAACAGTGATTGAATCTTTTATTCACTCACTGGCAAAAATATCATCTTGCAAACCTTAACTATTTACTGCCCATTGTGAATTTTATAAGAGCAAGAAGAAAAAGGAGAAGAAGAATTAGAATAAGTCTTTGCATACCTTGCCCTTCTCTCATTGAGGTTGAGTGTTATGAAATCTTACTGTCATTATTTGTATTACAATATTTCTTCAGCCATAAGAGTATTAAATCAATTATGGATTAGCTGGTGATATCTATTCTGTGTTCTAATTTTATTCCTTTCCCTAGTTTAAAAAAGTCCTTTTTACAGAGATTTAGAGACAATAATTATTTGCACTCATCTCACATGCTAGTAAAGTAATGCTCAAAAATTCTCCAAGCCAGGCTTCAGCAATACGCGAACCGTGAATTTCCAGATGTTCAAGCTGGTTTTGGAAAAGGCAGAGGAACCAGAGATCAAATTGCCAACATCCGCTGGATCATCGAAAAAGCAAGAGAGTTCTAGAAAAACATCTATTTCTGCTTTATTGACTATGCCAAAGTCTTTGACTGTGTGTATCACAATAAACTGTGGAAAATTCTGACAGAGATGGGAATAGCAGACCATCTGACCTGTCTCTTGAGAAACCTGTATGCAGGTCAGGAAGCAACAGTTAGAACCGGACATGGAACAACAGACTGGTTCCAAATAGGAAAAGGAGTACATCAAGGCTGTATATTGTCACCCTGCTTATTTAACTTATATGCAGAGTACATCATGAGAAACGCTGGGCTGGAAGAAACACAAGCTGGAATCAAGATTGCCGGGAGAAATATCAATAACCTCAGATATGCGGATGACACCACCCTTACGGCAGAAAGTGAAGAACTGAAGAGCCTCTTGATGAAAGTGAAAAAGGAGAGTGAAAAAGTTGGCTTAAAACTCAACGTTCAGAAAACTAAGATCATGGCATCTGGTCCCATCATCTCATTGGAAGTAGATGGGGAAACAGTGGAAATAGTGTCAGACTTTATTTTTGGGGGCTCCAAAATCACTGCTGATGTTGATTGCAGCCATGAAATTAAAAGACGCTTACTCCTTGGAAGGAAGGTTATGGCCAACCTAGATAGCATATTTAAAAGCAGAGACATTACTTTGCCAACAAAAGTCCGTCTAGTCAAGGCTATGGTTTTTCCAGTGGTCATGTATGGATGTGAGAGTTGGACGGTGAAGAAAGTTGAGTGCCACAGAATTGATTCTTTTGAACTGTGGTGTTGGAGAAGACTCTTGAGAGTCCCTTGGACTGCAAGGAGATCCAATCAATCAATCCTAAAAGAGATCAATCCTGGGTGTTCATTGGAAGGACTGATGTTGAAGCTGAAACTCCAATACTTTGGCCACCTCATGCGAAGAGTTGACTCATTGGAAAAGACCCTAATGCTGGGAAGGATTGGGGGCAGGAGAAGAAGGGGATGACAGAGGATGAGATGGTTGGATGGCATCACCAACTTGATGGACATGGGTTTGGGTAGATTCCAGGAGTTGGTGATGGACAGAGAGGCCTGGCATGCTGCAATTCATGGGGTCGCAAGGAGTTGGACACAACTGAGCGACTGAACTGAACTGAGAGACAATAATACAAACAACATTAGAGTTAAATGACAAATTGTTAACAAAATGTGCATTACGTGTTTGGAGGAAAAAGAGCTGATTATGAATTTGAAGTTTAGGTTCAAGTGTTTCAAATGGTATTAACCTATGAATGCAATAAGGGAGTAGTGGAGAGGAGTGGCCTCTAGGAATGAGACCGAGGGTGAGAACAACACAAAAATGTTGCAGTATCATTGTAATGTAAAGATGGGGCACTGTTACCCACTGTAAGATCTGAACCCTGAAAGGAGTTGAAGGAAGGATAGATCCCAGTTTCATGAAGATTAAATCTCATATCATTTTACTTGTCCTCAAGAAAAGTGATGACAAAATTATGACTATAATTTGGGCAGGAAAATAAAGGGAATATTTAGTATGAGAAATCATAACAATTACCAATTATAAAATGCTAAAACATACTACAATCATCACAAAATGTAGAATAATATCCTAATATATTCATTAATGAAATTTCTGACAGACATCTATAATCATTTTTCCTACATTTCTGGCAGCAAACTGTTTACTCTTTCATATGATAAATATTTTGTTATATCACCTGCTATGGAGAATAGAAAGATAATTAAGTCTTTCCTCTAGCAAGGTTCATGTGAAATTGTTCTTTGTTATTGATAGTTTAGAGAAGTTTCTTTCTACTTCATAATTCGTTACTGATAATGTCATAATATATTTCAAGATTGTTGTCGAATTTGAGAAAGCCGCTCTGAATTTATCGAGTGTGAACAGGAAACTTAAAATTTCTCTTGTGCAATGGCCAACCTAAAATACTCCCTGAATTCACAACATTCATAAACCACTCTGCCAGAAGTGTCATTATGTCCTTGTTAGGGCATATTACTATGTTACCTTCTTTGATATGTTTTGATGTAAAGTCAACAAGAAATTCAAATCATTTTCCAGTGATTCATTCTTTACTTAGATTATTTGTAAAAATCCTCAAATCTATTTACTGTTTCTATTTGAAATGCCTCTTTCACTTAATAAGTACTGTGGTAATTTTTTGTTGTTGTTATTATAATTCAGTTCTCAGAGTCAGAATAATTTTTATTGATTTATTTATTTTTTCATTTCACTGAGAAGGAATATCTACATACAGTAAAATACAAAGATATTAAATGGACAATTCAAGGTTTTGACAAACATACATGCATGCCACTTCAGTTCAGTCACTCAGTAGTGTCCGACTCGGACTGCAGCACACCAGGCTTCTCTGTCCTTCACTATGTCCCAGAGTTTGCTCAAAATCATGTCCATCGAGTTGGTGATACCATCCAATCATCTCATCCTCTGTCGTCCCCTTCTCCTCCTGCCTTCAATCTTTCCCAGCATCAGGGACTTTTTCAATGAGTCGGCATTTCACATCAGATGGCCAAAGGATTGGAGTTTCAGCTTCAGCATCAGTCCCCCCAATGAAAATTCAGGACTGATTTCCTTATGACTGACTGGTTTGAGCTCCTTGCAGTCAAAGGGACTCTCAAGAGTCTTCTCCAATACCAAAATTCAAAAGCATCAATTCTTCGGTGCTCAACTTTATTTATAGTCCAACTCTCATATCCATACATGACTACTGGAAAAACCATAGCTTGGAAGAATTTAAAAAGAATTTTGTAAAGAATCTGCCTGCAATGCAGGTGACCCCAGTTTGATTCCTGGGTTGGGAAGATCCGCTGGAGAAGGGATAGGTTACTCACTCAGTATTCTTGGACTTCCCTTGTGGCTGAGCTGGTAAAGAATCTACCTGCAAAGTGGGAGATCTGGGTTTGATCCCTGGGTTGGGAAGATCCCCTGGAGAAGGGAAAGGCTACCCACTCTAGTATTCTGGCCTGGAGAATTCCATGGACTATACAGTCCATGGGGTAACAAAGAGTCAGATACAACATCCGTGTCACCAATATCTTAACTGAGATGTAGATCATTTCCATGAGTGCAAGAACGTTTTTTTTTGCGCTTTTTCAGTCAATCCCCACCTTCACACCCTTGTAGGCAAGTATTCTTAGTTCTTACATGATTTATTAATTTTGTTCATTTTTGTATTTCATATGATGCTGTTCAGTTGCATCTGACTCTTTGTGACCCCATGGACTGCAGCACAGGCTTCCCTGTCCTTTACTCTTTCACAGAGTTTGCTCAAACTCTTGTCAATTGAGTCAGTGATCCCATCCAACCATCTCATCCTCTATCATCCCCTTCTCCTCCTGCCTTCAATCTTTCCCAAATTCAGGGTCTTTTTCAGTTGATCAGCTCTTCACAACAGATTGCCAAAATATTGGAGTTTCATCTTCAGCATCAGTCCTCCCAATGAATATAAATACAAATATTTATACTTATATTTCATATAAATAATGTCATGCAATATTTTCTCTTTTGGTCATGGTTTCTTTTATTTGATGATTTTAAGAATTGTTCATACTCTTACATGTAACAACAATTTATTCTTCTCTTTTAATTGATAAGTAGAATTCCATTGTATATGATTATTTGTTAGGAATTTGAGTCATTTTCAGGTACAAGCTATTATGACTATATTTATCAAACTGTTTTAACACTATTTGTTGAGAAGTCTCCGTATTGAATGGTTATCTTTTAGATAATCAATTGACTATTCATTGAATTATTTGTTTATGCTTACACTAAATCCTGCTGCAGCTGATTATGGTAGAGTAGAAGGACATGTGCTCATCTTCTCCTATGAGAACTCCAAAACTACAACTCGCTGCTGAACAACCATCGACTGAAGAATGTTGGATCCCACCAAAAAACAATAACCCATGTCCAAGGGCAAAGGAGATGCCCAAGAAAGATGGTAGGAGGGGCAAAATTGTGTTTAGAATCAAGCCCCATACCCACCAGAGTTGCTCAGAGGGCTCTAACAAACCTTGTGCACACCAGGACCCAAAGACCCCTCAGAGACTGAGCCAGAATTGTGTTTGAGTGTCTCCTGCAAAGATATGGGTCAGCAGTGGACTGCCACAGGGGCAGGGGCTCTGGGTGCAGTAAACCTGGGTATGGCATAAGCCCTCTTGGAGGACGTTGCCATTAACCCCACCATAGACCCATCAGAACTTACACAGGACTGGGGAAACAGATTCTTGAAGGGAACAAACAAAACCAGGACGCAGGAAAAAGGAGCAGTGACCCCATAAGAGACTGACCCAGACTTGCCTGTGAGTGTCCAGGAGTCTCCAGCAGAGGCGTGGGTCAACTGTAGCCTGCTACAGGATCAGGGGCACTGAGTGTAACAGCGCTTGCAGGGAACCTTTTGAAGGAGGTCATCATTATCTTCATTACCTCCACCATAGTTTGGCCTCAGATCAAACAGCAGGGAGGGAACACAGCCCCGCCCTTCAACAGAAAATTGGATTAAAGATTTACTGAACATGGTCCTGCCCATCAGAACAAGATCCAGTTTCCCCCTCAGTCAGTCTCTCTCATCAGGAAGCTTCCATAAGCCTCTTATCCTTCTCCATCAGAGGGCAGACAGAATGAAAACCACAATCACAGAAAACCAAAATGATCGCATGGTCCACAGCCTTGTCTAACTCAGTGAAACTATGAGCCATGCCGTGTAGGCCACTCAAGATGGGCGGCTCATAGTGGAGAGTTCTAGCAAAACGTGGTCCACTGGAGAAGGGGATGGCAAACCACTTCAGTATTCTTGCCTTGAGAACCCCTTGAACATCATGAAAAGGCAAAAAGATAGGACACTGAAAGGTGGAATTCACCAGGTCAGTAAGTGCTCAACATGCTACTGGAGATCATTGGAGAAATAACCCCAGAAAGAATGAGGAGCTGGAGCCAAAGCAACAACAACACCCAGTTGTGAATGTGACTGGTGATGGAAGTAAAATCTGATGCTGTAAAGAGCAATATTGCATAGGAACATGGAATGTTAGGTCCATGAATCAAAGCAAATTGGAAGTGGTCAAATGAGATGGTAAGAGTGAACGTTGACATTTTAGGAATCAAGAACTAAAACGGATTGGAATGGGTGAATTTAACTCAGATGACCATTATATCTACTACTGTGGGCAAGAATCCCTTAGAAGAAATGGAGTAGCCATCATAGTAAATGAGAGTCTGAAATGCAATAAGTAAGTAAGTGTTAGTCGCTCAGTCACACCCGACTCTGCGACCCCGTGGACTGCAGCTCTCCAGGCTCCTCTGTCCATGAGATTTTCCAGACAAGGACGCTGGAGTGGGTTGCCATTTCCTTCTCCAGGGGATCTTCCCAACCCAGGGATCGAAGCTGGGTCTCCTGCACTGCAGGCCCAACATGAGTACTCCAGAGATTAAGGACTGAATAATGTGCTTAATCTACCTACAACACAATTGCATTCATCTCACTGGCTAGCAAAGTAATGCTCAAAATTCTCCAAGCCAGGCTTCAACAGTATGTGAACCATGAACTTCCAGATGTTCAAGCTGGATTTAAACAAGGCAGAGGAACCAGAGATCAAATTGCCAACATCTGTTGGATCATCAAAAAAGCAAGAGAGTTCCAGAAAAACATCTACTTCTGCTTTATTGACTACGCCAAAGCCTTTGACTGTATGGATCACAGCAAACTGAAAAATTCTTCAAGAGAAGGGAATACCAGACCACCTTACCTGCCTCCTGAAAAATCTGTATGCAGGTCAAGGAGCAACGGTTAGAACTGGACATGGAACAACAGACTGATTCCAAATTGGGAAAGGAGATCATCAAGGCTGTAAAAATTGTCACCCTGCTTATTTAACTTATATGCAGATTACATCTTGTGAAATACCAGGCTGGATGTAGCACAAGCTGGAATCAAGATTGCTGGGAGAAATATCAATAACCTCAGATACGCAGATGACACCACCCTTATGGCAGAAAGTGAAGAAGAACTAAGGAGCCTCTTGATTAAAGTGAAAGAGGAGAGTGAAAAAGTTGGGTTAAAACTCAACATTCAGAAAACTAAGGTCATGGCATCTGGTCCCATCACTTCATGACAAATTGATGGGGAAACAATGAAAACAGTGAAACACTTTATTTCTTTGGGCGCCAAAATCACTGCAGATGGTGACTGCAGCCAGAAATTGAAAGGCGTTTGCTCTTTGGAAGAAAAGCTATGACCAACCTAGACAGCATATTAAAAAGCAGAGACATTACTTTGCCAACAAAGGTCCATCTAGTCAAAGCTGTGGTTTTTCAGTAGTCGTGTATGGATGTGAGAGTTGGACTATAAAGAAAACTGAACGCTGAAGAATTGATGCTTTTGAACTGTGGTGTTGGAGAAGATTCTTGAGAGTCCCTTGGACAACAAGGAGATCAAACCAGTCCATCCTAAAGAAAATCAGTCCTGAATATCCATTGGAAGGACTGATGCTGAAGCTGAAGCTCCAATACTTTGGCCACCTGATGAGCTGAGCCATTGGGAAAGACCCTGATTTCAGGAAACATTGAAGGTGGGAAGAGAAGGGGATGACATAGGATAAGATGGTTGGATGGCATCATTGACTTGGAGGACATGAGTTTGAGCAAGCTCCGGGAGTTGGTAATGGACAGGGAAGCCTGGCCGTGCTGCAGTCTATGGTGTCACAAAATGTTGGACACAACTAAGCAACTGAACTGAACTGAACTGAATATTCAGAAAGTAGGCAAAGAAACCTGTTTGCGTAAATGCTATTTCATCAGAGGTAGACTTTCCAAATGTTCACTTTATTCAAATACTCAGGTTTTCAGGAGATCTGATCAAGTTCTTGTCTGAGCATGCCTAGAGTGACTCTTTTAAGGCTGAGCTTCAGGTATGACATACTGTATTATATCCAGAACCTTTTTATTATGTTATCATCTCCCCCACTGGTTTAATTTATGTATTTAATTTTAGTTTCCAGGGTGCAATATGCCTAATTAGTTGAGAACTGCAGAACCTTACAAATGAAATTTTTGCTTCTATAATTTGTGGCATATTAAGTATAATAATGTACTTTTAATTTCCTCAAAAAAGATAATTATGCTAATAGAAATATTTGAATAAAAATTGTACTTTGTGCTGGATTATGTTCTCTACCTACTAATTTATATTAATACAAGTCAGTAAGGAATTTCTAATAAGCCACTTCAACCCTGGGCAGGCAAGTCTGCGAACATCATAGAAACACAATTCCTGCCTTTGATATGTTGAGGAAAAGTGGATATCTCACAGTCCAGGAGAGCCAGAATTCCTATTAGATAAAAGTTATTGGAGAAGGCAATGGCACCCCACTCCAGTACTCTCGCCTGGAAAATCCCATGGATGGAGGAGCCTGATAGGCTACAGTCCATGGGGTCGCTAAGAGTCGGACACGACTGAGCGACTTCACTTTCACTTTTCCCTTTCATGCATTGGAGAAGGAAATGGCAACCCACTCCAGTATTCTTGCCTGGAGAATCCCGAGAACGGCGGAGCCTGGTGGGCTGCCATCTATGGTGTCGCACAGAGTCGGACATGACTGAAGCGACTTAGCAGCAGCAGCAGCATGGGGAATATTATCTCGTTCTAACACGTAAAACAGACAATTTGGGTATATGGACTTCAGCAGAGGAAATAAACTAATAGGTGGACATCTGAGAACAAAGTCAACTTCTTTGATCATCATTTTGTATTCATTATACAAATCAATCAAGAATTGTGTGAGCATTTTGTGGAAAGAGGTCTTATCTCTATTTCAATATTTAAGGAAATATGGTTTTTAAACTCAAATTCTGGCTTCTGATAGGTTCTCTATAACCCTGGTAGAGTATGGAGTTTGTGGGAGGGTGGATATTAAAACTATGAACCAAGTACTTTGGTTTTATTGTGGCCATTTTTATTCATGTAGTCTACATGAGAATTAGTATTTTTTTTTAAGCTTCATTGCCTTTGTTTTGAAAATATAAGCATTCATTTAGGGAAACATAGACTTCTAAGTCATCATTAGATATGGAGTATGCAATTAATATGCTTGACTGAAAGACTACTACTGGTCACTACTTATTGGAACACTTAACCTCAACAGGCAGATTTGGTTAGGTATTATTGCTGTGTTATTAAGTGAATTTGGTTTGTGCTTAGAAACTTAACACCTATTTGTCCACTTACATGAAAGACACAATTAGAGAATATGTAAATTTTCTCATACTTTTATTTTTTCTTGTCATTAATGCACTAAAATTCACTAATTCGGCAAACGTGCATATTATGTGCCCATTATCAGTCAGTTCACTTCAGTTCAGTCGCTCAGTCATGTCCAACACTTTGTGACCCCATGGACTGCAGCACGCAAGCCTTCACTGTCCATCACCAACTCCCGGAGCTTGCTCAAACTCATGTTCATCGAGTTGGTGATGCTATCTAACCATCTCATCTTCTGTCGTCCCCTTCTTCTCCTGCCTTCAATCTTTCCCAGCATCAGGGTCTTTCCCAATGAGTCAGCTCTTCATATCAAGTGCCCAATGTATTGGAGTTTCAGCTTCAGCATCAGTCCTTCCAATGAATATTCAGGACTGATTTCTTTAAGGATTGACTGGTTTGATCTCCTTGTAGTCCAAGGGATTCTCAATAGTCTTATCCAACACCACAGTTCAAAAGCTTCAATTTTTTGGTGCTCAGCCTTCTTTATGGCCCAACTCTCACATCCATACATGACTACTGGAAACCATAGTGTGACTATACAGACCTTTGTTGGCAAAGTGATGCCTTTGCTTTTTAATAAACTATCTAGTTTTGTCATAGCTTTTCTTCCAAGGAGTAAGCATCTTTTAACTTCATGGCTGCAGTCGCCATCTTCAGTGATTTTGGAGCCCCCCAAAATAAAGTTTGTCACTGTTTCCATTGTTTCTCCATCTATTTGCCATGAAGTGATGGGACCAGATGCCATGATCTTAGTTTCCTGAATGTTGAGTTTAAAGTCAACTTTTTGACTCTCCTCTTTCACTTTCATCAAGAGGCTCTTTAGTTCTTTGCTTTCTGCTATAAGGGTGGTGTCATCTGCATATCTGAGATTATTGATATTTCTCCCAGCAGTCTTGATTCCAGCTTGTGCTTCATCCAGCCTGGCATTTTGCATGATGTACTCTACATATAAGTTAAATAAGCAGAGTGACAATATACAGCCTTGACGTACTCCTTTATCAATTTGGAATCAGTCTGTTGTTCCATGACCAGTTCTAACTGTTGCTTCTTGACCGGGATACAGGCTTCTAAAGAGGCAGGTAAGGTGGTCTAGTACTCCCATCTCTTGAAGAATATTCCAGTTTGTTGTGATCCACAGTCAAAGGTTTTGGCATAGTCAATAAAGCAGAAGTAGATGTTTTTCTGGAACTCTCTTGCTTTTTTGATGATCCAGCAGATATCGGCAATTTGATATCTGGTTCCTCTGCCTTTACTAAATCTAGCTTGAATATCTGGAAGTTTATAGTTCACGTACTGTTGAAGCATGGTTTGGAGAATTTGGGGCATTATTTTGGCCCCTTATGTGCTTTGCTGTATGTCAGGTGCTTGTTTACTTGTGATGGATTCTATTGTGGAAAAACCAGACTAATATCTGCCTGCACAGAGTTATTAGACATATATTATCACAGATTTAAAGGGCTTAAAGTTGGAGCTATCCATTACTTTTTCTGTCTATTAATGTAATAAGCTGTCAGAGCAATATCTAAACAGTATAGAACAACAAAGAATGAAAGCTTTCTATTAAGGCTACCTTGGGAGGTCATGACTAAGAGCAGGGATCTGAAGTGTAGAATCAAAAAGGCTCAGCTACAAATCTTGCCTTGAACATATATTAGTTCTGAGTACTTCAGTAAGTCATTTTCATTCTCTAAGTCTTAGTTTCATTGTCCTATAATAGAGACAGTTATAATAGCTACCTAATAAGCAATACCTTGCACATAGCAAGCACTCAATAATTAGTAGCTGTTAATAATACAACAGTTGATGAGTCACCTTAGTAACTCAACTAGCAAATGTAACATACAGATGCCTCCTTGCATTTTTAAACAAATTATCTACCTCAACTCAATAGAAATGTGTTACCCAATTTGTGGATAAATCTCAAAGCATTGCAAAAATTAAAGAAGAAATTCTGCCATTGTGGTTCAGTTAATCTATAATGGAGAAGGTGCCACTCTGGTTCTTCAAAAACAGACAGTGTGACTGTTGACATTAAAAATCTCAATTTTCTATACATATAAATAAAATTTTAGAATCAGAATGGTGATCAGAGACCTTATTTTCCAGATGAGAAAACAGAGAAATATTAAACTAAGGTATAAGACTCACTTTGCTTTTTTCCCCAATTATCTTTCTGTAATTTGAAATTTGGAAGAAAAATATAATTTTCTTCAAATACTCCTTAGACATTTACTTAATTTCATACAATGCTCTTTTAATGCACAAAAGGTAAAACCAGGAAGAGGTGAGGCAAATATAAGAAAACAACAGTATGAATTCTAGTGACATTTTCATGCCACTTTCTTGGTCTATTAAGATGTTTGAAATCTGGTATCTTGTTCGTAAGAAAACACTTCCCTTTGTTTTTTTGATGGAATTTTTTTTTTCTTTTTTACACAAGATTTCCTGTAAAAATCAGTGGTGGCACCAAGCCAAAATTTGAAAGTAAGACTCATGGAATGCATTCTCAAAGAATTTAGTCAAAGTCACAGTTCTCTGATGAGGGATTTGGTGCTTTTATGTCAGCACTGTTGGCCTTTCATCCTGCAAAGTCAATAATCTTTTTCATGAATTTTAGCTTATGTGCCAGAGGATTGTTTGCCTATAAATTACATTATAAAATTAATACTACATTAATGTTGAAGACAATTGTTCTTGTGCTTCTGAGCTTCTGAGCTACAGTGGAAGCTAGTTATATTCTAGCTTATGGGAAATTCTAGGCTATTAATATTTTCTTTGTCTAATGAGCTCACAAGAGAGGTTACCTGTACTTTGAAAAATTATGGGTGTTTTATTAATTGTTCCTCTAAATTAGCCTGTCTGAGGTTACTTTGTCCTTGGACAGTTAATTGTTCCTTTCTCTGTGTTCCCGTAACACCCTGTTCACAACATTATTATAGCACAGAACACATTGTCTTGTAATTATCTATTTACATTTATTTGTCTGTCCCACTAGACTTGGAACCAGTTGAGAGCAGAGATCTAGCAAACTTTATTGTTAATAGACCAACACCTAATTTGGTGAGGATCCAGACTAGACTTAGTATATGGTAGTGCCATGTACACTTATACATATTCACAGAGGTTTGCTGTATTAGACACTTCTCATGAATCTGGTTGAGGTTTTCATGGTGATAGTCTATGTAAGGATGATAGCAAGTGAATAATTTGTGTTTATTGAATGTATACTGTTTACACTGTTTGTAGACTGTGCTGTGCTTAGTAGCTCAGTCGTGTCTGACTCTTTGCAACCCCATGGGTTATAGCCCATCAGGCTCCTCTGTCCATGGGGATTCTCCAAGCAACAATACTGGAGTGGGTTGTCATGCACTCCTGCAGGGGATCTTTCCAACCCAGGGATTGAACCCAGGTCTCCCTCATTGCAGGCAGATTCTGTTACCAACAGAGCCACCAGGGAAGCCTAAGACTATCTCATATAATTGTCACAGTAACATCTGCAAAGTGGGAGCATCTACAACTTGTTTTAATATTAATATTAGGAATATTTTACTCAATATATTTAGAAATCTTTCCAGTTTCATCAGGTCCTAAAGAAGTAGGGCTTGAAAGCATTAATTTAGCCCTCCAAAGCCATTATGTTAACATTTAATCTTCTGGCCAGAGAGAAAGGAACAGGTCAAGGTTTGGGAGAGAGTAAAATATTTAAAAACAGCCAAGTGATTAAAGGACAAGGTACTTCGTAATTACAGGGAGTAAAGTTTTACTCATAATATAATGGAAAGAAAGGAAATGCTCTACTTCAGGTCTTTAGTGGCCATTTGTCCATTGGTTGCTTATTGCTTCAGTTCAGTTCAGTTCAGTTCAGTCGCTCAGTCGTGTCCAACTCTTTGCAACCCCATGAATCACAGCATGCCGGGCCTCCCTGTCCATCACCAACTCCCAGAGTCTACACAAACCCATGTCCATTGAGTCAGTGATGCCATCCAGCCATATCATCCTCTGTCATCCCCTTCTCCTCCTGCCCCCAATCCTTCCCAGCATTAGGGTCTTTTCCAATGAGTCAACTCTTCGCATGAGGTGGCCAAAGTATTGGAGTTTCAGCTTCAACATCAGTCCTTCCAATGAACACCCAGGACTGATCTCCTTTAGGATGGACTGGCTGGATCTTCTTGCAGTCCAAGGGACTCTCAAGAGTCTTCTCCAACACCACAGTTCAAAACCATCAATTCTTCGGTGCTCAGCTTTCTTCACCGTCCAACTCTCACATACATACATGACTACTGGAAAAACCATAGCCTTGACTAGACGGACCCTTGTTGGTAAAGTAATGTCTCTGCTTTTAAATATACTATCTAGGTTGGTCATAACCTTCCTTCCAAGGGGTAAGCATCTTTTAATTTCATGGCTGCAATCAGCAGCAGCAGTGATTTTGGAGGCCAAAAAAATAAAGTCTGACACTGTTTCCACTGTTTCCCCATCTATTTCCCATGAAGTGATGGGACCACATTTAGTTTTCTGAATGTTGAGCTTTAAGCCAGCTTTTTCACTCTCCTCTTTCACTTCCTTCAGGAGGCTCTTTAGTTCTTCTTTGCTTTCTGCCATAAGGGTGGTGTCATCTTTATATCTGAGGTTATTGATATTTCTCCCGGCAATCTTGATTCCAGCTTGTGTTTCTTACAGCCCAGCGTTTCTTATGATGTACTTTGCATAGAAGTTAAATAAGCAGGGTGACAATATACAGCCTTGACGTACTCCTTTTCCTATTTGGAACCAGTCTGTTGTTCCATGTCCAGTTCTAACTGTTGCTTCCTGACCTACATACAGGTTTCTCAAGAGACAGGTCAGATGGTCTGGTATTCCCATCTCTTTCAGAATTTTCCACAGTGAGTCAAATATTATCCTGGTAAACTCCAGGAGCTGGTGATGGACAGGGAGGCCTGGTGTGCTGCAGTCTATGGGGTCGCAAAGAGTCAGACACGACTGAGCTACTGGACTGAACTGAACCGAACTGATCCTGGTGTATGGAGATTTTCATAGTGTTCAAGGGGTTTTCAAGGCAAGAAGACTCAAGTGGTTTCTCATTCCCTTCTCCAGTGGACCATGTTTTGTCAGAAATCTCCACCGTGACCCATCCATCTTGGGTGGCCCTACATGGCACGGCTTATAGTTTCATTGAGTTAGGCAAGGCTGTGGTCCATGTGATCAGACTGGTTAGTTTTCCGTGATTATGGTTTTCATTCTCTCTGCCTTCTGATGGAGAAAGATAAGAGGCTTATGGAAGCTTCCAGATGGGAGACTGACTGAGGGGAAAACTGTGTCTTGTTCTGATGGGTCGGGTCATGCTCAGTAAATCATTAATCCAATTTTCTGTTGAAGGGGAGGGTTGTGTTCCTTCCCTGTTATTTGACCTGAGGCCAAACTATGGTGGAGGTAATGAAGATAATGGTGACTTCAGACTGCAAGGAGATCCAATCAGTCCATCCTAAAGGATATCAGTCTTGAATTTTCATTGGAAGGACTGATGCTGAAGCTTAAACTCCAATACTTTGGCTATCTGATGCGAAGAACTGACTCATTTGGAAAGACCCTGATGCTGGGAAAGATTGAAAGCAGAAGGAGAAGGGGATGACAGAGGATGAGATGGTTGGATGGCATTATCGAGTTGATGGACGTGAGTTTGAGCAAGAGTTGGTGATGGACAGGGAAGTCTGGTGTGCTGCAGTCCATGGGGTCACAAAGAGTCGGACACAACTGATGAACTGAACTGAACTGATATGGAGATTAATAAGCAATTGCCCCTCATTTCAAAAGAAGTTAACTACCATAGTGGTAGGAGATAGATATTTAATCAAATATATTTCTTGTTATAGGGATTACAAGTATCTATGACAGCATATGAAGCAATGAAAAGTGAAAGTGTTAGTCACTCAGTTGTGTCCAATTCTTTGTGACCCCATGGACTATAGCCCACCAGGCTCCTCTGTCCATGGGATTCTCCAGGCAAGAATGCTAGAGAAGGTAGCCATTCTCTTCTCCAGGGGATTTTCCCCACTCAGGGATTGAACCTGAGTCTCTTGCATCCCAGGGAGATTCCTGACCACTGAGTTACCAGGGAAGCCCATGAATAAATATAAGAGGGTATTTAAATGCATGAACATTGGCATCAGACCGACCTGGACTCAAGTTTTGACCCTGTTATTCAAATAACTATAAGATCTTGGACAAATTAGAAACACAGCATCAAATTCCTCAGTTGTAAAATCAGGAAAATAACTTAAACTCATTCATATGGCTCTTTTGAAGATTAAATGTATGTCTTCTCACATAAAATGTGCTTGCCATTATTAATTATTAGTATATACATGCTATCATTATTCAAGGTAAACAAAGTTAATAAGGCACTTACTAGGTAAACAAAACAAGAAAGAACTTTCAAAAGCTGCAGCTTATGAGAAAGGGAGGAGGTGACTATGTATTTATTGTTTTTTAAAAGCAAATTAAAGATTCAGAAATGACCTAAATCAAATCCCTTATGATTGTACAGTGGAGGTAATGAATAAATTCAAGGGATTAGATCTGGTAGACCCATGACTGAAGAACTATTGATAGAGGTTTGTAACTTTGTTCAGGAGGCTGTGAACAAAATCATCCCAAAGAAAAAGAAATGCAAGAAGGCATAGTGGTTGTCTGAGGAGGTCTTACAAATAGCTGAGAAAATAAAGAAGCGAAAGGCAAAGGAGAAAAGGAAAGATACACCCAACTGAATGCAGAGCTCTAGAGAACGGCAAGGAATGATAAGAAAGCCTTCTTAAATGACCAATGCAAAGAAATAGAGGAAAAGACTAGAACAGGAAACACTAAACTTGAGATCACTTCAAGAAAATTAGAGATTTCAAGGAAACATTTTATCCAAGAATGGGCACAATACAGGACAGAAATGGCAAGGACATAACAGAAGCAGAAAAGATTAAGAAGTGGTGGCACAAATACACAGAAGAACTATACAAAAAAGGTCTTAATGACCTGGATAACCTTGGTTATGTAGTCACTCACATAGAGTCAGACAACCTGAATATTAAGTCAAGTGGGCCTTAGGAAGCATTACTACAAACAAAGTTAGTGGAGGTGATAGAATTCCAGCTGAGCTATTTCAAATCCTAAAAGATGATGCTGGGAAAGTGTTGTACTTAATATGTCAGCAAGTTTGGAAAACTCTGCAGTGGCCACAGGACTAGAAAAGTTCAGTTTTCATTTGAATCCCAAAGAAAGGCAAAGCAAGAGGATGTTCAAACTATGGTACAATTGTGCTCATTTCACATGCTAACAGGGCTTCCATGGTGGCTCAGGTCGTAAAGAATCTCCCTGCAATGCAGGAGACCCTGGTTCTATTCCTGGGTTAGGAAGATCCCCTGGAAAAGGGATAGGTTACTCACTCCAGTATTCTTGGGATTTCTAGGAATTCCTACGTTGGTAAAGAACAATGAGGGAGACCTGGGTTCAATCCATGGGTTGTGACGATTGCCTGGAGGAGAGCACAGCAACCCACTCCAGCATTAAGCCTGGCGAACTCCCATGGACAGAGGAGCCTGATGGGCTACAGTTCATGGGGTTGAAGAGAGTCGGACACAACTGATTGACTAAGCTCAGCAGAGCACTTCTAGTATAGAAAATTCAGAGGAACCAGAGATCAAATCGCCATAGAAATTTGTATCAAATTGAATACAGAAAAAGCAAAAGAATTTCAGAAAAGCATCTGCTTCTGCTACATCGACTACACTAAATGTTGTGTGTGGATCAGAACAAACTGGAAAATTTTTAAAGAAATGGGAATACCAGACGACCTTATCTGCCTCCCGAGAAACCTATATGTATGACAACAAGCAACAGTTAGAACTGGATTTGAAACAAGGGACTGGCTCAAAATTGAGAAAGGAATACCTCAAGGCTGCATATTGTCACCCTACTTATTTAACTTATGTGCAGAGAAAATCATGTGAAGTGCCAGACTGGATGAATCACAAGCTGAAATAAAGATCGCCAGGAGAAATATCAACAGCCTCAGATATGCAGATGATACCACCCTAATGACAGAAAACAAAGAGGAACTAAACAGCTCTTGATGAGAGTGAAAGAGGAGGGTGAAAAAGCTGGCTTAAAACTCAACATTCAAAAAACTAAGATCATGGTATCTGGTCCTATCATTTCATGGCAAATAGATGGGGGCAAAGTGAAAACAGTGACTTTATTTTCTTGGTCTTTACATTCATTTACATTCATTGAAGTCTTTGAGTGCAACCATAAAATTAAAAGCTACTTCTTCCTTGGAAGAAAAGCTATGACAAAGCTAGACAGCATATTAAAAAGCAGAGACATCACTTTGCCAACAAAGGTCCAAATAGTCAAATCTATGGTTTTTCTTGTAGTCATGTATGGATGTGAGAGTTGGACTATAAAGGAAGCTGAGCTCCAAAGAATTTATGCTTTTGAACTGTGGTGTTGGAGAAGACTCTTGAGAGTCCCTTGGACAGCAAAGCGATCAAACCAGTCAATCCTAAAGGAAATCATCCTTGAATATTCATTGGAAGGACTATGGCTGAAACTGAAGCCCCAATACTTTGGACACCTGACACAAAGAGCCAACTGGATTGGAAAAGACCCTGAAGATGGGAAAGATTGAGGATAGGAGGAGAAGAGAGTGACAGAGGATGAGGTGGTTGGATGGCATCACTGATTTAATGGACATTAATTTTTAGCAAATGCTGGGAGAGAGTGAAGGACAGGGAAGCTTGGCATGCTGAAGTCCATGGAATCATATGAAAAGTCTCACATGCATATATTTAGTTTGAGGATGACAAAACAAATGAGAGACATTTCCAGTTCACACATTTCTAGTTAAAATATTTATAATCTCCCATGCATATAGAGGGGATTCCCAGGTGGGCTAGTGGTAAAGAACCCAATACTAATGCAGGAGATGTAAGAGACTTGGGTTCAATCCCTGGGTTGAGAAGATGCCCTGGAGGAGGGCATGGCAACCCACTCCAGCATTTTTGTCTGCAGAATCCAACGGATAGAAGAGCACAGAGAGTTGGGCATAATTGAAATGTGTTCAGTTATGTATGAGTCAGAAGTGGACTACTTCAGGGGCAGGGGCTCTGGGTGCAGTAGACCTGGGTATGGCATATGGTCCCTTGGAGGAGGTCACCATTAACCCACCTTAGAACCGCCAGAAATTACACAGGACTGGGGAAACAGATTCTGGGAGGGCACAAATAGAACCTTATGCACACCAGGACACAGAAGAAAGGAGCAGTGATCCCACAAGAGACTGACTCAGACTTTCCCATGAGTGTCCAGAAGCCTCTGCAGAGGCATGGGTCAGCAGTGGCCTGCTGCAGACCTGGGGGCACTGAGTGTAGCAGTGCCTGCATGGGATATTTTGAAGGAAGCCGCATTATCTTCATTACCTCCACCATGGATGGCCTCAGGTCAAATAAGAGGGAGGGAGCACAGCCCCACTCTTCAACAGAAAATTGAGTTAAAGATTTACTGAGCATGAGCAATATTGCATAGGAACCTGAAATGTTAGGTCCATGAATCAAGGCAAATTGGAAGTGATCAAACAGGAGATGGCAAGAGTGAACATTGACATTTTAGGAATCATCAAACAAAAATGGACTGGAGTGGGTGAATTTAACTCAGATGACCATTATATCTACTACTGTGGGCAACAATCCCTTAGAAGAAATGAAGTAGCCATCATAGTCAACAAAAGAGTACAAAATGCAGTCCTTGGATGCAATCTCAAAAACTACAGAATGATCTCTGTTCGTCTCCAAGGCAAACCATTCAATAGCATCTTAATCCAAGTCTATGCCCCAAACAGTAATGCTGAAGAGGCTGAAGTTGAAGGGTTCTATGAAGACTTACAAGACCTTTTAGAATTAACACACCAAAAAGATGTACTTTTCACTTTAGAGGACCGGAATGAGAAAGTAGGAAGTCAAGAAACACCAGGAGAAACAGCCAAATTTGGCCTTGGAGTACAGAATGAAGCAGGGCAAAGCCTAAGAGAGTTCTGCCAAGAGAATGCACTGGTCAAGGCAAACACTCTCTTCCAACAACACAAGAGAAGACTTTACACATGGACATCACCAGATGGTCAATACTGAAATCATATTGATTATATTGTTTGCAGACAAAGACGGAGAAGCTCTATACAGTTAGCAAAAACAAGACCGGGAGCTGACTATGGCTCAGATCATGAACTCCTTATTGCCAAATTCAGACTTAAGTTAAAGAAAGTAGGGGAAATCACTAGACCATTCAGGTATGACCTAAATCCCTAACGATTATACAGTGGAAGTGAGAAATAGATTTAAGGGACTAGATTTGATAGACAGAGTGCTGTAAGAACTATGGACAGAGGTTCATGACATTATACAGGAAAAGGGAACAAGACCATCCCCAAGAAAAAGAAATGTAAAAAAGCAAAATGGCTGTCTGAGGAGGCCTTACAAATAGAAAAGAAGTGAAGCCAAAAGCAAAGGAGAAAAGGAAAGATATACCCATTTGAATGCAGAGTTCCAAAGAATAGCAAGGAGAGATAAGAAAGCCCTCCTCAGTAATCAGTGCAAAGAAAGAGAGTAAAACAATAGAATAGGAAAGACTGCAGATCTCTTCAAGAAAATTAGGGAAAATTTCACGCAAAGGTGGGCTCAACAAAGGACAGAAATGATATAAACCTAAACAGAAGCAGAAGATATTAAGAAGAGATGCACTTATCTCACAGGCTAGCAAAGTAATGGTCAAAATTCTCCAAGCCAGACCTCAGCAATATGTGAACCATGAACGTCCAGATGTTCAAGCTGGTTTTAGAAAAGGCAGAGGAACCAGAGATCAAATTTCCAACATCTGCTGGATCATCGAAAAAGCAAGAGAGTTCCAGAAAAACATCTATTTCTGCTTTATTGATTATGCCAAAGCCTTTGACTATGTGGATCACAATAAACTGGAAAATTTTGAAAAGGATGGGAATACCAGACCACCTGACTTGCCTCTTGTGAAATGTGCTTGCAGGTCAGAAAGCAGCAGTTAGAACTGAACATGGAATAACAGACTGGTTCCAAATTGGGAAAGGAGTACATCAAGACTGTATATTGTCACCCTGCTTATTTAACTTATATGCAGAGTACATCATGAGAAACGCTGGGCTGGAGGAAGCACAAGCTGGAGTCAAGATTGCCAGGAGAAATATCAACAACCTCAGATATGCAGATGGCATCACTCTTATGGCAGAAAGCTAGGAAGAACTAAAGAGCCTCTTGATGAAAGTGAAAGAGGAGAGTGAAAAAATTGGCTTAAAGCTCAACACTCAGAAAACAAAGATCATGGCATCCGGTCCCATCAATTCATGGCTAATACATGTAGAAACAGTGGCAGACTTTATTTTTGGGGGGCTCCAAAATCACTGCAGATGGTGATGGCAGCCATGAAATTAAAAGATGCTTACTCCTCAGAAGAAAAGTTATGGCAAACCTAAAGAGCATATTAAAAAGTAGAGACATTTTTTGCCAACAAATGTCTGTCTAGTCAAAGCTATGTTTTTTCCAGTAGTCATGTGTGGATGTAAGCGTTGGACTATAGAGAATGTTGAGCACTGAAGAATTGAAGCTTTTGAACTGTGGTGTTGGACTCCACCATCCCTTGGACTCTATCCATCCCTTGGACTCCAAGGAGATTCAACCATTCCATCCTAAAAGATATCAGTCCTGAATATTCATTGGAAGGACTGATGCTGAAGCTGAAACTCCAATACTTTGGCCACCTGATGGGAAGAGCTGACTCATTTGTAAACACCTTGATGCTGGGAAAGATTGAAGGCCAGAGGATAAGGGGATGACAGAGGATGAGGTGGTTTTATGGAATCACCGACTCAACGAACATAAGTTTGAGTAATCTCTGGGAGTTGGTGATGGACAGGAAAGCCTGGCGTGCTGCAGTCCATGGGGTCACAAAGAACAGATACGACTGAGCACAACCCGTCCAATCAGAACAAGACCCAGTTTCCCTCAGTCAGTGTCTCCCATCAGGAAGCTTCCATAAGCCTCTTATCCTTCTCCATCAGAGGGAAGACAGAATGAAAACCACAATCATAGAAAACTAGCCTATCTGATCACATGGACCACAGCCTTGTCTAACTCAATGAAACTATGAGCCATGCTGTGTAGGGCCACCCATGATGGACTGGTCATGGTGGAGATTTTTGACGAAACCTGGTCCACTTGAGAAGGGAATGGCAAACCACTTCAGTATTCTTGACTGAAGAACCCCATGAACAACAGGAAAAGGCAATAAGATAAGACTTGAAAGATGAACTCCTTGGGTCAGTAGGTACCCAGTATGCTATTGGAGATCAATGGAGAACTAACTCCAGAAAGAATGAAGAGATGGAGCCAAAGCAAGAACAACACCCGGTTGTGGATGTGACTGGTGATGGAAGTAAAGTCTGATGCTGTAAAGAACAATATTGCAGAGGAACATGGAATGTTAGGTCCATGAATCAAGACAAATTAGAAGGTGTCAAATGAGAGCACTAGAGTAAACATTGACCTTTAAAGAATCAGTAAACTAAAATGGACTGGAATGGGTGAATTTAACTCAGATGACCATGTATCTACTATTGTGGCAAGGATCCCTTAGAAGAAATGGAGTAGCAATCATAGTCAACAAAAGAGTCTGAAATGCATTACTTGGATGCAATCTAAAAAACAACAGAATTATCTCTGTTCATTTCCAAAGCAAACCATTCCATATGACAGTAATCCAAGTCTATGCCCCGACCAATGATGCTGGAGAAGCTAAAATTGAATGGTTCTATGAAGACCTACAAGGCCTTCTAGAACTAACATCCAAAGAAGATGCCCTTTTTATATAATGGACAAAAAAGATGTCCATTATAGGGGACTGGAATGCAAAAGTAGGAAGTCAAGAAACACCTGGAGTAACAGGGAAATTTGACCTTGGTGTACAGAAGGAAGCAGGGCAATGGCTAATAGAATTTGCCAAGAGAATACACTGGTCAGAGCAAACACTGTCTTCCAACAACAAAAGAGAAGACTCTACACATGGACATAACAAGATTGTCAATACCAAAATCAGATTGATTATATTCTTTGCAGCCAAAGATGGAGAAGCTCTATACAGTTAGCAAAAACAAGACTGGGAGCTGACTGTGGCTCAGATGATGAATTCCTTACTGCCAAATTCAGACTTAAATTGAAGAAAGTAGGGAAAACCACTAGACCATTCAGGTATGACCTAAATCAGATCCCTTAAGACTATACATTGGAAAAGACCCTAATGCTTGGAAGGATTGGGGGCAGGAGGAGAAGGGGACGACAGAGGATCAGATGGTTGGATGGCATCACCGACTCGATGAACATGGGTTTGGGTAAACTCCAGGAGTTGGTGGTGGACAGGGAGGCCTGGCGTGCTGCGATTCATGGGGTCGCAAAGAGTCAGACATGACTGAGCAACTGAACTGAATTGAAAGACTATACAGTAGAAATGACAAGTAGATTCAAGGGATTATATCTGATAGACAGAGTGCCTTAAGAACTATGGACAGAAGTTCATGACATTGTACAGGAGACAGGGATCAAGACCATCCCCAGGAAATAGAAATGCAAAAGGGTAAAATGGTTGTCTGAGGAGGCGTTACAAATAGCTGTGAAAAGAAGAGAAGCCAAAAGCAAGGGAGAAAAGGAAAGATATACCCATTTGAATGCAAAGCTCCAAAGAATAGCAAGGAGAGATAAGAAAACCTTCCTCAGTGATCAATGCAAAGAAAGAGAGTACAACAATAGAATGGGAAAGACATAGATCTCTTCAAGAAAGTTAGAGATATCAAGGGAACATTTCATGCAAAGATGGGCACAATAAAGGTCAAAAATGGTATGGATCTTACAGAAGCAGAAGATATTAAGAAGAGGTGGCAAAAATACATAGAAGAACTATACAGAAAAGATCTTCTCAATCCGGATAATCACGATGGTGTGCTCACTCACCTAGAGGCAGATATCCTGGAATGCGAAGTCAAGTGGGCTTTAGGAAGCATCACTATGAACAAAGCTAGTAGAGGTGATGGAATTCCAGTTGAGCTAGTTCAAATCCTGAAAGATGATGCTGTGAAAGTGCTGCACTCAATATGCCAGCAAATTTGGAAAACTCTGCAGTTGCCACAGGACTGGAAACTGTCAGTTTTCATTCCAATGCCAATGTATGTTCAAACTACTGCACAATTGCACTCATCTTACGTGCTAGCAAAGTAATGCTTGAAGTTCTCCAAGCCACACTTCAACAGTGCATGATCTATGAACTTCCAGATGTTCAAACTGGACCTAGAAAAGACAGAGGAACCAGAGATCAACTCGCCAACATCCGTTGGATCATCAAAAAAGCAAGAGAGTTCCAAATAAGCATCTCCTTCTGTTTTATTGACAATGCCAAAACCTTTGATAGTGTGGATCACAACAAACTGTGGAAAATTCTTCAAGAGATGGGAATACCAGACCACCTGATCCTCCTCCTGTGAAATCTGTATGCAGCTCAAGAAGCAACAGTTACAACTGGACATGAAACAACAGGCTGGTTCCAAATCTGGAAAGGAGTATGTCAAGATTATACATTGTAACCCTGCTTATTTAACTTATATGCAGAGTACATCATGAGAATTCCTGGGCTGGATGAAGCACAAGCTGGAATCAAGTTTGCCAGGAAAATTATCAACACTCTTAGACATGCAGATGACACCACCCTTATGGCAGAAAGTGAAGAAGAACTAAAAAGTCTCTTAATGAAAGTGAAAGAGGAGAGTGAAAAAGTTGGCTTAAAGCTCAACATTCATAAAACTAAGATCTTGGCATGACAAATAGATGGGGAAACAGTGGAAACAGTGGTTGACTTTATTTTGGGGGGCTCCAAAATCACTGCAGATGGTGACTGCAGCAATGAAATTAAAAGACGTTTGCTCCTTGGAAGAAAAGTTATGACCCATCTAGACAGCATATTAAAAAGCAGAGACACTACTTTGCCAACAAATGTTCATCTAGTCAAAGTTATGTTTTTTGCAGTAGTCATGCATGGATATGAGAGTTGGACTATAAAGAAAGCTGAGCACTGAAGAATTTATGCTTTTGAATTGTGGTGTTATAGAACACTCTTGTGAGTCCCTTGTACTGCAAGGAGATCCAACCAGTCCTTCCTAATGGAAATCATTTCTGAATATTCATTGGAAGAACTGATGCGGAAGCTGAAACTCCAATACTTCAGCCACCTGATGTGAAGAACTGACTCACTGGAAAAGATCCTGATTCTGGGAAAGACTGAAGATGGGAGGAGAAGGGGTCGACAGAGGTTAAGATGGTAGGATTCCATCACCGACTCAACGGATATGAGTTTAAGTAAACTCTGGGGGTTGGTGATGGACAGGGAAGCCTAGTGTGCTGCAGAGTCAGACAGGACTGAGCGACTGCACTGAACCGAACTGAGGCGACTTAGCACATGCTTGTAGATTTTAAGTAAAATTGTATTGACAGCAACTGTATTGACAAGGTAGTATTCTGAAGAGTTTGTTTGTTTTTACCTAGGAAAGTACAGAATGAACTAAACATTCTGAAAAAGTGTAGATAGTGAGTAGCTGGTAGTATACTTGTTAGGTCGTATCATGACCTTGATGTGAATGATTAGCATGTATTCAAAATAGTTATGATCAACGGAATACATGCTTACTGAATCTATAGACTGTCTGCACTAAACAATCCATTTTGTAGAATCCTCTAGATATGTATTTATTACCCAAGCCTGATCACATATATATACTAATTTAAAGTTAAACTTGCATTGAGACCTAGTTCTCTTCAAGAGGCACCAAAAGCATTACTGTGTTTGATTAAGCCAAGTAAATATTTGGAGTTCTTTTTTAAAAGTCTTTGTTTATGAAACAAGATGATCTAAACCACTTCTACCACTTCGATAGCAACTTGGTTCTTGAATCTGGCTGATTACTTCTCTGACCTTTCATAAGGTGTCTGTCAGAAGATCAATTCATGGACTTCCCTTAGGAGTTAAGCCTATTGTCCAATTGTTCAAAGTATTAAAAAAATCTTTTCCCCCTCAAATGTAAGTTCAAAGTACCTTTTCTTTAGCTGTAGGGCACTGATCTTTTCCCTACTTTATTCGGAGACTGTGAATAACTCCATTATTTCATTTATATTTTTAACTTGAAGTTATAGACTGTGATCAAGTGTCGACTAGTCATTTTTTGTGGCCTCCTAGAGAGATATGGTGCCCCCTCAGTATTTCTCTACTTTTTATCAATCAACCTTTTTGTCAGTTCTGCTACCTTTTTGCCTCCAGGCTTTTCCCTCTTTCATTAACCTGCAGGAGTTTGGTCTATACCACAATATCCCTTCTGATTATCATGCTAGGACTAGGTAGCTCTTGCTATTCATCTGCCATGCAGCCTCTTTGTCACGTAGCCCTTGTATTGTATCTGTCCCAGCTGCATGTTTTTCTTTCTTTGTAATGCTAGTGATACTCAGTAGTTGGTTTAAGTGCCCACAGTCACATTGAAAGCTACTAAGAATTACATCTTTTCCTCAGGCTGAAACTCCATTTGACCTGAGTAGAATCTAGGTGATTTCATGCTTCTAAACTTGTTCCTTAGGTTTTATCAGAGCTGAATTTGGAGGGCCAGCAGGTTTTGTTCAATATTACTTGAAGGGAAAGATTTTTTAAGAAATAATAAATTATTCTTTCTGAATTGTGTCTTTCTTAGATTGTCATACACTCAGAAGTTAAGAAATATTTGTGTAAAACTTTATCAGTATATAGTATGTGTAAGGCATGGGTTAAATGCTTCAAGAATTAAAATTATTCATAGGAAAGTCATTCTTTCATTTATTAACTGTTTTTGTAGGGATGGAAATGTATTTGGGCTCATGGAGCCACTGTTACCAATGCTACAGTTGTTTGAGAGTGATATATAAAATGGATAATAGTCCATTTACGGAACTGTAGCTGTTCAGATCCTGAATTTCCCACTTATCTGACTTGCTTAAATCTTTTGCTTCTCCTCTGTAAAACTGAATGTAATAATAATACCTATCTCATGATATTGTTAAGGGTTTTAAGTGGGGTCACCTATGTAAAATACTTGGTGCTTCCAAGCATTCAATAGAGGTTGCTTTGCTTATTTTGTGCTTGTAGAGGACGCTTGCTCTTTTGGCTGCCTAGAAATTACATATTTTTCTTATTTGGAGGAGATCTCTAAATAAAAACTGGAATAAAGGCCAAAATATCTGGCCTAAGTGGAAAGAAAGGGGAAATAATTGCTTTGCCTGCCTCTAGAAGTTACAACATTATCTCCTGGGCTTGAAATAAAAGCACATACTGTGTTAAAAATTAGTATTTGTAATCATCATGGAGATTATGGGGCAGCAAAGTGAAACACCAGCCCTAGTGATGGGTAGTGTAGGGTTATACCTTTGTAGGCAGATGATATCTTGGCTTCCCCAGACTTGACTGCCTTTTCAATTCAGAAAGAGCTCGTGGTTCTGTCTGAGTTTCTCATACCTGCATGGACACTCTCAATAGGCAGTAAACTGGTGCAATGATAGAGCTCATCTCATTGTTTTGTCTCTAAGGAATTGTCTTTTGTTGCCTATTGTCTAGTGTCTTGAGTGCCTTTTTTCCCCATGTATTTTGTCCATTTGTTTTGGATATTTCAGGTGGGAGGGTGAATCTGTTCTCTGTTACTTTCTTTTGACTAGAAGTGGAGTCTGTAATCTAGTTTTTGTCCAACACCCAGATCCAAATCCAGGAACTTTGATGAGACTAGGTTATATGCTGATGCCCTTTGTTCCTATCTATGATGTGCTATATATATCTATTATATACTCACAAAACCTGACCATTTTGCATAAGCAGAATTGGTTTCTGTTGGGTAACTCAGGAAATGGGAGGTTTTAAAACTGTTGAGTATGGCTTCAGTTGTAATGCGGGAGTATATTCTCCACTTAACTCTTGGGGCTCTAGGTTTGAAGTTGAGTTAATAAATATTTCTTCCCAAATATTCATCTGGCATTCTGCCCTCCTTTGTTTACTGAAAAGAGTAGGTGATAATTCTGATACATTTATTATTAAGCATTCTGTTTATGCCTTTTCATAGTGATATGTTGACTCTATAAAATTGTAACACTATATTGAACTGTTGATAATGGACATGAAGGGGGAACTTAGCCAATATCATGGGTGCCATTGGAATTTTCAATGAATATGACTTGACCTGAAGTACAGAGTCATCAAGATGCTGATCATGGTGTCATACCTGGTGTAGCAGTGTTACTCTTCCATTTTCAGACAATGAGGATTTTGTTAATCATTCTACACTTCATGTTCCTTGTCTGCTAAATGGAGGTCATGGATAATGAAGATTACATAAAATAAAACTCAATAAATGATATGTATTATTATTTTCAACTCATATTCCATTCTTATTTAAGAAAAAAAAAATTCCAAAATGTCACTTCATTGTATATTAAAGTATGGGTTGCAAATTCCTTACAACAGCTTTGAGATATTATTATAGCATCAAGATTATAGTGCAAGATAAAACCATAGCCTTGATATTCGTCACTTCTTTCTTTTTTTATTTCTTATATAGAATTTCTGCCATACTCAAGAATATTTCCTCTGCATTGTCTTCATTTATTTATCACATGCCTATTTCAAAGACTCTTCAAACTTCACATCTCTAGCAGATACTCTTTCCTCACAGCTCACCAAAATATATCTCTTCTTTCATTCAGCTACTTCCTAAAATTGTTTATTTCAAAAAATTCTCCACTTACCACTCAAGTTTAAGTTTGGCAATCTTTGCAATACTGAGGCCTAGTAAATAATAAAATTATCTTATACTTCAACATTTTTAATAATATGGACTTTGCTGATTTTTATTTGTTTACCATTTGATTTCCATATTTTAATATTTTACTTAATTATTTGGTTTATTTTATTTAGTTCTTACTGGAGTATAGCTTATTTACAATGTTGTGTTACTTTTTTCTGTATAGCAAAGTGAATCAGTTATATATATATATATATATATATATATACACACATATATATATATACACACACACATATCTACCCTTTTAAAAACTGTTTTCTGATATAGATCCTTACAAGAGTGTTGAATAGACTTCTCTGTGTTATACATACATCCTTGTTGGTTATCTATTTTGTATATGTGTGTGCTTAGCTGCTCAGTCGCATCTGACTCTGCGACTTCATGGAATATATCCTTTCAGGCTCCATTGTCCATGGAATTTTTCCAGGCAAGAATATTGGAGTGGGTTGCCATTTCCTGCTCCAAGGGATCATCCCAACCCAGGGATCGAACCTATGTCTTGCATCTCCTGCAATGACAGGTGGATTCTTTACCACTTGGGAAATCCCATTTTAAAGTGTGTATATGTCAGTCCCAATCTCCCAATTTATACCCACACCCTTCCCCTCCAGTAACCATAAGATTGTTTTCTACATCATAACTCTACTTCTGTACATTGTCTATCAGATCTAGTCCCTTTTAGAAAAGACAGAGAAATCAAAGATCAAATTGCCAACATCTGCTGGATCATGGAAAAAGCAAGAGAGTACCAGAAAAACATTTATTTCTGATTTATTGGCTATGCTAAAGCCTTTAACTGTGTGGATCACAGTAAACTGTGGAAAATTCTGAAAGAGGTAGGCATAGCAGACCACCTGACCTGCCTCTTGAGAAACCTGTATGCAGGTCAGGAAGCAACAGTTAGAACTGGACATGGAACAACAGACTGGTTCCAAATAGGAAAAGGAGTATGTCAAGGCTGTATATTGTCACCCTGCTTATTTAACTTATATGCAGAGTACAACATGAGAATGCTGGGCTGGAGGAAGCACAAGGTGGAATCAAGATTGCTGGGAGAAATATCAATAACCTCAGATATGCAGATGGCACCACCCTTATGGCAGAAAGTGAAGAAGAACTAAAGAGCCTCTTGATGAAAGTGAAAGAGGGGAGTGAAAAAGTTGGCTTAAAGCTCAATATTCAGAAAACTAAGATCATGGCATCCAGTCCCATCACTTCATGGCAAATAGATGGGGAAACAGTGGAAACAATGGCTGATTTTATTTTTCAGGGCTCCAAAATCACTGCAGGTGGTGATTGCATCAATGAAATTAAAAGACACTTACTCCTTGGAAGGAAAGTTATTACCAACCTAGACAACATATTAAGAAGCAGAGACATTACTTTGCCAACAAAGGTCCATCTAGTCAGGGCTATGGTTTTTCCAGTAGTCGTGTATGGATGTGAGAGCTGGACTATAAAGAAAGCTGAGCACTAAAGAATTGATGCTTTTGAACTGTGGTGTTGGAGAAGACTCTCGAGAGTCCTTTGGACAGCAAGGAGGTCTAACAGTCCATCCTAAAGGAGATCAGTCCTGGGTGTTCATTGGAAGGACTGATGTTGAGACTGAAACTCTGATACTTTGGCCACCTCATGCGAAGAGCTGACTCGTTTGAAAAGACCCTGATGCTGGGAAAGATTGAGGGCAGGAGGAGAAGGGCATGACAGAGGATGAGATGGTTAGATGGCATCACCGACTTGATGGACATGAGTTTGGGTGGACTCTGAGAGTTGATGATGGACAGGGAGGCCTGGCGTGCCGCAGTTCAGGGGGTCGCAAAGAGTCAGACACAACTGAGCGATTGAACTGAACTAAACTGAACTGAACTCTACTTCTGTTTTGTAAATAAGTTCATTTGTACCATTTGTTTAATTTCCACATATAAGTGATATCATATGATATTTGTCCTTCTCTAACTTAATTCACTCAGTATGACAATCTATAGATCCATCCATGTTGCTGTTCAGCCATAAAAAGGAATGAAATAATGCTATTTGGTTTATCATAAATAATGAATTACTAAATACGAATATCTGTATGTAGTGCTCTTTTAAAATTGGATTGCTGACCTTGCAATTTTATTTTATTTAATAGAAGTATTCTAGTTTAAAAATTCCATTATGAATTTTTTCTCTGCCTACCACAATATCAGAAAATGTGTAACACAAAAAAATTGCTGGATCTTATCCCCCTGACTTATTTAATTATCTTTTTGTTCTTCATTTGAAGAAATGAGGTTGAAGAGAAACTGCATTTTTGTCAAAAAATAATATTGAACATCTATTGCTTTTTATAATTTCCTGTGTTTTTTGTCTTCATTCAGATTCTATAGAGTGATAAGTTATTTGTATACTCATAAAAAAAGGGAAGCCTGGCGTGCTGCAGTCCATGGGGTTGCAAAGAGTCAGACACAACCAAGAGGCTGAACAAAAAAATATAAAAGAGTTATATTTCTGTTAGTCTAATACACCTTTCTCCAAATAAATAAACAGCAACTAGAGCAAGAACAAGAGAGCTCTCTGTCTAAAGGCTACCAGAAAGAAGAGTCAGTTGGTGTACATTCAGCTCAAAACCAATGCATGTTTGAAAATCTGAAACTGTACAAACTTGAAAATACATAAAGTTGACGTTTAATTGACTTACATTTATTGCCAGGTAGCAATTGTGGTAAAGAACTGTCTGCCAATGCAGGAGATGTGGGTTCCATCCTTGGGTCAGGAAGATCCCCTAGAGGAGGGCATGGCAGCCCACTCCAGTATTCTTGCCTGGAGAACCCCATGGACAGAGGAGCCTGGCAGGCTACAGTCCATAGGGTCACAAAGAGTCAGACATGACGGAAGTGACTCAACCTGCATGAGCTTTTGTATTTCTACCTTATGTGAATTAGGGCTTTTTAAATTACAGTGTTTCCATACTCTATTTTCTATCATTCAGTGAGGAGCCATGGTTAAAACTATTAACCAATATTCCTGACTAGCTCTCATCATGCATATACAGAGACATGTGTTTATGTGCCATCAGCTCTACTACTGAATAATGATATTTTATGAAAAGTTGTATTCAAATAGGCATTATTGGTATTAAAAAGTACTATAACATAATTCTTTAGAACTGTTTATCAAAAACTAAGTATTGGTGAACATTTGTTATAGTATAAGACATTGGCCTACGTGCCAGAACAATATAAAATATGACCATTGCCTTTAGGGAATGGAAAGTCTATTTGCAGAGATATGGAGACACATCTAAACAAGTGAAAAATCATTCTTAAATTATTGAATATCTCATATGTGCTATTCCAAGTATATAGGATATATATATATATATATATATATATATACATACATATATATGTATTTATATATTCCAAGAATATAAGAATGTAAGATATATATTTATCTTACATACTTGTATCACTTATATTTACATACTTATAGCACTGTTTCAAGTATATAAGATGTAATAGTAAATAAAAGACACAGTCCATAGAAGTATATGGAATGGAAGATAATAATATCCCTAGGAAGAATTTGCCTGATTATATGGAAGTGAATTATATGAATATCAACACAATTGTGTTATTAAGAAATGCAAGGTATGGATATACAAGTATTAAAAAATATAGTAAAATACAATCCTAGGACAGGTGCGATTTAAAATCTGAGATTTAGTTATCTATTGTAACTATTTTGACTATGTGTGGTTTTCAAGTTAAACAGAACTTAAATTTAGATAAAAGGAAACTAAGTTGATATTAAAAAAAAAAGTAGGTAATTTTCTTTAAAATAAAACTATTGGCTTTTAAATGTTTAGTTTGATTGTTTGAAAAATATATATATGTTCAGAGATTCTCTGGGTCCAGGAGCTTTTCCCAGTGAGTAGAGTGTATCAGACTTGAGACTAAAACTGATACTGGAAAATCATTTGCTCTAACAAAAATTGACTTCCCTCATTTTTAAAATGGAGATAATAAAGGTACCTACCACGTAAAGTCATTGGAAGATATTCAGTGAGATAATGTAATTTCTCATCTTTATATTGTTTTAGATATTATGAATTCAAATGTATACATAAAATACCTATTAATATTATTAAGATCATACATATCTGCCTTGTAGTTTGAAGATCTTAGGATCATTTTTATAACGCTGCTCAATCCATTATAGGTCACATGATTCTGTACCCTTTCTTTTAAGAGATGAGTTGTTGTTGTTCAATTGCTCAACGGTGTCTGACTCTGCAACCCCGTGGACTGCAGCATGCCAGGCTACCCTGTTCTTCGCCATATCCCAGAGTTTGCTAAGATCATGTCCATTGAGTCAGTGATGCCATCCAACCATCTCATCCTCTGTTGTCCCCTTCACCTGCCTTCAGACTTTCTCAGCATTAGGGTCTTTTTCAATGAGTCGGCATTTCGCATCAGATGGCCAAAGGATTGGAGTTTCAGCTTTAGCATCAGTCCTTCCAATGAATATTCAGGACTGATTTCTTTTAGGGTTGACTAGTTTGATCTCCTTGCAGTCCAAGTGACTCTCAAGAGTCTTATCCAACACCACACTTCAAAAGCTTCAGTTTTTCTGTGCTTAGCCTTCTTTATGGCCCAACTCTCACATCCAAACATGACTACTGGAAAAACCATAGTTTGACTATACAGGCCTTTGCTGGCAAAGTAATGTGTCTGCTTTTTAATACACTGTCTAGGTTTGCCATAGCTTTTCTTCCAAGGAGCAAGCATCTTTTAATTTCATGGCTATAGTTACCATCTGCAGTGATTTTGGAGCCTAAGAAAATAAAGTCTCTCACTGTTACCATTTTTCCCCTATCTTTTTGCCATGACATGATGAGACCAGATGCCATGATCTTCGTTTATTGAATGTTGAGTTTTGAGCCAGCTTTTCCACTCTCCTCTTTCACCTTCAACGGGAGGCTCTTTAGATACTCTTTGCTTTCTGCCACTGGAGTGGTGTCATCTGCATATCTGAGGTTATTGATATTCCTCCCAGCAATCTTGATTTCAGCTTGTGATTCATCCAGCCCAGCATTTGCATGATGTACTCTGCATATATAAGTTAAACATGCAGGATGACAATATGCAGCCTTGAGGTACTCCTTTCCCAATTTTGAGCCAGTCCGTTATTTCAAGTCTGGTTCTAACTGTTGCTTCTTGTCCTGCATATAGATTTCTCAGGAGTCAGATAAGGTTGTCTGGAATTCCCATTTCTTTAAGAATTTTCTATAATTTGTTGTGATCCACACAGTCAAAGGCCTTAGTGTAGTCAATAAAGCAGAAGTAGATGTTTTTCTGGAATTCCTTTGTTTTTTCTGTGATCCAGTGGATGTTGGCAATTTGACCTCCAGTTCCTCTGCCTTTTCTAAATCCAGCTTTTACATTTGGAATTTCTTGGTTTACATACTGTTGAAGCCTAGCTTGAAGAATTTTGAGAATAACCTTGCTAGCATGTTAAATGAGTGCAACTGTACAGTAATTGGAACATTTGGCATTGCCCTTCTTTGGGATTGGAATGAACACTGACATTTTCCAGTCCTGTGGCCACTGCTGAGTTTTCCAAATTTGCTGGCATATTGAGCACGGCATTTTAACAGCGTCATCTTTTAGGATTTGAAATAGTTCAGCTGAAATTCCATCACCTCCCCTAGCTTTGTTTGTAGTGACGCTTCTAAAGCCCACTTGACTTCGCACTCCAGGGAGTCTGGCTCTAGGCGAGTGATTACACTATTGTGGTTATCCAGGTCTTAAAGATTTTTTTTTTAGTACAGCCACTGTGGAGAACAGTATGGAGATTCCTCAAAAAACTGGAAATAGAACTGTCATATGACCCAGCAATCTCACTGCTGGACATACACACTGAGGAAACCAGACTTGAAAGAGACACGTGTACCCCAATATTCATCGCAGCACTGTTTAAAGATTTTTTTCTTTCTTTTTTTTTTTTTTTAGTTTTTATAAAGTTCTTATATGTATTCCTTCCCTCTCTTCTTAATATCTTCTGCTTCTGTTAGATCCATAATGTTTCTGTCCTTTATTGTGCCCATCTTTGCATGAAATTTCCCTTGATGCTTCAGCATCTGTCCTTCCAATGAATATTCAGGACTGATTTCCTTTGAGACTGACTGGTTTGATCTTCTTGCAGTCCAAGAGATTCTCAAGAGTCTTCTCCAGCACCACAGTTTGAAAGCATCAGCTCTTTGGTGCTCAGGCTTCTTTATGGTCCAGTTCTCATCTCTCTACATGACTACTGGAAAAACCATAGCTTTGACGATACGGATCTTTGTCATCAATGTTATGCCTCTGCTTTTTAACATGCTGTGTAATTTGGTCATAGCTTCTCTTCCAAGGAGCAAGCAGCCTTTTAATTTCATGGCTACATTCACTCTCCACAGTAATTTTGGAGCCCAAGAAAATAAAATCTGTTACTGCCTCCACTTTCCCACCCATCTATTTGCCATGAAGTAATGGGACCAGATGCCAGATCTCAGTTTTTTAAATGTTGTGTTTTATGTCAGCTCTTTCACTTTTTCACTCGCCTCTTTTCTCCATCTCAAGAGGCTGTTTAGTCTTCACTTTCTGCCATTAGTATGGTATCATCTGCACACCTGAAGCTGTTGATATTTGTACTTAAGCAATTCTCTGTGGTAAGTACTGTTGACATTGGTTTATAGATAAGGAGACAGGTTCAGAATGCTTAGATAAATTGTCCAAAGTCACACTGGTGATAATGAGAAAGCAGATATTTCAATCTAGTTTTAACTATCTTCAAAGATTACGCATAATTCTGAACTGGAGCATGTGATGGATATGAAGATGCACTGCCTTAGTTCTTCTGATGTGCAATATGATGTACCAGTTGCTCCCTAAAGAATTCTCAGTGAGTTTCCAGGGTGGCCAACCTAGTTCACTGTTTTGACTCAGCTTACAACTCTGATGGACCATTTTAATCCTAAAGCCTCTTATGTGCTTGGTTGAGGTTCTCAGCCTGTGTATATTACAAACTGAATTTTTTTCTCAGCCTGGACCTTGATCCCTGGACCTTATTGCACCAGTGTGATTCCAAGAGTACTCCCTAAAATATCCTAAACACTAAGTCAATCTCAGTTTTGTTTCCTAGAGGACACAACTTGCAACACAGAAGGTCAGTTAGAGAATGGTCTGTTGAATCCCTTTGGCTATCTCTTAGTATCCCAGCTAATTTTAATGTTGTTTTTTTTTTTTTTGAAGGGATGTTTTCATGCTAACTATGAAATCACATTATAAATCTTTTCTGGCTACTTTATTTATATAGATTTTTACCTGATGAAACAAGAGACAAAATTGATAGTTTTAAAATTTATGGTTGAATGTAAGTGAAATACATTTCATTCTCTGGAATAGATATCTTACAATATGTCTTGGTGATACATATTTGTAGAATGAACAATAACTATCTGGTTTTGGTAAAAAAATGGATTTTTAGACTGTAGGTTGGAAAGACTGAATTTTTGCTTTGTCCATTCAGATAACTAGCTGGATTACATAGTGCAGCTTTATCTTCTTTTAGCATCTTATCTCCAAAAATAAAATGTTTTTGCCCGATTCTATACAATTCCAAGAATGTGTTATTTTTTTTTTGTTTCTGGTTGATCTTCAGAATTTTTTAGCATTAAGCCTCTCTGTTTCCTCTAGTTTTTCTATGAAGTAGTTAATGAACTAGAAATAATTGCTTAAAAACACTAGTAGAGTTTTAAAGGAACCCTGCAGTGAATCATTTACAGTGTAAATAATCACCACTTAATTTATGTGTTTTGTAAATTCAGATTTATCTATTGGAGTATGTCACTTATTCTAAGAAAATCTGACCTTTGATAGTGTGGTAGAGGTAGCTTCTAAAAACTGTCACACTTTGGAATGTAGTTTCAAAGGTGAAAAAGGGCACCATATTGAGGCCACATTTTTAACATTTTAACATCCCTCACTGATAAGAATTCTACAGTTTTTGTGACTGAGAACATTATTTCTTAGTTGACTAAAATCTTTAGAGCTTCTGAACTGTTTTCAACAGCAGTTACTTGTACATGTCCTTAAAAATAGCCTTGACATCCTTAATACCCTCTGAGAACACAGAGGTACACAGAGATTTTATTTTCACTGCTTTGGTAATAAAGTACGTTCTGCTTCATTTCTCCAAATAAGACTAGGTTAAAGTTATTTATTTTTCCAAGTTATGTTCAAGGAAACATTATCCTAACTACTAATCTAGGCTCATGCTAAAATATCAAAACTGATGATGCATTATGAAACATAAAAGTTTAACCAAACAAAGAATGAACAGATAGTGCAAAAGAGATGCCTCCGAAAGAAATGTGCTATATATTAAGGATTATGTATAAATTCAAAATCTTAAAAATAATAATTTCCAGGATGTCTCTTGAGCACAGTGATAGATTGTAAAAATCATTTGTCAAGTTGTAGGTCATATATCTAGATAGTCTCAAAAATAAACTCTAATAATAATCCCTGAACCTGGCTACCTCACCTTCCTGAAGTTCCTAGATTGTCATTATCAAAAATCATTGCTTCTCTTCTTCTCTCTCATGAAACTTTGTTTTCATGTCTCTTGCACTCAATTCCTTCTTCTTCTATTACATATAGTTGTTTATATATTCTGTCCTCTTATTAGATTATAAACTTTTGAATGTAGAAGTTTCTTCTCCTCTAAATCTTTGAAAATCTGATTGAGCTATGATGAGAGTAATCTCAAAATAGTATTAGTTGAAAATGGGTTAAATCTAGTCTGAAAAGCATTTCTGTATTCTGCATTAACTTTTTATTTTTAACTGTAATCTTATATAAACAATCAGAAGAAACATAATACAACTTTGGCAATGGAGCGTTTGTAGCAATGAAAGTTGTTCTAAGGAATGGAGAATGTTTTAAAAGTTAGAATCTAAACTAAATATGAACATGATGTTGAAGAAGAAGTAAGAGGCATAATTATTTTACGGCAACTGTTGTTATTATACTGTAGATGATTTAATTCTTCATAAATTTTAGAAATATCTAAAAATGAAAGAAAAATTTCAAAATCCCAATAGATCTCTTTGGAATTTGCCATATTATTTTATGATTTATATTTTTCAGTATGAAGAGACAGAAATAAAAGCATAACTACAATTTTGCCTGTTCATTAAAGAAGCTAAAATATGAAAGATGCAATTAGCATTATCTCCTTTCCCAGTGGTTTCAATAGCTTGTGCTGTATTTTTCTTTTCCATCCTTTAGCAAAATATCTTGTAGACCTCCTCATCATCAATTTCATAACTGAAACTGTCTCACTTATATATAATAAAATATCTAGTCTTATGTGAGTCAAAACTTTCACTCCTTTCACTAGGTTCTCCTAGTCTTACTCTACTTCCCCTCAGAATGGTGAAAAGTGTATTATCTGTTCTCCTTCTGTCCACCCTTGCTAGACTGCTTCTGACTGCTCCAGGACTGGGAAACAATAGGAGCATTAGAAGAAAAAGGCAGTATTGCAATGGGTACCATTTGTCACAGGTGCCCATACAATGTAGGTGAGGTATTTTTGTTGACTCTTCCGAGGGCCCCATTATTAGGGACCCCAATAGTGCATTCTTTACATAGGTGATAGATTTTTTAAAAATTTATTTATTTTTAATTGAAGGATAATTGCTTTATAATATTGTGTTTATTTATGCCATACACCAACATGAATCAGCTATTGTATACATAGGTTTCCTTCCTCTTAAACCTCCCTCCTACCTCCCACTCCATCCCACCCCTCTAGGTCATCACAGAGCCCCAGTTTAAGTTCCCTGAGTCATACAGCAAATTCCCACTGGCTATCTGTTTTACATAAGGTAGTGTGTATGTTTCCATGCTACTCTTTCCATTTGTCCCACCCACTCCTTCCCCCTGCCCTCACCTGCAGTCCATAAGTCTGTTCCCTGTGTCTACATCAAATTGCTTAAATTTCTGTTACAGCCCTCAGCCCCTGCACTCAGACTGTATGCCCTGAAGAAGCTCTTCCTGGGGTCTTCTTGACTCATCAATCAGCCTCCTTTAGTAGGGTTATTGCTACATTGCTTATATCTTATTATATTTTATAGTATCTAATTATGAAATCAAAAACTACATAATTTGTTATGAAATAGAATGACTTATTATAATATGACTTATTACATGAAAAATATGCCCAGTATGACTTCCAACTTCTTAAAAAACCATATGGGTATTTGCACAAACTGGTAAAAGCATTTCCTTAAATATAGTAAGAATCTTTAACTCTGAGATTTCAAGTAATTTTTATTTTCTTCCTTGTAGTTTTTCCCATTTTCCAAATTTTCCATGATGAGCACTGATCGTTTCTGTAAAAAGAACAAGAATAAATGCCTTTTTAAAAATAGCATTTTAGAGGATTTTAATGTGAAAAAGAAAAGCTATTTTGAAAGTTAACATTACTGCAGTGTCTGATGGAGGCAGCAACAGCCCCAGAAGGAAATAGACCAGGTGATGCTAAGTCACAGTTTAGAGGCAGTTTATATAGTGAGCATGGTGGGTTGAATACTGTCTCCCCCGGATTCATGTCCCCTGAGAGACTCAGAATGTGATACTTGGAATAAAGGTCTTTGCATATATAATTGAGATAAAGATCTTGAAATGATATCATCCTGGAGATTCAAGTGGGCCTTCAATTCAGTGATTGAGGTCCTTATAAAAGAGAGGCAGATCTGAAACACATCGATTCACAGGCAGAAGTCACGTGAAGATGGAGGCTGAGTTTAGAGGTATCCATTCACAAGTCAAGAAACACCAAAGGTTGCCCTCAATCACCAAAAACTGGGACATAGGCAGGGAACAGACTCTCCCTCAGACCCTCCAGAGGGAACCAAGCCTGCTGAGAGCTTGATTTTGGCTGCTGGCCTCCAGAACTGTGAGGCAATAAATTTCTACTATTCTAAACCTTTAAGTTTATGAAGATTTGTTGCAGCAGCCTCAGGAAACATATATAGTAAGAACCACGAGCACGTACATTGGCTGATCAGTTTCTACTTGGGTTTTATCAATACTTCACAACATTTAAGGTAATATTCAAGACTATGAATATGATAGAAATCAAAATAGGGATTGAAAAATTATGACTAAAAGAGAGTTATAAAAAGATTTGCTTTATGTTCTTGTGTAATATATGAAGGATAGTTCAAGAGGCTATTTTCTGCTCTCTTACTGTGCTCTCACATACTGTGTTATGGGAGGAGTGGGTGGACTTTTTTGATTTTGGGTTTTTTTTCATTTAATTTTTTTATTTTCGTAAATCCCAAATGGCAAGTTGCATTTTTTTCTAGTGTTTCCTAAAAATGTGAATTGGACTCTATATGAAATATTTAGGGGCTTCCCTGATGGTTGAAACGGTAAAGAATCTGCCTGCAATGAGTGGGTTGGGAAGATCCCCTGGAGAAGGAAATGGCAACCCACTCCAGTATTCTTGCCTGGAAAATCCCATGCACAGAGGAGCCTGGCAGGCTACAGTCCGTAGAGTCACAAAGAGTCAGACACGACTGAGTGACTAACACACACTAACATATGAAATATTTAAATCAGAGGGCTGCTTTAAAAAATAATCACTGGTTGCCACAACACTTTCAATTGAGAAGCAGAAGGTGCTAATACCTGTTACTTCAGACCTTTTCAATGCATTGGATGGAATAACAAAACATGATATGAGCTGTGATGAGTTTCTTATTTCAAGAAGATTGTTCTCCACATCTAATTTTTCAGTTTATAGCAAGCACTGGTTTTCTAAGTCTGGGCCCTGGAAAATGATTCTTAGGGTCAGTCCAAATCAAGGTGAACAGTGAATAATCAAGAAATCCAGGTTGCATTATGTGGCACAACCAGAGTTATACAGCTTGAGATAAGATTTGTGTTGCATGAGGGGTGTGAAGAGATGTAATATTGATATTTAGGACGTAGTTTATGAAATCCTGCATCTCTGTTTAATTCTTTGGCTTATCATTGGTCACTCTTAACTGAAGAAGAAGGAAAGGAAAAATAGTATAAATGAAACTTTAATTTACTAATGTGATATGAGTGTAATGAGACCTTAATAGTTATTAGTATTATTTATGTATTTGATATGATATTATTATAATGTATTTTATATTAATATTCTTTATTTTATTAATGTTGAAATTATTTTAATTTGTAATTTATACTTTACTTTTTTACTAAAGAATTCTAAATAACTTTACAAGATTAAGATCAGTACTGTGAAGTTAAAAAAATCAGAAACCCTCTAAAAGAGTTTTTAACCTAGCGTTCATAGTTATCATCTGTGAAATTCCTGAGTGTTTATGATTAATTTTACTGTATGTGCTCATTAATTGGGAGAGTGGCTTCATAACTTGATCATGTTGTTCAAGTATTAATAGGTCCAGAAGTGTTAGGGATCACTACTTTGGAAAGAGAAGAAAGATCATTGTTCATAACTCAGAATAGTTAGTTATATTTATTGACTATTGAATTTCACTTTCAGAATTCTTGTAGACAAAGTAAAACACACACACAAACACAGAAGCTATATATAGTTCTTGTATAATAAAAAAGTACAATTTCATTTGCAGGAATAGAATATTTTAAATACTGAGTTTCCAGGGAAATCAATCATATAGCTGGATCAATAATAAACATAACGCAATTTAATTTCTAAATATCTTTGACAGCAGGATTGCAGAAGATATGAATGCTTTAAATTTATTTTTCTGGTGTAATAGAATGAAAAAAAGCTGAGGACATACCTTTACATCTTAACTGTGAAGGCATGACTATGCGTTGGGGATAAGTAATACAGAACAGATGTAATAATATAGAAATATAACTCAAGCATAGAGAAGTGGAAGTTTAACATATCTTTTAGATGAGCTCCCTCAATATCAGAGAGGGCATGTGGTGAATGTCAGTCATTGCATTGTTGAATTCTTTGGTACTGGCCTAAAGAGAAATTGGTTGAAGAGGGAAAATTTATTCTAAGAACTTGATATTAAAATGACAACTTTTATTGATCTAGTCATGATGAAGAGACCATCTAAATATGCATCAGTTCAGTCACTCAGTTGTGTCCAACTCTTTGCGATCCCATGAACCGCAGCACGCCAGGCCTCCCTATTCATCACCAACTGCCGGAGTCTATCCAAACCCACGTCTATTGAGTCTGTGATGCCATCCAAGCAGCTCATCCTCTATCGTCCCCTTCTTCTCCTGCCCTCAAACTTTAGCAGCATCAGGGTCTTTTCAAATGAGTCAGCTCTTTGCATCAGGTGGCCAAAGTATTGCAGTTCCAGCTTCAACATCAGTCCTTCCAATGAACACCCAGGACTGATCTCCTTTAGGATGGAATCATTGGATCTCCTTGCAGTCCAAGGGACTCTCAAGAGTCTTCTCCAACACCACACTTCAAAAGCATCAATTCTTCAGCGCTCGGCTTCCTTTATAGTCCAACTCTCACATCCATACATGACTACTGGAAAAACCATAGCCTTGACTAGATGGACCTTTGTTGACAAAGTAATGTCTCTGCTTTTTAATATGCTGCCTAGGTTAGTCATAACTTTCCTTCCAAGGAGTAAGCATCTTTTAATTTCATGGCTGCATGATTTTGGAGCCCCCAAAATAAAGTTAGCCACTGTTTCTACTGTTTCCCCATCTATTTGCCATGAAGTGATGGGACCGGATATTAGGATATTGAGAAGAGGTGGCAAGAATACACAGAAGAACTGTACAAAACACATCTTCACAACCCAGACGATCACTATGGTGTGATCACTCACCTAGAGCCAGACATCCTGGAATGTGAAGTCAAATGGGGCTTAGGAAGCATCATTACGAACAAAGCTAGTGGAGGTGATGGAATTCCAGTTGAGCTACTTTAAATCCTGAAAGGTGATGCTGTGAAAGTGCTGCACTCAATATGCCAGCAAATTTGGAAAACAGCAGTGGCCACAGGACTGAAAAAGGTCAGTTTTCATTCCAATCCCAAAGATAGGCAATGCCCAAGAATGCTCTAACTACTGCACAATTGCACTCATCTCACACACTAGTAAAGTAATGCTCAAAATTCTCCAAACCAGGCTTCAGCAATATGTGAATCGTGAACTTCCAGATGTTCAAGCTGGTTTTAGAAAAGGCAGAGGAACCAGAGATCAAGCAAGAGAGTTCCAGAAAAACATCTCTTTCTGCTTTTTTGACTATGCCAAAGCCTTTGACTGTGTGGATCACAATAAACTGTGGAAAATTCTGAAAGAGATGGTAATACCAGATCATCTGATCTGTCTTTTGAGAAAACTATATGCAGGTCAGGAAGCAACAGTTAGAACTGGACATGGAGCAACAGACTGGTTCCAATTGGAAAAGGAATATGTCAAGGCTGTATATTGTCACCCTGCTTATTTAACTTATATGCAGAGTACATCATGAGAAATGCTGGGCTGGAAGAAACAGAAGCTGGAATCAAGATTGCCAGGAGAAATATCAATAACCTCAGATAGGCAGATGACACTACCCTTATGGCAGAAAGTGAAGAAGAACTAAAGAGCCTCTTGATGAAAGTGAAAGAGGAGAGTGAAAAAGTTGGCTTAAAGCTCAACATTCAGAAAACTAAGATCATGGCATCTGGTCCCATCACTTCATGGGAAATAGAGGGGAAACAGTGCCAGACTTTATTTTGGGGGGGCTCCAAAAATCACTGCAGATGGTGATTGCAGCCATGAAATTAAAAGACGGTTACTCCTTGGATGGAAAATTATGACCAACCTAGATAGCATATTAAAAAGCAGACACATTACTTTGCCAACAAAGTTCCGTCTAGTCAAGGCTTTGGTTTTTCCAGTGGTCATGTATGGATGTGAGAGTTGGACGGTGAAGAAAGCTGAGCGCCAAAGAATTGATGCTTTTGAACTGTGGTGTTGGAGAAGACTCTTGAGAGTCCCTTGGACTGCAAGAAGATCCAACCAGTCCATCCTAAAGGAGATCAGTCCTGGGTGTTCACTGGAAGGACTGATGTTAAAGCTGAAACTCCAATACTTTGGCCACCTCATGCGAAGAGTTGACTCATTGGAAAAGACCCTAATTCTGGGAAGGATTGGGTGCAGGAGGAGAAGGGGACAACAGAGGATGATATGGCTGGATTGCATCACCAATTCGATGGACATGGGTTTAGGTAGACTCTGTGAGTTGGTGATGGATAGGGAGGCCTGGCGTGCGGCAATTCATGGGGTCGCAAAAAAGTCGGACATGACTGAGCAACTGAACTGAACTGAACTGAACTGATGGGACCGGATGCCATAATCTTAGTTTTCCGAATGTTGAGCTTTAAGCCTGCTTTTTCACTCTCCTCTTTCACTTTCATCAAAAGGCTCTTTAGTTCTTCTTCACTTTCTGCCATAAGGGTGGTGTCATCGGCATATCTGAGGTTATTGATATTTCTCCCAGCAATCTTGATTTCAGCTTGTGCTTCCTCCAGCCCAGCATTCTCATGATGTACTCTGCGTATAAGTTAAATAAGCAGGGTGACAATATACAGCCTTGACATATTCCTTTTCCTATTTGGAACCAGTCTGTTGTTCCATGTCCAGTTCTAACTGTTGCTTCCTGACATAATAGAAGTGACCCAAATCATGATCAAACTTGTCTCAAAAGTGAATATTTTATCCCAAATACTTGGAGAGTTACTCAGCTAGAAGTTACTCAGAGTTACTCAGATGTTAGAATTTTAATTCAGGACTTACTAAGCTGTTTTATACCATTTGTATCATAATTATGGGGCTATAGGATATTTACTTTTCCCAGAACAAAATATTGATGAATCCACTAGTATATTTTTGATGATTTTATTTATATTATCTATTTAGACAATTACAAATGTTTAGCAAAATTAATATAGGTTTAGCATAGTTGTAATAAGCTTTTTTTTTCTTTCTGACAGTGTTTTACTAAGGTTACATTTAGTTCTTAATGGGCTTCTCTGGTGGCTCAGTCAGTAAAGAGTCCTGGGTTTGATCCCTGGGTTGGGAAGATCCCCTGGAAAAGGAAATGGCAACCCACTTCACTATTCTTGCCTGGAGAATTTGGACAGAAGAGCCTGGTGGGCTATATAGTCTATGGGATCACAGAGTTGGACATGACTGAGTGACTAACTTTTACTTTTTTTCACTTAGTTCTTAATAATAAATATATATTTTCAGAATAAGTGTTCGATTCTTTGTTATTTTAGACATGGATATGTATACAATTAGTCTGATAACCGTGACAACTGTTATATTCCTATACTTATTCACTACTGTTTCCTTCCAAAGAGATATGAGAGTTTAAAAAGAGTTCTTTGTGTATTGTTTCAAAAGGTGGGGGAGTGGGTAATCTCTAACGTGCTATTTTTCCCTCTCAAATGATAAAGCCTGAACAACAACAACAAAAAAAACCTGGAAGGTATTAAGAGTTTTTAAAATATAACTTTCACTGCTTTTGGCTTTTTTATATTGAAAATCTTTTTTGTTTTATTCATCAAGATATTATAAAGAAAACATAAGGAAAAGCTCCTTGTCCTTGTCAATGAATTTTTTTGTAGTGACACCAAAAGCACAGTCAATTAAACCAAAAAATATACACACAGGACTTGAAACTAAGAGCCTTCTCCAAAGCAAAGGAAACAACCAAGACAATGAAATGACAGTCTATGGAATGGGAGAAAATATTTGTAAACCATATATCTGATAAAGAGTTAATATCCAAAGTATATAAAAAACCCATATGACAAACCCATCAAACAAACCAAGAGACTTGATAAGTAAATGGGAAAAGGACCTAAATAGACATTTTTCCCCAAAAAATATACAAATGGCAAACAGGTACATGAAAAAATGCTCAATATAGCTAATAAACAGGGAAATGCAAATTAAAACTACGGTAAGGTATCACCTCTCATCTTTTAAGATGACTTATCAAAAAAGTAAGAAATAACAAGTGTTGGCAAGGATGTGGGTAAAAGAAACTCGTGTACACTATTGGTGGGAACCTAATTTGCTACAGCTACTATGGAAAACAGTGTGAAAGTTCTTCAGAAAATTAAAAATTGAACTATCATATGTTCCAGCAATCCCATTCTGGGTGCAGAGCACCTCTTGTGAAATGCCAGGCTGCATGAAGCACAAGCTAGAATCAACATTGCTGGGAGAAATATCAATAATCTCAGATATGCAGATGACACCACCATTATGGCAGAAAGTGAAGAAGAACTAAAGATCCTCTTGATGAAAGTGAAAGAGGAGAGTGAAACACTGGCTTAAAACACAACATTCAGAAAACTAAGATCATGGTTTCCGATCCCATCACTTCATGACAGATAGATGGGGAAACAATGGAAACAGTAACAGACTTTATTTTCTTGGTCTCCAAAATCACTGCAGATGGTGACTGCAGCCATGAAATTAAAAGATGCTTGCTCCTTGGAAGAAAAGCTATGACAAACCTAGACAGCATATTAAAAAGTAGAGACATCACTTTGCCAAAAAAAGTCCGTCTAGTCAAAGCTGTGGTTTTTCCAGTAGTCATATATGGATGTGAGAGTTGGTCTATAAAGAAAGTTGAGCACCAAAGAATTGATGCTTTTGAACTGTGGTGTTGGAGAAGACTCTTGAGAGTCCCTTGGACTGCAAGGAGATCAACCAGTCCATCCTAAAGAAATCAGTCCTGAATATTCATTGGAAGGACTGATGTTGAAGCTGAAACTCCAATACTTTGGCTGCCTGATGCGAAGAACTGACTCATTTGAAAAGACCCTGATGCTGGGAAAGATTGAAGGCAGGAGGAGAATGGGACGACAGAGGATGAGATGGCATCACTGACTTGATGGACATGAGTTTGAGTAAGCTCTGGTGTTGGTGATGGACAGGGAAGCCTGATGTGCTGCAGTCTATGGGGTTGCAAAGAGTTGGATATGACTGAGCGACTGAACCCGACTGATCCAAAGGAGATAAAATCACTACCTCAAAGAGGTATCTTCACTTTCATGTTCATTGTAGCAACATTCACAATTGCCAAGACATGGAAACAACCTGTGTTTATCAGTAGTAAAAATATATATGTACATTGGAATGCTATTTAACTATAGAAAAGAATAAATCTAGCCATTTGTTACAGAGTGGGTATGCCTAGAAGACATTATGTTAAGACTTAAGCCAGAGAGAGAAAGACAAATACTGTTTGGTGTCACTCATATATGGAATCTTAAAAAGTTGAACTTAGAATGAGAGAATAAAATAGTTGTCACCAGGGACTGAGGAGTGGGGAAAATGAGAAGAAGTTGGTCAGAGGATAAAACTTCAGTTATAAGACTTTTTAAACTTATTTTTTAAATGGAGTATGATTTCTTTACAATGTTGGGTTAGTTTCTCCTGAACAACGTGAGTCACCTATAAGTGTACATGGATCCCCTCTCTCTTGAGCCTCCCTCCCATACTCACCCCCATCCCACCCTTCTAAGTCATCACAGGGCACTGAGCTGAGCATCCTGTGTTATACAGCAACTTCCCACTAGCTATCTGTCTTACACTTGGTAGTGTATATATGTCAATGCTGCTCTCTTAATTTGTCTCGTTCTCTCCTTCCCTCCCTGTGTGCACAAATCTGTTCTTTCTGTCTGCGTCTCTTTTCCTGCCCTGAAAATAGGTTCATCAGTACCATTTTCTAGATTCCACATATATGCATTAATTTTTGATATTTGTTTTTCTATTTCTGACTTAGTTATAAGTAAAATACTGTATTGTATGTGTGAAATTTGTTGACAGTAAATCTTGTGTTGTTACCACATCAAAAAAAAGAAAAAAAAAGCACAAGAAACAAGTAAACAAAAACACTTCAAACAAGTAACTATGTCAGGTGATGGATGTGTTAATTAGCTTGATTGTGGCGATCATTTCATAAGGCATATATACCAAACCATCAGTTGTATACTTTAAATATATACAAATTTTGTTTGCCAATTATCCTAACAATGCTGGGAAAAGATATAAAACAAAATACACAAATATATTCAGTCCAAATAACAGTTTAAATGACTACTCACATACTTAAAGGACTATTCATATATATGTATATATGTATTTGTGTAATCATGTGTGTATATATATGTATATATATATGTAAGGGGGTAGACAGTCAGTATATTTACATGGCCATATTGAGCACATATGTTTCATAATCTAGATTGAAGTTGTGCTTCACTATGAATGTCAAAGATAGAACTGTAACCAAAAATAATTTTAAAAAATCATTACATTAAAAATACCAATATTAATTATAATTTTGACCCATTTGGTTGGATAATCTTTAATCAATGTTTTACTTCCTTTTATAATATGTCTATTTCAAAAGCAATAGACTCAAATGTCCATAGGTTAGTTAAATGATCTATAATTAAATTGAAGAAAATTATGTAAAGCTTTTAAAAATGTTTCCAAATATACAGTTTGCTGTATGCCATATGAACACAGAGAATAAATGGGAATATATTTATTCCATAACGTGCAAACCTAATTATCATTACATGAAAGTGTCTAAATGTTTTGCAAAGCACCTGTGACAGAAATCAGAATACATACAAAGTGTTAATACTCAAAAATTTATAAGACTGCTAATGGAAAGTTCTTTTCCATCTTCATCTAACATGCTATACCCTGATGACTCCTAATAGCTGTAGGTAGTGTTTGGAAAACAATGTTTGCATCTCTCAGCCGGCATCCATGAAAATGTGCAGAAGTTCCAACTGCTAATAAGTGTTCTTAATGACTTTGTCACCCACTGGTTACCATGGCATCAGAACCTTAAAGTGCATATGTACACAGTCTCACAGATTATTGCAGTGGGATGAATAGATTCCGCATGGACCCTGGCAGGGTGAAGGTTAAGATGCCAAGCAGCCATACACCCCTGCTGATCCACTAACAAGAGTAAGCAGGTCAGCAGGGACCTTATGGAGGAGTGCTGATGAGCCTAATTGGCAACAGATGCTAGATTCATGGACACAGGATCGAAGAAAGAGAAGGAAATGAAGACTTGCAAGTACATCTCATCCTAATTACACCTTCATGCTAGTGAACCTCCCCCCACCCCCACAAACAACCCCAAGCACTTGCTGATGAGGGACCAGGTTGATAGTCATAAGGTGTTTCCTTATCCATGGTATCTTTTGATCTTTTAATTCTTTAGTCACAAAAAGAGATATATGGATAGTTAATTTCCAAGATTCCTTTCAATTTCATATTCAGTGTTCACTCCTAATTTTATGAATTCTTCTTGAAATTGGCCAGAATCTTGAAATTTGGATATTGAAAAACACTTTTGTTTGTTTAGAAGAAAGAATGTTGTAATGTCAATAGAAACAGCCTACTTGATGGAATAAGAAAAACAAGGATTTTATTCTTCATTCTATTTCTATATATCTTGAGCAAGTCTCTTCAGTTTCTTCATGTGTGAAATTAAGATGATAATATCTAACTTACAAGACAATGGTGGAATAACTTAATGTTCATATAATACAGCAGAATTTCCATAAGCCTATTTGCAAGTGTAAGAGAAATTTGAATATAAGTCAGAAAATATATTTATGTGTTATACAAAGAAGACTCTTGACTGAGATAACTAAAAATACTATAATTTCCTTAATTATACCTCACCTCTTAGGATCTTTGATGCTATATCCAGGCTTTCATACCTATACTTTCATTTTGTTCTTTTAAATCACATTTAAATCCACATTTGACAAGCTTAAGTCTTATGACTGTCTGAAGTTTTTTCACACGTAATGCTTTTCACATTTGGCATATCTGATGATTACAATCTTTATTCCAATTATATTAAGTTTAAGAGACATACCTTTTATCACTAGCACAACACATTCTTTTCTGTTGTTTTATAGTTGCTTGAAAATAATACAGCAACATGCAAAGATAGTAAATCTTGAAATGTTTGCTGGCACAATTCTGAATTCTGTGTGCCAAAGACATAGAGGTAAGAGTTAAAACATTGGAAAGCTGAATGGCATAAAAACCAAACAAGTACCAAGTGCCTATAAATATACCATATTCCTTACATTGTGAGTCATTTTTTTGATCAATTAATTGTCCAGTTTTTTACTTTGTAATTTTTGAACAAATTTGAAGCATTTTACATCTCTTCATTTACCAGGCTGTTAAAAATCTCATGAGCCACTGAAAAACCTGAGGAGATTTAATATGATTTATCTGTTTCCTGTTTTCTAAAGTATGTATCAAAATCATTAGTTTCTCTTAGGCTATTTAAAATTTGTATTACTGTCTTCAGTTTAGAAACAACCAAGAAAGAATAGAGAAAGCAAAGACAATTAATCTAGAAACAATTTCTATTAACATTTTGGTGTATAACTACCCAGTTTTTCTTTTTCTTTTTTTCTTTTAACCATGCAGTAATTTATTGGGAAAGTACATGACTAAACAATATTGTCACATTTGTGAATTACATGACACAGTATGTGTGTATGTGTGTGTGTGCTCAGTCATGTCCAACTCTTTGGACTCTGTGGACTTTAACCTGCCAGGTTCCTCTGTCCACGGGATTCTCCAGGCAAGAATACTGGAGTGGGTTGCCATTTCCCCCTCCAGGGATGACACAGTATATCCAATGACAAAAGCTATTTTTGAATTCTTTAAAAGAAGATACTGGTAATAGAGGATCACTGATTCAAGATTAGGAACTCATTTTTGCCTTCATTGATTCTGTTTAATAATCTATATACTCTTTAGGCAATAATAATAATAACTTCTATAACATCGTAACAATGTTTCTAAAGCTTCAGAGTTAACAAATTCTTTTGCAATATTGATTCAACTATCAACTATCAAACTTAGGACATTTTTAAGCACTAAAGATAACTTCAAATATCTCCTGTAGCTCTCAGTATGGAATTAAAATTAACTTTATATAAGCAAAAGTACATAGTCATGATTGTTAGAAATAAACAGCAGAACATTTCATGAACAAAAAATGTGTCTCATAAGTAGATGTTTAGATGAGTTAACACTAAATGAATCAGAATCACAGATGGGGTCTTTATCCCCTTTGAAAGTATGTTTTCATGTTTCATGTTTTAGTTAAAACCTTAAGAGTAGAATTATTTGGCAAGAAACTGGTTGTTATTTTATTGACCCAAATCATACAATTTGTGATGCTTGATAAAGGCATAATTCTGTCATCTCTAATGAGGTAGAATTTTTAAAAGTGGAGCTTTTGAGGTTGAAAAGGCAGCTGCAATGTGTTTCTTATGAAGCTTTACTGTGAATTCATTATAATGGATTATTATGACATGACTGGATGAAAACAGCAATCTAGTTTGCTGAGAAGCTCCCTCTTCCTATAATCATCCTAGGGAATTTAAACCATAGAGGAGAGCTAATGTCACATTCAAGTGCAGATTTAAGTACTCCTGAGTGATGGCATTTGGTGACATCTAATGTTGGCAATACCTCAGTCTTTAGATTTTTAAAAGAAGTGTGAACTATGTCATTCATTTGCTTTTGCTATGTCCCCTTCTCTTCTCATTATCAACATAGTAAATATTTTGTAGGAATAAACAAAGCCAAAATCCATAAAATAACAACAGCTGGGGATAAGATTTTTAGGTGATACTTGGACTTAAACTAAGTATACCCCAGGGTTTAAAATATAGTTATTTTTAATTATGTGAAGTCAACAGGATCATTATTTTAGCCCCTTCACTGACTCTGTAAAACAATAATTTAGTTACTTAGAAAAAAAATGTATGTGTATTTTAAACTGAGAACCTTCAAATATCTTAAATACTTTTAAACTTCCCCATTTAAAATTCTTTTTCATGGAAACATTAAAAGCAAAATGAATTGAAAAGGAAAATAAGAGTTTTCATGCTTTTCTAGTTAAATTGACATCTCCTTATTAAAATGTATTACAGAGTGTGCAAATGCTTATTTTGTCTAATCACTTAGAAGCATTTCCTTTGTAAAAGTGTAGTAGCATTCAGTCGTGTCTGACTCTGTGCGACCCCATAGACGGCAGTCCACCAGGCTCCGCCGTCCCTAGGATTCTCCAGGCAAGAATAGTGGAGTGGGTTGCCATTTCCTTCTCCAGTGCATGAAAGGGAAAAGTTAAAGTAAAGTCGCTCAGTCGTGTCTGACTCTTAGCGATCCCATGGACTATAGCCTACCAGGCTCCTCCGTCCATGAGATTTTCCAGGCAAGAGTACTGGAGTGGGGTGCCATTGCCTTCTCCTGTAGTAGCATAGGACAGGTACAAAACATCAATTCTTGGTTATTCACTTTGATGGGGAAAAAAGAATAGAGAATGCAAAACATTGAAATATATTCTGTAATTTTCTTAAAATGCAATAGTCACATTTTTTTTTTCTTTTTTAGTTATCTTCCTTATTATTTATCTCTATACACAAGGACTGATGTTGAAGCTGAAACTCCAATACTTTGGCCACCTGAAGCAAAGAGCCGACTCACTGGAAAAGATCCTGATGCTGGGAAAGATTGAGGGCAGGAGGAGAAAGGGACAACAGAGGATGAGATGGTTGGATGGCACCATCGACTCAATGGACATGGGTTTGAGTGGACTCCGGGAGTTGGTGATGGACAAGGAGGCCTGGCGTGCTGTGGTTCATGGGGTCGCAAAGAGTTGGACACGACTAAGTGACTGAACTGAACTGACTGATACACATCAGTAGCCTATTGTCTTAAGGAAATCACTTTGAAGAGGCAATTCATAACAATAAGAAAAGTATCTTCACATTTTATTTGCATTTATAGAAAAACTTTTTAAAATCTACTTGTTCCTCTCCCTCTAGGTGAGTCAGTTTCTAATCCACTCCAGCAAAATCTCTCTCTGACCTCGGCCCACCCAGCATTAGCTGTTTCTCTCTTCCCCTTTCTTTCCCCATACTTGTCTTTCCATCTTTCAATCAGTCGCAGCTCTTTCTAGTGCATTTTCCCAAATCCAAATCAATTTCTAGTGGTCCCTTCTTTCAGGCCACTCTGCCTGATAAAACTTGAGTGTGTATGTGTGTGACATACAGGGGAAGTGTTGGTCATAGTCAATTAAAGATAAAATTTTCCTTAGCAGATATTAAAGGGAATGAGACTCAAATATTCCTATCTTAAGCATCGTCTCCATTTCAAAAAGAAAATTGGTAGGCATTTTTCAAAGAAATATAGGTAAGTAGATACCTAATGGAGAAGGCAATGGCAACTCACTCCAGTACTCTTGTCTGGAATATCCCATAGATGGAGGAGCCTAGTAGGCTGCAGTCCACGGGGTTGTGAAGAGTCGGACACGACTGAGCAACTTCACTTTCACTTTTCACTTTCATGAATTGGAGAAGGAAATGGCAACCCACTCCAGTGTTCTTGCCTGGAGAATCCCAGGGACACGGGAGCCTGGTGGGCTGCTGTCTAAGGGGTCGCACAGAGTCGGACACAACTGAAGCGACTTAGCAGCAGCAGCAGCAGATGTTTTTCTGGAACTCTCTTGCTTTTTCGATGATCCAACAGATGTTGGCAATTTGATCTCTGGTTCCTCTGCCTTTTCTAAAACCAGCTTGAATATCTGAAAGTTCACAATTCACATATTGCTGAAGCCTGGCTTGGAGAATTTTGAGCATTACTTTACTAGTGTGTGAGATGAGTGCAATTGTGTGGTAGTATGAGCATTCTTTGGCATTGCCTTTCTTTGGGATTGGAATGAAAACTGACCTTTTTCAGTCCTGTGGCCACTGTTGTTTTCCAAATTTGCTGACATATTGAGTGCAGCACTTTCACAGCATCATCTTTCAGGATTTGAAATAGTTCAACTGGAATTCCATCACCTCCACTAGCTTTGTTCGTAGTGATGTTTCCTAAGGCCCGCTTGACTTCACATTCCAGGATATCTGGCTCTAGGTGAGAGAGCACACCATTGTGATTGTCTGGGTAGTGAAGATCTGTTTTGTACAGTTCTTCTGTGTATTCTTGCCACCTCTTCTTAATATCTTCTGCTTCTGTTAGGTCCATACCATTTCTGTCTTTTATTGAGCCCATCTTTGCATGAAATATTCCCTTGGTATCTCTAATTTTCTTGAAGAGATCTCTAGTCTTTCCCATTCTATTGTTTTCCTCTATTTCTTTGCACTGATCACTGAGGAAGGCTTTCTTATCTCTCCTTGCTATTCTTTGGAACTCTGCATTCAAATGGATATATCTTTCCTTTTCTCCTTTCTTTTTTGCTTCTCTTCTTTTCCCAGCTATTTGTAAGGCCTCCTCAGACAGCCATTTTGCTTTTTTGCATTTCTTTTTGGAGGCCCTAGCTTTTTGTTTAATGACCTCCAGTCTACACCCTTTTATCGCAACCTTTTATCTCACTGATTGCAGTTTCTGTACTGAATGTGAATCTTGGATTCTCTTTTCTCAGATTTGGTGACTACATTAATTTCCTTTTGGCATTTTAGACTGTAAATGTGTTGGCATAACTTTTGGATTTACCTAATCATTTGAACTTGAGGTCTTCTCTTGTCTATGCTTAAGTTTTATTACAGTGCCTAATAACTTCAAGTTAACTCCTGGCCTGATTTTCCAGAGGTTGATATTATACAGGTATAATAGAGTAGGGATAAATAAGGAAGTAAACTCTACATCCCTAGAAATAATAAGGGCTGGCTAAATGGTTATAATTCATTCCAGATTAAGCTGAATGTAGAGTACCCATATAAGGGCAAATGTGAGTTGAGTATACCTAGCTTTGCATTGGCAAAAATACTAACAGTGACAATGCAATTACCCGGATGAAGCTAAATCTATATTGAAGAAAGAGGTAGTAATAATTTTACTTTCCATTTTTTCATGCCAGCATAACAAACATTGTATTAAATGAGGATTAAATGATTAACCAGAAAACAAATTGAGGACTGTTACACCTGGTGGGATTGTTTAATAGTATGTGACATAAAGGCAATCATGGTAATAATTTATGATTAATGAGGAAGACTAAGTTATGTTACTTGCTTAGAAGCCTTAGTTTTCCAACCCCAAATTCCAGAGTAGTTTAGAACCCCCTACCACCAGCCTTTATGCCACACCAGGCAACGTTTTACAGCCATTTTTAAGAAAAATAGACAGGCACAGTATATATTTTCCAGTATTAACTTGAAGAGGATAGTCCCCTAAGATAGAGTCTAAAATGTTGCCCCCTGTGTGTAGTAGAATATCATTACCTGACCATGATCTGACCTCAGGAACAAAGGATCTGACACCACGGAGTTTGCAACACCTAACCCTATCCCTCCCCTACCTTTCCTAGACAAGGGTTTTGGTGAAAGCTATCAGGGAGTTTGGGGTTTTTATAGCATGAGCCACCCATCTCCTTGCAGAACTCTGCAGTTAACCTTTCTCTGCTCCAAACTCTGATGTTTTGGTAGTGCTTGGCCTCACAGTACTTTGGGTACACAGACTTGCATTTCGGTAACAGTCAGATAGGGCTGCCCTGATGGCTCAGTGGTAAAGAATCTGCCTGCCAGTGCAGGCCACTCAGGTTTGACTCATGGGTCACAAAGATCCCCTGCAGAAGGAAATGGCAACCCACTCCAGTATTCTTGCCTGGAGAATCCCATGGACAGAGGAGCGTGGTGGGCTATAGTCCATAAGATCACAAAGAGTCAGACACAGTGACTAAACAACAAAAACAAAGTGTACTAGAAAATCAGTCTTGGTAGCAGCTAGGTTATAGGAATTCAGTTAGTAAAACTCTAAGTTTAAAATATAAACTATAAACATATTAAGAATCAATTTCTGAACATTTACTGTAACTTTTATTGTGATTCAAGTGTCTGTGTTCACCTGTTTGTGGGTATGTTTTTGGCCCCCAAATATGAAAAGTTCTTTGTCACTTCATGATTGTAGGAAAACTGACTTTTTAAAATACAGTTTCTTCTCCATCCCAAGTAATTTCAGGAACCCCAAGTGCCAGAGTTCTCTCCTGGTTATTGCTCTTTGTTTTTGAGTGCAGATAGTTATGCTAGAAGTTTCTAACATTTCCACAGCAGTAGTTGTTCAGCTAGAACATTGCTGCCTTCAACATTTCCCATATTGTGAATACATCTTCCCCTTGTATTAAGACATATAGGTGTAACATGAAATAAGCCATATCCACTGCCAGTGGGGCCAAGAAGCAGGTTCTTGTGCTTCAATCACATATATTTGTGATTGGCACAGTTGGGAAGGACAGAGTTGCCTTCTTCATTACTTTTCCCTTGATAGTATGCACAGAAGACTATGGGAAGCTCAGTGTGGCCAGTGGTTATGTAACATTACATAGGCAGAATAAGGTCCATCTCAAAAGGTGAGAGCACCTCCAAGGCACAGTGTCATCTTGGAAAGTGAGAGTAGCCAAGGAAAAAACACACTCCACAGACAGAATTTGGGCCATCTCAGAAGTTGAGAAATATGATTAGTTTTTATGGCTGGGTAACTTCATAGGCTGAGTGTGAGGATTATTACAACTATTTGGAGGAAGTGGTGGGGATTTCTAGAAATTGGGCCACCACCCACTTTTTCTCCTTTTATGGTTAGCTTCTGAAGTGTCATGGCATCTGTGGTGGTGTCATTTAGCTTGTTAGTGTATTACAATGCACATATAATGAGGCTCACAGTCTACTGAAAGTTGAATCTTCCGCCATCTTGAACCTTGTTGGTTCCAATCAGTTTATGTCATATCTTCAAGGGCTGTGTCATTCTTTTAGAGGTTGTGCACTGCCCTCTTCCCTCCTGTTTTATTCCTCCTTCAGGGATTTTATTCCCATATTCTTTTGGGAGGCAGAGAGACAACAGCCCATCTTCCATAATCGCTTCAAAGCTGACAGACATTGACCATGCCTGTCAGGGAGTAAAAATCTCGGGATGCCTGATTTAGGGGCCTTAGGGGCTGGACAGTGCCTTGTTTTAAGTTGGTATGGGCTAGAATCCTCACATAGCCATCATCTTGATGTGGAACTGTTGTAATTGCTTCTATAGCCTTCCGATGAATCTTTTTGATGCAGCACTTTGTAACAGCATCAGAGTTCAACAATAACTGTCTATAAATGACAAAAGGCTTAAATGTCATGGTTGAACTTCTGATTATAGTGTAATCGGATAACAAAACTTGGTTACAAAAACCAGAATTACAAATAATTACATTTAATTTAAAACAATTAATCTTAGCTAAATATTTCTCTTTGAGATACCTCAGGGGCCATCTAAAGCATCCCAGACTTAACTGGAAATCAAAAGAAATTTAACTAAAATGTGATATTTGGGAAGATTGTCAGAAAATTGTAAAACAGTCAAATAAGATGATAGGTCACTTTGAGACAATACTTACTCCTTAACATGCAGCTATTTTTTAATATCAATAAAACTGCATTAAAATGGCCATTTCAAGTTTCCTTATCTATCCTTAATACTTGGGACTGTAAACTGTTACTTCATACCTTCATGATAGTTATCCAATATATCTGAGTAGTATTAGGAAAAAGGACCTTAATTTTTATAATATATGGTGTATAATTTGCATTAACAGTTTAGTATTCAAATAAACCAAATATACACTGTAGAAATCTCTGAGTAAAATTATCCTTCTCAAATTTAAAATGATTTTCTATTATAATAAGGCATTTTATTTTTGAGGAATAATTTTAAAGTAATTTTAGGTAATTAAAATATTAAAAGGTAATTTTGAAAATTGGTATGAAAGAAGTCTCTGTGTGTGTGTGTGTGTGTGTGTGTGTTCATGTGCTCTTATTATGGCAACTTATCTTTGCCTTTTACAGCTTGAACATAATAGAGCTAAATATAAAATCTTTAAATTTTGAGGGAACAAATAATTTAGGAAGAAACAAATTGTAAAACTGGCTTCAAGTATTTTCACATTAGAGTTTTATAATCTCGCCTATTCAGGAAATTAAGATGATAGAAAAATTCATATTATTACCAAATATTGCAAGTAAGAAATTATATTTGAAAGTTTTTTCCCCCAAGAACTTTAAACTATAAACTTCACATCTAACTGTTTAACTATTTGTTTATGTCCATGTAGTGAATATTTGGTGCTACTTTTATGACTATCCAGAAAGTCAGTTTCATTCTTTATGAAATACAAACTGTGTTACCTGAAGCAAAATAATTGCCCCCATGAGAGTCTTCTGATTATATTGATTTTTTCATGATTGGGTTGCCAATTTTTGGAAATTTATTTAGCAAGAATAGTTTTGTAATTAAAGAAAAGTCTCTCTGGAGTAATAAGTATACCCCAACATCTTAGAGGAAGAAAAGAATAGCATTTTGTTTCTTTATTAAATACCAAAGTAGTTAATGACGATTGTATGAGAAGCTCTCTTCTAGTAACTGTTTTCACTGAGCCAATCTTTTTCCTTGTATCTATGCCATCTTTCCTCTTGCTTGTCTGTTAAGCTGATGAATCAGAAAAATATGGAGGATTTCCTATGAGAGGTTTCTCTGGGCCAGACTGAGAAAATGAGCATGTCAATCCTTTCCTTTCCATAACTGGTCAGAACTCATTTGTATGGTCACAAATAATGACAATTTTGTTCTTTGTCCAAAAGTAAAAGGAAATAAGTCTGGTAAACAGCCAGTATTCTCTATCACAATTATAAAGGAGATATACATTACTTTTAGTTTTGAGTGCATATGTAAGAGCGGAAATACTAAGTGGTATAGTAACTTCATATTTAACTTTTAAAGCTTTATGGAAAACTCCAAACTGCATTCCATAACTGTTGTAACATTTTGCATTCCCATCATCAATGTACAAGGGTTCCAATTTCTCCTTATTCTTGTCAAAACTTGTTATCATTCATCTTTATGGAGTTAGATATCCCAAAGAGAGTAAAAGAGTATCTTATTGTGGTGTTTTTTTTTACATTTTCCTAATGACTAATAGTATTCTGCATATTTCCATATTCTTAGTAGCCATTTATATATCCTCTTTTAAGAAATGTCTAAATCTTCTGTATATTTTAAAATTGCGTTATCTATTTTTTTAACTATTGAGCTTTAGGCATTTTTTAAAATATATTCTAAATATGTCTCTTATCAGACATGATTTGTAAATATCTTCACCCATTTTGTGGGTTGTCTTTTTATTTTATTTAATTTATGCAATTTTTAAAGTTTGCACTCCATTTACCATTATTAAAAAAATTGGCTATTAATATATTCCCTGTGTTGTACAATATATCCTTGTAGCCTATTCTATACCCAATAGTTTGTATTTCCCACTCCTCCACATCAATATTGCCTCCCCCACTACTAGTAACCTCTAATATGTTCTTTATATCTCTGTCTGTTTCTTTTTTGTTATATTCACTAGATTGCACATGCAAGTGATATCATTCAGTATTTGTCTTTCTCAATCTGACTTCTTTCTTTCTATTTTTTTTCTATTTTATTGATGGGATCTTTTGGACCACAAAATTTCAATTTTGGTAATGTCCAACTTATATAATTTTCTTTTTGCCACTTGTGATTTTTGTGTCCTAAGAAACTATTTCCTAGTCCAAGGTCAAGAAAATTTAATCCAATATCTTCTAAGAATTATATATTTTTAGCTCTTACATTTAGATATTGAATCTATTTTAATTTAACGTTTATGTTTAATCTGAGGTCAGATCAGCTTCATTCTTTTGCATGTGGATATTCATTTGTCTTAGCACCATTTGTTGAAAAGATTGTTCTTTCTACATTGGATGGCTTAGCACTCTTGTTGAAAATCGACTGAATATAAATTTAGGGGTGATTTCTAGAATATTAATTCTACTTCATTTGTCAATATACCTATCTTTATGCCAGTACCATACAGTGTTGATTACTGTAGCTTTGTTACAAAGTTTTGAGATCATGAAGTGTGACCTCCAAATTTATTGTTCTTTAAGATTGTTTTAGGTATTTAGGATCCCTTGAATTTTTATATGAATTTTAACATTGGCTGGTCAATCTGCAAAATATTAGCTGGTATTTTATAACAATTTTATTGAATCTATGGATCAATTTGAAAAGAAGTGCCATCTGAACAATATTAAGTATTGCTACTCATGAACATCAGATGTGTTTTCATTGATTTTGGTTCTCTTTAATTGCTTTCTGCTTCCCTGGTGGCTCAGATGGTAAAGAATCCACCAGCAATGCAGGAAACCTCAGTTCAATCCCTGGGTTGGGAAGATCCCCTGGAGGAGGACATAGCAACCCACTCCAGTATTCTTGCCCTGTGAGCCTGGTGGGCTACAGTCCATGTGGTCACAGAATCAGAGACAAATGAGTAACTAAGCACAGCAGTATAATTTTGTACTTCTTTTGTAAAATTTATTTTTAAGAATTTCTTTGATGATATTGTAAATGAAATTGTTCAACTTTATTTTCAGAGCATTCCTTGGTAGAATATAAAAATATAATTGAAATTTATGTATTCATTCTGTATTCTTCAATTTTGCCAATCTCATTATTAATTCTAATTGTGTGTGTATATATGTATTCCTTAGGATTTTCTACCTACAAGGTTATTGATTTGGAAATAGAGATCATTTTACTTCTACTTTTGCAACCTGCCTTTTATTTATTTTTCTTGCAGAATTTCCTTGGCTGAAACCACCATTGCAATGTTGAACAGAAGTGGTGAGAGCAAGCATCCTTGTCATGATCCCAATTTTAGGAGAATTAGTGCAGTTATTCATAATCAAATATGTTAGCTGTAGGCTTTCCATAGATGACATTTATCTGGTTGAGGAAGTTTCCTTCTATTCCTAGTTTGATGAAATTTTTCTGTTTTATTCGTTTTGGTTGAAGACATTAAAAAAATTCTGTGAAAGCCACAGTTTGCTAAGCTCTAAAAGGAAGTTAAACACTGGGTTCACTTTTTTAAAAAATATACATTTTAATATACAGCACTTTGCCTGCTGTGTGGCTGAGTCAACATTCCTATGGCAACACTGACTTTCCCAGTTTCTCTGCCAACATCTGTGCTTCATTCATGATGTCACAACATGCTAAGTACTATGCTTTTAAGAAAATTCAGCATGATACATAAAAAATATTCACTAGAAAGACAAAGGTTCAAGATAATGGCATAGGAAAACCCTGAACTCACCACACCCCCTACACCCAACATGGTAATGTGCATTAGAGAGGCATATCACAGAGGCTTCCACCTTTGCAGATTTTCCTACCTCAGGGTACAGCAAACAAACAATGGTTTAAAGGGCACCTAGACTATATGTGAAAGAAATCTATTTACTAACCCTAGAGCATTTGCCAAATGGACAAGGAACTGCTATTAATAGCACTCTCTCTCTGAGGTTAAAGGTGCTGAAGAGTGCCATTTTTGTGTGTGTATGCTCCTTCTCTATCTTGATACCAAGAGTGGGAACATGGTCCAGGCCCTCTACTTGGCCTGGCAAGGCTGTCATCATGCAACCCAGTTCCCTGGTCCACAGCAGCCACAGCTATCCCCCTAGGGTGGCCCTGGTGTAACATGCCCCATGCCCCTAGCCTGTACTGTACCCACTCCAACTCCCCCTTGGCCAGCCAAAGCTGCTTGGTACATGCAGACTACACAGGAGACATTTCTAAACAAAGTCATGCCTTCACTATCAGACTAGGTAGAAGTAGTTATTTTATCTAATTAATAGAAACAAACACAAACTTACAAACCAAATGAGGAGACAGAGGAATGTATACAAACAAAAGAAAAAGTAAAACTCTGGGTTAAAAAACCCTAATGAAATGGAAATAAGTAATTTATCTGATAAAGAGTTCAAAATAATAGTTATAATAATACTCCAAACTCAGGAGAAGAATAGAGAAAAACAATTAGAACGTCAACAAAGAGTTAAAACATGTAAGAATGGACCAATCAGAGCTGAAAAATATCATGTGAGACAATGAAAAATGCACTAGAAGGAATCAACAGATCAGATGATACAGAAGAACAGATCAGCCATCTGAAAGACAGAATAGTGGAAATCATTCAATCAGAACAGCAAGAAAAAAGAAAAATAAGAATATTTAAGGCACCACTGGGACAATATCAAGCATACTAACATTTGAAGTACGTGTGTCCCAGAAGGAGGCAAGAGATAGAAAGGGGAAGAAAACTTATTTGAAGAAATAATGGCTGAAAACTTCCTTAACCTGGGAAAGAAAACAAATACTAAGGTTCAGGAAGCACAGAGATCCCAAACAAGACATATAAAAATTGAAATACTGATAGTTAAAGAAAATTTTAAGGCAGCAAGAGAAAAACAAATAAGCACATATAAGGAAACTCCATAATACTGTCAGGTGACTTTTCATCAGAAACTTATATTGAGGAAATGAACAGGGCGTCAAGAACCTGTTAGCTGATACCAAATGATTAAATGAATATGTAATCCAAATACTAGAGAGAAAAGGGAGACTGGGACAGGAAAACATATTTAAAATATAATGGTTGAAATCTTCCATTTTGTTAAAAGTTAGATATTTGTAGACATGAGGTTCTAAACATGAAGCAGAATGAACCATTAAAAAATCCCATGCTAAGATATATATATCATGGTAAAACTTTAAAAAGCCAAAGATAAAAAGCAAATCTTGGAAGCAGCAGGAAAAAAAAAAACAACCATATATTCTGTGCAGGGGAAGAATGATTAGAATTGTAGCTAACTACAATACCCACCTACCCACCCACAAAAAATTAAGAATAGAAAATATCTTTATAGTATTGACTTTAAAAAATCTGTTCAGTTAGAATTCTATATCTGACTAATTTTATTTCAAGATTGAAAATAAATTGAATTTTTTCAGAGAAAATACAGTAAAATTTTGTCACCAGGATACTTATAAGAATTGTGATAGGAAGTCATCTCAAGGTGAAAGGAAATGATAATACGTGAAAACTTATCTCTTTAGAGGGAATGAAGAAATGATAAATGAATGGCGTTTTTTCCTTTTTAATCCTAACTTTGTTAGAAAACTTATAAGTTGTTAAAATAAAAGTGTAACAGTGCTTTATGGAATTTGTTACATATAATTGTATTACATAAGAGCTATAACAAATGAGGGAATAGATAGAGATATATAAGTTTAAATATTTTTATATTTTACAATTTTACATGTAGTAATTAAGCTATGTTAAAGATTATATACATATGTATATATGTATATAGTCTTCTATATATAATATTTATAAGAATATAAATTTATAAGAATAAACACTATGAAAATAATGCACAGAAGAATAAGCAAAAAAAAAAAGCTGCAGGAAATTAAAAATTAAAGAGAATTCTGAAAATGTTTCAGTAATCTTGTTAAAAGTTAGTAAAGTAGAAACAGAATGGAAAAAAAGTTGAGATAAGTAGAAAATAAAAAGAAAAATGGTGTACCTCTATTATATTAAAATTTTAATGAGCTAAACACTCCAGTTGAAAGACAGAGACTATCCAAATGGAAAAAAAAAAAAGCAAAAATAAGATGTAACTGCATTTTTTATCCAAGAAACACATTTTGAATATAAAAACAAGATGAAAATAAAGGAACAAGAAAAATTTATTGTGCAAGCAGTAATCTTGTGAAGGCTGGAGACACCATACTAATACCAGAAAAAAAAGGCTGTAATTTATTAGTGGGCATAGGAGAAACAGCTTGTAATGACAAAAGCTCAATACAATGATGATATAATAATAATAAATGTGTACTATTCAATGACAAGGCTTCAAAATAACATGGAGCAAGTTTTGAGAGAATTAACAGGAGAAAGAAACAGTTCCACAATCATGATTCCTCTCTCAGCAACTGAAAGATCTAGTCAAAAAATCAGAAAAAACTAAGATCTCAACAGTACTATCAACTCCAGTGATTTAATTGATATTTATATTTCAAAAATGTGCTATACAACAAGAGAATACACATCTTCTCTAAGTGCACATTCTGTTACCCAGGATACAAACATGAAACATAAGACTTTTCTAAAGTTTGAAATTATACAGAAAAATTTACTTACCACACAAATAGAAACAGTAATAAGATAACAAGAAAAATGTCAAATATTTTGACGCTAAATATGTACGTTAATTACAGAGTCAACAAAGAATTCATAATTTACATTGAGAAACATCAGAAGTAGAAAGTATAAATTAGAATACTGTGTTAGTGGGAAAGAGATAGAACAGTGCTTTGAGAGAAGTTAATACTTTTATTTTTTAAATTATTTTTATTGGAGTATAGCTTATTTATGATGCTGTGTTAGTTTTGGCTATACAATGAAATGAATCAGTTACACATATATCCACTCTTTCTAAGGTTCTTTTGCTATATGCGTCATTACAGCATATTGAGTAGAGTTTACTGTGCTATACAGTCGGTTCTTACTGTTTATTTATTTTATGTTTAAAGTGTGTATGTCAATTTCAATCTTGCAATTTATCCCTGCCCCTTGCCCGGTAACCATACGTCTGTTTTCTATATCTGCGACTCTTATTTGTAAATAAGTTCGTTTGCACCATTTTCATATTATGCAATATTTGTGTTTTTCTGATTTATTTCACCCAATATGGCAATCTCTGTGTCCATCCATGTTGCTTCAAATGTTATTTCATTCTCTTTAATGGCTGAGTAATATTTCATTATATATATGTACCACATCTTCCTTATCCATTCTTCTGTCAGTGGACATTTAGATTGCTTCTATGCCCTGACAAATGTAAATAGTGCTGCAATGAACATTGAGATGCATAAATCTTTTCAAATTAATGATTTTCTCTGGATATCAGAGAAAACATCTGATAGCCCAGGAATGGAATTGGTGGATCATATCATAGCTCAATTTTTAAGGAACCTCTATACTGTTCTCCTTAGCGGCTACACCAATTAACATTTTTACCAATCGTGTAGGAGGGCTTCCTTTTCTCTACACCCTCTCCAGCATTTATTGTTTGTAGATATTTTTGATGATGAAGTTAATGCTTTTAAATGCCACTAACAGAAAGAACAATCTCAAATCAGTGATTTAATCTTCTATTAATACCTTAAGAAACTGGGAACAAAATAGCAAGTGAAACCCAAAATGAACAGATGAAAGTAAGTAATAGCAAAAAAGCAGAAATCAATGAAATAGAAAAAGAAAACAATAGAAGAAAATCAATGAAACTAAATCTGGTTCTTTAAAAAATTAATATAATTCATAGGTCTCTAGCTAAGTTGATTAACAGGATAGAGAGAGAAGACACAAACAACTAATATCAGGAAAGAAAGATGGGACATCACTATCATCTCTTCAAACTTTGAAATGATAAGAAAATATTATGAGTAACTTTATGGTAATAAATTTGAAATCCCATGATAAACATGAATTTCAGGAAAGATATAAATTAAGACTTACTCAAGAATATATAGTAACTCAAAATGAATCTTAAAGGTGAAAGTTAATATAAACTTCTAGTAGAAAACACAGATAAATATTTATAATAAGTTAGGCAAAGATTTCTTTAATAGAAAACAGAAAGCATCCTGGAATACAAGGAAGGAAAGTAAGAGAAACAAATAAAAGATAGGACAAATTGAAAGAAAATTATAATACAGTAGATATAAACCCAAATATATCAGTAATCAGGGTATATCAATGTGATTAAAGTTTTAATATTAGCAAGGTAAACATTCTGAGAATGCATAAATAATATGATTGGATGTATAGAAAATACCCAGAAGAATATATGGATATATTATTAGAATTAATAATAGTTTTATAAGACTGCTGGATACTAAGTCAATGTATAAAAATCAGCTAGTATATTCTATAAGCAGCAGTAAACAGAAAATAAAATGCAAATATGTCACCTAGCAACGTAAAATACAACATACCTTTAAATTATCCCAGGCAAAGATATTCAAGGTCTTTATATGGAACAATTAATTATTTTATTATGCTTCTGTAACATTACAGAGAATAATGAAATAAAAGCCTAACCAAATGGAGATATATACTATATTTATAGATTTGAGACATCAATCCTATAATGAAGTCAATTATTACAAGCTTGATCTATAGTTTCAAAGCAGTGCTAATTGTTTTGTGTGTGTATATACATGCCTGTAGAATTACTCAAGCTAATACAAAAATTCAAAAAATAAGCAAACCATTCTTATGGGAAAATAATCAGCTGGTAGAACTTGCTGAAGCAGATTTCAAGAGTTGTTTTAAAAGTAGTTATACAGACAGTGTGGCACTGGTTCCAGATTAGACAAATAGAGGAACACAAGGCAATACTGATTTTAGATGTTGACCTATAAATTTTCAGTTCAGTTCAGTCCGGTCACTCAATTGTGTCTGACTCTTTGCGAACCCATGAACAGCAGCACGCCAGGCCTCCCTGTCCATCACCAACAGTCTACCCAAACCCATGTCCATTGAGTCGGTGATGCCATCCAACCATCTCATCCTCTGTCGTCCCCTTCTTCTCCTGCCCTCAATCTTTCCCAGCATAAGGGTCTTTTCAAATGAGTCAGCTCTTTGCATAAGGTGGCCAAGTACTGGAGTTTCAGCTTCAACATCAGTCCTTCCAATGAACACCCAGGACAGATCTCCTTTAGGATGGACAGGTTGGATCTCCTTGCAGTCCAAGGGACTCTCAAGAGTCTTCTCCAACACCACAGTTCAAAAGCATCAATTCTTTGGCGCTCAGCTTTCTTTATATTCCAGCTCTCACATTCATACATGACCACCTCTTTATTAAGAGGGGGAAGGGCAGTCTTTCGATAAATGATCTGTTGAAAATGATAAATTTTATATTTTAAAATTTTATATTTTAAAAATGCTACATAATTTTATATGCAAAAATCAGTTTCAGGTAGACTGGAGACTTAAATCACTTCTATAACATAGTATTGGAGAATATGGTCATGTCTTCAGGATAAGGTTATTTCTTCAACAGGTGACATAAGGAAATGATTGGCAAAGTTAATTTATTCAGATTTCTTTTTGTCAAATGCTGTGGTATAGGAGATGATATTGGAAACATATATGTATAAATAACAAAAAGTTCATTAAAGAACTCTTACAAACTATAAGGGAAAATTCACAGACAACCTAGTAAAGAAATGTGCAAGAGACTTGAACACTTCACAAAAGATAATTGATAAATGGAATATATGAAAAAGCATTCAACACAATAAGAGATGTGGGTTCGATCCCTGCATTGGGAAGATCCCCTGGAGGATCATATCAACTCACTCCAGTATTCTTGGTTGGAGAGTCCCCATGGACAGAGGAGCCTGGCTGACTGCAATCCATAGGGTGGCAAAGAGTCAGTTACAAATGAGCGCCCAAGCACAGCACAAACTAGAAATGGGGAGCTTTATAAAGGCAAAACAAAAATATGGCAAGATTACATAAATTGCTTGTTAAGAATTAGGATTGGAGATGGCAAGAAGTAAAGGTGTTTGTTAAGCAGGAATTGGTTTGGGGTTTGGAACGATTGCAGTTGCAATGGGGTGACGGAGACTTTGGAACTACAGGGATGCTGCAACAGGTACTAGGAGATATTGTTTTGAAAATGGCTGGTGGTGCATTTGAGTTTGATATGGTTCAGAGAAAATTCAAGTTCTCACTGATTCAGGAACATGTCTGAAACCATATCCACGCTGGTTTCCTGGCTTCATTTTGGACCATTGTTACTCCATTTTGATTTTTTTAATGATCTTGAATGTCATCAACTTCAACAATTCATCAACTTCAGAAGTCTATATTTTAATAGATATATATGGCAATTCTCTAAATCTGCCAAGGTATGTTGCAGTATGACAAGAGGATGTTTGAAGCCAAATAATACATGTGGTACCCCTTTTACCTGAATTCTGGAAATGGAATGGGATAATTTTCATCGCATGATTTTGTATTAAAATGATCACAAATATAGTAGAGAATGCAAGGTTGCATGATTTTGAAAGCTAACTTTGGGTTTTAAATATTTTTCACTTTTAAAACATATCTTATTTTCCTTATGCTACTTCCAAACTCACCCATTATACCCCAGCAAGATTCCCACAATGAAAATACAAGCACAAATACACACACACACTCACACACACACAACACACACACACACACACACACACTTTGCCTGGAAATTTTTGGAGTTCAGTACTGAAAGTCACTACTGAAAAATCCTCCAGTTCAGTTCAGTCACTCAGTCATGTTTAACTTTGTGACTGCATGGACTGCAGCATACCAGACCTTCCTATCCATCACTAACTCCTGGAGATTACCCAAATTCATGTCCATTGAGTTGGTGATGCCATCCAACCGTATCATCCTCTGTCGAACCCTTCTCCTCCCACCTTCAATCTCTCACAGCATTCAGATCTTTTCAATGAGTCAGTTCTTCGCATCAGGTGGCCAAATTATTGGAGTTTCAGCTTCAGTATCAGTCCTTCCAATGAATATTCAGGACTGATTTCCTTTAGGATGGACTGGTTGGATCTCCTTGCTGTCTAAGGGACTCTCTAGAGTCTTCTCCTGGAGAAGGAAATGGCAACTCAGTGCAGTATTCTTGCCTAGCGAATCCCGTGGACAGAGGAGCCTGGTGGGCTGCTGTCCACAGGGTCGCATGGAGTGGGACACGACTGAAGCGACTTAGCATGCATGCATGCTTTGGAGAAGGAAATGGCAAACCACTCCAGTATTCTTGTCTGGAGAATCCCAGGGACAGAGGAAGCTGGTGGGCTGCCGTCTATGGGATCGCACAGAGTCGGACACAGCTAAAGCGACTTAGCAGCAGCAGCAGCAGAGTCTTCTCCAATACCACAGTTCAAAAGCATCAATTCTTCAGCACTTAACTTTCTTTATAGTCCAACTCTCACATCCATACATGACTACTGGAAAAACCATAGCTTTGGCTAGACAGATCTTTGTTGGTAAAGTAATGTCTCTGCTTTTTAAAATGCTGTCTAGGTTGGTCATAGCTTTTCTTCCAAGGAACAAGCGTCTTTTAATTTCATGGCTTCAGTCACCATCTGCAGTGATTTTGGAGCCCCTCAAAATAAAGTCTGTCACTGATACCATTGTTTCCCCATCTATTTGCCATGAAGTGATGGGACTGGATGCCATGATCTTAGTTTTCTGAATGTTGAGTTTCAAGCCAACCTTTTCACTCTTCTCTTTCACTTTCAACAAGAAGCTGTTTAGTTCCTCTTTGCTTCCTGCCATAAGGGAGGTGTCATCTGCGTATCTGAGGTTATTGATATTTCTCCAGGCAATCTTGTGCTTCTTCCAGCCTGGCATTTTGCATGATGTACTCTGTATATAAGTTAAATAAGCAGGGTGACAATATACAGCCTTGACATGCTCCTTTCCTGATTTGGAACCAGTCTGTTGTTCGATGTCCAGTTCTAACTGTTGCTTCTTGGCTTGCATACAGATTTCTCAGGTGATGTGGTACTCCCATCTCTTGAAGAATTCTCCACAGCTTGCTGAATCCGCACAGTCAAAGGCTTTCGCATAGTCCATAAAGCAGAAATAGATGTTTTTCTGGAACTCTCTTGCTTTTTTGATGATCCAGAGGATGTTGGCAATTTGATCTCTGGTTTCTCTGCCTTTTGTAAATCCAGCTTGAACATCTGAAAGTTCATGGTTTACGTACTGCTGAAGCCTGGCTTGGAGAATTTTGAGCATTACTTTGCTAGCGTGTGAGATGAGTGCAATTGTGTGATAGTTTGAGCATTCTTTAGCATTGTCTTTCTTTGTGATTGGAATGAAAACTGACCTTTTCCAGTCCTGTGACCACTGCTGAGTTTTCCAAATTATATGGTATATTGAGTGCAGCACTTTCACGGCATCATCTTTGTGGATTTGAAATAGCTCAACCGGAATTTCATCACTTCAACTAGCTTTGTTCATAGTGATGCTTCCTCAGGCCCACTTGACTTCATATTCCAGGATGTCTGGCTCTAGGTGATTGATCACACCATCGCAGTTATCTGGGTTATGAATATCTTTTCTGTGTAGTTCTTCTGTGTATTCTTGCCACCTCTTCTTAATATCTTCTGCTTCTGTTAGGTCTATACGTTTTCTGTCTCTTATTGTGCCCATTTCTGTTTGTAAAGTTCCCTTGGTATATTTAATTTTCTTGAAGAGATCTCTAATCTTTCCCATTTTATTCTTTTCCTCTATTTCTTTGCACTGATCACCGAGGAAGGCTTTCTTATCTCTCCTTGCTATTCTTTGGAATTCTGTCTTCAAATGGTTATATCTTCCCTTTTCTCCTTTGCCTGTTGCCTCTCTTCTTTTCATAGCTGTTTGTAAGCCCTCCTCAGACATCAGTTTTGCCTTTTTGCATTTCTTTTTCTTGGCGATGCTCTTGATCACTGCCTCCTGTACAATGTCACGAACCTCTGTCTATAGTTCTTCAGGCACTCTGTCTATCAGATTTAACCCCTTGAATCTATTTCTCACTTCCATTTTATAGTCCTAAGGGATTTGATTTAGGTCATATCTGAATGGTCTAGTGGTTTTCCCTACATTCTTCAATTAAAGTCTGAATTTGGCAATAAGGAGTTCATGATCTGAGCCACAGTCAGCTCCTGGTCTTGTTTTTGCTGACTGTGTAGAGTTTCTCCATCTTTGGCTGCAAAGAATATAATCAATCCTATTTCAATACTGACCATCTGGTGATGTCCATGTGTACAGTCTTCTGTTGTTTTAAGACGGTGTTTGCTATGACCAGTGCGTTCTCTCAGCAACACTCTATTAGCCTTTGCCATGCTTCATTCTGTACTTCAAAGTTAAATTTGCCTGTTACTTTGGGTATTTCTTGACTTCCTTCTTTTGCAACCAGTCCCCAGTAATGAAAAGGACATCTTTTTTGGGTGTTAGTTTAGGAGGTCATGTAGGTCTTCATATAACTGTTCAACTTCAGCTTCTTCAGCATTATTGATCAGGGCATTGGCTTGGATTGCTGTGATATTGAATGGTTTGCTTTGGAAACGAACAGAGAACATTCTGTCATTTTTGAGATTTCATCTAAGTACTGCATTTCGGACTCTCTTGTTGACTATGATGGCTACTCCATTTTGTCTAAGGGATTCTTGCCCACAGGAGAAGATATAATGGTCATAAGTTAAAATTCACCCAGTCTAGTCCATTTTAGTTTGCTGATTTTTAAAATGTTGACGTTCACTCTTGCCATCTCCTGTTTGACCACTTCCAATTTGCCTTGATTCACGGACCTAACATTTCAGGTTCCTGTGCAATATTGCTCTTTACAGCATTGGACTTTACTTCTATCCATAGTCACATCCACAACTGGGTGTTGTTTTTGCTTTGGCTCCATCTCTTCATTATTTCTGGTGTTAGTTGTCCATTGATCTCCAGTAACATATTGGGCACCTACCAACCTGGGAGTTCATCTTTCAGTGTCCTATATTTTTGCCTTTTCATGATGTTCATGGGGTTCTCAAGGCAAGAATACTGAAGTGGTTTGTCATTCCCTTTTCCAGTGGACCACTTTTTGTCAGAACTCTCTACCATGACCCGTCTGTCTTGGGTGGCCCTACACTTCATGGCTCATAGTTCCATTGAGTTAGACAAGGCTGTGGTCCATGCGATCAGATTGGTTACTTTTCTGTGATTGTGGTTTCCTCCAGTCCTAGACAAACTGTGAAAGTTGGTAAGAGGCACTTTAGGAGACAAGTTTTAAAATCTTTTTCTTACACCACTTTTTAATGCTTTGAACACTAACAATTTTATTTTTTTATATATTTTATTTTGTTTATTTATTTATTTTAATTGGAGGCTAATTACTTTACAATATTGTGGCGGTTTTTGCCATACATTCACATGAATCAGCCATGGGTATACACGTGTTCCCCATCCTGAGCCTCCCTCTCACCTCCCTCCTCATCCTATCCCTCAGGATCATCCCAGTGAACCAGCCCTGACACCCTGTCTCACGCATCGAAACTGTACTGGCAATCTATTTCACGTATGATAATGTACATGTTTCAGTGATATTCTCTCAAATCCTCCCACCCTCACCTTCTCCCACAGAGTCCAAAAGTCTGTTCTTTACATCTGTATTCTTTTGCTGTCTCGCATATAGGGTCATCGTTACCATCTTTCTAAATTCCATATATATGCGTTAATATACTGTATTGGTGTTTTTCTTTCTGACATACTTCTTTCTGTATAATAGGCTGCAGTTTCATCCATCTCATTAGAACTGATTCAAATGCATTCTTTTTAAGAACTGAGTAATATTCTATTGTGTATATGTACCACAGCTTTCTTAGCCATTCGTCTGCTGATGGACATCTAGGTTGCTTCCATGTCCTGGCTATTGTAAACAGTGCTGCAATGAACATTGGGGTACAGGTGTCGCTTTCAATTCTGATTTCCTCAGTGTGTATGCCCAACAGCGGGATTGCTGTGTTGTATGGCAGTTCTATTCCAGTTTTTTTAGGAATCTCCACACTGTTCTCCATAGTGGCTATACTAGTTTGCATTCCCACCAAAAGTGTAAGAGGATTCCTTTTTATCTGCACTCTCTCCAGCATTTATTGTTTGAAAGACTTTTTGATAGCAGCCATTTTGACTGGCATGACAAGGTACCTCACTGTGGTTTTGACTTGCATTTCCCTGATAATGAGTGATGTTGAGCGTCTTTTCATGTGTTTGTTAGCCATCTGTATTTCTTCTTTGGAGAAATGTCTGTTTAGTTCTTTGGCCCATTTTTTGATTGTGTCACTTATTTTTCTGGAACTGAACTGTAAGAGTTGCTTGTATGTTTTTGAGATTGATTGTTTGTCCGTTGGTTTATTTGCTATTATTTTCTCCCATTCTGAAGGGTGTCTTTTCACCTTACTTACAGTTTTCCTTCATAACTTTTAAGTTTAATTAGGTCCCATTTGTTTATTTTTGCTTTTATTTCCATTACCCTGGGAGGTGGGTCATAGAAGATCCTGCTATGATTTACATCAGAGAGTGTTTTTCCTATATTTTCTTCTAGGAGTTTTATAGTTTCTGGTCTTACGTTTAGATCTTTAATCCATTTTGAGTTTATTTTTGTGTATGGTATTAGAAAGTGTTCTAGTTTCATTTTTTTACAAGTGGTTGACCAGTTTTCCCAGCACCACTTGTTAAAGAGATTGTCTTTTCTCCATTGTATATTCTTGCCTCCTTTGTCAAAGATAAGGTGTCCATAGGTGCGTGGATTTATCTCTGGGCTTTCTATTTTGTTCCATTGATCTGTATTTCTGTCTTTGTACCAGTGCCATACTGTCTTGATGACTGTGGCTTTTAGTATAGGCTGAAGTCAACAGGTTGATTCCTCCAGTTCCATTCTTCTTTCTCAAGATTGCTTTGGCTATTTGAGGTTTTTTGTATTTCCACACAAATTGTGAAATTATTTGTTCTAGTTCTCTGAACAATACTGTTGGTAGCTAGATAAGGATTTAATTGAACCTATAGATTGGTTTGGGTACTATACACATTTTCATGTTGATTCTTCCGATCCATGAACATGGTATATTTCTCCATCTATTTGTGTCCTCTTTGATTTCTTTCATCAGTGTTTTATAGTTTTCTATATATATAGGTCTTTTGTTTCTTTAGGTAGATTTATTCCTAAATGTTTTATTCTTTTCATTGCAATGGTGAATGGAATTTTTTCCTTAATTTCTATCTCTGTTTTCTCATTGTTAGTGTATAGAAATGCAAGGGATTTCTGTATGTTAATTTTATATCCTGAAACTTTATTATATTCATTGATTAGCTCTAGTAATTTTCTGGTGGAGTCTTTAGGGTTTTCTATGTAGAGGATCATGTCATCTACAAACAGTGAGAGTTTTACTTCTTCTCTTCCAATCTGGATTCCTTTTATTTCTTTTTCTGCTCTGATTGCTGTGGCCAAAACTTCCAAAACTATGTTGAATAGTAGTGGTGAGAGTGAGCATCCTTGTCTTGTTCCTGACTTTAGGGGAAATGCTTTCAGTTTTTCACCACTGAGGATAATATTTGCTATGGGTTTATAATATATGGCTTTTATTATGTTGAGGTATATTCCTTCTATGTCTGCTTTCTGGAGGGTTTTTATCATAAATGGATGTTGAATTTTGTCAAAGGCTTTCTCTGCATCTATTGAGACAATCATATTGTTTTTATCTTTCAATTTTTTATGTGGTGTATCACATTGATTGATTTGCGAATATTGAAGAATCCTTGCATCCCTGGGATAGAGCTCACTTGGTCATGATGTGTGAACACTAACAATTTTAAAACGAAGCAAATTATAATTTCAGAATTTAGAAATATACTAAAACTGAAAACTATTTTGAAGTTAAATTATGTTATTTGATAAACATGACTGCTTTATGCTATTTTGTCCAAACGAAGTTTTCCTTCTGCTCAGAACTATAGGTAAACCTTACTTACCCAGGCTTCCTTTACCTGATCTGAGGTGATACATGACTGAGCTAATTTTAGCCAGAGGCAGACCTGAGGCAAGGTTAAGAACTGACTGAATTTTGAAGGATATATAACCATAAAATAAGAAAGAAGAATAAGACATCTGAGAAAGAAAGACAGAATAAATTATTGGAGAAATATTATGTGATTTACAGTCAAAAAGTAGGACTAGGATTAATGATTGTAGCATTAAAACTTTTAATCTATAACATGTTTATGAGATGAGAAAATTCAGTGTTAATGCATTACATTTTGAATCACTGACTCATGTGAAGATATTGATATTTTATTCTCCTTTATTTCTAGATATTTTAAAATTCATTTTATCATACTCATGTCTCTGTATTATGTCCCCTCTACCTTTTGACATATACTAGTATGACCACTAAGAAAGTCGTTCTAATTTAGAAGACTTGACTCTATTTCCTGCTTTTCTAATTTTAACAGTCGTAATTTAGTGTTCTTTTTTTACTGTATTGAAGCATAAAGACATGAATTCCCCAGAGACAGAAATGACTATGAAATCAGTAAAGCACACAATGTAGCAAAAATGGTTTTTCTTTTAATATTAAATTGTTATTTAAGGAGCCTGTATCTCCTGAAAATATCAATGACTTCCCATGAACTATACCCTTGCAACTTGCATACATGTGCAAAGGTCAGTTTGCCTTTTGGTGAAATAAAACCAAACACATTCTGTTCAGTTAAGTGATAAAGTCTGTTGAATCTGTTATTGTCTAGTAAGCAAGTTTATTTTGGAAGCCAGCAGTGTGCAGGAGAGGTAGCTACAGCTCCTACAGTCTGCTTTGGAGTATGCTTAAAATCCTTGAAGACTTATTTTATTCTCTTACCTTTACAAGAAAGAAGATTTCCATGAAGTTTGGAAGTTTTATGCTATTTAATCTTAACTTTTTCTACAGTGTCACTTTAAATCCCATACCTAAGAATGTCATTTTAGATAGCAAGGATTTTATGAGCTTTCTTGTATCTTTTTGTGAGTAACTTTGAGAGCTACCAAGAGAGACAATCCTCTTTGTTTTCAATCCAAAGGGGAAAAAAGGCAGAAATATGTTTTATAACACTCTCAATTCTTTTTAACTTGAGGCATGCTTTCTGGCCTTGTGACCATGGAAAGAGACCAATGAAATGAAGCCTACTCTTATGCCTGTTATCAAGGTTCTCGCATCTAAGAATGACAACAAAGTAAACTGTCTTGTTGGAAAGAGACCTTACTTCTTTCATCAGGTCAGGAGTTTAAAGGAAAATAATTGTATGCAGTGTTTAAACTTGGCTGCTATTTTTGGTGTTTATAATGGGAAAATAAAGACTCTATGGAGGAGTTTCAATAATTGAAATAAAGAAAGGGATTTTTAAAAGGAAAATCTTATTTTATATGTATATAGGTCCTATATATGTAAATATACCACCTAAATCAAATCCCTTATGATTATACAGTGGAAGTGAGAAATAGCTTTAAGGGACTAGATTTGATAGAGTGCCTGATGAACTATGGACGGAGGTTCGTGACATTGTACACGAGACAGGGATCAAGACAATCCCCGTGGAAAAGAAATGCAAAAACACAAAATGGCTGTCTGAGGAGGCCTTACAAATAGCTGTGAAAAAGAAGAGAAGAGAAAAGCAAAGGAGGAAAGGAAAGATATTCCCATTTGATGCAGAGTTTCAAAGAATAGCAAGGAGAGATAAGAAAGCCTTTCTCAGCAATCAGTGCAAAGAAATAGAGGAAAACAACAGAATGGGAAAGACTAGAGATCTCCTCAAGAAAATTCGAGATACCAAGGGAACATTTCATGCAAAGCTGGGCTCGATAAAGGACAGAAATGGTAAGGACCTAACAGAAGGAGAAGATATTAAGAAGAGGTGGCAAGAAGACACAGAAGAACTGTACAAAAAAGAGCTTCACAATCCAGATAATCACGATGGCGTGATCACTCACCTAGAGCCAGACATCCTGGAATGTGAAGTCAAGTGGGCCTTAGAAAACACCACTACAAAGTTAGTGGAAGTGATGGAATTCCAGTTGAGCTATTCCAAATCCTGAAAGATGATGCTGTGAAAGTGCTGCACTCGATAGGCAAGCAAATTTGGAAAGCTCAGCAGTGGCCACAGGACTGGAAAAGGTCAGTTTTCATTCCAATCTCAAAGAAAGGCAATGCCAAAGAATGCTCAAACTACCGCACAATTGCACTCATCTCACACGCTAGTAAAGTAATGCTCAAAATTCTCCAAGCCAGGCTTCAGTAATATGTGAACCATGAACTTCCAGATGCTCAAACTGGTTTTAGAAAAAGCAGAAGAACCAGAGATCAAATTGCCAACATCTGATGGATCATCGAAAAAGCAAGAGAGTTCCAGAAAAACATCTATTTCTGCTTTATTGACTATGCCAAAGCCTTTGACTGTGTGGATCACAATAAACTGTGGAGAATTCTGAAAGAGATGGGCATACCAGACCACCTGACCTGCTCTTGAGAATCTTGTATGCAGGTCAGGAAGCAACAGTTAGAACTGGACATGGAACAACAGACTGGTTCCAAACAGGAAAAGGAGAATGTCAAGGCTGTATATTGTCACCCTGCTTATTTAATTTATATGCAGAGTACATCATGAGAAACGCTGGACTGGATGAAGCACAAGCTGGAACCAAGATTGCTGGGAGAAATATCAATAACCTCAGATATGCAGACGATACCACCCTTATGGCAGAAAGTGAAGAAGAACTAAAGAGTCTCTTGATGAAAGTGAAAGAGGAGAATGAAAAAGTTGGCTTAAAGCTCAACATTCAGAAAAACAAGATCATGGCATCTGGTCCCATCACTTCATGGCAAATAGATGGGGAAACAGTGGAAACAGTGGAAACAGTGTCCGACTTAATTTTTTTGAGCTCCAAAATCACTGCAGATGGTGATTGCAGCCATGAAATTAAAAGATGCTTATTCCTTGGGAAGAAAGTTGTGACCAACCTAGATAGCATGTTAAAAAACAGAGACATTACTTTACCAACAAAGATCTGTCTAATCAAGGCTATGGTTTTTCCAGTAGTCATGTATGCATTTGAGAGTTGGACTGTGAAGAACGCTGAGCACCGAAGAATTGATGCTTTTGAACTGTGGTGTTGGAGAAGACTCTGGAGAGTCCCTTGGACTGCAAGGAGATCTAACCAGTCTATCCTAAAGGAGATCAGCCCTGTGTGTTCATTGAAAGGACTGATGTTGAAGCTGAAACTCCAATACTTTGGCCACCTTTTGTGAAGTGTTGACTCGCTGGAAAAGATCCTGATGCTGAGAAGGATTAGGGGCAGGAGGAGAAGGGGACGACAGAGGATGAGATGGCTGGATGGCATCACTGACTCAATGGACATGAGTTTGGGTAAACTCTGGGAGTTTGTGATGGACAGGGAGGCCTGGTGTGCTGCGATTCATGAGGTCACAAAGAATTGGACTCGACTGAGCGACTGAACTGAACTGATATATATATATATCTTATATATATATATATATATAATGTGTATATATGTATGTATATATTTATATACACACACACGCATAGTTTGTTATACAATATCATCACCATATCATAGTACAAAGAATAAATCAAAGAATAAATATTTTCACTCTCTATTAGTCTGGAATATTTAGCATTAGATTTGTGACAAAGGGGATATTTTGAAGTATGGAGAACATTTGTGAAAAGGTGTTTTCCTTCAGTTGTCTCAAGAGTAATGATTTTAGGTTTCAAGGTTGTCATGATAGGAAAAAAAGGAAAATAAGACAGAAATGCTTAACTTATTGGTGATTCTTCAATAGAATCTACTTATCTCTGATGATGTTTACAAGATTAATTGAATCTTACACTTTGAAGTGCAAATTGGAGTGGACACAGAAACTGTCTTACATTGGTCTTTCCATTTGAGAGACGTCTGAGTAGATTCTGTTTTTTAACCTTTAATAATATTGAGACTTTGTTTTTTTAAAGCACTTTAAAGTTAAAAGCAAATATAGATGGAAAGGTACAGAAATTTCCTATATAGACTCTGCCATACACATTCATAGCCTCCCCCATTATCAACATGCCCCACCAGAGTGGCACATTTGTTACAGCTGATAAACCTACATCAACATTCTAATCACTCAAAGTCCATAGTTTATCTTAGGATTCACTTTTGCTGTTGTACATTCTATCATTTTGGGAGATGCGTAATGACTTGTATCAATTATTATGGCATCATTCAGAGTATTTTCATCACCCTAAAAATTCTGTGCTCTACCTATTCATCCTTCCCCACCTCCAACCCAAATTGGGCTTTTTTAAGGTCTAATATTTATTCTGTTGAACAAGGTAAAAAAAAAAAAATCTCTGCTGGAACACTGACTGTAAATAGTACAGATCCTCATAAAATTCAACCGATATGATAGTCTTTCTACAGACTTTGGAATAGAAATACATTTCATCCCACTATCCTTGTGACTCCCAATGATCCATCTCCCATCTCTTCTGGATTTTTTCATCTAAACATCAACTATAACATACTCAAACCTATTTCCTTTACCTTAGCCTTCTACAATAACCTCCTACAACCACATTCTACAAACAAGATAGCAATAAAGTGTCAGTTAACTTTTTTTAATTTGGTGTGATGACCAAATGTTTTGTGAATGTTTTTGTCAGGTTGTTAGAAAAAAGCAGTAATGATCTACCATCTTAAATAAATTTTGGAATTATATAGTAATGCCATTTCACTCAGGGGAACAGATAACACATTTTTAGAAATTTTGATCATTAAAATATATTTTTGAAATGATAATTTATAAAAAGTTGAAATCATGTTTTTAATGTCACCTTTCAATGATGTTATTTTGATTTTATCAGTTTGGTATTTACAAATGCAACACATATGTTCTGAATATTTATATAATAGTACTAACTAATATCACCATAATGAATTTTTAATAGGTCAAAATCAAAGGAATTAGAAAAATAAATTACTGGAAAATTTCTCCCATTCTATTGCCTTTGTTGAGTTGAAGTCAAAATAATTTACAAAAGGAAGATTATCTTCATCTTTCTGTACCAAGTAGGATTGAGGTGTGAGGCTTTGTCACTTTTGCTTTACATATTTATACTTGCTGAAATAATTGCTCTAGATATGTAGACAAAATTACTAGGTCATTTGTTTTCTTGTAATAACAATTGCCCAATGAGCCTGTGGTATAACTACTGATCATATATCCCAAAACAAAATTTAGGATGACATCATAATTCCACAGGAAACAGCAAGGACTAATTTAGCCGCATACAATTCCTTCATATTAGCAATAGCAAATTATTACTAAATGATACTTTTGAAACTTGAAATTACAAAGAAAAAGAATGATGATATAAGAAGCATGTTTATATGTTTTCAGTTCAAACACAACTTCACCTGTTCCATATAATAGGAATGAGTTTTGTTATGATTTTTAATATGCATTTTATATTTTAAAAATTAGTTATTTATTCTAAGTAATACATATAGTTGTTATTTTCTATTATGAAGAAATAATCTGTTTTATAAAATGATTGTATTTTACTTGCAATAAGGGCCTAAATGAATTGAAACCATGTGACATAATAGTTAAGAACATGTCTTATTGAAGTATAATTGGCAGATTTCAAAACTGGAAAAAATTAGATAAGAAGATGTATCTGGAACTAGAACGTGTGTGTGTGCTAAGCCGCTTCAGTCCTATTGGACTGTTTGTGACCCCATGGACTGTAGCCCACACAGTTCCTCTGTCCATGGGGTTCTTCAGGCAAGAATACTGGAGTGGGTTGACACGCCCTTCTCCATGGGATCTTTCCCACCCAGGTATCAAACCCGCATCACTTACATCTCCTGCATTGGCAGGTGGGCTCTTTACCACTAGTGCCACCTGAATGTAAATCCTGAATTCATTACTTCTATCTGTGTATATTGGCATGTATTACTGACCTCTGAGATCCAGTTTTCTTAAATGTAAATGTAAAATTGGCTAATAATCTCTTCTTCACAGAATAGAGATTAGAGTTGAGAGGCAGGAGTCTTATCTGACTCATCAGAATTACTCTATACACATTTAATTAATGAAATCATTACAAAAGTGGACTTTTCTAAAATAAAATCAGTAAATAATAGAGAAAATTGGCATTCTTAGGGATTTATAATGATTTTCCCTGGGTTGGGAAGATCCCCTGGAGAAGGAAATGGCAACCCACTCCAATACTCTTGCCTGGAAAATCCCATGGACAGAGGAACCTGGTAGGCTACAGTCCATGGGGTCACAGAGAGTCAGACATGATTGAGTGACTTCACAAGCAAATATCATAATATAGATAATTCAATTTCACTTTTAATAATATACAGTTATAATTGCATTGCCACTGATTTGATAGGCTATTTAAATTTTTCATTTGCTTCATAGCTTTTCCAATATAGTCCTTCTTCTATTTTTGCTATCTGTTAGTATACAAATATAAAATAATTAGTAACATTGCCCTTGAAATTTGGATAGATTAAATGATGAAAAATGATGAACAATAATCACATCCTCTAATCAACTACCAAAGACCACAGCTGTCATATTGGCTCTCAACATATCAAGAAACTGAAACAAAATTTTTAAATAACTTCCAATTTGATCAAGTGTGTTTTTTTAATGAAAACTGTGATAAAAAACATTTCTTCACATAATTTTTAAGACAGTGACATTATCCTTACAAAAATCTGATTACAAAAATACTTTTAGAATTTATCATTTAAAAAGGCACCAAATATCAAAGATAATCTATTACCCTGGCACGTCTTTGCATTTGCCAATTATACCAAGACCGCTAAGTTCCTCCTGTTAATCATAAAAATAAATGGGGTAATAAATGCATGAGAGCTGTTATTTGAAAAATAATTTCAGAATTCTGCAATTTAAATTTGAGAAGAAGAGTGATTTCTTGAGATAATATGTTAATATTTCATCTCTATTTTTCTCTCTCTCTTCCTCTCTCTGACTCTGTCTCTTTCTTGCTCTATCACACACACACACACACACACACATATATGTGTGTGTATGTAAGCAACTTGCTGTTTAAAATGCTTAGCTAATTACAGGTTTGACGGATTGCCTCATATATTACTGAGCAATTAATTGTATTATTTAATTTTTCTGGGTCACTTGAATAGAATTTAGATATATTCAACTATCATGAGTCTTATTTGTTCTACTTGTAATGGAGGCTCAGGACCAAATTAAATGATGTTACAATTCCATAAAGTTTTAGCCCAGTTTTTAGGAAACTTGAGTCAAAGCTTACTTTTATATACCTTCAATTCTGTTTATTCCCTAGTGAATATACTTGTCTTATTAGTTTTTCAGTAGTTTTGAAACTTTCACATTATCTGTGCTTCAGTACAAGCACATGACTTCCACCTGTTTACCCTGTCCATTGCACTGAGTTCTTTTGAAATGAACCTTAGATAACAATAGATAAGTCTCAAAGAATTAATCTTTTGCAAAAACTGGAGGCTTAGGTTAAGTTCATTATCAACTAGCTGGATTGTTGACCTAAAACTTTTGGATCAAGACACCAAAAATAATTTAGTATTTTCTCTAGAAACCTTTCTCCCATGCATTAAGACGATATATATATATATGGTTATGTGTAAAAATAGTCATTTATTAAGGAAATAGAAAGAATAGTATAATAAATATTAAAATGTCTTTCTTTGAAGGATGGGACTGTTAGGAAATTTATTTATGATTATTATACATATTTTAAAAATCATGCAAAAGCTCAGCCACTTCAAAAACTCATCAAAAATAAAATATATGGAAAGTGAAAATTTTTTATAATTTTGAGTCTTTCATTTAAGATTCAAACATTTGGAAGTGCAGTGGATTTTTATTAGTTCATTTTTAAAAAATTTTATTGGAGTACAGTTGATTTACAATGTTGTATTAGTTTCAGATGTACAGCAAAGTGAATTAGTGATTCATACATATATGTATATCCACTCATTTTTAAATTATTTTCCAGTATGTCATTGCATAGTATAAAGTAGAGTTCACTGTGTTATGCAATAGGTCCTTATTACTTATTTATTTTATATATAGTAGTGTGTGTATAGTGGCTTCTCTGGTGGTTCAGTCGATAAAGAGTCTGCCTGCAATGTGGGGGACCTGGGTTCAATCCCTGGGTCAGGAAGATCCCCTGGATAAGGAAATGGCAACCCACTCCAGTATTCTTGCCTGGAGAATTCCATGAACAGAGGATCCTGATGGCTACCGTCCATGGGGGTCACAAAAAGTTGGACACGACTGAGTGACTAATTTTCACTTCACTTTCAATGTGTATACGTCAATCCCAATCTCCCCTGGTAACAACAAGTTTGTTTTCTACATCTGTGACTTTATTTCTGTTTTGTAAATAAGTTCATTTTTACTCTTTTCTTTTTAGATTCCATGTATAAGCAATATTTTTTGATATTTGTCTTTCTGTATCTGACTTAATTCACTCAGTATGACAGTCTCTAGGTGTATCCCATGCTGCTGCAATTGGCATTATTTTGTTCTTTTTTTTGGCTGAGTAATATTCCAGTGTACATGTAACACAGTACAGTGATTTAGAGATGGCATTTATCATGAAATAATATATCAGGTAAACACAATATTCTTCTTGGTTATGTATTCTTTGAAGTTATAATAATATGAAATTACTGAAGGTAAACAAACAGTTATGATAGCATAGTGTATCAGTTACTATGTATTATTATACAAGTCACTAGTATGTGTATGCTGTTTGTATTTGTGTGTGTTTATATACGTCACAAAGAGAAAGTAGAGAACTCCAGAGAAAGAGACAGAGAAAGATAAGGTTAACAAGACAAGATTTTTCTATTTTTTTCTTTTTTTGCAATATTGATACATTGTTATATGTTAGATACCACACTCTCTTATTTTAGTCTATTCTTCTTTTTCTGTTGCAGTATCATATTCCAGGTACCATATTACATTTAATTATCATATCTCCTTAGCTTTCTTTTGGCTGTGATATTTTCTCAGAATTTTTGTTTTGTTTTGTTTTTGATAATCTTCTTTGTGAAGAATATTGTAAATTATTTTGCAAAATAATTGCCCCTCAATTGGGTTTTGTCTTATTTTTCCCTTATGATTATTGTGGGGTTATGTGTTTTGTGGAAAAAAAATCACAGAACTAAAACGTCATTGCCATCACATCATGTACTATCTATATGACTTATCTATTAATTTTAACTGTGATCACCTAGATGTAGTTATCTTGCCTCATTTTTCCATATTCTTAGGAAGGAAGTCATTATGTGTAGCTCACATTTTTAGGATGTAAGTTTTCCTTTACTTCCTTATGGGTAAAATATGTATATAGATTATTTTGGAATTTTTCTATTGTGAAATTTGTTTATTCTCTCCTATGTATTAATGTAATCATTTATTTATATTGGCATGAACTCATGAAAATTTATTTTATATGTCAGGTTATAAGCTAATACTTGGAGAAGGCAATGGCACCGCACTCCAGTACTCTTGCCTGGAAAATCCCATGGACGGAGGAGCCTGGTAGGCTGCGGTCCATGGGGTCGCTAAGAGTCTGACACGACTGAGCGACTTCACTTTCACTTTTCACTTTCATGCACTGGAGAAGGAAATGGCAACCCGCGACTTCACTTTCACTTTTCCCTTTCATGCACTGGAGAAGGAAATGGCAACCCACTCCAGTATTCTTGCCTGCAGAATCCTAGGGACGGCGGAGCCTGGTGAGCTGCCGTCCATAGGGTCGCATAGAGCCGGACACGACTGAAGCGACGTAGCAGCAGCAGCAGCATAAGCTAATACTACATTTTATTGGTTAAATTGCTTCAACGTTGGACACTGAGAGCTCATTCATTTGGATCCTTATGACATACACTGTAGTTTTCTTTTCCTTTTTTTCTTCTTTTTCTTTCTTTTCTTCTTTCTTCCTTTCTTTATTCTCCTTTTTTTTTTTAATACTTTCTTATTTTCTAGCAATATAAGATGTTCCAGGTTCATCTTATACATTCCCTGTCCCAGTTGTCAAGTCAGTCATTTTTCTGAGGATCACTAGTTTATTTCATTGAAGAATGGTATTAGAAACCAAGATCTGAGCACAAGATGTGCTCATTGTTACTAGGGTGTCATTAACTTTAGACCTTCTCAGCTGACAAAGCAATGACATGTGTGTATACTAATCCACATGTTTACACACACACACACACACACGTATTTTCTGGGTATAACAACCTGTGCCTATATTAAATAATATTCCAAATGATACTTGTGGGCAGTTTCTTTGTCTTTAGTATCATAGTTTCCACTCATTCCTATAGTTAAAAATTAGGTCAATACCTTTTTTTTTAAATCCCCTCCATTGAGTTTGTTTCATACTTATGTAGTACAGCTTTGATTTTTCTGACACATTCTGCATGACATTTCAGTTTCCTGAAAACCACTGCTCTGTTTATTGCCTCTGTAATGTTGCATTTTCCAAGATATCACATAAGTACAATCATATAATGTGTTGCCTTTTCAGATTGGCTTCTTCATCTTTAACAATGTGCTTTTAAAATGTATTCATCCAGGTGTGACTTGATATATCATTGCTTTTTATCACTGAATTATATACCCCATTGTGTAAATGTACCATAGTCTGTCTATCCATTCACTTATTGAAGGCATATTGCTTTCAGCTTTGGGGAATTATTGATAAAGTTGTTATAAACATGTATGTGCAGGTTTGTGTGTACATAAGCTTTCAAATTTATTTTCATATGATAAAAAGAAAATGACTGACTACATGAGATAAATATGCACTGTGGAATTAATTGCAATGCCAATATTTCTAATGCATGATAATTTCATAAGTGAAGTGGCATATTAATGACTTCTAAAGCACTCCAGTGTTTCCACAGTGCCTAATTGTAAAACTGCTAAGTGATATATACAGTAATATTTCCTAAGGAATTATTCTCTTCTTTGATCACCAATAGTAAAGTATGTATATTTAAATAATTTGGGGCTTTACAATTATTTCAGAAACTTGAACTGACACTAAGAAATACTCTTGGCAGGGTAATTATAGTTTTAATCAGAAGGAAGATTTAAAATAGTTCCCTTTACCAATTAGCTTTTGAATATAAAATATATCTAGAAAAGTTCTTACTGACGAACTGTGAGAAAAATATCCACACATATATCCTTCAATCATTTTTATCACTTCAAACACATCAAAAATTTTGTTTTTCAGTATGGTGTATAATATTACAAATATTAAAATGAACAAAATAAGATCCCCACTGCATACAGATTGCATAATATCACAGACATGTCATCAGTCACTTAATAATGTGGCATAGATTGTAACAAAGGTATGTAGGATATGTTGCAGAAGAATATATAAGAAAGAACTTGCCCCAGAAAGAACATTTAAATATTTTTTTGATTATGTGGAAGTATATTGGGTGGGCAGGGAAATAAAAGAGACATGTAAGGGGGTGAGTGGCAAAGAAATTCTTTTTTTTTAAGAAATTCTAAACAGAAGGAACAATATTTTGAAATGAATGATTTATTTGGAGATTAATCACTTGTTATGACTGTAGCAGTGTAGTGGGATTAGAAATAATAGAATGAAAGGCCTTATATAATTTTTTCAAAGGATTTATTTTGACTTTATCAGGTGGGCTGTGGTAAAAAAAATAAATGAGATTTGTTTTAAAAGTACCTAATGTTTTACTATTTGGAATTCTGTGATGTACTATAAATAATTCATTTGCCATATTGGATCATATTCTTGTTGGAAATCATGTTTTTATCATTCTACTTAGTATTTTTGTGTATCCACTTCTTTTGTTATATTTTATTTTGCTTTTCCTCAGTTTCGTTTTACCAATACATAATCCCTGAAGTCTTTGTCTCTGTTCGGGTCATGTCCAAGTTAAATTTTATGTGAAAAGAACACTCTTTACACATTAGGAAACAAGCTTTCTTATTAGACAGCTCCACACGTGTCATTCTTTCCGGTACCAATACCTTAGTAAAGGAAGTATCTTGTGTCTTGAGTCCAGAAGCTCTATTTTCACGGATCTCACTCATGCGACCACCACATTTTTGCGGTACCTGACAACTCATTTGACTCTTCTCAGTTATTTTTGGACTGGTTATACTCAGTCACAATGCCTATCTTTGTTACTACAGATTCGGATCTGTAAAATCACAGTGACTTTCTTATTTTATAGGGAACACAGAAAGAGAGGTGAAAGAGACCCAGTCACCAAATAAATGATTCATCTATATTTGTTGTCTCAAGAGATTGCAGTTCCTTTAGTTTATTTATACCCTTAGCTGATGGTTCCCAGGGGAAGGAGTAGCTGCTTCTTCACTGAGGAAACATTCCCGGGGCTTGGCCTGAGGTGAATAGTGGTCTGAGGAGCCGTTCCAGGAACTCTCTTTGTTTTGTTAATTAAAAAAATACTGAGCAAACAGAGAACATCAGCTATAAGCTGTACACTTTTTTCAAAAAAGTGCTGATCATACAAGAGAGGGAAGAGAGAGGTGAATGGAATAGTGACTGACAATGAAGACAATGTGGTTTTGATAAGGATTACTAGATTATGAGCACATTTATATCTGATGAAATATGCTTTGGTTAGAAGACTGCTTTGTTTTGGTGGGGAGATAAATGTTTTTCATCTTTGAATTATGAGTATTAAATATGACTTCTGAAACTGCTGAGTTCTACATTTTGGACAATTTAAACTTAACAAATGAGGTTTTTTATTTATTTGTTTTAAGAAAAGAGTAATAAAACATCCATGCCTCAAACCCAAAAGTGTGTGGTAGCAACTGAGAACATAAATAATCTAACTTCAAAAAGTAAATTCCTATTCACTCAGGACATTATTATTAATAATTGAAACTATGTAGCTCCCCTATGGGTATTATTATAACTAACTTAGAAAGTACAAGTGAAATAGATGTTTGCACTCTAGAAGCAAGAAACAATAACTAAGGGTAAAGATTAAATTGATACCTGAAGGGGTCAATGAGCAATATGTCCACTTTTGAGAGTCAGTGAACAATGAACAGTGGTACAAAAAAGAAAAAGTTATTTTTTTCTGACCCATGAACTGATTACAACAGATACTTTGGAAAGACAGATGGTTTAACTTTAACAGCCTTCACCTATAAGACTGAGCAGTTAAGGATTCACTGACAGGGTAGAATTACAGGGATAATATTTTGTCAATAACAAATTGCAGTTGAACAAAGTAAATGACACAAGCAGACCCTCCAGGAGGTTGTAGCTTTGTTCCTGAGCAGAAATGTTTGTATGCAGTCAGTTTGTGGAAACAAACTCTACTGGTATTTGAATTTCTTTCTACTTGTCAGAAATGTCCAAGGATACCTGGGACAGGATCTTATTTCTTTCCTGCTAGGCTTATTGGGTACATAGTGAAATACTTTCAACACTCCAATGTGGGTGGCAGTTGGGACTGATCTCCTTCACAGTCTCTTTCACAATTAGAATGGAAAGTGGTTTTAAGCTTGAGTGTCAAAAAGCATATGTTTTATGATAATACTTAAGAGAAAAAGGAGCAGAGAATACATATGCTACAACAAGGAAGGAAAGTCACTCTGGTTTTTGAATACTAAACAGAAATCATATTTGCTGAATAAAATTAATCGCAAAGTTAACCTCAACCAACCACTTACCAGCTGTTTGAATTTTCTAGTCTTATGAGCTGCTATGATACCGATGGTTTAAATTAAAATCTATGTCTTAAGTTTGGCGCTATTTGTAAAGGGTTAAAATATATTGGTTTTTAAAAAAATTTTGCTTTTCCCTCTTTGCACTCCTTGATTCAGCACAGTCACACCACTGCAAGGATCTTCTTCATCCTTGCGGGGCAAAATCAACCTCTATTTTACCGAAGAAATCCCTTGGATATTTATTTTAGAATGAACAGCTGAATGGAAAGTGGAGAATGTGGCAGTAGTGACATTTCGAGTTAGCAAAATAAACAGATACTTGACATCATCCAGACAATTGACTGTTTTTCCTCTGGAAGTTTGCTATCAAAGGAGCAAAGTTACATCTTAACAACCGTATACATAATACTTCTACCAAATCACTTGCAAACAAAACAGAACAACGGTTCTGGTAACATGACATTAGAACCAGTAATTTTATAAAGAAAGAAAATTTACCCTGAAGCCTACAAGATGTCATCAAACTCTAATTCTTGAGAGTTCTCTCACAGAAATTAGAACTAACAATTCATGTTTAATAATACCATTATGTTCTACAGAACTATTACACAGGTTTCAACTGAAAAGTGACTCTTCACTCTCTGTTCTATGCCCTGATAAAGGTAAAGTGGCCCCCCTGACAACTGCCAGTGGGGGTGGAAAATAATTCTGGCAGATCCTGTAGGTTTCCTGTTTACTAGTCAGTTAACAGTGCCCTGAAGTTGTTGGTTTCCTAAAAATGAATCAGTTATTTTATTACAACAAACCCTCGGAGAAAAATAATAAAAATAAGAACTTGTGAGGGACAAGTCTGAGCCTGCAAGGTATTAACCACATTTTGTATTCACCCAACAGAAGTGTCCAACCTTTTATCTTTCTGGGGAAACTTAACATTGAGAGCAGAATCATTTGTAAGTTTCATCAGCATCACTTTGTTTGATATTTTAAAATGAGGGACAATATCTCATGGAGGAGTAGCATGGAATCTTGACTACAATTAAAAAGGTTTAATGTTACAGTCACAGTTATGTCATGATGTTCAGTTCATGCCCCTCAGCAAACAGGCCTTGAAATCACCTGAAAAGATACACTTCAATTCAGGGCCACCATGATCTTAGCTTGTAATGAGAGTCCCAGACTCTCTCCTACCAGTCAGGGTGAAGGAGACAAGCAGGTCTCTTCATGTGAATTCCTCAAAATGTTAAGAAAGGGAAAGCACTGAAGGTTCCCTTTTGAAAATAAATATCTAAAACCCGTTACAGTAAAATATGAAAAATGAACATAACTTATAAGAATACAGGACAGATCAAAATGTTCAACTGGACTGACTCAAATGTCAAGTGAAAAGATGAATTTAAACTAAAGATTATACATTAATGACTTAGTAAGAATTGGTTTTCAACTGTTCCTCAGCCTACATTTACAAACAACCTTATTAAATTTAAAGCCAGGTTTGCTTACATGCCATCTGGTGTATCTCCAGCAAGAAATCTTAGTTCAGGATGATGAAAATAAGACAGTCTGGAGTAATAATTTTCCAACACCCAGGCTGAACTTTGGTTTAGAATTTTAATACTTAAGATATTCCACTTGTTCCTTGATGGGAAAATCCAGTAAGAAGGCTAGATTCAGCCTAATTCTGAATCTAAGGCCTCAATTCTGTGAGGGGAAAGGACTGAACAAGTTAAAAGATCTACAAATGCATGAAAGGACAAATTTGCATCTCCCTATCAGTATTCAACTTCACTTTACTAATGAAACATAAATATATCTATTTTTGAAAAAAAATTGCTTTTCCTTTATGTTTGAAAAAACACTATTATTATATAAAGAAAACCTTAGAAAAAAATTGACAAATCTATAATTTAACCACTCTAACCCAACAATCTTCATAGAGATTTATCTTTTATATCTTAAACCCGCAAATGATTGATTTGTTTTCCTTTGTACCTTGCCTCTTGGTTCTCATATTGGCATAAAAACACACTGGTATTTGTAATAAAACTGCTTCTTTAGATTCAAAAATACTTCAGTATTCATCATACAAAATTGCCATTGTACATATCATTTTAAATGCAGATTTTTAATAGGAATTTAAGTACCTGAATTAGCTCTTCATTTGCTAAAGTAAGTCTATCGTTTTACTTATAAAACTGCACTTAACTAAATAAATAAAATAAATTATCACGACAGATGAAATCCTTTCCAAAACTAAGACTGAAAGTAAAATTCTAATTCTCTTTGTACAGAATAATGACTCTAAAATTAATGAATGCATAATTGCATCCAATTTGTTCAAAGGGCAATGTTACTCTGAAAGCTAAAAACATCAAGGTAATTTCCCCTTTTAAATTTATCAAAATTCTAAATGTGTTTCAAACAATTTTATAGCTTTTAAAAATTGCATGAGAGAATTTGCTGTCTAGGATACATAAGATATTTTTTAAAAATTGCAAAACATTTCAAATGCCATGTTTACCAAGAGCAAAATGCACAGAATGAGGAAAATAGAACATATTTTGATTTTTTTAAATGTTTAGAATGATATGCACAATATCCATGAAGCATCACTGTTTTATATACTCTAAGCACACAATCTAAAGCATCTTTAGCAACTATAATGCAATCATAATACAATTTTGAAAGTACATTTAAAAAGGCCAATAAGAAATCTCAAAACTAAATGCTTCATTTGTAATGTTTCTCCTGTTCTAAGATATTCATGTAGAGATTGGTGTCTATATTATATTACACTATTTTATTTATTATTATATTTTTCCTCTCCATTTTTCTCATCTTCCTTTCCTTCATGAGTTGCTTTTAGTTGCTTTCTTGGGACATTTGAAACTTACTTTAAACATCAATTGCAACACCTTTCATACAATTCTTAATTGCCTGCCTTACTATTTAAAGAGTGCTTCTAATTATTAAATTGTTAACAGTTGAGCACTTCTGCTTCTTCTAATAGATATGTCTGGATGTGTAGCATTGTGGTGAGACAAAGATTTTGAAACAAATGGGAAAGACCTAAAATAGTTTGAGACAATCAAATCCCTTTTCTTGAGCTCTCTTTAAGCTGTTTCATAATATTCCCTATTCTGTCATGTCAAAGTTTATCAGCCTTTGCCATTTTATCAAAATTGGGTTTCTCACCCCTCTTTTTCTGTTGTTCTTGATGAAGTTTGCCTCATTTCTGAAAACTGCTTAGAAATTTTTGTAAAGCTAAAGGGAATTTTGGATTCCTTTTTTATTTCTCTCATGTACTATCTTCACATTAAAAAGTATTTGCATACATCCATTTAGGTCTTTTTTAGAATATCTATTTGACATGGGTTTCTTACAGTGTTCTCTATTTTCTGTTTGATGTGTATATTCTTTTAACATTTGCATAAGCAGGTTGGGTATACTTAGCTTTTTCTATATGTATTTGTATGTGTCTTTCTGATAAACACACATGCACACACACATACACAGGTTGTGAACATATGGCCCACCTCTCCATTAATATCCAGTGTTTTAGTGGTGTGGGGAAATAGAACATTTGAGGAGATTAATGAGTTTGTTTAGTTTTAAGGAAAATAATATTGGATTTTGTAGCAGGACATTAAAGAATATATCATTAAAAAAAAGAGTATATCATGCCTACCAATCTATTTTGTGTAACTGTTACCTGAATTATTGTTTAATGGTAAAATTTGTGTATCTTATTCTCCTGTTGTATTCCCATCTTGTGATAGAATATAGGAATAATCATTAACAACTAAAATTTTTTTCTGTTTTTTCTCATATATCTTTTTATTATTTGCTAGTTGATAACACTAATATGCTATTTGATCATCTGAATCCATTAAGACCATTTTGACCAATAAATAAGATTTTTCTTTAAAAATTGCAGATAATCTCTACTTGTTTTGCATTTTTGCTCTATCATGTTACAGAAAAATAACTTAAACCTTTTGTCTAACTCAAACTGGATACTTATTATATATTCAAGTTTTGACTAAAATTGTTCATAAAAATTTAATAAAATTTCTGTATAATGTTAAAGTAACCAGCATGTTAGAATCAGAATTTAAACAGCTGAGAGTGTGAAGAAGACCATGAGAATATCCTCATTTTGAGACCAAAATAAACCACGTACATTCTCAACAATGCTAACTGACAGATGTACACTAAATACAGGTGATCAACACTGAACTCTCTTTTTCAAAATTAAAAATCACTCATTTTAGGTCTATAGTCCTCCCTCCCTCTTCTTACAGCAAACCCAAACCTCATTATTAGATTTTCTGATGTAGTGATAGAATAAATCATAAATATCAATGTATGAATTTTTTATCTACGAATTTACTCAGTATCTCTCATTAAGTTAACAGATATCAACTCACATTCTATAAAAATATTAAATTCTTATTTTATACTTTAATTATAGTTATAAATTATTAAATATGCCTTAAAATATGTCTAATAGTCAAATGTAATTTCTGTTAATATTTTCACTAACTTCATTATTGTAATAGTTTTATATACCGTAAAATTATATTTATATCATATATAAAATTATCAATGGTGCTATCTAGTTCTAATGACATTATAACTGCTAGTTTGTAATACAGTCCTTGGAACTCTTATCTTGCTCTGAAATATTTTGTCATTCACTCAGCATAAATGTATCGCTTATATCCATAAGAAAGATAGAACTCTTAACTCTCCTTCAGTGAATCTGATGTCAAACCACATTCTTGTCATTTAAAGGCAAGGATGCAATTGCCTCAACTAAAAAAAGAGATCCCACATGCAGCAACAAAGAACCAGTGCAGCCAAAAAATTAATGAAAAACTTAATAAAGGCAAAGATGCATTTTATGTATAACTCAAGAATAACAATTTCAAAGTTTGTTGATCAATCAGATAATGTTACTGTAAACTTTATTATAAAGTTTATGATGTATGTTAGTTTTGCAATAATGTCTTGCAAATATTATTAATCTTAAGAATTGAAGGATTTGATGTGACCCTGGCATTTCTTGCTAATGCATTATTGTTCTTTCTTGCTAAATGTTCTTTGTTCTACTCAGCTTATCTTCATCACAAATCTCTCTGATAGGTTATATATTTGTTACAGTTTAGTTTATGATACCAAAACTTTAGTTTTTAATATGAATATATATGTGTGTGTGTGTGTGTGTATAGTTATGGTTTCCCAGGTCGTGCTAGTGGTAAAGAACCTGCCTGCCAATGCAGGAGACATAAGAGACGTAAGTTTCTATCCCTGGGTCGGGAAGATCCCCTGGAGGAGGGCATGGCAATCCATTCCAGAATTCTTGCCTGGAGAATCCCATGGACAGAGGAGTCTGGCAGGCTAACAGTCCATAGGGTCTCAAAGAGTCAGACACAACTGAAGTAACATAGCACTCACGCACATATATATATGTAGTCACCTTGGAAACTTAAGTTTTGTATATATATACATATATATGTATAGGGGTTGAACCCAGGTCTCTTGCATTGCAGGTGGATTCTTTACCATTTAAGCCAGCAGGGAAGCCCATATATATATTACATAAACTAAAAACTAGAGTTTTTGTATGTATACACACAGACACACACACTCTGAAGAATGGGTTTGAGTACACATCATCATCTCTTCTAATTCACTGCCACTCTTTTCCCTGTGAGATCCGAGGATAGAGCTCTTGGCATGCCTGCCTACAACTACCTCTGCCACTTATTTTTTGAGAGTCTCCAATTTGAAAACTTCTGAAAATTTGGTCTTGATGTCTCTAAGTAAATAGAATTGTTGGGAAAGGTTTTTGAGTCTAAAGAACTCAGTATTACTGAGTCAAATCTATTTAGGCACCACTTCTCCCAAGAAAGGTTTGAAGCCCCAGCCCTCCAAGTGACTTCTCTCTGAAGAGCTAATTTGCAGAACTGGCCAAACAAACATCTCTATGGTAATAGATGAGCAATGGAGAGACCTGCTCGGTCTATGGAGAGGAAATAATTTTGACAAGAAGCACAATTTAGGGAGAAATCTACAAAAGACAAGATACATATTCTGGTTTTATAAAAGTGCAGCTGAATGGGCTAATGGAGAATTTTTTTTAATCTCATTAAAGTAGAATGAAAAAAAAATGACTAAACCTAGCTATTGTAATCCCAATCAAGTCACCATTATATGTTCACATTTCTCTGGAATATAGTAGAATTGTGGTGGATTTTTATGTATTAACTATTGGAAAAAAACACTAAATTGAAATGTGGATTAAGTGTAACCTGAATTAATGTGAACAAGTTACTAAATCTTGGGGCATGTTACTTTTTTTTTTATATATAGCAAAAGTTGGTTTATCCATAAATTTTCATAAGTTGGGGTGTAAGTACTAATACTCTTTAAAACTTTTTGAATATGAATTTGGAGGTTTGGAAATTCTTTCTTCCAATTTTAGGCTGTCTCCTTTCATCCACAGCTTGTAACACAGTAATGTTTAATTTCTTTATTAATATTTCTAAGTTTGGTACCAGTAAAATATGCATAATTATGAGTTTTTAAATTCTCCATATAGGAAAATTTAGTTTTCTTGCTTTTAGTTTTCTCATGCACTGTATACTCCTTTTTTTTTTTTTTAATTTTTAAATGGGAGAGAGATATATATGTAGGAAATAGGAAGGACAGCCTGTAATTTCATCATTAGTGGTTCATTCCCCCGTGTTAAGACATTACATATCCATTAAGACCTATGGGAGATGTTGAACATGAAATGATTAAAGTCTATAATAAATTAATTTACTAAAGTAACAAGCAAGTTCCTAAAGATATGACTGTCGAATACATACAGTTTGTGGTTTCTACCTGGAGGCTAGAGTTGGCTATACACCTCTAGAAGCCAAAGCAGCCAAAACATATGCTTATCAACAAAGTGGAAGCTTGCATCAAGGAGAATTTGGTCACCATTTCCTGGTATTTGTACTTCTTTTATTTCTGTATATGCTTCTCTATTACAACTATCACTTCTCTCATGATCTCACATTTGTATTATTACCAGAGGACCTAAATTTGTTATGCTGTTCTTTGTCTTGCCTCCCTTCAATACCGTCTCTGTGCAATTTCCAGAATCCTCTTTCTAAAACACAGATCTTATCATAGTACTACAGAAAGTATGTGAATTTCTTATTTTGACAGAGGATCTTCCTAGTCCAGCCTATGTCTGTTCTCTGTGTTGCCATTGTTTCTTTCCATGGCAGCTGTCTTGAATTACTTGAATTTCCTCAAAAAGAATGTCCTCCTTACTGCTTCTGTGCCTTTGTACATGATTTGATAGTTGCCCATATTCCTCTTGTCCTCTTTCCTTTTCTAACTCATGAACTCTTTATTAGTTTATGTTGTCACAGCTAATATATCCTCTCCTACTTAAGGATCCCTTGGATTCACCAAAACAGAATAATCACTCTTCCTTTGTTTCATTTCTTTATTTGGTGCATACCTCAATTTATTTATTACCATATTTGATTCCCAGTACTTGAATAAATACATGCTCTCTGAAGTCAGGTCTGTGTCATACTTGTCTTAACATTCTTAGTTTCTTGCATCACGTGGGGCATATTGTGGAGACTCAATAAATGTTTAACTAATGCAAGTGATTGTATTCTCAAATTTGCCTTTGTCTAACTTTCAACAATAAAAAAAAACATAATTCTTGGTTTAATGCAAAGGAATAAATGATTAGGACTTCAAATTTCTCACCTTATTGTTTTCTTTAATATTCTGATCTTTAAAATGTTATTAAAAATTCAGATACCTTAGAGTATTCATAAGTTTCTCAAGTTGACAATTAGACAATATTAAATTAGTCCAACTGTGTGCCATAGACTAGATTCTCTGGAAAACGCACTCTGAGGTGGAAATTAGTATGCAAAATATTTATTGGAGTATTCTATTGGGAAAAATTACTGGAAGAAATGAGAGAACAAGATTGTGCAGAGACAGAGCTTGAATTATACAATTGCACAAAGGCCATAACCAGTCTCAAGCAGAGTTCTAGAGTTTGTCAGAGATATCTCAAACAAAGGCCAGGGAGCCAAGCCTCCCAATAGACCAGTCCTTTGAAAACAGATGTTCCTGAACAGGAGTGTTGTCCTGGGTGAGGTGCACACTTACCCTAACGGCAGTTCCTAAAGATGTCTACTTGTGACCCATCAGCAGCCAGCACCCCCAGGAGCCGCAGGAATGAAGGCCGTAGTTGTGGAAGGCAGGTCTGGGTAGTACATCACAGTGTCCCCTACCCTGCAGTTCTTAGAATCTTCTAATTAATGAATATTTTGATTAGTCTTTTACTTGGGCCTCACTCAGTCTCCAAATAAACCAATGATTTGCTACTTAGGACTAACTGGTATCTAAAGTTCTTTCCATTCTTTTTGCAATGAAATTCTGTTCTTCTCTTAATGTACTGTTCACCTCTTGGCTGCTGTAGCCACAGGCTTTTATCTTCTTTTTATGAGCAGCAGCTTTACAAAAATAATTAGAAAAGGTAATCATTTAGAACCACAGTAAAACAGATAGCTCACAAATAAATACAATTAAGCTATTGTGTTTATTTACAGGGCTGCTGTTAAGATAATTAGAGAGAGAAAGTAACATTGTGTTCAGACAGAAGCAGTGGGAGGAAGAGGTTAGGCTTGTAGAACAAATCAAGCCGTAAGAATATGCTTTACTGAAAAATATGACTCTTATCAACATGTTTTTACTTAACTGCACTGACTAAAGTAATTTTCAGTGATAGTGACTCCTGGCTCTTTATATCCATCACTATCTTGTTCTTACTGAAACATTTTTAATAATCAGACTCTGCTGGATAATGACTTTAGGAAAACATCATGTGGAAGCCAAGGAGAACAACAAATTGAGGTGAAAGAAATCATCCTAAAGTGGCTAAAATTATTAGCTTTGGATTATGATTTATTGTAAATGGTACATGTGGGGCCTCAGGATTTTTTCACATGAAGGGTCATATTGGTAGCCAGGGAGACATAAAAAGGAAAATTTCCCATATGAACATTCCCTCTTTCAAAAGAAGGAGAAATAAGGTTAAAGACAAGTTTTATGATATTGTCATAGGAGCTGGGCTTTTTTATGATTTGGTTTATTTATTTTGCTCTAGGTATTATTTGTTCCATTTAATCCTTCCTTTTTATTAGAAACACTATTCTAACTGCCCTGGACTATCAGTGCTGAACTCTGATTGGAGATCACAGCAGATCTCAGTGGAATTAAAGTATACGATACCTCTAAACTTGCTGTTTCAAATATAGGTCTGCTTTTCTTTTCCCCAAAATCAAAACTTTCCACCACTGCTAAATTGTGTGTGTGTGTGTATGGTAGTAATATAACCTTAATATCTCAATATAGATAACTCTACGTTCACTCGCCTTCATTGCTTCACTACCTATCTCACAGAGTGTAATCTGAAAAAGAAAATGCAAGTCAAACATTAAAAATAAAAGGCTTGAAAGGAAAAGTACGTCTATGCTAAAGAGGGAAAATAGAGAAATGCTTTACATGACACATGGCAAAATATCCTGACTTCTCCTTTCTCCTCTGAGTCCCCAAAACCTCATTTATCCCTGGATTTGCTGTTCAAGTAACTGTCAACCCCCTTTTCCAATGACTCCCCATTCCAGTCTCTGCTGGTTCTTCTGCCTCTTAGACCCGCTTCTCCCTCCTAACTGTGGGATCTCTTCTGTTCTGATATACACACACCAACCAATTCAACTCAGTCTCTCTCTTTGTTTCAAGTCTTGCATCAAACATTACACTAAAAGACAAAGAAGCCCATTTATGAAATCTACATGTCCACCACAAATGGCTCTAAACAAGGTTTTGAATACCCTAATACCATCATTTCAGTATCAATGACATATAATTTTGCCTATCATTATCATTCTACAATTTTAACTGATTAAGTGTTCAGTATAAAGGCCAATACAGGATAAAGGCCAATATAATATAAAAGGCAATGCTTTAAGAACATATGCTAACAAAAAAGATGGTGTGTTAAAACATCTGCTTGGCTATATAAGATAATGTGGTGTCTAGAAGGTGCCCATGTGAAAGGATTGCTAAAGATTCTGGATAGGCCTAGTTAATATGGAAGAGATGACCACAGTACTTTTTTCATCTGGGAAGATGGTCCTCATAATTGATTCTACTTCCTTTGGAACTGACTTTCCTGTGCTTATTATTTGAGATGTATATATTTAAAATTCACAATGCACTCATGTATACTTTATATAGTTCTTTTGAAAATATTGGGATAAAATTCTGATTTTTTTTGTCTTAACTGATTCTATATTTTCTTCTGTTTAAATATGTATAAATTGTCTCTTCTCTCTGTCATAAAATTCATTTAATTTCTTTCTACCTCAGTGTTCCTTGTACAGTTATTCTCTCTCATAGATGGAAACAATGAGGCTCAAACAAGTTAAAGGGCACAGAGATGACTACACATTAGAAAGCTAAGGGAAGATACTAAATCCCTTCTTTTATCTCTAAATCTAGTACTTTATTCATTACACTTCAGAATCCCATTCAAAAGGGCATAAACGGGACATAGGTTATGAGAATAAGCTGTGGCTAAATGTTCCACATAAAGAGAGTATAACAGTTGATAGAATGAGTACGAGAGGTGGGGATGCTGAATAAGGAATCTTATCAAAGCAGCAAAGTACATGCATTGCATTTCTCTGCAACAGGGATAGTCTTTGAGGTGTGGACTGCCTTTAGCATAAAAGAAAAAGAAGACTTATGGAATAGATTCATTTCTAATGCATCAGACTCTTTACATAAGGAAAATTGGGTGGAAGGAAAGGGATCATTTAATTCAATACTGCTGGTCTAGTTATGACTATGAAATACATGCGTTTCCATATTTCCTGCTTTGAGAATTGTATCTAGTTGTATGGTAGGAATTTTGGAACCATATATATATATTAATATTATCAAATGCTTTCTATATCTCAAAAATTTTGTATACCCAACATCTTTTAAATTTTTATATCTGCTTGTAGCCAGGAAATATATTTCAAGAAATATTTGTCTCCATTTTATCCCATTCCCTCAGTTCTCTGACACTAATTCTCCCTTCTTTCCCTGGTGCTTTTCCATGAGATAGGATCAAAGCCCTTTCCTTTATTACACTTGGCATCTGGAAGAAAATTCTTGCATTTTTCTGCATCACAGATGCTCTTTTTTTTTCTTTTCATCAAGTTTTTGAAAGTCTCTTCTCTCTTGCCTAAAGCTTTGTTAATTTTCTTCTCTCTTTGTGGTTATTTAACTGTGTAATTGTATTATTTAACTTTATAAATCATTTTGAGATTCTGTGTATGTAAGTTGCAGTGTTAGTAAAGTATGCCTTGAATTGGATTTGTGAGTTCAATGGAAAGTTTTGCTTAAACAGCATTTGCACTAAGTTGGATTCTTTATTGATCTTTACTTTTTGCAATTTAAACCAATATGATACAGGACAGGAAAAATTGCTTTAAAATTGTCAATTTAAGGTTTTTTTATCATTCATATATAATTAATTTTGTATTAAATGTGTTAACCTCCCCCGCTCCCTATTTCCCTGATGACTCAGATGGTAAAGAATCTGCCTGCAATGCAGGAGACCTGGGTTTGATCCTGAGTTGGGAAGATCCCCTGGAGAAAGGAATGGCAACATAGTCCAGTATTCTTGCCTGGAGAATTCCATGGACAGAGGAGCCTGGTGGGCTGCAGTCCATGGGGTTGCAAAGAGTTGGACATGACTGAGCGACTAAGCACAGTACAAACACTACAGTAGGTTTTAAGTTAATTGGAAACTAGTTGATATTATATTACATAAATAAGCAAGATAACATTGGTAAGTTTCAAACCTACTAAGCCACATATACTCCATAGTAACAATGATAACTATTCTTGTTGTTTATTTTGGTTTTGTTTGTATGTAATTTTCTATTGTAAACGCGATGAGTTCAGTTCAGCTCAGTTCACTCAATCGTGTCCGACTCTTTGCAATCCCATGGACACCAGGCTTCCCTGTCCTTCACCATCTCCCAGAGCTTACTCAAACTCATGTCCATTGAGTCAGTGATGCCATCCAACCATCTCACCCTCTGTCATTCCCTTCTCCTCCCACCTTCAATTTTTCCCAGCATCAGGGTCTTTTCCAATGAGTCAGTTCTTCACATCAGGTGGCCAAAGCATTGGAGTTTCAGCTTCAACATCAGTCCTTCCAATGAACACCCAGGACTGATCTCCTTTAGGATGGACTGGTTGGATCTCCTTGCAGTCCAAGGGACTCTCCAGAGTCTTCTCCAACACCACAGTTCAGAAGCATCAATTCTTCAGTGCTCAACTTTCGTTATAGTCCAACTCTCACATCCATACATGGCTACCGTTAGAGCCATAGCTTTGACTATATGGACCTTTGTTGGCAAAGTAACGTCTCTACTTTTGAATACACTGTCTAGGTTTGTCACAACTTTTCTTCCAAGCAGCAAGCATCTTTTAATTTCATGCCTGCATTAACTGTCTGCAGTGATTTTGGAGACCAAGAAAATAAAGTCTTTCACTGTTTCCATTGTTTTCCCATCGATATGCCACGAAGTGATGGGACTGGATGCCATGATCTTAGGTTTTCTGAGTGTTGAGTTTTAAGCCAGGTTTTTCATTCTCCTCTTTCACCTTCATCAAGAAGCTCTTTAGTTCCTCTTCACTTTCTGCCATAAGAGTGGTGTCATGCTCCTATCTGAAGTTATTGATATTTCTCCTGGCAACCTTGATTCTAGCTTGTGATTCTTTCAGCCAACATTTTGCATGATGTGCTCTGCATACAAGTTAAATAAATAGGATGACAATATACAGCCTGATGTACTCCTTTCTCAATTTTGAATCAGTCCGTTTTTCCATGTCTAGTTCTAACTGTTGCTTCTTGAGCTGTAAACAGGTTTCTCAGCAGGCAAATAAGGTGGGCTAGTATTACCATCTCCTGAAGAATTTTCCACAGTTTGTTGTGATCCACACAGTCAAAGGTTTTAGCATAGTCATTGAAGCAGAGGTAGATGTCTTTTTGGAATTCTCTTGCTTTTTCTGTGATCCAATGGATGTTAGCCATTTGATTTCTGGTTCCTCTGCTTTTCCTAAATCCAGTTGTACATCTGGATGTTCTTGGTTCACGTACTGTTGAAGCCTAGCTTGGAGGATTTTGAGCATTACTTTGCTAGCCTGTGAAGTGAATGCAATTGTTCAGTAGTTTGAACATTCTTTGGCACTGTCTTTCTTTGGGTTTGGAATGAAAACTGACCATTTCCAGTCCTGTGGTTACTGCTGAATTTTCCAAATTTCCTGGCATAGTGAGTGCAACACTTTCACAGCATCATTTTTAGGATTTAAAATAGCTCAACTGGAATTCCATCACCTCCACTAGCTTTGTTCGTAGTGATGCTTCCTCAGGCCCACTTGACTTCTCATTCCAGGATGTCTGGCTCTAGATGAGTTATCATACCATCTTGGTTATCTGGGTCATGAAAATCTCTTTTGTATAGTTCTTCTGTGTATCCTTGCTATCTCTTCTTAACATCTTCTTCTTTTCTTAGGTCCATATTGCTTCTGTCCTTTATTGTGCCTATTTACATGAAATGTTCCCTTAGTATCTCTAATTTTCTTGAAGAGATATCTAGACTTTCCCATTCTATTTTTTTCCTCTATTTCTTTGTGTTGATAAGCTAGAAAGGTTTTCTTATTTCTCCTTGCTATTCTTTGGAACTTGATATTCAGATGGGTATACCTTTTCTTTTCTCTTGCCTTTTGCTTCTCTTTTCTCAGCTATTTGTAAGGCCTCCTCAGACTACCATTTTGCCTTTTTGCATTTCTTTTTCTTGGGGATAGTTTTGATCACCACCTCCTGTTCAATGTTATGAACCTCCATCTGTCGTTCTTCAGGCCCTCTGTCTATCAGATCTAATCATTTGAATCTATTTGTCACTTCCACTGTATACTCATACCTGAATGGCCTAGTGGTTTACCCTACCTTTTTCAATTTATGTCTGAATTTTGGAACAAGGAGTTCATGATCTGAGCCACAGTCAGCACCCAGACTTGTTTTTGCTGACTGTATAGAATTTCTCCATCTTCAGCTACAAAAAATATTATCTATCTGTTTTCAGTATTGACCATCTGTTGATATCTATGTGTAGACTTATCTTTTGTGTTGTCAGAAGAGGGTGTTTACTATGACCAGTGAGTTCTCTTGGCAAAACTCTATTAGCATTTGTCCTTCCTTTTTTTTCTTCAAGGTCAAGTTTGTCTGTTACATCAGGTATCTCTTGACTTCCTACTTTTGCATGCCAGTCCCCTATCATGAAAAGGACATCTTTTTTTGGTGTTAGTTCTAGAATATCTTGTAGGTCTTCATAAAACCATTCAACTTCAGCTTCTTTGGCATCAGTGGTTGAGAGATAGGCTTGGATTACTGTGATGTTGAATTGTTTGCCTTGGAAACAAATCAAGATCATTCTGTGGTTTGTGATTGCACCCAAGTACTGATTTCGGACTCTTTTGTTGACTATGAGGGCTACTCCATTTTTTCTAAGGGATTCTTGCCACAGTAGTTGATATAATGGTCATCTGAATTAAATTTGCCCATTCCCATCCATTTTAGTTCACTGATTCCTAAAACGTCAATGTTTACTCTTTTCATCTCCTGTTTGACCTCTTCCAATTTACCTTGATTCATGAACCCAATATCCCAGGTTTCTATGCAGTATTGTTCTTTATAGCATTGGACTTGACTTTCACTATCAGACACATCCACAGCTGGACGTTGTTTCTGCTTTGTCTTGGCCTTTTAATTCCTTCTGGAGATATTTATCTCCTCTTATGCAGTATGTTGGGCCCCTACCGACCTGGGGAGTTCATCTTTCAGTGTCATATCTTTTTGCCTTTTGATAGTGTTCATGGGGTTCTCAAGGTAAGAATGCTGAAGTGGTTGGCCATTCCCTTCTCCAATGGGCCACATTTTGTCAGAACTCTCCACCATGACCCATCTGTCTTAGGTCACCCTGAACAGTGTGGCTTATAGTTTCATTGAGCTAGACAAGGCTGTGATTTATGTGATCAGTTTGATTAGGGAAAATATTTTAAAAGGGTTAAAATCATTTGACTTTTGCCTGTTGCAATTTGCCCTTTGACTTTCTACATTCTTAATCTTTGTCATTCTTCCTGTGAAGAAATAGAAACCAAACCTATACATTTAGCAATTACATTGTGAGCCTAAGAAAACAGTCACACCCACGAATATGGCAGAGATGAAATAGAGGAAAAGTCTGGGTTACTGGTGAAATTATGGATCTGCCATATGAACTTTGTACTAGCTCTCTGAAAACTTCTTGATAGATAACAAAAAATAATCCCTTATTAAGTGAACATAGTTTTAGTTACATATATCTGCACGTAAAACTTAATGATTGTAGTATCAGAAAAGCAATGAGACAGAGATTTACCTGTAGATGTTTATTGTAGAAATAAAAACAATGTCTATACATTTAGCAATTATGCTGTGAGCCTAAGAAAACAGTCACACCTACGAATATGGTAGAGCTGAAATAGAGGAAAAGTCTGGGTCACTGGTGAAATTTGCCATATGAACTTTGTTCTAACTATCTGAAAACTTCTTGACAGATGACAAAAAAATAATCTTATTCTTTTAAGTGAATATAATTTTAGTTACATATATCTGCATGTAAAACAATGATTGTATTATCAGAATTGGAGTGGGTTTGGCGCTCCGTTCTAGTTGGGTGACATGAAAGACAGATAATTTTATCTTACAAGGGAGGCTGTTCTTACCCCTCCTGTTTGCATCTCTACAAACTGTCAGGTCCAGGTTGAATGCTCTTACTATGCTTCAGTGGCCCTGTTGCTCACTTCTGTCATATCTTTTACTGTACAGATTTATAGTTGCTTGTTTGACTTTCATCACTTCATAGAACAGGTTTCCTGGGAAACAAACAATAAGACAGAGATTTACTTGTAGATGTTTAGTGTAGTGTATCTTCCAGAACAGCTCTTAGGGGGGATTAAAATAAGAGGGAATAGGAAGTGGGAAGATTCAATCTGTGATATGGTCACAACAAAGGCCTCAGACAAAACTGGGGGATGGGGTGCTTATGTTGCTGGGATAGTGCTTCATAATGGACAATTCTGAGGCAAGAGGACTGGAGTATTACATTCACTCCTTTCCCCTATACAACCAGTCTTTGGAACTGGGCTTTTCTCAAGGAGGGAACATAAATTTTAGCAAGAAGGCTTTATTTGGTTGAGTGCAGTTCTCAAAGGGACTTCCAGAACATGGCCATCAGTACTCATGCTTTAGCTCCTATGAGGAGTGAGTAGTACAGTCCTGAAAAGTGGATCCACACTGTAGTAGACATGGAGAAATTATGACCAACCCCCTCTACAAAAGCATTTGTTCTTCAGCTTCTGAAAATGTAGTCACCAATCATCACTGATCAGCCCCTTTAAGGTTTGGTTCAGTTGCAAAGAGTTGCCTTTGATCTGAGTTCTAGGAAACCCCATGCAGTGACTGATCAAGGTGGAGTATGAAGCCATACTTTGGTGGCTTCCCAAAGCATGGAAACCCCAATGAGGTATTTCAGTTCCAGAGTTTCCCCAGGGGTAGACTGAGGCTGCCTGGTCTACATCACAGTTTGACTTCTGCACCTACCCAGTGCTACTTCCTCCTTCTACCTTCCACCAATGTTGCCCATACACATATATTCTAGAGCTCCAGTGCTTTGACTGTATCCTCTTAGATATGCTCAATTCCAAATTTCAGGTTTCACTATTTCCCACCAGAGCCATGATCCTAACCTAGCATGCTTGCTGGGGAAGGGACTTTAACTTTCCCTAGAGCTAAGAACTCTTGTAATTAAGTCCTCAGCTTTTTTAGCCATGGTTGTAGAAGATGAGTTTTATTATGCTCCCAAATAACATTAAATTCTATTTGATTTTCACACTTTATCTTCATTTGCTGATTCAACAACCTAAACTTTTTAGTCTTTCTCAATATACCTGGGCCACCCAACAGGGCCACCATGTTCCTATCAACTTTATAATTAATATTTTGTATATCCTCTTAAAAACCTGAACTATTGTGCATGCTTATGCTTGCTCAGTGTCTTAGTCATGTCCAACTCTTTGTGACCCCAAAGACTGTAGCCTGCCAGGCTCCTCTGTCCATGAGATTATCCTAGCAAGAATACTGGAGGGGTCACCATAACCTTCTCCAGGAGATGTTCTCAACTCAGGCATGGAAGCCGAATTTCCTGTGGCTCCTGCATTGGCAAGCAGATTCTTTACCACTAATTCTTACCTATATATTGCCTACTATTAGTATCCCACTCCAGTTTAACACTTGTAATTCTGACAATTGCACTCCTCTAGCATCCTAAAGGAGATCAGTCCTGGGTGTTCATTGGAAGGACTGATGTTGAAGCTGAAACTCCAATACTTTGGCCACCTCATGCGAAGAGTTGACTCATTGGAAAAGACCCTGATGCTGGGAAGGATTGGGGGCAGGAGGAGAAGGGAACGACAGAGGATGAAATGGCTGGATGGCATCACCGACTCGATGGACATGAGTTTGGGTAAACTCCGGGAGTTGGTGATGGACAGGGAGGTCTGGTGTGCTGTGATTCATGGGGTCACAAAGAATCAGACACGACTGAGCGACTGAACTGAACTGAACAGAACTGAGCATTGTAAGAGCACAATTATTGCCTCTTTTACACTTGTGATGGCATCTTCATTGCCCTACAACTGGCTCCAAAATCCCATTTTCTCAGTCCTAACTACCCCTGGCATCATCAGCTCTCTTAGTTTGTATTTTCCATGAAACAGACTCAGAGATGGAGATTTTTGTTCAGAAATGGTATCTAAGGAGGCCTAAAGAACAGTTACCATTGGGAATGAGAGAGATGGGTTTTGGCAAAGGGAGGAGTCACAGTGCAAATCAGTTGGAACACGGGCTTCAACCAAATCCCCAGAAAACTATGGAATTCCTGGGATGCTGTTTCATGGTTATTCTCCTTGAGGCAGGGGAGCCAGGATTTTATTTGTTCATTGAATGTGGACTGCCTCTGGGGAAGAGGTGTGATATTATATCAGATAGATCTCTTCAGCTAAGGGAAATGCTCAGAGAGGGACCCAGCTGCGAGTCATCAACCCTCCCAGGAGCTAGGGGAATGAGTGCCTTGTGCATGAAGGGAGGGTCTGGGATTACATGTATTGCACTCAGTCTGGTCTCTGAGTTTCTTTCAGAGAATTTGACTTATTGGTCTTCACATACTCAGAGTCTAAGATGATCCTGGCATTTAGTAGAAGATCAAGAATTTCTTACTGAATAAATATAATACTAGCTATTTACTAACAGACCAGTACAGTTGTTTGTTAATCAAAGATTAAAAAAAAAATATTTACCATTTTTATTTAAATAGAAGAAAACATGAAGAGTTGTTAACTTCTCAAGTGTAAAGTTGTTAGTAGCAAAACCTATTCATTTATTTTTCATCTCAACACTTATTTGTTGAATGCTTTAACATGTGCTAGGCATTATGTAACACATTAAGGCAAATGATTTCTCTTAATGGAAGATATATTTTAGCTTTCTCATTTTGTTAGAGAAAAGAGCTAGCTTCCCTTATCTTTTTTTTTATTTTTTTATAGCCTTGTTTGAAAAGACAGCATGGAAATTGATGCTTTCTTATGTTCTTTGAGCCTGCACCAGCCATTATAATGATAATCTCTCCTGCTCTAGAATGGCTGACATTTGTTGACTAGGAGAAAATAATGATAATTGTTGTATCAGCCACTCCCATTACACCTGTGTGTTTAGAGCCTTTATTCTATTTGGAGCTGAACACTGACTAGATATGGGGATGAGAGCAATCTAAAAGAGAGAATCATCTAAATTAAAACTTTTTGATTGTATCCTCAACTTGGCATGTACTGATATAAATATATAAGAAGTGTGTTCCTCCCTAGAAATGAAACCCCTCTTCATAACCCTTTTTCCACAAGTAACAACCAAATTACTGCAATAGTGAATATTTTTTACCTGCATCTGCTACAAAGGTCAGTGACACATCATTGTCTTAACTGACAATTGGCCAGAAATTATATGACTTTCATTAATCACCTTAGTACTTCTCACTGGTTTATCAAACAGACTACCTAGATTTAAAAGACATGCCATGCAACTACTGAAATATAGAGATTATTTAAAAATACACTCTTTTTTTCACAATGGATTTTTGCTTCAGTAGACAATGTGTTAACACTCTGAAGTAGATGTTTCCTAGAGCAAATTCAGTTAAAAATAAGCAAAGCTGTGACCAACTGAACACATGTCTTTCACTACATTTCCCTATCCTTCCAGTTATGCTGAAAAAAGAATTACTACTTTGATCCATTATAATTAGCCAGGGACATCAGTATGGTAAACTGCAAAATGGGTATTTCCTTTGACTAGCATATTCTAGGTTGTGTTGACAAAAACCACTAGAGGTGGCATGTGCTCCAGGAGTGGGGAGTATTCAGGTCTACACTATACTCTACTTATGAGATAATAGCATATATATTTATTTTCTTGGGCATCCAAGGTGGCTCAATGGTAAAGAGTCTGCCTGCCAGTGTAGGAGACCCAGATTCAGTCCTTGGATCAGAAAGATCCCCTGGAGAAAGGAATGGCAACCCACTCCAGTATTCTTGCTTGGAAAAATCCAATAGACAGAGAAACCTGTTGGGCTATAGTCTAGGGGATCACAAAGAGTTGGACATGACTGAGCAGATTTATTATCTTACGAATACTTTTCAAAAACATTTTTCTTATATTTCAGTTTCCTGCACTATTTTGTTCCAATTCTCATCTATGATCTTATCCTAAAGTTGCCATTTTTCATTCTTGCAGTAATTTAAACATTTAAATTCCCATCATATTTCTGGGAATCTATATAATAGCTGGGTCCAGTATTTTTGAGCTTCCCTTGTGGCTCAGCTGGTAAAGAATCCACCTCCAAGGCAGGAGACCTCGGTTTGATCCCTGGGTTGGGAAAACCAACTGGAGAAGGGAAAGGCTACCCTTTCCAGAATTCTGGGCTGGAGAATTCCATGGACTGTATAGTCTATGGTGTTGCAAAGAATTGGGCACGACTGAGCAACTTTCACTTTCAAAGTATAACACCTATGTTGTTAAGACAGATAACCCTGCTTTAGAGAAGCTTAGAGTTTTGTTTTGCCTAAATTAATAACAGAAGCAACCATATAAACTTTTTGAGAGTCCAATCCATTTGTATCTGATATCCCAGGTTTAGCCATCCCTTTTAAAATTTTATTATTATTATTTTTTAACCAAAAATTAGCCATAAAAGAGAGTCTTATTCTGGGTATTTAGAGTAGTTTTGTATTGGTTTCTATATAGATTATTGATCTAGTTCAGTGATTGTCCAACATTGATGTGCATAGGAGTCACTGAGGGATCTTATTAAAATGCAGATTCTGGTTCAGGAAGTCTGGGACAGGACCTGAAGATCTACATTTCTAACAAGTTTCAGTTGTTATCAGTGCTGCTCATCTATGGTAACAAAGGTTTAGTTAATATGTTCTCTCACTGATGAATTATAATTATAAAAATATAAGCAACTTGCTTGTGAGAAACCATTATAAAAATACTTATGCCTAATAAAGACAAAAGAAACTAGGAAAATTGTCTCAGAAGATTGGATACAAAATATTGTTGAAAAAATGTGTAATTTAAAATAACATATGGGGAAAAATAACTTCAAGACAAAGTAAGATTTCAAGATTGTGAGCTCTGTCTTGAAACTGTTTTTATTTCCCAGAAATGGTGAGCATCTTTACTGGTATCATTTTGACATTCTTTCTGTGATGCTTAGTGATAACTGGAAGTATATCATAGAAACAGTGGGAGGTTAAATAGAAGGAGTGGGAGCAAAGCTTTCTGTTTTGAGTTTAAAAAAGAGATATTTGATATTTTTGATATTTGGATGAAGTTGGGTGAAATTCTCATTCAAACTTTATTACAAAAATACTTATCCCTGGGGGAAATCACTGCATTTCTATGTCTATCATTTTTAATATGATATGTGAAAGTGTTGTATTAAATATTCTCAAAAATTCCTCCCAACTTTAATAGCCTATGAATTTATGATTCTGGTATATATTCATGGAAAGATTTTATAGCCTACTTCCTGAACACTCACAAAATTTTTTTCAGAACTGTTGCGATTGATGCCAGCCAAAACCAGCATATGGCAAAACATCTCATATTCCTCTTTCCAATCTCTTTTCAAACTCTAAAGCTACAGTTCAGTTCTTTAATAAATAACCAGTTCTCTTTATCCATATTTTTCCTTCCAACATAGCTCACCTAATGAATGCCAAATTGCTTGTTCTGACTTGCTTAGCTAGATATTAGTATTTAAGGTCAACCTTAATTCAAACTTCTCAAGTACACTCCTGAATTTCTGGATATAATCATAAAACACAGACTATCTATTAGGGTTTCTTAGAATTAATCAGGGTAATGAATATTTTAGCTTTGAAACACATGCAACAATGATAGTAATAATAACCTAGTGTAAGTTGAAAGTGCAGATATAATTGAAAATCCCTGAACTTCATTACAAACCAGTAAATTAATAAACTTACAAAATAATGATTCAACTCAAATACACAAGTACTTCTGATTAATGCTTTAAAACTATGGAATTTATGTATTTAAAATATAATTAAGGGCTTCCCTTAATGGTAAAGAGTTCACCTGCCAGTGCAGTTGACAGGGGTTCAATCCCTTATCTGGGAAAATCCCACATGACTTGGAGCAAATAAACTCTTGCACCACAATTATTGACTGTGCTCTAGAGCCCCTGAGCTGTAACTACTGAGCCCATGCACCACAGCTACGAAGCCCCTGTTCCCTAGAGCCAATCCTCCACAAGAGAAATCACTGCAGTAAGAAGCCCAAGCACCACAACTAGAGAGTAGCACCCACTCACTGTGACTAGAGTAAAGCCCATGCATCAACAAAGACCCAGCACAGCCATAAATAAATAAATAAAATTATTTTTAAAAATAAAATTGAATCTTTAAAGACTGGCCTATACCTGAAGTTTCAGAAATCCATCATTACATAAAGTAAAGCAACATCTGTATAGTAATAAAAGTTGTCTTCCTGAGAGGTATTGATAAGTAATAGAAACTCAAGGGAATACATTCAACCTTAAGCAGTTAAGGATTAAATGAATAAGAATGATGCTGTTGCTAATACAATGTACTAAGAATTAGCTCTCAAATAGGCTGGTCAATAACTTTTTACTGTAATTTAAGAATAACTTAAATTAATAATTTAAGAATAACTTAAAAAATACTTAATGCATTGTAATATGATAATTATAAAAGATTAAAAATACTACTCAGATATTTTCTCCTATATCTGATAAAGCAAAAGCTGTGCATGCGTGCAAAGTTGCTTCAGTCATGTCAGACTTTTTGCAATCCTATGGACTGAGGCAACCAGGCTCCTCTGTCCATGGGATTCTCCAGGCAGGAATACTGGAGAGGATTGCATTTCCTCCTCCAGAAGATTTTCCTGACCCAGGGATCAAACCTGGGTCTCGTTATGTCTCTTGCATTGGCAGGACAGTTCTTTACTTCTAGTGCCACCTGAGAAGTGAAAGCTGATGCACTGACAGCTATTGCTATGCTTATAGAAGTTTTCTTATTTATCAACTTTTTCATTCCAAAAAGCATTTGGGTTGTCTTTTACAAAAATATCATGATATTTAAAATAAAGATGAAAACCTAAAAATATAAGCCGTGTAAAGAAAGCAGTGATATATAGAAACAGCCTAAATGTACATTAATGGTTCAATGGATACAGAAAATGTGAAATATATATACATATATATAAACATATTCATACAAAGAAATAAATCATGTCATTTGTGACAACGGAGATGAACCAGAAACTGGGAGGTCATTGTGCTAAGTGAAATAAACAGAGGAAAACAAACACTGCAGAGTACACTTGTATATGGAGTAAAAAATAGTTAAAGTTATAGAAAAAGAGTAGAAAATTAAGTTTGCCAGGTTCTGTGGAGTGGGGAACATGGGGAGAGATTGGTAAAAGTGTACAAGCTTTCAGTTATAATAAGACTGAGTATCTAATGTATATGTGTCTATAGCTGATAATACTGTAGTCACCCTGCTTATTTAACTTATATGCAGAGTACATAATGAGAAATGCTGGGCTGGAAGAAACACAAACTGGAATCAAGATTGCCGGGAGAAATATCAATAACCTCAGATATGCAGATGATACCACCCTTATGGCAGAAAGTGAAGAAGAACTAAAGAGTCTCTTGATGAAAGAGAAAGAGGAGAGTGAAAAAGTTGGCTTAAAGCTTAACATTCAGAAAACTAAGATCACGGCATCTGGTCTCATCACTTCATGGCAAACAGATGGGGAAACAGTGGAAACAGTGACAGACTTTATTTTTGGGGGGCTCCAAAATCACTGCTGGTGGTGATTGCAGCCATGAAATTAAAAGACGCTTACTCCTTGGAAGAAAAGTTACGACCAACCTCTACAGCATATTAAGAAGCAGAGACATTACTTTGCCAACAAAGGTCCGTCTAGTCAAGGCTATGATTTTTCCAGTGGTCATGTATGGATGTGAGAGTTGGACGGTGAGGAAAGCTGAACACCGAAGAATTGATGCTTTTGAACTGTGGTGTTGGAGAAGATTCTTGAGAGTCCCTTGGACTGCAAGGATATCCAACCAGTCCATCCTAAAGGAGATCAGTCCTGGGTGTTCATTGGAAGGACTGATGTTGAAGCTGAAACTCCAATACTTTGGCCACCTCATGCGAAGAGTTGACTCATTGGAAAAGACCCTGATGCTGGAAAGGATTGGAGGCGGGAGGAGAAGGGGACGACAGAGGATAAGATGACTGGATGGCATCACCGACTCGATGGACATGGGTTTGGGTAGACTCCAGGAGTTGGTGATGGACAGGGAGGCCTGGCGTGCTGCAATTCATGGGGTGGCAAAGAGTCGGACACGACTGAGCAACTGGACTGAACTGAAATGAACTGAAGAGAATAGAATTTAAATGTGCTCACATATATTTATGCAAATATGTGAGATGATAGATTGTTAATTGACTCATTGAGGGTACATTCTTTCACAAGGTATATGTATATCAAATCATCATATCGTACACTTTAAATATCTCACAATTTTATATGTCAATTATACCCCAATAAGGTTAAAAAAAATCTGGAAATGTGTGTCCAAGATAAATACACAACCAAGAAGTTATTTTTTAAATTTGCAATGGTTTAGAGATAATACAGAAGAAGGATTAAAGGCATTAATTGTACCAGAGAGAAAGAATAAACAGAACTTGCTTAAAGTGTAGTATAAAACTGTCTTGATAGTCAGAGAATAAATATATTTTTATTTCATTAAAAACATGAAAGAGGAGATACAAAAGTGACTTAAAACATGAAATAATTATGCAATCATTTCAGTGCTAAGCTTCCTGTCAATTAATGCACAAATAAGATGATACAGGTTGTAAGATGTCCCCTGAGCACAGAAAGAATACTGCTACTTCAAGAGATGTAAATGTTTTCCTGACAATAAAAAATGAACATTTACCATATAGTTTTCCCTATAATGGTTATTGAGTTCTGATGTAGTTCTGACGTAGCCAGAAAATGCCTTTCTCATAGCCATTTTTTATACTTATATTTTCCCTTCATGGATCACAGTTTTGTCATGGAAAAGGGGCTTACATAACTCAATGAAGCTATGAGCCTTGCTATGCAGGGCCAACCAAGTTGGATGGGTCACGGTGAAGAGTTCTTACAAAATGTGGTCCACTGGAGAAGGAAATGGCAATCCACTCCAGTATTCTTGCCTGGAGAATCCCACAGACAGTATGAAAAGGCAAAGACATATGACAATGGAAGACGACACTCCCCCCGCCTCCAGGAAGGAAGGTGTCCAATATGCTACTGGGGAGGAGTGGAGGGCAATTAGAAATAGCTTGAGGAAGAATGAAGTGGCTGGGTCAAAGTGGATATGACACTTAGCTGTGGATGGATGCATCTGGTGGAGAAAGTAAAGTCCGATGCTATGAGAAAAATATTGCACAGGAACCTGGAATGTTAGGTCCATGAATCAAGGTTCAGTTCAGTTCAGTCGCTCAATCGTGTCTGACTCTTTGCAACCCCATGAACCGCAGCATGCCAGGCCTCCCTGTCCATCACCAACTCCTGAAGTTTACACAAACTCATGTCCATTGAGTCAGTGATGCCATCCAACCATCTCATCCTCTGTCATCCCCTTCTTCTCCTACCCTCAATCTTTTCCAGCATCAGGGTCTTTTCAAAGGAGTCAGATCTTCACATCAGGTGGCCAAAGTATTGGAGTTTCAGCTTCAACATCAGTCCTACCAATAAACACCCAGGACTGATCTCCTCTAGGATGGACTAGTTGGATCTCCTTGCAGTCCAAGGGACTCTCAAGTGCCTTCTCCAACACCACAGTTCAAAAGCATCAGTTCTTCAGAGCTCAGCTTTCTTCACAGTCCAACTCTCACATGCATACATGACTACTGGAAAAACCATAGCCTTGACTAGATGGACCTTTGTTGACAAAGAAATGTCTCTGCTTTTTAATATGCTGTCTAGTTTGGTCATAACTTTCCTTCCAGGGAGTAAGCGTCTTTTAATTTCATGGCTGCAATCACCATCTGCAGTGATTTCGGAGCCCCGGAAAACAAAGTCAGCCACTGTTTCCGCATCTATTTGCCATGAAGTGATGGGACCGGATGCCATGATCTTAGTTTTGGAAATAGTCAAGTAGGAGACAGCAAGATTGAACACTGACATCTTAGGAAGCGGTGAATTAAAATGGAGAGGAATGGTCAATTTTAGTTAACAGGGCCATTGTATCTACTACTATGCAAAGAATCCCTTAGAATAAATGGAGTAGACCTCATAGTCAACAAAAGAGTCTGAAATGCAGTATTTGAGTGCAGTCTCAAAAATGAGAGAATGATCTGGGTTCTTTTCCAAGGTAAACCATTCAACATCACAGTAATCCAAGTTTATGTCCCAGCCTCTGATGCCAAAGAAGTTGAAGTCGAATGGTTCTACGGAGACTTACAATATCTTCTAGCACTTCACACCAAAAAAAAAGATGGCATTTTCATCATAGGGGATTGGAATGCAAGTGTGTGGTCTGGAAAATGTGTGTCTGCCACAAGGACATAAAGTGAAAAGAGAAATTACAAAAGTAAAAATAGCTATCTTGTTTGTTACTGAGTTTGTTTGACATCCTTTGGCACTAGTTCAAAAAGCAGACCTAATAGAACCGTGCCCTATCACCAGGAGATTTCCAGGCTAAAGATATATTTTACTGGTCTCGCCGAGTTGGACCTGCCTTGTTTCAGTAATGCCAGCAAAAGGAAACACTACATCTGATCATATGGTACATTCCTTCTACTTCCTCACAGAAGACAGTCAGAGATTTGTTATACACGATGCTGTCATTACAGACATTGATGCATAAAGCTGCTAAGAACCCTCTCCTGACATTTACACTTATAACCTTGGAACCCCTACAACTAACTGAATGATTTGTCCTGTCAAGCACTGCTTCCCATTTGATGATTTTGTAGTTAAAGGAAAAAAAAAAAAGATTCTGATAATTACCAGGTTAGTATGTGATTGCTACTGGGAGTTATTCACAGGTTTTTTAGAAAAACACCCTTGTCATTTAGTTCAGGACCAGTTCTAGGTAAGGTATTAACTTTCCACATTCATCTTAGCTTACCAAGGAAAAAATATTCTTATTTAGAATGACTTTTTAAATTGTCAGAAGTTACTAGTTTGGTTTCTGTAGATTAGGGAAAATTTGTCAGTTGAATTCCAGCCACATAACTATCTTCAATATATCTGTAAAGTTGTTTATGTGGTTTTTTTTTTTTCTTTTTCAAAATGAAAACAAAATTTTTTGAGAATATTTTAACTTGTACCGCTGGATGGTAAATCCAGATTTTATTAAACAATGAGTTTGGTTACAAATAACATAGTGAAAATAGCACTCAGAACTAGGATGCTCTGTTTTTAATGCCTCTACTCCAATGAATTGAAAGTTTTAATCTGATGAAGCTGAGGGGAATAGTTGTCTTTACAAGAGCCATATTCTCTTCTTTGCCTAGTCATCTTTACTTTCTCAGGTTAGTGGTTTCCTATTATCCATGTTCATACCTGTTAAAGAAATTATGAGACCTTTGTTCTAAATGGCTCAAAATCCACACTTTAGTACAGTTGTATTCTAACTTTTATTGTTGATTTTATTGTTGCTACTTGTTATGTACTAACTTTTCATTATTAGATATTTGCTTTCTTTCTGTGTTTTCCCAGAGAAATGCTTGCTATAAGTGCCCATGGTCCTAAAAATGGAAGCCGGTATCAGTCCTGTTTTCTCGTGGCTTGGTGGGTTCTGTCTCTTTGCCTTCTGCTTTGAATCTGTGGTCATTGTTTTAATGATGGACAACACTGCCCGTCAGACGTTCAAGCTGAAATTTAGAAGTCATTCCAGAAAGCTTCTTTCTCTCTCTCTCCTCCACCAAATTATTTTTGAGTCTTATTTCTTCTACTTCCTATATTCATCTAATGTTTTCTATATTTTAATCCAGTTCAGGTTCTCATCAGTGCTCAGTTGAAATTTTGTAGTATTATTTGTTTTAATTCAGTGTTACCAGAGTGACCTTTCCAATAAGCAAATCTGATGGTGCTATTCCCTTGCTCTGAATAATCTGTAGTTCCCCATTGCCTCTTTGTTTATATTATATCTCTCTTGCATCTTAGATTCCAGCCATATTAAATTCCTTGATAGCTCCATACTCTCTCACACCTTTTTGCCTTTGCTTGATGTTTTCATTGCCTGAAGTTCACAGCTCAGGTTTATACAGTTAGCGAATTCCTACAGGTTATTTAGATCTTAGCTCAATTTACCTCTTCTGAGAAGGCTTCTCCAAATCCCTCGGGCAAACTAAGATGCTTCTTTTTCTGTACTACCACTTCTACTACATTCAAAGCAGTCATTATGTTTATTATGGGTTTGTTTCCTCTCTGATTCCCTAGCAGCATCTGAAATTTACATTGACAATTGGAGAGATTAAGTAATTTGCCTAGGCTACCTACCTTGGTAGTAAAGAGCAAAAATTGGAATACAGATGGTTGGACTTCAAAAATCCAGGATTTAACCCAGTAGTTATGCCAGCTACTGTCATTTATTATGGAAATGATTGGTTACAGAATGCCATTTGATCTGCTGTCAGGGCAGGTATGCTAAAGTTGTTTTTTTTATTTTTCCTTTCTGTTTTTATCAATATGAACTGAGATTTCAGATTGAAAAATGCTTTGCATCAGGCTGAAATTATTTAGTCATTAAGGACATTTCTTGAGTCTTCCCTACTAACTGATTTTTCTGACCAAAACTTTTTGGTGTTTTCTGTTTGATGAATATTCTCTATGTTCAGGTAAAAATTAATGACATCAAACTCTTCTACCAAAGATCCCCTCTCACTCTTCTTACTCAAAAAGTATTCTGAGATTCACTTCTATCAGTCTTATTCAAACCATGCTGTCAACTAATAGGAAGAGAATTTAGTAAACTGGCAACCCACTCCAGTGTTCTTGCCTGGAGAATCCCAGGGATGGGGGAGCCTGGTGGGCTGCCGTCTATGGGGTTGCACAGAGTCGGACACGACTGAAGCGACTTAGCAGTAGCAGTAGCAACAGTCAGTTAGCTACAGTTTGCATTATAATAGGAAATTCTTGAAAATAAAAACTTTTAAGATCCAGAAGTTTGGGTCTCTTATAGAATGACAGGTTGTGGGTTTTGAAAGGATATACTGTCTAGAACTTATCTCAAATCGCAATGATTGGATAAATTTCTCTCTGAATGAAGCTGGTGGTCCTGCTTAGAAATTACCTTTTAATCTTGAAAAACTTACTACCAACATTTAGCAATGAAAGCTTAAGACATTCTCCCAATGTTTTATTCCTCCTAACTATAGCTCATAAGCATATGAATGACTCCCAATCTTAAATTTGCTAGTAAGTTGCTTCTGCTTCAGAGAAAAGAGGAAATAGAGACACTGCTGATCCAAATTTTGCAGTAGGAGCTCCTAAAGTCACTTCACTGTTCTACAATTCACATCACTTTATTTTATTACATTGATTTAAAATTATCTGTTATGATCTCATCCTCCACTAAACACACAGAACTAATGAAAAATTAATTATGTACTGCCTTCTTGTGTTTCTTGTGAAGTTCAACACCATGTACTATAAACTAGCAGTTATTCGTAAGGCCAAATTTAACACAATATTCTATCAATCTTTTGATTAATAGCAAATATTTACTTCATTTGCCCATTACACAGGATTAAGAGAGAAAAACAAAGAGAAGAAAAATTATCTTTTTGCTATACTCAGGAATCTAATGCTTGTAACACAACTTCTTCTCAAACCGTGAAGCATGGTACAAGCTTGCAACAAAACTTAAACATTCTAGAGTTATGAAATGTTTCCTTATTTACTGTGGTTTATGAGGACACCATTCAGAGAAAGCACAGATGACATTCTAATACTTTTTAATAGCTTACTTGAGAAAATGTAAAACATGGGTAACCTGATTTTAAAATGAAAATTAGAAAAAGCGAGCATAAGTTATTGTTGGAGTTTAGGAGCATTGCATTGTTTGATTTAGGTCAAATGGAGCTGAGAGTATGTGGATGAGGGCGACAAGACACACAGAGAGAACAAAAGAGCAATCATAAAAGCAAGCCTCTTCCCCCATGGGCTAATTGAAATGGGTTGAAATTTTCTATGTAATCTTTGCTCTACCCATTAAGTTGAAACATTAGCTTCTCTCTGGGAGATTAGAGAATGGAACCAAATGGCCATATTTCATGATGCATGTATTGATCTAAGAGAGATATGACAGAAGAGAATGACATTTCCTTTCAAGTGTAAGGTAGGGTTGAGAAATCAGGCTGCTACTGGAAGACTAGTCATAATACCATCAGGAGACCACCTACAACTCCTTTATTTGTGTATAACTACTGACTTTCACTCAAGTAAACACCACCATTTTATATTTCTTTAAACTGTACTTTTCCCTTTCTCTAGGATGAGATGTATCTGCTATCTTCCTTCATTAATCCTCTTAGATTCATCCTTTAAAATTTTGTTTGAAAAATACATTTGCAAAGATTTTTATTTGATGTACTTCTCATTACATTGTGTGTGTTGTCTCCTTTGTATAAAAAAGCATAGGGTATTTGAGGGTTATGACTATTTTTTTTCCATCTTTGTATCTGAAGAATGTGTTCTATAAATATTTATTTAATGAATACATTCTAAGAGCTTGATCATATTCTTGGTTCACTGAAAATTAGTTTCACTACGTCTAACAAAATGTTCAAGTTATTGTTGTATGACTTTGACCTAACTAATCTGAACAAGTTCTCTTGAAGAAAATATTCTATATTTATCTTAAATTCTGCTTAAACAAATATAGCTTTGTCTATTTCTTTCCTTTTTTTCTTTATTCAGCTTTCTTAATTTTTTCTTTGTTTTGTTTAAATATATTAGCAAAGGACCTACTCAATTCAAACAGCTTATCAAAATCACTTTATGTAATGTTGCTAGAAACTGTTTTTCTGCTTAACTTTCCATCATTCCAGGAGTTAAAAATTTAAGAAACTGCTTGTATTGCATAAGGATGAGAGCATGTGTGTATGGTTTTTTATTCTGTTTTGTGAGAGTTGTTTGTTTCATTAGCTTCTAAATGCTATATTTATAATTTATTTTGTAATTTTCAACCTATAGTGTTGAAATTTAACCATGACTCCTATGTACATAAGTAAAACAATCTATTCTGTTCAGTAAAACCTTTCCTAAAGTTTACTCTGCTTGTCGAGCTATTGTAAAATGCTGACATTGAAATTTCTAATGAGAGAGACAGAGACAGAAAGACAGAGACTTGAGGACAACAGTGATTCATACCCTAAACTTCTTTCTCAGTCTCCATATTTCTTCTTGTATGCTAGTGCCTGATGCGTGAGAAACTCAAATCTTAAATTTGTACTTAGCATCAGCAAGAGAATGTGGTCACTTATTTATGAATGTCATGCTCTGAAATGGTTCTAAATCCACAAAGTAGCAATAAATTTAAAAATGGGGCACATTATCTTCATTTAACCAATTTAGAGCATGTAATATAAGCCTATCCCAAAGAAAGGCAATGCCAAAGAATGCTCAAACTACTGCACAATTGCACTCATCTCACACGCTAGTAAGGTAATGCTCAAAATTCTCCAAGCCAGGCTTCAGCAATATGTGAACTGTGAACTTCCAGATGTTCAAGCTGGTTTTAGAAAAGGCAGAGGAATCAGAGGTCAAGTTGCCAACATCCGCTGGATCATCAAAAACGCAAGAGAGTTCCAGAAAAACATCTGTTTCTGCTTTATTGACTATGCCAAAGCCTTTGACTGTGTGGATCACAATAAACTGTGGAAAATTCAGAAAGAGATGGGAATACCAGACCACATGACCCGCCTCTTGAGAAACCTGTATGCAGGTCAGGAAGCAACAGTTAGAACTGGACAAGGAACAACAGACAGGTTCCAAATAGGAAAAGGAGTACATCAAGGCTGTATATTGTCACCCTGCTTATTTAACTTATATGCAGAGGACATCATGAGAAATGCTGGGCTGGAAGAAACACAAGATGGAATCAAGTTTGCAAGGAGAAATATCAATAACCTCAGATATGCAGATGACACCACTCTTATGGCAGAAAGTGAAGAAGAACTAAAGAGCCTCTTGACGAAAGTGAGAGAGGAGAGTGAAAAGTTGGCTTAAAGCTCAACATTTGGAAAACTAAGGTCATGGCATCTGGTCCCATCACTTTATGGCAAATAGTTGGGGAAACAGTGGAAACAGTGTCAGACTTTATTTTTTTGGGCTCCAAAATCACTGCTGATGGTGATTGCAGCCATGAAATTAAAAGATGCTTACTCCTTGGAAGGAAAGTTATGACCAATCTAGATAGCATATTAAAAAGCCTCTGCTTTGCCAACAAAGGTCCATCTAGTCAAGGCTATGGCTTTTCCAGTGGTCATTTATGGGTGTGAGAGTTGGACTGTGAAGAAAGCTGAGCACTGAAGAATTGATGCTTTTGAACTATGGTTGGAGACGACTCTTGAGGGTCCCTTGGACTGCAAGGAGATCCAACCAGTCCATCCTAAAGGAGATCAGCCCTGGATGTTCATTGGAAGGACTGATGTTGAAGCTGAAACTCAAATACTTTGGCCACCTCATGCGAAGAGTGGACTCATTGGAAAAGACCCTGATGCTGGGAATGATTGAAGGCAGGAGGAGAAGGGGACGAGAAAGGATGAGACGGTTGGATGGCATCACCGACTCAATGGACTCGGGTTTGGGTGGATTCCGGGAGCTGATGATGGACAGAGAGGCCTGGCGTGCTGTGGCTCATGGGGTCGCAAAGAGTAGGACATGACTGAGCGACTGAACTGAACTGATACTTTGTCAATATTTTAAATTATCAGATATTAGTTATCTTGCAAAACTGGTCAGAGCTAGAGTATTTTTTTTTATTGTTTTAGTTTACATTTCCTTAAGGAATGTTGACCATCCTTTCATATATTTATTGGTCATTAGAGGGTTTTTTTTCTGTAATTTGAAAATTTGCCTAATTTTCTATTCATATTTAAAAATTTAAATTGTATTCTTTATATATTCTCAGTACTAATTTTTTCCTATTATATATTGTTGAAATATTCTCTTCCAGCCTGTGTCTTTAATTTTTTGTAGTTCTTAGGAATGGCTATAATAAAATCACCTGGAGCGTTTTTGTTAAATTTCCATTGCCTCGGTTCCACCCATCAAATTAAACCATCAGTATTAATGATTTATTAATGGTTTATAAATGGTTATTAATGGTTTATTAAACCAAAAATAAACCATTCAATATTCTTCCACCCACCCAAATTAAACCATTGGGTAAGGGAAGGAGGGTATGAAGTTTAAGGTTTATTTATTTATTTATTTTTTAAATTTAGTCAGCTAATTCTGAGGCAAAGGGAGTATTGAAAAGCATTAAATTATAAGGTTCTGACATTTTATGGGCTCTGTATTGGTTTTCTGAAAATTTCAGTTCAGTTCAGTTGCTCAGTCGTGTCTCGGCTCTTTGTGACCCATGGGCTGCAGCATGCCAGGCCTCCCTGTCCATCACCAACTCCCAGAGTTTACTCAAACTCATGTTCATTGAGTCGGTGATGCCATCCAATGATCTGATCCTCTATCGTCCCCTTCTCCTCTCACCTTCAGTGTTCCCCAGCATCAGGATATTTTCAAATGATTCAGTTCTTTGCATCAGGAGGCCAAATTACTGGAGTTTCAGCTTCAACATAAGTCCTTCCAATGAACACTCAGGACTGATTCCTTTGTGATGGACTGGTTGGATCTCCTTGCAGTTCAAGGGACTCTAAAGAGTTGGCATGCAGCTTTCTTTATAGTCCGACTCTCACATCCATAAAAGACTACTGGAAAAACCATAGCCTTGACTAGACGGACCTTTGTTGGCAAAGTAATGTCTCTGCTTTTTAATATGCTGTCTAGGTTGGTCATAACTTTTCTTCTAAGGAGTAAGCGTCTTTTAATTTCATGGCTGCAATCACCATCTGCAGTGATTTTGGAGCTCAAAAAATTAAAGTCTGACACTGTTTCCACAGTTTCTCCATCTATTTCCCATGAAGATGGGAGCAGATGCCATGACCTTTGTATTCTGATGTTGAGCTTTAAGCCAACTTTTCACTTTACTCCTTCACTTGCATCAAGAGGCTCTTTAGTTCTTCTTCACTTTCTGCCATAAGGGTGGTGTCATCTGCATATCTGAGGTTATTGATATTTCTCCCAGGAATCTTGATTCCAGCTTGTGCTTCTTCCAGACCAGCGTTTCTCATGATGTCCTCTGCATATAAGTTAAATAAGCAGGGTGACAATATACAGCCCTGACATACTCCTTTTCCTATTTGGAACCAGTCTATTGTTCCTTGTCCTGTTCTAACTGTTGCTTCCTGACCTGCATACAGGTTTCTCAAGAGGCAGGTCATGTGGTCTGGTATTCCCATCTCTTTCTGAATTTTCCACAGTTTATTGTGATCCACACAGTCAAAGGCTTTGGCATAGTCAATAAAGCAGAAGTAGATGTTTTTCTGAAACTCTCTTGCTTTTTTGATGATCCAGCAGATGTGGGCAACTTGATCTCTGATTCCTCTGCCTTTTCTAAAACAGGTTGAACATCTGGAAGTTCACGGTTCATGATTTGTTGAAGCCCGGCTTGGAGAATTTTGGGCATTACTTTACTAGCATGTGAGATGAGTGAATTTGTGCGGTAGTTTGCTTATCCTTTGGCATTGCCTTTCTTTGGGATTGGAAATGAAAACTGACAGTTTACAGTCCTGTGGCCACTGCTGAGTTTTCCAAATTTGCTGGCATATTCAGTGCAGCACTTTCAGAGCATCATCTTTCAGGATTTGAAATAGCTCAACTGGAATTCCATCACCTCCACTAGCTTTGTTCGTGGTGATGTTTCCTATGGCCCACTTGACTTCACATTCCAGCATGTCTGGTTCTAGTTGAGTGACCACACCATCGTGATTATCTGGGTCATGAAGATCTTTTTTGTACAGATCTTCTGTGTATTCTTGCCACCTCTTCTTAGTATCTTCTGCTTCTGTTATGTCCATACCATTTCTGTCCTTTATTGAGCCCATTGTTGCATGAAATTTTCCATTGTTACCTCTAATTTTCTTGCAGAGTTCTCTAGTCTTTCATGTTTTATTGTTTTCCTCTATTTCTTTGCACTGACCCCTGAGGAAGGCTTTCTTATCTCTCCTTGCTATTCTTTGCAACTCTGCCTTCAAATGGGTATATTTTTCCTTTTCTCTTTGCTTTTCACTTCTCTTCTTTTCAGAGCTATTTGTAAGGCCTCCTCAGATAACACTTTTGCTTTTTTACATTTCTTTTTCTTGGGGATGGTCTTGCTCGTTATCTCCTGTACAATGTCACAAACCTCCGACCATGATTCATTAGACACTCTGTTTATCAGTTCTAGTCCCTTGAGTCTATTTCTCCCTTTCCGTGTAAAATCGTTAGGGATTTGATTTAGGAAATACCTGAATGGTCTAGTGGTTTTCCCTACTTTCTTCAACTTAAGTCTGAATTTGTCAATAAGGAGTTCATGATCTGAGCCACAGTCAGCTCCTGGTCTTGTTTTTGCTGACTGTATAGAGCTTCTCCATCTTTGGCTGCAAAGAATATAATCAAATTGACCATCTGATGATGTCCATGTGTAGAGTCTTCTCTTAAGTTGTTGGAAGAGAGTGTTTGCTATAATCAGTGCATTCTCTTGGCAGAACTCTATTAGGCTTTGCCCTGCTTCATTCTGTACTCCAAGGGCAAATTTGCCTGTTACTCCAGGTGTTTCTTGACTTCCTACTTTTGCATTCCAGTCCCCTATAATGAAAAGGACATCTTTTGCATGTTAATTTTAGAGGGTCTTGTAGGTCTTCATAGACCAACCCACCTCAGCTTCTTCAGCATTACTGGTCGGGGCATAGACTTGGATTACTGTGATATTGAATGGTTTGCCTTGGAAACGAACAGAGATCATTCTGTCGTTTTTGAGACTGCATTCAAGTCCTACATTTCAAACTCTTTTGTTGACTCTGATGGCTACTCTATTTCTTCTAAGGGATTCTTGCCCACAGTTGTAGATATAATGGTTATCTGAGTTAAATTCTCCCATTCCAGTCCATTTTAGTTCTCTGATTCCTAAGACATCAATATTCACTCTTACCATCTCCTGTTTGATCACTTCCAATTTGCCTTGATTCATGGACCTAACATTTAGGTCCCAAGGCAATATTGCTCTTTACAGCATCGGACCTTGCTTCCATCACCAGTCATATCCACAACTGGGTGTTGTTTTTGCTTTGGCTCCATCTCTTCCTTCCTTCTGGAGTTATTTCTCCACTGATCTCCAGTAGCATATTTGGCACCTACTGACCTGGGGAATTCATCTTTCAGTGTCCTATCTTTTTGCCTTTTCATACTTTTCATGGGGTTCTCAAGGCAGGAATACTGAAGTGATTTGCCACTCCCTTCTCCAGTGGACAACATTTTGTCAAGACTTTCCACCATGACCCGTCCATCTTGGGTGGCCCTACATGGCATGGCTCATAGTTTCATTGAAAAACTGAAAAACTGAAAAATTAGAAAACATAAAGATGCTGAGCCAATTTGCAGCATGAATCTTTTTCCCACCAGAATGATTCACAGTTTATGAATCACCACATTTGGTTCAGAAACTGTTTTCTGTGCAGTTACACTACATAGTCAAATTCTATGTTTCTGTCTCTTCTGTTCCTCCTCGCTATTATCTTTCATGTCTCCTGTTGATCCAACACAACAGTTTCTTTGAATTTTCCCTCAAGAAAGAAAGACTTCGGATTTATATACTGTTTACTCCCACAGAAAATGTTTGAATATTTTCATACTATAAGGGAGGAAAAATAATTTTCCCTCTAATCTGTGTTCTTAGCTGAGACTCCTGTGATAAAAGACAGGTAAATAAGCTCTGAGCCCATCATGTGTCTATCTACATGTAATCATTTCCCTCCTAATAAACACTTTACTTGTTTCACTATTCCCCTCCTTACCCCCCCCAAAAAACAAAAACAAAACACAGATAGAAAGAGGTTAATAAGAGGAAGACAAAAAACGTTATGTTTACATAGGAGACACCCAAGGAAAAATGAGTAACTCCCAGAGGTGGTTTGGATTTCAGGGTTACATATCAGCTTCCCTGATGGCTCAGATGGTAAAGAATCTACCTGCAGTGCAGAAGACCCAGCTTCCATGCCGGGATCAGGAAGGTCCCCTGGAGAAGGGAATGGCTACCCACTCTGGTATTCTTGCCTGGATAATTCTATGGACGGGGAGCCTGGCAGACTATAGTCCATGGGGTCACAAAATATCAGACAGGACTGAGTGACTAACACTTTCATTTTAATAGTAAAAGGTGAGGAGGCGGGGATGTAGGTCTCTTAGGGAAGAAGAAATGATTCCCAGGAAATATGAATGGGCACTTAAAGAATGGTGGGAAGTATGATAGTTTGGGACACAGTTTGTCCAGAGATGATGGCAACTTCTGGTCTCCTCCCTTGTAATAGGAGTCAATCTTCCTTGCTTGATGAAGCTCCCTGGGGAGAGGATTTATGACAAATAATTTCCTTTTAGAGATCTGTATTTAGGCAGATAAGGGAAACCCAGAGAAAACCTCTCCTGCATTTGCTCTCTTTCAAGAGCCAATAGCTTGGAATAATCAACATAACAGAGCAGCATATTTTGGGGTGGCATGTTCTGTTAGCCTTCAATACAAATGGCTCACATACTCTAGTCTACACTTTGGAAACACCACTTTTTAACATGCCAAGCTTCCATATTCAAACTCTTCCATTTTATAAAATACTCTACAGAAATATGATGCTCCTATCCTCTTAAAAATGCCAAGTGATTTTTAGTTTTCTTGAGGAATACTTAGAGGAAATAATTATTTTCAAAAATCAAATCTGGCATAGATTGGAAAAGAGAGATTGCAAGGGGGACCACTTGTTTTTCTCTTCATCAGTTTTCTGCCTTATCTTTTAAATTATAGTTCAAGAGGCTGTCCTCCCAAGACAGATGAAGAGTTTACATTGTAATCAAGCATCAGAAGAATCTGAGCATAATGTTAAAGTCCTGAGTGTTTATGAGGTCACAGGAAATGGCAAAAATGCCCAAGAACAGAGCTGAGAGAGGAGCAGAAGCCTCAGCAGAATGAGGAAACAGTCAGGGAGGTTAAATTCATTCCCATATCCAAGGTGAGAATTACTTATTATTTATTTATTTTTTTGATATTTCTTCTTCAGATCAGAGGGAAACCTCATCGTGTGGTGCAGTGGAGCATGGTCTGCCATGTTTGCTCATCTGGCTTTCTCTGGTAAGGGTAATGATGCAGGAAATGATTTTACAACTCCTGATCTTTAATCCTAATTCCTGAGTCATCAATAGCTCTTTGTTTTACTCTCTTTTGTTTGAAACTAGCCAGAAGCAATGCCTAAGGAAAAATCTGGAAAAGGACAGAGGGTTTACAGGTTGGATGAGGCACCTTCTTAGTGGGTTTGACTGTCCTCCTTTCCCCCATTGCTCCTCCACCAAAAACTTGGCAGTGGTTAGGGGCTCCTCCTCTTGTGCTCTGCCTCACAACAGACTGTCTATTCAGCTCTTCCTTCTGCTCAGTCAGACATATCAGCAGAGACAATGGCCTAACAGATGCTGATACAGCCGGGATCAGCCTATGTTGATTTTATGCTTATTAGTCTGAGCTAGTCACAGCCAGCTGGTTGCTGTTTGTCTTGAATGAGCAGTAGAAATACACACAACTGTAGTGGTCCCTTGGGAACATAGACACCCAGGTGCTGGTTGCCATAATCCCTCCCGTAGCATGAGGAGTATTTTTGGATTATTTCATGTTTTGTTTTGTTTTTAGTCTTAGAACAAGCGCAGAGAGGGGATAAGAAGGACCAAGTTTATAAGACAAGTATACTAAAAAGAATCCCTGATATTTGACACTGTGGTAACTAGAGAAATAACCTAAAGCTTAAAGTTTGCTTATTAGTTTCCTCCTAATAACACTGAGAAGCTAGTACAGATTTTAAAAGACCCATAAGCAAGCTTCCTTTAAGGCATAGCAGATGAAATGTTTCTTGGGCAGCCAGGTGTCATGCTGACTGGCGCTTCAGTATTCACAACTTACTGCTTTATTGGTCCCAGGAGTGAAATGTTTTGAACTGGCCATAAGCACTGGGGGCTTGCTGTGACCTGCTCCACTTCAGAATTAGAAATGGCCTGAATGCTTCAGGCGTTGTCCTGCCCCATAGTGAAGGAAAGTCGGAAGTCCTTATCAGGGTTGAAATTTAGCTTTTCTGGTCTAGCTGATATTCTTGCCTTGATTTATAAAATACTTAAACTATTTTTTATTTAAGTTTTTAAATAATCTACCTAACTAGTAATAAAATTTCCCCACCACCACCACTGTCCACCATTAGTAATGTTTTACTCCTTCCCCTAAAGTGCTTACTCATCCTTCCTTTTATCCCATTTTATTAACTAAATAATAGTATCTTGAAAGATATATGTGGGCTTCCCTTGCAGCTCAGCTGGTAAAGAATCCGCCTGCAATGTGGGAGACCTGGGTTTGATCCCTGGGTTTGAAGATCCCTTGGAGAAGGGAAGGGCTACCCACTCGTGTATTCTGGCCTGGAGAATTCTATGGACTGTATAGTCCATGGAGTCGCAAAGAGTCGGAAATGACTGAGTGACTTTCACTCACAAAATATATGTATATATACATGTATAATTAATTATTCTTTTCTCACTCATATTCCTGAGAAATCATATTAAAGAGGAAATTGGAGTGGCTGAACGTATATGACTTATACCCTAAGCAGATGAAATATTTACTTTCAGTTCCAGTTTAGGAAAATGTGAGATAGATATTATTAAAATATTGAAAATACCCTTGTACTACATTTTAATGAATGATTTGGGTAAAGATATAGTGGTCTTATCAAATTTGTGTGTGTCCCATAAATATAAAGAACAAATATATTTGATGGCAGAATAAAGTTTTGAGACTAGGTCAACAGACTAGAATAAAGGGCTCAAAATAATACTTAATAACATGATAAATGTTAAGTATGAAATTTAGAAAAGCCAGTTTCAGTGTTGGAACAATCTGGATTAAGAGGATTTTAGGTTTAAAAATAGCAAGTATATAGTAAGAGTGTACCATTTTCCATTATTTTGCCCAAGGCAGACGTTACTAATAGTATTCTTTCCCTTGGAGCCAGGATAAAATTTTAAATTTTGCTCAGGAAAATGACTAACATTTGGTTGCACTCGCCACCAGAGTTAAAACCTATTCATTGTAGGCTTGTAATCTGGTCCTGGTTCCATCAATACTAGGAAAATAAGCCATGTAACCTTAGTAAAATAGTTTCCCCTCTCTTGTCTTCAGTTATTATTTCTTCATTTGTAAAAATAGGATTTGAACTATTTGATTACTAAATTCTTTAATTCTTTTATAATTCTGTATTGTATTATTCTATCATTTTATGAGTAAATCAAAATTCAAAACCATAATGTTCTAGATTTAAAATAATAGATAAACTGAATTAGATCAAAGGAAACAATGTTACTAACGTGGAATGATAACAATCCTGTTTATAATTGGATTTTCATATAATTTCCTAAGTATTGCTTTGAAAAATGATATGAATGAGTTGGAGTTATACAGAAGAGAGAAGCTGGATGGTAAATAGTTTGGAAAAATTGTATATGGAGAAACTAGGTAAGTTTCATCCCACACCAAAATAAAAAGACAAAAATGAGTAAAAGAAAAAAGTGAACATGAGCAGTGCTTTGTAATTATGAATAACTAGTAAGTAAAAGAGGCACTAAGTTGCTTTGTTTGAAAACATAAATGGGACCAAGGTTCCAGGAAGGTAGGTTCGATTCAATATAGGGAATAATTTTCTGTATTAAAGACTATCAAACAAAGAATTGGGTGAACTTTGAGCTCAAAAGATACACTTCTAATAAAGGCTAGAAATTTTGGAGACTCAACTGTGAGTCAGTCTGTCTCACTTTAAGTACTGTCCAAAGTGCTGTACTCATTTTAATGCACTTATTGACCCAGTGAGGTAGGTACTACTATGATCTCTGGTTTTTTTTTTTTTTTTTTTTCAGTTTTCTTTTTTTTTTTTTTTTTTTATAAATTTATTTATTTTACTTGGGGGCTAATTACTTTACAATATTGTAATAGTTTTTGCCATACATTGACAAGAATCAGCCATGGGTTTACATGTGTTCCCCTTCCCGAACCCCCCACCCACCTCCCTCCCCCTCCCATCCCTCTGGATCATCCCACTGCCCCGGCCCCGAGCCCTTGTCACATGCATCGAACATGGAATGGTGCTCTGTTTCACATATGACAATACACATGTCTCAATGCCATTCTCCCAGAACGTCCCACCCTCACCTTCTCCCTCAGAGTCCATAAAATTGTTCCATGCATCTGTGTCTCTCATTCTGTCCCGCATATAGGGTTATCGTTACCATCTTTCAGATTCCATATATATGCATTAGTATACTGTATTGTTGTTTTTCTTTCTGGCTTACTTCACTCTGTATAATGGGCTCCAGTTTCATCCACCTCAGTAGAACCGGTTCAAATGTATTTTTTTTAATGGCTGAGTAATATTCCATTGTGTATATGTACCACAGCTTCCTTATCCATTCATCTGCTGATGGACATCTAGGTTGCTTCCATGTCCTGGCTATTGTAAACAGTGCTGCGATGAACATTGGGGTACACGCGTCTCTTTCAATTCTGGTTTCCTCGGTGTTTTTAAATGAGGAAATGGTGGGACAGAGAAACTGAGTAATTTGTCCAATATTGCAAAAGCAGACTTAGTAAACTTTCCGAGGTTGTCCAAGGTGACAAAGGCAGGACTTGCTACAAAGTCTGTCCAGAGACTACACTGTTAAGCATTATTCTGTGCCATCTAAACTAAGAGTATCAGTTTGATTTGCATACTCGAAAGATATTGAAGAAGAAAATGGGAAACTGAAATGGATAATGTTTAAGGCCCCTTCCCACTCTATGATTAATACTGAAATGGAATTGCCTACATTATACCTTTTTAGTTTATGCAAATATAGAAATTTGAAAGACTTTTAAAACTTATATTTTACGCTAGCGTTCTGCTGTTACTCTTTTGTTTTATTAGTAGAGTTGCTGAAAATAGTTTAAAAATATAAATAACAACGTTTATGTATGGGTAAAATTATCTAAAATTTTTAACATGTTTTCTCCAGTTTGATAATTTTGGTAGTCTTAACTAGAAAATTCAAGCTTAGGAAGGTATTAATTATAGATATAAAATGAAATAGATTTTTCGTAAAAGATCACTGCCTTTCTGACATTTAACATACAATATCCCTTTCCAGAAAGATATGCATCTGTATTAGTGGCACTTATATCACTATGTCATAAACGGCACTTATGTCATTTATTGTAAACACAATAAATGTTACTAAAATGCATTCTGGCTTATTCATTGCTTGTACTCGGTAACAGTAACTAAAGCACTTGTGAGTGATCCATAAAGCTCATGTGAAAGCAAAGTAATGAAAACATGAAGAATCTGGAGAAAATAAAAGCCTGGGCCTAATGTTTTCCCATTTGAAAGTATAGCTCATCATTTTCTTTGGGTTCACAGTCCTCCACAAGTTCCTCTGAGCTATCTGGGACATTAATAACTGAGCAGTGCAAGACTTGGAAAATCTTCCTGGGAGCTTCTGGCTTTTGTACATGCTCTGTTCAAGGAAACAAAATCATATTTACTGATTCCCTCCTCTAGATCTTTCTAGGCATTTTTATTTATTGTTATTTCATATACAATTAAATTTATAACTCAGTGATATTAAGTAAGGTCATTATAACTCCAACTTAGTAAGCTATGATAGAAACTTAGATTCTGTAATCAGATTGAGTCTATCACTTCTGATGCTATGATTCTTTCTCCCAATGCTTTTATCTCTCCTGGATTATCAGTCAGCCTTAGTAACCTCTGTAGTTGAACCTAGGACTCAGAGCATCATCCATCAAGCTGCTTCTTCTGTTGCTACTCAGACATAAGAGTAGTTCTCTGGCATATTTCCAATAGAATTTAGGCCTGAGTTGTGCTATGTTATTTATTTATTTTTTAATATTGCCCTTACTCTGTAGTTGTCTTTTATTCTGTTTTTTTTTTTTCTAATTTTTCATGGGCATGCTCTCTCTTGATTTTTATATCTATCTCTCTACCTATTTTATATACTTTTTATTTTACATGTCTATCCAAGTGTCTTTGCTCACAAATTAAAATGTATTATTTATTATTTTTTGTTACGTGCACCTTACCAACATTTCCTCTCTTAACGACTGATCAATAAAAGGTGAAGGATATGTGGTTTCTCCTCAGTCAAAATAACATTAAGCTTGGTTGATATATGTGTTTTGATGGTAACATTGGCCTCTAAGATTGCTGAGAGAAATGAGTGGTGTAAACATTATACAATGTATATGCTGTTCAAGTGGAAGTAGTATCATTACTTCTATTGTTTATAAGGAAAGAAATTTATTATTAGAAAAAATAGCTAAAATGATTGAATTTTCTCTAAGAGATTCATATTTTGTGTACCAAAGTTATTACATACAAGGATTGCATTTTGTGTAGTTGAGCACTCAGACTGTGCCTTGCGTAATTACTGTCACTTAGTAAGTAGTCATTAAGTCAGTTGAATGGATAAATAAATAAATGAGTTTATAAATAAGATATGAAAAATAGAGCGTGGCTATTATTATACCTAGTTGGTGTGCTATATAAATTATTTTACCTGAAGAATAATAGAACCCATTAGGGAAAAGACATATGTGATTTTAATCAACTTTCCTGATGCCATATTATATATTTTCCTATTATTTAAAATAAAAATGAATATATTTACCATTCTAATTTGACAAGTATATTTACACAGCAAGAAAACTGAAAAGAACCCTTAGTTGAATATATAATTTGATCTACTGATTCTTATTCATAAGTGTCTCATAAGTGTCATGGAATACACTACATTAAATGATCTTCGATTTGAGCATTAAATTTTTGGTAATTTTGCAGTGTAAGTTTTTCCAGTGGAAAGTATAAAAGCAATGTTTATGAAAGGTTTGAGAATCCTAGTCATATAGAATTATGGGAATTTATATCTTCACTGAATCTTAGTATCTAGCACGTCTAAGCCCTTTAATTGTTAGATGAGTTAAATGAAGTTCCTATGGATTCAGTACAATGCTTGGGAGCTGCAGAGTGAAATTAATAGAACTTTATTTTCCTGGAACTGAGATTGTTTTCACTATTCTTTATTAGCTTTGTTCTTCCCACAGAAATTCCACTCTTTGTTACAAGTTCATTTCAAAAGATTTTCCTAGGTTTTTTTTTTCCAAATCTGTTTGTTTGTTTTATTGGTTGGCAGTTTGTTCCTGGTGTTTATTTGTTTTCATATCTGCCAGGAAGACCTTGCATTGATCCAAAGTAACCAGTAAGTTTGAGTTTAGTAACTCCTGACTTAGGTGATAGACAAGAGCATGTCAAGACCATGATGTAAATCTACTAAGATTTTGCATCTCTACCGCTTCTTTGAAGTTCCTTTTACTAGCATCCAATTTCCTGTTAACATCAAGGTTTCTCCCTAATCCATGGTTGTATGAAGGTGCTAATTACTCTTTACTGTTTTATACTGAATTTTCAGCAGCTAATTGGGAGATGTTAGAATAGAAGCTAATCTGTGGCCCCAGACTGACAGATATCTTAATTGCCCATTAACTATTCTCTTTCACTCTTTTCACTGCATTAGGCAACCAACACCAGTCACTGATACCTGCTCTAAGTTCGTTCTGGAGGTTTCAGAGCCCTAAACAAAAGTGGAAAAGATGAGTTGTTGCAAAGAAAGGGGAACCCATAGAGACTATTTGAAGTGCCGCTATTTTACTTCCCTAGTGTGAGAAAGACTGAATGCTTAAGTATGTTAAATCGCATTACTCCCTAATATTTTCTTAAAATTAGGGGGTTGCAATGCTCAGCTACTTAAAACTCATTCTACTGCTTCTGTGTTTACATATTTGTGTCTTTCCAGGGTTTTGGCTTATTTGTTTGCCTTTTGTTTTTAGCGTTTTGTTTTAAGATTTTTAAGAATTCTTAATCTCATTTCTTGAGAAAATTTCTCCTCTCAGTTTTAGAATTATTTCTGCTATCCTAGCCTAACGTTTTCTATTTTTAGTTCTTTGATGGTATAGATTAGGTATACTTCATCTTCTGTTACATATTCATTTTAATAATAGAATTGGTATCTATCATTGCTTGATACTATATCCTCTAGGATCCAAGAGCTAGAATTTCAATATTAGGATCTAATTTGAAATCTGTTGTAAGAGACCATTGGAGTTGCCAAAATAGGTAATATTTTTGACTGGAAAACAGTGACATATTTACTTTAGGTTTGCAGTGGCATTCCCATTAACATTTACTGAGAAAGTTAGGAAAGATTATGAAAATGAAACATATATATGGGATTTGCATCAGAATGTTCCAGACAGACCCAGGCTCACTAGATCTCTCCTGCGGAGGAAACATGATGGAACAGACGTTTGGATGTTGCTTTGACTTTCTCCTTTATCTGAAGATAAAGAATTGAGTCCTAGCAATTAGAAAGTGCACATACATACACATGCACACACACACACACACATTTTTTGACTTCAAAAGATTTCCTAAGATATATATATATATATATATATATATATATATATATATATATATATATTTCCATTTCCTTTCTACACCCATTTCACTTTATTTCTTTTTGGAACTTCTTCAGTTCTATTCTCATTCTCTGAATCCCGTCTCCACACAACTCCAGGTATATGGGAGTAGAATCACCTTCATAATTGTTGAAGGAAAGATAAAATATAAAATGCAGAATTTTTTAAAAAACGTACTCAAGGCTGTGCTAAGTTGCCTCAGTCATGTCTGACTCTGTGCGACACCATGGGCTGTAGCCGGCCAGGCTCCTCAGTCCACGGGATTCTCCCAGCAAGAATACTGGAGTGGGCTGCCATGCCCTCCTCAAGGGGATCTTCCTGACCCTCCTGATCGAACCCGCATCTCCTATGTCTCCTGCATTGGTAGGCAGGTTTTTTACCACAAGCACCACCTGAGAAGCACCATTCCAGGCTACTGGAAATTTTATCAGGCACTAAAATAGTACAAATTCAACCTGAAAACTTGGAGCTCTGAGGAATTTTTTTGGACATGAAGTGAAAAAATACTGAAAAATGGAAGGATTTAGAAGAAAGAAGTCTTATAAATATTGTCAAAGAGGTCATCAGCAAGTAAGTCAGAAATCAATTCAGCTTAAATCCAGAATTTTGCTAAATGCAGGTTAGTCAGATGTTCAGTAAGTCTTTTGATTCTTCAAAGAAAACGTGTGAATAATGTTAATTAATATATAGTCACTTGACATAAACATTTCAGAGGGAAAAAAATGAAAACCATACATACCAGTGAAGTTACTACAATTTCAACTTCACTAATTAAAACCTCAAAATAAATCTGGATGTTGTCAAGATGAATCCAACTTTTAGATCAAGAGAATGAGGAAACAAAATTTTAATATTACTCTTCTGGCTGTGTGATTTGAGGTGTATGTGGGATTCACCAGGTGCAGACAAACAGGTTTTGCTGCTCTTGATTTTCTAGTTAGCCAAGTCATTGGAACTAGTGCAAGAACATTTCTCTTTGTTTACTGTTTCCTTTTTTAACTTTTTCTTTGGCTGTTATTTTTTCAGCTTCTTCACATCTATTTGATATACTTTAGCCTCCACTCCTCCTTTTGAAATATTTTAACTAATTTGAGAGGTGTTCTGGAACTAAAGTAGAAAGCAAAGCAAAAAGTATGTTCGTAAGCTCAGTGTTGATTTTGGCACTGACTTGCCGTGTGAACTTTAATGAGTTACTCCATCTTCTATTCATAAAAAAGATTGGAAAAGTCCTCAAACAAAATAGCAGTAATAGCTGTTGTATATATACATACTGCATATGAATTGACTATAAAAATATTCGATACTTGCTTGATTTTTCTTCAGGTCATCTCAGTACTTATACTACTCTACATTTTACTAACATTCTTCAAGCATCATTACTTGCCTTTACCCAATCCTATCCAATTTGAGAAGCTATATGGTTTGCAGCTTTACCATTACTTCCCTTCCCAATTTTTTAACCGTTTTTGCTACATTATCTCAATGCCTTTATTCATTTAAATGCACATTCCTATTATAATGCATTTTATTATTAGGAGTCTTCATGTACCATCACCCAGCATAAAAGAGCCTATTACTGTAATCTATGTGGCTAAAGATGCTAAAGAAGTAGACCAGAATGCTGCCCATTTTATGTGTTTTGAACAGTGCCATAAAAATCCAGCTGCCTTTCAAAATGTCATCCAGTGCCTGCATTGCCATGGTCAAAAAAGTTTGAAGCTACTGAGAAGTTCATATAAATTAGCATAATTTCTATAATAATATAGAAAATAAGAAGTAAATAAAACATGCATCAAACATTAAAAACTAGATGCTTTTAAGTACAAAGTACATATTCAAAGTTATGATAGCATCACAATACCATTACATAACTGGACCTATAATGAGTGGATAATTAATTTAAAAAAATTCCAGGTAGAAAACAAACATCTGGTAGCATGAACAAGTTCTCTACTAATTAAAGACTTGCAAATTAAAACATTGAAAAGGTACATTTAGAACCTATTACATTAACGAACATAATACCTGAGGCTAATGGGATAGAGGTAAAACTTGTACGTTTATACATTAACTGATAGCATTGTAAATTGGTACAAAGCTCCTAAAAGGCAATATCACCATTCTGAAGACCTTGAACTTTGTTTCTACACATTGATTTCTTAAACCATGTCAAAATGCAAAAGCAAAATGAAACTTTTCATCTCTAAGATGCTATTTACAGCATTTCAAAAAATTACTAAAACACTAAAAAATGATTTAATAATCCCAAATCTTAAATTTTAATATTAAGAAAAAAATAAGCTGAATTCAAAACTATATGAACATTTTGTGTGGATATGGTCAAAGACTAAAGGTGTAATACAAATTTCAAGAGCAACTGTTGACCTATTGTGTTGGGATTACTATTTAATTGTTTTTATTTTCAAATTTATTCTTTATTATATTGTTTTAATAATAGCTTTGTAAAGAAGACAAAATTTTTAATAATATAAAATATTATTAAAATTGCAACTTGGCTAGGAGACTAATAGGGCTTCACAAGTGGTGGCACAAGTGGTAAAGAACCTGCCTTCCAATGCAGGAGACTTGAGAGACTTGGGTTTGATCCCTGGGTTGGGAAGATTCCCTGGAATTGGGCATGGCAACTCACTCCAGTATTCTTGCCTGGAGAATCTCATGGACAGAGCGGCCTGGTAGGCTACTGTCCATGGGGTCGTAAAGAGCTGGACACAACTGAAGCGACTTAGCAAACACGCACATACGAGATTAATAAACTTAACAAGAGTATGTCAACAGCAAATAGCATTAATTAACCAGCTTTTGGGATAATGAAAGGAGAATTGTTTAGGAAAAGAATACATTTCGTAAAAAGATAAAACAACTGATAAATTCTGTTAGTGAACCAAATACAGACCTTTTCTACTTTGAAACTTGACCTAGGGCTGTCAAGGTACTAATGATCTTCATTGTAATCTACAAATGAGTGAAAATTACCTTGTTGGTAGTTATCGAGTTGGCTATATTTCACCTATTAAATGTTGATGTTTTCATATATATGTCCTCTTTTATCTGTATTGTTTTATCTGTATTTGTTTGTATCTTTTTCCTCCAAGTCACTCTTTCAGGTTATTTCAATATTAAAGAATGAAAAATATATAAATGCTGTGTATATAAGTATTTCATATTAACATTTTAAGCATGCTACTTTATGTTTTAGGTATCTCTTTATGATTTTATATACACTTCTTTTGTTTTTTCAGTTACTGAATATCCTGTGGTAAATCTATTTTAGTTGCCTATTGAATTTCTAGCCTTCCTTTCCAATGTGAATTAGATTTTCTTTCCGTTTACTTCTTTGTATCACTTTAAATCATGAGTAAGTCAACCAAGGTGACAGTTTGGATTAACTTCAGATCTTTCAGGAAATGCATTGTTCATATTTTTTGTTAATATCTTTAATATCAGAAAACATTTTTGGTATTCTTAAATCGCTAAATTATGATTGGCCCATAAGAGAACGTAAATAACTCAATAATCTCAAGTAAGTTATTGCCTGAAATAAAGGCTTAAGAATGTTCTCATGGAAGATAAAAGTTCTTCTTCAATAGTTATGACCATTACAATCAACATGGAAATTTTTACCAACATACCTGTGAAATATTTCCATGCATATGCAGCCTTTCTCAGATGGTTTCTTAGCATTAAATATTTTTAAGCATTAACCTTTGCTTCCTAAGTATGTGTTTGAAAACTCTCTCTGTAACAGTAAATATGTCAAGATCATAAATGAAAGCACAAGTTGTATTATTATCAGACACATATTTTTACAATAAATATAAACATAAAATCCCAGCAAAGCCAGAAAGGTTATTCCTCTTAGGACAGGGGAGCTAACTACTATTAACAATGAGGTTTTATCCATTATTTAAAAAATGGCAACATGAACTAGTCTAAAGAATGTTTGAATATTTAAATATATTATCTTCATGTTAAAGCTCATAGTTCAGTTCAGTCACTCAGTCATGTCCAACTCTTTGCAACCCCATGAATTGCAGCACGCCAGGCCTCTCTGTCCATCAACAACTCACAGAGTCTACCCAAATCCATGTCCATCGAGTCAGTGATGTCATTCAACCATCTCATCCTCTGTCGTCCCCTTCTCCTCCTGCCCCCAATCCTACTCAGCATTAGGGTCTTTTCCAATGAGTCAACTCTTCGCATCAGGTGGCCAAAGGATTGGAGTTTCAGCTTCAACATCAGACCTTCCAATGAACACCCAGGATTGATCTCCTTTAGGATGAATTGATTGGATCTCCTTGCAGTCCAAGGGACTCTCAAGAGTCTTCTCCAACACCACAGCTCAAAAGCATCAATTCTGCGGCGCTCAGCTGTCTTCACCACCCAACTCTCACATCCATACATGACCACTGGAAAAACCATAGCCTTGACTAGACGGACTTTTGTTGGCAAAGTAATGTCTCTGCTTTTAAATATGCTATCTAGGTTGGCCATAACCTTCCTTCCAAGGAGTAAGCGTCTTTTAATTTCATGGCTGCAATCACCATCAGCAGTGATCTTGGAGCCCCCAGAAATAAAGTCTGACACTGTTTGCACTGTTTCCCCATCTATTTCCCATGAAGTGATGGGACCAGATGCCATGATCTTAGTTTTCTGAATGTTGAGCTTTAAGCCAACTTTTTCACTCTCCTCTTTCACTTTCATGAAGAGGCTCTTCTTCACTTTCTGCCATAAGGGTGGTGTCATCTGCATATCTGAGGTTCTTGATATTTCTCCTGGCAATCTTGATTCCAGCTTGTGTTTCTTCCAGCCCAGCGTTTCTCATGATGTACTCTGCATATAAGTTAAATAAGCAGGGTGACAATATACAGCCTTGACGTACTCCTTTTCCGATTTGGAACCAGTCTGTTGTTCTATGTCCAATTCTAACTGTTGCTTCCTGACCTGCATACAGGTTTCTCAAGAGACAGGTCAGATGGTCTGGTATTCCCATCTCTTTCAGAATTTTCCACAGTTTATTGTGATCCACACAGTCAAAGGCTTTGGTATAGTCAATAAAGCAGAAATAGATGTTTTTCTGGTACTCTCTTGCTTTTTCGATGATCCAGCAGATATTGGCAATTTGATCTCTGGTTCCTCTGCCTTTTCTAAAACCAGCTTGAACATCTGGAAGTTCACGGTTCACATATTGCTGAAGCCTGGCTTGGAGAATTTTGAGCATTACTTTACGAGCATGTGAGATGAGTGCAATTGTGCGGTAGTTTGAGCATTCTTTGGCATTGCCTTTCTTTGGGATTGGGCCGGGCCGAGGGCTGGCAGCCACGGGCGGAGGCCAACAGGAGCTAGGCTGGGCCGGTGGCAGGGGGCAGCAGCGAGAGGAGTTACCCCAGGCCCAAAGGGCAGGGGTTGCGTGGGTGCAGGAGGGCCGAGAGGAGTTACTCCACATTCAAGGTCAGGAGGGGCCGTCGTGAGTAGATACCCCTTGTCCAAGGTAAGGAGCAACGGCTGAAGTTTGCTGGAGCAGCCGTGAAGAAATATCCCACGTCCAAGGTAAGAGAAACCCAAGTAAAGCTCATAACCAAAATTTAAATGACTATATTAGGATACAAGAAAGAAGGAAATAAATATGCTCTAGAATTCCATAATCTGCATAGCAGTTCATTTAATTCTTACTCCAGATATAGTAAAACAATGTCTATCATGTCTGACTCTTTGTGACCTCATGGACTATAGCCCACCAAGCTCCTCTGTCCATGGAATTCTCCAGGCAAGAATACTGGAATGGGTAGCCATTCCCTTCTCCAGGGGATCTTCCTGACCCAGAGATCAAACCTGGGTCTCCTGCATCTCCTGCATTACAGGAGGATTATTTATGTTCTCATCAACCAGGGAAGCCTCAAATATAATAAAAGAACATTTTACCCATCAGAATGCTAGAACAGAGATACAATTTAGCCTCATTTTAAGGGGAAAAAGGAACCCTCGTCAATGGCCAATGAAGAAAACCTTTTGGGAAAACAGATAATCCTGTACATATCCTCCCTCGCCCCTAACCATGTACACAATAACTCCATGTTATTGTGTAAAATCTGTCTTTCTTTGCCTTTATCTGTCTGTCTGTCTGTCTTTTTCTCTCTCTCTTAAGGGATCTGAACTCCAATTTAAAGCTTGGCCTACCTCTTTGCTTTGATTAAAAAGCTTAACACTTCCATGCCTCAGTTGCTCATATCTAAAATGGAGATGATAATAGATTCTATCTCATAGAATTTGGAGGAATATAAATAGGTGAGTTATTTCATGAGAAGTGCTTAGATTAGAGCCTGGCACATTGTAAATTATCCACGAAGTGATGTATTTGTATTGAATGCTCAGTCAATTACCTATTCAGATTGGGAATTATTTTCAGTTGTTGTTCAGTCGCCATGTTGTGTCCAACTATTTGCGACCCCATGGACTGCAGCACGCTATGCCTCCCTGTCCCTCACCATCTCCCAAAGTTTGCCCAAGTCCATGTCCATTGCACCGATGATGCCAATCTCATCCTCTGATGCCCTCCTTCCTCTCCTCTTTTCAGTTCTACTTACATAAATATTTTACAAAAGGAGTGCTAGTAAAACGTTTTAACTAAAGACTGCTTGAAGCAATATTGCCTCCACTTCAAATTCAAACTGTTCCTATCCTTTATTTTAACTCAGAAAACCATCTGCCTGTCTCCTGTGGACTTTTTGTCATACTTGACACTGTGACTGTTCTAATACTTTCTGAGATGTCTCACAGTATCCAAACACATTACCATCTCCTTTACTCTCAGAGAATGACCTTGCTTCCCACCTCTCTGTGATTAAATTCACCTTTCTTTTTGAATTGTTTTCTATATCAAAATTTCCTTACCTGTTCATTTCCTTCTAATTTCACAAGAAAAATTTCCTCTGCTCTTATAAGTTCAACTACTCTGTGCACCAAGTCTCTCTAACCTCTCTCTTTCCATCTCCTCCAGTTCTTGAGACATTTGTGATACTTGCTCTCCCATCTTGACTGGGTTTTTCTTGTTTATTTACAAGTTTCCATGTTCTCCTTGTCCTGAGCTTACTATTTCTTCTGTACTCTCCTTCTTTTATCCTTTTATTTCTTAAGGCTATCTTTTCTTTCTCCTACTGATACTGCCCCTACTGATCAGTATCCTACTGATACTACTCTCTTAGAATTAATGTCAATAGGCAAATTCTCTTAGTTCTTATGCTTCTTACTGTTAATAGCACAATATAGCACAATATTTTAATCATCTTTTTTCTTCTTAATTCTTTTATTTTTAACTCAAAAGCCATTTTTTGAAAAACAGCTAGATACCAGTTTCAATAATCAGGAAGTTACAAATATCTGTTATAAAAGATCTCTGCTATTCAGGAGTTCCCTCTAAAATAGGAAAGATATGTGATGATTCTCACTTTAATATAAGGGAAAAGTGATCATTGAAAGAGATGCTAATAAGTTAACTTATTTCCTTGATGCAATGAACTTTATAACTTTATTTTCAGGATTTTTATTTGGGAGTTGTAGTAGGTAACTATCCTTTTCTTTTGGCAGCAGTTGCAGTGTGATGATGGTATATTATCTTAGAATGTATTGATCTGCTCTGCACAGTGACTGTTGATTGCATGATGCTCTGAGGTAAGAATACCTTTGGGAATCCACACACCTGTATATATTCAAAGCTACATGGATGTCTTAGACTTTCTTTAGTCTTGTCATCAATATGTGTTCACAAAGGAAACATATATTTACATTTAAGCCAAGGCAGAGACAAGTTTTTTGGAAAGAATGCAGGATGGAGATTAAAGAGATTGTGTTTCTAATCCTGGACCTGGAGATTATTAGCTGAACTGGAGGAAATCTCTTAATTAGTCTAGGCTTCAGTATATTCATCAAAATAAATGGCCTCAGTTCCTTTCTGTGTTTACATTTGTCCTAGATGGTCTCATCCAGTCATATGTCTTTAAATATCACGGACAATGCACTGACAATTTTCAAATGTATAATTCTAACACAGAACTGATTTTCCCCTGAAATCCAGTTTTGTGTATTTTGCCTACTCTTAATCATTGCCACCAACTAAAGATCTATTAGAATTTCCACCTGCTAATATGCAAAAGTGACCTCTTGATTACACTGAAATCTCCACTATTTTGGTAAATGGCGACTCTAGACTGACTGAAGTAAGGCATATCTACTCCAAACCTGACTCTTTCTTTATACGAACTCAGAAAAGCATTTATGTATCTCCCATGGACTTCCTCAGAGAAGGCAATGGCAACCCATTCCAGTACTCTTGCCTGGAAAATCCCATGGACAGAGGAGCCTGGTAGGCTACAGCCCATGGGGTTGCAAAGAGTTGGACACAACTGAGCGACTTCACTCCACTCACTTCACTCACTTCATACTTTATCACTGGAGAAGGGACTGGCAACCCACTCCAGTGGTTGCCTGGAGAATCCCAAGTACTGAGGAGCCTGGCAGGTCATGGTCCGTGGGGTTGCAGAGAGTCGGACACGACTGAAGTGACTGAAGTGACTGAGCATGGGGTTCCTATCACAGCAAATGGCAACCCCATCTTTTCAGCTCTATAGACCAAATTCTTGGAATTATCCTCAATACCTTACATTCTCTTATATTTCATATCTGATCTGAAAGCACATGCTCTTGCATTTATTTTTTAAATAAATTCAGAATTTGTCTACTTATTACTACTTTCTAAAACCAAAGACTAAGCTGCCATTATCTCTCAGAGCTCTTGCAACAAAATTCTACCTGGTTTCCCTAATTCAACTCTTGCACTCCCCATCAACCACTTTTTACACAAAACAGCTAGAGTAACCCTTTAAAATTTTAGGTATGATCATATTATCTGCCATATTTAAAATTCAATTGCATTTAGAATAAAACTCTAAGTTCTCATCACAGCCAACAAGACTAAGTAATACGAACCTTGAATATCTCTACAATTTGTCTTCAATCATTCTTGCTTCACTCACTTGCACTCACCTTCTTGCTATCCCTCATACATACCAAATATATTCACTTAATATTAACTCAAGTTTTGAACACTGATTATATCTTGGACTGATTAATTCCACTTTTTAAATGTATACTTGAAGTGACAATAGGACAAGTGCTGTTCTGGTTAATAACAAGTGGTTTCCCCCAGAATGAAAGCCTTGATCTGTGGCATTCACCCTTTTCTGTGGTCGAAGTTCCCGACCATAGCCAACTTCTATCTACCAACATGGTGTCCCTGAAACCAGAGTTGGGAGAGAGGAACATAATTGGGTCTCCCAAGCCTGTTAACTGGCCACAGCACACCACCTGTAGTAGCATTACTGAGACACTTAATGCTCCATTCAGGGTCCGTCAGTACCAGGAGCCTAGAATCAGCTCTAGCAATGTAGTCTCAGGATCATTGGTTTTCATAAATTTTGCAAATAATATTTTAACCACAATCAGCATGACTATTTTCTTCCATCCTAACTTCCTACTATTCCCATCACACTTGCCTTCCATGTAAGTGACTGTCATGACACCATGGACGCACTTTTAGGATCCAGCTATGGAGAAGTCACAGATACTTTCATTTGGGTTCCATGGAAGATATTTATGTTCTCACTCACTTCCATGCAAAGTTAATGTACTGCTGGCTCTTCAGGTGTAGAAATGGCTGCCAGCAAACTCCCTGCTGCCCAGTGCCTGGACTCATCTGGCACCATTATGGAAAGATGCAGAGTCATATGTCATCTTGCAACTTGAGTGTTTCCACGCTGTGAAGCCCTTCCCTGCTGTGACTGGGCATCAAATATATGTGGGAAGAAGCAAGGCTTGTGACATACAGACTCAGAAGTTGGTCTGTGAAAAGTTCTTTCACATCTGACAGCTTATACTTAAACAATAGAAGTTTCCCCATATTAAAAATTATCTTAAAAATTTAACATAAGGAGTGAAGCTGAAGGAATTTTTAAAATGAAAAGAATGAATCTTATTTTTTTGCTAAATCATGATTAAAAACTGTTGTGTACTACTGTGAAAAAATGACATATATTGAAATGTGAAAGTAATCAAAGGGCATATGACCAAAAAATATAATGAAAAAAGGTAGTACGCAGATATTTCACGTATAATTGATACAAATGCAGTACAGTTTTTTCTTTATAAGGATGATGATTTGTGATGTTTGTGATATTTGAAAAGTTTTAAAAATGTACATACTATGCTCAACTGGTAAAGAATTCACCTGCAATGCAGGAGACCTTAGTTCAATTCCTGGGTTGGGAAGTTCCCTGGAGAAGGAATAGGCTACCTACTCCAGTATTCTTGGGCTTCCCTGGTGGCTCACACAGTAAAGAATCTACCTGCAATGTGGGAGACCTTGGTTCAGTCCCTGGATTGGAAAGATTCCCTGGAGAAGGCATGACAACCCACTCCAGTATTCTTGCCTGGAGAATCACCATGGGCAGAGGCGCTTGATGGGCTAGAGGCCAGGGGATTGCAGAGTCTGACATGACTGAGCAGCTAAGCACAGCATGTTCTTATGATTTGTTTTTTCTTTCTGAATATTCTTTTTTTTAATTAAATTTGTATTTCAGTGTTCATTTCCTTAAGGAATTCACCCTAAACTATCTAAGCTTTAGGTCCTGTAAAACTTCATATTCTGCTGCCTAAGAAAAAAGAGCAAAATCATAAAATCATAGGACTTTTCCATGTTTAATCTAGATACAGATGATTACTTCCACCAATGTGTTTTAAAGGAACAATGGAAAATAGAAGAAATTTGGTTTAATTATGTCACAAATCAAACTTGTTCAGTATACTCTATCCTCTGAACATTTTCTTATGAAAGATTTGAATCAGATCTCTTAGGTCTAGTGCATGACATTCTACTTGGGGTAGAACTTGGGGTCCTATTGCAATCCTAATTCATGAAAAAATCTATCCAGCCCCTGCTGGAACTGCCCCTACTGAGTTATCTCTGTTCTCCTGTCTGGATAGATCCAGATGTTTTTTTTTTTTTTAATTGGAAAGTAAAACAGAGAAGTATATTATTAAAAAAAATGTCTAGGCTATGTATGGAATCTGACAGGTGAGTCCTTTTTTTTTTTTTTTAAGTCATTTATTTGTTACAGTTAGATAGAGTTAAGATGATCTCCAGGTAATTCCAGTCATAAAGAAAAGAAAATGCTTGTCTCATCACTCAGGCAAAAATTCATTTATTAGTGATATAAGAATTTTCAAAAACAAGAGTGTTTTCCTATTTTGTACAGAAAGGTCATACTTTGTAAACCTTTATAATACCATCCAAAAGTGTTTGTCTTTTCAAAGATATACTTATTGTTACAGGATTAAAGAGGAGGAAAACACTTACCATTAGGCTGTTTTATATACCTCTGACAATATTAACAGTAGTAATTAAATGGCTTTCTGTATTTCAAAAGTAAATCAGAGATATTAAGAAGGATTGAAGATTAGGTTTGGAATTCTATCTATAACATGAAAAAATTAGACCACAGGGTATTTTTAAGGTCTTGACTAAAATATACCCTATTTTGATTATGTATATTTACACAATAAATTCATTAATTTAATCAAGATGAGGGAAAAAAAAAATCAAGCATTAAGTGACTTAAAAGATTTTGGTTTTTTCCAATACAAATTTGTTGATTTTTCTTACTATTATCAATGATGCTAGAGATCACTCTTTGAAGTGAAAATAATGCATTTTGCAATAATAATATAGCAAGTAATCTAAGTTGTATTAGTGCTCTTGTTTTGCATTATCTAACTTAAATTTTGGTCTATAAGAGAAGTATCTTTTTTTTTTTAATTTTCAAATCTCTGTTAAACATCTGTGTTCCTGAAATTCATTTGTAAACAACATTTATTCACAGGTATATTAGAAAAGTGATTAGGAAAGCAGGCTTTGGAATGATACGTAACTAGGTGGGATTTCTGATTCTGTTATTATCACTAAGTCACTTACCTTCTTTCAGCTTCTATTTTAGCATATGGAAATAAAGAAATGATAGCTACCAATAGTCTGTTGTTGTCAGGTTAAAATAGTATATAAAATATGTAAAATGTTAGAATAGCTATCACGTTGTAAGCATTAATTACATAATAGCTATTACTACTCTTCTTACTGTATCATTCTCTCCTCAATTATTTTAAAATAAAATTTTATTTTCATGATTTGGGGGCACATTTCTATAATTTATTATTTAATGGAAAGATCTGTGCTTCAAAGTACTCATGAAAATGTGAATAATTTTCGATAAGCAAACTAAAAATGTATGTGAAAATAATATTTCACGTTTCTTTTTAAAAACACCATTTTGTTTGAATTCAATTTCCCAAATTCTCCATAACAGACTTTCTCCAGTTTTTGCTTGGTGGAGACTTGTCCTAAATGACCATTGTAAGAAAGATTGTCTCTATAGCAGAGAGTTCAGGTCAAACTCAAATCTTTATTTGAAAATAGTAAAGGTTACATAGAGAATTTAAATCATGTGGAAAGGGCATGGTAAGAAAGGGTAACACTGTGAAGTTATCTTTCCATTTGACTTAAAGGTCAGTGATAGGGCAAGAATTCCTTCTTTATCCCAGCCAGGAAAGACCATTCTGATACTGTGGTATGTGGAAGTTAATGGATTTTTAGATGTGAACTGGACTCTTGGGCTGAAAGGATAGGAGATGGAGAAAGGGGATAGGAGACAGAGAAAGAGCAGAGGGACATATTAAAAATTCAGCATTTTAAATGGACAAATGGAACTTCATTTACTGTAAAAGAGAACCAAGATCCTGTAAAGTGATCCTTTAGCTATCAGATTCTCTCTAATTTAGACACTGTAGATAAACAAAACTTCTTTATGTGTAAAACATTATTGAAAAAGTACACAGTCATTTCAAATGTAATTTTGGAGGTTGATAAGTAATATTATTTTGTTTTTGATAAAACCTGAAAGTTTGAGAGTCAAATTTATAGCCATTGTCAGCATTTTAAAAATTACTGTGTTTTCCATATGAAGATAGATTTTTTTAAATGTGATTAAGACTTTACTCTCTATATTCTGTTTTTTAGTTATAATTTTAACACCACTTTATGTTTTGGTTTGTTACAATGATTTTCTATTTTTAGCTGGATAATTTTCCCTTCCGTTTTCAGTAGAATTTGGTCAGTTGATGTGTATATATATCTAGATCACTTCACGGATTAGAGAAGGTGAAACTCCAGGCCCTATGTGTGGTTCATTAGGCTTCTTTCTTAACCAGACCACTGACAGACTGAATGTCCATGGTTTATTTTCTTCATAGTTCATAAATTACTAAATATTGTTGTAACCACTTGAGTCTGGATTTACATTCCATTCTCTAAATAAGATGATTACAGAATGGTGATTTGCCAATGAATAATTACTGTTGAAAGGCTTTTTGAGATTTCAAAAGATTCAGAAAATGTGTTTTTAAAATTAAGATGAGTGTTTTCAGACCTTTAAAAAATGTGGACTCTCAGTTCTTGAATGTGAGTAAGATAAAGTTAAATGCTATCTATGAAAAAGGGCAGACCAAATTATAGATGCTCTGGCTTTGTGAGAGGAATTACATTTCAGAAGAATTTGTTTGAAAGAGAATCCTTTATAATATATTTCTAAAGAATCAGAAATTGAGTCAAAAGGAAAACATCAACTACCAATAAAACCTTTTATTTAAAAATTATAACAAGTGTATTATATTTTTCTGTTTCTTTCTGAATTACAATTAAGGATCAAACCTGAACACTGAAGGAGCTAAGTACACAATGTTCTAAGTTCAGAGAGACTGCCACAGTGGGGGCAAACACTCTTTTGTCCCCATTTGGACTTAAGGGACTTCAGAAATGGTCTTACAACCCTTAACATCACCCTAAACGCAAATAAATAGGAAAGGAGGACTGGAGAGATAGGAAACTAAAGCCTTTGAGCCCAGGAGAATTCAAGGTGATAGAACAAAGAAGACAACCTCAAGAGATATATCTGTTTAGCCAGCAGACTTGCTGACCTGCTCTGTATTAGTTAAACAAAGGACAAGGACTGAAAAGGAGTTGCTGGAGTCAAGAGTGAAGGAAGTTATGTTCCTCCTCACAGTTCCCATTTCAAACTGGATAGAGAGGAAGTTTGCCTGAATCAAGTAAACACTAAGAAAGTCACCTGGGCTCTGTCTTCTTGATTTTTCACTCAAGATAAATATACATTGCCTGAATGTAGCCCAGCAACAAGTGGTGGAGTAGAGCTCTTCCACCTCAGGAAATTGGAAGGCCCTTTTTCATCCTCTCCAAAGAACCCACACATATATTCTAGGGGAGAGTTAAGGCTCGGATGGCTGCCACACATAGTCATTTCTCTTTGTGTGAATGTCCTGAAATGCACTGCCAGTTCCAAAAAGTGAATTTTATTTTGTGGTCTAAATTGGCACCATGTCAATATGAGTCAAAGGAGTATAAGCATTAGAGAAGAGATATTTGCTGTCTCAGTGATCATCACACCAAGAGAGCCACAGCATAATAATGGATTACAGCTGGAAGAACAGCAAGACAAAATCATTTTCTAAGAGATACTTCAGGATAACTGAAAGTCATCAAGAGGGGAGGCAAAAGCTAGGATACTAGAGGAATTTCAAGTCTTTGCAAGGCAGCTATGCTCACCACTCTAGCACCAATGATCCAAGTTATTTGAAGACTTGTACCTGTACTTGTGCTCAGTCGCTCAGTCCTGTCTGACTCTTTGCAACACTATGGACAATAGCCCACTAATCTGTCCACGGGATTTTCCAGGCAAGAATACTGGAGTCGGTTGTTGTTTCCTACCCCAGGGAATCTTCCCCACACAGAGATTCAACCCACATCTCTTGCATCTCCTGCACTGGCAGCCGAATTGTTTCTTACTAACACAACCTGGGAAGACCTATACCTAGAGCCAACATTAAAAGCAGTCCAGCTTTTAGCCAGATTAATATAAATCCTTACACTGTAGGTCGTTTATCTCAATTTTCATTATTGAAAACAAAAACCTTGTTTTCAGAAAAAAAAAACAAACATATATATAAGGTATTGATGAATCTGGGTCCAGATCAAAAGCATATGTATGAAATTTTGGGACCAGACATAGGCAATTACAAGTTTTTCCTGGCAGGTTGTGGGGAGAGGAAGAGGCTACCTTCCCCATCCTAGACTTGGTAAGATATCAGCCAATTGTGCTTCTTTGGAAGAATTGTAGGCATGCACTTAGACACTCTTTTTAGTCATACCTGCCTTTCTAGCCCAGACACCTCCATTTGGATACCTTCTTATTGAGAAGTCCACAACTACGTCCAGCTGATTAACATCAATATTGGTAAATATTAAAATATGTACACACAACTCCAGTTAAACATGAAACACAATGCAAATTCTGATTGCAATACATCCTACAAAATACCTGAACTGTCCTTCTCAAAACTATAAAGGTCATCAAAAATAAGTCTCTAACAGCCAAAAAGTAAAGGAGATATGAGTAGTAAATGTAATGTGGTATCCATGAAGGAATTTTGGAAAAGAAAAAGAACTTTAGGTAAAAAACTGGAGATATATGAACAAGGTAGAGTCTTTTAGTTCAGTTCAGTCCCTCAGTCATGTCCAGGTCTTTGACTACAGCATGCCAGGCTTCCATGCCCATCACCAACTCCTGGAGCTTGCTCAAACTCATGTCCATTGAGTCGCTGATGCCATCAAACCATCTCATCCTCAGGCATCCTCCTCTTATTCTGCCTTCAATATTTCCCAGCATCAGGGTCTTTTATAATGAGTCAGCTCTTCTCATCAGGTGGCCAAAGTATTGGAGCTTCAGCTTCAGCACCAGTCCTCACAATGAATATTCAGTACTGATTTCCTTCAGGACTGACAGATTAGATCTCCTTGCAGTCCAAAGTACTCTCAAGAGCCTTCCCCAAGACCACAGTTCAAAAGTATCAGTTTTTCAGTGCTCGGACTTTTTTTAAGGTCCAACACTCACATATATACATGGCTCGCTGGAAAAACCATAGCTTTGACTAGATGGACCTTAGTGGGTAAAGTAATGTCTCTGCTTTTTAATATGCTGTCTAGGTTCAGTTCAGTTCAGTTCAGTTGCTCACTTGTGTCTGACTCTTTGTGACCCCATGAACTACAGCACGCCAGGCCTCCTTGTCCATCACCAAATCCCAGAGTTTACACAAACTCACGTCCGTTGAGTCAGTGATGCCATCCAAACATCTCATCCTCTGCCGTCCCCTCTGTCGTCCCCTTCTCTCCCCACCTTTAACCTTTCCCAGCATAAGGGTCTTTTCAAATGAGTCCGCTCTTTGCATCAAGTGGCCAAAGTATTGGAGTTTCAGCTTCAACATCAGTCCTTCCAAGGAATATTCAGGACTGATTTCCTTTAGGATGGGCTGGTTGGATCGCCTTGCTGTCCAAGGGACTCTCAAGAGTCTTCTCCAACACCACAGCTCAAAAGCATCAATTCTTCGGCACTCAGCTTTCTTTATACTCCAACTCTCACATCCATACATGACTACTGGAAAAACCACAGCCTTGCCTAGACGGACCTTTGTTGGCAAAGTAATGTCTCTGCTTTTTAATATGCTGTCTAGGTTGGTCATAACTTTCCTTCCAAGGAGTAAGTGTCTTTTTATTTCATGGCTGCAATCACCATCTTCAGTGATTTTGAAGCCCCCCAAAATAAAGTCTGCCGCTGTTTCTACTGTTTCCCCATCTATTTGCCATGAAGTGATGGGACAAGATGCCATGACCTTTGTTTTCTGAATGTTGAGCTTTAATCCAACTTTTTCATTCTCCTCTTTCACTTTCATCAAGAGGCTCTTTAGTTCTTCTTCACTTTCTGCCATAAGAGTGGTGTCATTTGCATATCTGAGGTTATTGATATTTCTCCCAGCAATCTTGATTCCAGCTTGTGCTTCCTCCAGCCCAGCGTTTCTCATGATGCACTCTGAATGATTGAATGTGAAGTCACTCAATTGTGTCTGACTCTTTGCAACCCCATAGACTATAGCCTACCAGGCTCCTCCATCCATGGGATTTTCCAGGCAAGAGTATTGGAGTAGGTTGCCATTTCCTTCTCCAGGGGATCTTCCTGACACAGGGATCGAACCCAGGTCTAAGTTAAATAAGCAGGGTGACAATATACAGCCTTGTCCTACTCCTTTTCCTATTTGGAAACTGTCTGTGGTTCCATGTCCAGTTCTAACTGTTGTTTCCTGACCTGCATACTAATTTCTCAAGAGGCAAGTCAGGTGGTCTGGTATTCCTATCTCTTTCAGAATTTTCCACAGTTTATTGTGATCCACACAGTCAAAAGCTTTGACATAGCCTGGTATTCCCATCTCCTGAAGAATTTTCCAGTTTGTTGTGATCCACCCAAAGCCTTTAGCATAGTCAATGAAGCAGAAGTAGATATTTTTCTGGAATTCTGTTGCTTTTTCTGTGATCCAACTGATGTTGGCAAGTTGTCTCTGGTTCCTCTCCCTTTTCTGAATCCAGCTTGCACATCTGAAATTTCTTGGGTCATGTGCTGTTGAAGCCTAGCTTGCAGAATTTCAGCATTACTTTGCTAGAGTGTGAAATGAGTGCAATTGTGCAGTAGTTTGAACATTCTTTGGCATTGTCTTTCTTTGGGATTGAAATGAAAACTCACCTTTTCCAGTCCTGTGGCCACTACTGAGCTTTCCAATTGCTGGCATATTGAGTGCAGCACCATCTTTTAGGATTTGAAATAGCTCAACTGGAATTTCATCACCTTCACTAGCTTTGTTCATAGTGATGTTTCCTAAGGCCCACATGACTTTGCCCTCCAGAATTTCTGGCTCTAGGTGAGTGATTACACCATGTGGTTATCTGGGTCATGAAAATCTTTTTTGTACAGTTCTTCCATGTATTCTTGCCACCTCTTCTTAATATCTTCTTCTGCTGCTAGGTCCATACTGTTTCTGTCCTTTATTGTGCCCATCTTTGCATGAAATGTCCCCTTGATATCTCTAATTTTCTCAAAGAGATCTCTAGTCTTTCCTATTCTATTGTATTTCTATTTCTTTGCATTGGTCACTTCAGCAGGCTTTCCTATCTCTCCTTACTATTCTTTGGAACTCTGTATTCAGATGGATATATCTTTCCTTTTCTCTTTTGCCTTTTTCTTCTCTTCTTTTCTCAAGTATGTTTAAGACCTCCTCAGACAGTCATTTTGCCCATTTTGCATTTCTTTTTCTTGGGGATGGTTTTGATCACCACATTCTGTACAATGTTAGGAACCTCCATCCATTGTTGTTTAAGGACTTTGTCTATCAGATCTAATCTCTTGAGTCTGTTTGTCACTTCCACTGTATAATCAAAACTGAAAATGTGTGAACAAAGTATAGTCTTTAGTTAATAATTATATGCCAATATTGCTTAATAAATTGGAATAAATGTGCCATAATGGTATAAGATTTTAATAATAGTGGAATTTGTATGATAGATTTTGTACTATTTTTATAATTTCCCCAAATCTCCAACTGTTCTAAAATTTAAAGGTTAATTTTACAAAAGGTTTAAAAAAAAAAAATCAGTGAAAAAAATGAAAAGTTAAAAAGATGTGAAATGCATGCCACATCCCTTTAGTGTCAGTATCCAGAAGTTATTTGTGTTATTTCAGCTCATATTTCATCTAACAGATTTTGGTTATTCAGTCTTACCTAATTGCAAATTTAGGATATGAGCATACTTGAAAATATTTCCTTGCTAATAAGCAAAGAAAATAAAGTAAAGAAAATGGATTTTGGAAAAATTCTAAGTTTATCCCACAATTCTATGAGATTATTATTCTATTAGCATAAATTTGTATAAGATAGAAAAAAATCCACAATGAAGAATTTTAAAAGCTTCTGAAGAATACTCTCAGTAAGAAGACTGAGTTCCAAAGAATTGATGCTTTTGAATTGTGGTGCTGGAGAAGACTCTTGAGAGTTCCTTTGACTGCAAGGAGATCAAACCAGTCAATCCTAAAGGAAATCAACCATGAATACTCATTTGAAGAACTGTTGATGAAGCTGAAGCTCCAATACTTTGGCTACCTGATGCAAAGAGCTGACTCATTGTCAAAGATTCTGATGCTGGGAATGTTTGAATGTTAAAGGAGAGGAGGGCAGCAGAGGATGAGATGGTTAGATAGCAGATAGCATCACCAATTCAGTGGACATGAATTTGAGTAGACTCCAGGAAATAGTAGCAGACAGAGGGGCCTGGCGTGCTGTAGTCCATGAGGCCAGAAATAGTTGCACACAACTTAGCTACTGAACAACAACAACAAAGGAACATGATATTTAGTTACCTAGATTAAAAACTGAGTAATGCCTGTAATGTTTCAGAATAATAACTCTAGGTAATAAAACAAGATTATTTTCAAATCTAAATAGGAATAATAGAGAATATGAGCTCTGAGTAGCTCAAACTGTTCTATAAGGAAAATGATGCTAAACATATTACAGGAGATGATGGTGAGAAGGAAAGTGTCAAGGTGCTGACTGCTTGATAATGTCAAAACGAAATACAGATTGCTAAATACTACCAACAAAAGACCCAGTGAAAGGCCAAGCAGAAAAGGCAGAAGGGGTGGTCACTCCTGGGAAGTTTCAAGAGCTTTTTGCCAAAGTGGTGTTGAGTTACCCACATAGAATATGAGTCCTGTTTTATAGAATCATAAGTCAGAGGAAGGCTGTGGACCAAAGTCAGGCTGACTATAAGAGAACAAATCTTTTGAAGAATAAATTTGTTACTACATGAGAGACTATTTAGGTAAAAAATGAATAGGCTCTTACTAGAAAGGCAGGTAAATAGGTCAATAGGGAAGAATTTTAAGTGATAGAGAAACACACAGCTCTGATTCTGTCTTTTGCGGTCTTTTTTCACATAGTTAGAGACTTGAGAGGAATTTCCTGTAGTACTTTTGTAACTTCCTCAGTTCTGTCTCGTCGCAATAAAAATTTGAAGTGACAGATGAACCAGTGTTACAGCTCTCAGACGGACCAGTGTTACAGCTCTGTGTTACAGCTCAGTTTTATTTAGAAAGTAAAGGAAAATACATCCTCGATGTGTGAGGGCATGCTGACCCAAAGGACGAGAAGAGAGCCCCTCCTCTCCCTGCACCAGGCCAATTTTGGCCCCTCTTTTTGTATGTTTTTTTTCTCCTCCCCCTGAGCCTGCCCTATGTAAATTGGGCCAGCCAGGAGTGCTGTTTGTTTTACCTGAGGTCCTCACTCCAGTCCTCGGACCTTCCTTTGTTCTATTTTTGAGGGTTTTCCCCTTCCTTGTCTTTTAGCCACCGCCATTCTAGACTCGTTTTTCCTATTCTAACTACCTAACACTTACAAATTATGGGACAAAATTATTGCTTGGAGACCATGTGAGCAACCAATTGGCTGAAGGCAGTGATATTATCACATCCTCTGGCATTAATTTGGCTAGGATGACTTCCCACTGTGACTTCAGGCTTGTAACTTCCTATTGTCTTGAAAGAACAAAGAGTGGCCCCAAACTATGCAGAAAAATTTCTGAAATCTTCAATCAAAGAGGAGTTTGTGAGGGTGTACTTGAAGTGAAAGAGATTAGCCAAGGAGTTTAAGAAATATTTGTTTCAGGGCTCTCATTTCATAAATAATAGTTTTCTTTGATCTTGGACAAAGTATAAAATTCTTTCCCTTTGCATCTGTTTCCATCCAAAGTAGGGATTCTGAGCAAAATAACATTCATAAAAGGAAATTAGGCTCTATGGACAGATAATCACTATGCAAATCTAGGTTTAATAGCTCTAATATAGCTTCTATTATTGGGAACTGTGTAGAATTCAGTGATATTATAATAGAGTTATTGATAGTAGCAGCCTAAGTACAATTAATATTTTTGGTCATTTTGAATTTTAGTTTAACTATTTCAGAAATGATTTCAGGAACTGACTTTGATTTACTTTTCTTGAGCCAAAAATACAGCTGGAATATTATTAAAAGACATCATCAAACATTATTATTATGAGATGTTGTATATCCCATTATTGTATGCTCCTGTACATCCTAATACAGTAAATCAATTTTTGTAAAGACTTAACTTGCATTAAATATATAATGCATTAAAATATATAATATCTTTTTATCTTCCATCCTTGTGCATACTGTTTGATAAAGATTGGGTATTTCATGACTCCTCTTCTCCCAAATTTTATAATTTGTACTCTCTGGCTGGAGGGATTGAATTTGTTTGAGGTAAACCTATTTAATGGAGGTTTTCAGTGTGAGTCTAGATTCAGTCTTGTTCTTGGGATGAGTGCTACATAGCTGCAGGCCTGTCAGTTGAGTGTGGCTGTTTAATTACCAACTCAGCTGTACTTTCAGACTAGGTGTAGTGGCAATCACTCTCTAAGTCCAGCGTCTTTCAACTTTCTTTTCCTTTATATATTGTCTTGCAATTTTCTTTATGTATGCTTATATATACACATATATGTATTTATTTGTGTACATAAATAGGTGCATAAGTATGTTCACAAATATGTGTGTGTGTGTTTAGAGGAGACTAAAGTTGATTGACTAGAGTAACTGATCAACAAAACGTAATATGATATTACCTATTCTAATTATTATTAATTTTGGTAATTTGGATTTAAGAAAATACTTGTTTTTTAAAATAAGTAACACTATGAAAAATGATGATTAAGTGGACTAGAGAAAATGAATTCTATAGAATATAAAAGTTACTTCTTATGCCCTTACAAAGAGATTGGAACTTACAAGATAACTTAAGATAATTATCTCACACTGATCTTCAAGAAGATTTCCTTTTTATCCCAGCTTTTGAGATATACTTGACAGATACAGTTGTAAGATATTTAAAGACTGCAATAAGATCCCCTGGAGGAGGAAATGGCAACCTACTCCAGTATTTTTGCCTGGGAAATCCCATGCACAGAGGAGCCTGGCGGGCTACAGTTCAAAAGGTTGCAAAGAGTCCTCAGACATGACTGAGAGACTAAGCACACACACACATACACAGACACACACACATGATGTGTTAACTAACTCAATGAGGGGGGATACTTTCATATTACCCCTCACCGAGTTAGTTAACACATCCATCACCTCACACATCCATCACCTCACATGTTTAACTTTTTTTGCTTCTTTTTTTTCCCCCTTTTTTTCTTTTGATGTGAACTTTTAAGTTCTTATTTCTTAGTAAATTCTAATTATGCAATACAGTGTTATCAACCGTGGTCACTGTGTTATATATTAAATCTTCAGACCTTATTCATCTTATAACTGAAAGTTTGCACACTTTTACCAACTTCTCCCTATTCCCAACCCCCAAGCTCCAGCAACCCCAATTTTCTACTATGTTTCTGAGTTCATTTTTTTTTTTTCAAGATTCCAAATATAAGTGCAATACCATATGATATTTGTCTTTGTCTGGCTTATTTCACTTAGCATAATGTCCTCCAGATTTACATATGTTGTCACAAATGACAGGATTTCCTTCTTTTTATAAGGCTGAATAATATTACATTGTATATATGTATAATGGCAACCCACTCCAGTACTCTTGCCTGGAAAAATCCCATGGACGGAGGAGCCTGGTAGGCTGCAGTCCGTGGGGTCGCGAAGAGTCGGACACAACTGAGCGACTTAACTTTCACTTTTCACTTTCATGCATTGGAGAAGGAAATGGCAACCCACTCCAGTGTTCTTGCCTGGAGAATCCCAGGGATGGTGGAGCCTGGTGGGCTGCCGTCTATGGGGTTGCACAGAGTCAGACACAACTGAAGCAACTTAGCAGAAGCAGCATATACATATAACAAGGAGCTTCCCTAAAACACAAAACAATTCATTTGCTTCAATTGTATAGAGCAAGTCCTTAATAATCCCTAAAATAGATGTAGTTTTAAAGAAGCAAATATAAGAAATAATTGTAATTTACTAATGTAATCTATGTATATCCAAATTAATCTGACATTTCTGATCTCTTACAAGTTTATGGTTTTAGTTCTTCTTTAAGTATTCTCTCAGGTAATAGAAAAATCTTCTTTAATCATCTTCATATTCTGTATTTTTTATTGCAAAATGGAAGAAGTAATTTTTATATTAGAATGAAAAATTCTATTTTCATTAAAAAATAGAAGTGTAAAGCAATGTCCCCTTGTTCTTGCATTCTAAAGTCAAGGCAAATATCTAGAAGAAGAAATGAAGAGAAGATTATATAGCATAATAATATTCAGTCATAGTGCATTATCACTTTTGCCTCTATTACTTCCCATAGTTATAATAACTAACAAAATATCTGACTTATCTTACATATTTCCTGATGGCTCAACATTAAAGAAACTGCTGTCAATGCAGGAGACATGGGTTCATCCCAGGGTGGGGAAGATCCCCTACAGAAGGAAATGGCAATACATTCCAGTGTTTTTTGCCTGGGAATCCATTGACAGGGGAGTTTGGTGGTCTATAGTCCATGGAGTCTCAGAGTCAAACACAGCTTAACGACTGAGCACTCATGCATACAATATGTATTTGAATCTATGCTGTATCTTCCACTCTTCTTTATAGTAATTCTTAGCTACAAAGTCTATTCTTTAATTTTAATCATTACAGTAAAATAACACATGTAAAAGAAAGTATAAAGGGGAAAGGTGAATAATATTATTATAAGTGACTTAGAGGCAAATTACCCATTCGGCAGATGGCTACCAACAATCCCTTTGATCTCTCATCAAGATTTGGATGCTATTTTCCCTCTCTTGAATCGTTGCTAGTCCTATGACTTGTTTTGACCAGGAGAAAGAGGCAAAAGTCATCTTGTGCAAGTTCTGGTGCATGGCTGTTCTTTACCAGGCATAGCACCTTTCATTTTCATTCTCTTGTGATCCAGCCACAAAGTGAAAAAGCTATGGGCAAGATTACTGTGACAAAAGAGAAAAGGCCCAAAGCAGCCTACACAGGTATTCCAGTTACCACAAAAGAGGTGCCATGAGTGTGAATGAAGCCATTTTGAATGTGCTATCCCAGTCACGTTCTGCAGAAGTTAGCCAAAGAAGTGCTTTGTATTTTTAGCCAAACCCCATGGCAGAGAAAGAAAGCTAAGTCAACTAACTGAAAAAAAAGTAATAGGAAGCAAGAAATAGTAAATTATTGCCATTATAAGTCACTAGATTTTGGATTCATTTGTTACATGGGAATTCAGAATTGAAACATGGTTTCTTTGAGAATATACATTCTTTTCAAGAATAAGACTTTTTTTTAAATTGAAATATAGTTAATTTGTGATATGTTAGTTTCAAGAGTAGCAAAGTGATTCAGTTACACACACATACAGACACTTATATATTCTTTTTTCATATTCTTTCCCATTATAGGTTACTATAAGATATTGAGTATAATTCCCTATACAGTTATAGCAGGTCCCTGTTGTTTCCATATTTTATATATGCCTGTGTGTGTGCTAAGTCACTTCAGTCGTGTCTCTTTGTGTCCCTATGAACTGTAGCCTGCCAGGCTCCTCTGTCCATGGGATTCTACAGGCAATAATAATTGGTTTCCCATTTCCTCCTCCAGGGGATCTTCCTGACCCAAAATGGAACCTTCATCTTCTGCGTTGGCAGGTGGGTTCATTACCACTAGCATCAACTGGGAAGCCTATTTTATACATAGTAGTGTCTAGATCTGATAGACAGAGTGCCTGATGAACTATGGACAGAGGTTCGTGACACTGTACAGGAGACAGGGATCAAGACCATCCCCAAGAAAAAGAAATGCAAAAGAGGAAAATGGCTGTTGGAGGAGGCCTTACAAATAGCTGAGAAAAGAAGGGAAGTGACAAGCAAAGGAGAAAAGGAAAGATATATCCATTTGAATGCAGAGTTCCAAAGAAAGCAAGGAGAGATAAGAAAGCCTTCCTCAGTGATCAATGCAAAGAAATAGAAGAAAACAACAGAATGGAAAAGACTAGAGATATCTTCAAGAAAATTAGAGATACCAAAGGAACATTTCATGCAAAGATGGGCTCAATAAAGGACAGAAATGCTATGGACCTAACAGAAGCAGAAGATATTAAGAAGAGGTGGTAAAAAAACACAGAACTGTACAAAAAGATCTTCACGACCCAGATAATCACAATGGTGTAATCACTCACCTAGAGCCAGACATCCTGGAATGTGTAGTCAAGTGGGCCTTAGGAAGCATCACTATGAACAAAGCTAGTGGAGATGATGGAATTCCAGTCAAGCTATTTCAAATCCTGAAAGATGATGCTGTGAAAGTGCTACACTCAATATGCCATCAAATTTGGAAAACTCAGCAGTGGCCACATGACTGGAAATATCAGGTTTCATTCCAATCCCAAAGAAAGGCAATGCCAAAGAATGCTCAAACTACTGCACAATTGCACTCATCTCACACACTAGTAAAATAATGCTTAAAATTCTCCAAGCCAGGCTTCAGCAATACGTGAACCGTGAACTTCCAGGTGTTCAAGCTGATTTTAGAAAAGGAAGAGGAACCAGAGATCAAATTGTCAACATCCGACGGATCATTGAAAAAGCAAGAGATTTCCAGAAAAAACATCTATTTCTGCTTTATTGACTATGCCAAAGCCTTTGACTGTGTGGATCACAATAAACTGTGGAAAATTCTGAAAGAGATGGGAATACCTGACCACCTGACCTGCCTCTTGAGAAACCTGTATGCAGGTCAGGAAGCAACAGTTAGAATTGGACATGGAACAACAGACTGGTTCCAAATAGGGAAAGGAGTATGTCAAGGCTGTATATTGTCACCTTGCTTATTTAACTTATATGCAGAGTACATCATGAGAAATGCTGGGCTGGAGGAAGCACAAGCTGGAATCAAGATTGCCGGGAGAAATATCAAAAACCTCAGATATGCAGATGACACCATCCTTATGCCAGAAAGTGACGAAGAACTAAAGAGCCTCTTGATGAAAGTGAAAGAGGAGGGTGAAAAAGTTGGCTTAAAGCTCAACATTCAGAAAACTAAGATCATGGCATCCGGTCCAATCACTTCATGGGAAATAGATGGGGAAACAGTGGCTGACCTTGTTTTTGGAGGCTGCAAAATCACTGCAGATGGTGATTGCAGCCATGAAATTAAAAGACGCTTACTTCTTGAAAGGAAAGCTATGCCCAACCTAGACAGCATATTGAAAAGCAGAGACATTACTTTGTCAGCAAAGGTCTGTCTAAGCAAGGCTATATTTTTTCCAGTGGTCATGTATGGATGTGAGAGTTGGAGTATAAAGAAAGCTGAGCACTGAAGAATTGATGGTTTTGAACTGTGGTGTTGAAGAAGACTCTTGAGAGTCCCTTGGATTGCAAGGAGATCCAACCAGTCCATCCTAAAGGTAATCAGTCCTGAATATCCATTGGAAGGACTGATGCTAAAGCTGAAACTCCAATATTTTGGCCACCTGATGCGAAGAGCTGACTCATTTGAAAAGACCCTGATGCTCGGAAAGACTGAGGGCAGGAGGAGAAGGGGACGACAGAGGATGAGATGATTGGATGGCATCACTGACTCAATGGACATGGGTTTGGGTGGACTCCGGGAGTTGGTGATGGACAGGGAGACCTGGCGTGCTGCGATTCATGGGGTTTCAAAGAGTCAGACATGACTGAGTGACTGAACTGAACTGAACTGTAGTGTCTATATATTTTTCCCAAACTTCTGATTTCTCTCTCTCTCCCCACTCCTGCTATCCCCTTTGGTAACCATAAGTTTATTTTCTACGTCTGTAAGTCTATTTCTGTTTTGTAAATAAATTCATTTGTATCATTTTTTAGATTTCAGATATAATTGATATCATGTGATCTTTGTCTTTGTCTGACTTACTTCATTTAATATGATAATCTCTAGGTCCACCTGTGTTGGTACAAATGGCATTCTTTCATTCTTTTTTATGCATATGTGTATATATATATATATATATATATATATATATATACATCACATTTTATTTATCCATTCATCCATTCATCTGACTATGGACAATAGGTTGCTTCCATGTCTTGTCTACTGTAAATAGTGGTGCTATGAACATTAGGAATTGGAAGTGTTAGTCGCTCAAGTCGTGTCTGACTCTTTGAGATCCCAAAGACTGTATCCTGCCCGGCTTCTCTGCCCATGGGGTTTTCCAGGCAAGAATACTGGAGTGGGTTGCCATTCCCTTCTCCAGGGAATCTTCCCAACCCAGGGATTGAGCCCTGGTTTCCTGCATTGCAGGCAGATTCTTTACCATCTGACTACCAGACAAAAATTTGTATTCATATATCTTTTCAAATTACAGTTTTCTCCAGATATATGCCCAAGTGTGGGATTACAGGATCCTACAGTAATTATATTTTTAGTTTTTTAAGGAACCTCCATGCTGTTGACCCTAGGAGCTGCACCAATTTACATTCTTATCAACAGTGTCGGAGGGGTTTTTTCTCTCCATATCCACTCCAGCATTTTTCTTTTTTTGGTAGACTTTTTATTGATGATCATTCTGACTGGTGTGAGTGAATACCTCACTGTAGTTTTGACTTGCTTTTCTCTAATAATTTGTGATACTGAGCATCTTTTCATATGCTTTTTAGCCATCTGTATGTCTTGTTTGGAGAAAAGTATTTTTAGGTGTTCTGCTCATTTTTAATAAGATATTTTATATTAAGCTGTATGAGCTATTTGTGTGTTTTGGAAATTAATCATTTGTTTGTAGTATCACTTGAAACTGTTTTCTCCCAAACCATAGGTTCCCTTTTGCTTTGTTCATAGTTTTCCCTTGCAATGCAAAAGCTTTTAAGTTTAATTAGGTCCTATTTATTTATTTTATTTTTATTACCCTAGGAAATGGATCCAAAAAGTTATTGCTGCAAGTTACATCAAAGAATGTTCTACCTATTTTCCAATAAGAGTTTTAAACTATCCAGTTTTAATTTAGGTTTTTAATCCATTTTGAGTTTATTTTTGTGTATGGTGTTAGAGAAAGTTCTAATTTCACTTTTTTTTTTAACATGTAACTGTCCAGTTTTCCCCTCACCACTAATTAAAGATACTCTCTTTTCTCCATTGTATATTCTTGCTGCCTTTGTCATAGATTAACTGACCATGGGTACATGGTTTTGTTACTGAGCTTTCTATCCTGTTCCATTGATATATAAATCTATTTTTGTGCCAGTACCATACTGGTTTGATTTCTATAGCTTTGCAGTCTGAAGTCATAGAGAGTGATTCCTTCAGCTTTGTTCTTTTTTTCTCAATACTGTTTTGGCCATTTGGAGTCTTTTGTGTTTCCATACAAATTAAAAAAAAAAATTTGTTCAGTGTAAGATTTTTGAACTAAATACTTTTTGTTACAAATAAAAAAGGCCAAGCTACCCCATCTATGTTCTCATGAATTGGAAATAAATATAGTTCAATTATGAGAGAACTTGGATTGATAAGTAACTACTAGAGTCTAGTAACTAGTCTAGAGTACTTTCAGCTGCAAGTAACAAGTTCCTTACTTACACTTGCTTAAAGTAATAAGGACATTAATCATGCCCAAGGCTGGACAAACAACACAGTATTGATAGACAAACTTAACAACATCTGCAAGCAACTATGTTCTTTTCATCATTCTGTGTATCATCCTCAACAAGTTACTCACTGTGTCATGAGTATAAGATGACTTATCAGAGATTCAGATATTACATTCATATTTAAGGCAAGAAAGATGATGTCATATACAGGCTTCTTTTTGACAGAAATTAAGTTTTTCTAGAAGCAGTTCTAATCAAATAGTAGTCATGTGCTGTGTTCCATTTGTCAGAACAGGGTCAGATGGCCATAACTGGCTCCAAAGGAAGCTGGTAAATTCCACATCTGGAAAAGGAATAAAAATTATCATGACAACTTAGTCTGGTTTTGCTTTATCATATGTGGAAGGACATCCATACTATTCTGAACAAAGCTGTATTCTATTAATAGTAACAAGAAATAGATGATGGTGGACAAGCAACCAAAAAGATATGGCATATTCAGTGAATTCATACTAGTACCCTATCATTCTGAGTTTGGAGGAAAATGCTTAATTTGCTTTCTTTTTAAATCAGTGAAAGATATTGCTTAAAGATCCCTGGCAACAATTAAAAGTCAATAAAAGAAAATTTCTGCTTCAGTTCAGTTCAGTCACTCAGTCGTGTCCAACTCTTTGTGACCTCATGAAATGCAGAACGCCAGGCCTCCCTGTCCATCACTAACTCCTGAAGTCACCCAAACCCATGTCCATTGTGTCAGTGATGCCATCCAACCATTTCATCCTCTGTCGTCCCCTTCTCCTCCTGCTCTCAGTCTTTCCGAGCATCAGGGTCTTTTCAAATGAGTCAGCTCTTCGCATCAGGTGGCCAAAATATTGGAGTTTCAGCTTTAGCATCAGTCCTTCCAATGAATATTCAGGACTGATTACCTTTAGGATGGGCTGGTTGGATCTCCTTGCAATCCAAGGGACTCTCAAGAGTCTTCTCCAACACCACAGTTCAAAACCATCAATTCTTCAGTGCTCAGCTTTCTTTATACTCCAACTCTCACATCCATACATGACCACTGGAAAAACCATAGCCTTGACTAGACGGACCTTTGCTGACAAAGTAATGTCTCTGCTTTTCAAAATGCTGTCTAGGTTGGTCATAGCTTTCCTTCCAAGGAGTAAGCATCTTTTACTTTCATGGCTGCAATCACCATCTGCAGTGACTTTGGAGCCTCCAAAAATAAAGTCAGCCACTGTTTCCACTGTTTCCCCATCTATTTGCCATGAAATGATAGGACTGGATGCCATGATCTTAGTTTTCTGAATGTTGAGCTTTAAGCCAACTTTTTCACTCTCCTCTTTCACTTTCATCAAGAGGCTCTTTAGTTCTTCTTCACTTTCTGCCACAAGGGTGGTGTCATCTGCATATCTGAGGTTGTTGATATTTCCCTTGTTGATAATCAAGCTGGATCTTGATTCCAGCTTGTGCGTCCTCCAGCCCAGTGTTCTCATGATGTATGCTGCATTTAAGTTAAATAAGCAGGGTAACAATATACCCTGATGTACTCCTTCATCTATTTGGAACCAGTCTGTTGTTCCATTACTTATTCTCAATTTGTTCAGAGGTACTTTTAAAAATATATAAATTATATTGAAATTTGTCTAAATCTTTTTGTTTACCTAGATGAATCACATTAATTTTTTATTGATACTTAGAAAGTAATTTTGCATTGTTGGGATAAATCTGGTCCTGTCATGAGGTCCTTTTCATTTTTAAAGTATTCATTTTTCTCACATTTGTTTAGAATTTTTGCATTCATATTCATAAATGAAATAAACCTCTAATTCTGTGACATTTTAATCTCCTTTTCAGATTTTGAGATTAAAGTTATTCTAACACCATAAAATAATTTGAGGAGTATGCTCATTTCATTTTCCCCAGAAATGTTTGTATGTGATTATACTTATTCATTCTTGTATATTATTCCTGGTTTGCATTGAAGGAGTGATATTTTAGTCAAGTTTTTTGTGATGTAATTTATGTGTTATAAACTTGACCCATTCAAGATTTAGTTTGATGATTTAGATAAATAAATGTATACTAACTATATGTTTTAGGTAATTACAACCACAATCAAGATGCAGATAATTTCATTAACCTCAAAGTACCACTTTTTGTCAATTGTCTATTATCCCACCCTCAGCTCCTGGCAGAAAATGATCTGATTTCTGTTCTTATAATTTTGCTTTCTTCAGGATATCGAGAAGCATACCTGGAATTCTACGATTCACCCTTTCCTCTTATCTCACCTATCCTTGAGCTAAGAAAAAACAACTTTTCTTCAGTGCTTCTAAGTATTTCTTCATAAAATCTATGCCTGTGTGTTAGAAAGCCTCCAACATGGCCCACAAATATCCCCATCCTCTTACTCATGCCCTTGTGCAATATGCTCCCCTCAAACACAGGATGGACTTATTGACTCAATTCTAACTAACAGAATAAGGCATATGTGATAGGATTTCACTTCCAATATTAAGCTAGAAAAAGACTGTGGCTTCCATCTTGGTGCCTTCTTTTGCTTTCAGATTGCTCACTGTGGGGAAGTGAGCTGTTATGAACTAATACATCTATGTGGAAAGTATTGTGTAAATGAGCTTGGAAGCAGATCTTCTGAGATCACTCAAACTATATGAGTGAACTTGGAGAGAAATCTTCCTCAGTTGAGCCCAGAGAGGATCACAGAGGCCTTGATCATGGATTTGTAAGAGATCTTAAGCCAAAGCAATCCAGTTGAGTCAATTGTGTATCTCTGTCCCTGGGAAACAGTGAGAAAATAAATGTTCATTGTTTCTAGCTGCTAAAGGTGCATTAGTTTCCTATGGCTGCTGTAACAGATAGTCACACACTTGGTATCTTAAAACAGTAGAAATGTATTCTTTAACAATTCTGGCGTGTACAGGTCTGAAAACAGTTTGAGGACAAATCAAGGTGTTTCAACTAAGACACTGCTATTGATTGGCTTGTCACTGCATCACTCCAGTTTGTGTCTAATTTCCCTTTCATTTCTTTTATAAGAACACTTGTGATAGGATTTAGGGCCAACATGGATAATTCAGAATAATCTCCTCATCACAATGTTTTAATTTAATCACACCCCAAAACTTTTATCATATAAAGTAACATCCATAAGCTCTAGAGATTATGACCTGATGTCTTTGGGTCTACTAACTACATAAGACGATTTGTTATGTAGTAATAGATAACTAATGAGGCTTCCAGAATGGCTCAGCAGTAAAGAATCCACCTGCAATGCAGGAAACACGGGTTGGATCCCTGAGTCAGGAAGATCCTCTGAAGAAAGAAGTGGCAACTCACTTCAGTGCTCTTGCCTGGGAAATCCCATGGCGGGCTACAGTCCACATGCATGTATGCATGCTAAGTCACTTCAGTCATGTCCAATTCTTTGGAAACTTTCGACTGTAGCTCACCAAACTTCTCTGTCCATTGGATCAAGGAGGCAAGGATACTGGAATGGGGTGCCATTTCCTTCTCCATGGGATCTTCCCAACCCAGGGATCCAACCTGCATCTCTTATGTCTTCCTGCATTGGCAGGCAGATTCTTTACCATTAGCGTCACCTGGGAAGCCCAAGGGCTGTAGTCCATGGGGTGGCAAAGAGTCAGACATAACTGAGCAACTAAGCACAGTAGATAACTAGTATACTACTCAGGGCAATTTCTTATGCAATAATAGATAATTAACACACTGACCTTTATTGCAGAGTTAAATCATTTGGGCCTCCCTGGTAGCTCAGCTCATAAATAATCCGACTGCAATGCAGGAGACCTTGATCGATTCCTTGTTGGTGAAGTTCCCCTGGAGAAGGGATAGGCTACCCACTCCAGGATTCTTGGGCCTCCCTGGTGGCTCAGGCTGTAAAGTATCTGCCTGCAATGCAGGAGACCTGAATTCGATCCCTGTGTTGGGAAGATTCCCTGGCAAAGGGAATGGCTGCCCACTCCAGTATTCTAGTATTCTGTCCTGGAGAATTCCATGGACTGTATGTTCCATAGGGTTGCAAAGAGTCAGACACAACTGAGGGATTTTCACTCTTTCACTAAATATTCAAAGGTGTTTTATTTTTTTTCTCTGCATTTTAAAGTTTTAATTTTAATTAATTAATTAATTTTTGTCAATAGCTTTTAGACTCTCAAAGTCCTTCTCAGTCTTATGTCTTACTGCTTGAGGTCTAGGAACAATTGCCTTTTCTGATTCTTCTCTGCTACATTTTGTTAAAAAGTCAATTTCCTTTTATTTTGACTGGCAAAGTAAAGCATTCTTATTTGAGGTTATATCTATCTTGTGATACCTTACCAAAATCAGAATTCTACATATACTATTACACTAATTCTTTCCAACTATTTTACTAAGAGCAGCAGACATAGAAGACATATGGTTTGCCTTTCAAATTATCATAGATAATGTATGTTTAAGTGTTTTGTCAACTATTTCATGTTTATCCATTTTTTTGTTTTTAGTCATTAATAAGAATTCATGGCAACCTAATGTGGATATATGTTTATAAGCTGATATATTGTATACTTATGTTTGCATATATAAAATGATATACTGTAGTATACCACTTCTGATATCAATTTCTGTACTAGTGTTCTGTAGATATAACACTAGCATTTGTAACAGATAACCTCTGAAATCTCAGTGAGTTAACAAAATATAATTCCATTTCCTTTTCATGTAAAGCTCCCAACAAATATGTTCTTGATTAGGAAGAGGCTTTTCTCTAAGCAGTGATTAAAGATTCCAGGCATTTTTTATATCTTGGGTAAAGTATCTTTGTACAAGGCTTCCATTTCTTTATACTTATCACCATGAATGAGACAAGGGAATGAGCGTGGAGAATTATTATAAGAGGTGTTTATAGTACATGCTTGGAAGAAACGTACATCATTTCTGCTCACATTCCATTGAATAAAATAGCATTTATGACTATATATGATGCATGTACATTCTTGTCGCAACTGGAATTAAGTCTGAGGAGTGGAATTCAGCTACTTTCTCAAAAAAAAAAAAAAAAGAAAGATAGGGGTTTGGTAGACTTAACCGTCTCTACAACACTCTATGAATAGCCCTTTTATAACTTTGTTGTAACTTGTTTCATGGCTCTTAACATATTCAATTTTCATGAAAATTACAGGTATGTTAGAAAATACTGCATTTATGACAGTTTTCATTTGATGATTCTAGTTAATTATATTAATTTGACTGTGTGGATCACAATAAACTGTGGAAAATTCTGAAAGAGATGGGAATACCAGACCACCTGACCTGCCTCTTGAGAAACCTGTATGCAGGTCAGGAAGCAACAGTTAGAACTGGACATGGAACAACAGACTGGTTCCAAATAGGAAAAGGAGTACGTCAAGGCTGTATTTTGTCACCCTGCTTATTTAACGTATATGCAGAGTACATCATGAGAACGCTGTGCTGGAGGAAGCACAAGCTGGAATCAAGATTGCCGGGAGAAATACCAAAAACCTCAGATATGTAGATGACACCACCCTTATGGCAGAAAGCAAAGAACTAAAGAGCCTGTTGATGAAAGTGAAAGAGGAGAGTGAAAAAGTTGGCTTAAAGCTCAACATTCAGAAAACTAAGATCATGGCATCTGGTCCCATCACTTCATGGTAGATACATGGGTAAACAGTGGAAACAGCGGCTGACTTTATTTTTGGAGGCTCCAAAATCACTGCAGATGGTGATTGCAGCCATGAAATTAAAAGACGCTTACTCCTGGGAAGAAAAGTTATGACCAACCTAGATAGCATATTAAAAAGCAGAGACATTACTTTGCAAACAAAGGTTCGTCTAGTCAAGGCTATGGTTTCTCCAGTGGTCATGTATGGCTGTGAGAGTTGGACTATAAAGAAAGCTGAGCGCCGAAGAATTGATGCTTTTGAACTGTGGTGTTGGAGAAGACTCTTGAGAGTCCGTTGGACTGCAAGGAGATCCAACCAGTCCCTCCTAAAGGAGATCAGTCCTGGGTGTTCAATGGAAGAACTGATGTTGAAGCTGAAACTCAAATACTTTGGCCACTTGATGCAAAGAGCTGACTCATTGGAAAAGACCTTGATGCTGAGAAAGATTGAGGGAAGGAGGAGAAGGGGACCACAGAGGATGAGATGGCTGGATGGCATCACCGATTCAATGGACATGGGTTTAGGTGGACTTAGGGAGTTGATGATGGACAGGGAGGCCTGGCATGCTCCGATTCATGGGGTCGCAAAGAGGCGGACATGACTGAGCGACTGAACTGAACTGAAACTACCATGTCTTTAGTGAAATATTCTTCTACGTATCTAAAATTTGATGAGCAAAAGTGTAATAAAATCTCTTATAATGATGCCAGATTTACAAATTTTTAATTTTAAGTACATGTTTGAATTTATTGCACATTTTGAAGTTATTTTATTATGTATTTGTAAATTTAGAATTTTTAGTTCTGTCCTTATGAATTAAACATTTCATTAACATGCAAAAGTCTATCTATAGTAATTTTTTCCCCTTAATCCATATTAACATACCTACGTCAATTTTCTTTTGGTTTATATTTGCCTAATATATCTTTCTCTTTGTTTTATTCTCATTTCGTATTCTTAAACACTGAGTACAATTAGATTTTTTCAAAATATGCTTAGGTAATCTTTTCCTTGTAAGTAGAAGTTTTAAGTAGAATCTTATAGTAGTACTATACAATTTTAAGTAGAAATATTTTTCTTTTTACATTTAATATTATCACAGATAGATTTGGATTTATTTCCATTACTAATCTTGTTTTTTCCCTTTTATTTTTTGTATATTATATAGATTATTCTTTCTCATTCCCTTATTTTACACTGAGTTTTTTCATCCATTACACTCTCTTTATGTATCTCCTAGTTTGGAAACTATGTATTCTAAGTTTTCCTTTTATTAGTCTCCCTAGATTTACTATAACTATTTAGCATGTTAAAGATTGAATTAATATTTACTTACTCTCCTCATGAACAAATAATTCAAAATGTTCTGACGGATTAGCCTCTTCCCAGATCATATTATTGACTATAATTCCAGTTTTATCTCTCTTGATTCTCTTAACAACACAAATCGTTTTATACATTTTAATATTTATACAAAATTTACTATTATCTTTGCACTTCATTCCTTCTTAAATTATATCCTTTAGGCCTGCTGTCTAATACATAGCCAGTTGCCATCTGTGACTATTTAATTTAAATTAATTAAAATTTATTTTCAGTTTCTCAGTCATAGTAGCCACATCTCAAGTGCTTAAAGTTACATGTGGCTTGCCATATTGGAGAGCACAGATGTAGAATATTTCTATCATTGAAGAAAGTTCTATTGGATAGTACTACTTTATTAAGTCTTCAGTGATATATTTTGATCGTGAACAAAACTGTTATTTTGAACGTGTGTTTACTTTGACCACTTTTTTAAAAGATAGAATTTTAGTTCAGTGGTTATTTTCTTTAATTACTATGAGTATATTATCCAATATATTTGTATTTCTATTATGATATTGAGAAGGGAGCTGTTGGACTGTGATTGAGTGGTAGGTAACCAATTCTAACTCTGAAAGCTTATAAAAGTTTTTTTTCACTTTGGTGTTCTGCCATTTCACTGCACTCCATCCAAGGGATAGTTTTTACTTATACTCTTTTGACTTTCTTTAAGTATCTGAATCTATGATTTTATTTTTTCTAAATTCTGGAAAACTATTAATCTACTCTTTAATAATTGTCTGCCTCCACTTGTCTTTTTATATGCTTCTAGATATTTAATTTGCAGTCTGTCTCTGTCTGCTCTAACTTTTCTTGTATATTTTCTTCTAGTGCTTTTATGCCTTGTTTTACATAATTTCTTTATATATACATTTTCCACTTCACCAAATCCTTCTTTATATAAGCCTAATCTGCAGTTTGACATTATGATTTTTTCAGATGTTAATTATTTTATTTTTAACTTCTAAAAATTATATTTAGTTGTTTCCCTATATAAACTTGGTCTACTTTCTTTCTATTTTAAATATTATCATATTTATATTTTTTAAACATACAAAATTCTTTTATATTTTATAGCTTACAATTTCAACATATGAAATCTTCAAGGACTTAACTGTCCAATTTGTGTGAGTCTGTGTTCTGCTGATTCTTATTGACGGTGGTAGATTTCTTCATTTGCATGTTGATTTTTTTAAATTGTGAGCTCTTGTTCCTATGAACACTATTTGTTGGAATCATTTGAGAATTGTATTAAAATGCAGTGTTCTAGAAATAATTTCTGCTTGCTTCAATCAACTGCCTGAAAATTGAACCAACCTAACACTCTTTAAATTTTTGACTTGGAGTTTTTGTGCCCATGCTGATACAAATGCTGACTCTAAAACTACTAAAACAAGGATTTACTAGATAGTTATTTATTCTGAAATCTTCTCCTATCTGGTAAATTTTGCTTGTTTTTGTTTTTCCTTATCCAATGATGTGTTAAATTATGTTCAGATTGTATGTGGGTGGGGAGTTCTCCTCCTGTGCTTATACCCTATATTTGTTTCTATTCTCCTTGCCAAGAGGCCATGAAAACCCTTGATGTCTTTGGGATGCCAGAGTTGAGCAGATGTCCTCAGTGATAATGTATTTACAGGGCTCACTAATTCACTGGGCACTTACATTCCAGCATTTACTAGAACAGGTTATTTGTTTCCTTCTCCACTAGCTTGGCTGTTTCTATAAAGAAGTCAGTGGGCTGACATCATTTACCATTTTCAGAGTTTGATGTTTCATGAACTTACCGTAAACTGAGATGTTTGAAAAGCTTAAATGTTTTCATCTATGAGATTTTTGTTTTCCAGAATGATTCCATACTTAATTATAGTTTCAGTATGTAGAGAAGACTCTACACATAGACATCACCAGATGGTCAACACCGAAATCAGATTGACTGTATTCTTTGCAGCCAAAGATGGAGAAGCTCTATACAGTCAGCAAAAACAAGACCAGGAACTGACTGTGGCTCAGATCATGAATTCCAAATTGACAAATTCAGAATTAACTTGAAGAAAGTAGGGAAAACCACTAGAGCACTCAGGTATGATCTTAATCAAATCCCTTACAGTGGAAGTGAGAAATAGATTTAAGGGACTAGATCTGATAGAGTGCTTGATAAACTATGGACGGAGGTTTGTGACATTGTACAGGAGGCAGGGAGCAAGACCATCTCCAAGAAAAAGAAATGCAAAAAGGCAAAGTGGCTGTCTGAGGAGGCCTTACAAATAACTGAGAAAAGAAGGGCAGCGAAAAGCAAAGGGGAAAAGGAAAGATATACCCATTTTAATGCAGAGATCCAAAGAATAGCAAGGAGAGATAAGAAAGCCTTCCTCAGTGATCAGTGCAAAGAAATAGAGGAGAACAATAGAATGGGAAAGACTAGAGATCTCTTCAAGAAAATTAGAGACACCAAGGGAACATTTTATGCAAGGCGGGCTCAATAAAGGACAGAAATGGTATGGACCTAATAGAAGCAGCAGATATTAAGAAGAAGTTGCATGTGATATAAACAGTATGTAAACCATGGTAATCAGAAATATTCAATTTTTCCCTCAAGATACAAGTTTTAAAACTGTAATCGATAGTCCTTATAGAGTTCAGAGGCAGTGAATCATGTCTCAAAATGAAATAGTAAGGACAAAAATTGGGGTATGACTACCCATCGTATACTGCCTCCACCCAAGTAGTTCAACAAAGTGGAATTCTAAGAAGTGTTTTATTGGACTAAAGGGCTGTATCAGTTTAGAAATGGTTTGATAACTGCTGCTGATAATTCCCATATTTTTGCTAATGTTCTGGGCACTGACTCAAGTACAGAAGGGAACCATGATTATCTTTTTGAGAGCAATTGGTTTGTCTGGTTAATTAGATTTCTTCTGGAATAACATTTATCCATTCATCCATCTCAATAGTAGATAATTAGGTGCTAATTCAAAGAGTCTATAATATAATTTATTATATAATACAATGTCTATGAATATATTATAACTATCAATATATTGATATATATTATGTATTATATGATTTATAGGTAAGACATTCTGTTCATATACTTTAAATTATAAGACCAAAAAGGTCCTGAATGTAGCATTGAAGTATAGACAATCTAGGAAGTAGAAAATTCACAAAATTTCTTACTACCTGAAACATGTATAAGAGTCTTTGTTAGCCTGTATGTGTAGTATACAATGCTTACATGGACTTGAGAGTTTAATTGAAGGAGAGAACAAGAAGGTGGACAGAAAAACAGTGACATTTGAAAGAGAACTGAATCTTTTGGATATTAATGAAATTGATATGAGATAATAATGGAACTTAGAGCAGAAATTTCAGTTTGAAATATGGTTATTGAATAACTTTGGGATGATTTATGCCTACATTAATGCTAATTCCTGACACCATATTGGGCATCTCTGAGAAGAAAAATAGTAACATACTTGGAAAAGAGATGATATCTTAACAGAGATCATGCGGAGGGTATATTTCTTAAAAATACATAAAATTTCCACTAAAATGAGAGAAAACATTTTTCTGCAAATATTTCTTGTGGTCACTGAAATGCACCAGAAATTCACAAACTGTCTCTGTTTTTCACCTGCTGCAGATGGCAAAAAGTGTTTGGTTGCCAAAGGGGTGATCTCTTGAGAGGGTTGAAAATAAATGATCTATTCTAAGATGACAGAGACCTGTTTTCTTACCAGCTGTCCAGTTTAGATATGAAATTATAGGAAGCATTCCCAGAAGCAATTTTGTATCTGTTACAAGTTTATTAGAGAGAGGCATGATATGTCTTAATGGTCATTTGCAAAGAGAATGGTAACAATACTTAATTTTGTCAGATCTGATTGATTAAAAATTAAGTGATTCTCTGTGCAAAGAGTTAGCTGACTGACTCCAGATTGGCAGTTATCTTAAAGAGATAAACATTTTTAGATATAAGGATATTTTATACATACAAATATTAAGATATGAGAGATGATTTCCATCATTCTATAGATTTGACAAATCTATTTCTATAATTAGATCATAATTTATGTCATCAAGTTTGGAAATCTTAGGTGATTAAGATCAGATTTTATACTTCCTTTAATATTACTAAAAATGTTTATGAGAATTAAAATCTATTTTCTCTCTAATGGAAAAATACAGATTATGGCAGATCTTATTTGACACTGACAAATGAAAGGATAGGAAATAGATTATCCATGAGAAAATATACCAAGGAAAAATTACCATTCAGAATTAGCTCTTTGATTAGTCTGTTCTCTATGTCTCCATGCTGTGTGACACAGGGAGCTCAGCCCAGTGCTCTGTGACTACCTAGAGGGGTAGAATGGGTAGGGATATGGGAGGGAGTTTCAGGAGGGAGAGGACATATTATATATCTGTGGCTGATTCGTGTTGATATACATCAGAAACCAACACAATATTGTAAAACAATTATCCTCCAATTAAAAAAAAAATCATTCCATTACATAATTAATTACATATTTCTAGCTCCTGATGGAAAAGTAAAGACCTCTCTCTCCCACTTTTTTGAATTCATTTTAAAATAGGAATTACACAGAAATGATGTTAATTAATAATCATAATTTTTTTTTCCAACTATAACAGTGTTAGAGTATAACAAAGTTTGCCATGGGAAATTTCGAGTTATTTCAGCAATACTGACAGCAGAAAGCATGTGAATGGGGGGGGATATCAGAGCAAATAATGGTTCAAATCACTAGGAATATTTGAGCCTCTTCTCAAAGAAGCCTCTATGAACTTCTAAGTCAAGAACCAAAAAAAGCACCATATGGAGGGTGAATGGGAGAGGGAAGCATCAAATTAATTTATGAAAGAGCTATATTAAAGTCACTTGGCTCTTAAGGTAACTTTTCTTTTATTCTCTATAAATTGAACACCAATTCTTGCCCACAGTACAAATCTTGAGAACTCCTGTTAAATGAATTTATAGATAAATTAATATATTTGGAAGAAATTAGAAAGTGTTTGTACTAATAACGTAGTGAACAGAGTGAGGTGTCAGTTGAACCTCTTCAACAGACAAGGAAAAAAATATGGTGAGATAAGAAGACAATTTGGTAGAGCAGTAAAATATACTGAATTGCTTCACCTTTCCAGAGGAGAGTCCTAATTGGCAGCTGGTATCTGCTCATTTTGTCTGCTTTCTTTGCTTTTCATTCCTACTTGTGAGCCCTGACTGTTAAAGTATCAGTTTTAGTTATAAACAAATAATTCACACTCCCATTCAAGAGACAGATTTGTTTGTTACCTATCTAATATTATCCTTTGCCAGATATCTATTCTAACATCACACTTCATTAATAGTGTAAAAAAAAACAATAGTGTTAATTGCTCTATCATATCCAACTCTTTGTGACCCTATCAACTGTAGACCACCAGACTCTTCTGTCCATGAAATTCTCCAGGCGAGAATACTAGAGTGAGTAGCCATTCCCTTCTCCAAGGCCGTTCCCTGACCCAGGGATAGAACCCAGGTCTTCTGCATTGCAGGCAGATTCTTTACCTTCTGAGCCATCAGGGAGCATTAATAAATATAACTAAACAACTGAGGCAGCTTATCTGGTAGCTCAGCTGGTAAAGAGTCCGCCTGCACTGTGGGATACCTGGGTTTGGTCTCTGAGTTGGGAAGAACCCCTAGAAAAAGGAATGGCTACACACACTCTATTATTCTGGCCTGGAGAATCCCATGGACTCTATAGTCCATGGGGTCGCAAAGAGTCGGACACAACTGAGCGACTTCACTTTTTACTTCAAACAACCAGGACCCAGTCTCTTAGTAAAACTATTAATATGAAAGAGAAGACCCATAGGGATGACAGAGGACAAGATGGTTGGATGGCATCACTGACTCAATGGACATGAGTTTGAGCAAGCTCCGGGAGATGGTGAAAGACGGGGAAGCCTGATGTGCTGCAGTCCATGGGGTCGCAAAGAGTTGGACACAACTGAGTGACTGAACAACAACAACAACAAGATGAACAAAATGACTGATTCTAGGGAAAAGATAACGTAGCCATAAACATAGAAAACAATTCCAATTAGTATCCTCAGAATCACTGAATGAGTATTTCCTGCATGAAACTATAGCTATTTAATGTGGAAAGGGATGTGAGAGACATGTAGAAGAGAATTTAGATTTTCTTACCTTCCTAGTCATCCCAGTTGTTTTCGTCAAAGACCATCCTGCAAGAGACAAAATCCAGCCAACCTCCAGACAGCGATAAACACATCAGAGGACTTAAACAAGAACAAAAAGGCAACTTCCTCAACTTTTGACTGATTGCAGACAGATGAATGAGTTTAATGAAGGCTAGAAGAATGGCTCATCTAAACTGTATTTTCATGAACAATATTAAATGATCATAGGTTTAAGTTTTTTTTTTTAAGTCTTTTAATTGGAAGTCATTTGCTAAGCAGCATTATTGGAGCAAATGATAAACTAATAACATGATTTTTAATAGCAAATTACTAAAATTGACCAACATGACCTTAATTTATCCAGCTAAGTTTAAAAAAACATTACTTGATCAGTTAAAATTGTGATTAAATTATAATGCAAGCAATGAGATACACTGTAGTTTTAAATTCATATTTTATTATGAAACAACAGGCTTCCCAAGTGGTGTAATGGTAAAGAATCTGCCTGCCAGTGCAAGAGACACAGAAGACGCGGGTTTGATTCCTGGAGAAGGAAATGGTAACCCACTCCAGTATTCGTGCCTGGAAAATTCCATGGACTGAGGAGCCTGGCAGGCCACAGTCCATGGGGTCACAAAGAATCGAACATAACTGAGCAACTGAGCACAAGACATGAAACAATTTCTAAGATGTTTGGTTAGAAAAGGCAGATAGAATGTTGAATACAACCATTTAAATTTTGTAAAAGGCTATTCATATTTATAATATTTATATCTACATATACATGGGTTTGTATGTGTATATAAAATTTCTAAAGGTACATTCATAAAAATGTCGTAAGATTACATTTTAGGAAAAGGTGGAGGGACTTGGGTGGAGAGGAATAATTATGTTATAGATTATACAAATTATATTTTTAATATTTTGAATTTTTATTCTTAGTTGAGCATGCATTCTTTTTTCAATTAAAAACAATAGAACTGTAACATAAATGGTATTCATAGAGTTTAAAATTAATTGTAATTGAATGCATAAGCATAATAAATATAACATATAAATAAATTTAACAACTTCTTGAATTATTTCTATGTAAAGGCAACATATGTGAACAGCTTGAATTATAAGAGACAGAAAATGAGGTAGAGGGAACACACAAGGCTTAATTCCTTTATTTTTAAAAAGGATTCGGTAGGTTTTCTTTTGCAGTGGAACACTCTCTGTAAATACAACGTTATGGAGAACTCCAAACACAAAATGAATAAAATCAACTGAAAACACTGGAGTGATAAGCTGTTACAACTGAATCCCCTTGGTCTCTCCTTTGACCCCCTCCCACCCTAACCCGCTCCTCTGAAGGACCTTTTGAAACAGCTGTTATGTCAAATGTCTTCTTCACTCTTACATATCCCTCAGTTCTTTGTAAAGGTTTCTTGTGAGGTTATTCACAATGTTACATTATTTACAAAATAACCCATTTTCACATTTTGTAAAAGAAACCATCCACTGTGGGAATGAGATACAACTGTGTGTAATCGGTAAGGAAAAATAATTTTCTTTGAAACCTAGAATGGTTACTATTTCAGTTTCATCCTTACCTGTATCACAAGGGGCTTTAATTCTCACCCATAACTCTCTCCACAGGATAAAGCATTCACAAGAGTGAGTTAATCATCTATTCCAAGTGCCAATTAATGCTCCAGCAGCAGTGGGGAGAAAAATCTGCTGGCAGCAAGTTTTGAGCAACTCCAAGATATTCATTTAGAAACTTTCTCTTCATTAATGCACAGCTTCTTTTAGAATATGTCACTTAACAGGCAGTCATAATTGTAGACTTTATATTAAAACTGACTATATAGGTAATGAATCTGCTATAAAACAGTTTACACTGCACAAAAGTATACAAAAAAAAGTACAAGATTCCTGATTTCTCATGTAGCTTCCAAAATCTGATCTGACATCCCCAGATGCAGTCATTACTAATATGTAACATGTTTTCTAATCATACACAAATACATCCACCCATTTAATCTGTCAGGATCATTGTGTGTGTAGGTACACACATATCTATATACCTATAGCTGTATGTTATATAAACATATATATATATATATATATATATATATAAGATTCTGGAAATTGCCTTTTTCACTTATCAATATAATGTGGGCATATTGAATGATGAAATATGCAACTGGGGAATAAATGCTTTTTCTGCATTTACTGAAATGAATTTTTCTTTGTTCCCTTATCTATTGAAATGGGGAAAAGCAATCACAAATTTTAGAATTTTGGACCAGCCGTGCATTCTTGGGATTAACCCTATCTGATCATCATTCTGTATGTTGTTGGATTTGATTTGCTAATGTTTTATTGAGGGTTTTGGCATTTTTATTTCATAGGGATCTTGGATTGTAGTTTTCTTTTCTCACAGTCTTCATCTCAGTATTTGGTTTTGATGTCAGGGCAATTTTTGCTTCTTTAGATGAGTTGAAATATGTCCCGTTTTTAGTTTTCTGTAACAGTTTGTATAAGATTGGTACAATTTCATCCTTAAATATTTGTTAGAGTTTGCCAGAGAAGTCACATAGGCCTAGAGTTTTGCTGCTGCTTTTATAATTTTTTAATACAAATTTGATATCTTTAAATGTGTAAAACTATTGAGATTACACACACATGTTTATCTCATCAAAGTTATATAACGTTTTGGTAACATTCTCCTGTTAAGTTTTGTAAAATTCCTCTGCTAAATTAAGAGAAAGTAGAAAGTGAAGTCGCTCAGTCATGTCCGACTCTTTGTGACCCCGTGGACTGTAGCCTGCCAGGCTCCCCCATCCATGGGATATTCCAGGCAAGAATACTGGAGTGGGTAGCCATTTCCTTCTCCAGGGGATCTTCCTGACCCAGGGATCAAACCTGAGTCTCCTGCACTGCAGGCAGACTCTAAATTAAATGTCTATAGATATGTTGTTATGTTCTCTGTTTCCTAACCGATGTTGGTAATTTGTGTCTGCTCTCTTTTTTCTTGTCTAGAGTTTTATCAGTGTCCCCATTCTTTTTCTTTATCTTTGGTTTCTAGATGTTTGCATAGGAGGATTTTAGGTTCATTTTTGTGGGGCAGAGTATTTACTCTAATATTCTCTGAGAATTTTAGGTCTGTTGTTTTATATTTTTCATCACTGTTAGAAATTCCAATTGATTATTTTTTATAGTTTCCATCTTTCTGCTAAAATTTTCCACTTGTTCATGTGTGGTGTCCATCTTTTCTACCAGGGCCTTCAACATATTAATCATAAATATTTTAACTCTTTGATGGATTGTTTCAGTATATGGGCTGTATCTAAACTCTAAATACCAGCTGATGCTAAACCTTCAGAAGTTTATTAATAAAAAGTCTCTAACTCTCTTTTATGACAGTCCTGTATTTGTTTCTGGCTCTGCCCCAGCCACCTAAAATATGTGACGACATCTCTCCTTGGCAGTTTGTACTTCTCTTTGGATTTCAGGCTAGTTGATTGCCCTGTGACCTCAGCTATGTGATAGGTTCAAGAAAAGATATGGATTTGTAAATCACCTTGCTTTTTTCTGGTTGCTAAGATGTGAACAGCACTCTTGCCTATTTTCTACATTCTTTAAACAAACTGAAATTCTTAGTTACCAATCTTTATCAATTTTTATAACTTTGTTGCTTAACAACTTTAAGTAGTAACTAGAAATATTCAATGAGTAAATGAATCTATTTACACTATATTTCATCACTTCTACCCTCTCAACACTTTCCAATTAGAATAAATCTCTCTAGTTATTCTGATGATTGTCATTACCTTGTTCAACCTTTAAATTTGTATTTCTTATTTTGTAAATTATAGACCTGTTCTACTTCTTACTATGAATGTTGAGAATTTAGAGCACTTTCACCCTCTCATGAACAACAGGTTTATAACACTCTTTTTAAAATTGACATATAATATTGTATTGGTTTTAGATGTAAAACATAATGAATTGATTTATATAAATATTGTAAAATGATCACCACAATAGGTGTAGTTAACATCCACACCCACCCATGGTTGCAAATATTTTGTGTGTGTGTTAGTGACTTTCAAATACACAATACATTATTGTTAACTATAGTCACCCAGGCTATATATTGCATCCCCAAGATTTTTTGTCTTTGAACTGGAAGTTTGTACCTTTTGATTATCTTCACTTATTCTGCCCACCCTGTACCCTCCACCTCTGGCAAGAACCAATCTGTTCTCTGTATCTATGAGTTCCTTTTGTTTTAGATTCCACATGTAAGTTAAATCATATAGTATTTGTTTTTCTATATTTGACTTCTTTCACTTAGCCTAATGCCCTTGAGGCCCACTCATGTTGTAGCAAATGGCAGGATTTCCTTCTTATAGTGACTGAATAATATTCCATCGTATGTATATATCACACTTCTTTATACATTCATCCTTGATGGATACTTTTTCTTTCATTTCTTGGCTTTTGTATAATAATGCTGCAATGAACATGGGGGTTGCAGATATCTTTTTGAGATAGTGGGGTTTTTTTTCACTCAAAAAAATACCCAGAAGTAAAATTGTTGGATCATATGGTAGTTCTATTTTTAATTTTGTGAGGAGCCTCCATATTAGTTTCCTAGTGGTTGTACCAAATTTCCATATTTGTAATATTCTAATTTTTGCTTTTGTGAGTAGTTATCTTTATGATTTAAGAAAATTTAGTGTGCATTGATTGAACCTGCTGCTGCTGCTAAGTCGCTTCAGTCGTGCCCCACTCTGTGCGACCCCATAGACGGCAGCCCACCAGGCTTTGCCGTCCCTGGGATTGTCCAGGCAAGAACACTGGAGCGGGTTGCCATTTCCTTCTCCAATGCATGAAAGTGAAAAGTGGAAGTGAAGTCGCTCAGTCGTGTCCAACTCATAGCGACCCCATGGACTGCAGCCTACCAGGCTCCTCCCTCCATGGGATTTTCCAGACAAGAGTACTGGAGTGGGTTGCCATTGCCTTCTCTGTGATTGAATCTACAGAATTATAAAAGAGAAAAAACATTATGTATTTATTATATTCTGCTCCCTCCTCCAAGATATTGATAGCTAATTTTAAATTTGCAAGCTTTTTAATACTTATGCTCAATTTGTCCACATTCTTCTAAATGTAGTTCCCAAATATATAATCTAATGAATCAATTCTGTGATAGTAATTTGTCAATACCACTGAACCAAGAAATAATACTGAGCCTAATTTATGCAAACTTGATTGTGTACACGATTAAGATGTGCACAAAGACCTATTATTGTTCAGACTACCAAGTGGAACTTTCACTTGAGTGTCTATTTTCACACATCCATGTCAGTCTGAATTGCAATTAAGGAAAAATTTACCCATCTATATATAAAACACTAAGCATTTAAAGAGTATTCAGGAATTTGAAATGTACAATGCTTGTGTCTTTTCTCTGTGTAGCCAACTATTGCTGAAAACAGCTACTGATTGATGGAGCTCAAATAATGCTGTTTTTTTTTTTATAAATATATACAGATCAAATAATTCTAGTAGAAATAACATGACATGTATAACATTAGTTTTGTATGTCACAAAGAGCCTGAGTATCTCATATTTGTAAACTATTTTTATTTTTGCTTTAGGTTGTGAAAAAATTGAAAGTATTAGTTGCTCAGTCATGTCCAACTCTTTGCAACCCCCCAGACTGTAACCTGCCAGGCTCCTCTGTCCATGGGACTCTCCAGGCAAGAATACTGGAGTGGGTTGCCATTCCCTTATCCTGGAGATCTTCCTGACCCAGGGATTAAACCAGGGTATGCTACATTGCAGGCAAATTCTTTACAGCTGGGCCACCAGGGAAGTTTTAGGTTGTAAATTCTGTTAATTCAGTTTTATGGTTTATACAAATCCAGGTTTAGTTCCTATGGCTATCTGAATGTAATGTGTGCTGTGCTTAGTTGCTCAGTTGTGTCCAACTCTTTGCAACCCCATGAACTGTAGCCCACCAGGCTCCTCTGTTATGGGGATTCTCCAGACAAGAATACTGGAGTGGGTTGTCATGCCCTCCTCCAGGGGCTCTTCCCAACCCAGTGATTGAACCCCAGTCTCCCACATTGCAGGCAGATTCTTTACTGACTGAGCCACCAGGAAAGCCTCCTGAATGTAATAAAGATACACAATTCCCTACACAATTCCTCTGCATTTACTCATTGTAGACCTGATTGAAAATGTTTTGTAAGAGACTCACTCTGAAGTTTTAAAATTCTTAGACATAAATGATATATTCTAAACCTAAAATTCAAAGTCCAAAAGAAATTGCAATATCTAAACTAACATTGAGAACTGAGTGGCCTTGGGTGAGTAGGGATTGCTACCAGCTTCATAACTAGTTAGTGGGTACACATTCTGGGGGAGTTAATAATTTGTCAAATTTATCATGGAGCAAATTGGTCTTATAATGAATGGCTATTGGTGAATTAACATTCTGGAAGTTGATCTAGGGGCACTTAGTTCATGGCCCCAAAGCGATGATCCAGGAAGACATCCTCACCACATTGACAAACTACTGAAGGCAGCTTGCAAGGATATACAGATGTACTTGAATGGATGGTCTTGAGAATACTATGTCATGCCTATAGGTTTGTATTGCTGCTCTGAAGAGTATTTTCTAAAATATTAAAACTGATGGTAGATTGCTTTTGGAATTATGTCAAATAAATGAATGAAAAAACATGAATTAATTATATCTGATTTCCAGCATTTTTCTCCCTAGGTCACTTTCAGTCCACTCATTGTTTTTTATCAATACTTCTACTTTGAATTGCCTCCCAATTCATATATCTTATAAATGTAAACAAAATTTACCTATTCTAACAAATAGAATTTGTTTTTTCTTTAACATTAATTTTAAGTCAAATATAGATTGAGAAAAACTAAATATGATAATTTTGAGCATACCCATTCTAATAGATTCACATAGTGGGATCAATTAAAGAAATAGCTGTAAAATATCATATTCCCTCTTTTTTATGCTTGTGTTTTCCTTTATTAATCATTATGAAGAACTTCAAAACTGGTTCATTCTTTCATAGTATTTTCTTTTCATATGATTTTTCTTGTACTGACATTGTAGTTTTTCTTTTCTCAGAGAATAATAAATCACATTTTTATGCCTTCTTTCTGGTGATGCTGCTTAGGTTACACAATCCTGCTTCAAGAACTACTTGATCCATAGCTATGTGACTTTGTGTAGTTTATTTCAGGCTTTTTCTTTTCTACCTTCAGCTCTCCAAAAGTGGCTCTTTTCTGTTACTTGATTTCTGAGTTATATTTCTTATTTTGAATCAAAAACTTAGCTCCAGTCTCTAGTTAACTTCCATTTTATTCTCCTTTAGCTTAATCTCCTTTATTTGTAGTGATGTCTTCCTTTTTCATTCCCTTTTTCCCCTTCATAGTTAGATTTCACACAAAGCTGTATGTTCAAAAATAAACATGCTGTGTCTCAGTCACTCTGTAAGAGCTGTCTTCCTCCTGCTGTTTTCTCACTGTACTTCTTATTTATCTCCAGCTACTTTACATTGTGCCTCTCATCTTTTCTCAACACAACATGAAATTCATCTTTCTTATTTTTCACTTCTATCCTTAAAATCTCTATTACTCACTTTGTCTTTTAGAGCCCCAAAAGACTCCACTTCAGGTGATATGGACTGGGAGACTTATCTATATATTTATTTATTGATCTATCACTGACTTGATGGACATGAGTCTGAGCAAGCTTCAGGAGTTGGTGATGGACAGGGAGGCCTGGCATGCTGCAGTCTATGCAGTCACAAAGAGTTGGACATGACTGAGTGGCTGAACTGAACTGAACTAATCTATCTATTTATTTTTACCCCCTTGAGCCAACGGAACCAATGGAACAGGTCACACTTTGCTGCTCAGCTTTATCAAAGAATATTTTGGGGAAGCTAAAATAGCTATGTTCTTTTAATCACAAAGGTTATATCCATTTCCAACTTTAGAGGAAGAACTCGGAGTTTTAAGTATTAAGAACAGTGGCTTTGAACTCAAACTTCATTTAGACTCCTAGTTCTACTGCTCACAGGTTTTTGTTCTTAAGGGAATTCATTTATCCTTTCTTAGCTTGTGGTTTTTCATTTGTAACAATATTAGTACATGATAACTTTTAGTCTGTATATGTGAATTAAATAATATTTACAACACTTTCCTGAATGTCTGGCACATCAACACTTAATAAAAAACATATACTATATCTATATGTAAAGCAGAGAGCCAGTGGTAATTTTCTGTATGACTCAGGGAACTCAAACTGGGGCTCTATGACAACCTAGAAAAGTGGGATGGGGGGAAGGTGTGAGGGATGTTCAAGAGGAAGGGGATATATATATACCTATGGCTGATGCATGTTGATGTATAGCAGAAACCAACACAATATGGTAAAACAATTATCCTTTTTAAAAAGAAAAAAAGTGCTATAGTTACCAACTATTCTGATATGTATTTATTCTTTGTATCATAGACCCTTTCAGGTTAAACATCATCTTAAGATGATGTTCTAGACCTTATATTAAGAATTAGTGGGGAAAAATTTTGTAATTATTATTCTCTTCCTCACTCATTGCAAACTTACCCATAAAGTAGATAACTTACCCTCCTATTGTCATAGCTCTATTTTATAATTTTATTACTTAGATCAAGTCCCAAAATTGTGTGCTATTTTAACCATATCTGTTCATTTATCCCAATTTACTCTAACTAGTTCCCAATCTCTCCTATGTCCACTGTGTTACTTTAAAAAAGAGACCACAAGGTTTGGTTTTTCACCTATTAAGTTGAATCTCATCAATATCAAACTAGTCTTTTATTCAATGATAAAATTTTTATTTGAATTTCGTTGTCCATAATTTAGATAGTTCACTAAACCCCTAAGCAATTGAACTATTTTAGTAGCGATTTCAGATTTCTTAAAATTGAATATTTATGACCCAGGACGTTGTTTATTTCTGGGAAGATAAGCTAATATTTATAAAAATGACCCTGACAACTTCTTCCTGTACAGACATTTTTCTGATATGAACAGTTTTAATGCTTCTAGAACTTGAATTATGATTCCACCAAGGGTAGTTCAAAGAAGTAGTGTATACACACACACACACACACATACACATGGGCTTCCTTGGTGGCTCAGCGATAAAAATCCACCTGCAATGCAGGAGACACAGGAGATGCAGGTTTGATCTCTGGGTCAGGAAGGTCCTCTGGAGGAGGGCTTGGCAACCCACTTCAGTGTTCTTGCCAGGAAAATCCCATGGACTGAGGAGCGTTGTGGGGTATGGCCCATGAGGTCACAAAGGATTGGGCAGGACTGAAGCAACTGGGCATGCATGCATGTGTGCACACACACACACACACACACACACATGCTGTATGCATGTTGTTGTTGTTGTTAAGTCGCTAGGTTGTGTCTGACTCTTTGCAGTCCCATGGAATGTAGACCTCTGGGCTCCTCTGTCCATGGGATTTTCCAGGCAAGAATGCTAGAGTCGGTTGCCATTTCCTTTTATATATATGTATATGTACATGTATATATACATATATATAGTTTAAATATTATATGTGTAATGTTTAATAATAGGAACAGAATAGGTGGCTGGTTGTGTTGACGTCATTGTAAGAATACTTATAAAAAGGACAGTCTTAGATTTTCATGAATCAAAATCTTATTAAAAGATGTTCATGAATGTTATAGGTTTAAGCAACTCTAGCAAAGCTTTTCAACTCAGTAGCCCAGATTTCACAGACTACTTGTCCCTATTAGTTTCATACAGAGCTAGCATTGTATTGAAGAAAATCTTCATAGTGCTTCTTTTCTTTGATTTAAAGGCTAATCATATTCTTCCATAGGCTTTCTCTAGATAAATTGTACAGAATCCATAAGGATGTGGCTTGTAACAACTTTTCAGGAGAGCATGGTGTGACATCACTACACACACAAGGCTGATAGCTGAGAACCGATTCACAAAACAGCATGGGAATGCACAAGCCTTTCAAAGAGTCACGATGTACTTTTGCAATGTGGAAAATTGCAATCCACAGGAGATGATGGCAGTCAAAGGAGAATCTCTCCTTTGCAAGATTTAGGAGAGAAAGTCAAGGGCTTTATGAAGCAGAATCTTTTTTTTTTTCCTTCACAGTAAAAAAAAAAAAAAAAAAATCCATAATGAGTGTTTCCACAGTCATTGACGAGTCATGGCCGAAGAACCAGATTGGAAGGTTTAAAGGGTATTTTACGTCCAAAAATTCTAGTAAGATAGTTTCCCTGAGTTTTTCACCTCATTGCTTTTACTAGATGCCAGATGTGGAGGCTATATTGTGACAATCAGATGATACAGCTTGGGTATGAGAGAAAGGGTGTGTGTTTAATCCACATGCAAATGAGCAGGGAACAGTTTAACAACAAACTCCTAGAGTACATCAAACAGATACAGTGTAACTGCTTTGATGGAACAAAGCTGGAGTTTCCTAATAACTGGAAGAGGAAACAGTTCTCAAAGGAAGGGAGGATGAGACATATAGGAATTTTTGCAAGTAACATTTCACATCTAAGATACTGTTTTTCCTATATCATGTTTTTGATTGTATTGAAGAATGAAGGAAATGAATAAAATCATTCCCATCACAGATGAAGCAGACAGTCTGCAAAGAGCACTTTGTGGAAGGCATTGCAAAAAGCTTCTAAAAAAAAACATTAACAGATTTCCTATCCCTACATTTTCTATTTCACAAGTGCAGGAAATATAAATTGTGGTATATATAACTAGAAGAGATATTACTGATGAAATCTATGTAGTCAACTATCCCTCCTGCTTTATTTACTGAATTTTAAGCAGTTTCAGACAGAAAGATAATTTTCTTTAATTAATATCCTGGCTCTGAATAAAGAGAGTAAGCTGCCTGCTATTGTCCACCATGAATCAATGTGTATAGAAGCAGATAAAAAACAATCATGACAGTAAGGAAAAAGAACATCTTGACAAGGTAAGGAAGGAGATTTTTCTCAGATAGTCATGACTAATGATTTCCACTAAAGCCCAAAGATAAGTGATTTACAGTTTACATAAGAATCACACTATAATGATGTGTAAATTTTTTCATTTTTTTCTATATATATATTTAGGCTTATATTCAATGTTTCGGAGAAGGCAATGGCACCCCACTCCAGTACTCTTGCCTGGAAAATCCCATGGACGGAGGAGCCTGGTAGGCTACAGTCCATGGGGTCGCTAAGAGTCGGACACGACTGAGCGACTTCACTTTCACTTTTCCCTTTCATGCACTGGAGAAGGAAATGGCAACCCACTCCAGTATTCTTGCCTGGAGAATCCCAGGGACGGCAGAGCCTGGTGGGCTGCCGTCTATGGGGTCGCACAGAGTCGGACACGACTGAAGCGACTTAGCAGCAGCATATTCAATGTTTATAAAACACTGCTCATTTCTCTCTGTGTTAAATTATTTAGAACTAAATTTCAAATTATTTTTATAAAATTGTTAGTTAGATAATATGATGGTAGATACCTGAACAAGAAGAATCTAGTTGACAGTTTTATTCAACATATTTTTGGGGCAGATAATCTCAGTTCCACTTTTCATATGGTGTATGAAAGATATAATTTCCATTTTGATAAGCCAACCAATGTGCATTTTATTTCCAGAGATTTTGTGTTCAAAGGTTAGAATAATTTACTACTGGATTGTATTGAATATTTATTGAGAAAAAAAAAATACCACTAACCACAATTGCCTGTTTGTAACCTGGACAATCTTGTCCTTTCTGGTTAACTTTTTTCTTTTTTGTAAATCAACATTTAATTATTTTCTATTATATATTTTTCAAATGTTTCCATTTTAAGTTTTGTTACCTAGTAGTTGGGATTATCAGTACAGTTCAGTTAAGTCACTCAGTCATGTCTGACTTTTTGCAACCCAAGGACTGCAGCACACCAGGCCTCCCTGTCTATCACCAACTCACGGAGTTTACTCAAACTCATGTCCGTCAAGTCGATGATGCCATCCAACCATCTCATCCTCTGTCGTCCCCATCTCCTCCTGCCTTCAATCTTTCCCAGCATCAGGGTCTTTTCAAATGAGTCAGCTCTTCCCATCAGGTGGCCAAAGTATTGGAGTTTCAGCTTCAACATCAGTCCTTCCAATGAATATTCAGGACTGATATTCTTTAGGATGGACTGGTTGGATCTCCTTGCAGTCAAAGGGACTCTCAAGAGTCTTCTCCAACACCACAGTTCAAAAACATCAATTCTTCAGTGCTCAGCTTTCTTTAGAGTCCAGTTCTCACATCCATACATGACTACTGGAAAAACCATAGCCTTGACTAGACGGACCTTTGTTGGCAAAGTAATGTCTCTGCTTTTTAATATGTTGTCTAGATTGGTCATAGTTTTCTTGCAAGGAGCAAGTGTCTTTTAATTTCACGGCTGCAGTCACCATCTGCAGTGATTTTGGAGCCAAAAAATTAAGTCTCTCACATTTCCATTGTTTCCCCATCTATGCTGGGAGCCAGCTCACGAGATCCCACCCACGGCAAGGTCATGAGGAAGAGGACTGATCCGAGCTCGGCTTCTCAGGCCTCAGGGATTCTCGGAAGGCTGCCTCAGCACTCACCTTAAAGATGGTATCTGTCTTTCTGATGTTTGCTACAATAAACTTCTTCTTATTTTCTGTGACTTAGAAAAAAGGCTTTTCCTGTTTCTCTTGTAAAATAGATCAATCTGAAAACTCAATCAACAAGGCCCCTGACCGGTAGCACCCTAAATAAAATTATCTGGGATATAGAGTATGCTGATCTAAATTCCTTTTGCTAACATATTGGTTTGTTTAATAAATGTACCTGTGCCTTTGGAGCTAATGTGCATAACTGCTCCTTAATAACAAAACAGCATTGAGAGCCTCCGCACAGAAAGCCCCTATGGGCACAAAACCCTTCGCAGGAAAAAAGGCTTGTTAGGAAATATAAGAAATATTGCTTTATGAAACTGTTACTTAGTCTATATTTACTATGTTTTTACTTTTAACGTATTTAGCCTATACAATGAAAGCATAATAGTTAAAAATTTATATAAATAAAAGTTTAGCTTTAATACAAATAATAAGACAATTGTTGATTTAACTGGTGATTCTTACTTAGAGCTGACCTTCAGCTTGCTGTTTTATGACTTGACGGAGCCACATTCTTTTCTGTTAAGCTCAAGGCGTAGAGTAAATTACTGAAAACACGTTTTACCTTAAACCTTTCTATTGATAAATTCTTTCCTGCTGTGCCTGATGCAAAAGTGTTCTGACTGATCAACCCTCATCAATGGAGAGTCACAAGATGTTAGCAGGCCCCCAGGCCAGAAGGTGATGTAAAAAAAATGAGGCTTTTTGTAACTAAAGACATGCAAACGGTTTCGATGAGGGTCAAAACTGCTGGCCCATTAAGCTGAATTCATATGCCCATTAAGCTAAATTGGTATGCCCACTAAGCTGAATTGGTACGACTCTATACTTTACATTTGTTTCTATGTACCACAAAAAATATAAAAGCTGTCTTAAAAATAATACAGTTGGAAGACACTTGGAAACACCGAGACTCGCTGTCTTCTCATTTCGTATCGCTGACGCCATCCTTCCTGAGGGAACCCCTGGACCTGCTGGAGCTGGACTTCGGCACATCTACTTGCCATGAAGTGATGGTACCAGATGTCATGATCTAGTTTTCTGAATGTTGAGTTTTAAGCCAACTTTTTCACTCTCCTCTTTCACTTTCATCAAGAGGCTCTTTAGTTCTTCTTCACTTTCTGCCATAAGGGAGGTGTCATTTGCATATCTGAGGTTATTGATATTTCTCCGAGCGATCTTGATTCCAGCTTGTGATTCATCCTGCCCAGTATTTCGCATGATGTACTCTGCACGTAAGTTAAATAAGCAGGGTGACAATATACAGCCTTGACGTACTCCTTTCCCAATTTGGAACCAGTCTGTTGTTTCATATCCAGTTCTAATTGTTGCTTCTTGACCTGCATATAGATTTCTCAGGAGGCAGGTCAGGTGGTCTGGTATTCCCATCTCTTTCAGAATTTTCCACAGTCTGTTGTGATCCATACAGTCAAAGACTTTGGCATAGTCAATAAAGCAGAAATAGATGTTTTTCTGGAACTCTCTTGCTTTTTTGATGATCCAACAGATGTTGGTAATTTGATCTCTTGTTCCTCTACCTTTTCTTATAAAAAATTTAAAAAAGGGCTTTCTTTGTGGCTCAGCTGGTAAAAAATCCACCTGCAATGGGGGAAACCTGGGTTCGATCCCTGGGTTGGAAAGATTCCCTGGAGAAGGGAAAGGCTACCCACTCCAGTATCCTGGCCTGGAGAATTCCATGGACTGTATAGTCCAGGGGGTTTCAAAGAGTCAGACATGACTGTGAGCATCTTTAACTTCAGTTGGGATTATAACAGGTTTAAAAAAAAATTCTTTCCCTATCAATAAAGCATCTCTAACAATTCTTTAAGTCATAGTCCTTTTCCATCTGTGCCTAAAGAGAGGCTGTGCTTACAACTATGCTTTGCATTGAGGTGGAGCTCCATTAAACATGTAAGGCCATTAGTATGTGAGTGGAAATGATGGATGTCATATCCAGACCTGTCCCCTAAACCTCTGTTACAACCCTCCATGGTCTCATTTCCCTTATCTGCCAGCTGGATACAGAGCCTTTATTTGAGGGTACCAAGTATCTAGAGCTGCTATTGGTAATTTTGTTTTTCCTGAAAAATCCAGAGAGTAAATGATTTGCTTATCATATTCTGTTTTTAAAAAATAGCTGTTAAAAATGCAAAAAACACTCTTTGCCCAGATGACATACAAAATTAGGTTTGGGCCAAAATTTTCCCATGGATCCTAGTTTTCCAACTTTTGCTCAAGATGATGGTAGATAAACTTCATGGCAGAAGTCTGAATTCCTGAACGACTTCATGGAGTAGCTCCCTGCTTGTCCTTTTCTTCAACCCCTAGTGGACAAGGATGCAAGCATAAAACTTCAGAGATCTGAGAACTGCTTGTTTTATCTGTTTCTTTGGTCTAGTATATAATCTTTTATCTAATGCTTGATCAGTTGTGTCCAACTCTTTGCGACCCCATGGACTGTAGCCCAGCAGGCTCCTCTGTCCATGGGATTTTCCAGGCAAGAATACTGGAGTGGGTTGTCATTTCCTCCTCCAGTAGATCATCCCAACCCAGGGATCCAACCCACGTTTCTTGTGTCTCCTGCATTGGCAGGCACACCAGTTCTAGGAGGATCAATGATTCCCACCAGGCCAAGGAATGTCAGTTGTCCCATTTCAGGACCAGAAGCCAAAGCAAGAACTTTGAACTCTGCAGAGCCTATCTAGGCTTTCTCTTGTTGGTATAGATCTCTCTGCTGCTGGGTGAGTGTCAAGGTCTGCTTTTTGTTGTGATATGTGATATGTGATATTAAACACAATTCTTAATCACCTGTTCATAAGCACCCTTCATAATGCTTGATCCTATTAAGATCTAATTTAAATGTGTATTTTTCTTATTTTAAGAATCTACAGACCTGAATTTATGTTTGTTTTGATTATTAATATTTATTTATTTATTTTTATTTATGGAAATTGCTGAAGTTTTCCCAAATGATGATACTTCTTCAAGTACACACATACACAAATATATAAAACTCTATATTTTCAATCATTTTTTATTATTATTAGTTATTATTAATATTGAACAGAACTTAATCTCCTAGGAAATTATGTTATTATCTATGATAAATTACGTATCAATCTATAAATATTGCAGCATATACATATATATATACATATATATATACACATATATATACACCTATACACTCACATATATAGTTTAGAAAGTTTGCTAAGGCAAATGATAAAGCAGTTAGGACTCTTCATATCAGTAGTCTAAGAATTACAGTCTCCTCATAAGGAACAAAATAGTATAAACTGTGATGTTAGTGTGGATTTTTCTTTTTTTATGAGAGTCCAGTTAAATACATGCTTGACCTAAGCCAGCTTTAAAATTCTGAACCCATGAGAATTAAAATACAATTAGTCAGAAAAACAAAACATGAAAAGGATAAACTAAATCTTGGTCAGCCAATGTTTCTCCAGGAAAGTCAGCTTGATATAATGATTAATCTATTAAGATTATATGAAATACACATATGCAAATATTTAAATTATCTACATGACTTTTTATTTTAGAATGATTAGTATGTTGGATGATTAGTGTGTTCTCTAACACAGGACTGGAAATACAAAACAAAGAAAACAAAATATGACATTAATTTCTATTTCAAACTATGACTCTATTTTCTACCAAGGATTTTGCAATGTTTCCTTAATATCCCACTATCCAAGTCATGTTTGCTATTTTAATGCTGTCACTGGATTGTAAAATACATATTTACACATGCATATATTTAAATCTTTCAGTCTTAGGCTGACAATATAACCAAAAGAAGTCTTTATATACACTTGTGACTCTTTATTATGAAATGACTTTGATTTTACAGTTTCATGCTCTAATCTATATGGTGGTCTAAAATATATTTATTTGCCTTCTCAGTTTTAACCCTACTGAATTTTTTCATAATACCAGCAAAATCCTGTAGTGCAACTGCTAATGCAGTAAGTATGCAGAGGGTGTGAATTATTTATTCATACAGATGACTTTTAAGTTGAGGCCAGCATTAATTTGACTAGGTCACTGGCTTTGGAGAGCTGAAAGCCATGTAAATAGCTGGGAAGCCAAAGGCTTTTAATTAGCACACTAAAGCCTACTATTTCTAAATAACATATATTCATTCACTACAAAAAATTAAGTTATATGTTGTTGATAAAAATTATCTTTGTTATATATCTTCATTAGTCAGATTCTCTCATGTTTAATAACATTACTTCATATAATTTTCTGATCAGTTACTGTTAAATGTCAAAACTCTTTATATGCTAAATTATGCTAAATATGTAGATACTGTTGGTTCATCTTTTGCTGTTTTATAGATGAAGGTGAGCCTTTGCAAGAATCATAAATCAATCCAACCTTCTTTCCCGTTCATCACTATATACAGCTTGCAAATCTGAGTTAATTTCATAAACTCTGGATCGCTTTGTCATTGATTTTTCAAGATCCACATCCTCAAAATAAGACTCCTTGTGTTTAACTAAGATATGGATTCAAGTTTTAGCCCATCTGAGGTCTCTGCATAGGGAATACTTTCCATTATTGACAATTTCAGCTTGCCTCTCAGATTTCACTTCACTTTGCAAGATGGATTTAATGGTAGAATTAGAGTAATGCCTCTTGTTAAATAACACACTGATCTCTTTGTTAAAACAGCTCACCTGCTTTGGGTATTTAAATTCTCTTCTTTTTCCTGCATGCAAATGTACTCATTTGTAAGTCTCTTCTTATTTATTTTTTCTGCTCATGCTGGCATTTTTGTGCTATGAGTACTGTTTTCTCTCTACAGATTTTTTCTTTTCCTGCAATTAATGAAACATAGGCATTATGTAGGAGTTCTAGTTTTGTTCGGGCCCAGGAAACAGTTTAGGCAACAACACGATTTGTTTCAACTCTAAGTTTATTAGTGGACAAAAGCCAACACATTTCTCACACTTCATAGACTCGCTTGGCATTTTTCAGCGTTCAGTTTAATCAAACAGTCCTAGTGTATACTTTAAAAACATCAAAATCTTGCTGGTTCAGTTAGAAGCCACAGGACTTAAACTCTCTGGGAAGCTGCTCATTTTCCTACTCTTGCCCTTTGAAGGGGTTGAGAACAAGTGTCCCCAAAATGTGCCACTTTGGCATGTGGACTAAATTGAATTGAAGGCGATCAAGGCCCAGCAGTTTCAAGAAAAACATTTACCTCTCCTTTAACTGCCTGAAACAAATTGGATAGAGGGACTGATCTAGGAAGAGATAACAACGAAAGCTTTGACCTGGGTATGGTATGCTGGAGAGAGCTTAGCTGGGCTTATCACATTCCTCTCTGTGCTCCATGGTTTCTGAGTGGCACAGTCAACATTTATTTACCAAACATTTATTCTTCCCATCTTCCTGTGAATTTTCTCTCCTTTGAAGTCCCAAACCCTCCTCCCTTTTTCTTAGCTCAGGATAGCATATAACTGTTACTGAGTCCAAGCTCACTCTGCTCACTGTATGATAGACCAATGAATACAATAGACGAGGGGTTGAGGAAAGGAAGGGACTTTATTTGGAAAGCAGCTGACTGAGAAGATGGCAGGTTGCCTCAAAATAAACAATATTGGGGTCTGGATGCCAGATTCTTTTATAGATCAGAGGGAAAGAAGCAATGAGGAACTAAAGTCAAAAGGAAGAGTAGAGAGGGAGATGCACTGGGGAAGTAAAGTAAAAGGGTATTCAGCCTTGCAAAACATCTCCGAGGGAGTGGACAGCTTTTGGAAGGGGTGTGTTAATCTCTTCTATTCACAGGTGGGCAGGGAAAAACTATCTCTCCCTGAGCTGAACAAAGGCACTTTAGTTTACAGTCAAGCAGAGGTGCAAGGTCCTCCAGGCAACCCATTGAGTATGATTATAATAATAAAAGCAAGTCAAAGAAACAGTTTCCAACAAGGAGTCAGAATTGACTTCCTCCCTGCAACATAATCCTCAATTGTCCTTCTGCTTGTGTTATCAAAGTCCTCTGGGGAGCCCATACGTATATAATTAAATTTTATTTTCTCTTATTAATCTGCCGTATATTGTTTTTATTATTAGATCAAAGATCCAAGGAAGGTAGAGAAAAAAAAATCCTCTTCTGCATTTCAGAAAAGCAGAGTATTGATTCCATGCAATAGGCAATTAACTAGTTATGGTAATTTATTTATTTCATATTTTCTTTGCTTAGCTACTCTAAAACATGAATCTAAATTTGACCCTGCCAGGGTTTTTGGCTTCCTTGCTGGGTTCAGTGGTGAAGATTCCTTCAGTGCAAGACACACAGCAGGAGAAGCAGGTTTGACAGAAAATGGCAATCCACTTGAGTGTTCTTGCCTGGGAAATTCCATGGACAGAGGAGCCTGGCGGGTTACAGTTCACGGGGTCGCAAAGAATCGGACACGACTGGGCAACTGAGCGCATGTAGCGGGTCTTTATATAAAACATACATCTCATTTATTTTTCCACACCTCTATTTTATAGGTCAAAGGAGAAACCTAGGTTTGGAACCTTCTGCTAACTCCTAAGTAACTCAAGGAACCTGATCAACCTGTACATGATGAACTGTTCCACAGTGCCATCTGCAAAGTCTGTACCTGTCTGACAAGTCAGAATAACCTTCGGTAAACTTTCCAATGTTTGTGACAATAAATAACTCTCCAGGTTAGAGAAAAACAAGTGCTTGACAAATTTAAGACATTCTTCTCACTGTATACTCTTGTAGTAGAGGAATGATTAAACTTCTTTATAAATAAAGTAGTCAGCCTAGCTTAAAAGTTTTTTCTTTCAAAAATTATAAATACATACAGCCAGATTCAGGTCTATCTCATGGTGAGTTCTGCTGTTGGGTGAACACAGTTATAATGAAATTACACTGGATTATTATGCAGATGCACGCATATATTGATGTGTTTTGTCTTTCATTTTTAGATTGAAATCCATTCTACTTTAGTGTCAGTACATTCTGGATAGAAGGGATATCCTACTGTGATTTCAGCATAATGAAGTCTGATTGAAGTGTCAATGATTTAGCTGTGTTTTGTATTACAAAGTTAAACATGAGCTTTTCATTTAAACAAAGTGGTTCAGAATAGATGGGAGTTTCAGAATGATAGGGCACCATGGAACAATTTAAGTATATGGCATACTCCATCTGAAAATAAAGAGGAATTTATTAACTTGACCCTGACTGTGATTGGAGCTGTACCTCCCCCTCTCTCACTTCAAGAACAAGATCTTCACAAGCAGGACAACCTTCTGAACACATATTATTTTTATTTTCTTGGATGTTATTGCTGCGTAAGACCATTTGAATTGTTTAAAATTTTGAGAAAAAGAGAGAGGCTAAATATTGAAAAAAAACTAGAGATTTTATTATTCATATATTTAGAATAATTTTCCTTTTGGGGGGATGGAGGCAGGTGTGGAATAGCTTTCAAATACAATGACAGCATTCTTGAAAGTGAAGTGGGAGATCTTTGCAAAGTGCAGATAGCTTCATTCAGGTTCTGATTGTGGCTCTGGATTTAAAAATTACAGCAATAAAATAATTTTGAGATTATAATAGGAATTTAAACCACCCCCTTCTTTTAAAACTATATATATATATATATATATATGAATTTATGTGTATATATATATGAATTTTTATATATTCATTTATGTTCACTGCCAACTTATATATGAATATATATATGAATATAAATTGGCAGTGAATATAGTTAATAATTGAGTCAGGAAGTGAGAATATAATCTTATTCTGCAGCTAACTGGTGAACCAAACTTAGTCAAAATTTGGCATTCTTTACATTTATCTGCTAAAACAAAGAGTTGGGCCAGATCTGTAGTCCTCTACTTCTGTGCTCTACCCTCTTCTAATTCAAAAATCAACTCTCTAAACTTGATTTTTCTCACTTGTTAAAGTGGGATAACAATAGCTTTACATTTTCTATAAGATTATGTACATGAAACGTGAAGCAGAATGCCCACATGGGGTAAGTGCACTATATGTGCCAGCTGCTTCTATGATTATGATCACAATTGCCATTGTTACTGTCACTGTATAAGTCACCATCATCATCGTCATCATCATCTTCAAGTGTCAGTATTATGGGTGATTGTTAATGTCTCCTTTATAATTTTTCTATATATTTCAGAATTTTGTTTACTTATTATTTATTTATTATTATTGTTATCATGCTTATTATAGGTTCATGGAAGAGGTATTGATTTTTGTCATCTGATTTAAAACATAAATTTTGGTGTTACTGAACTAAACTTGGGTCGTTCACCTCCATGCTGTAAAAACAATCTATCAACACTGGGTTGTGGTGAAGGAATGTGTAGCATTTATAGTAAGGCACCAGACAAGGAGTCCGGGACAGCTAGTGCTCAAAAAGCCTAAACTCCACCATGGCTTTCAAAGAAGCATTTTTAAAGGCAATGTGAGGGAGGGGATTACAGTGTATTTGATCAGTTCATGCACAATTTCCCTGATTAGTCAATGATGAGGTAACGGGTTAGTGTCATGGGAGTTTATGTATCGAACCTCGGGCCTGGGGACTCCATGCTTATCATCATCAAGTAGTAAACATCTTTCATTTGGTGGGGGTTTTCACATCAGAAAATGTGCATCAGATGCTATTATCTAGGTACTTCAAAGAGTAGTTAAAGGATAAGATATGGAGTCTGTCTGGGGAAGGCCCAATAGGGTCTCATTTACCTTGGCAGAATTCACTAGACCAGACCAGGTTATACTACCCTTCTTTCCTTTAAAAAAAATGTTACTTATTAGACTCTAAGTAGAGACAGATTGTAGTTAAAATTCAAGGACAACAGTTTGTCTTCCTCATGAAATATATCCACTAGAAAAGGTAACACGCAGTGCGTTTTGATCTTTCCCTCCACAAAAGTTTGACAAAATCTACCAGCACCTCTCCAAGGGGCCATCTGTCTGTGTCAGCAAGGGCGCTGCCAGGGAGGAAAAGCTTTTCCACTGCTCTCTTAGGTGTAATGTATGGGATCCTGCAAATTAAACTGACAAAAGACAGATTAACAGAAGAAAAGCCAAATTTTAATTAAGTGTTTTTATTAATGTATGTATGCAAGTTCACAGACAAACGTGATTCCAAGAGGTGATTAGAAATTGAGGCTTACATACCATCTTAATAGGGGAAGGAAATGGGGAGTAGGGCACTACTGGGAAAGTGAATGATGTCTCAACATGGAAAGGGGTGAAAGCAAGGAATTTATGGGAAAATAAATGACTTTTTGGAAGATAATTGATGGTCCCTTAAGATAATAGATGAGTGATCTAAGAGTTTTGTGGCAATGTCTGTTTACATGTGGTGTGGACTTTTCCCTTCCAGTGGGTAAGAATCAATCTTCCCTGGTTGGAAAACTCCAGGGAAGCAGATTTACGAGAATTGAGCTCTTTTGGAAGGCTCTGCTTTTAAGAAAATAAGAGGGTTCAGGGAAAAAAAAAAATCTATTCTCAAATGCCTTCAGCTCAAAATAATCTTTATGCCACAGTGACCTATCCTGGACCCCTTCAGTACTGTGTGACAAGCTTTAAACATGTTGGATACTCCTTCTGAATAAACAGCTTACTGGGACCAATATATTTTTTACCTTACTAGATGGCATTCCTTTAAAAATACATCCAATGTAGCAATAGATATTATAACTCTACAGAGTATGCTGCTGCTGCTGCTAAATCACTTCAGCCCGTGGCCGACTCTGTGCGACCCCATAGAGGGCAGCCCACCAGGCTCCGCTGTCCCTGGGATTCTCCAGGCAAGAATACTGGAGTGGGTTGCCATTTCCTTCTCCAATGCATGAAAGTGAAAAGTGAAAGTGAAGTCGCTCAGTTGTGTTCGACTCGTAGTGACCCCATGGACTGCAGCCCACCAGGCTCCTCCGTCCATGGGATTTTCCAGGCGAGGGTACTGGAGTGGGGTGCCATTGCCTTCTCTGCTACAGAATATAGAAAGTTGCTATTGGCTGATAGTGACAGAGAGAACCTGCTTAGTAGTGGATCCTCAGGTCTTAACCTTTCCGGAGCCTCCCTGTGTTTCACAGAGACAACATTTGCATGATCCTGACATTCACAAAATAATAAACAGTAGATTATTTTATTTCACATTTGAAGAAACTGAGATTTTCAACACTGTTCCTCACTTGATTTACACTGTTCAGATCAATTTAATCGTGCATATCCACTAGATATACATTCAGTTAAAGTGTTAATGTTTTTATATCCATAACTCAATTTAAGTCTTAGATGATTCAGTGCTACACTGACATTTTCTTTCCAGCAGCTGTGATATTAAGAATGGATTTCAGAATTTTTTAATGTAATTAACTCATGTTCACTGTGAAAATTATAATAGAAAATTCATATAAGTAAAAAGAAGAATGAAAAACCTTATATAAATATATGAATAAGAGATAACATTGTTTTTACAGATATGTAATATAAATGTAGATAAATTATTTTTATGAAACTGGGCCTACTGTCCATACTATTTTATAATCTGCTTTTTTCCCTAAGAAAGGTATTGTGAATATTCTTCCATGTTAATAGGATAAAGTTCTTTTTAAAATATTGCCTTTGCCCTTTTATAAAATTTACACACTTTACAAACTGTAACTTATAAATGGATATTCAGATTGTGTCACTATTGCAGTAATAAAAGCACTTTACTTTGAAGATCTTTTCATATATATTTATAGATATGTCTCGTTATTTCAGATATACATCCTTATTCATCAGAATTTTATTGTTGTTTAGTCTCTAAGTCATGTCCAACTCTTTTGCAACCCTGTGGACTTTAGACCACCAAGATTCTCTGTCCATGGGCTTTCCCAGGCAAGAATACTGGAGTGGGTTGCCATTTCCTTCTGCAGAGGATTTTCCTGACCCAGGGATCAAACCTGTCACCTGCATTGGCAGGCATGTTCTTTACCACTGAGCCAACAGGGAAGCTGAATTGTCAGAATACATCCTGAGAAATATAGTGATTCAAAGCTTACACATATTTTTAAGTAGCCACAATTTTGCAAATTGTAATCTTTTTAAGGTTTTTTTTTTCTATTTGTTGTTGATAAATAACCCTCCTCTGCCGTTTTCTTTGCCCCTATGGTAGTCCTATGTTCTTGCTTCTCTAATTTCAATATTTTTGGTCTTTTCCTTTTTCCTCTCTTTAGTCCTTTTACTTTATGTTTCTTACTGCCTATTAAATTGGCAAACAATAGATCAAAGATAAAAATTAAAATAAATGACTGCAATATTACTTAAATGCAAATACATAATATTGCATTTCAACTTAATACTACAAACTTACATAAATGATGACTGGCAAGTAACTTGAGAATAAAAATATAGACCTAAGGGACTATGAAGAGACACAGATATTTAAGATAATAAAGAAATAAAGAATTTCTCTTTTTTAATACTCCATTTTCTTGTTCTCACATCACCTTATGAAAACCACTTAGCCTCAGTCCTATATTTGATGGTCTGTTAAGTATATACTATGTTCATATCTACTGTTGCCAAGGAATTTATGTAAAAAAGAATTTCAAAACTTTATGAACAATGAATACAGTAAGAATGTATTTTACCATTTTGAAAAGTAAACATACAAAAGTGACTTGTCAGTTATTAACATTAGTTCACTTTGTGCTGGTAGCTTATAGAATGAAAGTTATTACTAAGAATAAAGAAAGTAGGTGTATAGATTTGTGGAATCTTGGATAGATTAAATGAAGGATCCAAGTTTCAGAGTTCAGGTGGGTGGTTGTAATGCAATGATCTGAGGTTTGTCATTCTGATAAAGTTGTTGAGAAGATTACAGAAAGATTATGTAATCAAAAGTATACTTCTCTTAAAACAAGTTACATTGTTTAATATAGAGATTATTCAACTTTATTAATTTCTTACATTTGAAAATCCTTCTTTACTCAAGGTCCACAAATCTATTACATAAACCTGAAATGTACCTGAATCTTCCCTGATATCATCAGAACTCTGTTTTCATTGCATTTTCCTCTGTTAAATCCCTTGGCCATGAACGTCATTGATCATTTAAAATACATTTCTTCTCTTCTAATTTTCGAGTGGCATAACTCTCTTATTCATTCTTATGTCCTTAGCCGCTAGCTTAGGGATTAGTACATTGAAAAGTGTCCAGATCAAGTACTGCTTTATCACCCCAGAAACTTACCTAGGTACTACCTGGTGGCTTCACCTCAGTGGGATGCTGTACATGTCATCCAGGTGAAGCCAATAAAGAAGGTGACATGCAAATTTGTAGGCACAGTGGAAATGCGTTTTCTTTGTCACTTCATAAATATGGTATAGGAATATCCTGACAATTTAAAAATTGAAATTTTTCCTCTGCAGTGGATATGTTTTTACGAAAATAAAAGTTTTATTAGAAAAACAAAATATGCTTGTAAAAATTAATAACTTATAAAAGCTAGAATTAGACATAAATTCCTAAGTGTCAAATTTGCATTTTACACATTACATTTGTTTTTGTTTTGTTGTGATTTTGGCTACACCGGGCAAGATGTGGGATCTTAGTTCTCCAATCAAGGGTTGAACCCATGCCCACTGTGTGCAAGCATGGAGCTCCAAACACTAGACTGCTGGGGAAGTCCACACTTGTTTTTATTGATAAAGTAGTGAAGAAACTCTGGATGGGCTTTGGTAGGAAAATTTTTCAAGGCTCTGTGTAAAAAATAAGGTTACTATTTGTTAATAACCGTTATTAAGTAGTAATGAAGTGCTTAGTATGTACAGACTCTCTTTTCTGGCCTCTTATTTATTTATTTATTTTTTTGGTTTGTTTTACCTCCCACAGTATCACAGTTCCCTGAATAGCTGCTGTGGCAGCTGTGGCTAAGATTAGCTGTCCTAGTTTAGGTATCTGCGCCTAGACAGAAATAATTGTCTTCCCATGATATTTCTCATTTCCACCGGCCACTCTTATTGGAAGGAATGTGGAGGGAATAAAGAATAATAAATGAGTAACTTTAATTCATTTATTTCAAAAGATTGAAAATATTATTTTTACTTCCATGTTTCATCTTTTCTATCAATAAAAATTAGAACATATTATCTTCTTTTATTTTTTTTTAAATGTGTGTGTTTTTTTAGTATGAATAATTATTATTATCTTTATAACTCTTCATGGGGGTCAGAACGATTGCTGAAATTGCATTCTAAAAAGATATTTCTGATATTTTAAATGATTGTTGCTGAAGTTAATTCAGCTTGAAAAAGATAAATCTGCTGACAGTCTAATGTACTCAGAGCTTTTGTTCTCCTGTCATTCTCCCGGCATGTGACCTACACTTGATTATAATTGAGAAGTAAGTTTTTTTCTGTCACATAGGCTGAACTAAAATAACATTTCTTTTTCCTAAGATATGCATACCCTGCAGATGATTGGTTAATTAGAATGTGAAGCCAGAGGTGGAATCACGTGACACATGAAAAGCAAGCACTGTTACATGTCCATGATTTCAAAAGGCTCATTTATGTTTCTGGAAGACCACTGGAGAAGTTTCGTAGAGATAAGTATGTAGAAGTCTGATCTAGAGAGATGATCACCTGACCAAGAGAAACTGCATGCTGTTAACTTTCCAAGAGTGTCTAGCTATATTCCATGGGAAACAAATTTAACAAAGTGATTATCTCTGGGAACAAATGAAGGTAATAGGTTACAGGAGAGTACAAAGAGATGTAAACTGATTCTATACTATTTTACTACCTAAAAAATGAATCTGACAAAATTTTAACATTTTAAAAATCTTGATGGTGCATAAGTATCATGAACATTGGTCTCTTTGCTTCTGGATATTTGTGAATTTACAAAATATAAATTAAAATAAGCAATATGTTAAATGGGGCAATGAAAAGGTAATCTGTCATTATATCATCCTGAAATTTAAGAAGGCAAGAATCTTTCAGATAACTAAAGTATTGGGAAATATGACCTGAAAAGAAAGGTAAATAAAATAAATTATTAATCTACTACAGTAGGCTAGAAAATACTCTTGACAAAATTTTGAATGCATTTATAAGTGGCAGATCATTTTTTGTATGAGGCAGTAGTGAAAATGAGAAAACAATTTGTGTTATAATTATCAACACTAAGGTATCACTTAAGACCTCAGTCTTAATGATAAAAGCTTAAAATTTGACTTGATCAAGAACACAACTAAAATATCAATCATTGGCATATGTCATATACAAAAGAACATATAAGATATTATCTCAAACTTTGAAACTATTTTGATGCCATCTGGAAAAATGTTTACAGCTTTATTGTCACAGCATGAGCTAGCTAAAATTGAAATAGACAAAGTCTAAGAAAGGTTGCAAAACAAAGCAGAAAAAAAAATGGGGTAAGATGTTACGAGAGGATTTTTCCATTGTGAAAGGCAAACTCTGGGAGGAGGTGTGCAGTTACTATCAGCAAAAGTATGGACACAGTTCACAGGACTCATACCCATGCTTACATTGCCTCACAAGACAGATAACACCTCCTAAGAGTAGGGTGAGATAAATCTACAGATAGACTGAAAGAAGTTCAGAAAAAAAAAATAATTAATCATTTATCCATAATTTTTCCCTCAGCAAACTGAGGGAAATGGACATGTGTAGGGAAAGAAAACCATTGTTTCTCTCCTATCCTATCTCTACTATGTGACAAAGACTCTCTCTTTGAGCAAACTTTAGACACGTTCCTCTAAGTCTTCTTTTCAACTCAGTTTCATCCTTGCATCCTGCCTTTGGCCTACCTAGTATAGTTATAACAGGAATCCCCCTAAGTCAGTTTAGTGAGAATCCACAAAACTTGATCTTTGATAACCCTGATCTACCTTCGGTAAGAATACTGTTAGGTCAGTGTAACAAGACTCTCTACCCTTGATGTCTTCTCTTAGTAATTTTCCATTCACTGACCCCCCTCATTCTTCTGGTTGACTATAAATCTACAGCTGTCTGCTGTATCTCTCTCTCCCATTCCGGTAATCATGACACCTACCACAATAATCCTGATAAAATTTTTCTTACTGTTTTAACAAGTGTCAGAATAAATTTGCTTTAATACATATTTGTTCCTTCTTCCACTAAAGATAGAATCCTAGGGTCAAACCCAGCATCAGAATTCTCATGATCTTTTAAACATGGTATAGATAAGAATGAAGTGAAGTCGCTCAGTCGTGTACGACTTTTTGCGACCCCATGGACTGTAGCATACCAGGCTCCTCTGTCCATGGAATTTTCCAGGCAAGGGTACTGGAGTGGGTTGCCATTTCCTTCTCCAGAGAATCTTCCCGACCCAGGGATCGAACTCGGGTCTCCCACATTGCAGGCAGACGCTTTACCATCTGAGCCACCAGGGAAGCCTAGATAAATAGGAATAAGATATGTTAAATTAACATTTGTGTCTTGAGTGGTTCAGAAATGAAAGGTCCTGTTTGTACTAAGCACTTGGGAATATGTATAATTTCAAAAGCTTTTGGGTAAATAATAAAAGTACACACATGCAAAACAAGAATAAAAAGCAAAAGAGAGAGATCACATAGAATCAATATCAGTAGATTTCATGAAGAATTAGAGGAATATATAGGATAACAAAATGCAGAGATGGAGTCGATTTCACAAATAAATAACATTACAGTGATTCAAATTTGAGATGTGTTAAGTCATAAGTTAAGGGACAGTGGTGATAACATGTAAGGTCAGAGAAGTACAAGAGGCTCTCCCAATGGAAGGCATTAAATGGCTAAATGAGAAAAGTTCCTCTGTCTCAAAGAAGAGTGGATTTGAGTACACTTGATATGGTGTAAATCTCTATCACTAACCATATAAATCTATCCAAAAATTCTACATCTGTGCATTTCAGTTTCCTCATTCATTATAAAAACTAGAATATTTTATAAGTCTACTTCTGTGCTAAAAAATATGATAATGGATGCAAAGTGCTTAGTTAGTTGTAAAACATTATTATGCAACTGAAGGATTATTACTTAGCTCTCAGTGCATTGGGGGAGCACTGAAGAATTTTGAGATGCTAAAATTATAATCATAATCTCAATTTTGAAATATTTACTGGGCAAAGTTACAGAGAGATAGCATGGAAAGCAACAAGTCTATTACAGTGATTCCAGTGAGAGACAAGGAGAATTAAAACACAGCCATATGCAATTAAGAAACAAGTTGTATTGAATTTTAACAACTGGCCAGAAATGGAAAAAAAAGGGGGGGGAGGGAGGAACAAAGATAACTCCATGGTTCCAACTTTGATGAGAATGATGTCAGTAATAGAAAGAAAAACTCAAGAAAGAGTTTAGAAGAAAGACAATGAGTTTGACTTTGAAAATATAGATTTAAGAATTTCAATGAGATAAACAGGCAAAAAGGCCCAGCAGGGATTGAAAATAAAGCTTAGCTAGGGACCTGGGAAATATATAAAGATTTGGGAATCAATTATTAGTCATTCATTAATCGCTAGTTAGTATCAGATGATACAATAGACATGAATATAAATGATGATGAAAAACATGAGACTGGACACATAAAGCAATGGTGATGTTGATAAAGCTCTCGTTAGTAGCATCCACCTTTGAGATTAGAAAGTAAGGACATCTGTTGAGTGTGAGAGTTTATAAATAATATTGAGACCTTGCAGATTATCTACAGAGAATGCCAGGTCATGTCAGTCAAGTAAAGGCTGATAAGAATAGTAGAAAAGAGTTGTGTGAGGCCATCTGAGATTCTTCTGGAAATCCATCTCTTCTTTTAGGAAAGTATTCTATCCTGCAAGTTCAGGCTGCTGTAACGAATACCACAGACTAAGTGGCTTAAACAACAGAAATTGATTTCTCACAGGTCTGGAGGTGGTAAGTCCAAGATCAAGGTACCAGCATGGTCAGGTTCTGGTAAGAATTCATTCCTGACTGGCAGGTGGCTGTCTTTGTGCTGCTTCCTCACATGGCAGAGAGCAGAGGGAGCTCTTGTCTCTCTCTCCCTATAAGCACACTAATTCCATCGTAGGGGCTCCACCATCATGACTTCACCTTAGTCTAATTACCTCTCAAAGGCCACCATGATAATACCTTCTCACTGTGGATCAGAGTTTCAACATATGAATTTGGGGAGAGGGGGCACAAACCTATCCCCATTTGCAGGGTTACTGTTCAAAAAGCATTGTTCTACAACTCATAGCTTACAGTGAACGGTATCGGATTCATGATCTCCAAAGAAGAAGATTTAGCTTCAGGACCAGGGACCAGGCTTGATCATTCAAGAGCTTTTGTGTAGCAGAGTTTTATTAAAGTATGAAAAGGGACAGAGAATGCTTCTGAAAGACATCAGAAAGGGGATGGAGAGTGCCCCCTTGCTAGTCTTACCAAGAGAGCTATATACTTTTTAAACTGGTTATTACAATAAATCAAAAGAATGTCTCAAGGTTGTAAGATCTTACTAGACACATTCCCTCAATTTACATTTTAAGATGACAGGATTAGAACTAACAGTTAAGGTCTTACCAGACCCACTCCCATAATATACATTTTAAGATAACAGGATAGTACACTTCAGTTCAGTTCAGTTGCTCAGTCCTGTCTGACTCTTTGCAACCCCATGGACTTCATCACGCCAGGCCTCCTTGTCCATCACCAACTCCTGGAGTTTACTCAAACTCATGTCCATTGAGTCAGTGATGTCATCCAACCATCTCATCCTCTGTTGTCCTCTTCTCCTCTTACCTTCAATCTTTCCCAGCATCAAGGTCTTTTCAAATGAGTCAACTCTTCATATCAGGTAGCAAAAGAATTGGAGTTTCAACTTCAACATCAGTCCTTCCAATGAAGATTCAGAACTGATCTCCTTTAGGATGGACTGGTTGGATCTCCTTGCAGGCCAAAGGACTGTCAAGAGTCTTCTCCAACACCACAGTTCACAAGCATTAATTCTTCAGCGCTCAGTTTTCTTTATAGTCCAACTCACACATCCATACATGACCACTGGAAAAACCATAGCTTTGACTAGATGAACCTTTGTTGACAAAGTAATGTCTCTGCTTTTTAATATGCTGTCTAGGTTGGTCAATAACTTTCCTTCCAAGTAGTAAGCATCTTTTAATTTCATGGCTGCAATCACCATCTGCAGTGATTCTGGAGGCCCCCCCCAAAAAAGTCTGCCACTGTTTCCACTGTTTCCCTATTTATTTGCCATGAAATGGTGGGATCAGATTCCATTATCTTTGTTTTCTAAATGTTGAGCTTAAAGCCAACTTTTTCACTCTCCTCTTTAACTTTCATTCAGAAGCTCTTTAGTTCTTCTTTATCTTCTGCCATAAGTGTGGTACCGTCTGCATATCTGAGGTTATTGATATTTCTCCTGGCAATCTTGATTCCAGCTTGTTTTTCATCCAGCCCAGCATTTCTCATGATGTACTCTGCATATACGTTAAATAAGCAGGGTGACAATATACAGCCTTGACTTACTCCTTTCCCGATTCGGAACCAGTCTGTTGTTCCATGTCCAGTTCTAACTGTTGCTTCCTGACCTGCATGCAGATTTCTCAGGAGGCAGATCACGTGGTCTGATATTCCCATCTCTTTCAGAATTTTCCGCAGTTTATTTTGATCCATACAGTCAAAGGTTTTGGCATAGTCAATAAAGCAGAAATAGACGTTTCCTGGAACTCTCTTGCTTTTTTCAATGATCCAGAAGATGCTGGCAATTCGATCTCTGGTTCCTCTGCATTTTCAGAGGAACAGGATAAGTAAGACATTTTCAAGAAGGAGAAACTGTCCTCAAGCAGGATACATTGTTGCTATATGATCCTTAGTACAGAGTTTACGCTGAGATCTTTTGTTTCTTAATCATCAGTTTGGGCTTAAAGAAGAAGAAGAAGAAGGAGAAAACGTTTTATGTGACTAAGACTAAGAAATGTAGGGGGGTGGGGGAAGTTTGTCTTTCCCTTCTCCTTGAGAATTCCAGATGGCTGTCTCCTCCTTGAGAGCCCTAGACCCCTTTCTCCTCCTCAGAGACCTGGGACTTCTTATTGTCAACTAAAAACAGATGTACAACTTGGGAGTTGTCAGTTAAGTTTTATTTGGGGCAAAATGAGGACTGCATCTTGGGAGGCAGCATCTCAGATAGCTTTGAGAGACTTCTCCAAAGTAGCAGTGGGTGAAAGTCAATATATAAGGTTTTGGTGAAGGGGGAGTTCAATACCATGGAGCACTATTTTACAAAATGTTTTTGTTACTCATGAGGGTCTCATGTCACCATGAAGGGATTTAGTGCTTCTCTAGATATGAGGAGATGCAAGGATTGAAATCATAAAATCTGCTCCTAAAAGCATCCAACTATCTAAAGATCTAAAGGCACTGTAGCAACTGCTCTGTGGCACTGGAACCGCTGGGAGGAGATACCCCACATCCAAGGGCAAAGCAGAAGCCCCATAAAGATGGTAGGAAGGGCAAATTTGTATTTAGAATTCAACCCCATTCCGGCCAGATATGCTCAGAAGGTTCAAACAAACTTTGTGCACACCAGGACCCGGGGACCCCACAGAGACTGACACAGAACTGTGTTTGAGCATCTCCTGTGGATGTGCGGGTCAGCAGTGGACTGCTACAGGGGCAGGGGCTCTGGGTGCAGTAAATCTGGGTATGGCATAAGCCCTCTTGGAGGAGGTCACCATTAACCCCACCACAGAGCTGTCAGAACTTACATAGGACTGGGAAATAGACCCTTGGAGGGCACAAACAGAAACTTGTGTACACTAGGACCCAGGAGAAAGGAGTACTGACCCCACAAGAGACTGACCCAGACTTCCCCGTGAGTGTCCAGGACTCTCCAGCAGAGGTGTGGGTCAGTGGTGGCCTGCTGTGGGGTTGGGGGCACTGAGTGTAGCAGTACATGCATGAGATCTTTTGAAGGAGGTCACCATTATCTTCATTACCTCCATCATAGTTTGGCCCTAGGTAAAAAACAGGGAGGGAACACAGCTCCACCCATCAACAGAAAATTGGATTAAAAATTTACTGAGCATGGCCCTGCCCATCAGAAAAGACCTACTTTCCCCTTCAGTCAGTCTCTTCCATCAGGAAGCCTCTTATCCTTCTCAATCAGAGGGCACACAGACTGAAAACCACAATCACAGAAAACTAACCAATCTGATCACAAGGACCACAGCCTTGTCTAACTCAATGACTCTATGAGCCATGCTGTGTAGGGCCATCCAAGACGGACAGTTCATGATGGAGAGTTCTGACAAACCGTGGTCCACTGGCAAAGGGAATGGCAAACCACTTCAGTATTCTTGCCTTGAGAACCCCATGAACAGTATGAAAAGGCAAAAAGATGGAACACTGAAAGATGAACTCCCAGGTGGTAGGTGCCCAATATGCTACTGGAGGTAAGTGGAGAAATAACTCCAGAAGGAATGAAAAGATGGAGCCAAAGCAAAAACAACACCCAGTGTGGATGTGACTGGTAATGGAAGTAAAGTCCGATGCTGTAAGGAGCAATATTTCATAAGAACCTGGAATGTTAGGTGCATGAATCAAGGCAAATTGAAAGTGATCAAACAGGAGATGGCAAGAGTGAACGTTGACATTTGAGCAATCAGAGAACAAAAATGGACTGGAATCAGTGAATTTAACTCAGATGACCATTATATCTTCTCCTGTGAGCAAGAATCCCTTAGAAGAAACGGAGTAGCAATCATAGTCAACAAAAGAGTCTGAAATGTAGTACTTGGATGCAATCTAAAAAAAGATAGAATGCTCTCAGTATGTTTCCAAGGTAAACCATTCAATATCAAGGTCTATGCCCTGACCAGTAATGCTGAAAAGCTGAAAGTGAATGGTTCTATGAAGACCTACAAGACCTTTTGGAACTAACACTCAAAAAAGATGTCCTTTTCATTTTAGGGGACTGGAATGCAAAAGTAGGAAGTCAAGAAACACCTGGAATAACAGGCAAATTTGGCCTTGGAGTACAGAATGAAACAGGGCAAAGGCTAATGGTTTTGCCAAGAGAATGCACTGGTCATAGCAAACACCCTCTTCCAACAACACAAGACGCTACATGGACATCACCAGATGGTCAACACTGATATGAGATTGATTATATTCCTCACAGCCAAAGATGGAGAAGCTCTATGCAGTCAGCAAAAACAAGACCAGGAGCTGACTGTGGCTCAGATCATGAACTCTTTATTGTCAAATTCAGACGTAAATTGAATCAAGTAGGGAAAACCACTAGACCATTCAGATATGACTGAAATCAAATCCCTTATGATTGTACAGTGGAAATAACAAATATATTCAAGGGATTAGATCTGATAGACAGTTTGCCTGATGAACTATGGACAGAAGTTCATGACATTGTACAGGAGACAGACTATCCCCAAGAAAAAAAAATGCAAAAAAGCAAAATGGCTATCTGAGGAGGCCTTACAAATAGTTGGGAAAAGAAGAGAAGTGAAAAGCAAAGGAGAAAGGGGAAGATATATCCATTTGAATGCAGAGTTTCAAAGAATAGCAAGGAGAGATAAGAAAGCCTTCCTCAGTGATCAGTGCAAAGAAATAGAAGAAAACAATAGAATGGGAAAGACAAGTGATCTCTGCAAGAAAATTAGAGACACTGAGGGAACACTGCATGCAAAGATGGGCACAATAAAGGACAGAAATGGTATGGACCTAACAGAAGCAGAAGATATTAAGAAGAGGTGGTAAGAATACATAGAAGAACTGTACAAAAAAGATCTTCACGACCCAGATAATCATGATGGTATGATCACTTACCTAGAGCTAGACATCCTGGAATGAGAAGTCAAGTGGTCTTAGGAAGCAGCACTACAAACCAGGTTAGTGGAGGTGACGGAATTCCAGTTGAGCTATTTCAAACTCTGAAAAATGTTGCTGTGAAAGTGCTGCACTCAACATACCACTGAATTTGGAAAGCTCAGCAGTGGCCACAGGACTGTAAAAGGTCAGTTTCCATTATAATCCCAAGGAAAGGCAATGCCAAAGAATGCTTAAATTACTACACAATTGTTGTCATCTCACAGGCTAGCAAAATAATGCTCAAAATTCTCCAAGCCAGACTTCAACAGTACGTGAACCATGAACTTCCAGATGTTCAAGCTGGTTTTAATAAGGCAGAGAAACCAAACATCAAATTGCCAACATCTGCTGGATGATTGAAAAAGCAAGGGAGTTTCAGAAAAACATCTATTTCTATTTTATTGACTATGCTAAAGCCTTTGACTGTGTGGATCACAATAAACTGTGGAAAATTCTGAAAGAGATGGGAATACCAGATCATCTGACCTGTCTCTTGAGAAACCTGTATGCAGGTCAGGAAGCAACAGTTAGAACTGGACATGGAAAAACAGACTGGTTACAAATCGAGAAAGGAGTACATCAAGGCTGTATACTATCACCCTGCTTATTTAACTTATATGCAGAGTACATTATGAGAAAACCTGGGCTGGATGAAGCAAAAGCTGGAATCAAGATTGCTCGGGGAAATATCAATAACCTCAGATATGCAGATGACATCACCCTTATGGCAGGAAGCGAAGAACTAAAGTTTTAGAAAAGGCAGAGGAACCAGAGATCAAATTGCCAATATCCGCTGGATCATCAAAAAAGCAAGAGAGTTCCAGAAAAACATCTATTTCTGCTTTATTGACTATGCCAAAGCCTTTGACTGTGTGGATCACAATAAACTGTGGAAAATTCTGAAAGAGATGGAAATACCAGACCACATGACCTGCCTCTTCAGAAACCTGTATGCAGGTCAGGAAGCAACAGTTAGAACTGGACACGGAACAACAGACTGGTTCCCAATAGGAAAAGGAGTACATCAAGGCTGTATATTGTCACCATGCTTATTTAACTTATATGCAGAGTACATCATGAGAAATGCTGGGCTGGAAGAAACTCAAGCTGGAATCAAGATTGCCGGGAGAAATGTCAATAACCTCAGATATGTGGATGACACCACCCTTATGGCAGAGAGTGAAGAAGAACTAAAGAGCCTCTTGATGAAAGCAAAAGAGGAGAGTGAAAAAGTTGGCTTAAAGCTCAACATTCATAAAACTAAGATCATGGCATCTGGTCCCATCACTTCATGGGAAATAGATGGGGAAACAGTGGAAACAGTGTCAGACTTTATTTTTCTGGGCTCCAAAATCACTGCTGATGTTGATTGCAGCCATGAAATTAAAAGACGCTTACTCCTTGGAAGGAAGGTTATGGCCAACCTAGATAGCATATTTAAACGCAGAGACATTACTTTGCCAACAAAGGTCCATCTAGTCAAGGCTATGGTTTACCAGTATTCATGTATGGATGTGAGAGTTGGGCAGTGAAGAAAGCTGAGCACCCAGGAATTGATGGTTTTGAACTGTGGTGTTGGAGAAGACTCTTGAGAGTTTCTTGGACTGCAAGGAGATCCAACCACTCCATCCGAAAGGAAATCAGTCTTGACTATTCATTCGAAGGACTAATGTTGAAGCTGAAACTCCAATACTTTGGCCACCTGATGTGAAGAGCTAACTCATTCGAAAAGACCCTGATGCTGGGAAAGATTGAAGGCAGGAGGAGAAGGGGATGACAGAGGATGAGATGGTTGGATGGCATCACCGACTCAATGGGCATGAGTTTGAGTAAACTCTGGGAGTTGGTGATGGACAGTAAGCCCTGGCGTGCTGCTGTCCATGAGGTCACAACGAGTTGGACAGGACTGAGTGACTGAACTGAACTGATCTAAAGACCTGTCTCACCAGATTCCCTGGAGCACACAGTGCCTCACTCCACCCTGAACTCCCTGAGAGGTTGTTTAAAGTCAACAGCTATAGCAGCATGGGGTTCAATCTCTGTAGAAGCAGATAGCAAATGCTTTTGTTGTTCAGTCATTGGCAATGCTTTTGCTAAGTGAAAATGTCATTATCAACCTGTCTAGGAATTGATTCTCTCACCACTGTGAGGGGAGTGGTGTTTTTCCTGGAGTGCTCATGGTGGCAGGCAGAAAAATGGCTCATCAAGGATGTCCATGTTATTATCCCTAGACTTAGGAATCTGTTGCTTTACAGAATAAAGGAAATATTCCTTGCATGTGTGATTACGTTAAGGACCTTGAGATGGGGAAGTTATCTTGCATCATAGTTCAGTTCAGTTCATTTCAGTCGCTCAGTCGTGTCTGACTCTTTGTGACCCCATGAACTGCAGCACGCCAGGCCTCCCTGTCCATCACCAACTCCCGGAGTCCACCCAAACCCATGTCCATTGAGTTGGTGATGTCATCCAACCATCTCATCCTCTGTCGTCCGCTTCTCCTCCTGCCCTCAATCTTTCCCAGCATCAGGGTCTTTTCAAATGAGTCAGCTCTTCGCTTCACATGGCCAAAATATTGGAATTCCAGCTTCAACATCCGTCTTACCAATGAACACCCAGGACTGATCTTCTTTAGGATGGACTGGTTGGATCTCCTTGCAGTCCAAGGTAATCTCAAGAGTCTTCTCCAACACCACAGTTCCAAAGCATCAATTCTTCTGCGCTCAGCTTTTTTTACAGTCCACTTCTCATATCCATACATGAACACTGGAAAAACCATAGCCTTGACTAGATGGACCTTTGTTGACAAAGTAATGTCTGTGCTGTTCAATACGCTGTCTAGGTTGGTCACAACTTTCCTTCCAAGAAGTAAGTGTCTTTTAATTTCATGGCTGCAATCACCATCAGCAGTGATTTTGGAGCCCAGAAAAATAACGTCAGCCACTGTTTCCACTGTTACCCCATCTATTTGCCATGAAGTGATGGGACTGGATGCAATGATCTTAGTTTTCTGAATTTTGAGCTTTAAGCCAACTTTTTCACTCTCTTCTTTCACTTTCATCAAGAGGCTCTTTAGTTCTTCTTCACTTTCTGCCATAAGGGTGGTGTCATCTGCATATCTGAGTTTACTGATATTTCTCCAAGCAATCTTGATTCCAGCTTGTGCTTCCTCCAGCCCATCATTTCTTGCATCATAAGAGTACATCCATTGTGGTCACAAGGCTTTTTATAAGCAGGAGTAAAGAAAGTCAGAGAAGGAGATGTTGCAAACAAAGGACAGAAAGGAAATAGATTTGAAGATGCTGTGCTGTTATCTTTGGAGATAGAAGAAGGAGCCAGGAGCCAAACAAAGCAAGCAGGCTCTGGACAGCGGAAAAGGGAAAGGAGCAGATTCTCCCTTGTAGCTTCTAAGAGTAAGGCTGGCTTGTCAATACACTGATCTTAGCCAGGGAATTCTGTTTCAGACTTCTGACCTCCAGAATTTTAGGAGAATAATTTTGTATTGTTTTAAACTGCTAAGTGGGTTTTCCAAGAGACTCTGGGAAGAATATGCCTTTCCTAGGTGGAGGCCATGAAGAGACATGCAACTGATCACAAACAACATGAAGACCATGCTTGAGAGTATAGACTTTCTCTTCAAGGTAAGAAAGACTTAGTGAAGGATTTCAAGTTGGTGAAAGACACCATCATATCTGTGGTTTACACAGAGCACCTGGCAGCTGTGTGGGAGACAGGCTGGTATGCCAAGCAGGAGACTCAGGTTTGATTCCTGAGTCAGAAAGATCCTCTGGAGGAGGGCATAGGAACCCACTCTAGCATTCTTGCCTGGAGAATCGCATGTACAGAGGGAGCCTGGCAGGCTACAGTCCATGAAGATTCAAAGAGTTGGATATCACTTACAGTGGGAACTTTCCAGTTTCCTTTTCCAACCGTGTATTATTTCTCTTGTTTGGTAACCATAGTTGGTGATTCAAACAAGGACAATAGATTTTTTTCATTTATTGATATAAATACTGGAAGATAGATGATTGATAGATGATTGACGTTTAGTAGAACTCATTTTGAGTATTAACTACAAAGGACCCATTAGGCTGGATAAAAAGAGATCACTCTATTATTATGTGGAGATATATTTTATCTCCATAAGTAAATAAATAATACATTTATTATGTTAAAAATAGCGCAGACCAAAGCACAATCAATAAATTGGGAAAAAAAAAACACAAAAATAGATTCCTGATGTCCTTGGCTGACCAAGGATCCAACCATAAAAATGTCACAATTCCATGCATTAATATTCAATCTGAGTTGAATTTATGTCAATCATGTCTGAAAAAAGTTCTGGAACAATACACAAAATAAAAGACATAAGATGATTCAAAAGGGAAAAGAGTAGAGCCGGCATTAGTTGAAGCAAAGCATGTTAAGAAACTGTAAGATTTGCAGGCATACAAAGTTCTTGAAATCGGTATTATGGAGTAAGAGATAGGAAAATATAGAAAAAGATGTTAAATGATTGACTTGGATAGAAATGAGCTTAAAGATTGATAGATGGTAGAGCAAGGTAGAAGAAAATATTAGAACAATTGGTATGACTTCTAAAGGGAGTTGTATAATGAAGAAATTATGAGAGACATCTAGAAACAATATTATGGGCAGACATGGGTATGACCTCCTTAACTCACAGCAACATTAGGGGAAGTTAATAAGAAGAAGTCTGCATTAGAAGAGTCAGTGTTGCCAAAGAAGAGACGTAGAAGCAAAGTAATGGAATTAAAAATTGTAAATTTAGCTTTGGGATTTTTAATTTTTTTAGTCCTTCAGCCAAAATTTAAAATATAACTAGTAAGAGAAAATTTCACCTGAATGGATTCTATGGTATCCAACTGAATCAGTCTTCTAATGCACAGGAAATTATTTTCTTAACTCTTAATTTATGGTGGACGAAGGAGAAGAAGCAAGAAGAAGAGACAGAGGAAAGGAGAGGTAGAGAAGGAAATGGGAGGAGAAAGAGAAGGAACGACTTTGGAAGAAGGATCTAAAGCACAGTTAAAAATAGTGGTCATGAGTGTCTTCTGTTACTACCTCCTTCATTTTATTCCCTCTACTTCGCTCCTTTTCCAGCAGGAGCAAATTAATTTTCACAGAACATAGAGTCTGTACAACAATGTTTAGTATAATATAATGGTATTCCTCCCAGAGCACTCAGAAAACATTTGTTGATGAAAATGTTTGTCTTCCAGTTATTATCATCATTCTAATGAGCAGTGACATGCATTGAAGGTGAGAAAAAAAGGAGTTTGGGCTACTCACCTGGGGATAACTGGTGTTGAATAAAAAGCAGAGCAAAAAATTGATATATTCTCTCCCTTTCTTACTCTGAAGTGGAGGTAGATGCCAGAGGATGTAGTGAAGTGTGTTAGTCAAGCATAAACCCGGTTCCTTCTCAAGCCTAATTCCAGAGTCACTTCTCTGAACGTGACTTAAGATGTAGAAACATTCAACCGTGTTAGGGCAGGACTTCATCCAAGATAATCCTGTATTAAGCTTTAAAAATGGTAATGAAAAGCAGTGGTAACCACACTTCTTGTGTGTGAAACATTTAAATACCTTTGGCTGTTGTTGGGACTGCAGACTTGAAATTTGGCAGAGACCCCTGTGTTCAGTGGTAATCTGTTTTGGGGTTTCTTTCAAGTTGAGCAGAACAAGAAAAAAGTCACCACTTTCATCTGGATTAAAGTTGAGGAAACATACTAACAGGATGCAGTTCTGGTTGTTTTGCTAAGCCTTTTGAAAGAATTATTTGTACAAAAATTGTTTCCCATTGTTAAAAAAAAACTAACTAACTTAACCTCTTAATGTTTTCCATTTTTCTGTCTAATGAGAATTTTGTTTCTAATAGCAGTTTCATCTAAAGGTTTCTAGCTGACTTTGCCTTTTATAAAATAGAATGCTTAATAAGTCAGGAAGAGAGAGAAAGGGCTAAGATTTCATCAACTTGTTGACACATCTACAGGTACAGGTCTGTAGAAGTTCACACAGCTACAGACACATCTACAGCCACAGGCTTCCAAAGTGGCTTGGTGGTAAAGAAACAGCCTGCAATGCAGGAGACACTGGTTTGATTCCTGGCTTGGGAAGATCCCCTGGAGGAGGACATGGCAGCCCACTCCAGTATTCTTGCCTGGAGGACACCACGGACACAGGAGCCATGGGGTCACAAAGAGCCAGACATGACTGAAGAAACTGATCACATATGCATGCAGACAGAGAAATGTATGCAGAAAGCTTAAAAGTAAGGGAAAAACAGAAAGGTTGCTTGTATTTTAATACACATACCACTGAACATTTGTCCTCTTTCTTTACAAAACCTCCAACCCATCCCTCAGAACTAAAATCTACTTCCTCCATCTTTCTGTTAACTTTTTTCTCATACAAAGTTTTCGGACATAAGTTAACCTTACTTTAATTATTCCTTCAGGTGGACAATATAATTGCAAAGCATTAGACAAATCACAAATTAGGGAAAATTGTGTCATTTTTTTTCCAATGGAAATTAAATATGTTGTCTAATGATAAAGAAGGAGCCTCAGAAGGTCGTGCTTTTCTAATCTGCTCCCAGGCTGGCTGGGGCTCACAGCCTACTCCTGGGCCATCAACATGCAGAACTAGCAGTCTTTCCACTTTGTGCACAGGTTTTTTGAGTTTCCTTCACCCTGCTGCATACTAATAAAGAAGGTTGGCAGTGTCATTTGCCAGCGGCAAATCCCAGGATATATATACAAGCATCCAGAAGGGGAGGGTTAACTTGTCTTGAGTTAGGGACCCTCTAATTAGGAGAACACAACTAAAAGCTTGTCAAAATATATTCCTTTGAGTTGAAGCAAGTAAATTGTGATATCTTAAAAGTATATAAATAATGGATAATTTGCTGGGGTCAATTACTAGTCTATTTTGCATTTGATCATCAGTGATTTATTACTATATAAAAAGACCAGCATTATTATCACATAATCATTTACACTATTAGTTTAATTACAATGATAATAATGATATGTTAATTCAAGTGTGGTACATTATATAATATATATTTATTTAAAAATTAGTCACAATTATTTCAAATTGAAAAACAATGATATTTCTTAGTGATTTCCCCCAGAGGTATACTTCAAGTAAAATATGCTTTTGATGTGACAAAGTGTTTATAGGAAAACTTTTTTAAATTGAAGTATAATTGACATGTAACTTCATATTATTTTCAGATGTACAATGTAATGAGTTGGTATTTGTGTGTATTATGAAATGATCACAAGACTATTTGACATGCATCATCATACATAGCTACAAAATTTTTCATGAGATAAGAACTTTTAAGGTCTACTTTCTTATCACTTTTCAAATAAACAATATAAAATTATTAACTATAATCACCATGCTATTCATTATGTCTCCATGGCATTTATTTTATAACTGGAAGTTTGTGCATTTTGACACCGTTTGTTCAGTTTTGCCCACCCACTACCCCCTGCCTCTGGCGCTACCCCCTGCCTCTGGCGCTACCTCCTGCCTCTGGTAACCACCAGCCTCTTCAGTGTAACCACAATGTAGTTTTTAAAACATTTTTAAAAATTGCAAACTTGCTTGTTTAAGGTATTATGCCCACATATTTTATATGTGAATTTATTCCCTGTCTTCATAAGTAACTATGTAGTCTGGAAATTCTTGGTAGTGGAACTAAAAATAAAACCTGTTTTGTTTTGTTTTTTTCCATTTCCATCTTTGATATTTTTTACACTTGCTCTTTTCTACTTTTGATTCTTTCTTTGATAGCAGATTGCAGGATAACTTTTATGTAAGCATTTTAGTTTTAGCTTTAAGATAGAATAAAATATATAAGTAATGATTTAGCTTAGAAATGGAACACAGCGTCAACAAAAGAAAGACCTATGACTTTTTTTTCCAAATTTTGTGGTATATTTTTCATGTGTTGTTCACAAAGGCAGTGCAATCTGTAAAATACTAGATATTTATTGAGCATCTAACATATGTTAAGCAATATGCAGACAATGAATTTATAAGTATAATAAGATACAATGAAAAATAGACCTTGTTCCCTTTCAGTGAAACATTCTTTCCAACATTTGAGACATTTGCAAAGCACAGTATGCTTATTAGAATAAAAGATATTATTTTAAGAAGAAATGCTCTGACTAAAGAAGCACATAATGTACTTAATGCAAAAGATGGATGCACTGGAAGTTATTGACGGTGCAGCAGCTAAAAAAAGAAATAATAAAAATCACTGAAAAAAGATGAATTCAGATGCCAAAATCGAATTGAGTATGGCTCAAAAGAAGGAAAAATTTAATAAGTTCCATTATGGCTTAAATTCCCCCCAAAAATGATGCCCCATGTGATTTACAGGTGAACCAAAGGAAGGATAAGAATATTATCTGTCATTACGTAAAAGAGTGAAAAGAAATTAGATTGGAAGGGCTGTTCTGTCCTAGCATCAGGCCTGGTATAGACATGAGTCTATTTAGGTGGGAAATTAAGGAAATTCATGAGTGATATAGGCTTTGATTTTATAATTTTAAACTAAAATTGAGACCAATTTGAACCTATCTTAGAATAAGAACAGGAAATTTTAGCACAATTTTCCTATTAGTTATCTAGTCGGTGAACTTTTTTACTACTTTCAGATGTTCAAACTTCAGGTCCCATGTCTGCGCTCACAAAATATTTCTATGCACATAAAAAAGGTAATTTCATGCCTAAATGGAAAATTCTGCCTGCATTTTGCATATAGAATATTCATTTACATAAACAAATTCATGTTTTGAGGAAACACACTTTGTGAGTTCAACTTAGGTATCATTGGATGAAAAATTTCATGAATATCAGGTCTGGTTGGATGACTTTAGACAAATCTTTTGCTAGTTAACCAGCCCCCCCCCCCACCTGTTAAATGCTATCAATTTTAGTCTTTACAATCTCCCTGAATTCCATCTACAAATGGTTCAATTAACATATTGTACCATTACCTTTTGTAAAGTGAGACTAAACTAGAGACAAATTGACAACAAAAAAGTAATGCTGTTGTGCTATTATGAACTGAAGATCATGTCCTTTAGGTAAAAGTCTTGTCTTGAAGGATGGGAATTCCCATGTTAAAGAGAAATAAGTTGTTGAAATACAAAGCTAAGAAAATGAATCAGAGTATTAGATCTGTATGACACCTTAGCCTTTATTTTTCTAATCCTTTAGACTTCTACAGATTGGTTGGTCTTAGACCACAAATCTTTCCCATGTATTTCCCCTCATTGCATTCTCTCCATGGAAGATAAAATCCTCAGGGGAGGAAACAACTTCCCTCAACATTTTAAGGTCCCTGGCTGGATCTGAAAATTAAACTGACAAAGACACATTAATAGAAAAAAGCATGCAGATTTATTTAATATAAATTTATGTGACACAGGAGCCCTCATAAGGTAATGAAGACCCAAATAAACAGCTAGACTTGAGTCTTTTGTGCTAGTTTGTTAGGGAGTGCACAGTTGGGCGTCCCAGGTGATGCAGTAGTAAAGAATCTGCCGATGCAGGAGACACAAGAGACATGTGTTCAATGCCTGGTTTGAGAAGATCCCCTGGAGGAGGAAATGGCAAACCACTCCAGTATTCTTGCCTGGTAAATCCCATGAACAGAGGAGCCTGTTGGCCTACAATCCATAGGGTCACAAAAAGTTGGACAGGACTGAGCATGCAGACACAGTTGTGGAGAAACATGGTAGGTGAGGGGTATGAGGTAATCATAATAAACTAGGTGAAACTTAGCAAAGCCTGTTTGTTAGGATTCTTCTCAGTGTCCCTTTGTTTTAATGCTCCTTTTTTTCTGGATATAGGAAAGACATCTCTTTTGGGGAGTTTTGCAGCCTGTTTCAGGGAAGAAGGGCGGAGTAGGGGGAGGTTCTGTTATTTTCTCAAACTCCTTCAGCTTAAGATACTCAATATGCCAAGATGTCATATTCTGTGGTAGTGTGTCTTAATGCCCGTAAAATTGAAAAGATTCTGCTAAAATGAAATAGCTGTTTATTATATTACCAAATGTGATGGGTAGATTAAATTACCTGAGACAAGTGAGAGATCAAAGAAATGGGAAGGAGGACACATCTTAGAATCAAGAAAACTTGGTGATATATACTTGGGTATTTATTATATGTGTGTGTGTGTGTGTGTGTGTGTGTGTGTGTGTGTGTATTTATTTATTTATTTATTTAAAGGCCATCTTGGACTCCTTTTGTTGGCATTATTTGCTTTAAAATGCATTTGTCTTTTCAACCATATCCTTAGTATCGTTATGACAATTCTTTTTGTAATTTACACAGTTTCAGACTTGGAAAAATATAATACCCTAAACTTTAATTCAGAAGATTATGTAAATGTTCACATGCCCTCACTGCCTTACTGCTACTGCTACTGCTAAGTCGCTTCAGTCGTGTCGGACTCTGTGCGACCCCATAGAGGGCAGCCCACCAGGCTCCGCCGTCCCTGGGATTCTCCAGGCAAGAATACTGGAGTGGGGTGCCATTTCCTTCTCCAGTGCATGAAAGGGAAAAGTGAAAGTGAAGTCGCTCAGTTGTGTCCGACTCTTAGCGACCCCATGGACTGCAGCCCACCAGGCTCCTCCGTCCATGGGATTCTCCAGGCAAGAGTACTGGAGTGGGGTGCCATTGCCTTCTCCTCACTGCCTTAAAAGCCCCCCAAATCCATGAAATAAAATATGACCCATTTATACTTTGCTTTGTCATATTACCTTGGTGTTCTCAGCCAGAGCCGCCTTGCTAGCTACCAATACTTTCCTACCTGTAGCAAATAGATCCTTCCCCAAGGTGGTGCATGTTTTATGCCCCAATGAACGCCTGTCCTTCCATCCTCTATTTGACATCCTAATTCTCTCAGGTTATGTGGCTCAGTGCTAAAGAATCTACTTGCCAGTGTAGGAGACTCAGGTTCAATCCCTGGGGCAGGAAGATCACCTGGAGGAGGAAATGGCAACCCACTCCAGTATTCTTACCTGGAGAATTCCAGGGATAGAGAAGCCTGGTGGGCTACAGTCCAAAGGGTCACAAAGAGTTGTACACAACTGAGCATGAGGCTTCCCCCTCATCTCAAATGCCCTCAGTAGTAACATGTTATGAGTAAGTAAATTGTTGTTTTTCATAACTACACTCATTTTTCATGTATTTGTAGATAAAAGTTTCATTGTTACCATTACTAGTTCAGGAGACCTCAAGATACATGTTTTTAACTTTCCTAAAATACAGGTGCAGGACTTTTAAAAATATTTTTTTTGGGTTTCTTAGCAATTGCTGTGAAGGAGTATATCTAAATGGCGTAAGTTAGACAGGAATCAGACACCTCTTTTGCAAAACAATGAGCTGAATCTGATTTCTGATCAAGTAAAAGCTAGTCCACTGCAGTCTAAACAGGGGGTAGTATTCGAAAGATCAACTAGCGTTTGGGCATGGGCTCAGACCACTCTAAATTTCAAAGCACTCAGCAGTGACCCCCATCAGGTCCATCCATTGCAACATTGATGCAAAGCTTGGATTGTGTGAATCAAGACACAATAAGCATCTTTTTTTTTCCAAGAGTGATGGTTTGGAGAACTTTCCAGTTCCTCTGTTCTCTGCTTCTGATCTGCATGTACTGGTTGATGCCTAACTCAGAACATTGTACATTTCCTTTCATGATATCTTCATCATGGAAGCTAGGTGCATCCAACAAAAGATTCTATTATAGTGAAAAACTTTATTTAAAGGGATTAAACCACGTGAGACTAGTGAGTGTTCAGAGTTGGGAAGGAGGGCACTACTCAGGACCAAGAACTCTCGAGACAATTACTCCATCTTATTGGCCCCATGATTTGATAAGTTTTTTGTTAAGATTGAAATTCATTTTGAAGATCTTGCTGTAGCAAAAGCAATAGTTTACCAATAATCACCTTCTTTCTCTTTTCTTTTATAAAGATTCATGATGTTTAGGAAGGTTGCATTAGATAAGTGGCAGATAATCTAATTCCTCTCCTCCCCTCCCCTCTGCTCTCATCTTGTATTCTTTCTTCTTTCATTACATCCCTGCTAGATCTTTCTGGTCAAAGGAAATGATCTTTCTGAGCTATTAAGCTCTCTAAGACTGAATATTTCTTTCCTTTTACCTCCTCTGTAAAACACTCTTCACTCTTTTCCTTCACAAGATGCTTAACAGCTCATTAGATTCTGGCTCTAAACAACAAAATCATCTTATTCCTTTAGACATTTTATATCCCTTCTCTAGAGGACAAAAAGAGCTTCCACCTTGAATACTTGTAACACAGCACAAAAGAAGAAAAAAGAAAAAGAGAAGAAAGGAAAAAAATGGGAAGGAAGGGAAAAATCTTCATTCAGGAAACCTGAGGATTCACCTCCTTCTACCCTCAGAGAGCAGGTATCTTGCTCTCAGAATTTAAATGTATGCTAGCTCTTTGGGAATTTTCTTCTATTTAAAAGTTAGAGTGCCACTCTAGCCTCTCACTAGTAATTGGCATATTATTTTTCCAGCCTGTGTACTCTGTTCAGCCCTGTTTATGAAGTTCTTTTACCTGAAGGGATCTTAGTGACTGTCTTGCCCTTGTTACTCCTTCTTTTACAATAAAAATAATCTTTTTTTTTTTTTTTTAGGAGACTGAATCATCCAGCCTTTATACCTCCTAGTTAAGACATTGCCGTTGTGATGTAGTAACCTGTCACCTCTTTCACTGTTGACCAAGGACAGAAAGCTTGTTAAGGGTGTCATGTTGCCCTATACTGTTTGATTAGACAAGCCTTACATTTGTTTTATAATAACATTAACTATTGTACTATATTATTTTAAGATATAATTCATCAAAAAATATATGCTGTCCTCACTTCCAAAACTGTCCTCACTTTCTCGTCTCCCTCCTCCGCTACCCTCCACGTGCAAATACAGACTCAGAGATACACATGTTCCATTTGTACTCACTTCAGTTCTATAACCATAGAGATACCCTTTATCTGGTGACAAAAAGAAAGAAAGAGCCTCTTGAGGCCCGAGTTTGCAAGCCTAAACTTAACAAGTGACATTCATGCCATAAAAAGGAATATACTTTCTTATAGAAGGATCAGAGTGCAAGATATATCATCAAATGAAATTGGGCCCTCGAGGGCTCTTCATAGCTCATACTTATTGATTGGAATGGCAAACGGAGTAATTTGTAGGCAGCTAGCTTGTGACACATTGTAATGAAGGAGACATATGTAAAAGTATGTGGAATTAACAGGAGCAATGTTACTCCTTCAGCATTTTAGATGAAAAACACATGCAATTTTGAAACTTCAGCTTTGCTGTTTCAAAGACCCTAAGAGCATCTGTTAGGTATTGTATGATCTCATCTCTAACACAGCACATGCAGTCAGCTTTTCAGCATGTCACACCATTACAAAGTAAGGAGCCAGAAAATGAGCAGGCAGGTCACTTTTCACCTCATTAGCACAGCAGGAGGGGGCTCTGGAAAACAAGATGCTAGCAGAAGCCAGGGGCTTGCTGATATTTTTTTGAATAACAGAGGAAGGACCCAGCTGTGTACTCCTTCTAACTCTGTACTTCTGTTCTTTCTCACGCAACCCCCTCCTTTTTCTTCTGACCTTTAATCAGCTTGACCCCTGAAGTGTTCATAAACCACCACAAATTTCTTTCTGTGGAATATATAATTTGTCTCTATTTTTCCTCATGGTAGATATTGGTTTTAGCACAATTCTATTGCAATATGATATGGATACACAGTCTTTAATGTCCTTGAAAAGATTGAACTTCAGGGTCCTTTGGACACAAACAGAGAAAATAGAGAAGATAATGGGAAAGCAGCTATCATTTCATTTTTTGAACTCCTGCTTGCATTTATAAAGTTATCAAATAAAAGTTTACTTTCTATTCTGAAATTTGTTTTCTATTTATTCATCTTTCCATTATCAATCTTATTATCACGATGATGACTCCTTTATCAGTCTTAATTTCAAGGTTGCTACAGTGATCAGATCCCTTCTGCCAACCCACGATGGACAAAATATATATATATATATATATATTTTTTTTTTTTAAGCCATTAAAGTTTGGGATTATTTGTTACACAGCATATTGTAGCTGATCCTGAGCAATCAAAAGAGCTAAAACGTATTGGGCAAGCACATTGTACCAGGCAGTGTGCTAAATACTTTATGCACGCATGCTAAATCACTTCAGTCGTGTCTGACTCTTTGAGACCCCATGGACTTTAGCCCACTGGGCTCCTCTGTCCATGGCTCCAGGCGAGGATACTGGAGTGGGTTGCCATTTCCTCCTCCAGGGGATCTTTCTGATCCAGGGATTGAACTTGTGGAGTGCCATTTCTTCCTCCAGGGGATCCTCCCAACCCAGGGATCAAACCTGCATTGCTTATGTCTCCTGCATTGGCAGGTGTGTTCTTTACCACTAGCACCACCTGGGAAGCTCCCCTGCCCAAAAGGTTTATAACTACTATCTTAATTTCATAACAGTGGTATGTGGATGGAAGTTACTACTCTCATCCTCATTTCAGAGTGAGAAAGCTAGAACTTGTAGGTATTGTTTTCACACCTTTTCTGCATCTTTCCAAAGCCCTTTTGCATCATCTCCTCTCCTAGCCACTGCCACAGAAACCAATCCCAAGTGTACTTCTTACTTCTTGACTTTATGCTTTTCCTGCTTCACTGTGTGCGGCATCCACAACTTTGCTTTGTGAGAGCACAACTCAGACCCACATAACCAGGATGTGGACCAGTGATAACTAGTTGTATTAACACCTGACCCAGGGGGCAAGAGACAATGAGAAGTGTACTCTCGACCTCCTTTTTCCAACTGCAGATAGTTCTGACACATATTTCATAGGATTCCTCATAAAGGTCTTAAAGTCAGTATTTAATTTGATAAGACATTTTTTGAACTGACTTTTTTTTTTTTTCATTCCCTTTTACTCCCATTGTCCTGCATTCCTTTCCCCTCAGATCAGTAATGAGGCAAAGTACTGGCCTGGAAGCCTTTGTCTCAGACTCTACCTCGAAGTAGGACCAAGAGTAAGACACTAAGTATCTAGCCCAGAACACAAGGCTTCTGTGCAAATCTAGGATCAATGAAGGGTAAAGATTTCACCCAGTAAAGACTTTTTATTTTTTCAGTATGTAGGGGGCAGTAGTCCAAACTCACTGGAATAGACACTTAAGCAGATTTTCTTTCTTTACCAGCCATACTCTGCTTTTGTTTTGTTTTTTTTAGTTTATTGACTGCCTTACACATCATGATGGTACTTCTGAAAAATACCGAAAAGGAGCTTACTTTTTTATATGTAAACTTAATTTTTTAGAGCAGTTTGAGATTCACAGAAAAGTTAAGCAGAAAGTACAAGAAGTTCCTGTTTGCCTCTGCTTCCACACTGTGCATAGCCACCATGCACAACCTCCCCAGTCATCAATAACCCCTCCAGCATGATACATTTGTTACAACTAATGAATCAATAGAAATGCAGCATTATCACTCAAAGACCATAGTTCATGCTAATGTTCACTGCTGTATGTGTTAGAGACATTTTTATCTCATGTTCAGTAATTACTTCTGTTTCTTTCATTAGCTTAAAATAAAGTAACAATAAAGGTAAAATTTTTCTTTCAAATGCTTTAAATAGGAAATAATTTTTACAAAATAATTTGTCCTTTCTTCTTTTTACATATATTAGTAGAAAATTGTTCAGCTAATGTTAACAGTGGTTGCTTTGAGTGGTGGAATCTGAAGCAATTACCTTTTCTCTATTGCCTGAATGTCCTATAATAAGTGTGTTTCATCTCATGAAAATAAAGTATCATTATTAAAGAAAAAACTAACTAGAAAATTATATACCCTAGGGAACACTGATAAATATTTCCACAATAAATATTAATCTGATTTATAACATATTTGGCAGAATTGACTTAGGCACTGCCTTAGTATATGTTGTTACAATTTTCATTTTTTGGTACCACAACAAGTCCATTAAGTAGTTGGCTTCTCTTTAGCACTCAGTGTTTTATCATATAATGATGACTTTTTCTGTGTTCTACTAATACGTAAAATTCTTTCTTTTTTTGAGTGAGAACTTTTTATTTCTTTACAAAAAGTCTTCCATGTTCTGACTTGAAAAAACAAACTTTAGTATATATTTTAGGCTTTAAATTACCATTTTTAATATTACCTATATAGCAGTATATTACTCATATGCTCTTCTAAAGTCTTCCTATCTTGGGACTTTCACACAAAAATGTTTATAATGATCTATAGTGCATGCATGCTAAGTCACTTCAGTCATGTCTGATTCTTTGTGACCCTATGGACTGTAGTCCACCAGGCTCGTCTGTCAGTGGGATTCTCCAGACAAGAATACTGGAGTGGTTTGCCATGCCCTTCTCCAGATCTTCCTGACCGAGGGATAGAACTTGCAACTGTTACATCTGCTGCATCAATAGGCAGGTTCTTTTCCGCTAGTGCCACCTGGGAAGCCCTCTATCTTTAGAGACTAACATATTATAGTTTATAGAAAATAAGATTGTGAATTTGTGTCATCACTCTATTTTAGAATAAGAGAGGCCCATATGTAATTTAAAATTTTCTGATCTTCATATTAAAAGCAGTAAATTATAATAATTGTAATTCTTTTTATAATATTTTATTTAATCCAATGTATACAACATATCAAAAATATTTCAGTGAATAATCAAGATGATTATTATTGAGATATTTTGCCTTTTTTAATACTGAGTCTGTGAAATCAGGTGTGAACTTTACACTTACAGGACACCTCTGTTTGATCCAGCTATATCTCAAGTACTCAGTAGCTGTGAGTGGACAGTGACCACCACATGGGACAGTGCAAACAGCTCTAGAGCTTGCTATTTTTGTTTATAACTTAGCAGTTCTTCCAGTCATAGTTTATTTCCTCTGTTATATAGAGGGCTTCCTGGTGGCTCAGACGGTAAGAACTTTTCTCACTCCAATGGCACCCTACTCCAGTACTCTTGCCTGGAAAATCCCATGGACGGAGGAGCCGGGTAGGCTACAGCCCATGGGGTCGCTAAGAGTCGGACACGACTGAGCGACTTCGCTTTCACTTTTCCCTTTCATGCACTGGAGAAGGAAATGGCAACCCACTCCAGTATTCTTGCATGGAGAATCTCAGGGACGGCAGAGCCTGGTGGGCTGCCGTCTATGGGGTCGCACAGAGTCGGACACGACTGAAGCGACTTAGCAGCAGCAGCAGTAGAATATTTTTAATCATTTAGAAAAACATTTTTTTAGATCAGTTTTCTAGAGTTTGATTTTCTCTGCTTCATTTATTGCAAAGTGCCTCATGAAAACCTGTAGTTTACTTTTTATCAGCTGTATATTCAACAATTACACAACTTCAGGGCCAAGTCACAAGCTGGATATATGAAAAAATGCATTTTCAGGATTTAATCTTAGAATGGCTTGATTTAAACCATATTCCAGAAATATACTATATTCATAAGCTGAAATTCTTTATGTTATATAATGCCCCAAGCATTAACTCACTAAGACAGCCTAATGTCTAGCAAAAGGTACTAATAGAGCCAATAAAGTGTTTACTTCACAGAATAGTTCAATTTGAGGAATTACTCTATTAATTTCTTTAAATCTTCTCTGCATCACAGATTATTTATCTGTAAAATGGGGATAATACAGAACCTACTTCATGGGAACATTGTAATAATTAACTAGCTAATATGTAGAACCACTTAGAAGTATGACTGGTACCTAAATAAATGTTGTTTCAGTAAATATTAGCTGTCATTATTATTTCAATCACAGTTTTATCAGATTTTTTTCCCTAAAGTGAAAGTGAGTAGAAATCCAAGTATTTTGTGCAGTACAATAATTATTACCTTTCTGAGTATTGATTATTACAGGCATAATATGTACTATGTATAGAGTCAAATATGTAAATACATACATTACTGAGTACAAATTATATTTTTTCTCTATCAGAAAAATATTAGGTGAAATTATAAATTTGCAACAGTTAAATAATTCACAATTTTCCATCTTTTCCCATTTCTCTGTAAAGGAAAACATTTTCAACATTCTGACTTGTTTAATTTATATTTTAATATATTATCACTTCCCTGTCAAACTTGAATATATTTGGGTAATTTCAACTACTTACCTACCCTTGGCAAGTTTGGCAGAGAATGTTTATATTCTGGCAACTTTTCAGATTCATGGATGATCACTGAGTTGATGCTATAATGGAATTTATCAAGTTAGATAAATAGATTACGTGTGATTTTATGTGTTCATAAATATTAGTGTGTCTTTTAAGGTAGTGGTGAATGCTGGGCAAAAGAATATTAGAACTGCCATCTATATGAACTACAGATTACAGGCACTCACAAGAAAAGTAGTAACTTTTCTTAAAAGGCAGTAAAGACCTAGACCTTGACACACTATTTGATAGAATAGTTGAGCAATTTGTTGGCCCCACATTTTTCACTATTTCTGATTGCATAGTTGGTGGATAGGATAAAAGTTGGCAAGCTGGGAAAATGAAGCTTTTACAGAGTGTAGGAAAGAGGATTTAATGCCACTGTAAGTAAAGGACAGTGCTATTATGCAGTTTAGGTACCACGAAGAGAGCAATCATTCTGACACTGAGTGGAAGATAGCTTAAACTGGGAAGTTATTCATAGCATCCATTATTCAATATTTTTTAGTGATGCATCCTTTTGTCCAAACCAATCAATGTTCTTGTAATTATTCCAAGTGCTGTGCAAAATTCTCCTAGAATCAACTCACTGTGAAACATCACCTTGAATCCATAAGAAGAGCAGAATTCCCTGGAGTTTGGAGAGTTCTCCAAGGGCACCCACTGGCTCCCCACCAAGAGTTTTAAGCTAAGAAGGTCTGAAATAGGACTTTCCCCTTTGTTAAAATTTCTCTGTAGTACTTTGAGCTCTTTCTTATGCCCCTCACCCCACTTATCTCCTGTAGCTCGGGCTGAATGACAATATTCCCTTTTATCTGGCTCCGATTAGGAAAGGATTAAGTTCCAGTATACATGGATCTGAAATAGTACGGAGAATAGAGCACTTAAAAAATAAACAAATCAAGCAAACCTTATTTGTTTTAAGTCAGCTGACAAGATTATAAACATGATCTATGAATAAAGGTAGTATAGAAAATGTCTAAATGTGCTTTTTTCTAATTTTAAGAAGCATTACTGAATACCTAATAAATTGTAGAGTTATTTGAGCTAATATGTGCTAGTCTCTCAGTTGTGTCTGATTCTTTGCAACCCCATGGACTATATGTAGCCTGACAGGTTCCTCTGTCCATGAAATTCTCCAGGCAAGAACACTGCAGTGGGTAATCATTCATTCTCCAGGGGATCTTCCCAAACCCAGGGATTGAACCCAGGTCTCCTGCAATGCAAACATATTCTTTACCATCTGAGCCACCAAACTGTGAACTAATAGGTCACAACAATTTGTTGAAATGCATACTGTCTCCTTTGGCTATACACTTAACAGTCAAGTGTAATGGTTCACTGAATCTTTTTATTGGAAAGAAGAGACCTAATTACTGCTATTGACTGAAAATCTCCTGACACACTGTCTTATGAGAGAATCTACAACAGTTAAAAATTAATCACATAGCCTGCATATCAGCATGTTTACTAGTTTATAATCAATTTGATTTTGCAGCAGTGCCAGGTAATGATATGAAATGTTTTTCTACAGAGGATCCAGATGTACATAGGGCACCAAAAGTATATTGTCAGTTTGAACCAAATGTACCAAGAAAGTCATTTGCAGAGCGAGGGATAGACTGATACCTGGGGCCTTGACTCCAACTCACTTTTCTCCCTAGTAATCTTTATTTGGAACACTTTATTTCCCAAAGTCATCCCACCTTTCTTTTTGTAAGTCAAAAGAAATATAATAGAGCATCAAGTTATGTTACACAGTAGAGCTTGAGTAACAGACCCACCCCCAAAACAAAAGAGAGAGAAGGAGAAAGAAAAAAGGGGGGGGGAACTAAACAAATAGAAATAAAGCTTTTGTCAACTGCTAGGATAAGTTAAATCATCTTACACTTTGCACCAAAGATAATTACCCTTGAACTACAGCACATCACTAGAGGAAGAAGGAGGGTATGAAGCTTTAGTAATCAATGAAGAAATTTAAATACATTATCCTCTCTATCATCTGAGATGATGGCTTATGGGAAAGAAAAGTGCTTGTACTGAATCTCACAAATGATTCAAATCGCCTTTGGCAAAACATAATGTGACACAGACTATGGATTTAATTACCTTTTTGCTTCTGTTTATTATTTGTTTGGTTGATTTTGCTTTACTATAGGATTTCATCTTGCTTTTGTTTTTGATTTATATGATGGGTTGAAGATTTTAAAAATCCTATGAATAATTCCCCACATGAAGTAGGAATCTGAAGGATCCCAGGTGGTGGTGGTGCTAAGTCGTGTCCAACTCTTTTCGATCCCACGGACTGTAGCCCATCAGGCTCCTCCGTCCACGGGATTTTCCAGGAAAGAATACTGGAGTGGGTTGCCATTCCCTTCTCCAAGGAATCTTTCTGACTCAAGGATCCAACCCGAGTCTCTTGCATTGCAGGCAGGCTCTTTACTGTCTGAGCCACTGGGGAAGACTAGAATACTAGAGTGGGTTGCCATGCCCTCCTCTAGGGGTTCTTCCCAACCCCGGGATCAAACCCAGGTCTCTGGATTTGCAGGTGGATTCTCTAACATCTGAACCACCAGGGAAGCCCAACAATACTGGAGTAGGTAGTCTATCCCTTCTCCAGGGGATCTTCCCAACCCAGGAATCAAACCAGGGTCTCCTGCATTGCAGGTGGATTCTTTACCAGCTGAGCTACCAGGGAAGCCCCAAGAATACCAGAGTGGGTTGCAGTTTCCTGCTCCAGGGAATCTTCCCATCTTACTGATCAAACTCAGGTCTCCTGTGTCTCCTGCATTGGCAGGTAGATTCGTTACCACTGTGCCACCTGGGAAGTCTGAAGGAACCCACGGGAAGACCTTTAATTACTGAGGAAAAATCAATACGGAAAAACCTACGTTGATTAACAAATGAACTGAGTTCCTGGATTCTGGAAATCCAACAGAAGTCTTCCGTTCCTATAGCTTTGAACTAATCTAAAAAATGTGTGAGACATTGGGTTCTGACCTTCAAAACGATGGCATAATAAGATTTCTGGAACGAGTGTGGTGTGTGTGTGCTGTCACTTCAGTTGTGTCCAACTCTTTGTGGCCCTATGGACCATAGCCTACCAGGTTCCTCTGTCCATAGGATTTTCCAGGCAAGAATACTGGAGTGGGTTGCCATACTCTTCCCCAGGGGATCTTCCCAACCCAGGGACTGTCTGTCTCCTGCACCGGCAGGCAGGTTCTTTACCATTAGCGCCACCTGGGAAGCCCAGAACAGAGTGAGTGTGGTGAGCTCTTTCTAATCATGTATAAGAGAAATCTGAATTCTCTATTAATGCATGAAAAGCTACCACTAAAAATATTTTATCTATATTTCCCCATATGTAAAAGTTTAGGAAGGAAAATTTATCTGAAACTGACTTACATTTATCTATAAATATTACATCTCTGAGTAGTCAAGTTCCTACATTTCTGCATTTTTCTTTGAGACCTGTTAAATTAGATGACTTCTGGGAAATATTCTTATTCAATACTTACAAATGTAAGAGTCTTTTTTTTTTTAAAGTTAATATATCATGTTTTGTGTTCATAGAAAGGCAATATTCTGTATAGTAGGGAAAGTAAGTAAATATATTCTAAGTACTCAGAACATGATCCTAAATTTGAGACTGTCCAGGGCAAAGCTACTGCAGATTGAGTCAGTTGAATGCTAGAAGCATATCATGTTTATATTGTATCTTAAAATCACCACCGTACCTAGCATGTAACTGGGAATCTACATGAGATTGTTTACTTTCAGTAGTATAGTCAACAATAAAACACTCCCTGTGCTGCTAGAATATCAGACCAAGGAGCACCGAATAGTGCTGAATGATCTGGAACAGAAAATGGTTAAAAATATAGACGAAAATTGAAATTCGCACCTGTAAAGTCTCAAGTCTTCTAGTGGATCTTGGTCTCTGGGTTAAGATTCAGGCCCTGGAATCCAGCCTAAAGTAGAGATGATTTGGCTAATAAAAGCGAAGTAATGTATGTCCTAAATGTTTGAGAAAAGAAAGTGAAAGTGCAGTCGCTCAGTCGTGTCCAACTGTTTTCGACCCCATGGACTGTAGCTAACCAGGCTCCTCCATCCATGGGAGTTTCCAGGCAAGAGTACTGGAGTGGGTTGCCATTTCCTTCTCCAGGGGATCTTCCCGACACAGGGATTGAACCCAGGTCTCCCACATTGTAGGCAGACGCTTTACCATCTGAGCCACCAGGGAAGTCCTAAATGTTTGAGACTGGTTAACAAAATGGAGTGAGTGCATGCTAAGTCGCTTCAGTCATGTCTGACTCTGCAACACAATGGACTATAGCCCACCAGGCTCCTCTGTACATGGGATTCTCCAGGCAAGAATACTGGAGTGGGTTGTCGTGCCCTCCTCCAGGGGATATTCCAGACTCAGGGATCGAATCCGAGTCTCTTATGTCTCCTGCATTGGCAGCTGGGCTCTTTACCACTAGCACCACTGGAGAGATGAAGCAAATGCCTTGTTATCACCATCAGAGACCAAATCTCAACCTGAATTCCTGGCAAGACAGTTGAAGGTGAATCTCACAGCGATGCTGGTGAGCTCTTTATTGCTCCTGGACATGGCTTATCCTCCACAACAGGAGTGTAGGACAGAAATACAGAACAAACACAAAACAGTTTTCTAAGATGGTATGGAAATTGGGTATCAATTTTCAAAGACATTTTGATGTATGTCTATATCTGTTCTCACTGGATTAATTAATTTATAGGTTTTTAAAATCTGTAAAATGGAGAACATTACTGCACTTCATGGTGTTGCTGTGAGAATTCAATGATGTAAATAAAGCATGCCTCCTGAGCTTCTGTTACAAAATAAGCACTCAATAAATACAGGGAATAATTGCAAGGTAGTATACGTTTGGACTTCCCAGATGGCACAGTGGTAAAGAATCTGCCTGCCAATGCAGGAGACCCAAGAAATGTGGGTTTAATCCCTGGGTCAAGAAGATCCCCTGGAGTAGGAAATGGCAACTCACTCCAGTATTCTTGTCTGGAAAATTGCATGGACAGAACTAAAGGCTACAAAGCCTGGCAGGCTGTAATCCACGTGGTAACAAAGAATCAGACGCGACTGAGAAACTGACCATCATCATCACCAGTATACATTATATATTACCCTGTATTATTATATCTAGTAATTCATAATGTATTGGTAATGTTTTAGCAATTAGTCATGATTTATTTGCTGATTATTCTTGTTTTAATAAATGATCTTCCTGTGAAGACCTGAAAGAGAGAAGGCCAGATTGCTTGAAAATCAATTCATTACACCACTAGCTTGTTAAACTATAGAGAACTTTTTTGAAGATATAGTCTATGTATTGAGTTGCTTTCTTTCTTTGTAGCTGTTTAAGGCAGCTCCTTTGTAAAGCAGCTGGATTTAATATCTCAATGGTCTTGTATTCCGGAATTCCCATTATAGTTCTCACCAATGGTAGGCTTTCCCTACAATCCATCTCCTGTCTTTATTTTTGCCAAACTATTTCTGCCCATCCCTGTTTCCCTTCCCTTGTCCCTGCCAGGACCACCTCTGCCCCTTGTATTGCATGTCTTTCTTTCTAAACTCATGCTCCTGCCTTCCTAGCCCACCCTTCCCTAGTCCCTCTGCCTCAGTTTCTGGTGAGTAGTCAGCTGCAACAGATTGTCCTATAAAATGTAGAAAGTATTTGCTAAACAGTTTTCATAAACTGACTGTTCTGCACATCAAGCTATTGGTGAATTGACTTTTTAAAATTAGCATATTGAGAGATACCTTGAAAATTTTCATACTAAAGAATGACATAATTCCCTTTTTATTGAGAGTGTGTAGTTACCTGACTCAGTTTCTCAACAACTTTTCTATTCACCACAGGTCTCCAGTTACTATCAATTTTCAATTATTATCAGTCTTTTCTTACCTAACAGAATTTTTCTCAAAGTTATATATACTTTTTCCTCTTTTTAGTTCCTTGGGGAATAATCTTTTTTTTTTTTTTCCCTGGGCCAAGTAACAGACATGATTAGAGAGTCTATGTGATTTCTTACAGTCTTTTTTTTTTTTTTTTTTAACCAGTTGGGGATGCTGATGCCCTCTTAGCAGTTTGTTTCTGCCCTTAATAATGTAAAGATCACTTTTCCTGAAAGTAAAAATACCATAAGGGGATGTTATTTTTCACCTCTCCCTTTTCCTTTTCTTCTCCTTCTCTAGCTCTTCTCCTCCTTTCTCTTCCTGCTCTTAACAGAAAAGCACGATCCCCTTTCATTGTTTTTATTTCCTGTTACTCTAAACTCATCATGACCTTGATTCTCTGATGCTGCCCTTAATATGACCTGCTGATACTTTTGAAGGACTTTTTTGGTCCCCCAGCTGGTAAAGAATCCTCTCTCAATGCAGGAGACCCTGGTTGGATTCCTAGTTTGGAAGATCTGTTCGAGAAGGGATAAGCTACCCTCTCCAGTATTCTTGGGCTTGTCTGGAGGCTCAGATGGTCAAGAATCTGCCTGCTGCCTGAGATCTGGGTTCGATTCCTGGGTTGGGAAGATCCCCTGGGTAAGGCAAAGGCTACCCACTCCATTTCACTTGAGTAGTTTTATAAAATCTAAGTTATTTTTAGAGCTCATGTTTCAGCCATCTAAACTTCTCTTTTTTCATATCTTTCAAACAATATGCACAGTTGTTGTTTAGTCGCTAGGTCGTGTCTGACTCTTCAGGACCCCATAGAATGCAGTATGGCCAGACTTGCCTGTCCTTCACTATCTCCCAGGAGTTTGCTCAAACTCAAGTCCATTCAGTCAGTGATGCTATCCAATTATCTTCTCCTCTGTAGTCCCCTTCATTTTCATAAAAATTTACAAAATTCAAAAACATGAAATAAGGACAAAAACTCCTCAGTCTCATTGAAGATAGCTACACAAACACATTATTAAATTTCCTTCCATTTGTTTATATGCATATATATTCATAATATGCTTTATATATATAAAAAACACACATTTCCTTTTTTTAAAAAAAATACTGATTTATAACCATCTTTTGTTCTTTTATATCACAACATTTTTTCACATTAATGAACATAATTGTACTACATATATTTAAATGACCACATGATATTTAGTTTCCTAGAAATAACATGAATTACTTATCCAAGTCTTTAGTTTTTCAACTTAGGCTATATTTAATTTGTCATAATTTTAAGCAAAGATATCATGAATATCTTTGTGCTTACCTCTTAAAGATATCCTCAATTCATTATTCTCAAAATGGAATTTCCATGCTCATGTATAAACTGAAAGAAAAAGTATACATTATTAAGGCTTTACACAAGTGTTTGCCAAGTTTTCTTCCAGAAAGATTTTATAGGGGTAGTAATTTTATTGAAAGCTCTTTACCAGTGGGTATGATATGTGCATTAACTACTTTTTTAATTACTGGTAAGGGGTTGATTTCTTCCTATGTTAAATGAAAAATTATATTGATTTTCAAATTAAATTTCTATTTATTTCCATAGGCTATTTTTAGGGGGATGCTTATCTTTCAGATTGATTAGTAAGGGCCTTTAAATATATTTAAGTTGCTTTTTGTCACACCCTTTGTTTTTCTTTTGTTTTTAAATTTTGTGTGTGATGATTTACTATTTTAGTGGAGTAAATATATTAATTTTTCTTTTTGATTACCTGTTTACTTTTTTCTACTGGTTTCAGAAGTGACTATTTTTCCAAATATTTTTGAATATTTTTATAATTACAGAAAAGTGAACTAACAGTACAATGAACACATAAATACCTTTTGCCTTGACTCATCAATTTTAAACATTTACTGCATTTATTTCCTCTCTTTCTCTTTCTGTCTTCACCTGCCTCTACACACACACACACACACACACAAGGAACTTTAGTATTTTCAACTCTAAATATTTCAGCATATGTCTAAGAACAAGGGCATTCTTTTCCATAACAGAATATCATTACCATGTCCAAGACTTAACACTGACATAGAAATAGATTTAAGGGACTAGATCTGATAGAGTGCCTGATGAACTATGGACAGAGGTTCATGACATTGTACAGGAAACAGAAATCAAGACAACCCCAAGGGAAAGAAATGCAAAAAAGCAAAATGGCTGTCTGAGGAGTCCTTACAAATAGCTGTGAAAAGAAGAGAAGCTTTAGGCAAAGGAATGCAGAGTTTCAAAGAATAGCAAGGAGAGATAAGAAAGCCTTCCTCAGCGATCAATGCAAAGAAATAGAGGAAAACAATAGAATGGGAAAGGCTACAGATCTCTTCAAGAAAATTAGAGATACCAACGGAACATTTCATGTAAAGATGGGCTGAATAAAGGACAGAAATGATATGGTCCTAACAGAAGCAGAAGATATTAAGAAGAGGTGGCAAGAATACACAGAAGAACTGTACAAAAAAGATCTTCACGACCCAGATAATCACAACTGTGTGATCACTCACACTCACCTAGAGCCAGACATCCTGGAATGTGAAATCAAATGGGCCTTAGGAAGCATCACTATGAACAAAGCTAATGGAGGTGATGGAATTGCAGTTGAGCTATTTCAAATCCTGAAAGATGATGCTGTGAAAATGCTGCACTCAATATGCCAGCAAATCTGGAAAACTCAGCAGTGGCCACAGGACTGGAAAAGGTCAGTTTTCATTCCAATCTCAAAGAAAGGCAATGCCAAAGAATGCTCAAACTACCACACAATTGCACTCATCTCACACGCTAGTAAGTAATGCTCAAAATTCTCCAAGCCAGGCTTCAGCAATATGTGAACCATGAACTTCCATATGGTCAAGCTGGTTTTAGAGAAGGCAGAGGAACCAGAGATCAAATTGTCAACATCTGCTGGATCATCAAAAAAGCAAGAGAGTTTCAGAAAAACATCTATTTCTGCTTTATTGACTCGGCCAAAGCCTTTGACTGTGTGGATCACAATAAACTGTGGAAAATCCTTAAAGAGATAGGAATACCAGACTACATGACCTACCTCTTGAGAAACCTGTATGCAGCTCAGGAAGCCACAGGTAGAACTGGACATGGAACAACAGACTGGTTCCAAATAGGAAAAGGAGTACATCAAGGCTGTATCTTGTCACACTGCTTATTTAACTTGTATGCAGAGTACATCATGAAAAACGCTGGGCTGGAGGAAGCACAAGTTGGAATCAAGATTGTCGGGAGAAATATCAATAACCTCAGATATGCAGATGACACCACCCTTATGGCAGAAACTGAGGAAGACTGAAGAGCCTCTTTGTTGAAAATGAAAGAGGAGAGTGAAAAAGTTGGCTTAAAGCTCAACATTCAGAAAACTAATATCATGGCATACAGCCCCATCACTTCATGGCAAATAGATGGGAAAACAGTGGAAACAGTGTCAGACTTTATTTTTCTGGTCTCCAAAATCACTGCAGATGGTGACGGCAGCCATGAAATTAAAAGATGCTTACTCCTTGGAAGAAAAGGTATGACCAACCCAGACAGCATATTAAAAAGCAGAGACATTACTTTGTCAACAAAGGTCTGTAGACAGACCATCCAGTTTATCCTAAAGGAGATCAGTCCTGGGTGTTCTTTGGAAGGACTGATGTTGAAGCTGAAACTCCAATACTTTGGCCACCTGATGCAAAGAGCTGACTCATTGGAAAAGACCCTAATGCTGGGAAAGATTGAGGGGAGAAGGAGAAGGGGACGACAGAGTATGGGATGGTAGGATGACATCACCGACTCAATGGACATGGGTTTGGGTGGTCTCCGGAAGTTGGTGATGTACAGGGAGGCCTGGCGTGCTGAGGTTCATGGGTTCGCAAAGGGTCGGACACGACTGAGCAACTGAACTGAACTGACCTGAATAGAATATAAATGACATTTATTTTATATTTTAGTTACTTTATTTACTGCACAAATTTCCTTTATACTTTTTAAGACATTTTCCTCTGCAGGAGGTAATCTACAGTCACATACCACATTAGGTATGATATCTTTGCACTATTTTTTGTTCTTAGAGTATAGCTACTAAATCTGCAGTTTGAATTCTGTTCTCACTAGTTTCTGTTTAATTTTACTCTTCAAGTTCGTCTTTTCTTTTTCATTTAATTTTATTTTTAAAGTATACAAAACATTAACATGTTTCACATGTCAAAACTCAAAGTGTTTTCTCAGTGCCCTTATTCCCAGACTTATTCCTTCTCCTGCTTTTTCCCATTTGGATACCGTTTTTAGCAGCTTCTGGTTTACCCTTCTTGAATTTCGTTTTGCTAATCAAAGGGTGCTTGTGACCCCATGCACACACACACACACACACACACACACACACACACACATACACACATTCACCTTAGACTTACTCAAGATTGATTAAATCAGAATCTCTGGAAAAGAGGCCCTTGAATACATTTTTAAAAAAACAACCTTCTCAGATTATTCTTATTTGCTACCAAAGCTGAAGAAAAAATATTTTAAAGATTTTCAATCTGCCTTCTGTAAAGCCTGATACCACTCCTCCTCTTCTTCACAAGATCTTCATAGCTTCCACTTCAGCAAATATTCTTTCTCCTTGGCAGAATTCCATTGAGGGCAACAGTTTTCTCATTGCTTCAGAGCCTCACAATGATGAAACTGTCAAAAAAGAAGTCAAGAATATATTCAAGTCAGTACTTTTAGTTGAATAAGACAACCATCTGTGCTGGTTGTGGTTTTCATCAATGTGCATTTATTAAAGAAAAGAATGTTTGAACAAATGTATGAATGAATGCAAACATGAATTAATCAGAGAATAGGCTTGCGGCAGTTTTCTTTTATGCTTCGTGAATCATTCGTGTATTTTCTCCAACTCTCTAAGTAACTTTCTGTAAACCACTACAATGATGTCACTTATGAGCATAAGTTCATTCTAATACCCTCTCTTATAAGAGCTCAAAGGGCATTTTGCTATTAACTGTGTGACATTGGACAATATCAGTGAACTTCTTCAATCTTCATCTTCTATAAAGTGGGGCAAAATAATGATACTTCACAGGACTCTTGCATATGTATATAAAATGTATATAATGTCCCTTACAAAGTTTAAGGTGATATATCCATAACTTAAGTACTATGATATACGATATCAAGAGCAAGAATATCTGAAAGGCTGCATTTATGTCTTTGTATTAAAACACAGCTGCTCTCCTGTGTTACTAATGTTCTGTGAATTGGTACGTAGAAATCTTAGGCCATTATTTATTTATTTATTTTTTGGTTATCATTATAATTTTTTCTGGTTTTCCTACTTTAATTCATGATGTTCTGCTGTGCAGTATTACAATTTATTTTTCCTGGAAGTGATTACAATGTTTCAAGCTGAGCATTATAAATTGAACTGATGAACAGTTAATGATATCATCTCTTAAAAATCTGTTTTTATGTAAAAGCCCCTCCTCAGATAGAAAGAAAGGAGGAGTAAAAATAAAAAATTAAGGGTATGCCACAAAAACATATTTTGATCTTTCTGTCACAAGAATCAAAAGAAGTAAGGCAATACATTAGTAAATGTTGTTAGGTAATAAAATCATAGGATTAATTGACAAAAATATTAATGTGATATAAACAGGTGTTGAATAAGTGAATTTGTAGCTCCTCAGACATCATTTTTTATTTCTTTCCTTTTTTTTGCTGCTAAATTCTCCTTCCCTCAACCAGGCAACCAGGAGTTCCCTTTCAGAATTGAGATCAAAGTGTCTTAAGTGTGAAGTCTATGCTCTTTTTTGTATTTTCTTTTTCTAAAATATTCAGGGAAGCTCCTGAAAAGTCAGAGACATTCACAGGTTATTAAAAAATAAGATATTTACTTTGCAATTTCAAGCTTGTGAAAATATCTATAAATAAGATACTATGTCCACATACCAGAAAAATATAACTTTTATTGTTAAGACCCTAATGCAAGTACTACAGATAACTTTTATTAGTTTGAAATTGAAAGTGTTAGTCACTCAGTCCTGTCTGACTCTTTGCAACTCTGTGGACTGTAGTCTTGCAGGCTCCTCTTTCTACAGAATTTTCCAGGCATGAATACTGGAATGGGTTGCCATTTCCTTCTCCAGCGGATCTTTCCCACCCAGGAATCGAACCTGGGTCTCTCACATTCCAGGCAGATTATTTACCATCTGAGCCACCAGGCAAGCACATGGTTAGTTTTATTCTGAATAAAAATACCAAACACCTCAAATCAGGGTTGGCCTCACAGTCCTGTGGTCTGGCCTGCACTGAGAAGTGACTGTACTTGGTTTAATGCCCTGTTGTCACTGTATTAAAATTGTTAATAATTTTAAAGAAAGAACCCACATTCTTACTTTTTGCTTGGCCCCACAAATTATGTAGCTGATCTTGTTCAAAATCAATTATTCAGACATCTTTTAAGCAAGAACAAATGGAAGATTGAGGAAGTAATGCTAGGCAGGTGCCTGCATATTCAGCTAGAAATAAAGTCTGCTCAGCACCAGTGGATGTAAAACAGAGACTAAAACTGCAGTAGAATCAGGTGGGACCATTCCCAGCCACAAATGACAACTCATTCCACGGATTCACAAAGTAGTGGAAAGGAATAAGCCAAAGGGGCTCAAAATTTTAGAATTCCACATTAATGTACTTGAGATTTAAATGAGAAAGAGAGAAATAGAAATAGAGAGCAAGCCAGAATAAACTTACTTCCCCATAAATATTCAACAATGACCACAGAAAAATTACACATTTATGTCACAAAAAAAGATTCACTTTAAGGAAAAGCAACTCTTAGAATAACAATTAGTTTTGTTGCGTGAGAATAACAATATTAGCTAATATAGCAATGTCTTCTTCCTTGTGCCAAGCATTATTTTAAGGCTGTACATGTATTCATTCATTTAATCCTCACAAAATCTTATCATGTAGGTACCAGTTATTATATTCTCATTTAGAGGAAAAAGAAGTAAGGCACAGAAAGGTGAAAAAACTTGGCAAAACCATGGTCAACCTTGGAAGCAGTGACAGTATCCTCTTCTTTGCCTCTCTAGCAAAAGCAAGCTTTGGCCAGAAAATTATGAAACTTTTGAGACTCATGAGTCTAAATCAACATGTTCCAGCAACAGACATCAAACCCTTGATTTCTGACTATTGTGGCTTTAAAAAGACCTTTCCAAGAGAAAACGTCTTGGAATAAACACAGATTTTGATTTATTTTATTTTATCATGCCTAGCCCAAAAAGCACATTTAAAGATGGGAATAGTCATTGTCTAACAGTTTTCACAGACTTCTTTTTCTCAGCTCACTAGTCTCCAGATTGAGGAAAAACATGCATGGCAAAGGTAATAATATTAGCTTAGACTTTTGGGCTGTCTTGGCTTCTCTCCTCTGCCAATAAATAGACTTTAGTTTCTGGGGCTGTCATATGAGCAGCTTCACAGATGCTAAACTTCTTGCAAATTAAGCACATGTAGGGAAAAAAAAAATGACAATAGCAGCAAATGCAACCTGCCAACGGTTTCAGTAGGGACATTGATAAATTAAATGGGTGCTGGAAACACCTCTAAATTTCTCTTTTATCCAAATTGTGTAATTTGTATAGTTTTTTAATGTACCACAGTGGACTTCTCTTTTTCATCAGTTGACAATATTGTCCTTTGTTTTCTTCTCTAGAATGATAGACTGTGTGACTGGCTGGTTGGCCACTCAGAGGTGACCTTTGCTCCAGCCAATTCCTGCAATTAGTTGGTGGGTAATTCAGCATATTTTTATACCTGTCAAACTAGCTTTATATCAACATCTGCCTGACAATTCAGAGAGAGAGATCAGTGCCTGTTTACTCGAGTTCAAGTGAAAATGGAAAATTTAAGCAGAATAAGTTAATTGTCCAAATAACAGCCTGGTGTAACTGGCTTCTCTGTGTACCCATCATCTGCCACTTTCTCTGGCTGGTGGTTTGTTTTATCCTTTTTTTGTTCCTTACTGGCTGATGTACAGCACCATCACTAATTGTAGAAATTGATTCATCTGTAGCATGTGAATGAGAACACCATGTAACAATGGGCAAAATAATTGAAATGAGGTATCTGAGGTGAAAATGTGGCTCCGTTGGCTATGTTTGCTAAAGCGCATCAGAACATCAGAAATGTTCATCAGAAATTTCTTGTTGTTTCTATGAAGACTTACACTTCCTAGAAAACTGTATTAATCTCATGTGTTTCCAATACTTGAAATAATTCTAGAGACACCCTTGTAAGCAAAATACAGGGATACTGAAAATCAATAAATTTCTCTTTGTCCAAAATTCTCCTAGGAAGTTGCCTGAAACTAGTAGTTTCACCCATATGTATGGTATATGAAGTTTCAGCTTTTTAGTGGAAGGGGAATGAGATACTAACACAGTATGATGTGAGGTATCCGGAAGGCCAATGTGACCAAGTATTCATTCTCCTCTATCTCACTAATGCAATACATGTATGCTTACCATTTTCACTCTGCTTTTTGGAAGAGGTTCAATTACTGCTTTTCAGTAGCCCAGTCATGTCTGTCTCTTCACCACCCCATGGACCGTAGCATGCCAGATTTTCCTGTCCCTCACCATTTCCCAGAGCTTGCTCAAACTCATCTCCATAGAGTCAGTGATGCCATCCAATCATATCTTCCTCTGTCATCCCCTTCTCCTCCTGCCCTCAATCTTTCCTAGGATCAGGGTCTTTTCCAATGAGTCAGCTCTTCATAACAGGTGGCCAAAGTATTCAGTTTCAGCATCAGCCCTTTCAATGAATATTCAGGACTGATATCCTTTAGGAATGACTGCTTTGATCTCCTTTCTGTCCAAGGGACTCTTAAGAATCTTCTCCAACACCACAGGTCAAAAGTGTCAATTGTTCAACGCTCAGCCTTCTTGATGGTCCGACTCTCACATCCATACATGACTACTGGAAAAACCAGAGCTGTCAGTATACAGATCTTTGTTGTAAAGTAATGTCTCTGCTTTCTAACATGCTGTCTGGGTTGGTCATAGCTTTTCTCCCAAGGAGCAAGTGTCTTTTAATTTCATGGCTGCAGTCACCATCTGCAGTGATTTTGGAGCCCATGAAAATAAAGTCTGTCACTGTTTCTATTGTTTCCCCATCTATTTGCCATGAAGTGATGGGACCAGATGTCATGATATTCATTTTTTGAATGTTGAGTTTTAAGCCAATTTTTTCACTCTCCTCTTTCACCTTCAAGAGGTTCTTTAGTTCCTATTCATTTTATGCCATAAAGGTGGTGTTATCTGGATATCTGAGGTTATTGATATTTCTCCTAGTAATCTTGATTCCAGCTTGTGCTCCATGCAGCCTGGCGTTTTGTATGATGTACTCTGCATGTAAGTTAAATAAGCAGGTTGACAATATACAGCCTTGACATATTTCTTTCCCAACTTTGAACCAGTCTGTTTTTCCATATCCGGTTCTAACTACTGCTTCTTGACCTAAATGCAAGTTTCACAGGAAGCAGGTAAAGTGATCTGGTATTCCCATCTTTTTAAGAATTTTCCACAGTTTGTTGTGATCCACACAAAGGCTTTAGCATAGTCAATGAAGCAGAAGTAGATGTTTTTCTGGAATTGTCTTGCTTTTTCTATGATCCAATGGATGTTGGCAATTTGATCTCTGGCTCCTCTGCCTTATCTAAATCCAACTTGAACATCTCGAAGTTCTCGGTTCATGCTCTGTTGAAGACTAGCTTGGAGAATTTTGAGCATTACTTTGCTAGCATGTGAAATGAGTGCAATATGCAGTAGATCGAACATTCTTTGGCACTGGCTTTCTTTGGGATTGGAATGAAAACTGACCTTTCCAGTCCTGTTGCCACTGCTGAGTTTTCCAAATTTGCTGGGCTATTGAGTTCAGAACTTTAACTACATCATCTTTTAGGATTTGAAGTAGCTCAGCTGGAGTTCCATCACCTCTACTAGCTTTGTTTAGAGGTTCAGTTACAGAACACTTATGGTTTTTTCTTGTTGTAGAATTCTATGGCTAAGTAGTCAATCAATGAAGCAATGGGTACATATGAATTAAATAAAGATGCTTGCTAAAACGTAGATTTTGTGCTACTCCTTCAGATATTGTTTTAAAAGGTCAAAGAAAGAACCAAGATGTCTGCATTTTCACATATTTCCAGGAGTTATTAATTCAGGTCTTCTGAAAATTTCACTGCCACAAAAATCACTTGAGATGCCTATGGCTTTTCCTTAGTCTTCCATAGCTCCTTATCATGTTCATAAGCAACTAAGTCTTATGAAACTTCAAGAAATTGAGAGCGCTGAAGTTGACATTGGATATAGAAACATGCCTGTACATGCGTGTGTGCTCAGTCACTTCAGCGTGTCCTACTCTGCGACCTTATGGCCTGTAGCCCTTCGGGTTCCTCTGTTCATGGACTCTCCAGGAAGGAATACTGGAGTGAGTTGCCATGCCCTCCTCCAGGGGATCTTCCCAACCCAGGGATCAAACCCATGTCTCTTGTGTCTCCTGATTTGCAGGCAGATTCTTTACTGCTGAGCCCCTGGGGAAGTCCCAGAAACAGGCTTAATACCTGGAAAATCCATTGAGAGGTTTCAATTAGGTGTGAATGGATGGATGTTCACAGACAAAATTGTATAAAATGAAGCAGTAGATATCAAGTGCAAAGTGGGTAGAATATACAAAAGTGTCAGAAGAGTTTAGGGAGAGATTGGTCTCTTAGGATTTCAGATGCTGGGGAAGGCTTCTCAGAAGTAGTGGTATTTCATTTCATCTTTGAAATAACAATGGGATAGAAAAAAAAATGAAACCCTGGACCAAGAAAAGGCACTAAAGAAGGAGTAGAGATGGAGATGCATATTGAATATTTGGATGAGGGGAAGTCAGAACAATATTGTTAGAGGTCTAGCTTACAAGGAGCAAAGATCAATTAAAAATAGAAAAGGAAAACAAAATTTGCAGGTCTTCAGCACCCAAGGTGCTTTCTCTATCTCAGGGGCTGTGTAGACAGAAGTGATTGCCTCATCTGTTAGTGGGCTTTCCTAAAACTGCTATTTCTTTTCTGCTCCTCTCTGTCACTACCATGAGGGCTAGCTTAGTCCCCATCTCATAGCACATCATTCATATTTGTGGGGTGAAATGGAGCACCCATCCACACCACAGATTCTTCATGAACAAGGAAATCACAGATTCTTCATGAACAAGAAAACTCAAAATTTCTATGTGTGTGTATGTGTGTGATGTGTAATTTAACTAAGAATTAGGGCACATATTTTGTTAGTATGACAACAGCAGTGGAAAGTTCTTAAGGATTATGAGGACTTAGAAGTCACCACTGGATCCGAACAAGTAAAAAATGTTGAACAGACTGAACAAATTGGACATTTCAACTTGGATCCACGAGAGAGAGAGGAGTATATAAGGCAAACCTCTGCATCTGAGATTGGAGAGACAGACACACAAATACTAAGAGAAGACACTTACTGGACCAGAAGAAGTTTGCAGAGAGGAAACCACTGTGGGAACCAGTGCCTGGATGGAAAACCTGAACTATAATTGATAAATGGAGGCTCGGTGAAGACAATTCTGAGAGTTAATAACCCCAGGGAGACCCAGTCATAGGAGAACACCCATAACACTGTAAATTTACCCCCAGGAACTTGACTAGATTCCCACAGTAAATGTTTGAAAAAAATTCCCGCATGATTCCAGCAGGGGTATGGGAAAAAGTATCTTTTTGAAATTAGCCTGAGCATTCTGTTCTTAATAAGATTCAACAATAAGAGAATTAATAAGAAAAAAAATAGGTCAAAGCCTTAAAGATATCTCACCAAAGAAGATTTTATAAAAAAAACTTAATAAACAGAAACCTCAATTAAATAGAGTCAGATGACCATAGGGAAGCTCTCATGCCCTGCAATGATAGCAGAGCCCAAGTGCAAGAAGAAAGACTTCTCTTCTTTCCTGGCAGGTATTCAGCCAATGAAAAGCTGTGTATTCTGTTTGCTGAAGCCCTCTCAACTTCCTCCTACTCTCTATAAAAATTTTTTCTTTCCCTTATGGTTAAAGTGGAGAAGGAAATGGCAGCCCACTCCAGTATTCTTGCCTGCAGAATCTTGTGGATGGAGGAGCCTGGTGGGCTGCTGTCCATAGGGTCGCACACAGTTGGACACAACTGAGGTGACTTAGCAGCAGCAGCAGTATGGTTAAAGGACTTGCATGTGGCTGCCATGGTTGCAGACCCCCAAACTGCAATTCTCTGCTGATTTTAAATAAACTCATCTTTACTGGAAGAATATTTAGCAGTCTATGTGTTTCCAGTTGACAATAAACAGGTAGCAAATAAGCATATAAAAATAATCTACATCGTATGTCATCAAAGAAATGCAAATTGAAAGGACGATAAGATGCCTATACTACACATCTAATAAAATGGCCAAAATCTAGAACACTGGTAACACCAAATACTGGCAGGTATGTGGAGTAACAGACACTCTCATACATTGCTGAAGGGAATGCGAAATGGTACAGCCAATTCACAAGACAATTTGACAGTTTCTTATAAAACCAAGTGTACTCTTACCATATGATTCAGAAATTGTGCTCCTTTGTATTTACCCAAAGGAACTGAAAACTTATGTTCACACAAAAACCTGCATGTGGGAGTTTATAGCTGCTTTATTCATAATAGCCAAATTTTGGAAGCAACCAAGATATCCTTAAGTAGGTGGATAGATAAGTAAATTCTGATACATACAGACAGTGGAATATTATGCAATGCTAAAAATAAATGAGTTAGCATGCCATGAAAATAAATGGAGGAAACATCTAAGTGAAAAAAGTCAATCTGAGAAGAAAGCATACTGTATGACTTCAACCATATGCTTTTCTGGGAAAGACATAACTGTAGATACAATAGCAAAATCCTTTGGGTGGGGGTGGGGGTAGGGACTGAAGACAAAGGGATTTTAGGGCAATGAAAATACTCGTATGACATTATTATGACCGATATACATTATACATTTGCCCAAACTCATAGAAGGTACAACCGAAAGAGAGAATTTTAATGTAAACTAGGTATTTTATAGATTAATACTTTGTAAAAATGTATCATTCTTGTGACTGATGTTGACATTGGGGGAAACTATGCATGTGTGGGGATATGGGGTCTATGGGAAAACTATACTTTCAATTTTGTCATAAACCTACAACTACTCTAAAAACAGTAGTTAAAAAACAACAAAAAAACTGTAACTGACCCTCCATGTTCCTTTGTCCAAAAAATTCTTCAGGTAAAAATGCAGGAGTCGATAGCCATTCCCATCTCCAGGGGATCTTCCCTACCCAGGGATCAAACTTGGGTCTCCCACGTTTCAGGCAGATTCTTTACCATCTGAACCACCAGGGAAGCTCAATAAAAGGATATACAATTTCTAGGTCTTTGTTGCTGTGTGCAGACTTTCTCCAGTTGCTGTGAGCACATGGGCTTAGCTGTTCCACGGCATGTGGAATCTTCCTGGACCAGGGATCGAACCAGGGTCTCCTTCATTGGCGGGCAGATTCTTATCTACTGTACCACCAGGGAAGTCCAGAAGGATATATAGTTTCTTATATTCAGAATAACACAATTGGTTTTTTAGAAAAAAAATTAACCTATCTCAATAACAGATGTATTTGATATGATTTTAAAGATCCTAGGAAGAGTCAGCCACAGCTTGAAGTACTTCCTGTTTCCTCTTCTTTCCTCCTGAAATCAGCTAAGTCACTGATCTCCCCTGTTCTCATCCCTTTCAGTCCTCTTTTGTAGAGGATCAGTGGTTAGGCTTCTGAGAAACATATCCAGAGGCCCCTTGGGATAGTTTCCACAGATGGTTCCACAGCTGGAGTGGGGGCAGGGGAAACAGTAAAGAATATGCCTGTTTCACAGTAAAGGCTGTGTACCCTTCAGAGAGTACCCTGAAATGTATGCAGCTAAAGAATATTTATGCAGTAAGAAATAAGAAAGCTCAGTTAAATTTAATTAGCAAACATTTTATCAAATGCATACTACTCGCAAGGCACTGAGGCAATTACTTTGAAACTTGCCAGTGGTTTTCTTTTTTCTTATACTCACTCTTCTTCTGAAGTTAGTTTAAATTTTCTTCTTTATAGCATATAAAAGATAATATGTCAGTGGAGAAAGGCTTTAGATGTCATTAAATGATTTGTGATTATCCTGAAGGCAAAGGTCAGCTCTTGAGGGATTCTGAGCACAGAAGACACTGGGGCAACAACGCTGTGCCGTATATGTGATCCTGTTGATGTGCGACGAGAGTCTGGAGGCTGCCCCACCAACTGACTTGGAATTGTCAGGTATGCGGGCTGACTGAGATGGTAAAATGGAAAACAAGCGTAGACCTTATTGGAACTAGGTGCTAAAATGATTTGTTCTTGGTGTCTGTCTGCACGCCAGGGGAAAAGATATCAGATAGAATCATGACTTGACTGTCTAAGCAACAGGTCTTTCTTTTAGAAGTATTTCCACATTATTTTGAGTTCTCTGTTTTTTCTTCATCAGCTGTTATCACAACATCTATACATTTTCCTTTATCTCTCGAGTCCACAGTCAATATTGTCCTTTGTTTGAACATCTTTCTCAAAGTCTTTTCTACTAAACTGAAAATACATTTCTCTTTGAGGGATTTCTTGTCCTCACAGAAGCACTCTGAAAAAGAGCATGTAACATTAATATTTTAAAATTTAAATCTTTCTTTTCCAAGAGTCTGTCACTCGAAATTGGTCAAATTTTTTCTATCTTGTAGTTCAGGTGTTTTTAATAAAACAAGATATTTAAACCATTTAAATCATTCTCCAATGTTAATGTGAAACTAACTTCAACTAACATTATCATCCATCCGACGATTTTAAGATTTTTTTCCACAAAAACTTTGCCCTTTTCTGAAACTGTGAGGATAAATGAGAAATAAACATCCCCTTTAAAACAAAAATAGGATGAGAAAATGGTCACTGTGCTGGTTCAGGGTTGCCTACCTTCTAGTCTTCTGAGCCTTGAAATAACAACTGTTCATCCACGGGCCATAAAGCATTGACTGATTTCTTTCCATTAGGCTGTTTGACCCTGGAAGTGTTTATTTAAATAAGGAAGGAACTTAAAAAAAAAAAAAATGTTTAATGACTTGTTTGAAGAAGCAAAAAAAAAGCACTATTCATGGGTCAAAGATAGAGAGTGCAAGATTTTTGTGTACTGTAGGGTCAGTGAAGGAGGAGGCAACTAATATTTAAGTGTCTGTCCTATGGAGTCACACAGAGTCGGACATGACTGAAGCGACTTAGCAGCAGCAGCAGCATATGCCAGGACTCACTTAGTAATTTCCTTAGGTTACCCATCTAGTTCTCAGAAATACCTTCAAAAAAGTTGTTTCTACAACTGCATAAAAGATGAAATTATTTTTCCCTGGGTTAGTGTTAGGATAAAGAAAAGTAGTATTACCCATAAATATTCTATTCCAGTACTTAGTTATTTACTTTATTTCTCTATGCCCATAAATCATACATATAAAAATATATTATTCTATATAGCTTTCTTATAGTCTCCCTAAAAATTTAACTACTGAAGATTCTACTTTTAAAAAAATGTTTTGGTTAAAAGAGAAAGCAAGGCATATGGCAATTGACTGGTGCATCTCAAAGAGTGTCTTCCAGATGCCATGTGAAAAATGAAGCTCTGTGATAAATATTTTTTTTAAAGTCTGTATTAAACAATGTTAAAAAGGTGAGACTTGGTGCTATAAATGTGCTAATGTGCATGGTGAATCTTCAAGAAGGGAGACAGGGTGAAGAATTTTTCAAAGTTAGGTAAGAGAATTCCCACACCATCCAGGAAGTATTTATTAGTATGCAATGCAAAGAATACTCACATCATCAACTTTGGTCAATGAATGATTTCTCATGTATAACTGTACAATAATTTAGCTAATCTCTTATTGCAGAACATTTATTTCATTTCCAAGGTTTGATATTTGACATATCTATATGCATATAGACATTTTCATGTGAATGTATATGAGATTGTTCTTGTGTTTGAATGTATCTTTCTTTACTTTCCTGTAATTTTCTTAGCATACATTACTAAAAGGGGGATTTCTGGGACAAAAGGCAAGAATTGCTTTAATATATATTGCAAAACTGCCTTCAAGAAAGATTTTTGCCATTTATACTTCTACTAGGGGAATGTGAGCAGGCATTCACACATACATTACCACTTCCTATTCTGTTTCTGTAAAGTTTTTACTTTGTGTAATTTGTTAATTTAATCAACAAAGATTTTTATTAATAATAACAAAAGTATATATTGTTTTATATATTTGATTTGATTATACACATATATATTATATTATTTAATATATACCTTCTAAGAACAAGCATTGGTTATTATCCCTAAAATAAATCTGAATAACAAATAAATATGGAAAATATTTCCATTTCACCAATCTTCACAGATAAGAAAATTAAATAATATGTATTTAATAATACTATATCAGTTATATGCAGTGATGTGTAACATATTTATTATTGATTCTATTATAATATTATGTATGTAAATTATATATAAAATAAAATATATACTTTGTACTATAATCAACATAAAATATAAATATAAAACATATAATTACATTTTATAATAAAATAAATATGCTATAATTACTTCATATAAATTATTTTAATTATCTTATCTATAAAATGATTGAGAGAGAAATCTTTTCTGTACTTATTTGCCACTTAGATTTATTCTTGGGATAATAATGTATATATGTTCTTATCATATTTTTCTGTTAGAAACCCCATCTTTGAAAAATGATTTGTAAGTATTCTTTATAAATTAAAGCTATATTAATTATAGATCCATTATAATTGTTATTATAATTGTTGCATGTATTTTTCAGAGTTTACTGTTTTCCTTCTCAGTTCCATTAAACATAATGTACCAACTCAGGTCAAGACATCAGTTGTGTAATTCTTCAGTAGCAAAAGCTATATATTTCAATGTGAATATGAAATTTGGTTTAGGTCTACCAAAGACATATATCGCAATGAATGGTATCTCAGTCTACCGGCTCATAAGTTCTCTCTTCCTAAACTGCAATCTCAACGTTCCTGGAGTGAAGTTAAACTTCCTTGATTAACACTTCAAAAATATCAAATGTATATATAGGAGCTAAGTTTTCAAACATTTAGACAAGCATTCTTTCATGCCTTGTAGCAATGATGCATGCATGAAGTAAATGGCCTTGATAATTTGGCTCTCATCTTCTTCCATCTTTTCCTACATTATGCTCATAATTTTCTATTTCTTGAAAAAAACATAGTCCTTCCCATGATAAAATCAATGTTCCCTCTGTTGGGGATGCATGTTATCTCAAAACAGATAAATGTGTCTGTGTGTGCATGTGTGCTCAGTCGTTATCAGACTCTTTGCGACCCCATGGACCTTTGTGAGCCCACCGGGCTCCTTTGTCCATGGAATTTCCCAGGCAAGAATACTGGAGTGCGTTTCCATTTCCTTCTCCAGGGGATCTTACCTGACTGGGGATCGAACCCAAGTCTCCTGCATTAGCAGGTGGATTCTTTACCCCGAGCCACCAGGGAAACCATTTAATCCCTTACTCTTTTGTAAATTTCTTGACTGCTGAAAATTTGACCATTTTTGCCTGCCATTGTATCCCAGGGGTAAAACACTGAGCCTTGTGCAGGGTAAATATTCAAAAAATATTTATGAAAGACTGGGTATATGTCATTATTATACTAATTTTACAGGTAAACATTGAGACTCAGGAAAGCAAATGTCTTTGTAGTTAGTTATTATACAATCAATAACCAGGATGACTGAGACTTGAATACCTGCACAATTCTGTGTTTGTCCCATTTTACAGACTTCCTAGTTATTTCCATCACCTACTCTTTTGTTTTTTTCCTGATCTTTTCTTTCTCTTTGTTGGATTTTAACGTGTTCAGTTTTAGAATGAAGTGTACTCAGGGTCCAAAGACAAACGTGAGGAAAAAATGTTGGAATAAGTCAGAGCTCCTTCCAGAAAATCAACGAACTATTTTTTAGACTGTTTTCTAGCAAACTCCCACACTTAATTAAGCTTTCAATTAGGTGTCTCAGAAGCCAATTCTCTGCAGTATGACTCTCTCTTTCTTCCTTTCCTGTCTTTATTTCTTTTCTTCTTCAGAGTTAATGATTATTTTATGCATTACCTAAACTTACTTTCTGTATCTCAGTTTTTCCATCTGTAAATGTAAGGGCTATCATGTCACATTTTGTATATTATTAATGCTGGAAATCTCATAATTGCAATGAACTGCACTGAATGTCCTACTAAGAATGGATTTAGAAGGGCTGGGAGAGATGGTCAGATATGGACAGAAAAACATAGTTTACCAAAATGAAAAAAACTGAAGTAAACTTATTTAGGTAGAGTGTCTGATTCCGTATGGAAAGTTTACTTGCCCATCCCTGCCTGCTAGTGAGACTGATATTAGAGTCACTGGCCTGGGACTCTTTTAATCAACAGTGGCATTGTGTTGAAGAGTTCATGATAACAGAAGCCATTTATGTGACGCTTGTCTTGTTATGTAAAGCAATGGGGTGGGGGCAAGCATTCAGGTAAGGGGAGGTGGAAATAAATAGGAAAGATTCCAAATATATATATATATATATATATAAATTATATATTTATTTATATATATATATTTATATACAAATATATGTATAATTTATATATTCCAAATATATATGTATATATATATACAGGCTTTATTTTGGTCAATAGTAAGACCTTAGATGACATTCCAGACTGTTAGTTAGTACTACAAATCAGTAATAAGGAAGTGAACTTAGAACAACAACAACAAAAAGGTCAGCACATCACTTATGGCTAAAAGAACAATGTTGGCTTGTTTATGGTTTCAATAATCTCTGATGGCTTTACCAGTGGGGTAAAATTGGTACTTAACATCAAGAATTCTGGGACTTCTTTGGCGGTTCAGTGGGTAAAACTCCATGCTTCCAATGCAGGGGGAGAGGGTTCGATCCTTGGTCAGGGAACTGAGATCCCACATGTCATGGGGTGTGGCCAATAAATAAGTAAAAGAAAAATAAAATTACTTTATAGAAAAAAATTTAAAAAAGGATATAGCAGACAGGTCTCGACCTCTGAATCCAGAATGAATAATTTCACTCATTTCTTCCAGCTTCAACCTGTGGCTTCAGTCAAGGACCAAAGGCAAAGGAAAGCCCCTAAGGCATTTTAAACATCTCATTGAATGATTCCTTCTTTAAAAGCCTATTTCCTCTCATCAGAAAGCCCTGAAGTATAATGTCCTCAGAAGCTAAGAGGAGAAAGAAGAAAGGCAGGGGTTTCAAAAGATTAATAAACAGAATCCAGATAGAACTAATGCAGGGAAATATTTATTTAGCTGTTGGTTTTCATTGTTTCCAATTGCGACCACGATGGAAATTCGAAATTGTATTGCAGATGCTCTAATACCTGAACTTCATTGACCTCCACACAGAAAGAACTGTGTTCTTGATGGATGAAAATTGTAACTTTGAAGAAGTATATTTTTCATTTTAGAAATTTATGATTCAACTACATTATCAAGAATAGCAAAAGGTACCATTCCAGAATATTTCTGTCTTCTTTACCCTCCGCTGTAACATGTGCCTCAACTCTAAGAACATTTTTGCGTTTGTGTGAATGATATATTCAGTTCAGTCACTAAGTCGTGTCTGACTCTTTGCGACCACATGGACTGCAGCACGCCAGGCCTCCCTGTCCATCACCAACTCCCAGAGTTTACTCAAACTCATGTCCACTGAATCGGTGATGCCATTCAACCATCTCATCCTCTGTCGTCCCTTTCTCCTGACTTCAAACTTTCCCAGCATCAGGGTATTTTCAAATGAGTCAGTTCTTCGCATCAGGTGGCCAAAGTATTGGAGTTTCAGCTTTAGCATCAGTCCTTCCAATGAACATTCAGGACAGGTTTCCTTTAGGATGGATAGGTTGGATCTCCTTGAGATCCAAGGGACTCTCAAGAGTCTTCTCCAACACCACAGTTCACAAGCATCCATTCTTCGGTGCTCAGCTTTCTATAGTCCAACTCTCACATTCATAAATGACTACTGGAAAAACCATAGCCTTGAGTAATCGGACCTTTGTTGGCAAAGGAATGTCTCTGCTTTTTAATATGCTGCCTCGGTTGGTCATAACTTTTCTTCCAAGGAGTAAGCATCTTTTAATTTCGTGGCTGAAGTCACGATCTGCAGTGATTTTGGAGCCCCAAAAAATAAAGTCTGCCACTGTTTCCACTGTTTCTCCATCTATTAGCCATGAAGTGATGGGATCAGGTGCCATGATCTTTGTTTCCTGAATGTTGAGCCTTAAGGCAGCTTTTTCACTCTCCTCTTTCACTTGCATCAAGAGGCTCTTTAGGTCTTCTTCACTTTCTGCCGTAAGGGTGGTGTCATCTGCATATCTGAGGTTATTGATTTTTCTCCCGGCAATCTTAATTCTAGCTTGTGCTTCCTCCAGCCCAGTGTTTCTCATGACATACTCTGCATATTGATTAAATAAGCAGGGTGACAATATACAGCCTTGATGTACTCTTTTTCCTATTTGGAACCAGTGTGTTGTTCCATGTCCAGTTCTAACTGTTGCTTCCTGACCTGCAAACAGGTTTCTCAAGAGGGAGGTCAGGTGGTTTGGTATTCCCATCTCTTTCAGAATTTTCCACAGTTTATTGTGATCCACACAGTCAAAGGCTTTGGCATAGTCAATAAAGCAAAAATAGATGTTTTTCTAGACTTCTCTTGCTGTTTTGATGATCCCACAGAGGTTAGTAATTTGATCTCTGGTTCCTCTACCTTTTCTAAAACCGGCCTGAACATCTGGAAGTTCACGGTTCATGTATTGTTGAAGCCTGGCTTGGAGAATTTTGAGCATTACTTTGCTGGTGTGAGAGATGAGTGCAATTGTGCTGTAGTTTTAGCATTCTTTGGCATTGCTTTTCTTTGGGATTGAAATGAAAACTAAACTTTTCCAGTTTTGTAGCCACTGCTGAGTTTTCCAGATTTGCCAGCATATTGAATGCAGCACTTTCAAAGCATCATCTTTTAGGATTTGAAATAACTCAACTCTAATTCCGTCACCTCCACTAGCTGTGTTCATAGTTATGCTTCCTAAGGTCCACTTGACTTCACATTCCAGGATATCTGGCTATAGGTGAGTAATCACAACATTGTGATTATCTGGGTCATGAAGATCTTTTTTGTACAGTTCTTCTGTGTATTCTTTCCACCTCTTCTTAATATCTTATGCTTCTGTTAGGTCCATACCATTTCTGTCCTTTATTGAGCCTATCTGAATAATATATAACTATCTTTAATTTTTCATTTCAATATTGCTATACATAAGATACACGGCATTATCTTGAAACTGCTTCTTTTCTTTCTTTTTTTTTCTTACTAAGTCTTCAAAATCCACTGTGTGTTTTATTACAGCACATTTGATTTCTTTTTTCTTTGGTGGGTGCTTGTTGGCACGTGGCTTGTTGGATATCAATTCCCTGACCAGGGGTTGAACCTGGGCCACTGCAGTAGAAGCATGGAATCTTGATCACTATACCACTAGGATATAGTACAAGTTGGAATCAAGATTGCCAGGAAAAATATCAGTAACCTCAGATATTCAGATGACACCACTCTTATGGCAGAAAGTGAAGCAGAACTAAAGTGCCTCTTGATGAAAGTGAAAGAAGAGAGTGAAAAAGTTGGCTTAAAACTCAACATTCAGAAAACTAAGAGCATGGCATCTGGTCCCATCACTTCACGGCAAATAGATGGGGAAACAATGCAAACAGTGACAGGTTTTATTTTCTTGGGCTCCAAAATCACTGCATATGGTGACTGCATCCAAGAAATAAAAGACACTTGCTCCTTGGAAAAAAAGGTATGACCAGTGTAGATAGCGTATTAAAAAGCAGAGACATAACTTTGTCAGCAAAGGTCTGCCTAGTCAAGGCTATGGTTTTCCCAGTAGTCATGTATGGATATGAAAATTGGACTATAAGGAAAGCTGAGTGCTGAAGAATTGTTGCTTTTGAACTGTGGTGTTGGAGAAGACTCTTGAGAGTTCCTTGGACTGCAAGGAGACTCAACCAGTCCATCCTAATGGAAACCAGTCCTGAATATTCATTGGAAGGACTGATGCTGAAGCTGAAACTCCAATTCTTTGGCCACCTGATTCAAAGAGCTGACTCATTTGAAAAGACCCTATCGCTGGCAAAGATTGAAGGCGGAAGGAGACGCAGACAACAGAGGATGAGATGGTTGGATGGCATCATGGCCTCAATGGACATGAGTCTGAGTAAGCTCTGAGAGTTGGTGATGGACAGGGAAGCCTGGCCTACTGCACTCTGTGGGTTCGCAAAGAGTCGGACATGACTGAGCGATTGAACTGAACTGGTATCACTAGGGAACTTACCTTGGAACAGCTTCTTAACAAATGTTATACTGGAATAGAGAAGTCAGCTAAATCATAATATCCAAGATTTTTCTACCCATTTACTGTATAGTCAGTGACAGTCATATAGAAAAAGAAGGATGTTAAAAGTTTATAACTTCCAAAATAGAAACACATTCAAGATTTAAGAAAATGAGATGGGGCCCCTGACTACCGAGAATACGGCATATCTGGCCATCAGAATTATGAGGTTAACCTCTGTGTTTCAACTGCCTTCTGAAAAGTAAGAGCCCTTAAGAAAAATTTTGGTGAAATATTACAGCTTACTACCAACAGGGTTATGGGAAATTCTAGGAGGTATTGCGACCCACTCTTCAGCAAGAGAGATTAAGGGAGCACGGTGCTATTGATAGCTATGGCGGATCAAGGCTTGAATATATTCAAATAATTAATAAAGACTCTTATGAATTTTCCCAGCCTCTCTCCTGTCAGTTACCTCTCACTTTCTTTTTCCTTATGGCTCTGCTCATGATTCTGGTGATGCCAGCTTCCCTGCCACCAAGATGAGAAGAGAAGAGAAATATGTAACACGAAAGTGTCAGTGACCTGAAGTGTTTGCCAGTGAGGGATATTTTCATCTGAAGGAATGTAACAAGGGAGAGCACTGCTCTAGCCAACAAACTTATCCTTGAGAGATAGAACTGCCATCACATTGGCACCAAGTGAAAAAGGAACTTCTCAGCAAAGAGTTTTCTCTACTCAGCTCAAATAGAACTATGTAGTCTTGGTTACTATGACTGACAATGAGACAGACACTGATAAGAATGCAACTACCTTATTAAAAGTAAGTGCATATGTGTTTTAGTAATCGATGTGGTATTTTGTAGATAGCAAATAAACTGATCCAACACTTGTGTAAAAAATAATCAGTTATTGAAAACGGGATCTGACAAACACTTTAAAAATAATTTTTCTTCTGAGGTTTTAACTTTCTGACTTCAGGAGTTATGTGAATTGTTGAACTTTGAAATCAGAAGTCAAGCAATAACTTTTAGAGTGCCCTTAGGCTAACATGATAGTAAGCAATTTTATTGTGGCCTTGCTGCAATTTTTCAAGTCAGTAACAGTCTTGCAGCAAGTGGGATTTACCCCTGGGTAATTATTCCCACCAAGGCTGTTAGTCTTTATTACTGGCCAAAATAATTGCTAAAGGAAAATGAGCAATCTAGGACCTGTGTGTCATTGAACTTTTGAATGTTCTAAATATTCCAGCCTGTCCCTCCCTACTTCTATTTACTGCCCGGGAGAGGCACATTAGCATTACATGTTGCCCAAAACGGAATAGTTAGTAATACGCCTGCTGAGCATAATAAAAAAAAAATATTTGAAATAAACAACTCTATTAGGTGAAAGGCTAGTGTGGTGATATATTGAGGACTTATGCCCATGGCAGCAATAGCTAAAAACACTTTTTGGCATTCTTAGTGGAGTACAGCCTAATAAATCAGCTCAGCTGGTCAAAACTTCATGCCTTACCAAATTGGTGATATTTGAGTGAAATCTTAGACTCTGACTACTTTTCAGTAGTTAGTACTGAATGAATACTATTCAGAGGCAGCATGGAGTAAGCAACCCATAGCTATACGTGTTCCAGATGAAACTTACAGAGAAGGAACAACATCAGATAAATGGTTGTGTATATGATATTTCAGGGCAGACAATGTGTCATGAATACCTGGCTTAAACAGAACCATTATCACTGTTTGACAGATACCTACTCAACTGATAAAGAGGATACAATTGATCCTTGTCTCACAAACTCACTCATCCCTGTTCCCATTAATCAAGTAGAGGAGTATCCTATATTTCATGGACCTAAGGATATGTACAGATGTGCGAATTGGACCATGAAGAAGGCTGAGCACTGAAGAACTGATGCTTTTGAACTGTGGTGTTGGAGGAGACTCTTGAGAGTCCCTTGGACAGCAAGGAGATCAAATCAGTCAATTATAAATGAACTCAACCCTGAATATTCATTGGAATATTGGACTGATGCTGAAGCTGAAGCTCCAATACTTTGGCCACCTGAAGCAAAGGGCCAATTCATTGGAAAAAGCCCCTGATGCTTGGGAAGATTGAGGGCAGGAAGAGAAGGGGAGGACAGAGGATGAGATGATTGGATGGTATCACCAACTCAATGGAGTTTGAGCAAACTCCAGGAGATAGTGAAGGACAGGGAAACCTGGCATGCTGCAGTCCATGGGGTCGCAAAGAGTCGGACAAAACTGGGTGACTGAACAACAACAAGGATATGAACTACATATCTCAAAAAACTTGGAAATAACAGGGACTTAAAGGGAACAACCAGATTGAGGACATCCAGTTCTTCGGTATAGACAATCCTATTCCCATGATGACATAATTGATTTTTTCCAGGTACTAAAGACTGGATATCCAATATAAGGGAAAACCAGTTATCTCAAGTATTCAGTTATCTCTGTATTCTTCTGGATCCAAATGTCATTTATCTCTTTATTGCTTGAAAAATTCACCTCCTTGCTTGGACCTGGGAAGTACGGTTCCCTTATGATCATTATTACACTGTGGACAGCCCCACCTCTTGTCAACCCTTTTCATATAATATGAAGTTTGTGGAGCTGAGAGAATATGCTCACTCGAAACCTGTGCACCCTCCTTCAAATCACACTCCAGGTTTCTTCTGGAATGTTTTTGTACAAACAGCTCTGTGTAAATTTCCATGACATAAACATGCCCTTCACTAGCTCTGTTTTCCCAAGAATATTATGTTAGTGATGGAGAAAACAAAGGTGAAATAGTCAAGCTAATGGGGATTATAGTAAAAGAATGCAAAAAATGTTTACAGAAAGGAGAGGCAGTTTCACAGACACAGGGAATTTGTTTTACAAATGAAGAATTAGAAACGAAAGAATACAAACAAAGTGTACACAATCATGTTTTAAAATGTTCTAAATGTCTAGGCGAACCAAACATTTCTGCACAAACTCAATAAGAAAAAGAACATCAACAACAATTTAACTGCAAATAGCCAAATATCTGATTAGACTCAGTCATCTCCTCTATAAGAATAGGTTTGATATGAGAGATAATGCTGTGGAATTATGAAGAGAAACTATTGTGAGTAAATAATACTGTTTGGGGGAAAATTGGCAGCCCAGAGAGGTCTATATTCTAAATCCCAGATTCTATGAATATATTAATTTATATGAAGGGACTTCACAGATGTTATTAAGATAATGGATTTTTAGATAGGGAGATTATGCTGGCCCAGTATAATTAGAGTTCTTAGAAGATGTCAACTTTTCTAGGCTGTGGTCAGAGATGTGACAGTGGAAGAAAGATCATGGTCAACATTAACAATGGAGGAAAAGGTTGCAAGTCAAAGAACGTAGCCAGCTCTTAGGAATGAGAAATGCAGGAAAATATTCTCCCTTACAGCCTCAGAAAGGAACTTGGTCCTGTAGATATGACAATGCTAGCCTTCTGGATCTTACAAAAATATAAGATAATAAATTTTTGCTTTCATACAAAATTGACAAAATTTAGAAAATTTTATTTCATATTTCATATTTTCCTTAATGCCTATGACCATGTATCACACAAGTTCACTTAAACTTCCTATAAGTAAATAATAAACAAACAAACAAAACCAAAATCAACCTGCACAGAACTCAGGCATTTGCATTGTTGCAAGTAAGTTCACAACAAAGACCTGAATGTTATAAATCATTTCTGGCTGAACAGTATGGCACTGAGATACATGAACATGTATTTGTGACTTTACTAAAATTCTCTTAGCCTTACCAGATCAAAAATTCAAGTACCAAATTAAGGATAGAATGGATGTTAAAATAACTGATATTATTAATTTGTGTTAAAGACTGATGAAATTATTACAACAATCATCATATATAGGCATAAAGAAAATGCAATTAAATTCTGGGCAAAAGGTAAAAGAAAACATATAGTTAGAGGTTGAAAAATATAAAAAACAGAAAATAAAATTATCTTCATATATATTTCAGAAATGGTGACTTGAAAATAAAATACTGACTTTTAATGTCACTTTTTATTCATGTAAGTTCTTCTACAGGCTAGAATGTTTCTTGATGTTACATTCTGTTTTTTATTAGAATTTTTAATAGACTTTTGACAGAATTAAGTAGATTTTTAGTAGAACCTGTCATATATTTTTTATTTTTGTTTTCTTTTTTATTTTATTTTATATTTGAGTATAGTTGATTAACAGTGTTGTGTTTCAGGTGTACAGCAAAGTGATTTGTTGTATATATATTTGTATCTACACTTTTTCAAATTTTTTCCCATTCAGGTTATTACAGAATATTGAGCACAGTTCCCTGTTTGGCATGGTAATTCTTTGTTGGTTATCTATTTAAAATATAGCAGTGAGTACATGTTTGAGATTTACATTACCTTCTTTTGATATATTCTTTATTCTTGTTATGATAGCATAGTTTAGTTGTTTAGTAGCTGTTGTGTCTGATTCTTTGCAACCCCATGGACTGCAGCAGGCCATGCTTCCCTGTCCTTCACTATTTCCCAGAGTTTGCTCAAATTCTTGTCCATTGAGTCGGTGATGCTATCTAATCATCTCATCCTCTGCCACCCCCTTTCCTTTTGCCTTCAAGTCTTTCCCAGCATAAGGGTCTTTTTCAACAAGTTGTCTCTTCCCATTAAGTGGCCAAAGTATTGCAACTTCAGCTTCAGCATTAGTCCTTCCAATGAATATTCAGGGTTGATGCTGGGAAAGATTGAGGCCAGGAGGAGAAGGGGGCGACAGAGAATAAGATGGGTGGATGTCAAAGCTGACTCAACGGACATGAGTTTGTGTAAGCTCCAGGAGACAGTGAAGGACAGAGAAGCCTGGCAAGCTGAAGTCTATGGGGTTGCAAACAGTTTTACATGACTTAGTGACTAAACAATAACAGCAACTTTTTTTTCAAACTTTTTTCCCATACAGGTCATAAGAGCGTACTGAGAAGAGTTCCCTGTGCTATATAGTAGGTCCTTATTAGTTATCTATTTTGTATTTAGTAGTGTGTATATGTCAATCCAAATCCCTCAATTTATCTATCTCCCCAGTTCCCCCTGGTAACAATAAGCTTATTATGAATTTAAATGTGTATTACAATGTTTTGAAGGTACTTAAATTTAAATAGTTGTTTTATGGATAATTTCCCCATTATTTGTTTATACCTTTATATTTCATGAAACTTTTTATAGTAAATACGGATTCCGTTTTCTGCACAAAGAAAATACTTTTCACAAAATTTAATTGAATTCATGTAGAAAGTGCTTTGCTGTGACATCAACAATTAGTACAAATATTTCTTTGTGGCAAATTTGTAACTATGTACAAATCACTTTGACATATACAATTCATTCAAATAAATTGCTCATAAAATCATTCCTAAAAATATAATTTAAGCCATTTGACCAACATTACAAAAGTTACTTTTAAACTTTGTTTTTAATATTTGAATTTCAATAAAATTAATAACTTTTACCTGAGTCACATTATTTTCTTAACACTTACTATGCACAAAACAGTGGCCTTGCTGCTTGAGAGAGTTTAAAATGGTGTAATTTGTAGTCTTTATTCTTCACGATCATACAATGATGTGTGAAATTCAAATCAACAAAAATATAAATTAAATCTCTTTTTAAATAATTGGCTACAAATGACAAAGATAGAATACAACTGTTGCTTGTTATCTACTTAATTTCAAAACTCAACTAACTTTTGGAGTGAGGTGGAAAACATAATACGAAGTTATAATGTTTAGGGGAAAATCCATATCATATTTAGGAAAAAGTATTGGTTAAAGAGGGTTTCCCTGGTAGCTCAGATGGCAAAAAAATCTGCCTGCAATGCTGGAGACCCAAATTCCATTCCTGGGTGGGGAATAGCCCCTGGAGAAGGGAATGGCAACCGACTCCAGTATTCTTGCCTGGAGAATTCCATGGACAGAGGAACCTGGTGGCCTACTGTCCATGGGGTCACGAACAGTCAGAAACAGCTGAACCACTAACACTTTTACTTTCTTCATTGGTTGTGCTGTGCTTAGTCGCTCAGTCATGTCCGACTCTTTTTGATCCCATTGACTGTAGCCCACCAGGCTCCTCTGTCCATGGGCATTCTCCAGGCAAGAATGCAGGAGTGGGTTGCTGTTCCTTCCTCCAAGGGATTTTCCTAACCCAGGGATCTAGCCCAGGTCTTGCACATTGCAGGTGGATTCTTTACCATCTCAGCCAACAAGGAAGAGAAAGATTTTAATCACCAACTCAGCCCAGCTGGTGACATCTTAATGATTAAGAGCATTGGTTGAAATCTTACTGCAGAAATCGAATCCTGACCATGCACTTACTAGCTCTGGCACCTTGAGTAATTGATTTAACCTGTCATGCTTCACTATTATCATCTGTATAATTGGAATTTGAGGTTAAAACTATTTATCATAAGATTGTTTTTTACTGAGTTAATATTTTTAAAATGATTATAATAGTGATTGGTAAAACTTATATTTGCAATACTATTATTTTTGTTATAATTGTGATGATAGAAGTATTAATAACTTTGAGTTCTTGAGCAAGATTTTGGAGGCATCCTGAACTCACACTCTGTACAACTTCAACTCCAGCTATTAGGTTGAATGGGAACTTGGATAAGGTTAATAGTTTATTGGATATTGCCCCATTAAGACAAACTACACATGCTTTGTATTTTTTAGAAGTAGGTTTTTAGAAACAAAATCTGGATTGTACATGCTCTTGTAAAAGATAGAACAGTTTAATAATTCTCAAACCAAATGAATTTCAGATACGATTCCAGATTCAGCTAGAGCAGATGTTGAAACACTGAGAAAAGTCCCCTTGAGAGTCAGTTTTGCACTTAAAAACAAAGAAAATTAGCCAGCAAATTCAGCCTTGGAGGGAAAATATAGACTGGTTTTATTGTAATGATTTGATAAATACTAGTTCTAATTATAAATGGAGATTTTAGAGAAGACCATTTTAGAAAATGTACACTGCAGTGAACAATAATGATCTTTGATGATTACACTGTCTTTGAAAATTAACAATTCCTAAAGACACTGTATCAGTAAATTAGAATGGATAGAAAAATATTTTTAAATAAGGATCCCAGGGCTTTGTAACCCTCATCCTCAGCATAGAGATTTTGATGGAATAAACCTGGGGTGGAGCCAGGGTTTTTTCCATGTCCACAAGCCCCTGAGTATGCTGAGCCAGGAAGTGACAGACTGACCTCACATTGAGAAACACTTCCAGGTAACAGTGTGTGATTCTGTGTTCTGGAAGCAAGAAGCTTTTGCTGGAATCAGCTGGGCTGATAATGAAGTAGAGAGAAGCAGAAAAAGAACCAAAAAGAGAAATAAAAATATGAAATATAGAAAATATTAATTTCAAGCAGATACTTTGCAATGCAACCTAAAGGAAATTCTTTAAATTTTCTATGACATAATAATTGTGATGAACCAGAAAAACATACAAAAAATGCACCTAAACTGGAAATTGCTTAAATGTCTAATGAAAAAGACATGATTTAGTGAATTAATCAAAACCAGGTCATTTTTGGAAATTACAAAGAAACATGAGTAGTGTTTATTGTTAGGTAATTTGAATAACATTTGAAAAGAATTGAATTTATATGTATGTATGCAAGGTAATATTTTTATTTTTTAGGAAATTATATTTAATTGCACTTTCACAGCATCACCTTTGAGGATTTGAAACAGCTCAACTGGAATTCCATCACCTCAACTAGCTTTGTTCGTAGTGATGCTTTCTAAGGCCCACTTGACTTCACATTCCAGGTTGTCTGGCTCTAGGTGAGTGATCGCACCATCGTGATTATCTGGGTCATGAAGATCTTTTTTGTACAGTTCTTCTGTGTATTCTTGCCACCTCTTCTTAATATCTTCTGCTTCTGTTAGGTCCATACCATTTCTGTCCTTTATCAAGCCCATCTTTGCATGAAATGTTCCTTTGGTATCTCTAATTTTCTTGAAGAGATCTCTAGCCTTTCCCAATCTGTTGTTTTCCTCCATTTCTTTGCACTGATCACTGAGGAAGGCTTTCTTATCTCTCCTTGCTATTCTTTGGAACTCTGCATTCAGATGGGAATATCTTTCCTTTTCTCCTTTGCTTTTTGCTTCTCTTCTTTTCCCAGCTATCTGTAAGGCCTCCTCAGACAAACATTTTGCTTTTTTGCATTTCTTTTCCATGGAGATTTTCTTGATCCCTGTCTCTTGTACAATGTCACAAACCTCTGTCCATAGTTCATCAGGCTGGATAATCGAAAAAGCAAGAGAGTTCCAGAAAAACATCTATTTCTGCTTTATTGACTATGCCAAAGCCTTTGATTGTGTGGATCACAATAAACTGTGGAAAATTCTGAAAGAGATGGGAATACCAGACCATCTGACCTGTCTCTTGAGAAACCTGTATGCAGGTCAGGAAGCAACAGTTAGAACTGGACATGGAACAACAGACTGGTTACAAATAGGAAAAGGAGTACGTCAAGGCTGTATATTGTCACCCTGCTTATTTAACTTATATGCAGAGTACATCATGAGAAATGCTGGGCTGGAAGAAACACAAGCTGGAATCAAGATTGCCAGGAGAAATATCAATAACCTCAGATACGTGGATGACACCACCCTTATGGCAGAGAGTGAAGAAGAACTAAAGAGCCTCTTGGTGAAGGTGAAGGAGGAGAGTGAAAAAGTTGGCTTAAAGCTCAACGTTCAGAAAACTAAGATCATGGCATCTGGTCCCATCACTCCATGGGAAATAGATGGGGAAACAGTGGAAACAGTGGCTGACTTTATTTTTTTGGGCTCCAGAATCACTGCTGATGGTGACTGCAGCCATGAAATTAAAAGACGCTTACTCCTTGGAAGGAAGGTTATGGCCAACCTAGATAGCATATTTAAAAGCAGAGACATTACTTTGCCAACAAAAGTCCATCTAGTCAAGACTATGGTTTTTCCAGTGGTCATGTATGGATGTGAGAGTTGGATGGTGAAGAAAGCTGAGCGCCGCAGAATTGATGCTTTTGAACTGTGGTGTTGGAGAAGACTCTTGAGAGTCCCTTGGACTGCAAGGAGATCCAATCAATCCATCCTAAAAGAGATCAATCCTGGGTGTTCATTGGAAGGTCTGATGTTGAAGCTGAAACTCCAATACTTTGGCCACCTCATGCGAAGGGTTGACTCATTGGAAAAGACCCTAATGCTGGGTAGGATTGGGGGCAGGAGGAGAAGGGGACGACATAGGATGAGATGGTTGGATGGCATCACCGACTCGATGAACATGGGTTTGGGTAGACTCCGGGAGTTGGTGATGGACAGAGAGGCCTGGCGTGCTGCAATTCATGGGGTCGCAAAGAGTCGGACACGACTGAGCGACTGAACTGAACTGAACTGATATATAATTATTTCAACACCATGTAATCAGTTTGAATAATAATCTATTTTAAATGGGTACATGTCCTTTATCACATCTAATAACATGTGTTTACAAACACAACGATTTTTTTTTAAATACACATAGTCTAAAAAAGTTATCTTTTGGAAACTACAATAGGCAGCCTAAATATTTCTGAGTCAGATAATTATGCAAATGTAAAATTATGAATCAAGTAATGTGATGATATCTACAATATATATACATATAATACACGTACACACACATACATGCAGTTTTGCGATTACATGTGCTAGATAATTAAATGACCTAAAATGCTGAATACTAGAAGTTTTGTGGTGCTCCTTTGCACATATGTTAGATTAATGACTTATAAAGTAGAAGAGAATATAAATTTTCTGTTTTATGATGCTTTCTTCTCCAAGACATTTTTCTAAGTAGTAGATAAAACACTTAGAATGTTTGAAAACATGTTTTTGAAGACTTCATTCAGCTGACTTTTTCTTTTAAAAACATGAGTTTACATTGTTGTATCTCTGTCTCTTTTAAAAGTTATTCATAGGTGTGTGATGACCATAGTTTGGAATATACAGGCAAAGAGACTGGGCTGAGAGTTAACCAGCTCAGTTTCAAAAGGTTATAAGTTTCAGTAAAGAACTGTAATTTCAGGGTTAAAAAAGAAACTCTTCATGATCATGAAACATCCATACATTGATCTCTTAAGCCCATTAAATATGTAAGCTTAAATTCATGTACCCAAGAAATATATTAGAAATCTTGATAATTTAGAAGGATTATGAATCTGAGTGTGGAAGACATGAAGGAAGAAGTCATTGATCTTAGCAATGTTCCCAGGGAGGCCAAATGATGCATCAGTGCCCGACGATCATGATTACATCTTTATTCTTCATTTCTGGAGAAAGCAACAGTTAGATGGATAGCTTCTGTATGCTACTACTGTGATTGAAGTTCTTTTTTTGAGGGAGTTGTTGCTGCTGCTGCTAAGTCGCTTTAGTCATGTCCGACTCTGTGCGACCCCATTGACGGCAGCCCACCAGGTTCTGCCGTCCCTGGGATTTTCCAGGCAAGAACAGTGGAGTGGGTTGCCATTTCCTTCTCCAATACATGAAAGTGAAAAGTGAAAGTGAAGTCGCTCAGTCGTGTCTGACTCTTCGCGACCCCATGGACTGTAGCCTACCAGGCTCCTCTGTCCATGGGATTTTCCAGGCAATAGTACTGGAGTGGGTTACCATTGCCTTCTCCGTTTTTGAGGGAGTAGAAAAGAATAAATCAGCTTGATCATTGTGTTTTGTACTTCTTGGAACGCAATTCTATAGCTGTAGTAAGCAGGTGTTTTTAAATGTCCAGTTCTAATCCCTAGAACCTGAGATATGATATCATGCTTATGACTGTCGTGTTATATGGTATGGCATGATTTACCTTAAAGTAAGGAGATTGTCTGGGATTATCCATGAAGGCCCTATGTAATCACATAAGCTTTTTAAACAGAGCTTTATTTGGCTGGTAGCAGAAGCAAATGTCAGAGAGATATGAAGTCTGAGAAGGACTCAACACACTCTTGCTTGTTAGAGATGGAGGGAGTCACATGAGAAGACATGTAAGTAGCCTTTAGGAGCAGAAAGAGGCCCCTGGCATCCAGCCAGAAACAGAGATCTCAGTTCAGCCTCTGCAAAGAACTTGATTCTGTCAAAAACTTGATTTGGAAGTAGTTTCCTTTCAGAACTTCTAGATAAGAACCATTTCTGGTCCAGCTGAACTTACTTAAAATGACCTACAGAGTTGTGAGGTAATAAGATAGCTGTTGTTTTAAGCTAAGTCTGTGGTAATTTGCCACACAGCAATAGAAAATCAAAGCATAGTTTGAAAGATTTATGTCGTGATTAATTTTAATGTCATATATATGTTATATATTAGAGACATGAAAGTAGTAAAATCACGTAATTAGCGCTGTTCAAGTGAATTGAGTTTCCATACCAAACCCTACCTCCTGCTTTTAATTCCTTTCTTGTATCCACAATTTGTATACATTCTTTCCTATTTGCCCTGTAGATGTGAATATAGTATATTCTGTTACTATTAATATGATCTTTGCTTCTCCACAGGGTATTAAAAAATGCTTTAAGTAAATCTTAGTTATTGTATGTGTTTGTGTGTTAGACACTTAGTCATGTCTGACTCTTTATGACCCCATGGACGGTAGCCCATCAGGCTCCTCTGTCCATGGAATTCTCCAGGCAAGAATACTGAAGTGGGTTGCCATTTAGTTATCCTTATGTTTGGGTTTTCCATGTGGCACTAGTCGTAAGAACCTGCCTGCCAATGTAGGAGACATAAGAGATGCGGGTTCGATCCCTGGGTCGGGAAGATCCCCTGGAGGAGGGCATAGTTACCGCTCCAGTATTCTTGCCTGGAGAATCCCATAGACAGAGGAGCCTGGCGGGCTACAGTCCATGGGGTTTTACAGAGTTGGACACAACTGAAGCGACTGAACATGCATGCACACATCTGTATGTTTACAGGTTAAGTTATGCTTTTCTTTACAAAAGGAACTAGTGATATACTTTTGATATGTTTCTGTGTGATATTTTAGTCACAGAAATAGCTTTGTGTGGTGTCCCTGAGCAGTGCTTTTCTCTTTCTCTATGTCTTCACTTAATCACATAGCCTATCACTAATGCCACCAGCAGACAAACAAAAATCAAAGAGAGAGAGAGGACTTGGCACAAAATAGATGCTATCTTTGAATTTCTCATAGCACCTAGAATTATGTCTTGTATATAATTGCTGCAATACATATTTTAAGAACATATTTATAAATCACTTACTTGGTCTATATATTCAAATTGTCCTCATTTAGGTTTTCATTGATTTGGTTTCAATATAATTTCAAAAAAATGGGATAGCTTGCTTGCAGATAAAGGAATAATAATTCAGACTTAGGGCAAATTCAGAGCATGTAAAATCTGAGTGTCCTTCAACCTCATGATCTTGTATGTTCTAGGAAAGGCTGCATTCACTTCTCCAGCCAACAGCCCTGCAAACGAAGTATCCTAGTCCTTACTGCATCTCTTTTCTCAGCAACTGCCTGCAGCTCCTCTTCCCTACTGTTTCTTTGAGACCCTCAGTGTCTGTGGCTCCGGCATGTAATTGCTGTTATTCATTACTACAGCTATTGTTGATGTTTTAGGCTCCACTAAGGCACCACAGATGGTGGCAATGACTTATCTGTGACCTCAAATGCCTTCAGACACTTGATCCTGATTGCAATGCTTTATTATCCTCTCCTGTTGAACACTGAATCTCCCATTTTTCTCGAAGTATGTAGGGTCTCTGTGTAGGGGATTGGGGAAGGGGTTAGTGGAAACACTGACTCTGAGTGGAATCTAATGCATCTGTGCCCTGAACGCAGAACAACCACCTCCTTTGACCCAAGACACTCCCTTTGCAATTTGAGCTTACTCTGTTGGATACACTTTTCATTTCATAAAGCATTTCTTTCAAGTATACTTACTTTATATTTAAAAAAACAATCTGCATTCCACTAAAATATGTAGATATGTTGGTGAATTGGTGACAATCAAATTATGGCCATGAGAGTTCATGGTTAAAGGCACATGCATTTAGGTATTTCATACATTTTAAAGTAGTCGAGGACATTTTATTTCGCTAAAAACACACAGAGAAATTTCAGAGAATCATTAGTTCTTACTTAATTAGGACACCAACATATATATTTGAAATGTTCATAAAAATGTCCTAAGATAATTCTTTAAGACTAACAGGGGTATACTCCCCTTTAAATACAATTTATGGATTTGTTAGTATTTTAACAAGTAAGAATTTGCTTTTACAGCAAATTGTCTGATATATTAAAATGCAGATCCTCCTCAGTACAAGTTTTGAGTTTCTCAAACGACATCTTTATCATTATGTGAAAAGTTTTGTTATTTTTGCTATCTATTCTGTTTTTCAACAGAGATGGGGAAATATATTTCATTTCTACTTTGCCATCCCCCTATGCACTCACATGCAACTTTTTACTGAAGAATGTTTAATTTGCCAAACACTATTTTAATACAGCATACAATAAATTACTAGAACATTGTACCTTAGAACATGTGTCACATTCCAATTAAAGCAATAATTTTTGTTCATCTGGCCACCCAAGAAGGTGTCATGCATTTTGATTTTTTAATTCATTCTATATGTCATGAAGCATTTTCATCCAGAAAACCTTTATTTTGAAGAAACTTTTTTTTCTTGACCAAATGTGAGGAAAGGGCCTTAAATTCTGGATGTCATAATTCATCTGAATGAAAAGATCTGGACACTTAAATAGCTTAAAAAAAAAATGTAGACTATCTCTTTATTCAGCATATTAAAACAAACCTCAGCTTTTCAATGAAAAGGAGCAAGAATTTCTTCTTTCTTTTTTATCCTGGCCAGTTTCCAAAGTTGGCTCTCAGTTTTCAATCATATGTCTTGATATCTATAGCTTGTTAACTATGAGTACCAATCACAAGTCTATGATGTGACTGTTGTCCTTTTATGTGGCATGCATGCTAAATGCTAATGTACATAAATTAGTGCCTAATATACATATACTATTAAATGGGGTTGAATTCATCCACAGGGATTCAATGAAAAATTATTGTCCAATTTTGGTCAACCAATTCCTGTGTCATGAGGACAATTCCTCCCTCCAAAACCTTGTATAAAATGACCTTTAATCATACAACTTTTAACATTTGCTCTCAATTTCCTCTTCCTTTAACTGAGGCAGACACAAAAGCTGCTCTGATATGTGGCTAGTGAAAGAGACAGTAGCTGTCATTGTCTCTGCATGAGCTGGATATCTGAAAAGGGTAATGCCGGTGTTTGAAACTTCAATGTTTCTTTTTGAATTTTGGGCCTTGGATACTACTAATTTCACCTTAAAATGATCTGTCAATGCATTTTAAGTATATTGTATGTATTTCTAGCTTATTTTAGGATTGATAAAATGGAATTATATTATTTTGGTGAATTTCTTGTTCATTTCTTTTAATGTTAACCGTCTCCCATCATCCTATTTTAAACGTGAGAAAATAATGTTTAGAGGAGACATTTGGTGTATTTATAGCACAGCTCATCACCCTTGCCTTTTTAATTTGTTTCTTGGTCTTGGACTCTAAAAGCTACTGTGGTACATGCTAAGTGACTGAATCAGATTGGAAGTCAGAGTCCCTAAGGATAATGAAGAATGGAAGAGCAGAGCTTCTATCATATATTGGTCTCTACTGGAAGTGTTAATTGGTGAATAGAAAGTAAAAATTGGACTTTGCTACTGAAATTTGTGAAGTCCTGGAATTATTTGTCTTTGGTTCCTGGATGTTGTCAAAAATAATACACAGATAAATAAAATTCATGAATGGCCGAATTTGAGAACTCCTGGTCTTCCAACACCAGTACTCAGAGAAAAGCTCATCTTTAGATATAGCATCATTTGTGCATGTGTGTGTGTGTGCGCTCAGTCATGTCCTACTCTTTGAGACCCCACGGCCAACAGCTTGGCAGGCTCTTCTGTCCTTGGAATTTTCCAACCAAGAATACTGGAATGGGTTGCCATTTCCTACCCTAGTGGATCTTCCCAATCCAGGGATCAAACCCGTATCTCCAATATCTCCTGTTTTGGCAGGCAGATTCTTTCCCACTGTGTCTCCTGGCAAGCTCAATGTCATTTGTACAGCCCATTTATTTTACCTCTTAATATCTGCTGGCTAAATTACAGTATCTCTTAGGTTACCTGCCGCCTTTTTCAATTTGCCCCACTGTTTGAATGTCTTTCCTAAACAGAACATTCTTACACACAGAAACATACACACACACACACACACACACACACACACACACACGAAACACACATCTCCTTATTCACTTAGAATTCATTTTTTTACTCCCTCACATTATAGCATAGTAATTGATTATGCCTGTTTCCCTTATATATTATATTCTTCCCTGGTCTCCCATCCTACAGTTTTAGTAGTTTTATTAATCATCATTTTAAGACTTCAGTCGTATACTTGTGTGCCCTATTCTATTAATTTCTTGAGGTTGGCGTAACACATTGCCACAAACTGGATAACTTAAAACAGAAATGTACACTCCGCCAGTTTTAGAGGCCAGAAACCTGAACTCGAGATATCAGCAGGACCCTGCTCCCTCCAGAAGCTCCAGGCTAGATTCCATTCTTCCAGCTTCTGTTGTCTGTTGACTACAGGACTGCAATCTCTGTTTCCATAGCCACCCTGCCTCCTCCTCTTCTGTCTGTCAAATCTGCCCTGTGTGCTTCTTATAAGGACACTTGTCCTTGGATTTAAAGCCCATCCTGGTAATCCAGGGTGATCTCATCTCAAAATCCTTAACTTAATTACATCTGAAACAACCCTTTTCCCTAATAAGGTAACTCTCACTCGTTCCAGGGATTTTATATATCCTTTGGAGGACCATTTTTCTGCCTCCTACATCAATATTGCCCTACAAGATTCTTGAGCTCATGTGTTTCTTTTTTCCTATTCCTACCAAGAAAAAAGTAACTGGAAACTGTTTTGACTTAAAAAGGAACATATTAAACTTTCAATCATTACACAGGGAGGGATCACCTGTCTAATGAAAGTAGGAAATATTCTTCTTAAATTTCAGAAGTAGAGGTTGAAAATCTAGGTCAATGCCTATGGAAGTAGTTTTCAGTGAAGTCCTCTACATTTTGTTGTTCATTGTTCAGCTGCCTAGCCATGTCTAACTCTTTCCAACCCCATGGACTGCAGCACCTCAGGCCTCCCTGTCCCTTATCATCTCTTGAAGTTTGTCCAAGTTCATGTTCATTGCATCGGTGATGCCATCCAGTTATCTATCCTCTGACATCCTCCTCTCCTTCTGCCCTCAATATTTCCAAGCATCAGGGACTTTTCCAATGAGTTGGCTGTTTGCATCAGGTGACCAAACTATTGGAGCTTCAGCTTCAACATCAGTCCTTCCAATGAGTACTCAGGGTTGATTTCCCTGAAGATTGACTGGTTTGATCTCCTTGCTGTTCAAAAGACTAATGAACCTTATCCAGAACCGCAGTTTGAAGGCATCAATTCTTCGGAGCTCTGCCTTATTTATGGTTCAGCTCTCACAGCTGTATGTGACCACTGGGAAGACCATAGACTTGACTATATGGACTTAGTTGGTAGAGTAATGTCTCTGCTTTTCAAAGCGCTGTCTAGGTTTGTGATAGCTTTCCTGCCAAGAAGCAATTGTCTTCTGTTTTCATGACTGCAGTCAACATCCGCAGTGATTTTAGAGCCCAAGAAGAGGAAATCTGTCACTACCTCCACATTTTCCGCTTCTATTCGCCATGCAGTAATGGGGCCGGATGCCATGATCTTAGTTATTTTAATGTTTAGTTTTAAGCTGGCTTTTTCACTCTCCTCCTTCACCCTCATCAAGAGGCTCTTTAGTCCTCTTCACTTTCTGCCATTAGGGTGGTATCATGCACATATCTGAGGTTGTTGATGTTTCTCCCTCTACATATATAGATTACATCATTTGAAATAAATCAGGAATTATATAACAAGATTTAACCATTGCTCTGAAATGCAATAATTTTCAATTTGACTTATTTGAATCCTTAGTGATATATAATGCCAGATTAAAGAGTGAGAAAGATAACATGTAAATTGAAACCAGAACAGTCTGCAACAAGAAGAGAAAGTCAGTTTCACTTGAGAGTCTCAAGTACTGCCCCAAATAAAGGTATACTTGCATGATGTAGATATTCTCTGTCCATATGTTCCTAACAACACATTTCCTGATACTGCCTCAAATTTTATATCTGAATTAAAAATATAGATGACAATTTTACACTTAGTTTACAGGTCTCAGGACTATGGTGTTCACTAATAGCTGTAACTTTGAGATACAGTTACTGTTTAGGTCGATGTAATATTTCATCCCACCTTAAACTTCCAAGCTCTCAATTAATTAAGCAACTGTAGTGAAGATTAAATGAGCCTTTATCCTGGAAACCATGTGCATTGGTAATTTTTTGGACAGTAAGAACATAAATGATCACTATAAGTTAATGTGTATTTTTTCCAAAGGGAAAAATTGTTAAAAATATTTTTGCCTTATAATTTTTTCTCCAGAGACTGTCATTCTAGTCTGCTAACATGACTTTTTGTTTTCCCACTTGGACTATACTTGTGTGTGTGTGTGTGAGAGAGAGAGTGCTATGTATATATGTCAGGTTTTGTTGTTGTTGTTCAGTTGCTGTCATGTCTGACTTTTTTGAGACACCATAGACTATAGCCACCAGGCTCCTCTATCCATGGAATTCTCCAGGCAAGAATACTGGAGTGGGTTGCCATGCCCTCCTCCATGGGATCTTTCCCACCCAGGGATCAAACCCATATCTCCTGAATTGCAAGAAGATTCTGTTTATCTCTGAGCTACTCAGGAAGCCCATATGTATTAGGTAGACTTCCTTACATATATTTATTGACTGCGTTCATCTATTGTATAACATAATACATAGTTTTTTTAAAGATAACACTTTTAACAACCTTCCCATACACAAAAATTAATAATGGTAACTGATTATTCTTATTGGAGTGCTAAAGCCCTATGTTTCTAGAATGCTATCAAACTGTTCCTTGCTATAAGACATGTCTCTCAGTTTCCTGGTGGAATAAGAGCAATCTGAATTAAAAGAGTAGTAATAATTTGGTTGAATGGAGGCAAACAGGAAAGTGACTACTATATATTTCTGTGAACCATTCTCACACATTTCAGAAGCACAAGGATATATACAGATGACTATTGTGTGAATAATAATTCTATCATTGTCCATCTCTTGCTTTTACAAAGACCTTCTGAGAAAACTGAGACTACATGTGAACTTCTCAGGAAAGTGTTATTTTGGCTTTTTACTCAACATTCTCAATTAAATAATAGATGATAGTGAGAACAGCACTTCAGTATTCAAATTATTCATCAAGTCACTCCTTTAATATGTAAAGTTTTAGCTGCAAGAAATTGTTTTGTATCTTTGGAGTGATGGACATGTTAATTTTAGTGACTGATTTAGGAAACAATCTTCTTGAGTCACTGTGGAGATAATCTCATCAAGGATCATATTAACTCTTATTTGATAAAGACTATTCTTGTCCCTCTGAAAATGACCAATTAAATCAATGAAATGGTGTCCGGTCTCATGTTTATTTTTAGGAATAATAATGAGGTGAAAAGTGGACTTGAGAATTTAGTTTAAATTTTAAATATTTATTATTCCATTTATTTTCTCAAATCAGAGGCTGCCTCTGCTTAAGGACAGCTTGCTTCAGATGTTACTGATCTATGCAATCATTTCTCTGGAGAGCTAGATGATTTTGTTTTTATCATCCTAACTCATGAGCAAATAGTGTTAAAAATGTCTTGATCATGATCAACTTAGCACTCACTCTCTGTATAGTTCAATAGGTTAGTATTATGGTTATATCATATGCATGCTACATTATGATCTTTCACTTGAGAAAAAGTATAAAGTATGTTTAAGAAGAAAATGTAATATTGAAAATAACTAGGTAAATCATCACAGCTGCATGAAGTAATATTTACATATGTGTAAGTATGTCTCTATGAACTGTCAATTTTTGCAGGGAAGTTATTAGGAGCTCCATAGCTCTGCTGAGTCTCTGATTGAGTTTGGCTTCTTCTGCAGTTCTTATTTATTTCTTGGAGGCATTTTGCATATATCTACGTTTTCTCAGTATTTGATGAGAATCATACAAGTTTTGCTACCATTACTACAAAAAAATCATTCTCTACTATTACTTTTAGGACTGCCTCTATTTCTGCTATTAAAATGTTCATATTTTGAAGTTATATGAAATTATATGAGCTTCTTCTTCTTTCTTGTACGTAAAAGTGTGCGGGCATGCGTGGTAAGTCACTTCAGTTGTGTCTGTGACCCTACAGACTGTAGCTCACCAGGCTCCTCTGTCCATGAGATTCTCCAGGCAAGAATACTAGAGTGGGTTGCCATGCCCTCCTCCATAGGATCTTCCCAACCTAGGGATCAAACCTGCATCTCTCACATCTCCTGCATTGGCAGACTGGTTCTTTATCACTAATGCCCCTTGGGAAGGCTTCTATAACGGATAAGTTTAGTGAAAAGAAAATTGGATTCAGAACCTACTGATTGAAGGAAAGTTAAATGGCTCAAAATAACCTGGAGTTAAACTCCCCTCCAGGTCTTCCCCACCATTCTATGCAAAACAAAGAACTCTCTCACCCAAAGGAAAAAAAAAAAAGGACATTAAAGTTGATTACACCTAGCTCCCAGCCAGTCCACCCTCTGGCCGATCTCCAGAATTCCTTGCCCCAGACATTTAAGAGATAGCTACTCCGAACAACCTTGGAGAAGAACAGGCCCCCTTAAGACAGTAGATTTCCATATATATGCCTATACGTACTTTTTTCTTGGGTTAATGCATCAGCTCACTAATCTGACTGCTGCCCCTTCTCCCCTCATTAAAGGTGATTAGTTCCTGTAAAGCGCCGGTCTCGTTCTTTGTCCAAACCTCGCCTTCTCTAACTCCCTTACCCTACACTGATGATCTCAAGCTTGTTGCATTTCTTACTGAGACTTGGATCTATTAACTCCACTGAGCCTTGGTTTCCTAATCTCTAGGCTGTATCTAATAATATTCACTGTGGAGCTTTATCATTTTTCAGAATTAGACATAATGTATCCAAGAACCTACCAGTTATTAAAACATATTATTAGTGTGACAGGTTATAAATGGACAACCGGTTTTGACAGGAAAAGAACTATTTAGTTCCGTTTTGTATTCTGTTATTCTGATGTGCTTAAAAAATGAAACATAAATACTTCATTTTACCTCCTGGGAATATTTGAAGACAAATCTCATCCCTGCTCCTGTTTGAATAGGCAGTAATGTTTAAAGTGAAAAAAAATACTATTTGAAGAAAATAAGATTTGAAGTATTTGTTGGACATTGAGGAAGAGTAGGCTGTGGAAGAATAATAAATTTTTGTGAGAGCAACTGCAGGGAGAAAAGTGCAAACAAAGGCACTTTGGGGATCTGGGAACTAATTTTTTAATTCCCAGAAAGAGATGGGTGTTTTGACCTAGGCTTGGATGACTATAAAATAATTTATTTGAATGTCCTGGGGGCACACGGGAGTGGAGTATCCCAGGCCACCCAGCTCACTCAGGCATGAAACTCTCAGCCTTGTACCATGTGTTAGCTCAATGATTCCTCAAGTGAATATATGAGAGCACTTGGTTACCTATGCTCCATGTTACCTGCTGGTTGAACAGCAAGAATGACAGACACCATCGCAACAAGGGTGTTTCTGTGTGTCTATCCTGTGTGGACTATTGAGGAAGAGTGGGATGTGTTAACAGTTTTCTTTTAGATGTCTCTAAGGGACATCTAACAGGGTAGCAATAGGTGAAGTCCCTCTCTGTACCTGTACTTGGAAAAACAGCCCAAACAGGGTTAAGATCCCTAAATGAGAGTGAAATGATTGATTAGTGACATTCTAGGGACATTTGTAATACTAGCAACCCACCTTTTCCACTGATGACTACATTTTCTCTTAATTTCCCAATGATAGAAGTGCTTCTTTACCAGTTCTCTCTCTTATTACATGGGCACAGGCTTCGTGACTGACTGCTGGTATTTCTGTTTTATCTTTAGATTACTCTCCTGTGGTTACAGAGCAGACAACTGCTGGCCTCATTGTTTCAACAGTTTGACTTTGTTGACATTTGAGATTTGTTGGAAATTAATCACCAGGCAGTCATAACTTATGTAGAGCGCTAAGCATAGATCAGGACACATAATGAGTAATCAATAAAAATGTGCCTGTACCCTAGTGACCAATTCTGATCTCATCTTGATTTTGTAATTTTGGGTTCTTAATGATGCAATAATTTCCAATTAGCATACCAGGCTGAGTTCAACCTCAGGGTAAGGACATAAAACTCATACTTAAATTTTTTTTTTTTAGCCTGTGATCATTAAATAATATCATTTAAATTTATTTTCTGCTCATTTCTTGTGAGTGACAGGAATGTCCTATTAAATCATGCTTTGGTCTCCCCCAGTGGGTTTACTGCAACAATAAGATACTTGCAGACTCCCCTTACCTGGGTTGATAGAATCAAGGATGCTGTAACTGATAAGAACCTGGGAAAATGACTTACATTTCTTGTGCAAGATGTGGCAGCATCTATTAAATTTTGTAATTGTTCCTTTATGTAGCACTCATGCTGTCAGATTTAGCCCACATGCTGTTATGTGTTTCTACATTTGGATTTTTTTCTTATAAACAAGTTGCTAACACAGTTGTCCTTCTTAGGAAAAATAAAGCCTTAGCTAAGAGAAAGTATTTGTGTGTTTGGAGCTTCAACATCTGTATTCAAACACAGACCACGCTTCCTATTTTAAAACTGAAATTGACGTTGACAGCTCATTTTTTTTCCATTGGTAGTGGGTAAAGTGCCTGTGTTGTGGCACTAATTTTAGAGAAATAAATTTGTCTGAAATTAGTTAAACTAAAGACTATGAACTTCAATGAGAGAAAACATATTGTTTGGTTCTTGGAGTTGGATATATTTAGCATTAGTGACAGAGGTCTCACTTGAAGGTACTTCAAGGCGAGTTAATATCTTAAGAAACAGAACATTTGAACGTAAATTATAAGTGGTAACACTTCTTGTGTTTGTAGTTGTTTGTTATTAGGGGAATTTTGCCAAAGACCAAAATAGTTTCTTCTTGAAATGCTACTTCATTTTCTTTCATTCCAGATTGACTTTTCTCCTTTGCAAAATACTTAAAATTTTAACCTCTTTGAAAAGAGTTGACAAATAAGATAGGGATCAGGAGAAGTGATCATGAGAGTTATCAGTGCCATCATACAAAACCTGTATCCAAACCTGACAGGCAGAGGGAGATTTTCAGCTTTCTGACAGTTTTTCTTCTTTCCCCTGTACAGTTTGCTCCTAGTTTATTTGAGCTCAAATTTAATTTCTAATATTTTTAAAGTTTGTGCCAAAAAATGTTCCGGATGCTGAATGGAACACAAATACACCATTTAATTTAATATAATTTCAACCAGCATTCATTGAGTGTCTGCTGCTTCATCGCTTCAGTCGTGTCCAACTCTGTGCAATCCCATAGATGGCAGCCCACCAGGCTCCTCTGTTCCTGGATTCTCCAGGCAGGAATACTGGAGAGGGTTGCCATTTCCTTCTCCAATGCATGCATGCGTGTTAAGTCGCTTCAGTCATGTCCGACTCTGTGCGACCCCATAGACGGCAGCTCACCAGGCTCCTCTGTCCACAGGATTCTTTAGACAAAAATACTGGAGTGGGTTGCCATTTCCTTCTCCCACTGAGTGTCTACTGGGAGGCAATAATGGTCTCTTCTCTCATGTAGTTTAAACTCTTACTGAGTAAATACTTCATGATAAAATTATTTTCAAATATTATATAGTTAAATGCCAAAATATATGAATAAAACCTATAGGAAATTATACTAAGCATATCAGCTTTTAGACTTGGGGAAATCTTTTTGTAGGAGTTGGGAATGTAGTTGTGTTTTGAAAACAAATATAAGTTAATAGAGTAGAGGAAAAAAGAGGGCATTCCAAGAAAAGTTATTGGTGTGAAAAAAGGGGCAATGAAGCAAAATATATTAACAGGGCAATAAAAGATATCATCCAGATATGCACAGTTGACAGAAGATTGAACAATAAATTAGGATTATGAACACAAAAATGACTGCTCTTACTCTACATTATCTTATAAATATTGCTTTGAATTTTATTCTGCCTTTTCAATATTAATTTTATTTACACAAGATAAGTGTAGTAATTTAATAAAATTATATATATATTTATCCATGAATTCATGTGCACATATATCCACACATACATATACATACACATTAGATAATATAAATTAGTGTATAGAGAGAAGCAACACCTTCCTGATTCTTCCCTCCACATCATACAAACCTGCTCCCTAGAAGTATGTGTTTTAAATTATTTTAACTGTTTTTTTGATATTCTTTTGATACTAATCTTTCTGATTAGTATGTATGTATGATTTTTATTAATCTAGTTTAAAATCAGCTTTCGAAGAACTGATGCTTTTGAACTGTGGTGCTGGAGAAGACTCTTGCGAGTCCCTTGGACAGCAAGGAGATCAAAACAGTCAACCCTAAAGGAAATCAAATGTGAATATTCATTGGAAGGACTGATGCTAAAGCTGAAGTTTCAATATTTTGGCCACCTGAAGCAAACTTTCTAACAGTTTGGAATCATTTGAATTTATCTGGGGCAGAATTTTCACATTTCAGCATTTCAGTCCTAATATTCATTGGAACGACTGATGCTGAAGCTTAAACTCCAATACTTTGGCCACCTGATGTGAAGAATTGATTCATTGGAAAAGACCCGGATGCTGGGAAAGATTGAAGGCAGGAGGAGAAGGAGGCAACAGAGGATAAGATAGTTGGATGGCATCACCAGCTCAATGGTCAAGAGTTTGAGCAAGCTCCGAGAGATAGTGAAGGCCAGGGAAGCTTGGCATGCTGCAGTCCATGGCATCACACAGAGTTGAACATGACTTAGCACCTGAACAACAACAATGGACTTTCTATTCTCAATCACAGATTTATGACTACATTCATGTTAGTCACTGCTGATCTAAGTAGTAGACTGTGTTTATGTTTTTCCTGGAGTTAATATTTCCTCACTAAAAGAAAAGAATTCTGAATTTTCTTCCCACTTTCTCCAACAGACTCTCAAAACAAATTTCCAGACAAACCTATCAGTCTATCATTTTCCCTACAGGGACCTTCCCTCCTGGATTGTTCAGCAGGATTGTTGTTTTTTCAGTCTATTTAACTACTTTCATTCTTTGACTTCCCTTCACCTCTCCCCTGTGTATGATCTTGTTATCTGAAACCTGTATTATCAGTCAGGATATGCTAACTGCTAAAATAAACCACTCAATGATTTTAGTGGCTTCACCTAATAAACTGTTGTTTCATACTCACCTCGTGTCTGATTTGGCCAGTGTTAGGACTCAGCTCCAAAATCCTGATGAAAACATTCACTTCACCGTGTGACTCTGCCAACAGTTAGATCCTCCACAGCATCTGCTTCTGCCTGATAGTCAAAAAAAGGATAAACCTGGAGAAATCACAAAAGGAGTGAGGTCTAGACCTGGAAGTGGCATGCCCTACTTCACTCCATTGGTTGAACTTGGTCACCTGGCTACAGCAAACTACACAGAAGGCTGGGAAATATCTTTCTGTGTTTTCAGAAGAAAAAATAATCTGTTTTGATGCACACATACTATTGGCTCTGCCATATCATCTCTTTATGTTTTCATTTCAATGGAACACTTTCCTTAGCTGATACTTAAGCGTATATTCGGTGACATGCTTATTGAGGCTTGTTTAAAGTATCACGTTCTCATTTGATTGACAGTTTGCCTGGGTACTAATGTTTCTATGGTATTTAGATGTGTAATGACATTTAGCAGCTAATATTGTTCTCAACAGCCCTGATCCTTTGTGGATAGCTAATCCTTTCTATAGGGTTGTGTTTTTGTTTTGCTTCTTAAATAAATCTCTCAAAGCACTTGGTGCTTCTTTTTCTCATTGGTGTTACGATTTTACAATGATGGGCTTTTGATGTGAGCATTTATCATTCATTATAACAGATAATCAGAAAGTCCTTTCTCTTTAGAGGTTTAATTCTTTAATTCAAGGAAATATTTAAGAATATATCTTTAAATTTCCTCCTGTTTCATTTTATTTTCTGCAACTCCTTTAAAAATAACTCCTTTCTTGTTCTTTCTATACTTTCATTCATATTTTGAGTTCAACTACTTGATCTTCTTGATTTTATCTTGTAATTACTTCAATAGTATTTTATTTTGGCTGTCTTATTCTACATTTGGCTTTTATTTCTTATTTTGAAATCTAGGTAAGTTTGACCAAGTATTGCATTTGCCTTATTCAAAAGTCAGAACTCCTCAGGAACTGAAATGATATATACAGAAATGTCTCACTTCCCTCCTGCCTTCTCTAGCCTGTTTTCTTTCCCCATCCCATATGTAGTCATCTTTATCATTTTATTGTTACTTCTTGCAAATAAAAACATATGTTTCCATCTCTGTGTGTGTAGATTAAAAAAAAAAAGATTCTTATTATCCCACATCCTATCTAACGTTAGTTTTTACATGTAATGTTCTATGCTTTAATTTTTCTCCTTACCCTAATCTGTAGATCTTGTTGTATTAACACAAGGAAATTTTCTTTTTTCATTCTTCATTATGGATGCATAAGACTCCATGTACTTTAGGGTTTCCGCCTTAACCTTGTTATTTTGGACCACATCCTTGTTTATTATGAGGGGATTCTTATGCAATGGAATAGTTTAGCAACCTGTCCTGTACTGACTAAAGGCCAGCAGCAACACTTCTCTTTGTCTTGACAAACAAAAAGTTTCATTAACATGGCCAAACGTCCCTTAAAGGGTAAAACCACTCACGCAGGTTTATCATGGTTTTGCTGTTACTGTTTTCAACACCTCTCTTATTATTGGACAATTGATATTATCTTTAAGTTTGCTGTTACAAGCAATATCATCAATTTTGAAAAGTAGGTGGTTTTATACTTAGGGGAAATAGCTTCTTGGAAGTGAATTGTAAGCAAGCTATTAAGACTTTTTTAGTTGTAGGATCTATCCATATCTGTGCTAGGAACCAGTTGGTACAGTCTTAAGTTCCTACTGAATCCAATTCAAATTTAGAATTACTATATTTTTAAATTTTATTTACTTTAAAAACTTGCTCTCTTCTTTGTATCTCTTTTCTCTTAAAATGGATATCTTGTTTCCTATCCATATTAACACATATAATCATTCAATCATATATATATATATATATACAAATTTCAACTGTATATTTAAAATATAAATTATAAATAAGATATATCATATATAAATTAATTCATATATGAAGATACTCATATATAAGTATTCATATATGGAAATTATATATAAATTCATACATACATATAAATCTCTGTGTTGTAATGGCACAAATTTGTTACTCAGTGTTTATGTTTCATTTTGCTTTGATTTTAAGATTTTTAAAAATTTGTTTTTTATATTTATATAAAATATTTTTGTGGTTCTAAAGGCAAACCTATAAATTAGGTATATATCAATAATTTATAGTAGCTTCTTTGTTCATTCTGTTTTCTCTATCCTCTCTGCTAATTATTTTTTGTTAGTTTTGTTTCACTTTTCTATTTTTTAAATAAAATAAATATGTATCAACTGTATGCCTTCCTGTCTTAAATATCATATTATTCATGTTTCTTTTTCCTTTGTTTTATATAACTTATTATATCCCATAAATTATTGCATAGCATTTCATAAAACATAGCCAGTTTCCTTTTGACAGATGTTTAGCACTCCATTGTGTGGTTACACCACAATTCATTCCAACAGTTTGAAAGGGAGTAAAGAGGAAAACATGTGCTCAGTCTGCCATCTTTATCTGAATGTGTCACATTGGCATCAGCTTAGGTTGCAGTTCTTTAATTTGGTATCTTCTGTAGTATATTGGATATCCTTGAAATCAAGTTTGAACATATAGTTCAAATTAATATTTAAAGTGAAAGTGAAAGTTGCTCAGTCGTGTCCGACTTTTTGCAACCCCGTGGACTATACAGTTCATGAAATTCTCCAGGCCAGAATACTGGAGTGGGTAGCCCTTCCCTTCTCCAGGGGATCTTCCCCACCCAGGGATTGAACCCAGGTCTCCCGCACTGGAGGCGGATTCTTTACCAGATGAGCCACGAGGGAAACCTCAAACTAATATTAATAAAGACCAATTTAAACAGTACTAACATAATTAAAAATGGCAATAAACTTAATCTGAATTAAAGAGTGAAATACAAACTGAATGTCTTAATTCAGAGATTTTTCTGACCTAGTAGTATAAGATTAGGAGCAATTGTATAAATATGACCTAAATCAAATCCCTTATGATTAAACAGTGGAAGTGAGGAATGGATTTAAGGGACTAGATCTGATAGAGTGCCTGATGAATTATGGATGGAAGTTCATGACATTGTACAGGAGACAGGAATCAAGACCATCCCCAAGAAAAATAAATGGAAAAAAGCAAAATGGCTGTCTCAGAAGACCTTACCAACAGCTGTGAAAAGAAGAGATTTAGGCAAAGTAGAAAAGGAAATATATACTCACTTGAATGCAGATTTCCAAAGAATAGCAAGGAGAGATAAAAAAGCCTTCCTCAGCGATCAGTGCAAAAAAATAGGGGAAAACAATACAATAGAAAAGACTAGAGGTCTCGTCTAGAAAATTAGAGATACCAAGGGAACAAACATTTCATGCAAAGATGGGCTCAATAAAGGACAGAAATGATATGGACCTAACAGAAGCAGAAGTTATTAAGAAGAGGTGGCAAGAATACACAGAAGAACTGTACAAAAAAGATCTTCATGACCCAGATAATCACGATGGTGTGATCACTCACCTATAGCCAGAAAACCTGGAATGTGAAGTCAAGTGGGCCTTAGGAAGTATCACTACGAACAAAGCTAGTGGAGGTGATGGAATTCTAGTGGAGCTATTTCAAATCCTAAAAGATGATGCTGTGAAAGTGCTGCACTCAATATGTCAGCAAATTTGGAAAACTCAGCAGTGGCCACAGGACTGGAAAAGGTCAGTTTTCATTCCAATCCCAAAGAAAGGCAGTGCCAAAGAATGCTCGAACTACCGCACAATTACACTCATCTCACACGTTAGTAAAATAATGCTCAAAATTCTCCAAGCCAGGCTTCAGCAATACGTGAACCATGAACTTCCAGATGTTCAAGCTGGTTTTAGAAAAGACAGAGGAACCAGAGATCAAATTACCAACATTCACTGGATCATTGAAAAAGCAAGAGAGTTCCAGAAAAACATCTATTTCTGTTTTATTGTCTCGGCCAAAGCCTTTGACTGTGTGGATCACAATAAATTGTGGAAAATCCTTAAAATGATGGAAATACCAGACCACCTGACCTGCCTCTTGAGAAACCTGTATGCAGGTCAGGAAGCAACAGTTGGAACTAGAAATGGAACAACAGACTGGTTCCAAATAGGAAAAGGAGTACGTCACCCTGCTTATTTAACTTATATGCAGAGTACATCATGAGAAATGCTGGGCTGGATGAAGCACAAGCTGGAATCAAGATTGTTAGGAGAAATATCTATAACCTCAGCTATGCAGATGACATCATCCTTATGGCAGAAAGTGAAGAAGAACTAAAGAGTCTCTTGATGAAGGTGAAAGGGGAGAGTGAAAACGTTGGCTTAAAGCTCAACATTCAGAAAACTTAAATCATGACATCTGGTCTCATCACTTCATGGCAAATATTTAGGGAAACAGTGTAAACAGTGGCTGACTTTATTTTTGTGGGGCTCCAAAATCACTGCAGATGGTGATTGCAGCCATGAAATTAAAAGATGCTTGCTCTTTGGAATGAAAATTGTGACCCACCTAGACAGCATATTAAAAACCAGAGACATTACTTTATCAACAAAGGTCCATCTAGTCAAGGCTATGGTTTCTCCAGTAGTCATGTCTGGATGTGAGAGTTGGACTATAAAGAAAGCTGAGCACCGAGGAATTGATGCTTTTGAACTATGGTGTTGAAGAAGACTCTTGAGAGTCCCTTGGACTGTAAGGAGATACAGCCAGTCCATCCTAAAGGAAATCTGTCCTGGGTATTCATTAGAAGTACTGATGTTGAAGCTGAAACTCCAATACTTTGGCCACCTGATGCGCAGTGCTGACTCATTTGAAAAGACTCCGATGTTGGGAAAGTTTGAAGGCAGGAGGAGAAGGGGACAACAGAGGATGAGATGGTTGGATGGCATCACCGACTCAATGGACATCAGTTTGGTTGGACTCCGGGAGTTGGTGATGGACAGGGAGGTCTGGTGTGCTGAGGTTTATGGCATTGTAAAGAATCGGACACGACTGAGCAACTGAACTGAACTGAACTGATAGTACTTAAACTGTGCCTTGACTAACATTTAAAAAGCAGAGTCTCTCTGTAAGTATTAGGAATAATGAGAATAATGGCACATGTTTACTAATGTGTTTACAATTTTTAAAGGAAAGAGTTTATCCGTTTGGTTAATTACTAATACACTCCATTAATGAAATTCAATTCATGAATCAAATTGGTTAATTAGAACTTTAATTATAAGAATAAATGGTATCCTTCAACATTGTCTAGTATAATTGAGCCAGTATTTGTAACAAATATGATAGACAGATTGGTATTCTTATTTAAAGTCTCCTTTAAACTGAAATGGGCTTCCCTCGTGGCTCAGATGGTAAAGAATCTGCCTGCAATGTGGGAGACCTGGGTTTGATTCTTGAGTTGGGAAGACTCCCTGGAGAAGGGAATGACTGCCCACTTCAGTATTCCGGCCTGGACAATTCCATGAACTATACAGTCCATGGGGTTGCAAAGAGTTGGACGTGACTGAGTGATTTCACTCACTTTCACTTAATCTGAAAAGCATGAAACCACTTCTGGCCATATTCTATATTGAATCAAAAAGAAACTCAGGTCTCACACTAGTATCTTTACTAAAAAATGTAGATTTGCTTTTGTAGATTTTATCTAGGGTGACGATAATAAGGGTATTATTACTGCTCTTTTTTCTTATATCTTTCCAATGTTTCATATCCATGGTACTTGTACAACCACCCTCTCTTTCTATTAATATAAATTCCTCATCTTCAGGCTAGGCTGTTTTTAGTTGCAAAGTTCCCTCTCTCAACTCAGCCTCTCTACTTAGATGGGCACTTGAAAAGTACTAACTGCTTCCAATTCTTCATTCTTTTTTTAAAAATATATATATATTTATTTCACTATGTTGAGTTAGTTGCAGCACACAGAATTGTAGATCTTTCTTGTGGCAAGAGAGATTTTTTTTTGTTTGTTTTTTAGTTGCCACATGTGGGATCTAGTTCCTTGACCAGTGATCCTACCCAGGCCAGCTACAATGGAGCCTTAGCCACTGGACCACCAGGGAAGTCCCTGAATGCTTCTAGTTCTGAATGTCTGTTTGTTTGTTTGTTTGTTTTGCTGTTATTATAAGAAACAGGGTCATTGGAATGTTAGTGGGGCTCAAAGAGGAAAATATGTATAATGTTAATATGTAGGGAATAATTTTATTTATTTAAAATGCAAATGAGAAACTTTGTATCAGTGTTAACTCTACAAAAAATAGAAGAATGTATAATTTTATTAATATATCATCAATTGTTTTCAATCAACAAACACTAACCCAATAGGAAAATACAGAAAGAATATGAACAATTCATAATGAGGAAACTCAAAGGGCTCATAAACATATAAAAGAGCATTCAGTTTCATAAGTTATCAAAGAGATGACAAGTAAAACATGAAATCTTGGTTTTCATAAAAATACTTAAGTGATTTAAACTATGGTAATAACTGTTAGTAAGAGTTTCAGGATATGGAATTTTTTTCTCATATACCGCTACTGGGATTCTATGTTAGCAAAATAATTCTGGTGTGATATTTGGAAGAATGCTTCAGAAGTGTTAAAATTTCTACTCCTTCTCAGCAAATGATTCTCCTTGTCAGTATGTATCAAAAGGGAACAGTAATCAATTCCTGTGTGCTACTTGCTCAGCCGTGTTTGACTCTTGGTGACCTGATAAGACTGTAGCCTGCCAGGCAACGCTGTCCATGGAATTCTCCAGGCCAGAATCCTGGAGTGGGTTGCCATTCCCTTCTCCAAGGGATCTTCCCAACCCAGGGATTGAATACAGGTCTCATACATTTCAGGTAGATTCTTTACCATCTGAACCACTTAAATATATATTTATAAATAAAATTTAATATAATACAAATATATATTTCTGATTATATTATATATAAAGCATATATATATATAATTTTATGATTGTACTTAGCCATTAAAAAGGCCCCTAAAAATTTCCACCTGCTGGTATTCACACCCTTAGTAACCCTTCTGCTTGATTATGGGCTATATATAGGGATTTACTTCTAATGAAAAGAAGAAAGCAAAAATGATGGTATGAAATTAGGTGCTGAAAAACTCTGACTTCCATCTTGCTCATAGTCTTCCTTTGAGTCTTCTCACTATGTGGCTTGGTGACAAGCTGCCATGTTTTGAGCTGCCTCATGAAGAGACCCACATGCTGAGGAACAGAAAGCAGCTTTCAATCAACCAGCAGCAATAAACTAAAGCCTTATGTACAACAACTCATGAGGAATGAAGTCCTGCCAACAAGCCCTGAGAGAGCTTAGAATTGAATCTTGCCCAGGCTGATATCTTTATTTCAGTCTTATATGGTCTTTTGACCTGGAGGATTCAATTAGCTATACCTGGATTCCTCATTCACAGACACTATGAGATAAAAAAAATGTGGGTTGTCTAAAGCTGCTAAATTCTGGAGTAATTTTAGATAACTAATAAACATGCAAAACTGATCTTGCTACACGAATGACTGAGAAAACACAATCTAACAAAAACATAAAGTATCATCTAGGTTTAGGTATAAATACAACCATCCCACATATAAACAGATATGTTAAAAAAAATTGGGAAAATATAGATAAAATGGTCAATATTACTTTTCTGAGTTATGAGGTAATATGAATTTTAAAATTATTTTCCTAGGATGTTACTATATATTTCAAATGTTTTAGTAATGAATTAATTTTAATTTTGATATCTAAAGGAAAAAAGAAACAAAAAGTGACCAGTAGAACAAAACACCTTTAAAGTCCAGCTTAGTGCTTTGCATGGATTTGAAAATCAGTTAAGTCCTGGGCAGAATTTCTTTAATGGATGAATTTAATGCAAATTCCCAGAAGTTTCTTAAGGCCAATGAAACTTTAGATATTTTCTTACAGTACAGTCAAAACACTGGTTTTTATTTCATATTTTTACTTTAAATTTTGTCAACATGCAATAATGCACTAAAAAAACAATTCTGTTTAAATCTGGACAACAGTAACAGAACCTCAAGATAACCCAGAGAGTACCTTACTATGATTTACATTAACTGTACAGGACATTATTCCAAGAGGGAAATGATCCCTGCAAAAGCTGAAGATGAAACTATGTGATGGAATCTTGTCAGAGAGTGAAGACACCAGGGCAACTGCTGAATGGCTGTTGTCTGCAGCGGAAAGGGCACTTAACCAAAGCTTATTAGTTTAATATGCCAAGCCAATTGCATGTTAAGTTACATTCAGCTTCTCTGAAGGTCTATACTATGAATCATTTGGTGTACTATAACTTGAGACTGAATAAGAGACAACATACCCCGGGAGCACACACTTAACTTGGACTATCCATCTTTTTAATATGCCTAATAACGGGATAGTCAGACATAATGAATTACATAGTTTTATGTATTTGAGGAACTATAGACTGGTTTGGCTGTGCACAGTTTTCTCTCCCTTATTTATTTATTTTTTTCAGGTCTTATCCCTGGTGAATTTGAATGTGGTATTCCTGGAAGGTAAGCTTGTCAAAACAGAGGACAATTGTCTGCATATGTGATTAGATAAAAATAGCAAGAATTCTTTCTTTTGATACTGCTAACTCGGAATCATTGATTTCAAATTGCTTACCTAAAAAAATGAGAAGAAAGGAAGTTCGTACAGCTTAGTGACTAAGTTGTTGGTCATCAGGAGATCTGGAGTTGCTTTCCAATTTTAACATAGCCTATATGGGGAAATTTTGGCAAGTCATTTACTTTCTTGGAGACTTCATTTCTTCAGCTATAAAATTAGTTTAACAATCAGGACTTACCTCATGGATTTGCAATGAGACAGTATATTTAAAACTTTTTGCATATTACTAGCACAGACTAAACACCTCAAAATATGTAGTAAATATGCACATCTATCTAGTTTCATATCTATCTCTATATATTCCTATTGTTGTAGTAAATTCAAAATAGCTAAAGCTTATTTAAAAAATATTTATTGAGCACCCACCAAGTGCTCAACACTAAGTTCAAAATGCCTCTTTATGCCAAATTTTACCTACTTTCTGATTATATAGCATAACTTGTCTCTATAGATCACTATGTTTTAGTTTCCATTTCAAAGCTTCTTTTTGTAAGATGTATTTCTGAGTTGATTTGTTGGTGGGGGGTCCTTGGCTTTCATTTCACATTCCAGCTATGTTCTCAGGGCATCAATTAAGTTAAATTGTCAAATTTCTTTCCTCAAGAAGAACATAGAGCATTTAAAATATGTATTTTCTATAATGTTTATGTGTGCTATCAAAGCACACTGAGTAAATGATTGTCAACAGCAATTTCTGTGGCACCTCAGTTTTTCTTTTAGATCTGATCTTCTAACTGAAAAGTACTAAATAAATTAGGATAAAATTCACAAAAAATACCTGCCATTCCTCTCTTTCTATTAAGAAAGGCACTATTCATTTTGGTACTGGGAAAACCCCTGAAATTCCACATGGCTGCCAGCTCCACAGCATTTGTGCCAAAGAAAGCACACCTCCCTGAAGCACTTACTCAGAGACGCTTTACCTGATTAGTCAGTGAGAAGAAGAGAGAATTTTCTGGACAAGTACTCTCTCTTGTGAAGAGGCTTTGTAAGAACTTTATTCTTTTGATCTAAGCCATGAATAAACCAGAGATCTGAGTTTGACATATCTCACATATATGAGGATAATGGCTATTTTGCACATCAATGCAAACCTTTTCTACTTTTACTATTTAAAAAAAAAAAAAAAAAAGCCAAAGTATGTCCTGCAGTATCTCTAAAGCTAAACCGGACCATAATAAAGGAGAATTTCTAGAAGTCTTTGCCTTCTTGAACTAGCGGGAAGATAGGATTGTGCGGTAGGAAGACCACTGGATTGCTGCTGCTGCTGCTAAGTCGCTTCAGTCGTGTCCGACTCTATGCGACCCCATAGACGGCAGCTCACCAGGCTCCCCCGTCCCTGGGACTCTCCAGACAAGACCACTGGAGTGGGTTGCCATTTCCTTCTCCAATGCATGAAAGGGACAAGTGAAAGTGAAGTCGCTCAGTCGTGTCTGACTCTTTGCGACCCCATGGACTGTAGCCTACCAGGCTCCTCCGTCCATGGGATTCTCCAGGCAGGAGCACTGGAGTGGGGGTGCCATCGCCTTCTCCGACCGCTGGATTAGGACTCAGATAAACAGGCTTCCTAGGTGGCGCTAGTGATAAAGAACTCGCCTGCCAGTGCAGAGAGACAAAATAGATGCGGGACTTGATCTGTGTTTCGGGAAGATCCCCTGGAGTCGGGCATGGCAACCCACTTCAGTATTCTTGCTTGAAGAATACCCATGAACAGAGGAGCCTGGTGCGTGCATGGGGTCACAAAGAGTCAGACACGACTGAAGTGACAGCATGCGTGCAAACGGGCTTCCAATCTGAGCTCTGCCATTAGCTTGCTTTGTAAGTTTTGCTGACTATTTAGACTCTTGTGCTTTATCTGTAAAATAAAGAAGTGGACAGGAAGATATATGTTTCCACCACTCCAACTATTATATCATCTGTCTCAGTTTTGGTTTTGGAAAAGGATATTGGTTACGTTTACAATTTGATCATTCCTTCCCACACACTGGGGAGGCTTCTCTGTATTTCCCTGATCCATCAGAGTCCTACATGTTTCTAGGACTGCCCATAGTTCCACTCAGGTTCCTGGGAAGGTTCTTTTTGGCATCCTCACATTTTCCTTATTTCTTTATTTTCCTCCAGGCTTCTCTCTGTAGTTATGTAAACTCTTAGCAGGTGGGCTCTGCATGCTCCTCAGGGCTGATGGAAGGTCAAATTCCCAGGCCTGTTGCAGGTATATTATGCCCCTAGCATAATAGGTATATTATGCCGCCAACGTGCCCAGGTTTTAGAAATGCCTGTGAGGCCGTATCAGCTATGAATGTAGATAAGTCACTTGATCTTATTGAATCTCTTATCTTTTAGATGGAGATGATAATGACCATCTTTTCTTCCCATTTTTTTTTTTTTCTGTTGTGTGCATCTGATAAAACGATCTATTAAATTTTAAGTAGAAAAAGTGCTGTCTAAACTCTGGGGAAATAGCTCCCTGAGTTGCAGACTGCCTGACAGTAATAACAGACATTACTCTTTGGAAATGGGCATAAGAAAATTTTTACAAGTGACTTTTAGTACTTATTGATGGAGAATGGCAATACCAGGCTTTGTTAAGAGCACCCCTTCGACTGGATGCAGAGTTCTCAGAGAGTCTAATAGATGTGTTGTTGTTTAGTTGCTCAGCTTTGTCCATTTCTTTGCAATCCCATGGACTGCAGTACTCCAGGCTTCCCTGTCCTTTATTCTCTCCCTGAGTTTGCTCAAATTCATGTCCATTGAGTCAATAATGCCATCCAACCATCTCATCCTCTGTTGTTACCTTCTCTTCCTGCCTTCAATCTTTCCCGGAATCAGGGTCTTTCCCAGTGAGTCAGCTCTTAGCCTCAGGAGGCCAAAAGTATTGGAACTTCAGCTTCAACATCAGTCCTTCCCATGAATATTCAGGGTGGATTTCCTTTAGGATTGACTGGTTTGATTTCCTTGCTGTCCAAGTGACTCTCAAGAGTCTTCTCCAGAACCACAGTTTGAAAGCATCAATTCTTTGGCCTTCAACCTTATTTATGGTCCAACTGTCACATCTGTACATGATTACTGGGAAAAAACAAACATTAACTTTGACTATATGGTCCTTTGTTGGCAAAATGATGATGTGTTTTAGTATTCTGTCTAGGTTGGTCATAGCTTTTCTTCCAAGGAGCAGTAGGTGTGGTGGCTCTTAATCACTAACAAGAAGTGGAAATGCTGAATAATTAGACTTGAAACCAGCAGTTTGTCAATAAACTATTATAATCTACTAATACACATTGCAAGGGCTAGGAAAACTGTTGTCAGGTATTTACAATGTATGAAATGTGAATAAGAAAAACTTTAAAAGAAATAGATTTGTATTTCACTTTATACATGGAATAGTTAACTTTTAGTTGTTTTAGTTAAGAGGATTTTTTATTGACTCCAAAGTGATATAAACGTAGATTCATAGGGTTTGAAAAGTAAAACTTTTAGAGATTTTGGTGTCTTTTGGAGTTCATTGAAGAGCATGTGCCTTCAATACAAGAAAAAGACTAAAGAACATCTTCTAGTTCAAAACTTCTTCCTTCTCTTCCCAGTGTACTACATTTCACAAATTAAGTAACTTGTTTTGTTAAAGCCTCTTTGTATTATACTCAGTAAGACCAAAAAAAAAAAAAATAGGAATTCCAAGAAAATACAGTCTGTAGTAGGAATGTCTCTAGTGGACATGTGTTAATAATAACAATTATTATTATTACTGCTATGCTTTCTGTGCTGCTTAGATGGTACTTGCCCAAACCTGTAAACTTTTGGGGTTGAAATAGTATTTTCTTTTCTGGCCTATGCGGTACATTGCTTAGAATTCTGACAATACTCATTATCAGGTTGATAATGCTAATGAATATTAATTTCTCATTGACTATGCATGGAAATATATAGTAAAGGAGTTTTAACTTTGTTTTCAAGAAGCACACAATTAAAATATTGTGTTCCTAAGTTTTTCCCTGTATTTAATATGTATTTTATTTTCCTATATCTCAAATAGATGTCTGGCATTCTGCAGGATTACACATTTGTGCAATGAATGGATAAATGAATGAAAAAATAATTGAATGAACAAATAGATCAATCAATCAGTCACTGAGTAAGAAAAAAATTCTCATCCCTTTCATCTTATACGTCTTAAATTTAGTCATTTTTCCATGACACTTGCTTTTGATTCAGGATGATTTAATGGGGTTAGTACAAACTTTGGCATCAATAACTACACATGTAAATCCAAATTCCTCCACTCCATGCAATCTTGGCTATAATTCAGTTCTACTTTTCTATTTTTCCCTCTGTAAATAAAGGATAATTCTGACTTCTCCATGTTCCTCTGAGAGAAAATGAAATATAAAACTGTGAGTATCTAACTGTGTGCTGCTAGTAGCTAAAGCTCAATAAATGTATTTTTAAAAAATCACTCCAAGTGTCAAGACATCTAAAAGAAGCAAAATTCTTCAAAGGAAGACAAGAAAAAGAATAGTCAACTTTTATTTGAATTTTCTTTTAAGATGTAACAATTGCCTTGAAATTGTTGGATAGAACTTGGATAGAACTGCTCCAACAGCAACATCCCAATCACACTTAACACCATCAAAGAGCAAGCCCCAGGGACTGCTTTCCAATTCTTCCTTAGTTATTCCTTCAATGCTAGCATTAAGAGTCCTTCTTTATACACCGAACATATCTGTGTGGGGAAATATGTATTCTTTCCATATTTACTTAATCCTGCCTCCCTTAAAAATAAACACATTAATATTTAGACCTAAGACTTTGAATACTAATTTCTTCAAATAAATTGATGGTTAATAATAATGTAAACACACATTGGAATATTATATACTTATAAAATTATAACTGTTGTTGACCTCTGTCTATCTGGCCTAAGCTGGTGGTTGATGATGTAGGTTGTAGCCTTTCTCTTTAATCCCCTAACAGGTGACTCTGACCAGGTTTCCCTACTACCCCAGATCTTCTTTCTGACCCTTCTTTTAGTGATGATTTGTATATTCTTCCTTTCAAGTTTGAATCTCTTTTCAGTTTAAAGATTTCAGCAATATAGAAAAACAGTCATTTATGTCAGTTTAATTGATCCTTTGCTGTCAGAATGGCCAACATTCTATTTTATAAGCATCTTTAGTTCAGAGATGGCCCTTTTGTTGATAATAAAATTTACATAACTTGTAGCTATATGGGATATCTTTGCATGTAGTGGAAGAACCCAAGCCATCTCAAATAAAAGAAAATAATGAGGATAATAGCAATAATGATCATTGAGTTAAAAGCTGCCAAATTTTTTGTATGAAGTCCTTAGACTGACTGATTCTATAGCTTAATATGGACATAAAAGAAGCTATTTAAATTGTCACTAGAGTAATTAGCTATTAGGAAGGAAAAAAAAACCCTCTGTATTCTGATTATAGAAATTACAACTAAATGTTACATTTAAATATGTTACAGTTTAAAATAAAATAATTGTTTCCTTGTTGATGTCATCTGCTAGCCAATCAAAAGAATAATTTTTATATTTTTGAAATTATTTTTTTATTTCCCATCTTTACTAACAGCTATATTTGCTGATTTATATCATACAAATAAAGAGAAGCTAGTGTAAGTCATATTTTCATCACCATGTGCAACTCCATTTCCAAGCAATTTGTAGCTCTTAGACACCTTTTATGGAGAAATTCTGGAGCCACAACAGTTTCCATGGTATTTATATTTCAAGACTGAAATAGAACTTATGGTGGTTGGCAAACAACAGCCATGGGTAATAGGAGGTATTGTGGGCCCTAGAGCTTTTTTTGCAGACCTTTCTCATCTTAGCATGATGTTAACACAAACAATCTTTCTGCTCTGCAAATGTTTTTTTCCAGTGAGTTAAGTTTTGTATAATTGTAAATGATTTGAATCTCAGAAGCAGAGTTCCAGAGCTATAGTTTTAATGATTATTTGAAAGAATATTTGGGCACAGCATACTCTGGTACCTTCAGTGTCACATGATCCTTTGACTTTTTTTTCAAATGTCATTACCCCATTGCTAATTATAACTACTGTACTTTAAACTCTCATCACTCCAATATTGTTTTCTCTGCACTGTTTCTTGCTACTGCTGTAAATCCCAAGGGGTTCTGCCACACGCCACCGCTGCCCCCCCCATAAGAAAACAGAAAACAAACAAAAAACCTCATTTGGGGAGAAGCTATTAGAGCACAAATCTGGATAAGGTAATTAAAAATAAATAAGATAAGAACTTCCAGTGTTACTGCAGAACCATCTATCTACACAGTCACAAGCATTTCCACATGTGGTCATTGGTGTGTGATAATAAAGAACATATCTTGGATATGTGCAGTGGCCTGGTGCCTAACACTTCCTGGATCAGACACTGTTTCTGCCATCAATTTGTTATTTATTTGAGCCTGTCATTTATTCTTTTTCTGTTCCCTTTAAGTAGGTGCACCACCACTATCTCATTAAGGCTAGAGAAATAACTTGAGATTCTGAGAAGAAAAATAAGCAGCAAATTATAAGCCCCTTAATTTCTCCATGATAGTGCAATTTATTCTCATATGCTTTGTGCAGGAAACACCTGAGAAACTGCCTTTTCCTCATAAAGTGATTTCTCATCAGGCTCAGAGACTTCATGTGTGGTCAGATAAAAGGAGTGAACTAATTCTTTGAAGTCAGAGGATGCAACCTAGTATCAGACTCAAGAGAGTCCAAATGCAATATATACTTTCCATTATCTTTTAAGTGAAGAAGCCAGGCAAATTTTCTTGATGTTGTAAGCTCCCATCAACAATTAAGCATTCACTTCAAATTCATCTCTCTTACTTGCCTCCCTCTTTTGCTGTTCAGATATTTTGCAATAAAGCTATGATAGCTGAAAGCAAACTGGGCATTACTAGAGTAGAAAGGGGACTAAAATGAACACTTTGCCTGTCCGAAGAAATGGAACTGTAGATTCTTTTCTAGAGAACTCCTCCCTATAAATTTTCCATCAGTAAGTCACTAAATATTTCATTCTATTCTAAAGAATGCTCTTTTTTTTTCCTTAAAGGGCTGTGACTTGTCCACAGAGAGGAGTGAAGTGGGATGTGTTTGTGCCTGTGTTTGGCAGGGGTAGGGGGTAGGGGCATGGAATACAAAGGTCACTTGATTATCATTCCAGGAAATTAGAATTTTCAGAATATTAGAACCAATACATGATAATGATGGGTGTCTCAAGGGACTATCACATAAATAAATAATGTGTGAAAGTTTGTTTCCAAATATAGCTGACTCAAAATGCAAAACAAATTGAAATGAAAAATCTCTCCTTGGAATGTGAAAGGAAAAAAACTTGCGGATATCCAGGAAATACCATCACTAACAAAGAATAGAATACGAATCTTTTTTCTCTCTAAAGAAGCACAATTCTCTTATCGCCTGTAGCTCCTTACAATACTATTAGTCATTGCAGAAAGTTTTCATAAACCTAGTCTTAAGGGATCCTGCCTGTCACTCTGTTTCTGCTTGCCTCAATATTTTTTTCCCCTTTCTTCACATTCCAATAAACTTGCCTTTTCCATTTTTTACATATTTGAATGGAACATTACTTTCAGTTGAATCTTAAGCAGAGGTTTCTTCTTCTTCAGTCCTGGCATTTATCCCAGGAGGAATACTTCCTGAGGGCTTGTGATTTGCTGGATGGGGGTGGGGAGAGTTTTTCCCCTAAGCCATCATTTTCTCTGGGTAGGTCTACCAGGGCACTTTGCCCATTCCTTTCGTCTACAGAGCAGTGAGCTTGGGTTGCTGCCACTTCGGGTTTCTCCCAAAGAGCCATTTTCCCAGAGGACCCTGAGCCTGGGAAAGAAGCAAGGGCAGGATTCCCTTTAGTTCCTAAGTTGTGAGCTTTTCTCTTTTTTTAGTGGAAGTAAACACTGCCAACCTGCCACCTTCATTCTTTCTGCTCTCATTCTAAAATACTTCTAAGTATAGCAAAGATTCCATTCCTTGGTAAAGAAAAATAAGGGACCTTCAATTCCGCTAAGAACAAGGCAATGTTGGTGAGAGGATTTTACTGTTATTGTGAAATAATAGCTGTTTTCTCTCCAAAATGTTATCTGGCATAGGTTTGTAACTCCAGATAACAAGTAGGGTGAGGGAGGCTAGATAGGGGACAGCATCAATAACTCAGCACAGTCAATAATTATCTCTGCCTCTTCATATTCTGTAACTCTTGAATTTCAATATAACTTGAAATTTTATGTAATTTTAACTAATATGCATGTGTTGTCACATATTTATTCAAACAGAAAACATAGAAAATATATATTTAAAGACATATCCTCACATCTCTGCTTTCACAGTTCTATTCCTTTCAGGTATGCATTATTAAAAGTTTGGGGTATTTTTTTCTAGACTTTTTAAATGCATCTGAACACATATGTGTGAAAATGTAGAAACAATTCATGCAATGATATTATACCATAAACATTATTGTTACTTGAGTATTCTTTTTTTAATTTAATAATACATCTATGGCATTTTCAAAAGTATTTGTACATCTATACATCCGTTAAATGGCAACCCACTCCAGTGTTCTTGCCTGGAGAATCCCAGGGACAGGGGAGCCTGGTAGGCTACCGTCTATGGGGTCGCACAGAGTCAGACACGACTGAAGCGACTTAGCAGCATACATCCTTTATTCTTTTTAAATCATATGGATAAGGAATAAACTGAAATTCCCCATTACCTTGATTTATTTACATTAGAGTGATTTCCATTACCTTCCCTCATTGATTAAAGTAACCAATTTTTTTTTAGATAATTGTAGTATTTCCTAAAATTTGTACGAATTTCTCAGAAATTCTTGTTAAATGTTGTTATTTGCTGTTAAACTAAATCTGAAGATAGAGTGCCATCTACACAATTTCCTATTTCATTTGTTAAAAAGAGAAAACCAAAATCATAATTTTTCTGAGTAATTTTAGATATGTCTACAAGATATGTTAGTAATATGAGAAACTTTTAGGAAACAGCGAGTACTTGGTGGGAATTGATCTGCGTTATTCATATAAAGGTGTCCTTGTTATAGAACAATTTTAGAATATGTCAGTCAATAGCTTAGAAGATGTGTTTTCTTATTTTATTCTTTTATTCTTTTTTACTCTTAGTAACCTTTTCCATATCAGTTCAGTTCAGTTCAGTTGCTCAGTCGTGTCCAACTCTTTGCGGCCCCATGAACTGCAGCACGCCAGGCCTCCCTGTACATCACCAACTCCCGAGTCCACCCAAACTCATGTCCATTGGTTCGATGATGCCATCCAACCATCTCATCCTCTGTCGTCCCCTTCTCCTCCTGCCTTCAATCTTTCCCAGCATCAGGGTCTTTTCAAATGAGTCAGTTCTTTGCATCAGGTGGCCAAAGTATTGGAGTTTCAGCTTTAGCATCAGTCCTTCCAGTGAAAAATCAGGACTGATTTCCTTTAGGATGGACTGGTTGGATCTCCTTGCAGTCCAAGGGACTCTCAAGAGTCTTCTCCAACACCACAGTTCAAAAGCATCAATTCTTCAGTGCTCAGCTTTCTTTATAGTCCAACTCTCACATCCATACATGACTACTGGAAAGACCATAGCGTTGACTAGACGGACCTTTGTTGGCAAAGTCATGTGTCTGCTTTTTAATATGCTGTCTAGGTTGGTCATAACTTTCCTTCCAAGGAGTAAGCATCTTTTAATTTCATGGCTGCAATCACCATCTGCAGTGATTTTGGAGTCCAGAAAAATAAAGCCAGCCACTATTTCCACTGTTTCCCCATCTATTTGCCATGAAGTGATGGGACCGGATGCCATGATCTTAGTTTTCTGAATGTTGAGCTTTAAGCAAACTTTTTCACTCTCCTCTTTCACTTTCATCAAGAGGGTCTTTTGTTCTTCTTCACTTTCTGCCATAAGGGTGGTGTCATCTGCGTATCTGAGGTTATTGATATTTCTCCCAGCAATCTTGATTCCAGTTTGTGCTTCTTCCAGCCCATATAAACATGGATAAATTATGTGTTCAGTAAATATTTATTAAATTCCTAAAAAGGTCTAATCGTAGTGCTAAATGTAGGATATGTAAAACAAATGCCCTCCATTATGAGTTTTAGTCTAATGGAGAGATAGATATTTAAAAATTAATTTTGAAAGTTATAAATATAAAATGATAAAAGATATCCTGGAAACCTTGTTCAGCAAAAATGACAATACAAACCTAAAGATGCTATGTAACTCACAGAGAAGAATTTGGTGAACTTTAAAGTTGTGCTTTACAACTCAGAAATTTATGAGAAACTCATATGGACACACAAGGTGGCAAGATTTGTCACTGTGGAAATTTCATGAACTAAGATATATACTTAGATGCCTAAAGTAGTAAATATACAGGTCTGACATAGGGGATGGATAAAGGGAGGTCTTTTTAAAAATTGTCATCATCATTATCCCCCATTGATCTTAGAGAGATCATTATCAGCTCTTTCTTTCTGATAAGAAAGATAGGAGCAGTACCACTCCAGTGTCCTGAGGATAAAGTAATATCTAGCGGCCCTGGAATCTGTTATAGGTGAAGAACAATAGCAATGATAACTACAATTCCAGTCCTATTTCTTAGGCCCTGAACCACCGTCACTTCACATGCTGAGCAAATTCCACAGAGAGAATTTCCTCTGATGATACCAGTAATTTGAGAGAGTGAGCAGAGGACACTTGATGATGGGGTACAGGAAACAAGAAGAATAAAACTAGTACCACAGAACCTGTACTCATCTGTAGAGATACAAACTATGACCTAGTCTTCCATCAATATCCTTTATCCTAGACATTAATGGACAAGTAAGCTAAGAGCACAAAGGTATATGATGAACTAATGAGGTACTCTCGTGAAACGAAAGAAAAGAAAGAAAGTAAGGAGGGAGGGAGGGAAGGGAAGGAGAAAGGAAAAGAGGGAGACGGGAAAGAATCTACAAGTATCATTGAAAATGAAAGAACCAGATCACTATTTTATAAAAAAACTAGTTTCCAAATATTTTTAGAGAGGTAAAGCATATAGGAAACATGAAGTATGAACAAGAAATAATGAGCAATAAAATTAAAATAATGACACCAAAATATAATTGTTGGAATAGCTCATTGGAAGAATTGAATAACAAATGAGAAAAATATGGAAAAGAATGAATTTTTAAAATTGGGTTAAGGAATATTAGGAAGGGTAATAAGATAGAATATGGGAATTGTTAAGGGATATGGGAGACAGGGATAGAATTTGCAACATCAACCAACATGGATCCCAAGGGGAAAAAGAATAAAAATCAGTGAAAATGATATCTTTGAAAAAATGAAATATACTAAACAAGTTTTTTTTTTTTTCAGCAAAAAAGTATACAAGACCTTAGATTCAAAGGATACATAGAAGACTATACAGGACATCTAAGAAAATGATTCCTACCTAGACTCGATGTAGCCAAAATTCAAAGATGTTAAAATCAGACAAGTATTTTAAAGACTATAACATTGAAAAAAAAATCAAATCTGTCACTCTTAAGAACAAAAACCATATTGACACTGGTCTTCCAAACATTGTTGTTGGATGTGTGGAAACAATGATACAGTTTTTCTAAAATACTTTTAAAAAATAACTATGAATTTTAATTTTATATCCAGGCAACTTCTCATTAAAATTGCAGGGTGAGATGAAGTATTTCCAAGCATATCAGGTTTCATTGTGCATCCCAAATACAGATTTTCTTTGATGTCATGGAGGCTATGCTGCAGCAAGAATATAGATGACCAGGAGAAAGGATGAAACATGGAAGAATATGAATATATAACAATTCATTTATTTGTGCTACTATTGGTGGGCATTTAAGTTGTTTACAGATTTTGGCTCTTATGTATCATGTAACTATGAACTTCTTTGTACATATTGTCTTGGAGCACATGTATGTGTATTTTTAAGCATGAAATTCCTGGGAATGTGTATGTTCAATTAGTAGATAGCATTTTTATGAAATTACAACCTAGACAGCATATTAAAAAGCAGAGACATTACTTTGCCGACAAAGGTCCATCTAGTCAAAGTTATGTTTTTCCAGTAGTCATGTATGGATGTGAGAGTTGGACTCTAAAGAAAGCTGAGCACCGAAGAATTGATGCTTTTTAACTGTGGTATTGGAGAAGACTCTTGAGAGTCCCTTGGACTGCAAGGAGATCCAAGCAGTCCATCCTAAAGGAGATCAGTCCTGAGTATTCATTGGAAGGACTGATGTTGAAGCTGAAACTCCAATACTTTGGCCATCTGATGTGAAGAACTGACTCCTCGGAAAAGACCCTGATGCTGGGAAAGATTGAGGGCAGGAGGAGAAGGGGATGACAGAGGATAAGATGGATGGTTGGATGGCATCAGCGATTAAATGGACATGAGTTTGAGCAAGCTCCAGGAGCTGGTGATGGACAGGTAAGCCTGGTGTGCTGCAGTCCATGGAGTTGCAAAGAGTCAGACATGACTGAGAAACTAAACTGACTGACTGACTGACAAGTAGTGTACGAGAAATGCAGTTGTTGCATATATTGACCAAAACTGTTATTTTTATTCATTTTCATTTAAATCATTTTCGTCACTGTGTGTTGATATCTGATTGAATATTAACTTTTAAGGTTTTTAAATCTATAGACACTTGGTAATATGTTATATATTTAGATTTTGTATTAATTATCTAGGGCTGCTATAACAAATCTTCATAAACTGGATCACATAAACACAGAATTTTATTTTCTAAATGTTCAGGAAGCCAGAAATCTGAGCCCAAGATGTGGACAAGGTTGGTTCCTTTTGAGAGCAGTGAGGAAGAATCAGTTCTATGCATGTCTATAGCTTCTGGAGGTTTCCTGGCAATTTTTGATCTTTCTGGGGAGGATATGCAGGTTCAATCCCTGGGCTGGGAATGATAAGCCCTGGAGAAGGAAATGGCAACCCACTTCAGTATATTTTGCCTGAAAAATCCTGTGGACAAAGGAACCTGGTGGGCTACAGCCTTAAGGACCGCAAAGAGTTGGACATGACTAACTGACTGATTTCTCCAGTATCACCTCTTTTTAACTAACTACATCTGCAATGGCTCTGTTTCCAAACAAGGTCAAATTCTGAGGTACTAAGCCTAACTGAGGAGTTAGAACTTCAACAAATTAATTTTGAGGGGATACAATTCAACCTATAACAGACTTGAGGTCTCTCTATTACTGCCTTTTGTGAATGGTTAAAGGTATTTCTTTTCTTCTCTATGGATAAATCAATATCATTTATTGTTAAGATTTCTTTTTTATTGCTTTGTTCTCAATGCTGACCTATTGATAAATTAGAAATTTATATATGTGCTACCTTGTTTCTGGAGATAAAGTTCAGGGAATCACTGGAAGACAATATTTTTAAGATAATCTCCAAATTGATTAATCACAATAAAAATTCAATCTTATTTTTTTGGTGGAAATAGATCAGCTGAATCTGGACTACATACACACAGATGCCACAAAGACATACATACACAAAGGAACAAAAAATAACTAAGAGAATATGGGAAAGGAATAAAGTGGGAAGATTTACACAAGATAGAAGTTTAACTGTATTAACACAGACTAATGTTAGCTCAATGATAGATGAAGGGACCATTTCATTCCTTCCTAAGTGTTTTATATTTTTATGTTCTTAGAATTTTATGCTAAAATTTTTATTTTCTAATTTGTTCCTTGCATACAGAATTGCAGGTGTTGACTTGGCATCCAGTTGCTATTTAAATTCACTTATTAACCCTAATAATTTTCCTGTGAATTATTTTGGATTTCTACATGTACAATTATGTAATATGCAAAATGACAAGTTAATTTTTTATTTCCATTCCTTATACATCTCAGTTGCTCTTCTTGCCTATTACCCTGGCTGGGACTCCAGGACAATGTTAAAGAGCATAGGTAACAACATCCTTGTCTCATTTCTAAGTTCAAGACAAACACTTTTAGTTAATCTCATTATTGATGATGTTTTCAGTATTTTTTTTAATAGTTATCATTTACCTATTCCTGGATATTTCCTCTTTATACATAACAAGTTAGCACAAACTTAATGGCTTAATATAATATCTATTAGCTCACAGTTCTACAGGTCAGAAGTCAAGGATTTTCTGCTCAGATTATCACAAGGTTGAAATCATGGTGTCCCCACCAAGCTGAAATTTCATCTGGAGGCTCTAAGGAAAAACCTGCTCTGAAGCTTTGTTTTGTGTTGTCACAATCCAATCCTTGCCAGCTGTCAGCTGGGGATGACTCTGAGCTCCTCGAAGCTGCCTGTATTCTTTGCCAAACCGTTCCCTCCATCTTTAAGTCAACATCTGGCTAGCATGCCAAATCCTCATACTTTGAATTCCAATCTTTCCTGGTTTCTGACCTCTAAATCCGGATTTAGAAAGTTCATGTGATTTGGTAAGGCTCATCCAGTTAATCTCCCCATTTTAGAGTCAACTCAAAAGAGGTGAATTGCATCCTGATAGATTTACTTTTATAAGATGTTCAGAATTTTTTTCATCTTACAAACATAGATTGTATTCCTTACTATAGCTTGTCAGGTTTTGATATTAATAATATACTGGCTTCATAAAATGTGTTGGGAAACTGCTTCTTCCTTTTCTATTCCTGAAATATTTTATACTGATTCAGTTCAGTTCAGAAAAGTCACTCAGTAGTGTCCGACTCATTGCGACCCCATGGACTGCACCACAACAGGCCTCCCTGTCCATCACCAACTCCCGGATTTTACTCAAATTTATGTCCAATGAATCGGTGATGCCATCCAACCATCTCATCTTCTGTCATCCCCTTCTCCTCCCGGCTTCAATCTTTCCCAGCATCAGGGTCTTTTCTTTGCATCAGGTGGCCAAAGTATTGGAGTTTCAGCTTCAGCATCAGTCCTTCCAATGAATATTCAGGACTGATCTCCTTTAGAATGGACTGCTTGGATCTCCTTGCAATCCAAGGGACTCTTAAGAGTCTTCCCCAACACCACAGTTCAAAAGCATCAGTTCTTCGGCACTCAGCTTTCTTTATAGTCCAACTCTCACGTGTATAAATGACTACTGGAAAAACCATAACTTTAACTAGATGGACCTTTGTTGGCAAAGTAATGTCTCTGCTTTGTAATATGCTGTCTAGGTTGGTCATAACCTTCCTTCCCATGAGTAAGCGTCTTTTAATTTCATGGCTGCAATCACCATCTGCAGTGATTTTGGAGCCCAACAAAATAAAGTCAGCTACTGTTTCCACTGTTTCCCCATCTATTTGACTTGAAGTGATGGGACCTGATGCTATGATCTTAGTTTTCTGAATGTGGAGCTTTAAGCCAACTTTTTCACTCTCCTCAAGAGGCTCTTTAGATTTTTGCTTTCTGCCATAAGGGTGGTGTTATCTGCATATCTGAGGTTATTGGTATTTCTCCTAGCAATCTTGATTCTAGCTTGTGCTTCATCCAGTCCAGCATTTCTCATAATGTACTCTGCATATAACTTAAATAGGCAGGGTGACAATATACAGCTTTGATGTACTCCTTTCCCAATTTGAAACCAGTCTGTTTTTCCATGTCCAGTTCTAACTGTTGCTCCTTGACCTGCATACAGATTTCTCAGTAGGCCGGTCAGATGGCCTGGTATTCCCAACTCTTGAAGAATTTTCAACAGTTGTTTGTTGTAATCCACATATTCAAAGGCTTTTATATTCTTATGATTTTAAAAAATTCACCAATAAGCTCTTTTTTAACAAGTGTAATTTAATAGATATATGATTATTCAGAATTTCTACTTTTCCATCTGTTTTTCCTCCAAAATTCATTTTATTTCATTTAAAAAATTTATTATCATTAAGCCACTTATAAGATCCTTATGTTATCTATATAATGCTTGTACAATCTATAGAAATGTCCATTTTTCATTTCTGATATTAGAATCTTTTCTTTTTTCTTGATCATGTAAAAATAAATGTTTAAAAATTTTCTCTATTATGTTTGTTTATATTTTATTTATTTTTTCTTTTATTATTTTCTTTGTTCCCATTTTCTGTCATTTTAATTTTATGTTCTTTGCCTAACTTCCTGATATGTTAGCTAACATTATCGTTATTAGGTAAAAACAGAATATTTTAAAATGAAAATCATCCTTATACCAAATTTTAGAAGAAATGATATAAATCTAAAGCCTAAATCCCATTTTGATTGATGCTTTAGTTTTATTATGCATCCCACTCTGTGCTGTGGCTTTGAACTCCTGTACTGCTCTTCCAAATCTGGACCCACAGACTTTCTTGAGTAAGTTGCTTACATTATTCATATGTATTCATAATATTCCTAATCAAGTTTATTTTTGTATTCTATAGATTTTTTCCTTCAAATTAAATTTCATTCTCTTTACTCCAACCTTGAACTTCTCATTCTATACTAATGTCTTCTGTTTCAGCAAATTTTATTCTTTTTCTTGATCATATTATTAATTCATCTTCCTCAAACACTACTTTTATTTTACATATTTGATTAAAACAATGGAATTGATCTATGCTTATTCTTGTTCCTAGTAGTTTTTACTTTTCTCATTCCTAATATAAATTTTCCCTTATTTCTCTCATGACGCCTATTTCTTTCACAGGATCATTTCTAACTACTTTATCCCTGTGATTCATCTTGATTACTTTTCTTTGTGAATAGAGACCATATATTTTAGTTTCCTTTAAAAATCAAATTAAAAACTAAACATATAATTTGGTTGGCAACAAAATATATTTATTGATTACATTTTAAAATCAGTGTATTAATGGAGCTTCCCTGGTGGCTCAGATAGTAAAGAATCTGCCTGCAATGCAGGAGACCTAGGTTGGATCCCTGGGTTGGGAAGATTCCCTAGAGAAGGGAATGGCTACCCACTCCAGAATTCTGGCCTGGAGAATTCCATGGACAGAGAAGCCTGTCAGGCTACAGTCCATGGGGTCACAAAGAGTCATACACAACTGAGCAAATAACACTTTCATTTTCACTTAGTTATACTGAGCTATCATGAGGACAATGAGGATAATACAGTTTCTAAATTGAAGCTTCAAAAATATATATGAACTTCAATATTCACTGCAGACCTATTTATAATAGCCAGGACATAGGAGCAATCTAAATGTCCCCCAACAGAGGAATGAATAAAGCAGATATGGTACATATATACAGTGGAATATTACTCAGTCATAAAAAATAATGAAATAATGCCATTTGCAGTACCATGGGTAGACCCTGAGACTGTCATACTGAGTGAAATAAATCAGATAGATTAGGATAAATATGGATGACATTGTTTAAATGTGGAATCTAAAAAAAAAAAACCAAACCCAACAAAATAGCACAAATGAATTTATTTACAAAACAGAAGTAGACTCACAGATGTAGAAAACAACTTTGTAGTTACCAGGTGGTAAAGAGGAGGAGGGATAAATTGGGAGATTGGGATTCACATATACACAGTACTATATATAAAATAGATAACTAATAAGGACCTACTGTATAACACAGAGAACTGTACTCAATACTTGGTAATGACATATATGGGGAAAGAATCTTAAAAAGAGTGGATATATCTATATATATAACTGATTCACTTTGCTGTGCAGCAGAAAGTAACACAATATTGTAAATAAATTATCCTTTAATAAAAAATATTTTAAGAAAAGAAAATAAAAAGTTGCAGAATTGGCTTGAAGTTTTCAAGACTTCAGAAAGTTCTGGACTTAATTAGCTTCACTCTAAACAAATCATTTGGTTTGGATTCATCATATGGCAGTGGAGTGGAAAAACATGTAGAAAATGTTAGGTTTTCATCCCTTCTCCATTTCACCTTCTTACAGATTCAAAAGCTCTAAGAAATTAGCAATTGGATATTGTAAAAAATTAAAGTACAATCACCAATATTCATTTCAGAGAAAAGATTAAAAGACATCAAGAGAGCTTTTCTCCCTTAATTTACATGTAAAGGAAAATATGATTTTTGTTCCCATTCAGAATTTATCCTACTTTTTATAAGAACAGTATGAATATCCGAAGCTTTGGCCTATTTTTCTTTTCCTTTGAGGCCAAAGGAAGAAAATACATGACTTTCCATTTGGGAATCTTCTAATCTTATTTTGGAAGCCCAAACATTATCTTGATTTAAGTGTCTGTGTTATACTTACTATACTGACAACTGAATATTTAATTTAACTTTTTTAAAAAGTAACAAAAAATAGGTGAAAACAAGAGTCAACCTGTTAGTATGATTATGTTTGGGCTGTTAAGTAACTTTAATAATAATAATAAAAGTGTCTATGGAAGAGTGGCTGTTTTTAACACTAGCAAAAATTCACATATTTTATTGGCAGATAGTTGAATGAATAATGTATGTGTTGCATATAAAATAGAGTTTCAAGTGAAGTGTAAGGAATAAATGATTATTGAATTTCTAAGGACGAAGAGACAAAAAAACAGTATGTTTCTAAAACCTGAGGGAAGCTTGCATACATAATGGGAAAAGCAGGGGGCTGTGAGTTAGGACCTCTGGATTACAGAGGCAAGGTAACATTTTACAATGAGCAGTGATTCTTAAGGCATACATGCACTGCATACAAGACAACTAAGATTAGAAAAGTCTATTAAAATCTGGATCTCAGTTTTCTCACCTAGAAAATGGTAATTCTATTATTCAAGCTATAGTGTAGATGCCACTTGAAGAATCACTGTTTATTTTTACTGTTTTTTTCTTTTTTTCTCTCAGTTTCACAACTGGATCAGGAGAATATAGAAGTTTCAATGTATCAGTTCACTTCAGTCGCTCAGTCGTGTCCGACTATTTGCGACCCCATGAACTGCAGCACGCTAGGCCTCCCTGTCCATCGCCAAATCCCGGAGTCCGCCCAAACCCATGTCCATTGTGTCGGTGATGCCATCCAATCATCTCATCCTCTGTCGTCCCCTTCTCCTGCCTTCAATCTTTCCCAGCATCAGGGTCTTTTCAAATGAGTTAGCTCTTCGCATCAGCTGGCCAAAGTACTGGAGTTTCAGCTTCAACATCAGTCCTTCCAATGAACTCCCAGGTCTGATCTCCTTTAGGATGGACTGGTTGGATCTCCTTGCAGTCCAAGGGACTCTCAAGAGTCTTCTCCAACACCACAGTTCAAAAGCATCAATTTTTTGGTGCTCAGCTTTCTTTATAGTCCAACTCTCACATCCATACATGACCACTGGAAAAACCATAGCTTTGACTAGACGGACCTTTGTTGGCAAAGTCATGTCTCTGCTTTTTAATATGCTCTCTAGATTGGTCATAACTTTCCTTCCAACGAGTAAGCATCTTTTAATTTCATGGCTGCAATCACCATAAGCAGTGATTTTGGAGCCCAAAAAAATAAAGTCTGACACTGTTTCCAATGTTTCCCCATCTACTTCCCAGGAAGTGATGGGACCAGATGCCATGATCTTAGTTTTCTGAATGTTGAGCTTTAAGCCAACTTTTTGACTCTCCTCTTTCACTTTCATCAAGAGGGTCTTTAGTTCTTCTTCAGTCTTTGCCAAAAGGGTGGTGTCATCTGCACATCTGAGGTTATTGGTATTTCTCCCAGCAATCTTGATTCCAGCTTATGCTTCATCCAGCCCAGCGTTTCTCATGTACTCTGCATATAAGTTAAATAAGCACGGTGACAATATACAGCCTTAATATACTCCTTTTCCTATTTGGAACCAGTCTGTTGTTCCATGTCCAGTTCTAACTGTTGCTTCCTGACCTGCATACAGGTTTCTCAAGAAACAGGTCAGGTGGTCTAGTATTCCAATCTCTTTCAGAATTTTCCACAGTTTATTGTGATCCACACAGTCAAAGGCTTTGGCATAGTCAATAAAGCAGAAATAGATGTTTTTCTGGAACTCTCTTGCTTTTTTGATGATCCAGCGGATGTTGGCAATTTGATCTCTGGTTCCTCTGTCTTTTCTAAAACCAGCTTGAACATCTGGAAGTTCATGGTTCACGTATTGTTAAAGCCTGGCTTGGAGAATTTGGAGCATTACTTTACTAGCGTGTGAGATGAGAGCAATTGTGCGGTAGTTTGAGTTTTCTTTAGCATTGCCTTTCTTTGGGATTAGGATGAAAACTGACCTTTTCCGGTCCTTTGGCCACTGCTGAGTTTTCCAGATTTGTTGGCATATTGAGTGCAGCAATTTCACAGCGTCATCTTTCAGGATTTGAAATAGCTTAACTGGAATTCCATTACCTCCACTAGCTTTGTTCGTAGTGATGCTTCCTAAGGCCCACTTGACTTCACATTCTAGGATGTCTGGCTCTAGGTGAGTGATCACACCATCATGATTATCTGCGTCATGAAGATCTTTTTTGTACAGTTCTTCTGTGTATTCTTGCCACCTCTACTTAATATCTTCTGCTTCTATTAGGTCCCTACCATCTCTGTCCTTTATTGAGGCCATTTTTGCATGAAATGTTCCCTTGGTATCTCTAATTTTCTTGAAGAGATCTCTAGTCTTTCCCATTCTATTGTTTTCCTCTATTTCTTTGCATTGATTGCTGAGGAAAGCTTTCTTATCTCTCCTTGCTATTCTTTGGAATTCTGCATTCAAATGGGCTCGTGCATTCAATGTATAGATACATTAAATAGAATCAGAAATTTAAGGAAATTCTTTTGGCTTGAAAGTAATCAGAAATAAATAAAACAGTCTGGGATGAAATACCAAGCAGAGATTGAGATAAAATTGAAAACATTAGTTTAAGTTAGGGGACTGAGCTAAGGAAAATAATATAGCAGAAGTCTGAGACAGACTGGGTTACAGGAGAAATGGATGTTAGCCAAAATTTGTACCAAGGAAGAAAACAAATGATGGAATAAATGTGTGAATGACAGGAAACAGACTGCATCAAAGGGAGTAAATAAACAGCTTTGTTTTGGTGTGTTTAGTAGCTTAGTCATGTCTGACTCTTTGTGACCCCATGGACTGCAGCATGCCAGGCTTCCTTGTCATCTCCCAGAGCTTGCTCAAACCCATGTCCATTGAGGTGATGCCATCCAACTATCTCATCCTCTGTCATCCCCTTCTCCTCCTGTCTTCTATCTTTCCCAGCATCAGGCTCTTCACATCAAGTGGCCAAAGTATTGGAGCTTCAGCTTTAGCATCAGTACTTCCAATGAATATTCAGGGTTGATTTCCTTTAGGATTGACTGCTTTCATCTCCTTGCAGTCCAAGGGACTCTCAAGAATCTTCTCCAACACGAGTTCGAAAGCATCAATTCTTTGGCACTCAGCTTTCTTTATGGTCCAACTCTCACATCCATACATGATTACTGGAAAAACCATAACTTTGACTATATGTACCTTTGTTGGCAAACTAATGTCTCTGGTTTTTAATACACTGTCTAGGTTTGTCATACCTTTTCTTCCAAGGAGCAAGTGTCTTTTAATTTCATGCCTGCAGTTACCATCCGTATTGACTTTGGAGCCCAAGAATAGTCTTTCACTGTTTCCATTGTTTCTCCATCTATATGCCAATGAAGTGATGGAACTGGATGCCATGATCTTTGTTTTTTGAATGTTGAGTTTTAAGCCAGCTTTTTCACTTTCCTCCTTTACCTTCACCTAGAAGCTCTTTATTTCCTATGTGATTTCTGCACAAGGGTGGTGTCATCTGCGTATCTGAGGTTATTGCTATTTTTCCTGGCAATCTTGATTCCAGCTTGTGATTCATCCAGCCCAGCTGAATTGCAAAAAAATTATTCTACTAACCCTACTACTTGCTGAATCTGATGGGAGCACATTGGGATTTTGATAGGCCACTCTCCCTGGAGTTAATTTCTGTTTTTCTTCCTCAGGTCAATGTTGTCAGAACAGATATTTGGTTAGTTCATTTGTAGATTCTACACTTGTTTTATTTGTTTATTTTTTTGTTCTTTTAAGTACCTATTTTCTGTTGGGCATTGTAACCTTGTATATTCTCAGTCATGTCCAACTCTTTTTGACCGCAAGGACTATAGCCTGCCAGGTTCCTCTGTGCATAAGATTTTCCAGGTAAGCATACTGGCGTGTATAAGAAGATTATATCTCCTTCTAGATATAATCTGTACCCTCATATGCAATGTCAGGAAATAAATGTAATCAATATAAAAATTTATTTTTGTATATTGGAAAGTAATTTCATTTGTCTTTGGAGAGGAATAAACCAAGGGTGTATCAAAGGGATTTCAACTGTAAATAGATTGGTCAAGGATGCTCTCCTAAGGAGGTAAACAAATTTTTAAAGTACACGAAGGAGTCGGTCATGCAGATATATAGATAAGGATTTCAGAAAGAGAGATTAAGAAAATAGGTAAAGGAACTTGGCTTTAAAACTAAGAACTATAAAACTACTAAATGAAAACAGATAGGAAACTCTTTAACACTAGTGTTAACAACATTTTTCAATATGTTTCTTTAAAGGAGGGAAACAGAAGCAAAAATGAAACAATGGACCACATCAAACTAAAAAGTTTATATAGCAAAAGGAAACATCAACAAAACAAAAAGCAGCCTACTGAATGGGAGAAGATATTTGCAAATGACATATCCAATAAGGGCTTCATATTCAAAATATATTAAAAGCTCAGAATTCAACATCAAAAAACAACCCCGCTAAAAAATGGGCAGAAGCCTCAAATAGACATTTTTCCAAAGAAGGCATACAGATGACCAATAGACGTGTGAGAAGATGTGCAGCATTACCAAGGAAATTCAAATCAAAACCACAATGAGACACCTCCTCACGCCTGTTGGAATGACTATCCTCAAAATGACAACAAATAACAAGTATTGTTAAGCATGTGAACAATAGGAAACACTTATACACTGGTGATGGGATTTTAAATCGATGCAGCCACTATGGAAAACAGTATGGGGGTTCTTCAAATTTAAAATTAAGACTGCTATATGATTCAGTAGTTTTGCTTCTCATACTTACCTGAAGAAAATGAAAACACTAAATTTAAAAAATACATGTGCTTTAATGTCCACTGAAACCTTATTTACAATAGCCAAGATATGGAAGCATCCTAAGTGTTTCTTGTTAGACAAATGGATAATGAAGATGTGGTATATGGTACACATGTAATGGAATATTGCTCAGTCATAAAAATATTGCCATTTGTGACAACATAAATGGATCTAGAGAACATTACACTACGTGAAATAAGTCAGACAGAGAAAGACAACTGCTTCATAATCTCTCTTATATGTGGAATGTAAAACAAAACAAAACAAAACAAAAGTAGACTCATTGATACAGGGAACAAATGGGTAGTTGACAGAAAGAGGGTGATGGGAGGGTAAGCAAAATAGTTGTAGAGCATTAAGAGGTACAAATCTGTAATTATAAAATAAACTATAAGAATGTAATATACAGCATAAGGAATACGGTCTATAATATAGTAATAACTTTATATAGAGACAGATGGTTACTAGAATTATTGTGGTGATCATTTCATAATGTATGTAAATATCAAATCACTATGTAGTATACCTGAAACTAACATAATATTATATATCAACTGTCTATCAATTAAAAAAAAATAAATTGAATAGATGAAATAAAGTCCGAAAAATACTAGGAAAGTAAATAGTATAGAACCCTACAGGCCATCATAAGGATTTTGCCATTCATTTTCAGTGAGATAAAATGTTTGGACGGTTCTGAACAGAGGAGAGCATAATATGATAAATATTTTAAGAGATTACTTTGGCTGCTTAAGCAATGTTAAGAAAAGGTTCCAGAGAGGGGAAAGAAGATGAAGAGAGAATTAATTTTAGAGACTATTGTAAGAATCCAGATAGATAATGTGGTTTGGTCCAAAGTGATAGCAGTGAGGTACTGACAAGAGATTAGAATATGAAAACCACAGCATTTCTTGACAGTCTGGATGTAGTATGTGAAAAAAATAAGTTGAATCAATGATGTCTCTTAGAGTTGTTGCTGTTTTGGCCTAAACAGCAGGAAGAATGGAGTTGATTTTAAGTGAGATGTAAAAGACTACAAGCAGAAGAGGTTTGAAAATTAAGATCAAGGGTTCAGTTTTGGAGATATTAAATCTGAGATTAAATTTGAGATGCATATGAAATACCCAATAATGATTTGAATTGGTAGTTGAATGTAAAATTCTGGTAGTAAAAGTAGTGATCTAGGACAGAGACATGACTCTGGGCATTATAAGCTTTAAATAATATTATTTAAAGAGTGAGTGTAAATAGATCAGAGATCCAAGGACTTAGCTGTGGGGCTTCAGTGCTAAGAAGTTGGGAGGAAAGTGAAAATCACTAGAAAACAAGACAGAAAGGGATATTAGTGAGGTCAATGTAGGAGGGAAACCAAGCACTGGTGGTTTCCTGGAATCCAAGCGAAAAAATGAGTTTTTTTCCAGGAATAGAGAGTGGTCAATTCTACCAAATATTGCAGATAGGGTTTATAATACGAGAACTGAAAACTGACCAGTAGATTTAGAAAACTGCAGTCCAATAAGTTATCTCCTCAGTAGCTGCTTCAATGGAGTTTTGTGGGCAAAAGTCTAATAGGAGTAGGGTTGCATTTTCAAACGTTGGGCTTGCCTTCTTATCTTTAAGAATTTGGATAAATTTTAGGTAAGGTAAAGGAGAGGTTACAGTGAGAAATGGCTTCCCAGGTAGCTCAGTGCTAAAGAATCTGCCTGTCAATGCAGGAGACACAGGTTCAATCCTTGGGTCGGGAAGATGTCCTGGAGAAGAAAATGGCAACCCACTCCAGTATTCTTGCCTGGAAAATTCCATGGACAGAGGAGTATAGCAGGCTACAGTCCATGGGATAGCAGAGTTGGACATGACTGAGCAAGCACACAAGCCTGCAAGCACAGAGAGAAATATTTATTTCCTTCCAAAGCTAATAGTTATAGAAGGATGACATTTGGTTGTCATTTAGGATCCCTGAATGAAGTCTTCAAATAGCTATCTATTACTACCACAGATTTCTGAGTGAAATATGATACTTTAGGAAAAAACAATCTTTTTTATTATTATAAGAGGTTTGTTTCATGTTTGCTTGGTTGCTTTTTGACTCCATCTATAATAGAATCTTTTGGTAATCTAGGGAGAAAACTTGGAGGTATAAAAAAAAAAATACATGCCTTTGCTAAGTAAAATATTTTCCAAATGTAAAGAAAATAGCTTCTTTGCTATTCTTATTTGGCTTAATGTAAATGGTGATAATAGGTAATACTAAGAGAAGCATTCAAAGGAAAACTGATACAAACTGAGATTTTTTTCTTAAGGCAACAGAAGTCCATGTAACTTTATTTATCCTGTTGCTCACCTTGATTCTTACTAAGTTTTATTATGTTTGTGTGGAAAGTGAGATGGAGGAGGTGTTTCTTTTGGAATAAGGACAATCTAAGAGCCCATGTCGTTATATGTAGCTTTCTAAGAAGCTAGAACTCCCAAAATGTTAAACCTTAACATCTGGAATTTAAAAAAAAAGACAAGATCCCATGAAAAAACACCACCATGGAAGCACAAGGTTTTAACTGACACTTAAACCTCAATTTCTAGCAATATAATTCAATGATGTCCTTAAGGACTTCCCTGGTGGTCCAGTGGTTAAGAAGTCACCTTTCAATGCAGGGGACATGGGTTTCATGCAGGGACAGGGAACTAAGATCTCACATGCTGTGAAACAACTAAGCTCTTTGAAGAGTCCATGCAACACAATGAAAGCTCCCACCTGATGCAACCAAGATCCCACAGGCTGAAACTAAGATCTGACACAGTCAAATAAAGAAATAAATGTCATTGATTATGACTTTCTGTACCAATCTTACTAATTCTTGGAGCCTGTTACGGGAATTTGGTATGAGGGGTAGTCTAGAGTGACTTGCTTCCTCCAGCATTCAACAAATTGCATATGAATTAAGACAAATGAATTAATCCTGTTTGCTTGTAGTTCAGAGTTAGCCCCATTCTTTTCTCATTTATCCTTTCCCCACTTTTCATCATTTTAAGTCCTCCCCCCACCCCCTGCCCAGTGCAGAACTGCTTTTCTCTCAGGGTTCACTCAATCTCAGCTTGCTTCATTTCTCAGCAATTTTGATCTTCCTGAGATCCCAGAGGATGCATCACCATCCCCTTCTGTTCTCCCACTTCCTCACACTGTAAGGTCCCATGTAGCTTCTTTATAATTCTTTAATAGGCACAAATACACTTAGAGTTCTTGTTCCTATCCTTAAAGGACCAATCAAAGAGTAGATGTCTAGTTTTTGTTTGTTTGTTTGTTTGTTTTTTCTTTTTCCTTGTTCTAATAGGTTGAGAGACTAAGTTAGCCATAAAATCACTACAGATGTAGTGATTTGTTGTTAAAATCTGGGCAAAGGCAATCTCGGGATAAATTGAATAACATTTTCTATTAATACATATTGGCAAATTTTGGCCTGACTAGAATGACTGTATTATTTTGGCAGTAATTTGATAGCAAAATATTAACAGTGGCATTCAATTCACTGACTCATGAAACCTTAGTGATGTAAGGGACTTTATGTGTCATTGGACTTAATGCCCTTCATTTAAGCCTTGCAGAAAAATAAAGTTTAGAAGTATAAATGACTTGTAGAAGTTCCTTAACCAGATCTCACATCTTTCAGCAGTTTCAGTATTCTTTCTAGTGGCTCAGGTATTCAGGTTCTTGTCCAATCTTATAGAAATGGTTCTCTGCCTCACTGGAAGAATGCTTAATATCTTAAAGCATTTAATTCATTTTATTAGAGTCAGCTTTAATCATTTTTGTTCCAGGTCATACACTTTTCCTGGGCACCTTTCTATGCATCATCAGTATAAATAATGACCTTAGTTTAGAGAGGTAGTGTCGGGCAGTTGCAAGACTGTCAGGATGTGCTATTTCTTTCAGGGTGAATATGGGAGTTGGGTTGACCTAGCAAAACTTCTCGGGTTTCAGCAAATAAGGGGTTTCTTTTTCTCCTCTGCCTGCTTGAATTACAAACGACTCCTTGAGGCATCTGTTTTCACTAAGTTTGACAGCCAGGAAGGAAGGTTCACAATTTCAGCAGCTGTTATTTTTTTTTTTTTCCTTTACTAAGATGAGCAGCAAGACCACAATGTCTAGAGATTTGTTTGATTACTCAGCAGGACAGCAGGAGCTAAAGCAGAAAGATGAGAGAAAGCATGAGAAGGGAGAAGGCATGAAGTGAGCAAACATCAAAAAAGCAGTTTGATAAGTAGGATCTCAAAGTTAAGTTTACTCCAGTGACATGGTGACCAGAGGGAAGATTATTGATGCAAAATAGCTAAAATCAAGGGCTGACTCAAGGGCACATATTAACATTTATAGTATTTAAACTGAGTCCCAGACATCTTTATTTCCAAAACAGATTTTTATGTTATTAGACAGTAGGTTACAAACCTTCTGCATCTCATAATGCCCTCTCTTTTTAACTACTCTTTGTAAAATTCTGAGTGGGAGACTATTTCCAAATGGCTCTAAGATAGAATATTTGATGCCTGGCTTAACAAGTGATTGAGAGAGAAGCATGAAGCCCAAGATAAAAAAAAACAAAAGCAGAGAATGAAAACACAGAGCTGAGATGAACAGAAGATTCAGGAAAAATACAGAGAAAAGCAGGGTACAAAAATCAGCACCCAGAAAATGCAAGCAAATAAGCCTGCTAGAAAGAAACAGAACCCCAGCCCACTCAGCTTTCTTGGAGGAAAACATACACATAACATTCAGTGAAGTGTGAGGAACTAATGGCCTATTCCTCAGGCATGGAGAGCTTCAGCATGAAATCACAACATTTGTTTCTGTATAGCAACCCAACTCATGAGCCCCAGAAAAACAGTCTATCTCTGTGAAGATTAGAAGGAAAATTTGAAGAGTGCAAGACAGACAGGGAAAGAAGGTCCAAATCAAAGTGGAAATTTTATGAAAGACTGTCTCTTCTGAAGATGTAACAGAGAATGTTGAGATATGTTTCATAAGCAACAATATTATTACAATTATAGTTAATATAAAGAACTCCATTTTCAAACAACTATAAACTAAACAATTGATGGTTGTTTGCCAATTGCATCGGTAGAAAATGTTGAACCAGAGTTCAAAGGGAATGGAAAGGTACCTTTTCCACATCAACTAACGCTGTGAAGATACCAAAACAAAGCATATTCCACATGATCATTTTAAGTGGAAATTTAATTTTAGCTAAGCGCATTTTTTTTTCAGCTTTCTATTCAACCTTTAAAATGAAGCATTTTTTAAAAGAAATCTTTATTTTTATCTTCAATGTGGGTCACAGTGACCTTACATTTTTTATTCTTTGGAGAACAAAAGAGTGCTCCATGCCATGTATGGGAAGTCGTAGAAGTTTGCTAATGTTTTATAGGAGAACTTGACAACAGAATTCTCAAGAAACTAAGAACAGTTTTAAAACTGAGTTTTTGTTAAGGAGAATAGAGCTATGCATACTTTGATGGTGAGTGAAGCATGGCTTGGATTTTAACAGACTTTCAACGCTCATTTGACATAATTCAATTTATTGGTAAATTAGATTAGCTTAGAAAAACATTTTTCTGTCCTCCTTCAGTTTTTATTATTTTGATTAAATACAAATTACTATTCAAAGATTATCTTGACTTTATAGTAATGCAAATAAAATAGAAGTGATGACTTTCTTAATCACCGAAAAAGTAATAAAACTGTAGTATTGACAAAATAAAGGGGTGAATACAAATTCTAATAGGGTTGATGTTGTGGAGACAGGTGTATTTCAATTCAGATAGACTTATTTACAGGCAGAATAATGGATGTTGGTTTAGTAATATAAGTGAAAAGTAAAAGTGTTAGTCACTCAGTCATGTCAGATTCTTTGTGACCCCATGGACTGTAGCCCACCAGTTTCCTCTGCCCACGGAATTCTCCAAGAAAGAATACTGGAGTGGGTTGTCATTTTTTCCTCCAGGGGATCTTCCTGACCCAGGGATCGAACCCCAGTCTCCCACGTTGTGGGCAGATTCTTTACCATCTGAGCCACCATATAATAAGGTTATGTCAAAATCTATACTGAAGTCAAATTCTGGGAAAGTCATGTTCTACCCAGTAGCAGATATGACAGATTTACTTTATAAATTTTTGAAATATTCAACTGATGGATCACCTTATAGGAAAGATAAATTCAATGAGTTTATGATCACTTCAAACTAATTTTTTGATATATTTTTATATGAAGAATATAAAAGAACAATTTGAATGGTTATATTTGATGATGAAATTATAGATGACTTTTCTTCTTTGTGTTACTCTTTATTTCCATTTTTTTTCTATAGTGTTCTTGCATTTGTTTTGTATTAAAAGTGTAACATTAAACTTTTTCTGAACTGGTCACCTATTTGGTATATCTACACCTGAAAAACGAGTCATTATTGAACCACATTAATTCAAACTTCATTGATTAAATTTTTAGTATGGTTTTAGTCATAATAGATTAGTTTATGGTAAGATAACAAATAAGCTTAAGATATCAGTGGCCTAAAACAGAAAATGTTTATTTCTCATGGGTAAGGCCTTATTTACCATTGTACCTAAAATGATGGCAGATAGTAGAGTCTCAATAACATTTTGTTGAATAAATAAAATAAACATATGCACTCCCCCTTTCTGTCCCCAAGACTACCCTCTTTTCAATTGATTAGCTCAGTCTCCCAAGAAGCTTAGATATTATCTTCATATAAACATACTGCTCCATTCGCTATAAACTAGAAGAACAATGGAGAATTGTGTACTGGTTAGGTAACTCATCCTCTTAGAAGTAACTCATACAGTTCCTGTTTATATGTCATTGTTCAAAATTAGTGACAGGATATAACTCAAAGAGCATGTGCCTGGGAGAAGAGGGGATCAGAATTCTTATGGCGACATTAGTAATATTTACCATAATTTAAATTTGTATATAATTAAAAAAATATATATGTCCTTTAAAAAACATGTCCTTTTCATTATAGGGGACTGGAATGCAAAAGTAGTAAGTCAATAGATACCTGGAGTAACAGGCAAATTTGGCCTTGAAGTACAAAATGAAGTAGGTAAAAGGCTAACAAGAATTTTGCCAAGAGAACGCACTGGTCATAGCAAACACCCTCTTTCAACAACACAAGAGAACTCTCCACATATGGACATCACCAGATGGTCAATACCAAAATCAGACTGATTATATTCTTTGCAGCAAAAGATGGAGAAGCTCTATACAGTTAGCAAAAACAGCTGACTGTGGCTCAGATCATGAACTCTTTATTGCCAAATTCAGACTTAAATTGAAGAAAGTAGGAAAAACCACAAGACCATTCAGGTATGGCCTAAATCAAATCCCTTATGATTATACAGTGGAAGTGACAAATAGATCCAAAGAATTAGATCTGATAGAGTGCCTGAAGAACTATGGCAGAGGTTCATGACATTGTACAGGAGGCAGTGATCAAGACCATCCCCACGAAAAAAATGCAAAAAGGCAAAATGTTTGTCTGAGGAGGCCTTACAAATAGCTGAGAAAAGAAGAGAAGTGAAAAGCAAAGGAGAAAAGGAAAGATATACCCATTTGAATGCAGAGTTCCATAAAATAGCAAAGAGAGATAAGAAAGCCTTCTTTAGGATCAGTGCAAAGAAATAGAGTAAAACAATAGAATGGGAAAGACTAGAGAGCTCTTCAAGAAAATTAGGGGTACCAAGGGAACATTTCATGCAAAAATAGGCACAATAAAGGACAGAAATGGAAAAGATCAAACAGAAGCAGAAAATATTAAGAAGAGGTGGCAAGAATACAAGGAAGAACTATTCAAAAAAGGTCTTCAAGACCCAGATAACTACAATGGTGTTATCATTCACCTAGAGCCAGGCATCCTGGAATGTGAAATCAAGTCAGCCTTAGGAAGAATCACTATGAACAAAGCTGGTGGAGGCAATGGAATTCCAGTTGAGCTATTTCAAATCCTTAAAGAAGATGCTGTGAAAGTGCTGCATTCAATATGCCAGCAAATCTGGAAAACTCAGCAGTGGCCACAGGACTGGAAAAGTTCAGTTTTCATTCCAATCTCAAAGAAGAGCAATGCCAAAGAACATTCAAACTATGGCACAATTGCACTCATCTCACACACTAGCAAAGCAATGCTCAAAATTATCCAAGCCGGGCTTCTACAGTATGTAAACCCTGAACTTCCAGATGTTCAAATTAGTTTTAGAAATGGCAGAAGAATCATAGATCAAATTGCCAATATCCACTGACTCATCGAAAAAGCAAGAGAGTTCCAGAAAAACATCTACTTTCGCTTTATTGGCTATGCCGAAGCCTTTGACTATGTGGATCACAACAAACTGCGGAAAATTCTTCAAGAGATGGGAATACCAGACCACCAGACCTGCCTCTTGAGAAATCTGTATGCAGGTCAGGAAGCAACAGTTAGAACTGCACATCAAACAGACTGGTTCCAAATAGGAAAAGGAGTACGTCAAGACTGTATATTGTCACCCTGCTTATTTAAATTATATACAGAGCACATCATGGGAAATGCTGGACTGGATGAAACACAAGCTTGAATCAAGATTGCCAGGGGAAATATCAATAACCTCAGATATGCAAATGACACCACCCTTATGGCAGAAAGTGAAGAAGAACTAAAGAGTCTCTTGATGAAAGTGAAAGAGGAGAGTGAAAAAGCTGGTTTAAAGCTCAACATTCAGAAAACAAAGGTCATGGCATCTGGTCCCATCACTTTATGGCAAATAGATGGAGAAACAGTGGAAACAGTGACAGCTTTTATTTTGTTGGGCTCCAAAATAACTGCAGATGGTGACTGCAGCCATGAAATTAAAAGACACTTGCTCCTTGGAAGAGAAGTTATGACCAACCTAGATAGCATATTAAAAAACAGAGACATTACTTGGACAGCAAAGGTCCATCTAGTCAAGGCTATTGTTTTTCCTGTAGTCATGTATGAGTGTGAGAGTTGGACTATAAAGAAAGCTGAGCACTGAAGAATAGATGCTTTTGAACTGTGGTGTTGGAGAAGACTCTTGATAGTCCCTTGGAATGCAAGGAAATCCAACCAGTCCATCCTAAAGGAAATCAGTCCTGAATATTCATTGGAAGGACTTATACTGAAGCTGAAATTTCAATACTTTGGCCACCTGATGTGAAGAGCTGACTCATTTGAAAAGACCCTGATGCTTGGAAAGATTGAAGGTGGGAGGAGAAGGGGATAATGGAGGATCAGATGGTTTGATGGCATCACCGTATATATGGACATGAGTTTGAGTAAACTCCAGGAGTTGTTAATGGACAGGGAGGCCTGGCGTGTTGCAGTCCATGGGGTCGCAAAGCATCAGACACGACTGAGCAACTGAACTGAACTGAACTGAGACATTCCTTTATAAATAAGAGGTATCATAAAAAGAATGGTTCCTTCAAAACTTTCTGAGATTAATTCATGTCCATATATAATGTGGACAACACTACTTCTAGTTTACATCTAAATTTACACATATATATTCCTTTAAAAAGATATTTGTTGTCCTGGACCTTAAGAGATCATGCCTACAGGTAAGGAAAAATTGCATGATGTTACACGGAGTGTTCTTTCATTTTATAATAACAGTTCCCTATAGTAGACTTACAGAAGATTGTTGTCAAAGGGGTGTATATCAAGTATTCTGACAGAACTCACTAATCTTTGCCTCTTGGGGGAAATCTGCTAAATTTATATAAGCTTTAGTTGGCCAGCGAAAATATGACCAGGTTTTTTTCCAAAATCACAGTGGACATTTGTATTTGTGGAATACTGGAAAATATTATAAACTTTATAAAGAGACACATTTCCCCTCAAGGTCATCCCAGAGTACCAGACGGGGGTTCCCTGTCTTATACAGCAGCTTCTCTAGAGGGGTGGGATGGGGAGGGAGGCTCAAAAGGAAGGGGTTATGTGTATAATTATGGCCAATTTGTGTTGTACAGCAGAAACCAACACAAATCATAAAATATTTTTAATTAAAAAAAGAGAAACATTTCTCCTACATTTCAACTTTTTAAAAATATGATTCTTTTTTGATTTCTACTAAGTATCATACTGATATCCATTTATTAACATGCCTATATGTAATATATTTTGTAAACATATAATAATTTTATGTCTTATAGAAATGGAAAATAGAACAGAAGGCTACCCTAATATACAAACCAGAATTAATTTTGTAAATAATGGTAGATAGTTCTAGAAACCTTCTATATCTGAAAACTACATAAACGCCCTTCAGTTCAGTTCAGTTCAGTCGCTCAGTTGTGTCCGACTCTTTGCGACCCCATGAATCGCAGCACACCAGGCCTCCCTGTCCATCACCAACTCCTGGAGTTTACCCAAACCCATGTCCATCGAGTCGGTGATGCCATCCAGCCATCTCATCCTCTGTCGTCCCCTTCTTCTCCTGCCCCCAATTCTTCCCAGCATTAGGGTCTTTTCCAATGAATCAACTCTTTGCATAAGGTGGCCAAGGTATTGAAGTTTCAGCTTCAACATCAGTCCTTCCAATGAACACACAGGACTGATCTCCTTTAGGATGGACTGGTGGGATCTCCTTGCAATCCAAGGGACTCTCAAGAGTCTTCTCCAACACCAAATTTCGAAAGCATCAATTCTTCGGTGCTCAGCTTTCTTCACCGTCCAACTCTCACATCCATACATGACTCCTGGAAAAACCATAGCCTTGAGTAGACAGACTTCTGTTGGCAAAGTAATGTCTCTGCTTTTAAATATGCTATCTAGGTTGGTCATAACCTTCCTTCCAAGGAGTAAACGTCTGTTAGTTTCATGGCTGCACTCACCATCTGCAGTGATTTTGGAGCCCCCAAAAATAAAGTCTGACACTGTTTCCACTGTTTCCCCATCTATTTCCAATGAAGTGATGGGACCAGATGCCATGATCTTAGTTTTCTGAATGTTGAGCATTAAGCCAACTTTTTCACTCTCCTCTATCACCTTCATCAAGAGGCTCTTTAGTTCTTCTTCACTTTCTGACATAAGGGTGGTGTCATCTGCATATCTGAGATTATTGATATTTCTCTCAGCAATCTTGTTCCAGCTTGTGTTTCTTCCAGTCCAGCATTTCTCATGATGTACTCTGAATATAAGTTAAATAAGCACAGTGACAATATACAGCCTTGACGTACTTCTTTTTCTATTTGGAACCAGTCTGTTGTTCCATTTCCAGTTCTAACTGTTGCTTCCTGACCTGTGTACCGGTTTCTCAAGAGACAGGTCAGGTGGTCTGGTATTCCCATCTCTTTCAGAATTTTCCACAGTTTATTGTGATACACACAGTCAAAGGCTTTGGCATAGTCAATGATGCAGAAATAGATGTTTTTCTGGAACTCTCTTGCTTTTTCGACGATCCAGCAGATGTTGGCAATTTGATCTCTGGTTCCTCTGCCTTTTCTAAAACCAGCTTGAACATCTGGAAGTTCATGGTTCACATATTGCTGAAGCCTGGCTTGGAGAATTTGGAGCATTACTTTACTAGCGTGTGAGATGAGTGCAATTGTGCGGTAGTTTGAGCATTCTTTGGCATTGCCTTTCTTTGGGATTGGAATGAAAACTGACCTTTTCCAGTCCTGTCGCCACTGCTGAGTTTTCCAGATTTGCTGGAATATTGAATGCAGCACTTTCACAGCATCATCTTTGAGGATTTGAAATAGCTCAACTGGAATTCCATCACCTCCACTAGCTTTGTTTGTAGTGATGTTTTCTAAGCCCATTTGACTTCACATTTCATGATGTCTGGCTCTGGGTGAGTGATCACACCATCGTGATTATCTGGGTCATGAAGATCTTTTTTGTACAGTTCTTCTGTGTATTCTTGCCACCTTTTCTTAATATCTTCTGCTTCTGTTAGGTCTATACCATTTCTATCCTTTATTGAGCCCATCTTTGCATGAAATATTTCCTTGGTATCTCTAAATGCCCTTAGCCATTCAGAAATATATTCAGAACTCCATACCACCGCCACTTTATACACACATCATAAAATTCTATGACTCTTCACCAGTAAAAGGATTCAAGGTTTCCTATGTGGCATATAATTAGTCAATACTAAAAATATTTTTATTTTATATGATTCTGAAGTTCATATAGAATTCTTATTACATGGATGCCTCTCCTGTGGATTTAAATGTTAAGGAAAAACTTTTGCTTGTTTTGTATTTCATTTTTGGGTGGTCACTGTATTTATCATAAATCTTAAGGCCAGTAAATTTGGTGCTATTAATAGAAGAATGTTTGTTTACATTTTGATAAACAGAAGCTAATCTGAAGATATATCAACACAATTGAGTGAATCCCTCTAAAAAAAAAGACAAGCAAAATCAATACGTAAATTATGTATTGTATCTGAATAATGTAATGGCCCATATAATATATTCTTTCTTTTAACTGATTATTAACAGATGATTTAGGGCTTGCAATATACAAAGATTTTAGGTATTTTCTTTAAAGTTTGGGATTTTAAAATATCCAACTTGGAATAAGAGAATTTTATATAGTTACTTTTTAAGGAAAATTTGAAGTTAGTAATTAAGTATTTAGAAGATGGATAATGTTCAGCTCAGAGCATATACTCTAATGTGCTTCTTTTTCTGTATCTCTATTTTGCTGTATATTAAAATAGTTACATAGCATGTTTAAATTTGGTGTTTTAGGATATATATTTTTCTACCTTTTACTATTTACCTGTCTGCCTTATTTTTAAGGGCTTCCCAGGTGACTCAATGATAAAGAATCCACCTGCCAATGCAGGAGATGCAGGAGCCTTGGGTGGGTTCAATCCTTGGGTTGAGAAGATCCTCTGGAGGAGGGCACAGCAACCCACTCCAGTATTCTTGCCTGGAGATCCCATTGACAGAGGAGCCTGGAGGGTTATGGTCCATAGGGTTGCAAAGAGTTGAACACGACTGAAGCAACTTATCACCAGCATGTACATCCTCAGTTCACAGATCATTTCCTCCTCAATGTCTAGTCTGCTAATCCATCAAAGGATTTTATTTCTTATATTGTATTTTTATTTATAGCATGCTAATTTGGATCATTTTAATAGATTTCTTCTTGCTGTTGAAAACAGATATTAACCATTTTCCCCCTACATATCATCACAGTTGTTTCCTAGTTGCCGTACAGTATTATGTAAGTTTAAGATGTACAATGTAGTGATTCACAATTTTTAAAAGTTATATTCCATTTATAGTTATTATAAAATATTTGCTACATCCCCCATGTCATACGCTATCATATGCTATCTGTGTCATAAGCTTTTCTTGTAGCTTATTTTATATTATTAAATCATTTTATATTATTAAATTATTAAATTTGTACCTCTTTGTTCTCTGCCCCTGTATTGCCCCTCCTCCTTCCCTCTCCCCACTGGGGAACACCAGGTTGTTCTCCATGTTTGCTTCTTGTTTATTATATTTTTTAAATTCCACATATAAGTGATATCAGACAGTATTTGTCTTTCCATCTGACTTGCTATACCTAGAATAATGCCCTCCAAGTCCATCATTATAGTTATTTTTTAAGTCCATTTTTGAAAGCTATTTGTACATCTGGCCAATCTCCTAGTTTGTTTATTTATTTGGATGGTTTTCTTTCTTGAGACACATGTTTTTTTTCTTCTCTATGTGTTCCATGGTTGTACTATAAATATTAAGTATAAAAATGCAAAGATAAAAATAAATTATATTATCACCTAGAAGAGTGCACCTTTCTCTCAATCCTCCAGGATGAGAAAGATAATCTTATTCTGTAATTAGCTGGGTCTGAGCTTTGTTATTTATTTAACTAGAATCACTCACCAGAGCATTCAAGTAATTTTAGCACTGGATCAAGATCTCCCTTCAGCAGAACTTGGGATCTGAGTCCAGCAAGACATAAGATATTCCAGTCACGTGTATTCAGGAACATGGGGATCCTCACTCTACTTTACAGTCTGGATGCCAGCTTGGGGGGATTTGGGGCTGGTGAAGAGTCTGTGCCCTCTGGACCTGCCGTGTTGGTATGTCTCTTGTGTGTGAACTCGCTCAGTCGTGTCCAACTCTTTGCGACCCCATGGGCTGCAGCCCGCCAGGCTCCTCCGTCCACGGGATTTTCCAGGCAAGAGTACTAGAGTGGGTTGCCATTTCCTTCTCCAATTGCATGTATACACCACGCTTTATCTGGACGGTTGGGTTGCTTCCACCTTTGGCTGTTGTGAGTGGTGTTGCTGGGAACATGGGTGTGCACTTATGCTCTCCCACTCAGTTGCCGGCCCTGTGGTGATCGGGTTTAACTCTGTGAGGAACCCAACATCATTTATACTCCTGTTGGCATTCTATGAAGGTTCCTGTTTCCCACACCCTTGTCAATGCTCCTTATCTGCTTTTTTCGTTTTGTCTCGTAGAAAATCTCATTACCTCTTTTGCCCTTTCCTCAGATTCAGAATGGAGACTGGGTGTAGTAAGGGCCTCAATGCCTCAGAGGGCTCTGCACACAGATCTCTTCAAGTTCTGCACACTTATGTTTCAAGGGGCCCTCTCTAAGCAATCTTCCCCCTAGTACTCAATGAGAGACCAGAAAGCTTCAAAGAGTTAAAACTAGATTTTTGACCTACTGTTAGTCCTTAGCCATCCCTGGATATCTGCCTCAGTTAAGCAACATTTCTCTCAATTCCCCTCCTCTGTTTTCATTCTTCTGCTAGAAAACAGAATAATAGCCCATGACAAAGGGTTAGAAAGGTGGATATAAACTATCTTTTCTTATGAGGCTTCTTGGAATTTTGAAACATCACGTGGCCTTTAAAAATTTCTCATTTCTTCTTACCTCCATCATGACGACTTTCTCTTCCTCTCACTGCTTCACCAAGGATGAAGTGGATCAGGTCTTTTCTAGGGTGGTAATTATAGGCTTTTGAATTTTACTTCATTCAAGTTTCTTTCTCCTCAGTTCCATGATGGATTTTAATAAAATTTTAAGTTTCTATTTTGTCTGACTTCTTGTCGTTGTTAGGTTGGAATTAATACTTTTAGCAAATTTCTATACCCTTAAGTGCCAGATGTTCAAGCTGGTTTTAGAAAGGGCAGAGGAACCAGAGATCAAATTGCCAATATCCACTGGATCATTGAAAAAACAAGAGAGTTCCAGAAAAACATCTATTTCTGCATTATTGACTATGCCAAAGCCTTTGACTGTGTAGATCACATAAACTGTGGAAAATTCTGAAAGAGATTGGAATACTAGACAACCTGACCTGTTTCTTGAGAAACCTGTATGCAGGTCAGGAAGCAACAGTTAGAACTGGAAATGGAACAACAGACTGGTTCCAAATAGGAAAAGGAGTACATCAAGGCTGTATATTATCACCCTGCTTATTTAACTTATATGCAGAGTACATCATGAGAAATGCTGGGCTGGAAGAAACACAAACTGGAATCAAGATTGCCTGGAGAAATATCAAAAACCTCAGATATGCAGATGACACCACCCTTATGTCAGAAAGTGAAGAAGAACTATAGAGACTATTGATGAAAGTGAAAGAGGAGAGTGAAAAAGTTGGCTTAAAGCTCCACGTTCAGAAAACTAAGATCATGGCATCTGGTCCCATCACTTCATGGGAAATAGATGGGGAAACAGTGGAAACAGTGTCAGGCTTTATTTTTTTGGGCTCCAAAATCGCTGCTGATGGTGATTGCAGCCATGAAATTAAAAGACGCTTACTCCTTAGAAGGAAGGTTATGACCAACCTAGATAGCATATTTAAAAGCAGAGACATTACTTTGCCAACAAAGGTCTGTCTAGTCAAGGCTATGGTTTTTCCAGTGGTCACGTATGGATGTGAGAGTTGGACGGTGAAGAAAGCTGAGCGCCGAAGAATTGATGCTTTCGAAATTTGGTGTTGGAGAAGACTCTTAGAGTCTCTTGGGCTGCAAGAAGATCCAACCAGTCCATCCTAAAGGAGATCAGTCCTGGGTGTTCATTGGAAGGACTGATGTTGAAGCTGAAACTCCAATACTTTGGCCACCTGATGCGAAGAGTTGACTCATTGGAAAAGACCCTAATGCTGGGAAGAATTGGGGGCAGGAGAAGAAGGGGACGACAGAGGATGAGATGGCTGGATGGCATCACCGACTCGATGGACATGGGTTTGGGTAAACTCCAGGAGTTGGTGATGGACAGGGAGGCCTGGCGTGCTGCGATTCATGGGGTCGCAAAGAGTCAGACATGACTGAGCGACTGAACTGAACTGAACTGATGCCCTTAACTGAAAGTGTATTCTAATCTGCTTCTTTAAAGTGTTTACTTTATCATTATATTTTCTTTTTGTTTTACTAATTTATTGGGTGGTGAAGTTAATCTAATAATGAAATAATCACATATTTCTGCTATCCTAGCTATTTTTTTTTAATTTAAAAAAATATCAAAAAGTTGCTGCTTGATACTATGCCAAGAAATGAACACAGGTTTACACTGAATATTTTAATCAATATGGAACACATAAAACACTCTTAGTCATTTAGTTTTAACAGATGCTATTGGTAAAAAACAATAAATGAACTAAGTTATTTAATTTAGAAGACTATTTAAATAACCTTGCACTGAGTTTCTATTGAAATTTCTTCTACTTTGGTAGAAAATCCACCAATACTTACCATAATTAATTATTGATTTATAATGATTTCTTGTCACCTGGTCCTCAAACATGTGTTGCTATAACACAACTCTAAATTAGAAAATGTTATGTACTTTTTTCTTTTCCAGAGCATTTATTACCTTGTTCTAAGTCAAAATTGCTATTTGATTTGACACAATAAACGCTTGTAGCTGGCAATCCTTTACCTAATGCTTTCTAAAGCAGATGTGCTGTCTTAACCTCTCAGGAGATATTTCTATTTCTTTTGCTTTCTGGTAAGTGACCCAAACAATCAATTCTTTCCTTATTTCACTATATATATATATATATATTTTTTTTTTTTTTTTTTTTTTTTTTTTTACTTATTTGGATCATTTATTTTTGTCTTGGCATTTCTCCTTATACTGTCATTATGCTAGCTAACAATCTGTCAAGAGCAGCATTTTTCCAGTTTGTTGAAGTTACTGCTCCATGAGAGAAGTTCCAAAGGGTAACTGATTTTATTTCACAGTAATACAAAGCAGAAGGAGGGAGTCCCTGAATTTCTTTGGTGGCCTAGAGGTAAAATTTATTTATTTACTTGATTAATTTTTAAAAACTGATGGTATTGAACCATGATTCTAATTATAATTCATATTAAGAAACTGTTTCACCTTTATTCCAGTATGTATAACTTCTTAGGTTAAAAGAATAACCTGAAAATTGGTGTCAAAGAAATTTTGCTTCTGAATTCCACAGTACTCTTAAGAAAAGAGAGTATTAGCATGGAGGGATTCTCTCTCTGTCTTTCTCTTCCAAGCTAGAAATAGTTCACCAAAACTTCCTTCAGCATATTGTCTACTACGCTTATTTCAAAATCACAAATCTTGAAAGTTTTTTATCTAAATTTAAAACTAGATATTTTATGATAGCAATCTAATTGTACCCATCATTCTTTCCAGAGTCTTGGGAGCCGTGTTGTTTTGGGGAGATAAACTTAACCATCAAGCTTCTCAAAATCATAACCATTGGCTCACAAACTATTTTACTGAACAAATAGCTCTGAAGTCCTCACAAACATAAACAACAATATCTGAGCACTTTACATTCTATTCTGAACATTTCAAATCTCAAGCTTGTAAACCTTGAGGTTTTTGTTCCAAAGGGATCATAAAATTGTATAATATAAAGGGAAAGAAAAAGTATAGGCAATTTCAACATAGGGATAGTTGATACCGCTCTTCATGACATTAGAAAGAGAGACGAGGGCTGGCTATTGCATATTGAAAATACAGAACTGAAGGATAAAGAGAAAGCAAAGGCTGCCTGAAAAGTCTCTTGAGGTAGCTCATAGCAACAGGAAATAATGTCTGTGCTGACTTAGTTCTACCCCCAAGCAAGAAGGGATTATTATAATTACTGAAGCAGTTTTCTCAGGTATCTGCATATGTAATATATTTTAACAATAAAGAGGGATTTAGCCTTAGTGTACTTGGTTAACCCTTTCCATACCAGTACTAACTTGCTCTTGTTTCGTTGTTTTTTAGTCACTAAGTTGTGCTGGACTCTTTGCGATACCATGAATTGCAGCATGCCAGGCTTCCCTGTCCTTCACTACCTCCTGGAGCTTGCTCAAACTCATGTTCATTGAGCCTGTGATGCCATCGAACCATCTCATCCTCTTCTGCCTCCTTCTCCTCTTGCTCTCAACCTTTCCCATCATCAGGGTCTTATGAAGAGTCAGCTCTTCGCATCAGGTAGCCAAAGTATTGGAGCTTTAGCTCCAGCATCAGTCCTTCTAATGAATATTCAATGTTAATTTTCTCTAGGTTTGACTGCTTTGATATCCTTGCTGTCCAAAGGACTCTCAGGGGTCTTCTCCAGCAACACAGTTTGAAAGATTCTTTACCATCTAAGCCACCAAGGATGCCTGCTCTCTTGGTTGGGTGTGAACATGTGCTAAATCACTCCAGTCTTGTTCAACTCTTTGTAACCCTATGGATTGTAGCCTGCTAGGTTCCTCTGTCCATGGGATTCTCCAGGCAAGAATACTGGAGTGGGTTGCCATGTCCTCCTCCAGAGCATCTTTCTAACCCATGGATCGAACCCACATCTTTTATGTCTCCAGCATTGGTAGGCAAGTTCTTTACCACTAGTGGAATCTGGGAAGCCCCTTGTTTAGGTACAGTTTGTTTCAAATAAAAGTATTGTATTTGGTAAATACAAGTGGATGATATTTTTCAGTGTTTGAAATGCTATATGTAGCTGCATAATATTTTAAAATATGAACTTGCAAGCTTTTAGTCTCTCTATATTTTGAGATATTTTTTGCCTCAGGAAAGGTATATGTTGGGGTCTGGGTCTCAAGAATACATGAAGCAAGGCCAAAAGCACTGTTCAAAACCCTGAAATTGTTACTACTCTCCTGAACATACAACACATGCCGTTCCCAAAATCTAAGCTCTTAGTAAAATTTATATGATTGATTGATAAGATAGAAGTGAGAGAGTATGTGTGGAAGGAGCTACATCAACAAAAGCCACATGGAAAGAAGGATTCCCTATGAAGCTAAAACGAGATTTACTGTGGCTTTGCAGAATAAAAAGAGATGTGTAACACCTGAGATAATTTAAGACAGCTCCAGTGTTGTTCCCCAGGAAGAGGTTGAAAGGGATGGCTACATAGTCATGGCCTAAGGAAACTGGATCATAGATGCTTTTGCATTCATGAAAATACAATCACAAAGGCCCTGAATATTCCTGATTCAGGGACAGTGGATATCTTGTAGTAAAATATGTTAACAGCTAGATGATCTCAACATTCAGAGAGCCCCAGATCCACTTAGGTCTATCCTTTCCTCTGCCTTGGTGTTGCTTAGGATTCTGAATCACTGATATAACCCAAGAAAAGGGAACAAAACAAAAATAAAATAAAGAATGGTTAAGATTGCAACCCTATGGATTGAGTGATCAGATCTTAAACTGGATTACTGAAAAGAAATACCTATTTCTCACATAAATAACTTTGTCAAATGCAAATCAAAAACTGTGCATAATTGGGTACATGATATGCCAATGAATTGCTATAAGAATTGATTTCTGATCAAAGTGTTTTGTTGTTCCAATGAAATACCTGCTTACTGTTCTTTAAGTAACTAAGTGGTCATTACTTTCAGATGCTTACTTGGGCTTCAGTATCATGCCAGCTTCCCTTTCAATAAGCTAGTCCCCTCAAAGTGAAAAGATTTTTAAGAAATAAATACTTTCAAATTGAGTCATGCTTCAGAGTGCCCTGTTGTCTATGTGCATTTATACATAACTGCACATGGTTCAATGAAAGATAGATCAGATCAATCTATTAATTGTTTGACCAGTCTAGGAGATAGCTATATATAGCAGTTTAAATTTAGAACAGACTTTCCCTATATGTTCATGAGTTTGTGAAGGTACAAACATTGGAGGATTGGAGGAGTTCCAAATTCATAGAAATGTCAGTCAAGGAGGATAATGCTAAAAAGGTGAAGCATCTCTTAAATTTAATATAGTGCTAGTACTAGTGCTAAGTCGCTTTAGTCATGTCCATAGTTTTTCCGTACTCCATTTCCTGAAGATATTGATACTTTTGTATCCTTGAGGAGGGAAAAATTGGACTGCATTGGCATGTATAATCTGGTGGTTTTGATATTTAATATTTTTCTTATACAACTGTTAATCTCATAATTCTCTCATTATACTTCAGAGGCATTTTTTTCAAACTACCCACTCCAGCATTCTGGCCTGGAGAATTCCATAGACTGTATAGTCCTTGGGGTCACAAAGAGTCGGACACGACTGAGAGACTTAAAAAAAAAAAAAGATACTTCAGAGGCATTTTTTTTTCAAATTTTGAAACTCAGAAATTTATATATTGCATATATTTAACTTTTTATACATAAAAATAACTTTTGACATCTATAAACAGCTTTATATATATATATGTGAATTGCTGTATATGTGTGAATAGTTTTACTTTGGTACAAATTGACCACAGATATTATCTTTGCGTATGAGGATGTTTAAAAGGCACTATTTTATGTTTCAGTAATGGTGAAATCTTAAATCACCTTAGATTTTGAATCTTTGAATATAAGACTTATCTCTGTATGATTAGTTAATATAGGTATAGCACTTGAAAAGTGACCTTAAGACCTGTTGAATATTATCTAAATGTTTGCTATTATCATTTAATTTTCTTTTTTAAATTTCTATTTTGAAATAAGTTTAGACTCATGGAAAACTTGCAAAAATAGTTGTTTCCTCATACACCCCTTACCAAACTTCCCTTCATGTTAATGTCTTATACAACTGGAGTAGAGGTATTGAATTTAAGAATGATATTATCACTAATGGAAAAGTGATGACATTTGCTGTTAAAGCAAAGTACAGCCCATCTCATCCCTGCTCACTGACTGTATAACTGTACAAGCATTTTTGATCTATTGTATGTCCAAGTTTCTCATCTTGAAATTAGAAACTGGAGTGTCATTGCGTTATTTTCCAGACCTAAAGTAGATAATAGCTGCAAAGTAATAAGCTCTTCAGAGAGCCATCAAAATGAATGTCTGTGTTTCCAAAAAATTAGGCAAAGGAAGTAGGACCAAGAGAAGACAGGCATAATCTAATAGCTCTCATTTGGCTTTCTCATAGCCTACATTTAAGGCTATTTTAGATAACTGTGAACTGGCTGTATTTCCTAACATATTAATTAAGTACCAATTATGGGTCAGACTGGGGATGCAAAAAAGATAACACATACTTTTCTCTCCTAATGGGATTATAGCCTGGCAAACTTTCAAACACATTCTCAAGATTGATTTGTGTGCAGAGTCAAATGTGATCTTCTAGAAGGGTGATAGGTAGAGAAGAAAGTAAATCCATCTGCATTTTGCAGACATGGAAACAGTCTGCAAAAAGATAAAAGCTTTCCATTGTTCACATTTTGAAGGAAAGTCTAGACTTTTCAACCTGGAAATTTGTTAATTTAGGCTTCTGAGAAAGTTACTTAATATATATGTAACAGCTCTGGGGCTATGTTTTACATCAAGAGCCACTTTTGAGTGACGTTATTAAGAACAATTATCCAAGGCTTGCTTAGTGTGGACTAAGGTAATAAGTCAAGATTACAATTGAAGAGTATACTGAAATTTACTAAAATAGCATTATGTAAAAGATTATGCAGAAAATTTCATTAAAAGTAAATAGCAGTTTTTCAAAAAATGGTGAGTGACCAACCAAAATGATAGCAGATTAAGCTATATATATTAAATCCATACTTAGATCTGAAAGCATTTTAAATCATGCTTTAATCTATCAATCCTCTATCCATCTGTATGTGTATGTATGTTTGTAACATGTATGTATATATTTTTCATCCAATTGAGATGATGGATGTAGTAAGAATCAAAGTAAGGGAGAAATGCATGTATAATTTACCTTTAAGTTTTCTTTCTCACTGTTTAAATAATCCTATTGAAGGTAATGCTTTTCTATATTAGCCTGCCAAAACAATACCATGGACTCAGTGATTTAAACAATGTTTACTTTTCCACTGTTTTGGAGGCTAGAAGTTCGAGATCAGAATGTCAGGATAACCGGGTTCTGACAAGAGCTCTCTTCCTGGTTTGCCAGGCACTGCCTTCTCCCGGTGACCTCACATGGCAGAAACAAAGAGATGGAGTGAGCAAGCAAGCAGTCTGAGTGTCTTCTTCAGTTCAGTTCATTTCAGTCACTCAGTCGTGTCTGAATCTTTGCAACCCCATGGACTGCAACATGCCAGGCTTCCCTGTCTATCACCAGCTCCCAGGGTTGAGAAAGCCAACCTGTCCACTGAGTTGGTGACGCCATCCAACCATCTCACCTTCTGTCATCCTCTTCTCCTCCTGCCTACAATCTTGCCCAGCATCAGGGTCTTTTCAAATGAGGGAGTTCTTTGCATCAGGTGGCCAAAGTACTGGAGTTTCAGCGTCAGTATCAGACCTTCCGATGAATATTCAGGACTGATTTAGGATGGACTAGTTGGATCTCCTAGCTGTCCAAGGGATTCTCAAGAGTCTTTTCCAACACCACATTTCAAAAGCATCAATTCTTCAGCTTTCAGCTTTCTTTATATTCCAACTCTCACATCCATATATGACTACTGGAAAAACCATAGCCTTGACTAGATGGACCTTTGTTGGCAAAGTGATGTCTCTGCTTTTTAATATGCTGTCTAGGTTGGTCATAACTTTTCTTCCAAGGAGCGTCTTTTAATTTCATGGAAGCAGTCACCATCTGCAGTGATTTTGGAGCCCAGAAAAATAACGTCAGCCACTGTTTCCATTGTTACTCCATCTATTTCCCATGAAATGATGGGACCAGATGCCATGATCTTAGTTTCCTGAATGTTGAGTTTTAAGCCAACTTTTTCACTCTCCTCTTTCACTTGCATCAAGAAACCCTTTCATTCTTCTTTGTTTTCTGCCATAAGGGCGGTGTCATCTGCATATCTGAAGTTATAGATATTTCTCCCGGCAATATTGATTCCAGCTTGTGCTTCATTCAGTCCAGCATTTCTCATGATGTACTCTGCATGTAACTAAAATAAGCAGGATGACAATATCCGGCCTTGACGGACTCCTTTTCTGATTTGGAACAAGTCTGTTGTTTCATGTCCAGTTCTAACTGTTGCTTCTTGACCTGCATAGAGATTTCGCAAGAGACAGGTCAGATGGTCTGGTATTCCCATCTCTTTAAGGATATTCCACAGTTTGTTGTGATCCACACAGTCAAAGGCTTTGGCATAGCCAATAAAGCAGAAGTAGATGTTTTTCTGGAACTCTCTTGCTTTTTCGATGATCCAGTGGATGTTGGCAATTTGATCTATGGTTCCTCTGCCTTTTCTAAATCCAGCTTGAACATCTGGAAGTTCACAGTTGATGTACTGTTGAAGCCTGGTTTGGAGAATTTTGAGCGTTACTTTGCTAGCATGTGAGATGAGTGCAATCGTGCGGTAGTTTGAGCATTCTTCGGCATTGCCTCTTTTTGAGATTGGAATGAAAGCTCGCCTTTTCCAGTCCTGTGGCCACTGCTGATTTTTCCAATTTTGCTGGCATACTGAGTGCAGTACTTTCACAGCATCATCTTTTAGGATTTGAAATAGCTCAACTGTAATTTCATCACCTCCACCAGCTCTGTTCACAATGATGCTTTCTAAGGCCCACTTGACTTCACATTCTAGGATATCTGGCTCTAGATAAGTGATTGTGGTTGTGGTGAAACAACCACTGTGGTTATCTTGGTCATGAAGATCTTTTTTGTATAGTTCTTCTGTGTATTCTTGCCACCTCTTCTTAATATCTTCTGCTTCTGTTGGGTCCATTCCATTTCTGTCCTTTATTGTGCCCATCTTTGCAAGAAGTGTTTCCTTGGTATCTCTAATTTTCTTGAAGAGATCTCTAGTCTTTCTGATTTTATTGTTTTCCTCTATTTCTTTGCATTGATCACTGAGGAAGGCTTCTTGTCTCTCTTTGCTGTTCTTTGGAACTCTGTATTCAAATGGGTATATCTTTCCTTTTCCCCTTTGCCTTTCACTTCGCCTCTTTTCTCAGCTATTTGTAAGGCCTCCTCAGACAACCATTTTACCTTTCTGCATTTTTTTCCCCCTTGGCGATGGTCTTGATCACTGCCTCTTGTACAATGTCACAAACCTCCGTCCATAGTTCTTCAGGCACTCTGTCTATCAGATCTAATCCCTTGAATCAATTTCTCACTTCCACTCTATAATCGTAAGGGATTTGATTTAGGTCATACCTGAAGGTTCTAGTGGTTTTTCCTACTTTCTTCAATTTAAGTGGAATTTGGCAGTAAGGAGTTCATGATCTGAGCCACAGTCAGCTCCCAGTTTTGTTTTTGCTGACTGTATAGAGCTTCTCCATCTTTGGCTGCAAAGAATATAATCAATCTGATTGCGGTGCTGACCATCTGGTGATGTCCATGCGTAGAGTCTTCTCTTGTGTTGTTGGAAGAGGGTGTTTGCAACGACCAGTGCATTCTCTTGGCAAAATTCTATTAGCCTTTGCCTTGCTTCATTCTGTACTCCAAGGCCGAATTTGTCTGTTACTCCAGGTGTTTCTTGACTTCCTACTTTTGCGTTACAGTTCCCTATAATGACAAGGACCGTTTTGGGTGTTAGTTCTAGGAGATCTTGTAGGTCTTCATTGAACTGTTCAACTTCAGCTTCTTAAGCATTATTTGTTAGGGCATAGAGTTGGATTACTGTGATATTAAATGGTTTTCCTTGGAAACGAACAGAGATCATTCTGTCATTTTTGAGATTGCATCCAAGTACTGCATTTCGGACTCTTTTGTTGACCATGATGGCTACTCCATTTCTTCTAAGGGTTTCCTGCCCACAGTAGTAGTTATAATGGTCATCTGAGTTAAATTCACCAATTCAAGTCCATCTTAGTTCACTTATTCCTAGAATGTCAATGTTCACTCTTGTCATCTCCTGTTTGACCACTTCCAATTTGCCTTGATTCATGGACCTAACATTCCCTTTTCCTATGCAATATTGCTCTTACAGCATCGGACTTTACTTGCATCACCAGTCACATCCACAACTGGGTGTTGTTTTTGCTTTCTCTGTCTCTTCTTTCTTTCTGGAGTTAGTTCTCCACTGATCTCCAGTAGCATATTGGTCACCTACTGACCTGGGGAGTTCATCTTTCAGTGTTCTATCTTTTTGCCTTTTCATACTGTTCATGGGGTTCTCAAGGCAAGAATACTGAAGTGGTTTGCCATTCCCTTCTCCAGTGGATCACGATTTGACAGGACTCTCCACCATGACCCATCCATCTTGGGTGGGCCTACACAGCATGGCTCATAGTTTCATTGAGTTAGGAAGACATTGCCTCTCTAATGTGGTCCATGTGATCAGATTTGTTAGTTATCTGTGATTGTGGTTTTCTTTCTTCCAAAGGCACTAATCTCTTCTTACAAGGGCACTAATCCAATACTGAGGGTCCATTTTGTGACCTAATCTAAACCTAATTATCTCCCAAAGACCCATCTGCAAATACCATGATGTTGAAAGTTATGACTTCAATGGATGAATTTTGGAGGAATTCCAAATTTGTAGGACTTTTCTACCTAGGTTAGATTATGAGTTTTAAAAGTATATAATGGCATGTAGCATGAATTAAGGCTTATATTTGTGTTGATATAGATGAATGTTTTTAGGAAGGGTTAAGGTAGTGGGAAATTATTGCTAATCGAGGAAATGATCTTCAATAGCAAACACTCTCTTCCAACAACACAAGAGATGACTCCGCAGGTGGACATCACCAGACGGTTAACACTGAAATCAGATTGATTACACTCTTTGCCGCCGAAGATGCAGAAGCTCTATGTAGTCAACAAAAACAAGACCAGGAGCTGACTGTGGCTTAGATCATGAACTCCTTATTACAAAATTCAGACATAAAGAAAGTAGGAAAAACCACCAGATCATTAAAGTATGAATTAAATCAAATCCCTTATGATTTTACAGTGGAAGTGACAAATAGATTCAAGAGATTAGACCTGAGAGAATGCCTGAAAAACTATGGACGTGGAATCATAACCCTGTACAGGAGTCGGTGATCAAAACCATCCCAAAGAAGAACAAATGCAAAAACGCAAACTAGTTGTCTGAGGAGACCTTACAAATAGCTGAGGAAAGAAGAAAAGTGAAAGACAAAGGAGAAAAGGAAGGGTATATCATTTGAATGCAGAGTTCTGAAGAATAGCAAGGAGAGATAAGAAAGCCTTCCTCAGTGATCAGTACAAAGAAATAGAGGAAAACAATAAAATGGGAAAGACTAGAGATCTCTTCAAGAAAATTAGACATACCAAGGGAATATTTCATGCAAAGATCAGCACAATAAAGGACAAAAATATTATGGATCTAACAGAAGCAGAAGATATTAAGAAGAGGTGGCAAGAATACACAGAAAAACTATACAAAAAAGATCTTCACGACCCAGATAACCACATTGGTGTGATCACCCTGCTAGAGCCAGAAATTCTGGAATACAAAGTCAAGTGGGCCTCAAGAAGCATCACTGGGAACAAAGCTGGTGGAGATGATGGAATTCTAGCTGAGTTATTTCAAATCCTAAAAGATCATGCTGTGAAAGCGTTGCACTCAATATGCCAGCAAATTTGGAAAACTCACCAGTGGCCACAGGACTGGAAAAGGTGAGCTTTCATTCCAATCCCCAAAAGAAGCAATGCCAAAGAATGTTCAGACTACTCCACAATTGCACTCATCTCACACACTAGCAAAGGTATGGTTACAATTCTGCAAGCTAGGTGAACACAGTACATGTACTGAGAACTTCCAGATGTACAGTTCAGTTCAGTTCAGTCGCTCAGTCGTGTCCAACTCTTTGCGACCCCATGAATTGCAGTATGCCAGGCCTCTCTGTCCATCACCAATTCCCGGAGTCCACCCAAACCCATGTCCATCGAGTCAGTGATGCCATCCAACCATCTTATCCTCTGTCGTCCCCTTCTCCTCCTGCCCCCAATCCTACCCAGCATTAGGGTCTTTTCCAAAGAGTCAACTCTTTGCATGAGGTGGCCAAAGTATTGGAGTTTCAGTTTCAACATCAGTCCTTCCAGTGAACACCCAGGACTGATCTCCTTTAGGATGGATTGACTAGATCTCCTTGCGGTCCAAGGGACTCTCAAGAGTCTTCTTCAACACCACAGTTCAAAAGCATCAATTCTTCGGCGCTCAGCTTTCTTCACCGTCCAATTCTCACATCTATACATGACAACTGGAAAAACCATAGCCTTGACTAGATGGACTTTTGTTGGCAAAATAATGTCTCTGCTTTTAAATATTCTATATAGGTTGGTCATAACCTTCCTTCCAAGGAGTAAGCGTCTTTTAATTCCATGGCTGCAGTCACCATCAGCAGTGATTTTGGAGCCCAGAAAATAAAGTCTGCCACTGTTTCCACTGTTTCCCCATCTATTTCCCATGAAGTGATGGGACCAGATGCCATGATCTTAGTTTTCTGAACATTGAGCTTTAAGCCAACTTTTTCACTCTCTTTCACTTTCATCAAGAGGCTCTTTAGTACCTTTTCACTTTCTGCCATAAGGGTGGTGTCATCTGCATATCTGAGGTTATTGATTTTTCTCCCGGCAATCTTGATTCCAGCTTGTGTTTCTTCCAGCCCAGCGTTTCTCATGATGTACTCTGCATAGAAGTTAAATAAGCAGGGTGATAATATACAGCCTTGACGTACTCCTTTTCCTATTTGGAACCAGTCTGTTGTTCCATGTCCAGTTCTAACTGTTGCTTCCTGACCTGCATACAGGTTTCTCAAGAGACAGGTCAGATGGTCTGGTATTCCCATCTCTTTCAGAATTCTCCACAGTTTCTTGTGATCCACACAGTCAAAGGCTTTGGCATAGTCAATAAAGCAGAAATTGATGTTTTTCTGTAACTCTCTTGCTTTTTTTGATGATCCAGCGGATATTGGCAATTTGATCTCTGGTTCCTCTGCCTTTTCGAAAACCAGCTTGAACATCTGGAAGTTCACGGTTCACGTTTTGCTGAAGCCTGGCTTGGAGAATTTGGAGCATTACTTTACTAGCATGTGAGGTGAGTGCAACTGTGTGGTAGCTTGAGCATTCTTTGGCATTGTCTTTCTTTGGGATTGGAACGAAAACTGACCTTTTCCAGTCCTGTGGCCACTGCTGAGTTTTCCAAATTTGCTGGCATATCGAGTGCAACACTTTCACAGCATCATCTTTCAGGATTTGAAATAGCTCAACTGGAATTCCATCACCTCCACTAGCTTTGTTCCTAGTGATGCTTTCTAAGGCCCACTTGACTTCACATTCCAGGATGTCTGGTTCTAGGTGAGTGATCACACCATCGTGATTATCTGGGTTGTGAAGATCTTTTTTGTACAGTTCTTCTGGGTATTCTTTCCACCTCTTCTTAATATCTTCTGCTTCTGTTAGGTCCATACCATTTCTGTCCTTTATCGAGCCTATCTTTGCATGAAATGTTCCTTTGGTATCTTTAATTTTCTTGAAGAAATCTCTGGTCTTTCCCAATCTGTTGTTTTCCTCTATTTTTTCGCATTGATCGCTGAGGAAGGCTTTCTTATCTCTCCTTGCTATTCTTTGGAACTCTGCATTCAGATGGGAATATCTTTCCTTTTCTCCTTTGCTTTTCACTTCTCTTCTCTTCCCAGCTATCCGTAAGGCCTCCTCAGACAGCCATTTTGCTTTTTTGCATTTCTTTTCTATGGGGATTGTCTTGATTCCTGTCTCCTGTACAATGTCACTACTGTATACTCATAAGGGATTTGATCTAGGTCATACCTGAATGGACTAGTGCTTTTCCCTACTTTCTTTAATTTAAGTCTCAATTTGGTAATAAGCAGTTCATGATCTGAGCCACAGTCTGCTCCCAGTCTTGTTTTTGCTGACTCTACAGATGTACAAGCTGGATTTAAAAAAGAGAATTCCAGAAGAAACATCTACTTCTGCTTCATTGATTATGCTAAAGCCATTGACTGTGTGAATCACAACAAACTGTGGAAAATTCTTCAAGAGATGGGAATAGCAGACCACCTTACCTACCTCCTGAGAAATCTGTATGCAGGTCAAGAAGCAACAGTTAGAACTGGACATGGAACAACGGACTGGTTCCACATTGGGAAAGGAGTACGTCAAAGATATATATTGTTATCTTGTTTATTTAACTTATAGGGAGAATACAACATACAAAGTGCTGAACTCAATGAATCCTAAGCTGGAATCAGGATTTCTCGGAGTAGTATCAACTACCACAGATATGCAGATGATACCCCCTTTAGGCAGAAAGTGAGAAGTAACTAAAGAGCCCCTTGATGAGCTTGAAAGAGAAATATGAAAAATCTGGCTTAAACTCAACATTCAAAAAACTTAGATCATGGCATCTCGTCCCATCACCTCAGAGCAAGTAGTTGGGGAAAAAGTGGAAGCAGTGATAGATTTTCTTTTCTGGGGCTCCAAAATGACTATGGACAGTGGTGACTTGTTGTTCAGTTGCTAAGTCCTCTCCAACTCTCTGCACTCTCATGGACTGCAGCACATCAGGACTCCCCATCCCTCACTATCTCCTCAGAATTTGGCCAAGTTCATGTCCACTGAATTGATGATACTATCCAACCATCTCATCCTCTGCCTTCCTCTTCTCATTTTGCTTTCCGTCTTTCCCAGAATCAGGGTCTTTTCCAATGAGTCAGCTCTTCACATCAGGTGACCAAAGAATTGGAGCTTCAGCTTCAGCATCAGTCCTTCCAGTTTACTTCCTTTAAGAATGACTCGTTTGAGATCCTTGTAGTCCAAGGGACTCTCAAGAGTCTTCTCCAGTGCCACAATTCAAAAACATCCACAGTAACTTCAGCCATGACATTAAAAAGTGCTTGTTCCTTGGAAGAAAAGCTATGACCAACCTAGACAGTATATTAAAAAAACAGAGACATTGCTTTGCCGACAAAGGTCCATATAGTCAAAGGTATGGTTTCTCCAGTAGTCATGTATGGATGTGAGAGTTAGGCCATAAAGAAGACTGAGTGCTGAGGAACTGATACTTTTGAATTGTGCTGGAGAAGACTCTTGATATTCACTTGGACAGAAAGGAGATTAATCCAGTCAATCCTAAAGTAAATGAGTCCTCAATATTCACTGGAAGGACCGATGCTGAAGCTGAAGCTTCAATACTTTGGCCACCTGATGCCAAGAGATCACTCATTAGAACAGACCCTGATGGTGAGAAAGATTGAGGACAGGAGGAGAAGGCGATGACAGGATCAGACTGTTGGATGGCATCATAGACTCAATGGACATGAGTTTGAGCAAACTCCTGGAGACGGTGAAGGACAGGGAAGCCTGGCATGCTGCAATTCATGGGGTTCCAAAGAGTCAGACACAACTTAGTGACTGCACACAACAATATCAGAGGAAAAAAATAAAATCAATATGGAACATTGCAAATTTATATAAGGTATAAAACAATGATGATGTGGTAACATTGTATTTTTAAAAATAGTACATTAGTCATCTGTTTCCAAAAAATAAATATGAAGCTAAAGTAATGTCTGTAAGATAGATATAAAAGTGTCAGATGGTAAAGAATCTGCCTGCAAGGCAAGAGATCCAGGTTCCACCCCGGATCAGGAAGATCCCCTGGAGAAAGAGGGTCATCTAACCTCCTTCTGCTACCTAGTCCTGTATTCTTGCCTGGAGAATTCTACGGACAGAGGAATCTGGTAGGCTACAGTCCATGAGGTCACAAAGAGTCAGACACTACTGAGTGACTAACACTTTCAGTTTAACAGATATAAATGGGACTCCTAAATAAAATAAAATGCAACAGTCACAGAAACAGGCACAATTAACCACAAACAAACTTGATAATACTTAACTTTTTATAGTCATGTCATTAATTAGTGTAAATATTTTGAAGATGTCTTAGTAACTTTTAACCTTATCTCCCACTCCTTGAAGGTTGGAAAGAGTTGGTCTAATCAATGGTAATAGTTGCTGCATTAAGTACAATAGCACACACTTGACTGAAGATAAATGCTCTATCTGCTGTATCTTATAAACTCTCATGAAAATGAGCTGAAAAGACAGCATTACAGAACTTTCCTTTTTGCTTTTCTTTTCTTTTTTTTTTTTTTTACCTTTGATCTGAGTATATTTGTCTTTCTTGGTTCATTTTACTTTCCTTTCATGATAATATTATTTTTTAATTATAAAAGTAATACAAACTTATTACATTTTTAAAATACAAAAATGAAAAAAATAAAATCACCTATAACCCTAATTTTCAGAGAGAATATTGTCAATATTCTTGATGTATTTCCTTATATTTCTTTATTTTTACTTACAAATAAAGTTATATTTCCAAATTTCCATTATAAAGTATGCATGACATTTTATTGTACTTTAATTTTTCAAGGCACAATTCCTATGTGTGCATTATCTTCTACTATGTAATTATACAATGATTTATTAATCATCCCTCAGCATTTAAGTTTTTTCCAAAATCATGTTATAATAAAATTATAATTAATGAACTTTTTATAAATAAATCTAGGACTTCATCATAGGATAGCTACATTAAATTGCTATTTTGTAGGTCAAAAACATTTACGATTTTCTATGGTTCAAATTTAGGATTACTGGTTCAGGTCTTTTTCATTTCAATTAATTATCTAGGACCACGATCAACTTAACAGGCTTCTTTTAGAAATTTCTTCTCTGTGGCACTTTACTACAGAGCAGAGAGTTTAACTAGTGGTTTTATTAGGATGCAATTAACACTTGGACTCAAAAAACACCCAACACATCTTTTTATTTAGCTCAGTTGAAGAAGCACCAAAGAAGGCTTCCATGGATAGGTCCTGATAGTCAGAGGAGTGTTGACAGCCCATGTCCTTTGATGACAAGAAATTGTAGTATAAAGGGATATATTTTAAATCCTTATGTCTGAATATAAATAAATTTGGTAGCAGAAAAATCCACAATTCACCCCTTTTAAAAACAGATCTAAGAAAAGCTGTGGGCCTTTTATCCAAAGTTTTAGGTGTGAAAAAAGGGCAAAGGACTTCTTTACAAGTTGTCACAAAATATTACTCCAAATAGGTTTGTGTTACTAAGAATCACATTTTAGGTCTAAATGACTGTCTGTCATTTAGACACACAAAATGAGGGCATAATAACCTTCATTTTGCTTTAATTTGGAAGTTTGTATTCTACCATTCTGGAAAATCCAGAATTTTGTGTAACCAGAGATTTAAAATTAAGTTTGTGAGGACAGAGTAAGTACCTACGAAATTTGCTAATACACATAGAACACATATGCAATACATTTTCTATCCTTTTATAAAAAATTTTTTCTTTGGTAAAACATGTTCCTGTTTATTAAAGGGATATTGTTATGTTCATTCTTCATGGAGTAGCTAGAAGGAATGGGAATAAATTCAATGGGTATCATTGATAAATGTGGGTGGAGACCACAAAAACGTGGTGAATGAAACATCATTTCCTGTCATTGATTTATGTGGAAAATTCTGACTCCTGGTTACATTATCTAATAGAAACACTATAAAGAGAGCCTCCTCTGAATATTTTCCAAAGCAGCTTATTATTGAATATACTACCATTGATTAAAATTTTGAATTATTTGAAGCCTCTTTTCTTGTTTTTAACTTTATTCTAATTTTCATGACAAAATCTTTTGAATGTTTACAATTTCCATACGTCATGTTTTGCAGTTTATGTGAATCATTTCACTTGAGCAAATAAACAACCCTACAGACTAGGTAATGCTGCTAGACCATATTTTTTAAAAGAGTATACAGGTTTAGAAAGAACGTAACTGATGAGACCAGTGTTACATCTGATGTAGATTTCACACACACACACACACACACACACACACACACACACACACACACACACAGTGTGTATATTCTGAAATATGAATTGGGAAGAGTAGAATAACTATTGTTAAATAATCATGTAGTAGGTTATTCATCTATTATCCTCTACTATTTCCCTTTTCAGTATCTCTCAGCTCTTCCTTCTTCACCATACCCTCCATATACAAATAATTTCTCCTATGGTTTCAAATAGGAAAAGGAGTACGTCAAGGCTGTATATTGTCACCCTGCTTATTTAACTTCTATGCAGAGTACATCATGAGAAACGCTGGGCTGGAAGAAACACAAGCTGGAATCAAGATTGCCGGGAGAAATATCAATAATCTCAGATATGTGGATGACACCACCCTTATGGCAGAAAGTGAAGAGGAACTAAAGAGTCTCTCGATGAAAGTGAAAGAGGAGAGTGAAAAAGTTGACTTAAAGCTCAACGTTCAGAAAACTAAGATCATGGCATCTGGTCCCATCACTTCATGGGAAATAGATGGGGAAACAGTGCAAACAGTGTCAGACTTTATTTTTTTGGGCTCCAGAATCACTGCTGATGGTGACTGCAGCCATGAAATTAAAAGACGCTTACTCCTTGGAAGGAAGGTTATGACCAACCTAGATAGCATATTTAAAAGCAGAGACATTACTTTGCCAACAAATGTCTGTCTAGTCAAGGCTATGGTTTTTCCAGTGGTCATGTACGGATATGAGAGTTGGACAGGGAAGAAAGCTGAGTGCTGAAGAATTGATGCTTTTGAACTGTGGTGTTGGAGAAGACTCTTGAGAGTCTCTTGGACTGTGAGGAGATCCAACCAGTCCATCCTAAAGGAGATCAGTCCTGGATGTTCACTGGAAGGACTGATGTTGAAGCTGAGACTCCAATACTTTGGCCACCTCATGCGAAGAGTTGACTCATTGGAAAAGACCCTAATGCTGGGAAGGATTGAGGGCAGGAGGAGAAGGGGACGACAGAGGATAAGATGGTTGGATGGCATTACTGACTCGATGGACATGGGTTTGGGTAAACTCCAGGACTTGGTGATGGACAGGGAGGCCTGGCGTGTTGCGATTCATGGGGTCGCAAAGAGTTGGACACGACTGAGCGACTGAACTGAACTGAAGGTATAAAGCTTACCGTACAGGTTATTGATAGCACTGTCCAATAAGGGTCAATGTGATTCACAGCTATAAGGAACACATGTTGCTTTCTTTCTTTCTAACAGCTTTGAGCAAAAAGCCATAAATACTTGTGTAGTGCACATGAATGATATTAAACATTATTCACTCACTAATAAGGATCATTTCTTCACTCATTCATCCAGTCAAAAATATTAATTTGAGCCAAGGATAATGGCAGACCCTAGAAATAATGCAAAGAACAAGACAAACATGCTCCCTACACTCACAGGGCCCACTACTTTTATAAATTTGGAATATGCAGTGATAATTACACATGTAGAATAGCAAAAAGGGAAACTAATGATGCTCTGGGAGAGAAAACACAGAAGCATATAAGCTTTTCTGGGAAGACAGGGAACATTTCCCTGAAGAATATGAGACTGAAATGGAAAAAAAAAAGAATAATAAAGAGTTTGGAAAAGAAAACATCGAAGAAACAGTGGACCATGTAGGGAAAAAACAAAACAAAACAGCATGCAAACAGCTTGTGTAGTCAATAGAGGAGGTACTGAAAGAATAAAGGGTATCTGCAGCTTAGACAGCTACAGGAGAATCCTGCTTTAGAGGAAGGGAGGAACCAAGTAATGCCATTCCTTTTGAACTATGTAGAATATCCTGAAAATGGGATTCCACTGAAAACTTTTAAATGGCGGTGGGCACAACTGATTTACACTTCAATTGTTCTGTAGAGATTAGAGAAGAGCAGGAGTGGAACAAGGGGGAAAGTTAGGAGGTCATTACAATAATCCAAGAAGGAAAGATGGTAGTTTGAACTATGTTAATACAATACTGAAGAAACAGTGGAAGATAGAAGACTTATGAATAGATTACCGAAGATGAAATGAGGAAGCATTTGAGGGCCACTCTTAGAATTCAGGCCAGAGTAATTAAGTGGACCATGGTGGCAGTTAGTGTAGGGATGATGGGAGAGAAGTAGTTTTGAGTAAGAGGCAATACATTCACTGTATAACATGTGCTTGAGATGTTTACATGACGTATAAGTGAAGTGGAAGTAAGAACCTGGTGATAATAGTCTGGAGTTCAGTAAATGTGTAGTTTCATTGCGGATTTAGTGATTATCAGCATATTGAGGAAAACTAACAAATTACAAAAATAGTAAGTTTCTCTGGTGAGTTTGTAGTGAAAAGACTACCTTGCTGAGTGCATGTGTGCATGTGTGCTAAGTCTCTTCAGTCATGTCCAGCTCTGCAACCCTTTGGATTGCAGCCTGCCTGGTTCCTCCACCCATTGGATTCACCAGGCAAGAATACTGGAGTGGATTGCCGTATCCTCCTCCAGGATGCTTAATGTATAGAGGAAGTTTAATATTCAAGTGTTCCTTGGAGAAGAGTTTCCTTTAAAGGAGACAGAGAAGTGAAAAGAGGTAGACAAGAAAGACAGGAGTATGTGGTTCTATGAAGCTCAAGTTCTCAGAAAGTATTAAAATAAAGTAGTTTTCAATGCCTAATGATGCAATGAAAGGCCAAATATTATAAGGACTGACTGGTATCCAATGGAGTCATTCGCTTCTTTCAGTAATAATCTTTCATCATTTCCTAAGTGCGTAATATAATTTTATTGGAATTAATATGATTGCTTTCAGCTTCAATTTTGATTACTATTTTATCTAAATTTGTTAGGATGATAATCCATAGCCCTCAGGCATATAGCCATGGCAACTAGCAATTGGCTAAATACTTGACATCTACCAGTTCATGCAGTTTCCTTATAGTGCATGTGAGACAAGGTAGATGATATAGTGGAACAAAAACTATTATGTGCATCTATTAAATCTGTTATATGTAACTTGGCAAATTCCATATGAGCCTCACCCTAGGGTTAGGCACCTTCTATGTGGGATTTCTTGGGTTTAAAAGAGTCATATTATATAAACACTTCCCTGATGGCTCAGATGGTAAAGAATTCAATGCAGGAGACTGAATTCCTTGCAATTCAATTCCTTGCAATGAGGGAGACCCAGGTTTGATCCCTGGGTGAGGAAGATCCCCTGGAGGAGAGCATGGTAACTCACTCCAGTATTCTTGCCTGGAGAATCCACACGGACAGAGGAACCTAGAAGGCTACATTCCATGGGGTCATAAGGAGTAGTACACGACTGAGTGACTTTCACCCACTCATATACATACTTTCCTTCTATGAAGAAATCCCTACAGCCCAAATAATCTTCAGCATTCAAAAAATATTCTAATGATAATATAGTCATGGTAGATGGTTGGAAAGGCATTTTATTTATTGTTGGTTAGTGTAGCATCACTGACTTGATGGACATGAGTTTGAGCAAGCTCTGTGAGTTGGTGATGGACAGGGAAGCCTGGCATGCTGCAGTCCATGGGGTCGCAAAGAGTCGGACATTACTGAGAGACTGAACTGAACCGAACTGAACTGACTGTGTACTTGTATGGTAGAGGTACTTTCTGGAACTTCTCAAATTTCCCCTTCCTAAGAGTAGCCCTAACTGACCCAGTATGGGAAACTGAAGGTGTTTTGACAGGAGCCTTCCCAGAACAAGATTACCTTAGCGCTGGGTTAGATAGCATCAGGGAATTATTCAAGGGCAGATCTCATGGGAGATCTGACAGGACCAAGCCATCAGTTTCAGAGCTGCCTTTGATTGTTTAATGAATGTTATAAAGGTGTATATATTTGCATATTTTCTAGGCCTACAGCATAATTTATAAGCTGATGAATAACCATCGTTTAGACACTGACTTTTTAAAATTGAATGTTATCAAGAAAATTGCTTTCCTTTCTTTTAGCAGTGACTCTCCATGCTGGCTGTGCATGAGAGTCACTGGAAAGCTGTGTAAAATATACAGCAATCTAGAAACCATCTTCTGCAAAGTGTAGTTCAGTATTACTGTAGTAAGGCCCAGGGCTCTGTATTTTTAAAAGTTTCACATAAATTTCAAATGCATATTTCTGACTGGGAATCACAGGAATGCTACCAAAACACTTGGTTGATATCACTGATGGCTTGCTAGTGGCTGTTTCAGTGGCAGAGGTGCCTAGAAAAATTATCTTTTTACACATTGCAAGACTGCAGAGAAATACTTCCAATGCTGAAAATAACCGTAACTTTTGGCTGTAAAAATGGCTCAATCCTGTCCCTTGGAGGCAAGATAATAAATCTGTATGAATTTGTCCCTGAGGAAAATTTTTCATTTTCAGAACATTTTGCCATTTTTATAATGGGAGAAAGAGCAGTAAAACGCTTGTGGCAAAACAAAAGTTCAGAACTCCACTTACTGACTCCTTTTGAACCAAAGTCGATGGCATCAGTGAAAACTGTCCCTTTCCTTTGGTAACCAAAGAGAGTACAGTATCTTTTTTCTAAGTGCAATGAAGATACTTAATCAGCTTCGGAAAAGAGACATATACAAAGTCTTAATATACCTATGGATCCATCAATCATTTTAATAAGGGAGTGACAACAGTTCATATTTAGTGATAAAATCCATTGTGTTTTTGATCATTCATAAATATGTTAGGTATGACTCATTTACTGTGCCTAAGGCCAGGTAATCTTGATTACCTTCATTCTAAGAAATAACTTCAACACCATTTATAGGTATGCTTTAAACTGTAAACATTCATTTATAGTTTAACTCAGATTCTTTATTTGGAAAATGAAGACATTTGGTGATATTTTCAAATTGTATGTAATGTTTAGCATGTGCAGGTTTCAACAAACTAAAGGCCCCAGATCAAATATACTGGCCTAATTTTTGTACATAACATTTTAGTGAAACACTGCCATGCCCATTCATTTACATACTGCCTATACATGCTTCTACATCACAATAGCAGAGTGTAGCAGCTGTGACAGAGACTATATAGCCCACAAATCCTAAAATACTTTCTATATGTCAATTAGTAGAAAAAAATTTTCTATCTCCTGTCTTAGACTGTTACAACACTATATCCAGTTGTAAACTGCTTTAACTCTAATGGATTGATTTATTCATACACCCAGGTATAGGTGGGTCCTTAAATGAATATGTTTGTGTCACAATGATGTAATCCAGACAAAGTGGTCTATAATATTTCTGTATATGGTTGCAAAATGACTTTAACTAGTTAAGGCAACTTATACAGAACTTATCCAGGTACAAAGAAAATTAATTTATATTTGATGTGAATGGGCAAGGATCTTTCTATTAGGGAAAAAAAAATATTTCCCAAGAGCTTCCAGCAGACTAACTTTTGGTTCCACCGGTCATTATCTAGTTACATGAACATACCTAAATAAAACACAGGTAGAAGTATAGAATTACTGAAACTGACATAGGGTCTGGGGAAGAATCATCTGTATACAACTGGCACTCTGTCAGTAAGAGCAAGTTAGGGATGGGTGTGGGTTAGACATCCACTATTGTCTACCAATAGGCCAGAAACACTCAGACTAGTATTTGGATCGGTGCTATCAAATTTCTTAGCTGTATAACTAGCTATGGTAAACTTATCTGTCAAATGGTCATAGTGTCATCCTTAATCTGTTTGTGTAAAGTGAAAACGTGATAACATGTGCTATATTCTTAACACATGACTTCAACTTTCCAACTTTCCCTTTGGATGAATGGTGTGAGCATGAAGGAACTATCCAATTTTTTCATCTTGTCCTCAAATTATTCATGTGATTTTGGTACCTGCCTTCAGTTGAGTCTCTATGAATGATGTGCAAATCCAATCATACAAGTCTCTGTACTCTTGAATATGTTGGGTCAAACTTGCATTCATTTCACAAAGTGCTCTCTGAGAGAATTAGGTCATATTCCTTCCACACTGCCTATAAAATAAAGCTTCTTAGGAGTCATCTAAACTTCAAACTGTGAGCTTGCCTCAGAGCATTCTCTTTTAGTAAAATAGGCAAATGAGTCATATTCATATGTATGCATACATATATTTCTCAAAAAATAAATGGTCTAAATGTTTACAGCTTCTAATTCTTTCTATAAAATTTTTAACCATGATTTTCCTCAAGAATGAATTTCAGACAGTCAAGGTACTATTCTGGTTTCCTCTTGGGTCAAAACCTATTTTATTTATTTTTCTATTTACATTTTATTCTCTTAGGGGTGAAAGAGAATAACTTTAACACATGAATTTAAGAAAGTGAAGGTTTTCTCTTCGACACAGTTTTATGGGTTAATTTTCCTGAATGATGTGTATTACAATTAAGATTCTGCCCAAAGTCATCATCAGCAGAAAGTACATTGTAACAAAAATAGCGATTTATATGTGGTTAATATCTGCTGCTACTAGGTCAGTACAAACATCTTGTCTAAGAGACATTCACAGATACGTTGCCATTTTCAGCAGAAGTGTAATGCAAATTACGTTCCTAAATCTGTATATATCTGATGTCTACATACAGTTTTACATAGTGAATAAAAATTGGATAGAAATATCACATAATTTTACCTTGGTCTTTGGTGTACATAATGTTTCTTCTAGCCCTAGTCAACTTAAAGTCTAAGGTATGGAGCAAAATAGTTTCATAATATGCCACACAATAATTTTTGTATACGTGTATATAGAGATATAATTTTATATTTATATAATACAATTTATACATACACACACAGTACTTTTATCTGGTTTGAATGATTTTTTTTAATCAATGGTTCAATCCTTAAAAGCCAAGATAGAGCTATTAAATTATCTAATACAATCTGCATATATACGTTTATTAAGAGAGGCTATAGCATACTGATGAAGAGTAAGGACTTTGAACTTTAAAGATATATTTCACATCTGTTTGTCAGTTGTGTGGTCTCCTTAACTCCAGTTCCTTATCTGTGAAATTGGATTTTGGAGCCACCACATGGAGTTGTAAAGGTTGAATATGCATATAAACTACTTAGAATACCTGGCATAGACCCGGTGACCAATAAAAATAAACTGATACCACTCATTAATATTATCACTATCATTATTCTTATAACTCCATGCTGGAGAAGCAAAGAATAAAATGAGCCCTGATGGGAATCCAAAGTGCTAGAGACAATAAAGTGTTTGTTTAAAATGCATAAAAATAAATCAAAACCATTAAAATATAGAAAAGATAGAGGAAATGAAAGTAAAAATATTCATTTTATTAAATAAGCTGTTTAGTTGCTATGCTGTTAAATCGTGTCCGATTCTTTTGTGATCCCATAAGAGGCTCCTCTGTTCATGGAATTTCCCAGGCATGAAAACTGGAGGGGCTTGCCACTTTCTTCTCCAGGAGATCGTCCCCAGCCAGGGATCAAGCCCATGCCTCTGTCAGTGGCAGGCGGATTCTTTACCACTGAGCCACCAGGGAAGCCATTTATTAAATGTATGTATATACAAATACGTAATGAAGTACTGATATAATACATATAAAACCAGTACATTATTATACTAATATGTGTGCTCAGCCAGGTCTGACTCTTTGAGATCCCCATGGACTGTAGCCTGCCAGGCTCCTCTGTCATTTTCCAGGCAGGAACAGGGAGCAGGTAGCCATTTCCTACTCCATGGGATCTTTCTGACCCTGGGATCAAACCTGTGTCTCTTGTATCTCCTGCTTTGGCAGGCAGATTCTTTACCACTGCACCATCTAGGAAGCCCTATCATACCAGTACATATATATAATAAAAACACAATGATGAATTTAAAGGCAAGATAGATACAGCTGAGGAGAGAATTACCATGTACACAACCAAAAGGATAATGATAAGTAAAGAGATGAGGCTGAGAGGTATGGGAAATAAGAGAGGAAGGTCTAACAGATGTCTAGTAAGATTTCCATAATAAGGAAATAAGGAGAATTGGGGTAATATAGTGAAGGGAAATAATTAGAATAAAGATTGAGATGATGAATAAATGTAAGACTGAAGTGATGAAATAAAGTGAATCTTCATATTCAATAACTATACCACATAAGATATAAACAAAAATTTAATGCAAACAGAACAGTTTATAATATATAAGTAGCACAGTAAATATTAATATGAATGCATTTCCAAAACATGCCTGTTGAATTAAAACAAAAGTATCAAAAGGGCTCATCTAGTGTTGACTCCAGTCATATAAATTTAAAACTGTGCTAAACAACTGTTTATAAACAAAAAGTAAAGGGAGAAACTCCTCTTTTCATTTTTATTCATACAGTTTAGAGATATAAATGTGAGACAAAGTTTAAATCCATATTTGGAAATAATATACACTGGATTTAGTATAGGTGAAGGGGGTATGAGATTTAAGTTATATCTCAAATATTTTATGCCTTTTGAAAAAATAATTTAAAAAAGGAACTGAAGCCAACATAGCAAAATAGTAATATCAGTTGATTGGTAGTTGTTGGTGCACAAGGATATGTTATACTCTTTCCTGTGCATTTAAAGTATTTTAAAAAATTTAATCATTGAGCCCTTATGAGATTTAATATTTTACAAAAGACAGTTCTTAAGAGAAAATACTATGGAGAATTCTTCATTAATTAGGTGGTTACACAGATTTTTGGGAATAGAAAAAGTTTTTCCCCAAAACCTAAATAAGCTGAACTACAAGGAATGTACCTTATCTCTCAGAAAATTAGGGAGCTATATCAGTCTTGCCAGGAACTGAAACTGTGGTTCCAGAGAGTCTAAGAATTTCAGAACTGATACATATTCTACTAAGGGTCATTTCAAGAGACATTTGTAAACCAGCTGCTCCAGATTCAAACTTTACCCACACAATTATAAAAAAAAAGATTAAACATAGAGGATCTATAAACACTTTTTACTTAAAATTAAAAATGTTTTTACTGGGAATATGAGCATTAAAGTGGGAATAATGAAAACAAACACATGCAAAGTGAGAAACCCAAATCACACAAATGTTCTTTCTCTATGCTTGAAAGAGCATTTGTTTCCATAAGAACAGAAAAAATATTCAAGCTACTGTCACATATGCAATGATTTCACTATATTTTCAGTTTACAGTGTGGTTATGTTTCAAAGATTAAAGCAATTTTATACGGGTAAGGGTTGTGTAGAATATGATATCAGAACGGCACATCAGGTCCCCTCTGTTTTCAATCCTTGCTCTGTTATTCTTATCTAACACAGCAGAACCTTTATAGAAGCAGGAAGAGTGAGCAGTGCCATGTCATCTTTCAGTCATAATGTTAGACTCTGGTCCCTTCTGCATGATTCTTGTGACTGATGGAAGAAGCTGAGCAAATTTTAAACATAATTACACTAGTGGCACAATAAAGAAGACAGAAATTGGGAACTAGCTCTCCATGTATTTACAGTGCTATTTCCTTTTTTAAATTTCTGTCTTGAAATTATGCACACAAACATATATTCATTTTAGAAAAACTGTAATGTGCTTAAGCATATCCATGTCTATATCTGTATCTATTTCTAAAAGCTACAATCTCTTCACTCAGAAATAATCATTATTAATGTTATTCATATACATATTCATATAGATCTAAGACATAAAAACCCCTATTTTACAGTTTTGTGATTTTTTGTTATTTTTGGCCTAACAATACCAGGCAAATGTCTTTCTAAGCAAATGGATCTTTATCAATTTCCAACAATTTAATTACTACCAGTTTAACTTATTTCTATTGTGTTTTAAGGTCTGGGGGGTTCTGAACATTCTTGTACAAATATGGAATTGCAGATCCTACAAAATGAGTCTATGTATTAATGCAAACAAAACCTGATATTCCAAATTAGAACTTCTTTTCTCTGACTTTGAAGAGATGATCTTGAAACTAAGCAGGATACTGTGGGGCCTTCCTGGGGATAGAAACACCACATCTACTCCCTGCTCCATGTCCTCTGCCTCTTGTTTGTTTAAAAAAAAAAGAAAGAAAGAAAGAAAACTTTAGCCTCCTAGGCCTTTTCCGAGTTCCAAAGCACAAATTTAATCAGAGGAGTAAGAAAAAGCAGAAACAAAGGAAAACAGTCAGTAAGACAACATAATAATAGTTTAACCATAAAATAAAGGCTTCCCAGGTGGAGCAGTGGTAAACAATTTGTCTGGAATACAAGAGATGCAAGAAACACATGTTCAATCCCTGGGTTGGGAAGATCCCCTGGAGGAGGAAATAGCAACCCACTCCAGTATTCTTCCTGGAAAATTCCATGGGCAGAGGAGTCTGGCGGGCTACAGTCCATGGGGTCACAAAATAGTTGGACATGACTGAGTGCACACACACCATAAAACAAAGGCAAGGCAAGGACATTTTGTTCCTCCTCAAGGATTATAGATAGTATCCTGAGCCATATTTTTGTGTTTTACAGATACTAAAACTCCCACCAGATGGAAGAAACTAACTGCATGATGACCATGAAGACTAGCCCCCAGAGGGGTGGAGCCTGAGGGTTGATAAAGCTGACCCCAGTGACCTCATATGGTTACCTCACCACCAACCAATCAGAGAACTGTGTATGAGCTGATCACTGTACTGGTGACCCTCTCCCTCACTTTATGTTTAAAAACCCTTTCCTAAAAGCCATGGGAGAGTTTGAGTCTTTTGAACAGAAGTTACCCATTCTCCTTACTTGGCTCCACATTACAGTAAAAGCTGTAATTTTCCTCTCTACAAGCAGGTGCCAGTGGAATGGCTTTACTGTGCATGGGCAAGCAAACTTAACTTTGGTTCGGTAATAGTCTGAAAATCAAACCTCTACCATATTCTTCTTTTAAAAACATTACTCCAAGTCCTTTTACCTGGACAAACAAACTCTAAACACTAAGAAGTCCCCAGTTCTGAATGAATAACATGACGTTTTACTGCTGTATTTTCAATGGCCTACAACTGCATGCCAATTTGAAGAATTGGGCTCTTTAAGTAAGAAGATGATAATGACGATGATCACTATTATGATATACTGGTCAGTCAGTTCAGCTGCTCAGTCGTGTCCAACTCTTTGCGACCCCATGGACTGCAGCACGCCAGGCTTCCCTGCCCATCACCAACTCCTGGAGCCTACTCAAACTCATGTCCATCGCATCGGTGATGCCATCCAACCATCTCATCCTCTGTCGTCCCCTTCTCCTCCCACCTTCAATCTTTCCCAGCATCAGGGTCTTTTCCAATGAGTCAGCTCTTCGCATCAGGTGGCCAAAGCATTGGAGTTTTAGCTTCAGCATCAGTCCTTCCAATGAATATTCAGGACTGATTTCCTTTAGGATTGACTGGTTGGATCTCCATGATATACTGATACTAGTCTATAAAACATTGAATCTGTGTTAACAGATTGTGAATTTAGTAGGTATTAGTACTGAAATGATATTCTGTGGGTTTCATTCAAATATATAAACTCAATGCCTCCTTTTGAGAGTCTTATTTGAGGTTCATAAATAATAAAATCAAAAGATTATATTTTAAAATCATTGGCTATTTATGTACATGAACATTTGTGAAAATATAAGTATCTCTTATAGAGCTACATTTGCAGCACATCGGGAGCATCGGGTCATGGGAATAGTTGCAAAACCAAGGAACTGTTGAATTGATATATTACAGGAATAAAAATTAATGCTAAGTATTTCTACTAATTCTTACAAAATTTATAGATATTAATCCACCTACCTATGATAGATAATATTTAAATTTCTGCATGTGTATTTTTACTTGTAAAACAAAGACTTCCGATGCTGTGTGTGTGCATGCTAAGTCACTTCGGTTGTATCTGATTCCTTGTGTCCCTATGGACTGTAGACTACCAGACGCCTCTGTCGATGAGATTCTCCAGACAAGAATACCGGAGTAGGTAGCCATGCCCTCAGTTGTCGTAAAAGTTGACCTTTGCCAGTTGTCTTAAGCAAGATCTACTACACACGATGTGAAAGCAGTTGAAGAGGATCTTGTGTTTTAACAATTAATTTTATTAAAATAAGTAGATAAATTGAAAGCAGTTAATACTACAAGCTGCTTTCCCCGCTGTTATTGAAGTCATATAAGAATGATGTTGGGAACAAGTCTGTTGGGAAAAGCTAAAAGAGACAATATTTTTCAGCCAAATAGAAAGCACTGTCCAGACCAACAGTGCTCTGCACAATATCATACTCTTATGTACTATATTATCAATTACAACAGATGGTATAATTGGAAGGACAAAATAATCATTAACTACAAAGCGCTCTTCCCCGGGCTTTCAGAAATAAAACATGCACTGTAGGGAGTATACTTATGTTGTCTCATCCAGTATTCATGAAGTTCAGTTACTCTTAACCTAAAAGAATGACAAAATATTAACCTTGTCATTATAAGTCAGCTCTACTACAAATGTCTTTCCCACTAAAAGATTAAAATACTTCTTACAAAATTTGATGCTCAGAATCAACAAATTTGCAATTAGTTGCTGCTGGTTTAAGGTTTAGACCTTTAAAATCAAGCTATGATGGCATTTAAACAATATTTTGAGGTCTTCTTTTTGATGTCAACAACATTCACCAAGCATCTGCTCTGTGCCAGGCACAAATATGGTGTTGATACACATTAGTGAGCAAGAAAGACACAGACTCTGTTCTCTTGGAACTAATAGTAAAGACAGGAGTTAAAAAAAAGAATAAGTACAAATACAATAAATGCTCTGAAGAAAGAAAAGTGAAATAAAATAAAGGAAGGAAGGAATGCTACATAATATGTGATGAGGAATCTCTACTGAGATGGCAGGGATGATCTGAGCAATATACAAGTGCAAGGAAACTAGGCATATGATTATTTGGAGACATAAGTTTCATACAAATAACATGGGCTGTACCATCCCTGAAGTGACAGTGAGTGTGGCTAATTTGAAATAAAGTAAACATAGCTAACATGACCAGAGATGAGGTTAGAGTGGTCAGCAGGACCAGGACATATAGGGTCTAAACACAACAGATGAGCTCAGATTTTATTTTCAGGGAACAGGAAGCCCTTTGAGGATTTTAAGTAGGAGATAATAATACAGCCTGATTCATATTTTGACTATATCACACTGACTGTGTGAGGTAAGTGTTAAAGCAAAGACTCGTCATCCATTTGAGGTGAAAGACAGTTCAGAAAAGTGTGACAGTAGTGGAATGGAGGAAGAAGCATGGATGACAGATATGCCATGAGGAATGCATCAATAGGGATGAGATTCAAAGACTGGTCAAAGATGATTCCTAGTATCATGTCTTGAGAAATTTGGGAGCTGATGATGCCATTTTCTGAGATGGTGAAACCTAGGAGAAGAGATGAATTGGAAAGTTAGTAAATAAAAACTGTTTTGGATATTTGAGGTTTGAGGATATCTCTTATAGTTGCAAGAAAAATACCAAGTATGGAGTCTAGAGCTCAGGGATGAAGCCATGATTGAAAATGTGAAAATGGGTGTCATAGATATAAGAAAGTGTGTAAATCCAAGGGACTGGAACCAAAGATTTCAATATTGTTGTAACAATATGAACATATAATAGGAAATAAGGTTCATGTGAAGCCTTGTAGGTCATGTTAAAAACTTTAGTTTCACTTCAAAGGAAATGGGAAAAGACTGAAAAGCTCAAATAGAGGATTTATAGGTTTTGTATTTTTAAATACTCTTGCTGTGGGGAGAACATGCTGAAAGGAGTAAGATCTAAACATGAAGACCTGTAGGATGCTATTGCAGAGTCAGGTGAAAGTATAGTTAACAACGGGAGTATATACATGTCACCTGATTTTACATATATTTTGGGAGTAGAAACAAGAGGACTGCCTGAGAGATTAGATTCAGAGCCTGAGACAAAACGGGCTTCCCTGATGGCTCAGATGGTAAAGAACTCGCCTGCAAAGTAGGAGACCAGAGTTTGATCCCTGGGCCAGGAAGATTCCCTGGGGTAGGGAATGGTTAACCATTCCAGTACTCTTGTCTGGAGAATCTCCACTGACAGAGGAGCCTGATGGGCTACTGTCCATGAGGTCATAAAGAGTCAGATACAGCTGAGAAACTTTCACTTTCACTGAGACAAAATGCTGTGTCAAGAATGGCTCCCAGGTTTTTTGATCTGGGCATCTTAAAGGACACAATGATCATCAGCAGAAAGGTAGAAAAATATGGGAAAAGTGTATGAGGGTTTTCCTGAAAAATAGAGCCAATAAAGATATGTGTGTGTGTGTGTGTGTGTGTGTGTGTGTGTGTATGTGTGTATATATATATATAATATTAAATATATTACTAATGCCTGAAATATAATAGTGTGAAGACTTGAGAACCAGAGGAACTGAAGGTGAGTGTAAGCTCCAGTGAATTGGAGAAAATGTGATAAGATGTCTCAGCTCAACTATCTGAGGCAGAAAAAAGAGGCAAAATCCTTCATTCTCTGCCTTTTGTTCTATTCAGTTCTTCAGTGGGTTGGATGATGCCCTACCAGATGGAAAAGACAATCTGCTTTACAGAGCCCATCAATTTAAATGCTTATTTCATCCAGAAACATCATCACAGACTCATATGGACATGATGTTTAATCTGAGTATCCCATGGCCTGTCAAGCTGATACATAAGGTTAACTCTCACATACAGGTTTGTGTAAAATACGAGGAGTTCAGTTTTTATGTGTTCACTTTAAGGAATGTGTCTAGATTACCAGATGGATATTGGTATGCTTATGAAATTGGCAGAAGAGAAAACAATTGTCCCAGTGGGTTAGTTACTGGCCAAGTATCATATTAGTCTACCAGGTTTAACATAAAATAGAATGTATTTCACTTATATTCATGTTAAGTACAGAGGCACTTCCATGAAAGTAGTCAGTTGCCTGATTATTCTATTTAGTTTTTCATTTTAGAAATGTGTATAAGTATTTCCTGAGAGATTTAGAGACTTGATCTCTAAATTTCATAAAGTTTGACAGCCATAGTCTGTGAAATAGAATTCATTTCAGCCACCATTATCTCTAATGGTGTCTCTAGTAAAGATAACTATTTAATTACTGTCAATAGATGCACACAATCATATTATAATTTTCTATATGATATTTGATGGCTAACATTAATCTTGTAAGAGATTTTATCCTATGTTTTATCACCCACTTTTTATTTTATATGTTCCTATATTCAAACTATATACACTGTTGGGAAGCAAATGGTGATTTTCATGGGGTGGAAAGAATTTTCAAACATGAGTAGGCACTATTAAAAATGATATTAAAATCATTACATTGATTTGTCTTAGAATCTCAGGTTGGTCTTCTATTATTATTCTTAAAAGTAAACAAGTGTGATTTAGACTGTCACTATTCTTTCCCACACTTCACCAAACAATAATTCTTCACAAGCCTATCTTGACTTTCTATTTTATTGGACAAAGATTTGATTCCATCCTAACATATTAGACAGAACAAAACAGCCATATGGGACACATTCTACCTTGAGACAAATAATTCTGGACAGCTTCTTAATTGATATTCTTCTTTCTATATTCTGTTTAAAGTTTGTCTACTAAATAAACAAACTTCAAGTAGGACATAGCAATCTATAGGCTGGGTTAAATTCAGTGCAGCCAAATAAAATGTTGAATAACTTAGTTAAAGCTTATCTACAACAAAGCTGCCAAGTGAGAAAAACTGAGCCCCAGAGCTTCCTTATAAAGCAGACATTCTGGTGGGATTTCTGGTTCTTATTTCCTTATGACTTTAGGATAATCTGAGAACAGCCTTCTATGTCTTCTCTGCAAAGAACACATGCATAGTGACTTGATTAAAAAGAGAACTAATGATAATTACTATTTTTGGCTCTCAGTGGGTTTCATTCAGTGTTTCAACATACTTGGTCTATACATTTTAGAATAGAGGACATTTAGTAGAAATAATCTGTGTGTTTCTATTTATGTTGTCCATATTTATTGCTTTGTATTAAATCTAAGGGAATCTTTAAGGACACCAACATTTTTTGTGATTTACATTACATCTGCTTGAGAAAGAGAAAAATTATCTTCACAAAAATAAAGAGTGAAGCCCTAAATTCCATACTATATTTGCTCTATTTATTATGTCCAAGCTTATCTTTACAAAGTAATTTAAACTATTTCCACCAAAAGTGTATGAATACTCAATTTTATATCTTAACTGCAATAGAAAGCAAGTGAATGAAACTCACTCAGTTCTGTCCGACTCTTTGCGACCCCACGGACCATACAGTCCATGGAATTCTCCAGGCCAGAATACTGAAGTGAGTAGCCTTTTCCTTCTCCAGGGGATCTCCCCAACCCAGGGATAGAATCCAGCTCTCCTGCAGTGCAGGCAGATTCTTTACCAGCTGAACCACAAGAGAGATACTATATAATAGGGTGAAATAACAGAGTTCTGCATTTTTTAATGCTTTTACTTTTGATCAATAATAGCCTTATAAAAACTATGTGTTCCATATGATTTTCTGATGGTCCCTACTTTAATGTAGAGGAATATTAACCTCTTTATTCAGTGAAAACATGAACTTTTCAGGAATTACTAAAAAAGATGAAGGTGAAAGTTAGTTATGCTACTCTTTGTGACCCCATGGACTATGCAGTCCATGGAATTCTTCAGGTCAGGACACTGGAGTGGGTAGCCTTTCCCTTCTCCAGGGTATCTTCACAACCAAGGGATTGAACCCAGTTCTCTGCATTGCAGGCAGGTTATTTACCAGCTGAACTACCAGGGAAGCCCAACTAAAAGAGATATTTAAAAACAAAAGAGAATAACAGATACTATCTATTCATTGACAACTTTCTAAAGACCACGTCAAAGAACAGGTTAGTTTATTGGGTAAACTCCCTACATTTTTTCCTTCTTGAAATTGAAAGTGAAAGTCACTCAGTCCTGTCTGACTCTTTGTGACCCCATGGAATTCTCCAGGCCAGAATACTGGAGTGAGTAGCCTTTTCCTTCTCCAGGGGATCTTCTCAACCCAGAGATGGAACCCAGGTCTCCCACATTGCAGGCAGATTCTTTCCAACTTTCCCACAAAAGAAACCCTTTCCCTTCTTAACTCTAACTAAAGACATACTGTAGATACTCCCCCCCCCCCCCAACATAAGAAACAATAGTCTTATCTAAGCTCTGGCAAGTTACTATGAGAAAAGAAGACTATTCCTTTTGTTCTCCTTTAATTCTTGATGTCAATTGCAGCTTCTCCTCTTAATTTTCATTGTAAATTCATATTTACTAAGAAAGAAATATGTAATAACAAGGGGGACAAAGCAGGCAATCTTCACAGCTCTCCCTTAAGCTTCCTATAAATTTATAATCACTGTGAGACATATAAAATAATTTTTATATATATGCATATGTATATATAAACAAGTAGAAGATAAAAAGCATACATGATCACCTACCCAGAGAATACTACTGTTCATATCTCAGTGTTTGTCTTCCAGTAGCCATTTTGGCTTTCTAATAATACACACAAAAACACACACTACACACAAAGAACATACATTTCTCATGTCACAAGCTGAAGAAGGCAACAACTTTAGCTCTCATCATTTTCCCATGTCAAGGATTCATTTTTGTCTTGAGTTTTTCATTTATTTTTGGAAATAATTAGATTCTGGCTCATGTCACTCTGGGATCCTCAAAAACATAAGGGGATATTTTTGATCTCATTATCTAGACACTCCATGCCACAAGGTCTGTACACTCCTAGAACATCAATGAGGTTGTTGGGTAGTCTTTTTTTGGAGAAGATTGCTTTGGACACTTACTCCATGGACTCCCCAAGGAAGCGAGATGTACATTCTTTTTGTGTTTAGATATTCAAACACGTCGACTTGCTCTATAATCTCTCCCTGATAATTGAGGTCTGCAGAAAGGTGGGCTGTGGGAATGAGGACAGATTTCAGGGCCTCTCAGTTTACTCTTTTTCCCTTCCCAAACTCAGATTATCAAAATATATTGATGTGGAAGCATATACTAACACTTCTTATAGACTCTATAGTTTGCTTTGCAACATTTTAAGGTTTAAAATTTTAAATTTAAAAAAATTAGGTTTTGCAACACAATTTTTTTTTCTCTTGGCAATAACTAATAAGTTCAAAGACTACCTAGAATGTAAATGTCATGAATTAGCTTCTTTCACACTAGTATATCTTGGAGAAGGAAATGGCAACCCACTCCAATATTCTTGCCTAGAGAATCCTGTGGACAGAGGAGCCTGGTGGGCTGTTGTCCATAGAGTCGCACAGAGTCGGACACGAGTGAAGCGACTTAGCATGCATGCATGCATTGGAGAAGGAAATGGCAACCGACTCCAGTATTCTTGCCTGGAGAAACCCAGGGACAGAAGAGCCTGGTGGGCTGCCATCTATGGGGTCGTACAGAGTCGGACACAGCTGAAGCGACTTTGCAGCAGCAGCAGCAGCATCAGATAGTTGACACTGATATTAATGATGCTAATAATACACGTTCTTGCTCATTTATACAGCATTACTTTTGCTCTGTTCTAGATGTTTGAAAAATGCATAATATGTGACACTCCTTGAATATAATTACCATTTAGTAAGCTCTTAAACTTATAGCATAGTGAGAATGTTTATGATTATGTGTAACTTCTTCTGTGGCAACAGGTTAATCTGTGCTTTATTTTTAGGCATGTAATATTTGCTACAGTTTTCATTTTTTTCTCAATTGAAAATCTGAGAATATTCATTTTTAGTGATTCTATTTGAACTGATTCTAAGTATTCATTTTGATTGTAGTCATTTGCTCCATCTCCGGAAGGATTATATGTTCTTCAGGGTAGCAGAAACTGTTAATGAAGGCTTTCACTATTTTTCTCTGCAGCCTTCATTAAAGTTCAATCTTAGTTTTCCAAAGGAATAAAAGTAAGCTACCTTTTCTTATGGTTCTGTACTTTACAAGGCCCCAGACACACTTTTCAAATGGTGGAGACTTTTCATATCTGGGTACAATTTGCCTCACACCATTTGGTAAATATACTTTAAAGATGGTTTCACTTATTGTGACAAGGCAGTTTTATAGAAGTCTTTGAAATCTCTTCTATCAGGATATGTATAATAGTCAGATGTACTTTTAGGATATGAAGCATTTTTCTTAATGAGTACTTGTGCACAATTATATGCTATCACTCTTGTTATTGTGAAGATAGCAGGTCAGTGGATAAATGAATGAGTAGTCCATTTTAGTGATCTTTTTCTCTTTCAGAGGCAGTGTCTTATTCTCAATAAGTCAACAGATTTACCTATTTCTACATATTTTATGAAAAGGAGAAATATCTTTATGTTTACTAAGTGCTTTGAAATACATGAATGCAAGTAAAATAATTCAACATTAGTATAATTATTGCTTTGTTAATGAAATAGTTCAGTACTCAGCATGATAAACTTGGTAAAACTCAAGAAAAATTAACTGATTTTACAAGTTTATTAGAATTACTTTAAAAACCATAAATGAATGTCATTGCCTTTATAATGGAAAACATAAATTCTCTTCAAATTGGCATTTGGAAAAGATAAAGCTAATTTATTTCCATTCTGTTGTTGCAGTTTAAAAAAATGATTTATAAACTATATTAGAGAATGCACAAAACGAATCATGATACCTATATATACTTATCCATCTATGTATATCTGTTATCAGATAATGAGAACATTCTTGGATAGTTATATAAAAGTTGCTTATGTTTATAAAAGATAAAATACCAGAGAATATATCTTATGAAATATAAATTAAAGTATGCAACATTACATTGAAAGTCTTTGAAAATCATCTCTATGTAAATATGCTTAGTCAATTTGCCAGGCATAACAAGTTCTATATTTGCTACAACATGCAAATAATGTCAAGTGTATAATTTTTTCTAGTTCATTTTATTTGACATGGAGTTTTTAAAGTAAATGTAAGTTTGGGCTCATAAAAAGTTCAGAATTCAGTTATAATCAATAGTGTGCCACTCTTTTTTGATTAATCCAGCAATAACCATAGATGAAGAAGAAGTATAACAGCTTTTGCTGTGATTTTTCTGGAAGAAACATTTTGAAGAAATGAAAAGTGAGAAAGTGGCATGACATTGGGCCGACAGGTATTTTTTAATAACAAGTGAAGTCATGGGTTTTCACTCTTACCTGCTCAAACTCAGCTCCTCTTACTCATGTGCACAGATATTCTTCAAGGTTACCTTCTCACTGAGAGAGGAGTAATATTCTCACAATACTTTTTTAAGAATAAATTTAATAAAACTAACTTTTGAATGATTTAAAATTTGGAATTGATCTGTGAAAATTGGGATAAAAAGGGATGGTTGGGAAATGTATTTTTTAAAGGTAAGAAGAGAGCGGGACTAAGATGGCGGAGGAATAGGACGGGGAGACCACTCTCTCCTCCACAAATTTATCGAAAGAACATCTGAACGCTGAGCAAACTTCACAAAACTACTTCTGAACGCTGGCAGAGGACGTCAGGCATCCAGAAATACAGCGCATTATCTTCGAAAGCAGGTAGGAGAAATTATAAAAGATAAAAAGAGAGACAAAAGAGTTAGGGACGGAGACCCGTCCCGGGGAGGGAGTCGTAAAAGAGGAGAAATTTCCAAACACCAGGAAACCCTCTCACCGGCGGGTTTGGGGGAAGATTTCGAATCTTGGAGGGCAACATAACTGGGATAAAAAATAAATAAAACCCACAGATTACGTGCCTAAAGGCAACTCCCAGCAAAGAACCCCAGACGCTCGCATCCGCCACCAGCAAGTGGGGGCTGAACGGAGAGGAGCGAGTGGCACTGCTTAGGGTAAGGACTGGGCCCGAACGCCCTGAGGGCGATCTGAGGGAGCTAACGTGAGATAGTAACCTAAACTGTGGGACAGCCAGAGAGAGAGAACTATCCCACGAAAAGCCCAAATCTAACGCACTGCCGGCCCGCTCACAGAACAAAGGACTGAGCGATACCAGAGGAGAGCTAGCCGGCTGCGGACCGCCCCATCCCCCGCCGGACACAGCAGGCAGGCGGGGCCAGCCAGAGCCGGAAAGGGGCAAACTCGGCCCCTGAGAGGGCACCCCCTACCAAACTGCAAACAGGCTCCCAGTTTCTAAGCAAAGACTACCTGAGATCACGGAGGGTCGACAGCCGCCAGGAGGGTCACAGCCAGAGACCAGCTCCCCAGAACCGACACAAAGCACACCGGAGCCGGGCGCGCCCGTAAACAGAGGCGGGGACCAGGGAGGTGATAAGCCGCACCGCCCCAACAGGGCAGAGTGCGCTCGCCAAACTCCTGGCTGCCTGAGCTGCTCCGACCGGGAACGGCACAAACCGCGGGCACAGCCGCGTCTGCGCCTTTGTGGAGTACCCGGGAACCTGAACCTGAGCGGCTTAGACCTGGGAAGTGCACGCATCTCAGGGCCCACTCCCCGGCTGAGTAACCTGAAGCCTGAGCAGAGTAGACGGGGAAAGCACACACGCCGTGAGTGAGGGCAAACCCAGTGCGGCCGAGACACCGCGAGCTCTCCACACACACACCAGTGATATAGGTTTGCAGTGTTCCTCCCTCCCCACAGCACGACTGAACAAGTGAACCTAAAGAGACCACCTCCGCCCCTTTGTGGCAGGGCGGAAATTAGACACTGAAGAGACCTCCAAACAGAAGCCAAATAAACAGAGGGAAGCGCGTTGGAAGCGACAGGCCAACAGATTAAAATCCCTGTAGTTAACACCGACTGCATTGAAAGGGGCCTATAGATCTTGAAAAGTATAAGCAGGAACAAGGATCTATCTGAAACTGAACAGACCCCACACTGGTCACAACAGCTCCAGAGAAAGTCCGGGATATATATTTTTACTATTATCATTTTTTTTTAATTTTTTTTCTTTCTTTTTTCTTTAAGTCCTCTATTACATCTTTAATTTTCATTTTCATAACCCACTATTACCTTGCAAAAAAAAAACCCTATTTTTAAAGCAAACTGCATACATATATCTTATACCTTTTGTGTTTTCTTTTTTTTTTACTGTTTTTTTCCTGTTTTACTTTTTTTTACTGTTTCTTTTTTTACTGTATTACTGTTTTTTTTCTTTTTACACTGTTTTCTTTTTTTTTATATTGTATGTTTTATAAGAGTCTAACCTCTACTCTAGATTTTTAATCTTTATTTTACATATTTGATATCAATTTTGTTCATTTAAGAATCCAGTCTTTAGTACCCATTTTTACTCAGGAGTGTGATTACTGGCTTGATTACTCTCTCCCCCTATTGACACTCTTTCTTCTCCCCCAGGGAACCTCTATCTCCCACCTTCCTCCTTCTCTTCTCAACCCAATTCTGTGAATCTCTGAGGGTGTTCTGGGTACCGGAGAACACTTCGGGAACAGAATACTGCCCAGATCTCTCTCTCCCCTCTTGATTCCTCCCTTTCTACTCATGCTCACCTCTATTACCTTCCTCCCCACTGTCTTTGTATCTCTGTGAAGCGCTCTGAGGGTTCCAGACTGTGGAGAGCACAGAGGGAAGTGCTTACTGGCTAGACTGCTCTCTCCACGTTTGAGTCCCCTTCTTCTCCTGGTCACCTCAAACTCCCCCCCCCCAACTTCACCTCTCCATGTAACTCAGTGAACCTTTCTGGGTATCCCTCACTGTGAAGAATCTTTTCACCATTAACCTAAAAGTTTTATTATTGATGCTGTATGGATGGAGAAGTCTTGAGGCTACTGCAAGAATAAGACTGAAAGCCAAGAGAAACATTAATTAATAAGAGATCATCCAGTAGCCTCCACGTATACACTGAAACCAAGCTCCGCCCAAGAGCCAATAAGTTCCAGAGCAAGACATACCACACAAATTCTCCAGCAATGCAGGAACATAGCCCTGAGCATCAATATACAGGCTGCCCAGAGGCACACCAAATCCATAGACATCTCAAAACTCAATACTGGACACTCCATTGCACTCTAGAGAGAAGAAATCCAGCTCCACCCACTAGAACACCGACACAAGCTCCCTTAACCAGGAAACCTTGACAGGCCACCCGTCCAACCCCACCCACAGTGAGGAACCTCCACAATAAAGAGGAACTTCAAACTACCAGAATACAGAAAGGCCACGCCTAACACAGCAATCTAAACAAGATGAAAAGGCAGAGAAATACTCAGCAAGTAAAGGAAAATGAGAAATGCCCACCAAACCAAACAAAAGAGGACGAGATAGGGAATCTATCTGAAAAAGAATTTAGAATAATGATAATAAAAATGATCCAAAATCTTGAAAACAAAATGGAATTACAGATAAATAGCCTGGAGACAAGGATTGAGAAGATGCAAGAAATGTTTATCAAGGACCTAGAAGAAATAAAAAGGAGTCAATATAGAATGAATAATGAAATAAAGGAGATAAAAGACACTCTGGAGGGAACCAACAGTAGAATAACGGAGGCAGAAGATAGGATAAGTGAGGTAGAAGATAGAATGGTGGAAATAAACGAAGCAGAGAGGAAAAAAGAAAAAAGAATCAAAAGAAATGAGGAGAACCTCAGGGACTTCTGGGACAATATGAAACACCCCAACATTCGAATCATAGGAGTCCCAGAAGAAGAAGATAAAAGGAAAGGCCATGAAAAAATACTCGAGGAGATAATAGTTGAAAATTTCCCTAAAATGAGGAAAGAAATAGTCACAGAAGTCCAAGAAACTCAGAGAGTCCCAAGCAGGATAAACCCAAGGCGAAACACCCCAAGACACATATTAATCAAATTAACAAAGATCAAACACAAAGAACAAATATTAAAAGCAGCAAGGGAAAAGCAACAAATAACACACACGAGGGGATCCCCATAAGGATAACAGCTGATCTTTCAATAGAAACTCTTCAGGCTAGAAGGGAATGGCAGGACATACTTCAAGTAATGAAAGAGAATAATCTACAACCCAGATTACTGTACCCAGCAAGGATCTCATTCAGATATGAAGGAGAATTCAAAAGCTTTACAGACAAGCAAGAGCTGAGGGAATTCAGCACCACCAAACCAGCTCTCCAACAAATGCTAAAGGATCTTCTCTAAACAGGAAACACAGAAAGGATGTTTAAACACGAACTCAAAACAACAAAGTAAATGGCAACAGGATCATACTTATCAATAATTTCCTTAAATGTAAATGGGTTGAATGCCCCAACCAAAAGACAAAGGCTGGCTGAATGGATACAAAAACAAGACCCCTATATATGCTGTCTACAAGAGACCCACCTCAAAACTAGGGACACATACAGACTGAAAGTGAAGGGATGGAAAAACATATTTCATGCAAACGGAGACCAAAAGAAAGCAGGAGTCGCAATACTCATTTCAGATAAAATAGACTTTAAAATAAAGGCTGTGAAAAGGGACAAAGAAGGACACTACATAATGATCAAAGGATCAATCCAAGAAGAAGATGTAACAATCATAAATATATATGCACCCAACATAGGAGCACCACAATATATAAGGCAAATACTAACAAGTATGAAAGAGGAAATTAACAATAACACAATAATAGTGGGAGACTTTAATACTCCACTCACACATATGGATAGATCAACTAAACAGAAAATTAACAAGGAAACACAAACTTTAAATGATACAATAGACAAATTAGATTTAATTGATATTTACAGGACTTTCCACCCCAAAACAATCAATTTCAACTTTTTCTCAAGTGCACACGGAACTTTCTCCAGGATAGATCACATCCTGGGCCATAAATCTAGCCTTGGTAAATTCCAAAAAATTGAAATCATCCCAGCCATCTTCTCTGACCACAATGCAGTAAGATTAGACCTCAATCACAGGAAAAAAAACTATCAAAAATTCCAACATATGGAGGCTAAACAACACGCTTCTGAATAACCAACAAATCACAGAAGAAATCAAAAAAGAAATCAAATTATGCATAGAAACGAATGAAAATGAAAACACAACAACCCAAAACCTATGGGACACTGTAAAAGCAATGCTAAGGGGAAGGTTCATAGCAATACAGGTGTACCTCAAGAAACAAGAAAAAAATCAAATAAATAAACTAACTCTACACCTAAAGCAACTAGAGAAGGAAGAAATGAAGACCCCAGGGTCAGTAGAAGGAAAGAAATCTTAAAAATTAGGGCAGAAATAAATGCAAAAGAAACAAAAGAGACCATAGCAAAAATCAACAAAAACTAAAAGCTGGTTTTTTGAGAAGATAAACAAAATTGACAAGCCATTAGCCAGACTCATCAAGAAACAAAGGGAGAAGAATCAAATCAACAAAATTAGAAATGAAAATGGAGAGATCACAACAGACTCCACAGAAATACAAAGGATCATAAGAGACTACTACCAACAGCTATATGCCAATAAAATGGACGACTTGGAAGAAATGGACAAATTCTTAGAAAAGTATAACTTTCCAAAACTGAACCATGAAGAAATAGAAGATCTTAACAGACCCATCACAAGCAGGGAAATCGAAACTGTAATCAGAAATCTTCCAGCAAACAAAAGCCCAGGACCAGATGGCTTCACAGTGGAATTCTACCAAAAATTTAGAGAAGAGCTAACACCTATCCTACTCAAACTCTTCCAGAAAATTGCAGAAGATGGTAAACTTCCAAACTCATTCTGTGAGGCCGCCATCACCCTAATTCCAAAACCAGACAAAGATGCCACAAAAAAAGAAAACTACAGGCCAATATCACTGATGAACATAGATGCAAAAATCCTTAATAAAATTCTAGCAAACAGAATCCAACATCATATTAAAAAGATCATACATCATGACCAAGTGGGCTTTATCCCACAAATGCAAGGTTTCTTTAACATCCGCAAATCAATCAGTGTAATACACCACATTAACAAATTGAAAGATAAAAACCATATGATTATCTCAATAGATGCAGAAAAAGCCTTTGACAAAATTCAACATCCATTTATGATAAAAAAAACCCTCCAGAAAGCAGGAATAGAAGGAACATACCTCAACATAATAAAAGCTGTATATGACAAACCCACAGCAAACATTATCCTCAATGGTGAAAAATTGAAAGCATTTCCCCTAAAGTCAGGAACAAGGCAAGGATGCCCACTTTCACCACTACTATTCAACATAGTTTTGGAAGTTTTGGCCATAGCAATCAGAGCTGAAAAAGAAATAAAAGGAATACAGATAGGAAAAGAAGAAGTAAAACTCTCACTGTTTGCAGATGACATGATCCTCTACATAGAAAACCCTAAAGATTCTACCAGAAAAATTACTAGAGCTAATCAATGAATATAGTAAAGTTGCAGGATATAAAATTAACACACAGAAATCCCTTGCATTCCTATACTCCAATAATGAGAAAACAGAAAGAGAAATTAAGGAAGCAATACCATTCACCACTGCAACAAAAAGAATAAAATACTTAGGAATATATCTACCTAAAGAAACAAAAGACTTATATATAGAAAACTATAAAACACTGATGAAAGAAATCAAAGAGGACACAAACAGATGGAGAAATATACTGTGTTCATGGATTGGAAGAATTAATATAGTGAAAATGAGTATACTACCCAAAGCAGTCTATAGATTCAGTGTAATCCCTATCAAGCTACCAATAGTATTTTTCACAGAACTAGAACAAATCATTTCACAATTTGTATGGAAATATAAGAAACCTCGAATAGCCAAAGCAATCTTGAGAAAGAAGAATGGAACTGGAGGAATCAACCTGCCTGACTTCAGGCTCTACTACAAAGCCACAGTCATCAAGACAGTATGGTACTGGCACAAAGATAGAAATATAGATCAATGGAACAAAATAGAAAGCCCAGAGATAAACCCACGCACCTATGGACACCTTATCTTCGACAAAGGAGTCAAGAATATACAATGGAGAAAAGACAATCTCTTTAACAAGTGGTGCTGGGAAAACTGGTCAACCACCTGTAAAAGAATGAAACTAGAACACTTCCTAACACCATACACAAAAATAAACTCAAAATGGATTAAAGATCTAAATGTAAAACCAGAAACTATAAAACTCCTAGAGGAAAACATAGGCAAAACACTCTCCGACATAAATCACAGCAGAATCCTCCATGACCCACCTCCCAGAATATTGGAAATAAAAGCAAAAATAAACAAATGGGACCTAATTAAAATTAAAAGCTTTTGCACAACAAAGGAAACTATAAGTAAGGTGAAAAGACAGCCTTCAGAATGGGAGAAAATAATAGCAAACGAAGTAACAGACAAACAATTAATCTCAAAAATAGACAAGCAACTCCTGCAGCTGAATTCCAGAAAAATAAACGACCCAATCAAAAAATGGGCCAAAGAACTAAACAGACATTTCTCCAAAGAAGACATACAGATGGCTAACAAACACATGAAAAGATGCTCAACATCACTCATTATTAGAGAAATGCAAATCAAAACCACAATGAGGTATCATTTCACACCAGTCAGAATGGCTGCTATCCAAAAGTCTACAAGCAATAAATGCTGGAGAGGGTGTGGTGAAAAGGGAACCCTCGTACACTGTTGGTGGGAATGCAAACCAGTACAGCCACTATGGAGAACAGTGTGGAGATTCCTTAAAAAACTGGGAATAGAACTGCCATATGACCCAGCAATCCCACTGCTGGACATACACACTGAGGAAACCAGAATTGAAAGAGACGCGTGTACCCCCAATGTTCATCGCAGCACTGTTTACAATAGCCAGGACGTGGAAGCAACCTAGATGTCCATCAGCAGACAAATGGATAAGGAAGCCGTGGTACATATACACAATGGAATATTACTCAGCCATTAAAAAAAATACATTTGAATCAGTTCTATTGAGATGGATGAAACTGGAGCCCATTATACAGAGTGAAGTAAGCCAGAAAGAAAAACACCAATACAGTATACTAATGCATATATATGGAATTTGAAAGATGGTAACGATAACCCTATATGCGAGACAGAATAAGAGACACAGATGCATAGAACAGTCTTATGGACTCTGAGGGAGAAGGTGAGGGGGGGGACGATCTGGGAGAATAGCATTGAAACATGTATATTATCATATGTGAAACAGAACACCATTCCATGTTCGATGCATGAGACAAATGCTCAGGGCCGGCGCAATGGGATGACCCAGAGGGATGGGATGGGGAGGGATGTGGGAGGGGGGTCCAGGAAGGGGAACACATGTAAACCCATGGCTGATTCATGTCAATGTATGGCAAAAACTACTACAATATTGTAAAGTAATTAGCCCCCAACTAAAACAAATAAATTTATTTTTAAAAAAAAGGTAAGAAGAAAATTATAGTAAGTAAAAAAAGATGATTTCTTTGATGATCTTTTGGGTTTAGATATTCTGTAAGTCTGACTTATGAATAAGGTGTAATAAATTCTAAGCAATTAATGGCATAACTTATGAAGGTTTTTGATGTGCATGTGGGAGTGAAGTGTATGTCTGTAAATCTTCATTTGGTATCTAATTTTGGTATCTAATGTTGGTCTAAACCTTTGTTAGTGTGGAAAACTCAATTGTTTTCTAGTGTTGCTAGAGGCTCGATTGCAGAGAGAAATACTCAGAGCCAAGATTTACCTTGTGTGTTCACAAGTGCTTGTAGGTGTGTATCCTGTCAGAGCATACTCCTCCCTGTGATTGATTGCATAGTCAGCTTGGTTTCCTTCATGTTCTTCAGACTAAAAATTCTACTCTCTTATAGGAAATTTGCCCATTTCTTGAAGGTCAGAGTTTGACAGATATTTAGACCAATAACCAGCCTTCCACTCCCTTAAGTTTATTTTTTCTAGTGGCTTCCCAGGTGGCACTAGTGGTAAAGAATCTGCCTACCAATGCAGGAGATGTAAGAGACATGGGTTCAATCCCTGGGTTGAGAAGATCCCCTGGAGAAGGGCATGGCAACCCACTCCTGTATTCTTGCCTGGAGAATCCCATGGATGGAGGAGTCTGGTGGGCTACACTCCATAGAGTTGCAAAAAGTCTGACACTTCTGAAGCAACTTAGCACACATAAGAATAATGAGATTAAAAGACACTTACTCCTTGGAAGGAAAGTTATGACCAACCTGGACATCATATTAAATAGCAGAGACAACACTTTGTTGACAAGATGTCCATACGGTCAAAGCTATAGTTTTTCCAGTAGTCGTGTACGGATGTGAGAGTTGGACCATAAAGAAAGCTGAGTGCTGAAGAATTGATGTTTTGGAATTGTGGTGCTGGAGAAGACTCTTGAGAGTCCCTTGGATTGCAAGGAGATCAAACCAGTCAATCCTAAAGGAAATCAACCATGAATATTCACTAGATGGGCTGATGATGAGGGTCCAATACTTTGGTTACCAAATGTGAAGAGCCGGCTCATTGGAGGCAAAATGAGAAGGGGCCAAAAGAGGATGAAATGGTTAGATAGCAAAATCAACTCAATGGACATGAAGTTGAGCAAACTCTGGGAGATAGTGAAGGACAGGGAAGCCTAGCCTACTGCAGTCCATGGTATCACAAAGAGTCAGACACAACTTAGCAACTGAACAATAGGAATAATGAGAATTTGCTAAGTCTAGCAGGCAAAGATACAATGTTTCCGATTATAGATCCTAAGCACTTCTTGGGAGAAAATCAAACAAAGAAAATGCCAAAATATAACTGAGTTAATACTATATGCATCATTGAAAAAAGGAAAATCAGAGAATTATTATAGAGGAAGGATTTCATCAGATTAGGAAATATCTATTTTGCTATATTTTACTTATGATTATACTTGAATTGTCATCTTTTCTAATTAAAATTAATTAAAAGTGATATTTTTTCCTTGAAATCTACATTATGTAAATATGAAAAATCTCACTTGCTCCATTTGATAACTTAGAAACACTAAGAACTATTTAAGATTGAAATAACAAAAATAAAAATATCTGACATATCAAGATAAAGATTCTGTATCATTTTCTATACATTCTTTTACTGTGAATTTATCTAAAACATTTCTCTACCTCTTAAATTCCATGTCTGTCTTTTTTATCTTCATTATAAAACCTCTCTACTTTCACTCTTCTAAACAAAATAGCACCACACTTAGCTAAATATTTATTGATAAACTTATTCCTGCCTTTTATAAAGATGCAATAGTTGAAGCCAAGAAAAGGAAGACATGTAGTTTAATCATGTAGACCAAAGAACAGGGTATATGCAGGATCATATTACTAACTTTGTTACTTGAAGGCAGCCTATTAATTTTCATTTCTATGTTTTAATGTCTTAATCTGAAAAATGGAAACCACGTGTACACTTTTAGCTTAAGGTATGACAGGTGGGTACATATGCATGTATGAGTGTGCTTTAGTGTGTGCTTGTGCACATGTGGGAGATATTGCAGGATAATGCATGTGAAGTACATGGGAAGAGTCTTGTTTGTTTACTAGCAGATGTTTACTCAATTTCAGATGTAATCATTAAGTTACTCCTATTTTTCAGAATTCATTCAATTCATGTATTACTGTGCTGGACTTACATTACTATGGTATGAAGAGAGCATTAAAAATAATTAGAATTAAACTACAATCATAAATGCAAATGAACAAAATTCTACTAATACATGAATAGTGGTTTGTATAGTGCTTTCTCTGTTGATTTAATAATTTCCAGTGGTTTCTTGGTTATTATTGACAGTCACCTTGGCTCCACTCTAGAAAGAACATAACTCTTCCCCTGAGAGGACCATCACAGATGTTCTTCACTTCCCATCCCTACTGTAGTCTGAACAACTTGCTACATTTTACCCCCTAAACAAATTTACAGTCATCACTGTATTTTCAGTGCGTTCATTCTTGGTCTGCAGAAATAAGTTTTGCACTTTCTAGCCACCACCTGAGAGCTATAGACCATACTATGTGATCTAAGATACAAAATAATTATTGCCTTAAATCTCCCTCTTTGGAAGGAATATACAAAGAATATATAGCATGTAGCTAAAAAGTAGAAACATATCTTGGGAAATGCTCTCATCTAGAGTCAAGGCACATGTGTCCTGTTTGGCAATATTTATATACTTTGTGCTAGCAGATCAGTTTTTATCCTTTAAAGCTTTTTAGAATAATATATGGGTACACATTATAATAGTGTAAAGTATTAGAGAGTTCTATTTTCTGTAGTTAAAAGAAATCTGTGTTAACAAGTGACTTCTTATTATTGCAGATCATTTTAACTTCTCATTAGAACTGGCCAAAAGTAACAGATGCATAGTGGCATTAAACAGGATAAAATGTGCCTCACTGATGAATCATTATATATGCAGACATGGTACTTCTAGCTATGTAATTGCAATTTCCTTTCTCCTCACACTATACAGCCTAGCCATTTACACCATTTTTTAGTGAAGAGGTTAAGAGAAGGATCTTGGCTGGGTCTGAGTCCAAGAGAGTATTCTACTGTTTTCCAGATCCATTACTTATTCTCCGAATGTCTCAATTATTCAGGCTTGAAATAAATAAAACAATGGCAAATGAATCACTGAGTCAGATTTTACATTTGCATTATTTAGTATAGTTTGGCGTATAGTAAGTACTTAATAAATACTACATTTTGGACTGATTGACTATGATAATAATTGTGATGATATGACTACCTGAAAACAAACAGAAATAAAGCAACTAAAAGTAAAGGATTATAATGTTTTGAATCATATTTCGTAGTCACCTGTCTTCAATACAGGCAGAAGATCCAAATCGTGATTAGTACACTATCATTATCTAGGTAGAAGGGAAAAGACAACCATCCTAGCTCCCCCTTCTCACTGATTTCTAAAATGAGGGTATGTGAGCACTGTTCTATTATTTCCCGTCTCACAGATCAAAACTGGACTCTACATAGGATGACTTCCCTCTTTCTGGAAGGAAGGTCTGATGACAGGAGCCTCTCTTTTTGGCCCCAAGTTTATTTTGTAGGCCTGAACAAATGATCTTTATCCTTACTTCGGAGGTGGAGGAAAAAGGTCTGAAGTAATAAACATTGCATGGAGAATTTTTTAGGCATATTCTCTGATTCTTCTTTAGGTCAATGATGTTGACAATTAAGTAATAAAGCATTCCTGTTGCTGAAAAAGAGCTGAGTAAACATGGTGGAAGCTGTTTTCCTGTTGATCTTTCAAAGGCAATTTAATTAGCTGAGTGTCAGCTCTCCAAAGTTAAAGCTAGATAATTGGGCTGGGGGTGGAGTAAATTGACTTCTTTCACAAGCATACTTATTTAGAGAATTACTGTAATTCCTCTGTTCATTACAGGGACCCTGTAACACCAAGCAATGCTGGGATTTCATGGAGATGCAAATAATTGCTCTGATTTATTTTTATAAATCTGTCTTCAGCTTCATGACCCATTTTTTAGTCTTTTGTATGCTTAAAGTATAGGAATCTTATGTGTATAAAATAATTAAAATAAATCTAAGGCAGCTTTTAACATTTGTGGCATATAGAATTACTCTGACTTGTTTTAGGGCAACTTACGGTTCTTATCGTTGTAGTTGATTTTATGGTCTTTAGGAGAAAGTAGTTCCAGTATCCTAACCAATATTAAATTAAACTTTGTTCTCTTTTCAGTGTCTCTAATTGTTGGAGTAAGACAAAAGCATAATTTTCGCTGCCTTAATCAGTTAAGTGAATATTGATATTTATGTATCTCTTTGTTTGGTCAATATTACTGCATCATTTTCAGGGCAACACACACACACACACACACACACACAAAAGGAAACAAAAAATGACAACTGGAGAAATTTTAACACTGAAAGTTTAGTAAGACATCTTAATCTTTTGGCCGGAGGAAAAATAGAAAACTGGATTAGCACTCAATTATCAATTTGCTATGGTGTGCAATAGCAATTAACAATAAACAACTATACCAGAATTGGCACAACAATTGAACAAAACACCTGTTCTTAGATCTCTTAACATAAAAAAGCAATAGACTGGAGCAACCTCTAAAAAGAATTATTAGTTTCTAGATTGGACAAAATTAGTGTAACAAACTTGAATCATAAATATATTCTTAGTATGACTATATATACTTTTATCATACGCTATAAATAAAAACTATATTATAATATCTATGTGCACTCATTGAAGATGAGAATAATTAGGAAAGAGAAATATATCAATAAAAACTTAGTACACAATTAACATTAATTGAAAGTACACTACACGTAGTAACATTACTTGATAACAGAATATGATATTTCTATTTAGGGACTCTTGCCTTGATGAAGTAGAAAGTAAGTAGATAAATTGTAACACAACATGGAAATTTTACCAGCACCCTTGTGAACCAAGTGATGGGTGAACCGAAGGGGAAAGCAACTCATTCTGCTACTCAGTAGTGCCCTATTCCTCTGGTGTTCTGACTTGACAAAATCTGAAACTCTGACCAAATTATTGATCGGTTGATCTAAAATCACTAGAAATCTAGTGTTTGTGTTTTATAATAGAGATAAAATTTTATCTAAACAAAGAACGTAGATTATTGTGTTCCAAATCTCTACTGCTTTTATTGCATTGGTTTGTGATTAATTAAGAAGGGTGCTTTCAAAATCTCTTCTTACCAATTCTGAAAAAATGAATAGATTCATGTATTTTAGGAAATGTAAAATGATTCATGGGAAAATCTGAGTGTATGAGTAAAACATGTTTGTGTTAAGTACTCTGTCTTTATATATGTACATATTTATCATCATCTCCTCCATGGCTGGTCAGTGGAGTTGTTTGAAATACCATGCTAATAAGGTCAAAGTCATGGATGTGAGTTTCTTTCATTTTGTTTCATGGCTGCAAATATATTTTTCATCTCTTCCAGGCTTCTTGCAAATATCTGCTTTTGATCACAAGGAAAGATACTTTAAATAAATCAATGCAAATCCATCAGCCATGTTTACACCTGGCATTGAATAAGTCACCCAGATAAACTTGTTTGCAAGCAAAATGGGATGAAAAGAATGTCCTACAAAAGCTGAGTGTAATTATTTTCAAAATAGTTTGCAAGCCATTTGAGGGGAGGGTGTTGTATTACAGTTTCATGGCTCCTACATCCACCAGTGTAGTATGATATACAGCTGCTTTTTTGATTGTTGGATGCATGACTATAATACAAATTTCGGTACTTTGAAATAAACTAAAATTAATAGTGATCACCTTAAAACCTACATTTTTTGAGTCCAGAGATGCAAACTCACATAAATTATTTGAATATCAAAGGAATGAATTTGAAGGAACATACTTTCATTGAAAAAGAAAAAGGAGAGAAACAACTGATTGCTTCTTAAGTATGACTTGAACAAAATAGTCGTCACTAATGGAGCTTTTATATTGGCAGTGGGGTTTGTGCATGTCTAAATACAGCAGCACAGAAATCTTGGTAACACAATCCTATCTTTTTATTGAACCTACATTGTACAGTGAAAAAGAAAAGCTTGGTGGTTTAATTCATATTTGGTTTCTATTTTTCTCTCAGACATGTTTGTATATTCTTTAGTTAGGGTTTTTGCTCTATATTTCTATTTACTATCATTATGAATAATACTTTGTAAAAAAGACATACTTTATAATAGTCTTTAAAAATGAATTATTAACATTCCAGCTTTAGCCTCAGACTTCTTTGTGTTTCATAAATTATCACCCATTACCTAACTTCAAACTACCACTTCACATTAGTTCCTCTCTCTCTAAAATGTTTTAAGACATTTTTGTCAATATAACTAACAAAAACTCCTCTCTGACTCTGTCTCACTAGAGATTGTCTATCTCTCTATCACTCTTTCACTTCATAGCCTTATTTCTCAAAACTGTAATTTAATTTCTTTTTATTTTCTTGTTATATTTCTACAAATTGAGTGGCTCTCCTTCTACTCCTTTAAAATGACTCTTGGTAAGGCCACCAGCAAATCTTCCATTTGACATATTGTAGAGAAATATTGCTTCTTATCAGATCAAACTCTGTTAAAAACATCTCATTTTGTACAACTCCCCCTGTCTCAATGAAACTATTTCTCTCTTCATCTCTCTTCTCTCTAAGTGTTCCTGCTCCATCTTTCTCTGACCCCTTGATATTTTCTAGGGCTCCTTAGGACTATGCTGTTTCACAGTCTACTTCACCCTTCTCACTATATAATCTTTCCATTCATATGGCTCCTAACCCTTAAGATAAGCTGGTGGCTAACCATTACATATCTACTCTAGATTTTGACTCCTAAAATCTACACATGTTTTAAAATTACATACTAGACATCTCTACCTGGCTCTCCAATGGGCAACAGGAATCAGCATACATAAAACTTCCTCCTTAAAGACCATTCTTATTTTTGAGTAAACTCATCGAATGTAGAAACTTAATTTCTCTAGTTATTGTAGGATTTACCTATTGCATTTATAACTTCACTACTTAATGGATTATAAGTCTTTTGGTTTTACCCTACCCCCAACAAATGCCAATTATAATCTTTCCCTTTTATAAAAAAAAAAGTATAATTTTTTCTTAAACTTGGTCTTGGAGAAGTTAATGATAGCAGGCCTTAGACATAAAATGGCCGATCGTTTTGACTATAATATAGTTATCAAGTCTGTGTTTGAAACTCTAATGTGTAATTTTTCTTCTATATAAGTTTTTAACCGCTTTTAAGAGTATAGCCTCTGGAGGAACATTGGCTTGTTGTGAATATTGACTGTGTCCGTTTATGACTTTGCAGAAGCTACTTTTTGTGTGTGTCTCAGTGTCTTCGTTTGTAAAGGAGAAGTAAAAAAAACATCTACTTCTTTGAGTCATTTTGATAGCTACATTTAATACATGTGAATCTCTTATACCAGTATCTGGAACATTGTATGTATGCAAAAAATATTCACATGTATTTTTCCAAGGGAATGCTTCAAAGAATGAATGAGCTGTGTTTTGTTTGATTGTTTGGTTGGTTTTATCTGCAGGAATCTCAGATCCTGAATGACTGACTATACTTGCTGTGTGCGGGTAAAGCAGTCTCTGAACCATTCCTCAAGCCATTAGCTTGTCCTTTCCCAAATTCCCTGGTCAGTCCAGCGCAGGAATCAGAAACATACGCAGTGAGCCATATAGGAAGGAGGAATGGGCTATAGTCTCTCTTTAACCACGTTTGGTCTACCACTCCTACTCCCTTCCCAAGCCAGTGCTACTGTTGTTGCATTGTCAAGAAGCTGAAGTATTGTACATTTTCTGCCCATGTGTGAATGGATCAGCTTTTGAAGACAACTGAAAATAAAATTCTCTATCTCCTTTGTCATCAGAATTCACTGTAAACTTCCTGGACTAATCTCAAGAAGAATAAGAGAACTTGCTTGTAGGTTTTAGCTAATAAGACACCAGTATTACTCTCTGAAATAAGAAGACATTAATGTAATATACATTAATATACTTCCTTAAAATATACTTCCTTATCGGTTCCAACTGTCTTATGGCAAAGCTCAAATCCTTAGCATTAGATGGGTCATTCATAATCTACCCTGCTATTTTCCCAGAATCATTTTCTAGCTACTCACATGTACTCTATGTTCTAGAAATAACAAATACTTGCAAATCCTGTGGCATACCATGGTTTTTTTCTTGCATACTTTGCTTATTTTCATTGCCTGCACCTTCCCCCATCCCTTATTCTACCTCTACTTACTAAAAATTTATATAGTCTTAATATCAAAATATAGTTTAAAATTAAGCTCCTCTGAGAAACTTAGAGTCTGTGTTCCTGGACAAAAGTCCACTTTGATAGACATCTTTTGGGTCAAACCAAGTACTTCTTCCTATCTACCACTTGACCTTTGTATATACTACTGTTATAATAAAATTGATGACTGACGTTTACATGTTGCTCCTTTTCTTGACTGAGAGAACCTGAAGGCTAAGGACCTTGTTTGGTTTAAAGTTTAATCCTCACTGCTATGTATGGAGTCCACAAGGTAGGGACTGGGTTTATATCCATAAAAGCTACATCATTTTCATAGTGGAGAGAGAAAAAATGATTATTGAGAAATTCAGAGGACTACAAGTATTGAAAATTGAGTACATTTATCTTGGTTAATTGACTCATTAGACAGAATAGGAGGACATTCTCCTCAGTGTCTGTATGTCTCGTGTGGTTTCTGTCATGTGTCTGAACATCTTGTGATGCATAGGCTGCCTTTGTTTTAACCATATTTTCAAGCATGTTTGTAAAGCAAATAGCTTTGGAAGATAGAGATAGTCTCTCCTTCTGGTCAAATATACTGTCCAGTATAATATAAATAATGCCTTTCTTTGGGACAAATGTCAGGAAGGTTATTTCCCAGTATAAAAGATTTGAGTTCCTTAAATGCAGACTTCCCATCCTGCAACACAATTCTGTGTGTTCAGGTGTTCCCTGGACCAATTTTCCCTTCATGTATCATTAAAAAATAGGACCTATATTAAAAAAAATACTCAATGTAGAGTAAAATGTGTTTTATTTTATGTTAGTGAAAATAGCACTATAAACTTGAAATGAGCTTCTGAAATAGGCAAAAATCCACACTCAGGTTTCCTATCTTCTTTCTGCATTGTTGTGGTCCAGAGAGTTACCACTGAACTTATCCTTTGAATGTCTATTTCTTTTTTCTTTATTTGAATGGATGTTCAGGAAAAAATAAAAGCGTGATTGGATATGGATATTATCTTGTTAACCCTTATAAACTCTTATTCCTTTTTGAGTACCCTAACATGTTGACTTGTATTTCCTTTTGCAAACCACCTTCCAGAATCCCAACCATACTCCAAATAATAGCAAACAAGAAAAGGAAGAGAGGGACTTCCTTGGTGGTCCAGTAGTTAAGAATCACCTGCCAATGCAGGGTACACAGTTTCAATCCCTGGTCTAGGAAGATTCCACATGCCGTTGGGCAACTAAGCCTGTGTATCACAATACACTCAGCCCTAGAACTCTTGAGCCACAACTACTGAGCCCATGTGCTGCAACTACTGAAGCTCATGCTTCCTAGACTCGGTACTGCACAGTAAGAGAAGCCACACAATGAGAAGCCCTTGCACAACTAGAGAGTAGGCCTCACTTGCCACTACTAGAGAAAGCCTGCATGCAGCAATGAAGATCCAGCACAGTCGATAATAAATAAATAAGAAAAGGAAAAGAAATATAAACCAACAACCATGACGTATGTTTTCTGCAAAAGATATGTTTGTAGTTATTTTTATAATGACATTTCATTTTAATAATCTCATAAATCCTATATAGTTGTAGTAAATATTCCCATTTTATGAATAAAAAGATTGACTTGGATTGAACAAATACACCCAAGAAAAAAAAGAGCCCAGTAAGGAAGTAAGTGGCAGAAGCCAGGAATGTTAGACCTTGAAATTCAAAAATAATTTCAAGAATTTCATGTTATCCTTAGGTCTTCCAAAAATATTCCAGTCCCGCTTTTCCTTGTCACTTTTCACTATAAATATTTAGTCACAGGGACCAACTCCTCCTACCTTCTAGCCAAAATTACTTTGATCTCTCTGCATTTTATATTCTCTTTTACTCTTCACTCCTTTGTTCTCATGTAAAGAGTTTATATTTGAAATATAATACATCCATAGGCCACATTAAGCATAAAGCAACCTATTGGAGGTATTATATTTGCTCAGTAGAACATTTTCAAAATTGGACATTTTATGAAAGAGTTTAGGTTTAGAAAATTTTCTTGAAGAGTCACAAGATCTAACAACACTGCCCCCACTTTTCTGCATAATATCTGCTTAGGCTGAGCGGTGGCAGTCCCCTTTAAACAGGGCATTCTGAAGTGTGCGGTAGGCTCAACTGCCTCCTTTGTCTCAAGCCTGGATGCTTCCTCATTTATGTTGTAGGCCATGACCCACATGCATTTGAATTTATGATGTTTGATTTATATAGTATTAGTTAGCTGTGCAGATGGCTAGGCACTACTGCTCTGTGCCAAGGAATTTTTAAGGCATATAGCATCACTTCATTGAAGAGATTTCTGGTGTCAATGGAATAAAACTCCCCCTTTATTGTCTATTAAGTGATGGGAAAGAGATCATTATTGTTTTGAGAGATGCTATTGACTAGCATTTAATTTTTGTGGACTTACTAAGAAATACATGGTATTTTTTTCATTACTGTCCAACACTTACTTCAGTGAATAAATTGTATCCTTTGGGATTTACGTAACAAGAAATTTGACAAGCCGTTTATCTTTTAAGTAATTTTTAATGTCTGATCACAGGCTCTAGCAAAGAAAAGTAAGTTTAGAGTTACAGATGACAAATCACATTATATAAACCCAAGAGCCTCCCCAGCAAAGTTTATGGCAATGTCATTGATTTGTCTCTGTGGTATAGCTTGTAGGGAACATTTAACATGTACAGTGACTTTCTCAAGTTGCTACTAAAAGAGAAGGAAAGAATTTTATGTCTATTTAAACTTAATCAATGATATTAAATTAAATTTAATAGAGATTTTGTCTTAGCTTTTTTTCTCATATATAATTACTTGAAAATGATTTCTTTTTTCATTATTACATTAAGATAATTTAATCTTATTTGAATTTTTCACTATATTAACAAAGAAAGATCACAGAAGTCCTTAAATGCAATATTTAGGCTCTAAAGCCTTAATTCAATACTCAACAAAAACATTCTATAAATAAGTATCTTTCATTATATATCACAACTTAGAGATTCACATAGAAATAGTCTATCTACATTACCAAATTTTTCCTGAAATCAGACAAAAAAAATAGAATATGTTTATAGTTGTAAGTATTTCTTACTTCACAAGGATTCATCAAATCTGATGTGGAATCTATAATATTAAAGGGGCTCCAGATTTATTTAGGGCAATATTAATTGCACAACAGAAAGTTTTAAGATTGTGTGTTAGGATTTTGCTCCTATGTTGATTATAGGATGTGGTGAAGGCAAAGATTTTGGAATCAAGTTGATCTGGATTTAATATTCTGGCTATATTGCATTTATGGGTTTGATCTTTAACTATTTATTTAACTTATCTTGTCTCTACTCTCTCCTCTCATTTCATTTAAAAAGTAAATAATTACTTTTATCTTGCAGGATTTTACCCAAGATAAATTGAGTAATGAATTCATTGCTTAAAACATAGGAAATTCTCAATAATTGATCATTAATTCATTTTATTCATGTTCATTAAAGTACCAGAGAACATAGCTTTAGAAAAAATCACTTAAATTACTGAAACCATGCAGGACCACATATAGAAAATGGTTGTATTTAATTTGAAAATTTAAATTTTAGTTAAATTAAGATGCAACTAAATCCTTCAATAATTTTAGAAATAAAGAAAATCTTTCTATATAATTTAATAAACACAGAAGTTATGGAAAGCTTAAAAAATTCTAAACTTACAAATAACATGTGAGACATTTATGTGTAAAATTACAAAAGAGCTAAATAGAGGAAGGCATATATCCATGTTCATAGGAATATGATGCATCAGTAAAGATATTAATTTTTTACTTGATTTGTAATATGATAGTTACAAAATTCTAATCAAAATTTCAAAATAATTTTATAGTTCTTGACAGCAAAGCCATGAAAGAGCCAAAACATTTTTGAAGCAAAATATTCAGATGAGATTGCCATAAAGATATAAACATCAAAATCAAACTAAATTAATAAGCATATGATAGTACTAACACCAGGCTGTGTTGTGCTGTGCTGTGCTTAGTCTCTCAGTCATGTCTGACTCTTTGCAACCCCATGGACAGTAGCCCACCAGGCTCCTCTGTCCATGGGATTCTCCAGGCAAGAATACTGGAGTGGGTTGCCATCCCTCCTCCAGGGGATCTTCCAAACCCAGGGATTGCACCCAGGCCTCCTGCATTGCAGGCAGATTCTTTTCCATCTGAGCCACCAAAGAAGCCCCAACACCAAGTTATCAAGTAGCAAATATCATATAATAGATCCAGGATGAATATTAACAAGTGATAACAGATGGTAAAAAACAAAAGAAAAGAATGTAACATAAACTCATTAGCAAATCAGTGCAAACATAAGGAGACCCAATATATGACAGCAGTGAGGTCAATGGAGAAAGACAAATATTCAGCAACGTTGCTGGGGCAGTGCTTACCTATATGGAACAATGAAATAGGATTTCTATTACATAACATTATACACATGAAGGAAATACTTCTTTGTGAGATAAAATACTATAATGCCTTTAAATGAAATAGAGAAAACAAAGGGAAACATTAATAAAACTGATTATATTAGTTTTTCCACAAATAGAAAGAGTGAAAGTAAATAATGGGAGAAGATATTTGCCACATATAATTAGCAATAAACCAACAGAGAACATGTGTAACATTTAAAAAGCAATTAAAATGCAAAACAATTTGACAAAATATAAAAAGAGGTATTTCCTAGAAGCAGGAATATAGGTACCTAATACAAATAAAAACAAAAGGTCGACCTTTACAGAAATTGAAGAAAAGCAAATTAAAACCATAGTGAGAAGCCAACTGAACCACTTAATTGTAGAAAAAACTGAAAAGTCTAAAAAAGCCACCGCTATTGCTTACAACAATTTGAATTTCTTTCAAACAGTTTGTAAACAATTTGGAGTTATATACACATTTTCAAAATGTGCTTATACTAAGGCACAACTATTTTCTTCATATATATATATGTATTTTTTTGTTTGTTTGATAAAATATTTATGTACTTACACCAGGATACAGAATAATGTTATCAACAACATTTTTAACAAGAAAAAAGTAGGAACAACCCAAATGTAAAATAACAGGAGGATAGATTAAAGCAAACAACATATTGCAACAATGGGAAAGAATGAGACAGGGAATTAATAAACTACCACAACATGTATAATATGTTTGCATCTCACGAACAAAATACTGAACAAATAAAGCAAATTACAGAAGAATTAATTTAACATGGCATCATTATTTGAATTTCAAAAATTTACAAAATTAAATGGTATAATATTAGCATATATTATTGGTAGCAAATTATATTTAAAAACTCAGTTGAGTTCAGTTCAGTCGCTCAGTCGTGTCCAACTCTTTGTGATCCCATGAATCACAGCATGCCAGGCTTTCCTGTCCATCACTAGGGAATGAAAAATATAAAATATACTAGTTGTGTATTCAGAAATGTTAAACACAGTGAGAATGAATATGATTTACCACCTACTTATTGGGCAAAATTAGAAATTTGGATAACTTCTCAATTTCCAGGTGTAGAGAAATAGATGTTTGGTGAAAGTATGTTGCTTTTTAGACCCTTTGGTAGAAAGCATGAAGTCTTTTACACAGTACAGTTCAGTCGCTCAGTCGTGTCCGACTCTCTGCGACCCCATGAATTGCAGCACACCAGGCCTCTCTGTCCATCACCAATTCCCGAAGTCTACCCAAACCCATGTCCATCGAGTCGGTGATGCCATCCAACCATCTCATCCTCTGTCGTCCCCTTCTCCTCTCGCCCCCAAGCCTACCCAGTGTTAGGGTCTTTTCCAATGAGTCAACCCTTCGCATGAGGTGGCCAAAGTATTGGAGGTTCAGCTTCAACATCAGACCTTCCAAAGAACACCCAGGATTGATCTCTTTTAGAATGGATTGATTGGATCTCCTTGCAGTCCAAAGGACTCTCAAGAGTCTTCTGCAACACCACAGTTCAAAAGCATCAATTCTGCGGCGCTCAGCTTTCTTCACCGTCGATCTCTCACATCCATACATGACCACTGGAAAAACCATAGCCTTGACTAGACAGACTTTTGTTGGCAAAATAATGTCTCTGCTTTAAATATGCTATCTAGGTTGGCCATAACCTTCCTTCCAAGGAGTAAGCGTCTCTTAATTTCATGGCTGCAGTCACCATCAGCAGTGATTCTGGAGCCCAAAAAAATAAAGTCTGACACTGTTTCCACTGTTTCCCCATCTATTTCCCATGGAGTGATGTGACCAGGTGCCATGATCTTAGTTTTCTGAACGTTGAGCTTTAAGCCAACTTTTTCACTCTCCTCTTTCACCTTCATCAAGAGGCTCTTTAGTTCTTCTTCACTTTCTGCCATAAGGGTGGTGTCATCCGCATATCTGAGGTTATTGTTATTTCTCCCGGCAATCTTGATTCCAGTTTGTGTTTCTTCCAGCCCAGCGTTTCTCATGATGTACTCTGCATATAAGTTAAATAAGCAGGGTGACAATATACAGCCTTGATGGACTCCTTTTCCTGTTTGGAACCAGTCTGTTGTTCCATGTCCAGTTCTAACTGTTGTTTCCTGACCTGCATACAGGTTTCTCAAGAGACAGGTCAGATGGTCTGGTATTCCCATCTCTTTCAGAATTTTCCAGTTTATTGTGATCCATACAGTCAAAGGCTTTGGCATAGTCAATAAAGCAGAAATAGATGTTTTTCTGGAACTCTCTTGCTTTTTTGATGATCCAGCAGATGTTGGCAATTTGATCTCTGGTTCCTCTGCCTTTTCTAAAACCAGCTTGAACATCTGGAAGTTCATGGTTCACGTATTGCTGAAGCCTGGCTTGGAGAATTTTGAGCATTACTTTACTAGCATGTGAGATGAGTGCAATTGTGCGGTAGCTTGAGCATTCTTTGGCATTGCCTTTCTTTGGGATTGGAACGAAGACTGACCTCTTCCAGTCCTGTGGCCACTGCTGAGTTTTCCAAATTTGCTGGCATATCGAGTGCAGCACTTTCACAACATCATCTTTCAGGATTTGAAATAGCTCAACTGGAATTCCATCACCTCCACTAGCTTTGTTCGTAGTGATGCTTTTTAAGGCCCACTTGACTACACATTCCAGGATGTCTGACTCTAGGTGAGTGATCACACCATCGTGTTTATCTGGGTCGTGAAGATCTTTTTTGTACAGTTCTTCTGTGTATTCTTGCCACCTCTTCTTAATATCTTCTGCTTCTGTTAGTTCCATACCATTTCTTTCCTTTATCGAGCCTATCTTTGGATGAACTGATCCTTTGGTATCTCTAATTTTCTTGAAGACATCTCTAGTTTTTCCCAATCTGTTGTTTTCCTCTATTTCTTTGCACTGATCGCTGAGGAAGGCTTTCTTATCTCTCCTTGCTATTCTTTGGAACTCTGCATTCAGATGGGAATATCTTTCCTTTTTTCCTTTGCTTTTCGCTTCTCTTCTCTTCCCAGCTATCTGTAAGGCCTCCTCAGACAGCCATTTTGCTTTTTTGCATTTCTTTTCCATGGGGATTGTCTTGATCCCTGTCTCCTGTACAATGTCACGAACCTCTGTCCATAGTTCATCAGGCACTCTGTCTATCAGGTCTAGTCCCTTAAATCTATTTGTCACTTCCACTGTATATTCATAAGGGAGTTGATCTAGGTCATACTTGAATGGACTAGTGGTTTTCCCTACTTTCTTCAATTTAAGTCTGAATTTGGCAATAAGCAGTTCATGATCTGAGCCACAGTCTGCTCCTGGTCTTGTTTTTGCTGACTGTATAGAGCTTCTCCATCTTTGGCTGCAAAGAATATAATCAATCTGATTTTGGTGTTGACCATCTGGTGATGTCCACGTGTAGAGTCTTCTCTTGTGTTGTTGGAATAGGGTGTTTGCTATTACGAGTGCGTTCTCGTGGCAAAACTCTATTAGCCTTTGACCTGCTTCATTCTGTACTCCAAGGCCAAACTTGCCTGTTACGCCAGGTGTTTCTTGACTTCCTACTTTTGCATTCTAGTCCCCTATAATGAAAAGGACATCTTTTTTGGGTGTTAGTTCTAGAAGGTCTTGTAGGTCTTCATAGAACCGTTCAACTTCAGCTTCTTCGGCGTTACTGGTCGGAGCATAGACTTGGATTACCGTGATATTGAATGGTTTGCCTTGGAAACGAACAGAGATCATTCTATCGTTTTTGAGATTGCATCCAAGTACTGCATTTTGGACTCTTTTGTTGACCATGATGGCTACTCCATTTCTTCTAAGGCTCGGCGCAGAAGCGTGGCTGAGAGAAGCTAGGCCGGTCGGGGGCTGCGGCTGAGAGGGGCTAGGCCAGGCCGGGGGCCAGGGGCGGCAGCCGACAGGGGCTAGGCCGAGCCGGCGGCGGCAGTGAGAGGAATTACCCAAGGCCCAAGGTAAGAGAAACTCAAGTAAGACGGTAAGTGTTGAGAGAGGGCATCAGAGGGCAAACACACTGAAACTAAAATTATAGAAAACTAGCTAATATGATCACATGAACCACAGCCTTGTCTATCTCAATGAAACTAAGCCATGCCGTTTGGGGCCACTCAAGACAAATGGGTCATGGTGGAGAGGTCTGACAGAATGTGGTCCACTGGAGAAGGGCATGGCAAACCACTTCAGTATTCTTGCCTTGAGAACCCCATGAACAGTCTTTTATACAGCAATTGCTAAATCTATTATCTAAAGTTACCATCACCCAAAATAGTAAGATTTATACATTGCTATTTATTATGGTGTTTAATAGAATATTAACTAGAAACATTCTTCAAAGTCAATTATTAGGATATAATTTATGTTAGATGTAGGAAATAGAAAACTATGAAGTCATATGAAGTCATTGGAAAGAATTAGGTAGATGTATATGCATTCATATCAAGAGGTAAACAACCTATATTATTATTTTTCAAATACAATATATATAATATTATTCAAGTACTCTTATTTTTTTAAATTTGTTGAGAGTACCCCTACTCTCCTTTTTAGAGTTATTTTGAAAGATTTTCTTACTCTTTTAAGATATCAATGAGGAAAAACACATGTTCTAAACTTGTTGTTTTGAAAGAAAAAAATCTATTATTTTAACATTTTGCTAAACAAAATATTTTAAAGGAATGAGTAAACACATTCAGTATAATAGCTTCAGACACAAAGATTCCACAAGAAGGAATTCTCAAGAAATGCAACTGGCAACAGATTCTAATTTACATAAAAAACGTATCTTACACTTAGATTTAAATGAAAAAGGATTTGAAATTAATAATTCATCAGTAAGACTTGGCTAAGTATTCATGGTATGAAATGGAATATTATGCATCTAATAAAAATTTCAACATAGATAGTATATCCACTTTGTTGTTGTTCAGTTGCCAAGTGTTGTCCAACTCTTTGTGACCCCATGGCTTGCAGCAGCCAGGCTTGTCTGTCCTCTACTGTCTCCTGGAGCTTGCTCAAATTCATGGTGGTGTTATCTAACCATCTTATCCACTGTCACCCACTTTTCCTTTTGCCTTCAATCTTTCCCAGCATCAGGCTCTTTCCACTGAGTTGGCTCTTCAAATTTGAGTGGCCAAATAATTGGAGCTTCAGCAACAGTCCTTCCAATGAATATTCAGGGTTGATTTCCTTTAGGATTGATTGGCTTAAAATCCTTGCAGTCCAAGAGATTCTCAAGAGTCTTCTCCAGCACCACAATTTGAGAGTATCAGTTCTTTGGCACTCAACATTCTTTATGGTCCAACTTTCACATCTTTACATGACTACTGGAAAAAACATAGCTTTGACTCTGCTTTTTAATATGCTCTCTAGATTTGTCATAGCTTTCCTTTCAAGGTGCAAGCATCTTTTAATTTCATGGCTGCAGTCACCATCTGCATGAATTTGGAGCCCAAGAAAATAAAATCTGTCACTGCTTCCAATTTTTACTCTTCTATTTGCCATGGAGTGATTGGACTGGATGCCATGATCCTAGTTTTTTGAATGTTGAGTTTCAAGCCAGATTATTCACTCTCATTTTTCACTCTCATCAAGAGGCTCTTTAGTTCCACTTAACTTTCTGCTATTAGAGTGGTATCATCTGCATATATGAGGTTGTTGATATTTCTCCTGGAAATCTTGATTCTGGCTTGAGCTTCATCCAGCCAGCATTGAACATGATGTATTCTAACAGAAGTTAAATAAACAGGGTGACAATATACAGCCTTGACATACTCTTTTTCCAATTTTGAACCAGTCCTTTGTTTCATGTTCGGTTCTATCTGTTACTTCTTGACCTGCATACAGGTTTCTCAGGAGGCAGGTAAGGTGGTCTCGTATTCCCACCTCTTTAAGAATTTTCAACAGTTTGTCGTGATCCATATAGTCAAAGGCTTTAGTATATTAATGAAGCAGAAGTAAATGTATCTCTGGAACTTCTTGCTTCCTCCATGATTCAATCAATCTTGACAATTTGATCTCTGTTTCCTCTACCTCTTTGAAACCCAGCTTCTACATCTGGAAGTTTTTGGTTCACAAACTGCTGAAGCTTAGCTTGATGGATTTTGAGCATAATCTTACTAGCATGTGAAACAGACACAATTTTATGGTAGTTTGAATATTCTTTGTCATTGCTCTTCTTTGAGATTGGAATGAAAACTGACCTTTTCCAGTCCTGTGGCCACTGCTGAGTTTACCAAATTTGCTGGCATATTGAGTGCAGTGCTGAAACAGTATCATCTTTTAGGATTTTAAGTAGTTCACCTGGGATTCCATCACCTCCGCTAGCTTCGTTCATAGTAATGCTTCCTAAGACCCACTTGACTTCATACTCCAGAATGTCTGGCTCTAGGTTAGTGACCACACTATTGTGGTTATCTGGGTCATTAAGATCTTTGTTGTATAGTTCTTCTGTGTATTCTTGCCACTTCTTCTTAATCTTTTCTGCTTCTCTTATGTCCTTATGTGTTTGTCCTTTATCGTGCCCAAACTTGCATGAAATATTCCCTTAGTATCTCCAATTTTCTTGAATAGATCTCTAGTCTTTTTCATTCTGCTGTTTTCCTCTATTTCTTTGCATTGACCACCTTCAATCTTTCCCAGTACCAGTGTCTTTTCAAATGAGTCAGTTCTTCGCATCAGGTGACCAAAGTATTGGAGTTTCAGCATCAACATGAGTCCTTCCAATGAATATTCAGAACTGATTTCCTTTAGGATGGACTGGTTGGATCTCCTTTGAGTCCAAGGGACTCTCAAGAGTCTTCTCCAACACCACAGTTCAAAAGCATCAATTAAAGCATCAATTCTTTGGCACTCAGCTTGCCTTATAGACCAACTCTCATATCTGTACGTGACTACTGGAAAAACCATAGCTTTGACTAGATGAACCTTTGTTGGCAAAGTAATGTCTCTGCTTTTTAATATGCTGTCTAGGTTGGTCATAACTTTTCTTCCAAGGAGCAAGCATCTTTTCATGTTTGCAGTCACCATCTGCAGTGATTTTGGAGCCCAGAAAAATAAAATCTGTCACTGTTTCCACTGTTTTCCCATCTATTTCCCATGAAGTGATGGGACCAGATGCCATGATCTTAGTTTTCTGAATGTTGAGTTTTAAGCCAACTGTTTTACTCTCTTCTTTCACTTTCATCAAGAGGCTCTTTAGTTCTTCGCTTTCTGCCATAAGGGTGGTGTCATCTGCATATCTGAGGTTATTGATATTTCTCCCAGCAATCTTGATTCCAGCTTGTGCTTCATCCAGCCCAGTATTTCTCATGATGTACTCTGCATGTAACTTAAATAAGCAGGGTGACAGTATACAGGCTTGACATACTCCTTTTCCTATTTGGAACCAGTCCATTGTTCCATGTCCAGTTCTAACTGTTGCTTCCTGACCTGCATACAGATTTCTCAAGAGGCAGGTCAGGTGGTCTGTTATTCCCTTCTCTTTATGAATTTTCCAGAATTTGTTGTGGTCCACACATTCAAAAGTTTTGGCATAGTCAATAAAGCAGAAGTAGACATTTTTCTTGAACTCTCTTGCTTTTTCAATGATCCAATAGATGTTGGCAATTTGACTACTTTCCTAGATAGAATAAATAATAAAGATTTTTGTATTTATAAAAACAAATCTTCACATTTATACAAATAATACTTTAAATACTCAAATTTTAAATAAATATTGCATAATATAGAGAATATGAAAATGGAATTACAAAAAATAAAAGAATTTTCACTCAACATATTGCTTCTACTCTAAGTTTTGCTCTCTTTGCACTGATACAGCAAGCAGTGCATCAAAGGATGAAAGCTGGGGTTATGGGGAAACAGAAAACAGTTTAGTCTCTGATAACTGGTTTGTGTGCTTAGTCACTCAGTCGTGTCCAACTCTTTGCGACCCCATGGTCTGCAGCACCCCCAGGCTCCGCTGTCCTTAGGGCTTTCCCAAGGAAGAATACTGGAGTAGGTTGGCATGCCCTCCTCCAGGAGTTCTTCCCAACCCAGGGATCGAACCCAGGTCACTCACATTGCAGGTGGATTCTTTACCACCTGAGCCACCAGGGAAGCCCAATAACTGGTTTAGACCCGGTTCTAGAAAGAAGTACTGATCCGTGCCAGCACTATAGAGAAGCTGTGAGCAGATGTTAAAGTGGACATTTTTATCACAACTGTGTTAGACACTATGCATATTCAATATCACCTTAATGCTCAGTTAAAATGATAACAGCACCAGGGAAAGGACTGTTTTCTCTAAACTGTTAGAAAGTAGTTTTGGCAACATATGTTACCAGGACACGTCATGGAAGAGGAGTTCTTTGCCTAGTTAACAGCCCGAAGATATAGCAATTATACTGCTATATATTTTTAAATTATGTTTTTAAAAATGTTTTTAAATTAAACTGTTAAATGTATTCTATAGACAGGCTCACAGAAGGGACAGGTCACCTTCAAACAGTCTGTTGAGAAAAACAAGGCACCCAAGAGGGAAGCTGGTCTTGTGGAAGAGCATGACAAAGGCTGCATGCTGTTTTTGATCACCAATAAGACATATCCTGTGACTCGGGGGAAAAAAAAGAAATCCTTTTCAAGAAGAAATTTGCAAGAAACCAAAACTCTAGCATGAGTAAGCATGAGCAAGAGCCAGGAAAGCTACTTATGATTAATCATTTAGAGCCATGGGATGATGTGGCTGAGCAATGGGTTGGTTGTATGTGAAGGAAAGCAAAGAGAATTTTTTCCAGAGGAAAGGTTTTTAGAAAAGATACATCTTAAATTTTAGCAGAGGGAGGGGTCACAAAACTAGAGGCATCTGCCTTAAGCAGCAATAATTCTGAAAATGTTGACTAGTCCTTTATTAGATTACTTCAGTTTTAGTTCTTAATGACAACTGTCATTCTAAATCTCTGACATATGTTGCCTCAGCTGTTTCTAAGTTACATAAGAGAGAAAGGGAAATTGAGAAGTTTTAATGCTTTAAAATATCTTTTTTTCCTAAATGACTCAACATTACTGAACATTAGACTTCCTTAACCAGTAAGTAGGGAGTCAATTACTTGCTGTCAGAATGTGAATCAATACTTTCAAACATTGTGGGATGATATGATAAATTATCATGACATACTTCTAAATTATTAGGGCTTCCCAGGTGGCTCAGTGGTAAAAAATCCACCTACCAAGCAGGAGATATGGGTTTGATCTCTGGGTCAGGAAGATCCTTGAAAAAGGAAATGGCAACCCACTCTTATATTCTTGCCTGGGAAATCCCAGGCAAGGCTATAGTCCATGTGGTCGTAAAAATGTCAGACAACACTTAGCAACTAAAAATCACAACTTCTAAATTTATATTAGTTTACAAACATTCTTCATCACAATAATGTACTATTTTGAGGCCCTGATATATACACAAACTTGTCCAGTACATAGTAACAACCAGTGACACTGATAATAGTGTCAGCCCATAAGACTGTGCTGTTTAATATGGTAGTTACATATAGCTATTGAGCTAGTCTGATTTTAGATGCATTGTTAGTATAAATTTGACATTAGAATTTGAAAAGGCAGTATCAAAATATACATCATTAATAAATATTTTTATAATGAACAGTTGTTGAAATGATAATATTTTGGGTAAATTGGTTCAAATAAAACACATTTTTAAATTAATTCACTTGTTACTTTCTATTGTGACTACTATAACATTTAAAATGCAAGTTGTGGCTTGCATTATATTTCTAGTTGACAATATTTCTCTAAAAGATTAAAATCTCTAGTGACATCAAGATAATTATATCTCACCCTAACTATGTTTCAAAAGTGAACAACAAGAGATGCTGAGACATAGCCAGTTTGAGTAGTCATATAAACATCTGGTACAGTATCCAGGTCTTTGGTGATTTGTTATCACTTTGGTTTACTGTTTCTTATATCAATTAATCTTAAAGTGTCATTAGAAACAAATTGATTTAACTCACTTTCTTACAAATAAATTATTTCTTCTGTTTGGTTTTACATATACAGATATAGACCTTGAAGCAATTTCATTATGGTTGTTGTTAAGAAAGTTATTAGATTTTTTTTTTTTTGGCCAGTGGGAGTCCCTGATTGCTATGTTTTGACATGACCTTGTTAGTCTTTTTTTTTTTAATTAATTTATTTATCTATTTTTTAACTTTACAATATTGTATTTGTTTTGCCATACATTGACATGAATCCACCATGGGTGTACGTGAGTTCCCCTTCCAGAACCCCCCTCCCACCTCCCTCTCTATCCCATCCCTCCCAGAATATTGGAAATAAAAGCAAAAATAAACAAATGGGACCTAATTAAAATTAAAAGCTTTTGCACAACAAAGGAAACTATAAGGAAGGTGAAAAGACAACCTTCAGAATGGGAGAAAATATTAGATTTTTTAAAGTGAAATTATAACCCAGGTGGCTTTTATACCTTCACGATGATGTCTTTAAATCTGAATTCCAAGGAAACCTGTTTCTCCCATCCTATTTAGCATTTATTTAATACAAGAGACAATTAATGAATTCTAAGGGTTAACATCCCTGTTTTCTTTGGAAATGGTGTGGCTGGTAATCAGTATTAGGGGATTCATTGGCATGCTCTGCTGTACAAGTAAATGTTGGCTGGAGAAGGATGCTGATTATTTAACACCAGTATTTGACAGAAAGCTTGTGTTTATAATGTGAAAAGGTACAGACATATGAGAAACCGCATGTTCAGATGTTAGAAAGGGTCTTTAGGGAAGGGTCTTCTGCCAAATCAGCTTCTAAATGTTGGAATTGGCTTTCAAAGTATACACAGTCTATCGGGGTCTGTTGGCATGCCCATCACAATGTGTCACACGATGAGGCACAAACTAAGCCTGCAATTGGAACTGCATAGTCAGATGTAGTGCTGATGTGCCAGGAAGCGTAGGCCCCTTATCTATTCCTGGTTGACAGTCCCTTAGAATAAGATAAATGCCAAGGTCTCTTAAAAAGATTAGACTGGTTAGCTTAGAAGAAGCCCATTGACATGTAACATAAAGTCTATCTTATAATCAAGCTCCAGTCTAATTTTCCAGGGCTAATCTCTCATCCTACTATACTGTAAGGAAGTACTATAGTATGAAGGAAGAGATTTTGTCTGTTTATGTTCAACTATGGCTATGTAATGGAACCTGGAATATAATTAGTTCTCAGTAATAACTGTCAGATCAAAATGATCTAAGTCTCAGAACTGACTTTCTCTTTATTGTGTGTATTCCTCCATGTATCACCTTTATGGAGCTGGATAACTAAAGGGTACTCATAAGACCTTCTAAAATCTTCTGAAAGGCCTAATAAAGGTCAGTTAGCTATTTGTATTGTCATATTTTTTCTTAGAATCACATTAAGCTTTATATGGGCTTCCCAGTTGGTGCTAATGGTAAATAATCTGCGTGCCAATGTAGGAGAAATAAGTGTTGCCAGTTCAATCCCTGCTTTGGAAAGATTCCCTAGAATAGGAAATGGCAACCAACTCCAATATTGTTGTCTGGAGAACCCCATGGACAAAGGAGCCTGGTGGGCTATAGTCCATAGGGTTGTAAAGAGTCAGATATGACTGAAGCGACTTAACATGCACCCAAGCCTTATATAGCATGTGGTTGGGGCTTCTCAGGTGGCTCAGTGGTAAAGAATCCACCAGACAATGATGGAGATGCATGATACACAGGTTCGATCCCTGGGTTGGGAAGATGCCCTGAGGAAGAAATGACAACCCACTCTAGTATTCTTGCTTTGAAAATTCCATGGACAGAGGAGACATGCGGGCTACAGTTATAGGGTTGCAAAGAGTCAGATGTGACTGAGCATGCATGTATGTGTATGATTCATTTTAAATATGACCAGTTACCTGGTATGTTTGCTTTCATCTGGTGAAATTCCTGCATTCAGTAAGAAATTGTTACCCACAAACCTTACAGTTGATCACAGAGAATTGTTAACAACAGGGACTGATGTCTACATTCATGGAAGACAACACTGTTTTAGTTTTCAAGACAATGTTCTGAATTTCTGATGCATAAGTTTTCATTTGTATTACAAAGAGCAAGCTTAGGCTTTAGAAGGGTTACTGAAAATAGAATTATGTAAGTTTGTGGGTTTAGTTTAGCATTCTTATGACCATTGAAGGAATAATCAAACAGGGAAATAGGAAGGCATTGCTCCAGGGAAACTGTTTATGAGTCTGATAATTCTATATTTTGTCTTGTGTAAGGAGTAGATGTCAATAAAATATATGAAACAGGATTTGACTGTTTCTTTTGAAGTACTTTCCTGAGTTATGTAAGAATTCTTATTTTATTGAAATCAATTTGGCAAATGATTTCTAATCCAACCATGAAGCAAGTACTATGATGTACTTATTCAAAGATTAGCAAGTCATGATTCTTTTCCTTAACCATCTCATTCTCAAGCAGGAAAGGCAAACACACACACACTCACACACTCACTACACTCATGAAGCAACAGAGTGAGTGCTGAACTCTTTTGAGAACAAAACTTCATTAGGTGGACTCATAGACACGGTAAACTTGAAATTATATACATTTGAAATATAAGAGAGTTTAACCTCATGTAGGTAGTCTGGAGAAGGAAGTGGCAACCCACTCCAGTATTCTTGCCTGGAGAATCCCAGGGACGGTGGAGCCTGGTGGGCTGCCGTCTATGGGGTCGCACAGAGTCGGACACGACTGAAGTGACTTAGCAGCAGCAGGTAGTCTGGAGGCTGGTGGTCAAGTTCCTGGCACAGAACATATACAGAAGCAAAGATCAGATAAGTAAAAGGGTGTGATGAGTCTAACCATACTAGGGCAGTGCATAATTCTGGAAGGCAGGTTCTCATTGTAGTTTATATAAATGACTGTGTCTTGAAAAGCTCCAGTGATATTGTTAACACAGTTTATATGAATATACCTACTAGAATTGTATAACACAGCAGCCCAGGGTTCTGTCAATGGTAAATAGTTTAGCCATTTGTGATTACTTGAGGAGGAATTATGGGAAGTGAGTAGATGCCTATAGTCTGAAGTTTACAAGATATAGAGCTATTGTTATTGTTCAGTTGCTGAGTCATGTCCAACTCTTTGCTGCCCCATTGGCTGCAGCATGCCAGGCTTCCATGTCTTTCACTATTTCCTGGAGTTTGCTCAAACTCATGTCAATTGAGTTGATGATGCCATCCAATCATCTCATCCTCTGTCGTCTCCTTCTCCTTCTCCCCTCAATCTTTCTCAGCATCAGGGTCCTTTCCAACGAGTGAGCTCTTCACATCAGGTGGCCAAGTACTGGAGCTTCAACTTCAGCATCAGTCCTTCCAATGAATATTGAGGATTGATCTCATTTAGGATCGACTGATTTGATCTTGCTACCTGAGGGACTCTCAAGAGTGTTCTCCAACACTACAGTTTAAAAGCATCAATTCTTTGGTGCTCAGACTTCTTTATGAACCAACTCTCACATCCATATATGACTACTGGAAAAACCATAGCTTTGACTATATGGACCTTTGTTGGCAACGTGATATCTGCTTTTCAATATACTGTCTAGGTTTGTCATAGCTTTTCTACCAAGGAGCAAGCACCTTTTAATTTTAAGATTGCAGTCTGAATTATTAATATGCAAATCAATAAGGTTAATTGGATCAATAAGATTAACAAAAAGACAATTATAAATTATTTTGAAAATTGTAATACCAAAGCTAAAAATAGAATTTGAATTTATTCACATTGTTTCTTCAGGATTTAGTCACCATTGAGCCTGAATAAATATTTTAGTACTTAAAACAAGTCACAAATATGCCTAAGTATATTTGTAGGGCCACTCTGAGCATGGAGTTGTTATGATAAAATATTTAAAAATGGAAAAAAAATTAAATGAAAATGGAAATTTGAGTGTCTGTGTGAAATTACCAGGGGAATTACAGGATAGAGAGTAGGGAAAAAACAAGGCACAGAGATTTTAGGATATTGTAATTTAAGATACATTAATGGTAGTAACTAAGACTTTACAGGCAACCTTGATTCATACATAGTTCCAATGTTTCTGTTTGTATTAGAGCTCTTCCTCTCCTCCTCCATACCCTTTTCACTGGATTGGATATTCTTTAGCTGCCTTCTAATTACAGGATGTGTGACATTCATCTATTCAAGAGAAAATAGCAAGTTTTAAAGTAGCAAATATAATCTTGTTAGAAGTGACAACCTGAAGCATTACTTATATGGTCAAAGGCAGACCCTAACTAGGTAATTGCTGTCTGGTTACTTCTCAAATTAGTTGTGTGTTTGAAGCACTGTGTGTATTTTGCTTGCTTTCAGATGAATCATTCTCCTAATGGCCTATCAAGTACTTGGATAAATCTATCAGTAATGCAGACCATGGATCCTGTAGTTGTTGAAATGCCTTCAAACCAATTTGGTAAATTACACCCACTATGAAAGTTAGATGACATGTCATAAAAGATCAAGCTTTTTGGCAAAAATGTAATTTCTTTGAAAGTTTTATATCCCCTTTTAGAAATAAAGCCTTTTGAAAGAGAAAATATACCTTTAATATGTAGTTTGTATGTTATCTTAAATTTTACACAAAAATGTACACCATTTAGAAACTTCAAGAACACATATAAGAACTGGACAAAAAGTTTTCTTTACTTGTAAGAAATTTTTTAAACAGTACTTTTTTTCCTCATATATTACTTATCTGCCATAAAGGGGCAGGTTTACACACAGCTATAGGAGAAACAGAAGAATTTTTCCAGGGTAATAGCAACTATTATCTGAACATTTGAAAAATAAAACCCAAACTATTTTTTCTCTAGCTTTAAACTATACTTATGGAGTATATGTACTAAATTTAATACCAAAATCAAAATATGCTTGCACTTATTAGAGATTCCATGAGAGTTTACTTGACAATAATACATGTTCTAAGAGCTATTTGTTAACCATGAGACATACCATATTTTTGTGAAGTGGGTGCATGTTTCTAATTAGAAAAGCAGTATATGTTCAGAGAAAGAAACATTGGAGAATGCAGAGAAATGGTAGTACATTTAGTAGTCAATTTATCAGGGGTTTTACTACAAAGTACAATTACTGTTTTTAAACTTCATTGTGAAGAATAACTTGCATTCCTTTATTAAGTCTCGTAGTAATTAAATGAAACATGATAAGAGATAATTGGCAAAATGCTCTGTCTGCTCAGCAGCTTTACAAGATACTTACAGACCTCTCCATCTACAAGAGGACTGCCTAGGGATTCTGTTTGGCTTCATGAGAACTGTGTTAACCTCAGCAATCTGTGTTCTTATACCCATCATATTTTGTATGATGTCTTATTTTCTTTACCATAGTAAATTGTAATGTAACTTGTGACTACTTTCATTTTTTCAATGAAAAAGAATATGAATTATATTTTATTACCTGAACAAAGATAATTGGTAAGGTAAATATATTTAGATTTGAAAGAGGTAATTGGGGACATATTTTTGAAAGTGTTTGATAGAATATTTAAAATAACCATGCACGATATATATTGTCTTTTTAAAGCCTTCAAGTAGAGAAAAATCCTGATGCCCAAGATACCTTTAACCGCAGTTTCTCACTACCCAGAAAGGATTTTAGTCTGAAGATCTCAACTGGAGGTAGTGAATTGTCTGCCAAGGGGATTGATATGAAATAGCCTTTTCATATTAGCTGGGAAAGGTGACAGCAATAGCTACAATAACACCAGGGAAAAAAACACCAGCCAACAGTACGGACATTCTGATCTGCTATTCTAAGTGTATACCTTGCGAGATTTAAGGCAGATCATGCTACTATTTTACAAACTTTGTTCAGCTTAGTTATTTTAACAAAATATGTGAAGAGAGCCTACCTCAACAATTTAACTAAATTAAAAGCTAAATTTAGCAAAGTTAGATTTTTTAAACTAAATTTAAAGAGTTAGCTAAGTTTAAGGTAAGAAGGCTAACAGTAAACTTTTAGACTGGTATCTCATTTCCACAGCTCTACCTTGGGGATGCTGACAACAATGCTAAAGACTCATTCAGTAATTTATGAAAAAGATCATTTATTTTTAAAAAAATCTCTGAAATCACATGATCTTTCAAAACAATTTTGTAAATATACATTTTTGGGGGGATGCAGAAGGATCCCTAAGACTTTATAATGAAGAGCTAAGAGCATAAACTCTGGAGTTAAGAATGATAGTTCTTGAAGCCTGGTTCTGCCACTTACTATCTATAGGAACTTGGATGAGTTAATTAACATCTCAGTGCCAAATGTTTCACTTTCTTCATTTCTCAAGTTAACTGGGTAAGAATACTCACTTCATAGTGTGAGCATTTTTATGATTTAACATGATCTTTTTTATTAAATTAAAAATCGAGGCAAAGTAGCATATATAGTAGTATGCTTTCATATGCTGGTATATATGCATACTTTTTCTTAGGATGATATACTAAAATTCTCTCATGGGAACATCTCCTGGGAATAGTACTGAGGAAATGGTTTCGATGGTGAGGGTGATTTTATGTATGCTTTTAAGCCTCTATGTAGAAATTTACATTTTTATTATATGTTGATTTATTTTTACATAAATACATGCATTTGAAATAAGACATACTTTTCAAAGTTTCTATTTATATAAGACAAGCTAAGATGTGCATATATGGCCCTAAAACTGTGTGTGTTTTATATCTTAATGAGGATAGGATACATTTGTTTTTGCTTTTTATTTATGTTTGAGAATCAAAAACTCTGGAAGGAGGTTTTTTTTTTTCTGTTGAATAAAATATATAGAGTCAAAGATTACAAATTGTTAAAATTTTATGGAGACGATTATTAAGTATAAACCTAAAACAATGTTTTTTTCCTAGACATCTTTCCTAGGGGTGAAAATTAAGATTCAGAACAGCAACAACAACAACCAAAACCCCACAGGATTATATCATACAGAATGGAAATAAGCATTTCCATAAGGACAAAAATAAGAACAAGAACACAGGTTGTAGCTGTCACTTAATAAAGAGGATCAGTTTGCCCAGAGATTGTGTTCTGTGATCACTCAGTACTTATTTCAGGTTCTCTGTACCACTGAGGTTTGTACAACAATAATAGGCATGCAGTTGGCCAAAGCATGGGCACAAGGAAAACAATGATGCATTTTCGAGAGAGTTATTGTCCTATGTCTCTCCCTGGAGGAGGAAATGGCAACGTACTCCAGTATCTGCCTGGGGAATCTCATGGACAGAGAAGCCTAGTGGGGTACAATCCACAGGGTCACAAACAGTCGGACACAACTGAAGCACCTTAGCACAGACACACTAGATAGATAGATCTCTCCAGGCAGATCTATCTGTCTAAATGTGACTATCACTTATTACGATGGATATTTTAAGGGATTTTCTAGAAACACTGTGTGTTATATGAATATCCTTATAATCACATATGTGGCTTCCCTGGTGGCTCAGGGTTAAAGAATCTACCTACAATGCATGAGATTCGAGTTGATACCTGGGTCAGGAAGATCCCCTGGAGGAGGAAATGGCAGCCCACTCCAGTATTCTTGCTGGGAAATCCCATGGACAAAGGAGCCTGGAGGCTACAGTACATGGGGTCACAAGAGTTGGACACGACTTAGTGACTAAACCACCACCACCAATTCATCCTAGAGAAGAATTAGGAACTACAATACTCATATTTTCCTTGAGAATACTGTAAATTCAAAATACAAGAATGTAATTTTATTGGATGTCATACAGACAATTGAAAATAATGAACAGGGGGATTCAAGGCAAATATTTAAGGCAACTTACATTGTCTCCCTAGGTCTCATCTTCTGTTCTTGTCCATCCTTCCTACCTGTTGGATTACCACTTTATCCTCCAGTTCTGCCCCCCAACAGCATTAGCTTTCTATCTAGACTTCTTTTTCAAAAGTTGCCTTGAGAGCCTTCATTTATATTTAAGGGGCAATTAAAATAAAGACTTAGAGGCTTGCATGCCTCTATGGTATCAGAGTTCAGTCTTAAGCTAAAGAAATGAGTTTTAGAAAATAACTCATCATTAAAAGAACTAAATAGTGTTGTGTCCCTGTTGTTTTGCCAGATTTCCTAGGAAAGTATTTGTATTTTGTCCCCATTTTGGCTCAATCAATGAAGCATAGTATGACTCTGTGCCAGAAGTAAAACAGAATTGAAATATCATTGTGAAGCAGAATTGTTTCAGAAAGTCAATGTTTTTGCAAATTTAGGATTTGGTTTTTATTCTTTTAAATAGAATTTATAAATTATATAAAATATATCCAGCATAGTATTTGGCATATAATAAAAGCTTAGTTAATTTTAATTTTATTGTGCTCATCCCTTCTTCTTTTACAAGAAAATTAGGTGATACTAGACTTTACTTTCAATTTTACAAAATATCACCTAATGCGACTGTCTAGCATGACTTCAAGTGACTACTTAGTACATCTATAACAGTATTCCAAGTCATCATAATAGGATTTAGTTAGAATGCCAATGTATTTCTCAGTCTCTCAGTGTGATAGCAAAATCCCTGAGCAATTCCCATTGGTACCAGAATATGTATCCATTAGTACTTTCTAGTTCCTAAATATTCAGTGCATTTCATATCACTATGTCTTTGCATGAATTATTTCCTCTTAAAATGATAGACTTCCCATGGAGAAGACATCTTGCCTCAACTTAAACAATACCATTAGCAAGATTTCAAAAGACAAATCCTTTTTGTTATTAAACAATCTACTGCTGAAGTATATTTTCTCTTAAGATGAAATATGTACCCCTATCATAAATGTATAATGGCTCCCTTCTGAGAAAACAAAAAACTTGTTTGTTGATGATAGTTATCATGTACTCGTATATCTACTTTTCTTCTTTTATTTTGGTTAAGTGGGGAAACAATGCAAACAGTGAGAGATTTTATTTTGAGGGGCTCCAAAATCACTGCTGATGGTGACTGCAGCCATGAAATTAAAAGACACTTGCTCCTTGGAAGAAAAGCTATGACTAACCTAGATAGCATATTAAAAAGCAGAGACATCACTTTGCCAACAAAGGGCTATCTAGTCAAAGTTATGGTTTTTCCAATAGTCATGTATGGATGTGAGACCTGACTGATAAAGGATTGATGATTTACACTATGTTGTTGGAGAAGACTCTTGAGAGTCCCTTGGACTGCAAGGAGATCAAGCGAGTCAATTCTAAAGGAAATCAGTCCTGAATATTCATTGGAAGGACTGAAGCTGAAACTGAAACTCCAATACTTTGACCACCTGATTGGAAGAACTAACTCACTGGAAAAGATCCCGATGCTGGGAAAGATTGAAGGCGGGAGCAGAGGGGGACAACAGAGGATGAGATGGTTGGATGGCATCACTGACTTGATGGACATGGGCTTGAGTAAACTGCAAGAGTTGGTGGTGAACAGGGAAGCCTGTTGTGCTGCAGTCCATGAGGTCACAAAGAGTTGGACACGACTGAGTGACTGAACTGAGCTGAACTGAAACCTCATTGTTTCCTGACCCTCTTATAATTCTAATTATTCTCCTAAGGCATTCAACGTTTTAACATCCATTTTAAACTTAACATAAAATGAAAATAAAACTTAAGGATAATGCATAAGATAGTTAATTTGTAACACTAGAGGCTACTATGGCATTGTGGAAAACTCTTGGTCTTCATAGTCATACAAACTTAGTCTTATATCCCAGATTTGCAACTTGCTGGCTCTGAGCAATTGACTTAATCTCATCTATAAAATGATGAAAGGAATATGTCAACTATAATGGTTATTATGAAAATAAAATGCAATAATCCATGTAAAGCCCTGATACATAGGAAGTGCTCAATTATCTTTATCAGTTCCTCTGTTTACTTGCTCCTTTACCAAGGAGAATTTACTTCTGTACTGTACAATAACTATTCTCCTAGATTTTTACATGCCACTGTATTTTATTGAAACTTATTAATTTTCTTAACTTTATATCCTGAAATAATTTTATATCTACAGAAGAGTTATTGTTCAGAGCTCTCATATGCCCCACACTACACTTTTTCTAATGCTGACATCTTATATAACCATAGTACATTTACCAAAACTAAGAAAGAAACATGCATATGACATTATTAACAAAGCTACAGACTTTACTCATGTGTCATCATTTTCCACTGAAATTTTATCCTATTTCAATATTTAGTTCCTGACATTCCATGGGGTCACAAAGAGTCAGACACAGCTGAGTGACTAACACTTTCATTTTCACCATGATTCATACAGCATGTATTAATTTTTTCAGTGAAGATCCAAGCTCTTCAATGATATTCTGAAAAGCATTTTTAGCTGTTCTGCACCTATTTCAAGGTTTCATTTTCATTTTTATATTTTACTTTGGTTTACGTTCACTGTTTCTATATGTTATTTTTCATCTTGATTCTATCATATGCTTGGCACATGCCATCATATGCTTGGCATTAGGTAAGCAGCTTGACGTTGTGTCATCATGAATTTTTTTAATTGTTTATGTTTTCACTCAAACCATTAATAAAAAGTTTCAATATGATGGGAACCAAAAACGACTCTATAAAACATCTTTTGTGAACAAATTGAGCCACTGATCCATTCATCAATACCCTGAGTACTCCTCTGCATTTCATGATTTGGGCCAGAACAACTGAGCCAAAGCAGGTTTCATGTTGAGAATATTTACATGGTCCTTGCTGATAGTATCTCCAAATATATACATCTTGTTACTATTTTCTCTTTGTCCTATTTCTTAATATTTTTCATGTTTTCTACATCTTTCAGATTAATTGAATCATTGTTATGATTTAATTTATATCTTCTAATGGCCCATTAATCATACTTATTTGTGTTATTAATATTTTTGATGATTGATTTCAAAATTACAATATATATCTTTAACTTTTTATATATCTCCAGATAGCATTTTACTGCTTTATATGTGGTATTAAGGACATGAAAGTACTATAATTTCCTCATTTCCTTCATTTGTTCCATGAACAATATAATTAAATCACATAATTAAAAATTCAAGTTATATAACTAAATTTTATGTGTTTTAAACTCCTCTATACATTATTATTATTTATTTAGAAATTGAAAGTGTTAGTCACTCAGTTGTGTCTGACTCTTTGTGACCCCATGGGCTATAGCCCTGTAGGACCCTCTATCCATGGAATTCTCCAGGCAAGAATACTGGATTGGGTTGCCGTTCCCTTCTCCAGGCGATCTTCCTAACCCAGGGATCAAACCTAGGTCTCCTGCATTGCAGGCTGATGCCTTACTGTCTGGGAAGCCAAATCATGTATTTAAATAGTAAACTATTTCTAAATAGATTAAAAATGAGAAATTAAAAAAAATTTACTCATATGTTTTCCATCTCTATGACTATTTATTCTTCTGTGTAGATTCAACTTTCTCTCTGATACTATTTTCCTTTTCCTGAAGAACTCCCTTTAAATTTTAAGCTTTTTCTATCCTCTCTATGGTATTTTTGGTATGTAAAAGTTTAATTTTGCTTTCATATTTATAAGATAATCCTGGAAGGGATAAAATTTTCAGTCGATATATGGTTGTTTTTTTTTTTTTTCCCAGTACTTTATGGATTTATTCATTGTCTTCTAGTTTGCACAGACTCTGACACTAGATTTGCTGCTCTGATTTTTTTTTGGGGGATGGTAATACATTCCCATGACTTATTTGATTTATAACCATTTGACCATTTTCACCCTTTCCATGCCCCACCACACACACACACACACACACACACACACACACCACTAATTTACTTATGAATTAGCTTGGATTGTCTTTTAAGATTCCACAGTTGTGTCTGACTCTTTGCAGCCCAATGGATTATAGCCCATAAGACTTCTCTGTCCATGGGATTTTCCAGGCAAGAATATTGTAACGAGTTCCCATTTCCTACTCCAGGCGATCTTCCTGACCTAGGGACCAAACTCGCATCTCTTGCATCTCCTGTACTGGCAAACAGATTGTTTACTACTAGTGTAACCTGGGAAGCCCATGTGAGATCATACAGTATCATTTTTTTTGTCTAATTTATTTCACTTAGCATAATGACACCAAGATTCATCTATGTTGTCATAAATGGCAAAATGTACTATTTTAAGGCTGAATATATATATTTTATATACATATATATCATTTTTTTATCCATTCATACATCAGTACACATAATTTGCTTCCATATTTTTGGATATTGCAAATAATGCTACAGTGAACATGTGAAGTAAAAGTGAAAGCATTAGTCGCTCAGTTGTGTCTGACTCTTTGCAACCCCATAGACTGTAACCTTCCAGACTCCTCTGTCCATGGAATTCTCCAGGAAAGAATACTGGAGTGGATAGCCATTCCCTTCTCCAAGAGATCTTCCTGACTCAGGGATCAAACCCAGGTCTTCTGCATTGCAGGTGGATTCTTTACCCTCTGAGCCACCAGGGAAACCCATATTGAACACAGGGATGCCTATATCTTTTTGAGCTAATGTTTTGCTTTCATCAGATAAATATCCAGGAGCAGAATTTCTTGATTATATGGTAGTTCTATTTAAATTTTTTGAGGAAACTTCAAACTTCTTCCAGAGTGGCTTCACCAATTCACATTCCCACCAACAGTGTACAAGTGTTCCCTTTTCTCTGCATCTTCACTAACACTCAGTAGGAAGAAAAATTATTTCCAGTTGGTGTGAGTTCTGCTTCCCCATGGTTCTTTTTTTTTTTTTTTTCATGGTAGGAGTCTTCTTTATATGTGCACACATTAGTATTCAATAAATGAATCAAAGGTGTGTATATGCTCAGTCTTTCAGTTGTGTCTGACTCTTTGTAGCCTACCTGCCTCTTCTGTCCACGGGATTCTCTAGGCAAGAATACTGAAGTGGGTTGCCATTTCTTTTTCTAGGGGGTCATCCCAACCCAGGGATCAAATCTGTGTCACCTGCATAGCCTGCATTGGCAGGTGAATTCTTTACCACGGAGCCACCCTCAAGGGTATCCTTCTTAAGTTCTTCAGTGTTCTTTCTTTGTGTAGTTCCCTCCTCCCCTGTATTCTTCCCCCCTAAATTCTAGCTGCTTTGATCATCTAGAACTCTAATATCTGTATCCTCAACACAGTTAGGCCACCAGGATTTCTCCTGGAAACTGCCTTTAGGCAATATGCTGGAGTGCTGTAGGATTCAGCTCATTTATTCTGCATCTCTCAGGAATTACAGCCCAGTGGTGCGTATTTTTAAATGTCTGAGAATGATTGTATCATGTATTTTGTCTGATTTTTGAAAATCAGATATTTAAATTGTTTATGATGGGAGAGCAATTCTGAAGCAGATTTTTGAAGTGTTCTTTGTGTGTAAACTTCTACAGATCTGAAAATGGTTTTATGTGTAAGAAGTATTTATAGTTAGCCAGCTTATGAATTAACATTAATTTATTAAATTTAGACATTTGGAATCTGATTGTTTAAATTCTCAAGTTAAAATTACACACTTTATCTTAACCATACACAGAAATCCACACCAAATATATTAAAGACTTGAATGTAAGACCCAAAACTATAAAACTCCTAGAAAAAAATAAATAAATAAAGGGTAAGCTCCTTGACATTGGTCTTGGCAATTATTTAGATTTGACACCAAAAATAAAGGCAGTAAAAGCAAAAAATAAACAAGTGGGACTACCTTAAATTAATAAGTGTTGGCATAGAAAAAAAAGATCAATAAAATGAAAAGACAATCTATGGAATGGGAGAAAATATTTGCAAGTCATATATTCAATAAGTATTAATATATAAAATATATAAGAAAATCATACATCTCAATAGGCAAAAAAACCCAACAATAACAATACAAAAGTCCCCAAACCCAAACTGATCTATCAAATAATGGCAAAAGACCTTCAATATTTTACCAAAGGAAACATACAAATGACTAATAGCTACATGAAAGGGTGCTCAACATTACTAATCATCAGGAAAATGCAAATCAAAACCACAATGAGACATCACTTCATAATTAAGATGTCTGTTATAAAAAAGACTACAGATCACAAATGTTGGTGAGGAGGTGGAGAAAAGAGAGCCCTTGTGCAATATTGGTGGAAGTGTAAATTGTGGCCGCAATGGAAAACAGCAGGAGATTGCTCAAAAGATTAAAAACAGTACTACCATCTGATCCAGCAATTCCACTTCTGGGTATGTATCCAAAGGAAACTAATCATTATCTCAGGGAGGTATTCGTACTCTCATATTCATAATAGCTATTCACAGCAGCCAAAGTATGGAAACAACCTAAGCATCCATTGACAGATGAATTGATCAAGAAAATACTGTGCTTGTTAGCACATCAAGCAAATTGAGGATATTAGGATGATAATTTGTGAATGTTAAATCTGACCATCTCATAGAGCTGGCATTGTTTATCAACTATTAGAAACAGATCAAGGGACCTAAGGGCAGTACTCATTTTCTTAAGTTTTCTCCAGCCATAGATAGACATTCTAACAACCACTTCTTTACAGACAAGGGTCTCCAAGTCTGTATACTACTCAACTGATATTTGCCATAATAAGATATTCTTTATAATATAATCTGATACAGTTAAATGTAAATCTTCACATCTATTTAGATTTAGCAAGTGTCATTGATTTTTCAGTGGAGTCTGCATTTTTTAGCTTTAGACAATTCTACATTCATTTTAATGACATTCCATTGAATATTGACTATCATATTTTTTCTTCCTCTGAAATCACAACTCTAAAGTTATGCTAATGAAACTTTCATAAACATATAATCTTTTCTAAAGTTTTCTCGGAATCTACCTGTTATTTCTGGTCTCTAGTCTTACCTTCTTTTTGGAAGCATTTACCCATCATTAGTCTTATGGTATATTTTCCTTTTATTATGTTTGTTAGGATTACTGACAGGTGTTCTGAAATTACACCGATGAATTCATTTGATATTGTAAAATATATTTTCTGAATTTAGTGTCTTAATCTCACTTAGACAATTACAGGTGTTCTCATCCTTTCCTCTCAACTTTTACTTCTGCTTTATTTAGTCTCTTCTTTCCAGTTTTTGTAGATGAAAAAAGGGAAGTAAAATTTGCTACATGATTCTTTGTATTTTCTTTCACATACTAATAGTGCAGTCTACAGCAAACAATAGACCTATGCTTTCCTTCTTTTTCTAAGTATGGTTTACAGTCTCTTAACAATCACTACCTTTATTTCCATTTACTCCATTTTCATGCCCCTTTTGAGTGACATAAACAAAAGCTGTTGTAGAAAATGCTTTTGCCTTACAGGAAAAAAGTGCTTGAAGAATTCAACCAACTTTAAAAAAGAAACATTAAATACTCCTCAATTATTGATTGTCCTGTTGCATTTAAAATAAACATACAAGTGCTAAGTAAAATAAATAACTTTGTCATTAGCCTACTATTCCAGTATTTGAATTCACCTAGAATTATCATATAGATACTCATAAAACCAAATTCAATTTTTGATTGAAAATTTCTAAGTCTTATATTAGTGGATGTGGAAAATTTTCTTCATGCCCTGTGTAATAAAATATTCAACTCTGTTAAAACTTATGACAAAAAATCCTAATTTTAATCCTCTCTAATTTAGGGCTTAAATGTTATATGATAAATGTAAATTGAATCAACAAAATATCACTATAGAAACCAAACAGTAATGCAAAAGTGATACAAGTTACTAAACAAACAAAAAAGTCACTAAACATTTTATAATCTGTAAGTATGTGTAATTTAAGCTCAAGGAAGGACATCATGTTGTTATTCATATGAAAACATTATGTGTCCTGCCATAATGACATTGAAATATTAATCTATCCCAGAAAGCAATTTTCCTTTTTTATAAACAAGAGTAATTTGTGACCCATGAGTAAAGAAGGGGAAATTATTTTGAGGATAGTAATTGTGAAACAAATTTTAATCCTACAGTACTTACAAATAGTTTATATACTGGTTTACAAAAAAAGATTTCATCATGATTATATGCAAAGCACATCTCTAGACTTGCCATAGAGAGTGCAAGTATAATAGATGAGAGTATATAACTCCTAAAATTCTTATATTATTTAAAATAAATTAGCAAAAGAAGAATGGGTTGTTATACACATTGTTACCCAAATTCAGTTCAGTTCAGTTGCACAGTCGTGTCCAACTCTTTGCGACCCCATGATCACAGCACGCCAGGCCTCCCTGTCTATCACCAGCCCCCGGAGTCCACCCAAACCCATGTCCATCGAGTCAGTGATGCCATCCAACCATCTCATCTTCTGTCGTCCCCTTCTCCTCCTGCCCCCAATCTTTCCCAGCATCAGGGTCTTTTCCAATGAGTCAACTCTTCGCATGAGGTGGCGAAAGTATTGGAGTTTCAGCTTCAACATCAGTCCTTCTAATGAACACCCAGGACTGATTTCCTTTAGGATTGACTGGTTGGATCTTCTTGCAGTCCAAGGGACTCTCAAGAGTATTCTCAGGCATCACAGTTCAAAAGCATCAATTCTTCGGCGCTCAGCTTTCTTCACCATCCAACTCTCACATCCATACATGACTACTTGAAAAACCATAGCCTTGACTAGACGGACCTTTGTTGGCAAAGTAATGTCTCTGCTTTTAAATATGCTATCTAGGTTGGCCATAACCTTCCTTCCAAGGAGTAAGTGTCTTTTAATTTCATGGATGCAATCACCATCAGCAGTGATTTTGGAGCCCAAAAAATTAAAGTCTGACACTGTTTGCACTGTTTCCCCATCTATTTCCCATGAACTGATGGGACCAGATGCCATGATCTTAGTTTTCTGAATGTTGAGCTTTAAACCAACTTTTTCACTCTCCTCTTTCACTTTCATCAAGAGGCTCTATAGTTCTTCTTTCTCTTTCTGCCATAAGGGTGCTGTCATCTGCATATCTGAGGTTACTGATATTTTTCCCAGCAATCTTCATTCCAGCTTGCGCTTCCTCCAGCCCAGTGTTTCTCATGATGTACTCTGCATATAACTTAAATAAGCAGGGTGACAATATACAGCCTTGACGTACTCCTTTTCCTATTTGGAACCAGTCTATTGTTCCATGTCCAGCTCTAACTGTTGCTTCCTGACCTGCATACAGGTTTCTCAAGAGACATGTCAGATGGTCTGGTATTCCCATCCCTTTCAGAATTTCCCACACTTTATTGTGATCCACACAGTCTAAGGCTTTGGCATAGTCAATAATGCAGAAATAGATGTTTTTCTGGAACTCTCTTGCTTTTTCAATGATCCAGTGGATTTTGGCAATTTGATCTCTGGTTCCTCTGCCTTTTCTAAAACCAGCTTGAACATCTGGAAGTTCACAATTCATGTATTGCTGAAGCCTGGCTTGGAGAATTTGGGGCATTACTTTACTAGCGTGTGAGATGAGGGCAATTGTGTGGTAGTTTGAGCATTCTTTGGCATTGCCTTTCTTTGGGATTGGAATGAAAACTGACCTTTTCCAGTCCTGTGGCCACTGCTGAGTTTTCCAAATTTGCTGGCATATTGAGTGCAGCACTTCCGCATTATCATCTTTCAGGATTTGAAATAGCTCAACTGGAATTCCATCACCTCCACTAGCTTTGTTCGTAGTGATGCTTTCTAAGACCCACTTGACTTCACATTCCGGGATGTCTGGCTCTAGATGAGTAATCACACCATCGTGATTATCTGGGTAGTGAAGATCTTTTTTCTACAATTCTTCTGTGTATTCTTGCCACCTCTTCTTAATATCCTCTGCTTACGTTAGGTGCATACCATTTCTGTCCTTTATCGAGCCCATCTTTGCAGGAAATGTTCCCTTGGTATCTCTAATTTTCTTGAAGAGATCTCTGGTCTTTCCCATTCTGTTGTTTTCCTCTATTTCTTTGAATTGATACCCAAATTAGGTTTATGTTTTATCACCAAATGGGAACACAGCTTTTTATTTTTACCACATTAACAACATTACTGAATAAAGAAAATTTTCATAAACCATGTACGTGCCTACTGTGAGAACCGCAAATGACACCACTTTTTGAGAACTTAATTTGGCACTTATATTAGGAAAATATAGGTTTGAAATGCCTAGAATCTGGCACCCTATGGTCAGCTTTTGCTGAGATCTGATAACGCTGGTCACTAGCAGCCTCGTGGAGCAGGAGCACACCACAGCTTCACACAGCATTGCAAGCCTCATGCGGCGGCTCTGAAGGTCTGTTTTTTTTGGTTCAGCATTTCTGCATGAGAATGGCCCAACACTATAGAACACGAAATTGAGAATACACTTCAATCATTGGATCCTCTGCTTTATTATTTTCAAAATTAATAGTTCTTTGCTTCTGCAATATTATCTTCTACACTGCATTTATATCTAAATGTCTTTCATTTCTTGAGACTCTGAGAAAGAGAAAATGATTCAGGTACTATTTCTTTTTAAATATAAGATATTATATTATATATTTCTAGTGAATACCAATGTGATTAGCAAAAACAAATGTGAAGTATGAATGTATTTGCCTTTCGCAATTTTCCATTTCAAACTGAAGTTTCAATATTTAATTTTCTTACAGTTTCTGGTGTGTTGCAGCAAGTATAGATATAATTTTATTTTTTAAAGTTTTCTCAACATTTTATTAATTGTATATTTCATAGCACATATTTGAAAACTACTATTTTAATCAGAGTCTACTGAAGTGTATATATCTTTTTAAGAGTAATAAATAACTTTCATGTTAAAAAATTATCTTTTTTGGATGGATTATGGAGAATTTTCTCACCTTTATATTTTCTTCATTGAACTTATTATTAATGAGCAATCCATTGTCTGTAGAAGTGGGTTTATACTGCAATTTATTTCAAATTATTAATGTAGAGTCTCATTCTCTTACTGAGATTTGTGTTGAATTAAATAAAATTCGGCAGAAGTAAGCACACATAAACAAAAGTCCTTTATCAGGACTAAATTACAGTAAGATAACTCTATCCTAAAACTTTACAGCCTAAAAGCATAGATATTCAGAAGGAGCAATATAAGAGAATTAGTAAGATATTATATTTCTTGCCATATATGAAAGGTATTTCAAATTTCAATACTTTTAGTCTGATATAAATTAAAAGTTGTTGTAACATAAGCCAATAAGAAAAGCAGCATACTAATTCAAAATACACATAATTTTTCAGAAATGCTTCTTGAGTTAAATATTATTAACTTTAACACATTTTTGAGAAATGGTCATAAAAATAGATAATGAATTATAGAATTTTTAAATTTTTTAAAGCTTTAAATGTATAGAGCTTTGATGAAACCACCTATAGAAAACTATCTCAGACTGCATTAAATTGATTAAAAAAATAATGATACAGGACTACCTAATTTCTCAAGTGCATTTTGATGTTATATTAAGTCTTTGAAAATATCTTGCTTTCCTCAAAAATCTAGGCCAGAAAATGTGCTATATAGACGTCTGTTAAATGTCCAGGCAATATTTTAAGCTAGCAAATATATCTCATTCTGCACTCCCACCCCAAGAATACACAGTTATACTGACATTACAAGGTCTTAATTCAGTGAGTAAGAATTAATAATGTTCCACTGCATCTTGCAATTGGTGGAAATCTGCTTACTTCTACTTTGCTCTCCCTTTGTGCTTACATGTTCTGTTGACTTCACCATGAACTTCAAGGTGAACTTCAGAGGTTCACTGAGAGGTTTATTCATTTTGGCAGAAAAAAAGGCTGACTCTATACATAGCTAAGTTTTAAACTACATTCCTGTACCTTGCAAAACCATCAACATTTTCTCTACAACTGGCTATTTTCCATTTTTGATATGATGGGAGCCAAAACAAGATGTAGTTAAGAAAGCAGAATTCGTTTCAGCTCTAGGAAAGCTAAAAAAAAAAAAGAATCCCTGGGATAAAATTTTGATTGTATATTCCCTGTATTAATCCTCCAATCTAATTTCATTTTAAGGTAGAAATTGGATTATCATTGGTTATTTTTTCCTTGAAAAGTTGTTGAATTCACCATAAATATAAAAATCTATTTAATTTACCTACACTAATCAAGTAAGCAATCTTTCCATTTGAGGTACTGGAGGAAGGAAGACCAAATGTAATTCCAAATGTCATATATATATACACAGAACTGTATATCACTTCGGGATGCCAGTTTCAAGTCTTGAGGCATAGTATGCTTGCACTCATCCTTAGCCTCTATTTATTAGACGAGTTAAGTGCAGTCCATGTTTGAAAGCCTTGTTGTAAATTACTGTGTTTTGATTTAATTTATGGGAAAATTTAGTAAAACATGAACTTTTCCCCTGAATGTATGAAATATGGTAGTTTTAACATATCCTGTGTCTACTCCTTTCTTTTTCTTATATATATTCTAGTAAAACTTTACCATCTGACAACGTTAAGGAGGAGATTTGTAGATACCAGTAAGTAATTATCTGATTCAGTTAATAAAGCCAAAATATTCATATTAAGTTAGGAAATTTAGTTTTCTTATATTTGGATATTTTAATCAGTGAGGGAAAGTTATTGTCCTAAATCTCTGATTACTACTTCTAGAACCTAGTATAGAATTTTGAACTCTAGGCCTATTAACATACATAGAACACTTTTAACACAGTATTCTAAGATGGTATTGCTGTAAAAATTAAATGTAGCTGATCATTGAAATGCTTTTAAATGCTCTGCCATTCTTAATTCACATCAGTCCATTGCAACCATTAATCAAGTTGAATGCAGCAGTTTGGGTGAACATTTAATATTGATTCTAGCTTAAATTTCACTGCAATTATAACTTAATGGTAAGTAGTACGTGCAATATTTAAACATAATCTAGTTTAAACTGTCAATTAAGTGACAGCAGCAAGAAAGGACAAGTCCTGTGACCCAGACAGAAATTATAAGGAAAGTTTCACTTAAATGGAGAAGGAAATAAGCCAATGGATCAAAAGAGCAAGAGGAAGGGGATGTTTGTTGGTACATATTAAGTACAGTGTTTAACTATGCTAACCCTAGAGTATTTAGAGAGTTGCTCTGAGATGCATGGAAAAAGAAGTGCATCAACAAACAGAACAGCAGTCTTTTGGGTGTTAGAAGATGACATTGATTTCAAAGTCCTATGCATTTTCCACTAAAATTCGAGATTGCCTTCCTAAACAGAAAGTCTGGATACTTATTTATTCAAAAATCCTACATTTAAAAAAGAAAACCAATCACTTAATTTATTTCCTACTCCAAATAAGTTACTTGGGTTTTCTTGAGACAACCAGTCAACCAGGTTTGTGCAAGTCTCTTAATTTCACTGATTCTAACTTTCTTCATCTAAAAATAAATGTTTCAACCAAATAATTCATGAGAATTAAGACAATTTCAGCAGTTTGAGTTGATAATATACATATATGTAGACCTATTTGATACTTGCTCCTTAGAAGAAAAGTTATGACCAACCTAGACAGCATATTAAAAAGCAGACAATAGAGTTCCGTCTAGTCAAAGCTGTGGTTCTTTTCAGTAGCCATGTATAGATGTGAGAGTTGGACTATAAAGAAAGCTGAGCGCCAAAGAATTGATGCTTTTGAACTGTGGTGTTGGAGAAGACTCTTGGAGAGTCCCTTGGACTGCAAGGAGACCCAGTCAGTCCATCCTAAAGGAAATCAGTCTTGAATATTCATCGGAAAGACTGATGCTGAAGCTGAAACTCCAATACTTTGGCCACCTGATGTGAAGAACTGACTCATTTGAAAAGACCCTGATGCTGGGAAAGGTTGAATGAGGGAGGAGAAGGGGATGGCAGAGGATGAGATGGCTGGATGGCATCACCGACTCAATGGACATGAGTTTGAGTAAACTCTGGGAGGTGGTGATAGACACGGAGATCTGGCATGCTGCATTCCATGAGGTCGCAAAAAGTCGGACCCAACTGAGCGACTGAACTGAATTGAGACCTATTTGAAGGGACATTCTAAGGTGTGATGCTCAAAATATGGCTCCCTGACCAGCAGAACTGGCATCACCTGGGAACTTGGTAGCAATGCAGATTCTCAGGCCCCACCACTACACGTCAAATCAAACACTCAGGAGATTCTGACACAGGCTGAAGCTTAAGCACTATTACTTTAAGGCATGGTATGCTTCTATGGTAGTTAGAAACAGGAAGAATCAAAAGCAAAATGGTTAACTTCTCTCTTCAAAATCCCACCAAATTGACAATAGATATCCCAAGTGACACTAGAGGTAAAGAACTCATATGCCAATGCGGGAGACATAAAATATGCAGATTCAATCTCTGGGTCAGGAAAATCCCCTAGTGGAGGAAATGGCAACACTCCAGTATTCTTGCCTGGTGAATCCATGGAAAGAGCAGCCTGGTGGGTTACAGTCCATAGGGTCACAAAAGAGTTGGACACAACTCAAGCTACATGCATGCATTTAAGAGGAAAAATAGCAGAACAAATAATAAATCCTCAGCAATATCAATGTTCTGGGAAGTTATCAACTGACTGTATCTGTGAACAATTTATTGGAAAGAAGATACAGATAAAATAAAAATGAGGCCAAAATCCAATAGATACGAGAAATTATTTATCAAGCAAAATTAAAATAGTAAACCTCAAAACAAGTTAGGTTTTTTCTAAAGAACTATAGAATCTGGTATAGGAACCAGGGATAAAAAAGATACTCACTGAAAATTGATCCAGTTATTATTTAAAGCCTGAGGAAGGGTTGATCAGGCCCACTTTCAACTGAAGAGCCATAAACAGTCCATGGGGTCACAAAGAGTAAGACACAATTTAGCAACTGAACAACAACAACAATATTCTTACTATGTCAAATAATTTTAGAGCAAAGGAAAATGTTTTTTTAAATAACGTGAAGAGTCATCAAAAGTTGAATTATTCCTTATGTTAATATTATATTCATTTGCATTCATCATGTTTTAAAAAGTGAAAGTTGCTCAGTTGTGTCTGACTCTTTGCAACCCCATGGACTATACAGGCCATTAAATTTCTACAGGCCAGAATACTGGAATGGGTAGCCTCTACCTTCTCCAGGGGATCTTCCCAACCCAGGGATTGAACCCAGGTCTCCTGCATTGCAGGCAGATTCTTTACCAGCTGAGCCACGAGGGAAGGCCTTGATAATTCCCAGGGTCTGTTAGAACTTTCACATTTTCTTATTCTTATTATTTATTTCTCATAGTGTATATAACACATAATATTTTTCTCATTTTAAATGAAGTAAAAAAAAGTACATTAAATAGCTCATAGGCTATGTATATAAGAAATATAATATATATTACGTATTATATATAATATATATTACATATAATGTGTAATATATATTATATTAGATATTATATGTAATATATATTATATATAATATATGTAATATATATTATATATAATATAATATATATGCAATATATATTATATATATGAAATATATATTCTAGTTTTAGTTTTTTGAGGATGCTCTCTTGGTATTTCTGTTGTGGTTGTACCATTTTACATTCCCAAATCATCACCAATGTTTGTTACTTGTAGATTTTTTGATAATAGTGACTCTGACAGATATTAAGTGATATTTCATTGTGGATTTGATTTGCATACTTAGTAATTTAAGATGTTGAGCATATTTCCATGTGCCTGTTGGCCAGTTGCATGTTTTCTTTGGAGAGTTATCTGTCTTCTGCCCATTTATGATTGGTTGTTGGTTTCTTTTATATATATATATTACTAGCGTGTGAGATGAGTGCAATTGTGCGGTAGTTTGAACATTCCTTGGCATTGCCTTTCTTTGGGATTGGAATGAGAACTGACCTTTTCCAGTCCTGTGGCCACTGCTGAGTTTTCCAGATTTGCTGGCCTATTGAATGCGGCATTTTCACATCATCATCTTTCAGGATTTGCAATAGCCCAAGTGGAATTCTATCACCTCCTCTAGCTTTGTTCGTAGTGATGCTTTCTAAGGCCCACCTTACTTCACATTCTGGTTCTAGGTGAGTGATCACACCATCGTGATTATCTGGGTCATGAAGATCTTTTTTGTGCAATTCTTCTGTGTATTCTTGCCACCTCTTCTTAATATCTTCTGCTTCTGTTAGGTCCATACCATTTCTGTCCTTTATTGTGCGCATCTTTGCATGAAATGTTCCCTTGGTATCTCTAATTTTCTTGAAGAGATCTCTAGTCTTTCCCATTATTGTTTTCCTCTATTTGTTTGCATTGATCGATGAGGAAGGCTTTCTTATCTCTCCTTGTTATTCTTTGGAACTCTGCATACAAATGGGTATATCTATCCTTTTTTCCTTTGCTTTTTGCTTTCCATCTTTTCACAGCTATTTGTAAGGCCTCCTCAGACAGCCATTTTGTTTTTTTGCATTTATTTTTCTTGGGGATGGTCTTGATTCCTGTCTTCTGTACAATGTCACAAACCTCCATCCATAGTTCATCAGGCACTCTGTCTAGTCCCTTAAATCAGAAATAGTCCCTTAAATCTATTTCTCACTTCCACTGTGTAGTCATAAGGGATTTGATTTAGGTCATACCTGAGTGGTCTAGTGGTTTTCTCCACTTTCTTCAATTTCAGTCTGAAGTTGGCAATAAGGTGTTCATGATCTGTGCCACAGTCTGCTCCCGGTCTTGTTTTTGCTGACTGTATGTTGCTTGTCCATCTTTGGCTGCAAACAATATCATTGATCTGATTTCCGTGTTGACCACCTGGTGATGTCCATGTGTAGAGTCTTCTCTTGTGTTGTTGGAAGAGGGTGTTTGCTATGACCAGTGCGTTCTCTTAGCAAAACTCTATTAGCCTTTGCCCTGCTTCATTCTGTAATCCAAGGCCAAATTTTTCTGTTACTCTAGGTGTTTCTTGACTTCCTACTTTTGCATTCCATACCCCTATAATGAAAAGGACATCTTTTTGTGGTGTTAATTCTAGAAGGTCTTGTAGGTCTTCATAGTACTGTTCAACTTCAGCTTCTTCGGCGTTACTGGTCAGGGCATAGACTTGAATTACCTTGATATTGAATGGTTTGCCTTGGAAATGAATAAAGATAATTCTATCGTTTTTGAGATTGCATCCAAGTACTGGCAACCCACTCCAGTACTCTTGCCTGGAAAATTCCATGGACTGAGGAGCCTGATAGGCTACAGTCCAAGGGGTCGCAAAGAGTCGGACACGACTGAGTGACTTCACTTTCACTTTCACTGCAATATACTCTTTTGTTCAGACTCTTTTGTTGACCCTGATGGCTACTCCATTTCTTCTAAGGGATTCCTGCTCACAGTAGTAGATATAATGGTCATCTGAGTTAAATTCACCCATTCCAGTCCATCTTAGTTCACTGATCCCTAGCATTTCAATGTTCACTCTTGTCATCTCCTGTTTGACCAGTTCCAGTTTCCTATGCAATATTGCTCTTTACAGCATCAAATCTTGCTTCTATCACCTGTCCTATTCACAACTGGGTGTTGTTTTTGCTTTGGCTCCATCCCTTCATTCTTCCTGGAGTTATGTCTCCACTGATCTCCAGTAACATATTGGGCACCTACCGACCTGGGGAGTTCACCTTTCAGTGTCCTATCTTTTTGCCTTTTCATACTGTTCATGGGGTTCTCAAGGCAAGAATACTGAAGTAGTTTGCCATTACCTTCTCTAGTGGACCACATTCTGTCAGACCTCTCCACCATGACATTTCTGTCTTGGGTGGCCCCATATGGCATGGCTTAGTTTCATTGAGTTAGACAAGGCTGTGGTCCATGTGATCAGATTGGCTAGTTGTCCCTGACTGTAGTTTCAGTCTGTCTGCCTCCTAATCCCCTCTCTCAGTGCCTACCCTCTTACCTGAGTTTCTCTTACCTTGGACGTGGGGTTTCTCTTCACGGCTGCTCCAGCAAAGGGCAGCCACCGCTGCTTAACTCAGACGCTGGGTAGCTTCTCTTGGCTGCCGCCCCTGACCTCGGGCGCAAGGTAGCTCCTCAGCTGTGTGGAATCTAAAAAATAATACAAATGAATGTATATTTAAAACAGAAACAGACTCATAGGAAACAAACCATCAGTTACCATGGAAGAGAGGGAGAGGAATGGGATTAAGAGATACAAGCTACTGCAAAGAGGATATACTGTATGGCACAGGGAATTTTGGCTATTATCTTGTAACAACTTTTAATGGATTATAAATTATATAAGTACTGAATCACTGTGCTGTACACATGAAACTAATATAATATTATTAATGAAATATACTTCCATAAAAAAGAGAATACATGAAGACATCCTAGGTTTCTGAGTGTCTTTCCACTTAAAATTTTCAGTACCATGAATCTGTAAAGCTGTTTCTAAAATACTAAAATGTGAAGATATCTTTGGAAATGTGTATATAGCTGAGTTTATTAGAGAAATATGTGTTTTAGATGAGATGGCTAAGACCTCTAGAGACCAACAATCCAATCCAGATTCTATATCACTCTGCCTTCCTGCATTCCCACGGAGGCTAGACCATAGGGGGCAGAGCCTGTCCCTATCAAGACCATTAGACATAGATTGGAGATCAGAAATAGCACTTCAGTTATGAAAGAAGAAGTGAAGTGAAATGAAAGTCACTCAGTCATGTCTGACTCTTTGAGACCCCATGGACTGTAGTCCATGGAGTCTCCAGGTCAGAATCTTGCAGTGGGTAGCTTTTCCCTTCTCCAGGGAATCTGCCCAATCCAGGGATCAAACCCATGTCTCCCGTATTGCAGGCAGATTCTTTACCAGCTGAGCCACAAGGGAAGCCCGGTTAAGCAAGAAAATGACTGACAAAACAAACAAACAAACAAACAAAAACAGGAGGACCTAAGATGCAGGGAAATTTGAGAATTAGGTGAATCTCTAAAACAAGAACTCAGAGCAAGAACCAGAATGGTAGTGCATTTGAATAACTCAGGGTAAATAAAAACTGGGGAAAACCTGTTTGGAAACTCAATTATTTAGAGCCTCAGCAGAGTTGACTTGTATCTTTCAGTATAATGCAGATGTCCCAAAACTTTAATTAACTCCCAGTGATTCTGAGTTATCCTGGTGTTCATGTGTTAGTGTGTTAACTGTAGTGAGAAGAAAGGGAATTGATGGTAAAGCAGGAAAATAAAATCGAATGCACTCATTCTAATTTAACATTAAGTTAGCTTGAAAATTGGGTCAGAGCATATTTTTGCAAGTTAAGTGATCAATACCTCAGTTATAGCAGAGCTGGAGAAGGTAAATCTAAAAAATTAGTTAGTGAAGAACAAGGACAGGCTGAATGCCACTGCTAAAATTTGCTTCTTAAGCAAACTGGCCAATTTGGAAACTGCTTCCTGTTCAAAGGGATTTGTCATGAAGATGACCTGACTAGTGTAAATGTATTAATATTAAACACATTAATTCATTTAATTCATTTTTTCTCCAATGTAAATATATACTGTTAACCTGTCATACTTAGTTTACCATGATAATAGACTTAAAATTTTTCGTTAAAAAAAAAAAAAGACTTTAAAGGCCAAAGTATCTTTCTAGGAATAGAAAATCCCATTGATTCGGAACAAATTTGGTTCAAGTAGGTGAGGAAAAGACAATGCTCAAATACACAAAGTAACTGCTTCAACAAGAACAAAAAGGATTATACAGATTTAGCCTCAGTGCTTGAATCTTTCCAATTCAATCACATTAGAATAGTATGTACAATGCAGTCTACATGAAAGTGGTCTAACTGTGAATATAATATTGTGTTCTTAATTCTTTGTTAATCTAATTTGTTTGCTCATGTGGTACAATACCCCATGTTCACAAATTTGCTCTTGAATCAAAAAGAACAATGTAAATTCCAGAACAGCATGTCTTCTTTCATATTTCACACTATTATACAGTTCTTTGATGGGGCAGCACGGAGGGGGAGCAGACTCACTGGGGAAATTAAAAATATGTGACAGCACTTTTTAATACAAAAGTTCCCTGAAGCCAAGCAAATTGGGATTGGCAGTTATCAGCATCAGCTCATTGTTGAGTGGATCTCCTGAAATGCTCTGGGTGGTCTTTATGAACTTCCTAGTGAGCAGCATGTTTGGCTAAAGGCAGAGAAACAGTACTTGAAGGATTTTGAAATTATCAGGAAGATAAGAAAATATAAGGGAACACCGATCAAGTGAAGTACTGTGGTTTAGGGTTTGGAGCAGGATAACAAGGAATTTATTTGGAGAAAAAGCAGCAAATATAATCAGGGAAATATTTCTGTGTTTAAATTTATTCTCTCTTTTTTTTTTTCTGTAATTCTTAAACCTCCAGATTCTCATGATTATTCTATTCTGTGTTTCCCAAATCTTATAAAAGGCAAGAATGAATTTTTGCCTTACCTTAACCAACTCCAATCCCATCCACATTATAAGTGCAGAAACAGAGAACAGTGTTTTCCAAAAATGTACATCATAAGCTCTCAGATTTGATGTGTAAACACATGGCCCCTTGGGAGATGCCTGCACAATTGAGCAAGTCTAGAGGCCAAACTCACAGCTGGAATATTACCTGCCTGCTACCTCCTGTGTGTATATGCCCATTGAGTGAATATTATTAAACACAGGGCAGAATAAATCTAATTTCCCCCCTCAATTTTATCCTGTGATTTCTTAATATAAAATGAAGAGAAACTTGTGTCCTGGCATGAGTGAAATAGAATACTTCAATTCTGTATCAATGATCAAAGCCCACATCCTTGAATAAAAATCAGAGAAGCAGTATTTTAGTTCATTCTATGTAGAAATAAGTCCACAGGTATTTAAAAATATAAGAGGTTAAAAGAGACATTTTATAGAAATATAGTGAATGACACTAACTAATTAGTAATGTTTTCCAAATATTCCTTCTGTACCTTGGCATTTAACTAAGATATTACTTGTTGGCATTGAGCAAGATTGTAATCAGAGTTCTATTTTATGGTTAATAAAATATTTTTGTTCTCAAATATTTAATATTTGTGATCTCTCTCTTACGATACTGATATGGCTAAATATATAACTTAATATCAAAAGATAAACTAGATAATGATGTAAAATGAAAGATGGAGTAAAATGCAAAGAAAAATGGACTGACATGAGCACATTTGAATTCCACTTATGATGAAGCAACTCAGTGCTTTTATTAATTTAGAAAAGTTATATAACCTTAGGTTCCTGTTCCGGAGTTATATAACATCAATATGATGGTTTTGTTCTCCATTCCTGTACTTTGTTACAAACCTCCATCAATAGTTCTCAGGCACTCTGTCTACCAGATCTAATCACTTGAATCTATTTGTCAGCTCCACTGTATAATCAATCATAAGGGATTTGATTTAGGTCACACCTGAATTGTCTAGTGTTTTCCCCTGCTTTCTTCAATTTAAGCCTGAAATTTGAAATAAGGACCTCATAATCTGAGCCACAGTTAGCTCGCGGTCTTGTTTTTGATGACTATGTAGAGCTTCTTCATATTCGGCTGTAAAGAATATAATCAGTCTGTTTTTGGTGTTAACCTTCTTTGTTGCATATTTTAATAGTTTTTAACAGCAACTCAAAAGGAACTATTTTTGAAAATCATTACCGTTATTGTTGGGAAGGAGTAGATAGCTTACTTGTAGAAATTCTTACCTGGTACAGATTTCCCATGGGCTTCCCTGGTGGTGCTAGTGGTAAAGAACCCACGTTCCAATATAGGACATGGAGGAGATACAGGTTCCATCCCAAGGTCAGAAAGATCCCGTGGAGAAGGAAATAGCAATCGATTCCAGTATTCTTGCCTGGAAAATCCCATGGACAGAGCAGCCTTGTGTGCTACAGTCTAAAAACTGAAGTGACTTAGTATGCAGGCATAGTGTTCCTATCGAAAAAGTTACAGAAGTAGTGTAAGTATTATATACACTTAATACACACACATAATAAAATACCTAATTATCTGGCATTTTCTATGTGCACAAGGATATCTTTGTATTTTATAAATATCATCTCATTTGATCCTCATCACAACCTCATGAGGTAGAGTCTGTTTGTTCTTATTGAGCACGTGAAATGAAGCCCAGAAAAAATAAGTGACTTGCCCAATATTGCACAGCAAGTAAATGGCAGAGTTAAGATCAAAGTCAGCCAGTTCACCGTCAGGATCTAATCACTCCACTGTGTGGCCTCCTCAAGGCCTTCTCTTTCCAATGTATGTCAGGTAGGAATGGTTTCCTTCTGGGTCCTGGAACATGAGAGTGAGCTGGTTACACCAGCACGAAGGGGCTGAGCCCACCCTCACGTCCCAGAGCTTCTGCAACTGAAATTGTTTCCTTTCCCTCAAAGGGCAAGAACCCACAGACTCCCTATTTCACATTTATGTGAAAAGTACTCATTCCAGACAGTATCAGAAATCTTCCTCGATGGAAGGCACTCTTGGAGCAGTATCTTTTCCTTGAGTTTGTCACAAGAACATGTTGGAAATTTGCATCAAAAGTAAAATCAGAAGCTGCTTTAGAGTTGGCAAAGGTTCAGATCAGTTCAGTCACTCAGTTGTGTCTGACTCTCTGCGACCCCATGGACTGCAGCAGGCCAGGCTTCCCTGTCCATCACCAACTCCTGGAGCTTTCTCAAACTCATGTCCATTGAGTGAGTGATGCAATCCAACCGTCTCATCCTCTGTCATCCCCTTCTCCTCCACCTTCAATCTTTCCCAGCATCAGGGTCTTTTCCAATGAGTCAGTTCTTCACATGAAGTGGCCAAAGTATTAGAGTTTCAGCTTCAGCATCAGTCCTTCTAATGAACACTCAGGACTGATCTCCTTTAGGATGGACTGCTTGGATCTCCTTGCAGTCCAATGGACTCTCAAGAGTCTTCTCCAACACCACAGTTCAAAAGCATCGATTATTCAGCACTCAGCTTTCTTTACAGTCCAACTCTCACATCCATACATGACTACTGGAGAAACCATAGCCTTGACTAGATGGACCTTTGTTGGCAACGTAATGTCTCTGCTTTTTAATATGCTGTCTAGTTTGGTCATAGCTTTTCTTTCAAGGAGCAAGCGTCTTTTAATTTCATGACCGCCGTCATCATCTGCAGTGATTTTGGAGCCCCCCAAAATAAAGTCTGTCACTGTTTCTATTGTTTCTCCATCTATTTGCCATGAAATGATGGGACAAGATGCCATGATATTAGTTTTCTGAATGATGATTTGTAAGCCAGCTTTTCACTCTCCTCTTTCACTTTCATCAGGAGGTTCTTTACTTCTTCACTTTTTGTCATAACGGTGGTGTCATCTGCATATCTGAGGTTATTAATATTTCTCACAGCAATCTTGATTCCAGTTTGTGCTTCATCTAGCCCAGCATTTCTCATGACGTACTCTGCATATAAGTTAAATAGGCAGGGTGACAATATACAGCCTTAACGTGCTCCTTTCCCAGTTTGGAGCCAGTCTGTTGTTCTAACTGTTCTTTCCTGACTTGCATACAGATTTCTCAAGAGGCAGGTAGGTGGTCTGGTATTCCCATCTATTTAAGAATTTTCCACAGTTTGTTGTGAACAAAGACAGTCAAAGGCTTTGGCATAATCAATAAACCAGAAGTAGATTTTTTTTTTAAATTCTCTTGCTTTTTCAATGATCCAGTGGATGTTGGCAATTTGATCTCTGGTTCCTCTACCTTTTCTAAATCCAGCCTGAGCATCTGAAAGCTCACAGTCCATGTACTGTTGAAGCCTGGCTTGGAGAATTTTGAGCATTACTTTACTAGCATGTGCTGCTGCTGCTGCTAAGTTGCTTCAGTCATGTCCAACTCTGTGTGACCCCATATAAGGCAGCCCACCAGGCTCCTCTGTCCCTGGGATTCTCCAGGCAAGAATACTAGAGTGGGTTGCCATTTCCTTCTCCAATGCATGCATGCTAAGTTGCTTCAGTTGTGTCTGACTCAGTACAACCCTATGGACAGCAGCCCACTAGGCTCCTCTGTCCACGGGATTCTCTAGGCAAGAATATTGGAGTGGATTGCCATTTCCTTCTCCCTACTAGTGTGTTGTCAGGAGCCGCCATAGGCATTACTGACAAAATGGAGGCATGGCCCCAACCCCTTCTCCTCATCCTGCAGGCACCGTCCCGGGATGAAGGAGTTAGCTCTTGTGATTCTGACTTGTCCTTTCCTTCCTTCGGTTGAGTTGGATGGAAAGAATGTTATAATCCATAAAGTTAACTATTGACATTTGTTCAAGGATCTTTACAAAGAATGCTCCAGGATGAGCACATAGGCTGCAGCTTGAGACCATGGGAAACATTGTTATCTGAAACCTGCCTGTAAGGGGAATGTTTATGGCAAAAGAAGTTTGCTGAGTTTAGGGGTTAGGGATAATTAAGAATAGTTAGAAGCTAAAAGTTTAAGGTATGTTGTAGTGTTGGCATATTTTACTATAGCTGATGGAAACTAGGAATTTTAGAGATACTAATAGCTAAAAGCCTTTTTAGGAGATGATGAGCTTAAGTTACTAGGGGATAAAAGGATTTAAAAAGATAGGAAATAAACTGAGGAATGTGATATACAGCCCAGAGACAAACTTGAGTTACAATGTTATCACAAGGACACTTAAGAGGGAACTCTGAAGGACAACAATGATTTATGGAGACAGTAAATATGGGTGAGGGAAAACTGAAGATGTCATACCTCTGACCTAATGTTTTTGTAAAAGTATAAAAGAAAACCTGATGCTTAAAATAAACATGCAGCCCAGTGCTTTGAGCTAGAGATTGCATCATTTTCTCCCCCGAGATGCAGTCCAAATGAGTGAGAGGCTGCATCATTCGCTGACCCCATTCATCCCTTCAGGGCTGCCAGAGCTGGACTCCGGCAGTGTGTGAGATGAGTGTAATTGTGCAGTAGCATGAGCATTCTTTGGCATTGCCTTTCTTTGGGATTGGAATGAAAACTGGCCTTTTCCAGTCCTGTGGTCACTGCTGAGTTTTCCAAATTTGCTGGCATATCGAGTGCAGCACTTTCACAGCATCATCTTTTAGGATTTGAAATAGCTCAACTGGAATTCCATCACCTCCACTAGTTTTGTTCGTAGTGATGCTTCCAAAGGCCCACTTGATTCACATCTCAGGATGTCTGGCTCAAGGTGAGTAATCATACCATTGTGATTATCTGGGTCTTGAAGATCTTTTTTGTATAGTTCTTCTGTGTATTCTTGCCACCTCGTCTTAATATCTTCTACTTCTGTTAGGTCCTTACCATTTCTGTCCTTTATTGTGTCCATCTTTGCATGAAATATTCCCTTGGTATCTATAATTTTCTTGAAGAGATTTCTAGTCTGTCTTGTTCTATTGTTTTCCTCTACTCCTTTGTGTTGATCACTGAGGAAGTCTTTCTTATCTCTTCTTGCTATTCTTTGGAACTCTGCATTCAAATGGGTATATGTTTCCTTTTCTCCTTTGCCTTTCACTTCTCTTCTTTTTGTAGCTGTTTGTAAGGCCTCCTCAAACAAACATTTTGCCTTTTTGCGTTTCTTTTTCTTGGGGCTGGTGTTGATCCCAGTCTCCTGAACAATGTCTCGAACACTGAAGCTCCAGCAAAGGTTGCTGCTGCTGCTGCTGCGTCGCTTCAGTCGTGTCCAACCCTAAGCGACCCCATAGATGGCAGCCCACCAGGCTCCCCCGTCCCTGGGATTCTCCAGGCAAGAACACTGGAGTGGGTTGCCATTTCCTTCTCCAATGCATGAAAGTGAAAAGTAAAAGTGAAGTCTCTCAGTCGTCTCTGACTCCTAGCGACCCCATGGACTGCAGCCTACTAGGCTCCTCCATCCATGGGATTTTCCAGGCAAGATTACTGGAGTGGAGTGCCATTGCCTTCTCCGTCCGGCAAAGGTTAGCCTTTGGTAAAATTGTGAAATAGGTTAAATGTGCCTGAGGCGATTTTCCTCCTTCATGATTAGTTCTCAAGTCCTTCCATTTGACTTTCATGACTCTACTGGGATGACTAATTAATTCCTTGTTTGGCTTTTTTTTTTACTGTGTGTCTCTACTTAAAAGCTGTACTTTTCATATATGTGGGGATTATTACTTGTCTGATTTGCTATTGTATCCCTAGTCTCTAAAATAATACCAGATCATGAAATACCCCATCATTTATTGCATGAAGGAATAAAATGTTTATTAAAATGATCTCAACCCCTTTCTTGCATCAGTATATGATTCAAAAATAGTTGTTCAGTTACTACCTCTTAACTGAAAGGATGAAAAAAGTTGTCAAGGGAAGTGGTTAAGGTATGAATCATTCTGGGATTGAAATTCCAATGAAACTTCTCCAAGACCTACCACAGAAGGGAGGGAAGAAGCAAGACCTTTTAATATGCTGCATATTTATTAGAGCTTCAAAATTTCCCACAGTATCTTTTTCTTCTTTGTAGCAAGTCTCAGGTTTCAAGCTACTCTCTCTACTTTCATGTTTACATTATCTATTTGATCTCTTGTAAATTCTGTCTCCATGTGACTGGTTATGGAATGGATGCTATTTTTCTTTCTTCTTTCCTTGCTATCTGTGTACAATAGACACAAGACTTAATCATTTTAATCCCTTGAGAAACAGTAATAGTGGAAAGAAAACAACACACGGAGAATACAAATTATTGCCTGCTTTAATCAAAGTTGCCCTTCTTCTCTGAGCATTGTTCTACACTAAGAACCACTTATAGGCTTCCCAGGTGGCACAGTGGTAAAGAATCCACCTGCCAATGCAGGAGATGGAGGAGATACAAGTTCAATCCCTGAGTCAGGAAAATCCCTTGGAGAAGGAAATGGAGACCCACTCTAGTATTCTTGCCTAGAGAATTTCACAGACAGAAGAGCCTGACAGGCTATAGTCCATGGGGTCACAAAGAATTGGACACAACTGAGCACACGCACACAAGCACAAGAACTCCTTGATTGAGGAAGTAATACACCCCACATGTTCATGCTAAGGGTTGCCTTTACTTCAAGAATTTCTGACATAGATGGTAAACTTGCTCTATTTTGGGAATAATTTTGTGATGCTATATGTCCTCAAAATTTTTCACATGGGGTCATACAGTAACTACTCTCTAGTAGAGATCACATTCTTCTTAGCCTGACCTAAGACCTCAGAGGTGACCCAAATTCTAGCCCTTAATTTACTTTTTCCTTTTTTCCCCTTCCTGAAGTAGAGACAGTAAGAGAAAACATGATGAGCCATAAATTAAGGAATGTTCTGTTTTTACAGAAAGTACCAGTCAGAGCACAAAGACCCTTAAGAACTATTTCAGTTATTGTCTTGACCCTGGTTCTATAGCTGTCTTAGTTTGCAACTCTGGTCTTGACTTCATTCATTTACTAAACATTAACCTGTCTTTTCTGTTGACGTGGCCTTGACCCCTCTTCCTGACTATATCTCAGTCTGCCATGTACCTTAGTGCTGATAAACTTTTATATCAGCTGTGCCCATGATCCTGTTGACCCTTATTTCTGCTTATCTAATCACATTTTACTAAAACTTTGCCAAAAGCACACCTTGACACAAATTTATCCTTTGAAATTGTGTCATGGGTTTATGCTCCATATTAGGCACTTCAGACTGCTAAAACAAGTTATGATAAACTGTGTGGCTTAAACAACAAATATTTATTTCTCACATTTCTGCAGGCTGGTGTACTGGCTGATTTGGTTCCTGGTGAGAGTCCTCTTCCTAACTCACAGATGGTTGCCTTGTTGCTGTGTTTTCACATGATGGAAATAGAGTAGCCTCTCTGGCTATCTCTTGCCCTTCTTATATCTCTTCATCATATCTTTATTATATCTCTTCATGACATCATCTAACTGCCTTCCCAAAACCCCATCTCCAAATATAATAACATTGAAGTTTATGGCCTCAACAAATGAATTTTAGTGGGACACAATTCAGTCTATAGCAGATCCCCACTAAGTTTGTCTACAGATGTTGCAGCTAAGAATGGCCTTCCTTAAACAATACATTTTCACATTTACGTTCATTAAACTCCCATGTATTTACTATTTTTTCTGTTCTAGTCATTGTGTTAGCTGCTGGGGATATAGAAATGAGCCATATGAAAAAGACTCACTTCTTGTCTTTAAAACAAAGCAAAACAAACCAAAACAATATAACTGGGAAACAAGAAAGGGTTGGGAGGTGAAGCAAAGGAAGCACATATTGAGGAGCCAACAATTCAGAGTATAGTGAATGAGCATGTACTCTTCAGTTAGACTGCTTGGGTTGGAATCCTGACACCAACACTTAATAAATGGGATGTGAGCAGACTATTTAACTCTTGATGCTTCAAGTTCTCATCTCTAAAATAAAGATAGTAAAACCTCTAGGATTTTAAGAATTGAGAAGGTATTTAGAACAGTACCTGGTATTGAGTAAGCACTCAATATTGTTAGCTACCAGTAATAATATTTGCCATTTGCCAGTCTCTGTAGGTATTAATCCATTTGATCATGAAAAAGTCATACATGAAGACTATTATTTTCCCATTTCACATGAAACCAACTTTTAAGGAACTTACATGATAAGTTGGAAGGTGAAATATGAGGTTCAATTAAGAACTAATGAAAGCAGGGAAAAAACTGATGAATATTTTGTAGGCCGCAGCTGGACAGAGTTGATGTCTGAATGAACCTAAAGGATGATACGTAAAGATTACTATGAGGTTTTTGGGTAGACTACTGGAGATGACAATCTCAAACATTTTATCCAGGAAGTCTCACATTGAAGTCAGGTAGATGTTATGCTTCAAGTGACCATTATGATTTAAATAAACAATGACTGTGATGGCCAGGAGGATGTGCTTGCAAATGTTTAATTGCAGGGAACAAATTTAAATGATGGCCTCAGCTGCTGTGCTTTGAATCTATTGCTTCTGCGGTAACATCTCCACTCAGCCAAGGATGTGGTACCACAGGAATACTAAAGCAAACCCATTCTTCTTGAACAAGATTGCTCTGACAGAAAACCAGGGCTCAAGGATTCCCTATAACTTTGGAAGATTTTCTTGGACTGCCTGACAATCCAAGACTATTCCATCCAATTTTCTCTCACATTGTCCTTTCAGTTCAGTCGCTCAGTAGTGTTTGACTCTTTGTGACCCCATGAACCGCAGCATGCCAGGCCTCGCTGTCCATCACCAACTCCCAGAGTCCACCCAAACTCATGTCCATTGAGTCAGTGATGCCATTCAACAATCTCATCCTCTGTCGTCCCCTTCTCCTCCCTCATTTAATCTTTCCCAGCATCAGGGTCTTTTCTAATGAGTCAGCCCTTTTCATCAGGTGGCCAAAGTATTGGAGTTTCAGCTTCAACATCAGTCCTTCCAATGAACACCCAGGACTGATCTCCTTTAGGATGGACTGGTTGGATCTCCTTGCAGTCCAAGGAACTGTCAACAGTCTTCTCCAACACCACAGTTCAAAAGCATCTGTTCTTCGGCACTCAGCTTTCTTCACCGTCCAACTCTCACATCCATACATGACCACTGGAAAAACCATAGCCTTTACTAGACGGACCTTTGTTGACAAAGTAATGTCTTCGCTTTTTAATATGCTGTCTAGGTTAGTCATAACTTTCCTTCCAAGTAGTAAGTGTCTTTAATTTCATGGCCACAATCACCACCTGCAGTGATTTTGGAGCCCCCCCAAAAATAAAGTCAGCCCCTGTTTCCATCTATTTGCCATGATGGGACTGGATGCCATGATTGTAGTTTTCTGAATGTTGAGCTTTAAGCCAACTTTTTCACTCTCCTCTTTCAGTTTCCTCAAGAGGCTCTTTAGTTCTTCTTCGCTTTCTGCCATAAGGGTGGTGTCATCTGCATATCTGAGGTTATTGATATTTCTCCTGGCAATTTGATTCCAGCTTGTGTTTCATCCAGTCCAGTGTTTCTCATGAGGTACTCTGCATATAAGTTAAATAAGCAGGGTGACAATATACAGCTTTGATGTACTCCTTTTCCTATTTGGAACCAGTCTGTTGTTCTATATTCAGTTCTAACTGTTGCTTCCTGACCTGCATACAAATTTCTCAAGAGGCAGGTCAGGTGGTCTGGTATGCCCGTCTCTTTCAGAATTTTCCACAGTTTATTGTGATCCACACAGTCAAAGTCTTTGGCATAGTCAATAAAACAGAAATAGATGTTTTTCTGGAACTCTCTTGCTTTTTTGATGATCCAGCGGATATTGGCAATTTGATCTCTGGTTCCTCTGCCTTTTTGAAAACCAGCTTAAATATCTGGAATTTCATGGTTCACGTATTGCTGAAGCCTGGCTTGGAGAATTTTGAGAATTACTTTTTTAGCATGTGAGATGAGTGCAATTGTGCAGTAGTTTGAGCATTCTTTGGCATTGCCTTTCTTTGGGACTGGAATGAAAACTGACCTTTTCCAGTCCTGTGGCCACTGCTGAGTTTTCCAAATTGCTGACATACTGAGTGAAGCACTTTCACAGCATTGTCTTTTAGGGTTTGAAATAGCTCAACTGGAATTCCATCACCTCCACAAGTTTTGTTCATAGTGATGCTTCCAAAGGTCCACTTGACTTCACTTGACCTCACCCATTGGCTCTAGGTGAGTGATCACACCATCGTGGAAATCTGGGTTGTGAAGATCGTTTTGTACAGTTCTTCTGTGTATTCTTACCACCTCTTCTTAATGTTTTCTTCTTCTGTCAGGTCCCTACCATTTCTGTCCTTTATTGAGCCCATCTTTGCATGAAAACTTCCCTTGTCCTTTACCTTTTATCAAATTTACATCACAGTTTGATGGTCTCTCTGAACCTTCCACTGGTCATTGTAAATTTCCCCACACAGATTTTGGGAGCAATAACTTTATCATCCCTGTGAGCACTTTTTTCTAAGAGTAAACACTGAAAAAAGTTAGTAGAATTAACTACAACCCCAATCATGGGTGTTGACTGTGGCATTCAACTCCCTTCTCCATAATCCATTCATTGTTTTTTTTTAATTGAAGTATAGTTGATGTACAATGTTGTGTTAGTTTTTGGTATACTAAATGATTCAGTTACACACATACACACACACACATAGAATCTATAATAATAATAATAATAACAACAATAAAACTCCCTGAAAACAAAAGCCCAAAACCAGATGGCTTCACTAGAGAATTCTAACAAACACAAAAAGAACTTATACTGATCCCTTCTCAAACTCTTCCAAAAGACTGAAGAGGAGGGAATACTCCCAAAGTCATTCTGTGAAGCCACAATCACCCTGATATCAAAACCAAAAAAGAAAACTACAGGCCAGTATCTTTCATGAATATGTATGTAAAAATTTTCAATAAACTATTAGTGAATCAAATTCAACAATACATTAAAAATATACATCATGATTAAGTTGGATTTATCCTATGGTCACAAGATGATCCACTATCAATTCTTAAGTCCTTGAGCTCTCAGGTGCCAATTCAGATCTTGGTGACTTGTGAACCAAAATTTCCCAGACAGAACTCTTGATAGTCATGCCCTCCTCAGATTGGGGTTGTTCCTCATGTTTGTTTACAATTACAATGGGAAAAATATTACAAACTTTGAAGCAGTTAGTGTAGGGATGGAGTCAGGTTTCAGCATGGAACTCATATAATTGGCGGAGAAGGCAATGGCACCCCACTGCAGTACTCTTGCCTGGAAAAGCCCATGGACGGAGAAGCCTGGTAGGCTACAGTCCATGGGGTCGCTAAGAGTCGGAAACGACTGAAGCGACTTAGCAGCAGCAGCAGCATATAATTGGGGTGAGGGGAACCATTCTAAGAAAAAGACCAAAGTAACAAGTATGAAAATAAAATAAATGTATAATTACTTATTTAGAAAAGAAACTTCAACAAATTACTGGACCTTTGGTGATTCAGATTCTTTTAAGTTTGATTTTTTTCTTTTTAGCAATTTTTTAGAAAATTTCCCCAAATTTTTTTCATTTAAAAAATGTTGAGGGCAGGGAGTATTGATAAATCTCTGTACCTTCTGCTCAATTTTGCTGTGAAACTAAAAGTCTAAAAAATAAACTCTCTTTAAAAGAAAAAAAAATGTGTTCTGTTTGCAACCTGGCTGCCTTCACTAGATGGCACACTCTATAGTTTTTCATTTTACAATATACTTCCAGAACCAATAAAGCCCAAATCAGTATGTGTAAAGTGCATAGGTTAGGATTCACAGAATCTACCTGTGGGCTGGTTACACTAACTGAGTCAGCAACATTCAACCTCTTGAGCATTCTCTCCTGAAAAGCGATGGTATCTTATTCAATGGTTTCCAGGTAGTATGTCCTAGTGATTTTCTTCCTTTTTGGGCATTTTCCTCTTTAGCTTCCTTTACCTAGCCATCTAATTTTGGAGTTCTTCAAGTCCTAGTTGTACTTCACTCCTTACTCTATAATCTCATCAGACATTTATATTGGCACCTACTTTTCAGTTACCTCCTATGCACAGATGACTCACAAATGTACATCTTCAGACCAGGTGCTTCTTCTGAGAGACTGAGATCTGAATGTCCCCTAGATATCTTTTTTGGAGTAATTCCAAGTCTCCACCAAGTCAACATGCTCAAAATGAAATCATAATCTGTGTTACCCTTCAAATTGAGTCATCTATAAAATTGTCAGTACCAAATAATATAGTTTCCACTTCAGTGAAGCCATACAGTTACAAAAGCCTGACATCTTGTAGTCATTCATGAGCTTCTTTCTCTCTCTCCATCTTTCTCCAAACTAAAAGAAACTTCACGAATTTTACTTCCTTAATATTGCTCAATTGTGTTCATTCTCTCTAACTTTCCTGCTACCACTTTAGTCCAGGCTGCTGCCATATAAATTCTGGACAACAGCTTCCTAATCAGTATATGTTCACCTGTTCTTGCCCTCCTTTTTATCAAATCTACACACAAACCAGAGTGATCTTTTAATAATTCAAGTCTGATTAAATCATATGCTTGCTTAAGTCTGGTCAATATTTTTCCATTGCTTGTAAGATAGAGAATTTAGTGAGGCTAACGAAGCTGTGATGGTCTGGCCCTGTCCCTCAAGTCTCATCTTACAATGAGCTCTCCTTTACTAAATCTACTTAAGCTGTACCAAATTTCTTTAGGCTCCTTACACACACCATGGCCTTTCTGCCATGTCTTTTTAAGTGCCAGAACACAGTTTCCTCTTTTTCCATGTAACTTCTAATTACTCTTAATATTTTGGTTCAATTGTCCTATCTTACAGAAATCTTTCCAGACTTCTCTGACTAGCTCTTACAACCTACTAACTATCCTTATAATGATGGCAATTTTACATTTGCATTGCTATCTTTTTCAGTTCTTGTTACTTCTCTGGCACTAAGGACCAATGAGTTTCTGGTGGCTTGGCATAGTCCTTGCCACCTGACACTCAGTGCACATTTGTTAATGAATCTTATAAGGTACTGTTATTGATAAATATATATATATATTACAAGCAAGGTGTATTTGAAATACTTATGTTACTATCTTGATAGTTTTTTATTTTCCCCAAAAAACCTTGCCTTGAGGATAGTTTATCTAACTTGTAAAAACGGCATTTTCTCCAGCTCAGTGGGGTTCCTAAAAATTCAGCAAAATGTTTGTGTGCACACAATGAATACAGGGAGCGTGCTGCATGAGTTGAATGTGTTACCTACCAATTTCCCTAATGGTTGTTTTTGATCATAAATGTTGGCTGTCACTTTTGGTCATCTAGTTAGGTTTCTAAGTGTATTTGTTACACACATATCAAGTTGATTAGAGATGATTTGTTGATCTGTTTTACTTTAGGTAAATAGAAATCTAGTGTTTCAAAACATGCAGTTGAATCGATTTGGCAGACTGCTAAAAGAATACTTAACACATGTTCTTCAACCCAAGGGTATCTAGTCTGAAGCTATAGCATCAGCCAAATTAAATTCTCAGAGAAAAGCACAGAGGAAGCTGGTTCTTTTTTGGCTAGATTAATGTTACATGTAAGGCTTATAGAGAAGTAAAGGGTAAGAAAAAAGTCAGAGATGAATGTGGGCTTGGTGGGTACAGCTACAGCTGGCTATCATGTTATATGAACTTCAAATACAATATCTCAGTGATCCTTACAAAAGTCCTACAAAGAGTACTTTAATCCCAGTCTTACAAATGAGGAAAGTGAAAGTGAAAGTCACTCAGTTGTGTCCAACTTTTTATGACCCCATGATCTATATAGTCCATGGAATTCTCCAGGCCAGAATACTGGAGTGGATAGCCTTTGCCTTCTCCAGGGGATCTTCCCAACCCAGGGATTGAACCCAGGTCTCCTGCGTTGCAGGCAGATTCTTCACCAACTGAGCTATCAGGGAAGCACTGATGATAAACTGATATTTAGAGACCGTCTCTAAAGAGGTAATATTCAGAGAATATTGGTGATATCTAGTTCTTACAGTTTATTTTTTGAGCTCAAATACAAGTTTTGAAAGAAATACTTTCTTTAACACTGAAACACCACACTATAATTATCTTATTATTCATCTGCATATCTCAGTTGAGTATAAGTTTCTCAAAGACTCAGATTATATCTTATCTATATACCATTTTTCCCCAGTGGGAATAGCTTGACCTAAAAGGCTGTCCAAGATTACTTGATCTGAAAAATTAGTTATGTTTCTGACCCTAAAACACCTTTCTTCTTTCATATCATGAGTTTTAAAGTATAGATTTTATTACTATTTCAGTATTGTGACCCAACAGATCTGGAGACAATTGTTCTTGAAAAGATAATTTGTTATTCACAGTTCCCAAGAAGACAGGGTTTCATAGGGAAGCACCAGGGTCAGTCAGGAGGCTGAAGGAGTGGAGGAAAATCATGAGCAAGAAGAGCCCTTATTGTGGTTTTCTCTAGAAGGCAAGTCAGGTCAGGGCAGGGCAGGGTAAGCAGACAGGATTTGCTACTTTGAAAATTTTGGCAGACTCTAAGGGATAGAGAATGTCCCTAGTTATCTGATACCTGGTTCTGAGGTGAACAGAGTAAGGGGATAGTGGTCTTGAGTGTGGGAGCCCAGTGAGCATCAAATAAAGGATGTGACTGGGGTATGGGTTCAGACTGATTGCTTCCCACATGAAAGACATTCATATAGGTAAGTCCTGGGAAGTACAATTTCCTCAGGGTCAGTAAGTGTTAAAACAACAGTATAAAATAACATGTTTAATATACCATGTCAAAGGAGTAATTAGTTAAGAGAAAAGAATCAGTGCTGAATTTAAGCTTTTGCACATGAAAATAACATTAGGTTTCTATTAACAGAAAATGATCATATAGATCTACTTTACTATCTTTTGAGAGTATCAAATTTAAGTACTTTGAGGAAAATAATTTCTCTGCCTTTAGAATATATTTCAATATACCACAACAACATATTACTCCAATTTTTTATATTTTTAGATGAAGTTTGTGTATAGGTAGAAACCTAAGTGGGGCTTCCCCAGTGTCTCAAGGATAAAGAATCCGCTTGCCAATGCAGGAGATGCAGGAGATATAGATTCAATCCCTGAGTCGGGAAGATCCCGGAGAAGGAAACGGCAACCCACTCCAGTATTCTTGCTGGGAAACCTGATGGACAGAGGAGCCTGGAGGGCGATAGTCCATAGCTTCTCAAAGAGTCGGACACACCTGAACTACTGATCATGCATACACAGGAGCCTCAATACTAAGTAAAGAGGGGCTAGACAGAGGTTAGGATTGGGGGAAACTGGGATTAAGTAACATTCTAAGAAAGGATAGTGTTCATTCTAAAGGAGTAGAGTTCTGTCAGATTTCTTATTATGAAGGTCTCTGATGAAACACCAAACAGTTAAAAAATAAATTATAAAGGAAATCATTAATAAATTTTTACAGCAATAGATTTCATTGGTCTTTTTCAACTTGCGTTCTCAGTAAAAATGTTATTGTCACTAAATAAATATTTTCATGGTTCACATGGCCTGAGAGACAACTGAGATCCCTGAAATATTTAAGCAATGTTTTCCTTTTTATAAGGCAAAAAAAATTCTCCCTTTTCTTTTCACTTAGAGTTAGGTAAAAAGTATATATTTGTGTAGTCCATGCATACATGAGTTTGTGTGTCTTTGCGGATGAGGCAAGCAAAAGACAGTTGCTCAGATTTATATTTTTAGTTGTTTCTTGAACTTCAAAGGGAAATATGCTAAATGGAGTTGTTGACCATTTTTGATATTTTGAAAAATGCATTCCAGGTGGAAACTTGCAGGAAACAATTTTAGGTTGACACAGTTGGAAATGTTTAAACACTCAACACAATGAAGTTCACAATGGAAAATCTGACAAACCTTTTACATTAGTGGCAACATGAGGTTCCACTGAAATTACCAAAAGGCAAGTGCCATAATAAAAGCAGCTTCTGGAAATTGTGGGGAGAAAGGCTGTAGCTGCTTTTAGAGAATTATTTTTCTAATTGTGTATTCCTAACTCAAGGGAGAACCTGGTGGTAACAGTATGTTGCTCTATTGTAGTCTATCCATTTAGTTTTCAAATAGCCATGTTAGGTTAGCATTGTGTTTAAGGCTTGGAGTGGGATGGTTTTTGTTACAAAGGAAAAATGTAACCTAAAGAGCCCCTTTTAGCAAACTGGGTCCCGTGACTTTGAGTTAGATGGCAGATGATGAATGTTTGATATGTTTTCACAGATAGTGGCCAGAAAAGCAAATAAAAAATGAATTCCCAGGATGAAAAAAGAAGAAAGAGAATCATGAGCCTTTTTGGTATTTTTTGTTCCATATAAGCAAGGAGATTTCCAAAAGGCAATAAAATAACAAAAGAACCATTCCAAGCATTGTTGATGTCTTAAGTTGAAGGTAGGAGAGCATGCAACTAGCTAAAGCTCACCTTTAAAAACATTAAATCGTCATACAAAAGGCCTGGAAACATCTACTAAAAATCTAATGCATCTCAGACAGATTTATCATTCATTTATTTAAAAAATGTTTATTGAAAGATTGCTGTGCACCACATCCTGTTCTGAGGTACATGACAGTGAACAAAAATAGAAGACGTGCTCTATATTTAAAGATCTATTTCCTTCATAAAAACTTAATCAGCATTAGCATCATATCATTTTGTAATGTGGGTATTTATTCCTTATGCTTCCTTTCTTTAGGCTGAGTTTGTGTGTGGGTTGTGTGTGTATGTGTGTGTGTGTGAACATGTGTATATTTCTGCCTGGGGTACTACAAGGAGTTTTATTTAATCTTTATAAAATTTGTAGCTCCATGTAACAAAAAGACAAAAACTGCATTTAAAGACAAATCATATGTCAAATAATGTCTGGTTCAGTAAATACTGGATTTTCTTCCTCTTTATCAAATCTTATATTCTTTATCCTCCATTTTTATGATTGTGTTTTTTCTGTACTTCAGTGTTCTCAAATTTGACTACACATTGAGATCACCAGTGGGGATGTAAAAATTTCTGATTATTGAGTCTAACACCTGCCATCCTGAAAATTTTATTTAACTGGCATATTGATCAGAGTTCTCCAGAGAAACAGAGCCAAAAATGTGTGTGTGTGTGTGTGTGTGTGTGTGTGTGTGTGTGTGTAGATTTATTATGAGGAATTGGCTTAACATGATTGTGGAAACTGAGAAGTCTCATGATCTGCCATCTGCAAGCTGGACACCCAGTGGTGTAATTCCAGTCTGAGCAGGAAGATTTAGAAACCATAGAAGCCAAGGATGGAGATTTCCATCCTGCCCTTACATCCAAGGGCAGGAGAGGGCTGAGGTCCCAGCTCAAGATAGCAGGCCAGAAGGGAAGGAATTCTCTCTTTCTTGCCCATCCGCATTGGGGAGGGTAATCTACTGAGTCCACCTATTCAAATGCTAATCTCATCCAGAAACACCCTCACAGGCACACCCAGAAATATCTTTTAATCTGAGCACTCCACAGCACAGTCAATATGACATATAAAGTTAACCGTCATGATTGGTCTGGGGTACAACCTACACATGAGGAAAAATAAAAGTTCTGCTAATAAATCTCATGTCTAGCCAAGTGTGACATCCACTGTTCTGAAACTCTGGTTCTCCAAGTGTGATACCTGCTGCCTTAACACCTCTTAGGAACTTGTCAGAAATGCATATTCTAGGGTCTCAGCTCAGACCTACTAAATCAGAAACTCTGGGGATAAGCCCAGCAATGTCTTTTAGCCAACCCTCCAGGTGATTGTGAAGGATGTGAATGTTTGAGAAAAACTGGGGCTGTAGATTAATTTTCATCTCTCATCAGTTCCCAGGTGATGCCAGTTCTATCTACTATTCCAGAGACAACACTGAGAACTATGGCTCTAAACCCAACTCCCATCTGATTTTCTCATGATATGTCTACTCACACTTGATGGAATGGATTTCTCAGGAGGGGGGGAGTTATATCTGATAGATTTAGCTAATGCACAAAATCAATGTTTTATTTTCAATGATATTCTCTTATCTGATGGCTTACTACGGGGAAGGAAGGTAGTTTTAGCTTAGCAATCAAGTTTATAAACTTTACCATGTGTTTCCTGTAGTCACAGACACTTGACTTGGAATATAAGTTGGTTCAGTTGTTGTTCCCTTTCAGGCAGGAATAAATACCCAGGTGTTGGAGTCTCAGAAAATGCACCTGACTTAGAGCCAGCTTTTTGTGTTTGGCTTTGAGGTAACTTCCAACCGTTGCCAGAGATGCTGACCACCTGTGAAATATTTGATCAATCTGCTGATCCAGCTGCAGCCTCTCCATGCTGTAAATTCCAGCTGTTCTATGGGAGGAGAGGGTGCTTGGTGACAGGACAGCCTAATAATATGGGCCAATTCAGAAGGAAGGAGTTGACTCAGGTCTGGCTGGCAAAAATAATTTGTTTGCCCCTATTGTCTCTACAGCCAAAGCCCATGTTTAGTACTACCTTATTACACAGTGGTATAGCCCTTCTTTCATGTGATACCAGGTCAGATCGCTGGGGTAACTGACTCATATGCAAATGCCTCAGATTAATGATTATTTCCCCTTTATACTTTATAGGGCCTAACCATTAGAGTGCATGTCTGTGGAATTTGACAATACCTGCTGTTGGCCCAGAAAATGTCATATGATTTCCCATTTGTCTCACAGATTGTGGAACTGAATATGGGCCAAGAGAGAATTTATTAAAGGGTTCTGAGGTTAGTTTAAAAAACAAACAAGCAAAAACAGCCACTCCTGAAGAGAATAGAAACTTGCAGAATTTCAGAGAAGTAAGTAATTAAAGACATCAACAAGCCTAGGGAATATGAAACATGTCTGATCATCAGAATTCAGAATCACCCAGAAAATGTAAAAATAGAGATGCTGAGATCCATTCAGAGATTTTCCTCTGGGTAAGACTGGGATTGATCCAAGCTATTCTGATGATCCTTTCTCAAGTCTCTCTATCTTCTGTTGTCTCACCATCATTTTGAGATCCACTGCCCTAGACCAGCCCCTCTCTAAAGGCCAAGTGATCTTGCAAGGTAAACTCATCTTTTTTTTCTATCACATTCAGTCTCTTAAAACTGTAATGATTCTGGATAAAGTATAAAGTCAATTTAATCAGCAAATTTCTATGAGTTGAGAATTTGATTCTAGCCTTTGTAGTTACTGACTAGCTGTATGACTTGGTTTATGACTTAACCTCTTCTAAACTCTGCTTCCTCCCTGGTAAAATAGGAATAGTAATTCTATAGGATAATATAAGGATAAAATTATATGAAGACTATAAAAATATTTTGAACATTTTGTATATTGTTAAATATACATTAAAGATATTTATTATTAATAATAATATTGCATAATGTTTACTAGGCCTGCAAAATGAGGTTCATATTAGTTATCATGTTGGGATATATTAAAAGAAATAAGTTTTAGATATATTGATTTAGAGTAGTTAGCAAAGCAAAATTTATAAAATAAAAGACAAAGCTCCAAACATTTGGCTAAAAGTATGGTATATAAATACTACATGATTATTTATTAATTCAACACATATTTTCATACTGAATTCCTACTATGTGCCAGACATCTACTGACTGATATTATTAGTGACAAGTTTTGACATTTGCCACCATTACCAAAGTAACTGAAAAAAAAAACACTAATTAAAGGTTTCCTTTAGTTTCGTAACTTGTAAAGGGGACATTCCAAATTGCTCAGAATGGCATACACGCAATCTCAAAATCTGAGCCTTATCTTTTAAAGTAATGCATCACAGGAAGAGACTTTGCTCAAGTCACATTGACATTTTTACTTCTATTAATAGCTGGGGAAGGCATCACCTAAGGATTTTGATCATTTGCATAAAGATTGCCCATATTTCTGGGAAATGAATTCCTATTAATTTCCATACAAAGAGGTGTTAAGAGCTCAGTCTTAAATTCTCAGAAAGAAATCTGTTTTTCTGAGTTGCAGGTGAAGTTTGAGAATCCTTCAGAGAAGCTCCATGAACCCTTCTGATAAATTAGGAAAGTGAGTCAAAACCATACCATGTTCACACCCAGCTCAAATGCCATCTTGTCTCTCAAGCTTTTCTTAAGGCAACTAGTCTTCCCTTAGCCCGTATTCATATTGCTATTAGAGAAAATATGATATTGTTTACTATTGTCTGTTTATATTTCTCTTCCCTTTTAACCATAAACCAAGGAGCAAGACCCTCACATAATCATCTCTCTGTCATAAATGTTTATTGCTAGTCCTACTACATAGCAGGGGCTGAAAAGAAGGGAGGGGGAATGAGAGAAAGGTAATAAACATAGCCAAATACCTGCTTGTAACTCACACTGTGGATTTTGTAACAGTCAGCCAGATGATGAGGCTGTGAAAATGAAATATGTTTACAGATAAATAGACATTTCCTCAGACAATCAAAGAAGAAAAGGTGAAGTCAGGTGATGAACAGAGTCTGAGGTCAGCCCTGTGAGCTCTTTGGGCCTGGAGCCAGAAAAGCAGTTGAGACAGACCCTGTTGGCTTCCAGGTGTGATTGTGTTTATATCCATTAAGATGATTGTGTTGACAGTACACAGGAGAGAGAGTCAGACCAGAAACAGTTTCTAAATCTTGTCCTGGGAATTCCTAAGAGAAAACTGTGGGCACTGATTCTGGAAGGTGATAGATGGAAGATGTCAGTAGATGCATTTAGTTTCCTGATTCAGAATAATAGGGAGTCTGTTTGGGGGCTCAGCATCCCTGCAGGTGATTCCCCCCATCAGAGGGCTTATGTCAAGAAGTCTGAATTGCTATTTGAGGCTCTTTCCTCAAATGCTACCCTACTAGCATCACCTTGAGATAAAATTGAAAACTGAGTTGAGTTGTTTTTAGAAAAGCTTGTAGTGCTTGCAGTCCAAATTTCATGGTATCTTCAAAAAACTTTTCAGTCCAGATGCTGGTGTGCTGGAGGCTGTGCTAATGATTACCTACAGGAAAGAAGTAAAGATTTAGTATGCTTAGTATTATCCATTACTACTAGCAAAATCTTGCTCATAGTATGTATTAATGGATATATAAAGCAAATTAAGTAATTGTTTATGAAACCATCATTTTTTTTAAAACAAGCATTTATTGAGACTTTTTCTGACCCAAGCACTGTTCTGTGCCCTTTGTGTGTGTCTGTGAGCCAGATAGATACAGTATCTACCCTTATGAAACTTACATATTAGTAGATAAACCATAAACAAATAATTGTCAAAAAATAGGAATAACTTCATAGCAAGAAACTTTTGATAGGATAGCCAGGGATAGTGCATCTGAAGAAAAGTTTTAAAAAGAGGTATCTGAAATGAAACTTGAATAAAAGAAAGTGTTATACACAAAGACCTGGGCAGAGGATGTCCCAAATAAAGGGGCCATCAAGTACACGATTCCTAAGGAAAGAGGAATTGCTTGTCCAGAGGATAGAAAAATAACCAGTGAGAAAGTTGGAGAACAATCCTAAAGAAAGAGACCACAGGGCTTAACCACGTAGGCCCTTTGCATATAGTGACAGAAACTTGAAATCAATTTTATAATTTATGGAGAGTTTTGTTTTTTAAGCAAACTGTTGCTATGACATGATGTATATTAATGAATTTTACTTTGTCTTCAAAGAAAAAATGAAGAGAAAATAAAAATTAATAGTTGCTAAGAGGAAACAGAATTTCACTGTAGAGGGATTTTGAATTGAAACTTGAAGAAAGTGTAAGGATTCAGCAGGTGAATGAAAAAGAGAAAAGGCCATTCAACTTTGAAGACGTGTGTAAGCCAAGCCACAAAAGCATATGGTTGAATAGATGCCTAATATGAACAGTAGATAAACGCAAGAAGTGGCTGCAAAAATGTGGGTTTATGTAATGATAAACTGCTCACAAATATTGAGTCCTTGTAATGTGCCAGACTTTGTGCTTAACTGTTTAGTTTAGTTGATTACAAACCCACTGTATTTCCTGAGTACATTCATTCTCCCATTCTCTGAGTATTTTGCATAGCCTCTTGCCCCAGATTTTTAGCATATTCTTTCTCCTCTGACTAATAACTGAAGATCCTATTCCTTATATTAATAAAATAAGAAAATGGAAGCAATCAGAGTTAACCATCAGATTTACTAACTTCCTTCCACTTATTCCTACACACTACTTCTTCCTGATTTTTATTATAGGTGACAGGGAGTTGTCTGTCCCTCTTCCAATCTAACATTAACCTTTATATTTGTGCCCTGAACCCTATCTCCTTTTATTTTTCAACAGCTTGCTTCAGTCATTACTCCTTGTCCCCTGTCCATGGAATTATCCAGGCAAGAATACTGGAGTGGGTAGACATTCCCTTCCCCAGGGGATCTAAATGGCCCAGGCATTGAACCCGGGTCTCCCACACTGCAAGCGGATTCTTTACCATCTGAGTCACCAGGAAAGCCATCCTTTGTTTTATTTAATTCAATTATTGTTTCTATATTCTATTATTTGCTTCATTACAAAACAATGAATTAATCTGTTTAATCTAAAAAAAGGCAAATGAACGAATTAAAAAAAAAAACCTCGAACCACTTCCTGTCTATGTTACACTCCATTTGCCTGTTTCCCTTTTTAGCAAATTTACAGAAGGTGTGTCCAGTTACTACCCAGCTTCATTTTCTCTGGAAACCACATCAGTCAAGCTTCATCACCACACTGTTGAAACCACCCGTTTACTCATAATCTCTATGTAGCAAAAAAGCTCATCATCAATTCTTATACTCAAATTTTCAATTACATTTAACACAGCTGTAACTCTTTGAAGCTCTTTGTTTTTTTGTGTGTGTGTTTTGTTTTTTGTTTTTGTTTTTGTTTTTATAAATTTATTTATTTTAGTTGGGGGCTAATTACTTTACAATATTGTAATAGTTTTTGCCATACATTGACATGAATCAGCCATGGGTTTACATGTGTTCCCCTTCCTGGACCCCCCACCCACCTCCCTCCCCATCCCATCCCTTTGGGTCATCCCATTGCCCCGGCCCTGAGCCCTTGTCTCATGCATCAAACATGGAATGGTGTTCTGTTTCACATATGATAATATACATGTTTCAATGCTATTCTCCCAGAATGTCCCACCCTCACCTTCTCCCTCAGAGTCCATAAGACTGTTCTTAAAGTGACTTTTAAGACTTTTAAGACTCCACCTTCACCTGATTTTCCTCAAGTCTCAGTGGTTAGTGCTTTTAATTCTCTGAATATAGAGCCTCATCTTTTCCCCAAATTGGAATATTCCAAGGTTCAGTCCTTGGACTGCTTATCCTCTCAATATATACTTACTCCTAGGTAATATTTTTTTCCTATGACTTAAATAACATACCTTTGCTAATAGATTCCAAATTTACATATCTTCGCTATCCTGAAATCCATTGACTTCTTATTGTTTCAAGAATCATGTGCTCTTCTCATCATTTCTCTTAATTATACAGTATTGTATCACAATTGTTATATTTCTGCCTCTAAACTGACTGCAGTCATATTTCAATCCCAGTGTTTCACATGTAAAGAATCCATCACACCCTTTACATATTATTTTCACAATTGTACTAAGGTGCTATTTTTCTTAATCATGCTTTTTCTCTCAGTTTTTAGTGGAGTTTTCCAGAGGCTATGTGGAAAATGTAAAAGTATTGTTGTTACAGTGAATGAACTATGTGCTTGTGTATTATTGCATTTTAAGAATTTCTCAGTTCTGAATGATAAACGAAAAAGAGTTGGACATTTTCTCAAAGGTCAAAAATAGAGTTATATGATCCAGAAATTATACTCCTAGTTTCATACCTAAGAGAAATAAGAACATAAGTGAATCCAAAAGTATGTACACAAATGGTCATAGCAGCATTATTTATGATAGCCAAACGTGGAAACAACCCAAATGCCCAATGACTGATGAGACGATACACTATTATTGTAGTATATCCACATGCTGTGTGTGTGCTTAATACCTTCAGTTGTGTCTGACTCTTTGCGACACTATGATCTGTTGCCTGCCAGGCTCTTCTGTTCGTGGGACTATCCAGACAAGAATACTAGAGTAGGTTGGTATGCCCTCCTCCAGGGAATCTTCCTGACCAGGGATCGCACCCATTTCTCTTGTGTCTCTTGCATTAGCAGGTGGATTCTTTACCGTTAACACTGCCTGGGATATATTAAACATGATCTCACCCCAAGACCTCAGAGTTCTCTTTTTTCTCTGCCTGATTCCTCCCAAGATCTAACTTGAGTTACCTCTTTATTCAGGCTACTGCTCAATGTGACGTCCTTATACAGTCCTTTCTCTCCCTAGCCAAAACAACACTTTACACTTCTATCAGTTCAGTTCAATTCAGTTGCTATGAATATAGAGCCTCATCTTTTCCCCAAATTGGAATATTCCAAGGTTCAGTCCTTGGACTGCTTATCCTCTCAATATATACTTACTCCTAGGTAATATTTTTTTCCTATGACTTAAATAACATACCTTTGCTAATAGATTCCAAATTTACATATCTTGAAGAGATATCTTGAAGGACATATCGTGTCCAACTCTTTGCGACCCCATGAATTGCAGCACGCCAGGCCTCTCTGTCCATCAAAAACTCCCGGAGTCTACCCAAACCCATGTTCATCGAGTTGGTGATGCCATCCAACCATCTCATCCTCTGTTGTCCCCTTCTCCTCCCACCCCCAATCCTACCCACCATTAGGGTCTTTTCGAATGAGTCAACCCTTCGCATGAGGTGGCCAAAGTATTGGAGTTTCAGCTTCAACATCAGACCTTCCAATGAACACCCAGGATTGATCTCTTTTAGGATGGATTGATTGGATCTCCTTGCAGTCCAAGGGACTCTCAAGAGTCTTCTCCAACACCACAGCTCAAAAGCATCAATTCTTCAGCGCTCAGCTTTCTTCACCGTCCAACTCTCACATCCATACATGACCACTGGAAAAACCATAGCCTTGACTAGATGGACTTTTGTTGGCAAAGTAATGTCTCTGCTTTTAAATATGCTATCTAGGTTGGCCATAACCTTCCTTCCAAGGAGTAAGCGTCTCTTAATTTCATGGCTGCAGTCACCATCAGCAGTGATTCTGGAGCCCAAAAAAATAAAAGTCAGCCACTGTTTCCACTGTTTCCCCATCTATTTCCCATGGAGTGATGGGACCAGATGCCATGATCTTAGTTTTCTAAACGTTGAGCTTTAAGCCAACTTTTTCACTCTCCTCCTTCACCTTCATCAAGAGGCTCTTTAGTTCTTCTTCACTCTCTGCCATAAGGGTGGTGTCATCCACATATCTGAGGTTATTGATATTTCTCCCGGCAATCTTGATTCCAGCTTGTGTTTCTTCCAGCCCAGCGTTTCTCATGATGTACTCTGCATAGAAGTTAAATAAGCAGGGTGACAATATACAGCCTTGACGTACTCCTTTTCCTATTTGGAACCAGTCTGTTGTTCCATGTCCAGTTCTAACTGTTGCTTCCTGACCTGCATACAGGTTTCTCAAGAGACAGGTCAGATGGTCTGGTATTCCCATCTCTTTCAGAATTTTCCACAGTTTATTGTGATCCACACAGTCAAAGGCTTTGGCATAGTCAATAAAGCAGAAATAGATGTTTTTCTGGAACTCTCTTGCTTTTTCGATGATCCAGCGGATATTGGCAATTTGATCTCTGGTTCCTCTGCCTTTTCTAAAACCAGCTTGAACATCTGGAAGTTCACGGTTCACGTATTGCTGAAGCCTGGCTTGGAGAATTTTGAGCATTACTTTACTTATAGCATCCTCTATTTCTCTTGATTTCCTTTCTCTGTCCTTTTGAATTGTCATGGGCATTTTGTTGTTGTTTAGTCACAAAGTTTTGTCCAACTCTTCTGTGACCTCATCGACTGTAGTCTGCTAGGCTTCTTTGTCCATGGGATTTCCCAGGCAAGAGTGAGTTGCCATTTCTTTCTCCAGGGGATCTTCTTGACCCAGGGATCAAACCCCCGTTTCCTGCTTGGCAGGCAGATTCTTTATCTCTGACCTGTCTAGGAAGCCCGTCCATGGGCATGTGTGCTGTCCATGTGCTTAGTCACAGTGCTAAGTGACTATGCTTAGTCGCTCAGTCGTATCTGACTCTTTGCGACACCATGGACTGTAGCCCTCCAGGCTCCTCTATCCATGGGGATTCTCCAGGCAAGAATACTGGAGTGGGTTGTCATGCCCTTCTCCAAGGGATCTTCCCAACCCAGGGATGCAACCTGGGTCTCCCACATTTCAGGCGGATTCTTTGCTGTGTGAGCCACACCAGGGAAGCGCCCATGGGCATAGCAGGTCATAATTACCAAAGAAATTAACTAGTCCCCCACCCCACCCTCAGCATCCCCAAACAATGAAGGGAGTTGATATAAAAATACACCAGCTCCCTATGTGGGATTGCTCTTGAGACACACACTTCACTTCAATGACATCCATATTTTCCCAGAGGAATTAAGCTCTAGTTATCCAGGGTGGTGACTTACTTGACAACATACACTATTGGCTGCTTTTCCTTTGTGGTCTCATTTTCCTACTTGCTTAAGAACATTTCCTGGTATTGCCTCTTAAATGCACTGCTTGCATTCAAATATTTATCTCTTATGACTTGATATCATGTTTATTATGTTTCTTTATCCTTATTTCTGTATTGCTGCATTTTCTACCTAATAAAGTGTAAATACTAAAAAGGTGAAGATCTTGTTTTGTTCACTGGGCTTAAAACAGTGTCTCATATAACATCTGCATTCAATAAATATTTATTGAACATAAGAATGAGTGATTTATTTGATGTATTCCTTACTAGATACTGTGAGGCAGGTTCTGTTGTTATTATTTCTATATCATAGGGGATGAAACCAAGATTTCAAAAGGTTAACTAAATTGCTTAGATTTCACAGTATGTGGACAAGCAAATCTCTAAGATCCCTGACTAACATCAAAGCCCATACTTTCAACAAAATTCGTTAACAGTGGATACTCAGCAGTGAGATCTAAGATACGTAGTCCAAACACAAGTAGCAGGAAGTAACCTTACAGTGAATAGTTAGTATTGTTAGATTCCTCTTGATTAAACCTAGAGGTTAAGAAAGGTAAAGTTTCAAAGATTAGACAAATATAGAGACAAAATAAAAACAAGTCTGCATAGATTCTTCTGAAGTTCACAGCCCCTCCCTTCTAAATTTTGTTTCTGTATTTGATTTAACTGGCTCTCTTTCTCATGGATGATTATTGTGGTCACTTTTGTCAGTGGTAAATTTAATATATGTTTTGATTTCCTGCTTTCCGTAGTTAAGGATCAAATCCACTCATTTTGTTTCAAGGTACCACCTTTCTCTGAACATAGGTTTTAGATCTCAGAATAAATCCATGAAATCCTGCTTCTCTATTGCTCTTTGTCCAAGTCTAGGAGAACCACCTAGAGGAGCACCAAGAAGAGCATCAAGCACTATTCTCAAAAGGTGGCCAATTAATGGAATTACCCAAATGTAATATTCTTTGATCTCTTTGCTCTTCACTTATCAAACATATCTACAGCATTCTAAACATCAGAACAGAAATAATGAAAAAGTTATTATAGGTTTTTATGCTTCCTGCTTATGGTTTGTTCTTTATTTCCTTCAATTTTTATTAGACAATTAATAAGATCGTTTGGTAGATGGAGCCAAATTGGGGTATTAGAAGGTTTCCAAAGTAAATTATTTTATTAGTTGTAACAACATCTACAGGTAAGGAAATAGACAAATGACTCCAGCTTCTTTACTACTTAATATAACCAGGAATTTAATTCTTGTAATAGATGTTTTTAGAACAGGCCAAACATACGGTTTTTCTGTCTTAGGGTTTCAAAGGATGAATAGAGGGTACTAGTTATGAAAATTTAAAACAAAGGGAGTTCTGGTATTCAAGAAGATGGCAGTAGGAACAAGTGAAATACAGAAAGGGAGGGATTGGCTGAAGAGGCAGCAAATAAAGCCTTAGATGATTCAACACTTTTGCCAGACACCTGCTGTTTTAATGTTTATAGATTTTAGAACTTTGCCAAATTATCCAAAAAAAAAAAAAAAAAGTCTCACTGGAAGAATATTTCTACACAAAGTAAAAATCAAGGAAATTTGATATAAATTTGATTTGACTTCTATTCTACTGTGATCTGAAGGTCTGAGGAGGTATCTGTATTTCCAGTGATACAATTACACTTTCTTAAAGGGTGCAAAGGGGCTTTGCAGGTAGTGCTAGTGGTAAAACACCTGCTTGCCAATGTGAGACATAAGAGATGTGGGTTCAATCCCTGGGTCGGGAAGATCCCCTGTAGTAGGAAATAGCAACCCACTTCAGTATTCTTGCCTGGAGAATCCCATAGCCAGAGGAGCCTGGTGGGCTGCAGTCCATAGGATTGCAAAGAGTCAGGCATGACTGAAGCGACTTAGCATGCACACAAAGTGTTCAAAAATATCATTTATTGAGTTGACTTGCAGTTCTTAAAGAGTCATCTTCGTTGTCATTTTTTTCTTGTATCTCCATCATTTAGCAGAGCTTGACGATTGAGTACTTGTGCATATTAACACAAGATATCTACCTTAGCTTATCTTTCTGTCTCTCTATCCATCTATCATCTGTCTAAATTCACCGTGTTACTTATGTATTAATTTTAATCTAATGGAACACTGCAAAGCATCGGCCACGACTTAGCTACTAAACAGCAATGAAACACTAATAATCTTTTAATTTACTGATATAACTGAAAAAAAGAGTAAATTACCTGGATAATGAGTCTTATTTTGTTCAACTGGTCACTGCCCTGGCCATTATGAATATATACAGCAGTGAATAAGAAAAGGGCAGCAGCAGCAGCAGCAAGAAAAGGGCAATAGCAGGTCTGATGACATCAAGCACAACTATAAGGTTACTTGAGACAGCTGGCAATGACCAGACTGTGTGGCAGTAAATGTTTTCCGGACTCCCCTTATGCTAAAAGGCAACAGGCTTCACTGAAGAATGCAAGTATGGAACCAAGAAGGTTTTTGTTCTCTCTCTTCTCCCCTCAAAGAGCTTCCTACCTTGAAGGGATTTATGTCATGCTTGGAATGAAAGAAACACAGAGAACAAACTGAGGTCATTAAGAAGTTACCACAGGTCAGCGCTTTGTCTTTCTTTTATTCTCTTGGAGATAAATGCGTAGCATTCTATCATTTTTGATAGTTGATCTCTTAACTGGAAGTGTCATCATACTGCATATCTTGGCCAAAAGTCCAAGTGGTAAACTCAGCAAGAACATTTAGTATGAGGTGAATACATGGTCCCTTGGGGACAAGAGAACATAAAAGCTGAGTTTATGTATCTCGGGGCCCCAATTACTAATACATATATTTTAGTATAATTTTACAAATGACAAGTAATCCAAGAGGATTAAAATTAGTTCCAAGAAGAACTCAGTTTTTTCCCCATTTTTCTTTCTTTTTGTAATATTTCTCTATTATATCTTAAAATAAAGAGACTACTTCAATATGAGATGAGCTATTTACCGATAAGTTGGTGAATTTGCCATCAAATACCTTTACACAAATTCAGTCAGAAACTTTTAGATGTAAAATATCAATATGTGTTGTATTTTGTTATGTGTTTATGTATTGTTAGTGTGTAAAATATTATGATTATGATGATATTGCTTCCATAGACTTTGAGCTCCAAATTCTTATAACCAAAGGCAACAGAAAAGTCTTCATCATCAATCCAGTCTAACAAGGCGTTCCTAGATTCACAGCTCCTTGTTTTTGATCAACACCAAAGAAGAACAGAAATAGAGAAGAAAAATCTCCTTTTCTTTCAGTCTTTACTGAAAGAATTACTGCCCTGAAATATTCAGAGTTCAGAAAGATCTCTACATTTTGTGGCTCAACGGTTCTGACTTGACATCCTTTCCTAAGATGAAACAAATGAGATTTTACTGAGCCACTAGAGAAGCAAGGGCTCTCTGAGCCAGACAAGAATGTTGGATGGAAAGAGGTTATACATTATAATTCACCTACACAAATGAGCATGACCTAACAGGCTTGGATATGAAAAGAAAAGTGATAATAGGCAACTACAATTATAAAGATAATCTATAGTATTGAGGTATTTCCTTAATCTATGAATGACTCTTGTTATCTGATGTCATATTTTTTATGTTTGGAGAAACAGATGAAAACTTTCCATGCTCTTGAAAAGGAAAATATTATCATTAATATTTTAAAACTGTAGTAAAATTCTCATTCTGTTGCTAATTTATCAAGTGAAGCAGAGTAAAATAATGTACCTAGACGATGTGTGATCATAACTGTATTCCCCTCTTATGGATAAGTAGAGAACTATGTTTAGAAAAATTGAGCCATGTTTTTAAAATAAGTGCAGTAGCACATAGAAAAGTGTAGAAGTTTCTGATTTTAAAATTGTGATGGAGTATATATCAGGTGTTACTGTGCATGCTTTTATTAGCTTCTTTTTTCTTTCACCTCTCCCAGTTTTACTTTTTTCTCTCCAGAGCTCTCTGTCTTTCTTCATATTGAGGTTCCTTCTCATCCTTCATGTTTCCCCACACTGATCATTAAACTTTAATTATAAAAATGCACTCAGTTTAACTTTGTAATTAATATTTAATAAGTACAGAATCATTCTTTAACTAAATGGGTTTATTTTAATTTCTTGAAGGCATTTCTTAATGGCCCTGATAAGATCGCCCCTCTCAAACTGATCAGAAGAAGTGATTAACCAGATTTTCTTTGACATTTTCAAAGATACAGATATCTTTTGCTTTTGATGTGTGTCACTTGACTTTTACAAAACTATTTCTTTCAGAAAAGAAAGACTTGCTATTGTCTGAAATGACCTCATGAACTTCAAATGCCCAAACAATGCATGGAAAAGCTTTCTGTGCCTGGAATTTAATGAAAGTCCTGTTTTTAATTCAAAGAATACATTGTATTTAAATCTCCAACATAAAGGTCATTTGTGTACTATGATTTCAAAATCAGTGTAGGTGACACAGATCAATTTCATGACCAGTGATAATGCTAATTATGTCTTTCCACTCATTTAATACGATGTAGAAATACAAAGTCTGACACCATCTAGAAAATTCTTGGGACTTTTCCTTCTCCAGATGAAAGATGTTATCTAAATAAATCCTTTGGAGTGCTTGGTTATAATTACTGAGTTTGCTTGCTGGGGACATAATTGCTTGGCTTGTTATCTGACCCACTCAAAAATAAAAAATGGTAGACTTAAATCTTGCTAAATCACTCACCTTCTCAAATTAGAGTATGAGCAAAACTAGGGACTTGAAGGTAAAAGCTAGAAAACTTAACATGGTTCCATCATATTTTACTGGTGATAAGACCCAAAAACGTCTTTCAGTATCTATGATAGATGAACTTGCCTGAAGCTGCTATCCAGTTGAATTCAGAACACTTGTCAGAGGGTAGAGAATTTTTATAGGATAGGATCACCAGAAGGAAAAATGATGTACTGATCAATTCTTTCCAAGGGCTCTAAGAATAAATCCCACTCCTATTGATCAGCTTGGGATTGGAAAATGGGCTACAAAATATGTTGAGCATCTGTTCTCTGTGAAATTCTGGATGATTTATTTGAGATCATATATTTAAGGCAAAGTTAAGAATTTTTACTCATAGAAATGCATTTTAAATTGTCCCTTTTATTTTTTATACCTTATGGCATCTTTATACCTTATGGCATCTCTTCTTCCATGTCTGATCACGGCTTCTTTGGAATACCATGGGAAAACTGACCAAAGAAAGGCTTCAATAAGAATAGAAGTTACTCATCAAGAGAAGGGAAAGTTTAAGTGTAGCAGGGGGTGTGGGATTTTCAGCAGTAATCTGTTCTCCTTATTCTACCTACTTTACCCATAGTTTTGGGGTGTGTCTATTAGGAGAATGACTTTTCTCATTGACGGTTATGTGTGGAAAAAGAGATTCTTTGTTTGTTGTTCTGCTCTGTTTGAAGTACAGCAATATATAAAGCAAGTTGCTGCCAAATCTCCATGAGAGGATTGGAAACAGGTTGAAATTGGGTGGGTGTATGGAGGGGGTGGAAGCTGATAGGTAAGCTGTGTGTGTTCCAGGCCCAACAGCAGGTTTTGCGAGTTCTGAGACTAGTTAATGAGTTTGTTCTCTGAAAGAAATCTGGGCCTCTTTGTGGATAAAACAAACATTTTAAAATTGAAACTCATAAAAGAATAAAAGAGCCAAAACATTCTTACTCTTTCTCTGAGAGGTAGATGGAAGGCTTTGGTGTCTGACAGGTGCAACTTGTGAGTAACCTGGACAGCAGCCAGAAGTTCTTGTAAGAACAGACCAAGACCACACCTGTTGATTGAAAACATTGCCCTCTAACACAACAAATGCAATTATGTAAAATACCGCCCCTATTTCCCACCTTCCAGACTGGCTGATTTTTATTAAATGACAGTTAACGTTAAATATGCAGTTTCAAATCCCAGAGTCTTCCATTGTATACAGAATGTATCAAATTTCATTTGATTAAGGTCATAATCTTGCCTGGAATGGAACAATTCATTTTTCATTTTCATCCTAGTGTTGCTAAAGAATGCATTTGAATGCCCTTTAGTGTCCTTTGCAGGACATTTAGTTAATCTATTTGCTTGCTAGATATAGTTTATTGAATATGGCTAGTCACAGCTAAAAGTATTATGAAAGCCGCTAAAGGTAGAAGGTACATCATATACGTAGAAGGTGAATGAAATAAGGCTTAAGAGAGTCTCTTGGGAAAAAAATTCCGACCATCAAAGGTGCCATGGAAGAAAGAAAAGGCTCTAGGGAATAGTTGCTTTGATAAGATAAAAAGAAGCCATTTGATAGGAGGAAGCAGGAAGAGAAAGGGGAAAATCTGTGCCAAGAGGGTTTCAGAAGAATGTACTGACAAGAATATTTATTGGCAACTCTTGCTTAAATTCTATTTAAACTATTGAAACAAACTGAATGCCTCTCCTGTTTCTGTTCAACTCTGTATGTTCACTGTTTTCTTTCTTTATTTGAATTGCTATAAATATTAAACTGCTATGCATAAAGGTTACCCATGTATAATGACTAAGACAGAAAAGAACACAATCACTCATTTCTTCTGTCCCTTAAAGTACTGGTATTTGAACTTTGTCCCTTCTCTGCAAACCCTGCCAAAGTTTCTAGGTTTTGAAAAACCAACTCCTAGTCTAACCAGTCTGGGAGAATTGTGGATCCCCATTAGGTAAATGCAATGCTTTAGACTGAAGAATGAATGATATTTGAAAAATGGCTTTTGTGCCAAACATACATTACATATCTTATGTATGTAGAAGTATATATATGTGGGAAAAATTTTGTGTAATGCAATAATTATTCCTTCCCTCTTCACTGCCTCTCTATTATATATCTAACCCCAAGCTCCACACATTTGAGGAATAGAAGTTAAAATAAAAGGATTTGATTTAATACGGCTGATGGGAGGATGATACATTAACTTTATTTCTGCCCTCCCCAGTGGGAAAAACAGGAAAAAAAACATTATGATGTACAAAGCATCTGCTAAGAAAGCAGCTAGAAGCAATAAAACAGAGATTTTCTGTCTTCTATAATTAAATCCCTTTCTTTCCTTTCTCTCCAGGCCTATACCAGATGATTTCTTTGGTCTCATGAGCATATTTTACACATCCTCCTGTACAGTAACCTCAAGATGAGCAGAGGCAGTAATTAGAATCTTTAACCCATGGGGATTTTGTTATTTGCTTTTTAAGAAACACTGGTGAGACACTATTTTTATCTAAGAGTTGTTTATAATTTGACCCATGACTGTTACCAGGAGTGTGTATGGCATTTACTCCATAATGCACATAGGTCCTAGCATATTCTTTGTTTTCAAATATCTCACCGCCAGCCACCAACAGCACCACACTCACACCCCTCAGTCTCACCCTGGCACACACGTTTTACATCAAGGCATTTGTATTGATTGGTCATTGTAGCTCTAGGCTGCTTTGGGAAGATATGCACTGATTTGTGACAGGGACTAATGCCAAGTTTGAGTTTGTTCCTGTCTTATGAGCTAGTATGAGCATTTATATTTATATATTCCTGGTTCTATGGATCTATGATGACATTATTATCTAAGCAGACACATAGTACATTCTCAGAAAAAAAAGAAAAAGTAAAAGAAGGAAGAATTGGGGAATTATAAGAGACAAGAAACCCCCCTCTTTCTCTGTTCTCTAACAGAGTTGCCAGATATCGGGTGATTTAGAGAGCTTTCAAAAATATTTTTTAGTGCTAATGGTCAATGTTATCATAGATTTTCAATCAGTATAAGAAAGAAGAAACAGACGATTTAAGCTTTCCTGATATAGAAACACTGACATTTCTATCTGTGTAGGCCAGCTGGCTGTTATACACTTCATCTATATCCTCTCAGCATTTTCTTTGTGACTTGTGGAGATTAAGTGACCTAACTCCACCTGCTGGAAGACTAAGAATTACATCGCTTTGGCTTAGAAAAGCAAACTGGCGTCATGAAATGGACAGCAACCTAAAAGCAGAGAATCTGACTTAAGCTCTCATCTTTGCCACTTTTTGGCCACAGAAATCACCTCTTAAAGAGCGACTTAAGATTTTTGGACTGCAACTTCATCATCTGTAAAAGGAAAAAGTGACTTTAGCAGGTGATTTCTACTGACCCTGTAGGCTTAGTTCTCTATGATTTTGATTCAATTTGAATTAAGATATCTAGATCATAGGTTCTTTATTTACATTGGCTATAAATGGTGCATTGATTACTTTATTCTGATTTGGTTAACTACTTAGGAGAATACTCACAAACTGTCACCATTTTTGTTATCACCCATCCTGATTCTGCCACTTAACACTTTAGAAAAGAACTTAATCCCTTTAATCCTCACTTTGCTGAAGACAAGAATAGATGCTAATACCTCCCTTCAGAGTAGTTATACAGTTTGAATAGCATTCTAGGAATACCAGGGTTTTTCCATGGTGATCTTGGAGATATAGGATGATGTAGAAATAACAGAGTCAGAATTGTATGAGAGTTTGTTTATATTAATTAATGCCAGTAATATGGTGTGATACTATAAACAATTCAGATTCAGGTAAAAGGATATTTTAAACAAGACTAATAATGTCATGAAGAACGAAAAAGCTGTTTATCATTTCAACATATAACTTTCTCCTTGGGACAACCCTCTTTCATAGCTTGGCAACTCAAATCACAGAAAACCATACCAACACAGACACCCATACACATCCACATACACACATATGCACAGAGAAAACAGTATGACCAAGCTCCCAGTTCAGACCTTGAGACCTTGACTTATATTGTGTCTATGAACACTCAGTGTCTCAGTGTATCCCATGTTCAAAAGTTAGCATTGAAAACTGAGGAAGCTATGTATAACTTGACATCTTGGCATCAAGAATGTTGTTTGTGTTTTCCCTCTCCAAGAACAGATTAAGACAAAAACTACATAGATCTTCCCTGTTAAATAATGAAAATGTCAATGATTAATGATCAAAGATAAGAAAGAAGACTCATTTATAAGGTTGGTCCTGTTTAAAGAGAACAAAGGGAAAATATATTAACTTAGAATGGATTTGGTCTTAGGTCCCTAGCTCTTAATAAATGAAGTAAAGAAAGGCTTGTTTAATATTGTTCAGTTAGAATTAGAAGCTCTTGGGCTCATACTGGGCTTCCCCGGTGGCTCAGCTGTAAAGAATCTTACTGCTAATGCAGGAGATGTGGGTTTGATCCCTAGGTCAGGAAGGTCCCCTGGAGGAGGGCATGACAATCCATTCCAGTATTCTTGCCTGAAAAAATCCCATGGACAGAGGAGCCTGGCAGGCTACAGTCCACTGGGTCACAAACAGTCAGACATGAATGAAGTGACTGAGCATGACATGGCATGCTCATATTATTTCTTGTTTCTCTCATTTGTCTCCTTATTTGTCTTAATAATTTGACCTTATTGTCTACTTCTGACATTTTCATTTTCTTCTAATGTGTTAAGTAATCTCTAATATTTTTACTACCATATAGATCCTGATTTTCCAATGTCCATATAGCCTGCAGTCAATTCGTTTTGGTGCTTAGACATAAATATTTACTTATACCTACTTAAATGAAAGATCATAATATTTCTTCCACTTGTATGAATAATAAAAATAAGTCTTTATAAAAAAGCAGGAAAACCATAAATGCTTCCATTGTGTGCTACTGTCTATAGATTCTAAAATAATCTGCGCTCTTTTTTCATACAGTTGAGACAAAAGTCTCCATTTTTGAAAATTGAAATAAAAACTTATAGGACATTATTAATGAAGGAAGAAATCATTTCATAATTTAACAAGATTCATTTTAGTCAAATTCAAAATAAATGTTTCATAAATGCTTGAGAACATTTCCTTTACTTTGCCTGTAACTTCAACTAAATGATTCAGAATCTTTTAAAGTGTAAGAGAGAATATGACAGTCATGATCTCAGAGATCATTTACAAATTATAAGTTCACTGAATGTAAGTTATATCCTTATAGGCATATATTTTGGTATAACCAAATATTATGATCACAGTTATTTGATTTCAAAAATGAATTATAATTTGAAAAGTTAGAAAAGATAATAGCAGTTAGAACATGGACTAAAGTAGGATGATGGACACTGGAATTCAAAAGTAAATATCTCGACAATTTGGGTAAGGGGTTTTGGTAATACGTTCAACCTGTCCTAACATCTGGAATAAGTTTTCAACATTTGCATTAGTGAAGTCACTAATAGGTTCTGACAGAGTTTTTCCAGTCTTATTTCTAAGCATTTATTGAAACACAGTTAAAATAGTATCCATGTGTACCCAGTTCATCCTTACTACATTCTATAAAGCATGGCTTTGTGTAAATCACTGAGAATATGGTCTCATTATTGATTTCAGAATGTGTTCTACTCTAATTCCAACTCATATCCCTCATTACAAAGTTAAAAACACATGTTGGTCCCAGATTTTTATTTTAGAATTGATCTAATATGTCCTGTATCATCTTCAAGTTATTTACTTCCCTCTGTCAAAACAAACCAAAGCTATAATCACACTTCCATATTTTATAAACTATACATGACAAAAATATTTTTTCTGATTATGAAAGTATGACAACCATTTTTAAGAGTCAGAAAATGCTTAAAAGTTTACTGCTAGCATGGGTATCTTGCTTTCCAGATATTTCCTTTACATATAGATACAGCAAATTCTCTTTAATTACAAAGAAAAAAGTTAGTATTTTATAAAACTCTATCAATACATTATCAATATATTATCAATATATTATCACAGAAATCACTCTATGGCAATTACTTTGCTTCAGTTCCATCACTTTGAAAGGCTGCATACTATTTCAGTTATAAAGATAACATGATTTATTGAACTTATCCCCTTTTGATTGACATTTAGTTTATTTCCATTAAATTGCTAATATAATATATTATCCTATAATGAATATCCATTACATGTGTCTCTTCACTTAACTGACTATTTTATGCATAAATTTCTGAAAGGGAGATTGATATATTGAACAATAATTCATATTACTAAATTGTCCTCCAGAATGAATTTGTATAATTTGTATCAATTGTTTTCTGCCAGCAGTGCGTACAAATGCCTATTTCTCTACACCTTCACCAATACTATTAAGTTCATGACGAAGGCATGTTATCCTTCTGTTTGTTGATGTTTGTATGTATGTTATCTAATAGGGGGACTTCCCAGGTGGTGATAGTGGTAAAGAACCTGCCTGCCAATGCAGGAGATGTTAAGAGACTCGGGTTTGATATCTGGATTGGGAAGATCTCCTTGAGGAGGGGACAATAACTCACTCCTGTATTCTTGCCTGGAGAATCTCATGGACAGAGGAACCTAGAAGGCTACAGCCATAGCATCACAAAGAGTTGGACATGATGGAAACAATTTAGCATGCATGCATGCATCTAATAGGAGGTCTAAGTAAGTATTAAAGTAAAAGTGTTCAGTTAGTCTGTCTAGAACACTGTGACAGAGTAATAAGCAGAAAAAGACATTCATTCTATATCATAAAGACATAAAAAATTCCATCACACATTTTTCTAGACATTCTTTGTGTTTCAACATTTCTATAGAAGTCCATGCTGACAAAACAGAGTAATAATTGTAGACTTTTTAAATAATTGATGGGTAAATTTCATTCATTTACAGCATCAAATTTGCTTGGGTAGTTGGAATCATTTCCCAAATTTAAAGTACCACAATGGAACTTGACTTAACCATAGAGAGATGATTTGTCTATCTTAGCAAGTTGTGTGCATGTGTGCTAAGTCACTTCCATCATGTCTGACTCTTTGTGACCCTGTGGACTGTAGCCCGCCAGGCTCCTCTGTCCATGGGGATTCTCCAAACAAGAATACTGGAGTGAGTTTCCATGTCCTCCTCCAGGGGCCCTTCCCAACCCAGGGGTGGACCCCATGTTTCTTATATCTTCTGCATTGGCAAGCCGGTTCTTTACCACTAGCGCCAACTGGGAAGCCCTCTTAACAAGGTGAGTGTGTACTGAGTCCCTTCAGTCATGTCTGACTCTTTGCACCCCCACGTACTGTAGCCCACCAGGCTCCTCTGGCTGTGGGATTTTCCTTAGCAAGGTATCTGATGATGATTCAGAATGTAGCTTAAATGGAATGTTAAATGATTCAAGTATGTGTGTGTGTGTGTGTGTGTGTGTAGAGAGAGAGAGAGAAAGAGATTCATTTACTCAGATATTTTTCTTTGTATTCTTGATAAATAGTTTCTATCTCATTGATTCCCTTAATCTCTTTCCAACTCCATCTTCTTCCCCTTTTCCTTATCATCGCTGTTCTCACGGTGCCCCTTTTGTATCCAATCCTGCTTTTGCTCCTCTTTGCCTGTGTCCTGGCTTTTCCTTTTCATGTGTTGTGCAGGTTGCCTTTGTTTATGGGCGCATTATCTGTATCACATGTCTTTGGAGCTTCTGTTGTCTGTTCCTTTCCTTTGGGCTACTTTTCCCTGTTAAAAGTCTTTCCTTTTATGGTAACTAATTTTAATTCAAATTCCAAGGTTACCTTACTGCCTCTTATCACCCTCCCATTTCCAGTTGTTTTTGGACATGCCCAGTCACTTGATGTGAGCTGCATTTACCTTCTGTGCCATATTTTCTCCTTTTGGATTGTTTTTTCCTTTTTAATCCCATCTTTCTCTTTGATAGTATTATCTTTAATGGCATCATTTGTTATTGGTGAAATTTTTCATGTTTTTTTTTTTTTTTTCTACTCATCACTATTTCAGCTTCACTGGAAGTCTTTTTACTTTGCTTTCATGTTCATTTCCATTGAAGGTTTTCTGGTTTCAGTCTTGGTTTATTGTTCCCTGGGATATTCTGTCATTATCTGTGATACATACACATGGCATGTGCTGTGCTGGGCTTAGTTGCTCAGTTGTGTCTGACTCTTTGTGATCCCATGGACTGTGGCCACCAGGCTCCTCTGTCCATGGGGCTTCTCCAGGCAAGAATACTGGAGTGGGTTGCCATGCCCTCCCCAAGGAGATCTTCCTAATCTGGGGGAAATTGAACCAGGGTTTCCTGTAGTTCAAGTGGATTGTTTACTGTCTGAACCACCAGGGAAGCCCACACATGGCATAGTTATTAATAAAATTACCGTTTAGGTGACAAAAAAAGTAATATTTACTTTTATAAATGTACTTATTAGAGCAGAATCAGATATAAGCAAAGATCTGATATCCATGTGAAGATGTGGAAATTCCTTGGAATATCTGTAATACCACAGTGAAAGCTCAAAAATATAAAATACTCAAAACACAGTGCTGAAAGATAAGATAAAGATGAATTTGAAACATAGTCAAATAATGCCTCTAACATTATTAAGTGAGGACTCAGAGTGATTTTAAATGTCATACAACCCATTTTAACATTCAATATCTGAAATCTAACAATGTCCCAAATAATCATTTAAACATGGATAATCAAATAAAGGTTAGTCAATTAGATTTTAATCTTTTCTTATATGGAGTAAAATTTTGTCTCAATTCAGATTTATATTTTAGCCTTAGTTCTACTCAATAATTAAAAAGAAATCTTGTTCTTTTGTATCATCATGCTATAAACTTTTGGAAACAGATGCTTTATTTTGTGTTCTTCAACTTGAAAATTCTTAATCCTGACTAGATATTCCCAGTTTCTCTAATTAACTCTTCCTCAGGTAGAATTTTTAGATAAGTTCACCATCTTTGTCAAATCCTTTATAGTATGCTAGGTAAGTATTTTTTTATATGCTTCTGCCAAAATGTAAAACATCAATCCCTGAGACATTTAAGCACTTAAGAGATGGTCATCTCCTATATCAATCAAGAGATCATAGTATTATCATGTTTTGTAAGGTATAATTAACTGTTTTTGGTATTGACACTAATATTAAATTTCTTTAATTTCTATCTATAGTGTACTATACTGTTGCACTTGGATTTTTAGGTGTGAGTATGTTTTCATACTAATTTGCAAGATTTGGCCTACCATTCTTACTTATCAAGATGCTTTTAAACACTGATTTTATTGTTACTAGTATTCAGTCATTCTTTTGCTGAGTGATGCCATATTCCATTCATGTTATTGATAGTGAACAGAACATATTCAAGGGCTGAACTCTGTAAAACTTTATTATAGACTGGAAAAAAATTGTACTTGCCCTATAGGACAGCAAATCTCATGTATATCTAGAGAAAATTACACTAGAATAAGAATATACACTTAACTTTAAGTTATATAATTTTCACTGTTCTGTTCTTCTAATTAACTGTGTATGTAAAGGACAAACTACAGCAAATGCCTAGAAACTCAGAAAGAGTTTAACTCTTAAATCTTAACAATGAACTTCTTACAAGTCTTGTAGATGCATCTACTCAGTGAAACTGCTCTGGTTCCAAATAATTCTTTATCATGCAATAATTGATCCAGTAAAAGAAAATATGTAAGAAAATATAATAAAATAAAAAATAAAATATAATAATAAAACACATACCTGAGCCTATCATCCAAAATAGAATAGAATAGTACTCATACAGTACAATGTTATTCTCATGTCCCACAGCCTTTTAGAACTAAGGGAACATAGGATAGTAAATTGAGTGCTCTGGTCACAGTACACTATTTCCTCAGTTTTTACAATTTTAAGGGGATCAGTTAGTGACCTTAATTGCTATTTCCATATTTTATTGAAAACAAATAAGAATATAGCTAAAACATTGACTATAATTCTACCAGAGAGCATTAAAACATACTGAATTTTAACAGGTAGTATGTGGTTTTTAGAAATGATCTTTGAAAGTTATTCCATATTAGGTTTTAGATTTTTTTTGCTAGAATTAGATGTACCCAGTGAAAGGTAGGAAAGACACAGGGCCCCTCTCAATGAGCCAAATCTTTATTTTAGTGTTGTCTTATCTCATCTTTATGATGCAGGGCTTTTTTCCATGCTTTCTTCTTTGCTTTGCTGTGAATTAGAAGTCTCTTGTCATGTTTTATCATATTTTTTCAGTTTTTTTCTAACATGAATTACATTTTTGATTCAACTTGTTGTAATTATTTCCCCTTTTAACTATTCATTGAATTTGAGCTTCTATGTCTTCCACGATCCTTATGATTATAGAAAATTATATATCGTTTCCTCAGCCAAAGCTGGTGTATTTCACAGATTAGAATATCCACTCCTGTACAGACTTGAGCAGAAAAGTAAGTGTGAGAGCGACAACAGAAACTATACTCTGGGCCACTACACCAGGCTTCAACAATACCCTGGAAAATTACAGTTTGAGCAGATAACACTGTCCCTTTTCTCTGCATTTGGCTTAAAATAGTGTCTCTCCTTTAAACCATGAAAAGGGAAGAATTACCACAGGAAAGAGAAATTATGTGGAAGCTCTCTCAATGTCAACATAAAAGCAGCAACATTCTTCTTTATGGGGAAAATGACCTGAAAATGCTGCCCCCTCATCAAATAGGACAAAAGATAGCCCGAATGAGGAGATACTGTGTAGGGGTACTGATGACATTGGTGGTTGCAGGTTCAGTAAGTAGTGGTTATCTTTATCTTTTTCCATAAACTATATCCTATAAAAGACCAAAGCAGTATATAAAGACTCACAGAGAGGATATGAGGCAAGATTACTGAGGAATGCCAATAGTTCCTTAATCAACACTACTTTCCTTTTCAAGGTATAATAATTCTATCTACTAAGTCTAAAATAGCTCATTTCAGGTATGTCACTTCATCTACATTTCTAACATCTTGTACAAAAAAATCATTCAATTGATTGGAGGTAAATTTTAAAATATCTTTACATTTAGGATGAGAGTGTCAGTACATTGCTCAGTAAAGTTTGTCATTTATTTTTCTTATCTCATAGAGTATGTGGCTATGAATAATTTTTCAATAATATAAATTTTAAAATTCATATTATCTGAAATTTAGATGGCAAAAACTTCACTACCCACAAATAGTCTTTTATTTATTCTTTGACTGCTTTGAGTCTTCTTTGCTTTGTATGGATATTCTTTAGCTGTAGCAAGCAGGGGTACTAGTTGTGTGAGCTTCTAACTGAGGAGGCTTCTCTTATTGCAGAGCACAGGTTCTAGGTGCAGTGGGCTTCAGTAGCTGTGGCACATAGGCCCAGTAGTTGTGGTTCCTGGGCTCTAGAGCACAGGCTCAGTAGTCGTGGCACACAGGCTTTGTTGCGCTGTGGCATGTGGAATCTTCCCAGACCAGGGATTGAACCCATGTCCCCTGCATTGGCTGGCAGATCTTTATCCCCTGTGCCACCCTGTGCCGCTAAGATCATGGCATATGATCCCATCACTTCATGGCAAATAGATGGGGAAACGGTGGAAACAGCGACAGACTTTATTTTGGGGGGCTCCAAAATCACTGCAGATGGTGACTGCAGCCATGAAATTAAAAGACGCTTGCTCCTTGGAAGGAAAGTTATGACCAACCGAAATAGCATATTAAAAAGCAGAGACATTACTTTGTCAACAAAGGTCTGTCTAGTCAAGGCTATGGTTTTTCCACTAGTCATGTATGGATGTGAGAGATGAACTCTAAAGAAAGCTGAGCACTGAAGAATTGATGCTTTTGAACTGTGGTGTTGGAGAAGACTCTTGAGAGGCCCTTGGACTGCAAGGAGATCCAACCAGTCCATCCTAAAGGAAATTAGTTCTGAATATTCATTGGAAGGACTGATGCTGAAGCTGAAACTCCAATACTTTGGCCACCTGATGCGAAGAGCTGACTAATTTGAAAAGACCCTGATACTGGGAAAGACTGAAGGTGGGAGAAGGGGATGACAGAGGACGAGATGGTTGGATGGCATTAGTGACTCAATGAACATGAGTTTGAGTAAACTCCAGGAGTTGGTGATGGACAGGGAGGCCTGGCGGTGCTATAGTTCATGGGGTGGCAAAGAGCCGGACATGACTGAGCAACTGAACTGAACTGAACTCTGCCATCAGGCAAATCCTACAGATAATCTTAATTTGTATTTTTTTGGAATTCAAAAAGCATTGTTGATATTTTAAAATACCCTTACACAAAATGGATTTAAACATGTGAATATGGTATATACACATTGAAAAAGCCATGGAATCTTTCATCTCTCTAATTAATATTGCAAAAAAAAAAAAATTAAGCTTCTATCCTGATAGAGAAATTAGGTGAAAGGTATATGAGATGAAATTAATTTAATTATGTAAAATAATTAGGATTTTTTTCATAGCTCTGGGATCTGTATTACAAAATTAAGACCTGTGTGAAAACTATTTACTTAGTAAATATAAAAATATTATACTTCCTACCTTACTTAACAACTGTATGAGTGATTTTGTAAATTTTGGAGGTATTATAACCAAGATCAAGCTGGGCTCTTGCAGAACAAGAGCATTCCAGTAATTGGTGTGCTCTAAGTAAGATTTTCTTGTTACTCTTGGAAAATTAACATTTTTAAATAGAGTTGTTAGAAGTTTATAAGGCTAAATCATGTTTTCTCCATCAGCAGTTTTCTGTATCATTCTAGAAATAGAACCAGACAAACTCAAATTGTATTTCCTTTTCATTTATAAATGACAAGCTGGGATACATTTCCTATTTGTGGACATGATAAGAAGCAATGTAAAGTATCTGGACATTCACTACTTTCATTTAAAAAATGCCAGCCTAATATAGCCAGTCATTTCCAGGATTAAAGTATAAACAAATTTTCATGTGCTGGAATCTTCTGTATTTCTCACGGATAAAAGTTTACTTAATATCTATAACCGTTAATGGTGAAGGAGATATTTAACACTCTACCAACATTATCTAAAAAAAGATACATAAACTAAAAAGATTTTACTGATTTTCATGTAGTTAATTTTGTCAGTTCTGAAACTGGTGAAACCAAAATCAGAAAGCAAAAAGACCTAAGGGCTGGAAGAGTCATCATTAGACTAAAATTAGAAAACATCTGATTAGAGGTTTAATCAGCACCACATCATATGAATCATTAACTATATTTTAAACATCTGCATATCCAATGACAGGTCGGTCTTCATAATCGTTATCTGGATAATTCAGATTCTGCATCACATCATTGCCAAAATTTAGGACACTTTGATAATAGTTCTACTTTCATATGTCTAGTGCTGTTTGCTATACAATGTATTTCACGTAGACATCATTTTGTGACCTTTGTGTGGTAAAGTCTGTGGTGAAGGCAGGAACTTTGCAAAGAACAGATGAGGAGAACTGGGTCAGAGAAACCAAAAGAATTTCCTAAGTCATTAATAATTAAGAACCAATATTCTCTGAATCTACAGCCTTCTCATCACTAACGTATTGACTCCTAAATTAACTGATGAATTGATAATACCAACTCCAAATTCTGATTTTCTTTGGCCTCAGATATGCAGATGACACCACCCTTATGGCAGAAAGTGAAGAAGAACTAAAGAGCCTCTTGATAAAGGGGAAAGAGGAGAGTGAAAATTTGGCTTAAAGCTCAACATTTAGAAAACTAAGATCATGGCATCTGGTCCCATCACTTCATGGCAGATAGATGGGGAAACAGTTGGAACAGTGGCTGACTTTATTTTTTGGAGTCTCCAAAATCACTGCTGATGTTGATTGCAGCCATGAAATTAAAAGATGCTTGCTACTTTGAAGGAAAGTTATGACCAACCTGGACAGCATATTAAAAAGCAGAGACATTACATTGTCAACAAAGGTCTGTCTAGTCAAGGCTATGTTTTTTCCAGTAGTCATGTATGGATGTGAGAGTTGGACGGTGAAGAAAGCTGAGTGCCGCAGAATTGATGCTTTTGAACTGTGGTGTTGGAGAAGACTCTTGAGAGTCCCTTGCACTGCAAGGAGATCCAACCAGTCCATCCTAAAGGATATCAGCCCTGAGTGTTCATTGGAAGGACTGATGCTAAAGCTGAAACTCCAATACTTCGACCACCTATTGCGAAGAGCTGAGTCATTGGAAAAGACCCTGATGCTTGGAAAGATTGAGGGCAGGAGGAGAAGGGGATGATAGAATATGAGATGGTTTGATGGCAATGCTGACTCAATGGACATGGGTTTGGGTGAACTCTGGGAGTTGGTGATGGAAAGGGAGGCTTGGCGTGCTGCGGTTCATGGGATCGTAAAGAGTAGGACACAACTAAGCAACCGAACTGAACTGAACTGCAAATTTAAGATATCTAATAAGTAAACATAAATAAGAGAAATTACTCCACATTATAAAATAATAAAGTTGAAAGTAAAACCTTATATATAATCTCAATTTGATATAAACTCAAAGATGAAAGTCTTTTGTTGTTTGCTGTCATAGATATTCAATCCTCTACCCCTAATACACACATCTCTTTTCATTTTCTTATTCTACTCCAATTAGCATAGTGTACTCTAATTAAAGCTCAACAGTCAAAAAGCTAAGATCATGGCATCCAGTCCCATCACTTCATGGCAGTTAGGTGGGGAAACAAGGGAAATGGTGACAGACTTTATTTTCTTGGGCTCCAAAATCACTGCAGATGGTGACTGCAGCCATGAAATAAAAGACACTTGCTCCTTGGAAGAAAAGCTATGACCAACATAGACAGTGTATTAAAAAGCAGAGACATTACTTTGCCAACAGAAGTTCATATAGTCAAAGCTATGGTTTTTCCAGTAGTCATTTATGGATATGACAGTTGGACCATAAAGAAGGCTGAGAGCTGAGGAACTGATGCTTTCAAACTGTGGTGCTGAACAAGACTCTTGAGAGTCCCTTGGAGTGCAAGGAGATCAAACCAGTAAATCCTAAAGGAAATCAACCGTGAATACTCACTGGAAGGACTGATGCTGAAGCTGAAGCTCCAATACTTTGGCCACCTGATTCAAAGAGCCGACCACTGGAAAAGATCCTATTGCTGGAAAGACTGACGGCAAGAGGAGAAGTGGGAGACATAGGATGAGATGGTTGGATGGAATCACTGACTCAATGGACATGAGTTTGGGCAAGCTCTGGGAGATGGTGAAGGACTGGGAAGCCTGGCCTGCTGCAATACATGGGATCTCAAAGAGTAAGACATGACTGAGTGACTGAACAACAACTCTAATGAGTGAAGAAATGGATTGTTTCAAACTCAAATGTCTTCTGGATGATCTCCGCCCCCGCCCCGCCCCCCACTCCCCCGCCTTTCTCTCTGTCTTTTTTTCTTTTTCTTTGCTTTTTGCTTATTTGTTTGTTTTAGCTCTCATGATGTATGCTCTTGGGTTTAATATGTAAGCTTTCTTCTGACTCTTTTTATTATGGTCGATTTCTTTCTTGTCTAGTAGAATCAGAAATGTGCTGAATTCTGATCCCAGCTTTACTTCTAAGGACATGACATCAAGCAAGTCAGTTTACCTTGTGTTTAAGTCTTCTCTGAGTTTCGGCTTTATTGTTTCAAAAATACACTGAGATAAATCACAAAGCATTTGACATTCTGTGAAATTTAATATGAATGCTTTTGGAGCATAAAGAGGGATTCAGTCTTTTTTAAAAGTTATTATTTATTTATTTGTTTTTAATGGTGCTGGTTGTGGTACATGGGAACTTGGTTGCTGCATATGGGCTTCTCTAGTTGTGGCCTGTGGGCTCAGTAGTTGTGGCTCCCAGGCTTAGTTGTCCTGTGGCATGTGAGATCTTAATTCCTGGGGCAGGGTTAGAACCTGCACCTCCTGCATTGGCATGCAGATTCTTAATCATTGGACCAACAGGGAAATCCCCAGGATTCATTCTTAAACACCATTTTCTTATAGGGTACATTTCCATGCTTGCTGAAACTCTAAAGATGTTGATTTCTGTAGGAACTTTATAGAATATGCTTTCTCTCTGTGAGAAGCTTCGCAAGTCATACAACCTTTGCAAGTCGTAGTCCAACTCCTTAATCATTCTTCTAGTTTTGCTTTTTGTTTTCCTTTGACATACAATACAATTATTTTGATTTGCTAAGTTAATATGTTTTTCTAGATGTTTTTGATTTCCATTCAAATTTAACTAAGATAAAAATCCTACTGCTGTACATTTTTGCTTGGACTTGTTTTTGGATCCAATATAAGAACAGGATGTAAATGAGTAAATGGTTCTTAAAGAGCCAATTTAAGGGAGTGAATGGGAGGCTAGGTGAGAAAACTATGACACCTCTGTGAGTCTCTCTGTGACTCACTCACTCTTTCTCTTTACCATTGCTGAATAACAGGAGGATTCATCATATAAACTGTACCAAGTAAGAAGAGTGGAAGAGTAATATTTTCATTATGTATAGAAAGTAAGAAATGGCAAGAAATTTAAGCATAAGTTAGACCTTCACTTTACACATGAAATCTCAAGTGACTAGACCAAGATACTCTGGTCTTTGTCTATACTACAGACAAAGATACCATATAATAAAAACTGGGGAAGAAACCAAGGTCCTGTAAATTCGCAAGGGTCAGTGTTTTCCCCTATGTACCACATGTGATATACATCTTTGTTAAAGTAACACACAAAATTAAGGAAGGTAGAAGACAAAGTATTATTAATTATAGTCCACATCTCTAACTTGACAAGTATCATGTATACTATTTGTAAATATCTAACGTTACTTCCAAGTTCAGTTCAGTCGCTCAGTCCTGTCCGACTCTTTGCAACCCCATGAACCGCACCACGCCAGGCCCCCCTGTCCATCACTAACTCCCTAAGTCCACCCAAACTCATGTCCGTTGAGTGGATGATGCCATCCAGGCACCTCATCCTCTGTCGTCCCCTTCTCCTCCTGCCTTCAATCCTTCCCAGCAACAGGGTCTTTTCCGATGACTCAGCTCTTCACAACAAGTGGTCAAAGTATTGGAATTTCAGCTTCAACATCAGTCTTTCCAGTGAACACTCAGGACTGATTTCCTTTAGGATGGACTGGTTGGATCTCCTTGCAGTGCAAGGGACTCTCAAGAGTCTTCTCCAACACCACAGTTCAAAAGCATCAATTCTGCGGCCGGCACTCAGCTTTCCTTATAGTCCAACTCTCACATCCATACATGACTACTGGAAAAACCATAGCCTTGACTAGATGGACCTTTGTTGGCAAAGTAATGTCTCTGCTTTTTAATATGCTATTTAGGTTGGTCATAACTTTCCTTCCAAGGAGTAAGCATCTTTTAATTTCATGGCTGCAGTGATTTTGGAGCCCAGAAAAATAAAGTCAGCCACTGTTTTCACTGTTTCCCCATCTATCTGCCATGAAGTGATGGGACTGGATGCCATGATCTTAGTTTTCTGAATGTTGAGCTTTAAGCCAACTTTTTCAGTCTCCTCTTTCACTTTCATCAAGAGGCTCTTTAGTTCTTCTTCACTTTCTGCCATAAGGGTGGTGTCATCTGCATATCTGAGGTTATTGATATTTCTCCTGGCAATCTTGATTCCAGCTTGTGCTTCCTCTAGCCCAGCGTTTCTCATGACATAATCTTCATATAAGTTAAATAAGCTGGGTGACAATATACAGCCTTGACATACTCCTTTTCCTATTTGGAACCAGTCTGTTGTTCCATGTCCAGTTCTAACTGTTGCCTCCTGACCTGCATACAGGTTTCTCAAGAGACAGGTCAGGTGGTCTGGTATTCCCGTCTCTTTCAGAATTTTCTGCAGTTTATTGTGATCCACACAGTCAAAGGCTTTGGCATAGTCAATGAAGCAGGAATAGATTTTTTCTTGGTTCTCTCTTGCTTTTTCGATGATCCATCGGATGTGGGCAATTTGATCTCTGGTTCCTCTGCCTTTTCTAAAACCAGCTTGAACATCTGGAAGTTCACGGTTCACGTATTGCTGAAGCCTGGCTTGGAGAATTTTAAGCATTACTTTACTAGCGTGTGAGATGAGTGCAATTGTGTGGTAGTTTGAGCATTCTTTGGCATTGCCTTTCTTTGGGATTGGAATGAAAACTGACCTTTTCCAATCCTGTGGCCACTGCTGAGTTTTCCAGATTTGCTGGCATACATAGTGCAGAACTTTCACAGCATCATCTTTGAGGATTTGAAATAGCTCAACTGGAACTCCATCACTTCCACTAGCTTTGTTTTTAAGACCATAGCTTATAAATGAAATGTACTCTTTTTATTTAGGTAGACTACCTTCTTGAGGAAAGTGATGCTAGCTCAACATAATTTTGTATTCTCCTTACACACAGAAAATTGGAGCTGGATGTTATAAGATGTAATAGTTTAAAAAATATATTTTTACTGGCTTAGGTGGAGTAGCTAATCTATAGGAGCAGCAGAAAGAAAACCTGGAGGGAAGAAAATGTAGAGAATAATGACATATATTAACGTGAACCATGAATGTCCATACCTGACTATTTAAGTTGTAAAATCATTATTTTTCTTAGTAACAAAATTGGCAGCATAAAGAATATTATTTTATATTTGTAACTAATTAATTGTTTGGCATCTATTGTAGATGAAAGTTGGATTTTTTTGAATAACAATTTTAAAAACCTTTCCAAGTGGTTCATTCAAATAAAGGTCTACAAATTTCTTCTTGTGAAGCTATCTATTACCAATGTTGTTCTTAAGGCAGATTAAAACAGAAAACCCAGGAATTCTAAAGTTGGTGACCGACTTTGAAGTTCTATACATAGAATCAGAGTGTTGTAGAAATGGAAGAGCTTTTAGAGGTAATTTACTCTAATCCCTTCATCTTCCAGACTAGAAATGTGGGGTTCAAAAACGTTAAGTGATTTGGCCAAGGTTATAGAACTAACAATAAAAAGAAGAGCTGCTCTAGGATCTAAGATCTTTTTTCTTGCCTGTTCTCTTCTATGAAAGTCTGCACTGGAAAAATTATAGTTCTCCAAAGTAGGAAAAACTGGTCAAAATGAAAAGAGTATGACTTAATGCTAGAAGTATGGTCTAATTTACTAAACAATAAGGACAATAGCAAACCACTTTTAAAGCTGGAGTTGGAGAATACTATTACAAAGCATTACCACAAGTTCTAAATAACAGATTATGTAGTTTCAAGAAGTCAGTGTAGCTATGTATTCTAACAAAAACAAATCTACTGAACCATATAGAATATTGCATAATTAATAACTTGCCTGTCATAGCAAGAGAACTGCAAAGTTGTTGGTTTTGATGTTTAAGAGGCTAAAACACAACATAAGCATTGAAAGCAGAGTTTATGGCTTACATATAACTTCTTGCCATAGGAGGTATTTAATTTTTTCCACTGATCTTATGAAATATTTATAATGTAGATATTATTTGGATTTTTAATTGGCATATAGTCAGATTAGGAATACCTTTTCTTTTTATAAAGGTTTACTATTTATTTATTTACTTTTGGCTGTGCTGGGTCTTTGTTGCTGCCTGTGGGCTTTCCCTAGTTGCAGGAAACGGGATACTCGCTTGTTGCTGTGCACAGACTTCTTATTGCGGTGGCCTCTGTTGTTGCAGAGCACAGGCTCTAGGCACACGGGCTTCAGTACTTGCGGCACTTGGGCTCAGTAGTTGTGTCACACGGCCTTAGTTGCTCCGTAGCATATGGGATCTTCCTGGACCAGGGATTGAACCCATGTCCATTGCATTGCAAGGCAGATTCTTAACCACTGGCCCGCCATGGAAGCTCTAGAAATATCTTTTCTAAATGTTACTTTTTTATTTGTATCTTCTATTCATCTTGTTTCCTAGTGATATTATGATATTTGTCATCTTCCTAAAAAGGATATTGTTTAGGTTTTAGGGTAGGATTTTACAAAGGTTTTCTAAAGCAAATTGGGGAAAAGCACCATGTATGCACAAATTATTGTCATAAATCACAAATTAAAAATATGCCTACACTATTCTTAATTTGTTATTTCTACAAGGTTGATGCTATGTGTAACTTCAGTTAAACATGAAGAGCAGACTACTACATATAGAGCCTGTAAAATAAGAAATCTTATTACTTTTCACCATTATTTACTAGTGTGGAATTTTTTAACTAGATATTCTTTGTAATTTTAGCTGGTTCCTAAAACCGTTTTCAGCAAAATTCTGCTTAACTCTAAAACCTAAAGCTGAGGTAAAAATGCATCTAATATTAGGAGTTTTTAACTTATTATTTCCATCTGAGAAACAGTTGCTAGTCATTAGAAATATTCTATATTATACAAGTAAGTGGAAATTTTCATTCTGAAGGATGCTCAAATGTTTGAAATATGGTTGAGAATTCATAAAAAAAAGAAGAAAAAAATTGTTTCTAAGCAAACAGATGTCCTAAAATTTAGGAACTAGAATACATATACTTCATTTATAGCAAACCACATAGACAATCAGGATTTCTGTCTTTTTATAACACAACATTCCAATGAGTTTGACAGCCTATTTGGTTCTTTAGTGTATAATAAGCTAGTTAGAATTTAGGGGAAAAAAAGAATTTAGATAAAAACTCCAGAGTTTGATAGAGGTAGTCACAATGGAACAATGGAAAAAAGTGGCATGCAAAAATCTGGTAGGAAATTTAAAAACCACAAATAAAAAAATTAAATTAAAAAAAAGAACATTCAGAGCAAATGTACTTTGGGATTGGTTAATATGGGAACAAGTGACTTACATACATCTTTCAAACAAAAATATAACAGCACAGCATTTAGATACATAATACATCTTTCTCCCCATCTATTTAAAATGTGCTTTGTCAAGTTGATAATAAAACCCCGATCTGACCAAGTACATTGATGCTTCATTTCAGTGTTTGTGCCACTCTGTGTAAATCAATTATTCAAAACATTGAAATAGCACAATGTGGTAGAAGAAGCATCCCTAGAGTCAGGTCTACATTTGAGATCCAATTTTGTCACTTTAATAGCTGTGCCAACAGTGACATTTCTTAAGTTCTATGAGCCTATATTCCTTATTCATAAAATAAAGATTAAAAATAATGCACCATATAGGCTTGTTTCTATGATGACATTTTTACATAAAGCATTTAGCATTCTGCTTACTATATATTAAAACTTGATTCTTTTCCTGATTATCTTTCAGAGTTCTTTTAGTCATTTTAAATTAAAACTTTCTTCAAAGTCATGATGAGTATTTATACTTTTCTAAGCTGTTACATTACATGAATACATACATATATATATATATGTCTATATATATATATATATACCCACTATGTATATTTCCTATCATTATTAAAGACAGTAGGTATGCCTCAATATAGTTTTAATATAGTAGCATTAAGAGAAACTGTTGAGGAATGAAATATTGTCTTATGCTACACTAAATCACCCCAGATTAATGAGAAAATTATCAATTTGAGTATGTGGTTATGCTGTATGTGTATGTATTTCTTTTTCTTTTTTTGTGTGTGTATGTATTTCTTATACGTCTTTTAATCTCTTCTCTGTTAGTCATCACTATTTTGCTCATAATAGACATATCGTCAGTAGTTTCTTTACGTTTCCATTGGGTTTCTTCTAATTAGCATAGACTCAAGAAAACTGGATTTGATAGTGAAAAACCAAAGTTTGTGTGTGTTTGTGTGTCTGTGTGTTGAGGATTGGGGCAGGAAAAATATCAATTCAAGAACATTTGTCTGTGTTATAATTTGTTTGTTTGAACATGCAACATAACTTTTGGTTTCTCTGATACTTTGTGTCCAGGTTTCTATGCTCTGCTTCTGATACAGTAGTTTGATTACTTTATGTAGATTATAATATAATATCAATATAATTTAAAGAAGGATGCAGGGCTAGCCACTAGTGGGTTCTATAAAGAGTACAGTTGGACTTAAAGATTCAATTAGAAGAGTAAATCAGACCAACTTATTTTATTTAATTGAAAGTATTCATTAAAATTTTCCGAGTCAGCAAATTTTTACAATTTTCAAAATGTTTTCTCCATCTAATCACAAATTTTAGTCTGTTCCAAGTAGAAAACAATTCTAGAATGTAAAAGATTTTCCTAGGAAGAAATTCAAGCAAAAAATTGCAATTTACCTTGGTTCTCTGATCAAGAATAAATTGTATTTCTTTTACAAATGTTTTCCTTCTCACTGCCTTCTTTCTCCTGTCTTTATAAGTTATACTGCCACCTACTGGCAGCCTCCAATAAGCCAGCCATGCTTTGTGGCCCAAACTAAACATGCCTAACAGAAAGTTGGTCATTTTAGGAAATATACTCTAAAATTTGAAATATACAGTGATAGGTATTAAGTTTACTTGCATTTCATTTTTTTTAAAAAATGAATAAAATGGAACCTCTCTCTATTTCTAGCTCCATTTTAGGACTGATGAAATAGCTTTTGTATTACATCTTTTTGCCATACACTTTTATAATATTACATTAAAATATAATCTTATTTGTTGATAGTTAAGAAGTCTCTTTTTCTTTCTGTTTGATGAAATAATAATTATAAAAAAATTACCAAATTACATATTCAGCTTATTTTAGATTTAGAAAGTTAGAATATGTCCTGAATTAGATGTGAAATAGAGTTAGTTTTACTTCCTAATTCAGAAATATCTGCTTTAGGCAACTTAAAAACAAATCAAATGCAAAGGGGATCTTTGGACTAAAGAGAAACACTTACCTCCAAAGTGATGAATTGTGACATCTACTCCATGATGTCATAAAATTAGTCCTTGGCCTACTTTTAGCATAATGGCTATAAACTTGTATCATTTTTAAATACCTAAATTCAGTGGAGTTTGGGAGAGGAGCTTGAAGTAAATTTACATATTTTAGTTGAAGCAAAATACATTTACTGGCAACTTTTAATTACTATAGACTATAAAACATCATTCATATATAAAATAACTTCTAAAATATAATTAATGGATTTAAAAGTCCTCTCCCTTTTCCCCCAAATTTCAATTTGGAGTAAGGGAAATTAACTTATAAAATTGCACTTAGGAAAACAATGAATGCATTGGAGGATAACTCCAAAGAGGTGACTTTACCTTTGCCCTTTCAGAGCTATGCACAATAAAATAAATAGTAAGAATATAATGCATATAAATACTAAACTTCCACCTTCAAGTTTTAAGAGAGACCATATTTTAAATAAAATTTAAAATGCACTGGCATTTGTTACTCTTTTTATATTATGCTAAAAGTATTTTTCAGCAATAAGCTTTCTTAACAATCCCCCCTTTTTAAAAAATTTTCCACCTCCCACTCTTTCTTTTAAAAACATAATTTATTATACTTGGGAATAAATCTGACCAAAGAAGTGAAAGATTTATATTCTGAGAACTATATAAGCTATTAATAAAGGATATTGAAGATGATTTAAAGGAATAGAAAGTATCCCATGTTCTTGGATTAGAAGAATTAGTATTGTTAAAATGGCCATACTACATAAAGCAATCTACAGATTTCATGCAATCTATATCAAATTACCCATGACATTTTTGACTGAACTAGAACAAATGATGCTAAAATTTATATGGAACCTAAAAGACCTAAAACAATTCTGAGGAAAAAGAATAAATCAGGGAGCACAACCTTCCCTGCTGTCAGACAATACTACAAAGCTACAATAGTAAAAACAGTATGGTATTAGCAACAAAGCAGACATATGGATCAAGACAACAGAATAGAACCCAGAAATAAACCCACACACTTACAGTCAGTTTATCTTTGATAAAAGAGGCAAAAATATACAATGGAGAAAGACAGTCTCTTCAGCAAACGGTATTGGGAAAATTGGACAGCTGCATGTAAATCAATGAAATTAGAACACACTATACACAAAAATAAACTCAAAATGGTTAAAGTCTTAAATATAAGACATGACACCATACAACTCCTAGAAGAGAGTATAGGCAAAACAGGCACTGATGTAAGTCATATCGAGGCAATAGAAACAGAAGCAAAACTAAACAAATGGAACCTAATCAAACTTAAAACCTTTTGCACAGCAAAGGAAACCATGGATAAAATGAAAAGACAACATATGGGCTAAGAGAAAATATTTGCGAATTATGAGACTGACAAAGGTTTAATTTTCAAAAAGAAAAATATAAACAACTCAAACAACTCAATAACAAAAAAACAAACAGCCCAATCAAAAAATGTTGAAAAGACCTAAATAGGTATTCCTCCAAAGAAGACATACAGATAGCCACTAAGCAGATGAAAACATGTTCAGCATTGTTAATTATTAGAGAAATGTACATCAGAACAGCAACAAGGTGTCACCTTGCACCAGTCAGAATGACCATCATCAAAAAGCCTACAAATAGTAAATGCTAAAGAGGGTGTAGAGAAAAGGGAGCCCTCCTACATCGTTGATGAGAATGGAAATTGGTGAAGTTATGAAGGAGAACATATGAAACTTCCTCAACAAGCTAAAAATAGAGTTGCCATATGAGCCAACAATACCAATCCTGGGCATATGTCCAGATGATACTATAATTTGAAAAGATGCATGCACCCCTATGTTATAGTAGGACCATTTACAATAGCCAAGACATAGAAACAATGTAAATGTGCATCAGCAGATGAAGGTTTAAAGAAGATGTGGTATATATGTAAAATGGAATATTATTCAACCACAAAAAGAATGAAATACTGCCATTTGCAGCTATGTGGATGGGCCTAGGGATTATACTAAATGAATAAATCAGAGAGAGAAAGACAAATGCCATATGATATCACTTATATGTGGAATCTAAGATATGACACAAATGAATTTATCTATGAATCAGAAAGACTCACAGATATGGAGAACAGACTTGTGACTGCCTGCGGTGGTGGGGGGAGGGTTGGATTGGGATTTTGGGAATAGCAGAAGCAGACTATTGTGTAATGAATAAGTGAATGAATAAAAAAGTCCTATTGTATTACATGGAAATATATTCAATATCTTTAATAAACTATAATGGAAAAGAATGACATATATATTATTCTTATATGTTCTTGCTCTTTGCTCTCATTTTCAATCTATGACAGCTTTCTCAGGAATTGTGCAACATCCTTTAAGTAAGAAAAATATACATTTGTTTTCTTATAAAGTAGGCTCAATATATAATGAATAAAATCAAATGAGAAAGTGTATTTAAATATTAAAATTACTTTTATCAATCAATTCTTATTCCTGCTTTCTTAAAAAGAGAATACACTATTTTTCTGTTTGAATGAGGTGCCTATTCAATTATAATCTGAATAAAGTGCATTGGGAGTAAACAGTGGTGTGTGCAGTCTACTGTTAATGAACAGTTATTGAATACATTTTAGGGATTTGATAACATCACATTACATCATTTTATTTCTTTCATGGACAAAATGACCATGGTCTTTAAGTTTATAAGATTACTGATGAAAGCTATGAACACTTCTTTTTAAAATAATGAACACAAAAATTCCATGGTCACCCTTAAAGTCACTCAACTTGGCTTAGGTAAATACTATATGCTTTTCGGCTTGAAAAAAATATAGTGCAAGAATGACTTAAATAAACGGAAGGTGACAATATATTTTGTTCCAAAATGGTGCATAAATTATTTACTTGAGGAATTATACCACCACAACAAAAACATGGAATACAATAAATTAAAAAAATTCTGGTTAACTGTAAATGCTTCACACAAATGGTATACTCTCTATCAAGTAAATGTTTGTTCTGATATCTATATTGATTAGCCCTTTGAAGAATCCCAAATGACTCTACAATGTTGAAGATTGGGTAGGAACATCAGAACACTTAGAGCAAATATTGACACACAGAATTATCTAGCAGATTGGTCAAATCTTATATAGCATCCTATGACTTGGGCAAGTGTTCCAAATACTTTTCTTCTGAAAAGTTTAAATCAGTTTTATATAGATTTGGCAAGTTAATGAAACATTTCCCATTTATACTCCTGGGTAGTTGTTGAATATTTTCTTTTGTATTTCCTCATTACAGTACAGATGACAGTTAACAGTAATACTAACAAAACAGCAATACTAATGAAATAGCAAGCAATTAAAAGAAAAATTTATTCATTCTGTGCAAGTATAAATCACAGACTTTGAAAATTTATCATGTCACTGATTATTCTAAGTGTTGCTGTAAATCAGAAAGAAGACCAAAAGGTGAGAGATCGTAAAGCTGTAATTTCTTCCTAACATTCCAAATTTATTAAGTCTATAGAAAACAAACTAAAAGCATTCTTTAAGGTGTGTGTGTGTGCACTCAGTCGCTCATTTGTGTCTGACTCTGTGGCTCCATGGACTGTAGCCCACCAGGCTCTCTGTCCATGGAATATTCCAGGCAAGGATACCGGAGTGGGTTGCCACTTCATACTCCAGGGGATCTTCCAGGGATTGAACCTGAGTCTCTGGCACCTCTTGCATTGGCAGGCAGATTCTTTACCACTGCACCACCTGGGAAGTCCATTCTTTAAAGCACATTCTAATTACTTAATATGACCAAAAAAAAAAGTGACTTTTAAAATGAAAAAATAGTTTTCTTAGATAATCCAGTTACAGAATAAAATTGTGGGATGAAAAGACCCATTGACTTGATGAAAACACAGTGCATTTGTCATAAAAGAACTTTTATTGGCATTTCCAGGACAAGTTTCCTTTGCCCTTTCCGGGCAACCTTGAGTGCACCAGTGTGCCTATCCATTCTTCAATTTATTGTACATTGCTTAAGCATCTGAGAAAACTACTGCATAGTTAGAAAAAACACGCTGGTCTATTATTTCCCATGTAGTAAAATAAGTCTGTTATTTGAAAGTATTTGAAAGTATATGCTCTCTATGAAAAGTTTTAGTCTTTACTTTACTCAGTCTCTAAATAGCCTTTGACCAGTTTGTTGGCCACTTTTTCTTTCTTAAAACATTTTTTTTTTCTCCTTAGTTGTCAAGACTCCACATTCTCCTAGTGTTCTACTTCCTTAATATCTCCTTCTTTGTCTTTTCTGGCTCTTCCTCTTATTTCCATCTTCCATGTTCAAGTAGAAATTTTATCCTTAAACTTCATCAATTCATCTTTACTCACCTCTTAACTGATTGCATTAGTTCTCATGGCCATGAGTACCTTATCTATACTAACAACTTACCAGTTGTTTTATCTTTAGCTCCACTCCACTTTCCTGGACTCCAGATTCTAATTCTAATCACTGATTCATCAAAAGTTCAGTGTCTCACAGGCTTCTTAAACTTTTATATGACAAAGATCAAACTCTTAATTTTTTTCTCTAAATTAATCTTCCTTTATTGATCCTCATTACATGAAATGGCATCACAGCACCTACTTGCTCAGTGCAAATATATTAATATCAACTTTGACTTTACCTTTTCTCATACCAAAGAGACTAGTTGATTTCTTTAAGTATAGCTCTAGCTTAAAATATACCCCAAGTCCAACCACCACTACTACCTTATTCTAAACCCTCTGTTTTCTTTTCAATATATTCTCTACTAGTATCAAGAGAAGTCCTTTAAAAACACAGGTAAGTTCCTGTAACTCCCCTGCTCATGACCTTTCAGTGGCCTTCTGTGAAAATAAAAACATCCAAAGTTCTTACTACAGCCTGCATGGCCCTATATAAAATAGTCCTTGAAATTATTTATCTAATTTAATCTACTACTTTTCTTCTCGCCTCTTCAAGGAACCACTGTCTTTTGCTATTTCTTGTACACAAGTCCAGAATCTTTCTGGTTTAAGGCCCTATTACTTGCTGGTCTCTGTGTCTAAATGTTTTTTCTCCAAATATTGAATGACTTGCTTTCCTAGTTTATTTAAGTCTGTGCTTAGGTATTACCACCATAGAGTCCTTCCCTGCTCACCATATATAAAATAGCTTTTCACTTACTCTCTGTTGTTTTATCTACATCATTACTAACACTGTTAGGGTATGTGTTGTTTGCTGATTTCCACTTTCCTAAACATGATTACAACAAGGCCTTAATCTGCATTACTTAACATTTCCTAAATATGTTTCTGGCACCTAACAGGTACTTGATACATATTAATTGAATGGATGAATGAATGAGTAAATGAATGAATCCTAAGTACAAATGCACTTCCAATTAAATTGTTACTATAAAGCAAGTGTGTGTGTCAGTCACGCAGTCATGTCTGACTCTTTGTGACCCCTGGGATTGTAGCCTGCCAGGCTCCTCTGTCCATGGGATTTTTCAGGCAAGAATACTGCAATGGGTTGCCTTTTCCTTCTCCAGGGAATCTTCCTCACCCAGGGATCAAACTCACATCTCCTGTGTCTCCTGCATAGCAGGTGAATTCTTTACCTGCTGAGCTATCAGCAAAACCCCATAGACAACCAATATCATGTGTAGTGAATCACAGTTAACAATAATAGCATTTCTCTATAGTCTTGTCAGTAAAAGTCTAATGCTTTAGCATTCTGAGGAATGTTATGTGAATAAGCAAACAACATTTGTCTTTCACTTTCCGCAGCAATTATAATTATTACACACTGTAGCTGTTTAATCATCTACCTTTCCTTGTTCTGACACTGGGAAATTTAAAATAGTGATTAAGTAATGACTAACCAACTTGAGTTTTCTTTCTAATCTCTAAATTCTTTTTTAAAGCAGTCTAAGGGTGGAGAAAAATTTCTGATATATTTTTACCACTGACCATTCATGAGACACTTATGTTTAATATTCTTTTTTCTATGCATTAGCTTGCTAGGACTGCCATAACAAAATACCACTGACTTAAACAGAAATTTATTTTCTCATAGTTCTGAAAGCTGGAAACTCAAGACAAGGCGTCAGCAGATTTGATTTCTTCTTGGTTTTCAGACTCCAGCTTTTTATTGTATTCTCATATGGTCTTTCCTCTGTGTGTACATGTGTCTGGTATCTCTCTGTGTGTTCAATTTTCTCTTCTTATAAAGTTACCAGTCAGATTGAATACAGACTCATGCTTATGGCCTCATTTTATCTGAATCACCTCTTTAAAACCCTTTTCTACAAATACATGACATTCTAAAGTACTAGGCTTAGGGTATCAACATATGAATTTTGAGAGACATAGATCAGCCCATGGCACTCTGTTATCCACATTTTATCAAGACAGCTTCTGCCTTTTTTTCTTTTCACATCACAGTTTGTTATCTGTATTATAGAATACAAATATCCTTGTCAGAGACAACTTCCTTGATTAAATTCATTCAAAGTGATAAATATTTTTATTAAATTCATTCAGAGTGATAAATATTTTTAGAGATCATGCGATCAGTAAGGATATTAAATTAAGCTGACAAATAAAATGGTACTTTGGTCTCAGAGGATAAGGGGAAGGAGAGCAGACATGACAGACTTGGAGCTCAGAAATCACCTTTTCCTAAATTCATCACCCAAATCATCTCCTTGACTCCTAGAACTTTGTTGCTATTTAGCATCTGTGATAGAGTTTTGGCCCTTTGACCTTTGCTCTTGGTGCCACACCTGTGAATAAATATATTGTGTTACATGGCAAAAATGACTTTGCAAATGTAATTAAGGTTAATAATCAATTGACTTTAAATAGATTATCATGGGTTCCAGGTTGTCCCAATATAATTGCATGAAGCATTAAAGCATTTCCTTGGCTGAGAACAGAAGAGGAAGTAAGAGATTTGAGAATGAGAACAGCTCCACGGATGTCACTGGCTTAATGATAGAGGAGGATGCATGATAAAGAATGTGGGCAGCCTGAAGAGCTGAGGATGACTCCTGATCACCAGTCAGCAAGAAAAAAGGATCTTAGTCCCTGGATTATATCCAACACTGTTCCTGAAAGTTGATTCTTCACCAGATCCTGGAGATAAGAGCCCAGCCAGATATTTTGACTTCTACCTTGTGAAACATTGGAAAAGACCCTGATGCTGGGAAAGATTAAGGGCAGGAGGAGAAGTGGGCAACAGAGGATGAGATGGTTGGATGGCATCAGTGACTCAATGGACATAAGTTTGAGCAAACTCCGGGAGACACTGAAGGTCAGGGAAGCCTGGCGTGCTGTAGTCTATGCAGTCACAAAGAGTCGGACAGGACTGAGTAACTGAACAACAACACCCTTGTGAAAACCTGAGCACTGATTTCAGTTAAGCTATTCCATACATCTGACAGTATTATGAGCTCATCAATTTATGTTGCATTGATTTGCTAATTTTGAATTTCCTGTTTTACTGCAGCAATAGAAAACTAATGCACTTCCCTGGTGGTCCAGTGGCTAAGGCTGCACTGTCAATTCAGGGGGCTGAGGTCTGATTCTTGGTCAGGGAACTAGATCCCATGTGTTGAAACTAAGAGTTCTCATGCCACAACTAAGACCTAGCATAGCCAAATAAATACATAAACAAATATTTTTTTAAAAAATAAAATTAATGCAGTAACTTGGTATTCAGTAAAATTTAAATAGATTCAGATAGGCCCTGTTTGTAGGATTTCTGTGGGGTTGAGAGATATAGGTCTCTTTTTCTATAGATGAAACTTCATCTTGATAGGCAGAAGTCTATGAAGTTTGTTAGTTACTTTCTTGATTAATTCACCTGTTCATTTATTAACTCATTCACTAAATGTTTATAGATACCTAGAACATGCAAACGATTACATTAAATGCTGGCAATATGTCAGAAACTTTTAAAAAATGCATAGTTCCTGTCCATATATACTGATTTTCTACGGAGGAAGGCAGAAATTAAATGAGTAATTCTATATAATGTGATGCAGAGTCACAAAATAGCCTCCAATTAGTCATGCCTTCTTGAGTTCATGCCCTGTGCATTGTTATAGTTCTGCTTCTTCCAACAAAAGGGGAAGTCTGTCTCTCCATCTCTTTAATCAGGGCTGGCTACTACTTTGGCTAAGAGAATAAAATGGAAGTTTTCTGTATGAATTCTGTATCCTAGGTCTTGAGATGCCTTATTGTTTCTGTTCTTGCTTTCTTATGATGCTGTCCTAAGACTATAATGATGTAAGAAAGCCAGGGTAACATACTGGAGAATGAGAGGCCATCAGCACCAACTTCCAGATAAGTGAATAAAGCCAGTTTGTTCTGTCTAGTTGAGTGAGCCTGGGAAAGACCAGCAGATGAAATAGCTGTTCCTATGTTCATTTTGAAGCCATTGAACTTGGGAAAGACTGTCACACAGAGGAAGGTAAGTGTTATAAATAATCAGTGAGATAATTAAAATTGGGTTATTTGTTACAAAGGAGAATTATTAAGAAGGCCTCATTCAAGATGACCCCACTCCAGTACTCTTGCCTGGAGAATCCCAGGGATGGGGGAGCCCGGTGGGCTGCCGTCTATGGGGTCGCACAGAGTCGGACACGACTGAAGCGACTTAGCAGCAGCAGCAGCAGCAGCATTCAAGATGGTCTAAGAGATTGGAAGTTGAATTCTAAAGGATGAGTAAGAATTTGCAAAGTGAAGGATGTGTATATTAGAGTTGGGTGGGTGGATTGAAAGGGTAGTAAATCATTCAAAGCAGATTAAAGAACAGAATCTGGAGTAGAAGCCACAAATGTGATCAACTAAAAGAAATGAAAAGAAGTGTTCATGACTGGACATCAGGAACCAGGGAAGACAGTGGTGAAACATAAGGCCAGTGAAGTTATGATGAGAGTTTTATAGGTACTGTGAGACTGAAGTTAAAAGACCTGGCTATTTTTCTGAAAAAGCATGTCATAGAAACACTGTGGGGGAAGAAGGATAGATACGTTTTGAACGTTCTGTAATACAAACCTGGGTAAAATAAGTAATTTACCATAACTTCTAAGGATTTTAGGTATAGAAGACAAAAGCAACTTATCAAACAGCTATGAGAGTACCCTGTCTGCAGCCTTTAAACCAGTACCCTAGAGACCATTCCAGCTTGTGCTTCATCCAGTCCAGCATTTCGCATGATGTACTCTGTATATAAGTTACATAAGCAGGGTGACAATATACAGCCTTGGGTATATACAATATATTCCTTTGGAATCAAGATTGCTGGAAGAAATATTAACAACCTCAGATACACAGACAACATTACCCTTATGGCAGAAAGCCAAGAAGAACTAAAGAACCTCTTGATGAAAGTAAAAGAGGAGAGTGAAAAGTTGGCTTAAAACTCAACATTCAAAAAAAGAAGATCAATGGCATCTGATCCCATCACTTCATGGCAAATAGATGGGGAAACAATGGAAATAGTGACAGACTTTATTTTTTGGGCTCCAAAAATCACTGCAGATGGTGACTGCAGCCATGAAATTAAAAGACGCTTGTTCCTTGGAAGAAAATCTATACACCTAGACAGTGTATTAAAAAACGAGACATTACTTTGTCAACAAAGGTCCATCTAGTCAAGGCTATGGTTTTTCCAGTGATCACGTATGGATGTGAGAGTTGGACTATAAAGAAAGCTGAGTGCAGAAGAATTGACGCTTTTGAACTGTGGTTTTGGAGAAGACTCTTGAGAGTCCCTTGGACTGCAAGGAGATCCAACCAGTCCATCCTAAAGGAAATCAGTCCTGAATATTCATTGGAAGAACTGATGCTGAAGCTGAAACTCCAATACTTTGGCAACCTGATGCAAAGAACTGACTCATTTGAAAAGACCCTGATGCTGGGAAAGATTGAAGGCTGGAGGAGAAGGGGATTACAGAGGGTGAGATTGTTGGATGGCATCACCAGCTCAATGTACATGGGTTTGGGTGGACTCCGGGAGTTGGTGATGGACAGGGAGGCCTGGTGTGCTGCGGTTCATGGGGGCTCAAAGAGTCGGACGTGACTGAGCGACTGAACTGAACTGAACTGAACAGAGTTTTCAAGCTAGATAATGATGAAAGAGTAGAATACAGATTACTTGAATTTCATTTCTACATTTTTAATAAGATTTGCTTCTGTTGGTTATTTAGTTGCCTCAAACTCAAGGAGTACTTGGTCAGGTACTTCTCACTACTCTTTAAAAGCAGACCTGCCTCATTCTTTAGGCTTGCATCTCAGGATGTCATTAATACAAAAAACATGATTATGCCCACTTCGGGTCACTCAATTAATTGTTCCTGAGGAAGTTAACAATGAACTTTATCCTATATACTGATTTTCCCACTTCCTTTAAGTTCTCCTTATCAGGCTGATTTAGGGGGAACTTGGAAATCTCATCCTTTCAGGTGTTATGACTTCAATTGTCAAATAGTCTTTCAGTCAAATTTAAATGTGAGACCTTTCAAAAGTACTATAAAATGTGTCTTTAAAAATTTATAATTCACTGGGAAGAAACAAAAAAGATCAAAACATATTTTCAGGGCCAAATTTTTCTCAATGTATTATAGAATATTTTATTTTTAGTGTCTTTGCGTTCACGCTCAGTTGCTCAGTAATTGCTGACTCTTTGCAACCCCATGAACTGTAGCCCACCAGGCTTCTCTGTCCATTGGATTTCCCAGGCAATAGTGCTGGAGTGGGTTGTCATTTCCTTCTCCAGGGGATGGAAGACCAGTCCAGGGAAATGCTGAAAATATTCCATTTCAGCTATTAGGAAAAAAAAAAGTTAGCGGCAGAATCATATTCTTATTTGTTGCTCTAAATATGGACCTTCTCTTTATTGTCATATTCAATTCTTGAATATTAGAGAGCTTTTACTTCTTAACAGAGAGCATTTGAAGGAGACATATTTTTTGTCTGTTTCAGACAAGGACTGTTAATTTTTTTCAGGTTCTGTTCATGCAAAACTTAATGCATGAAAGGATAAAGGAATCAAGATAAAGGAAAATGTCAGCAGAAAATGATCTCTTTCTACATTTCCTTGTACTTGCTGACTGCCAATAAGGATCTGTATTATACCTTTCTTTTGTCTACCTTGCTATGCCTAACATTCCAATGCAACAGAAATGGGATGAAGGATAGCCTAGCTTGATGCCTTTTCAAAATTACAAAATCCTGAAAGTCATTCCATTCAGACAGACACATGTGAACAATATCCTGCTTTCAGTGAAACTGATGCATGCAGACCTGAATATCTAGCAACAAAGAAAGAAATGTGATATTTCACACTTGAAGCTTTCAGATGGATTTTCTGCTTTGTGTAAGTTCTGAATTCATTATCAAATACATTCTTTCAAAATCAACTCAAAGAACTGCCAAGGGATAAGTTAGGGAGGGGAGAAACAAAGTGAAAACACAGTTGTTTAGAGTTTAAACAGTACATCATTTTCAAATAAAATGTCTATAGTAAATTGCAGATTGAGGGAAGAAATTATTATATTCTGTGATTGAGCTTCTTAAGCCACAGGGCTTTTGTGATGAGAAGGGGCATGTACATAAAATGTAAATGAAGGCTAAAAGCATATGTAATCATGTAGTCTTCTATTTTGAGGTGTTTTGCATATGATTCTCTGTGTGTATGTGTGTGTATCTATGTGTGTATTACAGAAGGCATTGTTTTAATTGCCTGAGTAACTTCTCTTATTAACCTATCTGGTTTCCATTGTACTAACATTTTGCTCACCTTTCAACTTCTTCAATGTTTCTCCCTGGTTTGAAGCAACATAAATTTGGCTTCCTCATCAAGAAGCTCATTTAGCTGCAGCTTGATTGCAAGCAATTTGCCCTAAGTAGCTCCATCTTTTAATTGTCTGTGCCTTTTTCCAATCTATAAACTGTAACTTCAGGCAGGCCATTTTTGTCTTACTATTTCCTCCTTAGAAAAGCATATCTAATAACCCCCATATCTTGTGGCTTTAGGCATCCCTCTCAACATGAACAGAAGGAACAGGATTTTCATGCAGCTCTAACTGATTTACAAAATAAATCCCCCCAATTTTTGGTATCTGGAAAGAAGTAAATCAAATATGATCCACAAAAGTTAATGTTGAATCTTGTTATTTCTAAGGAGAAAAGATAAGAAGGAAAAGAGAACATCAGTCTCTATGACAAATAATGACAAAACAAGAAAGTTCTCATTGAAATCAGAGAGGTTGTAATTTGCTCCCTAAATTCTTATTTTATTCTGGAACTAAATAAAGGTATTCTGGCCATTCTGAACTGGCATAAATTTCTCTAGTGAAGACCAAAAATAAGATATCATTACATATCTGGGTTTTCTCAAGTCTATTCATAAAGCATTCTTTTTAGGATAATCTTATTGAAGCTCAATTATGTGATACTGTTTCCAAATCTATTACTTGTTATTAATCTATTTTACCTAAAGCATACCATAAATGTATTAGATAGTGTATATTCATTGATAAGCCATTCTAAACATACAAACCATACACTGTTATGATCAGAACAATTGTTTACTTTATTCTGAAACTAACTGATACAATGTAAAGTATCCCTTGTGCTCCCCCAAAATATAGAGAGAAGTTAATATCTTCTCATTCCTTTATTCTCAGTAATAGATACTCTCTTAATCTCTTTGTTTTCTAATCAACTGAATATTTCCCTTTCATTCTTGTTTTAGAGGTTATAGTGGACATATCAAATGTTTGGAATACATAGGTCTAAAAGTAGTATTAATAGTAAAGAGGAGACCTGTTACTAGTGTGAATCTAGCTATAGAAAGATAAGGGATCCAGGGACTGGCATTTTAACATTTCATTATAAACCTTAGGCTGGATCATTCAAAGTGTAAAAGTGTTAGTTGCTCAGTAGTGTCCGACTCTTTACAACCCCATGGACTGTAGCCCACCAGACTCCTCTGTCCAAGGGGTTTCCCAGGCAAGAATACTGGAGTGGGTAGCCTTTCCCTTTTCTAGGGGATCTTCTTGATTCAGGGATTAAACCTGGGTCTCCCACATTGCAGGCAGATTCTTTACTGTCTGAGCCACTAGGGAATCTAGATCATTGAATAACCATTAAATTAATCATTCCCAGCCACAGTCTTTATAAAAAAAATGTAAATTGAAAAAAATGCCCTTGGTATAAGAAAAAGTCTTTACCTAGGTTAGAAGGTTTAGTTTACCATATTAGTTTATATACTTTAAAAAAATATGGAACTATGATTTTTTTCTATGCTCCAAAACATTTTACTTGGAAATTTTCACTAAAAGTAAAAAACAAAAACAAACAAACAAAAAAAAACAGTAAGCAACAGCAGCACATACATATTACGCACTTTAATTGTGGATTCATTGCATGGGTGCTCAGTCCTTAGTTATATCTGACTCTTTGTGACCCAATGGATTGCAGTTCCCCAGGCTTCTCTGTCCATGGTATGCTCCAGGCAAGTGGATATATTAATTGTGTGTTAATATACTACTTCTATAACATGATAGTTCATATTGTGTTAAAAAATAATGCATGGAGGTGATAATAGAGAACTATGGAATTCTGTATTCTGTGGCAGAAGGGGTATCCTTTTTGGACCTTTTTTTTTTTTTTCTTTTATTAGGAGGTATTTTCTTAAAGATTGGCCAAGTGAAATAAAGCTACAGTTTAACTCTTGGTCCTGACTAGTAGACAAAAAGATCTTGAGAATTTTATTGTCCTATGGAATGTTTCAAACACTAAGCTTGACAATCTCAGAAACTCTTTAAGTAAAAGCACCAGTTGTTTACTACTGGCTTTTCAGAAATTAAAAAGAAAAAGAAGTACAATTTGCTTTACCAATTATTGGAGTAATTACTTATTTCAATACTAGTTGGATTCAGAGTTGACTTCTGAGATGTCATTCTTTTACCTCATCTAGATCTTTCTCTCTGAGCATACTGTTGGTCTACTTTCTTTAAACTTCTGATTTTCTTCTATGTAAATTTGATCATTATAAAAACAAAGGTCTATGGGCTGGATCCATCCACCAGTGGATTTCATGTAGTATACTCAAGGTCAATTTACCATGTTGTATGATACTTCTGAAAGTGGGTGCATGCATGCTCAGTTCAGTTCGGTTCAGTTCAGCTGCTCAGTCATGTCTGACTCTTTGTGACCCCATGGAATGCAGCACGCCAGGCCTCTCTGTCCATCACCAACTCCTGGAGTTTACTCAAATTCATGTCCATAGAGTCGGTGATGCCATCCAACCATCTCATCCTCCGTTGTCCTCTTCTCCTCCTGCCTTCAATCTTTCCCAGCATCAGGGTCTTTTCAAATGAGTCAGTTCTTTACATCAGGTAGCCAAAGTATTGGAATTTCAGCTTCAGCATCAGTCCTTCCGATGAATTTTCAGGACTGATTTCCTTTAGGATGGACTGGTTGGATCTCCTTGCTGTACAAGGTATTCTCAATGCTCAGACGGGTCCAATTCTTTGCAATGCTATGGACTGTAGCCCACCAAACTCCTCTGTCCATGAGATTCTCCAGGCAAGAATACTGGAGTGGTTTGCTATGCCCTCCTCCAGGGGATCTTCCTAACCCTGGGATCAAACCTGCATCTCTTACACCTGCATCAGCAAGCATTTCTGTATCACTAGGGCCATCTGGGAAGCCCTCTGCAAGTGATACAGAACTTTGCTATACAGAGAGATAGGTTAAAGATATGACAGCCCTTCCTTATAGTGATGTGGATATTTGGTTCTGTTCCAAGAGATTTGGGGCCTTAGAAATGCAGCTGTTTTAAATAAATAAGTGTCATGTCCTAACACATAAGTATATGTTTCACAATGTGTGAGAGAAAAAAACAAACTAAACCTAGCATTGTTATCTATAGGCATAATCTTTCAGAAAGTATTGACTAGAATGCTAGTTGACTCATTCATTTATTCATTTAACAATTTACTAAATGCCTACTGTGTGCAAGGCCCCAGATACAGTGATGAACACAATAGGCAAGATCGGAAGCTTCATGAGGCAAACATTTTAGTGGGAAAGATTGAGATCAATTACTGATTGTATAATGGTGGTATATTTTTTTGGATGGTTGTAAGTGGGTTTCTTTAAGTTTAGTTAGGGCCAATATTCATAAAAGAGCAGCATTTAATTTGAGATCTGAAATGTAAGGAATAGCCTGATAAATAAGATCATTTCAGGCAAAGATTAAAAAGCACACTTATTACAATTTAATCTACCATTTATAGAATCACAGGAGCTACTGTAAGCACCACTGTAGTTGTCTTTATACTGTGTACCTTTCATTTTACTCCAAGTTGGTTTAGGTTTTCTTATTCTTTTCCTATTATTTACTATTCTCTTACCTTTACTATCTGCAATCAAATAAGGCAGTGGAAGTTGGGAAGAACAATGAAATAACCACATTTTCACATTGCCAAATCAGTATATAATTTTAAAAAAATTCCTAATCCCCATAAACTGTATATGCCAGCTAAATGAGATGAGAGACCAAATCTCCTGCTTCTTTTAGAGCTCACATTATCTGTATGTAGGGACACACAGATGTTAACAACACAAAATCTACAAATGTTTAGTGTAGTGAAAAACTGTAAATGAGCAAATAAATAGAACCACTGGTCACTATTGTCAAGAAATCATGCAATAATTTGTTACTAATACATAAGAAATGTGTGTAGAGTCATCACCATTCTAAAAATGCAGACTATTTTAAAACTATTTCATGTTTAGAAAAGAAATCCACATCTCAAAAATTTTCACTTTTATCCATATAGACTATCTTTCAAACCTACTGGGCAGGTTAAAGTACATGTGAACTAAATTCTTGGGAGTGCTGAAGCATTTTGCTCATAAGTCTTACAATATGGTTAGTTTTGGATCAGCATCAGAAGTTTGGGGGGTATTATCTGACTACTCAAACAACTTAGATAATAGGTGGCAGACACTGCAGATCTTGTTTCTTATCAACTTTACTGCAAATTAAAATACCAGGGATGGAATAATATTTTCCTCTGAGTCATGTATTTTTCCACTAGCTTAAAGAGTTTTTTTTTTTTTTTAATTTCTTCAGTTCAAGGTATCTGACAAAAAAATTTCTTTGAATCTGCACTTGATTATTAGTCTCACTTACTCTGTGCAACAGCAAGGATCCTGTTTTCTTGGAAATATTTGAGACAGACTCATGGTGAGCTATAAAGTTATTAATGTTGCTTGATATTTGCTTTGACAGCTGCTCTGTACTCTCTTTAATCACCTTCATCATGGTCTGTAACTCTTTTTTCCCTCCATTTCACTTTTGCGTGTTGCTTAGAGAGGATACAGCACACAGGAAACCTGATAAATATCCTTTCCCTTCACATTCCCTGTGATTTTTCCTATTCTCCAAATTTAACTTCATTTATTCATTCTTACATTTATTTATGTAATAAAGAGATATTCAACATTGATCACATGCAAGATCCCAGGTGAGGAGATATTACGGAGATGTTAGATAAAAACATAATTTATGCTTTTATTAAATGTATTAATAAATGTAGTATATTAACAAGTGTAATACATTAACAGATGTATTAATTTGCATTTATTAATTTACATACTTAGCTTGGCTAAAACAGACTAACAGTAGAGTAGTAGCCTGTGACAAGGCTCACAACACCGTGGCTAACTCTGTGAGTTTTGGAATCAAGCAGATGTGGAATTGAATCCTATTTACAATTCTCTAACTAAATGATGCTGTGTGCTAAGCTACTTAATACCTTCCCATTTATCCCCAAACTTTTCTTATCTGTAAAGTGGGAATAATATTATGCCTTCTATAATGAAGATGAAATAGCTGCAAGGTCTACGTCATTGTTAAGGCTTTAATAAATGATAATAGCAATTGTGGTGAGAGGAATGTTAATAAATATGATAATACAATGATGACAAAAAAAATCAGTTAAATTATAAAGCAAGGTGCATGATAAGTAGAGATTTAGAAATCATGGAAAGTGAAAATAGTGATATGATTATGAGGGGGTTGGGGGTCAATGACTGTTGAGTGTCATGAGCCTTCATGAGCCTTCACAGTTGAATATGTTGCCTAATATGATATGTGGGCTTCCCTGGTGGCTCAGATGGTAAAGAATGAGACTACAATGCTGGAGACCTGGGTTTGGTACTTGGGTCAGGTCAGGAAGATCCCCTGTAGAAGGTAATGATGACTCACTCCGATTGTCCTGGACAATTCCATGGACAGAGGAGCGTGGCAGACTGCAGTCCATAGGGTCACAAAGAGTTGGACACAACTGAATGACTAACACTCTCACACTTTTCCCTTTTCAATATGGTATGTATGTAGCTAATTGGAGAGACTGAAAGAAAATTGCTCTTACCATCAATAGAAAACCTTAAAGTAAATGCCCTAAACCAAGAGTATAGTATATATTGTCTCATTTAATCCTTACATCAACCAGATAAGCTACGTACTTCCAACCCTCCACCACTTTGCTGCTGCTGCTGCTAAGTCGCTTCAGTCGTGGCCAACTCTGTGCGACCCTAGAGACGGCAGCGCACGAGGCTCCCCCGTCCCTGGGATTCTCCAGGCAAGAACACCGGAGTGAGTTGCCATTTCCTTCTCCAAGGCGTGAAAGTGAAGTCGCTCAGTCGTGTCCGACCGACCCTTAGCGACCCCATGGACTGCACCCTATCAGGCTCCTTCGTCCATGGGATTCTCCAGGCAAGAGTACTGGAGTGGGTTGCCATTTCCTTCTCCGCTCCACCACTTTAGTCACCATTTTATAGATGAAACAATCGAGGCACAGAGCAGCTAAGTCACTCATTCCAGCCCCAGCTAAAAGTGAGTGGAGCAAGATATTAACATACATTAGCTTTCTAACAAAATACAGTAATTTCCCTTTATCTGCAGTTTTGCTCTCCAAAGTTTCAGTTGTCTGCAGTCAACCATGGTCTGAATATTAAATAAAAAAATCCCCAAAATAAACAATTTATCTGTTTTAAATTGCACAGTTCTGAATAGCATTATGAAATCCTGCACAGTCCTGCTCCTTCCCACCTAGGATCTGAATCTGGTGCCCAGTAAATCTGGCCTGTTAGTCACTGAGTAGTCGACTAAGTTACTAGATCAACTGTCATTGTATGATGGTACTTGTGTTCAAGTCACCCTTATTTTACTTAACAATGGCCCCAAAGCATAAGAATAGTGATGCTGACAATTCAGATATTCTCTTATTGCTTAATTTATAAATTAAACTTTATCTTAGGTATATGTATTTAGAAAAAAGTAGTGTGTATATATATATATATAGAGAGAGAGAGAGAGTTTGGTTCTGTTGTAGTTTTAGGCTCCGCTAGGGTGTCCTGGCACATATCTCCCTTGGATAAGGGAGGACTACTGTGTAGGCTTTATAACGAGAAAATACCTTCAGTTTAGCTCACATTATGTTCTAGTACACAGTGTGGTCCCTGGCACCTGCTAGGTTATGGAATGAATTGTTCACCATCCGTGTTTATTCAACAGTCCATGCTGATTCTTTGTAGGGTTGAGCCCTGATGACAGAGATAAAGTCTCTGTGCTTTGCATGGTAAGTAGTAGAGTCTTTTTGGAGGGAACTGGGAATCTAGCTGTACTGCTCATAACAAACTGGAGAGGCAGGTGCTGTCTGGGGAAAGGACGTGGAAGACTTTTCTGTGTATGCAGATCAGAAATGAAGCTTCAGAGTAGGCAGGTAGTAATGGAGATGAACAGGTTTGAGTAAATGGGGAGATATGGGAGAGTGATTTTTTTAAACTGGATGACTTTTAAGTGCTATTAAAATAGCATGTACTGTTTTAAAACAGTAACAGGAATGCAGGCAAGAGGAAGAAGTAATAATTACTGTGGGATGTAAAGTAAGGCATTTTGGATTTTAACCTGTTGTCTTTTGAGCAGTTGGGAAAATATCTAAATATTCAGGAGGTGATTGGAAATGGAGTATTAGAGCTCAGGAGTATAGTAAAGTGGTAAATAAAAATTTGAAACTTTCTAGTATTGAAGTGATATTTGTAAAATGAAATGATGGAATTCCTAAGGGAGCTTGCATTTTTATTGTAAAAGCTAATTTTTTATTCCTTCAGGTAAAGTCATATCTCTGAAGAGGTATAATTATAGGAAAGTCTTAACTGAAATTTGTTCCTTGGTTAAAAACAAGACATGAAATACAAATTTGACTGTGAGATGCAAAAACATTTCAATTACCCCTGGGCACTAAAAACCAAGGCTGAATATCTTATTTAAACAAATAATTAGCTCTGGAAATAATAGTTTAAGCAAGCTAATTAATGAACTTTTAATTTTTTCCTTTTCTGCTGAGGATTTCAGCTTTATTCAGGTTTCAGATTTCACACACACAAATTATTGAATTCAGTTTGATTTTGCCAATATGAAAAGGAGGCCACTCTCTAAGTGTTACAAATGAAAGTTCAGGGGTTCACTGTCTTGGCCATTGCCAGAATTTTCTTTTTCTATAAGGATATGCAAGCCTATCAAGGAAAATTCCTTCTAACCAGTTCCAGGCTTTGTTTTTTCACAATATTCCTGATAAAGAGGATCAACATCTCAACTGAGATGCAGCATTTCGCCTCTTAGGGAACAGATGTGTTGCTGTTTGCATAGCTTCCAGGGGTTCTGCCAACTAGTGGGCCTTATTATGGAAAATAACACCGGAAACTCTAAAACACTGTTGCTGGGAATCAAGCTTAGAGCGGCTGCTCCATGTACAGCAGCTTTTACTGTGTGTAGTTATATTTTAGGAACTGTAATTATCCTGGGAACTTAATAGAATCTGTTAAACAGAGCTGTGTTCAAACAGAATTAGGTGAGAGTTTTAGATTTAATTGAGATTTCCAGAGATAATTTTCAGGTATTGAAAATGAATAATTACAAACTAAATATATCATTGCACTCTTCATTATAACAGTGAGGGATAGATCAAGGAAATTTTATGGTATGATGTGTTTTAAAAATGGTTGTGGAGAAATATTATAATAAATCTCATAGAAATATGATAGCATTTTTAGTGATCATAATCCCAACTCCTATATTTTTATTGTCATTAAGCACTTAATTAGGAATTGAGGAGTTCATTTTTTGTTTGTTTTCAGTAAAATACTACCTAAAAGCAGTGAAAAATGAAAAATCTGATGTCTTATGTGAAGTTTCTGGGTATTGTTTAACAGCCACACACTATTATTCACAGGAAATCAGAGATCACCAGAACTGACTCAGTGACTTTGACATAATGCCTCTGGCAAATAATTCCAAAACACAAACACAGTTTTATCCTGAACATGTGGCAACAGGTTCTGCTTTATTGGCTCAACATACGTTAAGACTTGGCAGTTCTCAGTGATAGCATTGTGCATTATCTTACCCAGTGTTTTCCTAATTAATTTTCATTGTGCTGTACAATAGCTAATTAATCTGAATAAATATAAGCTGTTCAGGATGTATTTTAACTTTGGGCAGGCTGACTGGCAAGGCTGGAGGTACTAGTCAGCATCTCCCTTGGTAGAGGAAGCCAGCACAGCCTCAGCCAGACTGTCCAGACCCCCTTCTTCTAGAAATGTTTCAACATATGGCAGGAATGGTGGCTCTGTCCCAGAGACTCACTCATTTTTCAGCCTTTTTGAAACTGATGTTCTTCATCCTCACTAAGGATACATGTTAAAAGATTGTAATGATTAATAGTTGAATAGCTACATAAGAACACAGAGATGCCCTTTTCATCCCTTTGTCCTCACCTTTTAATATGTTCTATCAAAGTAACTGTGTCTCATGGTCTGTGTTCATTCATTGATAAAAAATGCAGGGGAAAAGTTTTCTTTTGCACTCTTAATCAATATACAATGTGTTAGTGCTACTAGTAATGCCACTTCTACTAGTGTGGGCCAAGAATGAAACATCAATCTTCTGCCCTTAAAATCCCTCTGATAATCACTGGGAGAAAGCCAGTGGATCCGGATTTAATTAGAGCTTCTGTTCCTCTTCACCCTTCCCTTTCCCCAGCCCTCCCCCTATGAAGGAGCTAATCTGCGGACAGAGCTGCTAAATATTTCTGATTCAGTTAGCATTCTGCCAGTGCAGTTATGACAAAAACAACAGTACAATGAACGGTTACAACAAATTCCTCCCAGGATTTTCAATTAAAGATTGTGAAGGTAAACTCTTACCATGATGATTTGACTAATGGAATGCCATCAGCAAGAAGAAAAGAAATGAGAGAGACAAGTAAACCAAAATTATTTAGGAAAAAAAAAATTAAAGAATGGAAAAACAGATGTTTGAAAGAAATACAAAAAAGGGAAACACCCCCCCCAAGAAGATTTACTATTATTTTGAATAAGAAATATTCCTTCCTTTCTGCTACCCAATTTTAAGAATAGTAGCCAGAGTTAAAATTTACACGAGAGGTTCTAGAAGTAAAGAATTAAATGAGAAGTATCTTTATAAGAGGTGAGCATAAAGGAAGGCTTTATCTGGAATGAGAAAGGCCTATGTTTACTTTCTAACCCTAATTCTTGTTATTAAACACAACTGTTTGAAATGGTTTCCTAGAACTATTCTGTTCCACTCAGTTCTGAAATATGCTATGAGTCATGCAAATGTATTTGTTTTCAGAGTCCCTTTTCTGAAATCACTTTCCTAGTGTTCTGCCCGTGTTCATTTCCACCAATACACTGAAGTTTATAAAATAATACCCAGCATGAATAAAAGGACTGTCAAACCATCACTACCTACAACCGAAGGTAAGATTTGTGTATTTGTGTTATACCCCATGGTGTTTAAGTTAGGCATATACATCTCAGGATAGTGCGTTAATGTTTATACTTCTTTTTCACCCAGAAGCCTAAAACATTAAGAAATGTAGAGTAACAATGTTATATATGGCCAGTAACTTACCATTAGATTGGTCTGTGGCCAGGGAAAGTCAATTGATGTGTATTGATAGAGTGTATTTATAATCTTAATGAATTTGTTATGATTCTGCATGCAGGTTTTTAGATTTAGAACCCTGATTGATTTATCATACTGAGCATGGGTTGCTTTCAGGGTTAGTCTCACAGTCAATAAAGTCACAAAGACTGATGTGTAAAATCAGAATGCCAATGTATTATTTTACAATAAGAATTCAAATCATCACGCAGATTATAATACTTTTATCAGTGTAACCACATCTGTCTCTGAAAGCAGATCCTATTAGAAAGCAAATTACATTCAGAAATGTGCTTGTTGTGCACAGTATTAAGTCATAAGCCTTTGATACCATTATGTCTTAATTCTGGTTTGGAAAAAGCATTCATTGTTTAAGAACACACCCTCTTCTGGATGAGAAGAGTGTTTGGATGGAGACTGTCAGTGTTTTTCCAAGTGTCAGTCTTTTCCTTGTTTCCAAGACTGGCAATCACCTTGTGAATGACACATTATTTCCCTGATATGTTAATATATTCAATCAAGTTATAGTTTGCCTCGAAGGTTTGGGAGCTTTTCTTTATTTTTATGATGACTTTGCTGATCTCCTCTCTTATCCACAATATAATGAATTAAATGTTAGCTCAGAGGTCAGTCTTAACCCCCTTATTTCCAGGTTCTTAAGTATTATCTTTATGAAGACTTGCAGTTCAACTCCAAAACAAAAAAAATATTATTTCAATAAATATGTACATTTATCTATGTATTTACTTTTTATAGACACTGTCCTTGAAAAGTGCTAGTCTATGTGACTCATAAGACAAGGTCTGTCTTATTTATTATTACCTATCCAGGGGCAACTTTAATATAAACTTATGGTAACCACTGAACTGAAATTTATTGAATAAATTAAGATAGTATTAATTTTATTACCTGAAGATGGAAAACAATAGCTTTCTTATCTCCCTCATTATTAATTAATGCTTATTAAGGTACAAGTATACTTAAATATGCAAAAAAAAAAGAAGACTCCCTCATAAATGTGTTCAAAGTAAACCTCTTACTAAGTTTTGTTATGTCTTACAATTACTTGGAAGCATCTGACATCCTGTCACAAAGAAAAAAAAAAATATCCTTAACAACAAAGGACAGAATCAGTGCTTCCTATTCATAGTAAACCACATCTCTGAAATTATTTTCTAATTTAATTAAGTCACTTATTTATTTAAGTTCATTGCATTTATTTTATTTGGCCTATCAGATTTAAACTTCTCGAATGTAGGAATGGTGACTTTATTTTTTTTGGAGTGGGACAGGGGTGTTCCACACTTCCAAATATAGTATTGGGGATAAGGAAAATTGCCAAAAATGGTTTCTTATTTAACCTAATCTTCTAATTTTGATTTATAATGTATCCAGCATTCTCATATGAGATCTTTGTGAAGAGAGTGGTTGGATATAACTGCACCTTATTTTAGGGAAACTACATGACCCAACATGAGAGTACAACCACAGACTAGACACTGAGAGGTGCTTCATCTATTTTGTTTTGAATTAGATGTGGTCTGGGTCTATTCAGTTAACTTCACACTACTCCATACCTTGGAAAACCAATCAGGACATTTATATATGTATACAAAGAATTGGACGATAAAGAAGGCTGGGTGCCGAAGAATTGATGCTTTCAAATTGTGATGATGGAGAAAACTTTTGGACTGCAAAGAGATCAAAACAGTCAGTCTTAAGGGAAAGCAGCCCTGAATATTCACTGGAAGGATTGTTGCTGAAGCTGAAGCTCCAATACTTTGGCTATGTGTTGCGAAGAGCTGACTCATTGGAAAAGACTCTGATGCTGGGAAAAATTGAGGGCAAGAGGAGACAAGGGCAACAGAGGATGAGATGGTTGGATGGCATCACTGACTCAATGGACATGAGTTAGAGGAAACTCTGGAAGATAGTAAAGGACAGAGGAGCCTGGTGCGCTGTAGTCTATGGGGCTGCAAAGAGTAGGACACGAGTGAGAGGCTGAAAAACAACAGAACTTTACAAATAGCTGAGGAAAGAAGAGAAGTGAAAGGCAAGGGAGAAAGGGAAAGATATACCCAACTGAATTCAGAGTTCCAGAGAATAGCAAGGAGAGATAGGAAGGCCTTCTTAAATGAGCAATGCAAAGAAATAGAGAAAAACAAGAGAACGGGAAAGACTAGAGATCTCTTCAAGTGAAACTGGAGATACCAAGGGAACATTTCATACAAAGACAGGCACAATAAAGGACAGAAATGATATGGACTGAACAGAAGCAAAAGAGATTAAGAAGAGGTGGCAAGAACACACAGGAAAACTATATGAAAAAGGTCTTCATGATCCAGACAACCACGATCTGTGCTCACTCACCTACAACTGGACAACCTGGAGTGTGAAGTCAAGTGGGCCTTAGGAAACATTACTATAAACAAACCTACTGCATGTGATGGAATTCCAGTTGAGTTATTTAAAATTGTGAAAGATAATGCTGTTAAAGTGCTGCACTCAACACTATTAGCAAATCTGAAAAACCCAGCAGTGGCCACAGGGCTGGAAAAAGTCAGTTTTCATTCCAATCCCAAACAAGGGCAATGCCAAAGAATGTCAAACTACCATACAATTATGCTCATTTCGTACACTAGCAAGGGTATTCTCAAAATCCTTCAAATTAGCCTTCAGCAATATGTGAACCAAGAACTTTCACATGTACAAGCTGGGTTTTGAAGAAGCAGAGGAATCAGATATCAAATTGTCATCATTTGTTGGATTATGGAGAAAGCAAGGGAGTTCCAGAAAAACATCACTTCTGCTCCATTGACTATGCTATAGCGTTAACTATGCAGATCACAACAAACTATGGAAGTACAAGACCACCTTACTTGTCTCCTGATAAACTTGTATTCAGGTTAAAAAGCATCAGTTAGAACTTGACATGGAACAACAGACCGGTTCACAATTGGGAAAGGAGTACAACAAGGCTCCTTGTATATTGTTGCCCTGCTTATTTAACTTCTATGCAGAGTACATCATGTGAAATGCCAGGCTGGGTGAATCACAAGCTGAAATACAGATTGCTAGGAGAAATATCAACAACCTCTGAGAGAAGCAGAGGATGAGATGGTTAGATAACACCACCAACTCAATGTACATGAATCTGACCAAACTCCAGGAGACAGTAGAGGAGAGGGAAACCTGGTGTGCTATTGTCCTTGGGGTAGCAAAGAATCAGACATGACTTAGTGACTGAACAACATAGAACTTTGAATGCACTGCAAATTTTGGATAAAGTTTTTGTGCTTTGTCTTATCTCCCCTCTTTCTCCTATCACACATAAAATGGATAAATAAAGAGAAAGTAAAGGGGTTATAAATGTGTAATCTTTCACAGATGTAAGGGCAGAAGGTTGACTGTAACAGATGGGCAAAACATATCTTAACCTCTTCAAACAAGGAGCACATTTTTTCATATTTTTCATTGTCTTCACATTTCAACTTTAATCAATATTTAGAATTGAACTTTATTCAGTTCTTAGCTAGTTAATTGGTTCTCTTTGGGGGAAACTTTCAATCAACAAGCATATATAAAATGAATCAATATTCAGAAGATAAGTCTGGCTATTAATTAGTTGAACATCTTCACAAGTTTAATAACATATTTTATTAGATTGGTATGATTCCTTCAGGAATATATATGGGGATACATGGTTCCATATATGTGAGTCATGTTTTAGCTGATTATGTTTAATGTCATGAGAAATATAACCTCTTATTCTAAAACAAGCACCTATTTCCAAGTAAAAGCTCTCCGTAAGAAATGTTATTTGCTATTGATAATCATGTTTTACTACTGATTGTAAATAAAGCTTTAGAGAACATATGTTACAAGCTGTGTATAAAGTTTATATACCTTCCTTTGCTGCAATTCCTGCCATCCATAGTCTAGACACTATGATAATTTCCTGTCTTAAGGTTCTTGAAAATTCTTCTAGTTGCTTGAATGAAAGTGTTGGAATATACATACTCCTGTAACAGTAACTTTATTTTTTTGCTATTATTTTATTGGTATTTTAAAGAATGTACTAATCTCTATTTCTTTATTTTATAGTTTAATAAGATGAAGCCACCTAGAACTAGATATTAAAGATCAAAGTCAGAATTGGGTTGGAAAAACAAGGTATAGAATGTGAAGGAAGGCACACTTACATCTCAAATCAAGGTGGCTATGCTTGCTGTGTTGACTTGTCAGCCAAGGCCCTCCAGCTCAGAAAAATTCATTGGGCCTATTTGCCTAATCCACCTTCTTTCCAGCCTGTAGATTGGATGAATGAGCCCATTCATGTTTTTGTTAATGATACTCATCTTTTGGGCGGGGCTTCCATCTATCCTAATAATGTTAAACAGTGGTCAGTGCTCCCTTCAATTTTTCAGGCATGTCTGTTTATCCGCCTATTTGCTTTGTCATACCTTCCTCCTTACTAGGATCAACTCCGGTTTTGAATGGATGTGTTAGCACTTCCCTGAAAGGCATGCTTACTGACTCTCCAAGAAGCAATGGCAAGAGAGACTTTTGGTCCTTACAGCTGTTGATGCCAGGGGCGCAAGAAAGACAATATGATGCCATAAAACGGGCAGCCTCTCATTTAAAGGGCTTTCCGAGCTGTGCACCACCCACCTCCCCGGATTCTGCTGAACAAGGACTACAGGCCTGGGAAAGTATAAGCAGAATTTATGGCTTTCCTCGTTGGAAAGAATGCATGTATGCCCTAAAGTTATTTATTCCCATTGTTGCCACCAGACATTCTCTGATTGAAAGGGGGTGTCCCTATCTTTCGGATCAATGGTTGAATTTAATTTTTGAAGAACCTTATAGATCCATATGGAATAATTCATTTATCCCTTATCCTTTAGCAATTATTAGGTGGCCTGTTAACGGATGGGTTCCTCCTTTAGTGAGTTTTAATGGAACAGGTCCCATGCAACCTGAATTATGGAGAGCATTGGCTGCTATGGCACCTGTGATTTTACACAGACCTTTAAATGAACAAAGATATATTGTACGCGCCTGTATACATTCTCCCTATCCCTTTCTGTTGGCCAAAAATCAGAATGATTTGAGTTTTTAACGGAGAAGGCAATGGCACCCCACTCCAGTACTCTTGCCTGGAAAATCCCATGGACGGAGGAGCCTGGTAGGCTGCAGTCCGTGGGGTCGCTAAGAGTCGGACACGACTGAGTGACTTCACTTCCACTTTTCCCTTTCATGCATTGGAGAAGGAAATGGCAACCCACTCCAGTGTTCTTGCCTGGAGAATCCCAGGGACGGCGGAGCCTGGTGGGCTGCTGTCTATGGGGTCGCGTAGAGTCGGACACAACTGAAGCGACTTAGCAGCAGCAAAAGAGAAACTGTTTATAATGTTGACTGTGTGAATTGTTTTATATCAAATTGTGTTGATGGGAATGATTATAGTAATTATAAGGCTGTGATGATTGTAAAGTAACCACCATATTTGGTGGTTCCTGTAAAATTAGAGGGACAACGGTTTGATGATTATGCATTGAAAGTTTTGTATGAATTTGATGGCTTAATTTCTCAACCTAAGAGATTCATTGCAGCTCTGATTATGAGAATAACTGCTTTGATTGCCATAATTGCTTCAGTTATGGTTTCTGCTGTTGCCCTGTCAAAAGAAGTGCATACTGCCTCGTTTGTCGATCACCTGTCCAAAAATGTCTCCGTAGCTCTTACTACACAGGAAATTATAGATAGGAAGACAGAAAATAAGGTCATTGCTTTAGAAGAAGCAGTCCTGCTTGTAGGGCAAGAAATTACAAATTTAAAAATTAAGTTGTCTTTAAGGTGCCATGCTGAATTTAAATGGATGTGCGTTACCCCTCTACAAGTGAGTGATTCCGTGCATTCTTGGGAACACATTAGGAATCATATTTTAGGCATTTGGAATCACTCAGATTTTAGTATTAATATTTCTAAGTTACATCGAGATATCCAGAATATGAAGCAGGCGGAGTCTGATCTTTCCTCTCAATGGTTTTCTAATTCCCTTTTTAAAAACCTGGAGGGATATCTTTCCCATGGATCCTTTTTTACAATAATGATTAATGCAGCCATGTTTTTATGCCTGTTGGTTCTGATTTATCTATCAGCCCCATGCCTTTTCAGAATACTCAACCGAAGTGTTTCTGCTTTATCTACTGAGTTTCACACTTATGCTGTAAAAAATAAAAAAAGGGAAGATGTCGGGAGCCGCATTAGGCATTTACTGACAAAATGGAGGCATGGCCCCAACCCCCTCTTCTCATCCTGCAGGCACCGTCCTGGGATGAAGGAGTTAGGTCTTGTGATTCTGACTTGTCCTTTCCTTCTTCTGGTTGAGTTGGCTGGAAAGAATGTTATAATCCAGAAAGTTAACTATTGACATTTGTTCAAGGATCTTTACAAAGAATGTTCCAGGATGAGTACATAGGCCCGCAGTTTGAGGCCATGGGAATCATTGTTATCTGAAACCTGCCTGTAAGGGGAATGTTTATGGCAAAAGAAGTTTGCTGAGTTTAGGTTTTAGGAATAATTAAGAATAGTTAGAAGCTAAAAGTTTAAGGTATGTTGTAGTGTTGGCATATTTTACTATAGCTTATGGAGACTAGGAATTTTAGAGATACTAATAGCTAAAAGCCTTTTCAGGAGATAATGAGCTTAAGTTACTAGGGGATAGCAGGATTTAGAAAGATAAGAAATAAACTGAGGAATGTGGTATGCAGCCCAGAGACAAACTTGAGTTACAATGTAATCACAAGGACACTTAAGAGGGAACTCTGAAGGACAACAATGATTTATGGAGACAGTAAATATGGGTGAGGGAAAACTTAACATGTCAAACCTCTGACCTAATGCTTTTGTAAAAGTATAAAAGAAAACCTGGTGCTTGAAATAAACATGCAGTCCAGTACTTTGAGTGAGAGGCTACATCATTCTCTCCGCCGACACTGTTCATACCTTCAGGGCGATTCCCTGGCTGCTGGAGTTGGACTCCGGCAGTCTTTTATCTCTACGGTAAATGTATTAAATACTCCAGTTGCTATAAAAATATACAAAAACAATAAGTTTTTTGTTTGTTTGTTTAGCAATGTAAAAGATGAAATTGAGCTAGGATTGGGATAGGAAAATGGTGAATACATTTAAGTTTGAGATTATAAAACTGCATATTGCTGTCCATCTTTGCATATACATATATAAGTATAAACTTGTACTTATATATGTATTTGCACAAATACTGCTTTTTGCTATAGTTTATCTTTGTGATTTAGGCAGAATAAGTGAAAAAGTCACCCACCCTGAGCTTCAGTGGTAGTACAACTTAGAAAGCTTCATTTCTTGTAAATAAGGGGAATGAAAATCTACTTTGTTTAGGAGTCTTAGTGGAGTTTGATAAGGAAATTAATTTTCCCTAAGGTTTCACTTATGAATTATGGACATAAATATATTTGGGAGTTTGAATTTTATGTAGGTTTCTGAAAATATAACTTTGGAAACTGATTATTTTCTGAAGGCAGGAGTTCATGTTCATAACCTGTGTTCTTCTGAATTCATCTGCATTTACTTTTTTCTATTATGGTTGCATGTGTTAAAATGAATCTATGATGATGAATCTATGATAATCTCCCTTTTCCATCACCTTTCTTTCTTCGTGGATGGAGGGACATTTATTTCCTGTCAATAATGATTTAGGTGTTTTTACAAGAACCAAACTGATCTCTCTAGAAATTCAGAATCCAGAGACTATCCTATGATTCATTTAGATGAGAGAGTCATCTGGGATGAGAGAAGATATAAGTGGATAATTTGTCCATTACTTTCCTAATTAGAATGGTTCCAGATGGCTCCTCAGACAAACATGGTCATTCCCAAGATAGATCTTCCTTCTGATTTAAGCAAAGCGATCTATGAAAAGCCTTAGAGAAGAATATTTTTATAGAAATATGCAAATTATAGTATTATATATGTGTGTGCATTTCACATTAAAATTAATGCTCACAATGAAACTTTTTAATTCAACAAACAATGAATAAAGGATATAGTTTGTTCCAAGAGCATAGGTCCCTATAAATCAGTTCATATAAAGAAACATTCAGGAAGCCTAATTTATAACTTTAGCTAATAATGACCGATTTCAGGAAAATGAAATAAAAAAGTAAAAATTAATAATTAACATATAGATGATAAATAACACTTTAGTGGCATTCCATCTTTTGTATATAACAGCTGGTAGATTATAGAAAGGTAGTTTTTTTCCCTTTCTTTCTCCCTTCCTTCCTACCTTCTTTCCCTCCTTTCTTTCTTTTGTTCTTTCTTCTCTCCTCTTCCTTCTCTGCCTCTTTATTTTTTCAAGCCCTATTACATAAGACTGCAACTATAAAAGGGATAATTAGAAAGCTCCATAAGAATATGTTCCATTTATTATGAGATTACTTCTAAACCCCATTAATATATTTTCATTTTGAATTGAATGAAATATACATGCAAGAAAAAATAATAGTATCATGTATTAGACCTGAAACTGTAAAAATTCTAGAGGAACATTTTGGGGAAAAACTCCTTGACATCAATCTTGGCAGTGGTGTTTTGACATTAGAAACAAAGACAGTATATCAAAAACAAAGAATTGCAATTGCATTAAACTTTGAAGCTTCTGCACAACGAAGGAAGCCATTAACAAAATGAAAAGGCAAACTATGGAATGAGAGAAAATATTTTCCAATAATATCTGGTAAGAAGTTAAAATGCAAAACATATGAAGAAATCACAAAATTCAATAGAAAAAAAAATCAGATTAAAAAATGGGCAGAGCACTCAAACAGACATTTTTCGAAGAAGACATACAAATAGCCAACTAGTCCATGAAAATGCTCAGCATCACTAATCATCATGGTAATGCAAACCAAAACCATAAGGGGAAATCACGTCACACCTGTTAGAATGACTATTATCAAAATGATGAGAGAACAAATGCTGATGTGAATGTGGAAAATAGGGGAACTCTTGTATCCTGTTGGTGGAAATGTAAACTTGTACAGCCACTATGGAAAACAGTATGGAGTTTTCTCAAAAAAGTTAAATTTTTTTTGAAAACTATGATAGTTAAAAACTATCATATGATCCAGCAATCCCACTTTTGAGTATATATCCAAAGGTAATGAAATCAAGACTTGCAGAGATATCTGCATTCCCAAATTCATTGCTGGAGAAGGCATTGGTGACCCACTCCAGTACTCTTGCCTGGAAAATCTCATGGACAGAGGAGCCTGGTAGGGTGCAGTCCATGGGGTCGCAAAGAGTCGGACATGACTGAGCGACTTCACTTTCACTTTTCACTTTCATGCATTGGAGAAGGAAATGGCAACCCACTCCAGTGTTCTTGTCTGGAGAATCCCAGGGACAGAGGCGCCTGGTGGGCTGCCATCTGTGGGGTCGCACAGAGTCGGACACGACTGAAGCAACTTAGCATGCATGCATTCATGTTCATTGCAACATTATTCACAGTAGCCAAGATATGCAAACAATGTAAGCGTCTACCACAGATAAATGGATAAATATGTGCTATGTGTATGTGATGGAATATTGTGCTATGAAAAAGAAGCTATTCCTACCAATTGAGACAGTTTGGGTGAAACTTGAGGATATTATGCTAAGTGAAATCAGCCAGAGAGAGAAAGACAAGTACTATACAGTATCACTTATATGTGGAATCTTTAAAAAAAAAAAAGTCAAAAATAGAAAAGTGGTTGCAATGGGCAGGTGGCAAGAGATATAAGGAGGGGTTGGTAAAAACATAGTTTCAGGTATAAGATTAATAAAATCTTAGGATCTAATGTATAACGTGGTCACTATATTTGATAACACTGTATTGTACAATTGATATATGCTGAGAAAGTTCTCACCAAAAAATAAAAAGGTAAATATGTGAAAGGGTGGATGTATTTGTTGATTACCTAGATGGAAGGAATATTTTCACAACATATATCAAATCATTATATATGCACTTTAAATATCTTACTATTTTAGGTGTCAATTATACCTTAATAAAGCTTAACAGAAAAGAAAATACTATTGATCAGTCCTATTAAGTGATTTGTTTTTGAGGAAATGTATTCAAGGAAGCTCAAGAGGATTTTTGATTCAAGGAATACAAGAAAGCAGGCAGCTGTAATGAGACTATTGTAAGGAATATGAATGTTTGCTCTGCTTGTTTAAACTCACAGGAAACAATCCAACACTTTTGAGTAGGGATGGATTTCTCAGATTCTGAATTCTAAAAATTCTTTTATAGATATACATATATATTCTTAGTCTCCACATGGGATAAGTTATATTCATTCATTTTTAAAATTTAGTTTTCTTATTTCTTTTCCTCCATTTAAATACTTTCAGAAAGCAAATGATATTTATTATTTTATCATGTATGTTCTTAAAAAATGATGGTAATAGAATTGCTATCTATTCACATAAATGTGCATATTTTATAGCAATGTCATTATGGTGATTTCAAGGTGCCAAAAGTAAGTCTATAAAAAACCAATTATCATTTCTAATAAATGCCCTGTAAACATTACATCAAGTCAATTAATTCATTTAAGCATTATATATGTGCCAGACATTGGGGTATAAAGATAAGTAAAACAAATTTTCCATCCTATGCTCCAGCCTAAAGGAGAGGCTCAAACATGTTTGGAATGAGGGAAGCTTCAAGGGAAAAATGAAGATTAAGAATAGAACAACTGGCACTAACATCCATCAAGTGGCCCTTAGAAAAATTTACCAACCAAAGACTCTCTATAAAGGTTGTTGATTTTCTGTAGATGTTGGCAGGACTGTCTACATAATGTGCAGGGGCAAGTGCAAAATAAAAATGGTGACCTCTTGTTAAAAAATTCTTAAGACTTTCAAGATGGCAACAGCAGAGCACTGACTGAATGTGAGGCCTTCTATGGTATGTCTGTAAAACTGGCCCTGAGGTTAAATTTGCTCTTGCTAAATCCTTATTTCCTATTAGGATACTTTTTGTTGTCTGATGCATTTGTTTGATAGAAGTGCTTCGGTGTCTCTGGGGTCCAAAGAGCACAGATCATGACAGCATGGTTTTCTGGAAATATTTTAGCTGTATATGGTATAAAGTAAAAATGAAAACTATGTAGAAAAAATGAAATCTCCACAGCTATCTTCTACTTTGGGCTTCCCTGGTGGCTCAGTGGTAAGGAATCAGCCTGCCAATGTAGAGAATGCAGGTTCGATCCCTGGGTCAAGAAAATCCCCTGGAGAAGGAAATGGCAACCCACTTTAGTACTCTTGCCTGGAAAATCCTGTGGGCAGACACATTTGGATATGACTTAGCGACTCAACAACAGCAATCTTCTAGTTTACATCTTTGGAGTATTTTACTGGAAATAGAGATCTAAGAATAACAGATTTTTACTTTATCATTCTTTCATTTGATAAAGAGTAAAGTATAACACGCTAACTTGTGTTATAAGAAATAAAACTAGAATATGAAAGGGGATTTCAGACATCCCTCACATACCTGTCAGTAGTGACACTAATAAGTAAAATGTTATTGAAAAATGATGCTTTTTAATTTTTCCTACAAGTATAAAGTATTACATATTACTATATTTTTCCTTAATTCAATAGAGTCATCTGATTATATCATAACAGTGAAATATTGCTATTCACACTTTCCTGGAACCAAGATATTTCTATGGCTATTAAGGAGAGAGACAAGAGATTATTTTCTCACCTAATGATTCATGATTGTATGTTTACATGTTTACATGTGTATAGTTAGGGATATATCCAATATGTACATTTATATGGGATACTAAAATAATCAAGTTGATATGCTGTATTGGTTTTATGACTTAGAAATGACTGGAAAATTTACAAAAATGAAATCATTTAATAATAAACACAAATTTAAATGCTGCTTGGCATCAATATTGATCATATACATCCCACAATAAGGAAGTTTCTTAGGTTCTAGTAAGTAAAAGAAGTTGATATTTAGTTAGTATGCCATTTTCAATTTAAAATGTGCTCACAGAAGTAATTTTATATAAACGTGCTTAAAGGCTAACGACTTGTGAAGTCATAAGTTAAGTTATACATGTGTCTATAACCAGAATGATATGCATATAAATAATACTTAATAAATATATTTTTATTATAAGTTTTGGCTGCATATCTTATTTAATTACTGAAACAGATAATGCTTCCACTTCAGTATCAGAATGTACAGCAAAGCACAATAAAGTGTTGCACATCTTACAGATAAATTTGCTCCATAGTGAACATGTCAAGATTTATTGTGATCTATTCCTAAGATCTATTGGGAGTTGTATAATATAAATACACAATTTATAGCTGGGAGATGAAATGTGGGTTTAAAAAATACCATTATCTAACAATGCAATTTGAAATTTGACATCTAATTTTTACACATACACGCACACACACTCACACAGGCGAAACCTAATCTGATAAATGCTAAACTGTCATTTAATTTCTTGTTTTATTTACTGAGAATAAAATATCTTTTCATATGTAATGAAAGCAATCAGATTTTTGTAAGTTTTTTTTTTGTTTAAGCCACTGGCCCATTCCATTCCTCTTTACCTGGTTCTGAAGTAAGGGCAATTTGTTTCCTAATCTCTACCAGTAGAGACACAAGGTGAAAGAAATGAATGAAGGAACAGTACTTACTAATAAGCACTTTATGACACTAGTGTAAGTGGCAGCTCAGAGAAGTCCTTTTCTCCATCTACTTCTGAGTGGGCAGGAGAGTGAGGATGAGGCTCAGGGGCAATGGCAAAAGCAGCCAACTATGACTTATTTTCTTAAGGTAATACCTTGTGTCTTAGAGCACACAACTAAGCATAATGTCAGTGAAGAGCATTTGAGGAAAAACTGCTGCTGAATTCAAACACTGGCTAAATACCCACAGACACAATGAAAGCTGGTCCATTTTATTTTGAGCCCAAATTTATTACATGTATAATGTGTTTTGAAATATAATTATATTTCACTAATAAAAAAATCAATCTTTCAAAATAGAAAATGTGTTATCCAGTTTGGAAAAAAAATTTCTAGGAATAAATTAACTGTGAAAATATCTAATTTAAGCTTTAAAATGGCTGCATTTATAGCATGTTAGTATCAAATTTCATAACTATTCTGTTACCTAACATTTTTTATATTTCACAAGCATAACATTTTGTGTTTCAGAATTTTCTTTCAATTATTTGTAGTGTTAAATATATGCAAAATAAAATATGAATAATTGCATTTAAGGTCACAGAAAAATCTTATGCATTTAATTTTTTAAAGTACATTGGGTTACAATTTCTTGTATTTTAAATAATTTAAAATTTGTTTATTTCTAATTTCATTATATTGTTTTTAATGTTCTTTAAACAAAATATGATATAGATACTTATATATACATACACATACATACACACACACACATATATAGACACACATTTTTTTTCAAAGCCACTCTACATATAATGACCATATAGAGTCCATTTTTTTTAAATGTTAGAATATGGGGAGACAAATTAATGTAGTAGGTATATGAAAAATGAAAGAAAGTGAGTGTTAGTCACTCAATTGTGTCTGATTCTTTGCGACTTCATAGACTGTAGCCTGCCAGGCTCCTCTGTCCATGGAAATCTCCAGGCAAGAATACCAGAGTGGGTTGCCATTCCCTTCTCCAGGGATCTTTCCAAACCAGGGATTGAACCCGGGTCTCTGGCATTGCAGGCAGATTCTTTACCACCTGCATCACCAAATAGGTGTATTGGCATTCTTAATTCTTCTCAGCTGGAAAAGTGAATATACTGTGATTTTATATTCACTATCTGAATACAAGGTAGTGACTATTTCCTGTTATGGAGGCCTAAATTGTAAGATTTATTTATTTATTTATTTTTATTCTTGCAGATAGAAAAATAGTATGTATCATATGCTCCTTAATCAGGTGACCCACCCCAGAAACTGAATAAGAAGATCATGAAGATCCTTTTAGGCAATGGGTAAGCAGTAGGCCTGAAGCCAAAACTGGCTTCTGAACCCGAACACCAAATTAAATCTTGGAGTTTTGGGTGAAATAGAAAAGAATACATTTATTCTTGGCCAAACAAAAGCCACAGTAGGTTAATGCCCTCAAAAAAGTGTCCCAGCCTAGGAGAAAGCGGAAGTTTGTGAGGAGTTTTATACTCAAGGTGCAGAGTAGCTGATTAGAATAGGTATAGGTGCAGAGCCCCCATTCCTTCAACTCAGAGATCCTCTGTCATTGGGTGAGGATGGGTGAACTATGACCTTCTCTGGAATGAAGAGTGCTTCATCAAGTAGTTAATATCTTCCATTTGTTGGGGGTTTTAGTTCCACAGAAGAGCTTCAAGTTATTGTTATGTGTATACCTTGATCGAGAACTAAGATCCTGCCTCCAAGGCTATTCTGTTGTTTCATGACTGCTCCTCCCTTATTGCTGCATCCTCTCCCTTCCCCTGTTAACAGCTGTTTGAATTGCTCTTTGGAATTCCAGCAAGTGGAAGGGCTTTTTTGCCCAGGAGCTCCACAGGGTTCTGCTCATTTTCAAGGCTTCCACAACAATCAGTTTCAGAGGCACCAGCAATACTGTTTCTAGGAGCAGTTTCTAGTGCTAATAGGAGTGACATCTGGCCACCGGACTGGAAAAGGTTAGAATTCATTCTGTTAGGTAGTTAGAATAGGAAAAAGGAGTGCAGAATGATGGTGGCTAAAAGATAAGGAAGGGAAAATCCCGAGGAAATAGAACAAAGGAAGGTCCAAGGACCAGAGTGAGGACGTCAGGCAAAACAAAAATAGCACTCTTGGCTAGCCCAATTTATATAGGGCAGGTCCAGGGGCAGGAGAAAAAACATTTAAAAAGAGGAGCCAAAATTGAGCTGGGGGGCCTCTCTTCTCTTCGTGTCTTTTGAGTCTGCATGCCCTCATGCCTTGAGGATGAGGATGTATATTCCTTTACTTTGTAAACAAAATTGAGCTGTAACATGGAGCTGCAACACTGGCCCTTTCAATAGCTGTAACACTGGTCGACTGAGGACTGTAACTCTGGTACGTCCATTGCTTCAAATTTTTGTGGCGATGAGACAGAACCGAAGAAATTACAAACTTCCCCGACATCTATGGTGCCGTTTCTCGGATTTAACCTGGCTGAAACAACCTCAGCTCTCCCCGGCAAGGAGGAGGCCAAGCACAGCAGGAGCCCAACTCAGTGAAAGCTCCCACAGTGGAAGCTGAATGTGAAGAAAACCCAGCACAGGGAAAGTGACAAGAGGCCCAGCATGCTGGAAACCAGGACAACAAAAAACAAACTCAGCAGAAAGCTCACATGGCTCAGTCTCAGATTCCAGAAGACCTCCAGTTAAGGTAGGAGGTCCTCACTCCTATGGCTGGAAGGTCACATGCCTAACAAAATCTTAATTCCTTTACAATCTCTCATTTCTTGTTTTCTTGAATCCCCTGTGAAGAGAAGAGTGGCAGTGGGTGCAACTGAGGGACTCTGGCAGGGGCTACTCCTCAGTGTGTCTCAAAGGCTCCACTCTCTGCTGGGCCCCAGTAGCTGTTGGGGATTCTTCTGTCCTTAATCTTCTTTGTGCCAGGGATTAGGCCAATGAAAACTGTGAGCACAATTCAGGCATTTAACAGATTTTCCAGCAGGCTATGAAGGGGATTCCTCAGCATGTTTTTCCCAATGCTTTTTCCACCTGTCTTTCAGCTCCTCCCTCCCAGGACTTGAGCCCAGCCAAAATTTATGGTGCCTGGCTTCAGGACCTAATGAAGCTCAGGCTCTGATGTCTCATTGCAAAAATTCAGTGAGAGACACAGTGATAGGTAAGACTTAGTTTTGTTCAGATAAAGAAAGAAGCACACTCCACAGGGTGTGGGCCATTGCTGTGGCCATGGAATATGGTATGGCTAGTTTTTTTCCAGCTGGGTAAATTCATTTGCTAATGAGTGAGAGAATCATCCCAACCATTGGGGAACCACCCACTACTCTGTCTTTTGACAGTGCCTTGCAACAGTCCTGCCACCTCTGGGTGTATCGTTTAGCTTACAGATTGGGGATCAAGGTTTAGTTGAATTTGACTTTTCATCTTGGACCCATTTGATTTTAATCAGTTTATGTTATGCCCTTGGGTTATGTCATTCTTTCAAAAGTTGTGCCCTGCCCCCTTCCCTCCTGTTTCAAGCTCTTTTTCTGAGCCCCATTGAGGCACACAATGTTGCCTCTACAATCTTCTGGAGGGATAACCAGAAAATAGTTGGCCCTTTGGAGGGAAATACTGTATAATATCCAATCCCTCTATATACTCAGGACTTCATCTTCAATGTTTCCTACAACATGTGCAACAACAACATCTTTCAGTGGACCCCCTAGGGCAGGTGACAGGCACACAATGCCTGCTAGAAGTCCCTCTGTTGGCATCCCTTCAAAGGAAATTGGGCTTCTAGGGATAGTGTTGCCACCTTGGGAGTTAAACCTTTAGGCCATTTGGGCCCAACCCCTTATCACCCTTCTCCTAAAGTTACAAACATACCCCCAGGTCAAATCTCCACTCCATTTTTATGGAACATCTGGTCTGTCACCTCTTATTAATTTGTTATTAAGCCACTTACTGACTCCTACAACCAACACCCTGCCCCTTCTGGGCAACATCACTCCACCCAGCCTATTATTAAAATACTCTAGTCAAGGCTATGGTTTTTCCAGTAGTAATGTATGGATGTGAGAGTTGGACGGTGAAGAAAGCTGAGCGCCGAAGAATTGATGCTTTTTGAACTGTGGTGTTGGAGAAGACTCTTGAGAGTTCCTTGGACTGCAAGAAGATCCAACCAGTCCATCCTAAAGGAGATCAGTCCAGGGTGTTGATTGGAAGGACTGATGTTGAAGCTGAAACTCCAATACTTTGGCTACCTCATGTGAAGAGTTGACTCATTGGAAAAGACTCTAATGCTGGGAAGGATTGGGGGCAGGAGAAGAAGGGGACGACAGAGGATGAGATGGCTGGATGGCATCACTGACTCAATGGACATGGGTTTGGGTAGACTCCAGGAGCTGGTGATGGACAGGGAAGCCTGGCGTGCTGTGATTCATGGGGTCGCAAAGAGTCAGACACGACTGAGAGACTGAACTGAACTGAATGCCCCTAACAAACCAGATAACCCACTCCTTTGTCATTCAGTTCAGTTCAGTTCAGTCACTCAGTCCTGTCTGACTCTTTATGACCTCATGGACTGCAGCATGCCAGGCCTCCCTGTCCATCACCAACTCCCAGAGCTTATTCAAACTCATGTCTATCAAGTCTGTGATGCCATCCAACCATCTCATCTTCTGTTGTCCCCTCCTCCTCCAGCCTTCAATCTTTCCAAGCATCAGGGTCCTTTCAAATAAGTCAGCTCTTCACATCAGGTGTCCAAAGTATTGGAGTATCAGCTTCAACATCAGTCCTTCAAATGAATATTCAGGACAGATTTCCTTTAGGATGGACTGGGTCTTCTCCAACACCATAGTTCAAAAGCATCAATTCTTTGGCGCTCAGCTTTCTTTATAGTCCAACTCTCACATCCATACATGACTACTGAAAAGACTACCATAGCCTTGACTAGACGGATCTTTGCTGGCAAAGTAATGCCTCTGCTTTTTAATATACTGTCTAGGTTGGTCATAACTTTCCTGCCAAGAAGTAACCATCTTTTAATTTCATGGCTGCACTCACCATCTGCAGTAATTTTGGAGCCCCAAAATAGAAAGTCTGTCACTGTTTCCACTGTTTCCCCATGTATTTGCCATGAAGTGATGGGACCAGATGCCATGATCTTAGTTTTCTGAATATTGAGCTGTAAGCCAACTTTTTCACTCTCCTCTTTCACTTTCATCAAGAGGTTTTTTACTTCTTCTTCACTTTCTGCCATAAGGGTGGTGTCATCTGCATATCTGAGGTTATTGATATTTCTCCCAGCAAACTTCATTCCAGCTTGTGCTTCATCCAGCCTAGCATTTCTCATGTTGTACTCTGCATATAAGTTAAATAAGCAGGGTGACAATACATAGCCTTGATATACTCCTTTTCCTATTTGGAACCAGTCCATTGTTCCATATCCAGTTCTAACTATTGCTTCCTGACCAGTATACAGGTTTCTCAAGAGACAGGTCAGGCGGTCTGGTATTACCGTCCCTTTCAGAATTTTCCACAGTTTATTGTGATCCACACAGTCAAAGGCTTTGGCATAGTCAATAAAACAGAAATAGATGTTTTTCTGGAACTCTCTTATTTTTTTGATGATCCAGTGGATGCGGGCAATTTGATCTCTGGTTCCTCGGCCTTTTGTAAAACCAGCTTGAACTTCTGGAAGTTTATCATTGGAGACACCCTAACCTGCTCTTATGGAGGACTAGGGGTAGAAATCAGTGACTTACATTGCCTCAGAGCAGTAAGAGGATAACTTATGGCTATTTCACCACCTTCCCAGTCTCAGGGCACAGGCTTGGATTTCTTTACATCATGATATCTATTCCCATCTTCAGAGAAGAAACTGGCAATGTGTTAAATTACAACCCCTTAATCCTACCCAGCACTGGTCACACTGGAGACCTTGGGGATGCCCAACTCTACCCCAGGGGTTTCAGAATGTCAACCTGCCTTGACTGGCCTAGGATCCAGTCCCAGGGAGATTGTCACACCTCAGCCTGCTTGGGGATGTATCAGCCTGGGATCCCAGGAAGTCGACCTGCCTCAACCTGCCTAGGGATCTGGTCCCTGGGAGGTTGTCACACCTCAGCTTGCTCAGGGATCTGCCAGTCCAATGGTCCCAGGAGGTCAACATGCCTCAACCTGCCCAGGGACCCACTTCTTGGGAGGCTGATATGCCTCCATCTGCTTAGTGATTCGATCTCCTGGAGGCTGTTACACCTTAGCTTTCCTGGGGATCTGAACCCTGACCCAGGGACGCCTGGCTCTCAAGTTGCAACAGTACTGGGTAGGTTAAGTTTCTGAAAGATTCACCCCTAAGGAAGTACACTGATGGAAATTGAAGGAGGCCTATTAGTTTTTGTTGTTGTTCTTTTTCCTTCCTGTCATCACTGTCTTTCATATGGGAAATAACCAATCCACTTCCCAACAGACACCCTTGAGATGCATCCTTGATAACTGAAAGCTGTTCGATCCTCTAACCTTCAGAGATTGGAGGGAATTTCCACTTGTTTGGAAATAAATAGAATAAATAAACAACTAGTATTAAGGGATAAGACTCTGAACATGCAATGACATAAAAGTCATGAAAATATGTGAGGACTCTGGATCCTTCCATTGCTACTGAACAACTTAAGAGAGAGTGTATTAGAAGTGTAGTTTACAAATTATTGCATGAAATAGAACTCAGAAACCTTCTCTATTATGTGAAAAAAATAATTTATTTTTGGAAATATAAGTTCCAGTAGTTACAACAACAAACAAACAAAAAAAATTTTATTGGGGTTGGTGGATTCACAATGGAAGCCTAATTTTGAACTCTCTTCTGAACTCCTCCTAATAACCAGAGATCAACTTGGCTAAGCATAAGAAAAGTTCACCAGTAATATTTCCAACAAAAATTATGAAACAGGATTTCTACATGAGCTCAGGATGCAGAGAGAGGACCTATATGGCCAAACCAGCAAGAGCAAGACCAGCACACACAGACACAAACACACACACACACACACACACACACACACACACGATCAGTTTGTTGGTAACACTAGTGGGAGTGATTAAAAGGGAGCTGATTTGCCTTCTGAGCTTGGAACTCTAAAATTGTCAAAAAGAATAGTGCAAAATAAAATACAACCCCCAAAGGGGAAACAAAATAACTTCATGTGGAAACCTGGATGTGTGAATCCAGGAGGGCATCAGGCAAACCTGGGTGTCTTCTTCATAAACCCTAAGTTGCAAGTAAGGACAAACAAACAAACAAACAAAACCTTATTTATTTAACATAAGAAGATCAAATAGTGTTGTGCTTTTCAGAGATATAAAAACATACTCTGTTGCTTAAGGACTGAGCTGAATTTGGATGGGAAACTGCAAAAGGAAACAAATACCAAAAACATGGTAAGTAGGAGAGTAGTTTCAGATATTAAGATAGGAGGAGCTAAAAACAATGAAACCCCTGAAATCACTACAATAGTAAAATGAAACATCTAAAAGTTAGAGAATTGGTTTGGAAAATAAGTTGTGAATGACTAGGAAAAACAAATCTGGAGGCTGGGGAGCACATTCATGAATTTGACTTTGCTGTGAAACAAAACAAGTCAGGAAAAGATTTCATGTTTTAGTTATTCACTGTAACAATCTTAGAGAAAATATAAATCTAGAAAGTTGAAAAAGCCACTCTGACTCTTTCCCACCCCTTGCATAGGACCCTCTATCTTAGTGAGAGAAAATAATATCAAACAAGACAAAATCACTAACTAGAACACAAATGTTAAATATGGCAAAAAAAATTTAATATTGAGGGCCATAATTCTTGATGGAATATAGCAATTATCAATATCAGTGCCCCAAATAAACTAGCAATATTTTTTGAGAGAGTCATAAACCTAAGAATGTATATAACTTCTCCTAAGGAATACTTTAAAGTATTTTAGTCACCATTGCCCGAATACCAAAGCCAGATAAGGACACTGCAAACAAACAAAAAAAAAAGCAAAAGCTATATGCTAATATTTCTAATATAGATTTAAACATTCTCAACAAAATCTAGCAAACCAAAATCTAGAGCACATTAGAAGCATCATACACCATCAGCATCAGAGTCTTTTCCTAGAGTCAAGTCTTCACATGAGGTGGCCAAAGTATTGGAGTTTCAGCTTCAACATCAGTCCTTCCAATCAACACCCTGGACTGATATCCTTTAGGATGGACTGGTTGGATCTTCTTGCAGTCCAAGGAACTCTCAAGAGTCTTCTCCAACACCACAGTTCAAAAGCATCAATTCTTCGGTGCTCAGCTTTCTTCACCGTCCAAATCTCACATCCATACATGACCACTGGAAAAACCATACCCTTGACTAGACGGACATTTGTTGCCAAAGTAATGTCTCTGCTTTTAAATATGCTATCTAGGTTGGTCATACCCTTCCTTCCAAAGAGTAAGCGCCTTTTAATTTCATGGCTGCAATCACCATCTGCAGTGATTTTGGAGGCCCCCCAAAATAAAATCTTACACTGTTTCCACGTTTCCCCATCTATTTGCCATGAAGTGATGGGACCAGATGCCATGATCTTAGTTTTCTGAATGTTGAGCTTTGAGCCAAGTTTTCCACTCTCCTCTTTCACTTTCAACAAGAGGCTTTTTAGTTCTTTTTCACTTTCTGCCATAAGGGTGATGTCATCCGCATATCTGAGGTTATTGATATTTCTCCCGGCAATCTTGATTCCAGCTTGTGCTTCTTCCAGCCCAGTGTTTCTCATGATGTACTCTGCATATAAGTTACATAAGCAGGGTGACAATATACAGCCTTGACGTACTCCTTTTCCTATTTGGAACCAGTCTGTTGTTCCATGTCCTGTTCTAACTATTGCTTCCTGACCTGTATACAGGTTTCTCAAGAGACAGGTCAGGTGGTCTTGTATTCCCATCCCTTTCAGAATTTTCCATAGTTTATTGTGATTCTCACAGTCAAAGGCTTTGGCATAGTTAATAAAGCAGAAATAGATGTTTTTCTGGAACTCTCTTGCTTTTTTGATGATCCAGCAGATGTTGGCAATTTGATCTCTGGTTCCTCTGCCTTTTCTAAAACCAGCTTGAACATCTGGAAGTTCACAGTTCACGTACTGCTGAAGCTTGGCTTGGAGAATTTTAAGCATTACTTTACTAGCGTGTGAGATGAGTGCAATTGTGTGGTAGTTTGAGCATTCTTTGGCATTGTCTTTCTTTGGGATTGGAATGAAAACTGACCTTTTCCAGTCCTGTGGCCACTGCTGAGTTTTCCAAATGTCCTGGCATATTGAGTGCAGCACTTTCACAGCATCATCTTTCAGGATTTGAAATAGCTTAACTGGAATTCAATCACCTTCACTAGCTTTGTTCGTAGTGATGCTTTCTAAGGCCCTCTTGACTTCACATTCTAGGATGTCTGGCTCTAGGTGAGTGATCATACCGTCATGATTATCTGGGTCATGAAGATCTTTTTTGTACAGTTCTTCTGTGTATTCTTGCCACCTCTTCTCAATATCTTCTGCTTCTCTTAGGTCCATACAATTTCTGTCCTTTGTTGAGTCCATCTTTGCATGAAATGTTCCCTTTATTTCTCTAATTTTCTTGAAGAGATCTCTAGTCTTTCCTGTTCTATTGTTTTCCTCTATTTCTTTGCATTGATAACTGAGGAAGGCTTTCTTATCTCTCCTTGCTATTCTTTGGAACTCTGCATTCAAATGGGAATATCTTTCCTTTTCTCCTTTGCTTTTCACTTCTCTTCTCTTCTCAGCTATTTGTAAGGCCTCCTCAGACTGCCATTTTGCTTTTTTCATTTCTTTTCCATGAGGAAGGTCTTGATCCCTGTCTCCTGTACAATGGACAACCTCTGTCCATAGTTCATCAGGCACTCTGTCTATCAGATCTAATCCCTTAAATCAATGGAATATTGCTCAGATATTAAAAAGAATGCATTTTTATCAGTTCTAATGAGGTGGATGAAACTGGAGCCTATTATACTGAGTGAAATAAGTCAGAAAGAAAAACACCAATACAGTATATTAATGCATATATATGGAATTTAGAAAGATGGTAATGATGACTCTATGTGACTGTTTCAAAAGAGACACAGATGTAAAGAACAGACTTTTGGACTCTGTGGGAGAAGGTAGGGTGGGATGATTTGAGAGAATAGCATTGAAACATGTATATTATCACATGTGAAACAGATCGCCAGTCCAGGTTTGATGCATGAGACAGGGTGCTCAGTGTTGGTGCACTGGGATAATCTTGAGGATGAGAAGAGAAGGGAGGTGGGAGGGGGGTTCAGGATGGGGAACACATGTATACCCATGGCTGATTCATGTGAATATATGGCAAAAAACCACCACAATATTGTAAAGTATTTAGCCTCCAATTAAAATAAATAAAATAAATAAAAAATAAAGATAAGTAATAAAGTTCTCGGGGTCTAATATACAGCATGGAGAGTATAGGTAACAACATTGTACTATGTACTTAACAGTAGTTGAGAGAGTAGATCTTGAATGTTCTCACCACCAAAAAAAATGAAAAGAAATGAAAATTTTGTGAGATGATGACAGTTCTTGATGGTGATTTGCAATATACTGTGCAATATGTATGCATCAAATCATCATGTTAGATACAATTTAAACTTACACAGTATCAAATGTCAATTATATTTCAATAAAGCTGGAATACAAATAAAAGCTTAATACTAAATTGAGAATTGAAAAATAAAATGGGAACACTGCTTCCATGATCCTCAAAAAGTTAAAATCATTAAATTTAATAAGAACCTAGGACCTATAGAGAACAGTATAAATTCTGTTAACAGAGCGAAAACTAGTTTTATCATATGAATAGTTTATACTACGTTTACCTGTCTCTTGGTTGTGTAAACGATTTATTGTATAATGATTCAACTAAATTTGATATATCATACACATTTAAAATAATTTTAATTAAAAAATCCTCTATCTTAAACAGCATTCATTCTTAAAGTTACATAGAAGGATAAGTGCTTGTGAAGACTTAAGAAACATGTGAAAAAACAATGATGAATGGTCAGTGTCCTTTTCAGTTATCAGAACATAGCTCTAAAATTGGTGACCTGTGGAACTGACTGTTCAGTCCAGAAATCGATTTCCCAAAATGCCATCTTACTACATGAGGAATATGGTATTTCAATTCAGTGGTAAACTAGAAATAAAATGATTCCAGGTATCCATTTAAAAGACTGTAAAACTGAAGCACTATTTAAACTTTTTACAAAATCAGTTCCAGATGAATTAAAACAGAAAACAAAAATCAGTGATGCATTCTTTGGAAGAGAATGCTAAAAACACGAAAGCCATAAAACAATGTATTTGACTATGTAAAAACATGAAAAGCCTTTGGGTTGTAAAACATACTATACAAAGTCATTAAAAAGATTGATTTGAAAAAATCTTGAAACAAAATGACAGCTCAGGTATGATATTTATAGTATGAGAACTTACAGTCTATAAACAGATATGTAAGCCAATGTAAAATTGAACAAGGCATGTGAATATTGAGTCACAGAAAATGATCAAGAAAAACATAAAAAGTTGAATAAAGGCACCAGAATTAAGGGAAATGCAATTGAAATAATGAGATATTTATTTGGACCTTTTACATTGGAGAAAAAGGAAAGATACCCATTTGAAGGTAGAATTACAAAGAATTGGAAGGAGAGATAAGAAGGCCAACTAAGTGAGCAATAAAGAAAAACAATAGAATGGGAAAGACTAGAGATGTCTTCAAAAAAATTAGAGATACCAAGGGAACACATCATGCAAAGATGGACACAATAAAGGTGGCAAGAGTACACAGAAGAACTATACAAAAAAGACCATAATGAGCCAGATAACCACGATGGTGTGATCACTCACCTAGATAGAGCCAGACATCCTGAAGTGCGAAGTCAAGTGGGCCTTAGGAAGCATCACTATGGACAAAGCTAGTGGAGGTGAAGGAATTCCAGTTGAGCTCTTTCAAACCCTAAAAGATGATGCTAGAAAGTGCTGTATTCAATATGCCAGCAAAATTGGAAAATTCACAGTGGCCACAGGACTGGAAAGGGTCAGTTTTCATTCCAGTCCCAAAGAAAGGCAATACCAAAGAATATTCAAACTACTCCACAATTGCACTCGTTTCACATGCTAGCAAAGTAATGCTCACAATTCTCCAAGCAAGTCTTCAACAGTAAGTGAACCGAGAACATCCAGATGTTCAAGCTGGATTTAGAAAAGGCAGAGGAACCAGAGATCAAATTGCCAACATTCATTGGATCATAGAAAAAGCAAGAGAATTCCAGAAAAACATCTACTTCTGGTTTATTGACTATGCCACAGCCTTTGATTGCATGGATCATAGAAAACTGTGGAAAATTCTTAAAGAGATGGAAATACCAGATCACCTTCCCTATCTCCTGAGAAATCTGTATGCAGGTCAAGAAGCAGCAGTTAGAACCAGATATGAAACAACAGACTGGGTCCAAATGGGAAAAGAGAACGTCAGGGCTGTATATTGTCACACTGCTTATTTAACTCATATGCAGAGTACATCATCCAAAATGCTGGGCTGGATGAAGCACAAGTTGGAATCAAGTTTGCTATGGGAAACATCAATAACCTCAGATATGCAGATCCTACAGATATACAGATATACACTCCCACACCCATATATACACCCATATACCCTCCCACACCCATATGGCAGAAAGTGAAGAAGAACTGAAGAGCCTCTTGAAAGTGAAAGAGGAGAGTGAAAAAGCTGGCTTAAAATTCAATATGCAAAAAAATGAAGATCATGGCATCCGGTCCCATCACTTCCTGGCAAATAGACAGGGAAACAGGGAAACAGCAAGAAACTTTATTTTCTTGGTCTCCAAAATCACTGCAGATGGTGACTGCAGCCATGAAATTAAAAGACACTTGCTCCTTGGAAGAAAAGCTATGACTAACCTAGAGAGCATAATAAAAAGCAGAGACATTACTTTGACAATAAAAATTCATATAGTCAAAGCTATGGTTTCTCCAGTCGCCATGTATGGATATGAGAGCTAGACCATAAAGTGTTTGGCTATAAAGAATTAATGCTTTTGAAATATGGTGTTAGAGAAGACTCTTGAGAGTCCCTTGGACTGCAAGGAGATCAAACCAGTCAATCTTCAAGAAAATCAGTCCTGAATATTCATTGGAAGGACTGATGCTGAAGCTGAAGCTCCAATACTTTAGCCACCTGATGTGAAGTGCTGACTCATTAGAAAAGATCCTAATGCTGGGAAAGATTGAAGGCAGGAGGAGAAGGGGAGGGCAGATTTTGAGATGGTCGAATGGCATCACCAACTCTATGGACCTGAGTGTGAATGGTATCCAGGAGATAGTGAAGGACTGGGTAGCCTGGAATGCTTCAGTCCATTGGGTCACAAAGAGTTGGACACGACTGAGTGACTCAACAAAAACCACATTGGAAAAAATTTAAAATATATGCAGTTGGTCGTGTAGGGGAAAATATACTATCATATACACTCGGTAGAAACTGAAATTTTATATCTTATTAGGAAAGTATTTTTGCAACATTCTTTAAAGAAAACAATGCTTATGCCCATCAACAGAGTAACAATCACTCCTGAAAATCTACCTATTCCTTAGAAATAAATATACCAGTTGAAAAGGCTATGTGCTCACAGACATCTATTGTGGGAAAAAATTTAAGAAAATTAATGATCAGTAACAAAGAAATGTTTAAATAAATTTTGTTATATGCTTATCATGGATATTATACAGCTCTTAACAAGAATGAATTAGGACTCTAAGAGTAGACCAGTCTGAGGGTGGAGATGTGTCAGATTTTGTTAAGATATTATGAAGAAAAGTAAAATGCTCATTAACAAAATGAACAGGCAAGCTACTGAATGGGAGAAAATATTTTAAAGTCACATATTGGATAAGGGTTAATATCCAAAATACATAAAGAACTCAGAGAATTCAACCAAAAGATACTAAAAAATCCCTAACAATCCAACTAAAAATTGGGCAGAGACTCTGGATTGATATTTTTCCAAAGAACACATACAGGTGGCCAATAGTTTCATAAAAGATGTTCAACATCAATAATCATCAGAGAAAGCAAATCAAAACCAGAGTGAAATATCAACTTACACCTGTTAGAATCATTTCAGTTCAGTTACTCAGTTGTGTCCGACTCTTTGCAACCCCATGAACTGCAGCACACCAGGCTTCCCTGTCCATCAACCACACCCAGAGCTGACTCAAACTCATGTCCATTGAGTCTATGACACCATCCAGCCATATCAAACTCTGTTGCCCCCTTTTCCTCCTGCCTTCAATCTTTCCCAGCACCAGGGTCTTTTCTAATGAGCCAGCTGTTTGAATAAGGTGGCCAAAGTGCTGGAGCTTCAGCTTCAGCTTCAGCATTAGTCTTTTCAATGAATATTCAGGACTGATTTCCTTTAGGATGGACTGGTTGGATCTCCTTGCAGTCCAAGGGACTCTCAAGAGTCTTCTGCAACACCACAGTTCAAAAGCATCAATTCTTCAGCCCTCAGCTTTCTTTATGGTCCAACTCTCATATCCATACATGACGACTGGAAAAACCATAGCTTTGACTATATGAATTTTTGTTGGCAGAGTAATGTCTCTGCTTTTTAATATGCTATCTAAGTTGGTCATAGCTTTTCTTTCTATGAGCAAGCATCTTTTAATTTCATAGCTGCGGTCACCATCTGCAGTGATTTTGGAGCCCAGGAAAATAAAGTCTCTCACTGTTTCTATTGTTTCCCCATCTATTTGCCATGAAGTGATGGGACTGGATGTCATGATCTTTGTTTTTTGAATGTTGAGATTTAAGGCAGCTTTTTCACTCTCCTCTTTCACTTTCATCAAGAGACTCTTTAGACCCTCTTCGCTTTCTGCCATAAGGGTGGTGTCATCTGCATATCTGAGGTTATTGACATTTCTACCTGCAATCTGGTTAGAATGGCTATTATCAAAATGAAAAGAAATAATAAGTGTTGGCAAGGTTGTAGAGAAAAGGGAATCCTAGTGCACTCTTCTTTGGAATGTAAATTGCTGTAGCCACTATGGAAAACAATACGGGGGTTTCTCAAATATTCAAAGATAGAATTATAATATTATCGATCAATTCCACTTCTGGGTATTTATATGAAGAAAATAAAACACTAACTTGAGAAGATATATACACTCCCATGTTCACTGCAGCATTATTTGCAATAGCCAAGATATGAAAACAACCTTACTGTACATCAGTGGATGAATGGATAAAGAGTATATATATATATATATATATATATATACACACACATATATATATAGTATATTTGTGTCAATATCATAAACTCTTACTTCTTTATTCCCACTTAGAAATATTTTTCATATTTCATATTATTGGAAATTATTAATGCTATATATGCCATAGAAGCTGTGGATAAAAACTTATGCATATTCAGCTGAAATGTAAAGAATCCTTGTATGCATGAGGTCAATGTCAGTATGAGTGGACTTTGATATTTCTTTAACTCATTTCAATGCTTTATGTGTGCATGGAACATTTAAGTAACAAAAGACAAGATTTATTGTATGACCAATCACATCTCCCAAGTTCCAAGGAAGGTAAAGAAAAAAAAAAATCAGGAAGCTGTATTGTACAAAGGTAAAGCAATACATTTAATCAGATCGTGTATAAAGTAATGTGAGTTACATTCAAATATTGCAGGTAAAGGGAAAAAAATGTTATTTTAAGAGCTAATACTTGAATTCCTCATAAGCAGGGAGCCATTTTGTACAAGAAATAAATTTATAAGTATTGTTGAGTGTGGATTTAATCTCTAATGTATAGGAGGAAACAATAAAAAGAAATAGCTGAATTCTGTAAGTAAATCAACAGAAATATACAAGGATGAGAAAAGAGAATAGGTAGGTGGTTGGAGAGTAAGAACAGATATAAAACATGGCAAGAGGCCACTAATTTCGGAGAATTCAACCAGTGAAAAATTCTATGTGTTGGTAAAATCAAAGAGCTTTTAATGAAAAGCATACTTTACATCCTAGGGCCACAATCTTTAGTTTTGTGACCTCCGCTTTAAATTTGTGTACTTCAGTTTCTTCACGTGGATAAACAAAAAAAATATCATTATAATACCTACCTCCTGGGTTTGTTATGGGAATCAAATGAGCTAAAACATATGAATCACTTACGCTGATGCATAGTAGATGGCATATGGGTTGGGTTGGGTTTATTATTTTTGTTTATTTGAAGCTATTGATGTTGCTGCAAGTAAAGCCTTGTGCTACTTCTAAATTTTCAGTAAAATCTGCTGCAGAAATAAATGAATTATGTGACTAACTGGGGTGGAGGTAGCAAATCAAAACAGAAGCTGTATAACTTGGCTTTATTGGCTTTATGCTAGAGACAGTAGCAGAACTGAAACATAAACAGTAACATTTAATCAGTCAAAAACTCCAGAGCTGGAATTGACCCTGCTAATATAAGCTGTGAGTAATTTATAGACATTTACAGGGAAGTTTTGGACTTGTTGTTTAGTTGCTGTGTTGTGTCTGACTCTTCTGTGACCCCAGGAACTGTAGCCCATCAGTCTCCTTTGTCCGTGGGATTTCCTAGGCAAGAATATTAGAGTGGGTTGTTATTTCCTTTTCCAGGGGATTGACCAAGGGATCGATCCCAACCCAGGGATCGAACCCATATCTCCCGCATTACAGGCAAATTCTTTACTCTGAGCCACCAGAAAAGCCCGTTTTGGACTGCCCATCCTAAAGTATAAGACAGAGATACAAATCAATTTATTGAAAACATCAAAGAAAGAATTTTTTGAGTAAAAATTACACAATTTCTTTATTAAAGTTAATCGTTCCCTTTATTCAAGAAACAAATTGAAAATTTAATATGTTCACATGCTATGTTATGCACTAGGCATTTATTTAATTTCTGCTTTCAAAAATCTCAAACTTAATGAGAAAGAAAGATAGGAAAAATTGTAATAAACTATAATATATTTTTAACCTAGAAGTATTCAACTAGCTATATACTTTCTACTATAGCAAGCAAAATCAGACCAAAAGACAAGATGATATCAAAATACTATATTAAATATTAATTATATTGAATAATTATCATGTATGTAACATTGCAAATTATTTAGCAGAAATAAAACAGAAAAAACATGAGTTATGATAAACAATCCCAAGAGATGGTTCTTTTAAAAGTTTTATAATGCAGACTTTTAGAATATTTTCTTATGTTCACAACAGAGTAGACTGTGAAGACATGATTTTTAAAAAGAAACAAAACTGTAGATACACTATCAATTTAAAAATCACAATTGAAGTCTATGAACAAATTGTAAGAACAAATATAAAAACTCACAAAACTTTATAAACCTTTAAATTACCATAAAAATAAAAAATTAATAGAATAAAAGTATTTAAAAAATAGACTAATACTTAAATGTTATCTGTTCCCCAGGCAGACACTTATTAAATTAAATAAGATACAGAGGAATATTTTTAAAGTCAAATTTCACCAAATGACCAGGGGCAGATAAATTTCATGTTATACAATTTACTATGAGAATTAATGAAGGTGACTCAATTCAGTTTACAAGGCTAATGTGTTCTCTGTACTGAAATTAAATAAGGACAGTTTGAGATAACAAAAATAGAGTCATCTTCATTTACAAATGTAAATGTTCACTTACAAGTAAAAACCATGTCTACAGTATTATCAAATCAAATACATCAAATAGGATAAAATAATAAAATAAATAATAAAAATGTTTCTCTTGGATTTAATTCTAAATTATTTATGTATCTTATATATTATTTACATGCTATATACATTAACATGGTAATATAGAGAGACTATATGTTTAATTCTGGAATAAGATAGTTCATATTCAACAAGATTGTAAAAAGATACCAACAAAATTTTTATGAACTTTAAGTGAAAATATTACTTCTAAAGCCACAATAAATAGGCTTAAAAGAAAGAAACACAAGGTGAAGATACTTTTAACAGATGTAACGTATACATAATGGATACAGGAAGAATATTTTGATGTGCAAAACACTACAAATCCACAAGAAGAAAAACAGGATATTGAATACAGATTATTAACAGATCACTTAAAAATAGTTTATATGTACTTTAAATAATTTAAACAAATGCTTAATCTTTATGGTAATTAAGAAATTCAAATGAGACAACCTATTGTTTTGTACAACTTTAATTCAAATTTTGATTAAAAATAAAGCTTATTAAGAGTATGGAAACTACTACTTTTATATAGTAACAAAGTAAAGTGATGCAGCTTCTCTGGAGGACAATTTATACAAAATAAAATGAAAATGATAGACCCTATGAATAATAATTTTCAGGACTTTTCCTAGATAAATTATAGAGTATGCTGTGTAAAAGTTAAACAATTATTCTAGCTGTTTGTAATGACATAATATTAAATATGAAATCAATTTGCATTTGTACTAGAGAAAAACTACACAAAGAGTGTACAACCCTTTTGAGACCCCATGGACTGTAGACTGCCAAGCTCCTCTGTCCATGGGATTTCCTAGGTAAGATTACTGAGGTGGGTTGCCATTTCCTTCTCCAGGGGATCTTCCTGACCCAGTGATATCCTGGAAAAGGAAATGATAACCCACTCCAGTATTCTTGCCTGGGAAATCCCATGGACAGAGGAGCCTGGTGGGCTACAGTCCATGGGGTCACTTAAGAACTGGACACAACTTAGCAACTAAAACAACACAGTGACCTGTGTATGCTGTGTAGATTTTTTAATTAAAATAGATATAGGCACTGTCATTGATGTACTGCTAGGAAGTATTGTTGGAAGCAAAAGGAAGTATCAAGTTAATAGCAATGTTATGCTATATTTAATGTAAGACAGATACCTCCCAAATGCTTAAAAAAGTGTATGTGTGGAACGTTATCTACAATATATGTTGTTTTTGAACATACCAGAATTTCTAAATCCATAGAGAAAGCCTGAGGGTAGTTAACACCAGAGTGATATCACTGGCTATTATTCATAAGGAATGAGAGTTGAATTTATATACAGTGCAATATTTCAGTGTTTATAGAAGAAAAATGTTTTCATAGTTTACTTGTATGAATAAAACATGAAAATTCTGCTCCTTCACAGACACATACACACACACAGGTGCACATACAACTATAGTTTTTTATATATCTGCATCCCTACCTACGGGCTTTCCCGATGGCTTAATGGTAAAAAAAATCCACCTGCAATGCAGGAGATGCAGGAGATGTGAGTTTGACCCCTGGGTTGAGAAGATCCCCTGGAGGAGGGCATGGCAATCCGCTCCAGTATTCTTGCCTGGAGAATCCCATGGACAGAGGAGCCTGGCGGGTTACAATCCATAGGGTCACGAAGAGTTGGACACAATTGAAGCAACTGAGTGTGCTCACATGCATCCCTACCTACAGCGTCACAGTGTGTTCACAACAAAAACACATATATGTATATACATGTATATATATATATTTATTCAACAAATATTTACTGACTGCATACTACATACTAGACACTATTTTTGGCACCCTATATCAACAAACAACAAAAAAAGAAACTCTTTGTCTTCATGAACCCTAATTTGTAACATTTAATGTAAATGTATGTTCAGAAAAGCTGGCTTAAGAAGAGTTTATTAATTAAATTTCAGTCAGAAGCCAAATTGGCTCTATTGCTTATGTGTAAGATATCACAGCTAGTGTTTTCCCCTTTAATTTAGAAGGTGATTTGAAAAGAAAATGAGAAGGAGTAAACAGGATTTTTTTTTACCTCTAGATTTGAAATTTTTCTTAGTATCACTCTTTTCACCAAAATAAGTCCACTCCTCTTTGCTACTCCAATCTTATAGAATCATTTTAGCATACAGATGTTGCTCAGTAACTTTCTATTAAAACCATACATTATCTCAACTCATCAAATGCTTCCCATGTAAAGACAGATAGACAGGTAGGTAGGTAGGTAGGTACATAGAGATCGTGTCTGTTACTTTTTGAGCCTATGGAATTCTCAGAAGAGAAGTTTAAGGAAAGAAAATGTAATATTGTGATGGTAGAGGTATTCCTATTAAGCCTAAGAGCTTTTTGTTAATACATGTCTTTCTGAACATGAATTCTGTAGATTCTTATATACTATAATGGGATAAAACTCCATGGATAAGACTCACTGATTTAGACATTCTGTTTGTAAGAAGATAAAGCCAAAGATTATCATGATATCTTATGCATATTGGATTCCCTACATATTAGTTATGAATGGAGGTTCACGACATTGTACAGGATGCAGTGATCAAGATCAACCCCAAGAAAAATAAATGCAAAAAGGTAAAATGGTTGCCTGAGGAGGCCTTACAAACAGCTATGAAAAGAAGAGAAGTGAAAGGCAAAGGAGAAAAGGAAAGATATACCCATTTGAATGCAAAGTTCCAAAGAATAGCAAGGAGAGATAAGAAAGCCTTCCTCAGTGATCAATGCAAAGAAGTAGAGGAAAACAATAGGATGGGAAAGACTAGAGATCTCTTCAAGAAAATCAGAGATGCCAAGGGAAGAGTTCATGCAAAGATGAGCACAATAAAGGACAGATATTGTACAGATATAACAGAAGCAGAAGATATTAAGAAGAGGTGGCAAGAATACACAGAAGAAGTATACAAAAAAGATCTTCATGATGGTGTGATCACTCACCTCAGTTCCAGTTCAGTTTAGTCGCTCAGTTGTGTTCAGTGCTTTGCAACCCCATGAACTGCAGCACGCAAGGCCTCCCTGTCCATCACCAACTCCCGGAGTTTACTCAAACTCACGTCTACTGAGTCGGTGATACCATCCAACCATCTCATTCTCTATCATCCCATTCTCCTCCCGCCTTCAATCTTTCCAAGCATCAGGGTCTTTTCCAATGAGTCGGTTCTTAACATCAGGTGGCCAAAGTATTGGAGTTTCAGCTTCAGCATCAGTCCTTCCAAGGAATAGTCAGGACTGATTTCCTTTAGGATGGACTAGCTGGATCTCCTTGCAGTCTAAGGGACTCTCAAGAGTCTTCTCCAACACCACAGTTCAAAAGCATCAATTCTTTGGTGCTCAGCTTTCCCTATAGTCCAACTCTCACATCCATACATGACCACTGGAAAAACTATAGCCTTGACTAGATGGACCTTTGTTGGCAAAGTGATGTCTCTGGTTTTTAATATGCTGTCTAGGTTGGTCATAGCTTTTCTTCCAAGGAGCAAGCATCTTTTAATTTCATAGCTGCAGTCACCATCTGCATTGATTTTGGAGTCCAAAAAACTAAATTCTGTCACTCTTTCCACTGTTTCCCCTTCCATTTGCCATGAAGTGATGGGACCAGATGCCATAATCACTCACCTAGGGCTAGACATCCTGGAGTGAGAAGTCAAGTGGGTCTTAGGAAGCATCACTATGAACAAAGCTAGTGGAGGTGATGGAATTCCAGTTGAGCTATTTCAAATCCTCAAAGATGATGCTGTGAAAGTGCTGCACTCAATATGCCAGCAAATCTGGAAAACTCAGCAGTGGCCACAGGACTGGAAAAGGTCATTTTTCATTCCAATCCCAAAGAAAAGCATTGCCAAGAAGTGTTTAAACTACCACATAATTGCACTAGCAAAGTAATGCTCAAAATTCTCCAAGCCAGGCTTCAACAGTAGGGGAACCCTGACCTTCCAGATGTTCAAACTGTATTTAGAAAAGGCAAAGGAACCAGAGATCAAATTCCCAACATCCATTGGATCATCAAAAAAGCAAGAAAGTTCCAGAAAAAAAATCTACTTCTGCTTAATTGACTATTCCAAAGCCTTTGACTGTGTGGATCACAATAAACTGTGGAAAATTCTTCAAGAGGTGGGAATACCAGACCACCTGCCATGCCTCCTGAGAAATCTATATGCAGGCCAAGAAGCAACAGTTAGAACTAGACATGTAACAACAGACTGGTTCCAAATCAGGAAAGGAGTACTTCAAGGTTGTATATTGTTACCTGCTTATTTAACTAATATGCAGAGTACAACATGTGAAATATTGAGCTGGATAAAGCACAAACTGGAATCAAGATTTCTGGGAGAAATATCAATAACCTCAGATATGCAGATGATACCACCCTTATGGCAGAAACTGAAGAAGAACTAAAGAGCCTCTTGATGAAAGTGAAAGAGGAGAGTGAAAAAGTTGGCTTGAAACTCAACATTCAGAAAACTAAAATCATGGCATCTGGCCCCATCACTTCATGGCAAATATATAGGGAAACAATGGAAACAGTGACAGATTTTATTTTTGGGGGGGCTCCAAAATCACTGAAGATGGTGACTACAGCCATGAAATCAAAAGACACTTGTTCCTTGGAAGAAAAGCTATGATCAACCTAGACAGCTTTTTAAAAAGCAGAGACATTACTTTACCAACGAAGTTCTGTCTAGTCAAAGCTATGATTTTTCCAGTAGTCATGTGTGGATGTGGGAGTTGGACTATAAAGAAGACTGAGCACTAAAGAATTGATGCTTTTGAACTGTGGTGTTGAAGAAGACTCTTGAGAGTCCCTTGGACTCCTAGGATATCCAACCAGTCCATCCTAAAGGAAATCAGTCCTGAATAGTCATTGGAAGGACTGATGTTGAAGCTGAAACTCCAATACTCTGGCCACCTAATGTTAAGAATGAACACATTGGAAAAGACCCTGATGCTGGGAAAGATTGAAGGAAGGAGAAGGGGATGATAGAGAATGCGATGGTTGGATTGCATCACTGACTCAATGGAGATAAGTTTAGTAGGTTCCGGGAGCTGTTGATGGGCAAGGAAACCTGGCTTGCTGCAGTCCATGGGGTCTCAAAGAGTCAGACACAACTGAGCGACTGACCTGAACAGACGTATTATTTTCTCTAATGACAGTCAAGTCACAGTATATATTTTAAACCTAAATACCTAAAAGAACATGAAGATACAAATGTAAAGTTCATAGATAACCAACTATGTTTAGAAAATAGGGTTTTGGAGGATTGTGTTGAATCAGAAAGTATATTCTTGATCCTAAAATGTATATACTTAAGCCCAATTTTATATTGAAAAAACATTTCTGAATATCAGTTTTTTCTGCCTCCACCCACCTCCTCCCCCCAACACCCACCCTCTGTAGGTGACATTTGTGAAGAACTGTCCTCTGCCTTGGTAAAGGTGTCCCCTTTACCAATGCGTGTGTTAAGTCACTTCAGTTGTGTCCAACTCTCTGTGCCCTAAGTACTGTAGCCTGCCAGGCTTCTCTCTCCATGGGATTCTACAGGAAAGAATAGTGGAGTAGGTCACCATCCCCTCCTCTAGGGGATCTTCCTGACCTAGGGATCAAACCCAAGTCTCTTATGTCTCCTTCACTGGCAAGCGAGTTCTTTACCACTAGTGCCACCCTAGAAGCCCATACTGGAGTTGGTAACCATTCCTTTCTCCAGGGGATTATGACTGGGTTCTCTGTTTTTACCAAGAAGAAAGTATATTGTATAGCAAAAAGGACAGAGAAGTTTGACTTCTGTGACTTTTCATAATCTCTTACTTGGAACTAAGACGATTCAACTTCTAGGGGAAATTTTTTCTGAAAGAACCAAGAGAAAACAGAGTTTGCCACTGTACCTGAAATCCCATTATAAATAAAGATTTGCTGGTCAAGGGAGAGAAGAGGTAAATGGGGTAAGAGTGCTGTGTGAGGATGGTACAGGATTAACTGTAATCCTTGCCTCATGCAGAATTTTGTGATAGTCAAGGCAAGGCCTTTAGACAGATATTACCATAAACCGTCTCACAGAATATCCCATATTCCAGGTGTGAGAATGAAGCAAAATGTCTACTGTCTCCAAAGTATGGTAAAGTAAAATTATATAAATATAATTCACTGGCTCAAGCATGGCTCAGGAGCAAGCCATACCTATTTTACATTGACATATCCTGAAAGCCTAACAACAGAGACACCTTTGAATAATTGGTACTGTGCGCATCCCCAGGATCTAGTCACATTCTTTAGAAAGATGGGTATGGGATGGTAATGGAAAGCCTTAAGTTAATGTTACCTGGAAATCTCCCAGGATGCGGTTTGAAATTTCATAAATGAGTTTCAGAAACGAGAGACCACTTTTAAATGAGAAATCCCCTCTATTTTTAACAGCAAAAAATAAAATTCATTCATTCTTAAGTTTACAAAATTGGATTGAAATACATTTGAGTAAAATTTTAAATACTTCAGGGCATGTCTTAAATTGTAATTTTAAATTTAAGGTATTTGAATTCATAATACTACTCAACATTCAACTTAACATTATTAATGAATTAAGTATTAATTTAAATATTAAAATGTTCCATATATTCTATATGATTTAGATACAATTTGAGAACTTTGAAAATTTTCATAATGTATATATTATGACTGCAAAAAGATACTTATAGATGTATTTATAGTAACATTTATATTTACTTGAAATACACGCAAATTTACCCTGAAATAAACCAAAAAAAGCACAAAATTTATCTAAGTAACCAAAAGAAATTCTATGAAGGCTAGACTTTAAAATCTCGTGTCCTTCCTTCATTGAAGAACCCTCAAGACTTCACTCAAGCACTATTAACTTTAATAATATAGACATCCAATAAACTTGATTATCAGCATTACCCTTCCTGAGCATATATAACCATTTTAATAGTAAAGAGTGAGTTCAAGAACTTGAAAAACATAACTGGCTGTATCCACATACTGTAAAGCACTATCTGCTCCATGTACCCATACCTTCCATTTGAAACCCCATAGGGAAGAACTAATTTTCACACACAAAAAATTACTTATTTCAATTACAAAGCAATGAATATAATGAAATAATAAGTGTGAAACTTCAGTTGTCCCTGCCACTTTTCCAAATGGATTCATATAATGTTATTTCTACAGTCCCAACTATTTAATATAATTTTTCTATTTAGATTTTTTAAAGATGAGAGAGATTGGTTTTAATAAGCAGTAAATTTTATACATATATAATATACATATATATGAAAGTGAAAGTGTTAGTCACTCAGTCTCCTACTCTTTGCAACCACATGGACTGTAGTCAGCCAGGCTGCTGTGTCTGTGGGATTCTCCAGGCAAGAACTGGAATGGGTTGCAACACCCTTCTCCAGGAGATCTTCCTGACCTGGATGGAACCCGGGTCTCCTGTATTGCAGGCAGATTCTTTACTATCTGAGCCACCAGGCTATATATACATATATACACTTAAGAGCTTCCCTCGTGGCTCAACAGTGAAGAATTAGTCCATAATGCAGGAGAAGCTAGTTCCATCCCTGGATGGGAAAGAGTCCCTGGAGGTGGGCATGGCACCCACTCCAGTACTCTTATCCGGAGAAACCCATAGACAGAGGAGCCTGGCAGACTACAGTCCATAGGGTCGCAAAGAGTTAGACATGACTGTAGGGACTGAGCACATGTACATATATATATACATACATACATATATATATAATTTATCTTTTATTAAAGGATAATTGTTTTACAGAATTTTGCTGTTTTCTGTCAAACCTCAACATGAATCAACCATAGGTGTACATACATTCACTCCCTTTTGCACCTCCCTCCCATCTCCCTCCCCATCCTACCCCTCTAGGTTGATACAGAACCCCTGTTTGAGTTTTCTGAGCCATACAGCAAATTCCTGTTGTATCTATTTTACATATGGCAATGTAAGTTTCCATGTTACTCTTTCCATACATCTCACCCTTTCCTCCCCTCTCCCCATGTCTATAAGTATTCTCTATGTCTGTTTCTCCGTTGATGCCCTGTAAATAAATTCTTTAGTACCATTTTTCTAGATTTCATATATATGTGTTAGAATATGATATTTATCTTTCTCTTTCTGACTTGATTCACTCTGTATAATAGGTTCTAGGTTCATCCACCTCATTAAAACTGACTCAGATGTGTTCCTTTTTATGGCTGAGTAATATCCCATTGTGTATATGTACCACAACTTACTCATCCATTCATCTGTCAATGGACATCTAGGTTGCTTCCATGTTCTAGCTATTGTAAATCGTGATGCAATGAACAATGGGATACATATGTCTCTTTCAATTTTGGTTTCCTTGGGGTATATGCCTAGGAGTGGGATTGTTGGGTCATTTGGTGGTTTTATTCCTAGTTTTTTTTTTAAGGAATCTCCATACCATCTTCCATAGTGGCTGTATCAGTTTACATTCCCACCAACAGTGAAAGAGTATTCCCTTTTCTTCACACCCTTTCCAGCATTTATTGTTTGTAGACTTTTTGATGATGGCCATTCTGACGGGTATGAGGTGATATTTCATTGTAATTTTGATTTCCATTTCTCTCATAATGAGCGATGTTGAGCATCTTTTCATGTGTTTGTTTGTCATCTGTATGTCTTCTTTGGAGAAATGTCTGTTTAGGTCTTTTTCCCTTTTTTTTTTGATTGGATTGTTTGTTTTTCTGGTATTGAGTTGTATGAGCTGCTTGTATATTTTGGAAATTAATATTTTGTCAGTTGCTTCATTTGCTATCACTTTCTCCCATTCTGAGGGTTGTCTTTTCACCTTGCTTATAGTTTCCTTTGCTGTGCAAAAGTTTTTTAAGTTTAATCAGGTCCCGCTTGTTTAGTTTTTATTTCCATTACTCTATGAGGTGGGTCATATAGGATCTTGCTTTGATTTATGTCATTTATGTTCTGCCTATATTTTACTTTAAGAGTTTTATAGTTTCTGGTCTTACATATAGGACTTTAATCCATTTTGAGTTTATCTTTGTGTATGGTGTTAGGAGGTGTTATAATTTCATTCTTTTACATGTAGCTGTCCAGTTTTCCCAGCACCATTTATTGAAGAATCTGTCTTTGCCTCATTGTATATTCTTGCCTTCTTTGTCAAAAATAAGGTACCCATAGGTGCATGGATTTATTTCTGGGCTTTCTATCTTGTTTCATTGGTCTATATTTTTGTTTTTGTGCCAATACCATACTGTCTTGACAACTGTAACTTTGTAGTATAACCTGAAGTCAAGAAGGTTGATTCCTCCAGCTCCATTCTTCTTTCTCAAGACAGCTTTGGCTATTTGGGGTCGTTTGTGTTTCCATTATGAATTGTGAAATTCTTCTGTTCTAGTTCTGTGAAAAATACCATTGGTAATTTAGTAGGGATCATATTGAATCTGTAGATTGTGCCTGTAGTGTGGCTATTTTCACAATATTGATTTTTCTTACCCAGGAACATGAAATATCTCTCCATCTGTTTATGTCATCTTTGATTTCTTTCATTAGTGTCTTATAATTATCTGTGTACAGTTCTTTTGTCTCCTTAGGTAAGCTTATTACAAGATACTTAATTCGTTTTGTTGCAATGGTGAATGGGATTTATTCCATAATTTCTGATTTTTCATTGTTAGTATATAGAAATGCAAGTGATTTCTGTGTATTGATTTTATATCCTGGAACTTTACTAAATTCACTGATTAGCTCTAGTAATTTTCTGATACTAACTTTAGGGTTTTCTATGTACAGCATCACGTTATCTGCAAACAGGGAGAGTTTTACTTCTTTTCCGATCTGGATTTCTTTTATTTCCTTTTCTTCTCTAACTGCTGTAACCAGAACTATGTTGAATAATAGTGGAATATTTCACAGACACAGAGTCTACCTAGTTGATCCTGTGGATTTAATCTAAAGCTTCTACAGCTGGTGGGAGTGTTTTGGGTCTTCTTCCTTAGCCACACTGCCCCTGGGTTTCAACTGTGGTTTTATTTCCACCTCTACAGGGTGGTTGTCCACTGGGGTTTTGCTCCTGAGGCTGCCCTGGAGGGCTTGGGTTTGCCCCTGTGAGGGCCAGGTTGGAGGTGGTGCAGCTGCTTGGGTCTCAGGGGTTCTGGCAGCACCAGGTACTCAGGGGGGTTGATGACTAGGGCAGCAGGAAATATAGTGCTCTAGAAGGGTATGGCAACCAGTATTGGACAATATGTTCCAGTATTCTTGCCTGGAGACCTCTTTCCCTGACAGAGAAGCCTGGCAGGCCACAGTCTACAGGGGACAAAGAGTTGGACATGAACGAAGCGACTCTGCATGCATAGACACAAGACTTTTTTTGCCTGTGGCAGCTCTGCCCCAGTGAGAGTTGAGTGTGAAGGTGGCACAGTTGCTTGGCTTGTAGGAACCCTGGTAGTGCCAAGTGTGCAGAGACTCAGACTGCCTTTGCCACAGGAGTTATGACCCTAACACAGTCTTTTTTTGCCTCTTGTAGCTGGCAATAAGAAGGCCTCTTTGGCCAGTATTTCTCTGTAGCTCCACCCGTTCAGGCACTTAGAGGGTTCCCTTGCTTGGGGTCCTTCTCTGTTGTTCGGCATGTCAGGCACATAGAGGGGGCCTCCTGGCTGGTGTCCTACTCTGTAGATCGGTGCATCAGGCACTTAAAGAAGCACCCTGGGTGGGGTCCTACTCTCTAGTTCAGTGCCTCAGGCATTTGATGGGCCAGTCTCTATTGTTCAGCTGCTGATGCTGGCATGTGGGGAGAGAGAGGCTATGGTGATGGATCCACCCCCTACACGTGACTCAGCAGTATCACCTTGCTTCCATGGCTGCCTGGCTTTCCCCCACAGGCATTTCCCACCATGATCTCCTCCCCCACATCCGCTCAATCCATCTCTCCGCAGTCAACAGCAGCTCTCTCCCTGGGATTGGTCCACAATCCCTAAGCTCCAGCTCCCAGCCGCTGTACCTTCCAGGAGACCAGCATTCTTGTCCAGGGTATGTATGGCTGCGGCAAGGACTGTCTGATTCTCATTCCATTCAGGCTGCCACAGATCATCTGTTTCACTCTCAGCCTTAAATGTTTCTTCTCTGACTCAGACAATTTCCTGACATGGGGATCGGACCATGCTTCAGTTCCCCCACCTGCTGAGGGCAGGTCCAGTCCTACTAAGACTCCTGTTTTTTCCCCTAGTTCCTTCATCCTACCAAGTTTTGCATGGTTCTATATATTCTTTTCCACTGGTCAGGTACTCCTGTGTGCTCTCAGCTGGTATTCTGGATGCACTTATGTGTCTGAAGGTGTATTCCTGATGTCTGTAGAGAGAGATGTACTCCATGTCCACCTACTCCTCCGCCATCTTTTTTTCCTCTTGCACATGTATTTTTAAGATGATTGTTTTATACTTTTCCTTCATTTATTACAAATATCATTGGTTCAGTTAGAGAATATCAAGGCTTGAGAAGTTGTCTAATTCTCTTCTTCCAATTAAGCTGATTTCAACAAATAATATATTTCTTTTTTTTGTTTTAATTTGAATAATGTTGTATTCAGTTCAGTCACTCAGGCATGTCTGACTCTTTGCGACCCCATGAATAGCAGCATGCCAGGCCTCCCTGTCCATCACCAACTCTCAGAATTTACCCAAACTCATGTCCACCGAGTCAGTGATGCCATCCAACCATCTCATCCTCTGTCGTCCCCTTTTCTTCCTGCCCCCAATCCTTCTCAGCATTAGGGTCTTTTCTAATAAGTCAAATCTTCGCATGAGGTGGCCAAAGTATTGGAGCTTCAGCTTCAACATCAGTCCTTCTAATGAACACCAAGGACTGATCTCCTTTAGGATGGACTGGCTGGATCTTCTTGCAGTCTCAGGAACTCTCAAGAATCTTCTCCAACACCACAGTTCAAAAGCATCAATTCTTCAGCACTCAGCTTTCTTCACCATCCAACTCTCACATCCATACATGACCACTGGAAAAACCATACCCTTGACTAGACGGACCTTTGTCGGCAAAGTAATGTCTCTGCTTTTAAATATGCTATCTAGGTTGGTCATAACCTTCCTTCCAAGGAGTAAGCATCTTTTAATTTCATGGCTGAAATCACCATCAGAGTGATTTTGGAGCCCCCAAAAATAAAGTCTGACACTGTTTCCACTGTTTCCCCATCTATTTCCCATGAACTGATGGGACCAGATGCCATGATTTTTGTTTTCTGAACGTTGAGCTTTAAGCCAACTTTTTCACTCTCCTCTTTCACTTTCATCAAGAGGCTCTTTAGTTCTTCTTCACTTTCTGCCATAAGTGTGGTGTCATCTGCATATCTGAGGTTATTGATATTTCTCCTGGCAATCTTGATTCCAGCTTGCGTTTCTTCCAGCCCAGCATTTCTCATGATGTACTCTGCATATAAGTTAAGTAGGGTGACAATGTACAGCCTTGACATGCTCCTTTTCCTATTTGGAACCAGTCTATTGTTCCATGTCCATTTCTAACTGTTGCTTCCTGACCTGCACACAGGTTTCTCAAGAGCCAGGTCAGGTGGTCTGGTATTCCCATCTCTTTCAGAATTTCCCACAGTTTATTGTGATCCACACAGTCAAAGGTTTTGGCATTGTCAATAAAGCAGAAATAGATGTTTTTCTGGAACTCTCTTACTTTTTCGATGATCCAGCAGATGTTGGCAATTTGATCTCTGGTTCTTCTGCCTTTTCTAAAACCAGCTTGAACATCTGGAAGTTCATGGTTCACGTATTGCTGAAGCCTGGCTTGGAGAATTTTGAGCATTACTTTACTAGTGTGTGAGATGAGTGCAATTGTGTGGTAGTTTGAGCATTCTTTGGCATTGCATTTCTTTGGGATTAGAATGAATACTCACCTTTTCAAGTTCTGTGGCCACTGCTGAGTTTTCCAAATTTGCTGGCATATCGAGTGCAGCACTTTCACAGCATCATCTTTTAGGATTTGAAATAGCTCAATTGGAATTCCATCACCTCCACTAGCTTTGTTCATAGTGATGCTTTCTAAGGCCCACTTGACTTCACATTCCAGGATGTCTGGCTCTAGGTGAGTGATCACACCGTCGTGATTCTCTGGGTCATGAAGATCTTTTTTGTACAGTTCTTCTGTGTATTCTTGCCACTTCTTAATATCTTCTGCTTCTGTTAGGTCCATACCATTTCTGTCCAGGTCCATACCATTTCTGTCCTTTATCGAGCCCATCTTTGCATGAAATGTTCCCTTGGTATCTTTAATTTTCTTGAAGATTAATTAATTAATTAATTAATTAATGCAGTACTAATGTTGTATTATTATTTATTTAGTCACTTACTTAATATATATTTGCTGAGTATTTAATATGTGCTAGGTCTTATGTTTAGTTTTCGAAAAAAAATGCTAAAACTAAGATAGATATGGACTTGTGGATGTGATTTTACTCTCTACAGACAAATACAGGTAAGGTAAACAGAAATTATATTAATAACTTGATAGTGTAGGAGAAATTATTGAAAAGTTTTCCAGACGGGTATTACTTGATTCATTTTGTTATGTATAAAAATCAACCTAGATTTCAAAGTGAAAGGTTAATTAGAAAGAGGATTAATAGGAAGTAGTGAGACCAGTTAACAAATATAAAGAAGCAAAAATGGCAAGCACACACTTATGATAAATAGTTTCAGCTGAACTAGGTGCTGAATGTGAGGGGAAAGAGAGAACTAAGAAAGACTCCTAGATTTCTCGTTTGATGGTATAATTCATGATTATAAAGAATATAGAGCTAGGAGAAGAGAAACTAGACAAGTAAATTTTAAGAAATGCTGAGTTAGAGGTGTCAAAGGGATATCTTAATCTGGATATTCCATTTAGATATAAAAGACTAAAAATTCCAGAAGTCTTTTCTGGGTACAGAAATTGTGCTATGAAGGAATGTATGGTGGTGAGCTAGTTTATACATAGACATTAGTTACAGAAAGAAGAAATGTGGATTTAGAGTAGAGAATTTAAAAAATATTTATTTAAAAGTCATTTACTTAATGTGACAGTGCAAAAAATTTCACTATGTTTATAGGTTTTTGGGGATTCCTTGGTGGCTCAGATTGTATAGAATCCACCTGCAATGTGGAAGACCTGGGTTCGACCCCTGGGTTGGGAAGATCTCCTGGAACAGGGCATGACAACCCACTCCAGTATTCTTGCCTGGAGAGTCCCCATGAACAGAGGAGTCTAGGGGGCTACAGTCCATGGGGTTGCAGAGAGTCGATGTGACTGAGCAAATAAGTACAGCATAGCACATAAGTTTTATACTGAAACAGGTTTCCATACTCTTTTGAATGTTATAATAAGAACAACTATCTGTAAACATGTTGAAAGATTTTGGTTTGAATAAGTGCTAGAAACTGTATACCTTTGCTATATTTAGTATCTGTACCACTTTTTCTGAATTGTAATCTAGTGGATGACATTTTCCACTTGAATCTCCTATGACACAGTGAACTTGATATTTCCATATTTGCACTTACCAGCATATCTTCATACTGTTCATGGGGTTCTCAAGGCAAGAATACTGAAGTGGTTTGACATTTCCTTCTCCAGTGGACCATGTTTTGTGAAAACTCTCCATCATGATTCATCCATTTCAGGTGGTCCTACATGGCATGGCTCATAGTTTAATTGAGTTAGACAAGGCTGTAATCCATGTGATCAATTTGGTTAGTTTTCTGTAATTGTGGTTTTCATTTTGTCTGCCCTCTGATGGATAAGGATAGAGACTTGGGAAAGCTTCCTGATGGGAGAGACTAATTGTGGGGGAATCTGAGTCTTGTTCTGATGGGTGGGGCCATGCTCAGTAAATCTTTAATCCAATTTTCTGTTGATGAGCAGGGCTGTGTTCCCTGCATGCTTTTAAATTGTGGTGTTGGAGAAGACTCATGAGAGTCCCTTGGACTGCAAGGAGATCCAGCCAGTCCATCCTAAAGGAAATCAGTCCTGACTATTCATTGGAAGTACTGATGCTGAAGCTGAAGCTCCAATACTTTGGCCACCTGACGTGAAGAACTGACTCATTGGAAAAGACCCTGGGGCTGGGAAAGATTGAAGGCAGGAGAAGAAGGGATGACAGAGGATGAGATGGTTGGATGGTATCACCGATTCGATGGACATGAGTTTGAGCAAGCTCCGGGAGTTGGTGATGGACAGGGAAGCCTGGCTTGCAGGAGTCCAAAGAGTCAGACATGACTGAGCTACTGAACTGAACTGAACGTATCTTCCCCTCCCACTCCTTCCAGTAACTTCTCATACTTTCTCAGTCTTTATGAACATTTTCCAGAGTATTTTTGTTCAAAATGTTAGAGCCACTCACATTCATTCCACTTTTTCTTGGTTTCCCCTCTTTATATCTGGTCAGTTATTATGGTTTTAAAAGGTTTGGGAAGAATTTCTAATCTTTGCTACATCTTCCTTCAATGTAGCTTTGGGCCCTCAAACCTGGGAAATTTTTATTATATCAGTTTCAGAGCTGCTTCCTCAAATTGCAGTTACTCATCTCTCCAGCACTCTGATGCCTTATTATCCTCCTTCTTTCATTAAGTGGGTTTCCTGCTCAAAAGCTTCCAATGCCTCGTTTATCTTTCTGTCATGTTCACAGTCATCCATATGGCCTTTGTTGTTCCTCCTACTCTAATTACATCCTAACACAGGATCATATTTTCTCCCTCTCTTATAAAATGTGCAAACTTATGGAAGCTTTTCCAATTTTACACACATTCTTTCTGCCTTCTAAGTTGCCATTTTCCTTGAACTGCATCTTTTCGATCTTAATTCTAACACAATTCATTCTTCAAGACAGTTCACATTTAAAGTCTTCTATATCCTTCTCTGATCATGGTACCTCAACACTCATTCCTTCCTATTCTGAACTTCTACAGAACCGATGATTTTACCACACATGTCACCCTACCTTTGAAAGTCTTTCTTTTTAAACTCAGAACAGAATGTAAATGCCTTGAAACAGGAGCATACCTTCTTAAATATAATAATAGTGAAAATTGTAACAACGGGCAATCACATAACATTGATTGAGCACTTACTATGTTCTATTTATTTTCTATTTTACGTCTTACAAAAACCCAAGAAGTAGATGTTATAATTATTATTCCTATTTTATATCTAAAGAAATGAGACAGAGACTTTTAGTTATGTCTACAAGGGAACAGAACTATTGAATAGCAGAGGCTACATTTAAACACCAGGCATGTCTGACTTCTGTGATTGTGATTACCTTATCCTACTTTCTATTCCCCATGTACAGAGCACAGATCTCAACAGAAGGGATAATCTCAAAATATTTTTGATAAAATGAATCAAAAATCTTAAAATACTATTCAGAGATTTCCAATCAATTTTTATACAATTTAGACTGCCTCTCCCAGCAATGAAACACCTTATAATCCCTGGGTTTTACTACTAACTTTGTTTCTTCACATGTCTACCCTTCTCTTCATTTGCATGGATAATTTTCCAGTAGTCCAAATGCTTTGACAGTGAGGTTTCATTAAACCAACAAAGCTAACACATCCTGACTGCTCAGCAGTGATAGTATTAGTAAGCAATTAATCTCCAACAGTTCACCTACCATTTATGAACTTCAGGGCTCAATTCAGCACCTCACATGATACCACATCCTAATTCTCTCCTGGATGAGAAAGTCTATAACTCCAAAACTGAATATCAGGAAAATAGTAAGAAATATATGATGCAGATAAACACAATTTCTCATCTGTGAGAAAGTATGACCTCTTTTGTACAGAGAAAATAATTCTAATCTTGTAACTTTTTTAATTGGTTATTTTTCATCTTGCCTCATTTTCACCCTCTGCAAAATAGGTTTAATGGTATTTGTACATTACAGAAAGATGCTGTAGGACTTAATTAAAGCTTGTAAAACATAGAGGGAGCTTCTGTAATTACCTTGCCACTCACCTTTGTCATTTAGCCTTCCTCAAGGGGACCATGCCTTTTGTCAGCTGTAATATCGAAGAAAACCACGTGGTGTAATTGTGATGGGGAAGGATTTTATGTAGCCATAAATAAGCAGTGACATAAGGCAACACTAGGCAAGATAAAATTCCAAGCATAGAAATTCTGCAAAAATGTTATGTCTGCAACACCAGAAGCTGTCACTGAGTCAGCTTTTACCCTTCCCTTACCCTTCTAGGGCCTATTCCCAAGAGAACAGTGCTGGAGTGATCCTTTAAGAATATAAGACTTCTCTCTCTCTCTCTCTTTCTCTCTCTCTCACACACACACAAATTGAAGTGCCAGGTGTGTTAATTAACTTGTTGGGGAAATGCACATCTTTAAATCCTTTTAAAGTGTGTGTGTTAGTCACTCAGTTTTGTCCGACTCTTTGCGACCCCATAGACTGTATCTCGCAAGGCTCCTCTGTCCATGGAATTCTCCAGACAAGAATACTGGAGTGGGTTCCCATTCCCTTTTCCAGGGGATATTCCCAACCCAGGGATGGAATCCTGGTGTCTTGTATTGCAGGCAGATTCTTTATTGTCTGAGCTACCAGAGAAGCCCTTTAAGATGCACACATATATGAAATCTTCACATTGTATACTTTAAATACAATTTGCAACTTTCTGAATTACACCTCAATAAAACTGAAAAAGGATAAATGAATAAAAAATTTAAAAAGTATAATTTTGCTTCTCAAACTCCCAATAGATTCCCATCCCAAAGAGAGTAAAAACCAAAGACTCTACAGCAAGTCATCTACAAGAATGTGTACTCTAGACTTCTTTCACCCTTCTAACCACACAGGCCATTCTCTCCCAAATCACACTGACTTCCTCACAGGGAAGCACCCACCTCATGGAGTCTGCACCAGCCCTTTCCTGCCTCGTTAGCCAGATTTCTGGATGGCTCATTTCCCTGTTCCTCCATCAGGTTTTTACACAAATGACCCCTTGACGATGAGGTCTTGTTTGCTCACCTTGTTAACAATTGGATCCCAGTCTTCACATTTTCTAAACCTCTTCACTGCTCAATTTATTCCCCAGTCTTTATCACCATACTACAGACTATAGATTTCAATGGTTTGTTTATTGTTTGTTTCTCCTACTAGGTTGCAAGTTCCATGAGCGTAAGAATATTGAGTCATTTTGTTTACTGATTTATTCCCAGTACCTAGAAAACTGCCTGTCACAAACTTTGTTTTCTGAGATAAATATTTACTGAATGAATAAATGAAATTGAAAAGTTTCAAATCTCAGAATGGAAATGAGGTAACATGAAACATAGTCGATCAGGGATTTTCCTCAGGGGGGATAATGTCCAGGTGAATTTACAGGTAAAATCTTCATTATACATATATTATTTGTTGGTATATTAAAATCATATGATTAGTCAGGCTATTGCATAATTTAATATTTCTTTAAGAAATTTGTATATGCAACATTTTCTCCATAAATTTATTGGAAATAGTTTAGAAAAGTTGGTGCCATATCTACTAAAGTAGCCAAGAAACATTAACATTAAATAAAAACTAGGTATCCTATACTAAGCTACTCACTCTTACATTCTTATTCCTTGACTTTATAATCCACACTGCAATGAAAAAGAGGAGAAAAGAGAGAGCAAGAGAGACATAGAAAGGACAAACAAGCACAAAATACAAGTAAAAATAGGTTGGAAAAAATCATGTTAAAAGGGAACTGATTTAGTGAAGTAAATCTTACTTTTATTTCATAAATATAGGTTTATACTACTAAACAGAATGCAAATTTACACGTAAAGTATTATTTCTATTTAAAGGTACTACATTTAAAATAATAAGTGACTAAGCTCTGGTAAGATTTAAAATCATGTTATATGAAGGTAACATATATAACATATACATATATGTATACACACACACATATATAAAGCAAAACAAAGCAACAAAACAAAAAAGAAGAAAAGTAGGGGAAACATAACACTCATTAAATACATTTATCTGTCAAGCAGAAGACAAATTTAACTTGCTGGGTTGGTCTCCAAAGAAGCAGACAAGGACCAGACAAAGGATAATATATATGTTGGGAAGAATATTGATTTTTCTGGGTGCTCAGATGATAAAGAATCAGCTGGCAATGCAGGAGACCTGGGTTCCATCCATGGGTCAGGAAGACCCCTGAAGAAGGAAATGGCAACCTGTTCTAGTATTCTTGCCCAGAAAAATCCGTGGACGGAGGAGCCTGGTGGGCTATAATCCATGGGTCGAAAAGAGTTGGACATGAATGAGCACACATGCAGACACCCACACAGACGCGCGCGCACACACACACACACACACACACACACACACAAGGAAGAATGTGGTAAGAGAATTCAGTTCAGTTCAGTCATTCAGTCATGTCCGACTCTTTTGACTCCATAGATTGCAGCATACTAGGGTTCCCTGTCCATCACCAACTCCTGGGGATTGCTCAAACTCATGTCCATCGAGTCAGTGATTCCATCCAACCACCTCATCCTCTGTCATCTCCTTCTCCTCATGGCTTCAATCTTTCCCAGCATCAGGGTCTTTTCCAATGAGTCAGTTCTTTGCATCAGGTGGCCAAAGTATTGGAGTTTCAGCTTCAGGATCAGTCCTTCTAATGAATATTCAGGACTGATTTCCTTTAGGGTGGACTGGCTGGATCTCCTTGCAGTCCAAAGGATGCTCAAGAGTCTTCAACACCACAGTTCAAAAGCATCAATTCTTCAACACTCAGCTTTCTTTATAGTCCAACTGTCACATCCATACATGACTACTGGAAAAACCATGGCATGGCACGGGGAGTACATTTTGTACCACTGGATAAGGTTTCATGTAAACTGGTTGACTACTAGGTGGGATGATGATTCAAGTATTATAACAACGGATAGCACCACTTTACTATTAATCCGTCAGTTCAGTTCAGTCGCTCAGTCGTGTCTGACTCTTTGTGACCCCATGGACTGCAGCACGCCGGGCCTCCCTGTCCATCACTAACTGCTGGAGCCCCAAACTCATGTCCATTGAGTCAGTGATGCCATGCAACCATCTAATCCTCTGTTGTCCCTTTCTCTCACCTTCGATCTTTACAAGCATCAGGGTCTTTTCAAATGAGTCAGTTCATTGCATCAGGTATTGGAGTTTCAGCTTCAACATCAGTCCTTCCAATGAACACTCAGGACTGACCTCCTTTAGGATGGGCTGGTTGGATCTCCTTGAAGTCCAAGGGACTCTTAAGTGTCTTTTCCAATACCACAGTTCAAAAACATCAATTCTTCAGTGCTCAGCTTTCTTTATAGTCTAACTCTCACATCCATGCATGACTACTGGAAAATCCATAGCCTTGACTAGACGGACTTTTGTTGGCAAGGTAATGTCTCTGCTCTTTAATATGCTATCTAGGTTGATCATAAATTTCCTGCCAAGGAGTAAGCGTCTTTTAATTTCATGGCTTCAGTCACCATCTGCAGTGCTTTTGGAGCACCACCCCACCGCAAATAGTCTGCCACTGTTTCCACTGTTTCCCCATCTATCTGCCATGAAGTGATGGAACTGGATGCCATAATCTTAGTTTTCTGAATGTTGAGCTTTTAGCCAACTTTTTCACTCTACTCATTCACTTTCATCAAGAGGTTCTTTAGTTCTTGACTTTCTGCCATAAGGATGTTGGCATCTGCATATCTGAGGTTGTTGATATTTCTCCTGGCAATCTTGATTCCAGTTTGTGTTTCTTCCAGCCCAGCGTTTCTCATGACATACTTTGCATATAAGTTAAACAAGCAGGGTGACAATATGCAGCCTTGACGTATTCCTTTTCTTATTTTGAACCAATGTGTTGTTCTATGTCTGGTTCTAACTGTTGCTTCCTGACCTGCTTCCTGACCTGTCCTGCAAACAGGTTTCTCTGTATGCAAAGTAAGAGGCAGGTCAGATAATCTGGTAGTCCCATCTCTTTCAGAATTTTCCACAGTTTATTGTGATCCTCACAGTCAAAGGATTTGACATAGTCAATAAAGCAGGAATAGATGTTTTTCTGGAACTCTCTTGCTTTTTTGATGACCCAGCAAATGTTGGCATTTTGAGCTCAGATTCTTCTGCCTTTTCTAAAACCAGCTTGAACACCTGGAAGTTGTCAGTTCACATATTGTTGAAGCCTGGCTTGGAGAATTTTTAGCATTACTTTACTAGCGTGTTAGATGAGTGCAATTGTCTGGTAGTTAGAGCATTCTTTGGCATTGCCTTTTCTTGGGGTTGGAATGAAAACTGATCTTTTCCAGTCCTGTGGCTACTGCTGAGTTTTCCAAATGTGCTGCCATATGGAGCACAGCACTTTCACAGCATCATCTTTTAAGATTTGAATTAGCTCAACTGAAATTCCATCACCTCCACTAGCTCTGTTTGCAGTGATGCTTCCTAAGGCCCACTTGACTTCACATTTCAGGATGTCTGGCTCTAGGTGAATGATCACACCATCGTGATTATCTGGGTCGTGAAGATCTTTTTTGTATTGTTCTTCTATGTATTTTCACCATTTCTTTTTAATATCTTTTGCTTATATGAAGTCCATACCATTTCTGTCCTTTATTGAGCCCATGGACATGGAACAACAGACTGGTTCCAAATAGGAAAAGGAGTACGTCAAGGCTGTATATTGTCACCCTGCTTATTTAATTTATATGCAGAGTACATCATGAGAAACGCTGGGCTGGAAGAAACGCAAGCTGGAATCAAGCTTGTTGGGAGAAATATCAATAACCTCAGATAGGCAGATGACACCACCCTCATGGCAGAAAGTGAAGAAGAACTAAAGAGCCTCTTGATGAAAGTGAAAGAGGAGAGTGAAAAAGTTGGCTTAAAGCTCAAAGTTCAGAAAACTAAGATCATGGCATCTGGTCCCATCACTTCATGGGAAATAGGTGCGGAAACAGTGGAAACAGTGTCAGACTTTATTTTGGGGCACTCCAAAATCACTCTGATGGTGATTTCAGCGATGAAATTAAAAGACGCTTACTCCTTGGAAGGAAGGTTATGACCAAACTAGATAGCATATTTATTTATTTATTTTATTTTATTTTTTGAAATTTGAGGAACAAGATTTATTACTTACAAGTCCTAGAGGGTACACAGCATGCCCAATAGATAGCATATTTAAAAGCAGAGACATTACTTTGCCAACAAAGGTCCATCTAGTCAAGGCTATGGTTTTTCCAGTGGTCGTGTATGGATGTGAGAGTTGGATGATGAAGAAAGCTGAGTGCTGAAGAATTGATGCTTTTGAAATGTGGTGTTGGAGAAGACTCTTGAGAGTCCCTTGGACTGCAAGGAGATCCAACCAGTCCATCCTAAAGGAGATCAGTCCTGGGTGTTCATTGGAAGGACTGATGTTGAAGCTGAAACTCCAATACTTTGGCCACTTCATGCGAAGAGTTGACTCATTGGAAAAGATCCTAATGCTGGGAAGGATTGGGGGCAAGAGGAGAAGGGGATGACAGAGGATGAGATTGTTGGATGGCATCACCGACTCAATGGACATGGGTTTGGGTAAACTCCGAGAGTTGGTGATGGACAGGGAGGCCTGGCATGCTGTGATTCATGGGGTCGCAAAGTGTCAGACACGACTGAGCGACTGAACTGAACTTGCTTGAAATGTTCCCTTGATATCTCTAATTTTCTTGAAGCGATCTCTAGTCTTTCCCATTCTGTTGTTTTCCTGTAATTTTTGCACTGAGGAAGGCTTTCTTATCTCTCCTTGCTATTATTTGAAACTTTGCATTCCAACAGGTATACCTTTCCTTTTCTCATTTGTTTTTTACTTCTATTCTTTTTACAGCTAATTGTAAGGGCTCCTCAGACAGCCATTTTGCTTCTTTGCATTTCTTTTTCTTGGCTATGGTCTTGATCCCTGTCTCCTGTACAACATCACAAACCTCAGTCCATAGATCATCAGGCACTCTTTCTATTAGGTCTAGTCCCTTGAATCTACTTGTCACTTCCACTGTATGACCATAAGGGATTTGGTTTAGCTTATACCTGAATGGGCTAGTGGTTTTCCCTATTTTCTTCAGTTTAGACTTGAACTTGGCAATAAGGAGTTTATTATCTGAGCTACAGTCAACTCCCAGTCTTATTTTTACTGACTGTATAGAGTTTCTCCATCTTTGGCTGCAAATAATATAATCAGTTTCGGTGTTGGCCATCTGGTGATGTCCATGTGTAGAGTCTTCCCTCATGTTGTTGGAAGAGGGTGTTTGCTATGACCGGTGCTTTCTCTTGGCAAAAGTCTATTAGCCTTTGCCCTGCTTCATTCTGTTTACTATCAATAACTCCTTTCAAATTTAAATTCAATTTATCTACATAAAATTAATAATTAGAGGTAAAAACCAGAGAAAGAATACACCCACTGGCAGACTTCCTATGTGCTGTCTAAAGGCAAATTTATAATTATGTTTCTAATTTCACTTATTTTGAAAGTCTCTACAATTTAAAAATATGTATAGAATTTTATAAAACACACCTTTCAATTCCATTTCTAAAAATGTCTCCTTAAGTATCTTTAGGATATATACTTCAGTACTGTTTATAACAGAGAAAATCTACACAACATTTGCATTTCTAAATATGGTGAATGGATTACAAAACTCATGATATGTACAAATACTTGAACAGTATATAGCTATAGGTAATATTATATAAGAAAATTTAATAATGTGTGAAGAGTCACAGCTATATATACATCATTAACATTATTAAAATGCATAAAATTTTTGTATGCTTACTTAAATTATGGTTGTAAAAGTTAGTTTATATATAATATTAACTAGGTGTCTACAATATGCCACCTATAACATAAGTTTCACCTCATTATAAAGACACATATATATGTATTGAAGTAAGATAACAAATATTTACAAAACATTGATAGCAGTTTTCTTTGGAGAAAAAAATTATGAGTGGTTTATTTCATTTTTGACTGGTTTGACTGACTGACCAGAGTCATACATGACTAAGTGACTGAACTGAACTATTTCATTTTTTAAATTTTTTCAGTAAAGAAATGCATATTTTTATTAAAATTATGCTCAATCTCATTGAACTAAGAAAGAATCTACTTAATTCAATTTTAGTTTACTTTCTTACTTTTTCTATTTGCTGGATATTTAAAAAAGAAATTCTTAATTTCCATTTCCAGTTTTATTGCCCTCAATATTGTCTTCAGTGTTAACTATTTCAATGGAGTTTTGCTGCCATTCACCAAGACAGTTATATAGGAGGGAAAATAAGAGAAGATGATGGATATTTTGAGGATGAAGCAGAACAATTTCTTAGATCATGTATTGATCGATAGAGTTCTCTTCTACCACTTTTATGACAGCTTTCAGGACTGACTGTCAATCAACAGATAAGAGACTTAGACAGCATTTTATAGAAATATAATAAGATAACACTGTTAAGATTCTTGTCTCAGTTGTATTTGCATAACCAGTACCAATTAAAATCCTACCAAATACTTTCAAAATAGAGATTTTAAGATTATAGAATTTGTCATTCAAATCACTTGACAGCAATTACAGATACAAAACACAAATCAATATATTTTCTCACTTTACTATCTATTTTAGAAAATGTAATCTGTAAATGTACTGTTTCTAATCTACATTTTGAAGAATAAGAAATGACTTTCATAAATTTTTCTGTATAACTTGATATCCACATTGTGTTTTGTATTTTATTTAGTACTAAGCCATCTAGAAAAAAAAACAACTGTAAAACAAAACAGGGTATGATTAATATTCTAATTGATTATCTTGTTTTCTCTGGTTACTTGCTAGATTGAGATATCCCTTAGAACACAAAGATAAATTCTAATAGTGTGTTTCACCTAAAAGTCATTGTGGCAGGATTAAAAAAAAACAAAAAACACCTCACTGTACCAAATTTATCAGTTCTGTTATTCTGAAAGATTTCTTTCAGTACTTCTTTACCCAAAAGAACTATTTATAATATTATAGTAGGTTTTTTACATATACAGATACTTGTGTGGAATCAAATAAGGATTGTGAGGTTTTTTCTGTTTTTTTTTTTTCAATTTTCAAAGGGCTTACTTAGCTCAACTAAATTAGTTTCTTCATAATTTTGGTCAAGAAAAACATGAGAGAAGACTATTACTTGTTCATCTTACCTCTCTCATGCTTACTTTTCCTGAGACAGACAAGTCTGTCAAACAAATTTTTAGAAGGAGCACCTAGTCCAATAAGGGTGTTTCAGATAAGACTGGAAGACAAGAAACATCAACCAGGGATTTTATATTAAGAGATACATATTTCACATCTACTTTCAATTTCCAAAGAAAATACCATTTATTAACTTTATTGCAATATTTATTGGAATGAACATTTTTACCTTTTCAGCATTAGCACAGAAAATGGCGCTTTTTAAAAATTGTTGCTTTCAAATCAGTAGAGAGAAATGACATTTAAAACTTATTTTTAAGGGAATGCACTGAAACCACGGCCATGTCCACATGCTTGATTGAATCTAGTATCTGGGCACGTATTTCTGTCTTGATTATAACTGCTTTTTCAGATGCCATGAATGAAATTTCACCAGAGTTAATCCACTAAGGTCATTATATTATCATCAGAGATTTTTTTTTTTGTCATAACTATTTTAATGACTAATTGAGTTGGACACGTAGGGGCTTCATTGCTCTTACAATATCCACAATATGGAAGAGAAGGAAACTGAAACACATTATTTTTATGAACGGAGATTCCCTTTTTCTATATAGAGGAGAAATGGAGTTAATAATTTGTCTCACTAGTGAAATTGCGTTATTAATTATAATATGCAAATAAAATAAGTAATTTATTCTGGCTCCCATTATTAGAGAATTAGTTTTGTAAGTCTCTCTTTTTCTTTTGCTTTTTTTATAATTTTTACTGTGACTTATTTTTAAGACAACTTTGCTTAAAATATACTCAAGATTAAGTCAGTTACTATACATTGGATATTTTTACCATTACACTCACAGCACGTATAGACTCATGCACAAACACCATATACACACAGACACACAATCATCAATCTACACACACACACACACACACACACACACACACATGCACACAGACCAGCTGTTTCACTGATCAATGTCCTCTTACAAAGCCTTTGATTGACCTGTCTCCAGTTATTGATTTTTGTCTATTTCACTTAGACCAGAAGGAAATAGGTAGTGATTCAATTTCCTATTACTCAATTTAGAAGTAAGGAATTAGTGTCACAGTGAAGAAAAAAGAAAACACATATTGTGCAAAAATGAAATATGATATATTTTGTGAAAGGAATGAAGGAGACACTGTTAAGAAGAATGGGAAGAATCTGAAAAAGGTAAAACGCTTAATGAGAAAAGGTAAAGGAATGACTATGAAATATGACAAGGTAGATGGAGGAAGAGAGATGAGATTGAATAAAGAAGAGAGATTCCATGAGCACAATCTTCACTTTTTATGTCAGAATGGCTTTTCTTCCTCATAATAAGGGAGACTATTTGCAAAAGGAATGAAGACACATCCATTTTCCTCTGACATTTTTGGAGATTGATTCTGCTGCTTCTTTTCTAAATTCTTAAATGTAATGAAAAAAGTAAGCCGACAAGGCTGAAGAACAGGTCAAAAAGAGAGTTCAACCATTTGACATATTTTTTATGGTTCAGTAAAATTCCTCTTCCACTATCACCATTTCCAGGCAAACTCCAGTACCAATGAGTTGTTTAGAACTTAACTGACATAAGCTATTTCATTTCTAGAAACATATTTTTTAAAACCCACCTTTGTTTGGAAATTCTTTTCCCGTACTTTATAAAAAATGACACTCTCTAATACTGCACAAAACATTTTTGTTAGATTTTTCTTAAGCTAACATGCTGGCTGATAAAATAGTCTATTAATTATCAGAACTAATCTGCTCTCTGTTGTTTTTATTGGATACCTGTGGCTAGGGAGCAGAGGAATAAGGGTATTTTATTTCTCTTTTTATTTGTTTTTCAATTTACAACCATCTGGTACAAACCTGAAACTTGTGGCAGGAGTCCCATTAAAAGGAGGAATACAAAAACATGAACGAGCCTTGTTTTTATAACTGAAAATTGAGACTGGGTTCACATTTTTATGGAGGCCTGGTTGAAAGACCTAGTGTGATCACATATTTCAGAAATCTGTACTTTCAGCTCTGCCATAACTTGCAAAAAGAAGCAGAAGTGTGTGACTTTTCCACAGGAAAAGACTTTTCCACTTTTCTCCATTTATCAAATAGGGACTTCTTATTACATAGTGAATAAGAGTACAGGTTTAAAATCATATATTTGGATCCCTTTTCTGTCACATTCCAGCTGTGTACATGTAGGTATTTTACAATTTTTTTATATAAATGGAGATCATAATACAACTTCCTCAAGGGATTTGGTTAATAATTAAATGAGAATAATGGATAAAATCCAATCAGCCCTGTGCTCAGCTCTTCTCATTTTTAAGAAAATTGTCCCATTATTATTTGAGAAGAAAATATGGTTTCAGTCATACAGTGAGGCCATAGAATACCATGAAAACTTTAATTTACATGATCTTTCTTCCATATGTGGATTCAAATGTTAACACTGAAAGGAACTTTAAACAGCAATATGCCAGGTTGCTTATTTGCTTAAAATGAAGAAAGCCACAACTGAATGTCATGCACTAAAAAAAAAAAAAAGAAAGAAAGAAAGAAAAAACTGAATAATCTATAAAATGACATACTGTGAGCCTAAGAATTAAGGTTGCAAAATAATTGGATGAATTAAATTTCTGGGAGTATCAAACCCCTCTGAGAAGAGATGGAGACACACAAAATGACTCAACTTTAGCAGAAAAATAGGAAGAAGTGGAAACCATAAAAAGAGGGGAATAATATGAAATTTTAGCAAATTTTTAAAAGCCAAGTATGGGCTACTATAATAGTGTAAAAACCTGGGAGACCCAGACAAAAAAGGATGCTGTGCTTTGGTAAGTCACTTCAGTGATGTCCAACTCTTTCTAACCCTATGAACCATAGCCTGCTAGGCTCCTCTGTCCATGGGATTCTCCAGGCAACAATACTAGAGTGAATTGCCTCCTCTAGGGCATCTTCCCAACCCAGGGATTGAACTCACATCTCTTAGGTCTCCTGCATTGTCAGACGAGTTCTTTACCACTAGCACCACCTAGGAAACCCACAAAAAGCGATATCTAATGCAAAGACAATTTCTCTTCACGCAAGATTATATCAGCAACCCGACAGAAATAGCAGATGTGGCAGATTTGTTAGCTCTCCTTCCAATGTTACAAGCATTCAGGAATGTCAACATATGAGACTAAGTCATGAATTTCTGGAGAACTACATTCACCCTCTGAGCACTGTTTGAATCCAAGCTGAAAAATTCATTTAGAAGAACTTTGAAAAACTCCTCTCTCCCCGCCCCCACCCCCAGGTGTTCATAGCCTCTTGAAAACCCTCCTACCCAGCAGTCCTCCCACTTAGTACCAGGATACAGTGGCAGTCCAGCACTGAAGAGACTGACAATTATAATACACTTAAGGTAACCATAGCAACAACAAAACAAATCCCATCCAGAATATACTGATTCAACTCATCATGCTAATGGCCTGATAGTAGGAAAGGGTCCACTTCTGGACATAACTATTATTTCCTAGACAGCATATTAAAAAGCAGAGACATCACTTTGCCAACAAAGGTCCATATGGGCAAAGGTATGGTTTTTCTAGTGGTCATGTACAAATCTGAGATTTGGATCTTAAAGAAGGCTGAGCGCTGAAGAATAGATGCTTTCAAATTGCGGTGCTGGAGAAAACTTGAGAGTCTCGTGGACTGCAAGGCGATCAGGCCAATAAATCCTAAAGGAAATCAACCCTGAATATTCACTGAAAGGACTGATGCTGAAGCTCCAATATTTTGGCCACCTGATGCCAAGAGCTGCCTCATTGGAGACTCTGATGCTGGGAGAGACTGAAGATGAAAGGAGGAGGCAGCAGAGGATGAAATGGTTGGATAGCACCACTGTCTCAATGGACATGTGTTTGAACAAACTGCAGGAGATAGTGGAGGAGAGAGGAGCCTGGCATGCTGTAGTCCATGGGGTTGCAAAGAATTGGATATGACTTAGTGATTGAATAAAAACAACAACAGCATTTGCTTAGGAAACTACAGTTTTCTTTATAAATAATGTTTAACAATTAATAAAAAATTATGAAACATATATGAAAAAAATTATGTATTATCAAAGGAAAACAATGTCAAGAAATTACATTCAGAAATGACCCAGATGGTGGAACTATTAGGAAGGGGTTTTAAAATAGCTATGATTAATACATTTAAACAATCTAGTGAAAAGACCATCTTTAAGGGTTATTTTTATAATTACATAACAGAGAAAAGAATCAGTTATCTTGAATATAGGTCAGTAGGAATAATTTAAACAGAAATACACAAACCAAAAAGTGGGAAAAGAACCAAACAAAAAATCAGAGGATCAAGACAGTATCAAACAGTCTGAAATGTCTTTAATTGCTACCCTTAAAAGAAGAGTGAAAGAGCAATAAAAAAAAAAATACTGAAAGAGATTATGTATAAGAATTTTCCAACATTAAAGAAAAATTTAAAAAAACACAGATTAAAGAAGCTCAGTTCAATTCAGTTGCTCAGTCGTGTCTGACTCTTTGCATTCCCGTGGACTGCAGCACAACAGGCTTCCCTGTCCATCACCAACTCCTGGAGCTTGCTCAAACTCATGTCTATTAAGTCAGTGATGCCATCCAACCATCTCATCCTCTGTCGTCCCCTTCTCCTCCTGCCTTCAATCTTTTCCAGCATTAGGGTCTTTTCCAATGAGTTGGTTCTTTGCATCAGGTGGTCAAAGTATTGGAGTTTCAGCTTCAGCATCAGTCCTTCCAATGATATTCAGGACTGATTTCCTTTAGGATTGACCTGTTTGATCTCCTTGCAGTCCAAGGGACTCTCAAGAGTCTTTTCCAACACCACAGTTCAAAAGCATCAGTTCTTCGGTGCTCAGGTTTCTTTATATTCCAACTCTCACATCCATACATGACTCCTGGAGAAAGCATTGCTTTTTAATATTCTGTCTATGTTTGTCATGGTTTTTCTTCCAAGTAGCAAACATCTTTAAATTTCATGGCTGCAGTTACCGTATGGAGTGATTTTGGAGCCCAGGAAAATAAAGTCTCTCACTCTTTCCATTGTTTCCCCATCTATTTGCAATGAAGAGAAAGAATCTCAGAAAATCCAAAGTAGGAAAAATAGTAAGAAATAAAATAACAAAACAAACAAAAAACATGGTCACATAATTTTCCAATTGCTGAAAAACCAACATAAAGAGAAAATTATAAATGAAGTCAAACAAAAAGTAATTGAAAATATTGCCAAAAACTATGTCAGATGTCAGTAGTGAGACATCTTTAAAGTACTCAAAGGAAAAAAGTTTATTTTAGAATTATTATGGCCTATAAAATTATCCTTCACAAATGAAAGCAAAATAAAAATTTTAAAAAAGAAGGAGAAGATTCATTGCCAGCACTCATATACTAAAACAGATATTAAGAGGAAATCTTTAGGTAGAAATAATTGAACAGTAGATGAAAATTTGAATTTATAGGAAAAATGAGCATGGGAAACTTTTAATCTTCTTCAGTGATATCACTCTAAGTAAAAAATAGAAATATTTTTTGTCTGAGCCACCAGGGAAGCTCATTTGAAATACACATAGTTTTAAAATATACATAGAAGACAAAATAATACAATGTATGAGATGGAGGAAATGAAAGAATATTCTTGCAGGCTTTTTTTTTTTCATTATGTGTGAAGAGTTATACTAATAATTAAAAGTACTTTGTGAGAAGTTACTGATATATATTGTAATCCTAAATAACTTTAAAAATAATATTAAAATGTATAATAACTAGTCAATAATGGTGATAAAATAGAAGACTCAGTTAATCTAAAAGAATCTCAAACAAGAGAAAAAAAATATTGTTTGAGATTTCAGCATTCCTCTTTTTGTCATTTTATAGAACAGATAAAAATAAGATATAGAAAACTGGAGTAACACTGCAAGTCAACCTGACGTAACTTATACTTACAGAACACTACAATCAACAATAAAAAACACATTTTTTAAAAAAGGATCAAACAGAACACTCACTAAAGGTGTGTTGCTAACCCCTTAGTAAATTTAAAAGAATTAAAATACTATAAATCATGACCTCTGATCATAATAGAATTAAAATAAAAATAAATGATAGAAAGACACAGAAAATCCTGACATTTGGAAAGTAGAGATCTCACTTGTAAATCAATCAATCAATTTCATTCCATTGGAATGAAATTATAGTGGAAAAATATATTTTTTACTGAATAAAAATAAAAGCACAACAAATTGAAAGTTGTAGACTGCTCTAGTTCAATGATTAGAAAGAAGTATGCAGTTTAAATATTTATTTTAGAAAATAGAAATGTCACAAACCAGTAATCTAAATTTTCAATTTAAGGAACTAGAAAAAAATGAGCAAAGAAATCACAGAGTCAGAAAAAGGAGAGAAAAATTGAGGAGAAAGTAAAAGTGATTAAAATAGGAAACAGGGCAATAGTAGAAAAAAATCAATAAAAGCAAAGAATATTTTTGAAAATGATTAATACAAATGATAAACTTCTCATCAGTCTTTTTCAAGAATAGGGAAGTCTCAAATCATCATGATTTAAAATTTGAAAGAGAGCATTATTACAAATTCTACAGAGTTTAAATGGATAATATGAGTGTTATAAAAATTATATATCAATACAACTTTAAAACTATGAAGCAGAAAATACTTTTAAATATGTAAAGCTCACTAAAGAAGAAACAAATAACTGAAACTTATGTATCTTGAATTTGTAGTTAACATCTTCCTACAAAGAAAATTCCTGGCTCAACAGGCTTCACTGGTAAATCCTATCATGCATTAAATAGACAAATACCAATACTACACTTTGTTACAGAAAACAAAGGAGAAAAAAAACACATTCCAAGTCTTTTTATGACGTTCATGTTATCCTGATACCAATGCCAAAGAAATTGTAATAAAAGAGAATTATAAATTAATGTACTTCATAATCATTGAATCTCTATCATTACCTTAAACCATATTTACAATATCAGTTAAAAATGGAAAACAGATTTAAACAGAAAAGCTGAAACTTACAATTTCTGTAAAAAAACAGTAAAAAAGGAAATCTTTGTAACTTTGCATTTTGTTGTGGTCACTCTACGGAGACACCAAATTGTTGCAGAGGTAGTATAAAGAACAATGGCCTCTCAAGGATGTCCAGCACCTAAGTCCTGGATCTACTGAATATGTCATGTTATATGATAAAGGGGAATTAGTTGAAAATGGAATTTAAATTGTTAATTAGCTGACCATAAAAAAAGCCATGCCGTGTGGGGCCACCTAATATGGACGGGTCATGGTGGAGAGGTCTGACAGAATGTGGTCGACTGGAGAAGAGAATGGCAAACCACTTCAGTATTCTTGCCTTGAGAACCCCATGAACAGTATGAAAAGGCAAAAAATAGGACACTGAAAGATGAACTCCCCAGGTCGGTAGGTGCCCAATATGCTACTGGAGATCAGTGGAGAAATAACTACAGAAAGAAGGAAGGGATGGAGCCAAAACAAAAACAATACCCAGCTGTGGATGTGACTGGTGATAGAAGCAAGGTTCGATGCTGAAAAGAGCAAGATTGCATAGGAACCTGGAATGTCAGGTCCATGAATTACGGCAAACTGGAAGTGGTCAAACAGGAGATGAAAAGAGTTACCATCAACATTCTAGGAATCAGCGAACTAAGATGGACTGGAACGGATGAATTTAACTCAGATGACCATTATATCTACTACTATGGGCAGGAATCCCTTAGAAGAAATGGAGTAGCCATCATGGTCAACAAAGGAGTCCAAAATGCAGTACTTGGATGCAATCTCAAAAACGACAGAATGATCTCTGTTCGTTTCCAAGGCAAACCATTCAATATCACGGTAATCCAAGCCTATGCCCCAGACAGTAACACTGAAGAAGGTGAGGTTGAACAGTTCTATGAATACCTACAAGACCTTCTAGAACTAACACCCAAAAAAGATGTCCTTTTCATTATAAGGGACTGGAATGCAAAAGTAGGAAGTCAAGAAACATCTGGAGTAACAGGCAAATTTGGCCTTGGAATACAGAATGAAGCAGGGCAAAGGCAAATAGAGTTCTGCCAAGAGAATGCACTGGCCATAGCAAACACCCTCTTCCAACAACACAAGAGAAGATTCTACATATGGACATCACCAGATGGTCTGCACCATAATCAGATTGATTATATTCTTTGCAGCCAGAGACAGACAAGTGCTAAACAGTCAGCAAAAACAAGACCGGGAGCTGACTGTGGCTCAGATCATAAACTCCTTATTGCCAAATTCAGACTTAAATTGAAGAAAGTAGGGAAAACCACTAGACCATTCAGGTATGACCTAAATCATATCCCTTTTGATTATACAGTGGAGGTGAGAAATAGATTTAAGGGACTAGATCTGATAGACAGAGTGCCTGATAAACTATGAACGGAGGTTCATGACATTGTACAGGAGACAGAGATCAAGAGCATACCCATGGAAAAGAAATGCAAAAAAACAAAATGGCTGTCTGAGGAGGTCATACAAATAGCTGTGAAAAGAAGGGAAGTGAAAAGCAAAGGAGAAAAGGAAAGATATACCCATTTGAATGCAGAGTTCCAGAGAATAGTAAGGAGAGATCAGAAAGCCTTCCTCAGGGATCAGAGCAAAGAAATAGAGGAAAACAACAGAATGGGAAAGACTAGAGATCTCTTCAAGAAAATTAGAGATATAAAGGGAAGATTTCATGCAAAGATGGGCTCCATAAAGGACAGAAGTTGTATGGACCTAACAGAAGCAGAATATATTAAGAAGAGGTGGCAAGAACACACAGAAGAATTGTACGAAAAAGATCTTCATGACCCAGATAATCACGATGGTGTGATCACTCACCTAGAGCCAGGCATCCTGGAATTTGAAGTCAAGTGGGCCTTAGAAAGCATCACTATGAACAAAGCTAGTGGAGGTGATGGAACTCCAGTTGAACTATTTCAAATCCTGAAAGATGATGCTGTGAAAGTGCTGCACTAAATATGCCAGCAAATCTGGAAAACTCAACAGTGGCCACAGGACTAGAAAAGGTCAATTTTCATCCCAATCCCAAAGAAAGGCAATGCCAAAGAATGCTCAAACTACCGCACAATTGCACTCATCTCACACGCCAGTAAAGTCATGTTCAAAATTCTCCAAGCCAGGCTTCAGCAATACGTGAACCATGAACTTCCAGATGTTCAAGCTGGTTTTAGAAAAGGCAGAGGAACCAGAGATCAAATTGCCAATATCCGCTGGATCATGGAAAAAGCAAGAGAGTTCCAGAAAAACACCAATTTCTGCTTTATTGACTATGCCAAAGCCTTGGACTGTGTAGATCACAATAAACTATGGAAAATTCTGAAAGAGATGGGAATACCAGACCACCTGACCTGGCTTTTGAGAAACCTGTATGCAGGTCAGGAAGCAACAGTTAGAACTGGACATGGAACAATAGACTGTTTCCAAATAGGAAAAGAAGTACATCAAGGGTGTATATTGCCACCTTGCTTATTTAACTTATATACAGAGTACATCCTGAGAAATGCTGGACTGGAAGAAGCACAAGCTGAAATCAAGATTTCCGGGAGAAATATCAATAACCTCAGATATGCAGATGACACCACCCTTATGGCAGAAACTGAAGAAGAACTAAAAAGCTTCTTGATGAAAGGGAAAGAGGAGAGTGAAAAAGTTGGCTTAAAGCTCAACATTCAGAAAACTAATATGGCATCCGGTCCCATCACTTCGTGGGAAATAGATGGGGAAACAGTATCAGACTTTATTTTTTTGGGCGCCAAAATCCCTGCAGATGTTGAATGCAGCCATGAAATTAAAAGTCGCTTACTCCTTGGCAGGAAATTTATGATCAACCTAGATAGCATATTAAAAAGCAGAGACATTACTTTGCCAAAAATGTCTGTCTAGTCAAGGCTATGGTTTTTCTGGTAGTCATGTATGGACATAAGAGTTGGACTCTGAAGAAAGTTGAGTGCCAAAGAATTGATGCTTTTGAACTGTGGTGTTGGAGAAGGCTCTTGAGAGTCCCTTGGACTGCAAGGAAATCAAACCAGCCAACCCTAATGGAAATCAGTCCTGAATATTCATTGAAAGGACTGATGCTGAAGCTGAAGCTCCAATACTTTGGCCACCTCATCCGAAGAGTTGACTCATTGGAAAAGACCCTGATGCTGGGAAGGACTGCGTGCAGGAGGAGAAGGGGATGACAGAGGATGAGATGGCTGGATAGTATCACTGACTCAATGGACATGAGTTTTGGTAAACTCCAGGAGTTGATGATGGACAGGGAGGCCTGGCTTGCTGCCATTCAGGGGTCGCCAAGAGTCGGACACAACTGGGCAACTGAAGTGAACTGAAAATAGAGAAGTTTTTTTTTCTAGAATATCTGATGGGCCCAATGTAATAGTAACACTTAGATACTATACCACTGGTTTAAAGATGAAGGAGTCATCAGCTAAGGGTTGAACATGGTGTCTAAAAGTTTGAAAAGACAAAGGAATTAATTTCCTTCTGGACCATCCATAAAAGAATGAAGACATGCCAACACCTTAATTTTTGTCCAATGAAACTTCTAACATAAAGAACTAAAAGATAATAAATTTGCGTGGTTTTAAGCCACAGAGGGTATGGCAATTTCCTAAAGCACCAGGAGACAATTGATACAGATGTCAAGATTTTTGACAACCCATATGAACTAAGAGGGCATAAAAAATTTTATTAATCACATAATAAGGCTTTCTGGGGAGATTGAGATATCTTTCAATTGAGAGAGCATGAAGGAGCAACTGGTTTGGGGTTTTTATTGTGTTTAAGAGGTGGAAACATGGAGAACGTTCTCCTGCATAGCCTAGGTTCACTTGGTTTGAACTTCCTCCCAGCACCAAATGGGGAAGGACCAGAAATTCCTTACCTGCTTTTCAAGATGTGGACAGAAGGCAGAGAGGTCTGAGAGGAGCATGAAAGCTGTCAACAAACATAAAAAATGTAATCAGACTTTATTATAATGTACAGTTCACATAAAAATTAGAATCTTCAGTTCTTCAAGACACACTATTAAGGAAATGGAAACAGAAGCTACACATTGGGAAAAATATTTGAAAATAAAACATACATTTGGCAACAGAACTGTGTCCAGAATAATTTTTAAAAGTACTTTTACAACTGAATAATAAAAGAAAAAACATTTGAATACAAAATATCAACAAAGATATATCAATGGCAAACAAGCACACGGAAAGATGTTTAACAACTTTATACACCAGAGAAATGTGAATTAAAATCACAACTCAGGGACTTCCTCGGCCTTCCAGTGGCTAAGACTCCATGTTTCCAATGCAGGGGGCCTGAGTTCAATGCATGTTTAGGGCACTAGATCTCATATGCCAGGACTAAGAGTTCAAATGTTGCAAGTTAAGATCCTGCTCGGCACAATGAAGCTAGATCCTGCCTGCTGCAACTAAGACCTGGCATAGCCAGTGAAATAAATATTAACACACACACACACACATACATACAAATGATATAGGTACTTTGGAAAACAGTTTGGAAGCTTCTTGAAAGTTATATATATAATTATCATACAATCCTGTGACATTTCTCCTAGATATTTATTCAGAAGAAAGGAAGGAAAATATATACAAACACCTGCATGCAAATATTTTAATAGTTTTATTCATAATAGCTATAGGCTGAAAAAATCCCAAATGATTAATTTGAGAATAGATAAAAATATTTCAGTATATCCATGCAGTGTAATGCCTGCTAAGTCACTTCAATTGTGTTTGACTCTTTGTGACCCTATGGACTGCAGCCCACCAGGCTCCCCTGTCCATGAGATTCTCCAGGAAAGAATATTGAAGTGGGTTGACATTCCCTTCTCCATGGGATCTTCCTGACCCAGGGATAGAATGCGAGTATCGTATGTCTCCTTCGTTGGCAGGTATGTTTTTTTACCACCAGTGCCACCTGGGAAGTCCATACAATGGAATACTATGCAATAAAATGGAATGAACTATTTACTGTTGCATGCTACAAAATATTTTGATACTCAAAAATACATTGTTAAATAAGTTAGATAAAGAAGTCTAAATATGATATAAATTCATTTATGTGACTTCTTTGCTTTCCCAGTGGCTCAGTGGTAAAGAATCCTGCAAGGCAGGAACCACAGGAGATGCTGGTTCGATTCCTGGATCGGGAAAATCACCTCCATGCCACTGGAGGAAGGCAGGGCAACCCACTTCAGCATACTTGCCTGGGGAATCCCTTGGAAAAAGGAGCCTGGTGGGCTAGAGTCCATAGGGTCACAAAGAGTCAGACATGACTGAAGCAACTCAACTTGCACACATGCATATGACAGTCTAGACGTGGTAAAACTAGAGAGAAAAAAAAAAAACAGAATTTGCTAGGGACCAAGATGAGACATAACTTCATGGCAGATCAGTTCAGTTCAGTCGCTCAGTCGTATCCGACTATGCGACCCCATGAACCGCAGCACACCAGGCCTCCCTGTCCATCACCAACTCGCGGAGTCCACCCAAACCCATGTCCATCGAGTTGGTGATGCCATCCAGCCATCTCATCCTCTGTTGTCCCCTTCTCCGCCTGCCCTCAATCTTTCCCAACATCAGGATCTTTTCCAATGAGTCAGCTCTTCGCATCAGGTGGCCGAAGTATTGGAGTTTCAGCTTCAACATCATTCCTTCCAATGAACACCCAGGAATGATCTCCTTTAGGATGGACTGGTTGGATCTCCTTGCAGTCCAAGGGACTCTCAAGAGTCTTCTCCAACACCACAGTTCAAAAGCATCAATTCTTCGGTGCTCAGCTTTCTTTATAGTTCAACTCTCACATCCATACATGACCACTGGAAAAACCATAGCCTTGACTAGACAGACCTTTGTTGGCAAAGTAATGTCTCTGCTTTTTAATATGCTATCTAGATTGATCATAACTGTCCTTCCAAGGAGTAAGCATCTTTTAATTTCATGGGTTCAGTCACCATCTGCAGGGATTTTGGAGACCAGAAAAACAAAGTCAGCCACTGTTTCCACTCTTTCCCCATCTATCTGCCATGAAGTGATGGGACTGGATGCCATGACCTTAGTTTTCTGAATGTTGAGCTTTAAGCCAACTTTTTCACTCTCATCTTCCACTTTCATCAAGAGGGTCTTTAGGTCTTCTTCACTTTCTGCCATAAGGGTGGTGTCATCTGCATATCTGAGAAGAGGGAAACTTGGAAGCGGTGATCAATTTCACTTTCTTGGGCTCCAAAATCACTGCAGATGGTGACTGTAGCCATGAAATTATGAGACACTTGCTCCTTGAAAGGACAGCTATGACAAACCTAGACAGTGTATTAAAAGCAGAGACATCACTTTGCCAACAAAGGTCCGTTTAGTCAGTTATGTTTTTTTTCCAGTTGTCATATACAAATGTGAAAGTTGGATCATTAAAGAAATCTGAGCGCCAAAGAGTTCATGCTTTTGAACATGGTGCTGGAGAAGACGCTTGAGAGTCTCTTGGACTGCAAGGTAATCAAGCCAATCAATCCTAAAGGAAACCAACCCTGAATATACATTGGAAGGATTGATGCTGAAGCTGAAGCTTCAGTAATTTGGCTATCTAATGCAAAGAGCTGATCCACTGGAAATGACCCTGGTGCTGGGAAAGATTGAAGGCAAAAGGTGGAGGCAGCAGAGGATTAGATGGTTAAATAGCATCACTGTCTCAATGGACATAGCTTGAGCAAACTCTAGGAGATAGTGGAGGACAGAGGAGCCCGGTGTACTATAGTCCATGAGACAGCAGAGTTAGACATGTCTTAGCGGCTGAACAAGATGAAGATGAGACAAAGGGATGGGCAGCAAAGGAACCAAAGGCAAATATTTAGGATGGTGGCAATATTCTCTATCTTGAGCATAATAATGCTTATATTATTTATTATATATGTTTGTCAATCCATTAAACTCTTAACTAAATATGATGCATTTTTAATGTAAATTACACATCTCTAGATAGAAAAAAACAGCATAGAATGTTAATAAATATTGAAAATGTAGTTTATATGTGTGCTCAAAGATCCATTCTTTCGATCTTTTCCACTATGTTCAAAAATCTGCTATAATAAATGAGAGCCATGGGGCTTTGGAGTCCAGAATACTTTCATTCAATTCCAAAACAACTTAATTTATTAGCAAATGCTTAAGTTTAAATCATATTTTCCCTAATGCACAAATAAGGCATGCAATGTCTAACTAGTAGGATGTGCAGAGTAAATTAATCAACCTGTATTTGAGTTCTTTTCCATGTAAATTACAGATCTCCATGTCTTTGGAGTCAGTTATTGGAAAATTAATGTGCTCCTTTGGCACTGTCACAGTTTGGTTTTCACGTTCCTGTCATGTTTAGTGTTGACCCAGGATCCGATCAAAGACTTTTCATTATATTTAAATGTTATATCTCTCAAGTATCTTTGTTCCAGAAAATTCCTGTTTTTTTCTTTATGACACTGTTCTGTTGAAGTCAGCTGTTTTACAGAGTATTTCTCATTTTGGATCCACCTGCTTACAGGTGTCCTTGTGGCTGGGTTCAGTGAAGCATCTTTGGTGTCAAAGGGCAAAGGCACAGCTCTGTCCCAGTGCTCCACGTGCACATGAGGGGCTCAGGGGTCACTCTGCCCGGTAACTGGCATTGTGGCCCCTGGGCTGAGAAGATGATTACTGGACTTTTCCAGTGTATGCACTTCTCGTCCTCTTGATAGATTCTGATTCATCTGTGATTCTTTGAGACTGTGTGTGAAAAATGCAGTTCCCCAACAATCTTTCACCCAGCAGCTCACAGTAATTTACTGATATGGTTCTCACACTGTCATCTGTGTACATCCATGTAGTCTGGGTGTATCTATAGACTCCTGGGTGATGTGAAACTCAGTGACCTAGTTTAATCATCTCTCAGATTCCACTCAAGCATGCTGGCACTTAAAGTTGTAGATTAACATTTTCTAGATCATCTCTAGGAAGAGCTGACTCTTCATTAGAAAAGTCCCTGATGCTGGGAAAGAAGGTGGGAGGAGAAGGGGATGACAGAGGATGAGATGGTTGGATGGCATCACTGACTCTATGGACATGAGTTTGAGCAAGCTCTGGCAGATGGTGATGGACAGGGAGGCCTGGTGTGCTGCAGTCCATGGGGTCACAAAGAGTCAGACATTACTGAGCAACTGAACAGAACAGCAATAAAGTACCTATAATATAATGAATGCCAAATACATGGTCCACTAAATTTTCTATAAACTTTTTCAGTTTCTTAATTCTCTTTATCAGTGATACCTTACTACCATGGAACATGAAAAACATTGTCTCTTGTTGGATAAGCAGTCTGCAGGACATCCACTTAGGTATTTCAGAAAGCAACCTCATATCTAAATATTCTTTTACACATGATGGAGTGTTGCCATTAATCACTGCTTTAAGTTAAATATTGAAAGGTCCTATAAAAATATCAATGTATGGCAAAAACTACTACAATATTGTAAAGTAATTAGCCCCCAACTAAAATAAATAAATTTATAAAATAAAAAAAAAATAACTATGTAATATGAAACATAAGCAAAATTTTAATTCTTGATGAAATAAGTGTAAATCAGTTGGAGACAGATAGCAGAGTTCATGATTCTTTCATTAGAATACTTCCAAATAGAGTAAGTGGTGTAATACAAATTCATGTTAAATGCAAAAAGCCTGGGAAAGTTTCTACTATTTTTTTCTATTGTTTTTAAATAGCCACCTTCTTTCTCTCCCCCTACTTACTCATCTTGATCCTTTTGATTTTAAAAAATTTTCTTTATCTTTTTTTCTTCTGCTATCTACTTCAAATAGTAATTTTCTCATGAAGCCTCTTCTGATCTTATATTAATTGCATCCTCTACTCACTTCACCATCCTCACTACACATAATCTCTTCCTTTTATGAATATCCACAGCATTTTTATTTTATTTTCTAATTATAAACTGAGAATACAAAAAGATTTGGGTTATTTTCCTCATTCTAACATGTTTTAGTCATGTAGCATTCAGAAAGTTATATAATATGGAAATCCACTGTTTCCTCATCTGCAAATGGATACAAAACTATCCATTCTGTTCCTTAATAGGAATGATGAAGAGATACAAAACATACAAGGTTCCTGAATAGATAAATATATATATACATATATTTATTATCTGGTGATATGATATTTTTAAAAATATTAAATAAATAAGGATAGTAAATAACTGTGTGAGATTTCTATGGCCCAAACATTGGATTCTGAGTATTTAATAAAGGAGAGCTGGATATCCAACCTTGATACTTTGTGATATTGGCCTCAGAGAATGATTCAGGAAGGCTTCCTTCCTCTTCCTTTTTTTAGAAGAGTTTCAGATATATTGGATTTAATTCTTATTTAAATGTTTGGGAGAATTCACCAGGGAATATTTCTTGTTCTGGCATTTGTTTATTGCTGATTTTCTATCTTAATGTTATTACAACACTTGCATTACATTCCCAGTGAATATCCAGTTTCTTTAAATCCTACAATCTCCTCTCTCAAACAGTTTGGCAAGCTACCCAGACATTCTTGGATATCTATTCATTGTGGTAAATTCTGCTTATATGACAAATTCCTTTTCTTATAGGCTTAATTTTGACTCACAGTCTCTATTATTAGAATTTATCATGTGACCTAGTTCAGGATATAAAGTACAAGCTTCTATCTGTTAAGTATTTGGGGTAATGATTTTTCTTTTTTGGAATAAAACTGACAAATGAAGGATTTGCTATCTGTTCTATCTTATTATTATCTTCACCAGACATTTAAAGCTATAGACCATCTAATAAAATATGGAGCATGAGGGAAGCATGAAAGAATTTGAAAAGATATCAGATGTAAATCAACACCTGACTGAGGTATCCTATATCCAGACTTCTATATATAGGGAAAAATAAACCTCTAACTACCTTATTAAATTCTCTGTAATTTCATATGACAGCAATCCTAATCCAGGTACTTTTACACAGAGTTTAAGTAGAGTAGTGTTTCCTACATCTAGGCCCATGGTGGTGGTGGTTTAGTTGCTAAGTCATGTCTGACTCTTTGTGACCCCGTGAACTGTAGCCTGCCAGGCTCCTCTGTTCATGGGATTTCCCAGGCAAGACCACCGGAGTGGGCTGCCATTTCTTTCTCCAGGGGGTCTTCCCCATTCAAAGATTGAACCTGGGTTTCCTACATTGCAAGTGGATTCTTTAACAACTTAGCCACCAAGAAAGTCCAGGCCCTTAGAGTACTGGTTTTCTGTTATTAATCTCAATATGACTTCTAGAAAATCTCATTGTTCTTGTGCAGAAAGGGCCTGCTTTAATTTTCCAGAATAAATATACATGGAATCAATTATGGTAATTCAATTATTAAAGACAGTCTAATATATTTATCAAGAGTCTGTTATAAAATTTATGGAAAATTTTACTTTGCTCAACATTTGGATCTTTGTTTCTGTATTACCTGAATTTTGACTCTCACTTCCAAGGGATGTATTATCAGTAATTTTGATTTTAAAATGATTGGTATTGGTGATGATTAGAATAGTTCCTTGCAATAAAATTCATTAAAATGTTATTTATGAAGACTTGTAAGTATCATATAAACTTTTTTATGTTCTAATGTAAGACAAAAAAGTGGATAAGTTATATAATTAATAAAGACGTAAGAAAAATCTGATAGGTACAGATAGACAGACACCTATGATTTAAACTTTTATGTTGACCAAAATCAGTCTGGAAAAGAGGCTCTATGAGAGGACATGTACTGTTTATTTATTCTTCTTTATATTTTTATAATTTTTCAAAAGAAAGAACTGCTACTGGTATAAACTGAAATAAGGTGTAGAAATCAGTTATTGCTCTGGTACTGCTACTGCTAAGTCGCTTCAGTCGTATCTGACTCTGTGTGACCCCATAGATGGCAGCCCAACAGGCTCCCCCGCCCCTGGGATTCTCCAGGCAAGAACACTGGAGTGGGTTGCCATTTCCTTCTCCTGCTCTGGTACAAAGCACCACAAAATCTCAATGGTATTCAACCATATATTTGTTTGCTGTAGCTGCCATAACAAAGTGCAATAAGATGAGTAGCTTGAACAACAGAAATATACTGTGTCACATTTCTGGAGCCTAAAAACCTATTAATACAGGTTGATTCCTTCTGAGAGCTGAGGGAGAATGTGTCCCATGCCTCTCGACTAGCTTCTGGGGTTTGCTGGCAATCTTTGGCATACCTTGACTTATACCTGCATCACCATTACCTCTGCTTTGATCTTCACATGGCATTCTCTCTGTACTTGTTTATTCTCTGTGCCCAAATTTCCCCTTTTTATAGGGACACAATCATGCTGGATTAGGACCCATTCTCATGGTCTCGTCTTGACTTCATCATCTGAAAAGATTCTATACCCAATGAAGGTCATATATAGGACTTCCCTGTAGCTCAAATGGCAAAGAATCTGCCTGTGATGCAGGAGCCCAGGGTTGATACCTGGGTCAGGAAGATCCTCTAGAGAAGAGAATGTCAATCCCCTCCAGTATTCTTGCCAGGAGAATTCCATGGACGGAGAAGCTTGGCAGGCTACATTCGTGGGGGTTGCAAAGAATTGGACACGACTGAATGACTAACACACACATACAAGGTCATATATAAATGTACTGAAAGGTAGGACTTCAGCATATGTTTAGAGAACACAGTTCAGCCCATAACAGAAAAACAGCTCTTATTTTGTATTCTAAGGAGCAGTTGTCAGGAACAGCTCTGCTTTAGGCAAGCATAGCAGAGGAGACTATATTCCATGCCATTTGTCAGTGATTCAGTTAGGCTGGCTATACTCCATAGGAGCTCATCCTTAGATGTAGGCTGAAGACACAGCTGGTACGTGAAGGAAACTCTTCTTGTAGCATTAATGGAAATATAAAAGTCCAATTGTGCAAACATATCCACTAGTAACCCCTTCAGCAAACAAATGGCATAGCTAAACTCAAAATCAAGGTGGAAAGAGGAGTACTCTGTCCCTGTGGGACAAACTGGAGAACAGGAACACTCCTACAGTGTTGGTGGGATATAAATTGATGTAGCCACTATGGAAAACAGTATGGGAATTCTTAAAAAACTAAAAATAGAACTACCATAGGATCCAGCAGCCACTCCTGGGCATATATATTCAGAAAAAGGAAAGGTATATGCATCCTCAATATTCATAGCAGTACTATTTGGAAAACCCAAGACACGGTCCAGTGGTTTCCCCTGCTGCTGCTAAGTTGCTTCAGTCGTGTCCGACTCTGTGTGACCCCATAGACGGCAGCCCACCAGGCGCCCCTGTCCCTGAGATTCTCTAAGAAGTTCATGATCTGAGCTCAGCTCCCAGTCTGTTTTTGCTGACTCTATAGAGCTTCTCCATCTTTGTCTGCAAAGAATATAATCAATCTGATTTTGGTATTGACCTTCTGGTGATGTCCACGTGTAGTCTTCTCTTGTTTTGTTGGAAGAGGGTGTTTGCTATGACCAGTGCATTCACTTGGCAAAACTATGTTAGCCTTTGCCCTGCTTTGTTTTGTACTCCAAGGCCAAATTTGCCTGTTACTACAGGTATCTCTTGACTTCCTAGTTTTGCATTCCAGATCTCTTCAAAAAAAATCAGAGATAGCAAGGGAATATTTCCAATTCAAAGGTGGGTACAATAAAGGAAGGAAATGGTATGGACATAACAGAAGCAGAAGATATTAAGAAGAGATAGCAAGAATACACAGAACTATACAAAAAAGATCATCATGACCCAGATAACCACGATGGTGTGATCACTCACCTAGAGCCAGACATCCTGGAATGCAAAGTCAAGGGGGCCTTAGGAAGCATCACTACAAACAAAGCTAGTGGAGGTGATGGAATTCCAGTTGAGCTATTTCAAATCCTAAAAGATGACGCTGTGAAAGTACTGCACTCAATATGTCAGCAAATCTGGAAAACTCAGCAGTGGCCACAGGACTGGAAAATGTCAGATTTCATTCCAGTCACAAAGAAAGGCAATGCCAAAGAATATTCAAACTACTACACAATTACACTCATCTCACATGCTAGTAAAGTAATGCTCAAAATTCTCCAAGCCGGGCTTCAACAGTACATGAACTGAGAACTTCCAGATATTCAAGCTGGATTTAGAAAAGGCAAAGGAACCAGAAATCAAATTGCCAACATCTGCTGGATCGTCAACATAGCAAGAGAATTCCAGAAAAAAAACATCTACTTCTGCTTTATTGATTATGCCAAAGCCTTTGAGTGTGTGGTTCACAACAAGCTGTGGAAAATTCTTCAAGAGATGGGAATACCAGACCACCTGACCTGCCTCCTGAGAAATCTGTATGCAGATCAAAAAGCAACAGTTAGAACTGGACATGGAACAACAGACTGGTTCCAAATCAGGAAAGGAGTACATCAAGGCTGTATATTATCACCTGTTTATTTAACTTATATCCAGAATGTATTATACAAAATACCAGGCTGGATGAAGCACAAGCTGGAATCAAGATTGCTGGGAGAAATATCAATAACTTCAGATATGCAGATGACACCACCCTTATGGAAGAAAGAGTAGAAGAACTAAAGAGTCTCTTGATGAAAGTGAAAGAGGAAAGTGAAAAAGTTGGCTTAAAATTCAACATTCTGAAAACTAAGATCATGGCATCTGGTCCCATCACTTCATGGCAAATAGATGGGGAAACAATGAAAACAGTGATAGCCTTTTTTTTTTTTGACTCCAAAATCGTTGCAGATTGTAACTGCAGCTATGAAATTAAAAGACATTTACTCCTTGGAAGAAAAGCTATGGCCAACCTAGACAGAATATTAAAAAACAGGGACATTATTTTGCCAATAAAGGATTGTCTAGTCAAAACTATGGTTGTTCCAGTAGTCATGTACGAATGTGAGAGTTGGACCATAAAGAAAGCTGAGCACCGAAGGATTGATGCTTTTGAACTGTGGTGTTGGAGAAGACTCTTGAGAGTCTCTTGGACTGCAGGAAGATCCAACTAGTCCATCCTAAAGGAAATCAGTCCTGAATATTTATTGGAAGGACTCATGCTAAAGCTGAAGCTCTAATACTTCAGCCACCTGATGTGAAGAACTGACTCATTAGAAAAGACCCTGCTGCTGGAAAGATTGAAGGCGGGAGGAGAAGGTTTGACAGAGATAAGATGGTTTGATGGCATCACTGACTCGATGGACATGAGTTTGAGTAAGCTTTGGGGGTTGGTGATGGTCAGGGAAGCCTAGCGTGCTGCGGTCCATGGGGTCGCAAACAGTCGGACATGACTGAGCGACTGACCTGAAGACCTGGAAGCAAACTGTGTTCATCAACAGATGAATGGGTAAAAATGAAATAATACCATTTGCAGCAATATAGTTGGGACTAGAGAATACTCTAGTAAGTGAATAAGTCTGATAGAGAAAAACAAGAGTTATGTGATGTCACTGATAGCTAAAGAAATGATACAAATGAATTTATTCTGAAAACAGAAACAGGTTCACTGACATAGAAAAGGAACTTATGGTTACCAAAGGGCAAACAGGGTATGGGGTAAATTATGTGTATGGCATTACCAGATACACACACACACACACACACATACACACGCACACACATATATATATATATATATATATATATATATATATATATATATATAAAATAAAGAAGGATTTACTCTCTGGCACAGGAAACCATATTCAATATCTTTTAATAGTGAAAAAAACTTGAATATATATATGTAAAACACATAATCACTTTTTTGTACAGCCATACACCTGAAACTAACACAATACTGTAAAACAGCTATACTTCAATAACATACATACATTAAAAAATTATTTCAATGATCTTAATGAAAATGACTACATTGTATCAGCTGTGAAAGTGAAAATGAAAGTTAAAGTTGCTCAGTCATGTCCGACTGTTTGCAATCTCGTGGACTATAGAGTCTATGGAATTCTCCAGGCCAGAATACTCGACTGGATAGCCTTTCCCTTCTCCAAGGGATCTTTCCAACCCAGGGATAGAACCCAGGTCTCCGACATTGCAGGCAGATGCTTTGCCAGCTGAGTCACAAGTATAATTTTCTAGCTCACTTTTAATTTTTAGATAATTTCTGATTCACTCCAAATTTTTAGAAAAGTGGATAATCCAAACAAACAAAAATCAAGAAGGTAGCAGAAGAGAGACTAGAGAGAGAGACAAGAGAAACTAAAAGTAAAGGAAATAAATGTCCTGCTGCTGCTGCTAAGTCGCTTCAGTCGTGTCCGACTCTGTAAATGTCCTAGATGTCTATAAATAACTTATTAGAACTTGAACACTAAATGGAAGATATGTATATGTTTAAGAATTTGTGTATTTCTGAGCACTAAATGTAGTTACTCTAATCAAGTTAATTACTTACATGTATTGAGTCAATTACATCCATTTTTTGGAGATATGTAAGCTTATTGCCCTGGAGAAGGGCATGTCAACCCATTTCAGTATTTTTGTCTGGAGAAACCCATGGACAGAGGAATCTGGCAGGCTACAGTCCATGGAGTTGCAAATAGACATGATTGAGTGACTAAGCACTAGCACAAACTTATTATTTTGTGTCAAAACTATGAACACAGTCAAAGTATATCTTTTTTAAAAGTATTGTGGTTATTTGTTTTCCCAACTTGGAAAATAACAGTTGTCATTTCTCCTCTCTGTTGGTAGGAATATCTAATGAGATAATTTAACTGGAGGAAAAACATTACTTATTTGAAAGATGGGACAATTAGCAGTCAATTTATCCTCAACAAATATATATATATTTTAATTTTGAATGAAAGGAATCATTATTGCCCCAAGGAGTCGATGAGTTATCATTATGGCATACCTCAAAAATGTAATGTACCTTTATTTTCCCTTCTGCTATAACAAAACTGGTATATATTTCTTCAATCTATTTATTTATAGATTCATGTGTATCTATAAAACATATGTACTGTTGTTAGTCCATGGATACTCAAATCACTTATAAAATTTAACCTAACTAAAAAATTTTAGTCTACTTTTGAAAAACAGATGATTAAGAAATACATACTGACTAAATGGACATGAGTTTGAGCAAGTTCAGGGAGATAGTGAAGGACAGGGAAGCTTAGTGTGCAGCTATTCGTGGGGTCTCAAAGAGTTGGACATGACTTAGCAACTGAACAACAGCAACAACAAAGTACATACATTTATTTATTTATCCTAGGAAAATATTGTCTTCGGCAATAGAACTATACATGGTTCTATCGTTTTGTGTCATGATGGTTATTATCTATATTTTATCTTTAGTCATTCTGTAAAGTACTAAGTGCTCCTGTGGTAGGAAGCTTTTAAATATGAAATAAAATAAGCTGAAATTTATTTCCAGATAAAAGAGATAAGTATCTTTTATTCACTGACTGGTACCATTTCTTCTATGGTTTTTATAGTAGTCATGTATGGATGTGAGAGTTGGACTATAAAGAAAGCTGAGCATCAAAGAATTGATGCTTTTGAACTGTGGTGTTGGAAAAGACTCTTGAGAGTCTCTTGGACTGCAAGGGGAGCCAACCAGCCCATCCTAAGGGAAATCAGTCCTGAATACTCATTGGAAGGACTGATGCTGAAGCTGAGGCTCCAATACTATGGCCACCTGATGCAAAGAACTGACTCATCTGAAAAGACCTGATGCTGGGAAAGATTGAAGGCAGGAAGAGAAAGGGACAACAGAGGATGGGATGGTTGGATGGCATCACCAACTCAATGGATATAGATTTGAGTAAACTCCAAGAGTGGGCGATGGATGGCCTGGCGTGCTGCAGTCCAGAGGGTCACAAGGAGTTGGACACAACTCAGCGACTGAACTGAACTGAACTGACACCATTTCTTAAAGAAATCCTTTTGGCTCTGGATTCAAAATGTGTGCAGAATCTAACAACTTTTCGCATTTTCCTCCTGGTCAAAGCTACCATCTTCTTCTACCCAGATTTTTAAAATAGGTTCTTATCCAGCAGCCAAAGTGGGCTTTAAAAAAATCAAAACACATCATTCCTTTACCAAGAACCCTCTACTAGTCCCCATTTTGACACAGAATAGAAATGAAAGTCCTTATTATAGCTTTAGGACCTTAAGGGATCAGTCCTGCTCCCACTTCTAGTCCCATACTTACCATTTATTTCCTGACCTCTTCTCATTCAATCCTATCCTTTCCACACTGGTCTCTGGTGTTATTTCTAGAAATGTCAGGGATGCTCAGAACCTTTTCACTACGTGTTTCCTCTAATTGGAATGCTCTTCCTCCTTATATTCATATGGCTCCTTTGCTCACTAATTTAAAGTCTGTTCAATAATACCTTTTCTCATGAAAAAGAGTTAATTATTAACTGCTTAAAAATAGTATTTTTCTCCTCCTCCACCACCATGGCACTTCCAATTCCTTTTACCCTCTATTTTCTTTCTTTTTTAAAATATAGCAGTTATTGTCTCATTTATTATAGTCTATTATGTGTCTATCTCCATCAACTAAAATATCTACTTCTTAAAGGCAGAATTTTTATGTGTTCTCTTTGGCTGAAGTAACCTCTGTGCCTAGAACAATGATTAGAATATAGTAGGCACTCCATACATGCTTCCCTGGTGGCTCTGATGGTAAAGAATCTGCCTATAATGCCAGAGACCTGGGTTCAATCTCTGGATTTGGAAGATCACCTGGAGAAGGGAATGGTTACCCACCCCAGTATTCTTGCCAAAAGAACTCCATGAACAGAAGAACCTGGTGGGCTACAGTCTATGGGGTCAAAAGAGTCAGATACAACTGAACAATTTTGAGAGAAAGAGAGAGAGGTGTAGTCCATAAGAATTGGTTGTGTAAAGAATCAAATTACAGTGACTGGAAAATGTTCAAATAGCCCAAATCAATGAATGACAACTAAGAAATGGTGGTTAACCCAGGTCTGTAGAGAAGAGCATGAGTGAAATCACTTAAGACATCTTAAAAATGATCCTGGAAGAAGATATTCTCAACTACATTAAAAGAGTGAATGGAATGAAGTCATTGTTGAATATACAAAATAATATAATGGATATTTTTGAGCTGTGACACTTAAACATAGTTATATATGACTATCCTTGACTATCAAAATGCAGAAAATGACTGAAAAGGAAGATACACCAATCAAAGACATTCAGGAAAATATATGCCATCAATAAATAATGAGGTATAAAACTACAAAATACAACAGAACACATAATTGAATGACTAATTTAATTTCCAAAATATGAATTTCAATTGTAAAATATTTAAATTTTGAAACATTGCTAAGAATAATATACCACATAAATAAAGTAATTTATTTAGATTGCAACAGCATGAGTAAAATTATTTCCTGAAAATCCTAAATATTATAAATTTTCTTGCAGTCTTTCAATGAGGAGTTTTGTTGTCAAATAAGCCTAACAAGGTTTCAAATGTTAGAATCATAAATGAGTCATATCTGAAATGTTGATTTCATTAAACTTTAATGGTTACACTCTATGCCTGTACTCTAAATATGACTATAGAAAGTTTACCAGGATGGGGCTTGTTCATATATCTAAACATAATTTATTTGAAAAACAAATGTTACTTTCTTCAGGATATATAGTGTGCTCAATGTAGAAGTTTTCATGAGGGTACAAACTTTCTATGATTAATTTTTGAAAAACAATTAATATTTATTAAAGTAATATTTAAGAAATATTCCTGAAATACATAATAAAAGTTTATGTTCTAGACAAATGCTAACAATACAAACAAGCATATCAGTCTATTAGAGAGATAATCAGAAACTCAAAAGTATAAAATGATAAACTGTGATAAATTTTACAAACGACCCAATCATAGAGGTTAATAGACTTCAGGGGTAGAAGCACTGTCCAACAAGAGCAGGAAGGAAGAACACGAACCCAACATGGTAAGTTCGTAAAAATGAATGGGGGTCAGCCAAGCCGAGACTTAGAGAAAGTTTGAAACCAAAACAGAAAAAAAAAAAAAGTATGTGAAAAAACTGCTATGCGAAAGAAATTGTGGCAATGAAAAGTGGCAGGTAGAGTGAAAATATAGAGCAGTAGTATAAGAAAGACCAGAAAAGAAAGTCACATTAAGATGGTTTAAGTGGACCATGATAAGGAGTTAGTAATTTATACATAATGTTATGACAAACCACCACACTATTTTAAAAATGAGAGTGACATTATCTGATATATGCTTTATGAAGTTTACTCTCAATGCTAAATGGAGAAAGAGATGAAGAGGCAAAAATAGAATCAAAATATCAATAAGTATAGTATTACTACCACTTAAAAAAGAAACATGGTGGCTAAAAAAGAGGTAAGGGAAGTAGAGAAAATTGGTAGTCTTTGATCATGGGGTGTATATGGGTTGAGGACCAGATAGGTGTTAATGATGGCTCTAGAACTTCTGGTATGATTCCTAGGAGGTAATAATATTTGGAGAGTAATGACATTTGCTGACAATAAGAAAACTGGTAGACAAACAGATTCAGATTAGATAACTAATGAAATCAAAATTTGTTCTTTTTACTGCTTGAAGTTTAATTTAAAATTACCTTTAGTCTTTAAGGACTTCCCTGGTGGCTCAGAGGTTAAAGCGTCTGCCTCCAATGTGGGAGACCTGGGTTCGATCCCTGGGTCGGGAAGATCCCCTGGAGAAGGAAATGGCAAACCACTCCAGTATTCTTGCCTGGAGAATCCCATGGACAGAAGAGCCTGGTAGGCTACAGTCCACGGGGTCGCAAAGAGTCGGACATGACTGAGCGACTTCCCTTCCCTTCCCTTCCTTTAGTCTTTAAAGTAGATATATCCAACAAGCTGATGGATATATAACCCTGGGACTCAGAGGAAGGATATGGACTAGAGACATGAATTATGGAGTCTTAAATACATAGATGATGTTTCAGTCTGGAAATGGATAAGATAATCTAAGAAGAAAGTTTGTAGAGGAGAAAAGAAGAAGCCTTATGTAAATATAAAGAGTATCTATAGAAGAAGCAAGGGCATAATATCACTAGTATTATTTTATGGTAACTATGACTAACAAAGGCTGCTGAAAACTCATGTAAAATTAGACAAAATAGTGGTAACCTCAAGGAAATGGATATTTTCCTCACTCAAATCCTCACTCCAGCTTCTGAGTGTTGCTGACTGACAACTTTCAACTGTTAGCCTTTTTTATATAACTGAGAAAATCATGCATTCTTCCTGAGTAAGCCTAAAATCAATGATTGGCTATTTGGGTTACAAATATATTTCTGACTCTTTCCCCCAATTAGAGATAAATCATAAGGGTCATCTCAGTTTCACAATTCTTTGTTGTGCACCCAACCTAAAAATTTAGCATCTAAACTAAATTCTTTTTCATTCTCCTCTCAAAGGAAAGCATTCCTGAATTAATTTCCTGTGTGTCAATTTCTATTTCTATTTCTATTTCAGCTTTCCAGGTAACTGACCTATAATAGTTGATGATAATATGGGCAGAGAAAGTAGACATCAAGCTGGGATTTTAGAGCTTGGAAAGACCACTTCATCTGGCGGTAGTGGAACACAGATAGCCCCAGCATAAGATGGCAGGGCAATTGTAAAGAATTTTACCTCATGGGGAACTGGGATAGAATTTACTCTGAAAGCGGTAATACACTAGCAGGCACAAGGCATTATTCACTTGAAAAATATAAGGAATTAGATTGATGATTTTTGAATTGGGTGGCTTTTGGTAGCAGAACTTTCATGAACTTTGTGGATAAAGATAATGAAAGGCTAAAGGTAATTAATCAGTAATTAAAGCCTATATGTGAAAGCCAAAAAGCCTCCTTGGTAGCATGTAAAGATACTGTATAGTTAGAGGGCAGAGAAAACTGAGGATCACATCCAGATTTAAGATTTTGTGTAGCAGAACTTCAATGAATGTTAAATTTTTGACTGAACAGGTCTACTGTGCAAGATCAGAACTCTGATCGAAAGGATATGCAGCCAAAGTCACTGAAAGGGTACATCTTGATTGGTGCACTAAACAGTTTGACCTGAATTTTCAGGTTTGTAGAAGTGGTAGTACAATCCTCTCTCTTAAGGGCTAGTAAGCATTCCTTTTCTTAAACTTGATGCTGAGGTCTCCGCCCTGCCAGAAAACAACCCACTCCACCAGAGTTATCCCAAACTTCCCCCTATCCATTAAATCAACAACCAGAACTAAGTTACTACCTAACCCATCAGGGAAATCTTGCTAATGGAGTACAGAGGCTGTAAATGCCATGCTGGTACCAGGAGGAGTGAGAATGTATTCAGGTAGGAGACAGAAGACGTTGAATCAAAGGGGACAGAACATAAAGTTTGATAATGGATAATTTATCAATTCAGGGAACACTTTTTCAGATATATATTTTAGTACTCTATCAAAAACTACCCCTCACCTCCTCCACCAAATCCAAACATGGCGCTAGGCTAACTCCTACAAACTTTGGAAAAACTAGGAAAAACAAAAGACTGGAAAAGTTCAGTTTTCATTCCAATCCCAAAGAAAGGCAATGCCAAAGAATGCTCAAACTACCGCACAATTGCACTCATCTCACATGCTGGTAAAGTAATGCTCAAAATTCTCCAAGCCAGGCTTCAGCAATACGTGAACCGTGAACTTCCAGATGTTCAAGCTGGTTTTAGAAAAGGCAGAGGAACCAGAGATCAAATTGCCAATATCAGCTGGATCATCTAAAAAACAAGAGAGTTCCAGAAAAACATCTATTTCTGCTTTATTCACTATGCCAAAGCCTTTGACTGTGTGGATCACAATAAACTGTGGAAAGTTCTGAAAGAGATGGGAATACCAGACCATCTGACCTGTCTGTTGAGAAACCTGTATGCAGGTCAGGAAGCAACAGTTAGAACTGGACATGGAACAACAGACTGGTTCCAGATAGGAAAAGGAGTACATCAAGGCTGTATATTGTCACCCTGCTTATTTAACTTATATGCAGAGTACATCATGAGAAACGCTGGGCTGGAGGAAGCAAAAGCTGGAATCAAGATTGTTGGGAGAAATATTAAAAACCTAAGATATGCAGATGACACCACCCTTACGGCAGAAAGTGAAGAAGAACTAAAGAGCCTCTTGATGAAAGTGAAAGAGGACAGTGAAAAAGTTGGCTTAAAGCTCAACATTCAGAAAACTAAGATCATGACATCTGGTCCCATCACTTCACGGGAAATAGATGGGGAAACAGTGGAAACAGTGTCAGACTTTATTTTTTTGGGCTCCAAAATCACTGCTGATGGTGATTGCAGCCATGAAATTAAAAGACGCTTACTCCTTGGAAGGAAGGTTATGGCCAACCTAGATAGCATATTTAAAAGCAGAGACATTACTTTTCCAGCAAAAGTCCATCTAGTCAAGGCTATGTTTTCTCCAGTGGTCATGTATGGATGTGAGAATTGGACAGTGAAGAAAACTGAGCGCCGCAGAAATGATGCTTTTGAACTGTGGTGTTGGAGAAGACTCTTGAGAGTCCCTTGGACTGCAAGGAGAGCCAATCAATCTATCCTAAAAGAGATCAATCCTGGATGTTCATTGGAAGGTCTGATGTTGAAGCTGAAACTCCAATACTTTGGCCACCTCATGTGAGGAGTTGACTCATTGGAAAAGACCCTAATGCTGGGTAGGATTGGGGGCTGGAGGAGAAGGGGATGACAGAGGATGAGATGGTTGGATGGCATCACCGACTCGATGGACATGGGTTTGGGTAAGCTCCGGGAGTTGGTAATGGACAGAGAGGCCTAGCGTGCTGCAATTCATGGGGTCGCAAAGAGTCGGACACGACTGAGTGACTGAACTGAACTGAACTCAACTGATGCAAAGTGAACTAATGGAAATTCAATTAAAATGTAACTCCAGTTGTAGCTCCTGAGCTAATAGTCGCATCTTTACTAATATGCATTACCAGAATCTCAGATATGTGATTTGTGACCATTGTCTAATGAATGCAACATTTCAAAAAATGAGAATCAAAAATAGTTCACATACTGAAGAAAATGAAAATATTAACATGGAAATTTATATGGACCCCCATGTCACTTCAGCATTATTTATAATAGTCAAGATATGGAAACAATCTAAATATCCACCAATGGACAAATGGATAAAACATATGTGGTATGTATATACAATACATATGTAATTGAATTCAAAATATCTCCAAGTTGCTGAGAAAATTCTAAATATTTTTTGGATACAATTCTAATATATAAACATTAAGTTAAAAGATATACTGTCAACATGTTGACTTTGAGACTAAATCGATTAAAAAAGACTATAACATAATACATATTTCATGGTAACTAGGATGTTATCTATAACATTTGAACAATAGCGTTTGACTCCCTCTTTATCTTAACTACATAAAAAGAAATTTGCAGACACATAGACACACAATGCAAATTAGATCATGTGTATCACAGGAATAGAAATTAATTCAATAACAGAAAATCTGGTTCAGTTATTTACCATTCTTGGGAATTTACTTAAAAATACCTTGGTCTTTGAAATTGCATCCAAATAATAACAGATAATAAACATCACATGTGCTCCTTATGTGTGTATAAAGAACAATGATATAAGCAATACAAAGCATGAATGTCAAGTTTAGAGTAAGCATAGAAAAGGTAACTTTATCCTATGTACTATAGAGAGTTTTTTTTTTTTTTTACTTATAGTTTAAAATTTTGAATATAGAATTTGGCACATTTTTTTTTCTGTGTTTTCACCCTTGCATCTACTTAGGGACAGTGAAACTCTGAAGTGAGATCAGAATAATTTATTTATGATAGTTTTAAAAGTCATTTTTTTCTTCCAACAGTACTATTTCCATTTAATAAATATGAAGTGATGAAAATTAAATTAAAGAAATAAGAAAAACAGTAAGCAGGCTTCAAAGTTCCATCTTAACTTTTTGGAGTCCATTTAACCCAGTGAAAAGAACATATGGTTACAGATGTACTCATTTAAATAAAAATCAAGTTAATGTGCTAGACACTGTATTAAGTCTTGTGAATTAATAGGCCAAGTACCTAAATGTTGCTCTCATGAAATTTAACTTTTGATTGCTACAATAGAAAATGAAACTGAAAATAGAAAATGAAAGTAATCATAAAGTGATAAATGCTAGGATTGAGGTAAGTGCAAGGACAATATTACACTCTGAATTTCCACTTTTCTAACATCTATACTTTAATTTCCCATTAAAAATCTCTCCTGTTGTGCTCTTTACATTCCTTCTATTCTTCTCAAAGGCTCTTCTGCTATCATGGGTCCTCTCTGCTGCATCATAAATGCTATTTTTTTCTCTTATTACTACATTAATTCCAATAGTATACATACATGATCTTAATTCACATACCCTCTGCTACATCTATCTCCTTTCTTTCAAGGCAAATGTAATGAAAGAATTGTCTTTGGTAATAATCTATACATGTTCTCACCATTATCACTCCCTAATCCATTCAAAGTGACCTTCATTTCTAAGATTCCAGATTCCAGAGTATTATTTCGTCAAGTTTAATAATCTCAGGCACATTCTTCTTAATGTGAGTGACCTCTTGACAGCATTCAAGTATGTGAAAATTGGTTTAAAAGTACTTTAGGAACATTTTTCCATCTTACTATGCAATTTTATTTATGACCACCTTCCTGCCTAATCTCTATCATCAAGGAAATCTGGCCTTCCTTCAGATTCTTAACACCTCAGCTGTAGGGACATTTGCATGGGCAATTTCTTCTCTGTGGACTTTTCTTGTCTCTGAAATTCACATAGCTGAATTCATTTTGTCATGTAGGTCAAAATTAAAGGTCACATCATTTAGATTTTTTTTACCTGCTTAAAGCAAAATAGCCACAGTTAATTTCTGTCAATTATTTCAGTTTTTTGCATAGTTGTGTGGTTCTTAAAGGTTAACTTATTTATATATTATTTTCATCTCATGTTAGAATATAAACTTTATTAAATCAAGAAACTTGCATGATATATTCACTACTCTCATCCATAGCCAAAATACAAGGCAGTTAATTCATGATTAACTGACACTGGTTAAAATAACAAATGAATATATAAATAAAGAATAAGTAGATGTTCTTAATCTATTAAGGATAAAGAGAAGGTTTTCTGCTGCAAGTGATACTTGAACTGAGCCTTGAGAATAAACAAATGTGTTCTTCCAGGACAGAAGAGAAGAAACGTTATTTCAGTTATAAAGATCAATATAGAGAAAGAGCCAGGACATGATACAGATGGGATAAATATGATTTGGCAATTCCTTATATATATTAGGTAATTTAGGTAAGTTTCTTAATATCTCTGTGTATCAGTATTCTCATTAATAAAATAAAGCATTCAGTTGAGTTCAGTCATGTCTGACTCATGTGAAGCCATAGCCTGAAGCATGTCAGGCTTCCCTGTACATCACCAAACTCCTGGAGTCTGCTCAATTTCATGTCCATCGAGTCGGTGGTGTTATCCAACCATCTCATCTCTGTCATCCTCTTCTCCTCCTGCCTTCAATCTTTCCCAGCATCAATGTCTTTTCTAATGATTCAGTTTTTCCCATCAAGTGGCCAAAGTATTAGAGCTTCAGCTTCAGGACCAGTTCTTCCAATGAATATTCAGAAATGATTTCCTTTAGGATTGACTGGCTTGATCTCCTTGAAGTCCAAGGGACTCTCAAGAGTCTTCTCCAACACCACAGTTGAAAGCATCAATTCTTCCATGTTCAGTTTTCTTTATGGTCCAACTCTCACGTCCATACGTGACTACTGGAAAAACCATAGCTTTGACTATACAGACATTTGTCGGCAAAGTAATGTCTCTGCTTTTTAATATGCTGTCTAGGTTTGTCATAGGTTTTTTTCCCAAGGAGCGAGTGTCTTTTAATTTCATGGCTGCAGTCACCATCTGCAGGGATTTACCCTCAAGATGGCGGAGTAGAAGGATGTGCGCTTATCTTCTCCTCCGAGAATTCCAAAATTGCAACTTGCTGCTGAACAACCGTCTACAGGAGGATGTTGGCTCCCACTTAAAAAAAAAAAAAAAAATAGCCCACATCCAAGGGCAAAGGAGAAGTCCCAACAAGATGGTAGAAGAGATGAATTCATGTTTAGAATTAAACCCCATATCTGCCAGAGATACTTGGAGAGCTCAAAAAATAAAAATAAAAACTTGTTCACACCAGGACCCACAAGAGACTGAGCTAGACCTGCCTTTGCGTGTTTGAGTGCCCCCTGCAGAGCCAAGGATCAACAGTGGCCTGCCACGGGAATAGGGGCTCTGGCTGTAGCAGACCTGGAAGGCACAGCATGTGGCAAAAGTCCTCTTGGAGAAGGTTACCATTAGCCCCACCATAGAACCACAGAGCAGATGACCCATAAACTGGAGAACAATTTTACCAAAATAAAGCATGTTACCTTATAAGATTGTTTTGCTGAATTAGAAGGTAAAAATAAACACCTAACTCAGCCCAGTGTATAACAATTCCTATTTTTCAGATATACAAATTATTGCCCATTCTTTCCCACTGTTCTTTAACAATGCGTTAGATATTTAAGTAACAAATTACCATACATTTATCATCTTAAAACAACGTATATCTATTATCTCATAGTTTTGCTGAGTCATGGCTTAATCGAGTCCTATGCAAGGTTAGAATCAAGATGTTGGGAAGAGTTCAATTAGCATCTGGAAACTCAACTAGCAATGCATTTACTACCAAGCTGACTGAAGTGGTTGGCAGAATTAATTTTCTGGTGGCTGTCTGACTGAAGGCCCTGGCTTCCTGCTGGCTGTTAGGCCATCCTCAGTCTCTAGAGACCACACGTACTTCCTTGCCATGTGGATCTCTACACACACCTTCTCACAACATGGCCCCTTCAAAGACAGAAAGAAAGAGAGTCTTCTAGGATGAAATCTTATAAAATGTAATATTAGGATTTATGTCCCATCACCTTTACCAAGAATGGTTGATAAGAAGCAGTTCATAGATCCCACTCACAGTAAAAGGGAAGGTATTATCCAGGAATATGAACACCAGGAAGAGGATTATGGAGGTCTCCTCAAAACCTCTCCATTACAAAACATGATAATAACAATCTCAGATCCCCAAACTAAATTATGAATGAATCCTACCTTCTTTATTTCTCTCTTCTTAAAAAGAAATTCCAACAGATCAGTAAATTTGCCCAATTTTCAAATATTTTAAGTTTCTTCCAAAGATATTATTTCCCAGGCTATTTTTTTGAGACCTTGGCACAAACACTTATACCAGAAACTACAACTTGTTAGACAACCTACTGCTTTTCCCCATTGTCATGACCCCTCTTCATTTCATGGCAAATAGTTTTTTTTTTTTTAATTTATTTTTTAATTGAAGGATAATTGCTTTACAGAATTTTGTTGTTTTCTGTCAAACCTCAATATGAATCAGCCATAGGTATACATAGATACCCTTTTAATACAAGAATTGTAATGTACACTCTGATTTTTTAAGCATAAAACCATCACCCCTCCTCCAATATTCTTAAGGTTTATCTCACTTCATATTAACCACAAATTACAATCTCTTGATGTTTTCCACATTATAGCTTTCCAAAGTGCTCTAATGGGCCAGGGATTCAATCTTTAAAAATTATTCTGCTTTTAGAAGACATATATCATAATGCTGGCTATTATCTGGTTTGAATCCTTTAGCCTATCACACATAAAAAAGGAATCTTGGGGTTTAGCAACAAATTTCTCTGAGTGACATGTTCCTCTTTGCTAATCGCTTTCTTGTCCAGCATGACTGAGGATCATCTCTTCTACCTCATTTAATGTGAACTTTTTCAATTCCATTTCCTCCCAGTCTTACTCAGAAGAAAACAATCTGTTATTCTACAAAGAATTTCCTTAGTTTTCTAGGGAGGTTTACTTACTTCTATTTTTACTTTCTTTTCATAATTACAAGTGGCACTACACTGTACAATATAAAATAAGCACACTGAAGTCAGAAAGAAGAAAATAAATGTGCAACAAACAACATAGTTTTCTATAAAATCTGCTTTAATTAATAAGTAGACATTGAGTATGGAGAGAAACTGTGGCTTTGGGAAAGGGACAAGAAGTCTGTAGAGATTCAGGTCATGATGGCTATTTCATAAAATATTACTCTTGAAGTTATCTGTGGTACCACCGATTAAACTCCTCTTTTTGAGATAGTTTTTTGTTATAAACTTTTAAAAAAAGGGATCAATCAACATATTGTCACAAAAGACAGGGAAGCAGGATGACAGACTAGAGAAAAATAGCACAGACACAGAAGAAAATATTTAAAAATTTTTGTTCCTTATTTGGAACTAGCTGGGTATCCTTTGGAATAAAAGCATGGATTATTTAACCTTTTAAGATACTTTAAGCTCTTTTGTATTATTAATCCATTTATAGAAACAGAACCTTTTAAGGAAAAGAAATGTACTCAAGAGATTAGGAAGGGAGACTGCTAACAGTTATCCAATTGTATTATTGGATTTTTTGGTTAAGTCATATATTTTCCACTTAACAATTTTTCGTTCCTTAAGCTCCAAGAACATAGGACTGTATATAATAATTTGAAACTTTGGGATCCTTTGAGAACTTGTAATAAATCCTGACCAATAGTGATGAAAGCACTAAATCAATGATAACATCATCTTTACTCCACTCGCTATTTATTTGGAACTAGGTTGTTGGGGCATGGCAAGCCACTCCAGTATTCTTGCCTGGAGAATCTCCACGGGGTTGCAAAGAGTTGGACACGACTGAAGCGACTTAGCATGTATGCAGGTTGTTTCAACTGTTTTGGTTTTTTTTTTTTTTTGAGTAGTCAGTGAGCCGCTTTTCTCTGTAAGACTAACTTCAGGATTATATTAATAACTTATCATAAAGTCAGCACATAAGTAGATTGTTCTCATAGGATTATGAAATCAATCCATCAATATTTACTACTTTGGGATATAAAACAATATATATGAAGATAGTGAATAAAGAGAAGATAAAAGAATTAGTTTGAGGAGTAGAGATAGAAATTTGATTTAGACAAAATGTAAATTGCAATATCATCCAAGGGGTTTTATATATGAAATTTGAGGAGTGTTAACTTTAGATATTTATATTTAGACATATAAAACATGATAAGATTATTTCAAATGTTAGATGCTATATAAGGAATTCTATTTTGAATACCACAGAAAGATAAACAAAAATATAATTTAATCTTGCTACTGTTTAATCACTAAGTCATGTCGGACTCTTCTGTGACCCCATGGACTGTGGCCCACCAGGCTCTTCTGTCCATGGGATTTTCCAGGCAAGAATACTGGAGTGGGTTGCCATTTCAGACTATGGTGTCTTCCAGCCATGAAATGGTTTTTACCACATTTTTATTATGGTGCAACCTTGCACTGATAATGACTAAGACATTGATTAAGCAAGGGTGACATATTTTCTTCAAGCAAAAATCACCTGCAAAATTTTACAGAAAAAGAGAGCATGTAAATTGATATTTCATATATGTTACATCCAGGAACACATTATGACATTCCACTTATACATTTAATTAAATAAATAATTTAGGCTAAACTTCTGAAAAATTTTCCCTAATATTTAAAACCTCTTTCTCTTAAAAAACATTTTTGCTATAGTTGATAGAATCAATATTCATTATAATCCCTAGTCAATTGTTTCTATTAGAATAGAAAGCCATTACTTTTGTTCATGTCTGTGATATGTTGTCTTCAGCAACTCTGATAGTGTTTTAACAATTTTATCTATAATCTGGTATGTTTACACCTACAAATGGATGACCTAAAAATGATGACATTTCATTCCTTACTGTTTAATAAGAATGGATGCTAATATTCTTATACTAATATATTATATTCACCTCTGTTGTTTATATTTGTTCCTAGGAATTCATATCTGACCTTCTCCCTATGCAATACTTGTTAAAAATTTTGCATATTAAGATGAAAACTCAGGAAAGATCAGAATTTGTATACTAAATCTTGGTTTTATACATACTAATTTAAAACATTGATATAGTGTTGCATAACAAACTACCACACAATTGCACTCATCTCACACGCTAGTAAAGTAATGCTCAAAATTCTCCAAGCCAGGCTTCAGCAATACGTGAACCGTGAACTTCCAGATGTTCAAGCTGGTTTTAGAAAAGGCAGAGGAACCAGAGATCAAATTGCCCACATCCGATGGATCATGGAAAAAGCAAGAGAGTTCCAGAAAAACATCTATTTCTGCTTTATTCACTGTGCCAAAGCCTTTGACTGTGTGGATCACAATAAACTGTGGAAAATTCTGAAAGAGACGAGAATACCAGACCATCTGACCTGTCTGTTGAGAAACCTGTATGCAAGTCAGGAAGCAACAGGTAGAACTGGACATGGAACAACAGACTGGTTCCAAATAGGAAAAGGAGTACGTCAAGGCTATATATTGTCACCCTGCTTGTTTAACTTATATGCAGAGTACATCATGAGAAACGCTGGGCTGAAAGAAACACAAGCTGGCATCAAGATTACTGGGAGAAATATCAATAACCTCAGATATGCAGATGATACCACCCTTATGGCAGAAAGTGAAGAAGAACTAAAGAGCCTCTTGATGAAAGTGAAAGGAGAGTGAAAAAGTTGGCTTAAAGCTCAATGTTCAGAAAACTAAGATCATGGCATCTGGCCCCATCACTTCATGGGAAATAGATGGGGAAACAGTGGAAACAGTGTCAGACTTTATTTTTTTGGTCTCCAAAATCACTGCTGATGGTGACTGCAGCCATGAAATTAAAAGACACTTGCTTCTTGGAAGGAAGGTTATGACCAGGCTAGATAGCATATTTAAAAGCAGAGACGTTACTTTGCCAACGAAGATCCATCTAGTCAAGGCTGTGGTTTTTCCAGTGGTCATGTGTGGATGTGAGAGTTGAACGGTGAAGAAAGCTGAGCGCTGAAGAATTGATGCTTTTGAACTGTGGTGTTGGAGAAGACTCTTGAGAGTCCCTTGGACTGCAAGGAGAGCCAACCAGTCCATCCTAAAGGAGATCATTCCTGGGTGTTCATTGGAAGGACTGATGTTGAAGCTGAAACTCCAATACTTTGGCTACCTCATGTGAGGAGTTGACTCATTGGGAAAGACCCTAATGCTAGGAAGCATTGGGAGCAGGCGGAGAAGGGGACGACAGAGGATGAGATGGTTGGATGGCATCACCAACTCGATGGACATGGATTTGGGTAAACTCCGGGAGTTGGTGATGGGCAAGGAGGCCTGGCGTGCTGCGATTCATGGGGTCGCAAAGAGTCGGACATGACTGAGCGACTGAACTGAACTGAACAGTGGAGAAAGAATGTACTTGAATCTTATTCTTAAAAATGAATAGACACCTTAAATATTTCACTCTACTCATTAATTCCTAGTGAATATTTACATTAACAACTTCATAAACAGTTGCTTGAGTAGACAGGACATGTTTCAATATTGCCATTTTATAGATATGATAACTGAATTCAGACAAGGTGACTAACATGCTTGAGGCATGTAGGTACCAAATATCCAACAGTTGGGGTGAAAAGGCAGGTCATTGATTTTTTTCAGAAGTGATCTTCTACATTATGTTTGAAAATTAGTGCCTTTCATCAGGTCAGGGACCAAAGCTTCTGAATCAAAGGTCTAATATTTGTATTCCCTTTGATTTCAGCACATTTTTAGTGTCTCTACATGGACCAAGAGCCTGAAGGACTGAAGTCCATGGGATCACAAAAGAGTTAGGCACAACTTAGCAACTGAAACAACTTACAGCTTGAACTGTAGGGTGAAATGTGTTTGCCAAATATTTAGAATTCTTTGACTCATACAGCCCTAGTCTGATCATTTTGTTAATATGCTCTATATAGCTATTACACATACAGAAAATTTCTCAATGGCGCACCAGTTTTAGTATACAAGGACACAGTACTGTAAAATAATTACTTTAATTAGGTGCTTTTTTGCCAAATATGAGCATTGTTAGGAATGAAGGGATAGCTACTGTTAGAATATGCTTCAGCTGCAGAGGACAGGAGGCAGGGGGTCTCTGTGCTGTACTGGAGAAAACTATAATGTTTGGTAACAGTTATTAGAATGGCTGGAATTTTAGGGTAATTGTGCAAGAAACAGGAAGCATCCTGTATTGGAAGGAAAATGATTGTTTACCGTTTAGTAGAATTTCCATTTCTGGAAAATCGTTCTCTATAATGTCCATTGATAGCACTGAACACAGAGACAACCCCTGGAGCCCTTGAGATGGATGAGGAGGAAGCTGTACCCTTGCCCTCCAAGCTTTTTACAGAATTTACATTTTCAAATTTTCTCCCTCTGCATTTTCAGTAACTATTCATGAAGAGAATAGAAGCTAATATTTACTGCATCCTGGTTGCTTTATACTTGTTGGGAAATCTGGTCAGATCTTTTCCTTATGCATCATTTTGGAATGTTTTGTGTTTCTTGTTTAATTAAGATGGGACCTCAGAAAAACTCAATGGTATTTCAGATACTTTGATCTTCTGATATTTGTTTTTATGATTTATGTCTTCAGGGTTTGATGTCTGATGTCCTTCAGATGTGATGATAATTTTAGGATCCAATTTTGATTCTTTAGCCTTCCAGACCTCTACACCTCAAATTGTGCTTGTTTGTTTTATATTTTTAAAAATGTGGGTCGGGTGGTAATGCGGCTGTGGCAGCCACAGCCTAACCATGGCCGAGGCCCCCTCCCCGGGCTCCTGCGTGCTCGGAGGCCCCCCAGCCTTATCTCTCTCGGCTGAGCCAGAGGCGGGCACAGAGGAGAGAGTGAGTTGTGGTAGCATCGCCTGGCGCCTCCCTGGGAGGGGCGCCCCAGGGCGCCACGCCTCAGTTCTCTCTTGGAGAATGGAAGGCCAGCCACGGTGAAACCTGTCCCTTTCCAGCCATCAGCTGACCGGAGAGGGGAGCTGCAGATAGAGGGGAATGCGTGCTGTTCGAGTATTTTTAAGTATGCATGGTGGAGCCAGACCGCGGATCTCTGACACCTTCCTCTCCTCAGGACATCTGGAATCAAAGAACAGCACCATCAAGGACCTGAAGTATGAACTGACCCAGGTCTGCAAGGCTTCAACAACAGTATGTGAGCTGAGAACTCCCAGATGTTCAAGCTGGATTTAGAAAAGGCAGAGGAGCCAGAGATCAAATTGCCAACAGCCCTTGGATCATAGAAAAAGCAAGAAAATTTCAGAAAAGCATCTACCTTTGCTTCATTGACTACGCTAAAGCCTTTGAGTGTGGATCACAACAAACTGAAAAATTGTTGAAGAGATGGGAATACCAGACCATCTTAACCTGCCTCCTGAGAAAACTGTATGCAGGTCAAGAAGCAACAGTTAGAACCGGACATGGAATGATGGACTGGTTCCAAATTGCAAAAAGAGTACATCAAGGCTGTATATTGTTACCCTGCTTATTTAACTTATATGCAGAGTACATTATGCGAAATGCTGGGCTGGATGAAGACAAGCTGGAATCAAGATTGCCGGGAGAAATATCAATAACCTCAGATATGCAGATGACACCTCCCTTATGACAGAAATAGTAGAGGAACTAAAGAGGCTCCTGATGAAGGTGAAAGATGAGTGAAAAAGCTGGGTTGAAATTCATCATTCAAAGAAACTTAAGATCATGGCATCCAATTCCATCATTTCATGGCAAATAGATGGAGAAACAATGTAAACAGTGAGCAGAGCTGGTCTGCCTGCCAGTGTGATAAAGTCTTATTTTCTTGGGCTCCAAAATCCCTGGAGATGGTGTCTGCAGCCATGAAATCTTTTGATGCTTGCTTCTTGGAAGAAAAGCTATGATCAACCTAGACAGTATATTAAAAAGGAGAGACATTACTTTGCCAACAAAGATCCGTATGGTCAAAACTATGGTTTTTCCAGTAGTCATGTATAGATGTGAAAGTTGGACCATAAAGAAGGCTGAGCCCCAAAGAATTGGTGCTTTTGAACTGTCGTGTTAGAGAAGACTCTTGAGAGTCCCTTGGACTGCAAGGAGATGAAACAAGTCAATCCTAAAGGAAATCAGTCCTGAATATTCATTGGAAGGACTGATGCTGAAGCTGTAGCTGAAGCTCCAGTACTTTGGCCACATGATGCGAAGAGCCGGCTCATTAGATGAGACCATGATGCTGGGAAAGACACAGGGCAGGAAGAGAAGGGGATGACATGACAAGATGGTTGGATGGCATTACTGACTCAACGGACATGAGTTTGAGCGTGCTCCAGGAGATGGTGAAGGACAGAGAAGCCTGGCATACTGCAGTCCATGGGGTTGCAAAGAGTCAGACACAACTGAGTGACTGAACGATGACAGGGGGACAGGACCAAAAACAAGCATACTTCCCCCACAGGGGACAGTTAAATAAGTGAACTTCTCCACACACTGGCAGCTGAGTAGCCCAGTACAGAGAGTAAGGCCGTTGGAGGGTAAAGTGAGTGGTGAGTAGCAGCTGTGACTAGGAGAGAGAGTCAGCTCTAGCTTCCTGGTTTGAATCTGCAGCCACTTCCACTCCATTACAAAGGGTTTGCTCACCTCATCACCATCACAGGCTCAGGGTGCGGCTCTCAGAGTCCCCATGTCACAGAGAATGAACCTGAGATGTGGAAGGGCTGTGTCCTGGAACACTTTCTGGTGTGGGACACGGAAGAATGATACCAGGACCACGTCTGGGACTACCAGTGTTGACGGGCTGATATTTTCACTCTGTAATCTTTCCTTGTACACTAACCATCTCAAATGTCAGAAGCAAGCTAACAAACACAACAGTCAAACCTTTTTTTTGCTAGCTGCCCTGTCACCCCCTCCATCTACAGCCCTGATGCCCTCTCTGCCCCAAGAGAGAACCTAGTCTTGGCAGAGTACAGGACAGGGCAGGGCATTGTCAGAGTTGATTCTTCGGGCTCACCAGGGCCCCTGCCCAGCCTGCAGGCTTCCCCTGGAACCTGAGAGGGCAGTGAGCTGATTAAGAGCAGGCAGGGGGGTCCAGCCTAAGAAGGCCAGGGCCAGCCATGCCATGCCCACCGTGTGGCCCCCAAGCCATAGCTGCCTGACCAACTTCAGCCAGTGGCAGTCACACAGCACCTTCAGGCTCCTGGGAACAAAATGAAGCTCTGCTGATGGTCCTACCCTCCTCTTCCCACTCCCTTCTGACTGCTTGATGTGATGCTAGAGGCACAGCAGCCCTCCCAGCACCAGGAGGGCACGACTTGTGCTAAGGAAGACTTGAGACGCCGAGGAGGAAATAAGCAGCTCCCTTCCTAGTGTTGCTCCTGAGCCTCCTGTCAGGTGCACGGGGCCTTTTGTGTCTGGATTGTGTTACCTCAAGTGATTTTTAACCATTCCTGTTGATTGTTCCAAGCATATAGCCCAAAGTGTTCTTCCTGAGGGAGTTGAGATCACACAGGTAAAACATGTAACAGTACACAGGGTGCTAGGTATCGCGGAACTGACAGCCCTTCCTGGGTAGCTGTGACCCTGAGCAGCGATGAGAGACACATCCCCTCATGGTCCCAGGGAGAAGGAAGCTGATTTGCCTGCCATCCGGGTCGGAGCCAGAGCTGCAAGGTCCCTGTCCTACCCTGACCACTGGAGCGGCCCATGTGGGTCCACCTGCTCAGGCACCACCGAGCCTCTGCTCCATACCCATCCAGGGAGTCCTTCCAGGCCACTGTGGCAGGAATTTGTGGTGGGAACTCGACAGAAAGGGTGTGAAAGCAGCTGGGAACTTCCTTCAACATGGACATAACATTGCCAGGTACACTGAGGTGTGATGCAGATGACGGGGAGGCCATTTCAGATGGTGCTATGCTCTGAGAAGGACACAGGACACAGGGTGGCAGAGCTGATGGGCAGTGAGTCCAGAGAGTGGCCTCCTTGGAGGAGGGGAGATGCTCAGATGGAACCATGTATGCAGGCTGGAGCTCCGGGAGGGCCGGCCGATGGCTTGAGGAGGGTGAGGTGGGGGTGATGGCCACAGGAGGGGTGCATTTGGCTCCAGGTAGAATTTCTGCTCCCCGAGGACTGGGGTTATTGTCTCCTCACGGCTGTCCCCATACCTGGGACACAACCTGGCCAGAGGAAGGTGTTAAACAAATATCCTTTGAATGAATGGACAGTCTGAGTGTGGAGATGCACAGGACAGATGGCGTCAGGCTGCCGAGGGGGGGTTAAGTAGATTAGGAGGCAGAGATGGGAGAAAGGCATACAGGGTTTCTAAGCCTGGCCTCCCAGCCCCCATATGGCTCAGCTCCACCCAAGCCTGTCTGCTTCCCCAGACACCCTGTTTTTATGGTAAACTCCCTCTGACCTTCAAAAAATAAAAATGAAAATAAAAAATAAAAATGTGTTTACTCATAGACATCTACTGGAAAAGAAAGGATTTTAATTTGATTACTTTAAAGTAGGGTTTCTCAACCTCACAATTGACATTTTGAACTAGAGTGCTTCCCTGGTAGCCCAAACTGTAAAGAATCTGCCTGCAGTGAGGGAGACCTGAGTTCAATCCCTGTGTTGAGAACTTCCCCTGGAGATGGGAATGGCTACCCACTCCAGTATTCTAGCCTGGAGAAGTCCATGGACAGAGGAGTCTGGCAGGTTACAGTCCATGGGGTCACAAAGAGACACAGCTGATTGACTTTCACATTTTCTATTATAAGGAACTCTCTTGCCCACTATAGGATGCTTAGGAGCAGTGCCCCTGTCCTATTTTAATTAGATGCTTGTAGCATGTATTCTCACCCACTAAATTTTGACAACCAAAAAAGTCTCAAGACATTGTCAAATGTCTCTTTCCAAAAGTAGTGGTTCTCAATGGAAGGCAATTTTGTCCTGCTGGGAACATTTCTAGCAATTAGGGAAATGTACACTACTAGCATCTGGAGGGTAGATGCTGCTAAACATCCTACAATGTACAGGGCAGACCCCACATCAAAGAGTAATCTGATCAAAATGACTATTCTGAAATTGAGAAAACCATCTAAGTCCATTGTAGTTATTTGCTTAGATGTTAGAATATGTGATCGATTTCTCTGTGATGAAAGCTTTCAAAAAACTTCAACTCTAGTTTAGATGTGTGGTGCAAAGTAAAACATGATATTTTACTCTACAGTTTTGAAATTCTGACCTCCAGTTTTCTATGTCCATCAACATCTATCAAATTCAGTTACACAATCACCTCATGTTCTACGGTTGATGCTCTTCCATCAGGTTCTGTGCTTTCAGTTACACACCATTTGCATTTAAGATTTAGTTCATACATGGATAAGCTTTCAGATTTAGTTGCTCCTACATTTAGCTGTACTACACCTATAATACATTTCGGGTTATTGCCTTGCACCTTGCATTGCTTCAAACTACATCTAGTCTTTCTTTTTCCTCAGTTCAGAAACTTACATCTTAAACTTTTAACAACATTGCAGAGCAAACTGGAATACTATAGCAACAGCTTATGATGAACAGTGTCAGATTCATGACCTCCAAAGAATTAACTTTGGGACCAGGGACCAGACTTGATCACTCAAGAACTTTTGTGTAGCAGAGTTTTATTAAAGCAAAAAATGGACAGAGAAAGCTTCTGACATAGACATTAGAAGGGGGATGGAGAATGCCCTCCTCACTAGTCTTATCAAGGAAATTATATACTTTTTCAATTGGCTATTACAGTAAATCAAAAGAATGTTTCAAGGTTGTAAAGGTCTTACCAGACCAGATCCCACAATATACATTTTAAGATAACTAGATTATAGCTAATAATAAAGATATTACCAGACCCGCTCCCACAACTTACACTTGAAGATGACAGGATTATTCGGAAGGTTCTTAAGGAAAAACATGTCCTCAAGCAGGATATATTGTTGCTATATAATCATAGGTACAGAGTTTAAAGAAAAACATATCCTTGAGCAAGATGAGTTGTTCTGTTGTGCAATCATAAACTCTGGGCTTAAAGAAAAAACGTTTGTCCTTTTCTTCTCCTTGAGAAATCCCTATATCCTCCTCAAGAGCCCCAGACCCCTTTCTCCTCCTCTAAGACCCTGGACTTCCTATCAACCTACCTAAGAATTAACTCTCTCAATAGGGTCATTTCTCTAAGTCTCAATTTCTAGCTGGGTGAGTATTTAAACTATACACTATACAAAGGCTCTTAACAACTTTAAACTATCTTTAATGAATTTCTCCATGAAATTCAAATCATAGAATGTTGTTGCATGGCAGTTTCTCTCCCAGTGAACCTTGGAATATCTGAAATTTAGGATAAAAGGCAACACAATTTTTCATTAAGAAATTTGATGAGCTGTAAAACAACATTTTTCACTTAAGGTAGACACTAACTATGCCTGTACAGAGAGATACAGAAGTTTCCTGGGTCATCACAAATTTCCAATGCCAAATCCTTTCACACGCCTATGGAATTTTGAGGTGTGTGTTGCTTTTGATTCAGATTTAACAATCTCATATTTGCCCAGTGGGCTTCTCTAGTAGCTCAGTCGGTAAAGAATCCACCTGCAGTGCAGAAGACCCCGGTTGGATTCCTGGGTCAGGAAGATACCCTGGAGAAGGTACAGGCTACCCACTACAGCATTATTGGGCTTCCCTGGTGGCTCAGACAGTAAAGAATCTGCCTGCAATGTGGGAGGTCTGGATTTGATCCCTGGGTTGGGAAGAGTCCCCTGGAGAAGGGAACAGCTACCCACTCCAGTATTCTGGTCTGGACTGTATAGTCCATGGGGTGGTAAAGAGTTGGACAGCGACTCTGACTTTTCACTTTCACTTTATCTGCCCAGTAAATAAACCGACTCTTGGCTTCTTTAAGGTTGGTACTGGACAATTTTTCATTAGTGAGTACTTCTGCCCTCTTCCTTTCCTGCACATACAGTAGGTAATGGATCTCAGAAATAGACTGAAAATCCTCTCCATTATATCCCAGAAGAGCAGCTATTTCCTCACTAACACCCGCCTGTTGGCCAGGTGCTTGTACTATGATCTGTTATAGTTGCTGCCTTCTGAGAATTTATGGGCCATGAAGTCATCACAAGCTCCTTAGCCAGCTCTCAACTTGTGGCTTTGCATCAAAATTCCTTCTAATCCTGCCAAGAGAAGGGGGAGTATATTTTCCCCTGAAAATTCACAACTTTCTTGCTCTCATTTTTTAAAAAATAACTTTTTTTTCTGTGCTGGCCAGAGAGCCACTGCCAATTCGCTTCTGAGATATATTTTTTCCTCTAGATATATTTAGATTTTTCAGCATACCTTGCTTTCCAATTTCATCTCTTTATTGTATGTTCTATTATTATATTGTATTCCAGCTATTTCTGGAGAATGGCTTTCATCTGCCATTTAAATGCTGTTGACAAGACTATATACTCAGTAATAAGAAAAAACTTAAAAAAAAAAAATCTGCAGTGAGAACTCTCTCCAGGAGTATTCTCATCTCCTCACTCTCTTATTTTCCTGTCCCTGGCAGTTTTTTATTTTATCACTCTTTGTTAGCTGAGATTTCTCAGTTACAGACACATTATATTCTACAACTGATGCTCTTCCATCAAATTCTATAATTTTAGTTATACATCTTCTGTATTTATAATTAATTCATACTTGGATGAGCTTTCAGATTTAGTTTCTTGGTTTCCAAACCTGTCAGTGAACCTAGATTTAGCCACCTGTGGATTCTACTCTTTGTCTCTACTCACCTATAATCTTGTGTGTGGCAGTAATTAAAATCTGCTTCAAGTTCTAGGTGACGTGTAAATTGATCAGATGGACCCAATTTTTGCTTTCAAGCTTAAAAAGTGAAAAACTTATTTTAAGCAAAGACTCTGAAATTTTCAGCAGCATTTTCCAATACCTACACATCTTTATTATAAATATAATTTAAAATTTTAAAATAAAGAACTGGTAGCTCATTTGATTCAGAAGACATGGTGAAAGATATGACAAGAGTAGTGATTCTCAGATAGATACTTTAGCACAAGCCTTTGCAATCTGATAAAACAAATTTCTTTCTTCAGAATATAATTCTTTACATTTCAAAAGGTTCACTGAGAGTAAAGACCTTCCAGAGACACCTTAGTGAACCATGCATACAAAGTTAAGAAGCTGTGTACTAATGACTTTAAGTATCAAACATGAGATGGGTGTTTTTTATGGATATTCTACCTCTCTAGCCTAGAAACCTTTCATTACTCTTCTAGAATAGTACCAGTCAGTGGTGACAATTTCCAGAATAAAATAAAAATTAATGAGCAAAATTATACTCTAAGTACTTATTGTAATATGCTCCTACTATACATAAGCTCCGATGTAAATTACTACCAATACCTAGGCATACACAGAAAAAAACAAAGAGACTTTGAAATATACTTTAGGGAAAACACCAGTACAGTATACTAATGCATATATATGGAATTTGAAAGATGGTAACGATAACCCTATATGCGACACAGAATAAGAGACACAGATGCATAGAACAGTCTTATGGACTCTGGGGGAGAAGGTGAGGGTGGGACGTTCTGGGAGAATAGCATTGAAACATGTATATTATCATATGTGAAACAGAACACCATTCCATGTTCGATGCATGAGACAAATGCTCAGGGCCGGGGCAATGGGATGACCCAGAGGGATAGGATGGGGAGGGAGGTGGGTGGGGGGTCCAGGAAGGGGAACACATGTAAACCCATGGCTGATTCATGTCAATGTATGGCAAAAACGATTACAATATTGTAAAGTAATTAGCCCCCAACTAAAATAAATAAATTTATTAAAAAAAAAAAGAAATATACTTTAGGGAGAGACAATCAGAATAGATAGTGAAACCAAATCTAAATGATAGAGACTTATTAATGTCCATTCAACAAACTGTGGACAATTCTTAAAGAAATGGGAATACCAGACCACCATACCTGCTTCCTGAGAAATCTGTATGCATATCAAAGGTGAGGTGAAGTCGCTCAGTCGTGTCCGACTTTTTGCACCCCCATGGACTGTAGCTTACCAGGTTTCTCCATCCATGGGATTTTCCAGGCAAGAGTACTGGAGTGGGTTGCCATTTCCTTCTCCAGGGGATCTTCCCATCCCAGGGTTCGAACCTGGGTCTCCCACATTGCAGGCAGACACTTTACCCTCTGAGCCACCAGGGAAGCCCATGCATATCAAAAAAGCAACAGTTATAACCAGACATGGAACAACAGACTTGTTCCAAATCGGGAAAGAAGAACGTCAAGACTGTATATTGCTGCCCTGCTTATTCAACTTATATGAAGAACACATCATGCAAAATGCCAGACTGGATGAAGCACAAGCTGGAATAAAGATTGCCAGGAGAAATATCAATAACCTCAGATATGCAGATGATCCCATCCTTATGGCAGGAAGCAAAGAGGAACTAATGAGCTTCTTAATGAAAGTGAAAGAGGAGAGTGAAAAAGTTGGCTTAAAATTCAACATTCAGAAAACTAAGATCATGGCATCCAGTCCCATCACTTCATGGCAAATAGATGAGGAAACAATGGAAATAGTGAGAGATCTTATTTTGGGGGGCTCCAAAATCACCACAAATGGTGACTGCAGCCATGAAATTAAAAGACCCTTGCTCCTTGGAGAAAAGCTATGACCAAACTAGACAGAATATTAAAAATCAGAGACATTACTTTACTAACAAAGGTCTGTCTAGTCAAAGCTGTGGTTTTCCCAGTAGTCATATATGAGTGTGAGAGTTGGACTATAAAGAAAGCTGAATGCTGAAGAATTGATGCTTTTGAACTGTGGCATTGGAGAAGACTCTTGAGAGTCTCTTGGACTGCAAGGAGATTCAACTAGTCCATCCTAAAGGAGTTCAGTCCTGGGTATTCATTGGAAGGTCTGATGTTGAGGTTGAAGCTCCAATACTTTGGCCACCTGATGCAAAGAGCAGACTCATTGGAAAAGACCCTGATGCTGGGAAAGATTAAGGGCAGGAAGAGAAGGGGACAACAGAGGATGAGATGGTTGGATGGCATCACCGACTCAGTGGACATGAGTCTGGTTAGGTGCCAGGAGTTGGTATTGGACAGGGAGGCCTGGCGTGCTGTGGCTCATGGGGTCGCAAAGAGTCAGACACGACTGAGCGACTGAACTGAACTGAATTTTGGATGTGAGAGTTGGACTATAAAGAAAGATGAGCACTGAAGACTTGATGCTTTTGAACTGTGGTGTTGGTGAAGACTCCTAAGAGTCCCTTGGACTGCAAAAGAATCAAACCACTTAATCCTAAAGGAAACCAGTCCTGAATATTCATTGGAAGGACTGATGCTGAAGCTGAAACTCCAATACTTTGGCCATCTGATGCAAAGAGATGACTCATTTGAAAAGACCCTGATGCTGGGAAAGATTGAAGGCAGGAGAAGGGAACAACAGAGGATGAGATGGTTGGATGGTATCACTGACTCAATGTACATGAGTTTGAGGAAGCTCCGGGAGTTGGTCATGGACAGAGAAGCCTGGCATGCTGCATTCCGTGGGGTGGCAAAGAGTCGGACACCACTGAGTGAATGAACTGAACATCCATTCAAAGTTAAGGGACACTGGTATATAAGCTTGGATAATTCCTAAGAATTAGAAATATATATATATATATATATGTATGTATGTATTATATATATATATGTATGTATGACATACATACATAAGGGAATAAAAGGAAAACAGACATAACAGAGCAAAAAAAGGTAGACAGGGCAGGAGAGAGATAGGGAAGATCGAGGAGGAGGAGGAAGGAGAAGGAGATGAGAAGAAGAAGAAGAAGAAGAAGAAGGAGAAGCTTTTACATTTACTTAATTTTTTAAAGATCTAATGCTAATTCTCTCTCATTTAATTCTTCATAATCCCATATTTCCCTGGTAAATTTTTCTAATGGTACTAAATAAATCAAGATAATGGAGACTTTAGTTTCTACTGCCTATAACCCCACCTTAAGTGATGATCCCTCGACCAAGATGAATCAACATAATTCCTGAAAGTCATACACTACCCAAGATATTTGGTTCTTGAAATTTATGTCAATAAATCTTATTAATGGAATTTTTTTAAATATTTTTTTCAACTAAATGAACCTCCAGTTCTTGCAAGACACCTTCGAATTTCTTTTACTTTTTCTCTCTTTGCTAGTATTTATCAGGTAAATGTAAAACTCTTAATACCTGCAACACTCTTAATACCTGAATTTATCAAGTAAATGTAAAACTCTTAATATGTTCTTAGAGATAAATTTCATTTGTGTTTCTCACTAGTTTCATTGCTGTTGTTCAGCATTTATATAAAAGATTTTTCTTTCTTCAGTTTTTAACAATTTTGAAAAAAGTCCCTATGTGTGCTAAGTCACTTCAGTAGTGTCTGACTCTTTGGGACCCTATGGACAGTAGCCCACCAGGCTCCACAGTCCATGGGATTCTCCAGGCAAGAATACTGGAGTGCATTGACATTTCCTCCTCCAAGGGATCTTCCCAAAGTCTCTGAAAGCATAATATTGTATTTTTCCAAGTAAGAAAGCATTATTTCAAATTGTTTATATAATTTGTTCTGATTAATACAAGCAGATATGAAATTAAAATTTTACACAGCTACACTTGGGCAAGATTTCAAGAAAAAGTGGGAAGGTATCCGACAAACAAGTATTGCCTTAATTTTGTAGAATCTATCTCAATCCTACTGTACATTTTCTGATCTAATAGATTGTTGCTATGACAACTTCAGAGTAATGCTCAGTGGAAAGGGTCACAAATATAGTATAGGGTTTTGTTTAGATCGCTATACATAGAATCAGGTGATCTAGAAAACTAATCAAGACAAAGCAAATTGTGTACAGATCTATCCCTTGTCAATAGTGAGCTCTATTGCTGAGGATAAATGAGAGTGCCTTATGGGCAACTGGTATAGATATTTTGCAAGTATTTTGTGTTCTTGAAATAGAAGAAAAACATGTCAATACTTATTGAAACTTACAGACTGCCATTTTCATTAGATGATTTACAGGAAATATGTTAAATGAGAAGAAAAACAGAGTTTATATGTAATGATTTTTTTAAATTAAAGTATTAGGAGAAATTTGGGAAATGCAGGTTTTTTTTCTTCAATTGATAGTTCTTATTTAAAATAATTTATTAATTCAACAAATGCATATTAAATATTTACTGTGTAAATTAAATGCAAATCAATTTTAATATATGTACTTGACTTTGGAAAACTAAAAATATGTAGGAAGTCAAGAAATGGTAATTAGTTATATCAAGGATTTGTTAAGTTCTATACCATTAAACACCATGGTATGTAAGTTTACTATGAGATCTGGGTGTGGCATAAATGATATGAAGGCCATTAAGAGCCTCTTGATGAAAGTGAAAGAGGAGAGTGAAAAAGTTGGCTTATACCTCAACGTTCAGAAAACTAAGATCATGGCATCCGGTCCCATCTCTTCATGGGAAATAGATGGGGAAACAGTGGAAACAGTGTCAGACTTTATTTTTGGGGGCTCCAAAGTCACTGCTGATGGTGATTGCAGCCATGAAATTAAAAGATGCTTACTCCTTGGAAGAAAGGTTATGACCAACCTAGATAGCATATTGAAAAGCGGAGACATTACTTTGCCAACGAAAGTCCGTCTAGTCAAGGCTATGGCTTTTCCAGTGGTCATGTATGGATGTGAGAGTTGGATGGTGAAGAAAGCTGAGCACTGAAGAATTGATGCTTTTGAACTGTGGTGTTGGAGAAGACTCTTGAGAGTCCCTTGGACTGCAAGGAGATCCAACCAGTCCATTCTAAAGGAGATCATTCCTGGGTGTTCATTGGAAGGACTGATGTTGAAGCTGAAACTCCAATACTTTGGCCACCTCATGTGAAGAGTTGATTCATTGGAAAAGACCCTAATGCTGGGAAGGATTGGGGGCAGGAGGAGAAGGGGACGACAGAGGATGAGATGGTTGGATGGCATCACCAACTCGATGGACATGGGTTAGGTAAACTCCGGGAGTTGGTGATGGACAGGAGGCCTGGCGTGCTGTGATTTATGGGCTTGCAAAGAGTTGGACACGACTGAGCGGCTGAACTGAACTGAACTGAAGGTCTCAGGGCTTCAATTCGAACTTCTGCTATTTCTGGGAGCTTGATAAAAGCATTAGTAAATAATCAGTGGCATTGTCTTGGACATAAGTGCTAGTTTTACATAGGGTATGATATAGAGAAACTGAAAAGTGAACAACATTTGTATCTAATACATTAAGTAATATATAGAAGATAAGTTGATGTCTGAAAGAGGTAAATACAGATAAAAATGAAACAAAGAAAAATGTAAAGTGACATCTAATTCCAGACATGATAGAATGACTGGTACTAGACAAGCCCTCTCATTTAGGCTACTATAAAACTGAAAAAAAAATATATGAAATACTGTTTTCATTCATTGGAAAACAGATGACAGGCAATGTGCAAAGCCTAGACATTGACAGCTACAAATCATTTTAATAGCTATTATAGAAAACAAATAAATAGAGATGAACACTATGTTTATGAAATTAAAAACTCAAAATTAAGATTTGTCAATTCTCCTAGATTGTTTTAAAATTTTAATACAATCCAAAGTCTTAGCAGATTTCTCTTCTGTAAAAATTAACAAGCTGAATCAAAAATTCAAATGAATAATCAATTTTAAGTGATAGTCAAACTTATATTTAAAAGAAATAATTGAGTAATAACACTACCATAACTTAAAAAGCTACTATAAAACTACATTGAGCTTCCCTGGTGGCTCAGATGGTGAAGAATCTGCCTACAATGGAGGAGATCCAGGTTCAATCCCTGGGTGAGGAAGATCCCCTGGAGAAGGGAATGGCTACTCACTCCAGTATTCTTGCCTGGAGAATCCCCTGGACAGAGGAACCAATTATAGTGATAATATGATAATATGAAGCAACCAAACTCTAACACATTGCTGGAAGGAAAGCAAATTGGTACAACTTTGGAAACAGTTTTGATAATTTCTTATGAACTACTTTTTAGGGATTTATTACAGGGAAATAGATGTATGTGATGAAAATACTGTGAACATAAATGTGTTATTCACATGGCTTTATCCACAATACACTCAAAATGGAAATAACACATTCTCCTTCCTTAACAGGAGAATGGACACTCCCCCTAAAGTAATTCTACTCACCAATATGCATGAATTACTAATATATTCAACAGGAAGAGTGGATCTTGAAAATATTATTCTGAGTAAAAATAGAAATCTGAATCCAAAACAATATCTGTTGTATTTTCTATTTACATAAAATTCTAGATCCAACCAAACTAATCTTGTACAATAAACCTGATTAACAAAAGTCAAAAGAACAATAAAAACATTCACTTAAGAAATATTATTGCATGATAGGCATATGCTGAACATTCTTATTGAGTTATGCAAAAAAAAAAAAAAGTAAAACTCTCTCCCTGTGTAGATCTTTCATTCAAGAGTGGAAATACATAAATAAATAAATAAAGTGCAAAATATATCAAAACAGTATGTGTCAAGTTTGTATAGAGAAAAAATAGGAGGGTATGCTAGAAAGAACTCTTATAGAACAATAACTTTGAGGAAGGATATGAAGAAGAAAAAGGCTTTACTTATAAAGAAGAAAGAGATTAATACAAGAGCAGGTACAAAGTCCATGAGGCAAATCATACCTGGATTATTGGAGGAATAGAAATGAAGTCAGTATGGCTGGAATGGATTGAACAAGGAAAGAAGTAGTAAACACAGTCAGTGATGAGACTGTGGGAGGGGGAGCAGATCCCATTGTGCCTTGTGTCTGGGACTTACATGTATATGTAAATCACTGCGTATATTCCTACATATGAAAGATATCCTACATTTGAAAGGTTTGGAACAGAGGTATAACATGAAATGATTTATTTTTTAAAAAATACTCTGTTTTTTGAGAATAGACTTTAGGGCTTCAGGAAAAGAATCAGGGAAATCTGAAGGGAAATCATTGAACAATTCAGGAAGAGGTGAAGTGGTGAATTATAGTCAGGTTCTACATAGTTTTTTGAGAGTAAGGCCAAGAGTATTCACAAACTTACTAGATGTGAGGTAAGAGAAAAAGATAAGAATTGAAAATGACGTCAAGGTTTCAGTTTTTAGTTATTTTGGGTTTAGTTGTTTGCTTTGTTTTGTATAGCCTGAGTTCATTTTGGATGTGAATAACAATTTACTGAGATAGAGAAGATTGTGAGAAAAGAGTGCAATAAAAACATAAATTCAGTTTTGAGTATGTTAAACATGAGATTTCTGTTAGATATCACGTTGACTTTAAGTAAGTTTTTCAATACACGAGTCTGATGTTTGCATAAATACCAGAACTTAAAAAAATTGAGTTATTGATATCTGGATGGTATTTAAAAACACAAGACTCAACATCTAAAGGGGTGCATATAGATAGCATAAATAAGAGGCTGTAGCAGAGAGCCGAGGTATCCTCCAACGTTTAGATATTGGGAAATAGTCAGAAACCAGTAAAAAAGAACGAGAGGGAGACAACAGCAAGTTAGGAGAAAACATGGGAGAGCGTGATGTCTGCAAAGCCAAACGAAGAATGTGTACCAAAGAGGAAGAAGTGGTTCAGAGTGTCAAATGCTGACCAAAGTTCACTTAGGATAGAAACTGAAAACTGTCTGTTGGGCTTAGCAATATTAAGGTCACTGATGACCCTGAAAAGAGCAAATTCAATAGAGTGAATTTATGTAGAAGCCTCTTTGGAGGGAATTCAACAGAAAGTTGGAAGAAACAAAAGACATCTAATATGAAATAAAAGATATCTAGTATGGATAGATTATTTGACATTTTGTGTTTTTTAACTTCTTTACACAGTGGTGCCTGGGGATGGATTACTATGAATGTTTCTTTCTTATGATAGAGGATATATCTAAACAAAAGAGCAAGAGAACAGCTTAATCTTCAGTTTCTTCTCCTATGCCGGATCACCATGAGGTGAATGCAGACAATCATAGAAAGCTACAGGTCCTGGTATGTCATCCTAGGTCATGTCTGTAATTACATTTTCCAGGTTCCATTAAAGTTTCTTTGCCTCTTCCATCTATGGGTGGCACTGGTTTCCTGTGGTTTCCAGCCCTGTTAGACTTCACCATTCCTTAATGGTTTCTCTCAACTCCGCTCACATATTGTAAATAATTCACTTTTGCAATTTTTTAAAAAAAATAACACAATTTTGAGTGTGCTATCTCCATTTTTCTAGGATTTTGATTGCTTAAACAAGCTTTATAGCCTACATTTTCTCCTTAAACTGTATTGTCTATATTTGAACATGTGTATAAAAAGGATAATTTCCTAGGTTACTCTAATATTGTACAATTAATTCAAGTAGAATTGTTAACTAAGTCCATTAGAAAATGAGGAGATATGCATAATACTAATAGTAAATCATTGAAAATAGATTTAATGAGCAAATTATTTAAACGTTTCAAGGGACAGAATAATCTCTACGTTATTTAAGTTTTCCAGGGTAAAGAGAAGGAAAAAAATGCTTCTCTGGTATATCTTGTTTCATGTTACCAGCATAGCCTTAATTTAAAAAATGCTAAATAAATGGAAAAAAATAAAGTTGGATCTACATTTATGAGTATAGATTTTAAAATTCAAAATAAATATATTAGCAAATACTTTCACTCTAATTGGATACTTTTTTGGACAAAAAACAAAATATGTACTCATCTCAAGGGTAAATTGTTGTGTACTAATGATTGATCCATTGGTGCCTCTGGCAACCTTGAAATATGTACCTGTAAGAAACTAGGATAAGTACAGGAAAAAGTTATACTTTTTCTACATCATATATCATGTACACATATCATCAACATACTTTCATCTACATCATAGGATATTTCTGTTGTAGAACCTCTGCATATCTATTCCTATCTTTCTTTGATACAGAATAGCAATTCCCTCCTCTAATATGTAAATTTTTTCAATGCTTCACGACTTCTCTTGACAGTACTGGTTTAATATACAAGTTTAGCTTTCCATGATACCCCAGAGATTTAAGTCTATGTTACAGCATTTTTTTCAGATTTGGATCCTGTTGCTAAATCCTTTCCTTGGCATTTCAGATTCCTGAAAGGCTATCTCGTTGGCCCAACAAATGGTTTTTAATGCTATGCTCTGTCGTGGATCAGTTCAGTTCTGTTCAGTCGCTCAGTCGTTTCCGACTCTTTGCGACCCCATGAACCGCAGCATGCCAGGCCTCCCTGTCCATCACCAACTCCCGTAGTTTACCCAAACTCATGTCCATGGAGTCGGTGATGCCATCCAACCATCTCATCCTCTGTCATCCCCGTCTCCTCCTGCCTTCAATCTTTCCCAACATCAGGGTCTTTTCAAGTAAGTCAGCTCTTCGCATCAGGTGGCCAAAATATTGGAGGTTCAGCTTCATCACTGGATGGTTAACATATCCTGCTCCTTGAGGTTTTCTTTGTTAATGTAATTTTAACACTAGAGTTAAAGTATTCATTCATCAACAGATATTTGCAGATTTCCCTATCATATATCAGACATTGTACTAACAGGTAGGGTTATAAACACAAATAAGAATCACTTTCTTCCCTAATTAATATTACATTCCTTTGAGTGAGATAGATAGTAAATGTGTAAATATATGTGCTATATAATTTCATATAAGCATTATGAAAAGAGTGAAGCAGTCTAAGAACAAATAAATGTGACAGACATATTTAAAATGGAATTGTTCTGGAAAGCCAAACTTAGAACTACAAATGAAACCTATTTGACAAAAATAATGAAAAGTAATGTATAAGCAATATTTTCAAAAATTTATTAAAGACAGAGGTAATTTAAAAGAAAAAAGAAAAAAAAACTTGCTCTAGATGATGGAGGTAGCATGGTAAACAAAATCCATTTTCTCTATCCAAATGTTCAACTTACTGAAAAAAATGATAAAGGAGTTTATACATACAAGCACCCAATTATGACTTGCTGGGTACCTTTTCTCTTTGGACAAGTAAATTCTTAATAATAGTGAACTGCAGAATGAGAACAATTCTGCCCTTCCCTATCACAGTCCAGGGCTAGGCTTCTTATGACATGTCAAAACATAGTTTCTAAAATGGGAGTCCACATTTTTGGCAGAGCAACACTACAAGGAGGTAGTCTTTGTTAGTTGCATAGCCTTTATAATCTCTTGTGAGCAGGCCTATCCATCCTAGGCATAATGGCAGCTTAAGCCTATGACTCCCCTTCTCCTAGGCAGGTTTCTCTCGATTCCATATGTGTTTTAACTAGAAATTTATACACAAAGATTTTCTGAACTAAAGCCACTATTGGCACATCTGCCATATGCTTGTGATACACTGTCTTTCCTTCGGAATAATGGAGAACTTTGATGGCATTTCTTTATGTTAACACATTTTTCTACACTGGGAATTGTTCTGCAGTGGAATATGTCTGTAGTGTTTTTATTTTCCTGTTGGAAGGCTTATTTGAAATATATAACAGTTTAAACCATTTGTAGCCTCTTTCCTCTTCTACCCAATGTAGTATCAGTATATTTTGTTGAATCAAAAATATTTCTAATTTACATTTGCTTCCTGTCTCAGATATTTCACTAACATCTTACTTTAGGTTTTGAATTATGAGATCTCTAAAAATTCAAGTAAGATTTTATAATCAAAGACTTCTGCATCTACTAAATCATCTGTTATTCATAAAGAATTATGTCTACATTCATTGCACATACATATTGAATAATTCTACCTGGAAAGTACTCTATCTATGTTGTATTCTTTCAATAGACTAACACCAGCCTAGTCTCTATTCATTATTATTCTATCTGGCTCCCTCTTAATATATTTTATCCTATGTCTTCTCTTAAAGTTTTAACCAGAATATCACCTCAAAATATGCATCTTTGACATAAAAATTATTTCAAACTGGAGGCAATTGAGAAGCAACAAATACAGGGCTTCCCAGGTGACACAGTGGTAAAATCTCTGCCTGCCAGTGAAGGAGACATAAGATACTCCAGTTTGATCCCCTGGAGTAGGAAATGGCAACCCACTCCAGTATTCTCACTTGGGAAATCCCATGGACAGGGGAGGCCTGGCAAGACAGAGTCCGTGGGGTCACAGTGAGTCAGACAGGACTGGGCACGTACACGCTACTAAACACAGAGAAAGTTCTCTCTACCTTTCTCTTTACTGCATAAGGCAAGATATAAATTTTTTGCTTACAGTATACAAACTCATATGAGCACAGAGATGGCACCAACGAACCTGCAAAAGGACCACACTCCATTAACTTACTCCCAGATGTTTCTCATAGTTTGTTGCCTTTGTAAACCTAAAACTGCTTTTCTTTGTCCCGTCATTTTTCTACAAATTTATGGTTATTTATTGAAGATGCTATACAAGCTGCTTTCCTCATAGTTCACTTGGTAAAGAATCCGCCTGCAATGCAGGATACTCCGGTTTGATTCCTGGGTTGGGAAGATCCTCTGGAGAAGGGATCAGCTACCCACTCCAGTATTCTTGGGCTTCCCTTGTGGCTCAGCTGGTAAAGAATCTGCCTGCAATGTGGGAGACCTGGGTTTGATCCCTGGGTTGGGAAGCTCCCTGGAGAAGGGAAAGGCTACCCACCCCAGTATTCTCGCCTGGAGAATTTTATGGACTATATAGTCTATGGGGTCACAAAGAGTCAGACACGACTGAATGACTTTCACTTTCACTTTCATATAAGCTGCAGTTCTAAGTTATGGTTTTGAATTACTCTTTTGGTTTAGTTTTCTCCCACATTTTAATAAAGTGTTGTTTATTTTCTCTTACTAATCTGTTTTAGTTAAAGAGTCTCAGCAGAAAACCTAAGATGAGTAGAGGTACAGTTTTGCCACTTCTACAAATTTCACCTGTTTCTTAATCCTACAGTCATCCCTCAATATCTGCTGGGATTGGTTCCAGGACTCTCTGAGTATTCCAGACTCCATGATACTCAAGTTCCTTATATAAAGTGACCTAGCATTTGCATATAATCTACACACATCCTTTGGCAGACTTTAAATCATCTCCAGATTACCTGTGTGTGCATGCTAAATTGCTTCAGTCATGTCCAACTCTTTGCCACCCCATGGACTGTAGCCTACCAGCTTCCTCTGCCCATGGGATTCCCCAAGCAAGAATACTGGAGAGGATTTACTAGTATTATGTAACTGCTATGGAAATAGCTGCTGGCACATGGCAAATTAAAATTTGGCTTTTTGGGACATTATGGAATTTTTAAAAAGTATTTTCAGGAATTCCCTGGTGGCTCAGTGGTAAAGAATCTGCCTGTCAATGCAGAAGATAGGTTTAATCCCTGATCCCGCAGTATCCCACATGCCACAGAGCAACTAAGGCCGTGTGCCACAACTATTGAGCCTGTGCTCTGGAGTCCAGGAACCACAAGTACTTGGCCCACGTGCTGCAACTTATGAAGCCCAGGCACCCTAGAGCCTGCCCAACACAACTCGAGAGTAGCCCCTGCTCATCGCAACTAGAAAAAAGCTTACATAGCAATGTAGATGCAGAGCAAACAAAAATAAATAAATATATAATTTTTTTTAAAGTATTTTCAATCCTTGGTTGGTTGATTCCATGGTTATGGAGCCCAAGAATATAGAGGGCCAACTATATTTCCTCAGGATTCTCAGATAATAATAGGGAGGGATTCACAAAGACAACAGTTGTGTCATTATGAAATTCACCTAGTGATTATGTAAGTATTTTGAACTATCTCTTTGACTTTTTCCACTCGAAACTGCACAGATTTTATGGAAACATGTGTGTAACTGTGTTTGCTCTTATTTTACATTCTCTATTTCTAGCTTAAAGAAATTTTTATTCAATAATTTCCTGGGTCCAGGGCCTCTCTAAGAATGCCATTCCAATTTGCCCTCTGAGACCTGAATCTTGTCTTACATTAATTTCACTGGGTCCCAGTCACTGTTCCTGACCTCATAAGGACAAAAGTCTCTTTTTTCACAAGCATGGACATTTATTTTGCCTTTTTATATCAATGTACTCTGGTTTTTACCACTCCACTATTCTTGCCTGGGAAATCCCATTGACAGAGGAGTCTGGCACAACTTAGTGACTAAACAACTCTGGTTTTTAAGATTTCATCTCTCCTCTTTATTTTATACAGTCTGCCACTAAAGAGCTCATGTTCTCTCTAAGGAAAGTATTCTATTCTCCAGCTTAATCAGCCTTTCTCCCTTCATGTTTTCATGTCTTCACTGTTCCTGTGTTGATAATTGTTTGTGTTGTTCAGTCGCTAAATCATGTCTGACTCTCTGCGACCCCATGGCCTGCAGCACACCAGGCTCCTCTGTCCTCCTCTGTCTCCCGGAGTTTACTCAAATTCATGTCCATTGAGTCAGTGATGCTATCTAATAAGAAGCACACTTTTAAAATCTCTCTGGTTTATCTTTAATTTCACTTAATTCCCAGAGACAATCTTTAGATCACTTAAGGTTGTATTTTTCAAACTTCAACACAAGTAAAAATCACCCTAGGTTTCCATAACATGCGAGTTCCAATTCATAGGTTGAAGTTGTGAAAAATGTATCAACGTGTAAAGATACACCTTGATTTATGCCAATGCTGATGGTGTGTGGATCACACTTTTAGTAGCAAGGTTTGGTAGCAAGAACATCTTAGGGTGTTCTGTCACCTCACTGAGTTGTCCACCTTCTTCAACCTACAAAGACTATAATTTCTTCTTACCAACAGGGCTCTTATTTTTGTATATTTTTATTAATAAAATATATCCCACCTTCTTTGGTTAAAGTCATAATTTATGTCTCAGAAAACTAGAGCCATGTTTATAGATCTTGTAATTAGTAAATACAGAGTCAACATGGACAAATTACATTACTTCAAGGGTAGTCATTTCAGAATTTTCCCTTTAGATTCTAAAAGACATTTTAAATAATATTTGGGACACAGATCTATTATATCACTGGCTATATGATTAAGAATAATGCTTTAAAGCTAGACCTCAATCAGAGTTCAGTAGACCAATGGAGTTCAGCTGCCTTGCAGATTATTAGCAGCACTGGTGGTTTGCCTTACCGAGGCTAAAGATTTTTGATCCTGCCCCAACCTCATTTATGAATCAGGCCAGGATTTCCATTTAACAAAAAACAAGCTGACATAAGCTGTAACCCAAACACTGTCATTTTTATGCAACCTAGAGCCCTGCATGATCCCTTTATTCTTGAGAACTTTACACCATTCCTGAGGTTTTGAGGCCCAAGACCTTTTCAAAGAACTCAAGGACTTTCTCTTGCTGAAACCCACAGGGTTTTTAATTGAAATATGACTTTCCCACTAAAATTTTTAAAATGCATTTTTCTGTAAAAATATACCCAAAATGTCAATAATCATCAAATCAAAATAGTATATGACTTAAGATAATGCCTTTTTCCTAAATCTGGGAGTGTCTGAGATGTTACTTTCAAGCTAACAAATTAATCTGCCATGGTTTAATACAAGTTGGCAGAAGAAACAAGAGTCCTGGGTCAGAAACAAAGGACTTTGTTACTTATGGCACAAGCAGTATGAGCTCCCTGTTTGCATCATTTTGTCTCCCATGGGAGGGTGAAAAATGGTCCTAGTAGCTGCTGTACACAGTAGATTTGTGTCACAGTTGAGGATCCCCAAGCTTACAGCACCCTCAACCTCAGAGAAGACTAGTAGCAACTGTATCCATCTTTGTCCCAGAGGGAGACATTATCTTTAGTATCCTGAAAAGCAAATAAATTTGCTTTGTCCTAAAGGAAGGAACTACCTTTATATTGCAAAGCTATCTGCTATATAAGCAACTTTGAACAGATTGTCTGGAACAAACACTGTCAAGAGATGTGCAGAAACACAAAAGATCCATGGAGAATTATCTATCAACATTGCCCAGGTCTCAGCCATTAACTGTCAACAATACAACTGTAAAACAGTCCTGCTACACAAAGAAAGACACTGCAAGTCACCAAATTCAAGAATTTGCTTGATGTTGATTTTTAAAACAGCGCTGGAATATAAACCCGTTCACTGCAGTCATGCCAAATGTTACAATCTCTGTTTAAAATTCACTGCTCCAAATTCCATAACTTTTATTTTCTTTGAATGTTTTTTTGCTCAAAGAATCTGATCACTTGTTTAAATGTAACTTTTTATCTAAAACTAGCACATCTGCCATCCCCAGTCTGATGCACAGAGAAGCAGAAGAAAATCCTAAGTCCACATATAGGCTGGTATCCAAGAGAGGAGGAAAGTAGGGGGCTGAGCTGCATGTGCCCAGTTTTTTTTCTCCTAAACATACAAATCTCACGTGTTCATTCCTTTTTCCTGAGGTATGAAAAGAAAATAATTTAGGGAATTTTTTTTTTCCACATGGCAACCAGGAGTAGAAAATGACAATGAATAGCCATTTATAGAATTACAAATAACTAAGTATACATAAAGATATTTAACTTCACATTTTAGTTATCTAGCTGTTTCTCTAAATGTCTGTGCAAATGTATGTACCTATCAACATGAAGGCAAGTGCTCTTTTTCCTCAACACTATCAATATAAGAATTATCAGACAATGTTTTATAGGTAGACAAAGAAGAAAGTTTGTTTAGAGCTGCAACTATAATAATTACCTACAAAGGTTATAAAATAATAAAGGCATTTATGATTTAATGTAATAAGAAAGTCAAAACCAGGGCATTTGTAGAATTAGTTCATCAATTAAATGGCTACTCTCTCTCTCTCAATATATGCAGGCAGCCATTTTCAGTACATTGTTTTTTGACTTTTAAGTTGAGTGAGTGCTCAGTCATGTTTGACTCTTTATGACCTCATGGAAGGTAGCCTGTCAGGCTCCTCTGTTCATGGAATTTTCCAGGCAAGACTACTGAAGTGGGTTGCTATTTCCTCCTTCAGGGATCATCCTGAGTTAGGGATAGAACCCAGGTCTCTTGCATCTCCTGAATTGGCAGGTGGATTCTTTACCACTGCACCACTGTTTAGTACCATTTATATCTATTCTTAGCATCTTTTTGGGGTAAGTTTGCTATTTCTTTACTACTTAGATGGAAACAATAATTTCCATCCAACCCTGTGAAATTTAAATTGTTCTATGACCTTGTGAATGTCAAGCTTTTACAAACCTCTTGTGTGTCTGAGAACTGTAGTTATCCATATATTTATCTTAATTATTTTAATGGCTCAAATATCATATACTGATATTATTTCTATAATTTTTCATAATTGAGCAACACATTGATATTTCACACTCTAGGATGAAGTAGATTGTTTTTAACATATTTTGAGACCAATTTATAGGTTGTATGAAGTTTAAAATTCTTCTCTATTATTGGTGAGGCTTGTTCTTTGGTATGATATCAATATAGCTATTCCATGTTTCAATGTTTCAATTGTTTGGCATTTGCCTGACCCTTCTTTTTTCATTCTTTTAATATTGTCTCATATAAAAGATTTTATTACATATAATATATTTGTTTTTATATGTTATATTTTTATGTTATGTATTATTTCAAGTTTTTTTTATTTTACTTTAGCTATTTTAAGATATTTCACCTGAAATGTCTATTATTTTAGATATTTTTTAGATATTTTTATTTTAGATGTATCATATTTTATAGTTTTTCTAAAAAGAATGTATAGGTGTACTTTTAATCCAATGTGACAAATTCTGTTAACTAGAAAACTCAATTTATTTTAATTATTTCAATGTTTGACTTAATTTTAACATAGTTTTCTCTGTTTTATTTTTTCCATATTTTTTCTTTACTCTTTTTAATATTCCCTGAATTGATTTTTCAATTTCTTTCCTTTGCTGATTTAGAGGCAATATATTTCAGTATTATTCTTTTCTTTTAGTGGACTCTTTAATATTTTTCTTGTATACTTACCATAAGAGGCTTTCAACCTAATCATGCTGCTATCATTTATCTGAGAAATAGAAAGGCACTAGACAAATTTATTTCTAATCATTCTCATTATTAATTCTCATTCTTATAAATAATCTAATTATTCTCATTTCATACTACATTATTGTCACTTATTGTAGCTCTATCTTTAATTATTACTTTTAACCTATAGATTGCACATTATTGTTAGATTAGACAATGATTATGAGTTTATGTTTACTCAAAATGATGCTCATTTCTTTGATCATTCATCCTAGCCTTTCTTCCTATTAAAGTATATAACTTCAAACTTCATATTTTTGAGGATCATCAGTAGCGGTTTATTTATGAATTTTTAAAAATTTCTTTGAAAATGCATTTATTTTCCTCAGTACTGAATAATTTAGCTGAAGTGTCAGCTGAAATGTCTGAAGTGTTATCATAACCTATCTAGTTATGCATGCATACAAATCTGCTTCAGTCATCCCCGACTCTTTGCGACCCCATGGTCCGTAACCTGCCAGGCTCCTCTGTCCATGGGATTCTCTGGGCAAGAATACTGCAGTGGGTAGCCATGCTCTCCTCCAAGGGATCTTCGTGATCCAGGAATTGAATTCGTGTCTCTTACATCTTCTGCAATTGCAGGTGGGTACTTTACCACTAGTGTCACTTGGGAAATCCAGCTGTAGATTTCTTTTTATTAATTCTACTTTGTATGCTTTACTATTTATTAGAAATTTAATTATTTCATCAGTTGTGGAAAATTTTTAGCTAATGGCATTAGCTCTGAATAGTCTTCTTTAATTTTATGTCACATTTTTTTAAAAAATATCTATGCTTAATTTGAAGAGACATCACTTCAATTGAATGAAAAAAAAAAAACCTACTTACCTAACTTTTAATTTTATCATCATTTTAAGTTTATGCAATAATTAACTAATTTGTACACTTGACATTGACATTTATTGAGAATCTACTGTGCCAGCCATTTTTCTCCAGGAATTTATCCTTTATAATAAATTCTTGATTGCTTTCAAAAGTAAGTATTTATTAAGAATCAATTGTAACTCAGGCACTGTATTAGCCTTCTCCAAAGAAACACAACCAATAGAATGTGTATGTATGTTTGTGTGTTTATTTTACATTTATGATATATATGATATTATTTTATATATATATGAAAGAATTGACTCATGCCATTATGGAAATTGGCATGACCAAAATTTTCAAGGGTGGACCAGAAGACTTGAAGACACAGGAAAGCCAAGCCCACAGGTCTAGTTTGGATACTGACAAGTTGGAAACTTAGGGGTGCCAATGTTTCAGTTTGAGTCTGAAGGCTATCTGGTGTAGAACTAGAAAGACTCAATGATACCAATGAAGTCAAAAAGCAGTATGCTGAATTCTCTCTTACTCAGGGGAGGCCAATCTTCCTGTTCTATTCAGATCTTCAACTGATTGGATAAAGACCACTCACACTATGGAAGGCAGTATGTTTTGTCCAAGTCCACTGATTTAAACGTTACTCTCATCCAAAAACACCCTCATAGAAATATCTGGACTAATGTTTGACCAAATGTCTGGGCCCAGCCAAGTTGGCACATAAAATTAGCCATCACAATCCCTATGAATACAGAAAGAAAAGAAACATCCTTGTGCATATGTGGTTTATATTCTAATGGAGAAATTGAAGAATTAAATAGAAGACACGAGAAAATTCAGAAAATATTATGGTGGTGAGATGCATAAAATTGGTATATGTTTTGATTACATTTCAAGTAAAATACTTGATAAATTTTACTCCCTGAAATCTTTAATAATATGTACCATTAAAGTTGGAAACACATGCCAAAAATGGATAGGATAAGTTAATGTTGCAGGTTGGGTTTTTATGGAAACAGAGTTTGGGTTACAAGATATATATTAAAATCAACAACAATGAAAGTAAGGTGGAAAAAGGATAGGCCTGAGATAGAAGTTTAACTATGATAAAGGTCCAGCAAAACTTCAGCCAATCCAGTGTGGTGCACTAAAGCAGATGTTGTCTGTCAGACTTATTCTGTGCCAGGCTGAAACAACAAGCCCTTTTTAGCCCCACATTGCACAGTCAACAACAACCTCAGGTCATTTTGGAAAGGGTATGACGTTGACTGAAGTGGCTCTCTACTGCTGAAACAGATATTGAAGAAACTGACCAATAGAGACAGTCTGTTGACCACGCTCCCTGTAGGTGGGGGGCAAATCCTTCCCTGATAGAGATCTGTATGTCACCTTTCTGTGTCTATCCCACTTCATGTTTGATTTCCCAATCAAGTGACAAAAACATTGGAATAATTTGACCATTTCTCATGTGCCTTCAGCAGTTATAGGTGTCATTATCCAGAGGAAAATCAACACACTGACAAGCATGTAAAGAAGGAGATAGAGAGTGGCTTCCTTTACTATCTGGAATTTTGTGAAACACATAATACAACTCAAATTGTTTTCAACCACAACCAAACATATTAATTCACATAAAATAACATTTAAAGGCAAACTGGGTTTCAGAGTTTATTAAGATTGTGTGACTCTATTATGACTTCAAGGATTCAATTTTGTTTTTTAAAGTTCTGTTTTTTTGTTTTTTTTTTTCAATGTTTGGTCCTCCAAATATGCTTCATTCTAAGCCTCATCTTCATGATCAATGAATAGCTGTCACTAGCAATTGGTGATATACATTTCTAACAGATATCACTTTATGTCTAATTATCCACAGTTTTGTTATCATAAATTTATTTATCTACAGCAGATGAATTTGCCAGGACCATGCCTAATTTCAGCACTAGAACTAATTCAGCAAGCACATAAAATTTGGGAGGAAAATGCTTCATGTTAGAGATTCCACTACAGTGTCCTCTCAAATCTGAGATTTTTTTTCTTATTAATAGTGATTGAAGAGATATCTAACAGGAGTTAAAAGATGAATTCTAACTTTGGAAGGAAGTGCAGACTAACTGACATCTAAGGTAAGGAAGGTTTTCACAGGTGGCTCAGTGGTAAAGAGTCCACCTGCAATGCAGGAGATGAGAGTTTGATCCCTGGGTTGGGAAGATTCCCAGCAGAAGGAAATGGCAATCCACTCTAGTATTCTTGCCTGGGAAATCCCATGGACAAAGGAGCCTGTTGGGCGGCAGTCCATGGGGTTGCAAACGAATAGGATATGACTTAGCGACTAAACAACAAGATTAGGAAACTTCTATATCTAAGATTATAACGTTATACACTATTTTTGCTGTTGTTGTTCAGTTGAGATCTTTTTTTTTTTTCAAACTGTAGTTAAGTAGAGGAAGATACTTGACAACTGATATGAATACACCTGCTTTGTAGAAGTCTTTACCTTAGTTCATATAACAACTGACATAAAATTTGTCTTCCCCCAAACTGATTCAACATGTCTATAAAAACTTACTTTCATCTCAAAATCCAATAAACCTTTGACGGCCTGTTAAACAGATAGAATTATCTGATCATTTATTTTGATACACGAAGCTGGGTTATTTGTAATAGTTATTTTATTTTAGTATTCACAGAACAATTTCTGGAGGTTTGTCAAATAACATCTAAACTTGAATGCTTTTACTGTGACTGACATTTGGTGCTCATAATTATTAAATTGTGCTAAGTTGAGCAAAAATGCATGATAAACAAATTTATAGTTTGTTGGATCAAATTATTTTTCCCTACAAGGCTATTTGTGTTATTTTAGTTATTTGACAAGGCTAACTCTTTCAGAAGGAAAGAATCAAGCTTGCCCTTATTCAATATAACAAACAGAAAAGATAAAAATACAAAGAAAATCAGCAGATGGAAATGGAAGACCATGACCAAATCTCATCTAACATTTCTAAGACTAGTTCTTTTTTTTTTTTTGGTAAGGCCTTTCTAAAGAAAAAAATACACAATTAAACAGTTTCTATTAAAAGAAAAATGTCATAGATTTCACCTTTTGTCTCCTGGCATTTCAAATTCAACCGATCACTAACTTCTCTTTTTCACAGAAGGTGTATTTAGCTAAAAAGCTAAACTTCTTATTATACTGTCAGGAATAATATAATTCATGGTAAAAGTTTTAAGAGGATCAGTTTGATTTTTAAATGTGTTGTTATTGTTGGAAAGAATGATAAAGTTCACTGTTATCTGTACGATTCTCAATCTTAATGTTTTCCTTTTGTTTCTAGTTACAACTGAGATTTGCCCTATTGTACCCCTAAACTGCTTCTTTGTCGAAGATCACTATTGTTAGCATATAATTCAACCCTTGCTTGTATAAGAAAGCCTTACTGATATTACTTTTAAAGCTGATTATCATACATTTAAAAAGGAATCAGGTCAATTCTGTTGCTCACTTCTGTCCAATTCTTTGTGACCCCATGAACCGCAGCATGCCAGGCCTCCCTATCTATCACCAATTGTCGAGTCTACCCAAACCCATGTCCACTGAGTTGGTGATGCCATCCAATCATATCATCCTCTGTCGTCTCCTTCTCCTCATGCCCTTAATCTTTCCCAGAATCAGAGTCTTTTCCAATGAGTCAACTCTTTGCATCAGATCGCCAGAGTATTAGAGTTTCAGCTTCAAAATTATTCCTTCCAATGAACACCCAGGACTGATCTCCTTCAGTATGGACTTGTTGGATGTCCTTGCAGTCCAAGGGACTCTCAAGAGTCTTCTCCAACACCACAGTTCAAAAGCAGCAATTCTTCAGCACTCAGCATTCTTTACAGTCCAACTCTCACATCCATACATGACTATGGAAAAACAATAGCCTTGACTAGACGGACCTTTGTTGGCAAAGTAATGTCTCTGCTTTTTAATATGCTATCTAGGTTGGTCATAACTTTTCTTCCAAGGAGTAAGCATCTTTTAATCTCATGGCTGCATTCACCATTGGTGATGATTTTGGAGCCCCAAAATGTAAACTCAGCCACTGTTTCCACTGTTTTCCCATCTACTTCCCATGAAGTGATGGGGCCGGATGCCATGATCTTAGTTTTCTGAATGTTGAGTTTTAAGCCAATTTTTTCATTTACGTCTTTCACTTTCATCAAGAGGCTCTATAGTTCTTCTTCACTTTCTGCCATAAGAGTGGTGTCATCTGCATATCTGAGGTTACTGATATTTCTCTCAGCAATCTTGATTCCAGCTTGTGTTTCCTCCAGCCCAACATTTCTCATGATGTACTCTGCATATAAGTTTAATAAGCAGAGTGACAATATACAGACTTGATGTACTCCTTTTCCTATTTGGAACCAGTCTGTTGTTCCACGTCCAGTTCTAACTGTTGCTTCCTGACCTGCATAAAGCTTTCTCAAGAGGCAGGTCAGGTAGTCTGGTATTCCCATCTCCTTCATTATTTTCCACAGTTTATTGTGATCCACACAGTCAAAGGCTTTGGCGTAGTCAATAAAGCAGAGGTAGATGTTTTTCTGGAACTCTCTTGCTTTTTAAGTATGAATAAATCTAAGAAGCCTGTAAGCACAAGTAAATGTCTCAGTATGTGTCAAGATAATGATTTATTAGTGATATAAGCTATCCAAAATGGACATCAGAGATATGCTATGAACAGAAGTAATTAAATACCAACAGAATATATATATGTATATATATTTAAAATACTGGTATGTGAGAGTACTATATGCAAAAATGCTGGCTAATTTTAGACTATGTGGGAGACTCAGAAGGTGTTCCTCCTGAATTTTAAACATGAAAGAAAATCTTGATTCTTTCTATATTCACAGAAGGATTAATCTGTTTTGGTAATTTGAGTATGCTTTTTTGGGGGGAAGGAATAATCCATTTAGTCTTAAGATGTAACAACAAGGTATACTGAAATAGGATCTCTGCTTTCTAAGTTTAGACAGTACACTGTTCCTAGAATTTCTTAGGACTAATTTTTGTGAATAAAATTTTAAGTTTTGCTCTCCCCCAAAAGTTAATTATATAAAAGTTATTTTGGATCTACATTGTGGATTTTTATGTGTTCAAACTGGCAATGGTCATTGGAGAATAACTGCAATAAATTAGAGGAAGGATAAATGAAGGTTTCTTTACTTACTAAACTTATAAGTCACTCATGAAAGTACCTCCCTACATAGCTGCCGCATGAAGTAAAAACTTTAACCTACAAAGTGAGCAGGTGACAGTTCAGAATAAAACAAGCTTGGAAAAAAAAGAGAGAGAGAGAGAAAGACCAGTATATTTAAAATGTGTACATTCTTGGAGGAGTTCATCATTAGCCCCCACCATAGTGTCCCTGAGCAGACAACCCACAAACTGGAGAACAATAATACCAAAGAAGTTCTCACACTGTTCCAAAAGTTCTAAGGCCCACAATAGAATTCCCAACCTGGGATCCAGCAAAGGAAATGAGAACCCTCAGGGAATTTTACTTGGAAGGCCAGTGGGATTTGATTACAGAACTTCCACATAACTAGGGAAACAGACTCTTGGAGGGAACAAGCAAAACCCTATGTGCACCAGGATCCAGGAGAAAAGAGCAGTGACCCCACAAGAGACTGAGCCAGACTTGCCTGTAAGTGTCCAGGAATTTCCAGTGGAGGCGTGGGCTGACAATAGCCTGCTGCAGGGTCAAAGGCACTGAATACAATAGTCCTGGGAGCTGCAGCATGCTGGCATAAATTCTTTTGTAGAAAGTTGCAATTACTGCCATTCCCCCTACCAGAGTTTGGCCTTAGTCCAAACTACAAGGAGGGAACACAGCACCACCAGTCAACAGAAAATTGGACTAAAGATTTACTGAGCATGGCCCCACCCATCAGATTAAGACCCAGCTTTCCCCATAGCCAGTACCTCCCATTAGGAAGCTTCAACAAGCCTCTTATCAGTCAGAGGGCAAACAGAATGAAAACCACAATCACAGAAAACTAACCAAACTGATCATTTGGATCACAGGGTTGTCTAAACTCAATGAAACTATGAGCTGTGCCCTGTAGGGACACCCAAGACAGATGGATCATGGTGGAAAGTTCTGACAAAGTGTGGTCACTGGAGAAGGGCATGGCAAACCACTTCAGCATTCTGGCCTTGAGAACCCCATGAACAGTAGGAAAAGGCAGAAAGATATGACACTGACAAAAGAACTTTCCAGGTTGGTAGGTACCCAACATGCTACTGGAGAAGAGTGAAGAAATCGTTCCAGAAGGAATGAAGAGTTTGAGCCAAAGTGAAAACAACGCCCAGTTGTGGATATGTCTGGTGGTGAAAGTAATGCCCGATGCTGTAAAAACAATATTACATAGGAATCTGGAACTTTAGGCCCATGAGTCAAGGCAAATTGGAGGTGGTCAAACAGGAGATGGCAAGAGTGAACCTCAACATTTTAGGAATCAGAGAACTAAAATGGACTGAAATGGGTGAATTTAACTCAGATGACCATCATATCTACTACTGTGGGCAAGAATCCCTTAGAAGAAATATAGTAGCCCTCATAGTCAACAAAAGAGTCAGAAATGCAGTACTTGGATGCAATCTCAAAAGTGACAGAATGATCTTTGTTCATTTCCAAGGCAAGCCATTCAATATCACATTAATCCAAGTCTATGCTTGACCAGTAATGCAGAATAAGCTGAAGTTGAACAGTTTCATGAAGACCTACAAGACCTTCTAGAACTTGCACCAAAAAAAGATGTCCTTTTCATCATAGGGCAGAGGAATGCAAAAGTAGGAAGTCAAGAGATACCTGGAGTAACAGGCAAATTTGGCTTTGGAGTACAAAATGAAGCAGGGCAAAGGCTAACAGTTTTCCCAAGAGAATACAATGGTCATAGCAAACACCCTCTTTCAACAACATAAGAGACAACTTTACACATGGACATAACCAGATGGTCAATACTGAAATCAGATCGATTATATTCTTTGCAGCCAATGGTGGAGAAGCTCTATACAGTCAGCAAACATAAGACCAGGAGTTGTCTGTGACTCTGACCATGAACTCAGTCAGTTGAGTTCAGTTCAGTCACTCAGTCGTGTCTGACTCTTTGAGACCCCATGAATCGCAGCACACAAGGCCTCCTTGTCCATCACCAACTCCTGGAGTTATCCAAATTCATGTCCATCAAGTCAGTGATGCCATCCAGCCATCTCATCCTCTGTCGTCCCCTTCTCCTCCTGCCTCCAATCCTTCCCAACATCATGGTCTTTTCCAATGAGTCAACTCTTCTCATGAGGTGGCCAAAGTATAGGAGTTTCAGCTTCAACATCAGTCCTTCCAATGAACACCCATGACTGATCTCCTTTAGGATGGACAGGTTTGATCTCCTTGCAGCCCAAGGGACTCTCAAGAGTCTTCTCCAACACCACAGTTCAAAAGCATCAATTCTTTGGTGCTCAACTTTATTCACATGAACTCCTTACTGCCAAATTCAGACTTCAACTGAAGAAAATTGGGAAAACCACTAGACCATTCAGGTATGACCTAAATCAAACCTCTTATGATTATACAGTGGAAGTGACAAATAGATATAATGGATTACATCTGATAGATTGCCTGAATAAATATGGATGGAGATTCGTAACACTGTACAGGAGGCTGCGATCAAAACCAAACCCGAGAAAAAGAAATGAAAAAAGACAAAATGGTTGTCTGAGTAGGTCTTACAAGTAGCTGAGAAAAGAAGAGAAGCAAAAGGCAAAGAAGAAAAGAATATATACCCATCTGAATGCAGAGTTCCAAAGAATAGCAAGAAACATAAAAAGCCTTGTTCAGTGATCAATGCAAAGAAATAGAGGAACACAATAGAATGGGAAACACTAATGATCTCTTCAAGAACATTAGATATACCAAGGGAACATTTTACCCAAAGATGTGCAAAATAAAGGACAGAAATGGTATGGAACTGACAGAAGCAGAAGATACTGAGACGAGATGGCAACAATACACAGAAGAACTATATAAAAAATATTTTAATGACCCAGATAACCACGATGGTGTGATCACTCACCTAGAGCCAGACATCCTAGAATGGGAAATTATTTGGGCCTTAGGAAGCACCACTTTGAACAAAGCTATTGGAGATGATGGAATTTCAGTTAAGCTATTTCAAATCCTGAAAGATGATGCTGTGAAAGTGCTGCACTCAATGTGTCAGCAAAGTTGGAAAACTCAGCAGTGGCCACAGGACTGGAAAAGGTCAGTTTTCATTCTAATCCCAAAGAAACACAATGCCAAAGAATGTTCAAACTACTGCACAATTGCACTCATCTCACACACTAGCATAGTAAGGCCCAAAATTCTCCAAGCAAGGCTTCAACAGAAGGTGAACTGAGAACTTCCAGATGTTAAAGCTGGATTTAGAAAAGGCAGAGGAACCAGAGATCAAATTGCCAACATCTGTTGGATCATGCAAAAAGCATGAAAATTCCAGAAGAAAACTACTTAGGCTTCATTGACTCACTAAAGTCTTTGACTGTGTGGAGCACAACAAATCGTGGAAAATTCTTAAAGAAATGGGAACACCAGACCACCTTACCTGCTTCCTGAGAAGTTTCTGTGTAGGTCAAGAAGCAACAATTAGAACTGGACATGGAACAACAGACTGCTTCTAAATTGGGAAAGGAGTACATCAAGGCTGTATATTGTCACCCTGCTTATTTAACTTATATGCAGAGTACATCATGCAAAAGCTGGGCTGGAAGAAGCACAAGTTGGAATCAAAAGTGCAGGGAGAAATATCCATAGCCTCAGATATGCAGATGACACCACCCTTAGGGAGGGAAGCCAAGAGGAACTAAAGAACCTCTTGAGGAAGTTGAAAGAGGAGAGTGAAAAAAGCTGGCTTAAAACTCAGCATTCAAAAAAGGAAGATCATAGCACCCAGTCCCGTCACTTCATAGTAAATAGATGGGGAAACAATGAAACAGTGAGAGACTTTCTCTTCCTGGGCTCCCAAATCACTGCAGATTGTGACTGCAGTCATGCAATTAAAAGACGCTTGGTCCTTGGAATAAAAGCAATGACAAATCTAGACAGTATATTAAAAAGCAGAGACATAACTTTGCCAACAAAGGTCCGTATAGTCAAAGCTATGGTTTTTCCAAGAGTCATGTATGCATGTGAGAGTTGGACCATAAAGAAGGCTGAACATGAAAAAATTGATGCTTTTGAACTGTGATGTTGGAGAAGTCTCTTGAGAGTCCCTTGGACTGCAATGAGATCAAACCAGTGAATCCTAAAGGAAATCAATCCTGAATATTCATTGGAAAGACTGATGATTAATCTGCAATATTTTGGCCACCTGATACAAAGAGTTGATTCATTTGAAAAGACCCTGATGCTGGGAAAGATTGAATGCAGAAGTAGAAGGGGGCGACAGGATGAGATGGTTGGATGACATTACCGATTTAATGGACATAAGTTTGAACAAGCTGTGGGAGATGGTGAACTACAGGGAAGCCTGGCGTGCTGCAGTCCACGGGGTCACAGAGTCAGACACAACTGAGCAACTGAACAACAACACTGAACTATAGTTGGTTATGCTTTGAGTCAAAAATAAATCTTTATTTTGTAAAGCAATTGGAAATAATGGATAGATAAAAACAAAAGGAAGAAAAAATATTCTAGACAGTCGAAATATGGATCCGGATTACTAAGAGATAGAGGGATAGATGAAGCACACAGGAAAGGAAAAAAAAAGAAAGACACTAGACAGAGGATTCTCCTAGGGGTAGCCAAAAAGATAGACCTGAAACTGAAATAAGAAAAAGGAAGCAAATAGTGCTAAATTCTACTTAATATCTCCTAATTTCTAAAGTTTATGCTAGTTTTATATTATTTTTATATGCAAAAATACTCTGTGATATATGTCATCATCATTTTAATGATAATTAAATTGTGACTCAGAGACTTTAAATAACTGCAACAGCAAAAAAAAAAAAAAATCAGGAAGTTAAGATTCAAAATCTTACTCTTATCCCATTAAAAAAAAAAAAAATGTCTAGTTTGAAGAAAGTGTGACAGGTAAGGAAATGTTTCAAGTCCAGGTAGTTAAGGAGGAAAACCTGGACTAAAGCTATAATCAACATAATATTGGTTCTAGTCAGTGTTACATAAAGCAAAATGAACAGTTATATCCTTTGAACATGTAAGTAATGGAGGCTTCATCATAATGACTTGAGAATATGATAGAAAGTTGACTTTGTTAAATACTTTATATAAAAAGGGTTGTGATATCTAAAACACAAAGAGAACTTATTCTGAGTTGCACCCTTTAGTAAGCTTTTAGAGAAGAGGCAATCTTCGCTAAAATGGGCTAAAATCTCTGAGCTTCTTTCAGCTGCTCTGAAAGTTGCTTTATTTATTTATTTTTCAATTCAAATATGCTACTGTATTTTTTTTTAATTTATTTATTTTAGTTGGGGGCTAATTGCTTTACAATATTGTAGTGGTTTTTGCCATACATTGACATGAATCAGCCATGGGTTTACATGTGTTCCCCATCCTGGACCCCCCTCCTACCTCTCTCCCCATCCCATCCCTCTGGGTCATCCAAAATTTGCTTTAAACAAATTGTGTTATTGATCACAAGTGGAAAATAACTTGGTTTAAAGAATAATAAGGAAATTAACATCTATATATGGCTTAAATTTTAAAAAACATTACTAATGCTTTTATTTGCTTCTATTGTATTTCCTCCTTGTCCCAGGTTAAATTTTCCCATTCTTCCCCAGAGGTAGCTACCATTCTGAATTCTTTGTTTATCATTACCTTGATTTACTTGCTATGTATCATATACTTATGCATTCCTGGACAACATAGTGTTTAATTTGCTTTCATCTCTCTGAAGCTTGTACTCATTGGGTTATATTGCATGTGTTCTGCAGTTGACTTATGTTGTTTAGTATCATGTGACTGAGATCAATTCTTATTGATGTATATGTCTGTATTTCATTTTTTTCTCTATTTTCAGGTTGCCAATTGTACATAAATATAAAATCTAGCCATTCTCTTTTTTCATGGAAACTTGAGTTGTTTCCATTATGCTTGTTGTAGTTATTATTTGGCTTAGTGTGTGTGTGTGTGGGTGTGTGTGTTAGCAGCTCCTATAGATTTTTGGTTATTTTGTTAGTAGTTGTTCATTTTGTAGCTATTATTACTAACATTAGAGTCATGATTATTTATGTGGATGTCATGTTACAGTGGCTTAAATTTGGCAGTATACAGGAAATAATATAAGCATAAAGCATAGGTTATGCCCAGCTTCAGCTTTACTAGATCATGCTAAATTATTCTTATTGAACCATGTGATGTTCAATAAGCAATGTTGTTATTTTTTTTCATATTAAATATTTTGCATCTTTGCATCTAATATGGTATGTGCACACAAAAAACTTGTGTTCCATTTTACCTTATAAGTTTGAAAGGTCTCATTTTGAGATTAGACAATTTTGAATTAGTCTTCTTTCATTTTCTCATATATACTATATACCACAGCATTTCCCTGGTGCCTCAGATGGTAAAGAATATGCATGTAATGCAGGAGACCAGGGTTTAATTCCTGAGTTAGTAAGATCCCCTTGAGAAGGGAATGGCAACCCACTCCAGTATTCTTGACTGGAGAATTCCATGGACAGAGAAGCCTGGTGAGTTACAGTCCATGGGGTTCCCAAAGAGTTGGACTGGACTGAGCAACTAACATTTTCACACTTTCACTGTATACATATGTATATTGATATCTACTGAACATGGATATTTGAGAGACCTTTGGAGCTTTGAAATATTATTTTTAGAATCAGGAAGTTGTGAGAGCCCTTTTTATGATGAGGGTTTCAAATTTATACTTTGGTATATCATTTGAATTTAAACAACTTCATGTAAAGATTTCTGAAAACAAACACTTTTAAATTTGATGTAAGGCTAGTAGCAGAATCACTTAACTTCTTAAAATATTTGGGTTGATTTGGAGAGAAGTGGTGAAAATGTTAAAATATGGGAAAAACTTTACTAATTATATTGCCATATTTGTTTTAACATTCTTTAAATGTTTCTTAAATATTATTTACACTCACCTATTGAGGACACATTTTATTTGCTTTCAGTTTTATAAATAAAACTTCTATGTACAACCATGTACAGATTTGTGTGTGGACACAATTTTTCATTTCTCTTAGATAAATGTTTAGATTGAATGGTAAGTGTATGATTATTTTTTAAGAAATTGTCTATTATTTGATACCATTTTACATCCTTATTTTTCATTTATACCATTTTACATCCTCACCTGCAATATATGAAAGATTCAGTTTCTCTGTGTCTTTGCTTAACTAACATGCTTGCTCCTCATGTTTACACTAGTTTCAGGTGTACAATATAGTGATTCAGAGCTTTTATACATTCCATTCCATTTTAAATTATTACAGAATAATGGCTATATTTCCCTGTGTTGTACATATGTTCTTATGTCTTATTTATTTTATACATAGAAATTTGTGTCTCTTAATCCCATACCCTATATTGCCCATCTCCTTTTCCTCTCCCCACTGGTACCCACTAGTTTTTTCTCTGTGAGTTTGTTTCTGCCTTTTTATATGCTTGTTTGTTTTATGTATTAGATTCTACATATAAGTAATAACATAGAGGGTTTTCTTTCTCTGTCTGACTTTCAGTAAGCATAATATTCTCTAGGTCCATCCAATTATGTTACAAATGGCAGAATTTCAGTCTTCTTTATGACTGTGATATTTCATGGTATATATATATATATATATGTATATATATATATATATACATACACCATATATATAACACACACACTATATATATACACACATATATATATGTGTGTGTGTATATATAGTGTGTGTGTTTTTCTGTGGCCTGTAATATACTGGTCTATAATTTTATCCTTTTTGTTGTGTCTTTGTTTGCTTCAGGTAACATGGTAATGGTGGCCTTGCAAAATGAATTTGGGAGTGTTGCATCCTCTTCAATTCTGGAGATAGTTTGAAGATTGATATACTTCCTCTTTATATGTTTTATTCAATTCCCCCGTAAAACATTCTAGTCCTCGACTTTCGCTTGCTGGGAGGTTTTTTTTTTTTTTTTAACAAATTAAACTTCCCTACTACTCATTTGTTTCTTCAGATTGTCTGTTTCTTCCTGATTCAGTCTTGGAAGGTTGTATGTTTCTAGAAATTTGTCCATTTATTCTAGGTTATTCTATTTGTTAGTATACAACTCTTCATAGTATTCTGATTTTTGTATCTCAGTGGTATCAGTTGTGTCTTCTCATTCATTTTTTAATTTTGTTTATTCAGTTCCTCCCTCTTTTCTTCTTGATGAGCCTGGTTAAAGAGTTATATATTTTAACTTTTCAAAAACCTGATCTTTATTGATCTTTTCTACTGTTTATATAGATATATATATACTGTTTATATATATATATATAATGGAATATTACTCAGCCATAAAAAGAATGAATAATACTATTTGCAGCACAATGGATAGACCCAGAGATTATCATACTAAGTAAAGGACTAAGATATCCATCCTAAGGGAAGGACTGATATCATATCACTTATATGTGAAATCTAAAAAAATGAAACAAAAGATTTATAATACAACTTATAATGATCTTCTCTGTATTTTCAGTCTAATGTCTAGTTATGTTGCAAAATCTCTTAACAGACTTATTTCTATACTTTCTATCTATATATCCTCTGGTTACATATCTCTTCATGTGTTTTTTTCCAGGTTTTAATTATATCTTCCCTTTTTCATTACTGAATTTGAGAGTTCTTTTTATATTTTCAGTATAAGTCCTTTGTAAGGACTCATGCATCAAAAATACTTGATTTGCTAGTATTTTCTCCCAACCTATAGTGCATTTTTGATCACCTGAACAGTCTTTCACAAAGAAAAAATGGTGAATTTTGATAAATTGCAATTTATTTACGTTTTTTTCTTTTATGGATCTTATTTTTGGTGTCATGTCTAAGCACTCTTCACTGATTCCTAAGTCCTGAAGTTCTGTGTTATGTTCTAAAAGTTTAAGAATATTGCATTTTATATTTAAATATACGATATATTGTATGTTAATTTTTGTACAATGTATGAGATTTAAGTCAAGCTCATTTCCCTTCTCTCCATAGATATCCCATTACTCAAGAACTATTTATTGAAAAGGCTATTCCTCAATAGACTTATTTTTGCAACTTTGTCAAAAATCAGCTGTCAGCATTTGTACTGGTCTCTTTCAGGGTGTTTTATTCTCTTTAAATGACCTCAACAATACAGCATAATATTGCAGCCATGGAGTTATTATACTACGAGCTAATATTATAGTGTTCATCTACTCTCCATATGAATTTTAGAATCATTCAGTCTTTATATACCAAACTTTTTGCTGGGATTTTCATATGAATTGTGTTAATCTTATATACCAAGTTGATATGCTCTGTAAAATAGGTCCTCCAATTCACAAACATAACATATCTCTCCATTTATTTAGATATTCTTTGATTTCTTCAGTGTTTTCCATATGTTACAAATCACATTAGACAGCGATATGATTTTTGTTTCTATCACCAAAAACATATTTTAAAATTCAATAGAAGGAAATCTACTGTATTGAGCCATATTTTTGCTCTTATCATCACTTTTCTTCCTTTTCGATAATCCAGGATTCCTTCTCTTATTTTTATTTTCTTCTTAAAGGACTTGGTAATTTACCTTCATTTTCCTTCATCTAAGACTGTCTCAGTTTTCCCTTCATAATTTAAGAATAATTTCACTGTATAGAGTTATGTGTTGACAGTTATTATTTTTCAGTATTTGAAAAATGTGCCATTTCTTTCAGGTCTCCATGGCTGTTGATGAGAAATCAGCTCTTGTTCAAATTGCTTTTTTTTTTTTTATTATATGTAAAGCATTTCTCTCTGGTCATTTTCAAAATTTTCTCTTTGTGTTTAACTTTCAGAGTATTGAATAAGATAGGTCTTGATGTGCATTTTGTTTAGCTTATCCTATTTCTAGATTTCTTAGTTTTTGAATCTATTGTTTTGGAGTTTTAAGGCCAAATTTGGGAAACATTCAACCATTATCTCTTTGCATAACTTTTCAATTTCATTCACTTTCTTATCTCCTTTTGGGTCTGCAGTGACATGAATTGTAGATCATTTGCTGTAGTTCTACATATTTCCCAGGTTCTGGTTTTTCCAATTTATTTTTTGTTCGGATACAGGTATAGAACATATATCTACCACTGTATGTTCTATATATTTCAAGTTTTAATTGAACTTAACTGCTGATTATAAAGTAAATAAAATCTATCATACTCAGAACAAAAGAAAACCAAATGTGGTACAATTTAGCATAATAATCTAAAATGAAAAATACCAAGAGAGTCTTAAAAACCAGAAGGTAAACAATCATATTTCTGGAAATTCATGAAAACATTAGCCATAATAATAAATGATAATTTGAACTAAAATCAATAAAGATGACAACAACCAACTCTGAATCTTATAAAAGAATAACTAAAAATTAAATAAAACACTAAGAATGAATTCATGTTAACTCCTGGGTTGATTGTGACAGCACAGTAAATGCATTACCCTCCTGCGCCAAACAATTCTAACTTTTGACAAATCATATGAAGGCACTCTTTTCATATACTAGAGCAGACTGCATAGTGTTCTGAACCCTTAAAAACAGATGGAAAAATTCAAGAAATAAAAGGAAACTCTAAATAAGGTACAAGATAAAAATTTAAATGAGATAAAATATTTAAAATAAAGAATTTTTTGATGGAATAATACGAGACTAGACATGGGACAAGAAAAAATAAAATAAAGTTAGTAGAAATTGTGAAGAATAAAACACAGTAAGAAAATAATAACAATAATTTTTTAAAGCATCTGAGATCTATGGGGAGACATCAAATTATGAAATCTAAATATGCTTGGCATTTCAGAAGGAGAGGAGAGAAAATAAAGGGCAGAATATTTTCCTAAATTGAGGAAAGATACTAAGTGACTGATCCAAGGACTTGATTTCCAAACCAAAAAATACAGAGAGTCACCACTACATGCTGTATAGGTAAGTTGCTGAAATCCAACAGTTAAAAAAAAAAATTAAGCAGTCAAGAAAAATATACACAATTCATTCATTCAGGAGAAAAAAGAAAAGAAATGACAGGCATTATAGTGTCCTTCATGTCAAATACAGTGCAGGCAGAAGACAATGTAACATTTTTATAGTGCTAAAAGAAAACAAATCAAATCAAACTAGTGTACTATATCCAGCATCTTCTTTAAAAATTGAAGGCAAAATAAATACCTTTGAAACAAATGTAAGCTTAGAAAATGTGATGTACTGCAAAAATACAATAGAAATGTCTTATTTTGAAAGGCAATAATCTCAGAAGCCTAGGCCTGTAGAAAGGAAGACCAGTGGACATAAGAAATAGATGGATAAATAAATTTACTATAAAAATACTATTGAATGTTTGAAAGTGAAAGTATTATTTGCTCAGTTGTGTCTGACTCTTTGCGACCCCATGGACTGTAGTCCGTTATGCTCCTCTGTCCATGGCATTCTTCAGGCAAGAATACTGACTGGAGTGGGTTGCCATTCCCTTCTTCAGAGGATCTTCCCAAGCCAGAGACTGAACTCTGGTCTCCCGCATTGCAGGCAGATTTCTTAACCAGCTGAGCCACAAGGGAAGCCTGATTTTTTAAATAAAATGGCTTCAAATTTTAAAACATACATCTAAGACCTACTATCAGATTTTGTTACATCACATATCTTACATTTCCAGATCAAAGCATAGGAAATGTAGAAACCGAATACATTCCAGTAACATTTTCCAATACAAAACTCAATTTCTCTCTGAGACAAATGAAGGACTCATAGTAGAGGCTTGTAAAAAAAATGCTTCCAAAGTTATGTATTGGATTTTTTTTCTTTTCACGACAGTAGAAAGGCTTTCTATTGAGAAAATGTGAAGTTAATAAACCATGTTCAATACATCTTGTGCCTGTGCAATTCTCCTTTGCTTTAGCCAATCTGATTTCTAAAGGAGGAGAAAATTGACTTCCCAGGCAAAAAATCAAGTACACATTAGACATATTGTAAGCTCAGCCAGACTGAGCTAACTAGACTGTTTGTATTATGGCCTTCCCTGTTGGCTCAGATGGTAAAGGGTCTGCCCGCAATGTGGGAGACCTGGGTTCAATCCCTGGGTTGGGAAGATCCCCTGGAGAAGGAAATGGCAACCCACTCCAGTATTCTTGCCTGGAGAATCTCATGGACAGAGGACCCTGATAGGCTATAGTCCATGGAGTCGCAAAGAGTTGGACACAACTGAGTGACTTCACTTTCACTTTCTAAGAAATATATAAATACACTGCATGTGATATCTTCTCAAAATCCGTTCAGAAATTTTGGGTCTTTGTTGCCTTTTATTATTCTTCCCCATGAATATTCTATCTTTTCACATATAGGCAAAGCCTGCTGATGGCCAGTTCTTTAGAATTTTATCTTAGGGACTTCCAGGCATGTTTTAAACCATATGTTAAGGCATCGATAGAATCACATGTAAAATATTTGTTGAAGGCCTGGAGATTTTATTACTTTCAAGTTTCTAATCACCACATGTTAACCAAAAGAGAGGAGGTGGGGCAGAAGCAGACACTGTACTTTTCTTTTTTCAAATTTTTCAAGTACCATTTTTTGTTTACAGAATAGCAACATTTCTGAAGCACGCATCTTCGTCCCTCCAGGTCTGAACAATTTTTGCTCCACCATTAATTTATTTCATATAGGGAGGCATATAGGGAAGTACCCTTTTTCTATTGTCATGCTCTGTTTTAGTTACCTTTCCTCTTTGTTGGAACAGCATATCTTTTGGGGGCTGTGCATGATAATTCATGAAATCTCGAATGACACAGTTTGCTGAACACCCAGAGTGACTTAGGTAACATGGCAGTTACAAAGAAAATGAAGTCTCAATTTGATCTCAGAGAACTCTGGTTTGATGGGAAGAAGTGAGTTAAAGTATGTTCTAAAGTCCAAAACAGAAAAACATAAGTTAGCAAATAAAAAGTGCCATAGAGAATATCTCATATACAGGAGATGCTAGTATTTACTCTTACCTGGTGAAATTAGGACAAAGTGTTATTTCTCTCTCCCTCTCTCTTTCTGCCTCACCCTGTTTTTCTCTTTCTGCTTTGAATTTCTTATAGCATGCTGGGATATGTGAAAATAGCATCTAATCTTCCAAAGTTTTGCTGAGACTTGGAACCTCTATTTTTTTCTTCCCCTGTCTTCAGTGGCACATCATTAAAACTTCCATAATAAGGATTCATCAGAGAAAGAAGAAGCATATATATCATTTGAAATGTTAAACAGAAATTTCATTTGTTATAACTTATTGGAATGGGGTTTTTTTTTCCCAAGTAGATATGGTTTCATTCAAAAAACACCATGTCTGCAAAATACTCATTATATAGTTACTTCCAACTCATCAATGTTGTCATAAAATAGGAACTAGCTAGGCATTCAAAAACAACTATACTTTTAGATACAACTATGAAGAAAATTTGTTTATCTAATGTTGAGCAACTCTGCTAACCAAATGATTCTTCAGTCATTCTTCTACAGAATGTGGTATTCAGCATTTTATCTCTCCCTGAGCCAGTGCCCTAAACAGAGGCTATCAGAGCCTTGTGAATGTGTGGCTGCGTATCTGTATGATTATTTGTGCTTCTCCTCTTAGAGGCACACTTATTGTTTCACATAGCACTCACATAAGGAACTGCAATAGCCATAGCTACCTTACTATTTAGAGAGCACCTGTACCAGTAGGCATAAATGTGTTTAAGAGAAGTTTACAAATGTTCATTGTAGTTGTGTTTAATGACAAAACCATCATTTTCCTTGTGGGTTTCTTGATATGAGTGTATATATTTGTGTAAGAGCTTAATTCAAGAGGAAAAAAATTTTCAAATGTGCTATTGAGGAGATGTATATTTCAGTTATATACAACACCTAAGAAGTTTGTGATTGTTTTCAGAATAATGTTAGTTTTATACTGGAATGAGCCCTAGACTATGATTCATAAAAACAGAGATTGAATCTAAACTGCAGTATTTAATAACTGCAATATAAATCACGGAAATAATCATGTGACATTATAGCATACTCCAGTCCTGATGTCTGCGCTCTTGCCCCTGAGATTCTCTGGGGCAGCTCTATATCCTTATTATGCATTTCCTTTAGGTCCTTGTTAGTTCAAATACATTTCTTTTATTTGCAGTTTTCATAGTTGAATTATTCTAATTAGATAAATTAGCTGAACCCATATGAACATATCATATGGTACACATAAATATAGACAGATACAATATACTGATATGTAAAAAATAAATGTCTTTCTTCTAATGATACATTTAATGATGACCAGATGAAAAGATATAGAGGTGCATTTCTAATACTCCAATTCAAGATGGAAGCCATGTATAAATAAAGACAGATATACAGATTTTAAACATAAATTTAAAAAGTGACATTGTTAGAAGAGTTATTATTTAATAACCAGTACCTTAAACTACTATGGGCTTCCCTGGTGGCTTAGACGGTAAAGCGTCTGCCCACAGTGAGGAAGACCTGGGTTTGCCCCCAGGATTGGAAAGATCCCCTGGAGCAGGAAATGGCAACCCACTCCAGTACACTTGCCTGGAAAATCCCATGGATGGAGGAGCCTGGTAGGCTACAGTCCATGGGGTCGCAGAGAGTCGGACATGACTGAGCGACTTCACTTTCACCTTCAGTTCAGTTCAGCTCAGTCACTCAGTCGTGTCCAACTCTTTGCGACCCCATGAATCGCAGCACTCCAGGCCTCCCTGTCGATCACCAACTCCTGGAGTCTACCCAAACCCATGTCCATCGAGTCGGTGATGCCATCCAACAATCTCATCCTCTGTGGTCCCCTTCTCCTCCTGCCCCCAATCCTTCCCAGCATTAGGGTCTTTTCCAGTGAGTCAACTCTTCGCATGAGGTGGCCAAAGTATTGGAGTTTCAGCTTTAACATCAGTCCTTCCAATGAACACCCAGGACTGATCTCCTTTAGGATGGACTGGTTGGATCTCCTTAAACTACTTTTAATCAAGGGACACATCGTTCCAATAACATAGAGAATTTCCTAATGAATAATCATAATAAATGGCCGAAAAGAGTCCATTTGAAAGTGTAGGGTGAAAATCTAACGGCAAACTCTTGACCTTTCAAGTCATTCTGTCAAAGAGGAAATAATCTGAAACAGAGCTGTGCTACACAGCTGCATATTAGCTCCATTGTGAGAGTGAACTATGCTTGTTTTGTAACTGGCTACGGATCTATGACTAATGTCAAGGCCTTTTAAATGTCAGGATTTTCTGGCTTTGGGCCACCTCTGTCCATTCAGCATGGAATATTGTGACTGATTTTCAATATAGATGGCAAGTTACTACTTTAAAATTTCCTGAATTCTCTCCTAGAGAGATAGCAATAGAAATTCTGTCCAGTAGATAGCAATAAGTGTATGAAGAAAGATTATGGGAAGTTACAAAGTACTGAACAGAGCTTGGTTGAAATTTTGGACTTGTATTAACCTCATAATGGAGCTATATTAAAGTCAAAACCAACACAAGAATTCAAGTAAATACTTCATTAGAAAAGACCTTGATGCTGGGAAAGATTGAAGGAAGGAGAAGAGAACGACAGAGAATAAGACGGTTGGATGGCATTACCAACTCAATGAATGTGAATTTGAGCAAGCTCCTGGAGATAGTGAAGGACAGGAAGACCTGGTGTGCTGTAGTCGGTGGAGTCACAAAGAGTTGCACGTGATTGAGCAACTGAACATCAAGAACAAATATTTAAAGTTCATTGGGTATTTTATAGAATTATAAGTACTTTTAAGGACACACTTCCTATTTTAAATATACATTTGGCTAATATTGATTAACATTGTTGAAAAATGGTAATAGCCAAAACTTAACAAATTTTCTCTAAACAAAGTATTTGAATTACTAATCGAATCTGTTCTTCTCTCCTTCTCTTTCTCTTTTTCCAAATTTAATAATACATATACATGTAGTCCTTATGAGGCACTGAGCTTGTGATTTAGAGAGCACAGATAGTCTTTTTATATCAAGGTTTGTAAGTAAGAGAAAGTGTCTCTAAGTGCTTCAAGAAACATGCATTTATTATGTAGAAAATTTTTTACTTTTCTTTCAAAACTATTTTGATATACTTCAAAATTTCTCCAAGAATTAATAAATTCCATATCAGGATCTCTCCTTGAGAAGTAATTCTGAGTTTGGTGAGAGTTTAGTGTACAGGACCAAGCACAAATAAGATATATTAAGAAATTTATAAAAATATTTTAAAATTGGATACTAATTTAAGTGACACTTTTAAGTAGAAAAATAAGTATAAGAATTCTGATGAATAACTGAATTTAAAGCATGTGATGCTTCACTGGCATAAGCATTATTTTATTATCAGTTACCAGGATTCTCACTTAACAAAACAAATATAAACATAGATTTCTTTAAAATATGTACACAAAGCAGAGTGTAATAAGTTTTTCTGGAATTAGAATAAAACTGAAAAGAAAAGTGATCTCAGTACAGTATTTATGTAAATGTATTTCTAAAACATTCCATGTCCTAAAACTATCATAGAATAATGGTACATTTATGTAAGTGCTATTATTATCATTGCTTTGTTTAAAAAAATAAAATGGTGAGGGAAAGTTTTTAAAAGACATACAATTTTAATTTTCTACTGGATATTTTAGAAAATAAACTATGCATTTAGAAAAAGCAAGAAAGTTCCAGAAAAACATCAGTTTCTGCTTTATTGACTAGGCCAAAGCTTTTGACTCTGTGGATCACAATAAACTCTGGAGAATTCTGAAAGAGATGGGAATACCAGACCATCTGACCTGCCTCTTGAGAAATCTGTATGCAGGTCAGGAAGCAATAGTTAGAACTGGACATGGAACAACAGACTGGTTCCAAATAGGAAAAGGAGTATATCAAGGCTGTATATTGTCACCCTACTTATTTAACTTATATGCAGTGTATGTCATGAGAAACGCTGGGCTGGAAGAAGATCAAGCTGGAATCAAGACTGCCAGGAGAAATACCAATAACCTCAAATATGCAGATGACACCACCCTTATGGCAGATAGTGAAGAAGAACTAAAGAGCCTCTTGATGAAAGTGAAAGAGGAGAGTGAAAAAGTCGGCTTAAAGCTCAACATTCAGAAAACTAAGATCATGGCATCTGGTCCCATCACTTCTTGGCAGATAGATGGGGAAACAGTGGAAACAGTGGCTGACTTTATTTTTCTGGGCCCCAAAATCACTGCTGATGGTGATTGCAGCCATGAAATTAAAAGATGCTTACTCCTTGGAAGGAAAGTTATGACCAACCTAGACAGCATATTAAAAAGCAGAGACATTACTTTGCCAACAAAGGTCCATCTAGTCAAGGCTATGGTTTTTCCCGTAGTCATGTATGGATGTGAGAGTTGGACTATAAAGAAAGCTGAGCGCTGAAGAATTGATGCTTTTGAACTGTGGTGCTGGAGAATACTCTTGAGAGTCCCTTGGACTGCAAGGAGATCCATTCAATCCATCCTAAAGGAGATCAATCCTGGGTGTTCCTTGGAAGGACTGATGTTGAAGCTGAAACTCCAATACTTTGGCCACCTGATGAGAAGAGCTGACTCATTGGGAAAGATCCTGATGCTGGGAAAGATTGAGGGCAGGAGAAGAAGGGGATGACAGAGGATGAGATGGTTGGATGGCATCACCGACTCAATGGACATGGGTTTGTGTGGACTCCGGGAGTTGGTGATGGACAGGGAGGCTTGGCATGCTGCAGTCCATGGGGTCGCAAAGAGTTGGACACGACTGAGCGAATGAACTGAACTGAACTGAACTTTTACTATCCATGTATGTTGATGCTTTCTTCTGGAATTCCTTCTCTTTAATTTAGGATATTTCCTACAATAATATTTAAAAAAATAATTCTTTATATAGAAAAATTTGGTAGTTTTATGAACCTCAGAATATCTTTATTGTGTTCTCACAATTTAATAATTGTTTATCTTAATTTAAATTTTTTCTTCAAATTCTTTCTCTTTTCTGCTTTGAAACTATTACTCTATTTTCTTTTTTATTCAAATTTAGATTTTCATATATCATGCCAAAATATTTATTATTCTGTTTAGATAATCTTTCTTTTGGAATATTTTACATTAAAATTTAATTGTCTTTTGGTTTTATTAATTTTCATTGTGAAGTGTCTAGATAGAGGTTTTTTTCATGTATCTGGTTAGCTCCCCATGCATGTTTCCAATCCGAGATCTATGATTATACATTTTTGGATATCTGCAGTGACTTTTTTTGTTTTTCAAATATTCTGCCTTTACTCCTACATTTACTATTATATTTTCTTTGCAGTTCCAGTTACATAAATGTTAACATATCAATTTCTATGTTTCTTATTTCTTATTTAAGTTATTGTTTGTTTATCTTTTATTCTACTTTACCTTTCAGATGCACCTCTGTACTTATTTCCACTGGACATTTTTTCATCTTGTTATTCTAGTTCTCCAATTTTTTTCTTATCTATAACTATTCCTTATTCATTTCATAGCTATGTATTAATGTTCAGTATTACCTGTAATATCTAACTCTATAAGATTTCAATTACATTTACATTAAATGGTTTTTATTTCCCTCTGTTTCTTCTGTTAATTCTCTTTACATGTGTACATGTTGACCAGCTACTTATTCGTTTATTTATTTCATAGTAAATATGGTAATATTCTTCCTGTCAACTTATATTTCTCTGGAGCTAAGTACTTTGGCTAAAAATATATACAGCAAAGAGAGATTTCAATGCTTTGGGCCTAACTTGTGTCTCTCTTGATGAGTTGAAGTGTATATGTGTGTGTGTGTGTGTGTGTGTGTGTACATATGCATATGTACTGAGGTTACTTACATGTTTATATGATAGTTACATAGAGCAGAGCCACTTCTGTTCATTGCCACACTACCTGACCACAATCTTACCACTCCTCCATGATAACTTCTTGAATTTCACTCTTGATATTGCTCTTTTTTTGTCATGATCCTTAACCTTGTTGTGTAGGTGTGAATGTGTAGGGAATGAGTAGGTGCCTAGTATCATCTATTATTATCCACTCATCTCTCTTGAAAATCTCTGGTTTCCTGGTGTTGCCCTGCTGAGTGTGGTGATGCTAGGAAAGAGGGCAAACATACAGTCATACCCAAACCATTTCCATAAATGTGATATTCTGTCCTTTCCCTGCTCTGCAGTTTTCCTCCCTCAACAAGTTACAAATGAATTTTGAAAGCCTCATTTTGTTTTTTTTGGTATTTTTTGCTATTAATATGGGGTTTGAGTTTCCCTAAATCCACCTACATTTCTCTCATTTTTTGACTTCTTTAAGACTGAAATATGGGAAGTAAACAGCAGCCTGTTCTAGCAAGCAGTCTTATCTTTAAGGCTTCTCACATTCCTTTTAAAATATGTGTCTTTCCCATTCAATGCAAATTCTCAAAGGGTAGGAATCATATTAACTGCATTGTGCAGTATACACTCCACGTTATATATGTCATGTGTCATTGGAAACTTTTTGTGGAATGAATTAATATTATGACTGCATGGTGGAATAACAAATACAAATGTTTAAATATATACAAAAAGTGCTATATCTGAATATTGAGTGGAAATTGAATGATAAAATGAGTGTAGTTTTGCTTTGTTATTTGATACATGCATAGATGAAAATTACACAAGGCTTCTTAATTTCTGTGGAAAAATCTGGTCTTTATATGACCAGAGTCAGATTCTCTGAATACTGCTCAGACCTAGATTCCTAGATAAATTATCTCCCTCTCTCCGTCCCTCATCCTCTTTCTTTGTGACTCTTCATTTCTCTTGAAGTCAACTGAATGTTGCTCATGACCATAGCTGACTTTTGTTCCAAACACAATCACAGTCCCCTATGTTTGTGAAACTGACTGGCTGTTTGTGAGGCCCGATGACTTTTTTAATGTATATTAGACTGCAATTTAAGTTACTTCCTTTGTTTTTCCTTCCATTATTGCTCACCCAGTGTCCGCTTCACATTATAGTTTATCTTTTTTCAGGCCCTGGGATTATGTGATAACTGTGTGAGAAAGCAAATGACAGTCCCTGAGATTCAGGAGCTGGCTTGATATTATCAGCTGGACCTTAGTGTTGCTGTGAGCTTGCCTGGCCCTCACAGCTTCACCTTGGTGTTCCTCTGATGGACACAAACGATTTCACAAAAGACCACTATGAGACAAGGCTACACTGGGACTATGATACATTAAGACAAAGACAAGATCATTTAACAGCAATGTGTGCATTCAGGAAAAACATGAACATTATCCAAATTGTAACACAACAAGGAGAAGAGCTGCTGCTGCTGCTGAGTCGCGTCTGTCGTGTCCGACTCTGTGCAACCCCATAGACGGCAGCCCACCAGGCTCCGCCATCCCTGGGATTCTCCAGGCAAGAACACCGGAGTGGGTTGCCATTTCCTTCTCCAATGCATGAAAGTGAAAAGTGAAAGTGAAGTCGCTCAGTCGTGTCCGACTCTTAGCGACCCCATGGACTGCAGCCTACCAGGCTCCTCTGTCCATGGGATCTTCCAGGCAAGAGTACTGGAGTGGGGTGCCATTGCCTTCTCCAGGAGAAGAGCAGATTTAGACAAATGACTGAACGTTTCCCTAACTTGGCTAATATGGGTGACTGTTACTTCTTTACTGTTACAGTGTTAGGCTTGCTCTCATTTATCCTTCTTCTGGATAAAATTTCTGAAGAGATTCAGTCATATAATTGTTCTTACTTCATGAAAGCAACTGTATCCAGAAAAAGCCATTCCTTTGGGGAATCATTTCCCAAAATTACTTAAACAAAGCTCAAATATTCTTAAATCTTTTGTAGCATCCACTTAGTAATACTCCTACAGTTTTCTCTGGTGTGCATTCTCCTTTGCTAAAAGGTGACATACAACAAACTTGCTCAAATACATGTGTGCTCCTAGTGGTTTTGGGTTAAAGGATATTGAAAAAAGAGAGAGAGAAAAACAACAAGCACAAAATAACTTAGAATCATCCAAAAATAGTCACAAGAAAGATACTCAAAATATTTAAAATTTCTCTTATGTTCTACTTTAAAACCGAGTACACTAAGGGAGTCTCTGAAACTCAGTTGTAGCACATCAGAATTTCTTTTCTCAGATACAAACAGAGTACATGGTCAATACTGCTTTGGTGGGGAAGAGGTTATTTTTAAACACACACCTGCTCTGTGTCCCATTAAAAAGGAATTAATTGTGAATTAATTCAGAGAACATTGATCTCTGAAAAAATTAACTGTGCCTCTTTACAGATATTTATGTCAAAAACACAAGGATTAGTATTATATATTTTTCTGACTTTCTGTTACCCTTTCATGAATCTGTTAGTAAGTAAGCCCTCTGCTTAGCTGAGATGGTCTACCTAGAAAAATCATATAGGCAGCTACTAATACTGTGGTTTTACTGTTGAGAAACTCTGAGATCTGTTTTCATTTTGGTTCTTAATAAGTTTGACAATGCTTGGCATATCATTTTGCCTCTTTGTCAAATTTCCCTGCTGTGAAACAGGGAGATCTGATCTGCCTGATGGGGGAAGTGTGAAGATGATTAATGTTGAAGAAAAGTTGTAAGGAAAAGTGTCACGCAAGTTCAATGCATTATTATTTCACTAAATCACAATTTTCTTGATGTTCCTATCAGAGGCCTACTCTTTATGCAGCAATAACAGATTTAGACTTCATTTATAAAAAGGGGGAAAAAAGCAAGAAGAAAAGCCAAAAGAATTCACAACACAAAGCAAAGAGAAATTACAGCAATATGAAGTCTAACACTGTAGTGTTCTTTCGCGGTCTAGTACTTTTTAATCTTGAGTATAGATGGAAAAATAAAAGAAAAAAATTAAGGCACAACAATTGTAAAGTAGGCAAAGCAAGTGAGATTGCTTGGATTGACTACTCTGAACTTCAGAAAACAGCTACAGAATGTCTAGAATTCCCCAGACATGATTATTATGGTTCTGAGCGGAGGTTCAACAGCCCTCATAGGTAACTTTGGAGCACCAGTTTTCTGTCTCAAACCCTTTATTTTAATGTTGAATTAGAAATAACTGTTGGCTATAGTATTTATTTTTTTGCCTAATACCCCACAGATGATTTTGTTTCTGATAGCATAACAGCTTTCACTCAGCAAGTAAGAATTTGAAAAAAAAAAGTAGTTTATATTAGCTCTTTAATTTCATAATTCTACTGAGTCCATATAATTCAGTCTATTTTTTTTAATATCTAAGTCAGGTAGGCACAGTCAATTTGTAAGAGCTTTAGAAAAAATAGCTGAAAATAATGAAATTAGGGATGTGTTATATTGATCTTCAGAATTCTCAAGCGCATAATCAACTAAATATGAACTTTCCATGAAAGAGATGCCTCTTTTAGAATCTGAACTTTCTAAATACCCAGGCACATGCAAACTAAACACACTAAATTATATGTTGAGTAATATTTCTGTGTATATTCAGAAGTTCCGTTCAGTTCAATTCAGTCGCTCAGTCGTGTCCGACTCTTTGCAACCCCATGAATTGCAGCACGCCAGGCCTCTCTGTCCATCACCAACTCCCGGAGTCCACCCAAACCCATGTCCATCGAGTCGGTGATGACATCCAACCATCTCATCCTCTGTCGTCCCCTTCTCCTCCCGCCCCCAATCCTACCCAGCATTAGGGTCTTTTCCAGTGAGTCAACCCTTCTCATGAGGTGGCCAAAGTATTGGAGTTTCAGCTTCAACATCAGACCTTCCAATGAACATCCAGGATTGATCTCTTTTAGGATGGATTGATTGGATCTCCTTGCAGTCCAAGGGACTCTCAAGAGTCTTCTCCAACACTACAGTTCAAAAGCATCAATTCTTCGGCACTCAGCTTTCTTCACCGTCCAACTCTCACATCCATACATGACCACTGGAAAAACCATAGCCTTGACTAGACGTACTTTTGTTGGCAAAGTAATGTCTCTGCTTTTAAATATGCTATCTAGGTTGGCCATAACCTTCCTTCCAAGGAGTAAGCGTCTTTTAATTTCATGGCTGCAATCACCATCAGCAGTGATTCTGGAGCCCCAAAAAATAAAGTCTGCCACTGTTTCCACTGTTTCCCCATCTATTTCCCATTCAGAAAGTTAACCTAAATTCTAAATATCCTCTTATGAATGTGTGCAATATTTATAAATCATTTGGAGGATAGAAATTCTGACATTGTTCTATAGCAATGAGGATGAGAAGCGGCTTAAAAAGTAGGAGTTCAGGCCCATGTTAATGGTATAATTTAAGGAAACACTTCTTCCTATGACATATCATAAAACTCTTTAAGATTGTGTTTATAACAAATAATTAAATATGTTGAAAAGTTATCATAATATAAATTGACTGGTTTTTAAACAGGCAAGCAAAACTCAATACTACATATGCCACTTGATCTTAACTACAAATAAGCTAAAAGATAGAAAGCCAGATATACGATATTGATTGGTACATAAAAGGGAATGACAATGAAAAGGACAAAAAGAGACATAGAAAGAATAAGAAAAGATGGAAAAAATGGAGGGACAGATGAAGAAGACAGCTGAATGTAAATGAAAGGAATATTAAACATTAAATTTCTATGGGGTTCTGATCAAAAGTGAGTCTTCCTATGTTGTTAGATATCCCCAATTTTTCTGTTGGGCATGCATTTTTCTATAACTAAATTAATTTTAATTAATTTTAAAAAGAAAATTTGTATTATTCTTATCTTCTAAATTCATGCTTCAATAATCACAGTCTAATATTAATACTATTTGCAGATAAATTATAAAGTCAAGCCTTTATATATTCTTTATTAGCAAAGTCAGAAACATTCATATTAAAACCTCGTATTAGGATTTCTATGGTTTCCCATGAGCTTGTTTAAATGCATATGGCTCAGTAAATGAGGATTTCTTATGACCCAATCCTAGTAATTATTATTTTCTTTTTACAAATCTCATTTTGAATGAAGTTTATCTACTGTCAAAATTTATGAGGTCCTATATGTGGAAAAGAAAGTATTGTCATTGTTTATCCCAAGACATGCCAACACGTCATGGAAGAGTTAATTCCAGCCAGAGGGGTAATAATCTGTGCACAAAAAAATGGACTCACTGTATTGTTTATGCAAATTTCTGACTTCACATCAATGACAAAAGTGGTTACCTCCACTAGTTGAAACCCAAGCAAGTTCACATTAACAATAACTTTAGTTGGGGCATATGGTAAATCATAAGGACATTTGTGAAATTAGCACCTAGGTCTTCAAAAATGTTTAATTACTCCTTTTAATAGTATTCTCTCTTTTTGACATATTTTTCCTCTTCCAGACAAGTCCTCAGCTACCAACTTAGCTACTGAGGCAACACTCCACATTCCTCATCTTGCAACATATATATATATATACACAAATATAATAGAAAGAGCATGGGGCTGAGACTTAGAATGAATGGATTTAACTCTGAGATATTTGACTGTAGGTTTGTAATATAAAGTGTCTATAGAGGATATTTTTCACAAGTCAAAAAACTCTGTTTAGGCACTCTACTTCAATAGTTGTGCAGATTAGCCAGCATACTTGGATGCTAAGAACATCCTTTAAGAATATAATGCAATCTGTTACTTTATAAACAATGTAGAAAAGACATGATAATAATGGAAATATATTAATATATCTCCACCAGCAAGTGCTAACTGTTATTCTATTAACCAATGAACACTATTATTATATTTTAATGCATTATATATTATACATGCATGATATATAATATTTATACATGTTCTTAGAGAGTTTCCTATGACTAAGTAGTATATAAATTTACTTTACAAAACTTTATATTTTTAATATTTTCACACATGTATTATATTATGAAAATATTTTCATTGTAAAATGTAGATTATTTCTATTACTTTTGTAATGTAATCTTAGATGTAAGAAAAGTTATTTAAGCACATCAGTTCTTAAATTCAGCTTTTTCTTAGATTTCCTTTGCTATTCACTACATATTTAACAATATGTAGTCATTTAATCATATATTTAATATAATTAATGTTGACATAGTAAAATGTGTTTTCATGAAGATAATTAGTTATTGTATTTCAACTCGTTATCATAATATATACTTAGTTAATTAAAAAATTGGTAGACTGAATTTTTCATATTTTTGCAGGAATATATAGTTAAGATAGCAAACACAAGTTTATTGTATTTGTTTCAAATGGTTTTCCGGATGTTTGTCCCTCTTTTAATAATTAAAAGAGGCCTTTCATCATATGGATTAATTTTTTTTTTTTGCATTTTATATAGCGAAATGATTTCTTTGTTTTACTCCTTCTTTCTCACCTGATGATCATTTAATTATTTACCAATATGGACTTATTCATATTAAATACTGAACATATCTGAATTTAGCTCTGGCATTATGAATGAAATATATCAAAAATAAATAAAATTAAAAAATAAAAAGAACACAAGTATCATAAAGCAATTATCCTTCAATTAATAATAAATTTTAAAAAATAAAATAAAATAGTTATAAAAACAAACAAAGAGACGAACAGTATGAGATAAACATTTGTCCTTTATCCTAAAGGAAAATGTCACCTATTTTATGTTTGAATATATTTCTGAATTGAAATTTAATATGTTTATTGTATACTATATATATTCATAATAACTGTATCCACTAATCGAATTGTAAAATTATAGCCTGTTTTGTTATATGATAAATCACCACTGTTCCTTACATAAGTCTATATACTATACTCCAAGATGAATTTAAGAAACATTATTTTCCAGTTCCAAAGTCTAATGAACATTTTTATTAAAAATCTAATAAATAAATTAATAGGCTAATATGAGAATCAATGTATGTTTGATAATGTTGAGCATCCTTATTAAGGGACCTACTATACCATTACATTTATTTAAATTTTTTTATCCATCAGTTTAATTCCTATTATTTTTATATAACACATTTATAGATGTCACAGTTTATTATTTATTTTGGGCAATTTTTACTAATGAGATGATTTATTTCATCTTATATAGCTGATTATTTCTTTTATTTAGGAAAGTTTCATTTAAAATGTTTTGTAATGGACTAAATATTTTTATTCTCTTTTTTGAACTGTTCAGAGGGGCAATCAAATATAGAATATTAAAATGCTTTCTCTTGTTTTTCAATATTTATTTCATTGTTTACTTCATTTTGTCATTGTTTTAGGGTGATAGTGAGTTTCTTAAGTCTTGTTCTTGATTCTTTATAGAAATGCTTTTGTCAGTGGAATATTTAAACATTAACGATTACTACTGCTTTTGGTTTAATGCAATGCTAATTTTATTATGCTGGAGCAATAGCCTGTTCTGTTTTTGTTATATTGCTAGAAGTGAATGTTGAATTTGATCAAATCTATTTTTAGCTTGTTTAATCTAATTTGTAGCTAGTGAATTTCCTAATTGGATCATCTTGAATTTTAAGGATAAACACAAGTTGATCCTGGTATATTTAATTTTTAAATGATACTAAATTTAATTCACAAGTATATTATGCAGAGTTTTGTCTGTGTTTTTAAAAATGTTCCCTACTGAAAGGGTATATGCTGAGTTCAAAAATGCAATGAGAAATAGTTTTAACTGGTCTATGTGCTCAAGCAATTTTAATAACATAGGCTTAATCTACTGCCTAAAAATGTTATGGAAATCTCACCTAAAACAGTCTGGACTCAGTATCATAAAGGAATGTTGAAAGATAATTTGCTGTTGTGTTTGTTGATATTCTGATTGACTTATGATAGATTTAAAGTTTATTTATCAAAGAACTAATTCATTTTTTAATTCATAATTCATCAATTATCTTTTCTTCAACTATATACAGCTTAGTATGATTTTCAAATTAATTAGCAAACTGACATAATTCTCTTTTGTTTTAAAAATGTATTTAATCTATACAGCTACATTGCATCATTGATACTGTCATGTATTTGTGACTTTATTTTCCATGATTTATTTGTAAGAAATGCCAGGTGGTGCCAGTGGTAAAGAACTCCTGTCAATGCAAGAGACTAGTAAAAGACATGGGTTTGATCCCTGGGTGGAAAGATCCCCCGAAGGAAGGAATGGGAACCCAGTCTTGTATTCTTGCCTGTAGAACTCCCATAGACAGAGAAGCCTGGCAGGCTACAGTCCATAGGGTCACAAAGAGTAGGACATGACTGAAGTGACTTTGCATGCACACACAAGGTTTTCAGTCTTTAGAGGACACATTTTCTGGATTTTCTATTTGTGCTAATTTTTATCTAAATTATCTTTTTTTTTTTTTGCTGTTGTAATTATTCTGTTATTTTTAACTATGCTGAATTTAAAGAATTTATTCCTTTTTATCTTTAAAATATTTAGGATTATAATATTTCTTTATATATATATGCCTGCTGGTGATTCATCCAGTCTGGCATTTCACATGATGTATTCTGCATATAAGTTAAATAATCAGGGTGACAATATACAGCCTTGATGTACTTCCTTTCCCAAGTTTGAATCAGTCTGTTGTTCCATGTCTGGTTCTAACTGTTGCTTCTTGACCTGCATACAGGTTATGCAGGAGGTAGGTAAGGTGGTCTGGTATTCCCATCTATTCAAGAATTATCCAGTTTTGTGTGATCTACACAGTCAAAAGCTTTAGGGTAGTCAGTGAAGAAGAAGTAGATATTTTTTCTGGAATTCCCTTGCTTTTTCTATGATCCAATGGATGTTGGCAATTTGATCTCTGGTTCCTCTGCCTTTCCTAAATCCAGCTTGTACATCTGGAAGTTCTCAGTTCACATACTGCTGAAGCCTAGCTTGAAGGATTTTGAGCATTACCTTGCTAGCATGTTAAATGAGCACACCTCTTCATTCTTTCTGGAGCTATTTCTATGTTCTTCCTCAGTAGCATATCGGACACTTACTGACCTGGGGGGCTCATCTTCCGGTATCATATCTTTTTGCTTTTTTTGTACTGTTCATGTGGTTCTCAAAGCAAGAAAACTGGAGTATTTTGCCATTCTCTTCTCCAGTGGATCATGTTTTGTCAGATCTAAAGGGCTGACTCAATGGAAAAGACCCAGACACTGGGAAAGATTAAGGGCAGGAGGAGAAGGGGGAGACAGAGAATGAGATGGTTGGATGCCATCAATGACTCAATGGACGAGTTTGAGCAAACTCAGGAAGATAGTGAAGGACAGAGAAGCTATCGTGCTGTAGTCCAGCGGTCACAGAGTTGGACACGACTTAGTGACAGAACAACAACAATCCTCAAATAGCTGTGAGAGAGGGGGTTGTTATTTCATATGTGAAGACAATCATATCTTTGTGTTTATTACATAGAGAGGTGTTCTAAAGACTGAGGGAAGGAAATAAACATAAAAGGACTTCAACAGGAGTGTCAGAAAATAAGCAAGTCAAGTTTTTAGGGCTATAGAGAAAGTGTGGTTGATAATACTGGAAGAGTAAATTTATGGGTTTTGTTTTTTGTTTTTTTAGTAGTATCAGGATGAGTAATTTGACCCTTTACAATTTTAAGTCAACTGAAATTAGACCATTAATCCAAAAATATTTTATAGGATAAAAAATACATATATATGGAATTTGACAGATGGTAACGATAACCCTATATGCGAGACAGAATAAGAGACACAGATGCACAGAACAGTCTTATGGACTCTGAGGGAGAAGGTGAGGGTGGGACGTACTGAGAGAATAGCATCGAAACATGTGTATGGTCATATGTGAGACAGAGCACCATTCCAGGTTCGATGAACAGGACAGATGCTCAGGGCTGGGGCAGTGGGATGGCCCAGAGGGATGGGATGGGGGTGAGTGGGAGGGGGGTTCAGGGGCGGGGAACACATGTAGACCCAGGGCTGATTCGTTTCAATGTATGGCAGAAACCACTATAATACTGTAAAGTAATTAGCCCCCAACTAAAATTAAAAAATAATAATAATAAATAAATAAAAAAGAGAAACAGACCACAGGGGCTATATTGTAAAGCAAAATTTTAGAAAAATGATATTATTAATATGGATATATAGAAAATTTGTGTAACATAAGGTATGATAGCAAAGTACCTCTTTGAATGTTAGGACTTCCATAGATGTTCTAGATTAATAGTATAGATTATGGAATGATCTACAACATTTTGGATTCATATGTCATATCAGAGGATGAAATTTTCATGAAGGTACTAGATACCCTTGTGGCACCCTTGTGAGCTTGATATGGAATTTGAAAGAAAAGTCAAAGTGGTAGAAGGGCGTCATAGAAGAATGCGCAACACATCTAGGGGAAATGGTCTATGTCACGAAAGGTATGATACTGATATCTTCAAGGAGAATGCAAATAATTTTGCAAATGCCTGAACAATACTGTAGTCAAATCTCTTGCTGTTTCCATTATTCCATGATACCTTTTTAATTCTTTCAGTGAAATACAGAAAGACAATTTGAGTATACTGGAGGTGTGAAAAGCAGATTACATGGAAAGAGTATGACCAGGCATTAATAGAGTTGGCAATCTTAACAATTTAAAGGTGAGGGAAAGAAAAGGGGAAATCTCTGGTCAATAACAGTTTGTTACATAATGGGAAATAGATGGGGAAACAGTGGAAACAGTGGCTGACTCTATTTTGGGGGGCTCCAAAATCACTGCTGATGGTGATTGCAGCCATGAAATTAAAAGACGTTTACTCCTTGGAAGGAAGGTTATGACCAACCTAGATAGCATATTTAAAAGCAGAGACATTACTTTGCCAACAAAAGTCCGTCTACTCAAGGCTATGGTTTTTCCAGTGGTCATGTATGGATGTGAGAGTTGGACGGTGAAGAAAGCTGAGTGCCGCAGAATTGATGCTTTTGAACTGTGGTGTTGGAGAAGACTCTTGAGAGTCCCTTGGACTGCAAGGAGATCCAACTAGTCCATCCTAAGGAGATCAGTCCTGGGTGTTCATTGGAAGAACTGATGTTAAAGCTGAAACTCCAATACTTTGGCCACCTCATGCAAAGAGTTGACTCATTGGAAAAGACCCTAATGCTGGGTAGTATTGGGGGCAGGAGGAGAAGGGGACGACAGAGGAATGAGATGGTTGGATGGCACCACCGACTCTATGGACATGAGTTTGGGTAAACTCCGGGAGTTGGTGATGGACAGAGAGGCCTGGTGTTCTGTGATTCATGGGGTTGCAAAGAGTTGGACACGACTGAGCGACTGAACTGAACTGAACTGAACGTAATGAATTTAGTTGTGCTGATCTTGGGATAAGTTAACATTTATTGAACATATACTAGGTACAAAGCACTGACCAAAGCGATTTATATGTATTATTTGTTAGTCTTCCAAATAATTGTACTAATATAAAATGGATTCTATTATTACTTCAATTTAACAGTTGAGGGAATCAGCACAGTGAGATGAAATGATGTTCAGAAAATCATAAAGTGCTAAAGTAGCATTTGAACACAAGCAGTCTGACTCCAGAATCAAAAGAATCTACCACCCTACTGCCTGACACTCTATATTACAGAGATCTGAAACTCATATTATCTAATAAAGTATATTCAGTAGCCGTAACCTCTAAATTAGAAGTGTTTCGAGAATTTGCCCCAGGTTTCTAGAGCCTTGAACTGCAATGAGAGGCCAGAGGACAGTCTCATTATTTTCTTGGTAGCCTCACACTCCCCCCAGGCAGTCAGGGCCCTTTTCAATTAAGTGCTCATTGAGTAGCCCAATAATTTGGAAATTTGGATTTTGGTATTCTACACTATAGGTCATCAACACTTCCTATAAATCATGTTCTTAGTGGTAATAAATGCCATGATTTCTACTGTGCTATTGTTTTGTAGTTGTTTTAGTTGCTAAATCATGTCTGACTCTTTTGTAACTCCATGGACTGTAGCCCACCAGGCTCCTCTGCCCATGGGATTTCCCAGACAAGAATACTGGAGTGGGTTGCCATTCCCTTCTCCAACTATGCTATTATGAGTAATAAATAATACAAAGCCAGACAAATTACAATTCTGTCAAAAGCACCATATGAAATAAACATTTTCAAATTTACTTTACACTGTTGTAATTATACCTCTGGGTAGATTAACTTGCTTTTCTCGTCATCCTTTCCCCTTACATATGTAGGACTTACAAGCAGGTAGTTTACTGCCAGAGAACAAATAGATGGCCTTTAGAAGCATGAAAATAAATATTTAAAGCCACAGGTAGATGGCAAGGGATGAGGGAGGAGAGTTAATTAAATGACAGTCAGAAGTGTCACAAATTCCAGGGACACAGCAGTAACCACAAGAATTATGTATTAGGCAGAAATACAATTTGAGCTATTAGTCAGCTTTTTCTTTCCTTTTTGTATAATAATAGAACTTTGCCTTTCTCTAGAGCAGTTAAAACATATAAATTCATATCTAAGGACTAATATAAATTCCTTTATAAATTAAAAGCAACCCCCTCCCCCCAATAGGCTACCAGTTTGGAATTGTTCTTTAAGAATTATATCCTTTAGAAACAAACTTTCATCATTTAAGTGTCTCTCTCATTCATGTTGCCTAAATTCATGTCTACATTTAGTCTTATGTTGCACTTGTAGCATGTTATCAATACCAATTCAACATCTTTGTTTGTAATTGAATATCTCCTAATATATCTATAACTTATTTATTTTATGTGAAATATAACCATGTACTCTATAATAAAAATAGTCTTTGCTTTCACATGAAAAATTTTGAACTCACATGCAGGTGACTTTAGTGCGAAGATTAGAAAAATTTAGACTATGTATTATAATAACTGAGACTCAGAAAAAGAACAGCAAAACCAAAAGCATTAGTGAAAGTATAGAACAAGTCTGTGTATGTAGCTCTCTGCAGCTGGAACCAAATAGTGAGTAGAAAACATAATGAATATGATAATAAAACAAAGAGAAAGGGGTAAAATGGTGTTTCTTATTGAAAAAGTAGTGTCTGTGAATATTTGTAGGAGAGAGAAGGCAAATGATGGTATTATAAGAATCATGTTAAGGACAACTTAAAGTTACGTATGAACAAGATACAGAGAGAGAGAAATCAAGCCTCATAATCATGAATTGTCTCAATTTGGAATAAGCAGTCCCTGGCCTCTGAAGGACAACAGTTTTTTAGCTCAGGCTGAGTTTCTGTATATTGTAAACTCCAGATTAGCGACTTGATCATCCCAATGTTTTCTAAAAGTCATTAGACATACAATTTCCTTGTTCATCCTTTTCTGCAGGTTCAAAAATTGGTCCTATAACTTGCAATGCCTCTGTTTGCTCTGATTTTGGCTGCTCTGGTCCCTGACTTATGTTTGTACAGTACTCTGTGATGCTCTGTGATCAGCTATATACATTGTTTAATTTTTCTTCTTAACAGTTATATCATCAGTTAATGGGTGATACAGAAAATTACATTGACCACAAAATGATACTGTAATCTGTTCTTTGTATCATACAGAGATTCTAATAGTCTTACTTCTTGCTAAATCAAATACCTGTTTTCCCCAAAAAAATACTGGATGAGAGGAAGTGGGGTGGAAGCATATCCAATGAGACTTTGAGGAATGTCCTCCGGTGCAACCCTCTGATATTCAGTTCAGTTGAGTTGAGTCCAGTTCAGTCATTCAGTCATGTCCAACTATTTCTGACCCCATGGACTGCAGCATGTCAGGCTTCCCTGTCCATTACCAACTCCATGAGATTGCTCAAACTCATGTCCATTGAGTCAGTGATGCCATCCAACCATCTCATCCTCTGTTGTCCCTTTCTCCTCCTGCCTTCAATCTTTTGCAGCGTCAGGGTCTTTCCAAAGAGTCAGTTCTTCACAACAGGTGGCCAAAGTGCTGGAGTTTCAGCTTCAGAATCAGTCCTTCCAATGAATGCTACTGCTAAGTCGCGTCAGTCGTGTCCGACTCTGTGCAACCCCATAGACGGCAGCCCACGAGGCTCCCCCGTACCTGGGATTCTCCAGGCAAGAGTACTGGAGTGGGTTGCCATTTCCTTCTCCAGGGCATGAAAGTGAAAAGTGAAAGTGGAGTCGCTCAGTCGTGTCCAACTCAGTGACCCCATGGACTGCAGCCTGCCAGGCTCCTCCGTCCATGGGATTTTCCAGGCAAGAGTACTGGAGTGGGGTGCCATTGCCTTCTCCAGAATATTCCAATGAATATTCAGGATTAATTTCCTTGAGGATTGACTGATAGGATCTACTTGCAAGTCCAAGGGGCTCTCAAGAGTCTTCTCCAACACCACAGTTCAAAAGCATCAATTCTTCGGTGCTCAGTTTTCTTTATAGTCCAATTCTCATATCCATACATTAACGACTGGAAAAGCCACATCTTTGACTAGACGGACCTTTGTTGGCAAAGTTAAGTCTCTGTGGTTTAATATCCTGTGTAGGTTGGTCATAGCTTTTCTTCCAAGCAGGAAGTATCTTTTAATTCATGGCTAATCATCATCTGCAGTGATTTTGGGGCCCCCACAAATATAGTCTGTCACTGTTTCCATTTTTTCCCCATCTATTTGCCAGGAAGTGATGGGACTAAGATGCCAGGATCTTAGTTTTCTGAATGTTGAGTTTTAAACCAGCTTTTTCACTCTCCTCTTTCATTTTCTTCAAGAGGCACTTTAGCTCTTCTTCACTTTCTGCCATAAGGGTGGTGTCATCTGCATATCTGAGGTTACTGATATATCTCCCAGCAATCTTGATTCCAGCTTGTGCTTCATCCAACCCAGCATTTTTCATGATGTACTCTGCATATAAGTGAAATAAGCAGGGTGACAATATACAGCCTTGACCTACTCCTCTTCCGATTTGAAACCAGTCTGTTGTTCCACGTCCAGTTCTAACTGCTGTTTCTTGACCAGCAAACAGATTCCTCGGGAGGCAGATCAGGTGGTCTGGTATTCTCATTTCTTTAAGAATTTTCCACAGTTTGTTGTGATCCACACAGTCAAAGGCGTTGGCATTGTCAATAAAGCAGAAGTAGATGTTTTCCTGGAACTCTCTTGCTTTTTTGATGATCCAATGGATATTGGCAATTTGATCTCTGGTTCCTCTGCCTTTTCTAAATCTAGCTTGAGCATATGGAAGCTCACGGTTCATGTACTGTTGAAGCTTGGCTTGGAGAATTTTGATCATTACTTTGCTTGCATGTGTTAAAGTTCTTGTAATAGAATAGTCCTTGCTTTGGTCCTAAGTTTATAGTCACTATTGTTGTTAAAGTCACTATAGTCACTCTGATGTTGAAGTTCTTATAATAGACAAGCCCTTGCTTTGGTACTAAGTTTATAGTCACTATTTTTTTTTTCTCTTAAGGTAAACTTCTCCTCAATCTCCTCAACTCTTTATTTATTGATTCAATAACCTTTTATTGAGTATTTACTATATCCCAGGTATTATTCAGGTACAACATACCAGGACCCATCTAACATGCTTGCATCTATAAAGACTGTGGAGTCCACCAACACAATTTTTAATTTTTGATGTGTACATAACTTATATGGATGGAATCAAAATAAAGTCAATATGCTAAGATATTGACATGCTGGTACATTGGGTATGGAAATAAAATATTAGAGTTTCTGTTTGTATGGCTCTTAAATAATATAAAAGTTAATTTTTACCTGTAACTAATATTAAAAAAGAAAAAGAAAAAAACAAAAAAAACAAAAACAGGCCCCAAATGACTCTCTAATGGAGTCATTAGGCTGGATCTCACCAAGACTTAATGCCTAACCTATTTACCAGGAATGTGACTAGTCAGCCTGAAATGTTCTGGTTGGCACTAGGAAACTGATACTTTCCACATAGGAGGGCAGTCTTGCCTGAAACAATGAATTCTTTGCTGATGATTTTCTTTTTTTCCATTCCCTCTCTGCCTTTAACGTTGCCCCCCTCCTTTTTTCCCCTGCAGTTTGGCAGAGCACCTTTCGATGGCTAGAAGCAGGGCTGCCCAATTCATGAATAATTTAATAAATCCAATTAGACCTTAAAATTTACTCAGTTGAATTTTTGTTATTTACCACCAATAAGAGTTGACGTTAGCATCTTTACTCAGTCACAGTTCACATATAGCTCCTCAGATTTCTTATAGAAAGAGGCCAGCTCCATAATACTGAGGAGGCATCTTTCCCTCCCTCGGGCCTCCCCACCTGCCCCCTGCCCCAGCTATCTTTCTGCATCTGGATAGGCTGAGGTCTGAAACTGACCCCAAGATTGTTTTCTTCCGGCATATACACCTTGGATAATTTCCTATCCTTAAAAATAGATATCACTTTAAATAAAAGTAGTGTTATAAGTAAAAACCATCTACATGTAAGTAAGACTATTTGATTGGGATATGAAGGGGACTTTAGGGACTTCCCAGATGGCACCAGTGATAAAGAAACTGCAGACCAATACAGGACACATAAGACAATGAGTTTGATCCCTGGGTTGGAAGAATCCTTGGAAAAGAGCATGACAACCCACTCTAGTGTTCTTGCCTGGAGAATCCCATGGACAGAGGAGCCTGGTGGGCTACAGTCCATGGGTCACAGAGTTGGGCACAACTGCAGCGACTTACCGTGCACACACACACACACACACACACACACACACACATACATACATAACAGGCTAAATTTATAGAAAATCATCAATGAGAAATTCATTCACTCCTTCACTCAAAAGCATACTTTTGCATCAAAAAATACCTTTAGTTTAACAACCACTTAATGTGTAACCACTATGTGCCAGGACAAAGTGGACAAATCAGAAAACAATCTCATGCAGTTTATCTTCTGATTTAAAAATCAGAAAATAAAGAGAAATAAATAACATGCAGTGTGGTTAATAGTGAAGGGCCACGGCAGGACTGTTGGTGCATGATATCTTTATCATGTTCTTAGCTACACCATGAAACTACATTTTCCAGACTGCGAATGTGGCTGGAATGGTTGTAGTTCACTTCAGTTCAGGTCAGTTCAATCTCTCAGTCATGTCCAATGCTTTGCGACTCCATGGACTGCAGCATGCCAGGCCTCCCTGTCCATCATCAACTCCCAGAGTTTAATTAAACTCATGTCAATTGAGTTGGTGATGCCATCCAACCATCTCATCCTCTGTCGTCCCTTTCTCCTCCTGCCTTTAACTTTCCCAGCCGCAGGGTCTTTTCAAAGGGGTCAGTTCTTCGCATCAGGTGGCCAAGGAATTGGAGCTTCAGCTTCAACATCAGTCCTTCCAATGAACATTCAGGACTTGATTTCCTTTAGGATGGATTGGCTGGATCTCCTTGAAGTCCAAGGGACTCTCAAGAGTCTTCTCCAACACCACAGTTCAAAAGCCTCAATTCTTCCACACTCAGCTTTCTTTATAGTTCAACTATCAAATCCATACATGACTACTGGAAAAAACATAGCTTTCACTAGATACCTTTGCTGGCAAAGTAATGTCTCTGCTTTTTAATATGCTGTCTAGGTTGGTCTTAACTTTTCTTCCAAAGAGTAAATATCTTTTTATTTCATGGCTGCAGTCACCATCTGCAGTGATTTTGGAGCCCAGAAAAAAAAAAAAGTCTGCCATTGTTTCCACTGTTTCTCCATCTATTTGCCATGAAGTGATGGGACCAGATGCCATGACCTTAGTTTTCTGAATGTTGAGATTTAAGCCAACTTTTTCACTCTCCTCTTTCACTTTCTTCAAGAGGCACTTTAGCTCTTCTTCACTTTCTGCCATAGGGTGGTGTCATCTGCATATCTGAGGTTATTGATATTTCTCCCAGCAATTTGATTACAGTTTGTGCTTCATCCAGCCCAGTATTTCTCATGATGTAATCTGCATATAAGTTGTTAAGCATGGGGACAATATATAGCCTTGACGTACTCCTTTTTCTACTTGGAACCAGTCTGTAGTTCCATGTCCAGTTTTAACTGTTGCTTCTGGACCTGCAAATAGCTTTCTCAAGAGGCAGATCAGGTGGTCTGGTAGTCCCATCTCTTTCAGAATTTTCCACAGTTTGTTGTGATCCCATAGTCAAAGCTTTGGCATAATCAATAAAGCATAAATAGATGTTTTTCTGGATCTCTTTTGCTTTTTCTAAGATCCAAAGGATGTTGGTAATTTGATCTCTGGTTCCTCTGCCTTTTCTAAAACCAGCTTGAACATCTGGAAGTTCACAGTTCATGTATTTTTGAAGCTTGGCTTGGAGAATTTTGAGCATTACTTTGCTAGTGTGTGAAATGAGTGCAATTGTATGGTAGTTTGAGTATTCTTCGGCATTGCCTTTCCTAGGGATTCGAATGAAAACTGACCTTTTCCAGTCCTGTGGCCACTGCTGAGTTTTCTAAATTTGCTGCTATATTGAGTGCAGCACTTTCACAGCATCATCTTTTAGGATTTGAAATAGCTCAACTGGAATTCCATCACTTCCATTAGCTTTGTTCATAGTGATGCTTCCTAAGGCAGACTTGACTTCACATTCCAGGATGTATGCCTCTGGGTGAGTGATCATACCATCATGATTATCTGGGTCGTGAAGATCTTTTATGCATAGTTTTTCTGTGTATTCTTGCCACCTCTTCTTACTATCTTCTGCTGCTGTTAGGTCCATATCATTTCTGTCCTTTATTGAGCCCATCTTTGCATGAAATTTTCCCTTGGTAGCTCTAATTTTTTTGAAGAGATTGCTAGTCTTTCCCATTCTATTGTTTTCCTCTATTTCTTTGCATTGATCACTGAGGAAGGCTTTCTTATGTCTCCTTGCTGTTCTTTGAAATTCTGCATTCAAATGGGTATATCTTTCTTTTCTCCTTTGCTTTTCGCTTCTCTTCTTTTCACAGCTACTTGTAAGGCATCCTCACACAGCCATTTTCCTTTTTTGAATTTCTTTTTCTTGGAGATGGTCTTGCTCCCTGTCTTCTGTACAATGTCATGAACCTTAGCCCATAGTTCATCAGGCACTCTGTCTATCAGATCTAGTCTCTTAAATATATTTCTCACTTCCACTGTATATTTATAAGGGATTTGATTTAGGTCATATCTGAATGGTCTAGTGGTTTTTCCTACTTTCTTCAATTTAAGTCTGAATTTAGTAATAAGGAGTTCATTATCTGAGCCACAGTCAGCTCCCAGTCTTATTTTTGCTGCTGTGTAGAGCTTCTCCATCTTTGGCTGCAAAGAATATAATCAATTTGATTTTGGTGTTGACCATCTGGTGATGTCCATGTGTAGTCTTCTCTTGTGTTGTTGGAAGAGGGTGTTTGCTCTGACCAGTGCATTTTCTTGGCAGATCTCTATTAGCCTTTGCCCTGCTTCATTCTGTACTCCAAGGCCAAATTTGCCTGTTACTCCAGGTGTTTCTTGACTTCCTACTTTTGCATTCCAGTACCCTATAATGAAAAGTACATCTTTTTTGAGTGTTAGTTCTAGAAGGTCTTGTAGGTCTTCATAGAACCATTCAACTTTAGCTTCTTCAGCATTACTGGTTGGGGAATAGGCTTGGATTACTGTGATATTGAATGGTTGTAGATAAACAGAGATCATTCTGTCTTTTTTGAGATTGCATCCAAGGCTGTGGTCTATGTGATTAGATTGGTTAGTTTTCTGTGATCGTGGTTTTCAGTCTTTCTGCCTTCTGATAGAGAAGGATAAGAGGCTTATGAAAGCTTTCTGATGGGATATACTGACTGAGGGGGATACTGGGTCTTGTTTTGATGGGCGGGGCCTTGCTCAGTAAATCTTTAATCCAGTTTTCTGTTTTGGGTGGGGCTGTGTTCCCTCCCTGCTATTTACCTGGGGCCAAACTATGGTGGAGGTAATGAAGATAATGATGACCTCTCTCAAAAGATCCCAGGCATGTACTGCTACAGTCCATGCCCCCAACCCTGCAGCAGGCCACCACTGACCCACGCCTTTGCCAGAGATCCTGGACACCCACAGGCAAGTTTCCTGTGGGGTCACTGTTCCTTTCTGCTGGGTCCTGGTGCACAAGGTTCTTTTGTGCCCTCCAAGAGTCTATTTCCCAGTCTTATGTAAGTTCTGGCAGCTCTATACCTCTATAGTGACAGCTCTATTAATGGCAACTTCCTCCAAGAGAACTTATGCTATACCCACACCAACAGTCCCTGCCCCTGTGGCAGACCACTGTCAACCTGTACCTCCACAGGAGATGTTCAAACACAGTTCTGTTTCAGTCTCTGTGGGGTCCCTGGGTCCTGGTGTGCACAAGGTTTGTTTGAGCCCTCCGAGCGTCCCTGGCTGGAATGGTGTTTGATTCTAAATGTGAATTCGCCCCTCTACCATCTTGCTGGGGCATCGCCTTTGTCCTTGGACATGGGGTAGCTCCTCACAGCAGCTCCAGTGCCTACCATCTTACTGGGGTTTTTCTGATCTTGGACGTGGGGTACCTCCTCACGGCCACTGCTCCTGACTTTGGATGTGGGGTATCTCCACACGGCTGCTCCAGCGAAGCACAGGCACTGTTTCTGACTTTGGACGTGGGGTATCTCCTCTCCGCTGCTCGCTGCTCCAGTGCCGCACAGCCACACTGTAGTTAAATGAAGCCAAATGACTGAATTTTATCAAAGGAATGAAAGTAGAAATGATGTGGTCTCAGTCAAAATGACTAAAAGTAGATGTGCTTTCTTTAAACTCTTGCTCTGTTCCAGTTATCTAATGCTGCACAACAAATCACCTCCAAATTTAAAGCTGTGAAACAATTTTATTATGCTCATTGTATCTATAGTTTAAAAATGTGGACAAAGAATATCAGGGATGGTTTGTCTGTGTTTTGCAAGTCTGTGTCCTTAGTTGGCAACACTATATGGCTGGAGATGACTCTATGTCTGGGAATTCATCTGGAACTTTGTACCAAAAGGCTATAGCATTATCTCTTTCTGTGCCCTTGGCTTCCTCACAGCACACATATTAGAGGATTCCAAGCCAACCAGATTTAACTTTGAAAGGCACAGTCACTTTGGTCATACTCATAGATATACTCAATTCAAAGGAAGGGAAACAGATCCACCTCTGATTGAAGATATGTCAATATCACTTTACAGGAAGAGCATATAGGATGGGAGAAAAATTGTGGTGGTTAGTTTTTGAAAACTACACATTCTCTTTCCCTATTACCCAGGTGAATACAGATGAGAAAAAAATTGAAACGATCCCACTCTACTGATTCACACTGGTCTCTTATATGCCTGAGAAAACATCTTTTATTGAGTCAAGCCACTGCAACTCTCTGGGTTTTCCTTTTTGTTTTGTTTTTATTACAACAGTTACTCTATTTGGATTTACATAGACTTAAGGATGGAGAAGACTCTTAGGAGTCCCTTGGACTGCAAGGAGATCAAACTAGTCAATCCTAAAGGAAATCAGTCATGACTATTCATTGAAAGGACTGATGCTGAAGCTCCAATACTTTGGCCATCTGATGCGAAGAGCTGACTCATTGGAAAAGACTCTGATGCTGGGAAAGATTGAAGGCATGAGGAGAAGGAGAAAACAGGGGACGAGATGCTTAGATGTCACCACCCACTCAATGGACATGAGTTTGAGCAAGCTCTGGGAGATGGTGAAGGACAGGGAAGCCTGGTGCGCTGCAGTCCATGGGGTCGCAAAGAATCAGACATGACTAAGCAACTGAACAACAACAAGGGTTAAGGATAATATATAACAGAAAGAAAGAGAAAGAAGATGACAGCCACTCACAGATGTTTTTGTCAAAACTTAATTCACTGAGGTGATACATTTTAAAGTAAAGATCTTAAAGGAGTAAGAGAATTTGCCTTATATAAATCAGGTAGTTGGAAAAGAAGCACAAAGATATTAAGTTGGAGTGTCAGACTAACTGCAAAGAGGATAGTATGGCTGAAGCAGAGGGAGTAACAGGGTGAGTCACAGAAGGTGAGATAAAGGAAGTAACAAGACCAGATCACATGGTGCTGAGAGGGGAGACAATTAGAGGAAAGTCATGATCTGACATATTTTAACAGGTTTGTTGTGGTTGTTGAAAAAGAAGTTGCAAGGGAACATGAACAGATTCAGAGGGACCTATTAGAAAATTATATTGTAGGAATACTAGCAACAGGTGATAGTGATCTAGCTTAGGGTATTGAGATTGACAGCAGTTAGGAGTGGTCAAATTTTGGGCTTTTTTTTTTAATACTTGCTGAGGTTTTTTATTACTTTTAATTGTAGTGAAATACACACAACATAAAAATTACAATTTCAAACATTTTTAAATAAACAATTTGGTAGAATTTCATTCATATTATTGTGTGACCAACCTCCAGATATCGTCTCACTTTGCAAAACTGAAATTCTGTACCTTTTAAACAACAAGTTGGATATATTTTGAAGGTAGAGATTATAGAATTTGTTGAAATAAACAAATGTGGCAGTTGAAGAAAAGATGAAAAAGAGGCATCCGAGATGACAAAAATTTTGGCTTAAGTAACTAGAGGAATCTTGTTGCTATAAACCGAAATGTTAAGACCTAAGAAAGTACAGGTTTGGGATATAAGGGGAAAGCAGAATTTCAGTTTAAACATGTTAAACTGGAGATTTCTATTATATATTGAAGTGAATATATCAGTGTGTATGTGTATACTTACATACCACAAACATAGATCTATGTATCTCAATTTCAGGACAAGGTTTTGGGATGAAGTTATACATTAAGCATTCACAAACATAAATGGTATTTAAAGCCATGCACCTAGATAGGCTCACTAAGAGACAGAGTGTAGACAGAATAAATTAGAGGTATGAGAACAACCACTATAATAACATTTTAGTATTTAGAGGCTTGAGAGGTAGAAAAGTACCAGTGAAAAAGTTGAGAAGGCACAGAATGTGTGGTCTCCCAGAAACAAAATGATGAAGTATTTCAAGGAGGAGTGGTTAATCGATTCTATGTAATGATCTGCAGGACAAGTACAATGGATACTAAGAATTGACCAAAGGCTTTAATCATTTGAGAGTCATTGGTGATCTTGGGAAAAGCAGTTTCTGTCATTTGTTGGATTAAAAAATCTGACTGAGTGGGTCTAAGAAAATTTCAAGGGAAAACCTTGGAAACACTAAAGGTATACAATAATTTCAAGAATTTGTTCTGAAAAGGAAGAAAATAAATAAGGGAGTTCCTGGATGGGGAAGTGAGGTCAGAGTTCAGATATGCAAAAAGTAGTATATGACTTCACAACATGATTACTTTTATAAAATGAGATCTTAAAACATAATATACTCATCACAGCATTTTGAAATAAAAGGGCAGTACTGATGAACAGTGTCTGTATTACACAGTGGTAAGTTAATGATCTCATGGCAAAGTTTTTAAAAGAGTTATTGAAAATAAGATGAATTATGCTTTTCTAAATTTGCTGATCTTTTCTATGATGAAAATAACTGTCATTTGTGACACAGCAGTGCTTTAAGAAAATAAACACAATCTGTCCCAGGGTAAAGGTGACATTTTAACAGTAAATGAGAAACTAACTGCTCTTTGAAATTGCTCCTTGTGAATAATTTCCCTTCCAGGGTGAGTATAGGCCTTCCCTAATTCCCATGACATGTGTGGATAGCAGTTAACAATTAAAACAGGTCTTTACTAAACACATGTGGGTAGTAAAAGGGAAGTATGAAACAGTAAACAGATATAATTGCTACATGTGACATATTCTCCTCAAGGGCCCAGTCTTTTACATCCTGGCTCCCAGAAACCCTAAAACTTAGATAGCTCACCTCATACCACACAACCCCCAAGAAAATGTCCCAGGCCTTCCCACCTTTTGGAGTCCACTGGGACATATTTATCACAGGCCTAAAGATGGAAAAGGTTATCCTTCATCTAAACTTCAGGATCTGGAAGAGAGCCTAAGTGTGTCTAAAGAAAAATACACTTGATTCCTTCCAGAATAAAACAAGGGAAATGTCTATTTACTTCATCACAAAGTCTGGTTTGTTACATAGATATGAAAATCATAAAAAAAGTTCAGCCCTTGTATATTTTCTTAAAGCACCAACTTCATTCAATCTCTTTATCTATAAAATAAACATTATTAATTTGTTGAATAACTTTGCCCTGTCAGAAGAGAAAAATAATGTACTATTTAAAATAAGATTTTACTGGCAATAAATTTCAATTTCTGGCATGTCTTTTGACATCTAGCACATCATTTTCCAAATCTATGTAGAAGTAGACTTTAAGTTTTTAAGTGTCTTAGCAATGTTGCATACTGGTTAAGAGAAGGACATGGAAGTCAGCCTTTTATCTGGGACCAAATCATTGTTTCAGCACTCTTGCCCGGAAAATTCCATGGACTGAGGAGCCTGGTAGGCTACAGTCCATGGGGTTGCAAAGAATCGGACACAATTGAGTGGCTTCACTTTCACTTTCAAATCACTGTTCCCTCACACAGAGCTTTTTCTCCCATCAAGAAATTCCTCACCTTTAATATCAATCATAACACTACCTATTTCATGAGCTCTTGGTAAAAATAAATATGATGCTGGAAATATCATCTGATCTTTCAGAATAAGATCTGCCACATTGTAAATGATCAATAATTAGTATCTATTATTGCTAATGTTGTTTTCAATACTGTAGAATCCTCTAATTAACTCATGTCTCAATGTTTTTTCCTTAAGAGTTTCTGCTGATGGGAAAGTAAAGCAAATTTTTTCTACATGGATCTGGAGCCTAACTCAAACCTTCTCTCCTTAGTTTCATTCACTCATAATCAGGACACTTGTAAAAGTCTCATGTTTTATCTTTTACAAATTGTGTCAATTGAATCTACTAATCATTAAATGTGTTTTTTGCATTGATAAATGTCTTCCAACTCACTTATTAAATATACTGTTTTATTTCCTCCAGATGCTTAAGTAAACACAACAATCCAGAAAAACTAATCATGGTTATCATGTGTCCTACAGCTGTATTCCCAAGGACTTTCACGTACCTTGTTTGAAAAGCAAGAACCTCCATCGTACAGTACACTCATATCCACATACCATTAATGTCCCACATCTGTCACATGGCATCTCACCGGCTTCATATTCTGACATTTTCCATCTTCTATTTTACTTTCCAGTTGTGTCAAATTGCCTGCACATCCCTAACTCTATTCTTTTTCTTGCTCTATGTCTTTACTCCTGCTATTCCTGATGAAAGCACATCTCATCCTGGAACTGATCCTGTCCTTTAAGATGAGGTGACTGTTCTTAATTCAAGAACCCACCTTTCCATTCCTGTATGGTTTTGCTAATATTTATTTATATTTATTAACTATATGGTATTATTATTAATATATAACTATAGAATTGGTTATATACAATTATCAAGAAGTATAAAGGTATATTAGTTTTATAGGTCTGATATAACAAATTATTGATACCATAAACTTGATACTTAAAACAACAGAAATATATTCTGTCACAGTTCTGGAGGCAGCCTCTGGAGACTTGAGCAGAGAATCCTGCCTTGCCTCTTCCAGACTCTAGTGTTCTTTGGTTGTAGCTACATAACTCTAATTTCTGCACTCATCTTCATATGTCTTTATCTTTTGCATGTGTCTCTTCTCAGTGTCTTTTTTTTAAGTATATATATATAAATTAGAGGATAATTGCTTTACAATATTGTATTGGTTTCTGCCATACATCAACATGAATCAGCCATAGGTATATATATGTCCACTCTGAACCTCCCTTCCACCTCCCAGTTAATCCTACTCCTCTGAGTTGCTACACAACACTAGATTTGAGCTTACTGTGTCATATAACAAATTCCCACTGGCTATCTACTTTAACACATGGTAATGTGTATGTTTCAATGCTTCTCTTTCAATTTGTCCCAGCCCCTCCTTTCCCCTCTGTGTCCACAAGTCTGTTCTTTATGTCTGCATCTCCATTGAGTCCCTGAAAATAGGTTCATCAGTATCATCTTTCCAGATTTCATATATATGCATTAATATACAATATTTGTTTTTCTCTTTCTGACATATTTCACTCTGTATAATAGGTTCTAGGTTCATCTACCTCATTAGAGTTGATGCAAATGTGTCTCCTTTTATGGCTAAGTAGTATTCCACTATATATATGTACCACAACACCTTTTCCCATTCATCTGTGGATGGACATCTAGGTTGTTTCCATGTCCTAGCTATTGTAAACAGTGTTGCAATGAACATTGGGATACATCTCTATGTCTTTTAATAATATTTATCATTGGACTTTGGGCCTACTTGTGTAACCCAGAATGATCTCATATCAATACTCTTAACTACATCTACAGAGATCCTTGACATTCAAAGTTCTAAGGTTTACAACATGAACACATTGTTTTAAGACTACCATTCAACCCACTGTAGGAGAGATGATGACTAGATCTTTTTTTAGTTAATCTGGTTCTTAAACGGTTATAGGATATCTTTAATATACTGCAGACAATACTCATGAAAAGACAGATATCACTAAAAGTACATTGGCTTGGCTCATGGCCAATTATAATAAAAATAAACCTCAATATAAAATATTTAAACATTTAAATGTCAGAATAATGGAAATTCATGCTGCAAAAGAAGGTTTAGAAATAAATAATTTATGTGAATTTTAAAGTGCTGAAAAATATTAACTCAATAAGGAGTAATGATGAAATTTGACTTCAGAGAAAGGGATGGTTTTCAAACATATATTTTCCCTCCTAGAATTGACTTTTAGTATTCATACACTGTGCCATAATTTATCTTTTCACCCGAAGATGGTGTAAACAAGTCATGAATCTTAATCAGAGGTTGTTCCATCTCCTCAATAGTCACTTTTATGGCCTGGAAAAACACTTACCATTCTAAGAACCTGGCAAGGCAGGGAACTGACTCCTATGTTTGGATTGTCTTACAATAGTCCTCAGAATGGTCCCTTGATTAGATTTTTCAAGTGGGATGTGCAGAAAAGGGAGCGATAGGAAAGGTCTCAAATGAATGATTTTGTTGAGTTTTTCAGTCAAGAGAAAAGGGAGATCTCCAGAGAGGGAGACAATAATTAGCTTTTGAGGCTTTCCTGGTGGCTCAGCTGGTAAAGAATCTGCCTGCAATGCAGGAGACCCAGGTTCAATCTTTGGGTCAGCAAGATACTCTGGAGAAGGGTGTGGCAACCCACCCAACTGTCCTTGCCTGGAGAATTCCATGGACAGAGGAGCCTAGCGTACTACAGTTCATGGGGTTGCAAAGAGTCAAACACAACTGAGTGACAACACTTTCTGAAGCTGCAAGATTTGGTAGACTTCACACTTTGATCAGAAAAGCCATGTCTGCTATTATTTAACTCACAGTGAGTTTTGAAAGTCTCAGAAAGTGTATCTCAGAAAGTGTAACAAATAGAACTTGGATAAGGGGCAGGGACGGGATGAGGCAAAAATCATGAACACAGTTCAAAATCAAGGTGGATATTCTAAAATACAGAGCATATAAAACGACCACAGGGTGATGTCAGGAGAAAAATCAGAAATGAAGCAATGTAAGTTACCACAGTTTTACTTAAAAGTTAGAACTGTAACTTGCAGAGTCTATATGTATCAAATAAAATTAACCTGCTATACATAAAATAAGAACATAGAGAACCAATGGAGACAGACTGATAGCAAGAAAGAGTAATAAAAGAAAGATGTGGTTCTGTTGGGAATAACTGCTCTAATTCCCTCCCACTCATTTCAGTAGTAAAGGAAAAAACTGACTTTCTTAGCACCATCTGAATCTGCTAATTAGCAACATAATTCCGGCCTGATGTTCATTGTCTCAATAATGGCTTTCCTACATTAACTCTCAGTATAGGAAGCAAGCAAGTAAGCATGAGGTATGGAAATATCGTAAGCTATTTCTAAAGTTTTAGGATATCTGGACTGAAAGTGTATTGCTATTCACGAATTAAAAAGAAAGTCAAGCATACGAAAATATCTTCAGTCAACAGACAGAGTATATAGAGAAAGGTAAAAGAGGTAATAAGGGAGTGAGTGATTCTGTTTATAGACTTGACTAGTTGACTAGCATACAATTATGGGACATGGTTCCAATGTGTTCTCTGTAACAATAATTGGTGTGTACCACATAAGGATCTGTTTTAACAAATGGGATCTCCTCAGGAGGCAGAATAATGACAGCATGGAATAGCAGCATAATTTAGCATGGTGAGTGTTAGATATGGACACCATTAGCTGCAGCATTTCTATGGCACACAGTATTTAGAACAACTGCTCGGCTTGGATAAGCAATGCAAAAGGTAAATGAAGTGGCAGCTTGTTGTGTCATGGGTCCATCTGAGCTAATTAATTAATCTGCACTTCTGCATTAGCAGTGTCCCAGCAGAGTGCTATGGAGATGGGAAGACAGAAAGAGCTTGCTCGTGAAGGAAACATACATCTAGACAATGCACCACATACTGAGTACTGCTCAATAGCAAAAGGATAATTGGAATTTTCTTAAAAAAAACAAAAGCGAATGTAAAGGGACCTGTCCGTGTCACAGCTATTTTGATATAATGTGTGTTGGTTATCCATATAGTGACATAATTTATTATGAAATCCGCAAATAATGGTAAATCAGTAAAAGCAATAAGAATAATCTCTATTGCATTCGTTCTCAAACTTAGACTGACTTTAGATTTTACCTGGGAAACATTAAAACTACAGATGCCTAGGTCAAACCCCAGGGATTTTGATCTAACTGATGTGAGTTAGAGTCTGTCCATGGGGATCTTTTTGAAGTTTCTGAGGTAATTCTTACGTGTAACCAAGGTTGAGGACAATGGCTCTAGTATGTTCAGTCATCTGCACCAAATGAATGGTATGCAACCTTCCTGACATGTTAAAATCACTTGAAAGTGAAAGTCAAAGTTTAGTCGCTCAGTCGTGTCCAACTCTTTGCAACCCCATGGACTATAGCCTACCAGGCTCCTCCATCCATGGGATTTTCCAGGCAAGAGTACTGGAGTGGGTTGCCATTTCCTCCTCCAGAGGATCTTCCCAACCCAGGGATCGAACCCAGGTCTCCCACATTGTAGGCAGATGCTTCACCGTCTGAGCCACTAGGGAAGTCACTTGGGACACTTGAAAAACAATCAGATTTTAATCAAATTAAAGCCTGAGTTTTGGAGGTATTAAAAATTATTAATTTATTAAAAAGACATGTAATAGTTACCAAAATGCACCAAGCTCCACACTTAGCAATAAGGAAACAAATGCAAGATTCCTCCTTGTTCAACAAATATAAGTATTTCCAAAGTAGTTTATGGTTTAATAAGTATTTATAATTGATGGACTGAATATTATTGAAAGATGAACTCTGCCTCTTGCACAAGGCCTATTCCCATAGAAGTATTTGAAAAATGGGGAAAACTTTTTGAGACGCACTATCTTATGATTACAAATCACATTATAAATCAGAAAGACAGAATGAAGGTACAGAGAGCTCTGAGTTGGAATTAGACAGATCTGACTTTGCCACTAGTTTGTTCTGCAACTTCAGGAAAGTTATTTGATTTTAGATTTATATATCAGAGAAACAATGTTTGTTTCAACTATCATACAATCTTGTCTTGGATATTGAGTCAATTCAATTAAATAAGATAACGGATACCTAAATGCTTTGCAATAGATCAAGATTTACGAAAGTATTTTCATGATTAATGTGAAAATGGTGATAAACCAGACCAAAGTCATGAGTTTGCTATTGAGAAAAATCCATCAAACTGATAAAATATGTGTGTTGTTTATCATGACACCCTCTCATTTCAAAGCACTTCCATAACTTGCTACATGTACTAAGATTAGCATATGTTTAATATCAGTTATGTAGTATAGTTAAATGACTTCAGGGTGGTGTGATGAAACCTTTATATTAGCATAATCAATTACTTTTAATTAATTCTATAGATTATTATCAAACTTGTTATGTGAAATGTTTTGTGTCAAGAACTAGCAATATATAATTAAAGCACACTTTCTGTCCTTTAAGAATCATAGTCTAATTTGTTGATACACACACACACATCTATCTATTTACCATCTATCTCTCTATATAATACTATAGTGTAAAATTCAGTAGGTGGTATGAATTAAAGGGTTAAGGAACCAGAGGAAGTAAAACTCACACTTTTGGAAGCAGGTTTCACAGATAAAATGACATTCAAATTGTTCTCAATAATGAGTGGGAGTTTGCCAGACAGGACAAAGAACCTCCTAAATAGGAAAAACAGCAAGTGAAAACACAAGGAATAGTAAAAATGTACAGTGTGTCTATAATGTCACAATCCTCCTGTTGAATGATTCTTTGATATGGTTAATCTAATCTAAACTGTGTGGATTTTTTCCAAGCATCTTTCAAATGGACTGCTACTTTTATGTCTTTATGGATGGTCTGTTCTCAAGAAATTAATTTTGCAAATATTGAAGTCAATTTTACATTTTAGCCAAATACCTTTCTGACTATTGACTAAATATTCCAGCATACTTTGTAGGTCAACTCTTATGGTAACAGCTATCTAATTTGACCTTGAGCTCAATTCTACATCTTTGGGAAACATATCTGTGCACTCACATGGAATGATTTGAGAATCTGAATGACAGAATCTGAATGTAATGCATTTTGAAATGATACTTTATTAACATGAACATACAGGAGGCAGTGTGTTAGTTTACTGATTTTGTAAAGGTATAATCATAACTTTTCTAGATATGTAAACTGATACTTATACAATTCACATGATCACTCCTATCTAGCAACAAATATGTTTTTGCCTTGAATGGAGATTCCCCTTCGAAGAAGAGTTAGCAGTATTTTCATCAACATGTTGCCCCTAGATTTATATGAGACTCTAGTTCTGTACTTGGCAGACTGTGTGTATAACATATTTAGAAAGAGACAAGATAGAATTAAGATAAAAATGTAAAAAAAAATAACTGCAACCATTTCGAAGTATAAATATAAACAGAACTCATTGACAAGAAAACTATGAAATACTGTTGGGAAATGTCTTCTTTCATATTAAAATGGAATGAAGAGATTAATCCAATTTTTTGAATTGGGTTTTTACAGTTCTAAAATAGATAGGTGTGGCAACTAGAGAAAGTAGATCTGTTCATTAGAAAAAGTTACCTCAGTTCGGTTCAGTCACTCAGTCGTGTCCGACTCTTTGCGACCCCATGAATCGCAGCACACCAGGCCTCTCTGTCAATCACCAACTCCCGGAGTCTACCCAAACCCATGTCCATCGAGTCAGTGATCCCATCCAACCATCTCATCTTCTGTCGACCCTTTCTCCTTCTGCTCCCAATACTACCCAGCATTAGGGTCTTTTCCAATGAGTCAACTCTTCACATGGGGTGGCCAAAGTATTGCAGTTTCAGCTTCAACATCAGTCCTTCCAATGAACACCCAGGATTGATCTCCTTTAGGATGGATTGATTGGATCTCCTTGCAGTCCAAGAGATTCTCAAGAGTCTTCTCCAACACCACAGTTCAAAAGCATCAATTCTTCGGCGCTCAGCTTTCTTCACCGTCCAACTCTCACATCCATACATGACCACTGGAAAAACCATAGCCTTGAGTAGACGGACTTTTGTTGGCAAAGTAATGTCTCTGCTTTTAAATATGCTATCTAGGTTGGCCATAACCTTCCTTCCAAGGAGTAAGCGTCTTTTAATTTCATGGCTGCAATCACCATCAGCAGTGATTTTGGAGCCCCCAAAAAATAAAACTTGACACTGTTTCCACTGTTTCCCCATCTATTTCCCATGAAGTGATGGGACCAGATGCCATGATCTTAGTTTTATGAACGTTGAGCTTTAAGCCAACTTTTTCACTCTCCTCTTTCACTTTCATCAAGAGGCTCTTTAGTTCTTCACTTTCTGCCATAAGAGTGGTGTCATCCGCATATCTGAGGTTATTGATATTTCTCCCGGCAATCTTGATTCCAACTTGTGTTTCTTCCAGCCCAGCGTTGCTCATGATGTACTCTGCATATAAGTTAAATAAGCAGGGTGACAATATACAGCCTTGACGTACTCCTTTTCCTATTTGGAACCAGTCTGTTGTTCCATGTCCAGTTCTAACTGTTGCTTCCTGATCTGCATACAGGTTTCTCAAGAGACAGGTCAGATGGTCTGGTATTCCCATCTCTTTCAGTTACCTACAGAGACATTAAGTTACAGTTGCTTTATTTCTTTACTTTTCTTGCTTTAATTTATGAAATACTTGTACTTGTCTAAAAAGTTTTATAATAAAGATCAACATTTCCTGGCTGTAATCTCTACATGTCTAGTCTCAATTTCCAGTTATAACTTTCTCAACATTTTTTTTTCATTTTTCCTATTATGTTCCTTCAGTTTCCCAGATATTTTTCTAATGCTGTTATTTTGTTATTTACACAATCTAGAAATAATATAAAAGTTTTAATATGAGAATGAACTCATCTTCATAGCTCTTTTATCCTGTTTCTCATCTATGTTCACCAGTCCCTAGCAGTACATCTTTTAAACTTTTTCTTTCCTTTATTGTTTATCACTATAACATCATTATATGATATACCAATGGGATTCTAGAACCAGTGCCTTGAGCAGTGGTGGATGAAGCTGTGGTCAACTGCTCTGTAGCTCTGACAGAACTCCCTACTGCCATGCTTCTGTATTTGACTGGGCTGTTGTTCTGACTACAAAGATTCCCTCTATGCCCACATTTCAAATTGATTCCTTATTCCAGCAATTCCAGTATGAGCTGCCTACTACTATTTCTATATTTTTTCTTTGTTGAATTATCCATGATGATTTGCATTTAGTGTACCATTTATTGCTGTTTTAGCTTACTTTTTGGATATAAATAATCGTTGGTAACTTTTCTCTAATAATATTTTAAAATTAGGTTTCTTTCATCTTCTGTTTTTTATTTCTGGCTGATTAAACAGACTTTATTCTACAGAGAGCCTTAGTTTTACCCTTTCAAAAAATGAAAGGAGAGAAAATTATCAATTGCTCAGCTCTTATAATAGTTCAGTTGAGATATAATAATATGAGTCCAAATGAGAGAGTATTGAATAGAGAAGCAAATGACAGAACTTTGAGGATGAGAAGAAAAGGGAAAAGGCAAAGGAAGAGAAAAAGGTCAGCCATAAGGAATGAAAATAAACTAGGGCAACATGGTTCATGAAAGCCAAGAATTCAGATAATTATAAGAACAAGGAAGAGGTCATAAGTGATAATTTCCAGAATTTTTAAAGACAATAAGATGCTGAAAGAAATTTTAGCATTCAGTGACAAACACATCCTTTGCTACCATCAAAAAAGGAGTTTAAAAAAGAAATGTGGTAGCAGAAGACAGATTGCAAATATTGTGAGGCATATATTGTATAAAGGTAGTATAGGGAATAATCTTGTTACTATAAAAAGAATAAATGCAACAGTGTGGTGTGGAGAGAGGCAGAGTATATCTAAGCCCATTTCTACCATTTACTTGTGACATTGGGCAAATCAATTAACCCTTAACCCTCTAGACCTTAATTAACTCCTCAGTAAAACTTGAAGTATTATATCAGCTACAATGAGTACCTAATGCTTTCAATAAATACTTATCTCTCTCCTTAAACGGCGTGAGTGAAAGGAACTTCTGATCTTTTTCTTTTCTTTTCTTTTAATAGGAGAAACTGGAGCATTTTATAGCCTATTTGGGGGGCAAAAACTTGTGAGAGAACAGAGTGAAGAGGAAAAAAAATAAAATTGAAGAGAAAAAGGAGTGTGGTAATTGATGGAGCAAGGTAGGTGTAAAATTTTAGAAGCAATCAAAACTAACTAAGCCAATAGCTCTGTAAATAGAATAGAGATTTTTTTCATGATGCAGGAAAGATGAACAATCTATTGATAAAGATAAAAATTTACAAAAGTAAGCTTAAGGAGTCTCATGTTAAATGGCTTCTGTCTCAAATTTAAGAAATAATGCCAACTATATGTATGAAAATGAATTAACAAAATTACTGAAAATGTTTGTAATAAATGGTGTAGGGAATGAAAAAAAAATTGGAATAATGGTGAGGGCAGAATCATTACAAATAAAATGGTAAAATACAGTAGTAGAATCAATGATCTTTCAAATAATTTTGAAGCATCTTTCAGTGTAGATTCATCTATCTCATGGTACAATATTATAGCAACAGAAAAAAATGGAAGCTGCAATACATTTTTAGTGGTTCTAGCACACATTTGGATATTGATTTGTTGACTAAATTCTCAGCTGCAACCTTTACTTTAAAATTTGATTTTGTTTTGCTTAAGGTTAATTGTACAACATTCTGAAGGAGGATCTGAAAATGGAGGTTGGTATCAAAGTTTCTTAGGTAGTAAAAATAAATATTTTTCAAGGTACATTTATGAATAAAATAAACAGAATTATGAGTATAGAATCAAGGGCTATTTTCATTGCTTCATTTCCAGTTATCATATGCATTTTCAACCAGTAAGTTTCTGGAGAATCTGAATATGGAAAGAGAAATTCCAATTTTCCTAATTATCACATTAAATAACATAAGCTATACTGATTTGCTATACATTTGTCTCTCTCAGATATTGTTGATAATCAACTTGATTACAAATGGAAAGAACAAGAGAGCATTCTGAACTTAGTATCATGTGAACCTAATGAAAAAATATGCTGCTGCTGCTGCTAAGTCGCTTCAGTCGTGTCCGACTCTGTACCACCCCATAGATGGCAGCCCACCAGGCTCCGCCAACCCTGATTTCTCCAGGCAAGAACACTGGAGTGGGTTGCCATTTCCTTCTCCCATGGATGAAAGTGAAAAGTGAAAGTGAAGTCGCTCAGTCATGTCCGGCTCTTCGCGACCCCATGGACTGCAGCCTACCAGGCTCCTCTGTCCATGGGATTGTCCAGGCAAGAGTACAAGAATAGGTTAATAGGGTTAAGAATCAGTTCTTATCCTTTCCTCTGCTTGTCTCTTCTTTGTTTTCATGTATCTTTATCTTTTCAGCTGAATGCATTTCTTCATACTATTCTTTTTTTTTTTTTTTTTGAGTGATTGAAGAGGACAGTTCCTGATTGGAAAAGTGCTAGTGATTAATGAAAATTAAGACCAACGGAATATTCAGTAAAAACAAAAAAAAATCATCTTTGTTTTTACTGTACTTTTAAATTATTTTTCATCTTTTCAAGTATCCTATTTTTCTTGTTCCTTACTCACTGACTTGCAATAAAAGTTGACAAAAATTTCCTTAGTTATTGTTATTAAATCACTTACAGTAAAAATATATGTTCATCTATTTAGCATTGGAATGCTTATTTTATAGCATTTCCTCAACCAGGTGTATAAATAGAAGAAAAGAGGTGGTGGAATATTTAATTCTACTTCATACTCTATCTTCTGATTTTTTGAAACTGAATCATGGAATAATTCTGCTTGATTAGAGGGAAGATAAAAGGCAGATGAATATATCCTTTATTACGCTGGTATCATTTAAGTTAGCAGTCTTGAAGAAGATATTCATTATCTATTGCTCTATCTAGCATGTTTCTTCTCTATAGCTGTTCTTCAAATAGGACCATACCAAATCTGGTAGATTCTGCAACGTTCTAGAAAAGATTTTGAAAGCATACATCTTTAGTTATTTAGAATATGTAATTTCATAAAAAAAAATAATAATAAGACTCTAGAATCGAGTTGGTAAAGAAAATCTGAGGAAGAAGGGAATTAGGTTGCAGTTCAAGGTGAAGGTGGGTTAGTTTTGCCTTAGCTCATCTTTAACAAAAGCACTAGAGTCAGTGATATTGTCAGTGTTTTCCATCATTTTATACCTCTTTTCATTGTGATTATGTCACCAGTAATGATTCTCAATAAATGAATGAAGATTTAATAGTCCAAAATGGTGTGTCCGTTTAATTACCTTTTATTTGCTTATAAATGATGTTGGTTGCTATACCATATTTGTTATTAGAGCAGTATATTTTTCTGCTTTTGTTGATTTCTTACTCACTGTGTCTGGTGTTGCTTCTACTTTAGCTTTTGTCTTATTCATGTGTATGAGCACTTTTGTAGACATTAAAGTTGTCAACCCCTCATCTACTCTTTTTCCTTGAAATGATTGCCCAAGTGGGTATATTCTAATGACATAAATTTCAAAGTAATATTATAGACATTATCAAAACTTTCATTCTGAATTTTTAAAATATTTTGCTAAAATATTCCCTATGGTATAGAAATTTAATAAATACTAATATATGGTAGCAAATTATATATATTATATAACATATTACAAGTTTATAATTATATTGCAGTAATAAATTTATGTATAGTAACACATTTATAATAGAGTTTTGCCAAGAGAATGCACTGGTCATAGCAAACACCCTCTTCCAACAACACAATAGAAAACTCTACATGTGGACATCACCAGATGGTCAACACTGAAATCAGATTGATTATATTCTTTGCAGCCAAAGATAGAGAAGCTCTATACAGTCAGCAAAAACAAGACTGGGAGCAGACTGTGGCTCAGATCATGAACTACTTATTGCCAAATTCAGACTTAAATTGAAGAAAGTAGGGAAAACCACTAGTCCATTCAGGTATGACCTAGATCAAATCCCTTATGAGTATACAGTAGAAGTGACAAATAGATTTAAGGGACTAGATCTGATAGACAGAGTGCCTGATGAACTATGGACAGAGGTTCGCGATATTGTACAGGCGACAAGGATCAAGACCATCCCCATGGAAAAGAAATGCAAAAAAGCAAAATGGCTGTCTGAGGAGGGCTTTCAGATAGCTGGGAAGAGAATAGAAATGAAAAGCAAAGGAGAAAAGGAAAGATATTCCCATCTGAATGCAGAGTTCCAAAGAATAGCAAGGAGAGATAAGAAAGCCTTCCTCAGTGATCAATGCAAAGAAAGAGAGGAAAACAACAGACTGGGAATGACTAGAGATCTCTTCAAGAAAATTAAAGATACCAAAGGAACACTTCATGCAAAGATAGGCTCGATAAAGGACAGAAATGGTATGAAGCTAACAGAAGCAGAAGATATTAAGAAGAGGTGGCAAGAATACACAGAAGAACTGTACAAAAAAGATCTTCACTACCCACATAATCATGATGGTGTGATCACTCACCTAGAGCCAGACATCCTGGAATGTGAAATCAAGTGGGCCTTGGAAAGCATCACTACGAACAAAGCTAGTGGAGGTGATCGAATTCCAGTTGAGCTATTGAAAATCCTGAAAGATGATGCTGAGAAGGTGCTGCACTCGACATGCCACCAAATTTGGAAAACTCAGCAGTGGCCACAGGACTGGAGAAGATCAGTTTTCATCCCAATCCCAAAGAAAGGCAATGTCAAATAATGCTCAAACTACCGCACAATTGCATTCATCTCACATGCTAGTAAAGTAATGCTCAAAATTCTCCAAGCCAGGCTTCAGCAATACGTGAACCGTGAAATTCCAGATGTTCAAGCTGGTTTTAGAAAAGTCAGAGGAACCAGAGATCAAATTGCCAATATCCGCTGGATCATCGAAAAAGCACGAGAGTTCCAGGAAAACATCTATTTCTGCTTTACTGACTATGCCAAAGCCTTTGACTGTGTGGATCACAATAAACTGTGGAGAATTCTGAAAGAGATGGGAATACCAGACCATCTGACCTGTCTTTTAAGAAATCTGTACGCAGGTCAGGAAGCAACAGTTAGAACTGGACATGGAACAACAAACTGGTTCCAAATAGGAAAAGGAGTACGTCAAGGCTGTATATTGTCACCCTGCTTATTTAACTTATATGCAGAGTACGTCATGAGAAACGCTGGGCTGGAAGAAACACAAACTGGAATCAAGATTGCCGGGAGAAATATCAATAACCTCAGATATGCAGATGACACCACCCTTATGGCAGAAAGTGAAGAAGAACTAAAGAGCCTCTTGATGAAAGTGAAAGAGGAGAGTGAAAAAGTTGGCTTAAAGCTCAACGTTCATAAAACTAAGATCATGGCATCTGGTCCCATCACTTCATGGGAAATAGATGGGGAAACAGTGGAAACAGTGTCAGACTTTATTTTTTTGGCTCCAAAATCACTGCTGATGGTGATTGCAGCCATGAAATTAAAAGACGTTTACTCCTTGGAAGGAAGGTTATGGCCAACCTAGATAGCATATTTAAAAGCAGAGACATTACTTTGCCAACAAAAGTACGTCTAGTCAAGGCTATGGTTTTTCCAGTGGTCATGTATGGATGTGAGAGTTGGACGGTGAAGAAAGCTGAGTGCTGCAGAATTGATGCTTTTGAACTGTGGTGTTGGAGAAGACTCTTGAGAGTCCCTTGGACTGCAAGGAGATCCAATCAATCCATCCTAAAGGAGATCAATCCTGGGTGTTCATTGGAAGGACTGATGTTGAAGCTGAAACTCCAATACTTTGGCCACCTCATACGAAGAGTTGACTCATTGGAAAAGACCCTAATGCTGGGTAGAATTGGGGGCAGGAGGAGAAGGGGACGACAGAAGATGAGATGGTTGGATGGGATCACTGACTCGATGGACATGGCTTTGGGTAAGCTCCGGGAGTTGGTGATGGACAGAGAGGCCTGGCGTGTTGCAATTCATGGGGCCGCAAAGAGTCAGATATGACTGAGCGAGTGAACTGAATTGAACTGAACACATTTATACATAGTAAGGAAGTCTTCATATTTCCAAACTATATCAAATTTTGGAAAAATAATTTTGTTCTCTGCATTACTTTTCCCTGATAGCTCAGTTGGTAAAGAATCTACCTGCAATGCAGGAGACCCCAGTTTGATTCCTGGGTCAGGAAGATCCACTAGAGAAGGGATAGGCTACTTACTCCAGCATTCTTGGGCTTCCTTTGTGGCTCAGCTGGTGAAAAATCTGCTTGCAATGCCGGAGATCAGGATTAGATCCCTGGGTTGGGAAGATCCCCTGGAGAAGGGAAAGGCTACCCACTCCAGAGTCAGACATGATTGAGTGACTTTCTCTTTCACTGCATTACTTGTATTTTTCATTTTTCAAGACATGCTTGTGTCATCTTGTTAATGTTTGTTGCTGTGAACAGAGTAGTTCTTACTCCCACCTAATCCCAGGGAGAAATAAATCCTGAAGGTTTTATAAACCACTGAGAGTGCTGAAATTTCCTATGAGTCTATACTTCTTACATTAAGATTTGTAGCCCTAGGACAGAAGTTGAAGAAGTGGTATGCAAGAGAAACAGACTGCAGTGAATGGGAATGCCAATAGGGTATCTGGGATCCAGTATCTAAAATCTTAATTTTCCACTTTAAATAAATTAGCATAATCCTCTGTCCAAATTCTGTCCAAATACAATGGTTGGGCAAAAGTATAAGTATTATACTTCTCCTTCCATTTTTCTCTTCTCCTTTATATCTAGCTAATTTATTTATTTTTTTCCTGGCTTAATTTTTATTTCTTCAGGAAGATGATTATATACTATCAAGTAATATATTTACATCTCTCCCCCACCAATAACCTCACTTACAGCTTGTCCTCCAGCTGCTGGGGGCTGCTTCTTTCCATTAAGGGCTCACTTCCCCAGAACTATGAAGAACATTACTATTAAGAATGTTATTATGTTTAAACTACTGCACAATTGCACTCATCTCACATGCTAGCAAAGTAATACTCAAAATTCTCCAAGCTAGGCTTCAACAAGACGTGAACCAGTACTTCCAGATGTTCAAACTGGATTTGGAAAAGGCAGAGGAACCAGAGATCAAATTGCCAACATCCATTGGATCATCAAAAAGAAAGAGAGTTCCAGAAAAACATCTAATTCTCTTTTACTGACTACACCAAAGCCTTTGATTGCATGGATCACAACAAACTGGAAAATTCTTAAAGAGATAGGAACACTAGACCACCTTACCTGCCTCCTGAGAAAGCTATATGCACGTCTAGAAGCAACAGTTAGAACCGGACATGGAACAACAAACTGGTTCCAAACTGAGAAAGGAGTATGTCAAGGCTATATATTATCACCCTGCTTATTTAAGTTATATGCAGAGTACATCATGCGTCATGTCTGGCTGGATGAAGCTCAAGCTGGAATCAAGATTGCTGGGAGAAACATCAATAACCTCAGATATGACACCATAACATCAATAACCTCAGAGACCACCCTTATGGCAAAAATTGAAGAAGAACTAAAGAGCCTCTTGATGAAAGTGAAAGAGGAGAGTGAAAAAGTTGGCTTAAAGCTCAACATTCAGAAAACTAAGATTGTGGCATCTGGTCCCATCACTTCATGGCAAATAGATGGGGAAACAATGGAACAGTGACAGACTTTATTTTTTTGGACTCCAAAATCACTGCAGATGGTGACTGAAGCCATCAAATTAAGATTCTTGCTCCTTGGAAGAAAAGCTATGACAAACCTAGACAGCATATTAAACCACGGAGACTTGACTTTGCCAACAAAGGTCCGTCTAGTCAAAGCTATGGCTTTTCCAGTAGTCATGTATGGATGTGAGAGTTGGACCATAAAGAAAGCTAAGCACCGAAGAACCGATGCTTTTGAACTGTGGTGTTGGTGAGGACTCTTGAGAGTCCCTTGGACTGTCAGGAGATCAAGCCAGTCAGTTCTAAAGGAAATCAGTCCTGAATATTCATTGGAAGGACTGATGCTGAAGCTGAAGCTCCAATAATTTGGCCACCTCATGCGAACAACTGACTTGTTAGAAAAGACCTTGATGCTGGGAAAGATTGAAGGCAGGAGGAGAAGGGGATGGCAGAGGACAAGATGGTTGTATGGCATCACCAACTCGATGGACACGAGTTTGAGCAAGCTCTAGGAGTTGGTGATGATCATGGAAGCCTGGCGTGCCACATTCCATGAGGACTCAAGGTGTTGGACACAACTGAGTGACTGAACTGAACTAAACTATTAAGAAAGCCCTTCTACATAAATGCCCTGTTAAATTAAATATCCTGATAATGAGACAGGCTAAGTCTGCTGTAGCTGCCTTTAATTATTTTAATATGCATTAGTGGATTTTAAAGTACCCCCCCAAAAATATATGTTGGATCTCTATGGCTCTTGGATTAAAAAAGGGGGGGAAAAGCCATTCAAATTATATTTTAGTGTCAGAGAGCAAAAGAAAGGTGATTACTATTTTAAAAGGCAATAAAATATGTACATCTCCAGGTGAAATTGCGTTGAATGACTCATGTAATATATTAAAAATATAAATTTACAGAGTTAATTTATTTTCTAATTAAACATCTATGTTTGCTTTAAATTCTAGGGCCTCTAGAGTCATATCTACCTCTAAGCTGTCAGATCATCCATAAATGAATACAAATTACAGCTGTAACTGTTATCTTATATCTTAGGTCTCTGAGACATTTGTTATATTTAAATATGTCTAAAATAATTAAAAGCACATGCCACTGAATAGGAGATAAAACACGGTGTAAAGTTCCATATAGCTCCTTTAAATGTGTAAAATAAAATCTGCTTCATCTTCTGGTTGAGGTCATTCACTCAATCAGGCAATGGTTAGACCCAGTATCTGGGTAAGGAAATGAACACAAACTAGGAAATGTGCATGTTTATTTATGGTAACTAAAATTATCAAAGTCACCTGGAATGTTTTGCAGCTGTGACCTTCATGGCAGTTTCTTTCTCTGAAACCAGGAGTAAAGTACTAACCAGTAACTCATAATCATACACATTCCAAGAGACAGAGCTGTTTATTTCTCATTCTGTCAGATTAGATTTCTTGGCAACTCAGAGTCTAAATGTGCCTTGAAGCATTAAAACAATTGAAACTTCTAACCTATGAGTGAACTCCCCAAGGCAATGGGAAAAAGTATGGTAGACAATGTGGTGGGGGCAGAAGGAAAACACAGATTAAGTGAACTACAGTAATTCACTATTCAGCAGTGATGCACAGCACATAGGAAAGCTTTAACCATAGTTTTAAGGCCAGACAATGCTATAGTTTAGCACACTGAAGCTGCTCATGTTAAGAAAACACAAAAATGTTTCTTCCTGGGCCCAAGTCCTTTAGTCTCCTCAAAGTAATTATAACCACTGTTGCCTGGATAAGAGAAATTTCAAGGGAGCATATCCACACAGTTAGTTCTCAGCAAATCTCTGCTTAAGTTCCCTTTACAATTTGTACAATATAATGTTTCTTGAGGCTGAAGTCTAGGCTGAGAAAATGTAATCCTCACAAAATCTTACAATGTGGAGTGCATTAGTTTCCTATTGTTGCTAACAAATTACCATAAATATTGTGGCTTATAAATTTACTGTCTTACATTAATGGAGATCACAAGTATGAAATGGGTCTTACTGGCTAAAATCAAGGTGTTGGCAGGGCTACCATCCTGGAGACTCTAGGGAATAATCGATTTCTTGACTTTCACGTCTTTGAGAGGCCACCTACATTCTTCGGTTCAGGGTCCTTTCCTGTCTTCAAAGCTCACAAAAACGTGTCAAATCACTGAAACCTCTAATTCTGTTGTTACATCTTCTTCTCTGACTCTGCTTCTCTTTCTTGCCTCCTTTTTAACTAATAAGGACACCTATCACTACATTGTGCCCAACAAATAATCCACGATAATCTCCCCATTTCAAAATTTTTAGTAACCATGTCTTCTAAGTCCATTTGCCATGTAAGGCAACAAACTTGTAAATTCTCAGGATTGAAACGTGAGCATTGTTGACGGCCCATTATTTCACCTTTTATAGGGTACCCCCATTCTTGTATAGGAAATATTCCAAGAAAGTTGAAGTGACTTGTCACTCAGTCCTTAATTCTTAAAGCCAGAAGACTGCATGACTATATCATTTTTGTACTTTCTATTGCAGTGCTTCATGCATGAGGTGCTTTGGTCCAATCCTCTGGCAACCATTAGAAGTTCTAGTTTGCCCAAAAGTTTACAATAAAAGGAACAGCCAAGAAAATTTGCAGTCCAGCCTTAAGACTCTATGTGACCACCCATATTTCCTGTGAATTTTGCTGACCACAGCTATATTAAAGAGTTTTCAGATATCTGATAAAGCTATATTGACATTCAAAAAAGATGACTCTCTCACTATGGAATACATTTGTCATGAGCAAGAGAAAAAAGATTCAGTAATCATTTCTGAGTCAAGTTTTGGCTTTAATCTGTTGGAACAGGTAATTTTCCTCTACAGATAAATGACAAAAATAAAATGTGAAGGATATTAGATTGCATAAACACAAATTAATAATTGTATCTCTCATTTCTTGACTTCCAGATAAGGTTAACATTAACACTGAATTTATAATTTCTTCTTATTTTGCCAAATTAGGGCATCATAAAATTCCTCTGTTTATGCCAAGAACATAAAATATAATTATAGTACCACATAATACTCATCTTGAACTATAAGAACTACCAAGAGTAAAATACAATCAGGAAAGGGAAAGATCTATTTCTCCTAGCTAAATCATGGGTTTCCATGATACTTAATAAATTTTCAAAAATATCATGATGAATTCTAAACATGACCTCCCATTTATTGAGACTATTGAAGTACTATGACAAAATGTAAGGGCACTTTACTTTCCATGTAACTACATGCTGTACGTGTCCTTTGTTGAAGCTATTACTAGGGATGAATGACTAAAGGAATAAAAGAAGTGTTTAGGACAATCGTTTTCTTTACACACAAACACATATTTTTAAAACTTTTACAAGGCCTAAAGGCGATTTTTAAAGAGTGAATTGTAGCTTTTATACATCATTTTGTACACGGTCTTTATTATAATGGGACTAGAAGCAACATTTTCCAAATTCAAGGGGAATATGACACTTATGGTGGTTAAAATGAATAATGTGATCACATTAAGTAATATGATGACTAGAGTTTTAAAAGGTGATAATGTTTTAGAGTACAGTCAAAGAATCTAATTAAATGAAGGTCTCCCTGTACCTAATCAATAGAAACGGCTCTGGTTTCATTCACCCTTAGTTGTAACTTATGCTGAAAGATCATTTCAGGAAGAAAAAAAATGGCTTGGTACAAGAATTCTGATCTTATATTAGGATTACAACATTAGTTACCAAGATAATTATAAGGTACATATTTTCCTCATATAAAATGATTGTATGTATTGGACTATTTCGTCCAGAATGTGGTCTTGAGAATGAACTATTTAAGAATGTGGGCAGTCAACACAAAAGATTTAGAAATTGATGACAAACAGTAAATAAGAAAATGAAGAAAATAAACAGGATTAGATGTTTTACTTCTGTCACATAACTCTGAAATGTCTCTTTTTCCAACAGCAGTGTCCAATTTTCAACAAGTATGTTCATTATGCCTATCTGGAAATAATATTTATAATAATGGTAAAAATCTTTTCTCATGATAGAACTAGAAAACACAAAGCCCAAATTATTATCATGTTTGTTTTCTTCCTTTATAATCTTTGTGAATGCCTATTGCACACATAAAAGAAATCTAACTCCTTTTTATACCAAATTATTATACACAGTTGCAAACGGTCAGACACACTTAGCAACAGAGCACACATGCATTAGACACACCCTAGTCCCCATCACCTGGCTCACCTCATCCCCTAGCATTTGTCACATGCCCCACCATCCAGTCATATCATCTTGCTTTCTCACACTCAACAACAGCTAAACACAGCACACTCAGTACCTTTACATTTCTTGTTTTCGCTGTCTGGAATGTTCTGTTCATATGGATATATGGATATCTTGTTGATACCTTAATTAAAGTAAAACCTTTTCAGAGAGATTTTCCCTAGCCTCACTATCTAAAATAGTCTCATTTCACTTCAGACTATCACTCTCTGTTACTCTGTTTGAGTTTCTTTATACCACCAGGTCTGGTTACATAACTTGCAGGATCCATTGAAAAAATAAAAATACCAGACTCCTTGTTCAAAAACTACTAAGAATTTTAAGACAGTGAGAGCAAAGCATTAAACAAAATGCATAGCCTTTCTAGGTACACATTCCTATGTGTCTGCTCAGACTGTAAGCTCATGAAGCCAGCCCTCCACAGTAGTTATTACCATTTGGAATTAACCTCTTAATCACACTTGTTTAATCTGACTTGCCTGTTAGAATGTGCACTCTGTAGAGTTCAGATCACAACTGTCATACTGACTATTATATTTCACATGTTATGAACATCCTCCAAAACCAAAATTATTTTCTTTTCAGCAAACGAATGCAGACAGGCAGAGAGAGAAGAATTCTATCTCATTTAACTCTTTTTGTTCTATGGACAGATTAGATGAGGTCTACCTACATTAAGGAGGGCGATTTGCTTTTTTTCATTCTACCAATGCAAATGTTAATCTCATCCAGAAACACTCTAACTGACACACCCAGAATAGTGTTCAACTAAATATCTGGGCACCCTGTGGCCCAGTCAAGCTGACACATAAAATTAACTATTGCAAACTTGTTGTTGTTCCATCACTAAGTTGTGTCTGACTCTTTGCAACCCCATGGACTGCAGCACACTAGGCTTCCCTGTCCTTCACTATCTCTCAGAGTTTGCTTGATGTCCATTGAGTCAGTGATGTTATCTAGCCATCTCATCCTCTGCTACACTCTTCTCCTTTGGCTTTCAATTTTTCCCAGCATCAGGGGCTTTTCCAAAGAGCTGTCTCTTCACTCAGTTGGCCAAAGTCTTGGAGCTTCACTAGTCAACCATACACATCTCCTTAAACTCCCGCTTAAGATCCAAATAAAGATAATAACAAGAAGGGTTGTAACCAAGTTGTAGCCTTGGTAAATGGAAGTCATTGATGCTAAACCCATGCATAATCTCCATCCTTGCTATCATGGTCAGTTTGTTCATGAGTCCATTGGATGTAATAGAAGTGGCTGGGGAAAGAAATTGACTTGTATCCACAGAATTGGTGATGTTATCTACTTGATTGTTAAAGTCTTCCTCTGCTGAGGTTACTTTCCGGTGAGCATTCACATGAAACACAAATATCTTTACATTATCTGACTGCTCAGAGGGGGATATTCACATACCTCTTTCCCAAATTTTCTTGTCATTTATTTTTCAATCTGGAAAGAGGCTTTCATCATAACTTGACTCTGATCTTATATTTCCAAATATCAGAACCATAAGAACTAAATTTTTATTGTTTATAAGCCACCCAGTCTGTGGTATTTTGCTACAGCAGCGCAAATGGACAAAGACATCTGATTTCAGTTTCGGTACTAGAGAGGAATTTTGCCTCAGGATGAATCATGTCTCCAGTCTTACTCGTATTTAATTTAGATGATATTTACACAAGAATGTGGACTTAAAACTTAAGATTTGATACTGAAGTAAGTTAAGAATTTTGGAAATCTTTGTTAAAGAATGAAATTATTTAATATGTGAGAAGGACGTGAATTTTGGAGACTGCCATTGACAGAATTGTGTCCCCCCAAATGTATACGTTGAAGCCCAAACCCTCAGTGTGATGATGTTAGGAGATGGAATCTTTGAGAAATAAATAGGTTTAAGTAAGACCATGAGCTAAGTGTGGGGCCCTCATGATAGGAACAGTGCCATTATATGAAGAGGAAGAGAACTATGGCTTTCTCTCTCAGCCAGGGGAAGACACAGGCAGAGCCAGCTGTCTGTCTGAAGCCAGGAGTAAGAGAGCACTCACCCAAATCCTACCATGTTGGCATTCTGATCTCTGCTTTTAGAACTGTGGAAAACCACCCTTCCATTGTTTAAGCATCCAGTCTATAATACTCTATTATGGCAACCTGAGCCAACTAAGACAGTTACTAGCATGCTACTTAGTGATTATGGCAAACTGTAAGTATACGCATTTTCTTATCAAATCAAATAGACTGTGGCTAGTCAAGATCCATGATTGTTATTTGAACCAATCAGAATGTTCATTTGTAAGATGGTTGGGAATAGTAGTCTTTTTAACATGATCTTAATATAACAAATCAGGAAAACAAAGCACCATTTTTGTGTATTAAATAAATCATACACCTAATTACAGAAGAATTAATTTATCTTGAAGGCAGAGAAACAAATTGCAGGAAGTTTTGGGAATTCATCTCTGATTAACTTACTCTCCCTGCTCATGTCAAAGTATACTCATTGTTTGGTTTTCATCTCAGTGGGCATCTAGTTTAATTCTAAATTTTAATTTTCTTTCCTGCATAAAGGGATTTCTACCAAGTCTTTATACCTGAATAAATATTTTTTTGGAGCTTCCCTGGTGGCTCACTGTTAAGAAATCTGCCTACCAATGCAGGAGACATGGGTTCAATCCCTGGGCCAGGAAGATCTCATATGCTGCAGAGCAACTAAACCCAGGTACCACAGCTACTGAGGCTGTGCTCTAGATAGAACCCAGGAGCCACAACTACTGAGCCCAAGGGCCATAACTACTGAAACCAGCATGCATAGAGCCCATGCTCCACAACAAGAGAAGCCACCACAATGAGAAGCCTGTGCACTGCAACTATAGAGTAATCCCCACTCTCTGCAACTAGAGAAAAGCCCATACAGCAACAAAGACCAGCACAGCCAGAAATAAATAAATAAATAAATTTTAAAATAAATAAATAAATTTTGTTTAAAGTTGGGGAACTCAACATTTTCTAGGGAAGCTCTTATTTTCAGATACTGAAAATAACTATACTAATTTTTTTTTATTGCTTCCCTTTTTCTTAAACTATAGTCCCCAAGTATGATAGCTATGTGCCTATTTCTCTCCCTATAACAAATGAAACATTCCACAGGAAGCACATTGACAGTAATTCAATAATAAAAATGCATATTTGCAAAATACCTTAGCTAAAAGTTGAGCTAAATTTTATAAACAACCAGTTCAAATTTACTAGCAAAAACATTAACAATGTGAAGTGTAACTTAACAAGTTGAAAACATGATTACTTCAAGGAAACAAGAGATAAGGGTTAAAAATTTTGAGAGAAACATGAATATGAATGTCTTTAAGTGATAATACCTTTTTATTTGTTTTAGGGAGTGCCAGATTAAGAATGAGAAAAAAGTTATCAAATTTGATTAGACATATATGGTAAATCTACGCTTTGAAAATTTAGTGCTTTGAAACTAAAATCTCTTAAAAAAAAAAAAAGGAGAAATCTAACACCCTATTTCAAATGTACAAATGTGTTCATTCATTCAATTGAGATTTCTGAAACCACTTGATCTTAGTCCAGACTTGCATTGTCTCTGATATTTGCAGCATGTCTTTTAGTCAGTCTCTTTGTCCAGATCTGCTTGCCTTTCTTGTTACCCCCTACTTCATAGGGGGTAACAAGTTAGATTGCCAGACCAATCTGCTGAAATAACAGTAAATATGATGACACTGTTCTTCAATTACTTGCAAGAACATTCTATGACCAACTGAGTCAAGTGCAAATGTTTCTTGAATTTCAAAATATTCTGAAAGTTGTTCTTCCTTTACTTACTCAAACCCTATGTCCTGTGAGAACTTCACCTCTACATATATTACATATACTCTGCTCAAGGGTTACTCTGGAATAACTTATGTTTTTTAATTTTTAAACTCATTCTCATTTTATTTCAAAATCTTGTCTTCTCTCAGTCTGCTTTGGAATTTTTATCTTATAAACGTCAGTTTTACTTATTGTCTATGTCATATAATTTAGAAATTATTTTCTAATTTAAAAAATATATTTCTCTTTCAACTAATTTATAAGCTATTTGAGAATAAACAATCACTTAATTCTACAGAGGCCTTCATGCACAAAACACGGTGAACTTATTTCACAGCAAATATTTTATCGTGCTTTAGGAGCTAAGTAGGATAATGCAAAGACAAAAACGTAAAAGAAGTGTCCTCAATTGGAGAGTGGAGAAAACAGTAAATATAAAACAAAATGCTTGTGATAATTCTTAGTTCAAATTCTTAAATATAAGATATTACAGACAGAAACAGACAGACATAGATACTAAGATTAACTCATTGGAAAAGACCCTGTTGCTGGGAAAGATTGAAAGCAAAAGAAGGGGGCAACAATATGACCCAGCAATCCCACTGCTGGGCATACACACTGAGGAAACCAGAACTGAAATGGACACGTGCACGCCAGTGTTCATCGCAGCACTGTTTATAATAGCCAGGACATGGAAGCAGCCTAGATGCCCATCAGCAGATGAAAGGATAAGGAAGCTGTGATACATATACACAATGGAATATTACTCAGCTGTTAAAAAGAATACATTCGAATCAGTTCTAATGAGGTGGATGAAACTGGAGCCTATTATACAGAGTGAAGTAAGCCAGAAAGAAAAACACCAATGCAGTATACTAACTCATATATATGGTATTTAGTTAATTGGTAAAGATAACCCTGTATGTGAGACATAAAAAGAGACACAGATAAATAGAACAGTATTATGGACTCTTTGGGAGCGGGCAAGGGTGGGATGATATGGGAGAATGGCATTGAAGCATGTAAATTATCATATGTGAAACGAATCACCAGTCCAGGTTCGACGCATGATACAGGGTGCTCAGGGCTGGGCACTGGGATGACCCAGAGGGATGGGATGGGGAGGGATGTGGGAGGGGGGTTCTGAAAGGGGAAAACATGTACACCCATGGTGTATTCATGTCAATGTATGGCAAAACAAATACAAGAAAAAAAAATGTGGCTACTAGAAAATTAAAAAAAAAAAGAAGGGGGCAACAGGTGATGAAAAGGTTAGATACCATCACTGACTAAATGGACATGAATTTGAGCAAACTCCAGGAGATAGTGAAGGACAGAGAAGCCTGGCATGCTGCAGTTCATGGGGTCACAAAGAGTCAGACATGACAGCAACTGAACAACAACCACAAGAACAATAAAGAAGAGGATTTTAGGGTTTTTAATATTAAATTAAACATATGACATTTAATATTTAAAGCTTATTTTATTGTATTTACTGGGAACAAACCTGGAACTTTTTGAAACTATGTAAACTAAGCCTATTGGTCAATATTTGCTCTATGACCTATCTACACTGATTAAGAAATTCAATTTTATTTAACATGTAACGAAAAATACAAGGTGATGATAACTTGTAGTCATGTTTTATAAAATGAAGTAGACTTATTAAATTTATATTCCAAATATGCAAAGTTTCATATTAAAATAAAAACTCAATTTTTAATTATAAACTTGAATTATTTATCATTGGAAGTGCCTAAAAATCGTACAGTCTACCTTGTGATTGGATGAGTTTACTGACTCTGAAAACATTCAAACAATGACACTTCTACTCATTACAATAAAATCTGAGACAATCTATGGTTGTGTGCTCAATGAGTGGTGCAGATAGTAAGTGGTCAAGGGAGGAAATTACCATTCTCCATTAAGGAAAGCAAAACACTTTCATTGAAGAGGTCATAATTGATCTGGGCTTTCTTGTAAGTTGTTCAAAATTTATAGAAAGTTCATTAAATGCCAAATTTGTTGAAACTCATGAAAACATTTAGGAATTAAAGAAAGTAAAGGTGAGAGACAGATAGACACAGAGACAAAGAGGCAGAGGAGGAGAGATTGAGAAAGACAGGCACAGAGATACAAACAGAGAGACAGGACAGTTATCAGTTTCCAAGGGTAAATAATTTGAAAGATGGAACTGAAATTTGAACACTGGTGGTCCAACACCTGAGCTCAAATCCTTACCTTCTATTCTATACTACTTACTAGGCTGTATGTGTAAGATATGGTAGGTAAAATGGAGAAAAGAAAGATCAAAAAGCTTAGCACAACAAAAGTAGAGCATATTCATTGGAAATAATTGAGAAAAATAATTGTAAATTATATTGGGACCATATTGCCAGTGTAGATCAAAATGTCCTAGCACTGCAAAATGTCAAAGTTGTTCATTATGTTCAAGAGTTAAGCTGCTGTATTTTGCACAGTGTGAAATGTCTGGAGGTTTTTCAAGAAAAGTGACATGTTTTCTAGTTTTCCAACTGAGAGTTAACAAAGACCAACATACCATTGGGAAAACTGTATCTTATACATAGCAAAACTACTTACCAGTGATTTCTAAAATAAAAGAAGGTACAAGTCTTGCCAACTTCCCAGGTGTAAGAACAACAACAACAACAAGTATGAATCATATGGAAAAGCAAAATGGGGATTTTGACTTTTTGTATACTAGACTAAACCTTTGCCACTTTCACTTTTGTCAGAATTGATTTTCAACTAATTTCTCATTCAAGCAGTAACAAAGCCCTTGCTTAATTTAGGGTTCTTCATTAAAAGTGATTGTAATTCACCCTACTTCTAAGGCTTGCTAATATGTGACTTTGAACATGTCGAGGAACCTGTTCAACAGTGTTCTTTTTAAGTTTTTATCTCCTAGATGAGGAAATGAATATAAATTATTTTTTCACAGATATGATATATGTAAAGTACTCAGCACACATTTAATGTAATTATTATTATTTTCTTTTGATTTTCTTGGACTTCCCTGATGGCTCAGACAGTAAAGCATCTGCCCGTTACAATGTGGTAGAACTGGGTTCAATCCCTGGTTCAGGAAGATCTCTTGGAGAAGGAAATGGCAAGCCACTCCAGTATTCTTGCCTGGAAAATCCCATGGACAGAGGAGCCTGGTAGGCTACAGTCCATGGGGTTGCAAACAGACAGACACGACTGAGCAACTTCACTTTCCTTCTTTCTTTTGATTTTCTTAAGCTCTTCAAAATTAATAAACAGTAATTGACCCATGGATAAGTTTGATATTGAAGAAAATATGTGGATTAAAAATAAATTCTAAGACTAAGAGTCCAGCCTTAAGAGTTAAACACAGTGATCAAAATACTAGTTTTCTCAAGGGAGTAGTGTCTCCATCTCCTCAATAATACTGCTAAAAGATGAGTGAATTTGTCTGACAGCATTTTGCTAAAATCTTGCAACATCCCTGTGAAGGAGGTATAAAATAGGAGATATTATCCTGGTGTTACAATTCAGCACACTGAAAAAATTTACCCAAGGTTCTGGAAAAGTTAAGTAGAGGCAAGGACCAGATTTTCAGATTGCCAGCCCAGTATCTTTTCATTTGGCTAAAACCTTGTAATTTTGTCATGTGTAATGTGAAAAGAAGACCAATGGAGATCTAGATAATCTCTGGAATATTGCACAATTTAAAAAGTTCCAGCAAAAATTACTTAATAGATTTCTCCCCAAAAGATAATTTGAGACTATATGTAATAAATATTACATCTGCATTATTTAAAAAAATGCACTAACCCAGGAATATCAGCACAATATAAAAGATAGTATTCCTTCAAGTTCAACAGTATAGACTCTGGAGTTAGACTGCTTGTATTTAAGGATTGAACTCTGTTGCTTTAAGGTAAATAACTTAATCTGTGCAAATCTTAATGACCATGTTCAGAAAACAGGGCTAATTATCTTAAAAGATTTAATCTACATTGAGGATTTAATTAAATGATGAATATAAATACCTTGATAATAAATAAGTGCCTAATACATACTCAGAAGTGGCCACAGGACTGGAAAAGGTCAGTTTTCATTTCAATCCCAAAGAAACGCAATGCCCAAGAATGCTCAAACTACCGCACAATTGCACTCATCTCACACACTAGTAAAGTAATGCTCAAAATTCTCCAAGCCAGGCTTCAGCAATACGTGAACCATGAACTTCCAGATGTTCAAGCTGGTTTTAGAAAAGGCAGAGGAAACAGAGATCAAATTGCCAACATCTGCTGGATCATCAAAAAAGCACGAGAGTTCCAGAAAAACATCTATTTCTGCTTTATTGACTATGCCAAAGCCTTTGACTGTGTGGATCACAAGAAACTGTGGAAAATTCTGAAAGGGATGGGAATACCAGACCATCTGACCTGTCTCTTGAGAAACCTGTATGCAGGTCAGGAAGCAACAGTTAGAACTGGACATGGAACAACAGACTAGTTCCAAATAGGAAAAGGAGTACATCAAGGCTGTATATTGTCACCCTGCTTATTTAACTTATATGCAGAGTACATCGTGAGAAACGCTGGGCTGGAAGAAACACAAGCTGGAATCAAGATTGCCAGGAGAAATATCAATAACCTCAGATATGCAGATGACACCACCCTTATGGCAGAAAGTGAAGAAGAACTAAAGAGCCTCTTGATGAAAGTGAAAGAGGAGAGTGAAAAAGTTGGCTTAAAGCTCAAAGTCCAGAAAACTAAGATGATGGCATCTGGTCCCATCACTTCATGGGAAGAAGATGGGGAAACAGTGTCAGACTTTATTTTTTTGGGCTCCAAAATCACTGCTGATGGTGATTGCAGCCATGAAATTAAAAGATGCTTACTTCTTGGAAGGAAGGTTATGACCAACCTAGATAGCATATTTAAAAGCAGAGACATTACTTTGCCAACAAAGGTCCGTTTACTCAAGGCTATGGTTTTTCCAGTGGTCATGTATGGATGTGAGAGTTGGACAGGTAAGAAAGCTGAGCACCGAAGAATTGATGCTTTTGAACTGTGGTGTTGGAGAAGACTCTTGAGAGTCCCTTGGACTGCAAGAAGATCCAACCAGTCCATCCTAAAGGAGATCAGTCCTGGGTGTTCATTGGAAGGACTGATGTTGAAGCTGAAACTCCAATAATTTGGCCACCTCATGCAAAGAGTTGACTCATTGGAAAAGACCCTAATGCTGGGAAGGATTGGGGGCAGGAGGAGAAGGGGACGACAGAGAATGAGATGGTTGGATGGCATCACCGACTCGATGGACATGTGTTTGGGTAAACTCCGGGAGTTGGTGATGGACAGGGAAGCCTGGCATGCTGCAATTCATGGGGTCACAAAGAGTTGGACACGACTGAGCGACTGAACTGAACTGAACTGATTGAATACATACTAGATATTGCTCTTACCTGTTAAATTTATTGTTAAACACATGTCTTCCAAAACAATAGCTAAATTATTATTTTAAGACATTTATTAATCTTTCCAATCAAGCTTTAAAAATAAAATGTATTTTTCAAAAGACTACATGTAACACCAAAATTTATGTTCCTTTTGTTGCATATTTTTTCAGTAAGGAGGATAAACTTTCAAGACAAAGAATCAAGACTTGAATTATAAAAAATGCATGAATTATAAAAATACACAAAGACAATGTAGATTTTCATGAAATTACAGAAAACTAATACATATCAGTAATGAGATCCTTCAGTAATTGTTTGTTTAGTAGAAATTTACTTCACATACTTATTGAGTTAAAAAAAAAAGTGCAACTGAACCAATGAAAAGAATTATATCTCTAGCTTTCAGACAAAACTGTCTTTAACATCTACAGGAAAGAAAAAAAAAGCATCATGCAAATAACTTTATAGCTTCACCTAAAAGAAAAAAAGAACATAAAGTTCAGCTTGTTTCATGAAGAAGGGTAGTAAGAAGCCAGTAATATTTTAGAAAATGTGTCTTTTAGGGGACTTGGTAGAGACAGGTCAAACTAAGTTGACCCCAGAGGATTTGGAGAGGATGCTGTCCTTGAAGTTTGGGAGTAAAAAGAGAGCATTAACTGACCTAAGGAACTGAGATACAAGTTTTTTTTTTTTTTAATGTTATCAAAAACATCTGTTAAAAGTTGACTAGGCAATCTGTTTTCTATGTTTCCATCTTAGGAAGTAGTACATGGTAAAGCATAAATCTTTATATTCTGAGTGGCAAAATAGAACAAAGCAAAAAGCTCCAAAAATGTAATGGAGACATAGCAAAAATAAGAAAGCTAAGAAAGCTTGGGTAAGGTCTTCATACATCTCTCAATAATTTGAGAACTCTATTTTTCTAATTTTTCTAATTTTCTAAAAAATTTTCTAATTTTTTTCTTGAGAAAACCCAAGAGAACACAATGGAAAGTGAAAACTGAGACAGATTTTGAAAGTTAACTACCCATAAGATCATACACATCAATCTAGACACAAATCAACTGGTATAAAGTGGAAGATTTACAATCTCAAGATATTTGGGCAGGGAGAAACTACTCAGCTATTGATTGATCACTAGTCAACTAAGATAAGAGCCCAACTTCTAAATAACCAGTTTTAAAAATAGAAGTAAGACACCACAATGAGAAGCCCAGCCACTGAAGATAGAGAGTTAACCCCAGCTCTTTGCAACTAGAAGAAGCCTGCAGGCAGCAATGAAGACATAGCACAGCCAAAAATAAATAAATAAAATACAAACAAGAAAAACATGATTAAGGACATTAATGTCTGCACATCATGAGGGAAAAGATTAAATAAATGCAAGTTACCAAATAAATAAATAAAACATTAGGAAAAGAAGAACAATCTGGAATTGTTAAACTATGTTACCCAACATATATAGTTTTCAACAACAAGAAAATGCTACAAGGAAGACAAAGACACAGGAAAGTGTGACCCATGCTCACAAGGAAAGCAGTCAATGGAAACTGTCTAAATGGGTCCCTGTGTTGGATTTACCAAGGACTTCAAAGATGCCTTTATAAATATGTTAAAAGACTGAAAGAAAAACTATATTTAAAAAGGTAAAGGAAAATGTTATGACAGTGAATGTCAAAAAGGGGATCTAATAGAGAAACAAAGACTGTATTTAAAATAATTCTAGAATTCAAGTATGCAAAAAAAAAATGACTAGATGAACTCAAAAGCAGAACAGAAATGGCAGAATTGACAATCAGTTAATTTGAAATATACCAATAGAAATATCCAATATAAAGAAAGAATTGCAAAAAGATTAAATAAAAATAGATGTGTGGGATAGCAAAAAATATACTGATGTGTGTATAATGGGATTACCAGGGAGTAGAGGAGAAAGAATACAAATATATATAGTGAAGAATTTCCAAATTTGATTCAACTTAATTTTAGTAGGACAAACAAAGGGGATTTCTTGGTGGCTCAGACAGACAAGCAAAGGATATTCATAGCTAGATCATTGATAATAAACTGCTGAAAGACAGGAAAATATCAAAGCAGTAAGAGAAAGATGATTCATCACTTACAGGAAAGCAATAATATGACTTACCACCTACCTCATCAGAAGAAAAAGACAGGCAGCAATGAAATCACAAAATGCTGAAAGACGAAATAAATAAATAAATAAAAGTCAACCAAGAATTCTATAACCAGTAAAACTGCCTTTCAAAATGAAGGAAACATGGTGGTGGTTTAGTCGCTAAGTCACGTTCTGACTCTTGGGACCCCATAGGCTATAGCCTGCCAGGCTTTTCTGTCCGTAGGATTTTCCAGACAAGAATATTGGAGTGGGTTGCCATTTACTTCTCCAGAGGACCTTCCTGACTGAAGAATTGAACACATGTCTCCTATATTACAGGCAGATTCTTTATCGACTGAGCTATGAGGAAAGCATATTCACTGATAAAAAGGAAAAGCATTAGGCATTAGTAGAGTTATCACCCAGTATCTAGAGGAAATTGGTTCCAGGAGCTCCCATGGATACAAAAATCTGCAGATGCTTGAGTCATATAAAATGATGTAGTACAATGAATGAACTTGCCAGGTAGTTCAGTGGTAAAGAATATACTTGCAGTAGACACAAGAGGCACAGGTTAGATCCTTGGGTCAGGATGATCCCCTGGAGGAGGAAATGGCAACCCACTCCAGTATTCTTGCCTGGAAAATTCCATGCACAGAAGATCTGGTGGACTGCAGTCCATCGGGTCTCAATGAGTCAGACACAACTGAATGACTGAGTACACGTGCACAAATGCACACACACACATGCACACACACAGACAGTAAAATGAATACATTTGGACCTTTATACCTGTGGGTTTTGCATCCTAGGATTCAACAAATTGGGGTTTAAGTTTCAATTCACAGTTGGCTGAATCATTGATTGATTAAATCCTTGGGTGCAAAACCCAGAGATAATGAGGTAATATGTGTCAAATGGGGAGCAGAGAGATAGTAGCATTGTTTCTTAGAAGTCTCATAACTGTTTTATTTAAATCAATTAATTTAAACTTCACTCATGCCTTAATGTGGAGAAGGCAATGGCACCCCACTCCAGTACTCTTGCCTGGAAAATCCTATGAACGGAGGAGCCTGGCGGGCTGCAGTCCATGGGGTCACTGAGTCGGACACGACTGAGCGACTTCACTTTCACTTTTCACTTTCACGCATTGGAGAAGGAAATGGCAACCCACTCCAGTGTTCTTGCCTGGAGAATCCCAGGGATGGTGGAGCCTGGTGGGCTGCCATCTATGGGGTCGCACAGAGTCAGACACAACTGAAGCGACTTAGCAGTAGCAGCAGCATGCCTTAATAGCGAGGCTTTAAAATTCAAAGGTAATACTGACTTATAAAACTACACAAAAACATTTTGAATATACAATCAAAGTTGTGCTTCTTTAAACCATCCCAAAGAGAAAGAAATGCAAGAAGGTAAAATGGTTGTCTGAGGAAGCCTTACAAATAGCTGAGAAAAGAAGAGAAGCAGAAACAAAGGAGAAAGGCAAAGATATACACAACTGAATGCAGAGTTCCAAAGAATAGCAAGGAGAGATAAGAAAGCCTTCTTAAGTGACCAATGCAAATAAATAGAGGAAAACAACAGAATAAGAAAGAATAGATGGGGGAAACAATGGAAACAGTGAGAGACTTTATGTTCTTGGGCTCCAAAGTCACTGCAGATGGTGACTGCAGCCATGAAATTAAAAGACACTTGCTCCTTGGAAGAAAAGCTATGACCAACTTAGACAGCATATTAAAAAGCAAAGACATTACCTTGCCAACAAAATTTGTCTAGTCAAAGCTATGGTTCTTCAAGTAGTCCTGTAAGCTCCAGGAAGAGAAGGGAATGACAGAGGATGAGATGTTTGGATGGTATCACCAACTTGATGGACATGAGTTTGAGTAAGCTCTGGGAGTGGTGGTGGACAGGAAAGCCTGGCGTGCTGCAGTCCATGGGGTCACAAAGAGTTAGACACGACTGAACAACTGAACTGAACCGAGAGATCGCTTCAAGAAAATTAGAGATACCAAGGGAACATTTCATGCAAAGATGTGCTCGATGAAGGACAGAAATGGTATGGACCTACCAGAAGCAGAAGATATTAAGAAGAGGTGAAATAATACAAAGAAGAACTGTACAAAAAAGATCTTAATGACCTTGATAACCATGATGTTGTGGTCACTCACCTAAAGCCAGATATCTTGGAATGTGAAGTCAAGTGGGCCTTAGGAAGCATTGCTATGAACAAAGCTAGTGGAACTGATGGAATTCCAACTGAGCTATTTCAAATCCTAAAAGATGATGCTGTGAAAGTGCTGCACTAAATGTGCCAGCAAATTTGAAATCTCACCTGTGGCCACAGGACTGGGAAAGGTCAGTTTTCATTCCAATTCCAAAAAGGGCAACTCAAAAGAATGTTCAAACTACCGTACGTTGAGCTAATGTCACATGATAGCAAGGAAATGCTCAAAATCCTTCAAGCTAGGCTTCATCAGTACATAAATTGAGAATTTCCACATGCACAAGCTGGATTTAGAAAAAGCAGAGGAACCAGAGATCAAATTGCCAACATATACTGGTAGAAAAAGTAAGAGAATTTCAGAAGAACATATACTTCGCTTCATTGACTACATGAAATCGTTTGACTGTGTGGATTACAATAAACTGTGGAAAATTCTGAAAGAGATGGAAATGTCAGACCACCTTACCTTTCTCCTGAGAAACCTGTATGCAGGTCAAGAAACAACAGTTAGAACTGGACCTAGAACAACAGACTGGTTCAAAATTGGAAAAGGAGTATGTCAAGCCTATATATTGTCACCCTGCTTATTTAACTTCTATGAAGAGTACATCATGCAAAATACCAGGGTGGATAAAGCACAAGCTGGAATCAAGATTGCTGGGAAAAATATCAACAACCTCAAATATGCAGATGATACCACTCTAGTGGCAGAAAGCAAAGAGGAACTAAAGAGCTTCTTGCTGCTGCTGCTACAGCTGCTAAGTCGTTTCAGTCATGTCCAACTCTTCGTGACCCCATGGACAGCAGCCTACCAGGCTCCTCTGTCCATAGAATTTTCCAGGCAAGAGTACTGGAGTGGGTTGCCATTGCCTTCTCCAAGAGCCTCTTGAGGAGGGTGAAAAAGAAGAGTGAGAAAGCTGGCTTAAAATGCAACATTCAAAAAACGAAGATCATGGCAACCAGTCCTATCACTTCATGGCAAATAGATGGGGAAAGAATTGAAACAATGACAGAGTTTTTTTCTTGGGCTCCAAAAATCACTGCAGATAGTGACTGCAGCTGTGAAATTAAAAGATGCTTGCTCCTTGGAATAAAAACTATTGACAAACACAATGTATTAAAATGCAGAGAGATGACTTTGCCAGCAAAGATTCTTATAGTTAAAGTTATATTTTTTCCAATAGTCACCTATGGATGTGAGAATTGGAGCATAAAGAACGCCAAGCACTGAAGAATTGATGTTTTCAAACTGTGATGCTGGAGAAGATTCTTGAGAGTCCCTTGGACAGCAAGGAGAGCAAAACCAGTAAATCCAAAGGAAATCAAACCTGAATATTCATTGGAAGGACTGATACTGACTTTGGCCACCTGATGGGAAGAGCTGACTCACTGGAAAAGACCCTGATGCTGGGAAAGATTGAAGGTGGGAGGAGGAGGGGATGACAGAGGATGAGAGGTGGGATGGCATCACTGATTCAATGGACATGAGTTTGAGCAAGCTCCGGGAGTTGGTGATGGACAGGGAAGCCTGGTGTGCTGCAGTCCATGGGATGGCAAAGAATCAGACACAATAGCAACTGAACAACAATTATACAAGTTGTACAAAAATTATATACATATTAAATATTAATTTTTGTATAGCTTTTAATCATCAACAAAAGTAATTAGTACAAAGAGCTAATTTACTACTTGATAAATTGGTTTGTGCCAAAAAGTAAATCATCTTTATTATTAAGCTCACACTCTGTTATTTTTTCTCATAGCAAGACATTCTCAATGAAGACGACTGTGCATGTTTTTAAATCCTAATATAGTAATCGTCTGTGATCTGGCAGCTGGCAGCTGGTCTTTCGACCCTATACTGAATAACACTGCATAGAAGTCCATTTATAAAACATAAATTATATTTTAATAAATGTTAAAATTTCTTATTAGAAAAACTGCATGAAAAATTTAACCATATTTATTTATTTTTATATGCATTTATTTCTTATTTGAACAATGATAGGCTAATAAGATGGACCAAACTGAATTTTATTGCTTCAAAAAAGTTAAAAAAAAAAAAAGTTCTATCCAGGTAAGTGAAATTTAAGGCTGAATTTTCCATTTTTTAACCTGTGATCAATTTATTTTTATATGTGAACCCTCCATAAATTATAGGTCTTCTTGGTTCTGATCTTTCACATGTTTAATCAATGAAGGTATGAAAGTAAATACTCTCAAACCATTCTGGGACTAGCTTAAATGATTTCTTACTATAATTTGACTACACATTGTTGTTGTTCAGTCACTCAGTCAAGTCCAACTCTTTATAGCACATTTTTACTGAATAATAACTATAGTTCTAGTCCTAAGCTCTCTCTGGGATTTTAAAGAGGAATAGTGTATGACCTTTGGCCATAAGAGGCTAGCGTCAGATTCTAATTACAGAATTTTACAGTAGATAATGTGGATATGGTATTGGAGAAATATGTATTAGAAGCAGTGTGACTTTAAGAATTCTATAATTGTGCAGGTGTGACCAGGTGTACACATGTACATATGTTAAGTATGAATAGTAAATATATGTGACACAATTAGAAAATTGAATGGTATATTAACATGCTGATTGTGGTACAGATATACTGACATTTGATAAGTTCATTAGAGAAGCTTCCAGAAAGTGTTAAGAAATGAAGAATGACAAATTGCATTGGAAACAGAATTCAATATGAAATGTTGGGTGAATTGTGAGAAAAGAAACTGGCCTCACAATAATGAATAAGGGCTTGTTTATAGAGTAAATACAAAGGTTGCTTTTACATTCTACTAAACAAAAACCTAGCTATTCTAAATCTACCCCATTAATTTACCCAATTCTTACCAAATGCCAATACTTTATTAGATGGTTGTTATTATTCATCACTGATTTCCACTTTTTAAAAATATGCAATAATATAAAAGAAACATGTGAAAGTTGCCATCCTACTTCCCCAAACCAGACAAGTGAAATTCTCTTTTCTTGGGAATCAGAATTTAGATAAAGAAATTATTTAACAAAGAAAGCTCATAATCAATGTAGAATTAAGGTCTATGGCTGCTATTTGGCATGGGATGGGTGTTGGGGGGGGTGCAAACTGAACCGTGTGTAAGTAGAACCAAAAGAGTTTGTAGAATAAGAAAAATAAGACATACAGAGGGCCAGCATACAGAAATCAGCAGTTTTTAGAGACCTTTGAACCACAGAGAGAGACAGTTTTCAGCTTTTTAAGATGTGTTTGTACATTTCTATTCTGTTTCAACTGATATCTTCTGTGAACTGAAACAGAGCTTATCAAAATTACTTTTTAATACTAAACTACCAATTGCCTCAATATTTTTAATTTCAAAATATGTTTCAAATGTAAGCCTTCTGTTTCTTTGTATTACTTGCATCTGGGGGCATTTTTATATGTTTCAAACTTTGAAGAAATATGTTGTGTTCCTTAACATTTTCTATTGTTTTTAAATTTTAGAAATGCAAAGTTATTACTCAGTTTCATTTTAATACTGAGAAAATTTCACAGAGACTGTGGATCTAGTTTGTTATACAGTCACAGTTTTTATTACTATGAATAATGAATTAAGGATTTACAGTCACACTGACCTAAAATACCATGAAACTAGACCAAGTGTCCCATTACATAGGAGATACAGTAAAATATAAAGTTATGCTTAAATATGATATAATATTTAATATTCAGAATTCAGATTGTCCTCAAACCATAAAAGAAGCCCGGCATGGGTGGGAATTTTCAAGGTTTCAATATTAAAATAAATAAACTGAGACTCTATGTTTATGAAATATTACATATTTCACCTCTTGAATAACTTGCTGTTTCGAGAGTCAGTATCAAAAGATCAATTCCTGATCTAGGCAAAACACAGGGCATATGCAAAGAAACAGTACAAAATTTCTTTAGTCATCAACTCTAAAGGAGTAATCTAAAAATGAATTAGTCTGATAAAGGGAAAAAACAAATTCTTTATCATCATAAAGTTATTTTGAACAGGTGTGTTTTATAATCATGAGAAGCAGAAAAGCAATCTTCAATGGCAAGCTCTCATTTTCACCCCAGAGGAACATGGGGCTAGAACACAAAACATAGGAATTTTGGCAGGAAGAAGTCTTGTTAAAGCATCTTATGCACTTCCTGTGGATATTATCTCCCTATGACACCCTAGTCCCTTTATCTTGTTATTGTTTTAAGGCACATTATAGAGACAACAAGATAAGCATTCACAAGACTATAGCCGTCTTTTGTGTGGCAGCAAACTGCATTATCAACCAGCCACAGGTGTACACCACATGAAGTGGTAAAATGTGATTTGTAGAGATTTTATGACAAATCTGTCACCATAAGGCTCCATCCCAGATTATGCCCTCCATCTGTTCTACAGGTCTTCATTTGGTTGCATCTAAAACGAAGTAAAATATCTTCATTTTGAACTCTAAAGGAATAATCTAAAAATGAGTATAGTTTGATGAAGAGAAAAAGGAATTCTTCACATTTACTGTGCTTAAAATTTTAATAAAAGCTGTTACTTATCAAATTAATTTTAATATGCTTCTACTTACGCTATTATAATGTGAACACTGACTACCATTCCAAATCAAAGCCAGCCTCATGGGCTGAAGCTAAGATTAACAATATCTTCTCCACTTGATAAATCTGTGTATTTTTGTTTAAATCTCTATCCTACTTCTTCAGTGGAAACAAAATTGAAAGGCAATTCACCTTCAGATATTTAGGGAGATTATTTCCTATAATATAACATATTTTCCTGCCATGATCATTGCATTGTGAAATTCTAACATTTTTAGATAGATTAAATTTTTGCATTTATGGCTTAATATTCCTTTTTCCTCAGTTTACCCATAGAAAACTTACCAGACTGAGTTAAATTTTATTTTTTAAAAGCATATGAATTAATAGTTTCATATGTTGATGCTCATTCATTTACATGTATTATATGTATGGGAGATATCTGATGAAATTCACCTGGATTTGGAGAGATGGTGGTTATACGTAAAGGGCATGCCAGTACTTTAAGCCTGGATTTAGATACTGACTTGAGAATTTTAATAGCCAAAGGCTTGATTTGCCTAAGAAGATAAATATAGCTAACACTTTTAAAAATACAATTTTTCCCTAGAGAAATAAAATGACTCAATTTATCTTACTTTAAAAATTAAAAATGCAACACTTAATAAACATTATTACTGTCCAAGTTTTTAAATATTAACTTAAAGTCAGTAATTGGATTGGAATAATAGAAATAGAAAGAAGGAAGGCAAAAGAAATGTCAGTAATACAGGTACAACAAGAAGTACAGTTATATGTCAATTCAGAAGACAGAAATTATATCAATAATGTGAACAGGGGGAATTTAATATTAAGAATTGCTAACTAATATAAAGAGATTACTAAATAGGATAAAGAAAACTTTCAGGAGTACAGAAACAGCAGATGTATAATTTTGTTCCTAGCTCTAGGGCTGAGGGAAAGTAAATAAGAAAGGAACTTAAAAACTTATGTTATGGACTTCCCTGGTGGTCCAGTGGTTAAAAATTCACCTTGCAATGGAGGGGATCCAGGTTCAATCCCTGGTAGGGAACTAAGATCCCACATGACGTGGAACAACTAAGCCCAGACAACCCAACTAGAGAGAGATTCTGAGCCCTGCAACAAAGATCTCAAGTTCCGCAGCTAAGACCCAAGGCAGCCAAATAAATAAATATTAAAATAAAGTAAAAGAAAACTTATGATAGAGACAGACTCAAGGCCGGGGTGAAGTGTGGGAAAGGGACACAGACTCTAATGACAAGTAAACTAGCTGACAGGTGTGGGCAACCCTCCAGGTGGTGAAGAAACTTATGCAACTGTGTGAGCTGTAGCTGGTCCAGAGCAGCAGCCTGCTGGGTGCAGAGAAACCCATCAGAGTGTCTGGTCTTCAGATGGTTCACAGGGGCCTCTGAAGTTAACACTACCAGGCCATTTCACCAACATCCTTACATTAACATTCCAGTCCACTGCCTTTCAGGTGGAAAACAGCTCAACCCCTTCATCCTGCTTTAGCTTTGCAATTTCCCTCTAGTGCCCTTTCTTGAAAAAACTGAATATCAAAATCACATGTCAAAAGATTAATGTCCAGGTCTAGTAATAACAATGCATATAAAGAAAAGATTGATCTGAAGCTGGCAGTCAGTAAATTGATAACACTTGCATTCTATGCTGAATTCTATACACACTTTCATACAAAAGTTTGAACTTCTATAAAACAAGAAAAGCAAATTCATGTTTCTACCTAACAACATATAGTTATTCCTTACACAAAGGATGAAATTCTCACCCTCCCCTAAAGTGAGAGGACACAAAATCCTAATTGTCATTGGATCCCATCACTGACTATATTAGTTACTATTCTAATCCAGTCATCATTTCACTGAATATTTGTTACCTAAGAAAAAATGAGAGTAAACTTTCAATAATCTTTGTATTTAACAATATAAGCAAATAATATGATGAATATAGGTAATAAATGCAAGGAAACAAATATGTATAGATAATAAGTAAAATTTAAAATATATATATATATATGTATATATACATACAGGCAAAGCTACCAATCCTCACTTTTGCAATTGATTATGAGGCTATCTTTGATATCTGAAAATTATTCTCTTGTTATTTAGCCCATATTGTATTTGCTTTCAGCTAGAACTTCAGTTAGCTGGTGTTCTTTACCAGCTTTGACAACTCAAAACCTTCATGTTTTCAGGATTTGCGTTCTCAACACCTATCCTTTCTTTGGATGCTCTAGTTTTCCTTTTACCTTTACTATTATACATAAAAGTCTTAAAAGTCCTGTGTGTTCCTACAGTGTAGAAGCAAAACCTTTATCTATTGGTAATGAGTAGTAATCACCTCAGCCATTTAGAGTAACATTTTTCTATTTGTTCAATCAATATGGAACCAAAATTGTGGGTGGCAAGTTTGTTTTCCAGTTCAATAGTATCAGTGTTGCCCTCTCCTAAAGGGAGCATTCCCCACTTGAGATTTAAGTCTATTTTACAAGTGGAGCTTGAAGCTGCCACACAAAAAGTGAAGAGTTACTGAGTAATTTATAGGAATAATAGTGACAGAAGACAATCCCTTGATTACTCCTTGATTTCCTGATTCCTGTATTCTGTCTAAGGGGTGAAAGTATCATATGACGGTCTCTAATTCAAAGCATAAAATACATTCTGTAAGGGATATCCCCATTCTTTTAATATATTGTCTCCCAACTAATGCCATGCTTGAGTCTTCAGTAAGCCATTCATTAGACCAGTCACTACGTGATAAAGAGTTACTTGGTAAGTCCATTAATTCCTTGGGCACGTTCTAAAATCCTCATGATAAAATTAAGTGTAGGAAACAACTGGGGGCAGTGCTTTTCTTGAACACACACTCTGAACCTCTAGACCTCTTGAAACCCCATTTTTAAGAACAAGTTTTCAACAAAAACTAGATAGTCATTCTAGATCCTTTTTACTTTTTAAAAAAGCATTTAAAATTTACCACCTTCAAAAACCTCTTATTCCCCTGATTTGGAGTCTATACTAATAAGATGTCCATAGTGTTTCCTTTAGCATAATTTGTAGTATAAATTGTTCTGACACTTAACTTTATAAGCTCCATGTTCTGGTGTTGCATCTTCATAAGAAATGAAAATTGAAATTTTCATGTGATGGGTCTCATGCTAAGTCATTTCTGATTGGCACAAGAAGTATGATTCAGTTGGTATAACCAACATACTACCAGTTCCTTGAAAGATACTTGGCAGATAAAGTTACTCAATTACATTCGAAGAGGGCATTCCAACCCAGTAACTGAAAATACGTGTGTAGCATTTATAATCTAAATCCTACCATATACAATAATTTCAGTTCTTCCATAACTTATAGGTGAATAGGAAGAATAGTGTGGTTTTACATACACATAGTTTTATTATATCGCACATACACATTCTGCATTGTACTCTTTTTAGTTCATTTCTATTAGAAAATATAATTTTTTGTAGGGATTCATGAAGTCCTAGCCACTCAAAAGTGATATTTTGATTATATCTTTTACAGATTACTTCTACAATAGGAATGCCATTAAAATTTAATTATTTTGCCCATTCCCTCAGTAACTTGTCTAAATCTAGTTATTCTAATCAGAAATGACAGTTGTTCACAGTAGCATTGCAAGCACTATTTTTGTTGTTGTTGTTCAGTCATTAAGTTGTGTCCGACTCTTTGTGAGTCCATGGACTTCACATCAGGCTCCCCTCACCTTCACTATCTCCTGAAGCTTGTTCAAATTCATGTCCAGCGAGTCAGCGATGCTACTAATATATAACCATCTCATTATCTGCTGCCATCTTCTCCTTTTGCCTTCAATCCTGCCCAGCATCAGGATCTTTTCCAATAAGTCAGCTCTTTGCATCAGGTGGCCAAAGTATTGGAGCTTCAACTTCAGCATCAATCCTTCCAACGAATATTCAGGACTGATTTCCTCTAGGATTTGTTGGTTTGATCTCCTTGCAGTTCAAGGGACTCTCAAAAGTCTTCTCCAGCACCACAATTTGAAAGCATCAATTTTTTGATGCTCAGCTTTCTTTATGGTCTTTCACATCCATACATGACTACTGGAAAAACAGTAGCTTTGACTATATATAGAGTCTGTCAGCAAAGTGATATTTCTGCTTTTTATACTGCATGATTAAATATATTCTTATCCAGGATAGTGAACCAATTTTACATTGGTTTTATATCCAAGTTGGTCTTTGATTTTTGCCTCACTAGATGTTCAAAATATATATGCAACATTATGTCATATTTTGCTACTGTTACACTGTTTATTTATGGTGTATGTAATTTGATTTCTTTTGCCACCGAGATACCAATTCTGTCTCAATAAGGTGATTTCTGGGCTCCCCGGCAGGGTTGCTGTACAGATGAATGAATATAGATCTGATTCTTTATGAGTCATTTATACTTTGGATTGAACTTGCTTTAGTCAACAATCTCCTAAATGTTTTCCATAGCACAGTTAAGACAAGAGGAAACTTTATGGGAGTGTTAGTGCTGAAGATTACTCAGTAGCATCTTCACCTTTAAAAGGATGATGTTGACCAGTTATAGATGTCTTGAGAGCAACAAGCTTGTGTTTCTTCCAGCCCAGCATTTCTCATGATGTACTCTGCATATAAGTTAAATAAGCAGGGTGACAATATACAGCCTTGACGGACTCCTTTTCCTATTTGGAACCAGTCTGTTGTTCCATGTCCAGTTCTAACTGTTGCTTCCTGACCTGCATACAGGTTTCTCAAGAGACAGGTCAGATGGTCTGGTATTCCCATCTCTTTCAGAATTTTCCACAGTTTATTGTGATCCACACAGTCAAAGGCTTTGGCATAGTCAATAAAGCAGAAATAGATGTTTTTCTGGAACTCTCTTGCTTTTTCAATGATCCAGCAGATATTGGCAATTTGATCTCTGGTTCCTCTGCTTTTTCTTAAACCAGCTTGAACATCTGGAAGTTCACGGTTCACGTATTGCTGAAGCCTGGCTTGGAGAATTTTGAGCATTACTTTACTAGCGTGTGAGACAAGTGCAATTGTGCGGTCGTTTGAGCATTCTTTGGCATTGTCTTTCTTTGGGATTGGAATGAAAATTGACCTTTTCCAGTCCTGTGGCCACTGCTGAGTACCACCAGGGGATCTTGGTAACCCTAAAAGATACATCCTAAAGCTCACAAAGCATTACCATTGTGAATATCTGAGACAAACTGAACTTAAATATTTCTATGTGACTTCTTAGTCAGTCTACTGCTCATGAAATATACACTGTGATTTCCTTACACTATAGCAAATTCATATGGCCTACTTAGTACTTTATTCAATTATTTTAGTTACCTATTTCAGAAAAAGGGCAACAGAAGAAACACATGGGAATATCTGTTTTTAAAAGTAGCTGTATTAATTATTGCCAAAACAAAAGAAACAAACAAAAACATGTCTTCATATAAAACTAACTCAAGAATGAGAGACTTAATCCTGCACTTAAGCATTAGGTATGAGTGGCTGACCAAGGCAGGACTCAGTTTTGCAGCTCAGTTGATTTTGATCTGTTCCTTTTGATCCTGAGTGTCAAATGGGGTCATCTACTTCAGAAGAGCTGTTCTGTTCCATGCTGAGGATCTATGGGTTCTGGTCTGCTTCCCATGTCTCTTGTCCTCCTTGGATCAGCAGATCAGCCCGGGCATGTTCTTGTATGCACTTGTGAGAGTAAAGAGGAACACAGGGAACCATGTGAGGCTTCTGAACACTTAGATTCAGATATGGCACACGGTCAGCAATCAACTACATACAGACCTTTAGTCAAAGTGATCCATGTACAGCCACGCCTAAAGTCAAGAGACCGAGAAAGGTACCACACCTATGCTAAGACAGGACAAAGGTAAAATCATAATTCAATTGATCTCTGTAGCCAATGTCAGAAAGGAAGAATTAGTGGCAGGTACAGTGATATTTGTCCCCAGAAAATGAATCAATATTTTTCTCAATGATTTAAAAATATGGTTAACAGCTAAATAGCCTTTAAATAAAATTATCCCAAATAGGTAACATATTTTTCTTTCAATGGTGAACAGACTTCATCAAAAGTCCAAGTATGAGTTAAAATATTTTAATAATTCACAAATTTTGTTCTTCTTCTACATCAAAGATTATTCTTTAAAAGGATAACTAATAATAAGACATAGAATGTATCAAGTTTGCCCCTACTGTATTTCGGTCATGATTCTTGGAACTCAGAAAAATGAATTCACCCTTAATGGGTGGAGTGTTTGTATTGCCAGCAGCACTGAACTTAGTACTTAGTCATATTACTATGAGCTTCAAAGTACAGAATTTTCAGTGATGCAAATCACCACTTCTCTATCTCCTCTTTCACTCTCATATAACCATTAGTAGTATATTATTGGTGATTAATGTTACCTCATAGGTTTTTTAATATGTGTCTTAAATCATAATAAAGCTTTATAAAACATCTCTCTTTCTCTATTTATAAATTGTCTTTCAGACCTGGGTTCAACACTTACATTGAAAAAAGCTATAGACTTTAAGAATGTGTTAATAAAGAGGAAAACAAAAACTAAGTGATATTTACAGTGAGAATATTCTACTGCAATATTTGAAAATAGGCTTTACCCATTTTTTTTTATGGAAACAACCTATAGTATCAGTGTAGGTAAAGGATGGTCATTTATTCACAGTGGCAGGTTTATCCTCAAGCTAACATGACATTAATCTGCCTCTTATTTTCTTAAGTTTACGAAAACCTATTACCTTTTTGAGAACTCATCATTCATTGCTAAGCACGTAAGTTATTTCCAATCACCTTATTAAATAAAGCTAATGTCACTAAGCAAATTGTGGATCAACTAAGCAGAGACAGGCAAGAAATCCTCCACAGAAAACATTCATCTCTTTACTCCCATGGGTAGGCACAGACTTTGGTAATGCCAGCCTTGCTTGTTGGTCTTATTTTACACAAATAGTCATCTGTAAGACCATATTTTTTCATTCAGTCTGGTATCAGAGATTCAACTTAAGCTTGAGTTGAGAAAACAAGCATTTGAATGGATTTTCTTCACTCCTTCACTGTAATTATGTTGTCCTTTGCAGGAGCCAAGGTTATAAGAAGACGAAAAGGAGAGGAGAAATGCACCAAACGTGACAGAAAAGCACCTAGAGAAAGAGAGGTAGAATTAATATTGATAAGATGATTGAAGCCCTGATTTTCTTTCTTAATTATCTGTGTCAGATTTGTCCTGGTCTAAGTTATGAGAAGAGAAGTGACATTAATTCAGGTCTTTATCTCCTGTCCTAGCTGTAGCAAAGATCCCTCAGGGCCTTGTCTAGTACCTCCTGCTTCTAGGTATATCCATGTTTTATGCTGTGCATTTAGGTTATGTATACAGGAAGCCTATGAGATTAAATATGAGAGAACAGATAAAAAGATTTATATATCAGGCTATTATTTCACAAAACTATATGTTGCCCAAACATTTTAATGCTAGCTTAATTCGTTCATTACAACCCCATCTTCTTCTACCAAAATTTTAGGAGTGGAAATCTCAATGTCATATCAGTATTTCATGTCATCAGAAAACACATGTACTATAAATTTGGAAATATATCTATTAGAAGAATCTGTGATCATATTACAGAAAACAGAAGAAAATGTGAATATGTGAGTCAAAATAGCAGATAATGATAATAACAGTTGCACCTGGTTTTGATTTTTATCTTTATGATCCATTCAAGAAAACACACACACCAGAAAAAGTGAAAGGATGTGGAAAAGATTCAATGAATCCAAAACAAAACAAAATCTGCATCTATAACCTGTTAACAGTCAAGATTATATTTGTCATTTTCATCACCATCTGGATTTAAAATTTTTAATGGCTGGTTGATACTTTATGACTTGCTTATGTTTCCATGAGTAGGACTATTCATTTTCAACAGTTTTGATGCTAGAACTCATAGAATGGGTCTGGTCACTAGCCTTTGTGTGTGATGATGAAGTAATTCAAATAAACATCATTCACAGGTCACAAAGTGAATGTATCAACCAATGGATTTTGTTCTGTTATGTTCATGACCGAACTGCAACCTTCAGCTTTCAATTTTGTGTCACATCAGGTTAAGGCTCTAAAGCATTCAATTTTTAATTTACTTTCTGTGATAATTTATCACATATATTCTTCTCTATTTTCACAGGTTCTTTAAGAAGAAATACAATTAATTTCATTAAGAAATCAAGTGTCCTAGTGCCAATCACAAATTTATAAGCATCACAGTCTCATCCCTGGCTCATGTTTCAAACTCTTGTGATTCTAATCATCTGTGTCACTTTCTTCAAATTGTGTTGTGTCCACATTGAAATTTCATAGAACCTAGGTTGCCTGTGTTGTTTCAAAGTTCATGGAATAATGTATAGCTGAATTTAGTTATTTGATCTATTTACATTTATATTTGTCTTACTATAAGATCTTTGAGATTACATAAGAAAATATTATTTCAAGAAAATATCTAAGATATATATGCTTATATATGTATCTGTTATCATTTGATAACCATTTTAATTGTAATATTGATGTAAATTCCATTAATTGCAATGAGTTAAAATTAAAATTGTAGCTCATGGCTAATGTGTAAAGAGTGCAAATACAAGTATTTTTTTAAATAAGTTAAAATCCAACTATTACATCAGTGCTTATGATTACTTCACAATTAAATGACAAGGCTAAAGAATAAGCTACACAAAGAATAAAGAATATTATTTGTAAAAAAATACATCAGTTTCTTTAAAACTACTGAAAGAAACAGAAGTTCCTCATGAGCTGTCAACCTATAGATAGATTAGTTGAAGGAATATATATATATATATATATATATATATTTTACTCACTTTGCCTTTGGACTTTCTACTAAGGCTGAAGTATTACACATTAATTGGTTCCAAGTAGATAGTTTTACATACTGTTGATTTCTTATACATGCTGCTGCTGCTGCTGCTAAGTTGCTTCAGTCGTGTCCGACTCGGTGCGACCCCATAGACAGCAGCCCACAAGGCTCCCCCGTCTCCGGGATTCTCCAGGCAAGAACACTGAGGAGATTTAATTCCACATATTTATCTTCATATCTATCAATAGTGAATTGGTTCATGTTTCCAAGATGTTCATTGATTACACTATAGTCAGTCCATTTCAAACTAACAGCAATGCTATCCAATTTATCACTGTCACTTCATGCAGTGTTCTATAGATGTGCTGACCTGAAAAGGGGCCTGTAAAAAGATGTAGAGTGACAAGAAATGAAAGGTCATAAGCAGTATGGTAACATAAACTTTGCTCTAGATTTTCTTTTCAGTTTATTGTCTGTTGCTCAAGTCCCATAACTGGTAAATATTTAGAAAGAATCATGAGGCAAAAAACTGCTATTACTTGTGAGGAGAGATTTCTCCAAGTCATAACAGTAGTTTGAATATCTGCACAATATCTTACCATGACTGTAGCATTGCCATCACATCACTGTAATCATTTTATTCTATCATTGAATGAATTTCTTCAGGTTTATCTCTAAATAATCCCACCCTAAGAGCTCAGTTCTTTAAATTTGATCTCCTCAGTCTGAGCAAAGAAGGAGCTAACTGTCTAGGTTGAGAACACTGTTTTAAGCCTGTTATAGTTGAGGGTAAATATTCATGACCGAATTCAACCATAACAAAAATAAGAGTATGATTATATTTAATATAAATTATTTTAACACCAAAATCTCTGCTAGTCATACTTTCAAACTTGTGATGTTTCAACTATAACACTCATAATGATTCAGTCATCATAAAACTACTAACAAGTAAGAAAGATAAGTAAATAACATAAACAAACAAATGAACTAACAAGTGTGATTCAGATTATGAAGATGGTTAGATCAGCATTTTGAGTTAGAAACTATTATTCCTTATAACTTTGTTTAAACAAAATAAACAGTATAACTGTAAAATTTAAAATAAATACTAAGAAGTATTTCCCCAAAACATAGAGGAATAAAATAAATACAATTTTATCAACTGAGATTAAAATTGCAGGTCATTTCAATAAAAATTTGTAAGTGATCAGGTTTGGTACATGTGACTTTGTATGATAACAACATTTTAAGGGTATTGATAAGTGTATTAATTAATTAATCATTAATTAATTAGTTTCAGAAAAGGTGGGGAACTTTCCTCTCTCTCTCTACATATATATTTATATATTTTCATGGAGGAGAAAATGTCAACCTGTTTCAGTATTCTTGCTGGGATAATCCCATGGACAGAAGAGCCAGGTGGGCTACAGTCCTATGAGGTCACAAAGAGTCAAACAGGACTGAGCACAGACACACAATTTGTATATAAGCAGCAGTATAGGAAAAGCAGGTACACTGTCAAATAAGAAAGAGATAAATTATTTATAAAAATTAACCACATATTTCACCTTTCTCTACATGAAACATCATGCCCAAAATCAAGTTAACAAAAAATCATGGCTTATAATAAGTGGAATTAGAAACATTTCTCCAAGAAAGACATAGGTTTTTCAGTTTATGTTAAAAATATCAAGCTTACAAAAGCAGCATCAATAACAAATAGCAAAATTGATTGAAAATACATTATAAAGATGCTGTAGAAAGAAAGAAAGCCTGAAAATATTAATGAAATTTGGAAAAACATGAGATAAGTTAACAAAATGAAGTAGGGGAAATATTCTATATTCATAAAAGTTATAAGCCACCAAGAAAATATAACACTGATGAGTTTTACATACTGAGAAAAATTAAGCAAAATTGAGAGAATTAACAAACTTCAATTATTTTTAGGTCATGCTATTTATTATTTCTCTACAGTGCTCATTATATTATCTATATAAAATTAAATAAAGCTACAAGATATTTGTAGAATACAATAAGTGATAAGTGCATCTTTTTATTAAAACAGCTGAGTTATTTGATCTTCAATTCTCTCTGAAACATTTATTTACAAAAGCTATGAATTTGTATACAGGAAGAGAGATACTAAAAATTTCTAAAAATTAGAAATAGTGTAAAGGCAATATTTTCTGAACATTTTGCAATTAAATTACTAGTTAAAAATTAAGAAATGAGCGGTGTTGTGTTCTGCTTTTTATTTTTTTTAATGATGACATTTTTGAATCACACATATGAAAACAACTTGAGCCAAAAGAGAAAATAGAAACTGAAATGATCGACTATTATGAAATAAGAAATGAAAACATTATAGCCCAAACTTTTCAGAAGTCAAATAACACTGATAGATCACTTTTTGTAATAACCATAATTATAATTAAGAAAAGAAAATTATTTTAAAATTAAGATAATTATTTATCAAAGTTAAAAAAACACAAAATAAATGTAAGAAAAAGGATAAAGTTAACAATCATAAATTGAAGAATTAATACAACTGAAAAACAAAAAGCTCCTTAACAACAATAACAACAACAAAATATATATATAGGAAGATTAACATAGCTATGATTTTGCAAGACTGATCAAGGGAAACTGAAAATATGAATTCATATTAGCAACAAAACTCCAGACTGAAGGGAACATACAAATATTAAGACCTTTCTTGGTAGAAAATAGTAAGAATTTTGAAAATGGATGATTTAAAAAAATGTAGATAATGAAAATAATAGAAACTTTTTAAAACTTAATAATCAGGCATAGTTTTAGTCTTCATCATTTACATTCCATAGTTTTTTATACTCAAATTACAAATTGAGAAACATTTCTTAGAAATTAGTTAATATAGATTAGAAAACTTCGATTAAAATAATAAAAAATAACAACTTTTAAATTGAATGATCATTTTTTCTAGTTCCTGCTCTTGGAGAGTGACTGTTTTATTCTTTTAATAAACAGCCATGCATACTATAAAATATCAACATTTAAAGCAATATGTAGAATTTGTTTTTTTTTACATTTCATTCAAGTGCCATGGTTTAGGTTTTAAACCTTCAGTCTGTTGAACTTCACAAAGTAGAGAGACTATTATAGATTTATTAAAGGTTTAATCTTCAAATTCATTTTTAAAATATTATGCAAATAAAGTAAAGTGCAGGAGAAAAACAAAGTGGGAAATATGACTGGTGGCTTAGACCACAAAGAATCCACCTGCAATGTGGGAGACCTGGGTTTGATCCCTGGGTTGGGAAGGTCGGCATGGCAACCCACTCTAGTATTCTTGGTGGGAAAATCCCCATGGACAGAGGAGCCTGATGGGTACCTCTCGGGTTGCAAAGAGTCACACATGACGAAGCACAGCACAATCTTCAAATTCATTTTAAAAATGTTATCCAAATAAAGTAAAATGCACGAGTAAAACAAAGTGGGAGATATGACAGCTTATATTGGTTGTTGTTGTTCAGTCACTCAGTCGTGTCTAACTCAGCGAAACCATGGACTGCAGCACGCCTGGCCTCCCTGTCCCTCACCATCTCCTGGAGCCCACCCAACCTCATGTCCATTGAGTCAGTCATGTCATCCAACCATCTCATCCTCTGTCATCCCCTTCTCCTTCTGCCTTCAATCTTTCCCAGCATCAGGATCTTTTCTAATGAGTCAGCTCTTTGTATCAGGTGGCCAAAGTATTGGAGCTTCAGCAACAGTCCTTCCAATGAATATTCAGGATTAATTTCCTTTAGGATTGACTGGCTTGACCTTCTTGCTGTCCAAGGGACTCTTAAGAGATTTTTCCAACATCACACCTCAAAAGCATCAATTCTTCGGTGTTCAGCCTTTTTTACAGTCCAACTCTCACATTGATAACATGACTACTGGAAAAACCATAGCTTTGACAAGACAGATCTTTTTCGGCAAAGTAACGTCTGTGCTTTTTTACATATTTCACTTTCACTTGTATTGAATTTTTTACATATTTTGCTTTCATATATATTTTTACATATTTCACTTTCACTCTGCTTGTGATAAAGAATATACCTTCAATGCAGGAGATGTAGGTGATGCAAGTTTGATCCCTGGGTGGGGAAGATTCCCTGGAATAGGGCATGGCAACCCACTCCAGTATTCTTGCTTGGAAAATCCCATGGACAGAGGAGCCTGGATAGCTACAGGCCATAGGGTTGCAAAGAGTAGGACACAACTGAAGTGATTGACCATGCATGCATGCTCATAGTACACAAGATGCATTATAAGGTTTTGTGTATGTGACCAAATGTGTTTTCTATATCCACTATTTCCTCTATTTTAATGGATAATTTGAGCCTTTAAGTATTGGGGAAATATTCATGTATATGTAGAAGAGTGAAATATTGCCTTGCAGTGTTAGAGAAAAGACAATTTTTTTTATGGCAAATTGAGCTTCATTTTTAGAAAGAATAAAATCTCTTGGTAGGAGAACATGCAGAATTAATGGAGATCAATTTAACAATGAAAAAAAAGAAAAACTATTGCCAAGGATTCTCTCTGAATTTTGTATTTTTACCTCTCACTATGAAAAAGGCAAGTAAAATAGGAGAAAAGTGCAGATGATGTTGGCTACTTTGCATTTCACAAGATGCCTCTCTATTTGCATGTGAAGAGTAGAAGTGTTAGTCCCTCAGTCCTATAAAACACTTTGCATTTCTTTTTTTTTTTTTTAATAAATTTATTTATTTTAGTTGGGGGCTAATTATTTTACAATATTGTAGTAGTTTCTGCCATACATTGACATGAATCAGCCATGGGTTTACATGTGTTCCCCTTCCTGGACCCCCCTCCCACCTCCCTCCCCATCCCATCCCTCTGGGTCATCCCATTGCCCCAGCCCTGAGCATTTGTCTCATGCATCGAACATGGAATGGTATTCTGTTTCACATATGATAATATACATGTTTCAATGCTATTCTCCTAGAACGTCCCACCCCAAACACTTTGCATTTCATGGACTGTAGTCCACCAGGCTCTGCTGTCCATGGAGTTCTCCAGGCAAGAATACTGCAGTGGGCAGCCATTCCCAACTCAGGGTTTGAACCCAGGTCTCCTGCATTGCAGACAGATTCTTTACTATCTGCGCCACCAGGGAAGCCCAACTGATTAGTATATATGCTTTAATTTGTGAAAAGAAACAATATATTTAATGGGAAAAGGATAATGAGCTGAGTGTAAAAAGATTTGAAGCATAAGTCTGGCTATGAAACTATCTAGCTTTGTACTATGAATTATTTATCTAATCCATCAGTTCCCTCTGCCAGAAACTAGAGGATTGGTGTAAAAGTACTTTTAGGATCCCTGTTAACTCAAAGTCTTTAAAGTATAGTTACTTTGGCAAGTGATATAACAATTTTTCCCATTTTTTTTTAATCATTGTTTCATTACTTTTCATTTTAACTGTTTTTGATTATCTGATATGTTTGCAACTTATTTTGATGTATTTAAATTTAATATAAAATTTAATTTAATATAAAATAATAGAATGTAAAGAGGAACTAAAGAGCCTCTTTATGAGGGTGAAAGAGGAGAGCGAAAAAGCTGGCTTAAAATTCATTAAAAAAAACTAAAATCACAGCATCTGGTCCCATCACTTCATGGCAAATAAAAGGGGGGAAAAGTGGAAGCAGACAGATTTTCTTTTCTTGGGCTCCAAAATCACTGCAGACTGTGACTGCAGCAATGAAATTAAAAGACACTTGCTCCTTGGAAGGAAAGCTATGATAAACCTAGACAGTATATTCAAAAGCAGAAACATCACTTTGCTGACAAAGGCCTGTATACTCAAAGGTATGATTCTTCCAGTAGTCATGTATGGATATGAAAGTTGGACTATGAGAAGGCCTAACCGGAGAAGGAAATGGCAGCCCACTCCAGTATTCTTGCCTGGAGAATCCCAGGGATGGCAGAGCCTGGTGGGCTGCCGTCTATGGGGTCGCACAGAGTCGGACACGACTGAAGCGACTTAGCAGCAGCAACCTTAAAGACGCTTTCAAACTGTGGTGCTGGAGAAGACTCTTAAGAGTCCCTTGGACTGCAAGGAGATCAAACCAGTCAATCCTAAAGGAAATCAACCTTAAATATTATTTGGGAGGACTGATGCCAGAACTGAAGGGACAACTCATTGGAAAAGACCCTGATTCTGGGAAAGACTGAAGAAAAAGGAGAAGGGCATGGCAGAGAATGGAATGGTTATATTCACTGACTCAATGGACATGAATTTGAGCAAACTTCAGGAGACAGTGAAAGACAGTGGAGCCTGGTGTGCTGAAGTCCATGGGGTCCCAAAGAGTCAGACACAACTTAGGACTGAACAACAACAAAAATATATAATATATAATTTAATGTAAAATTTACAGAAAAGCTTCAAGAATAGTACAAGAAGCAATTAGATACCATTTGCCCAGATCAACCTCTATTTATGAGTTTTCCAAGAGGCTCAGTGGGCAAAGAATCTGCCTGCGATGCAGGAGATGCAGTTTTGATCCCTGGATCAGGAAGATCCCCTGGAGGAGGGGATGGCAAACCACTCCAGTATTCTTGCCTGAAAAATCCCATGGGCAGAGGAGCCTCTCAGGCTACAGTCCATCAGGTCACAGAGTCAGACATAACTGAAGCGGCTGAACAGGCAGGCATGTACCTATATTTTTATCTTGTGTTATTTACTCTAATATCTCTCTATCTCTTTCTGTCTCTCTCTCTCTCTCTCACTCTCCCATTCTTCTTGCTGTGTTTTTCCTTTTCGTATATGAGTTTGGCTGTATGTATGTGTACAAATTTTTTCCTCAAACACTTGAGCATAATTTAATGACTATTCCTTTTTATAGCACAAAGGCATTCTGTTATATATCTACAATAAAGTGATTAAAATTAGGAAATGTAACTTTGTAGAACACTATTATCTAATATACTGTTCATATTTGAGTTTCCTAAATTATCACTTTATAGCTATTTTTTTCCCAAGTCAGATCTAAGACCACTTCTAGTAGAGGGGCATTGAAGTCTTCAACTATCAGAGCAGATTATTCTATTTCTCTCTGCAATTATTTTCTTATTTGCATCATTTGATTTGACACTCTGTTGTAAGGTATATAAACGTGAAGGGTTATTTCTAGGCTTTTTTGGAAGAATTTACTCTTTCTATAATGCTCATACATATATCTAATAATGATTCATCCTTAAAAGACTGTTTTGTCTGAAATTACTATAGTCACTCATGCTTCTTTTAATTTATGTTAGAGAATATTTTTAATTCACACTTAACTCATATGTATCCTTATATTTAAAGTGGGTTTCTTGTAGACAACTTAGAGTTGGCGTTTGTGTTTTTATGCACTCTGAATCTCTGTCTTTTAAATGGTATATTTAGACCACTGACATTCAGTGTGATTACTGATATTGTTGAATTAATATCTACCATATTTGTAACTGTTTTCTTTTTTTGCTATTGATTATTGTTCCTACTTTTATGTTCCACAACTTCTCTGACTTTTGTGGTTTTATCGGAGCATATTATGATTCTATTTTTTCTTCTTTCTCAGTGTATGATTTGTGTTCCTTTTTTTTTTTCATTTTTTACATTTTTTATTGATTTCCCTAGAGTTTGCAATATACGTTACAAATATAATGGATCCCTGAACAAAGTGGGAATTAGAAGCGCTGATCTCCTCCTGTCCCCTCAGAGTTGAAAATCAGCAGTTGGTCCTCCATATCCATGCTTCCACAACTGTAGATTCAACCAGCTGTGGATTGTGGAGTCCTGTGATATGTATTCACTGAAAAAAAAAATGTAGGTATGTATGGACCCACACAGTTCAAACCCATGTTATTCAAAGGTCAACTGTAATTAAAGTCATCTTTCAGATACCACTACAACACTACACATGCAGTGTTCTTGTAACAACAAAATGACCCCAATTCCTCCCTCTTGTTCCTTTTATCATGTTATTCATTTCACTTATATTAAGCATACAGAACCACACACACACATATATATGAAATATACATATGTGTACTTGTCCTAATACTTTGTTGCTATTATTATTTTGAACAAACTGTTAGCTGTTAAATAAAGAATAAGAAAAATAATTTTTAAAATTTTTCCTTCACTTGTTTCTTTCTAATGTTCTTTTCTGTGGGTGTTTCGACCTGAGTTTCTCACATGTTATTTTCTTTATTTCTAAAGAATTTCTTTAAACATTTATTGAAAAGCTGGTCTACTGGCAACTAATACCCTTAATTCTTTGTCTGAGAAAGTATTTCTCCTTTACTTTTGAAATATACTTTCAAGGTACAGAAATTCTGGTTGGTAGTTTTCCTGTCTTGGCACTTTAAATATTTCAGTCTGCTCTCCTCTTGCTTGCATAGTTTTTAGGAAGTCAAATATAATTCTTGCCTTTGATCTATAGGTGATGTATTTTTTCCTATGGCTTCTTTCAGGATTTTTTTCTTTCTCTCCATTATTACGTAATTTGAAAATGATAGGCTGAGGTATAGCTTGTTTTTGTTTTGTTTTGTTTTTTAGTATTTATCATGAATTGGATGTTACTCTTCTCTCAGGTCAGTTAAGGTCTGATAATACCTCAGCAGAATTAACTCAGATTTTTCCACACTAAACCTCCAGCTATTCATCAATTACTATTCAGGTTTTCCTACCCAGGCATTGGTTCCTACAGAAGTTTCCACTCATACATCTCTGCTTCAGTAAGTGTGACTCCCAGTATTCACCGGTCTCTCCAGTCTTGGTGCCAGCAGTGTGCCCTCTTAAGGATGCAAGAAGAGTCATACTCCTAGAAACTTTATCTCTTTTTACTTATTTTTAATTGTTTGATATTGTGGATATTTGAGTCTCCTTAAAATGTGTTTTTGTACAGTTCTTCTGTGTATTCTTGCCACCTCTTCTTAATATCTTCTGCTTCTGTTAGGTCCATACCATTTCTGTCCTTTATTGAGCCCATCTTTGCATGAAATGTTCCTTTGGTATCTCTAATTTTCTTGAAGAGATCTCTAGTCTTTCCCAATCTGTTGTTTTCCTCTATTTCTTTGCACTGATCGCTGAGGAAGGCTTTCTTATCTCTCCTTGCTATTCTTTGGAACTCTGCATTCAAATGAGTATATCTTTCCTTTTCTCCTTTACTTTTCGCTTCTCTTCTATTCACATGTATTTGTAAGGCCTCCTAAAACAGCCATTTTGGTTTTTTGCACTTCTTTTCCATGGGGATGGTCTTGATCTCTGTCTCCTGTACAATGTAATGAATCTCTGTCCATAGTTCATCAGGCACTCTGTCTATCAGATCTAGTCCCTTAAATCTATTTCTCACTTCCACTGTATAGTTATAAGGGATTTGATTCAGGTCATACCTTAATGGTCTAGTGGATTTCCCTACTTTCTTCGGTTTAAGTCTGAATTTGGCAATAAGCAGTTCATGATCTGAGCCACAGTCTGCTCCTGGTCTTGTTTTTGCTGACTGTATAGAGCTTCTCCATCTTTGGCTGCAAAGAATATAATCAATCTGATTGCAGTGCTGACCATCTGGTGATGTCCATCTGTAGAGTCTTCTCTTGTGTTGTTGGAAATGGGTGTTTGCTATGACCAGTGTGTTCTCTTGGCAGAACTCTATTAGCCTTTGCCCTGCTTCATTCTGTACTCCAAGGCCTAATTTGCCTGTTACTCCAGGTGTTTCTTGATTTCCTACTTCTCCAATCTAAAGAGTTTAGATAAAGAGCCTGATATAGGTGGAGTATCTCTACTATCAGTAAAGATATCTGCAAAGAATATGGGCTGTGTGTGGTATGGAAACACAGAAGGCCTTGGAACCCAAAGTCCTATCTGTGTCCCACTTTGTCTCTGCAGGGCCCATCAAACATTTGTTTATCAAACATTTGCTTTTCCATCTCCATGTCAATAGCATTACTCCCCTTTGAAATTGCAAGGCATTACTCCCAATATCCTCTTTTCTCTTTAGCTGAAGACAGCATTTAAGGTAAAGTCTTCAGCCATTTCGGAAAATGACTAAGTTTTCCAGTGTTTCTGACACATAAGGTGGCACTAATGGTAACAAACTTTTCTGCCAATGCAGGAGATGCAGTAGACGCAGGTTCGATGTCTGGATCAGGAAGATGCCCTAAGGAGGGCGTGGCAACCAACTCCAGTATTCTTGCCTGGAGAAGCTCATGGACAGAAGAGTCTGGTGGGCTACAGTCCATAAGGTTGCAAAGAGTTGAACACAACTAAAGCAACTTAGCACACACGAATGTACACAGAAGACATACATGTTACTAAACTTTTGTTTTTCTCCTGTTAATATATCTAATTCTCAGACCAGTAAGAAGAATAGAAGGGTAGAGGAAAGCTATTTTTGCTCCTGAGAGCAAATATTGGTAAACAAACATTTTTACCATAAAGGATAGGCCATAAAGAAACTGTCAACTACAAATTGGCACTTGCCAAAAGTGTTTGCCAGTGACTGAACAGAAACAAGGGTGTTTGCCACCTGTCTCTGCAGAAATTGAACACTGTGCTGCTACAGCTGCTGACTTTCAACACCTTCTGAAGGGAATTCAGTGTGGAGAGTGAGGCACTCTCCAGGAAACTGGTGAAACAGGTCTTTAGATAGTTAGATATTTTCAGGAAGTAATTTCATGATCCCAGTCCTTGCATCTCTTCATATCTGGAAAAGCACTAAATCCCATCATGGTGACATCAGCTCCTGGTGACTAGCAGAAAACCTTTTGTAGTGTAAGAGCATGACTGCATTGAAATTCCCCTTCACCAAATCTTATATACTGACCTTCCACCACTTCCTCTTTGTAGCAGTCTCTCAGAGCTACTTGAGGAGCTGTCTCCTGGCTTGCAGTCCTCATTTTGCCCCAAATAAAACTCAACTCCCAACTCTCAAGTTGTATATCTTTTTACTCAACAAAACAATGGGACAGAGACAGAGAAATTTTAACAGACTTTTCTAGGTTGCTTACTGTCTACCATATCTACTATATCATGCTATAGCTATCTACAGTGAAAACTCCATTCCAGGAACAGGTCCTCTGTCTAAATTTCTTTAAACAGTAGAGGAAGGTCAAAGGCTCTTCCTGAGTCTTTCAAGCCTTGATTGTTTTCAAATTAAAATAATCTGCATGCCCGAGAGATACATTTCAGGGGTGGCAGATTTTGCTCCTGGGCTTCCCAGGGGACTCAGTGGTAAAGAATCCACCTGTGCAGTCAACTGGTTCAATCCCTGGGTCAGAAAGAACCTCTGGAGGAGGAAATGGCAACTTGCTCCAGCATTCCTACCTGAAAAATCGAAAGGACAGAGGTGCCTGGCAGGTTACAGTCCATGGGATCGCAAAGAGTCAGACATGACTGAGCGACTGAGCACTTAGCACTCAAATTTTGCTCTAGTATAGTTCCGCCTTTGAAACTTCTCCAAGGAGTTTCATGGTACAAAAGTTGAGTTGATAGATTATTGTATATCTCATTGAGTCCCTCTCTTACTCCTGAAAATAGTTTAGTTCAGTTAATCTTATTTCAGAAGGTAGTAAAGCAGGTAGGCTCTCAAAGTTACGCTTATAAGGTAAAAGCAATCAGGTATTTAATAAGAGGAATTTCTATGTAAACAAAAGAAAAGCAATGCTTAGTAATTAGAGTAAATTATAATCGCAGTTGCTGAGTTCTAAAGGCAGTCAGTCAAGAAAATTTTTAGATGTCTGGCTTAAAGCATCATCAGATGCAGTGAGGGTAAGTGGTGGCAAACTGACAGATTTTCCTGGTCTGCAGTTTGAATGTCTCTGATAATCATTCTAAGTGGCCCATTTAGCAACAGTCATGAAGGCTGTCTATATATGATATATTGGGTGATTTCTATTTTTATATCAAGTTGTAAAATTTTAGCTTTCATAGCTTTGGCAAAGGGCAATTTTAGTTCTTAATGATTCCAAGAAAAAAGGATGGAAGATACGATTAAAAACACTAGCCTGAAGAGTTGTAGCCAAATATTGGAGGAAACCAGGGGAATTCAGGATCCAGTCCAGTATACAGGTAGAAAACAAAACCTTAGAAGACAATGAACAGCACTAGAATCTACTATCCATGAAGATGTATTACTGAAACTATTTTCTATCTAAAATCACTCATTTCTACCAAAGATAATCAAGTTAAGACTAATTTGTTTCTAAAATGAATTTTATTTAATTAAACCTGGCCCAATTATTTACACAAGTACAGTAAAAATAGATTGATCATAAAGTCTCTTTTGAGTCTCCTGTGATGGAACTTTTCATCAAGAATATTTAGACTGAACTTTCTAAATGCCTCTTCAAGCCAGAAAACCAAGCCAAGAACCTGCCATCAGACTCATCTATAATACTTAGTTGAGTACATCCATTTCTTCTCTAGGGCTCCAATGCATCTTGAGGTTCCTGCACCTACCAGGAAGTGGCTTTCCTTACTCACCTGGTAAGGCTGCTGGAAACCCTGTAAGCAAAGTGCAAGGCTATTTTTATTTTCCCCCCAGGGGGTTTTATTGGCTACACAAAACCAATATCAGTTCCTTAAAGCTATATGGTCATATTTGAGTCAATGTATGACTTTTCTCAAATAAAAACTGGATACCTGCATTATATCCACTATCAATAACTCTTAAAACATAGTTATTTTAACTAAGCTGACAAATTTAATTTTTTAATTACAGATTATTATAAACCACATTAACTTGAAAAAAACCTGGGTTAGTTTCTATTACATCTCTGAGAATTTTTCCATGAGGACTTGCTTGTGTAAGCCAATTAAATGAAGTTCTTTTGTAAATTAATTTTAGTAATATCACCCTGAGGTAAAAAAAAGAAAAAATCATGCATCCATGCCTTATATACATAGATAAACATACAAATGGACAGACACAAACAGATCTTATAGCTTTTGCTTAAAAGAAAAAAGTCAGGAGATGGATAGAACAGTACAAAACTCACTAGTTTATAATTTAATAGTTATATCCAAGTTCAGTTCTGGCAATTGGAAAAAGCCAAGATTATCTCTTAACATGGCCAAAGAGTTTTTACTTACATTTGTAGGTAAGATTTTAAAGATTTCTCATTTGTCTAATTTTCAAATAACCTACCCCCATCTTTTTTTTTTTTTCCTCTGATGGGAAAGATCTTAAAATCTGCCTTTCAAATGTCTCTTAAGGCCTAGAGAAGATGGAGGTAGAAAATCTACACCACAAAGACACAGTTCTTACAACCCAATATCTACAAGCATTTTGAGATTAGTAGGAGAAGTTTGAGATGGTAAAGACTGATGAGCTTTTGAATTGCTCCTAGAACTACATTTTTGGTTTTGTAGAGATATGCAAGACTAAAACAAGCCCGTTCTAATATTCCACTTTTCCTATAAACTTTCAGCTTAATTTCATTAACTCATGTCTCTAACCATAGTTTTCCCTTTGGTTGTTGTTGCTCAGTCACTAAGTTGTGCCTTAGTTTTTTTGACCCGGTGAACTGCAGCATGCCAGGCTCTTCTGTCCTCCCCTAACTCCTGGAATTTGATCAAATTCTTGCCCTTTGAATCAGTGATGCTATCAAGCTATCTCATCCTCTGCTACCCTCTTCTTATTTTGTCTTCATTCTTTCTCAGCATCAAGGTCTTTTCCAATGAGTCAACTATTCACATTGAGTGGCCAAAGTATTGGAGCTTCAGTTTCAGCAACAGTCTTTCCAATGAACATTTAGGGTTGATTTCTTTTAGGACTGACATGTTCGATCTCCTTGCAATCCAAGGGATTCTTGAGAGTCTTCTCCCAGCACCATATTTTGAATGAATCAATTCTTCGGCTCTCAGCTTCCTTCATGGCCCAACTCTCACACCTGTATATGACTACTGGAAATACCATAGTTCTGACTATATGGACGGACCTTTGTCGGCAGAGTGATGTCTCTGCTTTTTAGTATGCTGTCTTGGTTTGTCATAGCTTTCCTTCCAAGGAGCAAGACTCTTTTAATTTCATGGCTGCAGTCACTATCCACAGTGATTTTGAAGCCTGTGAAAATCAAATCTGTCACTGCTTCCACTTTTCCCTCTTCTATTTGCCATGAAGTGATGGAACCAATTGCCATGATCTTAGTTTTTATTGGGGCTTCCCTGATAGCTCAGTTGGTAAAGAATCTTCCTGCAAATGCAGGACACCCAAGTTCTATTCCTGGGTTGGAAAGATCTGCTCAAGAAGGGAGAAAGCTACTCATTCCAATATTATAGCCTGGAAAACTCCATAGACTGTATAGTCCATGGGGTCGCAAAGAGTAGAACAGGACTAAGTGAATTTTGCTTTCATTTTTGGGCTTCCCTTGTGGCTCAGCTGGTAAAGAATCCACCTGCAATATGGGAGACCTGGGTTTGATCCCTGGGTTGGGAAGATCCCCTGGAAAAGGGAAAGGCTACCCACTCCAGTATTCTGGCCTGGAGAATTCCATGGATTGTATAGTCCATGGGGTTGCAAAGAGTTGGACAGGACTGAGTGATTTTCACTTTCACTTTCTCTGGTTTTTATAATGTTGAGTTTCAAGCCAGCTTTTTCACTCTCTTGTTTCACCCTCATCAAGAGACTATTCAGTTCCTCTTCACTTTCTGCCATTAGAGTGGTATCATCTGCATATCTGAAGTTTATATTTCTTCTGTCAGTCTTGATTCTAGCTTGTGCTTCAACCAGCTGGCATTTCTCTTGATGTACTCTGCACAGAAGTTAAACAAGCAGGGTGACAATATATAGCCTTGATGTACTCTTTCTTAATTTTGAACCCATACATTTTCCATGTCTGGTTCTAACAGTTGCTTCTTGACCTGCATACAGGTTTCTCAGGAGGCAGGTAAGGTGGTCTGTTATTCACATCTTAAGAATTTTCCAGTTTGTTGTGATCCACACAGTCAAAGTCTTTAGTGTAGTCAATGAAGCAGAAGTAGATGGATTTCTGGAATTCCCTTGCTTTCTCCATGATCCAACCAATGCTGGCAATTTGATCTGTAGTTCCTCTCCATTTTCTAAACCTAGGTTATACATATGGAAGTTCTTGGTTCACATACTGCTGAAGCCTAGCTTGAAGGATTTTGAGCATAATCTTTTTAGCATATAAAATGAGTGTGATTCTGTGGTAATGTGAACATTCTTTGGCATTCCTTTTCTTTAGGATTTGAATGAAAACTGATCTTTTCCAGTCCTGTCGCCATTATTGAGTTTTTCAAATTTGCTGACATATTGAGTACAGTGCTTTAAGGGTATCGTTTTGGGGATTATAAAAAGCTCAGATAGAATTCTGCCACCTCCACTAGCTTTGTTCTTAGTAATGCTTCCTAAAGCCCACTAGACTTCCCACTGTAGGATTTCCAGTTCTAGGTGAGTGACCACACCAACGTGGTTATCTGGGTCATGAAGACCTTTCTTGTACAGTAGTTTTATGTATTCTTGCCACCTCTTCTTAATCTCTTCTGCTTCTGTTAGGTCCTTACCATTTCTGTCCTTTATTGTGCCCATCCTTGCATGAAATGTTTCTTTGATATCTCCATCTTTGCCATTCTATTGTTTTCCTCTATTTCTTTGGATTGTTCATTTAGTTAGGCCTTCTTACCTCTCCTTGTTATTCTCTGGAACTCTGCATTCAGTTGGGTATATCTTTCCTTCTCCCTTGTCTTTTGTTTTTCTCTCCTCAGCTATATCTAAAACCTCATCAGACAACCACTTCGCCTTCTTGCATTTCTTTCTCCTGGGGATGGTTTTGATCACTGCCTTCTGTACAATAGCATGAACCTCAGTCCATAGTTCTTCAGGCACTGTGTCTACCAATCTAATCCTGTGAATCTATTCATCACCACCATTGCATAATTAAAAGGGATTTGATTTAGGTTATACCTGAATGGACTAGTGGTTTTCCCTACTTTCTTCAATTTATGTCTATGGTTTACCTTGGAAATAAACCAAGATCATTCTATCATTTTAGAGATTACAGCCAAGTACTGCATTAAAGACTCTTTTGTTGACTATGAAGGCTATTTCATTTCTTCTAAGGGATTCTTTCCCACAGTAGTAGGTACAATGGTCATTTGAATTAAATTTTCCCATTCCCATTCATTTTAGTTCATTGATTACTATAATGTAGATGTTCAATCTTGCCATCTCCTGCTTGACCATGTCCAGTTTACCTTGATTCATGGACCTAACATTCCAGGTTCCTATTCAATATTGTTCTTTACAGCATCAGACTTTACTTTCACCACCAGACACATTCACAGCTGAGCATCATTTCTGCTTTGACCCAGCCACTTTATTCTTTTTGGAGCTATTAGTAATTGCCCTCTGCTCTTCCCCAGTAGTACATTGGAGCCCTTGTCACCTGGAGGGCTCACCTTCTGGTGTCATATGTTTTTTGCCTTTTCATTTTCTAGGTCAAGAATACTGGAGTGGGTTGCCATTTCCTTCTCCCATGGATCACGTTTTGTTAGAACTCTCCACTGTGGTTTGTCCATCTTGGGTGGCCCTGCGCAGTATGACTCATCCTTCATTGAGTTATACAAGCCCTTTTACCAAGACAAGGCTGTATTCATGAAGGGGATAGCCTTCACCAGGACCCCATCAACCCAGCAATTCTGGGTTGAAAAAGCATTCCCAGACAGACATTTAGTCAGTTGATGTAAGAAAGAAATGGAAAATTTAATTTGAGCCAAATTTGAGGATTGTAGCTCAGGAAGAGCATCTCAGAATGCCCTAAGAACTATTCTGGTCATCAGAAACCAAGGCATGGTTATGTAAGTTTCAAGACAGTGGACTTTACATGAAATGACATCTTATTGACAGTTTATACAATGCTGATGGAAGCATCATCATGACCTCTTACAAGACCAAGAAGTAATGTGATCTTTGAAGAAGTTGTTTTGTTGATGCCAGGAGAATGTTGTTCTTTTTGGTTAAGTAGTATTTCTGCCAATAAGGGAGATTTAATTGATGTATAAAATAAATACACAATGCACAGTAGGGGGGATCGAGGAGGTCAAAGGGTAGAGAGAGAATTTTATGTTTATTGATTTATTTTTATTTTTTGGCTGTGCCTCACAGCACACAGAATCTTAGTTTTCTGACCTGTAATTGAACCTGTTCCCCATGAAATATAAGCACCTAGTTTTAACCACTTCCAGGGAAGTCCTACAATTTTATGTTTAAATTTTGCTTGTCTTGCCAAAAAAAGTGCATTTTATTGCACATAATTTTTGCCTTCTGGATTGTTTTAAAATTACTCTAAATTGGATAAATAGAGCAGACTGATTTGAGGCCCTTTAATGTTAAAAGACAAATAAGGGGTCCATTTAGCCCATCCAACCTTAGATAGTGTTGTATTAAAACCTTTAACTCCATCACTGAGTGTTTTATTCATCTCCTTTATTTAAAAAAAAAAAAAAAAATTAAGGAGCCGAGAGTGGGCAGCATCCTCTGTCCGAGAGCAAAGTGTGAATCCTCAGAGCAAATGGCTCTTAGGCTAGGTGGCCCTGGGCTGCAAAGAGGTGCCCACCTAGTCATCAGCCCAGGTGGCTGGGAGTGAAACAGTGTGGCAAAGCCCTCCAGCAAACCATGAGCTCCCCATTGCCTCTCACTGCTGTAGAGAATCCGGGAGATCCAGCTGGCCACCCCGTGTCCTCATCCCATCTCTTCTTTTTTTTCCCCTAATTTATTCACTTCAGGCTGTGCTGGGTGTTCATTGCTGTATGGGTTTCTTCCTAGTTGTGAAGAGGCGGGGCTACTACTCTTCATTACTGGGTGTGGGTTTCTCTTTGTGGTGGCTTCTCTCGTTGTGCAGCAGGGGATTCACAGCACACTGTTGCAGCACACAGGCTCCACTGCTTTGTGGCATGTGGGATCTTCCCATAACAGGGGTTGAACGTGTGTCTCCTGCATTGTTAGGCAGATTCTTTACCACTGAGCCACCAGGAAAGCCCCATCCTATTTCTTGAATCCAAAGATTTGCATCATTCTGGGACAAGTCCTATGGCTTTTCCTTCCAATTCCTTTTTGTTCTGTCTCTTTCAATTTTTATTTACATTATTTTAGTACTTTTTTTTTGGCTACACCATGTGCCATGGTCTAAGAAAGTAAAGAATTTCATCACACAAGTGGTAAGGTTGTTGCCACTAAAAGAGGCAATAAAGTTTGAGACAATGAACACTGCTTATGGACTGAGAACCCTATGATAAATTTTCCTGATCGCTGGCATGGTGCAGACAAAGAGATGCCAGTTACAAGTTCAGGTTTTTCTGTTTGGACTTCTGACAAATTGGCTACAGCTGCTTTGATTCCCAGTCTAGTCAACTGATGGCCAAATGCACCTTGGTAGGTATACTTTCTAGATGGTGGTTAGCAGATAGAATATTCCCACTAGTCATAAAATCAAGCTCTCAGGACATAGAACAAGACAAATGAACAACAGAGACAAAGAAAAACTGTGACCTTCTCTAGAAGGCAGTGGATCAATAAACCAATAAAACACTACCAAATTTACCAGAATAGCTAAGCCCAAGAAACTAGCTCTACAAATGTTTCTCCTGATAATATAAATTTATAAAAGAGAAAAAGGGCTGTTACCAATGTTACTTCCAACAGATCCTGCAGGCAGAGATCTGGAAGACTGACGTGCAAGAATTCCTACCTTTGTGGACTCTTATAAGATGTCTCAGGATCTCTCAGCTGCAGCAGAGTTCAACCAAAGATGGTAATCGTGCCAACCATACCATCTGTGGGGGAATGACATGAGGTAAATTAACAGGAGACAATCAAGTTTAATTATGTACATCTGGTGGGGGTTGAATAAGAATATGGAGCCCAAGAATAAGCAAAGAAATTGAAGCTTATATGCCATCTGAGAGAGGAAAGGATTGGGGGTTTGGCACTTCAAAGTTAAGGAAAGCAATTCACAGGAAGAAGAAAAAGAGAAAATGTTTGATGCATGAATTTTTGCTGAGCTGTAAATAAATAAGGGTACACTGAGCAAAAGTTTAATAGATTTTGCTAGGCTCCTCCCTGTTTACCAAACCTAGTTCATGTCATACTCAAGCTATTAATGCTAGAACTCCTTTTCTGGAATAGGTCCTTTATCCAAACTCCTTTAGGAAGTTAGGGGAAAGGTCAATGGATCTTTCTTAATCTTTTGGGCCTTAATTGCAACAGTCCAAATACCAAAGAGATATCTTGTGGGGTAACAAATTTTGGTCCCCAGACGGCAGCCCACCAGGCTCCCCTGTCCCTGGGATTCTCCAGGCAAGAACACTGGAGTGGGTTGCCATTTCCTTCTCCAATGCGTGCAAGTGAAAAGTGAAAGTGAAGTCGCTCAGTCGTGTCCGACTCTGTGTGACTCCATGGACTGCAGCCCGCCAGGCTCCTCCATGCATGGGATTTTCCAGGCAAGAGTACTGGAATGAGGTGCCATTGCCTTCTCTGGACACGACTGAAGCGACTTAGCAGCAGCAGCAGCAGCATACTCTCCCACTAGTACAAAAAAAAGATATCCTTTTCATCACTGGGGACTGGAATGCAATTGTAAGAAGTCAAGAGATAATTGGAGTAACAGGCAAATTTGGCCTTGGAATACAAAATGAAGCAGGGCAAAGGATAACAGAATTTTGCCAAGTGAACTCACTGGTCATAGCAAACACCCTCTTCCAACAACACGAGAAAAGACTCTACACATGGACATCACCAGATGGCTAATATCAAAATGAGATTGACTATATTCTTTGCAGCCGAGGATGAAGAAGCTGTACACAGTTGGCAAAAACAGGACCAGGAACTGAGTGTGGCTCAGATCATGAATTCCTTATTGTCAAATTCAGACTTGAACTGAAGAAAGTAGGGAAAACCACTAGGTCATTCAGATATGACTGAAACCATATCTCTTACGATTATACAGTGAAAGTGACAAAAAGATTTGAGGGATTAGATCTGATAGACAGAGTGCCAGAATAATTATGGGTGAAAGTCTGCAACATTGTACAGGAAGTGGTGATCAAAACCATCCCCAAGAAGAAGAAATGCAAAAAGGCAAAATGGCTGTCTTAGGAGGCCTTACAAATAGCTGAGGAAAGAAGAAAAGCAAAAGGCAAAGGAGAAAGGAGAGATATATCCATCTGAATGCAGAGTTCCAAAGAATAGCAATAAGAAAGCATTCCTAAGGGATCAATGCAAAGAAATAGAGGAAAACAATAGAATGGGAAAGATTAGAGATCTCTTCAAGAAAATTAGAGGTACAAAGGAAATATTTCAGGCAAAGGTGGGCACAATAAAGGACAAAAAATGGTATGGACCTAACACAAGCAGAAGATATTAAGAAGAGGTAGCAAGAATTCACAGAAGAACTATACAAAGAGACCTTAATGGCCCAAATAACCATGGTGTGATCACTCACCTAGAGCCAGACATTCTGGAATGCAAAGTCAAGTGGGCCTTAGGAAACATCATTACGAACAAAGCTAGTGGAGGTGACAAAATTCCAGTTGACCTATTTCACGTCCTAAAAGATGATGCTTTCTCGGGGCTGGTGCACCCAGATGACCCAGAGGGATGGGATGGGGAGGGAGGTGGGAGCGGGGTTCTGGAAGGGGAAAACATGTACACGCATGGTGGATTCATGTCAATGTATGGCAAAACAAATACAATATTGTAAAGTTAAAAAATATATAAATAAACTAATTAAAAAAATGAAAAAAATAAAAGAATAAAAATAAAAGGTGATGCTTTGAAAGTGCTACACTAAGTATGCCAGCAAATTTGGAGAACTCAGCAGTAGCCACAGAACTAGAAAAGGTCAGTTTTTCTTTCCAGTCCCAAAGAAGGGCAATGCCAAAGAACGTTCAAACTACTCAACAATTGCACTTATTTCACATGCTATCAAAGTAATGCCAAAGACTGTTCAAGCTAGGCTTCAATAATGCATAAACCAAGAAATTCCAGATGTTCAAGCTGGATTTAAAAAAGGCAGAGGAGCCAGAGATCGAATCGCCAACATCCATTGCATCATAGAAAAAGCAAGACAATTCCAGGAAACTATCTATCTCTGCTTCATTGGCTATGCTAAAACCTTAGACTGTTTGGGTCAAAATAAACTGGAAAATTCTTAAAGAGATGAAAAAACCTGACTATCTTACCTGCTTCCTGAGAAACTTGTATGCAGATCAAGAACCAACAGTTAGAATCAGACATGGAACAACAGAATGGTTTAAAATTGGGAAAGGAGTATGTCAAGGCTGTATGTTGTCACCCTGCTTATCTAATTTCTATGCAGAATACACCATGCAAAATGCCAGACTGGATGAAGCACAAGCTGGAATCAAGATTTCTGGGAGAAATATCAATAACCTCAGATATGCAGATGACACCACCTTTATGGCAGAAAGCAAAAAATACTAAAGAGCCTTGTGATGAAGGTGAAAGAGGAGAGTGAAAAAGCTGGCTTATAACTCAACATTCAAAAAAGGAAGATCATTGGCATCCAGCCCCATCACTTCATGGCAAATATGTGGGGAAACAATAGAAACAGTGACAGATTTTATTTTCTTGGGCTCCAAAATCACTGCAGATGGTGACTGCAGCCATGAAATTAAAACACTCTTGCTCCTTGGAATAAAAGCAAACCTAGACAGTGTATTTAAAAGCAGAGACATTACCTTGCTGACAAGGGTTTATCTAGTCAAAGCTATGGTTTTTCTAGTAGTCATGTATAGATGTGAGAGTTGGACCATAAAGAAGGCTGAGCACCAAAGGATTGATGCTTTTGAATTGTGGTGTTGGAGAAGACTCTTGACTGCAAGGAGATCCTAAAGGAAGTCTATCCTAATATCTATTTGAAGGACTGGTGCTGAAGGTGAAGCCCCAATACTCTGACCACCTGATGTGAAGAGCTGACTCATTAGAAAAGACCCTGATGCTGGGAAAGATTGAAGACTGGAGGAGTAAGGGACCACAGAGCACAAGACGGTTGGATGGCATCACTGACTCAATGAACATGAGTTTGAGCAAGCTCTGTGAGGTGGTAAACGACAGGGAAGCCTGGTGTGTTACAGTTCATGGGGTCACAAAGAGTCGGGCACAACTGAGCAACTAAACCACAGTACTCTCCCACAGAATATAATCTTAAGTGAGAAAATTCTAAGCATCTAAACTAATTGCAGTATTTATTTTATGTATTATTGTTAGACAGTACATGAATGAAAATATTCAATATAAGATAAAAACAAAAATAATCACAGTCAAACATGACTGAGTGACTAAGCAAACACACACAAGATAAAAACACAAAATCCCCAATTTGCAACACTTCAAAGTAGAAGAATACCTTTGAACTGTGGCAGGATTTGTTCAAAGTAGTTAAATACAAAAAAGTAACATTTTAGTGCCTTATAGAAAGTGCTTTTAATGTGCTCTTCCACACAGGTCCTACATTTTCAAAATATGTACTTACCAAAAAAAAAAATCCACACACACATATATAGACACATATATTCTTTTCTCTCTTTGATTAAATATCTTAATATCATGTCTACAGAAATTGCATTAAATTTATAAAATTTTAGTTTGTTTTGTTACAAATACAGTAGTGTAAAGTTAAAAAATAGATAAATAAGCTAATTAAAAAATAAAAAAAATTAGTTTGAAGTAATGAAACCATATTTTTCTTTCTTAGAATACTTTAAAATATTGAAAATAGTTCAAGATTCTCATGAGTACAACATCAATTTCTGAAGAAGTTTGCAAAGGAGGAGGAGACTAGATCAGCCCAAATGTTTCAAGCTATAGAAAAGAAAACAAAGGCTTGAAGAATTTAAATAATCTTTCAAGGTCATGTGGTGAATTAGAGATTATATTTGCATTAAAGCCTAAATTTTCTTGACGTTTAGTAGATAGATCTTTCTACCATATCAGTTCAGTTCAGTTCAGTCGCTCAGTCGTGTCCGACTCTCTGCGACCCCATGAATTGCAGCATGCCAGGCCTCTCTGTCCATCACCAACTCCCGGAGTCTACCCAAACCCATGTTCATCGAGTCGGTGATGCCATCCAACCATCTCATCCTCTGTCACCCCCTTCTCCTCCCGCCCCCAATCCTAGCCAGCATTAGGGTCTTTTCCAATGAGTCAACCCTTCGCATGAGGTGGCCAAAGTATTGGAGCTTCAGCTTCAACATCAGACCTTCCAATGAACACCCAGGATTGATCTCTTTTAGGATGGATTGATTGGATCTCCTTGCAGTCCAAGAAACTCTCAAGAGTCTTCTCCAACACCACAGTTCAAAAGCATCAATTCTGCGGCGCTCAGCTTTCTTCACCGTCCAACTCTCACATCCATACATGACCACTGGAAAAAACATAGTCTTGACTAGACGGACTTTTGTTGGCAAAGTAATGTCTCTGCTTTTAAACATGGTTGGCCATAACCTTCCTTCCAAGTAGTAAGTGTCTTTTAATTTCATGGCTGCAGTCACCATCAGCAGTGATTCTGGAGCCCAAAAAAGTAAAGTCTGACACTGTTTCCACTATTTCCCCATCTATTTCCCATGGAGTGATGGGACCAGATGCCATGATCTTAGTTTTCTGAACGTTGAGCTTTAAGCCAACTTTTTCACTCTCCTCCTTCACCTTCATCAAGAGGCTCTTTAGTTCTTCTTCACTTTCTGCCATAAGGGTGGTGTCATCCGCATATCTGAGGTTACTGATATTTCTCCCGGCAATCTTGATTCCAGCTTGTGTTTCTTCCAGCCCAGCGTTTCTCATGATGTACTCTGCATATAAGTTAAATAAGCAGGGTGACAATATACAGCCTTGACGTACTCCTTTTCCTATTTGGAACCAGTCTGTTGTTCCATGTCCAGTTCTAACTGTTGCTTCCTGACCTGCATACAGGTTTCTCAAGAGACAGGTCAGATGGTCTGGTATTCCCATCTCTTTCAGAATTTTCCACAGTTTATTGTGATCCACACAGTCAAAGGCTTTGGCATAGTCAATAAAGCAGAAATAGATGTTTTTCTGGAACTCTCTTGCTTTTTCGATGATCCATCGGATGTTGGTGATTTGATCTCTGCTTCCTCTGCCTTTTCTAAAACCAGCTTGAACATCTGGAAGTTCACGGTTCACGTATTGCTGAAGCCTGGCTTGGAGAATTTTGAGCATTACTTTACTAGCATGTGAGATGAGAGCAATTGTGCGGTCGTTTGAGCATTCTTTGGCATTGCCTTTCTTTGGGATTGGAACGAAGACTGACCTCTTCCAGTCCTGTGGCCACTGCTGAGTTTTCCAAATTTGCTGGCATATCGAGTGCAGCACTTTCACAGCATCGGTGCAGAAGCGAGGCGGCTGCGACGGCTCGGCGCAGAAGCGAGGCGGCTGCGACGGCTCGGCGCAGAAGCGTGCCCGAGAGGAGCTAGGCCGGGCCGGGGGCCGGGGGCCGGGGGCCGGGAGCCGGGGGCGGCAACCGAGAGGGGCTAGGCCGGGCCAGGGGCCGGGGGCCGGGGGCGGCAACCGAGAGGGGCTAGGCCGGGCCAGGGGCCGGGGGCTGGGGGCGGCGGCCGAGAGGGGTTAGGGCGGGCCGGGGCCCGGGAGCTGGGGGCGGCGGCCAACAGGGGCTAGGCCGGGCCGGGGGCCGGGGGCGGCGGCCGAGAGGGGCTAGGCCGGGCCGGGGGCCGGGGGCGGCGGCCGACAGGGGCTAGCCCAGGCCGGGGGCCGAGGGCAGCGGCTGACAGGGCCTAGGCCGGGCCGGGGGCTGGGGGCCGAGGGCCGGGGGCGGCAGTCGAGAGGGGCTAGGCCAGGCCGGGGGCTGGGGCCGGCGGCAGCGGTGGCGGCGGCAAGAGGAATTACCCAAGGCTCAAGGTAAGAGAAACCCAAGTAAGATGGTAAGTGTTGCGAGAGGGCATCAGAGGGCAGACACACTAAAACTAAAACAACAGAAAACTAGCTAATCTGATCACACCGACCACAGCCTTGTCTATCTCAGTGAAACTAAGCCATGCCGTGTGGGGCCACCCAAGACGGATGGGTCATGGTGGAGAGGTCTGACAGATTGTGGTCCACTGGAGAAGGGCATGGCAAACCACTTTCTACTATATAACAGTACTCTTTCTTCTTATGTCTGAGAATTTGAAGGATTAGCAAGGCATATTTATGTATACCTGTGATAAACTAAGGAGGTCTTCATCTTATTAAAAGCATTTATAATTTTTATTGTGGGAAAATGACATAAAGTAGTATATGGAATGTAATATTCTATTTAAATTCAATGAAATATAACTGTATTTGATCTCTCCTGCTACTCTGTTAAATACACCAATTTTTGCATTTTTTTGCCATACATTGAAACTTTATAGTTTTTTCTTGTCTTTTTAAAATAATACCCTAACTTGTGGCCTTGCTGATAATTACAAAGTGCATTAACATTAAAAATAAATAAATAAATCAAATAACATTGAATATTTAATAAAAAATGTAGTCCAGTTTGTAGTTATTACTTTAAGAAATATTAGTATGGCTAATTTTATGAGAAAAATGTTATGTGCCAGCCTGGATGAGAGGGTTCTTGGTGGGAGAATGGACATATGTATATGTATAGCTGAGTCACTTCAGAGTTCACCTGAAACTATCACAACGTTGTTAATTGGCTGTTCCTCAATACAAACTTTTTGTTGTCAAAGAAGTTAATAAAAATAAAATTATTTTTTTAAAAAGAAAAATTGTATGGTGTGATAGGGAGAATTTTGTTGCTGTTGTCTAGTAGTTTGTACATGAGATTATGGATAGCTATGAAGCTCTCTTCGCAATTTTTTTAATTCATTGTGTCCTCTTCATTGAAGGTCAGCAATGGTGAAATTGTGGATATTGGCATAACTTGCAAAAACAAGTTCTAGCATGAGGAATTTCCCCTTTGATCTTCAACTTCTCCTTTCTCCTCTGCTGTGATACACATGTCTTGCTTTGGAAAGTTCAAAATTGCATTTTGGTTTCAATTTTAAAATATATTCATCAAAAGTAACAGTTGATAAAAAAGTCATCTCACTAAAAGGGACAAATATATTTTGTATGGCAAGTAGTTAAAAGGGAGTAGTTTTCTTCATCCCCAAAATGCCATACCACTTACAGACAAATCTGTAGCTAAATTTCTTCTTAATATGACATTTGTTTTATTTTGTATTTTCTTTTTATTTATTTTATAACCCCCCCCTTTTTTGGGGGGCTGGGTTTTATTTATTCATAAAACCTATATATTATTCATCATGGCCACAAAATTTTGAAAATATCTTGATTTTTTGTATTTTAATAATTAGAAGAAAGAGGAAACCCAAAGGATAACTACCTATAAGTAGACCTTCATAATACAAACAATAAGAAAAACCCTCCAAATATAACCTTGGCTTCTCATCTCTCAGTCTATACTAACTGAATTTTAATGTGCCTATGGATAAACATGCCCATTCACCTCTAAAGATCACACATAGTACAAAATTCGAGGTATATGAAATCTCACAGTGTTATCTCTTATGACCTATAACTATCATAAACTCTTCATGACATTATGAAGCAATCAGGAAATAACTCTTTAGGTGATGACTCTGCTTGATGAGTTCACTAGAATTATTCTAGAAAGGTAATTTTTCCCATCAGAAATAATAAACAAACTCAAAGTACTAGTAAAAGTATAGCAAATTTGCAGAAGAAAAATCTCATGATGGATAACTGCACAGGTAATAAATTTAAAAAGTTTTTTCTTCAAATTAAAATTCATCTTGAATACATATACATATAGATACTATATATTAGGAGAGGTAAACTGGTCATAGCAAACACCCTCTTCCAACAGCATAAGAGAAGACTCTACACATGGACATCATCAGATGGTCAATACTGCAATCAGATTGTTTATTTTCCTTGCAGGCAAAGATGGAGAAGTTCTATACAGTCAGCAAAAACAAGATCAGGAGCTGACTGTGGCACAGACCATGAACTCCTTATTGCCAAATTCAGACTTAAATTAAAGTAGGGAAAACCACTACAGCATTCAGGAATGACCCTAATCAAATCCCTTATGATTATACAGTGGAAGTGACAAACAGATTCAAGGGATTAGATCTGATAGACAGAGTGCCTGAAGAACTACGGATGGAGGTTCATGACATTGTAGAGGAGGCAGGAATCGAGAACATCCCTAAGGAAAAGAAATGCAAAAAGGCAAAATGGTTGTCCGAGGAGGCCTTACAAATGGCTGTGAATAGAAGAGAATCAAAAGGCAAAGGAGAAAAGGAAAGATATACTCATTTGAATGCAGATTTCCAAAGAGTAGCAAGGAGAGATAAGAAAGCCTTCCTCAGTGATCAGTGCAAAGAAATAGAGGAAAACAATAGAATGGGAAAGACTAGAGAGCTCTTCAAGAAAATTGGAGATACTGAGGGAACATTTCATGCAAACATGGGCACAATAAAGGACAGAAATGGTATGGACCTAACAGAAGCAGAAGATATTAAGAAGAAGTGGCAAGAATACACAGAAGAACTGTACAAAAAAGATCTTCATGCCCCAGATAATGACGATGGTGTGATCACCAACCTAGAGCCAGACATCCTGGAATGTGTCTTCAAGTGGCCCTTAGGAAGCATCACAACGAACAAAGCTAGTTCGTAGCTAGCTGATGGAATTCCAGTTGAGCTATTTCAAATCCTAAAATATGATGCTGTGAAAGTGTTGCACTCAATATGTCAGCAAATTTGTAAAACTCAGCAGTGGCCGCAGGACTGGAAAAGGTCAGTTTTCATTCCAAATCCTAAGAAAGGCAATGCCAAAGAATGCTCAGACTATCACACAATTGCACTCATCTCACATGCTGGTAACGTAATGCTCAAAACTACTATGGTTTTTCCAGTAGTCATGTATGGATATGAGAGTTTGATTTTAAAGATAGATGAATGCCAAAGAGTTGATGCTTTTGAATGTGGTGTTGGAGAGAACTCTTGAGAGTCCTTGGACTGCAAGGAGATCCAACCAGTGCATCCTAAAGGAAATCAGTCCTGAATATTCATTGGAAGGACTGATGCTGAAGCTCTCATTTCTACATTTCTCCGTATTTCCATAACAGCTGCATATACCTTATAATAAATTGATTTATCAGGAATTAGAATACAGATGATAATAAAGTGTTTCCTATATATAGTATCTGTGTTATGTACCACATATGTTCATGCTCACATATCATACTGGGAAAACCACTGTCTTGGGATTTCACAAGTATGGATAATAAAGATGTTGGGAAGATGCAGGAACTTTTCAAGACCTCTGAATTTTTACCAGGGAACTCATAACTAAGCATGTGCTGTGTACTTACCAGGGCTTAGGGAAACCCCAGCTGTGAGCAAATACAAAACTTAGGATTTGAGTTTCAATAACAGTTCTCTTGATTTCACAAGTACAAAAATACACATCATTTCCAAAAAAAACTGCCACATATGGTCTTCATTTAATATGTGCATCAGAACATCCAAGGTCAACATATCAACATCAGCAATCATTGGATTTCATTAAAAGGTGTACATTCAGAAGCAATAGATGCTAAAAAAAAAAAAAAAAAAGAGAGAGAGAGAGAGAGAGCATGTTTTGACTCCACCCCGTAAGAGATAACGCAAGACCTGGTTTAATGTTCCTGTTTAATTAAACATATTCCGTCTGATTTCCTAGGGTCAATGAGAACAATCTGGCTTAATGCTAAAGACATGCTAAATTAACTGGCATATAAATATTCCCTAAACCTACATTTAGGGAATAAAATCAAATCTAAGACCTATGGCTCATTCTGGCTTTTGATGTTTTCAATAATATGGCTTTATCTCTTCTTTCCAATCTTCTCTGCCACTATTGTCCAGTGTTAAACTTTCAATTTAGTCAGGCAGAATTCCACATAGTCATTCTAAACTTGGCATTGTCACATTGTAATTTACTGGCCATATCTGGGCTATTGAATATTTAGGTTACAGTCCTCCAGCAAAGAACATTTTTGTTTCTTCACATTTTTATATGGTTGAGGGGGAAAAAGAAGGAAAATACATGACAATAAAGGCTATATGTAGCCTACAAACCTAAACTGTTTGTCTTCTGGCTCTTTATCTAACATGCATATTTCTATACCTTCTTTATTGTCCTTTCTGCAAATCTGAGGTTCTCCCTACTGTTTGCCATGCTTGCTCTAATCTCAGTCATCGTTTAAGACCAAGCTCCATTATTCACCTTTAAGAATGGAGAAGGGTATAAAGTGTATACAACTGACTCCTGTTGCACTAATCACTAGTGCTATAAAATAGCACCTTAGTATTATGTCCTGCTTTTTACAAGTTAGTCTTGATTTTCCAAACAACCTCATGGGATAGGTAAGGGCCTCATGGGATAGGAATGTACCTTCAGCCAAGCAAACAGCAAGAATTTCTTGAATACTAACTTGTGTGTACTCTTTTAGACTAGTGCCTTTGTGTCAGCGTATAATCTTATTCTATATATGCTTAACCTCTATCTTATTTACTCTAGAACTAGAGTGCTCAGCTTTCTTTATTGACCTTTAAAGCATCGATTCTTGCTTCTAAGCATGATATATTTATGTAGAAGACATCAATTCAAGCTTTTAACTCAGTGGATAGCTCCTATCTATTTTATAGAGATAGAATATGATATTGATAATAGAAACAAATAATCCCCATTTCATTCCCAGTAGTTGGTATTGCATTGGACTCCTTTTTTTTTTTTAATTTCAAATCATACCTTCTTTATGATATTTAGATGGTGATAAAGAAAGCTATGACTAACCTGGACAGCACATTGAAAAGCAGAGGCATCACTTTGCCAACAAAGGTCCGTCTAGTCAAGGCTATGGTTTTTCCAGTAGTCATGTATGGATGTGAGAGTTGGACGGTGAAGAAAGCTGAGCGCTGAAGAATTGATGCTTTTGAACGGCGGTGTTGGAGAAGACTCTTGAGAGTCCCTTGGACTCCAAGGAGATCCAACCAGTCCATCCTAAAGGAGATCAGTCCTGGGTGTTCATTGGAAGGACTGATGTTTAAGCTGAAACTCCAATACTGTGGCTACCTGATGGGAAGAAATGACTCATTGGAAAAGACCCCGGTGCTGGAAAGATTGAGGGCAGGAGGAGAAGGGAATGACACAGGATGAGATGGTTGCATGGCATCATCGATTCAATGGACATGGGTTTGGGTGGACTCCGGGAGTTGGTGACAGACAGGGAGGCTTGACATGCTGCCATTCATGGGGTTGCAAAGAGTCGGACAGGACTGAGCAACTGAACTGAGCTGAAGATAACATTCCTTATGTGCATTTCATCGTATCAAGAGATATGTGAAGAAAGTTAAAAGACTGGAAACAACTTTCTCTTTTACACTTAAATATTTGACATTTATAGCTGAAAGGCAATATGCTGCTGCTAAGTCGCTTCAGTCGTGTCCGACTCTGTGCGACCCCATAGACGGCAGCCCACCAGGCTTCCCCGTCCCTGAGATTTTCCAGGCAAGAACACTGGAGTGGATTGCCATTTTCTTCTCCAATGCATGAAAGTGAAAAGTGAAAGTCAAGTCACTCAGTCGTGTCCGATTCTTAGCGACCCGATGGACTGCAGCCTACTAGGCTCCTCCGTCCATGGGATTTTCCAGGCAAGAGTACTGGAGTGGGGTGCCATTGCCTTCTCCGGAAAGGCAATATAGCATAGTTATTAAAAGTGAAGACTTTGAAGCTAAACAGCCTGACTTCAAATCCTGGCTCTTCTCCTTAGTGGCTATGTAAGCTATGGAGATTACCTAACCTGTCCACATATCAGCTTCCTTTTTGTATATTGAGGATAATAATAAAACCTACATCACCAGATGGCTATGAGGATTAAATTAATATCTACAATCCTTAAAATGGTATCTGTCACATATCAAATGTGAAAAAGATAAACAAACGGCCAAGTATACATATCACAAAATAAGATTTAATAGTTGTTTCTTTTTTTTTGGAGAGCATAAATGATATTTTTATTTTTATGGAACAGTGGGGGGAAAAGGAGATTAGAAATGATGATGTAGATGCTTATTAATTTTATATGATATAAATTTATCATTTATGATATCATTTATCATTTATGATCTAGGGTGTTCTCAATAGGCCTTATGCCCTAAATTAACATTATTACTATTGACCCTTCAACAACATGAGTTTGAACTGCACAGGTCTACTTACACAAGGATTTTTTTTCAATAGTAAATACTATTGTACTATAGGATCCAAGGTTGGTTTCATATGTGATATGGGACCAAGGATACAGATAGCTGACTGTAAGTTATACATGGATTCCCAACTGTGCAGAGGGTGAGCACTCCTAACCCTCATGTTATTCAAGGTTCATCTGTATTTGCATACATTTTAGCAAACCAGTTAATCTTCCTTGAGTTGTTTCCTCATCCAACTATTGAGAACATGAACTGCATACTTAGGAAAAGAAAATACGTTTTGACTTGCAAATCAGATCTGAGTTATAAGTCCTAATTATGCAATAAAATCTCTTTTTGTTCATGAATATGTCACTTGAACTAGACCACTATTTTTTCAACTTTGAAATAAGACTCTAATAAGACTACAGTATAAGGCTGTATGGTGAGAAGTGAGAGGACTAGGTTGAAAAGTATCCATGAAGAAATGGATACTTCCAAAGGCTGGCACTGGGGGTAAGAAAAGTGAGCATAATTGCCGTCTTTTTTTTCTTAAAAAGTCAGTGAGAATTTAACAACATTTTTCTCATAGTTAGGCAGTATGTAATATGGAAGAAAGATAGTGAGAGCAAAGTTACACAGTTACCAGAGAGACCACCACCAGAGAAAATAAAACCAGAGATACTTTGAAAGGAACTTCACTGAAATAAAAGTTGCTGTTCACTTCCAAAGCATAGAACTTAAAATGAAAGATGAAAAGCTAAACATGGAAGTAAGTGGAACTCAAGGTTATGTGCATTTTCCGAGATGAAGGAATACTATCAATGAGTCAGAAGAAGGAAAATATATATATATACTTTTTCAGACAAGCAGTTCAGCCACTCATATGGATTTTATCCAGCCTGTTGATGTAAAGCTGATTATTCACTCCTTTGTTAATATAATCATGCATACATTCATAAAACAAAATATTTAATTGCAATGTATTTCATTTTGTTTGTTGTTCTCAGATTCCTTTTACTTTGGCATACTGTTTTTGATTTTGGAAGAACTATACACCCCTCAAATCTCTACCAATGAGAAAATCTGCTTTTAATATCTACTTTGAGAATAGATCACTTTACTCTGAAAGAACTTTGGTTACCTTTCTCTTCTTGGTTATCTTGATCCTCCTGCTATCCTCATAGATACAAATGAATCAGTTCAGTTCAGTTCAGTCACTCAGTTGTGTCCGACTCTTGGTGACCCCATGAACTGCAGCATGCAAGGGCTCCCTGTCCATCACCAACTCCCAGAGTTTACCCAAACTCAAGTCCATCGAGTCAGTGATACAATCCAGCCATCTCAATCTCTGTTGTACCCTTCTCCTCCTGCCCCCAATCCTTCTCAGCATCAGGGTCTTTTCCAGTGAGTCAACACTTCGCATCAGGTGGCCAAAGTATTGGGAGTTTCAGCTTCAACATCAGTTCTTCCAATGAACACCCAGAACTGATCTCCTTTAGGATGGACTGGTTGGATCTCCTTGCAGTCCAAGGGACTCTCAAGAGTCTTCTCCAACACCACAGTTCAAAAGCATCAATTCTTTGGCACTCAGCTTTCTTTATAGCCCAACTCTCACATCCAGACATGACCACTGGAAAAACCATGGCTTTGACTAGACGGACCTTTGTTGGCAAAGTAATGTCTCTGCTTTTTAATATGCTGTCTAGATTGGTCATAACTTTCCTTCCAAGGAGTAAGTGTCTTCTAATTTCATGGCTGCAATCACCATCTGCAGTGATTTTGGAGCCCCCCAAAATAAACTCTGACACTGTTTCCACTGTTTCCCCATCTATTTCCCATGAAGTGATGGGACCAGATGCCATGATCTTAGTTTTCTGAGCGTTGAGCTTTGAGCCAACTTTTTCACTCTCCTCTTTCACTTTCATCAAGAGGCTCTTTAGTTCTTCTTCACTTTCTGCCATAAGGGTGGTGTCATCTGCATATCTGAGGTTATTGATATTTCTCCTGGCAATCTTGATTCCAGCTTGTGCTTCCTCCAGCTCAGCGTTTCTCATGATGTACTCTGCATATAAGTTAAATAAGCAGGGTGACAACATACAGCTTTGACATACTCTTTTTCCTATTTGGAACCAGTCTGTTGTTCCATGTCCAGTTCTAACTAGTGCTTCCTGACCTGCTTACAGGTTTCTCAAGAGGCATGTCAGGTGATCTGGTGTTTCCATCTCTCTCAGAATTTTCCACAGTTTATTGTGATCCACACAGTCAAAGGCTTTGGCATAGTCAATAAAGCAGAAATAGCTGTTTTTCTGGAACTCTCTTGCTTTTTCGATGACTCAGCAGATGGTGGCAATTTGATCTCTGGTTCCTCTGCCTTTTCTAAAACCAGCTTGAACATCTGGAAGTTCACAGTTCACGTATTGCTGAAGCCTGGCTTGGAGAATTTTGAGCATTACTTTACTAGCGTGTGAGATGAGTGCAATTGTGCTGTATTTCGAGCATTCTTTGGCATTGCCTTTCTTTGGGATTGGGATGAAAACTGACCTTTTCCTGTCCTGTGACCACTGCTGAATTTTCCAAATTTGCTGGCTCTCTGAAAACCTTTGAAAAGAGAGCCTCAAGGTCAATTCAGAGAAAGAAGTCAGCAGTTATCAACTACTTGGATTTTTATAGATATGCAGGTTGGGGGCCAAGATTTGCCAAATTAAAGAGAACTTTACTCTGAAAATGAAGCAGTTTAAAATATTTTTCTACTTGAAAGGGCTGCTTTTTAGTTTTCCTTTACCATCATTAAGGCTTGCTTTCCATTTTTTTTGTGTGTGCCATTGATGACCTTGAAGGACAGGCACTTATTTCCTTAGTGAATTGCCTTTTGAAATTAGCCATCGAATACAAATAATTTTTGAAGATGAATTTACACAGAGAGAGAAAGGGACACTGTTGATTGATTTTAAAACTTCTTAGGGTTAATCTAAGAATTACTATAATTAACACCAGTTTCTTAGGAAGTAGCTTCATCTCTTCCTTTAACTGAAGTCATAAAATCTTCTTTGTATAGTTAACAATTTCCTCAGATTTTATGGTAGCTGACTTTCATTTTCCCAGTTCAGTTCAGTTGCACAGCTGTGTCTGACTCTTTGAGACCACATGAACCACAGCATGCCAGGCCTCCCTATCCATCACCAACTCCCAACTCCCAGAGCCTGCCTAAACCCATGTTCATTGAGTCAGTGATGCCATCCAACCATCTCATCCTCTGTCGTCCCCTTCTCCTCCTGCCCTTAATCTTTCCCAACATCAGGGTCTTTTCCAATGAGTCAGCTCTTCACATCAGATGGCCAAAGTATTGGAGTTTTAGCTTCAACATTAGTCCTTCCAATGAACACCCAGGACTGATCTCTTTAGGATGGACTGGTTAGATCTCCTTGCAGTCCAAGGGACTCTCAAGAGTCTTCTCCAACACCACAGTTCAAAAGCATCAATTCTTCGGCACTCAGCTTTCTTTATAGTCCAACTCTCACATCCACACATGACCACTGGAAAAACCATAGCCTTGACTAGACGGACCTTTGTTGGCAATGTAATGTCTCTGCTTTTTAATATGTTGTCTAGATTGGCCATAACTTTCCTTCCAAGGAGTAAGTGTCTTTTAATTTCATGGCTGCAGTCATCATTTGCAGTGATTTTGGAGCCCAGAAAAATAAAGACAACTACTGTTTCCACTGTTTCTCCATCTATTTTCCGTGAAGTGATGGGACTGGATGCCATGATCTTAGTTTTCTGAATGTTGAGCTTTAAGCCATCTTCTTCACTCACCTCTTTCACTGTCATCAAGAGGCTCTTTAGTTCTTCTTCACTTTCTGCCATAAGGGTGGTGTCATCTGCATATCTGAGGTTATTGATATTTCTCCTGGCAATCTTAATTCCAGCTTGTGCTTCATCCAGCCCATTGTTTCTCATGATATACTCTGCATATAAGTTAAATAAGCAGGGTGACAACATACAGCCTTGACATACCCCTTTTCCTATTTGGAACCAGTCTGTTGTTCCATGTCCAGTTCTAACTGTTGCTTCCTGACCTGCATACAGGTTTCTCAAGAGGCAGGTCAGGTGGTCTGGTATTTCTATCTCTTTCAGAATTTTCCACAGTTTATTGTGATCCACACAGTCCAAGGCTTTGGCATAGTCAATAAAGCAAAAATAGATGTTTTTCTGGAACTCTTTTGCTTTTTCAATGATCCAGCGGATATTGGCAATTTGATCTCTGGTTCCTCTGCCTTTTCTAAAACCAGCTTGAACATCTGAAAGTTCATGGTTTATGTATTGCTGAAGCCTGGCTTGGAGAATTTGGAGCATTACTTTACTTGCATGTGAGATGAGTGCAATTGTGCAGTCGTTTGACTGAGCATTCTTTTAGCATTACATTTCTTTGAGATTGTAATGAAACCTGAGCTTTTCCAGTCCTGTGGTCATGCTGAGGTTTACAAACTTGCTGGGATATTCATTGTTGCACTTTCACAGCATCATCTTTCTGGATTGAAATAGCTGACCTGGAATTTCATTCACTTCCACTAGCTTTGTTCGTAATGATGCTGCCTAAGGCCCACTGTACTTCATATTCCAGGATGTCTGGCTCTTGGTGAGTGATCACACCATCATGATTTTCTGGATTGTGAAGTTCTTTTTTGTACAGTTTTCCTGTGTATTCTTTCCACCTCTTCTTAATATCTTCTGCTTCTGTTAGGTCGCTACCATTTTTGTCCTTTACTGAGTCCATCTTTGCATGAAACGTTCCCTTGGTATCTCGAATTTTCTTGAAGAGAGCTCTAGTCTTTCCCATTCTATTGTTTCCCTCTATTTCTTTGCACTGATCACTGAGGAAGGCTTTCTTACCTCTCCTTGCTCTTCTTTGGAACTCTGCATTCAAATGGGTGTATCTTTCCTTTTCTCCTTTGCTTTTCGCTTCCCTTCTTTTCACAGCTATTCGTAAGGTCTCTTCAGACAGCCATTGTGCTTTTTTGCCTTTTTTTTTTTTTTCCCCCTCGGGCATGGTCTTGATTCCTGTCTCCTGTATAATGTCAGGAACCTCCGTCCATAGTTCATCAGGCACTCTGTCTATCAGATCTAGTCCCTTAAATCTATTTCTCACTTACACTGTGTAGTCATAAGGGATTTGATTTAGGTCATACCTGAATGACCTAGTGGTTTTTCCCACTTTCTTCAGTTTCAGTCTGAATTGGCAATAAGTAGTTCATGATCTGAGCCACAGTTAGCTCCTGGTGTTGTTTTTGTTGTCTGTATAGAGCTTCTCCATCTTTGGCTGCAAAAATATAATCAATCTGATTTCGGTGTTGACCGTGGTGATATCCACGTGTAGAGTCTTCTCTTGTGTTTTGGAAGAGGATGTTTGCTATGGCCAGTGCATTATCCTGGCAGAACTCTATTAGTCTTTGACCTGCTTCATTCTGTACTCCAAGGCCAAATTTACCTGTTACCACAGGTGTTTCTTGACTTCCTACTTTTGCATTCCAGTCCTCTTTACATGTTCAGATATTTATTTAGCTTTGGGTAGGTTAAATTTGTGGTTGGGCATTCTGAACTGAAAGTATAAAGCTGAAATTTAGACCATTTCAACAGAAGTGTTTCACTCTGTTAGGAAAGGACTAAATCAGAAGCTTATACACCAAAGACTATTGTACTAACCTAAAGAGATAATAATGGCATAAGCTAAGGCGAGAGTACTAAGAATAGAAAAGAACAGCCACATTTGGGAGACCCTTGGTAGAACTCTACTAGGAATAGATGATTATTATGAAGAAAAATAATAAAGGGAAGAGAGGAATAAAGATTTACTTTCCCAGGTATCAGTGATAATTGTCTATAAATGAAATATCCTAGACATAGAATAGGATTTCTTGGTGGCTCAGACAGGAAAAAATCTGCCTGAAATTTAGGAGACCTGAGTTCCATCCCTAGGTTGGGAAGATCCCCTGGAGAAGGGAATGGCATCCCACTCCAGTATTCTTGCATGGAGAATTCCATCAACAGAGAAACCTGGTATGGGGTTGCAAAGAGTTGAACGTGATTGAGCTATCAATACTTGCTTACTTTATTTAGACATGGAATACAGAGTTGGAATGGAACGTGTGTGGGGAAATTTGTTAGTGGAGAAATATATGAATTAATTTTGGAATTTAAGGGGACCACAGAGGATGAGATGGTTGGATGGCATCACCGCCTCAATGGACATGAGTTTGAGTAAACTCTGGGAGTTGGTGATGGACAGGGAGGCCTGGGATGCCGCAGTCCATGGTGTCGCAAAGAGTTGGACACAACTGAGTGACTGAACTGAACTGAACTGAGTTGCATGTGATTTTAGACATATAGATGTTGCTGCTCAGAAGGCAGTTGAATATGTGATAAATTCTGATATGGGTGATTGGAAGAGAGATGAGTTGAGCAAAACAACAACAAGGATTCTATCTAGGGAAGGAAATTGGACATGTCCTCTATGAGCCATTTAAGCTCATCAACATTGTGATTATTATCTAGGTTTCTATAGGATCCTTCTGGGACTTTCTTGTACATATATAATTTGTTAGGAGAACACTTACTGAGATGGAAGCTGAAAGTGATTTCCTTGACTTAGTAGTAGTGTTAGTCACTCAGTCATGTCTGACTCTGAGACCCCATGGAAAGTAGCCTGCCAGGCTCCTCTGTCCATGGAATTCTCCAGGCAAGAATACTGGAGTGGGTAGCCATTCCCTTCTCCAGGGAATCTTCCCAGGGATTGAACTCATGTCTCCTGCACTGCAGGTGGATTCTTTACCATCTAAGCTACCAGGGAAGCCCTGAAACATCATAAAATAATTTTACCTGTTTGAATTTTAAGTGAATGATAACACTTAGCTCCTTCACCTCTATTGAGGGAGTTGGTCAAGATCTGCCTGGGTTCCTTCTCTTTTCCCAACAGCCTGGACTGGGAATATATTCATCCTATGCATAAGGATGCTATTGGCTAGAAATGTCTAGGGGTTGTCACCAGGGCCCAGGTAAGGAGGTGGAAGGGGAGTTCCGGAAGGGGAAAACATGTACATCCATGGTGGATTCATGTCAATGTATGGCAAAACAAATACAATATTGTAAAGTTAAAAAATAGATAAATAAACTTATTTAAAAGAAAAAAAAAAGAAGAAACTAATGACCAGTGCTGTAGTTGGACCATTCCTTGTAGTTCTTGTTATGACTGTAAGACATCTTCAGCAACAATCAGCAGGAAACTTTGAAAAAACAAGGATTATTACTCCTGGTTTTATCAGTCCTGGAGGGTTCAGGATATGACTGGGACCACACAAAAAGGTTCATTCTCTCTATTTCCAGAAACCTGGGACTACTTTATCTAGCATTACTTGGTTACTGTGGTTGGTTCATCATGTTACTGGTTTTTTCATCTCATTTTTTGGTTTAATTTGGATTAATCATATATTTTTGTGCTTTTTCTTTAATAATAAATTGTTATTTTTCTTATTTTTAGTGATTAACTTAAAATATGACTTAAATGATTACTATATAACTTAGGAAGAAAAGCTATGGTAAACCTAGACAGCATATTAAAAGCAGAGACATCACCTTGCCAATAAAGTTACCTATAGTCAAAGCTATGATTTTTCCAGTAGTCATGTATGAATGTGACATTTGGACCATAAAGAATGCTGAGCACCAAAAATTGATGCTTTCCACCTGTAGTGCTATGGAAAACTCTTGAGAGTCCCTTGGATAGCAAGGAGATCAAACCAGTTAGTCCTAAAGTAAATCAACACTTAATATTCATTAGAAGGACTGATGCTGAAGCTGAAGTTCCAATACTTTGCCACCTGATGTGAAGAGCCGATTCGTTGGAAAAGATCCTGATGTTGGGAAAGATTGAGGGCAGGAGGAGAAGGGGCCAACAGAGGATGAGATGGTTGGATGGTGTCACTGACTAAATGGACATGAGTTTGAGTAAACTCCGGGAGTTGGTGAACGACAGGGAAGCCTGGCATGGGGCAGTCCGTGGGGTCACAAAGAGACATGGCTGAGTGACTGAACAATTAACAACAATAATTTAATATATGACTTGAATTACTATATAACTTAAATAACAATACTATATAATCAATTCTTTTACTTTAGCTCTGATACTGATACTGCCAGAAGTTTAGAGCCTTTAAGCATATTTACCTCCTTACTTTTTGCTTAATGATATCTGTTGCATATATTTTAAAGGACAAGATATTAAAATAACTGCTTTAGATAGTCAATATTCATTTATATTTACTCACTGTTTATCTTTCCCATCATTGAGAGATATCTTTTCATTTATTTTGGAAGGATATATTTTGTTGTTACATAATTCTAGACTGGTTCCCCTTTACCTAGATAATTTCTGTAATTTATTCAGATTTTCTAGTTCTTCTCAGATATAATGTTGGTTGGTCTGCCCCAAGCTTCCTAATTCTGCCTATAACTGGAAATTTGAGTGCATTATTTTATCTTCCACTTATATATTCAGTGGAAGAAAGTAGGAACTTTCTTTTTATACTCATCCATCATCACCCTTTTCATAATTCTTTACATCTGAAATCAAAATTATCACTATTGTTTACTGGACACCTTGCTTTATGCTATTACTCAAATAGATTTTTTTTTCAATTACATTGTCTACCTGGCTATTTTTCTATATATGAATAATAGTGATTTTATAGTTTTTAATTTTGTATTTGGCAAACTTTCTAAAGCACTTTATTAAATTTGTAGATTTCTCAACTTATTTCCTTGGGCCTTTTACTTTTGCGGTAATTTTTATACGTTAATTTGTGAAGTACTTACATCTTTATAATTATAACTCATATCTTCTGTATTTCTATTCTTACAATATTCCTTAAATCATATGTTGTTGTCATAAAAATTACTTCTAAATATTTCACAATTTTTTCCTTAAGGAAGTTCAAATATTTTGTTCATAAGTTTCCCAAGTTGTTAGTGGTAAGTTAGAAAGTGTTTAAAATTTTCATATTCATAAACTCATCAATTTTATTTATTGTTGTTGCTGACTGTCTTGGGTTTTATAGGTAGATAACTACATCTTTGATAAATTTGATAGCTTACATTTGTTAATTTGATATAACATGATTAACACACAAATATTCATATATCTTTATATAATTGCCATTGATACAAAATTTCCTTTAAAGGATTCAAATATACAAGAATGAAAACTTTTTCCCTTTAAGTTTTTGGAAACTCAACTTAATTACTGAGTTTCCATCCCTCCAAGATAACAAAATTAAGTCCAAATCACTGTTGGGCTCCATCAACATCTGTCACTTCAACACTTCTCCAAGAGAACTTATACAATGAAAAGACTTTATAAAGATGTAGTGTGAGAAACATTGAGCTTTTCATTCTTGCTAGATATTTTCCTACACTGCCTTCACATAGAAAAACTCTATAACCATTTGAGTTTGTGTCACCGTACCACACATATTGCTTTGCTACACTGTTTCCCAGTAGCAATTTCTATGGATCTAGAAGGCATTCTGGTTCTTTAAGCATATTGGGCATATTGAAATCATCAGTCCTTACACAGCACTGGGAGTCAGACAATTTAGTGAACTTAAAGGCCCTTTACATTGAGAACTGTTTCTTTTAGAGAATGCTGATACAGCAACTAGTCTAGCATAGAAAATGATACAGCGATGTCTTTCACTCCTAGATTGAAGAAAATTATCTGCGAATTCTGCCACTCCTCTCACTAGCATGCTCCATATCTCAAGGACCTTAGAATACCTCCTCCCCAGAATAAGAAACCTCTTCCCTGGTGGCTCAGCTGGTAAAGAATCCACCCACAAGGTGGGAGACCCCAGTTTCATTCCTGGACTGGGGAGATCCGCTGGAGAAGGGATAGGTTACCTACTCCAGTATTCTTGGGCTTCCTGGTGGCTCAGATGGTAAAGAATGTGCCTGCAATGCGGGAGACCTGGATTCGATACCTAGGTTGGGATCCCCTGGAGGAGGGCATGGCAACCAACTCCAGTATTTTTGCCTGGAGAATCCCCATGGACAGAGGAGCCTGGTGAGCTACAATCCGTGGGGTCACAACGACTCGGATGCGACTGAGCGACTAAGCATAGCACACATACAGCACATATTCTTTAGTTAGAAAAGTTCTAGCTCATTAAAATTCTTTGTAATTTATTGCCTATGCCCTAAAAACCTTTCTGTTACACTAATGCCTTTAGGCTTTCCAAAGACAGATTTAATCATTGACTTTTCTGTTTTCCACTACAATCCTTTCTCTGAATAAATAGTAGATATGTCAAACAGAAATTAAAAACTGAGAGAAAAAAAAATCTCCCAAACTAAAGCATCAATTAATATAAAACATACACTCTATTATTTATTACACATCTGTTTGATTTAATTTTCACTTGTTTCCATCTTTATTTTCCATTTATTATATATAAATATATAGTTTGTGAATATTTTTGGTATGCTTTCTAAAAGCATCACAGAACAATTATCATTAGTACTACTATCATCATCACTACTATCTACTGAGCACTTACTATCTCCAGAATTTTTAAGTACTATGCAAATATGTTTATAAAATCTGAAAAATATTAATACAGTTTCACATGTTTATATATATGTTAATAATTAATGTGATAATACCTTTATGTTTATGACTTCCATATTTATATAGTTTTGCAGTCGCTTTATTTTCTATTCTGTATGGTCATTGGTTTGCTTTCTTTACTACTGGGGATATTTGAGAGGTACACCTTCTGCTTTTAATTTATTGTCTATATATTTGAAAACCCTGCCTTTACTTATATTCCTTTAATTAGAGTATTCTAATTCCTTTCTGCACAGGAAAGCATTTAGGTCAATTTGATTTTAGTTACTTTAATCACTAGACTGCTCAATTAGTTTTTGTTAACATAAGTTTTTTGGATTCTGTTTCACAGTGTTTTTACTATATATTCAATATTTTGCTATTCAATTTTATCCCTCTGTAAAATATTTTTGGATGTATTCTGATATATGCCATTTCAGTGTTTGGTTAAGATAATATTTATTTTTTTTTATTTTTTCTGGTTAGAATAATTTATTTCTTGATATGATTTCATTATCTTCACATCTTTCATAAAAATTTGAACACTGCTAAAGACTCGTGGATTGGGATTTTTTTAATACTGCTCTAAGTTTAATGTAGGAAATTATACTTTAGAAACAAAAGGGCATTCATTTTTCAACCACCACAGTAAACAAAATAAAGTTATTCTATATAAGCTCAGTAAGTCTCAATATTTTTCTTTCTCAAGAAGCCACCAAAAGCAACACTTATCCAGGTATAAAGAGTTTAATTACATAAAATCAATAAAATTAGGTTAAAATATAAAGGTATTATTATTTTTGGCCATACTATTTCATTTTTGTGTTTGTAATTCAGTCTAAGGGTGAAGTGGAGTACTACTTTAAATAATACTTTATTTTGCAAAAAATATATATATTTTTGTAACGTTTTTAAAATGACAAATTATTTTTAAATTTTGAGTTAGAAACTTTCAAAATAGTATTGACAACACTGCTTTCTAAATAATTACTACTATAGGTAGGAGGTCTTTTGTACTTATTATCTTTCATAAATTTTATTTATTTTTTCTCTCCAATATGACCAAAATTTTTAATCTTATGTGCAATGTTTTTTTAGAATTTTCTTAACTTTAATATAAACGTATTACTTAACACAATTTGAATGTTCTTATAATTCTTTCTTATTTCCTTGGTTTTTCTTTATATTTTCCTTTTTAATTGCTGAAGAAAATTCTCTCTCCAAAATTTCTGCAGATGGTGACTGCAGCCATGAAATTAAAAGATGCTTACTCCTTGGAAGAAAAGTTATGACCACCCTAGACAGCATATTCAAAAGCAGAGACATTACTTTGACAACAAAGGTTTCTGTCTAGTCAGGCTATGGTTTTTCCAGTAGTCATATATGGATGTGAAAGTTGGACTATAAAGAAAGCTGAATGCCGAAGAATTGATGCTTTTGAACTGTGGTGCTGGAGAAGACTCTTGAGAGTCCCTTGGACTGCAAGGAGATCCAACTAGTCCATCCTAAAGGAAATCAATCCTGAATATTCATTGAAAGGACTGATGTTGAAGCTGAAACTCCAATACTTTGGCCACTTGATGTGAAGAACTGACTCATTTGAAAAGACTCTGATGCTGGGAAGGATTGAAGGCAGGAGGAGAAGGGGATGACAGAGGATGAAATGGTTGGATGGCATCACCGACTCCATGGACATGAGTTTGGGTAAACTCCGGGAGTTGGTGATGGACAGGGAGGCCTGGCATGTGCAGTCCATGGGGTCGCAAAGAGTCGAACACGACTGAACAACTAAACTGAATTGAACTCTGAGAGTCATATTGACTTCTCATTTCTCTAGTATTTCTCCTTATATGTGTCTATTCTTATTTAAGGGAAGTCATCAGTGTCATTCTGCACTATTTGTATCATCGAGAACAGCACAAAGCTCACCTGCCAAGACTTCAACCAGTTTACTGATGTCACAAAGACCATCTCTATCTTGGTGGGTTCTCCATTAACCAAGTGCAATACCTAAATCTCATCAAGAGGACACCAACAAAGCACTCAGTGATTAGTGGCTGATCACTAGACCAAGGTGACATATGTGAAGTGGCTGGCTGCCTTAGTCAGAGAACCTGTTTCTGTCCCTCCATGTCAGTGGACACCTGTATCTATACAAGGAAAGCCACCTATGCACTTGGGCCAGCCCCAGTATCCATAAAAGCAGACTTCCCTGTTTAAACTGCCAAGAGCAAGGTTCCTGTGACCCACTGCCAAGTGGGCCTTCTCAGCCCATAGCTTGTACCTGTAGCCTGTCAGCCAAAACAGCTTCTGGGAATCCTCATGTACGTTCCCTGCTCCTACTGGGCTCCTACAGATTGATTTCAGGGGTTCTGCTCTTAGTGTCGGAAAAGGCAATGGCAACCCATTCCAGTACTCTTGCCTAGAAAATCCCATGGACGGAGGAGCCTGGTGGGCTGCAGTCCATGGGGTTGCTGAGAGTCGGACACGACTGAGTGACTTCACTTTCACTTTTCACTTTCGTGCATTGGAGACAGAAATGGCAGCCCACTCCAGTGTTCTTGCCTAGAGAATCCCAGAGACGGGGAAGCCTGGTGGGCTGCCGTCTATGGGGTCGCACAGAGTCGTACACAACTGAAGCAACTTAGCAGCAGCAGCAGCAGCAGCTCTTAGTGTTGTGGAGCTTTGATTGCTGCTATGTGGTGACAAGTGGCAAAGGTTACCGTGTGGTTCTTCACTGAAGGCTGAGTGGTAACTCAAAGCAGAAACCTTGGACCTCCTCTTCACTGGGGTTGAGTGGGTGGCGGCAGCCAGCACTGAGGAGATGGAGTGGAAAGGAGGAGGAGGAGAGCCCTGAAGTTGTAGGCACAACCTGAGGACCTTCTTGGCTCAACCCACTGTGGGATCTATCACTTGGCTGGTATGGGGTGGCTGGGGGTGGGGAGGAGGGGCCTCCCTGACTGGCCACGCACCAGCGCAGGTCTCTGGGTGCTCACTGAACATGTGCCTTGTTCTTGCACCGCTCTGGTGATTCCCACCCTGGTCTTGTGTCCAGCTGTCTGTCCTGCTCCAACAGCTCTGTGTCCAACAAGCAACTCCGGCTCAGAGACCCAGCTGGAGATCTTATTCACTTTCTTCCTGTGTCACACCAGCTCGAGCGGCAGTAGGGACAAGGGCAGCAAGGATAAACCGAGAGGCTGGGTCCTCCGAGGCTCACTGGCCCCGGTCTAGGTGCTGGACACGCCGCTATGGCAGTGCTACCATGAGGTGTTGCTGCTTAAAGCCCTGGAATGCAGGAAGATGGCTGGGGCAGTCTCGTTCTTCTCTTTTGGAGGACTGCAAGCTCACAGCCCATTGGATGGGCTGCTTGGCCAGCCAGCAAGGTCTTCACAGATAAGGAGAGAAGACCTCGGCAGAAGAAGAAGCTGATGCAGGTCACCCAGCTAGTCTGTGGTAGAGATCGTCTCCTCACAATCAGGTGGCACTGATGTGAATGTGGTGGACCCTTACCCCATGTCTCATCCTCCCCACTGACCTCACAGATTGATTTACTAACAAGGTTAACCATGGTGCATAACTGCTCCAGTTCCCTCCCTGCACAAACTTGGGGAAAGGGCAGAGGATCCCCCGACTGGCTCAGACAGACTTGAGGGAAATGCATCTCGGTGACCCTGTTCTCTGCCTGTGCCAGGAGGTTTCCCTCTCCCTGTTTCCACTGTATGACTGGTCACTCTCCAGCTCTCTGAAGTGTGCACCTCTCTGGCCAGTGGGCAGAGCAGGGATGGGGTCTGTCCTTTGCTACTACTGCCTGTGCTTTCAAAGAGTATTTGATCATGGAGGCCCCTCTGGTCCCTTCCTGTTCTCCAGCACCTTTATTTATACTAAAGTTCTCTGTTTTTTGAAATTGTATTCTTGATATAAACAAATTTCCTCTGACTCTTCAAGATATTGTGCCCTTTCATTGTGCTTCAGTTTCTCATACTTGTTTGCTTTTCAGGGACTTGTCAGCATATTAAGTGATTGATGTAGCTTTAAAAAGCTCACTTTATTTTTTTTTTGATTGCTAGTTGTATCTTCAGTTCAGTCACTCAGTCCTGTCCGACTCTTTGCGACCCCATGAACCGCAGCACACCAGGCCTCTCTGTCCATCACCAACTCCCTGAGTCCACACAAACCCATGGCCATCGAGTCGGTGATGCCATCCAGCCATCTCATCCTCTGTTGTCCCCTTCTCCTCCTGTCCTCAATCTTTCCCAGCATCAGGGTCTTTTCAAATGAGTCAGCTCTTCACATCAGGTGGCCAAAGTATTGGAGTTTCAGCTTCAACATCAGTCCTTCCAGTGAACACCCAGTACTGATCTCCTTTAGGATGGACTAGTTGGATCTCCTTGCAGTCCAAGGGACTCTCAAGAGTCTTCTCCAACACCACAGTTCAAAAGCATCGATTCTTCGGCACTCAGCTTTCTTTATAGTCCAACTCTCACATCTATACATGATCACTGGAAAAACCATAGTCTTGACTAGATGGACCTTTGTTGGCAAAGTAATGTCTCTGCTTTTTAATATGCTGTCTATATTGGTCATAACTTTCCTTCCAAGGAGTCAGCGTCTTTTAATTTCATGTCTGCAGTCACCATCTGCAGTGATTTTAGAGCCCAGAAGAATAAAGTCAGCCACTGTTTCCACTGTTTTCCCATCTACTGGTTGTATCTACTTTGCAGCTAAAGAGAAACTTGGTGTGAACAAATCATGTGAATATATTATAATATTCAGGATCCATTTGCATAGACTAGATCCATAGGACTAAGGGAGAGTCTTCTAACACACCCTTTTCATGTTCCCAATACCAGTAGATTATATCAAAGAAAACAAAATAAACTATTGTATTCTGGGACTCATCATATAATTTCTTTGTCTCTTGTCTACAAATACTACTTATGGAAAACACATAATTACATTCATTCTGAATTTTACTTTTACCAAGAATTCCTGACATACAACAGATTGCAAGTCCCTCCCTCCAAAATATCTCTGCAACTGTCATTCCTATCCATACATAATCAATGAGTGCCTGCGTGCTCAGTTGTATCTGATTCTCTGCAACCCCATGGACTGTGTAGCCCATCAGGCTCCACAGTCCATGGGATTTCCCTGGCAAGAATACTGGAGTGGGTTGCCATTTCCTACTTCAGGGAATCTTCCTGACCTAGGGATCAAACCTTTGTCTCCTGCATTGGTAGGTGGGTACTTAACTACTGAGCCACCTGGGGAGCCCATCCATATATAAGTTCATTTCAGTTCAGTCACTCAGTTGTGTCCGACTCTTTGCAAACGCATGGACTGCAGCACGCCAGGCTTCCCAGTCCATCACCGACTCCCTTGCTTGCTCAAACTCATGTCCATCGAGTCGGTGATGCCATTCAACAGTGTCATCCTTTGTTGTCCCCTTCTCCTCCTGCCTTCAATCTTTTGCAGCATGAGGGTCTTTTCCAATGCGTCAATTTTTCGCATCAGGTGTCCAAAGTATTGGAGTTTCAGCTTCAGCATCAGTCTTTCCAATAAATATTCAGGACTGATTTCCTTTAGGATGGACTGCTTGGATCTCCTTGCAGTCCAAGGGACTGTCCATATATAAATCCTGCATCTCCATATATAAATCATATATCCATATATAAACCCTACATCAATTTTTCCCTCAATAAATATGGTCTTTCACTTCCAATCATGCTTGCTTATGCTCTTTTCTAAATTATTCTCTACATCAAGAGCAGGATATATTTACCTAAAATGTAAATTCATGTATGTCATTTATTTGCTAAATATTTTCATAGGCCCACCTAGTGACTAATACACTTAGTGTATTAGTATACACCTAGTATATGAATAAAAAATGACACAGAAAATGAAAAAATTACTAGTCTCATCTCTTCTTCTCAGGTAATTGATGCATACCAAATAAAATTTGCTTATCTTTAGGCATTTACACTATGCTTCAGTGATAGTGCCAAGAAGTGGATGCACTTGGAGTTTTAAATCCATAATCTGTATCAATCCTTCCATTACAATGTCCTTTCCACCAAAATATACAGTCTATGTAAATACAGTGTAATAGCTTTGCTCAAGTAGCTTCAAAACAAATAGTATAATTCCTTCTTTCAAACCAGATTGCCTCCCTGAGATAACTCACAACCTGGGATTGTTAAATCCCACAAAAGTTGGAGCACTTAGCTAGTATCAAAGTTTACTAATTTAAAATTTTCAAAAATGACAATAAATGTGAGACTTAGTTGAAGAAACATTGTGAAGTGCAGGACTCTGTACAGCTCCTCAGGTTGTTACTTGCAGCCTTAGGATGTACTCTGGTTTAATTTTTAACATCGTGGTCTCTAAATGATGCATGTATGTCATCATTAACATAAAAAGGAACTGATTTGTTTATGAAACACCTACAAGTTATACCTTGATAGTTTTAGTTTATATTACATTTCTCAAGCATCCTAAAATGCCATATTTATTTTCTGCAAGCAATCTTGATCAGGCTAAGTACATCTTGCAAAAGCATCTCAAATATAAAGATTCTTCCGCTACCAAATACCAAGTATGTGTGATTACCATATACCACTTGGCATGTTTGCAAAGTGATTGGAGGAGGAGAAGAGGGTGGTAAAAAAAGGATGAGATGGTTGGATAGCTCAATGGACTCAATGGACATGACTTTGAACAAACTCTGGGAGATGGTGAAGGACAGGGAAGCCTGGCATGCTGCAGTCCACGGGGTCACAAAAAGTTGGACATGACTCAGTGACTGAACAACAGCAACAACAAAGTGAATGGACCAAGTCATCTTTCTTTTTCCTTTTCTGCAGCCTCCCCGCAGCTAAAGAGAGACACTGTAGTCATGTTTTGAATATTTCCTTTTCCACACAGCAATATCCTACTATATAGAAATTTAATAATATCTGTGGATAATTATCACTGATTGTTTATATACCCATTTCACTCCAATTAATTATGATATACACGATATTCTACAGCATTTCATTTTGTATAGGTGTTTTGTAAATTACAATTGAATGATCATTACAGTAACAATATTTAACTAGCTAGAGTAACAGAGGATGAATGTAGACCATGGCATTCCTTATTTTTATAGAGATACCGGCTCATATTTCAGGACTGCTTTGGAGTTTATCCAACATAAAATAAAAGTGATAATAAAAATTATTAATTGCATGGATCATTTGATTGCCAACTTTATTCATATATTTTAAGAGAGAGACACTTAAATTATAGAGGACAGTCGCCTTTAAAATCTACATTTTAATATCATCATATTTTCTTTGTCATGATATCTAGCTGCCCTGTGTTCTAAGGCTTGTGTTCCTATTTATTATGTGAATTGGGCAGAAATAACATTTTTGTACTAATGGTAATATCTGTGTAGATCTTGTCCTTTTTCTTTCTGTTTTATCTTTGAGAAAAACAAAAACTCATGATATTTGAATTAAAATAGTTTGAGGGAAAGAACTTACTATTACAAGAAGCTTCATGCTCCAGTGAAACATTACTATGAAAAAAGGAAACTTCCATTGATTTGACAACTTACCTGATAATATAAAATCATTTCAAATGTCTTTTTCTTAAAAAAAAAACAAACTTCAAATTACTGCTTTGTATTTACTACTGTGGGCTTTTCAGGTGGCTCCAGTAGTAAACAATCCACCTGCAGTGAAGGAGATGAGTGGTTTTTGAATAATACATTTACAAAGAATTAGTGATACTTGTTGAAAAAATAATGTTTGTTTATTAATTATTTATTCCTCCATAATTACGCTATAAGCTATTTGTCCTTATTATTGGCTTCCCTGATGGCTCAGTGGGTAAAGAATCCACCTGCAATGCAGGAGACATAGGAGACACAGGTTCGATCCCTTGGTCTGGATGATCTTCTGAGGAGGAAATGGCAACCCACTCCAGTATTCTTGCTTGAAAATCTCATGGACAGAGGAGCCCGGTGGGCCACAGTCCAAAGGGTCACAAAGAGTTGGACATGCTTGTCCTTATTATTAAATCTTAGTTCACAGCTTTTCACTAAATTAATTTACATAGGTATTTATCTATCTAATGAATACTGTATGTTACATATATGTATACATAGCAAAGTAGCATATCTATTGAGTAGGAAATTATGCATTTGGCATGATGAAACATTTCCAATATGGTTGAACTTACAAATAAAACCATTTTATTGAGCAGGAATATTCAATCAATAATTCCTTCAAATTAAATAGACTGTTTTTTAGCAAGTTTTCATAGAGAAACTTTGTTTTCAACTAGAGATGTTATTTGGTTTTCATAGTTGTTTAGAATATATAGTTCCCTGGTGATCCTATGGTTAAGACTGCATGCTTTCAATGCAGAGGATGTGGATTTGATCATTGGTAGAGGAACTGTAATCATGCTGTGCTGCCAAAAAAATGAAAATAAAAAAGTTTTAATTTTTGGTTCACACTATTTCTTTGCGAAATTTTACCTTTTCATTTTAAAATGAAGGATTTGTATTAGTTTACAGTGAACCTTGTGCTCATTTTGATTCACAATTACTGGTTTGTTTTATTTTTCTAGTCACAATTTGATAGATAGTCTATGTTCCTGTTTATTAAGGCCCATGAAAAGAATAACTTCTGAAAAATACTAAACAAATTTTGTTTTTGAGTCTTACATGTAAGTACTATGTCTCATCAAATTTGATGGAATCCCAGTCTCCTTAATATTATAAAAGCAGAAATCAATTAGGTAAATAACTAATCAAAAACTTTTAGGTTTAGTGCCATTAACGTACATGAGGGTGGGTGAGATAAGGAGGAAAAGAGGCAGGGAAAGAGAGAGAGAGTGGGAGGAAGAAATAAGGGAGATAGATATTAAGTATGGAATAAGAAAAATAGTATGCATGAATTTTCCTGTATAATTAGTAAATAAAACCAAACTAAATTTTGAGTAAAAAGTCAAAGCAAACAGAATTCAAGACACAATGCTGCTGCTGCTGCTGCCAAGTCGCTTCAGTCGTGTCCGACTCTGTGCCACCCCATAGACGGCAGCCCACCAGGCTCCGCCGTCCCTGGGATTCTCCAGGCAAGAATACTGGAGTGGGTTGCCATTTCCTTCTCCAGTGCATGAAAGGGTAAAGTGAAAGTGAAGTCGCTCAGTCGTGTCCGACTCTTAGCGACCCCATGGACTGTAGCCTATTAGGTTCCTCCGTCCATGGGATTTTCCAGGCAAGAGTACTGGAGTGGGGTGCCATTGCCTTCTCCGTCAAGACACAATAACCAACCACTTTTCTTTTTCATAGATAACTGTTCTTGCTAAACTGATGCAAAGAATTATTTTTCTAGTTCTATGCAGATGGCATAAGAGCAAAAAAGTAGGCACTGTGTCTAGACGTTATGTCTAAGATTTTCAAAATGTAGTATATATCTTGTGAAAACCAGTAATGTATCCCTGATGCCTTCACATGGATGATGGATAATATCACTTCAATCAGCAAAACAGATTTGCCCATCCATCTCACAACCTAATGCAAGAGGAACTAACTCTTGGTAAATTAGCAGCTTAGTACACCTTTGAGGCAAGACAAAAAATGATTGTGAAGGAAAAGTGAATTTCATATGATTATTTATTTTAGAAGCCCCTTGTTGCTTTTTTTTTTCAGTGTCCTAATTGTGCATTACAGCAAACTGTCAATTCTGTAAAGATATTTATAATAAGCCCCCTATATTGTCAAGTGTCTTCTGTCTGAAATAATCACATGGTGCTTTGCAGATGATAGGATATTAGCTTTAAACACACCTCTCAAGTAGAGTTATCCTTAGGTTGAACAATAGAAAGTTCTTTGCTAATTATATTTCAGTGCTTTGAAGACTAACTTATTATTAGTTTGCAATCACTGCCAGATTTTTACAGGATAGAATGTTATCTGTCTTAAATCCACAACAGTGAAGCTAAAATTATTCTGTATACAGAAAATAGTATTGGTTTATCTGGCTATAAGAGTATAATCAAATATTTGCTGTTTCATTAATTATCAGCCAAACTAGCACATTCCAAGTGGAAGAGAGAAGCAGGTACATTACTCACGATTGTATGTGGTACACATATCTTTTGGTCTTCAGTTGTGCCTAAATATTACTGAAGCACATTTTAGTGATTGCAACCCATAAATACCTTATGATGAGTATATAAAAGCATTTGTTATATTTTCTGATCTAGTATCAAAGTTATGAAAGGTATATATTTAAATTTTATAGCATGAAACTATAGCAAATAATTGAGGGTTTTTTGTGTGTCTTTTTAACTTGTGACAACAAATATAAATTTGATCATCTAATAGTTATTTCTACCTTATAGATAGATAAACTAACTACAGAGTAATATAATGGTTTTATTTTTGCCATCATGGTCTACTGTCCCTGTAAGTAACTTTTTGTTAAAGTTTTAATGAGATCCATCTGTTTTCCTTAAATTTGTAGATTGCTAGAATCATGATATATAATGAGTGTGCAACATAGGAAAGCATATCTGAGAAATACAAATTAACTGAATTAAAATATATTGACTCCAACCTCTTTTTATTTGCATTTATTAAATGTCACATTTTCTTTCACTTGTATTAAAGGTTTCAATATTTCAGCACTGGTAATTCAACGACACATCTTTTATACCACATTATCTATAACACCTTTGGACACATGCCCTTTAAGTTTACCTCCCTCCTTACCTAGGCAATAAAAATTAACATTTTTCTAGTGATGAGATTTTTACTCCTACCAGGTTGGAATACAGTTTGATATTTATTATCCATGAAACTAGAATGAGTTTTAAACTAGATAAAATATGTTCTACTCTTCTTTTTTAAAAATTAATTTATTTATTTTAATTGGAGGATAATTACCTTAAAATATTGTAGTGATTTTTGTCATACATTGACATGAATCAACCTACTCTTCTTAATTAAAAAAAAAAATTTCCAGCTTTCCATTTCCTATGTTTATATTAAAAGATACATACTAAACCACATTCTATCCAGTTATGTTTTAATTACTAGGCTCTTCTTATACATGCCCATTAAGTTTGTTTCCTCTCAATATATATTCTAATGGGATCACAGCAGGTCTCCATGGTGTTCTCAGATTATATAATAATTTTTGAATGCACTATTCTGATTCTCCAAGTTTAACATAATGCTTCTGACAGTATCACAGCCGCATGAAACCAGTAGAAAGCCAGATATATGCTAGTCTCATAAAAACGGTCTCATTTATGATAGTTCTTACAAAGACAACAGATATTCATGCCCAAAATGAATGAGGGACAGTAGCTGGTGATTGCTCATTGACATGAATGAGACAGCCCTCTTGGAAGCCATTTTGGTTTCTTTCCTTTTGTGTGGATAGAAAAATCTAATTTAAGACCTAGAAGTAATGAGTCCTTGTCATTTTATTTCCTGATTCATCATCTTATATTAGATAGACTTGAAGTTATATTCAAAATGATATTATGTAACCCAATGAAGCACAGCATAACCTGTCATATCCTAATATAATAAGATGTGATGTATTAGAAATCATTTAAAGCAATCACTTCATTTCAGGTTGGGTACCTACTATTAATTCATGTGCATTCTTATTCTGAATTAATTTTGGTAAAAGTGAAATAATGTTATTAGGATAAAAACTCCTCTCAAATCTTTGTAAGTTGACTGAATGTTTTTATTTATTTGCTACAGCTTTATTAGTTTCTTGCATGGCTGTAAATACCTACTTTAACAATATAAGTGTTATGTATGCATTCTTTCTTGTCAGCTTTTCTGTGCATTCATCTTTATTTTAATTTTTCTGTAGACATTTGAATGAACTTAGCAAAAATTCAGCAAAGAGAACAACGGGAACATACCCTATATTGATATTATTTAAAAATGGTTTTTTTTTAACTCTTGTCCAATGTTACTGGACATAGGATGACATGAAAAAGCTTATTATACATGCAGTAACAGCTATATTATGATAAAACAGTAAACTTTTTAAAAAGAAAGAACCAGTGCAATGTACTTCTTTTGGCTAAATTTAAGTAATGACACTAGAAACAATTATTCAGTCTTATTTAAAAAGTAACCTATTAGATCCTTTGATCATATGAATGATACAGCAACGTTTTAGGTCTAGTGTTCCTTTATGTAGAATGAAAGTGCAAAAGAGTGCTTAAAGGATTGTGTGTGTGTGTGTGTGTGTGTGTGTGTGCGCGCGCGCGCGCGCGCGGGCGCATGCGCACACGCACATGTTCAGTCGTGACTGACTCTGCGAAGACTGCATGGCCTGAAGCCCACCAGGCTCCTCTGTCCATAGGATTTTCCAACCCAGAATACTGGAGTGGGTTGCCGTTCCCTCCTCTAGGGAATACTCTCTACCCAGGAATCAAACATGCATCTCATACACTGGCAGGAGTATTCTTTACCACTGGGAAGCCTTAAAGGTAGTAAAAGCCCTCAAAGTTTTTTTAGGGGGAGGGGATGGGAGAAGTAGATATTAATTTTTGTTCATTTGGGGTTTTGCTCATTAATTTTTCTTCTTCCCAGATGAAGGAAGAAAACAGGAGACTCTTCTCATACATATAGCATATTCCTAGATGAAAAATGTTATTTCTTGAATTTCAAAACTAACAATGAAAGGTAGTGGATCAATGTCAGTTACGCTCTTGTTCTCCCTTTTCAGTTGTGTTCTTCTGAGGTCTTTAAAGATAAGGGTGTATACTGAGTAAGCATGTAATTTACTGGAGAGACTTCCTAAAAAATAAGCTATGTATTTCTTTTTCTTACAACCTGAATTATCACTATACCATTTTCTATTTAAGTTTACTTAACATTTTAAAAAGGAATATTGAGGTTTCTAATATATAATGCCTGATTTTTGATATCTTATACCATTTTGTTAAAATACTCCTAAAAATGCAAACAGATCCAAGAGATTTAACTACTTGGGAATATAGTACAGGCATGCTGCTGCTGCTGCTGCCAAGTCGCTTCAGTCGTGTCCGACTCTGTGCGACCCCATAGACGGCATCCCACCAGGCCCCCCCATCCCTGGGATTCTCCAGGCAAAAATACTGGAGTGGGTTGCCATTGCCTTCTCCAGTGCATGAAAGTGAAAACTGAAAGTGAAGTCGCTCAGTCATGTCCGACTCTCAGCAACCCCATGGACTGCAGCCTACCAGGCTCCTCCATCCACGGGATTCTCCAGGCAAGAAGACTGGAGTGGGGTGCCATTGTCTTCTCTAGTACAGGCATATTGATTTATTATATGCTAGAGACGATGAGAAATTTTATTCAGTGAAGTGGACACTGTGGGCTCTGGCAGAAAAGTGATGGAGTCCAAGTAATATTCTGTAGAAAATTTATAAGTCTTCCCACTTTCACATATCATCATTATATCAAAGTGCTTTCCCAAACTGAAAGGAGTTGAGGCTTTTCACTAATGTTCACAATTAGTTTCCCAGAAAATTAGGGCTTTTTTATCCTGTACTATAATCCATTATTACTTTTCTTCTACAACAAATATATAAATGTAAATCTTAGAAATATTGCCAAGGCAGTGATGAAGGTGAATAATAAGTGAAGTTGCAGGTTGGAGGAAGTTAGCAAAAGTAAAGTGCTCACCCTCAAAGAGCCATTAGACTTTCAGAGGGACATATTTTGCCCTCCATTCATTCTCTGATATATTGAAATGCCAGACACAAGCTACTTCAAATTATAGGCCTTATAATATCATGCAAATGGAAAGTAAGTATCTGCTTAAGTCATCACATTCCTGGGAGCTAAGTGATTTAAAACAAAAAAAAACAAGATACTTGGCTTTAGGGAATGTGCATAAAATTGAGTCTTCTAGTTGAAGATGTAAGAGAAAGCTTCTGATGATAAATAGGTAAACAGGGAAGACAGACTGAAGAAAATTCTAGTTTATTCTTTAGCAGTAAATTGCAAACCTGAATAAGTCTGCTCTCATTTAAGGATAAGTAACACTCGTGAAATACTCCCTACTTAAAAAGTAGAACACAATGCTACTTCCAACCAGAGATAAAAAGCTTGGTTTTCACAAATGTATCATGTAGAAATTAGCAGTAATGTTTTCAAGTGGGTAATTTGTAGGCTCAGTAGCAGTGAAGCATACATTGGAGCACATATTGGCATCCAAACCTCCCTAATGGATGTTGTCGAGCACTGCCAGATTACCCCTTCAGGAGAGAAACACTCATCTTCCCCAGCTTATCGGAATGTTACCTGTTGGTAGGCCACAGCTAAGTCTCTCCCCAGGACCCTGCCTGGAGGATCTGCTTTTTTGAAAGATGCACTACCTCAGGGAGTCAGCCCACATCTAATGAGTGATCCATGCAGCAATACAAAGATTCATCTTGTTTGTCTCAGTTGTGACAAATCTAAAGGGCCCTCTCATCTTCAGATGTGGGATCAAATGAGGGTCTTTAATGTAACTCCTCTGTTGCCTCTTGGCGTCTTCTGCTTCCGTGACTTCATTACATTTGTTGTTTCTGAGTGCTCTCCCCATTTAACTTCATGGACACAAATCTCCCTCTCAGTCTGTTTCCCAAAGAACCAGACCTATGACATTTGGTACCAGAAGTTCTAAGAAAGCACATTGCAAAATGAGTTTCTGGAGCCGAATTACCCGTGGTTTCCTATTCAGTAGCAGTGCAATTGTTAGAAGTTTAAAGGTGTTAAGTGGAGATAGTGTACTAGGGAAAGTGAATGTGCCTTGGAGGTAAAATATATCAAACTTCAGAATTGTGAGGAAAAGTTATTATAGAGACTGTAGAACTAGTTGGTTGTTGCTAAGGGCCATAATGCCTTAATAAAAGAATATAAAAGACTGAGGGTAATAATTTGGAATTATAGGCTAAGTGTGAAAGCCTCCTTGACAGCCTAAAAAGGGAATCTCATTTCCTCCAACTAGAGGACAGAAGAGTTAAGTACTAAGTCAGACTTTATCATAAGGGTTGCAGATCTCCAGTGTTGGTTGAATTATACATACATACATACTGAGAAGCAGTTGGTTACTGAGACATGGTATTGGTTAATATTCTAAAAAATCTTGAACAATCACTTCCCGTTAATCTTCTGAACTTGAGACAGTATCCCATTCCTCACTGCTAACCTCTACCCTTGCATTTCTTTAAAGATGATGGTGATGATCTGGTAGGTATTTTTTTTTTTTAAAAAGGAGAGTTTATAAATACCGGAGCAGTTTTGGGGGGTATGTTATTTAACAAGATGCAAAGGACTCCATGACATGGTATTAACACGCTGTTAGGATGACTCTTGGAAACAGAGAAAACAAGAATCCTCATTATGTGAAGTCAAGATGCCAACATTGGGAGAGGTCAAAATGTTCAGAAGTAGATATGAAGGCAAAAGAACTTTGTGTAGCACATTAAAGCCCACCAGATGCCATTCTCCTCAGAAGAAGCACTGAAGGACAAAGTAGACAAAATGACTCAACTAGTTGATGTCAGCTATCTTCTGTTATTAGCCACTTCGGTGCTGGCACAATAGGCACATGAATGCATTAGTCATGGTGGCAGGAATAGTAACTATTCTTGAACCCAGTGGGCTTCTACTCATTGGTTACTGATACAGTTCCTGCTGTTGGTATCTATATACATTTGTCATCTACAGACTGACATTAATCCCTTGACTTAGTAGCATATTTTTAGAGTGTCAACCAAATACAGTTAGAGATTTGATTACATTGGACCCTTATATCTCTGAAAAGGATAGAGATACATCTTTATTGAAATATGCCCATATTCCCTCTGTGGGTTTGCCTTTTCTGCCTATATAGCCTCAGACACCTCTACTATTTGAGGCTTCTGAAGTGTTTGATCCACCAGTGTAGGACTCACCATAACATTTCATCAACTTAAGTATTCTATTTTATAGCAAAGGACTTGCAGTGATAGTCACATGACTGTGGTATTGTAGCCACTGATGCTATCAAATACCAAAATAAAATGCCGCTGGCCTGATAGACAAGGGGATGGCTTATCAACTAAAGCAAAAGCCTTGAGATAGTGCCCTGAAAGGATGGGATGTCATTCTCTAAAATGTAGTCATTGCCGTACAGTTGCTCAGTCCTGTCTGACTCTGTGACCCCGAGGACTGCAGCAAGCCAGGCTTCCCTGCCCTTTACCATTTCCTGGAGCTTGCTCAAATTTATGTCCATTGAGTTAGTGATGCCATCCAACCATCTCGTCCTCTGTCATCCCCTTATCCTCCTGCTTTCGATGTTTCCCAGCATCAGGTATTTTCTAAAGAGTCGGCTCTTCATATCAGGTGGCCAAAGTATTGAAGCTTCAGCATCCGTCCTTCCAATGAATGAATATTCAGGATGATTTCCTTTAGGATTGACTTGTTTCATTTCCTTGCAGTCCAAGGGACTCTCAAGAGTCTTCTTGAACACCACAGTTTAAGAGCATCAAGTCTTCAGTGCTCAGCCTTCTTTATGGTCAAACTCTCACATCCATACATGACTGCTGGAAAAACCATAGCTTTTACTATATGGACCTTATTTGGCAAAGTAATGTCTCTGGTTTTTAATATGTTGTCTAGGTTGGTCATAACTTTTCTTTTAATTTCGTGGATCAAGTGTCTTTTAATGTCACGGCAGCAGTCACCATCTGCAGTGATATTGGAGCCCAAGAAAATAAAGTATGCCACTGTTGCCATTGTTTCCCCACCTATTTGCCATGAAATGATGGGACTGGATGCCATGATCTTAATTTTTGAATGTTGAGTTTTAAGCCAGCTTTTTCACTCTCCTCTTTCACTTTCATCAAGAGGGTCTTCAGTTCCTCTTCACTTTCTGTCATAATGGTGGTGTCATCTGCATATCTGAGGTTACTGATATTTCTCCAGGCAATCTTGATTCTGGCTTGTGCTTCATCCAGCCCACTATTTCACATGATGTACTCTGCATATAAGTTAAATAAGCAGAGTGACTATATACAGCCTTGAGGTACTCCTTTCCCAACTTGGAACCAGTTTGTTGTTCCATGTCTGGTTCTAACTGTTGTTTCTTGACTTGCATACATGTTTTTCAGGAGGCAGGTAAAGTGGTCTGGTATTCCTATCTCTATGAATTTTCCACAGTTTGTTGTCATCCACACAGTCAAAGGCTTTAGCATAGTCAATCAAGCACAAGTAGAGTTTTTCTGGAATTCTCTTGCCCTTTTCTGTGATCCAATGGATGTTGGCAATTTGATCTCTGGTTCCTCTGCCTTTTCTAAATCCAGCTTGAACATCTGGAAGGTCTCGGTTCACATACTGCTGAATCCTAGCTTGGTGAATTTTGAGCATTACTTTGCTAGAATGTGAAATGAGTGCAACTGTGTGGTAGTTTGAGCATTCTTTGGCATTGCCTTACTTTGGATTGGAATGAAAACTGAGTTTTCCCTGGTGTTAAATGGAGTATGGACCCTCTAATATGGATTTGCCTTCTTGTATACACTGTGTCTGCCAAAATTATTGTCCACAGGCTTACAAAATGCTTTATCCACTGGTGTGTCATTATATACAATGTTGCTTCTTATCAAGGAACTCATTTCACAGTTATATAACTTTGGCTGTGAGCCTCTGTTTATGAAATTCACTAGTCTTAACCATGTTCCCCACCATTCTGAGTCAGCTGTTTGATAGAAGGGTTCAAAAGAATGAGGTATAGCATCAGCCAGGTGGCTATACCTTGCAGGCCTGGAAAAAGTTCTCTCCAGAGGGCTACATGTGTTCTGAATTAGTGTCTAGAGTATGATGCTGTTTATTGCATAGTCAGGGGTTTAGAGACCTAGGAATAAAAGCCTGGAAATGGGAATGTCTCTATTCACTATTACTGCATAGTGTTTGTTTCCTGTTCCTTGGTCTTATGCTTTGCTGACCTAGAGATCTCAGTTCTGGAGGGAGGAGTACTTTCCACCAAAAGGCACAATAATTAGTCCATTGAATTGGAAGTTAGGACTACCACTGGCTACTTTGGACACCTCATACTTCTGAATAAACAGGCATAGAAAGTTACTGTGCTGGCTAGATTGATTAATGCTGACCACCAAAAGGAAATTTGACTGTTATTCCACAGTAATGGTAAGGAAATACATGTCTGGAATGCAGGAGATCTTTTAGTGTGTCTCTTATTATTACCATGTCCTATAATTAAGGTCAAGAGAAAACAATAACAACATGATCTGGGCCGGACCAGACCTTCAGGAATGAAGTCCCTGGTCTCTCTTCCAAGGAAAGACCCATAACAAGTTGAGTTACTTGCTGAAAGCATAGGTACCATAAAATGGGTAGTGGAAGAAGATATTTATAAAGACCAGCTATAACTTTACATGATCAGTTATAGAAAGGAGGACTGTAATAATCATGAGTATTTTCTCTTTATTTTGCCATGAGTATGTGTGTGCACATTACACAAATACCTTTGTTTCTTCCTCTCTTATTTCCTTATTATGTATCATAAGGTGTGTTGACTTTCATAGGAGAGGAAAAATAATTTTCCTTCTACCTTTCTAGGTTCTTATGGCTAAGAACCCGATGTAGTAAAATGCAAAAAGAAAAAAATACAATAACATGTATGAAAAGATATTTAATAACATGCATACCTCATTTATTCATGTGAGAAACCCAGGAACATTTTCTGAAATGGCTCAAGCCACTACCTTTAATATCATCTTCAGCTAAAATGAAAGATGCTGGGAGTGGTGAAACAGTTATGAAAAGTTTATTAGTAAAAGCACAATAAACAAGGGTAAGGTGGTTATGCAGATTTGTTTGTGTCTTCTCCATTGATTAGAGATTCTTGTGATTTGATTCATCTTTCTCTTCCTAGTATATAGAGGTAGACACTCTTATAAAGGGAAATTTCCCTTATGAATTTCTCTCACAAAAGGACAACTTACACTCTGCTTTCAGTGATTCTCCTGTGTCTGCAGCCTCTCAAAAATAATCAACTCAAAATAATCCTTATATCAAAGAGGCATACTTTGGAGTGGATATTTTGCTACTCCTCACTTTATATCATAGTATTTAAATATTGTTAATTTTACATTATAGCTTCTTAGTTTATAGGATATCAAAGAAAAGAGTCAACATTATTCAAGGACTTTACCTCTTCTCTGTCTGACCATCTTAGACTGGGACATTGATCATCTCCTGCCTTTGGACTGGTCCTCAGAGTGGAACTAATTCCCTTTTCATGCATTATAAGATACATTTTTGCCCATGTTTAATTGGGTTGTTTGCTTTTTTTGTTATTTTTGAATGTATGCATTCTTTATATAGTACATTTTGGATATTAGGCTCTTACGAAATACAGCACTTGCAAATATCTTCTCAATTCAGTAGGTTTCCAGTTGTCTGTTTATTTTGTTAATGATTTCCTTTGTGTGCAGTGCCTTTTTAGTCAGATGTGGTCCCATTTATTTTTACTCTCTTCCCTTGCCTGAGGATATCTAGAAAGACATTGCTAAGATGTCAAAGAGCATACTGCCTATGTTTTATTCTAGGAGTTTTATGGTTTCAGGTCTTTCATTCAAATTTTTAATCTGTTTTGAGTTGATTTTTCTGTTTTCTGTGAGATATGGTATAGTTTTATCTTTTTTAAAAAATTTTTTGCATGAGGCTGTTTAATTTTCTCAACACTATTTATTGAAGAGGACTCTCTTTCTGTGTTTTATGTTCTTTACTTTTTTGTCATAAATTAATTGTCCATATATATATGAGGGCTTACCCAGGTGGCACAGTGGGAAAGAATCTGACTGCCAACGTAGGAGACGCAGGAGATGCGTGTTTGATCCCGAGATTAACAAGATCCTCTGGAGTAGGAAATGGCAGCCCACTCCAGTATTCTTGCTTGGAAAATTCTCTGGACAGATGAGCCTGAAGGGCTGCAGTCCATGGGGTCACAAGAATTGGACATGACTATGCCCTGACCAGTAATGCTGAAGAAGCTGAACTTGAACGGTTCTATGAAGACCTACAAGACCTTTTAGAACTAACACCCAAAAAAGATTTCCTTTTCATTATAAGGGACTGAAATGCAAAAGTAGGAAGTCAGGAAACACCTGGCGTAACAGGCAAATTTGGCCATGGGGTAAAGAATGAAGCAGGACAAAGGCTAATAGAGTTTTGCCAAGAGAACGCACTGATCATAGCAAACACCCTCTTCCAACAACACAAGAGAAGACTCTACACGTGGACATCACCAGATGGTCAACACTGAAATCAGGTTGATTACATTCTTTGCAGCCAAAGATGGAGAAGCTCTATACAGTCAGCAAAACAAGACTTGGAGCAGACTGTGGCTCAGATCATGAACTCCTTATTGCCAAATTAGACTGAAATTGAAGAAAGTAGGGAAAACCACTAGACCATTCAGGTATGACCTAAATAAAATCCCTTATGATTATACAGTGGAAGTGACAAAAAGATTTAAGGGACTAGATCTGATGGACAGAGTGCCTGATGAACTATGGACAAACAGAGGTTCGTGACATTGTACAGGAGACAGGGATCAAGACCATCCCCATGGAAAAGAAATGCAAAAAAGCAAAATGGCTGTCTGAGGAGGCCTTACAAAGAGCTGGGAAAAGAAGAGAAGTGAAAAGCAAAAGAGAAAAGGAAAGATATTCCCATCTGAATGCAGAGTTCCAAAGAATAGCAAGGAGAGATAAGAAAGCCTTTCTCAGCGATCAATGCAAAGAGATAGAGGAAATCAACAGAATGGGAAATACTAGAGATCTCTTTAAGAAAGTTAGAGATACCAAGGGAACATTTCATGCAAAGATGGGCTCGATAAGGGACAGAAATGGTATGGACCTAACAGAAGCAGAAGATATTAAGAAGAGGTGGCAAGAATACACAGAAGACATGTACAAAACTGATCTTCATGACCCAGATAATCACGATGGCGTGAACACTGACCTAGAGCCAGACATCCTGGAATGTGAAGTGAAGTGGGCCTTAGAAAGGATCACTACGAACAAAGCTAGTGGAGGTGATGGAATTCCAGTTGAGCTATTTCAAATCCTGAAAGATGATGCTGTGAAAGTGCTGCACTCAATATGCTAGCAAATCTGGAAAACTCAGCAGTGGCCTCAGGACTGAAAAAGGTCAGTTTTCATTCCAATCCCAAAGAAAGTCAATGCTAAAGAATGCTCAAACTACCGCACAGTTGCACTCATCTTACACGCTAGTAAAGTAATGTTCAAAATTCTCCAAGCCAGGCTTCAGCAATACATGAACTGTGAACTTCCAGAAGTTCAAGCTGGTTTTAGAAAAGGCAGAGGAAGCAGAGATCAAATCACCAACATCCGATGGATCATCGAAAAAGCAAGAGAGTTCCAGAAAAACATCTATTTCTGCTTTATTGACTATGCCAAAGCCTTTGACTGTGTGGATCACAATAAACTGTGGAAAATTCTGAAAGAGATGGGAATACCAGACCACCTGACCTGTCTCTTGAGAAACCTGTATGCAGGTCAGGAAGGAACAGCTAGAACTGGACATGGAGCAACAGACTGGTTCCAAATACTAAAAGGAGTATGTCAAGGCTGTATATTGTCACCCTGCTTATTTAATTTATATGCAGAGTACATCATGAGAAACGCTGGGCTGGAAGAAACAGAAGCTGGAATCAAGATTGCTGGGAGAAATATTGGTAACCTCAGATATGCAGATGACACCACCCTTATGGCAGAAAGTGAAGAAGAACTAAAGATCCTCTTGATGAAAGTGAAAGAGGAGAGTGATAAAGATGGCTTAAAGCTCAACGTTCAGAAAACTAAGATCATGGCATCTGGTCCCACCACTTCATGGCAAATAGATGGGGAAACAGTGGAAACAGTGTCAGACTTTATTTTTGGGGGCTCCAAAATCACTGTGATGGTGATTGCAGTCATGAAATTAAAAGAAGCTTACTCCTTGGAAGGAAGGTTATGATCAACCTAGATAGCATATTTAAAAGCAGAGACATTACTTTGCCAACAAAGGTCCGTCTAGTCAAGGCAAAAGTTTTTCCAGTGGTCATGTATGGATGTGAGAGTTGGACAGTGAAGAAAGCTAAGTGCCGAAGAATTGATGCTTTTGAACTGTGGTGTTGGAGAAGACTCTTGAGAATCCCTTGGACTGCAAGGAGATCCAACCAGTCCATCCTAAAGGAGATCAGTACTGGGTGTTCACAGAAGGACTGATGTTGAAGCTCAAACTCCAATACTTTGGCCACTTCATGGGAAGAGTTGACTCATTGGAAAAGACCCTGATGCTGGGAAGGATTGGGGGCAGGAGGAGAAGGGGACGACAGAGGATGAGATGGTTGGATGACATCACCGACTCGATGGACATGAGTTCAGTAAACTCTGGGAGTTGGTGATGGACAGGGAGGCCTGGGGTGCTGCGATTCATGGGGTCGCAAAGAGTGGGACACGACTGTGTGACTGAACTGAACTGAGTGACTGAGCACCCACGCACACGCACATATATGAATGACTTTAGTTCTGAGATCTCAGTTCTCTTTCATTGATTTATACTTCATGTTTTCTGTCCAAACGATGCTGTTTTGATCACTGTTATGACTTTGAAATCTAGTTTGAAAGCCATAAGTGTGATATCTCCAATATTTTCTCAGGACTGCTCTGGTTGTATATGGTCTTTTATGATTCCATATATATTTAAGAATTTTTTGTTCTGTTTCTTAAAAAATGTCCTTGGGATTGTTATAAGGTTTGCTATTGAATATTTAGGTTGCTTTAGGTAGTGAGACCATTTTAACAATGTTAATTATTCTAATCCATGAGCATGGATTACCTTTTGCATTTATTTGTGTCTTCATTTTCCTCCAACAACATATTATAGTTTTCTCTGTACAGGTCTTTCACCTTTGGAGTTTAATGTATTCCAAGTCTTTTATTATTTTTGTTGCAGTTGCAAATGGTCTTCTTAATATCTCTCCGTGCTACCTCACTGTTAAGATAGAGACACATAACACCTTTTTGTATGGTGATTTTATACCCTGCAACTTTTTCTGCATTTGTTTATTATTTCTAATAGTTTTTTTGGTTTTTGAGCCTTTAGGATTTTTATGTATATAATCATGTCATCTATTAATAGTAGCAATTTTACTTCTTCCTTTCCAATTCAGATGACTTTTATTTCTTTTTCTTGACTAATTGTCCTGTCTTGGACTTCCAATACTGTGTTGAATACAAGTGGCAAGAGTGTTTGTTTGTTTGTTTGTTTGTTTTTAACTTGTTTCTTTAGAGGGATAGCTTTTAGTATTTCACCATTGAGTATAGTGTGAGCAGTGGGTTTGTCACTTATACCCTTCATTATATTGAAGTGTGTTCCTCTGTACCTCCTTTATTGAGAGTTTTTATCATAAGTGGATATTGGATCTTGTCAAAGTCTTTTTTCTGCACCTATTGAGGTTATCATATGGTTTTTATTCTTCAGTTTGTTAATGTGGTGTATCATGTTGATTGTTGTGTTGTTGAAACACCTTGCATCCTTGGAGTAAATCCTATGAGATCATGATATATGTATGGTTATTTTAATATATTGCTGTATTTGGTTTGCTCATATTTTGTTGAAGATTGTTACATCTATGTTCATCAGATTTATTACCCTGTAATCTTTATTTGTGATGTCTTATCTAGTTTTGTTGTCAGGGTGATGTTGGGCTCATAGTATGAGTTAGGAAGCAGTCCCTTCACTTCCAGTTTTTTGTAAGAGTGTGAGAAGGATAGATATTAAACTGTCTTTGAATGTTTGAGAGAATTCACCCGTGAAGCTATGTAGTCCTGGACTTTTGTTTTCAGGTTACTTTTTGATTACTGTTTGAATCTCTGTACTAATGATTGGCTTACTTAGATTTTCTGTTTTTTTCATGATTTAGTCTTGGAAGGTTGTATGATTCTAAGAATGTGTTCATTTCTTCTAGGTTGTCCAATTTGTTGGCATATAGCTCTTCATAATATTCTCTTATAAACCTTTGCATTTCAGTGGTATCCATTTTTATTTATCTTCTCATGTTTCTGATTTTATTTATCATGACCTTCTGTTTCTTTCTTTAGTAAGTAAAGGTTTGTTAAATTTGCTTATCTTTTCAAAGAACCAGCTCTTAGTTTCACTTTTTTTCCCCTTCTATTGTATTTTAGTCTTTATTTCATTTATTCCACTCTGATTTTTATTATTTCCTTTCTTCTACTTACTTTGGGCTTCATTTGTTCTTCTTTTTCTAGTCCCTTTAGGTGTTAGGTTACATTGTTAATTTTCATATTTCTTGAGATAGCCTTGTATTGCTATAAACTTCCCTCTTGGTGCTGCTTTTGCTTAAATTCCATAGATTTTGGTACATCATATTTTGATTTTCATTTGTCTTCAGGTAATTTGTGATTTCTCCTTTGATTTCTTCATTGACATCATAACTCTTCAGCAGCACGTTGTTCAGTCTTTACACATTTGTGATTTTCCCACCTCTCTTCTTGTAATTTATTTTTAGGTTCTAACCATTGTGATCAGAAAAGAAGCTTGTTCTGATTTCAGTTTCTTAACTGTATTGAGACTTGTTCTGTGTCCCTTCATATGGTCTATCCTTGAGAAAGTTTCAGATGCACTTGAGAAGAATGTATATTCTGCTGCTAATAATTATTTTACATATTGTCATTTTGTTGTTCCTGTCTTAGGTACATATATATTAATAGCTATTGTATTCTTGATGAACTTTTCCTTTATCATTATATACTGTCCATTTTGTCTTTTATTGCCTTTTTTTTTGCCTTGATGTCTATTTTGTCTGATATGAGTTTGGGTATGCTCACTTTCTTTTGGCTGAATTTGCTTGCACTGTTATCTTCTATCCCTTCATCATTAGTCTATGTTTATCTTTAGAACAGAAATGAGTGCTCAGGAGGCAGTATATTGTTGGGTTTTTCTTTTTTTTTTTTTCTGTTCAATCCACTCAGTCATTCCGTTTCTTTCTATTGGTGACTTCAATCTATTTACATTTAGAATAATTCCTGATAGATGAGGATTTAGTACTGCCATTTTTTCTTTTGTTTTCTGGTTGCTCTAGTAGAATAACTATTTCTTTTTCCATGTACTTCTGTCAGCCATTTTGATTGGGTGGTTTTCTATGAAATTTTTCTCATTTTTCTCTTTTTTTTAATACTTATGTCTCTGCTCTAGATTTGTGTTTTTTTGGTGAAAAAGTGGTTTATAAAGAAAGTTTCATGGACAAAATAGTCTTTTATCTGCTACTACCATTTTATCTTCATTTCCTTTATAAGTTTTACCCTTTTCCACTTCCCTTTTTGTGTTTTCGTTGCCTCAGATTATCCCTTTTCATGTTGTGAGTTTGTTATCAAATTAAAGTACCTATTCACTATTCTTCTTACTCCCGTCTTTTAACCTTTATAGTATAATAAAGTGTTTAAAAACCTATTCTGATAAAAAGTTGGAATTTTCTGATTCTGTCTGTTACCTTTCTCAAAGTTTTGTGTCCTTTGGCTATTTTGTTTGTTTCTGGTAGAAGAGCTCCTTTCAATATTCCTTGTAAGGTGATTCTAGTATTGATAGAGCCCTCAGATTAGGTTTGGATTGTAACGTCTTTAGTCCTCCTTCATTTCTGGATCATAACTCTGCTATATAGAGTATTCTCAGGTGATAGTTTTTATCTTTAAGTGTTTTGAGAATACCACTCACTTCTTCCTGACCTATAGGATTTTTGCTGAAGAATCTGCTGATAGCCTAATGGGGGTTCCTTTGTAAGTTATCAATCTATAAACCATTTTACCCAGCTGCCCTTAAAATTCTTTTTTTGTCATTGACTTTTGACAATTTTAATACATGTTTGTAGAACATCTCTTTACATTGAGTTAATTAGGGGTTATCTTTGCTTCACTGAATTGTATATCCAGTTCCTACCCCAGTTTGTGAAGTTCTCAGCTATTATTTCTTTAAATAAGCTCTCTGTTCCTTCTCCCTGTTTCCTCTTTCTACATACTCATTAGCTTAATGTTGCCCTTTGTAAAAGAGTGGGATTGCTCTTGTAGAATTTCCTCATTTTTAAAATATTTCTCTTTTCTACTACTAACATTTCTAGACTTCTGTCTTCGAGCTTGCTAATTTTCTCTTCTACATGGTCTGTTCTATTTCCTGTGCTTTCTGATGCATTCTTTATCTTGTTTATTGAGTTCTCTGCTCCAGGATTTCTGTTTGGTTCTTTTTCAGTTTCAAAAATTTGGTAAAGTGTTTCTTCTGTTAGTTCAATGAGCTCAGGAATAAAATTAATGACCTTTCTGATTTTTTTGTAGTTTTTTTAGTTTCTTCATGAAAACTGTTTGAATTCTCAGTCAGATCACAGTATTCTATAACTTTACTTGGTTTCTAGAAAATTCTTATTTTATTTTTGTGGCATAGTGTTAGATGAGTTGCTAGATGAGGTTCTAGATGAGTTGCTCCTCTGCTAGTGCATTTGAACTAGAAAAACACCTGATTTCTACTCAGGATTCTACAGAATTAGAGACCTTTCTTTGTTTACCAGTAGGTGGCAATATAACACAAATTTTAGGTTTCTACTACCTAAACTGCCTCTGGTTATGTTTCAGAGTATGCACTTTCTGCCCTTCACCATTATCTGTCAGAGGTGTGGCCCTATGCCTTCATTATCACCTCTTGTGGCCCTGAGGTTCTTGGTGCTTTGCTTCTGCCAGTATCACTGTGATTGTCACCTGTTGCACTGGGATTGTGGGCTCTTCCCTCCTGTCTGGGATCCTCTGAGTTGTAGGCTCTACTGCAGGAGGAGAGGTAAATAATTGTGGAGTGGGGAGCAGTGAAGCATATGTACCTCTGCCATATCTGGTGTTGTAAGGTTCATGAGCTCTAATGCTGTGGGTGGGGCCCAGAGCATGGGCTATAGGGATGGAGTCCCAGACCCCACCACCACTGTTGCCCGTTTAAGTGGTGCTGCTATGACCCTGAGGCTGGATATGTGTGCATTGCCTTCCATGCTACTACTGATTTCTCTGTGGCTATGGGCTCCACTTTACACCTGGGGGGGTCAAGATCATAAATACCTCCTCCCGTCCCCCAGTTCCACCTCCTCGAGGTGTTCTAGTCCACTCACTTTTAGATGTATGTGTAAGTAAGTGCATGCTCTGTTGCTCAGTTGTGTCTGATTCTGTGACTCCATGGACTGCAGCTCTCCAGGCTCCTCTGTCCATGGGATTCTTCAGGCAAGAATACTGGAGTGAGTAGCCATTCCCTTCTCCAGAGGATCTTCCCAACCCAGGGATCTAACCCAGGTCTCCTGCCCTGCAGGTGGGTACTTTACCATCTGAGCCACCAGGAAAGCCCTTTAGACTGAAAAGAAGAGACAAATGTAGCTTTTCACTCCACCATGTTTCTGACCTCAGTCTGTTTTTCCTTTTGTTGTTTGTGCCTTTGGTGCCATTTCCAAGAAATCGTTGCCAAATCAAATGTCATGTAGACTTTAATCTGTATTTTCTCCTAAGAATATTATCTGTTAGATAAAACTGTAGAATTCTTTATAAAAACACACACAAAAATTAAAGAACTATCTAATTTCATAGATAATTTGAATAGTTTTATATTTATTAACAATTGAATTCATACTCAGAAATCTCCAACAGGGAAAAAAGTTCTAAATGGTTTTGCTGATGGATTATGCTAATGATTTCATGGTCAAATGAACTTTCACACAATATTCCAGGAAAATGGAAGACAAAGAAACAGTTTCATCTCAGTTTATGAGCCTTGCATCATTTTATGAAACCAAAAGTGAACAGATGTATTTCAAGGGCAATATTGCACATGATAGTAGAAGAAAAACTTCTCAACAAAATATTACAAAATGAATACAGCACTATAAAAAAAAAAAAAAACAACATATATTGTAAGCTAGTTGGGATTTCCCTGGGAATGCACTCTTGATTTAGCATTTCAAGAAACAACTGATGATTCATCATATCAACATACTAAGAAAAAACACATGTAATTAGCTCAACAGATGCTAAAAGACATTTGGGAAAAAAAAATTCTCAGCAAAGTAGGAACAGAATGGAATTGATAAAAAACATTTACATAATCCCAACAATTAATATCATAATTGATGATAGACTGAATGCTTTCCCCTAAAGATTAGAAGTTAAGGGTATTTGTCTCCCTATTCAATATTGTCCTAAATATTTTAGCCAAGGCATAATGCAGAAAAAAAAAATGAATTAAAAAAATAAAAAGACATACAGACTGGAATGCTACAAGCAAAATGCTCTCTATTCATAGATGTGTTATTATCTACATGGAACATAGCAAAGAATCTATGAAAAGCAAGAAGAAAATAAATGTATTTATCAAGATCATAAGACACAAAGTAAATACAGGAAAATGTCATTTACTAGCAGTTAATAATTCCTAGCTGACATTTTAATAAGTATTTTTTACAGTAGCAATCAAAAGTATAAAATAGTTGGGTATAAATCTAACAAGATATGATGATGGAAAGTATAAAAAGTTATTGAATAAATAAAATAAGGCCTTAATAAATGAATAGATACACGTTGCTTGTATATTGGAAAACTCAACATTTTAAAGATATTATTTCTCTGAAATTGAGGTATAGAAACAGTGTAGTAGCAATCACAGTTCTAGCAGAACTTTTTTTATTTTTAAGAAATTGATAAGCTGATTCTAAAGTTTTAATATAAAAAATCATTGACTGGAATGACCAACATCATTTTGAAGAGTGATGTGTCTGGATAACTCAAAATACCTCACTTCAATATCTTTTTAAAAGTTACAGTAATCAGGACAGTGTGGTACTGTAATAGTTTAAATAAAAAAGATTTGAAAATCTAGAAATTGATCTTAACGTAGTCAATTTATTTTTGATCATGGTAGAACAGTAATTTGATGATAAAATAATCTTTTTAATGAATGGTGCTAGAAAAAATAGATATCAATATTTAAAAATATTCAGCCTTAACTCATACCTTGGAACATATATAATTAGTTATTAATTCAAAGTGGATTATATAGCTAAATTTAAAACCTAAAAGTTTATGGAAGTATAATAATATTAGAAGCAAACATAAGAGGACTTTTTTGTGACCATGAATTAGTCAAGGATTTCTTAGATAATAAAAAACATTCATAAAAATATGATAAATTGAAATTTAACAAAATTAAAAATATTTGCATCTTTAAAGGCACTCAGGTAATATAAAGAAAAGACATATACTGAAACAAAATATTATAAAATATATCTAATAAAGGGATTATATCTGGAATACATAAGAGCTTTCAAAATATTCCTATCACAGAACACATACAATAAATTTTAAAAAGGTACAATATTTGAAAAAACTCTTCAAAGATTTATAGATAGTAACCAAGCACTTGAAAATTTGTTCAACATCACTTGTAATAAAATAAATTCACATTAAAGTAAAAATGAAATATCAAAATATTTAGACATGGTGGTGGTGGTTTAGTTACTAAATCATGTCTGACTCTTTGAGACCCCATGGACTCTAGCCTACCCAGGGATCAAACCTGTGTCTCTTGTGTTGGCAGGAGGATTCTTTTACCACTGTGCCACCAGGAACACCTATATATAGAGACATACTATGTTTTTATTGTGCTTCACTTTATTGTACTTCACAGATACTGTATTTTTTACAAATTTAATGTTTGTGGCAGCCCTATGTCAAACAAGAGTATCAGCATCATTTTTCAAACAGCATTTGCTCATTTTGTGCCTTTGTCACATTTTGGTAATTCTTCCAGTATTTCAGAGGTTTTTATTAATATTATATTTGCTATGGTGATCTTTTATCAGTGATCTTAAATGTTGTTACTACGCTTCATTGAAGGCTTGTTGTTAAGTCACCACGTTGTGTCTCCGACTCTTTGACACCCCATGGACTGCAACACGCCAGGCTTCCCTGTCCCTTACCAACTCCCAGTCCCTCCAATTAATTGAACGCTTAAATGGTGGTTAACACTTTTCAGCAATACAGTGTCTTTTTAAATTAAGATATGTACAGATTTTTTTAGACATAATGTTATTACACACTTAATAGACTATGGTATACTGTAAACATGACTTTCATATACACTGAGAAACCAGAAAATTCCTGTGACTTGGTTTATTGTGGTGGTCTGAAACTGAACCCAGATTATATCTGAGGTATGCCTATACTTCTTAGAATGGCTAAAATAAAAATAAGAGAAAAATTCTGACAATAACATGTTGATAGGATGCAGAAAAATAGTTATCATGTTTTGCTTCTGGGAATGCACAATGGGGCAGCCTATTGAGAAAATGGTCCCTGGAAATTGCACACAAATTTTAATACTAACTTCTTTCATAACTGCCAAAATTAAAAAAAAAAAAAATTGACTGCTGAATGCATACAGACACTAAATGAATTTTACTCAGTATTAAGTGGATTGAACTACTGATATCTACAGCAACGTAGATAAATCTCCAAAGCACCATGCTAAGTGAAAGAAGCCAGTCTCCAAAGTGGTTAGTGGATTAAAAAGAATCTCCTTTGTAAGCTCTTTATATATGTTTTTATTAGTTTCCTGTTGCAGCTGTTACAAATTACCATATACTTAGTGGCTTAAAACAGCACTATTTTTTCTTGCGGTTCTGATTGTTGAAAGTTCAAAATGGTTTTCAATGGGCTAAAATCAGTATTGACAGGGCTGCCTTTCGTTTGGGAGGCTCTGTGAGTGGACTCATTTCCTTACCTTTCCCAGCTTCTAAAGGCAACACACATTCTCTATGACCCTCTTTCATCCTTAATCTCCTTCTCTAACCATAACTGGGAAAGATTTTCCACTTTTAAGGACTCATGTGATTAAATTAGTCCCAACAGAATAGTCTAGGATAATTTTACACTTAGGCGGTTAACAGTAATCATACCTGAAGAGCTCCTTTTACCATATAAGGTAACATATTCACAGGTTTTAGGAACTAGGACATGGGAATTTTGGAGGGTAGGGGTATTATTCTGCTGGAGCACAGTTCTACCTAATGCATAAAGAGACAGTAAGCAAATAGTATTAATTGACTAGTTCACAGTTGAAACTTTATATACAGAAATTTCATCTCTCCAAGAAATATTGAGTGTGACATTTTTCTAAATTTGCTTGTGCAATATTTCTTCTCAGATTGTCTTTCTTAGAGGTAAAAATTTTCCAAAATACCTAGTCCCTAAAGAAAATTCAAAGAAAATGAATAATTATTTCAGCTTATTTGAATTCACAAAGATCAAAGATTTATTTCTTACTAAATTACTAATTTGTACAGCATGTACCTTGGTTTAGCAATACCCAGTAAATACAATAAGAGAGACGAAAGTTACCTCTGGTTCACAGGAGAGATTTTTTTTTAATCTATATTTGAGGTCTTTAATAACATATACTGAACATATTTTGAGGCTATTAGTGTAGTTTATGCTATACCTGATTTATAATTATGAGTGATTGACAGACTTTTAGCTGAAGGTATAATATCTTTGAGCACAATTAAGAAAAATTCCCCAAAGCACTGAATATGAATTTATTGAAAAATAGTTAATGTATTTAATCATTTTCCTTGAATTAGCTATAATTTAAATTATTATAATACCACATTTAAAATTTTCTGAATGTTGCTTTATAGGCAACAAGTGATTAATTTACCTGTGTATTATTTATGCTGAAGCAAACTCTTTCACCTTGTTCCATTCACCACAGCTATCTGAGATGTGATAGGGTAGTGCTCTTGCTGTACATTGTTTAATGATTTACTGTCATGAATATAAGTATATATTGTCATGACACTTTTTATTCACAATACCCTGATAAAAATATCATACTTGCTCTGTTACTTCCTAATTTTTACAGTTGTTTTGAGAATATACGTGATGATGATATGAGACTGCAGTTATTTAATATAATATTAAATAATGTGGAAGCAGCATCTGCTCATCATTCTTGAATATTACTGAACTTAATAAGTGGTAGAACCTCTTTTCATAAAATATTGATAGCTTTGTAAATGATTCTGGCTATAAAAATAAATGCAATTATGTGCAAATCCAGAAGCAGCAGTGAATTTTGAAACTTTAAAAAAGTAGTCTAATTATTATCCAAGATTTTTTTTTTTCCTCAAAATGTCTTTGCTCAAAAGCCAAAAAAAGTAATTATTTTAAATGGGAAAAAGATAGTGCAGTCTATAAAAAACTGGGAAGAAGACTAACTATATGTCTGATTTATCAGACAAACATCACCAGTAGTGGTAGGGGCGGAGAAGGCAATGGCACCCCACTCCAGTACTCTTGCCTGGAGAATCCCAGGGACGGCGGAGCCTGGTGGGCTGTCGTCTATGGGGTCGCATAGAGTCGGACACGACTGAAGCGACTTAGCAGCAGCAGTAGCAGTGGTAGGGGTACATGTAACTTTAGGAGAGATTCAAATTAAGTGAAAATATTGCTTCAGGGTATTTGAATGAAGTCAAGACTGAGGGCATGTTATGCAAACAGATGGAGAAATCTGAAAAATGAAAGATTCAGTCAATCATTTTAAAGTTGAACGTGTCTCCTGTTCAATTCACACATACATTTATAGTATAAAACTCACTTATTAAGAATCAGAACTAGAGGGATATGTGCGCTTAGTCGCTCAGTCATGTCCGACTCTTTGCGACCCACGGACTATAGAGGCCATAGAATTCTCCAGAATAGCGGAGTGTGTAGCCTTTCCCTTCTCCAGGGGATCTTCCCAACCTAGGGATCAAATCCAGGTCTCCTACATTGCAAGTGGATTCTTTACCAGCTGAGCCACAAGGGAAGCCCATAGAGGGATATATTGGCAATAAAAGACAACCCAGAGAGAGATGTAGACATTTGAATTTATATTTTCTGAGTTTATATTCAACACCTAGGATGTACCATGTATAATCGAATGGTGGAGTGGGGGGACCATCTCACTATGGTGACTTGTTATTTCCCAGAGTATAAATTTGTATTTTTTAAAGAAGCATGATGATCTTTCCAGGTTAAATAATTATATATTGGTGAAGAAATGTTCTTCCAAGGAAGGTGATACAAGTCTAATTTGACAGGATAACATAATGTGTCAAAAGTCATGGGGCTCTTTAAGATATTAATTAGTTTACTGTTTCTATAAATATATTCTTGCTGACAGGTGTTCTATGAGCAATATGTTATGCTGACTGCACCAGTGCAATTGCAAAGCCACCTACAAAGAAAGTATCACTATTTATTTTATTGAGAAAAAAAAGTGATCTTAACTGTTTTCATTTCAAATTGACTTGTCAAGAATATAGTTTAACATCTTAATTAATAGAAATTTAATCAAATAAATCAGTTATTTTAAATAATGTATACAGTTTATTATAATGATAAATATCTGTGAGAAAATGTTTCTTATTCAAAGTTGGTATAATTTCTCAATATTATATTCTGTAAGATATGAACTTGAAGTTGACATTAGATCATCTTTTCAGAATTTTTATTTGCACAAGTATGAACACAGCTCTTAAATGTATGACATTAAGACCATTAACAAAGTTTGTAAGTTATGCTGTTTTCATAATATTTAGTCTTTAGGTATCGGAGAAGGCAATGGCACCCCACTCCTGTACTCTTGCCTGGAAAATCCCATGGACAGAGGAGCCTGGTAGGCTGCAGTCCATGGGGTCGCTAAGAGTCCGACACGACTGAGCGACTTCACTTTCACTTTTCCCTTTCATGCACTGGAGAAGGAAATGGCAACCCACTCCAGTATTCTTGCCTGGAGAATCCCAGGGACGGCGGAGCCTGGTGGGCTGCCGTCTATGAGGTCGCACAGAGTCGGACACGACTGAAGCGACTTAGCAGCAGCAGCAGCAGCAGTCTTTAGGTATATGTTACATTACATTTGTATTACACTTGCATTCATATGAAAAAAATATCTTTTTTTCCTTCCAAAATATATAGAAAGATGGAAAGACAGGAGGGAGAACTTTAAAGAGTCGTGTCATCCCATTACAATGAGTTGATGCCTGTAGTAATAGATTACTCAATCTTGAAATAGCGCAGTAGGCTAAGACTTGATTGAATTGATTAAAGGCTTCCAAAATATTGACTAAGAAGAGAAATGCATTGATCAGATTCTTAAGAAAATGGGAAGTGATAGCATCTTTTACTTTCTTGAGAAAGAAATAAGTATTAATTGAAAGCCAGTGAAAAACAGTAAAAAAGAAATGTTGATAAAGTATGTCCGATTTGCATTAAAGTTACCTAAATCCAAAATATGCTTGTTCCACTGTTAATAAATCAAGGTACTATTCATAGCATATGCTTACTGATTTAACCAACTGGCCACTGAGGTGTTGCCTGCTATTCTGGGGTATGATATCACAAAAGGACCTGTGCTTATTTGCTGCTGCTGTCAAGAAGCAACAGAAGTGTAATTTAAATCCCTGACATCATAAACTACCTGATTGTTAGTTAGTTCAGTGAAGATGAAACAGGCTTATTTGTGAAAGAGGATGACTGATATTTTAAGTAGACAATATTATCCAACTTGATTGGTTTTCAGTTATATGAAAAAAAAAGAATATGATACAGTCATGAACCCGTCTCTAAATTATCAACATATTGACAGTCTTATTTCATCTAGTCCTTTGAACAAAAATATGCTTTATTTTTTTATATCTTTTTTGTTTTCGTTAGAGATTTTTGAAGCAAAACATCATGTTGGTTTAATGTTTGAAAATCAACAAATATAATTCAACACATTAACTGAATAAAGTCTTAGGAGAGCATATCAGTGGATGCAGAAAAAAGTATTTGCAAAATTTAATGCCCTACTGGACTGACAAAGAACCAAAGAAAGTAACCCCAGAACCCTCAACAAAAAAACCAAATGGAATAATGTAAGATCAGGAATCAATGAAGTAGAGAAAAGAAGGAAAAACATGCTAATGTGACTAATTGCTGAGAAGCTAAGGTAAACCAACTTTTAGAAAAACTAACTGGAAAAAAAAATTGAGCAAAATAATGCAATAAACAAAATATAGAAAAGAGAGGAAATTAAAGCATTAAAGTCATTTTAAAAATAATTATGGTACTATATTTAAAAACCTAAATAATTCTGATGAAGTGGGAAAACATAATATTACAGTACTTGTCCAAGATGAAATTTAAATTATAAATAGAAAAAATTAAAATAATTATAATGACAATTTTTTAAGCTGTTCACAAATATCCCAGGTCCAGGTAGTTTTGCAATCCAGTTCTATCAAACATTTAAGAATAGATTACCCTATTCCACACTTCCTAAAAATTAATTAGAAAAGTACTGAAGAAATTACATGAAATAAGTATAATTTGGTTAACAAAAACTGAAAGTATAATATAATAAAATCAAATTGTAATTTCACTTAATGCCCATATAATTTTAAATATGGGCATAAATGCAAAAATCCTTAATAAAATATGTTGAGCTCACCTGCATGTCAAAAGTGACAACATATCCCATGAAGTCATATTTGTCACAGACATACAAAGATAGTATATGACATGAGAAAATCATGTCAATTCAACAGTTTTGGTCCTAATGAAATGCAATGTTTGAATTATCTACAAATCTGAATTCTAACAGTCATTTAAAAACAAACCCCTAAAAACTGTGTTAAAGGAAGCCATTGAACATCTTTTTGAAGAGAGGATAAATAAAGATTTATTAATTAGGATATAAATATGGTATTAATAAAAGGAAAATAAAAATAAAGGCATTTGATTATTTTGGCAGTAAGAACAAAACATCACAAGATTCTTTTTAAAAAAGTGAAAAAATGCAAGCCATAAAGAGAAGTTAATTGCAGACAAGAAAACAGAAAATGGTCAAAAGACCTAAAAGGATAGGATATACTTAAAGAAGATCTCTATATGTATGAAAAAAAAGTCTGAAAATGAATACAGTTGCTTAGGTAATGCAAATTAAAGTCACAATCTGAAACTGTTGCTCTATTAGCCAAAGAGCTAAAATGAAAAAGACTTAAAACTACAGGACTATAAAATGACCAATTTGTCTAATATAACACTAACATGAAAAAGTATTATCCATTACTAACAATAAAATATTAGAAAATATAACAAACACTCTCAATAAAAATGACTATATAAAAATTACATAACAACACCCTATCATTATTAAAAAATATTCTATTAAAATAGTCAATAGAAGACCTTGAAAGGGATATATGTTTTTAATATCAATATATTCTAATTAAAAAACAGCAAAAGTTGACAAATGATTATAAAATACAGGTGAATGTATGTAGTCTATGGATATAGAAGGTAATTTTACAAAAGAATAAAAAGAATTGGACATGACTTACTGACTAAACAAACAATAAAAAATTAGTCATATTAATGAAAATGTTAGCAGAACTGGGGCTTGTTACAGTAGTTGTACACATATATTAATTATACATGTGATTCTTAATAGTAGTTAATTAATAGACAAGTTAATGCAAAAACTACTTAATATATAGTTTCTAGAGGAGCAGCAGCAACTCCTAGGAACTTGTTTTTGTGCAAGTGGACTTGAGTCTCACTCCAGACCTGTGGAATCAGAGACTTTGGTGTTGCACTCCAGGAATCTGCATTTAATAAGCAGTGGTATCTTTGTAATAAGCTTGACCAGTTTGAAGTAATTTCCCCGAGCACTCTTTTCTGTATGTTTGTAAGTAGAGAGGACCCAACCAGGATTGTTATATAAGATTTTAGAGGGTGGAATTGAAGCAGCAGTGTTTTGTAACTCACACAACCTGTAGCTGATCTGCTAACTGTTGGCCTGATGCAGTAACTGGGCTAGCACTGCTCTCCCTTCCCTAGATCATTCTTCTTCATCTCCAACTTCTAGGCAAGGACTGTGGGTATGTTTAGTATACACTCCATCATGGTGAAAAGCAACGAGAACTGATCATGGATTCCAACCCTTCCTTGTGATGTCCAGTTTGTGCTTGGGGTATCCAGTTTGTTCTTATTTACTCCTGCTTTATGTGCAACTTTATTTATGATTGTCTGTTCTGTGGACTTTAAGAAATAATCTTACCAACTGCTTAACACACTTCCACAATTACATCAAGTCAAATTCCTGTGACAAACCCCTTTTCCTCTGATTGAACCCTAGTTAATACAGAAGTACTCTTCATGGTACTTCTGATACCTGCTAAAGTTTGATATGCACAACTGCAGAGTCATTGCAAAGCATCAGAGAGATTATAAGTATGTTTGAGGGAATTAGGTCATGTTTAGGGTAAAAAAACAGACTACAGCTTCATACAATAATCAATAAACTTCAGTGGATTAAAGGCTTATATATGAAAAGTAAAACTATAACACCAATATAAGAACAATTCTTCATGATGTTGGACTGATGAATTTTTTAAAGAATCGAAAAGCATAAATTATAAAGGAATAAATGAAATATTTAATAAAACAAAGATACAGAATTCACAGATTAAAGCAACCAATATGTATTATCTCACAAGTATGTAAATCAGATCTTGGAGTTGGCTCAACTGGCTTCTCTGCTCTGAGCTTCACAAAGCCAAAACCAAGGTGTTGATAGGGTAGGATTTTACTGAGAACCTATGGTAAGAATTTGCCTCCAAGCTTATTAAGATTATTGGCTGAGATCAGTTACTTCTGAATGTGGAACTACAGTTACCCTTTCCTTGCTGGCTAGCAACTAGGGGGTATTTTCTGCTTCAAGGGGCTGCATATATTCCTTGTTTCCCGATTCCCTTCTTCCATCTTCAAAGACAGCAATGACAGGTGAATTCTTTCTTGTGTTTGAATCTGTCTCATTTTCCTTCTTTTTCATCTTGCCTCTGCCTTCTACCTTTCCATCTCAAACTTTTGCCTTCCTCTTCTCGTTTTAAGGGTACATCTGATTACATTGGCCCTGTCAATCCTTATCTAGGATAACTTCTCAGCTTTAAGGTCAGCTGTTTAGCAATCTTAATTTCATCCGCAAAGTCAGTTCACAGCAATACCTGGATTAGTGTTTTGTTGAATAATATGGAAAACTTGGGGGGTGGGTAACACCTTTATAATTCTGCCAACCAAAACACCTTATGTCCATAATATTAGCAGAAATTAAGTAAAGGGTGGAGATAATGAACCGTAATATGAACCTTCAAAAAGTTTCTGCTGGGAAGGTACATTATTGCATCTATTTTAAAGGTCATTTAAATATAATGTGTTTTTCTTATACGCATACATTCGTAACATGTCCAGGTGTGTGTATTGAAAGAAAATTTGGAAGGCATGCATTAAATATATAATAATGTGTATCTATAGTTGAGGGAGGGATACAAGAAAATAAAGGATAGAATATGTTATGCTCATAGAAGTTTGCTTTAACCTGAGAAGTATGGTCAAAATGATTCTGTGCAAATAGTCACATAAAAAATATCAACCTTCCTGGGAGCAAAAAATAACTAGGAGAAAAATGTGGTGGGATAATAATCACTTTAAATTTTCCTGTATCTCTTGTCCTTCCTTATTCTCTTTCCTTAGTTCAAACATACATTTAATGTTGTCTTCATAGACACAGGGAAGCATGAAATAGGTGGAAATCAGAAATATAAATAGCAAATTATTCAGTTTTTTGTCCTTTAAATGCCAAAGCACATTTTTCAGGGTGAGGAAGGGGGGTGAAGATGGGGGCAGGTACTAGAAGAGGCCAAAGTTGGATATCTTCGGGCATAGATTAGGACTCCCAGGTGGCTAGTGGTAAAAGAATCCTCCTGCCAATGCAGAAGATGCAGGAGACATAGGTTCCATTCCTGGGTTGGGAAGATCCCCTGGATGAGGAAATGGCTACCCACTCTAGTATTCTAACCTGAAGAATTCCATGTTCAGAGGAGCCTGGTGGGCTACAGTCCATTGGGTCACAAAAGTTGGACAACAGTGAGCACACACACATGCAAAAACAAAACAAAACAAAACAAAACAAACAAAAAAACAGGGAAGCATAGATTAGATTCCTTGGGAAAATACACAAGGACAAATATTTTCCATTATCTTCGAGGTTTTACCCTCTTAAGCTTGAAATAAAGAGGAGAATAGAACTAATTGAGGTAGAGAGTTGACACTTTACTTTATGGCACGAAGGGGAAGTAATAAGATCCCAGGTACATGTTGGGTACAAGCCATGTGAGAACTTACATAGGCCTACAAAATCAAAGATGCCAAATTTGGGAGAGCCCTATGGACACGGACTAAGGCCATCATAGAAACAATCAATATGTATTGTTATTAAGGAATAGTTAGAGCACCAAGTCTTCCATGGCCCGCATGCCCTGCCATTGGCATAAGATCACAAAACCATGTCACAATTCAAGGGACTGGAGAACCTCCTCAGGCAGGATAGCAATGGTTACATTTGTGACTGGTATGCTAAAATGAGGTCCAGAAGTCAAAATAAAGTTGCCATTAAAAGAAAATAAAGTTACATAATCACACATATAGATACTTGAATTGGTATTCATACTTATCACAGATGTTTCAAGAATGATGGTGTAACTAAAAGTTTCAAACTTATTATTCATTGAATTTTACAGTGTGGTCATTGGTGATGTTAATAAGAGATACAATGCACTGTAAAGTAAGAAGGAGATGAAAAAATGGAAATTCATCATAACTATCTCTCTAAACAAGATTATATCTGAAACACAGCAGAAAAATTAGACAATAGCTGGAGAATAATTGAGGATTGAAAAACTGTCAGATCTCATATACAACAAATGTATGTCAACGTTAAATCTTAAATCTCTTTCAAATCTATTTACTTTTCTCCATTGCTTCCACATTAACACAAGCCTAATCCAATCTGCAATATTCTGTCTACTGGAGTATGAGCCATATCTTCCTGACTTCCTCTAACAGTTCCATAATAAAATAAAATGAGAAGATAAGAGCAGGAAATTCAGACTCTGACTGCAATTCACAGCATAGGATGAGAGTAATTGGGTGAAGGGATGAGGTGTGGGATGGAAATAGGGCAGAAAAAGTTCTACTCTTCCAAAGATCTTACTCACTGCCTAATAGAAATTTATATCTTTTATTTTTTAATATATTTATTTTTAATTGGAAGATAATTGTTTTACACTATTGTGTTGGTTTATGCCATGTATCAATATGAATCAGCCATGGGTATTCATGTGTCCCTTCCCTCTTAAACCTCCCTCCCATCTCCCACCCCATCCTACCTCTCTAGGTTGTCACAGAGCACCAGATTTGAGTTCTCTGCATCATACAGCACATTTCCACTGTCTAACTTTACATATGGTAATGTGCTTATTTCAGTGCTACTCTCCCAGTTTACCCCACTCTCTCCTTTTATTATATGAATTTAAAGAGTATATATATGCTGCTCTCAAAAACCTGCAGATATGCAATGAGTATGAAACAAATGCATATTTCAGGTAGATTAGCCAGAGAAAAGAAAGGAGGGAATTCAAAGTAAATGGAACTATAATGGGAAGCAAGAAATGTAGAATGTGAGTGAAACATTCAGAAAGTAACCATAGACTGTGTGCTGTGCTTAGCTGCTCAGTCGTGTCCGACTCCCTGCAACTTCAGACTGTAGCCCACCAGGCTCCTCTGGCATGGGGATTCTCCAGGCAAAAATACAGTTCCCTCCACCAGGGGAGCTTCCCAACCCAGGGATTGAACCCAGGTCTTCTGCATTGCAGGCAGATTCTTTACTGTCTGAGCCACCAAGGAAGCCCCAGCCACAGACTGCTGCTGCTGCTAAGTCGCTTCAGTCGTGTTCGACTCTGTGCGACCCCATAGATGGCAGCCCACCAGGCTCTGCCATCCCTGGGATTCTCCAGGCAAGAACACTGGAGTGGGTTGCCATTTCTTTCTCCAGTGCATGGAAGTGAAAAGTGAAAGTGAAGTCGCTCAGTCGTGTCGGACTCTTAGCAACCCCATGGACTGCAGCCTACCAGGCTCCCCTGTCCATGGGATTTCACAGGAAGATAAAGTAAATACCAGAGAATATAATAAGGATACAATTGGAAAAGGGGTCACATCATACATTTTGTAGAAACTGTGAGACCTGTGGAGAAATCTGTACTTTATTTAGAAATTAGGAAATCTCAAAAAATGTTACAGTAAGAAGCCAGAAAATAATTACACATTGGCAAGGTTGTTATGGCATTATCTGGTGTGATTACCTTGCTGTATGATCACTGGGTAGTTGTAAGCAAAGTTCAGATACAATGTAATTACATATAAATTAGAGTGGAAGGATTTAAAGGAGGTGTTAGATTCAAGGGAAAAAAAAAACATGCTGAAAGAGAAAAATAATAAAATCAAAATAAAAAGAAAACAAATTGTTAAGTAAAATAAGTAGAATGCGAAATTTAAAATTTTTATGTTGGCAAATATTTATTTAATCCAGAAGTACAATGGATAATGTATAAGTAAAATGTAAAATAGATGGTTTATATATAACAAACTTGTTTGCCTTATTAATGAAGTCATTTTTGTCTTATATGATATTAGTTTTTTTTTCTTTTTTTGTCTCTCCGTTGGATTAGTCATGACCTATGAAAAATAAATTAGTCTCTATAATATGTTTTGATTTCTCCTTTTATCTCATTCGATTTCTGTTTTATGATTGTTGCTGCTAGGATAATATGTGCATGAATATTCACAATGTTATATCTTCATTTTATGAATTAAATTCTTTAGCATTATGAAGAGCCTTTCTTTTGTTTTATTCAATGCCTTTGGTTTGACTTCTACTTTGCTATATAATTTTGTTGTATAAATTTTGCTTTTGTTTTGAAGTTCACACTTTTTATATCCCTTTGAATTAGATTTACTTCTTTTATGCAAACTACAGATTAATTTGAATTAGATTTACTTCTTGTATGCAAACTACAGATTAATTTTGCTTTATGATTTAACATGAAGTGAAAATCATTTTCTTTTAATAAGAGGTTAAGCCATTTACATTTTAAATGACTTATATTTGGTTTTAGTTCTGTCACAATATTTCTTTTATCTTTTTATAGTTTTTAAAAAGTCTGGTTTCTTTGCTGTTGGCATATGTGTTACTCCAATATTATTGATATATGTATATATTATGTTATATTGATTGCACTTATAATTATAAGGATTTTTAGTCCTATATTTTCTTAATTTCCTCTGAAAGTCAGTGACAAAATTAGCATGCTTCTTCTTCTCTCACCTTCTATTTTCTATAATGTAACATTAGCCTATAAAGTCATCTTTTTGCAACAAACTTTGTAGTGCTGAATATTTTCTTCTACTGTTCTTGTTCCATTTAATGTTATGGTTTAACTGTCAACTACTGCAACGTGATTAGAAAATTTACCCTACCTATGGCCATATTTTGCTTTACTGCTTTTTGTGTTAGTTGAACAATTATGATGGTCATATCTTATTATGCAATGCAATCCCCTCTGTTTTATTTAAAATCAGTTCTTTCATTCATTATTCAGTGTTCATTCCCAGTCATGTTGCCCTGATTTCCTTATGAAATTTTGTTCACCTGATGTTCATTCCTGAATAGTTTCAATCAGTATTTTTCCCTGCCTCTTAGTGTGCTCTTCTGATATATAAATTCAAATTTGTGTTTATCAAAATAGTATTTGCCTTAATTATATTTCCAGTATTAGATTAGTTTCATTGTCCATATTTCTATTTTCCAGGGACCACTGCTTGTGGGTGTTGGAAATTCTTTGCCTGTGCTCTATAATTTTCTCAGTAATATTGTTTTTTCAGCTTCTATTTCATTCTGATGTCTATAATGCCTCTGTCTTTACTTGAGTTTTCCTTATTTGTCATTTGTATTTATTTCTGTGTTTTTTGTTGTTTTTCTTCTCACCCAAACTTAGACGACTCAAGTTTCATTTCATCCTTTTTTTGTCTTTCTGTCTTTTCATGAATTCTTGGATTTCTTATTGTATTTTTATTTTATAAAGGCTTATGTGCTTTTACACATTTATGTTTATATGTATGTATGTGTATGTGTGTATGTGCATATGTGTGTGTGTGTTTGTGTGTGTGTGTGTGTGTGCGTGCTCGGTTGTGTTTGACTCTTTGCAACCTGTTGGGCTGTAGCCAACCAGGCTCCTCTGTCCATGGGATTTGCCAGGTAAGAACACTGTAATGGGTTGCCATTTTCTTTTCCAGTATATGTATATATGCATGTAAATATGTATGTATATATATGTATAAATTGTTAAATTCATGATAAAATATACAGTCATTGTTTTACTCTGCTCCCTGCTTCAGCAATTTTTTATGGTGACATTTAACTATGAGCACTTGGGCTGAGTTCTCATAAATTTTTAGCAGGTCCTTTATATCAATATTGCATATTTCCCTTTTTACTGTTAACCATTTAATAATTTGTACCTTCTTCAAACCAGTAGATCTTAATAGGGAGCAGAAACTTAGAAGGAGTTGGGAATACAAAAGTTTTGGGGAGCATAACATTTTGGGAGCATTTAAATCCCAGTGCATGTTTGACTCTGACTGCCCATCAGGATGCTCCAGAACAAAGATAATTCATTAGAGGAGTTCTTTCTGTGTATGTGGGTCTATAGCTGTGTGTGGGGCTAGGGATGGGACATGGGTCAGCTAGAACCTTATAGCAACACCTTGCTGAGGCACTGATTGAGCTTACTAACAGTTAAGCTTACTGCATTTGAACAGTGATATCTTTCTTTCAGAAACTCTGGCTGATATCTGCCCCACTGAACCAGGTATTTTTAAGTTTTCTAGCGTGCATGCATGCAGTATACTCTTCTTATTTCAGAACCCAGAATATACTTTTTTTCTAATACTTTAAAAGATAGTGTTTCTCAGCATAACCCCTCTCTACCCTGTGCTGATTTCTAGCAAATACTGCTGCTGCAAAAAAAGATGTTTTGCACTTCAGAATGAATCCATTCAATTACCCTTCCTCCCCTTTTGCTGGTGTTTTCTAAACTTTATCACCACTGCCCCTTTTTGCATTTGTCTGTTCTTTGTTTTACTTCTTCATATGTGGGTTCTTAAAGACATTAGACATTAGACATTTTTGACAGCCTTTTTATGTGTTGCAGAGTCTGAAGATTACATTCATCTTCTAGAAGTGATTTTTGAAAAAGGATTTGGATTCTTTTCCTTTCTCTTTGCTGCAAGAGGAGAAAAGGAAAAAAAAAGATGCATCTATATTTTTTAAAAAATGGGGAATAATTTTATTATTTTTCATTATGGTTCTTCCCTTAAACATAAAAAAGAGATTTTGGAAGCAAGAATATAGATGACTTTGCTGCTACCAATGTAAATGTAGAAAAGGGGAAAAAAAGGAGTTAATTATTTTTGAGATTGCTAAAGTAGGAAACCATGAGAGGATCGTTTTGAATTGTGAAAAGTTTTCTCATCAAAGAGAAAACTTATATATCCCACAATAACACTGGTCAAATTCTCACATATATTAATACAAAATCAGAAAGATAGGAGTTGCACATTATAACTCCATCACATATTTAACAAAAGTGGCTAGGCATTTGGTAAACTGTAGTTACCTAGAGAAGATTATTGTTAAGTTACCTGACCAAAATTTTCTGAGCGGAAAAGTGATATTTGTGATTAGAAGTACTTAGGTACTTGAATCATATTCTTAAGTAAATGATTCTTTTTTTTTTATTTTAGTTGGGGGCTAATTACTTTACAATATTGTAGTAGTTTTTGCCATACATTGACATGAATCAGCCATGAGTTTACATGTGTTCCCCTTCCTGGACCCCCCTCCCACCTCCCTCCCCATCCCATCCCTCTGGGTCATCCCATTGCCCCAGTCCTGAGCATTTGTCTCATGCATCGAACCTGGAATGGTGTTCTGTTTCACATATGATAATATACATGTTTCAATGCTATTCTCCCAGAACGTCCCACCCTCACCTTCTCCCTCAGAGTCCATAAGACTGTTCTATGCATCTGTGTCTCTTATTCTGTCTCGCATATAGGGTTATCGTTACCATCTTTCAAATTCCATATATATGCATTAGTATACTGTATTGTTGTTTTTCTTTCTGGCTGACTTCACTCTGTATAATGGGCTCCAGTTTCATCCATCTCAATAGAACCGATTCAAATGCAACCTAGATGTCCATCAGCAGACGAATGGATAAGGAAGCTGTGGTACATATACACAATGGAATATTACTCAGCCATTAAGTAAATGATTCTTATCAGAGTGTTGTCTGTTTGAATGTATAGCCACAGTTATGATGACGTCTATTGAAATAAAGTATATTTCAAAATTTAGTCAAATAGTGCATTGCTCATCAAAATCTAGTCAAATAGTGTATTGCTCAAAGATAATATTACCAAAAAGTGATTTTCAAAGTTTTCTAAGCCACTTTTAGCAATGCATTTTTTAATTTAAAAGTTTTATTAGAGTTATGAGTTCTTTGAGCTCACAAAAACCAGTTAGAAAAAAAAAAAAAGCCAAGGTATTTTAAATTGAATCAATCTGAGTATTGTTCATGTAACTGAAAACTCGCACCCTTGTGGCCTGTTCAACTTAATTATTACTTTCAATTATTCTTGATTTGGGGAGCTTTATTCAGCTTAACCTCAAGACTTTTTATTTTTATTCTACTTTTTAAAAAGTACACATTGTACTGTTTTCTATCTGGAATAATGGCACAGTTCTTTCTAAAATACATGGACATTTTATATAAGGTCTATGATTCTGCAATACTAGAGTTAAATTACAATTTTCTTATTTAAAATATTTTAATTTTAATATGTAATTTTACTGAAGGTTGTTATTCTACATAACTACCTCTGCTTTCCTTTCCTACTATAATTTTTATTATTTATTATTAATCTCAGAGAGGCCTGGTGTGCTGCAGTCCATGGGATCACATAGAGTTGGACACGACTGGGTGACTAAACATTAATATCATAATTTGTTGAAGTTTCAATTCTGTTCTTCTTTCATATTGATGTGTTGCTTTGATAAAAAGAAGATATATTACGCTTGAAGATAGAAAACTAAGGAAAAATGATATATATATACACAACACATAGTATCATGTATATGTGTATGTATGTATGTGTATATGTATATAAAGATGCATAAACACACACAAAAATGTTATGGTTGTTGTTTTATATGACCACGGCCCCAGTCATATGAGCTGTGTCTTGGGCTGCTTCCCCACTGTACTTTAAGCCAACCCTACTGAAGGCAGCATACGGAGTAAGAGATTAATCAATTGTAATCACACTAGAGAGAAGAAAGTTGAGATATTAACTTGAATCAGGAGAATTCATTACTTTTCTCTTTTTTCCTCCAGTTCTTTTCACCACTTTTTTTGTAGTTTTCTAACTTCCAATGGCGTTAAGAAAAATCTGATTGTATATTTCTAATGGTCACAGGTTAGTAAGCCTCCTTTTATTCAGATAGAAATAATTTGCAGGAGATTTATGCATAACTAGATTTTTGTCACCATCTCCCAGTGGTCTTCAGAAATGTGACATCTCTCATCAGGGTGTTACTTTTGCCTCTTTACCTAATGTGTGGAAGCCTATTTGGTATACAACAGTAGTTATTTTGAGCTTTCCCTAGTTTATGAATCATACATATGATACTCACTAACTGTTGCTTCCCATCCATCTAGCAGTGAAGTAAAGGAAGTGGGTGTGTATACCAGTGGCATTATTGAGATTTATATGGCTAAGTAGTTTTGTAGTTAATAAGATGCACACAGCAGAACTGCCAGTTGAAATCAAATTGAAAGAACACAGTGTAACCATCCTATTTTCCAAACACTGACAAGACCCAGCAATGGCATTAAATCATATGAAAAGAATCTGTAGTTTACAGGCTGCGACCAGAACTCATATAGTCTCATTTCAGTACTGTTTACTGTTGACTCATTTTTTTTTTATTTTTGCTTTGACCTAGGTGAACAACAACCTTGACTACAAACAAAGCAACCAAATAACAAAAATAGTTTTAGTAACAAAGGGAGAAATGTTTTTTTAATTAATACTTATTTGTTTAAATCTATTCACTTTAAATTCACTCATTTGCAACTACTGAACTGTTTATTTCTGTGTAATTATAACTGTCATCACCTCATGTTGCACTGTGAGGGAAGGAAGGATTGCACCTTTTCTTTTTTAGAGCAAAACACTTAAACCATAATAATTTCTATTTTCCTCTTATTTTTCCTTTACAATGGAGAAAACTACCAAGCAAAATATCAAATAAAAAAGGGGACGCAAAATTGGTCCCTGAAGTCCTAGCACCAGTACCTCTAGTCATTTTCTTAACATATTTCAATGTTATTAGGAAGGATGAAATCTTGAGCCATGATGATCCAACTTAAAAAATTAGAAAGTTATAAGTATTTAAAAATTTAATAAATGATGGATATCTAACAGGCTCCTCAAAATTAACATTTGTCACTGAACTCCTGGTTTCCACTCAGTATCCCTCTCCACTTAACGTTTTTCCCATCTCTGAAAGTAACAAATATATTTAACAGTTGCTTAGTCAAAAAATCTTGATGTCATCCTTGACTTCTCTCTTCTTATTACACTAATCATTTAATCACTCAGAATTACCTACAGAATATAAGCTGACTCAAACTACTTCACACTACCATTTTGACTACCATAATGATCAAAACATCATCTTTTCTAACTAAGGTCACTGAAATGGCTCAATGGCTTGTCCTTCAGCTTCCAATTTTGTTCCTTTTGTCCATTTCAAAACTTGATGAACTTTCTTTTCAAAGTCGTAAAAGAGTCTCCATCTTGCTGAGAGCAAGAAGTAAGGTCCTTAAAATGACACAAAATGTCCTATAAATGCTAGACACATTTCCTGCACAGTCTCATTTTCCTTACTTTCTTTATTCCAATGACATTAACATCTTTGCTGTTCTATAGTCAGTCACATGTCTCTGATTTTTGGACTTAATACTTGTTTTTTGTAGAATTCCTGTTCCTTAAATATCTTTATGTCTTTGCCTTTATTTCATCAGGACTTTGCTTAAATATCAGATTATGAGAAAATCTGCGCCATCCATCCTGTATAAGTTGTATTCCTTCCATTTCCTACTCCATTGAATAGCTTTGCTTCCTTCATAGCAATTATCACCTCAAGTCAAGTTAAATAATCATGTGTGTAATTACTGGTTATTCCTCTCTAATAGAATATGAGCCCAGTGAAGGTAAAGACTTCCTTTTCATGCATCGCTACCTTTTGCCCTTTATCTAAGAATGGTGCTAACATATATTTGCATAATTTGTATTTTTGAAGATTGAATAAAGTCCAGTTGCAGGATATATGCTTTCTGAGTTTCTTAATAGTAACAGATGATTACCTTGTTCTGCACCAGAGAGAATTATCAACTGACTTTATGCTCATCTCTTGTTTTTATTCTACATTATTTTATTAAATTACAGCTTGGTCTGTAGTTTTCTTATAATGTCTTTGTCCAATTTTAGTATTAGGAAATGCTGGTCAATACAATTAGTTAGGAAGTATTTCCTATGCTTCTATCTTCTGACAGAGATTATAGAGAACTGGTATGATTTCTCCATTAAATGTTTAATAGAATTCACTAGTGAACTCATTTGGAACTGGTGCTTTCTATTTCAAAGGTTTGTTAATCATTGATTCAATTTCCTTAATAGATATAGGTCAATTCAATTGTGTATTTCTTTTTTGTGTGTTTTGACAGATTGTGTCTTTCAAGGAATTGGTCCATTTCATCTGTGTTATCAAATTTTGGGGCATAGAATTGTGCATAATATTCTTTGATTGTATTTTAATATCTATAAAATCTGCAGTGATACTCCCTTTTCATTTCTGATTATAGTAATTTTTGTCTTGTTTTTTCTTAGCTATATTAGAGATTACTGATTTTATCAATCTTTTAAAAGAATCAGCTTTTTGTTTTATTATTTTCTCTTTTAATTTTCTGTTTTAAAATTGTATTGATTTCTCTTCTAATTTTTATTATTTCATTTTATACATGGCTTAGCTTTAATTTTTTTAGTCTTCTAAAATAATAGCTTAGATGATTGATTTCAGGTGCTTCTTCTTTCCTAAATATTCATCCAAATACTATAAAATTTTTTAATTTAAGCACTGCTTTTACTGCATCTCACAAGCTTTGAAAATATGTGTTTTCATTTTCATTTAGTCCAAAATATTTTAAAATTTCTCTTGATATTTCTTTTTTGGCATGTATTATTTAGAAGGGTATTATTTAATATCCAAGTACTTGGGGATTTTGTAGTTATTGTCATGTTTTCGATTTCTCATATAATTCCATCATAGACTGAGAGAAGATACTGTATGATTTCTATTATTTTATTTATTTATTTTAAGATTTTATTTTTGACTGTGCTGTGTCTTCATTACTGCACACGGGCTACCCCTAGTTGCAGCGAATGGGGGCTACTCTTTGTGTAGTACAAGGGCTTCTTATTGTGGTGCCTCTCTTGTTGCCGAGCATGGGTTCTAGGCATGTGAGCTTAATAGTTGCATTGAGTGGGTTCAGTAGTTGAGGCTCATGGTCTCTAGAGTGCTGGCTCAGTATTGTGGTGCATGGGCTTAGTTGCTCCACAGCTTGTGGGATCTTCTTGAACCAGGGATCAAATCCATGTCCTCTGCATTTATAGGCAGATTCCTTACCACCAGACACCAAGGAAGTCCTGATTCCCTTTCTTTTAAATTTGTTCAGGTTTGTTTTATAGTCCAGAATGTGGTCTATCTTGGTGAATGTTCCATGTGAACTCAAGAAGAATGTATGTTTTGCTATTGTTTCTTGAAGTACTCTATAGATGTCAATTATATCCAGTTGCTTAATTGTGTTATTGAGCTCAGCTACACACTTACTGGTTTTCTGCTTTGGGGATTTATCCGTTTCGGATAGAAGGAATTTGAAGTCTTCAACTGTGATGGTGTGTTGATATATTTCTCCATGCAGTTTTTTCAGCTTTTGCACCTATTTTGACATTCAGCATTTAGATGCATAGGGCTTCCATGGTGGCTCAGTGGTAAAGAATCTGCCTGCCAATGCAAGAGATGCAAGTTCGATCTCTGGGTAAGGAAGATCCCCTGGAGAGGGAAATGACAGCCCACTCCAGTATTCTTGCCTGAGAAGTCCTGTGGACAGAGGAGCCTGGAGGGCTACAATCCATGGAATCACAAAGGACATGACTTAGTGACTAAGCAACAACTTTTAGAATGCGTACATGTTAAAGATTGTTATGTCTTCTTGGAGAATTAATCCCCTTATCACTATGTAAAGCCCCTTTCTCTTTATTCCTCGTGACATTCCTTGTTTTGAAATATCCTCTCTCTGAAATTTAAACAGTTATTCTTATACTCTTTTTATTAGTGCTAGAATGATGTATCTTTTTCTATCCAATTCATTTTCATCTTTGTGTCTTTTTTGTTTAAAGTAGATTTCTTGAAGGGTGTATCATGAAAGAAAACATATCTATATTTATTATTTGTTTCATTGCTATAGGAGATCATATGTATTTCCTAAAGAGAGGAGAAGGAATTGAATACAGAACTAAACTAAGTTGTACACTAACACCAAGAAATAGTTTTGCCACAGTGTAAATATTGTAATATTGAAAGCTGCACTTCAATAAGAGGTTTCTGTAAACAGATTCATGGTGTGTGTTTTGCTGTTGCCTTTCTGAAAAGAACTGATGGATAAAATATCTAGGTAGACTGATTGCATGGTTTTCTTTTCAGCCATTTACCCAGCATGGGGGGATAATGTGTTGTTTCACATTATTATATTTTAGCTATATTAAGCTATATATATATAAACATGTTACAGAGTCAAGGCTAAGTAAATGACTTCTAGAGTACATTATCAATACCATTTTCTAAGAAAATTACTTAAAACTGGAACAGATTCCATACAACAAATTTGGGGAGACATTGAGTCTTGCTTGGAGGACTAATTCAAAACTTTCAGATCCTGAGTTTGACAGTTTTCCATTTAAAATTTCTGGTAATTTTGGAAACAAGAATCTTTGAAGAGGGCATTAATTCTTTTAAAACTATGTTAAGGCCCCAGGTATCAGGTGATATGCAGATTGTATGCAATTAACAAACATAAATTTCCTTTTCCCGTAATACTTGTTATACACTCATTAAATGAGTCTTCACTAGATTATCAGCTATGGAGAGAACTAATATTTGGATTGATTGATGATCCCAATTCTCACATTATTGTGAATGGCATTGCACTTGGTTTCCCTCTGAAGAAAAGCATAGCTTGTAGCAGAAGAAAGTAAGGCCCAAATATGAATTTCGATAAGCAAAGTTTCACTAGAATTACAGTGTTAGTTACAATGCTCTAAATTGCAATCAAAATAAATCCTACAAAATTGGAAGAAAAATAAAGGAAGATCTTGGCTAAGAATGGGCTTTCTTGGTGGCTCAGAGGTAAAGAACTTGACTGCCAATGCAGGAGATTTGGATTTGATCCCTGGGTTGGGAAGATTCCCTAGAGAAGAAAATGACAACCCACTCCAGTATTCTTGCTTGGAGAATCCCACGGACAGGCCAAATTTGCCTGTTACTTCAGGTATCTCTTGACTTCCTACTTTTGCATTCCATCCCCTATAATGAAAAGGACATCCTTTTGGGTGTTAGTTCTAGATGGTCTTGTAGGTCTTCATAGAACCACTTCAGTATTCTTGCCTTGAGAACCCCACGAACGTGTAAAAAGGAAAGGTAAAGTAGAACCTACCATCTAAGGCTGGTTGCTTCAGCAGTGCCTTCATCATATCATCTAGTAGCCAGGTGCTTCTTCACTTCTCTATCTTCATAGGTTAGAAGGCTATTTTACCCATGCATAGAAGTCTGCCTACAGAATTAGTACTTCCTCTGTCATATCCAGTGGAGAAACAGAGTCTTACTTCAATACAATGGAATGTAGATCTGCAAAGTAAATATTCAGTTAGGTCTGAATAATAAAAATTTTGGCAAAACTTACACTTATGTGTTTACATATATGGATTGCAATGACAATTTCATGTTTGAGTGATCGAACAAGTGTATGCTGATGACTTCCTTAATAGTCTTGAGAGAAACAGATGAAGAATTAACCAAAGACCTGTGAAAACTTGAAAGAATAGATTTTGTTTAAATAAAATAAGTATAAAACAAGAAAAAAAAAATCTGGCTGAAATATTCAGTAGTTTGAAGAAATATTCCAAGAGCTAAAATGCTTGAAGAATTTAATTTCAGTATATCCATTCATGGAATTATATCTTACTATGCCTGTACTCAGGGCTTTCCAGGTGGCACTAGTGGTAAAGAACCTGCCTGCCAGTGCAGGAGAGATAAGAGACGTGAGTTTGATTCCTGGATCTAGAAGATCCCCTAGAGGAGGGGATGGCAACCCACTCCAGTATTCTTGCCTAGAGAATCCCATGGACAGAGGAGCCTGGTGGGTTACAGTCCATAAGGTTGCAGAGACAAACACAGCTGAAGCGATTTAGCACACACACATACCTATATTCATTGTACCCTTTTTACCTACAGGCTACTCTGTAGGACTACATAAACAAAGCAATGGACTTTGTATTTTGTAATGCATTTGAAGAGGTTTTAAAAGGATAGTTGGGTTTCATTCTGTTTTCTCCTTATCTGTTAGCTATACTAGGGATCGAACCCATGTCCTCTACCTAGTTTAGACTTCCATTTACAAATATACTTTGATTGCCAAGTATCACTGAACATTTGAAGAAAATCAACAGAAAGACAATTCAAGATGAAAATGAAATGGAGATGAAGGAAGACCATTTAAAAAATTATATCACTAGAATATGAAAAAAGATGTCATTCAAAATATAAGCCTGCTAAAATATGATATGAATGAGATACTATGCAATATAATTTTAGAAATAAAGAGTAGAACTGCTAAAACTTAAAGAAAAGATTGAAAAATAGAAGGAAGGGATTAAATAGCTAAGATATTTGATCCTTACAATGATAGGGTGAAAACCTATCTATTATCTCTGACAAAGAAGATAAAATATTCAGAAATCAGTGAAGGGTGTTCTAATTTATAGCAACTATAAAATTGTGCATAAGAAATGCATTTACTTTGATACTTGGAACATTCTCTTTAACATAGTAGTTTAATGATTTCCTTTTTATACTCATACACATTGCTTGTTTGTGATCTAAACATATTTATGACATTATTTCAGATTTTCACAATTAAATTATAGTTAAAGAATAGGTGGTTTGCTTATACAAACTGATTATATATATATGTGCATAATATCTTGGCTGTGAGAGCATTCTAGTTTAATGGACAGCAGATGAAATTTGGGAGCAGAGAATACTGGGGGAAGCGTGGCAAGAGTGATGTTTGTCATATGTTGGATAATCAGGGTTTAGGATAATGTGGTTAAAATAGAGATTTAACATATCTTTTAGAGTTATAAAGACAGAAAATCTGAAAACTGAGTTCATTTGAAAATATTGAAAGGAAGATGAAAAAGAAATTTGAGATGTCGAATCAGTTAAGTAAATTTTTAAACATCAAATAGGAGAGCTAATACATAATATATAAGAATAATATATGAAGGGAAGTATCCACTAGAAAACCCCAAACAAGAAAAGGTTAAACATTTTTTTAATTTGTGGGTTTTGATTGAGGGTCAGAGGTCAGGTGATAGGTTGGTGGTAAAATGGGCTACTTTTGCATTTCATTTTGGTTGTTTTTTTTTTTTTTGCATTTACTTTATATCTACTTTCCTCAAACACTGAACTTTTTGAAAACTGAATTCTTATCTTAAATATATAATAATTTTAAAATGAAAATAATATGACTCATGACTTAAGAGTATCATCAAGCGGAAGGAGAGAGGGAGTAAGGATAATTTCCATTCCATATTTCTTGTTTTCATTAAAAAAGAGGGACATTATTAAATAATCTATTCAGCACAGGAAGTATAACATTCCATTTCACTATATTAAAGATTGCTTTCCCATCTTCTATTTTCTAATTGCTCCATTTCTACTGTTAACTTCTGATATCAAAATATTCCTGTGTGCCTCCAGTTACTACCATACTTGGCATTTCATATCTAGGACAAATAGCTACTCAATAGCTCTTTAAGGAACATAGTGCACAAGAGAAAGACAATAATGTTGCAGGAGTAAGAGAAGCAGGAAATGTTCTATGTTTACATCCTACTGTGTACAATTTTTTAGGAGGATGTTAGTAAAAATTTTAGAAGTAGTACTGCCCTGCTCCTGGACTCTTTATTTTTTCCTTTCAGTATAAATTCTACAGTCAAAAAATGTGCCCTTTGGGAAATTGTACATATGTTTTCATCAAAAGTCATTATCTGGAAAATTGCCTTCAGTTTTATTCGTTGTTCCAGGGTCATGCAAGTAAGTAGCTTACAGATAATTGGTTTAGTGACTCAATTATGTTATCATAGATGCCTTAAAGGTTTGAAACCAAAACTTATTATTTAAGTACTTGAAAAAGTAATAATACTTTCAATCTAAATGATTATTATAAACAGACAAGAGAGAAGAACCAAAAATTCAGGAATCAAATTAAGATTACCACTTGATATCAAATATATTTGGTAAAATAAAATTTAATTTAAGAATAATATTTGATCATTTTTGTATATAAATTATTTGATTATGACCTATGCAACATAAACAAGATTTGAGATTAGTCATGAGAATGTATTAAAATTCAGTCTATGTTGTTACTACGTAATGTAACTTTACATTTTTTACTTCTCTATCTCTCTTGATTTTCTTCTCTGAAAATCAACAACTAACTCATGCACATGCATGATTTTAGAAAATAATTATATAAAATGGTAAAGGGTTATTTTGTCTGTTAATAATTCCTAGGCCCACTCTAATTACCCAGAAGAAATCACAGTTAATATTTCCAAGATTAATTTCTTCTGATGGCTACTACCATTATAAGATGAGATATTGCTAATGCATCTATATCTCTGTTTATGGGTGTATCAGCTGTAGAAGTGAGTATTGATAGTCCAGACTGAGAAAGTGTATCCAGAAGAGGATACACTTATATTGCCTCTTATATTTTCTCTCACCTACTCAACTACTGACTTTGTTGTTGCATATTGTACTTCTCTGAAAGTTGTTTTTGTTAGTATAAATAATTTTTCCTTCCTTTATCTGCCTCCTGATTTTCATTAGTTATATTTCTGCATTGCCATGATTTATAATATTCAATGCTTGCATTAAATTTTATTATTAGAGAGTAAAAGTAGCATTCTGCTTAACTGTATAACAGCATATGTCCTTTCCCAGCCCTATGCAAATCCTTTCTGTCTGCAGTGGAGATTCCTGTCTTCACTGAAGGCTTCCCTCCTCAAGACTTTGCACTCTCTGCTCTCTTCCTGGGAGCCCTCTCTTGAGCTATGGAGGCTTGTTCAGTGCATAGAGAGCGCATCGCTGAAGTGCTAAGATTTGACATTCCTAGGGAAAACCCTTAGTCAGTATAAAGGTGGGATGTGGTCGATTAATTATCCAAGGAATTTATCCTCAAGTAAAGAAATCTGAAATGTGTTCTACACCATTCCGCTCTGGGATCTCCATAGAGATGAAAATTACAGTTGGTCAAGGTGGTGACCTTTTTATTAAGGCACTCTTGACTGCCTTTTTTCCTTTTACTGTCTCACTTTTCCAATTCTCTTATTTGTTTTTTTTTTTTTCCCTTGGGTCATGTTCTATGTAAACCAGAATTTTGTATCAGGGTCTGTTTTCTAAAATCCTTAACTAAGAAAGGATGTTTCTTTCTGGCTTCATTATTCGATAGAGGTAATTAAAATAACTTTAGTTTCATTCCCTTCACATTTTATGTAAATTGCAAGGCAGCAGTGAGTATCAATGTTTTTTGAACCATGTTTGGGCTGGGAGCCCAGCTTACTAACCTAGGTTTGCCCTGTTTTTCACAAGGACAACAGTTATATCATTGTAACTTCTTCTTTTGAATAATAGTAGGTTGTAGAATTGACAATATATTAGCATATGAGTCTTTATTATAAATACTTGTGTTTTTTTTCATACACTAAGAAGATAAAGTCTTTGAGGCCAGACATTCTACTGGATTGTATTGCTACAAGCCTTAATGTAGTTGCCTTAAAAATAGATAGTGGTTACATTTGTTGATTGGAACAGAATTTACCAGTTGGGATTATCATTAGTCAGTCATTAGAGAGAATTTAAGCCTCTAACATTTATGTGTTCATCCTTCTTGACTTGCTATTTTTTTTCTCCATGGTTGGCAATACTCCCCTCAGATTTAAAGACTTCAATGTCTTTTTCCTATTAGAATGAGCTGAGAAACTTTAAAAATAGGCTAGTGTTTTGGCTCTAACTCTAGACTGATTAAAATAGAATTTCTGGAAGTATTTCCTAGATACATTTTTTTCAGAGCTCCACAACTCATTGTGGTATACAGAGTTAGGAATCAATGATAGACTGTTAGGATCCACCATCTCCCATTTCTGGCTCCACTACATTTTTTTTTTTTTTTTGCATTTTCTGCTTTATAGTACATTCTTTTGCTACTCAAATTTTATCCTCTTTGTTGATATAGTAGGAATTGCCTTTATAAAGGACCGTAAGTGTTTGCTCAGTGCACTAAGTTGTGTATATTTATTATAGATTTTTAGACATTTCCCACAATGTTTAGGTGTAGAGTATTGGGAAGGTGACTTACTCAAGATAAGACTGCTAATTATTGTTTTCAGGATTTTATTTTTTGCTTTCTTCCTCTTTTTGTCTTAGGGATCTCTTCAATCCTGAGCTTTTCATTAATGGTGGTAAGTTTTTATATTGCCTTTTTTATTTCACACCTATAAAAGAAATAATGGAAATAATTGATGATCTTCTTTTGCTTTGATTTTAAATATATCATGGATATTTTGACACTGAAGTCTAGGACATTCTATGTTTGAACTGAATTATCTCAGGATTTATTGAAACATAGAAATAAGAAGAAAGTAAGGTAGAGAGAGAATGTGACCTGTCCAAAAGCACATAGCTTGTAAATGCCAGAAATAGAATTAAAACCAAGAATACATTCTTTATTTTTCTTATTAAATACTTCAAACACATGTACAATAAAATATAGAAAGATAAAATAGTAATATTCCTTCTATGCATTTTTAAAAGCTAGTATTTTTGTCCATATTTGATTCAATTTTAAATGAAGTGCAACATTCCATATGTCATTAAAACCCTGTTAGGAAGTTATCCTATATTCAATCCACATCCCTTTATTCCTCTGTCACTACTGGTACTGTATCTCTTAAATGTGGTATTTATTATTTCAAGATATACTACTTCTAAAATAATTTGGATTCTTTGCATTCATAATGATTTCCACATTCTCTGTCATCAAATTTTGCCTCTTATTTTATTTGTACACCTACAACTCTAGTACTTTAACTCCATAGTAAATAGCACTATTGAAAAAATACTAATTTGTTTATTTTTACGTTTTTGGCTGCATCAGTTCTTAGGTGTGGCACGTGGATTCTTTGTTGTAGCACACAAGGCTCCAGAGCATGTGGGCTCTGTAGTCATAGCTCTAGGGCTCTCTGGTTGCAGCATAGGCTAAGTAGTTGCAGCCTGTGGGCTAGTTACACTGCAGCATGTGGGATCTTATTTCCCCTACCAGAGATCAAACCCAAGTCCCCTGCATTAGAAGTCGGATTCTTAACCATTGGACCACAAGGAAGTCCCTAAACAGCCCTATTTTTGTTTTTACATTGTTTTATTATCTTAGCTAAAAATTTATCTAATATTCAGTGTTTAAGTGTACGCCATAATTCTTTCAATATAAGCTAAATATTTAATAATTATTGTATTGCATCCTGACAATTTTTTTTTTCTCTTATTTCCACTATTTCAGTGGCAGTAGAAGTTATTTCTTATATCACTAATCTCATATATCTCTTCTGGCTTCATCTATAAATTTCCATTATCTATCAAAAGTGAAAGTTGCTCAGTCATGTCTGACTCTTTGTGACCCCATGGACTGTACAGTCCATGGAATTCTCCAGGCCAGAATACTGAAGTGGGTAGCCTTTCCTTTCTCCAGGGTATCTTCTTAACCCAGGAATCGAACCAGGTCTCCTGTATTGCAGGCAGATTCTTTACCAGCTGAGTCACAAGGGAAGCCCAAGAATACTGGAGTATCCCTTCTCCAGTGGATCATCCCTTCTCCAGTGGATCTTCCCTACCAAGGAATGTATCAAGTTGAATTTAAAAATCTAAAAATGGCTGTTATGATTGCCTGATGTGTATATGAACGCACTCAGGCACTCAGTCATGTCCTGCTCATTGTAACTCCATAGACTGTAGCTTGCCAGGCTCCTCTGTCCATAGAATTTTCCAGACAAGAACACTGGAGTGGGTTGCCATTTCCCCCTCCAGGGGATCTTCCCAATCCAGGGATTGAACCTATGTCTCTTGTGTCTCCTGCATTAGCATGCAAATTCTTTAACATTGCATCACCTGGGAAGCCCACAATTGCCTGATACTACCATTTTATTTTCTTTTTTCATTTTTTACAACAGCTCTGGATGCTTTTTATGTTAGAGGCATGGTAACACTTTGGGCATACTGTTTATCCCACTCCCCAGGCTTCTGTTGATAATAGTCTATATATCTGAATCATGCTCTCAACTTATTTCTGATTAGACATACTTCTGTCCATTGTTGTGTTGTCTTAAGGAAATGATAACAAATAATCCGACAATTTAGGAACTAAGAGTCTAATATTTGAGAAGATATTTTCCTAAATTAATCTTTCAAAGTGTTGCAGTGAGCTCAGTTAGCTGGCTTTCAGTGATATACCAGCTAGAAGTGCTCAGGATCACTAGAAGGGCTCTAATTTCTGCTTTGACTAATTTGCTTGTATAATATCCCTGGATATAGTTTTTCCTCCCCAAAGGATACAGAACTTGTATGAACTCACTAATTGAGCAGATATTGGTGATCCTTCATCAACTAAAAAATGTCTCCTTTCAAAGCCACTACCATTACTCTACATATACTAAATGACCAAGTATTGAAGCATATATTAGATCTCCAAGTATTTACCTAGGTTTCATAGTTCTTGAATTTTTTTTTTTTGAGCTACCTTGAGTGTAAAAACGAAGATAGATAGTTGAGAGATGAATATCAGTTAAGAAAATCGGACTGACAATCATAGCCTAAGTTACTTCTGCCACTGTCATGATTGTGTTTTATTTCTGCAGTGAAGAATCTGAAAAGTAAAGTGTATATTTAAGAACTATCAACAGTGAATATCACCCATCATGCATTTCTAGATTTCTTTAACTATTGAGTTATTTTATTCTTTTATTATGAAAATAGAAATATTGCTTTAGTTGGTGACATATGGTTTACATACATTCTAACCAAATTAAAAAAAAAAATACTATGTATTTTTTTTTTAATCCTGAAGCTTTTCTGTTAATGGTGACACTTACTTTGTACAAATAAAAAAACAAAGTTATAACTTAAAAATTGAAACTGAAGTTATACCAGAGGAAACCTCTAATTCTGTCTTGGTGGTAGGATAATGTGTTGAGGTTAGAAAGGGAATAAATACATTCACAATAAAGCTTGTGTGATGAGTCTTGTCTGAAGAATGAAGATACATATGCTGTGCTGCTGATTCTGTTAGAAATATTAACCCAATGCATTAGGGTCTCAGTTGCTAAGGAAAAAATCTTGTGTCTTATTTATTAAGAGATAGGGTTACATATGTTAAAAATATATATATTATTAACACTGAGGCAGTTGCCAGCATTGGGTTGGGTCACATTATTTTTTCTGTTCTCTTTATCAAATTATCCAGGAGGCCACTTCCAGCACCAGGAGGCAAAGTGATATTGTATACACTTCAAAAAGGAGACACCAGAGACAAGAAAGGCAGGGTGTTGTTTGGCCAAGCATCATTCACGTAATTGGATCTGGGAGCAGACGACAGTAATGCACTCAGTGACAGGAGGTGATGAAGCATCTGTGCTGGCCTGCTGAGTTGATCATATCAAGGAAACTGCTGGTCAGTTTTCTGAGAGTGACTCAGAGCCAAAATTAGGTTGCTGAAATTTTCCATCCATATAATATAAAGACAGGAAGAAATCTGCTGTTGTATGAAGGAAAATGAATGTATTATGTTAAGAGGCTCTCAAATTACATATAATTTTCAATTGATTGTTTTGTCAAAAATATATTCTCTTTCTAAAATTTTTGAAATGTACTTATTTACTATTGGATAACTTTTTGTTTTCATATTCTGATTCCATGTTTATTTTGTCTTTTCAGTGAGACAGAATAGCAAACATGCAGTGTATGCCCAAAAAAGACTTATTATAGCACCTATGTCCTTGTGAAATGTTTAACTTCTTTGTGCCACAGTGTCTTCATGTTTAAAAGGGGCTCATAGAATTCTTGCTTTAAATGTTACATATTTGTATACTACTAAATGCTTCATAGCATTTCAGGCATAGACCCAGGATTAATTCACATAAGTTCAAACACTGTTATTAGTTTAGTAATGTTAGGGAAAAAAATATAGCAGTCCTGATTTTGTCCCACCTAGCTTTTTGTGATCTGTTTGAAGAAGTTGGGTTAAAAAAAAAAAAAAAAAAGAAAGAAAACAAGGGAGTATACTCATGATTTCCTTAATGCAAAGAAATGGATCCAGTAACATCTAAGCTCATCAGGAATATTGTTATTGGCTAATAAACTGTGGTAATTCCTCATACTCTCTTCTCTAATTTCTATTTGTCCCCTAAATGTTACTCCCTTATAATTGTCTGTGTTATTTAATGCTGTCTTTCTTATCTTCTCTTAATACCTAATCTTAGAACTTTTAAGTCATCCTAAATTAGATATATGATCGATGATGTAATGGGTTACAAGTTTACTGACTCTTTAAGAGTGTTTGTGTGTGTGCATGCTCAGTCTCTTTAGTCTTGTCAGATTCTTTGTGACCCTATGGACTGTAGCCCACCGGGCTTACTCTGTCCATGGAATTCTCCAGGCAAGAATATTTGGAGTGGGTTTCCATGCCCTCCTCCATTAAGAGTGTGTATAAAGTGTCAAATTCAAAGATACAATTGAGAGGATAGAGTCAGATGTCTTTATAAGACGTCAAAATTCTTCAAGGTATAAGACATGCTCTACTTCCACTGCATGCCCCTTCTGACCTACCACTGAGGACTGTACCCACTAGTTAAGTAGCTTTGTGTGCATAGATTAGAAGCTGTTCCTTTCCTACAGGATGTATAGCTGGCTAACTCTCATCAAGAGCTAAGAAAAGGTATAAGGAGAATTGTTTCTTTTCTCCTTTTTTAGTGATGCTTGCTGACTCGTTCAGAGATCTGAGTGGATACTTATAATTTTGCTCTCTATCTCCTACTCATTCCCTTTTATCATCCTACCATGTAATAGATCCTTTGAGTTCAGTTCAGTTCAGCTCAGTCGCTCAGTCGTGTCTAACTCTTTGCGTCCCCATGGACTGCAGCATGCAAGGTCTCCCTGTCCATCACCAGCTCTTGGAGTTTGCTCTAACTCATGTCCATTGAGTTGGTGATGCCATCCAACCATCTCATCCTCTGTCGTCTCCTTCTCCTCCCACTTACAAACTTTCCCAGCATCAGGGTCTTTTTAAATGAGTCAGTTCTTCGCATCAAGGCCAAAGTATAGAAATTTCAGGTTTTATGTATTAATATTTTCCATATTTTAATTCATTTTCACATCAGTCATTTCTCAGCACAACTTGATAAAGTTTTCTTGGTCAGAGTATATGTTTTCCTACCAACTGATAAGAATGATTCAATAAGTAGGAACAAATATTTCTGGATCCTTTTCCTTCTGCCCACCAACTTTCTCCTGACAAATCTCCCATTATGATTATGCCAGTGTGGGGGCTTCCTCATGCTCAGGCTACCCACTTGGAAGTTATATCTCATAGATTATTTTATGTTGCCTAATGCACTATGTCCTGCACTTAGCAGATATTAAAACATCTTGCTGTTGCCATTCCCCAGAAATCATCTATGTAAATGGTATAGATTTTACTTAGCAACTGGAAACTACAAAACAAAGAGTGTCTTACATCTAGTTATCATTTTAAATAAATGATATATTGGGCACAAAAAAATGCCATGGAAGAAAAGATTTATTGATCAGTTCATCTAATCACCTTATCAAATAAGCAAATTGAGGCTCAGACTTTTAAAAATAAAATTAAGGGCTTTTGTTTTACTCACAGAAAGAGTTTGCTTTGAAAAAATACATAAATGAGTAGAAGAATGAATGAATACAAGTTATGTTACACTATCATATTATTTTAAGAGTTTTGAATTAGATCATCTCCCTCTTTTTTTTTTTTTATTCTTTTGTCTCAATCAGTACATTCCTCTTCTCCAAATGAGTTTCATTAGGAATAAATTATCTATGGAACTCACATATATATAGTAGCTAAATCTCTATTCAGTTTATTCAGATGACTTCTTCCCAGACATCAAATGTCAAATTAGGTCAGTTGAATAATAATTGGATCTAATTAGCTTCCCTACAAGCTGTTAATTCCTTTACCTGGAGCCAAATAGAAGACTGGTGATAGTTTAACTGCCCAAGTGTATGTACAGTGTCAGTATGAGGAACAGCAACACTCTGCAACGGAAAAATGAAAATTAAAAATTTGTTGTTTATTGTGGCCAAATAATATTGAAATAACCAACCTGGGTTTGATTCCTTGGTATTAATAACAGAGATATATGTGACAGTTTTTGTATTATGTTTCCCTTTTAAATGATAGTATATAAAAATGAAATTTAGAATATTTTATTAATGAGGATTAATTTCCCTGGATATGCTGGAGTTTTGCAGTATAAAAAGCAATATGGCTTATAAGTGATATAAATGAGAGCCTAGTCACTCAGACCACATTCAGTGTAAGAACTGATCTGTAAGGAACTAATCCCAGTTGCACTTGTCAGAAAAAAATATCTTTTTAACAAAACCTGCTATATTATTTTGCAAGAATGTATTAGTATCTTCCCCAACTGGATTTGAAAAATAGTAAAGGGTAGAGGATCCAGAGCTTTATAAAAGATGATGAGAGTCTTGATGAATTGAAATAAAAGAAAGGTTTGCCAACCAATCATATGTGATATCGTCTACTGCTAGTTCCCTGGATTTTTCTTCCAAATTTAAAATTTTGGCCCAGTCTAGGTCAAATATATATTCCTGAAAATCAGCTGGGGTGAAAATTCAGAGTTATGATAATTGGGAGCTGCCTATCACTATTCCCAGATGAGAGAGGTTGTTCTAAAATAGCTAGTCCAAGAGAGGCCCATCTTAGTTCCTCTGATTATATTTAATTGTGGTCTGGAGAACAACATTGTACAATGAAATGTAGTTATGAATAACTAGGAGTCATTGCAAAACTAGTCATTTCTGTGTTTTCCCTTTGCTCAAACCAAATCTGGATGGCCAGATACCTGTTTTCCCTCACCTCTGAACCAAATATAGACGGCCTTTTATTAAACTTTGATATGTGGATTTACATTAAAAAGTGTGTCAGTCTTACCCTTGGTAATCTATATAATTGAACATAAGTTTCTGTATCTGATAACTCTGTTAGGCATTTCTTTGATAACACCAAAGAGCAAGCAGCTGCCTTATCTTAGGAGCTTAAAACTATACACATTTCACTCATGGGTTTAAAAGTTTGTTTGGGCTTCAGATCAATTGCATAATCAGTGACGTGGCAAAAGGTAGGAAGAAAGAAATTTATAATCTATCATAATAGAAAAAATGACTAATTGCAAAACAGATTCAGTGTATTTATCAGGAAATATACATTTTAATATAATGCTACTGAAAAGTGTAAAATGTTCAGATGAAAGACAATTATGGAAAATTGTTGAAACTTACAGTGATTACCTATATCAAAGAATATAAAATTATCCTCTAGTAAAGTCAGCAAAATGTTGAATAATTACACTTTTTCTTATTAGTCTTCATACAAATGTATTTACTCATTTGTGTTCCTGAAAGACATCATTGTTTTGTATTAAGAAACATCATAAGACTCACTGTCTACTAAAAGAAATGCATTTTAAGAATTATTTCAAATTCTTCATTATGAAGGTGTTTGGAAAAATATATTTTGGTTATAATGCCATTAATAGTTTTTTTTCTGAGTAATTTGTGTGATTGTTGCTAACATTTTAGAGGCAAATAAATGTCTCATATCTAGAAAAAATATGGTTTCACAGTATTTGCTTTTATTTCAGGAATATTTCTGTCTCTTTTCTCTTATTTCTTATGTCATTTATCTATCTTCTTTTTCAGTTACTTTTTGTTAAGCTCTCTTGCTGTGTTTCAAATATCATTATAGGCTGTCCTAAATCTTTTCTAGATAGCAACAGGAATTACAAAAGCAAATATAAAACATTGTGCACCTCTGGATAGTTTGACTGATCTCGTTGGACTAGCTCTTTCACTTTCACAGTGAGGAAGTTCAGACTGCATTGATTCCTCTAGCTCACTTGATGTTTAATGCATTATTAGATATAGATTCCAAAGACAATGATTAGGACTAACGCTAAGCTATGGACATAAGCGAACCATTTAGTTAGTGAGCATGTTTGTCAGTGTACTGAAAAGTAGTAAGAAATAAAATGAGTTAACCAGTAGTGCCTCCTCAGGATAGCATTAGATCCTGATTAGGGAAAAGAAAATCACAATTAGGAAACTTAGAACTGAAAGTAGATTTTGGCAGATATTAATAGATGTAATAAACTGAACAGTTAGTAGGCAGAGCCACTCAGAATAAGATTTTTTTTTTTTTTTTTTACTGTTATACTCAATCCTTCCATGTCTGAAGCTATGAACAGTTAGGAGCTACTCTTAAAATAGTTCAAATCCAACCATTGTTCTACATTGTATGACATGGACATCAACCCCTGTGTAAGATTCTGAGCAATTCAAAAGTCTTCTCTAAGAAACTCATAAGGATCAAGCGTTCTGCATCAGTGAGTAGGTTAAATGGCTCTACTCTGAAGGGAGATTAGGAGGTAATACCCTTATATTTCTAGTTAGAAAGCATAACTATTAGAAAAATTTTTTTTTAATATGTTGCATAACAGGCACAATTCAGAGATCTCAAAAGAGATGTCATTTTCCTCAGTTCATGTCAGTTTCCAATAGGAAAAACTGAGAGTGCTATTCATTACATAACTGGATATGGCAATTCACTGCTATGAGCTTTCCTTTTAAATGCCTAAGCATCTGTCACCCAAGACATTTTTGGATTCAGGCAAAGAAGCTTTTGTTTCCTTGTACTTGAATATACGGTAAATCAGCTTTAGTAAAATAAGTGTTGAATGGAGTCAAGGCTCAGCACTTTCAACACTTATACTAATTTGTATCATTATTTATCTTTTTTATTTTTTAGTTTTCCACTTTGTACTAATTTTTAAACAAAGTAATAGGAATAAAATGTTCTAACAGAGGCCAATGTGACAAAATCCTCCATTTGTATACAAGTAGAAAAGACATATAAGCTGAACTTCTAATAGGTACCACTGTCTTTCAGAAGACCACTGCTGTAGTCATTTTTCAGAGGCACCTTAGAGGTGACACTGAAGAGTGTGAAAGTGTAAGCATATTTTGTGGTTGAGGCCAAACTTCACTAGAATGAGTGAATAATTGTGTTACCTTTTGAACTTTCCTTAACCAGAAGAATAGGGTTCCAGATTGTTCTGATAAAACAAAGCTGTTTATATTTTTCTGTTGTTGTGAACTTTACTTAAAGAGACATTATAATATATTGTTAACTTTGGGGTGCATTGTTAGTACCAAGATTTTTAATCATATGAATTAATACACTTACTATTTTTATTGGACTTCCCTGGTGGCTCAGATGGTAAAGAATCTGCCTGCCATGTGGGAGACCTGGGTTTGATCCCTGGGTTTGGAAGATCCCCTGGAAAAGGAAATGGCAACCCACTACAGTATTCTTGCTTGGGAAAAACCCATGGACAGAGGAGCCTGGTGGGCTGCAGTCCATTAGGTCACAAAGAGTTGAACAAAACTGAGCAGCTAACACTTTCACTTCATTATTCATTAATAAATGCACAAAGTACTTTGGTGGTGAGAATCACCTTTCCTAATTGTTCACATAACCACTTTGCAATATATTGTAAGTATTGGAGTACAAATCTAGGAGGAGCCATATATCTCATGTTCAGATCTAAGTTTTGTTATTTATTGGATGTTGTTGGCGTCCTTTAATGGACCGGAACCTGGTGGTACAGAGTCAACGATAAGTAAGTAAAAGAAAGAAAGAAGGAAAGAGGCTGATATTCTCTGGTTTATGCAGAACACCAATATAACTCTAAGACAAAGAGTTAGCACCACCTACGTAGGCTCAGGGCACCCTCTCGAAGAGGTCTTGAATGCCCGGGTAAGTAAGTAGGCACAGCCGGTCCCCACACTCCAGAGAACTAGCCTGAAGGAGAGAGAGAAAGAGATGAAGAAAGGCACAGGGACCTATGCTCTGATGGAACAAGGACGTTTATTCAACATATTGTGGGTATATATATATATGCAGTATATATACATATACATACACACACATATATATATATGTACAGTATATATACATATACTGTCTTACAAGATAGCTTTTTCAGCAAAGATAGGGATCAAAAATCTTACAAATCACCAAGGAAACATAAGGCTCAAAGAGAGAGGGTTGTAAATAATCACTTTCCATATCAGAAAGGAAGAGGGTCCGTAAATAGGTACTTTTCACCATATGGAAAAGCTAACGGAGGAAATGCCTGCATTTCTCAGTCCTGGGAGCAGCTTGTTAGCAACTCTTGCACCTGCATTCAGGTGCTAATAAGGAACAGAGGATTTATGCGAGACAGAAAACAGCACACAGGAAGCCTCCTCTTAAATGCTCCTTAACGATTTCCCCTATTTTATTATATTTGTAAAAAAGGTCCTGACCATTTGAGTTTGTTTAGTATTAACCAATCTTATAGAAAGGCATTGGTAAACAACCAAGACAACCACCAGAGTTACAGTTCCAGACCCGATGATGTGAATAATATTTTGAAACCAACCTCGTGGGTCTAGCCCAGATAATTGATCAGCTAGTTGCTCAGCTAAAGTTTCTAAATAGTGGAAGAAGGCAGACTTTTAGAAAAGGTACCAAAGATTTCTTTTTGCAGTAATTGTACATTCTGAGAGGCATTATCATGTATGTTTTATAAATGAAATTTGATTTGTTCCCCGTTGTAGGCGCTATGATTAATTTGAACGGGAGTAACACAAAATTGAGTAAGACAAGTATATAGTTTGCAATTAGCACAAGTTACAGAACATAAAGTCTTATTAAATTCTAAGTTTCCTATGGCTATAATGAAAGGAAGTGGGACACAGGCCTGTAGAAAATAGAATTGATTATAGCAGAAGAAATAGTTACTAAAACCACGACTGGTCCCTGTGAAATGCCCGGTCCAAGTCTCAAGTTCTTCGGTACTTGCAGCAAGTTTCCAGCTGTCCCACAGTTCAGGCCCAATCTGTTTATCAAGGACAATTCGAGGGCAAAGTGGGGAGATTTCTCTGTCAAGCCACTCAAGAAGTCCTTTGTCATGATAATGAGTTCTTTCCCTAACACTTTCCCTAAGTTTCCATAGTATTAACATGGTTCACAGACAAAGAAAGGGCTGTAAACAATCCAAGCAATGTCGGATGGTCCTTTTTGGGAGTCAGGGTGAAAGTCCAAGTTTGTCAGCTAATGTTTATGCATGATTCTGCTGGGCCCAGCACAAAGGAAGGACTTCATAACCTAAAGAAATATTAATTACTTTCCCTACTTCTTCAGGGTGTGAGGGCCCTTTAATGTTCCAGGGAGAAGGCATATGTATAAAGTCATTAGTAGAAACAGTTGGTCCTCTCTCCATCCATTCTACCACCTATAGTAAAAGACCAAATTTTCAGCTCGATTAGTAAGGGTTTTTATTTGTCCCCAAGTGGGGAGATCATAAGGTTGATGCCATCGAGATCTTTAGAACCGCCATGGCCCGTATTGGAATTTCTTCCTCCTGCGGTTTTTGTTGTTTTGTCTCTGTTTTGAAGGCTGGGGGCCCTCTTGGGTTTAATTTTTCAAGGAGGAAGCCATGTGAGTTTGTTGGATCCATCTGAGGAGATACAAGCATACCCCTTTCCCTATAAGATTAGTTTCCCAGATTTCCATTGTTTCGTTAACCCATCTTGGTACCAAATGGGCAGAGGAAGAGAAGTGTCCTTCAATTCCTTGAAATGTTTTCCTGCTCTTGTTAAGATATCTCCCTGTGGTAAATTTAAAAAATTAAAACAAATAAAGCTGTATTAACAATAGTTATAGGTTTAGAAAATATCTTATGTTGGAATCTAGTAAGGTCTGCTTTAGATAAGGAAGACAGTAGTGTTCCTGTGTATTCCCCCTTTTTTAATTTTTTTATTTGCAATTTTAGTGTGTGATGTGCTCGTTTGACTATGTCTTCTGCCTGTGGATTATAAGGAATATCTGTAATATGTTTAATAGAAAATGATTGTAAAAATTGTTTAAAGCATCTAAAATATAGGCAGGGCCATTGTCTGTTTTAATAGAACTAGGAGTTCCCATTACAGCAAAACAAGCTAATAAGTGAGTTACAACGTGTTGTGCAGCTTCACCATGAAGAGGTGTGGCCCAAATAAAAGAAGAATTGGTATCCATACAGACATGTAAGAAAGAAGAGGGAGAAAGTTCAGGGCAATGAGTCACATCCGTTTTCCATAGTTCATTAGGTTGCAAACCTCGAGGATTAATGACTTGTGATAAAAGACCTCAGCTTGTGGTATAGACTGTGAGCTGATAACGCGGGAAATAATAAATTCAGTATTTTTGAAGAAATTCCACAGCTTACCAGAAGGATAGTGAAATGAAATTTCTCCAAAATATTCCAGAAAAGCTATTTGGAAATTGGTAGAAGTTTGTAACACATTCTCAAATTGAGATGTATTGATTGGTATTACAATTTTATGAGGATCAAAGCCAATTAGAGTTTTAGTCCTATTTCTACCATTGATAATGATTAGAGCAATTAAATCAAGGTAGGGTGTAAGTGACTTTATTCCCCTAAAACGGGTATAGATCCATTCTATTGGGTGTTCTAGCTGGGCAAGAAGTCCTGTGGGAGAATGGAGAGAGGGGAGTATAAATAATTCTAGAGGTAAATCTAGTCTGATGCGAGTAAGAAACTGTTTTTGTATTTATTTTGCACTAAATAGAGTTCTTCTCATGCCTCTTGAGAAAGTGAACGAGGGCTATTTAAATCAGGATCTCCTTTTAAAGTATTAAATAGACTATTCAGTTGATAATTAGCAATGCCTAAAGAAGGTCTAATCCAATTTATATCACCTAAGAGCTTTTGAAAATCATTTCAGTTTGATAATTTATCAGTACAGTTCAGTCACTCAGTCGTGTCCAACTCTTTGCAACTCCATGAACCACAGCACACCAGGCCTCCCTGTCCATCACTAATTCCCTAAGTCCACCCAAACCCATGTCCATCGAGTCGGTGATACCATCCAGCCATCTCATCCTCTGTCGTCCCCTTCTCCTCCTGCCCTCAATCTTTCCCACCATCAGGGTCCTTTCCAATGAGTCAATCCTTCGCATCAGGGGGCCAAAGTACAGGAGTTTCAGCTTCAACATCAGTCCTTCCAATGAACACCCAGGACTGATCTCCTTTAGGATGGACTGGTTGGATCTCCTTGCAGTCCAAGGGATGTTCAAGAGTCTTCTCCAACACCACAGTTTAAAAGCATCAATTCTTCAGCGCTCAGCTTTCTTTAGAGTCCAACTCTCACATCCATACATGACCACTGGAAAAACCATAGCCTTGACTAGAGGGATCTTTGTTGGCAAAGTAATGTCTCTGCTTTTTAATATGCTATCTATGTTGGTCATAACTTTCCTTCCAAGGAGTAGGCGTTTTTTAATTTCATGGCTGCAGTCACCATCTGCAGTGATTTTGGACCCCAGAAAAATAAAGTCAGCCACAGTGTCCACTGTTTTCCCATCTATCTGCCATGAAGTGATGGGACCGGATGCCATGATCTTAGTTTTCTGAATGTTGAGCTTTAAGCCAACTTTTTCACTCTCCTCTTTCACTTTCATCAAGGGGCTCTTTAGTTCTTCTTCACTTTCTGCTATAAGGGTGGTGTCACCTGCATATCTGAGGTTATTGATATTTCTCCTGGCAATCTTGATTCCAGCTTGTGCTTCCTCCAGCCCAGCGTTTCTCATGATATACTCTGCATATAAGGTAACTAAGCAAGGTGACAATATTCAGCCTTGACGTACTCCTTTTCCTATTTGGAACCAGTCTGTTGTTCCACGTCCAGTTCTAACTATTGCTTCCTGACCTGCATACAGGTTTTTCAAGAGGCAGTTCAGGTGGTCTGGTATTCCCATCTCTTTCAGAATTTTCCACAGTTTATTGTGATCCACACAGTCAAAGGCTTTGGCATAGTCAATGAAGCAGAAATAGATGTTTTTCTAGTACTCTCTTGCTTTTTCAATGATCCATCGGATGTTGGCAATTTGATCTCTGGTTCCTCTGCCTTTTCTAAAACCAGCTTTTCCGGATTTGAGTTATTTGGGGAGTAATACGTTGTTGATTAACAACAAACCCCAAGTAATGGTAAGGTGTAGAGGTTTGAATTTTTTCAGGGGCAATGATTAATCCAGAGATTTTTAAGCATAATTGAGCTACGTCAAACATGTGTTGAGTTTGTAAGACAGATGGAGGTGAAAACAATATATCATCCATATAGTGAATAACAAGAAAGTTAGGAAATTGTTTTCTCACAGGCTCAAGGGCATTAGCTACGTAGTCCTGATACATGGTGGGCGAATTCATCATCCCTTGTGGCAGTACAGTCCACTGGTACCGTTTATGAGGTCCGATATGATTAGGATAAGGGAGAGAGAAAGCGAATCTCTCTCGGTCTAAAAGGTGTAGAGGTATATTAAAGACGCAATCTTGTAAATCAATAATAATAATGTGCCCATTTTGAGGAATGGTGGTAGGTGATGGGATTTCTGGTTGTAATGCACCCATAGGTTTCATAGATGCATTAACTTTTCTAAGGTCTGTAAGGAGACGCCATTTGTTAGATTTCTTTTTTATAACAAAAACAGGAGAGTTCCAAGGAGAACAAGATTCCTCAATATGTTTTAATTCTAGTTGTGTATCTATAAGTTCTTTAGCCCCCTGTAATTTCTCTTTCACGAGGGACCACTGTTATGTCCAAATAGGATTGTCATTTTTCCAAGTTATTTTAATAATTGCATTGTTTGTTAAACGAGCAGTGACCCCTAGGAAAAATGTGGAATGTAAATTTGAGTCTGCCTTTGCATAAGTAAGTCTCTCCCTATTAAATTAAGGGGTGCATCTATCACATAAGGTTTTAATGTTGCATTTGCCCCTGGTTTTTGTTGAAGGGGACATGGGGGGGCCCCCTGTTTGAAGTTTCCTTCAATAGGTTTCCCTTCAATGTCAAATTTAGATTTACAATCTTTGGCCCAATGCATTCCTCTATGGCAGGTTTTTTATTAGCCTTCTTAAGGCAGTCCCTTTTTACATGGTTTTTATCTCCACATGTAAAACATCCTTCATTTCCCTTTTTAAGGGCAGCAACCATTGTTTCAGCTAGTATTTGCATCTTTTGAGCTTCAATCCTAGATTGCAACAAGCCTTCAAATAATCTATAATAGTCTCTGTCTACTGAATAGGAGTTATAGCTTTTTGACATTCCTGACTTGCATTTTCATAAGCAAGTAGTTTCTCTAGTTGTCTTTTAGCTTTTTCTCTGATTATAGTATGGGAAATAGCAGTTTCTAATCTAGCTTAAAAATCAGAATACGTTTCATTAGGTCCTTGCAATATTTTAGTGTAGCTACCTGTAGGCTCCCTTTGAGGAGTAATTCGATCCCAAGCCTCAAGGGCTACTGTTTTTAATTGTTCATGCAACAAAGGAGGGCACTGTATTTGAGCTTCTATAGTGTCAAATTGTCCTGTAACAGTTAGCATCTCAAAAGTAATTTGATTTTGGGGCGCGCCAGTTGGAGCATTTCTGTTAGCATGATCTCTGGCTATATCATGAAACCACATTATCCATTGAAGATATTCTCCTGGTTTAAGGAGAGCCTTTATTAAGGTTCACCAATCATGGGGAATAAAATTTCCAATAGAAGATGTTATAGAATTTAGAAGTACATTAGTAAAAGGTAAATGTGGGCCGTACATAGTTATAGCCTATTTTATTTGTTGCATGTGATAAAAGTTAATAGCCTCATATTGAGGTATTATGTGCCCTTGAGCATCCGGATTTCTTAAAACTGGAAAGGCAGAAAAACCATCAACTTCAGAGATTTGTGACTGTGAAGCCAGCCATTCAGAAAGCGTCTGTTGTGAAGGAGATTGAGTAGGTAGCAAATTTCTACAATTAAGAGTATGTGATACACTGTTATTCAGAAAGATGTCAATTTTAATGTCAAAAGTGTCCTAGAGGAGTCCCTGCCAGAATCATTAGGTTCTAGCAAAGGAGAAACTTTTGGATTTGTGTCTGCTGGCAGAGAGGGAGTGCTTGGAACAACTGGGGGAGGGTTTGTAAATATATTATGTTGTTCTAACTGGGCCTTTTGTAAGGTTTCATCATTTAATTCATGTTCATGTAATAAGTGTTCTGCCTGTTGCTGAATATCAGGAGAGCCAGGATTACCTTCAAGTGGCAGAATCACAGTTTTAATAAGAGCCCATAAAGGCCAGAAATCTGTAGGAATGTTTTTTCCCTGTCTGGTGTCTTGTTTAACATCATTTTTGACCTGGTGCCAAATTTATAAATCAAGACTGCCTTCATCAGGGAACCAAGGGTTACATTCAACTACTGTTTGAAGGCAAGCCTCTATTTCCTGGTGTGAAACTGAAAAGCTCAGGGATTTTGAGCTTTGATAAGTGATAAAGTAAAGTAGAAAAGTGATGGGGCTTTCCCACCGATATACCCATGTCTTTAGGACTTGCCAGCCTCAATAGGCTCCTGGGTCACTACGTCCAAACTGCCATGTGTACCAAGTTCCTGTTTTGGGGTGCCACTTGTTGGGGTCCTTTAATGGACCAGAACCTGGTGGTACAGAGTCAACGATAAGTAAGTAAAAGAAAGAAAGAAGGAAAGAGGCTGATATTCTCTGGTTTATGCAGAACACCATTATAACTCTAAGACAAAGAGTTAGCACCACTTACATAGGCTCAGGATGCCCTCTAGAAGAGGTCTTGAAAGCCTGGGCAAGTAAGTAGGCACAGCGGGCCCCCATGCTCCAGAGAACTAGCCTGAAGGAGAGAGAGAGAGAGAGATGAGGAAAGACACAGGGACCCATACTCTGATGGAACAAGGGCATTTATTCAACATATTATGGGCATATATATACTATCTTACAAGATAGCTTTTTCAGCAAAGATAGGGATCAAAAATCTTACAAATCACCAAGGAAACATAAGGCTCAAAGAGAGGGGGTTGTAAATAATCACTTTCCATATCAGAAAGGAAGAGGGTCGTAAAGAGGTATTTTTCACCATATGGAAAGCTAACGGAGGAAATGTCTGCACTTCTCAGTCCTGAGAGCAGCTTCTCGGGTCCCCTCGCACCTGAATTCAGGTGCTAATAAGGAACAGAAGATTTATGCAACACAGAAAACAGCACACGGGAAGCCTCCTGTTAAATGCTCCTTAACAGGTGTGAGATATCAGGGGACTTTTATAACCTTTTTCTGTTTTCACATTGGTAGATGATATTGTGGTAATAATGCTAGTGACTGAGTAGGTTCAGAGATGAAGTTAATGCACATTCTATCAAAAGGAAAGAGTCTAGATATATATATATATTTTAAATCAATAGTATTGTTTCTTATGTTTTGGGGTTAAAATATGGGGCTAAGGACAAAATTTGTACAAAGTTCAACTGAGTGTTTCTTAAAATATATTATCAAAGATTGTCCATAGGATTCTGGGAAAATGGAGTAGGTACCATTAGTAATCTGTCTCTCTACCTGCCAATAATTGCACTGATAGAGCCTTTCTGATGTAACTATATTGTAACTGCTATAACTCTGGAGTCTGTTGAAGGTTTTCAACTTTCTATCCCTTCTGCAACCAGATATTAAAGACCTGGACATTCAAAAATGAGTGTGTATATAGTGAGTCCCCTACATATGAACCTTCAAGTTGAGAACTTTCAAAGATGTAAACATGTATTCACTTGTCCAGTCATGTAAGTTAGTTCATGTTTCATGTGTCTGGCATACATTTTCTTGTGCATGCATCCTCTACAAGTGGCTGTGCTTTTGTATACTCTACTGTACAGTACTGTTGCTGTGCAGCATGAGGAGTTTGCTAATGAAGACTTGATGGAATTGCAGGGCCAGAGAAAGGATGAAGAGAGACAAGAGGAGGATGAAGACGAAGAACCAAAGAGATTCATGATGCAAGGAAATGGCAAGGGCATTTTCTTTATTCAAAGAGACACTGTTAGTTATATATATATATATATATTTTTTTTTTTTTTCTTATGTTCTGTATTTGTCAGCTTCATCACATCTCTTTACTTGTCTGAATAGTTTTTTCAGGTTACATTACTGGGATTTGAGGTTAAATTTTTGAGAGTAGTTTTACACATGTTATTCAGACATATGGCTGACTGTTAGTTTTGAGGCACAGGATCTCAACGTAGAACAGTACACAACGTTGCAGCATCCATTTGGAATACTATCCATTGCTACTACGTCATCTGTAATGAGAAAAAAAGAGCTACTACCCAGACATCTTTGGATTTTTTTTTCTTTTTTTATGAGAGAAAATAGAATTGAATCCAACAAGGAACCAGAATCTGTGCTATCAACATCAGGCATGAGTGAAATTGCAGCTTGTCTTCCATCCCCTATCACTGATGATGCTTCACTCCTGCCATCACCCACCTCTTCTCCCTTCTCCAGTCAGGAGAAGGGAGAAGTTACTTTTCTTCACTGTTCACCTGATTCCAGCCCCTGTATTCTAGCTGTTGTACTGTGATACTGCATTTTTCAAAGCACTGTACTGTAAGACTTAAAATATTTTCTTTATTTTTTTGTATTTGTTTCTTTTTTATTTTATCATTTGTGTGAAAAGTATTACGAACCTATGAAAGTACAATACTATATAGTTGATTGTATTAGCTGGGTACCTAGGCTAACTTTTCTGGACTTAAGAATAAATTGGACTTATGAACATGCTCCTGGAATGGAACTTGTTCATATGTAGAGGACTTACTTTACAATGAGAATTTAAAAGTGTGTATGCCTGGGGAAAGCCTGAGAAGACCTTAAATTTATATACCTAAAGCTGATGCTTAGCACAGAGACAGCCTGCAATTAAAACAAAAACAAAAGCCAAAACAAACAAACAACAACAAAAAGACAACAATCCTCCCATGCCACCCCTCACCCCCCCCCAAAAAAAAACACTGGGGAAGAAGGAAAATATGGTTTTCAGAGTTGCCACATTATTAGATTTAAAAGGTTCATTTTTCAACAGAAAAATCATAAGGCACACAAAGCAACAGGAAGGTACGGCCCATTCAAAGGAAAAAAAAAAAAAAATAAGTGAGCAGAATTGTTCCTGAGGAAAAACCTAACGGAAAATATAGTAGATGGAGATTTTAAAACAAATGTCTTAAAAATACTCAAAGAACTAAGGATATAGGGAGAAAATTGAGAAGATGATGTATGAACAAAATTGGAATATTAATAAAGAGATGAAAAACCTAACAAGGGTCTAAATTTTTTCTGCAGCTATAAAGTACAATAATGCTTAAAATTTTTACTAGATATTTTAACAGACAGCTTTGAGCAGGTACAAGAAGGAATCAGCAGACTTGAAGATAGGATAATGAGAAATCATTCCGCCTGAGAAATCAGTTCAGTTCAGTTCAGTCACTCAGTTGTGTCCGACTCTCTGCGACCCCACGAACTGCAGCACGCCAGGCCTCCCTGTCCATCACCAACTCCCAGAGTCCACCCAAACCCATGTGCATTGAGTTGGTGATGCTATCCAACAATCTCATCCTCTGTCATCCCCTTCTCCTCCTGCCCTCAATCTTCCCCAGCATCAGGGTCTTTTCCAATGAGTCAGCTCTTCGCATGAGGTGGCCAAATTATTGGAGTTTCAGCTTCAACATCAGTCCTTCCAATGAACACCCAGGACTGATCTCCTTTAGGATGGACTGGTTGGATCTCCTTGTAGTCCAAGGGACTCTCAAGAGTCTTCTCCAACACCAAAGCTCAAAAGCATCAATTCTTTGGCACTCAGCTTTCTTTATAGTCCAAATGGAAGATGAAAAGATTGAAAAAATGACCAGAGAATATGTGACCTGTGGATACAATAAGATGGATCAGCATATGTATCATGGAAACTCCAGATGGAGAACAGAAAGAGTACTTGAAGATATAATTGCCAGAAGCTTCCAAAATTTGTATAAAGACATGAATATGAACATTGAAGCTCAGCGAACTACACATAATATGAACTCAAAGATGTTTAATAAGATAATCAGCATACTGCTCATCAGAAACTTTGGGCATAAAACAACTGTGGGCTGTTATGTTCAAAGTGCTGAAAGAAAAATCTACAAATCAAGATTCCTTTAACTTGTGAAACTGTCTTTCAATAGTTAGGGAGATATTAAGATATTTCCAGATAAACATAAGCTGAGGGAGTCTGTAAGCATTAGGTTTGCCCTGTAAGAAATACTTGACGGAGTCCAGCAAGGTACTGAAAGGGTACTATATGGTAATTAAAAACTGTATTGATAAATACAGATCTCAATAAAGATAAATACATGAACAACCATAAAAGCTAGTATTATTATAACAGTGACTGGTAACTGTATTTTTTGGTTTATCCACGACTCATAGAAACTGAAGACTAATATTGAAAATAATACCTTTGAAGAAGAAATAATTATTGCTGGTGTTACCATAACTTTGATTCATAACTCCAAATCTGGGTCTCTTTTTTCAAAATTTTTGAAATACAGTTGATTTACAAACTTCCAGTGACTCAGTTACATATATATATATATATATATATATATATAATATAATATATTATTTATTTAGATTGAGCCGGGTCTTAGTTGTGGTATATGGGATCTAGTTCCCTGACCAGGGGTTGAACCCAGATCCCCTGCATTAGGAATGCAGAGTCTTATCCACTGGGCCACCAGTGCATATATAGGGAAGTCCCTTATATACACATACATACAACATATAGAAGATGAGATGGCTAGATGGCATCAACGACTTAATGGACATGCGTTTGAGTAAGCTCTGGGAGTTGGTGATGGACAGGGAAGCCTGGCGTGCTGCAGTCCATGGGGTCGCAAAGAGTCAGACACGACTGAGCAACTGAACTGAACTGATACTATATATATATGTGTGTGTGTATATATATATATATATACACATATACATATGTATGTGTGTATATATATATATGTCTAGAAAATTTTTTTTCAAAATTTTAGCCTTATACGTCATTACAAGATACTCAGTATAATTCCCTGTTCTATACAGTAGGTCCTTGTTGTTTACCTATTTTATATATCATAGTGTGTATCTGTTAATTCCTCCCTTTGGCAGCCATGATTTGTTTTTTCTATATTTGAAAGTCTATTTCCATTTTGTAAATAATTTCGTTTGTATCATTTTTTTAGATTCCACATATCAGTAATATCAAATGATTATTTTTTCTACTCTGTCTCACTCATTTAATCTCTAGGCCTATCCATGTTGCTCCAAATGACATTATTTCACTCATTTTTATGATTGATTAATATTTCATTGTTTGTATATACCACATCTCATTTATCCAATCATCTGTCAGTGGACATTTAGGTTACTTGGCTATTGTAAAGAGTGTTGCACTGAACATTGGAGTATATGTATCTTTTTAAATTAGAGTTTCCATCTTTTCCAGATATATGACCAGGAGTGGGATTGCTGGATCATATGGTAAGATCATATGGTAAATCTATTTTTAGTTTTTCAAGGAACCTCCATATTGTTCTCCATAGTGCTACAATAATTTGCATTCCCACCAACTATGTAGAGGGTTTCCCAGGTGGTGCTAGTGTTAAAGAACCTGCCTACCAACGCAGGAGATGTAAATGATGTGGGTTTGATCTCTGGGTTGAGAAGAAGGACGTGGAAGCCCACTCCAGTATTGTTGCCTGGAGTATCCCATGGAAAGAGGATCCTGGCTGACTATAGTCTACAAGGTCATGAAGCGTCAGACACGACTGAAGTGAATTAGTGTGTAAACAACTGTATAGAAGCATTCTATTTCCTATATATTCTCCAACATTTATTATTTGTAGATTTTTTGATGATGACAGAAATCTTGTTTTTCTTCTTAATGACTCAGTTCAGTTCAGTTCAATCACCCAGTCATGTCCAACTCTTTTGTGATCCCATACACTGCACCATGGCAGGCTTCCCTGTCCATCACCAACTCCAAGAGCTTATTCAAACTCATGTTCATTGAGTCGGTTATGCTATCCAATCGTCTCATCCTCTGTTGTCCCCTTCTCCTCCCTCCTTCAGTCTTTCCCAGCATCAGGGTCTTTTCCAGTGACACAGTACTTCGCAATTCGTGGCTGAAGTAATGAAGTATCAGATTCAGTATCAGTCCTCCCAGTGAATTTTCAGGACTGATTTCCTTTGGGATGGACTGGTTGGATCTCCTTGCAGTCCAAGGGACTCTCAAGAGTCTTCTCCAGCATCACAGCAGTTCAGAAGCAATAATTCTTCAGGACTCAGCTTTCTTTATATTCCAACTCTCACATCCAAACATGACTACTGGAAAAACCATAACTTTGACTAGACGGACGTTTGTCGGCAACGCAATGACTCTGCTTTTTAATATGCTGTCTAGGTTGGTCATAGCTTTTCTTCCAAGCGTCTTGTAATTTCATGGCTGTAGTCACCATCTGCAGTGATTTTGGAGCCCCCAAAATAAAGTCTGTCACTGTTTCCATTGTCTCCCCATCTATTTGCCATGAAGTGATGGGATTGGATGCCATGATCTTTAGTTTTCTGAATGTTGAGTTTTAAGCCAACTTTTTCACTCTCCTCTTTCACTTTCATCAAGAGGCTCTTTAGTTCTTTGCTTTCTGCCATAAGGGTGGTGTTATCTGCATATCTGAGGTTACTGATATTTCTCCTGGCAGTCTTGATTCCAGCTTGTGATTCATCCAGCCCAGCATTTCACATGATGTACTCTGCATATAAGTTAAATAAGCAGGGTGACAATATACAGTCTTGATGTACTCCTTTCTCTATTTGGAACCAGTCTGTTGTTCCATGTCCAGTTCTAACTGTTGCTTCTTAACATGCATACAGATTTCTCAGGAGTCAGGTAAGCTAGTCTGGTATTCCCATCTCTTGAAGAATTTTCCACAGTTTGTTGTGAACCACACAGTAAATTGCCTTGGCATAGTCGATAAAGCAGAAGTAGATGTTTCTCTGAAACTCTCTTGCTTTTTCGATGATCCAACGGATGTTGGCAGTTTGATCTCTGGTTACTCTGTCTTTTCTAAATGCAACTTGAACATATGGAAGTTCACAGTTCACATGCTTTTGAAGTCTGGCTTGGAGATTTTAAGCATTAATTTGCTAGCATGTGAGATGAGTGCAATTGTGTGTCAGTTTGAGCATTTATGGGCATTGCCTTTCTTTGGGATTGGAATGAAAACTGACTTTTTCCAGTCTTGTGGCCACTGTTGAGTTTTCCAAATTTGCTGGCATATGGATAGCAGCATTTTCACAGCATCATCTTTTAGGATTTGAAATAGCTCAACTGGAATTCCATCACCTCCTTTAGCTTTGTTCATAGTAATGCTTTCTAAGGCCCACTTGACTTCTCATTCCAGGATGTCTGGCACGAGGTGAGTGATTACACCATCGTGGTTATCTGGGTCATAAAAATGTTTTTTGTAGAGTTCTGTGTCTTTTTGCCACCTCTTCTTAATATCTTTAGCTTCCGTTAGGTCCATACCATTTCTCTCCTTTATTGTGCCCATTTTTGCATGAAATGTTCCCTTGTTATCTCTAATTTTCTTGAAGAAATGTCTAGACTTTCCCATTCTATTGTTTTCCTCTATTTCTTTGCAATGATCACTGAGGAAGGCTTTTTTATCTCTCCTTGCTATTCTTTGGAACTCTGCATTTAAATGGGTGTATCTTTCCTTTTATCCTTTGCCTTGATCTTCTCTTCTTTTCTCAGCTGTTTGCAAGGCCTCCTCAGACAATCATTTTGCCTTTTTACTTTTCTTTTTTTGGGGGGTCTTGGTCACTGCCTCCTGTAAAATATCATGAACCTTCATCCATAGTTCTCCAGGCACTCTATCTAATCTAATCCTTTGAATCTGTTTTTCCCTTCCACTGTTTAATCATAAGGAATTTGATTTAGGTCATACCTGAATGGTCTAGTGGTTTTCCCTACTTTCTTCAATTTCAGTCTGATTTTGGCAATAAGGAGTTCATGATCTGAGCCACAGTCAGCTCCCGGTCTTGTGTTTGCTGACTGTATAGAGTTTCTCCATCTTTGGCTGGAAAGAATATCACCAATCTGAATTTGGTGTTGATCATCTGGTGATATCCATGTGTAGAGTTTTCTCTTGTGTTGTTGGAAGAGTGTTTGCTATGAGCAGTGTTTTCCTTAGCAAAACTCTATTAGCCTTTGCCCTGCTTCATTTTTCACTCCAAGGCCAAATTTTCCTGTTACTCCAGGTGTTTCTTGACTTCCTAATTTGCATTCCAGTCCTCTATAATGAAAAAGACATCTTTTTGGTTGTTGGTTCTAAAAGGTCTTGTAAGTCTTCATAGAACCATTCAACTTCAGCTTCTTCAGCATTACTGGTTGAGGCATAGACTTGTATTACTCTGATATTGAATGGTTTGCCTCAGAAACAAACAGAGAACATTCTGTCATTTTTGAGATTGCATCTAAGTATTGCATTTCAGACTCTTTTGTTGACTATGAGGGTTGCTCCATTGCTTCTAAGGGATTCTTGACCAAAGTAGCAGATATAATGGTCATCTGAGTTAAATTCCCCCATTCCAGTCCATTTTAGTTCACTGATTCCTAAAATGTCAGTATTCACTCTTGCCATATCCTGTTTGACCACTTCCAATTTACCTTGATTCATGGACCTAGCATTCCAGGTTCCTTTGAAGTGTTGTTCTTTATAGTATTGGACTTCCATCAGCGGTCACATTCACAATTGGATATTGTTTTTCCTTTGTCTTTGTCTCTTCATTCTTTCTGGAGTTATTTTTCTGCTCTTCTCCAGCAGCATAATGGAGACCTACCAACCTGGAGAGTTCATCTTTCAGTGTCCTATCTTTTTGCCTTTTTTAGTGTTCATGGGATTCTCAAGGCAAGAATACTGAAGTGGTTTGTCATTCCCTTCTCCAGTAGACCACGTTTTGTTAGAACTCTCCACCATGACTGGTCCATCTTGGCTGGCCCTACATGGCATGGCTCATAGTTTCATTGAGTTAGACAAGGCCATGGTCCATGTGATCAGTTTGGTTAGTTTTCTGTGATTGTGATTTTCATTCTGTTTGCCCTCTGATGGAGAAGGATAAGAGGCTTATGGAAGTTTCCTGATGGGAGAGACTGACTGAGGGGTAAACTGGTTCTTTCTCTGATGGGCAGGGCCATGATCAGTAAATCTTTAATCCAATTTTCTGTTGATGGGGGTGACTGTGTTTCCTCCCTGTTGTTTGACCAGGGGCCGAACTATGGTGGAGGTCATGAAGATAATGGTGACCTCCTTCAAAAAGTCCCATGCATGCACTGCCACACTCAGTGCCTCCAATCCCACAGCAAGCCACCATTGACCTGCGCCTCTGCTGGAGACTCTTGGACACTCAGGGGCAAGTCTGGGTCAGTCTCTTGTGGGGTCAGTTCTCCTTTCTCCTGGGTCCTGGTGTGCACAAGATTCTGTTTGTGCCCTCCAAGAGTATGTTTTGCCAGTCCTTTGTAAGTTCTGGCAGCTCTATGGTGGGGTTAATGGTGACCTCTCCCAAGAGGGCTTGTGCTCTACCCAGGTCTGCTGCACCTAGATCCTCTGCCCATGTGGCAGAACACTGCTGACCCATACCTCTGTAGGAAACACTCAGACACTCAAAGGCAGGTCTGACTCAGTCTCTGTGGGGTCTCCTAGTGTGCAAAAGGTTTTGTTTGAGTCCTCTGAGTGTCTGATGGGTATATGGGGTTTGATTCTAAATGTGGTTTCACCCCTCCTACTGTCTTGCTAGGGCTTCTCCTTTGCCCTTGGACAAGGGTTATCTTGTTTTGATGGGATTCAACATTCTCTTGTTGACTGTTGTTCAGCAGAAAGTTGTAATTTTTGAGTTCTCACAGGAGAAGATGAGCTCACGTCCTTCTACTCTGCCATATAATACACTTTAAAAATAATTTCTGTTTGGCGACATACAATATAAAAAGAGGCAATATTGTGAGTTCAAGAACTAAAAGTTGGGAGAAAGAGAGGTAAAGGAGCACAGTTTTTGTATCTTATTGATGTTAAGCTAGTATAAATTCTAATTAGAATGGTATAACTTTATAACATTAAATATAACATCCATGGTAGCTACAAAGAAAATAGCAACAGAATATACACAAAAGGAAAAGAGAAAGGAACTTAAACTTCTTACTATAGAAGTTCAACTAAACTCAAAACAAGACAGTACTGAGAGTATTAGAGACAAAAAATAAAAAAAGTTATAAGGATTTTTTAGGAAAAATATGAAAATATAATGATAGGCGTAAGTCCCTTCTTACAAGTAAATGGATTAAACTATTCAATCAAAGGACAGAGATTGACTGGATAGAAAAAACTCATGATCCAACTATATTCTGTCTTCAAGAGATTCATTTGAAATTCAAAGAAACAAAAAGGTTGACAGTAAAAGGGTAAAAAATATAGTCCATGAAAATAATTACCAAAAGATGGTAAGTGTGGCTATAAGAATACTAGACAAAATAGACTTTAAACAAAAATAGATATAAGAAGCAAATGGCATATTTTAGTAAATTTTTAATAGAGTTAAAAGCATTTACATACTTAATGACAGATGTTCAAAATATATGAAGCAAATATGCATAAAATTGAAGGAATAAATAGTTTTCAATAAAAATTGGAGACTTTAATAACTCACTCACAAATATGGACAGGACAGGACAATGAGTCAGAAGATTACTAAGACAATCAAGAACTTAAACAACACAGTAAAGCACTAGGTATAATAGACAGATATAGAGCATTCTACCCAGAAACAAGAGAATGGCCATTGCTTTCAAGTGCACATGGGGCCTTTTCTGGGATAAACCATATACTGGGCCATGAGTAAAGTCATAGTATAATTTAAAATGTAGTAAATTTTAAGTATACGATGGGATAAAGCTAGAAATCAATAATAAAAGGAAAATAGAAAAAAATTCAAAATTGTGGAAATTAAACAATGCACTTTTGAAAAACTATGGATTGAATAAGAAATTACAACAGGAATTTTAAACTAATTAGAGATGAGTGAAGATGAAAACACACCACTCAAAAGCTTATACACTAAAAGGAGGGCAAAGAGGGAAGCTTATAGCTATAAATATTTACATTGAAAAGCAAGAGAGATCTCAGATAAACAACTTAATTTTATAATTTAAGAAACTAGAAAGACAAGAATAAATTAAACCCAAAGTTAGCAGGATAAAGGAAATAATAGAAATTAGAGCAGAGAAAAATAAGGTAGAAAATAGAGAAATAGAGAAAACTAATGAAGCTCAAATTTGGTTCTTTGAAAACATCAATAAAATTGATAAACCTTTAGCTAGATGAACAGATATAAAAATATAGAAATCTTAATTTAGTAAAATCTGAAAAAAAAGTGAGGACAGTACTAACTGATAATACATATATAAAAAGGAATATAAGAGAACAATACAAATGATTGAATACCAATATATTGGGTAACATAGACAAAATGAACCAATTCCTAGAAGCATGATACCCACCAAGACTAAATCATGAATAACTAGAATATTTGAATAAAATTATAACTAGTAAAAAGAGTTGATCATTAATTAAAATTCAGAAGAAAACCCTAACTTGATGACTTTACTATGGAATTCTGCCAAGCATTTTAAGAACTGCTACCAATACTTCTCTAACATTTCCAACAAACTGAAGAGAAGTGAATACTTACAAACTCATTCTGTGAGGTCAGCATTACTCTGATACCAAAGTCAGGCAAAGATACTGTAAGAAAAGAAAACAATAGACCAGTAATTCTTGTGAACATTGATGTAAAACTCCTCAATAAAACACTATCAAAAAGAACTCAGTGACATATTATGGGAATTATACACCACGATCAATGTGATTTATTCCTGGAATGCAAGGATGGTTTAGCATGTGAAAATTGATTAATGTACTATGCCACATCAGCAGATTGAAGCAGGGTGGTGTTGGGAGAAGCATGTGATTATTTCTACAAAAAGAGCACTTGAGAAGACTCAACACCTTTCATGATAAAAACATTTAGTAATAGAAAGAAACTAACTCAACAATATAAAATTTCCCACTTTATAACTGAAATTATGTAATCTTTATAGTGGATAAATTTACAAATTTAAAGTAATTCATATTTAGGGGAAAAATATATAGATTTAATATATAGATTCAATATATAGATTTATTTTATATGCTGTTTTCATAGGCAGATGGAATGTTATAAGATTAGATATTACTGGTTGTAGTTCAGAAATGTCTCCTCTTCCAAATATCACTACCTCTGCTCTAAAATCTTCAACATCATGCCCATAAATATATCTAGTAAGTAACTAAAAAAAAATTACTCACCACCATTAAAGCATAATATAGTAAAATACCTAGCACATTATCTGGAAATGATATCTTATGTTTTTTCTGTTTCAAGTAGGATTGATTGATTAGAAAAGAACCACAAGGTATACTTGCAATGGTGGCTAGAAGTTTGTACTTTCCAGGTGGCTCAGTGATAAAGAATCCACCCACTAATGTAGGATGTGCAGGAGAGACATGGGTTTGATCCCTGGGTCAGGAAGATCCCCTGGAGAAGAAATGGGAATCCCCTCCATTATTCTTACCTGGGAAATCCCAAGAACAGAAGAGCCTGGAGAGCTACAACCCATGGGGTCCCAAGAGTTGGACACAACTTACTGACTAAACGACAAACAGCAACAACATTTATCCTATACTAGTTATGTTTTGTTTTTGTGTGTGTGCTCAGTCATGTCCGACTTGTGACCTCATGAACTATAAACTGCTAGATTCTTCTGTCCATGAGATTTCTCAGGCAAGAATACAAGAGTGAATTGTCATTTCTTTCTCAAGGGGTTTTTACTGACCCAGAGATTGAACCCAAGTTTCCTGTGACTCCTGCATTGGCAGGTGCATTCTTTATCACTGAGCCACCTGGGAAGCCAGTGGATACATGTAAGCATAAATGTAAGAATTATTTTAAAAATCTATTGTATATTTCTCATTGGTAATTTTGACAAAAAACAACACAGCTTATATTGTTTCATGTTTATACTTTTTGGAGGTTAAGAAGTCCTAGCTAAGCCCTTTTACTCACATGTTGTTACTCCTTATATGAGCTACTCTCATTTAGAACTCATATACAGATTTTGAATAACAATTCTCAGACATTCTGAAAATAGCTACACTTCACTTCAGTTTCCAGGTCATTTGTTTATAATACAAATTACCAAACATTTGAAAAACTAAAGCAAAGGTTAATGACTAAATCACATAGCATATGCCATCTTCATGTTAATGAAGAATTGCAAGATCTTTCTATATTTACATGTTTTAACATGTTGTATATATTAAATGTGGATAGTGTAACATGGATAAAATAAAGGTATCTGGGTTGCATGCTGAGAAAGTGTTAGTAGCTTAGTCATGTCTGACTCTTTGCAACCCCATGGACTGTAGTCCACAAGACTTTTCTCTCCATGAGATTTTCCAGAATACTGGAGTGGGTTGCCATTTCCTCCTCCAGGGGAACTTCCCAACCCAGGGATAGAATCCGGGTCTCCTGCATTGCAGGCAGATTCTTCACTATCAGAACCAACAACAGGGACCCAGGGTTGTGTGCTAGATCATTGTAAATTTTAAATGAGGAGATACTTAAAAAATTTAAGAAAGTATATACAACAAATTATTATTTATGCAATATAACCTGTATAAACACTATCAGTGATCATAATAACAATGAGATTTGGAACATGGAGTTAAGTCATGCCAGTTCTCAAAACTAGATAAAATCCTTAAGCATTCAGGGACACAAAGAGTATCAGAGGACTAACTACTTCAGCTCTGCATATTTCTGAGACTTCTTTGATTTTCTCCTTATCTGTTGATTTGCATAGCAATCTGTTCTAAAACAAGCTGGTAATATTATTCTACAGCAGCAAAATAGAGACAATTTGAGATAAGCACTTCAACAAAACTTGAGGTCAAAGATAATATGGAATTGACTGTACAAAAACGATCTTCACAACCCAGATAATCATGATGGTGTGATCACTCACCTAGAGCCAGACATCCTGGAATGTGAAGTCAAGTTGACCTTAGGAAGCATCACTACAAACAAAGCAAGTTGAGGTGATGGAATTTCAGTTGAACTATTTCAAATCCTAAAAGATGATGCTGTGAAAGTTTTGCACTCAATATGCCACCAAATTTGGAAAACTCAGCAGTGGCCATAGAACTAGAAAAGATCAGTTTGCATTCCAATCTCAAAGAAAGGTAATGTCAAAGAATGCTCAGACTACCACACAATTGCACTCATCTCACACGCTAATAAAGTAATGCTCAAAATTCTCCAAGCCAGACTTCAACAATACATGAACTATGAAGTTCCAGATGTTCAAGCTGGTTTTAGATAAGGCAGAGAAACCAGAGATCAAATTGCCAACATCCTCTGGCTCATTGAAAAATCAAGAGAATTCCATGAAAACATCTACTTCTGCTTTATTGATGACGCCAAAGCCATTGACTGTGTGGATCACAACAAACTGTGGAAAATTCTTAAAGAGAAGGGAATACCAGACCACCTGACCTGTCTCTTGAGAAATCTGTACGCAGGTAAGGAGGCAACAGTTAGAACTGGATATGGAACAACAGACTGGTTCTAAATAGGGAAAGGAGTCTGTCAAGGCTGTATATAGTCACCCTGTTTATTTAACTTATATACAGAATACATCATGAGAAATGGTGGGCTGGATAAAGCACAATCTGAAATCAAGCTTGCCAGGAGAAATATCAATAACCCTAGTTATGCAGATGACACCACCCAAATGGCAGAAAGTGAAGAAGACTTAAAAAGCTTCTTGATGAAAGTGAAAGAGGAGAGTGAAATAGTTGGCTTAAAGCTCAACATTCAGAAAACGAAGATTCTGGTATCTGGTCCCATCACTTCACGGCGAATAGATGGGGAAACAGTGGAAACGGTGGCAGAGTTTATTTTCTTGGGCTCCAAAATCACTGCAGATGATGATTGCTGCCATGAAATTACAAGATGCTTACTCCTTGAAAGGAAAGTTATGACCAAACTAGATAGCATATTAAGAAGCAGAGACATTACTTTGCCAACAAAAGTCTGTCTAGTCAAGGTTATGGTTTTTCCAGTAGTTATGTATGGATGTGAGAGTTGGAATATAAAGAAAGCTGAGCCCTGAAGAATTGATGCTTTTCAACTGTGGTGTTGAAGAAGACTCTTGAGAGTCCCTTAGACTGCAAGGAAATCTATCCAGTCCATCCTAAAGGAAATCAGTCCTGAATATTCATTGGAAGGACTGATGTTTAAGCTAAAACTCTAATACTTTGGCCACCTGATGCGAAGAGCTGACTCATTTGAAAAGACCCTGATGCTGGAAAAGATTGAAAGCAGGAGGAGAAGGGGATGACAGAGGATGAGATGGTTGGATGGCATCACTGACTCAATGGATATGAGTTTGAGTAAACTCTGGGAGTTGGTGATGGACAGAGAGGCCTGGCGTGTTGCAGTCCACGGGGTTGCAAAGAGTCAGATATGACTGAGAGACTGAACTGAGCTAAACCGAACTTGCAGATATATATCTTTCTTCATCAATGTAGATTTTTTTTTCTTATTGCTTTCTTTTCCATTAATTTTCTGCTAAGCAATTCTTTTGAAGCTTGCTGCTGCTGAGAAGTCGTAAAGCTTATCTTTCAGCTATTATAGGGTGCCTATTTGGATAGTGCATGGAATGTTTGTATACGTTTGGTTTGTTGATTATTGGAAACATTTACTTGCTCATTTGGACCACTGTGATGTTGAATGGTTTGCTTTGGAAATGAACCACAGTCATTCTCTTACTTTTGAGATTGCAAGCAAGTATTGCATTTCGGAATCTTTTGATGACTATGAGGTTTACTCCATTCTTTCTAAAGGATTCTTGCCCATAGTAGTAGATATAATGGTTATCTGAGTTACATTCACCCATTCACATCCATTTAAGTTCACTGATACCTAAAACGTTAATGTTCACTTTTGTCATCTCCTATTTGACCACATCCAAGTTACCTTGATTCATGGATCTAACATTTCATGTTCTTATGTAATATTGTTCTTTACAACATCACACTTTACTTTCACCAGCAGACACACTCACAACCAGGCATCGTTTCTGCTTTGTCACAGCCTCTTCATTCTTTCTGAAGCTCTTCCTCCACTCTTTCCCAGTAGTATATTGGACACCTTCCAACCTATGGGACTCATCTTTCAGTGTCATACCTTTTTGCATTTTCATACTGTTCATAGGGTTCCCAAGGCAAGAAAACTGAAGGGGTTTGCTATTGCCTTCTCCAGTGGACCACCTTTTTTCAGGCCCTAGCTAGCAGGAACCTGTCCTTCAGCTATTCAGCATAGTTGAGTGACATGCCTGGTGTCATCGTTGTCCCACTGCTGTTGCTCATTGAGCATGTGTAGCTTTATTGGCTGTTGAGTGGGAAAGGAGTATATCAAGGCTGTATATTGTGACCCTGCATATTTAACATATATACAGAGTACACTGTATGAAATAATGGGCTGGATGACTCACAAGGTGGAATCAAGATTGCCAGGGGAAGTATCAACAACCTCAGATATGCAGATGATACCACTTTAATGGCATAAAATGAAGAGGAACTAAAGAGCCTCTTGATGAAAGTGAAAGAGGAGAGTGAAAAAGCTGACTTAAAACTCAACATTCAAAAAATGAAGATCATTACATCTGGTCTCATTACTTTATGTCAAATAGATGGGGAAAAAGTGGAAACAGTGTCAAATTTAATTTTCTTGTGATCCAAAGTCACTGCAGATGGTGACTATAGCCACAAAATTAAGAGACACTTTTCCTTGGAAGAAAAGCTATGACAAATCTAGACATTGTGTCAAAAAGCAGAGTCATCACTTTGCTGACAGAGGTCCATCTAGTCAAAGCTGTGGTTTTTCTGGTAGTCATGTATGGATGTGAGAGTTAGATCATAAATAAGGCTGATCATCAAATAATTGATGTTTTTGAACTGTGGTGTTGGAGAAGACTCTTGAGAGTCCCTTGGACTGCAAGGAGATCAAACCAGTCAATCCTAAAGGAAATCAACCCTGAATATTCATTGGAAGTTTTGATGTAGCTGAAGCTACAATATTTTGACCCCCTGATGTGTAGAGCCAACTCATTAAAGAAGACCCAGATGCTGGGAAAGATTGAAGGTGGGCAGAGAAGGGGATGGCAGAGGATGAGATTGTTGGATGGCATTACCGACTCAATGGACATAAATTTAAGCAAGCTCCAGGATATAGTGAAGGACAAGGAAGCCTGGTGTGCTGAAGTTATGGGGTCGCAAAGAGTAGGACACAACTTAGCAACTGAACAATGACAACAACAACTTGCTTGTTTTCCACCTGTCAAAATTATTTGCAAAAGGGAAAGTAGGAATGATATTAAGTTAAAAATGTATTCTTTAGGAAAGGAAATTCTTGGAGTTCATATTACATTTATCTTATGCTTTCTGAGAGAAAGTAGTACTGGTACGCTAATTTACTTCAACTCCTTAAACTTTCAACACTAAGGAAGACAGAATTGTTTGCTTTGTCTTTTTGATTTCTTAATCAAGTATTTTATTCAAAGAAACGTGTAAGGTATAGAAGCCAAAGAAAAGACTGGGGAATCCCTTGGTGGTTCAGCGGTTAGGATTCCAAACTTTCATTGCTTAGCAGGTGGGCTCACTACCTGATCAAGAATCTAAGATCTCACCAGCCAAAAAATAAAACCAAAAAATTAAAAAGAAAAGACCATTTGACCAGTTATGAAAGGTGATGATTCCTAAGTAGGTTTCAAAATGCTCAAGTGAAGTGACAAGGGAATAAAAGTGTTTCCTTCAGATGCTTTTGTCATTTATTGATAGAAGATATACACATATTTACTGTAATGAGTCAAGAACCTAAAGAAGTTGTATTTTTTCCCCATTTTATAAATTCAGTTATTCAAATTGCAAATACTGACCATGATGTAGACACAAAAGGGTATAGAAATGAGTTAAGACCCAAGATTTAACCTCTCTAACTATGTGATCTGTGGTGACTTAACTCTCATGCATTTGTTATGCAGGTGGTGCTAGTGGTAAAGAATCCCTCTGCCAGTGCAGGAGGCATAAGAGACACATGTTCTATCACTGGGTCAGGAAGATCCCCTGAAGTATGGCAGGGTAACCCATTCCAGTATTCTTGCCTGGAGAATCCCATGGACAGGGGACCCTGTCGGGCTCAATCCATAGGGTTGCAAAGGGTAGGGCATGACTGAATTGACTTAACTTGCACACAGCCCAGAGAGAATAACATTATGAACCTAACTAGGTTGCTTAATGTTTAGTTATATGAAGCCTGGCATACATTAGAAACAGTCAAAGCTGGTGAATTAATGATGCTCAGACATCTCACAATCAAGTATCTTGAGTAGGAAAATTGTTTGATTTATTGATGATAATCCAAGAGCCATGAAGTTTAAAAAAGCTCTGGAGACACCATCCACTCTTACAGCAATGCTATCAGTTACCAAAACTCCATTGACAGAGGCTAAACTCATCTTTGATTGTTTTATATACATGAACCAACACATTTCACATATCCCCTTTTGAAGCTGGTTTTAAATGTTCTGATTATGTACCTATTAAAAACAGAAACAAAAAAATACCTTGTGAATAAGACTTCCTCGTGAGATTTCATGGGCTTCCCTGGTGACTCAGCTGGTAAAGAATTCACCTGCAATGCGGGAGACCTGAATTCAGTCCCTGGGTTTGGAAGATCCCCTGGAGAAGGGAATAACTACCCACTCCAGTATTCTGGCTTGGAGAATTCCACGAGCTGTATATGTATAGTCCATGGGGTTGCAAAGAGTCAGACATTACTGAGCAACTTTCACCTCACATGAGATTTCAATTATATCTGATTCAGAGGTTTAAAAAAAATAGCTGGAAATACACTGATACTAGGTCAAACCCTAGTTAACTTGAAGTTTCTCAGTTCCATTATTTAATATATCTGTTTGGATATTTTCCATTAGAAAATGTGGTGACTCTTAGGCTAGCATTTTCCATCTTTGACTAACTCTGATAATTTAATTTCTTCCTCATTCCTTTCCTAATATTCACAAAAAATCATTTAACAAATATTTATGAGGTAAATATTATGTGTCAAGCACCATGGTAAGCTCTAAAAATGTGCTTGTGAACATCACTTACTCAGTTTCTATCTCACCAAATGGAAGATTTACTGAAGCAAACCTATACTGACATTCTATTACATATATACTGTTATAAGACAAGTAATACCAATTCTGTTGATCAGATGAGTCAAATAGAAAGTTATTAAACAAGTCAAAGAGAAAGTTATTAAATATTTGAATGCATGTATTAGTGTTCCCTGAAATGTATAGATTCAAGTGTTAAATATGATAAGTATCAAATAGCTATTGTCTTTGTTACTTGTTAATGATAGTAACAATATGCATGCCTGTGTGTTTTCAGTTGTACCTGACTCTTTGTGTCCCCATGGACTGTAGCCCACCGGGCTCCTCATTTCATGGAATTTTCTAGGCAGAACAGTGGAGTGGGTTGTCCTGTTCTCCTCTAAGGGATCTTCCAGACCCAAGGATTGAAACTATGTCTCCTGTGTCTCCTGCATTGGCAAGCAGATTCTTTACTACTGAGCTCCCTGGAAAACTCAGTAATAATGTAGATAAGATGATTTATATTGTCTTTAAAGTTGCTTTTTTCAGAGTCCTTGCTTCACTTGTTAATATACATGCCCACATAGGATAGTATATAAGACACAGTTATACTTCTCCACCCTTATCAATCACATTACTGCTTCATAGTAGCTAAAACAATGAAAAAGTATTACCAATAATCTTTACTTCCTGTCAATGTTTCAGTGTTCTGATTGCATCAATGGAAAGATGCTTTAGTCATTGATCTGTTATTTATGTGACTGCTTTAATGTGTTTCACTCTATCTCTGATGTTCCCAGGTGAGCTTGTTGGCAACATGCCATCCATCAAAAGAAAATTTCTGAATATGATGCAGAGCTATGAATCCAGACAAGCTCTGTCCAATTGTGTACTTTAGTCTGATTACAAATACGAGTAGGTACAGCCTGTGTAGAAGTGGCAGGGCAATTTTTTTATGAAATGTCACTCTTTGAACCTTCTTAATTTAACAAAGAGCAATCTGTCATCTTCTCTTGAGAATATATTTATATGTGGGATTTAGCTTACATAAGTGGCAGGCAATAATGGTAATTGCCTTCTCTTACCCAGATGAGTTGTTTTTTAAATGGCTATATACTGTTTTAAACCTCACTGTATAGTCAATACAGCACTCAGATGGCAGACTCTAACATAAATAATATTTCAAGAATATGGATATAAACACATAAATATAGGTTCAGTATGAACTGCCTACATACAGCATATTTCAAAGTGAGTTTGTATGTACATTTTTTTTTTTTTTGCAGATTTGAGGTTACAATGCACAGTTGAATCAACCAGTGTATTTTATATCTAATTCAATAGGTCACCATTATAACATCATTCGTGCACTGGATTAAATTCATATCTATGACCAGTAGCTCGTTTGTTTGTAACCAATGGCTATATATATAGTCCCTCAGGGTTTAATACAGGAAATTCAGATCATTCTCAAAGGTTAATCAAAGAAATGGACAACATCAGGCATGAAAATAAATTTTATATTGGAGAGTACATTTAATACATCACGCATTCTGCACCTCGGTACTATTGTGTCAGTTCAGTTCAGTTCAGTCGTTCAGTCATGTCCAACTCTTTGCAACCCATGAATCACAGCATGCCAGGCCTCCCTATCCATCATGAACTCCTGGAGTTTACCCAAACCCATGTCCATCGGGTCAGTGATGCCATCCAGTCATCTCATCCTCTGTTGTCCCCTTCTCCTCCTGCCCCCAATCCTTCCCAGCATTAGAGTCTTTTCCAATGAGTCAACTCTTCGCATGAGGTGGCCAAAGTATTGGAGTTTCAGCTTCAACATCAGTCCTTCCAATGAACACCCAGGACTGATCTCCTTTAGGATGGACTGGTTGGATCTTCTTGCAGTCCAAAGGACTCCCAAGAGTCTTCTCCAACACCACAGTGCAAAAGCGTGTTGAGCTTTAAGCCAACTTTTTCACTCTCCTCTTTCACTTTCATCAAGAGGCTCTTTAGTTCTTCTTTGATTTCTGCCATAAGGGTGGTGTCATCTGCATATCTGAGGTTATTGATATTGTGTACATTCCCTTAAAAACAAGGATAAAGACATTTCTTATAAACCCATAGTATTTTTTTAATCAAAGTAAACAGAATTTATATTGATCAAACATTATCCACAGTTCATACCTAAATCCTGTCAGTTGTCTCAACAATGTACTCTATAGGTTTTATTCTTTCCTTGATATAGGATTTAATACAGGATTATTCATTGCATTTAGTTGCTTTCTCTCTTTAGCAACTTTAATTTGGCAGAGTTTCTTTAATAGTTTTTCTTGACCTGGATATTTCTGAGAAATAGAATGTCTTCCATTTTATGTTTCTTGGCTGTTTTCTCAGGATTTGATTGAAATTATGCACTTTAGGGAAGCATATCACAGACATGCTATTGTATTATTCTCAGTGTTGTTGATGCCAGTTAAAATCACTTTGTTAAGATTGTATCCATTAGTTCTCTCCACTGTAAACTTATTATTTTCACTCTTGTGACTTATAAGTACTTGGGATGAAATTCTTTGAAAGCATGTAAATACCCTTTTCTTCAATCAAATTAGTAATTTTCGTCTCGCTGGATGATTTTCTAACTTCATCATTTCATCTATATGAATTGTCATTAAAAGGAAAAGAAAGCTTTCCCTTTGAATATATTTACTTATTCATTCTTTAATTTATTAATATTAGTATGGGCTAATCTCATCCTCTATTGGCCACTTCTCCTTGTGACCTCAGTCTTTCCCAGCATCAGCGTCTTTTCCAGTGAGTCAGCAACAGAGGATGAAATAGTTAGATGGCATCATCACCTCAATGGACATGAATTTGAGCAAAGTCTGGGAGATAGTGAAGGACGGGGAGACCTGGGATACTGAAGTCTGTGGGGTTACAGAGAGTTAGGCACAACTGAACAACTGAAGAAGGACAACAACAATGGGCTTATATTGTCCTATGTTATTTAGGGCACTATAATCCAATAGTACCTTCGTTTTGGTATTCACATTTTTCCAAATTACACTTAAAGCCCCTTCATGACAGCAATTATGTCTTTTTGATTTGTCTCTAGCATTCTTTGAGCAACTTTGGACACAATAAAATGAACACATTCCAGGATAATCTTGTAGTTTCCCTACTTCAGTATTGGGTTTAGCCTTTACTCTAGGGAGTATTAATTACTTAAGTGGGACATGAGATTTTGATAAGAATATCTAAGAGCTAAAGTGTTCATTATTTGAGTATCATTGCTTCAGGGTACTCTCATTGGACACAGCTAAGAAATGTAAATATTATAGACATTGTTTATATTTGGAGATTCGTTCTCTATCCCTTGTCCCTTTTCCCTCTCATTCTTTTACCCCTCTTTCCTCCCAATATAATAAGAAACTACAAGGTGAACTCTAGTCCTCTTTCAAGTTTTTCAACCTAGTTTTCCAAAGTGAAAGACCTGGCTCCAAAATTGTCAATGCATTCATTCATTGGAAAATGGTTTTGGAGTTTGCATATTTATTTAGGGAGAGGGATATCAATATATGCACAAATCATAAAAATATATCAACAGTTTGTTACAAACTAATATCACTTCTTGTAATCAACATTAAAAGTATATTACTGTAACTCCAAAAGCCCTCATTCTCTTTCCTACTCAGTGTTACTGTCATAAGACAAGCCATATCTTCATTTTAGATAATTCATGTATGCTGTAAAACTATGCAACAATGGAATCATATTGTCTGAATTATTTTGTGGTATTATGTTTCTTATGTTTATTCATGATGTTGCAAATTACAAATTCATTTGTTTTCATAGTGATATAGCATTGTATTGCATGAATATGTCTCAATTCACTGAATTTGATGGGCCTTTCTTTTTATTTTTGTTTATAATTGGGGCTATCATGTAAAGGGGGCTTTCTTCCTGGCACAGTGGTAAAGAGCTCACTTGCCAATGCAGGAGATGTGGATTTGATCCCTGGTCTGGGAAGAACCCCCAGAGAAGGAAATGGCCACCCACTCCAATATTCTTGCTGGGGAAGTCCCATGGACAGAGGAGCCTGGCAGGCTACAGTCCATGGAGTTGCAGAAGAGTTGAATATGACTTAGTGACTTAACAACAACATCATCATCATCAAGTAAAGGCCTGCTAAAAACACCTTTTCACATGTCTTTGGCAAATAATGTACACATTTATTTTAGGTAAGTGCCTAGTTGTGGCGTTGCTGAATCACAGTGTGTTTGTATGTTTAGCACTAGGAGACAGTGCAAAGCGTTTGATTGGGTGATTCTACTTAAATTGACACCAGAACTAAACAAAATTTTCATTTATACTTCATTTTTTTCCTAGCATTTGGTATTGTCTTTGTCTCATTGCAGTCATTCTTTTGAGTATGCAGTTGTATTGCATTGTAATTTTAAATTGTGTTTTTGTGATGAGTAATGATTAAACATATTTTTGTAAGTTTGTTGACCATTTTATATCATTTATATAGTGCATAAATTCAAGTCATTTGCCCATATTATCTACTGCAGAGTCAGTAATTTTCTTATCAATTGTAGGGGTTCTTTATATATTCCAACTAGAAGTTCTTTATCAAATATATGCATTGACAATATCTTCTGATAATTTGTGGCTTCACTTTTGACTCTCAGTGGTATAATTCTTAATTCTAATGAGCAATTTGACATTTTATGGCTATCTTTTTCATCTTGATATAAAGCTTTTATTGTTTTGTATTCACTTTTCTACAGTATAACTAAAATTGATGTTTTATGTATGATATGAAGTAAGATGGAATATTTTTGTCATATAGATATCCAGTTGACACAGTGTATTTATTGAGAAGATAATGTTTTCTTTTTCTTTTAACACTGCCATATTGTTTGTAAATCAAGTGGCAACGTATGTTTGTGTCTGCTTCTGGAAACCATTCTGACCTATTTGGGTTTTTTTATCATTGTTTTTATACTGGCCATGTTGATATAGCCAGTATGAAAGCCTTCATACCTTTTAATACAAGTCTTTCTACTTTTTTCTTCTTCAAGAGTGCTGGTTACTCATAAAAAATATATTTGGATGGAAAGTTTAGAGTCTATTTGTCTGCTTCAAAATGCCTCCTAGGATGATTATTATTGTGTTTGCATTGCTTTTATAGGTCATTTTGGGTGGAATTAACAGCTTTTAATATTAATCATTCCTTTTAACAAGGATGGTATATCCTTTTGCTTATTTGCTTTGTCTTTAATTTCTCCTAATGATATTTAATGACTTTCATAATAAAATTTTACCTCTTTGTTAAGTTTGTTCTTAGATAGTGGAAGGTTTTAGGTTTTTGTAAATAGTATTTTTATTTCATTTTTCATATTTCTGGTATTTATAAAAATCATTTGTGGAAAAACATTACAAGTTTGTTCTAGTAGCTTGTAGAGTCTTCTGAGTGTTTTACATGTAATATCAATTACATTTTTATATAATTAAATTTTTATTTCTCCTTCAATTCACTTACATTTATTTATGGCTGTGGCTAGAATCTCCAATAAATGGTGAATAGATACGGTGATAACATTTTTATCCTAGTCCTGATATAATGGGGGAAAATTATGAATATCTCAAATTTAAATTTGATGATTGCTACAATTTTTGTTTTTTTGCAGAAATTCTGTATTTTAATGTCCTCTTTACTTTCCTAAAAGTTTACAATATATATTTTAAATTATTTATCAATTTTCTATTAGTGCATGGCACGATATCACAAAGTTAAGAGGCTTCGACCACCATTTATTAGCTCATATGTCTGCAATTTGTGGGGCAAGGTGTGGGCTGGAAATTTAGGTAATTGTTGATGTTGTAGTATTTGCTCAGAAACTACAGGGAATGTCAGTAACCTGGGAACTCAGGCAGGATTTTTATGTTGCAGTGAGACAGGTTGCTTCTCCTTCAGGAAACCTGTCTTTGCTCATAAAACTTTGAACTAATTGGGTGAGACCCTTTCTGGAGGGTAATCTGCTTTAATTAAAGTCCCTGATCAATTAACTTTATGATAGAGAGATTATCTGAGTGAGCTTGACCTAATCATATGAGCCCTTTAAATTTAGGTCTTTAACATGTGTACCTGTGGCTGATTCATGTTGATGCATGGCAAAAATGATCACAATAATAAGGTAATGATCCTCCAATTAAAATAAATTAATGAATTAAAAAAACAAAAAAATTTAGTCTTTAACATTGTGTGAATAAGTTTTATCTCATTTGTTTCCTCTGGTCTTCAGTTTGGACATTATATATTCACTTGATATTTTATTAATCTTTTAGAAAATTCTGCTCTGAATCTTACAGCCTGTTAAATTCATTTGTTTATTTCTTAATTTCAGTTGTTTTATTTCTTCTAAAATTTTCATTTGATTATTTAATATAGATCTCAGAATATGGTGCAATTTTTATTATTTCTTCATGTTTTCCTCTACAGTCTACTATCCTCAATATTTCTATCACTTGTTTACCTTTCTTTTTTTTTAATACTTAAAAAAATTTATTTTGCTTTATTCTGTGCCTGGTAATTTTTCCTTAAATGCTTGTTATTGTGTTTGCTTATAAAGCATATAGATGTTTTTTTCCTACAAAGAGTGTTCACACTTTTTTCTTACAGAAAATAAAAGAATATGGGTTGATAACATTAGCCAAATTGGGGCAAGAGTTGACTGTAGGATATCTTATATTTAGATCTTTGGGGGTGCTTCATGGATCCACTTACTCACCTACACACAGGTCTTGAACTCCAATTATTATCTTTAATAACTATCTTCCCAGAATTACAAACTGTCAAAATATCTGCTCTAACTTTCCTAAATATTCTGACTGACCTTTGGCTCATGCTTGGTGCAGTTACACAGGTTAAAAAATATCTGGGGAAAGGGGCGCGTCTGATAGTTTATAGCTCTCTTTTCTCTGCAGTTTATGGTTCTACTTTTGGAAAACTGAAAAATCTCTCCCCCATCTACCTCAGGAAACATTAATATCTCTGCTGATTTCTATGACTCTTAGTAGAGGACTTAGGTCCTTTGTAAAATGTGTTCAGAGTCTTTCTGGATACTCAGAAGAATTTTAGGCCATTGTCCTAGGTGGCTCAGTAGCAAAGAATCTGCCTACAATGCAGGAGACGCAGAAGACACAGGTTCAACTCCTGGGTCAGGAAGATCCCCTGGAAAAGGGAATGGCAACCCACTCCAGTATTCTTGCCTGGAGAAATCATGTGGACAGAGGAGCCTGGTAGGCTACAGTCCATGGGGTCACAAAGAGCTGGACACAACTGAAGTGACAGAGCATGCCCTCTGAGAGAAAACAGTTGTTGACTGTTTCCTTTTGTATTATTATGTTTATATTTATTTGTTATTTTTTCTTCGTGTTATTGTGGCTTGATAATTCTCTAGAAATTTCAAGGTTAATCTTAATTATTTTTTAAACATTTCATCTTTTTTTTTTTTTTTCTGGAGCATTCCCTGTGAAAGCATTGGTCTACTACAAAGTTTACTGTATCAATCTACTATAATACATTTTACTGAGATTTAGATGTCTGAAGGTCTAAACTTGCATAAAATATTCATGAAAATTAAGAAATGCATTCATATATCTCAACAAGATAGTATTTAATAGGTCTTTAAATACTACTTCATTGCTGCAATGAAAATGGAAATAAAATGTCAGCCTTCTAAAATTAATAATATTGTTAGTTAAAATGTGTTTTTCATTTGAGAGTCTTAGTATACATCCTTAAAATTAGTTATTGTGTGTGAAGACTTTGCAAGATTCTTTTTTTGTCTTATGGCAGATAAGTAACTTGAGAAAAGTTCACTAGATACTTCATTTTTTTTCTAGTGAAAGTGAAGAAAAAACATGTTTAGAACAAGAAACTCTGAAACAAAGAATGATTTAAGTGTTAAGGCAGAGTAAAGTTAATGGGGGCTGCTTGCTTACTATTAAATTCTACCTCAGTTAAATTTTTCCCTGAAAATAAATTATATGTTATTCTAATTTTAAAAATTATAGTCTTGTTCTCTTTCTCCAATTTAATACATTCTTATTTTTATAATGCAGTCACAGAATTTTGCTACCCATCAGCCCTGATTATAAAATCAAAAGTAAACAATCTTCATTTTAAAAAAATAAACAGTAGAGAGAATGAAAATAAATGCCTTATCCTCTTTTCCAAAGTTTTATACCCCATCAATTAAAAGAGTAATTCATAGTTTGCATATAGTGGTATCATTTAGTATCTGACTTTATGTAGATTATTTTATAATTCAGCTGCCTAACTTATTATTAAATCAAGACAGCATATAAATAGATGAAGGATTACTTCACTACTTTTTTCAGTGTGGACTTAATGAAAGGCATATAACTTTTATTATTCATACATTTTATAATTAGAGTTCTGACATTCTGTCCCCATAAAGATAAAAATAAGGAAGAAATATTTGCTAATTGTAAACAAATAATCTTTTAAAATTATCTGTGCATTCATAGATAATATCCTAATGCCTGGAGTATATAAGAGAGAAGGAATAGTACATCTCTTAGCAGCATAGTGTATAATAATTTTTAAAAAATGCAGGAAGAGGTGAGTGAAGGAATATAAAAATAGAGGCTGTTCAGAAATGACTGTTTAGGGAGTAATCTTTAATTTGGACTTTATAGAATATGTAGGTGTTTAAGGTATTCCAGTTAAAGAGTCAGTAAGACAATGACAAGAAAGAACACTTGAAATCTAAGTTGAGTGTGAATAGTCTGGTTTAATCTAAATGTTAAATATAAAGGAGTATAATTAGATAGAACTAGAAAAACTGACAGACATAAGGTTACGAAAGTTCCTGACTGCCAGACAAAAAGTATAATACAGGTTTGTAAAGAAACAGTGATAATTAAGTGGATGAGATAAATAGTTATGAAGATACTTTAAGCCGCTAGATATTTTGTATAAGATAGGAACTTGAAGAATGTGAGATTAATTCTACCAGTTAGGAAATTATAACATAATAAAATTAAGTGCTCATAACTCATTAAAACTTAAAGCAGTGCAACGATGGTAGGAAGGTAATCCTGTGCTATGAAGAGTATTAATTAATAATTAATCTTAAAGCAATAATTGAGTGTAGAAGAACAGAGTGAAGGATCAAAGAATGCTCTAATATTTTAGGCTTACATTCTTGGAAAAATCACATTCAGACATAATCAAATATGGGAGAGTTAGAAAAATGATATTGTTTTGACCAGTTGGTTAAGTTCAGTTCAGTCGCTCAGTCATGTCCGACTCTCTGCGACCCCATGAACCACAGCATGCCAGGCCTCCCTGTCCATCACCAACTCCCAGAGTCCACCCAAACCCATGTCCATTGAGTCAGTGATGCAATCCAACCATCTCATCCTCTGTCGTCCCCTTCTCCTTCTGTCTTCAATCTTTCCTAGCATCAGGGTCTTTTCCAATGAGTCAGTTCTTCGCATCAGGTGGCCAAAGTATTGGAGTTTCAGCTTCAACATCAGTCCTTCCAATGAACACTCAGGACTGATCTCCTTTAGGACGGACTGGTTGGATCTCCTTGCAGTCCAAAGGACTCTCAAGAGTCATCTCCAACACCACAGTTCAAAAGCATCAATTCTTCGGCGCTCAGCTTTCTTTATAGTCCAACTCTCACATCCAAACATGACCACTGGAAAAACCGTAGTCTTGACTAGATGGACATTTGTTGACAAAGTAATGTCTCTGCTTTTCAATATGCTGTCTAGTTTGGTCATAACTTTCCTTCCAATTAGTAAGTGTCTTTTAATTTTATGGCTGCAATCACCATCTGCAGTGATTTACCAGTTGGTAAAGATAGCCAGTTGTGTAGTAGATGTTTTTCAAAGTCGGCTTTGATGATCTATCAGGATATGGAAATGAAAATGATTACTAGACCTTTGCACATGCCAAAGAGTCTTCAAGTCTGAGAAGCCATACTCTAAATATCTGAGTTCTGTAGGTTTGCAAGTCAAAGATGAGGACATGTATGGAAGAGGGAAGGAAGGATGAGATGATGAGACATCTATTTCTCTGAGAAAGGTTTGGTAGAATGAGTGAAGAAGAGGAAGTCATTAAATGTGAAATAGAAAAATGAAGGTCAAGTAGATTTTTTTTTTCTGATTAAAAAAGTAAATCAGAATTTTTTTTTTTTTAAGTCACTAGTTGGATATAAATATTAGTTTCATGTGGCCAGAGGAAGGAACTTCTTATGCATCTTTGATATGTAACCAAGTTATTGCCCCATGGGTTTGCATGAACTGTACTGATAAGCAACTTAGTTATTCTTTAGCTTTACCAGTTACATATGTCAATGACTTCTTAGGATCTACTCCCATGACTTTCCTTTGAATAATAATATTTACTCTTGCCTGGAGTCACACAGTAAGAACATGAAATAAGACATGCAGCATAATTGCTCTGTTCTTTCTTTTCTTAAACTACTAACAGGGGTGTCTCTAGCTGGTCTTAAAGGCCACTAGGGCAACATGTAGAAATTTATTCTGAAGAGTAAATGTTAAGAAAAAATGTAGTTCCTGGCAAGTAATGGATATAAACAAGGTTAGGATCCCATAGGTGAGTTCTAGCAGTCATGTTCCTGCTAAAAATCCATAAAGCTAAGTATCTTTCAAGCCATGCAATATCATTTCTAAGTCTTCTAGAGCACGCCTATCATACAATTTGGCAAACTTTAAACCAGATGGGGATCAATGTTTTGTGTGTGCTATATTATATTTTGATGTTATAGAAGCTCTAGGTAATAAATGTTTTTGCATCCAATTTAAAAATCCATTATGCAAATATAATAATAATACCTGCATAAAATCCTTGATGTTACAGTTTAGTATAATGTATCTGGCTGACTAATGACTTTCCAAAATAAGTTTGTTCAAAAAAGGGAAAAAAAGTAAAATATAGGTAACTTCTATGTAGCCATTATAATAAAAGGGAATAGTGGCATTTAAAACTCTAGAATTTCTCTTTGAAAATTATTTTGAATATGATTATCAAGGCAGTCTTCTAACTTTTTGATGAAGACATTTTTTTTTGTTTGTTTCCTGCCGGCTTTTTGGCATTTATTTTCCTCTAAAATATCTGCCTATGTATTACATGGACATAAACACAGCCATATATAAAAATGGTATTAGTATGTATTTGTACATAGACACATAGAGACACATACAGAAATATGTCTTAATCCAACATTCCTATAGTTAATTAAGATAACTCATTTGTTGGACTATTCCAGGATGAATACGTTGAACTATATGTTCATTTTTCAATGGCATGCTATTAATAGTTAATAGATCCAATCTCTAAGTGAAAAGATAGGAATAAACTAGAGAAACATAACTTTCAGTTTCTAGAATAAGCATTAAAGAAATCACTTGGTATACAACATGGGAGCCCCTATTACTGGATCTGACTTGCCCTTCTGGGGATCGCTTGGCAGCCCCAGAGGCCACTCCTCTGCTGACCGTCATGCCTCCCATAGCACAGATCCAGGAGGAGCCTTAAACTCTACCAGCTTGTGGAAAGTTCCCAATACTCCCTTAATATTCACAGTTTCACAACTATTATCTGACTTGGTTCTTTCAGCACAAATGATACTGTGCCCTCTGCCTCTGCTTTTGGTCAATAGCTCATCGTCACAAGAACATACAAGACTCCCAGACCTTTCTTCACACCTGGAATCTAATGTCTCTATACATTGTCTTTTCTGTCCTGTCATTCCCCTTGAGCTCCTGAAACTTTCTATTCTGTTTGCAGGACCTATTGAAATTCCCAGAATTATTTATCCCTTTTTTGAAAGTCCCCCCGTATCCTTCTTCTAAAGAAAAACTGTTCAATCTAGCTTGCATAAATAATAAGATTTTCTTACCCATACTTTGGATATTACTGGGCTGGAAAATTAGTATTTTGGCATCAAATCACTCCTTTCTTTCACGAAGTCATCTAACAATTCTAAAGCACTACTTGGTATTCCTAGATTCTATAGGCTCTTAGCTGACTGTCTTTCTCCACCAATACTAGCATCTTGGAGTAGGAAATGGCAACCCACCCCAGTATTCTTGCCTGGAGAATCCCAGGGACAGAGGAGCCTGTTGGGCTGCTGTCTATGGGGTCGCACAGAGTCGACTGACATGACTTAGCAGCAGCAGCAAGCAACTGAGCATGTACTAGCATCTTAACATCTCTCTCTTGATGATTTCAGGTACCATATAGATGATCTAACTAATGCTGTACAGTTGGAACCATGACTTTTCATTTTCTAGTGAGTTTCTGAACTACTCACTTCCAGCTTACTCCATTTTAGCCCCTTCGGCCTCCTTTTGGTTCCTAGAACATATCAAGCATGTTTACACCATCAGGATTTGGACATACGTTTCTTTCTGCTTGGATCCTCTCCTGTGTGTATTCACATGGCTTGTTACCTCACCATCTATAAGTCTTGGGTTATTTGTTATTTTCTTAGTGAGTCTTTTCCTTTCTGACTTAAAATTGAAAACTCACTTGTCCCTGTATTCCTTATCTTCCTTCCTTGATTCATGTTTTATCTATAATATAGCACCTCTCACATCTAATATACTATATGTTTTACTTATTTTATCTCTTTATATTATTCAAAGTCTGACCCTTATTTAAAGATAAATTCCACAAAGGCCAGTTATTTTGTTTCCTTTGGTTTCATTCCTGTATCTTCAGTGTCTAGAAGAGTTACTAGCACATGGCAGGTTTAAAAATCAGAATTTAAATTATCCTTATTTATAAGAAGTAAACACTTCATACAACCAGTGACCTAAAACAGACTTAATGCATTCATTGGCTGAATTACAAATTAATGAATCCATCTTTTAAGTTTGTACATTCATCTTATTTTCTGTGTAATGCATTCATCAAAATACATCTTTGGAAAATTGTTTAAACCAAACAATTTAAATGATAAACCTGATTTTGTTACTGTCTTTTCAGTCTAACCATGAAAGTTTATAATAAGAATGGAACAATTATGTTCAAGCAGGCTGGTAGCTAGATGTGAGCAGAGAAAGGCAGGCACAGACCAGGTGACAGGAAACAATGCACCTTGTGACAACAGGGGTCCTTGGGCAGACATAGAAAGCAGGAAACTCTGGACTGCAGGAAGCCATGCATCTTGAGGTAACAGGGGTCCTAGAGGCAGACAAAGAAAAATGGGAAAAGCCAGGAATCCTCTGGCATGTGAATGTAACCTTTTGCTCATATGCCATCATTATAATAAAATTAGCCTTGCAGATCAAAAGTACTCATCATGCACTGTTGCTACCACACTTGCAATCAAGATAAAGTAAGGATAAAAATTCCTCCTCCCCATGTGAAGGTGGAGCTGAGATGGGAATCAGGAAATACGATCCCCAAATTGCTCCATCGTCAATGAACATTCCGCCTGTTCATTTTCACGCCCGATATAACCAGCTTGCCAAAGAAACTCAGGGCAGCTACTCACCTGAGTATGCCCTCTCTCCCCTTGAGACTGTCCTGAAATGTGAAAGTGAAGTCGCTCAGTCATGTCTGACTCTTTGCGACCCTACGGACTGTAGCCTACCAGGATCCCCCATCCATGGGCTTTTTCAGGCAAGAGTATTGGAGTGGATTGCCATTTTCTTCTCCAGTGAATCTTCCATACCCAGGGATCAAACCCAGGTCTCCCACATTGTGTGCAGACGCTTTACCGTCTGAGCCACCAGGGAAGCCCCTGAGACTTTCCTTTTGCTTAATAAATCCTCATTTTGCTTTCTTGATCTCTTTGTCTTGTCTCTGAAATCTTTCTGTGATGAGACTAGACCTACTCTCCAGTATCAATTATACAATGAGTAAATAATATTCAACAGAACTAAATAATACCATCTTCCAAAATGAGAAGAAAATAATAAATAAAAACACTATCATTTCTTAATGCATTCTTCACTTTCTAATAAATTCTAAAAGTATCCAAATGAACCAAGCAGATTACAAAGTTTCTAGTTCATGCTCAAATAACTCAGTCCCTTAAAAAAAAAATCTATGGTTTAACATAAAGGAAATATTTCATTACTGACTTTAGCTAGATGGATATGAGTATTTATGGAGAGCTAACTGGAACTATAAATTTCCTAGTATTTACTATAGAGTCATTGAGATAAAACTCCAAATTATGAATATTAATATCTAATAGATATCCCTGTTAGCAAATCATATTCAGATTTGTAAAATTCTCAACTATATATCCTACTACCCTAGATTCAGCACAAGCAAATTTGAGTTGCTTGCTATAAGCTCTACAACTGTCACTTTTAAGCTTATTTCCTTCTCCTCCATTGTAGCTATTGATGGTCTCATACTGGGCTCTTGTTTCCTTAGAATTGAGGATGAAATAGTTGCAAATAAAATATTAAGATCCCAGTTAAATTTAAATTTTAGATAAACACAATGTATATTTTTAACTATAATTGTATCTTAGGAAATGTTTAGAACATATTCATTGAACTAAAATTTATTTGGTATTTATCTTAAACTAAAATTTAACTTAGCATCCTCTATTTTATTTGGCGATTCTATTTGGGCATACTAATTATCCCCAAGTATTTCGTATATGTACATTTTTGACTCTAACTCCTCAAACTTATTTATCTGTTGTGCCACATTTTCATAGAGGCCTATGAGATCTTGTCTTATGTGTTATGTATTCCAGTCCAGTATAATTCAGTATGTGGATTAATAAACCAAGTAGATAATTAGAGTCTGCTAATAGATTAGGTCATTAATGACCTATTCTGCTTATCTTGTATGGCTTTCCTGGTGGCTTAGTGATAAAGGATCCACATGCCAAGCCAAAGGCACAGCTTCAATCCCTGGATCAGGAAGATCCCCTGGAGAAGGAAATAATAACCTACTCCAGTATTCTTGCCTGGGAAATCGCATAGACAGAGGGACCTGATAAACTACAGTCAAAGGGGTCCCAAAAGAGTCAGATACAACTTTGCAACTAAACACCAACTAATCATTGTGCCCTGCCTGAAAATCAGATATATTGGTAAATAAAGGACTTAATTCTGTATTATTTTTAAAAAATGAATTTTTCTTACAAAAATTTAGAATTTTGTATATTTGTAGCCAATTAATATGGGTAATTTTGGCTTACTGTTAAAATGATATTTGGAGTAGAGCAAAGATTTTTTGGTGTTTCTCAAAAATTTATTGAAGGCAGTTATCTTCTAAGTCTCAGTCATAATAGCTCTTTAAAAATGAGTATTATAGAGCCTTATCTTGGAAACATTGGATGATTATTAAATATTTAAAAGTAAGTAAGCTAAACTTGACAAATACTAATATATGTGGTTAGTCAATTTCTAGCGATTATTTTTGATTTCTGTAAGTAAAGTAATAAAAAGAACTAAAATCAACCAACTTTTAAGTTCTTGACAAGGTAGCAGTTGATTAGAATTAACAAATATATCAAAACTGTATATAATGAATAAATTTAGCAGAACATAGATCTGCAAAATGGATCTACCAAGAAATAAACCAAATTATATTCAATAATTTAATAGCTAACATTAAAAAAAAGTGCCCTTAAAACAATTTGTTTTTTATAGAAGAATTGTGCTACTCTTTTAAAGAAGGCTAAAATAAACACCTTAGTGCAAAATTAAGGCTTAAATTGAAGAAAGTAGGGAAAACCACTAGGTCATCCAGCTATAACCTAAATCAAATCCCTTACAATTATACAGTGGAAGTGACAAATCGATTCAAGGGATATGATCTGATAGACATAGTGCCAAAAGAACTATGGACAGAGGTTTGTAACATTGTAGAGGAGGTGGTGAGCAAGACAGTATCCAAGGAAAAGAAATGCAAAAAGGCAAAATGGTTGTCTGAGGTGGCCTTACAAATGGCTGAGAAAGGAAGAGAAGTGAAAGGCAAAGAAGAAAAGGAAAGATATACCAATTGAATGCAAAATTCCAAAGAAGAGCAAGGAGAGATATGAAAGTCTTCATAAGTGATCAATGAAAGAAATAGAGGAAAACAATAGAATGGGAAACTAAAGATCTCTTCAAGAAAATTAGAGATACCAAGGGACATTTCATGCAAAATGGGCACAATAAAGGACAGAAACAGTATGGACTTAGCAGAAGCAGAAGATATTAAGGAGAGGTGGCAAGAATCCACAGAATAACAATGCAAATTGGATCTTAATGACCTAGATAACCACGACTGTGTAATCAACTTACCTAGGTCCAGACATTTTGGAATGTAAAGTCAAGTGGGCCTTAGGAAGCATCACTACAAACAAAGCTGGTGGAGGTGATGAAATTCCAGCAGAAGTATTTCAAATCCTAAAACATGATGCTGTTAAAGCATTGCACTAAATATGCCAGCAAATTTGGAAAAGTTAGCAGTGGGCACAGGAATGGAAAAAGTCAGTTTTCATTCCAATTCCAAAGAAAGGCAATGCCAAAGAATGTTCAAACTACTGCACAATTGCACTCATCTCACACGCTAACGAAGTAATGCTCAAAATTCTCCAAGTTAGCCTTAAACAATATGAGAACTAAGAGCTTCCAGCTGTTCAAGCTGGATTTAGAAAAGACAGAGAAACCAAAAATCAAATTGCCAACATCTGTTGCATAATGGAAAGAGCAAAAGATTCCAGGAAAAAAAAAAAACTGCTTCTGCTTCATTGACTTCTCTAAAGCCTTTGACTGTGTAATCACAACAAGATGAGGAAAATTGTTTAAGAGATGGGAATACAAGACCACCATACTTGCCTCCTGAGAAACCTGTATGCAGGTCAAGAAGCAACAGCTAGAACTGGACATGGAAGAGTGGACTGGTTTGAAATTGGGAAAGGAATACGTCAAGACTGTATATTGTCATCTTGCTTATTTAACTTATGTGCAGAGTACATCATGTGAAATGCCAGGCTGGATGAAGCACAAAGTGGAATGTAGATTCCCAGGAGGAATATCAACAACCTCAGATATGCAAATGACACCACTCTTTTGGCAGAGGGCAAAGAGGAAGTAAAGAGCCTCTTGATGAAGGTGAAAGAGGAGAGTGAAAAGCTGGCTGAAAATTCAACATTCAACAAACTAAGATCATGGCATCTGGTCCCATAACTTCATGGCAAATAGATGGGGAAACAATGGAAACAGTGATATTCTATTTTTCTGGGCTCCAAAATCACTGCAGATGCTGATTGCAGCCATGAAATTAAAAGACACTTTCTCCTTGGAAGAAAAGTTATGGCAAACCAAGACAGCATATTAAAAAGCAAAGACATCGCTGTGCCAACAAAGGTCTATCTAGGCAAAGCTATTATTTTTCCGGTAGTCATGTATGGATGTGAGTTGGGCCATAAAGTAGACTGAGCATCGATAAATTGATACTTTTGAACTGTGATGTTGGAGAAAACTCTTGAGAGTCCCTTGGACTGCAAGGAGATCCAACCAGTCTATCCTAAAGGAAATTAGTCCTGAATGTTCATTGGAAGGACTGATGCTGAAGCTGAAGTTCCAATACTTTGCTGACCTGATAAGAAGAGTGGACACATTAGAAAAGACCCTGATGCTGGGAAAGATTTAAGGCAGGAGGAGAAGGGGATGGCAGAGAATGAGATGGTTGAATGGCATCACCGACTCAATGGACATGAGTTGGAGCAAGTTCCTGTACATGGTGGAGGAAAGGGAAGCCTGGTGTGCTGAAGTCCATTGTGTTGCAAAGAGTTGGGCATGACTGAGACTGAACAGTGAAGAAACTAAAATATAGAATAAATACCTCTATACACACATATACACATACATATGGGTTTTATATATCTCTCTATATATTCATATATACATTTATGTGTATATACTGTATGTATTTGAAAATTTGCTGTAAGAATTATCACTTGAGTAAAAGTAGGAAGGCATATTTACGGGACTCTTGAGAGTTTTCCTGGAATTTCTCCTGCTCTACACTTCCAATTATACAATATGTGTGACAGTTTTAATTTTTGTAGATATGTGCTATCAGTTCAGTTCTCTTCAGTCGCTCAGTCGTGTCTGACTCTTTGCAACCCCATGAACCGCAGCACGCCAGGCCTCTCTGTCCATCACCATCTGCCAGAGTCCACCCAAACCCATGTGCATTGAGTCGGTGATGCCATCCAACAATCTCATCCTCTTTCCTCCCCTTCTTCTCCTGCCCTCAATCTTTCCCAGCATCAGGGTCTTTTCCAATGAGTAAGCTCTTTGCGTCAAGTGGCCAAAGTATTGGAGTTTCAGATTCAATATCAGTGCTTCTGATGAACAACCAGGACTGATCTCCTTTAGGATGGACTGGTTGGGTCTCCTTGCAGTCCAAGGGACTCTCAAGAGTCTTCTCCAACACCACAGTTCAAAAGCATCATTCTTCAGCGCTCAACTTTTTTTACAGTCCAACTCTCACATCCATACAAGTCCACTGGAAAAACCATAGCCTTGACTAGATGGACCTTTGTTGGCAAAGTAATGTCTCTGCTTTTTAATATGCTGTCTAGGTTGGTCATAACTTTCCTTCCGAAGAGTAAACGTCTTTTAATTTCATGGCTGGTCACCAACTGCAGTAATTTTGGAGCCCAGAAAAATAAAGTCAGCCACTGTTTCCACTGTTTCCCCATCTATCTGCCATGAAGTGATGGGACCAGATGCCATGATCTTAGTTTTCTGAATGTTGAGCTTTAAGCCAACGTTTTCACCCTCCTCTTTCAATTTCATCAAGAGGCTCTTTAGTTCTTCTTCGCTTTCTGCCATAAGGGTGGTGTCATCTGCATATCTGAGGTTTTGATATTTCTCCCAGCAATCTTGATTCCAGCTTGTGCTTCCTCCAGCCTAGCATTTCTCATCATGAACTCTGTATATAAGTTAAAGAAGCAGGTGACAACATACAGCCTTGACGTACTCCTTTTCCTATTTGGAACCAGTCTGTTGTTCCATGTCCAGTTCTAACTGTTGCTTCCTGACCTGCACACAGATTTCTCAAGAGGCAGGTCACGTGGTCTGGTATTCCCATCTCTTTCAAAATTTTCCACAGTTTGTTGTGATCCACACAGTCAAAGGCTTTGATATAGCATATAAAGCAGAAGTAGATGTTTTTTCTGGAACTCTCTTGCTTTTTTCATGAACCAGCAGATGTTGGCAATTAGATCTCTGGTTCATCTGTCTTTTCTAAATCTATCTTGAACATCTGGAAGTTCACGGTTCACGTATTGCTGAAGCCTGGCTTGGAGAATTTTGAGGTTTACTTTACTAGCGTGTGAGATGACTGCAATTGTGCGGTAGTTTGAGCATTCTCTGGCATTGTCTTTCTTTGGGATTAGAATGAAAACTGACCTTTTCTAGTCCTGTGGCCACTGCTGAGTTTTCCAGATTTGCTGGCTTATTGAGTGCAGCACTTTCACAGCATGATACTTCAGAATTTGAAATAGCTCAACTGGAATTCTATATCCTCCACTAGCTTTGTTGGTAGTGATGCTTCCTAAGCCCACTTGACTTCACATTCCAGGCTGTCGGGCTCAAGGTGAGTATAAGTGATCACACATCATGATTATCTGTGTTGTGAAGATCTTTTTTGTACAGTTCTTCTGTGTATTCTTGCCACCTCTTCTTAATATCTTCTGCTTCTGTTAGATCCATGCCATTTTTGTCCTTTATTGAGCCCATCGTTGCATGAAATGTTCCCTTGGTATCTCTAATTTTCTTAAAGAGATCTCTAGTCTTTCCCATTCTATTGTTTTCCTCTATTTCTCTGCACTGATCGCTGAGAAAGGCTTTCTTATCTCTCCTTGCTATTTTTTGGAACTCTGCATTCAATGGGAATATATTTTCCTTTCTCCTTTGCTTTTCACTTCTCTTCTTTTCACAACTATTTGTTGCCTCATGAGACAACCATTTTGCTTTTTTACATTACTTTTTCTTGGGGATGATGTTGATTCCTCTCTCCCGTACAATGTCACGAACCTCTGTCCTTAGTTCATCAGGCACTCTATCAGATCTAGGCCCTTAAATCTATTTCTCACTTCCACTGCATAGTCATAAGGGATATGACTTAGGTCACACCTGAATGATCTTGTGGTTTTCCCTCCTTTCTTCAATTTAAGTCTTAATTTGGCACTAAGGAGTTCATGATCTGAGCCACAGTCAGCTCCTGGTCTTGTTTTTGCTGCCTGTTTAGGGCTTCTCCATCTTTGGCTGCAAAGAGTATAATCAACCTGATTTCAGTGTTGACCATCTGGTGATGTCCATGTGTAGAGTGTTTGCTTGTTTTGGTTGAAGATGGTGTTTGCTATGTCCAGTACATTCTCTTGGCATAATTCTATTACCATTGCTCTGCTTCATTCTGTACTCCAAGGCCAAATTTACTTGTTACTCCAGGTGTTTCTTGACTTCCTACTTTTGCATTCCAGTCCCCTATAATGAAAAGGACATCTTTTTTGGGTGTTAGTTCTAGAAGGTCTTGAATGGTTTGCCTTGGAAATGAACAGAGATCATTCTGTCATTTTTGAGATTGCATCCAAGTACTGCAGTTAGGACTCTTTTGTTGACTATGATGGCTACTCCATTTCTTCTAAGGGATTCTTGCCCACAGTAGTAGATATAATGGTCATCTGAGTTTAATTCACCCATTCCAGTCCATCTTAGTTCACCGATTCCTAGAATGTCGATGTTCACTCTTGCCATCTCCTGTTTGACCACTTCCAATTTGCCTTGATTCATGGACCTAACATTCCAGGTTCCTATGCAATATGTGTTACAGAGAATGACTAAGTCAACTTATATTCTATCAGAACTGCATTCTTTCATCTCTCCTACTTACTCACACAGAGAGCCACACAGACTGTATACACACATGCACAATCTTACCCCTTTCTAGTTTTGATTGAATTCGGATTTGAGGCATCATTTCAGTGATTATATGTCTCTCTCCTGGTGGCTCAGTGGTAAAGAATATACCTGCAATGCACTGGACACAGGAGATGGGTTTGGAAGATCCTCTAAAGAAGGAATGATAACCCACTCCAGTGTTCTTGCCTGGAGAATCCTATGGACAGAGGAGCCTGGTGGGCTACAGTCCATGGGGTCGCAAAGTGTTGAATATATATGAAGCAATTGAGCACAGCACACTCATCTAATAGTACTTTCCCATTTTCCATTCTGTTGTTGAGATTCCTCTTTTTAAGAAATTGTAAAACAAGAGCCTGAAAAAGCTCTGTAATCTTTTCATGAGTTTTGATTCCGTTTAAGTTACAACAGCAACAGTAACAACAACTGACAAAATAACATTAAGTTTTTTTCTGATACATATTGTTTTTCTCTTTTATATATATATATATATATATATATATAAGGGCCAGTGTGTCTCTCAATTTAGAGCCTCAGTGAAGTCATCAATCTTATAACTCCTAGTGCAGACTTACCATCTCTTAGGTGAATGGACCCCAGAGAAAACTATGGTAAGTGCTGGGTTTAAAGTATGACAGAAATCATGGAGATTTTAAAGCAGTTGTCACCCCTCCAGAAATACTGATGAACTCAAAGAACTTTTTCCATTGATCATTTTAACTTCAAAAACTGTATTTCTCCCACCCAACAAAAGAGGCCAATTTACCGTTTTTGCAATTACTGGTGACTTGTGTTTCTTACACTCTTAGAGGTATCTTTTTACTGGCACCTTGGGAGCTGTTATAACTAAGATAGACTAAGATGTCTGCTCTTAGGGTGCATTTTCTACCTTCAGTCTTATATGACCATCCTTAGCAACCCTCTCCCCGCCTCTGGGCATTGACAGAAGAATAATATATGTACCTCTCACAACCAACTGAACAATATGTTAAATTTGTGACTAACTTGGCAGTTTCAACTATTGTTTTAAGCATAGCTTTTTAATTTTTTTTATTGAAAGATAATTGCTTTATAGAATTTTATTGTTTTCTGTGAAATCTCAACATGGATCAGCCATAAGTCAGTCATTTATGTTTTGAGTTTCAAAATGGATAAAGAAACTTACTAGACACAAATATTTTATTAATTTGAGATACAAGCATATAAACAACCAAGTATAGTTAAATAAAGCCAGTGACATCAGGGGAATAATTTTCTCGGTAGTTAATAGTTTTAGAAAACTCTCCTTTGTCTCCAGTGAAGTGGTCATGTAAATATACCCTTAATCAGTTAACACAAATATTTCATTGTGGGTTTAATTTGGATTTCCCTGATGATTAGTGACATTGAGCATTTTTTCATATTCCTGTTAGCCAGTTGTATACCTTCTCTGGAGAAATGTCTATTTGAGTCCTTAGCCAAGTGTAAAAGAAGTTATTTTGCTATTGAATTGTAGGAATCCCTTTTATATTTTGGAGATAAAGCTATCTACCATTCTGTAGATTGTCTTTTCACTTTTGATTGTTACTTTTGCTGTGCAGAAGCATTTTAATTTGATGTAGCTTGCAGAAAGGCAAAATGGTGTAACTGCTATGAAAATAGTGTGTCAGTTCTTCAGGAATTTAAAAATAAAACTAAACTATCATTGATCTAGCAATCCCATTTCTGAGTATTTACCCAGAATAACTGAAATCAGAATCTTGAAGAGATATTAGTACTCCCATATTCATTGCAGCACTATCCACAATAGCCAACATGTGGAATGCTATACAGCACCGTACATATAATCAATAATGTACACTTAAAGATTTGTTAAAAAGATAGATATCATGTTATGTGTTTTTACACAATCAAAAAATAATATGCATTTATTATTTCATGTTTAACACTGAAATAACTACTACATTAATACAGAAGTAAGAAAAAATTATTGATTACATGTGGATTTTTGGTCACTATATATATTTTCTAATTGCTAATAGGAATATATTATTAAATATATTCCTAAAAGTTTGTATTTTCATGCATTCTAGAAACCATTTTCAAATGCAAATAACATACATTTATATAACATGCATTTATCCTTTTTAATCTGGAAACATGATTAATGCACATATTCAAATTGTTTAGGGCCATCAAGGTTTTCTTTATTTTTTAAAGTTAAAAGAAGTTTGACATAGAAGATTATACATCACAACCACTTTTGGCACAGAAAGTTAAAATCTTACTCAGACTATTCTAACTTTGTATTAAGATTTAGAAATACAGTCTAATGGGGAAACAAACAAAAACAACCAGTCAGATAAAATAATGCATTGTGGTATGAACTAAGAGGAAAGAACCAGGGAGCAGACAGTGAGTAATGGTGAGAGAGTAATAATAGGTTGAAAGTGAGGAGGCAGATTTTCAAAAGTTAAGAAGGAAAGTCATGTTACGATAAGGAGGGGAGGAGGATCCCTTAAGCAGGAAAAATCTTGGCATATTTGAGAAACTAAAAGAAAGTTTGAATGATTAATATGCAATGGGTAAATGGGAAAGTAGCACTGTATCAAATGAGATAGATTAGTACTGACCATGCTGCTGCTGCTGCTGCTAAGTCGCTTCAGTCGTGTCCGACTCTGTGCGACCCCATAGACGGCAGCCCACCAGGCTCCGCCGTCCCTGGGATTCTCCAGGCAAGAACACTGGAGTGGGTTGCCATTTCCTTCTCCAGTGCATGAAAGGGAAAAGTGCAAGTGAAGTTGCTCAGTCGTGTCCGACTCTTAGCGACCCCATGGACTGCAGCCCACCAGGCTCCTCCATCCATGGGATTTTCCAGGCAAGAGTATTGGAATGGGGTGCCATTGCCTTCTCCGACTGACCATGCAGTGCACCTCAAACCATCATAAAGAGACAATATTTCCTTTTTAGGAATTATGGTTAAAAATTGATATGAGAGTGACAGTATCAAGGTATGTGAATGCAGTCATCCCTTGATATTTATTGTTTCCAGAATGGCATTGTTTCCAGATTCCCTGCAGATATCAAACTTTGTCAATTCTCAGGTTCCTTACATTCAGACAATCTAATCCACAAGTGGATCCATGAATGATGAACCTGTAGACCGAGAGGTCCAACTGTTGTTGGAAATTTGATCTTACTTGTAAGGTTATGTTAGCCTATCAGAAACAAGTAGAATACTACTGGTAGAAGACTTCATACTAAGTCAGAGATGAAAGATATTATTATTCATGACATAACAAGTGCCATGAGGATCAACATATTTGTACCAGTTCCTCTTGCCTGATTTCCACAGCAGCAACACTGGTGGGCTGGAACAGGCAATGGATTGTGCTACAGAAGAGAGAAGGACTCTGAGCTTATGGAATAAGAATCTTTTGTAATAGTTATTAAAAACCTGCCCTCTTTTCCCACAAAAAAAATACATGGTTTTAATTAAATTGGGCAGTAAGCATGCCTGCTTTGCACTCAGTAAGAGACTCTGTCTATCTTTGTCTTACAAATATCCTTGAAAAAATCATCTAGAACAAAGGCAGATCAATGTCTCACTCCCAAAACATGCATACCTGTAAGGAATCCATGCATAGTTGTCTTCAAACATAATGCTCTGATGTGTGTTCTAAGAAAATCACTAAGGTCACATAGTAGAGAAAGAATTGAGAGGAGGCGGGTGTTTATGTAGAGTGACCACTGAGATGTCATTACTTTGTGGTGGAATATACATTGGCAGAAGGGGACATAATTCTAGCTTGAACTAGGCATCTTCTTGAGAAGATAGACAAAACTTAACTTAGTATGTTTATATAGGTAAAACTGACAAAATTTGTTGATATATGCTTACTTGGATATGTTAACAAATTTTGGAATTGTTACAAGTTTTAAAATTAAAATTGCCCATCTAACATATCTATAATAAAAAATGTATAAAATACTCACATGTTCTATTTATTATAGAATTTCTTCTAATAGAAATGACTGTGTGATAGAAGTGGATACAACTATGCTCATTTAAATAAGAATTTAGTTTTGAATATAGTAAGCTTTAGATAAATGTAAAAGAATGACATGAAAATGTACAAGTTGGGCTCAGAGGATGTCTTGGTAAAAATAATTTTGAAGTTATCAACTAGCTGATGTAGAGTCCTTGAAATTGTATGAAACAATAAATTTATGAGAGAAAACAACACAACCAAATGTTAAGGAAAACCAATTCTAAAATATGATTTATGAGAGTTAGTACCTGAAAATTTATGAAATAGAAGCAATAAGGACAGTAATTGTGTCAAAAAATCAAGTAAATACAGTGTTGCAGGAAGTATACAGACATCTGGTTCAAATGGTCCTGATGAACAGCTCTTCTAGTTATGAATTTAGAAAGCTTATCTTTACTAGGTAGGACAAATAAAATTTATTGTTTCTTCAAAAAATGATTCATACCCGGAATATACATTGGCCAGGAAATTCAGGACTGCAGTCAGAATTGTTAAATTTTGGAATTGTTACACGTTTTAAAATTAAAATTGCCCATCTAACATCTCTGTAACCAAAAAAATACAAAAAAACAATTAGCAGTGAAGTGCATTATATTATAAACCATGTTAAAATGTAGAATAGTATATAGAGAAAGTGGAGGAACCCATTACATTGGAAAAACAGGTGCCAAAGTTATTAACTTACTATTCTTAAATGGTATAAAATCAAGAGACACAGTCTGAAGTACATAAAATAATGATCTTAAATTAATGTATCTTATTTAAAATTCCAAAGAAGAAATTGTGCAAACTATAAAATACAACTAACTAAATTGAAAATACCATAGTATAGTATCATGATGCTACTCTTCTGGCTTTGATCATTATACTGTAAAAGGTATTAACACTGGGGAAAATGGGTAAAGAGCATAGGAATTCGATTTTTGTAACTTTGTCTAAAATCATTTTGAAATAAAATGTTTTAAAAACTAAATGTGTCTGTGGTAAGAGAGAAAGGATAAGTATGCTATTCCTGCATGTTATATTAGAATCACCCTCACCACATCAGATATTCAAAGGCAAACAATAACAATAATAATATATACCAAGCTAAAGATAAGAACCAGTTTGTAAGAAATGATTTGTAGTATAATTCATAGTAATTGGATTAATGTATGTAAATATAATACAACTAAGTATACAAATGGGTAATGGATGATAATTAGCAACTTACCAAAGATTTAATGCAGATGCTCAATACACCCATAAAGTTGTACTCTTAGTCAGTAATAATAAAAGACAATAAAATTAAAACAATATTGATATTTTTTAACCCATCAAAGTCAATAATATAAAATACTATGTTATACTTTCTGACCAGAATAGGCCAAAATAAATAAATAGACAAAAATTCTTTTGACAAGAGTGTTGCTTGGTAATATCACTTTTGGAAGCCTTACTAATCCCTCTCAATAATTCCTGGAAGCCCATTTTGATTTTCCCCCATACTGGAAAAGGGGAAACAGAAGCATAGACCTGTTAATAAATATTCCCAAGTTCATATAAGTCATTGGCAGCGAAGTTGTAATTTGACTATTTTTCTCTTTGTTATAAAACCTCTTACTTTTAACTACTGGAGACAACCTTAAAGCTTTATCTAATATTTACATAAGAATAATTCCATGAGGGGAAGCTTTAGCTCATCTCTGCTAGGTCTCACAAGGGTGTTTAAAAGACCAAACAGAATTTATGCAAACCTTCTAAACTAAAAAAAAACAAAAAACAAACAAAAAAAACTTATCTGTTTACAGATAGGAAAATCTAGTCTTGTAATCCAAATTGAGCAATTTCAAAATTGATATCTTATTTCCCTATCCATTCCAAAAAGGTACCAGAAGAAAAGTATACAATATAATTGTCTCTTAAAACTCCGACATAAATCTCTAAGCGTTTCTCCCTATAGATTTATTTTCTCTCTGAAAGGAAAATAATTGGGCTGCTAGATATGAACAGCTAAAATATCAGTTAGATGAACATTCAAATATATATATATATTTTTTTACATTTTAGTGCTAGAGTAACCTCCTTTTTACAAAGCTATTATATAGATTAATTACTCTAGGAAAATTAAAATAGTATGTGAATTTTTATTTTTCAGAGCTTTGACTTAGGTCACTATTATCTTTAATAACTCAGTTTTATTGATTTTATATTTGCATGTAAGTATAGTGAGTATCTGCTTTTCCTCTTCCTTCTTCTACTCAGCTTCCTTCTTCTCCCTCTCTTTTTTTCTTAAATTTATGTGGTCTATTTTGTGTTCAGTTTTATACTTTCAAATAGTTGCAAGTATTTCCTAGCAAAATATTCAACCTTGGTCTGTTCTCTTTAATGAATTGCCAGCTAACTACAGAATATTTTTGCTTTGAAATCTTTCTTAAATGGCAATCGTTACATTTTTTTCCACTTAGAATTTCACAGGTAGTACTTTAATTAAATTATGTTTCCTTCCTCATCTTAGTTTCTGAGAGTTGGGGCAAGACCTAGACACTATGTAATTTGAAATGAGTATATTACCTGTGTGGTAAGCTTGAAGATTTTGGAACTGAGAAGGAAGAGACCAGAACCATGAGAGGCAGTAATACATGGCAAGATTTGTTGGTCAGTTACTCGACAAGGTTGCGAGAAGGGGAGTTGGGCATGTGGAAACCTTCAGAAGGGGAAGAGAGCAAGAGACTGGACCACCTTAAGAAGGGAAAATCAGAGAGGGGCAAATATGTCTTGGTGATGTCAGTTAGCAGTAAGGCTGGGAGTTTCCAGGTCTGAGTTCAGAAGGACATCTGGGGTTTGCGGTCTTTTATAATCACAGGGTTTATCTTATCTATGGTTATCAGATAGGGGGCAAGTTTAGAGGAGTATACATAGTTGATAGACTCTAAATGGCTAAAAATATGTTTATATGGACTGTATTTAGAATAATTTAACGCTTAAGAATTTGAGTTTGGCATCCGTAAGATTTGAGCTAGCAGGCTTGTCTGCTGTGTAGAAGTATACATCTAAGCCAATGCAGAGGGTCCATCTTTGACCCAAGTATATAACAACGTCTGGTGTGAAACAGGAATATAAGCACAGTTTATTTTGTTTCCTTCTCTATTTATTGAATGAGTTAACGGGTTCTGAATAATAGGTATGTCCTTTTGGGAGACACATCATATAATTTTTGTCATTGATAAAATCAAAAGCAGGCAGCATACATTAATTATCAAAAATGATGACAGGTTAAACTATTTTGTAGCTATTCAGTTCAGTTCAGTAGCTCAGTTCAGTTCAGTTCAGTTCAGTCGCTCAGTCGTGTCCGACTCTTGGCGACCCCATGAATTGCAGCACGCCAGGCCTCTCTGTCCATCAACAACTCCCAGAGTCTACCCAAACCCATGTCCATCGAGTTGGTGATGCCATCCAAACATCTCATCCTCTGTCGTCCCCTTCTCCTCCCGCCCCCAATCCTATCCAGCATTAGGGTCCTTTCCAATGAGTCAACCCCTCGCATGAGGTGGCCAAAGTGTTGGGGTTTCAGCTTCAACATCAGACCTTCCAATGAACACCCAGGACTGATCTCCTTTAGGATGGATTGACTGGATCTCCTTGCAGTCCAAGGGACTCTCAAGAGACTTCTCCAACATCACAGTTCAAAAGCATCAATTCTTCGGTGCTCAGCTTTCTTCACCGTCCAACTCTCACATCCATACATGACCACTGGAAAAGCCATAGCCTTCACTAGACGGACTTTTGTTGGCAAAGTAATGTCTCTGCTTTTAAATATGCTATCTAGGTTGGCCATAACCTTCCTTCCAAGGAGTAAGCATCTTTTAATTTCATGGCTGCAATCACCATCAGCAGTGATTCTGGAGCCCCCAAAAATAAAGTCTGACACTGTTTCCACTGTTTCCCCATCTATTTCCCATGAAGTGATGGGACCAGATGCCATGATCTTAGTTTTCTGAACGTTGAGCTTTAAGCCAACTTTTTCACTCTCCTCTTTCACCTTCATCAAGAGGCTCTTTAGTTCTTCTTCACTCTCTGCCATAAGGGTGGTGTCATCCGCATATCTGAGGTTATTGATATTTCTTCTGGCAATCTTGATTCCAGCTTGTGTTTTTTCCAGCCCAGCGTTTCTCATGATGTACTCTGCATATAAGTTAAATAAGCAGGGTGACAATATACAGCCTTGACGTACTCCTTTTCCTATTTGGAACCAGTCTGTTGTTCCATGTCCAGTTCGAACTGTTGCTTCCTGAACTGCATACAGGTTTCTCAAGGGACAGGTCAGATGGTCTGGTATTGCCATCTCTTTCAGAATTTTCCAAAGTTTATTGTGATCCACACAGTCAATGGCTTTGGCATAGTAAATAAAGCAGAAATAGATGTTTTTCTGGAACTCTCTTGCTTTTTCGATGATCCAGCGGATATTGGCAATTTGATCTCTGGTTCCTCCGCCTTTTCTAAAACCAGCTTGAACATCTGGAAGTTCATGGTTCACATATTGCTGAAGCCTGGCTTGGAGAATTTTGAGCATTACTTTACTAGCATGTGAGATGAGTGCAATTGTGTGGTAGTTTGAGCATTCTTTGGCATTGTCTTTCTTTGGGATTGGAACAAAAACTGACCTTTTCCAGTCCTGTGGCCACTGCTGAGTTTTCCAATTTGCTGGCATATCTATTGCAGCACTTTCACAGCATCACCTTTGAGGATTTGAAATAGCTCAACTGGAATTCCATCACCTCCACTAGCTTTGTTCGTAGTGATGCTTTCTAAGGCCCACTTGACTTCACATTCCAGGATGTCTGGCTCTAGGTGAGTGATCACACCATCGTGATTATCTGGGTCGTGAAGATCTTTTTTGTATAGTTCTTCTGTGTGTTCTTGCCACCTCTTCTTAATATCTTCTGCTTCTGTTAGGTCCATACCATTTCAGTAGCTCAGTTGTGTACACCTCTGCGCCCCCATGACCCAGAGCACACCAGACCACCCTGTCCATCACCAACTCCCGGAGTCCACCCAGACCCATGTCCATTGAGTCAGTGATTCCATCCAACCATCTCATCCTCTGTCATCCCCTTCTCATCCTGCCCTCAATCTTTCCCAACATCAGAGTCTTTTCAAATGAGTCAGTTCTTCGCATCAAGCGGCCAAAGGATTGGAGTTTCAGCTTCAACATCAGTCCTTCCAATGAACAACTGTGACTGATCTCCTTTAGGATGGACTGGTTGGATCTCCTTGCAGTCCAAGGGACTCTCAAGAGTCTTCTCCAACACCACAGTTCAAAAGCATCAATTCTTCGGTGCTCAGCTTTCTTTATAGTCCAACTCTCATATCCATACATTACTACTGGAAAAAACATAGCCTTGACTAGACTATAGCATAGGGCAAACCGTTAGAGTTATCAGTGAACTATTCCCTGAAACCAGATATCTTGGCCAAAATTTTGGAAAGCAGTTTTGTTTATTTATTGATACAATTAAGCTTTCAGTATTTAAAGGGGAAAAAACAAAAGCCCAGAATTAAATCATATTCACGAAATGCTCAAGGTGCTAGGGGAGAATGTATGATATTGCCCTTCCATAATGTTCTCTAAAAATGTCTGGGTTTCATAGAGAGAAATGCAAGTTGGGGTGCAAAGAGAATGGTGGAACTGGACAAAATCTCCCTTTTCTAAAAGTAAAGCAATACCTTATTTATTCCAATAAAACTTTTTTATTTAGTCACTAATAGAATTCCTTGATGCATATGAGTGCTCTATTATTTATTCATGGTTTAGCAATGAAAATAAAATTAATATCAAAGTAAAGTTTCATTAGAAAGCACCTTGCTATAACCATGAATTTGGATTACTTTAGGGCAGATACTGTCTCTAATACACATGAGGATTTAGCACAACTCTTTCCATAGCAAATAGTCCCTGTAATATAATAGTGATGCTAGATTGTAACTTGACATTCAGTAAAACACAACCATCTTTTCTCTGTCTCATTGGCCAAAGTAGAGTGAGTGTTATGTGCTTGTCTTGCCCTTTAAGAAACCACTCTTTCTTTTCCCATTGATTGGTTCAAATGATTTGGATGGGACTAAGGATATTTCCAGATAGGTAGACTCCAGGAGTTGGTGATGGACAGGGAGGCCTGGCGTGCTGCGGTTCATGGGGTCGCAAAGAGTCAGACACGACTGAGTGACTGAACTGAACTGAACGATATTTCAGAGATGACTGTGTCATTGGGACATTTTTGGTTCAGCATATTAACTGTCAAATAAAATTAGTCTTGTCAGTTGAGTAGAAATTTAGCCCTTTTGTGAAACGGTGAAGGAAGAATCAAAATGTGTAAGACAGAATAATATGGTTTTTCTTTTTTGACTAGGAAAATGCATAGCTGTTGTTTTTTAATATAGATGGGAGATAATGAATGGAATAGCACAGTCATACAGCATTGAATATTAGACTGGATTGGGTCTTAGAAATACACTAATCAAATATCTTCCTTCAGTTTATAGATAAGTTAACTGAAGCTTATGAATATAGGGAGCTAGATAACTATGCACTATCATTGTCATGTGACAATGTTGTAAGCATTATTGAACAAACCAAGTCATTATTTGAACTTCATCTATATAAATTATTAAGAAAGTATGATATAGGAAAGTAAAGGAACTAGAAAAAATTTTCTGACACTTAAAAGGGTTAATGAAATATAAAGTTATTTGCTCATAAGCTATACAATAAAATTGAGGTTTGGAGGCAATGTGCACTAAAAAGATACACACTAAAACGGAAGTTTGTATTTATAGCATTACAGTATGATAAAATACAATAGTTTTTAAAAATTTTATTGGAGTATAGTTGATTTACAATGCTGTGTTAGTTTCTGCTGTATAGCAAAGTGAATCAAACATATATATCCACTCTTTTTTATATCCTTTTCCCATAATGGCCATTACAGAATACTGAGAAGAGTTCCCTGTGTAGGTCCTGATTAGCTATCTATTTTATATTTAGTAGTGTGTATGTGTCAATTCCAATCTCCTAGTATATTTCCTCCCACTTTCCCCACTAGTAACCATAAGTTTGTTTTCTACATCTCTGGTTATTTCTATAAACACAGCTGTTTTTAACAATAAAATCAAGATGCCAAAGATCAAGAATTTGGCAATGCAGAATACACAGTTTTGATCCTTCAAACTCCAGGGAAGATGCCCTGGAGGGGGAAATGGCAAGCCACTCCAATATTCTTGCCTGAAAAATCCCATGGACAGAGGAGCCTGGTGGTTACAGTCCAAAGGGTTGTGAAGAGTTGACACTATCAAACACCCCCCCCACACACACACGTACACATGCATGCATGCACACACACACACGCAACTAGTAGGCTCTCAATAATTAGTACTTCTTTTTATCACTGTCTTTTCCATAGCAAACAGACAATTGTTTAGAAAACACACAAGTTCTCTTTATGTGGCCTGTGACACCTGATTAACTTTTCTAGCACTTTCACTTGCTCTTGATAATGGGGATTGATTGTACAGTACTTGTCACTTACGTGGGTTATTGAATTTTTGTTGCTAAATGGTATAGACACATGAGTTTAAGGTATGTCCATGCATACAATATCATCGGTGACAATTTAATGGTTTTTCAGTTTGTGATCATAGGGTATCTTCATGATCACTTTGAAAGATTTATAAGGTTTGTTTCCATTGGGAAATTCTTATCTGGGAATTAGCATGAATAGTGCAGAGGAGCCAAAGTACTATTAGACATCTTAAGGACGATACTGTAAATAGTAATTACCAGTTTAAATGTGTATTTTTCTAGTGAAATGTAACCCTCCATTTACATCCAAATTCTATCTGTGAAATATGAATTTTCAGTAAGCAGGGAGTGGGTTTTTTCAACACTTGTTAAAAATGTATATATAATTCATTAATTCAAGAAGGAAACAGTATAGTTCTAAAGCCAAGTGAGGTGATATTCTATTCCAGTTCCCACTGGAAGAAAGATACCATTTTATCATTTCATTGCACTGTGTGTCTAGTGATAGAAACCAGTGAAGAGAGGAGTCTGATGAGTGGAGAAGTTTGAGAAATTAAAGTAAATAATCTTTGATTAATTCTTATGTATAAGAATATTACTTATAATACTTTAGAAAAATTTTAGTAGAAAAGTAGTCCCAAGCCAGTGGGCATTGCCTTACTTCTAAACAATGTTAGATTTTAATAACAGTATTTTAAAAATGTAGTTACTTTGAAGAAGTTAAATCATTTCATGTGGTATGTGAATTGAACTTTGAGTTCTTACATGAGGTTTCATTGGGGAAAACCATGAACATGTTGCACTTCCATTTATAGAAAATCACCATATATATAAAAAGATGTTTCCAAGAATCAGGGATTCTTAAATCACATTCTTTCTTGTTTTTGCTCAAATTTAGTAACTTATAAATTTCTAGAATAATATTTGTTTCTTTAATTTGGCTTCCAGGTTCATAACTGACTCTGAAACATTATTGTACTGTGCTATGTCGCTTCAGATGTGTCTGACTCTTTGCGACCTCATGAACTATAGCCCACTAGGCTCCTCTGTCCAGTGATTCTCCAGACAAGAATAATGGAGTGGATTTCCAAGCCCTTCTCCAGGGGTTCTTCCCAACCCGGGAATCAAACCTACATCTCTTATGTCTCCTACATTGGTAGGCAAGTTCTTTACCACTTGTTGTTGCTCAGTTGCTCAGTTAAGTCCGACTCTTTGCGACGCCATGGACTGCAGCACACCACGCTTCCCTGTCCTTTATCAACTCCCAGAGCTTGCTTAAACTCATGTCCATCGAGTCGGTGATGCCATCCAACCATGTCGGTCTCTGTTGTTCCGTTGTCCTCCTGCCTTCAATATTTTCCTACATCAGGGTCCTTTCTAATGAGTCAGTTGGCCAAAGTATGGAGCTTCAGCTTCAGCATTAGTCCTTTAGGATTGACTGGTTTGATCTCACTGCAGTCCAAGGGACTCTCAAGAGTCTTCTCCAACACCACAGTTCAAAAGCATCAATTAATCAGCAGTCAGCCTTCTTTGTGGTCCAATTCTCATATTCATACACAACTGCTGGAAAAACCACTAGCATCACTTATTCAGTTCAGTTAAGTTCAGTTCAGTCACTCAGTCGTGTCCGACACTTTGCGACCCCATGAATCGCAGCACGTCAGGCCTCCCTGTCCATCACTGACTCCGGGAGTTTACCCAAACCCATGTCCATCGAGTCAGTGATGCCATCCAACCATCTCACCCTGTGTTGTCCCCTTCTCCTCCTGCCCCCAATCCTTCACAGCATTAGGGTCTTTTGCAATGAGTCAACTCTTCGCATCAGGTGGCTGAAGTATTGGAGTTTCAGCTTCAACATCAGTCCTTCCAATGAACACCCAGGAATGATCTCCTTTAGGATGGACTGGTTGGATCTCCTTGCAGTCCAAGGGACTCTCAAGAGTCTTCTCCAACACCACAGTTCAAAAGCATCAATTCTTCAGCGCTCAGCTTTCTTCACCGTTCAACTCTCACATCCACACATGACCACTGGAAAAACCACAGCCTTGACTAGATGGATCTTTGTTGGCAAAGTAACGTCTCTGCTTTTAAATATGCTATCTAGCCTGGTCATAACCTTCCTTCCAAGAAGCAAGTGTCTTTTAATTTCATGGCTGCAATCACCATCAGCAGTGATTTTGGAGCCCCCAAAAATAAAGTCTGACACTGTTTCCACTGTTTCCCCATCTATTTCCCATGAAGTGATGGGACCAGATGCCATGATCTTAGTTTTCTGAACTTTGAGCTTTAAGCCAACTTTTTCACTCTCCTCTTTCACTTTCATCAAGAGGCTCTTTAGTTCTGCTTCACTTTCTGCCATAAGGGTGGTGTCATCCGCATATCTGAGGTTACTGATATTTCTCCCAGCAATCTTGATTCCAGCTTGTGCTTCCTCCAGCCCAGCATTTCTCATGATGTACCCTGCATATAAGTTAAATAAGCAGGGTGACAATATACAGCCTTGACGTACTCCTTTTCCTATTTGGAACCAGTCTGTTGTTCCATGTCCAGTTCGAACTGTTGCTTCCTGACCTGCATACAGGTTTCTCAAGAGGCAGGTCAAATGGTCTGGTATCCCCATCTCTTTCAGAATTTTCCACAGTTTATTGTGATCCACACAGTCAAAGGCTTTGGCATAGTCAATCAAGCAGAAATAGATGTTTTTCTGGAACTCTCTTGCTTTTTTGATGATCCAGCAGATGTTGACAATTTTATCTCTGGTTCCTCTGTCTTTTTGATAACCAGTTTGAACATTTGTAAGTTCATGGTTTATGTATTGCTGAAGCCTGGTTTGGAGAATTTTGAGCATTACTTTACTAACGTGTGAGATGAGTGCAATTGTGTGGTAGTTTGAGCATTCTTTAGCATTGACTTTCTTTTGGATTGGAATGAAAACTGCCCTTTTCCAGTCCTGTGGCCACTGTTGAGTTTTCCAGATTTGCTGGCATATCGAGTGCAGCACTTTCATAGCATCATCTTTCAGGATTTGAAATAGCTCAACTGGAATTCCATCACCTCCACTAGCTTTGTTTGTAGTTATGCTTTCTAAGGCCCACTTGACTTCACATTCCAGGATATCTGGCTCTAGTGAGTGAGTGATCACACCATCGTGATTATCTGGGTCGTGAAGATCTTTTTTGTACAGTTCTTCTGTGTGTTCTTGCCATCTCTTCTTAATATCTTCTGCTTCTGTTAGGTCCATACCATTTCTGTCCTTTATCGAGCCCATCTTTGCATGAAATGTTCCCTTGGTATCTCTAATTTTCTTGAAGAGATCTCTAGTCTTTCCCATTCTGTTGTTTTCCTCTATTTCTTTGCATTGATTGCTGAGGAAGACTTCCTTATCTCTCCTTGTTATTCTTCAGAACTCTGCATTCAGATGGGAATATCTTTCCTTTTCTCAGGAAATAAGACATTTAAAACTTTAGGGAAATACAGTTGAGGTTGAAAAGATTATTTTCCACACAGAAAAAAATGTTAAAGCTAGTAAAAGTTTTCATTGTGTGAATTTATATATAATAAATCTAAGAAAATGTATACTATCATCTAAAATTGCAAAATTTGATTATATGGAGAATAAACTAATAGATTATTATCAGTTTCTTAAGTTCTACATACAGTCACTAATGAAATATTTCATTATGTTTCTGGGAAAATGCCATGAACATGTAATGTGATGATTTACTTTGGTGATTTTTTATGTGTTTATTATCATTATTATTTTCTTTGCCTAGATGATCGCTCAACTTTTCCTCATCTGATTAATCTGTACTTATTCCTCTAAACTGAGTTCAGGAACTTCTAGAAAAGATGAAATAGAAGAATGGTATTCAAAAATCTCTATTTCATGAACACACTGGATTTGCCAAAATGAGAAAAATTAGTGGAGAACGTTCTTTAACATGGACATTAGAGCCATGATATAAACCAAGCACTGACTAGAAGAATTTCTCCCAGACAAAGTGAAGATAGTATCATGTTGAAGAAATTTTTCCATTTCCTATTCTGCAAAAGCAATTAAGTGTTATGTGAAGTGGATGAAAAAGTTCCTCTTAATATCTCTACAATTTGGAGGTGAATATTTAACTGGAGTACAATGGGCAATTCATAATTTATGGTCATTCTTTGAATCAGTCAATGGGAATCACTTTTGCTGCAGTGAAAGGTGCCTTTCTGAGACTACAGAAGCATGCTTTATACAGCAAATATAAAGTTGCAACAAATGGAAAATTCTATGGCTGGATGATTTTTACTCTGACTGATTTTCTAATAGAGGATAATGGGTTTGAAATAATTCAAGCATCAGTAAGTTTGTTTCTTAATCAAAACAGTAATATTCTAACCCCGTAAAAGTTGCATCTAAAGTGTTATTTGTAATGTAGAAATGACAAGTACTCCTAATCTAGGAGAGATTTTGTTCTCAAATACTAACACTTTTTAGAAAAATAGAAGAAAAAATATGTATATTCATGGATCTCACCTGCAAGCAACAGGTATTGCTCCTGAATAAATATATTCCTGTCATCAGACAAAAACTCTCTGTAGGAAAGCTCCTAAATAAACAACAAAATCTCAGTTAAGTAAAAAAAACAAAATAATAATTTCTTCCAAATTGGCTAGCAAAATAACCAGGAAAATTGATGGTACATGGACACAGTGGTTTTCCAGAGCAGATGCCAAGTCAAATAGAAAACCAACATAATGAATAATTTAAAAATATATGAAACCAGTAATGTTTCAACTTCTTCCCCCACAATATATATATTTCATACAGCCTGTTTCACCATTATAATCTCAGAAGTGAGTTGGAGAGAAGCTGGTTGGAACATATCTTCTATGAAGTATAGATTCAGCTAACAAAGCCCAGGAAAACTGATAGCCCCTTAGAAAAAAAAAAAATCCCTGCATTTATTGTGGGACTAAAGCAAGATTTTACCTCTCAGGTTGTATTTAACAAATGGAAGGGGGGAAGTATCTAGTCAAGCATCCCTAAGCCAGCCGTCTCCTTCATAAAGTGTAGATTCCTCAGCTCCTCTATTCTTTAGTCTGACTACATTTCTGTGTACCAATGTGAGGTGAATTAGAAAAACTATTAAAAAGAAACAGAAGGCCTGCAAATGGCCACTCTGGCTAAGGATGATATGTACTTTAGTAAGTTATGAGATTAACATCATCAGCCATGGACTGGATAGAGGATGGCTGAGACACAGATGTATTGGCCATGTTCAAAAAGCCATATTGTATAGTAAACAAGGGCCAGCATATAAGAAACTTGGAAGTTACCACTATATCCTAAGAACAAGTAACAAGCTTAATAGACTAAAAAATCAACAACTCTTCTTAGATCCATGAGAGAAATGAAGTCACAGGACAAACTGCTGTCCCCAAAATGTAGAGATGGACAGGAATACAGAAAGCATCACAGCTTTACTGAAGCAGAGCATAAATCTTCATGGGAACCAGAGCCAGGGCAGGAAAACCTGAAATGCAATTGACTAATTGCTGTGTGCTCAGTGAGGAGCAAATACTACAAGAAGACCCAATCATCTGATGGGCCCAGTACTTTCGTGAATTTATATCCTGGAGCTCTGCCAAGTTCACAGTGAACACTGGAGAAAAGCTCCTTCTGCTTCCATCAGAAATGCCAGAGCATCCTGTTCTTAACAAGGTCTGCCCTCAGGAGAAACTAACTAACCCAAACCTAACTTTCTGGTGTTTTATCAGAACCCAGCCAACCTAGGGAAAGCAAAATATTTGCATACTGGCAAATACTATATTGTTTTATTAGCAAATTTTATGATTAATTATTTTATAGGATACTGTCAGGAACATGAGGAAATAAATACTCTCAAGTATTGTAGGAAAGAGTATAAACTGTTTCATTTTTTCCAGGATTTTAGGCAATTGATATCAACATCTTAAAAATATATACTTTTACAAAGCACATAACTTTTTAGTAACTCGGTCTAATAAAATTACCAGATGCATTTTTGATAGATACATAATTATCCTTAGGTTTTAAAATGTAGGTTTTATTATTATAAAGCACGTAGAGCCCAACAGATGAGGAGACAACTGTCGTTTGAAGTAAAAGCTTGTTACTCATAGTCCTCAAGAGAAGGGACATGTCACACCATGCAAAAGGCACAAGGAGAAGCACCGAAGTCTGTCAGGAAGTAGAGAGAGTGAGACGAAAGCATGGGCAAGGGACTTTATTGTGGTTTCCATGAGAAGGCAAGACAGAGTAAATTTTTAGCTTTAGGATTGGCTGGTTCGAATAATTTCAGCAGGTTCTGGCACATATGAAGTGATCAGTGTAGATGAAGTGTTCCAAAGAATAAATGCTCAATAGGAGAGGTAGTTAGGGATTACAGGCTTTGGATTGGTTGGTTTGCATATGGAAGGCACACTTGCAGATAGGCCCTTTACTGTCCCCAGATATTGGTCATCCATGAGGAATTCTCTTCTCAATCAGGAAGTCTCCAGATGTCAAAACATCAGAAAACACAGAAAAGGCATGACTGATAAAACTTCAGTTCAGTTCAGTCCGTCAGTCATGTCTGACTCTTTGCAACTGCATGGACTGCAGTATGGCAGGCCGCCCTGTCCATCACCAACTCCCAGAGTTTACGCAAACTCATGTCCATTGAGTTGGTGATGCCATCGAACCATCTCATTTTCTGTCATCCCCTTCTCTTCCCTCCTTCAATCTTTCCCAGCATCAGGGTCTTTTCAAATGAGTGAGATCTTCCCATTAGACAGCTGAAATATTGGCATTTTAACTTCAGCATCAGTCTTTCCAATGAATATTCAGGATTGATCTCCTTTAGGATGGACTGGTTGGATCTCAGTTCAGTTCAGTTCAGTTGCTTAGTCATGTTGGACTCTTTGCGACCCATGAATCGCAGCACGCCAGGCCTCCCTATCCATCACCAACTCCCGAAGTTTACCCAAACTCATGTCCATCAAGTCGGTGATGCCATCCAGCCATCTCATCCCCTGTTGTCACCTTCTCCTGCTGCCCCTAATCCTTCTGAGCATCAGGGTCTTTTCCAATGAGTCAACTCTTCACATGAGGTGGCCAGAGTATTCGAGTTTCAGCTTCAACATGAGCCCTTCCAGTGAACACCCAGGGCTGATCTCCTTTAGGATGGACTGGTTGGATCTCCTTGCAGTCCAAGGGACTCTCAAGAATCTTCTACAATACCACATTTCAAAAGCATCAATTCTGCAGTGCTCAGCTTTCTTCACAGTCCAACTCTCACATCCATACATGACTACTGGGAAAACCATAGCCTTGACTAGATGGACCTTTGTTGGCAAAGTAATGTCCCTGCTTTTTAACATGCTGTCTAGGTTGGTCATAACTTTCCTTCCAAGGAGTAAGCGTCTTTTAATTTCATGGCTGCAATCATCATCAGCAGTAATTTTGGAGCCCAGAAAAATAAAGTCTGACACTGTTTCCACATTTTCCCATCTACTTCCCATGAAGTGATGGGACCAGATGCCATGATCTTAGTTTTCTGAACTAAGTTTTCTGAGCTTTAAGCCAACTTTTTCACTCTCCTCTTTCACTTTCATCAAGAGGCTCTTTAGTTCTTCTTCACTTCTACCATACATTTGGTGTCATCTGCATATCTGAGGTTACTGATATTTCTCCCGTCAATCTTGATTCCAGCTTGTGCTTCTTCCAGGCCAGCGTTTCTCATGATGTACTCTGTATATAAGTTAAATAAGCAGGGTGACAATATACAGCCTTGACGTACTCCTTTTCCTATTTGGAACCAGTCTGTTGTTCCATGTCCAGTTCTAACTGTTGCTTCCTGACCTGCATACAGGTTTCTCAAGAGGCAGGTCAGGTGGTCTGGTATTCCCATCTCTTTCAGAATTTTCTGCAATTTATTGTGATCCACACAGTCAAAGGCTTTGGCATAGTCAGTAAAGCAGAAATAGATATTTTTCTGGAACTCTCTTGCTTTTTCAATGATCCAGCAGATGTTGACAATTTTATCTCTGGTTCCTCTGCCTTTTCTAAAACCAGCTTGAACATCTAGAAGTTCACGGTTCACGTATTGCTGAAGTCTGGATTGGAGAATTTTGATCATTACTTTACTAGCGTGTGAGATGAGTGCAATTGTGCAGTAGTTTGAGCATTCTTTGGCATTGCCTTTCTTTGAGATTGGAACGAAAACTGACCTTTTCCAGTCCTGTGGCCGCTGCTGAGTTTTCCAGATTTGCTGGCATATTGAGTGCAGCACTTTCATAGCATCATCTTTCAGGATTTGAAATAGCTCAACGGGAATTCCATCACCTCCACTAGCTTTGTTTGTAGTTATGCTTTCTAAGGCCCACTTGACTTCACATTCCAGGATGTCTGGCTCTAGGTGAGTGATCACACCATCGTGATTACCTGGTTTGTGAAGATCTTTTTTTTGTACAGTTCTTCTGTGTGTTCTTGCCACCTCTTCTTAATATCTTCTGCTTCTGTTAGGTCCATATCATTTCTGTTCTTTATTGAGCCCATCTTTGCATGAAATGTTCCCTTGGTATCTCTAATTTTCTTGAAGAGATGTCTAGTCTTTCCCATTCTGTTGTTTTCCTCTATTTCTTTGCATTGATCACTGAGGAAGGCTTTCTTATCTCTCCTTGCTGTTCTTTGGAACTCTGTATTCAGATGGGAATATCTTTCCTTTTCTCCTTTGCGTTTCACTTCTCTTCTTTTCACAATTATCTGTTAGGCCTCCTCAGACAGCCATTTTGCTTTTTTGCATTTTTTTTCCCATAGGTATGGTTTTGATCCATGTCTCCTGTACAATGTCATGAACCTCCTTCCATAGTTCATCAGGCATTTTGTCTATCAGATCTAGTCCCTTAAATTTATTTCTCACTTCTACTGTATAATCATAAGGGATTTGATTTAGGTCATACCTGAATGGTCTAGTGGTTTTCCTTACTTTCTTCAATTTAAGTCTGAATTTGATTGGATATACTTGCCTCTAAAGGGACTCTCCAGAGTCTTCTCCAACACTACATTTCAAAAGCCTCAATTCTTTGGTGCTCAGCATTCTTTATAGTCCAAATCTCACATCCATGCATGACTACTGGAAAAAACATAGCTTTGACTAGCTAGACCTTTGTTGGCAAAGTAATGTCTCTGCTTTTTAATATGCTGTCTAGTTTGGTCATTACTTTTCTCCCAAGGAGTAAGTGTCTTTCAATTTCATGGCTGCAGTCACCATCTGCAGTGATTTTGGAGCCCCCCCCTAAAATAAAATCTGTCCCTGTTTCCATTGCTTCCCCATCTATTTGCTATGAAGTGATGGGACCAGATGCCATGATCTTAGTTTTTTGAATATTGAGTTTTAAGCCAACTTTTTCACTCTCCTCTTTCACTTTCATCAAGAGACTCTTTAGTTTACAAGGTTATTAAAAGGCATATTTCTCACAATCAGAAAAAAAACAATTAAAGCAAAAGAAGTGACAAATATATTTTGAAATATGATTGGTTGTTGATGTTTAGTCCCTAAGTCATGTCCAACTCTTTTGCGACCTCATGCACTGTAGCCCCCCAAGCTCCTCTTTCCCTTGGATTTCCCAGGCAAGAATAGTGGAGTGCATTGCCATTACCTTCTCCATGGGTTCTTTCTAACCCAGGGGATAAACCTGCATTCCCTGCATTGGTAGGGGGATTCTTTACCACTGAGCTACCAGGGAAGCCTATAAATCAGTAGAATTTCTTATCTTATGCTATAGATGCTGTTTTCCATATTCAGTCAGCTAAACATTCATTATTCTTTGAGTCAGAGAATAGATGAATACAGAAAATTTTGGTAAAGGGAGCAAGAGGGGGACTTCTCTTAACTTTTGATTTTTTAGAAGTCTTTAACCTACTGTGATAAAAGAAATTCTAGCTAATATTACCAAACAGATGATCAGAATTTCTTATTCAGGGGAGAAAGTGAATACAATAGGAAATGAGGAAAACATAGATTATGTGGGTTTCAGAAAGAATGTTCTGTACTCTCCTCCTACTCTAACCTTGAGTATATTTCTGAGTATCTTTGAAGTACAGGGATTGTTAAAATTTTCAAATATGCAGCAAAGTTGGGTGATCCAAGAGCAGAAAAGACCTGGATCCCCTTTCAGATAGTGTTTTTTGAATTGTCATGACATCCAGAAGGGAAATGGCTATGTAGTATCTCTACGCACTAGAATTTGAGGCAGTCTCTCAGATTAATTGGTCATCTGCATCAGCAAAAAATAGTAAACGTAGGAAAACAACATCCAAGCTAAAAGTGTCCCTGAGGTTTTTTGTTGTGTTTTTTCTTTTTTCCAGTGCTACAAAATAAATAATGAAGAGCTATGATTTTTACTCTAGTAACACTCCTAGTAATAATAATTTTAAAATTCCCATTAAGATAAGAATACATAGGGATAATCAAGTATCTTTATATAAAATGTGTAGTCATTTACTTGTTTATGTATGTGTGTATGTTTTCTTATCTGCCTGTCAATAGGTCTGTTTCTTTAACTAGTGCTAAGAACCTTAATAGTCTAGTGGAGGCTGTAAACTTTTCTCAAATATAGTACTTTTAAATGCATAAATCATATTGAATTACAAATGATAATTTACTAAAACACCAAATTATTTTAAAAATCACACTTTTCATGCAAATATATTTATGTACATTAATTAATGAAGTAAAAAGATCCAGATAGTGGGTCTAAGAACAGTTATAACTTCAGTGTACTGACTAACATAGGAGTATTTGAAAACGTCTGCAATGACTGTGGCTGATATGAAAGTATCTATGATTTTTATTGTTGCAAATTCCAAAGTCATGACTACTTCTTTTATTACTGTTGATTTTTACCTGTAGCTTCCTTCATAGCTCAGTTGGTAAAGAATCTACCTGCAATGCAGGAGACCCTGGTTTGATTTCTGGGTTGGGAAGATCCACTGGAGAAGGGATAGGCTACCCAATCCAGTATTCTTGGACTTCCCTTGTGGCTCAGCTGATAAGGAATCTGCCTGCAAAGTGGAGACCTGGGTTCAATCTCTGGGTTGGGAAGATCCCCTGGAGAAGGGAAAGACTACCCACTCCAGGATTCTAGCCAGGAGAATTCCATGGACTGACTGTATAGTCTGTGAGGTCACAAAGAGTTAGACACAGCTGAGTGACTCTAACTTTCACTTTCTTTCAAACTTGAGGGAAATGCCAAATTTCAGGTAGAGTTAGATGAAACTCAGTTCAGATCAGTCAGTCAGCTGTGTCTGAATCTTTGTGACCCCATTGACCACAGCAAGCCAGGCCTCCCTGTCCATCACCAACTCCCAGAGTTTACCCAAACTCATGTCCACTGAGTAGGTGATGCCATTCAACCATCTCATCCTCTGTCGTCCCCTTCTCCCCCTGCCTTCAATCTTTCCCAGAATCAGGGTCTCTTCCAATGAGTCAGTTCTTCACATTAGGTGGCCAAAGTATTGGAGTTTCATCTTCAGCATCAGTCCTTTCAATGAATATTCAGGACTGATCTCCTTTAGGATGGACTGGTTGGATCACCTTGCAGTCCAAGTGACTCTCAAGAGTCTTCTCCAACACCACAGTTCAAAAGCATCAATTCTTTGGTATTCAGCTTTATTTGTAGTACAATTCTCACATCCATACATGGCGAAGGCAATGGCAACCCACTCCAGTGTTCTTGCCTGGAGAATCCTGTGGATGGAGGAGCCTGGTGGGCTGCTGTCCACAGGCTCACACAGAGTCGAACACAACTGAAGTGACTTAACATGAATGCATGCATTGGAGAAGGAAATGGCAACCCATTCCAGTGTTCTTGCCTGGAGAGCCCCGGGGACCGAGGAGCCTGGTGGGCTGCCGTCTATGGGGTCGCACAGAGTCGGACACGACTGACGCAACTTAGCAGCACCAGCAGCAGCTATAAATTTAAGGAAATATATACGGGGTATATATGTGAGAAACTAAAGAACTTTGTTGAAAAAAAATCAAAGAACTAACTAAATAGCAAAATAATCTTGTTTATGTATTGTAAGATTCAATATAGTTAAGATACCAATTCTTTCCAACTTGATCAATATATTCAGTGAGATCTTAGTCAGAATTATAGTGAGGAATACTCTTGACATTTATAAAGAGATTCTAAAATTTTAAAGAGAAAGCAAAGGTAAAGAACTTCTAATGCGATACTGAAGAAGAACAAATCCGGAGGATTAACACTATCTCATTTTAAGACTTACAATAAATTTACAATAAGCAAGTGTCACCTGTGTGATACTAGTGGAGGCAAAAAAAAAAAAAAAAACCACACATAGATCAGTAGAACATAATAGAAAGTCTAGAAATAAACCCATATGATGTAATCGTCTCATGTCTGGCAAAGAAACAGGGTCTTTTCAATGAAGAATGGACAGTCTTTTAAGCTTATGGTGCTGGAAATCTCTATGGAAAAAGTGACTGGTTCAGAATTGGGAAAAGCTGCATATTAGCACCCTGTTTATTTAGCTGATATGAAGAGTACATCAGGGAAAATGTGGGGCTGGATGAGTTACAAGCTGAATCAAGATTTCCGGAGAAATATCAACAACCTCAGATATGCAGATAATACCATTTTATGGAAGAAAGTGAAGAGGAACTAAAGAGCCTTTTAATGAAGGTGGAAAGAGGAGAGTGAAAAAGCTGGCTTAAAACTCAACATTCAAAAATGAAGATAACAGTGTCCAGTCCTATCACTTCATGGCAAATAGAAGGGGAAAAAGTGGAAGCAGTGACGTATTTTCCCTTATTGGGCTCCAAAATCACCACGGATGGTGACTGCAGCCATAGAATTGGAAGACGCTTCTTAGAAGAAAAGTTATGACAAACCTAGACAGTGTATTAAAAAGTAGAGACATCACATTGCCAATAGAGGTCCAAATAGTCAAAGCTATGGTCTTTCCAGTAGTCATGTACACGGTCTGTGTGAGAGTTAGACCATAAAAAAAATCTGTGTGCTGAAGAGTTGATGCTTTCGAATTGTGGTGCTGGACAAGACTGTTGAGAGCCCCTTGGACTGCAAGAAGATCAAACCAGTCAGTCCTAAAGGACATCAACCCTGAAAGTTCATTGAAGAACTGATCTGAAACTCCAATACTTTGGTCACCCAATGTAAACAGACAAACAGATCACTGAAAAAGACCCTGATGCTGTGAAAGACTGAAGGCAAAAGGAGAAGGCGGAGGCAGAGGATGAGATGGTCAGATAGCATCACAGACTCAGTCGACATGAACTTGGGAAAACTCTGGGAGATAGTGAGGGAGAGGGGAACCTGATGTGCTACAGTCATGTGGTTGCAAAGTGTCAGACACGACTTAGCGAATGAACATCTGTGAAGAGAATCAAAATCAAACCACAATGTGGGAGAAAATACCTGTAAACCACATATCTGATCTAAGACTTGAATCCAAAACATATAAAGAACACTTGGCATTATGTAATTAAAAAATCTAATTTAAAAATGAAGTGAAAATATCTGAATAGACATTTTACCAAAGAAATATATAAATAGATCATATGCAATGAAAATATGCTCTACATAGTTTATTATAAGGAATTGAAAATTAAAACAATAGTGAGATACTGCTATATATGTTTAAAATGGCTTAAATGCAAAACACTGACAACATGATTGCCTGTGAGATTGTGGACAACAGGAACTTGCATTCGGTGCTCATGGGAATACAAACTGGGATCATTACTTTGTGAGACAATATGGCAATTTTTTTTTTTTGCAAGTTAAGCATAGTATTAACTAAAGTCCAACAATTATCCTCCTAAAATTTATGTCTATATAAAATCTTGCAAACAAATGTTTATAACACTTTATTCATAATTTCCAAAACTAAAAACAAGAAAATTGTTCTTCAGTCAGTGAAAGGATCAATACAATTTGATACACCTATACACTGGACTGTTGTCTAGTGAAAAAAAGAAATGAGCTGTAAAGCATGAAAAGACATGAATGAATCTTAGATATGTGTTGCTAAGGTTAAAGGGTCAGTCTATAAGTCTCCATACTGTATGATTCCAAGTAATTTGACAACCTAGAAAAGGTAAAACTACAGTGATAGCTATTAAGTTAAAAGACACTAGCTCCTTGGAAGAAATGCTATGACAAACCTAAACAGTGTATTAAAAAGCAGAGACATCATTTTGCTGACAAAGGTGCATATAGCCAAAGCTATGGTTTTTTCCAGTAGTCATGTACAGATGTGAGAGTTGGATGGTAAAGAAGGCTGAGTGACAAAGAATCGATGCTTTTGAGTTGTGGTGCTGGAGAGGACTCTTGAGAGTCCCTTGAACAGCAAGGATATCAAACCAGTCAATCCTAAAGGAAATGAACCCTGAATATTCATTAGAATGACTGATGCTGAAGCTCCAATACTTTGACCCCCTGATGTGAAGAGCTGACTCATTGCAAAAGACCCTCATTCTGGGAAGTATTGACGGGAGGAGGAGAAGGGGATAACAGAGGATGAGATGGTTGAATGGCTTCACCAACTCAGTGGACATGAGTTTGAGCAAACTCTGGGAGATAGTGAAGGACAGGGAAGCCTGGTGTGCTGAAGTCCATGAGGTCACAAAGAGTCGGACAAGACTTAGTGACTAAACTGCAACAACAGTGATAGTAAAAAGAACATGGTTGCCAGGGGTTCCTGGAGGCTGGGGAAAATAACTGGATAAGTGAAGCAAAGGGCAATTTTTAGAACACTGAAACTAGTTTGTTTGATACTACAATAAAGGATATACAATGCAATGTCTTTCTTAAAACCCATATAAATTTATGGAACAAAGATTGAACTTTCGTACATATATATTTTTAAAAGAATTATTTATGCTGCCATGAGCTCTTCAGATGGAATTCAGAATGTGACAACAAAACAATCTAACTCTATTACAAATTTATGAAACAAACTCATTGAAGGGCATGGGGGGAAATGGTGTTGGCTTAAGTAATTTTGGAAATGAGCAGAGTTTGTAACACTAAATCAGAAATTGTACATAAGTCCTGTTCACTCATTAATAAAGTTATTTCTCACATAGGGCACATGTTAGCAATTCTGATACTAATCTACATGTATACTGAGATTGAATGATCAAGCATTAATAAATAAATGGATGGTGGGAGCCAGTTTTCTCATTGTTGAAATGGAAGTTCACAGGTAAGGGAAGAAGTTAGGATGATCCATTATAATGTATTAAAGTTGAAGACAGCACTATTCACTCATATTTAACTTAATATGAATGTAGATTATTACATATACACATTTTAGAGATATATGCAAACAAACTAGTATATATACATACAATTTCTTTCTCTGTCATTTGAGAGGGATGGTGATAATGACACCTCATTAATAATTAGCACATTTAATACCCAGATCTTGGTTTATAATATGATTTTCTATTAAAGAAATGAGCTCTTTGGAGAAATGGTTGATTCTAAGACTCAGACAGAAATATACAAGATGAGCTTGAGGTTCAGTGCCAGAAAGGAAGGAAATTTAAAATAAAAATAAAACAAATTACTATGATGTGGCTATACCAAAGAGACACAGTAAGTAACCAGAAGTCAACTCAAAGTGTTTCCAGTGGCCAAATATGCAACAGGTTGAACAACCAAATAGATATATTAATAGTAATACTGGATTATAAGCCAAAAGTACAAAATAAATATATGAGTCCATATTGATGTAAATAAATGATTGAATAAATCATTGGGTAAAATACAAATCTACATAAAACAATTTCAGTTAATTTACATAGATACTCTACCTTCAAGGAGGGGAGCATAGTTCCTCATTCCTTAAGTATGGGTTGTGCATAGTAACTTCCTTCCAAAGGGTAAAATACCAAAGGAGGGAATAAAACTAACCTTATGGTGGAGAAATCAGTTAAACACTAACACAGCCATGTGATTCAGATCAGCAAGCTCAAGCTGGAATCAAGATTGCCAGGAGAATTGTCAACAACCACAAATATGCAGATGATACCACTCTAAAGATAGAAAACAAAGAGGAACTAAAGAGCCTCTTGATGAGGGTGAAAGAGGAGAATAAAAAAGATGGCAAAAACTCAACATTCTAAAAACTAAGATCATGGCATCTGTTCCCATCACTTCATGGCAAATAGATGGAGAAACAGTGAAAATGGTGACAGATTTTATTTTCTTGAGCTCCAAAATCAGTGTGCACAGTGACTGCAGCCAGGAAATTAAAAGACACTTGCTTCTTGGAAGAAAAACCATGAAAAACCTAGACAGCATATAAAATGTAGACATCACTTTGCCAACAAAGGTCCATCTAGTCAAAGTTATGGTTTTTCAAGTAGTCATGTAAATATGTGAGAGTTGGACCATAAAAAAGACTGAGTACCAAAGAATTGATGCTTACAAATTGTGGTGATGAAGACTCTTGAGAGTCCCTTGGACAGCAAGAATATCAAACTAGTCAATCCTAAAGGAAATGAACCCTGAATATTCATTGGAAGGACTGATGCTGAAGCTGAAGCTCCAATACTTTGGCAACCTAATGCAAAGAGCCGACTCATTAGAAAAGACCCTGATGCTGTGAAAAGTTGAGGGCAAGAGGAGAAGCAGGCAACAGAAGATGAGATGGTTGGATGGCATTATTGGCTCAATGGACATGAGTTTGAGCGAACTCTGGCAGTAGTGAAGGACAGGGATGCCTGGCATGCTGCAGTTCACGGAGTCACAAAAAGGCAAACACAAATTATGACTGAACAACAACAGAATACCTGAACAGTAATCCTCAAAATTGTCAGGGTCATTAAACATAAGAGAAGTCTACGGTACTCTTACAGCCAATATTACCCAACGGGACATGGCAGCTAATTGCAGTATCATATCCTGGATGTGATTTTGAAGTTAAAAAAAAAAAAAAAAAGGAAATTCTATAAAAACCAAAGATAAATTAGTAAATATGTGCTTTAGTTATTCATTATTATTCAGTATCAGTTCATTAATTGTAAGAAATGTACCGTAATAAGGTAAGATGTTAATAATAAGGAAACTTGAGCATATTACTATCTTCACTTTTTTATTTGAAAATCTAAAATTATTATAAAATAAGATTCTTCTCAAAAATATATAATTGTGAAGATTTTGCATCATTTCATTAAAGTCAAAATCATTGATTTGATAAATAAAATGGCCTAGCTATACTGAAAAACTCCCTTTTTAAAGAATTTGTCTTTTAGGCTTATTTTAGTTTCCTCTCATAGTACAGTAATGCACTGGGGACAAAGAATAGTTTGATGATTATCATTTTATTTTCAGTTAATGTTCCAACTGTGAGTTCCAAAACAGCAACCACAGTATGCAATCATATCTTTAAATGTTCTGTTTATCATCAGTATGGCTAACAGAGCAAGACAAGAGACATGAGACTTTGTTCACTGACTAAGCAAAGATATTAGAACAAAAACTAGATCTTTAAGAAACCAAAAAACAGTCAAGTTGCTAAAGTTAACTACTTTCCATTTTCTGTAGACATTTTTTTCCCCTGAATGTTCATTAAACTTCAGAATTTGTCTCATTATACTGATTATAATCCATAAATCAGTTGGTAAAAAAAGACATATTCCTGACACTGATATTGAATGATTTCCACTATGAAGAACACAATATAATTGAGTACTAAGTTAAAGTCTTATAATTAAACTCATAAAATTTTACAATTAAGATTGTATAAGAGAAAGGATGGAGCAAAAGACTGTTTTTTATAAAATGATTAATTATCAAACTAAAATCAAGTTTAAATGTGAAGGTGGAAGCCAATGGTAAGAGGTATACTAAAATAGAAAAGCTAGTAAGGTTGATAATGAACATATTTTATGTGAACAATCTATGAAAATATCTTTTGTTTCTTCTCCGTTAATCAGTCACAATATGATTTGAACATAGGGATGCAAATAATATGTATGCAGAGTTAATAAATCCAAAATTGCTGATTGCTTTTATTGGTGGTAAAATAACTATGGAAATGAGTGTAGCTCAATTTGGATTAAATTCACAATGTTGGCTTGATTTTGACTGGAGTAAATGAGGGAATATTTTTATACCACAATTATCCTAGAAGTTAAAAAATAAATTATATTTTTTCCCACTACTTCTACCTTACTACCTGAGAAGCCTTTCATTAAGGTATACTACAATTAATTACATTATTATTTTTTCTAATGCAATACATATTCAAAGTTATAAGTAGTAAATAACCATTAAATAGTTCATCATTCAAACACTTTGATTATCTTTCCCTTTTTATACCATATTTGTATAGGTTACATGGGCTTAAATAATTGATATTAATGGAGTACATCATAAAAAATAAAGTTGGTCCATCTTCATTAATAATGTTAGATAATAGACTGCTTGAAAAGCACTAAAAATCAAGGAAAGTACTGTTTTTATTCATTCTAGTCACATTTTTATTATACTTTTTGCATAAATATTAAAAGATGTGAAACACTGGACAGGGTGAGTTAGGACCAATCTTCTGAAGATTGATTACATTAAATTTGGTTTTTCATATCCTATTATAATGAGTATATCACTCTAGGTAGCACTTCCTTTCGAGGGGAAAGCAATGTATACATTGGTGAATTAACCTGATAGATATCAGAAATGTGATGACTCAAAGCGTAGGAGGGTGGGAAATTATGAAGATACCTTATTGGCAACAGTACATTGTTTGGTTGACCTTAAAGCCACATAATTTTATAACTTTGGCTTACTAATATCCAAATAAGAACCATTTACAAGGTATGACTCATCCAAGCTGCAGCTCACAGAGTTAAGATACCTCTGCATTTGACTTTAATCTGTACACTTAAGTATAATCTCTTTCATATTCTTAGCTGGGTCTCTACATATATGTCCTTTTAAACATTCCAATGTTTTCTCATTCATTTGCCATTAATATTATCCTTGAAGCATTATACTGCTGGAGAGACAGTACCATCCTTAGGTCTGGGCAGAAGAGACCCTTAATCTGCGCCCTGCATTATTGACAGTCCTGCTTTGGCTTTGCCCTATATGGCCCCCTCCCAGTGGTGTGAAGGGAACAAACACACTGAGAGTCTTTTTCCCCTATTCTAGATTATGGTTTGGGAGATTAGGACAATTAATTAATTGATTAATTAAATAATAGATTTTTTTGTTTGCATTTTTTTCTTACTTTCTAAGCATGAAAAGAATAGTTGAAAGCCATTTTAGAATTGTGCCTTTTTAGCCTATTGACTGGTTCTTAAAAATAAAATTATATTCTAAACTTCTGCTGCAGTTGTTCAGGCAGTAAATTGTAAATTTAGATTGTGTCTCAAACAGGCAAAAATAAGGTGTATTTTTTTTGCTATTTATTTACTTTCATTTTCCAGTTACCAGGCTAAGTCAAGAAGTAAACAAACAATTGGAAATTGCCTATTAATGGTCTTTCTTAAGTTAAAAGTTCCCCCCTCGCAGACATTTGCATGGAATTTTTCAGTGTTTCATACATCTATTATCTTTTTATTATCTTCTCCAAATAGGTACTAAGTACCAGGAGTGGTTTTTATTGACTCCATAGAAGTCAGTCAGAGAAGAGACTCAATCCATTAGGAATATCATAATCTCTCTCTTTTCTGGTGAAAAATGGCTGATTAGCTTTGGTTCCTTAATTTGCATCTGCCATGTTATGATTAACCCTATCTAATCTTTTGGAATGATGTGATACCCACTACTGGTGTCTGAGGAACTAGCTTTGCTTCTGGATTCAAAGTCTCTGTGTATCAGAGCTGCTTTAACCTCAGCATTCTGTGTTCTCCTCCCATAGCATTTAGGAATTTCTTAATTACCTGTTGCTGCTTGAGAGTAAGGGGAATTAGAAAAGCTACTTTAGTTTTTATTTCTTTCACCAGTTGATCAGAATGGTTCCTACTCCACATTAAATGGTGCCAAGTGGTGGGAAATCTGCCAGTGATGAGCCATACCAGCTTAATTGTCTTTTCTTTATACAAATATGAGTATTTGCATAGCAACAACTGTCTTAAACCTCAGAGTTTAGATCCACATTCCCACTTGGACCTGTTTGCTCTACTTTTATTTCTGTCTTCTTTTCTAAGGTACTTCAAAGTAGTGAAGGAAGTGGTTTTTAATCTTTCCATTTAAAAGGGACTTCCATCCCTTATCCCATTTCTAATGAAGTGGTCTTCAATCTATCCCTTTATGTAGAGTCATATTTGAAACACAAAATTTTTTACTGTTTAGGTAATAAGCATCACAAAACTGATTGTGATTGAAAACAATCAGTTTGCTTTTCTCCTTGAGACTGCACCATATCATTGTTTAAATGTTAGTGTCAACATCTGAGTCATCTGTGGGTCTCTTTCTATTGAATATTTTCCTCTTAGTTATGTATCAGGTTTTTTTGTTTTTTCATGCTTCTCAATTTTCCCTCTTCTTTTATTTTCCTGGATAATGGGTATAAAATAACAATGTAGAGAAGATGGAAATATGACTTTTAAAATTTGCATTCCTGAGCTAACAGTTCTCTCCTTCATCTGGCAGCTAGGATAGGGAACTAAACATTTAAACTTTATCAATTTAGGTGTTATTTTAATTACAATGTCTTTTAGACCTTCTTAGTAAAACCCCTGTCTGCTGACATAACAGTTACTGATCTCTTTAATCTTGTAAACATTTGATCTGGGCTGTAATAGCCAAAACTTCATATAATTTTGTGTGAGGGTTTATGAATCTAATTTCTTTGAAAGTCATTGAGAATTCATAAGTTCTCTTTAATTTCTAGCTACTCTTTCACAGCAATTGTTTTCAGAAAAAATGAGGGAAGAGGAGAATTTTAGGTTGAGTGATTTAATTTTACATTTGAGGCTTTTCATTTTCTAATTTACCATGCTATCTTAAATTGTCATTAAGAATTCTGCCTCTCCTTTATCTGTCTGCCCCTGGAAAAAGTGTTTTTTTGTTTTTGTTTTTGTCTTTTCTCCAGCTATGATTCTTAGCTCACCCACAGAAGACATTTTCATCTCTGGAATTCAGTTTCTCAGGATTCCTTGCATCCACTATTCTGAAGTAGCATACTATATAAAAGCTATTGTCTTTTAAATAATTTTTTTTTCATTTTGTTACCATGAAAGCATAGGCTTTACCATCATTCTATATCCTAACAATAAGTAGCAGGATTCCAGTTTATCCTAAATCATGAAAATATGTTTTATTTAAGATTTGCCTGTATTTAATTCTATATCTGTTTTTCATGGAGTCAGTAAGTCTGTGTGTGTGTGTGCATATTTATGTAAGTTACAAGTAAATATAATTTTATACTTTCAATATTTTTAAACTAAGTTGGAATAGGTGATTGTACCGTAATTGAAGGGTAAATAAAGAAATGGAGAATTTATTTTAAATTCTCTTTTGATTTACCCCCAACCTAAGCAAACTTTAGGCTTCCCTGGTATCTCAGCTGGTAAAGAATCTGCCTACAATGCAGGAGACCCCAGTTCGATTCCTGGGTTGGGAAGATCCACTGGAGAAGGGATAGACTACCTGCTCTAGTATTCTTGCCTAGAGAATTCCATGGACAGAGGAGTCTGGCAGGCTACAATCTATAGGATTGCAGAGTCAGACGTGACTGAGAGACTTTCATTCACTTACTCAAGCAAACTTTAGAATCATGTCTCAAAACATAAAATTAATTATTGGTCAGGTTAAATGTAATAAACCAGCAAATGTGATGGAATGTTTCTCATATATAAATATATAAAAGAAATAAAGATACAGAAAACTGGAAGAGTTGTTATGAAATACAAAGGAATGTCTTCAAATAATCAATGGCAACACTGACATGTAAACATAGAAACATAAAATATGCAAAATATAGAAAAAACAGTAAAATGGTTTATTTAAGTCTGAAAATGTCCAAAGGCACTTTAATATAAGTGGATTTCATGTTTAATTAACAGGTGATAATTATCAGACACAAAGAAAATAATTTAAGTACTGATAATAGAAATATATAAAATGAAGAGTATTTGAATCAAATATTATGTAAATACTAATGAAAAGAAATTAATGGAGCTGTTAATCAGACAGTTAAATTTAAGGTGAAAAGATAGAGAAAATTTTCATGATGATAAAATGCTTAATTAGTCATGAAAATACGCCAAATTTTAATTTGTAGTCACACAATATAACATCAAAACAGAAATAGTAAAATTTGACACAAGTACAAATATAAAAATACAGAATTATTGTGGGAGATTTTAATATACATTTTTCAGTACTTAATAGCACTATCAGACCAAAAATGAGTGAGAAGATTTGAACTCTTTGATAACCAAACTTGATATATTTATCTGTAGAAGACTACTTCCAATTGTAGAAGGAACACTTTTTAAAGTACACATGGCGCATTAATAAAACTTCACCACTAAGCAAATGTTGACATAGTTATAGGATTTAGATTCATTCTGATCACAAAATAATGGAAATAAGCTAGATAGTCCTAAGAAAATATAATTTGAAAATCACCATATGTTAGGAAATGTAAAGCTTTTAAATAAATAATCCATAGATCAAAGAAATAAACTATAATGGTAGCTAGAAAATATTTTATACTAAATTTTAAGGAATATATGGAATAACCAAAATACTAAAAAGAAAAACAGCAGTTATTGCTTTGAACACACAAAAAAAGAGTGAACTCTTTCTGAGAAGAGAGAGAAGAGAGAGAGCTTGGAAAAGAAATAGGTAATATCAGTAAGGAATAAAGGATGTGACTACAGATACTAAGGGCTTCCCTTGTGACTCAGCTGTTAACAGGTTCAATCCCTGGATTGGGAAGATCCTCCTGGAGAAGGGAACGGCTACCCACTCCAGTATTCTGGGCTGGAGAATTCCATGGACTGTATAGTCCACGGGGTTTCACAGAGTCAGACACAACTGAGCTTCACACAGTTATTAAACCACCACAGATACTCCAGGGAAGGAGTAAGGAGTCAGGAGTAAGGAGTCTGCTTGCAATGCAGGAGACCCAGGTTCAGTCCCTGAGTCGAGAAGATCCCCTGGAGAAGGGAGTGGCAACCCACTCCAGTGTTCTTGCCTGGAGAATTCCATTGGCATAGGAGCCTGGCAGGCTATGGTCCATGGGATTGCAGAGTCGGTCACGACTGAGTGACTGACACAAGTACTCCAGGTATTTTAAGAAACTGAAAAGAGCATTGTGAACAACTAATGCCAATTAAACAGAAAGTGTTACAGTTCTTTTAGAATTTGTCTAGCAGGTTTTCTGATCCTCACCAGAAAACCCCCATGGAAAAAAATAAATAAATAAAAGTTAAACAGGAAAAAATTCCTGTGAGAATCAAAATATAGTTTACTAACAATGACACATAGATAAAGGAATATTCTAATTAGTCATATTCTATGTTAAAGAAATAGAATCTGCACTGCAAAACTTACCCACAGTGATGAATTCAGGCTAAGGTGCTACACTGGGGAATGCTGTCAAACAGAAGAAATAATTTCCATCCTATGGTAAAGTTTTCCAGAGAATATGAACAAAAGCGGATGATGTTCTAAATCCTTTCCAATGAACATTCAGGGCTGACTTCCTTTAGAATTGACTGGCTTGATCTCCTCGAAGTCCAAGGGCTTCTTAAGAGTCTTTTCCACCACTGCGATTAGAGTGAGACATTGGAAAAAATTATAAGTATTTTACTAGTATGTACATAGATGCAAAAGTCAATTAAACATTAGTAAATTAAATCCATCAATAAATAAAATGAATAATACACCACAAAAATTGTCTTATTCAAGAAATGTTAAGTTGTATTTGATAAAGTGTATCCACAAAATTTACAAAAAACAATTACTTTGAATGTTGAAAAAAAATTTTTTTGAAGAGCTACATATTTACTTTTCATTTAATTTTAATTTATTCTTTTAATTGAAGAATAATTACTTTACAGAATTTTGTTGTTTTCTGTCAAACATCAACATGAATCAGCCATAGGTGTATATATGTCCTCTCCCTCTTGAACCTCCCTCCCAACTCCTTCCCCATCCCACCACTCTGGGTTGATACAGAGCCCCTGTTTGAGTTTCTTGAGACATACAGCAAATCCCCCATAGTTATCTATTTTACATATGGTAATATAATTTTCCATGTTACTCTCTCCACACATCTCACCCTCTCCTCTCCTCTCCCCATTTTGAAAACCATCCCATCAAGATTAGGAATCAGACATGGAAGTCCATTACCATTATTTCTGTTTGGTACTGTATTAGAGGACATAGCCGATTTGATAATAAAGTGGTAGTCACTCAGTCATGTCTGACTCTTTGTGACCGCATGGACTGTAGTAGCCCACCAGGCTCCTCTGTCCATGGAATTCTCCAGGCAAGAATACCGGAGTGAATTGCCATTTCCTTCTCTGGGGCATCCTTCCAATCCAGGGATAAAACTGGGGTCTCCTGCACTTCAGGCAAATTCTTTATTGTCCAATAATAAAGACAATTTTAAAATAAAAAGTACAGGGATTAATAATGACAGAATGAGTCATTCACATGATTCTGTATGTAAATAATCTAAACAACCTCTAAGTAAGTTGCTAGATCTAAAAACTGATTTTAGCAATAATGTTGGATACAAGTTCAACATAAAAGTTTGACTGTATTTCTAGGTTTAAAGCAGAAATGAATACTCGTGTGCACACACATCCACACACACACCATTTGGTACAACAGTGACAGTATAAAATGCCTGCTGCTGCTGCTGCTGCTAAATCGCTTCAGTCGTGTCTGACTCTGTGCGACCCCATAGATGGTGGCCCACCAGGCTCCCTCGTCCCTGGGATTCTAGGAATAAGTAAATAAAGGTAAGATATGAAAGACTTTTACTGAAAAATATAAAATATTGTTAGGGTAATCTAAAAAAAAAAACTAAACACATAGTGGAATACATCACGTTCATGAATTGGAAGGTAGTATTGGAACATCTTCAGCTCTTTACAGATTGACTTATAGATTCAAACCACTCTCAAACAAATCTATGCATAACTTTTACTAAATTTGGCAGAAATAAATTATTAGAAATTCAAAGGCCAAAAATCCTAATTCTTGAAGGAAAAAAAATATAGAAGTTATTTTATTCAGTATTAAGACTTAATATAATAGAAAGGTTATGACAGTGTAATACTCATGACAATTAAAAAAAGTAGACTAATAGAACAATTGAGTCTAGAACAGTTTATATTAACAAGTCATTCATGCAAAGATGACACAGAATAACAATGAGGAATGAACTTTCTATAAATATTTTTGTCAATTTACTTTCCATATGGAAAATTATTTGTAGTAGTCCCAATCTGAATATAGCCCAAATGTTTAACAGAAGTGAACTGTGTATATGAGTTGCTGCATATAAAAAAGTGCAGTGTTATATGAGCATGTAATAAATGAACATACATTGTCTCATAAACGTAATGTTGAAAGAAGAAAGTCATTACAAAGGAATGCATGCTAAAGACTATAAATATCTAAGGGCCCAGTACAGGCAAAACTGATCACCAGTGTTCATAAATGAAGGAACTGGTCTGAGTTTTTTAAGAGCCACGGAGATAAATATTGAAAGGGGTGATGGTGGCAGTGTGACTTCTAGTTTGCTAAAATTACTCTGTTTAATGAACTGGATGGTGGTCACATGGGTATACTCAGTTTATAAAAAGTTTTAAGTAGCACACTTAGGATTTGTGCATTTTCCAATACTTTCAGTAAATAATTTAATTAGTATTTATATTCCTGAGCAACTATTAACTTGTGTTGTTCCATAGCTATACATGTCAAAATCTCAAGTTTTCTATATTATATGAACATGAGGCACTAGAAATAGCTCTGTAAGTTATTGAATAAGATTATGAGTATATCTATTTGAAGAAAATGAACTAAGTACACAGAAGACAAAATGCCTTTTGATGCATATCTCAAAACAACAATATCACTCTAACCACTATAACTTTTTTTTGAGAACATAACATAATATTGGAAAAGTACTATGTACGTAAGAAGATTTTTCTATGGATTAGAATTAAATGTAGTTGAGAGTCACATTTTCAGTTACGCTATTTATAACTTTGTGATCTTTATCTTGTTACTTGAACTGTCTCTTCATTCTCCTTATTGGAAAAATTGGTGTGTATTCTATCTCATAAACTTTATGAAATAATGTACAGAGAGTAATTGGTATTTAGTAGGTATTTAATAATAATAAATATAATAATAATATCATGGTATCACTACTCCAAGCTTAATTTGCTAAATTAATCCCTAATGAACTCTTGATTTAAGTAAAAATTGTTATATCATTATATATGTGGCAATGAAAAATTATTTTCATCATAATTTTTCATGAAATTTGAAGTTTTTGATGTGAGAAATCCATGTCAAATGATTTGGTAAAAATATGTATATTAGTGAGATTTTTGCTAACAATCATTAGCATGCCAATATTTGAGAGGAACATAGTTAGAGGAGCTTGTATACTAAAAACAATTGGATACATGTCCCCACTTCCCATTCCAATGGCCTCCAGTTAGAAAGACACTAGGTCCAAATTATGTTTCTGTGTTATTTCTATCATAAGTTTTAAGCATAGATGCTGCAGTTTTATTTTATATTAATAATTTTACCCTAAAGAAAATTCTGTTATCTTGAGACACTGACTTAATCTTCCTGGCATTGGTAGAGTAAGAATAATTACTTCATATAATTATTGAGAGGATGTTATTTAAGAAGTAGATGATTATAAGTGGTAAAACTTGACAGAAATATACATTTTCTTAACATTGTTTAAGAGCTTTCCCTAAATTTTTCATTGGTACACCCAACATTTTCTATCCTATATCTCTCATATAAAACTCATCATCAAATATTTTTAATTTGGGTAACATTGTATTGCAAATATGCCTATTTTTCTTTACATTCATTTGTACCATTCTATACAACTCTTATTTCTTACCTAGAACAAAGGAATGTTAATATTTTGCCACTCTTATTTCATTTTTCACAACAGCACCCAGATCCAGTATCATAACATTCATATCATAATCCAAGCCAAAATTTTGTTTTCTGTTGATCTTGCCATAAAACCTAGATCACCTACTCTCCTTTAAAAAAAAAGAAAAAAAAGAAAAAAAAAAGGAAATATTTTTCAAGAAAGTTAAGCATATTCCTGCTTCTGAATTTCATGGTAGCTATGCACTAAAATCTTTCTTCTGATTATTTGAATACACTGTTGACCAGGTTCAGTTTTCAGTTGGATTTTCATGTCCTTTAAGAAAATTTCTTTCTTGATTTATATTCAGTCATTCTTCCTCATTCATTCCTGTGAATGGCTCTCTTTATGACATTATTATCATGAGAAATTATCTTTTTATTTATTTATTTTTCTTATGTGTGTTTCTCACATGAAAGTTTTATGAGAGTAGGGACCTTGTTTGTCACATAGAATGCTTTGTTTTCACTTGTGGATTAAAACTGAGACAATGGATATTGAAAGAATATCCAGTTTAATCACTAGCCATCATGGCAGAAGCACATAAATCAGATGGAATTAATGATGAAAGTGGTTTGTATGTTCTGGTGTGACATAGTTCTCAATTGTAAGAGCAAATGCTTTAGTAATTCTCTATTAAATTATTAGTTGTAAACAAAAAATAAACACTGCTGCAGAAACAAGTTAGTTAAATATTTTATTAGTCAAGATGTTGTATATATAAATATTGATATCTTCATAATATTTTTTCTTAAGGAGTTTGTACACATGGTAGACATATAAAATATATATTATTAGGAATTTAGCAGAAAGCATTATTACAGATCACCATTTCAAAACAAGTGTTTTGTTAAAAATAGGAAAATGTAACACAAAATATATAGTTAATATATAGTACATAGTGTTATTAGGAGGAATTTGGTTTACAGTAAAACTATCATTTAAAATTTCATGGAGAAATTAATAAATGGCAATCACCACCATTGATTAAGAATATTTAGATAACTGAATATTTAAGGTACAGTTCAAATTTTTTTCAAAAGAACCTGAGGAATTAAAACCTTGCCGTTTATTAGGCATTTTTATGTAATTTTATTTTAGAGGAAGCTTTTTAGAAAAATATAACCAGTCAAAGCAAACAGAAAGCTTTTTTCAAAGAAGTAATCAATTATTAAACTAGGCCACTGGCATCATTGTGACTCTAAGCTGTACGGGAAACAATTAAAAGTTGCCAGCTGCATAAGGCCTCCACTGGCAATATCAAGCTATTCATATTGAGTGAGATGACTTTTTAGCAAACAAAATATAATGCTAAAACTATTTTCACAAGTTAAAGGGTACTAAGTTGGACTTGGCATCTGAAATGCTTGATAGAGCAGCATTTCACAATGTGTTATAGTCCTAGAACATTTCATTGGAGACATATTCTGATTCCATCATTAAATATATAGAACTCAACCAAATTGACAGTTGAATGATTCCTAAGTGATGTTTCATGGGAGATAGATTAACTTCAAAACAGTTGATTCTGAGCATTGACTATAATTTTTTATTTATTAAATACAAATGGACAGTCCTTTTATTCAGTCAAAAATACTGTGCCCTTTTATGTTTAGTTAGGTCCCATTTGTTTATTTTAGTTTTTATTTATATCACTCTAGGAGATGGATCCAAAACAGTATGCTGTGATTTATGTCAGAGAGTGTTCTGCCTACATTTTTCTTTAGGAGTTTTATAATACCCAGTCTTAATATTTAGAACTTTGGCGGGTGTGTGGTGCTGGAGCAGCGAGCAAGAGGAGATACCCTACGTACAAGGTCAGTACCAGAGGCCGTGAGGAGGTACCCCACGTCCAAGGTAAGGATCAGAGGCTGCACTTTGCTGGAGGAGCTGTGAAGAGATACCCCGCGTATAAGGTAAGAGAAAACCCAGTAAGATGGTAGGAACTGGGAGAGCGCATCAGAGGACAGACAGACTGAAACCACAATCACAGAAAACCACCAATCTAATCACATGCACCACAGCCTTGTTAACTGAATGAAACTAAGCCATGCCATGTAGGGCCACCCAAGATGGATGGGTCTTGGTTGAGAGTTCAGACAAAATGTAGTCCACTGGAAAAGGGAATGACAAACCACTTCATTATCCTTGTCTTGAGAACCCCATGAACAATATGAAAAGGCAGAAAGATAGGACACTGAAAGAAGAACTCCCCAGGTCAGTAGGTGCCCAATATGCTACTGCATATCAGTGGAGAAATAACTCCAGAAAAGAATGAAGAGATGGAGCCAAAGCAAAAAGAACACCCAGTTGTGGATGTGACTTGTGATGGAAGTAAGGTCAGATGCTGTAAAGAGCAAAACTGCATAGGAAACTGAAATGTTAGATACATGAATAAGGCAAATTGGAAGTGGTCAAACAGGAGATGACAAGAGAGAACATCAACATTTTAGGAATCAGTGAACTAAAATGGACTGAAATGGGGGAATTTAACTCAGATGACCATTATATCCAATACTGAGGGCAAGAATCCCTTAGAGAAATGAAGTAGCTATCATAGTCAACAAAAGAGTCCAAAATGCAGTACTTGGATGCAATCTCAAAAACAACAGAATGATCTCTGTTCGTTTCCAAGGCAAATCATTCAATATTAGAGTAATCCAAGTCTATGCCCCAACCAGTAATGCTGAAGAAGCTGAAGTTGACTGGTTCTATGAAGACCTACAACACCTTTTAGAACATACACCCAAAAAAGGTTTCCTTTTCTTTATAGGGGACTAGAATGCAAAAGTAGGAAGTCAAGAAACACCTGGAGTAACAGGCAAATTTGGCCTTGGAGTACAGAATGAAGCAGGGCAAAGGCTAATAGAGTTCTGCCAAGAGAACACACTGGTCATAGCAAACACCCTCTTCCAACAACACAAGAGAAGACTCTACACATGAACATCACCAGATGGCCAATACCGAAATCAGATTGATGATATTCTTTGCAGCCAAAGATGAGAAGCTGTATACAGTCAGCCAAAACAAGACTGGGAGATGACTAGGGCTCAGATCATGAGCTCCTTATTGGCAAATTCAGACTTAAATTGAAGAAAGTAGGGAAAACCACTGGACCATTCAGGTAAGACCTAAATCAAATCCCTTATGATTATACATTGAAAGTGAGAAATAGATTTAACGGACTAGATATGATAGACACAGTGAGTGATGAACTATGGACAGAGGTTTGTGACATTATACAGGAGACAGGGATCAAGATCATCCCGAAGTAAAAAGAAATGCAAAAAATCAAAATGGCTGTCTGAGGAGGCCTTACAAACAGCTGTGAAAAGAAGAGAAGCGACAAGCAAAGGAGAAAAGGAAAGATACATGCATTTGAATGCAGATTTCCAAAGAATAGCAAGGAGAGATAAGAAAGCCTTCCTCAGTGATCAGAGCAAAGAAATAGAGGAAAACAGTAGAATGGGAAAGACTAGAGATCTCTTCAAGAAAATTAGAGATACCAAGGGAAATTTTCACGCAAAGATGGGCTCAACAAGGACAGAAATCGTATGGACCTAACAGGAGCAGGTGATATTAAGAAAAGGTGGCAAGAATACACAGAACTGTACAAAAAAGATCTTCATAACCCAGATAATAATGATGATATGATCACTCACCTAGAGTGAAACATCCTGAAATGTGAATTCAAGTGGGCCTAGGAAGCATCACTACAAACAAAGCTAGTGGAGGTGATGAAATTCCAGTTGAGTTATTTCAAATCCCAAAAGTTGATGCTGTGAAAGTGCTGCTCTCAATATGCCAGCAAATTTGTAAAACTCACCAGTGGCCACAGGACTCAAAAAGGTCACTTTTCATTCCAATCCCAAATAAAGGCAATGCCAAAGAAGGTTCAAACTACCACACGATTGCACTCATCTCACACGCTAGTAAAGTAATGCTCAAAATTCTCCAAGCCAGACTTCAGCAACACGTGAACCATGAACTTCCAGATGCTCAAGCTAGTTTTAGAAAAGCCAGAGAGATCAGAGATCAAATTGCCAACATGTACTGGATCATCAAAAAATCAAGAGAGTTCCAGAAAAACATATATTTCTGTTTTATGGTCTAGGCCAAAGCCTTTGACTGTTTGGATCACAATAAACTGTGGAAAATTCTAAAGAGATGGAAATGCCAGACCACCTGACCTGCCTCCTGCAAAATCTGTATGTGGGTCAGGAAGCAACTGTTAGAACTGGACATGGAACAACAGATTGGTTCCAAATAGGAAAAGGAATACATCAAGACTGTATATTGTCACCCTGCTTATTTAACTTATATGCAGAGTACATCATGAGAAATTTTGGGTTGGATGAAACACAAGCTGGAATCAAGATTTCCAGGAGAAATATCAATAACCTCAGATATGCAGATGACACCACCCTTATGGCAGAAAGTGAAGAACTAAAGAGCCTCTTGATGAAAGTGAAAGAGGAGAGTGAAAAAGTTCAATCAAAGCTCAACATTCAGAAAACTATGATCATCACATCCAGTCCCATCACTTCATGGCAAATAGATGGAGAAACAGTAGGCACAGTGACTAACTTTATTTTTTGTGGCTACAAATTCCTGCAGATGGTGACTGCAGCCATGAAATTAAAAGACTCTTGCTTCTTGGAAGAAAAGTTATGACCAAACTAGACAGCACATTCAATAGAAGAGACATTACTTTGCCAACAAATGTCCATCTAGTCAAGGTTATGGTTTTTCCAGTAGTCACGTATGGATGTAAGGGTTGGACTATAAAGAAAGCTGAGCGCCGAAGTCCTGATGCTTTTGAACTGTGGTGCTGGAGAAGACTCTTGAGAGTCCCTTGGACTGCAAGGAGATCCAACCAGTCCGTCCTAAGGGAGATAAGTCCTGAGTGTTTATTTGAAGGACTGAAGTTGAAGCTGAAATTCCAATATTTTGACCATCTGATGGGAAAAACTGATTCATTGGAAAAGACCCTGATGCTGGGAAAGATTGAGGGCAGGAGGAGACTGGGACGACAGAGGATGAGACAGTTGGATGGCATCAGCAACTCAATGGAGATGAGTTTGAGTAAATTCTGGGAGTTGGTGATGGACAGTGAGGTCTGACATGCTGTGGTCGGACACAAAGAGTCGGACACGACTGAGCAACTGAACTGAACTGAATCCATTTTTACTTTATTTTTGTATATGGTGTTTTTTGCATGTTCCTATTTCTTCCTGTTGCATGCAGCTGTCCATTTTTCCCACCATCACTTATTGAAGAGACTTTTATTTCCATTGTATATTCCTGCCTCCTTTCTTGTAGATTAATTGACCTTAAAAGCTTTCATACAGCAAGGGAAACCATAAACAAAACTAGTAGATAACCTATGGACTGGGAGAAAATATTTGCAAATGATGCTACTAAGAAAGGATTAATTTTCAGAATATGCATGCAGCTCATACAACTCATTATCAAAAACATTAAAGAAAAAGCAAAATAAAAAATGGTCAGAAGACCTAATTAGACATTCCCCAAAGAAGACATACATATGACCAACAAGAATAAGAAAAGATGCTCAATATTGCTAATTATTGTAGAAATGCAAATCACATCTACAGTGTGATATCACTTCACACCAATCAGAATGGACATCATTAAAACCTCTACAAACAATAAATGCTAAGGGGGTATGGAGATAAAAGACCCCTCCTGCACTGTTAGTGGAAATGTAAGTTGGTACAGCCACTATGGAGAACAGTATGGAGAGTCCTTAAAAAACTAAAAATAGAGTTGCCCTTGATCCTGCAATCCCACTCCTAGGTGTATATCCAAAAAAGATAAAAGCTCTAATTCAGAAGATACATATACTTCAATATTCATAGTAGCAGTATTTACAATAGGCAATAGGCAAGATATGCAAGCAACTTAAATGTCCATTTATAAATGAATGAATGGAGAAGATGCAGTACAAATACACAATGGAACATTACTCATCCATAGAAATGAATGAAATAATGCCATTTGCTGCAATGTATAGATAGAGATTATCATATTAAGTGAAGTAAGTCAGACAGAGAAAGACAAATATCATATAATGTTACCTTTATGTGGAATCTAAAAAACAAAACAAAACAAAATGCAAATGAATTTATTTACAGAACAGAAATTGACTGGCAGACACAGAAAACACACTTGTGATTACCAAAGGGGATTAAGGTGAGAGATAAATTAGGAGTTTGTGATTAACAAATACACGCTGTGATATATATCTATGTATTGTATAATGATTACAAAGGTGTTCAAAGGGTAGAAAGAGTAAAAAGGAGATATTGGAGCGACTAGAGATTGATATTTTCAGGAAGGTTCTCCCACAGCTGAGAGCTGGATAAAACAAAAGAAGGTTCATATTTTCCCTTGACTCAGCTGGAAACTGTCAATGCCAAATCCTCCAAAGGCTGCTGAGGCCTGCAACTACTCACTGCTTTAGCCATTCATGCTCCTGAAAGCCTCTGTAGCCTGTACCTCCAACAACTACTGTCAGTCTCCTACTGCCACTGCCACTGGAATACAAAGGAATACAAAGGCACCGTCGCAGCCGCCTCACTTCTACAAAGGCACTGAAGTCAGTGACTATTCACTGACTTGCTGCCCGTCTTCCTCCTAAAATTCTACCAGTAAACTCTAGGGCATTATGCTTGGTAAGCAAATACCGAAAGTTTACATATGGTGTGATTTTATTTAGATAATATTCTTAAAATGATAAAACAATAGATATGGAAAGCATAATAGTTCTTGTCAGGTGTTATGGAAAGTGAAGGGGTAGGGAAGTGATGTGAGTGACTATAAAAGATAAAATGAATAAAATCTTTGTGGTGCTGAAATGTTTTTGTATCTTGCTTGTGGTGTAGGTTACATAAATCCATATAACTGATAAAGTGAAATAGAACTGTACATATATTTTACAAATGTCAGATCCTGACCTGATTTTGATATTGTACTAGAATTATGTAAGGTGTAACAATTGGAGAAAACTGAATAAAGTATGTATTCCACTTCCATTTTTCTAGGAGAGGAGTCTGAGAAATTTAATTTTTAGGGGTTCATTTGCCTTCTATATGGAACAGAAAAATGAATGATAGGAGTGATGTTGATAACTTACAGATAAACAGAGAAATGAAAAAGTTCAAAGCATCTTAAATGTGTGCCCATTGGTTAGAAAATTAAGCTATACATTAAGAAATATTTGTAGAACTATACATATTAAAATTATTCATACTATACTAACCAGTATCAATACCAATGATGTTTAAGGCTGTAAAGAGATAATTGGAAATAGCAATGCTTGGGGAAAGCTTTTATTATACTCAAGAAAATAATATTCAATTCTTATCATATCCCTACCACAAATACAAGATAAATAATATTTATCAAGTGGCAGAAATGAATGAACAAAGCCTAAGAAATCTTCTATCATGGTATTTTTCTGCCTAATACTATAAAATATTTCAATAATTTCGTATTTGAAGTACTAAATAGCTGGGTACTAACATAGAGGATTTCCAGGAGTAAGAGCCTATAGTAATTCAGTTCAGTTCAGTCGCTCAGTCATGTCCAAGTCTTTGTGACCCCATGGACTTCAGCACGCCAGGCTTCCCTGTCTATCACCAATTTCCGGAGCTTGCTCAAACTCATGTCCATTGAGTTGGTGATGCAATACAACCATCTCATCCTCTGTTGTCCACTTCTCTTTCTGTCTTCAATCTGTCCCAGCATCAGGGTCTTTTCCAGTGAGTCAGTTCTTTGCATCAGGTGGCCAAAATATTGGAGCTTCGGCTTCACAATCAGTCATTCCAATCAATATTCAGGAATGGTTTCCTTTAGGATTGGCTGATTTGATCTCCTTGAAGTCCAAGGGACTCTCAAATCTTCTTTGGCACCATAGTTCTAAAATATCAATACTTTGGCACTCAGCTTTCCTTACGGCCCAACTCTCACATCCATACACGACTACTGGAAAAACCTTAGCTTTGATTAGATGGACTTTTGTCAGCAAAGTGATGTCTCTGCTTTTTAATATATTGTCTAGGTTTTTCATAGCTTTTCTTCCAAGGAGAAAGCATCTTTTAATATCATGACTGCAGTCACAATCTGCAGTGATTTTGGAGCCTAAGAAAGGAAAGTTATCATTGTTTCCCCATCTATTTGCCATGAAATGATGGACCAGAAGCCATGATCTTCATTTTTTGATTGTTGAGTTTTAAGCCAGCTTTTTCTGTCTCCTCTTTCACTTTATCAAGAGGCTCTTTAGTTCCTCTTCACTTTCTGCCATAACGGTGGTGTCATCTGCATATCTGAAGTTATTCATATTTCTCCAGGCAATCTTGATTCCAGCTATGCTTCATCCAGCTCACTGCTTCTCATGAAAGTGAAAGTGAAGTCGCTCAGTTGTGTCTGACTTTTTCCAACCCCATGGACTGTAGCCTACCAGGCTTCTCCATCCATGGGATTTTCCAGGCAAGAGTACTGGAGTGGGTTGCCATTTCCTTCTCCAGGGGATCTTCCTGACCCAGGGATCGAACCTGGGTCTCCCGCATTGCAGGCAGACACTTTACCCTCTGAGCCACCGAGGAAGCCCATTTGTCATGATGTACTCCGCATATAAGTTAAATAAGCAGGGTGACAATATACAGCCTTGACATACTCCTTTCCCTATTTGAAACCAGTCTGTTTTTCCATGTCTAGTTCTAACTGTTTCTTCTTGACTTGCATACAGATTTTTCAGGAGACAGGTCAGGTGGGCTGGTATTCCCATCTCTTAAAGAATTTTCTACAGTCTGTTGTGATCCAAACAGTGAAAAGCTTTGGTATAGTCAATAAATCCAAAGTAGATGTTTTTTTGGAACTCTTGTGTTTTTTGATAATCCAACAGATGTTTGCTCTTTGATCTCTGGTTCCTCTGTCTTTTCTAAATCCAACTGGAACATCTGGAAGTTCATGCACTTTTGAAGCCAGACTTGGAGAATTTTGAGCATTACTTTTCTAGCATGTGAGATGAGTGCAATTGTGTGGTAGTTTGAGCATTCTTTTGCATTGCCTTTCTTGGGGATTGGAATGAAAACTGACCTTTCCCATATACTAGAGAACAATCTCTTTTCATTAGGCAGAGCTACAGTTTGTACAAGCTGAAGTGATTTTAGACAGCTAGTCCAGTGAAAGTTTGCATCATGAACAGATATTGAATTTTGTCAAATACTTCCCATACATGCATTATTATGACAATATGGTTTTTCTTCTTTATTATTATGGTAAATAACATGGATTGATTTACAAATCAATTGACTCAGCAATCCCACTTCTAGCTGTTTACATTAGAGAAATAAAAACTTGCATATGGTCAAAAACTTTCAAATGAGTATTCAGTTTTGACCACTTTCAATTTGTCCTGATTCATGGACCTACCATTCCAGGTTTCTATGCAATATTGCTCTTTACAGCATCGAACCTTGCTTCTATCACCAGTCCCATTCACAACTGGGTGTTGTTTTTGCTTTGGCTCCATCTCTTCATTCTTTCTGGAGTTATTTCTCCGCTTATCTCCAGTAGCATATTGTGCACCTACAGACCTGGGGAGTTCATCTTTCAGTGTCCTATCCTTTTGCCTTTTCCTACTGTTCATGGGGTTCTCAAGGCAAGAATACCGAAGTGGTTTGCCATTCCCTTCTCCAGTGGACCACATTCTGTCAGACCTCTTCACCATGCCCTGTCCAACTTGGGTGGCCCCACATGGCATGGCTTAGTTTCATTGAGTTAGACAATGCTGTGGTCCATGTGATCAGACTGACTAGTTGTCCCTGACTGTACTTTCAGTCTGTCTTCCTCCTGATCCCCTCTCTCAGTTCCCACCGTCTTACCTGAGTTTCTATTACCTTGCACGTGGGGTCTCTCTTCACGGCTGCTCCAACAAAGTGCAGCCGCCCCCATTACCTCAGATGCGCAGTAGCTCCTCTCAGCCAATGCCCCTGAACTCCAGCCTGGGGTAGCTCCTCTCAGCTGCCGCCCCTGTGGGCTGGAAACCCTTAGAAGAAATGGAGTAGCTTTCATAGTCAACAAAAGAGTCCGAAATGCAGTACTTGGATGCAATTTAAAAAATGCATATATATGGAATTTGAAAGATGGCAACGATAACCCTATATGCGAGACAGAATAAGAGACACAGATGCATAGAACAATTTTATGGACTCTGAGGGAGAAGGTGAGGGTGGGACATTCTGGGAGAATAGCACTGAAACATGTATATTATCATATGTGAAACAGAACACCATTCCATGTTTGATGCATGAGACAAGGGCTCAGGGCCGGGGCAATGGGATGACCTAGAGGGATGGGATGGGGAGGGAGGTGGGTGGGGGGTCCAGGAAGGGGAACACATGTAAACCCATGGCTGATTCATGTCAATGTATGGCAAAAACTATTACAATATTGTAAAGTAATTAGCCCCCAACTAAAATAAATAAATTTATATAAAAAAAAATAACAGAATGATCTCTGTTCGTTTCCAAGGCAAACCATTCAATATCATGATAACTCAAGTTTATGCCCCGACCAGTAATACCGAAGAAGCTGAAGTTGAACAGTTCTATGAAGACCTACAAGACCTTCTAGAACTAACATCCCAAAAAAGATGTCCTTTTCATTATAGGGGAATGGAATGCAAAAGTAAGAAGTCAAGAAGCACCTGGAATAACAGGTAAATTTTGCCTTGGAGTACAGAATGAAGCAGAGCAAAGGCTAATAGAGTTCTACCAAGACAAGGCACTGGTCATAGCAAACACCCTCTTCCAACAACACAAGAGAAGACTCTACACATGGACATCACTGGATGGTCAACACCAAAATCAGATTCATGATATTCTTTGCAGCCAAAGATGGAGAAGCTCTATACAGTCAGCAAAAACAAGACCAGGAGCCGACTGTGGATCAAATCATGAACTCCTTATTGCCAAATTCAGACTGAAATTGAAGAAAGTGGAGAAAACCACTACAGCATTCAGGTATGACCTAAATCAAATCCTTTATGACTATACAGTAGAAGTAAGAAATAGATTTAAAGGACTAGATTTGAAAGACAGAATGCCTGATGAATTATGGAAGGAGGTTTGTGACATTGTCCAGGAGACAGGAATCAAGACCTTCCCTAAGAAAAAGAAATGCAAAAAAGCAAAATGGCTGTCTGAGGAGGCCTTAAAAATGGCTGTGAAAAGACTGGAAGCAAAAAGCAAAGGAGAAAAGGGAAGATATACCCATTTGAATGCAGAGCTCCGAAGAATAGTAAGGAGAGGTAAGAAAGACTTCCTCAGCGATCAGTACAAAGAAATAGAGGGAAAGAATAGAATGAAAAAGACTAGAGATCGTTTCAAGAAAATTAGAGATACCAAGGGAATATTTCATGCAAAGATGGGCTCAATAAAGGACAGAAATCATATGGAACTAACAAAAGCAGAAGATATTAAGAAGAGGTGGTAAGAATACACAGAACTGTACAAAAAAGTTCTTCATTACCCAGGCAATCACGATGGTGTGATCACGCACCTAGAACCAGACATCCTGGAATGTGAAGTCAAGTGGGCCTAAGAAAGCATCAGTATGAACAAAGCTAGAGGAGGTGATGGAATTCCAGTTGAGCTATTTCATATCCTGAAAGATGACACTGTGAAAGTGCTACAATCAACATGACAGCAAATCTGGAAAACTCAGCAGTGGCCACAGGACTGGAAAAGGTCAATTTTCATTCCAATACCAAAGAAAGGCAATGTAAAACAATGTTCAAACTACTGCACAATTGCATTCTTCTCACACGCTAGTAAAGTAATGCTTAAAATTCTCCAAGCCAGGCTTCAGCAATACGTGAACCGTGAACTTCCAGATGTTCAAGCTCGTTTTCGAAAAGGCAGAGGAACCAGAAATCAAGTTGCCAACATCTGATAGATCATCAAAAAACGAAGAGTGTACCAGAAAAACATCTATTTCTGCTCTATTGATTATGCCAAAGCCTTTGACTGTGTTGATCACCATAAACTGAGGAAGATTCTGAAAGAGATGGGAACACCAGACAACCTGACCTGCCTCTTGAAAAACCTGTATGCAGGTCCAGAAACAACAGTTAGAACTGGACATGGAAAAACAGACTGGTTCCAAATAGGAAAAGAAGTATATCAAGGTTGTATATTGTCACCCTGCTTATTTAACTCATATGCAGAGTACATCATGACAAACGCTGGGCTGGAAGAAGCACAAGCTGGAATCAAGACTACTGGGAGAAATATCAATATCCTAAGATATCCAGATGACACCACCCTTATGGCAGAAAGTAAAGAAAAACTAAAGAGCCTCTTGATGAAAGTGAAAGAGGAGAGTGAAAAAGTTGGCTTAAAGCTCAACATTCAGAAAACTAAGATCATGGCATCCAGCCCCATCACTTCATGGCAGATAGATGGGGGAAACACTGGAAACAGTGGCTGACTTTATTTTTCTGGGCCCCAAAATCACTGCAGATAGTGATTGCAGCCATGAAATTAAAAGACGCTTACTCCTTGGAAGGAAAGTTATGACCAACCTAGACAGCATATTTAAAAGCAGAGACATTACTTTGCCAATAAAGGTCCTTCTAGTCAAGGCTATGGTTTTTCAGTGGTCATGTATGGATGTGAGAGTTGGACGGTGAAGAAAGCTGAGAGCCGAAGAACTGGTGCTTTTGAACTGTGGTGTTGGAGAAGACTCTTGACAGTCCCTTGGACTGCAAGGAGATCCAATCAATCCATCCTAAAGGAGATCAATCCTGGCTGTTCACTGGAAGGACTGATGTTGAAGCTGAAACTCCAATACTTTGGCCACCTCATGCAAAGAGTTGACTCATTGGAAAAGATCCTAATGCTGGGTAGGATTGGGGGCGGGAGGAGAAGGGGACGACAGAGGATGAGATGGTTGGATGGCATCACCGACTCGATGGACATGGGTTTGTGTAGACTCTGGGAATTGGTGATGGACAGAGGGGCCTGGCGTGCTGCAATTCATGGGGTCGCAAAGAGTCGGACACGACTGAGCGACTGAACTGAACTAATGTCATAGTAGTTTTAGACCTTGGGCTATGAATCTGTGGGCTTCCCTGGTGGCTCATTGGTAAAGAATCCACCTGCCTTGCAGAAAATGCAAGAGATGTGGGTTCAGTCTTTGGGTGGGGAAGATCTCCTGGAGGAGAAAATGGCAGCTCATTCCAGTATTCTTACCAGGAAAATTCCATGGACAGATGAGTCTGGAGGGCCACAGCCTGTGGGGTCACAAAGACAGTATGAACACACATATGCACACATATAAATCTGCACTAATATCTAAATTATCTATTCCTTGAGGCTACTGTACAGCTAGTCTATTGTCCATTACAACAGGCATCATTTCAGTGAATTTTTTAAACCTTGGTGTCCTGTTAACTTTTACTCTTGGTTGTTTTCTGTATAAGGGTGAAAACCTGTGCTCTGTCAGTTCATTCTAAAAGTTTACATATTCTAGATATTTGATCTGTCTTGTGAGTCTTAGAGCAATTTTTAAAATAGTTTCCAAGTTGAATGTTATACTGAAAAATGAATGTGCCCTTTAGGTAAAAAGAAAGTAGGGTGGATAAAAAGCAAGATGGAATATTTATCTGTCTTAATTTCAAGGTAAGATTAGCATATTTCAAGTCAAGTTATCTTTCATAATATGTTAGTCTCCACTTTGTTTCCAGTGATAAAACTCAGATTATTTCTGGATATTTTACAGATGTTTGAAGTCTCTTTATATTTAGTTGTTAATGTATCTACTTCAATATTATGCTTAATTTGTTTGCTCCTCATTATCTAGGGCTGATTAGTTTTCAGAGTTATAGGGGAAAAAAGCTGAATAAAACCTCTAATGATAGCTGATCTATATTTCAGTTCAGTTCAGTTGCTCAGTCGTGCCCAAATCTCTGTGACTCCATTAACTGCAACACACCAGGCATCCCTGTTCGTCACCAACTCCCGGGGTCCACCCAAACCTATGTCCATCGAGTCGGTGATGGCATCCAACCATCTCATCCTTTGTCGTCTCCTTCTCCTCCTGCCCTCAATCTTTCCCAGCATCAGGGTCTTTTCAAATGAGTCAGCTCTTCGCATCAGGTCACCAAAGATTTGGAGTTTCAGCTTCAACATCAGTCCCTCCAATGAACACCCAGGACTGATTGCCTTTAGAATGGAGGTGTGGACCTCCTTGCTGTCCAAGGGACTCTCAAGAGTCTTCTCCAACACCACAGTTCAAAAGCATCAATTCTTCTGTGCTCAGCTTTCTTTACAGTCCAACTCTCACATCCATACATGACTACTGGAAAAACCATAGCCTTGACTAGACGGACCTTTGTTGGCAAAGTAATGTCTTTGTTTTTTAATATGCTGTCTAGGTTGTTCATAATTTTCCTTCCAAGGAGTAAGCATCTCTTAATTTCATGGCTGCAGTCACCATCTGCAGTGATTTTGGAGCCCCAAAAATAAAGTTTGTTACTGTTTCCGCTGTTTCCCCACCTATTTGCCATGAAGTGATGGGACCAGATGCCATGATCTTAGTTTTCTGAATGTTGAGCTTTAAGCCAACTTTTTCACTCTCCTCTTTCACTTTCATCAAGAGGCTCTTTAGTTCTTCTTCACTTTCTGCCATAAGGCTGGTGTCATCTGCATATCTGAGATTATTGATATTTCTCCCAACAATCTTGATTCCAGCTTGTGTTTCTTCCAGCCCAGCGTTTCTCACGATGTACTCTGCATATAAGTTAAATAAGCAGGGTGACAATATACAGCCTTGACGTACTCCTTTTCCTATTTGGAACCAGTCTGTTGTTCCATGTCCAGTTCTAACTGTTGCTTCTTGACCTGCATACAGGTTTCTCAAGAGACAGGTCAGATGGTCTGGTATTCCCATCTCTTTGAGAATTTTCCACAGTTTATTGTGATCAACACAGTCAAAGGCTTTGGCATAGTCAATCAAGCAGAAATAGATGTTTTTATGGAACTCTCTTGCTTTTTTGATGACCTAGCAGAAGTTGGCATTTGATCTCTGGTTCCTCTGCCTTTTCTAAAACCAAATTGAACTTCTGGAATTTCATTGTTCATGTACTGTTGAAGCCTGGCTTGGAGAATTTCGAGCCTTACTTTACTAGCATGTGAAATGAGTGTAATTGTGCAGTTGTTTGAGCATTCTTTGGCATTGCCTTTCTTTGGTATTGGAATGAAAACTGACCTTTTCCAGTTCTGTGGCCACTGCTGAGTTTTCCAGATTTGCTGGCATGTTGAGTGCAGCACTTTCACAGCATTATCTCTGAGGATTTGAAATAGCTCATCTGGAATTCCATCACCTCCACTAGCTTTGTTCATAGTGATGCTTTCTAAGGTCCACTTGACTTCACATTCCAGGATGTCTGGCACTTGGTGAGTGATCATATCATCGTGATTATCTGGGTCGTGAAGATCTTTTTTGTACAGTTGTTCTGGAAATGTACTTGTTGACCTTTTTTCCCCTTATCAGTTCTTAGAAGCAAGAAATAAAGTAGATCATGCTAATTTTCAAGTGGTTATATAAATAGAAGTGACTCTCTTCACATTTTTATTCTTGCTTTGGTTTTTACATAAGATATTTCACGCAAATAACTTCACAGTAGAGTAAATAATACCTAAGTTGTATATGTCAGTTATACTTACACAATGTAAAAATTAATAAGGATGGAATCAAATTGTCAAAAAGAAAATTAAAGTAGAATCATGAAACTCTGAGTGTGCATTTACAGATCATTGGTAAGTAAAATGAAGATAATCATTTATAATTTCAGATTCAATTAAAAATAAAAAGTAAATCTAAATATTTTCTTTAGTGATAAATCACAGATATGTTAAGCACATTGAATATGAAAAATACAAAGATGAATTTAACCTGAAAGACCTAAAGTGGGTGTTTTTACTTTGAGAATGGAAAGGGGTATTGTTTGTTTTTTTTTTTTCCTGAAAGGATATTTCAGTATCTTAGTGTGTTCTGAACCATAAGCTATTCCATATTTATTAGTTTCAGGTTGGTGGAATCGGGCATAGAAATAAAATATATTCCAATGGGAGAAGCAAGATCTAAGACAAAACGTTAATGAAAATAAAGATCACAGAAACATATCACTCAATCAAGTTTGTCCAGAATTTTTACAACAGTTGTATTCTGTAGGTAATTTCTACATATACATTGGTGGGCATTTTAAAGTTTCCCAATAAAATTATTTTGTGGTAATTGGAAGTTAATTTATTCCTCATTAATCATTAATTCATTTCATAAACACTTATTATGAAATATTTACTTATTTCAAAACAAATGAAACAGAGTGATGAGTTCTATCTTTCTCCTCACATTCTCATAAACATCTTTCACATTATCCTTATTCTTCTAGCTCCCAAAATACATGTAAACATTAGTTTTAGCAAATATATATTCAGGTAGGAGAATATGCAAAACAAAAATCTTATGTCCCTTCCATCCCTCCACACCAGCTATACTGCATAATGTATGCTATAGAGGAGTGTGGCAAGTCAGAATGTGGAGATGAAGAAAACTAGTTTTCAAAGGGCAGATGAGTGATGTATACAGAGGAAGTATGCATTCAACACACTAGGTTGATTTTTAGGGGAAAATATAAAGGAGAAAGCTGATATTTCATGGTTTATTAAAACAATTTTGAAAACATAGGGCTGAAAATGTTTTTAACCTTTTTATTTCTGATCGATGAACGTCCCCTGAATATTCAGTGGAAACAGGTTGAGGAAATCTAGATGGGAGGGAGCAGACACATTCTTTCCTCTCAGTTTTCCATGACTTTCAGGTAGATAGGAGGTTCAGTCCAATACCCTGATCATAAGCAAGGAGATTCTAATCTCCGCTAAGAGGCCACATGCTGCTATCCTGATGGACAAGTCATTCAGCTCTGGAAGCAGCAAAGGGAGACTATTTGGCCCTTTCAGATTGCACCAGGCCAGCAGTCTAGATAAATTTAAATATGGCTTCAGTGTACACAATTTATTCTGAGAACACCACAGCAGACGAAAATCAATATAGTCAGAACGTTTCACAGGGAAACAACTCATTTGTATGGTCCAGACCTCATGTAGTCACTTGCTGTTTTCAGGAACATGTACAGCAAGAACCCACACCAAATGCACACGGTTCTGATATTGACATAATAGTAAGGCATCTTCTCCTGAACCTGTATCCTGAAAAGGATACAGGAGGGTAAGAAATTAAGCATCAGATTAAATGGGATTCGTTTAATGAATGAATTTGGAATTCATTTGGAATTGAACGAATTTGAAACTGATTTGGAATCATTTAAAATTTTCTTAAAGATACAATCTTTTTTGTAACTATGTATTGAATTCAGGGTGCATATGTTTTAGTATGGCACTAGGCTAAATCCTGAAATAGGAAAAAAAAACCATGAAAAAGAAATATTACATTAGTTGGAGCTGTCATAACAAAATCCCATAGATTAGGTGGCTTAAATAACAGAAATCCATTTTCTAACCATTCTGAAGTGTGAGAGTCCAGTATCAAGATGACAGCAGGTTCAGTTTCACCTAAGACCTCTCTCAGATCACTTCAGTTCACGCCCCCTTCTTGGCTAGCCCTAATTTGCATAGGGCAGGCTCCAAGGGGAAGAGACAAAACATAAAAAGAGGGAGCCAAGACAGACTGAGGCCTCTCCTTTGGGGTCAGCCTGCCCTCATACCTTCAGTTCAGTTCAGTTCAGTTCATTTAAGTTCAGTTGCTCAATCATGTCCAACTCATTGCGACCCCATGGATTGCAGCACGCCAATCTTCCCTGTCTATCACCAATTTCCAGGGTTTGCTCAAAATCACTTCCATTGAGTTGGTGATGCTATCCAGACATCTCATCCTCTGTTGTCCCCTTCTCCTCCCACCTTTGGTCTTTCCCTGCATCAGGGTCTTTCCCAATGAATCAGTTCTTTGCATCAGGTGCCAAAGTACTGGAGCTTCAGCTTTAGCATCAGTCCTTCCAATGACTATTCAGGACTGATTTCCTTTAGGTTGACTGATTTGACCTCCTTGTAGTCCAAGGGACTCTCACAGTTCAAAAGCATCAATTCTTCGGCACTCAGCTTTCTTTATGGTCTAACTCTTATATCCATACATGCCTACTGGAAAAACCATAGCTTTGACAAGATGGACCTTTGTCGGCAAAGTAATGTCTCTGCTTTTTAGTATGCTCTCTTGGTTTGTCATATCTTGTCTTCCAAGGAGCAAGCATCATTTAATTTCATGGCTGCAGTCATCATCTGCAGTGATTTTGGAGCCCAAGAAAAGAAAATCTGTCACTGTTTCCATTGTTTCCCCATCTATTTGCCATGAAGTGATGAGACTGTATGCCATGATCTTAGGTTTCTGAATGCTGAGTTTTAAGCCAACTTTTTTACCCTCCTCTTTCACTTTCATCAAGAGGCTCTTCAGTTCCTCTTTGCTTTCTTCCATTAGAGTGTCATCATTTGCACATCTGATGTTGATATTTCTCCAGGCAATCTTGATTCCAGCTTGTGCTATTCCCTCCATTATCATATATGTACACTCATAAAGGTTGAGTTTCATTTTTTGAAATTTGACTCCAAAAATATTCTAAACTTGGATACTCACTCTTTCTTCAAATATAACTTTTAATTTACCTTTTTGCCAAATTGCATAAATATTCCATTTATGATAAATCAGTTAAACAAACCTATTTTGGAATGTTGTTCAAAAACAAAATATAAAATAATTTAAGAAAGGACTTTAAGAGTATTTATCATGCTGAGCTTAAAGCTCAGTGGTTCTCATAAATATTTTGGGAATAATTTCTAGCTTCAGAGAACTAACATTCTCAAGTATTTTGGTACGAAATTATGTTTACTTTAGGATGGAGACTTAAAGGAGGAAACACATATTATATTAAACAAATAAGCAAAACCCCAAACAGGCAACCCAAGCAGCATTTGGGCTCCTCCAATTTAGGCTAGCCTGAAAAGAGACATCATTATCCAAATCCCAGTGGTAATCATCTCATTGAAAAGTTAAATTAGAACTCTGAATAGTGCACAGGAAAGTTTTATTAAGAATGAAAGGAGAATCTAAAATGAAAGCTTATGTTTTCCAGATGCATCAATATAACCCTCTATAGGCTGCTGCTAAATTCTTTAGATACTCCAGGAAAAATCTATCATTAAATTCAGACAATTTTACCCTAGCACACTGAAAGTTATGAATCCATTTGCTGACTTTCTATTTTTTTAATATGTTGTGCATTTTAAATAAATTATTTGATTTCTTTTCAAGAGCGTGCATTTGAACAAATCCAGAAAATCGACACTTATTGCTATCCTCAGCCTTGTTTCATTCACACCTGTAAAAGCATATTTTGAATTTCATATTATAGCAATTTTATTTACAAAATTATTGGTGCTACAAAATCTATATGATACTACCAGTTACTTTTTACTGAATTGCTGTTTACTCATTATGATCCTCATTTCTCTGTGCATCTATAATGATTCTAAGAAAATACATGTACATGTACACATAGGAGCTTCCATATCATGGCATTTATAGACTTTGGCTATTATGAATATCGGGTGCATGTACATTTTCAAATCATACTTAAACTGGTTATTTAAAATGTTAAAGATTAGAGATAATATTCTTAAAGCATAAAGCACCTCACAAAATACTGTCTCAGCATCCATCTATTTATCTGTTATGTATACTTATACATACATATATGTAATATTTATGCATGCCAACATATAATATGGGGCTTCCCAGGTAGTGCTAGTGTTAAAGAACCCTCATGTCAATGCAGAAGATGGAGGGGACCCAGGTTTGATCCCTGGGTAGGGAAGATCCCCTGAAGGAGAGCCTGGCAACCCACTCCAGTATTTTTGCCTGGAGAATTCCATGGACAGAAGAGCCTGGTAGACCACAGTCCATGGGATCACAAAGAGTAGGACACAAATGAAGCGACTTAGCATATATGTACACATTATAAAGGTTATTTGAAGTTTCAGAACTCTCTCTTTCCATAAATCTCAGAATTTCTCATACATGTGATTTAAGTCTTAGTATTGTCCTTTCCACCATGAAGTGAATTCAGTAATAATCAAGTATCTTTTTCTTTGTATAATCTCTGTGTGTAAAACATTTAATGAGGATCTTCTTATGGGTACTGTGCTATGGTTGAGAATTTTGTGTTTTTTATTTTGTTTTGTTTTGTTTTTAGAGCTTAACAGAATGTCCAGATATGAAAAGAGTTATAGGCATATAAGTTCACAGTGTGACAAGAAAACAGAAAGTATTTTTTTTTTTTGCACTTTCAGAAGAGAAGGAGAGTGACAGAGAGAGAGAGAGACACTCCCTTGAGATCTGAGAACAATTAAAAACTTTTGTTATTTGAAGACCTACAAGACCTTTTAGAACTAACACCCAAAAAAGATGTCCTTTTCATTACAGGGGACTGGAATGCAAAAGTAGGAAGTCAGGAAACACCTGGTGTAACAGGCAAATATGGCCTTGGAGTACAGAATGAGGCAGGGCAAAGGCTAATAGAGTTTTGTCAAGAGAATGCACTGGTCATAGCAAACATCCTCTTCCAACAACACAAGAGAAGACTCTACACGTGGACATCACCAGATGGTCAACACTGAAATCAGATTGATTATATTCTCTGCAGCCAAAGATGGAGAAGCTCTATACAGTCAGCAAAAACAAGACCGGGAGTGGACTGTGGCTCAGATCATGAACTCCTTATTGGTAAATTCAGACTTAAATTGAAGAAAGTAGGGAAAACCACTAGACCATTCAGGTATGACTTAAATCAAATTCCTTATGATTATACAGTGGAAATGACAAATAGATTTAAGAGACTAGATCTGATAGACAGAGTGCCTGATGAACTATGCACAGAGGTTCATGACATTGTACAGGAGACAGGGATCAAGACCATCCCCATGGAAAAGAAATGCTAAAAAGCAAAATGGCTGTCGGAGGAGGGCTTACAATAGCTTGAAAAAGAAGAGAAGTGAAAAGCAAGGTGAAAAGGAAAGATATTCCCATCTGAATGCAGAGTTCCAAAGAATAGCAAGAAGAGACAAGAAAGCCTTTCTCAGCAATCAGTGCAAAGAAATAGAGGCAACAATAGAATGGGAAAGACTAGAGATCTCTTCAAGAAAATTAGAGATATCAAGGGAACATTTCATGCAAAGATGGGCTCGATAAAGGATAGAAATGGTATGGACCTAATAGAAGCAGAAGATATTAAGAAGAGGTGGCAAGAATACACAGAAGAAGTGTACAAAAAAGATCTTCATGACCCAGATAATCACCATGGAGTGATCACTCACCTAGAGCCAGACATCCTGGAATGTGAAGTCAAGTGGGCCTTAGAAAGCATCACTAAGAACAAAGGTAGTGGAGGTGATGGAATACCAGTTGAGCTATTTCAAATCCTGAAAGATGATGCTATGAAAGTGCTGCACTCAATATGCCAGCAAATCTGGAAAACTCAGCAGTGGCCACAGAACTGGAAAAGGTCAGTTTTCATTCTAATCTCAAAGAAAGGCAATGCCAAAGAATGGTCTAACTATCGCACAATTGCACTCATCTCACACACTGGTAAAATAATGCTCAAAATTCTCCAATCCAGACTTCAGCAATACGTGAACCATGAACTTTCAGATGTTCAAGCTTGTTTTCAAAAAGGCAGAGGAAAAAGAGATCAAATTGCTAACATCCGCTGGATCACCGAAAAAGCAAGAGAGTTCCAGAAAAACATCTATTTCTGCTTGATTGACTATGCCAAAGCCTTTGACTGTGTGGATCACAATAAACTGTGGAAAATTCTCAAAGAGATGGGAATACCAGACCATCTGACCTGTCTCTTGAGAAACCTGTATGCAGGTCAAGAAGCAACAGTTAGAACTGGACATGGAACAACAGACTGGTTCCAAATAGGAAAAGGAGTACATCAAGGCTGTATATTGTCACCCTGCTTATTTAACTTATATGCAGAGTACACTGTGAAAAACACTGGGCTGGAAGAAACACAAGCTGGAATCAAGATTGCTTGGAGAAATATCAGTAACCTCAGATATGCAGATGACACCAGCCTTATGGCAGAAAGTGAAGAAGAACTAAAGAGCCTCTTGATGAAAGTGAAAGAGACAAGGGAAAAAGTTGACTTAAAGCTCAACATTCAGAAAACTAAGATCATGGCATCTGGTCCCATCACTTCATGGGAAATAGATGGGGAAACAGTGGAAACAGTGTCAGACTTTATTTTTTTGGGCTCCAAAATCACTGCAGATGGTGACTGCAGCCATGAAATTAAAAGACGTTTACTCCTTGGAAGGAAAGTTATGACCAACCTAAATAACATATTTAAAAGCAGAGACATTACTTTGCCCGCAAAGGTCCATCTAGTCAAGGCTATGATTTTTCCAGTAGTCATGTATGGATGTGAGAGTTGGACGGTGAAGACAGCTGAGCCCCAAAGAATTGCTGCTTTTGACCTGTGGTGTTGGAGAAGACTCTTGAGAGTCCCTTGGACTGCAAGAAGATACAACCCGTCCATCCTAAAGGAGATCAGTCCTGGATGTTCATTGAAAGGACTAATGTTGAAGCTGAAACTCCAATACTTTGGCCTCCTCATGCAAAGAGTTAACTCATTGGAAAAGACCTTGATGCTGGGAAGGATTGGGGGCAGGAGCAGAAGGGGACGACAGAGGATGAGATGTCTTGATGGCATCACCGACTCGATGGACAAGGGTTTGGATAGTCTCTGGGAGTTTGTGATGGACAGGGAGGTCTGGCGTGCTGCGATTCATGGGGTAGCAAAGAGTCAGACATGACTGAGCGACTGAACTGCACTGCACATTTACAATGAAGTCAGAAAGGCAGCATTTATTAGTCCTTTGTGTTTTCATAAACATTGTGTTTTAACATGTGTTTTGAAAGAGAAAGTCAGGCAAATTACACAGAATTCAAGTGGACATAAGTTTATACCATGAGTATCAAGGCCTCCAGTCTCTGTCAGCTAGTATGCAACTTACCATCTGAAACATACTTACTCTTACTGATTCTTTTGTAACTCCATTAAGAAATATTTTCTTTAAATACAAACATATATGAAATTATTCGTTCATTTTTCATACCAATATTTGCTTTCTGTACAAAGAAATCTGTACCTTGTTTTTCTGTTAGTAGACAGTGTATTTTAGAAGTTATTTCATATCAGTGTATACCAAATAACCTCATCCTTTTTAATGCCTGTTTATTATGCTATTGAATGAGGTACCATCGTAGATATAACAGTCCCTCAGTTGATGGACATATAAATTGTTTCCAGGCACTTGGTGTTATAATTATGCACTAAACATCCTGGTACCCTATTTGGAGAGTACTGCTAGGACAAATACCCTAGAGAGTGATGTACCTTTTAAATTTGATGGATTTTGCCAAATTGGCCTCAAAAAATGTTGCCAACTTTCATTCCATATATAGTGCAAGAGAGTATCTCTTCCCTAACAAAATATTTTATTATTGTTATTTTTTTCTTTGTCAACCTGATAGGATAGAAACTTGATTTTTTTTGGTTAGAATTTTCATGATTTTTATAAAATCATATTTCTTTTTCATGTAGAGGTGTTGGTCTTTTCCTTATTGACTCGTGGGAACTTTTAGACCACCACTGAGACCACAGCATTCCACTTTAGTGATGCAGACTTTAAATTGTAATTTTTCAAAGATTTTATTAGTAAGTATAGTAGCCATAGAAAAAACCAATAATATTCATGTGCCATGGCTGATTCTTTACAACATGAAACTTCCTTGTGGACTTAACTTTTGTCAAGTGAGCAATGGAATATTCTTGCCTGCTTGTATTTTAGGCTTCATTGATCATAGAATTCTTTTGATCATATTTCTTCTTACTTGGGATAATAGAAATTTATAATGGTATGCAGTAAAATTACTATGCCTGAAGCAAACTTGTTTCTCATGTAAAATATTGGCTTGAGAATCCCAAATCTCCAGTTAGTTAAGAAGGCAGCTGTCATAAAGTAAACTTTTATGCATAAAGTATTGGATCCGGCATAGGATTCTATATTATTAGTTATATTTCATAAGTTTCTGGGTATCCTCTTCAATGTTCCATCTTAAAATCACTGCATCTATAACTTAGTGAAGCATTGTTTATATTTTCTTATAGCCACTAACCAGCCAGGAGCAAACAGGGCAAGGCTCACTTGTGCCATAAGATAGAAGAGAGAGACCAATTGGCAGTTTTTCAAAAATATTTTCTTAGAGGTGAAACATGGGAAAAAAAAAAACCAAACATAGCATTTATCCAAACAATCAAGACAGAATTTTGCATAAACTTTTTGAGAGCAAAAACAAATCAATATAACTTCGGAGAGTTACCATCAAATATTTCTGGATACAGTAGAATTGCAAATTGGTTGGTATCAATACAAGTGAAAATATACTAAACAGTACAGGTGGCTCACTCTCCCTCCCACCCTACTTTCACGAGAAAAAAAAAAATATATATATATATAGTTCATTTTTTCTGCTATAATATCTCCATTATCTACTCTCTCTATTCTTAATTCCTTTATTTGAGATCACACATTAGTATCTCCTATGTGATTTGAGGCAACAATTTATATTTTTTAAAAAAGATATTTAAAAATTGAAGTATATTTAATTTACAATGTTTCAGATACACAGCACAGTGATTTCATTACACATATATATACTGTTTCAGATTTTTTTCCACTATAGGTTATTACAAGATATTAAATGTATTTCCCTGTTATATATCGTAGTTCCTTGTTTATTTTATACATAGTAGTGTGTAACTGTTAAACCCAGCCATTTAATTTGTCCCTCCTCCTATTCCCCTTGGTAACTGTAAGTTTATTTTCTGTCCATAGATCTATTTCTTTTGTAAGTAAGTTCATTTATATCATATTTTAGACAACACAAACAAGTGATATCATGTGTTTATCTTTCTCTGTGTGCCTTATTTCAGTTAGTTTTATAGTCTATTTTTATATATGTTGCTGCAAATGTCATTATTTCCTTCTTTTTATGACTTGAGTAATATTCCATCACACACACACATAAACATATATATATATATGTATATGAATACATATACATATAACATCTTCTTTATCCATTCATCTGTTGATGGGCATTTAGGATGCTTCCATATCTTGGCTTCCATGTAAACCAAGAACTGAAGAACTATGGACGGAGGTTCGTGACATTGTATAGGAAGCAGTAATCAAGACCATCCCCAAAGGAAAAAAAGATGCAAAAAGGCAAAATGGTTGTCTGAGGAGGCATTACAAATAGCTATGAAAAGTAGAGATGCAAAAGGCAAAGAAAAAAAGGAAAGTTATACCAATTTGAATGCAAAGTCCCAAAGAATAACAAGGAGAGATAAGAAAGCCTTCCTCAGTGATCAGTGCAAAGAAATAGAAAAACAATAGAATGGGAAAGACTAGACATCTCTTCAAAAATTAGAGATACCAAAGGAAATTTTCATGCAAAGATGGGCTCAATAAAGGACAGAAGTGGTATGGACCTAACAGAAGCAGAAGATATTAAGAAGTGGTGGCAAGAATATACAGAAGAACTATACGAAATATATCTTCACAACCCAGGTAATGACGATGGTGTGATCACTCAGCTAGAGCCAGACATTCTGGAATGCAAAGTCAAGTGGGCCTTAGGAAGCATCACTGTGAACAAAGCTAATTGAGATGATGGAATTCCAGATGAGCTATTTCAAATCCTGAAAGATGATGCTGTGAAAGTGCTGCACTCTATATGCCAGCAAATCTGGAAAACTCAGCAGTGGCCACAGGACTGGAAAGGTCAGTTTTCATTCCAATCCCTAAAAAAGGCAATGCCAAAGAATGCTCAAACTACCGCACAATTGCACTCAACTCACACACTAGCAAAGTAATGCTCAAAATTCTCTAAGCCAGGCTTCAACAGTACATGAACGTGAACTTCCATATGTTCAAGCTGATTTTAGAAAAGGCAGAGGAACCAGAGATCAAATTGCCAACATCGGTTGGATCATCGAAAAAGCAAAAGAGTTCCAGAAAAAATATTTATTTATGCTTTATTGACTATGACAAAGCCTTTGACTGAGTGGATCACACAAACTGTGGAAAATTCTTAAAGCGATGGGAATACCAGCCCACCTGACCTGCCTCCTGAGAAATCTGTATGCAGGTCAGGAAGCAACAGTTAGAACTGGACATGGAACAATGGACTGGTTCCAATTTGGGAATGGAGTACTTCAAGGCTGTATATTGTCATTCAACTTATTTAACTTATATGCAGAGTCCATCATGCAAAATGCCAGGCTGGATGATGCACAAGCTGGAATTAAGATTGCTGGGAGAAATATCAATAACCTCATATATGCAGATGACACCACTGTTATGGCAGAAAGTGAAGAGAAACTAAAGAGCCTCTTGATGAAAGTGAAAGAGGAGAGTAAAAAAATATAACTTAAAACTCAATGTTCAGAAAATGAAGATCACGGTAACCTGTCCCATCACTTCACGGCAAATAGATGGAGGAAAGGAAATAATGACAGAGTTTATTTTCTTTGGCTCCAGAATCCCTGCAGATGGTGATTGTAGCCATGAAATTATAAGATGCTTTTTTCCTTGGAAGAGAAGCTATGATGAACCTAGACAGTGTATTTAAAAGCAGAGGCATTACATTGCCAACAAAGTTCTGTATAGTCAAAGTTATGGTTTTTCCAGTAGTCATGTATGGATGTGAGAGTTAGGCCATAAAGAAATCTGAGCAGTGAAGAATTGATGTTTTTGACCTGTGGTGTTGGAGAAGACTCTTGAGACTCCCTTAGACAGTAAGGAGGTCCAACCAGTCCATCCTAAAGGAAATCAGTCCTAAATATTTATTGGAAGGACTGATGCTGAAGCTCCAATACCTTGGCCACCTGATGTGAAGAACTGACTCATTAGAAAAGACCCTGATGCTGGAATAGATTGGATGAAGGAGGACAAGTGGGCAACAGTGGATGAGATGTTTGGATGGCATCATCAACTCAATGGACATGAGTTTGTGTAAACTCGGGGAGTTGGTGATGGACAGGGAGGTAGGGCGTACTGCAGTCCATGGTGTCGCAAAGAGGTGGACATGACTGAGTGACTGAACTGAAGTGATGTCTTCGCTATTGTAAATAGTAATGCTGGGAACATTGGGGCACATGTAACTTTTCAAATTAGAGTTTTCATCTTTTCTAGAGATAAGCCCAGGAGTTGATTTTTACATCAATTTCTAAATTCTTCTCCATCCTTTAATTTTTTGCCCTCCGATTCAGACTTCACATTGCCATTAAAGTTGCTTTTAAAACTCAGATAAATGAAGGTCCTATTCAACCCTTTGATTATCTTCTTCCACCTCTCACAAATCTGCATTTATCAGTATGATATTCAAACCCCTCAGGATTTGGGTCATAGTTGACTTTTCTCATTAAAATTGACTGTATCTTCCAATCACTCCCATTATTACAAGTTTACTAAACCATTTATCATTTCTCAATGTATCTTGTATTTTCCTGTTTCTGCATTTTTACTCATGCTGATCTGTCAGTCTAGAAGTCCTTTCCTCTCAGAAGTGTACTTAAAAATAGCTAATATTTTTATTATGAATTACTTACCCAAGAACTGCTTTAAGCATTTCAGACTCCTGAAAAACATAAGGACTATAACTCTTAACATTTTACAAATGATGAAAATGAAGTGGGGAGAGGTTAAGTAATATGAACTTAAACATAAAGCTGAGTTTCAAACATGGCATTCTTTCTCTAGAGTTGCAACAGGCAAAACTGCCTTGATCATCTCGTGATCCTCTAGAGCACATTATGCATTATTTGTACAGAGCAGGTGCTAAATAAGTGTTTAAATTGAATGTTTTATTCAGATTATAATTTGAGCTTGAATGATCCAGAAAATTAACTTAATTATCCACTTGAGAATGTCAGTGTTGTCTTGATCCATTTTTCTTGAGAGCGACTCTTTCTTTTTTCTTAAATATTTCTGTTTTGATATTTACAGTCACAGTAGATGGTAGCAATTATCTAGAAGTGGCTACAGTTAGTAAAGTGACATAAAATCAAATTTGCTTTCCTTTTAAGGGAAACTTAGAAAGTAAAAGTAAAAAGCTGTATGAAAGAAAATTGACCTTAAAAATGTACATGCATTTTATTTAGTCACAAGAAGTATGGTTGAAAGAAATTAGGAGAGATTATTTTCCCATGTAATAGCCTTTATTTGATAAAGCTAAATTCTCTATTAAATTAATAATCATTTATATTTTAATCACAAACTATACTTGATATTAAAAGGAACTGTTCACAGACTTCATAGCCTTCATGTCAGTTGAGGCCACTTGAGAGTTTCAAATATGAACTGAAATTTACCCTATGGAAATGGGAAATTAAAAATAAAAATCAAGGTCAATGTAATCTCTTTATCTTTCCCTAAGACTTGAAAGATTAAATTTTGGTATTAAAACTGTAAAACCTAAATATCCAGGTAGTTTTTACAATATAGTAAAGATTCATTTGGTAGGAAAAAAAACTGCATTTCTGCTTAGTATTTTTCTGTGCTAACCCTTCTGAAATATCTCTTTTGAATGTAATTATTCTTTAGAAGAATTTTATCCTGGTGTAGCTTTCTTACTTTATACCTGGGTTATATACTGACTTTCTTCATATGGGGATCCTCAATATCAGTGGGACTTCCCTGGTGGCACAGAAGGGAAAGCCAGGCTTTACCTGCAGGCTCTGCCTGCAGTGTGAGAGACTCAGGTTTGATCTCTGAGTCAGGAAGATCCCCTGGAGAAGGAAATGGCAACCCACTCCAGTACTCTTGCCTGGAAAATTCCATGGATGGAGGAGCCTGGTGGGCTACAGTTCATGGAGTTGCAAAGAGTCGGACAAGACTAAGTGACTTCACTTTCTTTTTTTTCCCTCAATATCAGCACTGCTGGCATTTTTCACAGGTTAACTCTGTTACATGGAAATTGTATGATGTTTGGCACCATCCCAGATCTCCAGTTACCAGAAGGGAGACCCCTTTCTAGAACCCAAAAGTGGACACTTGTCTAACACTTGGAAATGCATTGTATGAGGAGATACATGTACTGGAAAAGCAGAGGACATTATCGGGAAGGGCCCTCAAGAAAAGAGCAGCAGGGTGAGAGAACCCAGGAGAACTGCTATGCCATGCAGCTTGCAGCTTCAGGTTTTATGGTAATAGGATTAGCTTTCTTGGTTGTCTCTGGCCAGTCATCTTGCTTATCCCCATATTTGGTCCCACTCAGAGTCCTTCCTGGTGGTGCATGCATCTCACAGACAAGATGGATTCTTGAGGGTTTCTAGGAGATTGTCAAGGCATATTATGGACCTGTATTTCCTCCTTCTTTTTGGCCCCTCCTGAATTCTCCTGGCTAGTTTTGTTGACAGCCACATGTTTCTTATCAAGCCTTTCCTGTTGTGACATAACTCATGCCAGCAGTTATTATCATGCCTGGCCAAGGCAGGTGGTTTTGGTCTCTGGTTCCCTAACACAGTCACTAGCACTCTTTTAAGCTGTGAAAGCAAACTGTCTCCAAACATGGCCAAATGTCCTGGGGAGGTAACGGGAGATTTACTCCTGTTGAAAACCACTGATTTATGTGGACTCATTGCCCTTAGAATTTTTAGTCATTCCAATGGATTTCTTAAAGAGAGCATGCTCTTAGAGAAGAAGACTACATCCTCTGCATTTTTATCATTCATTTTCTGCATTATTACAAGGGCCTTAACCCTCACCCCATTTTCTTGTTGTTATTCAGTCATTCAGTCATGTCTGACTCTTTGTGACCCTATGGAATGCAGCACCCCAGGCTTCCCTGTCCTTCACCAGCTCCCAGAGCTTGCTCAAACTCATGTCCATTGAGTCAGTGAGGCCATCCAACCATCTAATCCTCTGTTGTCCCCTTCTCTTCCTGCCTTCAGTCTTTCCCAGCATCAGGGTATTTTCTAATGATTCAACTCTTTGCATCAGGTGGCCAAAGTATTGGAGCTTCAGCTTCAGCGTCAGTCCTTCTAATGTATATCCAGGATTGATGTCCTTTAGGATTGACTGATTTGATCTCCTTGCAGTCCAACGGACTCTTGAGAGTCTTCTCCAACACCACAGTTCAAAAGCATGTTTCTTCAGTATTCAGCCTTCTTTATGGTCCAACTCTCACATCCATACATGACTACTGGAAGAAACATACCTTTGACTAGATGGACCTTTGTTGGCAAAATAGTGTCTCTGCTTTTTAGTATGTTGTCTTGGTTTGTCATAGCATTCCTTCCAAGGAGAAAGTGTGTTTTAATTTCACAGCTGCAGTCCCATCTGCAGTGATTTTTGAGCCCAAGAAAATAGTCTGTCACTGTTTCCATTGTTTCCCCATCTATTTCCCATGAAGTGATGAGACTGGATCCCATGATCTTCATTTTTTGAATGTTGAGTTTAGTTCCATCATATTTCTCTTAACCAGTCTGGCACATATAGCATAGGTAGCAAGGACAAAATACCTTCATATAATGCATTACTAACTACACACTCAGACTTTGATGCCACATCAAACTCTATTTAGATACTGTGCTGCATTCCAGAATAGGAAGGGATGGTTGAGGTAAAACCTAAGTGCTTGTGTTTCAACATCACTATGGCAGGAATCAGGCTTCCCAGGTGGCACTAGTGGTAAAGAACCCACCTGCCAATGCAGTTAGACATAAGAGATTCGGGTTCAGTCTCTGTGTTAGGAAGATCCCCTGGAGGAGGACATTGCTACCCACTCCAGTATTCTTTCCTGGTGAATTCCATGGATAGAACAGCCTGGCCAGCTATGGACCATAGGGTAACAAAGAATTGGGCACAACTGAAGCTCTTAGCACTCATACATGAAGGAATTAGTGAAGCAACTCCACCTTGTGAGCTCCTTTCTCTCAAGTATCAGCAGCTGTTAATTCTGTTATTCTGGATATTATGCATTAAAATAATCCACAGAATCCTTGACATGAACTTCTACCTTCTTTTTAGAGCCTTCTATTACTGGCAGGGGGAAGTGTGAGAACCTCAGCAGGTAGATGTGTGGCCAGAGAATAAAGGGAGCAGTGAACTACCACTACCTCCCAGAATATTTCCTTTTGATCCCGAGGCAATAGGTGCAGCAGTAGAGACCTGGAGTTATAATACAGACTGAGTAACCATCAAACACAAATTATGTGGAGATAGCATTGGGAATTCTTAACACCTTTAATAGGTTGCATTTGTATTCTTTAAAAAATAAACTCAATATATATTGTTCAAGTATTCATTTCATAGTCTTTGTCCCTTTTCACTTCATATTGATTTGATCCTTTGTGAGGGCGGAGAGGGGGGCAGTATGCACAGCAGGTCCTCCCAATGATGAGCACTTAAAATGCTATCAGATCACCCAGCAAATTAGATCTGTCCAAACAGAGGAATTGACATTTTCCTGTTTAAACCTCACTCCCTTAGGGAATGCTCTGTCACCAGGGTTATTAACTGAGATCTAAATCTAACTACTGCATGGTACCATTTATATCCAGATGGTATAAAAATGAAAATTTCTATGTTTTTCAGGTGAACAGTAGGGTAAAAGGTTTTTGTTTTTTTTTTCCTTTTATAACCCACTTTCAGCCTCTCACTCTGCAAGATGATACTAAGCATAGAAAGCAATGTAGTTATTTACGATAACATGGTAAAAATATTGACCCCATACATTTGTCAGAATAGATCTTTTTCTATTTGATCATTATTATTTGTCTCTTCATTGTGACTTGCTCTAACTCCAAATGTAACAATGTAAGCTCCTTCTTTCTAATCTCTTGCCATTTACTCTGGTTTTGATAGAGTTTTAATTTTAATGTAATTCATTTTTAGATAAAAGGAATTCTTAACATATCTCTGTTTTAAGTTAGTCAATTACAAGTCAAAAGTTAGACAGAAAAAACTAGGTAGCACCAAAGATTAAGTGTACAGATTTTAGGGTCAAAAATGGAAATGTTAATCCTGTTTTACCTCTTCATACTTGTTTGATTTCATACAATTTAATTGTCATCTTGTAGCTCTGTTTTTTTAAAAGACCGAGTCACCATTAGACTACATAATGTTAAATACCACTTCAAGTTTCATGAGACTTAATTATTAAATATAAATCATACGAGAATGTCAAGCTTTGATTTTCCTAGAGTCCAATCAATCTCTATCTAATATTCTCTGATTCTTTGTTTTGATATATTTGCTTTCTAATCATTCAACAGTAGGAAACATGTTGAATGATAATCATTTCTTCTTGTTGCTGAATCCCTGTTTCTTATGTTATTACTCAGTTTTAACTGTTAAGAATGTAGGTGTGCACTCTGTTTATGTGAGTGTTCTTGAAAACATTTGTTTGACCATAAAGAAAAAAAATCAATTCTGATGAAGCTTGAAAACAAATCTTCTATGTATTTTCCTGCTATATTTCTTTAAAACAGGTATTTTTTTTTAACCCAAAATTCTTAGGGTCATGGACAGTAGTTCAGTTTGAATGGTTGGCCAAATCTAGCAAACTAGACAATGTATCTGATTGAATCATCAAAAAAGTAGAGCAAAAGTAGCAATTTGAATCCAGAGTTTGAATAAATGAGAACCAGGAACCTACATAGAGGCAATGCTGACTTAGAGTCTATCTTCCCACAGCTTTCGGGCTTCCCTTGTGGCTCAGCTGGTAAAGAATCTGCCTGCAATGTGAGAGACCTGGCTTCAATCACTTGGTTGGAAAAATTGCCTGGAGAAGGGAAAGGCTACCCACTCCAGTATTCTGGCCTAGAGAAATCCATAGACTATGTAGTCCATGGGGTTGCAAAGAGTCAGACAGGACTGAATGATTTTCACTTCCCATAGCTTTCACTTGGTGGTATAATATCGAGTCGGGTGTACTGCAGATAAAAGCATCAATGATAAAATAAACCAAAGAAATATTAAGCTCTAGAGGTGTTTTGGATCATGAGTATGGGAAACCTGTGCAGGGAAAAACAAGAAAATTATTTATAATAAACTAGAATTGTATTATTACTGTTCTGCTACTGACTGGAAAGGAAAAGATTCCTCATTACTCTCTTACTACTACCACAATGACAACATTTCTTACACCAGAGGTTTAGGGGTTTTCCCTGAGCCAAGAAATTATCTGTGGTACCTGTGGGGTTTCCTACTATTTCATGCAATTCCAACACTATCTAACTGGAGATAATATCAGATTTCATGGTTAAAGTATCTGTCCCACAAGAGTGCTCCTACCCTGCTTCAGAGGCTAGTACAAGTCTTGGTTGTCATCTATAAATCTAAGATTTCAGTTTCCCATTCTAGGATTTGATTAATTTTCTAGCAATGCTCACAGAACTCAGAAAAACACATTTAGCAGATTATTAAAAGACATGATGCATGATGCAGATGAACATCCAGATAAATAGATACACAGGCAATGTCCGGGAGGGTCCTGGGCACAAGAGCTTCTGTCCTTCTGGAGTTGGAGTTGTGTCACCCTATCCAGTACATGAATCTTTTCACTCACCAGAAACTTTCATAATCTCATATTGTTGGGTTTTATGGAGCCTTTATCACATAGACATACTCAATTGTTAACTCCGTTTTCAGCCTCTCTCCCCTCTAAGGAGAATTGGTGGTGAGGCTGAAAATTTCAAGCTTCTAATTATGACTTGATCTTTCTGGTGACCAGCTCCATCCAGGAGCCATCTAAGAGTCTTTCTAGGGTTATCTCATTAGAACAAAAGTCATTCATTCTTAAGGCTCTGGTCCCTTAGGGATTTACAAGGGTTTTAAGAACTCTGTTCCTAGAACAAAGACAGAGACTTAGGTATTTCTTATTATAAAGCACAGTATCACAGTCCATTCTCTCATCTTATAACAAGGATTCCTTATAGTAAAATAATCTTAAGTCAAGTGAAACTGACTCATTAACTTGAATCCCATTTACATGTTAATATATTATCCAGCCCATCATCAGGCTTCCCATGTGGCACTATTAGTAATGAATCTGCCTGCCAATGCAGGAGACATAAGAGACACAGGTTAGATCCCTGGGTCAGGAAAATCCTCTGGAGGAGGGCATGGCAACTCACCTCAGTATTCTTGACTGGAGAATCCCATGGACAGAGGAGCCTGGAGGGTTATGGTCCTTAGAGTCGCAAAGAGTCGTACACGACTGAAACAACTTAGGTCGAAGTTCATCATATCATCTGAAAATGTCTCCCAGGGCAAGGCCACTAGGCTCCCATGAGATACTGTCAGGTTCCAAAAGCAGCAATGGGGTCAGAATATATGACTTCAGTTTTTCAGGCATATGGTATAATCCAGCCAAGAGACAATATCATCCTATATTTGAATCTCTTCTGAGGTGTCGATGTAATATGAAAACTCCCTTATTATATAACTCAACTATTTAATCCTTTACCCAGAGCTACTACTTTTCTTTTACCTCCTTTTTATACACAAACTTTTCCATCTTTGGAAAAGACAATAGGTCCAGACACTGTGCTGGTCTTGATTGTGTGCAACAGTACTAGTCCAGCAAGGCCCTCCTTGTCAGTGATCACAGTGATTTTTGTGTGCATCATAAGAGTTACATATGCTTATTTTCCAACTACCTTCACAAAGAATAGTGAGACAGACAAGTCGACAACCATAATATAGTGCATCCCAGTCAGTGGAGAAATATTACATTTTTGGTTAGTTAGTAATTTGGCAAAGTAAAGCAGCTAGCATATCCATCTAATATCCAGATTGAGAATAATTTTAGAACTGAAGCAGATAACTTATTATCTCCAATGCAGTGGTTCTTACCTCTGCCTATATTTTAGCATCACTGTGGGGTTGGAGGCTTTATTAAAAAATTCTGAAATCTGCACCTTTCTCTGAACCAAATTAGTCTAATATTCCAGATGATATCTGGACCTTGGAATTTTAAAAATATTTTCCAGGTGATTCTAATATGTAGCCAGTTTTGAGACTTACTCATGTGGAAAATTTATGTTCTGAAATCTTCTAATATGATTGAAGACATACTGATTAAATTTAAGCAATTATCAGGCTAATTAAACTTTAATGAATGCAGTAGCTATGTTCATTTTGCTTTGTACTTTAGCCATCTTTTGAAATTTCTATGATCTCAGTCTTTTTGTGAATCAATTCTGTGTATTTTAATGTGACTATTTTGCTGTATCTATCTCCTCTCTCCCTTATGCAAAGTTGTGTCTACATTCTGTTAAATTTCAGTCACTGCAATTATAAGAGGCTCAAACACTAATGTTCTTCAACTGTACTACTTCAGTCAGTCAGTCAGTCAGTCAGTTCAGTTGTTCAGTCATGTCCTGCTATTTGTGATCTCATGGACTGCAGCACGCCAGGCTACCCTGTCCATCACCAACTCTTGGAGCTTGCTCAAACTCATGTCCATCGAGTCAGTGATGCCATCCAACCATCTCATCCTCTGTTGTCCCCTTCTCCTGCCTTCAGTCTTTCCCAGCATCAGGGTCTTTTCTAAGGGGTCAGTTTTTCGTATCAGGTGGCCAAAGTATTGGAGATTCAGTTTTAGCATCAGTCCAATATTCAGGACTGATTTATTTTAGGATTGACTGGTTTGATCTCTTTGCAGTCCAAGGGACTCTCAAGTGTCTTCTGCAACACCACAGGTAAAAAGCATCAATTCTTTGGTGCTCAGCTTTCTTTATAGCCCAACTCTCACATCCATATATGACTACTGGAAAAACCATAGCTTTGACTATATAGACTTTTGTTGGCAAAGTGATGTCTCTGCTTTTTAATATGCTATATAGGTTAGTCATAGCTTTTCTTCCAAGGAGAAAGCGTCTTTTAATTTCATGGCTGCAGTCACCCTCTGCATCTACTGTAGTCAATGAAGCAGAATTAGATGTTTTGGACTCCAAAATCACTGCAGATGGAGTCCAGATGCCATAATCTTAGTTTTTTTGTGCTACTTGCTATGATCCAAATCACTTCTAACTTCCATACTTTTGTCTTTCCATTTCCTTTCCAATTTGCCATCTTTTAGACTGCGAGTAGAGCATTATTTGGTGCTAAAATGAAGTTCCAATTTATCACTATAGCTAAGAGAAGACTAAATTAGTGTATAACTCTTTTTCTGACATTTCAACTTTATTGCAGAGAAGCATGTGAATTCAATTAAATACAGTTATGTCATGTATCTGACTCCTGTGCTTCTCAGGGATCATTTTGTACACACACTAATATACAAAAAGTATGGCATGCAAGAGTCATTTGATTCTATACACAGCAACATTCCCAGGTCATAGTAAGCAGCTAAGGTTTATGACTTGTTAAAATATGACTTGAAAGATTTGTAGTCACATTTCATTTGTAAAACATAATATTGCTTTGTAATTATTGACTAGCTTCAGGATGTAATTTTTTGAGTATCATTAAAATTATTCTGCAGCATTAGAGCTATACTAATTTTTTTAACTTTTGTTAAAACTGATTTAATTAGATGACAACAGAAACAGATACAAGCCAATATAAAATATGAAAATAATTTGTTGTATTTAAATTGCACTTCTTTCCCTAAAAGTATAGAGCAAGTTTTATATGCATTATTATGTTATAAATCCTCACATCATTCCTCCAAGGCAAAGACTCATTATTTTTCTCATTTGACAAGTAGAGGTTAAATTGAAGTTTTAAGTGACACACGTAAGAGAATGCAAAGTGGCCTTGGTGGAGGCAGTAGCTCTGTTTGTCTTTTAGAGAAATACTCTTTTCTTCTGTATGCTATGCCACTTAAACAACATAATAATTCATGAGATCCACTGTGTTCTAGCAAATTTCTAATATTGAGGACAGATACAGCAGAAAACAACACAGCAAAAATACGCATACACAAAGTTTGGCCAAATCATTTTCTCTTGTAACAGCCCTAAATTGGAACCACCCCAATTTGGGAATATTAAATTTCAGTATATTCATACTATGGGATATTATTTAGCAATAAATAGAAATTAAATGTCAATGTGCACACTCATAGATTTTAGAAACACTGTATTAACTATATGAAATAAATTAAATACAAATGAATACTCTGTATGATTCTATTTGTAAGAAATTCTGGAGGTGCAGAACTGTGACAGAAAGCAGTTACTTTCTGGGTGGTTACTCAGGACAAGATGTGGGGGAATGGGATTGATGTAAAGGGCTTAAGGAAGTCTTTTAGATTGATAGAGCTGTTCTAGATGCTTGCTCCTTGGAAGGAAAACTTATCACAGAAATAGATAGCACATTAAAAACAGATACATCACTTTGCTGACAAAGGTCTGTATAGGCAAAGTTGTGATTTCTTTGTGCACATAATGCACAAATGTGAGACTTGGACTGTAAAAAAGACTGAGCACTGAAGAATTGATGCTTTCAAATTTTGGTGCTGGAGAAAACTCTTGAGAGTCCCTGGACTGCAAGATCAAACCAGTCAATCTGAAAGGATATCAACCCTACATAGTCATTGGAAGATCTGTTGCTGAAGCTGAAGTTCCAATACTTTGGCCATCTGAAACAAAGGGCCAGCTCATTGGAAAAGACCCTAATGCTGTGAAAGATTGAAGGCAGGAGGAGAAGGGGGCAGCAGAGGATGACATAGTTAGATAGCATCATTGACTCAATGGACATAAGTTTGAACAGACTCTGGGAGATACTGGAGGACAGAGGATGGTTGGATGACATCACTGACTCAATGGACAGGAGTTTGAGCAAGCTCCAGGAGACGGTGAAGGACAGAGAAGCCTGGTGTGCCGCAGTCCATGGGTTTGCAAAGAGTTGGACAGGACTGAGTGACTGAACAACAACAATGAATAGATGTCATATTAGATATACAGAAAAAAAAAAAGGCTGAACCTACCCCAGAGTGGTGCCAGGGGAGATAGAGGCCTATTGATATTTGAACAGAGGACTTTGTAAGTATTAAAGTACAGTAACCAACATGGAGAAGTGAATTGTTTTAAGTGGTGATGTAGAGGAGTAGATTGTAAAGCAAGACTGAGTTTGACTCATGAAAGGAAATCTGGCTTATTGTCTAATTCTTTCTGAGCATTCCTTAGAAGGCCAATAGTATAGTTGATAAAATATATAGAGAGAAAGTAGATGAAAGTGGATCCTAACTTATCTAAGCTCACTAGTAGTCTTAATCCAAAAAGCATTTGCTTGCAGGATTGCCAGACTGTCTATCAGAGCCACTTTCATCAATCTACTAAGAGGAATATATACAGATATTAAAATCAGCTTTCAAATCTTACATATGAGGAAAATTTTCTATATAGGCAGTGAGTTACCGGTAATCCTGCACTGGAAGAAAATGTTATATTTTTTACTCCATCTCTTAATTTCCTTGGCTTTTTTTTGGCCAAATGTTTTGACTTAAAATGGTTGTTCTAAGTTTTTATCAATGACCTCATTATTTCTGTGTTGATTTATGTGGTTTAAGAAGGAAAATGGAAAGAAACCAAGAAAGGTAAATAAAATATGTCAATATGGGGTGAGTAACCATCCTGAACTTCATAAGAATAGGAAATAATAGACTCAGGATTTTGTCAGTAGTCAAAATCCACGCTCTTACCACTACACCATGTTGACAGAAAGAAAAAATACATATAGTTGAGTCTTCAGAAGAAGTAGCATTTGAAATACAAATAAAGTGAGGCCTTCATGCATCTGTCAAATCTATCACTGTCCGTTACTGGAAGCATATTTGCTCAGGTTTGTTCTTAACCTGTTGAATTCCTATGTAATCTCAGGTGTCAATAGTACTGATTCTAAAATAGACATGAGTTAATTTAAAGTTAAACTAATTTTTGTTAGGACAGCTAAATCACATGTTGTTTTCCTCTATGCCTTCTTAATTCTTAGCTATGTTTGATTACAATTTGGGATTGCCAGTTCAGTTCAGTTCAGTCGCTCAGTCATGTCTGACTCTTTGCGACCCCATGAACCACAGCACGCCAGGCCTCCCTGTCCATCACCAACTCCCTGAGTCCACCCAAACCCATGTCCATCAAGTCGGCGATGCTGTCCAGCCATCTCATCCTCTGTCATCCCCCTCTCCTCCAGCCCTCAATCCTTCCCAGCATCACAGTCTTTTCCAGTGAGTCAGCTCTTCGCATCAGGTGGCCAGAGTATTGGAGTTTCAGCTTCAACATCAGTCCTTCCAGTGAACACCCAGAACTGATCTCCTTTAGGATGGACTGGTTGGATCTCCTTGCAGTCCAAGGGACTCTCAAGAGTCTTCTCCAACATCACAGTTCAAAAGCATCAGTTCTTCGGTGCTCAGCTTTCTTTATAGTCCACTCTTACATCCATGCATGACCATTGCCAGATGTAGTATTTTACTGCTTAATGAAAGTTTTTAACTACTTACTATAGAGAATTCAGACCAAAAATGAGAGAGAATAAAATGAAGGAAAAGCAAATGAATAACCCAAAGGAGCAGCATCATTGAAACTCCAACTCATCTCCCTTATGAGTTTTCAGGATTATAGACAGTACCTTTAAATCAAACACACTAACTTTATTTCTGTCTTATGACAATATCTCTTCATGTTACATGTTTTAAGTAGTTGAGAATAAGGAATTTAAGTGAATTCCGAAGTGTCTCATCTCCTCTAACCCTTATAAGCAGCATTTAGTGCTTCAAAGAAGAAATTATACTCTTGATAAAGTAGCTATTCAAGATATTTTGGTTATTAACTTTCATGAGGCCGTACTTCATTGAAGAGAAATCTTCAAACTAAAAGCTCTAGTAGTGAACAACAGAACTTACAATATAAATTATTTTGAATGATTTATCAAGGAAATTCCACATAGTGTGGGACTAATCTCAAGTATGATCTTCTGGTCAGTTTCATTTGGCCACAATCCAGCTGATTAGGTAGAAATTTCACTGACCTGAGCATTGAAATTACCATCTATGAATATATTTTAAAACAAATGAACAAACCAAAAGATCAGCTCTACTCTGATTTTGTTAGTATGAAAACAGGTTCTGTTGATTAACTGCTTGAATTAAATATTATTCCAGGCTGATGGCATTTTCTGAGTGAAAGAAAGAACTTTTTCTTTTTTCTTAAAGTATTGTTTTAATTCTCTCCTAAGCCACTATCATTTAAAGTGGGGAAGTGGGGAGAATGGAAAGGGAGTTGTTATGTAGGAAAGAAATGTGATCTTAGTCACTCTCTCTGTGTCCTGGCTGCATTAATGCACCTTAAGGTGATTAACATTTATTTGCACAGTGCTAGCTTTGTGCTGCTCTTTGCTGCCTTGATAAAATAACAGCAATGCTTTGACTATATAATGCTTTGTTATAGTTCTAATACTGTAGGTAGTCTCTCCTTTTTTATTTTCTCTTGGGAGAGAATAATAAACAAGTATGAGTACCAGAAATATAATATTAAATAACCTTATATATGACAGTTGTAATATATTTGGATGTAGTAGTTGTAAATGTTAAGCTCAGTAAAATTTACTGAAAAAACCAATAGAGGTGTGTTAGAGGCAATTCAGAAAACATTTTCACATTAATAAACAAAAGATTTGTTTATTTACCATGAAAAAGCATCTGGGGATATTGAAAGAATAAGACAAGAAGAATAGGAAGAGGTAAAGCACTGAAAAGGATGTTTACCTCCTCATACACACTAGAATCAACCTTCAACTTGTAGACATGATTGTTCTTACATTTTCAAAGTACTTACAAGAAGAAATCTTTATTCTAGTCCCTAGTAACTTACACATGTCTAAGTGGCTACACACAGGATCTTTTATATCTTACACAAGACTATGAGGCTTCAAAAATCTCAAAGTTCTTTCAATATAGAACAAGAAGTATTTTTTTTAATGTCAAAAGGTACTTGAACAAAATTTGGAATGTCAAAATTTTAAAAAGCCGACATCAGTTCTCTTTTCCCTTTTATAGGGATTTTAACCCAATTAGTCATATTTCTATAAAAGAGCAAATCCCAGGTTCAGCAATGAGCTTCTATAACCAGTGGCTTTCCTAAAACACATCTGGCCATTACAGGAGAGCTACAATGTGAAGAGATATACGTAAGATGGAAGTGTTAACTTTATTTCACCCACTATGAAAGAATTGAGCTCTATGATTGCCGATGAAAATACATATACTCCATATCAAGTTTCTCCCCTGATGAAAATGAAAAGATACTGTAATGCTCTTGCCTTTACAAGGGTCCCAGGAGTACATTATGTGCACTTAGAGGCACTAGTAAGTGGTTGAAAGCTAGATTTCTTTTTAAAGTGGGCTTCAATGGACTCCTAGCCATATGAGATTTAAAATGAAATTAGGTTGTTGAAAAATTTACTGCTGCTAATAGCAAATGGTGGCACTATTTATTATGCTATTTACCTACTACCTGACATTAAATATCTCTGAAAACAAAGGGAGTGAGATATTTTTTAAAAGTGGCCTAGAGGTAGTAAGTTCCTACTTTGTGAATCAAAAACCAAGAATTTGCTTGAGGACCACATAGTTTCCAGTATTCTGTATTTAATGTTTAGAAAGTGTGCAGGTGACACCATTCTGGTCACTGTGAATAAACAGTGCGATTATAGGTAGTATGCATTATATCCCATTGTCAATGGAAAGGAAATTTTTTGCATCTCCATAGTAGAACTGAGTAGGATAGATCAAAATAAGGAATAAATAGAAAGGAGTCACCATGAGAAAGTATCCCATATATATATATATACATACTGTATATACCTTTATAACTACTATTAATATTTGACCCCTGACATCTAAACTTTAGCTTGTTCTTATATTCTTATTGCATGCCCATCCTGGGATGTAATTATATTCTATTAGGTATTGAATTTGAATCTGTCATGGCAGAGACAGGATATCTTGTACACTTACACACAAATTTTGTGAAAGCACATTACACTAGTAAATATCAAATCTAATTCTTATTCTATAAAACCCTATCCCAAATGATAAACATAGACAAATTTAATCAAAAATATCTTCTAAATTAGGGATTTTCAATGGCTACAAACTGGAATTGATAGAATCAGATGAATGCCAACCAAAGCAAAAAATTCCCAACATTACATTAAATGCACCATTCAGTGAGTGGAATATAGTGGAATGAGTAGATTGAGATGCATCAAATTTGTTTAAGCATTTCTTTAAATTGCCCACCTGATGTCAACCTCCTGTTTCTTTTAAATTGCACAGTATTTTAAAGGAAAACAAGAAAGAATGAGAAACAAAGAAAGTTGAGTATGTATCTCTCTCTCTATACACACACACGCACACACACACACATGCACACATATCTATGCTAGATGCATGCCACTACTACATTTTAGTTGATTGTAAAACCCACAGATAACATAAGGGATCCATCAAACTGTGCTCACATTCCATTCTGATGGTTCCTTTAGGCAGTTTGTTATTCTGTTGAAATGATAACTTCCTTATGTGTGGCTGCCCACAAAGAATAGGCTTGGAAAACAGATTCCTATGAATAATCTGTGGGCTCAATAAAATCCATTTAACTTTATGAAAGCGTTCAGTGCCCAGATATGAATTTCTAACAACATTCTCCAGTAGAAGGAAGTAGTTGCTTCTTGGGCTAGGGCAGGTAATATGTAAGATGAACGTTAACATCTTGTTGTGCCAAAAAGTAAGGAAATGATCAAACACACACACACAATTATTTTCATCTTTACTGAATGAATTTGGACAGGAATTGCTTGTACTGAAACTGTCTTTCTACAAGTTAATGGTCTTTTTTTTTACAGAGTTATTAAATACCCTAATCAATAGAAAATGACCAGTCAAATACATGGACACATTTAGAGACTTGCATAAAGAATATAAAGTGGTCACAGCCTATTTTTAAAGTTTTGATTAATTTTCATTACGGTTTGTTTGATTTGGTTGCACAGACAGAAATAATGTTATACCGGTACGTTGCCTATTTAATTTTGTTAGTGTAGATTTTGAAAAGCACAAAGAAATTATTTCACAATTTTACTTTTTTATTTTATGTTTTTAATGGCATAAAACAATAAGCATGTGTTTCTTGCTTATGAATCTGTAGATTGTATTTTAGCTTATTTAAGCTAGGCTTGAGTGGGCTTGTTGCCAGTAATGGATCAAATTCAAGTCAGTTACATGTGTTTCTTATTCTTGGATCAGGAAACTATGTAACATAGGTTTGTCTCATTGATGAGGTCTGATGGTTCTAGAGGATGAGCAGAATCATGCAAGGCCTTTTAATGCTTAGGCTCAGAACTGGTATCTGTCATTTCTGCATGTATTCCACTATAACAAATGCAATGCTCAAGCTCAGCATTCATGGGTACAGGATATACTCTTCTCATGATAATCAGAATTGAAAAGAAATAAACTTTAAATGTTCAATAATCTAGTATACTATAATATTATATTAAAACTTTGGGGTGACACACATTTCCAATGGCTAAGTTTTTATTTCACAATTTTGTTAGATTTTTCCCCCAGAGCATGAGTCCCCAGGTTTCTTTTCAAGTCTTTAAAACAGGATGGTTCAGTGCAGTGAAGTGAAGTGAAAGTTGCTCAGTTGTGTCTGACTCTTTGTGACCCCATGGACTATACAGTCCATGGAATTCTCCAGGCTAGAATACTGAAGTGGGTAGCAGGGTGGTATCATTCCAGAAACAAGAAAAGTGTGTTCTGCACATGAGTTTAAATTTTTAGTTACTAAAATAAATAAGAACATGATTCATTATCACTGTCTTGCTTTTAGCCTTAACCTTGAAATAAAATCACTCCTTAATAAAATATAAATTTTCCATGAAAATGTATTGTTTAGAAAATCCCAGTGTTACCTGAGGAAGCATTAGTAACAACTAATCAGTTTATGTAGAAGGATACCATGCATAATTCTGTAGAACACAGATAGTTAAATGTAACAATTCTGAGAAAAACACAATCACAGATTATTTCAACTCTTTGTTATCTGTCAAACTAAACAAGTAATATGAGAAAAGAAAGCATAGAAACAAAATATTACATTTTAAAATGCTTGGAGAACATTGCCAGAACAGGCAATATTTAGGTATAAGAAAATATTTCAGAGCTCTTTTCTTCTGGGAATTTCTAAAGGGTTAAGTACCTTTTCCTGGTCTAAAAATATGTCAATTATTTTATGTCAGATATGTATTGTCCAGGCAAAACTGCATGTGTCTAATTGAACTTACAGGTGACTAGTTGCAGGTGCAACTGTATTTTGGCTAATTTGTATTTTGGCATGAAGTTCCAGTGACTAATTATTCATTTAGTTGCCCGTGGGTACAATTTAGTTTCCTGTACAATTTTTATGCCTGTTATGTGATAGTAGGCTCAAATCTTAAATTCATTTGAAAGGATGCTGTGACTGAAAGGTCAGCTTTAAAATCCATGAAAATTTGGTGGTTCTAGTAATAACTGAAGACGCAATTTGTGTATTATGGAATTTTACAAATTTTCAACATGTAAAAGAAAACACAATTAAAAGAATAAAGGGATTATAGGAACCACATGGAATGACAATTTTATTTATTGGCAGGCATAATTCCCTTTCATTTTTACAGTTCAAAATACTTTATTGTCTGGAAAATTGAATGACTGGAATAACCTAAGACATATATCACTGCTGAGTTCCTCAAGTCAGTTTTAGTAAAGGAATATGAAAGACAAATAGCTCTATTATGATAATTTTAGTTTATGGATGTGGAGAAACGCAATGGATATTCTTAACAGTAAAAAGTAGGCTGTTATCTTATTCTGTTTGCTATGAAATTTATCAATTTGGAGAAATCATTTAATATTCCTATGTATCTCTTATTACCTAGTTTAGACTGGAAAATCTTCAAGTAATCAAAACATTTTCTGTTTATCTAGTTAATGCATAGGTAAACACATAGCCATTAGGACATAAGCTTATATAGGAAAAAAAAAAATCCTAACCTTTAAAGGGGTGGTAGTATTTAAAGTTGTCTTTGCTCCATCGACAGGAGAGTAGATAAAGATGATGTGGTACATATATACAATGGAATATTACTCAGCCATTAAAAAGAATTAAATAATGCCATTTGTAGCAACATAGACAAACCTAGAGAGTGTCGCACTGAGTGAGGTAACTCAGAGAAGGAAAAATACTGTTGTCGTTCAGTTGCTAAGTTGGTGTCCAATTATTTGCAAACCACAGACTGCAGCATGCCAGGCTTCCCTGACCTACACTATCTCCTGGAGTGTGCTCAAACTCCTGCCCATTGAGTCAGTGATGCCATCCAACCATCTCATCATCTGTCACCCAATTTTAATATTGCTCTCAATCTTTCTCAACATCAGAGTCTTCTCCAGTGAGTCAGCTCTTCCCATCAGGTGGCCAAAGTGTTGGGGCTTCAGCTTCAGCATCATTCCTTCCAACAAATGTTCAGGGTTGATTTCCTTTAGTATTGACTGGTTTGATCTCCTTGCTGTCTCAAGAGTCTTCTTCAACACCACAATTTGAAAGTGTCAATTCTTTGATGCTTGGACTTCTTTATGGTCTCCCACTTTGACATCTGTATTGGCAAAACCATAGCTTTCACTATACTGATCTTTGTCAGCAAAATGATGTCTCTGCTTTTTAATAGACTGTCTAGTTTTGTCATGGCTTTTCTTCCAAGGAGCAAGAGACTTTTAATTTGTGGCTGCAGTCATCATCTGCAGTGATTTTGGAGTACAGAAAATAAAATCTGCCACTGTTTCCAATTTCTCTCCATCTGTTTGCCGTGAAGTGATGGGACTGGATGCCATGATCTTAGTTTTTGGAACGTTGAGTTTTAAGCCAGCATTTTCACTCTCCTCTTTCGCCATTATCAGGAGGCACGTAGTTCCTCTTCACTTTCTGCCATTAGAGTGGTATTGTCTGTATATCTGAGGTTGTTATTTCTCCCAGTATTCTGATTCCAGCTTGTGCTTCATCTAGCTCAGGATTTTGCCTGATGTCTTCTGCATATAAGCTAAATAAGCAGGATTGCAGTATATAGCCTTGACATGCCTCCTTTTCAGTTTTGAAACAGTCCTTTCCATGCTAGGTTCTAATTTTTGCCATTAGACCTGAATACAGGTTTCTTAGGAGGTAGGTGAAGTGGTCTGTTATTCCCATCTCTTTAAAAATTTTCCACAGTAGTGACCCACACAAAGGCTTTAACATAATCAGTGGAGCAGGTGTAGATGTTTTTATGGAATTCCCTTGCTTTTTCTATGATCCAATGGATGTTGGCAATTTGATCTCTGGTTCCTCTGCCTTCTGTAAATCCATCTTGAACATCTGGAACTTCTTGGTTCATGTACTGTTGAAGCCTAGGTTGAAGGATTTTGAAGATTACTTTGCTAGCATGTGGAATGAGTGCCATTGTATGGTAGCTTGAACATTATTTGGCTTTGGCTTTCTTTGGGATTGTAATGAAAACTAATCTTTTCCAATCCTGCGGCCACTGTTGAGTTTTCCAAATTTGTTGGCATATTGAGTGCAGTGCTTTAACAGAATCATTTTTGGGGTTTGAAATAGCTGACCTAAAATTCTGTCATCTCTGCTAACTTTGTTGGTGTTAATGTTTCCTACATCCTGGAATGTAAAGTCAAATAGGCCTTAGGAAGTATGACTATGAACAAAGCTAGTGAAGGTGATGGAATTCCAGTTGAGCTATTTCAAATCCTGAAAGATGATGCTGTGAAAGTGCTGCACTCAGTATGTCAGCAAATTTGGAAAACACAGCAGTGACCACAGGACAAGAAAAGGTCAGTTTTCATTCCAATCCCAAAGAAAGGCAATGAAAGAATGCTCAAACTACCATACAATTGCACTCATCTCAAACGCTAGTAAAGTAATGCTCAAAATCCTCCAAGCCAGGCTTCAGCAATACATGAACAATGAACTTCCAGATATTCAAGCTGGCTTTAGAATAGGCAGAGGAACCAGAGACAAAATTGTCAACATCTGCTGGATCATCAAAAAAGCAAGAGAGTTCCAGAAAAACATCTATTTCTGCTTTATTGACTATGCCAAAGCCTTGACTGTGTGGATCACAATAAACTGCGGTAAATTCTCAAAGAGATGGGAATACCAGACCACTTGACCTGCCTCTTAAGAAACCTGTATGCAGGTCAGGAAGCAACAGTTAGAACTGGACATGGAACAACAGATTGGTTCCAAATAGGAAAAGGGGTAAGTCAAGGCTGTATATTGTCACCCTGCTTATTTAACTTATATGCAGAGTACATCATGAGAAACACTGGGCTGGAGAAAGCACAACCTGGAATCAAGATTGCTGGGTGAAATATCAATAACCTCAGATATGCAGATGACACCACCCTTATGGCAGAAAGTGAAGAAGAACTAAAGAGCCTCTTGGTGAAGGTGAAAGAGGAGAGTGAAAAAGTTGGCTTAAAGCTCAACATTCAGAAAACTAAGGTCAATGGCATCTGGTCCCATCATTTCATGGCAAATAGATGGGGAAACAGTGTCAGAATTTGTTTTGGGGGGCTCCAAAATCACTACAGATGGTGATTGCAGCCATGAAATTAAAAGACGCTTACTCCTTGAAAGGAACGTTGTGAACAACCTAGACAGAATATGAAAAAGCAGAGACATTACTTTGCCAACAAAGGTCTGTCTAGTCAAGGCTATGATTTTTCCATTAGTCATGTATGGATGTGAGAGTTGGACATAAAGAAAGCTGAGTGCCAAAGAATTGATGCTTTTGAACTGTGGTGCTGGAGAAGACTCTTGAGAGTCCCTTGGACTGCAAGGAGATCTAACCAGTCCATCCCAAAGGAAATCAGTCCTGGGTGTTCATTGGAAGGACTGATGTTGAAGCTGAACCTCCAATACTTTGGCCACCTCATGTGAAGAGCTTACTCATTTGGAAAGACCCCGATGCTGGGAAAGATTGGGGGCAGGAGGAGAAAGGGACGACAGAGGATGAGATGGTTGGATGGCATCACTGATTCAATGGACATGAGTTTGTGTGAACTCCATGAGTTGGTGATGGACAGGGAGTCCTGGCGTGTTGCGTTTCATGGGGTTGCAAAGAGTTGGACACGTCTGAGTGGCTGAACTGAACTGAAGGCTCACTTGACTTCACACTCATGGATGTCTGGCTCTAGGTGAGTGATCACACCATCGTAGTTATCCAGGTCATTAAGACCTTTTTTTTTTTTTTGTATTGTTCTGTTTGTTCTTACCACTTCATCTTATCCTCTCTGCTTCTGTTAGTTCCTTGTGGTTTCTGTTCTTTATTTTGCCCATCTTTGCATGAAATCTTCCCTTGTTGTCTTCAGTTTTCCTGAAGAGATCTCTAGTCTTTCCTATTGTATTGTTTTCCTCTATTTCTTGGCATTGTTCACTTAAGAAGGCTTTCTTATTTCTCCTTGCTAATCTCTAGAACTCTGCTTTCAGTAGAGTACATATTTCCTTTTCTCCTTTCCCTTTAAATCTCTTCTTTTTTCAGCTATTTATAAGACATCCTCAAACAGCCACTTTGCCTTCTTGCAATTGTTTATCTTTCAGATGGTTTTAGTCATTGCTTCCTGTAAAATATTATGAACTTCTGTCCATACTTCTTCAGGCACTCTGTATACCAGATCTAATCCCTTGTGTATATTCATCACCTCCACTGTATAATCATGAGAGTTTTGAGAAATCCTGTGTGACATCTCTTATTTGTGGAATCTAAAAAAAAAAAAAAAAAAAAAATTATACAAATGAACTTATCAGTGCTTTCAAAACAGAAACAGAGTCAAAGAGTTAGAGAAGGAACTCATGGTCACTGAAGGGGAAGGAAGGGGAAAAATAGAGTTAAAGAGTTTGAGATGGAAGTGTACAAACTGCTGTGTTTAAAAAATGATAACCAACAGAGATGTCCTGGAATGTGAAGTAAAGTGGGCCTTAGGAAGGATCACTACGAACAAAGCTAGTGGAGATGTTGGAATTCCAGATGAGATCATTCAAATCCTAAAAGATGATCCTCTGAAAGTGCTGCACTCAATATTCCAGCAATTTTGGAAAACTCAGCAGTGGCCACAGGACTGGAAAAAGTCAGGGGATGACAGAGGATGAGAGAGTTGGATGGCATCACCAACTCAATGGACATTAGATTGGGTGAACTCCGGGAGTTGGTGATGGACAGGGAGGCCTGGCATGCTGTGGTTCTTGGGGTCGCAGAATCAGACACAACTGAGCAACTGAACTGAACTGAACTGAACAGGGACCTACTGTACAGCACATGGAACTCCACTCAATGTTTTATGACAGCCTGGATGAGAGGGGAATTTGGAGGAGAATGGATACATGTTTATGTATGGCTGAGCCCCTTTGCTGTTCACCTGAAACTATCACAATATTGTTCATCATCTATAACCCAATGTAAAATAAAAAGTGTATAAAAATGAATGTGTTTTTGCTGCTGTCATGTATAAGGAGAAATCAGTTTGGGATACTGACATGGCAGTATTAAAATGGAGTATCTGCCTGTGTGTATTCAGTATACTGTTTTTTTGTCATCTATTAATAAATTTTATTTGCTTAAATTGTGTTTTTCTTATGCACAATTCAAGGAAAAATTATTTGATTCTGAAGTGGGTTTATCAATTAATAATTTTTTCAGTATTTATGCATGTTAGACTCACAAACCAATGCCAGTCAGTTCTGAGAAACTATTAAGTACCTCATTTTGACTATATTGAAGGACAGTATTCATTCACCTCTATGAGTAGGAAAAATCAGTAATCTCCAGATTTACAGATATAAATTATGATGATATATCTATTTCAAGGGGCTTTCTATTTCTGATAAAGCAAGACATGGAGTTTTAGTGTGAACTGTAATATTTTATAAAATAAAAAATAAAAATATCTTCAAAGTAATTGCCCCTTTAGAATGGGGGAAAAGATGGCTTCCTTTCAAATAGATAGGGGTATTCATGCAAATGATGAAAATGCAAAGCAGTTGTTTAAATTAGAAAACATTTTTTTTTTTCATTGTGAGTATGGTTAGGTTTTGTTTGACTGGTTTCTTGTACTCAAATTCCTTTTCAAAAAATAATCATGGCTATCTGCCTGTTCCAACACTATTCTTTCACTTCTAAGCTTGCATTTCATACAGTATGCGCACAAAACTATCTGAAGTGGTTTTAAAAATCTAACTCTAGATGCTTTGTATAGTCCAAAATAGAAATCCTCTGATATTCCTCCCTAAAGGTAAGGATTTACATATTTCTTTATTTTGAGTTTGGTATTTGAAAATCACTACCTTAATATCTGTTCCTTGAAACTCTTTTCCTAAAACTTCTGAACTTCTGATCCTATAACTAAGATATTGTGTCTGGAATCTGACAGGCTCATAGGTATGTTGGGCATTTCATAGAACATCAAAGTGCCCAAGAGAGCACATGATAGATATGCTCAAAATTATTTCTTTAATTTAATTGAGATGTAGACTTTGAAAGAGTTGAAGTTCATAAAATAAAATTATAATCTTATCTAAAGCATTGATTATCTTTCTTAATGTAGGCAGGGAGTCTTACTTGGCCTTTGATATGAAGAATTTGTTCTTTTGGTCAGCTTTTCATTGGATTTGCATATGCAGTTTTTAATTTTTGGAGACATCCTCTGATCTTCCATGGAGGGACTTGTCCAGTAGCATGGAGTCATGGCCCATTAATCAGAGACTTTCTTCTCACCTTGGTTGAGTCCCCACTCCCCACATTCTCCTTTTTTTTTTTCCCTTGGGAAAAATTTCAGGAAAGTGGAATAACGTTTTCTTATTTAGGGAACAAGTATTGAATATTTGGGCTTCCGTGGTAGCTCAGCTGGTAAAGAATTTGTTTGCAGTGCAGGAGACCTTTGTTCAATTCGTGGGTCACGAAGATACCCTGGAGAAGGGATAGTCTAACAACTCCAGTATTCTTGGGCTTCCCTCATGGCTCAGATAGATGGTAAAGAATCCACCTGCAATGTGGGAGACATGGGTTCGATCCCTAGGTTGGGAAGATGCCCTGCAGGAGGGCATAGCAACCCACTGAAGAATCCCCATGGACGGAGGAGCTTGGCGGGGTAGTCCATGGGGTCGCAAAGAGTTGGACATAACTGAGCAACTAAGCACACTGAATATTTACTATATAACAGGGAAGCATCATGCTTCTACCAGGAAAATAGGATAAATTCCTTGAACTCAAGCTTGCAAAATGTAGGTGAAACAAATAACTGATGGATTAGTTTAGTTTGTCCCAAGGTTGAAAGTGCCATGATAAAGTTAGCCATATAATCTAATAAATAAACTAGATAAATAAACATAACTCAGGTTCACAAAAGGCTTTGAGAGGGTAGATACTTAAGTGGAACCTTGAAGGACTCGAGTTGGTTGCAGATTAAAGGAAGGAATTAAGTTGTAAGATATAACAGTGGCATGGGCAAACCCGCAGATCTTTAAAGAGCATGGTTCATTATGAAACATGGAATTAACTCTAAATAGCTGGTTTAAAGTAATTAAGAAGGAAGAGAGCTGCGGGAGAAGAAGCTGAAAAGAGGACAGAGAAGGGATCCTGCATGATCTATATATTATGCTGGAGATTTGTTTTAATGTAAAAACAACAAAAAAGTAGTAATTGAATAGTTTTAAACATAATCCTGGTAATAATTGATGAGAACCAGAGAAAAGGTAGCAACAGTTAGGTTAAACGTACAAACAAAAACAGCACTATCTTAGAAAATATTTAGCAAATAGAATGAGGAAGACCTGGAAAATGTTTGAAATTTGAAAATTTCAAAGATTGTAGCCTAAATTAGCAAGCCTCTTGACTTCTAGCTTCAGTGGCATGGGGAATGGTGATGCAATTCTCTCTGTAGGGAAGGTGAAAGTGGATATAGATCATGAGTTCAGTTTGGTGCATTTATATTTGACAGTCTACTAGGTCCTCTAATTCATGAGGAAGAGATTGTATTTAGGGAAGCTTAAGCAAAGATATGATCTTCCCTGTAGCTCCCTGTAAGCAAAGATATAATAGGAAACCAAAGGAGTCTTTTGAAATGAAGGGTTATGTTATAAAATTTCTAGTATAGAACAAATAAGTTAAAATAAAGAGTATTATTAACATCAGAAAGTCTTATTATTCTAGACAATGCATTATTTTAAATTCAGGAGAAAGTTAAAACATATATGTAACTGGAACTCAGGTCTTTATCAAATTCTCCCTATTCTCCCAGTACTGGCTCTAGTCAGGGAGGTTCTCTCTCTTTTATGGTTCACATTGTATCCTGAGCACACTTTGCTAGTCTAAATTTTTAGAATGCTTTCTTCTTCCTTACTCTTTATGCAGATTTTATTTATTTGTGAGCTCAACTCAGGTCTTATCATGTCTATGATAGCTCAGAATTGATTTACATTGTGATGTAATGGCTTTATGTATTTGAATATCATTTTATCAACAAAGATTTGAAACAAAAGGGATTTTCTTAACTATCTTTGTTTCCCCTTTTAATGACTTTATAGATCTGAACATCTACTAAGTCCTAGTAAATATTGCTGATTAAAAAGAAGCGTTGGGCTGATTGCCTAGAAATTAAATACAGAGGAAAGAGATCTCTCCCAAGATGAACCACTTAATCTCATAACTTTGTTTTTAACTTGGGAGTACATTCAAATATTTATGAAAGATTGCAAGGTACTTTGCTAATTGTTTAGAAAATTGTTGCTTGAGGACTTTAAATTGTTTTCTGTAGATATGAGAGAATCAGTATAACTTCTAGAGAGGGTGACAAGGTAGTAAGGGGACAATATTCAAAATAATAATATACAGAATATCTTACTTCTTTTCCTGTATTCCAGGAATACTCTCTGCCAAGAGTCACACTAAAGGAGATATATAAATTAGAAGGTCTAGTGACATGCTCCTGAGAAGAGTAACTGTCCATCTTTTCTAGATTTGCATCATTACACTCAGTGTTATATGGAGCTACAACTAGTCAGGCTAGTTTCCTTTCTTTATTCAGCAAGCTGAATCTTGCTGTAGTTTGCCCAAGGTCACAAAACTTTGAAAAGAAATTCAAAGTGCTCTCCAATAAATGACACTTAAATTTGTGCTTCAAATGCAGATATGCTTTTAATAGTAATACAAGAATAAAAAGCAAACCTATTGTAATTACGTAATTCAAATGATCAGCAGCACCCCCCAAAAAAAAGCCTTCTAAATTTGCTTTTTTAAAATATATATCTTCCTAAAGTTAGAATCATTTTTGCCTAGATTTTGTTGGAGTATTTTTTCTAATTCAGATTATAAAGTACAAAAAATAAGAGAATGCAGGGAAATTGGAGACAGACCTTTAACATAAATAGCACTAATTTATAACATAATGTGACTAATTTAAAAGAAAGTAACAAGCGGTCTCTTAAAATGTGTGAATACATTGATAATCAATATTTCATAATTTATACATGTGAATGCTAGACTGGAAGATATAACTAGAATACTATTACTGAAAAACCTGATGGATTTAGATTACAATACACAGTGAAAATAACTAGGTATATATGATATTTTACATTGTGGTTAATTTTTATTATAATTACTCTTTCTAATATCATCCTAAAATAAAGCATATACATTTACTCTTTCAGTACTTTTCTTTGAATCAAGCATAACCAATAACAGATTGGAAGGATTACAAAACCTGTCATAGTGACTTGAGGAGGAAAATATTTTCCAAAATGCTATTTGAACAAAAGTATAATTAGAGGTAATATCCATAATTGTTATTTTTTATTTCATAGAAACTTTACCTTTAACACTGCACTTTCTTTGGACTCAATATATAAAGAATAAAAGCACAATGAACCAAATAAGAAAATAGTCATTTCTTAAAAGACCACATTTTAAGATGTTTATATCTGCTATGGATTTGATGTTTAGTCAGAGAAAACCATGTTTATAGCAAATGGTGATTAAACGATATTATACAAATGAAAAAAAATCAATAAATGAAGGTTTGTGGAAGGTCATATTTTTGTTAGCAATGATTTCCATTTGATCAGATGTGAGATGTGACACATCTGATCAAATGTCAGATGTGACAGGATGGTTACAGCTTGCTTTTTAAAAATTTCATTTCAAGTGGTTTTACTGATGATCTGATTTATAGCCCAATTAGTCAATTTTTCAAATACCGTAAGGGTAAAGCATGCCAGGAGAGTTTTTATATACTCATCTGTCATACACTCTGAATTATATTCCATTTAATGTTTATCAATTGTTTTGAATGTATTTGGCAAGTTAGAGATGTTCTAAGATAATAAAATGCTATGGTAGCATCAAAATAATTGGAAACATTTAAATGGTCAAAAATTGATAGGGATACATGTTTATAATAATCTTTAGTGAGAAAATGCTTGCAAAGTGAAAGGTGAAACACTGTATTTCTTAATTGCCATATGCAGAGTCTATCATGCTTAAAAAGATGTTTTGTTGTTTATAAATGTTGGAAATGTGTATATTTGTTTTGGGTAGATTATAATTTGGAGAGGATAGTTTGTTGTTGTTTTGTTTTGTTTAATTCTAAACTCTCTTCTATTTATGGTTCACTATTCCATAAAAGTATTGGTGATGATTGCTGAGATTAAAATAAATATATTAAAAGTACTTCTAAATTCACTCAAATTCACTCATATTGAAATTTTCAAAAATGTTTATAAAATTTCTGTTTGTAAATAAATATTCTCATATGATAAATGCAGTAAGGGATACAATTATTCAGGATCTCAATGCTCCAGTTTCAGGCCTGAATATTATATAAATATATAGCATATTGTTGGAGATTAGGCCTCCCAGGTGGTACGGTGGTAAAAAATCCACCTGCCAATGCTGGAGATACAAGAGACAAGAGTCTGATCCCTGGGTCGGAAAGATCCCCTGGAGTAGGAAATGGCAACCCACTCCAGTATTCTTGCCTGGACAGTTCCATGGAGGAGCCATGGGATCACAAAAGAGTTGGACACCACTGAGCAGCTGAGGACACACACATTGCTGGAGATTAGGTCAAGCTACCTCAAAATATGCCACAGTGGTATACTAATTAGTTCATTTTAGGGTGTTTGAGAAGTAGCTTATGCAAGAAAGAAACTGACCCTCCTCTTTTCCCCTGAATGCAGAAAAAAAATCTGCCATGTGAAAGATGCCCTCTCTGAATCTGGAGGTAGAAAGACACTGAGCTTGGCTGAGATAGGGAATTCAGGGCCAAGAAGCCTGCATAAACAAATTTGTTGCTGCTTTAACTTACCACCCTATACCAAAGCTCTGTTTAGATTCTTCACTAATTAAGCACCCAAAACCTTAGTTTCTTTGTCTTGTTAAGTCCTCACAAATTTTTTGTTTGTCTAAAAAGTTATGAAAGGTGTCAACCTTGGCCACTTTTTAGTTCCCAATTTTATATGACTTCCATATATACAAATAAATATGTTTCTTTTTCTCCTGTTAATCTACCCTGTGTCAATTTTATTATTAGTCCAGGCACAACTGAAAATACTTGTGTAGAAGAAAATACTTCTTAGTCCATGAAAATATAATTTGGAACTATTTCTCAAAGGTCAGAGAAAATTTGTTTATTTGGAGTAAAGAGACATATTTGTTAGGGATACTGGTAAAAGGAAGGTTATGCAATTTAAAAAGTGCACTGGTGTCTCAGATGGTAAAGAATCTGCCTGCAATGTGGAAGACCTGGGTTCGATCTTTGGGTTGCAAAGATCCAGTGGAGAAGGGAACGACAATGCACTCCAGTGTTCTTGCCTGGACAGTCTCATGGACAAAGGAGCCTGGTGGGCTACCATCTATGGGGTCACAAACAGTCAGACATGACTGAGTGACACATAGACAATAAAGGAATGGAAAGATACGTTTGGCTAGCAGTGACCATAAAATGTGTCTGGAACATATCATTGATGTAGGAGATCCATCAGAAGATGGTTTGTCACCATATCATTGTGATCCATGAAGGCTAAATTGTATACCTTTGACTTTATCCAGAAGGGTTTGGAAGCCATGGAAAGTGAGGTATGATGTAGGTTAGTATATTTAGTGGTTAGCACAATATCGTTTACCTTTGTGAGAATAGTTAAAATGTTAAGAGAAGCTAAGAAATTAAGGATAATGTAGTATAAGTGCCTGCTATTAAGCTTTTGATTATAGAGGCATTCATTTTGAAGATATCCATATCTAAATAAAAATATTGCCAACAGTTTGACACAGCTACTAACAAAACAGCCAGAAGAGAAATCAGGCCATCCCCTATCCATGAGGTTTACTCTTTCTGAAACCCTGGATAAAACTAAATAACTGTCTGCTTAAGTAACCTACCAACTCTCTTCTAGTACTCTAATTCTCACTCTTATGCTTTGAATTAGCCAATAAGAGTGAACCTGAAACCATATATGCCTCACCCTTAACCTGATAAAAGCAGAGCACCACGTCTAAGGAAAATGTCTGCAGCTATTACCCAGGAGTAACAAGGACCAGGCCAGGAAGTGCCTCAGGAATTTGTCATGTAGTATCATTATATGGTTGGACAGAACTTAGCGACTATACCACGAACATCATCATTACCAAAAGGCTGGGACCTACAGGACATGTAGACACATAGGCAGTAATTAGGTAAACGAAATCATTGTGTTCTACTACTTAGTTTAGAAATGAAATGCAAGAAAAGATAGTTATATCCACATTGATAGCAAGGTGACTGTTGTGACTGCTTACATTAACATTTTGATTCCAATAGGTTTAGAGGTATGACCCTAACTATCCTTTTAATAATCAAAAGGAAACTAACATTGTCAAATGTAGATTGGGTCACTCTTATCATTTAACATCTAAGGAGGATAAACTCAAACCCAGTACCATATCCTGTGTAAAACATGAAGTAAATTCTCAGATATACATTCTCATATCACCTCTGGCAGAGTTCCTGCTTCTGTCAGTTAAGCTAAATGCATGGATATCTCATTATCTTGCAGTTGCTGCTTCAACCCCTTGACCTTTTCTTTCTTACAAAAGACAAAGTGCATGCTTATGACCTGTGTGCACTTGGAACCCTGTCAGTCCAGGTTGAAACTTACGGCTTGTGTCAATACAAATATCTTTGTTGTTGTTATTGTTCAGTTGCTAAGTCATATCTGATTCTAAAGTCCCATAGACTTCAGCACTCCAGGCTTCCCTGTCCTTCACTGTCTCCTGGAGTTCGCTCAAATTCATGTTCATTGAATCAGAGATTCTATCTAACCATCTCATCTTCTGCCACCTCTTTCTCCTTTTGCTGTCAATCTTTCCCAGCATTAGTATCCCAACTTTTAAAAAGACAAAATTTTATCTCCTGTCTCTTTATACAGAAGTATGAGAACCATCATCTACCCCACTACTTTTTTTTTTCTCTTCTTCCTGTATCATCAAATACAAAACAAACCAAAAAGAGAACTCAAATAAATTCCCAATGTTTTCTGTTTAAACAGGGAGAAACTTAAGTCCTTTTGTAGTTTTGAAGTCTCCTGTGAGATTCTGTCTTTGATGCGAAACATCTTTTCTTATACAGTTTTGTTTTATAAACAAAGATAGTTCTTTGTAAGAGGAATCAGATAGCAAAGGAAATATCAACTACCAAATTCCTGTAAGGATTATTTTTATCACTAATTTTAGCCAGGCAGGACTTGATATTAAATTATTGTCCTCTCTCTTGGATTTCAAGTGTTAGATCTCACAAATAGAGGCACTCAATTGGTCAAGTGATCCCTAATTCCCTTGTCCTCAAAGCAATTCTCACTTTTCACATTTAAATGCAATTCTTCGTTTACATGTTTTATTCCCCAACCAGACTGAAAACTACTTGAGTGCAGGAATCTAGTAATATTCACACATTAACATAAAGAGCATCATAGGATCAACAACTCAGTGAATGGGTGCACCAAGCATATCATGAAAGGGGAGGGAAGGCATAAGTGATGTCATGGCCGCATAACCATCCTCTCTTTAGAATGTGGAGTGAATGTGTCTTTCTCTTTATATACATTGCATATCTTGTATAATAGGAAGTGATTTGCATAAATACCTACACTATTTCTTGAATCTAAGTAATTTTATGACTTTCTTGAGTCAGCAGTTCCATTTCTCTCTCTGTCTCTAATGTTTCATTAGAATTCTAAGCAGTCTCCTACTCTTCCCTTGTTTGATTCCCTAATTTTTGATTGGTCTTTTAATATTATTGTAACACACATAGTAGTATTTTGGACAAAAGGGACATCACAATTAGAAGCAGGAGCTAATATGCACTCAACTTGATACTCTTGAAAAAGAGAAAGGAAACAAAAGAACTCATATAGTGTCATAAACTCTGTGTGATTCTTCATTCCATGAATTTATACCCCAGTGAATAAGATAAGATCTCTGGTTCTCTTTTTTATCAGTTGTCATAGATGCCTTCCACCTCCTTAAAATCAGCATTTCTCCAAATTAAGTGTAATGATGGTGTACATCTACTATTTAAAAAACCACTTTCCTCCAGGGCATGTAACCAGTGAATCACAGGGTACAGAGCAGATGGGCATTTATTATATTGGTTGTTAAAAGTTTGTATTTATTATGTATGCAATGTTGAATAATTTAAAATGGATTTTAGAAAAATACTTAGATATAGACAGCTAACACATGGTATTGCCAAATAAAGAAATGGTGATTAGATACAAGAATGAGGAAAAAATTGTCTGTATTGGTATCAGACATGGCTTCCCCTGAGGGACTTTCAAGTATGATTCAAACTAAACACAATTTTTTGCTCTATGTACTGAATTTCCCAAAGAATCTCTAGGGTAAAAATACTCTTCAGTGTAACACTGTATATTCCTCAGTCCTTTTCTAAAGCCAGTCACTTTGTAGCTCTATGATAAAATATTTCTCCTTAGTTATATACATACACACACACACACACACACACACACACACACACACACACTATATATATGTATGTATAGTGTGTGTACGTGTGACTACAGATGAATGGAGATGGATTTAATAACTATTTCACTTTTTAAAACAAAATCATTGTGGGTCAAAGTCCCAAACATCTAAAATAAAAATATCTAGAGCAAGATTTTCTCTGTATCTGTGGTTTTTCTTTATTTCTTTTTTCCTAACAGTGATTCACTAGCCATTGACTATGAAACATACAGACCTAGGGGATGCTTTCAGTTTGGGTGGCAAGAGGTGAGAGAGGGGAGAGATTTCTGAATTTTATTAAAAGTAAAACCATGTTTTAAAGTAAAACAGAGTTGTTTGGAGTGTAATAGACCCAGAACATGTCAGTGTTTATGATAAGAAAGGAAGCAGTGACAGGATGCAGCAGCTATCTCATCACTGTACTCTAGCTTGCTGTGATATAATTATGGAAAGAGTGGTGTTTTTAGTGAGTTAAGTCAATTTTAAGTGTACCTATGAGTACTTAGCACATATCTGATGTCCAATAATGAAAAAACAATGTGGTTTAAAAGGAAGATAAGGGTAGTGGACAGCCAAACAAAGTCTGAATTTGCCCGGAGGTTATGGTAAGGAAGCAAGGCTTCATCCATCTTTATTTATAACACTACTATTCTGTCTCCTCCATAATATTACTTTAATTTTAATGCACATTTATATCTTAATATTGACATTGAAAGATGAATTTGTCATATTTCCCATAAGATATTATTTTTCCTGGATGTCACCCTTCTCTCATCTCACAGCCACTTGTATCACCCTTCTCTAGTTGCCCAAGCTCCAGACTGAAACCTCTTATTCTCCTTGTCCTCTAAGTTATCAGTAAATCCCCCCAAATTCTATGTACATTTTAAAATTTCACCTGCCTTTCCTATGTTCTAAATAACTGCCAATCTTAGTTGAATTCCTAAGTAACGTGTATAGACTTTTCTGTTCAATTTTGATACAGAAACTTTCCATAGATATTTCTCCAGTTCATTTCTCAACATGCTTGATGTAGCATTCTAACCTAGTATTTTTCTAGTTGTTTTGCTCTTTAAAACTTATAATGATTCTTAATTATTTTATATCAAATTTTCTTTCAAGATTCTTCTTCAAGATTCTTTTTGTGTGTGAGTTAAGTGTGAGTTAATTCTTAAGTGTGAGTTAACCATTCTAATCTTTCATCTCTACTATGTATGTAGTTGTGTATCTCAGATCAGTTTCCTATCCTGCAATCTAACATGTGCAGCACCCCAATTTTACCTTTTGGCAAATGAACTTGAGGGAAAGTTCATGGAATGGACCCCTGAAAACTTTATTATATTGAGAAAGAATGAAAACGAATGTTTGCTATAGCCATGCCTTTCACAATTACTTTTAGAACAGAAGCAATATTAGTTTTTATCTTCCTAGCCTAACAAGTGTTACTTCATTCCAACTTAACATTATTTTTCCAGCATGTTTCAATAGTAATATTTTAGACTTTTCAACTATTATCATTTATTAACAGCTATACAGTGATCACTGTTTTGTGCCAGGTACTTTACCAGTCATTTTCTTAAAACATTGGCTATGGAGATAGAAAAGCTTATGTTGTAGAAGAAGACAAAAGTAGGTAAGAAAATAAACAAGATCATATCAATAGAAATAGGCCCTAAGAGAGAGTAAAAGATATGTTTATAATAAAGGGCAATAACAGTGGGGAAAAGAAGTGGAAGTCTTCAATAGAGTAGTCTCATTCCTCCACAGACAACCTTGTAATGATCTGAGGAAAGTCCATACCTGACAAAGACAATAAACACAGATACTATGAAGTGAAATTGGAGACAAAGGCAGAGTATGATCTTAAACCTTATGAGGAATTTGTAAGGTGTTTATAATTTAGCCTAGGTTAAGTATAAAGCTATTAGAGATTTTGAATATGAAAATTATCACTCATTTCTATGTAGATAAAAAATTATAAAATACATCACATCAAGCTTGACTGTCATGAATGTGTCATCCTACCTCACTGACCTTTCTGAACATGATATAGAGATAAAAAGAAATTCCAGGCCTGAGTCTTGAGACATACTGGTATTTAGAATTTGATCATATGCAAAAAGGACAAGAATTGGAGAATGAAAAGGAGAGATGTGGAATGGGAAGAAAATCAGAGTAGCATGTAGTTATGGTAACTGTGATCCAAAAACACATCAAGAAAATAGAAAGTGGTCAACTATGTCTTATGCTGCTTAGAGGTAGAGTTAGATACATACTGAAAATGAGCACTGGATATTACAACATGAATGTCTGTGATGACTGTAACAAAGAGCAGTTTTGTTGAATTGGGGATGGTGAAGTGGGGAGATTAAAAACTATAAACAGAAAGCTGAGACACTGAAAGCTTAATTGTAAGGGGGAGAAACAATTTTCTTTAAAAAATATTATTTATTTACTTGTGTGTGCACACACAGTCATGTTTGATTCTTTGCAACCCCATGGACTGAAGCCTAACAGGCTCCTTCATCCATGGGATTTCACAGGCAAGAATACTGAAGTTCATTGCCATTTCCTTCTCCAGGGGATCTTCCTGACCCAGGGATCAAAACTGCATCATCTCTAATGTCTCCTACATTGACAAGTGGATTTTTTACCACTGAGAAATATTTATTTATTTGACTGTGCTGGGTCTTATTTAGGGATGTGCTGGATCTTAGATCTTGGTTGAGAAGTGTGAGGACTCTTAATTGTGCCGTGTAGGATATGGCTCCCTGACCAAGGATTGAATCCAGATCCCCTGAGAGCATGGAGTCTTAGCCACTGGACCATCAGGGAAGCCCCAGAACAATTTTCAAAGTAAGAATATGGTCAACAGAGATCTTTTTATTTAATTAGCTTATAAATGAGAAGACTGCTGGGGATCATGAATCCAAAGACTGAAAAATCAATGATATAGAAAAAATATATATAATCACCATAATCAAGATATTAGTTTTAGAGAAAATGAAATTCAGCAATCAAATAAATGGAAACTTGGAGTAAAGACATAGTAGTAAAGGAAAAATTGTTTGGTACAGATGTAGCTTGTTAACCGATTTGATTGTGAGAATATAAAAACTTTCCTCAATTCCTTTTGTTATTTTTTAATGAAATAAAAGGCAAAATCTTAGCTGAGGTAATTGACAGAGGATTGGGAAATGATTTGGTAAGGACTAGGTAGTATGACTCCGGTACTCTTGCCTGCAAAATCCCATGGACGGAGGAGCCTGGTAGGCTGCAGTCCATGGGGTCGCACAGAGTTGGACACGACTGAAGCAACTTAACAGCAGCAGCAGTAGCAGGTAGTATGAAAGAGCCTTATCAGGGGCTTGGAAGGAAAACACACTAGACAAATGTATATGTGAACTGCTGACAGTGCTGAGTGGCTCATACAAGAGTCAAGATTATGAATTTCAAGTGAGACCAGTGAGAACTGTTGTGTCATTTTATAAAGAAATATTGACCTACAAGTGGGGGTGTGTAGAGAGCTGAGATTTAAGACCTAGATAGCAGAAAAGAGTTGTTTTTCTTGAAATATGGTGTCCTGATGAATATATCCCTAGTTCTAGAATCCCACATTGGCTGTATGTCTAATTTCAGTTCCAGTGGTCTTCCTCATATAGTTGCACTTTTAACTCCAAAGAACATCATGTAAAAAGGGATCTGATGAGTTCTACATGTAATTATTTAGGTAAGTCATTCAAAACATTGATGCACCAAGAAACAATGTAAAGAGGCAAAAATTCCCTCAGAAGATCCCGATATTAAAAATGCTTCATTTGCTACAAAGTTATTTTATTTCTAAGTTTTATTAATTCAATTTTATATGAATTAATATAATTTTATACAAAATTTTATATGCACTTATATTTGGTGCATACTTTAATCACCAATATAAATAACATATAAAGTCTAATAAAGTTTGTCTTGTCATATTTGTAATGTTGCATATTAAATTGGTAGCAAATAGAATAGTATGGAAATATATAAGGGTTATTGCTATGTATACTAGAGCTTCAGTCCCTATCACAGGAGCAAGCTACTGCATTATTATGCATGATTTAATCACACCAATACAAAATAAATAAAACGTGCATTTAAAAGAAAATTTTTTTTAGTGTGTAGTCTTATTAAAGATATTTTGTTTTTACTAGATTAAAAAAATATATCTATTTTATAAAATTTGATATAGAACATGTTTTTGATGCTACTGTTTTCAATTGTAACGAATTTTGTAAAGTCTAAGTAAAAATTACAATCTTGTAGTGGAATATACCATACTATGATGTTACCTTAGATAGTTTTCAATATTACTATCTTGAAGTTTTGCTTATTTTGATCATTTCCAAAACTGCAGCTTTTTTCTTCATATTCAAACCATTGAAATTAGACTATTACTACCTTCTATTGGTAAACAAAAGTGGTATTACAACTCTAGATTTTTAGGCACTACTACTGTTTGAGCTGTGATGTCATTTCTGTATTTTTATATTTTGAAAGAATTATTTTGAACTTTGCTTTGGCACAGTGTACAAAGTGTTTAAAGTTTGGGGATATGCTCTGTTTTGTATAGGTCCAGCAATAAATATCCTTTTTAATATAGTTCAGTTCAGTTCAGTTGCTCAGTCATGTCCGACTCTTTGCGACCCCATGAATTGCAGCACGCCAGGCCTCTCTGTCCATCAACAAATCCCGGAGTCCACCCAAACACATGTCCATTGAGTTGGTGATGCCTTCCAACCATCTCATCCTCTGTCATCACCTTCTCCTCCTGCTCCCAATCCTCCCAGCATTAGGATCTTTTCCAATGAGTCAACTCTTCGCATGAGGTGGCCAAGGTACTGGAGTTTCAGCTTCAACATCAGTCTTTCCAATGAATACCCGGGTTCGATCTCCTTTAGGATGGATTGATTGGATCCCCTTGCAGTCCAAGAGACTCTCAAGAGTCTTCTCCAACACCACAGTTCAAAAGCATCAATTCTGCGGCGCTCAGCTTTCTTCACCGTCCAACTCTCACATCCATACATGACCACTGGAAAATCCATAGCCTTGACTAGATGGACCTTTGTTGGCAAAGTAATGTCTCTGATTTTAAATATGCTATCTAGGTTGGCCATAACCTTCCATCCAAGGAGTAAGCGTCTTTTAATTTCATGGCTGCAATCACCATCAGCAGTGATTTTGGAGCCCAGAAAAATAAAGTCAGCCACAGTGTCCACTGTTTCCCCATCTATTTCCCATGAAGTGATGGGACCAGATGCCGTGATCTTAGTTTTCTGAACGTTGAGCTTTAAGCCAACTTTTTCACTCTCCTCTTTCACTTTCATCAAGAGGCTCTTTAGTTCTTCTTCACTTTCTGCCAGAAGAGTGGTGTCATACGCATATCTGAGGTTATTGATATTTCTCCTGGAAATCTTGATTCCAGCTTATGTTTCTTCCAGCCCAGCGTTTCTCATGATGTACTGTGCATATAAGTTAAATAAGCAGGGTGACAATATACAGCCTTGACATACTCCTTTTCCTATTTGGAACCAGTCTGCTGTTCCATGTCCAGTTCTAACTGTTGCTTCCTGACCTGCATACAGGTTTCTCAAGAGGCAGGTCAGGTGGTTTGGTATTCCCATCTCTTTCAGAATTTTCCACAGTTTATTGTGATCCATACAGTCAAAGGCTTTGGCATAGTCAACAATGCAGAAATAGATGTTTTTCTGGTACTCTCTTGCTTTTCCGACGATCCAGCGGATATTGGCAATTTGATCGCTGGTTCCTCTGCCTTTTCTAAAACCAGCTTGAACATCTGGAAGTTCACAGTTCACGTATTGCTGAAGCCTGGCTTGGAGAATTTTGAGCATTACTTTACTAGCATGTGATGTGAGTGCAATTGTGTGGTAGGTTGAACATTCTTTGGCATTGCCTTTCTTTGGGATTGGAATGAAAACTGACCTTTTCCAGTCCTGTAGCCACTGCTGAGTTTTCCAGATTTGCTGGCATATCGAGTGCAGCACATTCACAGCATCACCTTTGAGGATTTGAAATAGCTCAGCTGGAATTCCATCACCTCCACCAGCTTTGTTCGTAGTGATGCTTTCTAAGGCCCACTTGACTTCACATTCCAGAATGTCTGGCTCTAGGTGAGTGATCACATTATCGTGATTATCTGGGTCATGAAGATCTTTTTTGTACAGTTCTTCTGTTTATTCTTGCCACCTCTTCTTAATATCTTCTGCTTCTGTTAGGTCCATACCATTTGTGTCCACTGGAGAAGGGCATGGCAAACCACTTCGGTATTCTTGCCTTGAGAACCCCATGAACTGTATGAAAAGGCAAAAAAATAGGACACTGAAAGATGAACTCCCCAGGTTAGTAAGTCGCCAATATGCTACTGGAGATCAGTGGAGAAATAACTCCAGAAAGAATGATGAGATGGTGCCAAAGCAAAAATGATACCCAGCTGTGGATGTGACTTGTGACAGAAGCAAAGTCTGATGCTGTAAAGAGCAATATTGCATAGGAACCTGGAATGTTAGGTCCATGAATCAAGGCAAATTGGAAGTGGTCAAACAGGAGATGGCAAGAGTGAATATCGACATTCTAGGAATCAGCTTACTAAGATTGACTGGAATGGGTGAATTTAACTCAGATTACCATTATATCTACTACTGTGGGCAAGAATCACTTAGAAGAAGTGGAGTAGCCATCATGGTCAACAAAAGATTCCAAAAGGCAGTACTTGGATGCAATTTCAGAAATGACAGAATGATCTCTGTTCATTTCCAAGGCAAACCATTCAATATCGCAGTAATCCAAGTCTATGCCTTGACCAGTAACGCCGAAGAAGCTGAACGGTTCTATGAAGACCGATAAGACCTTCTAGAACTAACACCCAAAAAAGATGTCCTTTTCATTATAGGGGACTGGAATGCAAAAGTAGGAAGTCAAGAAACACCTGGCGTAACAGACAAATTTGGTCTTGGAGTACAAAATGAAGCAGGGCAAAGGCTAATCGAATGTTTCCAAGAGGATGCACTGGTAATAGCAAACACCCTCTTCCAAGAACACAAGAGAAGACTCCACACATGGACATCACCAGATGGTCAACACTGAAATCAGATTGATTATATTCTTTGCAGCCAACAATGTAGAAGCTCTATGCAGTCAGCAAAAACAAGACCGGGAGCAGACTGTGGCTCAGATCATGAACTCCTTATTGCCAAATTCAGACTTAAATTGAAGAAAGTAGGGAAAACCACTAGTCCATTCAGATATGACCTAGATCAAATCCCTTATAAGTATACAGTAGAAGTGAGAAATAGATTTAAGGGACTAGATCTGATAGAGTGCCTGATGAACTATGGACAGAGGTTCATGACATTGTACAGGATACAGGGATCAAGACAATCCCCATGGAAAAGAAATGCAAAAAGGCAAAATGGCTGTCTCAGGAGGCCTTACAGCTAGCTGGAAAGAGAAGAGAAGCAAAAAGCAAAGGAGAAAAGGAAAGATATTCCCATCTGAATGCAGAGTTCCAAAGAATAGCAAGGAGAGATAAGAAAGCCTTCCTCAGCGATCAATGCAAAGAAATAGAGGAAAACAACAGATTGCGAAAGACTAGAGATCTCTTCAAGAAAATTAGAGATACCAAAGGAACATTTTAATATAAGCATTTAACAATCCTCATCCTTACTGTATTTGATTAGCAGAGTCTCTGATAAGTCTGCAAATCTGCATTCAATACAGTTTAACTCATACTTGAACTTAATTACTTTATGCTAGAGGGTTGGTAATATTTTAGTGGTGATAAGCCAAATATCAGAGTTCTTATATGATGTTTGTTTCCTTAACTTTATATTTAACTGTTTGCCTAAAATTACAGGCTTTTGAGGAAGTTAGTAATGTTGGTCCACTTTGTCAGATATATATACTTGGATATTCCAATTGTAAATTCATCTGAAATATATTAAAATTTTTCTCACTCAAGTCTATTTTCTTTTTTCTTTTAAAGACTATTTTCAGTGATCAGTCAATAGCTTGTCAGTGATAAATCAGAGATTGTTAGATACAAAATCTAGTAGGCTGAATATGTCCTCTTGGAAGATAGTGGTTAATGGATTCCTGATCTCTCTTTCTTTTTTTTTAAATTGTCAAAATCAGCTCCAATTTTTGTCTTTGATATATCAGTGTCACCATCATACCATCAAGAGACAAATTCTTTGACTGAACATTCTCACCACAAACTCCAACCGCTCTTGAGAAATAAAATAAAACAAAATAAATCTGGTGTTCAGGTATAACTATTTTCGTTCATGTAGTAGCAAGATTTTCTCCTATTGGTAATGCTTTGCCTTATAAATATTTTGCCTGTGACGTATACAAACATAATATCTTTCTTTAAGTTGCTATTTTCTTTCATTTAGTGATAAAATTATCTGTTCCTGATAGGAATACTTATGGGAAATCTCAATTTATCAAAGAAGGTTATTAGAAAGCTTAGATGATTTTGTTTTATGATATAAAATTACCAAAGAAGTAGTGATTGAGATAAATAACAACAAATCTTATTTTTAGAGAGTAATTTTCACAACTTCTAGTTGTATTTTTTTTCATTGCTTATATGAAATCAGGATATTCAGAGATTAATTCATCCTACCTTTTGCAAAAAACCATAATTCTACATAAAAGAAGCAGTGATAATTTAAAATTATACAAATGTAAACAAACACAAATGACTTAAATATGTATTTACTGAAAGGTAATGACACAGTTCTTAAAACTTATGCACATAATTTAAAAACATACTAATTATAAAAACATGGAACTCTGTAAAAGTCAAAATTAGCCATTCTTTTCAAATGTATAATGAAAATTATTCAAACTTCTATTAATAATTTTCTCTCTGCATTTGCCAGATTGTCAAAGGACTATTTAATACATTAGTAAGAACCTCGATGACCTACAGAACACCCTGAGAAATATTGTTATTAACATATTTCAATGTTTCTCAAACTTTAAGAGTCATGAGTACAGCTTATTACATTGTCATCCCTCAGAGATCTGGTTTATTCAGTAATTCTAAAGTGGGACCCAGAAATCTGCTATTTATTTAATTATTTACTGTGCTGTATTCAGTGCTCAGTCATGTCCAACTCTTTATGACTCCATGGACTGTAGCCCACCAGGCTCCTTTGTCCATGGGATTCTCCTGGCAGGAATACTAGAATGGGGTACCATCTCTTCCTCCAGGGAATTTTTCTGACCCACAGATCAAACCATTGTCTCTTACATCTGTCTCCTGCATTTTGTCAGACAGATTTTTTTTTTACCACTAGTGCCACCAGGGAAGCTCATTTACTTACTAGTAATTTACAAATCAATTCAAAACAATTATATACAATTACTTCATTGATTTCTCTCCCCCAATTAATCCTCCTCTTCTTTTCTAATGAGTTGCCCCTAACTTATCCTCCTGCTTATACATCCACCTTAGGCATTTTTTTTCTCTCCTCTTCTATATCTCATCTATCTCCAAAATATCCATGTATTTCTACTTATCTATCACTCCAAGTGTCATTGCCTTAATTCAATCAATCAACTGCTGAGCTTAATTCCATTTTATCCATTCTGTGCAATATAGAAGAATCATCTTATTAAAACAGTTTTTGCTTTACAAAAGTTTGTTTCTATGTTTTCTTGTATTTTCAAATTCCTTGAAGTATCTATTAAGGTGTTCTGACCCAAGTCTAGCTTTAATTATAAACAACATTCATAATATATCCTCCTCTTTACCTAAGTATTTTTTATTTGTATTTTTTTCTGACATCACAACCTTTCAAATGGTAGTAGTCAGAGGAAATGCTTAGTCTAATGGACTTCTCTATATCTTCTTCAATAATGATTTAAACTTCTAAGGCCACTATGCTTTCATTTCTAGTTTAATAGTCCCAATTTAGAGAGAATGAAAATCATAAAGCATCCTTAAGTTTGAATTGAAACCTTATAATCTTTAATAAGTTCAGTAGAGCTTTTCAAATAATGTGCTATAGCATGCTTAGTACTGACTGGAATATTTAGGTATTTTTTACTATAGTCCTTGGGATAATGGGGTGGAGTATGAGATAGCCAGAGCCATTGGGTCTTTCTTCTTACCATGAGCTACCTCACTTCTTTCCCCACATGTGCCATGAAGAAAAAGAGATTGAGAAGCATACCGCTACTATGATTACTATTATGATTACTGCAATTTTATGTCTTTCACTTTGTAAACAGCACACAAATAATTGGATATTAAAGTAGCTTCAACTTAAAAACTGTGAGGATTGGATTCTAAATTTGGTTCTTTTGTTAGGTAGTTAGAGTAGGAAAAAAGAGTCCAGAAAGGTGGTGGCTAAAAGACAAAGAAGGGATAATCCCACAAAAATGAACAAAGGAAGGTCCAAGGACCGGAGTGAGGCCCTCAGGTAGAACAAACAGCACTCCTGAGTAGCCCAAATTACATATAGCAGGCCCAGGGGGAGGAGATAAAAATATAAAAAGAGGAGCCAAAGGGCTGGGGGTCTCTCTCTCTTGGCATGCCCTCACTCCTCGAGGATGTATTTTCCTTTATTTTCTAAATAAAATTGAGCTTTAACACTGAGCTGTAACACTTGTCCATCTGAGAGCTGTGACACTGGCCCATCCGAGGGCTGGCAGTAACATTGGTCCGTCGCTTCAAGTTTTTGTTGTGACAAGACAGAACCGAGGAAATTACACACTTCCCCAACACTTTCTTTAACTTGGATATGCATGGAAATTTTACAAATCCACCAACCTAACTGTTTTCACTGGAAGACAAAATGGTTGAACTAGAGATGCTAAGACCAGTTAAAGTTTTATAAGTGTATGATTATATTCTTTGCAATTGCATGGAAGGCCTTACAGTTTTATTGATGTATTATACACTATTATATGATAATGATAAAATTATGTGCATTAACATTGTGTATTAATTTTAGAGAAATGGTAAACTATTCAGGAAAGAAATGGAGAAAAAAATCTATGTCAAGTATTAATAATGATAAAGTAACGATGATTACATCCATGAATATTATACAGATGTAATATAACAAATCAATGTCTTCCGTGAAACCAAGAAAAACAAAATAACAAAATCATAGGCAGTACCTTATAGAGTCAAGAGCCTAAAAGTAATATCTTTAGCAGTTTTGTACATGTTCCAATGTTTTTTTTACCCACAAATTGTGATCTTCCTTCATCCCGGGGAAGTGTTTGTGATCTTAAGAGAAAGTATGAAAATGTCAATAGCTCAGTTGTGTCTAACTCTTTGTGACCCCATGGGTTACAACCCTGTAAACTTCCAGCCTGCCAGGCTTCTCTGTCCATAGAATTCTATAAGCAAGAACACTGGAGTGGGTAGTCATTCTCTTCTCCAGGAGATCTTTCCAAACCAGGTCTCCTGCATTTCAGGCACAATTTTTACTGTCTGAGCCACCAGGGAAGCCTCTGTGGATCTTAAGTACATGTAGTTAATTGACTGGTTATAGAAGGCAAGCAAAAACATTCTGAAAGGAGCTGTACATATTTTCCAAAATAATTAGCCTATAATTCAAAGCTTTAATTTCAGTTCTGCATTGGGCTTCATCATATGGGAGTCTGTTGAGATAACAATATTTCCCTGTCATGAATTCAATGAAAGAAACTGCAAAATAAAGATCATAAGATAAGTCAAAAATATTTACAGTATTTTAAAAATGAAATAGTTATAATACAAGAGAAAAAAATAATAATATATAGGAAGACTCATAAGAGCAAATCTAAAATATTCAGTAAGTTTTCACAAAAATTAAGTGCAGCAATAAAAATGTTAAATAGCTATAGAAGGAAAAATTATTACCATCACACAATTTTCAACTTGTGATGCAAAAAAAAAAAAAATCCAAGTAAAACAGTATTTTGACTGGAATAAAAGAAACAAATGCCACACACTAAGTTAATAAATTATATACCTCATAATTTATGACCCTTCTGCTGTTATAGTTTATCTCATTCTCAAAACTGCATTTTGAAATAGCTTGAAGAATAGTTTCTAAGTATGTAAATGAATTGTTGGCACTGCTTGCTAATTTTCTTCTGTGTTATGGAGGAAGGTAGCTTAGATACTTGATTTTGAAAACCAGAAGAATTTGCCAGTTTGTTTCCCAAAAAGAATTCAACTAAACAAACCTTAAAGCATGATTTTTATCTGCAGATGGATTTTTTTATATCTTCCTTATTTTTATCTTTTATTTATTGATTTAATCTATGTAAATTAAATCTTTACCTACGTGCTCCAGAGCTCACATTTCCACCCAGTGGAAACTCAACATTCAACAAAAGTCAATTCTCAATTATTCAATGGCTGGTTCCCCAGTCCAGTGCAAGGATAATTCATGCCTCTGGCTGCTTCTCCTTACTCTTAGTGCTTTCATTTTGGCTGCTTTGATTACTGTTATTTTTTCTTCCTCAGAATCAACAATGATGGAATACCAGATACATTACTCTGACAATCTCACCTTCAAATATTAAGTTATCAGCTGTAAGAAAATCAATATTTTGGTTAGAGATTTTACCTTTGATGTCACAAGCTTTCTCTGTCTCAATTATTTCCCAATTTATAGCATCATGCAAATCAGCCACATGCCATAATGCAAAAACCAGATTGTTGCATTTAAACTCTTGTGCTAGCTTTAGAATGAGTACTGTAGAATCTTACCAATTACTGTCTTCTAGAAACTGCTAATTTTAGAGAATATTTTAGGATTGTTCTTTATGAGTCTTCCTATATATTATTATTTTACCGGTATGTACTGGTAATTTCATAGATGATAGTAGAGAAGTAAGAAATTAGAATTCTAATACCATATCAATTTACTGTTATTCAGTTCAGTCGCTCAGTCGTGTCCAACTCTTTGCGACCCCATGAATCACAGCACGCCAGGCCTCTCTGTCCATCACCAACTCCTGGAGTTTACCCAAACCCATGCCTATCGAGTCAGTGATGCCATCCAATGATCTCATCCTCTGTCGCCCCCTTCTGCTCCTGCCCCCGATCCTTCCCAGCATCAGGGTCTTTTCCAATGAGTCAATTCTCCGCATGAGGTGGCCAAAGTATTGGAGTTTCAGCTTCAACATCAGTCCTTCCAATGAACACACAGGACTGATCTCCTTTAGGATGGACTGATTGGATCTCCTTGCAGTCCAAGGGACTCTCAAGAGTCTTCTCCAACACCACAGTTCAAAAGCATCAATTCTTCGGTGCTCAGCTTTCTTCACCGTCCAACTCTCACATCCATACATGACTACTGGAAAACCATAGCCTTGACTAGATGGACCTTTGTTGGCAAAGTAATGTCTCTGCTTTTAAGTATGCTATCAAGGTTGACCATTACCTTCCTTCCAAGGAGTAAGAGTCTTTTGATTTCATGGCTGCAATCAACATCAGCAGTGATTTTGGAGCCCAAAAAAATAAAGTCTTAACACCATTTCCACTGTTTCCCCATCTATTTCCCATGAGGTGATGGGACCAGATGCCATGATCTTAGTTTTCTGAATGTTCAGCTTTAAGCCAACTTTTTCACTCTCCTCTTTCACTTTCATCAAGAGGCTCTTTAGTTCTTCTTCACTTTCTGCCATAAGGGTGGTATCATCTGCATATCTGAGGTTATTGATATTTCTCCGAACAATCTTGATTCCAGCTTGTGTTTCTTCCAGCCCAGCATTTCTCATGATGTACTGTGCATGTAAGTTAAATAAGCAGGGTGACAATATACAGCCTTGACATACTCCTTTTCCTATTTGGAACCAGTCTGCTGTTCCATTTCCAGTTCTAACTGTTGCTTCCTGACCTGCATACAGGTTTCTCAAGAGGCAGGTCAGGTGGTCTGGTATTCCCATCCCTTTCAGAATTTTCCACAGTTTATTGTGATCCACACAGTCAAAGGCTTTGGCATAGTCGATAAAGCAGAAATAGATGTTTTTCTGGTACTCTCTTGTTTTTCCGACGATCCAGCGGATATTGGCAATTTGATCTCTGGTTCCTCTGCCTTTTCTAAAACCAGCTTGAGCATCTGAAAGTTCACAGTTCACATATTGCTGAAGCCTGGCTTGGAGAATTTTGAGCATTACTTTACTAGCGTGTGAGATGAGTGCAATTGTGCGGTAGTTTGAGCATTCTTTGGCATTGCCTTTCCTAAGCCCATAAGAACCATTTAATTCACTTCATCATAGTTTTATTTAGTATCCACACCTAAAGCAATTATACGGACCTCCCTGGTCGCTCAGACGGTAAAAGCGTCTGCCTACAATGTGGGAGACCTGGGTTCAATCCCTTGGTCGGGAAGATCCCCTGGAGAAGGAAATGGCAACCCCACTCTAGTACTCTTGCCTGGAAAATCCCATGGACAGAGGAGTCTAGTAGGCTACAGTCCATGGGATTGCAGAGTGGGACACGACTGAGCGACTTCACTTTCACTTTTGAACCTAAAGCAAGCTATATCGTGCATGCCTGTGTGTTCAGACACTTTAGCATGTCCACCTCTTCGTGACTGTGTGGACTCTATCCTGCCAGGCTCCTGTGTCCATGGGATTCTCCAAGCAGGAATACTGGAGTGGGGTGCAATGTACTCCAAGGGAATCTTCCTGACCCAGGGATTGAACCTGCACATCTCCTGCATTGCAGGTGGACTCTTTTACCCACTGAGCTACCTGGGAAGCCCAATATTTGTTCATATTATATCAAAAATACATAAACGTTTAAGTGATCACTCAGATTTTGGTGCACTGATTTTCAAAATATTTAATTCATTCATTCAAGACATACATACCAAAAACTGACTATGTGCCAGGTTCTGGGCTTTAGCGAGTGCTAAAGTCTCACGAACATTTTAGAATTCATAATGCAAGACATTAGGAAATTATTGGGAGTGGAATTTCACGTTCAGTGTTTGAGTAGGGTGGGAATTGGGAGAAGCTGTCACCATATCAGTTTTCATTAAACCATTTTTTTTTCAAAGTTGGTAAGCATGGTACCATTTTGTTTTTTAGTAAAACTACTATTTCTAAGGACTACTAATCTCTTTTTTTTCTTATGAATCATGCAGATATATGCATTCCCTGTTATAAACGTGTCATCACTTCCTTGTACATAACTAACTTCATAGATACTTCCTGAAACTAGCAGTTGATAAAAAAGATCAGGAAGAGGAAATTGTAAGAGAAATTCTTTAGTAAGCATAAAGTGAGAGCTTTAATCAAATGGATGTGTTTTAATGTTATTTTGCTGTGTACTATTCAACATAAAGAATGTTTAGTCATTATAAAAGATATTTTATAGTTTAAAACATACTGTATGGGGCTAGAAATTCTGATAGTATCTGTATTTTCTTTTTAAAATTTAATTTGCAATGTACACTCACATTGAAAGAGAAACGTACAGTTAACATGCCCTTTATTAGAAAACTAGATATTAGTCACTTTGACATGGAGATGCACAAATTATATTTGTATTTTAGCTCCTTTTATATGGCTTTTGTTCATGAAAAATTTCAGCATTTCTAGAAAATTAACGTATACCAATCATTAGCATATATTACAGATGGACAATGATATATAGACCAAACTGAATCTATTCATTGAATACAGTATAATATGCATAGATTATATTCCTACGTCTTGCCAAAATATATCCAATGGTAAATATATTGATTTGCTAGGGTTGCTATAACAAAATAGCATAGACTGGGTGGCTTAAACAACAGAATTTTATTTTTCTCACACTTCTGGAAGCTGGAAGTCCAAGATCAAGGTGTTGGCAGATTTGATTTCCTTTGAGGCCTCTATGGTTGGGTTGCAGATGGATGACTTTTTAGTCTGTCCTCACAGGGACCTTTCTGCTCTGTGGGTGCATCCCTGTTTTCTCTCTGTGTGCCCAAATTTTCTTTTCTTATAAGGGGTATAGTCATACTGGAATAAGACCACACTAAAGGATTCATTTTAACTTACTCACCTCTTTAAAGTCTCTTATCTCCAGCTAAGTCATATTCTGAAGTGTTGGGGATTAGAATTTCAATATAGGGATTTTAGGTGGAACGCAGTTCAGTCCTTAGCAGTAAGGTAATGACTCCATATTAAAATGAATTCCTTATGACAGGACAATGGACTTTGTCTTTCCTATGCTCTTTAACTTCATAATCATTGTCTACTTCGTATTACATATTTCAGTAAAGCTCTTTGAATTCATAAGGATTAATATACTGCAGCTTTGCATGTCTTCTGTTTCACAGAAAGAATTCAGGTTCAGGAAATGGACAGATCCTTGGTCTAATTGTTTTATCAGGACAAAACATCATGTTTAATGAGTAAATGCTTTCCCTGACTATAAAACTGCAATAGGATTCTGATCCTATTCTTTCCTTATTTCTCTCACTTAAAGTTGATGTTGCATTGTTTTTGTTTCAACATACAAATGTGGAGCATCTTACATTTCTGCTTTTATTCAGACTAAAAGGTACTGTGAACGTCTGTATGTTCTACTGTTGTTAGCATTTCTGTTTTTCTACTTCTTCTTCCTGAGAAATATGCTTCTTCCATGGCTCTTATACTTGTTCTCTTTACTGGAAATATTTTTAAGGTTTCTATGACCATTTCACTCAAAGACTAGCTACGTGTAAACTAATCTCATATAACATACAAAAAATCAGTCTGAGGCCACCAAAATCTTTTTTATGGTTGTCACAAATAATCTACATGAACCATGAACCATGTAACTAACATATAACCGTGTGTAAAGGATCTTTCTCTTGGAATTCCATGGTATTGGCAAAAAGTATAATAATAATGTAATTATGCATATAAATATAATGATCATTTTATAAGGATAACTATAAATGCCACACACACATATGGGAAAATATTTAAGAGATAGTCACACTAGCTTCTAATCTCCATCTCCAGTTGTCTCTTTAGAAGTGGTTTTGACTACTGTAGACTAAGTGTTTCCCGGTTAGTTCAGTGGTAAAAAATCTGCCTGCCAATGCAGGAGACACTGGAGACACAGTTTTGATCCCTGATCTGGGGAAGATCCCCTGGAGTAGGAAATGGCAGTGTGCTCCAGTATTCTTCCCTGGAGAATTCCATGGACAGAGGAGCTTGGCAAACTACAGTTGATGGGATCACAAAGAGTTGGACACCAGGGAGCAACTGAGCATGTACACTACAGACTAAGCATTTGTAAGTCATAGACTTTGATTTCCCGGCCAAGATCTCACAACTTATCCACACCATCTACTCTGAGATGTCTGCTTCCCATTTCAGTGATTGTAATTATGGTTCCTGAGAAGTGTTAAAATTGGCTTGTTAATCCCTGGGATGTCTGCTTAATGTTGCATCTTTCTTCTAACTCAAGCATACAATGTCTGCACTTTCTGTTATTTGTGTTCTCTACCTAAAATGAGCATTGCTTTTTAAATCATGGCATGAGGGTGAGTTTAAATCACCTGTCATAGCAAAAATCTGTTTCTGTCAAATTTTCTACTTTATTATTTTTTCCGAACCAAGACACTTCCTATATACTTAAAAAAAAAAAAATCTACAACTAACAATGGCTCGGGGCATTGTCCTTGAATTGTTTTCTTTCCAAAGTCCTTACAAAGAAAGCTGACCATATCATTATATTATCATTATATTTTTAGAAAGAAAGCATCCATATAAGCAAAGGCTCACGGCTCATTTGGAAACTTATTGAAAACTTTTATAAGATAAAAATTAAAGAGAGTCATTAACATCATAAGACATCTCTCTCAAAGATTAAAGGTGTGCTTGTATGGAACAAGGTACTATCTTAACAATAAGCCACAACCTGCAAGTATATATTAACCGTATTTTTAATGGAGCCCCTTTTTCCTTTATGTACCTAAACTATATATTGAATTCAGAGTATAAAATAAGAGTGTCATGAAGTATAAAAATATGAAAAAAAAAATATTTCCCTAGCAAGTGAAAACGTTACTTCATTTTCTACATCTGTAGCTGACGGTATTGATTTCAATGGCTTCTGCTCTGTGTTCTTATAGATACAGATTCCCTATTACTTATTTCAAATAACTTGAAGTAACAAATTATTTCATATGATTTAAAATTTGTATTAGAGTATACGAGTCAGAGGATTTTTGTTTGTTTGTTTGCAAACAATCAAAACATCTTTAAATAGTTTCTAGAGGAAATGAATTGATCAATTGCCATTATTAAGCCCACAGAATCTTAAGAAATGCCTGAATACCAGGCTGTAATGACTCATAGTGAGGAGTATCAAGACAGTGAAACTACAAGATGGTTGCAATGGAAGCATACTGACCGCAGCCAGTTCCACTCACAGACCCTGCAGCTTGATGTGCACATGCTACCACCAGGCACAATTGCTAGAACTACTGCCAAACTGACTCTGAAAGTGGAACATTGTTAGCCTCCCATAACATGATAGCAAATGCTATCTGTTGCTTGATTCTCCACAAGACTTGTTTCTATATTAAGGCTTCATACATTGAATTTGATTTGTGGAAACATGATCAAACCTATGGGCTCTGGTAAGAAAGACAGATTTCTGTATTTCCCTTTAGGAGAACTTTCAAATATACTAAAAGTGTTCAATCATGATGTGTGTCCTAAAAGAAAGATAAATGTCTGTTACACAGATATAATGCAGTTTGTATATTTAATTACTCCATTCAAGCTGAGATTTAATGTGAAATAGGGGAACAAAGTAGAATAATCAATCATTATCATTTAGCTTAAAGAGATGAGAGAAAGAGGATTTGTAATTAGTGTTCTCCGCAAGTGCAGCAGGTAGGAAGATATTCTCCTGGATAGAGATATCTATATATAAATAGATAGACATCTCCATATATCATTCTATATGTTGTTGTTGTTTACTCGCTAAGTTGTGTTTGCAACCCCATGGACTGTAGCCTGCCAGGCTCCTCTATCCATGGGATTTCCCAGGCAAAAATACTGGAGTGGTTGCCATTTCCTTCTCCAGGAGATCTTTCCAGATTAGGGATTGAACCCATGTCTCCTGCATTGGCAGGCAAATTCTTTACCACTGAGCCACCACGGAAGCCCATCCCTCTGTATAGATATATATGATTTTTTCCTATAAGTAACATTGCTGTTGTTGACAGTTGCTAAGTCATGTCCAACTCTTTGCAACCCTCCTGAAGCATGGCAACCCACTCCAGTATTCTTGCCTGGAAAATCCCATGGACAGGGGAGCCTGGTAGGCTACAGTCCGTGGGGTCGCAAAGAGTTGGACATGACTGAGAGACTTCACTTTTCACTTTGCAGCACACTAGGTTTCCCTGTCCTTCACTATCTCTGGGAGTTTGCTCAAACTCATGCCCATTGAGTTGGTGATGCCATACAGCCATCTTATCCTCTGTCGACCCCTTCTCCTCCTGCCCTCAATCTTTTCCATCATCAAGTTTTTTTCCAATCAGTCAGCTCTTTGCATCAGGTGGCCAAAGTGTTGAAGCTTTTGCCTCAGCATTAGTCCTTCCAGTGTTGATTTCAGGATTACTTCCAGGGTTTGGATTTCCGTTAGGATTGACTGGTTGATCTCCTTGCTGTCCAAGGACTCTCCTATAGTAATTCATTAATATTCAACTATTTCACTTGTCTTGATTCCTAAAGAATAAATAGTTTAATTAAGGATGGAAAAGGTATATAAAAATACTAATTCATTTCAGAGATTCCTTTAAGAATTTAGTTATAAAAGTAGGAATAATTAATTGCTCAAATGTTGTATCTTTTTTATTTTATATTTTTTTCAGGTTTTGTATTTTTACTAATTTAGAGTCCAAGTTGTACTTAACTGTACTATCAATGAAAGGGAAGCAGACAAAGGAATAGAGTAGGTAAATCAGATAAAGTATGCTCTGTACAAAAAGGCACAGAGCTCTTGATTATTTTCTGTCTATCTCTGTTACTCTGAGATATCACACAGAATCTGACTGAGGTAAGCTTGATTTGTAAGAATGAGTATGGATAGATATAGGTTTATATTTCTTTTTAAGAGTGATTTTGCTGGTTTGAGCAAGACATCAGATAAGACCAGTTTCATGCATTTTTTTCCCTCTGGTAACTGCTCAGGGTCTTTTCAAATGAGTCAGCTCTTTGCATCAGGTGGCCAAAGTATTGGAGTTTCAGCTTCAACATCAGTCCTTCCAAAGAATATTGAGGATTGATTTCCTTTAAGTGTTCTTGCCTGGAGAATCCCAGGGACGGCGGAGCCTGGTGGGCTGCTGTCTGTGGGGTCTCACAGAGTCAGACACGACTGAAGCGATTTAGCAGCAGCAGCAGCAGCAGGACTGGTTGGATCTCCTTGCAGTCCAAGGGACTCTCAAGAGTCTTCTCCAACACCACAGTTCAAAAGCAGCAATTCTTCAGTGCTCACTTTTCTTTATAGTCCAATTCTTATATCCATACATGACTACTGGAAAAACCATAGCTTTGACTAGGCGGACATTTGTAGGCAAAGTAATGTCTCTGCTTTTTAATATGCTATCTAAGTTGGTCATAACTTTTCTTCCAAGGAGTAAATGTCTTTTAATTTCATGCCTGCAGTCACCATCTCCAGTGATTTTGGAACCCCAAAAGATTAAGTCTGTCACTGTTTTCCACTGTTTTCCCATTTGTTTGCCATGAAGTGATGGGACTAGATGCCATGATCTTACTTTTCTGAATGTTGAGTTTTAAGCCAACTTTTTCACTCTTCTCTTTCACTTGCATCAAGAGGCTCTTTAGTTCTTCTTTGCTGTCTGCCATGAGTGTGGTGTCATCTGCATATCTGAGGTTATTGATATTTCTCCCAGAAATCTTGATTCCAGCTTGTGCTTTCTCCAGCCCAGTATTTCTCATGATGTACTCTGCGTATAAATTAAATAAGCAGGGTAACAATATACAGCCTTGCTATACTCCTTTCCCAATGTGGAACCAGTCTGTTGTTTCATGTCCAATTCTAACTCTTGCTTCTTGACCTGCATACAAATGTCTCACCTGACCTGCCTCATGGAGTCAAGGAGTCCACTAAAATGTCAAGATGGCATGTTGAATGTTGAATAAGATGGCATAAAACATCCCAAGAAACCAGTTTGTGCTAGTTATGTATTTATGTTTAATTTTTCTTCTTCAAGACTATATTATTAACATGAAGATATTTCCCTTTAATAATCTAAATCAAATAGTCCTATTCCTTGAACTAAGTATCAGTATATAATACCTCCTTGCATTTCTTCCAATACAAAATATATGACAGTGACTGTATGCACACATACACTTAACCATGGTTTTTGGCAAATCATTTCCCTTAATCATACGATGCAATGCTGCATAAAATACTCACAGAATTTTCTGTTTCAGCTCAGTATGATTTCAGTATGACTTTGTATTTCATTATAGGTGTTCTAGATGTGTGTTTCTAAAAGGCTTTTCTGTTATGATGTATATGATGAATGATACTTACATGAGTGACATACTCACATAGGCTTATTGTAGCTGTTGTAGAAGTCATACTTCTTTACTTGCCATAGTTCTTTACTGCTGTCCTGTTTGGAATTTAAAGCTATCTTGGGAATTTTGTTGGGATCATTTGTTTTGTTTTGTTTTGTTTTGACTCTCCAAGAAAAATGAAATAAAATATCTTAATGCTTTGCTCATGCAATAACTTTCCCATGGTTTGTTCTTTCTTCTGTCTTCTTTTCTAGATAATATAAGCTTTGATGATCATCTACTTCCTCTAATTCCACCGCATAATTTATCTATCCCCTTCTAGCACTTTATACATAGGCCAGTTTTGTCATCCATCATTTCATTCACAGCACTTTTTTATTTGTGCCTCTCCTTTGGTATTTTTATCTCCCAAAGAGGCATGTATAGTAATTCATCTTTATCCTTCTTGTTATAATATCAGTATAAAACTTATAGAAAGCATTCAATAACTTTTAGCTGAATTGAAGTAAAGTGTGAAAGTGAAAAATATTAGCCATTTTATAATATGTAAACAAACTGAAGTGGAAGAAAATCCTCTAGCGATTCATCTAGGCTCAGTCTTTTAGGAAATAGGTATATGTATATGTATGCATGCTGTGCTAATTCACTTCAGCCATGTCTGACCCTGTGCGACGCTATGGACTGTAGCCCACCAGATTCCCCTGTCCATGGGATTCTCCAGGCAAGAATACTGGACTGGGTTGCCATGCCTTTCTCCAATATGTATGTGTACACTTGTACATAAATGCATGTACCTTCTAATTTATAAAAACAATGGCAGAGATAAGCCAGAACCAGAAAATTTAAGTATAGTATCTAAACTCAACTATTATTTTAAAAAACAACTTATAGTAAGAGACTCTTCTTTGTTTCTTTATAATATTCTTTATGAACATATAGTTTATATTTTGACCCCAAACGTAATTACCCTAGGAAAGACTAGGATTATTGCCTCAGATTGGGTGTAGAACCCTTTTTCTCATTAGTATTGAAGCAAGTCTTTAATAGTGGTTGAATATTAAAAGGAAAAAAGTAAGAAATATCAATAACACTTTATCTCTTAATCTTATGACAAGGAAATAAAGCAGATTAAACAGGAAACAAGATAGTTCTACACAATTTTAATTTATATTCTCAGACAATGAGAGGTTATTGCATCCATACACCAAAAATAAGAGGCTATGAAATAAATAGCGTATATATTTCTGATAATGGTATTCCTTTCTCTAATTTTAAAGTTTTTCTGATTACAATGCCACAATTAATAGCATTATTTTCATGAATTCCATCTACACTGGAAGTGTAGAAAGGCATTATTAAACTAACTCAAACAGATCTAGCATTGACTTCTTTGCTACATATTTTTAATTTAAAAAATCAATTTGCAAATTAAAATAAATATGTTTAAACTACTTAAGATTTTTGATATAAAAATGTCACACAAATTGTGTTTTCTACATGAAACATCCAATTCAGACCTGTTTATAAACTGAAATTTCAAATTCAGCATGACCTCCATGGTGACTGTCTGAAATACCATTGCAGTCTAATAACTAACACAGCTTTGTGTTTTGTGCTTAATTTATTCACAGTTATGGTTTTTTGTTTGGTACAACATGTAGACACTGAAATATGGCTCTCACTGTCACCGCAGATCATTTTCTTACAAGCTTCTTTTCTTTGCCTGTCTATAGATGTTTTGTGTATTTATTTCTTCATTTATTTTACAAAGTCACTTGTCTTTTTGTGTCCAGGAGGACATTCATTCTGTGTTCCGTGGGCTAATGATGTTGTATATAAAATGGAGTGAATTTCCTTTCTGAATATGGGGTTGGGGAGAATGTAAAAATGAACACTTGAATATTAATACATATTTTCTTCTCAGTTTTAATGTAGAGAAAGAAGTTACACGTAAGGGAAAGAACTGAGGTAACAAACGAAGTGAGCTTTGAAAGATGGCAAGATTGGATAAGAGTCAGGACTGTGATGGGGAGAAATGGATTAGAAAGGAATAATGGGTAGAAAGAACACCCTTTTCATGCTTTAGTAGAAAATCAGAAAAGTAAAGGTAAGTTCACTTGTATAATTGTAGCTGGAAGTTGTTCAAATTCTCATCTCCTTGTATAACTCTTTCTGTGAACATTATGCAAAAGCGTCTGCCGAATTAAAACTGATGGATAGAGTATGAAAATATTTTGATAAGAATGGAAACATTTGAAGTATCTGCTATGTAAAAGGGGAAAAAAATAAACGTAGTAAAATTGCAAGGATCCAATTTGTGGATCCAAGACCATGGGTATATTGAAGCACCCATATGTGAGTGTTGCTACATTTCTCTGAATAGTGTTTAGGTTCAGAGATGATAGACAGATTTATCTCAAGTTGGAATATTACCTGGTTGTGCTAAAAATACAATCAATATAATCAAAAAGGAAATAGATGTAGAAAAACGTAGCATGGAAGGATGAAAAATGTTTAGGATTAACCAGCAAAGAGTAATTCATGCTTTGAACAGATTTGAGAGGTCAAAAAGCATGATGCTATAACTACATGAGACTGCTAGAGACAGAAACTTTCATGGAGATGGGCTACCAGAATATATCATTTCAAAAGTAGGTTGTTTCAGATGATTTAAAAATCCCCCATAGCAATGATTGGCTGAAATTGTTTTGAGAATCTCAGTCAGCCAAAAGCCTGAGGTTACATTTTGTATACCTGTCACTCATCTGGTCAGTGTTTGTAATCCAGTTTGCCTAAATATCCTCTCCCCTCTAATAAAACTAGATGTTCAGCATTAAAACTAATAACAACTGTTAAGAAATTTCACAGACATTTGTCTTGCGTGACTTATCAGTCAACTATTATTTACTGTCACTATATTTCCTACAAAGAAACACATTTTCAGATTCAGATCTCACAAGCCTCAAGAGCTAAATGAACACAAAGTGGCAGTTACACATCAAGCATGACTAATCAGTTTAGATGTAAGCATCATACGCCACCTGAAGAACCATGCTTCCTTGACACTGAAGATCTTCTGACTTGTGTGTGTTGACTAAATAAGCACTCACTAGTAAGAGTCAGGGTAAATCACTGTTTAAATAGTGAGTATCTCTGTTGTGATAAACTTTTCCATTAACCCTTAAAAAAAAAAGACATATAAGGAGAAGAGTGGAAAAAGCATTCTATACAAGGAAAACAGACTCTATTTTATTTTCTAATTCCACTAATCTTTACCTTTATATGCAAATTTATGCTCATAGCAAGTCCTCTTGGCTTTCTCTATGTCTCTGATATGATGTCAAAGATATAAATCCTCTAATGACTGCTGTGCTCTTTTCCTTCTATGCTTGCCACTGCTGTCTCTTTGCCTTGAATTGTGTCCTAAGATTTTAAACTCTTGGGTTTCATCTATAGAAAAAAAAAAAGAGAGCGCTACTGTTCCACTAATTCCTGCTTATCATTCTTTGAGGATGACTTAATTTCTTTTCTTCCACTGTAGTAACTCAAGTCATGGTAACAGGTCGTTATCAACAATGTCTGTATTTTCTTGAAATCTGTCTGACAACTACTATAACATAAACTGTGAAATATTCACACAAGGTGGAAACAAAGTATCCCTTTAATCAAATCTGATTTATTGCTTATGGGCTAAAGAGCAATCTTTTTCTCCAAGGATGTAGCATGGTCAAATACAACCAGAAGTTTTAAAAAATTGTGTAGTGTCTCAAAGTCCATCTGGGCGCGGAAAGACAAACTTCAACTGAACCATGTATTTAAATGTATTTTTGCTTAACATTTACTGTTGTTTAAATTAAAGCACTATCAAATTTGGAGAGGGATCATAACTATAAATTGGGATCCTATTTCCAGTAGGGTAAACTTCAACTCCTTGCTGCAGAGTTGAGTGAAAAAGGAACTTTTTTTTTTTTTGACCTATTTTTGGGCTAACTTAAGATACTTGCAATGTTTTTGTGTATCTTCAGCTTAGTTGAATTAGAATCCTAAACATGAAATTAATTTTGCAGACTTCTTTGGTTTATAGAAGAGGATTTCCTTTGGGGATTTTTTGAAGGCAGATATGCCCTAATTCTGATGTGAAAATCCCCACCAAATAGCTTTAGATGTACACAGCCACAGGAGACTACCCATCCTTCTTGTCTTGCCATTTATCTCCAGAAATGAATTTCTAATCCTCCTAGAGAATGGAAGGCATAAAAAGTTGCAGATGTGCTGTAGGCTGTGATGTAAGCATGAACAATTTTATCTAAATTTTACAGATGAGGAAATTGAGAGTCAGAAAGTATGTTTCAGTAACTACTGTAGTAGAATCAGGGTTAAATTCAGACATATCCACGTTTCTTGAAATTTTAGTTTTTTTAATTTCCCTTAAATCATTGGTTTTGAACTGGGCAATTTTTTGTTCCTATAGGACATTTGCAGTGTCTGGAGGCATCCTTTGATTTGTCACAACTGGAAATGCTTCTGACATCTAGTGAGTAGGTGCTCAAAATTCTGCTAAAAGCCCTGCAATGCACAGGAGAGTACTCTGCTCCCATCCTTAACAAATAATTGTCTCATTCTAAAAGTCCATAATGACATGTTGAAAAGGCTTGCCTTAAATATTATTGATACATTGTGGTATGTGGCAAGAACTTGTACTTACTGAGGCATTGTGGGAAAAGAATGTCTTGTATCTTTTTATTTATACACAAGTTTTGCTCAGAAAAAGCAAACCTAGTGGTTGAATTTCCCATAACAAATAAGCAATCTCCATAGTGCTTGCCAGCATATGTCGTCAGATCAAAAGGCACCAGGGCCACCCTCAACAGGTCACTAATCAAGTGGGAGAAACCAAAACTATGGATTGTAGCAAGGTCATTCTTTCCAAAAAACGAATTAAATTTTATGTATTATAGTCACATTCTATAAGAGAAAAAAAAAAAGAAGTTGTTTATTGGTGCATAGGCCTTTTCTGGTGTTTGCAGCATTAAAGGGTCCTCAGTAGAGAACAGTCTAAGCAAAGAAAGGAATGCAAGTGTAAACAAATACAAATGAAAAATAGATTGCACATTTGGATAACACTCCCCTTATAGAGCTATAAATAAAGATGCCCAAATAGAGAAAATTGAAAATTCTAAGCTGTATTCTTTGCTCACCAATCAAATGGTCTCAAACACAAAACTAGTATTCTAGACAAAATCAGTCATCTCTAACTGCTTGTTAAAGTCTTCATAATCAAGAATTTTCTTTTTAAACATACCCCATGTCTAACATAAATAGTGTTATTTTATGAAGCTACTCTCTGTGATGCATTACATAAAAAAAAAAAAGCAATGTATCACCTGTGTGTTTAGGTAGCATTAGAAGACTATAGCTCACCTTTTCTTCTAACACTTCATTTATTTAAGGAATGACTTGGAAAAGAATCAAGGTAGAAATTGAATTTTCATTTAAAGGTTTTGTATTTTTTGAAACCACAAAATAGATAAATGTCCATCAGAAAATTTAGAAAATAAAGGAAAAATTAGGAGTACACAAACATATATAAACACATACTGAAGTTACTCGCTAATTCCTCAAACAAAAAGAAAAAAAAATGTGTTCAAGTATTAGGTACGCTTGAGCTCAAGCGTACTTACTATTGACACTTAGTATTTTTAAAGTCTATCTAGTGTATAATTATATAATTAGCAATGTTTATTGACAAAAATAGAAAAAAATTAGGTGAGTAAATGTGAAAAATCTTAATTACAATAATTTCCAATAACTATTGACACTTTTAACACCCTTCATAGTATTTTATGCATGTATTTTATTAAAATTTTATCAAAACATATCAGATATTTAACCATAATTGCTTCTAACTTGTTTTTCTCCTCAAGATAATATCATTAACAAGTTTCAGTTCAGTTCAGTCGCTCAGTCGTGTCTGACTCATTGCTACCCCAGGAACTGTAGCACGCCAGGCTTCCCTGTCCATCACCAACTCCCTGAGTCCACCCAGACCCATGTCCATCAGTTGGCGATGCCATCCACCCATCTCATCCTCTGTCGTCCCCTTCTCCTCCTGCTCCTAATCTTTCCCTGCATCAGTCTTTTCCAGTGAGTCAGCCCTTCACATCAGGTGGCCAAAGTATTGGAGTTTCAGCTTCAACATCAGTCCTTCCAATGAACACACAAGACTGATCTCCTTTAGGATGGACTGATTGGATCTCCTTGCCCAAGGAACTCTCAAGAGTCTTCAACACCACAGTTCAAAAGCATCAATTCTTTGGTGCTCAGCTTTCTTCACCGTCCAACTCTCACATCCATACATGACTACTGGAAAAACCATAGCCTTGACTACATGGACCTTTGTTGGCAAAGTAATGTCTCTGCTTTTAAATATGCTATCTAGGTTGCTCATAACCTTCCTTCCAAGGAGTAAGCGTCTTTTAATTTCATGGCTGCAATCACCATCAGCAGTGACTTTGGAGCCCCAAAAAATAAAGTCTGACACTGTTTCCACTGTTTTCCCATCTATTTCTCATGAAGTGATGGGACCAGATGCCATGATCTTAGTTTCCTGAACGTTGAGCTTTAAGCCAACTTTTTCACTCTCCTCTCTCACTTTCATCAAGAGGCTCTTTAGTTCTTCTTCACTTTCTGCCAGAAGGATGGTGAGAGATATTTCTCCCGGCAATCTTGATTCCAGCTTGTGTTTCTCCAGCCCAGCGTTTCTCATGATGTACTCTGCATATAAGTTAAATAAGCAGGGTGACAATATACAGCCTTGACGTAGTCCTTTTCCTATTTGGAACCAGTCTGTTGTTCCTTGTCCATTTCTAACTGTTGCTTCCTGACCTGCATACAGGTTTCTCAAGAGGTAGGTCAGATGGTCTGGTATTCCCATCTCTTTCAGAATTTTCCACAGTTTATTGTGATCCACACAGTCAAAGGCTTTGGCATAGTCAATAAAGCAGAAATAGATGTTTTTCTGGAACTCTCTTGCTTTTTCGATGATCCATCAATGTTGGCAGTTTGATCTCTGGTTCCTCTGCCTTTTCTAAGACCAGCTTGAACATTTGTAAGTTCACACTTCAAAACCAGCTTGAACATCTGGAAGTTCACAGTTCACATATTGCTGAAGCCTGACTTAGAAAATTTTAAGCATTACTTTACTAGTGTGTGAGATGAGCACAATTGTGCGGTAGTTTGAGCATTCTTTGGCATTGCCTTTCTTTGGGATTGGAATGAAAACTGACCTTTTCCAGTCCTGTGGCAACTGCTGAGTTGTCCATATTTGCTGGCATATTGAGTGCAGCACTTTCACAGCATCATCTTTCAGGATTTTAAATCTAACTCAATGTAACTAAGCCATGCCATGTGGGGCCACCCAGGATTGACAGGTCATGGTGGAGACGTCTGACAGAATTTGCTCCACTGGAGAAGGGAATGGCAAACCACTTCAGTATTCTTGCCTTGAGAACCTCATGTACAGTATGAAAAGGCAAAATGATTGGACACTGAAAGATGAACTCCCCAGGTCAGTAGGTGCCCAACATGCTACTGGAGATCAGTGGAGAAATAACTACAGAAAGAATGAAGGGATGGAGCCAAAGAAAAACAACATGCAGTTGTGAATGGGACTGGTGATAGAAGAAAGATTTGATGCTGTAAAGAGCAATATTGCATAGGAACCTGGAATGTTAGGTCCATGAATCAAGGCAGATTGTAAGTGGTCAAACAGGTGATCACAAGAGTGAACATCACCATTCTAGGAATCAGTGAGTGAAGATGGACTGGAATGTGTGAATTTAACTCAGATGACCTTTATATCTACTATTGTGGGCAGGAATCCCTTAGAAGAAATGAAGTAGCCATCATAGTCAACAAAAGAGTCTGAAATGCAGTACTTAGATGCAATCTCAAAAACGACAGAATGATCTCTGTTCGTTTCCAAGGCACACCATTCAATATCACAGTAATTAACAAGTTTAAACACTTTTAAATGTTCTCTAAAGTATCACTTAATGACTGTATAGTGTTTTAGCTTATGGTTATCATCCCTGTTTTTGAGCTTAAAACTTCATAATTTTCACATTGTAAACAATGATGCATAGAACATCCATTAAAAAATTCTTGCCCACATGCACACTACTATTATTTAAATAAATCTCTGGATGGTATTGTTCTAATATAGAAAATACAACCTGAAATAACTTTTTGCTATAAAATGATATAGTGTTATTCAAAATACTTGTGCTAATTTGTACTTCCAAAGGAGTGACTATCATTTTAAATAACTAGTGAACACTTCTCTTTGTGCTCTCTAGCGTAATCACATTGTGGCTCATTAGTTAGACATTCATGCATTTGAGAATTCTAGCTGTGCACTATGTAGAGCTTAAAAATTACTTTAAAGACATGGTTCCTATTTTGAAAATGTGTTTACTATTGAGGAATATCAAATAACTAGCAAACAGTTGTGAAGCAGCAAACAAAATTCAAGATTGTATTTATCATCTAAACCTGTAAGAAATGTAGAATGATAATGTGACTGAGAAAGCTATTTCAAAGCTGAAAATTTAAAGACATATATAAATTCAAATTGACATAAAGAACTTCACAGGACATTCCAAGCAGTATGAATGGCAAAAACAGATATTTAGGGATTGCAGTGAATATGAACTAGTGTTCTTCAAGAGGTGGTCCAGCAGAGAAGACTGTCATTGAAACCAATTAGAGACAAAAACTGGTATAGTGGATTTGCATGTGAATATGATTTAGGGTAAAAGCTAAAGATTTATCCTCAACAAACTTGGCAAGTATGCCCAGGACCCTGCCATCAAGTTTTCCCACGAAAGAAAGAAACTGGGGGGGAATCGTGGCTAACATGAACAGCAGAGTAAACTTGCTTCGGGAAAGGAATTACCGAAGGGTAAGTTAACGTCCTTTATCGAGCCCATCTTTGCATGAAATGTTCCCTTGGTAACTCTAATTTTCTTGAAGAGATTTGTAGTCTTTCGCATTCTGTTGTTTTCCTCTATTTCTTTGCATTGATCACTGAGGAAGGCTTTCTTATCTCTCCTTGCTATTCTTTGGAACTCTGCATTCAGATGGGAATATCTTTGCTTTTCTCCTTTGCTTTTCGCTTCTCTTCTTTTCACAGCTGTTTGGAAGGCCTCCTCAGACAGCCATTTTGCTTTTTTGCATTTCTTCTCCATGGGGATGGTCTTGATGCCTGTCTCCTGGACAATGTCATGAACCTCTGTCCATAGTTCATCAGGCACTCTGTCTATCAGATCTAGTCCCTTAAATCTATTTGTCCCTTCCACTGTATAATCATAAGGGATTTGATTTAGGTCGTACCTGAATAATCACGAGGGTGTGGTCACTCACCTAGAGCCAGACATCCTGGAATGTGAAGTCAAGTGGGCCTTAGAAAGCATCTGTGAGAACAAAGATAGTGGAGGTGATAGAATTCCAGTTGAGCTATTTCAAATCCTCAAAGATGATGCTGTGAAACTGCTGCACTCAATATGCCAGCAAATCTGGAAAACTCAGCAGTAGCCACAGGACTGGAAAAGGTCAGTTTTCATTCCAATCCCAAAGAAATGCAATGTCAAGTATTGCTCAAACTACCACACAGTTGCACTCATCTCACACGTTAGTAAAGTAATGCTCAAAATTCTCCAAGCCAGGCTTCAGCAATACGTGAACCATGAACTTCCAGATGTTCAAGCTGGTTTCAGAAAAGGCAGAGGAACCAGAGATCAAATTGCCAACATCCACTGGATCATTGAAAAAGCAAGAGAGTTCCAGAAAAATATCTATTTTTGCTTTATTGACTATGCCAAAGCCTTTGACTGTGTGGATCACAATAAACTGTGGAAAATTCTGAAAGAGATAGGAATACTAGACCATCTGATCTGTCTCTTGAGAAACCTGTATGCAGGTCAGGAAGCAACACTTAGAACGGGACATGGAACAAGAGACTGGTTCCAAATAGGAAAAGGAGTATGACAAGGCTGTATATTGTCACCCTGCTTATTTAACTTATATGCAGAGTACATCATGAGAAACGCTGGGCTGTAAGAAACACAAGCTGGAATCAAGATTGCCGGGAGAAATATCAGTAACCTCAGATATGCAGATGACACCACCCTTCTGGCAGAAAGTGAAGAACTAAAGAGCCTCTTGATGAAAGTGAAAGAGGAGAGTGAAAAAGTTGGCTTAAAGCTCAACGTTCAGAAAACTAAGATCATGGCATCTGGTCCCATCACTTCATGAGAAATAGATGGGGAAACAGTGAAAACAGTGTCAGACTTTATTTTTTGGGGCTCCAAGATCATTGCTGATGGTGATTGCAGCCATGAAATTAAAAGACGCTTACTCCTTGGTAGGAACGCTATGACCAACCTAGATAGCGTAGTTAAAAGCAGAGACATTACTTTGCCAACAAAGGTCCATCTAGTCAAGGCTATTGTTTTTCTGGTAGTCATGTATGGATGTGAAAGTTGGATGGTGAAGAAAGCTGAGCACCGAAGAATTGATGCTTTTGAAATGTGGTTTTGGAGAAGACTCTTGAGAGTCCCTTGGACTGCAAGGAGATCCAACCAGTCCATCCTAAAGGAGATCAGTCCTGTGTGTTCATTGGAAGGACTGATGTTGAAGCTGAAACTCCAATACTTTGGCCACCTCATGCGAAGAACTGACTCATTGGAAAAGACCCTAATGCTGGGAAAGATTGGGGGCAGGAGGAGAAGGGGACGACAGAGGATGAAATGGTTGGATTGCATCACTGACTTGATGGACATGGGTTTGGTTAAACTCCGGGAGATGGTGATGGACAGGGAGGCCTGGTGTGCTGCAATTCATGGGGTCGCAAAGAGTCGAACACGACTGAGCGACTGAATCGAACTGAACTGAAGTTAACATCTACATAAGAAAACAGGGACAGTATATCCACATTGCTTTTCTTACTGATGGACAGAGAGCTATATTGCATGGATACACCTATATTTGAAAGTATTCTGCTTAACATCTGCAGAAAGAAATTCTGCCTCTGATTTCTAATTCAAGGAACAAATGTCTATTGTCAGCAGATACATAGTATATATGTGGAAAGAGCATATAAGTGTTAAAATTCAAGACAAAAATGTTAAATATTCATATCACAGTGTAAAATTTCTCCAAAATAATGCTATGGTGAAGAGAGGCTTCTGCTGTATATTAATCTTGGTTCATTTTGATATGTGAAGGTTTTTAAATATTTTTTCCATATCACAAAGGAACAAATGCTTAATGCAAAAATAAAATTATAAGAAATAAAATATAAATTGCTAATAACACTATTCAAATTAAAGTATAAAATTATGAATGTTTTACATAATGAATACTTATTTACCAGTGTACCCAGTACAGAAATTGATTGAATTTTAATAGTTTGCCATTTCTTTTTGTGTTAATCTGGATCCTCTCAGAAGGATATCAAGATGGGATTAGACCTTCAAGAAATTCATTGGAGAAAATGATGTTTAGGAAAAATGTAAGGCAAACAAGAAAATGTTAGGAGTGTCCCTGGAGCATAATGCAGTTTGAACCCCATGACAGAGAAAGGGAGGGGAGGAAGGAAGAAATGCAGTAGATTACAATACTATTCTAGTTATTGTCACATCTGACAGGGATTTCTGGAGCCAAAGGCACTGTAAGAGAAGTGACATATCCCCCAAGGATAGATCTACCTTATTGTCCCTCTATGTGCTCAGTCATTGGTGGGAGCAGCATGTAGGCAGCACCATATTCGTACAAATTCGTGGGCAGATTTCAGATTTCAGAAGTTGATTCGGTGGGAAATCTGACAGGAGCATTTTCATGGCTGCCGTATTGCTTTATAAAGTGTTTATTACTTTGTGTAGTAGCAGCATTCTTTAGAGGGAAAAAAAATATTCCTCTCCTGGCTTCATCATCTTAGTATTCTACCTCACTCACAAAAAGGAATTATTCACAAAAAATTGATGTTGAAAATTCTCATATTTTAATTTGATTTTAGTATGTTGTTATAACCACAAGCGTTATATACTAAAGTTTTGTAGGTTTGATAATATACATGATATCTTATGCATATCTTGCTACATAATGCTTCTTTCAGTGGACATTTACTTTGGATAATATATATGTACTGATACATACATTTCTTATTCACTATTTTCACTGTTGCATGGCTGTCCATCATATAAAAATACAGCCATTTATTCCTTTACTATAGAAGGACATTTAGATTGTTTCTAATATTTTACTGTGACATGTTTCAGCACATATCCTTCTATATATTTAAGATTATTTTTCTGTGAACACATTTAGAAGTAAAATTTCAGAGCTCCAGTTCAGTTAGTTTTGTTATTACAAAAAAAAAATTGCCAGTCTCTTGGGTAAGGGTTAATAGCTAATATTTCTGTTAACATTTTCTATATTTCTAATTAAATCAAGTATTTTTCTATGTGCATTTTCAATTGATAATTTTTCTCCGTGAATTGTCTATTTACATTTTTCCAATTTGATACATTTTTCTTTACATTATTAAGAGATTTGAATACTGTTTTCTTTATACACGTTGCAAATGTTTAATTTCTTATGAGACCATGTATTGGCAACATGAGAGCTGCAGAACTCTTTATACTACTGAAGGGCAAAAAAATTTTTGAAAAATAATTTCACAATATTTTCTAAAGTTGATGGTGTATAGTACGTGCAAATAATGCTATCTAGCTAATTTACTTGTATGTGTCTTTCCACTGTTACAAGTATGCTCATACAAGTAATCATGTTGTAGAGAGATATTCAAAGTAACATTTTTTAGAGAAACAATGTATCATCTTGGCTGCTCCCAAGTTTCAGTGATCATGAATATAGTTACCATACCATATCCTGTGCAGGTATTTGTGTTTATAAAAGATTTTGTCTCATTTGGTTAAATGACAAGTACATTTGCTGAATCATCTGATAAGAGCGTATTTAGTTTTGTAAGAAATTGCCAAACTGTCTTCCACAGTGACTGAACTATTTTGCATTCTCACTACCAAGTGATGAGAGATCCCGTTACTCTATATCTCCACCAGCAGTTGGTGATGCCACTGTTCCAGATAATGACCATTCTAATAGGTGTTAGTGATATCTCTTTGGTCTTTTACTTGCAATTCCTTAATGGTATATGATGTTGAGCATCTTTTTCTATATTTATTTACTAACTGTATATCCTATTTGGTGAAGTGTCTGTTCAGGTAGCATGCCCAAGCATGCCCGCTTTTTAACTGGATTTTTTTTTTTTTTTTGCATTGTTGAATTTTAAGATTACTTTGTATATTTTGGATAACAATCATTTTTTGGATGCTAATATAAATGATTGCACACTTTAATTTCATATTTACTTGTTCATTGTTTCTATAAAGGAAGGCAATTGACTTTTTTATATTAACATTGTATCCTGCAAACTTCCTATTATCACTTATTAATTTTAGGAGTCTTCTGGTTAATTTTTTCTTATGTCCTACATAGATAATCATGTAATATTCAAAAAAATAGTTTTTTTTTCTTTCCAATCTGGTATATCTTATATTTCTTTTTCTTGTCTTACTGCATTACCTAGGATTAGCAGTAAGATTTTGAAATGCAGTGATGCGAGAAAACAACCTTGCCTTTTTCCTGATATTTGTGGGTAAGATTCTAGTTCCTTACCCTTAAGTATGATATTAACTGTAGGATTTTTTGTAGATGTTGTTTATCAAGTGATGAAGTTCTTCTCTAGTCTTAGTATTCTTAGAGTTTTTTTTAATCATGAATAAATGGTGGTTTTTTTTCAAATATTTTCTTTGTACTACTGATATAATCTTGGGACTTTTTTTTTTCTTAGCCTGTTGATGAGATGGATATAACAATTTATTTTTGAATATTGAACCTGAATTGTAAACCTAGGATACATCCTGCCTGATCATGGTGTTAATTCTTTTGAAACATTGTTGGATTCAATTTGCTAGTATTTTGTGGAAAGAAACAATCTAATGAGTAGGAAATATAGAGAAAATAAGAACTGGTATAAAGATTGAAGTTGTTGGAAATTGGCACAAATAATTAAGGTTGCACAGTGATATGTTTCAACTTTACACTGATTTCTCATCTTTCCATTCATTTTACATATTGAATAATACAGGTAGAGCATTCACAACTGCCGACACTAGGGTCAAAATTATGGATATATTGTGAAAATGTTCCTTTTAGAAGATCAAGTATTATTAATATGGACACTGGATTTTACTGATGTTCTTCACTGATTATAGAAGAAAATGAGGAAATTATTATGATAAGACAGTATAGGAAAAACCCAGATAAAAGTCCAAGAAATTTTCCATGGAAGCTGTCAAACATTGAATTATTCTCCTACAGTTATGTTCCTGCAATGCATGCAGGTTATTAGATATCCTCTGTTAGAAAAGACAATGGAGGTCAACTTCTCCTTGTATTTTATAGAACAGATAGTCACACCATTATGTATTAAAATGAAGGATTATAGTCATAACTAAATGACCAACTCATAATCATCACTGTCTTGATCAGAATGATGATCACGATGATGATTAATATAAGATTATTAATCTTATAGCTATCTCTGGGACTGTGTTAAGCATTGTGTCTAGCCACTTATCATAGTTGGTTATACCATAATACTAATGGAGCTACACTTGTGGATATGTCAGCTCTTTCTTTAAAGCTTGTGTTTCTTGGTTTTAGAGTAAGGGACTGAAATCTTGACCTGCCAGCTTTCCTGCAGTTGAACCCAATATGTGTCTACATATAATGCATGCATGATTCAGTACAGTTAGCACTGCAACAAAGCATGGGAAAGTAAGAATTTTTTTTTTTTTTTTTTGCCAAAAATTTCAGTGAAATTGTGTTTAGGAAATTGAAAACTCAATATTTTTGCAGTTCTCATAGTCTTAAGACTAGATTTGTTTTTCATTTATTTCTGCTCTGATTTTTATGATTTCTTTATTTCTACTGTTTTTTTTTAAATAGTGAAATTATGTACATTCATAGAATACTTAAACATCATCAGAATAAATTTCACGTATGAGATTATTTTATCCTGTTCTTAAAGAGCTTAAAGTTTCTCTCATTCGTTTGAATGAAATAATAAAATCCATGTTAACAAGAAGTATGTATAAAACTTGCAGGGCAAATCTGTATGTTCCATTGCAAGCATAATGTTAGTATTAACATATTTTTCATTGGTCTGAAAAATCAAGTAAAATAAAACTAGAGCAATTTGTTTGAAATTCAAGGTAAATGATTCCATATAGTCTGAAAATTCTACATAATTATGAATAGAAACCACATAATAGCTTCTATTATGTAGAAATAGAATACATAGTAGATGTATACAGGAAAAGGTGAAATAAAAAAGGCTGGATACATGGATAGTAATAAATGCTCGAGCTTGGCACAAGCCCTTAAAAAATTAGGATGTCTGTGAGAATTGTATCTTGAAACTAAGCCATACAGTGAAGAAAAAATGTGAATATATATACCATGAGAAGGCCTTGATAAGCTTTGACAGATGTCTGAATGGCAATCATTTGGGAAAGATATTTTTTAAATTCTAAAACCAGTGAGTGGAAATCATAAAAAAAAAATTAATTTCAGCATAAGATTTTACTGTACATAAAAATAACTAAATTTTTGCTTATTCCAAATATTACTCAACATCCCTCTGATGTGGTTGTCTCATTTCTCAATGAACATTTATTCATTTCACAAATATTGGTTGCTATGTACTACGTTGTCTCTGAATAATTTTCAGTGGACATAAAACTTAAGTTGTTAGTGGGACAACTACTCATGGATAGTTGCAGTGGAGACTCCTCTGCAGTGGGTAGGGAGAAGTCTATGATTGACAATGAAAGCTTATGAAATGTTTCTCTTTCCCGTTTTTTTTTTTTTTTTTTTTGGCTTTGTTTTCCTTCTGAAGTTATAAATGAAAAGAAATGCTATGAAGGTAGTGGATGAAAGTGAAATGACAGAACCAAGATTCTTGATGTTTTGCTTTGTGTATCTGTTTGTATTGCTTTTTTGGAAGAGGTTCAACTCCTCAGGCTACGTCTCAGTCCAAGTTTCTAGGAGTTAGACTATACAAATACCACCAGAAATAATATTTTTAAAAAATAACATTTTGAACCAAATATTTTTAAAACATCTATCCTTGAAGAGGGAAGTTATGTTTTTGTTTTCTACCTGAAATGGAATTGGGACTATTCTCATACAAAGTAAATAAACATCATTGAATTTATATGCTAGGAAATATGTTTTATTGTTTTATGTAGAATGATTTTTGTCTGTGGTGAAACAGTTGACAACTCCTAGATAAAGCTATGAATTTTTTGATAAAATGTTTTTGTAAAAAATGTGTTTTGAAAAGCTAAAATACATTCTGAAACATTTTCTGTAAGCCAGACTTTGTCAGTTATGGGTGGATTTTATTTTCTTTATTTTGGCATGTCTACACAGCATGGGAGGAAACAGTGAAAATCTTTGCCAAATGGCACACTACCATCCATCCCTAGGGAACAGCTCTTGGATTATCATCCCCACAGCCATTCTGAAAGGAGTCATTTGGAATTGAGGAGAAAGCACAAGTGAGCCTTTTGCTTTTACTACTCTTTGCACCTTCCATAATCTCTAAGCAACCTTCAAATGGATGATTTTGGAGGAGGTGGAGATATCTGCCTGCGATCTGCAGCACTTCCTGTGATAACTGCACTTTTTAAAACAGGGGAAGCTTGAATGCCTTATTCCTTAAAGTGTGGTCCCAGGACTGAAAACATTAGCAGGAAGCTTGTTAGAAGTGAAGAAACTCAGACCCACACCAAAATGAATTAGACTCTGCATTTTAAATGAGATTTTCCATTGAAGCTTTAAAAGTAGTGTTCTAATCTGTACCTTTTGTCAAGGGAAAACAAGGATCAGATAATGTAAAGCAAAGTCTGAGAAACCTATTTGTATACATGAATTTTATTAGCTTGCATTCATTGAGTGTTTTCGATGGCTAGGTAATGTTCTAAATGCATTACAAACATGATCTCCTTTAATCCTCCCCATATGCTTTGAGCTGGAAACTATCATGTTCATTTCACCAATGAAGTAACACTTAAAAAGTTCAGGTATATTGCCCAAGACCACCTAGCTACTGAGAGTCAGAATCTGTTCTCAGATTTCCTTGCTAGTTCCAATTCTCAAAATATAGAATCTTAAACTGATAATTTGTCTATTTGTTCCTCATTTTCCTATAGGCCTTCTGATGTGGCAGCTATACAGTCAGGTGAAAACAGGGTCATATTAGAATGTAGCAGATTGGTAAAGAGTGTTCATCTCAGTAGGTGAATCTTCATCATAGTAGAATATTGATATGAATTAAATTCTGATAAAAGTAAATTATTGAAAATATTACCAACAATGTCAAGGTATAGTTAATATTAATGATGACATGGGTTACTGTCTAAAAAATTACCTTATTAAATATTTTTGTGCTTGAATTTTTTTCACACAATACATACAAGCTGTAATCTAACAGATTTTATAGTCAATTAATTAATCCATGATATAGTTAATGAATTTTGAATGGCATAATCATTAAGATTTGAACAGGAACTATTTGAAAAATAAGTTTTCCCCTTTCTAAAAATTTAAACTCTTGCTAACTGTGCTAAATATGAGTAAAGTGTGGAAGTGAAAGTGTTAGTCACTCAGTGGTGTCCAACTCTTTGTAACCCCCTGAACCCTGCCAAGCTCCATGGGATTTTCTAGGCAAGAATACTGGAGTGGATTGCCATTTCCTCCTCCAGGGGGTCTTCCCAACCCAGAAATTGAACCCGAGTCTCCGCATTCCAGGCAGATTCCTTACTCTCTGAGCCACCAAGGAAGCCCCTAAACATGAATAAATTTGCTTAATTATAACAAAATATAAGATCATGGATTTCTGTTGCTTACTCTCCCTGAGTTTTTCCTATCTAGTGAGTATAACATACGATTTACTACTATTGTTCACCACACACAAAAATAATGTAGAAAAAAATATTTGTCTTCCAGATGTGATACAAATAGGCCATGTAATTCAAATCAAAATATATTAAACAATCTAATCCATTTACCAAATTTGCAAAATTCACTGTTCTTGCTGACCATAGTGTGGTGTTTGGCTCACCTGTAAGAATTTGGGACAATGATAATATTAAATGCTTCGTAACAAACACCCCAATATATTGTTTATACATGTTGATTTTTCCCCTCAGTAGTATTTCTCTAGGTAAGTAAAAATATGAATAAGTAGCAAATCTAATCAGTTGGGTGTAGAATTGAAAACCAGTATTTCTTACTCCTTCAATGCATTCACACATGTTATTTGTTTTCAATATTGAATTTAAAATGTGCAGAATATGCTCTAACTAAAGGCTCCTAAAGACAGGGTCCCTCAGTCATTGTACAGACTTTGATTCTTAATTTGATTGTTCTTAAATTTTTCTTCAAAATATTTTCATCCCTCTCAGAACTACACATGCACATGCATACAATTGTCACTTCATCTTCCCTCATCTCAGCTTTTCTTTTATTTGCAGTTATTGAAATATATTTTTAAAATTATATTATCCCTTCATTCTGAGCATCTACATTTTTACAGACACTACTTGAGTGGTTTTGCTATCATATATTCTAGTCAATATGTGAAACAAACCTATAATTCTATTTCTACATGTCCTTCTTTTAAAATAAAAAATTGAGACCCAAAGAGGTTTTAGATAACTAACTCAAAGTTACACAACTTTAAAAAAAAAAATCACAGGACATTAGTATTACAACATATTCCTTTTAAAAATGTTTCAATATCTTTACTAAAATTTCTACAGATTTTAACATTAATTTCAAGTCTTATGCTACTTCTAGAATGATTTTAATATGAATATGATGCAGTGTACCTCATAAAATTTGTCATAAAGCACTATAATGGGAATCTGATTCATTTCTTCAATCGATTAGAGATCTCTATGCTTAAGGAGATCACTAAACAGTACAGTGTTCTCTAAACAGGGAATTTGTACATAAACAAGAAGTGAAATTGACATAATAGGAAATAAAAATGGTAACATATTTTTGATATTTTTACAATGAAATTTTTATAGAATTGTTCATGAAATTTACTTTTATATAATTTGATCACTAAATAAAGCCTACTAGGTTGATAAATTGCTGAAAAATTAAAAGTGAGTCATAAAATACTATAATAGTCTAAAAATTAATGCTACCATTCATTGTCCCACATCTCAGGAAATCTGCAGTCTTTCAGAGCCACCATCACATAATCTTAGAATGCTTTACTTGCATTGATTTAGGCTTAACTTCCATAATTTTAAACCCACGGTAATTAAGAGATAGAGAAGTAAATTATTTCCCAATAAAATCAAGCTAATTAGAGTTATGCCTTTATGAAAACATAATCCCACTTTGTCTACAGCAGTCTTCTGTTCTTGATTGCTGGGAAATGATTTGTATTGGTTTTATAATTTGATAATGATCCGTGCAGCAATCTGACTCATGCAGGATTCCTCACAGCCACGGATTATAGGCAACACCATCAGCTTCAAAGATATACTAAAAGTTTACCAAATAAGCAGTTATTTTACTATCTTCTTTTGATTAATAGTATGAATTTGGAAAAACCCAAAATCAGTGTTGGTAGTGCAGTATGTAAAGAATCTGCCTGCAATGCGGGAGATCCAGGTTTGATCCTTGGGTTGGGAAGATCTCCCGGAGAAAGGAATGGCTTACCCACTCCAGTATTCTTGTCTGGAGAATTCTGTGAACAGACTATAGCACATGGGATCACAAAGAGTCAGACATGACTGTGCGAAAACACACTGTGCAGTATGTGACCACTGAATAGAATTAACCTCACAGTGTGCAAACAAATTCAATCCATACACTGCACTTAAAAAATCTAGATTGTAGTACTATAAAGATTTTTTTATTATTATTTTTTTAATTAGTTTATTTTCTATTTTTTAACTTTACAATATTGCATTTTTTTTTGCCATACATTGACATGAATCCACCATGGATATACATGTTTTCATAAAGATTTAAAACAAAATTAAAATAGTAATTTGATCATTTTATTACATATTAATAAGTAAGTATAAGATTACATTTCTAGAGCTTGTCAGGGGAAAGTATATTTCAGTGCCAAGCTTAAGATTAGAGTATTACTAGTCCCATACAGGACTTCTGTAAATTATTTCTTGACTCTATCCTTCTCACTCCTGCTTAGCAGGTACATACATATATCTTGAAATTTTGGTCTGTTAAATGTTTGTTGTTCTTTATTATTTTATCTCACATACTTTTGCTTCAATCACATTTATTTTATGACCTGCTGAGTTTTAGACAAGTGGAATTAATAAATGTATTCCTTTTTGAAATAGTTTAACTCAACCCTTAAGTGATGAGATGCATCAATACATACATAAAAATACGTACATATATACACCAAAAGTGCAAGTTATGTTGGGTGATAAAGCAGATCTTTCTATGGGAAATAGCATGCAGATTATTGGGAGAGAATTCTCTCTGTGTCTCATAGGTTTTTGCACATCTTATGAATAGAGAACTGATTGCCCTTTCTTTTGGAACACTATTTCAAAGATGTTTCTTTAGTGTACAGTCTTAGAAGACAGAGATAAAATTTCTCTGGAGCAAAGGGAAGGGTTAGAAGATAGAGATGGTGGTGCTTTCCAGAGAAAAGTGCACCCTTGTTTGCTCTCTAGTTTAACATTCAGATTACATAAGCTCAGAGTTTCTTTTCTATAACACACTTACTATGTGTACAGGTGTCATCTGGATCTATTTACATTACCCTATGGAAATTATTGTTTGTAAATTGTTAAAAATGCTTATTTCCCTAGTCCCTTTTACTTTTTTGAGTAATAAATTTGTTTGTGTCTAATCTAAGGACACGTATCTTCTGCCAACTTTCGTACAGTCTAAGGACATTTTATTTAAGAGAAAAATTACTTAACATCTAAAGGACAGTGAGACTTATGAAATATAACTTGGCCTGCCCCATTCCTCTCCCCTGCTCTGTGGTTGTCTTAAAAAAAAAAAAAAAGCAGACTTATAATTTATGGTAATGATGAAAACCAGTACCCTTGCAGGTTTTTGAGGAGATAGACCAGGTTTGGAGCACCTTATAAATCCCTGTTACCAGGCATTTTCACTACTTGTTCTATCTCTGGTCCTTTAGAAAATCCCTAGTCAAGTGGTATTGTCAATCTGTGACCTGACTTGAAGCCCCATTCATGAAAAAGGCCCTATTCCCAGGGTGTTTTTCAAAAATAATTAGCTGCAACTGCTTAACACCAAAGCTGCCAAAGATTGTGGCACTGGTTGATGCAAATAAAAGTTCAGGCAAGGTTTGCAAGTAAGATCTGAAAACTAGATGCCCATAGGGTACTTTGAAATGCTGGGGTTTAGAAGGATGTGCACATATGCAGCACTGTGTGTGTGCTCAGGCGAGATATGAGACATCTCCAGGTACTTACCTCTGGCTGAGTTAGAGTCCTGTGCAAGAAGGGAGAAATGAGCAAGGCAGACTTGTGAACTGCCTGAGCATTGAAAATATATCCCAATATATCCCAACATACACACGCATACACACACACACACACACACACACACAGAGTCACTTGGCTAAGGTGAAAAACGTATTAATACAAGGCATTTAAGGAAATTTCTGACCAAGTATTAGCTAACCAATAAACTAATCAAGCAGGTGCTTCAGTGGCTGCATGTGACAAGAAACACAAATTTTATAGAGTCCAGAGTAGTCACTCAACAAACAAAAGGCAATAAAAACAACAAGGAGCAAAAACAACGAACTCTGGAGTCAGAAGAATCAGATTTCTAGACTTTACACATGATATTTTTATATTGTTCAGTTTCAAACAGAAATGTTAAGATACACAAAAGAATAGGAAAATAAGGCTCATAAATAAAAAATAAAAATCAACCAATAGATATTGTCCTAGAGGGGGCCCATTTTCCAGATGTTGGAAAATTATAAGATGTTGAATATGTTAGATTTGAAAAGCCAAATAATTTGAAAGTAGAAAGGCGTAAATAAATACAAATGTAAGCAAAAGAGAGGGGGAGTGACTATGCTAATCTCAAAAAATAATAGTCAATAAGGTAATAATTATTCCTAAGACAGTGAGGGACAGCGCATAATATGAAAAGTTAGAGATAACAATTATAAACATATATACACCTAAAAACAGAGAGCGGCTTCACATCAAACTATGTAAAACTGAAGCTGATAATAGAAGACAGAAATACTTTAACAATAAGTTCCTGATTTCAATACTTCATTCCCAATAACTGATAGAACAACTGGAATTAGTTATTAGAAATTAATAGTAGTGTGTTGTTATAAAATAACAACATTTAGGAAACTTGTGTGTAACAATCAACCAACTTGACCTTAGAGACATCTGTAAAACACTAAATACCAAAACAGCAAAGTACACATTCTTTTGAAGTGCTCATGGAACATTCTCTAAGATACACCATAGACAAGTCTGAACAAATTTAAAAGAATAAAAGCCATTCAAAATATGAACTTGGTACGAAGTAATGCTAAAATATAAATCAAAGATTGAAAGAAGTTTGATAAATCAACATATATTAAGGTTGGCATAAGCTTTTTTAAAAAATGTTTTTTCCTCTCTGTCATTACTCCTCCATACACAGGTGCACAGATACATACACACACACACGCACACACATACCCACCCATAATACTCACATAGAATATTTCCATTAATTTATAATAAGTCAAAGAAAACTACAACCAACCTATGTCTTAAATAAGTTTGAAATTTATTATTTCTTCGTTTAACAAGAAAAATAGATAGTTATTTTAGGACTGAACTAAAAGTCAGACTCAGCTGAAGCAACTTAGCACACATGCACACAGTCTCATCATAATGACGTCAATGATTCAGTTTTCTTATAAATTTCTACTCTGTTATTTTAAATTTACTGGCTACATCATTATGTTTTTCACCTCATAGTCCCAAGAAATCTTTATTTTCACTATATATCTGTATTTCCAGCAGGGAAGAAGAATAGGAAGATGGATAAAATAATATCAATCACACAAATTTGTTCTTTTACAAGAATATTTACTTGGAGCCCTATCCAATATCATCTGCTACCATTTCCTTGATCAGAATTATTGTGTTAGATATTTATTTTTAGCTATGAATAATGGTGAGAAATGTAGATTTAGTTAGTTTAAAGCTGAGCAGATTGTTCCTATACTAAATGTAAACTCTGTTCATTAGCAAAAAAAGGAGAGTGAATATTGAATTGGAATTTGTCAGTGTGTGTACATATACACACAGGTTTGAGTGAAATATACTAAACTCTTCTTGTTTTTTTTTTTTTCTTCTGGCTCTTTGCATCTCATATAGTATAAGTAATGATTTTTTATAATCTTTATTCTTCACTGTGCATCCCTTTGCATATACATTGCCTAGGAAATGGGGTCATTTGAAAAATATATGTTAAATATGTGCTTATATATATTTTATGTGTATATACATGAATAAACATAGCAGATTGGGTTTGAAATTGGTAAGCATATGATGCCAGCTACTGGTAAGCTCCAGAATTCATTGATTGTGACTGCCAACTAGAAACTCCTAACTGAGATTGTGGAGGTTCTATTGAGGATACAAAAGTTAAAAAGGAAAATATTTGTAATTTTTTAGCAAGTTTATATAGCCTTATTTTCTACTCCTTACCAGAAAATCAAGATATGTGAAAGAAGACTCCCACTGTCTGACTTGTTTCTCTTTTGTTTTGCTGTGTTTGTTAAATTCAGTAAAAAACAAAACAAGAATGTTAAGAATGAGTCAACTCATATGAAAACCATATTAAGAGTTAGCAGCTATCCAGGATAATGAATACAGTGCATAAGAATATAAGATAAATGAGTATAAATGAAGAATTTATTTCAAGGATTAGATATTGGTCTATATTTTGCACCTTTCTGGCTTGTTTCAGTGAATGAATTAGAAAAAATAATAAATTCTCTTATAAGCTGATTGGAAAAATTGAAAAAGCTTTTAAAAATTTATTTGTTTAAATAAATAATTCACGTGATTGTAAATAATGACTATGAGGTTCATGTGTGTGTGTCTTTTTGTATGTGTAAGTGTGTGTGTGTGTGTGATAACTCAGATAATAGAACCCATATATTTAATTCTCTGAAAAAGAGGCAGCTATTAGTATCTTGATTTTACAGATTAAAAAAAAAACAAAAAACTGAAGCTCAAATTTTAGTAATGTCCTTATATAGAGAGACGGTTAATCGACCATCTAAGACATTCCTCTCTCCAGAGTCCTTTTGTGATATATGAACCATTATACCCACACTTTTCTTACAAATAGATGTTTTAAGGAATTTGTTGTTGTAGAATATAATTGCCTTTACATAATTCCCTGCTTTGGCTACCCATTGGGCAAGAAATGAGATTGTATACTCATCAAAATGTGACTTTTAAAAAGTTTTCCAAATTACATGCAAGTTTTGTCTTCGAATTTTAAGATTTGTTGTATATTTGTATATCTCTATTTAATTCAGCCATGATTTCAATGATTTAGCAGCTTTCTTCTTCAATGATGTCACTTTGATCTTAGCACTTCATACTGAAGTGTTAGAATATTTTCTCTCTTCTTATACAGTAGCTCTTTTCATCATATATATCTACCTACCAACTTACTTACCTATCATATCTTTATATCTATATCTATACTACCTATGTATGTTTACATGTATATATGTTTCCCACTGATCTTTCTATACCTAATATTTTATTTTAACTTTCTGAAGGTGCATATTTAGAGTTGCATAGGCCATACCATAATTTTAATATTTTATTTAAGAAAATTAAGCACTTGATTTTAATAAGGTATTATACCTTATCATCTGAATATTTTCTCTTTTCTGTTTGTCTCCATCATGTCAATATATTCTTTTAAGCTATAGCAGCACATTATGAATCATTTATTGGCTCATTCACATGGCCATAAATTGATATTTAGGAAAGACACCTTTTTATTAAAAAGTTATTTTGGGAGGGGCAGTGTGCTTAGAATTGTGAATTCAAAATTAGTTTATATCAAATGCCTTAATAAAAAAGACTTCTGAATAAAGAAAAAATGCATATTTCTCAGTTAGCTTTTAAATATGTAACTGAATGAGACATGTCTACTTAAAGTATTTTATTAATTATATATATATATATATATATGTATTAATTCTCATCATGTATTATTTACATATATGATAAAATTAAATTATGCATCTAATATTTAAGCATCTTTTTCTCAACAATTAATTTTTTTTTTAATTCAGACACTGTGCTAACATCTTTGATAGCAGTTTTTGATTTATTCACAAGGTATTCCAGAGGATATCATTTTTACTTCATTTTAAGTTGCTTAATATGGATTTCTTTCTTTGTGTGATTTTTCTTAAATTAGTGTAGTATGATAGATACCTGAAGAATCCATTCTCAAATCATTAGAACTTCTGTTTTTATTTTTGTGTTTTGTCTATTATGATTACCATATTTTAGTTACTTACAGTGACTTAAAATATTTATTTGCAATTACTTCAAATAATTCCAATTGTGAAGCTGCATCTTTGAAATTAAATGTCACATCTGTGTTGTTTATTTATTTATCACCATGATTTTACTTAGCAGTTTTTTAAACAAATGTCTTCTTTAAGTATGCAAATTGACACTGATTGAAAATGTCTCTGTTTATTCTGTCTTCCCTGAACAGTATTTAGGGTTCAGAATACAGAATTTTATTTTATCAATTTTAAGATATGTATTGTAATGTTTTAACAACTTTGAAATTAGGATGTCTCTGTCAGTGACATGCCATAGTTTAATTGCATTTTTCTCCCTTTTAGTAGTATATAAAATAATGTGCCTCTTCCACTGAATGACATTCTAACCTTGATGAGCTAGAGTAATTGAGTACTCTGTAATAACTGATAAGTTTAGTGAATCCGTCTTTTCTGGGAAATAATTATGTATATCCAAGTTTGTGTACTGGAAACAGATGGAACATGGTTTCTAACTTCTGAGCCCTCATGGAGGAGGATAATTACACTATACTTAGTAATGTCTGTAATAGAAGAATAAAGGAAGATCTGCTGGAGCGCACTGAGGGGCTGAACAGAGAGTCTCACTGTAGAGAGTCAGGAAAGGCTGTAAAGAGTAGATGACTTTGAGGTGAAATTTGTAAAATTAGGCTTTTATTAGGTGGAAACTGTGGAGAGGAAAATTTGAACAGAGGAGGAAACCTGTGAATAAACATGAAGACTGATAAAAAAATAACATGATTTAGATGCCCAGTTATTTTAACTGGATTAGAGAGTGTGGGAGAAAATTGTGAGAATAATCTGAAAAATTGTACAAGTATACTTAAATAAAAGTCCATGACCTTAATAAAGAAGTTGGACTTTTTCTTATAGGTAAAAGGGCACTATGGAACAGCTATTATTATCCACTGTATGATTTAGAATGATCAGCATGAGGGCAATGTGCATACCAAGAAGAAAAGAATGGAAACAGGAAGACATAAGAGCTTAATGAAGAGAGGAGCTTAAAAAAGAAGCTGTATAGTGCAAGAGTGACTATATCTAGCGACACCAAGAAATTATTTGGCAGATGTGATAATGTTACTGAGCCGAATGGAGTCTGTTCTCCTGTGGGCAGTAAAGCCAATCTTCTGACACTGGGTTGTAGTGAAGGAAAGTACAGCATTTATTGTAGGGCACAAAGCAAGGGGAATGGGCAACTCGTGTTCCAAAGACCTGAACTCCCAGATTGGTTTCATGGAAGGGGTTTTAAAGGTAGTGTGAGGGAGGAGACTGCAGGATGTGTGATCAGCTAGTGCACAATTCTCAGTTTATTGGCATTGAGGTGAAATTTCAAACATCATAAACCTCTGGTTTCAACCAGTCTCAGGTTTATGTTCTTGAGGTCCATAATTTTCATCTGATAGACATCTGCTTACATAAAAACAACTTAGGAGTGTGTGTCAGGCCTTTATCTGTATCTTTCATGTAACTGTGAGCTTGGTGATTCTCCTTTGTGGCAGATTTATAGTCTGAATTGTTACCAGTTTCCCAGCCCAATGGCTAATCTTTGTTTCTATATCCTTACATTTCCTAATCATTAACTCTTGAGTCAACCTGTAGAGATTTAATGGAGTCCTGAGACTAAAGCAGAAGCCTTAGTCTTCAAAAGACAGGGAGACAGGGGCTTATATATGGTTTCAGGAGTAGACAACATGAAAGAAAGAACTTGAATATGAACATTTAGGATTTGAGGAGCATTATTAGCTGAGATAATAGGTGAAGAAGTAGCTTTGATGATAATGTATGTGTTGTACTATGTGTGGAAATGTCCAGTAGATAGAAATAGAAAGTATAAAGTCACATACATTAAATTCTAGTAGGCCTCATAAAAGTAATCATTATAACTATGGAGAACTGTACATCATAAATTAAACCACACAGCTCTTACTTAAAGCTTCAGTCAGTTCAGTCACTCAGTCGTGTCCGACTCTTTGCAACTTCATGAATTGCAGCACGCCAGGCCTCTATACTGCTTAAGTTAACTGTCTCTGGTTTAGAAGAAGAATTAGATAGCACAGGATTATTTTTAAGAGTTTCTTGAATGGTGGTGATTATGAAGTTTGATAAAAGTAGCTAAACTTTAGTTTCTTTATCACCCTTCACCAAGAGGAGCTCTGCTTATATTTAATTTATTTGCCCATGTATTGGAAAAGTTCAAGAGAGACTTAGATAGACAACTAAAACAGAGATTTCTCATGTACCCACTGCCTCCCTACATATGGATAGCCTTTCTTATAATCAGTATCCTCTACCAGAATTGTATATTTGTCACAATTAGTAAATAATTGGTGAACCCCAATTGATACATTATTATCACCCAAAGTGCATAGTTTACATTGAGGTTGAGTCTTGGTATTGTATGTTATATGTATTTGGGCAAAAATATAATTACATGTATCCACTATGTCATTATAGTGTCAGATACAGCATTGCCACTGGTCTAGGAACCCTCTGGGCTCTGCCTTTTCATCTCATTCTCTTCCCATTCCTTGGCAACTACTGATCTTTCCACTGTGTACACAGATTTGTCTTTTTCAAGGGTATCTTGTACAGTATGTAGATATTTTGGAATAACTTTCTTCATTTAGTAATATGCATTCCATTTTTCTCCATGTCTTTTCATGGCTAGATAGCTCATTTCTTTTGAGCACAACAATATTTCATTGTCTGGATATAATTCTGTACACTTATACATTCATCTACTAAAGGACATCTCTTTTTAAAATTTATTTTTTAATTGGAAGAAAATCACTTTACAATATTGTATTAGTTTCTGCTGTACAACAATGTGAATCAGCCATAATTATATATATATATATATATCTCCTCCTTCTTGAGCCTCCCTTATCCTCATCCCACCCCTCTAGGTCATCACAGAGTAACAGGCTGGGCTCCCTGTGTTATACAGTAACTTCTCACCAGCTATCTATTTTACACATGTGAGAGTATATATATATATACATATACATACATATATATATATATATATATATATATATATATATGTTGATGCTATTTTATCCACTCTTCCCACTATCTCTTTCCCTCACAAGTCCATTCTCTACATCTGCATCTCCTTTCCTTCCCTGCTAATGGGTTCATCAATACCATGTTTCCAGATTCCATATAAAGTTTATCTTGATTGCTTTAAAGTCTTGATGATTATGAGTAAAGCTGCTCTAAACATCCCTCTGCAGGTTTATATGTGGATATAAGTTTTTCACTTCTTTTGTGTTCGTGCTTGCTAAGTCGCTCCAATCATGTCCAACACTTTGTGACCCCAGGGACTGTAGCTCACCAGGCTTCTCTGTCCCTGGGATTCTCCAGGCAAGAGTACTGGAGTGGATTACCATGACCTCCTCTGAAGGATCTTCCCAACCCAGGAATTGAAACTTTGTTTCATTATGTCTCCTTTACTGGCAGGCAGGTTCTTTGCTACTAGTGCCACTTCATTGGGTAAATACCAAAGACCATCATTTCTGGATCATATGGTAAGAGTATATTTAGTTTCACAAGAAACTGTCAAACTATCTTCCAAAGTAATTGTGCCATTTTGTGTTCCCACCAGGAATAAATGTGGAATTTTACTATTCTATACTCTGCAGTATTTGGTGGTGTCCATATTCTGAATTTTGACATGTGTATGTTGTCTTAATAGGTGTGTAATAGTGTCTCATTATTTTAATTTATATTTCCATGATGACAAATAGCATGGAGTATCTTTTTCTAAATTTATTTGCCATCTGTATAGATTTATGATGAAGTGCTTGTTATGTCTTTGACCCAGTTTTTAATTGCTTTTTTATTGTTGAGTTTAAGAGTTATTTTTATATTTTGGATAATAGTCATTTATCAGATATGTCTTTAACAGATATTTTCTTCCAGTCTATGACTTACCTTTTCATCCTATTGACAGCATCTTTCCACAGAGAAGAAATTTTGATTTTAATAAAGTCCAACTTAGAAATTATTTCTTTCATTGATTGTGCCTTTGGTATTGTATCTAAAAAATCATCATCAAACTCAAGGTCACCAGGACTTTCTGTTATCCTCTAGTAGTGTTACAGTTTCACGTTTTAGATTTATATCTGTCATCTATTCTTAGTTGATTTTTGTGAAGAGTGTCAGTTATTTGTCTAGGCTTCATTTTTTTGCATGTTGATGTCCAGTTGAAAAGACTGTCATTGCTCTATTGTATTGCTTTGGCTTCACTGTCAAAGATAAGTCAACTATATTTTTATGTTCTATTTCTAGTCTTTTTATTGTGTTCTATTTTTCTAACCATCTACTTTTTTGCCAATACCAAGCTGCCTTGATTATTATAACCTTATAATATGATGATAAGAGGTTAGATTAGAATGAGAGGTTAGATTAGAATGAGAGCTTGGATGAGGATGAGAGCTTGGATGAGGGTCAGGGGATGACATGGTTGGATGGCATCACCGACTCAATTGACATGAGTCTGAGCAAGCTTCAGGAGATGGTGAAGGACAGGGAAGCCTGGACTGCTGGTCTATGGTGTCACAAAGAGTCAGACATGATTGAGCGACTGAACAACAATGTAATAAGACTGATATCTGGTTGTCTCAGTTCTCCATCTTTGTTTTTCTCATTCAACTTGCTATGATGAGTCTTTTATCTACGCATATGTATTTTAGAATACAATTGTCGATATTTACAAAGTAACTTGCTGCAATTTTGGTAGGGATTGAAATGAATCTGTACATCAAGTTGGAAAGAATTGGCATCTTGATAATATTGAAAGTTCTTATTCACAAGCAATAAAGATCTCTCCATTTGTCTAACTTTTAGATTTCCTTCATCAGAGTTCTCAGTTTTCTCGAATAGTTCTCAAACATTTTGTTAGATTTATATTGCTAATGTAAGAGGTTATTGTTTAGTCACTCAGTCATGTCCAACTCCTTGCAGCCCCATGGACTGCAGCACACCAGGCTTCCCTCTCCTTCACCATCTCCTGGAGCTTGCTCAAACTCATGTCAATTGAATTGGTGATGCCATCCAACCATCTATTCTTCTGTCATTCCTTTCTCCTCATGCCCTCAATCTTCCCCAGCATCAGGGTCTTTTCCAATGAGCCAGCTCTTCTGATCAGGTGGCCAAATATTGCAGCTTCAGCTTCAGCATCAGTCCTTCCAATGAATATTCAGGGTTGATTTCTTTTAGGATTGGCTGGCTTGATCTCCATGCAGTCCAAGGGACTCTCAAGAGTCTTTTCCAGCACCTCAATTCAAAAGAATCAGTTCTTTGGTGCTGACCCATCTTTATGGTATTGTGTTTTACATTGTAAATTCTGCTTGTTTATTACTGATACATAGGAAAGTGATTAACTTTTATGTATTAACATTGTATCCTATGTGACCTATAATTGTTCATTAGTTCCTGAAGATTATCTTTTTCTGTTTTTTCAGATTTTCAACTTTTCAATCATATTTGAAAACTAAAGCATTTCTATTTCTTCCTTCACAATACCTTTTATTTTCTTGCTTTACGGCATTACCAAGGGCTTCCGGTACAATGTTGAAATGCAGTGGTGAGAGAGGACATTCTTGTCTTATTTTGATCTTTGTGAGAAAGCTTCAAATCTCTCTTCTTTAGTATGCTACTATCTGAGCTTTTATTTTTAATAAATATTCTTTATCAAATTGAGGAACTTTCCCTGTACTCCTAGTTTACTTAGAGCTTTTATCATATATTGGTGTTGGAATTTTGTCAACTAATTTTTCTGCATCTATTTATATAAACATTTGATATGTTTTTTTTTTTTACCATTTAATGTGATGGATTATATTAATTTCATTTTGGGTTATACTAGCCTTGAATAACTGGGATAAGCCCCATTTGGTCATCGTTTATAATTCTTTTTATACATTGTTGGATTCACTTTTAGAAAAATTTGTTGCCAGTTTTTGTTAATAGTAACTGGAGTATTATTGAGTTACAGATGTTTGTCCTCGTAATTTGTGTGAGAATAACGTAAGTACTCAGTAAGGCCAAGGAAAAATTTAGAGTGTCAAATAGCAGCCACTCAGAGTCCCCTGACAGGAGCTTTTTCATTTGTATTCAGCAGATTTGAAAAGATGGTTGTCCATGCCCAGAAGAATTCCGTGTGAGCCCTTGGATTACATGTAAACAAGAAAAGTTCCATTTCCAGAGAGCAGTAGAAGCACAACTAATCTTATGCCCCTCAACTGTTCCTTCCAAATTTGTGATAAAATATGTATAGAATTTTTAAATTAATATTGTAATGTAGATGGAAGTCTGAAATATAAAAAGAAAAAAGATAAAACAACTCATGAAAAGAAATAGTGTATTCATTTCTTTAATCTATAACCTTTCTTTTTTCAAACAAATGACCCAGGGCCTCAAAATTACTTATGTCTTTTGTAATTTAGGATTATTTTCTTCTTCTTTCTGAAATACTTCCTTACATATTTATTTTCTATGCTCTGGGCCTATAACCTATCCTTTTAGAACCTGATTAAAGAATAACATATGGTCAAATAACTTTGAATCTCAATAGTTTAATACAGCTTCCTTCAAAAACATTGACCAGAATATTGTCCAGAATATTGTCTTCCTTTTTAACTGAGATATTAAAACCTATTTCAGGAAATTTTTTTTCCATTTAATTATGCTTATACTCAATTAAATCTACATAATTCAGCTGATTTCCATCATTATAAAGTATTGTTATAGGCATCAGAGAATAAATAGATTTGATTCTATCAGGAAGGAAGAACAAAAACTGAGAGTTGATGATTCTTTAAATTAAAATTTAATTTCTACTTAGTAAAGAATTAGTTCCAAAAAAATGCTTATATCCTTCATTTTTCTTAAGATCACACTCAAATATTGAGCAAGTTGGGTAATTTACAGAGCCTACCCAAGGTTTAATGATAAGTTTCCCCTTATCTTTCTCACTATTGTCTTTAGGCTTTTTTCTTAAACTAGGGTCCTCTGCATGCCTAAAATGCTAACACTTTCCCCTGACTTTCTAGAGATTCTTCTGTGGCACATGTGATTCTCCACCCTGAATTCAAACTAATCTAATTTCTTGGCTGTGCCCATGTATTATTTTCTCATTGGAGGATTATCTAACTAAATATTTTGTGCTGCTGGGGAAGCACATTTTCAGGGCATAGTGAGTTCTGTACAAGAATTTATAAAACTTTTTGTTTGTGTTCTAATGACTATACGTAAGCATATTTTAACTACTTATAATTATTGGAATAAATATTGAATCATTAAGTATCTCAAGGAATTATTCAGTGAATGATTATCATCATTTTTGCAGCATGCATAGATCCAAAAATACTCTCTGAAATTGTACTTAATGCAGTAGTTCAAGTAAAGAAAAATAGTGGAAAAATTAAGCCGTTATATCATGTCCAGGAAAAGAGGCACGTCGGGAAGAAAAAAGTTTCCTTAACTCCCTTAAGATTCCTGGCTGAGACTGTAAATTAGATTTACAAAGACAAATCAGCAGGAGAAACACAAGTAATTCTTCTTATTTAGTTAGTAGAAGTTTTGTGTGAAATGAGGACTTTTCATAAGAAAATGAAGACCAGAAGAAATGAGTATGTTTGATGACTTTATGCTAGGTTTTATGAAAAATGGAAAGCTGTGGGGAAAATGATAGGACAAAGGCTATGAGCTAAGGATAGCACACTGGGAAAAACTTAGCAAGGCCTATTCATTCAGATTCCTCTCAATGTCTTTCCATCTTCTGGGTATGGAGAAGTAACCTCTTACACGAAAATCCTATGACCTGCATCAGGGGAGAAAGGGAAGTTTAGAGAGTCCTTCACCCGCTGTTCCTCAAATTCCTTCAGCTTAAAATGTTCAATATGCCAAAGCACAATATTTTAGAACTGAACCTGATGCTACTATGTTTGTTCTTAATCTTCAAATTAGAAGTTGACCAACTCGTTTCAGGAAAACAAAATCTGTCACATTAACTTATGTATGTTATTGACTTTTATTTTTTCAGAATCATTTTTATCTGGTTTATAATTTGTTTTATTTTTATTTTTAGTGTTTTGTATCTATTGTTATGTTTATTTATTTTTAAGTAGCATCAAAGGAAATATAAAATACATTGGCACTGATTTAAGTAAAATCATTGCATTACATTTCACTGGGATATCACTTATGTTTGAATAAAAAAATGCCTCATAGCTTTTGCAGATAAAAGGATTTCTACTCTCTAAGTTAAATGTCTTAGTTAGTAGAATTTACTTGTTTTACCTTTTACTAATAGTAGTATTTAAATAAAGAACAGTACATTTATGGGGAAAATTTTTATACAAGGGCCAGTCAGCTAAAAAAACGCCTTTTGCACAGGTGACAAACACACAAAAATTATTTTTAACCATTAATTTCAAGTCACATATTGATTGTCTGTTATCAGTTTTCTTACAAATTATGCCATCCTGCAAACTGAGGTTAGTCCTCCATCCCCTCAAAAATGTTACATTTTTATTACTTTAAAGGCAGGCAAATTGTAAAGATGAGTCCTTCAAAATATCTCAGTTATTTTTATTCTTGTTGACTGTTTTGCTTTTTCTGCTCTCCATCACATCAGTGATTATTTGTTCATTTACTTTACAATACAAGTTACCTGGTAGAAATGGAAACTCTATCAGGTTTAATATTAATAATAGAAAAAATTATTATTTTTCTTCATAGTATCTTAGATTTTAATCATATACCCTTTTAAAAAGCAACCATTTTAATATGGCATAGTACAAATACATACAAATTTTATAACCACTGGCATTCACAGTTGAGGTGTTTCATCTTTCCTTGGACATCTGCTTTTACTTACATGGGAATGTGTGTGGAACCATAAAGAACATTTTAAATATGCCTTAGCATATTTAAATATTTATTAGCATCATGGATTCTTGGCATATCAAGAAATAATAAATGATGTATGCAATATTTATTCAACTATACAAAAACATATGTCAGGAGTAAATTGAAATAGTAATTTTGTCATAAGACAATAAAATAACAAGCACAAAATTGAAAAACTGCAGGCAAAATAAAATGAGTAAGATGTTAGCTTTGTAAACAATAAAGAAGAACTGATGTTAGCATCAAAAGGAACTTGCATTTTGTGCTAGTATTGATGATTTGGGTGTAGGTTTATATGAATCATATTTTTTTTCATTTTATCCAAATGTGATAAGGAAAATTCATGGAGATACAAGCTACCCAAAGGAAAATTTTCCATGGGACAATAAAATATGTGAATATGTCCCTGAGAGAGTACAAAATAGAGTACAAAAAGAAGGATGTTGACTTTGGAAGGGTGAAACAAGAAAATGGGTTGTACTTAGCAAATAATGATTTTTCAAACCCTTTCCACAATTTGATATTCAATAAAAATGGTCTATAATATAAAACTGACAAATTTATTAAAATATATTTCTTATTACTTGGTTGTTGTTGGCAGTGGTGATGGTAGCCAACCAATTTCTATATTTTTGAAATAATTTACATTTTTATACTATGTATGTGTGTGTGTATTTAAAAGGAAGACATTCTCTAAACCATTGGGAGGAGAAGATATTAAAGTAGATGTAAAATTCTAATTGTATTTAAAATTTGAGAGCATGAAGAACTTTAAAATCTGAATACTTACTGGCAGCTCTGTGTATAAAATATTGAAAGAGCAATCCCTTTAGAAACAGTGCAACTGTTTGAGAACAGTATTGTGCAATGTGTGTCTCATTGTTCAGTGAACTCACTTTTGTCAAAGAGTAAAAGAGTTTTTCGTTTACCAGCAGAAACACCCAGACTACTGACATGTGAAAATGAAAAATGGAAAACAATAAATGTAAATAAAGCATTTCTGTAACCGTTTTCTTGTTGCTTTCTCACCATTTTTTTTTTTCAGTCACACACTCCTGAAAAATGTGGTTTCACCAGTTGAAGAACTGAGAAGAAAGCATGTACATACTATTTCTTTGATATAATAAAGATGTGCAAACAATTTCACTTTGGGAGACTTTACAGTTGAATTTGTTTTAAAAAGCTATAGTAAGATTATTCCATTTCCTGTTGCTGGGAAAAGTTGCCAGTGACTTGGAAATAAGTAAAATAGGATTGTGGCGTACTTGCACCATTTAACAGACTCACTGGAGAGCACTGGATTCCTTAAGGCTGTATAACTATATCTTCAACCAGTGATCAAATGACTCTGTAGATAGGAGTTAACTTGTAGAAAACAGTAATGCTTATAGCAATGCAGATGATATTTATTCATGGGGATGGAAATGAATTTTGTCCAGAATACATACCTCTGTAGGTAAACTCTCATTTGAACTAGTTTAAATGTCTATTGGCTCATTCATCAATTAATGAGTTGACTGAAACATTTTACACGTGTTCATTTTATATTTGTGTGCAAATCACAAATTTATTCTTTTTGAAAATTATACTTTGCTGCTATTATTAAGTGAATTAATGACTGGAAGAACCAGAAGGTAAGAAGTTGAAGAGGGAAAATTGATCTTAACATGAGATCAGATACTTGGGTTGTCATTAGTGTATTGTTTTTGTTTCATTGCAGCTTCCTTCTCTGTGTTAAGGCATTGAATGAAACTTTTTTACTTAAACGATATAAGCCAGGCTAGTAAACTTTAGAACTCCAGCATGTTCCCCTCTAGAGTGATTGAAATCACTTTGTTAAGTTTTAGAACTAATTCTTTAGATGCATATTGGGGAGGAGGAATTGGATAGCATGTAGGTGCCAGAAACCTGGAACAAAATGGGAGAAAGGATGACTTCCCTGGGACAGAATCATGGAAGTGCTCTTTTTAGTGCCTTGATCCTCTCTCATCATTATGTTTTGTTTGTGGCTGCCAGAATAATGAAAGGAGTGGGGAAGAAGCTTCTGTTACTATTTTGCTTTTAAGCTTTGCACTCAGTTTGATTAATGCTTTCTTTGCACTTGCATTGGGCTGTTCTACATTTCCTTTGTAAGTAATGCTAATTAGATTGAGCAAGCACTAAGTGCTTGCAGAGCTGGTGCTTGAGCCAGAATAACTCCTGGGAGATCATGATGCTTCTGGATGAGACTAAACAGGAAAAGCTAGGATGCAAAAAGCATTTTCATTCATTCATCACTTTGGCAAATATCAGTTAAGAAGCAGCTATGCACACTATAACTACCTGAGCAGCAAAATGTCAAAGATAGAAGTTGGGAGCCTTGCAAATGACTGTGGCTTAGATCTGAGTATTTGCAGAGGAAGTAGTGAGAAATGAGTTGGATGCAGTATTTGAGAGATAAGAATCAGTGCTTTTGTTTTTAATGTATTTTGCCTGAAGAACTAAGGAAATGGAGCTGTTTGCTTTTTCTGGATAAAGTATACTGTTGTAAGAGAAATTTTCGTAAGTAGTGGGTAGAATTAGAAGTTTGGTTGTGAATACACTGTGTGTGAGTTGCCTGTTAATGTTCAAGTGAAAATGTTGAGTGTATAGGTAGATGTAAATCTCAAGTTTGGGGATGACTAAGTGATATTGAATGAGTTTTGTTTTATTGAGTTATAGTTAACATATAATAAGGTACACAATTTTTCAGTTAGTTGAGCTTTGACAGTTGTACATATCTATGTATTCAACATTCAAAACAAATTTTACCAACTTGCCATGACTAAAATGCTCCTTAATGTTTGTACAATTAAATTATTTCCAAGTCCCTTCAAACTCACCCCTGAGGCAATTACTTTCTATCACTGTGGACATATTTTGCATATTCTACAACTTTACAAAAGTATAGTTATACAATATGTATTTTTAGTGCTTGATTTATTTGCCCACCATAATGGCTGTAAGATATTTTTACACTGTAATATTTATAAATAATATTTGTATATGGAAACCTATTTGAAGATCTTAGCTCTGCAACAAATGTCTTAGATTTTGCTGTAAGAATTCTACATAAACAACAGATCCAAAAAAAATTATTAGCTTAAAACAAATATTTATTTTTCACTCCTGAGTCTGTAGGTTGTCTAGGATTCTACTTGCCTTAGCTGAGCTTGACTAGACTTGGGGTTAGGTCTGCTATATAAGCCTGTCTTTTGGAAACCAAGATGAAGAGCAGCAATTTCCTGAAGCAGTTGCAGCCCCTTCTTACGGTAGATTGCAGGAAGATGAGAACACTCATGAAAATCTGGAAATCAAATATTTTCATGTCTTCCCACATATCCTTGACTGAAGCAAGTTACTTGGCCAAACACAAAGTTAAGGGAATTTAAGGAAAGGGGAAATGTATTCCTCTGGGCTTCCCTGTTTGCTCAGATGGTAAAGAATCTGCCTGAAATGAGGGAGACCCGTGTTGAATATCTAGGTTAGAAAGATACCCTGGCGAAGGAAATGGTAACCCACTCCAGTATTCTTGCTTGGAGAATTCCATGGACAAAGGAGTCTGGCAAGCTGCAATCCATGGAGTCTCAAAGAGTTGGACACAACTGAGCTACTAACACACACAAGGTGCTAAGAAAAAAGGGGAGTGAATAGATGTGGAAAAATAATACAATCTCACAAGTTATCAGGGCAAGATACATTAGCCATTATTCCTATTAAGGAGAAAAATAACATTCAGCTCAAAGGATATGAGAGCTCAGTTTAATTTTATAGTACAGATGGGACCCAAACACTTCTCTGGTGACATTTAATCTAATATTAGACCATGTTACTGCTTTTGTATTATTAATAGCATAGGCTTGCACAGTGGAGAGAAATAAGGACTTTGAGGACCAAGATAAAAGACGAGGGAGAAGACTACAGAGATATAAGTTAGTTAGTTAGTTCAGTCGCTCAGTCGTGTCCGACTCTTTGCGACCCCATGAACCGCAGCACTCCAGGCCTCCCTGTCTATCACCGACTCGCAGAGTTTATCCAAATTCATGTCCATTGAGTCGGTGATGCCATCCAACCATCTCATCCTCTGTCGTCCCCTTCTCCTCCTGCCCTCAATCTTACCCAGCATCAGGGTCTTTTCAAATGAGTCAGCTCTTCACATCAGGTGGCCAAAGTATTGGAGTTTCAGAGATGTAAGTAAGAAATGATAAAACAACCCTTCCCCCACCATCATTTTTGAGATGCTCCCCAATTTATGTAAGAGAGAAGATTTACACACTGCAAAAGATAAGCAACAAGAACAGTGTCATTGTCTTTAGGGACACTTATTGAAGTCATCACTGAAGAAAGAAAGTTAAGATTTACTAGAGAATAAGGTGCTATTTTTTTAATCATATGAGAAAAAAAAAAAATTTAAATATGGGAACAAAGACCCTGCCTTTTTTTCCTTATGATATATGTCAGTCATCAAGCTGTCTGAACAGAACATGGTTATGGGCACTTATGTCAAGAGTATAAAGTTGTTTCAATTTAAGAAGCACACCCTCATAGCTTTTGAAACAACCTCATTAGTAGGAAGTTAAGACAATGTCTGTTAATGAATTATCACTGGAGGTAAATGATAGCCCTCTCATTTTAAGTACTGACAGAACATTAATACCAGTTTTAGAGGAAGGAAGGGAGTGTAGAGAGCGGAAGAAGTATAAAGAGAAAGTTTGTGGTAAGAGTTAAAACAGGGGTAAATATATCCTAACAAATAGCATTTGGAGGTCAGTGATTCCTCTAGAGAGGAGAATTTATGTTACACAGCAGGGGGGAAGTTGAAAAATAGGTTGGGGCCAGATTTCAAAAAGCCTTTAAAAGGCCAGATTATTGAATTTGGACTATATTTTGTAGATACTAGTTGGTACTGTACTTCTAGAATATTTTTAGGATGCTAAAAGCAGTATTTTAAGATAAGCAATTTGACAGTAATGTTCAGAATTATTAAATGGGTAAAATTTTATATTAGTGATATCAGTTAGGAAAACATTGATTAGTCAGCAGTAATTCGTAATGTCAAATGCAGTGGGAAAGCAATGGATACTTTAAAAAAATATAAATTCACAATTCACCAATTATGGCAAGTGATTAAAGAGCAATGGTTGGAAAGAATGTGAGGTTAAAAAAATGACAGAAATTTCTGAGCCTTCTTTGAATAAAAGGATGTTGATTCCGTATGACTTTGTTAGTGAGGCGAGGTATTAACAATATATAATAGTTTTATGTATTTAATAGTCTTTAAAGAAAGATTCTGTTAAGCTTATTTAAGATTAGCAGATGCAAGTACATATGCTTGAAAGGAGAGTATGAGTTGTATAAAAAGTGATAAAGTACATGGAATGCTTATTTAGAGGCTATGAAGACATAACACAAAATAAAATAGATTTTTTTTTTTTTTATTCTATGACACCTCTGAAAAACACTATAGAGCAAAATTTAGTGTGAGGTAGACCATCTTGGAAAACATTTATGTCACTTTAGTCTCTAAATTATTATGCCTAACATAGCGGCTTGGTCATCATAAGCACATTTTTACTTTTATGAAGTATTTTTGTTAAAGAATCTCCAATGGCATAAATCCCAAGGATTTCTATAAAGCACAGGATGTGATCAAACTCCACTTATTTTCACCTTGATTTACATATATGATAATTTATGTGATGGATATCTTACATAGGCATCTACAGGAACATTTCTTTTTTTCTGTTCTTACAGATTTGTTTTTATTTGAAGGAGGAATAATTGTTCTTTTTTCTTTTTAATAATTCAATTGATGGTTTGTTGAATGCCTTCTATTGGAGAATCACTAGGTTAGCTGCTGGAGATGCAGAGGTAGAGAAGTGTTATAGCTCAGAGTTCAGCATGAAAGTAAAATGAATGAACAATTATAATGGAGTCTGTGAAAAGTGGTATGATGGAGTTATGCCCAAAGGGCTATAGGTTTGCAATGGATTCAAACTGAGATTAGATCAATGTTTGAATGATGAATAGGGGTTAGACACAGCTAAAGTTAAAGGGGATGAAGAGAGAACATTCTTAACACTGGAAACAAACTGCATAGAGAAATAAGGGGTGTTTTGAGAATTTCAAGTAGTTCAACATGACTGAACTGAAAAGTGAATACGATGCAATAGCAGAATTTAAAACGTCCCACAGTACTTTGAACTTTTCTTTTTTCACTTTGCCTGTGTTCCTTCACCATAAATTTCCTATGTTTCCAGTGTCTTCAAGGGTCTTCTTATTCACCCCAGAAAAAAAAGAGTTAGTGAAAATCACAAAAATAGCAAAGCTGGGAGAAATCTTAAATATGATATATTAAACCTTTCCTTTTTCAGATAAATATCTTCAAGTGCATAAAATTAAATTTTCAATTTGTAAATGGGTATTCAAATAAAACTAGGAGCTAAGACTTTCTGCATTAATTTCAGATATTTTACTAAAGAGCTAGTTGATATTCTTCTATTTTTCAATCAAATTTACAACCAACTGAACATCTTGTTTTATTCTTGCTTAAATGCCAACTTCTGGATGGACCTGCTTTTTAGAGTAAAATGTTAACCCCTGGTGTGCTGCAGTCCATGGGGTCTCAAAGAGTCAAACACAACTGAGCAACTGAACTGAATTGAACTGGATGAAACTTCTTATTAGAGTAAAATGTTAAACTCCCAGCTTTGTTCCAGTCAGTTTCAACTATTTTGCTAGAGATCCTTGTTAAATCTAAACACATTCACTAGGGGAGTTGATGGGCACTATGGAGATCCAATTATTTTTGAATAACATGACACATTTGTCTAAATAATTCCCTTATGATGGGATGACCTATTGTCTGGCTTTCCCAGGAGAGGCTCAGTTTACTACTGTTGTCCTAAATGTAATTACTAACAGCTCTTATTTTGTTCTCTAATAGCATTCAAATTTGGACAATAAATTATATGGTCACCTTTCTAGTCAGTCATATAAGTCCTTTTTAAAGTTAGCATAACAGTTCTGCAAAATTTCAACCAACACCATTTAATATACAATTATAATCCACCATCCCATAACCAAGATAAATGGACAAGAAGAGATCCAGCACATGTGATATGAACTCTATTATCTCATCATCAAAGAACAAGGAAGTCCCTAAAATTGTAGAGATCGGGAACATATAATCTTGGTACATTTATTCTAGAACAAGGCTGGAAGAGTTATGACTGTAAGTTGTATCTGGGGTACTTTTAGTGGAACGTTCTGAAAGTGGATGTGGTCTTTGAGCTTTCCAAGGGGCTTTTAAAGAGTTGGCTCATTTTGTATCCCTTTAACTGTGAGAAATGTATATTTTCTTTTATATCTTGGCTAAAATATCTCTTGCTGCCATTTGCTACACAGCGTGAGAAGGAACTTAGCCGGGAGTGAAGATCCCTAGATAGCAATCTACTGCCGGTATAACAGCTCCCACATAACAGTTATTTTTGCTTTGCCCATGGAACTTCTCTGTGCTTAATATCTCCCTGACTGAGGAATCAAATTGAACATTCTCAGAGACATGAGAAAACTTCCGTGAGTGTGTGTCACTTCTAAGTGCCCTTATCCAGGTACCAAACTACTGAGCTCTTTTAAAGCACCGTTTCTTCTTTCCAGAAATGTGATTTCCCTCGCTGTAGAAAAGGAAAACAAAACTCTCTCTGATAGAGGTCAGCCAGCTATACATTCATATGTATATTTAACCAAGTGGGGATGAAGAAAAATATAAGCAAATGGAAACTCATATCCTTATTATCACAGAAAAGGTCTAGGCACTCTTTCAAGAAAGTTTCAGTTTCAGTTAAAACTGGAGTGAGGCACCATTCAACTTAGTAACACTCCAGACATATGTGTTCAACAATAAATAATTCCAATAAAAAATGATTCTGGCAGTGGAGCTGTGCTAAAAATATTCATATATTTAGAAACTTTCTAGTAAGTAATTTTTTAAAAATGGCAAATTACATATACTTGAAAGAATTAGTACAGTGACTTAATTGATAATGCATATTTGACTAAAGTTGTCCTTGTGGGCTTTTCTATACATAAAAGAGAAAATTCAGTTATTCTTAGAGACAACTCTTTCATCTAGTGACAACTCTTTCATTCCTAAAATCCATCTGCTTGAGTTCTTAAAAATTATTTTCCATTGAAGTATATTGAACATGACTATATAGATACTCTAAAAAACTTTCCTCCCAAATGCATGTGAAGATAAATCACAGTCCAACATGTGAAGAATCATTTTGCTTAAAACTGTTAATTCTAATCAGTGTATTTTTTTTCTTCAACTAATGTCTGTCTAGTCATATCTAAATGTGTTCAATAATAAGAAGTCAGTACAACTTAATTATTATTATAGAACTTTAAAGAAATTTCTTTAAAGGAAATAGAAGAAGAAAATATTCCCATCAGTGACAGACTTCATAGGCTAGTGAGATCAGTTGTCAATGATACTCTGTTGTTCACAGTTTTGTTCTTAACACCAGCTCCCTCTGCTACCTGCCAAGCACACACTGGTTCTGCTAACTTGGCCTAGTGATAGAACTGACTAGTCAGGCTTATCTGTGGTGCTTTAATAGTCATGTAATAACTACATAGGTATTGGCACTCCCAAATACCTGTTAGCAAGTCAGAGGAGAATAACGTCCAAGTGGGTTGTCACCAAGTTGTTGTTCAGTCACTCTGTTGTGTCCAACTCTTTGTGACCACATGGACTGGAGCATGCCAGGCTTCCTGCCATCTCCCAGAGCTTGCTAAAACTCATGTTCATTGATTCGGTGATGCCATCCAACCATCTCATCCTCTGTCATCCCCTTCTCCTCCTGCCTTCAATCTTTCCCAGCATCAGGGTCTTTTCTAATGAGTTGGCTCTTTGCATCAGGTGGCCAAAGTATTGGAGCTTCAGCTTCAGCATCAGTCCTTCTAATAAATATTCAGGATTGATTTCCTTTAGGATTGATTGTCTTGATTGTCACCAAGAGAGCTGAGTTAACCCCATGATGATTACACTGTCAGAGAAATACTAGTAAACATACAGAAGCACACAGAAAAAAACTAGTGTGCTTCAGTGCACAGGGACTTGCAAATAGGAGTTAGCAGTACACAGCTTCCTGGCCTCTGGTCCTGTCATGGAAAAGCAAGCATCTGCCAGGGCCTGGAAGCCTCTTGACCAGGTATAAACTGAGGAAATACTTTGCCCCTGAAACTCTCTTGCTATAGTATGTTTTTCCTTTTACAGGCTCTCTAAAGAGAATGGAAGCATTTGGATCACATGCTTTTGTTAGACAATGCACAAAACCTCCAAATCATATAATTGTTTCTCTCCCGCTTTCTCTCCCTATGACTATCTATCTGTCTCTCTCTCCTCTCTTTCTCTCTCTCTCTCCACACACACACACACACACACACACACACACACACACACACACACACACACACACTTCGCATTCCACTTCATTATATACTATTAGATATACTATTAGAGCATACTATATCTGACAATGCAAAAAAGAACCAAATACTTTGAGAAGATTCTTTATCTTTTCATTCTCAGAAACACACCAACAATTAAAAATAAACTAAATAGTTAAAATAATAAGACCAATATGTGATTTCCAATCAAAATGTTATTAGAAATCATTATAACCTTTAACTTACACATAACATTATTTTTGTAAATGCAGCTTTCAGCAGCACATACAAACCAGATTCCCACCTTTATGGTTCTTCTAATAGGATAGACAGGACACTTGAACTTGTAACAGTGTCGAAGGAATGCCTAGGGGAAAAATAAGCAAACTCTGGAAGAAACAACTATAAGGAGAAAAAAAAAGGGGGGAGGAATCAATATTTCAGCTGATGAACATTCCTTTCCTCCCAAACCACCCACAAAGCAGAATAAAATGAAAACACAACTTTTCAACTGCATTCAATATACTCAACCGAGCATTTGGACCTATAAAAGTATTTTAAAACAAAAATTAAAAAAATATGAAAAGAAATTGAGAAGAAATACAGTAAGAGCTGATCAGACTAAGGAAATCTGGGGTGGAGCAAGGGTGAAATAAGAGTAGAAGGTCAAAAGGTACAAACTTTCAGTTTTAAGAAATACATTCTGAGAGTGTAATATACAGCATGGTGACTATAGTGATAAAACTATATTAGATCTCAAAAATTCTCATCACAGGAAACAAAATGTAACTAAGGGTGCTGAAGGATGTTAATTAGACTTCATCGTGGTGATCGCTTCATGATATATACACACTCAGTATATCAAGTCATTAGAATTATTATGTTGTACACCTGAAACTAATAAAATGCTATATATCAATTATATTTAAATTTAACAAAAATAAGAAGAAGAAAAACTCAGAAATAAAAAAAACACATGGTAAAGTGTCCCAAATAGAAAAGGATTTTCAATATTTATTCTGAAATCAACTTGTTAAATGATGATGATTGGATTACGAATGCTTTGTATATTATTTATACATTTTCTAACCATTTTAAATACTTCTAATACAAAGGTATATCTGTAAATAAAATGTCATTGTAGTTGATGTATTTGTTTTTATCCTGTTAAACAGTGAGCCTATCTCTGATGTGTAATTTTCCTGTTCTTCCTCCCTTTCTTGTCCATCCTTGTCTCTTCTTCTCTTTCTAAAATGCTTGAGATCTGCATCATAAAACCACATAGATAAGAGAAAAATGTTACAAAGTAGATGGGAAAGTTCTAAATCCCATGTCACTGCTTACTAGCTGAATAAGCTGCAGTTCAGTTCAGTTCACTCTCTCAGCTGTGTCCGACTCTTTATGACCCCATGAATTGTAGCACACCAGGCCTTTCTGTCCATCACCAGCTCCCGGAGTTTACCCAAATCCAGCTTACTGAGTTACTAAAATTTGCATCATTTTCCTAATCTTTTGTGAGCTACAATAATAACCATCTACAACTAGCTATATCAAACTAACTGGTTGCTATATGCTACTTCAAAATATGTGCCTTAGATGAATCTCAAAAGTATAACTTGAGGGGAAAAAAGAATCTTTCAAAATATGTACAGGTGTGTTTCTTTTTGTCATGCCAGCTTGGAGATTTTGAAGGCATTTGACTAAATTTAGAGTTGGTTTAGTAGGAAGAATTTCCCTTTCTTCCATTCTGTCATTTCCATATTTCCCTTCCACCACTTCTTTCTTTTCCTTCCCTTTCTTTTCGATTTCCATCCTTCATTTCTTTTTTCCTTTCTTTGCTTTTTCTCTCTTTTTTGCTAAAAGTCAATTTTTGTTGTTATGGCTCAGAAGCCAGCAAAATATTTTACAAGATAAAACTCATAGATATGAAATCAGAAGAATTTCACAGATATTTTGTAAACTGCTTAGTAAAATAATTTCTTAACCATTTATCTAAATACTTTTAATTCTATTCTCTCCTAATTAGTTTGAATTTTCAAGGGATTACAGGAAATAGTTCTTATCTAATTTCTCAGTCTTATCTCATCCTTTGTTTCTTCATGTTTAGAAGTTTGGTCATAAGCCTAAAAGAGAATTTGCATTGGACTTCCACTTCAGGAAGATAAAGTCTGTGTACTTTTCCCTGTTCTAAGTACAACTAAGGAGCAGAGGCTATGCTCTGCTGGAACAGCCGTGAAGAGATACCCCACAACCAAAGTAACAGAAACCCAAGTAAGACGGTAGGTGTTGCGAGAGGGCATCAGATGGCAGACACATTGAAACCATAATCACAGAAAACTAGCCAGTCTGATCACATGGACCACAACCTTGTCTGACTCAATGAAACTAAACCATGCCATGTGGGGCCACCCAAGACGGACAGGTCATGGTGGAGAGGTCTGACAGAATGTGGTCCACTGGAGAAGGGAATGGCAAATCACTTCAGTATTCTTGCCTTGAGAACCCCATGAACAGTATGAAAAGCCAAAATGATAGGATACTGAAAGAGGAACTCCCCAGGTCGGTAGGTGCCCAGTATGCAACTGGAGATCAGTGGAGAAATAACTCCAGAAAGAATGAAGGGATGGAGCCAAATCAAAAACAATACCCAGTTGTGGCTGTGACTGGTGATAGAAGCAATGTCCTATGCTGTAAGAGCAATATTGCATAGGAACCTGGAATGTTAGGTCCATGAATCAAGGCAAATTGGAAGTGGTCAAACAGGAAATGGCAAGAGTGAATGTCGACATTCTATTAATCAGCAAACTAAGATGGATTGGAATGGGTGAATTTAACTCAGATGACCATTGTATCTACTACTGTGGGAAAAAATTCCTTGGAAGAAATGGAGTAGCCATCATGGTCAACAAAAGAGTCCAAAAGGCAGTACTTGGATGCAATCTCAGAAACGACAGAATGATCTCTGTTCGTTTCCAAGGCAAACCATTCAATATCATGGTAATCCAAGTCTATGCCCCAACCAGTAACGCTGAAGAAGCTGAAGTTGAACGGTTCAATGAAGACCTACAAGACCTTTTAGAACTAACACCCAAAAAAGGTGTCCTTTTCATTATAGGGGACTAGAATGCAAAAGTAGGAAGTCAAGAAACACCTGGCGTAACAGGCAAATTTGGCCTTGGAGTACAGAATGAAGCAGGGCAAAGGCTAATAGAGTTCTGCCAAGAGAACACACTGGTCATAGCAAACACCCTCTTCCAACAACACAAGAGAAGACTCTACACATGGACATCACCAGATGGTCAACACCAAAATGAGATTGATTATATTCTTTGCAGCTAAAGATGGAGAAGCTTAATAGAGTCAGCAAAAACAAGACCAGGAACTGACTGTGTCTTAGATCATGAACTCCTTATTGACAAATTCAGACTTAAATTGAAGAAAGTAGGGGAAACCACTAGACCATTCAGGTATTACCTCAATCAAATCCCTTACGATCATACAGTGGAAGTGAGAAATAGATTTAAGGGACTAGCTCTGATACAGGGTGCCTGATGAGCTATGGATGGAAGTTAGAAACATTATACAGTAGACAAGGATCAAGATCATCCCCAAGAAAAAGAAATGCAAAAAAGCAAAATGGCACTTTAAGGAGGCCTTACCAATATCTGTGAAAAGAAGAGAAGTGAAAACCAAAGGAGAAAAAGAAAGATATACCTATTTGAATGCAGAGTTCCAAAGAATAGCAAGGAGAGATAAAAAAGCATTCCTCAGTGATCAGTGCAAATAAATAGAGGAAAACAATAGAATGAGAAAGTCTAGAGATCGCTTCAAGAAAATTAGAGATACCAAGGGAATATTTCATGCAAAGATGGGCTCAATAAAGGACAGAAATGGTCTGGACCTAACAGAAGCAGAAGATATTAAGAAGAGGTGGCAAGAATACACAGAAGAACTGTACAAAAAAAAAATTTTCATGACCCAGATAATCACAATGCGAATCATTGACCTAAGCCAGACATCCTGGAATGGGAAGTCAAGTGGGCCTTAGAAAGCATCACTACAAACAAAGCTAGTGCAGGTGATGTAATTCCAGTTGAGTTATTTCAAATCCTGAAAAATGATGCTGTGGAAGTGCTGCACTCAATATGCCAGCAAATATGGAAAACTCAGCAGTGGCCACAGGACTGGAAAAGGTCAGTTTTCATTCCAATCCCAAGGAAAGGCAACGCCAAAGAATGCTCAAACTACCGCACAATTGCACTCATCTCACATGCTAACAAAGTAATGCTCAAAATTTTCCAAGCAAGGCTTCAATAGTATGTGAACTGTGAACAACCAGATGTTCAACCTGGATTTAGAAAAGGCAGAGGAACGAGAGATCAAATTTCCAACATCCGTTGGATCATCAAAAACATAAGAGAATTCCAGAAAAACATCTATTTCTGCTTTATTGATTATGCTAAAGCCTTTGACTGTGTGAATCACTACAAACCGTGGCAAATTCTGAAAGAGATGGGAATACCACACCACCTCACCTGCCTCTTGAGAAATCTCTATGCAGGTCAGGAAGCAACTGTTAGAACTGGAGATGGAAAAACAGACTGGTTCCAAATTGGAAAAGAAGTACATCAAGGCTGCATATTGTCACCCTGCTTATTTAACCTATATGCAGAGTATCTCATGCGAAATGCCAGGCTGGATGAAGCACAAGCTGGAATCAAAATTACTGGGAGAAATATGAATAACCTCAGTTATGCAGATGCATATCTGCATCTTATGGCAGAAAATGAAGAAGAACTCAAGAGCCTTTTGATGAAAGTGAAAGAGGAGTTTGAAAAAGTGGCTTAAAGCTCAGCATTCAGAAAACTAAGATCATGGCATCCAGTCCCATCACTTCATGGCAAATAGATGGGGAAACAGTGGAAACTGGGACAGACTTTATATTTTGGGACTCCAAAAATCACTATAGATGGTACCTGCTGCCATGAAATTAAAAGACGCTTACTCCTTGGAAGGAAAGTTATGGCCAACCTAGACAGCGTATTAAAAAGCAGAGACATTACTTTCCCAACAAAGGTCCATCTAGTCAAGGTTATGGTTGTTCCAGTAGTCATGTATGGATGTGAGAATTGGTTATAAAAAAAGCTGAGTACTAAAGAATTGATGCTTTTGAACTGTGGTGCTGGAGAAGACTCTTGAGAGTCCCTTGAACTGAAAGGACATCCAGCCAGTCCATCCTAAAGAAATCATTCCTGAATATTCATTGGAAGGACTGATATTGAAGCTGAAACTTCAATCCTTTGGCCACCTGATACGAAGAACTGACTCATTTGAAAAGACCATGGCGCTGGGAAAGATTGAAGGCAGGAAGAGAAGGGGACGATAGAGAATGAGATGGCTGGGTGGCATCACTGAGTCAATGGATATGAGTTTGAGTAAAGTCGGGGAGTTGGTGTTGGACAGGGAAGCCCGACGTGCTGCAGTCTACGCGGTCGTGAAGAGTTCGATGACTGAGCGACTGAACTGACTGACTGACATTCAGAATTCCATAACTTGTCAGACACTGGAAGAATACAGCCTGATACCTGAGTATTACTATATTTCCTGGATAGGGTTCCAAAAGACATATATCCATTAAGATGTTTTATAGTGAAATAGAAATCCCAATTTTCTCAATATACTATGGTTAACACCTTTTTTCAGAATAAAAGAAAGGAAAATAGAGTAGGCAAGAGGAGCACCGTGTGCCCCCATTCACATTCTCCCATCAATTCTGTATTATTTAGCATCTGGATGAAAACCTGAGCATAAGTCCTGACCTCTTGTGAAAGTTACACGAGAGCCATCTGATGACTTGTTGACATTTAGATTTTTAGACCCCCACACCGAGTTCTCCACTGAAGCAGAATCTGCATCATTCTTACTCATTCTACAGGGTGAGACTTGCTTCTGTAAACATCTACAGCCACCTGGGGATCTAGCATCTTGCATCGTACCTGGAAATGGTGCTATGGCTGATCCATAAGGCTTCAACCTCAGTTGTCCTGTACTGTTTGCAGAGGGAGCAACAGTCCATTTGGTCCATTACCTAAATCAAGGACTAAAAAGTGTGTTTCTTTCATTTGTTATGCTATTATTTCATGGTTCCAGGAACTGTATTTTAATCAGCAGATGGAAAGCTAGATCATTCCTGCCTTCTTATTTATTATCAACAATTTGCTGTATCCATAGAGGAATATACAGCCGTTGCACAACTAGAACAAAAAGAAAATTATATCATAAAATTACTGTTAAAATCAAGCATCTATTCCTTTTGCTCCCCTTTAGGGGATGTCTAATGAATGATTTATAGGCACATATATAATGCACTTTATGACTTTTTATAGAATTGGCTAGTCAAAGCATAATTCTGGTCATATATTGTACATCATGGAGTTTAATTAAAAGTGTATCTGCTTCACTATGTAGTAAATGATGCATGCACATTACTCCACAGTACATACATATTTCATGTTATAATTATGCATTTTGCAATCTAAAGTATATGTTTAATTATACAAAAGTTTTACAATTTACAAACTTGGTAGATGATAAACAACATTCTTTTTTTTTTAGAAAGGATTGAGTAGAATGTGAAAACCAAGATTTTCTTAAAGAATTCATACTTGAAAATTTAATCTCTCTAAAATCAATTGTTTTTATCTCTAGAATTATATATTTTAATCAAAGATATCATACATCTCTTACAGAGTGTTTTAGCTGATGACCAAGATGATGATATTGAGAATCGTAATTCTCTCTCTTTTTTTTTTTTCCCAAACCAAAGTCATTTTTTTGTGAGTGAGAAGGCAAATTTTTAAGTTTGTGAAATTTGAAGAAAATACTTTTAGAGGTCTTTTTTAACCCATCTAATTTGGGCCCTCTTAGATGTTCAGTTAGTACCACTGTCATCACTCTACCAAAACCTGATCTTTGGAATGAGGTGAAAACTTGTCATTTATAAAGAGTTTGCTCTGAAATTGACTCTACTTTCTCTAAGGGTTAGTCTCTTTTAAGTGTCATCTCTAAGTGATCACATCTTGCTGAACAAGCCCTTGCTAACATTTTTCTGGAAAAATAACTGTTTTTTTTTTTTCCTTCTCATACCTAGATTGTGTAAGTTGGCTTCCAGTCTATTTGTTGCACCATTGTAGATTAATTTTTCTTTCTGTTGATGCATTTAATATTTCCTGTGCTTCAGTTTTCATCAGTTTTGCCTGAAATAAAACTACTTTAAATACAAAGACACAAATAGGTTAAATGTACAATTATGGATAAAGATATCCTATGATAATACAACTAAAAACAAAGTTGTAATGGCTATGTTTATCTCAAACAGAGGGCAAAATATTACCAGACATATAGAAGGCCAAGTCATAATTTTATAAGAAAGCCAATTCATGAAGTACATAGCAATTCTAAATCTTTATGCATTGAATAATGAAATTTAAAAATAAATGAAACAAAAACTGCTAGTACTTCAAAGAGAAAGAGAGAACCATAACTATTATCAGATTTCAGAAATCTGAATTCAATAATTCATTTAAAATATAGGGAGAAAATCAGTAAAGGCATCAAAGACTTGAAGAATATTGTCAGCCAATCCGACCTAATTGGCATTTATAAAACAGTTCACCCAGCAGTGAAGAATGTACATTTTTTACAAGCACAGTAGTATTTATCAAGACTAATTTACATTTTGGCATAAAATGAGTCTCAATATATTTTAAGTACTCTAATTACACAAAGTATATCTTTTGGTTACAATTGATTTGGAATACATAACAAAAACAAAAAGGTGTACAGAACATCCCCAGATATTACAAACTGAATAATACATTCATAAATAATGCAGGGGACAATGGAAAAATAAAGCTGAAATTAGAAACTATTTTAAATGGAATACCAATTAAAAAACAGCACATAAGATTTTATAGTATGCTGCTAAAATAGTAAAGAGGGAGGTTTACAGTACTAACTGCCTAAATTAAAAAGCATTCATGTATGTGTGCTCAGTCACGTCCAACTCTTTGTGACTTTATGTACTTACGGAATTTTCCAGGCAAGAATACTGGAGTGGGTTGTCATTTCCTACTCCACTTGAATCTCCTATATTGGCATGCAGATTCTTTAACACTGGGTCATCTGGGAAGCCCAAATTAGAAAATACGGACGACATCAAGTCACTGACCTCAGCTGTCACCTTCAAAATTTTATAAAACAATTAGTACAAAAACTAGAAGATAGGAAATAATAGGAAATGAATATCAATGAAAGAGAAAAGAACCAAATACTAGAGAAAAAAATGATGAAACCAAAAAGTAGTTTGCTGAGCAGAGAAATAAATGTAACAATCATTCAGTCAGACTGATCACAAAAATGAGTAAAGGAAATAAGAGTAAGAAAGGTAACATTGCTAATTATTCCACAGATATTTAAAATTCACTGAAGGAATAACATTGAAAACTTTAAAGAAATTCAATTGACAACTTGGATAAAGTGGAAAAATTCTTCAAAGAGAAAAACTATCAAAGTTTGCTCAAGAATAAATATGTAACCTAAGTGATTCTTCTATTAAAGAAATTAATTTTTTTTTTTAAACTTTCTCACAAAAAACTTCAGGCCCACATAGTTTTACTGGGAAATTCTATATAACATTTAAGAAGGAGGTGTTACCATTTCTGCATGATTCTTTCAGAAAATTGAATAAGAAATACTTCCCAACTCATTCTTTGAAGCTTGAATTCATATGAAACCACACCAGACTCCCCCAAAAAAATTATAAGAAAAGAAATATAGAGAACAATATCTCTCATGAGTATAGATGCAAAAACGTGTCAACATTATAGCAAATTTTATTCAATGATTTTTTTTAAAAGACAGTATAACTTGGTAAAATAGTGTTTATCTGAAGAGTGCAGTATTGGTTTAACATTTCAGAATGAAGTCATGTTATTCATCATACCAATAAACTAGAAGATTAAAGCTATGTTGCCCAATAGATGCTAAAAGAACAACTGACAAAATTCAATATCCATTCTTGGTACAAACTTTCTCAGCAAACTAAGACTATAACTAGATTTTGTCAATCTCATGAAGGCTTATTTATAAAAACGTACAGCTTATACCATATTTAATAAGGAAAGACTGAAAACTGTAATGTTAAGATCAGGAAGAAAAAAGGATGTTTTTTTTTTTCTCACTACATCTGTTCCATGTTGGACTGAGAATCTTAGTCAGTATAAGTAAATAAAGAAAGTAAGAGTGATTTTTTTTTTAAAGATTGAAAATAATACATAAAAGTACTTGCAAATGAAAGGACTGTTCATGCAAAAAGAAAGTAGAAAATCTATAAAAGAGTTACTATAACTGTTTTGACACCCAATTAATCTGCAAAAGTCAACTTTAACTCTGTATTCCAGTACAAACTTAGTTCTATGTATAGTAATAATCAGAAATTGAAATAAAAAGAATTATTAGCTTATTAATACAATAGCAAGTTCTAAATTGGTCTAAAGATGTGCATGTCCTGAACACTGAAAACTGTAAAGCTTTGCTGAAGACATTTAAAGAATGTCTAAATAAATGGAGGGATATAGTATATATTTAATACACATGCAATAAAATGTTTTTATATACACTTAATTATTTTCATGTATTAACATATGTATATATATTTTATTTAAATGTATTTAATATATTTATTAAATGCATGTATATATTTATATGAATTGTTATGTTACTTATAATTTAGTATTTATATACTAGAAAACCAGTTGCCGTTAAAATGCTAATTCTTGTCATCAATTACTTTGCATATTTAGTGTAATCTCATTCAAAATCCTAGCATCCTTTTGTAGAAATTGATGATTCTAAACTTCATATAGATCTGCGAATACATGAATCATTTTGAAAGAGCAGAGCTAGATAACTTATCCTGTCTGACATTAAGACTTATTATAAAGCTATCATACATTATTGAGAGAGTGTGGTACTAGTATCAAAATCAGCAAATATTAATAGCATAAAATAAAGAAATAAACATACACATAAAAGCAAAATAATTCTTGGGGAAGATCTAAAGGCAGATTAATTGAGAAATTAGTTTTTTCAACAATTCTCTCTGTTAAATTTTTATATGTGTATGCAAAAAACTAAACTTTAATTCTTAACTGATATATAAAAAGTGTATGATGATGTATATCCAAATATGTAAATGAACCCTGACACATATGTCACACCTGCAAAGATTAATACAAATTGTTCATCACCCCAAAAGTAAAATGCAAATTTTAAAAATTCTGAAAGCAAACATAGAACAAAATATGGTGACCTAGGGTTAAGCAAATATTTCTTATTTGTGACACCAAAACTATGATCCATAAGGAAATAAATAAGACTTTATAAAAATTAAGAACTGGTCTTTGAAGAACCTATTAGAACAATGAAAGAAAAAACATAAACTGGGAAAAAATACTTGAAACCAGATACCTAAAAAAGGACTTGTAACCATAATACATAGAGCATCTGAAACCTCAGTGATACGTAAACAATAAAATTAGGCAAACATTTTGAATAGACATTTGACCAAAGAAAATATGTATATTAGTATATGAAATGATATAAAACATTATTAGTCATTAGGGAAATGCAGAATGCAATGAGATGTCTCTGAATATCTATTAGAATGGATAAAGTTAAGATTACTGATCATGCCAAATACTACTGAGGGTGCAGAGGAACCATAATTTGTCCTGGTGGTGAGAATGTTAATTGCAAGATGTCTTTGCAAAACAGTTTGGCAGTTTCTAAAAATCAAAATATATTTTATTCTTTTATCATCCATCTTATCTATTCCTAAGTATTAAACCAAGAGAAATTAAAACAATTGTCCATATAAACACTTATGTGCCAATGTTTATAATTGCTTTATTGTAATAGCTAAAAGTTGAAAACAGTCCAACTGTCCATTTGGCACCAAATGGATAAACAAATTTTGTCATATCAACACAATGGAAAGCTATTCAGCATTAAAAATAAAATGATTGTTGATACACACAGAAACATGAATGAATCTCAAAATAATTATGCTGAGTTAAGCTAGATGAAAACATTAATATTATATGACTGTCCATAGGGTCACAGAGAGTCGAACACGACTGAAGTGACTTTGCACACATGCAATTTATATAAAGTTTCAGAAAACATAGTGATAGAAAGTGGGTCAGTGGTTTCCTAAGAACAGAGATTGGTCAAGAGATAAAGGGCCCAAAAAGGGAACTGGTTATCCAGCTATACTTAGGCAGTGATATATATGGTTGTTATCTTGATTATGGTAAAGTAGCTACCGCTCTATGGCAGTAGCTGGAGGGAAATGTGTTTGTATGTCAATGATAATAAGGCAGTAGAGAATCAGATATTGATTATTGGGCATGAGGCTTAATTTAAGGAGAAAATATTAAAGAAAGCAAAATAAAATTGAATTCAGAAAAAAAATAGAAACGTTAAAATATATTTTATTGTCAAAGAAAGGATGACAGCAATACATAGTATAAGTGGCTTAAATATTTAGGGTAGCAAATGAGAATATTTCACTCAACAGTGAAATAGAAAAAATAAAAATTGTTAAGAAAGAAAAATTTGAGAGAAGAGGAAAACAGTAACATGGTTTTCTTAGAGAAGAGGAAGGAAAATTACTGTACACTAATTTCAGTGTTAATAGACATGTATGCATCATGGTGTGGAAAAAGAATATTGGAGGAGATGCAAAAGATTTCGGGATAGAAAAAATTACATCCTATAAGGATTCTGAAGCTACTAGCATATAATGATGACCATATTTCTTTAAATATTATTTAAAGTGCAATATTATTATGACTAAGGTTAGACTTTTTTTTTTCCTTTATATTATTGGGTAGAAATAGATGAACAGAATTTAATATACTGATTCATGAAATGGAGCTTTAGTTTCATCATTATTTTTAATAATTATGACATATTATTACAGCAGTACCAATTCTGCTGTCAGAACATAGACTGGAATAAGATGGGCAGGTGTGATGACATTTCTATAAATAGTTAGGGCTACAAATTTTAAGCATGCATAGTGTAACTGGAGTCAATATTCTTAACTGATGCCATATGTATCATGGCAATAAAATCATAATATTAATAATTGTCATAAGGCTATGACTACTACAGGAAGAAGAACATTTTAATTCATAAACCAGGGTTTATTTCTAGAGAATAATGGGAAAAAATATAAGAAAATATAATTAGAAATAACCCAAACTTGTCAGACTGCTAATTATCTACCAATATCCATTCTCTTCTTTTTTAGTAAAAGAGCTTGGGTATGCATGTGACCACCCAGCAAAATGCAACCTTTTTTTTTTTTTCCTTATTCTTGCTGGGTGTGGTCAGTTAAATCAGTTTTGTCCAGTCTGATGTGTATGATAGAATGGTTGCCTATTCTAGGAATTGTTCATAAACAAATTAGATATTTCCTACTTCAGTCCTTTCTCTAGTCCACTTGCAGAAAGATAATAGAAACAGTACCGCAATTGACCCAGAAAATGGCAAGAATTCCAGAGCAACCCAAACAGCCCTAACATGCCTACCTTTCTGCAGTTACTTACTTCAGCTTTATTTCAATCATTATCTTGTGTGGTCTTCTTATTTGAGTAATTTATCAAAATCTTGCCAGAGAACTCCCAAGTATGTGATAATCATAATGGCTACTATTTATCAGGAGCTTACAGTAAACCAGTATTTTCTTATACTATTTATATTCTAAAAAACTCTATAGGCTATAAAGAGAACAGTGAGACTGGCAGAAAAAATAAGCTGTATGTGAAAGTTCAAATATCTAATAGGTTGTAGATATTTGTAGACGTGGAAGGGAATTTGAACCCAGATCTTGGTCAGGGGGGAGGGGGGCAGAACTAAAGTTTTTCTTCCTTCCATTGTGTTACAGAATCTTTTCAAAAGTGAAGAAAAGTTAACTTCATAGAAGCATCAAACACCCACCCTGAAAGATGTAAAAATGAATCTGAGGTTATGGCTTACTTATTTCTGCATTGCTGCAATTTCTAAGACATTTAAGAAATGCTTTAAGCTACTTTAGATATTCAGTAGAAATAAATTGTACCTTCTCTGTCTCTGTTACACAAGGAAAGTAGCTGAGTGACCTTGTAGAATTTTTCCATGACAACAATAAAAAATCAATTCAAAGTTATCTATCAAAACAAAAAAATAAAATGTGTGGCATACAATCAAAGTAATATGCCTCTTTTCAAAATAGAAATAACAGAATCAGGATGGAAGTCTTTTTCTTGTGAGGCCTGTTGCTGCTGTTTATTTAATAAAATTTACTATTGATAATTTGCAATCATTAACAACTACTGAATTAATTGTGTAACACAATTATAAAGTGCCTCAGAAGCATGTGCACTTCAGGGACAATGTAGTAGCAGAGTGGATTGTAAAATCTGTGACAGTCTTTATCTAACAGACAGCTAAAGCAGCCACACAGGATTTAGTAGTTAAGAGGCCATGTCGCAAAAGCAGCAACATCCAAGTCTGCTCCCCAAAAGAGAGTGTGGCTCCTCCACGATGAAATAAGCGTGTCTCAGCCAGAGCTATTTAGGAGCATTGGGAATGGCAGGACCTCTCAGGGTCCACAGCCCCAGGAGAAGTGGCACAAAGATGAGAAAACTCTATTTGTCAGGTTATTGCTTGTGACCAAATGGAAGATTACCAATTGCTGCTGGGACTCGGGAGAGTGACACAGCAGCTGCTTCTATATAGGAGAGCACACTTCATGAAAGGACAGATTCAGTGTTGCAAAATAGACCAGTTCCCAGGGTGCCTGTGAAACTCTGATAAGCCTAACCTCTTTCCTTATAGCCTAAGGATACAAAGTGGAGCAAACTTAGGTAACTTTCTTTTTAAATTATATTTTTGTTTTGTTTTTGCTAAGAGTATGTAAGATAAAAGAAGCTACTGACTGAACCAAACAATGACTCAGATGAAATTTCAGAGTAAGTTATTGCGACCAGGCTTAATTATTGTGTTAAAATATTGCTTCTAGGAAAAAAAAAATGTTAAAATGTTTCACTATTGTATTTGCTTCAGAGTAATATAATTTACTTCTCAGGCAGTTGTCATTCCTGTAAGCTACATATTGCATTTACCATCTAAAAATGGCTTTTCTCACATAAACTTGATGCTATCTCATACCAGAAATTATAATCATCAAAAACACTGAAGGAAAGAAGAGCAATTGTTTAAAAGTAACAAGAGGCATCTGTGGTCATAGGGTGGTATTAGATATCAGAGCATTGTAGCAGAATCCCCGTGACTCCCTTTTCTCACGTACACATATACATTCATACCTATCTTCTAGCATAGTGGCTACTCAACTAAACCTAGATCACAACTCATTGTTAGACTATGTTAAGGATGACACCTCTAAAAATATATAGGCCTCAAGAATTTAGTTCTTCATCCATCCATGCAGTACCTCATATGTGATATTCTCTCAAATATTTTAAAATATGTGTATCTTTAAATATATGCATCTATATAAACTCACAAGAGACAAAAAGGGCTTGCAAAATATAAATGCTGCTGATGCTTACCCATATTTTCAAAAGATTTTATGTACATCAACAAAGTTCAGCAACTGTTTTTTGAGAGCCTTTTATGTGGTTAGCAGGATAAACATGATCTCCTTTACTAGGGCTTAGAGTCTTGCAAAAAGACACAACTTAATAAAATATGTAGCAGAATGTAACCTACTTGAGTAGAGAGACGGTTTTGTATTCTGTATTCACAACAGCTTTAGAGTAGAACTGGTGATAGGTTAAGGACTCAGTAAATCAATCCTGGGTGTTCATTGGAAGGACCAGTGTTGAAGCTGAAACTCCAATACTTTGTTTACCTCATGCGAAGAGTTGACTCATTGGAAAAGACCCTGATGATGGGAAGGATTGGGGGCAGGAGGAGAAGGGAACGACAGAGGATGAGATGGCTGGATGGCATCACTGAAATGATGAACATGAGTTTGGGTGAACTCCAGGAATTGGTGATGGACAGGGTGGCCTGGTGTGCTGAGATTCATGGGTTCACAAAGAGTCGGACACGACTGAGCAACTGAACTGAACTGAAATACTTATGAATGACTCCTAAGTATTTGAGTTCTGTGAAGAACTTTGTTTCAGTATAACAGGAAAGGATTCCGTGCAGAAAAAATACTGAAATTCAAATCTAAAAGTTATGAAGAATAAACTAGGTGAAGAAAGAAATGAGACAAGCAGGAGAACATATGGGAATGTTTCTGAAATGTTAGCAGATGTTCTTTCCAAAAAAAAGTGGAAGGATTCTAATAGAGGATTGGAATGTAAACAATTGTATATGAAGACAGGTTGAAAATGTATAAGATAAAAATGTCTTACTGGACACGGCATGACTCAGTTCAATTCGGTAGCTCACCTGTGGCTGGTTCTTTGCGACCACATGGACTATATAGCACGCCAGGCTTCCCTGTACATCAACAACTCCTAGAGCTTCCTCAAACTCATGGCCATGGAGTCAGTGATGCCATCCAACCATCTCATCCTCTGTCGCCCTTTCTCCTCCGGCCCTCAATCTTTCCCAGCATCAGGGTCTTTTTAAATGAGTCAGCTCTTCACATCAGGTGGCCAAAGTATTGGAGTTTCAGTTTCAGCAAAAGTGCTTCCAATGAATATTCAGGACTGATTTCCTTTAGGATAGACTAGTTTGATCTCCTTGCAGTCCAAGGGACTCTCAAGAGTCTTCTCCAACACCACAGTTCAAGAACATCAATTCTTCGGCCCTCAGCTTTCTTTATAGTCCAACTCTCACATCCATATATGACTACTGGAAAAACCATATTTTTGAGTAGATGGACCTTTGATGGCAAAGTAATGTCTCTGCTTTTTAATATGCTGTCTAGGTTGGTCATAGCTTTTCTTTCAAGGAGTAAGTGTCTTTTAATTTCATGGCTGCAGTCACCACCTGCAGTGATTTTGGAGCCCAAAAAATTAAAGTCTGTTACTGTTTCCACTGTTTCCCCATCTATTTGCCATGAAGTGATGGGACCATATGTCATGATCTTCATTTTTTGAATGTTGAGTTTTAAGCCAACTTTTTCACTCTCCTCTTTCATTTTCATCACAAGGCTGTTTAGCTCCTCTTCATTTTCTGCCATGAGAGTGGTGTCATCTGCATATCTGAGGTTATTGATTTCTCCTGGCAATCTTGATTCCAGCTGGTGCTTCATCCACTCTGGCATTTTGCATGATGTACTCTGTATATAAGTTAAATAAGCAGGGTGACAATACATAGCCTTGACCTACTCCTTTCCCAATTGGGAGCCAATCCATTGTTCCATGTCCAGTTCTAACTGTTTGTCTTGACCTACATACAGATTTCTCAGGAGGCAGGTCAAGTGGTCTGGTATTCCCATCTCTAAGAATTTTCCACTGTTCATTGTGATCCACACAATCAAAGGCTTTTGGCATAGTCAATAAAGCAGAAGTAGATGTTTTTCTCTGGAATGCTTTTGCTTTTCAGATGACCCAATGGATGTTGGCAGTTTGATCTCTGGTTCCTCTGCCTTTTCTAATCCAGCTTTAACATCTGGAATTTCTCATTTAACATACTGTTGAAGCCTGATTTGAAGAATTTTGTGCATTACTTTGCTAGCATGTGAGATGAGTGCAATTGTGCAGTAGTTTGAGCATTCTTTGGTATTGCCTTTCTTTGGGATTGGAATGAAAACTGACATTTTCCAGTCCTGTGGCCACTTCTGAGTTTTCAAAATTTGCTGGCATATTGAATGCAACACTTTCACAGCATTGTCTTTAGGATTTGAAACAACTCAACTGGAATTGCATCACCTTCGCTAGCTTTGTTCATAATGATGCTTCCTAAGGCCCACTTGACTTCACATTCCAAGATGCCTGGCTCTAGGTGAGTGATCATACCATTGTGATTCTCTGGGTCATGACGATCTTTTTTTTTTTTTCTTTTTGTATTTATTTCTTCTGTGTATTCTTGTCACCTTTTCTTAATATCTTCTGCTTCTGTTAAGTCTATACCATTTCTATTCTTTATTGTGCCCATCTTTGCATGAAATGTTCCCCTGGTATCTCCAATTTTCTTGAAGAGATCTCTAGTCTTTACCATTCTGTTGTTTTCCTCTATTTCTTTGCATTGATCATGAGGAAGGCTTTCTTATTTCTCCTTGCTTTTTTTGGATCTCTGCATTCAGAGAGGTATATCTTCCCTTTTCTCTTTTGTCTTTCACTGCTCTTCTTTTCTCAGCTATTTGTAAGCCCTCCTCAGACAACTATTTTACATTTTTGCATTTATTTTTCTTGAGGATCATCTTGATCACTGCCTCTTGTACAATGTCATGAACCTCTGTCCATAGTTCTTCAGGCACTCTGTGTACCAGATCTAGTGCCTTGAATCTATTTGTCATGTCCGCTATATAATCGAAAGTGGTTTGATTTATCTCATACCTGAACTGTCTAGTAGTTTTCCCTACTTTCTTCAATTTAAGTCGAATTTTGAAGTGAGGACAATAAGGATTTATGCTCAGAGCAATATTATTAGAAAGTCATTGGAACAATTAAATGTTTTTTCTGCTTATTATTTTCCTTAATTCATTTATTATTCTATTGATTTATTTAATTTCTCAAAACTTTTTTGATATAAGAGACATAACATTGACTCACATATTTGATCCTCTGTACCTAGTCTGTAATTGTAGAGGAATCATTTAACTTTTTTTTTTGTCAGTTTTCTCATTCATAGAATATTTTAAAAGTTTAAGTAGATAATCACCAACCTTCCCTTGTGTAAAAGTTTATACCTTGATAGCTGTAAATATTTTCTAGTAGGCCCTTAATTTAATGTTTGTCCAGCAATGGATACCTTCCCTTAATGAGCAAGATAATCAGAGAGGAGAAACTAATGTTTGCTCTCTGACAGTGTGCCTATTGACATATTCTGTTACTTTAGTTTCAGTTTTCTTCAAAGCAAAACCTACATATCAATACAGAGAGAGAGGTGAGATGGACAGAGCTGATTTCAGGGTGAGGAGATCAGGAGGATAGGATAGCATGAAGAGCGAAGAAAAGTCAAAACGACCATTTTTGATCTCCTCTCTGCAGTGGACAGCTGGGGCTACATTGTACTTCGAAACCCCTGAGGATTTCTGTAAAAAGGACCTTAAAATTGCACCACCACATTACAGGGATATAGACCAAATTTTACACCCTCTTGCCCTCATTAATTGAAGACTAATTCTGAGAGAATTAACTATTTTCATACTTCCTGACTGTACCAATACATAGGCTTAAGGAGACTACTGTGACTCAGGAGATGTCTCTAGAGTAGAAATGCAGGCAAACAAACAAAAAGTCTCAAGTTGTGCCTGAGAGGAACCAAAAGTGTCTACAAGGCTGACAGTCTGAGGACTCCAGGAATCAGCACAGATAGAGAGAGTGATTCTAGAAGACTTGAGTATCATTTCATTGGGAAGAGTAATCATTAAAGGGGTCTATAGTGATAAGTGATTGCCCTAATTGTATTTTAGACTGGCCAGTCTGGGTGCACTATGGAAGTCAGTCTGAAAGTGGAAGACTGCCACTCGAGTACCTCTTCCTTTCCTAATTAAAAAAAAAAAATCCACACTCAACGTATTGTATATTCTAATCAATTAATGTGGGGGCTATAAAAGTGATACAGTTAGTAGACTGGCAAGATGATAGAATGAATGAAATGGTGGGGAAAGAATTATGAAACATTTTGGAAGTGAAATCAATTGTACCTGACTACTGAGTATGGGGAAAGGAGGATTATCTAGACTGATTCCCAAGTCTCTGGCATGAGTGACTGAGAGTAAGTTAATATCATCAACTAATATTGGAAGTACACATAAGAAAATATTTCTTCTTGTGTTTTTTATAGTTATGTCTTGACAAAAAAATGGATAATCAATAAGGACCTATTGTATAGTCCAGGAACTCTGCTCAATATTATGTGGAAGCCTGGATAGGAGGGGAGTTCTGGGGAATAATGGATACATATATAAGTATGGCTGAGTCCCTTTGCTGTCCACCTGAAACCATCACATTTTTTATTAACTGGCTATACCCCAATACAAATTATAAAGTTTAATAAAGAAAGAGATATAAAATAAACAACAATACCACCAACAACAACAAAAACAAATGGGACTAATTAAACTCAAAAACTTTTGTGCAGCAAAGGAAAACATAAGCAAAATGGAAAGGCAGCTCTCAGAATGGGAGAAAATATTGGAAATAAAGCAATGGACAGGGATTAATCTCCAAAATGCACTAACAGGTCATGCAGTGCAATATCAAAAAGTAAAAGAAAACAAACAACCCAATCCAAAAATGGACAGACTGTCTGAATAGATATCTCTCCAAAAAAGACATACAGATGGCTAAAGAGCGCATTAAAAGGTCCTCAAAATCACTAAATATTTGAAAAGTGCAAGTTAAAACTACAATAAGGCATCACTTCACAACTGACTGGCTATCATTAAAAAATTTACAAACAATAAATACTGGAGAAAGTGTGGAGAAAAGGGAAACCTCCTACACCATTGGTGGGAATGTAAACTTGTACCACCACTATGGAGAACAGTATAGAGGTTTACTAAAAAATTAAAAGTAAAACTACCATATATATGATCCAGAAATCTCAGCCCTTGGGACTATACAGAGAAAATTATAATTTGAAAAGGTACATGCACTCCGGTGTTCATTGCAATACTATGTACAATAGTGAGAACATGGAAGTAACCTAAATGTTCATCAACAACTGTGAAATGGATAAAGAAAATGTGGTACATTTATACAATGGAATATTTGATGTTGTCATTTAGTTGCTCAGTCATGTCTGATTCTTTGTGACCCCATGGACTATAAGGCTACTCTGTTGATAGGTATTTCCAGGCAAGAATACTGGAGTAGGTTGCCATTTCCTTCTCCAAGGGATTTTCCTGACCCAGGGATCAAAGCTATGTCTCCTGCTAGTCTCCTGTATTGCAGGTGGATTCTTTACCACTGAGCCACCAGGGACGCCCATAATGGAATATTACTCAGCCATTAAAAAAGAAAAAAACAAATAATGTCATTTGCAATAACATGGATGGACCTAGGTATTATTGTACCGAGTGAAGTCAGTTCTGTTCAATTGCTCAGTTGTGTCCAACACTGCGACCCCATGAACTGCAGCACGCCCGGCCTCTCTGTCCATCACCAGTTCCTGGAGTTTACCCAAACTCATGTCCATTGAGTCGGTGATGCCATCCAACCATCTCATCCTTTGTCATCCCCTTCTTCTTCAGCCTTCAATCTTTCATAGCATCAGAGTCTTATCAAATGAGTCATCTCTTCACATGAGGTAGTCAAAGTATTGGAGTTTCAGCTTCAACATCAGTCCTTCCAATGAATATTTAGGACTGGTCTCCTTTCAAATGGGCGAGTTGGATCTCCTTGCAGTCCAAGGGACTCTCAAGAGTCTTTTACAACACCACAGTTCAAAAGCATCAATTATTTGGTGTTCAGCTTTCTTTATAGTCCAACTCTCACATCCACACATGACTACTGGAAAAACCATAGCCTTAACTAGACGGACCTTTGTTGGCAAAGTAATGTCTCTGCTTTTTAATATGTGCTCTAGATTGATCATAACTTTTCCTGCCAAGGAGTAAGTGTCTTTTAATTTCATGACTGCAGTCACCATTTGCAGTGATTTTGGAGTCCCCCAAAATAAAGTCTGCCATTGTTTCCGCTGTTTCCCCATCTATTTGCCATGAAGTGATGGAACCAGATGCCATGATCTTAGTTTTCTTAATGTTGAGTTTTAAGCCAAGTTTTTCACTCTCCTCTTTCACTTTCATCAAGAGGCTCTTTAGTTCTTCTTCACTTTCTGCCATAAGGGTGGTGTCATCTTCATATATGAGGTTATTGATATTTCTCCGGACAAACTTGATTCCAGCTTCTGCTTCATCCAGCCTAGCTTACTTACTGAATAAAGTAAGTCAGAGAGAAACAAATATCATATGATATCACTTATATGTAGAATCTAAAAAGAAGAAACAAATGAACTTAGTGACAAACAGAATTATAGATGTAGAAAATGAACTTATGGTTACCAGGGGGTAATAGCTGGAATAAATTGGGAGATGGAGATTGACATATTTACACTGCTATATATAAAATGGATAGCTAATAAGGACCTACTGTAGAGCACAGGGAACTCTACTTACTCAGTACTCTGTAATGGTCCCTATGGGGAAAAAAATCTAAAAAAGAGAGGATATATGTATATGTATAACTGACTAAATTTACTATACTCCTGAAACTAACACAGCATAGTAAATCAACTATATGGCAGTGGAAATTTTTTTTATGGCTTATTCCATTTTATTTTGCAGAATTACTTAATTACTGCTTTTCTAACATTTTGAAAATAACTTCTTGCACACAGAATGGTATGATACATATGTTTAAATGTGTTCAAAGATATGTTATGATTAAAAGACAAAATGAAATAGAATTGCCTTCTTTCTCTCTCTTTTTATTTTATTTTCAAACAGACAACATTCCTTCCTTATCAGAACAAACAGAACTTCTGATTCTGCGTTGCAGGCCTACCTCCATTTTGTCATCTTGCTTCTAGTTGAAAAAACTGTAAACCATTTGCAAGACAAAGGCCACTGTCCTCAGTCCCCTAAGGCTAACATCTTCCTAGTGGCTTTCCAAGTCACTTGGGCATGGATGGAAAGAGGTAATGCAGAATCAGAGTGTCAGGCAGGGAAATGGGTATGCTGAGTCAGACAGACCTGGGAACCTGTGACCAGGTTGCGGCTGGGCCCAAATGAGAAGAGAGAGAGGAAACAGAGGTGCTCTGTGGGGCAGGTCTTGGGATCAGGCCCTCTAATTGAGCTGTGGCTTTTGGCCTTGATCCTGAGGCTCTAGAGGATTTTGCTCAAGCTGGTCTGATTTGTGCTGCCCCTCAAAATAAAACAAACTCACAACTTACTAAATAAAATTTAAAATAAAAGAGTCAAGCTGATGCTATGTGTTTAATAGTAGAAGAACATAATATGACCAATATTTTTCTTAAAAGAATTGAAACTAGAGTCTGTTCAGTCCTCTGTATATACAGGGAAATATAGAAAGCCGAAAGGTACATTTAAACTACAACATAAAGAAAAAATTCAGCAAAATCCTAACAAATTTTACAGACAAAATTGATATAATATCCTCAACAATTTAACTTCTAGTAAAGAAAAGGAAAACATAGAAGATAAATGTATGGATTGAAAGAATGTTAAAAAAAATAGTAACCAAACATAATGTGTGGGACATCTTTGGATTTTGAGGCAACATAATTATAAAATTATACATTTATGAGACATCTGAGAATTTGTCCACTGACTGAATATTTGAAATAATTATTGTTATAAACTTATTTTTATGGTATTTTACTTTTGTTTAAAATACATATTTAGTTTTTTAGACAGATATACTGAATTATGTGTGGATAAAATGTCTAAAGTTGGCTTCAAAATAATCTAGGAGTAACGAATGAAGCCGTGGTTATGATTTGGTAGTCCTGGATGTTGGGTGAAATTAGATGGAAGATCATTACACCATCTTTCTTTGGTGTATGTTAGAAGTCTGCATGTTAAAAAACACAAAACAATAAAAGTAATCGTTAGAATATAAAAAATATACCAGAAGAGTTGTAAAATTAGTGGGACAAATATAAGGGAAAAAACAGTATTATTTAAGAAGTGGTGAAATTTGGCAAACCTTTTAATATCAATAAATCTCAGTTTTACATCTATAAATGAAATAAGTTATCTAAAGCATCTGTAGGCAAAGAGGACACTTAAAGTGTGTCAGTTCCCTTCCTAAGAAATTTAAATGAAAATCCTGTTTGTCTGTATGTCTACATTTTTGTCTCCTGAAGTTAAGGCAATAAGACTAAACATTAGATGCTATACTGGTTATATAAAAATATGAAAATGAGCATATAGAACTAAGAAATGGATACAAAAATTAACAATGTGAAAATCAGCACCATTCTGAAAATCAGATGGAAATACTTAAAACCCTCTGTTATACTCCTCCTTGCTGTGAAAACTACTCACTATTCATCATAGTAGCTAAGTACTATGCCTCTCCCACAATTTATAGTTTATTTAAAACTCATTTTAGGTGCCTCTCCATATCATAAAAGTGGAAATTCTTTAGCTTTTGACAAACCATACAGGGATAAAGAGGAAAAGATGATGGGGAAGTGATACAGGTAATATAGAAATGAAAAGAGGATTGACATAGAACCAACGCTTAATATGAAAGGACAATGGAGTAATTAATAACAATACCTCAAGCCTCTACTATCTTCAGAAGAATTGATATTTTGACTTATCACCATAATAGACACAGACACACTGGTCATAAACTCTAAAAATGCAAACCAATATTATTTTTTTTCTGTTATACCAAATACCTGTCTAACACCACCTTTATTAAAGATATTTAAGGCTAATGAGGTAGGTAAATGGAAGTGATATCAAGAAGATAATAAACCTGACCCAGTTATCTCACTGAGTAATCACTGCCTCTCTGGTATGCAATATTTTTATATTTACTCACCCACAATTATAAACAGCAACTGGAATTTTCCTCAGAGGGGAAAACCTGGACCCAAGAAACTGTCAAAAAGGTCTCTGTAGGAGAAGGTGAAGGTGGGACGATGTGAGAGAATAGCATTGAAACATGTATACTATCATATGTGAAACAGAACGCTAGTCCAGATTCGATGCATGAGATAAGTGCTCAGGGCTGGTGCAATGGGATGACCCAGAGGGATGGGATGGGGAGGGAGGTGGGAGGGGGGCTCAGGATGGGGAACACATGTTAACCCATGGCTGATTCATGTCAATGTATGGCAAAAACCACTACAATATTGTAAAGTAATTAGGCTTCAACTGAAATTAATAAATTAATAAAAAAATAAAATAAAGTGTTAATTTCTATAACTAAATATAATTGAAAAAGTATTGTTTGGAAACAAAGGAAGTGAATGAATACGTATGAGGTATTGGATATCTCATATGGATATGTATGAGAAATTTAGCAACTGTGTATCTCTCTCTCTCACACACACACAATTTAAAGTCTATCATTATCCTGTGAAATGGATTAAAATTCACCTCTATACTGTAATTGCCCCTTCATGGATCACAGTCTTGTCATGGGGAAAGGGCTTGCATAATTCAGTGAAGCTATGAGCCGTGTTGTGCAGGGACACCTAATAGAGAAGGGTCATAGTAAACAGTTCTGACAAAAGGTGGTCCATAAGAGGAGGGAATTGCTATTATTTTCTCCCATTCTGAAGGCTGTCTTTTCACCTTGCTTATAGTTTCCTTTGTTGTGCAAAAGCTTTTAATTTTAATTAGGTTCCATTTGTTTATTTTTGCTTTTATTTCCAATATTCTGGGTGGTGGGTCTTAGAGGATCCTGCTGTGGTTTATGTCAGAGAGTGTTTTGCCTATGTTTTCCTCTAGGAGTTTTATAGTTTCTGGTCCTACATTTAGATCTTTAATCCATTTTGATTTTATTTTTATGTATGGTGTTAGAAAGTGTTCTAGTTTCATTCTTTTACAAGTGGTTGACCAGGTTTCCCAGCACCACCAATAAAATATTTTAAAGTTATAAAACAGATAAATAAACTAAAATATATATATATATAAATAAAAAAATAAAAAGAGAAAAAAAAAGAGGAGGGAATTGGAAGGACTGATGCTGAAGCTGAAGCTCCAATACTTTGGCTACCTGATGTGAAGAACTGACTCACTGGAAAAGACCCTGATGCTGGGAAAGATTGAAGGCAGAAGGAGGGGATGACAGAGGATAAGATGGTTGGATGGCATCACCAATTCGATGGATATGAGTTTCAGCAAGATCCAGGAGCTGGTGATGTACAGGGAAGCCCAGCATGCTCCCATCCATGGGGTCACAAAGAGTTGGACATGACTGAGCTACAGAACTCAACTGAGGAGGGAATGGCAACCCACTCCAGTTCTTGCTGAGAGAACCATGAAAGTGAAAAGTGAAAGTGAAGTCGTTCAGTCGTGTCCGACTCTTTGCGACCCCATGGACTGTAGCTTACCAGGCTCATCCATCCATGGGATTCTCCAGACGAGAATACTGGAGTGGGGTGCCATTTCCTTCTCCAGGGGATCTTCCCGACCCAGGGATCGAACCTGGGTCTCCAACATTGCAGGCAGACACTTTAACCTCTGAGCCACCAGGGAAGATGAGAGAACCATGAATTGTATGAAAAGGCAAAAAGATACGACATCAGAAGGTGAGTCCCCAGATCAGAAGGTTTGCAATATGCTACTGGGAAGGAGCTGAGTGCAATTACTAAGAGCTCCCAAAAGATGAAGCAGCTGGGTCAAAGCAGAAATGACACTCAGTTGTGGATGTGTCTGGTGGTGAAAGAAAAGTCTAATGCTATAAAGAGAGAGAAATACTCTATAGGAAGATGAAATGTTAGGTTCATGAATTAAAGTTGAATGCAGTCAAGAAGGAGATGACAAGATTGAACATCGAAATTTTAGGAATCAGTGAACTAAAATGGACAGGAATGGGCAAATTTAATTCAGGTCACTGTTGTATCTACTACTGTGGGCAAGAATCCCTTAGAAGAAAAGGAGTACCACTCATAGTCAACATAAGACTCTGAAATACAGTACTTGGGTACAACCTCAAAAACAAGAGAATGATCTTGGTTGGTTTCTAAGGCTAACTGTTCAACATCACAGTAATCTAAGTCTAGCCCCAACCACTGAAGTTGAGCAAGTTGAAATTAACTGATTTTATGAAGACCTACAACACCTTCTAGAACTAACACTAATAAAACAGATGTCCATTTCATCAAGGGGATTGGAATGCAAAAGTTGGAAGTCAAGAGATACCTGGAATAACAGGTAAGCTTGGCCTTGGAGCACAAAATGAAGCAGGGCAAAGGCAAACAGTTTTGTCGAGAGAATATGCTGGTTATAACAAACACCATTTTCCAACAACCTGAGAGATGACTCTACACATGGACATCACCAGATGGTTAATACTGAAATCAGATTCTGTTCTTTGAAGCTAAAGATGGAAATATGTAGTCAGGAGAAACAAGACCTTGAGCTGGCTGTGGCTAAGACCATGAACTCTTCATTGCAAAATTCAGGCTTAAACTGAGAAAAGTAGGGGAAACCATGAGGCCATTCAGGTATGACCTAAATCAAATACCTTATGATACAGCGGAAGTGACAAATAGATTCAAGGGGTTAGATCTGGTGGACAGAGTACCTGAAGAACTATGAAAAGAGGTCCACAACATTTTACAGAAGGCAGTGGACAAAACCATCCCCAAGAAAAAGAAATGAAAGAAAGCAAAGTGGTTGTCAGAGGAGGTTTTACAAATAACTGCAGAAAGAACAGAAGTGAAAGGCAAGGGAGAAAAGGAATGATATATCCAACTGAATGCAGAGTTCAAGAGAAAAGCAAGGAGAGAAAAGAAGGTCTTCTTAAATGAACAATGTAAAGAAATGGCAGAAGATTATAGTATAGGAAGGGCTAGAGATCTCTTCAAGGAAATTAGATATATCAAGGGAACATTTCATGCAGGGATGGGCCAAATAAAGGATAGAAACAGTAAAGATCTAACAGAAGCAGAAGAGATTAAGAAGTTACAAGAATACACAGAAAAGCTATACATAAAAGGTCTTTATGACCCAGATAACCATGATGATGTTGTCACTCAATTAGAGCCAGATATCCTGGGATATCTGACCAGACCACCTTACCTGTCTCTTGAGAAACCTGTATGTGGGTCAAGAAACACTAGTTAGAACCAGACATGGAACAATGGGCTGGTTCAAAACTGGGAAAGGATTACTTCAAGACCATATTTTTTCACCCTGCTTATTTAACCTATATGCAGAGTACATCATAAAACATGCCAGACTGGATGAATTACAAGGTGGGATCAAGATTGCAGGAGAAATATCAACAACCTAATATGTACAGATGATACCACTCTAAAGCAGATAGTGAAGAGGAACTAAAGCACCTATTGATGGGAAAAGAGGAGAGTGAAAAAGCTGTCTTAAAATTCAGCTTTCATAAACTAAGATCATGGCATCTGATCCCATCACTTCATGGCAAATAGATGGGGAAAAAGTGAAAGCAGTGACAGATTTTATTTTCTTGGGCTCCAAAATCACTGCAGATGGTGACTGCAGTGACTAAATTAGAAGAGAGTTGCTCTTTGGAAGGGAAGCCATGACAAACCTAGTCAGCATACTAAAATGCAGAGACATCACTTTTCCGACAAAGGTCCATATAGTCAAAGCTATGGTTTTTCCAGTTGTCATGTGTGGATGAGAAAGTTGGACCATAAAGAATTCTGAGCACTGAATAACTGATGCTTTCAAATTGTGGTGCTAAAGAAGACTCTTGAGAGTCGCTTGGACTACAAGGAGATCAAACCAATCAATCCTCAAGGAAGTTAACCCTCAGTATTCATTGAAAGCATAGATATCTGATTTGAAGAGCCGACTCATTGGAAAAGACCCTGATGCTAGAAAGATTGAAGGCAAAAGCAGAAGGGTACAGCAGAGGATGAGGTAGTTAGATATCATCACCAACTCAATGGACATGAATTCCAGGAGGACAGAGGTACCTGGCATGCTGCAGTCAATGGGGTTGCAAAGAATCATACATGATTTAGTGACTGAACAGCAATAAATTCTATAATTGTCAAATAAAATAATTTAAACCCCTTATAACCCAAAACTTGTCTCCTAAATCCTCAAGTTTCTGTAAATAAGATAAGCCTCCACCTATATTTTTAGCATTAGTTTAAGAGTTGTTTCTGTAAAACCTAAGATTAACTGGTAATGTGTGTCAAGCAACCGTTTTATAGCCAAATGCCAACAGGAGTGAGAGATACAATGGCATATTTATAGTAGCAGAGCATCCATGGATCACTCATGAACCTGAACAGGTTACTGTGGAAATGGCCTTTAATATGGTTACACTGTATACTCATAATGCAAAAGGGTGATAGGTAGTGTACAGTAAAAATCTTGAAATTTTGCTGATTGACATTTTAAAGATATAATCAGATTATTAATGTGACATTTTAAAACCAGAACTGGTTATCATAAAAAGCAAATTTTCAGATGGGTAACACAAAAAGTATTGATGCCAATTAGAATGTAGAGAAAGTGGCTATATATACCACATGAATTTGCTTCAAATGATATGTGTGTGATAAAGAATCTACTAGTAGCCATATTTTCAGACTCCATCATTTTCTCTTTTTATTCTGAAGACAAACTTCAATTTGAATTGCTATTTATAACTGTATATAAGTAAGCGTAAGAATATTGCATATCTGAATGGTAGTAGCCACCTAGTGAGATTACTTAGTCAGGTTTGTTGTCTTGTCAGTATTACTTACTTTTACCAATAATAGTTTGGAAGTTTGCTTGGCATATAAAAATTAGGTCACATAGCTCATCAGCAGTGTGTCATATGGATTAGGATATCTGGAACTTTCTGTAATACCTGATAGCTATCATGGAGTTCTAACTACTTTGTCAAAGAAGAATTATAGATCTTCAGCTGGAAGATATCCATAAGAGAACTATAAACTCTCAATTTATCAGGATGTATTTCTCTTCACCTTGTATTTATAGGTGCTGTGACATCATAATGCTGGGAACTATTGTATGTAAATGTTTTCTGTAAAGAGATCACGTACTGTAAGACTATTAAACTGACTGAAATACAGTAGTAAAACTGAGGCAATCAGGGAATCCCCTCTTCAGTCAGTCAGTTCAGTCACTCAGACGTGTCCAACTCTGCGACCCCATGGAATGCAGCATGCCAGGCCTCCCGGTCCATCACCAACACCCAGAGTTTACTCAGACTCATGTCCATTGAGTTGGTGATGCCATCCAGCCATCTCATCCTATGTTGTCCCCTTCTCCTCCCACCTTCAATCTTTCCCAGCATCAGGGTCTTTTCAAATGAATCAGTTCTTCGCATCAGGTGGCCAAGTATTGGAGTTTCAGCTTCAACATCAGTCTTTCCACTGAATATTCAGGACTGATTTCCTTTAGGATAGACATATTGGATCTCCTTGCAGTCCAAGGGACTCTCAAGAGTCTTCTCTAACACCATAGTTCAAAAGCATCAATTCTTCTGCACTCAGCTTTCTTTATAGTCCAACTCTCACATCCATACATGACTACTGGAAAAACCATAACCTTGACTAGATGGACCTTTGTTGGCAAAGTAGTGTCTCTGCTTTTTAATATGCTGTATAGGTTGGTCATAACTTTTCTCCCAAGGAGTAAGCATCTTTTAATTTCATGGCTGCAGTCACCATCTGCAGTGATTTTGGAGCCAAAAATAAATAAATAAATAATAAAGTCTGTCACTGTTTCCATCGTTTCCTCATCTATTTGCCATGAAGTGATGGGACCAGATGCCATGATTTTTGTTTTCTGGATGTTGATCTTTAAGCCAACTTTTTCACTCTCCTCTTTAACTTTCATCAAGAGGCTCTTTAGTTCTTCTTCGCTTTCTGCCATAAGGGAGGTGACATCTGCATACATGAAGTTATTGATATTTCTCCCAACAATCTTGATTCCAGCTTGTGCTTCATCCAGCCTGGCATTTCATATGATGTACTTTGCATATAAACTAAATAAGCAGGGTGACAATATACAGCCTTGATGTACTCCTTTCCCAATTTGGAAAAAGTCTGTCGTTCCATGTCCAATTCTAACTGTTGCTACCTGACCTGCATACAGATTTCTCAAGAGGCAGGTCAGTTGGTGTGGTATTCCCATCTGTTTAATAATTTTCCACAGTTTGTGGTAATTCACACAGTCAAAGGCTTTGGCATAGTCAATAAAGCAGAAATAGATATTTTTCTGGAACTCTCTTGCTTTCTCAATAATCTAAGTGATGTTGGCAATTTGGTCTCTGGTTTCTCTGACTTTTCTAAATCCAGCTTGAACATCTGGAAGTTCATGGTTCACATACTTTTGAAGCCTGACTTGGAGAATTTTGAACATTACTTTACTAGCATGTGAGATGCCCCTCCTATATGACTAATTTTAATGTGGTGAGAAAAATCTTTGGGGTATTGAATATTAGTGTGGATTAATTAGTATAATGAAACAGGAAATAAGAAAGATTATTTTCCTGAAGATGTGATCTGTGTGTACCTGAAAAATTATCTGACCTCCTATCTGTTCTGATGTTTTTACTCAGAACACTGTCTTATAGAATTGTCTGAGCATATTGGAACTCATGATATCAAATATGGGTTTGCTCTATTCTCTGTGCTTGTAAATAACTGTAACTTGAAAAATGTTTGTTTTTTCATGGATGTAATAAACTATATGGAACACATTGCAGTTTTGAATGATGCTGTGCATATGCAAACAGGAAACAGTAGTTTTGAATTGCAGAAATGAATAAAAAAAATCCACTTGTGTAGGAAATCAGATTTTAATGAAATTGTCATTAATATTTATGTTAAATGCCATCTAAATCTAAATAAACATATTGACATTAGTGTCTGAATAGGCTAGAATTGGTTGAAACTACATTTCCAAGGAAATATTTTGTTTTTATTCAAAAGTAGTCTGATTTCTTCCCAAATGTTTATTGTCTTATTCGAAAAAGCCTTCTCACTTTTGTTCCAGATGTTCACAGAGCAAATACAGAACATGGTAGATAAATGAGAGTTTACAGCTGTAAGCATAAATTGACTGTTTCATTCACTAACAAGTTACTCTGATAAGATCTTATGATGACTGAATGTTTTTTTCACGTGGATCTTATGGCTTACATTATTATGTACTTGCTATGCAACATTTCACTTAAAATTCCCTTCTTATCCAATAACCACTGTATCTTTTTACTCTAAAAAGGTCATTTTGGTATTCATATCTACTGTTTTAAGAAATTACGTTCCAGGAAAATATTGTTGTTGTTTAAATAACAGTGTTTGGAGAATCAGAACAAAATTACTAAAATAAGTAATCTTTCAAAAATGAGGGGATATGATAAAATACTTATAATGATTGTGATCAACATATCAAATGCAGTATGCATACACAATATTTGGATACAATTGTACTCACCAATCATGTATACCTATCAGATACTTTCATGCTAATAATTTATTTCCCTAAAATGATATTTCATTTGTATATTCTCAGTGTATTCAAACTAATGTTTATTTTTTTCTTCTAATTCCCTGGTCTTGCAATATACTTTTCATTGGAGATGTCAATAATCCTTTGAGTTCTTAGAAGTGGCATTATGGAAACTTTCCCAAAATGCTTAAAAATGGTTACTTTATCAAAATATGGAATATAAATAAAAAGGAAAGTAACCTACTTATAAATTTAAAGCAGAAAGCTCACCAAACTATATTTTTGAATTATTCACTTTGGGTCTATATATGTACTTTAATGGTAAAGTTATTGCTCAAATAATCTTAGAACTCCTTTTAGTAGTGATCTTTTAAACAAGGTTACTAGCCTCATAGGGAAGAAGTCATGTCTTCTATTTACCAATCTTTCACTCAGTTTCTCCTAATCATTTAAGAAGTTTAAACTTTGTAGTGAGTTTTTTAAGCAATCATACAAAGTTGTTCTCTCAGTGATCTACTGTCCTAGGAAAGCATGTGTAGCTGGGCAGGTGCAGGGAATCCACTTTCAAAGACTCCTAGTGTGGCTGACATTCTAAATGTCTCTTCAGTACCATGGAGTATGGAACACAAGTCTTACGCCAAGAATAGATTATATGCTCTATAGACTTCTCAAAAAAGCTTTGGATTAGTAGTAAAGAAATGTGTATTACCACTACCATTCCAATCTAAAAATGTAAGAAATACACCTGGTTCACTCGATTTCACAAGGATATTAAAAATAAATATGTAAACTCATGTTGGGCTTCCCTGTTGGCTCAGATGGTAAAGAATCTTCCTACAATGCAGGAGACTTGGGTTCGATTCCTAGGTTGGAAAGATCTCCTAGAGAAGGGAATGGAAACCCATTCTAGTATTCTTGCATGGAAAATTCCATGGACAGAGGAGATTGGCGGGCTACAGTAAATGGAGACTCAAAAGAGTGGGACACAACTTAGTGACTAAATAACAACAAACTCATGCCACAGTCAGGTTTTAATAACTGTCGTGGAATGGACAGGTCAATTTTGTTTTTTTTTAAGTACTCTTGTTTTCTATATCACACAGCTTCCTCCCTAACCCACCATAAGACAACATAGCTCTGTCATTCTGTACAGGCCTTTATCTCAAAATGAGCAAAGCATAAATGCCACTGACATTTTTGTCTGATTTTAAAATTACCTTTAATTATTGAACACATTCTGAGGGTTCTGACATCTTAGAAACTAGATCAGGAAAATATTTTAGGATAGATTGACTTCGATGTAATGTGCCTTCAAAATGACAGTGATAGCAATCACATTTACCTTGGGCTCTGCCCTCCAGAAGGAGCGTCATTTAAATATTAACGTGATGGGAACTCAAGTAGTGGAAAGAATATAAACAATGATTTGTCCTGTTTCATAGGGCAGAGAAGATGGCTTACTATACAAATTGTTTTTCCTTTCTTCCCTTTTATCTTTCTTCCTTCTTCCTTCTCTACCTACTCTTTTCTTTTTTTCTTTCTAAGGTTTTAGATGCATGAATTATCAGTCTTTGATATCCACTCATGGAAGTGATATGAAAGTAATTAATAATAAGCTGTAACCTTAACTGATAAATCATTCTTTGAGCTGAATACTAGCCTCTGGGCAAGAGTGGGGGTGAAGAGAAAATATCTAAGATAGACTGAGGAAATAGAAAGGAGCTTTTATCTACAATAAACATAAATTTATCTAGATAAAGGACATCTATCTTTTTTTCAAAGGAAAATTAATCCTATTATTCTTTTTTTTAAGTATCCTAAAGACAAAGATATTATCTTAATATCTTAAAGCTATTATCTTAATATATGTGTGTATATATATATATGTGTGTGTGTGTGTGTGTGTGTGTGTGTGTGTACATATATATATATATGAAGCAACAGTTAGAACTGGACATGGAACAACAGACTGGTTCCAAATAGGAAAAGGAGTACGTCAAGGCTGTATATTGTCACCTTGCTTATTTAACTTATATGCAGAGTACATCATGAGAAATGCTGGGCTGGAAGAAACACAAGCTGGAATCAAGATTGCCGGGAGAAATATCAATAACCTCAGATATGCAGATGACACCACCCTTATGGCAGAAAGTGAAGAAGAACTAAAGAGCCTCTTGATGAAAGTGAAAGAGGAGAGTGAAAAAGTTGGCTTAAAGCTCAACATTCAGAAAACTAAGATCATGGCATCTGGTCCCATCACTTCATGGGAAATAGATGGAGAAACAGTGGAAACAGTGTCAGACTTTAATTTTTTGGACTCCAAAATCACTGCAGATGGTGACTGCAGCCATGAAATTAAAAGATGCTTACTTCTTGGGAGAAAAGTTATGACCAATCTAGACAGCATATTAAAAAGCAGAGACATTACTTTGCCAACAAAGATCCATCTAGTCAGGGTATGGTTTTTCCAGTGGTCATGTATGGATGTGAGAGTTGGACTATAAAGAAAGCTGAGTGCAGAAGAATTGATGCTTTTGAACTGTGGTGTTGGAGAAGACTCTTGAGAGTCCCTTGGACTGCAAGGAGATCCAACCAGTCCATCCGAAAGGAGATCAGTCCTGGATGTTCATTGGAAGGATTGATACTGAAACTGAAACTCCAATACTTTGGCCACCTGATGTGAAGAGCTGACTCATTTGAAAAGACCCTGTTGTTGGGAAAGAATGAGGACAGGAGGAGAAGGGGACGACAGAGGATGAGATGGTTGGATGGCATCAGCGAATCAATGGACATGAGTTTGGGCAAGCTCCGGGAGTTGGTGATAGACAGGGAGGCCTGGAGTGCTGCGATTCATGGGGTCGCAAAGAGTCGGACAGGGCTGAATGACTGAACTGAACTGAACTGATTCATATCAAACAAATTATTTATAGAGTTAAGGAAACTTTGTTTCAAGTAGCATTTTAATAGCATTGAAACATGTATATTATCATATGTGAAACAGAACACCATTTCAGGTTCAATGCATGAGACAAATGCTCAGGGCTGGGGCAATGGGATGACCCAGAGGGATGGGATGGGGAGGGATGTGGGAGGGGAGTTCAGGATGGGGAACGCATGTAAACCCACGGCTGATTCAAGTCAATGTATGGCAAAAACCACTACAATATTGTAAAGTAATTAACCCCCAACTAAAATAAATAAATTTATTAAAAAAAATAGAAAACAAACAAAAATAAATAAATAAAAAGTGCTTTTGTGAAGCAGGGGCTTCAAATTACCTATATAAAACCAATGATAAATAATGAATGGATCAACTCTACTTCTTTATCTTAAATGTATAGGTGTGATATTTAGTTTTCTGAAGAGAAAACTGGTTTGACCCATAATAGGCTTACAATGCTTAATAGGATTATAAGCAAATCTTTCAGATTCATTTTGGTTTTCTCAAATTTGGTCTTCTCTCTGAAAATCCCTTTTCTGTTTAAGACATGTGAAATGATTCTTCTTTTGCTTAACTTTTATGAGCAAAGCTAACAAAAGTTATTATTCTTTAAGTCTGAAAAATGTGGTAAATAAGATTATCTATCCTATTACAATTTAGGATAAAGAGCACATTTTGTCATCAACCTAACTATCTTTGTTTGACGCACCACAATAATTGAAGTATTTACAATTAGGGCCTATCAATCATACCTAGAGCAGTATTTAGGGGTAAAGTTAAAGTGAAAGTCACTCAGCGTGTCTGATTACTTTGTGACCCCATGGACGATACAGTCCATGGAATTCTCCAGGCCACAATACTGGAGTGGGTAACCTTTCCCTTCTCTAGGGCATCTTCCCTACCCAGGGATCAAACCCAGGGCTCCTGCATTGCAGGTGGATTCTTGACCAGCCAAGCCACAAGAGAAGCTCATTTAGGAGTCAAGATATTGGTAATACTGAGGGGAAAGAGAAAGTCTCAGTTAAAAAAGGAGAAGAAAAAGACTAAAAGGAAATCGAAGGAGAAAGTGTAGGAGGAGGGCAGGAATGGAAGGAGAACAGATCCAAGGAAGGAAGGAATGGGAGGCAGCATCTGCTTTTAGAGGGAAAGTTCATTTCAGTCTTTGGTAGTGAGACTGCAAGAAAATTTCTTCCAGCTTTTATTAGATTTATTTCATAGACACTACCAATGTAGTGAGTATACAAAATTATAAAATGGTGACATTTCCTACTTCAAAGAAATCTATTTTTTTATTTGAAACGATAATTTACTATATCCTCAGTTATGCTGAATGAACTGCACTCTTTTTTTCTACTCTGTCAGTATCCCAAAGTTAATGCTTGAATGAAATGGATACCAGCCCTCTTACTCCAGGCTGTGCTTTATTAAAAGGAGGATAAAGAAAAGGCACAGTTTACATTCTTTTTGAGTAGTGCTGAATGTTCTCTCCATAGAAAATGAATTTAATCAATTAGCAATACTAACACAAATTAAAATGTCCTCAAAAAGTAAATGCTAAGTGTAGTTAAGTCAGCTGTGGACACACTAAGTGCTGCTGTAGCCATTTCCAGAGAGCTGCTTACTTGTCAGCAAACAGAACATCCCTTTTGCAAGTATTTGTAAGTGTCCTAGAATGTGAATTGTTCTAACTCACGGTGAGCCTGCTTCACTCCACGCTGTTTCCTCATTCAGTCTGACAAGCTACTGCTTTTTATGTGTGTGCAGAATATACAGTCATCCATTTAAAATATTTATGAATGTAGGATGATTTGGTTATTTTTATAAGTATTCTAAAATACAGAGCCACATTATCCGGCACCAACTGTATGAATAACTCTTCAGTTCTCAATTTTCCAAAAAATCAAAATGATGAAACCCTAAATATTATGACCTGATCTGAGGAAATAAGATAAATCTCAATTCTGTGGCCCAAGGATAAAGATCTTTTCTTTTACTAGAGATCCTTTCAGTTATTTTAGTTACCTGAGGGCTAGAGCCTCAGTAGAAAATATTTTACAACTAATTTCATTACCATCTTCTAAGAAGTAAATGGGAATGAAGTCAGGCCAAAAGGAATAATTTGAGTGTTTCTTCAGTTGTCTTTATCTCAAAATGCTCTAACTCATTTTAAGTTCTTTATTTACATTTAATACTTTCCTATGCAAATGCCTATCATCTTATATAAAATTATAAATGAATTAACTCAGTGTGGCTCAAAACACTAAAATAGAACTAAAATTCTCACTATATTTAGTTTTAACAAAAATATTCAGTACATTTTTTTTCAGACTATCAATGTAGTTTTTTGGGTATGTGGATCAAAACCCAGTTTCTTCAGGGAAATCCTCTGAATTTCAGATGGAATCACAAACAGAAGCCCATAACAATATGAGCCTCATTAACCAGATATATTGCAATACTTTAGAAGAGGGGTTAAAGAGCTAGCGTGAAATGGCAAATGGCTTGCAGTGCCTAACCCTTTACAAGTAGATACAGTTCACATATATAACAGACTTTTGTTATTCAGATATCTGTAAAGCACTAAAGTTGGCACATCAAAGAATTTTTTTTTTTTGCCTTTTTGGTCCACATTATTAATTAATAATGAAATGAAGAAGCAAGGCCAGTATTTCATAAATCATTAATTTTTAGCCACATGATCAGAAGAGAGTTAACAATCACAGCTCTTTCCAGAAATTCATTGCATAGGAATATGGTAGAACAATTTGTCATTTAAGAAGATCCATGGTATCTTTTATTTAAAGCAGGGAAAGGGTGGAAGGAATTCAGTAATTACCAGTATAATTATGAATCATACATAAAAGTTGGAATTTTAATGACTGCAAATACCACATTCATGATTCAAGTTGAAAATATTTTATTATTAAATTATTAAACATGTTATACAGTGTTGCATTCAAAATGAGAAATTATCCTGTGTAAACTATCATGCAATGATATTATATATATATATAGTATTTATCTATCTATAAATAAATATCCAAATATTTATGTATATAATATTTACATTATAAATATATATATTTATCTATAGTAGTATATGCACAGTCTTGCATTTTAATTTCTCAAAATATAAAAATTAATAGAAAATGCTTCACATTATGAAAATTGCTGCTGATTAAGTAAATCCATGTATTACAGAATTTTTGTTAGAATCATATGGAATAACATAGGAAAAATTATTTATTATTATTAAAGTACTAAACTTATAGATGCCATCATCATATCTTTGCAATGAATGTATCTCTTTCACAAACTCAAGACCTGTCCCTTTAGATGTTTGCAGTGAAATGTTATAAAAGATTTTGGCACAGTGTTAAGTTGAGATAAAGATTATAGAGAACTAGTAGCATATACTTAGTTTCAGGTCATCCATAAGGATGGTATTTGTGCCCCATCTACTTTTCATTTTTCATAAGTTCCACACATAAGGGAAAAAAGAACTGCACTCTGTTTTGAATGAGCCATAAAGATATTCAACAAATATTTAATAATATTTGTTATATTATTTGTAGCACATTAAAATTTTCACAAGTCTTCAAAAATGCCTATTAAGACAAACCATTTCTATCTGTAGTTTAGACGTCATATTTAGGTTTGGTTTACCTCCCCCCACCAACTTCTCTCGTCATGTTGTTTACTCTTTCTATTAATATTCTATTTAGAAATAGACTTAAAATATTTAGACTGGCTTGTAGCATCCCTAAATCAAACCACTATTATCAAAGACAGTGTTTATCAATCTATCTGTGGGGAAAGACCAATATTTCATTTTATGTGTAATTACCAATGTGACTAGTAATTTCCCCTAACTAGTAACTCACACTTCATCTGACTAACCACTCAAATTTAACAACACTTACACTGCTCAGCATCTTGTTTAACAATTTGTCAAATATCTCTATAACTTTTACTGTATCTTCAAGTAAGGACCAGCAGTAAACAGCAAATTGCCACAGTTTTTGTGGCTGCTGCCCCAGGGGGCAGCCCCTGATTACCTGGTGGCTGGGCCTTGCATTTTGGGGTCCCACAGTACTGTGGCAATTGGAGAGACAGTTCTTGGCAGGCTACAACCCCAGGGACATAGCAAGGACAGCAGACTGAGGCACACCTCCTGGTTTTTCTGTGAAAGAGGCCTCTTCCTTTGTCCTGGGGCTTCAGCCTGAGAGGTAGTCTTCAGGTTTGGCATACATCTAGTGGTACAAAGCTGCTCTCAGGGAACATAGACTGTGGACACCATCTTGGTCCTCGTTTTCTGCTTTCCTCAGCTTTCATGTATCACTCAGAAAGGAGCTTATATACTCATCTGAGCCCCAGTGACAAAAACTGCTGCTCAAGAGATGCCTTCAAATCATCTGATTCTGGTAGCCAGTGGAACCATGCTTACAGTCCCACACAACTGTCTACATTTTGTTGCTGTTCAGTTGCTAAGTCATGTGTGAGTTTGTGATCCCATGGACTGCAACACGCCAGGCTTCTCTGTCCTTCACTATCTCATGGAGTTTGTTCAAATTCATGTTCATTGAGTTGGTGATGCTAACAATCTCATCCTCTGCCACCCTCTTCTCCTTTTGTCTCCAATCTTTCCCAGCATCAGGGTCTTTTCAAGTGGTCGACTCCTCATATCAGGTGGCCAAAGTATTGGAGCTTCATTTTCAGCATCAATCCTTCCAATGAATATTCAGGGTTGATTTCCTTTAGGATTGACTGATATGATCTTAATGTCCAAGGGACTCGCAAGAGTCTTCTACAGCACCACAGTTCAAAAGCATTGATTCTTCAGTGCTCAAGCTTCTTGATGGTCCAACTCTCGCATCCGTATATGACTACTGGAAAAACCATAGTTTGATTCTGTGGATCTTTGTCAGCAAAGTGATTCCCCTGCTTTTTAATATGCTGTCTTGATTTGTCAGAACTTTCCTTCCAAGGAGCAAACGTCTATTAATTTCATGACTGTAGTCACTGTCCACAGTGATTTTGGAGCCCAAGAAAATAAAATCTGTCATTGCTTCTACTTTTTCCCCCTCTGTTTGCCATGAAGTGATACTATGACTTTAGTTTTCTGAATGTTGAATTTCAACCAAGCTTTTTCATTCTCCTCTTTCACCCTCATCAAGAGGCTCTTTAGTTCCTCTTCATTTTCTGCCATTAGAGTGGTATAATCTCCATGTATACTTTTAAAAACTTGATGCCTGAGGGTCTGACTTCCAGTCAACCTGAATGTAAGTGATGAGACCCTACCCTTTGGGACAATTATAAGACTTGAAACATTCAAATTACTGGGAGCTGTTACAAATATAATAGTCTGATTGGCAAGCACAAAAGTTTGAGAGAATTGAGAGCTTCATTTACTATGAAGGAACCAATGCAAAGAGCCAAGCAAAATTAAGAAAAGGAGGAATACATTCTAAATGAAAGAACAAGATAGAACCTGAGAAAAAAGTAATAAAATACTTATTAATTTTATTAAAATATTATTTAAATTATATATAAATATAATAAAATGATAACATAAAATTTTAAAACATTATATATTTTAAAAATACAAAAAAAATTATTAAAAATTTATTTTATTGAAAAATTCACCTAATAAAGAATTCAAAGTAATCATCATAAAAATGCTCATAAAACTGAGGCAGAGAATGAATGAACCACAGTGAGAATTTCATAAAGGTGGAAAATACAAGAAAGTACAAAATAGAAGTCATAGAGCTGAATAATACAACAGCTGAACTGAAAAATTTATGTGAAGGGTTCAAAAACAGACTAGATAAAAAAAAAAAAATAGTCAACTCAAAGACAAAGCAGTGAAACTCAATCAGAGCCACAAAAGGAAAGAAAAAGAAAGTGACTTTTGTCATTGATCAAATAGAGGAACATTTGCATCATAAGACTCCCAGAAGAAGGAAAGAGAAAGAGACACAGGCCTTATTTAAAGAAATAATGGCTGAGTACTTTCCAAACCTGGAGAAAGAAAAAGACACCCAGACTCAAGAGTCCCAGAGAGTTTATATAAGATGAACCTAGAGATACTCATACCAAGACAATTATAATTAAGAAGTCAAAAGTTAAAAACAAGGAGAGAATATTAAAAGCAGTAAGAGAAAAGCAATATGTTATGTACAAGGGGACTTACATAAAATTATCAACAGATATTTCTGCAGAAACTTTGCCAGCCCAAAGGAAGTGGCACAATATAGTTAAAGTGCTGAAATGTGGAGAGGGGGTAGAAAATAACAAAAAACAAGCTTCTAACCAAGAACCCTCTACCCAGCAAAGTTATCATTCCATTCAAAACTGAAAGAGAGGAAAAAGTTTTTTTAAGAAAAGCAAAATCTAAAGAAGTTCATCATGACTAAACTAACCTTACAAGAAATGTTAAAGAGATTCTTTAAGCTGAAAAGAAAGAATGCTAAATAGTATCAAGAATACATAAAATAGAATAAATATCTCCAAAAAGGTGAATATATAGTAAATGTAGTAGATTAATCATTTATAAAGCTAACATAGAGGTTAAAGAAAAAAGTAGTAAAAATAACTATAATTACAATAATTAGTTAAGGGATACACAAGAAGAAAAGATGTATAATGTCACACTTAAAAGCACAAAACATGAGTGAGGAAGAGTAATAATGTTGACCATTACAATGGGATCAAATTTAACCAAAATTTATGGCATGAAACAAAAGCATTTCTAAGAGGGAGGTACAGAGTAAGAAATGTCTATCTCAATAAACAAGAAAAGTCTACTTAACTTTGCATCTCAAGTAAACAATCTTAACTTTGCATCTCAAGGAAGTGGTGAAAGAAAAAGAATGAACAAAGCCTGAAGTAAGTGAAAGGAGGAACTTAACAAAGATTAGAACAGAAATAAACTAAATAGAGACTAAAATGGCAATAGATATCAATGAAACTAAACACTGGTTCTTTGAAAAAACAAACAAAACTTACAAACCTCTAGCTAGACATGTGAGTGAGTAAAAGTTGCTCAATCATGTCCGACTTTGCAACCCCACGGACTGTAGCCTTCCAGGCTCCTCTGTCCATGGGGTTCTCCAGGCAAGAATACTGGAGTGGTTTGTCATTCCCTTCTCCAGGGAATCTTCTCGACCCAGGGATCAAACCCAAGTCTCCTGTATTGCAGGCATACCAAGAAAAAAAAAAGAGAGAGAGAGAGAAAATACAAATAAATAAAATCATAAATACAAGAAGAGATATGTTAAAATTTTTGCCACAAGAATATAAAGGATTATAAGATATTACTATAAAAAATTATATGCCAGCAATTTGAACAACCTAGAAGAAACAGATGAATTCCTAGAAGGAAAAAATCTATAATACCAAGACTGAATTATGATGAAACAGATAATCTGAACAAACTGATTATTATATTGATGAAAAAAAAAAGGGCTCTTAATAAAGAACATTCTGATACCAGATGACTCCTCTGGTTCTACCAAACATTCAAAGAAGATTTAATATCAATCCTTCTTAAACACTTTCAAAAAATAGAAGAGGACAATACTTTTCCAAACTCATTTTGCAAGGCTAGCATCACCCTGATTTAAAAATTAGACAAGGACACCACAAGAAGGTAAATTACAAACCCACATCCCTGATGAATATATATATGCAAAAATCCTTAACAAAGTTTTAACAAAACCAATTCAACAATGGATTAAAAGGATCATGCAACATGACCAAGTGGAATTTATCTCATGAATGCCAGGATGGTTCAACACTGGTAAGTCAACCAATGTGATGCACCACATTAACAAAAGGAAGGGTAAAAATCATATAATCATCTGAAGAGATGTGGAAAAAAAATTATAAAATTGACATCCATTTATGATAAAAACTCAGCAAATTGAGGATAGAAAGAATGTACATCCACATAATAAAAGCCATATATGACAAGATCACACTTAGCATCACAGTCAATGGAGAAATTTGAAAACTTTTCTTGTAAATAAACCTGCTACATATTTGCAAATATCATGATGTTATATATAGAAAATCCTAAAGATTTCAAATAAAAAACTGTTATAACTCATAAATTCAGTAAATTTGCAGGATGCCTCATACCTGTCAGCTGGCTATCATCAAAAGGAGTATAACAAATGTTAGCAAAGATGTGGAGAGAAGAGAACCCACTTTCACTGTTGGTGGAATTGTAAACTGGTGCAGCCACTATGGAAAACAGGATGAAGTTTCTCAAAACACTAAAACCAGGACTACTGTATGACTTAGGAATTCCACTCCTAGGTGTACATCAAAAACAAAACCACTAATTCAAAAAACACATGCAATTCAGTGTTCATAGCAGAATTTTAATTTACATTTGACAAGGTATGGAAACAGTTTAAGTATTTATTGATAGATAAATGGATAAAGACATATATTGATATTTATAGAGTTGGGCAAAAAGTTTGTTCAAATTATACCATAATGTTGTTGTTCAGTCTCTCAGTCATGTCCGACTCTTTGCAACCCCATGGATTGCAGCACACCAGGCTTCCCTGCCCTTCATCATCACTCAGAGCTTGCTCAAACTCATGTTCATTGACTCAGTGATGCCATCCAACCATCTCATCCTCTGTCATCCCCTTCACCTCCTGCCTTCAATCTTTCCCAGCATCAGGGTCTTTTCTAATGGGTTGGCTCTTTGCATCAGATGGTGAAGTATTGGAGTTTCAGCTTCAGCATCAGTCCTTCCAATGAATATTCAGGATTGAATCACTGTAGGATTGAATGGTTTGAAATCCTTGCATACAAGGGACTCTCAAGAGTCTTCCCCAACACTACAGTTCAAAAGCATCAGTTTTTTAGAGCTCGGCCTTCTTTATGGTCCAACACGCACATCCATACACGACTACTGGAAAAACCAGAGCTTTGACTATACAGATATTTGTTGGCAAAGTAAAGTCTTTGGTTTTTAATATACTGTCTAGGTTGGTTACAGCTTTTCTTCCAAAGAGCAAACATCTTTTAATTTCATGGCTGAAGTCTCTGCAGTGATTTTGGAGCCCAGGAAAATAATGTCTGTCACTGTTTCCATTGTTTCCCCATCTATTTGCCATGAAGTGATTGGACTGGATGCCATGATCTTTGTTTCTTGAATGTTGAGTTTTAAGCCACTTTTTCACTCTCCTCTTTTACCCCCATCAAGAGGCTTTTTAATTCCTCTTCACTTCCTGCCATAAGGGTAGCATCATCTGCATATCTGAAGTTATTAATATATACAGACAATACACAGTGGAAAAACTATACAACCATAAAAATGAATGAGATTTTGTCAGCAGCAGGAATGGACTTGGAGGGCATTATGCTAATTGAAATGTCAGACAAAGAAAAATAAACACTGTATGATATCACTTATATGTGGAATCTAAAAAAAAAAAAAGAATAATCCAGTGACTGTAACAGAAAAGAAGCAGATTCACATATATTAAAAAAACAAACAAGTGGTTTCCAGTGGAGAAAGGGAATTGGGGAAATATAAGATAAGGGCCTGAAGGTACCAGCTATGAGGCATAAAATAAACTATAAGGATGTATTGTACGACATAAGGAATATAGCAAATATCTTATAATAACAATAAATGTTATATAATCTGTAAAAACTGTGAATCACCATATTGCAACCTATAACTTATATAATAATGCATACCAGCTATACTTCAGTAGAAATAACTTTTACATTTGTACACACTAATAGCAAACAGTCAGAAAGAGACATTTTTAAAAATCACATTTACAGTTGCATCAAAAATAATACACTTTGAAACTATGAATAAATTTAACCAAGGAGGTGAAAAATTTGTATACTGAATGCTGCAAGGTATTAATGAAGAGGAAGACAAGAATAAATGGAAAGATAGTTCATGATTATGGATTAGGAAAATCTATATTGTTAAATGGTACATTCTACAAAATGCAAATCTAGTGTGACTCCTATCAAAATTCCAATGGCATTTTTCACAAAATATAACAAAAAAAAATCCTAAAGTTTGTGTGAAAACATAAATGTCCACAAATACCTAAAACAATCTTGTGAAAGAGTAGCAAAACTAGAGGCATCATACTCTTTGATCTCAGTCTCTATTGCAAAGCTAGAGTAGCTAAAATATTATACTGACATAAAAACATACACCTGGATCAATGGAACAAAGCACAGAGCCAAGAATTAAATCCACACATAAATGGTCAATTAATTTATGACATAGGAAACAAGAATAAACAATGAGGAAGAGCACGGTCTCCTCAATAAAAGATATTGTAAAAATTGGACAGCCACGTGCAAAAGAATGAAAATAGACCATGGTCTTATAACATATATAAAAATTAATTCAAAGTGGATTAAAGACATGAACATAAAACCTGAAACTATAAAACCTCTAGAAGAAAACATAGGTGCTAAGGTCCTTGACATAGGTCTTGTTGATGCTTTATTTAATCTGACATCAAAAGCAAAAGCAAAAAATTAACAAAAATAAGCAAGCAGAACTGTATCAGACTAAAAAACTTCTGTCCAGCCAAGGGAACCATCAATAAAATGAAAAGATACCTACTGAAAGAGAAATGCAGATCATATATTTGATAAGGGGCTAATATCCAAATATATTTAAAGAACTCCACACAATGGCACTCGATTTCACTTTCATCAAGAGGCGCTTTAGTTCTTCTTCACTTTCTGCCATAAGGATGGTGTCATCTGCATATATGAAGTTATTGATATTTCTCCTGGCAATCTAGATTCCAGATTGTACTTCATCCAGTCCAGCATTTTTCATGATGTATTCTGCATATAAGTTAAATAAGCAGGATGCCAATATACAGTATTGTACTCCTTTCCTGATTTGGAACTAGTCTGTTGTTACATGTCCATTTCTAACTGTTGCTTCTTGACCTGCATACAGATTTCTCAGGAGGTATGTCAGGTGGTCTGGTATTCCCATCTCTTTAAGAGTTTTCCACAGTTTGTTGTGATCCTTATAGTCAAAGGCTTTGGCATAGTCAGCAAAGCAGAAGTTGGTGCTTTTCTGGAACTCTCTGTTTTTTTCAATGATCCAATGGATGTTCACAAGTTGATCTCTGGTTCCTCTGCCTTTTTAAAATCCAACTTGAATGTCTGGAAGTTCACAGTTCACATACTATTGAAGCCTGGCTTGGAGAAATTTAAGTATCACTTTGTTAACATGTGAGATGAGTGTAATTGTGCCATAGTTGGAGCATTCTTTAGCACTGCCTTTCTTTGGGGTTGGAATTAGAACTGACATTTTCCAGTCCTGTAGCCACTCTTGGGTTTTCCAAATGTGCTGGCATATTGAGTGCACCACTTTCACAGCATTATCTTTTAGAATTTGAAATAACTCAACTGGAACTCCATCACCTACACTAGCTTTGTTCATGCTGATGCTTCCTAAGGCCCACTTGACTTTGCAGTCCAGGAAGTCTGACTCTAGCTAAGTGATCACACCATCATGATTATCTGGGTCATGAAGATCGTTTTTGTATAGTTCTTCTTTGTATTCTTGCCACCTCTTCTTAATATCTTCTTATTTTGTTAAGCTCATACAATTTCTGTCCTTTACTGAGTCCTTCTTGCATGAAATGTTCCCTTAATATCTCTAATTTTCTTGAAGATATCTCTAGTCTTTCCCATTCTATTGTTTTCCTCTATTTCTTTGCATTGATTGCTGAGGAAGGCTTTCTTATCTCTCCTTCCTATTCTTTGGAACTCTGCATTCAGATGGGTATATGTTTCCTTTTCTCCTTTGTCTTTCACTTCTCTTCTTTTCTCAGCTATTTGTAAGGCCTCCTCGGACAACCATTTTGTCTTTTCTTGGGGATGGTCTTGCTCACTGCCTCCTGTACAATGTCACAAACCTCAGCCCGTAATTCTTCAGGCAATCTGTCTATCAGATCTACTCCCCTGAATCTATTTGTTACTTACACTGTATAATTGTAAGGATTTGATTTAGGTCATACCTTAATGGTCTAGTGTTTTTCCCTACTTTCTTCAATTTCAGTCAGAATTTGGCAATAATACATTCATAATCTGAGCCACAGTCAGCTCCCAAACTTGTTTTTGCTGACTATATAGAGTTTCTCCATCTTTGGCTGCAAAGAATATAATCAATCCTATTTTGGTATTGACCAAAGTCTTCTCTTGTGTTGTTGGAAGAGAGTGTTTGCTTTGACCAGTGTTATTGGAATTCTCTACATCAGAATACTGTAGTGGGTTGTTATTCCCTCCTCCAAGGGGTCTTCCCAACCCAGGGATTGAACCTGGGTCTCCAGCTTTGCAGGCAAATTCTTTACCATCTGAGTCACCAGGGAAGACCAAAGAAAACATAGATAGCCAGTAAGTACATGAAGAGATGCTCAATATCACTAATCGTCAGGGAAATGCAAATAAAAATTACAAATGTTGTATCACCTTACTCCTTTTAGAAGAGCTATTGTCAAAAAGACAAAAATAATAAGTATTAGTGAGAATGTGAAGAAAAGGGAACACTTGTGCACTGTTGGTGGGAATGTAATCTAGTGTAACCAATTTGGTAAGGTATGAAATGTTCCTCAGAATATTATAAAATATAAGTACCATATGATCCATCAGTTTCAGTTCTAGGTATGTATCCAAAGGAAATAAAAATAGGATGTCAAAAATATAGCTGCATTCACCTGTTTATTATAGAAGTTTTTTATAATAGTCAATATATGAAAATAATCCATGTCTATTGATGGATAAATGGGTACAGAAACTGTCACACACACACACACACACAAAATGGGATATCTTTCAGCCATAAAAACAGTAAAATCTTGCCATTTGTGGCAACATGGATAGATCTCAGGGGCATTATGCTAAGTGAAATAAGTCAGAAAGAGGAAGACAAATGCAATATAATATCACTTATATGTGAAATATAAAAACAAACAAATAAAATTCCAAAGAAGTTCATAAATACAGAGAATAGATTGGTGGCTGACAGAGGTGGAGGGTGGGAGAAATGGGCACACTATTTTATTTTTTTAGTTTAAATACAGTTAATAATGATAAGAGGTGGTAGTTCTTTAGACACCTTGGGTTATACTGATATTTCTAATAATCTAGAAATATTGAATTGCTTTAGGAAGCCAAGACTACGGTAGGACCATAGAGTCATACATTGATATAAAGTAATTCTCTTATGATTGTGGAATAAATTAAAATTACATTTCCAATTATAAATTACCTTTGAAATTACATTTATCAAATCTGAAGTTGTGAAGATTTTCTAAATATGAACATTTGAAGAATATTTTAAATCTCTTACGTAAGTAGAAACCACATAATAAACAAAAATCCCCACTGAGAAAACTGATGGAAACTAGTTAAGAATATCCAGATGGACCAGTTGACCCAGCACATCAGCAGACCTTGTCCATTAGTGACTGCATCAGTGGTATTCAACTGAGGAATTTAATTACCAGAGATGTCCAATCGATGAAACTCAAAACAAACACATCTAGATGGATTAAATCTATTTTTTCCCCTTCAGTCTCTCAGGCTTTCTGTTGTATCACAGAAAATTAAATTGCTAAAAATGATTTATTTTTACAAAAATGGTGCTGTTTTACTTCTTTCTAATTTTCTTGTCATAGAAGCATACATGGAACTTTTTTGTATAAAAATTATATAGATTATGAGCAACTTCTATTATGATTTTGGAAGTGTAGATACCCATTGTCATTTCTAATGATGAACTCAGAATGGAGACAGAAATAAAAATGAGTCTTACACATTCTTCAATATAATGTTTAGTGCTATAGCAAAAATAAACATTGGATCATAACAGTTACATTGGTACTATCCCCCTGCAGGTGATAAAATCCCATAGCAGATAAAAAGAGAAATTTAGTCTTAAGAGAGTTGAGACATAAACGGCACATATCTGATTATATTACTTGAAGGCATTTGATAATATTACATTTAGGAATATTATATTGATGGACACTTTGATGCCATCCTCACTTCTCTAATTTAGATATTTTAAAATATATGATATGTGTGGGTATATAAATGTAGCATTTGTTTAATCCACAGAATTTTTTGAAACTATTTATTAGCTTTTTGTATGTGTCTTAACTGATTAATTAGCCAGAATCTGAGGAATAGTAACTTTATATCTTAACAGTAAATAAGTAATCTTTAAATAGAAGAAACTGCATTAGTTTCATTATTTTAATACTACATTTTTTAATCCATGTTTTACCAAAATAGTTATTATTTAGAACTTATCAATTTTCCATCTGCTGCCAGGTAAATTTAATGATATGCCACACACATGCATATATATTAAATAATTATAAACATATTTACCTTTAATATTATTTTCCAAATTATTTGGTATATAATCTTAAAGATGTATAGTACAGTGAAGGTAAAATATTCAAGATTATAGAAATTTTAGTGTTTTTTCAGATAACCAAGTTTGAATTATATACTTATGTTTTAACTTATTTCTAAGTTTATTAGGAAATTTTTAAACATCTATTTTCTTAGTGCTTTTCACATTATTTTATCTTTGTGACTTTTCATTATTTTTCTTCTTTCATAGTTGGAGTTTTTGGTAAACAGCTTTCATTTGTTGAGTAGAGAACTTTCTCATTAAGCTATAAAGGTGTTTTCTTTACTTGTTATATGCTAAATATATTTTAGACTTAGCTCTCTTTATTATATACCAAATTGTAAAAATCTCTGACTCTCACAATATGACATGTATTAATTTTCTTCAAAATCTTAAATATTAGTAGGCATTTTAATTTCAAATCATCTAAAAATTATCTTAGATTCTGGTTATGAAGGAAGGCAATATCAATAGTACTTTTGATAGTAAAGATTAGTAAAGATTTTTAAAACACAGATTAGTAAAGATTTTTAGTTTGGATGTGGAGGATTCTTCTCCAATACCAGAAGGTATTTAAAAGGCACATCAATTTCAAGACAAAAACAAGGAAGTTCTCAAATACACTGGAAAGTTTAACAGGAGTAAAAGAAATGATGACACCATTCTAATAGCAGAAAACAAAGAGGAACAAAAAAGCCTCTCGATGAGGGTGAAAGAAGAAAGTGAAAAAACTGGCTTAACGCATAACATTCAGAACACTAAGATGATGGCATCTGATCCCATCACTTCATGGCAAATAGATGGAAAAAAGTGGAAATTGTGACATATTTTAATTTCTTGGGCTCCAAAATCACTGTGGATTTTGACAGCAGCCACAAAATTAAAAGAAGCTTTCTCCCTGAAAGAAAAGCTATGACAAACCTAGACAGCATATTAAATAGCGGAGCTATCATTTTGCCGACAAAGGTCTGTATAGTCAAAGCTGTGGTTTTTCCAGTAGTCATGAACAGATGCCACAGTTGGACCATAAAGAAGGCCGAGCATCAAAGAACTGATGCTTTCAAATTGTGAAGTTGGAGAAGGCTCTTGAGAGTCCCTTGGACTGCAAGGAGATCAAACCAGGAAATCCTAAAGGAAATCAACCCTGAATATTCATTGGAATATTGGGGCTTCCCTGATAGCTCAGTTGGTAAAGAATCTGCCTGCAATGCAGGAGACCGCTGTTTGATTCCTGGGTTGGGAAGATCTGCTGAAGAAGGGATAGGCTACCCATACCAGTATTCTTGGACTTTCCTTGTGGCTCAGCTGGTAAAGAATCCACCTACAATGCGGGAGACGTGGGTTCTATCCCTGGATTGGGAAGATCCCCTGGAGAAGGGAAAGGCTACCCACTCCAGTATTCTGGTCTGGTGAATTCCACGGACTGTATAGTCCATGTGGTAGCAAAGAGTCGGACACGACTGAGCAACTTTCACATTCATTGGAGGGACTGTTGCTGAAGGTAAAGCTCCAATACTTCGGCCACCTGATGTAAAGAGCTGACTCATTGGAAAAGACTGTGATGCTGGGAAAGATTGAGGGAAGGAGGAGAAGGGGCCAACAGAGGAAGAAATGTTGGATGGCAGCACTGAGTCAATGGACATGAATTTGAGCAAACTCTGGAAGACAGTAAAATATAGGAAATCCAGCATGCTGCAGTCCATAGGGTTGGAAAGAGTTGAATATGACTTAGCAACTGAATAACAATAGAAACAAATATTTAATTTAGTTTAGCCAACTATTTTGGCTGTACTCATTAGAGGAGATTAATTCTTAACAGGATTTTTAAGATTATTATTACCTTCAAAACTGCTGACTCTTCTTGTTTGATATAGGTTTAATAACAGATATGCAATATAACCTTATTTCAGTCACTTGAAGAGCAGAACAAATCAGAGAAAATTCCAAAGTACTTATTCTTACTCATCATGATGAGCTGGGTATTTTAAATGACTGTATAACGTCGTCTATAATCAAGTTCAGTTTGAGAATTTGTTCTTTTCATTCTTTTAGGTTTCATTCTATGCTCTGTTCAGCTGATATTTAAAACTTCCACATCTTAGAAGCACATTTTTTACTATTTTAACATGTGCCTAAAATGACCCTAGTTGTAAATATATAATAAAAAACACTTCTGTAAGTAAATAGACGACAAGATTTTTTAACATCTTCAATAACACATCCAGTTCACAGAAGAGAGTTCAAACATGTCACTGAATAAAGGAAAAAAATTAGTGTTATATATATAATATTTACAAAGAAAATAAAGAGTTTGTGTTTTTAATGAGACTAAAGGGCCCTTCAAGAGTTAGGTTCCAGTGATGTTTCTTTGTGGAGTTACCATTAACATTTTGCTCAGGATGACAAACTCAGACAGCGTAGAGACATCATTTTGCTGACAAAAGTCCATATAGTCAAAGCTGTGTTTTTTTTCCAGTAGTCATGTATGGATATGGGAGTTGGACCACAAAGAATGCTGAAGAATTAATGCCTTTTACATGTGGTGCTGGAGAAGTATCTTGAGAGTCCCTTGAAGAGCAAGGACATCAAACCAGTCAATCCTAAAGGAAATCAACACTGAAAATTTATTCAAAGGACTGATGATGAACTGAAGCTCTATTACTTTGGCTACTTGATGTGAAGTGACAACTCATTGGAAAATACCCTGATGCTGGGAAAGACTGAAGGCAAAAGGAGAAGGGGATGGCAAAGGGTAAGATGGTTGGAATGGACATGAGTTTGGGCAAACTCTGAGAGATAATGGAGGATAGAAGAGCCTGGTGTGCACAGTCCATGGTATTGCAAAGAGTTGTGTATGATTTAGCAACTGAACAACAGCTCTCTATGGGAGGATGTTCAACAGTTACTGTTGCAGAAAACGAATGTCAGTAGCTGGGTGGTGACTCCTGATTGAAAACCACTTGATATAGGGGAAACCACATATCTTCTTCCCAGAAATACAAAGATGAATTATTCTCCTACTGTCCCTCATTTCACTCATTTCCTCCTAATGAAGAAGTGCTTTAAGAAGGAATTGATTGTATGCTTCTCAGTGTCTTCTGATTTCTTTCTTTTGGAGTATCTCATCCTCTCTGTGCCAACTGCTCCGCTCCACTCGGCAGTAATACTACAGAGGTAGGCTCCAGGCCAGCAAAAGTTCTACAGTTGTCTAGATCCATCCGAGACAGAGAATAAGGTTAAACCTGGGGACAAATGTCAGGGACTTTTGGCATGGACTTTTATTTTCTTCGTCTTTCTGGTTGTTATTCCTTATTTGGTACTAAGTTTGGGAGGACATGATCTCAAATATCAGCTAGGCTAAGAACAAGCCTATCAGGGATCCTACTCTCGTGGAACACCTGGTGCTCATTCCCTAGGTGAGTATGAGCTTATACCACCTCTCTAGCTGTACTTCAGGCAGATGGGATAGCCACTAACCTGATCCCAGGACCCACAGATTTCATGGTTATTCCCAATCTATTGTTTGGCTCTTAAATTCCTAAATGCATTTATTGTTTCTTAATTTCAGAGGACGAGAAATGTGACTTATGTGCAAATGAATTATTTTCTGGTAGCAGTTAATTTATAGTTATGTGAAATGGATAGAGGTAAACTATATAATAAATAATATTAACAACATATCTGAGGACAATGTAAAGTTTATAAGAAATCAAAAACTTTCAAGTTGCCTGTGCTTTACTGTAATTACAGTATAATTTTTACTTTCTTTTCAGGTTCCTTGCATTTATTTATACACAGTTCACACAATTTGGTCATCTGGCATTATCCTCTTCGTTCAAGCTTTTATCATATCCATTGTGAGCAATCTGCATTTAAACTCTCCCTTCTTCATTCCACCATGTGTGCTTTCCCTTGAAAGTATTGTTGTCTAAAATATAAAGCTAATAATGTCACTACATGTTTAGAAAATGTTCACAGCTCCTCATCAACTAAAGTAATATTAAATTTCTTTAGTTTCTTTATGACTTTAATCCATTATCTTCTGTGTGACTTCTATCTTCCATTATCCCATTCTTTCTTTATCTAACAACTTCCATCTTTAGTTCTGGCAATTCCAAACTGATGCAGTCATTGAATTCCTCAAAAATACTCGGTGCCAGTCACACAAAAGAGGTGTTGACACAAATAGAACTGTTACTATTCGCTATGAAGAGGATTATTGTTAGTGACACCATTTTATACATACAGTGATTTAACTATGACTATGCCCAAGACCTATAATTGGACAGTGTTGATTTCAATTCTTGTGTGGTATTTTAGGAATGGCTTAGAAATACGTACTATAAACAATGCAAAGTAATACTTGAGATCCTGAAAAGATGTATATGGAGTGCTTTCTGGTCCTATATATGTATTTACAAGCACTGGCATAGTCAGTCTTCTGTTTCAGAAGGATAGATCTGCTACTAATATGGAGAATAGACACCTGAAACACAAGGCTGAAGAACTGGAGACTCATCCCTCTTATTGAAAATAACCAGTGTTTTGTTGATTTGTGTGGGAATAGATGTTGCGCCAAGCTTTGAAGTCTTGTTTATGGATTGAAAAAATTTGAAATCCATGTGGCATTTTCATCTCTTCTTTGGTTGACGTTTTCAGAAAGGAAAAATTATAAGTAGTGTATTAGATGATATTATAAATAATACTGGATTTTATGAATTTTGCTGTCAAAAAAGTTAACTCCTAAGAAAATATGGATTGTGTAGTGAGATTGGAAACATATATTTGAAGAGAAAAGTGAGACATACCAAGATCAAGAAAACTTTAACAGATACTATAGATGCATGGAATAAAAGAAGTACAAGAGTTTTAGTAGTGAAAAATAAAGAAGGAGGGCCAGAAATATTAATTGTGAGTTAAAAAGAGAATTGCAAATTTTAAAACAAGATGAAAATTTTAGAGGTGTCATCAAGATCTAGGGTAACGGTGTTTGTGACTAGAAAACAAAAGTGAAGGATATCTTTTTCAAAGAGACAAATCTATTTTAAGTCACATGGTTAGCTAGAATGTGTTTAATATGGATGCACTGTGGAGAGCATATGGGATTAGTTTAAAATTAAGATTTAGCAAAGCTATTTTGAGAGAGTACTACAGCACATGTTCTGAGATAATATTCCGCATATGATTTCAGGGGACATTATAGAAAAATACAGTGAGAAAAGCCAAGATAACACCTTTAAGTTTGAAAGGAAATGTGAAAACCGTAAGAACCTAAATGGGAAAACATAAGGAGATGCAACTGGTAGTTGTATTTGATTTATGGTTCAAATAGTGATTTGATTAACTTGATATTGATATTTTGCCAGAATCCAAGATTAAACACTGACTCTGTTCTATTGATAGTATACATAAAGAGTTAATCATATTGTGCTTTTTGAATTCTTTAAAATGTAGTTATACTGATAAGAAATTCATTATGATTAACCCCCCCAAATAGTTTTTACTTTTGTACTATAGTTGTAAAGTGGTGAGTAAAAATAAGATGTTATGCAAATATTTGGACACAAGGAAAATAGTTCCACTGGCTTAATGAAAGAAAACAAACAAAAAAGGTTATGTACAGTTTGAAATTTATAAAAAATAAAATATACTCCTGGGACTACTTAAAAATGTAAATGGTAGATAGAATATAATTTGGAAGTCTTTCTATATCTCTATTAATTAGACTACATAAAGGAATGTCCTGATTTATTTATGAAATGTTTTTAAAAGCATTCTGTAGAATTATTCATTGTATACATATATGCTAAAGAGTAACTTGAATATTTCCTTTCTAATTAGAAAAGTCACATGTTGTCAATTTTTATGTACTCTCTGTCTCTTTCTTTAGGATATAATTTAAGTCATTTATTATAAGCAATCTTTCTCAAAACTTATGAATATAAGCCCTAGTATGTGACTAATTTGAAAACTATCCAAAGTTTTATTTTTCTCTCCTGATATTTTAAGATGAAATCCAATAAAGACTTAAATTAAAAAAAAACTAAAAGAAAACAGAAAATAAAATTTAATAACATTAACTATGTATACTCAAGAAAATTGAAAAACTCATAGACAGGAGAAAATTAAAATTAAATCAAAGGGACATGGCAAGAAATATAAATGTCACAGAATCTCAAATGACGAGTCAATTGAGGGAAATATAAGTAAAATAAGATAAAGACATTAGGAAAAACTTTAAAAAACACATAAGCAAATGTGTAGTTTGAAAAAATGAAAAACAAATGCATATAAAAAGGAAAGAGCATAAAGCATAATATTTGTTAATACCTTTCGAATATATATAGAAATACAACTCAACTTTCCCTTTACTTTCTTGAAATCCTATTAGTTTTGCTCCTACTGGAAGAAACCATTGCCATCAATAGAGTTAACACTTTAATGTATGTTTTATATATTTTATTTCATATAGGATATATATGTAAAATTTATACAACATTATCAGTGTTTTAAAATTTATGTAGATGATAACAAAAGTTCTTTAATGTCCTTTTCTCCCTCAAAACCGACCTTTTAAAATGTATTTTCTTTGATAAAAATGTTATCTATCTAAATATAGCATAATCATTTTTAGCTGTCATATAATAAATATTCTGCATATCAGCATACATTGTTAGTTTTATATTCTAAGATTGTTTCTGACATTAACACACATGTATATGTTTCCTGTGTGCATATGGAAATGTCTAATTAGAAGTAGAATTGCCGAGTAAGCATATTTTAAATGTCTAGTAAATTTGGCAGAAGTGTCTTCCAAATTTTTTTTTTTTCAAATTTCCACTAGTACTTGACTCACTTCAGCATCTTGCCTGGAGAATCCCAGGGACAGAGAGGCCTGATGAGTTGACATCTATGGGGTCACACAGAGTCCGACACAACTGAAGTGACTTAGCAGCAGCAGCAGCAACTAGTACTTGAAGTGTAGGCAAGGTTCAGTTTCCTTCAATCTTTATAGAGAATACCTATGAGAAATTTTATATTTGCCTCTTTTGTTGGATGTGCATTAACAACTTTAATTGCCATGTCTTTTATTATTAGTCAAGTCAAACATATTTTCATATATCCATTGGCTTCAAATGGATCCACTTCAATGAAATACCTGCTTGCTCCTTACTCTTGATTTCTAGAAGCTATTTATATATTCTAGTGCTTACCATTTTCTTTGTTTTATCATTACAAATATCTTCTAGTTTATTGCTTGCCTTTTAATAATGTTTATGCAGTTTCGAAAACTTTTTGGTCTTAAATGTGTCTGGCTTGAGTTCTTTCACTCAAAGCATTCAGGTTTTAAATTCTTACCCTCTTAGAAACCCTGTAGATTTATGGCTTTAGTCTCCATTTATTGTGTTGTGTTTGAATTTCATTTTGGTCCACTTAGGCATTTGCTCTGCTTTTAAATGTTACTATATTGATTTTTATATATTTTAAATCTACTATATCATTTTACATATTGAGGTGTACTTTTACTATAATATCTTGTATGTTTGCCTGTAACAAAATCCTGATGAGGACATGACTGAAGTTTTGATGTAATAAAATCATTCATTCAAAATATTAAATGTATATTCCATTTTCTGAGAGAGTACATATTAATTCCTTTCTGGATAGACTGGTTCCCTCATATTTTTTTTCAGAAACAAACCATATTCCAAATTTTGTTCTCAAGAAATCCTGAATACAGCGAAGTACTTCAATTCTTAGATTAAATTATATGAAAATGGCCACATTTGGCCATTGTATTTATCAAGGTTCTCCAGAGAAGCACACCACAGACATACATGTGCAGGCACACACACACACACATACACACTGAGTTGATCCCTCAATATTCTCAGAGAATTGGTTCTAGGACCTACCCATGGATAACAAAACCCTGGGATGCTCAAGTCTCATAGTCAGCCCTCCAATATACGCTGTTTGCAAGCTGGAGCCCCAGGAAAACTGATGGTATAATTCCAATCTAAGTCCAAATGCCTGAGAACAAAGAAAACACACAGCCTAAGGGCAGGAGAAGACTAGCCTTCCAGCTCAAGCAGGAAGGCTGCAAACAAAAGGGATGAATTCCTCCTAACTTCATCTCTTTGTTCTGTTTAGGCCTTTAACAAGTTAGATGCTACCCACCACATTGGGAAAAAGCAATCTATTTTATTGAGTCCAGGATTCAAATGCTAATCTCTGGAGACACCTTCACCCTCATACCCAGAAATAATGTTTAATCTATGTATCACTTAGCCCAGTCAAGTTGACACATGAAATTAACCATCATGTTTACATAAAAGAAAAAAAGATAAAAGTCAGTATCTTAATTTCAAATGATTCAACCTAGTAAATGTGATGCTTCAGATTATGTAGTTAAGCATCCTATTTAGGAAATAAACTACACTACTATTTTGATTTAGAAAGTACCTTGACTAAAATATACTTTTTTTATTTTTATTTTTTCTACCATCATAGTATCTGTGAATGCATGTATATGAATGTCTGGATTTTGTGCATTTAGATAAAAAAAACTGCTAAGAGTTGGTAAAGAAAACTGAGCTAAAAACAGGAAGGATATGAAAACTTAATCTTTATTTTGTTGCTTACTAGAGGAAAGTTGATGATATAGCAAATATGGTGTTGTTTGAAGTGGACTGATTCCAAACCCTAGGAACATGTTATTTTATTTTTAAATAGTTAGCCATATGTCAGGCTCATTGGAGGCAGAACACATTATTGGAGATAGGGAAAGGAATTCTCTACTGAAGGAAATAAATTCATTGTATCATTCATTCTGAAAGGGTTTAACTGTTGAGCAAGAAATACAATAGTGCTTAGAAGATGCAGTGTATGTGAGGAGCCATTCAATCTTGGAAATTTCTAATGATGTAGATGAGTTAGAACCGACCTAGAGAAGTCATTCTTATGGTCTTAGCTATCACCAAACTGCCACTAAAAAATGTCATTATTACTTATAGTTGGTCTTAGCTTACTGTATGAAGTTAGCTAAATTATGAAGAGGCTCTTCCATATTTTACAGTAGCACACATAAAAGAAAAATTTTCTAATGTCTTGGGAATTAGAAGGATAGCTATTTCTAGTGACTAATCAAATGGGCCAAACTGATTTGATTACAAAATGTTAAGTTTTGAAACAAATGTGGCAAAATGTTAATGTTTGCTAATTCAGAGTGGTAGTTAAAAGGGTTATTTGTTGTATTACTCTTTGTATTGCTCATATGTATGAAAAATTTCTTTACTAAAAAGAAGCATAAGGTTTTTTACAGTACCTATTACTCTGTACTAAAATTATTATATTAACATTGCTGCATGTCTGTGACTTTCAGCATGTAGCAGAGATCATGACTTATTCATCTTTGAATTCACATCTTTAATAAAATATGAAATCATAAATAATGACTGCATAAATAAGTAAATGATCAAGTTAATGAACAAGATAAATAAATAAAGAGCAGAATGTGTGTGGGACATTTGTTGAACTCTGAGTACATACATTCAAACAAGTGAAGTGCTTGGGTAAAGATATATGAGAAATATAAATCAGCAGTGTGTGCGTGCTCAGTCACGCAGTCATGTCTCACTCTTTGCAGCCCCATGGACTGTAGCCTACCAGGTTCCTCTACCCATGAAATTTTCCAAGCAAGAATACTGGAGTGGTTTGCCATTTCCTACTTCAATAAATAAGTAGAAATAAGTCTAAATAATGATTGTCCTGACTGAGACATGTAAACTTCATCATGAGAAAATAACTATGAATGCCAGATTTTTTTTAGATCTGAGATATAGATGAACTGTGTGTAAAATAGTGACATATATGTGGCAGTGATGTTTAAGATGAAGGTGAATACTGTAGATGAAAAAATATTTTCTTTCCAAGGGATGCAATGAAAAAAAAAAAGGAAGAAAGAAGATATGGGGAGTTGAAATTCTAGATAGTTATATGCTGTGCTGTCTTTAATTGCCCAGTCCTGTCTGACTCTTTGCGAACCCATGGACTGCAGCCCACCAGGCTCCTCTGTCCATGGGGATTCTCCAGACAAGAATACTAGGGAGGGTTTTCATGCCCTCCTCCAGGGGATCTTCCCAATCCAGGAATTAAACCCAGGCCTCCCACATTGCAGACAGATTCTTTACTGTCTGGAGTCACCAGGGAAGCCTAAGAATACTAGAGTGAGTGGCCTATCCCTTCTCCAGAGGATCTTCCTGACCTGGAAATCGAACGAGGGTCTCCCACATTGCAGGTGGATTCTTTACCAGCTAAGCTACCAGGAAAGCCCAGATAATTATATAGGTAGGAAGAAATAAAAGAAATACATATATATATATATATACTTACATACTTTACAATTACTAACACAAAATGGTACCACAAAGTTGATACTATAATTGCCTTTATTTTAAAGAGAAAGAAACTGAAGCTCAGAGAATTTGAGTAGTTTACTCAGGGTTTGTACCCAGGCCTACAGTCCTGTGTAAATTTCTTCAGGGGTTGAATAGTAAATTACACTTGCTTAAAGAGAAAATTGGTAAAGTAAAAGACTGCCTTATTGAAAATTGCTAGATTGCTACACAAACAGATGAGTTGGAAAATATCAAATAAAACTTAAGAAACAGAGGATATATTCATAAGGGTCAACATGTGATTAAAAGAGATTAAAAACTCACTGAAGAAATGAGATGATAGAAGGATATTATTTGAAGAAATAATGATTGGTTTCCTAGAGCTAGAAAAGGACATAAGTCACAGGTTAAAAACCTCAATAAATGGCAGATAGAATTGAATAAAATTAAAAAAAAAAATCTCTACACTTAAATGTATCATAGTGTTTTAGAAAATGACGAGTAAAACAAAACAGTCTAAATGAAAAAAAAAAATAATGGAAAGAATGTGGTAGCTGCTGGTTATTACATGTGTATCATATCTTCAACATCTCCTGACTGTTTTCTTTTTATGTTTCATATGTGTGTGTGTGTGTGTGTGTGTGTGTGTGTGTGTGTGTGTGTGTGTGTGTGTGTGGTTCTATCCCTGGGTGGGGAAGATCCCCTGGAGCAGGAAATAGCAACCCATCCCAGTATTCTTGCCTGGGGAAATCCCATGGGTAAAGGAGCCTTGTGGGCTACAGTCCATGGGGTTGCCAAGAGTTGGACATGACTGAGCATGCACACACTCACTCCACACTCTTTATGTTTTAGAGTGGAAAGTCTGTGTTGGATGGAATTGAGCCTGCTGGCCTTAGGCAAGGCAGGTGGGTGTATAACTGGCCTTCCTGTGTAAAGGTGAGAACTGAACAAGAATATCTATGGCCAGAATAGTTATAGTTAAAGTAGTGTATGAGTTTTACTCATTTTCTTTCATTCAGTCACTGTTTTAAAGGTTACCATTGAAGCATCATGACATAATTGACATTGTCATTACAATGAAAGCATTGGTCACTCAGTTGTGTCAGACTCTTTGCGACCACATGGACTGTAGCCCACCAGTCTCCGATATCATAATTACTGGAAAAAAACATGCCGAAGAGCTACCCACTGCCACTTAAGAAAATTAAGTTTAATGGAAACAATGATGTGTAAAGAAGTAATTTTAAGACATTCCCCAATAAATATTCATCCTTGCCACAAAACATGGAGCCTGATTTCTATTTAGAGCCCTAGCAATCTCTGCTGCAGGTGTACAATCTGAGCCTGGACACAGTGTGGAGCTGGGTAACTCAGAAGCCTGTCCAAGGGTAAAATAGGACTAAGAAAAAACTCTATCTGTGAGACTGTGGAAAGAGGGAAAATCCAAATATAGGAAAGTCAACTGGCATATGGAGATATTTGAAGATAGAATTTAAAGCATAGTCTAGGAAGAATACCTGAACAGATCTCTTGAATATAAAAGCATATTTGTTTGTTTGTTATATTTTGGTTTGGTTTGATAGGGGTTCTTTGTGTGAAAATCTGAAGTGATTTTTGAAAATGTCTGTTAAATAATCATTGAAAATATGAAAACTTACATGGAATAGGATGTCTGCCATGATGTACATGGCAAGCATCAAAGAGGAAATGGCATATGAACCGTTTTGAGTTTACTGGTAAGACAAAGATAGAAGATTGACATGCTAGACTTGGAGGCATGTTAGTGCAGCATATTTGTGGCAGTGAAAAATGTTAATAAAGCTGACAGTTAGCCTATAGGAATATAAGTGGTCTGGGAGAAATAAATAGCAAATTTTGGATTTCAGGTAACCATGGAACATCTGTTGTTGCTCAGTCACTCAGTTCTGTCTGACTCTTTGCGACCCCATGGACTGCAGCACTCCAGCCTTCCCTGCCCTTCACCATCTCCTGTAGCTTGCTCAAACTCAGGTGCATTCAGTCAGTGATGCCATCCAACCATCTCATCCTCTGTTGTCCTCTTCTCCTCCTGCCTTCACTCTTTCCCAGCATTAATGTAGTTTCCAGTGAGTTGGCTCTTCGCATCAGGTGACTTAAGTATTGGAGCTCCATCCTTAGCATCTGTCCTTCCAATGAATATTCAGGATTGGTTTCCTTTAGGATGAACTGGTTGGATCTCCTTGCAGTCCAAGGGACTCTCAAGAGTCTTCTCCAACCCTACAGTTCAAAAGCATCGATTCTTCAGCACTCAGCCTTCTTTACAGCCCAACTCTCACATCCACACATGACTACTGGAAAAAGCATAGATTTGACTAGACAGACCTTTGTTGGCAAAGTAATATCTCTGCTTTTTAATATGCCATCTAAGTTTGTCATAGCTTTTTTTCCAAGGAGCAAGTGTCTTTTAATTTCATGGCTGCAGTCACCATCTGCAGTGTTTTTGGAGCCCAAGAAAATAAAGTCTGTCTTTGTTTTCATTGTTTTCCCATTTATTTGCTATGAATTGATGGGACTGGATGTCATGACCTTTTTTTGAATGTTGAGTTTTCAGCCAGTTTTTTCACTCTCCTCTTTTACCTTCATCAAGAGGCTCTTTAGTTCCTCTTTGCTTTCTGCCATAAGGGTGGTGTTATCTGCATATCTGAGGTTATTGATATTTCTCCCAGTAATCTTGATTCCAGGGCTTCCCAGGTGGCTCAGAATTCTTCTTCCCAGGTAAAGAATCTGCCTGCAGGGTGGAAGACCTGGGTTTGATCCCTGGGTTGGGAAGATCCCTTGGAGAAGAGCCTGGCAACCCACTCCAGTACTCTTGCCTGGATAATCTCCATGGACAGAGGAGCCTGGTGGGCTACAGTCCATGAGGTCGCAAAGAGTCAGACACGTTTGAGCAACTAGGACACAATCTTGATTCCAGCTTGTGCTTCATCCAGCCTGGCACAGATGGAACATTTAGGGGAAGTATAATTCATGGACACTTGAAATGTAAGTTTGAAACTCAGGAAGCAGACTTTCACCATTGGGAATGCATTAGTGTATAAGGAGATCACACGTTAATTAAGTAAGTTCACTCAGGGGAAATATATATATGTATGTATGTGTGTGTGTGCTCAGTCGCTCAGTCGTGTCTGACTCTTTGTGACCCTTAGACTGTAGCCTGCTAGGCTCCTCTGTCCATGGGATTTCCTAGACAAGAATACTGGAGTGGGTTGCCATTTCCTACTCTAGGGGATCTTTCTGATTCAGGGGTCAATCTAGCATCTCTGTGGCTCCTGCATTGGCAGGTGGATTCTTTACCATTGAGCCACCTGGACACCTAGAAAGCCCCATATGTGTGTGTGTGTGTGTGTGTGTGTGTGTGTGTGTGTGTATACATATATGTGTGTGTATATATATATATATATATATATGTGTGTGTATTAGAGAAAGAGAGAAAATAGTATATTGTACCAATTAAGCACTAGACACATGTCAAAGATATCTCATAACAATATTATGATATAAGTATTAATGTAATAATGTAGTAAGTGAGGAAACTGAGGATCAAAGGAGGTTTGCTTTTCTTAAGATCACGTATACTGTTTGAAAAATGAAATTAAAATCAACACTTCATGGCTTGAACGTTATTACTGGTCTCCAATTACACAATGATAATTATAGGACTTTTGGAACACAAAATAGGAAAGTAAAGGTAAAGAAAGAAGTCTAAGAAACATTTAGAGGCGTTTCTTTACATCCCCATTAGCACAATAACACTCTCATTCCCCTTTTCACTTATTTGTTATCCTCATTCTACCAAAACTAGCTTAGATATCATCATTATCCACCATTTCAATAATCTTCTTCCAAATACCCTGAAATCTCTAATTTTCTCATTTTTTTTACAACCTGTTAAAACTACCACCTTGCATGAATGCACTTACCCTTCTTCAATATAACTGTGCCAAATATGAAATTTTGATATCTCAGTATAAAGTCATGCCCAGCATTGTTAACTCAACACTCACCACTGAACAATCCTACTTGTTTTCTTCAGTCACATTTGTCACCTTTGTTTCTTGTTAATCATATCAAATCTTACCAAATTTATGATTACCATTTGTATACACACACACACACACACACACACACACACACACACTTACTTTTAGAAAGTAGTCCTGTCTACTGCCACAAGGAAAACAGAAACCATCAGAAGTGTCTTCACCAATGTCACACTACCATGTATATAAGGATATAAGGATGCTTGACCATCTTCTCCTTTACATGATTATCAGAAATTATATCTTTCTCTAGGCTCACTCTTTACATTTTCAGAACATTGGGAAAGAGAAGTCAAAATCAAGATAGAAGGTTGTTAAATAAAATAAGTTCTCTCCTTCTTCCTTTGAAAATACAGCTTTATGTTTACAACCAGAAAATAAAATTTTAATTTAGATTTCTTGCACTCCTCACAATCCCATCTAGGAAACTGGCAACAAAGACAGGTTTCCTAACATATTCACTGCTCTTAAAACTGGTCCACCTACTTTCTCTCTCACTTCCTTCTCATTACTAAATTTCATCGATTTCTTATTTGAATATCATGTATGTGGAAAAACATCTTCACAGCTAAGCTTTTTTTATATCCACACAAGGACCTATCCCTTGACTTTATCTTGTGTCTCAGGCTATACATGCTGGGGCATGAAGAAGAGACCCAAGCAGCCTTGAATGTAGATTTTCATCCACGTTTGTAGATTATTGCAGTATCTTGGTTGTTAGAAGAGCTGGACTTGTGTTCCAGATGGATAGGTTCCCTTGGTCCCAAAGACTCCTCGTTCTGCACTCTCAGTATGGTCAAAGGAGGACCATAGAGAGGCTTTCTAAACACAAGGTCCAAAAATGTGGATGGGGAGTCGAATCCTTGGATTCAGTTAAGATTACCCAAAAAATGCAGCGTGCCTATATAAATTTTAATTTCAGTTAATGACAAAATTTTAGTAAAAAATTTGATATCAATATTATATTAGATATAGTAAAAATGCTGATTGTTTATCTGAAGTTCAATGTAATTGGAAATGGTATACTTTTATCTGCTCAATCTGGAAACCCTCTTCTAAGGGCTAAAATGTATTCATCCAGCTCATGCTCATATTTCATGTTAGGCTCTCTGTTATAGTATATATTGTCTCCTAGGAAACCTTACTTTATTAATTATTGTTCTCTCTCCTTTATCTTTACCCTTCTAGTCTACCAAAGCTTTCCTATCATTTTAAAGTTTCCAAATTCCACTGTCTTTTAAATATTATCATTGTAACTCATTTTCTCCATTACTGCCAAATTTTCAAGAGGTATTTATGCTACTTACATTGTTCACACCAGCTCATCCCTTTCTGTTACCACCCTTGTCAATTCCACAGCATTTTCCGTGTTTTGTTGATGCCTAAACACAACGGATGTATTTCAACTTTCTGATTTCTCAGTTCACCACATCTTTCCTCTTTAATTACATTTTCTTTGTTTTCAATGATAACACACATCTCAGGCATTCTTCTTACTTTACTGATCTTTGCTCAGTCTTTATCAACTCATCATTATTTATCTGGTATTTAAATGGTTGAATTCTTCACGATGTCTCAAATTTCTTATCTTACCACTCTCCAGTTTCTCTAGAAAAAAAAAAAAGTTTGTATATATAATGATTTCCAAAAGAATATATCCAACCCAAGTTTTCTTTTAAGCTTGAGACAAATTTATTATACAATTTTCTTGACATCTGTACTTGGATGGATCCAAACCAACTATTTTAAAACGTGAGAACTTCAGTCTCCCAGCCCTGATCTTTTATTCATTTTTTGATCTTTCAGAAAATTGAATAAACCACCCCACTAACACACTCATAACAAAAATGGCAATCTCTGATACTTAGTAGAGAGTTAGTTAATGCTCATAATTAGGTGTTTATAGGTAACAAATATCCTCAAGACTACCATAATTATTAAGGAAAATTTAAGAAAATTTTGCTGGGATCTAAAGTGTTAATAGTATTCTGAAATATTTCACAGGAGATAAAACCCATAAATAACAAGCTACCAGGAGTCAAGGTTCATATATTTCCTTCATATTTATCATTCCACATAATCCATTTTTGGTGGGTGGGGCACATAGTGAAAAATGGCTGCCTGGCATTATATGGCTTTCATGTTCATTTGCTTAACAGGGTCTGAATCCAATCACTATGTGGTCTTTTTGTAGGAAAGAGAACCTAAGTAGTCTGACTTGGGACAGGTAAATACTTACATCAGCAATGGCCAGAAGGTGATATCAAGACTTCCTTGGGAAGAGTTTTTAGAGCAAATTGAAAAGGATATAACCATGTTCTCTATGAGGGAGACATGGGAGTAGGAAGGAAATAATAAGTAAAGAAATGATTACTGTCTTTCATAGAATAGGTGGAAACATATTTTAAGTACTATGACTTGGATTTCATATCAGAACCTAAGTGTACATCAGAAGAAAAGCCATTGACACTATTCCTCAGTGAATTTATTTTAGAAGATTTCTACCATGTATAATCTACAATGAATCTTACTGTAGAGAAATAAATTAGAAGATAGTTATGTAAAATTTACTTTTTATTTTCAATCTATAATTCCACTATCTGCCAATGAACCTTCATGGAGAACGGTTAGTAAACATGAAGAGTGCCTGATGTAATACAGAATGTATCATGTTTGAGAATGGCCAAATTATGCTACATATTTCTATAAAGCATTAATTTAAACAGACTAATTTAATTTTTGAATCTTTACTTATACTTTAGATTAACTGATTTCAGAAGTACAAACTGTGGAGATTATACCTATTATAAAATTGTTCCAAAATTAATACAATTATAAATTTGAGCAATGTGTTAATATAATTTACATTATTTTGTATTCCTAAAGAATATCTCTAGCAGAGCAGCTCACAATCAAAAAACGTGTTAGTACTGTTATTAGAGTCTTGGTTTTAGTTTTGCTTTGATCTTTCACTTTGTTATATTCAGGGGGAAAAAAATCATTGTTTGTTTGTGAAATAATTAATTTTCCCTGTAAAGCAGTTCATAGCACAAACTAAAATTTCCTAATAAAATACTAGCCAGGTAAAATTATATGCATGTGTGTTATTTATGTGAGTGATATGTGTGCCTTTGTGCGTGTGTGTCTCTGTGTGTGTGTGTTCATCTTGGACAAAACAGTGTCTAAGGAATTAATCAACTATGATGTTCTCTCTTTTACCTATAAACAATGCATCGTTTGCACATAAATGACCCAAATTATTCTTATTAATAAAGCCAGAAATACTTATATTTCAGAAAGGTAATCAGTATAATAAGTGTTTACTATGAAAAATCAGTAGTTCATCATCTTGACTCATATAATTGTGCATCTTTTTCCAGGTGTTTTAAATAGTTATAGTAGACAAATTCTGAGGGCTTTCCTAATAACTCAGTTGGTAAAGAATCCACCTGCAATGCAGGAGACCCTGGTTTGATTCCTGGGTCAGGAAGATCCACTGGAGAAGGGATAGTCTACCCACTCCCGTATTCTTGGGTTTCCCTGGTGGCTCAGCTGGTAAAGAATCTGTGTGCAATGCAGAAGACCTTGGTTTGATCCCTGGGCTGGGAAAATACCCTGGACAAGGGAAAGGCTACCCACTCCAGTATTCTGGCCTGTAGAATTCCATGATTGTGTAGTCCATGGGGTTGCAAAGAGTCGGACACAACTGAGTGACTTTCACTTTCACAAATTCTGAGTGTAAAATACTTCACTTAAACTGAATAATACTTGAATATATGTTTTACTGCATTATATAAAAAAGAAATCTGTGAAACGACCAAGTAGAAGATACTGATCAAAAACAGTATATGGAAATTAAAAACAGACTTACAAATTGAAATGAGAAGTTGTTCTCTTTAATAGTTATTATAATAAATAATAATTACAACCATAATGAAGATAATTATACCTCATTTTGTAGAGCATTAGTATGTATCTTATATATATATATATATATTAATTCATTTAACCTCTGAAACTATCCTGTCACCTTCATTTTATAGAAACAGAAACTGAGAAACAAAAACATTTAGTAATGTGTCAAGAAAATAATTGGCAAAAGCAAGGTTCTAATCTCAGCGATCTATATTCAACTTTTTTATTATTTTTAGAAAAAAACAGAAAAACTGGTCTACACATTTATGTTGGTGAATATAAGCTATTTTATTTATCAGTTTATCTCCAAGCATCAGTGAGAACTCATTATATTGTCACTCCTTTGAAACAGAGAGTGAATCAGAAGTATCAGTGAATATACCCCATGATTCTAAAGCCCATTCCACACAAATCACTGAGTTTGTAAATCCGGTGATTTGCATCCCTTCATTTTGTTAGTGTCTTGAAAGTTTAGTCAGCCTCCTTGGGTACCGTTATTGCTCTCCTGCTGTTGCTTTTTCTGTGTTGTCTGGGATCCAACACTGCTGCTCTTGCTCTATTACATTTGCATCATCTGTATGTGTTCTTATAACTGCTAATTGTATTGTAGAAGTTCTCAGAATGCCTACCATTCTTCTCATTCTCCAATCCACAGTAGTTACTTCTGTGTTGATAAGAGAAGAGTCTCTATCCAGAAATGATATTCAATTCATGTGTCTCTTCTCAAAGCATGATCACTTCATTAGTTTTCAATCAGTCTTGTAAACCTTGATTGTTTGTTATGCCACAACCTTTTATAAAATTATAAAAAATATCTTCATAGATTTTTGGCAACATTTTCTTGAAACTATCAGTGCTATATAGAAAAGCACTTCTGCATATTAAAATTAACCATTTTTCCAGGTTATTTGACCTTCTGAATCTTGCAGTGGCCATCCATAATACTTTCTTAAAGATCTGTGCCTACCTCTATCCTTTACTATTTTGGAGTTGTAACTCTCAGATCTTCTCAGTATTGCACACTTCACTTCTCGTTCTTTCTAAGAGACCAGTGTGTTCTTTTCTAAATCACATGGGAAAAGAAAGAAATTGAATTCTATTGAATTATCTATTTATTTATTTATTTGTTAAAGTCACTCAGTCGTGTCCAACTCTTTGCAACACCATGGACTGTATAGTCCATGGAATTCTCCAAGCCAGAATACTGGAGTGGGTTGCTATTTCCTTCTCCAGGGAATATTCCCAACCCAGGGACTGAACCCAGGTTTTCCACATTACAGGCAGATTCTTTATCAGCTGAGCCACAAAGGAAGCCCAAGAGTGCTGGAGTGGGTGGCCTATCCCTTTTCCAGTGGATCTTCTCAACACAGGAATCAAACAGGGGACTATTGAGTTCTTAGAGCTTGCTAAATTTTGTGTGCTTATTATTAAGTGCCCATTATAGATGGCCATTATATCTACTACTGTGGGCAAATATCCCTTAGAATAAATGGAGTAGCCATTATAGTCAACAAAAGAGTACGATATGCAGTACTAGGATGCAATCTCAAAAACGACAGAATGATCTTTGTTCATTTCCAAGGCAAACCATTCAAAATCAGAGTAATGCAAGTCTACGCCCTAACCAGTAATGCTGAAGAAACTGAAGTTGAAGAGTTCTATAAAGACCTGCAAGACCTTCTAGAAAAACACCCTAAAAAGATGTTCATTTCATCATAGGGGACTGGAATGCAAAAGTAGGAAGTCAAGAAACACGTGGAGTAACAGGCAAATTTGGCCTTGGAGTACAGAATGAAGCAGGGCAAAGGCTAATAGAGTTTTGCCAATAAAACACACTGGTCATAGTAAACACCCTCTTCCAACAACACAAGAGAAGACTACACATGGACATCACCAGATGGTCAACACTGAAATCAGATTGATTATATTCTTTGCAGCTAAAGATGGAGAAGCTCTACAGAGTCAGCAAAAACAAGACCAGGAGTTGACTGTGCCTCAGATTATGAACTCCTTATTGACAAATTCAGACTTAAATTGAAGAAAGCAGGGAAAACCACTAGAAAATTCAGGTATGACCTAAATCAAATCCCTTACATTACAGTGGAAGTGACAAATACATTTAAGGGACTAGATCTGATAGACAGAGTGCCTGATGACATTGTACAGGAGACAGGGATCAAGACCATTCCCAAGAAAAATAAATGCAAAAAAGCAAAATGGCTGTCTGAGGAGGTCTTACAAATAGCTGTGAAAAGAAGAGAAGCCAAAAGCAAAGAAGAAAAGAAAAGATATACCCATTTGAATGTAGAGTTCAAAGAATAGCATAGAGAGATAAGGAAGTCTTCCTCAGTGAACAGTGCAAATAAATAGAGGAAAAGAATAGAATGGGAAAGACTAGAGATCTAGTAAATTCAAGAAAATTATAGATACAAAGGGAACATTTCATGCAAAGATGGGCTCAATAAAGGACAGAAATGGTATGGACCTAAAGAAGCAGAAGATATTAAGAAGAGGTGGCAAGAATTCACAGAACTGTACAAGAAAGATCTTCATTACCCAGATAATCATGATGGTGTGATCACTCACCTAGAGCCAGACATCCTGGAATGTGAAGTCAAGTTGGTTTTAGGGAGCATCACTATGAACAAAGCTAGCGGAGGTATGGAATTCCAGTTGACGTATTTCAAATCCTAAAAGATGATGCTGTTGAAGTGCTGCACTCAATATGCCAGCAAATTTTGAAAACTCAGCAGTGACCACAAGACGGAAAAAGTCAGTTTTCATTCCAATCTCTAAGAAATGCAATGCCAAAGAATGCTCAAACTACTGCACAATTGCACTCATATCACATGCTAATAAAGTAATGCTCAAAATTCTCCAAGCCAGGCTTCAGCAATACGTGAACCATGAATGCCAGATGTTCAAGCTGCTTTTAGAAAAGCCAGAGGAACCAGAAATCAAATAGCCAACATCTGCTGGATCATCAAAAACAACAGAGTTCCAGAAAAACATGTATTTCTGCTTTATTGATTATGCCAAAGGCTTTGGCTGTGTGGATCACAGTGAACTGTGGAAAATTCTTCAAAAAGTGGGCATACTAGACCTCCTGACCTGCCTCTTGAGAAATCTGTATGCAGGTCAGAAACCAACAGTTAGAACCGGACATGGAACAACAGACTGGTACCAAATAGGAAAAGGAAAAGGAGTACATCATGGCTGTATATTGTCACCCTGCTTATTTAACTTCTATGCAGAGTACATCATGAGAAATGCTGGGCTGGAAGAAACACAAGCTGTAATCAAGATTGCTGGGAAAATATTAATTACTTCAGATATGCAGATGACACCACCCTTATGGCAGAAAGTGAAGAACTAAAGATGATGATGAAAAAAGTGAAAGAGGAGAGTGAAAAAGTTGGCTTAAAGCTCAACATTCAGAAAACTAAGATCATGACATCTGGCCCCATCACTTCATGACAAACAGAAGGAGAAACAGTGGAAACAGTGGCAGACTTTATTTTATTGGGCTCCAAAATCACTGCAGATGGTGACCTTAACCATGAAATTAAAAGACTGTTACTCCTTGTATGGAAATGTGTGACTATTCTAGACAGCATATTAAAAAGAAGCGACATTACTTTGCCAACACAGTTCTGTCTAGTTGAGGCTATGGTTTTTCCAGTAGTCATGGATGGATGTGAGAGTTGGACTACTAAGAACGTTGAGCTCCAAAAAATTGCTGCTTTTGAACTGTGGTGTTGGAGGAGACACTTGAGAGTCCCTTGGACTGCAAGGAGATCCAACCAGTCCATCCTAAAGGTGACCAGTCCTGAGTGTTAATTGGAAAGACTGATGTTGAAGCTGAAACTCCAATACTTTGGCCACCTGATCCGAAGAACTGACTCATTTGAGAAGACCCTGATGCTGGGAATGATTGAAGGCAGGAGAAGAAGGGGAAGACAGAGGATGAGATGATTGGATGGCATCACCGACTCAATGGGCATGTGTTTGGGTAAACTTTGGGTGTTGGTGATGGACAGGGAGGCCTGGCATACTGTAATCCATGGGGTCGCAAAGAGTCAGACACGAGTGAGCGACTGAACTGAACTGTTACTTCCCAGGTCCTTTATACACCTATGTATCATTTCATTCTCACAATAATACTGTAAGAAAAGTATTATCACACCAGTTTACAGTTTAGAAAATTAAACCGCAAACTCATTGTTAACTGCACCTCGGTAGGAGACAAACCATTTTTGCTTGACTCCAAAGAATCCATCCCTTCTTTTGTTTTCTATTCACTATAAATATATAGAGACATGCACACTTACATAGAGTTGTAGTTTAATTCCATGCAAAAAATTCCCAGTTTAAATGACAAGGGCAGTATATTCAAGCTCAGGTGTTAGCTCTCCACAGTTCAGTAGCAAATGGAAACATATTCCAGTAGCTCACCAAAAGAATAATTTGACTTAGCCTTCCTGATCTGTGCTAAGAGTGAATTCCAAACTCAGTTCTTACATGAATAAAAAGAAAAACCTCAAGGCATAATCATTTGTGAAGCAATCATTATATCAAGTAACATGAATGCTTTCCTGGAATGGAGATCATGGCCATAATTCATATGAGACCAAAGAGGTGAAAACCCTCAAGAAATACACCCCTTCCTCCTGTAAACACTTTATTTTTTATTTAATAACTTGTATAGTATTCTCAAAGAGTCAGACACGAGTGAGCGACTGAACTGAACTAAACTGATAGTGTTCTCATGGGAAATAATTTCAAAACTTTTATTATTGATTACTAAATAAGTTGTTCCTTAGAGAATTACCTTAAAAACTTAGCTGGTATGTTAGATTTCAATGTATGATGTGAGTAAAATTTTAAAAGTGCAGAATTTTTTATCCTTAAACATTAGAGCCATGAGGATTCTCAGAACGCAAACTTTCTTTTAGGTATAAAAAATTATGCAGAAAACTACAATTGCTGCCAAATAGCCAACACATAAAATGCAAACTGTTGACACAAGATGGTAAACTATCTTTTTGTTGTTTTTATTAAAAAGCAACATGATATTTATAATATAAATGTAAGTATGCTGAGACTGTAGTAATGCATTCCAAAGAGAATAATGTTATTGCATCTGTATTAAATCTTAGTTGGACTGAAACAAATCATTTTTCTTGCCTCTGATACAAGTTGATGTGCCAGTTTTATTAACAGATCTGTGATTTCATAGTATTTCATTTGAATGAAGTGATCTGAAATCACCAGATCTTAATATACAAAGACAAATAGGATTTTATGGAACTACTTTATTAAGGCTACTTCTTTGTTTTTGTTTCAAAAGAAAGCCTATAAATAATATAAGCCCCGAAGAAAGCCTGTGAATAATGTAAGGCTTATATAATTTGAAAATGTTATAATTACACTGCTATTTACATTTAAATTTATACTTTTATTTATATTTTATGTTATAGTACTTCTAATGAGAATTAGCCTTTTTCCCTTGGAAAAAAATTATAGATTGTGAAATGAATATATGCATAGAGGCAATTGGACATACCATGTCATTTACATTCTCTATAACAATAGTTATGGTTCCTAAGGAGGAAATATCATGTTTACTTAGATGAAATACTTTAAAGCTCTTAGTTGGGAAAATTTCAAATTCAAATACTATATAAATTAGCTAAAAACAATACTATGACAATTAGATTTTAAAATACTGACACACAATTGTTATTTTTTCTATAAGAACAAAGAAATAATTATTGCTAAATTTTAGTCACCCTCTATAATAAAAATAGTTAAAAGTAGTCTCATGAGTATTTCACATGTATTCATGCATTTCTTATTATCAGCTCTGTATTCCCACTTTACTCCAATTCAAAATCTATGATAGTATTAGAGAAGAAAGTTTGCATTTTCAATGGAGGAATAGAATGAGATTTCTTCCTCTGCAATTGTAGTTTTCACAGTTTAACAAAAGGCAGCAATACCCTTTTTGAATATAATTTCAATTATAGAATGCTAATTTATAAGACCTAAGAGACATAAGAGATGAGGGTTTGATCTCTAGTTTTGGAAGATTCACTGGAGGAGGAAATGGCAACCCTTTCTCATGTTCTTCCCTGGAAAATCTCATGGACAGAAGAGCCTGGTGGAATAAAACACATAGTCGCAAAGAGTTAGACTTGAGTGAAGTAACTTAGCACATTCAGTATATAAGAAGAAACAAAAGATATGTCCTGCTTGATTCCTCCTTTGCACATCCTTATTTCTGAGAAACCTTAGGTTTTATAAAGCAATTTGAAAACCACTGTTCCAAAAAGTGTTTGTTTTTGTTTTTTTGATTTTTGTAGTAGAAATTAATTGAGTTATTTTTGGCTTATTCTGCAAACTAAAATGCTTTAAAAAAAAAAAAGGGCACTGTCATAATTAATCAAGGGAGATTTATCCATGTTTTTTCTAAAAGCATTTATGTGATTTTCTAAAATATTTCTATCTTGCTCATATCTTTCTTCCTTTGATATTTTTTCTCTTTTCTTTTCAAAAATTTATAAAAATAAAATAAAAAGAAATACCTTTGTACCATGACATTCATCTTAAGTCTAGTGATATTTTAAGGCAGCTTTTTCTTTTTTTTTTTAACATATTTGAATCATGCTACTCTGAAAAATCCATGGGAATTTGAGAGATTCTAGCATGAGATTGCTTTGACCAGTCTTTCCTATCTCTGCTGATGGCAATTGTATCCTTCTGTTCCTCAGGTAGAAAATGGGGTATAATCCTTAACCACTCTCTTTCTCTCTCAATCCTCTTATCTATTGCATAAGGAAGTTACTTTATCTGGATAAATCAAAAAATCAACCATTTCTAATCATCTCTGTCAGTACATCCTTTTACTAACCTACTATCATCTCTAGTATCAGTTGTTAAATTTCTTCTCTGTGGTCTATAATCAAAAACCAATCATAGTCAAAAATTTATGACTGCTCATTGATCTGTAATGGTTTCCCATCTTCCTGAGAATAAAAAATAAAATCCTATGATGCCTGTATTAATCAAGGTTCTCTGTAGAAACAGAAACAATAGACTCTCTTTCCCTCTCTCTCTCTCTCTCTCTCTCTCTATATATATATATATATACAGTTTATATCTATAGCTTAATGAATTAGCCCTTGTGATTATGGAGTCTAGGAAGTACCATGATCTGTCATCTGAAACTGAAGACCCAAGAAAGATAATGGTATAGTTCTAGTCCACATTTGAAGGCCTGAGAACCAGTCAGTTCAGGCAGTTCAGTCTCTCAGTTGTGTCTGAGAACCACAGAGTCAATGATATAAGTTCCCAGTCTGAAGGAAGAAAACGGATGCCTTCACTCAAAAAATCAGACAGAGAGAATGTATTATTCCTTCTTGTGCCTTTTTGTCTATTCAGACTCTCAAAAGATTACATGGTGCACACCCACACTGGGGAAGGCAATCTGCTTTATTCACCTTACTGATACAAATGCAAACCTCATCTGGAAAAATCTTCACAGATATACACAGAAATAATATGAACCAGATATCTGAGCACCACATGACCTAGTCAACCTGATGTATAAAATTACTCAATACAATGCCTTTGCCAAAGCCTTTGACTGTGTGGATCACAATAAACTGTGGAAAATTCTGAAGGAGATGAGAGTACCAGACCACCTGACCTGCCTCTTAAGAAACTTGTATGTAGGTCAGGAAGTAACAGTTAGAACTGGACAGGGAACAACAGACTGGTTCTAAATAGGAAAAGGAGTACGTCAAGGCTGTATATTGTCACCCTGCTTGTTTAACTTATATGCAGAGTACATCATGAGAAATGCTGGGCTGGAGGAAGTACAAGCTGGAATGCAGATTGCTGGAAGAAATATCAATAACCTCAGATATGCAGTTGACACCACCCTTATGCCAGAAAGTGAAGCAGAACTAAAGAGCTTCTTGATGAAAGTGAAAGAGGAGAGTGAAAAATTTGGCTTAAAGCTCAACATTCAGAAAACTAAGATCATGGCATCTGGTCCCATCACTTCATGGCAAATAGATGGGAAACAGTGGAAACAGTGTCAGATTTTATTTTTCTGGGTTCCAAAATCATTGCAGGTGGTGATTGTGGCCATGAAATTGAAATATGCTTACTCCTTGGAAGGAAAGTTATGACTGACCTAGACAGCATATTAAAAATCATAGACATTATCAACAAAAGTCCGTCTAGTCAAGGCTATGGTTTTTCCAGTAGTCATGTATGGATGTGAGAGTTGGACTATAAAGAAAGCTGAGTGCCAAAGAATTGATGCTTTGAACTGTGGCATTGGAGAAAACTCTTGAGAGTCTATTGGACTGCAAGGAGATCCACTCAGTCCATCCTAAAAGACATGAGTCCTAGGCGTTCATTGGAAGGACTGATGTTAAAGCTGAAACTCCAATACTTTGGCCACCTGATGTGAAGAGCTAACTCATTTGAAAAGACCCTGTTGCTGGGAAAGATTGAGGGCAGGAGGAGAAGGGGACGACAGAGGATGAGATGGTTGGATAGTATCACCGACTCAATGCACCTGGTTTTGGGTAGACTCCGGCAGTTGGTGATGGACAGGGAGGCCTGGTGTGCTGCAGTTCATGGGGTCACAAAGAGTCGTACACGACTGAATGACTGAACTGAACTGACAATGCCTTAGCAGGTTCTTTATGAGCAGGCTGCCATTACCTGAACATATCATCTCTTGATCTCCTGATCCTTCAAGTCTGTTCATTATACCTTAAACACAGAAGACATGCCCTGACTTTAGAATTTTATATTGGCTCTTTTCTTCTGTAAGACATTTCTGTCTCAGGTGTTTGCACTGCTAACTCCTTTGCCTGTATTAAGTATGCTTAAAGATATATTACTACTGAGACTGCTTTGACCACCCAGTTTAAAATTACAACTTTCTCCTCTATCTTGGACCACCTTGCACTCCCAGTTTCCTTTTCCCTTCTCTATTTTTTTTGTTGTTGTTGTTGTTAACACAACTTGGATCAACAGCTAACATATACTATAATTTCCTTATTTTGTACCTATTTTATGTCTTCTTTCACTAAGAAATACAATTAAAGGAGAAGAATATATTTCTATTTGCTGATGGTTCTAAGAACAACAACAACAACAAAAAAGAAAACCAGAAACATTGGAACATTGTAGGTTTTTAATAAATGTGAAGTGAAGCGGAAGTTGCTCAGTCCTGTCCAACTCTTTGCAACCCCATGAACTATGAAGGAAGGAAGTGAAGTTGCTCAGTAGTGTCTGACTCTATTGCGACCCCATGGACTGTAGCCTACCAGCCTCCTCCGTCTATGGAATTTTCCAGGCAAGAGTACTGGAGTGGGTTGCCATTTCCTTCTCCAGGGGATCTTCCCAACCCAGGGATTGAACCAGTATCGCCCGCATTGCAGGTAAACACTTTACCGTCTGAGCCACCAGGAAAGCCCCATGGACTATACATAACCTAAACCCTAACCCTAACCCTAACCCTAACCCTAATTCTCCAGGACAGAATCCTGGAGTGGGCAGCCTTTCCCTTCTCCAGGGTATCTTCCCAACCCAGGGATTGAACCCAGGTCTCCTGCATTGCATGCAGATTCTTGCCAACTGAACCACCAGGGAAGCCCTTTTAATGAATAGTTATTGACAATAAATGAATGGTGAATGAGTCTATTTGAAGGTGGAAAGATTCACTCTCAACTGTTCCTGGAAAATCTTCCATGTCTTTCTACATTTTGATCAATCACTTTTTAACCAAGGGCAATATAATATACTACAGCAGTTAACTGTTAATTACTGCTGTAGACTATCATTTATTTCAGCATTATAAAAAGGCTGAGAACATGGCCCAATGGACTTTTGCATCCTATAGCAATTTCTTCTGGACAATGGAATCTACACATGATCTACTGCTGGTTGAGTAATATACGGTTAAGCAGTGGGAATAATGAGCAAAGTATAAAGAGTGATTTTTCCCCATTATGTAGCAAAAGCTGTTTTAGTAACCTTAAACCTATTTAAGGAAGGTTTAAGTTAACCTCACTTAACCTTTGGTAAGACTTTACTAAAGGTTTTAGGTTACCTTTAGTACCCTACATAACCTAAGATTGTTATTTAGTGAAAATAACAATCACTAAGAAAGATACTTACTCATTTATTAATCTTTGAAAAAAATATTGAATAGATTTAATATCCTAATGTGACACAAGTGAATATCAACTCTGAATTGGTGTGAGCTGAACTCATTCTAGCAATCCTCTAGTATTATGACTGCTATTCAAATGACAGTTTTTTCCAGTGACTTTTATACCATTCAATCTTTATTCTCCATATAATTTCTAAAGTTGGTTGTAGGTATTACCGAGCTAATTTCATAGTGATAAAATCATGTAAGAAAAATTAAATGATCTATCTGAGGACAAATGCTATGCTTCAAAAATAAGATAAAATAATTAAGATAAAATCAGGAATAAGATAAAATATTTTTTTAAATGTTTACATCTATGTGACTGTAAGTCCTTCTCTTTCTCTCAAAAATTAATATTGTATATATCTTTTTAAACCATTAGAATATTTACACTGCTATTCCTTCTTTTTTTAAATACTTTAACATATAAATGGTAAACTGAAGTTAAAAGGTGAGAAAAAATAAGGACTTGAAAGATGAGAAATAAGTTTTATTTTTTAAGTGTTTTGGCATTTTTCACATGGCAACATTATTGCCCAACTGTGAGGTTGTTTGTCATCAGGTTTGAAAAGGTTACTGAATGACCACTCAAATGAAGTGTGAAGCACTTAAACCTCTGCTTGCATTTAGAACTAGAAAGCTGTTCATTATTATCATATTTCATATTCTCCCTCTCCACTTGTCTTCAAACACAATAATCTTGATGGATCCAGCATCAATTGTATTCTATGAATATTTCTGGAAAGCAAATGTAGCAATATCAGGCAATTGCTGCTGAAGAGTGACTTCAGTTCATATGCCTTCCTAATACTTTTTCTTGTTTTGTAACATAGATATTATTTTTATACCAGATTTCAATGTAAAATATTGCTGTATGGGTACTGAATGCAAAATCTCAACATAACTGTTTTGTTTATATGTGAGGCAACTCATGAGTCATAGTTTCCTATTTCTTGTTAGCTACAGGAATCACTCAATATAAAGTCCTGCAGATGCCGATATTTGCTTTACACACTGGTATGATTTCTGTTTTGTTTCATTTTCCTTCAGATTTTGATTGACTGTAAATATTTCTGATTCATCACCCTCACACAAAAACCCACCATTATTTTTAGTTAATTTAACTGTGTCAGTCTTTGACAGCAGCCCTCTTTCAGTGCTATTCGTTATCCTCAGCCGCTCACTGCATGCTTTTCTTTTTACCTGGCCTTTGGGATGGTCCGAAGCTATATTTAATTGATATTTCTCTTTCTTTCATGTGTTTTGGTAATAGTCCCAAAGTTTCCTATCACATAAGAATATACATTTTTCAAAAATAATTGCCAATATTTTTAATTATCAATACTGAAACTCTTTATTGGAACTCTTAATTATTAAATAATAATTAAGAAAGCTTTGCTATCTTAATTATTTTTACATAAATAAATTTCCTCTGGAAACATACAAAATTAATGACCAAAAGGATAATCCTATAATTAACCGTAATTCTAAGCCTAAACTTAATCCTTATATTTCAATGACAGTAAAATGGGAAATACATTGTTATCTTAATTGTCAGAAAACTTATCCTTTTTTAAATCAAATGTTTAAAGATGATGTTTTCTCCAGCTTCAGCAATTCAGTCCCTAAATTATTAAGACCGTAAGAATTCTAATGTTGAAAGAGGATTTCTAAAGATATTACTATAGAAATCATTAATTAAGGGGGAGACATCAGCATTTCAGTGTTAAAAAGATTTTTTCAGCATCATAAATCTAGTTAAGGGCCTGGGATGGAATATGAAATGGTTCATCAAGATTTAATTTCTGTATGTTTCTTAAATCGTTACCTTAGTCTCCCCTAAAATATTTCAGAATACTCTGTCTTGTTATTAAAATCAACATCAATGGTTTCAGTCAACCAGTAGATTTATTTATTCTTTTTAAAAAAATCTTATTATAGTATAAAATATTTTCAATAATGTGGAGGATTCTTAAATAAAGAGTCTAGTGTTTTTTCACAAACTGGACAAACAGATTCAAATAACAAAACAACAATCTAACCAGTATCTCAGAAGTCCCCTAATGCTTCCTCCAGTCACAATCCTTTCTTAACACCCTCACCAAGAGAAATGCTTATCCTGACTTTTAATGTTATAAATTAGTTTTTCCTGTTCTTACACTTCACATAAATAAAATCATGTGGGTGTGTACTTCTTTATGTTATCCCCTTTCTGTTTGCAAGTTCTATTCATATGTTCCAATTGCTATATGATTTTATATAGTAGTTCATTATATAAATATGTCAAAATTTGCTTGCTCATTCTGTTTGTTATGCTCATTCAGATAAATTATATTTTGGAGATACTACAAATAGTACTACAATAAACAATTTGTGCAGGATTATATAGAGATATAGATAAATAGATAGGCATTTCTGTTGAGTATCTTTATGGACTGAATTATTTACCCCCTTCTTCAAAGTTCATGTGTTGAAGGTGTCCTAACTTCTAGTACCTCAGAATGTAGCTATTTGGAGATAGGGTCTTTAGAGAGTTGATTAGTTTAGAATCAGGTTTTATGGGTGAGTCCTAATCAAATATAACTGGTGTCTTCATAAGAAGAGGCAGTTTGGACACAGACATAGGCAGAAGGAAAAAAAAGTAAAGACATGGAGAAGATTACCATCTCAAAGCCAGGCTTGGAATCCCAGACAGATTCTTCCTAAAGGATCTCAGAAGAAAGCAGGTCTACCAAAATGTCAATCTTGAACTTCTAGCCTCTAGACACAAGAGAGAAAAAAATAAATAAATAAATCTTCTGTCGTTTAAGCCCAGACTGTGAAACTTTGTTCAGGGAGCTGTAAAAAAGGAATTGCTCAGCAAAATGTGTGTTTATGTTCAACCTTAGTACCAAAATTTTCTCAAGTACAGATTTATACTTCTAGCCAGGTATAAGCATTCCAGATGCTCCAAAAACTTCTCTAACACTTTGTATATTACTTCATTAGTCTTTTCTGGTTGATATGACGTGGTACCTCATGATCTTGTTTTGCATTCCCATGATTACTAATGTTGAGCACACTGTCATATGTTTATCAGCCATTTTGATGTTGTCTTTGATAGGAAACTTCTCTCCATCACTGTGTACGTATCTACATGCCTTACATTTAAGAATTGACACTAGCTTCTTTGCATGTTTGAGCTGTAATATTTTTCTATCCATCCTGTTGTCACCTGTACAGCTTATTCTTTGTTAAAATCTCCCATGTGGGAAAATCAAGAAAGTCCTGGTTAATCACTTTTTGGTTATTTTATCTTTAACATCATCTTCATTGTTATATTTTCTCCTTTTACCACAGAGTTATTATTAATACTTTTTGTATTTTTCACTGGTTCTAAGGGATTCCCAGGAGGCGCTCTGGTAAAGAATCTGCCTGCCAACGCAGGATATTCAGGAGATGTGGTTTGTATCCCTGGGTCAGGAAGATCCCCTAGAGTAGGAAATGGCAACTTGAGTATTCTTGCCTGAAAAATTCTGTGGACAAAGAAGCTTGGGAGGGTACAGTCCATGGGGTCTCAAAGAGTTGGACATGACTGAGTACAAGGAAAGAAAAACTTCACAGAGTCAGACTTCCATTCTTTATACTGTTTGTCTGCATGCTCAGTCATTGTCGTTAAGCTATTCATAATTCCTTGCATAAAATGTGTTTCTCCTTGGTGTAGCAGTCACTCAGCCTTTCCTTGAATGATGGTTTCTGATATTCACTTTGAAGTTACAGAAGATTTTCAGAATATTTTAAAATCCTGCTGTAATAGGCTTTTGAAGGATCTAATAATTATTATGATTTGAGTAAACCAAATAGATTTAAGATTAGAAATGGCTGTGGAGTGAAACAAATATTTTTATTCAAGAGCTATTGATTTAAATCTTTGCAAATAAGCAAATAATCATTTGAAGTTTTGATATGAATATAATAAATTAAAATAAAGTGAAAAAGCAAAGATTTATCACTCATCAACTATTCAGTAATTCATAATTACTACTAGCTTTAATTTACTGAGGCAATTCTTTTTTTCATGGCATGGCAAACATTTAAGAAGGGCAGTTTTGCTCTTAAGGGCATTCATTCAAAATTAGACAACACATTCTAGACATGAAAGAGGTAGATAAAGTAAGAGAGGTCTAATTTCAAAGTAGTACATATATTTTTAAAATTACATTTATGTACTCACAACATATAATTTATCATTATTTCCCTAGTATTCAAAAATATGCCAGATGATATCAAGGCACTGTTTGCCTTTTCTGAACACTGAAATGAGTCCTAAGAAACTATCTAAATAGTTTATAAAATTTTACTTCCTTTTTACATTCTGTTGTTTCCTCTAAGGTGTATTTTGTTTAGCTTTATGATATGAACTTGCTGGCTTTTATAAAATACCTAGGTTACTCTTTTAACATTATTCTAACTCAGAAATGTTTAGAAAGCCAGGGAATAGGTATACTTCTCTTTATTGCTACTTCAAAAACAGAAACTTAAATTTGCTTATGGATGTTTTAAACACAAACAAATAACATTTCATGTATTAATATATGTAGCTTCAAATTTATTGCCATCCTGACATGCCCTTTTAATTATTTCATTGTGTCGGTGACCATGAAACAAAGTAATTGTGATGAGAAAATTTAATGAAAATAAAAAGTATGTAATTGAGATTTTCAAATGTCCTCTGAATATTTCTATCAATATCTAATAATTTATTTAGGTGTACAAGAAAAGGAGTTGTATCAGAGACCTATTCAACCACACAGTCTACCCCCTAATTCCTAACTCTTTCTAATGAATGAGAAAAACTTACTGTCCAAATCCAGGATGCTGGATAGAAATGCTAGGTAATTGGCACAGGGGTAAAGAATCCACGAGCCTATGCAGGAAACTCAAGAGAGGCAGGTTAGGTTCCTGAGTCCCGAAGATCCCCTGGAGGTAGGCATGGAAACCCACTCCAGTACTCTTGCCTGGAAATCACATGGACAGAAGATGGTGAGCCTCAGTCCATGGGCTCACAAAGAGTCGGACATGGCTGAGCAATTGAGCTCACACACATAGCACAAGGAGTCAAAATGGTATATGGCGGTTTCTCTTATGCTTCATCCTTCTTTTCTAAAACAGCTGGTTCAGTTCAGTTTAGTCGCTCAATCATGTCCGACTCTTTGAGACTCCATGGACTGCAGCATGCCAGCCGTCCCTGTCCATCACCAACTCCCAGGGTTTACTCAAACTCATGTCCATTGAGTTGGTGATACCATCTAACCATCTCATCCTCTGTCCTCCCCTTCACCTCCCACCTTCAGTCGTTCCCATCATCAGGGTCATTTCAAATGACTCAGCTCTTTGCATCAGGTGGCCAAAGTTTTGGAGTTTCAGCTTCAACATTAGCCCTTCCAATGAACATTCAGGACTGATTTCCTTTAGGATTGACTGGTTTGATCTCCTAGGTGTCCAAGGGACTCTCAAGAGTCTTCTCCAATACCACAGGTCAAAATCATCAATTCTTCAGTGCTCAATTCTTTGTTTCTAGTCTAACTCTTACATCCGTACATGACTACTAGAAAAACCATAGCTTTGAAGATGGACCTTTGTTGGCAAAGTAATGTCTATGCTTTTTAATATGCTGTCTAGTTTGGTCATAGCTTTTCTTTCAAGGAGCAAGTGTCTTTTAATCTCATGGCTGCAATCACCATCTGCAGTGATTTTGGAGCCCAATAAAATAAAGTCTGACACTGGTTCCACTGTTTCCCCATCTATTTGCCATGAAGTGATGGAACCAGGTGTCATGATCTTAGTTTTCTGAGTGTTGAGCTTTAAGTCAACTTTTTCACTCTCCTCTTTCACTTTCATCAAGAGGCTCTCTAGTTCTTCTTCACTTTCTGCCATAGAGTGGTGTCCTCTGCATATCTGAGGTTATTGATATTTCTCCCAGCAATCTTGATTCCAGCTTGTGCTTCATCCAGTCAAACATTTCTCATGATGTACTCTGCATATAAGTTAAATAAGCAGGATGACAATATACACCCTTGACACGATCCATTTCCTATTTGGAACCAGTCTGTTGTTCCATGACCAGTTCTAACTGTTGTTTCTTAACCTGCATACAGATTTCTCAGGAGGCAGGTCAGGTGGTTTGGTATTCCCATCTCTTCAAGAATTTTCCACAGTTTGTTGTGATCCACATATTCAAAGGCTTTGGTATAGTCAATAAAGCAGAAGTAGATATTTTTCTGGAACTCTCTTGCTTTTTCAATGATCCAATGGAGGTTGACAATTTGATCTCTGGTTCTTCTGACTTTTCTAAATCCAGCTTGAACATCTGGAAGTTTATGGTTCACGTACTGTTGAAGCCTGGCTTGGAGAATTTTGAGCATTACTTTGCTAGCGTGTGAGATAAGTGCAATTGTATGGTGGTTTGAGCATTTTTTGGCCTTGCCTTTCTTTGGCATTGGAATGAAAATTGACCTCTTGCGGTCTTGTGGCCACTGCTGAGTTTTCCAAATTTGCTGACATACTGAGTGTGGCATTTTCACAGAATCATCTTTTAGGATTTGAAATAGCTCAACTGGAATTCCATGACCTCCATTAGGTTTGTTTGTAGTGATGCTTCTTTTTTTTTTTTTTTAAAGAAATTTATTTATTTTAGTTGGGCTAATTACTTTACAATATTATAGTAGTTTTTGCCATACATTGACATGAATCAGCCATGGGCCTACATGTGTTCCCCCTCCTGGACCCCCCTCCCACCCCCCTCCCCACCCCATCCCCCAAGGCCATCCCACTGCCCCAGCCCTGAGCAACTGTCCCATGCATCAAGCATGGAATGGTGTTCTGCCTCACATATGACAATATACATGTTTCAATGCTATTCTCCCAGAACGTCACACCCTCACCTTCTCCCTCAGAGTCCATAAGACTGTTCTATGCATCTGTGTCTCTTATTCTGTCTCGCATATAGGGTTATCGTTACCATCTATCAAATTCCATATATATGCATTAGTATACTGTATTGGTGTTTTTCTTTCTGGCTTATTTCACTCTGTATAATGGGCTCCAGTTTCATCCATCTCAATAGAACCGATTCAAATGTATTTTTTTAATGGCTGAGTAATATTCCATTGTGTATATGCTTCTTAAGGCCCACTTGACTTCACATTCCAGGATGTCTGGCTCTAGGTGAGTGATCACACCATTGTGATTATCTCGGCCGTGAAGATCTTATTTTTGTATAATTCTGTGTATTATTGCCACCTCTTCTTAATATTGTCTGTTTCTGTTAAATTCATATCATTTCTGTCCTTTATTGTGCCCATCTTTGCATAAAATGTTCCCTGGTATCTCTAATTTTCTTGAAGAAATCTCTAGTCTTTCCCATTCTATTATTTTCCTCTATTTCTTTGAACTGATCACTGAGGAAGGCTTTCTTATCTCTCCTTTCTATTCTTTGGAACTCTGCATTCAAATAGGTATACCTTTCCTTTTCTCCTTTGCCTTTCACTTCTCTTCTTTTCATACCTCTTTTTAAGCCTCCTCTGACAACCATTTTGCCTTTTTGCTTTTCTTTTTCTTGTGGATGGTCTTGATCACTGCCTCCTGTATAATGTCATGAACTTCCGTCCATAGTTCTTCAGGCACTCTGTTTATCAGATCTAATCCCTTGAATCTACTTGTCACTTCCACTGTATAATCATAAGGCATTTGATTTAGCTCATACCTGGATGGTCTAGTAGTTTTCCCTACTTTCTTCAATTTAAGTCTGAATTTGTCAATAAGGAGTTCATGATCTGAGCCACAATCAGCTCCCGATCTTGTTTTTGCTGACTGTATAGAGCTTCTCCATCTTTGGCTTCGAAGAATATTATCAATCTGATTTCAGTATTGACCATCTGGTGATGTCCATGTGTAGAGTCTTCTCTTGTATTGTTGGAAGAGGGTGTTCGCAGGTATTACAGCAGGTAACTTGTAATATAGAGTTCTGTAAATTCCCAATTAGAACATTTGAAATAAATTGACTTCTTTTGCAATTAAACATAACTCTTTGAGGTTAGATCTTGTTTTTCTATCAAGCTTTTAACAGGAATTGGTTATTATCCATGAAATACTAAGTAACCAGGATAATTTATTTGCTTTATGTTAACTAATGATTTATAACCCACAAAGTCATATATTTCTGTGAAAATAGCATTTCCCAGTATCAAAGAGGAAGTGGTATGTTTTATATCAGACTTAAGTAATTATGAAAACTCCAGCAAATTACATGAGAAAGTTTCTCACATTTCCACAGTAACTATTTTTACCTCATTGCCATTCCTCCCTCAATTGATTCTTAGGTCCTCATAAGAGTTTGCTATGATGAGTTAGCAAAGGGGGAAAAAAAAAAACTTACAGATTTGTTTCCTACTGCTTAGTGATGTAAAAAACACAGATTTATTATCTTACATTTCTAGACATCAAAGCTCCTAAATGCCTTTCCTTGAGCTAGAAATCAAGGTGTCATCATTGAATGCATCAAGGCTGCATTCTTTCTGGAGGATCTAGGCAAAAATATGTTTCTTTAACTTTCTTAGGTGCTTGAAGTCTCCTGCATTCTTTGGCTTATGGTCCCTTGCTCCATCTTCAAAGCCATAAGAAATTTCTTCTGACTCTAGGCCTCTTGCCTCACTCTTTCTCTTAAAAGGACCCTTGTGATTACATTAAACCTACCTGGACAAATCAAGATACTCTCCTTACCTCAAGGTCATGATTGGCAAACATAATTTCTACCTACACTTTAATTCTCTCTTGTCATGTAACATAACATAGTCTAAGAATCTATATATTAACATATGGACATATTTAACCATACTATGTTACTGAGTATTTGAGCTGTTTATTTTTATCTAGTAAAAATAATACTGCAAGAGAACATTTATATGTACAATTGTTTTTTTTTTTATTCTGTTTATTAGGTTAGATTTGTAGTGATGGAATTACTAGTTCAAATAACTTAATATTTTAAAATATGATTATGTTTTGATAATAATATTTTAGTTATAATTTTTTAAAATATTTAGAAACTATAAAAGAAATACCAATACAATAAAAATTATCTAGTCTAGTAACTTATGTCAAGTTGATTATATTGGGCCTGTTAAAACACAGAAAAGGCAACAGGATCTCAGGCCCATTCCAATCTTCTGGTGCCAGTAAGAAGACTGCCAAAATAATGTAATCACTTTCAGCGTGGTCCTTAAAAATACTGGGACACACTGTCTTCCCAGTACGCAGAATTTCCAGTGATGTATTTGGTTGTCACTTTGTATGGATATAGATATGATGATGTTTTTGTTATTTAGTCACTCAGCCATGTCCAATTGTTTTGCAACTCCATGGACTGTAACCCACCAGGTTCCTCTGTCCATGGGATTTCCCAGGCAAGAATACTGGAGGAGGTTGCCATTTCCTTCTCCAGGGCATCTCTCCAACCCAAGATCAAACCCATGTCTCCTGCATTGGGAGACATATTTTTTACCACTGAGCCACCTGGAAAGCCATAGATAATGACAATGTGTATAGACATATGTGGGCTTCCCAGGTGGCACCAGTGTTAAAGAATCTATTCACCAATGCAGGAGACACAAGAGACATGGGATCAATTCCTGAGTTAGGAAGATACCCTGGAGAGGAAAATGACAACCTATTCCAGTATTATTGCATGAAAAATTCCATGGACAGAGTAGCCTAGCAGGCTACAGTCCATGGGGTCACAAAAAAATTGGACGTGACTGAGCACACACACACATTCCCTTATGTACGTATATGTATATGTATATATATGTACATGTATAGTATGTATATATATATGTGTGTGTGTATATATATGTGTGTGTGTATATGTATATATATATATGTATATGGACATCAGCTTGTAGACTTAAAATATTCACAACCTAAACATTGAAAGTTATGTTTTATTCAGCGGCAATTTTCAGGACTTCAAGCTTGGGGGCAGCATTTCAAGTGACCCTGAGAGAACTTTTCCTAGGATGAGAAGGGTGGAATCAGGTTATTTAGAAGTTTTACAATGAAGGGCAGGTAGTCTGATCATCATATGGTTATTATAAGTAAAGAAAACCAGAAATCTCAAGTTGAAGAGTTTGGTGGCTTTTTTATGTATGGAAAGATACGAGTCTGAGCTCACTGAAATCATCCTTTGATATGCATCTCATCAGTCCATGTTCAGTATCCTGTGTTTTTCTCATCATGAGATCCCTTTGTGCTCACCATAGGGAGTGACTGCTCTCATGGCTGCTGGATTGCAGGTATTCTTTTTCCTGAGTGCCCTTAGGGCTCACTGGCTCATATTGAAGGGCTTCATTTGTTGATGACTTGACATACTTGTTTACTGATATGGGAGGAAATATTTCATTTTTCAGGCTAATAATTTTGTTATGATGATAAATGTGAAAATTAGAGAATTGTTAACAAATTGTTTAGAGGAAGAGATATGTGAATGAATCTTGAGAGGATAACATATATAAGAAATCTAGGAAAACGGTTCTGATGAACCTATTTGCAGGGCAAGAATAGAGACACAGACATAGAAAATGAACTTGTGGACACAGTGCAGGAAGGAGAGTGTGGGACAAATTGAGAGAGTAGCATTGAATTATATACGTTACCATGTGTAAAATAGATAGTTTGTGGGAAGTTGCTGTATAACACAGGGAGCTCAGCCTGGTGATCTGTGATGACCTAGAGGAGTGAGATGGGGAGGGTGAAAGGGAGGCTCAAGGGGTGGGGTGGGGGGGACATATGTATACTTAAAGCTGATTCATAGTGTTGTTTGGCAGAAACATAACATTGGAAAGCTGCTGCTGCTGCTTCTGCTAAGTCGCTTCAGTCGTGTCTGACTCTGTGGGACCCCATAGACGGCAGCCCACCAGGCTCCCTCGTCCCTGGGATTCTCCAGGCAAGAACAGTGGAGCGGGTTGCCGTTTCCTTCTCCAATGCATGCAAGTGAAAAGTGAAAGTGAAGTCGCTCAGTCGTGTCTGACTCTTAGCGACCCCATGAACTGCAGCCTACCAGGCTCCTCCATCCTTGGGATTTTCCAGGCAAGAGTGCTGGAGTGGGTTGCCACTGCCTTCTCCAAACATTGGAAAGCAACTATCTGATAATCAAAAAAAAAAAAAAAGATAGAATGCTTATGACTGAAGGAAATTTATAAATTATTATATTTTATGCAGAAGATGCCATCATTAATTACACAGTCAAGCAGCCATATTTTTTCCAGACATGTCAGTACTTTCTCAATGAGCTCATCTATAAACTGGTCATAGTGGCAGAGTTGGAGCTTACTTATGAGCTTAACAACAGACTATATCCTCCCCAGCCTGTTTGGTATAATGTATGACTAAATGCCAAACCTATACACGGTGGAAGCTAATATTGAACTCTGAAATAACTCTATCCTACAGTGAGCCAACTAGCCTGGTAACTTACATCTGGTCAGTCTATTGGAGCCTTTAAAACACTGAAAAGGCAGCAGAATTCAGGCCCATCCAGACCTAATGATCCAGCATCTTCATTCTAATAAACTCTATTTCCTAAGTACCTTCAGTTGGAGAAGCAATGATCCAGGCGATGGGTAATCTCTACTGGTAAGAAAATACTTATGAGGAAAAAAAAAATTAGAATTATGTAGAAGCTCTAAGGCCCCAATCTGAGGAATTTATATGATGATGATATGATAAAGATGATGATGACAATGATGATAACAATGATGACAGTAATAATGAGATGTTTTCAAAATTTATTGCAAATGCAAATCATCTGGGGAGTTTTCAGACTTCAGAAGGCTGGGGAAGGAATTGAAGTGAAGCTGGTATCTTACTGAATAATATGTTCACTCAATATAATTCTCTTTATTTCTTTTATCCGTGTAGTTTAGACTTATGGGCCTGGCACGTGTTTTGTAAGTATGTGAGTGTTTCTTTTCTTTGGAGCACTTATAAACAACACTGGTTTTTCACTTCCGTTTCTGCATGTTCACTATTAGCATGCTGTTTCTTAGTCACTAAGGTGTGTCTGGCTCTTTGTGACCCCATGTGCTGTAGCCCGCCAGACTCCTCTGACCGTGGGGTTTCCTAGGCAAGAATACTGGAGTGGGTTGCCATTTCCTTTTCCAGGGGATCTTCCTGACCTAGGGATTGAACTCCATTTTCTTCATTGGGAGGCGGATTCTTTACCACTGAGCCACCAGAGAAGACCTCATTATCAATATATAAAAATGTTATTGATTTTGCTGTGTTCCTTTTATAGTCTGCAATTTAGCTGAACTCACTCACTGCTTCTAGGAACTTTTTAAAAATCTTTAGTTAAATTTTCTATGTAGACAATCATATCATCTGCAAATCAGTTCAGTTCAGTCGATCAGTCATGTCCGACTCTTTGCGACCCCATGAATTGCAGCACGCAGAGTTTTTTCTTCATTTCCTATCAATATAGGTTTTATTTATTTATTTAACCTTATTTCTGTGGCTAGAATCTCCAGTATTATGTGAAAAAATATTGATGAGTGCAGGTATCTATGCCTTGTTCTCAATCTTGAGGGTATCATTCAGTCATTCACCATAAAGAATATCAGCTGTCAGTTTTCTATAGCTGTTCGTTACTAAGTTGAGGAAGTTCCCTTTAATTCCTATTTTTTGAATATTTTTACTGTGAATATGTGTTGGATTTTGTCAAATGTTCTTTCATTGTGTCGATTGGTTGATTGATGATACAGTGGATTACACTGATTTGTTTTCAATTGGTGATTCAGCCTGATAAACCTATAATAAATTCTACTTTGTCATGTTTTATAATTATTTTTGTATGTTTTATATTTGATTTGTTCATAAATTTTTGAGGATTATTGTATCAAAATTCATGAAATATATTGGTCTAACGTATTTTCCTCTCTGTCTTTTTTTTTTTTTTTCTATTTTCTTTCTATTTTTTATTGTCTTTTTCTGGTTTTATGTCAGGGAAATACTAGCATCACAAAATTACTTGGAAGGAGTTTTTCATCTTTTATGTTCTGGATGAGTTTGTGTCAAAATGCATGTTAATCCTTTTGCATTTCAGGTTGGAAAGTTTCTATTGACCAGTCTTCAAGCTCATTAATTATTTCTTTGGCCTTTTTGGGTTTGCTGAACAAAGGCAATCTTCATTGATATGGCAATATTTTTGATTTCCAGCATTTCCTTTTCACATTTAATTAGAGTGTCCATTTCTCAGCTTACATTTTTCATTCATTCATATCTGCTATCTACTTTTTTCCATTATAGCTCTTTAAAAATTTTTCTTGATTATTCTAAATTTTGTATTTGCTCATTCAAAAATTCATGTCATTATCTGAGTCTGGCTCTGATGATTATGTTTTCTCTTCAGATTATATTTTGTTGCCTTTTGGCAAGAATTTTTTGTTGTTAAATATTGTGTGTGTTACATCAGGTAATAAATACTGAAGTAAATGGGATTTTAATGCAAGGATTCATTTTAATATGGCTAGGCATTGGTCTGTGTTTAGTGTTATCTATGGACCTGAGTTTGAGTAAATCCCGGGAGTTGATGATGGACAGGGAAGCCTGGCATGCTGCAGTCCATGGGGTGGCAAAGAGTCAAACACAACTGAGTGACTGAACTGAACTGATAGCTTTAGGTACCTGTAGTGTCTTAATTCTTGTCTCCCTTCTTGACTTTGGGCTTCCCTGAGAACTACTGCTTAAAGACAGTCTGTGTCTTGAAACTATTATAAAGTGAGACTCTTGTTGGTGTGGAATAAGTTGTAAGTGAGGAGGATTGATTTATGATTCTCCAATTAAAATCTCCATTTCTTAGTGGGCCTTTGACCTTCACAATTGTTTCTCAAGAGCTGTGGCTGTTTTCTCCCAGTCCCTTACTCTCTTGCCTGGCCTGGTGGCTGCATTTTCCCACTGCATTTTTCCCCCTCTTATGTGAAATACAAAGGTTAGAAGGTCTGGGTGGCTCAGTGGTAAAGAATTTGCATGCCACTCCGTGAGACACAAGAGAGGCAGGTTCAATCCCTGGGTTAAGAAGATCCCCTGAAGAAGGAAATGACAACCCACTCCAGTATTGTTGCCTGAACAATCTCATGGACAGATTAGCCTGGCGAGCTACAGTGCATGGGGTCACTAAGAATTGGACACAACTTAAAGACTGAGCACACGCAGAATAAGGATCTGGCATAGCCTTCAGCCCTGGAGAGTGTGCCTTTTTTATGGAGCATGCTGTAGGCATATTTCACATGATTACTCTTCCCTTCCCCTGCCAGAGCCAAGAAGGAATACTTATTAGATCTTCTCTGTGAAATTTTGGTGGAGTTCCTGGAAGGAAAGCTCACAGAAGTGTGGGGACCCTGCTCAGAGTGCAGCTCTCAGAAATTTCTTACTCTGTGACCAGTTCACACTCAGTCTCTGGCAAATCATCAAAACTAGCATTTTAAGTCTTCTACAGTTTATGTCTCCAGAAGTTTCCATTCCAATAATTATATCCTGGTTGTGTCTCTTTGGATGTGCCTGTCTCTCTATATTTCTAGTCAGCATTTTTCTCTAAAATCTCAGTTCTCTAAAACATCCAGGAGTGGTGACTTCCAAGCACTTTTCAGGCTGAAGTCAAAACCAGAATTCTTTATTTTGTTTTTTTACTTAAAATTTAAGTACAAAAAGATTAGTAATAATAATTTATTTTTAAAAAATTTATATAACTATCTTTGAATAGATGTAGAATGCACAGTTTTATGAAAATAGAAATCTTGGTAAACATGTTCTAGGAAACACAGCATGAATAAATAATCCTGAGATTTCCAAATAATTCACTCAGTTGCACAGAACTATTCCAAGTTGTTTTGGGAACTTTCTTAAAACTAAGTAGCTATAAAATCCATGCAACCTACCTCACTGTTTAATCAAATAGTATAAAATGCTATCTGCTTCATGTGTGTACTAAGTTATAATATCCTTGAAGGTGATATCTGTCAATACATTTTGTGTATCCTTTAGAACACCCAAAATATTACTAAACACATCATATGCTTCATAAAATGTTGTGAAAATAGTTTAGGGGATAATAAACACAAGTATGTGTTTGTTGAGTTTTGGGGAAGGCAATTGTACCCTCTCTTTGTTGTCTTTTAACCCTTAACTTAAATATGTAGTCGATTTTAATGCAATTATTTAGAGGCTGTTCATTAAAACATCACACAGTTTTAGCTATAACTGAGTGTCAAAGGAGTAATACAATTCAGTGATGCATTTCTTCATAACAGTGTGCTTGTTATATATTGACATCATCAGTCATGGTTGAATAGTGATTTGTTGTGTTTTCTGTGTAGGAAAGAGTTAATCATTAACTTCACTTGATAATGAATATCTTTGAAAGTAATAATTTTATATGCTGAATTAATGATTGAAATTTATTTGTAGTTGTATGCAGAGCTAATTGGCTTATAAAGCACAAGGCTATAGAATAGAAACACAGAAGATTCTGATGCCTTGTTAAGTATAATAAAAGACAGTATCTATTATCAGGTGCTTAAGATACTTTCAGCTTTGTTAGTTTCTCTTTTGAAAGGAAAATAGTATATTTAATTTTTTCTTCAAAAAGAAGAAATTATTTATTCTGATTAACAGAAATAATTAATTAATTATGAACATTTAAAATTGTTCTTTGAGCTTGGAAAGTAAAAGTGTTATCAGTTGTACATTACAGTATATAAAGGTATGTGTCCATGCAAATGGACATTTTCATAAATGAGTCATAATAACACAATATTTAGTTTCATTAATGTAACAGTTTTTAAAGAAATGAAGACAGAGCTAAAAAGACCATCTGCTAGTTCAACAAAGGTTTGTTGAACATTTATTATGTATGAGAAAATAGACTAGATGCTATGGAAATTTATAGTGATAAACCAGTCATGGAAAGGAAAATACTCTTGACTACCTAATAAAATAGAAAGTATCCTGTCAAGTACTTTACATAAATGTTTTGTTTTCTGTTTTAGTTTACATGTAAACAAAATGGTTCAAGTAAACACTCTCGTACTTGTTACTTGATAAATATCTGTGAATAAATTATTTTTTTCTAATTTTTAATTTTATTTATTTGTTTTATTTACGGCTGCACTGGGTCGTCATTATTGTGTGAGGGTTTTCTCTAGCAGCAGTTAGCAAGAGTACTCCTCGTTGTGGTGTGCAGACTTCTCACTGCAGTGGCTTCTCTCTTTGCAGGGCACAGGCTTTAGAGGTCAGGCTCAGTTGTTGTGGCACATGGGCTTAGTTGCTCCACTCCATGTGGAATCTTCCCTGACCAAGGACTGAACCAGTGTCACCTGTGTTGGCAGGTGGATTCTTATCCACTGTACGACCAGGGAAGTCCCAACTAAGTGGATTTTAAGGAAGAAAACACTTTTATCAAATACTGGCAGCAGAGTTCTAGCTCTACCTGCAGGAGAGAAAGTTTGTTTCCAGAAGAGGTGTGGATGCTAGGAACATGTAAGAGGGGATTTGTCACTTTAGACAAACTCTAAGTCCATCCTAAAGGAGATCAGTCCTGGGTGTTCATTGAAAGGACTGATGTTGAAGCTGAAACTCCAATACTTTGGCCACCTCATGCAAAGAGTTGACTCAGTGGAAAAGACCCTGATTCTGGGAAGGATTGGGGGCAGAAGGAGAAGGGGATGACAGAGGATGAGATGGCTGGATGGCATCACCGACTCGATGGACATGAGTTTGGGTGTACTCTGGGAGTTGGTGATGGACAGGGAGGCCTGTTGTGCTGTCATTCATGGGGTTGCAAAGAGTCGGACACAACTGAGCAACTGAACTGAATTGAACTTAAGTGACGGGTAGGATTAGCACACCTTGATGGAGAGAAAGTCATTCCAGTAATGAGTGTATGAGTGATTACTTCATGATGATTAGATTTACCTGAAAGGTAAGATCCTTGGAATATTGAGTAATATTGATGAAGAGTAGATTTTTGTCAGGATATTGAAACACTTGATTTAGCCTGAGAATTTCTATTCTAGGTTTAGGACAATGAAACCCCTTCAGATTTTGAACTAATATGAGCCACGAACACAAATATATTTTTTCAGGATATTTAATATAGCAGTATGTAAGAAATGAACTAAGTCAGGAAATGACTGGAACTGATGAAATGAGTTGAAAAGCTATTAAAATATCTCAGGTAATAGGTAATAATGGCCTGAACTCTGATAGCAGTATAGGAATGGAGAGGTAGGCCAAGGTAAGATAAATTATCCAACAATACATCTCATAGTCCAGTCCCATTTCTGTCTATCCTGCTAAAATGCATGCTGACTTTTTCACACATCCTCATGTGAAGGCAAATTTGAAGTTAATAACACCCTAACTTTCCATCACTGTTTATTCTTTCATTTTATTATGTGGAAATTATCTTGTATTTCTCCATTTTCCTACATGTTAGCAGTTGTAAAACATAAATTGAATAAGAACATTTTACAGCAACCTAAGTATATACCACAAGCCAAACAGCACAGTTTTCAATGATAGTGATAAAATGCAGTCTAATTTTAAATCTCCTGATATTGTGGATAGAGGAGATTGAATTTATTCTAAATGTTCACAGAATACTTGTCATTTCTAAAATTCATTTGCATTATATATTTAATGAGATTTATGTTCTATGTGCTTAGTCATGTCCAACTCTTTGTGGCTCATGGACTGTAGTCTGGCAGGCGCCTCTGTCCCTGGAATTTCCCAGGCAAGAATACTGGAGTGGGTTGCCATTCCATCCTCCAGGGAATCTTCTCAACACACAGCAAGAGATTCTACCCACATTTCTTGCATCTCTTGCATTGGCAGGCAGATTCTTTACCACTAGCACCACCTAGGAAGCCCAATGAGATTTATCAGTATTGATACTTTGCTTTTTTTATTTCCTAGTGTTCTTATTGAAAATATCTATGGTTAGCTTCATAAAATTTCCTTGAAAGATAATACCTCGACTCACGCATGCTAAGGGTTTACCGTGAACATAAAGCACAGACAAATAAAGCAAATATCAAACTCAAATTGGCAAATAGGTAGAGCTCATTACCCAGATGTGCTCTGGTAACAAACTGTGAAAATTCTTACAGAGATGGGAATATCAGACCACCTTACTTTTTTCCTGAGAAATGTCTACGTGGGTCAAGGAGAAGTAGTTACAATCTTACATGGAACAACTGACTAGTTTCAAATTGGGAAAGGAATATAACAAAGCTGTATATTGTCACTCTGCTTATTTAACTTATATGTGGAATGTCAGGCTGGATGAATCACAAGCTGGAATCAGGATTGCCAAAAGAAATATCAACAATCTCAGATGAGCAGATGATACCACTCTAATGCCAGAAAGTGAAGAAGAACTAAAGAGCCTCTTGATGAGAGTGAAAGAGGAGGGTGAAAAATCTAGCTTAAAACTCAACATTCAAAAAACTAAGATCATGGCATCTGGCCCCATCACTTCATGGCCAATAGAAGGGAAAAAAGTGGAAACAGTGACAGATTTTATTTTCCTGGGCTCCAGAATCACTGTGGATGATGACTGCAGCCATGAAACTAAAAGATGCTTGCTCCATGGAAGAAAAGCTATGACAAACCTAGATGTGTGTTAAAAATCAAAGACATCTCTTTGCTGACAAAGGTCCATATAGTCAGAGCTATGATTTTTCCGGTGGTCATGCACAGATATGAAAGTTAGACCATAAAGAAGGCCTAGTGCCAGAGAGTTAATGCTTTTGAACTGTAGTGCTGGAGAAGACTCTTGAGAGTCCCTTGGACAGCAAGGAGATTAAACCAGTCGATCCCAAAGGAAATCAACCCTGAATATTCACTGGAAAGACTGATGCTGAAGCTGAAACTCCAATGTGAAGAGCCAGTTCATTGGAAAAGATCCTGATGCTGGGAAAGATTGGAAGCACAAGGATAAGAGGGCAGCAGAGGATGAGATGTTTAGATAGCATCCTGAACTCAATGGACATTTGATCAAACTCTGGGAGATAGTGAAGGACAGGGAAGCCTGGCATTCAGCAGTCCATGGGGGTCACAAAGTGTAGGACAGGACCTGACTGATCAACAACAACAATGACAAATACCCAGATACAAGAGGAATATCATCAAAGTGCACTGCTTATTAAAAATTGTCATGAGAAGATATGTTGAGTCTATTTTGATTAATGCCAATGATATATTTTTCCCATCACAGTTTCTGAATCCTTTAATATTTTCAATACAGGCTTTAAAGGTGACAAAAATGAAAAAAAATAAAAATAAAAACAGAAGGAACTTGAAAATTGATCTCTCTATGAATATTTTTGAAGTGATTCAGTAACACTTAGAAATATACTAAAATATGGATGGCATGCCTTTTCAAAGTGGCTCATCTACCCTCATTTAGCTTTTTTATCCTATACCTTAACTTTTGGCAATGGGCGTAGTGGAGAGTTATTGAAAAGGAAAAGATGGAACATAAAGTTTAAATATTTTGCATTTCATATTTCCAATTGTTTTAAAATATTTCACAACATTTTTTAGAAATATCTCATCTCAAAAGGGGTTTGAAATGTTTCAGGTGCATTCAGGGATAAAACAGTATAATTTTAAAAAAAATCAGTATATCCTAAATTTTTGAACCATTGGGATAATACTCAACTGAATAATTCCATGAGCAAGAACTGAATTGGGAAGCTTCTGATTCTTTAACTTCTTTATTTCACAGCTATATTTTGCAGGCTTCTAATTATGTTTACTTAGCCAAAAAAAGGCAGTTTGTTCAGTTCAGTTCAGTCACTCAGTCGTGTCCGACTCTTTGTGACCTCATGAATCGCAACACGCCAGGCCTCCCTCTCCATCACCAACTCCTGGAGTCTACACAAACCCATGTCCATCAAGCTGGTGATGTCATCCAACCATCTCATCCTCTGTTGTCCCCTTCTCCTCCTGCCCCCAATGCTTCCCAGCATTAGGGTCTTTTCCAATGAGTCAACTACTCTGTGCAAAAATGTTATTGAAGATATCTCTGCTTCAGCCTAAATTGCCTCTGAGCATCTTAATAACTATGACAAGTTTATGTTGTCATAACTTAAAGTAATAAGCTACTTTAAGTATTCAAAGGAAAGCATTATGTAGAAATATATAAATCTTTGGTGAATTGTATTTTTTTTTCAAATATAAAGAGACTGTGTGAAACATATGTCCTGTTAAAGCAAAATTTAAAATATCATGTCTAAATTTTACATTAAATATTCAGTGAAACCATCAACCCAAAGAAGACCAGATTTTTGGAGTATTTATTTGTCTCTATATGACTGAAATCTTTAGAAAGCTTATAATGACTACACTTACTGTGTTTCCTAGAGCATGTTTACCAAGTTTTTTTGTTAATTTATTTGAACAGAAATCTCTGCTTTATATCTATCCAATGATAATTCAAAGAAACTTTACATTTAATTATTTTAATTTTACTTCCATTTTTTTCTAACCAATGAAGCCTAAAAATCAACTCCTGAAGTCCTATTAACTTGATTTGTAGGTGGAGGTAATAAAGTCAAATGACTATAAAAAGCAGCCAGCAAATAAAATGAAGGAGGTAAATGGGATTATAGAGAAATTAGAGCATAGACACAAGAAGAATAAGTCCCAAACTCATATACAATTAATTGTTGCTATTTAATATAACTCAGGACTAGTGTTACCAGATACACCGTTTTTTCCCCAGAATCCAGAAATCCAAATCTTTAAAAGTGAAATCTCTAGATTGTATTTTATTTATTTATTTATTTTTAGTACAAACAAACCTGTTGGGTCAATTTTGTCTTCTCTTCTGATTCCCCTAGAATATGCAGTGAGTTACTAAAATTGCTGGGTATAAAATTCACAATTATTTAAGTAAGGAAGGCTATTGGATATCCAAAATGGCAGATACTCCTATTAAAGTGTGGTACAAGGTTAACCAATTCTTATTAGGAAGCCTCTTTACTGAGATTATTAAAGTATTAAATTAGATTTTTTTTCTTATCTGATGATATTAAAGAACTTGGATTTAAAAAGAAATAAAGCAGAGGAAGAAGGTTGTAAGCATAGGGCAGAGCTGTAAAGATTCAGTCCTGCTGTGGTGGTAATGATGATGTGAGACCTTAGGTGGTTGTGATAAGGAGACAGGGGGCAAGACTTTGACAGGTGGGGAATGACTGCTGGTGCTTTTATTTTGCTTTACTTTTCCTCATTTCAGTTTCACAGCTATCCATCAGCTAAGCATTATATAATCATCATGTGTCTGACTAAATGTTAAGGACTAAAACTATCAATATATAAGTGAACTAGCAAGGATATAGCTTAGTGTTTTTTATAGACAGTAGGCACTAAAGAAGTCATTAAAACCATGGGAGGTATTGAGAAAAGAGATCTATTAACTTCTCTCACTTTCTCCTACTATGCCCTGTGGGTTATTATTTGTTATATAGTGCATGGCTCAATATTTTTCTGGAAATTTGTTGTTATCATTTTTATGTGTATGTGAACGTTTCTAATGAAAATTAAATAAAATATAGGCATTTCCATTTGTAATTCTGAATGTAATACTGCTCAAAAACACCCAGCAAACTTTTAAATTTGTTCAATATGCCAGTATGAGAAGTTTATTACAAATTCTGGAAAACTTAATCTTGTTGCAGGGATAATATATGAATCCTAAAGTATTTGCTTGGAAGATAATGAGACTTGTTTTCCAAGTTATTTGGAGGGAGAGTAAGATAATTACCAAGCTGGTTCTGTTGCAAGTGAGAATGCATATTCAGTCACTCAGTCGTGTCCAACTCTGTGACCCCATGGACTGTAGCGCACCAGGCTCCTCTGTCCATGGGATTTTCCTGGCAAGAATACTGGTGTGGGATGCCATTGCCTTCTCCAGGGGATCTCCTCAACCTAAGGTTCAAGCCCACATTTCCTGCATCTCCTGCAATGGCAGGCAGATTCTTACCACTGAACAACCAGGAAGGCCCTCAGCTTTTAAAACATGTTATCAGATTGCTTCTTACTTTCATTTTTTAAGTGCTTGAACAAAATAGTCGGCCAAAAGATTATTCGTAGAATATTTGATTTAACTGAGATTCACCTATGTCCCCAAGCAGAAGCTCAGCTAAGAACATGGGTAGGCAAAATAGTCCTGTTTGATTCTCTTTTCTCATACCTTACAGACTTTGCCATGGTCTAAAAGAAGCAGCTTTGTTTCTTAGTGATGCTTTCTAAGGCCCACTTGACTTCACATTCCAGGATGTCTGGCTCTAGGTGAGTGATCACACCATTGTGATAATCTGGGTCATGAAGATCTTATTTGCACAGTTCTTCTGTGTATTCTTGCCACCTCTTCTTAATATCTTCTGCTTCCGTTAGGTCCATACCATTTCTGCCCTTTATCGAGCCCACCTTGCATGAAATGTTCCCTTGATATCTCTAATTTTCTTGAAGAGATCCCTAGTCTATCCCATTCTGTTGTTTTCCTCTATTTCTTTGCATTCATTGATCACTGAGGAAGGCTTTCTTATCTCTCCTTGCTATTCTTTGGAACTCTGCATTCAGATGGGAATATCTTTCCTTTTCTCCTTTGCTTTTCACTTCTCTTCTTTTTGCAGCTATTGGTAAGGCCTCCTCAGACAGCCATTTTGCTTTTTTGCATTTCTTTTCCATGAGTATTATCTTGATCCCTGTCTCCTGTACAATGTCATGAACCTCTGTCCATTGTTCATCAGACACTCTGTCTATCAGATCTAGTCCCTTAAATCTATTTGTCACTTCCACTGTATAATCATAAGGGATTTGATTCAGGTCATACCTGAATGGTCTAGTGGTTTTCCCTACTTTCTTCAATTTAAGTCTGAATTTGGCAAAAAAGAGTTCATGATCTGAGCCACAGTCCTTTTCCGGTCTTGTTTTTGCTGACTGTATAGAGCTTCTCCATCTTTGGCTGCAAAGAATATAATCAATCTGATTTTGGTGTTGACCATCTGGTGATGTTCATCTGTAGTCTTCTCTTGTGTTGTTGGAATAGGGTGTTTGCTATGACCAGTGTGTTCTCTTGGCAAAACTCTATTAGCCTTTGCCCTGCTTCATTCTGTAATCCAAGGCCAAATTTGCCTGTTATGCCAGATGTTTCCTGACTTCCTACTTTTGCATTCCAGTGCCCTATAATGAAAAAGACATCTTTTTTGGGTGTTAGTTCCAAAAGGTCTTGTAGGTCTTCATAGAACCGTTCAACTTCAGCTTCTTCAGCGTTACTGGTCAGGGCATAGACTTGGATTACCGTGATATTGAATGGTTTGCCTTGGAAACGAACAGAGATCATTCTGTCATTTTTGAGAGTGCATCCAGTTACTGCATTTCTGGCTCACTTAGAGCCAGACATCCTGGAGTGTGAAGTCAAGTGGGCCTTAGAAAGCATCACTACGAACAAAGCTAGTGGAAGTGATGGAATTCCAGTTGAGCTATTTCAAATCCTCAAAGGTGACGCTGTGAAACTGCTGCACTCAATACGCCAGCAAATCTGGAAAACTCAGCAGTGGCCACAGGAATGGAAAAGGTCACTTTTCATTCCAATCCCAAAGAAAGGCAATGCCAAAGAATGCTTGAACTACCGCACAATTGCACTCACCTCACACGTTAGTAAAGTAATGCTCAAAATTTTCCAAGCAAGCTTTCAGAAATGCTTGAACCGTGAACTTCCAGATGTTCAAGCTGGTTTTAGAAAAGGCAGAGGAACCAGAGATCAAATTGCCCACATCCACTGGATCATTTAAAAAGCAAGAGAGTTCCAGAAAAACATCTATTTCTGCTTTATTGACTATGCCAGAGCTCTTGACCATGTGGATCACAATGAACTGTGGAAAATTCTGAAAGAGATGGGAATACCAGACCATCTGACTTGTCTCTTGAGAAACCTGTATGCAGGTCAGGAAGCAACAGTTAGAACTCAACATGGAAAAACAGACTGGTTCCAAATAGGAAAAGGAGTACGTCAAGGCTGTATATTGTCACCCTGCTTATTTAACTTCTATGTAGAGTACATCATGAGAAATGCTGGGCTGGAAGAAACACAAGCTGAAATCAAGATTGCCAGGAGAAATATCAATTACCTCAGATATGCAGATGACACCCCCCTTATGACAGAAAGTGAAGAAGAACTAAAGAGCCTCTTAATGAAAGTGAAAGGAGAGAAAAAGTCGGCTTAAAGCTCAACATTCAGAAAACTAAGATCATGGCATCCAGTCCCATCACTTCATGGGAAATAGATGGGAAAGCAGTGGAAACAGTGTCAGACTTTACTTTTTCGGCTCCAAAATCAATGCAGGTGGTGATTGCAGCCATGAAATTAAAAGACGCTTACTCCTTGGAAGGAAAGTTGTGACCAACCTAGATAGCATATTTAAAAGTAGAGACATTACTTTGCCAACAAAGGTCCATCTAGTCAAGTGTATGGTTTTTCCAGTGGTCATGTATGGATGTGAGAGTTGGACTATAAAGAAAGCTGACCACCAAAGAATTGATGGTTTTGAGCTGTGGTGTTGGAGAAGACTCTTGAGAGTCCCTTGGACTACAAGGAGATCCAACCAGTCCATCCTAAAGGAGATCAGTCCTGGGTGTTCATTGGAAGGACTGATGTTGAAGCTGAAACTCCGATACTTTGGCCACCTCATGCGAAGAGCTGACTCATTGGAAAAGACCCTGATGCTGGGAAGGTTTGGGGGCAGGAGGAGAAGGGGACGACAGAGTATGAGATGGCTGGATGGCATCACAACTCGATGGACACGGGTTTGGGTAGACTCCGGGTGTTGGTGATGGACAGAGGGGCTTAGTGTGCTGCAATTCATGGGGTCACAAAGATTCGGATACTACTGAGCGACTGATCTGAACTGAACTGGAAAGGAGCAGCTGCTTCTTCAACAGTTCTTTACTATTCTAAAATGTTTACTTCCACCAAGAACTTGACAGATGCTTAGAATTGCTGCACATTATATTATCTTTTCTCATCAAGTCTAAATCCTTACAAGCCCAGGATTGACGAGGAGTTGAAGCTTTCTGCTCTTATTATGAAATGTGAGCAGTTCAGTATATTTTTCCAAAACATTCTCTGCCAGTGCTCTTCTCTTTACTGCTCTGCCTCATTGGAGACTTTTTAACACAGTTTAAGTTGCTTTAAATGATCACTCCTAAGGATCCCCAAGAAGAAGAATTTGTGTATCCTCAAGTCTCTCATTTTGGAGGTATACATTGTTGTTTAACTAGGGGAACAAGTATACAAACATACTGAAGAGTTTCCCTACAGGAAGTAAGGAGTGTGTTGGCAGTTACAGGCCACTAGGTGTCTTGGTTAAATTCTCTGATTAATCTTACTTTTCTTCTCTGTAAAATTAAAACAGTAAAGTATGTTGGGGTGTTGAAGTTGATCCCGTTTTAAAATGTGTGGAAATATTTTTACAAAAATACTGTGTCTGTATCATGGAATATTGAAATATTGTTGTGACTTTTTATCACCTCATTTACTCTCTGATAATGATGGCTTTGTTACTGAGCAATTGACGAGCCTAGTTGAATACGTATAATCATAAAAAAAGGCAGTAGGAATTCCAAAAACAATAGCAAAGATACTGGGGTTAAATGTAATTTGCTTTCCCATCTCACATATTCAGTCCTGTCTTTAAGGCTCTTCTGACATAAACTAGTTTAGTGTGAACATTTTGGTAGTTTTTCTTCTTAATTTTGAATCACAGGGAATTGAGAAGTATAATTCCAATGGCATTTAGAGGAAGCCCTATAGACACTGAGTATCATTTAAGATGATAGCATAGCTATTCTGCCTGAATTTTAAAATGTCAACCCACATATATTTCATCAGTATATATTCAGGACCACTTGCTGCCCTTTAAAAAAATAGACTGGAGCTAGAAATATTGGCAGATCTTGGTATCATATACAACAGCAGAGCATCTCTTACATAATACACATTCACTTGATTGGCTCTTGCTCTCTGATGACATTGTGGAGACCTTCAGGCTTTCAGATATGCTCTACAGAGAAGGCAGTCAGGGCTCCCACAGCATAAGAAATCTTTGTTGTCTCACTGTACCTTGCTTCTTCTTCAGTGCAGACTGAGAGACCTCATTAGGAGCTATCCTTAAAACTTCAAAGTACCTGATTCCATTGTTACTCATAACCAGCCATTTTTGAATTAATTATTGATATTTTGTCAAAGGGATGTTTTTCCTCAGTGGTTTATATGGAGCAGTTTTATCCTGAATAGCATAGCCATGCTCTGCTATAAATACCCACAGGGGAAATGTTAGAAGTATTTAGTTTACGGTGGTATCGTATTCAGCTTTGTCAGTCCAACATTTTAGAAAGTTGTACAGTTTCAATTTTCAGAGTACAAATAAAAACTTAAAAAAAAGGAATCGCTATATAATATAAGTGAATTGTTCTACTGGTTTTTGTTGCTGTTATTTTGTGGGATTTTTGTGAAGTATTCTTCCAGTGTTTAATCTGCACCCAGTCCAGGACTCAATGCTATGGTAGATCTAAGAAAAAGAGACAGGAAAAAAAAAAGAAACACAGAAATAAAAGAAAAAGAAGCAAGCAAACAGAGTTTGGCTTAGAAAAAGTTTATCATTTAGTAAAAGAATCCACCTTATAAACATGTAAAACAACTTGAGAAAAATCTATCAGTGTCTTCTGATTGTTTTTTTTCCTGATGTTGTTTGCTTTATTTTCTTCTTGCCTCACTCAAAACTAGACTTTTTGATTTACCATTTTTGAGGGTGGAGTAAAAAATAAGGAAAGGAAGAAAAAAAATTGTACCTTAGAAAAAAAGTGTGGCAATAACAGAGATAGGCTAAGTGGAGACAAGTGCTTATTGACAGATGCAATACTTTGTTAATGTATTTTTAAAGGTTCATATACTGTTATTGTACAATTATGGTCATTCACTATGTAAGGTGTGTGTGTGTGTGCATGTGCATATGTTCTTTATATTAACCTTTAATAATAAGAAATATCTTCACAGCACCAAGAAATAGTCTTTGAGTTACTGGTGTTTTCCTTTCCTTGGATGTGTCCAGTCATTCAGGAACAATCCAAAATTTTAGCTGCTTGAGTACCCTAGCTATCAGTTCTTCAGCAGAGTATCTGCATGCAGAGCAAGCTCACTGCTCTCTAATTTTCAGTGACCTCCACCTCCTCCTTTGTCTTTTTATCTGATGTAAGATCTGACTAACAAACTTTATTGTTGAGAAAAGGAAGAAGCAATTAACTAAACATATAGACAGTTGTCCAAATGCTATGGAAAAAGATAATCATGATCTTCTCAGGCACTTAAAAGAGTAATTATCAGGATAAATGCAGCCCTGAGGTGTGGAGGTTTTGCAGAAGCCAGTGTAAATAATCAGGGCCATGGACCAGACAGGGATCAAGTCTAAATCCACCTCCATTGTAAATATTTTTAGCTAGGCTGCCCTTAATGAGTGTTTTGAATCTCATATTCAGTGGCCTTGGGCAACTTTTCTTTATTCAATTGGCTGAACGGAATTTAAATAACCTACTAAATAAATAAGGGTTTTTAGTACATTGAAAGTCTATAAAAATAAACTAGTCTATTCCCAGCATGAGTCCTAATAATTTTCTTTTCCTGTTTTTGTGATCTTTTGTTTATCAAAATTATCCTTTATTTCTTATAGCCTTTCCTCCGTGCCTCAGATGGGTACAGATCAAGCAGTGCATGAATACAGTGAAGGTGAGGGGGATTTGTATCTATTTTTCTTACTATTATTTCTTCTTCATAATTATTGATTTATTACTTAAATAGGAAAATAGGATTGGAGAACTGATAGCTAGGAGCTAAAGAAAGAGCCAGTAAAGATGATTAAAACATATGGAATTATCTCCACTGGATAATAACGATAAAAGAAGCCTAGGTTGGTAAGAACACATGAATGAAACAATATAGTATGATGATGTTGGGCTGCCCTGCACAATACTGAGACCAAAGAAAGAATCCAGAGTCAGTGACAGAAACTTCAATGATTCATCGGACAGGGACTCTTACAAGTCAGAGGCAAGGATCCTGGAGCTACACCCCGTCATGTACTACAGATGGCCGGTAGGACACAGTTGCAATATTTGGTACACGTGGGAGGAGGAAGCTGTCTGTTACAGAGGGCATAACATCAGAAGACTCCTTGGTTGCCCAGGGGAACTGCGGGAACAGGTTCCACACAACTCTTTTGGGTTAGCAACTGTTGCAAGGGCTACTGTCTCCAGTTGATGACTGAATATACTGGAGCCCTTCTCATCTGAGAGCTAGAACGGTAGCTGGGGTCTAGCCTATCACGCAGGAAGTTATTGATCAAACTTTCAGCTTGGAGTAGGGTGGGGGGGGCGGGGTGGGAGCAATCATTCCCTTAAGCCTGAGGCAGGACCTGGTCAGGCAGAGGATGCACAGAGAGTGATAGAACAGCCATCTTATGAGGACTGATAAGGCTTTTGTTAGAAGATAAAGAACAGGTCTGAAAGAAACCTTGAATTCTATTATTTTTTTAACATAAGAATGAAGTGACCTTAGGCAAAACATTTGACTTACAGACTTTCTTTCTCTTGGTTGCTAACATGAGCCCAACCAGTCTCAATGGTTTATAATAATCAAATGAGACCATGAGGATTGTGTCGTAATTTCCACTATGCCTACATGTTTACTTACTATTTGTAAAGTTAGAATTACTTTGAGAAGGTAGGAATAAGGAATGTTGCAGAGAGAGATATGACTTTTTTTTTTTTTAAGTAACACAGTTTCCTTCACTTGAATCATGTGGGTAAAGAAGCTCTTACTCTTTTAAATCCAAGAAAAGTACTGTGGTCATTTCTGCCCTAGTTTTTAATTTCTCATGGCTTCAGCTTAAGTAGTTAGTAGAGAAGGAAAATTCTTTGAGACATTAAAATGGAATTCAGAAGATAAGACAGGGATATAATTTAATTTAACAAAATATTTATGAAAGTTTGTTCTTAAAATTTAGTTTGAAAATTCACATGGACTTCTTTCTCCCCCTTCTTCCTAGAACACCCTTATTTAACATTGTTCATGTGATCTAGGCACTTTTCCACTGTATATGTAGGCCGTCTTTCAAAACAAGACTCACAGATTTCTGCGGCATCTAGGCAGAGTTTAAAAGTCCTTCAATTCTTTTCGGAAGACTCTCTTGTTACCCATTCCTGCCAGGCACTTATGCCCTGTGTAATTCCCATAGAATTACAGTCTTAACTTGTTATCCTCCCTGTGTTTTCAGATATCACTTTTAGGATTCCTCATAATTTAATAAATAAATCTTGGAGATGGACAATTTATTGAGAGAGAACCGATGAATTTCCAAAGGTGAAATCTGAAGCTCAGTTATAGTAGCTTGAAAAATATTTTGGGAGCAGAAATTGTCTCATATACAAAATCTCCAAACTATATCACAAATATCCTAAGCCTTCCCTACTCATACTGACAGCTGGCTTGTAATTCCTTGTTTGTAAGAACATGGTATTTCATCAAGGAAATTAATATTCTTGAGATGATTCCTTTATATAACAATAGATATTTATTGTTGACATTCACATAAATTATAAAGGAATGTTGGTGCTTAAGAAATATAATTTATTATTTAATGCAAATTGTATTTATTTAATGTTAGACTACTATCACACATCAAAGATGTATTTCAGTTGAGATTTAATCTTATTATTTATAACACCTAGCATTGTTCTTGCCTAGTTGCTTGCTTTTATAATATGGCTTCTCCCTGCACTAAGCAAATGTACAATGTACATATAGAAACTAAATATCCTGATTGGATTCATGTAATGATTTTTGTCTAGTAAACTCTCGAGGACATTATCCATATTAAAGATACCCTGACTACCAATATAAACTACTCTCAGTAGAAAGTCAGCTGGCTATTTGCCTTTAAAGTAGGGTAGAGCTCTGTTTGTGACCTTGAATTCCCAATTGAGAGTATAATTATTTCAGTTAATTTATTCCTCTCCTTCTTATTTTTTTGTTTTTGTGGTAATTGGATACACGAGGTGGTAGAGACTGCTTTATTTACTTGACAGAAGCTGTTTTTCTTTCATGGCTTAAATATATATTTAGGATGTTACATCAAATACTATTTCCCCAGGCTATGATACACATTGTAATATACATTGGAAAAGCTTATTTAAAAATCACATGATGGTTTCATGATGCTTCTGGCTAAAGAAAACCTTTGGGGGCTGACTCCTTTTGAAAATGAACACAATTTCTCTTATAATTTCTGACAGTTCATGAACTATGTAGAATTTTTATGTTATCTTTAGAGATGGAAATCTGGTTGGAGGAAGAGGGTGGGATTTTATCTTGAAGTTATGTTTACATGGAAAAGCACATTATTTTTACTTAGAACATATATATAGCTCGCTTTAAAAATAACGTTTTCTAAAGACACTTTTATTATCACTTTTCAAAAGACTACTCATTAAATGTATTATTTTATTAGGGGTAGCTCTAGCAAAAATGATCAAACCTGGGGGAGAAATAACTAGAGTTTTCTCTCAGTCACCCACACCCAACCACTAATGGATATGATTTCACTGAAATCCAAATTTTATGTATCTAGCTGATAACCTACTATGCCTTAGCAATTAGGAGATTTGACTCAAAAGGTATGTTGAGAAAGATCTCTTTTGAGAGAAAAGAAGTTGTTATTTTTAATAATATATTTGTATAGGTATGTATAGTAAGTTCTTACTTTTCATTTAATAGTTCATTATGTGACACATGGACATGAGACAATTATATTTTTATTTATGTGAACTAATAAAATTGTTTTTAATTAGCCAACTAATAGCCTACAGAGATAGTTCACATAATCTGCATACTTAAAATGAACAATTTGAAGGAAAGTCAATAAAGTCAATTTGGGGTTACTTTTAAATAATATACACAATTTAACTAAATAATAATTTAATTTGTAATTAGTATTGATTTTAGAATGATAATACAGGTGATGCTAGACCTTCTGAATAAATTTTGAAAAGTTCTTTTCTTTTCCTTTGAGTTCTTTTCTAGTAAACTAATCCTTCGGAATACAGTTGATTCTCAGTTTCCAAAGTCCATATTTGTGAATTAGCCCATTTGCTAAAATTTATTTGTATCCTCAACAACAATACTCTTAAGATCTTTTGAAGACATGCACATGTGTAGAATGGCAAAAAGTTTGAGTTGCCACACAAGTCTGAACGAGGCAAAGCTCTGCCCTCTTGCATCAGCTCTCATACTGTGAGTAGTGTCCTTTCTGCAGTCTATTTAGTGCTCCATTGTTTTTATTTTTGTGCACTATATTGGTGATATTTTGCTGTTTACAGTGCCTTGACAAGTGTACTGCTGAAATGCTGTCTAGTTTTCCAAAGCTCAAGAAGACTGTGGCATGCCTTATAAAGTAATTACACATGTAAGATGAGCTTCTCTCAAGCAGGAGCTATAGCACTATTGACTATGAATTTAATGTGCATGGATCAACAGTGTTGTCATTAAACAGAAATACACGTGATATAAAGTTTTGTATTGATCATTTGACACTGTGACCAAACAAGTACCTAACTTTCTATTTCAAGTAGGGGCAGTGATTCATATTCCCTAGTTCAGAATTCCACGCAACTTCATAAATCATAACTATGCAAATAATAAGAATCTACTGTCTATGGCTTACACTTCTAAGCACCAGTGAGTTGTGTTGGCAGTAGTTTGCTTTACACAGCTTCCCATACAAAGTCTTTTGTAGAAACATGTTTGGCTTAATCTAACCAAGACATGTAGCTTTACCATTTTTTTTTTTTATAAATTTATTTATTTTAGTTGGGGGCTAATTACTTTACAATATTGTAATAGTTTTTGCCATACATTGACATGAATCAGCCATGGGTTTACATGTGTTCCCCTTCCTGGACCCCCCACCCACCTCCCTCCCCATCCCATCCCTCTGGGTCATCCCATTGCCCCGGCCCTGAGCCCTTGTCTCATGCATCGAACATGGAATGGTGTTCTGTTTCACATATGATAATATACATGTTTCAATGCTATTCTCCCAGAACGTCCCACCCTCACCTTCTCCCTCAGAGTCCATAAAATTGTTCTATGCATCTGTGTCTCTTATTCTGTCTCGCATATAGGGTTATACCATTTTTTTTTAAGAGAGAATAAATAAAAGGAGTTAGTCTATTTTATCTTTCACATCTCTTCACATTGATCTTCTTTTGTCTTTAAATGTTTCATCATGGGTCAGATTGTAGCTACAACGTCAAAGAATAGCTTCAATCCTGTAAAAGTTAGCTGTAGTTTCACCTGGTAGAATAGCTCTTCTGCTGGGTTTGGACTGATCATCACCTGGGATAAAAAAGGTCCTTGCTTCTGTTTCACTTCATCATATACCTTGAATGCTTTTATCTGCATAGGGGGTTTTTGCTTTATTTGTGGATTTTTTTTTTTTTTTATCAGAGAGTAGTTGTGATGAAATTAAAGAATTTCTCACCACATGGTCAATGTGAAGATTATGTTTACTGTATTTTTTGGTCTTTTTTTTTTTTTTCCTTTCTTGTATGGCATTGCCTGCAGCAAAATTCTCTCTGTAGCTACCTTTTACTATGGAAAAGGAATTAAAAATCATGCTTCTCACTTAAGACTCAGCAATGTAGAGCTTATGAAATGCAAACCTTAGAAACTCTTTATTAGCTTTGCTTTGGTGATGGAAACCAACTACCATGAGAGAGAAACCTTTTGTTATTGCTACAAATGATTCATAACTTTAGATCTAAAGGCAGATTTGTGTTTGTGGAGCTATATATGCAGTCAGATTTTATGCTTCCTTTATTGGTACCCACAGATTGGTTTGCAATTTACTGCTACCTTTGCTCTCTTGTGTTAGATGTCTGGAGAAAGGAAATAAGGAGCTTGAGTCATGATTTCTTCTCTAAGATTTTGGAAGCAGTTTACGTATCCAATATCCTTTTGTTTGACTATAGCACCCATAAAACTCTGAAAAAAAAAGAAATTATAGAGAAACTGCTGATGTGGTCTCAACCTAAGCAGTATGTGCATAACATCCATGCAGCTAGTAAACCACTCTTCTAACAATCATCGGACATATTCTGGTGAAACAAGAAGTTAAGTTATCTGAAATGGCTACAGTCTTTTTGAATGAATACTGTCTTCTCAGTTGTTTCTAGATAAAAATTCAATGAGTTATGATTATTTATATTTCCAAGTTCAATAGTACATTGAACTATACTGCATGATTGTTAAAGAACATTTTTAATAGAAGTTAGAAGTTAGAAGAATCCTAATAGAAGTTAGGATTATTTATTTTAAAATTTTGATCTGTCAATACAAAAATCCAAGGGCAGAGTAGGACTAGGGTAGGAGTCCAATAGCATCTTTTCTCTTTTTTTTTTAATGATTTTTTACAGATATGTCCCCAAGATGCCAATATGTACAGTAGAGATGCTGACAGTTTTCAAAGGTTTTATTGTAATTCTACCTATAACCATTTTAAAAGTAAATATTCTGCTTTTTAGCTGTCTTTGGCATTCACAGAGCACAGTGAAACTGAATCTTTTATTGACTTCCTTTTGGGGGCAAATAGATATAGTCATCACAGTTGACAACCATTTCCAAAATTTCACCTGTGTGTGCAGGGCTTCCCTTGTAGCTCAGCTGGTAAAGAATCTGCCTACAAGGTGAGTGACCTGGGTTCGATCCCTGGTTGTAAAAATTCTCTGGAGAAGGGAAAGGCTACCCACTCCAGTATTCTTGCCTGGAGAATTCCATGGACTGTATAGTCCATGGGGTTGCATTACTGAGCAACTTTCATTTTCATTTTCACTTCAGGTAATTAGAACAAGAGTTTATGAAAGAAGGGGACAAATGGAGAGTGTATGAAAAGCTATGGATGTTTTAAACAAAAATTGCTATTATTTACACTTTTGTAATGTAGTGTTTTATAAATTTACATCTTTACTTTTCTGTCTTTCAAACATATGCCCTGTAGGCTGCGATGAACCTCATTTAAATTCTTTTGCTGAAGCTCTCAGCCAGTAAGACTTCATATTCCTTAAAAATAAGACCTGACTACAAAATCACAAAGGTACCTGGCAAGTCAACTCCCAGCTGCAGGGTCTGTGAGTGATTTTTCATCTTCTACACAGGACTTCAGCCTTTCACACCAGCAGATTTGATGAGGGCTTTTTGTTCTTTGCTCTATACTTTTGTTTGACATTAGAATAAAGTTCAGTGTTACCATGCTCCACCAGCCCCAGTGTTTATTATAGCTCCTGGCTACTTCTTTATCATAAGGTCCTATTAATTTAAACTGTCTTCTTTCTGCAAAGTGTCTTCCTTATTATTCCTTATAGCCTTTGTATCTGCTCTTCCCTCTGTCAAGAAATTCTGCAGATATTTTCATGACTTACTTACTTCATGTGACACCTCTCAGAAAGGCTTTCTCTCTGACCACCTGTTACTAGCTCTCAATACTCATATAGTATTTTATGTTATTTATTCATGGCAATTTTTGCTCCCTCAAAAATATCATCTATCTCTTTGTTTTGAACACTAGAACATCTCATAAAAGTAGGGACCTAGATTTTTTTTGCCCCATTGTATCCCAAGCACCAAAAATATGCTTAGTACAACACAGTAGGCAAACAATAGATATTTGTTGAATAGATTAAACAATTTCATTGCTGCATTTTTCTTTTCATCCTTTCTCTTCATTTTCATCAACAACAAGTAGGTTAAAGACATTAAAAACTAAGATAAGTAAAGGTGGTTTAAATTGAAAAGGCAGCAGGAATGTAGTGTTTAGACAACAAAATGCTGAGAGCATACGAGAACTGCACCAGGTTCATATCCTCGCTTTTATGCTTGCTAACTGCAAATGTGGGTAAGTTACTCAATCTCTCTGTACCTCAGTTTCTTTACCTATGAAACACAGTAATCATATGACATGTATCTACCCCACTGAATTATTTTTTTTAATGAGTGGATTAATTTATATAAAGCTTTCCAACAAGTACCCTAGTATATAATCACGCATTTAGTGGCTTATATACTGGCCACTCTATATGGTAGCTCAGAGGGTAAAGAATCCACTTGTAGTGCCTGAGACTGAAGTTGGATCCCTGAGTCAGGAAGATTTCCTGGGGAAGGGAATGACTACCCACTCCAGTATTCTTGCCTGAGGAATCCAATAGACAGAGGAGCCTGGGTGGCTACAGTCCATGGGGTCACAAAGAGTCGGAAACGACTGAGCAACTAACACTATTTCACTATTGTTAGCATCTGGGTCAAAATATTCGGAAAGGCAAAAAGACCTCATTTGTGTACACTACTGGATATGGGATGCTATGGCTTGAAAGGAGTTTGATCAAAATATATAGTTAGTTCTTTGCATTTGCCAGTCAGTGAGCTAACAAATGCAGTGAATTTTATTTCAGATCTTCCAAATGCTGCTTCTTATTGAGACGAACCAGTAACTCTAAAATGTCAAAATCTGTCAGCATAAGTTTAGCATTTTTCAATTCACCTGCACAAATTAGTCATTTATAATGCTTTATCTAGGGAGATTTTCCCCCTACTTCAGCTTTGGAAGCTAGGATAAATGTAACATATTTAGAAGTAGGAGACAGATGGGAGGAGAAATTTCAGAACTTGTTACTCTTTATTTGTGAATAAGCAAATGCCAATCAATATCTCTGTTCAGGCCCACCTCCCAGCAAAACAGACATGATGAACAGGCAGACATACAGGTATGTTTCTTCTGTGTGGCTGATATTGCTAAAGATCATGGCTCACCCCATCTGGAGAGCTAATTTGGCTCTAGGATCCTTCCTAGAATAGCATTCTAGCCAGTCAGAACTGATATAAGGTCTCCAAGACCATGGATTTTTATCTCCTTAATTTATTGCTATATCACCAGAGCCTAGAACACTCTTGGCAGAGTAGGTGCCCAGCCAATATTTGTTGACTAGGTAAATAAATGAATTTTTCTATTCTGAACTACTTCCCTTGAATTTCAGATAATAAAATCATATTTTTAAGGCTAATGTTGATGCCCCCATATATACATAAGAAATCGGGCAGAGGAGATAACACCTCATGTTCCATTTTATGCCAGATTTTGTAACTCATATAAAAAGTTATTTATAGGACTAATCCACCTATTACCCTAATCTGCTCACTACTCTGTTTTGTGAAGACTCTTAAGTATGCTCAGCTTACATCAATGGAAGTCATTGGAAACCTTTTCTCAGGTCTCTACCTTAGCCCATAACTTCCCATGACCCACATCTCCACTCTGACATGCAAGCTCATGTTTATTTAGCCTTCCTGGCCGTTTGCATTCATATCTTGATTTCTCCTTTGTTGCCTCATTCCTATAGATCTGCAAAATCATCCTCGCTCTGATCTAGGGCTTTATTTCTCTTTTCTCCAGTTTGACTCCCTCTGCTTCTGGGATCTAAGGTCACCTTGCTAAAAGCTGAGTGACCTTGTACATGGACCAGGATATTCTACCCCGGGAATGTCTCAGCTTTCTTTCCCCATATGATCTGATGTTAGAGTGAATAAAGTCATCCTCATCAGATACACACACACAGACTTTGTTTTCCACATTTGTATTCATCTAAAGCTCAATAACGGCAGTGATATAAGTGTTAAGCTTATAGAGCTCAATTAGTGTACATTTCAATTTGATGTTTTGATAATTATCCCTTTTTAAGAACTTTAATATATTTAAAGGTCATACACTGCAGACATTTCACTCTTTAGTCCCTAAATGGCCCTTTATTTCAAATAGTTCTCAAGTGCTAATAACCCATATTGAGGCATACTGTCCTATAGTAACATTAATTCAATAAATTATTAAAAAATATTAACATAGGACGTCAAGATATGGTGCTTAGATCTTGCTGTAGTTGATTATGGGTATTTGACATACTTTTGTTCTGAGTAATAAACTATATGGTGCTACATTGAGAAGACATAAGCAGGCACAAAAGAGTGCAAACAAGTTGGTAGTTTTATTGATTAAAAAGCAAGAGTGTTTCTAAACAGACACTTCTCCAAAGAAGACATACAGATGACTAACAAACACATGAAAAGATGCTCAACATCACTCATTATCAGAGAAATGCAAATCAAAACCACAATGAGGTACCATTTCATGCCCGTCAGAATGGCTGCTATCCAAAAGTCTACAAGCAATATATGCTGGAGAGGGTGTGGAGAAAAGGGAACCCTCTTACACTGTTCGTGGGAATGCAAACTAGTACAGCCACTATGGAGAACAGTGTGGAGATTCCTCAAAAAACTGGAAATAGAACTGTCATATGACCCAGCAATCCTACTGCTGGGCATACACACTGAGGAAACCAGAATTGAAAGAGACACATGTACCCCAATATTCATCACAGCACTGTTTATAATAGCCAGGACATGGAAGCAGCCTAGATGCCCATCAGCAGACGAATGGATAAGGAAGCTGTGGTACACATACACAATGGAATATTACTCAGCCATTAAAAAGAATACATTTGAATCAGTTCTAATGAGGTGGATGAAAGTGGAGCCTATTATACAGAGTGAAGTAAGCCAGAAAGAAAAACACCAATACAGTATACTAACACATATATATATATGGTATTTAGTTAATCGGTAAAGATAACCCTGTATGTGAGACATCAAAAGAGACACAGATAAATAGAACAGTATTATGGACTCTATGGGAGAGGGCGAGGGAGGGATGATATGGGAGAATGGCACTGAAGCATGTAAATTGTCATATGTGAAACAAATCGCCAGTCCAGTTTTGATGCATGATACAGGGTGCTCGGGGCTGGTGCACTGGGATGACCCAGAGGGATGGGATGGGGAGGGAGGTGGGAAGGGGACTCTGGAAGGGGAACACATGTACACCCATGGTGTATTCATGTCAATGTATGGCAAAACAAATACAATATTGTAAAGTTAAAAAAATAAATAAACTAATTAAAAAAAAAACAAGAGTGTTTGAAAATTTCTGTTTATAATCTACCTATTGACACTTAGTAATACTGAATGTAGTTTTCATGTCTCCTGTGTGAAATGAATAACTCTAGGTGTCAGGTCAAGTGACTGTACTTCTTGGTGATTTGCTATCATTATCTAAAATGTTTTTGTGAAGATCTCGAAATTGATGTATGTAAAGCACTTAGAAAACTTCCTGACACACAATAAATATAAATATATACTGGATATTTTTGTAATCATAGTTATCATTACTGTATACACATTTTAATCCATATTTAAGCCTTGATTAGCTCTCTGGAATTAAATTTATAGAATACAGATTTCCAGGAGGTAATTTTCTCTAAATTATAATATATAATTCTGTTTCTTAGGGTATAACAAGTATGAATTGAGAGGGAACAAAAAAAGACTGAAAACTGTTTTAAGATGTACTCTAATTCTTCTCTAAACATATAATTTTAAAAAGATAAAAACCTTATTTTCCATAATTATGCTTAACACAGAAGGGAAAACAAAGGATAAAAGAAGTTTTGTAGCTTGAAATGTAGGAGTGACACTTCTAATACGGTTTTCCTTAGTATATTTTAAGTATGAGAAATGAGCTGTGCCATAAACGTGTGGTTAAAATGTTCTAAAATAGTTGATAAAGATAAAGAAATAGAGTCATACTAGATTTATCTGATGGCTTTTAAAACCAGAATTTCTTATATGTATTTGTGTAGGATGAAAAATAAGTCTTCCCTGGTGGTTCAGATGGTAAAGAATCTGCTTGCAATGCAGGAAACCCAGATTCAATCCCTGGGTTGGGAACATCCTCTGGAGAAGGGAATAGCAACCCACTTCAGTACCCTTGTCTTGAGAATTCCATGGACAGAGGAGCCTGGCAGGCTACAATATATGGTGTTGCAAAGAGTCGGACATGACTGAGCCACTAACATTATTATGTGAAAAATACACAGAAGACTATAATTCTTCAGCTACACTTTCCCTATCATCGGTGACAATGAAACATGAAGGGTAACTCCTGTCATGGAGGCTTTTATTCAACTCTCTTTCTGAGCCTGAAAACATAAATGAAACCAAAGGAAGTATAGAAATCTTTCTAATAAGTCATAAACTTAGTTTGGTACCTAGAAGTAGTTATATAATTTGCAGGGCCCAGTGCAAAGTGAAAATGAGAGCTCTCTGTTGAAAAATTATGAAGAATTTCAAAATAACAATGACAGAGCTTTAAACCAAGGGTTGCAACCTTTCTCATGCAGAGTAACTGCGCAGCATATATACCTGAGACGCCAGCCATGTTTCTACCATAGTGATGAGCAAACTGTATGTAAACTGAACAAAAATCCCAGCATGAAAGACATAACATGTGAACTTCTTTGCATAATAAAGCAATGCACTGTATAATTTATTAAATGAATAAAACTGGGACATCATACAATCATGAAAAAAATATGTCTGGAACACTGCAGCTATGATTTTAAAAGGAGAGCACAAAGGCAATACCTACTCTCCTAATTTTCCTGTACATGCTTCAAACTCATTAGATAATGCCTGCATACATAGTCCCCTAGATGTGAATATCCCTCCATGTATACATCCATAGGTGGAAGTAGATCTCAAAAAGTATGTTCTTAGTACTTCAATCTCAGAGCTAAGTACTTGTAAATTTTCAGATTTCTGGGCTTTATCTCAAATTTAGAAAGATAAGATCTCTGGAGATGGGTCTAAAAGACTAAACTTTACACACATTTCTCTGGTGGAATTTATTTAAACACACACACACACATATCTGGGGACTCAGAAACATGGCTAGGAGAGAGGGAAAAGAAAAACAACCAATAGCTGAAGAAGTCTTAGTACTGATACAGAATCTGAGGTACCCACTATAGTAATCTGCTAGGGCTGCCATAACAAAATGCCAAGGGTGAGTGGCTCAAACAACAGAAATTTATCATCTCACAGTCCTGAGGGCTAGAATGCAGCATCAGGGTGTAAGTAGGTTTAGTTTCTTCCTAGGCTGCTCTTCTTGGCTTGCAAAAGGCTGCTTCTCCCTGTGTCCTCCCATGATGTTTCCTCTGTGTACAAGCATCCCCCATGTCTTTCTCATGTGTACAAATTTCCTTTTTCTGTAAGGATATCAGTAACATTGGATCATGGCTCACTGTAATGGTCTCATTTTAATTTAACTGTCACTTTAAAGGCCCTTGCTCCCAGTATGGTTCTATTCTGAGGGTCCTGGAAATTGAGACTTTAACATATGAATTTTGGGGAGAACATGAATCAGTTATTGGGCTTCCCTGGTGGATCAAATGGTAAAGAATCCACTTGCAAGGCAGGAGACCAGGTTTGATACCTGGGTCAGAAAGATCCCCTGCAGAAGGGAAAGGCAACCCATTCCAATATTCTTGCCTAGAGAATTCCCTGGACAGAGAAACCTGGTAGACTACAGTCCATGAAGTCACAAAGAGCTGGACACGACAGAACGACTAAGCACAAATTAGTCCTTAAAATCAGGCACTCCAATTACTTCAGATGCTGTCAGGTTAGAAAGACTTCATTCTTTCCTACTTCACTGATATCATCCCTCTTAAAGTTCTTCTTTCATCTGGTATTCAGATCTTTTTAATATTCAATTCAAGTCTATTTATCCAGTTTTTATGAAACTATCCCAGGGTTGAACATGTCTATTTTCAAAACTATTATGCCTTTGCTCTAGCATAAGAATAATGATAGTGATTTCAGGAACATCTTTGTAAACAAGTTATGCCTATTGGGATTGAGTGGGCAAATACATTCTAAGAGAATATTTGGTCGGGGTTTTGTTCCAATCAACATCATTACTCTAGTTCACTAGAATAGCATTGTAATCCAACCTTCATTGATCTGTTTTTTTCTTTTGCTTGGATAATCCATCTTCCCATAGCTTAGTATCCTATTTTTCACTCCTGCCTTTTACTTCCTCTGTTTTTGGATTTAATGGAAATATATCTGTTAAGTATCTAACTTCTATTGGCTAGCCCCATTGCTAGCCAAATTTTAATTTTGCTTTGCATTTCCAAATGATATGACCTTGGCAAATTTCTTAACTTCCCTATTTTCTCTCTAAACTAGGAATATAGAAAGTTAAGATCTTTCTGCAGCTAATTTTCTTAACAAACTTTAGATCACAGAAGGTATTTTTCACAGCCTTATTCTTAGGCTAGCTTCTTCTAGAACTGAGAATGCTTAACAGATCTTGTAAATACGCTTTCCTGCACATAGACCAACCTTTCGAAGAAGTGATGACAATTAACTAATATTCATAGAGTATCTCTCTCTTCCCACACATAACACTCCATCTTTCTCTTCTCCTTTTCACCTGCTTAACTGCTTGAGTTTACAACATTTCTGTAAAATATCAGATCTCTAAAGCAGTCTGATTCTTCCTAATGTATCTTCTGGCCTAGTAGATGTAAAACTTTCATTTTCTTGCTTGCTATCTGGTGTTCTTATGCAGGATCTCTAAAAAACATGGAGATTACAACCTCCACTTTCCCCAAGATAGACGGTACTTTCACATCTCGGGCCAGGGGACTTGGCAACGTTACTGAATGCCAGAGGTTTTGTCATCTCCTCTTTCCAAGTTTCTTCCATCCAGAGTCTGAACTAAATCCCAGTCTATGTCTACTATTTGCCTTGTTTTGTTTGAGCACTGAAAAAGATTAATCAATTAATGCCATTTGGTCTGGTGATAATGGGCTTTCCCAGTAGCTCAGACGGTAAAGCTTCTGCCTGCAATGCGGGAGACCTGGGTTGGAGACCTGGGTTGGGAAGATCCCCTGGAGAAGGAAATGGCAGCCCACTTCAGTACTCTTGCCTGGAAAATTCCATGGATGGAATAACTTGGTAAGCTACAGTCCATGGGATCACAAAGAGTTGGACACAACTGAGCAACTTCACTGGTTCACTGGCCTGGTGATATTACTTATGATTTCCTCTTCCTTTCTTCTGTTTCTTAGAACTCTTTAACTCAGTATACCATGAGAGATTGCATTTGAGAGATCTGATTCTTTATCTCTCAGCTTCTATAGAAGCTCCTGGGAGCACATGGTTTTCTAACATATCTCCTGGCTAGCATCTAGTTTTATGCATACTTATTTGTCATGGAACTAATAGTACCAAATGTTTGAACTTGGGTATAATCTCACTGAGAAAAATCAGGAACCACATCTTAGAGAAAAATTATAAATAAATGTATATCATATATATTATATATAGTTACAAATAATATATATGAGCACATTTTGTCTATCTGTTAGACTTTTTAATATGAAAACCCTTCCCTCTCACTTCAGTCTATTATACTTCCTAGATTAATGAACTGCTAATGCTAAGTCGCTTCAGTCGTGTTCGACTCTGTGTGACCCCATAGAGGGCAGCCCACCAGGCTCCCCCATCCCTGGAATTCTCCAGGCAAGAACACTGAAGTGAGTTGCCATTTCCTTCTCCAATGATTAATGAACAATGTCCTTTTAATCTTCTGGCTTGATAACATGGTCAAAGCTGCAGGTAATTGTTTAACCCAGCTATAATTAGTTATTTCTCTCTGTGTTTCTCTCCACCTTTCTGTATCTCTTCTCTCCCCCTCCATATATATCTATACTTTTCTATCTCCATCTTTCTCTATCCCCATTCTTCAGTTGTATTTCCTTTTATCATTTATTGGAAAAGTTTGAAAATTAATCAAATAAAATGCTACTAATATTTTTCATACTAGACTTGTAGAGATAGAATGCTAAGAATTTCTAAAAGAAATAAGAACAATTAGTTTTGTTTCTTGAACTTTAAAAATGTTAGCTCTTTAGGGACATCTAGATTGTTTCCATGTCCTGGCTATTGTAAATAATATTGCAGTGAACATTGGGGTACATGTATCTTTTTGAATTTTAGTTTTCTTAGGGTATGTATTCAGTATTGGGATTACAGGATTTTCTAAATTAGAACATTTTTATATAATAGATGTGATAAATACATGTATCTTTGAAAATTAAAAGTGAGTTAGTGATTCTGATTTAAAGACTATTGTTTGTCTTTTCCGTGTTCCCAGCTGGTGCTAGTGGTAAAGAACCCACCTGCCAATACAGGAGATGTGAGTTTGATCTCCAGGTGGGAAAGATCCCCTGGATGAGGGCATGGCGACCAATTCTAATATTTTTTGCCTGGAGAATCACATGGACAGAGGAGCCTGGCAGGTTACAGTCCATGACTTCCCTAAGAGTAGGACACGACTGAAGTGACTTATGGACACACATTTGTCTTTTCACTCTTTGATCCAGGAATCAAACCCAAGTCTCCTGCATTGGCAAACAGATCCATTACCATTGAGCCACCAGGGAAGCCCCAAATTAGCTTTTACACATTTTTAAATGGCTAGGGTAATCAAATGGTTAAATGAGTTCAGATAATGTTGGTTGTGAAGGAGTTTTTGCCATTTTTAAATTTGTAAAGGTGATATGAAACATGTTTATGAATAAAAACTATATAACTATTGGTCGATTGTCTTTTCTTTGTACCAGGAAGAAACAAAAATTATTCTGTTAAAGATGATACTAATATAATGATTGTGAGTATACTATGTAGAATAATTACAGAAAGATATGAATATTTATATTAGTAAATGAATGTGGCATGGCAGTTTAGAGAATTGTTATACTCAAGATTATATATTTAAATATATATTATTTTGCTACTGTGTCAGTAAGTTAAGTAAACTTATAAATCTAAATGTATAAGCTTTAATATTATTATGTATTTATGTAAATATAAATATATTTGTATATGTTTAGCCATACACATAAAATGATCTTAAGATTATTTTAAAAGCTTATAAATATCAATATAAAAATGAAATTAAAAAACAGCAAAATATCTTAAAATATTAAACACAATTAGCTGCTTATTAGTGGGTTTATGTGTAGGTATGAATTTATTAATAATTTTTCTCTAAATTTTTACATGGATGATAAACAAAATGGGAAAAAAATGGATTTCCTTCTGTGAGACAACAAAGTTATTCTGTTCCGAGACTGCATAAGTTCTTCTTATCAAAATATTTTGTTAACTCCCTCTATGTGTGACAGTCTTTTATATCAATTTAACATTTCTCTATTTTTGAAAAAAGTCAAACTCCTAATAAGTTTTACTTATAATTTGGTTTTTAAATTTTGGCTATAACTGTCTCCTAAGCTTGAAAAATTATGATTTATTTTCTCAAGTATGTTCTTCCCTCTCAGTTCTTGATATTTCCTTTCTCAAACTCAGTCGTCATATTCAGAATTACAAAACTGACAAGACATTCCTTATGTCTTAAACTATCTTTGAATTGCCTAGAATGGCTGCTAGATAATCCTAACCTTTTGTATTTTGAAAGAAAGAAACAATAGTAATAAAGTTGATTTTGGCAATCTTTAAATATTAATTATCTAAAAGCTATTATAAACTTGTTTATTTGCCAAACTTAGGATAAAAGAAAAAAAACCTAACATATCAAAAGGAAGGTTCTATCTTTACAGGTTTACTATATAACTTATGTATTTTATGTATTATAGTTTAAAGGCTGTATTCCTTTCAGGTTAAAAGAAGCATTTGCCAGAGTAATCCTAAAGACTGTCTACCATTTAATTTTGTTTCTAGGTTTCACCAACTTGTCAATCAGGGAAAATCAGGTAGCCATTCCTACATGCTTTTGGTCCTGGAGGTTGGCAAGGGTCCTCACTGTTTATAAATACTCTTTCTATTACAGTCATGGAATATATAGATCCTTAGTGTGCATTATACAGCAGGAGAGGGTTTCATAATATTTTATTTTGATAACCTTCGTTCACAAAATATATCAGCACTAATTATTCTGGGCCTGATGGCCATGGCTCATTCTCCTTTTTGCAGTCCTTTGACATCAAATGGCTACCAGTGTTTTTTTCATGCAAACAGTGACACTGAAAAAGAACCATGAACTTGAAAGTGCTTTTTCAGTCACTGTGATAAAATTTCCCTGATGCACATACTGTATTAATTTACTTCTGCATTTTCCCTCTTCAACAATTGTTAAAAGTTGCTTGGAAATGGTAATGCAAAATATGAATAAACATTTTTTTTTCTTGTAAAAAGCATAATGCTTTCTATATACCATTTCCAGCCACACCAAACCCTCTACAGGACACCTATCAAGCAAGTGGAAAAAGTAAAATTTTGACTTTTTATTTATTAGTTGTAAATGGTCACTCAATTCAGGAACCTACAATATATTTTTAATTGATTACTAATCTTTTTAAATCTTTGTTCTAGAATGAAACACTGCCCTTAGTCACTAGAGATTTAAAGGTCAGAGCTGCTGTTTGTACTCAGCTCCTAAGAACTGAAACATTTCACTCTGTTTTTCTGTAACTTTCAGTTCAATTCAGTTCAGTCACTCAGTCATGTCCAATTCTGCGACCCCATGGACTGCAGCACACCAGGCCTCCCTGTCCATCACCAACTCCCGGAGTTTATTCAAACTCATGTCCACTGAGTCAGTGATACCATCCAACCATCTCATCCTCTGTCGTCCTCTTCTCCTCCTGCCTTCAATCTTTCCCAGCATCAGGATGTTTTCAAATGAGTCAGTTCTTTGCATCAGGTGGCCAAAGTATTGAAGTTTCAGCTTCAGCATCAGTCCTTCCAATGAATATTCAGGACTGATCTCCTTTCGGATGGACTGGTTGGATCTCCTTGCAGTCCAAGGGACTCTCAAGAGTCTGCTCCAACACCACGGTTCAAAAGCATGAAATCTTTGGCACTCAGCTTTCTTTATAGTCCAACTCTCACATTCATACATAACTACTGGAAAAACCATAGCTTTGACTAGATGGACCTTTGTTAGCAAACTAATGTCTCTGCTTTTGAATAAGCTGTCTAGGTTGGTCATAACTTTTCTTCCAAGGAGCAAGCCTCTTTTAATTTTATGGCTGCAATCACTATCTGCTGTGATTTTGGAACCCAAGAAAACAAAGTCTTTCACTGTTTCCACTGTTTCCCCATCTATTCGCCTTGAAGTGATGGGACCAGATGCCATGATCTTAGTTTTCTGAATGTTGAACTTTTGGCCAACTTTTTCACTCTCCTCTTTCCCTTTCATCAAGAGGCTCTTTAGTTCTTCACTTTCTGCCATAAGGATGGTGTCTTCTGCATATCTGAAGTTATTGATATTTCTCCCAGAAATCTTGATTTCAGCTTGTGCTTCATCCAACCCAGCGTTTCTCATGATATACTCTGCATATAAGTTAAATAAACAGGGTGACTGTAACTTTAGCTGTTGTAATTATGTGTTCCTACAGAGTAAAGGATAGGGTGGAGTTTTCAACAGATTAGGTACCCATTGTTACTGTAGAGCACTGAAGGATGTTTTTGTTTGCTTTATTATTTATCTATTTATTGTGTGTGTGTGTGTATACACATGTGTGTTTTCCCTGAAGGATTATTCAGCAATTCAGCATATCTATATTTCTTACTATTTTCCACCTTTAGTTCATTTCTGCTTTCCAAGGAAGATCGTCTTGAAGAGGGCATGGCAAACCACTCCAGTATTCTTGCCTGGAGAATCCTCATGAACAGAGAAGCCTGGTGAGTTACAGTCCATGGGGTTGCAAAGAGTCAGACACGACTGAGCAACTTTCACTTCACTTCACTTCCCATTCTGGTAACTCGATTACAAATTAACACATGCAACATATTTGGCTGTTGTTTCATCAATGAAAAAATTCCACTGCATCATGTAACTTTACAAGATACTCAAAGATATAGAAAAGTTAAAAGTAACTTTTGTTTTTGTTTTTTGGCAGAAAACCATGTCGAGAAATCTGCTAGATCTAGATAGGAGATATTTTACACTCAAGATAAAGCTACAATAAGGCCTTTGGCTTGTTTTAGATACCATCAGTTTGTAAACTGTACTTGTGTAATTTACACTGCTGTCCCACTTTCTCTCTTGGTTTCCTTTTGTGACAGTTTTCTTCTTTATGCACTCAGATATGTTAATTGATTATGATAGACTTTGAACTCTTTGCTATACTACATCCAGGTTCTTAAATTCTTCATCTTCCAAGAGGAAGACACAGAGTAATCAGCAAGCCTTAGAAGAGATGAAAGAAAGGTACCATCTATTTAAAAATAGCCCAGGGGACAATTTAAGCAAAAAAAGAATTAAATCCTTCCTTAGGTACAACCAGCTTCGAATCCTGATTTTTCTCCACTAAGCAACTACTATCTATTTCTGGATTTTTCAAAGGTCCTTACACTGTAGGGACTCTGATATATTCAAATGAAACTTCATGAAAATAATACTTTTTCCTTTCCCTGATGCACCATAGAATGACAGCCCCAGGTCGATATATGAGATATGCAGTAAGAGTTTATAAGTTGTTTAATTTGAACCTGAAACATGTTTGCCAACTGAGGCAGCAGGAAAAGAAAAGTTCAAGACAATGTTTAAATCTCCAGGTTATCTCTTTAGAGCAAAATGTAACTGAAGACAAAGTTGCTCTATTATTTCATTTTGGTGCCTCTTAACACTAACTAAATCAAGCTTCCTTGGTGGCTCAGTGGTAAAGACTCTGCTTGCCAATGCAAGAGACACAGGTTTGATCTTTAGGTAAGGAAGGTCCCCTGAAGGAGGAAATGGCAAGTCACTCCAATATTCCTGCCTGGGAAATCCCATGGACAGAGGAGCCTGGCAGGCTAGAGTTGCAAAGAGTGGGCTGCAACTAACACTTTCATTTTCACTTTTCAGAGTTAATTTACAGTGCTAAGTTAGTTTCAGGTGTACAGAAAAGTGATTTTGTTATATACATATATGTTATAGTTATACATATAGTTATAGTTATACATGAAATTATACATAATTATATATTTCTTTCAAGATTCTTTTCCCACATAGGCTATTAGAGAGTATTGAGTAGCATTCCCTGTGCTACACAGTAGGTCCCTGTTCATCCTTTATATATGGTAGCGTACATATGTTAATCCCGAACTTGCAATTTATTCCATCCCCCAACTTACCCCTTTGGTAAACTTAAATTTGTTTTCTAAGACGGTGAGTCTGTTTCTGTTTTGTAAAAAAAAGATCCATTTATGTCATTTTTTAGGTTTCATATATAAGTGATATCAGTTTTTGTCTGACTCACTTCGCTTGCTGCTTCTGCTGCTAAGACGCTTCAGTCGTGTCCGACTCTGCGACCCCACAGACGGCAGCCCACCAGGCTCCTCCATGCCTGGGATTCTCCAGGCAAGAGTACTGGAGTGGGATGCCATTGCCTTCTCCTCACTTCGCTTAATATGATACTATTTTGAAACAGGATTCATGGTGATATCAGGTATTCTTTTCTTTTCTTTGACCTTTGGAAAGGGTTTGGACCACTGCTGTATGTGTTTTGTTTGTTTTTGCCTTCCTTTAAGGACGTTTCCGTTTATTTTTATTTGCTATAGTTTTTGAAATCAAGAACGAGTATTCAATCATATCAAATATATTTTTAATCCATTTAATCATGATTTTTATTCTTTTTAACAAGTGTGATATAGTTAAAAAGGAGTATCCTATTTGTTTTTAGTTTTCCTATAGATCAATCAGTTTTATTTACTAGTATTTTCTTGAAAATTGTTCAGCTTTTCCTTCATGTGTTGCTTGCATTTTGACCAGTTAGGCTGGCTTTACTGATGGAATCTAGATCTTCATTCTTCAGGTGCCTGAACTCTAAACTTTCTTGACATTATTGGACTCAACCCACCATAACTATCTAAGTAAATCTGATCCATTTACATTTTGCAAGTTGACTGTTTCCAATAGAGAATGATATCACAACTCCAGCCTCCAGGATGGTGATTGGTTCCTTTCGCTTGAATATAAACTCATGGAATGGACAGAAGGTGGCACAGAAAGTAGATGCTTCACGTATTTAAATAAAAAGAATAAGCAAATGTCAGTGTATAAAGAAATAGAAAAGTATTTTTGAGCATACTCAAAGTAGTAAGGAAAGAATTACCTAAGTAGTAAAGGAAAGCTCTAATCTGGTATTTCTTTAAAGAAATGGGCTCTTCCCAGGTGGTGCTAGTGGTAAAAAATTTGCCTGCCAAGGCAGGAAACAGAGAGATATAAGAGATACGGGTTCGAGCTCCATAGCTGAAGATGCTTCCTATGGCATAACTCTAAGGTTGGCAAAAACTTATGATGAACAATTGGAAGCATACAAATTGGACTGACTGACTGTCCATTACTTTGTCCTTACATTCCGTCACTGTGTATCTTCATGCAGTAGTCACATTTGGTATAGTAAGACAAAGGTGTCTGTATTGTAAAAGAAAAAAATTGGAGAGAAAGAAGCCAAATCTGAGAGGTGACTTCTTTGCTACTGAGCTGAAGGAGCCAACTTTTTAATGTCCTTCTCACACAAAGAATCCATGAACAAAGAGAGGCTTGGTTATATTTTTCATTCACTTCTACTGGATCTTTTTTTTTTACTTACATGTCTCTGCTTGTAGGTATGTTTGTGTTAATGATGTAAACTAATAACTTTCTCATCAGCAACTAAAAGTACAATTTCAAAAATATATGGAAAAAGTTATTGGCATATCAAAACACCAAGGAGTCAATTCATTGTCAGCAGGTGTTCCCATTTACCTTTAATTTAATTGTGATCAAGTAAAAAAAAAAAATGTGTTAGGGAATATGCTGCTGTCATGATTTGACACAGTTTCTAGAATAGAAAAAAATATCAAGAGAAAATTTAAAAAAATAAAATGTTAGTTTATAAAATGGTCAGTGAATAAAGAAGTAATCTGGCAAAACTACCACTGAATGATAATGAAGCAGGAAGAAGGAGGAAAAATACAAAATCAGCTTTATCTGATTACCTTAACAGAGAACTATTAAAATGAAACCATTAAAAATGATATCATACATTGATCAGTTTTGCAACTTCTACAATTTTGTATAGGTAAATCTTTTAAAGTTCAATGAAATGGCTTTATTTTATGGCAGTTTCTCTTTTTGTCTTCTATATTTGACTTTTAAATAAGAGAATTTGGATTATTTATATTGTAGTGACATCTGGTGGACCTTGGCCTTGATACAGCTAGAAAAAGCAATGATTGGAAACATCCATCAAGGTCCATTGAACAAATCTCTGGCAGCCTTCAAATTACACACTAAATCAAACAGGATGAGAACATTATTTTAGGTTCTATCAACATCCCTTCACTTCATTTAAAGGGAAAAATTGAACAGCTCTTGGCCACACAGAGAGGCTGCTTTAAAATACCTTGCACTTTAATAATGCCTATCTTTGTGAAGTCCAAAGGTTATGGTATTTAGATTGTCATGTAAGTAACCTGAAATTTAATGAATTCCAGGAACTTTTCATGATAATGTCTCTTACGTTCTAGAATGCTTGGGATACACACACACACACACATATGGAACTATATTGTGTATGTGTGTGTGTGTGTATAAAACTATTGCCAAACTGTGTGTGCTGTGCTAAGTTGCTTCTGTCATGTACGACTCTTTGTGACCCTATGGACAGTATTCAGCCAGGCTCCCCTGTCCATGGGGATTCTCCAGGCAAGAATAATGGAGTGGATTGCTATGCCCTCCTAGGGATCTTCCCAACCCAGGGATCGAACCTGCGTCTACTGCATTGGCAGGTGGGTTCTTTACCACTAGCACCACCTGGAAACTTGAAAGCAATTCAAGTATGTTGCAAATGAAGGGATAGCTACAAGTTACAAAATGAACTGTCATTGGTTATGTTCACTTGACAAAATTTAGTCTGTATTCATTGGGCTCTATCCCCTTGAAATAGTGCAAAAATGCAACCTTAGAAAATGGAGAACTGAGGGTAAAAGAATACTTTTAATTAACCAAAAGCTATAATGCATGAAGAAATGGCTTTCCTGCAAACAAAAATTTTCACCCTGCTTTTCTTTTCGTCCTGGTATCTCCATTAGAACTAATGATTAAAAATGTCAATTTTGTTTTTGGAAACAAAATCAGGTAAATTTATTCTAAAAGCTGTCATATTTAACAAAGTCTTTTATTTTTTTTTTCACTTTGAAGGATTTTTTCTGCTGTTTACAAACCATAGAAGAATAAAGTTGCATAAATTTTACATGCTAATTAAGAGTAAAATTATAATCATTTTATATGCTTTTTCAATACTGTTAGTATTTCATTATAATTGAATTAATAGTCCAAGATACTACTTTCAAATTATGAATGAGAAATTCATCTGTACATTTTATTCTTACTCTGATTCATTAGTCCCATATCATTGTTTATGTGAAATGAAGCTAATAATCTCACACTAATAATAATAATCTTAAACTAATAATCTGTACACTAAATTCCTGAACATATATAGTTACTCAGAGCAAGAGCATAATTATGATTAACTCCATCCCCCAAATACAAAATAACTGTATTCAAAGTTGTTTACCAAGATATATATTACAAAACTGTCAGGTTAATACATATTGCAGTACCTTTTAAGAATTCCAGATAATTTTGAAAATGAAATTTCAGGGTACCTATCTAGCAGGTCTTTAACAGCACACAGGTACAATTCACAATGATGAGAAAAAGGAAATCAGTAGTTCCATGTCTGCAGGAGATTTAGGGGAAAGAGATAATTTAATTGAGTGAACGTATTTAAGCAGGGATTAAACCAATGAAATTATCTGTTAAGTGTTATAAATTAAGTATTGATGTGTATATACATATATATTAATATACAAGCCATTTGTGAATTTCAGTTGTGGATAGCACATACATAAACTCTGAATTTGGAAATTATTTGGTGAATTTCATTAATGGGAAAAAAGCCACTTTGGGCTAAATAATAAAATTTGACACTATAGGTTGACTGTATTAATCAGGAAATTGCAATTTACTCCTTCATTATATTGTCCGTAGCTACAATTTTGAGTGTTAATGCACTTATAAACTCTACAGTTTTCTTTTTATCTCATAATATCAGTTCAAAACTATATTGCTGTTTGTCTTTCCTTCAACTGCCATTTTTATTGTTTTATTGCTTTTTTACTGATGCTTCTAGATATAACTGACAATTGCTTTACTTCTCATTTATACTGTTCAATTTTTATGAAAAAAATTATTATTATAGTGTTTTATTCTGCCCTTTATGTTCAAATGTAAAATGCTGAGATATTATGAGATTTGTTGATATTAGGAAAATAGAATGTAGTAAATGGCTGCATTCACTTTCAAAAGCTATCCCAGGGTACAGAAGGTGTTCAGTCAGTTCAGTTCAGTGACAGTCATGTCCGACTCTTTCCAACCCCATGGAATGTAGCACACCAGACCTCCCCGTCCATCACCAAAGGCCAGCATTTACACAAACCCATGCCCATTGAGTCGGTGATGTCATCCAAACATCTCATCCTCTCATCCCCTACTCCTCCAGCTTCAGTCTTTCCCAGAATCAGGGTCTTTTCCAATGAGTCAGTTCTCTGCATCAGGTGGCCAAAGTATTGGAGTTTCAGCTTCAACATCAGTCCTTCCAATGAATTTTCAGGACTAATTTCCTTTAGGATAGACTGGTTGGATCTCCTAGCAGTCCAAGGGACTCTCAAGAGTCTTCTCCAACACCACAGGCCAAAAGCATCAATTTTTCGGCACTCACCTTTCTTTATAGTCCAACTCTCACATCCATACATGACTACTGGAAAAACCATAGTTTTGACTAGACAGAACTTTGTTGACAAAGTAATGTCTCTGCTTTTTAATATGCTGCCTAGCCTGGTCGTAGCTTTTCTTCAAAGGAGCAAGCATCTTTTAATCTCATGTCTGCAGTCACCATCTTCAGTGATTTTGAAGCCCAATAAAATAAAATCTCTCACTGTTTCCATTGTTTCCCCATCTATTTGCCATGAAGTGATGGGACTGGATGCCATGAGCTTAGTTTTCTGAATGTTGAGCTTTAAGCCAACTTTTTCACTCTCCTCTTTCCCATTCATCAAGAGGCTCTTTAGTTCTTCGCTTTCTGCCATAAGGGTGGTGTCATCTGCATATCTGAGGCTATTGATATTTCTCTTGGCAATCTTGATTCCAGCTTGTACTTCATCTAGCCTAGCATTTCTCATTATGTACTCTGCATATACATTAAAAAGTAGTGTGACAATATGCAGCCTTGACATACTCCTTTCCCAATTTGGAACCAGTCTGTTGTTCCATGTCCAGTTCTAACTGTTGCTTCTTAACCTGCATACAGATTTCTCAGGAGGCAGGTCAGGTGGTCTGGTATTCCCATCTCTTTCGGAATTTTCCACAGTTGTAATCCACAGAGTCAAAGGCTTTGGCGTAGTCAGTAAAGCAGAAGTAAATGTTTTTTCTGGAACTCTCTTCCTTTTTCGATGATCCAGCACATGTTGGCAATTTGATCTCTGGTTCCACTGCCTTGTCTAAATCCAGCTTGAACATCTGGAAATTCATGGTTCACATAATGTTGAATCCTGGCTTGGAGAATTTTGAGCATCACTTTGCTAACTGGTGAGATGAGTGCAATTGTGTGGTAGTCTGAGCATTCTTTGGCATTGCCTTTCTTTGTGATTGGAATGAAAACTGACCTTTTCCAGTCTTGTGGACACTGTTGAGTTTTCAAAATTTGCTGGCATATCGAGTGCAGCACTTTCACAGCATCATCTTTTAGGATTTGAAATAGCTCAACTGGAATTTCATCACCTCCACTAGCTTTGTTCATAGTGTTCTTCCTAAGGCCCACTTTACTTCACATTCCGGGATGTCTGGCTCTAGGTGAGTGATAATGCCATTATGGTTATCTGGGTCATGAAGATCTTTTTTGTATAGTTCTTCTTTGTATCCTTGCCACCTCTTCTTAGTGTCTTCTTCTTTTGTTAGGTCCATAACATTTCTGCCCTTTATTGTGCTTATCTTTACATGAAATGTTCCCTTGGTATCTCTAATTTTCTTGAAGAGATCTCAGGTCTTTTCCATTCTATTGTTTTCCTCTATTTCTTTGCATTGATCACTGAGGAATGCTTTTGTATCTCTCCTTGCTATATTTTGGAATTCTGCATTCAAATGGGTATATCTTTTCATTTCTCCATTGCCTTTGGCATCTATTCTTTTCTCAGCTATTTGTAAGGTCTTCTCAGACAACCATTTTGCCTTTTTGCCTTTTTTTTTTTTTCCTTTGGGGATGGTCTTGATCACTGCCTCCTATACAATGTCATGAACCTCTGTCCATAGTTCTTCAGGCACTCTGTCTATCAGATCTAATCCCTGGAATCTATTTGTCACTTTCACTGTATAATCTTAAAGGGTTTGATTTAGGTCATACCAAAATGGTCTAACGGTTTTCCCTACTTTCTTCAATTTAAGTCTGAATTTTGCAATAAGAGTTCATGATCTGAGCCACAGTCAGTTCCCGGTCTTGTTTTTGCTGACTCTATAGAGCTTCTCCATCTTTGGCTGCAAAGAATATAATCAATCTGATTTCAGTATTGACCATCTGGTGATGTCCATGTGTAGAGTCTTCTCTTGTGTTATTGGAAGAAGGTGTTTGCTATGACCAGTGCGTTTTATTGGCACAACTCTATTAGCCTTTGACCTTCTTCATTTTGTACTCCAGGGCCAAATTTGCCTGTTATTCCAGGTATCTCTTGATTTCCTACTTTTGCATTCCAGTCCCCTATAATGAAAAGGACATCTTTTTTGGGTGTTAGTTCTAGAAGGTCTTGTAGCTCTTCATAAAACTTTTCACCTTCAGCTTCTTCAACATTACTGGTTGGTGCATAGACTTAGATTACTGTGATTGAATGCTTTGTGTTGGAAACAAACAGAGATCATTCTGCTGTTTTTGAGATTGCATCCAAGTACTGCATTTCAGACTCTTTTGTTGACTATGATGGCTACTCCATTTCTTCTAAGGGATTCTTGTCCACAGTAGTAGATATAATGGTCATCTGAGTTAAATTCCCCCATTCCAGTCCATTTTATTTCTCTGATTTCTAAAATGTCGATGTTCAGTCTTGCCAGCTCCTGTTTGATCGCTTCCAACATTCCATGATTCCTGGACCCTACATTCCAGGTTCTTATGCAATATTGCTCTTTACAGCATCGGACTTTAGTTCCATCACCAGTCCCATGCATAACTGGGTGTTGTTTTTGCTTTGTCTCCGTCTCTTCATCCTTTCTGGAGTTATTTCTCCACTGATCCCCAGTAGCATATTAGGCACCTACTGACCTGGGGATTTCATCTTTCAGTTTCCTCTCTTTTTCCCTTTTCACACTGTTCATGGGATTCTCAAGGCAAAAATACTGAAGTGGTTTGCCATTCCCTTCTCCAGCGGACCATGTTTTGTCAGTACTCTCCACCAATACCTATGCACCTTGGGTGTTCCTACATGGCCTGGTTCATAGTTTCACTGAGTTAGACAAGGCTGTGGTCCATGTGATATGACAGTTACTAAACTACTATTCTTGTGTGAAATGTGCCTAATATATCTTAATTTTATATAATTTTAAATAATTTAAATTTAAATACCCAATGTAGATAATGATTACCATACTACATAGCACAGGTCTAAAACATGTAAGCTACTTGGGAGAAGGTAAATACTCACATAAGGATCAGAGATTACTTAAGAAGGATTATGGGAAGAATGGATAATGGATAGACAATCAACAATATTTGGTAAAGTGACTGAAAATGGGTTGTTTCAAACAACTTAAAAATTAATTAATGATCAATTCAAAAGAACAAAGATGTCAATTAACCTGTAGCCACAGTATGCTGCAGTTAATGCTTCCAGGGACTTCCCTAGTGGCTCAAATGGTAAAGAATCTGCCTGCAGTGTAGGAGGCCTGGGTTTGATCCCTGTGTTGGGAAAATTCCTCGGAGGATGGCATGTATTCCAGTATTCTTGCCTGGAGAATCCCCATGGACAGAGGAACATGGCAGGCTACAGTCCATGGGGTCACAGAGTCTGACACAATTGAGTGACTAAGCACACACACAATGCTTCCAAAAATAGATTATAAACATATGCAAATCATCTTTATTTCCATGTAAATACCTGTATCTTACCACCTAACTAGTCAAATATAAGTTAACCAAAACATGGATTACTTAACCTCTGTCATTGTAGTTAAACATTAATTCTAGCATAGTAAACTACAGAAAATATTATCAATTATTTGGTAAATTTAAGAAATGAAATCAGGTCCCCACATGTCAGCTGTTTGGATTTATTTAAGTTCACAAATGAGCTTGATAAATGTGAAATTGTTTTTTTTCCTTTGTGCTACATTTTAAAAGTCTTGGTAATTACATGCTTCTTGAGGATAAGAACTGTTTTGGTTTGTGCACATATGTTCAATTTTTTATGCTGAATTTATTAGAAAATAAATGAGGTATAAATTTGCCTTGGTGGCAGTGGCTGTGAAAGGTAACTCTGAATTATTTGGCTCAGAACTATTAATGATTAAAAATGTCAACCTTAATGTTGCATTAATGTAGTATTTAAATTGAACTCTTCATAAGTTTTAACCACGGCATCATGTGGATTGGCAAATTCAAGAACAAAGGGGTCACTTTGAATTTAAATGGATAAGTGTTTGACAGGCTACACAATGCTTTTCCAGTACATGTTGAATTCTCCTTTAATCTCCAAGTTAACACGTATTCTACTGAAAATTGAGCCTTAATCCCACACAGCTTTGTGGAAATAAGAACTGTTTTAGTTCTACATCTTATGATGACTATAAGACACATATGGGAAGAAGACAGTGGCATACAGCCTTACACTGTATTTCTCCTGTCAATGAGTTGAATCACCACCCTAGAGGCTCTGAGTGCAATTTCTACCTCAACACTCAGCTTCTTGGACTCCAGAGGCAATTGTACGACAGGGTTTTACTCTCTAGATATCATGATCAGAAATGCAAGTTGATAACAGTGAACATAGCTTGTAAACCTGAATCAACAAACACATTTTCTGGTTATACCAGATTGAAAAGTTTTCAACATTAAGATTATATCTGTTCCAGATAAACCCTGTCAAACAGTTTCCCACAAATAAGATAGTGATAACTATTGCAAAATGTGACTTAGGTTTGCTATTTAGGTCCATTCTTTAAAAATCAACTTTTTGAAATATAGTAAAAGATCTGGTGAAAGTATTTCCAACTGTTAAGACAAAAGATGTCATAATGACAGTCTTCTGGCATATTAGAGACAGGCAGTAGGTGTCTATTAAAAAGTAAATGTATTTCATGAAGAATTCAATCTCTGCTCCTTTATAAGGGATCTTTAATAGCTCTTAATCCTGTAAAATAGCTCATACTCTACTAACATGTAGTTACTTCCATTAGTATACTCATCCTTATGGAGAATAAGAGGAAGTAAAAGCCAGGGTCCCTGACCTCTAGTCACTTATCGTACTATTGGTGAATCAAGGCACTCCATCATTTTTTTTTTAATATTCCCTGAATTTTCTTCAACTTTTTAAAACATTCTCTATTTTCTCATCTTACTCAACAAGCAGCATAGAAAGAGCAATCTCAAAATGTCTCAACTGTGTTTACAAATCCAATACTAACCAGTCTATATAAGCATAAAAGCCCTATTTTCTTAGATAAACAAAGGGTGCAAATACTTTAAGAGAATCCCTAAACAGAGGAGAACATTCAGATTTACATTTGTATGAAAATCCCAAGGTTTATGAAGTTGTTGAGAAGAAGAAAGGCAGGAGTTCATATAACAAATATCTTATTATTTTGCAAGTGAGGAAACTGAAGTTCAAAGAAAGTAAATGCATGGCTGCCAATCACCCACTGAATCAAGGACTAGACAGCCTCAGGACTAGACGTCTAATCCCCTGTCACTTGTCTAACATTTATTTTAATGCATTAAATTGCTTCAAATGAAAGATTTGGAGTTTTAACCATGTATAAACACGGATTGGTTTTCAATGATTACATAGCAAAATAAACAAGGAGTATGTGAGTATGCCTCTTATGTGAGTATATTTCCCTCTGCCACTTTATTGAAATTAACTTTTGCTAAAATGAACCAACTGGTCTCTAACTTAGATGCCATCTTGTGACCAATAGCATGTTTCCTCATTCTAGTGGGTCACCTGAAAGCATGACAATCAAATGCATAGTTGGAACCTTGAGCTTATGCCAGTTCACTGCTTCAATATGTTTTAACTAGCTGGATTATGAATTTGTTGAAACAGAGTTTATTGCATTTCTTGACCTCTTTACCTTTAAATCAAGCACAGTGCTAGCATATAGTGGATGCTCACTAATTATGGGTAAATGTAGTTTAGTAAAATATCTATATCATTACCATAGCGATTTATGATGAATTGCTTTGTCATTAGCTGGGATATGTTCCAAACTTGGTATTCAGAATATAAGTCTCCAAGATCTTCTCTTGGGCAGGATAAAAGCATAAACTACCATACTTGGGATTAAATATCTTTATGTATCTTTTATTACAAATGGAATCTTTGAGTCAAAGAGAATGTTTGAATTTATGGAAATTATGCAATAGATGAAGATAAAAGGAGATTTATGCTTATATCATTTGCCTTATCTTTACCTAGACCACATTAACCATATTGATAAATATGCTTCAATGGCAAACCTGATCCTGGTTCCAGAGAAAAACCATCAGTAAATGTATATTAATTAATTGAGTGCAGCATCATTTATCACAATAATCATTTAGTATGATAATTTATCAGAAAAACATCTACTTATGCTTTATTGACTATGCCAAAGCCTTTGACTGTGTGGATCACAACAAACTGTGGAAAATTCTTAGAGATGAGAATACCAGAACACCTAATGTGCCTCCTGAAAAATCTGTATGCAGGTCAAGAAGTGACAGTGAGAACTGGACATGGAACAACAGACGGGTTCCAAATCTGGAAAAGAGTATGTGAAAACTGTATATTGTCACCCTGCTTATTTAACTTATATGCAGAGTACATCTTGAAAAATGCTGGACTGGATGAAGCACAAGCTGGAATCAAGATTTCCGGGAGAAATAGCAATAATCTCAGATATGCAGATGACTCCACCCTTATGACAGAAAGCAAAGAAGAACTAAAGAGCCTCTTGATGAAAGAGAAAGAGGAGAGTGAAAAGGTTGGCTTAAAGCTCAACATTCAGAAAACTAAGATCATGGCATCTGATCCCATCACTTCATGGCAAACAGATGGGGAAACAATGGAAACAGTGACAGACTTTATTTTAGGGGGCTCCAAAATCACTGCAGCTGGTGACTGCAGTCATGAAATTAAAAGACACTTGCTCCTTGAGTGAAAAGTTATGACCAAACTAGACAGCATATTCAAAAGCAGAGACATTACTTTGTCAACAAAGGTCCATCTAGTGAAAGCTCTTGTTTTTCCAGTAGTCATGTATGGATGTGAGAATTGGACTATAAAGAAAGCTGAGTGCTGAAGAATTGATGCTTTTGGACTGTGGTGATGGAGAAGACTCTTGAGAGTCCCTTGGACAGCAACAGATCCAACCAGTCCATCCTAAAGAAAATCGGTCCTGAATGTTCATTGGAAGAACTGATACTGAAGCTGAAACGCCAATACTTTGGCCACCTGATGCAAAGAACTGACTCATTTGAAAAGATCCTGATGCAAGGAAAGATTAAAGGCTGGAGGAGAAGGGGACGACAGAGGATGAGATGGCTGGATGGCATCACCAACTCAATGGACATGAGTTTGAGTAAACTCCGGGAGTTGGTGATGGACAGTGAAGCCTGGTGTGTTGCAGTCCATGGGTCGCAAAGATTTGGACACGACTGAGCAACTGAACTGAACTGAATTGATGATTATTTACCATGACAATTTCAACATTTCTCAAAGAAGTCTATTGAAAAAATAGATTTTATTGTTTCTAACTTCTACTTTCCTTTTTGTTTTTTTGGCTATTCTCGATCTTTGTTGCAGCATGTGTTCTGTCTCTAGATGTGGTGAGTAAGGGCTATTTGGTTGTAGTGTACAGCCTTCTTATTGTAGAGCATAGCACAGGCTCTAGAGCATGTGAGCTTCAGTAGTTGTGACATGCCTGCTTAGTAGCTGTGGCACTAAGGTTCAGTTGTCCTGTGGCAGGTGGGATCTTTAGTTCCCAGAATAGGGATCAAACCTATGTCTCCTGCATTTGCAGGCAAATTCTTAATCACTGGGCCATCAGGAAAATAAGTCCTTTTTTTATTCTATTTATAATCAAATTCCTGGAAAATGCCTGCCCTCTCGGTATATTTGAAAGTGTACATAGCTTTCGATTAAGTCCAATGGTTATATTTTTCCTTTAGGCCCTTTCCATTCATTATGGCTGTTGCTTTTTCCTCCCCCTTTCATACTGTAGAACATACTGGCTTATTCTACACATTTTGCATCTATTATTATGGGCATGTATTATTACATAACTTTTCAGTTTATATATGTCATGTTTTCCTCAACCACCTATAGGCCAATTACATGATTTTGCTTAAGCTTAAGACAAATGAAGTTATTGTTATATCCAGTGTTAAATTCTTTAAGGCATGGAATTATGATTACATAGAATTATATTCTTCATGCAAATCAATGAGATTCTCTTGACAAGTCATTTATACTTATTTTATAGAACTCAAATAAGACAATATGGAAGAAGGAGAAGTAAACTAGATTGAAAGTGAAGAAGCTTGATTTTTTTTTTAATCTCTAATTATAGTTGTGGCTTGAACTTTGTTTGAACATCTGCTATTTATCTGAGAACACCCAGATAAAAGACAGTAGTGGGGCCAAGTAAAAATGTATCATAAAACATGTTTTTACAATAAGAGACATCTAATATTCTACTTAAAAACAGAGAACCAGAAGAAGATCCCTGAACTAAGTCCTAAAAAGTACATGGAAATGAATTGGGACAATAATGGGAGGTCAAAGCATTTTGGCTAATGGTGTATAGATGCATATATCACCAACAGCTTCGTTACAAGAAAAGCAAAGAGAATATGTAGAGAATTGCAAGTGTTTGCATTACCAAATTGAGCCAGATGTTGTGGTAACAAAAGGAGGTAGAGTGAGATGAATCTAAAGTGGTTTATAGTGCACTTGGAAAAAGTAACAAAGAAATATTTCATCTTATAGGCTATGATGAGTCATATAAGAATTTATAGCCTATTTAAATATTCTAAAATTTATATAATTATTCTAGTACCAATAGAGATGAATAGGTTTAGGGAAGATGCAGTTGGAAGTGATTTGGAAATATAAAGGAATATAAATATAAGGAAGTGACCCCATGGACTATACAGTCCATGGAACTCTCCATGACAGGATACTGGAGTGAGTAGCCTTTCCCTTCTCCAGGGGATCTTCCCAATCCAGGGATCAAACCCAGGTCTCCCACATTGCAGGCAGATTCTTTACCAGCTGAGCCAAAAGGGAAGCCCAAGAATACTGGAGTGGGTAGCCTCTCCCTTCTCTAGCAGATTTTCCCAACCCAAGAATCAAACTGGGGTCTTCTGTATTGCAGGCGGATTCTTTACCAACTGAGCTATCAGGGAAGCTTAAACATAAAGAAAGTCTTCAAAATCCTCTTCATAATTAAGAAAATTTCCTCACCAATTTGTGGGACAAGTATCTCTTTTTCTCCTCTTTTCTCATCTGCCTTTGGAAAACCATTTTGTAAAGAATTTTTGTCTTACTCTAAAAGGGAGATAATATCCAGACAAAGTTTACAATCTCATCAAACTCTCTAGGTCTGTTTTCTCACTTGCGAGGTTGGGAGTCTGGCTTAAATTTCTGATGTCTAGGAAGGTTTTGATTTGCAGAAGTTGTTTCATTCTTTTGCAAATCTTGGACTATACTTTGAGAAATAAGTGCATTTATCACATTTATGACTTATTTTATTCAAGTCTTGTCAGTGATTAAGCTCTCTGTTTTTTCTCTGTTGGAATGTGATTTGCTTTATGATAATCTCCTCTATAATATGCTTTCCAGAAGCCCATCATGAAGAAAAGAAAGAATAGCTGGTAAAATACACAATTTAAGTTTTTTTCTAACTATATACCCTACTGTCTGATTTCTGGGTAACTTGTAAGGAGCTATTCTGAGGGCACAATATGAATAATTATGGAGTCATATACCCATATTAGGTTATATTGTCTCCAATATTTAATTTGTATTTCTTATAATACTTACTACAATAATAGGTTCATAATATCAGTTTTTCCTAGACTATCTCACTGAATGCCTGTTATGTTCCAGTTGGCTTGACAAGGCTACTTAGGCTTCACCAGAAACTACATAGCTGTAATACTCCTATTTTATAGGAGAATCAGTCTTGGAGACAACTCACATGACAAAAGTTTAATTGCAAAATCAAGACTTGGAAAAAAATTGTTACCTAAATAGGAGACACATTCATGTAAATTTCTTAAAGTCAGGATAGTCAACCATAGCCAGCAGGGGAGATCCAAGGTGCTAACAACACAAGATACTTATACCTTATTTTCCCACTATACTCTAGGATATTGCTTTTCTCTTCAATTTGAAAGATGTATCATCATTGCCTTTTCTCAGTCCAAATTCAAGCTAACAGGAGAAAGGAAGCAGACAACATATTCTTTCTCTTTAAGAAGGCCGTGTTTAAGTTGTAAACATCACTTCTACCCCCCTGGGAGGGATTTAGCCACAGAGCCATTTTTTCAGTATGAAGAACATTGGGAAATGTCATCTTTAGTTGACAGTAGAAGAGATTGGATATTTGATGTTAACAAACAGCCTAAGCTATGAATTTGTGGAACAAAGATTTAACACTTCCCACCATTCCAAACCTGATGCCTTATTTTAGGGGTTTTTAAACTATGGACTCCTTACTGAAATATTTGGACTTAAATTGAAGATAGTAGGGAAAACATTTAGGCCATTCAGTTATAACCTAAATCAAATGCCTATGATTATACAGTGGAAGAGACAAATAGATTCAAGGGATTAGATCTGATAGAGTGCTTGAAGAACTATGGACAGAGGTTCGTACATTATACAGGAAATAGTGACTAAAACCATCCCAAAGGAAAGGAAATGCAAGAAGGCAAAATGGTTGTTGAGAAGGCCTTACAAATAGCTGAGAAAAGAAGAGAAGCAAATGGCAAAGGAGAAAGGGAAAGATATACCCAATTGAATGCAGAGTTCCAACTATAGCAAGGAGAGATAAAAAAGCCTTCATGAGTGAACAATACAAAGAAATAGAGGAAAACAATAGAATGGGAGAGACTAGAGATCTCTTCAAGAAAATTAGAGATAACAAGGGAAAATTTCATGCAAAAATGGGCACAATAAAGGACAGAAACAGAAAGGACCTAACAGAAGCAGAAGAGATTAAGAAGAGGTGGATGAATATACAGAAGAACTGTGCAAAGAAGTTTTAATGACCCAGATAACCACGGTGGTGTGGTCACTCACCTAGAGTAAGACATCCTAGAGTGTGAATTCAAGTGGGCCTTAGGAAGCATGACTATGAACAAAGCTAGTGGAGGTGCTGAAATTCTAGTTGAGCTATCTCAAACCGTAAAAGTTGATGCTGTTAAAATGCTGCACTCAATATGCTAGCAAATTTGGGAAACTCAGCAGTGGCCTCAAGACTGGAAAAAGTCAATTTTCATTCTAATCTCAAAGTAGTGCAATGCCAAAAAAATGTTCAAACTGCCATACAATTGTGGCCATTTCACATGCTAGCAAGGTAGTGCTCAAAATCTTTCAAGCTAGGCTTCAACAGTACATGAACTGAGAACTTCCAGATGCACAAGCTGGATTTAGAAAAGGCAAATAAACCAGAAATAGAATTGCCAACATCCATTGGATCATAGAAAAAGCAAGAGAATTCCAGAAAAACATCTACTTCATTGACTATGGTAAAAACTTTGACTGTGTGGATCACAGCAAACTGTGGAAAATTCTTAGAGACAGGAATACCAGACCACTTTACCTGCCTCCTTAGATGCCTGTATGTAGGTCAAGAAACACGAGTTACAACCTGACATGGAACAACAGACTGGTTCAAAATTGGGAAATGAGTACATCAAGATTGTATATTTTCACCCTTCTTATTTAACTTCTATGCAGAGTACATCGTGCAAAATACCAGGCTGTATGAGTCACAAGCTGGAATCAAGATCGCTGGGAGAAATATCAGCAACCTCAGATAGGCAGGTGATACTACCCTAATGGCAGAAAGCAAAGAAGAACTAGAGAGCCTCTTGATGACGGTAAAGAGGAGAGTGAAAAAGCTGACTTAAATTCTATATTCAAAAAACTAAGATCATGGTATTTGATCCCATCACTTCATGGCAAATGGATGGGAAGAAAATGGAACCAGTGGCAAATTTTCTTTTCTTGGGCACCAAAATGACTGCAGCCATGGAATTAAAAGATACTTGCTACTTAGAAGAAAAAGCTATGACAAACCTAGATAGTGATTTAAAAAGCAGAGGCAACACTTTGTCAACAGAGGTCCATCTATTCAAAGCTATGGTTTTTCCAGTGGTCATGTACTGATGTGAGAGTTGGATGATAAAAAAGGCTTCATATTAAAGAACTGATGCTCTCGATCAATTATTTCTCTGAAGTATTGATGAGGTGCTGAAGAATACTCTTGAGAGTCTCTTGGTCAGAAAGGAGATCAAACTAGTGAATCCTAAAATAAATCAACCCTGAATATTCATTGGAAGGACTGATGCTGAAACCGTTGCTCCAATACTTTGGCCATCTGATGCGAAGAGTCTGAGTGGAAGAGACCCCGATGCTGGGAAAAATTGAGGGCAGGAGCAGAAGGGAGTGACAGAGGATGAGATGATTGGGTGGCATCACTGACTCAATGGACATGAGTTTGAGCAAACTCCATGAAATAGTGAAGCACAGGAAGCTTGTCATGCTGCAATCCATGTGTTTGCAAAGAGTTGGACACAATTTAGCAACTGAACAATACAACAAACTGTGGCCATGAGCGAAATCCACCCAACCTTCTATTTTTGTAAACAGAATTCTTTTGCAACTCAGCCATACCCATTGTTTATGTATTATCTAGAGTTACTTTCTTCCCTATAGACCCATACTTCAGTAATAGCAACAGAGACTGTGTGATCCACAAAGGCTAAAATACTTACCCTCTGGCCATGTATGGAAAAGTTTGCCAACCTATCTTCAACTTGAGGTTAACCTTGTTTGTTTCTTTTAGTCCACAACCCTCACATATATCTAATCTCCACCCTCTACTATACTGTACTATTCCTTGGGTAGAGGAGTTTTTTGACCTTCATAGTTTCCATTACCATACTTTCCTGTAGTTCTAGTTTTCCATAGGAAGCCTGGCTAGAGAGATAAGTTGGCAAGATCAGAGTGCTGAAGGAGAGAGATGTGGAGATATTTCTTTTCTCCACTCCCTGAGTATGCTGTTATCCTATTTCTGAGTGCATTTGTGTTTGACTACAAACACAAATATCAATATATAACTTAGGTTAATCAGCACTTCCCTCTATGTCTCCATCTCTCCCAAGACTCCAGCAACTTTATTATTATTGCTTCCTGTTTAGGCCTAAGTTTTTGTTTTGTTTGGCTTCTTGTTTTGTTTTGTTTTTTGAGTATAATCACATTACAAGGTTGTATTAGTTTCTGCTGTACAGTGAGGTGAATCAGCTATATTTATACATATATCCCCTCCCTCTTGGACTTCACTCCCAGTCCAGCCCCATCCCACTCTTCTTGGCCATCACAGAGCACCGAGCTGAGCTCTTTCAGCTTTATAGCAGCTTCCCACTAGCTGGCTATTTTATACATGGTTGTGTAATATGTCAATCCTACTCTCACAATTCGTCCCACTCTCCTGCCCCCAATCCCTGCCATGTCCACTTGTCCATTCTCTACATCTGGGTCTCCTTTCCTGCCTGGAAATAGATCCATCTAGAACAATTATATAGTCCTAGAATTTTAATGCTTTTTCATTCTTGCTAAACCTTGACTCACGGCATCTTGCTTTTCTCAACAATTTTTCCTCAAAACTCTTTTCTTCTTTCTTCAATTCTGAGTAACACAATCATGGTTCTCCAGAGCCTGGCAATTCTTGTAAGTCTTTGGGTACCATTACATATATTGTCTTGAAATTAAAATTATGATGAAAATAAGTAGAGCAGAAAAACCTGAGATATTTAAAGAAAGGTTATCAAGTTATCATGAATTATAATGGCTGGCTCAGTTTAATCACATGAGTCCTTAAAAGTGGAAGAGGAAGGGAGAAAATTATGTCAGAGAGAAAGAACAATAGAAGGAAGAGACAGAATAGACTTGGGGTGTGAGAGAGATTTGATCCACCATTAATGGCTCTTAAGATGAAGGAAGTATACTGTGTACAGTGGAATGAGGATAACCTGTAGGAGCTGGGAACCCCAGCAAGAAAAAGGGGAACTCAGTTCTAAAACTGCAGGAAAATGAATTTTGTAAAAAATATGAATGAGCAAGGAAAGGATTGTCTACTGGTGCCTCCAGAAAAAATGTAGCCTGCTGATACTTGGATTTTAGTCTGGTAAGACCAATGTCAAACTTCTGACCTACAGAACTGTAAGATAGTATGTTTGGATTGCTTCAATTTGTTAACTTTATGGTAATTTGTTATAGCAGCCATCAAAAACTAATACAGAATAAATTCATTTAAACATGAAATCCCCATTGTGAAGTTGTTGTTGTTGTTTACTTGCTAAGTCATGTCCAACTCTTTTGAGGCCTCCTGGACTATAGGCCACCAGGCTCCTCTGTCAGTGGGATTTTTGGACTTAAAAAGATGCACAGTATGAGAGTTGAAAGTTAAGTTCTGTTGGGGCCAAAAGGAGGGCTGCAGCATAGGAGACAGCACCTCAGATAGCTCTAGGAAACTGTCCCAAAGAGGTAGTAGGAGAAGGTCAATATATATGATTTTGGTGAAGGGGGAGTTCAGTGAAATCAAGCACTTATTTTACAAAAGATTTTCTGCTAATTACTAGGAGCTGATATCATCATGAAGAGATTAGAAAAGGCCCTGATGCTGGGAAAGATTGAACGTAGGAGGCGAAGGGAACGACAGAGGACAAAATGGTTGGATGGCATCGCCAACTCAATGGACATGAGTTTGAGCAAGTTCCAGGAGATGGTGAAGGACAGAGAAGCCTGGCATGCTGCAGTCTATGGGGATGCAAAGAGTTGAACATAGCTGAGCGACTGAACAACAACAGAGATATGAAGAGATGAAAGGACTGGACTCATGTAATCAGTTCCTGAAAATATCTAACTATTTAAAGACTTGTTTCACCTTACCTCCTGAGAAATCTGTGTGCAGGTCAAGAAGCAACAGTTAGAACTGGACATGGAAAAATGGACTAGTTTAAAATTGGAAAAGAAGTATGTCAAGGCTGTATATTGTCACACTGCTTATTTGACTTATATGCAGAGTTCATCATGAGAAATGCTGGACTGGATGAAGCACAAGCTGGAATCAAGATTGCTGGGAGAAATATCAACAACCTCAGATATGCATATGACACCATCCCTATGCCAGAAAGTGAAGAGGAGCTAAAGAACCTCTTGATGAAAGTGAAAGAGGAGAATGAAAAAGCTGGCTTAGAATTCAACATTCAGAAAACTAAGATCATGGCATCTGGTCCCATTACTTCATGGCAAATAGATGGGGAAACAATGGAATCAGTAACAGACTTTATTTTATTGGACTCCAAAATCACTGCAGATGTTGACTGCAGCCATGAAATTAAAAAGAGCTTGTTCCTTGGAAGAAAATCTGTGACAAACCTAGACAACATAATAAAAAACAGAGATATTACATTACAAAGGTCTGTATAGTTGAAGCTATGGTTTTTCCAGTAGCCATGTATGGATGTGAGAGTTGGACCATAAAGAAAGCTGAGCACTGAAGAATTGATGCTTTTAACTGTGATGTTGGAGAAGACTCTTGCTAGTCCCTTGAACTGCAAGGAGATCAAACCAGTCAATTCTAAAGGAAATCATCCTGAATATTCATTGGAAGGATTGACCCTGAAGCTGAAGCTCCAATTCTTTTTCCACCTGATGCAAAGAACTGACTCATTGGAAAAGACCCTGATGGTGGGAAAGATTGAAGGCAAGAGGAGAAGGGGAAAACTGAGGATGATATGGTTGGATGGCATCACCGGCTCCATGGACATGAGTTTGAGCAAGCTGCAGGACCTGGTGATGCACAGGGAAGCCTTGCATGCTTCGGTCCATGGGGTCATGAAGAGTTGGACATGACTGAGTGACTGAACTGATCTGAAAAGACTCGTTCCTTCAGGTTCCCTGGAGCACAAAGTGCCTCATTTCTCCACCTTCTTCAGTCAAAGGTCAATAGCTGTAGCAGCACAGGATTCAGTCTCAGCAGAGGCAGATGGCAAATGCCTTTGATGAGCACCAATTTTTAGTTTATGATTTCCTAGGCAAGAATACGGGAATGGGGTTGCCATTTCCTTCTCCAGGGAATCTTCCTGATCCAGGGATCAAACCCATGTCTCCTGCATTGTCAGGTAGATTGTTTACTGATGAGCCATCAGGCAAGCCAATGTGAAGTTACACATAAACCAACCAACAAACAAAAATAATCAAGTTTGTTTGCTATTTATTCCTTATGTGAAACTGAAAATTACACTTATAAAGCAGTTGAATCATAAACATTAAGGTTAAGTTCAAATCAAAATGTTATTTAAAAATATCCATGTTTGTGAAGAGCTACCATACAACACAAGGGACTGGGTGGAGTAATGGACAAAGGAAAGAAAAACAGTATAATCAGTGAGTCACAGAATAGGGTTGGTGGAAAGTAGAGGACAGAATTAATTCAAAATTTGTATAGGGAGAAAGTAGTACAAAATGTTGAGTGAAAAACAAATAAAAGGGAGATTTTTAAAAGAACAAAAGAAGAGAGAATAAAAAAGAGGAGACAGAAGACAGGAAGGAGAAATGAATAAAATAGTGGAAATAAAGTGAAAAGATAAAATATTGAAGGTTCAAGAGGTGGAAATAATAAAGAAAAATCTTGTGTGTGATTCATCTGCAAAAAACCCTTAATTCCAAACACCTTTATTTAATAATTCCTATATCAACTCTGTAATCTTTCTTTTCTGAACTTACTTCTTTATTAATAGCACAAGAGACCAACTATCCTTGGCCCCTACCCCTTCATTCTGGCTCAATCTTTGTGTCCTCACTTCAAATTCTCCTTGCTTACTCCCCTCCAAACTACCACTTTATTCTTACATCTTATTTGGCAGATTTAGGTTTTCTTTTTTAGTAGCATTGCTTTACCTTGGGGTCCTTTCTTACCCACATGTTTTAGGAATGGATAGATTTGTTCTCCTTCTGCCAATAATCAAATCCTTGTTTCATTGCACTTTGCTTTGTTGCACTTGGCAGAAATCACATTTTTTACAAAGATATTTGTGGCAACCCTGCATCCAGCAAGTCTCTCTGTGCCATTTTTCCAGCAGCATTTGCTCACTTTGTGTCTCTATCTCACACTCTGGTAATTCTCACAATATTTTAAGCTTTTTTGTTTTGATTATAGTTGTTATGGTGACCTGTGGTTAATGATCTTTGACGTTACTATTTTAATTTTTTTTAGGGGACCAACCACACACCATACCTGCATACATGGCTAATTTAATGAATAAATGTGTGTGTCCTGACTACTAGACCCTTCTCTCATCTATCTCCCTCTCCTCAGGCTTCACTATTCCCTGAGCTACAGCAATGCTGAAATTAGGCCAGTTAATAGCCCTACAATGGCTTTTCAGTGTGAAAGTGAAAGAGTCACACATCTCTCATTATATCAAAAGCTAGAAATGATTAAACTTACTGAGGAAGGCATGTCCAAAACCAAGATATGTCAAACCTAGGCCTCTTGTACCAAATTGTTAACCAAGCTATGGAAGCAAAGGAAAAGTTTTTAAGGAAATTTAATGTGCTGCTCCAATGAACACAAGAGTGACAAGAAAGAAAAAACCTCATTGCTCACATGGAGAAAGTTGTACTGGTCTGGATAGAAGGTCAATATAAACAAAACATTCTTTTAAGCTGAAGCCTAATCCTGAGCAAGGCCCCGTAACACTCTTCAATCCTGTGAAGGCTGAGAGAGTTGCAGAAGAAAATTTGAAGCTAGCACAAGTTGATTCATGAGGTTAAGGAGAGAAGCCATCTCTATAACATCAAAGAGCAAGATGCAGCTGCAAGTACTGTGTAGAAGCTGCGGCAAGTTATCAGAAGATTTAACTAAAATAATTAATGAAGGTGGCTACGCTAAACAACAGATTTTGAATGCATACAAAACAACCTTCTTTTGGAAGATGATGTCATCTAGGACTTTCACAACTAGAGAGGGGAAGTCAATGCCTGGATTCAAAGCTTCAAAAAATAGACTGACTCCTGTTAGGAGTTAATGCACTAATGCAACTGGTGACTTTTAAGCTGAAATCACTGATTATTTACCATTCTAGGGCCCTCAAGAATTATGCTGAATCTACTCTTCCTATGTTTTGTAAATGGACCGACAAAGCCTGGATGACAACACATCTGTTTACAACATAGCTTACTGAATATGTTAAGCCTACTGTTCAGATCTACTAACTAGACAGAAAAATATTTCTTTCAAAATTTTATCAATCATTGACAACTCATGTGTTCACCCAAGAAGTCTGAGACATGTGATGAATTAATGCTGTTCTCATGCCTTTCCATCTAGTCAAAGCTATGTCTTTTCCAATAGTCATGTATGGATGTGAGAGTTGGACTAAAAAGAAAGCTAAGCACTGAAGAATTGATGCTTTTGAACTATGTTGTTGGAGAAGACTCTAGAGAGTCCCTTGGAGATCCAACCAGTTAATCCTAAAGGAAATCAGTCCTGAATATGCACTGGAAGGACTGATGCTGAAGCTGAAACTCCAATACTTTGGCCACCTGATGCAAAGAACTGACTCATTTGAAAAGACCCTGATGCTGGGAAAGATTGAAGGCAGAAGGAGAAGGAGACAACAGAGGATAAGATGATTGGATGGCATCACTGACTCAATCGACATGAGTTTGAATAAATTCCTGGAGTTGGTGATGGACAGTTGCTGCAGTCTATGGGGTCACAAAGAGTTGGACCCGACTGAGCGACTGAACTGAACTGAACTGAACATGCCTGTAAAAACAACATCCATTCTGGAGCCCTTAGATCAAGGAGTCATTTTGACTTTCAAGTCTTTTAATTTAATAAATAGATTCCTTAGGCCTTAGCTGCCATAGATAGTGACTCTTCTGATGTATCTAGGTAAAGTAAATTAAAAACTTGGAGAGACTTTGTTATTCTAGATGCTATTAAGGACATTTGTGATTCATGGAAAGAGGTCAAAATATCAACATTGACAGGACTTTTGAAGAAGTCAACTCCAGTCCTCATAGATGACTTCAAAGGGTTCAAGATTTCAGTGGAGGAAGAAACTGCAAATGCATCCAATGGAAATAGCCAGAGAAAAAGAATTAGAAGTTGAACCTAAGGATGTTACTGATTTCCTTAAATCTCATGATAAACCATAAATGGACAAGGAGTCATTTCTTATGGATGAGCAAAGATACCTATTTCTCGAGATGAAATCTACTTTTGGTGAATATCCTGTGAAGATTGTTGAAATGACAATAAAGGATTTAGACTATTATATAAATTTAGTTTATAAAACAGTGACAGGGTTTGATATGATTGACTCCAATTTTGAAAAAAAGTTCTACAGTAAGTAAAAAACTATCAAACAGCATTGAATGCTGCAGAGAAATTATTCCTGAAAAGAAGAGTAAATTGATGTGGCCAGCTTCACTGTTGTCTTATTTTTAGAAATTTCCAAAGCCACTCAACCTTCAGCAGCCATCTACAGAGACACAAGACCAGCAAAAAGATTATGACTTCCTGAAGGCTCCTTCAATGATTAGCATTTTCAGCATTTTTAAATTAAGTATGTACATTTTTTTTAGAGATAATGCTATTTACACATTTAATAAACCAGTATATTGCCAACATAACTTTATTTGTACTGGGAACCCCCTGAAAAAATAAACTTATATGACTGACTTTATTCAATATTTTCTTTATTGAGGTGGTCTGGAAGTAAACCTGCAGTATCTCCTAGGTATTGTCAGGCATTGATCCAAAAATACCAGGGAACTTGATTTTGAAAGTGAAATCCAGAGATGCAGGCAAATGGAGGTTACATGGATCATCAGTTCTCTAAATGGACTAATGATTATAAGTTGATTTGTTCCTTGGATTCCAAATTCTTAGAGCAATAAACCACCGAGAAAATACACTGTTTGGAGAAAGAAGAAAAATAATAGCAGCTCATTTCAGTCAAGAGAGGAAATGCTGAACGTATTGACTGGAGCCGAGTAATTTTGGTGGAGTATTAGTATTGTTGGCATTTTTTAGTTGGAATTAGGATCAGGTTGAGTCTTCTTATTTAACAGATAGTGCAGGACTGATGGATTCTAAGTAAGGAATATAATAAGTAAAACTCATCCTTGCTATCATTTTCTGGATGTGTTGGTAATTTAGAAACCCATGCATAATTTGAGCAGATCCTATATAAACAACTATTTGCATATCAAAGTAGTATAGCAATAGGTGATCCATTTCACAGGCTAAATTATGATCAAGAATGCTTAGAATTAAACAGCATATTTTTATTTTTTTTTACCAGATCTTCATTTTACACTGACATTCTTTGGACCTCTATTTAATTACATGTATATTTTGCACATGTGAATGAAGCATATCTGATTAAGTCTCTTAAAAATTATTTCCTTAAGGCCATAAAAATTCTTTAAGTATGAAACAGGCTTGCATTTTTTTTCCTTTTATATTGTGGTAAAATATATACAGAACAAAAATTTTACCATTTTAACCACTATTAAGTATATAGTTTAGTGATATTAAGTACATTCACACTGTTGTGCAACCATCCTCATCATCCATTTTTTTTAAAAATAAATTTGTTTATTTTAGTTGGGGGCTAATTACTTTACAATATTGTAGTGGTTTTTGCCATACATTGACACGAACCAGCCATGGGTCTACATGTGTTCCCCATCCCGAAACCCCCTCCCATCCCCCTCCCCATCCCATTCCTCTGGGCCATCCCATTGCCCCAGCCCTGAGCGTCTGTCTCATGCATCGAGCCTGGAATGGTGCCCATTATACAGAGTGAAATAAGCCAGAAAGAAAAACACCAATACAGTATACTAATGCATATATATGGAATTTGAAAGATGGTAACGATAACCCTATATGCGAGACAGAATAAGAGACACAGATGCATAGAACAGTCTTATGGACTCTGAGGGAGAAGGTAATGGTGGGACGTTCTGAGAGAATAACACTGAAACATGTATATTATCATATGTGAAGCAGAACACCATTCCAGGCTCATCATCCATTTTTATAACCTTTTTATTTTCACAAACTGAAATCTCATACATATCAAATAGTAACTCCCCATTCTCCATGCCCACCAGCTGCTGGTGACTAACATTCTACTTTCCATTTTTATGAGTTTGGCAAATTTAGATGCCTTGTATAAGTAGAATCAACCCTATATATGTCCTTTGGTCTCTGGCTTATTTCACTAGCATGATGTCTTCAAGGTTCATCCATATTGTAGCATGTATATTTTTCATGTGTTTTTAAGGCTGAATAATATTCCATTGGTGTGTATATACCACATTTTATTTATTCATCTGTTGATGGATATTTGAATAGTTTCCTCCTTTTAGATATTGCAATAGTGTTTATATGAACAGGAATGTACAGATATCTGCTCAGGTTCTCACTTTATGTTATTTTAGGTTTAGATCCAGAAGTAGAATTGCTGGATCATAAGATAATCCTATGTTTGATATTTTGAGCAACCACCATACTGTTTTCCACAAAGGGTATACCAGCTTTATAGGTCTTATCAACAATTCACAAGGGTTCCAGTTTCTTCATGTCATCATTGACACTTACTATTTGTTTCTTTTTTGATAGCCATCCTACTGATTGTAATTGGTATCTAATTGTGTTTTTAGAATTGCATTTTCAAGAGTATAAAGATATGATAAATTATATTTTAAAACTTAGAGTTCCCCTGTGGAATTAACAACAACATGAGGGGTGTAGACCACCTGATGAGGTAGAGAAATAAAATATTATATCCTAAGGGCCAGCTGTAACCTTGTAGGGTACATGTCATCTGGTGGTCAAGAATTAGCCCTATAGTATGCAGTTCCTTAAATTCTACTTCAGCTAGTTTTGTGGATTTTGTCAAGTCAATTTGTTGTGTTATACACTGCTCAGACCCTGATGCTGGGAAAAGTTGAAGGTGGGAGGAGAAGGGGATAACAGAGGATGAGATGGTTGGATGGCATCACTGACTCAATCGACATGAGTTTGAGTAAACTCTGGGAGCTGGTGATGGACAGGGAGGGCTGGCGTGCTGCAGTTCATGGGGTCACAAAAAGTCGGACACGACTGAGTGACTGAACTGAACTGATGGTGCTCAGAAGGCAGGATGAGGGTTGATAAGTGAGAGCTTCAGTTTCATAGATTTGGGCTTGAATAACATAATAAGCTTCAATAATAGAGTTGTCCAGTAGAATAACAGCTAACAGTTTAAATAGTTAACACATTATCACTGGAATTATTCAAGGAGAATTCATGAAGATGATTTAAGAAGAAATTTCTACATTGAATTTCTACATAGACCCAGTAAAATGCCAAATCTTCTTTCACTTCTTAAACCCTACGTCTTACTTTGAACCATCCACAGTTATATTCCAAAAGATAAGCCCTAATCTTAAAGTAAATAAATAAATAAAAGTCTGCCTTTACACCTGTGACACACATTTCAACATGCTCACTAATATCTGGCTTCGCTCCCTTCCAGGCACAACTGAGTATTGCATTTTTCCCTCCCGTTGAAGTTGTGTTCTGCTGTGCTTAGTTGCTCAGTTGTGTCTGACTCTTGGTGACCCTATGGACTGTATAGCCCACCAAGCTCCTCTCTCCATGGGGATTCTCCAGGCAAGAATACTGGAGTGGGATGTCATGTCCTCCTCCAGGGGATCTTCCTGAAGCAGGAATGGAAGCAGGATCTCCAACATTGCAGGTGGATTCTTTACCAGCTAAGCTACCAAGGAAGCACCGCTCTCCTTTTTTGAAATTAGCTGTTATTAATTGTGGTGAAGCCTCTCCAGTGGCTCAGCAGATAAAGAACCCCCTTGCAATAAAGGAGATGCAGGAGATATGGGTTCAGTTCCTGGGTGGAGAATATATTCTGGAGGAAGACATGGCAATGGACGCCAGTATCCTTACCTGGAAAATCCCATGGACAGAGGGGCCTGGCAGTCTGCAATCTGTGAGGTCACAAAGAGTCCGACAAGACTGAGCTTGCATGCAATGAATGCAATGAATTCTGGCAAATGAATATGGGATAAAAATAATGTAAAGTGCTTCCATGACAAAGTATTTAATTGCAGAATAGAGATCTTCTAACTCTTTTCTTTCTGTGGCATGACAATCATGGAAGTATGTGCTGAAATGAAGCTTCAGTCAGCCCGTACCCCTAGGTGACCACAACAAATAATTTCCACTAACCCTTCTGCCCTCCCACACAATCTATTTCCATTTGAGGTTATTTTGTGAATGAGAAATAATCTTTGCTGTTTTATGTCACTAAGTTTGTGTGGTTTTGTTTGTTTGTTTGTTTTAACCACAACAAAATCTAACTTATCCTGACCACAATAGTGCATGATTAATTTTTGGTTTCTTTTTTAGTTTTGTGGTCTTATCTTCAGATTTACTAGAAATGCTGTATACTAGTTCAGTTCAGTCGCTCAGTCATGTCCAACTCTTTGTGACCCCATGAATTGCAGCACGCGAGGCCTCTCTGTCCAACACCAACTCCTGGAGTCTACCCAAACCCATGTCCATCGACTCGGTGATGCCATCCAACCATCTCATCCTCTGTCGTCTCCTTCTCCTTCCTCCTCCAATCCTACCCAGCATTAGGGTCTTTTCCAATGGGTCAACTCTTCTCATGAGGTGGCCAAAGTATTGGATTTTCAGCTTCAACATCAGTCCTTCCAATGAACACCCAGGACTGATCTCCTTTAGGATGGATTGGTTGGATCTCCTTGCAGTCCCAGGGACTCTCAAGAGTCTTCTCCAACACCACAGTTCAAAAGCATCAATTCTTCTGCGCTCAGCTTTCTTCACCATCCAACTCTCACATCCATACATGACTACTGGAAAAACCATAGCCTCGACTAGATGGACTTTTGTTGGCAAAGTAATGTCTCTGCTTTTAAATATGCTATCTAGGTTGGCCATAACCTTTCTTCCAAGGAGTAAGCGTCTTTTAATTTCATGGCTGCAATCACCATCAGCAGTGATTTTGGAGCCCAAAAAAATAAAGTCTGACACAGTTTCCATTAATTCCCCATCTATTTCCCATGAAGTGATGGGACCAGATGCCATGATCTTAGTTTTCTGAATGTTAAGCTTTAAGCCAACTTTTTCACTCTCCTCTTTCACCTTCATCAAGAGGCTCTTTAGTTCTTCACTTTCTGCCATAAGGGTGGTGTCATCTGCATATCTGAGGTTATTGATATTTCTCCCGGCAATCTTGATTCCAGCTTGTGTTTCTTCCAGCCCAGCATTTCTCATGATGTACTCTACATATAAGTTAAATAAGCAGGGTGACAATATACAGCCTTGACATATTCCTTTTCCTATTTGGAACCAGTCTGTTGTTCCATGTCCAGTTCTAACTGTTGCTTCCTGACCTGCATACAGGTTTCTCAAGAGACAGGTCAGATGGTCTGGTATTCCCATCTCTTTAAGAATTTTCCACAGTTTATTGTGATCCACACAGTCAAAGGTTTTGGCATAGTCAATAAGGCAGAAATAGATGTATTTCTGGAACTCTCTTGCTTTTTCGATGATTCAGCGGATATTGGCAATTTGATCTCTGGTTCCTCTGCCTTCTCTAAAACCAGCTTGAACATCTGGAAGTTCACGGTTCATGTATTGCTGAAGCCTGGCTTTGAGAATTTTGAGCATTACTTTACTAGCATGTGAGATGAGTGCAATTGTGTGGTAGTTTGAGCATTCTTTGCCATTCCCTTTCTTTGGGATTGGAATGAAAACTGACCTTTTCCAGTCTTGTGGCCACTGCTGAGTTTTCCAAATTTGCTGGCATATCGAGTGCAGCACTTTCACAGCATCACCTTTGAGGATTTGAAATAGCTCAACTTAAAATCTAAATACTGATACCTAAAAGTATAATGTATAAAAGATTTGGTTCAGGTTACTGCAGGTTCAGATAACTAGCAAAAATTCCTTGAGGTAATCCTCAAGTAATATTACATAAAGTTATGTCATAAGTTTCTGGTTTAAGCTCCAGACATCCTTTATCATCTCATCAGAATGGTCTAGTGAGTGGGATTTAAAACAGCATCAGAGTGGAGGTGCCTTCACTTTGATCTCATCATATAGCTAGGCAGTTCATAAACTTCTCATAGTCTTCACTGATAAATTTGAAAAAAAAAAAGATGTGAGTTATAATGATAGTTGCTCTAAAATGTCCCTTCACAGAATGATTGAATGGGTCAAAAGAGATCATATTCTAGCAAAATTCAAGCAATAAAGAAAAAAAGAACCATTAGAAACAAACTGCACATAAACAACTATGCAAAAACATAAGTATCTTTCGAAATCTTAGAACTGCTCTAAAGCATGTGATGCAGGGACAGTGGATACAAGAAAACTGACTTCATTACATTTCAGTTATCCAATAGTGTACACATGTCTACATTATTTCTGTAAAATAATAACAATGCTATGTTCAGTTCAGTTCAGTTCAGTTCAGTCACTCAGTCGTGTCCGACTCTTTGAGACCCCATGAACCGCAGCATATCAGGCCTCCCTGTCCATCTCCAACTCCCTGAGTCTACCCAAACTCATGTCCATCGAGTTTGTGATGCCATCCAGCCATCTCATCCTCTGTCGTCCCTTTCTCCTCCTGCCCTCAATCTTTCCCAGCATCAGGGTCTTTTCCAATGAATCAACTCTTCGCATGAGGTGGCCAAAGTATTGGAGTTTCAGCTTCAACATCAGTCCTTCCAATGAACACCCAGGACTGATCTCCTTTAGGATGGACTGGTTGGATCTCCTTGCAGTCCAAGGGACTCTCAAGAGTCTTCTCCAACACCACAGCTCAAAAGCATCAATTCTTCGGCGCTCAGCTTTCTTTATAGTCCAACTCTCACATCCATACATGACCACTGGAAAAACCATAGCCTTGACTAGACGGACCTTTGTTGGCAAAGTAATATCTCTGCTCTTTAATATGCTGTCTAGGTTGGTCATAACTTTCCTTCCAAGGAGTAAGTGTCTTTTAATTTCATGGCTGCAGTCACCATCTGCAGTGATTTTGGAGCCCCCCAAAATAAAGTCAGCCACTGTTTCCACATCTATCTGCCATGAAGTGATGGGACCAGATGCCATGATCTTAGTTTTTTGAATGTTGAGCTTTAATCCAACTTTTTCACTCTCCTCTTTCACTTTCATTAAGAGGCTCTTTAGTTCTTCTTCACTTTCTGCCATAAGGGTGGTGTCATCTGCATATCTGAGGTTATTGATATTTCTCCTGGCAAACTTGATTCCAGCTTGTGCTTCCTCCAGCCCAGTGTTTCTCATGATGTACTCTGCATATAACTTAAATAAGCAGGTTGACCATATACAGCCTTGACAATGCTAGGTACACAACTTTATTTCCCTAAGAGAAAATCCTTACTGATTTCAGAGCAATAAAATCAATTCAGGGGACACCAGTAAACTTCTAGTCTCAAGTGATGCCTGTGGAAGAATCTATTAAGTTTAAAACAATTATTTTTAAAAATCAAGAGTAATATACCTTAACCGATATGAAATATAATATGTGTTTTTACTAAAGTACTGCCCAGTAGAGTCTTGTGAAACCATTAAACACTATACTGAGTATAAAGAAGATTCCATTTTCAGAACATTCACATTGCTGCCTGTTTTTGGCTTTATAAATGATACCCCTTGGGTCAAGCTGAATACTTAATCATCCCAAGTTAGAAATGTCCCCTGACTCTGACCTCACAGATTATGCCTAGTGTTATAAATTGTTGTTGAGTTGTAATGTTCACTTACTCTACTTTATTAGGTAGGAAATGATCATCACTGCTCAGGCTATAATTGCTTTTATCAAATTTGGCCACTTGAAACATTTGATGAGAGATCTCTATTGCTTGTAGAGTGTGACAAATTTTATTCAGAAAGCCCTATCTATTCCAACAGAGCAAAAAAATTTATGAGAGGAACAGCTGTAAGTTGATACACTCTAAGTATAAGTTGCCTTCTCAGAAGCATGAAAGCAGGTTATTACACATGTGGGTTGAAACTGTCTAATGCTCATTTGAAGTTAGGCTTAAAATATCCATTTTTGTGTGCAAAATATGATCATGCATGCCCTATGAACATTTGTTCAATTTTTTAAATACAGTGTTTTAGAATATAAAGAAAAATGCCATATATTATTTGTAACAGATAAATAAGTACATTTTCTGTAACATGGCCAAATTTTCTGTCTAGAATTTTGAATTATGTAGATTTTAGGCCAGACAAATAAAAGACAATATTTGGGCAAATAGGCAAATGTTTTAGAAAGTATCTTGGGGAAAAAAAGAATGATTTGTAATTTCTTACAAATTCCCATTTTAAGTAATGCTGCTGCTGCTGCTGCTGCTAAGTTTCTTCAGTCGTGTCTGACTCTGTGAGACCCCATAGACAGCAGCCCACCAGGCTCTGCCGTCCCTGGAATTCTCCAGGCAAGAACACTGGAGTGGGTTGCCATTTCCTTCTCCAATGCATGAAAGTGAAAAGTGGAAGTGAAGTTGCTCAGTTGTGTCCAACTCTTCGCAACCCCATGGACTGCAGCCCACCAGGCTCCTCTGTCCATGGGGTTTTCCAGACAAGAGTACTGGAGTGGGGTGCCATTGCCTTCTCCAATTTTAAGTAATACTCTTTGTATTTTTTCCTAGGGTTGCTCTAACAATTTACTAGAAACAAGGTAGTTTAAATAAAACCGCAGAAACTTACTTTCTAATAATTTTGGAGGTCAGAAGTCTGAATCAAGGTGTCAGTAGGGCTATACTCCCTCAGAGGCTCTATAGGAAAACCCTTTCTCACCTCTTCCAACTTCCAGTTTCTCCAGATGCCCCTTGGCTTGGGGCTGCATAACTCAAGCTCTTCATCCGTTGTCACATTACTTGCTTCAGTGTCTTTGTGTCCAAAATCTCTCTGTACTTTTTTCTTGTAGGGTCTTAGGACACCTGTCACTGGATAGGCCCTAAATCCAGTGAGATTTCATCTCAAGATCTTTAACTTACTTCCATCTGTAAAGTCCCTTTTTCAAGTTCAGATTCGCAGGTTCCAGATGTTAGAAAATGTACATACCTGTTGTTTGTTTCTTTGTTTTAGCAGGGGTGGAGGCACCCATCAACTCCCTCCCAATACTATATTCTTCTAAAATCTTTTAAGAATTGTTCCTTGTTAGAGATATTATCCCTATAAAAGCATACACTTTTTAAGAAAAAAAAATCAGTTATGTCAGTCAGATCTATAAGCCTGAAAGAATCAAATCCAATTAGAGATGAGATTTATAAGTTAGGTGAAAAAAATAAATGTGAGTTTCTCATTTACTCTCTCATAGTAAATGTGAGACTCACAAAGAGCTAAAACATTCAAGGATATAGAGTGGACTTATGTCTTCATTTTGTTTGTGATTGTCTCTCTAGCTTGGTAAACAAATAAGGGGACAAAAGTACTTTTTCAACTATAACATTCAAATAACTGGCTTATACAAATAGATGAGGCGATGAACTTCATTTAGTATGTGTTATATGGGAGTATCATTATTCTTCAATTCCTAAAAGTATTAAAAATAGAGTTAGTGTCCATAGGCATTAATTCACACTGTCTACATTAATTTTTCTCAAATAAAAATAAATGGTTTAACACTCTTCAACAATTATATTTAAGTTGTCATTAAACTTAAACTATTCTGTAATGATGTATCACTCACATAATGAAAAACATATTTTGAAATATTTTTCCAATTGTTCTCTCTTTTTCAAAGACATAGTTTATTTTAGGTTATAATCTTCTGAGAAAATATTTAATTGCAGTGATTTGGAAAATGTGTAAGTTTTTCTGTATACTATGGCAGCTTACATAGAGCTGCTAAATTCAGAATGATTTTTTGCTCTTAATACAGGTAAGTAAAGTTTAAATTAAAGAGGTAGACACCTTCATTAATCAAAAGGAGTGATTTTGTAATCTACACATTTGTATTAATGTATAGACTATAAACAATAATATTATCTTGGTTAAATGGTTTACACGTGTGCTAAGTTGCTTCAGACTCTTTGAGACTCTATGGACCATAGTCCTCCAAGTTCCTCTGTCCATGGGATTCTCCAAGCAAGAATACTGGAGTGAATTGCCATTTCTTTCCCTAGGGTATCTTCCTGACCCAGGATCTAACCCAGTCTCCTGCATTGCAGGCAAAATCTTCACAGATTGAGCCACCAGGGAAGCCCTGTTTAAATGGCTTGTTGTTGTTTAGTCACTCATTCCTGTCTGACAGACTGCAGCACACCAGGCTTCCCTGTCCTTCACCATCTCCCGGAGTTCACTCAAACTCATGTCCATTGAGTTGGTTATACCATCCAACCATCTCATCCTCTATCATCCCCTTTTCCTCCTGCCTTCAATCTCTCCCTGCATCAGGATCTTTCTAATGAGTCGGCTCTTCACATTAGGTGACCAAAGTATTGGAGCTTTAGCTTCAGCATCAGTCCTTCCAATGAATATTCAGTGTTGATTTCCTTCAGGATTGACTGATTTGATCTCCTTGCAGTTCAAGGCACTCTCAGTTTTCTCTACAGCCATAGTTAGAAAGTATCAACTCTTCAGTGCTCAACCTTATTTGTAAAGTCCATCTCTAGAAGCTTGTATCTGTTTATTTAGTTGACCTTTATTCCTTAAACATTTTGACACTTTTTCCTTCTGTGTTTTGCTACCCAGAGTTTAGAAATTTGCACGTTCATAGAGACTAACATCCTTAAATGCTCTCCAAGTCTTTTGCTTCCATTTAGACTCACATTTTGTATTATTTCACATTCTGAATGATTTGTGACCCCTATGCCCTGCTTTTAAAAGATGCTTACTCCTTGGAAGGAAAGTTATGACCAACCTAAACAGAATATTAAAAAGCAGAGACATTACTTTGTCAACAAAGGTCCGTCTAGTCAAGGCTATGGCTTTTCCAGTAGTCATGTATGGACGTGAGAGTTGGACTATAAAGAAAACTGAACACAGAGGAATTGATGCTTTTGAACTGTGATGTTGGAGAAGACTCTTGAGAGTCCCTTGACTGCAGGGAGATCCATCCTAAAGGAGATCAATCCTGGGTGTTCATTGGAAGGACTGATGTTGAAGCTGAAACTCCAATACTTTGGCCACCTGATGTGAAGAGCTGACTCATTGGGAAAGACCCTGATGCTGGGAAAGATTGAGGGCAGGAGGAGAAGGGGACGACAGAGGATGAGATGGTTGGATGGCATCACCGACTCGATGGACATGGGTTTGGGTAAACTCTGGGTGTTGGTGATGGACAGGGAGGCCTGGCGTGCTGCGATTCGTGGGGTCGCAGAGTCAGACACAACTGACCGACTGAACTGAACTGAACTGATGCCCTGCTTTTATGGTAATCAACCCTATTCAGTGTGGTATGCCAGCAGACATAATGATTTCCTCTCACTCTCTTTTTCTCTCTCTCTCTCTGTCCTTCCCTCTCTTCCTGCCCCCCAGCCTGGAAGTTCATGCCCTTTATTCTATCTCTGGTACTCTAAACCATTGAGGTCTGACAGAGAATTTAATGATTCTCCAAAATATTCACCAATATATATCATGTTGTAAAAAGGCACAGTAACTAGAAAAAAGACAACTGTACTGTTTGTGTATTTATGTGTCAATGTATATGTAATTCACTTTCATACATTCAAAGGCCAAATGCAACCCTACAGGCTAATATAGGGATTGGCTGGATAATCATATTGCCTATTACCTCCAAGTTTTTCTATGAAGTTCCCTTTTGGTGGCAAAGTCCTTACTGAAAAGTAAATTCAGTTAGTACAGTTAATTAGAGATCATCTAATTCAACTCCTTTTGAAAACTAAGTATGGGGATAAAAGATAAGAGAATATATATGACCCCAGTATTTTTTGTTTGTTTGTTTTGTTTTTTGTTTTTTTGTGTATAGCTGAGTCACTTTGCTATATAGCAGAGATTAGTACAACACGGCAAATCAACTACACTGCAATTTTTTTTTTATTTTTTTAATTTTTTTAATTTTTTATAAATTTATTTATTTTAGTTAGGGGCTAATTACTTTACAATATTGTAATAGTTTTTGCCATACATTGACATGAATCAGCCATGGGTTTACATGTGTTCCCCTTCCTGGACCCCCCACCCACCTCCCTCCCCATCCCATCCCTCTAGGTCATCCCATTGCCCCGGCCCTGAGCCCTTGTCTCATGCATCGAACATGGAATGGTGTTCTGTTTCACATATGATAATATACATATTTCAATGCTATTCTCCCAGAACGTCCCACCCTCACCTTCTCCCTCAGAGTCCATAAAATTGTTCTATGCATCTGTGTCTCTTATTCTGTCTCGCATATAGGGTTATCGTTACCATCTTTCAAATTCCATATATATGCATTAGTATACTGTATTGTTGTTTTTCTTTCTGGCTTACTTCACTCTGTATAATGGGCTCCAGTTTCATCCATCTCAGTAGAACCGATTCAAATGTATTTTTTTAATGGCAGAGTAATATTCCATTGTGTATATGTACCACAGCTTCCTTATCCATTCGTCTGCTGATGGACATCTAGGTTGCTTCCATGTCCTGGCTATTGTAAACAGTGCTGCGATGAACATTGGGGTACACGCGTCTCTTTCAATTCTGGTTTCCTCAGTATATATGCCCAGCAGTGGGATTGCTGGGTCATATGGCAGTTCTAGTCCCAGTTTTTTAAGGAATCTCCACACTGTTCTCCATAGTGGCTGTACTAATTTGCATTCCCACCAACAGTGTAAGAGGGTTCCCTTTTCTCCACACCCTCTCCAGCATTTATTGCTTGTAGACTTTTGGATAGCAGCCATTCTGACTGGTGTGAAATGATACCTCATTGTGGTTTTGATTTGCATTTCTCTAATAATGAGTGATGTTGAACATCTTTTCATGTGTTTGTTAGCCATCTGTATGTCTTCTTTGGAGAAATGTCTGTTTAGTTCTTTGGCCCATTTTTTGATTGGGTCGTTTATTTTTCTGGAATTCAGCTGCAGAAGTTGCTTGTATATTTTTGAGATTAATTGTTTGTCTGTTGCTTCATTTGCTATTATTTTCTCCCATTCTGAAGGCTGTCTTTTCACCTTGCTTATAGTTTCCTTTGTTGTGCAAAAGCTTTTAATTTTAATTAGGTCCCATTTGTTTATTTTTGCTTTTATTTCCAATATTCTGGGAGGTGGGTCATGGAGGATCCTGCTGTGATTTATGTCGGAGAGTGTTTTGCCTATGTTTTCCTCTAGGAGTTTTATAGTTTCTGGTCTTACGTTTAGATCTTTAATCCATTTTGAGTTTATTTTTGTGTACGGTGTTAGGAAGTGTTCTAGCTTCATTCTTTTACAAGTGGTTGACCAGTTTTCCCAGCACCACTTGTTAAAGAGACCCCAGTATTTTAAAACATTGCTTCTAAATCACATTAATAAAGTAAATGAATATGCTAATGACCATCATCTCTCTTCTTATTGTCCCTATATATCAAAAGCTTAGAGAAGGAAGAAAAAAGATGCCAGCATCCTCCAATAGCACTGTTGATAAATGACCATGCTTTATTCTGATTCTTGTTCCCATATGCTTATGAATTAAGATTACATTATTTTGAAATACCCAAATATTCAATACTTTAATTTCAGAAGTCATTTTGTTGTTCAATCACTCAGTCGTGTCTGACTCTTTGTGACCCCATGGACTGCAGAGTGATCAGGCAATGAAAACAGATAATTCTACATATATAAAACTTTTACATGTCATTTTTTTCAGTCACTTTGGCAGCCGATATCCTATTTTGTTGTCTGTTCTTTATTATTCTTCAGGAAATATGAACTGTACCAAGACTGAACTATGTGGTTGTCTCCTCACCTAAATTATTAGTTGAATTGTAAAGGATGTAGCTATAATTTGAACATAAGTTTTATGACTGTAACACAATAAGCTGGCTTTGGTTTCCATTAATGATCTCCTGAATTTAGATCTATGTCTCTTGAAGCTTTCTCAAATAATGACAAAATCAAATAGAGTGCACACAGAAGCAGGCATCACTGAAGCTAGTGGATATCTTTAACACTTTCCTGAAGAAATGTTCTATCATATTGGAAATACACATAAAAATTGATTTTTTAAGTGTATATCAATGAAATATGCCTAATATTTAAATATGAAATAATTGTAACTGGACAAAATAAATTCAGTAGATTGATTTTTATGCTTATTAAAAGTAAACAATTTACAATCTCAATGTCATAAGTGAGACCATATAATCTTTCATAATGAGATCGTCTTGTTCAAATAGTACATTTAAAACTTCACTTTATGCCGCTGTGTTCTTGTAATTCTTTTCTTTTTTTTTTATACCCAAAAATCTATAGCACCTTTATTTTCGAAAAAACATATTTATTTTTGTTTTTGTTATGTTGTCTTCCTTTCCTTTCTCCCTTTCACTAACAAATATTTGTAGAATGGTGTTGGAGGTCAGGTACTCTGATAGACTTTTTGGAACAATACAGTATGGTCCTTACTATTAGGAAGTCATCCATTGACAATCTAGAGAGGGAGTATGTAAACACCAGTCATCTTTCTAGTTTTTATCAACAGAACACACACACACACACACAAATGCACAGAGGGACACACTACTTTGGGGATGGGGATTCTAATTCTTGGAGTGATATAAAATTACAAACACAAAATTAAGTACAGAGACTTGAAAAGATGTGAGCACATAATGGCCTTGAAGCCTAATATTTTTATCAATAGCTTTCAGGTCAATCCATCTCTACTTGTATGAGCCATGGTGAGTGAGTGATGGAGTATGTGTGTGTGTATTGGTAAATCCAGGTCTTCTTAGTAGAAACCACAGTGATAATAGTGTTGAAATTCTCTTAAACGTGATATAATATGTTGAATGAACTCTCAGTAACTGTAGGCTATACTGTGCTTTAAATATAGTCCCTGAGCAAATAGTTCTAGAGTAAGCACACTTAAAGCTATGTTAAAGCTATGGTTTTTCCGTTAGTCCTGTACAGATGCAAGAGTTGGGCCATAAAGAATACTGAACACTGAAGAACTTATGCTTTTGAAATGTGGTGCTGGAGAAGACTCGTGAGCATCACTTGGACTGCAAGAAGATCAAACCAGTCAATTCTAAGGGAAATCAACCCTAAATATTCATTGGAAAGACTTGTGAACCTGAAGGTCCAATACTTTGGCCATTTGATGGGAAGACTAGACTCATTGGAAAAGACCCTAATGCTGCGAAAGATTGAAGACAAAAGGAGACAGGGGTGGCAGAGAATGAAAGGGTTAGATAGCATCACTGACTCAATGGCCATGAATTTGAGTAAACTCCAGAAGATAGTGGAGGACAGAAGAGCCTGGTGTGCTCCAGTTCATGGAATCACAGAGTTGAACACAACTTAGTGACTGAACAACAAACAGTAACAAAGCACACTCAATTTTTCTCTTTCAGACCCTTTCAGCTAATAATTTAAGAAAAAAAAATTCTTAACATTTTATTCAATCCTATCCTAACCAGGGCTTCCCTGGTGGCTCAGTTGGTAAAGAATCTGCCTGCAGTGTGGGAGACCTGGATTTGATCCCTGGATTGGGAAGATCCCCTGGAGGAGGGCATGCAACCTACTCCAGTATTCTTGCCTAGAGATTCCGCATGGACAGAGGAGCCTGGTGGGCTGCAGTCCATTGGGTCACAGAGTCAGACAGGACTGAGTGACTAAGCACGCACATCCTAACCAAGGTACTTGGCATTCCCTTGTAGATGTCTTAAAGCTGCTATAACAAAGTACCATAGACTAGGTAGATTAAATATAGAAATTGATTTTCTCACAATTTTGGAGGCTAAAAGTCTGAGATCAAGGTGACTGAAGGTTTGCTCTGAGGCTTTTCTCCTTCACATATAGATGAGCTGCTTGTTACATCTTAACATAGTGTTCCTTCTGTCACCTGTATCCTAATTTATTTTTCTTATGAGGACATGAGTCATATTGGACCAAGGTCCAACATAAGACCTCACTTTAACTTAATTACTTCTTTGAAGACCTTTTCTCCAAATACAGTCACATTCTGAGATCCTAGAAGTTAGGACTTAAACATGGTTACTGGAGCCCATAACACTTTGCTATGTTGGGAACAGTTCTCTACTAAAAACACCTTTTTCATACCAGACAAGACCAGAATCCTGACCTTCATTATCCCTAATTTTATCAGTAGTTAATTTCAGTTTTTTGAGATCCTGAGATCTCTTAAACTGCAATAGCTTTTATAGAAAAAAATCAATAACCTACCCCTCCAGCTGTATCAATCTAGCTAAGTTTTAGGAAGTGATGCTAACAACCAGAACCTTAGGAACTGTAAGAGATTTGGTAGGAAACATTTGTCTAAAGGTCAGTTATAGCTACTCAAATTCCACTTTATAGGAAACAATTTACATCACTAAGTATAAAAGGCCAACTCTTCTTTCATTAAAATGAGAAGTCACCAATCCAAAATGATGCCTAGATGAGTAAATGAATAAAAATTCTGGCTAGAAAGCATAGAAGAATATTAGATATCATAAATATTTATGCATTATAGCTTATTTGTGACCAGCTCTGTAATTATTTCAGTTTAAAAACTGCATTTCCAGCTGCCTTTTTATACAATAATATAGAATATGAATACACCCATGTGGCACAGTGGTAAAGAATCTGCCTGCCAATGCAGGAGACACAAGAGACACAGTTTCAATTCCAGGGTCAGTAAGATCCCTGGGAGAAGAAAATGGCAACCTTTTCCAGTATTCTCGCCTGGAAAATTCCATGGACAGAGGAGCCTGGTGGGCTACAGTTCATGGAATTGCAAAGAGTTGGACACAACTAAGCACAGCACTACTCTACTAAGAATGATATTAAGGCTTAATTGCAAGTTACACAACAGGCCGCCAGCTGAAGTCACAGTACTCATCCATCTGTCTTCTCATTAGTGACATAGCAATGAAATTATTGACATACATCAAAGGAGTGTTCTTCATGATCATGCCTAAATTATTTCTATCTATGTGAAATATCTTTAGGAGCAAACCATTTTGACACTATAGTACATGGCTACAAATTGGAAAGTCTTTATATATATCTATGACTACACCTCTGTGGGGCTTCCCCAGTGGCTCAGCAATAAAGAATCTGCCTGCAATGCTGGAGTCACAGAAGATTTGGTTTTAATCCCTGGATCAGGAAGATCCCCTGGAGGAGGGCATGACAGCCCAGTCCAGTATTCTCGCCTGGAGAATTCTATGGACAGAGGAGCCTGGTGGCCTACAGTCTATTGGGATGCAAAGAGTTGGACACAATTGAAGTGACTTAGCACACATGCATACACCTGTGTATATAGCTATGTTTTCTAATTATCACTGCAATTATCTGATAGGATGCTTTGATTTTTCTTGTATAGCATGGTGGACACTCTGGATTGTGTAACTTGGCCATCATTCCTTTCTTTCGCAAAGAGTAAACTAAGTTCTATCTATTAAGTGGTTCTATCTATAAATGTATCTGGAATTTGAAAAGTAGAGGTAAATGAAAAGAGGAAGCCTTCTACTTGCTTCTTTAAACATGTTTTGATTTTTCCTTTTTGTAAGATATTTTGTTAACATGACAATCTTCTGCAATTAGGTTTCAGTGTCTACTCTCCAGCTTTCTGGTTATAAAAAATAGAGTGGTAGCAATGGCTTTTTGATTAAATTCTGTATTACATTTTTAAGTATAGATATTTCTCAAGAATTCAAACTGGTAGTCAGAGTTGCTTCCCTGGTGAGTCAGTTCTGGAAGATATTCAGGGAATTTGAAAATAAGACCATCATCCTCTAGTCCTTCCAATAATTTTGTCTTTATTAGCCAAAACCCCTAACTCGTTGCTTGAGAAATTTATTCCTGCCATGTTTAGACCTCATTCCATGCAGTGTTTTATTGTTACTGTTGTTCTTATTTTTCTTTCTAATTGCTATTTTGTTTTAGAAAGATGACTCCAAATTTTCCAAGGGCTAATCTCTACCACTTCTCATTTCCTTTAGAAATATTAACTAGTTTCAGATTCATGTGCTTAGTCACTCAGTCATGTTCAACTCTTTGTGATCCCATAGACTGCAGCCCACCAGCCTCCTCTGTCCATGGGGATTCTCCAGGCAAGAGTACTGGAGTGGGTTGCCATGCCCTTCTCCAGGGAATTTTCCCGACACAGGGATCAAACCCAGGTCTCCCCATTGAAGGAAGAATCTTTACAATCTGAGCCACCAGGGAAGCAAGTGTACTCTAAATGTACAAGCAGAAAATCTTACCCAGATTCAAGTAAAGTTCAAATATACTCTGAATATACAAGTAGAAAAGCTTACCCAGGAGATAAAAGCTTACACAGCAAAGTAATTGTAAATTGTTGTGAATTAATACAGAAAGTGGCCTGATAACTATGTATAAAAACAATTTTAATGGTGTTAGAACAAGTAAGGTCAGTTCAGTCGTTCAGTCGTGTTCGACTTTTTGCGACCCCATGAATCGCAGCACGCCAGGCCTCCCTGTCCATCACCAACTCCTGGGGTCTACCCAAACCCGTGTCCATCGAGTTGGTGATGCCATCCAGCCATCTCATCCTCTGTCGTCCCCTTCTCCTCCTGCCCCCAATCCTTCCCAGCATCAGGGCCTTTTCCAATGAGTCAACTCTTCGCATGAGGTGGCCAAAGTATTGGAGTTTCAGCTTCAACAACAGTCCTTCCAATGAACACCCAGGACTGATCTCCTTTAGGATGGACTGGTTGGATCTCCTTGCAGTCCAAGGGACTCTCAAGAGTCTTCTCCAACACTACAGTTCAAAAGCATCAATTCTTCGGCACTCAGCTTTCTTCACTGTTCAACTCTCACATCCATACATGACCACTGGAAAAACCATAACCTTTACTAGACGAAACTTTGTTGGCAAAGTATGTCTCTGCTTTTAAATATGTTATTTAGGTTGGTCATAACCTTCCTTCCAAGGAGTAAGTGTCTTTTAATTTCATGGCTGCAATCACCATCAGCAGTGATTTTGGAGCCCCCCAAAATAAAGTCTGACACTGTTTCCACTGTTTCCCCATCTATTTCCCATGAAGTGATGGGACCAGATGCCATGATCTTAGTTTTCTGAACGTTGAGCTTTAAGCCAACTTTTTCACTCTCCTCTTTCACTTTCATCAAGAGGCAGTCCTTCTGCCATAAGGGTGGTGTCATCTGCATATCTGAGATTATTGATATTTCTCCTGGCAATCTTAATTCCAGCTTGTGTTTCTTCCAGCCCAGCGTTTCTCATGATGTACGCTGCATATAAGTTAAATAAGCAGGGTGACAATATACAGCCTTGACGGACTCCTTTTCCTATTTGGAACCAGTCTGTTGTTCCATGTCCAGTTCTAACTGGTGCTTCCTGACCTGCATACAGGTTTCTCAAGAGACAGGTCAGATGGTCTGGTATTCCCATCTCTTTCAGAATTTTCCACAGTTTATTGTGATCCACACAGTCAAAGGCTTTGGCATAGTCAATAAAACAGAAATTGATGTTTTTCTGGAACTCTCTTGCCTTTTCAATGATCCAGCAGATGTTGGCAATTTGATCTCTGGTTCCTCTGCCTTTTCTAAAACCAGCTTGAACATCTGGAATTTCACGGTTCACGTTTTGCTGAAGCCTGGCTTGGAGAATTTTGAGCATTATTTTACTAGCGTGTGAGATGAGTGCAATTGTGTGGTAGTTTGAGCATTCTTTGGCATTGCCTTTCTTTGGGATTGGAATGAAAACTGACCTTTTCCAGTCCTGTGGCCACTGCTGAGTAGAACAATAAAAAGAAACACAAATTTAAATTAAGTCAAACACATTAGTATGGGTATACTTACCACAGATTCTGGGAGAAAGTCTGACAGATTGCTCAGGTGTTTGGCAAGAAATCTGAACCTGGCAATGTACTTCACTAAATGAAGTAGAGATTTGAGAAATCTAACTGTATAATGAGAAGAAAAGCATCCAAAGGCAGGCTGAGGGCCTTCTTGAAGGAATTTTTCATGTGCTTATATATATGTTAAATAGGTCTCAAGAAGATCCGGGAGTCACTCCCTTCAGCAAGGCATTGTTTCTGTAGCTGTCGTCAGCAAGATGGAAGCGAAAGTCTGGATATAACTATTGAAATGGGATATTTGATTATAGCAAGGTTATATTGTCCCAGAGGACAAGTATTACCACTTTACCACCACTTACTAGTGAGTCTAACCATCATAATAGGTATCTGTGAGATATTGGTAAATATAATACTTTTACATACATTCATTTTTGCTCTTACCTAATTGATTATGAGCCCACGCCCAAGGTCAGGAGTTACAGCCATGAGGATATATCCCAAACCCAAGGTAAGAGAACCACAAGTAAGAAGATGGGCACTGAGAGAGGGCATCAGAGGGCAGACAGACTGAAAGCACAATCACAGAAAACTAGCCAATCTGACCACATGGATCACAGCCTTGTGTAACTCAGTGAAACTAAGCCATGCCGTGTGGGGCCACCCAAACAGGTGGGTCATGGTGGAGAGGTCTGACAGAATGTGGTCCAATGGAAAAGGGAATGGCAAACCACTTCAGTATTCTTACCTTGAGAACCCCATGAACAGTATGAAATGGCAAAAAGATAGAAAAATAAAACATGAACTCTGCAGGTCGGTAGGTGCCCAATATGTTACTGGAGATCAATGGAGAAATAACTCCAGAAAGAATGAAGGGATGGAGACAAAGCAAAAACGAGACCCAGTTGTGGATGTGACTGGTGACAGAAGCAAGGTCCAATGCTGTAAAGAGTAATATTGCATACAACCTGGAAAGTTAGGTCCATGAATCAAGGCAAATTGGAAGTGGTCAAACAGAAGATGGCAAGAGTGAACGTCGACATTCCAGGAATCAGTGAACTAAGATGGACTGGAATGGGTGAATTTAACTCAGATGACCATTATATCTACTACTGTGGGCAAGAATCCCTTAGAAGAAATAGAGTAGCTATCATAATCAACAAAAGAGTGAAATGCAGTACTTGGATGCAGTCTCAAAAATGACAGAATGATCTCTGTCCGTTTCCAAGGCAAATCATTCAATATCATGGTAATCCAAGTCTATGCCCCAACCAGTAAAGCTGAAGAAGCTGAAGTTGAACGGTTCTATGAAGATCTACAAGACCTTTTAGAACTAACACCCAAAAAAGATGTCCTTTTCATCATAGGGGACTGGAATGCAAAAGTAGGAAGTCAAAAAATACTTGGCATAACAGGCAAATTTGGCCTTGGACTGCAGAATGAAGCAGGACAAAGGCTAATAGATTTCTGCCAAGAGAACGCACTGGTCATAGCAAACACCCTCTCCCAACAACACAAGAGAAGTCTCTACATGGACATCACCAGATGGTCAACACCAAAATCAGATTGATTATATTCTTTGCAGCCAAAGGTGGAGAAGCTCTATACAGGCAGCAAAAACAAGACTGGGAGCTGACTGTGGCTCACACCATGAACACCTTATTGCAAAATTCACACTTAAATTGAAGAAAGTGGGGAAAAGCACTAGACCATTCAGGTATGACCTAAATCAAATCCCTTATGATTATACAGTGGAAGTGAGAAATAGATTTAAGGAACTAGATCTGATAGACAGAATGCCTGATGAACTATGGGCAGAGGTTTGTAACATTGTACAGGAGACAGGGATCAAGACCATCCCCAAGGAGAAAAAAAAATTGCAAAAAAGCAAAATGGCTGTCTGAGGAGGCCTTACAAATAGCTGGGAAAAGAAGAGAAGTGAAAAGCAAAGGAGAAAAGGAAAGATATATCCGTTTGAATGCAGAATTCCAAAGAATAGCAAGGAGGGATAAGAAAGACTTCCTCAGTGATCAATGCAAAGAAATAGAGGAAAACAATAGAATGGGAAAGACTAGAGATCTCTTCAAGAAAATTAGAGATACCAAGGGAACATTTCATGCAAAGATGGGCTCAACAAAGGGCAGAAATGGTATGGATCTAACAGAAGCAACATATTAAGAAGAGGTGGCAAGAATACATTGAAGAACTGTACAAAAGAAGAATACACAAAAGATCTTAATGACCCAGATAATCATGAAGGTGTGATCACTCACCTAGAGCCAGACATCTTGGAATGTGAAGTCAAGTGGGCCTTAGGACATAACTATGAACAAAGCCAGTGGAGGTGATGGAATTCCAGTTGAGCTATTTCAAATCCTAAAAAATGATGCTGTGAAAATGCTGCACTCAATATGCCAGGAAATCAGGAAAACTCAGCAGTGCCCACAGGACTAGAAAAGGTCAGTTTTCATTCCAGTCCCTAAGAAAGGGGATGCCAAAGAATGTTAAAACTACTGCACTATTGCACTCATCTCACACGCTAGTAAAGTAATGCTTAAAATTCTCCAAGCCAGGCTTCAGCAATTCGTGAACCATGAAATTCCAGATATTCAAGCTGGTTTTAGAAAAGGCAGAGGAGCCAGAGATCAAATTGCCAACATCCGATGGATCATTGAAAAAGCAAGAAAGTCCCAGAAAAACATCAATTTCTGTTTTATTGACTATGCCAAAGCCTTTGACTGTGTGGATCACAACGAACAGTGGAAAATTCTGAAAGAGATGGGAATATCGGACCACCTGATCTGCCTCTTGGGAAACCTGTATGCAGGTCAGGAAGCACCAGTTAGAACTGGACATGGAACAACAGACTGGTTCCAAATAGGAAAAGGAGTACGTCAAGGCTGTATATTGTCACGCTGCTTATTTGGCTCATATGCAGGGTACATCATGAGAAATGTTGGGCTGGAGAAATCACAAGCTGGAATCAAGATTACTGGGAGAAGTATCAATAACTCAGATAGGCAGAGGACACCACTCTTATGGCAGAAAGTGAAGAAGAACTAAAGAGCCTCTTGATGAAAGTGAATGAGGAGAGTGAAGAAGTTGGCTTAAAGTTCAACATTCAGAAAACTAAGATCATGATATCTGGTCCCATCACTTTGTGGCAAACAGATGAGCAAACAGTGGAACAGGTGTCTGACTTTATTTTTTGGGCTCCAAAATCACTGCAGATGGTTATTACACCCATGAAATTGAAAGACGCTTACTTCTTGGAAGGAAAGTTATGACCAACCTAGACAGCATGTTAAAAATCAGAGATATTACTTTGTCAACAAAGGTCCATCTAGTCAAGACTATGGTTTTTCCAGTAGTCATGTATGGATGTGAGAGTTGGACTATAAAGAAAGCTGAGTACCAAAGAATTGATGCTTTTGAACTGTGTTGTTGGAGAAGAGTCTTGAAAGTCCCTTGGACTGCAAGGAGATCCAATTAGTCCATCCTAAAGGAGATCAGTCCTGGATGTTCATTAGAAGGACTGATATTGAAGCTGAGACTCCAATACTTTGGCCACCTGATATGAAGTGCTGACTCACTTGAAAATACCCTGATGCTGGGAAAGATTGAGGGCAGGAGGAGAAGGAGACGACAGCATGAGATGTTTGGATGGCATCAATGGACTCAATGGACATGAGTTTGGGTATACTCTGGGAGTTGGTGATGGACATGGAGGCCTGATATGCTGTGGTTCATGTGTCGCAAAAAGTCGGACATTACTGAGCAACTGAACTGAACTGAATTAATTATGTTTTTACTAGGGTTGAAATATATATGATTAACCCACTAAAGGGTTGCTTGATTGTAAAACTGAAAGTATGAAATTGAAATTGTCTTTGAACCAAATTCTGAACTGAGTCACTACAGTGGGTAATCAAAGACTTGGATCTAATTATTGATCAGAATCATTTTATAGAATTGGCCCTTGGAGTGATGGGAAATATCTTGAAAAAACACACTTTTTAAAATGCCATAAATGTATTCTTTTATTTTCCACCAACATTCTCTAAATTGTTTAAAGTGAAAGTAAGCCACTCAGTCATGTCCAACTCTCTGCGACCCCATGCGCTGTAGTCTACCATGATACTCTGTCCATGGGATTTTACAGGCAAGAGTACTGGAATGGGTTGACATTTCCTTCTCCAGAGGATCTTCCCAACACAGGGATTGAGCCTGGGTCTCCTGCATTGTAGGCAGACCCTTTACCATCTGAGCCACCAGGGAAATTTTTCAAAGTCCATCTACAAACATGAATGTGTACTAGGAATAGACAACTGGACATTTGTTCTGAGCTCGTGCCCATTCCCAGGTATCAGAATATGACTGTAGTCAGGAGAATGCCTTGTGGAAGCCAGGTGATAATAATTTTGCAAAATTAAAGTAATAGATATTTCTGTGTCTCTGGCTGAATTTTATTTTTACTATAGATCACAAGCTATTATATGTATTGCTTCTATTCAGTCGCTAAGTCGTGTCCCACTCTTTGTGACTCTATAGACTGCAGCACACCAGGCCTCCCCATCCCTCACTATCTCCTGGAGTTTGCCCAAGTTCATGTCCATTGAATTGGTCATGCCATTCAACCACCTCATCGTCTGTTGTCCCCTTCTCCTGCCTTCAATCTTTCCCAGCATCAGGGTCTTTTTCAATAAGTTGGCTCTTCACATTAGGTTGCCAAAGTTTTGGAGCTTCAGCTTCAGCATCAGTCCTTCCAATGAGTTTTCAGGGTTGTTTCCTTTAGAATTGACTGGCTTGACCTCCTTGCAGTCCAAGGAACTCTCTAGAGTCTTTTCTAGCATCACAGTTTGAAAGCATGAATTCTTCAACACTCTATCTTCTTTATGGTCCAACTCTTACATCTGTACATGACTACTGGAAAAATCATAGTTTTGAGTATATGGGTCTTTGTCAACAAAGTGACGTCTTTGTTTTTTAATACACTATCTAGGTTTGTCATAACTTTCTTTACAAGAAGCAAGTGTCCTCAAATTTCCTGGCTGCAGTCAGCATCTGCAGTGATTTTAGAGCTTTAGAAGAGACAGTCTGTCATTGCTTCACACTTTTTCCCCATCTATTTGCCATGAATTGATGGAATTAGATGCCATAATCTTAGTTTATTTAATATTGAGTTTTAAGTCATATATATACATATATACATATGTATATATACACTATATATATATATATATATACATACAAATATATGAGTGCACATATTTGTATGTGTCAACACTCTTTCCTCTAAAAGCTAGAATGAGGGGACTGGCCATGGTGTATCTATTAGGAGTCCATCTTGTTTGAGGCTGAGTGGCAGTTTAAGCAGGGCTTTAAAATATAAACACCAAGAAATAAGAGGAAAAGCTCTTTGAATTTCAGCTCAATTCTCAATTTCTTCTGCTTCTACTGGGTTATTATCTTTGATAGTACTGAAGTTTGAATTGGGTTTAGCTTTCATTGCGGCTTCAGTTAAACAGCTTACCTCACTTTCCAAAGCTTTAAAACATGAATTCAGGCCTTTACCTCCAGGAGGGCCATTTAAACAAACATTGTAAAACTAATCTAATCTACCTTAATTCAGTGAGAATACAAATAAGTTGAACTTTGAAACTGTAAGACCACAAGGATTCTAGATTTATAATCTGCTAGAACTCAAGATTATATATGGATCATGAGACTTTGAGACCCAGTATTCAGAGACTATACAGCCTCAATACTGATACTGTGAAGAGTTCAGTTCAGTTCAGTATAGTCGCTCAGTTATTTCTGACTCTTTGCAACCCTATGGACTGCAGCATGCCAGGCCTCCCTGTCCATCACCAACTCCCAGAGTTTATTCAAACTCATGTCCATTGAGTCGGTGATACCATCCAATTATCTCATCCTCTGTCATCCTCTTCTGCTCCTGCCTCCAATCTTTCCTAACATAAGAGTCTTTTCAAATGAGTCAGTTCTTCGCATCAGGTGGCCAAAATATTGGAGTTTCAGCTTCAGCATCAGTCCTTCCAATGAATATTCAGGACTGATTTCTTTTAGGATGGACTGGTTGGATCTCTTTGATCTTCAAGGGACTCTCAAGAGTCTTCTCCAGCTCCACAGTTCAGAAGCATCGATTTTTCGGCTCTCAATTCTTTCTTTATAGTGCAACTCTCGCATCCATACATGACTACTGGAAAAACCAGAGCTTTGACTAGACAAAACTTTGTTGGCAAAGTAAAGTTTCTGCTTTTTAATATGCCTTCTAGGTTGGTCATAACTTTTCTTCTAAGGAGAAAGTGTCTTTAATTTCATGGCTGCAGTCACCATCTGCAGTGATTTTGGAACCCAAGAAAACACTCACAGGCAAGTCTGGGACACTCACAGGCAAGCTAGCTTAAAACTCAGCATTCAAAAAATGAAGATTATGGCATCCGGTCCCATTACTTCATGGCAAATAGATGGGGAAACAATGGAAACAGTGACAGACTTTATTTTGGGGGGCTCCCAAATCACTGCAGATGGTGACTGTAGCCATGAAATTAAAATATGCTTGCTCCTTGGAAGAAAAGCTATGACCACCTAGACAGCATATTCAAAAGCAGAGACATTACTTTGCCAACAAAAGTCCATCTAGTCATATCTATGGTTTTTCCAGTAGTCATGTATGGATGTGGGAGTTGAACTATAAAGAAAGCTGAGCACCAAAATATTGATGCTTTTGAACTGTGGTGTTAGATAAAACTCTTGAAAGTCCCTTGGACTGCAAGGAAATCAAACCAATTAATCTTAAAGGAAATCAGTCCCAAATATTCATTGGAAGGACTGACGCTGAAGTTGAAGCTGCAATACTTTGGCCACCTGATGTGAAGAACTGACTTCTTGGAAAAGACTCTGATGCTGGGAAAGATTGAAGGCAGGAGAAAGGGATGACAGAGGATGAGGTGGTTAGATGGCATCACTGATTCAATGGGCATGAATTTGAGCAAGCTGAGGGAGTTGGTGATCGACATTGAAGCCTGGGGTGCTGCAGTACATGGGGTCTCAAAGAGTCGGACAGATTGAGTGGCTGAAATGAACTGACTGATACTTTTTGAAGTACCAAACTGTTTTCCAGTGGCTGCATCATCTTACATTCTTATCAGTAATGCACAAGAGTCGAACTGAGTGATTGAACTGAACTGAGTAGTAGTTTAGTTGCTAAGTGGTGTCCAACTTTTGTTACCCCACAGACTGTAGCCTGTCAGACTCCTCTGTCCATGGGTTTCTTCAGGCAAGAATACTGGACTGGGTTTTCATTTCCTTATCCAAGGGAATTTCCCAACCCAGGAATTGAACCCAGGTCTCCTGCATTGTAGGCAGAATCTTTACCAATTGAGCTATGAGGGAAACCCATATATTACCAAGTTTAAATATAAAATTATGTCCCTATTTAAACCAATAATCTCTATGGCTTGAAAAATTAAGACATGTATCTTCAACATGACCATAGTTTAATATAGTCCTTATTTACTTCTCTACCCTCATCTCACAACATCTCCCTCTTGGCCACATGCTCCAGCCACATGGGCCTGTTTTTCATTCCTATAGGGTGGTGAGCTCTCTTCTACCCTATAATTGCTGCCCATGTTGTTCTGCATCTGAAAAATTCTTACACCACCTCTGGTGTTTTTCCTTCTCTTTTACTAACATCCTTCAGCCCTCAGCTTAAGTTTTAATCATGCAGAGGTCTTTCATGACCTCCAAGTTTAAGTCAGTAATCTCATAGGACTGAACTCTTTCCATCATGATATATAGCAGTTGGTGTTATACATCATTTAGTGATTATTCAATTATTTTTTTTCTCTTTTCCTTATAGAAACAGGTTCATAGCTCTTTGCTCAGCACAGACTCTCCATGCCTAACATGTCTGTCAGATATGTAAAAAAGGTTCAACAAATATGTTTTAAATAAAGAAATGAATTAATTTGTTGATAGTTTAAAAGGTTTTGTTTAACAAATTCTAAATCAGCCCCAGGTGATGGAGTAAATCTTTGTGTAATATAAAGTTAGGGTTTTTAAAGACATTTTTGATTAGTATGCATCTTAAGTAACAAGTGATGACTTATTAAACTAATGAAAAATGAATGCTTGAGATATTGGGAAAATTGATAAAAAGTAAACAAGGATATAGTATTACTAATGACAACTTTAATGGATTCAGAAGATATGAATAATGAGTGGTTATGCACCTGGGTATTTGGGCCAACAAAATTTTAATTACAAAATGTTATACCTTAGACTGAGAGATTCAAAATAAAAATTTCTTCATGAATGATAACTTTGTGGAATGAAACTGTCTATATCTGCTGGAGGCAGCATCTTTTTCCTCACTTAAGTTCCTGCAACTCATTCTTGTAAAAAATGAAGGGTCTGGCTCAAAGTCTCAGCATATTGTAGGCATCATTTCTGAATTTGTCCATTAAACAAATCTAGAGCAAGAGATACGTCATTCTTGTTCTTGATAACAAGCAGATGTTCAGAGCAGCTTGTGTCCAATTATGATACAAATATTTAAAATCTGCGTTGAAATACAGTCTTCACTCTTTGTAATCAGAGGCAAAGATGAGTGTGCTTTTTCATAGAATTTATTTTAATGATGCTTTAATGGGTAGCACAAGCTACAATGAATAAAGTAAATGCTGACAGGTGGCATAAAATCCAAAGATGAACTATTGTACCATACTCCACAGTGAGGGTTTAGTGGTTGTATTTTATTCATGTTGCTTCTTAATACCACTTAACCACAATGGCCACATCAACCACATATCACCTCCACTGATTTTCTAAATTATATTAAGGAATAAATGGCTTATGATAGAATCTCTTATAGAAGGCAACAGAGTGTTATGGGATAAATTAAGTCACATTGCTGGAATCATATCCAGTACATAGTGATGGAATTTTGGACACGCCACCCAAAATATAGCAGCTTGGAATATTGAATATTTTCAGCTGAAAGAATCTGAAAAAAAAAATGGCAGAAGAAGGAAAGTAATTATTTTTAAAATATATATATTTTATTTGTTTTGGCTGTGCCAGGTCTTAGTTGCAGCATGTGGAATCTTTAGTTGTGGCATGTGAACTGTTAGTTGCAGCTTGAGGGATCTGGTTTCTTGACTAGGGATCAAACCCAGGCCTCCTGCATTGGGAGTACTGGACAACCTGGGAAGTCTGAGAAAGAAGGGTACTCTAACTTTCACTCTGTCCTTCTCTTCTGAAGCAGATCATAAGGCCCTCATGTGATATATGCCCTCTGTATACGTAGAGGAGAGGAGCTTCGTTATCTCTGGCAACAGAAGGATACTGAGAAAAGTGAACAAACAGCCCTCACTAAGTTTCCCAGTTTACTTCACCTACCTCATACTCTTTGCCTTATTGTATTTCTTCATGACTGCCCATTCTTTGTCAAACCTAGCATTAAAATATCCAGGTTTTACTGCTTCTTTGGGTCTTTATTTCCCAAAAGCTCCCATACTATACAAAATTTATATTGATTTTTTTTTCTGTTTTCCTGTTTAATCTCTCTTTGTTGGTTTAATTTTCAGGCCAGACAGGGACCCTAAAATGGGAGAAGAAAACTATTTGTTTCCCTACGTTAAACAACAGAAAATTTACAAATATATAACAAACACAGAACTGTTGTCTTTATTATCTACATGTTGGATTCCCTGTTATTCCTTTGAGAAAGAGCTTTTTGGATGGCATAATAACAATTTTAAAAGGTTATCAGTTCAAGAGGGAGAGGACATATGTATGCCAATGACTGATTCATGTTTATATATGGCAGAAACCAACACAATATTGTAAAGCAATTATCTTCCAATTAAAAATAATTTGTTTTTTTTAAAAAAAGGTTCAGTTTAGACCTTCCTTTACCTAGCATTTTGTCAAAAGATTGTGACGTGCCTAGTGGAGAGCCTTAAAGGCAGATGTTCAATAAATAGTTATGGAATTGCATTTTTTAATACCTTGGCTTATTGACTGTATTCTTGTTCCAAACTTTACCCATAAAACCCAAAGTTTCATTTAAAATAAAATGAATTACCTAAGAGCAGAAAACTATTGAATTTCTAAGGAAGGATCACCTTTGTCAACCATAACTTATTCAATAATCTTTTATCTCATCCAGTATCAATATTTTTGTAAGATTGTCTCATTTATCAAAGAAGTTCCAGAATCAATATTAATTGAATAACTAATTTACCAACTAAAATTCCTTAAGAATTAATGAAATGAATAAAATCTGTTTCTATATTGTTCTGTAATTATATTTGAACCTAGACTCTAGAGAATGATATTAGTTTTACTATATCCAATCTAAGAGTTTGAAATATTTTGAAACCTTATTTAATATTATAATTGGCCCATCTACTAACTTCTTTAAAATATTTAATGTTTTTTACAGAGGATTAATGATATATATAAAGAGCAGACTATGTCAAGATAATGGTCAGGTATAACTTTTATATCTAATGATAAAAAGGCTGCATCATGATTATATATGATTATGTTTAAGTAGTTATTTTCAAACTGTTGATTTACTAACCTATTATTATTAGTTTCAAACTTATGTCAATTAATTAGTCTATTTATTGGAACAAATAACTCTAGATTTATTAGTCATATATAAGAGAACATGTTTAACTTTTTACCAACCTTTCATCAAGAATAACATTTTCATATCTGTATTCATAAATAAATAATGTTTAAATGTTAATCTTTTATGATAGAAACATAAAGTAAAAGCACTAATTAATTGATGTGTTAATTGTTCCACCATCTATAAGCATCTGACAAAGTTTCTGTCATAATGTCTATACTATATTGTGTTACTGTTACTAGACTATGGAAACGTGTTTATTAAATAAAGAAACATTTTTTTTAACTTGTAAGAAAATTTAATACATCTCCCTACTTAAGAAGAGCCTACATGAAAAATACTTGAATAAAATAATGAATCACTTTTGAGATGATCACCCTCCTATATAAAATCACCCTCCTAATAAAATCAACCATCATAAGAAAATCTTCAGAATAATGCAACAAAGAACAAAAGACTTCTAAGATCAATATGACGGGAAAAAAAAAAACAATTATTGACCTATGAGTGTTCTCAGCATCTGTTTTCCTCCTCAACATATTCTTGGGTATTTTGTGTAACTGATTAGGAACAATAAGAAAAAGAAACAAAGAGGGAACTTGCTTCAGAATAGGATAGAAATTATAGGGTTTGAGGAAAAGTGATGTGATATGAAAGAAAAAAGTCACATGAACTGGATAACAGACTTTTTATATGGCTGTTGAACTCTGAGGAGAAAAACTTCAATATGTAGAGAAAATTGAGTGGGTAAGATTTTGAGAAAAGTTTTAAAGATACTTTCCATGGATTAAATTGTTTTCACCCTGATTTCCTTGTCCTCAAGAAATGATTTAAAGTTTAAAATGAATTTCAACTAAATTTTCTTTGCTGATTTCTGCTTTTTTGAAAACTGCATTATTTAGGAATTTTGCCAGCTGAGTAGCCACTTATATTTTGGTTAAATGTGTTGATGTCTATAATGCAAAGTAGACATTTCACATTAAAATACCAAACACTTTCAGGGGAGTGATAGCAGGTTAACATTTTTGCCTAATTTTTTATATTAAGGTGTTTTTATCAATGTATTTTATTAGAAACAAATTTTAAGTAAAAGTGCTGCTGATGGTCTCAGATTAAAAAATTATAACTGGAAAAAGTTTAACTATAGTCAAATTAATGCAATGAAAATATGAACACTAAAATCCATTCAATATTTTGCATAAGTTCAAATAGAGCCTGTTATAAATAAGAAGCTAAGAAAATGTCTATATTAATAGTTAATCTTATATACTCTATACATCTATCTACTTTATCTGTTCACCTATTTATGTAGAACAGAATTATTTTTAAATTTTATTTATTTATTTTTGACTGTGTTTAGTCTTTGTTGCTTCATGGGCTTATTTCTAGTTGTGGTGAGCAGGGGATACTCTCCAGTTGTGGTGCATGACATTCTCATTGCAGTGGCTTCTGTTCTGTGGGGCACTGAATCTAGGATGCTTGGACTTCAGTAGGTGCAACATGTGAGCTCAGTAGTTGCAGCTCCTGGGCTCTAGACTATAATTTCAATAGTTGTGACACACAGGCTTAGTTGCCCTGGAACAGGGATGGAACCTGTATCTCCTGCATTGGCAGGAAGATTCTTTAACACTGAGCCACCAGGGAAGCTCTATTAACAGAATTTTTGAAGGTGCAAATGCCTGAAAAAACCTGAATGTTCTATAATACAGGAATGATTAAATAATATATGATCCATTCATAATAGAAAATAGTATAGAAGGTTTTAAAAATGGGTTAGATCTTTATGGATGTATCAGAGACATATCTATGATTTGTTGTTAAATTTTAAAAATCAATCTTTTTAGTGGTGTGTTTAATATGATTTGATTTTTAATTTTCAGGAAAGCGTAGCTTGCATGTTTATAGTATTTAATTCTTTTTTTTTTCAAGAAGAGACAAATGTATATAGGAAAGCATACCAAACTGTGAATACTTTTAATTTCAGTTCCGTTCAGTCGCTCAGTCGTGTCCGACTATTTGCGACGCCATGAATCGCAGCACACCAAGTATCTCTGTCCACCATCAACTCCCAGAGCTTACCCAAACCCATGTTCATCGAGTCAGTGATGCCATCCAGCCATCTCATCCTCTGTCGTCCCCTTCTCCTCCTGCCCCCAATCTTTCCCAGCATTACGGTCTTTTCCAATGAGTCAACTCTTTGCATGAGGTAGCCAAAGTATTGGAGTTTCAGCTTCAACATCAGTCCTTCCAATGAACACCCAGGATTGATCTCCTTTAGGATGGACTGGTTGGATCTCCTTGCAGTCCAAGGGACTCTCAGGAGTCTTCTCCAACACCACAGTTCAAAAGCATCAGTTCGGCGCTCAGCTTTCTTCACCGTCCAACTCTCACATCCATTCATGACTACTGGAAAAACCATAGCCTTGACTAGACGGAACTTTGTTGGCAAAGTAATGTCTCTGCTTTTTAATATGCTATCTACGTTGGTCATAACCTTCCTTCGAAGGAGTAAGCGTCTTTTAATTTCATAGCTGCAATCACCATCAGCATTGATTTTGTAGCCCAAAAAAATAAAGTCTGACACTGTTTCCACTGTTTCCTCATCTATTTCCCATGAAGTGGTGGGACCAGATGCCATGATCTTAGTTTTCTGAATGTTGAGCTTTAAGCCAACTTTTTCACTCTCCTCCTTCACCTTCATCAAGAGGCTCTTTAGTTCTTCTTCACTTTCTGCCATAAGGGTGGTGTCATCTGCATATCTGAGGTTATTGATATTTCTCCCGGCAATCTTGATTCCAGCTTGTATTTCTTCCAGCCCAGCGTTTCTCATGATTTACTCTACATATAAGTTAAATAAGCAGGGTGACAATATACAGCCTTGACATACTCCTTTTCCTATTTGGAACCAGTCTGTTGTTCCATGTCCAGTTCTAACTGTTGCTTCCTGACCTGCATACAGGTTTCTCAAAAGACAGGTCAGAAGGTCTGGCATTCCCATCTCTTTCAGAATTTTCCACAGTTTATTGTGATCCACACAGTCAAAGGCTTTGGCATAGTCAATAAATCAGGAAAAGATGTTTTTCTGGAACTCTCTTGCTTTTTCGATGATCCATCGGATGTTGGCAATTTTAACTCTGGTTCCTCTGCCTTTTCTAAGCCCAGCTTGAACATCCGCAAGTTCACGGTTCATGTATTGCTGAAGCCTGGCTTGGAGAATTTTGAGCATTACTTTACTAGCGTGTGAGATGAGTGCAATTGTGCAGTAGTTCGAGCATTCTTTGGCATTGGCCTTTCTTTGGGATGGGAATGAAAACTGACCTTTTCCAGTCCTGTGGCCACTGCTGAGTTTTCCAGATTTGCTGGCATATTGAGTGCAGCACTGTCACAGCATCATCTTTCAGGATTTGAAATAGATCAACTGGAATTCCATAACGTCCACTAGCTTTGTTCGTAGTGATGCTTTCTAAGGCCCATTTGACTTCATATTCCAGGATGTCTGCCTCTAGGTGAGTGATCACACCATCGTGATTATCTGGGTCATGAAGATCTTTTTTGTACAGTTCTTCTGTGTATTCTTGCCACCTCTTCTTAATATTTTCTGCTTCTGTTAGGTCCATACCATTTCTGTCCTTTATCGAGCCCATCTTTGCATGAAATGTTCCCTTGGTATCTCTAATTTTCTTGAAGAGATCTCTAGTCTTTCCCATCCTGTTGTTTCCTCTATTTCTTTGCATTGATCACTGAGGAAGGCTTTCTTATCTCTCCTTGCTATTCTTTGGAATTTTGCCTTCAGATGGGAATATCTTTCCTTTTCACCTTAGCTTTTCACTTCTTTTCTTTTCCCAGCTATTTGTAAGGCCTCCTCAGACAGCCATTTTGCTTTTTTGCATTTCTTTTCCATAGGGGTGGTCTTGATCCCTGTCTCTTGTACAATGTCACGAAGCTCTGTCCATAGTTCATCAGGCACTCTGTCTATCAGATCTAGTCCCTTAAATCTATTTCTCACTTTCACTGTATAATCATAAGGGATTTGATTTCGGTCATACCTGAATGGTCTAGTGCTTTTGCCTACTTTCTTCAATTTACGTCTGAATTTGGCAATAAGGAGGTCATGATCTGAGCCGCAGTCTGCTCCAAGTCTTTTTACTGACTGTATAGAGCTTCTCCATCTTCGGCTGCAAAGAATATAATCAATCTGATTTTGGTGTTGACCATCTGGTGATGTCCATGTGTAGAGTCTTCTCCTGTGTTGTTGGAAGAGGTGTTTGCTATGACCAGTGCTTTCTCTTGACAAAACTCTATTAGCCTTTGCCCTGCTTCATTCTGTACTCCAAGGCCAAATTTGCCTGTTACGCCAGGTGTTTCCTGACTTCCTACTTTTGCATTCCAGTCCCCTATAATGAAAAGGACATCTTTTTTGTGTGTTAGTTCTAAAAGGTCTTGTAGGTCTTCATAGAATCATTCAACTTCAGCTTCTTCAGCATTACTGGTCAGGGCATAGACTTGGATTACCGTGATATTGAATGGTTTGCCTTGGAAACGAACAGAGATCATTCTGTCATTTTTGAGATTGCATCCAAGTACTGCATTTCAAACTCTTTTGTTGACCATGATGGCTACCCCATTTCTAATAGGGGATTCCTGCCCACAGTAGTAGATATAATGGTCATCTGAGTTAAATTCACCCATTCTATTCCATCTTACTTTGTTGATTCCTAAAATGTCAACATTCACTCGTGCCATCTCCTAAAATTTAAATGAGTGAAAGTTTATCATCAATGTGTTGTCTATAAGCTCCATAGAGAGTTTCAGTCATTATCAGTTCAGTTGTTTCCCTCAGTCATATCCGACTCTTTGCAACACCATGGACTGCTGCAAACCAGGCTTTCTTATATCACTAACTCCTGGAGCTTGCTCAAAATCATGTCCATCATGTTGGTTTTGCCATCCAAAAATCCATGCTCTGTCATCCAATTAAATGATTACCTTTAATCTTTCCCAGCATCCAGGTCTTTACTAAAGAGTCAGCTCTACACATCAGATGGCCAAAGAACTGGAGCTTCATCTTCAGCATCTGTCCCACCAATGAGTATTCTCAATTGATTTCTTTAAGGATTGATTGGTTTGGTCTCCTTGCAGTAAAAGGGACTCTAGAGTCTTCTCCAATACCGCAGTTCAAAATATGAATTCTTTGGCACTCAGCCTTTGTATATGGTGTAACTCTCATATCCCTATATGACTACAGGAAAAATCATAGGTTTGACTAGACAGATCTTTGTGGGCAAAGCAATGTCTCTGCCTTTTAATATGCTGTCTAGGTTGGTCATAGCTTTCTTCCAAGGAGTACACATCTTTTAATTTCATGGCTTTAATCACCATCTGCAGTGATTTTGGAGCCCCCCAAAATAAAGTCTGTCATTGTTTCCATTGTTTTCAAATATATTTGCTATGAAGTGATGGGACCAGATGCCATGATTTTTATTTCTTGAATTTTGAGTTTTAAGCAAGCTTTTTCCTTCTTCTCTTTCACTTTCATCAAGAGGTATTTATTTCCTCTTTGCTTTCTGCCATAAATATGGTATCATCTGCATATCTGAGGATATTGATATTTTTTTCCAGCAATCGTGATTCCAGCTTGTGATTCACCCAGCCTGGCATTTCCCATGATGTATTCTGCAGATAAGTTAAGTAAGCAGGGTGACTATATACAGCTTTGATGTACTCCTTTCCCAATTTGGAACCAGTCCATTGTTCCATATCTGGTTCTAACTGTGGCTTCTGACCTGCATACATATTTTTCAGGAAGCAGGTAAGATGGTCTGGTATTCCCATTTTTTGAAGAATTATCCACAGTTTGTTGTGATCCACACAGTCAAAGGCATTGGCCTAATCAATAAAGCATAAGTAAATGTTTTTCTGGAACTCTCTTGCTTTTTCTATGAGCCAAAGGATCATGGCAATTTGATCCTGGTTCCTCTGCCTTTTCTAAATCCAGATTCAACATCTGAAAGTTCATGGTTCATCTACTGTTGAAGCCTGGCTTGGAAAATTTTGAGGATTACTTTGCTAGTGTGTGAGGTGAGTGCAACTGTGCAATAGTTTGAGCATTCTTTGGCATTGCCTTTCTTTGGGATTGGAATGAAAACTGACCTTTTCCAGTCCTGTAGCTATTGCTGAGTTTTCCAAATTTGCTGGTATATTGAGTTCAGCACTTTCACAGCATCATCTTTCAGGATTTGAAATAGCTCAACTGGAATTCCATCACCTCCACTAGCTTTGTTCATAGTGATGCTTCCTAATGCCCACTTGAATTTGTACTCCAGAATGTCTGGCTATAGGTGAGTGATCAGACCATCAAGGTTATCTAGGTCATCAAGATTTTTTTTGTACAGTTCTGTCTCTTCTTGCCACCTCTTCTTAATATCTTCTGCTTCTTTTAGGCCCATATCATTTCTGTCCTTAACTATGTCCATTTTTGCATGAAATATTCCTTTGGTATCTCTAATTTTCTTGAAGAGAGCTCTAGTTTTTCCCATTCTATTGTTTTCTCTATTTCTTTACATTGATCACTTAGAAAGGCTTTCTTATCTTTCCTTGCTATTCTTTGGAACTGTTGGCATTCCCTGGTGGCTCAGAGGGTAAAGCATCTGTCCGCATTGCGGGAGACCCCTGTTCGATCCTTGGGTCAGGAAGATCCCCTGGAAAAGTTAATGGCAACCCACTCCAGTACTCTTGCCTAGAAAATTCCGTGGATGGAGGAGTCTGGTGGGCTACAGTCCATGGGGTCACAAAGAGTCAGACACAACTGAGCAACTTCACTTGTTGTTGATTCAAATGGATGTATCTTTCCTTTTCTCCTTTGCCTTTTGCTTCTCTTCTTTTCTCAGCCATTTGTAAGGTCTCCTCAGACAACTCATTTGTCTTTCTACATTTCTTCTTCTTGAGGATGGTTTTGATCACAATCTCCGGGTATGTTAGGTACCTTAGTCCATAATTCTTCAGACACTCTGTCTATCAGATCTAATCCCTTGAATCCGTTTGTCACTTCCACTGTATAATTTTATTGGATTTGATATAAGTCCTAACTGAATGGTCTAGTGGTTTTCCCTATTTTCTTCTATTTAAGTCTGAATTTTGCAATAAAGAGTTAGGAGCTGAGCCGCAGTCAACTCTCAGTCTTGTTTTTGCTAGCAATCCACATTGGGCTTCCCAGATAGCTCAGCTGGTAATGAATCCACTTGCAATTCAGGAGACCCTGGTTCAATTCCTGGGTCTGGCATTTCCCCTGAAGAAGGGATAGGCCACCCACTCCCATATTCTTGGACTTCCCTGGTGACTCAGATGGTAAAGAATCTGCGTGCAATGTGGAAGACTTGGATTCTACCCCTGGGTAGGTAAGAATCCCTTGGAGGTGTGCATGGCAATCCACTCCAATATTCTTGCCTAGAGAATCCCCATTGTATTGAGGAGTCTGGCAGGCTACAGTCCATGGGGTTGCAAAGACTCTGTTATGACTGAACGACCAAACATAGTGCAGTGCAGCAAGCCACATTACTTTATAGCATCAAAATAGTAAACCGCTGTCATTAGTGGTTAGATTATGAGCTTAAAGATAACTCCCATTCTGATGGCATGGTTCTGGTCGATTTATAATTTAGTCAATATCAAGTTCTATGATTATCTAACTCTTTCCAAATTCTGTATTTTAGAGGCATAACCACTTACAGTATTTTGAAAGTAATAGTCTCTCCTATTAAATATGGGAACCATGGAATACAAGCTAATACAGAAAATGAGGTATGATAGCTAGAAATTTATTGTGTAATTAATGACCTTATAATTTATGGTCAGAAAGGGAAAGAGAGGTAGAGCTATTTTTTTTCTTTTTTCTCTGCTGATAATTGTGAACAGATACATGATCTTCTCAAATGCAGCTAAGTTTTTTAAACATAGCTGTTGTTTTCTCCAGTCTTTTGACCCTAGGCAGCAGTTATGCCTTTCTTTGATATTAAAATTGAAAATTAAGACTACCACATAGAATCTATTCTTCTCAGGTTTTACAATCACAGAATTTAATATTTCTCTCTAAATTAGTCCATAACTGATTCAAGAGATGAAAGTGGAAATAATTAGACTTCCTAGATTGTACCTATCACACTGATCTGGGTAGGAGAAGTTTAGAATAGGGAAATGGCACTGAAGACCATATTGAGGAGATAGTTGAGAGTAGAGCTAAGCGAATCTCATGATTAACTAATGTAGGGTTTGAGAAAGAAGCTGAGCATTACTCCCAGGATAATTGTAAGTTCCCATGGAATGTCAACAAATGTCAAAGAGAAGAGAAGAGAAGAGATCATCAGGAGAAATTGATAAGGGTTCAGTAGTGATGTAGTGGGGGTGAGGGGATGGGGGGGAGATAATGGCTTTCTCAATGCAATGTGAAGAAAGTAAATACAAGAAGACAATCATCAACTGGATCCAATGTCACCTCTTTTTTTTTTTCAATGTCACCCTTTTTAAGTCAATAAAGATGAAAACTAATCATAAACATGAAGAATAAGAATGGATTTTAAAATACGAAGACAAAGGTGTACTTGGCAAGAACAGTTTTAGCAAACTGCTGAGAATTAAACATGGAAAATGAGCAAAGGAGATCACCTGCCTTACTTCTAGACTCAGTTGTCCGTTAGAGTAAGTAAGTTATGGGTATGATCAGGAAATAGTTTGAGGATGAATATTAGAAGGCAAGGAGAAAGCAATTCTGGAACTGGGAAGGGACCAAATAAAGAGAATAAGTATTTGAAGATTCATATAAAAGTTGAGTGCAAAGGATACTGGATAACCTGAGTTTTTCCCTCTTCTGTAGACTGATATAAAAAAAGAAAAGATATAGTGGTCCCTTAAAAATGGTGTCATTAAACATATGTATTTTAATGTTATGTTCAATTCATAATGTATTTCCACCCATTCCTTACCCTGTTCCCTATCTTAATAATAATGACAGCTGGGTTCTGATTATTCCCTTTTTGCAGTGCTTGTCCCACAAACAAGTCAGCTTTCAAGTGCCCCATAGCTTTCCCAGAAGAGAGATTACATGTTACTTTCTCTCTGAGTGATTGCTTCTGTTATGGCACTTTCTCCCTGGTGCAGAGCCAAAGCTGAGGGAAATGATTGTTTGTATTGTTCTCCTTTTGGAAGCCAAATGGAAAATAGCAGCACTTTTAAACACCTGTTTTGAGATTTCTCTAGTTACAGAAAATAGTTGATCATTATACATATGAGCAGTGAGAACAAACTGAACCCTTAAAGAATAATACAACAATACTCAACTGTGAAGCAGAATTAAAACAATCAAAAATTACTTGTATTTTGTAGGAGCAGGTACATCGAAAGTTAAATAAAGCATTTCCTAAACTACTGCAGTTGCCTAAAATTCAGGATGCCATCTGTTTCTTGGTGTGTGACTTTTCTCAGACACATTGATTAGAATAAACACATCTATGTAAACTTGTTGTGGTCTAATGAACCACAATTTCCACAAGACCTTGAATTAAGATGGAAAGTGGAGGGTGGGACAGAATTTAACTACCTATTAATCTCTAGTGAAAACCTATGTGAATCTTCTATAAAGAGATTGGATAGCACACAAATATGCAACACTATTTGAAAATATATGTCTAATGAACACTATAAAACTATAGTTTAAAGGATTGATACATAAGCATTTTTACCAATATGTTTTCTACCTAAAATCACATCTGATAATCTGATATTCTCATGTTAAAAACTTTTTTGAAAAAGCATATATTAAGCTGTTTAGAGGCACCTACCTTTCTGCAATAGCATAATAACAATGACCTATTTCAATAGAAAAACTATGGACATTGATGGAAGGTGAAATCACTGACCAGACATGTAGCACCATAGAAATGAGATGATCCACTATCACCTCATCTTACTTATTATTAATTCAGCATGCAGAATCTCCTGAATTTACCCAAATATGCAATAAAGCAAATTCATATCAAATCATTTTGTAGAAAACGAATCAAATCACTCACACCAATCTTAAATTCATACAGTCTAAGCTGCTGCTGTTCAAAGATGTGATTTAATCAGCTGTCTTCAATGCTGGCAGTTCTTTGTAAACACAGACTCCAAGGCCCTTACTCTCATGTGTACCAAATCAATCTCTAGAGGAGCCCCATGATCAGTATTTTACAAGTCCTTCTAAGTGACAGAACCCGAATACACACTGGAGTTGGAAAATGCTGATGTAAGTGATGTGAAAAAGTTGTTATTGCTTAAATATAGTTTCAGAAAAAAGAATGTAATGACATATATAAGATGTATTTCTTTTGGTTATGATATTAACCCTTATTTAAAATATGTATATATTATTAACCATTTTGAAACATTGATGCCTGAACTTGAATTAGTTTATTAAATCCTATATTACCTGGTAGTTATTTTTAGGTAGCAAGGTGGCTGACAGGAAGTATTGGGTGCAGAGAGATACCAAATATGACTGTGAAGGCAGAAAATCACTGAAGGAAAATCTAGCATTTTCACAATAGTGTATAAAACAGCTCATGCTAAAAAAAAGGGGATACCCTCTATCTAACATTCAGTTGCAACAGTGCTTGGTTGACTTCATTGTAAATAATGACCAGGAAAACTAGGGATGAAGGACAGCTTTCAGGTTGCAATATTTCTCAAGGTGTGTACTGAAGCAGAATTAATTACAACGTAAGTGATGTCCTCTTAGTCATGACAATGTTGTAGTTATTCTCAGTAATCAAAAATCACAAAGCTTTGACTATATGATGCACCCAAGTAAATGGGGTGGAGTGCTGCTGGTAACCTGTCAAAAAACTTATCCCACTTTCTTCACTGAGTTATGACATACTCAGGCTGAGGCAATATCCACAGGAGACTGAGGAGAGACTTGAAATGAGCCTGACTAGTTGTCATCCACATCTATCCCTTTGTAATTTCTGAAATCCCATGATTATTTTTGTTGTTATTCTGTCAAACACTCTCCTCTTTTTATATTAAAATGGAAACACTTTTATGAAGACTTGCATCTCTCTGCATAAGTCCATTTCTATGAACTAACTTGTATAAATGTCTTGTTTCTGTTAGAAGAGATTGTGTAAGTTTTGAATACCTAATAGAAATAAAAATAAATGTTAATAAACACCAGAGCTCTGCTGACCACAGCCAAGGACAGACCTAGTCATCTGTTGCAATCCAAGGAGGCCTGCCCACATGGCAGGCAATACCGAGTTTCTGCTGAGTCAGAAATCTCCATTGTGTTCTTGTGCATTGCTTTTGGAACTCGAGTAAAGGTCCTTTCATGTCAGGTGAAATTCCTCTTGGTAGATTGGACATAGGCTTGTCTTTGCAGAGAGATCAAGCCCTGAGCATTTGGAGTGGGAGCACTGACTTCAAGACCCTAGACAACCAAACCAGAGAACTAACCCTAGAACTAATCTTAAATAGTGAGAAATTACACAAATGAAACCACCTGAATATAAGACCCGGAATCACCCAACCACCAGTAGTGCCCTATGCAGGAGGCCTCACATAAACAACAAAAAAATGAAAATACAAACCCAATCATCAGCAGACAGTATTACCACCTCACTCAGCCTTGCCCATCAGGGAAAAAACAAACAAACAAAAACTCAGCACAAATCTCACCCTATGCAAAGCTGACACAAACCAATGGACCAAACTTAGGAGGGCAGAAACCAAAAGGAAGAAATAATCAAACCTTGAAGCCTGGGGAAAGGAGACCTGAAACACATTAAGTTAAAATAATAATAATAATAATGAAAAGGCAAAGAAACACTACACAAATGAAGGAACAAATTAGGAACACAGACATCCAAATCAATGAAGAGGAAATAGGCAAACTATCTGAAAAAGCATTCAGAATAATGATAGTAAAGATGATCAAAAACCATGAAAACAAAATGGAGAAAATGCAAGAATCAACTAATAAAGACTGAGAATTAAAGAATAAACATAGACAAACAGCACAATTACTGAAAATAAAAATACTCTAGAATGAATCAATGGCAGAATATCTGAAACAGAAGAACAAATCAGTGAGCTGGAAGATAGAATGGTAGAAATAACTTCTTAAGAGCAGAATAAAGTAAAAAGAATGAAAAGAACTGAGGATAGCCTCAGAGACCTCTGGGACACTATCAAATGCACCAACATTCAAATTATAGGGGTCCCAAAAGAAGAAGAGGAAAAGAAACGGTATGAGAGAATTTTTGAAGAGATTATGTTTGAGAATTTCCCCAATATAGAAAAAGAAAGAGTCAATTAAGTTCAAGAGGTACAAAGAGGCCCATATAGGATAAACCCAAGGAGAAGCATGCCAAGACACATACTAATCAAACTAACAAAGACGAAACCCAAAGAAAAAATATTAAAAGCAGCAAGGGAGAAGCAACAAGTAACATACAAAGGAAACTCCATATGCTAACAGCTGATCTTTCAGCAGAAACTCTGCAGGCCAGGAGGGAATGACAGGAAATATTTAAAGTATTGAAAGGGAAAAATACACAACCAAGACTACAATACTTGGCAAAGGTCTCATTCAAAATTGAAGGAGAAATAAAAAGCTTTTCAGACAAGCAAAAGTTAAGAGAATTCAGCACCAGCAAACAAGATGTACAACAAATTTTAAATGGGCTTCCATAATCAAGAAATAAAACAGAAGAAAAAAGATCTACAAAATCAACCCCAAAAAATTAGGAAAATGGCAATAGGAACACATATATCAATAATTACTTTAAATGTAAGTGGATAAATGCTCCAACTAAAGACACAGGCTGGCTGAAGGGATTAAAAAACAAAAAACAAGACACATACATATGCTGTGACAAGAAACCCACTTCAGACCTCAAGACATATAGACTGAAAGTGAGAGGATGGAAAAATATATTCCATACAAATGGGAAGCAAAAGAAAGCTGGAGTACCAATTCTCATATCAGACAAAGTAGACCTTAAAATAAAGAAGATTACAAGAGATAACGAAGGACACTACATAATGATCAAGGGATCAATCCAAGAGGAAGACTTAACAATTGTAAATATCTATTCACCCAACATAGGAGCACCTCAATACATAAGACAAACACTAACACGCATAAAAGAAGAAATTGACAATAACACAATAATAGCAGGGGACTTTAACACCCCACTCACACCAATAGACAGATCATCAAAACAGAAATTTAATAAGGAAACACAAGTATTAAATGATACATTAGATGAGATGGATCTCATTGATATCTTCAGGACATACCATCCAAATGCAGAAGAATACACCTTCTTTTCAACTGCACATGGAACATTCTCCAGGATAGATTATATCTTGGGTCACAAATCAAACCTGAATAAATTTAAAAAAATTGAAATTATATCAGGCATCTTCTCTGACCACAACATTATGAAACTAGATATCATTAAAAGAAAAAAAAATTGTAGGAAACACAAACACATGAAGACTAAACAACACGTTTCTAAGTAACCAACAGATTACTGAAGAAATCAAAAGGGGAATCAAGATATTTCTAGAAAAAAATGACAATGAAAACATGACTACTCAAAACCTATGGGAAGCAGCGAAAGCAGTTCTAAGAAGGAAGTTTATAACAATACAATCCTACATTAAGAAACAAGTAAAACATGGAATATACACCCTAAAAAAACTGGAAAAAGAACAACAACAAAAAACCCCAAAAGAAATAGAAGGAAAGAAGTCATAGGAAACACCCTCTTCCACGAACAAAAGAGAAGACTCTATATATGGACATCACCAGATGGTCAATACTGAAATCAGATTGATTTTATTCTTTGCAGCTATGGATAGAGAAGCTCTATACAGTCAGCAAAACAAGACAGGGAGCTGACTGTGGCTCAGATCATGAACTCCTTATTGCCAAATTCAGATTTAAATTGAAGAAAGTAAGGAAAACCACTAGATCATTAAGGTATGACCTAAATCGAATGCCTCAAAATTATACAGTGGAAATGACAAATAGATTCAAGGGATTAGATTTGATAGAGTGCCTGAAGAACTACGGACAGAGGTTCGTGACATTGCACAGGAGGCGGTGATCAAGACCATCTCCAAGAAAAAGAAATGCAAAAGACAAAATGGTTGTCTGAGGAGGCCTTACAAATGTCTGAGAAAAGAAAAGACATGAAAGACAAAGGATAAAAGGAAAGATACACCCATCTGAATGCAGAGTTCCAAAGAATAACAAGGAGAGATAAGAAAGCCTTCCTCAGTGATCAGTGTAAAGAAATAGAGGAAAACAATAAAATGGTAAAGACTAGAGATCTCTTCAAGAAAATTAGAGATGACAAGGGAGCATTTCATGCAAAGATGGGCACAATAAAGACAGAAATGGTATGGACCTAAGAGAAGCAGAAGATATTAAGAAGAGGTGACAAGAATACACAGAACTATACAAAAAAGATCTTCATTGACCCATATAATCACGATGATGTGATCAGTTACCTAGAGCCGGACATCCTGGAATGCAAAATCTAGTAAGCTTTAGGAAACATCACTATGAATAAAGCTAGTGGAGGTGATGAAATTCCAATTGAGTTATTTCAAATCCTAAAAGATGATGCTGTGAAAGTGCTGCACTCAACATGCCAGCAAATTTGGAAAACTCAGCAATGGCCACAGGACTGGAAAAGGTCAGTTTTCATTTCAATCCCAAAGAAAAGCAATGCCAAAGAATGCTCAATCTACAGCACAATTGCACTTATCTCAGACGCTAGCAAATTAATGCTCAAAATTCTCCAGGCCAGGCTTCAACAGTAGATGAACTGTGAACTTCCAGATGTTCAAGCTGGATTTAGAAAAGGGAGAGAAACCAGAGATCAAATTGCTAACATCCTTTGGATCATTAAAAAAGCAAGAGAGTTCCAGAAAAGAATCTATTTCTGTTTTATTGACTATGCCAAGCCTTTGACTGTGTGGATCACAGCAAACTATGGAAAATTCTTTAATAGATAGGAATACCAGAACACTTTATCTGCCTCCTGAGAAATCTGTGTGTAGGTCAGGATGCAACAATTAGAACTGGACATGGAACAACAAACTGGATACAAATTGGTAAAAGAGTATGTCAAAGCTGTATATTTTAACCCTGCTTATTTAACATCTATGCAGAGTATATCAAAAGAAATGCCAGGATGGATGTAGCACAAGCTGGAATCAATGTTGCCAGGAGAAATATCAATAACCTCAGATATGCAGATGACACCACCCTTATGGCAGAAAGCAAAGAAGAACTAAAGAGCCTCTTGAAGAAAGTGAACGAGGAGAGTGAAAAAGTTGACTTAAAGTTCAACCTTCAGAAAACTAAGATCAAGGTATCCAGTCCCATCACTTCATGGCAAATAGATGGGGAAAAATGGAAACACTGAGATACTTTCTTTTCTTGTGCCTCAAAATAGCTGCAAATTGTCACTGCAGCCTCAAAATTAAAAGGCACTTGCCCCTTGGAAGAAAATCCATGACCAAACTAGACAGCATATTAAAAAGCAGAGACATTACTTTGACACAAATGTCTGTCTAGTCAAAGCTATAGTTTTTCCAGTAGTCATGTATAGATATGAGAGTTGGACTATAAAGAAAGCTGAGCACTGAGGAACTGATGCTTTTGAGCTATGGTGTTATAGAAGTCTCTTGAGGGTCCCTTAGATAGCGAAGAGATCCAACCAATCCATCCTAAAGGAAATCAGTCCTGAATATTCATTGGAAGGACTGATGTTGAAGCTGAAATTCCAATACTTTGGCTACCTGATGCAAAGAGCTGACTCATTTGAAAGACCCTGATGCTGGGAAAGATTGAAGGCAGGAGGAGAAGGGGATGACAGAGGATGAGATGGTTGAATGGCATTGATGAGCAGGGAAGGCTGGCATGTTGCAGTCCATGGGGTCCCAAAGGGTCAGACATGACTGAACAACTGAACTGAACTGAAGAATCATAAAGATCCAAGCAGTAATAAATGAAAATGAAATGAAAGATACAATAGTAAGGATTAATAAAACTAAAAGCTGTTTCTTTTAGATTATAAACAAAATTGGCATGCTTATAGCCAGACTCATTAAGAAAAAAAGAGAGAAGAATCAAATAAAAAAAGTAGAAATGAAAAAGAAGTTACAACAGCCATTGCAGAAATACAATGGATTACAAGCAACTGTTAAAAACTATATCACAATAAAATGGATAACCTGGAAGTAATGGACAGATTCTGGCACAAAAACAGAAATATAGACCAATGGAACAAGTAATTATCCTTCAATAAATAAATTAATTTAAAAAATGATGATCTATTTTTCTTTCTTTTGGTGCTTTTTTTTTTCTTTTCAATTCTTTTCTTAATTCTTTTTTTTTAATTGAAAGATAATTGCTTTACAGAATTTTGTTGTTTTCTGTCAAATGAATGAATGAATTTGTGAACCAGCCATAGATATACATATATCCACTCCGTTTTGAACCTCCCTCCCATCTCCCGCCCCATCCCACCCCTCCAGATTGATACAGAGATCCTGTTTGTGTTTCCTGAGCCATACAGCAAATTCCCATTGGCTATCTATTTTACATATGGTAATGTAAGTTTCTATGTTACTCTTTCCATACATCTCATCCACTACTCCCCTTGCCCTATGACCATAAGTCTATTCTCTATGACTGTTTCTTCACTGCTGCCCTGAAAATAAATTCTTCAGGACCATTTTTCTAGATTCCGTATATATGCATGAGAATACGATATTTATCTTTCTATTTCAGACTCACTTCACTCTGTAAAATAGGTTCTAGGTTCATCCACCTCATCAGAACTCACTCAAATGTGTTCCTTTTTATGGCTGAGTAATATTCCATTGTGTATATGTGCCACAATTTCTTTATCCATTCATCTGTCGATGGACATCTAGGTTGCTTCCATATTCTAGCTATTGTAAACAGTGCTGCAATGAACAATGACATACACGTGTCTCTTTTAATTTTGGTTTTCTGAGGGTGTATGCCTAGGAGTGGAATTGCTGGATCATATGATGATTTTATTCCTAGTTTTTTAAGGAATCTCCATACTGTCTTCCACAGTGGCTGCATCAATTTACATTCACACCAACAGTGCAAGAATGTTCCCTTTTCTCCACACCCTCTCCAGCATTTACTGTTTGTAGACTTTTTGATGAGGGCCATTCTGACTGGTGTGAGGTGATATCTCATTGTAGTTTTGATTTACATTTCTCTAATAATGAGCAATGTTGAGCATCTTTTCACGTGTTTGTTAGCCATCTGTATGTGTTCTTTGGAGAAATGTCTGTTTAAGTCTTTTTCTCACTTTTTGATTGGGTTGTTTGGTTTCTGACATTAAGCTGTATGAGCTGCTTGTGTATTTTGAAAATTAATCCTTTGTCAGTTGTTTCATTTGCTATTATTTTCTCCCATTCTGAGGGTTGTCTTTTCACCTTGCTTATAGTTTATTTTGCTGTGAAAAAGCTTTTAAGTTTAATCAGGTCACACTTGTTTACTTTTATTTTTATTTCCATTACTCTAGGAAGTGGGTCATAGATGATCTTGCTTTGATTTATGTCATCGAGTGTTCTGCCTCTAAGAGTTTTATAGTTTCTGGTCTTATATTTAGGTCTTTAACCATTTTGAGTTTATCTTTGTGTATGGTGTTAGGAAGTGTTCTAATTTCATTATTTTACATGTAGCTGTCCTGTTTTCCTAGCACCATTTACTGAAGTGGCTGTCTTTCCCCACTGTATATTATTACCTCCTTTGTCAAAAATAAGGTACCCATGGGTGCATGGGTTTATTTCTGGGCTTTCTATCTTGTTCATTTGGTCTATATTTCTGTTTTTGTGCTAGTACCATACTGTTTGATGACTGTAGCTTTGTAGTATAATCTGAAGTCAGGAAGGTTGATTCCTCCAGCTCCATTCTTCTTTCTCAAGACTGCTTTGGCTATTCAGGGTCTTTTGTGTTTCCATATGAACTGTGAAATTTTTTGTTCTAGTTCTGTGAAAAATGCCATTGGTAATTTGATAGGGGTCGCATTGAACCTGTAGATTGCATTTGGTAGTATAGTCATTTTCACGATATTGATTCTTCCTACCCAGGAACATGGAATATCTCTCCAACTGTTTATGTCATCTTTGATTTCTTTCATTAGTGTCTTATAATTTTCTGTGTACAGTTCTTTCATTTCCTTAGGTAAGTTTATTCCTAGATATTTAATTCTTTTTGTTGCAATAGTGAATGGGATTGATTTCTTAATTGCTCTTTCTGATTTTCCATTGTTAGTAGATAGAAATGCAGGTGATTTCTGTGTATTGTTTTTGTATCCTGCAACTTTGCTAAATTCACTGATTAGCTCTAGTGATTTTCTTTTTTTTTTTTCAAATAAATTTATTTATTTTAGTTGGGGGCTAATTACTTTACAATATTGTAGTAGTTTTTGCCATACGTTGACATGAATCAGCCATGGGTTTACATGTGTTCCCCTTCCTGGACCCCCCACCCACCTCCCTCCCCATCCCATCCCTCTGGGTCATCCCATTGCCCCAGCCCTGAGCCCTTGTCTCATGCATCGAACATGGAATGGTGTTCTGTTTCACATATGATAATATACATGTTTCAATGCTATTCTCCCAGAACGTCCCACCCTCACCTTCTCCCTCAGAGTCCATAAGACTGTTCTATGCATCTGTGTCTCTTATTCTGTCTCGCATATAGGGTTATCGTTATCATCTTTCAAATTCCATATATATGCATTAGTATACTGTATTGGTGTTTTTCTTTCTGGCTTACTTCACTCTGTATAATGGGCTCCAGTTTCATCCATCTCAATTGAACCGATTCAAATGTATTTTTTTAATGGCTGAGTAATACTCCATTGTGTATATGTACCACAGCTTCCTTATCCATTCATCTGCTGATGGACATCTAGGTTGCTTCCATGTCCTGGCTATTGTAAACAGTCTAGTGATTTTCTGATACTATCTTTAGAGTTTTCTATTTACAGGTTCATGTCATCTTCAAACAGTGAGAGCTTTACTTCTTCTTTCCCAATCTGGATTCCTTTTATTTCTTTTTCTTCTCTGATTTCAGAAGCTAGGACTTCCAGAACTATATTGAATAGTAGTGGTGAAATAAAAGTGTTGAAAACTTGTTTTGTTCCTGATCTTAGGGGGAATGCTTTCAGATTTTCAGCATTGAGAATAATGTTTGCTGTAGGCTTACGTAGATGGCCTTTTACTATGTTGAGGTAGGTTCATTCTATGCCCATTTTTTGAAGAGTTTTAAACATAAAGAGGTGTTAAATTTTTTCAAAGGCTTCTTCTGTATCTATTGAGATGATCATATGGTTTTTATCTTTCACTTTGTTAATGTGGTGTATCATATTGATTTATTTCCGTATATTGAAGAATCCTTGCATTCCTGGAGTAAACCCAACTTGATCATGGCATATGAGTTTTTTGATGTGTTTCTGGATTCTTTGCTAAAATTTTCTTGAAGATTTTTGCATCTATGTTCATCAGTGTATTGGCATGTAGTTTTCTTTTTTGTGTTGTCTTTGTCTGGTTTTGGTGTCAGGGTGATGGCAGCCTCTTAGAATGAATTTTGAAGTTTTCCTTCCTCTGCAGTTTTTTGAAAGAGTTTTAGAAGGATAGGCATTAGCTCTTCTCTGAATGTTTGATAGAATTCTGCTGTGCTGCCATCTGGTCCTGGGCTTTTGTTTTTTTGGGAGATTTTTATCACAGCTTCAATTTCAGTGCTTGTTATTGGATTGTTCATAATTTCTATTTCTTCTTGGTTCATTCTTGGGAGACTGAACTTTTCTAAAAATCTGTCCATTTGTTTCAGGGTATCCATTTTTTTGCCATGTAGTTTTCATAATAGCCTCTTATAATCTTTTGTATTTCTGCATTGTCTTTGTAACCTCTCCTTTTTCATTTCTAATTTTGTTGATTTGATTCTTCTCTCTTTTTTTCTTGATGAATCTGGCTAAGGATTTGTCAATTTTGTTTATCTTCTCAAAGAACCAACTTTTAGTTTTATTAATCTTTACTCTTGTTTCTTTCATTTCTTTTTCATTTATTTCTGCTCCGATCTTTATGATTTCTTTCCTTCTACTAATTTCTGGGTATTTTTTGGTTCTTCTTTTTCCAGTTGCTTTAAGTGTAAAGGTAGGTTGTCCCTTTGATGTTTTTTCTTGTTTCTTGAGTTAGGATTGTATTGCAATAAACTTCCCTCTTATAACTGCTTTGCTACATCCCATAGGTCTTGAGTTCTCATGTTCTCATTATCATTTGTTTCTAGAAATTTTTTGATTTCCCTTTGGATTTCTTCAGTAACCTGTTGGGTATTTAGAAATGTGTTGTTTAATCTCCATGTGTTTGTGTTTCCTTCAGTTTTTTTTCTCGTAATTAATATCTAGTCTCATAGCATTGTGGTCAGAGAAGATGCTTGATGTGATTTCAATTTTCTTAAATTTACTGAGGTTTGATTTGTGACCCAAGATGTGGTCTATCTTGGAGAATGTACCATGTGCACTTGAAAAGAAGGTGTATTCTTCTGCATTTGGATGGCATGTCCTGAAGATATCAATGAGATCCATCTCATCTAATGTATCATATAATACTTGTGTTTCCTTATTAATTTTGTGTTTTGATGATCTGTCCATTGGTGAGAATGGGGTGTTAAAGTCTCCTGCTATTATTGTGTTACTTTCAATTTTTCCTTTTATGTGTGTTAGTGTTTATCTTATGTATTGAGGTGCTCCTATGTTGGGTGCATAGATATTTACAATTGTTATGTTTTCCTCTTGGATTGATCCCTTGATCATTATGTAGCATCCTTCGTTATCTCTTGTAATCTTCTTTATTTTAAGGTAAACTTTGTCTGATATGTGGAGAAGGAAATGGCAACCCACTCCAGTATTCTTGCCTGGAAAACCCCATGGATGGAGAAGCCTAGTGGGCTACAGTCCATGGAGTCGCAAAGAGTCGGACACGACTGAGCGACTTCACTTGTCTGATATGAGGATTGTTACTCCAGCTTTCTTTTGTTTCCCATTTGTATGGAATATATTTTGCCATCCTCTCACTTTCAATCTATATGTGTCTGAGGTCTGAAGTGGGTTTCTTCTAGACAGCATATATATAGGTCTTGTTTTTATATCCATTCATCCAATCTGTGTCTTTTAGTTGGAGCATTTATCCATTTACATTTAAAGTAATTATTGATATATATGTTCCTATTGCCATTTTCTAATTGTTTGGGGTTGATTTTGTAGATCTTTTTTCTTCTGTTGTATTTCGTGACTATAGAAGTCCGTTTAACATTTGTTGTACATCTTGTTTGCTGGTACTGAATTCTCTTAACTTTTGCTTGTCTGAAAAGCTTTTTATTTCTTCTTCAATTTTGAATGAGATCGTCGCTGGGTACAGTGATCTTGGTTGTAGATTTTTCTCTTTCAGTACTTTAAATATTCCCTGCCATTCCCTTCTGGCCTGCAGAGTTTCTGCTGAAAGATATGCTGTTAAGCGTGTGGGGTCTCCCTTGTATGTTACTTGTTGCTTCTCCCTTGCTGCTTTCAATATTCTTTCTTTGTGTTTTGTCTTTTTAGTTTGATTAGTATGTGTCTTGGTGTGTATTCCTGTATGTGATTCTTTGTGCTTGTTGGACTTGATTGGCTATTTCCTTTTCCATATTGGGGAAATTTTCAACTATAATCTCTTCAAAAATTTTCTTATATGCTTTCTTTCTCTCTTCTTCTTCTGGGACCCTTATAACTCAAATGTTGGTGTGTTTTATATGGTCCCAGAGGTCTCTGAGACTATCCTCAGTTATTTTCATTCTTTTTTACTTTATTCTGCTCCTCAAAAGTTATTTCTACCATTTTATCTTCCAGCTCACTGATTCATTTTTCTGCTTCAGATATTCTGCTATTGATTCCTTCTAGAGTATTTTTAATTTCAGTAATTGTGTTGTTTTTCTCTCTATGTTTATTCTTTAATTCTTCTCTGTCTTTGTTAATTGACTCTTGCATTTTCTCCCTTTTGTTTTCAAGGTTTTAGATCACATTTACTATCATTATTGTGAATTCTTTTACAGGTAATTTTCCTGTTTCCTCTTCATTTTACTTGGACTTCTGTGTTTCTAATTTGCTCTTTCATTTTTGCAGTATTTCTCTGCCTTCTCATTTTTTTTTTTTAAGTTATTGTGTTTCAGGTCTCCTTTTCCCAGACTTCAAGGAAATTTGAAATCTTTCCTTGAAGAAGGCTGAATTTTTCTTCGTTTTGGTTTCTGCCCTCCTAAGGTTGGTCCAGTGGTTTGTGGCAGCTTCATATAGGTTGAGATTTGTGCTGAGCTTTTATTTGTTTGTTTGTTTTTCCTCTGATGGGCAAGGCTGAATGAGAAGGTAATCCTGTCTGCTGATGATTGGGTTTGTATTTTTGTTTATTTTTTGTATTTTTAGAGTAGTGTGCTACAGATCAGCTGTTTCACTCTCAGCCTTAAATATTTCTCCTCTGACTCAGACAATTGCCCTGCTGTGGGGATCGGACCCCTGCTTCAGTTCCCCCACCCACCGAGGGCAGGTCCAGTCCTACTAACACTCCTGTTTTTATGTCCTAGTTCTTTTGTCCTACCACATTTTGCGTGGTTCTATATATTGTTTTCCACTGGTCAAGTACCCCTGTCTATTCTCAGCTGGTGTTCTGCATGCACTTCTGTGTCTGAAGGTGTATTCCTGATGTATCCGTAGAGAGAGATCTAGTCCACATCTGCCTACTCCTCTGCCATCTTGTTCTCTGCTGAGAAGATCATCATTTTTTATGTAATACTTTCTGTTGAACTGGTCTTTTTTTCTTGGGAAGTACAACTAATAACATGCATTTCTTCTGCAATCATAGAAGAAAGTAGAAATTTTGTCACTGCTGCTGTCTAGGTTCACACTATTTATACTCTTCAGATGTCTTTAATATATAGTTTTCCTGTTCTTATCTCATTTACAATGATGATATATGATTCTAAGAAAAATGATCTGAAAGAAAGCTAATAAACTGACTCCCTTTTTGGGACAAATATAGTTTTTATATTTTGCTTTGTGTGTTTAGCTATCTGTGGTTGTATAATATTGGTGAAAGAAAATTATATAGTTTTCCTTGGAAAAGAAGCAAAGTAAAATGTAATTATTACTTTGACATTGTCTTGGAATTTAAAAAGCAAACTAGTGAAATTCCTTGAAATTTGTTCAATATGCTTTGCACTGGAATTTGACCTAAATTTTTGAAATGGTGGATGTGGAGAGAAGAGCAAAAAAGCACAAACACTTCAGCCCAGCAGCATATATTTTTCTCTGAGCTAACAGATTGTTTCAGAAACTATGGCACAGGCTGTCAGGATTCTTATTCTGCATTCTATGCCCTTCTTTGCAGGGTCAGTGGATAATAAAGTTTCCCCCAAACATTATCTAATCATGGGTGAGGCTTCTAGCTTTATTGCAATCACTTTGCTGGATGATCGGAAATGACTCATATTGACTCAACTTCCTTGGATGAGTAAAACGTGAGTTGGGGCATAGGCAGGTAGGAAATCTGTGAATCTGCCTCACTGCAAAAGGCAATACTTCTCTTTAACAAGACTTCTGTTTGTCCTTTGCACACATATAACTGGGGCCAAGAATAAATCAGTGATAGTTTAAATGGATCAAAAATGTTTTATTTTCACATTTCTAAACTTAGTTCAAAAAAATCAGTCTTTGGAAATATTCAAGCCCCTAAATAATGCAGTAGCTTATTTTAAAGATGCATAGCTGAATTTGATAGCTTTTTAAAAACTAATTTTTAAAATGTTATTATAAAATTTAAACTTGAAATTAGAGACCAAAGCATGAGAATAATGGTTTCAGTTAATATTATCATTTTATGAATATCTGAAAGTCATATAAGTATAATTCTGATTTGAGCAGATTTTGGCATGGATTTCTACTGTTTCTTAAAGCAGATTTTTAAAATTACTTTGGCCCCTAGATGATTTATTATAATTTTATCACAAATAAAATTAGCCTCAAATCTAAAAGTGTCTTAATTTTTTTTCCAAACACAAATTAATCATCAATTCTATATCTTCAGTGAATCAGGTTGTAGTAGTCTGACATTAAGCTGGGCTGTTTTCTAGCTCTTAATCTTGTGTAATTACATGACCTATTTGCACTGTCTTCAATATCCATTCATTCTGTTTTTTGAGAAATTACCCATATAAAAAAAAAGAAAAGAAAATCACAGTAAAAATAAGCTCAAATAATAGAAATGTCTGAACAAATCTATTTTATTTCATATTGAATATAAAATATATAATTTATCCTGTCATGTGCTAAGTTACTTCTGTTGTGTCCAACTCTTTGTGATGCTATGGACTGTAGCCCACCAGGCTTTTCTGTCTGGGATTCTCCAGGCAAGAATACTGTATTGGGTTGTCATTTCCTTCTCCAGGGGATCTTCCTGATTCAAGGATCGAACATGAATTTCTTACATCTCCTGCATTGGCAAGTGGATTTTTTATCATTAGTGCCACCTGGGAAGGACATAATTTATCATATAAAATAATAAGTACAATTGCGGCATAATGATGCCATTTTTGGAAGTCATTGATAATCTTACCTCAGATATACAGATGACACCACCCTTATGACAAAAAGTAAAGAAGAACTAAAGAGCCTCTCAATGAAAGTGAAAGAAGAAAGTGAAAAAGTTGGCTTAAAACTCAACATTCAGAAAACTAAGATCATGGCATCCGATCCCATCACTTCATGGCAAATAGATGGGGAAACAGTGGAAACAGTGGCTGATTTTATTTTTCTGGGCTCTAAAATCACTGCAGATGGTGATTGCAGCCATGAAATTAAAAGACGCTTACTCCTTGGAAGGAAAATTATGACCAACCTAGACAGCATATTAAAAAGTAGAGGCATTACTTTACCAACAAAAGTCAAGGCTATAGTTTTTCCAGTAGTCATGTATGGATGTGAGAGTTAAACTATAAAGAAAGCTGAGCGCTGAAGAATTGATGCTTTTGAACTGTGGCGATGGAGAAGACTCTTGAGAGTCCTTTGGACTGCAAGGAGATCCAACCAGTCCATCCTAAAGGAGGTCGGTCCTGGGTGTTCATTGGAAGGACTGATGTTGAAGCTGAAACTCCAATACTTTGGCCATCTGATGTGAACAGCTGACTCATTTGAAAAGACTGATGCTGGGAAAGATTGGGGGCAGGAGGAGAAGGGGACGAAAAAGGATGAGATGGTTGGATGGCATCACTGACTCAATGGACACGAGTTTGGGTAGGCTCTGGGAGTTGGTGATGGATAGGTAGGCCTGGTGTGCTACAGTTCATGGGGTCGCAAAGAGTCAGATACAACTGAGCAACTGAACTGAACTGAACTGATAATCTTACCAGTGAAGATTTTTCTATGGCATTAATAAGTTTTACAAGTGTTACCAAAATGGGTTTCTTCACAATTCAAACACAATTCATGTAGAAGCTATTTTCTTGGTACTCTTGGGTTAGTCAGTTTAGGCTGCCATAACAGAATGCCATGTAATGAGTGACTTGGCAGATATTTTCCTCTCTCAGAATTCTGGAGGCTGAAAATCCAAGAAATAGGTCTGGCAGCGTTTGGTTTCTTATGAAGGCCTTATTACTGGTTTATGTATAACAACCTTCTTGCTGTATCCTCAAATGACTAAGAATTTCCCAATCCCGGGCAGAGATTTGGACATGAAAGTTAATGAAATTAATGGATTACCTCATTATTTAAAAAAAAAGAAAAGTCTTCTCCAAAACAAATTATAATAAAATTGTCAAAAATCAAAGACAAAGAGAAAATCTTAAAATCAGAAAGAGATAAAAAGTTTGTAACCTTCAAAGAAACCCTCATTAGGCTATCAGTGGAATGCTCAGAGAAAAGGAAAAGTTCTTAGAGGCTAGTATAGAGTGAAAAAATATGTTCAAAGTCCTCAAAGGGGAGAAAAAAGAAAAAAGGTTCCAAGAATACTCTATCTGGCAAAGTTATGCTTCAGAAAGGAGAAAAAAAATAAAATCTTTCCCAGACAAACAAAAGCTGAAGGAGTTTGTCACTACTGGTCCTGCTTTAGAAGAAATGCTAAAGGGGGTTCTTCACACTGAAATAAAAAGACACTAATTAGTGGCCTGAAAATGTATGAAATAATAAAGCATATTGCTAAAAATAAATGTGGAGAAGGAAATGGCAACCCACTCCAGTGTTCTTGCCTGGGAAATCCCATGGACAAAAGAGTCTGGAAGGCTACAGTCCACGGGGTCACAAAGAGTCAAACACAACTGAGTGACTGAGCACACACAATATATAGTAATGTATAGTCTGATTCAGAAAACTCTATTCTATAATATAACAGGGTGTTAACCTCTTAACTATAGTGCAAAAGTTAAAAAAGGGTATTAAAATATACTATAATTTAATTAACACAATATAAAAAGAGGTAAATTGTGGCATTAAAAACACAAGGTAGGAAAAGAAGGAGTAGTTTTTGTATGAGTCCAAAATAGAGTCACTATCTGTATAAAATAAACTGTTGTATCGACAAGGTGTTTTATATAAGCATGATGGTAATGAGAAAGCAAAAACTTCTATTAGATTCACAAAAGAGAAATAGAAAGAAATCACGGCACACCACCAACCCATGTTAGGCAGCAAGAGAAGAAAAATGGAATACTCTATCTACAAAGCAGCCAGAAAACAGTTAATAAGATGGCATTAGTAAGTCCTTACATACCCATAATTACTATAAATATAAATGACATTATTTCACCAATCTAAAGTCATAAAACATCTGGGTGGGTAAATTAAACAGAGAAGACACATCTATGTGCTGCCTGCATGAGCCATTTAATATTTAAGGACACCCATAAGCTCAAAGTAAAGAGATGGAAAGGATGTTCACGGAAGTGGAAACCATAGAGAGTGAGGTTACTTATACTTATATCAGGAAAAAAAAAAAAAGACCTTAAGCTAAAAACAGTAACAAGAAACAAAGGTCATTATGTAATGATAAAAGGAACAAACTCAAGATGATATAAAATATTTAAATATATGCATCCAACATCAGAATACCTAAATATACTAAGCGAATACAAACAGATCTGAAGAGAGAAACAGGTCTCAGGACAAAAACAGTAAAGAACTTCAATACCCCACTTTCAGCAATGGCTAGATCATCCTGCATGCATGCTAAGTCACTTTAGTCATGTCCTACTTCTTGCAACCCAAAGTACTGTAGCTCACCAGGTTCCTCTGCCCATGAGATTCTCCAGTCAAGGATACTGGAGTGGGTTGCCATGCACTCCTCCAGTGGATCTTCCAGGCCCAAAGATCGAACCTGTGTCTCCTCTATCGGCAGGTGAGTTCTTTACCACTAGAGCCACCTGAGAAACCCTGATAAAAACTCAAGGAAAAGATATACCTGAATCATTGTTGTTGTTGTTCAATCTCTAATTCATGTGTGACTCTTTGCAACCCCATGGACTGCACCACACCAGGCTTCCCTGTCCTTCTCTGTCTCCCTGAGTTTGCTCATATTCATGTCCATTGAGTCTGTGATGCTATCTAATCACCTCATCCTCTGTGGCCCTCTTCTCTCTTTGCTTCAATAAATGAGCCTATTAGATATACAGATAACATCCCATTCAACAGGAGCAGAATACATATTCTTTTCACATGCACACAGAATATTCACAAGTATTGATCAGATGATAGATCTTAAAAAGTCTTAATTTAAGAATACTGAAATCATACCGTGCCTTTTTCAAACACAATGGTATAAAACTAGTAATCAACATTAAGAGAAAAACTGAAAAATTTACAAACGTGAAAACTTAGCAACACACTTCTAAACAACCAATGAATCAAAGAAGAAAACAAAAGATAAATTTAAAAATGTCTCAAAAAACAAACGTAAATGAAAAAAAACAGCAAGCCCAAACCTATGTGACACTGAAGAAAGAGTTCTTAGAGGATAAGTTTACTGATCAGTTCTATATATGTAATGTCGGATATTGTGATTATAGTTAATAAAACTCTATTTGGCAACCCACTCTAGTATTCTTGCCTGGAGAATCCTGTGGACTGAGGAGCCTGCTGGGCTTCTGTCCATAGAGTCGCACAGAGTTGGACACGACTAAAGTGACTTAGCAGCAGCAGCAGCATTATATACTTTAAATTGCTGATATAATATCTTAAATATTCTCACCACAAAAATCAATTATCATGTGACCTGATGGAGACGTTAATTAATGCTACAGTAAAATTTGTATTGCAAAGTATAAATGTAGCAAATGATCATATGCCTTAAACTTACACAGTGGTATATGTCAATTATATCTCAATTAAAGTAGAATTAGTATGCTATGAGTGTACATGAATCCAAAAATCTGTTTTCATACCAGATATAATTTTTGTGTTTTAGCACAGATATTCCAAAATTTTGTCACATCAGTTTCTTTGAATTATCCTTCTTATTGGCAATTTGAAGTCCTCTAACACATTGTGTAGCACATGATTAAAATATATGCTTTTCAAGTCTGTAAAATATTGTTCAAATTTTTATTTTATTTTTGATTTGTGTGTTATTTTCTCAAAAGATAATAATGTCCTTTATGATAGAGGATCTGCATTATAGAGATTCTCCATCACCCAATTCAGTGAAATAAATAATGCTTAATTATGCTTACTCAGTGAATTGCATTACATTAAATTGAAATGAGATCAATGTAATTTAACATTTACCAAAGAAATCTGCTTAACCTTTACAAATGTTGTTGATTTTGCATAGGTAGTGAGATTATTGAGGATTTTTTTTAGTACAAAATACCATATCCATCTTAAAAATTTATTTTAAATGTCACTTTTGCATTATTAAAAGTAAACAGACCAAACATTGCAAAAAATTTTGTTATACTGCCAAGATATTTGACCAGTATATACTAAAATCTCAGTTTTTGCTAAGGTTTTCATTTTTTTCATTTTCATATATTTATAAATATATGTGAATAAAAAATAAGTTATGTGGAGACCTTCAATGTGTCTCAAGATAACTATTTTCTGGATTCTGTGGTTTATTTTTGTTGCAATCATTATAGATTTTTAGTGAGAATTTGATATTATTCATGATAAAGGGCACATTAATGCATTTTGTAGCTTGGACTATCTGTGTTTCCAGCTGTGAGAACTTCTTGCATATCTTTTAAATAATGGTTGGGATAACAAAGAAAAATGAAAAAGTACCATCAATAATAAGCTAAAAGGCAAAGGAAGCTAGCTAAATCCTCTCTGCAGAGCAATTTTGAATGATATTAAAATACAGACAAGTAGAAGAACCCAGTTCAGCTTCAACTCAGAAAAAGCTTTTGCCTGAAGTTGATTTGATGTAATGTTCAGGGAAAGAATGAAGCCATTTTTTGAATATAGAAAAGATAGAGAGGCAAGCAAACAAAATTTCAAAACCAACTAGAAGAGAATGTCTTTTTTATTTTTTTTCTCCCAGACTCTCTCACATAGTGAAGTCAAATAATCACTCTAGGAATCTTGTTTTATATAAGGTCAAGAGTTCATGTGTCAAGAAATTGGACAAATAAATAGAATGTGCTATGTGTTAAAAGAGAGAAGCAAAATATGTGACAGTTTTCAATAAAAATGATAATGAGAAGAGGTCATACAAAAACTAAGAATAATAAATAAAAAGTCATTTGAAAGGAAATATATTCTGTGATTATTGAAATATGTAGAAAAGGTACTTTTTAAAATAAAACAAAATTAATGGTAAGGACATGGATATGTATAAGTCTAGGATACAAAATCAAATACACATTCTTTCACCTTAAAAATATTAGACTCAAATTCTTAGTGGTCAGGAGACTTCTGTCAAAAAATGGAGTATATTATTAGTTTACAGGTTTTCTCAAGATTTTTTGATCAGAGGAAATATAAGAAAGCCTTAGCACAATTTTGTGTGTAGTCAGAAATAGTTGTTCAGATTTTTATTGGAGTACTGGGGTGAATTTGTTCTGAATCTAACAAAATTTAAACCTTAAGATCTCTCTCTTGTACTGTCCCTTTCAAGGCATGTACCCACTTTTGTATTTATAATTTTGTATACTTGTAGAGAGTCCAACAGTTTTATAGACTTCAAGGCTCAAAAACTTAGATCCACACGGGAAGATAGTATAGTCCAAATTAAGGTAAAAAGGAGAAATAACAAAAACATTGTCATCATCAATGTCAATGATTTTTGCTTTTTTTCCTCCCTAGTATTAATCTGTGGCCATGTTAATAAGGCATTTCAAATCACCTATGTTCAAAGTGTCCTGCAATATCTTTTCAGACTCTAAAAAAGAAAATGAGTTGCTGTTATTGCAACTTTTAGATCAGACTGAGAAATGCTAAACAATAACTCTTCATAAACAGCTGAATTGCAGTAGCACTATTCATATTCTGGTGGCTCAGACAGTGAAGAATCTGCCTGAAGTGCAGGAAACCAGGGTTCGATCCTGAGGTCAGAAAGATTTCCCTGGAAAAGAGAATGACTACTCACTCCAGTATTCTTGCCTGGAGGATTCCATGGAAAGAGGAACCAGGCAGGCTATAGTCCATGGGGTCACAAAGAGTCAGACACGACTGAGCAACTAACACTTTCACACCTAACATTCATGCTTCTAGTGTTGATCATTTATTAAATTCTCTCAGTAAGCCATTATTTTAAGAGACTATTTCTAACTTGAAAGAAATCACTGATAATCTTTCAATAAATATGTTGACTTTAAAGAGAGAAGTTAAATTTAACTTTTGTGACTAAACTGTATTTTTAGATATGATGAACAAATATCAAATGATAGTTACACTGCTGAAATATGTGTGTATGTATTTGTGTGGGAGAGAGAAGGGGATAACGGATAATGATAACAGGTCAGAGACTGAGGCAAGGGGGAAGAAGGCAGATCAGACAGAGTAGAGATGGGAATTCTCAATTGCTGAATTAACATGTTGTTATTATTGTAGGAAAAATAGAAAATAAAAAAAGGGAAAGCAAAGTCCTATCTGTCTCAACACTTTGAGGTGTTTGGTCCCACAAACTTGTTACTGAATAGAATCTGCCTAGAAATTTGAGAATCATATTCAACAGTCTAAAGAAAAGTCTAGGCAGTAGGTCTCTCTTAGTTTTAGCAGTCATATTAGTTCGTTTGGGTTGTTATAACAAAAATAACATAAACTGAGTGACTTTAACAACAAACATTTATTTCTCATGATTCTGGAGTCTAAATCCAAGATTAAGCCTTCAGCATATTTGATGTCTGGTTAGGGTCCACCTCCTGATTCTTAGATGGCCATCTTTTGCTGTGTCCTCGTGGCGTGTGTCTGACACATGGCATACGGCACAAAGGAGCTCTCTATGTTCTCTTTCATAAGGTCACTAATCCCTAATGAAAGCTCTGCCCTCATGACCAAGTCATCTCCCAAGAGACTCAGCTCCAAATACCATCACACTGGAGATTAGGTTTCAACATGAGAACTCTGGCAGGACATAAACATTGTCTATAGCAGCAGTCAGTACTTCTCACCAGATCCTATCTAGAGACTGTTCTTGATCTGGATGTAGAAATGAAGAAATCTATTTTAGAAAAGATATAGGTATTTTCTTGCAATCCTGAGAGGGTCAATTGCTTATATTCTTATGAATTAAAAAATATATTTTTTGTATCTTCCTACATTCATTCTCTTTACTGCTATTAATGTTTTACTGTATTTGTAAGTAGACACCCTTACTATAAATTCTGTGGTGAAGGAGGGAAAATGATAATAATATTTGTGTTACTTCATTTACAAAATATGTATGGACATATTTTTTCCAATGATATAACATGAAATTTGTTATTTTACAATATGCCTGTGACCTACATACATTCCACTTTACTTTCTGGTGTTCATTATGTGTGTTAAATATTTATGATAAATTTAAACTGTGTGCTTCCTAGAGGTGTTGTGCATTTCTACACTATATACTCTTTTCTTAATGCACCTGTGTAAACACCTATTATATTTAAAAGATGGCCCCAAGTGTATTTGTCCATTGGATGATCTTTCCTGAGCCAGAAAGAAGAGATGCTCTTCCATGCTAATAACCCTCTGCTTTGCATCACTTATTGCATAATTATTTTAATATATTGTTGATTATAGACATATGTGTCCTAGTTTCACTATGACTAACTGATTGCAAGTGGACAAAGAGCAGAAGCTCAGTCTTATTTATCATTCCATCCACTCTCACTCCCACTTCCACTCGTATCCTTACCACTTTACTTCTGTCTGAAAATACTCAGGGGTGATATTTAGCAAAAAATAGAAAACTGACTACATTTTAAGTAATACATTTTATCATTCAGTCATTTAATCTATTTTTCCTTTTAACTCAAAATAACCCTGTGCAGTAGATATTATAAGTATTCATTTAAGTATTTAATTTTGCAAATAAGAAAACTAAAGGATAGGCAGTGAGGTTAAAGGGTGTGCTCAAGCTTAATACAACTGGAACATGAAAAGATCATCATTCTAGAAAATAGGTCCACTCTAAGGACCCTGAAATTTCCATGTGCTCTGCTCTTAAGTACAGTAAAGTTAAGAATTTATCTAAACATTCTAAGTTATTTAGACTTACATGGCAGTCCTCTTGGCAGTAATAACATTTAAAGGGAAAGAGAAAAGTAGCAATAAATTCAGACACTAATATGATTATGCTTTAAATGCTGGTTAACCCTTTCCAGAAGAAGGTTAATGTTTTGTCATGAAATCTTCTGTAATTTACCATTACCCCAGAAACACATCAGTTTAAAACTTATTGCTTGCATATATATATATATATATATACATACATACATATATATATATATTGGAGAGGAGGAATAAAACATTAGTATAGTGAAGTGTGCAAAATTTATTAATTGATAAGTATATTCTTTGATAAATTTATAGATAGATAGATACATAGATACTCATGTAGCTATTACCTGTCAAGATATGGAACACACCTAGCATCACAAAATGACTTGTTAATGTTTTTCCTTGGCATGTTAGAAGTAATATATGTTCTATTTATGACCATAAATTAGCTTTATATGTTTTTGAACTTCACAAAAATGGATTCTCACAGCAATGAGGTGTTTTACTTTCTCTGAACATACCTGTGAGATCCCTCAGATTGTGGCGTATACCTCATTTTTATCACTCATCCACATTTGGGTTATTTCCAGTTTTAAACATCAGGAATAAAGCTGATAAGACAAATTTGTACATGTCCTTTGATCACCACATGCCTGCATTTTCCTTGGGTATATCCCTGAGAGAATTGCTGAATCATAGAACAAACTCATAAGCAACTTTAGTAAGTTTATGTTTTAATGGAAAGTATACCATGTTTGTTGATAAGAAAGCAGTGATCAACCATATACTGAAATTTATAGATTTCACTTTGGATTTTGTCAGTGATGTAGGATGATAATATTGTGTTACTTTTGAATTAGTATATGTATTTATTGATAATTTAAGTTGCTGTGTTTTGCATTCTACACTCTTTTGATGTGAAGATGTAGCAAATAAATAAGATTGGCACATAATAGTTTTGTTAAAAGACATTTATAAATTGTTTGTCTTTATTTTTATAAATAATGGCATATAGCATAATGTAAATAATTTAATGGTAGCATTAATACTTAAGTGAAATCCCTGGATATAATTCCTTCAGCATTTTTCCCTCCTTTACCATCTTCCTACACTTAAAACAAGACCTTGATACACTGTCACTCCATAGAGAAAATGGGTGGATGCTGCTTAGAAAAAAAGGAGAAAAGGACCCTCTGCTAAGGTAAATAGAGAGAGCTTTGGTAGGTTAAACAAAAACAAAACAACTATTTATGTCTATCAGAAAACCAGACTTTCATAACTTTTTGCTTCTAAGCTTTGATCCAGAAAGGGAAAGTGGAAATCACTGAGAAGAGAAAAACCTCATATTAAGAGGAAAGAATAAAGCATGTGGGCATGTGATCTTATATAAGATCTTAGAAAAAATAGCATCAGAGTATTTCATGAAGAATGAAGCACATGTGTCAGGCACTTAGGAATCTGTGTGGCATAAGAATGACATCATACTTCCACGTAAAAGTAACTGATAATTGAAAATACATGCATCTACTATAGTGTAGATTTGGTGATTAGTGAGGTGATCATATAACTAGTTAGAGGGTCACTGCTGAACTCAGAGATGGCATGAGGCACACACCTCACGGATTTCAGAGAATCTGTACTATTAAGATGCAGGTGTGCCTAGTAATTCTTAAAGTAGGGGTTGAAAAGGCAAGGAGAGAAATTACTGAATGTGCTAAGGGAACAGTCGCAACAGTCCCGGTTAATTCAGCTGATAGCTTGTAAAGTAACGAAAAGAGAGAGATCAAGTGTTATGAGACAATGTTCAAGAAAAGCCTGACATAGAGAATCATCTGGGAGCCAAATAACTTAACCTATCACTGTAGAATACTACATTTTGCCTGGTATTCAAAATCAACTTTTAAAAAATATTTGCAACAAAAAGAATAAAATACTTAGGAATATATCTACCTAATGAAACAAAAGACTTATATATAGAAAACTATAAAACATTGATGAAAGAAATCAAAGAGGACACAAACAGATGGAGAAATATACCGTGTTCATGGACTGGAAGAATTAATATAGTGAAAATGAGTATACTACCCAAAGCAAGCTATAGATTCAATGCAATCCCTATCAAGCTACCAACAGTATTTTTGACAGAACTAGAACAAATCATTTCACAATTCGTATGGAAATATAAAAAACCTCGAATAGCCAAAGCAATCTTGAGAAAGAAGAATGGAACTGGAGGAATCAACCTGCCCAACTTCAGGATCTACTACAAAGCCACAGTCATCAAGACAGTATGGTACTGGCACAAAGATAGAAATATAGATCAATGGAACAAAATAGAAAGCCCAGGGATAAATCCACGCACCTATGGACACCTCATCTTCGACAAAGGAGGCAGGAATATACAATGGAGAAAAGACAATCTCTTTAACAAGTGGTGCTGGGAAAACTGATCAACCACTTGTAAAAGAACAAAACTAGAACACTTTCTAACACCATACACAAAAATAAACTCAAAATGGATTAAAGATCTAAACATAAGACCAGATACTATAAAACTCCTAGAGGAAAACATAGGCAAAACACTCTCCGACATAAACCACAGCAGGATCCTCCATGACCCACCTCCCAGAATATTGGAAATAAAAGCAAAAATAAACAAATGGGACCTAATTAAAATTAAAAGCTTTTGCACAACAAAGGACACTATAAGCAAGGTGAAAAGACAGCCTTCAGAATGGCAGAAAATAATAGCAAACGAAGCAACAGACAAAAAATTAATCTCAAAAATATATAAGCAACTCCTGCAGCTGAATTCCAGAAAAATAAACGACCCAATCAAAAAATGGGCCAAAGAACTAAACAGACATTTCTCCAAAGAAGACATACAGATGGCTAACAAACACATGAAAAGATGTTCAACATCACTCATTATTAGAGAAATGCAAATCAAAACCATAATGAGGTACCATTTCACACCTGTCAGAATGGCTGATATCCAAAAGTCTACAAGCAATAAATGCTGGAGAGGGTATGGAGAAAAGGGAACCCTCTTACACTGTTGGTGGGAATGCAAATTAGTACAGCCACTACGGAAAACAGTGTGGAGATTCCTTAAAAAACTGGGAATAGAACTGCCATATGACCCAGCAATCCCACTGCTGGGCATACACACTGAGGAAACCAGAATTGAAAGAGATACGTGTACCCCAATGTTCATCGCAGCACTGTTTACAATAGCCAGGACATGGAAGCAACCTAGATGTCCATCAGCAGACGAATGGATAAGGAAGCTGTGGTACATATACACAATGGAATATTACTCAGCCATTAAAAAAATACATTTGAATCGGTTCTACTGAGATGGATGAAACTGGAGCCCATTATACAGAGTGAAGTAAGCCAGAAAGAAAAACAACAATACAGTATACTAATGCATATATATGGAATTTGAAAGATGGTAATGATAACCCTATATGCGAGACAGAATAAGAGACAAAAAAAGAAAAAAAAAAAAAACCAAATGGAATTTTATTGTATTTGATACTAATTTATTTTTCCAAGCAGACACTATTAAAATCTCTATATGCATCATTGAATTATTTTATTACCAACAGTAAATATCTCTTGACATATCAAGGGATGTAGATAGATACAAGATAATTGAATTTTACAGTTATGTCCTTTAGGGCATAGGCCCGGTGAATCTTAATGTATGAGTCAGACAGATAACCATTTTCATCCACTTTGAATAAATGTTTTTATTAAAATATAAAAAAAAAAAGAATACATTTGAATCGGTTCAATTGAGATGGATGAAACTGGAGCCCATTATACAGAGTGAAGTAAGCCAGAAAGAAAAACACCAATACAGTATACTAATGCATATATATGGAATTTGAAAGATGGTAACGATAACCCTATATGCGAGACAGAATAAGAGACACAGATGCATAGAACAGTCTTATGGACTCTGAGGGAGAAGGTGAGGGTGTGATGTTCTGGGAGAATAGCATTGAAACATGTATATTATCATATGTGAAACAGAACACCATTCCAGGTTCGATGCATGAGAGAAATGCTCAGGGCTGGGGCAGTGGGATGACCCAGAGGGATGGGAAGGGGAGGGAGGTGGGAGGGGGGTTCAGGATGGGGAACACATGTGAACCCATGGCTGATTCATGTCAATGTATGGCAAAAACCACTACAATATTGTAAAGTAATTAGCCCCCAACTAAAATAAATAAATTTATTTAAAAAAAAGAAAGAAAGAAAACAAAAAAATATATATATATATATTTTAATGGGAAATGTGGGAGAAGAAAGATAAGGATGTATAAAGATACTCAGAACAGAGTTTGAGTCTCAAATTGAATATGTACCCAAAATGAAATCATTAAGTCCAGCTAAATATTAATGAAATTTGCCATTTCCATTCTATCTAGGGAAAATCTAGTATTTCTTTTACCATCTTCCTTTCATCTTTCCTCCCTTCCTCACTCTTGTTCTTTTCTCTTTATTTAGGTAGATTGCTTTCCTGTCCTTTTCATTTTTTTTTTCACTTTTAGGATACATAACTGTATTTATGATTTTAGGCAAAATGTAACTTGAACTTCCTAGTATAATTATATACTATAGGAAAAATACCCTGCTGTGATTTGCAAGAATGATTTAGAGGGCAATAAATGACAGCATAATATGTAAATATCTTTTAAACAGGCAAAGAATCTTTAAAATAGATGGAATATGCATTAACTGATGACTGCAAAGCCTTAAATTCAGTCAAAATTTTGGTCAAAGAATTCATCCACATTCATTTACGTTTGTAAAGTCTGCTGATTAACTTAAACTGTTTAAACATTCTTTACCCTAGTACATACCCAAGGATGGCTTATAATATCTGTGATCTTTACAGGCAATCATGAATGAAAGAGACATAAATTAATTTTTATTGTTTTTTCTCCTACTCCCTAAAAGGAGGTCATCTCATGTCAGCAGCCTGCTCTTTCAGACCTTCTCTACAGGCATGTTATCTTTCAGGATGTTAGTTAGAACAAAGGCAATTTCAACCATTGTAAATGTTGTATATTCCCTTTTGCTACAACATTTTGTTTTGAAAATTTCAAACATGCAGAAAAGTTAAAATAATTGTATAATGATAACCTATATATCCACTACCTAGCTATTAGCATGCTTACTTTATCGCATGTCAGTTTTTCCCTTTACCATCAATTATTCTCTCATGTATTGTTTTTGTTTCAAACTAAGTTATGAAAGATTGAACGTCTGAATTATGTATACTGCATGGCATAATTAAGTCACTTGTATGTTATGCCCACTTACTGAAACTTTAAAGTTTCCATGAGTTCTAAAAGACACATAATAAAGCTCTGACCTACTACCAGTGTATACCCTGGAAAATAAAACATATGATATGTTGAATATAAAACAAACACTTCCTAACAATAAAGAATGTTCTCATTTAGCCAATAAGTTTTTTCTTTTTTAAAATTTTATTGAAGTATAGTTGATTTACAATGTTGTGTTAATTTCTGCTGTACAGCAAAGTGATTCAGTTATACATATTGTTATTGTCGTTCAGTCCCTCAGTCTCATCCGATTCTTTGAGAACCCATGGATTGCAGCACACCAGGCTTCCCTGTCCTTCACCACCTCACAGAACTTGCTCAAACTCATGTCCATTGAGTTGGTGATGCCATCCAACCATCTTGTCCTCTGTCATCCCCTTCTACTCCCTGGCATTCAGTCTTTCCCATCATCAGGATCTTTTCTAATGAGTCAGCTCTTCACATTGGGTGGCCAAAGTATTGGAGCTTCAGCTTCAGCATCAGTCCTTCCAGTGAATATTCAGGGTTGATCTTTAGGATTGACTGGTTTGATCTCCTTGCAGTCCAAGGGACTCTCAAGAGTCTTCTCCAACACCACAGTTCAAAAGCATCAATCCTTCGGTGCTCAGCCTTCTTATTTGTCCAACTCTCACATCCACACATGGCTACTGGTAAAACCATAGCTTTGACCATATGGACCTTTGTTGGCAAAGTAATGTCTCTGATTTTTAATATGGTGTCTAGGTTTGTTACAGCTTTGCTTCCGAGGAGCAAGTGCGTTTTAATTTCATGGCTGTAGTCCCCATCTGCAGTGATTTTGGAGCCCAAGAAGATAAAGTCTCTCACTGTTTCCATTGTTTTCCCATCTATTTGCCACGAAGTGTTGGGACCAGATGCCACGATCTTCACTTTTTGAATGTTGAGTTTTAAGTCAGCTTCTTCTCTCTCCTCTTTCACCTTCATCAAGAAGCTGTTTAGTATCTCTTCACTTTCTGCCATGAAGGTGGTGTCATTTGCATATCTGAGGTTATTGATATTTCTCCCAGCAATCTGGATTCCAGCTTGTGCTTCATCCAGCCTGGCATTTCGCATTATGTACTCTTCATAGATGTTAAATAAGAAGGGTGATAATATACAGCCTCGATGTACTCCTCTCCCAGTTTTGAACCAGTCCATTGTTCCATGCCCGGTTCTAACTGTTGTTTTTTGACCTGCATATAGATTTCTCAGGAGGCAGGTAAGGTGATCTGGTATTCCCATCTCTTTAAGTATTTCCCACAGTTTGTTGTGATCCACACAGTCAAAGGCTTCAGCATAGTCAATAAAGCAGAAGTAGATGTTCTTCTGGAATTATACACATATATCGATTATTTTTCATATTACTTTTCATTATGGTTTATCACAGGATATTGAATATAGTTCCTATGCTATACAGTAGGATCTTGTTTATCCATCCTATATATAATAGTTTTCATCTGCTAATCCCAAACTGCTGTTTCCCTTCCTCATCCTTCCCTGTTTGGCAACTGCTAGTCTGTTCTCTGCGTCTGTGAGTCTATTTTTGTTTTGTAGTTATGTTTGTGTTATATTTTACATTGCACATATAAATAATATCCTATGGTATTTGCCTTCCTATCTTATTTCCCTTAGTATGATTGTCTCTAGTTCCACCTATGTTCCTGCAAATGGCATTATTTTATTTTTTGTAATGGCTGAGTAATATTTAATTTTATGTGTATACACACACACACTCATACACACACACACTCATACACACACACATATATTTTTTATTTGTATTTAGTCTCTAAGATGTGCCCAACTCTGCGAAACTGGACTGTAGCTCACCAGGCTCCTCTGACTATGGGATTTCCCAGACAAGAATAATGGAATGGGTTGCCATTTCCTTCTCCAGGCCATCTTCTCAACCCAAGGATCGTTTCCTCATCTCCTTCATTGTAGGCAGATTCCTTTCTGCTGTGCCATTGGGGAGCCATACACACAGACACACACACACACACATTTATATATATAATCCAGTAAGTGTGATGTTTATTTCCCACTTTGTTATCTGCAATACTTCATCCCTTTCATTCTTTATTTTAATTTTGTCACTTAGTTCATACTACTACTATAAAATTGCATGAAGTTACTGGAAAATGCTTAAATTTTCCCCACAAAAGTTACTTTTAAAGTATTTCATTAAGTGATTTCATTAATGAGCACATGGCTTGAAATTATTTAGTATTATCTAACAAACATTTTTAAAAATCATTCTTTTACCACAGAACACATTGCTTTTTGATCCTGTAGACAGGCTGTCTTAGGTGTAAAGTTAAGAGAAGACATTTTTAAAAGATCATAAGTGGAGTTAGAAAGGCAGCGTTTGTGTCAGTGTTAAGTAGAAGGCTAGAGTTAGAGAAAAAGCTCCTAATACAAGGATCCAGAATAAGTCAACTGTCCAAACACATTAGGAGATAACAAATAAGTTAGCAGTCTTTTATATATACTAGGGAAGTGAACCACAATCTGTCTTCCAGAAAATACCACTTGGAAACTTCTGAAATGACTGTTTCTGGCACCCTCTACCAAAAGAACTGCTAATGGTGATTGCAGCCATGAAATTAAAAGACCTTACTCCTTGGAAGGAAGGTTATGACCAACCTAGATAGCATATTTAAAAGCAGAGACATTACTTTGCCAACAAAGGTCCATAGTCAAGGCTATGGTTTTTCCAGTGGTCATGTATGGATGTGAGTGTTGCACGGTGAAGAAAGCTGAGTGCCAAAGAATTGATGCTTTTGAACTGTGGTGATGGAGAAGACTCTTGAGAGTCCCTTGAACTACAAGAAGATCCAACCAGTCCATCCTAAAGGAGATCAGCCCTGGGTGTTCATTGGAAGGACTAATGTTGAAGCTGAAACTCCAATACTTTGGCCACCTCATGTGAAGAGTTGACTCACTGGAAAAGACCCTAATGCTGGGAAGGATTGGGGGCAGGAGAAGGGGACGACAGAGGATGAGATGGCTGGACGGCATCACCGACTCAATGGACATGAGTTTGGGTGGACTCCGGGTGTTGGTGTTGGACAAGGCGGCCTGGCGTGCTGCGATTCATGGGGTCACAAAGAGTCGGACATGACTGAGCAACTGAACTGAACTGAACTACCGAAAGAAATTCCTCCTGAATTTTATTAAACTGGAAGTTTGATGGAGAAAATCGGAAAATAATTCCAGCAAATGAAAATTTATCTATGCCATACAGCTAGGGGTGGGATTGCTGGTCAGATGCCAAAGGCAGACACGAAAGGTATATGCATATCTAATTTTAATAGGCAGGTCAAATTGTTCAGTTTTTTTTGTTTTGTTTTGTTTTTTTAATAATATTCACACTATATCACATCTCTGTCAAAAGTGTATAAATGTTCTGATTTTCCATGTCCTTGCTATCCCTTGATGATGTTACACTTCCATTCTCATGGTGCCTATAACATAATTTCTCTCAGGTTCTATTTTGCATTCCCCTGCTATGTATGAATATACATTTATATTTTTGCCATATAGGCATTTTATTTTTGTGTATCTTTATCTTTGCCATGCTAAGTGAAAATGAAAGTGTTAGTAGCTCAGTCATGTCTGACTCTGTCATGTAACCCCATGGACTGTAGCCCGCCAGGCCCCTCTGTCCATGGGATTCTCCAGGCAAGAATACTGGAGTGATAGCCATTCTCTTCTCTAGGTGATCTTCCCAACCCAGGGATTGAATCTGAGTCTCCTGCATTGCAGGAAGATTCTTTACCCTTTGAGCTATCAGGGAAGCCCTACTATGGAAGCCATACTAAGCAAGCTCATTATTAATATAGAATATGAGCTGATAGCAATGTTACATGAGTACCTTTGGTGTAGAAGTAATAAACTGAAGTGATTAAAACCATAGACTGAGCAGTCGGACTACAGGTATATGAATCATGCCTCCATCTCTTACTACCACAGTGAACTTAAGAATGGTAATTAACCTTCTGTACCTCATTTACTCAGTCTTTAAAATGGGCATGAGACCATACATAGTTCATAGATTTACTGTGAGAATTAAATGTTACTATATATTGATATATAATTCAAATAATAAGTACTCAGACAAGTGTTCAGTACTATGTAAGAGTTTACAAAGAGCACAGTGTTTTATTAACACCTCATTCTCTGACTATCTCAATGCAGTGTTTGAAAAATGAACCTCAAAAGAGCTGAATGAAAGACATTTCAAGTGACCTTATCCAAATATTTCTGGTACCAAAGTCTGGAAATAGAATGCCATGTTTTAGCTGCCAGCTCGACATCAGTTCAATTGATACAATTGATTGAATAGTAATAGATCATAGAGATGATAGAAAGAAATGACAACCAGCAGTGTGTTTATTTCACAATGTTAAAAAAAAATATGTCTCAAAACTAGTTCATTTGTAAATTGGCTGAATTGTCTGAAAATTAACAGATGGGATTTAAAGATAAAAGAAAACCTTCCTCCAGGGCTTCAAATATGATAATTTTATTTTTAATCAAGTTCTGGATTTGGAAAATACTGAGTCAAACACAACAGATTTAATAAAGAACACGTTGATTTTGAATAAAAAGTTCAATTGTGTAATTTTTTAAGCAATTGAAGGGAATGCTTTTTGAAGTTGTTTATGTATAAGTTGTTATCTCTTTATGGAATGGATTTTACTCCCACATGGGCAGAATGAAACTGCCAGTTTTCAGAAGGACTATTTGTAAATGGGCTGATGTCTATACACAGACTTTATTTTTTTATTTATTCATTTTTTAAAAAACATTGAATGTATGCTCATGTTTTAAAAGGAAGGGATTTTATTTTTTCTTACATTCTTTTATTGACTTTTTATTGATCAAAATCAGCAAATATTAATTATTAGAAATCTCACTAACTGAGAATTCATTTCAATCCCTGAGATTGTGATGGTTAATCTTGTGTGTCCATGTCTGGGGCATGGGGTGCCCAGATATTTTATCAAATGTTATTTTGGGTATTTCTCTGAGAGAAGTTTTATATTAGATTAACATATAAATCAGTAGCTTTTGAGCAAAGCACTCAAAAGTATGGATTGCTTTCCATAATGAAGGTAGGCCTCATTCCAATCAGTTGAGTGCCTGAGTAGAATTAAAAGACTGGCTTCCCTCAAGCAAGAAAGGATTTCTTTAGTAGACTGACTTTGGACTGCATCTGCAAAATTGGTTACTCCTAGCTTTACAGCATGACCTTCAGATTTGACCTGGAACATTGGCTCTACAGGGTCTCCAATCTACCAAACTTTGGACTAAAACTAAAGTAACAATTCTACCTAGTATCCACCTCACAAATTTTGTACTTGCCACCCTCCATAATCCTGAGTCAATTTCATTTTAACAATAGATATATATACACACAGATATGGATATAGGTATAGATATATACACATTATTTTCTTTCTATTTATCTGGAGACTCCTGGCTATATATTATTATATATTAAAAAAAAAAAAAAGAATTACAGATACTCAGAACTATTCCTCTGAGACCAATAAATATTTCACACATGCTGGCCTCTGAGATAAGGAATAGAGTAAAACAAGTACATTGCCATTTATATTAACACGTATGTGTGTGTCTGTATGCATACATATGTATGTATATATATATATACATATGTATGCATGTATACATATTTATTTACCCTGATTCATCATAGGACAATCTCCAAACTAATTGTTCTGTAAATATTCATGTTTTTATTTTGTTGCAGATTGAAACATAGCACTGGATTAAACCATTTATTTCCATCTGAAAAAATGACAACTACATCCAAAATAACGATCAAGGCCTTCTTATTACTTGTACTATTCAAAAATTTGAAAACATTTCTTTTCAGTATTGTTTTGTGAAAAGGCAAAGTGTTTTAAACAACTAAATAAAATATGATCGACCCAAGGCTTTCTCAACTCTTCCACTTGAAATCTTTCAACATGATCAAAAAGAAGAAACAAAGGAAAACATTCCATTTGTATTTATTGAATAGAGATAGTTTCCTGAGTAAAAGTTGTTTTTCCTTATAGCAAATAATTTCAGAGAATTCTTTATAAAAATAGGATGACTAGGGTTGTGGAGCTGTGGCTTAGTTTTTCTGTAGAGTCCTTGTTCCTCACCACAGCTGATAATGTCACATATTAAAGAGACATTAAAGGAAAGAATAATTTTATTTTTTACAAATTTATTTAATTGGAGAACAATTACTTTAAAATATTGTGGTGGTTTTGCCATACATTGACAAAATTAGCCACGGGGGTACATGTGTTCCCCATCCTGAACCCCCCTCCCACCTCCCTCCCCATCCCATCCCTCCAGGTCATCCCGATGCACCAGCCCTGAGCACACTGTCTCATGAGTCGAACCTGGACTGGTGATTTGTTTCACATATGATAATATACATGTTTCAATGCCACTCTCCCAAATCATCCCACCCTTGCCCTCTCCCACAGAGTCCAAAAGACTGTTCTATACATGTGTATCTCTTTTGCTGTCTCGAATATAGGGTTATCGTTACCATCTTTCTAAATTCCATATATATGCGCTAGTATACTGTATTGGTGTTTTCCTTTCTGGCTTACTTCACTCTGTATAATAGGCTCCAGTTTATCCACCTCATTAGAACTGATTCAAATGTATTCTTTTTAATGGCTGAGTAATATTCCATTGTGTATATGTACCACAGCATTCTTATCCATTCGTCTGCTGATGGATCTCTAGGTTGCTTCCATGTCCTGGCTATTATAAACAGTGCTGTGATGAACATTGGGGTACATGTGTCTCTTTCAATTCTCGTTTCCTCGGTGTGTATGCCCAGCAGTGGGATTGCTGGGTCATATGGCAGTTCTATTTCCAGTTTTTTAACGAATCTCCAACACTGTTCTCCATAGTGGCTGTACTAATTTGCATTCCCACCAACAGTGTAAGAGGGTTCCCTTTTCTCCACACCCTCTCCAGCATTTATTGTTTGTAGACTTTTGGATATCAGCCATTCTGACAGGTGTGAAATGGTACCTCACTGGGATTTTGATTTGCATTTCTCTGAAAATGAGTGATGTTGAGCATCTTTTCATGTGTTTGTTAGCCATCTGTATGTCTTCTTTGGAGAAATGTCTGTTTACTTCTTTAGCCCATTTTTTGATTGGGTCGTTTATTTTTCTGGAATTGAGCTGCAAGAGTTTCTTGTATATTTTTGAGATCTATTCTTTGTCAGTTACTTCGTTTGCTATAATTTTCTCCCATTCTGAAGGCTGTCTTTTCACCTTGCTTATAGTTTCCTTCGTTGTGCAGAAGCTTTTAAGTTTAATTAGGTTCCATTTGTATATTTTTGCTTTTATTTCCATTACTCTGGGAGGTGGGCCATAGAGGATCCTGCTGTCATTTATGTCAGAAAGCGTTTTGCCTATGTTTTCCTTTAGGAGTTTTATAGTTTTTGGTCTTACGTTTAGATCTTTAATCCATTTTGAGTTTATTTTTGTGTATGGTGTTAGAAAGTGTTCTAGTTTCATTCTTTTACAAGTAGTTTACCAGTTTTCCCAGCACCATTATTAAAGAGATTGTCTTTTCTCCATTGTATATTCTTGCCTCTTTTGTCAAAGATACATTGCCAACATCCACTGGATCATCGAAAAAGCAAGAGAGTTCCAGAAAAACATCTACCTCTGCTTTATTGACTATGCCAAAGCCTTTGGCTGTGTGGATCACAATAAACTGTGGAAAATTCTGAAAGAGATGGGCGTACCAGACCACCTGACCTGCCTCTTGAGAAACCTGTATGCAGGTCAGGAAGCAACAGTTAGAACTGGACATGGAACAACAGACTGGTTCCAAATAGGAAAAGGAGTACGTGAAGGCTGTATATTGTCACCCTGCTTATTTAACTTATATGCAGAGTACATCATGAGAAATGCTGGGCTGGAAGAAACACAAGCTGGAATCAAGATTGCCGGAAGAAATATCAATAACCTCAGATATGCAGATGACACCACCCTTATGGCAGAAAGCGAAGAAGAACTAAAGAGCCTCTTGATGAAAGTGAAAGAGGAGAGTGAAAAAGTTGGCTTAAAGCTCAACATTCAGAAAATTAAGATCATGGCATCCAGTCTCACACTTCATGGCAGATAGATGGGCAAACAGTGGAAACAGTGGCTGACTTTTTTTTCTGGGTTCCAAAATGACTGCAGATGGTGATTTCAGCCATGAAATTAAAAGACGCTTACTCCTTGGAAGGAAAGTTATGACCACCCTAGGCAGCATATTAAAAAGCAGAGACATTACTTTGTCAACAAAGGTTCGCCTAGTCAAGGCTATGGTTTTTCCAGTGGTCATGTATGGATGTGAGAGTTGGACTATAAAGAAAGCCGAATGCCGAAGAATTGATGCTTTTGGCCTGTGGTGTTGGAGAAGACTCTTGAGAGTCCTTTGGACTGCAAGGAGATCCAACCAGTCCATCCTAAAGGAGATCAGTCCTGGGTGTTCATTGGAAAGACTGATGTTGAAGCTGAAACTCCATTACTTTGACCACCTGATGGGAAGAACTGACTCATTTGAAAAGATCCTGATGTGAAAGTTTGAGGGCAGGAGGAGAAGGAGACGACAGAGGATGAGATGGTTGGATGTCATCATCGACTCTATAGACGTGGGTTTGTGTGGACTCCAGGGATAGGTGATGGACAGGGAGACCTGGCGTGCTGCAGTTCATGGGGTCTCAAATAGTTGGGCACGACTGAGTGACTGAATTGAACTGAAGGTTTCCATAGGTGTGTGGATTTATCTCTGGGCTTTCTATTTTGTTCCATTGATCTATATTTCTGTCTTTGTGCCAGTACCATGCTGTCTTGATGACTGTAGCTTTGCAGTAGAGCCTGAAATCAGGCAGGTTGATTCCTCCTGTTCCATTCTTCTTTCTCAAGATTGTTTTTGCTGTTCAAGATTGTTGGTAATTCCATGCAAATTGTGAAATGATTTGTTCTAGTTCTGTGAAAAATACCGTTAGTAGCTTGATAGGGATTGCATTGAATCTATAGATTGCTTTGGGTAGTGTACTCATTTTCACTAAATTGATTCTTCCAATCCATGAGTATGGTATATTTCTCTATCTATTTGTGTCCTCTTTGATTTCTTTCAACAGTGTTTTATAGTTTTCTATATATAGGTCTTTTGTTTCTTTAGGTAGATTTATTCCAAAGTATTTTATTCTTTTCTTTGCAATGATGAATGTAATTGTTTCCTTAATTTCTCTTTCTGTTTTTTCAATGCTAGTGTATAGGAATGCAAGGGATTTCTGTGTGTTTATTTTATATCCTGCAGCTTTACTATGTTCATTGATTAGCTATAGTAATTTTCTGGTGGAGTCTTTAGGGTTTTCTTCGTAGAGGATTATGTCATCTGCAAACAGTGAGAGTTTTATTTCTTCTTTTCCAATCTGGATTCTTTTTATTTCTGAAAGCAGTAAATTTCTACCCTGAATCTTATGGAGAAACTAATTTCAGGATGTGAAAAGGCATTCATTAGTAACACATGCTATAAAATTTTTATAACCAAACTTAGAAACAATGTAGGACCTTCTAAGTCACAATTAATATTCTAGATTTTGTATTAAATAAATCAGGAAGCCATTAATGCTTTTTTCACAGGAACTGCATAATAAGAGTTACATTTTGAAAATTTCACTTTTGCTGTTCTCTGGAGAATTGGGTGTATGGGAGAAAAATAAAGAACAATGGAGTTAATCAGGAGATTTAATAATCCATGTGAACAGTGATGATTGCTTTAAAGTATAGTTGTGGAATGGCCACATCTAAATTATTTCTAAAAACAAACATATAGTACTTGCTATATTTATATGTGATTACATTGAGCTTGTATAATATTATTATAAACTGGATATATAGCAACATACATATTTTAAAAGGCAGGGCCCTTTAAATTAATTCAGTAATATAAATTAGTTATTTATTTGGTGTATTTTTTTTTTCTAAAGCTAAATACAAATCTTTCAATGTCATATTTGGATAATTTTGTGATAATTTTTTCTATGCAAGTATTTTCATCAGGGATTGGTAACATTAAACAAAATTTTCTTTATTTTGTATAGTATATGTGCCTAAGAATCACTAAGATCCTATGATTTACGGGGTCATTGAACTATTCTCCCACCTCTCTTCTCAAACTTTGTCTTCTAAGTAAGATGTATCATTGTTGTTGCTGTTGTTCTTTTGTCACAGTTCATAAATCTGAGAGTAGTAGTGACACGATGCCACAACATATTGTCCAGATTAAGAATATTCTGAATCTGAATAGCTTTATTTTCTGAAATTTAAGGGAACAGTTTGAGAAACTGGAAACTTCAGCCAAATTATCTCTTTTCTGATATAGAAATAATGAAAATAAACTTGTATTAACTTTTCCAGTCACCCAGATAAAATATTTTAAATACTTTACCATATCCTCTGCCTGCCCCCCAACCTTTTTTTTTCCAGTCACTCATTAATTTTTTCAGATGTTCACACATACAAGAGATAAATGTCTAGTATTTGCCAAGACCTGTGACAAGGTATACATGATTGGCAATAACTGAGATATATAAGACTCATGCCCTCTCTGAGCACAGCTATGCTTCTCAGCTTTTACGTTCCCATAAAAGCTTGCTCTCAGGTTATTATTTAATAGTACACTCCTACCATGTGATGTATAATTATAATGGCATTTCATTTTTCTCAGAGTCATTTGCCATGAAGTTTGTCAAATTTCATTTTTAATGGTGAAATTGAAAGTTTTTTACCCCACAATGTGTATAGTACAATGAAAAAGGTTAGTTTAGTTTTGGTTTTAGCTGAGGATCTATATGCAAATCTATCTTTTTTTTTTTTTTCCTTAGGTGAGCCTGAGATGTTTGCTTGGATTCCTAGTACCTGGGAACTTAAAAATATAGATTTAATAGGGTTCTCACTTTTCACACATTATAGTATGTGCATATATGTGTGTGTGTGTGTGTGTGTGTGTGTGTGTGTGTGTGTGTGTTTGGTGTGTGTGTGTGTGTGTAGAGAAATATAATACACACAGTATATATTATGTATGATTGGTACTGGAGTTGTTGTTTGGCCCGGAGGTGAATAGGGCTGAGTTCCAGGGGATCTGGAATCTGGTTTTGGACCTCTGGTGGATGGGGCCATATCCTGAAGCTAGTGCAGGCTAATAGGTGGTTGTGTCTGGGGCTGGTGCCCTTTGCCTGATGGATGAGGCCTGGATCCAGGGCTAGTGATGGCCCACTGATGTGTGGGGCCACATCCTGGGGCTTCTGGTGGATTGCGCCCAGCTGCATTGCTTGTGGCATCCCAGGACTAGTGCCAACTGACTGATGGGCTGGACTGGTTTCTGGCACTAACACGCTAGAGGGAGGATTCCAAAGTGGTGCTTATCAGCACCAGTGTCCTCGTGGCAGGATCAGCTTCTGCCAGTGCTTGTGTGCCTATGTCCCCAGGGTGAATTTCAATTGCCTCCTAGCTCTCCAGAATACTCCTTAGGATCAGCAAGTTGGTCTAACCCAGATTCCTTTCAAATTACTACTCGGCCTTTCACAGAGCATGTGAAATTTTGTGTGCACCCTTTATGAGTGGCGTTTCTATTTTCCACAGCCCTCTGGGCCTCCCATATGCAAGCCACACTGGCCTTCAAAGGCAGAAATTCTTGGTTCTTGTCTTCCCAAGTGGGCTTCCCTGGTGGCTTCCTGGTGGAAGACCACGGGGCTAGTGAGTCTAATATTGGGTAGGACCACTCACTCCTTGGTTAGAACATCTGCAGTTGTAACTATCTTCCCTTTTGTGGATTGTCCACCTAGGGATATGTGTCTTCACTATACTGTGTCTCTGCCCCTTCTACCTATACATTGTTGTTCCTTCTCTATATCTTCAGCTTAAAGATCTCATCTGTTAGTTCTCAAGTCCTTCTCATCTGTAGTTGCTCTGTAAATAGTTGCAATTTTGGTATGCCCAAGGGAGAGATGAGCTCTGGATCTTCTACTCTGCTGTCTTGGCCACTCCACTCATTGTTATTTTAATTTGCATTTTCCTGATGACAAATGATGTAAAACATCATTACATATGCTTATGTGCTATTCTTATATCTTTTTTGCTGAGTTATCTGTTAAGATCTTTGGCCCATTTCTTGATCAGGCTTTATTTTTATTGCCAAGTTGCAATGCTGGAGACCTGGGTTCAATCCCTGGGTTGGGAAGATTCCCTGAAGTAGGGAAAGGCTACCCACTCCAGTATTCTGGTCTGGAGAATTCCGTGGACTGTATAGTTCATGGGGTCTTAAAGAGTCGGACACGACTGAGCAACTTTCACTTCAAGATGTCTCTATATATTCTGTGTGGTAGTCTTTTCTCAGATATGTCTTTTGCAAATATTTTTCCCCATCTGTGGCTTCTCTGTCATTCTCGTAATGTTGTCTTTCACTGGGCAAAAGTTTTTAGTTTTGATAAATTCTAACTTACCTTTTTTTTTTTTTAAATAAGGATTCTGTCTTTGTTGCTATTTGTGGAAACTTATTGCCACACTAAAGGTCATCTAGGTTTTCTATGTTATCTTCTAAAAGTTGCTTAATTTTGGGTTTTACATATAGGTCTTGTGATCCATTTTAAGTTATTTTTTTGTGAAGTCTGTAAGATCTATATCTGAATTCATTTTTTGAATGAAAACTGTCCAGTTGTTTCAGAACCATTTGTTGAAAATACTATTTTGTTGTTTTACTTTCACTCCTTTGTCAAAGATCAGTTGACTACATTTGTGTAGGTAAATTGCTGGGCTATTTATTCTGTTTCATCATTCTGTCAATAAACTCTTTGGTCAAACAATGTTGTCTTGACTATTGAAGCTTTAATAACAAGTCTTAAAGTACAACTTGTTTCCCGTTTAATGTTTTGTAGAGTCTTTGATTCTTTGCATAAGCTTTATAATCATTTGTTGATAACCACAACATAACCTGCTAGATTTTTTAAAAATTTTATTGAAGTAATTACAATATTGTGTTAGTTTCAGGTATACAGCAAAGTGAATCAGTTATACATATAGGTTTATCCAAGCCTTTTTTTTTTTTTGATTCTTTTCCCATATAGGCCATTAGAGAGTATTGAGTTCCTTGTGCTATACAGCAGGTTCTTATTAGTTATCTACTATATGTAAAGTAGTAAGTGTTTTCAACACCAGTCTCCCAATTTATCCCTCCCCCCAAATCCTCTGGTAACCACTAGTTTGTTTTCTACATCTGTGATTCTACTTTTGTTTTATAAAGTTCATTTGTACCCTTTTTTTAGATTCCACAATAAGCAATATCATGATATAATATTTGTATTTCTGTATCTGTCTTAATTCCTTCAGTATGACAACATCTAATTCCATCCATTTTGCTGTGAACAGCCTTATTTCATTCTTCTTTTCTGGCTGAGTAATATTTCATGGTACCACATCTTCTATATTTATTCCTAAGTTATTGGACCCTTAGGTTGCTCACATGTCCTGGCTATTGTAACTAGTGCTGCAATTGGAGTGCATGTATCTTTTCAAATTATAGTTTTCTCTGGTGTATGCCTATGAATGAAATTTCTGGGTCATATGGTAGATCTATTTTTACTTTTCTAAGGAACCTTAACACTGTTCTTCATAGTACCTATACCAATTTACATCCCCACCAAAAAAGTAGAAGTGTTCCCTTTTCTTCACACCTTTTCCAGCATTTATTGTTTGTAGATTTTTTATGATTGCCATTCTGACCAGTGTGAAAACTCATTATATATAGTTTTGAATTGCATTTCTCTAATAATTAGTGATGCTGAGCATCTTTTATGTGCTGTTTTTGCCATCTGTATGTCTTCCTTGGAAAAATGTCTATTTAGATTTTCTGCCCATTTTTTGACTATTTGTTTTTGGATATTGAATTGGATAAACTGTTTATATATTTTGGAGATTAATCCCTTGTCAGTTTCTTCATTTGCAAATATATTCTCCCATTCTGAGGGTTCTCTTTTTTTTGTTTTATTTATGAAACTTTGACTGAAATTGTATGGAATCTACAGATTGTTAAAAACAAATATCATAATAATATTGACTTTCTACCCATAAGCCTGAAATATATCTCTGTTTACTTACTTCTTTGATTTTGTTCATCTGAGTACTATAGTCTCCCTCATCAAGATCTTGTACATATATTTTGAGATGTTTCTGTAAGTATTTCATTTTAGGTATGCCATGTAAATTATATTGTGTTTTTAATTTCAAATTCTACTTGTTTGCTTATTATATAAGAAAACAATTGATTTTTATGTTTTAACCTTGTATCCTAAAGCTTTACTATAATTGCTTATTAGAGTCAAAAGTTTGTTTGCTTTCTTGGTCAGTTCTTTCAAATTTTCTACATAGAAGGTTATGTCATCTGTGAACAAAGCTGGTTTTATTCTTCCCTTACAATCTATATATCTTTATTTTTTTTTCTTTTTTTATTGCATTAGCGAGGACTTTCAGTAAAATGTTGAAAAGCTGTAGCAAGAGGGGACATTCTTATCTTGTTTCTGACCTTAGTAGAGAAGATTCAAGTTTCCCACCATTAAGTATTATGTTAGTCGTAGATTTTTTTGTACATATTCTTTATCAAGTTGAGAAACTTCTCCTCTACATCTAGTTTACTGAGATATTTTGTCATGAGTCGATAAGGTATTTTGCATCTATTGATACTATCAGGCTATGTTTCTTTTTTAGTTTATTGATGTGGTAGATTACTTAATTGATTTTTGCATGTTGAGTTAGTCTTACATACCTGGATAAATACCACTTGCTTGTGATGTAAACAAGCTATCTATTGATTTAACTAAAGTGAAAGATAATAATTGAGAGTGGCATATGTAATGATTTAAGTGTTATTGGCAGTGTAATCAATGATTTGTAGGCATATATGTAACAATAATTTCACATGGATTTATGTCTATCTTGTCTGGATACTCTATCTTAATTTTGAATCTAAGAAATTTTAAGTTAATGTTTTAGTAATAAACAGTTTAAATAGCCTTATAGGAAGTCATGCAAAATTTAATTTGCCTAAAAATATAGATCAGTTAGTACAATCATTTAGTTTAATGATTTTTCTTTGTATGATAACCATGCTCATCTCTCTGGAAATGAGATATAATTTTAATTGTATATTATCAATTTCCAGGCTGCTATTCTTCAATATTTGAAAACACTTGTACTGCCTTTCCTCAGACTCCATAAGATAAATATTTTTATGGCAACAGTTGTTTGTCAGCCTCATCATCCACCCTCACCTCCCTCCTTCATGGCAAAACTTCAATTTTGTTCAATCATCTACTTTTTAAAAATGTAGTCTATATGTGTCAGGAAAGAGCATACCATCCACAGTACCTGAGTTTTTGTATAGCTTATCTAATTATAGGAATTCCAAACCCTTTGAAAATGATAGTTTCAAAATCTGTTCTTAAGTTAATTAGCATTTGTTACCCACCTTGCCCAAATTTTAAGTCATGTTTAGACTCCTGAACCAAACCCAACCACAAGGAAAATAGTAAAAGAAAAATAATCTAGTCCCACTGCCATTTCAGTGATTTATGAGCAGAGGGGAACCAGCCTTGCCGGTAGATGACTCCCAGCAAATGAAGCCATGATAATAACATTGTTGGACCACTGACCAATTCAAAGATTGAAGTCTGCTCTATTTCTGGACCTCAAGATGAGCTTATTGTTAAAGATAGTTTGAATTTTTTTCCTGCTTCTAAATTTTATATGTGATACACACACACACACACACACACACACACACACACACACACACACATATATATTAAATTTACATAATTATATATCACCCATATGCTAGAATTATATATTACCCATAGACTTCCCTGGTGGCTCAGATGGTAAAGAATCTGCCTACAATGTGGGAGACCCGGGTTCGATCCCTGGGTGGGGAAGATCCTCTGGAGAAGGAAATGGCAACTCACTCCAGTATGGGAGGAGCCTGGTAGACTACAGTCCGTGGGGTCGCAAAGAGTCAGACATGACTGACGACTTCTCTACATATGCTAGTGCTATATGTTGTATATTATATACATATATATATGTGTGTGTGTGTATATATGCACACACACACTCACACCTTGAGTAGCTGAACAATTAGCTTCTCTAAAAATAATAAGAAAGAAAAGTTTGTTTTGGAAGAAAGAATAAGGTAGATTAGTGATGTGCAGATGCTGAAACAAACAGCAGATAGAATTACATGGCTTAGTCATTGTCCAGACCTCAGAAAGTGCAAATAATTAGGAAAAAGGTTCATGAGTTATTTTATCATTCAATATAATCAAAGTGCAAAATCAACTTTCTTTCTATTCATATTATTTTCTGCATATAGGTAGGTGTTTCTTCATAATGAGGCTCATCAAGGTATGGAAAGAGTGGCTGTTACCACTATCCCAAAATTTCAGTTTTAACTGATTTCTCTCATAGATGTTTATTACTTTTAGGTTAAGATATTATCAGATCAGTTCAATTCAGTTGCTCAGTCGTGTCCGACTCTTTGCAACCCCATGAACTGCAGCACACCAGGCCTCCCTGTCTATCACCAACTCCTAGAGTTCACCCAAACCCATGTCCGTTGAGTCAGTGATGCTATCCAACCATCTCATCCTCTGTCATTCCCTTCTCCTCCTGCCCTCAATCTTTTCCAGTATCAGGGTCTTTTCAAATGAGTCAGCTCTTCGCATCATGTGGCCAAAGTATTGGAGTTTCAGCTTCAATATCAGTCCTTCCAATGAACACTCAGGACTGATCTCCTTTAGGATGGACTGGCTGGATCTCCTTGCAGTCCAAGGGACTCTCAAGAGTCTTCTCCAACACCACAGTTCAAAAGCATCAATTTTTCAGTGCTCAGCTTTCTTTATAGCCCAACTCTCACATCCATACATGACCACTGGAAAACCATAGCCTTGACTAGATGGACATTTGTTGGCGAAGTAATGTCTCTGGTTTTTAATATGCTATCTAGGTTTGTCATAACTTTCCTTCCAAGGAGTAAGAGTCTTTTAATTTCATGGCTGTAATCACCATCTGCAGTGATTTGGAGACCCAAAAAATACAGTCAGCCACTGTTTCCACTGTTTCCCCATCTATTTGCCATGAAGTGATGGGACCAGATGCCATGATCTTAGTTTTCTGAATGTTGAGCTTTAAGCCAACTTTTTCACTCTCGTCTTTCACTTTCATCAAGAGGCTCTTTAGTTCTTCACCTTCTGCCATAAGTGTGGTGTCATCTGCTTATCTGAGGTTATTGATATTTCTCCCTGCTATCTTGATTCCAGCTTGTGTTCCTCCAGCCCAGCGTTTCTCATGATGTACTCTGCATATAAATTAAATAAATAGAGTGACAATATACAGCCTTGACATACTCCTTTCTCTATTTGGAATCAGTCTGTTGTTCCATGCTCAGTTCTAGCTGTTGCTTCCTAACCTTCATACAGATTTCTCAAGAGGCAGGTTAGGTGATCTGGTATTCCCATCTCTTTAAGAATTTTCCAGTTTATTGTGATCCACACAGTCAAAGGCTTTATTATAAAATCTTATAAAAATGTAAAAACCTTATCATGGAGAGGTAGAATCATCACCCAGTAATCTCTGCCCTGAAATAATTTTATCTGTTAAAATAGCTTTTTGGCCACTTAGTTTAAATGAAAGTCCGTAAGAGGAAGTTACAATTACCTTTGTTATAATTTGTTCTCGGCCTAACCCTTTCATTTAATACCAATGCTTAGAGAGTTCTGTGAATTTACTTTTAAAAATCTGACTCAGATAAATATGCATTATAATTCACTTTCTTTAAGATATAAGAGTTCCTTTTATCCAGGAATCAGAATAATAATATGTTAATATGCTGTCTCCTATAAAACATATACGACTCTTCACTATATTTTTAGAATACCAATATTATCATTTTTATAATTCTACATACTTGTTTGCTGTCTATAAGAGCCAAATATATTTATATAATTTTCAGGGGCTTTGATTTTGTTTGCCTGGATGCTTCTTTTTTCATCCATAAGCAGTTGAATGTACTTCCAATATTTTAATTTGATTTTGTTCTTCCCCTCGCTGGGCAAACAGCTCGTTCACTTTTAGAGCCTTTTAATGTTTTTACTGGCAAATATCTTCCAACTTCAATACTCATTTTTTTATTGCTTTTATTTATAAACACTAGAAATGAGAAACAATATGTTAGTAATGAAATCGTTTCTCTAATCATTATTTTTAAGAGACAAAAGTTTATTTTTCTGAAAGGCTTAATTTATAGATTGCATTCTAGAATTCAAGTTCTTCCATTTCCTAGACCCCTAAGATATGAGAAAAAAAAAAAAGGTTTTAGAAGTTATTTGAATAAATCTCCATACCTTTCTTTTGACATTGTAAAAATTAAGAAGTAAAAGGTAAATAATTCATTTATAGTCACTTTATCTGTTAATGACAGATTTAGAACACTAGATAGCAAATTTTAGTGAGATTTTGCTGGTGAATCAGCTATTAATTACAGCAATAACTCCATGTAACAAATTATCCTCCAAAACTCAGTGGATAAAAACAGCAACCTTTGTTTACTTAGTCTGCAGGTGAGATGGGCTATTTTTTCTGTTCAGGCCCAGATTTGATTGTTCTCTGATGTTCATGCTCAGTCACTTATGGTCAACTGGTGAGTTTCCTGAATCATTAATAATCTTGGCTAGGATCACTCACATCCCTGGGGCCTGGGATGGGCCATCCAGGGTGACTCTGACCCATATGAGTTTTCTTCCTCATCAGCCAGCTTAGGCTTCCTGTTGTTCACGAGTTGAGGAAGCCTTGTAAAAGAGTGCATGAAACCATGTAAGCACTCTTGAAGCCTCAGTTTGTAACTCACACATCACCACTTTTGCTGTAAGCCACAGACTAGCTCAGATTCAAAAATAGGGAAATAGATTCCATTATTGATGGAGAATAGTAAAATACATTTAAAAAGTGTACACAAAAGGAGAGTTAAGAAATTGGTCATGTTTGTAATTATTTAATGTGACTCTCATAAACCTCATTTTCCTCTATTTATATTCCTTGAAAACTCCCTCATTTTTGTATATAACCTCCAAAACTGGTACTGTCGATCTCCAAGTTCTCTGCTTTTAAATAATAGGTGCATGTTGGCAGACTGTTGTTCTATAGTGTGCTTTTTTGTATCATTTTCTATGAGATGCAAAGTGAAAAAGTAAAATAGCCTTATCTTTCTGGGCATCTGATGTTTGTCCTCCAAATATTAGAATGCCTTCACTTATTTTACTGCATGATAATTAATTAATTAATTATGAGGTATTCATTTAATATAAAATATTAGTTTTAAGAAAACTTTGTTTATCTTATGAAACAGAGATTTCTTTCCCAAGTAGACATTAGCCAGAGCACTAGGGTTGTTTTTAAATGGAAGGCAAGTGTTAAAATTTCTATATTCATAGTTAACACTGAGGTACTTCTTGCCTAAATATAATTTTCTTAAGTTCCTATTCATGGATAAATATTCATTGAACAAAATAAACTTCCTTCTTTCATGGTTTTCATTCTAATTAAAAAATGATAAAATATATTACCAAGTAGAGATAAATTTCATAAAAAGAAATAAAATTGTGTTAGGGAAAATACAGAAGTCTCATTTTGTCATTAATTGGCTACTGTGATAAGAAGAGGGGCTAGTGAGAGACTTATAAGATCTTCAGCTCTATTCCTTGTCATTGTAGTAGTTCTCAAATGTCTCTGTGGAGTTAGAAATATCTAGGTTTTTATTACAATGGCATAGTTAACTGGACGTGTCACTTTAAAAGACTCCTGAATAATCTCCATGAAACTTAATCCTTTACCCATAAAATATGATTGTTAGAAAATAACTTGTAGGATTCAAGTAGTGCTTCAATATAGCGAGGTATATCAGTTAGACTGTCTACCAGAGTGCCTGAGTTATATTAGAGGCTTCAAGAATATTTGCCATGTTATTAACTATGTGCTGTGCTGTGTTAAGTCACTTCAGTCATGTTTGACTTTCTGAGACCTTGTGGACTGTAGCCTGCCAGGTTCCTCTGTCCATGGGATTCTCCAGGCAAAAATACTAGAGTGGGTTTCCATGCCATTTTCCAGGGCATTCTCCCGACCCAGGGATTGAACCCGTGTCTCTTATGTCTCCTGCATTGACAGGCGGATTCTTTACCACTAGTGCCACTTGTGATACTGATACTCAAATCTTGGTATGTATGAAGAAAATACAGATTTTCTCCTCAAGTACAATGAAGTCTCCTTCTGTAAGTTTTAATATTGATGTATATACATTTATAAAATTCTTATTTTTTTCTTCTTTGTGCTAAATGCAGCATTTGTTATTAATATTCTTCATAAAGCTTCTGTGTGATGGATGAATAGTCAGTGGTACTAACCTGTTAAGAACAACAACCTAACAACTTCAGAGCTGGGACATCTGGTCTAGATCTGGTGCATGTTTGCTACATGATTTGGAGGGAAAATCTAGATCTTTCTGTGCTTTAATTTCCAAAACAGGAAACAATGGAAATGAAAATAGTATCTATATCATGAAGCTTTTGTAAGTATTAAGTGGTTAAGTATGTTTTAATGTAGTTAAAATAGTGCCTGACACATTAGGCACATAATACTACCTCTAATGTGTCAGGTACTATTTTAACTACATTAAAACATACTTAACCACTTAATACTTTTGTATTAATATTGTTAGTTTTAAAGATAAAACCATGAAGGTTCAGATGGATAGATAGATATCAGTTACATATGCTTAAAGAGAATAGAAACATAGATTGCATGCTAAATTAAGGGATTAAAAATAATAGTATTTTATATTACTTCATTAGTGATAAAGATTAATGTTTACTGAGAATTTTGCCTATTTGCTATCTCATGATCACTATCTCTAACAATGTTAGTAAAAGGTTATTTATTTTTTCTCTATTTTTGATAATATACATTGCAAGATACATTGTTTCTTAGTCTCATATTACATCAAACATTCAATGCTTACACAATAATTTAGAATGGATACATATTTGACAAACTATAATAAATTGAGTTCATATATAGTAGGACTTTGAGTAAAGTTAAGTTATGATGGAAAGGCTTGTGGCATATATTATAACAAGAGAGAATGTTAGAATATTTATTTTGTTTCTGCATGCTGCTGTGGATTTTTAAATTACTGACATGTTAGAGACTTCAATACTAGCCAAGGTGGATAAACTATATAATGTTTCCCCATCAAACAAAATTTCCTCTTTAATGAGAACAAAAATTATAAAATTTATGTTCTGTGTCAACTTGAGAATACTGTCTTTATTCATTTAGGTTACTTTTGCACAACTGTTTCAACTGAAAGACATGGGCAGGATTTCTGACAGCTCTTAAAAGTCCAGCACCTGTGGGCCCACCTACATTACTCTTTGGTTTTGACTTCTAGCATTAGAAGACTCAGACCACTTCACTTTAGAGCACAGATTACATTACAGCTCATAGTTTACCACCTGTGAAAGGGGCTGGCTTAGTCCACGTGCACTGCCATAGCAAAATATCTCAGACCAGGTGGATTATAAACAACAGAAATTTATTTCTCATAGTTTTGGAGTCTGAAAGCCCAAATCTGGGTGCCAGCATGGTTGAATTTTAGTAAGAAACCCCTTTCTAGATTGCAATCTTCATGTTACATCGTTGCATGGTGAACTTGCATGGTTGTAACGTGAGACATGAGTTTGAGCAAGCTCCAGGAGTTGTTGATGGACAGGGAAGTCCGGCGTGCTGCAGTCCATGGGGTCGCACAGAGTCAGACATGATTGAGTGACAGAACTGAACTGAACTGAACATGAAACAAATATATCTAAATCTTTTGGATCTAGTACATTTTCCGGATCCTTTGACTGTAGAGACATAGCTTAAGTCTGTACTGAACATTAATGATGATTGAAAATTCTGAAAGCACTGGAAGGAGTTGACTCCAAGTAAATTGAAGAGAGTAATTATTTATGTACGTGTATAACTTCCACTAATGCTAGTCAAAATTTTGTATATAAATCCGAGCACATGAGGAAGATGGGTATTTATACAGACACACACAGTACACTTTTGAGCTTTCCCTAAGATCACTTTGTAAAATGATGGTAAATAGGGTCTCTCTTGCTGCTGCTGCTGCTGCTGCTGCTGCTGCTAAGTCGCTTCAGTCGTGTCCGACTCTGTGCGACCCCATAGACGGCAGCCTACCAGGCTCCTCCGTCCCTGGGATTCTCCAGGCAAGAACACTGGTGTGGGTTGCCATTGCCTTCTCCAATGCATGGAAGGGAAAAGTGAAAGGGAAGCCACTCAATCGTGTCCGACTCTTTGCGACCTCATGGACTGCAGCCTACGAGGCTCCTCCGTCCATGGGATTTTCCAGGCAAGAGTACTGGATTGGGTTGCCATTGTCTTCTCCGAGGGTGTCTCTTAGGTCACCTATAATTTACACATTGATATCTTAAGACATGTAATACTAGGAAACTTTAGATAGCTAAAGCTTTAAATTCTTGAGTAAAATAATTTGCCAGCTGCTATAATTCTTCAGATCTTTCACTGCAAACGAGACTGTCAAAGTCAAACTACTCATGTTTGGTAGAGAAATCTAGTTCGCACTTTCCCAGATAATTAGATATACACAAAACTACAAGGAGAAGATAAAGCAGTAAAAAGGTTGTGAGTAGGGAGCAGGAGAGGGAGGAGAGTAGAAAGGAAAAGGAGGAGGAGAAAGAGGAAGAAAAAAAATCTGCAACTACAACCAGATAACAGCAACCTATATAGACATTGAAATCCTTGAGAATGGGTCCTTGTCTTCTTACTGAACGGAAGTTCTGCAACTTTGAGCATGAGGGTACCATGTAGATGAAAGATGCATGCTTGTGAAACTAACTTACATTGTCAGAGCGACAAAGCAATTACAGATGTAAACAATGTCTTCACCAGTTTTTCAAACATCTGTGGATTTTGTAAGGAAAAAAACAAAATAATGTGTATTTTTGTAAAGTTCATTTGAATTGAAAATTACCCTGAAGTAGTTTCAAGAAAGGTGTGATACTCTCTATGGATTAAGAGAAAAAATTAATTATAATAATACTAAGAAATGTGTACTTTGCTTGAAGATTGTGGTCTTGGGATTGTCATGCTAGTAATTCCATCATTTCTTAAATGTTATGAAAATTTTAATATTTATATGTGCATATCATATTTCTGGGGCAAAATCACGTGCAAAAACTACTAATAACTTACTAAAATATAGTCGGTAAATTTAAAATTTTGTGGTTTGTAAATAACAAAATAAGAAAAGTCCTCTTCTTTAACCCACCCCTTTTCTCTTTCTTTCCCTCCTTCCATCTTTCCTTCTAATGCACAATTACTGATGGGAATGTGTGCTATGAATTGTGTGGTACTGGGCTGTGTCACTTGGATTATAACACTTGCCACAATTGTCTGGCTATTTATTAATCTTTGTCATTCCCTTTAAAACTTTAGGATACCTCTGTTGTTTTTTCTTTCTTTTTTTAACATTGATATGTTTAATTGAAATCAATCAACAGCTTATGAAGTCCTGTGCAGAATGAAGTTATGCTTTATAAGATTTAAATGTGAAAAGGTAAGCAAGGGTGGAAAGACAACACAGTTTCTGACCTCACAAGTTTTATATTCTAATACATGGGAGAGTCATTAAATATATATGCACGTGTAAATGGTCAAAATAGTAGCAAATTGTATTTGTTGCAATACAAGAAAACAATAAAGATCTTAGTAATAAGGAAAATATTAACTGGTTAGTTAAGGGCTTAAGAAAAAAATAAAGAAACTAAGTTATTTTTTGTCATTTTAAACAAATTGTTGGAAATTTAACAACACAGACAAAACTTATTTTCTTCCCTGAAAGAGATTTCACAATTTACTTGGACCAAAAAAAAAAAAAATCTTGCACAAGCAACTCTAAATAAGAAAATACAGTACACAAAATCTTTGGACATACTATATGAAAATACATGTGGGAATTTAAAGCAGTTTAAGCAAAATACTATGAAACAACAGAAGGAAAGATTTAGTCCAGTAGAAGGAATAACTTGTTGACAAGCACACATTCGGCAGAAATAAGATTTAGTGCAAGAGTTAGAAGAGCCAAGGCCCAGGATTGATGCCCTAGAAGATTAAACTTGAACTAGGACTATTAGGGAAAGACCTGGTAATTCAGATGCCAACAATCATCTGAGCCTACATCATAATTTCATTGAGGCAAAATTCTAACTAAAATTTTAAATCAGTCAACTTATCAATCACTTTTATGTGCATATGTGTAGTATCTATATAGGACAGCTGACATTCTATTTTAGTATAATTTTATAATGGCAATATATATACAAAGATTGAAATTCCTTATAGCTGACAATCAGCTATTTGCCAGAAATTTTTGAAGATTCATGATAAAGTTTCAAAGCCACTTGAATTGTCTAGGACTCATTTTAATGGATGTTTCTAGTGGCTTTGAATCCTTTGAGAAGCCCATAAATGTTGGCAAATACTTTAAATATTTCTTGATATGCAAGCAAATCTTCAACATAACACAAAGAAGAACCCATCAGAAAAAAAAATCCTGATTTTTTTATTAGTGCTTTTTAAGGGGAAAGACTGAAAATATATTAATGTGTATAGAATAGTTTAGAATATTACTGAATTTGCCCATGGTGACTGGATTACATTAGCTAGTTATTTACATCCATAATGGAATCTTCTTATTTTTCTTGAATGTACAATGCTAATACTCTGCTTCTGGGCCTATTTTTGAAATAAAATTGAGCATAGACAATTTTAGAAAATAATAGGGAAAGGGAGAAGGAACAAAGTGATACAATGAATTTGGGTACAAAGACTGGGTGCTATAATGGCATTTCAGTATATCTTGCTTTCAAGTCCAAACCAAATATAAGAAATGACTGTTTCTATAAGCTTTTATTTAAGGTTCAGCCTGGTGTGTTTGTATTCTTATCCTTAGCTTTATCAACTAGTACTCATTTCCTAAACTGATTTGTTGAGTCTCCTAAACATAACTGGTTCTTTATTTAAAAATTTCACTTTCGATTGCCATCCTCTCAACCAGAATGGCATTCCATTCTGTTCTTTTCTTTTAGATTTACTATGTCCATTCTTCAAAACTAGTAATCCATTACTGATTCTTTAAAAACTTCCCATGAGCAATCCAGCCTGAACTGATTACTCAGACAGTCAGTCACTGGCAATAAATTGTATACTGTCAAGTAATATTTCTACAGTTACTTTTCAGAACTCCTAAGTAGATCATTATGGAGGAGGTATTCATGTTTGCAAGTATTTATGTCATCTTTCTACAGGTAAGATATTGAGGGCATGGATCACATTTTCTATTACTTTCCTCTCAGAACTCAAAACAGAACACTTAAAATAATTGTTATTTTTAAATCAGTGAAATCTGTTCTATGGAGTAGTTTCATCTATGGAGAAGTAAAAAGGTGTATTTTTTTTTTCATTTATTCGTTCACTCATTTCATAGGTGTTTACTGAGTACCTACTAAGTGCAAAACACTAGATATACAGACCCTTTGGGAATAATAATTCAGTCTATGCTGTCCAATTAGAACTTTAGGGTTTAAGGAGTCTATTTTTTTAGCTCTCTGTTACAAACACTACATTTTTTCTGCACGTATTTTTTTTTTTCAGTTTTTGCACATTGCATTTACTTCAGGCTTCTAACTGAAAAAAATAAAGAATTAATAAGCATTGCAAGGAAAATCTGGGTTGTATATAATTGTGCTTGTGGGGTACTACTAGAAAAAGGCAAAGGTAGTTTCTAAGAAAAAAAATAAAATTTTATACCAGTTCAGTCTTAAATCTATGATCTTAAATGTGCGTGAAGCCATCATAAGACTCAGAATAAAAAACATTTTTTTTTTAAACTGGCTACATTCATTGACTATTGAAAATACAGTTTGTAAGGCTAAATTTTTAAGGGATTGTGCCAGCTCTGTGAATCCTGCCATCTGATTTAGACCATGAATGTATGTTTATTACCATTTATTTATGGGCAGATGAAGTCCAGAAAGCTGACATAGCTTGGCTAGTGCATGAACATAGCTTTTTCAATTATGGTAAGAGTGGTTCCAAAGGAAAGAAATAAGTCTACAATACTTACATGTGTGACTTTTCTTAGAATACCAAACTTGGTTAAACTTCTTTGCTACTTGAACAGCAAACATGAGAGTTTTGTGTGTGTGGTTTTTTTTAAGAGATTTGTTCCTACATCATATCATTATCACTATATTTATCAATTCCAGTAAATTAAGCACCCTGCTAGTTCTAATGAAGATAGATCTGCACTGGAGAAGAGAATGCCTTCATATAAAATCTAAACCTACATCTACAATGTATGCTATTTAATATAGCTAAATAACATACTTTTCTATATAGCTACTTTGCAAAGCCTCATGAAACATCCCTCCTTTCATTTTTTTTTTTTTAAATAAATTTATTTATTTTAGTTGGGGGCTAATTACTTTACAATATTGTAATAGTTTTTGCCATACATTGACATGAATCAGCCATGGGTTTACATGTGTTCCCCTTCCTGGACCCCCCACCCACCTCCCTCCCCATCCCATCCCTCTGGGTCATCCCATTGCCCCGGCCCTGAGCACTTGTCTCATGCATCGAACATGGAATGGTGTTCTGTTTCACATATGATAATATACATGTTTCAATGCTATTCTCCCAGAACGTCCCACCCTCACCTTCTCCCTCAGAGTCCATAAAATTGTTCCATGCATCTGTGTCTCTTATTCTGTCTCGCATATAGGGTTATCGTTACCATCTTTCAAATTCCATATATATGCATTAGTATACTGTATTGTTGTTTTTCTTTCTGGCTTACTTCACTCTGTGTAATGGGCTCCAGTTTTATCCATCTCAGTAGAACCGATTCAAATGTATGGCTGCTATCCAAAAGTCTACAAGCAATAAATGCTGGAGAGGGTGTGGAGAAAAGGGAACCCTCTTACACTGTTGGTGGGAATGCAAACTAGTACAGCCACTATGGAGAAAAGTGTGGAGATTCCTTAAAAAACTGGGAATAGAACTGCCATATGACCCAGCAATCCCACTGCTGGGCATATACACCGAGGAAACCAGAATTGAAAGAGACGCGTGTACCCCAATGTTCATCGCAGCACTGTTTACAATAGCCAGGACATGGAAGCAACCTATATGTCCATCAGCAGACGAATGGATAAGGAAGCTGTGGTACATATACACAATGGAATATTACTCAGCCCTCCTTTCATTTTAAACTTTCATGGGCTTTTACATGCACAATGTCTTAGTGCATATCTAGGTGATGACAGAGCAAAGAAAAAAAAATTCCTTACTAATCTCTTCTAAACTTTTTTCAAGATTTGAGATTTTGAAACATTTCGGTTATTAAAATGTGTCACTCAAACTTTATATATATATATCTAAACTAACATTTGAATAATCTTCTGTGTCTGGAATATTTAGACAGTAAATTTCATTTGAAAAGTGAAACAGTGTTTTAGTCATCTCTTCAAGTAAAAGTTGAAACAAGGTTATCTAATGTTAAGTTTCTGTTCTAGAAAACAAGTTATCTTTACTCAAATAACAAAAGGGAATCTTCAAGCCTAAGAAATGCTATTTATCAGGAGTTTAAATATGCAGAGGTCCATCATTATCAAAATATATTGCAAAAATCAAACACTTTCTGGTATGCTCTGTGGCTTAGAGAAGGGTAGAGCAGCTGTTGCCATTTTGCGAGCATACATCTGTCCCTCTTGTGGTGTTCCATTGCCATTCTTAGTGTCCTACTCATGCACAAAAGCAGAAGGCAATGGCACCCCACTCCAGTACTCTTGCCTGGAAAATCCCATGGAGGGAGGAGCCTGGTAGGCTGCAGTCCATGGGGTCGCTAGAAGTCGGACGTGACTGAGCGGCTTCCCTTTCACTTTTCACTTTCATGCATTGGAAAAGGAAATGGCAACCCACTCCAGTGTTCTTGCCTAGAGAATCCCAGGGACGGAGGAGCCTGGTAGGCTGCCGTCCATGGGGTCGCACAGAGTCAGACATGACTGAAGCGACAGCAGCAGCAGCAGCATGCACAAAAGCCTTCTCTACAGAAGATTGCATCTGCTCTCTCAACACAACCACACGTAAAAGCTGAGTCATAATTTATTCAAAATAAAAATGACTTTCTACTACCATTCTCTTTTCTCCTACCTCTTGTGGAAATCTGGACACAGCATTTTATTTAAAGATCAGCTTTAATGTAAATTTCTTACCATTTTATGATAATGTCAAGTATAACATAAAATTGTGTCCCTTAAATACAAATATTACATATCACAACATTATATTGTAACAGCGTGATTGTGGATTTTTAAAAATTTCTGCTGTTTTATCACTTTAGGAAATACATAGCTTTAAACAATTGCACAGCAGAAAATCATTAAAGCAGTTACCTATAGGACCAGAAAGGTAACCTAAAGGTTACAAGAAGTGGGGACTGTGATGAACTGGAGAGCACATGTTCCCTAAAAACAAGTCAGCTGCTTATCTATAGCAAATTGTTGCCATGGGGAAAGATGAACTGAGAGTTAACAAAGAAAACCTGGAAATACAGTGTTTGCATATGTTTCTATGAAATTACTTTGGAATTCATTCAAGTTGTAAATACATGCACACGTGTGGGTGCACACAAACACACACACACACCAAGTCTCATGTACAGAGACTGTGTAGGCCCAACAAAATGATCCTTTGCAATGGGTCTGTTAAAGGACTAATGCTCAGTATGTTTGGAAATGATTAATCATATAAATTCCTGATTCATAATGTTACCTTAGACTTAATTAGCTTTCACTGAAGTCTTATTGTGTATAAGGTACTCTTCTACGTAGTATGTCAACACAAACAGAAATAGAATGTGGTCTTTCTTCACAACTTCATACACTCTGCTAGGATGTTCATAAATAATATTGAAGAAGGAAATCCATAAAAGGAAGACTCATTGCTGGAAAAAAAAATGAGACATAGAGAATTTGGTTAACATCTCTACCACTTACTAAACTATGTGACATTGGAAACACAACTAAAGTCCTCTGATTCTCAATTTTCTTATCTGTAAGGTACTACTCTGTTATAATTTCAAGTCAACAAAGATTGTAAAACTCTTAAATACTCAATAAATACTAGCAAAACTTCAAACCTCAAATTTACAATAGAAAAATACTTCCATTGGTAGAGTTCTATTAACAGAAGTTATATATTTATATATTAAATATAAAATTCCTACTCAGTGTATTAACTATTAGGTTCTCAATAAAACACAGTTTCAGGGATTACTATGTCTGAATTTTGTAACATGTGTACAAAATGTTCTAATCAAAATAGATTCTTTTCATGTGATAACAATATCTAATTTCTTTGTCAACTTTCTTAAATATCCTGAATATAGCAGAGATATAAACTTTTTGAAGGAAAGTGTTCAATGTAGTAAGAGCAGGCAATTATTTATTCCCCAGTTAGACATTTTTGTTGTAAATAAGTATCAGCATTATTGCAAGATACTTGGCAGGCTAAACATGACAAATTTTTGAGTAAAGGTATTTTATTTCTGGAAAAGTTCTTAAAAAAAAGAGATAGTATTTTAGAACCTCATCCAGTAGAGAAGAGTCTTACTAAATTCAAAGTAAAATGGACAGAAATTTGTAATAAAACTACCTATCATAAGTCTATTATAATGATGAAATAAATTCACCTTCAAACAGAACTCCAAATTATTAAGTTAATTTGTTTCATGAAGTGCTAAATAAATACATGTTTTAGGTTTCCAGCCTACAAAGAGAAAAAGTAAAAATTCAGGCTTACAAGACTTTTTACTCCTAGACAGTTCCTCCTGTTAATTAGAGACTGATACATAAAGTAGAATTATGCATCATGAATTCCCAACCATCAGTAAATTAGGACTGTGTCAGCCTGGGGAGGAAAGGGAATATCAAAGCCAAGGATCCTTACTAGAAAATGCTTTTTTCATGGCTTGGGTGTTAAATCTTTGGAGCCATTAGCAAGAATGCTCTGTATGATCAAAATTGTCCATGGGTCGCATGGAGTTTTATTTATTGTACCATTTTCTACATTGAATTTCAATTCTCAGGAGCATTTTTTCACACTCTCTGATTTTCAGACACTTGGGGAAAAGTAAAATATGGGCTCAAAATAAGATTTGTCTCTACATGGATGAATCAGTCATGCTTCATGAACGCCTAATGCAGCCTCTGCTTCACCACATCCCAAGTAGCATTTCATTACTCCATATGGTGTCCTGAGACCGGGGCCTTGTTTATCCATTGCCGATGTTAAGTCAGTGTGTATCTCTGAGAGTGCCATCTCATGTATATAACATTTCCATGGTTCACTGAAGCTTAATATAATTAGTCAGAGGCTGTATTAGTGAGACCAAGTGCACGTGTGACATCATCAATTGAAAGTGATGTATAGACTCTACTCCAAAACACTGGCTTGACGCTATCTTGGCAGCAGACACAAGGGTGCCGAAGGAAACAAATGTCTCTGGGGGTTGTACCATCTGCACATGCATTTCAACCTTAATCTCTGGGAATTCAATATTCTGCTCTGTACTTAAAAAAATCAAACCCATATGATCAGATTCAGAAATAGTAAGTATTGTCATTTTTAAAATCAAATGATCCAAAACTATGTGGCCCTTTGAATTATTTTGTTATGTTTAACTGTATAGATCATTTAATAAGTTTTTTTTAATTCAAAAGTAGTGCTTCTACACTGTGCAAAATTAAAAATTTTGTAAAACTTTTGAGTGAGCGTCGCTTCCTAGTAGATTTTTTTTAAATCTATGTATTAACTACAAACATGTAACCCTATTAAAATACCATTTTGTAAGTTGTTTTTATGTCATAAAATAGGATAATACATTCCATAACATTAAGTGGTTTAATGTTTAAAGCACTCACTTGCTTTCAGTGAGTACATGGATATTTCAAAAATTTATCATCGGAATGTGTTATACATTACTTGGTGAATCCCCTGTGTTAACTAGCTTCTGTTGCCTTACATGCATACACATGCGCACACACACACACACACACACACACACACACACACACAAATGATAGAAAATAGGGTTCTTTTATTTAAAAAAGAAAAAGAAAAAAAAAGTACCCATCCAATTAGAGTGTTCTTAGAGAGGAGCTAAAGCCTAGGAGAAAAAAAAAGAATGTGAACTATCAAAAAGAACCAATAAAGTACATTATTCTACTAATAAAATTAATGATAGATTAGTTAATGATAGTACAGATGCTTCTGTACTTCAAAACAATATTATCAGCTACTAAATTATTCAGAAAAATGACAAAATTATTTAATATTTAACATTTCTAATAATATGCTGGCACATTTAGGCACAACTAGGAATTGCTTGCAAAAAAAATAATCACATAATGATGATTTTCAGAGACTTTTCATGGAGAAAACCTGGCAAAGTATGGAGTTAATCCCTTGCTATCCATCCTCTCTGTCTCTGTCTGTCTCTCTTACAGTGAAAGAATTAAAAAAAAAAAAAGAAATCTTTGAGAATGGCTGATACTTTCTTTCACTTGGAAAGAGTAATTTATAGATTCTTAGTAGAATATTATTTCATGGGTTATTATGTGGAGTTTTTTTTTTTTCCTATAAACACCTGAATAATAAGCAGGGAAAAATAAATAAAAACACTGATTTTTGTTGTTCAGTTGCTAAGTCATGTGCTACTCCTTGTGACCCCCAGGGACTGCAGCATACCAGGCTTCCCTGTCCTTCATTATCTCCCAGAGTTTGCTTAAATTCCTGTCCATTGAGTCAGTGATGCTGTCTAACCATCATCCTCTGCTGCCCCCTTCTCCTTTTGTCTTCGGTCTTTCCCAGAATCAGACTCTTTTCCAGTGAGTTGGCTCTTCACATCAGGTGGCCAAAATATTGGAGCTTCAGCTTTAGCATCAGTCCTTCCATTGAATATTCAGGGTGGATCATAACCTTGTTGAGGTGAAGCAGTTTGCATAACTCAATGAAACTATGAGCCATGGCCCACGTTGTTCAGGGGCATCCAAGACAGACAGGTCATAGTGAAGCATTCTGACAAAACGTGGTCCACTGGAGGAGGGGATGGCAAACCACCCTGGTATTCTTGCTATGAGAACACCATGAACAGTATGAAAAAGGCAAAAAACACTGATATGAACAATAAAACCCCATTTTTCATATCCATGAATAATGATGAGGCCTTGCCATGCTACAGTAAGGAAACTTCAGTATGGTAATGTGACTTTTGTTGTTGTTTAGTCACTCAGTTGTGTCCAACTCTTTTCGATCGTATGGACAGTAGCCTGGTAGCCTCCTCTGTCCATGAGATTTCCCAGGCAAGAGTACTGGAGTGGGTTGGCATTTCCTTTTCTAGGAGAGGGGATCTTCCCAACCTTGGGATCAAACCCACATCTCCTGCATTGACAGGAGGATTCTTTGTCACTGAGCCACAGGGGAAGCCCAAATGTGACTTACACATGTTTAACAGTTCAAAGGTAAAAGATATGTGAAATAAAATATGAAAACATGTGATACCATGTGCTAAGAGAGCAGGTCAGAAAATAGAGTGAAAAATATTACCTCTAGTTACAGAGAAGGTATAGGGAAGAGGTTGGGTTTGTATCCTAACTTGTAGATTGGAGGATTTGGGGAAAATAATGCAATAGGGTTTAATTTTCTGAAATGACCTATGTGAGTGGGAAAGACTTCTCAAGCATAGACTACATGATATCACCTTCTCACCTTCATGAGGCTTCCTGTGTATTTTTGTTTTCTAAATGATGAATTTTCTGCCTTATCTGGTAAGTATTTTAGATGAGGAACAGAATTCTAAAACTACTCTATTGGAATTTCTTGACAGAATAAGAGGCAACGTCAATTTGACTTTTCTATGAGCATTTGCATTGTACTAAGTTCTATTAAAATAAGAAAAATATTTATTTAAACCTAGAGATAAGTATTCTAAATTAGCAAATCATTTAGCACAGCTTTGTAGTTGCTGATCTCTTCTAAACTCAATAAACTATGTATAAGGCACATGGAATTCTATCACGAATTTTATGACACATTGATCTTAGAATGGCCAACATGTCACATATCTTTCTTTTTCATTCTTTCCTTCACTTCTTCTCTTACAAATATTCTAGTTTTAAGCTAAATACAATTTATGACACGTTCATATAATAAATTAAAAAAATCTGTGTGTCCATTAAAAGCATGTTTTAGTAATACATTTAATGCCGTAAAAAATGTCTAATCTCTAAATTTGAAATTTAAGAATAATAATGGTATATATACTAGGATCTTACCTTTGCCTTTTCCAGTTTTTCTTTTTCTTCTTTTTTTTAACTGTCATATCCCTCTTCTGATACTTATAAAATTGTTGAGACTACAACAAAGAAACAAAACCAAACAAGACAGAGATTAGAAATTGTAAATAGGCGTCCATAAGTCCTTCAGATAAAGTCTCTGTTAGGACCACTTATTTCTCATGAGATCTTTCAATTTTAAAAAATAATCTTAGCACAGATAATTACATATATATATATGTAATAATTTATGACAGATCCATATGATAATAAATTTAAAAATCTGTGTGTCCATTAAAAGTATCATGAAAAGAAGGGGATGACAGAGGTTGAAATAGTTGGATGGCATCACTGACTTAATGGACATGAGTTTGAGCAAGCTCCAGGAGTTGCTGATGGACAGGGAAGCCTGGCCTGCTGCAGTCCATGGGGTCACAAAGAGAGGGACATGACTGAGTGCCTGAACTGATATGTGTATATGTATGTATGTATGTATATATATATATATACATATATATATATATAAAAATTACACTTGATCATCAAGAAGTACTGCTTTCCTGCCACTCCTTTGTCCTCAGTGGAAACTGTCCTCAATGTCACTAATCCTAAATTCAGTGGTCAGTCATCAGGTTTCTTTGCCTTGAACTTCCCTCTGCTCCACCTCTGTGTTCAGAGGTTAGAATATATTGCTGTGCATCAAGGCTTGTCCTCAGCTTTCTTTGATCTTACATCCACTCCTTGTTCATCTCATGCAACCATGTGAATTTAAATGTGTTGTGGCTGGCTTAAACTTCTCACAAACTACGATTCACCACAACAAGTGGCTTAGGCAAGATGAATAATTTTCTCTCATATTAAAAAAAAAAAAAGCCTAATAGTAACCAATGTAGAGGATCTGTGACTCTGGCTCTAATAACAATGCTTTTTTCCATCCTTACAATCAGTCAGGCTGCTGGATCTACTCTTGCTGGATCTTCTCTGGGGAGAAGATAGGTAAGAAAAGTCACAGAAATAAGCCTGTTGGAAAAATTAGTTCCTTAAAGGGTCTTCTTGGAAGTCTCACCCAAGAACTTATGGGAATACCCTGTTGAACACCCTGATCTGCAAAAGAGGTTAGAAATACATATTATTATTCTTTGTAGTAAGGGCATTCTACTAGTAGAGTAGTACTATAAATGGGTATCATGTAGACCTGTGGCACCCAACATTTTGGCACCAGGGACAGGTTTCATGGAAAACAGTTTTTCCACAGATGGGGGTAGGGGGGGTGGGATTCCTGATATAAACAACTAAATAGTTTTGCTGTCAAATCTTATGTACTGAGAGTTCCAAAATTTAATTTCTCTCAAATCACCCAACTATTTCCTGAATACTTTCACTTAGATGTTTGATGGATGTTTTATTCAAACTTGGCCAAAATTAAAAATCTTAAGTTATGCCCACAGGCCTGATCCTTTTCCAGTTTCTACGCAGACACTTGCTCAAGGCCCTAAACCTTGGATTCCCTCTTGACTCTTCTCTTTCTGTCATACTCTACATACAGTCTAATAGAAATCTGTTCTGCCAAAATATAACCACTTCTCAGCACCACCATGGCTACCACAACTACCTTTCAGCTTGGCTCCCATTTTGCCTGTCATAGCCTATTTAAAAGGTAAATCTGATTATGTCACCAACCTACTTAAAATCATCCACTGGCATGCCATCAAATGTAAAATATTAATAAAAGTAAGTCCTTGCAATGATATGATTTAACTACATAATCACTAACCAATTACTTTTCTGATATAATGACTTTCCCTCCAACCGCTTCCCCCGCCATGCTTCATCCACTCTAGGCACACTGGCCAGTTTGCTTTTCTTCAAACAGGTAAATCATGTCCCTAATTCAGGACTTGTACTTTATCTTTTCAGGAGAAATGCTCTTTCCCCAAATATTCATAGCTATCTGCAGGGTCTCATTGTTTTTCCCTCAAAAGTCACCTCTTCCGAACAGCTGTCGCTGACCAGTTTCTAAAATAACATCAACATCCAACACACATGGACACACACCATGACCCCTCCCACTGCCAAAATTTATTTTTTTTTGTAACAGTAGTCAAAACTTGTCATCACATTTTCTAGTCGTGCGCTTTAATTTATTTCTTGTTTTCCACACTTTTGTGTAAGTTCTGTGAGGTTAAGGATTTTATATATTTTACTCAATGCTTATACACACTACCTTTCCAAGTTCTCTGTACATAAGAGCAATTTACCTTCCTCTCTGTAGGCCTCAGTTTTCTCCTCTACATACCAAAGAGTTTAATTTTGTAAGTATCTTCAAGATTTCAAATTTTGATATTCTAACAGATAGTCAAGTCTTCTAAACAGAAGAGTATTTTGTTTGAACAAGCATTTTAGCCAATTGATCTGATTGTTTATGTAAGAGAGGGTAGGTAGATGAGCTGCTTCTAAGGAAATCAGTCAGGAAGCTTTTACAGTAGTTTAAGTATGAAGTTATTCATATTCAAATTAGAATGGCAGTAGTGTGTGAAACTGTTAAGTTAAAGTAGAGTTTGGAGAGAAATTAGATATGAGATTCAAGGAAGTAGAAAAAGTCATAGATAATTCCAAGATTTTAAATCTGAATTGTTGGGTATTATTTATTGGTACCATGTATAGTCTGAAATGTATTATATACAGACAATTTTTCCCCAGAGATAAAACTCAGAGTTGGATAAGTATATTGGTTTCCATCTTTGAAATGGAATAAAGAACTGAGTTACCTGAAAATTCTAAGAATAGATGGATACTGTTTGGGCTTGATGTTTTATGCCTAGCCACTGAAACAACAAAATATAATCACTGCTTGAATCCAAACTCATTTTTTTTTGTCAAAAAAATTGAAAATATTTCCCAATGTATCAAAAAATTTAACTGAAAAAATTATATTAAATTATTTGCTATGTATTATAGCTGATAGATAATTTCTTCTGTTTTCTATCTCACTTATAAACACACACACACAATAATTTTATGACTATTCTAAAGATTTTTCTGTATTGTCCAAAAACCTATGACTTGTTATAATGTTCTGTCTCCCTGTTGGAAGATGACCTATGAATGACTCCTTCTTCTGTACTGTTGTATGTTTCAGTTCCAAATGACACATTATAATAATAAACTTTTCCACACATACCCAAGCTAAATTATGTTACATATATAACTGTTATAGATTATAGCAAAAGATAGAAGAATTTCAGTCATAAGCATCCTTGGTGATGATAATATCAAGAGATAATTAGCGACCAAGCTCTGGAAAAATAAAGTGCCTTTCCTATTTGAAAGTCTAAGTAGTCTATGGTGATAGGGCATAAGTTCAGTTCAGTTCAGTCACTCAGTTGTGTACGATTCTTTGTGACCCCATGAATCGCAGCAAACCAGGCCTCCCTGTCCATCACCAACTACCGGAGTTTACCCAAACCCATGTCCATCGAGTCGGTGATGCCATCCAGCCATCTCATCCTTTGTCATTCCCTTCTCCTCCTGCCCCCAATCCTTCCCAGCATTAGGGTCTTTTCCAATGACTCAACTCTTCGCATGAGGTGGCCAAAGTATTGGAGTTTCAGCTTCAACATCAGTCCTTCCAATGAACACCCAGGAATGATCTCCTTTAGGATGGACTGGTTGGATCTTCTTGCAGTCCAAGGGACTCTCAAGAGTCTTCTCCAACACCACAGTTCAAAAGCATCAATTCTTCGGTGCTCAGCTTTCTTCACCGTCCAACTCTCACATCCATACATGACCACTGGAAAAACCATAGCCTTGACTAGACGGACCTTTGTTGGCAAAGTAATGTCTCTGCTTTTAAATATGCTATCTAGGTTGGTCATAACCTTCCTTCCAAGGAGTAAGCATCTTTTAATTTCATGGCTGCAATCACCATCAGCAGTGATTTTTGAGCCTAAAAAATAAAGTCTGACACTTTTTCCGCAGTTTCCCCATCTATTTCCCATGAAGTGATGGGACCAGATGCCATGATCTTAGTTTTCTGAACGTTGAGCTTTAAGCCAACTTTTTCACTTTCCTCTTTCACTTTCATCAAGAGGCTCTATAGTTCTTCTTCGCTTTCTTCCATAAGGCTGGTGTCATCTGCATATCTGAGGTTATTGATATTTCTTCCGGCAATCTTGATTCCAGCTTGTGTTTCTTCCAGCCCAGCATTTCTCATGATGTACTCTGCATATAAGTTAAATAAGCAGGGTGGCAATATATAGACTTGACGTACTCCTTTTACTATTTGGAACCAGTCTATTGTTCCATGTCCAGTTCTAACTGTTGCTTACTGACCTCCATACAGGTTTCTCAAGAGACAGGTCAGATGGTCTGGTATTCCCATCTCTTTCAGAATTTTCCACAGTTTATTGTGATCCACACAGTCAAAGGCTTTGGCATAGTCAATAAAGCAGAAATAGATGTTTTTCTGGAACTCTCTTGCTTTTTTGATGATCCAGTGGATGTTGGCAATTTGATCTTTGGTTCCTCTGCCTTTTCTAAAACCAGCTTGAACATCTGAAGCCTAGCAAAATTAAGACCTAGGACAGGGCGGACATGAATACATGAAAACCGCTGGAAAGCTGGACTTAAGGTTGTATTACTCTCCACATATCTGTCTTTAAAATACTATTGGTAAAAGCTAATGGAATAATTGCCATGATATCAGCTGGCAAAAACAATCACATAGTGATGTAAATTCTAACCAGTAAAATTTCATGGACTCCATTCTTAGCTTAGCCTTCATCATTATTAAGTAATTTCTCTTTCCCTTTCAGTCGTGTTTCATTTTTGACAATAGCTCCTATCACTCAAACTCTCCTGTCGCTCTCAACATTATGAATAAAAAGTATCAGGCTTCCAAACAGTACTATTTATACTTGTGCCAGAATTTCCTTTATCCTTGCCTTTTCTTACATCATTCCTCTGGCTTCTTCATCAGTTTCCACTTCTTACACTTTAAGGTGTTTGAATTTTCAATTATACACTCTCCTCAGGAATCTGTCACTATTGAATCTTTCCCTCAGATTTTAAATATGCTCATTTTCTCCCACCTTAAAACAAAAATGAAAACTTCCCATTATTTCACACTGGATTCTAGCTACTACTTTATCTCTTAACTCTTGGATGAAGTTTACTTTCTCAGTGATAACAATGTTATTCAATCTCCCACACCTCTTGTTAATAATACACTATAGGCAAAGATTCCACTAAAGCCATATCAATTTATCAATCAACTCTCTATTGTTGAAGTGAATACTTCTTATTTAACTTGACTAGTAGACTAATATAAATACAATCCACTGTTAACTATTGTCTTCCACCTTGATACCCTTCATTCACTGACAATATGTATCCTTGATGTCTGTCTTCCTGTGGCTGTTCATCTTCATTTTGTCTGTGATTCTATTTCTCTCACAGTCTCTTATGTGTTGGTCTTCATCAGACTTTTTCTTTTTTTGGCTTTCTTCTCTTACACTATTTACTGTTTCATGTGAATCCCATTTAACCCACTGTTTTTAACCCTTGTTGATAGTTGATGCAGCAAAAATTTGTATTTATATCTATTCTTAATTCTCTCTCTGGCCTATGCCTAAATATGTATTTTTTAATGTTTATTCTCATCTTTAGTTCCATATATTATCTTTTCCTGACCCATATATCAAAGAGTTTAATAGAGGGTACAAAATGCACACACACACAAAAAAATAGTGCAGAAATTACAATGCAATTACATTTAAAAACTATTGTAAATAGTATTTCTTTAAACTCTCTATATCTCACTGATTTCTACATTTGTATGTAGCTAAATCTGTGGATGCTCATTTTATTATACATTTCTTAGCTTATAGTGGATGTTCAGGAAATGCTGAATAGCAGTAAATGCAAAGACAGACTGCATATTTCTTCCCTAATCTATTTTCAAAAATGATATGCAAAATCACTTCTACTAAATATTGCTCAAATTGATGATGTAGTCTCAATATTGAATTTTGTAGTTCTACTTATCACAGCAAAATCAAATTTTAATCTTTGGTTCAGAACAACTCCCTTAAAGCATGCAGTTCATCAACATGGTATTGGCTAAATATTTGATAAGGCTTAATCACCTGAATTTTCCCATTATGAGCTATTTATGACTTTGATATTGGAAGAAGACTTGAAATCTATCTAAACAAATTGAGTACAGAGCACACAGAAACACTCTGCCACTTAGTTTACTTAAGTTAGCTTAGATAAAAACATACTCCCATGGGAAGCTCTTGTACTACAGGTACGAATATCTCAAGAAAGAAGATATATGCATTTTGGAAGATGAATACTTCACACATAGAATTAAAAAGTTCAGATAGCTAATTTCAACTCTTGCAACGAAAATAGGAAGTTTTAGCCAGAATCTCAAAAATGGGGAGTAAGTGTGGTATTATCCCTTTTATATATTAGAAACAGAATGTTAAGATTCAATTTAAATTATAGCATTTCTTTCTATCAAAATAATATTGTCTAAGAGGCTAAGCTATCTTCTTCACTTGGGATTCAGTATCCATAATGCAGTTCACCAGGAATAATTCTATCTATAAAATCATGATAAATATTTTTGAAGAAACTAAAGTAAAAGTAGATTTTATACAAAAGATGCTTATTTGCTAATTTTTGGCAAAAATAGTTATTGTGCACTCCACAAGTAGAATATTTTAAAAGGAGGCAATTTACAACTAGATTTTACTTGTTATAAAAATGGATCAAATATGGAAGAAGATTAATATAATTTCTTTTGACATGACCTTTGGAACATCAGTGGCTTCTCTGCCAAACCAACACACATTTTTCATGTATTAGTGTTAACAAAATTGTATTAAAATTACTGATCACTTTGACTGTTAAAACATATCCTATTAAAAATACAGAATCAGATTCTTCTTCATAATCACAACACTCTTTATATACAGAGTTTTGAGATTTATTTCTGTAATTCCCTAGATTCTTAGTCAACGTTGTGACTAGTTTTTGTCTTTAGAATGTGAAACAGTGGCTTTTCAAGATGTCCTAGTATTACCAGAAGGATGTATAAGGGTTTACCATGAAGACAAGAAAAGGCAGGGTGTTCCAGGAAGGGTAAATAGCTGTACAAAAGGCCTGTAGTATTAAGCAGCATATGGTATACTCAGGAATACAGAACTAGTTCAGAATGACTAATTTTCATTTCGAGGAGGGAGAGACAATATTGAAACTGAAGAGGCAAACAGATTTCAAGCACATCACGGCACAAAGCCTGATAATTTGGGATTTTATCTGTTATATTCTAGAGAACTGCTGAAGGACCTCAGTTAAACAACTGGATTGAAAACATATTCAATTTTGCAAAACAAATTGAGAACAGTATTCATATTGGGCCTCTCAAAGAAGTACTTAAGTGAGGCCATAGGGGAGACATGGCGATATCTAAGAAAAATATTATAAAGGCAACACGGTGTATAGGAAGACAGAAATACAGGTTCTAAATATGATTATGAAGTATAAATAACAGCATTTATTAATGTATTGGCTGCCCCTTAGACAAATATTTTCTAAATTTAATTTACTCAGATTATTATTATTATTTTTTTAAACCTCTGACTTTCTAGATTTCAGTGTGGAAGAAAGTCAGAAAAGCCCTCCAAAATGTCTAACCAAGAAAATTGGAAAATACCTAAGAGCCTGGGGAAAACATTTTGCCAGATTTGTTTGGAATTGTTTTCTCTCTTGACATTGATATTAATTCTCAGGACTCTTTTTTTCTATCTCGTCTATTGAGGTTTGCCTCCTATGGCTTTACATAATGATATAAAAATACATACAGAGATGAATATTGTCTAATATTTACGGGAAGGTATATGATGTACTCTATTGTAGAAAACAAAAATGGTTGGACACTTCCATCCTGGTGTATTTTCCATAGAATTTGAAAACATCTGTAATTCTTGGGTTCAAAGTCTGATCCAAAAACTTTTTCTAAAAGGAAACTGAAGACCTACAGTTTGGAAAATAGAAAAATATTGAAGAAGCCAGATAGATGGAAAAATAGATGCTACAAGTTGTAGAAAAATAATCCTAAAAGGAAAGTGTATCATAATGATACAGAACATGAAAGAAATTCTTAGCATTTCCATGAAATTATGATTGATCTAAATGACTGAATGCAATTTGGTAAGAAATTACAATGTATAATTTTTGTTGTATTGCTGGCATAGTATGTGGTATAGTGGTTCTCACCACGTAATCTCCAGATCATCAGTATCAGCATGACCTGGAAACTTATTAGAAATTCAGATACTCAGGACTCAAATTAAAACTAATAAATGAGAAATGATGGAGATGGAGCTGAACATTCTGTGTTTTAACAAGTGGTATAGGTGATTCCGATAAATATTCCACTTGAGAACCTCTGCTTTAGAAGCACCATGCTCACTGGCATAGCAGAGAGTGCATGGTTCTGCCAGACAGATTCTGGTAACAGGTCTAATTATCCATGTGATTTTGAGCATCTTGATATCTCTGACCTCACTTTTCTTTCTAAAGTAAAAAAAGTTTAAGTTATTGTTAAGATTTCTCCAACACTAATATGTTCCTTTTTTTTTTTTTTTAAATGATCAGGCTTCTCTCCAACTATCCTGTTATCTCCCTGAACATATCTCTTAGTATGCTCCTGCTCATTCTTTACCCTCAACAACACTGGTTTCCCTGCTGCTTTTTCAATGTAGGTGCAGATTCCTACCATAGGGTCTTGATTTCAGGGTCCATCGCTTTGGAATCCTTTACCCTCAGGAAAAAAAAAAAAAGATAACTAAGTCACCTCTTTCATATCTTTGTTCAGATGTCAGTTCCTTAAAAGAGTACTCTGCTGACCACCTCATTTCAAATTGTTACCCAAACACTATGTATATTCAATATCTTGTGTGTGTGTGTGTGTGTGTGTGTGTGTGTGTATGCTTAGTCACTCAGTCATGTCCAACTCTTTGAGACCCAATGAACTGTAGCCCGCCAGGCCCTTCTGTCCACAGGATTATCCTGGAAAGAATACTGAAGTGGGTTGCTATTTACTCCTCCAGGGGCATCTTCTTGACCCAGGGATCCAACCTGAATCTCTTGCATTGAGGTGGATTCTCTACCCCTGAGTCACCTAGGGAGCACATTCTATAATTTACTCTACTTTTATTTGTTTCCCATAAGACAGTCAACTCTGAAATAGCTGTATAGTTAACAAATGAGTTTATAAGAAGTAATTACAATTTGTGATATTCCCAAAGGAAAAAAAAAACATTACTATATAATGTTTTAGTTTATAAAACTAAACAGAAAGTAACCAGATAGAAACACTTAAGAAGAAAAGCTCTTTGAGGCTATAATTCTTGTTGTTGAGTCACTAAGCCATGTCTGACTCTTTGTGACCCCATGGACTGCAGCACAACAGACTTCCTTGTCCTTCACAGTCTCCCATTGAGTTGGTGAAGCTGTATACAAAAAACCGTAAGACACTGGTGAAAGAAATCAAAGATGACATAAAAGGCTGGAGAGATATACCATGAAGAATCAATGCTGTGCAAATTACTATACTCCCCAAAGCAATAAACAGAATCAGTGCTACCCCTATCAAATTACCAATAGTGTTTTAGAAAGAACTAGAACAAAAATTTCACAATGTGTATGGAAACCTGAAAGACCCCAAATAGCTAAAGCAATCTAGAGAAAGAAAAGTGGAGCTTGAGGATTCAACTTTCCTAACTTCAGACTATACTACAAAGCTACAGTAATCAAGACAGTGTGGGACAGGCATAGAAACTGAAATATAGACCAATGGACAAGATAGAAAACCCAGGAATAAACCCATGCTCCTATGGGTACCTTATCTTTGACAAAGGAGACAAGAATATGCAATGGAGAAAAGATAGCCTCTTCAATAAGTGGTGCTGGAAAAACTGGACAAATATGTGTAAAACAATGAAATTAGAACACTTCCTAAACCATATTGTTGTTCAGTTGCTAAGTCATGTACAACTCTTTGCCATTCCAAGGACTGCAACACATAAGACATCCCTGTCCTTTGCTATCTTGCAGAGTTTGCTCAAAATTGTGTCCATTGAGTTGATGATGCCATCCGACCATCTCATCCTCCATCGTCCCATCACCTCCTGACCTAAATCTTTCTCAGCATCAGGGTTCTTTCCAATTAGTCAGTTCCTTGCATCAGGTGGCCAAAATATTGGAGCTTCAGCTTCAGCATCAGTCCTACCAATCAATATTCAGAATTGATTTCCTTTAGGATTGACTGGTTTGATCTCCTTACTGTTCAAAAGATTCTCAAGAGTCTTCTCCAGCACCACAATTAGAAAGTATCAGCAACCTAGATGTCCATCAGCAGACGAATGGATAAGGAAGCTGTGGTACATATACACAATGGAATATTACTCAGCCATTAAAAAAAATACATTTGAATCGGTTCTACTGAGATGGATGAAACTGGAGCCCATTATACAGAGTGAAGTAAGCCAGAAAGAAAAACAACAATACAGTATACTAATGCATATATATGGAATTTGAAAGATGGTAACGATAACCCTATATGCGAGACAGAATAAGAGACACAGATGCATAGAACAATTTTATGGACTCTGAGGGAGAAGATGAGGGTGGGACGTTCTGGGAGAATAGCATTGAAACATGTATATTATCATATGTGAAACAGAACACCATTCCATGTTCGATGCATGAGACAAAGGTTCAGGGCCGGGGCAATGGGATGACCCAGAGGGATGGGATGGGGAGGGAGGTGGGTGGGGGGTCCAGGAAGGGGAACACATGTAAACTCATGGCTGATTCATGTCAATGTATGGCAAAAACTATTACAATATTGTAAAGTAATTAGCCCCCAACTAAAATAAATAAATTTATTTAAAAAAAATAAAAGAGAAAATAAAAAACCTAAAAAAAAATAAAATAAAAAAAAAAAAGAAAGTATCAAAGCTTCACTGCTCAGCCTTCTTTACGGTCCAACTCTCACATCCGCACATGACTACTGGAAAAATCATAGCTTTGACTATACGAACATTTTTCATCAAAGTGATGTCTCTGTTTTTTGTTTTTGTTTTTTTTTTAATACACTGTCAAATTTTCTCATAGTTTTTCTTCCAAGGAACAAGCATTTTTTTTTTTTTAATTTCATTGCTGCAGTCACCATCCACAGTGATTTTGGAGCCCAAGAAAATAAAACCTGCCGCTGTTTTCATTTTTTCCCTATCTATTTGCCGTGAGGTGATGGAACCAGATGCTGTAATCTTAGCTTTTTGAATGTTGAGTTTTAAGTCAGCTTTTTCACTCTCCGCTTTCACCTTCATCAAGTGGCTCTTTAGTTCCTCTTCACTTTCTGCCATTATGGTGTTATCATCTGCTTATCTAGGGTTGTTGATATTTCTCCTGGCAATCTTGACTCCAGCTTATGCTTCATCAAGCCCGGCATTTCTCATGATGTACTCTGCATATTAGTTAAATAAACAGGGTGACAATATACAGCCTTGACTCACTCCTTTCCCAATTTTGAACAAGTCCATTGTTCCATGTCTGATTCTAACTGTTTCTTCTTGACTTGCATACATGTTTCTCAGGAGGCAGGTAAGATTGTCTGGTACTTCCATCTCTATAAGAATTTTTCAGTTTCTTGTGATCCACACAGTCAAAGGCTTTAGCGTCGTCAATGAAGCAGAAGTAGATGTTTTTGTTGAATTCTCTGGTTTTTCTATGATCCAATGGGTGTTGGCAACTTGATCTCAGGTGCCTCTGCCTTTTCTAAATCCAGTTTTTACATCTAGAAGTTCTTGATGCATGTACTGTTGAATTCTAGCCTGAAGGATTTTGAGCATTACCTTGCTAGCATGTGAAATGAGTTCAATTGTATAGTCATTTGAACATTCTTTGGTATTGCCATTCTTTGGAAATGGAATGAAAACTGATCTTTTCCAGTCCTATGGCCATTCCTGAATTTTCCAACTTTGCTGTCATATTGAGTGCAGCAATTTAACACTATCATCTTTTAGGATTTTAAATATGTCAGCTCGTCTATCACCTCTACTAGCTTTGGTCACAGTAATGCTTCCTAAGGTCCATTGACTCTCTTTCCCAGGAGGTCTTTCTCTAGATTTGTGACAACACTATGGTCATTATCCTAGACATTAAGACTTAAAGTTCTTATGTGTATTCTTGTTACCTGTTCTTAACATCCCCTGCTTTTTTTTAGGTCCTTGCTGTACCTGTCGTTTATTGTGTCCGTCTTTGCATAAAACGTTACCTTGGTAACTCCAATTTTCTTGAAGAGATTTCTAATCTTTACCATTCTATTGTTTTTCTTTATTTCTTTGCATTGTTCCTTAAGAATGTTTCTTATTTCTCTTTGCTCTTCTCTGGAACTCTGCTTTCAGTTGGGTATATCTTTCCCTTTCTATTTTGTCTTTCACTTCTCTTCTTTTCTCAGGTATTTGTAAGGTCTCCTAAGACAACCATTTTGCCTTCTTGCATTTATTTTTCTTTGTGATGATTTTTATCACTGTCTCCTGCACAATGTTACAAAACCTCTGTCCATAGTTCTTCATGCACTGCCTATCGATACACAGAGATAAACTCAAAATGGATTAGAAACCTAAATGTAAGACCAGAAACTATAAAACTCTTAGAGGAAAATACAAGCAGAATACTATTTGACATAAATTACAGCAAGATCCTCTACGACCCACCTCCTAGAGTAATGGAAATAAAAACAAAAATTAAAAAATGGGATCCAGTTAAACTTAAAAGCTTTTGCACAGCAAAGAAAATCAAAAACAAAATGAAAAGAAACTCTCAAAATGGGAGAAAATAATTGCAAATTAAGCAACTGAAAAAGGATTAATCTCTAAAATATATAGGCAGCTCAGGCAGCTCAATATCAGGAAAACAAACAACCCAATCAAAAAAGAGATAGATGACTTAAGTAGACATTTATCTGAAGAAGACACACACATGGCTAAGAAACACATGAAAAATGCTTAACATTGCTTATTTTTAGAGAAATGCAAATCAAAACTACAATGAGATATCACCTCACAACAGAACAGCCAATATCAAAAAAAATTTACAAACAAAAATCTACAAACAATAAATGCTGGAGAGGGTGTGGAGAAAGTGGAACCCTCTCACACTGTTGATGGGAATGTAAATTAATACAGCCACTGTGGAGAACAGTATGGAGATTTCTTTAAAAACTAGGAATAAAACTACTATTGATGTTGTTGTTCAGTCATTGTGTCTGACATTTTTGCGACTCATAGACTGCAGCACACCAGGCTTGCCTGTCCTTCACTATGCCTGGAGTTGGCTCAAAATCATGTCCATTGAGTCAGTGATGCCATCCAACCATCTCTTCCTCTGTCACCCCCTTCTCCTCCTACCCTCAGTCTTTCCCATGGTCCGGGTGTTTTCCAATGAGTTAACTCTTTGCATCAAGTGGCCAAAGCATTGGAGCTTCAGAATCCATCCTTCCAATGAATCATTGCCTGTTTTGGGGATTGCAATGAAAATTGACCTTTTCTAGTCCTGTAGCCTACCATATGACCCAGCAATCGCACTACTGGGCATATACCCTGAGAAAACCACAATTCTAAAACACACTTGTACCTCAGTATTCATCGCAATGCTATTTACAATAGCCAGGACATGGGAACAACTTAGACATCCATCAACAGATGAATGGATAAAGAAGTTATGCTACATATATACAGTGAAATATTAATCAGCCATAAAAAGGAATTCATTTGAGTCAGTTGTAGTGAGGTGGATGAACCTAGGGACTTCCCTGATAGTTCATTTGGTAAAGAATCCACCTGCAATGCAGGAGATCCTGGTTTGATTCCTGGGTCAGGAAGATCTGCTGGAGAAGGGATGGGCTTCCCACTCCAGTATTCTTGGGCTTCCTTGTGGTTCAGCTGGTATAGAATTCTCCTGCAATGCAGGAGACCTGGGTTTGATCTTTGGGTTGGGAAGATCCTGTTATACAGAGTGAAGTAAGTCAGAAAGAAAAAACAAGCATCAATATGAATGCATATATGTGGAATCTAGAAAAAATGGTACTGATGAACCTATATGTAGTTTAGAAATAGAGATGCAGACATAGAGAGCAGACTTGTGGACTCAGGGAGGGGGAAGGAGAAAGTGGGATGAATTGGAAGAGTAGCATTGAAAGATATGCATTATGATATGTAAAACAGATAGCCAGTGGGAATTTTCTGTATTACACAGGGGGCTCAATCCAATGCTCTGTGACAACCTAGAGGGGTGTAATGGGGTGGGAGGTGGGAGGGAGACTCAAAAGGGAGGTGACATATGTATACCTGTGGCTGCTTCATGTTGATATACGGCAGAAACCAGCACAATATTGTAAAGCAATTATCCCCCAATTAAAATAAATAAATAAAAAAGAAAGCCTCTTTGAAGATATGTTAGTTTACTAGGGTCACCATGACAAAGTACTGAAAACTGAATGGCTCAAACAACAGGTTTGTTATCTCCCACTTCCAGAGGCTAGAAGTCCAAAATCAAGGTGTCATCAGAGTTGGTTGTTTCTGAGGAGTATGAGCACCTATTTCATTACACTTGGCTAGCTTCTGATAGTTTTCTGGCAATATTTGTCATTCTTTGACCTTTAGGAGAATCACCCTGAACTCTGTCTTCATTTTCACATGACTTCTCCCTGTGTCTATATTTGTGCCCCAATTTTCCCTTTTTACAAGTATACCAGTTAGATTAGATTAGGGATCCATACTACTCCAGTGTGACCTCATCTTAACAAATTATATCTGCAGTGACTCTATTTCCAAATAAGGTCATGTTTTGGGGGTTAGGACTTGTGAACTTGGGGATATAGAGTTAAACTCATAGCAGGTGAAAATTAATATGTTTCTCTAATTGAAACAGAGATATTCTCTTGGGCTTATTAGAGGAGCCCTGTCCTGGGCCTGTGCTTCAGCAGTCCCAACTCTGGCCCTTCCTTGGCCTTACATTTCCCTACTGTGTAAGGAGACACCATGTAGCCAAGAGGATAGATAAGTCCAGTCATGGATCACACTATCCCCTCTCATCACATTCTGGATTTCAGGGACTCTGGATCTCTAGTCATATGGCCCCATACCTGCTCCAGAACTTGCAGAAGACTCCTTGATTCTCCTGAGAGTAAATCATACTCTACTAAGTATGAGGAGTGGTGAATATGTGCCTTTCAATGAGAAAAGGAAGGATTGAGAAATGAAAGGAGATGAAAAAGTATTTCTCTCTCTACCATCATTTCTGATGTGGAACTTCAAACAGACCAACAATTTTAAATTCTAATTTGACTTTTAAGGTGTTTATAAAACTATGTTTTTCAAATTGGAGGGAAGTTATTTTTTTTTTAACAGATTTGCCTTTTTTTAGCTTAATCTACAACTTTTAAATATATTACCCAAATATTCTATGGGTATCTTTCGTAAAATTGCCATTTGCGATTGGTGATATTAGAATGGATTTGGGTGCAGTTAAAAATAACCCAGTATTTGGCTGGAAATAAATCTTTGTTTTGTCTGAGAAAAATAAAAATAACCCAATAAAGGAGAAATTTATCATTTAAGGTAGGTACTCAACTACAATCAATGGGTTAAATCCACATCACCATCCATTTTTGCAAATGAAGTTTTATTGTAATTCAGCCAAACTAATTAATTTACATATGGCCTATGGCTGTTTTCATGCCACCAAGGCAGTGTTGAATAGCTGCAACAGAGGTCCAATGGGTCACAAAGCCTCAAGCATTCACCATCTGGCCCTTTACAAAAAAATGTCTGTGGGTACTTCATTTAAGATAGAGGATATAATCAAAAGAACAAATTCCATGAGAAACTTAAAAAGGGAGCTTCAAAGCACACCTGGAGCGATAAGACTAGACAGGACACTTCATCACTCAAAAATAAAAGGAAGCAGAAAGGAATGGGCTGAGATTGACTTATGGACTTAGTGGGAAAATAGTCCTTACATACTGTGTAGTGAGCATGTGCGCGCGTACACACACACACTCACACACACACACACACACACACACACACATAACATATTCATCTCAGTTATATGGTGGGAGATAAATTGATATGAGAATGATGAATATTTATGCCATCTTAGTTTGTTCTTCTTGAATCCACTTTCTTCTTCCCTCAAATTCTCAACATTATTGTACCGATCTATATAAATAATTATTAAAATTCTCAGGTATCTAAGCAGCAGAGTCATCAATAGCTAATTTTGGCATTAAATGCTCTTATGGGCTATATATATATATACATGTATGTATATATATATATTTAAGGCCATTTTGACAAGTTTAAACATAATGAATAGAATTTTGTGATTTACTTACAGATGCCTTCTATTATGATTTTTTTTTCTAAATGAACTAATATGATATTTCTCTTATGGCAGTTATCTCCTAATATTGTAGTCATGGGTCTGTTTTTCTGTCCTTGATGCTAGACTAGAAATTTCATTAGGCATAAGATGTTGATTATATTTATCTTTCCTTTCAATGTTTAATAATACTTTTCAGGTAGTGAATGTTTAATGAATGTTTAATTAGTCATGTGTAGGTAAATGAATGATGATACTTCAAAGATATATGAGGTTTTCCCAAGTTGTCAAAATATCATTTTGGGGACACTTACTAGATAGCAATTCTTTGTACATTGTCCTACTAGCCAGATATGAAAGCTTTGGTGCCTAGTACATCTGTCAAGTGTTTAGATTTAAGGCCATCATTTTATTCTGTAATTTCTAATTCACTGACAGATGACAACTAAAAATCAGTTGTCAATGACTGAAACTTATAAAAAAGTAGAAGGGAGAAAATATGATCTAATTGACTGTTTTTTTGCCTTGAAGTACAGATCAACTATTAGCAAAGAAACATTTACTTAGTCTATCAGAATATATATTTTAAAAACGTCATCAAGAAAATGCAGTGCCATTTACAACAAATGCTTTATGGCTGTAATTATTAAATAGTTATTTCTTTTTCCTTTTGATAACTTTATTACCTTTCTACATGTAGGTTTTGTTTCAGAGGTTTCTTGGAACCTATTGATCCTTTTCATCATAATGTATGTGTTATTCCAGCAGTATGAATTTTGTTTAATGTAATTCTATGTTTTGCATAGTGTGTTCCAGTTCATGAAGCTTGTTCACATTTCCAGATTCATTTAATATCACAAATGAGGAAATTGTGGCTCGGAGATTAAGTAATCTAAGCAATGTCATCCAAGGACAAACAACTGTTAAATTATGATTCTGTATGGCACAAAGTCTTCCATCCTTCAGCTTCATGATTCGTTTTAGGACTGCAATGACTCCAAAAATTTTTGTATGAGAATTTTTGTTTTAAAAGCAAAAATGCTTTGGTCATCTCTTTGTTATCATCAAACTTCTACTTATATATTGATATATTTAAGGTATACAACAATTTCCCAGTGACTCAGAAGTAAAGAATCTGCCTGCAATGCAGGAGACCCGAGTTCGATCACTGGGTCAGAAAGATCCCCAGGGAAGGGAATGGCTACCCACTCCAATATTTTTGCCTGGAGAATTGCATGGACAGAGAAGCCTGGCAGGCTGCAGTTTATAGAGTCACAAAGAGTCTGACATGTCTGAGAGACTAACACTTTCACTTCTGAGCTACTAAGGAAAGACTGAGGAGCCATTTTAAAAATCCATTTACAGCTCTTTAGCTATCCCTATGAAAGCAAACAATTCCTGGAAGAACCTTCACTAAAATTTCATAATTGGTAATGTACTAACAAACTTGCACTCTGTATAATTAACTTATGCCTTTTATTTAATTTATTCTTTATCCTTTAATTAAAAGATAAATTCTATGAAGCAAGAGAATTTAGTCTGTCCACTGCTAAACTTTCAGTGCCATTAACTGGTCTTATCTTCTTGTGGTGGTGTGAACTTGATAGGATCAATGAGAACATAGTATATATTCTCTTGCTAAGAGCTCTGTGGCTAAATATATGATTTAATCAAATGAGAAACTCAAGTGCAAATGTTAGGTACTACAGACATCTGTGTCCATGAATGAAAAATGATTAGAAATATGTCTTCAGAAATGGTCACCCCAAAGTTAATTACTGAATGTTATTTTAAATGCTTCATTATTTTCAATCCTGAGGGAGGAATGTTTCTTATTTCTTTTCTTTTTATTCCTCAATTAAAACATAGAAATGAAGAATGTCCAGACTTACAAATAGATTTCTTTTGTGCTGTCAAGTATCAGACTCATATGCTGTTAGTTATAATAGGACAAGTGAAAAATAAATTAGTTTGTGAATATTCCCCTGAATTTTCTAAAATGGCAATTTTGTGTTTACAGGTCAAAATATTATATAATGTATTTTGGTCATATTTGTGAGATTAGAATAATTTAGAACCAAAAATATAACTTAGATTTCATAACAAACCATTTTGAAGGAACTTAATTCAGTGAAAACTGCTTTGGAATTGCTGTATAATTAGTCCTAAGAGAGTATGCTATCTAGCAGGGAAATACTGCAGACAAAATGAATTAACTAGAATGCTTCAAACAATTTTTCATCTTCCAGTTGATTTACAGGTATCTAATTAGATTTACAGGTATCTAGTTTTTGGCATGTTTTGATATTAATTATTAAGGTAAATTGTCCTTAATAAATAATGTGTTAACTGGTAGAGCTGTTCAGTAAATTCCTTACACAATCCCTACTATGTATCAAGCATAGAGCATCTTTTTCAAGATACCAATTTTGAGAAACAAAAAGCTTCAACTAATGTGTACTCAAAGTATTAGCAGTATCAAATGGAAAGATACTTGGAAAAACCTTTTATTCCTGGCTATAATACCCAGGTTTGTATCTTCTGGTTAGAGGTACCTCACCATCTCACTCAGCATGAAAGCCAAATCTTTTAATAGCCTATAGGTACTATATCACCTGGACCTTCTTTACTTTTTGGATCTTATAAGTTCCCTTATTCATTCTGATCAAGGAACAATGATCTTACTGATCTCATTGTCCTTCAGGCATATCAGGCCTTCTCCTGCCCAAAGACTTCTGCACTGGCTCTTCCTTCTGCCCCAGAAGCCTTTCACCTAAAGACTCACATTTAGCTTCACCTTCTCAGGCCCCAGACCTTGAAAGCATTTGCTAAAATGTTAGCTTCTTGAGTAGTCTATCCTGTGTTACTTACAGTTAAGCCAACCCTTGTACGGTTTCCGGTACACTCTAGCCCCTTTCCTTGTCTCATCTACAGTACTTATTACCTTATAATATATCATGTACTTCACATATATTTCACTTATTGTCTTACTAGCTCCAGTAGAATCTAAAATCTAAGAAACTGGTTTGTTCTCTTATATATCCCTAATGATTTCAATAGTACCTGGCACAAAAGGGGCATTGAATGAATATTCACTGAATGAATAAATATGTGAATGTAAATAATAGGAACTCAAAATTTTTGACTGAATGAGTAATGAAAAACAAACAAACAAACAAAGATTTCTGAGCTGGGTTTGGAGTAAGAGTTTATTTCTTTGCTATTGACACCAAAGAAATAAAAGCCTGGGTGACTTGGGGGAGGTAAGCAGACCTTTGATAAATGGTCTCTCAGTAGGTAACAGGTAGCCATTTTGGTTAAGTGGGAGGATTCCATGATCAGCTCTTTTCTTATAACTTTGCTGCAATGTACAGATTGGCTCTGAGGGGAGAAGGTTAAAAGGCAGGAAGACCAGTTTAGGTGTGAGGCACTGAAACATTAAAGGGGGCAACAGGGGAGATTTAAACATTTCTGCAGAATAGCTGACTATTGAAATTGTCTGTATGAAGCCATGCTCACAGACTCTTTATCTAGGAAGAACTTGATCTGTTCTTACAACTTGTGCTGCTGAGAATTTGAGGAGTGTTGGACAGCGTATAGCTCAGGAAGTAGAACTCTTTGTGAAATGCTAGACTCTATTATAATGGAAATAACCTTGGAATAGGCAAAAATTCATAGTAATGCTTTAGTAACTTTAAGGATTCTGATTCATTGCCCAAATAGAGCAATTTTATTAGCATGAATAGAGTTCATACCAGAGAAGGAAGTCTTTATTTACTAAGCAATTACCAGTGAAGACCAGTTTTCTCCTCTTGCAATACTGAGGAAAATTTGCAAATCAGGACCAAAGATAATGTAGAGTCATAACACGTTATCTCGTCCAGTTATACCATTGTTTTTTTACAGGATGAGAGAGAACTTAGGATAATGGAAAAATGACAAGCAATGCAAATTTAAGAAATAAACAAATAGTACCTCTGAAAAGATTCTTTATTTGGGCATTGCATTATGTAGAAGCTGACACAATTTGGCCAATGTGTTAAGTGCTATTTCTAGTATGTAGATTATCACTGTGGAAAAATATCAATTGTGATCAGATGTCTTCACTCACAGTTTAAAAGTAAAAATGTGTGGCAATGCATATAAATTAGACATTGTGGTAACTAGACTGTTTTGCAATATATGTACATGAATCAAATCATCAATGCTGCACACCTGAAGCTAATGTTATGTGTCGATTATACTTAAGTATAATTGGGAGTAAAAGGGATAAAGCTGAATAGTTTAATAGATTTTAGAATAGAAAATTGAAGGAATTAGGCTTTTCATACCTACAAAAGTCAAGAGAAGAACAGGTTCTGAGTGACCAGATTTTCTGAGCCCAGTTGGAGTTTCAGAGTCTGGGTAAATGACCCATCCGTCTCCTTAGGACATAGCAAGACATTCAACACAGATTTTTCAAAATGTGTTCTGAAAAAAGCTCCATGCTCTCTCTCTCTGGAAATATAACATATATTAAACATTAAAGTTTCTGATAAACCATAGGGGAGAAGCCAAACAAAAATAAATAAATTTTAGCCTCTTCATATTTGTTTAATGAAAAATTTTCAAATTTGCTTGACGATGGGACCCTTTTTATCGTGTGACATATTGCTCTCTTCAAGAAACTTGTGAGAAAAAATTATACCATGGATAACTGTTTGGAACCAATCCCGTTTCTTGTTTATTTTTGCATTTATAATATTGTCTTCATCCATTTGGACAACTATGAGAAAATATCATAGGCTGGCTGTGTTATACAAAACAGAAAATTATTTATCACAGTTTTCGAGGCTGAAAGTTAGAAATCAGGGTACCAGAATCATCTGATGAAGGCCTCTTTCACATTTGTGATTACATACAGAGAAGTAGACCTGCTTCTCAGATAGCTCATCTAAACTCAAGTAATTTGTACAATGGATAATAGACAAGCATTCTCTCAAGATATTTTCTGTAATTTTTTTTTCCATATCCCATCTTCCTTCTTCCAGCTATTGCTATCTCAGTGTCTTTTTACTAATGGTTACCAATTTTCAGAGACTGCACATCACACACAAAAAAAAACAATAGTTTTTATTTCATAGATAGAGTTATACCTAATTGTCTTGAAAAGTTTAGAAGAAAAGTGATAGAAAATTGCCAGTCATCTAGAAATGATGTTACATAGCATCAGTGCTAAGACAAAATACTATTCTCTTAGTATTTACAATTCAAACAAAAAAATAATAATTGCAAATAATATAGTTTGTATACATACAAATATAAATACAAATATCATTTAATAAGCTTAAAATTATTTACATGAATTATATTTAATCATTAACGCAACTCTAAGAGTGTGCTGCTGCTGCTGCTGCTGTCGCTTCAGTCTTGTCTGAATCTGTGCACCCTGATGACGGCAGCTCACCAGGCTCCCCTGTCCTTGAGATTCTCCAGACAAGAATACTGGAGTGGGTTCCCATTTCCTTCTCCAATGCATGAAAGTGAAAGTGAAGTCACTCAGTCATGTTCAACTCTTCACCACCCCATGGACTGTAGCCCACCAGGCTCCTTCGTTCATTGGATTTTCCAGGCAAGAGTACTGGAGTGAGTTGCCATTTTCTTCCCCACTAAGAGTGTGCATAAGGGATTTGATTTAGGTCATACCTGAATGGTCTAGTGGTTTTCCATACTTTTTTCAATTTAAGTCTGAATTTCACAATAAGGAGTTCATGATCTGAGCCACAGTCTGCTCCCGGTCTTGTTTTTGCTGACTGTATAGAGCTTCTCCATCTTTGGCTGCAAAGAATATAATCAATCTGATTTCAGTGTTGACCATCTGGTGATGTCCACGTGTAGAGTCTTCTCTTGTGTTGTTGGAAGAGGGTGTTTGCTATGACCAGTTTGTTCTCTTGGCAAATCATATGTGAAGTGAAACACCATTCCATGTTCGATGCATGAGACAAGGGCTCAGGGCCGGGGCAATGGGATGACCCAGAGGGATGGGATGGGGAGGGAGGTGGGAGGGGGGTTCAGGATGGGGAACACATGTAAACCCATGGCTGATTCATGTCAGTGTATGGCAAAAACCACCACAATATTGTAAAGTAGTTAGCCCCCAAATAAAATAAATAAATTTATTAAAAAAAAATCAACATGACAGAATGATCTCTGTTCATTTCCAAGGCAAACCAGTCAATATCACGGTAATCTAAGTCCATGCCCTGACCAGTAACGCTGAAGAAGCTGAAGTTGAATGGTTCTGTGAAGACCTACAAGACCTTTTAGAACTAACACCCAAAAAAGATGTCCTTTTCATTATAGGGGACTGGAATGCAAATGTAGGAAGTCAGGAAACACCTGGCATAACAGACAAATTTGGCCTTGGAGTACAGAATGAAGCAGGGCAAAGGCTAATAGAGTTTTGCCAAGAGAACGGACTTGAGATTACATCCAAGTACTGCATTTCGGACTCTTTTGTTGACCGTGATGGCTACTCCATTTCTTCTGAGGGATTCCTGCCCACAGTAGTAGATATAATGGTCACCTGAGTTAAATTCACCCATTCCAGTCCATCTTAGTTTGCTGATTCCTAGAATGTCAACATTCACTCTTGCCATCTCCAGTTTGACCACTTCCAATTTGCCTTGATTCATGGACCTAAGATTCCAGCTTCCTATGCAATATTATTCTTTACAGCATCGGACTTTGCTTCTATCACCAGTCACATCCACAGCTGGGTATTGTTTTTGCTTTGGCTCCATCCCATCATTCTTTCTGGAGTTATTTCTCCACTGATCTCCAGTAGCATATTGGGCACTTACTGACCTGGGGAGTTCATCTTTCAGTGTCCTATCTTTTTGCCTTTACATACTGTTCATGGGGTTCTCAAGGAAAGAATACTGAGGTGATTTGCCATTCCCTTCTCCAGTGGACCACATTGTGTCATACAGTGGAAGTGACAAATAGATTTAAGGGACAAGATCTGATAGACAGAGTCCCTGATGAACTATGGACAGAGATTCGTGACATTGTGGAGAAGACAGGGATCAAGACCATCTCCATGGAAAAGAAATGCAAAAAAGCAAAATGGCTGTCTGAAGAGGCCTTACAAATAGCTGTGAAAAGAAGAGAAGTGAAAAGCAAAGGGGAAAAGGAAAGATATTCCCATCTGAATGCAGAGTTCCAAAGAATAGCAAGGAGAGATAAGAAAGCCTTCCTCAACGATCAATGCAAAGAAATAGAGGAAAACAACAGATTGGGAAAGGCTAGAGATCACTTCAAGAAAATTAGAGATCCCAAGGGAACATTTGATGCAAAGATGGGCTCGATAAAGGACAGAAATGGTAGGGACCTAATAGAAGCAGAAGATATTAAGAAGAGGTGGCAAGAATACACAGAAGAACTGTACAAAAAAATCCTCATAACCCAGATACACATGACGGTGTGATCACTCACCTAGAGCCAGACATCCTGGAATGTGAAGTCAAGTGGGCCTTAGAAAGCATCACTATGAACAAAGCTAGTGGAGGTGATGGAATTCCAGTTGAGCTATTTCAAATCCTGAAAGATGATGCTTTGAAAGTGCTGCACTCGATATGCCAGCAAATCTGGAAAACTCAGCAGTGGCCACAGGACTGGAAAAGGTCAGTTTTCATTCTAATCCCAAAGAAAGACAATGCAAAAGAATGCTCAAACTACCACACAATTGCACTCATCTCACACACTAGTAAAGTAATGCTCAAAATTCTCCAAGACAGGCTTCAACAATATGTGAACCATGAACTTCCAGATGTTCAAGCTGGTTTTAGAAAAGGCAGAGGAACCAGAGATCAAATTGCCAATATCCGCTGGATCATTGAAAAAGCAAGAGAGTTCCAGAAAAACATCTATTTCTGCTTTACTGACTACGCCAAAGCCTTTGACTGCATGGGTCCCAATAAACTGTGGAAAATTCTGAAAGAGATGGGCATACCAGACCACCTGACCTGTCTCTTGAGAAACCTGTATGCAGCTCAGGAAGCAATAGTTAGAACTGGATATGGAACAACAGACTGGTTCCAAATAGGAAAAGGAGTACATCAAGGATGTATATTGTCACCCTGCTTATTTAACTTATATGTAGAGTATATCATGAGAAATGCTGGGCTGGAAGAAACACAAGCTGGAATCAAGATTGCCAGGAGAAATATCAATAACCTCAGATATGCAGATGACACCACACCCTTATGGCAGAAAATGAAAAAGAACTAAAGAGCCTCTTGATGAAAGTGAAAGAGGAGAGTGAAAAAGTTGGCTTAAAGCTCAACATTCAGAAAACTAAGATCATGGCATCTGGTCCCATCACTTCATGGGAAATAGATGGGGAAACAGTGGAAACAGTGTCAGACTTTATTTTGGGGGCTCCAAAATCACTGCTGATGGTAATTGTAACCACGAAATTAAAAGACACTTACTCCTTGGAAGGAAGATTATGACCAACGTAGATAGCATATTTAAAAGCAGAGACATTACTTTGCCAACAAAGGTCCATATAGTCAAGGCTATTGTTTTCCCAGTGGTCATGTATGGATGTGAGAGTTGGACGGTGAAGAAAGCTGAGCACCGAAGAATTGATGCTTTTGAACTGTGGTGTTGGAGAAGACTCTTGAGAGTCCCTGGGGCTGCAAGGAGATCCAACCAGTCCATCCTAAAGGAGATCAGTCCTGGGTGTTCATTGGAAGGACTGATGTTGAAGCTGAAACTCCAATCCTTTGGCCACCACATGCGAAGAGTTGACTCATTGGAAAAGACCCTAATGCTGGGAAGGATTGGGGGCAGGAGGAGAAGGGCACGACAGAGGATGAGATGGTTGAATGGCATCACCGACTCGATGGACATGGGTTTGGGTAGACTCCGGCATTAGGTGATGGACAGGGAGGCCTGGCGTGCTGTGGTTCACGGGGTTGCAAAGAGTCAGACACAACTGAGTGACTGAACTGAACTGAACTTATTTAACACTCATTCAATAAAGCTCTCTAAGGCCAGTAGAATCATAAAATAGACATTTATGTCTTTGAGATGTTAAGCATAAATACCCAGTGAGGTCCAAACTTTTTGATGGAAGAGTCTTTAAAAAAAGATATTTTTCCCTGGAATCCTAACACCTCTGCTCATATAATATGTTGAAACAACTGCAGAAGTGAGAGTATTTTAAAACTGATATGTTCTGTTTGAATAGTTTTCATTTAATATGTGATTGGTTGAAATCAGCATTATGGTAGATATAGGGATTTGCCACCAAATGTTAAAATAGAAAGATTTGCTTTGTAGCCGAGAAATTAGTTCAGAAGACAGTTTTTGACTGTCAGCTAAGGATTTGCCTCAGCAGTAGAGAACTCAGTCCCCAGGAGTAACTGGCACCTGGGGACTGAGAAAGGCAGGGGAATAAACATTTTCTGTAAAGGAACATATAGTAAGTGTTTTAGTCTACTCAAGCTATATACTCTGTAAGACACAACCACTCAACTTTGTAGCCCCAAAGCAGCCAAAGATAATTCATAATGGGAGAACATGGCTCTGTTCCAATAAAACTGTATTTTTACTGTCAATCATAAATCATACAAATACCTGAAAGTGTAGAGAAAATGGTGTTCACTGTCAGCACCCCAAAATCATTTTAATCAAACAAGGAAACATAATTTTAGTTGGCTTACTTTCATGTTAGTCTCATTCATTAATTCTAAAGAATGAATATAAATGATTTCCAAAGTGATGTTTGTTTTTATTATCATCACTAATACAGTTGGACCATATCCTTTGCTTTGTGTTCAGTTCTTCTTGCATCTGTCAGCAGTCTACGTCTTTCTTCCTTTCATTCTACTTAGTAAATAAAATGAAAATATTTAAAGAATGTACATCTGGTTATTCATCTCCTTTTTTGAATTATCTCATCTGCTTTTGCAATTATGTGTTTTCTCCCTTGTTTTCTATAAAAGCTCCCTTATTAAAGTAAATAGCCTTATGTGTAGAAAGTTTGGTCACCAGAAAGAAGTCATTTACACAGTTACTAAGAGAAACAAAAAAATGAGAAGCAATGCTCTCGTTTCCTCAGTATCTATTGTTCCCAGGTGGCCAGGCGAATCATTAGTGCATGTGAAGCTTACTGTTGAATCCTGGCAAAATTTTAACTGCAGTACAGTCTATGAAATTCCACCTGGGTACCAATACAAACGCAAGCAATATTCTCAATCGATGACGCTTTTGTGATAGATTTTGAGAAACACTTTTGCTGTGCATTATAAGGAAAACTTAGGGTTTTAGTAGTATTTATTTGATTAAAATATGATACCTATTTATTCCAAAAATTGAAAACATAGTAAAGCATAAAGAGGAAAACAAACAGAAAATCCATAATCCCATAATAAAATGCATACTTTACATGTATGTGTGTGTACACATATTCAAGTTTATATACACACTATGGAAATCATTCAGAGTATTCATTTTTCTGATTAGCATCTGGTCTATTCTGAGAAACTGAATGACTGTTTTATTTGTGTGCAGTATCTTGGCAGTCAAATTGTATATACTAAACATCAGGCAATCAGGAAAGAGAAGTATGCCTATCTCCTGGGTGGAAAATTCTTTTTATAATACTATTTTTTTCCACTGTTTATGGTCTCTAGTAGTCAATCACAACATGTCTATCATCTTTTTTCTCTGACTACTGAGCATGCTCTATTACAGCAAAGTGAACAGTTCATGGTGTCACTGTTTTTTTCCAGGCACATTCAGTGAATATTTATGGGTACATAAATGTGGATGAATGATTGCAGTGTACAATTAACTCCTTGGTCTACCAGGGGATGGTACAGGGTTTGTGGATCCTAAAACTTATACTATTGGGAATTTTCCTGAAGAAAAATAAATAAATATTTAAATAACTAAAGATATACAAGTACAAAATTAAAAGACATCTTTTAGGTCTTAATAAAGGAGACTTGCAAAGGAGGAGTCCTAAATGTTAAGTTGTATTAACTCCTTGGTAAAATTCCTGTCTCCATTAAACTTGGCATACTGGTTTTTAAGACATGTGTCTTGTCATAGTCTGTCCTGGGATAGTTAGACATTGAGATTAAATTCTCAGAAATCCTGTGGCCTACTGTGCTAAATCTTTAATACCCATAAGAGGTTTGAAATGTTCAAATACCTCAGTATAATTTTACCAGTATCCCATGCTTTTTGTTTCTCATCACTAGGGAATCTTGGAACTATCTGGAATGTAATATCCTTTGCTCTGTGCTTTCTGATTGCTATCCTGTCAAGAACTAATCACAATTATGGCTTTTTTTTTTTTTTTCATTTTCTAGAGGAACTGTCTACTGGAAATATAATGTGAGCACCAAGACAGAGTAGCACATATAGTTTTGAATTGTCTAGTATAGTCACTTTTTAAAAATACAGATTAAACAAGCGAAATCATTTTAATGATATATTATTTGTAACCCAATATGTCCTAAGTATTATCATTTTAAACATTTTAGGTTTTTGAAATAAGGTGTTTATTTTTATTTGTCACATTTCTTGTATTCAATATCACAAATGGCTTGTAGCTAGTAGATTGGACAGCACAGGTATCATGCTCTTTGTGCCAAATATAAAGCGATGATACACCACCAAGCTTAGGCATCAGGCTTAGCCCTTGGAGAGACACATATTCTCTGACATAGTCCCAGACACTCTAGGGTAACATACACGATAAAACTTGTCTTCCCTATATGCAATAGAGAAGGAAATGGCAACCCACTCGTGTTCTTGCCTGGAGAATCCTGTGGGTGGAGGAGCCTGGTGGGCTGCAGTCCATGGGGTCGCATAGAGTCGGACACGACTAAAGCAAGTTAGCATGCATGCATGCATTGGAGAAGGAAATGACAACCCACGCCAGTATTCTTGCCTGGAGAATCCCAGGGACGGAGGAGCCTAGTGCGCTGCCTTCTATGGGGTCACACAGAGTTGGACACGACTGAAGCGACTTAGCAGCAGCAGCAGCTATATGCAAACCCCCGCCTTTTCCTAGTTAAGACTCTTATTGAGTTTCTTTTACCATATTTTTTTACTTACCTCCCAGAATAATAGTTATCTATCTATCTGCCCACCGTAGTAAGTGAAAAGTCTTCTGTAAACCTTTCTTTAATCTGATGCTAGCTTTACTATGTCGGTACAGTGTATTTTTTTAGTATCTAGCATATGATTGCCATTCTTTCTTAGTTTCAAATTCAAGTGCTGATTTTTCTACAATTTTTCTGTAACCTGCTATCCTTTCCTTTTCATTTTTTAGTTCCAATAAGATCTAAACTTTTCAAAGTTTAATACACGCAGTCTCCGTCTTATACAGTAAACTATTTGAATTCATCTTAGAAACCCCAAAAGATAATCTGAATATATTATAGGGTAAAGTATTTCTTCTTAAAAATTATTTATTTATTATGAAAGTGGTTACCACTAGAGAAAAAAACATGCACCAGGCTAGCAGCCTGTAGTGTTGGAAAAAAGCAATAGGTAAACAAGATGATAATTCATATTATAAAGAAAGAATTCCAAATGTTCTTTACTTTAGAGATACAAATATTTCTAGATTTATTAACCACGTTGAAGTTGCCTTTATTATACATTTTGCTTACTCTTTTTACATAATTATAAAAGACATATAAAGAAATACTTTTCTCCAGAATTTGCATTGTGTATATGTGTGTGTGTATTTTACAGTATTGAAAAAAATATAAACTTACTCATTTTGAAAGAAATGTATGTTCAATGCTTAGAAAATATGCTTGAAACTGTGGAAATCTGTCTAGAAATGTAACAAAATGTTTCTCAGGCAAATGTCTAAAGTATATTGACTAGCTATGTTTCTGTTGCATTTATAAAATGCAATTATTATTGATCAATTTGTGTTTGATATTTGTACAGCACCTCCTATGTATCTGGAAAACTTTAAAAAATCATCCTATGTAATCTGCATAATGTGCTTAGTCGCTCAGTCCTATCTGACTTTTTGTGACCCCATTGACTACAGCCTGCCAGGCTCCTCTGTCCATGGGGATTGTCCCGGCAAGAATACTGAAATAAGTTGCCATGCCCTCCTCCAGGGGATCTTCCCCACCCAGGGATCGAAGCCAGGTCTCCCTCATACAGGCAGATTACCGTCTGAGCCACCAGGGAAGCCAAAGAATACTGGCATCAGTAGCCTATCCCTTCTTTAGGAGATATTCCCAAATGGGGTCTCCTGCATTGCAGGCAGATTCTTTACCAGCTGAGCTACCAGGGAAGCCCTAATCTGTATAACAGTGTTACAGAAAACTTGGCCTCTCTGTATACCAGTGATGAATCAAATCCTGGAGATAGAGTTTTGGGTGATGTAGAAAAAGTATAGCTTTATTGTTTTGCCTGGCAAAAGGAGACACACCAGGCTTCTGCCTTGAAAAATTATGTGTCTTAAGCCCAGAGGATTTGATGAAGGGTTTTACAAGAGTGTTCAAAGATGGGGTCTCTAATATGGTTAGTGTAAGCAGGTCTTGCAATCTCTTCATCTCAGATGGGCAGGTTTCTTAATCTTGATGAGTTCCTCTGGTCCCTTATTTTGTCTCAGGTGGTTTCTTCCTTGATTAGCAAGGAATCAAGGGAATCCACCCTTTGGATCTCAGGGAAAAGGCCTTCATGCCTGGGAGCCCCACAAGTCCCTGTTCAGTTTCAGTAGCAGTTTAGTTAGATATTATTCCTATTTTACAAATTTAAAGATTTTAAAAACTGAATATATCTTCTTCAAACTTCATTTACTCTGAATCTGCTTTTTATTTCTTTCTGTTTTAAAATAGTTGCAAAGATAATAGAAAAGAAGATAGGCACTAGTTTCCATTGCTCTTATTTACAAATTGGCTGAAATTATAGTGTAGAAAAATCTGTAAATGATGCATGGTTAAAAGGGAGAAAAACACACATCTATCTAGCAGTAGGGGGCACATTACTAGTGATATTAGTAACAAAACATTTTATATTTCTTCCTACATTTAAATAAGCTTTTAAAGCATTGTCACAAAAAAGTGTTAAGAAAGGAAACAACAAGCCCAAAATATAGTCACTTGTGCTAAACCCATGTCATTAAATCAACTCAATCCCTAACCTAATTGTAGTTTCACCCTTACCCAAGAATGTACTCTTAACCAGTAAGTCTAAAATTTCCTTGTCAGCACCAGTGAGGTAATCCACATAATGGACTCTTTTGATCTTGTGAACTACAAATTGATCCTCCCCAAAAGCAACTGCCCTCTTCCTTTACTCCTGCAGCTGTCAACCTTCAAAACACCCTAAAGGGAGTTCAGGGTGAAGAGTGAGGCACTCTGTGCTCCAGGGAAACTAGTGAAACACATCTTTAGATAGTTAGATATTTTCAGGAACTGTTTTCACAATCCCAATCCTTGCATCTCTTTTTATCTAGAAAAGCATTAAATCCCTTCAAGGTGATATCAGTTACTTGTGACTAACACAAAGATAATTACTTAGTTGCATTGAGCAATTCACCTTCACCAAAATCACATATATTGACCTTTCCCCATTATCTCTTTGGAGCAGTATCTCAGAGCTATCTGAGGTGCTGTCTCCTGGGCCGCAGTCCTCATTTTGCCCCAAATAAAATTTAACTCCCAACTCTTATGTTGTGATTCTTTTTTAAGTCGACAGTCCCCAAAGGAAGGTGACATTACCTGAAAATAACCTTTTTTTTTGTTTTATGACTTCCTCTGTCTTTAAAAACCTTTCCTTGTTCTGTAATTCTTTGAAACTCCCTTCTGTGTGATAGATGTAATATTGCCCAATTCATGATTTGTTTAATGAAGCATATTAGTCTTCAAATTTACTTAGTTGAATTTCGTTTTTAACAAGCCTTTTAGAGAAGGAAGGACATCTTGATTTTAAAGGATACTTACTTTTAAGGCTGATTGGTGTCTACAGTCATGTGGTTTAGCAATCTGTACCACCATTTTCTTTCTTTGTGTCCACTCTAGTCTCAATATGTAAACCCTTCATTTGGAGTCAAGATTTATTTATAATGTTCTTGATTTTATCCATAAATCAGATTCACAGTGTAGCATATCTTAAAAACTGCCCATAGATATTACTTCCTGAAGAATGTAGAGATTTGGATGGGGAAAGAAATTGGGCATGATGAAAGATATACAAAAGAAGGCAGTGAAGGAGAGAATAAGCAATAAACAATTAAGAAAGAAAAAAAAAAAAGATTTGACTTGATAATAGTGCAATGAATATGAACCAAACTCTGAGATTTGGGAAAGTGAAAATTAATCCAGTTTTCATTTTTGTCTCAAGACATTACTTATTGTTACACCTTAGTTATTCCAATTACAGTGTATATTCATGTTCCTATCTTTTACCACTTTAATTTTACAAAAATCAATGGACTAACAATTGCCTTATTTGTTTTAGTACAGATTGCCTGATGCCCTTGATGTTTTTCATGGATAATAGATAGGCTGGTGATGTCTTCCATTTGTTTCAATTCCTGCTACTGACACAAAGATGGCTTGTCTAGGCTGATGGAATGGCTTTTTCTCTCCTCTCAAAGATTAAGATCCTCATGATGACCATTTCTTCTTAGGTAACTAGAGACAGAAGTACTACAGACAGCCTGTCAGTGAACTTTTCAGTTAATAACCAGCATAGAAATTCTCTTATTTTTCTGCAGCATAACAAGTCTGTAGTTTTAAATCATTGATTGCCTCTTTGTACATCAAAATGTTACCTGACCTGTATTTTCAGCATAAAAATTCTGTCGTTTTGTATAAGAACAGCTTTTGTCTTTAACAGAAATGTATAGAGACACTAAATGGAACGTGGGCATTAATCTGGGTTAAACTGTGAAGAAATTCTTTTGTAATTGAATATTACAGCCATATTAATACCTTTCTCTTGTGCTATGAACAATAAATGCCAAGAGGCTTTTTCCCCTTAATAATTAACTGCTTTTTGGAAAGTGCTGCCATTTACCACATGCAAATTTCTTGCTTTGTAGATCAGATGTGACTAAGAACGCTAGGTGGTTGGCTCCTGTGAATAGATTTAGAAAGTACTAATTATAAGACTAACATACCACAATCATGCTTAATTTGTGTAACTCCCTTAATGCAGGATGAGTGAACCCTGTGCAGCAAATTGAGATAGCAACAAAAAGATTCTTACCTTTTGTCTGCATACTTTTCTTGTAGGATAAGATTGAATGCAAAGAACAAGAATTCTGTGACTGTATAACCTTTTAAAAGTTATTTGTTACTGACATAGAAATAGAATTAGGTTTTTTGTGTATCTCAAAGTAGGTTTTCAATTTAATATTGCTTAGTATGTTTTAATTGTAAATATTCTTTAATATTTTTTTAAAGTCACTAGTCACTATGGATAGATATATCGGGAGAGTTTATAATTTCCTCAGTTCTGTCTCGCCACAACAAATATTTGAAATGGTGGACCAGTATTACAGCTCGATTACAGCTGAGAGTTTTATTTGGCAGACAAAGAATAGTACACTCTCAAGGTGTGAGGGCAGGCTGACCCCAACGGGTAAGCCTCAGTCTGTCTTGGCTCCCTCTTTTTATATGTTTTGTCTCCTCTCCCTTGAGCCTGCCCTATGCAAATTAGGGCTAGCCAGGCAGGGGGCCTGTTTGTGTTGCCTGAGGTTCTCACTCGGTTCCCTTTTCGTGGGCTTTCCCCTTTGTCTTTTAGCCACCACCATTTGGACTCCTTTTTCCTATTTTAACTACCTAACAAACGTAACAGTTACCTCTATCATAGTTAAAATATAATTTTATCTCATGTAACTTTTAGATGTCATAATACCAAATAGATAAGTATTTTATATTATTATTCACAATATACATGCTAGAAATTAAATATTTCTGAGTATAAAATAAGGCTTCCTGAGTGGCACTAGCAGTCAAGAATCTGCCTGCCAATGTAGAAGACATAAGAGACTAGGTTCGACCCCTGGATTGCGAAGATCCGCTGGAGGAGAGCATGGCATCCCACTCCATTATTCTTGCCTGGAGAATCCCATGGACAGAGGAGCCTGTCAGGCTCCAGTCCACAGGTTTGCAAAAAGCTGGACATGACTGAAGCAACTAGGCATGCACACGTGCACAAGCATAAGATAAAAGGATAAAGACCTTCCATTCACCAAACCATGGCACATTCTGCATTTTTTAAAGTGGATGATCTTGTAAACTATTCGTATATACTTAGCAGGAGTGATACTGCTTCTTCAAAATAGCATTATAAGTGTGCTTTGCTTAATGTACAGAATAAAAATGAAAGAGAAAAAATATCCAGGCATAATTTATATACAGTAATATTCATCTCTTTTAGTGTGTAATTCTGCTAGTATTGACAAACTTGATGCTTGTGATTATTACCATAATATACACAGTATTTCCATCAATTTTAGAATTCTGTGTGCCGCTGTATACTCAATAATTCATCCTATCCCTAGGACGAATCCTCATCCTATGGAAACTACTAATACCTATGTTTTGCCTTTGAAAAATGTCAAATAAATAGAATCATACAGTATCTAACATTCTAAATTTGGCTTCTTACACTTAATTCATTTAAATTTTATTCATGTTATTATACAAATTAAGATTGCTACTTTTTCATTACTGAGTAGAATTTTTCCTATGGCTGTAGTGCAGTTTATTTATCCTTCCTTAATGTGGGTAGAGGGGACAAAAATTTTTCCTCTACCCTCCTAGTTTCTTTTGGTTGGTCCATTAATTAAATTGCCACTTGTTGTTGTTAGTTACTAAGTCCTGTCTCACTCTCTGTGACCCAAGGGACCTGCAGCATGCCAGGCTTCCTTCATCATCTCCCGGAGTTTGCTCAAACTCATATCCATTGAGTTGGTGATGCCATCCAACCATCTCATCCTATGACATTCCATTCTCTTCCTGCCTTCATTCTTTCCCAGCATCAGGGTCTTTTCCAGTGAATCGGCTCTTCCCATCAGGTGGCCAAAGTACTGGAACTTCAGTTTCAGTATCAGTCCTTCCAGTAAATATTCAGGGTTGATTTCCTTTAGGCTTGACTGATTTGATCTCCTTGCTATCCAAGGGACTCTCAAGTAATTTTAACAGGTGAAAAACAAATTTAATTATGTATGCATAGTAGCCCCATAAGTATATGAGGCCCAAGGACAAGTTGAGCAATTGAGGCTTATAAACTGTCCTGAGCTAAGAAATGGTTTGAAGGCCTAAGTCTTCAAAGGGGAGGGAGGTAATTTGCAGGACAATAAGAAAGAGATATGTTTAGTAATTAGATGTTGTGTTGCCACACAGATAGGTCACTCAGATGAGACTGTCTCTGGTAATAGCTCTCACTCTGAAGGAGCCAGGACCCTATCTAAATTTCTTTTAGGTAGCTAAGGTAGAAATAATTCTTCTTTTTTTTTCTTTTTCTTTTTTTCTTTTTGAGTTTCCTGGCTTTTGATTACCTTCAACTCAAAATGGTCCACATGCCAAAGTGACATATTTGGGGCTCACTTATTCTGGTTCCTTTCAAGGGACATTTGGGTTGTTTCTAATTTGAGATAGATGTTAATGTAACCTCTATAAACATTCATAATCTGCTTTTGAGTAACATAAATTCTTATTTTGTTTGAATACATTTCTATGAAAGGGATTGTTAGATTGTACGGCAAATGCATGATTAACTTCATAAGAATCTCTCAAACTGTTTTCCCAAGTGGCTGTACCAGAAAAATAAATCACCTTATTCATACTCATAGCTCTAATTCTAAGGAAATATTAGACAAAAATATTTATGGTATAGGTAGCTACCTTTTCTCAAAACAAATGATCAGCTCTATTTTCTTTATTTATGTTGTGTAGATTTCTGAAAATAAGCTAAAATAAACCATTTTATTTTGGATTTCAATAATTCCTTAAAAAATTAGTTTTACTATCAATGGATTATGTTGAAATTTCTCTCCTATGGAAATATTCAAAATTAACATGTTTGTTTTTTCCATTAACTATACATGTTGTTGGTTTAATTGCTAAATTATATCCAACTATTTGCAGCCCCATAGACTGTAGCCAGCCAGGCTCCTCTGTCAATAGGATTTCCCAGGCAAGAATATTGGAGTGGGTTGCCATTTCATTCTCCAATTAAATTTTATATATATATATATATCATATATATATATTTACATATATATATCATATATATAAATAATTATACATACTGATAGAGTGGGAGGTTAGATAATATTAATAATATGTAAGTAATTGGTTTGCCTTTTTAAATTCATGCCTTCTAGATTTCAGAGTACTGGTAATATAAGATGTATTCAACACTACTATAGTATGCTTTATAAGTGCTGTTGATAATATTGAATTTCTTAAAAGCACTTCCAAGAAGGCATTAACACAATTCTTGTCTAGTGCTATTTCCATTAGATAATAGTGCACACTTGTCATATGTGTCTTAAAGTAGTTACTACACTATTTAATTGGGTTGACTATTAAACATAACTCGTTTAATATTTGGATGGAGATAAAACTGAATGTTTTATCAAATTACAGAACAATAAAAGCTTGGTCATAGTAGCAGTTCTCTTAGAACAACTACATCATGGTTTATTTGGTCGAATCTTCCCTCTTTGGGATGCTGGAAAATGATTTTAAGAACTTTGATTGATGTTTAAGTGATAGGAAAGTTGGATTTAGTATAAGATATGATGGGACAGATGGGCCAAAGATGAGTTATGGAGAAAGAATCAACGGGAGAGGGAGAAAACAACCATGGCATTTTAGGAATAGATTTTATTTTAATTGTATAAGAGCTGAACTTTATAGTTGATACACAATAAAATAGGAACATTTGTGATATTTCATGCAATTTTTTTGAGGTGGAGAATTTTTTAAAAATCACAATCTTTCAAAAAATTGAATATTTTAGGAAATAAACACACTTTAAATTAGGCATATATTGAGAAAGGGCAGGAAGAGAGTCCCACTAATCAAGGAATGTGAAAGTGCAACCAAACTACATTGAATACCAATCTGATGCATTTAGGATCATTTGTGTTTATGGTCCCCCCACCCATACCCCAAGTGCAGGCCCACACTTAAATATGGCAGCTGCCATTATTCGGGTATCTGTGTTTATGGAGAAAATCAATATTTGGTCATGCATCACAACAATAAGAAATTGTATTCTATACTGTGCAGGCATGCTAATTTGCTTCAGTCATGCCTAACTCTTTGAGACCCTATGGACTGTAGCCCACCAGGCACCTCTGTCCAGGATTCTCCAGGCAAGAATACTGGAGTGGGTTGTCATGCCCTCAAGATCTACAAGACCCAAGGATTGAACCTTCATCTTTTATGTCTCTTGCATTGGCAGGTGGGTTATTCACTCCTAGTGCCACCTGGGAAGCCCATTCTATACTATACCTATATTATATTAGGCTTCATTGTTCACAAGAGAATATCAAGATGAACTTTACCCTATCATATCCTTTTTTTCCTAGATAAATGAATGATGTGTGAGATTCTACCCCATCCATTAACTCTTAAGTACTTTGTGCTATGTAGTTATATTCACAATTTTCTACTATTCATGATACTGATCTAACTCTCATTTTTTTCCCTTTTTTTCCCAAAACCTACCATTCTGCTGTCTAAAACTTATTCTCTAATTAACCACTCCATTTATCCATGATATCTCTTAGAGAGTTCTTCCATTTATGAGTTTGTCATAAATAAACATATATATACCTCAAAGACCATTTCTCACATACCACTATGGAAATCAGGGTGGTTTATTTTCTTATTCTTGTTACTCAGGATTGACAACTGACTTAATAGCTCCCTGATAGGACTTCAAGATCATTGTTCCATCAAATTTTTAGAAAGTTTATTTTACCTCATAGTTTTTATCACCATCTCAACTTCTCTCTTCATCATGGGGTGTTTCAACCTCAACATGGACCACTCAGCCATGCACACTAACCTCTAGTTCCCCAACATCTTTCTTTCCAACAACCATCTCCATTAGACTTCAGCCACATGCTTCCAATAGAACTTCACTGATTCCATGAGCTCAGATATTCTACTCTTATCACAACATTCCACTTTCCTGCTTATTTGCCCAACCACTCTAATTGCATCTGTTTCAAACATGACTGGAACATTAGTTCATCTGGTCTTAACGTTTGCATGCCACCCTATGGTACAGCATCAGTTCTAATGCTCCTAGTTCAGGATTGCTTCTTGACCTCTGTCTTCTCATTTTAACCCTATGTCCAAAACCCAGATATGACTATACCCAAATACCTGCTGTCTTGCTTTCTTCTCTCATCTCACCAAAGTGAATGATAGTTAAAATAAACAAATACCGTGAGACAGATTGTTAGCACCATGTATTCATTCTTCACCTTATAAGCAACAGTGTATTAAACTTTATCATGTTTCTCACATATCCAATACTTTTCTATTCTTCACAGAAAAAAGATCCTGTATTCAGAAATAACGGAAGCTGCCAGATGGGAAACACTTTAGCTTCCTATAAAGAGATCTGCCTCCACACCTCACAGTTATCCATAAACTGTTTATTGCTTAGCACTGGAAACACTTTAGTGCAAACAGATTCCATCCTTATCCTTACACATTTTTACTTGAGAAAGAAATTAATCAAGTGGAATATAACTACATACTTTTAATCATAAGTGCAATACATTAAAAATTATATGTTCTATTGTAGAGTAACTTACAGGATCTTCTTATAGATTGGGCAGTGATCCTGTAAGTTTCCAGAGGAGTGACATTTAAATTTAGTCCTGAAGGATGAGTATAAATAATCATATGGACAGTGGGAGGAAAAGCATACCAGAAAAATGAAACAGAATCTGGGAAAGCCTGAAAAGGAAAAGAAGTTTGACACGTTGTAGAAACATTTAAAATACCAGTGCAGTTAGAGCATGGGAAGGTGTGAGAGCTGCATTCGGTGCCTATGCAGAATTATGCTGAGAAACAATCAGGGTAACGCATGTAAATTAATAGTGGCAGTTCTGGGGTAAGCCTGTGTTGGAATTCTGACAGTAGCATTGAATATTTGGGCAAATTCTTTAATCTTCTTGTGCCTGTTTTGTGCATTTATGACATCATGATGATTATGGAGATGATAAAAACTACATCATATTAAGCACAGGGCTGCTATGAAATATAAATTATTTGATATATGTAGAGAACTTAGGATATATGCAAGTACTGAGTACATAACTTAAGATAAAAGCACAGTAAATGTTAGTTTTTGCTGTTATTTTTGCTTTTGTTTGAGTTCATGTTAAACACTTCAATTTTCATTTTCGAAACCATGGACTGTTATCAATGAGTTTAAAATTGGAAAATGATATTTTCAAATATCCCTTGAAGTGATTGGACTGAAGGAGGCAATGATAAAATTTGGGAGGCTATTATGGAACCAATGCAGTAATGATAGTTAACCAATACTAATAATTCATGGGTATTGTACATAAATACATTAGCTAATGATAATAGTTTAAAGGTTAATGTAGCACATGTAACAATTAAAGAGAAGACAATTTATTTGAAATATATTTTTGTGCTAGCAGGTACAAAACTTGGTGAATTATTAGATACAGCAACTTAAGAGAGGTGATTTGAAAAAAATGATTCCCAGATATTTGGTTACTGGAGGTACATTTATATAGATAGAAAATAATAAGGTAACTCTATAAGTTGCTTTTCCTACAGAATTACCTCTTTGAAAATGGAAAAAAAAAATAAGGCTTATTTTCTGTTCATTTTTGTTTCCAATTGCAAGGTCTTCTATGTTTGTTTCTAACTATGAGCTGTTTTTCTTACTCTATCACTTCTTATAATTCTGTTTATCTACAATATCAGAATATATGCTGTCTCTAATTAGAGAATGATTGCTATTCTTTATTTTTTCTGTTTTGTTCAAATATATTCACAGTAAAAATCAGGAAAATGACATTTGCCAAAACCAATAGCCATTTAACTCAAATTCTATGTTTAAAGTATATGTGTAACCATGATTGTTTTAGATAATGATTTTGGTTTCCTGTTGCCTGTACCTACCCACCTTATCTGAAAACAAGGTGACTAGAGGGCTAGAATGGCATAATCAGGGATAGACAAAAAGGAAACTTGTGAAATACTCCAGATACTGGATGATGTCATCCCAACTCTATTACCATGAACTCTTCTCATTTTGCAGTCATATATGCAGTCAGTAGATTATTCAAGAGTATTGGATTAGCTGTGTCCAATCAGGAGACAAAAAAAAGCTGTTGTAGGGAATCTTTAATATGAGATAATTAACACTAAGAAGAGATTTGATTAATGAGGGATTTCCTAGTGTATCAGTCATGATTCTCCAGAAAACAGAATCAATAGGCTATAGAAATGAAGATAATGAAAGATTTGTTTTAAGGAATTGTATCATCAGATTGTGGAGGCTGCCAAATTCAATATCTATAGGGCAAGCCAGCAGTCTGAATATTCAGGTCATAGTTTATGTTGCAGTTTTGAGTCCAAAGACTGAACACTCAGAATTTCTTCTTATTTAGGAAACATCAATCTTCTTGCCTTAAAGCTGTCAACTGATTGGGTGAGGCCCACCCACATATGGAGAGCAATCTGCTTTGCTTAAAGGCAACTAATTACAAATGTCAATTGTATTCAAAAATACTTCTACAACTATGTCTAGAGCAGTGTTTGACTAAGCAACTGGTCAGCATAGTCTAGCCAGTTTGACACACAAAATTAACCATCATTACTAGGAAGAAGTAACTGAGAACTCTAAAGAATGTAATAGCAGATAGAAAAGGTAGACAGTACCCATTGAGATAAGATCTGTTCAGTCGCTCAGTCGTGTCCGACTCTTTGCGACCTCATGAATTGCAGCACACCAGGCCTCCCTGTCCATCACCAACTCCTGGGGTTTACCCAAACCCATGTCCATCGAGTCAGTGATGCCATCCAATCATCTCATCCTCTGTCGTCTCCTTCTCCTCCTGCCCCCAATCCTTCCCAGCATTAGGGTCTTTTCCAATGAATCAACACTTCACATGAGGTGGCCAAAGTATTGGAGTTTCAGCTTCAACATCAGTCCTTCCAATGAACACCCAGGACTGATCTCCTTTAGGATGGGTTGATTGGATCTCCTTGCAGTCCAAGGGACTCTCAAGAGTCTTCTCCAACACCACAGTTCAAAAGCATCAATTCTGCGGTGCTCAGCTTTCTTCACCGTCCAACTCTCACATCCATACATGACTACTGGAAAAACCATAGCCTTGACTATATGGACTTTTGTTGGCAAAGTAATGTCTCTGCTTTTAAATATGCTATCTAGGTTGGCCATAACCTTCCTTCCAAGGAGTGAGCGTCTTTTAATTTCATGGCTGCAATCACCATCAGCAGTGATTTTGGAGCCCCCAAAAATAAAGTCTGACACTGTTTCCACTGTTTCCCCATCTATTTGCCATGAAGTGATGGGACCAGATGCCATGATCTTAGTTTTCCGAACGTTGAGCTTTAAGCCAACATTTTCACTCTCCTCTTTCACTTTCATCAAGAGGCTCTTTAGTTCTTCTTCACTTTCTGCCATAAGGGTGGTGTCATCTGCATATCTGAGGTTATTGATAATTTTCTTGGCAATCTTGATTCCAGCTTGTGTTTCTTCTAGCCCAGCATTTCTCATGATGTACTCTGCATATAAGTTAAATAAGCAGGGTGACAATATATTGCCTTGACGTACCCTTTTAGGACACCTAAAGAAGAGAACTTCCTTTCTCCAGGGCTGACATCCAGACTTTGTTGATGAGTGAATGGCTGTTCCTCACTGGATGGAAGAGAAGGAGCAGCATTCCTGCATCAGTGGAACTTTCTTGAAATTTGTGCTCTAGGTTTCTGTGGCACCTAGAAGCAGTGAGTAAACAGTGAAAGTCATTCAGCCGTGTCCAACTCTTTGTGACCCCATGGATTATACAGTATGTGGAATTCTCCAGGCCAGAATACTAGAGTGGGTAGCCTTTACCTTCTCCAGAGGATCATCTCAACCTAGGGATCGAACCCAGGTCTCCTGCATTGCAGACGGATTCTTTACCAGCTGAGCCACAAGGGAAGCCCAGTAATAATGGAGTGGGTAGCCTATCCCTTCTCCAGCAGATCTTCTCAACCCAGGAATTGAACCAGGGTCTACTGCATTGCAGGCAAATTCTTTACCAACTGAGCTATCAGGGAAGCCCAAGACCTAGACGTATGTCACATCAAAGGCATTCTCCTGTGGAACTGCTGAAATGAAATCCGGTCACCGGATGCTGCTTACTGCATGTCTGTGGGAATTGGGTCCTGTAGAAGCTGCCTAGCAGCAGGAGCAGAGCACTGGAGAAACCACTCTCCCCCACAGAATCCACTTGCTAAAGAAACTATTTGTGTTGCAATGCCAGGCACTAGGAAACTGTCCACATGCTGGGAGTGGATATTGACAAAGCCTAATATACTGCAGGAGCCTGCCAGGAAAACATTAGAACCATGAATGAAAAGCTTTGATTCCTGTATTTATCTCTGTCACTCACTACTGACAAAGCTTTATACCTTGACAGCTAACAGAGAAAAGCGTTCAAAAAGTTGAGATCCTTCTTTGCAATGATAAGTGGATTTGAAATGAAGAAACAATAAGTGAAAAAATATCATAAACACTATGTGTAGTGCCTTGCGGAAGCTATTTCACACAACAGGACCTGCAATTATAAAAGCAAATTTAAGGAAGAGTTTCATGGAATGGGTCAGCAAATGTGTGCCCTCTAGGTCTGTCCATAGGGTATATGGTAGAACTGCTTATGGGAAAAAATATCAAAGAACATCACTAGTGGGTGTCATTACAAATAGATCCATAATTGAAAATATTGGGGCAGGCAGATACCAAGAGGAGCCAAGATTATTAAACTGGAAGAACTAATTGCATTTCAGAAGGAAAGAGGTTATCAGAGTTAGAAAATGCAGAGCAAAGATTTCTCTCCTGCTAACTCTTTAATTCTGAATCAGGACATGAAATTGAACTCTCTTAACACAGGACAAACGAAAACTGTTTTAAATTTGTTGCAGCTAAAGAGGAATCCCATTAGTGAGAGATCATTCTCAAAGAAGCAAGCAAATTGAAGTGATATTGAAGAAAAAGAAATGGGGCTGTCCCACAGGACTGAGTCCAGATACAGAGCACCCTTTGAAGTCCTCCTTCTACAATGCCTCACTTTTCTCAAGGAGCAGTGGGTGGAAGAGCAGCATTCTGAGGTGAGAGATCCTAGGAATACAACCCAAGAATTCACTGTTGGAAATCCCAGTCCTTTCACTGAGAAATATTACAGACAGTGTCAATTTCCATTTCCTTTGACAACCATCTTGGTATATAGATATAGGTTATATTGAGTTAATACAGAACATATTCATACAATTGGGTTTCTAAAGAATATTTTTAAAATTCACCAATGCACAAGCCATGTATTTCTTTTTAATTTCCTTTCTAGGACAATGAGGTTTTTTTTTTTTTTTTTAACATTTCCTATGCTAATCTTGGTATATGCACAGCTTCTCACATCAGGAAGCGCTAGGTCCTGACCCTGGAGGATGAACAGACAATTAGCAGCAATACAACTCATAGACTTTTAAGAGCACAATATAAACTTGTATTTTTCCTGCTCTTGCACAATACTGCACTTTCATTTACTGAAAAACTAAATGTCAATATAAGGTGTCTTGCCTTGTGGAATTAAGAAACTTTATTAAATGTAGCATGAATAAAGTCACCCATATTTTAGTTTACATTGGTTTCTGGATGAGAAATACTAGCATTTGAAATAGTATTTGGCATACTTTCCTTGAAGTGGATCATAGGTTTTCCTCCCTCTCCCTACCTGTTTAGAATATCTTTTTATTCATCAAAACACTCTACTTGTAACAGATCTGAAATTATGTTCATTGAAGTTACACAGAGTGGAGTGGGAAATGGATTGTAAAATCACTCAGCAGCACATATTAGAATAGAGTGCAGATGGGGCTGTATAACAATAAGACACAGTTTTTCAAGCCATATCTCAATTGTCTATTTTCCTTCGACCTAGATTTTGGTTAAAATAAGAGTTTACATTCATGTGATTTTTTTTTTTTTTTTAGTTCTCTAATATTCCAGACTATATTTTGGTGATAAAAATATTGGTTTGGTTATCATTCTAGTATAAAAGTGGAAGAACAGATGAACTAAGAAATTAGTAAGTTCTAGTGAATCATTCTACTTTTTGGTACCTAGCTTATGAGAAATAATAAGCAGTAAGGAAACAAAGATGTTAACTGTTTCTCAGTGAAGGTGGAATATAAGACAGCCGTGAAACATATCTTGGACATTTTGATGAAGGGTCCTTTCTCTATTATCAGTGTTTTATTTTTATACGCCAAATTGCTACTGCTTAAGCACAGTAGGAAGAGGTCTTCTTGCAATCTCTGACCTTTTAGTCACAGTAGTCTCCAAGTCTCAGTATATCTAGCTATTACTTTATTGTATGTTTAAGAATTTTCCAGTAATAAATAGTGTATATAAAGAGAATAATAGAGTCTAGATTGATTCAATTTAAGAGAAAAAATTTTCTGAGATTTTTCAAAGAGATTCATTGGCTCTGGAATGCTTTATTGATTCTCAATTGCTTAATTCATAACCTAGTATCATCCTGCTATATCCCAGAGATGAGCCAACAAGCCTCTTTCCTCCCTCCTTCCCTTCCTTTCTTCCTTCCTTCCTTGCTTCACCCTTCCCTCCCTCCCTGCCTTCCTTTGTGCTCAATTTTACCCTAGTTTTAACCCAGTCTTTTCTTTTTGTGTGTGTTGTAACAGTTATTTTTTTATTTATTTTTAATTGAAGGATAATTGTTTTACAATATTGTGTTGGTTTCTGCCATACATCAACATCAGCCCTTTCTTAAAGCTCTTGTTTCTAAGCCCTTGATGGATGAAAAACCATGCCCCCTTTTTCCTCCTTTCTTGTAAATTTTATAAAAGCTCAGATTAAGAGACCTTCAGATAAAGAGGACTTTTATCCCTATGTCTCATACCCCCACTGCTCTTTCCTGGAAGAACTGTGCTGCCCAGTGCTCTCTTCTGAAATATTCAATGCACATAATTTGTATATTCCACACAAATGTGGCCATTTCAACCATTTAAATTAAATAATGTAAAAAGTATAGTTAACACAAAATGTTCATTGTTACAAATAAGGTAATACAAAAATTTCATTACAGTAAGTGCTTTCTTAATCACTACTTATGATGTCTAGCTCCATATTTTCCAAAAGTTTTCCAACAAATTTTTAAATCTCTGAGATGATCTTTGGAAAATAAGTTCTATGTATAAATAATTTGGGGGAAAGAATGCTGCCACATCCTCCTCTGGAGATTTACAATGCCTATTAAAACATATGTTAAATACTGAAGAAAGTATAGTTTGTCTCAAACATATTTGACTATAGAACACTTTTATTATTAATGCATATAAATAATGTATGACTCACTTCTTGAAATCTATTTATCTTATTTGATTCTTATCAAATTCCTGAAATATGACTATTATTGGAACCAATTTATGGATGGAAAGGGGGATTAATAGGATATATCAAAATTCTATTCAAGGTGAATTTTAGTAAGTGGGAAAGTTAGGATTTTAAGCTGTATATGTGTAATTTTTGCTTCTTACATTGTCTCCAAAGCAACCAAAATCTACAACAATTAAGCATTAATAGAACTAAAATGTGAGATGATTTCTTCTTTTTCTATGATTAGGTTCTGCTTAACCAACTGTTAGCCTTGAATATTCATTGGTCTCTTCTTATGCAGAGCTGACAAGTCATTTTCACTTGATAGGAGGAAATTTCAAGAAGTTAGTCAAAGCCCAACACACATTTTGAATCAGGTTTAATAGTGGACAAATAATATTTTTCTTCAAAGAAAGGAAAATCACTCCCCGCTTTCTCTCTCATACGTTATCCTGACTTCTAGGCTCAGGATTTGCTCTTCCAGGACAGTCATTCACGCATCTTATCCATGTATCTAGTTAAGAAGACTGGGATCTGCTCTCTAGACTCAGTTACCTCAAGTTAAAGGACGATTACCCTACATTATGAGCCTGGTAAGACTTATGTGAGAGATCCTATACTGAGGCACAATGGAGTGCTTGTACAGTTGTTAATAAAAAATATTTCACTGCATTTTAGCTATTGCTTATTGTTCCAGTGGTTACATTCAGGAGGGACTAGTAGGATTTGAGAGCCAAATTTCTACCTTGAAACCACGATTGTAAACAGGACCAATCTAAACACATCCTCACACCAAGCATTATGACCCAGGATGTGACCAAACTTAAATTACAATCATTACAATCATCGCCATTAATAATGAATAGTTGTGTGTGACTGAATGTGTGTGCTAAGTCACTTCAGTTGTGTCCGGCTCTTTGTGACCCTATGGACTGTAGCCAGCTGGTCTCCTCTGCCCATGGGATTCTCCAGGAAAGAATACTGGAGTGGGTCGCCATGCCCTTCTCCAGGGGATCTTCCTGACTCAGGGATGGAACCCTCATTTCTATGTCTCTTGCATTGGCAGGCAGTTTTTACCACGAAAGTCTCCTGGGAATCTCCAGTAATGAGTAGTTACTATCAGTTTATAAAGGAAATCAACCCTGAATATTCATTGGAAGGACAGATACTGAAGCGGAAGGACTGATACTGAAGCTGAAGCTCCAATACTTTGGCCACATGATGCAAAGAGCCAGCTCATTAGAAAAGATCCTGGTGCTGGGAAAGATTGAGGGAAGGAGAAGAAGGGGGGAATAGAAGATGAGATGGTTGGATAGCATCACCAACTCAATGGACATGAGTTTGAGCAAATTCCAGGAGATAGTAGAGAGCAGGGAAGCCTGATGTGCTGCAGTCCATGGGGTTGCAAAGAGTTGGACACAACTTAGTGACTGAACAACAACTATGTATGAGCAACATGATAGATAATGCAAACAAATTATCTTCATCTAAATCAGAGGCTCTCAGCTCTATTCCTATCAGAATCACCAGGAGAGCTTTTAAAATATGTTGAATCCAGCTACAGTAAATTTGAAAATGATTGGCTTATACTAAAAAAGTATATTAAGACACATGTCAATTCAAAATCACTTACAAATAACTCTAGTAGCCTTTTTTACTTACGAATTATAAACATCTCTCTTCTGCAGCATCACTGAAGAAAATCTACATTCCCTGGAATATTATACACAGAATGGCTTTACATATCTTTAGTCATTGTTACATATATATTTTCCTTATGGATAACTACTATTGAGGTAGTTAGTAACTTTGTCCTGAGTCATATTTGAAATACTGCTGAAGAGTTAGATTGTATTTTTCCTATTACAAACACTTTGAGCTTTATAGTACCTCATCAACAACTTTCAAGTGCTAGAATTTTATAGTAAACAAAAAATGTTGACATGGTTTTATTCATTCTGTTACTTACAAAATGCCAGGAGGATTTCAAAGTTATAATAATTATTATTGTGAAACAGAATAGGTAATAAAAGAAGACTTTATTACTGAATAAAAAAACAAAGAAAGAATTTTACCTTCTGTAAATATCAAACAAGTCCTACTATTATTTCAACAAATGAAAAATAAAATGTCACTGCCTCTGAAAAGTAAAGTAGTAAACATTATAGTCTTGAGAGTCCACATTTAAATAATATATTTAAGCATGTAAATATCCAAATAGCAATTTATTTTTTTGTACATTATTTTCTTCAAAAATGTGAAGGTACTCCATACTTATTATTTCTATATTCCCCTCAGTTTGCATCATGAAATAGAAACAAATGAAATTTTTCAAACTTATTTATCAAACTGAAAAATAGCAACAAAAATCAATACAAATGTATACAAGTATATTTAGTCAGTGATAGATAGTCATAACGGAGAAGGCAATGGCACCCCACTCCAGTACTCTTGCCTGGAAAATCCCATGGACGGAGGAGCCTGGTGGGCTGCCGTCTATGGGATCGCACAGAATCAGACACGACTGAAGTGACTTAGCAGCAGCAGCAGCAGCAGATAGTCATAATTTATTTACATTAAACGCATTGTTAACCAGTAACAGTGAATATTAAAACATTAATTCTCCTCAAGAACCAAAAACATATTTAAATTAATTTGAAAAGCACTGAAAAGCAGATCTGTTTTGGAAATACAAACTCTAGTATTTAATAGCACTATTACCACTATATTATTTTATGAAAATTTAACATTCGATTACAGTATTATATATTGTAAATACAATTTTCAGCTTATCTTGTAACCAATGTATTATCCACGCTTGTTTATTTTATTGACAAATCCATTAAGAAATTGAGAATTATTTATTTTCTCTGGACCGAGGATCCTTATTTATCAAGTTATAAAGTTATACTTCGGAGAAGGCAATGGCAACCCACTCCAGTACTCTTGCCTGAAAAATCCCATGGGCGGAGGAGCCTGATAGGCTGCAGTCCATGGGGTCGCTAAGAATCGGACACGACTGAGCGACTTCCCTTTCACTTTTCACTTTCATGCATTGGAGAAGGAAACGGCAACCCACTCCACTGTTCTTGCCTGGAGAGTCCCAGGGACGGGGTAGCCTGGTGGGCTTCCGTCTATGGGGTCACACAGAGTCGGACACGACTGAAGCGACTTAGCAGCAGTAGCAAAGTTATACTGAATCTGTAAGGTCTAATCCAGGATTACAGGTCTACTTACAAGATTACAATGATGTGATTTGCACTGAAAATTGACAGTGTGACAGTCATAATATTACCATACATACAACTTATAAAAATCTAAAATAATGACACCATTTCTGATTCCACACAGTCCTATAATGCTCACGGTATGTGTTTTATGCTTTCTTATATTAATAATACTTATAACCATTCTCTTACCCTGAACTTTACTGCCAAATTCCTCCTCTATAGTCTTAACTCACTCAACTGATTACTTCTATATTGAACAAGCTTTATCTACTATGTACTAGCATTAGACTTTCATCTCTCACTAAGATAGACAAAGTAATAGTCCAGAGAGGAATGAAAATACTAACCATAAAAATAAATTATTTATTCAAATGTTGACAACTGTTTTGAAGGAAAGTTACTCTGAGAATGTATAACAGTTCTCAGTTTGTAGTTTAGTGGATGTCAGGGAGAGCTTCTCTTAGGCAATATATTTAAAAAACATTCCAAAGTATGAATTAGAATTAGCTGGGTAAAACAGGTTGAGAGAAGGGAGTCTTCTAAACAGAAAAGACTAGGTTCAAAGACCTTCAAACAAGAGGGAGTGGAGAAGGAAAGATGAAGATGAAAGAGTACAGTAGACTAGAGAAAGTCTTTGAGAATTGTGTTAATAGAACATTGACGGTTAAGTTTAGAAATTTAGGAATGACAAGCAAATAATGAAAGGACGGATGGTGGAAAATGCATGGCTTGTGTATAGCTAATTTAGTGGTTAATTAAATTTCATATTTAAAAGAGATGAAATAGTCTCATCCATGTGAAACTGTAATCAATGAATAAACAATTTTAGAAAAGATGATAGAATATTCTTAAAGGTAGAACTACATAGTTAGGCCATTCACAAATACTATTATTGATGAGTAAATACCCTTTAAAATGATAAAGACATCTTAACAATACAGCTACATATTTTCTTGTTAATATGTAAAGTTTAAGGTGTTTAGAAAGTATCATGCTACTAAAGTATTTTCTCTAATTCTTTTTCACATGGGAATAACTGCTCATTTAATTTTTACAACTAATTTTTTCCTTTGTAAATTAATATGAACAAATGCCAATGAGACTGCTTTAGGAAATAGAGAACAAAGGCATTTGATTTTAAATTATTATTTTTTTTAAATGGGGACATCTAACCCCTATTTGAACAGATGTGTTTAAATAAATAGGTGCCAGGTCCCAAAGATGAAAATGAGAGAACTAAAGTATAAGTGTGGAATTTTAAATTGCTCTCAGTATTAGGGTTATCAAATGGGTGTAAAACTAATTTTATTTAGCTCCAACTTTTTTCTAAATTTGTAGTTAAAAACACCTAAGTGATTTAAAAAAAATCAAATAGCAAAATAAATTTTTTCTTATTTACTTCACTTTTATTTTTGGCTGTGCTGGGTCCTCATTGCCACATGGATTTTTCTCTAGTTGTGGTGAACGTGCTTACTCTCTAGTTGTGGTGCACAGGCTTCTCATTGCAGTGGTTTCTCTTATGGCAGATCACAGGCTCTAAAGCGTAGGCTTAATAGTTGTGGCACACGGACTTAGTTCCTGGAGAAGGAAACGCAAACCCACTCTAGTATTCTTGCCTGGAAAAACCCATGGACAGAAAAGCCTGGTGGGCTACAGTCTGTGGGGTTCACAAGGAGGCGGACACAACCGAGCACAAACACAAGCATGGGCTTAATTGCGCCACACAGGTGGGATCTTCACAGATCAGAGATCAAACCCATGTCTCCTACACTGGAAAGAGGATTGTTTACCACAGAGCCACCAGGGAAGCCCTGGAGCCATCTTCTTTTACAGGAAACATAAAATTGCTTCAAGGAGTTTTAGATGAAAAATTTAATTGAAAATGAAATTTTCACAAATGAAATTTAAATAAAAAAGATATATAAAAGTTTTGGGAAGTAACATCCATCTTCTGAGATGAAGTTATAGTCATCTTTACTTGGGCAATTTTTAAAAGAAAAACATCATCAGTTTCTTTTTCTTAAACACAGTTTGTTTTTCTTTCATTTTAAGTAGTATGATATCATCTTTCTATGAGCACATCTATATATTTTTCTTTCTTATTATCTATCTCTTTCAAAATATAAAAATGATACATTGATGAATGTATTATCAGATTCAGCATGATTAGAAATATTTTTGTTTTTTTTAAATTATTTATTTTAATTGGAGGCTAATTACTTTACAATATTGTAGTGTTTTTGCCATACATTGACATGAATCAGCCATGGGTGTACATGTGTTCCCCATCCTGAACCCCCCTCCAACCTCCCTCCCCATCCCATCCCTCAGGGTCATCACAGTGTACCAGCCCTGAGCACCCTGTCTCATGCATGGAACCTGGACTGTTTTGTTTTTTTTTTCCTGCTTAAATTCTTTATAATGAGAATCTTTCCTATTTAGAACAATAATGCAGTTTTTTTTTTTAATTGGAAATAAAGAGGAAAGAGTGGAAGAGACTTATGTGTGAGTTAAATCCTCATCTTTCGTATGGTTAGTAGAATCTGTGTAAAGTCATTAAATACTACTTAGAAATACAAAATTACCACTAGAGTACCTCTTAATAGATGATGCATATTAACAACAGGGAGTGGTAAAGTGGATTATTATTTTTATTATTTATAATTACTGCTGTAGCATTTGATTTTTTTTGCAGGTACCTTATTGATTTATTTGCAAATTAAGAAAGTAATTTCTTTCTATTAAGAAAGTAAACATATATACTTTCAGCCTATCACAGTAAGTATATGTGGAAAATAAGTTCACTTGGTGATATTGTACAAAAGGGAGTTAAGTGCCAGTGTCCCACCAAATACTTTGTCCAGATCTGGGTAAAAACAATATTGCATGCTTTTTTTTAGTCTAAGCAGGCTTAGTGTTGAACATTATTCATCCCCATTTATCCCATATGTGAGATAATTACAGGTGTGAGGTTAGCAAAACACCATGATTCTATAATGCTTTTATAAGAATGTATTATTGACCCTTACTCTACTAGATTAATTATATACATATATACATATATAATTAATACATACATATATAATACATATAAAATTATATAATTATTCTAGTAGAGTATATAATATGTATATATTATATACATGTACACTTTCCTGAGAAACCTGTATGCTGGTCAAGAAGCAACAGTTAGGACATGGAACAAGTGACTGGTTCTAAACTGAGAAAGGAGTTCCACAAGGCTGTGTATTGTCATCCTGTTTATTTAACTTACATGCAGAGTAGACCATTTGAAATGTTGGGCTGGATGTATAATAACCTGGAATAAAGACTGCCAGGAGAAACATCAACAACCTCAGGTGTTCAGATACCACTCTAATGGCAAAAAATGAAGAGAAGCTAGATCCTCTTGATGAGAGTGAAAGAGGAGAGCAAAACACCTGGCTTTAAACTCAACATTCATAAAACTAAGAACATGGCATCTGGCGCCATTACTTCATGGCAAATAGAAGAGAAAAAGTAGAAACAGTGACATATTATTTTCTTGGTCTCCAAATCACTGTGGATGGTGACTATAGCCATAAATTAGAATACACTTGCTCCTTGGAAGGAAAGATATGACAAACCTAGACAGCATGTCAAAAAGCAAAGGCATCACTTTGCCGACAAAAATCTGTATGGTCAAAGCTAGAGTTTTTCCAGTAGTCATGTATGGATATGAGAGTTTGACCAAAAAGAAGGCTGAGTGCCAAAGAATCGATGCTTTCGAATTATGGTGCTGACCGTGAATATTCATTGGAAGGGTTGTTGCTGAAACTCCAATACTTTTGCCACCTGATGCAAAGAGCCAACTCATTGGAAAAGACCATGATGCTGGGAAAGATTGAAGGCAGAAGGAGGAGGGGATGACAGAGGATGAGATGGTTGGATGGCATCACTGACTCAATGGACATGAATTTGAGAAAACTGGGAGATAGTGGAGGAAAGAGGAGCCTGGCGTGCTGCAGTCCATGGCGTTGCAAGGAGTCAGATATGACTGAGGGACTGAACAACAACACATATATTAATACATACATAACCACATGAGTTTAGTTTATATACTTTTTATTACTGTAGCATATCCAGTAAGGTATATATATATATATATTTATATACATATACAAATATATAAGGTGTATATATATATACACACACATATATAAACATATATGTATATATACACATATACATATATATATACACATATACATATACGTATATATACACATATACATATATATGTATATATTCATATGTATACTCATGAAAATTTTAGGATAGTATATGAAGTAATGCCATTATTAAAATAAGCATCTATTTTGTTAGTATTCATTTATGTTTAGTGAGTTTACCTACTGAATATTTAATAGCATCCAATTCCTACAGTGTGTATCACTATTTGCATTTTGGCTAAGAGATCATTCTATTACTAGTTTTATGCTGATTTGGTTTAGATGATCTTCAAAGAGAAGTAAGTACATTCAGAAAACTAAGATCATGGCATCTGGTCCCATCACTTCATGGCAAATAGATGGGAAAATAGTGGAAACAGTGTCAGACTTTATTTTTGGGGGCTCCAAAATCACTGCAAATGGTATTGCAGCCATGAAATTAAAAGACGCTTACTCCTTGGAAGGAAAGTTATGACCAACCTAGATAGCATATTTAAAAACAGAGACATTACTTTGCCAACAAAGGTCCATCTAGTCAAGGCTATGGTTTTTCCAGTAGTCATGTATGGATGTGAGAGTTGGACTATAAAGAAAGATGAGCGGCGAAGAATCGATGCTTTTGAACTGTGGTGTTGGAAAAGACTCTTGAGAGTCCCTTGGACTTCAAGGAGATCCAGCCAGTCCATCCTAAAGGAGATCAGTCCTGGGTGTTCATTGGAAGGACTGATGCTGAAGCTGAAACTCCAATACTTTGGTCACCTCATGAGAAGAGTTGACTCATTGGAAAAGACCCTAATGCTGGGAAGGATTGGGGGCAGGAGGAGAAGGGGACGACAGAGGAAGAGATGGCTGGATGGCATCACCAACTCAATGGACATGAGTTTGGGTAAACTCTGGGAGTTGGTGATGGACAGGGAGGCCTGGCGTGCTGCAATTCATGGGGTGGCAAAGAGTCGGACACGACTGAGCAACTGAACTGAACTGAAAGAGAAATATAAAATGCAGGACAATCTATATAGACCCCAAATTGTAGAGAGAAAAAGTCCTTCAGTGAAAGTGAGGCAGCCAAACCACAATTTTCAGGAGTGGCAGAAAGACAAGGAGGGCCATCTCTACGTATGACTGTGTCATAGGGACAGTCACAAGGGGTGCAACTGCCCAACAGCTGTTATTGAAACATTTAATTAAAGAAAAAAACAAACAATCTGCCTGCAGTGCAGGAGACGTGGATTTAATCCTTGGTTCAGGAAGATCCCCTGGAGAAAGGAACGGCAACCCACTCCAGTATTCTTGCCTGGAGAATCCCACGGACAGAGGAGCCTGGCGGGCTACAGTCTGTGGGTTCACAAAATGTCTTACATGTCTGAGCGATTATCCCTTTCAACTTTCTTTGAAGTATGACATAAAAAATCCACGTCCTCTTGTTTTCAGAATAATTGTTAAGCATGCTTTATCTCCTTATTGTTTTACAACCTCAGGAAAGAACAACTACTAAGATCTTCCTCCTAGAATAGTAGAGTGAAATACAGCTTTTAATATATGGTGGTGATATTAAGAGTTTCTTTTTAAGATGAAAGATGAAGTCACTAAGAATTTCATCAGTGGGTCTGATTGCTCTTTGCCCTAATCTAGTTTATGAGGACAAAGTGATCAGTGTTGCAGTCTTCTGCCTATTAATATGGATTTTTCCTGATGAATTCCATGAACTAAAGAAAGTCTTTCTGTCTTTCTTTCGTTTCTTCCTTTTTTACTTTAAGGCATACACCATTATATAATATCTATTATTTAATTCATGTTTCACCCTGCCTGCTGCTGCCTTAATCTGAAATCTCTTTTGTCCCACACACCATCCACATAATTATAGTTACCATGTGAATAAAATATCTGCTAAACCTGACTACAGCTGATTGCTTTCCAGTGGAGAGAATCTGACTCAGGCATGGAAATGAGAGTCCTTTTTCTGTGATATTCATAAGGGAATCTAAAAAGAAATGTCCATCTCTCTCTATGAGTGAATTGACTGTAAAATTTCTACATGGGAATTATTGGCAGCCATATCTTCCATATAGTTTGAAGAAAAATTTAATGAGTGGAAATTGAAGCAGTCTCACAGAGAGAATCGATAAAGACTGAAGGAACCTCTTTCTCACAATCACTGTTCCTGACTTTTAACTAATTTCCAATTCTCTTTGTAATACATTTTCTGATTTTTTTAAGCTGTTTCAGGTCTGACATCTTTTTTTATGACCAAAGGAAAAATTTTACCAGTAAATAAGATATATGCAACTTATTTCTTCAAGAATAAGCTCCTAGAAGATAATTAAGACATTTCCAGTTAAATGCTTAAAATCACATCTTCCCACCATAGTAAAGAAATCCTTAGTCACGTAAGGAATACCTCAATTAATAATGAAAACCACTGTCACTATTAAGCTCTACCTGGGTCAAGATTCCCAGAAAATGGCTCTGATATATAGAGTTTTGAAGTTTACTGGGGGTTATTCTCAGGAATGCTACTTAAAAGTGGGAGATGAAATGATGTTGGGATGAAGGACAACTTGAACTACATTGCAATTGTGATATAGACCAGCATTGATCTGATGGGGAGTTAACAAGTCACATGGTCTTCAAATAGTGTCCAGTTGATCTAAAGAATAGTTACAGTTTACCCCCATGTCAACCTTATTTTTGATTGAGGGTAATTCCTGAAGCAGCACCCAGCTATGATGTAGACATACAGTCTATTAAACTAATAGACTAATTTTGACTATTAGTAGATGAAATGAACAAGCTAGTGGGGAAATCAGTACCTAGGTCCTGAAGCAGGGAGTTTGGAGCTGTATCCACTGCATTAGATACAGTAGCATTTCTAGTTCTTATTTAATCTCTATTTAACTAATGATTTAAGATAATTGCATATGTTAATTAGCAGTACATTGTCCTGTATGATCCTCACCCCAGTGTTGTAAAATGTGAAGGGAGGCGGGATTAACAATCAAGTAAATAAAAAAATAAATCATGCTCTCTTTTGGATCTTTTACTTTTTCCATCTGGTAATCAAGGAGAAAGTGTAGAGAGAGTGTCTGTAGATTGGCACATATTTGTCATATCCAGTGTCTAATTAATTGATATTATCTGAACCTAGGGTAATTTAATTTCCTAAAAAATGTAGAGACTTTACTTTTAAGCAAGAGATCCCATAATATATAGACCTTCCTGCTGCTTATTTGACAGTAATGGCATTTCTTATAGGGTGTATGTGAAAGAGGGATGGGGCCAGAATGGAAGTTAAATGTTGCACTTACATCCTATGGCGCATCCAGTTTACTCATTTCATCAGTCAATCCGCCTTGCGACACATTAAAAAATATATTTTATTTCATTAAAGTGTGATTTCTTTTCTGTGTTTTTCCACATCTTATATTTATTTATCATGAAAAATAGAATAGGAAGATGATGATTTTTCTTGTTTCACATCAAATGAACAAGTTCTATAATGGAAAATTATTATAGTTTCCATGACAAAAATTTATTTGAATATTAACTGGGTATTCTCACTGAACAGTCTTCACTGATATTCTCATTGAATATCATTACTTTTAAATTCCACACTATTCAAAAACCAAATGGCATAGAAATGCTTCATCAGAACGTAAGGTCACTTTGTAAGAAATTTTCTTACCAGTTTTTTGGCAATGGTGAAAGCAAAATGATGGAAAGTAACATTTGCAAAGTGTTAGAATATAGTGAGAGAGTTCCAGTTCAAAATTTGTGGATTTTTAAGCTTTCCAAAATTAATCACAACAGTCTGAACTCTCCTTAATATTTTTGTAAAACTAAAATGAATTGCATTTTTTTAATATTTTATAAACTAGAGATGCATTTTCTTTTTAAATCAGGAATTAACTTATTTTGCTAATTTTGCCTGCTGAAAAAATGTCATATTAAGCAATATTGTTGCTGTTATTATTTTTAGTTAAAAAATGAAAAAACCTTTGTTAGTTAAAAATCATAGAAATGGTATTTCAAAGCATAAGACGTAGGGGCAAAATAATAAAAGCCACTTTGTTTAACAAGTTTGGAAGTTGTGGATATAAAAATGGACTTTAGAATATAAAAACTAGTATAATTCTATGCTACAAAACACTATAATTTGGGAGCTCACTTAAAACATTTGATCCTCCATAAGATTAGATAATAGGATAAGTCAACTTGAAAAACCTCTTTAAACTCTACTGTTCTGTCATTTTTTAATTTCTTTGTCATTCTGTTGTCCTTTTATACTCGAATTTGTCCCTCTGTCCCAGGTAAAGGAGTGGGGAGAAGATCATTTAGAATACCTCTGCTCTTTCAAAGACTTCAGCAAAACAGTTGTTTTTACTAGATTCAACAATGTCCATTTCTTATCCATTCAGATTCATTTATTCATATAATAAACATATTTTTAGTACCTTCTAATTATCACTGTATCTCTTAACTCCAGGAGCAAGCCAAACTTTCTTCCCAAGATACTTATGGTCAAGTAGGGGAGTCAAATATGCATACATATATTATAGTACCCAGTATTGTATTTATAACTGGCAAGAATGGAAGTTTGTGTGGCATTCATAAAGAACGCAGGAGAAATGTTGATGAACAATAGAGAAGATATTTGGGGGAATACTGGATGAAGAGGTATATGCTTCAGCTTCCAGGAGCACAATTCTTGCTTAAAGTCATAATTCTTGCACAAGGCATTTTCTTTAAAGGTGTATATGAGATCGCAGCATAGTGCCAACTTAATCTCCAGTTCTTATAGATTACTCACAATAGAGATTTGAAAGTTTGTTTTTGTCCTTTGTATTTCAAAAATATTTGTGGCAGAACCCACCACAAATAAGAAAGAAAAAAAAATGCTTTAAAATTATGATACTTTTTAGTTGTTTCTTTCAAAAAGTAATTTCAGGTAATTTCTTATCAAAAATAATGAAATACTTCGAGAAAAATATAGAATACGGTGCTAAGGGGCCATCCAGTCTGCTTTCATTAGCTGTCTTTTTTTTTTTTTATCACTTATAATGCTTTATTGTATAAACTATTATCCATTTTCTCCTCTAGTGCCTCAAAACAAAAGCTCCAGTGTTCTGTATATTCACTTTGACAAAGGGTCCTGAAATTTCTGAAACATCCTTGTTCTGAAATCCAGTTAATGTTCTCATTTTACTCATATTAACCCAACCACATAACATTAGGTTGTTCCAGATTCTACCTTAAAGGTATTTTAAGTTCTTCAAAATAGAGGTTACCATAAATGCAAAATAAAAACAGTGGTAGTAAATAAAGTGTCATTTACCTTTTAAGGACCACTTAGATACTAAGCATGTAGATTAAACCTAAGATTTGTTAGGCAAAAGTTCTCAAAAAATTGTAATTTTTATAAAGACTATTTGTTTAAGTATCAATGCAATAAATTCATACCTTGTGCATATTTCTAAGTATTTCAGCTTTTTTTTTTTTTAATTCAAGCACTGTGCTTGGGTTTCAACAGAAAAAATAAAAAGAAATAAGAAAATGTTATTCTTTCTCTGGAGACTATTTTTTTTTACATAAAATTCTGGTTTTCTATGAAACTTTGAGTATTTGGCACCCAATCTATAGTGCATGTTTAAACTTTGTGAATGTATCTTTAGAATATAGAAATGTCTTCTCACTTCTTATTCTCCCTGAAGTATCCAATTCCATGACTCTACTCACCATCTGTAAATAGATGATTTCCAAAATTTTATTCTTAATACAGAAATATATTAAAAAAATTCAGTGCAATATAGGTAACTATTTCACATCTTTACTTGTATGTCTAAGAGATACACAAAAATTGCATTTTTCAAATTATGGACTCCAGACAACTAACCCCAGATGTACACAAAGAAACACAGCTGTATACAAACATGTACACATACAACAAATCCTCAGCTGTACAATATCAGTAAGTATGATGGCCACGAAAAAATTATGATTATAAAATAAACACATGGTTGTTGTAGAAAGCCTACAAAATGTGGAAAAGTATAAAAACAATGATTTCACCTCTTATCCAACAATTTAATACTTAGCATTTTCAGGGATTTCCTTTAGTACATTTAAATAGCTCTTGCTTGGTCCTTTCTGCTTGAATTATGGCATTTTCTTATTTTTTTGGAAGCAACATGTTTTCAACTCTTTTGTATGTGGTATAAATATAATTGTATAATATAAATATATTATCTAAGTATGTGTTCAAATTTATTTTTTCTTTTTAATATTTTCTAACTCTTGCACTTGTTGTGTCTTCTTATGGAGTCCGAAAACCTCTGTCTATAATTTCATATTTAAAAAAAAGGATGATGGAGTGATTGACTGTAATCGCCATTCAATAGTAAGATTCACTTAAGGACAGTATATGAGACATAAATTATGATTCAAAAGAAGGATACCTCTAGCCATAAGTTGCCTTTGGGCATATTAGAAAAAGACAACCCTTTCTGTGGACAGAGATAGCCCTGGCACATGGCTTAGGCAGCAGAGTGTGAGCAGTGCTTTCTTGTCCAGGCATCTTCTGCGGGGCACAGCCTGCACAGTGTATGCTCTATGGCCCTAAGGCTGTAGGAGCCTAACTTTCCAGATTGACGCAATGCCAACATTCACTTTAGCTGCTCTCTTCTCCCAAGAAATTTAATTAAATATCTTCACTGAAGAAATCTATGGATTCTTTTCTATGTTGAGGACTTGACTACAAGTTTATTCTGCATTTAAGAGTAAATGGAGGTTGGAAAGTAAAATAATTCATAAAGCAAACACGTCACTTTGTACTTTCATTTTCAGCCTTTTACTTTACATATGCCATGGATGATACCTGTGGCCTCAGGGTCTGGAGGCTCATGGGGTTTTGCTGGGAGATCTGCTTCATTCTAATTTAGAATGTCTCTGATAAGTTGTTTTCTTCACTCTCCTTAATCTGTCACTTTTCCTTACCAATTGTCATCTTCCATCATTGGAAAAAATAGCTTACTGATATTCTTTTTTTATGGATATTGTATTACTCTATCACTTTAATGAAATTTTATGTGAAGAGAAAGTGTCTTATTCAAGTCACATCTTCAACCAGAAGCCCACTAGGCATTTTAAAATGCAATAAAAAAATTTCCCCCTAATGTGTCATTTGTAAATCTCCTCAGTGCAACATTGCTATCCATTTATTAAAGCTGCATTCCATAATTATCATTATTTATTTACTTCATTGACTTAATTTTAAAAGTTTTATGCAGATGCTTTTTTTGGTAACAGGGTGGATTTACTTTCTTGGGCTTATTTCATGTTTGTTGGTTAGAATCTTAGGAGAATTTTTACAGGTTGCACACCTCCCTAATTTTTGCATGTTCAGAAATTATCTGGCAGTTTTCTGCCATTGTTTCTGTTATCTATGACTATGTAACATACCACTCAGGAACTTAGTCACTAAAACAGCAATCATATTAATAATTCTCTTGAGTCTGTGATTTGACAGAGGCTCAGCTGAAAGTTTCACCTAGGATTCTGTAAGTTTTTCATGTAGTTCAATTCATATAGTCAGGTCTGAGATAGCTTTACTTACACATCTGACATCTTGATTAGGGTAGCTCAGAGTTTGGAACCTTCTTCAGTCTTGTGTGGGCTTCCTAAAAAGCTAACTTAAGTTTCTGGTTTCAAATAGGAGTATTTCAAGAAATCAAGCCCCAATGTATAAATACATAATAGGCTTTTGTTTACATCTAGATTTCCACTGTCATGTCCCAGAAGCCAAAGCCAGTCATATGACCAAGCCAGCGTTAGTGTGGGTGGTGTCTAAACAAGGGTATAACTATTAGGAGGTTTGGTTCATTGGGGTTCCTGATAGTAACCCTCAAATCCAGCCAACTACTACTAATTTAGATGTTCCACTCATCTGGCCATTTGAAGATTATATTACTAAATAACCTGAATCACTTCATTATTTATGTTCAGAAGTAATAAATGAAATATCTTGATATAAAAAAATAGAAAAAGAGAAAAAAATAAATAAATTCACCACTCTTACTGTGCTTCCTGCATTTGCTTCTTCCTAGTACTGAACTCATTTCCCAAAGTTCAGCTGCTACCTCTTGTGCATTTTTGCCCTTACTGTGTTGATCTACTGGGAGTTAGGTTTCACAATAGAGATTTTTACAGCACAGCTTCTCATAGCCTCTCCCTAACCCTATGCACTGTGTCAGCTGTACTCTTTTACGCTCCTTATTTCTCCGTATTAAATGCCTTTCTCATTATTTTTATTAATTATGAAAGCCTATTCATTCTTCAAAGCTCTCTTTAGATTCTTTGTTGTTCTATAAGTTTTTCTTTGATTCATTGACTTGACATTAAGTCATCACTATCTCTTCTCTTCCTTGACCTATTGTTATGTGTATAATTCTGATACCTCTATCAACTACTAGATTCTAAATATATATATATATTTGAATATTATATATATATATATATATATACACATATACATTATTTCTCTTTAAGTGAAAATTGAAACTGAAGCATAATGCTGCTGCTGCGGCTGCTAAATCGCTTCAGTCGTGTCCAACTCTGCGCGACCCCATAGACGGCAGCCCACCAGGCTTATTCTCCAGGTAAGAATACCAGAGTGCGTTGCCATTTCCTTCTCCAATGCATACATGCATGCTAAGTCACTTCAGCTGTGTCCGGTTCTGAGGTACCCCATGGAGAGCAGCCCATCAGGCTCCTCTGTCCAAGGGGTTCTCCGGGCAAGAATACGGGAGTGGGTTGCCATTTCCTCTTCCAGAAGCATAAGAGCTATAACTTATTTTCATTTGTATAAGGCCACTGACAAAATATACTACAAATAATAGAATCCAAATTTATCTTTATTGAATAATAATAATAGCAGTTGTAATTATTTAATTTTGAACACTTACTTGTGTCAGGTACTTTTCTGAGTGCTTTGTATGTCTTAATTCAGTTAATTATCTTTCCCTTTATCTCCCTCACATACAGAAACATATGAAGATGAAGTACTCTTTTTAATCCCCACTAAGCATGTAAAGTAACAAGGGTAGAATATTTTCTCAAAGTGGCATTTAAGTCAGTAGTAGAATGAGAATTTCAAGTCAGTTCATTGTTAACCAGAGGTCATGATCTCAGTAACCTTGCTCTAATAAACCATTATTGACCCAAGTTTCTCAAGGAAAATGTGTGTTTTTTTTTAGCAAAACTAAGGGTTTATAATTAATCTTTTCTTTTCTGTCACTGTTGTATTTAATCATAGATACCCAAAAGTACAAAGGATTCTAGTGTTCACCTATTGCTATAGCCTCATTTCAAGAAAAAGGTAACATTAGTGATTTGCTCAAGAAGGATTCAAGATGTAAGCTGATCTCTGACTCCTTTACTAGCTTTTACATCTTACAACACAGATTTAATATCACAAAGACCCATTCATGGAGCTATTATGAGTGTCATGTATGAGAGGTAATATAAGTTAGAAGGATTGAATCTAGTGGTTTAGAACAAATTCAAACCAAAAAAATAAGGATTCAGAAGATTTTGAAATCAATTTAAAAGGTATACTTGATTCTGAAACTTGGTAAATGTCACTTTTGAAGTACAGCAGTAACTGATTAGTGGTAGCGAGAATGTTAAAAACAACATCAAAAGTCAACAATATGCATAGTGACAGATTTGGAAATTGAAAACACATCCAGAAAAATCATATTCATTTTTCTGGATGAGCATGTGGGTGTATAGCACACCCCAAGGTCCTTGAATATCTAAATATATATTTTTGGGTGAAATTAGACTGTGAAAACATGAAAATGTTGAAAGAAAAAGTTTGTGGAAAATATATCAGAAAAATATTATATTAGAAATATAATTAGAAAAATAAGGAACAGATTGCCAATAAAAAGAATTTTTCAGCTTTTTCTGTGATTTGCTTTAATTGAGATTTTTAAACAAAACAAACCTTGATATAATTAGAAGACTTCTCAGTAATCATTTCTGTTGGGAGCCATTCTGGAACTACTGCCAGATGACAAAGTCACCACACCACTCAAAAAGAAACTGCAAAGTGGTTTCTCTCCTGGATCGGAACCTTCACTCCTTCCTGTTTCTATGCTTTTGTTGTGTCTAACTCTGTTTCATTCTTTGATGGCTGGAGTTGTAGGGGCTTCCATGATGAGGTCATGAGAGTCCAGGAAAAAGAAAAATGATCCCTTGCCCCAGGGAAACACCCCAAAAATGATTAAACCTACTGAGGCCCCTGACTGGTGGATCCCTTACACTCAGCCAGGGAATAAGGCCATAATCATTTGGAAAACAAGCCCTAAGCCTATTGTAACCTGGCCTCATGAGGAGATTGTTATTGATGACTGGAAAACTTGGGTCATGTAACAGGGAAAATTACAGAAACTAAGCCTATTGCCTTTTCTCATAAAGATTGGGATGCTAGAGATGTTTGCGACCCTCAGAATCTAAGCATAAACTGAAAAGAAATACATGAATTGTATTATAAATGATTTCTAGGTAAACTGCAAAAGACTTGCCCCTGCCAGAAATAGTCTTGTGGTATGTGGGTAGATGGTAAATAAACCACCGCTGAAAATGGCTGTACTATGAGAAACTTTTGCCCTTAGACACTGCTATAGTACTTATTCACTGAAGCAAGATGCTGTATTCGCTGTAGTAGCAGGCTGTACATAATAAGTAGTTGGAATAATATGATTCATAGACTATGTTTTAGTAAAATAAAAATAGGTTTCGGGGTAAACATGTAACCAAAATGTGATAAAGGATTAAGAAAAAACTTTTAACACATCTCAGAATCAGGGGATGTTGATCTGAATGGAAAAATATTGTAAAAGTCATTACATAGAAGAACATGTGTTATATAAATAGAGACTAAAGCAATAAAGATTATGGTCCTTGGGCCAATGGTCTTTGGGCCATCAAAAAACTCCATGTCTTTCCTGTCTTTCTTTCCTTTCGCTGATGCCGTTCATCCCTTGGGTGCCCCTGGACCAACTGGAGCGGGACTCTGGCACATTTCATCTAATAAAAACAAAATTTTATCATTATTCTAAATGTCTTTGAGAATTTTCTCCTTTGTTAAGGGAATGTAATCATCACCAGTTTACATCTTAGACAGACTTTTTAAATAAATCACAGAAACATTGAAATGTTTTGCCATTGAAAAGTTCATGAAAGCAATATACTAATTTTGGAACTCTCTTTATGGAAAAAAAAAGAACACATTTTATTTTTCATGTACTTAACCTCTCTTTTTTCTTCACAAAGGGTAACACTGAAAGAGACTTTAGCTGAAAGACCCCCTAAGGGATTCAGAAATGATTTCTGGGAAATTTTAGTTATTATAACTTCTATTTAAAACCTCAATATGAAAACCACAGTTATTTTATTGTTGTTGTTGAATAGAGTAATGCGAAGTCATTTCTTATTCAAGAAACATATAAAGTAAAAATAAAATAAGATTGCTTTTATTTGAAGCTGCTCATTTTTCTTCCATTCAGTGTTTTTTGTCTTGAGAACATTGTGTAATATGTGTTATCCTAAATCACATGGCTTATCAAAAGCAAAATTTTGTGACGTATTGAGATTAGTCTATGTATTAATCAGGATCTAGTAATAAAACAGAGATCAGTCCAGTTTTTCAAAAAGTAAAAAAAAAAAAAAAAAAGAAAGAGAGAGGGGAGAGATTTAATACAGGGAATTGGTTGACAGGTTTTTAAAGAGCTGAGAAGACACACAAGAGATAAATTACTTCAGAGATTTGTAAACAGAAGGCTGCTAATTTACATGGAGTTGAAAAACAAAGATGGAGGGGCTGTTACTAGGGCAGAGAAGATAGGACTATGAAATGGGAGCTAGAACTTAGCAGGCAGACTCTATTTCATTAAACAGAACTGAGACCTTGCGGGGAGGGACCTACTGTAAAAGCCAGATGTAGGGAGGATATGCAATCACTGCAAGACATGCTATGAAGTAAGGAAATTTCTTGTTCAGACCACACCTAACCCCATGCTAAAGGATAAGAGACCATGCTAAATGCAGTTCTCTGACTTACAGAGTGAAAAGGGGGAAGGATGTTATATGAATTTGAGAACAATCAAGCACAGTTTAGAAATCTAATCTTTGTCAACTGAATTTAAATATACATTTAAGACAGTTCCACAGTAATTCAGGAATATTTTGAAAAGCTTTTTTTTGGAAGCAATTTTATCGTAAAAGTTCAAGAACAGTTCTTTCCAATAGTATTTTCTTTGATTATGCAAATAGTCTACATCTGCACTGTCAATACTATAGTTGCAAGTCAGATGTGATCACAGAAAATTTGAAATGTGGCCTGGGCACTGAGAAACTAGTTTTTTTTTCTTTTTTTCATTAAACTTCAGTTATTTTAAATTTAAAAAACCACATGCCCATTTTGATAACCATGTTGCTACAGCACAGGTCTAGATGTTGAGTTCAGTCACTCAGTTGTGTCCGATTCAGTTCTTTATATATATATATATATATATATATATATAACTTTAAAGTTCTATAAATTTAAAACAAATATTATGGAACCTTACCAGAGTGTAAAACAAAGATATAATTATGATATTTTAAATTTCCTTTTCATATTTCAATGAGTTCAGTTCAGTTGCTCAGTCCTGTCTGACTCTTTGCAACCCCATGGACTACTGCACGCCAAGCTTCCCTTTTCTTCACCAACTCCTGGAGCTTGCTCAAACTCATGTCCACTGAGTCAGTGATGCCACCCAAAAATCTCATCGTCTGTCATCCCTTTCTCCTCTTGCCTTCAATATTTCCGAGCATCAGGGTGTTCTCCAATGAGTTAGTTCTTCGTATCATGTGGCCAAAGTATTGGAGTTTCAGCTTCAGCCTTAGTCCTTCCAAAGAAGATTCAGGACTGATTTCCTTTAGGATGAACTGGTTGGATCTTCTTGCAGTCCAAGGGATTCTCAAGAGTCTTCTCCAACACCACAGTTCAAAAGCATCAATTCTTCAGTGCTCAGCTTTCTTTATAGTCCAACTCTCACATGCATACATGACTAGACTAGCTAGACATTTGTTAACAAAATAATGTCTCTGCTTTTTAATATGCTGTCTAGGTTGGTCATAACTTTTCTTCCAAGGAGCAAGGTTTATTAAGATAACCAAATTGATTTAAAATAGTTGATCTACCTGTCTATGTGATTTACCCTGATACATATTAATTAAAAACTGGTTGGTAAACATGCCAAATCCCATTAGGAAAATATTTATAAAATGGATTCTATATTGCATAACTAACCTCAGGACTTCTTTACTCCTATTCCATGTTCCCAAAATTTAGAAAAACTGTATTCAGAGTTCAAATTGGTTCATTCTACTAAGAAATATATATATATAATATATATATTTCTTCTTTTTTTAATTTTTTTTTAATTTTAAGTTAGTTTATTTATCTATTTTTTAACTTTACAATATTATATTTGTTTTGCCATACATTGACATGAATCCTCCATGGGTGTACATGTTTTCCCCTTCCAGAACCCCCCTCCCACCTCTGTCCCCATCCTTAATCAGTAAAGATAACACTGTATGTGAGATATCAAAAGAGACACAGATAAATAGAACAGTATTATGGACTCTATGGGAGAGGGTGAGGGTGGGATGATATGGGAGAATGGCACTGAAGCATGAAATGAATCACCTGTCCAGGTTCTATGCATGATATATATATATATTTTTAAATAGAAATATTTTTCTACCAAGTCCTTTGCATCTGAAGTCATGAGAAAAATTATTTTTTAGGGATATTGTACATGTATTCAAAATTATATTTGACAGAAAAATGTATAGACAAAATTCAGTGAATAAGAATGTGGATATATGTGAGAAAGAGATGGGCAAAATAATTAAGAGAAAAAAATAAATATCTAAATTAAGTCAAATCATGTTATCCGTAATACTCATTGTTTTGTTTTTAGGTACAATTTAAAAAGTATTTTATGCTAAAAGTGTTTTTCTTTTTAATAGAACTTTTGTTGTTGTTGTTGTTCAGTTGCTAAGTCATGCCTCTTTGAGACCCCATGGACTGCAGCACATGAGGCTCCCAGATTTCTACTATTTCCCAGAGTTTGCTCAAATTCATGTCCATTGAGTCAGTGATACAATCCAACCATCTCACCATCTGCTGCCTCCTTCTCCTTTTGCCTTCAATCTTTGCCAGCATCAGGGAAAGATTTTCCAATGAGTTGGCTCTTCCTATCAGGTGGCCAAATTTTTGGAGTTTCAGCTTCAGCATCAGTTCTTCCAATGAATATTCATGGAGCCCAAGAAAGTAAAATCTGACACTCTTTCTACTTTTTCACCATCTATTTGTCATAAAGCAACGGGACCAGATGTGATAACCTTAGATTTTTGAATGTGGTGTATTAAGTCAGCTTTTTCACTCCCCTCTTTCACTCTAATCAAGAGGCTCTTTAGTTCCTCTTCATTTTCTGCCATTAGAGTGGTACCATCTGCATATCTAAGATTGTTGATATTTCTCTTGGCAGTTTTGATTCCAGCTTGTGATCATCCAGTCCAGTATTTTGCATGATGTGCTCTGCATATAAGTTTAATAAGCAGGGTTAGACAATATACAGCCTTGTCATAATCCTTGCCCAATTTTGAACCAGTCAGTTGTTCCATACAGGATTGTAACTATTGCTTCTTGACCTGCATACAGGTTTTTCAGGAGACAGGTTAAGATGGTCTGTGTACTCCCATCTCTTTAAGAATTTTCCAGTTTTTTTGTGATCCACACAGACAAAGGCTTTAGTGTAGTCAATGAAGCAGAAGTAGATTTTTTTTTTTTTTCCTGGAATGTCCTTGCTTTTTTCATGATTCAACGAATGTTGGCAATTTGACCTCTGGTTCCTCTGCCTTTTTGAAACCCAACTTGTACCTCTGGACATTCTTGATTCAGATACTGCTGAAACCCAGCTTGTAGGATTTCAAGCAATGCCTTGCAGGCATTTGAAATGAGCACCAATGTATGCTAGTTTGAATATTATTTGGCATTGCTCTTCTTTGGGATTGGAATGAAAATTGACATTTTCTCGTCCTGTGGCCACTGGTAAGTTTTCCAAATTTGCTGACATATTGACTGCAGCACTTTAACAGCATAATCTTTTAGAATTTTACATAACTCAGCTGGAATTATATCACCTCCACTAACTTTTTTACTTTATTCATAATAATGCTTCTTAAGGCCCGCTTGACCTCTTCTCTAATTCTGGCTATAGTCAGCTTCAAACACAATTTTACATACTCTCTTGATACAAACCTTTCAGATTTCCCCCACTGTATTATTTTCTGAAATGTGTTTTAAGAATTTATTGAGGCTTTCCTTATCAAACTGAACCTATCTTTAATTTTTTTTTAAGTTTTTATTTTGTTTTTGGGTATAGCAGATTAAAATTGTTGTGATATTTTCAGATGAATAGCGAAGGGACTCTGTGTGTGAACAGCCATGCACATAGATGTATCCATTCTCCCTTAAACTCCCCTACCATCCAGGATGCCACATAACATTGAACAGAGTTACATGTGCTATACAGTAAGTCCTTGTTGGTTATCCATTTAAAAATAGCAGTGTGTACACGTCCATCCTAACTCCTTCTTAACTATCCCTTCCCCCTAGCGACCATAAGTTCTTACTCTAAGTCTGTGAGTCTCTATGTTTTGTAAGTTCAATTGTATCATTTCTTTTTAGATTCAACATATAAAGAGTGTCATACAATATTTCTCTTTCTTTGTCTGACTTACTTCACTTAGTATGCACTCTCTAGGTCCATTCATGTTGCTACAAATGGCATTATTTCATTATTTTTAATGTGTACCACTATAATTTAAAATAAAATTTAGTATCTATCATATGGCATACTATGGTTTCCATTATCTGGCCATTGCCCTCTTCTGCAATCATATCATGTGTCCTGCTTGCTGTCATTGTTTTAGCTAGACAGGCTTTTCTGTGTTACTCAACAGCTCATGCTCCAGCCCTTTACATGAAGCTAACTCCAGACAATTCCTCAATTTTCAGCTTATATATCACTTCATAAAGGGCCTTCCCTGAATTGTCCATCTAATTCACATGCTCTTAGCATTTCTTTTAAACCATAATCACTATTTTAATGGTTGATTTATCCTTGTGTGTATCAGCTTTATGTTTTCTCAACTAGACAAAAGGCAATGTTGGTAGACCTCCAAAAGCGAAGTTGTGTCCAACTCTTTGAGACCCCATGGACTGTAGCCCACCTGACAACTCTGTCTATGGGATTTCTCAGGCAAGATACTTAAGTGGGTTGCCATTTCCTTCCCCAATGTGTGTAGAGGCCATATCTATTTTATTTATTCCTTTAGGCTAGATTTCCTTAAAAACAAACTTTGAGTAAAAGGCTTGTGTGCAGATAATTATTAAGGAATGAGTTTTTTGGAGAGAGTGTAAAGGACAGAGTGTTTATGCCCTGAAACACAACGTTTCAAATTCATCCTCTAGAGAGGAAGTTATAAGGATTTTTAAGGCTCATTATACTCATTATCGGAGAAGGCAATGGCACCCCACTCCAGTACTCTTGCCTGGAAAATCCCATGAACGGAGGAGCCTGGTAGGCTACAGTCCATGGGGTCGCTAAGAATCAGACACGACTGAGCGACTTCACTTTCACTTTTCCCTTTCATGTACTGGAGAAGGAAATGGCAACCCACTCCAGTATTCTTGCCTGGAGAATCCCAGGGATGGCGGAGCCTGGTGAGCTGCCGTCTATGGGGTCGCACAGAGTCGGACACGACTAAAGTGACTTAGCAGCAGCAGCAGCAGCATACTCATTATACATGATACTCTATGGAAACAATTGTAAACATTATCAAAGAGAACCACAATAGAGAACCATCATGAAAATATGGAAAGAAAGAAAGTGAAGTGGCTCAGTACTGTCTGACTCTTTGTGACACCATGGGCTGTAGCCTATCAGGCTCCTCCATCCATGGGATTTTCCAGGCAAGAACATTGGAGTGGGTTGCATTTCCTTCTCCAGGAGATCTTCCTGACGCAGGGATTGAACCCGTATCTCCTGCATAGTAAGCAGATGCTTTACCATCTGAGCCACCAGGGAAGTCTGGAAGGATCACACTATTGAAGGTGTCATCTTGGTATTTAAAAAGCCATGAAAGACATCAATCTCAAACCAATAAATTCCTGCCAGAGAAAACTGTCCAGATGTTGTGCATGACTTCATAATTTTCATCAGATTTATGACAAGCAAAAAAAGGAAATCATGAAAGATATTATGGATATAACAAAAAAGGATGGGAGGAGGGTGAAGAGTTTCAAGATATGGATCTTGGAGGAATCCATGAGTGAATAGACACCATACCAAAGGAATTAACAGAAGATAGTTTGATTGAGATGAGTGCTTCTAAATCAGTGCCAAAGGACGAGGAAGAAGATGGAGAAGAAACAAATTGACAGTATGAATGTGGCAGAAATTTTTGATTATTCAAGACTATTTTGGGCTTGCTTTATGACATGGACTCTTCTATGATACATGTACTGAAACAAAAGGAAATGGTGGGAGAAAGATTGGTGTCATATATAAGCCATATAGAAAAACAAAGCAAAATGTAAGACAGAAGTTACAATATATTTCTATAAAGTTACACCAGCCTCCCCTTCCAACTTCTCCACCTCTTGCACCACTGCCACCTCTAAGACAGCAAGACTAACCCCTCCTCAGCTTATTCAACATAGAGACTGTGAAAAGACCTTTATGATGATCAACTTCTACTTTCAAATCAGTTGCTCAGTCGTGTCTGACTTTTTGCGACCCCATAGACTGCAATCAGGCTTCCCTGTCCATCATCTACTCCCGGGGGTGGCTCAAACTCATGTCCATCGAGTCAGTGATGCCATCCAACCATCTTATCTTCTGCCATCCCCTTCTCCTCCTGCGTTCAATCTTTCCCAACATCAGAGTCTTTTCCAAGGAGTCAGTTCTTCACATCAGGTGGCCAAAGTACTGGAATTTGAGCCTCAGCATTAGTCCTTCCAATGAATATTCAGGATTGATTCCCTTTAGGATGGACTGGTTGGATCTCTTGGGACTTCAAGGGAGTCCAAGGCAATCCAAGGGACTCTCAAGAGTCTTCTCCAACACACAGTTCAAAAGCATCAATTATTCGGTGCTCAACTTTCTTTATAGTCCAACTCTCATATTCATACATGACCACTGAAAAAACCATAGCTTTGATAGACAGATTTTTGTGGGGAAAGTAATGTCTCTGCTTTTTATTATGCTATCTAGGTTGGTCATAGCTCTTCTTCCAAGAAGCAAGCGTCTTTTAATTTCATGGCTGCAGACACCATCTGCAGTGATTTTGGAGCCCCCCACACTGTCACTGTTTCCACTGTTTCCTCATCTATTTGTCTTGAAGTGATGGGACCAAAAATGCCATGATCTTCTTTTTTTGAATGTTGAGTTTTAAGCCAACTTTTTCACTCTCTTCTTTTACTTTCATCAAGAGGCTCTTTAGTTCTTTTTTGCTTTCTGCCATAAGGGTGATGTCATCTACATATCTGAGATTATTGATATTTCAACCAACAATCTTGATTCCAGCTTGTGCTTCATCCAGCCCAGCATTTCACATGATGTACTCTGCATATAAGTTAAATAAGCAGGGTGACAATAAGCAGTCTTGATGTACTCCTTTTCCAATTTGGAACCAGTCTGTTATACCATGTCTGGTTCTAACTGTTGCTTGTTGACCTGCAGACAGATTTCTCAAGAGGTAGGTTAGGTGGTCTGGTATTCCTCTCTCGAAGACTTTTCCACAGCTTGTGATCTACACAGTCAAAGACTTTGCTGTAATCTATAAAGCAGAAGTAGATATTTTTTCTTGTATTCTCTTGCTTTTTCAATGATCCAAAGATGTTGGCAATTTGATCTCTGGTTCCTCTGCCTTTTCTAAATCCAGCTTGAACATCTGGAAGTTCATGGTTCATGTACTGTTAAAGCCTGGCTTGGAGAATTGAGCATCACTTTGCTAGCATGTGAGATGAGTGCAATTGTGCAGTATTTTGAATATTCTTTGTCCTTGTCTTTCTTTGGGATTAGAATGAAAACTGAAATTTTCAAGTCCCATGGCCACTGCTGAATTGTCCAAACTTGCTGGCATACTGAGTGCAGCACTTTAACAATCTTTTAGGATTTGAAATAGCTCAACTGGAATTCCATCACCTCCACCTCTTAATGAATATAAATAGTCATCATGTCATATAACGGAAAAGGCAATGGCACCCCACTCCAGTATTCTTGCCTGGAAAATTCCATGGACGGAGGAGCCTGATAGGCTACAGTCCATGGGGTCGCGAAGAGTTGGACACGACTGAGCGACTTCACGTTCATTTTCACTTTCACGCATTGGAGAAGGAAATGGCAACCCACTCCCGGGTTCTTGCCTGGAGAATCCCAGGGATGGGGGAGCCTGATGGCTGCCATCTATGGGGTCGCACAGAGTCAGACACAACTGAAGCGACTTAGCAGCAGCAGCAGCAGCATGTCATATAAAGTGAACAATGCAAAGAAATAGAGGAAAACAATGGAATGGGAAAGACTATATATCTCTTCAAGAAAATTAGAAATACCAAGGGAATATTTCATTCAAAGATGGACACAATAAAAGACAGAAACGGTATGGACCTAACAGAAATAGAAGATATTAAGAAGAGATGGAAAGAGTACACAGAAGTACTGTACAAAAAAGTTCTTAATTACCTGGATAACCATGATAGTATAGTTTCTTACTCAGAGCCAGACGTTCTGGCGTGTGAAGTCAAGTGGACCTTAGTAAGCACTGCTGCCAATAAAGCTAATGGAGATGATGGAATTCCAGCAGAGGTATTTAAAATCCTAAAAGATGATGCTGTTAAAGTTCTAAACTTAATATGTCAGTATATTTGGAAAATCCAGCAGTGAACACAGGACTGGAAAATGTCAATCCTCATCCCAATACTCAAGAAGGGCAATACAAAAGAATGTTCAAATCATGAACCGAGAACTTCCAGATATACAAGCTGGGTTTAGAAAAGGCAGAGGACTCAGAGATCAAATTGCCAACATCTGCTACATGTTGAAATAAACAAAAGAATTCCAGGAAAAAACATCTATTTCTGTTCCATTGAGCATGCTAAAGCCTTTGACTGTGTGGATCATGACAAACTGTGGGAAACTCTTAAACAGATGGGACTGCCAGACCATTTTACCTGTCTCCTGAGAAACCTGTATGTGGGTCAAGAAGCAGCAGTTAGAACCCTGTATGGAACAACTGACTGGTTTGGGATTAAAAAAGGAATACGACAAAGCTGTTTATTGTCACCCTGTTTATTTAGCTTTTACACAGAGCACATCATGCAAAACACTGAGCTGGATGAGTTGCAAGCTGGAATCAAGATTGCCAAGAGAAATCAGCAACCTCAGATATATCGATGATATCACTCTAATGGCAGAAAGCAAAGAGGAACTAAAGAGCCTCTTAATTAGAGTGGTAGAGGAGAATGAAAAAGCCAGCTTAAAACTCAATATTAATAAAACCAAGATCATAGCATCTGCTCCCATCACTTCATGGCAAATAGAAGAGGAAAAAGTGGAAGCAGTGATAGATTTTCTCTTCTTCGGCTCTAAAATCACTGCAAATAATGAGTGCAACCATGAAATTAGAAGACAACTGTTTCTTGTCAGGAAAGCTATGACAAATATAGACAGTGGAAAGACATCAAAGACAACAAAGACATCACTTTGTTGACAAAGGTCCATATAGTCAAATTTTTGATCTTTCTGGTAATCAGGTACAGGTGTGAAAGCTGGACAATAAAGAAGTCAGAGTATTAAGGAGTTGATGCTTTTGAACTGTGGTGTGGGAGAAGACTATCGAGAGTCCTTTGGAAAGCAAGGAAATCAAACCAGTCAATCTTAAAGGAAATCAACCCTGAAATTTCTTTGGAAGAATCAATGCTGAAACTGAAGCTCTAGTACTTTGTCCACCTGTTGCAAACAGCTAACTTTTTGGAAAAGGCCCTGATTCTGGGAATGATTGAAGGCAGAAGGAGAAGAGGGTGGCAGAGGATGAGATGGCAGATGAGAGAATAAATCCATCTTTGCTGGAAAAGTATCTGGTGGTCAATTTGCTTTAAATCAACAACATATAGGCGAGATTAGACAGTATTTTTCTTTCTGTGTGAGGCTTATTTTACTTTACATAATACCTTCCAGGTCCTTCTGTGTTGTTGCAAATTGCAAAATGTCCTTCTTTTTTTAAGGCTAAATAATATTCCATAACATATAATATATATACCACATATTTTTTAACCATTCACCCATCAATGGACATTTAGATTATTTCTGTATCTTAGTCATTGTGAATAATATAGCAATAAACACATGGGTACACATATCTCTCCAAGATCCTGATTTTAGTTCCTTGTACAAATAAAAATTATGTGATCATCTCTAAAGGTGGAAAAATATTTTTGATAAAGCTCAGTGTCTGTTCACAATAAAAACTCTCAACAAAATATGTATAGAAAGAATATACCTCAACTTCAGTGTTAGTCCCTCATTCATGTCTGACTCTGTGACTCCATGGGCTGTAGCCCACAAGGCTCCTCTGTTCATGGAATTCTCCAGGCAAGAATACTGGAGTGGGTAGCCATTTCCTATTCCAGGGGATCTTCCTAACCCAGGGATTGGACCCATATCTCCTGCACTGCAGTTCAGTTCAGTTCAGTTCAGTCACTCAGTCATGTCCGACTCTTTGTGACACCATGGACTGCAGCAAGCCAGGCTTCCTATCAATCACCAACTCCCGGAGCTTGCTAAAACTCATGTCCATCCAGTTGGTGGTGCTATCCAGCCACTTCCTGCATTGCAAGCAGATTCTTTATCATCTGAACCACTGGGAAATCCAACTTTATATAAGTCATGTATGACAACAGTACATGAACCATGAAATTCCAGATGTTCAAACTGGATTTAGAAAAGGCAGAGGAAACAGAGATCAAATTGCCAATATCCGTTGGATCATCATACAAGCAAGAGAGTTCCAGAAAAACACCTATTCCTGCTCTATTGACTATGCCAAAGCCTTTGACTGTGTGGATCAAAACTGTGGAACATTCGGAAAGAGATGGGAATACCAGACCACCTGACCTGCCTCTTGAGAAATTTGTATGCAGGTCAGGAGGCAACAGTTAGAACTGGACATGGAAAAACAGACTGGTTCCAAATAGGAGAAGGAGTAAGTCAAGGCTGTATATTGTCACCCTGCTTATTTAACTTATATACAGAGTACATCATGAGAAATGTTGGGCTGGATGAAGCACAAGCTGAAATCAAGATTGCCAAGAGAAATATCGATAACCTCAGATACGCATGACACCACCCTTATGGCAGAAAGCAAAAAAGAATGAAAGAGCCTCTTGATGAAAGTGAAAGAGGAGAGTGAAAAGTTGGCTTAAAACTCAACATTCAGAAAACTAAGATCATGGCAACTGGTCCCATCACTTCATGGCAAATAAATGGGGAAACAATGGAAACAGTGACAGGCTTTATTGTGGGGGGCTCCAAAATCACTGCAGTTGGTGACTGCAGCTATGATATTAAAAGGTGTTTGCTCTTTGGAAGAAAAATTATGACCAACCTGCTGCTGCTGCTAAGTCACTTCAGCCGTGTCCGACACTGTGTGACCCCAGAGACGGCAGCCCACCAGGCTCTGCCATCACAGGGATTTTCCAGGCGAGAACACTGGAGTGGGTTGCCACTTCCTTCTCCAAAGCATGAAAGTGAAAAGTGAAAGTGAAGTCCCTCAGTCGTGTCCAGCTCTTTGCGACCCCATGGACGTAGCCTACCAGGCTCCTCTGTCCATGGAATTTTCCAGGCAAGAATACTGGAATGGGTTGCCATTTCATTCTCCACTGTCTAGTCAAGGCTATGGTTTATCCAGTAGTCATGTATGGATAAGAAGTTGGACTATAAAGAAAGCTGAGTGCCGAAGAATTGATGCTTTGAACTGTGGTGTTGGACTAGACTCTTGAGAGTCCCTTGGACTGAAAGGAGATCCAACCAGTCCATCTTAAAGTCCTAAACTTCATTGGAAGGACTGATGCTGAAGCTGAAACTCCAATACTTCGGCCACCTGTTGTGAAGAACTGACTCACTGGGAAAGACCCTGATACGGGGAAAGATTGAAGGTGAGATAAGAACAGGACGACAGAGGATGAGATAGTAGGATGCCATCACCAACTCAGTGGACATGAATTTAAGTAAACTCTGGTAGTTTGTGATGGATAGGGAGGCCTGGTGTGCTTCAGCCCATGGGGTCACAAAAGAGTCAGACACGACTGAGCTATTGAACTGAACTGAAATGAACTGATGACAAACCCATGGCTAGTTATCATGCTCAAGGGTGAAAAGGGTGAAGGACTTTCCTCCAAAATCTGGGAAACACAGAGATGCTGACTCCAGCCACTTTTATTCAACTTAGTACTGGAAGTCTTAGAGCAATTAGGCAAAACCAAAGAAATTAGAGGCATACAAATAAGAAAGGAACATGTTAAATTGTCTTTGTTTGCAGATGGCATGGTCTTATATAAGTGAAACCCTAAGTACTTTATGAAAAAAAAAGAGAGAGAGAGAGAAACTGTTAGAACTAGTATACAAATTCAGTAAGTTGTTGAATACAAAAGCAACATTAAAAAAACAGTTTTATTTATATGCACTAACAAGGAACTATCTAAAATATGTTTTTAAATTCTGAATAGAGAAATAAATCCATGTGTATTCAGTCAACTGCTCTTCAACAAGGGCACTGGGAATGCAAAATAGGGAAAGAATAGCTTCTTCAATATATGGCATTGGGGAAATTGGATACCCACATTTAAAAGAATGCAACTGAACACATATCTTAGACCATATACAAAAGTCAATTGAAAATATGCTACAAACTTAAATGTAAGGCCTGAAACCATAAAACTGCCAGAAGGAAACATAAGGAAAGAGCTCCTAGATATTGAACTTGACAATATTTTTTTATATGATACTCAAAGTATAGGAAACAAAAGCTAAAGTGGAATTACATCAAACTAAAAAGCTAAGAAACAAATCAACAGACCAAAGAGGCAATCAACGAAATGGGAGAAAATATTTGCAAATTATATATCTGATAAAGGGTTAAAGGGCTTCCGTGGTGGCTCAGGTGGTAAAGAATCTCCCAGAAATTCAGGAGCACCAGATTTGATCCCTGGGTTGGGAAGATCCTCAGAGAAGACAATGGCTACCCACTCCAGTATTCTTGCCTGGAGAATTCTATTTTTTTTTGCCTGGAGAACTCTATGGACAGAGGAGCCTGTTGGGCTACAGTCCAAAGGGTCAGAAAAAGTCAGACTGTCTAAGCAACTAACACTTTATTGCCAAAAGGGTTAAAATATATAAAGAACTACAATACAATAGGAAAAAATATAATAATTTGATTGAAAAATGGACAAATATCTAAATAGACGTTTCTGCAAAAAAGACATATATTTGGCCAAAAGAAATATAATGGGTTTCAAAGGCTCACAATATCAATTATAATCAGGGAAATTCAAATGCAAACTGTAATAAAATATCACTTCAAACTGTTAGGGAAGCTACTATTAAAACAAAAGATAACAAGTGCAGGGGAGGATGCAGTGTAAATGGAAATTTGGGTACTTTTGGTAGGAATGTAAATTGGCTCAGACATCTTGGGGAACAGTATGGAGTTTCCTTGTGTTATTTAGATAGCTGACCAAAGCCTACTATTTTATGTTTTCTAAGGCTTCAGCAGTGGCCACAGAACTGGAAAAGGTCAGTTTTCATTCCAGTCCCAAAGAAAGGCGATGCCAAAGAGTATTTAACCTATCCACACAATTGCACTCATAACACATGCTAGTAAAGTAAAGCTTAAAATTCTCCAAGCCAGGCTTCAACAGTACATGAACCATGAACTTCCAAATGTTCAAGCTGGATTTAGAAAAGGCAGAGGAACCAAATATCAAATTGCCAACATCCGTTGGATCATCAAAAAAGCAAAAGAGTTCCAGAAAAACATCTACTTCTGCTTTATTGATTATGTCAAAGCCTTTGACTGTGTGGATTACAACAAACTGTGGAAAATTCTGAAAGAGATGAGAATACCAGGCCACCTGACCTGCCTCTTGAGAAATCTGTATACAGGTCAGGAAGCAACAGTTAGAACTGGATATGGAACAACAGACTGGTTTCAAATAGGGAAAGGAGTACGTCAAGACTGTATATTGTCGTCAAGACTATATATTGTCACCCTGCTTATTTAACTCATGTGCAAAGTACATCATGAGAAATCTGAGCTGGATGAAGCACAAGCTGGAATCAAGACTGCCAGAAGAAATATCAATAATCTCAGATATGCAGATGACACCACCCTTATGGCAGAAAGTGAAGAACTAAAGAGCCTCTTGATGAAAGTGAAAGAGGAGAGTGAAAAAGTTGGCTTAAAGCTCAGTGTTCAGAAAACTAAGATCATGGCATCTGGTCTCGTCACTTCATGGCAAATAGATGGGGAAACAATGGAAGCAGTGACAGACTTTATTTTTCTGGGCTCCGACATCACTGCAGATGGTGACTGCAGCCATGAAATTAAGGATGCTTGTTCCTTGGAAGAAAAGCTATGACCAACCTAGACAACATATTAAAAAGCAGAGACATTACTTTGCCAACAAGTGTCCATCTAGTCAAAGCTCTGGTTTTACCAGTAGTCATGTATGGATGTGAGAGTTGGACTATAAAGAAAGATGAGAGCCAAAGAATTGATGCTTTTGAACTGTAGTGTTGGAGAAGGCTTTTGAGAGTTCCCTGGACTGCAAGGAGATCCAGCCAGTCCATCCGAAAAGAGATCAGTCCTGGGTGTTCATTGGAAGGACTGAAGTTGAAGCTGAAACCCCAATACTTTGGCCACCTCATGCGAAAAGTTGACTCATCGGAAAAGACCCTAATGCTGGGAAGGATTGGGGGCAGGAGGAGAAGGTGGTGACAGAGGATGAGATGGCTGGATGGCATCACCGACTCAATGGACATGGGTTTGGGTAGACTCCGGGAGTTGGTGATGGACAGGGAGGCCTGGCGTGCTGAGATTCATGAGGTCGCAAAGAGTCGGACACAACTGAGGGACTAAACTGAACTGAACTGAACTGATGTGAAGAACTGACTCATTGGAAAAGACCCTGATACTGGGAAAGATTGAAGGCAGAAGGAGTCGGACATGACTGAGCTACTGAACCGAAGGCTTCAAAAGAAGTTTATAACAATCACACCATTGCACGGTCCTTATATAATCCTTGTATCTTCATTTTAAATGCCAAATCTTCCTTGTAACTCAGCAGTTTATTTTCTCTCTCCACCTGTCTCAACTGTTTCAGGTGAGACTCACAATCACTTTGGTGCTACCACAAGTACATGATGATCATCATCCTGAATTACCAAAGCAATATGGCCTTTATACCCTGCTGCCAAATAACAACAAACCTTCTGTTTATATCAATACACAAACAAAGAAAAAGTTGCCTTACTTTTTAATTCAGTAAACACATACTAAAGAAATCTTCAACTTTCTGTACTATATTAGGCACTGAAGAATAGTGAAAGAACAATTCTCTCATTGAGAAACTGTTTGATCCATTACTTTTCCCTCTCTCATTTCCTCTCATATATTTTTTTATGGAAATGAAAAATGATACATCAACTCTGAAGGAGAATTTGGCAATGTCTTACAAAAATACATTTATGTTAATACTTTGACACAGAAATCCCACTTTTAGTAGGAATCTATTCAAAAGTTATACTCCCAAAATATAAAATGACATTCAAAATTTATTCAAGTAGGCATTACAATATTTATAATAGGAAATTATTTAGAACAGCATAGGTATCCATCTATAGGAGACAGATCACACAAACTATAATACATTCTCATAATGCAGAAGTGATGTAGAATGAGTATATGGCTGTATCTAAAATATTTATAGTTGAATGAAAGAATCAAGGTATAGAACTTTATAGACTACATGCAACATTTAGTATAAGAAGTGGCATTATATGTGTATGTGTATATACACATAATATTTGCAAGCAACGGTGATAGGAAGGTTAAAAATATTAAAAAAAAAAAAAGAAGAAGTTTCCTTTCAAAGTAAGGTGGAAGCAGAACAAGAATGAGAAAAGTAATGGAAGTGATATTTTTGTGAATGTCCTTGGTATATAATTTTTCCTATTACTTTAAAAAGTTCTTATTAAAAAATAATGTACAAAGAGGAAAATGATTCAAGCTTTAGTATTAAGTGTGAATTATCATACAGTGAAAATATACAGGTATGCATATAAAACTTCTAGCATAAAACCAGGACAGTAATAGAACAGTACAAAAGCCCCATGATGCCCATATGATAACTTTCCATTGGTTCTACCTTTCTATTGCCAGTGACTCCAAGACCACCTCTCTCTTATTGCTTCTCTTTCTCCATCTCTCTTCTTATTTTTCTCTTTTTGTAGGGTGAGCTATTTTTGATTTATAAGTGAAAACAAAGTACATATCCTTTTGAATCCAGATTTATTTCTGTCAACTCTGTGGTTGTGAGATTCATCCAGGTTATGTGCAATAGAACTTTAATCCTTTTAATACTGTGTTTTGAATTACTGTAGATTATTCTATTGCATAAAATACTGTGATTTATCCATCTATTCTATTGCTTAATTTCTCTTTGAGTGTTGCCATATTTGGGCTACTATGAGCACTGCTGTGATTAACATTCTTCTGCAAGTATTTTGGTTCACATATTCACACAATTATTTTCACTCTTCATCTAGGAATAAAATATCTATGGGATATGTCATGGACACTTTCCTCTTGGGTAGATAATGCCAAACAGTTTTGCAATTTGTTTTAATTTATAACCCCACCAGGAATGTATAAGATGTTTTTCCTTTTTATTGCTTTATATCATTGCTAACATGTGAGATTGATATGTCATATTTCCACCAACTATTGAAATATATACACAGGAAAAATTGACAACCTGATATAATAATTACAAACTGAATATGCTTCTGAAAGTACCATACCAGTAAAGATACCTTACATTAACAGTAACCCTAGAAGAATTCTCATGACCTATACTGGATTTAATACTGCCCCACCCCCCAAATCCATGTTCAACCAGAACCTCAGAATATGACTATTTCGAAATAAGGTCATTGCAGATATAATTACTTAAAAAGAGGTCATACAGGGTTAGGATTTGCCCTAATCCAATGTACAGTGTCCTTGTAAGAAGAGACAAAAGAGACACACAGACACACATGAATACCATGTGAAGATGGAGGCAGAAATTGGAGTGTTGTGTCTGAAAGTCAAAGACTTGCCAGCAACCACCAGATGCTAGGAAAAAAAGCATAGATTATAGTCTCCCTTAGAGCTTCAGTCTGGATTTCAGACTTCTAATCTCCAGAACTGTGAGAGAATGAATTTGTTGTTTAAATTAAACTACCCAGTGTGAAGTGCTTTGTCAAGGTAATCCTAAGAAACTAAGGAACTCATTCTCCTCTTCAAATTTAATACTATACAGATGTTATGTAAATAAAAGCCTAAGGTATATACTACTTGTATGCTTTCTACCACTTGACATTTTTTGTCTTACTCGTTTATACTTTGCATGCAGAATTATTGTATTATATTTCATTGTTATACAGAATAAATTGTATGAATATGCCACAGTTTATCATCCCATGTATCATAATCCTAGTATTTATTTTTGTTTGACTTCAACTGTTTTTCATACATGTTTTGTTTCACACATATGTTTACACATTTTCTGGGAATACAATGAGGATTAAACCTGAGGACATGGTGGTAATTATACTATTGTTTCTAAGCTCCAAATGAACTCTTGTGATTCTGGGTCCAGGACTCAGTATTTTCTTTTGTCTCTGTCAGCCAATGCTCTGTTACCTTCTGCCAACAAGGAGCAATACAGAGACAGTGGAAAACAGAATCAGAGAAAATAAACGTTTGGTTTGGCTTGCTATTTCTTTCAACATACAGCCAACAAAATAATGAAAACTTTAAAGAGAACCTACGTTTTTAATATTCTGAATTTTTAATTCAGAGTGCCTAATGTATTTCTCATTTATATTTGACACATCAGAATATGTTTATCATTTCCTTTAAGAAGGATTAGCTTTTTTTTTGTTTTGCTGAAAATCCTTTTTAATTTCTATATTTTGAGAGATTACGCTGGGTATAGAATTCTATGCTGATCACTTTATTATTATTTACTTTGGACTTTCATTGTTTCTTTCTGTTAAGTGAATCTTATTACTTCCTTGAGTGTTAACATTTCATTTTCTCCAGATGATTTTAAGACTCTTCTATCTAATTGTTTTTGCTTTGTTTTTGCTGTTTTATCATGTTTTATCTAGGTATAGCTTTGTACTTATCCTGCTTATGGTTTGTAGCTCCTGTTAAATCTGTTACTTATATTTTCTTATCATAATTTGAATGTTTTAAAGTATTTTTCCTTAAAAATATTGTTTCTTCTCCATTCTCTTCCTTCTCTCTAGGACTCACATGATAGAACTTTGCACAATATGTCAATGGGTTTTGTTACCTTTGATATGTTCATCCTGTTTTCTCTCACTGCTTTTGTCTTCAAGTCAACCTTCTATTTACTAATTTCTTTTCAGCTCTGTCTATTTAAACCATCCATTAAATTATGTATTTCATATTATATTTCCTACTTTAGAATTTTTATAGTTTCCAATCTTATCCACAATGTTTGACCTATAATTATTCCTTTAAATATATTAACATTGTTATTTCAAGTCTCTAACATCTACATTATCTGGGTTATTATTAAGACTATGTCTTTTGTTCCTCTGGATTTTGTTTTCATTGTCTTAGCCATTTCATACCTCTAACTTTTTTACTGAGTGTTGGCCATTGTATATAAAAAAAAAAAAGTGTAGTGTATAAGAAAATATTTTGAGACTCTGAGTAAGTTTATTTTATTATATAAAGCATCTCTGTCATCACTGTGATCTATCAACAACCCCAGATAATGTTAAACAAATAAATGATTATGATGATTTGATTCTGGATTTTGAATCCCCTGATGTATGGTATTATTTACATCAATGTTAGGTTCTAAACCCAACTTTCTGGGTTGGATCATTTATCCTTCTCTCAGAAATTTCTTAATTTCAACTCCTCTGAGTCTACTGAAATCTTTTATCGTATATTCAATAACACATGAAATAGGCAAATTATCTTTTTTCTCTCCTCTCCTTCATCTTGACTGCACAATTTATATGCATTTGTAGCTCACTGGTGTCTTTAAATGATATATGTTTAAAATATTTTGTACAGTTTCGGTAAGTGTTGACATCAAGAGTATATCTAAAATTGAGTTTGTTTGTCATTATAGAATCTGGACTTTTATTTTGTGATTATAACTTTGAAATTATCTAAACATTTTCAATGATCCAAATATTAAATTTAAAAGGAAGTAATCCTTTAAACTGAAAAGTCATTAAAATAAATGTCACAACTTTTTTATCAAGTTGAAGAAAAAATCACAAAGGGAAAGAATAGCATTTGACTATGCATTTTATGTAATAATTTTGAAAGAAGTTAAAATCATGGCTCTCATAGATACATTTTTGTTTAATTAATTTATTTTAATAGGAGGATAATTACTTTACAATATTGGAATGGTTTTTGCAATACATCAACATGAATTGTTCACAGGTATACACGTGTGCCCCCATCCTGAAACCCCCTCCCACCTTCCTCCCCATCCTACCCCTCTGGGTTGTCCCAGAGAACCAGCTTTCGGTGCCCAGCTGCATGCATTAAACTTTCACTGGCCATCTGTTTTACATATGGTAATGAACATGTTTCAGTGCTATTCTCTCAAATCATCCCACTCTCACCTTCTCCCACTGAGTCCAAAAGTCTGCTCTTTACATCTATGTCTCCTTTGCTGCCCTGTGTGTAGGATCATTGGTACTGTCTTTCTAAATCCCATATATATGAATTAATATACAGTATTTGTCTTTCTCTTTCTGACTTACTTCACTCTGTATAATAGGCTCCAGTTTCATTAGAACTGACTCAAATGTGCTCCTTTTTATAGCTGAGTAATATTCCATTATGCATATGTACCACAACTTCCTTATCTGTTTGTATGCCAATTGACATCTAGGTTACTTCCATGTTCTAGGTACTGTAAATAGTGCTACAAAAGAAGGGATTTGATTACTGGCTTGATTGCTCTCTTCCTTTTTTACGCTCCCTTTTTTCCTCCTGGTCACTTCTGTCTCCCTCTTCTTTTCTACATAGATATATTTTTAAAGTTATTTATTAATGAGAGAACTGGAAGATATTACAATAAATATAAAAAATTCAAAGAATCACATATCTATATTTAGTAAAGAAATATTTAAGTCAGTACTTAAAAACTGATTTATTCATTGAGCAATAAATATTTGGATTCTACCAGACACAAGTAATTTATATTTATACGTACAATAATATTTTCATTGTCAGTTTTCTATAGGTTAATTTCTATTTTGACCGTGTGAGATCTTCCTGGGACAGACCCTGCCCCACCTCATGTTCTCTGCTTGTCTCTTGTTTGTAGAAAACTATAATTTCAGGTCTCCCATGAGGCATAAAATCTTACATCAAAAATTAATGATTGAAAGATTGTAAACATATAGTGACAAAAATAGCAGTTGGGTCAAGAGAACTGGTAGGAATTTAAACAGTAAGTCAGCCATATGGCAGTCACAGAATCTTTAGTTCCTTTCTAAAGTACATAGATAAAAGTATCTGATGCACATTTCTGAGTTGTTTTATAGATACCAAAGCTCCTACCAAATGAAAGAAGTTAATAACTTAATGACTATGAGCACATAGTCTCCAGGCCAGCTGGAGCCTAAGGATTGATGTTAAGCCCTATGACACTGCCCTGTTACCTTACCATCAACCAATCAGAACTCTGTGGATGAGCTGATCATATACCCTGGAAACTCCCCTTCCTCACCTTGCCTTTAAAAATGTTTCCCTGAAACCCATTCAGAAGTTCAGGACTTGTAAGCATCAGCTGCCTGGACTGCTTGCTTGGCACCTGCAGTATACTCTTCACTTCCTTTACCACAACCCAGTATCAGTAGATTGACTTGACTGCTCTCAGGCAAGTGGATTCAAGTTTGGTTCAGTAACAGGCCTACCCAGACAAAGATGCATATCTCAGTGGCATCAAATTATCCTCAGAGGCTCCAGCATTCTGTTGAAAAGCAACCAGTACTCTTTTCGCCAATTCCAAATTCTTAATTTTTCTCTCCACTTGGATATTTTCTAAGGACTAAAAAAGGAACTAGATTTTATTCAGTAGTATCATCCTTTTTTTTTTAATAGTTCTAGTATCTAATCTTATTAGAAGTATTTTATAGTTATATTATTAGATAATATTTGTTATTTTGAAACATCTTATTGTATAACTTATCAAATAATAATTATAACCATGTTCTTAGGAAACTTCTCAACATAAAAAAGATACCATATAAAATTAAGTATGTAAAATATCTATAATCTTATATTTGAATTAGAATTATTGGTGGGATCTTGTAGTTTGTTTCTAAAAATGTATTTTTCTTATTATATGTACCTATGCAAAAGTACTAGAAATCCTATATTATTGACACTATTATACAAATCAATTAACTTCTCAGGAAAAAGAACAAGAACTTGACAAATAGTTCATTCTAGTGGGATAAGAGATTAAAATGAACACGCACACTCTACCTGAATGTTACGTTACCTTTAAAGAAAACTTCATCAACTTCAAGTCAATAAAAGAAAAATAAAAAGATTGAAGAAATCTTTTTAGATTAAATAATATCTAAAATAAACTTATGATACAAAAGATACAATCGTTTTGGACAAAGGAAACTTGTTTCCTTATTTGTATCCTCTTTTAAAAACTATGATCTATAAAAACTTGTGTATTATTTAAGGAATTTGTATATTGACTGGGTAATAGGGGGTACTACATAATTATCTTAGATTTTCTAGAAATAATATCAATATTTAGTTTATGTAATAAAATGCAGTTTTTGAGGTGTGTAATCTAATATTTATGGATGAAATGTTTAAATGTCTTGAATTCACTTTAAAATATTTCAGCAACAAAAACGTGCTAGAAGAATAGATGAAAGAAGCATGGTGAAATGTTGACAGTTGTTGAAGCAGAATAATAAATACATATGTTCACTGTTCTTCGTTCTTTTTCAGTAAAAATTGAATGCAAATAAACATGCATGTATTTATGAAGTGTTCTCAACAGAGGAATAAGAAACATATTGTTTTAAATGTTTCCCAGTGCACAGTCCTGTGTTTAGCAAGAACTATTCATTCCTCAAATGTTAGAAGAAAAAAATGAATACATTTTACAAAACCAAAGCCATTGTTCTGATAAATATCAATACCTGTTTATTCATGGCAGAGTTATATTATGACAAGATCAACAAATAATTGCCATATGGTTACATTTGCCAGGACATAGAAGCAATTTAATCAATGGGACTTTTCTTTTGCAGAACCACTCATCTTAATGGGTGTTTGCCTCAAATATCTGTATATTATGTGAGCTGAAATAAAATTGGATTTTATTGCACCAGGGATCCATTAAGCAGATTACATGGAAGCAGTTTATTATGCACTTCATAAGAGAAATGAGAGAAATGAAGGATCATACAGCTTCCACAATAAAGAAACCATACCTGGTTTGTGTCTCTAACCCCAAAGCTAGGAGTAGCTCTGAGTCTTAAATGTAATCACCTACAAAATGTAAAAAAATAATAAAAGCAAGGTACATATTAGGTCAATTAACTTAGCATTTCTGCAGGATTGTTTGTGCTGTGCAGTGTTTAATTGCTCAGTCCTATCCAAATCTTTGCAACCCCATGGACTGTAGCCTGCCAAAATCCATGTGGATTCTCCAGGCAAGAACACTGGAGTGGGTTTCCATGCCCTCTTTCAGGAGATCTTCCCAACGGAGGGATTGAACACAAGCCTCCCACATTGAGGGCAGATTCTTTACCATCTGACCCACCAGAGAAGCAGGATTAGTTTAGGCATTGTTTTTAAAAGTTCAACATTTGTTTCTAATTAAGATCTAAGCTTGAAAACAACAAATCTAGAAATTGAGTCATTCAGTAAATGCTTAGTGAATGAATAAATAGTAACTGCTATTGTTAGTGAATTGTCATTAAAGGGTAAGAAATTATTATAATAAACTTAGAACTAAAGTATGAGGTAATGGCTCAAAACATTTTATAGTTAACAACAATTTAATAATCAAAATAAGACAATATTTTTTTAAAAAAATAATTATTTTGAGATAAATATCTAAATTATAAAAATATTATGCCAAATGCTGAAGATGGGACTTCCCTGGTAGCTCAGCTGGTAAAGAATCCACCTGCAATGCAGGAGATTCTGGTTTGATTCCTGGGTCGGGAAGATCCCCTGGAGAAGGGATAGGCGACCCACTCCAGAATTCTTGCCTGAGGATCGTCGTGGACAAAGAAGCCTGGTGGGCTACAGTCCATGGGGTCTCAAACGGCCGGATACCACTGAGTGACTAACACAGCATAAATGCTGAAAATAAATCAAATAAAATTGAAACTCCAAAAATGGTCCTTGAATTAACCAAGATCATTTTATTGCTTAATAAAAAATGTATATTTTGTATTAGTAAGAGGCAAACAGCAGATGGTAGTGTGACAAGGAATGAATACAAGATGAAGAAGTGAATATAACATACTGTATATGAAGTATACTGCTAGACTGATAGCAAATTTGGAGAGTTAAGTTTTGTTCAGCCAACATGGTATTTTGTTTTTATTGTTCCTTTATTGCCTTTGGTTATGGAGATAGTCCAATGGACGGAGGAGCCTGGTAGGCTGCAGTCCATGGGGTCGCGAAGAGTCGGACAAGACTGAGCGACTTCACTTTCACTTTTCACTTTCATGCATTGGAGAAGGAAATGGCAACCCACTTCAGTGTTCTTGCCTGGAGAATCCCATGGACGGAGGAGCCTGGTGGGCTGCTGTCTATGGGGTTGCACAGAGTCGGACATGACTGAAGTGACTTTGCAGCAGCAGCATGGAGATAGTCCCCAGGTTCTCAGAATTTCTTCTGCTCTGTATTTCTAGATACCTTGTCCCATTGACAGATTTTTTTAAATCTGTCCGGAACCTAGAGAATTTGTTTGTTACTTGAGAATTGAGACGACTTCAATGAACATTACCCAGTCTATTAGTACTGATACCTAAGACCACCCATGTCACTGAGAATTCTCCTTCTGGACAATTTGTTCTCAGGAAGATAAGTCAGTAAATCACTAAAGAATCTCACTATTTGCTTGGGACAATTTTTGCAGGTCAATTATCTGGACAAAAAGTTTGCTCTTACGGAAAAAGTTAGAAAATCTCAAAAGACTAGTAATAATTATGGGGGGAGAATTAATGCATATATATTTTTGCTTGTGATATATCTATGTTTTTGTTTCAAGAAATAGGCCTGGAAAATAACAGTTTAAATTCATATTATAAAGCTCATATAACCTATGTAACTAATAGAATTATTATAATCGAACAAATATGTGGAATTTTCTCATTTATAGAAACAGGTATACAATATTTGGACTTTATCATGATTAACTATGTTAATGGATTATTTAATGTAAGCTTTCCTTGAATTCATGAATATTGTTCATTATTAGATATAATCATAAAATTTTAGACATTTTATAAACAAAGATACATGAACTAGTTTTCTTCCATTTCTATGCTACTCAGAATTCTTCTCACATGAAGGACCAGCATGCTCAATTATTGGTGACCAGGGAGAGTAACTAGAAATTAATTAGAAACAGATGGGGCTAACTGTAACAAGAACTAGAGTAACTGTTGAAGCTATGAGGCTTTGGGCCAGATACCTCTGTAAAATAGAGATATTAATTTTTTACACAAATTATATTGTGATGATAATGCTCAAACTTTTATACTAGCTATTAAACTCTTCTGCAAGCATCATCTCGTCAAAACAAACAAATGTAAACTTAAAGTTGTTATCACTATCCCATGTGATAATGAAAATATTTATATATCATTAATATGAACAAAGCTAGTGGAGGTGACGGAAACCTAGCTAAGCTATTTAAAATCCTAAAAGATGATAAGTGTTGCACTCAATTTGTCAGCAAATTTGGAAAATTCAACAGTGGCCACAGGACACAGGAAAAGGTCAGTTTTCATTCTAATCCCAAAGAAGGGCAATGCCAAAGAATGTTCAAGCTACCATATAGTGATGCTCATTTTATATACTAGTAAGATTATGCTCAGAATCCTTCAAGGTAGGCTTCAGCAATATGTAAGCTGAAAACTTCCAAATGTACAACCTGGGTTTAGAAAGACTTTGACTGTGTGTCACAACAAACTGTGAAAAATTCTTAAAGGGATAAGAGTATAGACCACTTTACTTGTCTCCTGAGAAGGCTGTATGCTGGTCAAGAAGTAACAGTTAGAACTGGACATGTAGCAACTGATTGGTTCAAAACTGGGAATGGAGTATGAAAGGGCTGTATATTGTCACCCTGCTTAACTTCTATGCAGAGTACATCATGCAAAATGCTAGGTTGGATGAATCACAAGCTGGAATCAAGATTGCCAGGAGAAATATCAACAACCTCAGATAATGCAGATGATACCATTCTAATGGCAGAAAGTGAAGAGAAACTAAGCAGCCTCCTGATGAAGGTAAAAGAAGAGAGTACAAAAGCTGTCTTAAAACTCAATATTCAAAAAAACTAAGATCATGGCATCCATTCTCATAACTTCGTGGCAAATAGAAAGGTACAAAGTGGAAGCAGTGACAGATTTTCTTTTCTTGAGCTCCAAAATCACTGCAGATGGTGACTGCAGCGATGAAATTAAAAGATGCTTGCTCCTTGGAAGGACAGCTATGACAAATCTAGATAGCATATTAAAAAGCAGAGACATTACCGACAAAGGTTCTTATAGTTAAAGCTATGGTTTTTCCAGTAGTCATATACAGATGTGAGAGTTGGACCATAAAGAAATCTGAGTGCTGAAGAATTGACGCTTTCGAACTGTGGGGCTGGAGACAACTCTTGAGAGTCCCTTGGACAGCGAAGAGATCAAACCAGTCAATCCCAAAGGAAATCAACCCTAAATATCCATTGGAATATTGATCCTAAAGCTGAAGCTCCAATACTTTGGCCACCTGATGCAAAGCACAGATTCACTGGAAAAGACCTTGATGCTGGGAAAGGTTGAAGGCAGGAAAAGGGGATGACGGAGGATGAGATGGTTGTATGGCATCACCAACTCAATAGACATGAGTTTGAGAACATTCAGGGAGATAGTGAAGAACAGAGAAGCCTGGCATTCTGTAGTCCACAGGGCCGCAGAATCAGACATGACTTAGTGACAGAACAACAACAAATTGTCAATTTAATGTAGGTTACAAAAAGATACCTTCACAGTTTTTGAGCATTTAGAATTGGTAGTAGCTATTTTATTTATTCATTTATTTTCCTACAATTACAAACACGAAGTTCTTTGAGGCAAATTCTAGCTAACATGTGTTCTATTAGCATTTGGGCTTCTCTTGTGGCTCAAATGGTAAAGAATCTGCTTACAATACAGGAGTCACAGGTTTGATCCCTGGGTTGGGAAGATCTCCTGGAGAAGGAAATGGCAACCTAATCAGGTATTCTTTCCTGAATAATTTCATGGACAGAGGATTCTGGTGGGCTTCAGTTCATGGGGTTGCAAAGAGTCAGACAGGACTGAGTGACTAATGCACACATTAGCATTCAGGAATAAGGAGGAGAATACAAAAAACGGATAAAGGACGAGTTTAAGGTGACAGAGGTGATGGGAGTGGCTTGGGCTGCATCATACCAAGGAAAGCTTTACCACAAATATGAGCCTAGCAAGACTATGCTCAGTTTTCTCCTGTGATTATGTTAGAGACAATAATCCATTAATGCATGAATATGTGAAATAATATATGTCAAAAATACTTTAAGAAGTATTTTTAAAGCTATACAATCATTAGATGATACATAATCTAATAGTGAATGTTTTGTTAGTAAGTGCCAAAAAATTGCATCTTGAACCAAAAAAATTATGACATACTAAATATGAAAAGCCTACATTATCAGCAAATATGTTGATGTTTGATATTATGATATATATCTATTTTAAGTTTTAAAAACTTTTCCATAAAAAAAAAGAGGATATAGTTACCAACCAAGGTTAAACAAGAAAAATATCCAGTATCTAAGAAGACAAAATACCACCTAGGTGATTCTTATTACTACATAAGGAGAAAGAAAAATACATGCAAAAAGCGGGGGGGGGGGGGGACCTTTCCTACATGTCCTGAAGTGAATAACAGAGAATTTCCTAATTTAAAGAGGCATATTCTCAGAAAAAAAAGAAATCCTCTTTCTTCTGATTCTTAAATGTTTCAGCTTTTATCAGGAGAATATAACACTAATGACTGCTTTTATAGTTTTGCTATTGATTTTGGTCATTTCAGTACCCATTAAAAGAAAGATGAATCTTGACTGATATTTCCACTAAGCACCATGGGTCATATAAATGAAATAAGTAATCTACCCTGTATTTGTACTCTAGAGATATAGGCATGGAAAATGACAATAATGCGTATCCATTTCTGCTTTGGCCACATATAAATCTACCTGAAATGCTCAATATATCTCATAGGTCAGTTGCATGAATCAAGCAAACTTTGAAACTATTAGAACTATTAATTTTATTCCATGTAGAATATTATTTATGCTAATATTATAGACACATATTCACAGAGACTGGAATAAAAATGATAGCTATCAGTTCTTTAACATTACCTAAAAGAACCTCACACAAAGCTAATTTTAAATGCCTCCTTTGCAGTTTTTTTTTTTTTTTTAAGTAGGGAGAGATTCAGAGATTAGCAAAATAACAGGAAAAGACTGAACATTTGGAAGTATGAAATTCTCACCAGCAAGATCTTATAATCAAATTAATTAGATATAATTTTAAATGCATGAAAAAGGTTCTTGGAGGTAAGCAGTGGTCAAAGTTTGCTTCACAGAGACAAAAACATTGATTTGTTGAAAAAGTGTATTCAGAAAATCTATTCTTCTTTATGTTTTAGACAGTCAGATTCTGTAAGTTTCCTTGCTTAATTAAATCTTCAGAATAACCTCCTACTCTTCCAAATAAGACTGAAACAGAGTAACTTTTCCTCTAGACTCAAGGGCTAAATATAGCTCTCAGTTCAGTTCAGTTCAGCTCAGTCACTCAGTCGTGTCCGACTCTATGCGACCCCATGAATCGCAGCACGCCAGGCCTCCCCGTCCATCACCAACTCCCGGAGTTTACCCAAACCCATGTCCATCGAGTCGTTGATGCCATCCAACCATCTCATCCTCTGTTGTCCCCTTCTCCTCCCGCCCCCAATCCTTCCCAGCATCAGGGTCTTTCCCAATGAGTCAACCCTTCTCATGAGGTGGCCAAAGTATTGGAGTTTCAGCTTAAGCATCAGTCCTTCCAATGAACAACCAGGACAGATCTCCTTTAGGATATAGCTCTATCAAGTTCTAAAATGATTAATTAATATGTGTAAATAGTGAATCTCCTACTGATAGAAAATCGTTCATCAGTATGCCCATTTTATCTATCTCCCTGAACAAGCTAAAATATTTCATCTACTTACCTCATTCTACTTTCCTAGCATAGTATTAATAACCCAGGCTTGAAATACTTGGCTTCATCAGTCTAACTACCTTATCCCACCTCCCCATAAAGATTGCCTAGAATGATCAGAGGAGAATCTATCAAAGGTTTCTGCTTCTCAGTTCACTCATCTGTACTTCACACCACTCCAAGGTAGTTGCATAATGCTTTGAACTTCAGTATAATAACCCTATGAGCTACATTAATTAGAAATTGACTTACAATACTTGAAGTAATGACTTTTATTCTCCAGATTATTATTTCTTGTTCATGATAGTTACTGTCATCTCTTGTGATTATAGGCTACTTGTAAGCTGGGACAATGTCTATTCTACTTCACCTGGTAGAGTGAACTGGTACAGTAACATGCAAAATAAAAGGACTTACCATGTAATATAAACACAGTATTAATTTAGGCTTTATATTTATAGATTTTATATATTTATTGAAATTATTATATTTTATTTAAATATTTCACATATATTAAAATTATATAATATATGAATTTAAATATAAATATAATTTAAATATTATATTTAATTTAAATTATAAATTTTATAAGTTTAGGTTTTATATTCATAGATATTAATTTAGATTTTAAATTATTATATTTATGTTATTTTTGAACCTTATTAGTCGGATTTGTCAGGGAAGTTTGTAATTTCCTCGGTTCTATCTTGCTGCAGCAAAAATTTGAAGCAATGGACAGACCAGTGTTATAGCTCAGTTTTATTTAGAAAGCAAAGGAAAATACATCCTGAGGCGTGAGGGTGGTCTGACCCAAAAGTCGCAAAGAGAAGAGAAGCCTAATTCTGACTCCTCTTTTTATGTTTCTTTCTCCTCCAACTGAGCCTGCCCTATGTAAATTGGGCTAGCCGGGAAGGCTGTTTGTATCACCTGAGGTTCTTACTCTGGTCCTTAGACTTTCCTTTGTTCTATTTTTGTGGGTTATTTTTTTTCCCTTCTTTGTCTTTTAGCCACCACCATATGGACTCCTTTTTTCCTATTCTAACTACCTAACAGATTTATAATAGCTTTGAATGTAATTTAAATCTTAATTTTCTGCAGAAAACAAGATTGGTTTCTTTCTGAGTCACTCAGAAATGTAAAACTTGTCCGATTCATATGTATGTGCTCACTAATTTTCACATAGTTTCAGAAGGAAATAGTCAAAAGGAGGCATAAAAACTAGCAAGTGAGATGAAAAAAGGAAATCCACAAGGCAGTAATACTAGAGAGTGATAATTACCACATGTAAAGCCAATGGTTGGGGATAGGAAATCAAGCCCTGAGGGTATCACCAAGTCCAGAAGCAGGCAACTGGTATTGTGGAAGGTTTAAAGATATCACATGAGATAAAAAGGTTCCAGTTTTTGGACAATACTTTTTTTTTTTTTTTTTTATGGTAGATTGAGATATACATCATATACAGCTGCTCCATGTGGTTTCCATACAAAGCTCAATTTGTTTGGCATATTTCTTTCTCATTCAATATCCTGTAGTATTTGATATCACTTGTGAGGTATTCTTGATTTATTTGTACTAACTTTGAGTTCAAACATTAATTTTCCCTCCTTATTGTTCCCTATAAATGGCAATGATATTCTAACCACATTAGAACTGGCCGTTACACCAAGAGATCAGTGACAGAACCACACTGGGTGAATGAACAGCAGAATCTGGACATGTCACCTACTGGCGGAGATGAGTAAATACAAAGGACATAAACTAAGAAAACATCTCTACTAGCTTAAGGCCATTTTTCTTATTTGTTAACTACAAATTGGCACTTACCAAGAGCATTGCCAATGATTGAACAACAAAGGCATTTGCCATCTGCCTCTAGGAGATTGAACACTATACTACTATAGCTGTTGACCTTCAACAATCCCTGAGGGATTTCAGGGTGGAGTGAGGCACTCTGTACTCCAGGGAATCTGTTGGGACAGGTCTTTAGATAGTTGGATGTTTTTAGGAACAGATTTTATGATCTCGATCCTTGCATCTCCTCATATTTAGAGAACCACTAAATTCCTTCATGGTGACATCAGATTCTCATGACTAACAAAAATCCTTCTGTAAAATGAGTGCTTCATTTGAAGCACTTCCTTCATTGAAGGAAACACTAATTAAGAAAATAAATATACTAAGTAAGTTAAAAGAATTGAAATATGCTAAGAGAAAAAATATACCAGCCCCTTAAAATTGACTATTTACAAATTTTACAAATGATTTTTATCTAGTAATTATGACAGATTTTGAAAAATATAGGGAAATTAAATTAACTTTGGCTAAATTGCTGTGTAAATTAAACATTTTACATTTTTTTGATTTCACAAATTTCCTACCGTGAAACTTTTATTAATTCACACTAACTTCCTTGTTAAACCAAATATGAATAGTTTGCTAGATTCATTTATGGGTTATGTTGTGAACTCAGCTTCTTATCTTTATATTTAAGCCTAAATTTCTAAACTTCCAAATTCTATAACAGAATATATGAACTGACAGTTTACCCTTAAAATACATTCATTTTTTAAGGGTAAATAATTTCTCTGGGAAATAATTTCCTATGTCAAAATCCATTTTCAAATACCATTATTGTAAACCCATGGCTGATTCATGTCAATGCATGGCAAAAACCACTACAATATTGTAAAGTAATTAGCCCCCAACTAAAATAAATAAATTTTTTTAAAAAATAAATGAATAAAATACCATTATTTAAAAATTGGTCATTAAATTTTCAATCTGCTGTGCTTTGTAGCTCAATCGTGTCTGACTCGTTGGTGTCTGTTTTCACCTAAAATCAACTCATTTCAAATCTTCTCCTCCATATAGTAATTATCACTTTCCTTCAAGTTGTTGTTGTTTAGCCGCTAAGTTGTTTCTGGATCTTTTGTGACTCCATCAAATATATCCCGCCAGGCTCCTCTGTCCATGGGGCTTCTCCAAGCAAGACTACTGCCATGCCCTCCTCCAGGGGAGCTTCCCAACACAGGGATCAAACCCAGGTTTCCTGCATTGCAGGCAGATTCTTTACCATCTAGCCACCAAGGAAGCCCTAAATTTACAATAATTGATGTGACTATCTTCAAAAGAGAAAATGATGGTGGCATTCTTAATTGACAAAGAGTTTAAAAATTAACATTTTGAGTATTGTTAGGAAAATTTTGCTTGTGTTTTAGAATAGGAACAGATTTCTAACGCATTATTTGCACAGTCGACTATAATCATCCCTTCTGTGCTTGCTCAGTCTTTTCCATCAGTGCTCCCAGAACTCATTTTTCAAAGTACATATTGTTTTTCCCAGTAAATCAAGCAAGCTCTATGGGAGCGTAGTACAACTTTTCATGAAGAAATAGTACAGGGAAACAATATTTAAAACTTACTAAGTGTAACTGATAAACTCTCATCACTGCTGTAGATTTATAATTATCAAGTAATGATCATTTTCGAACTTTGCTTTCTGTTGTCCAAATGCCATTGATTGTTTCAAACAGACTTTTCATTACTAAGGTCTTTTTTTTACACACTTTCGCTTGCCATAACAAAGTCAAAAAAACGAAAAGCTTAAAAGCGATAGATCGTCTCAAGATATAAATAGTGATGAAAATGTCATATGCAAAATAAAAGGTTTTAAAATGTTCAAGTTATTTTAAAGTTATTCTTTTTTTTTTCTTTCAAAATTTACGACTATTTGAAAACAAGTCTCTTGGTTGGATGCAGCTAGTATAATGTCCATAGTAACTCCAGAGGGAGACTGTTGATTTATCTCAGAATGACCAAACTAGCCAAGAGATCCAAGATTGTTTCCATGGTTTAGTAATGAACCAAACCCCTCTCCACTGAGAGGTAGTGATGGGACATGCTCTCTGGTTCAAATTCTGACCAGCTCAATTTTAGGCTTTGGTTTTACACTGGCTACTAAAAGGAAGGGCTTCCCTGGCAGCTCGGTGGTAAGAATCTTCTTGTTAATGCAGGAGAGGCAGGTTCAATCCCCAGCTCAGGAAGCTCCCCTGGAGAAGGAAATGACAACCTACTTCACTATTCTTGCCTGGGAAAACCCCATGGACAGAGGAACCTGGTGGGCTACAGTCCATGGGGTCACAAAAGAGTCAGATACAACTTAACAACTAAATCACAATAATAACTAGAAGGAAAGTGACTATTACTACATGGAGGAGAAGGTTTGAAATGAATTGTTGTTAGGTGAAAACAGACACCTTATTAGGATTTAAACAGTTGATTTGGTTATCTTGGAGTTTTGATATCTACCATTATAATCACTAAACTTTTGTTTAGGAGATATTAATAAATAATATCTATCTTACATATTTGGGTGGAAATACAGCATTAGAGATAAGTCAATATCCCTTTCTGAATAAGAACTACATAGCTCTTTGATGATAGATTGATGTTAGACCTTGAAGCCCATCAGTACGAACTTCAGGATAATTACTTTTTCTATGAAAATTTCTAATAAGGCTATTTTATCTGTACTTGGAAATTTTATTTTGCCATAAGAAGATGATTATAAGGATAAACTTTTAAATTTTCAAATGATTAACATGAATGTGAAATACTGGGAGCTCGACTCAGTGTCCTGTTTTCACTCCTTACTTCCAAAGTACAACCAAATTCCTTTGTGTTTACATGAGAAATGGTTTCCATAAAAAATATAGAAGATTATTCTGTCCTAACGTTCTTATTTATCTGTTGCGTGTATGTAAATATTTTCATAAAGCATGAAATATTTTGTCAGCAGTCCAATTGTCTAGTATGTATTAACCTTGACTAGTCAGTAATATCCTTTCTCTTGTTCTTAGTCAAAAGTATGAAAAACAAATAAAAAGTCTTGATTCAGGACTTGTACAAAGTTTGCCATTCCAATCTACAAAGATGCTTGATTAGTCACTCAGTCATGTCCAACTCTTTGGACTGTAGCCCACCAGGATATTTTTCAGGCAAGAACACTGGGGTGGGTTGCCATTTTCTTTTCCAGAAGATCTTCCCTATCCAAGAATCAAACAAACGTATCCTGTGTCTCCTTCATTGCTTGTGGATTCTTTACCAACTGAGACATCAGGGAATCCAAGCAACTCATTTTATTTAATTTAATTAGAATCTCAATGAAATTGTGGTTCCCAGCTCAGGATTTTAACCAGAAAATCTTGAAGAACTTGGTGTTTCAAGTGTTACATGTGAATTGATAGAAAAAAACAGTGATAGAAATGGTATCTATGAATCTAAGTGATTTTATAAATGAAAATATAGGGGATAAAATATGTAAAGAACTTAAATTGATTACTCCATTCTGAAGAACCTAAATTGATTACTTTAAAATTCTTAAAATTTAGCTGATCAAATGTGGGGTATAAAATCTTGGATACACTGAAATAGATAAGAATACCTGCATTAGTTCTCGGAAGTTCACTGCTTTCATTTTATGTCTAAGGGAATGATATTGGACTAATAGCAGTAGTGGAGAGAATCTAAAGTCTTTGAAGAGAAAGGAATATTAGAATCCTTCACTTTGAGACTTAAACAATGTGAATGATTTTCTAGTTAAAATTTAATGACAATTATTATGTGCTGGTCATGATGTCACCTAAAAATCTGTAATGATTCAAGACAATGATGGAGACAAGTCACTAGGTCCATTATCACTGTTCTTGCTTTCTCATTGTGATAGTTTCATGATGCTTAAATTGTTAAAGTTTAAAAGAATTAAAAAGTGAGGATGACACATGACTGTAGTCTCCTAGCCAGTTATATTCCATGAAATTTTCATTCAAGCAAATCTTTATCAAAAAGATATTTTTTTACCTCCAATTTCAACATCATTTTTCATAATTCTGTAATTTCATGAGTTAGTGAGAGGCATGATAAACAGAATAGATTATGGAGTTTGGCAACTTGGGTTCAAGTCTCAATGCTGATACTTACAAGCTGTGTGGTCTCACACCAGTTGCTTATCTTCTCGGTGCTTCAGTTTTCTCATTGGTAAAATATTATCTTCATTGTACAAATACTTCAGTTATATTTTATGATAAGGAAATTAGTTGATCAAATAAAACACATATTGGAGTATGGAATATTTAAAGTTTATAAATTGTTTTAAATTATTTATACTTTTATTATGTTTCAATGAGCAGTTCATTTAATAAGAAAACATTATTTCAATTTGGTCAATATAAACATGGAAATAACTATTTACTATGGTGGAAAGTGAAGAAGAACTAAAGAGCCTCTTGATGAAAGTGAAAGAGGAGAGTGAAAAAGTTGGCTTAAAACTCAACATTCAGAAAACTAAGATCATGGCATCTAAGATCATGAAAACTAAGTTGATGGCAAATAGATGGGAAAACGACGGAAACAGTGACAGACTTTATTTTTGGCGGCTCCAAAATCACGGCAGATGGTGACTGCAGCCATGAAGTTAAAAGACACTTGCTCCTTGGAAGAAAAGTTATGACCAACTGAGACAGCATATTAAAAACGAGAGACATTGCTTTGCCTACAAAGGTCAAGGCTATGGTTTTTCCGTTAGTCATGTACGGATGTAAGAGATGGACTATAAAGAAAGCTGAGTGCTGAAGAATTGATGCTTTTGAACTGTGGTGTTGGAGAAGACTCTTGAGAGTCCCTTGGACAGCAAGGAGATCAAACTAGTCCATCCTAAAGGAAATCAGTCTTGAATATTCATTGGAAGGACTGATGTTGAAGCTGAAACTCCAATATTTTGGCCACCTGATGTGAAGAACTGACTCATTGGAAAAGATCCTGACGTTGAGAAAGATTGAGGGCAGGAGAAGGGGTCGACAGAGGATGCGACGGTTGGATGGTATCACAGACCCAATGGACAAGAGCTTGAGTAAACTTTGGGAGTTGATGACAGACAGGGAGGCCTGGTGTGCTGCAGTCTATGGGGTCCCAAAGAGTCAGACATGACTGAACTGAATGAATGAATGCCTAATTCCCTAACTATAAGACAAACCCACCAAAATACTCCTTATTTATTGTCAAGGTAAGGAGAAATAGCTGCACTTTGCTGGAGTAGCCGTGAAGAAATACCCCACGTCCAAGGTAAGAGAAACCCAAGTAAGATGGTAAGTGTTGCGAGAGGGCATCAGACGGCAGACACACTGAAACTAAAATTACAGAAAACTAGCTAATCTGATCACACGGATCACAGCCTTGTCTATCTCAATGAAACTAAGCCATGCTGTGTGGGACCACCCAAGACGAATGGGTCATGGTGGAGAAGTCTGACAGAATGTGGTCCACTGGAGAAGGGCATGGCAAACCAAATCAGTATTCTTGCCTTGAAAACCCCATGAACAGTATGAAAAGACAAAAAGATAGGACACTGAAAGATGAACTCCCCAGGTCAGAGGTGCCTAATAGGCTACTGGAGATCAGTGGAGAAATACCTCCAGAAAGAATGATGGGATGGAGCCAAAGCCAAAACGATACCCAGCTGTGGATGTGACTGGTGATAGACACAAAGTCCGATGCTGTAAAGAGCAATATTGCATAGGAACATGGAATGTTAGGTCCATGAATCAAGGCAAATTAGAAGTGGTCAAACAGGAGATGGCAAGAGCGAACGTCGACATTCTAGGAATCAGTGAACTAAGATGGGTGAATTTAACTCAGATGACCATTATATCTACTATTGTGGGCAAGAATCCCTTAGAAGAAATGGAGTAGCCATCATGGTCAACAAAAGAGTCCGAAAGGTAGTACTTAGATGCAATCTCCAAAACGATAGAATGATCTCTGTTCATTTCCAAGGGAAACCATTCAATATCACAGTAATCCAAGTCTATGCCCCGACCAGTAACGCCGAAGCTGAAGTTGAACGGTTCTATGAAGACCTACAAGACCTTCTAGAAATAACACCCAAAAAAGATGTCCTTTTCATTATAGGGGACTGGAATGCAAAAGTAGGAAGTCAAGAAACAACTGTCGTAACAGGCAAATTTGGCCTTGGAGTACAGAATGAAGCAGGGCAAAGGCTAATAGAGTTTTGCCAAGAGAACGCACTGGTAATACCAAACACCCTCTTCCAACAACACAAGAGAAGACTCTACACGTGGACATCACCAGATGGTCATGGTTTTAGAAAAGGCAGAGGAACCAGAGATCAAATTGCCAACATCCATTGGATCATCAAAAAAGCAAGAGATTTCCAGAAAAAAAAAAATCTATTTCTGGTTTATTGACTATGCCAAAGCCTTTGACTGTGTGGATCACAATAAACTGTGGAAAATTCTGAAAGAGATGGGAATACCAGACCATCTGACCTGTCTCTTGAGAAACCTGTATGCAGGTCAGGAAGCAACAGTTAGAACTGGAAATGGAACAACAGACTGGTTCCAAATAGGAAAAGGAGTACATCAAGGCTGTATATTGTCACCCTGCTTATTTAACTTATATGCAAAGTACATCATGAGAAACGCTGGGCTGGAAGAAACACAAGCTAGAATCAAGATTGCCGGGAGAAATATCAATAACCTCAGATATGCGGATGACACCACCCTTATGGCAGAAAGTGAAGAAGAACTAAAGAGCCTCTTGATGAAAGTGAAAGAGGAGAGTGAAAAAGTTGGCTTAAAGCTCAACATTCAGAAACGTAAGATCATGGCATCTGGTCCCATCACTTCATGGGAAATAGACGGGGAAACAGTGGAAACAGTGTCAGACTTTATTTTTTTGGGCTCCAGAATCACTGCTGATGATGATTGCAGCCATGAAATTAAAAGATGCTTACTCCTTGGAAGGAAGGTTATGGCCAACCTAGATAGCATATTTAAAAGCAGAGACATTACTTTGCCAACAAAGATCCATCTAGTCAAGGCCATGGTTTTTCCAGTGGTCACGTATGGATGTGAGAGTTGGACGGTGAAGAAAGCTGAGCACCGAAGAATTGATGCTTTTGAACCGTGGTGTTGGAGAAGACTCTTGAGAGTCCCTGGGGCTGCAAGGAGATCCAACAAGTCCATCCTAAAGGAGATCAGTCCTGGGTGTTCATTGGAAGGACTGATGTTGAAGCTGAAACTCCAATACTTTGGCCACCTCATGCGAAGAGTTGACTCATTGGAAAAGACCCTAATGCTGGGAAGGATTGAAGGCAGGAGGAGAAGGGGACGACAGAGGATGAGATGGTTGGATGGCATCACCGACTCGATGAACATGGGTTTGGGTAGACTCCGGGAGTTGGTGATGGACAGGGGGGCCTGGCGTGCTGCAATTCATGGGGTCACAAAAAGTCGGACACGACTGAGCGACTGAACTGAACTGAACTGAAGTTATATGAAATTAAATTTGCAAAATTTAGTTATCTACTTTTATTCTTTCTCAGTCACCAAATGAGAGCTCCATGATAGTAGAGACCTTGTTGAACTTGTTTAACCATGGCCGTTCATAGTAGCTGACCCTCTATTGCATAAATTTGTGAAAATATTTGGAGAAGGTGATGGCACCCCACTCCAGTACTCTTGCTTTGAAAATCCCATGGATGGAGGAGCCTCGTGGGCTGCAGTCCATGGGGTCGCACAGAGTTGGACACTACTGAAGTGACTTAGCAGCAGCAGCAGCAGTGAAAATATTTTAGTCTAAAGGATACTGTAATTTTTTTTGTTGTTTTAAAATCACAATTTAGTCAAAATTAACTTTTAGGAAAGCACATAACACTTGGTGACTTGGGATAAAAAATCACAACAAAGAAATAGTCTGAAGGACATTTGACATTAATGCAAGCAATGTATTTAAGAGACAAAAAAAGTAGTTTTATTTCTATCTGTGCAACTTTTGACTAGAAAAGTGATATTGAGTATCACAATAATAATTCAAAGCATTCAAATTAGTTGTGCATATAGATATAGGCATAATTTCTTTGTCTTATAATTTTTAGTGATGGTTTTGGAAGCTGCAAATCTTACTACTACCATGTAAGCATTCAGAGAATCAATCATTGAAAAAAATCCAATTTTCTAAAATAAATCTTGAAGCAATAGATTGTTTTGGTCTTCTCTACCCAAGAAATATTCGAAAGTTCAATGATGACTTCTCTCAGTCTGATAAGATGCTGATAAACTTGTCAGTTTTGTTTTGAGAATCATATGGGCTTTCTTTCTGTGATATTAATAGAGCAGTCACTGAACAACTATTGAGCTGAGATTGCTAAGAAATACTCTGATCTTGATTTCAGGCTATATATTTATTGGCAAATATGTATATGTATAATCTTTTAAATTATTTTATTTTTGATGAAAAGTAATTAAAAGATGATATAAGAATATGTATATTCTAATAAAAAGCATCATTATGATTTTGTATAGTGGTTTATAACTGTCATAGTTTAGATATTATTCCTTAATCTCTAATAGGAAGAGTAATAATTGATTCATATCAGTTTTGGAAGGATGTTACAGTCATCAATTAGAAAATGAATGTAAGATTTTAAGTTCCCTAGAAAACCAAACATAAAAAAGTACTGGTTTATTACTCATCATCTATTGATTAAACAATTTTATATGTGCTTATATTACATAAAAATAAAAACCTAATAAAATAATTCTTCATAATTTTCATCAAAAAATTAATAATAGAAATTGTTCAAAAATGTAGAAGATGCAAATGTCTTTTATTTCTTTCTTGTCTACAGTGTTTTTGGTTGACTTCCTATTTCTCTGTTACTAATTTCTTCACCTACTAAGAAGGTGAAATAATATATTTTTTAAAATAACTTTAAGGTTCTATAAATTTAAAACAAATATTATGGAACCTTACCAGAGTGTAAAACACAGATATAACTATGAAATCTTAATTTTCTTTTTCATATTTTAGTGAATTCAGTTGCTCATCCTGTCTGACTCTTTGCAACTCCATGGATGGCAGCACACCTGGCTTCCCTGTCTTCACCAACTCCCAACTTGTTCAAGCTCATGTCCATTGAGTCAGTGATGCCATCAAACCATCTTATCCTCTGTCGTCCCCTTCTCCTCCTGCCTTTGATCTTCCCCAGCATCAGGGTGTTTTCCCATGAGTCAGGTCTTTGTATCAGATGGCCAAAATATTGGAGTTTCAGCTTCAACATCAGTCCTTCCAATGAATATTCAGGACTGATTTCCTTTAGGATGGACTGGTTGGATCACCTTGCAGTCCAAAGGACTTTCAAGAGACTTCTCCAACACCACAGTTCAAAAGCATCAATTCTTCAGCGCTCAGCTTTCTTTATAGCCCAACTCTCACATCCATACATGACCACTGGAAAAACCATAGCTTTGACTAGATGGACCTTTCTTGGCAAAGTAATGTCTTGGCTTTTTAATATGCTGTCTAGGTAGGTCATAACTTTTCTTCCAAGGAACAAGTGTCTTTTAATTCCATGGCTGCAGTCACCATCTGCAGTGATTTTGGAGCCCAAAAATATAGTCTGTCACTGTTTCCATCGTTTCCCCATCTGTTTGCCATGAAGTGATGGGACTGGATGCCATGGTCTTAATTTTCTGAATGTTGTGTTTTAAGCCAACTTTTTCACTCTCCTCTTTCACTTTCATCAAGAGGCTCTTTAGTTCTTCTCTTCCTTCCATAAAGATGGTGTCATCTGCATATCTGAGATTATTGATAATTATCTTGGCAATCTTGATCCCAGTTAGTGCATCATCCAGTCCAGCATTTCTCATGATGTACTCTGCATATTAGTTAAATAATCACGGTGGCAAACCACAGCCTTGATGTACTCTTTCCCCGACTTTGAACCAGTCTATTGTTACATGTCCAGTTCTAACTGTTGCTTCCTGACCTGCACACAGATTTCTCAAGAGGTAGGTCAGGTGGTCTGGTATTCCCATCTCTTTTAGGAATTTTCCACAGTTTATTGTGATCCACACAGTCAAAGGCTTTGGCATAGTCAATAAACCAGAAATAGATATTTTTTTTTCTGGAAATCTCTTGCTTTTTTGATGATCCAATGGATGTTGGCAATTTGATCTCTGGTTCCTCTGCCTTTTCTAAAACCAGCTTGAACATCTGGAAGTTCCCAGTTCATATACTTTTGAAGCCTTGCTTGGAGAATTTTGAGTATGACTTTGCTAGTGTGTGAGTTGAGTGCAATTGTGCAATGGTTTGAGCATTCTTTGGCATTGCCTTTCTTTGGGATTGGAATGAAAACTCACCTTTTCCAGTCCTGTGGCCATTGCTGAGTTTTCCTAATTGGCTGATATATTGAGTGCAGCACTGTCACAGCACCGTCTTTTAGGATTTGAAATAGCTCAACTAGAATTCCATCACCTCCACTAGCTTTGTTGGTAGTGATGCTTCCTAAGGCCCACTAGAGTTTGCATTCCAGGATATCTGGCTCTAGGTGAGTGATAACACCATCATGGGTATCTGGGTCATGAAGTTCTTTTTTTGTATAATTCTCCTGTGTATTCTTGCCACCTCTTCTTAATATCTTCTGGTTATGTTAGGTCCATACCCTTTCTCTCCTTTATTGTGTCCATCTTTGAATGAAATGCTCCCTTGATATCTCTAATTTTCTTGCAGAGATCTCTAGTCTTTCCCATTCAATTGATTTCCTCTATTTCTTTACACTGATCACTGAGGAAGTTTTTCTTCTCTCTCCTTGCTATTCCTTGTAACTCTGCATTCAAATGGGTTATATATATTTCCTTTTCTCCTTTGCCTTTAGCTTCTCTTCCTTTCACAGATATTTGTAATGCCTCCTCAGATAACCATTTTGCCTTTTTCCATTTCTTTTTCTTGAGGATGGTCTTGATCCCTGCCTCCTGTACAATGTCATGAACTTCGGACCATATTTCTTCAGGCACTCTATCAGATCTATTCCCTTGAATCTATTTCGCACTTGCACTTATTTTGTATGTGATTTGATTTAGGTCATACCTGAATGGTCTAGTGGTTTTCCCTACTCTCTTCAATTTAATTCTGTATTTGACAATTAGGTGTTCAGGATCTGAGCTACAGTCAACTCCTGGTCTTGTTTTTGCTGACTGTATAGAGCTTCTCCATCTTTCGCTGCAAAGAATATTATCAGTCTGATTTCAGTATTGACCATCTGGTGATCTCCATGTGTAGATCTTCTCTTGTGTTGTTGGAAGAGAGTGTTTGCTATGACCCCTGCATTCTCTTGGCAGAACTCTATTAGCCTTTGCCCTGCTTCATTCTGTACTCCAAGGCCAAAGTTGACTTCTATTCCAGGTATTTCTTGACTTCCTACTTTTGCATTCCAGTGCCCTATAATGAAAAGGACATCTTTTTGGGTGTTAGTTCTAGAAGGTCTTGTAGGTCTTCATAGAACTGTTCAAATTCAGCTTCTTCAGCATTATTGGTCGGGTCATAGACTTGGATTACTGTGATAGTGAATGGTTTCCCTTGGAAATGAACAGAGATCATTCTGTCATTTTTGAGATTTCATCCAAATACTGCATTTTGGACACTTTTTTGTTGACTATGATGGCTACTCCATTTCTTCTAAGGGATTTTTGCCCACAATAGTACATATAATGGTCATCTGAGTTAAATTCACCCATTTCAGTCTATTTTAGTTCACTGATTCCTAAAATGTCGATGTTCACACTTGCCATCTCCTGTTTGACCACTGCCCATTTGCCTTGATTCATGAACCTAACATTCCAGGTTCTTATGCAATATTGCTCTTTACAGCATTAGACTTTACTTCCATCAACAGTCACATTCACAACTGGGTGTTGTTTTTGCTTTGGCTCCATCTCTTCATTCTTTCTGGAGTTATTTCTCCAGTAGCATATTGGGCACCTACTGACCTGGGGAGTTCATCTTTCAGTGTCCTATCTTTTTGCCTTTTCATATTGTTCATGGGGTTCTCCAGGCAAGAATACTGAAGTGGTTTGCCATTCCCTTCTCCAGTGGACCATGTTTTGTTGGAATACTCCACCATAACCCGTTTGTCTTGGGTGGCCCTACACGGCATAGCTCATAGTTTCATTGAGTTAGACAAGGCTGTGGTCAGCGTGATCAGATGGTTCATCTCCTGTCATTGCAGTTTTCAGTCTGTCTGTTGTCTGTTGAAGAAGGATGGAGAAGTGTACTAGGAAAGTACTCACTAAAGAACTGACTAAACCAATAGCTAAAGGGTGAGAAAACATTAGCCATATAAACAAGGGAAGTGTAAACCATTTCTTATATATTAAGTCAATTTAGGATATAGAACAAAAATGTATGCTAGTGTTGTATTTAACACTGATAATTCAGTAGACGTACCTCGTTATACTAAACCAATAATATCAAATGAGTCTCTAAGATTTATCAAAATTATATAAGCTTGAATTCTTAAAGCATCAAGGTTAGTATTCTTATATGAAGAATACTTTTGAAATTATTGAAAGTTAGATATGTTTAATTTCTGAGAGTTTTAGCAATATTGAATGTAATAAGTGTTTAACTCTATAAAAAATATCAGAATAGAGCCCCTAAAAGAGATGTCATAATCTAATTTGATAATACCAATGGAAGATTGGTAAATATCACACATTCACAACCTGTCTATGCATATGTGCATGCATACATATGTATGCTTGCGAGCAAGCTAAGTCGCTTCAATTTTGACCCACTCTTTATGACTCTATGGAGTATAGCCCACCAGGCTCCTCTAGCCAGGGAATTCTCCAGAGAATATGGGAGGGGGCTGCCAGAGCCCTCCTCCAGGGGATCTTCCCAACTCAGAGATCTAGCCTGGATCTCTTATGTCTCCTGCATTGGCAGGCAAGTTTCTCTACCACTAGTGCCACCTGGGAAGCCAATACATACATATGTAGATATAAATACAGACAAAAATGAAATGCTTATATTAATGGCTTCAATTCTATAATTTCAATTCACTGATTCATATAAAAGAGCTTTCTTTTGTCTCTACTTCACTTTTACATTTTTACCAGGATTATGTTCCCGGAAGTTGGGACACTTGAGTTCACCTGCTTAATAAGCAGCCCCGCCAATACTCATGGAGGAAATATTTAAAATTTCCTGATGTGTAAAAGCTGAAGTTGAACGGTTCTATGAAGACCTACAAGACCTTCTAGAACACCCAAAAAAGATGTCCTTTTCATTATAGGGGACTGGAATGCAAAAGTAGGAAGTCAAGAAACACCTGGCGTAACTGGCAAATTTGGCCTTGGAGTACAGAATGAAGCAGGGCAAAGGCTAATAGAGTTTTGCCAAGAGAACGCACTGGTCATAGCAAACACCCTCTTCCAACAACACAAGAGAAGACTCTACACGTGGACATCACCAGATGGTCAACACCGAAATCAGATTGATTATATTCTTTTCAGCCAAAGATGAAGAAGCTCTATACAGTCAGCAAAAACAAGACCAGGAGCAGACTGTTGCTCAGATCATGAACTCCTTATTGCCAAATTCATACTTAAATTGAAGAAAGTAGGGAAAACCACTAGTCCATTCAGGTATGACCTAGATCAAATCCCTTATGAGTATACAGTAGAAGTGACAAATAGATTTAAGGGACAAGATCTGATAGACAGATTTCCTGATGAACTATGAACGGAGGTCCGTGACATTGTACAGGAGACAGGGAGCAAGACAATCCCCATGGAAAAGAAATGCAAAAAAGCAAAATGGCTGGCTGAGGAGGCCTTACAGATAGCTGGGAAGAGAAGAGAAGTGAAAAGCAAAGGGGAAATGGAAAGATATTCCCATCTGAATGCAGAGTTCCAAAGAATAGCAAGGAGAGATAAGAAAGCCTTCTTCAGCGATCAATGCAAAGAAATAGAGGAAAACAACAGATTGGGAAAGACTAGAGATCTCTTCAAGAAAATTAGAAATACCAAAGGAATATTTCATGCAAAGATGGGCTCGACAAAGGACAGAAATGGTATGGACCTAACAGAAGCAGAAGATATTAAGAAGAGGTGGCAAGAATACACAGAAGAACTGTACAAAAAAGATCTTCATGACCCAGATAATCACGATGGTGTAATCACTCACCTAGAGCCAGACATCCTGGAATGTGAAGTCAAGTGGGCCTCAGAAAGCATCACTATGAACAAAGCTAGTGGAGGTGATGGAATTCCAGTTGAGCTATTTCAAATCCTCAAAGGTGATGCTGTGAAAGTGCTGCACTCGATATGCTAGCAAATCTGCAAAACTCAGCAGTGGCCACAGGACTGGAAAAGGTCAGTTTTCATTCCAATCCCAAAGAAAGGCAATGCCAAAGAATGCTCAAACTACCGCACAATTGCACTCATCTCACATGCTAGTAAAGTAATGCTCAAAATTCTCCAAGCCAGGCTTCAGCAATACGTGAACCGTGAACTTCCAGATGTTCAAGCTGGTTTTAGAAAAGGCAGAGGAACCAGAGATCAAATTGCCAATATCCGCTGGATCATTAAAAAAGCAAGAGAGTTCCAGTAAAACATCTATTCCTGCTCTATTGACTATGCCAAAGCCTTTGACTGTGTTGATCACAATAAACTGTGGAAAACTCTGAAAGAGATTGGAATACCAGACCATCTGACCTGTCTCTTGAGAAACCCGTATGCAGGTCAGGAAGCAACAGTTAGAACTGGAAATGGAACAACAGACTGGTTCCAAATAGGAAAAGGAGTACGTCAAGGTTGTATATTGTCACCCTGCTTATTTAACTTATATGCAGAGTACATCATGAGAAACGATGGGCTAGAAGAAACACAAGCTAGAATCAAGATTTCCGGGAGAAATATCAATAACCTCAGATATGAAGATGACACCACCCTTATGGCAGAAAGTGAAGAAGAACTAAAGAGCCTCTTGACGAAAGTGAAAGAGGAGAGTGAAAAGTTGGCTTAAAGCTCAACGTTCAGAAAACTAAGATCATGGCATCTTGTCCCATCACTTCATGGGAAATAGATGGGTAAACAGTGGAAACAGTGCCAGACTTTATTTTGGGGGGCTCCAAAATCACTGCTGATGGTGATTGCAGCCATGAAATTAAAAGACGCTTACTCCTTGGAAAGAAGGTTATGGCCAAGCTAGATAGCATATTTAAAAGCAGAGCCATTACTTTGCCAACAAAAGTCTGTCTAGTCAAGGCTGTGGTTTTTCCAGTGGTCATGTATGGATGTGAGAGTTGGATGGTGAAGAAAGCTGAGCACCGCAGAATTGATGCTTTTGAACTGTGGTGTTGGAGAAGACTCTTGAGAGTCCCTTGGACTGCAAGGAGATCCAATCAATCCATCCTAAAAGAGATCAATCCTGGATGTTCATTGGAAGGACTGATGTTGAAGCTGAAACTCCAATACTTTGGCCACCTCATGCGAAGGGTTGACTCATTGAAAAAGACCCTAATGCTGGGTATGATTGGGGGTAGGAAGAGAAGGGTACGACAGAGGAGGAGATGGTTGGATGGCATCACTGACTGGATGGACATAGTTTTGGGTAAACTCCGGGAGTTGGTGATGGACAGAGAGGCCTGGCATGCTGCAATTCATGGGTCGCAAAGTGTCGGACACCACTGAGAGACTGAACTGAAGTGATGTGTAATCTTATTAAATCCGTGTCCTAAATTTTGAGCAAGACCAAAAGCCTTTATGGGAAATAAAATATCTAATCTGTTTCCAGATAGATTTTCCAGCCTCAGGTGACTTCTCCTGTGGTCCCTGAGATTCCTGAGAGCCCCTTTTTGATGAGAAAAGCATCAAAGCTCGCATAACCAATGGGAACTCATGGGTTATTGTGGGGAGGGGGAGGTCTGAGAGAGGCAAACAGAAGGAAGGAGGAGGCAGAGCTTTTAAAGTTGAACAAATCAAAGGACTCAAGGGAACTGAAAAGGAGAAGGAATATGGGGGAAAAAAGGAGGGAGTAGAGAGAGTAATGGGAAAAGAGAAGTCTTAGATGAGCAGGTTGAAGAGAGTCCAGATATCCCACCGCATCTATGGTGAATTGTGTCTAATAAAATGCCATTTTGGAGATATTGAATTGAATGAGTCCCATAATGGTGAAGCTTGTAGTCACTAAAAAAAGAGGAGGGAGTGAGAGTTACCCTTGGCATTTGATAATTAAATCAAAGATAAGCATTTAATGGAGCTGAGAGAGAGCCCTGCTCAGTTAATTTTCTCACATAATCCCCAGGTTAAAAGATCAGAATGTATCCCTGTCCCAACCCAGAGTTTGGGGAATGATGAGATTACCCGCATGATTCTGGGTTAAAGGAGCTGAAGAAGAAAAACATGCAGCTTCACAAAAGGCAAAAAAAAAAAAAAAAAAAGAAAGTTTCTGCCTGAAAGAAAATAAGTTGTTTTTTTGTTTTTTTAAATCACCATGTTACACACTTTTTCTTTTTTTTTAATTGAAATATAGTAAATTTTCATATTCTATTCCATTATAGTTTATTACAAGATATTGTATGTGTTCCCTGTGCTATACAATAGGACATTATTATTTATTTTATATATAGTAGTTTGTATCTGCTGACCCCAAACCCCTAAATTGCATCTCCCCCTTCCCTCTTTGGTAACCATAAGTCTGTTTTCGAAATCTAAAAGTCTGTTTCTGTTATATAAATAAGCTCATCTGCATCATATTTTAAATTGCACATACAAGTAATACCATATGCCATTTGTCTGACTTACTTCACTTGGTATGACAATCTCTAGGTCCATCTATGTTGCTGTAAATGGCATTATTTTGCTCTTTTTTATGGCTGAGAAGTATTCAATTTTATGTGGCTATATATATATATATATATATATGAACACACACATTATATGTATATAATATATACATATAACATATGTATATATAAACACATACACATACATATGTACACCCCACATCTTTATCCATTAGATTTTAGATTGCTGGCAGTGGACATTTAGACTGCTTCTATGTCTTGGTTATTGTAAACAATGCTTCTGTAAACAATGCTGTGCTGTGCTTCATTGCTCAGTCATGTCTGACTCCCTGAAACCCCATGGACTGTAGCCTGCCAGGCTCCTCTATCCATGGGGATTCTCCAGGCAAGAATACTGGAGTGGGTTGCCATGTCCTCCTCCAAGGGGTCTTCTTGACCCAGGATTCAAACACAGGTCTCCTGCATTGTAGGCAGATTCTTTACCATCTGAGCCACCAGTGAGGCACTTGGATCTTTTCGAGTTAGGGTTTTCTTTTAAATATATGCTCAGGAGTGAGATTTCTGGATTATTTGGTAATTTTATGTTTAGTTTTTAAGGAAACTTCATATTGTTGTCCATAGTGGCTCTATGAATTTACATTCCCAACAACAGATTAGAAGGACATTTTCTCCACAGCCCCTCCAGTATTTATTATTTGTAGACTTTTTAATGATGACCATTCTGACCAGCGTGAGGTGACGCCTCACTGTAGTTTTGATTTGCATTTCTATAATAACTGGTGCTGTTGAGTGTCTTTTCATGTGGCTGTTTGCTATTTGTTTATCTTCTTTGAAAAAAAATGCCTATTTAGGGCTTCTGCCCATTTTTTGATTGGGCTGTTTGTTTTTGATATTGAGCTGCATAAAGCTATTTATGCATTTTGAAAATTAAGCCCTACTGGTCTCATAATTTTCAAATATTTCCTCCCAGTTTGCAGTTTGTCATTTTGTTTTGTTTAAGGTTTCTTTTGCTGTACAAAAGCTTATACATTTGTTTAGGTCGCATTTTTTTTTTTTTTTTGCCTTTATTTCTATTGCCTTGGGAGACTGACCTTAGGAAATATTGGTACAATTTATGTCAGAGAATGTTTTGCCTATGCTGTCTACTTGGACCTTTATGATGTCATGATTTATATTAGTCTTTAAGTCATCTTGACTTAATTTTTGTGTATAGCGTAAGTTCAGTTCAGTTCAGTCGCTCAGTCGTGGCCAACTCTTTGCAACCCCATGAACCGCAGCATGCCAGGCCTCCCTGTCCATCACCAACTTCCGGAGTTCACCCAAACTCATGTCCGTTGAGTCAGTGATGCCATCCAACCATCTCATCCTCTATTGTCCCCTTCTCCCCTGCCCTCAATCTTTCCCAGCATCAGGGTCTTTTCAAATGAGTCAGTTCTTCACATCGGGTGGCCAAAGTATTGGAGCTTCAGCTTCAACATCAGTCCTTCCAATGAATATTCAAGACTGATTTCCTTTAGGATGGACTGGTTGGATCTCCTTGCAGTCCAAGGGACTCTCAAGAGTCTTCTCCAACACCACAGTTCAAAAACATCAATTCTTTGGCCCTTGGCTTTCTTTATTTTTCAACTCTCACATCCATACATGACCACTGGAAAAACCATAGCCTTGACTAGACATGTAAGGCAGTGTTCTAAATAATTTCTTATGATGCTACAACAGATACATGTCTGGATAACTAGATTATCCCACACTAACTACTGTGGGTCTGGATTTCCCCAGCTAGGGAAGGACATGAAGGCTCTTAAAAACCAGAATTAATACAGCATGGTCTGCAGAGTGGTTGGTGTGCCATTTGAGTCACAGCATCAGAAAATTTCTTAAATAAAAACAAATCTGGATTTATGTAAGGAAATATATTACTCAAAAAGATTGTTACAATAGGGGAAATCATGCTAATAAAATATTGTTAAATAGGTCATTGCAACAAAGAGAACATTCTGACTAGAAGATCTGTATGTGTCTCAGAAGTAGGCAGAAAGGGACTTTCCTTTCATAGGGAGGCTTAAGTAATGTTATAAAGAATAGGAAAGGCGGGGGGGTTGTTTAGACTGTTGATCAGAGAATATCTTCCCTTGTCATTAACCTATATTCAAGAGGGGCCATCAATGAAAAATTGCATGCTCACTTAGACTGGGAGTGGATAAAAGTTTATGAATCTGGAGAAAAGAGAAAAGATTAAGTAAAGCCTGGTCAAGTTGGGTGTTTTGTCCAGATTGGTCAGTGGATCTAGATTAACAGTTTGGTTAATCATTTATAAGGCAAAGAAAGGGAGTTTGGAAGGTCTGTATCCTGCCTTGTCATAGTAAACAAGAGGGAGTTTCCATGAGTAAAAGGCAAGCATTCAAGAACAAAATGTTACAACGTTTCCGCTCAGAAGTCTGAAAAATTTTCTTGCAACAATTTCCATCCCACATCTCCATACCACAATGACTTCCAGGAAATTGTGTGAGTACTGCAGTCCGTCATCCACTTTAATAAGTCTGACTGATGGGCTAGGACAGATTTGTTCATTTTTCATGCAGCATTTAATTTCGGCTACTATCAACAGAAGACCATGTAGCAGATGAAGCTAAGCTGCAGATTTGATATCAGCCATGTCACTCTAGTGTCCCAGCTTAGCAAACCATGAGAGTCTCCCTCAAAACTATCAGAGTCTACCTTACAAAAAGATGTTTTTCCTTACATCTCTGTATTAACTTTTCCACTGACTCGGAATCATTAACCTAGGTACTTCAGAATGTGTTAGGAAATGCACAGACTTCACAGCAGTCTGAAAGGAGGAATTCTAGAGCAAATCCATTATCCATAAGAACTTGGCTAGTGAGTGTAGGCTGATCTGAATGACTTCTAAGGTTGAGGTGGTGTTTCTTCAACACTTGACATTTTCTTATGACCACTCTTTACGTGCAAGTTTCATGTTTTTCAAAGAGAGGCAAAGCAGTAGTTCTTGGCTCCCATATAATAAATACAATCCCATTGGCACAGTGGGGACTTTGAAAACAAAATGTTGTTTACAGTTGTTGGGACCTTCTAGGTGGTACTTACATAAATTGAGGGTTGTGTTGAGAGTGCCTTCAGTGTGGTCCCCTGGCTGGCTAGCAGACCTTAAGATTGTGATTTCAGTTTGAATAGCAGGTTAGTTATTGTTTTTGGAGGGACAGCCTGGGCATTAGTTCACACTGTTCCTTTTGTCTATAACCTGAGTTGTATAGACTTTACATGAATCATGGAATGATGTAGAAGAGGGATGGGAAAAGATGGTAGAAATATTTTCAATGAGAGAGGGCAATAGTTGACCTGGGGCCATCCATATTATTGGAGGAAAATGATTTTCACCTCTTTCTGGAAGTCTACAGAGCAGCGGTATTCACAGCTCGTCCGAGCCAAATGTTGAGCAGTTTTGTTAACAACTCCTTTATAATATCATTAGTTCCCCAAACTCAGATTTCTTCAGATGTGATGCAAATCTGCCTTTTATAGCAACCACCAGACCACATCGCATGAGACTTTAGGACTTGCAGGGCAAGGAGACCAGGTGTGAACGTGAAGTTCATGGTGCCTACTGTCCCATAAGGAGTGAAGTCCTCTGTCCTGACCCTGGAGTCTCATGCCCCTGCCAGCATCTGTGAAACCACTGTTTGCTAACAGGTTATCTTGCAAGGAAGCATAAAATCTCAGACCCTCCAGAGTTCTTGATAGTGGTTAGATTTTAGGACAAAAGTATCTTAGAAATAATTAATTTTCCACCTGGGTTCTGAAATGTATAATTAGAGAAGGAGAAGTCTGTTATTTTTCCAATACTAGATTTCATTGTAAATATTTAATAATAACAAATAACAAAAGAAAGAAGGTAAACAAGTTGATTTTCATAGATTGGAAGCAGAAGAAATGTAGCCTCATCAGGCTAAGATTTGCAACAATTGAGCTCAGTCTTCCTGAGAATCATATACAAATTACTCTACACAGATATTCCTCCCTTGGCTCATCCTTAGATCTCATTGGTCCATGATATTGGCTCATATTCCCAAGGCTTTTGAAAAAAGAACAAATTAAAATGAGCTTTAAATACCACAGAAAAATAATTGATAATCATGGTTATTTTTACTTCCCGGGGGTATATTTAGATATTGGGGCTAGAATATGAAAAAGTCAGTATTGCAATATTCTTAAAATTCCTAAAATTCACATGTAAGATATTTTCGCTTATATAACAAGCTATATTATGAATAAATAATTCATATCTCCCCCCATGAAAACCTTATATTTTCAGTGTTTCTAGGGAGAATAGAAACACATCTTTGAGTAAAGTTCCAAATGTAATACTATAGTATTTTGTAATTAAAGAAATTTTTCAATGAGTTTACCTTTTTGAAAATAATACTGTATTTCAAAATATCAAATTGAGTTTTATTGCAAGGCAGAAGAGAATTCAGAATATAAATTACCATTGTGGGAAAGAGTAAGTAGGAAAAACCAAGTAAAAAAGTAATTAATAACTTTCAGTGAAAAGACAAATATAACTCAACATTTCTTTATACATTTCAAATATTTTGAAGGCCCCAAATTACTTTGTTTATAGGAATTATATTTATCAAGTCTTACCATATTAAAATTTTTAAATAAGAAAATGTTTAAATAATTATTTTTATTTAATAATAAGCTCCAATACTTGGGCCACCTAATGCAAAGAGCTGACTCATTGGAAAAGACCCTGATGCTGGGAAGATTGAGGGCAAAAGGAGAAGGGGATGATAGAGGATGAGATGATTAGATAGCATCACCGACTCAATGGACATAATTTGAGCAAACTCTGGGAGACAGTGAATTATAGGGAAGCCTGGTGTGCTGCAGTCCATGGGGTCTCCAACAGTTGGACATGACTTAGCAACTGAACATCAATAATAAAATAAACCCATGGCATTATCATATAACAGCTAACAGGAAAGCCCATAACATTTTTTAAAAATAGCTATCATTTTCAAAGAAAAATTAATTTGGGGAATTATGGAATTGTTTTATGTTTTTTCAAACCTATGTAATGAATAGCTTAATGTAAGACTGCTGGATTATTTCATTTGCTTCTATATATCTATTGTAACAGACTTTTGTTGGTATGAGGTGAAAATCCTACCTCACACACATATTTATAGTTTGTTCTCTGCCAACATTTAGAGAACTACCACACTAGGTTATAATATCACCAAATTTGGAGAAATTTAGGTCATTGCTTTATGTCCAAAATCTTTTAATTAGAACAGTTTAAGGCCCACAAGATGAATTTTTCAAGGGCATACAATTTCTAATAGAGCTAGATTTTTAGAGGTCAAATACTATAATATTTTCTCCAGTGCTTTTTTAAAAAATAACACAGAGACCAGTGTAGACTGTTCTTTCTTTATCTAATTAATAAATAGTGTAATTCCACAAACTACAAGATTACCAGTGCTCCTAGAGTTTTTCCGCTTTACCTCACAAAATTAGAAGTCAGTCTTTAATCTTGCAAGTGAGATTACTTTTGACCCCCAAACTGGATTTTTAACATTCTATTACTTTTTCTTGCTTTCAATAAAGCACATTAAATTTACTCACTGTATTAGTCCACTGTCCTGTCTGATATTCATTCCATTGGCATTCCAGAACCTTTCTTCCATTGTTTTGAATGACTGAATTGTTAACATGTCTATAGCAATATTGAAATACCTCTCATAGGTACATACAAAACTGATGTCTAAGATGATTGTTTGTATCACATCCAGTCACAGTATAACAAAATGAAAGAGATACAGCATAAAGAGTTACTTTAACAACTAAAAATAGTTATGTTTAAGGTGCATACTCTTTGGTGGATAATGAGCTAAAAGTTTTTTAAAAATACCAAATTTATTAACCATAATGACCCTATGAGGCAAAAATTTATTTCTCATGAATTTTCTGGGTGAGGATACTGAACAAAGAGAAGAAAGTAGCTTGCCTATGATTTTGGTATAAGATAAATCTACAAATCAAAACCATATCAAATCTGACTATATAACCAACCAATTCACCAATATACCAAATTGTTTTGTAAAAGAAAAATGAGTGTTTTGCTTAATGACCTGTGTATACCTTATGTATCATCCTTATTCATTTTTCAATGAGTTGATATTAATTTATTTTGATTGTCCATCAAAAACTGCACTGCACATGGCTCCATCTGTTCTGTGTTACCACTGAAAAAAATATTACACAGTCTAGCTATATTTCAACATTTAAAACCAGCAGGAAACTTGATAGAATTCTAGAGAGTACATTAATGAACACCTCTTGTGTTAATTTTTTTTTTTAATAATGTGATGGTTTAGTCAACTTAGAAACACTGAGATTTAGATAAAAATATGAGAGTAGACAGTAAATTGTGCACACTGAAAGATATTCATTTGGGGAATTAATTTACAATATTGAAAGCATAATTACAGCCTGATTGAAATACATTTTTCTCTTATGGACATTTAATTTTAATTTATTAATTTCAATGCTCATTACATTCCAATCACATTTTTTTTTCTGGAGGAAATAGGATTTGAAGGGACTTATATTGTATTTATTATTTTTTATACAGAAATTATAGATTTACTTAAATCCATTGCACTTTCTCTCCAGTTTCTATTTTAAGTTGATTGTATTTGGAAGAAAAAAAAAAGGACACAGTTGCAAATCAGTACCTGAATGATGAGAGATGATTTAAAATATCATGAGTAGTGTATCTACAGTGAAATCTTTAGTTTTCATGAAATTAGTAATGTGCTTTGTGAATCACAGGGAAAAAAAATAACACATATCTGCATTCATAACTATCTTACTGTGATTTCTTGCAGTTAATATTGATAATTTAGTTAATTATGTATTATTTTGCAGGTGAATTAATTTATAAGACATTAGAGAAGGCATAAAAAATAAAAACAAACTTATATTTCTTAGATTGTTGTTATTCCATGACCTGCACTTCTATATGCTACACATATGTAAAATGACTTAATTAGGCAATGGACTTTGCTTCTTCCACTGAGTAAAGAACTTTTTGAGTATATTTCTTAGATTGCTATTGCCCACAACCTGTACCTCTATATACTATACATATGTAAAAAGCCTTATTTAGGCAATGGACTTTGATTCTTTCACTGAGTAAATAATTTTTTTGAGTAAGTCATCATGTTGGCACTTGACTGCTGATTCTTACACATGTTGGCTTTCTTATATTTTGTTAGGAATAATATGTAGGTATGTGTATACACACAAATTGATATGCAGTGTAGTACATAATGATGAGTGTTACTGGCATTAAGAATGAAGTATAGCAAAACTAAAACAGCTGTGGATGTATTTGGTGGTGAAAGTAAATCCAATGCTATAAAGAACAATATTTCATAGGAACCTAAGAATGTTAGATCCATGAATCAAACTTGGACATGGTCAAGCAAGAGATGGCAAGATTAGACACCGACATCTTAGGAATTCAGTTCAGTTCAGTCGCTCAGTCGTGTCTGACTATTTGCGACCCCATGAATCGCAGCACACCAGGCCTCCCTGTCCATCACCAACTCCCGGAGTTTACCCAAACTCATGTCCATGGAGTCAGTGATGCCATCCAGCCATCTCTTCCTCTGTCCTCCCCTTCTCTTCCTGCCCCCAATCCTTCCCAGCATCAGGGTCTTTTCCAATGAGTCAACCATTCACATGAGGTGGACAAAGTATTGGAGTTTCAGCTTCAACATCAGTCCTTCCAGTGAACACCCAGGACTGATCTCCTTTAGGAAGGACTGGTTGGATCTCCTTGCAGTCCAAGGGACTCTCAAGAGTCTTTTCCAACACCACAGTTCAAAACCATCAGGTCAAATTGCCAGCATCCACTGGATCATCGCAAAAGCAAGAGAGTTCCAGAAAAACATCTACTTCTGCTTTATTAACTATGCCAAAGTCTTTGGCTGTGTGGATCACAATAAACTGTGGAAAATTCTGAAAGAGATGAGAATACTGGACCATCTGACCTGTCTCTTGAGAAACCTGTATTCAGGTCAGGAAGCAACAGTTAGAACTGGACATGGAACAACAGACTGGTTCCAAATAGGAAAAGGAGTACGTCAAGGCTGTATATTGTCACCCTGCTTATTTAACTTATATGCAGAGTACATCATGAGAAACACTTGGCTGGATGAAGCACAAGCTGGAATCAAGATTGCCTGGAGAAATATCAATAACTTCAGATATGCAGATGACATCACCCTTATGGCAAAAACTGAAGAAGAGCTAAAAAGCCTCTTGATGAAAGTGAGAGAGGAGAGTGAAAAAGTGGATTAAAGCTCAACATTCAGAAAACTAAGATCATGGCATCCAGTCCCATGACTTCATGGCAGATAGATGGAGAAACAATGGAAACAGTGTCAGACTTTATTTTGGGGGGCTCCAAAATCACTGCAGATGGTGATTGCAGCCGTGAAATTGAAAGACGCTTACTCCTTGGAAGGAAAATTATGGCCAACCTAGATAGGATATTAAAAAACAGAGATATTACTTTGCCAACAAAGGTCCGTCTTAGGAATTAGTGAATTAAAGTGGATGGGAATGGGTGGATTTAATTCAGATTATCATTACATGTACTACTGTGGCAAGAATCCCTGAGAAGAAATGGAGTAGCCCTCATAATCAACAAAAGACTTCAAAATGTACTACTTGGGTGCAGTCTCAAAAACAACAAAATAATCTCCCTTTGTTTCCAAGGCAAACCATTCAATATCACAGTAATCCAAGTCTTTGACCCAACCACTAATGCCAAAGAAGTTGAAGCTGAATGGCTCTATGAAGACCTATAACACCTTCTCAAGCCAACACCATTAATAAAATAAAATAAAATAAAAGAAGTCCTTTTCATCATAGGGGACTTGAATGCAAAAGTAGGAAGTCAAGAGATGCCCAGAATAACAGGCAGGTTTGACCTTGTAGTACAAATGAAGCAGGGCTAAGGCTAACAAAGTCTTGTCCATAGAACATGCTTGTCATAGAAAACACCCTTTTCCAATAACCAAAAAGATGATTCTACACATAGACATCACCAGCTGATCAATACTGAAATCAGATTGATTATGTTCTTTGCAGCCAAAGATGGAGAAGGTCTATATAATCAGCAAAAACAAGACCTCAGCTATTCTTAGTCACTAAGTCATGTCCAACTCTTTGCAACCCATGGACTGTAGCCCACCAGATTCCTCTGTCCACGTGGATTCTCCAGGCAAGAATACTAGAGTGGGTTACCATGCTCTCCTCTAGGGGATCTTCCCAACCCAAGGATCAAACCTATCTCTCCCACATTGCAGGCAGATTCTTTACCATCTGAGCCACTGTGGCTCAAATCATGAGCTCCTTATTGCAAAATTCAGGCTTAAATTGAAGTAGGGAAAACCACTAGGCCATTCAGATATGACCTAAATCACATGTCTTTTGACTATACAGTGGAGGTGACTAATAGACTCAAGGGATTAGATATGGTAGATAGAGTTTCTGAAGAACTATGGATGGAGATTTGTAACATTGTACAGGAGGCAATGACCAAAACCATCCCAAAGGAAAAGAAAAAAAGTGCAAGAAGGCAAAGTGGTTGTCTGAGACGGCTTTACAAATAGCTGAGGTAAGAAGAGAAGTGAAAGGGAAAAGGGAAAGATACACCCAACTGAATGAAAGCAAGGAGAGATAAGCAGGCCTTCTTAAATGAACAATGCAAAGAAATAGAGGAAAACAATTGGATAGGAAAGACTAGAGATCTCTTCAAGAAAATTAGAGATACCAGGGGACTATTGCATGCAAAGATGGGCACAACAAAAAACAGAAACAGCAAGGGCTTAACAGAATTGGTAAGGGTTTAACAGAAGCAGAAGAGATTAAGAAGAGGTGACATGAATTCACAGAAGAACTATACAAAAAGAGGTCTTAATGACCTGAATAATCACAATGGTGTGGTCACTCACCTAGAGCCAGATATCCTGTGGTATTAAGTCTAGTGGGCCTTAGGAAGCATTACTATGAACAAAGCTATTGGAATTGATGGAATTCCAGGTGAGCTATTTAAAATCCTGAAAGATGATGTTGTTAAAGTGTTGCACTCAATATGTCAGCAAATCTGGAAAATTAAGCAGTGGCCACAGGACTGGAAAATGTCTATTTTCATTCCAACTGCAAAGTAGGGCAATGCTGAAGAATGTTCAAATTACAGTACAATTGTGCTCATTTCACATCCTAGCAAAGTTATGCTCAAAATCTTTCAAGGTATATTTCAGCAGTATACAAACTGAGAACTTCCCCATGTATAAGCTGAGTTGCGAAGAGGCATAGGAACCGGAGATCAAATTGCCAACATTTGTTGGATCATGGAGAAAGCAAGGGAGTCCAGATAAAGGAAAGACTGTTGCTTTGGCCACCTGATGCAAAGAGACAGTTCATTGGACAATACATTGATGAAGGCAAAGGGAGAATGGGGTGACACATAATGAGATGGTTAGGTAGCTTCACTGACTCAATGAACATGAAATTAAGCAATTTCCAGGAGATAACGGAGGAGAGAAAATTGCTAAGAGCCAAAGTGTTCAGGAAATGATTTAAAAAGCTGTAGGCAGCCCTTGTTGAGAACTGAGAAAACGTATGACATTCTTGGAGGAACAAATGACATAAATAAAACTATGAAAATAGATTTAGGAAATAAATGGTAGACAGGATTAAAAAGTAGAGAAAACAGAGGAAAGTCCTATCTCCTTTTTTCTTTCATAATAAAAATAGATTAACATTCTTCATCTGATCTTCAACCCGATGTTGTTTTTATAAACAGCATATTCTGAGGTTTCTTTTTTCTAATTTCTTGGTATGTAGTCATCCTCCATACTTATAAGCATTCAATGATTTAGGACTTACTTGACATTTTAGCTCTTAGAATATAGTATGATTTCTCAATCCTTATCAGATGAATTTAGGCAATTACATGATTTTGTGCATCACCTAGGGGAAAATTCTACAGTTTTCCAAGGCCATAAGGAAGTACAAGTTATAAATAAGTAATTCTGTTTAGTAGATGACAAGCAGAGACAAGAGAATACCCAATTCCACTGTGTGTGTACAGACCACAAAAATGCATCTACATAAACATATATAGTCACATTCACATAAATATTTTTAATTCATATATCATATATAGGTCTACACCTTCCATGTTTGCTTTTCCAATTCAATTAGTATAAATTTACATCATTATTTTAAATAAATCTGGACTTTAATTTATGAATATAAATAACATGTTTTTAATTCTATTCAAATAAACATTACACATTTCTTATCTTCCATATTATAAATGTTACTGCAATAAACAAACCTGTGTATTGTAGTTTGAACCTTTATATCATAATTTTCCTAAAGTAAATTGTTAGAACAATTTGCCATGTCAAAGCGTTAGATTATTTATATTTTTAAAATATATCACAAAATTTGTTTCCCCCAAAATGTGTCATTTATTATGTACAGGAGTACAATTTTCTTTCAGCCTCACTAAGAGTGGGTAAACTTGTTCATTAGCATTACTTATCTGAAAAGAAATGTTTAAAATATTAAAATGCTATTTTAATATACTATCAATTATTTTATCACAATATTGTTTATACTACTTATAGAATGGAAGAAGCTTAAAGGTAAACATTATAGAAGTGGATACAACATTTTCAGTGCAGACATAAAATGGAATATTATGCAGTCAACAAAAATTATAGCTCTGAAGCATATTAATGTTAATAAACTTTCTCATATAAATGGAAAAATGATTAGACAAGTCATCTTCTATAGATGCATCAATATCTATATATCCTTACTAGTGTATATCTACATACCATATATGGAAGCGTATGTGCATGCTAACTCACTTCAGTCATTTCCAACCCTTTATGATCCCATGGACTGTAGCCTGCCAGGTTCCTCTGTCCATAGGATTTTCCAGGCAAGAATACCGTAGTGGGTTACCATTTTCTTCTCCAGGGGATCTTCCCAATCCAGGGATCAAACCCACATCTCCTGCATTGGCAGGTGGATTCTTTACCACTGAGCCACCCGGGAAGCCCCTTTAGGTAAGCCATTGTATATTACTTCTAGCTCTTCCTGAGGGATCTCAGCCCTGTGGGTCCAATGACATGTCTTCCTCCTTTGGTTCCTCAGACTTGACAATAGCACTGACTTCTTGCTGTTGAGAATTTCTGGGTTTCTAATTGATCTCTTGTATCTTTTAAATCCATGAAAGTTTTTTTCATATATTTGAACGGTAAATTTGTTTAACGAGTGAATAAATGATGTCTAGATGGTACAAGCATGTGAAAAAAACATCATCAAATGATTTTGCTGCTGACATGCAGGATGCAAATAATCACTATTCATACATATATGAATATATATATGTGAGTAAAATATATTTATGAACATATATATGTGGATACTTCATATATATTTATTTTAGTAAAGAAGCATTGGTATTCTTATTGCAATTATCCTTTGTACCAGTAGAAAATAATTTCACTCATAATACTGTAGAGTGTATTCTCCCTTGAAGCATTTGTTTCCTGTATGCCTTCTGAAGAATCTCATTACCTTTTTTTTTAGGTAAAGTTAATGAAAATCCAAGTTTCTAGTTCTGATGTCCAAACAGGGCCCTGCTGCTAGCTCATTAAAGCCCATCTTTTTAAAAAAAATTTATTGGAGTGTAGTTCATTTTCAGTTTTGTGTTAGGTTCAGGTGTACTTCAAAGAGAATCAGTTATATATATACATATACACATACATATACATATACATATACCCACTCTTTTTTAGATTCTTTTCCCTTATAGGCCATTACATACTATTGAGTAGTGTGCCCTGTGCTATATAGTAGGTTCTTATTAGTTATCTATTTTATATACAGTAGTAGTGTGTATATATCAATTCTATTCTCCTAATGTAGCCCTCTTCCCTATAGTTTTTGACAAAAGCTAGTGTATGATTCTGCAAAATGTTGAGGATTGCATTCATTTAGAACTATACTTTGAAATATTTTTGCTGTTTTCTTTTTTGTAATTTTTTTATTATAGCATGTAAGAGTGCTATTAGTTTCCTGCTTGTAGGGGAAAGAAAAGTCTGCCTGTGATTGCCTTTTCAAGTAAAACATCACTATGGTATTTTCTCCCAGGACATTTTTCTTGAATCTTGGTTGTGCATATTTCCAAGTAAGAACAATCTAGAGTCTGTGATAATCACAATGTAGATTTCATGTTGAAGTGTTATTAGCCTGTCTGTTTTTATTTAACTCTCAAGTAGTACAATTATCTTGTACTTGTATCTTGTCAATCTTGTATTCCACAGTATACACTTAAATGCCAGTTGAACCTTAGGATGTCAGAGGGAGAGAATGTTATGGAGGAATCTGTATCCCATTATCTGTGACCTGCTAGGATGCTCTTTCATTACCTTTGAACACTAGTTTCCTAAATTCTGCTTAGGTTCAGGGTACTCTGGAAGAAATTCATTTATTTGTGGCATAATATATGCAGTTAAGAGTGACTTTCGACTCATTAAAAAAATAAATGCATTTGCACACTGCTATATTTAAAATGGGTAACCAATAAGGACCTACTGTATAGCACATGGAACTCTGCTCAATGTTATGTGGCAGCCAGGATGGGAGGGGAGTTTGGGGGGAAATGAATATATATATATATGTATGGCTGAGTCCCTTCACTGTTCACTTGAAATTATCACAATATTGTTAATTGACTATACCCAAACACAAAATAAAAAGTTAAAAAATAAAAAAAAATATTTATGGAAAACTTATGCAATTATAATCAGCATCTTGTTAAAGTTTTGGAGAAATTTGAAATGAAGCACAGTATGTAAAACCAACCAACAAAAAACCCTCTCCCCACTAAAAAAAGAAAAACAAACAAAAAATGCAGTTTTATTAAAGTTGACTGCACTTTAATAAAAATCCACTTAGGAATCCATATCTGAGAAGCCAAGAAGATGAAATACTGTTATTTGTTCTAGCTACAGCTGGAAATGGACAAAACAATGAACTCTATCTTCATTTTGGGGGAAAAAAAAGACATTATTTACTCAAGGAAAGATAACTATAGACTCGATAAAACTGCTACTGGTACTGAAATGAAAGTTTTGTTCTAAAACCAGTGTATTTTGACTTATGCACCAAGAGTATCATCTGGCCAATGCTCAAATCAAGTAGCCACATAGTACAAAAAAAGGACTAAGGAATTCACCTGTGGATAATTATGAAGAAAACTGAAGATGAAATGTATTTGCATCTTTTAAGTGGTGTGTGTGCACAGTGCTATTTGCCCTCCTGAGTATATACCATCCCTTCCAGCAATAAGGAATTCTAATTTATATCAATTGCATCTTATAAAATAAATAGGGTTCTACTTCATTCTTCAAGCCTCTCTGTATTAAAATTAGCATTGAAAAGGCTGTTTTTTATATACTGCCTTGCTGTCTTATTTTCTAAATGTATTTGGCAAAGGAAAAATTATTTTTGATGGGCAAAAAGAATGAATTTGGCATTTTAATAATAATAAAGTAAAGCTTTAAATGCGTTGTGTATCTCATCAAGATTAATCAAGCCTTTCTAATATGCATGGCCCAATCAAAGTTCCTCTTTGGTCTAAATAATTTTAATTAAGCAATTCTAGCTTCTGTAGGGTCATTACCAGAAGATAATTGACTGAATTAGTAATGAAGTATTCAATGGATGCTAAACAAACAGCAAGGTTAATTATCTGGCAGGGATGTCTGTTATGGAAGTGCAGTGCCGGCCTTCCAAGTTTCCTAATCCCCTGCAGCACTTCTTAGCAAATTATAATAATCCTCATTCAAACATATTGTGCAATTGCAGTTCCTATGCACCATGTAAGGTCAAATCAAGTGATTTAAAACCTCATTTAAATATAATAATGGTGAAGTGTGCTTTTAAAATTAGCCTATTTCTTTGGGCAGCATGTTTTCCTTCTCTTATTTAATTGTTCCTTCATTTTTAAAGTTTGGAATAATTTACAAATTTTATAGCTTGATACCAGCAGAACTGAGAGCAAAGATACATTTTGCTTGGAGACACAGTAAAGAAGGTTTATATGATACAATATATAATCCCATAGTTTGATATTTTTATATTCACTCAGCTATTGTGTTTCCCCTTCTTTCCATCTTGCCAATAAATCACTTGCCCTGGGTTCCCTGATGAATCAGATTGTTTTTAAGAAGCACACAGGTGCATTTTTTATTTAATTCCATTTACTTGATTTTATGCTTTAAAAAGTTAATAGTAATCGTGTTGTTAGTTTCATGTAGCAAAAATGGTATCTGAAATTCATACCAGTAGAGTTTCTTTTTAAAGGTAAAAATAAAATATTAATAAAATAATCTTGTGCTAAAATGATTTGCTCTTTAACCTAAAGAAGTATAAAAAAATCTTTTTTTTATTACATTATATTTGCTAAGAGCCTGAGCATAATTTTCTAAATCATTTCCTCAGTCACTGATTCCTGTGTTTTTAAATTTTCTAAAATCTTAGAGAATTTTGGACATTATAATTGGATCCCTATTATCTATATAGTCTAAAACATAAATAGAAGAAAACTAACTTTTTATTAGGAGGCATTCAGCAAGTAGTATAGCCTTTCTTCTTTTCTCTGAATATAAAAGTCAACTTAATATATGTACCTTGTAGAAATGTTGAACAGCATAAAAAGTAACAGACTAGAAATATATTCATATGGATTGTGTTTGAAATATCATTTTATTTTAAGCAATCTATTCTTGTGAGAATAAAAAGTTTAATGTACACTAGGGCTTCCCTGGTGGCTCAGCTGGTAAAGAATCCATTTACAATGTAGGAGACCTGGCTTCGATCCCTGGGTTGGAAAGATCCCCTGGAGAAGGGAAAGACTACCACTCCAGTATTCTGGCCTGGAGAATTCCATGGACTGTGTAATCCATGGGTTCTCAAATCCTTAGAGTTGGACAGGACTGAATGTCTTTCACTACCTAACACATGGTAAGTCACCATATGTGCTGATTGTCTACCTATGTCATTGTTATTATTTTCCCTTATTATGAAAGTGTCAGAGCACAGCGTGAAGACTGAAAAGGAACTTAAACTTTTAAATTCCATATGTTTGGGAGGAAGAAATTTTCTTCTGTCCTCCTAAGTTCTTCTGGCTGGTCTAATAACTAAACTGACATAAGACACCTTAACAGGGAAAAACCAAGTATGGATAGATGGGAAAGACCCAGGAAAACAGTGTAAATACCATCTTTAGTTAAAGACAAAAGATAATGTTGGGTGCAGTGGCTTAAGACTTCAAATCACTGGGAGGGAGGCTTTTCACATGGAGGTGAAAAAGCGATTGTTTAGTAAATAAATATTTTCTGAGCCTTGCAGACAACTGGACAGAGTGGATCCTGATCTCTAGGCCTTACCTATTTTCTCTTCCCTCCCATACTTAACCCATATTCTTTTGGATAGCTCGGGTGATAGCTCTATTCTGGGAACAGTCTCTCTATTTAAATTTTTTAAAGAAGTTTAAAGGGAAGATCAGAGTTTCTTCCTGAGTCTTTTGGGCCTTGATTTTTTCAGCCTGAAATATGCATATGCCAAAGAGGTATTTTGAAGGGTCAAGTTTTGCTCCTCTACATATACATTTTCACACATTGTAACCTGGTATAAATGTGAAATAAAGACATGAATTACATTAGATGTAGCTCGTTTTGATAACATTTCAGATGAGCTGGGTTTTTAGTGATATTTTTATTTTATATAAATAAAACTGGTGGATATGACTATGGATATTGTTGGAATCCCTTTGGTGGTCAATTCAATGTGAAACATTTCTTTTTTTTTTTCTTAGGGGAGCTAAAGAATAACATGACACTTCAAAACATAAATCTAAATTCCACTACAAAGTAGGTACTGCTAGTTTTCTGAAGGAGAGATGAATGAATAAAAATCATTAAAGCTATAATGAACAGAATGTCTATGAAATTAAAGAGAAGGATTTTTTTTTAATTTTTTCTTTTGAACATACTTCCTTTCCTAGAAAAAAATGATTTTCTGTGGTTGTTGTTTTTTTTTTTTTTTTTTTGCCACTGGCCCATCTTAATCAATATAACAAAATAAGAAATCTGATGTAGCAAAAAATAACAACAAAAACCTTCCAAGTTATCTTGGATGTTTCCCAGCTATAGTGGAAAGCAAAATATAGCAGAAATCAGAAAAAAATAGTCCTGATCTAAATCTCAATAGTCATAGTATAAACTATATTTTGTCATATTTATTAAAAAATTTCAAGCTAAAATATTTCTGGAGCTTTAATTTTAATTTTTAAACACAGCTTATAGAAATATGTTCTCTTTTTTTATATATATGGATGGCATCATTCATTGTATTCTGTGCACAGAGTTCTTAGTTACAGGCTCTTGGCAAATGCTTATCTCATCTGACATAGTCATAGTTGACAGTGATATTAATAGTTCATTTACCTTTACCAAGTTCATTCAAGCTGGTTTTAGAAAAGGCAGAGGAACCAGAGATCAAATTGCCAACATCCGCTGGATCATCAAAAAAGCAAGAGAGTTCCAGAAAAACATCTATTTCTGGTTTATTGACTATGCCAAAGCCTTTGGCTGTGTGGATCACAATAAACTGTGGAAAATTGTGAAAGAGATGGGAATACCAGACCATCTGACCTGTCTCTTGAGAAACCTGTATGCAAGTCAGGAAGCAACAGTTAGAACTGGGCATGGAACAACAGACTGGTTCCAAATAGGAAAAGGAGTACGTCAAGGCTGTATATTGTCACCCTGCTTATTTAACTTATATGCAGAGTACATCACGAGAAACGCTGGGCTGAAAGAAACACAAGCTGGAATCAAGATTGCCGGGAGAAATATCAATAACCTCAGATATGCAGATGAAACCACCCTTATGGCAGAAAGTGAAGAACTAAAGAGCCTCTTGATGAAAGTGAAAGAGGAGAATGAAAAAGTTGGCTTAAAGTTCAACGTTCAGAAAACTAAGATCATGGCATCTGGTCCCATCACGTCATGGGAAATAGATGGGGAAACAGTGGAAACAGTGTCAGACTTTATTTTTTTGGGCTCCAAAATCACTGCTGATGGTGATTGCAGCCATGAAATTAAAAGACACTTACTCCTTGGAAGGAGGGTTATGGCCAACCTAGATAGCATATTGAAAAGCAGAGACATTACTTTGCCAACAAAGATCCGTCTAGTCAAAGCTATGGTTTTTCCAGTGGTCATGTATGGACATGAGAGTTGGACAGTGAAGAAAGCTGAGCGCTGAAGAATTGATGCTTTTGAACCGTGGTGTTGGAGAAGACTCTTGAGAGTCCCTTGGACTACAAGGAGAACCAACCAGTCCATCCTAAAGGAGATCAGTCCTGGGTGTTCATTGGAAGGACTGATGTTGAAGCTGAAACTCCAATACTTTGGCCACCTCATGTGAAGAGTTGACTCATTGGAAATGACCCTGATGCTGGGAAGGATTGGGGGTGGGAAGAGAAAGGGATGACAGAGGATGAGATGGTTGGATGGCATCACCGACTCGATGGACATGTATTTGGGTAAACTCCGGGAGTTGGTGATGGACAGGGAGGCCTGGTGTGCTGCGATTCATGGGGTCGCAAAGAGTCAGACACGACTGAGCGACTGAACTGAACTGAACTGAAGTTCATTCATACAGATTTTCTCTCACGTTAAGAAATACATATTTTTGTAAGTTAATATCATTTCCTGTGCAAAATTTATGAAAAATATTTTGGCCCAGCTGGCTATACACAACAATACATTTAGAAAATCTAGTGTTGAATTAATTTATAAATTTTACATATGTATGCTACATTAAAATAAGGCTTTGTATTTTCCATTATATTTTGACTTTTCTTCCAAATACAAGTGCTATCATAAATTAAACTCTTGTTTTACTTCTCAAAAAATTATCCCACACAAAAAAATCATATTACATTACTTACACTCCCCACCTTTCAAATGATTCATGCAATTATGAGATAAATTAAGTTAGAATTATTAGGAGAGTTTTGAGAAAGTTAGAGATGGACTTGGCCATCTACGTACATACATTTTTATATACACCAACATAAAATTTGGGAACAGTATATTTTGCATGTATTTTTAAAAAATATTCATAAAGTTAAAGTTTCTCAAATCTATTCCTATAAAACACTAAGCAGAATTAACCCCTTAATAATCAAATCAAACTTACTTTAATATTTTAAAATGCCAAGAACTTTTTAAAGAATGAAAATTAAAAAGGAATATAGGAATCCTGGCACACAAATCAAACTAACAAAATTTGAAGTGCAGAAAATCATATTTTTCACAATAAAAACCATGGAGAACACAGGTTTTCATGGTATCCCATCTGACTAGATCCATAGCTCCATCATGGTCGTATGTGGCACCAGGAGAAATCTCCTGAAGTGATTCTTGCTCTAGAGAGTGGTAAATCTCTCAAGCCAAAAAGAAGAAAAGCTTTAATTTCCTCTGAGTAAATTCAAGGAAGAAGACAAGTACTCAACAATTAGCACTAAAACAGGCAACAAGGAAAAGATAGAGAATGAAGGACATAAACAACTTCAAAGATCTTAGCTAGATAGGATTATTCTAGATACTTGACTTTGGCTAGATGTATTTCCTTTACAGTCACATACTATACAGGCCTTTATTTATTTTTTTAAGACATTTTACCTGCTTAAAACATTGTTTTGCTCAAGAAAATAAGTCTGAAAAAAAAAAAAGTGAATTAAAGTGTTGAAACCCACCTGATATTTTTGATGCAAATAAACAGCCAAATAAAAAAGATGAAACAAATTTTGAAAATCTGCCTACTTTAAAAAGAGAATTATCAAGTCAAACTTCCACATTTATGGAAACAATGGGAAAATGTTTTTGAAGTTCTGTGTCTGCTTTTGCTACATAAATGCATATTTTTACCTGTGGTCCCTAATCAGAATTTTTAAAGATGCTCAAAATTGAACTAAATCACCCACAAACACACACTACAAAAGCATTGTTCTCAAATGGCTCCAATTTCCCAGGGCTGCTAGAAAAAATAATTTGTTTTAATCCCAAGAAAATGACAAATATGTATCAACCTATCCAAAGCAATTGTATTTATTAACTTTATTGACATTCCCAAGGTATTTCTGATAAAAATAATTAACATATTCATTATTCTTTCATTCTAAAGATGGAAGCAAAAAGAATTATATTCAAGGAAATGGATTATTACATTAAAATAGATGAAAGTTACTTTTCCACATAATCTTTCAGTCCTTCAATCGTTTTATTTATATTTGGCATCTCTTTTAGACTTAATTCCAGAAGAAAAACCTAATCAGTTTTCAGGTCTGATTCCAAAGTTTCACATTAGTCATAAAGCTTTCAGAGTTATTTGAAAACTTTCCTCTCTGGTCCTCCTGAGTACAACAAAAGAGATAAATATTTCCCAGTAGAAGTTATTTTTATGTAACATATAACAAACAAAGTTAAGGAAAGTTTAAAAAACAACTTCACCCTTTTCCTAAATTTTTGTAAAGAGGAATTTGTATTATTTTATTTGTTGTTCAGATTGCTGTCGTAGCTGCAAGGAAATTTAATATTTACTTTGTTATTTTCCTGATGGTAAAAACTACTTCCTATGCTATGTTACTTTTAATCCATGAACTATGATGAAATATGCAGTTATAAATATTTTAAATGAAGAATTAACAGTTTAAGTAATTAAATTACAATGTGAAGATTAAATTGACAACCTACAGTTTTCATTACAGTTTGTCTCTGTCCCAGCTAATCATGATATGGCTGATAGTAGAGATAATCCAAATCATTGCAACTAATATAATTTTGGAAAACATATTGAAAACTAATCACTTTAACTGAAAAGCATGTTTGTGTTACATTTTTTTTATTTGATCATCTCAGTTATTCAGTCCGTCTGTAAACATTGCTTTCATACCTGCTACATGCAAGTAGCTGGCAATACAGACATTACTGAAATACCCTCAAATATTTTGTGGTACAGTGGAGAAAGAAAGACCAATGTTCTAAAAAGATATGAGAAGTTTAAATCAGAGTATGCCTAGGGGTGCTATGATTGTATACAAGTGTAGTTAACCCAGCATGACAAGTAGGGAGTGAGAAGATAGGCACACTATTCACATTGGAGACATTTACATCTGCCTAAGGTTAAAGAAAGCAGAAGCTGATTGATCAGTTGGGAGGAATGTTACTAAGAATATTTCAGGTGGCTCAGATATAAAGCGTTTGCCTACAGTGTGGGAGACCAGGGTTCGATCCCTGGGTTGGGAAGATTCTCTGGAGAAGGAAATGGCAACCCACTCCAGTACTCTTGCCTGGAAAATCTCATGGACAGAGGAGCCTGGTAGGCTACAGTCCATGGAGTCACAAAGAGTCGGACACGACTGAGTGACTTCACTTCACTTCAAACTACATATGCAATGGCACAAAGATATGAAACAAAGAAGCAAAAGAACATATTCTGGGAAATGAGGTAGGCTGATATAGAGAGAGTTGGGAATTTGCAGGGATTGAAAATGGAGAAACATGAAGGCAAAGATCAATTAAAAGTTTTATAAGAGACTCGAAGGAGTTTGGATTTTGTAAAGACTATCACATTCTTTTATTCTATCAGTCTGAGTGATGTGGGCTTCCCTGGTGGCTCAGAGGGTAAAGAATCTGCCTGCAATGCAGGAGACCCGGATTGGATCCCTGGGTCGGGAAAATCCCCTGGAGAAGGGAACAGCTACCCACTTCAGTTTTCAGCCTGGAGAATCCCATGGACAGAGGAGTCTCGCAGGCTATAGTCCATGGGGTCGCAGAGTCAGACAGGCCTGAGTGATTAACACTGAGAAATGTAGCTGCTTACTGCTGTTGCTTATCTCTTGGTTGGCACATGGTTTATTTGATTTGGAGGGTTTTCAGCACTTCCCATGTGGGCTGCCCCTGGTAGCTCAGATGCTAAAGAGTCTGCCTGTAGTGCAGTAGACCCTGGTTCCATCCCTGGGTTGGAAAGCTCCCCTGGAGAAGGAAATGGCAACCCACTCCAGTATTCTTGCCTAGAGAATCCCATTGACGCCTCGCCTGGCAGGCTACAATCCATGGGGTCACAAGGAGTCGGACAGGACTGAACGACTTCACTTTCACTTTCAGCACTTCCCACAATAACTTAAATATCTTTCCATTTTAAAATCCCTTTATCAGGGCAATGTCAGGGACTCTGTTTTACTGACCCAGTCCTGACCAATATAGACTACAAATAATGTCAATATGAACATCCTTGGGCTTCCCAGGTAACTCAGCTGATAAAAAAATCTGCCTGCAATGCAAGAGTCCCCGGTTCGATTCCTAGGGTTGAAAGATTTCCTGAAGAAGGGCATGGCAACCCAATCCGGTATTCTTACCTGGAGAATCCCCATGGACAGAGGAGTCTAGCGGGCTAGAGTCCAGGGGGTCGCAAAGAGTCGGACACGACTGAGCGACTTTCACTTTCAAGAACATTCTTTTGTATGCTTCCCGATGTATATATGGAAACATTTTCTAAGGCTGCATGTCCGTTACAGTAAACACCAGCCACGTGGCTATTAAGTACTTCAAATGAGTGTTTTGTTTTTTTTTAGATTTGGGTGTGCTCTAAATATAAAATAGATGCCTGATTTTGAAGATAGTACCAAAAAAGAATGTAGAATATGTTATATTTTTAAATTGATTACATGTTTGTTGGGAGCCGCGATAGGCATTACTGACAAAATGGAGGCACGGCCCTAACCCCCTCTCCTCATCCTGCAGGCACCGTCCTGGGATGAAGGAGTTAGGTCTTGTGATTCTGACTTGTCCTTTCCTTCCTCGAGTTGAGTTGGCTGTAAAGAATGTTATAATCCATAAAGTTAACTATTGACATTTGTTCAAGGATCTTTACAAAGAATGTTCCAGGAAGAGCACATAGGCTGCAGCCTGAGGCCATGGGAAACATTGTTATCTGAAACCTGCTTGTAAGGGGAATGTTTATGGCAAAAGAAGTTTGCTGAGTTTAGGGGTTAGGAATACTTAAGAATAGTTAGAAGCTAAAAGTTTAAGGTATGTTGTAGTGTTGGCATATTTTACTATAGCTTATGGAAACTAGGTATTTTAGAGATACTAATAGCTAAAAGCCTTTTTAGGAGATGATGAGGTTAAGTTACTAGGGGATAACAGGATTTAAAGAGATAAGAAATAAACTGAGGAATGTGGTATACAGCCCAGAGACAAACTTGAGTTACAATGTTATCACAAGGACACTTAAGAGGGAACGCTGAAGGACAACAATGATTTATGGAGACAGTAAATATGGGTGAGGGGAAACTGAAGATGTCATACCTCTGACCTAATGCTTTTGTAAAAGCATAAAAGAAAACCTGATGCTTAAAATAAACATGCAGCCCAGTGCTTTGAGCGAGAGACTGCATCATTTTCTCCGCCGACACCGTCCATCCTGAGGGTACCCCTGGACCAGCTGGAGCAGGACTCCGGCACATGTTGAAATAATAATTCTTTAAATATAATGAGTTAAATAAAAATATTGGGTTGGCCAAAAAGTTCGTTCGGTTTGTCTGTACACTGTTACGGAAAAGCCTGAACAATTTTTTGACCCACCCAACACTATTAAAATGTGTGTGCAAGCGTGCTTACATGCTAAATCACTTCAGTCATGTCTGACTCATTTCGACCCTAAGCACTGAAGCCCTCCAGGCTCCTCTGTCCATGGGATTCTCCAGGTAAGAATACCGGAGTAGGTTGCCATGCCCTCCTCCATGGGATCTTCCTGACGCAGGGATCGAACCTGAGTCTCTTGTATCTCCTGCATTGGCAGGTGGGTTCTTTACCACTAGTACTACTTAGGAAGTCCATTAAAATGTGCCTCACCTATTAATTTTTGTTTTGAACATAATTATTGGAAAATTTAAATTTATATTTGGACTTACATTATATTCCTATTCAACAGAGTTGCTCTTAGGTATATGATTAGGGGTGGAATTGTTAGTCATGGGTTTACATGTATCTTTGCCTTTACTAGAGAACATTAAATGGTTTTCAGAAGTGGTTGTAACAATTTTTGCTTTTGTTAGTAGCACATAAGAGTTACACTTTTCTCCACATCTTTTCTTTTGGTTTCTATTTCACACTTTAGCTTTTGTTATACTGGTGAATATACAGTGATAGTTCAATGCATTTACCTATTCACTAGTAGATAATAGTTACTAGTAACTAGTTATTTACTAGTAACTTGTGTGCATTTTCATATTTGTTGATCTGTATACTATTTTGCATAGCATCTTCTATTAATGGCGTACATTTCTACAAATATTGATAAATGAACACTTGGAAAATCATAGAGCCCTCCAGAACTAAAATTCTCTATACACTTCTACTTTTATAATATGTAGTCATATTTTTAGTAAAAATACCTGATGACTCTTCCCCAAAATTAAAGACACAAATATTCAAGCAGAATAAAAATAGGATCATCAAATATTTTAATCAGATTTATATCATTTTAGATTTACATTGGACTGGAGTGTGTACTTTAGACTAGATAAGTGTATTTGGAAATAGGTATGATTTTTTTTTCTTTTCAAAGAAGAATGTTAATCCTTTTACTGACACAAATGTAAAGAACAAATTCCTTTCCAACACCAGTGCTTTAAAATGTAGCTTATACAGCCAGAGTCCTATTTCACCTGTCTCAGGGCTTTAGAGACAGGGAGCAGATGTTTGCTGGAGAGCTTGTTTTATAGCAAATCTTTGTTTCAAGGTGCTGAATCTCTTATGAGAAAAACAAAGCAATTTGGATATATTTACCATCGAAAAAAGTGCTTACAATTTAAAGCTGTCAGCAAATTATCTTTCACACTCATCATAAATTCAATTTATTGAAATTCATCTTGTGATTGCTTTTAGGCTTTTATAATCTGAAATTGAACAGGGCACTGAAAGCAATGGTAGAGTCCATAAAGGAGAGGCAAATCCAATCACAAATCATTTGCTCAGAAACTTGCATTCAGCCAGCTGCCACATGTGAAACTCCATTTCTTGGCAGAAGATACACAGATGTAGTTTTTCCTCTTTATGCAGGTCTGGTTGTTAAGCATACAAAGAATGGGGAAGAAGGGCAGTCATCATGAAAGTTGGAGAAAAACAAAGTTGATCTCAACGTACTTAATCGAAATGTTACTGATGAGGTAAAATAAACTGCACAGAGTGAAATGCATGTTTGTGCACATGAGCCATAAAAAGAGTAAGTAAAAGTATTAAAAGAGACATCATTTTTCAATTTTCATCTGTGCCAGTTTGAATGTTAAGTATTAATATATTTTGACTCTGTTGTGAACATTATTTATTTTCAGTCATAACTGTATGAGTTATGCAAGGCACAAAGTAACTAGATAACTGAAATTATAAATTTTAGGTTCTTAGCTTTAAGATAAGAAAAATATGTCAAAACTAAGAACATGTGTTTAAAATATTAGAGTTTCAATATTGTCTATAAATCATTCAACATTGTTTTACAAATGAGATTAAATTTAGCAGTTTAAATAAGCAACCAGACTAAACTAAAGAGTCAATATTATCTATAAGAGAGATATACTTCTGTTTCTTTTAGAACCTCTAAAGAAAGAAAATTATGCAACAATAAATAATTTGAAATTATAACTAAAATGTTTATACAACTTATACAACATAATCTCTTTTTATCCACTTATTATCTCACTCTCTTCCTTGAGCGTGAACAGTCCTTTCAACATGTAAGATTATATGTTTACCATTAATATAGCTTACTTTTCTCAAAGTTGTTTCTTCTACCAGACTATAGGTTCCCAAAGGAAGGAGCTGTGTCTGATTTTCAGTTGACACTAGTAACTCAAAAAATTTAAGTGATAAAACAAACGAAAAAGTAAACAAACTTGCAGTTATAAGATGAGTAATTTCTGGGGATCTATTGAATAGCATGGTGTCTACAGTTTTATATATATATATATATATATATATATTGCTCAGAGGCTTCTCTGGTAGCTCAGTTGCTAAAGAATACACCTGCAACGTAGGAGATCCTGGTTCGGTTCCTGGGTTGGGAAGATTTCCTGGAGAAGGGATAGGCTACACACTCTAATATTCTTGGGCTTCCTTGGGGGCTCAGATGATAAAGAATCTGCTTGCAGTGTGAGAGACCTGGGTTCAATTCCTGGGATGGGAAGAGCCCCTGGAGAAGGGAACAGCTTCCCACTCCAGTATTCTTGACTGAAGAATTCCACGGACAAAGGAGCCTGACAGGCTACAGTCTATGGGATTGCAAAGAGTCAGATATGACTGAGTGACTTTCACTTCACAATAACTTTAGAATCTCTCTATATATACATATGTCAAATCCTCATGATGCCTGCTTCATTTGAAATATTAATTTTAATTGAAAATTTAAAAAATAATTTAAAGGTATTTAATAAATTAATAAGCATGTTAATTATTAAATAAATTAATTAAAATGAATACCTTAAATTTAAATTAACTTAAATTTAATAATTGTATTAATTACATCTTGACAAAGTGAGAAAAATAGAGAGATATGTATAAACAAGTCTGTAAAATATCACACTGAAATTCATATAGTCAGTGGTGTATTTTTTGTTTCAAATTTCAATTTTAAATCTCTGCATGTTCTTTTATTTTATTCATGTATTTTGCATAGATCCCTATGCCTGCCCATGGTATGAACAAAGAAACTTTTCACAGGATTTAATCCGGTTGCCAGATCTAGAGGCACAATATTGAGTACATTACAAAACTCTGGCTTTCAAATCCATGAGAAAATTTTTAAAAAGCTGACTAATGTTCTGTCAGACAAGATATCTTAAGAAATATAAAATGCATTGAAAATAAGTAGAAATAAAGTGATACTTCCCTTAGGTGTGGTGGGAAGGAAGCAATGATGTTGATTAGTTCAGTTAGTAGAGATTTCCTATGACGCATCACAAACAAATCTAGAATGAGGATACAAATTCTGACCCGAGCATTGCTTAGTCACTATGAAATGTGCCATAACAACAGCCTGGTGTTCAGTGGGGTAAAGAGTGGCCCAGAATTCACACATGTTCAAGTAGAACATACAACATTCATTTATTTTTATCATCTCAAGGGGCAGCTACTAAAGAATGGAGGAAGCTTCAAATAAATTGATTGCAGGAAAAAATTAGAGGAAAAAAAATCTGTATTTAACAACTGAAAAGAACAGTGGAAATAGTGGCTGGCTTTATTTTGGGTGGCTCCAAAATCACTGCAGATGGTGGTTGTAGCCATGAAATTAAAAGACACTTACTCCTTGGAAGGAAAGTTATGAACAACCTAGACAGCATATTAAAAAGCAGAGACATTACTTAGTCAACAAAGGTCCATCTAGTCAAGGCTATGGTTTTTCCAGTAGTCATGTATGGATGTGAGAGTTGGACTATAAAGAAAGCTGAGCACAGACGAATTGATGCTTTTGAACTGTGGTGTTGGAGAAGACTCTTGAGAGTCCCTGGGGCTGCAAGGAGATCCAACAAGTCCATCCTAAAGGAGATCAGTCCTGGGTGTTCATTGGAAGGACTGATGTTGAAGCTGAAACTCCAATACTTTGGCCACCTGATGCGAAGAGCTGACTCATTGGAAAAGATCCTGATGCTGGGAAAGATTGAGGGCAGGAGGAGAAGTGGATGACAGAGGATGAGATGGTTGGATGGCATCACCGACTCAATGGACATGAGTTTGGGTAGACTCCAGGAGTTGGTGATGGACAGGGAGGCCTGGCGTGCTGCAGCTCATGGGGTCACAAAGAGTCAGACACGACTAAGTGACTGAACCGAACTTGGGGATTTAAATAGGCACTGAAATAAAATTGTTGCCTGATTTAGTCCTGTGTTGCTACTGACGTCCAGGAATTAGTTAACTCACCCAAGCTCTGCACAAATTCATCATTTTTCTAAGAGCTGAATACCTGATTGTGCTTATCTTCATAAGCAGTATTTCAGCAAAAGAGTAAATTATGTGACAACTTGGTGAGTTAGTTCAGGCTTTATGTTATTTAATCCTGAGAATATTCCAAGAGATCTCATCCACAATCACCAGCTTCAAGAATTAAATAAACAGATATGAATAAGTAAAAATAATAACATGGCACATATTTGATTAAGAATATGAATAAAGTATGATTGTTTTATGAAGAAAAAATATCATTCTTTTTCTTGAGTTGGAATCAGGAAAATAAAGAAGAATAAGTCATAAAGGAAATATTATTTCTGTGTTTGTGTGAGCAATTTTACATAATATCAGTCATGATAATGAAAACTTTCCAGCAGTCCAGCCTAATTTTAATGAATAATTTTCTCTAGGATCTGTGTGTTTTATCAAAGTATTTTGTATTGATAACATTTAAAAATTTAATCAACTTTTTTAAGAACAGATTTAAATTTACAGAAATTATAAAGATAGTACAGAGAGTTCTTAAAGCCCAAACAAAGTTTCGGCTCTGTTATCAACATCTTACATTCACATGGCATATGTGTTAAAGTAATTGATATTGACATGGTACAATTAACTAAACACTCTATTAACATTTCTCCCCCCACCCCAGGCCTTTTTCTTTTCCAAAATCCTATCTAGGATGTCATGTTACAATATATTTAGTCATCTTGTCCCTTTAGACTCCTCTTGACTGTGACAATTTCTCAGATTTCTCATGTTTTTGATGACTTTAACAGTTTTAAGGAATAGTGGTCAGTTATCTTGTTGAATGTCTCTCAGTTGGGAATCATTTGACACTTTTTCCATTATTAGATTGATGTCACGTGTTTTGGGGAGAGAAAAACATAGACATAAAGTGTCATTTTCATTACCTCATATCAAGGGCATATAGCGTCAACATGAGATCACTGTTTATGTTAATCTGTGGCTTAGGTAGACAGGTTTCTCCACTGCAAGGGTACTTTCTCTTTCCCCTTCCATACTGTATGCTTCACAGGAAAATGTGTGTAACCCTCATTTATGGAGCAGCGAATTATGTTCTAATTTCTTGAGAAAGAATATCTCCCTATGTCATTCAGCTTTTTTCTGTCTAGAAGATATGTCTAGCGTCTGCCATTTATTATTTATTTATTCAATCATATATTGTATCTACATAAATTAAAGAATGTTTATATTATCCTTTGAGTTATGACATACTACAATTTTGTTATTCAAATTCTTCCAGTTTTGGTCGTTGAGAGCTGTGTTGGTTCACTTCTGTATCCTTTTGACATAGCCTTCATCACTGTGATTGGTTGGTTGGTTTGTAGTTTTTGTTTGTGTGTGTGTGTGTTTAACTTTTCAGCATAATAAGGTTCTCCAGACTTATCTTGTATATTCCTTGCCCTAGTCCTTTAATCTGCCATTTCTCAAATGAGAATTTCTTCCTTGTTGGAACAGGATTTTAGAACCAAGAATGGGGAGTTAAATAGGCTTATTGCTACTAGGCCGTCATTGTTTCTAGGCTCTCAGCTAAAAGAAGGAAGAAATATATGTATGTACACTAATCATGTATACTTATATCATCTGTATGTGTATAGTCTCCATCTGTATCTATATTAATTCAAACATGATTTCAAAAAGATGTCTGCCACTGTAACTCAAATAGCTCTTTCCAGTCTCCTTTCCTTACTCATCTACTAACTCCTACTCCAATGATGGGAAAACTAACTCCCTCCATCTGCCATCCATTCCTTTAGTGTTTCAGTTCCAGTGTAAATATATAAAGGTTTTATAATTGTTAGTGTCTACCCCAATGGGAACTAGTCTTATCAACTTAAGTTCTTCTATTAAGTCAATGGTAATGGTTTAGTCACTAAGTCATGTCTGACTCTTGGGACCCCATGGACTGTAGCCCACCAGGCTCCTCTGTCCATGGGATTTCCCAGGCAAGAATACTGGAGTGGGTTGCCATTTCCTTTCCAGTGAATCTTCCCAAACCAGTTTACAGCTGCCTTTAATTTCACCAGTTCAGTTCAGTCACTCAGTCGTGTCCGACTCTTTGCGACCCCATGAACCGCAGCATGCCAGGCCTCCCTGTCCATCACCAATTCCCGGAGTCCACCCAAACCCATGTCCATTGAGTCGTTGATGCCATCCAACCATCTCATCCTCTGTCGTCTCCTTCTTCTCCTGCCCTCAATTTTTCCGAGCATCAGGGTCTTTTCCGATGAGTCAGCTATTCACATTAGGTGGCCAAAGTACGGGAGTTTCACCTTCAATATCAGTCCTTCCAATGAACACCCAGGACTGATTTCCTTTAGGATGGACTGAAGCTTTAGTTACTTCCAAAGTTACTTTGTCTGGCACTAAGTAACTTTTTAGTGATAGTCTGCTAGCTATTTTGTTATAATCTGCTTTTTAAAAATATTTTTAAAATTTGCATACATTAAGCCCCACCTTTTCTGCTGTAAAATTCTGAGTTTTCACAAATGTTTACCATTGTGCATCTACAATTATAATATCATTCAGAATAGTCTCACTGAACTAAAAATCTCCCACGCTTTAATCCATAATGACTCATTGTGTAATATATCCAAAATTTTGCTTTTTTCCACCTTATCATATAAATGGAGTCAAACAGTCACTGGTCTTTTTTGACTAGCGGCTTTCATTTACCAAGTGGTTTAACCATATTTTTGAGTAGCTTGATATCTCATTTCATTTATTTATTTTAATTACTAAAGAGTTTATCATTTCATGGTCTTAACTAGTGGCTCAGCGGTAAAGAATCCACCTGCCAATGCAGGAAATGCTGGTTTGAGCTCTGGGTTGGGAAGATCCCCTGGAGTAGGAAATGGCAACCCACTCCCATTTTCTTGCCTGGGAAATCCCATAGACAGAGGAGCTAGTGGGCTACAGTTCATGGGGTGGCAAAAGAGTGGGATACGACTTACTGACTGAACAACAACAGAAAAATCATTGTATGGTTATACTAAGTTTATTCACTTGTCTATTGAAGGACAGCTTAGGTATTCCCAGTTTGTGGGGGAGGGGGTTATGAATAAAGTTGCTATAAACATTCATGTGTAGGTTTTGGGGTAGACATACAGTTTCAAGTATTTTGGTAAAACCTAGAAGCACAATTAATGGATAATTGGATAAGACTAATTTTAGCTTTGTAAGACACCACCAAAATGTTTCTCAAAGTGTCTGTATCATTTTACATCCTCACCAGCAACAATTCTGTGACTCAGTTGTTCCATGGCATTGCCAAACACTGGATTGACAGTTTTGTTTTGTCTTTAATCTAAGCAATTGTAAGACATACATAGTTTCATTTTACAATATGTGTTTTTAAAAAAATTTAAGTTCACTTCCAAGGAACACTACTATTTATGTGTACCACAGGTACCTTATAATTGAGTACTCCCAGTTCCTCACTCTCATCCCTTGTGATATTATTGTTATTTATTTCAACTATCCGTATGCTATAATCATCAAATACTTTGCTATTATTTAAGAAGAAAACTGTTGAAATTATTAAGAAATTATTTTAAAACCTGTATAATAATTTATATGTATTTATTCCTTCTTTATTACTCTTCTATTCTTTATGTATATCCAAATTTCATATATATATATATATGGCAGAATATAAATTGGTGGGGTTTCTCCTTCAAAACTTTAAATATTTCACTACTTTCTCTTAATACATTGTTTCTGAGAGGGCCACTGTAACACTGTAATTTTTATCCTATTCTTCCATAAGTAAATTGTTTTATTTCTGTATTTTTTTTTCAAGATTTGTCATCATCTTTGGTTTGACTACAGCTTGACTTTGATAAGCCTAGGTGTGCTTTTTCATTCCTCCTACTTGGTGTTCTCTGAGCTTCCTGAACATATGTTTTCATACCTTTCATTGATCTTTTAATTGTATCTTTCATTATTGCTTCTAATACTCCCTCTAGCCTTTTATTTCTTTTCCTTCAGTTATTCAGATTATGTACATGTTACACTATTTGAAATTGTACCAGAGTTCTTTGATGCTCTGCTATCTTTTTTCATTCTGTTTTCACTTAGTATTTCAGTTTGGAAGTGACTATGGATCTATCTTCAGACTCACTGAATCTTTCTTTGATTGTGCCCAGTATACAGCTGTGCCCATAAAAGGCAGCCTAAGCTTCTGTTACAGTGTTTTGATTTCTAGTATTTCCTCTTGAATCCTTATTAGAGTCTTCATATTTCTACTTTCATTGTTCATTTGTGCTTTCATGCTGTCTACTATTATAGTCATTAACATATCAAAGTTATTTTAAATTCGTTGTCCAATAATTCAAACATCTGTAGCATAGCTGAGTCTTGTGCTGATGCTTACTTTGTCTTTACAGACTGTGTTCTTCCTTTTTTTTCCCCCCTTTTTTTAACTTATTTTTTTTTATTAGTTTATTTTCTATTTTTCTTCTTACCCGTCAGCATGCTTTGTACTTTTTGTTTAAAGTATGTATCATTTATTGGGTATAGGAAGACAAGTAAATGCAAGTTGCTCAGTCATGTCTGACCCTTTGTGACCCCATGGACTATACAGTTCATGGAATTCTCCAGGCCAGAATACTGGAGTGGGTAGCCTTTCCTTTCTCCAGGGAATCTTTTCAACCCAGGAATTGAACCCAGGTTCCCACATTGTGGGCAGATTCTTTACCAGCTGAGCCATAAGGGGAGCCCAAGAATACTGAAGTGGGTTGCCTATCTCTTCTCCAGAGGATCTTCCCGACCCAGGAGTCAAACCGGGGTCTCCTGCGTTGCAGGCAGATTCTTTACCAACTGAGCTATCAGGGAAGCCAAGTAAATATATACTTAACATGAAGTAACTTGCCAATCTGGCCAGGAGTTGAGCTATGTTAAGTCTTTTATGTAGCTGTAGGTACCAGAGGCTAGAAATTTTTGTGTATCCTTTTTTTTGTGTCCCCTGTTACCTTTTGGCTACTCTAAGAATACCTCTTTAGGGTTTGTGTTGTGCAGTATTTTCAGCTGTAATTCACTGTCATATGGGAGAGTTTTTGTCATGGTGATAAGGTGTACATGAGGAGAGTCACTCTTTAATCTTCTGATCAAACTTTAACCTTTTACTGGCCTGGGGCTATTTCCCCATACAAGAATGTTAATTATGCAAAACTCAAATAAAAGAAATTACTTATTTCATCGTGACTCTTTTTTTTTCTGGGAAATATACATATGTGCAAGAGCAGTTTAAATTGTAGAGTTTGTATGGCTGAGATGCAAATAACTACACCAATTGTAGGTTTTGGGTCCATTAGTCAACAATAAGGTTTATATCTAAGCCAGTATGTTTTTCTGAACATGACTTTATTAAATTGCCTATATATACCTATCTTTAAAAATATGCTTTAGATCAGCTTATCATGTTCCTGGGTCTCTTACTAATGAATGTTCATTAAAATATCTGAAAAGTGTTTATTTATATTTGCTTTTTATCTTCTTTGAAAATTATACTCTATAAACTTCAAGAAAACTTTAAGAAATACCATAAAATATAGATGTAGTATCAACCATATTTTCTAACATAAACGTAAATAAAACCTACAAGGAAATTTAAAAATAAAACCCTCTCTAAATATCTTCTGTTAAATAGGAGATTCAGTGGCATATTATAGACTATTCTGAAAAGAAAATGGTAATCATATAGAATTATTATATATCACAAAGAATCTAATGCAAGCATTTCTTACAGAAAACTGCACATTAAAGACTCAAAAGAAGAACAACTTACAGAAACAAAAAGTAGTTTGACACCTCAAAAACAATCATCAGAATAAATAGGGGAAAAAAGAAATAATTAAGAAGATATTGATAAAGAAATAGTAAATTTTAGTATTTATGTAAATTCAAAAGACATAGAAAAAAACAGTAATAAGCTGTGACATTAAATTATAAAATTTAAAAGAAATAAAATATTAAATTAGTAGTAAGAAAAAAGCTATAACAATTACATATATCTTTGAGAAAGAATATAAAACTTTTAATACTGTAGATCACTCACAATGTTAGTAAATTTAAATGCTAATAGCATGAATTACTTTCAAAGAAATATAAACTATTAAACTGATTTAAAATGGATGAAAAGTCCCTATATGCAAGGAAGATGAAGGGATTTGAAAGAAAAAAAAAGGATAGGCTATCTAGATAGTGGTTACGGATGGCCCCTTCAAAATTATAGAATTAAAGTAGATCTCTGAATGAAGTTGTTGCTGGGGTTAGGGACCCCTTCAAAGTCCTGAGAGTAAGCTCTTGTCTAACACTCATAAATGAACTATCAGAGCAGACACAGTTCTGACAAAGCAAAAGGATTTATTGAAAAGAGGTGCTTGAGCAGAGAACAGCAGAGTAAGGGAAACTAGGACAACTGCTGTGCCCCATAGCTTGCAGTTTCAGGGTTCATTGTGGTAGAGTTAGCTTTCTGGGTTGTCTCTGGCCAGTCATTTTACTCACGCACATATTTGGTCCTACTCAGGGCCCTTCCTGGTGGTGCCCATGTCTTTCAGTCAACACGGATTGTAGCATAAGGGTTTCTGGGAGGTTGGCAGAAAGTATTATCCGTTGGCTTCTCCTCCCTCCTTTTGTGCGTGTTAATTTGCATCAATTGTGTCTGACTCTTTGCGTCTCTATGGACCATAGCCTACTAGGCTCCTCTGTCCATTGGCATGAATACCGGAGTGGGTTGCCATGCCCTCCCCCAGGAGATCTTTCTGACCCAGGGATTGAACCAGCATCTCTTACCTCTCCTGCATTGGCAAGCAGGTTCTTTACCACTAGTGCCACCTGAGAATCCCTCTTTTTGGCCCCTCCCAAATTTTTCCTGTTTGTTTTGGCAGCAGGAAAAAGCTTGTGTTCCTTATTGAGAACTGTTTTGAGAGGACTTCACGCCAGGGCAGGCAACTTCAGACAGTGGGTTCCTAACAGAGTGAGTTAAGTGAGCTACTCTAATACAGGGAGAGATAACATTTACCTGTAGAGGTAAGCGCAATTGCAGACAGTATAACATAGAGTGACCTTATATATTAAGAAATAACAAGAAAGTCATTATGACTTGAGTAAGTGAGTAAAAGATAGAGGACTAGGTATGAGTTATTATAGACTTGAAATTTAATACCATAATTGTTTTACCAATTATTCTTATAGAATTATTACAAGAAAAATATGTAGGCTATGCAGTTACTAATCTTTTAAAATGACTAATTCTCAAGTTATATAAACATTTCCAGATTATAGAAAAAATTGAGACTCTAAGATAGTGTGAATGAAACCACAGAAAATATGATTTATTAATAGATACCTCAGAAAATATGATTTATTAATATTATGTAAATATTACATACATTAGAAAATAAAAGCTAACAATAGTATTCAAAAGTTATAAAATATATTTAAGAAGTTCAAAGATTGTTCAATTTTAGGAAATTTATAAATATATTCCACAGGTAGTGATATCAAAGTAAAAAATGAACAATCTCAGTAATTCCTGAAAAGGTATTTAGTGAAATTTAAAATTTATTTATCTTATAAAGCTAACAACAAAAGCTAATAAAATAAGCACTAATAATTCTAAATAAAAGGAATAAAATTAAGCCAGTGAATATTTTCTTTACAGTAAATATCTGAAAACATTTCAGTTACCATCAGCAACAAAATAAATTTTCAATTGTGATTGCTGACATTGACATTATTTTACATTTCTAATCAATATGACATTAAATCGAAACATAGATATTATGGTATTACTTCTGAAAGAGAAAACAGTATTCCTTGCAGATGCTGCAATTGTAATGTTTTATTACTAGAGGTATTATGAAAATTTAGTAAGGTAGTTAGAAATAAATATATAGAAATATTTTTCTACCCTATAAGAAAAATTAGGCCTTTGAGAATATAACATGGAAACAGATGACATTTCCTACAGCAAGTATGTGTCTAGGAATTAGTTTAAGAAAATAAGTGCAAAACCTATATAAAAGTAATAAAATGTGTGGCATAAATGAAGTATTTAATACATAGAAAAGCATATTATTATTAAATTGGAAGACTCACTGTCTAAGCAATGTCACTTACTCCAAATTTTCTATATATACGTAAAATGCAATTTTATTTGAAATTTCTTTAAGATAATGTTGCAACATGCCAAAACTGTCTAAAACTAATCAGGATGAATAAATGTGTAAAAATAACCAGAAAATTAAAAAACAATTATAATTCGGGGGACAGTATTTTTTTTCTCAATAATTATAAGAGTGTGATGCTGGCATAGGAAAATAGAAATTAGACATAATTGAAATGTAGTTACAAAGTTGCTATTCTAAACATTCACAATTTTTTTTTTAATGTTTTAAAAGTTCAGCTGAAACAGAGCTGTTGGTGTACCTGCGTTTAGAGCATCCAAAAACAAAATCCAACCACCTGTGAAGAGATAAGCACAGTAGGATGCCATTTAACAGCATGCAGAAAAGCAAGTTAAACAGTAAGATTAAATAATTATAAAATAGACCCCCACAGTTATTTTGTCAAAGAAATTGAAGGAAGAGGGCAGTGAGAATTGCCAGATTGTTAGAAGCAGGATATTATGCAATGTTGTATCCACTGGGATGTCAAAGTCACCTAACAGATGTATAGAACTTGAGGTGTAGACTGTGAAAGAGGGGAAACTCTTCAATGAAAAAAGAAAGATAATCATGCATTAAGTAGGTGATAGTAATAAAGATGCAAGCTTTATTCAGGAATCTTCCATAAGCCTGTTATCTTTATCCATCACAGGGCAGACAGAATGAAAACCACGATCATAGAAAACTAACAAAACTGATCACGTGGACACAGCCTTGTGTAACTCAATGAAACTATGAGCCATTCCCTATAAGGTCACCCAAAATGGATGGGTCATGGTGGAGAGTTCTGACAAAACATGGCCCACTGGAGAAGGGAATGGCAAGCCACTTCAATATCCTCATCTTGAGTGCCCTGTGAATGGTATGAAAAGGCAAAAAGATAGGACACTGAAAGATGAACTCCCCAGGTCGATAGGTGCCCAATATGCTACTGGGGATCAGAGGAGAAATAACTCCAGAAAGAATGAAGAGATGGAGAAAAAGAAAAAACAACACTCAGTTGTGGATATGACTGCAAATGGAAGTAAAGTCCGATGCTGTCAAGAACAATATTACATAGGAACCTGGAATATTAGGTCCATGAACCAAGACAAATGGGAGGTGGTCAAACAGAGATGGCAAGAGTAACATTGAAATTTTAGGAATCAGTGAACTAAAATGGACTGAAATGGGTGATTTTAACTCAGATGACCATTACATCTACTACTGTGGACAAGAATCCCTTAGAAGTAGGAGTAACCATCATAGTCAACAAAAGAGCCTGAATTGCAGTACTTGGATGCAGTCTCAAAAACGACAGAATGATCTCTGTTTGTTTCCAAGGAAAACCATTCAATATCACAGTAATCCAAGTTTATGCCCCGACCAGTAATGTTGAAGGACCTGAAGTCTAGTAGTTCTATGAAGACCTACAAGACCTTCTAGAACTACACCCAAAAAAAAAAAGATATCCTTTTCATTATAGAGGACTGGAATGCAAAAGTAGGAAGCCAAGAGATACCTGGAGTAACAGGCAAATTTGGCCTTGGTGTACAAAACAATGCAGGTCAAAGGCTAACAGAGTTTTGCCAAGAGAACACACTGGTCATAGCAAACACCCTCTTTCAACAACACAAGAGAAGACTCTACACATGGACATCACCAGATGGTCAAACCAAAATCAGATTGATTATATACTTTGCAGCCAAAGATGTAGAAGCTCTATACAGTCAGCAGAAACAACACTGGGAGCTGACTGTGGCTCAGATCATGAACTCCTTATCGCCAAATTTAGACTTAAATTGAAGAAAGTAGGGAAAACCACTAGACCATTCAGGTATGACCGAAATCAAATTCCTTACGATTATACAGTGGAAGTGAATAGTAGATTCAAGGGATTAGATCTGATAGACATAGTACCTGAAGAACTAGGATGAGTTAATGACATTGTATAGGAGGCAGTGATTAAGACCACCCCCAAGAAAAAGAAACGGAAAAAGGCAAAATGGCTGTCTGAGGAGGCCTTACAAATAGCTGAGTAAAGCAGAGAAGCTAAAGGCAAAGGAGAAAAGGAACGATATACCCATTTGAACGCAGAATTCCAAAGAAGAGCAAGGAGAGATTAAAAAAAAAAAAAAAGCCTTCCTCGGTGATCAACACAAGAAATACAGGAAAATAATAGAATGGGAAAGACTAGAGATCTCTTTAAGAAAATTAGAGATAACAAGGGAACATTTCATGCAAAGATGGACACAGTAAAGGACAGAAATGGTATGGACCTAACAGAAAGAGAAGATATTAAGAAGAGGTTGCAAGAATACACAGAACAATTATACAAAAAGATCTTCCTGGCTCAGATAATCATGATGGCATTATCACTCACCTAGAGCCAGACATTCTGGAATGTGAAGTCAAGTGGGCCTTAGGAAGCATCACTAGAGCAAAGCTACTGGAGATGATGGAATTCCAGTTGAGCTATTTCAAATCCTAAAAGATGATGCTGTGAAAAAGCTGCACTCATTATGCCAGCAAATATGGAAAACTCAGCAGTGGTCATAGGACTGGAAAAGGTCAGTTTTCATTCCAATCCCAAAGAAAGGCACTACCAAAGGATGTTCAAACTACTCCACACTTGCACTCATCTCACACGCTAGTAAAGTAATGCTCAAAATTCTTCAAGCCAGGCGTAACAGTACATGAACCGTGAACTCCCAGATGTTCAAGCTGGATTTAGAAAAGGCAGAGGAACCAGAGATCAAATTGCCAGCATCCATTGGATCATCGAAAATGCGAGAGAGTTCCAGAAAAACATCTATTTCTGCTTTATGGACTATGCCAAAGCCTTTGACTTTGTGGATTACAGCAAACTATGAAAACTCTTAAAGAGATGAGAATGCCAGACCACCTTATCTGCCTCCTGGGAAATCTGTATGCAGGTCGAGAAGCAAGAGTTAGACCTGAACATGGAACAACAGACAGGTTCCAAATTGGGAAAAGAGTACATCAAGGCTGTATATTGCCACCCTATTTATTTAACTTACATGCAGCCTATATCATGCGAAATGCCAAGCTAGAAGAATTACAAATTGGAATCAAGTTTGCTGGGAGAAATATCAATAACCTCAGATATGCAGATGATACAATTCTTATGACAGAAAGCGAAGAGGAACTAAAGGCCTTCTTGAGGAATGTGAAAGAGGAGAGTGAAAAAGCTGGCTTAAAATTCAACATTCACAAAACTAAGATCATGGCATCCAGTCCCATCACTTCATGGCAAATAGATGGAGAGTCAATGGAAACAGTGACAGACTTTATTTTCTTGGGCTCCAAAATCACTGCAGATGGTGACTGCAGCCATGAAATTAAAAGACACTTTCCCTGGATGAAAAGCTGTCATAAACCTAGACAGCATGTTGAAAAGCAGACACATTACTTTGCCAACAAGGGTCCATCTAGTCAAAGCTATGGTTTTTCCAGTAGTTATGTATGGATGGTTGTGAGAGTTGAGCTGTAAAAGAAAGCTGAGCACTGAAGAATTCATGCTTTTGAACTGTGGTGTTGGAGAAGACTCTTGAGAGTCCTTCGGACAGCAAGGAGTTCCAACCAGCCCATCCTAAGGGAAATCAGTCCTGAAGGACTGATGCTGAAGCTGAAATTCCAATACTTTGGTCACCTGATTCGAAGAACTGACTCATCGGAAAAGAACCCAATGCTGGGAAAGATTGAAGGTGGGTGGGGAAGGGGATGACAGAGGATGAGATGGTTGGGTGGCATCACCGACTCGATGGACATGAGTTTGAGTAACTCTGAGATTTGGTGATGGACAGGGAAGCCTGGCGTGATGCAATCCATGGGGTCTCAAAGAGTTGGACACAGCTGAGCAACTGAACTGAACTGAATAAAGGCGGTTAAAGAGATATTTGGACAAAATTAGAAACAGAGAATCAAGGGCATTGAAGACAGGCAAGGAGCTACCTCTCCTTGATTCTTTGTTGTGTTTACATTTTTCTTCTCTTCCCCCTTTATTTTTTCTCTACTTTGCTGCTTCTCTTTTTATCACCTTTTAAAAAAATGGATTTGTCTGCTTGAAATTATTGACAGACTCGTTATAGTTTGCTATGAAATATAATTAGCCCTGCCGCAGATAACCCCAATTAACTCACTCAGGCCTAAAATTCTTAATCTTATGACTTTTTAGTGTGACTCCTAAAGATTAAAATGTGTATTAGCCCAATCAGATGTAACTAAAAAAATGCAATTAATATGATATATAGCTATTTAAAGAAAGTAGTTTTTTTAATATCCAGTTATCATGTAAGATGAGATACGACACACCAAAATACACATATTGATGTTTTTAGTACAAAATACAGTCATAATTATAGCTTAAGTTCATAAAGACAGGTAGATTTGTGTGTGTGTGTATGTGTTGCACATTTTTATAGGTTTGCATATAGAAACTTTTTATCACTTGTCAGGCAGGAGGGGAATTTATTATATATACGTTAGGGTAACTTAGTTTCTCTCTCCAGTAAATAATGCCCATTGAATAGCAAATAAAGCATGATTCATATTTAAATATCTATTCTTTCTCTCATGGCTAGGGAATATCCATCTGTTGTTTTTTTTCAAATTATTCATAATGAAAAGCAACATTTTATTCAATTTAAATAGTATTCATCATGTAGTTTCCAAACATGAAAGTTTTAGGAGGTTGGCTTGAGAAAGCAATTCCTCTGGTGATGTATAAATTATTTTGATACTCATTTTTTGGATGCTTCAACTTGTTAGTAGTGCTCTGATGATATATTTTCTTGTTTTATTTTCCCTTTTAGAGATAGATGGAGGTATTAGGTAACAAGGTTTAATTGTGTTGAGAAAATCCAGTTTTTTTTTTTTTTTTTTTAAGGAAGTAGTAACTTATCCTAAGGAGAAATTCTTATAGATAGATATACTGTGAAAAACACACTCACCAGCCCAAAATCAAAGGATGGACTCTGAGACATGAAGCACAGTGAAAGTGAGACTTTTAATGACAGTCTTGCAAGATCAGGTGTCTGATGGGCAGGTAAACCCAGAGCAGTTACAACAAGCAATTTATTCCCTAACACTCAGGTCCTTCCCCCTGGTTCCTCATTGGCTGAGTACTATGGGGTGTACAATCTTCCTGGAGGTCATCTAAGTTTCATTATTTCCTTATAGAGTATCCTTCTTTCTCCCTTTCCAACTTACATCTACATTTTTCAAAAAAGACTTTCTTGCTACTGTATCCCTTCCCCCAACACCTTGTTTGCCTAAGGAACCTCCAGGTGCATGAACTGTGTCAGGTCTACAAGTCCTTAGGAAGTTTAGAAACAGGGAACAGGCAAAGGGTGGTGTCTTATCTCTTTAGGATCCAGTCTAATCTTCCTCCCCAATGGTAACTTTATCTAAAGAGTCCAGTCTTCAATTTTGTCTTGAAAATCAGCCACATCAAGTTTCTATTTCTTACATATACAAAATAAACATTATAAAAAACAAGATAATTTTGAAATAATTTGAGCTTTTACTTGAGTTTTTCAGTTTTCTTATTAATTTGCTAGCAAGGTTATGCTCAAAATCCTTCCAGCTAGGCTTCAGCATTATGTGAACCAAGAAATTAGAGATGTACAAGCTGGATTCAGAAAAGGAAGAGGAAATCAGAGATCAAATTGCCAGAATCTGTTGCAACATTGTGAAAACATGGGGATTCCAAAAAATACATACTTCTGCTTCACTACACTTGCCATGCTAAAGCCTTTGATTGTGTGGATCACAACAAACTGCAGAAAATTCTTAAAGAGATGGGATTACCAGGCCACCTTACCAGTCTCCTGAGAAACCCGTATGCAGGTCAAATAGGAACAGTTAAAATGACATGGAATAATAGACTGCCTCAAAATTTGGAAAGGAGTACAACAAGGCTGTATATCATCATCTTGCTTATTCAACTCATATGCAGAGTACATCATGTGAAATGCTGGGCTGGATGAATGACAAAGTGGAACCAAGATTGCCAGAAGAAATATTAACAACCTCATACATGCAGATCATACCATTATAATGGCATAAAATGAAGAGGAACTAAAGAGCCTCTCAATGAAGGTGAAAGAGAAGAGTATAAAAGTTGGCTTGAAACTCAACATTCAAAAAACTAAGATCATGGCATCCAGTCCCATCACTTCATGGCAAATAGAAGAGAAAAAAATGCAAACTGACAGATTTCATTTTCTTGGGCTCCAAAATCACTGCAGATGGTGACTGCAGCCATGAAATTAAAAGATGCTTGCTCCTTGGAAGGAAAGCTATGACAAACCTAGACAGCATATTAAAAATCAGAGACATCACTTTGCTAATGCAGGCCCATATAGTCAAAGCTATGGTTTTTCCAGTAGTCATGTATGGATGTGAGAGTTGGACTACAGAGGCTGAGCGCTAAAGAATTGATGCTTTTGAATTGTGGAGAAAATGCTTGAGAATCCTTTGGGCTGCAAGGAAATCAAATCAATTAATCCTTAAATGAAATCAACCCTGAACATTCATTGGAAGGATAGATGCTGAAGCTGAAACTCCAATTCTTTGGCTACCTGATGTGAAGAGCCAACTTATTAGAAAAGACCCTGATGCTGGGAAAGATTAAAGGCACAAGGGAAGGAGGTGCCAGAGGATGAGATAGTTAGATAGCATTACCAACTCAACAAGCATGAATTTGACCAAACTCTGGGAGAGAGTGAAGGACAATGAAGCCTGGCATGCTGCAGTCCATGGGGTCACGAAGAGTCAAACACAACTTCCAACTGAACAACAAAAATTAGTTTGTGTTACATTGAGTAACTATTAATAATTTGTTATTCAAAGCCAGCTTATTGAACTCTGAATTTTAGAACTATAGACATAAATTATTCAGCATCAAACCATGATTTAAATCTTAGCTTCTAAAGAATGGAATTTATAAAAACTTTACCAAAAGTTAGCTTTAGCTACCCTATTTTGTTTAACATGTTAGCATACGACTCTGGGAGTACTGATAGGTAAAATATTTCACTGTGAAACATGTACAAAGAGAATAATTGACAGTGCTCACAAGTATAATAGTTGAAAACGTAATACAATTAACTGAGATGAAATATAGAAACCAAATAACATAAATATAGTAACTACTTGAATTATATTTTGTCAGATTATTTATAGCAGTTTTTTGTTTATTTGACCATCAGTTTATTAAACAGTACTTGTTTAATAAAATCCATCAAGTAAAATGAGCAAAGAGCAGATTTGGGAATTAGATAAAATCTCACTGAAAATCTATATACTGGTCTAAAAGATAGGATTATTCTTTACACATGATAACAGTATCTAGGAGTCAGCACTCTCTGAGTTCTTCCTCTTTCCCTGGCTCCATACCTAGAACCCACTACGACAGTGTGCTCTTCCTCCTTTTGATGGTAAACAATCTATATCTCACTGCTTTGGAAAGAAGGTGATTTAGAATATGACATTCAGAGCTCAATAGGAATTGCACAAATCATTCAGTTATTTGAGAAAACCATCAGCCACAGTTTTGAAGGGACTTTCCTCAAAGTCACATAGCACAGACTTGAAAGAAATATAAAAACATATAGTACGTATAATTATCATATCTTCTAAGAAACTTGTATCATCATCCCAGTTGGTAGTGACCTCTTACTTTTTTAAATTCCTTTTTCATTCTTCTATGTTTCTTGTGAAATATACAATTTGCCACTTCCTTTTGTAATTTTGTCTACATATAAAGTTTGTTGCCATTTAGTCTCTAAGTTGTGTCTAACTCTTTTGTGATCCCTTGGACTGTAACCCACCTGGCTCCCCTTTGCATGGGATTTCTCCAGGCAAGAACACTGGAGTGGGTTGTCATTTCCTTCCCCAGGGAATCTTTCTGACCCAGGGATCAAATCCACATCTCCTTCATTGCAAGAGAATTCTTTACCGCTGAGCCACTGGGGAAGCCCTCTTAGTGTGTAAGATCCTTGAGAAAAGTGAGTGTGGTTAATCTTTTTGTACTTATATAGGATGGAACTCATCCTTCCTACAGAGGTGGAAGTTCTATGAGAATTTAATGAATGAATACCCTTCCAAAACATTTATAGTCTGATCTACCTAAGTATGAACTGTGGGTACATAAGTCAGCTCTCATTTATGCACTGACTTGTCCTGTTTTATAATAATTGCATTTCTGTAGAACTCATCCCAGTTACCTGTCTTGTATGTCCCAGTCATGTATCATAACAGCTCTTAGACTAGATGTTCAATTAAATGGGGTATATGTTTATTTTTCAGGAAACCATATTAATAATTTCCAAAAAAGTAATCAGCAGTCAATCTTAGTCAATTTGATTTCTTCTCTTTGTTATCTCCAATAAGAAATCAAATTATTTTACTCCCAAATTTATTTCATGCAAAAAGTAGTTTAAAGGATTTTTACTTTGGTTTTAATTTTACACAACTAGATTTATTAATAATTAAATTGATCTTTATGACTTTTTCTTAATTATATGAATACAGTAAAGATTTTCCAATATGAATTCAGGCCTTTGTTTCAGCTAATGTTCAATTTGAACTTCAAATTTAAGAAGAGTAGCTGAATATTTGACCTTGTACTAAGAAAAGAAACAGGATCATACAGCAAAAAATTATCTCCATATAATATTCATCCTCCACTGCTTCCATCATCATGCATTATAATGTTTCTATTTCTCTGGATGTGTCTAAATAATGTCAAAATGGAATAGCCTGGAATTAAGTTTAGACAAATTAGTTTTATAGTTTGACTGAATGGTTTAACATTTGTTTTTAAATTGTTCTCTAAAATCTCTTTCAAGACATATAATCTTATATTTTAAGTAGATTTTGCTTTCATTTTTTTAAGTGAATTTGGCTAAAGCAGTTGTTAGCATAGACACCATACAATAATGTTTTTACTTATGGTAAGAGAAAAGTTAATTTTTGACATCACCTCAGACTTCCTATAAGAAATCATATATTCAATCTTTATTATTCACAAGGGCCCTATACCAATATGACATTACTTTCCTTAAAGTACAACATAATAGTTGATGCACTAGTACTGAAGCAATTTTCCAGTCCAATAAATATGCTTAAAAGAGAGCTAATAGAAGTCTCAGTAATAATAATAATACAGACAATTCAAACTATAGAAGGGCCAATTAGTCTGTAGCATTGTAGTTTTGATATATTTAACTACTAACCTTCAAATTAATTTGTGGTTCTGCTTATATTAATGTATTCTGAATCAGGCTAGATTCATTGATTCTAAAACAGTATTATGATGTAATACAAAACAAAGTAATAATAAACACTGTATTTTCACTTGCATTCATATAAAGTGAAATTAAAACTGTAATTAATATTCATGAAATAAACAAGTTCTCATAAAATTATAAATATATGGCATTAGAGTATTTCTGCAAAATATATCTGCTTTCACTGAAAGTTCATAGTCATAAATGCTAATGATTTTGAGAAAATATGCATATATATGTAGATCTATTATATATTAAACAAAATGAAGGAAATAATTTTGTTTTTCCATGACTATTCACATCCATTTATCCTTGTTTTCTTTCCCCTCTTGGTGAAACTGAGTTCTTTTATTCAATAGCTTCATTGTATTTTCCCATTTTAAAACATATTTAGCCAAAATTAATTCCATTTCTGTAGTATGCAAAACAATATGCTATAGCTTCAAAGAAACATACATTTATTAGACACAGTACCTGCCACTTCTAATTCTTACATTTAGTGGGGAAGAAGGCATTTATTTCCATAATGCAGGGTGGTGAACTGTCATGGTCTTCGTAGACCGGGACCTGGGGACTGGAGTCGACGAGAAGGACGCAGGGGACCCAAGTCTGGAGTGAAACAAGGGCACTTTATTTGCAGAAACGCATGCTTATATATCTTCAATAAAATGATTACTCAGCCATTAAAAATAATGAAATTCCACCAGTTGCAACAAAATGGATAGTCTTTTAAGTAAAAGGTCACTGAAGAGAGTCACTGAAGGGAGTCAGTGAAGGGGATCCAAGCAGGTGCTCTTTCCCGTGATCTCAGTCCTGAGAACTGCGTGCAGCTCTGCTTGTTCCTGTTTTCCAGGAACTGATAAGGAACAGAGAGTCCTTGAGAAACGGCACACAAAGGAAGAAAACAACATATTGGATCCCTTAAAGTCGAATGTCCCCTGACAGTGAACCATATCTAAGAAGAGGAAGTGAAACTGGACAGCATCTGTACTAGTTTGCTAGTAACTAGGCTGCCATGACCCAGTGGCATAAACTAGATGGCTATGAACAACAGAATTTTACTGGCTCACAGTTTTGGAGGCTCGACATTCCAGATCACAGTGTCCGCAGTGTGATGAATTCTGAGCGCTGGGAGAGAGAATCAGTTTCATGCCTCCCTCCTAACGTCTGATAGCTTGCTGACAATCTTTGGTGGTAGATACATCATCACTCTAATCTCTCTCTTGATTAAGACAATCAATCTCTGTCTTGATTAATCTCTGTCTGTCTTTATATGGTATTTTCCTTGTATCTTTTCATATCATCCTTCCTCTGCACATGTCTATCTCTGTACAAATTTTCTCTTTTCATAAAGACAGTAGTCATAGTTTAGGGCCCACCTTAATGACCTCATTTTAAATTGATTACCTCTAAGAACATCCTATTTCCAAATAGAGCCACATTCTGAAGCACTGGCAACTTGGATTTCAACATATCTTTTGGGGGGAGACACAATGCAACTCATAACATCTACTTATCTTTTACTCACTTGACCTTGATATAGCTGGGGTTATATCTTTACAGCAGTCAGTGCTAGAAGTTTGTTTTAATTTCACAATTAGAACCCTGGCCAAAATCTTCCTTTGGCTGGCATCCTCTACTCAGTCTTCAAGATCCAAATTAAATGTTGGCTTCTCTATAAAATCACCCCTGCCTCATTTCTGTATTACAGAGTTATGAGCTGCCTGTTTGATATTCTTATGGTGCTCTATTTACCATTTTCATATTTATCTCTCCCAGAAGAATATGATCTTCCTGAAGACCAGGAACACATCATATTTCTCTTTAAATGCCTAATGCCTGGAACAGGGTCTAACAACTACTGAATACATGTTTTCTATATATAATGAGTAAGACTCTGATATGATGAATGAAAATATCAATGAATAAAGTTTGTCCAAAATAGCATGAATAATGATAGAATGTAAAAACTGGAATATAGTTACATATATTCTTTTCTTTCCTTTTTTAACTATTAGTAGCTATAAGATAAATAATAGTGTGCATGCATGCTAAGTCACTTCAGTCGTGTCCAAGTCTTTGCAACTCTATGGACTGTAGCCCTCCAGGCCCCTCCATCCAAGGGATTCTCCAGGCAAGAATATCGGAGTGGGTTGCTGTGCCCTCCTACAGGGGATCTTCCTGACCCAGGGATCAAACCCACATCTCTTATGTGTCCTGCATTGGCAGGCGGGTTCTTGACCACTAGCTCCACTTGGGAAGCCCAATTAATAGCACGTGGTATAAATCAAAGCCTTATCACACTGCTGCTACTGCTGCTGCTGCTGCTGCTAAGTCGCTTCAGTTGTGTTTGACTCTGTGCGACCCCATAGAAGGCAGCCACCGGCTCCCCTGACCCTAGGATTCTCCAGGCAAGAACACTGGAGTGGGTTGCCATTTCCCTCTCCAATGCATGAAAGTGAAAAGTGAAAGTGAAGTTGCTCAGTCGTGTCCGACTCTTCGCGACCCCATGAACTGCAGCCTACCAGGCTCCTCCATCCATGGGATTTTTCCAGGCAAGAGTACTGGAGTGGGTTGCCATTGCCTTCTCCCTTGTGACACTAATGTATATTAAATATGCACAGATATATGATCACAATGTGCATAGGTGTGTATGTTTGTATTTATAAAATCTCAAAACCTGTTAGTAATTGGGCAAATGATGTTCCACATCATTCAGAATTTGTAGCCTAGCATCACTGTTTAGATCAGCCATATAATGTATATAAAGGAATTAAGAAACAACAGATAAATATTTTTATCCTTGGCAGCTCAGATGGTATAGAATCTTCCTGCAATGCAGGAGGCCCAGGTTCAATCCATGGTCAGTAAGATCCCCTGGAGAAGGGAATGGCAACCCACTCCAGTATTCTTGCCTTGAGAATTCCGTAGACAGAGGAGCCTAGCAGGCTATAGTCCATGGGGTAGCAAAATTCAGACATGACTGAGCTACTAATACTTTCGCTTTCACTTACATTATTGTATGGGTGTACTATTATGGGATTCTGAATTTGATACATTTTAAAAAGAGGCAATAATAATGTTAATTCACATGAAAACATTAAATATTCTTAAATGACTATTAATGCTCTCATTAACAGATATAACGACATTTCCATTACTACATGGTGATGCACAAAGTATCATGCGATGCCTCATCAATACTTTTATCCAAGAGGAGGTGAATATTGTGTTATCTGTTACATTTTGCATGTGCAGGGAGGCCTTGCCTTTGATTATGTGATGAATACACATTCTAGCATGGGCATTTTGGAATAAGCAGTGCTCTCCTTTCAGCCTTACAGATGTGATCATAAATCCAGGAGAGATTTCTTCAGGGCCTGTCATCCCCATGCACTGTTAAACATGAATCCATTTCAGTGAGAGAAGATGTGAATCCCACAGAACCAGTTTGTCATTAACATTTCTAAAATGCTTGGAGGCTCCTTTGAGATAAAGAAATGTTATAAATATTGCTATGATTATCTTTTTTTTTTTCTTTGAGAGAGACAGGGAAATTGTTATTCACAGAGTATACTTTTTTTTCCCCTCTCCTGGAAAATATTTGTCACATTGATGCATTCTCAAGCCACTGCCAATGAAGAAAAATGTTTGCATCTCTTTCTCCACACACTGTGAGTGGGGAGAGATTCCAAATTGAATTAAGAACACATCAGTGAGCTCCAAATAAATGATTCAGACTGAAGGCTGAAGTGTTACCTTTTATTCTGCAGTCTATAATTGACACAAAATATGTGTATAGTAATTCATAAAACACAGATATGCAATAGAAGAATATTTTATTATAATGAAGAATCATTATTTTTATGCTAATAGAGAAGAACAAACACCCTCATCATTAAGCAATATTACATATTCTAGATTGAAGAGTAAGATTATGAGCTGAGAGCTCATTTTAATAGAATTTGAACACATTATTAACTGTTTTCTGAAGTCTAAGAGACTGAGAGTTCCTCATAACGGAGGCTATATTATTTTTATTCTTAGGCTTATCAACAGTAAGAAATCCTGGCATCAATCTTTAAGGAAATGATAAGATGTATAGAGTTAGAGAGGAGAACAGTAAAAATGATCTAATCCAACAAAAATTTAAATGGTAATAATAGTTTACAAATTTCCTATTAAGTACAGGAATTAGTTTACTAAACTCCTAAATATTCTGATGAAATAACTGAATGAGTCTCACAGAATGTATAAGCTTTGCCCAAGGTCAGCAGACATAGACAGTCCTAAGCCTGCCCTAGAATTCAGGTGAAGCGGGTCTTTGTAAAGGTCTGCACTTCACTACACTGCAACAGTGCAATCAAGCCTGTCAACCTGCCAGAATAGTATTGCTTATAACGATTCAAGATGCTTCTCATTATTAGATATTTTAATGCTATTAGTCCCCCCAAAAAAAAAACTTATTTAACACAGCAATGTCAAAGTTCTTAAAGCATGAAAATAGATAGACAGAAACTAGTAATTGATAGTGAATATAAAGGCCGCTGGCATGATTTTCCTTCTGTTGATTCCTTATTGGCTTAGGTTTCATTGGGAAAGTTTCACAATGGGAGAAAGAATTTAGTTTGGGTATTTTTTGTTGTTTTAATCCTTAAGTTAGTAAATAAAATAAATGTGATCAAGATTATTAACCTGTATAGGCTTCATTTGTCATAGAAGCAATTAATTTCCACTCTAAAGGCACCTGTGGAAATTCTGGATAGAGTAAGGGTTATCTTTGTGTTGCCATAAATAAAATTCAAAACACCATAAAAAGAGGGAAAAAGCATGTTATCAACTCTATGACTTGTTTACTAAATCATGTTTCTCTTTCTCTTGTACTTTCTCCTGCAACTTATATTTTTTGCTCTCCAAGTTATGATTGTTTAGTTAAAACTCAAATATATTTACAATGACATTATTTGTCTAACATGTGAGAATTTGAGTGAGCTATACTTTCAAATTCCTAATTATGTTTTTTTCAGGCATTTGCATCCTCTGAGTTCTTTTCAGATCTAAAAGTCCATAAGATCCCAGTGACATTAGGCCACAGAAAGAGTATTGAATTAGAATTTAATGAACCTAGCTTAAGGAGAAAATCATGACAACAGTATGATAATGATAAGCAAATATTTGCATATATATTAATAGGTTATGTACTAAGGCTTCAACATATGTATTTTGGGGGTAACAAAATTTAGTCCATAAGAGACTTTTAGCAAACAAAATGTAATTCTCACACATTAATACAAAATAAACATTTTTAAGAATTTAAGTCATTTTATGGTCAAAACTTAGAAAATATTTTTGTTTTTCCACCAATAGAATTTTTGCCTTGAGAACAGAAAACCACAAAGACATAAAAATTGATAATAATAGTGACAATAATTCAAAGAGAATAGAAAAATAAAATAAATATACAATATCATACGTTGTATAGAAGAGAGAAGAGATGGTATGAGATAAAACATTATTTGCACATCGGAGAGTAAATGAATATTTTCTGTGGTTGATGAATCAATAAATAAAATATAGTACTTTATATGGAATTTTGAAATTTTTTTTGAAAAAATTGTGATAGTCTGGAATGAGGTTGAGAATAGGAAAATGTAGGATGGGATATTTATTTACAGCAAAAACAGTTCTAAACATTTTAATTCATTACTGTGTAACTGCGATAAATACAGAGAGCAGTACTTATATTGTTAGCACTCCATTATTATGTAACAAGTGGCTAGGGTTTACTGTCAGCACATATTATTATCATCTATCAATTTTGCCTTAAAAGAGTTTTAGGCTCAATAGGCATGAATTTAGCCCTCCTATAAGTGAGCAAAATTTTCAAAAAAGGAAAGGAAGCATAAGAAATAAAACACATAAAATGCTATTTAGTGTGCCTTAGAACACTTGAAAACTTGACTGACAATTAGTTGATTATAACCTAGGAAAATGTATCGAAAATATCATCAGAAATATTTCCCAGCATAATTAAACATACTTTATTATAGTGCTCATAATTTTGTTTAAAATGTGATTAGATTGTTATCAAGAGCAATCTTTAATTTTTAAAAACTATTTTCCCTTGCTGTATTTAATTTTTACTACTATTCTTTCACCACCCCCTTAATCATTTGCATTTTATTTCTTTCATTAGCTTCATGTGAAATTCTTAATGGCTAAAAAATTAATAATTTGTCTTGAAACCCTCTACATATTGATTTTACCTTTTATAAAGTCCCAACACATTCATAGGTTATCATATTCTTGTTATATAACATCTGAGGTAAAATCAATTTAATAAATGAAAATTATAGAATAAAAATAAAAAGCATAAAGCATTTACAGCTGAGATATAATGCATTCAAGATACTCATTGCATTCAATAGTCAGTTATAAACGCTAATTTCTAATTTCTGCACATCAAGTTGTATAAGCTCAGTTTTTCCAAACTACCCAGAGTTACCTCAAAGTGCTCTAGTTTTACTCTATAGCCATTTTCAGAGTTGTGAAACCTCTGTTGAAAATGACTTTTTCAGATTCTTTTTTTATTCATTCATGTATTTATACAAACACTACTGAAGTCTCTTTAGTGATTCTTGTGTCTCTCTATTTGGAGAAGGCATTGGCACCCCACTCCAGGACTCTTGCCTGGAAAATCCCACGGACAGAGGAGCCTGGTATAACAAATACAGAAAATACCAAAACTCAAGGTGAAGAGCAGGTCAATTAGAAGACCAATACACTATTGATGGAAGAACTACATCCTTGGTATAAGTGCGTTCTTTCTTCAACAAAGTAACAGATGCAATCTCTGTTTTAAAATCAAATGTATAGTATACTTCAAATCCATGAAATTCTTAACAATTTAAGCCAATATTCATTACAGATTTTGTCAAACCCGTTGCACCATTTCCATGATTTAATTTCACCTTTGTTCACATCTTTGCCCTGCTTCTTTACCACAAGCATACCTTCAATTTGTTATCCTTTTTCTTTCATTTATATGTCATTGTTACTATTGATTCTTTTTCCTTAGTGAACCTTAAGTCATATTTCTCACCATAGTATTCTAAAATGATTTACTACAGAAATTTGAAGATAAACATTAAATAAGTTGAGAAGATTAAAAAAAAAAAGACATTTCCCCTAAAGTCAGGAACAAGACAAGGGTGCCAACTCTCAACACTACTATTTAACATAGTTTTGGAAGACTCCACCAGAAAATTAGTAGAGCTAATCAATGAATATAGTAAAGTTGCAGGATATAAAATCAACACACGGAAATCCCTTGCATTCCGATACACTAACAACAAGAAAACAGAAAGAGAAATTAAGGAAACAATTCCATTCACCATTGCAATGAAAAGAACAAAAATACTTAGGAATATATCTACCTAAAGAAGCAAAAGACCTATATACAGAAAACTATAAAACACTGGTGAAAGAAATCAAAGAGGACACAGATAGATGGAGAAATATACCATATTCATGGATCGGAAGAATCAATATAGGGAAAATGAGTATACTACCCAAAGCAATCTATAGATTCAATGCAATCCCTGTCAAGCTACCAACGGTATTTTTCACAGAACTAGAACAAATAATTTCACAATTTGTATGGAAATACAAAAAACCTCGAATAGCCAAAGCAATCTTGAGAAAGAAGAATGGAACTGGAGGAACCAACCTGCCTAACTTCAGGTTCTACTACAAAGCCACAGTCATCAAGACAGTATGGTACTGGCACAAGGACAGAAATATAGATCAATGGAACAAAATAGAAAGCCCAGAGATAAATCCACGCACCTATGGACACCTTATCTTTGACAAAGGAGGCAAGAATATTCAATGGAGAAAAGACAATCTCTTTAACGAGTGGTGCTGGGAAAACTGGTCAACCACTTGAAAAAGAATGAAACTAGAACACTTGCTAACACCATACACAAAAATAAACTCAAAATGGATTAAAGATCTAAATATAAGAACAGAAACTATAAAACTCCTAGAGGAAAACATAGGCAAAACACTCTCCAACATAAGCCACAGCAGGATCCTCTATGACCCACCTCCCAGAATATTGGAAATAAAAGCAAAAATAAACAAATTAGACCTAATTAAACTTAAAAGCTTTTGCACAACAAAAGAAACTATAAGCAAAGTGAAAAGACAGGCTTCAGAATGGGAGAAAATAATAGCAAATGAAGCAATGAACAAACAATTAATCTCAAAAATATATAAGCAACTCCTGCAGCTCAATTCCAGGAAAATAAATGACCCAATCAAACAGTGGGCCAAAGAACTAAACAGACACTTCTCCAAAGAAGACATACAGATGGCTAACAAACACATGAAAAGATGCTCAACATCACTCATTATCAGAGAAATGCAAATCAAAACCACAATGAGGTACCATTTCACGCCTGTCAGAATGGCTGCTGTCCAAAAGTCTACAAACAATAAATGCTGGAGAGGGTGTGGAGAAAAGGGAACTTTCTTACACTGCTGGTGGGAATGTAAACTAGTACAGCCACTATGGAGAACAGTGTGGAGATTCCTAAAAAACTGGAAATAGACCTGTCATATGACCCAGCAATCCCACTGCTGGGCATACACACTGAGGAAACCAGAATTGAAAGAGACACATGTACCCCAATGTTCATCGCAATACTGTTTATAATAGCCAGGACCTGGAAGCAGCCTAGATGCCCATCAGCAGACGAATGGATAAGGAAGCTGTGGTACATATACACAATGGAATATTACTCAGCCATTAAAAAGAATACATTCGATTCAGTTCTAATGAGGTGGATGAAACTGGAGCCTATTATACAGAGTGAAGTAAGCCAGAAAGAAAAACACCAATACAGTACACTAACACATATATATGGTATCTAGTTAATCGGTAAAGATAACCCTGTATGCGAGACATCAAAAGAGCACAGATAAATAGAACAGTATTATGGACTCTATGGGAGAGGGCGAGGGCGTGATGATATGGAAGAATGGCATTGAAGCATGTCAATTATCATATGTGAAACGAATTGCCAGTCCATGTTCGATGTATGATACAGGGTGCTCGGGGCTGGTGCACCGGGGTGACCCGGAGGGATGGGATAGGGAGGGAGGGGGGAGGGGAGGGTTCTGGAAGGGGAAAACATGTACACCCATGGTGGATTCATGTCAATGTATGCAAAACAAATACAATATTGTAAAGTTAAAAAATAGATAAATAAGCTAATTAAAAAAAATTTAAAAAAAGACATAAAGAGAGGAGAAAAAAGAAGAAAAAGAAGGACAAAAAGCAGAGGAAATTATAAGAGAGAGGCAGAGACTGTAGGAGGTAGAGATATAAAGTCTTCAACTGTTGAACAGAAATTTCTTTGCACTTAAACCGCTCTATAGATTCACCATTAACAAAACTATAACGGTGAGAAAAGATTGAGTTTTATATGCTATGGTCAAAAATGTAGCCCTAATGATGTCTTTAAAAGGTAACAGTTTCCATAAAACAAGCAGCATCCATTTCTTATTTTACGATCTATTAAATATTAGTAGTGAGTCAAATTTTAAGTAGACTATTTATTCTGCATTATTTTCAAGTTAGAAAGAAAACTTCAGATTGCAACATGTAGAAGACTGCAATGGGAGCAATTGAACCCAGGCCAAGTATTAATCAAATGATACTTACAGGGGTATGAAAAAGTCACCTCACAACGTGAAACCATTTGCATTGGGATAAATTTGTTCACACCTATTGAATTACTCATCCCATTATATTACTTTTAGTAATTTAGGTTCACTGGAGCAGAGAAAGAATTAGATTGACAATGATAGCTGCCCAAAAGAGAAGATTGTTTCTGTTTCCGATTTTCAGGCTTAACTTCTGATAAGGAGAATGACTTATAACAAGAAGTTAACAGTCATGATGGCAAAGCCTTAGTGTCTCAGTCTCTCATCCAAAATGTTCTCTTTTGGTCCAAAAAGGGGGGGGGGGAAGGATAGAGAATGACAGGTATTTTTATGTTGACATTTTGTTTGACTCAATTCTTATTTCTTTCACTTTGAAAAAAAACACAGATGTTTGTATTTGCCAATGCTTTCACAATTTCTACTATGGATTACAGAAGCATTAGGAAGCAAATGGTGTTATCTTAGTTCATCTTGATCTTCAGCATCATAGTACTTTATAGTCCTACAAAATTAAAAAATGAAAACATCTTGACTCTTTTTCTTAAAGGAACTTTATGCTTCCATATACATTATATGATAAATATATCTGAAAGGAAACTCGAAGGGAAAGTTTTAGGTCTCAAGACAAAGAATTTATAATTATACATTTTTAGATAAATGCTATAGACAAGGACAGCCCAAGCTGTGTCTCTTTTTATTAATGGTAAAACTGATACTTGAAATTAGTATATTCATCTTGAGTATAAAAGAAGTAGATAATTTTACTATGGTGATTAGAATCAAGACATTCTGTGAAAGTGAAGCTAAGTAAATTACCTACTTAAATTTACTTACTGGAATGCAAAATTAGGAAGTCAAGAAATACCTGGAGTAACAGGCAAGTTTGGCCTTGGGGTACAAAATGAAGCAGGACAAAATCTAACAGAGTTTTGTCAAGAGAATACAGTGGTCATAGCAAACACTCTCTTCCAACAACACAACAGACAACTCTACTCATGGACATCACCAAAAGGTCATTACTGAAATCAAATGGATTATATTTTTGCAGCCAAAGGCGGAGAAGCTCTATACAGTCAGCAAAAAAACAAAAAAGACTGGGTGTTAAGGGAGGCTCAGATCACAAATTCTTTACTGAAAACTTCAGACTTAAATTGAAGAAAGTGGGGAAAGCCACTAGGCTATTTAGATAAAACATAAATCAAATCCCTTTGATTATACAGTAAGTCACAAATACATTCAAGGGATTAGATCTGATAGAGCACCTGAAGAACTATGGACAGAGGTTGATAACATTGTACAGGAGGCAGTGATCAAAACCATACCCAAGAAAAATAAATCCAAAAAGGTAAAATGGTGGTCTGAGGAAGACTTACAAATACCTGAGAAAAGAAGAGAATGGAAAAGGAAAGGAGAAAAGGAAAGCAATACATATCTGAATGCAGAATTCCAAAGAATAGCAAGGAGAGATAAGAAAGCCTTCCTAAGTGAACAATGTCAAGAAATGGAGGATATCAATAGAATGGGAAAGACTAGAGAGTTCTTCAAGAAAATTAGAGATAACAAAAGAATATTTCATGAAAAGATGGACACAATAAAAGAGAGAAGGGGTATGGACCTAACAGAAGCAGGAGATATTAAGAAGAAGTGGCAAGGATACACTGAAGAATTATACAAAAAAGGTATTAATTACTCAGATAACCATAATGATGTAATCACTCACCTAAAGCCAGACATTCTGGAGTGTGAACTCAAGGGGGCCTTAGGAAGCATCGCTACAAACAAAGCTAGTGGAGGTGATGGAATTCCAGCTTAGTTATTTCAAATACTAAAATATGATGCTGTTATAGTGCTGTGCTCACTATGTCAGCAAATTTGGAAAATTCAGCAGTGGCCACAGGACCAAAAAAGATCAGTTTTCATTCCAATAACAAAGAAGGGCAATGCCAAAGAATGTTCAATCTACTACACAAATGCACTTATTTCACATGCTAGCAAAGTCATGCTAAAATTCCTCCAGGCTAGGCTTCAACAGTACGTGAACCGTGAAACTTCCAGATGTACAAGCTGGATTTATAAAAGGCAGGGGAACCATAGATCAAATTTCCAGCATTCATTGGATCATTGAAAAAGCAAGAGAATTCCAGAAAATATCTACTTCTGCTTCATTGATTACACTAAAGCCTTTGACAGCATGGATCACAGAAAAATATGGAAAATTCTTAAAGAGACAGGACTACCAGTCCACCTTACCTGCCTCCCGAGAAATCTGTATGCAGGTCAAATAACAGCAGTTAGAACTGGACATGGAACAGCAGACTGCTTCCAAATTGAGAAAGGAGTACCTCAAGGCTATGATTTGTCACCCTGCTTATTTAACTTCTATGCAGATTACATCATTTGAAATGCTGGGCTGGATGAGGCACAATCTGGAATCAAGACAGTGGTGAAAAATATCAATTATCTCAGATACTCAGATGACACCATACTTATGGCAGAAAGTGAAGAGGAACTGAAGAACTTCTTGATGAGGGTGAAAAGAGGAGAGTGAAAAAGCTGGCTTAACAATGAACATTCAAAAAACACAGATCATGGCATCTGGTCCCATCACTTCATGGCAGATAGATGGGGAAACAGTGGAAACAGTGGCTGATTTTATTTTTCTGGGCTCCAACATCACTGCAGATGGTGACTGCAGCCATGAAATTAAAAGACGCTTGCTCCTTGAGAGAAAAGCTATGACAAACCTAGACATTGTATTCTAAAGCAGAGGCATTATTTTGCTGATAAAGGTCCATCTAGTCAAAGCTATGGTTTTTCCAGTAATCATGTATGGATGTGAGAGTTGGACCCTAAAGAAGGTTGAGCGCCAAAGAATTGATGCTTTTGAACTGTGGTGTTAGAGAAGACTCTTGAGAGTCCCTTGGACTGCAAGGGGTTCAAACCAGTCTATCTTAAAGGAAATCAACCCTGAATATTCATTAGAAGGACTGATGCTGGTTGAAGCTCCATTACTTTGGCCATCGGATGCAAAGAACTGACTCAATGGAAAAGACTCTGATGCTGGAAAAGACAGAAGGCATGAGTAGAAGGAGGCGACAGAGGATGAGATGGTTGGATGGTATCACTGACTCAATGGACAGAAGTTTGCACAAGTTCTGGGAGATGGTGAAGGACAGGGAGGCCTGGTGCGCTGCAGTCAATGAGGTTGCAAAGAGTCAGACACTACTGAGTGACTGAACAAGGACAACATCAAAGTTAAGTAGTAAAACTGCAATCTAAATTTTCATTTGGAAACCAGAGTATAAACTTCCAATTTGTCTCTAAATTGAGTACATGCTATTCAGTACTTATTTTTATTAAAGTATATGTGTAGGAGCAAACTCCACTCGATATGGATGACTCGCTTCTCTCCCTGTTCAGAGGCACAGTGGAACAGTGCCCTACCCTAGAGGCCATCCAAGAGGCAGAAAGCCTACTTACAGCAATGTGGACTTCTGGAGCTGAACCTGGGGCCCCAATGTGACATCTATCAAGGGCATTTTCCTGGCTTGTTCACACTTCAAATCAGTCAGTGCAAAAAGTATCTTGAACCTCAGTTCTAAGTTGTTTCTGGGAAAAAAAAAAAAAAAGACATTTGGAGCTTTCATCAAAAACTAAGTCAGATAGCCTCATCCACGAGAGGGCAGATAGCAGAAGCAAGAAGAACTACAATCCTGCCACCTACAGAACAGAAACCACAGTCACAGAAAGTTAGACAAAATGAAACAGCGGAGAAATGTCTTGCCACAGAAGAACAACTAAGTGAAGTAAGTCAGAGCAAGAAAGACAATATATGATATCATTTATATGTGGACTCTAAAGAAATGATACAAATGAAGTTATTTACAAAACAGACTCACAGACCTAGAGAACAAACTTATGATTACCACAGAGGAAGAGTGGGTAGGAGGGATAAATTGGAGTTTGGAATTGACATGTACACAGCGCTTTGTTTAAATAGATAACCAATAAAGACCTAGTGTATAGCACAAGGAACACTGTTCAGTATTCTGTAATAAGCTAAATGGGGAAAGAATTTGAAAGAGAATAGATACATGTATAACTGAATCACTTTAGTGTACATCTGAAACTAACACAACATTGTTAACCAACTATACCCGAATATAAAATAAAAATTTAAAAATATGTGAGGGAGGTGGGAGGGGGGTTCTGGAAGGGGAAAACATATACACCCATGGTGGATTCATGTCAATGTATGACAAAACAAATACAATATTGTAAAGTTAAAAAATAGATAAATAAACTAATTTAAAATTTAAAAAAAATAAAAATAAAAATATGTTTATGTTCATATGCTACCTACATCTATGTGTTAGTTGCTCAATCGTGTCTGACTCTGTGTGACCCCACAGACTGTGGCCTGCCAGGCTCCTCTGTCTGTGGAAGTCTCCAGGCAAGAATACTGGCGTGGGTAGCCATTTTCTATTCTAGGGGATCTTCCCAACCCAGGGATCGAACCTGGGTCTCCTGCATTGCAGGCAGGTTCTTTATCATCTCAGCCACCAGGGAAGACCTTTATACATCTGCTGCTGCTGCTGCTGCTGTGCTAAGTCGCTTCAGTCGTGTCAAACTCTGTGCGACCCCATAGAGGGCAGCCTACCAGGCTCCCCCAACCCTGGGATTCTCCAGGCAAGAACACCGGAGTGGGTTGCCATTTCCTTCTCCAGTGCATGAAAGAGAAAAGTGAAAGTGAAGTCGCTCAGTCGTGTCCGACTCCTCAAGACCACATGGACTGTATCCCACCAGGCTCCTCCGTCCATGGGATTTCCCAGGCAAGAGTACTGGAGTGGGTTGTCATTATACATCTAACGTCACCATTAATAAAAATACTAAAGAATGTATTTAATAAATCTGTTATGAACTATTTCCCCCTCTCCATATTTCTCTTTTTCCATATTTCTGAAATATTCTCTTTCACATTTTTCTTTCAAAACCATCACACCCTGATGGTCTTTCCCCTTCATTTTTTTTTTTTCCATTCTTCATTTTCCAAGAGTCTATGGACTCTCCAACAGAATGCCAGAAGGATGCCCTTTGATTCTTTCCATTCACCGAGTTGAAGAGGAGCTCATGATCTCCCCTGCTGCCCACATAGCCTACCTTTCAATGGTACCTGTATTATACACTGTTTGGCTGACAGGATGGTGATGCAGCTCACTGTTATTTTCCCTTGCCCTTAAATTAAATCAGTTTAAAAATCCTCTCGTTCTTTTTCCATAAAATGTATTGCATTCATCATGTCTTATCCACTTTCATAGCCACTTGAATCAATCTGTTTCCTTCATTACTGTTTCAATGTTTCTTTCCTTTTTTTTTTTTAATATCCCAGCTCTTCTCCTGTCACCAATTCTAATTCATCACACCTCTCCGGTTGTTTTACTGTTTTCAAATACCATTCAACTTTTGTTATTCCATTCTCAAAAAACTGAAAAATAGCATTGAATAATACATTCTAACTCCTTTTCTTGATGTTTCAAGAAGCCATAATACAGTTCTGAATATCCTGGGAGAGGACACTGTTTATGTCCTGTCATACCTCCTTTCTGACAAAACTCTGTTTTTGATATAGTGCCTAACTTTTTCATGTCTTGAGAGCACAGTTCATTTTAGACTCTATGCAAATCACTGTGATAATACCTCAACAATATTTACTATCCCTGGAAAGTCAAGAGATGTAAACTGAACCAAGAAGACTAGAGGGAAAGGTTTGTATTTCATGGTTAAGTGTGACGTTTTCTACCCTACTTCTTCCAGAGGTAAATAACAAACATATTTAATGTCCCAGTGTATTATAACCACCACTTTGTAGCCATAAAGGAGTCCCAGCATCTGGAGGAAAAAAAAAAAAAACAGAGCTGAAAAACTTGCATAGAAATATAACTGAAACTTGAAATTGCTCTGGCTGGAGCCTGCTTCCCAGTGGACAGTTTAATATGTGAAACAGCAAATCCCCTTATAGTTTAGTCAGCTTGAATATAGTTTTCTTTTACCACAGCTTGAAGCATCCTCACAGATACCTCTTATTCATATATGCAGATAAATTCTTTGCTGTGATTGTTATTACTCCTTTTACTCCCAAGGTCCCTGCCTTCTAAATTGTTCCCTCACTACCTCTGATGTTTCAGTCCTGTTAATTCAAAGCTTGTCAATTCACTGATTTTCTTGAACTTCCCAAGCAGAATCCCTTTCCACTCTAGACTCATATAACATTTATAGAGTCAAGAGTATTAATTATTATGTGCAACATTTTCTTCCAATACATTATATATTTCTTAAAGCAGGATCTGTATCCAATTCATTTTGTTTTTTGTCAAGAAATTCTGACAAAATGACTATTTTATGTAGGTGCTCAGGACCTACTCAATTAATTCTCCTAAATAAACACATAATTCATTCAGTTATCCATCTTATTTGTGTGTAAGGAAACTTTAGGGTAGAGTTATCTATTTATCTATCTACCTACCTATTGTAAAACCATTTATCATGTCTGTATTCTGTGGTGTTCACCTGTATTCTATTTCTTTCCTTGTTGCAAATGCTCACTCCACTCTTCCTCCCTTTTAAATACCCCGCATCTACTCTAACATTTTGCAGTATTCTTCTAAAATACTTGCTGCAAGTTGACAGTCCCCTCTTTCACATTATTGAATAGTATACCGAAGATGATGAAGTTTGAACTTCTCTTCAAATACTGCCACCTGAACAATATGTAATGATGTTTTGTTTAAAAAAAAAATAACATAATGTCTATGTATTTGCATTGGAAGATCCATTTTTCTGCATTAGACTCAACAATAAGGGCCTTTCCTTCAAATTAACTGCTTAAAAACAGTTTTTGTTTTTGTTTTTCTGCACCACAACGTGCAGAAAACAGTAGTCCAGTGGGGGGAAAAAAAAGATAGTTATCAGAAAGGGCAGAATTGGATTGTGAACGTTCAGTTTAGAATAAGAGATACAGCATCAGAGGGCTACTGTACAAAGAAAACAAAATAGAGAAGCATGTTGGAGAAAAGACTGAAAAGCATTCCAATGAATTCAGTTATGTATTCTTCAAGAGCCATACTCTGATGCAAAAGATAGGACAAATTTCAATATGCGACAAAGAGAGGAAAGAATTGTCTAATGAGGAACTACTATTTTTACCACTTCAGGAAGGGATTTTCACTATTGCTTTGACTAACAATTAGACCCAGTTCATTGTGTAATGAGATAAATATAGATAAATACATTACCATGATAATAGCTGCAAAAATCTCCTCTCCACCAGTCTCCCTGACTGGTCCAAAGAGAACACAGCTACTAGCAATTTACCTGACCAATTCAATCTTTTCTCCCACTTTCTCCTTCCGTGTGTGGATGTGTGCAAGCTAAGTTGCTTCAGTCATGTCTGACTCTTTGCAACCCTATGGATTGTAGCCTGTCAGGAGACTCTGTCCATGGAATTTTCCAGGCAAGAATATTTGAATGGGTTGCCATTTCTTACTCCGGGTATCTTCCCAACCCAGGGATGGAACCTGGGTCATCTGCATTGGCAGGCAGATTCTTTACCACTGTGCCACCTGGTAAGTCCCAGTCTTGATGTATATATTAGACAAAAAAAAAAAAAAGAATAGTATATGAGATAAAGAACAAATGATCTTGTAAAAAGAGTTAATCTATGTTATGAAGATCTGAAGGAAAGAATAAAATCTAACAGGCTGAGCAGAGAAGGAGTTTGTTTTGTTTCAAGGGCTGAAATGGTGAACAAGAATTTATGGAGTGTAGGAAGTTAAAAGAGGATATAGAAAGATAGGTAGAAGAGGTTATTAGGGAGGTAGGAATATTTAATTGGATTTTCTTTAATAAGTGATAAAAGATGAAATGAAACATGTCTTAGGCCCAAGATTTTTAGCAGGTCAAGTCTTTTTGACCTGCTTCTTTTAAATCATCTTTAACTCACTGTCAATATATGCTACCTGATTAAAAAATAACACTTTTCTTCCTCTTCCAATTTTTATCTGAAATTTTTGTACTTTGTAAATTCTGTTCTTTCTTGGACAAAGCTCAGATATTACAAAGTGAAATAAGTGACTTTCTGTAACTTCTAGTATTTTTAATAGAGACACATGGAGGTTTTACAGGGGGCCTTCTCAACATGAGAGACTAACTCTGGGGTGTGCTGTGTGCTTAGATGCTCAGTCTCTTCCAGCTCTATGAGGCCCCATGGACTGTAGCCCACCAGGCTCCTCTGTCCATGGGGGCCTAAGACGTGTATAATACACCTGGAATTTTCTTTTTGAATAGGTTTTATTTTTTCGAGCAATTTTAGGTACACAGCAAAATTGAGTGAAAAATACGGAGTTGCCTTGTATCCACTGCTCTCATACATGCGTAGCCTCCTCCACTATCAAGGTCCCAAATCAAAGTGCATTTGTTAGAACAATGAACCTATATAGTTTACATTAGGGTTTACTTTGGGTTTTGTAAATTCTGTAGGTTTTGAGAAATGTATAATGGTGGGTATCTACCATATTCTTTATAATTGAATTGTTTCTTCCCACTTCTAACTGGAAACAAAACAGAAGTGGTGCCATAAATTTGAATAAGCAAAATGTACTGTTCTCAACATACTGTAACCAAAAGGAGAGATTTTAGTGTGTCTCTATGTGTGTGTGAAAGAGTATGTGTGTTTTAAGGTCTGAATAGGGATTTTTTTGCTTTTCAAAATGGTCAGTAGAAAATGGACATCAAGTTTGAAGAGATAGAACCTTATTGTGATTGAAATGTTTGTAGATTCTGTGCCAGTTTTCCACCACTCTGTACTTTGTTGCTGTTTAAAACTGTCAACTCTAATGGAAGAACAAATTATTTGTGATTTAAAAAAAGGATCATCAGAATACTTTCACTGACCTAAAAATCCTCTATGACCTGCCCATTCATCCCTCCCTACCCCCAAATACCTGGTAAACACTAGTCATTTTACTGTCAGAAATGAAATTTTAATTGGTCCATTCTGCATATTTTTATTCATTTTTAAATGTGACAACATTAAAAGTTGTACCATATAACCACCTGGTCAATGGCTTTCACAGGGTTAGAGGAATATTTATGTAGCATCTAGTAAGTTGAATATTCTTTTGTTATAAAGTGTAAGATTTGCAACACAGCTTTTTACTTTAGAAATAAAGTTTTTTGCAAATACCCTAAAATATCACTACACAAACATTCTGGGATTTGATGTATTCTACTGTGATAGAAAAATAATTGCCATCCAGAGACATTCATGCCCTATTCCTCCAGAACCTGTGAGTTATTTTACATGATAAAAGAAGCTTTTGCAGATGCCAATTTGTTTAAAAATTTGAAATAGGTGTATAATACACCTGGAATTTCATGGTGGGCCCAATCTAATTATGTGAGTCCTAACCAGCCTTTCCAGTTAGAACTTGTGATGCTGCTGTGTTTAATGATAGAGGAAGGTCACCAAGAACCAAGGAATGTGAGCAGCCTCTAAAATATTTGAAAGGCATAGAAAGAGATTCTTATTTAGAGCCTCCAAAGGAGTATTGATATTAGCTCAGTGAGTCCTGGGTTGGATATGTGACCTACAGAACAGAGAGATAGCTTTTTTGTTTGTTTGTTTTATAAATTTGTGATAATTTGTTAGATAACAAAAGAAGGTTATTCTGTCTATGGACAAGAATATACAAAACCAGGTATATAATGGCATTTTATGGAGTTCTCTGTGGGGTTAGAGCAGGGTTAGTTCTTAACCTTTTTTCTGCCCTGGTATTTTATGGTATTATCATATTCTGATTGAGAACAGTTGTGAAGATAATTCAAAATGGCAGTCAGAGATGAACTATTTTTATTGAATTAAATTCCATTGTTTTGGTCCTGATATTGAAAACTGATTTAGATTAAATTGATATTTTGTATATGAAAATATACAAACAAATGAAAAAAATAAAGACCAAACCAATGGAACTGTGTGATGATTATGATCTTGAAAACTATATTGATAAAATTTAAGCTCAGTTTGAAGCAAATTATGGAAGCAGTTTACAGAGTGACTTCTCCATCAAGAAAGAAATGTACTGGAAATATTTCCACTGACTGATTATTTGTTGTTTTTGTTGATAAGAAAAAGCAAGTTCTCTTCAGGCCTTTTTAAGCCACATGATAAAAAAAGGAGATTAATTTATACGAGAGATGCTAGAAAAGGAGTTATTTTTCAAAAATACCATATTCTAGAAAGGTGTATAAGGAGAATGTTTTATTCACCTTCTTATGTTCAAGACATATATTCTCACAAAGACAGAGCATCCATTTTCAATAGATTTACCAGAATTTACAGTCATAGTTGAGTAAAAGCACCCAAGAGATGGCTCAGATGGTAAAAAATCTGCCTGCAATGCAGGAGACCTGGGTTCGATCCCTGGGTTGGGAAGATACCTTGGAGGAGGGCATGGCTACCCACTCCAGTATTCTTGCCTGGAGAATCCCAATGGACAGAGAAGCCTGGTGGGCTATAGTCCATGGGGCCTCATAGAGCTGGAAGAGACTGAGCATCTAAGCACACAGCACACCCCAGAGTTAGTCTCTCATGTTGAGAAGGCCCCCTGTAAAACCTCCATGAGTCTCTATTAAAAATACTAGAAGTTACAGTAAGCCACTTATTTCACTTTGTAATATCTGAGCTTTGTCCAAGAAAGAACAGAATTTACAAAGTACAAAAATTTCAGATAAAAATTGAAAGAGGAAGAAAAGTGTTATTTTTTAATCAAGTATTGACAGTGAGTTAAAGATGATTTAAAAGAAGCAGGTCAGAAAGACTTGACTTGCTAAAAATCTTGGCCCTAAGACGTTTTTTAGGCCCAAGATAACTCTCCAAGAAACACCACCTGCCCTTCTTGTGTCTGTTCATTCTTCTTTTTTTTCAGTGATCCAACCTGATACCTACTTGAAATCTTCTATGTATCTGTTCTCTTTTGAAATCATTTCTTCACAATTCATTATCCATTTTTTTCACTGGCAAAGTCATCATGTTTATGTTGGTGCACATTTGTGATTTATCATTTTCCCCATCATTCTTCTTCCTGTTTAGCTCACATTGTCTCCAAAGCATTAAAATATCACCTTATACCTTCAGTTCAGTTCAGTTCGGTCATTCAGTTGTGTCCGACTCTTTACGACCCCATGAACTGACGCATGCCAGGCCTCTCTGTCCATCATCAACTCCCGGAGTTTATCAAACTCATGTCCATTGAGTCGGTGATCATCCTCTGTCGTCCCCTTCTCCTGCTGCTCTCAATCTTTCCCAGCATCAGGGTTTTCTCCAGTGAGTCAGTTATTCACATCAGGTGGCCAAAGTATTGGAGTCTCAGCTTCAACATTAGTCCTTCCAATGAACATCCAGGACTGATCTCCTTTAGGATGGACTAGTTGGATCTCCTTGCAGTCCCGGGTACTCTCAAGAGTATTCTCCAACACCACAGTGCAAAAGCATCAATTCTTCAGCGCTCAGCTTTCTTTATACTCCAACTCTCACATACATACATGACTACTAGAAAAACCATAGCCTTGACTAGATGGACCTTTGTTGACAAAGTAATGTCTCTGCTTTTTAATATGCTGTCTAGGTTGGCCAGGGAGAAGGCACTGACGACCCACTCCAGTGCTCTTGCCTGGAGAATCCCAGGGACGGAGGAGCCTGGTGAGCTGCCGTCTATGGGGTCGCACAGTGTCGGACACGACTGAAGTGACTTAGCAGCAGCTAGGTTGGCCATAACTTTCCTTCCAAGGAGTAAGAAGATTTTAATTTCATGGCTGCAGTCACCATCCGCAGTGATTTTGGAGCCCCTAAAAATAAAGTCAGCCACTGTTTCCACTGTTTCCCCATCTATTTGCCATGAAGTGAAGGGACCAGATGTCATGATCTTAGTTTTCTGAACGTTGAGCTTTAAGCCAACTTTTTCCCTCTCCTTTTTCATCAAGAGGCTCTTTAGTTCTTCTTCACTTTCTTTCATAATGGTGGTGTCATCTACATATCTGAGGTTACTGATATTTCTCCTGGCAATCTTGATTCAGCTTGTGTTTCATCCAGCCCTGCGTTTCTCATGATGTACTTTGCATATAAGTTAAATAAGCACAGTGACAATATACAGCCTTGACGTACTCCTTCTCCTATTTGGAACCAATCTGTTGTTCCATGTCCAGTTCTAACTGTTGCTTCCTGAACTGCATACAGGTTTCTCAAGAGGCAGGTCAGGTGGTTTGGTATTCCCATCTCTTTCAGAATTTTCCACAGTTTATTGTGACCCACACAGTCAAAGGCTTTGGCATAGTCAATAAAACAGAAATAGATGTGTTTCTGGAACTCTTTTGCTTTTTCGATTATCCAGCAGATGTTGGCAATTTGATCTCTGGCTTCTCAGCTTTCTCTTAAACCAGCTTGAACATCTGGTAGTTCACGTATTGCTGAAGAATGGCTTGGAGAATTTTGAGCATTACTTTGCTAGTGTGTGAGATGAGTGAAATTGTGTGGTAGTTTGTGCATTCTTTTTTATTTTAATTAGTTTATTTTTTATTTTTTAACTTTACAATATTGTATTTGTTTTGCCATACATTGACATGAATCCATCATGGGTGTACATGATTTCCCCTTCCAGAACCTTTGGAATTGCCTTTCTTTGGGATTAGAATGAAAACTGACCTTTTCCAGTCCTGTGGCCACTGCTGAGTTTTCAAATTTGCTGGCATATTGAGTGCAGCACTTTCACAGCATCATTTTTCAGGATTTGAAATAGCTCAACTGGAATTCCATCACCTCCACTGGCTTTGCTTGTAGTGATGCTTCTTAGGGCCCACTTGACTTCACATTCCAAGATGTCTGGCTCTAGATGAGTGATCACACCATCATGATTATCTGGGTAGTAAAGATCTTTTTTGTACAGTTCTGTGTATTCTTGCCACCTCTTCTTAATATCTTCTGCTTCTGTTAGGTCCATACCATTTCTGTCCTTTATTGAGCCTATCTTTGCATTAAGTGTTCCCTTGGTATCTCTAATTTTCTTGAAGAGATCTCTAGTCTTTCCCATTCTATTCTTTTCCTCTATTTCTTTGCATTGATCGCTGAGGAAGGCTTTCTTATTTCTCCTTGCTATTCTTTGGAACTCTGCATTCAGATGCTTATATCTTTCCTTTTCTCCTTTGCTTTTCACTCCTCTTCTTTTCACAGCTATTGTATGCTAACTTCGTATAACACATTGCTAACAAGAAACAAGTTGTAGAAATATTATCAGTAAATCTGTGATGAAGAATTTACTCATTGGCAAATGGAAAGCTGGGAGACTGTAAAAACCTCAGTAGATTTTTTTGTGAAAGTAGTAGTGTTACCAGGTTGGCCTGCATTTTGTCAGGGAACTGAAATTCAGAAGGTCAATGGCAGACCTTGAGGAGCAATCTAGGCCCTTGTAGAATAGCAAGCAAAAAAATTGCAAACTTCAGGCTTATACACAAAACAACATTTATTAAAGCATAGACACACTCACAGAGGGAGAATGGACTGATTCTGTGAAATGAAACTGACTTTCCCCTACAGACTTAAGGGTGTTTTTAAGGAGTTGTTCTGTGAGGAGGAGGAGTATGATCCTGGATGAGCAACAGGGGGTGGAGGCAGGTTGCCATCACGGGTGAGTGACAAGGGATTGCTATTTGATTGTCCAGAGTTATGTAACAAGTTATTATTATTGTGCATGCCCTCATCCTTGAGTTGCTGAGAAACACCCACCTTTTAGGACAAAACCACCTGTAGTTTTTACTATAATGTTGATATGAGTTTGAGTTTCCTAGAGGTTTCACACCTGTCTAGTCTGGGCATGCATAGCCCAGACAAGTTCTCTCATGTCCCTGTGTTGCCTCTTTATCAGGATAAGTTGCCCAGCACCTGATTTTGTTTTGCTGGTTCTGGGTAAGGTCAGGGGAGGGTCTGCAGATGGTTGGAGCTTAGCTGGACTGTTCCCCTCTTGTTTTTAGCTAGCATCACTTTTTTGCTGCTACTGTCAAGGGAGAATCCCCAGAAGGTTGGAGCTTAGCTTGATTATTCCTCTCTTTTTTTTTGCCTCTGTCACCTCCTTGTTGTTAGTATCTAACTACCTACTTAAATAGTATTATATGAGACTAATAAAAAACAAAAGCAGTCCAATAAAAAAAAAGACTTTGCTATATCTTTCCACAATGGTTACATATATACTTTTTAAATTGGAAAACTGAGAGAGTTACATGAATTGTCTAAACAGGTTTATCAATGTATTTTAGATTAAATTTGATAGATGTATTAGAATATCATTCTGTTTCTGGATGTAAATTTGATTTTCAAGTTAAATACTATATTTTGTAGCATTTAAATAAATAAACAATTCTTAATTTGTCTTAGTGTGCTTGATTTTGAAGACAATAAATATCTACATGTATCTTTTTTCACAGTTGTTATTTCTCAAATAACTTATTAAAATGTAGTTCATTACTTTACTTTTTATTAAGAGAATCAAAGATAGAAATCAATCAGTCAATGTTGCAAAACATGGCTAGAAGAATGTTCTAAACTGCTTTTAAGAAATAAATTATTCACATTTCATTTTACTTTGCTAAGTAGTCATGCTAACTGTGTAATGGAATTTCTTCCAAACTATAACTCAAGCCTGACATTTTAAACATTTTGTATGGATTTTTAAAATTCCACTGTGTATCTCTTTGTGTTACACACAGAGCATACCTTATAAAACTGCTATGGATGCTAATCACACAGAAGAAAAGAACTATGATTTGTCAAGTTGTAACATTGTCTGTGATTTAGAGATTGAAAATTTTATAACAATATTTGAACGTTTAAGTTATTTTATGATTATTTAAAATAAAACCATAAAGTACTTGCAAATTATGGAAATTCACAGATAATATTTTTCATATTAAAGGTCTTTATATTTGAAAGAACACATAGAAATTGTTTTAGAATCCCATATAAAAAGTTAAAAATAGCACAATGATCTGTGGATAATAGCAATGACTATTAGAGATAAGCTCAAGTATTTATACTTAAAACTACCTTGGCATCTTACTCTATGCTTAGCATTAGGGGGAAAGTTAAATGATAGGATTTGTGAATTTTAAATGTTCTTAGGAGAAGGAAAAGTTCTATTCACAACGTGTTCTTTTCATCTTATTCCACTGGCCTATGGGTGCATTCTTTATTGTCCACACTCCTTTCTGCTTTCTAGCACACATATTCTAGTCCTGTACACTGAGCATTTCTTCCCAAATTGACTGCATTTTCCCTTTAAAATGACACTGCATATTAGGCCTGTCAGTTTTTAAAGAATATTCTGCCACAAAAGAACATGAAAATTTCACTAGTGGTGGAAATTATACATTCCTTATTTGTCACATTTTTTAACAGAGGAACTGAAGAGTAGGAAAAATGTATAAGAAAATAAGGTTTAGTACCAAATACTGCATTTTCAAGTGATGATTTGATAGGTTCATGGAAGATTCAGGAAGCATCCATAAATTAGCAATTTTATTTATGAATTAGCATTGATTCAGTATCACTTAATTACATAAATCACCTTTATATTTTAGGTGCAGCACGAGTCTCAGAATACACATCTTAATGCCAGCTTCTTTAAGTGTCATAAAATGGAAGGTTGTTCTGAGTATCTTAATTTTTCCATGCAGTAATGTCAATGGTATGACTGCTGATGAGAAAAATACAAATTTCATGCCTCCAGAATTTTAAGGAAAGCAGTTGTTGAGTTTAACACTTCATCAGTCACCTCATACATCACAGGCTTATTATTACTTTCTTTCCATATCTAGAAAGATTTCCATAGCAAGTGAAAATGGGTATAAAAGAATATCAGGGATCTGTGGCACACATGAAAGGAAAATGCACATAAGAGAGAAAGCAGAAGACATAAACAGGATGGAAGCAACACTTCAGATGACACAGTGATAATGAGTATTAACATTGTGAGAAGGTACCAGTCATCCAGCCATCTGCTCCAGACAGGCAGCATAACAAACAAGGTTAGAGGAAATAAAATGCTTAGGAATGAATATTTCACTTGATTTTCATTAAATGCCTCTTTAATTCACATAGTCATCATTCAAAGGTAAAGGGATCTTTAAAAGTTAAATTGATGTGTAAGAGGGGCTCAAGATCCCACCAAGATCTTCTCTGATAGACCCACAGGTATCATCACCCTTGGAAGCACAAATAAGTTATGAAAAAGCAGCCTTTCCCTAAATCTATGCAGGGAAGGAGCTGAGATCTGGGGACTATCTCTTGACTCCTTGAAGTCTGAAGGAATAAGATATTGTCTGTTTATAGTCAGAGCATCTTAAAAACATCAGTCATGGCTAAATAAGACAGGAGCAAGTGTGAGAACCTTCTTAACTTTTCTCTTCAGGAATTCTTCTACAGCTTGGTAGCATTTCTCTGAAATCATTTCTGACTTAAAGACTATCATCTCTTCTCAGGCCCTTATCTTCTTATTCAAATCTAATCCTAAAAATGTTTGTCTTCGATGCCCTGTATTTATCTGATGTGCAAGTCACTTTCTTGTTCAGACTAGGGCAAAGCACACTCTTGACTAATGAAAGAACCAGGCATTTCTAAGTGTCATTTACCTTTCATCTCTTCATAAACTTTCACAGTCACTGTGTCCAGAAGACCAGTTCAGTTGTTCATCTTCCTAACATATATTTTTACTATTGTTATGTTTTTATTTTATGTTTTTCTTGTGTTCACAGAAAGTTCCAAAAAATACTGGAGAGATACTCTTTACCCTACACCCAGATTCCCCAAATTGTTACACTTCAGTAATTATAGATTGATACCAGAATACGAAGTTACAGTAGTGCAATGAGTTTGCTTATTTCTGTGCCACTATATTAAAATACATGTGTAGATTCATGCAGTCACCATCGAAATCAAGACACAGAACTGTTTCAACAACAAAACTATTTTCTTTTACTACCACTTTATGCCACTCCAGCCACCCTGTCAGTTCAGTTCAGTTCAGTCGCTCAGTCGTGTCCAAATCTGCGACCCCCTGGACTGCAGAAAAACAGGCTTTCTTGTCTTTCACTATCTCCCAGAGCTTACTCAAACTCGTGTCCTTTGAGTTGGTGATGTCATTTAACCATCTCAACCTCTGTTGTCCCTGTCTCATCCTGCCTTCAGTCTTACCCAGCATCAGAATCTTTTCAAATGAGTCAGTTCTTCGCATCAGGTGGCCAAAGTATTGGAGTTTCAGCTTCAGCATCAGTTCTTCCAATGACTTTTCAGGATTGATTTCATTTAGGAAAGACTGGTTTGATCTCCTTGAAGTCTAAAGGACTCTAAAAGAGTTTTCTCCAACACCACACTTCAAAAGCACCAATCCTTCCACGCTCAGCCTTCTTTATGATCCAACTCTCATGGCATCATAAGAAGCCATGATCTTAGTTTTCTGAATGTTGAGTTTTAAGCCAACTTTTCCACTCTCCTCTTTCACTTTCATCAGAAGGCTCTTTAGTTTTTCTTTGCTTTCTGCCATAAGGGTGGTGTCATCTGCATATCAGAGGTTATCGATAATTCTCTCAGTGATCTTGATTCCAGCTTGTGCTTCATCCAGCCTGGCATTTCACATGATGTACTCTGCATATAAGTTAAATAACCAGGGTGACAATATACAGCCTTGACATATTCCTTTCCTGATTTGTAACCAGCCTGTTGTTCCATGACCAATTCTAACTGTTGCTTCTTGACCTGCATACAGATTTCTCAGGAGGCAGGTAAGGTGGTCTGGTTCCAGATATGCAAGCTGGCTTTAAAAAAGGCAGAGGAACAAGAGATCAAATTGCCAACATCCGCTGGATCATCGAAAAAGCAAGAGAGTTCCAGAAAAATATCTACTTCTGCTGTATTGACTATGCCAAAGCCTTTGACTGTGTGGATCACAATACACTGTGGAAAATTCTTCAAAAGATAGGAATACCAGACCACCTGACCTGCCTCTTGAGAAATCTGTATGCAGGTCAGGAAGCAACAGTTAAAACTGGACATGGAACAATAGACTGGTTTCCAAATAGGAAAAGGACTACATCAAGGCTGTATATTGTCACCGTGCTTATTTAACTTATATGCAGAGTACATCATGAGAAATGCTGGGCTGGATGAAACACAAGCTGGAATCAAGATTGCAGGAGAAATATCAATAATCTGAGATATACAGATGACACCATGCTTATGGCAGAAAGTGAAAGAACTAAAGAGCCTCTTGACGAAAGTGAAAGAGGAGAGGGAAAAAGTTGGCTTAATGCTCAACATTCAGAAAACTAAGATCATGGTATCCGGTCCCATCACTTCATGACAAATAGATGGGGAACCAGTGGAAACAGTGACAGACTTTATTTTTGGAGGCTCCAAAATCATTGCAGATGGTGATTGCAGCCATGAAATTAAAAGACGCTTACTCCTTGGAAGGAAAGTTATGATCAACCTAGACAGCATATTAAAGAGCAGAGACTTACATTCCCAACAAAGGTCTGTCTAGTCAAGGCTATAGTTTTTCCAGTAGTCATGTATGGATGTGAGAGTCGGACTATAAAGAAAGCTAAGGACCGAAGAATTGATGCTGTTGAACTGTGGTGTTGGAGAAGACTCTTGAGAGTCCCTTGGACTGCAAGGAGATCCAACCAGTCCATCCTAAAGGAGATCAGTCCTGGGTGTTCATTGGGAGGACTGATGTTGAAGCTGAAATTCCAATACTTTGGCCACCTCATGCGAAGAACTGACACACTGGAAAAGACCCTGATGCTGAGAAAGACTGAAGGCAGACAGAGAAAGGGACAACAGAAGATGAGATGGTTAGATGGCATCACCAACTCAAGGGACATGAGTTTGAGTAAGCTCCGGGAGTTGGTGATGCACAAGGAAGCCTGGTGTGATACAGTCCATGGGGTCACAAAGAGTAAGACACGACTGAGTGACTGAAATGAATTGATAAATTGTACTGTATTTTAATTTTATTTTCCACATATTCATTACTAATATATAGATACACAATTGATTTTTTAAAGTTTTACTTTATATCTGTGATCTTGTTGAACTCAATTAGTTCTTTGATTTTTTTTCAAGATTTTTTGTATTTTGTACATATAGCAGCATTTCATTTGCAAATACAGACAATTTCATTTCTACACTTGCAAATACATAGAGTGCCATGTCTTCATTTTGAAGATATACCCATTTTACTTACTCTTCTTGCTTTACTCTCTGTTTAGAACATTAGTACTGAATTTAATAAGATTGGTAAGTGTTGGCATACTTGCTTGTTCTAAATCTTATGAGGAAAATATTCAATCTTATACCACTAAGTACAAGTTTAGAAGTAAGATTTTTCTTTAAAACTGCATTATCTTATTGAAGAAGTTCTCTCAGTTCCTAGAGTTTTTAATAGTTTCTGTTATGACTGGTAAAGTTTATTCAATACTTTTTGTGTCAGTTAATATTATCATGTGATTTTTAGCCTGTGTTAATATGATGGGTTGCATTAAGTTTCAAACACTGAATAAGTAAGGTAGGGATAAAAGTCCCAGCTCCCTACCTGACCTTCTCTGACTTTACTATGATGAAGAAGAAGGGTGACTTACAATAGATAAGACAGTGTGAAAGTCTGGGTTGCCCTTCTCCTTTTGCTTATAAAGTGAAAGTATGAGGTCCATGATTTTTCTATGGTGTTTTTCAGACCTGAATGATTATTGGTTAGGATGTAGTTTTTCATGTCTTTGGCTTTTGAGAACAAGCAATTCTTAAGAATGTGTTTTGGTCTACATTCACTGCTATTACCAGTTTGCCTGCTTCTCCAACACCTAATGAAATATAAAGAAAAAGATCTAGGACCCAGGGAATTAGCTGTTATGTCTTCTTATCCTTCTCTTTTATAGCCATCTTAAGTTAGTTTTGTATATGATGTTAAGGGTTTTTAGCTGTACTTATTGCCAGGACTAGGGAGTGGTGTGTCTACTCCATTTTGTTTAGTACTGGAAGTCAGCACCTACTTTAAAAAAACCAAATCACATCAACTTTTATGCATTGTTTTTCTAGTAAATCTAGCACATTTTTCTAAGTCACCAGATTTTTTAATGCTTTAAGAAATAACATGAGAAGCAAGTGTTAGAATCATTTATACAGAAAATAGGGATAAGAACATCACTTTAAAAATTTATCTTAGACAAATATCTCCCCTAGATTTGACAGAAAATCTACTAGTCACTATGGAATATATAAATTACAGAATACATGATTATTTCCCTTTAAAAAAAAACAGTACAGGATGATTGATTAGTAAATTTAGATTGAATAAACAGCTATCATAAATCAAATATATTAAATATGATAAGTGAAATATACACATGAAAATACTAGAACATAAAGGAGTTGGAAAACATAATCTATGTCACTGGTTCCCAAACTGCATCGGGATTATATAGAGTTTTTTTTTTTTTTTTTAACTCTGGCTACTAACCCAGAGTTTCTGCTTCAGTAAACTAAAACACAAAATTTCATTTTTAACAACTTTCCAGGTATTGCAAAGTTGCTGGTCCAGAGACCATACTTTGGAAATTACTATGCTAAGGAGTCTGGATAGAGAGTTCTTTGGGGAGAACCATTCTTATATGGTTCTTAGAACCAAATAAGAATTCACTGCAGAACTCAGAGTAAATAAATGCTAAGCTGTCAAAGGCTTCCCTGGTGGCTCAGAGGTTAAAGCATCTGCCTGCAATGCAGGAAACTTGGGTTTGATCCCTCAGTTGGGAAGATCCCCTGGAGAAGGAAATGGCAATCCACTCCAGTATTCTTTCCTGGAAAATCCCATGAACAGAGGAGCCTGGTGGGCTACACTCCACGGGGTAGCAAAGAGTCGGACATGACTGAGCGACTTCACTAAGCTGTCAAAGATGTTCTAAGATGGAATAAGTGTAATAACTAAACATTTTGTTTAAAGTACTTATTCTCAGTTTTGCAGTGCAGAAACTTTGGTTGAGAGATAAATATTGCTATCCATGTACAAAGAATTAGAACCTTTTAGTTTAGGACTCTTGGGTGGAAGGGTCAAAGGTCAGATTTCATCAAATGGCATTAGGGATTCAAAAAAAGTACTCAGTTTCCCACGTGGCTCAGTGATAAATAATCTGTCTGTCAATCCAGGAGACTAAGGTGATGTTGGTTCAATCCCTGGGTCCCAAAGATCCCATAGAGGAGGAAATGTCAACCCATTTCAGAATTTTTGCATGGAGAATCCCATGGACAGAGGAGCTTGGTGGGGTTGCAAAGAGTTGGACACAACTGAGGAGACTCAGCATGCCTGCATGCACCACTAAAGCATACATTTAAAAGTGATTTTTTTCTACTTTCATAAATCTCAAGTTCTTATACTGTCTATTTTCTAGCTTAGAAACACAATTTGACTCAAATTCTCTAATTTACCTCTTCAGTGTGTATTAATAGCTATCTGCAAAATTATATTTTACTAATTTACATATTGAATGTTTTTTTAATTGTTTTACTTAAATGTTAAAAAAGACAAAGTTATCCTTGTCTTAGTCATATTATTATTCTGATTATTATTTGTATAGGACATTTATTTGTATAGGTTATTGGCCAGAAATATAGGCCATTAATGAAACATAAAACAAGCAATAAACAGGTATTTGTAAAGTAAATGACTTAATTATTTTTATCTGGTAATTCCATATGCATTCCCCACTTTTAAAGCACCTGAGATAAGTTTACCTAGAAGTCAAGGTCTCCATAAACGGATTATAGTGAAGAAATTAAGAGTGTGGAATGAGGAGTCAGACTGCTTGTCCTGTAATTCAAGTTACTCATCTTAACAGTTTTATGAAAATGAACACATTTCTTAATTTTCTGTCTCAAAATACTCAAAATAAGGATGATGATGATAACAGAACTTTTGTCCATAGGTACACTGTGATGATAATATTATGTCAATAAATATAAAGCACATACGTAATATCTTTTATAAATGTTCACTATGTTATTTATTACCATAAGAGAGCTCTTCCAAACTGTGTCCCATAGTGTGCTGCACTAACCCACATGGAGAACTTATGTGACGTGTGTCATTAGTGACACAAAGAATTTACAAACTAAAAGTAAGTCAGATAGCCTCCTTGTCACCCTTCCCTCTAAGCCCCCACCTGAATTCCAGACTAACTTTCTGACTGTGTAAAGGAAGAGTTTGAGGGTGCTTAGAGATGCAGATCTTAAAGCCACAGAAGGAGCAGCTAGAAAAAGAACAGCTATAAGTTTTGGAGTAGTGGAGGTGGTTCAGTTGCTAAGTCATGTCTGACTCTTGTGACCCCATGGATTGTAGCCTACCAGGCTCCTCTGTCCAGAGTAGCCCCAGTATTTCCCCCTGAGACTTTCAAGGCAGAGAGGATTCTGAATAGGCACCATCTTTTTTAAATCTAATGTTTCAGCCTTCTTGAGAAATCCATTTATCCGAGTAGGCCAACTCACACAGCAAATAAAATCTTTAATCTCAACTCTCAGCATGCTGATAGATCCAACCAGTAGATCCCACTGATGTCCTTAGCTTTACCTGCTCGCTAACGTTTTTCTCCTTCTTTGAGTAAAGGGAGAAAAGGGGTTAAAGGTGGGTTGAAAGGAGACAGAATCTGAGTTCCAGATTTTTTCTAAGTTCTGAGTTCTATATTTTTTCTAAGACTACAGTTATGTACTCTAGAATTCCCTGATCTTCATATTTTGCTAAGTTTCTAAAATGGTTTTTTCCTCAGCTTTAAATCTAATAGGATGTACACACTCCAGCTTCCATGGCATAATGGTGAAAGAACTACTTACAGCCTAAAGATTATGTCACCAAAATTAATAGCATTATTCCAGAAGAATGATGTTACCCTTCCAGCTGAATAATTCAATCCTCTGTTTATTCATTTAGTCACATCACAAATATTTACTGCCCACTATTTTTGTGCTAGCAATTATAGGCAACAGAAATAAACAGACATATAACACAAAGACTTTGTCTCTGTTAAAATTTCTCTCCCAGCAAGAAAAGCCTCTAGGGTACTGAGCCTGGCTGGAAAAATGGGAGGGTGAGTTGGTTTTTAGCAGAGTGGAGTGACCTATGCCTTGGGAATCGAAGAAAAATGGGGCCATCCATACAGCATTCAAAGTGAAGACTGCTTTTAGAACCAACTTTTTTTTTTTATTTTATAAATTTATTTATTTTAGTTGGGGGCTAATTACTTTACAATATTGTAATAGTTTTTGCCATACATTGACATGGATCAGCCATGGGTTTACATGTGTTTCCCTTCCTGGACCCCCCACCCACCTCCCTCCCCATCCCATCCCTCTGGGTCATCCCATTGCCCCGGCCCTGAGCCCTTGTCTCATGCATCAAACATGGAATGGTGTTCTGTTTCACATATGATAATATACATGTTTCAATGCTATTCTCCCAGAACGTCCCACCCTCACCTTCTCCCTCAGAGTCCATAAAATTGTTCTATGCATCTGTGTCTCTTATTCTGTCTCGCATATAGGGTTATCGTTACCATCTTTCAAATTCTATGTATATGCATTTGTATACTGTATTGTTGTTTTTCTTTCTGGCTTACTTCACTCTGTATAATGGGCTCCAGTTTCATCCATCTCAGTAGAACCGATTCAAATGTATTTTTTTAATGGCTGAGTAATATTCCATTGTGTATATGTACCACAGCTTCCTTATCCATTCGTCTGCTGATGGACATCTAGGTTGCTTCCATGTCCTGGCTATTGTAAACAGTGCTGCGATGAACATTGGGGTACACGTGTCTCTTTCAATTCTGGTTTCCTCGGTGTATATGCCCAGCAGTGGGATTGCTGGGTCATATGGCAGTTCTATTCCCAGTTGTTTAAGGAATCTCCACACTGTTCTCCATAGTGGCTGTATTAGTTTGCATTCCCACCAACAGTGTAGGAGGGTTCCCTTTTCTCCACACCCTCTCCAGCATTTATTGCTTGTAGACTTTTGGATAGCAGCCGTTCTGACTGGTGTGAAATGATACCTCATTGTGGTTTTGATTTGCATTTCTCTAATAATGAGTGATGTTGAGCATCTTTTCATGTGTTTGTTAGTTAGAACCAACTTTTAACAGAAGCACCAATGCAAATGTTCAAGGCTGTGGCAGTGGGGGGGAAGGGCCGATCAGGTTTCAGAGAACCTGTTCTCTCCAACTTGGGAGAACACATTTGTAAAGGTGAGTAAGAAGGAACTCCTAAAAGAATTCTACTCATGAGTAAGTATGCAAGATATTCTTTAGAAAATTTATTATGCTTGTGCTTTCACAGATACAACTTTTGATTATATCAAAATTGACAGATGCTTAAAAAATTTGTCCCACATCCAGCCCCAAGTTTGTCTCATTCTCATGGCTAACATCACAAAACACCAGTCAGTCCTTAAGGAAGAAAACATGATATTAGACAAACCATGACTGGCAATAGGGATCCATCTGCTCATTCTTTTGCCATGCCAATATGAGCATTATTATTTTTTTTTTTTCATCTTTTCTTCTTGAATTTGAGCAGCATCACTAGCACAGTACACATGTGGGCAATTCAGTACATTGAGTTATCTCAAGACTGCTTATTGAGTTCAGAGTGTTGTGTACTGTTTATACACCCCCAAGTTATTACTGATTGATATTAGCCTCCTGTCACTCATCTGTTATTCAGCTATAGATAAGTTTAGGGTGATCTGACCAATATAGCATCATAGTCCACAAGGCAATATCAGCAAGCTATAAATGTTTTCCAAAATAGATTTTTTTAAAGGAAAGGTGGACATGCAAAGGGAAATATACAAAGGAGCTGAGCCAGTCATATTCAGACCAATTAAAAACAAGCAAAAAACTTTGATTGTACTTTTGACACATCAAAGGAGGGAGTTAAGGCCATTACTTGCTATACTACTCAGAAAAGAGAGATCTTGATATATAGGTCTACAGGTTCCCACAAACCCAATCTCAATTTATATGCAAAGCTCTAAAACTTAGGTATAGGTGTCTCTTCATAGAGCAGCCTGTAGGTGGTCATTGACCTGAGAAGTAACAATCTGCACACTTTTTGCCCACTACTACTCTACAGATTCCCAAGCTTCTTTGCCTTCAATCTTCCGTTGTTGTCCCATCTAAATTCTTGATATATCAGCTAAGCTCTTTCAACTGCCCAGAAGTTCAGTTAACTCAGGGCACTTCTCCTTTCATATCAAGTTATGACCCCATAAATTACTCAAAGCCAATGCTATCTTTTAGGACCATTTTTTTGTGAGGCTGTGGTACAGCAACAGTCCATTTTCAGCTGTCATCAATATATCAAGCCATCTAAACCGTGAAGATTTTTATCCCAAATCCATCAATCTACAGTTTGATTGTACACTCCACTCCACATGGCTATAAAGTGTATATTGAACAAGAGGCTCAAACAGTGGTAGGTAGTTTGGAGTTCTGTGGCCATTTCTCTTTTAATTTTCTTAAGTCCTCTGAGTCAGCGCAGAGCCAATCCTGAATAAACCACTCTACCATACTATGGTTTACCTTTATCCTCACCTGGCTTTATGACTTGGCAGACCATTTCTGACCACATAATTATTTGATGTCCCATGTCAGGTGTTCAGCCATGTGCTTAGGGAAGGGCCGTAAAAGAAGCTGCTTTTCAGATGGTAAATCTTTATCTGGTGAAGGTGTTATAGTGTTTTTCCAGAGCCTTTAGACGTTTGTGCTCCAAAGACTCCCAATAAGGCTTTAGATATTCAGAGAAGGTCCTCATATACCACAGATATGTATAACACCATGAGATCTGTTGGGTCACATGTCCCTAGAATCAGAGTCCACTTGTATTGTAGACAAGCTTCTTACAAAGAAAGTGAAAGAAAGAAAGTGAAGCCACTCAGTCGAGTCCGACTCTGCAACCCCATGGACAAAAGGCTCCTCCGTCTATAGGATTTTCTAGGCAAGAGTACTGGAGTGGGTTGCCATTTCCTTCTCCAGGGAATCTTCCTGACCCACGGATCAAACCTAGGTCTCCCACATTTTAGACAGACGCTTTACCGTTTCATCTTATACTCTGAGTCCCTTTCAAAGCTATGGTCCTTCTAAGATAACCAACAAGTGATTTTTACTGTATTGCCACTTCATGGCAAATAGCTGGGGAAACAATGGAAAAGGTAGCTGACTTTATTTTTGGGGGCTCCAAAATCACTGCAGATGGTGATTGCAGCCATGTACTTAAAAGACACTTACTCCTTGGAAGGAAAGTTATGACCAACCTAGACAGCATATTAAAAAGCAGAGACATTACTTTGTCAACAAAGGTCCATCTAGTCAAGGCTATGGCTTTTCCAGTAATCATGTATGGATGTGAGAGTTGGACTATAAAGAAAGCTGAGCAGCGAAGAATTGAACTGGATGTGAGAGTTGGACTATAAAGAAAGCTGAGCAGCGAAGAATTGATTCTTTTGAACTGTGGTATTGGAGAAGACCCTTGAGAGTCCCTTGGACTACAAGGAGATCCAACCAGTCCATCCTAAAGGAGATCAGTACTGGGTGTTCACTGGAAGGACTGATGTTGAAGCTAAGACTCCAATACTTTGGCCACCTGATGCGAAATGTTGACTCACTGGGAAAGCTGATGCTGGGAAATATTGAGGGCAGGAGGAGAAGGGGATGACAGAGGGTTAGATGGTTGGATCGCATCACTGACTCAACAGACATGAGTTTGGGTAGACTCCAGGAGTTGGTGATGGACAGGGAGGCCTGGCATGCTGCATTTCATGGGGTCGCAAAGAGTCGGACATGACTAAGCAACTGAACTGAAATGAACTGAACTAGGTCCTAAAATAAACTCAAAATGCAGCATGTTATCTTCAGGAATAATTATTTCCATCCAATTAAAAATCATGGATATCAATTTTGCATTTTTCTTAGTTTTATCATTTCTTTTTTCTTTCAGAGTGTTCAGTGAAATGGAATATGATATCAACTTTACCTTCATTTATGAATCAAGATAGTGACCATCTGTAAACCAGAGCCAAAGAAATGCTCCTAAATACATTTTGATACAGTAAAACCTCTTTATATTGACACCCAAATTCTATGATGGAGAACACATATACACTCACGGTTGATTCATATCAATGTGTGGCAGAAGCTGCTACAATTCTGTAAAGTAATTAGCCCCCAATTAAAATAAATAAATTAAATTTAAAAAGGGAATATCTATTAGTAAAGTTTTTTGTAATCGTCTTCTCTCTCCAGCCGATTTTATCTTGCCTATGTGAAATATATTGTTAAGCAATTAGCCAGGTAACTTTGTGAAAGAATACCAGTTATATATGACTCTGGCTTTAACTCCAGAGGTCACACATGAAAGGCACTGTAAGAGCAATTATTTCTTTCTCTCTGATGGAGACAAGGGCATCAAAATATTAAGGTTTTTTTTTTTTCTGTTTTTAAGAGGCTGGAATGAGACTAGAAGTTAAGGTGGTGTGTGTGTGTGTGTGTGTGTGACAGACTTGAAAATTGATCTTAAACTTTCAACATCTCCCAATTTGATTTTATCTAATGCTACTTAAATATTTCTAGCATTGTTCACGATTCTTCTAATTCAGTTTTCTTTTAATGTCACAGTTAGAAGCAGACAGCTGGTTGACAGTCCCAGAGAAATTTTTACTCTAAATATGAGATTATTCTCTTCAATGGTGCATGTTGCTGTGCTTAATACAGCAAGTGACATTCATGGTGATCTTTTATGTTTGGGAACAAATAGGATTCTAGGAAGGCTTTGAATTATCCAATATAGCAAATAAAATGCCTTCCATATCACAATAAAATAGTTGAGAAAAAAGAAAAATTAAAACCAATAACAATATTTCTGGGTGTTAGCTTTGACAAAATAGATGAATTCTGAGATTGTTTTCACACAGGTATACAAAACTTTTAAATATTTATATATCTGGATAGGGAAAATTATTAAGAGTATATAATTTTCTCTTTTTATTCTGCTATTTTACATTGTTTTATATTATTTTTTAATTCAGTCATGCCTAAGTATTATACAAAAGGCCAAAAGTTGATCTTGTCTTTTATTTTTTAACTGCATAAGCCTATATCTTCCTGTATACCAGCTAATTAATCACTAAATGAAAACTTAAATCAAGTCATATTAATATAATTTTAATAATGAGAATTTCCCCTTTTAAGATAAGATTTATAAAACATTATATGCTCAACAAAAAAGCATTCATGTTTCAAATCTAATAGATCTAATAGTTACTTCTCAGCCTTTATCTTATTTGACCTCTTATCAACGTTTGGCCTTGGTCATGGTTTTGTCCATGAAACACTCTCCTCTTTTGATTTTCCCAGACCTCTAATAGTTGAGTTGCTTCAGCTGTCAAACCTTGGACCCTTTCTCTCTATCAAGTTCACGTCTTTAAACACCTTCTACATGATATTAATAATAATCCCCACCTTTACATCATTCCTTATTTCCAGCACCAAGAATCCGACTGTTTACTCAACATTTCCCATTTGGATACCCAATACAGATTTCAAATTTTTTATTTCCCAAACCGACTTTTTTTTTTCATGTTTATCCCATCTCAGTTAATAATAACTCTATTCTAGTTGTGGGGGCCAAAATATTAGTGCCAAAATCAAGTTGTCTTTAAAGCTCTAACTTCACTCTGATCAATCAGAAATCCTGTCTATTTTAGCTTTAATATATTCAGAATTTCTTCACTTCTAATTAGACCTCTGTCACCAGCCTGGTCAAAACTACTAGCATCCCCCACTTCCTAGTTTCTAGCAGATGATCTTCAGTATAGTAACCAGAATAATCTTTTTCAGATGTAAATCTGTTATCACTCTTTTGACCTAAATCTCCTAATGACTTCTCATATCACTGGAAAAAAGCAAAATTCTTATTATGTCTTAAAAGGCCATACATGATCTGGTGACTAGTAACTTCTCTGACTTTCTTCTCCTGTTACATTACTTTTCTTTTTGTTCACTCTGATTAGCTATTTTGCTTTTTTGCTGTTATTTTTTTTTTTTTTCCTTTCCTATATATGGGGAGATACTTTCCTAGGCTCTTCTACTGTAATCCCACTTAATATTCATGTTTGAGAGAATTATCCTTGTATTGCTGTTTGCTTTACTAAATCTTGAGGAATTCTTTAAGTTGAATGACAGAGCTTGATAAAGTACCTCCTCTACCTAGGCAGATGCCACCAATGCTTCCAATGAGCAACAGCAGTGCCAGTAATACAAACAAAGAAGGTGTTAGGAAAGCATTTAAAAATTTTGCTTTTTCCCTTTAGAAATGTCAAATAAATTTTTGATATGTCTTTCTTTAATTCTAAATAGCATGTTTTGGAGAATACAGTAGAACTAGAAGGATACACAAATTGGAGGAAAATAACACCACAGAAATATCTAGGTGGCAAGGAATTAGAACTTCTGAGTTTATTTCTTTGATTTTTATTTTAATGTCATTCTTTATGAAACAGAGAAATTCAGACTGCATCTAGAACACATATTATCATCCTCATTCTATTTTAATGTGCCTCTTTCTTGCATGAGCTTCTTTACACTAAATCTAAAGATGGGCAATTAACAGATTACTACACTCTTCATGAAAATATGCTAAGAATTAAACATTGAGTTGTCAAGCTAGGAAATTCAGCTTGCTGTCTTTATGCATCTCTGATAACCAAATAACATGCTTTCATTTTCCCCACGAATGGTCAATTCAAAATTTGTAATTCTTGTCACTAAATTCTTAAACAATCATTTTAAAATGAGGTCATGAGAAAAATAGGCCTATAATAAATGAGTTCACAAATTCTTCAAGCTCTAAGTTAATCTAAGAATGTTACAATTTACTGTAAATGTTGCAAAAATCTCTAGGGTGAGCAGAGGGTAAATTAGACATCTGTAACAGAATAATAATTATGGAAAATATTTAAAAAGTAATTATATTCCAAAATCTATGTGTTTGATGAATGGCTGCTTTTTCTTGTCCCCCTTTAGCATTTGCATCTGCGTAGAATAAAGGGTTTGTAGGAGAATATATTTATGGAGAAAAGAAACATTGATAGCAAATGGAAGCCTGTTTCTACTTTTCACAGCACTAACAATGATAATGGCCTACCTGAGGTTAACAGTGTTTCTTTTATAAGCTTTCTCTACTCTTGAACAGTTTATACAATAACTAGCACTTAGCTTAAAAAGAACTATGCTTAACCTCAGATATTGAGAATAAAACAAATCTTTGGAAGATTATATTGCATTCCATATAAAAATTTTGTGTTAGTATTGCCCCATTCATATTTTTACAAGCATACACCGTGGCATAGTGTATATATATAATACTCCTCAGTGTGTCAAGGTGGTTAGCTTACAAGCAAATATCTCCATTACACAACTAAAAAAGTTAAAACTAAGGAATATCAAAGTTCCTCTACTCTCCCAGGTAGGTATGCATTAAGTATGACATTGTTATCCACGATCATTGTAAAGGCCCTTCTGTCATGTTCTAAGTTTCAAACACTTGTCTTCTGAAATTCAAAGCAATCACCTATTCACCATTATCTGACAAACATATCTCACATTCACAGAAGGCAATGGCACCGCACTCCAGTACTCTTGCCTGGAAAATCCCATGGACGGCGGAGCCTCATAGGCTGCAGTCCATGGGGTCGCGAAGAGTCAGACACCATTGAGTGACTTAACTTTCAATTTTCACTTTCATGCATTGGAGAAGGAAATGGCAACCCACTCCAGTGTTCTTGCCTGGAGAATCCCAGGGATGGGAGAGCCTAGTGGGCTGCCATCTATGGGGTCGCACAGAGTTGGACACGACTGAAGTGACTTAGCAGCAGCAGCAGCAGCAGCAGCATGTCTCATATTCCACCTGAGGAAGAGCAGTCATCCATCGCTTGTATTAATCCAGTCCTCCAAGAAAAAGATCCCAATATGAGCAGAAGAACTAAAAGATGTATTCAGTGCAGTTCAGTACAGTAGCTCAGTCGTGTCTGCCTCTTTGCGAACCCATGGACCACAGCACGACAGGCCTCAGTGTTCATCACCAACTCCCGGAGTTTATCCAAACCCATGTCCATCGAGTCGGTGATGCCATCCAAACATCTCATCCTCTGTCGTCCCCTTCTTCTCCTCCCCTCAAGCTTTCCCACCGTCAGGGTCTTTTCAAATGAGTCAACTGTTTGTATCAGGTGGCCAAAGTATTGGAATTTCAGCTTCAACATCAGTCCTTCCAAAGAACACTCCGGACTGATCTCCTTTAGGATGGACTAGTTGGATCTCCTTGAGGTCCAAGGGACTCTCAAGAGACTTCTCCAACACCACAGTTCAAAAGCATCAATTCTTTGGTGCTCAGCTTTCTTTATATTCCAACTCTCACATCCATACATGACTATTGGAAAAACCATAGCCTTGATTAAAAGGGCTTTTGTTGGCAAAGTAATGTCTCTGCTTTTTAATATGCTGTCCAGGTTGGCCATAACTTTCCTTCCAAGGAGAAAGTGGCTTTTAATTTCATGGCTGAGTCACCATCTGCAGTGATTTTGGAGCCCCCCAAAAATAAAGTCTGCCACTGTTTCCCCATCTATTTGCCATGAAGTGATGAGACCGGATGCCGTGATCTTAGTTTGCTGAGCGTTGAGCTTTAAGCCAACTTTTTCACTCCTCTTTCACTTTCATCACGAGGCTCTTTAGTTCTTCTTCACTTTCTGCCATAATGGTGGTGTCATCTGTATATCTGAGGTTATTGATATTTCTTCTGGCAATCTTGATTCCAGCTTGTGCTTCCTCCAGCCTAGTTCTCCTCATGATGTACTTGGCATATAAGTAAAATAAGCAGGGTGACAATATACAGCCTTGACATACTCCTTTTTCTATTTGGAACCAGTCTGTTGTTCCATGTCCAGTTCTAACTGTTGCTTCCTGACCTGCATACAGGTTTCTCAAGAGGCAGGTCAGGTGGTCTGGTATTCCCATCTCTTTCAGAATTTTCCAGTTTATTGTGATTCACACCATCAAAGGCTTTGGTATAGTCAATAAAGCAGAAATAGATGTTTTTCTGGAACTCTCTTGCTTTTTCGATGATCCAACACATGTTGGCAATTTGATCTCTGGTTCCTCTGCCTTATCCAAATCGTGCTTGAACATCTGGAAGTTCACGGTTCATGTATTGCTGAAGCGTGGCTTGGAGAATTTTGAGCATTACTTTTCTAGTGTGTGAGATGAGTGCAATTTTGTGGTAGTTTGAGCATTCTTTGACATTGCATTTCTTTGTGATTGGAATGAAAACTGACATTTTCCAGTCCTGTGGCCACTGCTGAGTTTTCCAGATTTGCTGGCATATTGAGTGCAGCACTTTCACAGCATCATCTTTTAGGATTTGAAATAGCTCAGCTGGAATTCCATTGCTTCTGCTAGCTTTGTTTGTAGTGATGCTTCCTAAGGCCCACTTGACTTTCCATTCCAAGATATCTGGCTCTAGGTGAGTGATCACACTATCGTGATTATCTGGGTCATGAAGATCTTTTTTGTACAGTTCTTCTGTGTATTCTTACCACCTCTTCTTAATATCATCTGCTTCTGTTAGATCCATACCATTTCTGTCCTTTTTGAGCCCTTCTTTGCATGAAATGTTTCCTTGGTATCTCTAATTTTCTTGAAGAGATCTCTAATGTTTCCCATTCTATTCTTTTCCTGTATTTCTTTGCACTGATCACTGAAGAAGGCTTTCTTATCTCTCCTTGCTATTCTTTGGAACACTGCATTCAAATGGGTATATCTTTCCTTTTCTCTTTGCTTTTTGCTTCTCTTCTTTTCACAGCTATTTCTAAGGCCTTCTCAGACAGCCATTTTGCTCTTTTGCATTTCTTTTTCTTGGGGATGGTCTTGTTCCCTGTCTCCTGTACAATGTCACGAACCTCTGTCCATAGTTCATCAGGCCCTCTGTCTGTCAGATCTTGTCCCTTAAATCTCTTTCTCATTTCCACTGTATAATCATAAGAGATTTGATTTAGGTCATACCTGAATGGTCTAGTGGTTTTCCCTACTTTCTTCAATTTAAGCCTGAATTTGGCAATAAGGAGGTCATGATCTGAGCCACAGTCAGCTCCCAGTCTTGTTTTTGCTGACTGTATAGTGGTTCTCCATCTTTGGCTGCAAAGAATATAATCAATCTGATTTTGGTGAAAGCATGTCTGGAAAAAAAAATTATGATAGAGCCAGGAGCCATCTGTCTGCCATACAGGTCTGAAAGTGAGAGTGAAAGTCGCTGAATGGTGTCCAACTCTTTGTGACCCCATGGCCTATACAGTCCATGGAATTCTCCAGGCCAGAATACTGGAGTGGATAGCCTTTCCCTTCTCCAAGGGATCTTCCCAACCCAGGGATCAAACCCTGGTCTCCTTCATTGCAGGCAGGTTCTTTACATGTCTGATTCTTACGAAAAAGAACATCCCCTTCTTCTCCTGCCTTCTTAGACTGCAGCTTAGAAGTATGCATATTTAGCAAGGCTGACAGAACCTTCCACACTCAAAGTCTGTCATCAAAACTGTCTCTCATTTTTCAGGTCTGTGTCCATCTTAGCTCTTTGGCTGTGCTCAGTTACTGCTTGACTGTGGCCAGGGGGAAGTGTGTCCTGAACATAAACACAATGCTGGATTTTAGGCCACAGTATTTGAGTTAATCAATTAGGTTTCCCACACTCAGAGATATGAGGTCCATTTTTCCCATGGCACATACTAGTACCACAGAGAGAGGTAGCCAAATATTTTTTTTTTTCTACTCAAGAAAACATTATGCTATATAGCTATCTATCTGGATAGACAGATGATAGATTACAAAGATAGATGGCAGGTAGGTAGATAGGTAGATGGATTTAATGTATTACTCTTGCCAGAATCCTCCATCAATAGCAAACTGGAGAGAACCCACTTGTCACTAACAGAGATGACAACTGCCTATTGGAACTAATTCGTATGGACAATCTCTTTTTCAATAACCCAGGACAGGACATCCCTAACCCTTAAAATTACAAGTGAGGTAGTTGACATTTTCCTGAACAATGTTCTTGTATAAGAGAAATCACGAGACCCCTAAGCTAATCCAAGTAACTCAGAATTCCCCTCCCTACTCAGTCTCCTCCAGGCTTTTCCTGTCAGCCAATGTTTTAAGTTATAGTGCTGTGCTAGTTTAGCTTTCAAGAGATATCCATTTTCCAGCTTATAAAATAATAATGCTTATTATTTTTGCATGTTTAATGGAAATATTAAAAAAAATATTTCACAAAAGATATCCATCAGTGATGTAGTGATTTATGTACAATTGTTTAGATGTGTATTGTGACTATTATTTGTTAGTAATATTACTAATATCAAATGTTTTACAAAGTCTGTATGTTTCATTACAAGGCATATTTTCCATAATTATTAATAGTTAAGTATCAAAACTCAGATAGAAAATGCCAGTTAGTTTATTATCCCAGGCTAAAAAGTAGTTGCAGTCAATGCCAATCATTTCTTAGGAGGCACATCCTGAATTCCATACCTATTCTCTACAGTCTACCATTGTAAGTTCTCAATCCATTGCGACCCCATGGACTGTAGCCTGCCAGACTCCTGGAAGAATAATGGAGTAGGTTGTCATTCCTTCCTTCAGGGGATCTTTCCAACCCAGGGATCACACCTGCATCTCTTGTGTCTCCTGCCTTGACAGATGGGTTGTTTACCACTGAGTCACCTGGGTCTACCACTCAGTTCAGTTCAATTCAGTTGCTCAGTTGTGTTCGACTCTTTGCAACCCCATGGACTGCAGCATGCCAGGCCTCTCTGTACATCACCAGCTCCCATGGTTTACTCAAACTCATGTCTATTGAGTCGGTGATGCCATCCAACCATCTCATCCTCTGTCATCCCTTTCTCCTCCTGCCTTCAATCTTTCCCAGCATCAGGTTCTTTTCAAATGAGTCAGTTCTTCGCATCAGGTGGCCAAAGTATTGGAGTTTCAGCTTCAGCATCAGTCCTTCCAATGAATATTCAGGACTGATTTCCTTTAGGATGGACTAGTTGGATCTCCTTGCAGTCCTAGGGACTCTCAAGAATCTTCTCCAACACCACAATTCAAAAGCATCAATTCTTTGGCACTCAGCTTTCTTTATAGTCCAACTCTCACATCCATACATGACCACTGGAAAAACCATAGCCTTGACTAGCCAGACCTTTGTTGGCAAAGTAATGTCTCTGCTTTTTAATATGCTATCTAGGTTGGTCATAACTTTAGGTTAATGTATAACTTCTGCTTATTACTTTTAAAACATGTATTGAAATATACACTTTTACAATGTTGTGTGAGTTTCTGCTGTACAGCAAAATGAATCAGCTATATGCATACACATATCCTCTTTTTTGACTTTTCTTCCCATTTAGGCCATGGCAGAGCATTGAGTAGAATTCCCTGTGTTATAATACAATAGGTACTCATTAGTTATCTATTTTATACAAAGTATTGAGAGTGTATATATGTCAAACTCAATTTCTCAATTCATCCCATCTCCTTTCCCCTTCTTTGCTGTCCATATGTTTGTTTTCATATTGTGTCTCTATTTCTGTTTTGCAAATATATTCATCTGTGTCTCTGTTTCTGTTTTACAAATATATTCATCTGTACCATTTTTCTAGATTTTACATATATGCATTTATATATGATATAGGTTTTTCTCCTCCTGACTTACTTCACTTCGTATGATAGACTTTAGGTCCATCCACATCTCAGCAAAATGGCACATTTTTGTTTCTTTTTATGACTGAGTAATATTCCATTTTATATATGTGTCACATCTTCTCTATCCATTTTTCTGTTGATGGACATTTAGGTTGTTTCCATGTCTTGGCTATTGCAAATAGTGCTACAGCAAACATTGGGGCTTCCCAGGTGGCACTAGTGATAGAGAACCCACCTGCCAATGATAGACATAAGAGATAAGAGATGAAAGTTTCATCCCTGAGTCAGGAAGATCCCCTATATAAAGAAATGGCAACCCGCTCCAGTATTCTTGCCTGGAGAATCCCATGGATAAAGGAGCCTGGCGGGCTACTGTCCATAGCGTCACAAAGAGTTTGACATGGGTGAAGCAATTTAGCATACATGAAAATATTGGGGTACATGTATCTTTTGGAATTATGGCTTTCTTCATGTATATGCCAGGAGTGGCATTGCTGGGTCCTAGAGTAGTTCTAGTGTTTTGATGAACCACCAGAGTGTTCTTCATAGTGGCTATTCCAATTTACATTCCCACTGGTGGTGTAGGAGGATTCCTTTTCCTCCAAACTCTCTCCAGCATTTATTGATTGTAGATTTTTTGACTGGTGTGAGGTGATACCTCATTGCCATTTTGATTTGCATTTCTTGAATAATTAGTGATGTTGAGCATCTTTTCATGTGTTAATTGGCCATCTGTACATCTTCTTTGGAGAAATGTCTCTTTAGGTCTTTTGCTCATTTTTTGATTAGATTTTTTTATTTATTTTTTTGCTACTGAGCTTCATGAGTTGTGTATGTTGAAGATTAATTACTTTTTGATTAGTTAAATCTCTCCACATCATAAGTGGAGATCGCATGCTATTTTCTTATGCCCTGTCTCTAAAAGGTCAACTAGGATTGGAGAATGTTGGTATTGAATATACCTTATTATCCTAATAACCTGCTGTCGGTGTTCTTTCTCTCTCTATATTCTCCACATCTTACCCCCCGGTGGTAGGATTAGGAAGAAGTATTGTTCATTTTCTGCTGTATATCTTTAGTGATAAGGAGTTCCTTACCAAATTTGCATTTCTGTTTTCTCATATTGTGCTTTTTTTCATCTGTAATACTTTTATTCATATGACTTAAACCCATTTTCTGCTATTAGAGAAAGAGAAAGTAGTTGTTTCCATATTGTAGCCTAACAGGTACCTCAAAAGAGTCTTTATATCTCATAATAATATAAAAAGTAATTTTGGATTCTTACCACCATTCCTTATGTGGTAATTTCTAGATTAGCTATTATTCCTATCAAAATTTTATAAATGAATTCTGATTTTCTCATCTGAAAGTGTTTCACCCAGATGAGTACTACAAATTCAGAAATGTAGAAATTGAATTTGAGAAAGAAAAATGTATTCTAAGTGCTCACCACTACTGGGCTGTCCATATTTGAATAAGTTTGTGAGTGGTCAGACTATGTTGAGTATAGGTAATCCTGGACTAGACAAAAAATAAGTTTGACCAAAACTATCAAAAATAGCATAATTAGGAGGAGAGTAATAATCATAACTATGGAGGGAGGCCAATGAATCAAACCTGTTTTAAGCATTAGAATAATATACTGCCATAGAGCCATCACGATATTGTAAAGTAATTATCCTCCAATTAAAATAAATCAATAAATTTTAAAAAGAATAATATACTACAAGAAAAAAAGGACTCATAAAATCATAAATCAGAAAGGCCCTGAACAAATTATAGGAATCAGAATGCTGTTGTTCAATCACTCAGTCATGTTCAACGTTTTGTGACTCCATAAACTGCAGCATACCAGGCTTTCCTGTCCTTCACCATCTCCCAGAGTTTGCTCAAACTCATGTCCTTTGAGTTGATGATGCCATTGAACCACCTCATCCTCTGTCATCCCCTTCTCCTCCTGCCTTCAGTCTTTCATTTTTTTTTCTTCAGATCTTCATTTTTTGAATGTTGAGTTTTAACCCAGGTTTTTCACTCTCCTGTTTCACTTTCATCAAGAGGCTCTTTAGTTCCTCTTATTTAGTACCACCATCTTCATTAGTACCATCAATCAGAATAGAGAATTCCTATGGAAGTTTTGTGTGAGATCTGCTCTAGGCCCCAAAGCAGACCTGCAAGAAGGAAGATACTGTTTGTGAATGTACCTCATTTGTGAGGCTTTGTGTTAAGAGCTTTTACATATATTAACTTATTTAATCTTTACACTTAAAAGGTAGGTATTTGTTATCTCCATTCACATTTGAGATCACAGAAACAATAGTTTATATGCCCAGCCCAAAGTCACGGATTTAGTAAGTACTCTGCTCCAAATTCCACAAGTACATCTGAATTAACATGCAATGTCCTTCAGGCTATTTGAAGAGAGAGAAACAATCATAGCTGAAGAAGTGTCACAGTTCAAGTTTGATCAACAGTCATTAAAGTGCTATTATGGGAAATGCTAAGTTAATTTTTCCAAATCCATTGAGAATAAAATATATAAACAGGGTTTAAACAATAATAGAGAAAATTTGAAACAGTCAAATCATAAAAAGTTAATTTATTAAACAACCACCATTTACACAGTCTGTTGCTAGGTGTTCGTACACAGCATCTCATTCTCTAAAATAAATATTACCATCATTTTATGGAAGAAATGGGCCCTCAGAGAATTGATTCAAGTTCTCAAGATTACACGCTTTTAAGTGAAGGAGGTAAGACTGAAATTAAAGTCTATATAGCCAAATACTTGTGGTAGGGTTACTATCAGAGATAAAGTTTCTGAAAACACTCCCTGTTAAATTTTAAATACATTCCCAGAAATGCACATCAATATATTGATAATGATATATGAAATAAGAAATTTTATGTATTAAAACTTCCAGGGACCTCTTAAATTTCATTATTTTCCTTATCTTAGAATCTACTCTTGATTGGCAATTGTGTTAAAAAAAAATCACAGACATTGAAAGTTATAAATTAAAATTTGTTTGGAAACTGAGATACTGTACTCTCGCTTTAGGGCACTTTGAGTTAATGTCACATTACTGGCAGACAAGATCATTCTTTCTTGCTTCATTTCTGTTGTTTCAGCACATTTGCACTCAATGTCTTTTTCTAAAATCTGATGAGAAGGACTTTTCTACTTGTTTTGTGTTGTGTCAAAATAGGAGATTGTAGAAAGTGGTATCCTCCTAAGGGTGATAGACTGAAGAGGTCTAAGACTTAGAGTCAACATGCAGTCTATACTCTTAGAGGTTATTCTCTGTGGTATAAAATGCTTTCTGTCCATTAAATTTTTCAATAAACATATTTATTCACAAAAAAATAAATAAAAATACATGCAGGCATATGTGTATTTTATATACATGAATATTTAATTTTATATGCTTGAGTAAAATAGAGAACTTGTATCTTCTAATAAATTGCAGTAAGTTTTATTATAAGAAATGTTTTAAAGGCATCTTCAATATTTAGGATATTAGGTTTACAACTTAATAAATTTGGATTAACCTATAGCATTAATAAAGTTTGTAGCAATTTAAAAAAAATTTGGAAGTTATAAATTATGTGTGAATAATGAATTAGACTATTTGTTTGTTTAATACATGCTACATTTTAAAAAGGGACTATGTTAGTCTTAATCATAATAAAATCTGATAGATACCTAAAATAATGCTAAAGGAAAATTTATACGACTCAGAGTAATTTTCACACATAAATTAATGTCAGGCAGTCGTTGAGCTAATGTAACAGATGAGACCTCTGGAAGCTAGAAGATAAAATATCAACTTTTTATCACAAGTGAGGAAAAGTCCAAGTATGAAGTGATATCAAGTGAAATATAGTTAAATTAAAAAGAGAGTGCAGTAAAAATACAAATTAAAAAAATTAATATCTCACTTTTTTAAGGTTTGATATTCAATAAACTTGACTCTCTGGAGTATGACTGTAAACCGGAATAAAACAGAAATTTTCCTCTTAGCAGTAAAATAATGCACAAAGGTCATGGTTAGCTCTTCAATGAGATTTTCAAAGAGAATTTTGCTTACAGCTCTATAAATGCAGGTATCTTTTTTCCCCCAGAGCAGAGCACATTTCATGGGGCAAATTATTGGGTGTAGAAAGAAACACTAGTAAAGCAGTTGCAAGAAGTAAAAAACCTACCACCTGAAACTGAAGTGAGAAAGTATCTATTTAAACACAAAAGAACTTTGTGAAACACATTTGTTTATTTTAAGTCAAATAGTTTTGATTCTTCAGGAGCCCCTGAGGATACATAGGTGTGACAATTTACTAAAGGAAATGTGCTCATGTTAATATCTCTGTGTCATTAGAAAAAGCAAATTACACTCAGTAGTTTCTGTTATAAAAACAGTAAAACACATAATATAATACTTTTAAGAGAGCACTTCCCCCCCCCCCCCGTTAAGAATAACTCATCACGAAAGTTAGCAAATAAACACCCTTCAGTGCCCAAATTTGACCTTTAAGATGACAATCCTCAGTCAGCAAGAAATGTGCTTGGAAAATGAGACATCTTTACAGGAATGCACAGCGTGCACACGCATATCAATAAGTAGGAACAAGAGGAGAAGGTTAATGAGATCCTATGATACAATAGGTCATTTTGAGTAATAAATCAGGATTAATCACATTGAGCCTTTGACTGTTAAGTTTTTCTTACTAAGTTTTTTTTTAGATAAAAAGATGATCAGTTTTTTCCTACCTAGATTCTTTCCCATCATTTTATTTTACTCATTAAAAAAAAAATCACTTTCCTTTGCAATTACTCACTCACTCTGCCTTCCCTCCTGCAGTCCTTCTACAGTGATAACAGAGCATGAAGAACTCCATGAAACAGACAAATCTATCTTTTCAGTGATCAGCTCTCTGTCAAGCACGCTGATGCAGTAAATCTTTCAAAAGACAAATCTGTCCTTTGTTACTGAAACAGCATGTAAGTTCTACACTGCATGACTCCACAAGAACACAAAGAGCTTGGGGAAAAGTTAAAATGTAAAGTTACCAATATGGGAAATGCATTAGAAAGAATCAGGTCAGAGTGGCAAAAACTCAATTATAATCCCCCAACTTGAGATAGCAAAAACTTCAACTGACCCAAATTTCTTGGCTTCTACCACTAGCTACATTAAATCTGAAATGAGTTGAAACTCGAGCTGTGCTGGCAGCCTAACACCTGCTCCCTCTTTTCCCCTTGGGTGGCCGCAGTAATTACCCACCTCTACCTGCACCAGTTTAGGATCTGTGAAGTGTTGGTCATGTAGGGTCAATCATTCCCATGTTCTAAGGTGCCAAATGATCATCTGCTAGTCAGAATTGCAGCATTGCTGGCAGGTGGACCTATTAGTTCATTTCATTTTTGAGTCTAGACATCTCCCAATTTTTGCTGTCCAATTTGCATGTTTTCTACGGTATGCACCCTATGAAAAGAATTATAATTTATCTGCACTCTACTTTCTAAAGATATTCTTTTAAAACAATTTTTACACATGATTATATTTTAGATATATTTTCAATTTAGACTTTGAATATAGTTTCCACAGAACAAACACACACAGAGTGGAGAATATTGCTCCTCTTATAAGCACATTATTGTGCCAACTTTGTAGCACATTTATTAGATTAACCATGGCATACTTTAATTTATAGTTCAGATCTCTGCCATAAATCTGTCTTACCTAGGTAAAATCATGAACAAAGGGAGCAGCCAAGTTATAACATCACTGTATATCACTGTGAGCAAAATATCTAAGCAAAAAAAAAAAAAATTGAAACTTTGTTTTCAGTTACAGACTAAAAATCTTTGCTTTTTCTGTTCTCTCAGCATCTTGACTGGTGGATAGAGTTGTTATTTCTCATCAGAGGATATTTTCTATCCTTGTACTAACAACACAAGCCATTTTATATTTTTGAATCTGGAAAAAAGATGGAAATGGGCCCAATTACCCTAGAATATAGTTGTGCATAAATAAGGATAAACTGATAGAAAAACTCAAGTTGAAGAGTAGAAAGTTTACAGAGTTCATATTATGTCACCTGAATTTTTTTTGTAAAAGACATAGTAGTTCAGTCTGTTGAGGAAGCAAAAAAGAATTGTGGTTGAATTTAGCTACTTGAGAAAATAGCAGTTCATACAGGCATTTGACAAAAGGAGAAACACGTGAAGTTGATCACGAGTTGATAGTTTACAGACAAAACTATGGTTTGAAGCTCAAGCCGTTAGCCAAAGAACCTATATTACACTAGTAAATTATTCATGATTAGATTTATTCATGTCACCAGTATACTATTGCATCCATCCCTAGAGCCTGATTATGGATAGACAGAGAATTGCTAAAGAGATGTAGAGGAAAGAACTCACCCATTGAGGAATATCCAATATGTGTCCAATACTGTGCCAGGGATTTTATATTGTCAGTTTAACAGCTCTCTAAAATTGATAGAACTTTATACAATAAACTGAGGTCCAGAGCAAGAAATTAGCCCAAGTTTGCTCTTCTAATGACATTTTTTAAGCAATTAAAAAAACTGAAAATGTGTGAAATTACATAGGTAGACATATAGGAGAAAGAAATAGTAGAGAACTAGGCCTTTAAATACATGTTTGTTAAACTGGACATTGCACCTGTCTCTCAAATATCTATTGACAGATATCCAATGGATATCCAATATCCAATATCTTTAAAATAATGTACTTTAAAAAGTTATTAGAAAAATATTTTATCAGAGATTCCTCCCATTAAAGAAAAAAAAAAAAAACAGTTGCTTAGATGTCATGTGAACTTAACCCACTTAGGGTTGAATGTCTTAATTTATCAAAGAGGAAGAACAAGCCTCATTTACTGAGGCCTTTTGCGCATGTGCGTGTTTAGTCGCTCAGTCGTGTCTGACTCTGTGCGACGCCAAGGGCTGTAGCCGGCCAGTCTCCTCTGACCATGAGTTTCTCCAGGCAAGAATACTGATGTGGGTTGCCATTTCCTCCTCCAGGGGTTCTTCATTATCCACGGATCAAACTTGTGTTTCTTAAGTCTCCTGCACTGGCAGGTGGGTTCTTTACCACAAGCGTTAACTGGAAAGCCCGAGGTGTTTTATGAGGAATAGCTAATTAATAATTGTATTTTAAGCATTTAAAGTGTTTACTGATTAAGTGCCCTCAAATATAAGCAGCTAAATAAAAGTTTTAAATATTTGATTAAATTTGAAAACTTTTACTAAAAACTAAATATATCAATACTTTCAGATTGTGTTTATAGAAATTATTTTGATATTTTAATACCTCTATTCTCTCACATTATTAATCTCAATACTGTGCATAAATGAAGACTGTAATTACTAAAAATGTAAGTAAAACCTTAAATATTATATTATGTTTTACTATCACATATACATATAATATAATAAGATATGATAAGATCATAATATCATGTATATAGTTTTGGTGTGGATTGAATGTTTGCATCCCTCCTGCTTGCCCGTTCTAATCTATAGTTGAAACCCTACCCGTGAATGTGATGGTATTAGGAGGTCGGACTTTTGGAAATAAATTAGGGTCTGCGTGTGCTTAGTCACTCACTCGTGTCTGACTCTTTGCAACCCCATGGACTGCAGCCTGCCAGGCTCTTCCGTCCATGGGGATTCTTGAGGCCAGAATACTGGAGTGGGTCACCATGCACTCCACGAGGGTATCTTTCCAATTTAGGGATCAAACCCAGGTCTCCCGCATTGCAGGGGGATACTTTACCAGCTAAACCACCAGGGAAGCCTAAATTAGGATCAGATGAGGTCATAAGGGTGGAGCTCTAGTGCTCTTAGAGTTACAGGAGAGCACATGACTTTCTGCTCCCAGTGAAATTAAAACGAGAAGCTGGCAACCTGCAATTGAAAAGAGAACGCTGATCTTGGGCTCCCAGCCTTCAGAACTGTGAGGAATAAATTTCTATTCTTCTTAAGCTATGATTCTGTTATAGCCGTCCAAATTGACTGGTACATTTTATATTTTTATCTATTCATATAAGAAATAAATGCACTAAGTATTAACTTTGTAAACAGCTGTTACTTTAAACAAATGTTTTAAGTTTCATTAATTGAAAAAGTTATTGAGTAATTTTTGTATTACAAATGCTGTCATACAAGGATTGATAATAATTATAATACCTGTTTTTAAGGTGCTCACTATTTAGCTTCTAGTAAGACAAACACAAAAATAACATTCGGGGTAAGCTGAGAAATAAGTGACTAATAGAACTTATGGAATATCTTATTCTAAAAGTGAAAGCAAAATAATTTACTTAAAGCATTCTGAATCAATGAGATGTAGGAAACAACGGGAATAGATCTGAGTGAGAATATATAAAGAGCTTCCCAGTTGGCACAGTGGTAAGGAATCTGTCTGCTTGTGCAGGAGACACAGGAGAGGTGGGTTCCATCCCTGGGTCGGAAAAATTCCCTGGAGTTGGAAATGTAACCCACTCCAGTATTGTTGCCTAGGAAATTCCATGGACAGAGAAACCTGGCAGGCTACAGTCCGTGGGGTCACAAAGAGTTGGACACGACTGACTAAGAAAGCAAAAAAAAGCAGTGGAAAAAGGTGTCAAAGTCCATATTCTGATTCATTCTTCCATTTTTCATTCAGCAAACACATTTCAAATACAAACTGTGCATCAGGCATTAAGTTCAGTGTTTTAACAAATTTTTCCTCAGGTTCCATTATGGGGTTTTATTAATAAATAAGATTACATCAAGGGAAAAGGAGTCATGGTGAACAATGTCAAACAAGACAGGCAGCCTGATAATTGTCTCCACCTCCAAACTGCCTCACCTGCTCCCTATACTAGTTATGTGAACTTTGATAAATCAGTGATTTACATTCTATGCATCTCAAGATTTTAATACTTTAAATAGGTTTGTTATTTTCCTTACCATGATGGTTAATTAATTAAGGCTAAAAAACATTTTTAAAACTAAAGTCTTTAAAACTTTGGAAAAAGGACCCAAGGCTTATACACTATACAAAAATTTTATAAAACTGATTTTTGATATGTACCTTTATAAAAGGAAACAACATATGACTAAATTTTTTTTCTTTTTAATTCTTAACCTGAGTTATTTTCATTTTTGGTAGTGCTACTGGTATTATTCTCCCACAGCATCTCAAATCTTTGTGTTTTGTTGTTGTTTGTTTCTTTTAAGAAAGGAATTTGGGAGGGGAAATAATATCTTCTTGAATGAAATATTAAGACAATTTTCAATGTTGAATCACGTTAATCTGCAAGGAAGTTTCTCATGAGGTGCTGTTCTGCTCACTCTCGATGTATTCAATTTGGGTGTGAATTGATTTACATAAGAAACTTTTCGTTGCTGTTCCTTCACTAAGTCATACCTGATTCTTTGCAACCCCGTGAACTGCAACACACCAGGCTTCCCTGTCTTTCACTATCTCCCAGGGTTTGCTCAAACTCATACCCATTGAGTCCATGATGCCATCCAACCATCTCATCCTCTGTCACCAACTTCTCCTCTTGCCCTCAATATTTCCCAGCATCAGGGTCTTTTCCAGTGAGTCAGCTCAAACTAGATTGTACATTTAAGAAATGTGTGGTCAAAAAAAATGAAGAACCTAGGAACTATTTTGTGTAAAAGATTCAGATTCCAAAAGAGATAGTAAAACTTTAGGAGGATGGCATAAGTTTTCAAAAAGACCAAAACCAAACTGTAATATCAGGGATTACATATTTATTCTTTATGTTGTGTATACTTAATTGATGTTTATAGACTAACAATAGGTAAATTATATTTTTATGTGTGATGCATTGTGTGCTTGTCCTGTATTAGCCTGACATTTAATTCTTATAAAAACTCTATGATGCCTTTTATGTACATGTTACAGATGAGAAAATTCATAGTGAGTTAAAAAAAACTTTCCCAAGGGCATATAATAATATATTTCAGATCTTGATTTAATCCAAAGCAGTCTAGATCATACATCACACAATTAAAAATATTAGGGAACAATATATACAGGAAATTAAAGTAATAAATCTGAAATCTTCTCCATAAAAGCAGTGAGAACATGGGCAAAATTGTCAATATCAACATTTTCATAACTTTGGAAATTAAAGAATTTTAGCAATCTGGACAACATTTACTCAGGAAAAAAGCAATATTTCAGTAAAAACAGCATGCATTTAGACTTTCTAACCTTTCTCATCTCCCTCTCCTAGTGTACACCTGCTACAGACTGGATTATATTCCCTAAAACGATTTTGAAGTTTTAACCTCCAGTCCTCACATTGCGACCTTATTTGGGATGGGGTTATATTACATTAGGGTGAGCCTTTAATAAGACTGGCATCCTAACAAGAAAAGTAGAAAAGACACAGAGACAATGACACAAGGGGAGAACACCATTGTTCAAAGGCAAAGACTGAAGTGCTTTCAGTGTAGCTAAACACTGAGAAAGGCCAGGCATTGGCACCAAAAGTGAGAAGAAGCAAGGATGCATTTTCCCTCTATAGCTTTTATGGAGGCAGGCCCTGCCAATACCTTTATTTCAGATTTCAAGCCTCCAGAACTGTGAGTCAACATGTTCGTGTTTTATCCACTCATTTTGTGATAACTTTATTATGGCATCTCTATGTAATTATCATAGCACCTGTTAAAACAGTCCTAAAATACAAATACATGAAACAAAAACTGTCAGAGGACTTCCAGTTTCCTGACCTGCATGTAAGGAGCTTGGGAGTCACCACTCCATCATAACTACAAAGAAAAAGCTTAAAAGACTGAAAAAAAAGCTTCTTGTATCTACAAGAGAGGGAAAGACAGGGTAAACCATCACCCTCAAAATGGAAAGACTGACAGGCAAATACAGCAAGTATCCATAATATACTGAAACATACTCACAGGTGGAAACCATATGGGAACCAGTACTGGGACAGGAAAACCTCAACTGTAACCGACAAGTTGCTGGAAGCTCAATAGGGACAACTGTGAGAGTTAAAAATGGCAAAAGAATCCAGTTATAGGAGGGCCCTTGCACTACTGTGAAATTTGCCTTAAGAAATTTAACCAGATTCTCAGAGTAAGTTCCCTTTCTAAGCTCTCAGTAAGGGGAGGGGAAATGTATCATTTAGACATACACCAGAGCACTTGTTCTTAATAAGGCCTGCCTTCAAAGGAAACTAATTAAGCAGATCCTAACCAGCTGGGATTATTGAGCCTGACTTCAGTTCAGTTCAGTTCAGTCACTCAGTCATGTTCGACTCTTTGCGACCCCATGAATTGCAGCACGCCAGGCCTCTCTGTCCGTCACCAACTCCCGGAGTCTACCCAAACCCATGTCCATCGAGTCGGTGATACTATCCAACCATCTCATCCTCTGTCGTCCCCTTCTCCTCCCGCCCTCAATCCTACCCAGCATTAGGGTCTTTTCCAATGAGTCAACCCTTCCCATGAGGTGGCCAAAGTATTGGAGTTTCAGCTTCAACATCAGTCCTTCCAATGAACACCCAGGATTGATCTCTTTTAGGATGGATTGATTGGATCTCCTTGCAGTCCAAGGGACTCTCAAGAGTCCTCTCCAACACCACAGTTCAAAAGCATCAATTCTGCGGTGCTCAGCTTTCTTCACTGTCCGACTCTCACATCCATACATGACCACTGGAAAAACCATAGCCTTGACCAGACGGACTTTTGTTGGCAAAGTAATGTCTCTGCTTTTAAATATGCTATCTAGGTTGGCCATAACCTTCCTTCCAAGGAGTAAGCGTCTTTTAATTTCATGGCTGCAATCACCATCAGCAGTGATTTAGGAGCTCAGAAAAATAAAGTCTGGCACTGTTTCCACTGTTTCCCCATCTATTTCCCATGAAGTGATGGGACCAGATGCCATGATCTTAGTTTTCTGAACGTTGAGCTTTAAGCCAACTTTTCACTCTCCTCTTTCACCTTCATCAAGAGGCTCTTTAGTTCTTCACTTTCTGCCATAGGGTTGTGTCATCTGCCTATCTGAGGTTACTGATATTTCTCCCAGCAATCTTGATTCCAGCTTGTGCTTCATCCAGCCCGACATTTCTCATGATGTACTCTGCATATAAGTTAAATAAGCAGGGTGACAATATGCAACCTTGATGTACTCCTTTCCCTATTTGGAACCAGCCTGTTGTTCCATGTCCAGTTCTAACTGTTGCTTTTTGACCTGCATACAGATTTCTCAGGACATAGGTCAGGTAGTCTGGTATTCCCATCTCTTTAAGAATTGTCCACAGTTTGTTTTGATCTACACAGTCAAAGAAGACTCTACACATGGACATCACTAGCTGGTCAAAACCAAAATCAGACTGATTATTATCTTTGCAGCCAAAGATGGAGAAGCACTATACAGTCAGCAAAAACAAGACTGGGAGCTGACTGTGGCTCAGATCGTGACCTCCTTATTGCCAAATTCAGATTTAAAATGAAGAAAGTAGGGGAAACGGCTAGACCATTCAGGTATTTGGTCTACGACTAGACCAAATCAAATCCATTATGATTATACAGTGAAAGTGAGAAATAGATTCAAGAGATTAGATCTGATAGACAGAGTGCCTGAAGAACTGTAGACAGAGGTTAGTGACATTGTACAGAAGGCAGTGATCAAGACCATCCCCAAGAAAAAGAAATGTAAAAAGGCAAAATGGTTGTCTGAGGAGGCCTTAAAAATAGTTGAGAAAAGAAGAGAAGCTAAAGGCAAAGGAGAAAAGAAAAGGTATACCCGTTTGAACGCAGAGTTCCAAAAAATAGCATGGAGAAATAAGAAAGCCTTACTCAGTGACAAATGCAAAGAAATACAGGAAAACAATAGAATGGGAAAGACTAGAGATCTCTTCAAGGAAATTAGAGATACCAAGGAACATTTCGTGCAAAGATGGGCACAATAAAGGACGGAAACAGTATGGACCTAGAGAAGCAGTAGATATTAAGAAGAGGTGGCAAGAATACACAGAAGTGCTATACAAAAAAAGATCTTCATCACCCGGGTAACCACCTGGGTGTGATCACTCAACTAGAGTCAGACATCCTGGAATGCAAAGTCAAGCAGGCCTTAGGAAGCATCACTATGAACAAAGGTAGTGGAGGTGATGGAATTCCAATTGAGCTATTTCAAATCCTAAAAGATGACGCTGTGAAAGTGCTGCACTCAATATGCCAGCAAATTTGGAAAACTCAGCAGTGGCCACAGGAAAAGGTCAGTTTTCATTCCAATCCCAAAGAAAGGCAATGCCAAAGAATGTTCAAACTACTGCACAATTGTACTCATCTCACTTGCTGGCAAATTAATGCTCAAAATTCTCCAAGCCAGGCTTCAACATTATGTGAATTGTTCCTTCCTGATGTTCAAGCTGGATTTAGAAAAGGTTGAGGAACCAGAGATCAAATTACCAACTTCTATTTCATAGAAAAAGCAAGAGAGTTCCAGAAAAACATCTATTTTCGCTTTATTTGACTATACCAAAGCCTTTGACTGTGTGGGTGGATCACAACAGTTTCTGTCTACAGTCCCGCTAAAACTGAGGTCCGTGGTGGGGTTGAAAACTTCAATCCCCTAACCACATGGATGGTTTCCCTGGAAACCTGTTTCCATGTTGTGGTTATTTAAGGACTTTATAAAAATATACTTATTAGCATAAATGGTTGAAAGGAGCTTGTTATGAATATCAAAAGACAAGTCATTAACCCTTATTGCTATGGTGCGATTTCAGGAACTGAGGACAAAATATCAAACATTTTAACAAAGATGCCCCTATGGTTCTTATCATTTAGGAAATTACAAGGATTAGGAAATGCTCCCAGGAATGGGGATGAAGATCAAATACATACATATATATTTTAAATTTTAGATAATAGTGTCAGTCTGGAAACCTGCTTTCTCAAATCTTGACTGTTTGTAGCACCAAAATCTAGTCTTTTTCTTCAGTCGAGAGAGTCTTCCACAAGCTTTATTTACACAATTTTCTATTTCTTTTTTATGCCTACTGATTTGAAATAGCAAATACCCTGAGGGGTAAAAAGTGTAATAAATATAGGATTCACCTCTATATATGGTCATCACTTGGTATCTGCAAGGATTTGTCCCAGGATCCCCTGCAGATACCAAAATTTGAGGATATTGAAGTTTCTATGTAAAATAACAGTGCTTGCATGCTAAGTCGCTTCAGTCATGTCCAACTCTGTGAGACCCTATGAACTGCAACTCACTAGGCTCCTCTGTCCATGGGATTCTCCAGGCAAGAATACTGGAGTGGGTTACAATGCCCTTCTCCAAGGGATCTTCCCGACCCAGGGATCGAACCCCGTGTCTTACATCTCCTACACTGGCAGATGGGTTCTTTACCACTAGTGCCACCTGGGAAGCCCCAAATAGCCTAGCAGTATTTGCATATAACCTATGTACATCCTCCCTTATAAATTATCTCTCAGTTACTTACAATACCTAATGCAGTGTAAATAGTTCACTGCAAGCAGCAAATTCAGGTTTTGATTTTGGAACTTTCTGAATTTTTTTTTTTTTCAAATAATTTCAAGCCTCTGTTAAATGCATAGGTGCAAAACCAGTTCACATAGAAGGTCTAATGTATTTCACCTCTTAGCCCTTTAAGACTAATGGGCTTGATTAGTCTCCAAGTCACTTCTTTTTTCTTTTTTCAAATGTGTGTCATTATTTTAAGTGAAATTACAGACTACTTCCTCACACCAGAATATAGACTTTCCGAAAATACATATATGGCAAAATTTGATTTTTTTCCTGATAAAACGAAAAACGTTTAGTCATGCTAAAAAGTACGGGTTTCATTGACAAGTAAATTGCAACCATGCATATCATAGTTGGCTATGAAATGAATTGCATATTAAAATGTAAGTTGGAATGTATTATTTCAGTCAACAATATATAAAACTCTTTCTGACATGATGTTTTGATATCTAACATTTTAATAAATAATAACAGTATGTAAACAATTTTGAAAATCAGGATAAAAGACAAATATGACTGTTAATATGACTGGGTTTAAAACTTCCATTTCCTATTTGTTTTCTATTTGCCCTATATGTTCTCTGGTTGCCTTGTTATTTATAGTATACATTCATAGCTTCACCTAGTCTGTGTTCGAGCGATATTCTACTACAGTGTTAGTACTAACAGCTTAGAACACTGTACTTCCATTTCTCTTCTCCTGACATTTGTATTATTATTTGTTTTACTTTTGACATATTATGAATCCCACAATACATTGTCATTTTTATTTAAATAATTGAAGCTTTTAAAAGATTTAAATATTTATTTTTTTTAAAGTATTTTATGTTTAACAGTATGATAATCAATATCAGTGGCCTTAAATCTGAAACTGGGCAGGACCCTTCTGGGATAGACTTTCCCTCCATGACCCCCTAGCCGAATACTCCCCACCTCTTGTTTGTAGAAAAGTTTTAGCCTCCTTGTTGTTGTTCAGTCATTCAGTTGTGTCCTACTCTTTGCGACCCCATGGACTGCAGCACACCAGTCTTCCCTGTCATTCACTATCCCCCAGAGATTCCTCAAACTCATGTCCATTGAGTTGGTGATGCCATCCAACTATCTTATCCTCTGTTGCCCCCTTCTCCTCCTGCCCTCAATCTTTTTCAGCATTAGGGTCTTTTCCAATGAATCAGCTCTTTGCATCAGGTAGCTAAAGTATTGGAGCTTCAACTTCAGCATCGGTGTTGCTTTAGTTGCTCAGTTGTGTCCAACTCTTTGCAACCCCATTGACTGTAGCCCATCAGGATCCTCTGTCCATGGGATTTTCCAGGCAAGAATACTGGAGTGGGTTGTCATTTCCTTCAGAGGATCTTCCTGGCCAGGTATCGAACCAACATCTCTTGTGTCTGCTGCCTTGGCAGGCATGTTCTTTACTGGACTGAGCCAGGAGAGAAGCCCTGAGCATCAGTCCTTCCAGTGAATATTCATGACTGATTCACTTTAGGATTGACTGGTTTGATTTCCTTGCAGTCCAAGGGACTCTCAAGAATCTTCTCCAGTACTACAGTACAAAATCATCTGTTCTTTGGTGATCATACTTCTTTATGGTCCAACCCTTACATCTGTACATGACTACTGGAAAAATCATAGATTTGATTATATGGACATTTGTCAGCAAACTGATGTCTTTGCTTTTTTAATAAGCTGTCTAGGTTTGTCATAGCTTTTCTTCCAAGAAGCAAGCGTCTTTTAATTTCACAGCTGCAGTCACCATCTGCAGTGATTTTGGAGCTCACGAAAGTAAAGTCAGTCACTGTTTCCATTTTTTCCCAATTATTTGCCATGAAGTTATGGGACTGGATGCCATGATCTTCATTTTTGAATGTCGAGTTCTAAACCAGCTTTTCTCACTCTCCTCTTTCACCTTCATCAGGAGACTCCTCAGTTCCACATCACTTTCTGCCATAAGGGTGGTGTCATCTGCATATCTGAGGTTATTGGTATTTCTCCTGGCAGTCATGATTCCAGCTTGTTCTTCATCCAGCCCAGCCTTTCTCATGATGTACTCTGCTATAAGTTAAATGAGCAGGGTGACAATATACAGCCTTGATGTACTCCTTTCCCTATTTTGAACCAGTATGTTTTTCACTGTCAGGTTCTAACTGTTGCTTCTTGACCTACATACAGATTTCTCAGGAGGCAGGTAAGGTGGTATAATATTCCCATCTCTTTAAGAATTTTCCACAGTTTGTTGTGATCCACAGTCAAAAGCTTTAGCATAGTCAATGAAGCAGAAGTTTCTGGAATTCCTTTGCTTTTTCTATGATCCAAAGGATGTTGGCAATTTGATATCTGATTCCTCTGCCTTTTCTAAATCCAGCTTGTACATATGGAAGTTCTCAGCCCATGTTTTGTTGAAGCCTAGATTGAAGGTTTTTGAACATTACTAGCATGTGAAATGAGTGCAATTGTGCAATAGTTTGGACGTACTTTGGCATTGCCTTCTTTGGGATTGGAATGAAAATGGGCCTTTTCCAGTCTTGTGTCCAGTTCTGAGTTTTCCAAATTTGGTAGCATATTTCACAGCATCATCTTTTTTGATTTGTAATAAGTCATCTGGAATTCCATCACCTTCACTAGCTTTGTTTGTAGTAATGCTTCCTAAGGCCCACTTAACTTCACCCTCCAGGATGTTGGCTCTAGGCGAGTGATCACGCCATCATGGTTGTCCATGTCATTAAGATATTTTTTGTACAGTTCTTCTGTGTATTCTTGCCACCTCTTCTTAATATCTTCTGCTTCTGTTAGGTCCATATCATTTCTGTCCTTTACTGAGCCCATCTTTGCATGAATGTTCTCTTGGTATCTCTAATTTTCTTGAAAACATCTCTAGGCCTCCTAGGCCTTCCCCAAATCCCAAAGAAAAAATTTCATCAGGGAAATGAAGAAAAGCACAAGCAAAGAAAAACAGTCAAGTAAGATAAAATAATAATAGTTTACCCATAAAACAATGTCAAGGACCTTTAGTTCCCATTCAAAGCATATCCTTGGGTTGTTTTGTATATAAATTAAATCTTCCACCATTTGGAAGAAGTTAAGACCCTGATGCTGGGAAGGATTGGGGGCAGGAGGAGAAGGGGACGACAGAGGATGAGATGGCTGGATGGCATCACCGACTCAATGGACATGAGTTTGGGTAAACTCCAGGAGTTGGTGATGGACAGGGAGGCTTGGCGTGCTGAGGCGATTCATGGGGTTGCAGAGTTGGACACGACTGAGCGACTGAACTGAACTGAACTGAACCACATGCTGCTCACAAGCACATAGACCCTAGACCAGTTAGAATCAGAAAGTTGGTAATGTTAACTCCCAAAATACCACCCTGTTACCTCACCACCAAACAATCAGAAGAATGTTTATGAGCTGGTCAGACAACCCACAACCTTCACCCCTAATATTGCCTTAAAAAAACCTTCCCGGAAAGCCGTTGGGGAGTATGGCCCTTTTCAGCATGAACTGCCCATTCCCCATGTTTTGCCCCACATTATGTGCCTTATAATAAGCCCTGTACTTTCCTTCACTAAAACCCCGTGTCAGTAGATTGGTTTTACTGCACACTAGGCAAGTGAACCCAAGATTGCTTCAGTAACATTTTCTTTTGTAAGAAAACGTTTTTTTGGTATCATTTTAATTCTTTGACATTTCTTACAATGTGATTAATCTTTTCAGCCCTTCAGTTCAGTTCAGTGGCTCAGTCATGTCCGACTCTTTGCGACCCCATGAATCACAGCACACCAGGCCTCCCTGTCCATCACCAACTCCCGAGGTCCACTCAAACTCATGTCTATTGAGGCGGTGATGCCATCCAACCATCTCATCCTCTGTCATCCCCTTCTCCTTCCACCCCCAATCCTACCCAGCATTAGGGTCTTTTCTAATGAGTCAACCCTTCGCATGAGGTGGCCAAAGTATTGGAGTTTCAGCTTCAACATCAGTCCTTCCAATGAACACCCAGGACTGATCTCCTTTAGGATGGACTGGCTGGATCTCCTTGCAGTCCAAGGGACTCTCAAGAGTCTTCTCCAACACCACAGTTTAAAAGCATCAATTCTGTGGCGCTCAGCTTTCTTCACTGTCCAACTCTCACATCCATACATGACCACTGGAAAAACCATAGCCTTGACTAGACGGACCTTTGTTGGCAGAGTAATGTCTCTGCTTTTAAATATGCTATCTAGGTTGGCCATAACCTTCCTTCCAAGGAGTAAGCGTCTTTTAATTTCATGGCTACAATCACCATCAGCAGTGATTTAGAGCCTAAAAAAATAAAGTCTGACACTGTTTCCCCATCTATTTCCCATGAGGTGATGGGACCAGGTGCCATGATCTTAGTTTTCTGAATGTTGAGCTTTAAGCCAACTTTTCACTCTCCTCTTTCACTTTCATCAAGAGGCTCTTTAGTTCTTCTTCACTTTCTGCCATAGGCTGGTGTCATCTGCATATCTGAGGTTATTGATATTTCTCCCGGAAATCTTGATTCCAGCTTGTGTTTCTTCCAGACCAGCATTTCTCATGATGTACTCTTCATATAAGTTAAATAAGCAGGGTGACAATATACAGCCTTGACGTACTCCTTTTCCTGTTTAGAACCAGTCTGTTGTTCCATGTCCAGTTCTAACTGTTGCTTCCTTGCCTGCACACAGGTTTCTCAAGAGACAAGTCAGATGATCTGGTATTCCCATCTCTTTCAGAATTTTCCACAGTTTATTGTGATCCACACAGTCAAAGGCTTTGGCATAGTCAATAAAGCAGAAATAGATGTTTTTCTGGAACTCTCTTGCTTTTTTGATGATCCAGCAGATGTTGGCAATTTGATCTCTGGTTCTTCTGCCTTTTCTAAAACCAGCTTGAACATCTGGAAGTTCACGGTTCACGTATTGCTGAAGCTTGGCTTGGAGAATTTTGAGCATTACTTTACTAGCATGTGAGATGAGTACAATTGTGCGGTAGTTTGAGCATTCTTTGGCATTGCCTTTCTTTGGGATTGGAATGAAAACTGACCTTTTCCAGTCCTATGGCCACTGCTGAGTTTTCCAGATTTGCTGGCGTATTGAGTGCAGCACTCTCACAGCATCATCTTTCAGGATTTGAAAGAGCTCAACTGGAATTCCATCACCTCCACTAGCTTTGTTTGTAGTGATGCTTTCTAAGGCCCACTTGACTTCACATTCCAGGATGTCTGGCTCCAGGTGAGTGATCACACCATTGTGATTATCTGGGTCATGAAGATCTTTTTTGTACAGTTCTTCTGTGTATTCTTGCCACCTCTTCTTAATATCTTCGCTTCTGTTAGGTCCATACCATTTCTGTCCTTTATCGAGCCCATCTTTTCAGCCCTTACATATCTTAAAATATGAAATAATAGGTTGATTTTGTTTTCTTTTTCCTCTAATATTTTAAAGATGTTGCTCCACTGCCTTCTTGCTTTCACTGTTTTTGATAATGGAATTAAAACTTTGTATTTAAAGCTAAACTTATGTAATTTAAATTATACTTTACATTCCAGTACCTTTGTCAATGGCTTGTGTTGTTATTTGTAAAACTTTGGACAAACATTGCATGAAAATCAAGGCTATATTTGGATACCAATATTTATTCAGTGGAGAAGGCAATAGCACCCCACTCCAGTACTCTTGCCTGGAAAATCCCATGGATGGAGGAGCCTGGTAGGCTACAGTCCATGGGGTCGCTAAGAGTCAGACACGACTGAGCGACTTCGCTTTCACTTTTCCCTTTCATGCACTGGAGAAGGAAATGGCAACCCACTCCAGTATTCTTGCCTTCAGAATCTCAGGGACGACGGAGCCTGGTGGGCTGCCGTCTATGGGGTCGCACAGAGTCGGACACGACTGAAGCGACTTAGCAGCAGCAGCAGCAGCATTTATTCAGTAATAATTAGTCAAACACATTTAAAAATAATATCCTCTATGAACAGAAAGAATCAAGATACTGAAAATGCTCAAATTTCAAATAAATAATAGCAAGGTCTAGTGCAACTTTCACTAACAGAATCAAGTCTACATTAAGTAAAGTAAAGTTATTCTATAAAAATATTGCTGTAAAATCAGAGTCTTAAGATTTTCTTGTTTTCTCTATAAATTGAAAATGACTCTTGACAAATAGCCTGGGAGGGAAAAAGTTAAGGAATCGATCTTCTTAAATGTAGCTGACCTTCATCACAGACAAAGCAAAAATTCTCAAACGCAGGAAATTTTAGATCTCCTCTATATAGTCAAATTCTTCTCATTGTGTTGAGTGAAAGATAAGTTGAAACTTGCTAAAATGGTTACTATTAAAAGAAAACTAATGAATCAGAAGTGACCATTTTCCCATATTTCATCTCTAATTATAAACCTTGAAGATTTTTTCCTCAGATCAAGTTAAAATCTGCTTTTTCCTTTCCTTCCCAGTAACTTCTTTCTATTAACCTCATTTCAATCTTCTGCTACACAGAAGATTTCACTACTTGACTGGTCTCTGTATGAGCTGGCAGTTGCTCCCTTTCTCAAAATAATGTTCTCTGGTCTTTCCACAAAAGCTAAAGTATCATTTTAGACGATAGATAGATAGATGTATTTCTTAAAGAGGGCACTATTGAAATTTGGGGAGAGACAGTTCTTAACTGTATGGAATTCATCAATGTAATGCCAGATACTTAGCTTCTTACTCCTTTTCTTAAATTCCAAGTGGCATTTATAACTCATTGTGACAACAAAATAGCCCTCATGCATTTCTAAACATCCCCTGGATTTGGTATATTCATGACTGAAACCACAAACATCCTTAGCTATTAACACTTTTCTGAATGAATTCCAGCTTTTCACAAAACTAGTGTCTTCCTAGGATTGAGTGAAATATAAGTTACAGAACATAAGGGCATTATCCTTTTATTTTTTCTTCTGGATACTATATGTCATTGAGTCAAACTTTTTATATTCTATTTTAAAACATATTGATCTCATAGTCAATTTAATTTCTAAGGTCATTTTTACGTGTGCTACTGTTAAGTCTTATAGCTCCAACTTTGGGTATAGGTGATTGCATCAAAGAGCAAGAGTTTTATATTTAGTCCTACTATATGTTTTTTGGACAAATTGCTCAACTTTTCAAACTTTTGAGGACATCATGTTGTCACCCAGATTACTGCTTAGTGTTTATCACAAGTCTACCTCTGTTCCAATACAGAGGTTTTCTATTTGATGTTTCCCATCAAAATTTTCATGGAAATTATCTGATAACCCTAGCTATGATTATTATCTGATAACCCTATAAGCTATAATTATTTTGTTTGTTTGGTTTCTGTCCCTCACATGTTGATGTTAGCTCTCTGAAGGCAGATATTTTTCCTTAATCACTGTTTGACCCTTAGCATGCAGCAAATGATTAGTCCACACTTGTTGCCTAGAGAGGTATTATTGATTTTTCATCCAATGTATGACATTTTTCTTACAAGTTTATTCATGTGAGAAAAAAAATGTCCCAATAATTCATGGAAACCAAAGGCTGTAGGAAACTGAAGCTGTTTGAAATTTTCAGGCAAAACTAACTTAGCATAATTTGGGTATGGTCATTCATCAATTTGGAATTCAACTGTCTACAATATTAGTGCTAAACTTTGGTATTTTCCTGGCTCTCAACTTTTTAAGTAAATAGTAGAAAAATATTTAAACAAGCAATTTGCTTTTGCTAACAAAATACAGGTTGAAGTGGCATGTGTTCCTTCTGAGTAGAAATTTAAAGTGTCAGTATTTGCTGCATTCTCTTTCTCTTTAATGATACTCTACAAAAAAATTAACTAGATGGAACTCTGTCAGTCTTAGTCTCTGACTACACTAGACAGTGAAACTTTCCAACCCAAGATAGATATGTAGCTTAAGTAAGAAACACATTATTGGGAAGCAACTGTCTTGTAGTTGTTTTGTCCTAGAGTATCTTTTCATGGGATTTATATGGGAACACTCCAGGATAATGTAAGTAGTATCTTTCCCTAGAGCAGAAGGCAGATTTGTTTCCTGACCAGGAAAATAATGTCCCTCTATAGAGAAACTGGGCAGATTTGCTTGCAATTGTTTTTATAATAATTGGGTTTTTCTAAGTTCAGGTTTCCTCATTTGACATAGACCCATTGTGTATGCTGAGTATACCTGAGACACTTGTCATCATCTTCTTAGGACTTGCAGAGAAATGGTAACTGATACAACTATAGCTCATGCAGGCTGTTGTGCTTTGAGTAGTAAATACTTTGCCTCAAACCCAGGAATCTTGTGTCATCTGCCGGCATGTGTGAAACTGTTATAGTTTACTACATTAGTTTAATAAAAATGTAAAATCTCAGGCCCTTCATGGTTCTCTATTTTTGTCTTATTTTAAGATATCGTGATTTTGGAGGAGTCATTTGTTACTGTAAAATAACCTAAAGTGTTCTAATACACTAACCATTGATATTTCATTTAGCATTTATGTTCATCTTTATAACATTAATTGGGGCTTTGTTAGCAGTATCACAGGTTAAGGATAGATGAGACAAATTATCAGAGAATGTCCCAGGATGCATTAGAACTTGGAAATTGGGATACAGCCCCTAGGCTACAGTATTGATCAGAGATTGTGAAGTCTGTTATGTATAAGCTTACATTTTGTAATTAAAGGAACCAAAGATATCAGTAACTTCTTGAGCAATCCAGATAATTAGAAAACATTTGAGTTGGATATTAGATATATGATATGTAATAAGAGATATTACAGACATAAGATTTTAAATATAAGAAAACAGAAGTTCAGATATTAAATAACTTTGACAGTTAATCAGGTAGTTAGTAAATGATTCAGATCTACTAGCCAAGTTACCCAGTTACTCATCATGGTTAATTTCCCTTAATATACTACTGTCTTTATTGCTTCACATAGTTCCCTCATTTGCTCATTCAATGAGTATTCTCTTGTTGAGTACATTCTATGTGCCAAATAGTATATTAGACACAGTAACAAAGACACAATTCCATCATTGTGAAGTTTCAGTCATTGGTCTATAAACTGGAGACATATTTCTATAGATAGGGTCCAAAAACCTTTACAAGCTCATTCAATGAGTGTTCTCTTGTTGAGTACATTCTATGTGCCAAAGAGTACATTAGACACAGTAACAAAGACCCATGTCCATCGAGTCGGTGATGCCATCCCATCCAACCATCTCATCCTCTGTCGACCCCTTCTTCTCCTGCCCTCAGTCCTTCCCAGAATCAGGGTCTTTTCCAATGAGTCAGCTCTTCGGATTAGGTGGCCAAAGTATTGGAGTTTCAGCTTCAACATCAGTCCTTCCAATGAACACCCAGGACTGATCTCCTTTAGGATGGACTGGTTGGATTTCCTTGCAGTCCAAGGGACTCTCAAGAGTCTTCTCCAATACCACAGTTCAAAAGCATCAATTCTTCCGCACTAGGCTTTCTTCATAGTCCAACTCTCACATCCATACATGACTACTAGAAAAACCATAGCCTTGACTAGATGGACCTTTGTTGGCAAAGTAATGTCTCTGCTTTTTCATATGCTTTCTAGATTGGTCATAACCTTCCTTCCAAGGAGTAAGCGTCTTTTAATTTCATGGCTGTAATCACCATCGGCAGTGATTTTGGAGCCCCCCAAAATAAAGTCAGCCACTGTTTCCACTGTTTGCCTATCTAACTGCCATGAAGTATCAGGACCAGATGCCATGATCTCAGTTTTCTGAATGTTGAGCTTTAAAGCCACTTTTTCTCTCTCCTCTTTCACTTTCATCAAGTGGCTGTTTAGTTTTTCTTCGCCTTCTGCCATAAGGGTGGTGTCATCTGCATATCTGAGGTTATTGATATATCCCCAGCAATCTTGATTCCAGCTTGTGCTTCCTCAAGCCCAGCATTTCTCATGATGTACTCTGCATATAAGTTAAATAAGTAGGGTGACAATATACAACCTTGACATACTCCTTTTCCTATTTGGAACCAGTCCATTGTTCCATGTCCAGCTCTAACTGTTGCTTCCTGACCTGCATACAGGTTTCTCAAGAGGCAGGTCAGGTGGTCTGGTATTCCCATCTCTTTAAGAATTTTCCACAGTTTTTGGCACATTCTAAAACAGAATACATATTCATTATCTTTTATTTTTATGAAGCCACTTTTGAATGAAGAAAAGCAAATATTCCTTATATAGTCAACATGTATTCAGTACATGGGCTACCTTGCAACTGTACAGCCAGTTATGGTTCCAAACTTCACATGATTTATTTTACTTGATCTTCACAACAAAAATTGTGATGTTCAAATAATAAGCTTATTACAAAAGTCCAAAATATCTGTAACAAAGTTCCTGTGTGGAATTATAAATTTGATGTAGAATATAACTCATCAGGCATGACATAAATATGACATAAAATAAAACAAGGGAACTTATAGAAACAAAGAAACCCAGAGGTCCAGAAGAGGGTGACATCATATCTTTTTTGGCCACAAAGATTCTTAAGAAGGAGGGTAGATAACACTACCATTCTGCAGCACAGAGAGCTAGAGATAATATGTAGTTTTTGTTTGTGAGGTTGTCTACAATTCCTAGAAGTCTTGTATATCTGTGTTACTGAGAATTTAGTTAATATAACTATTCTGTGACATAATGTAAACCTCAACTTTTAAACTTCAACTCACAGTCCTGTGTTACTCAACTAAATAAAACAATGAATGTAATCCATGTAGGGCTCTCTGAGTCCAAACAGGTGCAAAAATGTTTGAAAGCCTTCCCAAGAAGGAATGTATGGCTTGTGCTGCCTACAATGGCAAATAAGAGATTCAGTGTTATCAGCTAATATGGTACTCATCTTGAACAAAGAATGCAATATAATACAGAAAGTAATTTTGTGGAACTGCGGACATAAGGGACTTCTTGGGAAACTATTGTTGTTGTTCAGTTGCCCAGTCATGTCCAACTCTTTGCAACGCCATGGACTGCAACATGCCAGGCCTCTTTGTCCTTCACCATCTCTTGAAGTTTGCCTAAGTTCTTGTCCATTGCATCGGTGATGCCATCCAACCATTTCACTCTCTGAAACCCTCTTCTCCTTCTGCCCTCCATCTTTCCCAGCATCAGGGACTTTTCCAATGAGTCAGCTGTTTGCATCAAGTGATCAAAATACTGGAGCTTTAGCTTCCAGTGAATATTCAGGGTTTATTTTCCTGAAGATTGACTGTTCTGATTTCTTTGCTGTCCAAGGGGCTCTCGGGAATCTTCTCCAACATCACAATTCAAAGGCATCAATTCTTTGGTGCTCTGCCTTCTTTACTGTACAGCTCTCATAGCTATATCTGACCACTGGAAGACCATAGCCTTGACTATATGCACCTTTGTTGACAGAGTAACATCTCTACTTTTCAACACACTGTCTAGGTTTATCATAGCTTTCCTGCCAAAAAAACATATATCTTCTGATTTCATGGCTACAGTCACCATCTTCAGTGATTTTAGAGTCCAAGAAGAGGAAATATGTCACTACTTCCACCTTTTCCCCCTCTATTTGCCATGAAATAGATGATGCTGTGAAAGTGCTGCATTTGATATGCCAGCAAATCTGGAAAACTCAGCAGTGGCCATAGGACTGGAAAAGGTCAGTTTTCATTCCAATCCCAAAGAAAGGTAATGCCAAAGAATGCTCAAACTACCACACAATTTCACTCATCTCACACGCTAGTAAAGTAATGCTCAAAATTCTCCAAGCAAGGCTTCAGCAATACATGAACCGTGAACTTCCAGATGTTCAAGCTGGTTTTCAAAAAGGCAGAAGAACCAGAGATCTAATTGCCAACATCCGCTGGATCATTAAAAAAGCAAGAGAGTTCCAGAAAAACATCTATTTCTGCTTTATTGACTATGCCAAAGCCTTTGACTGTGTGGATCACAATAAACTGTTGAAAATTCTGAAAGAGATGGGAATACCAGACCATCTGACCTGTCTCTTGAGAAACCTGTGTGCAGGTCAGGAAGCAACAGTTAGAACTGGACATGGAACAACAGACTGGTTCTAAACAGGAAAAGGAGTACGTCAAGGCTGTGTATTGTCACCCTGCTTATTTAACTTATATGCAGAGTACATCATGAGAAACGCTGGTCTGGAAGAAACACAAGCTGGAATCAAGATTGCCAGGAGAAATATCAATAACCTCAGATATGCAGATGACACTACCCTTATGGCAGAAAGTGAAGAAGAACTAAAGAGCCTCTTGATGAAAGTGAAAGAGGAGAGTGAAAAAGTTGGCTTAAAGCTCAACGTTCAGAAAACTAAGATCATGGCATCTGGTCCCATCACTCATGGGAAATAGATGGGGAAACATTGGAAATAGTGTCAGACTTTATTTTTTTGGGCTCCAAAATCACTGCTGATGGTGATTGCAGCCATGAAATTAAAAGTTTCTTACTCCTTGGAAGGAAGGTTATGACCAACCTAGATAGCATATTGGAAAGCAGAGACATTACTCTGCCAACCAAGGTCCGTCTAGTCAAGGCTATGGTTTTTCCAGTAGTCATGTATGGATGTGAGAGTTGGATGGTGAAGAAAGCTGAGTGCTGGAGAATTGATGCTTTTAAATTGTGGTGTTGGAGAAGACTCTTGAGAGTCCATTGGACTGCAAGGAGATCCAAACAGTCCATCCTAAAGGAGATTAGTCCTGGGTGTTCATTGGAAGGAGTGATGTTGAAGCTGAAACTCCAATACTTTGGCCACCTCATGCGAAGAGTTGACTCATTGGAGAAGACCGTAATGCTGGGAAGGATTGGGGGCAGGAGGAGAAGGGGACGACGGAGGATGAGATGGTTGGATGGCATCACCGACTCGATGGACATGGGTTTGGGTAAACTCCGGGAGTTGGTGATGGACAGGGAGGCCTGGCGTGCTGTGATTCATGGGGTCGCAAAGAGTCGGACGCGACTGAGCAGCTGAAATGAACTGAACTGAATGGGGTTGTATGTCATGATCTTAGTGGTTTTTTTTTTTTAATATTTAATTTTAAGCCAGCTCTTTCACTGTCCTCCTTCACCCTCATCAAGAGCTTCTTCAGTTTCTCTTCACTTTATGCCATTAGAGTGGTATTATCCGCATATCTGAGTTCACAAAGAATATAATACAGAAAGGAATTTTGAGGAAATGATGACAAAAGGAACTTCTTGGGAAACCTATAAATTTATATAAAATTAGTTTTAAAAAAGACATGGAAATCATATGTGCACATATTTGTATTGTGTAGATATTATAAACAGGTAAATAAGTACATCTTTGTTCTTAGTTCTTTATAAACATGGTGATGTTGAAATATTACTGGGTATCCTGGAGTTATCTGCGCTCTTGGAATTAGTTTGGGAATATTGCCTAAAAGGGATGAAGTGTTGGCACAGATATTTCAAACATCTTTAGAAACTCCAGTATGAATTTGGCTAAAGTGATTTGATTGATTTCTTAAAAATGTCCTTGCAATGTTAAGCTAGTTGGAGAGATTGTACTATATTTGTACCATCCTTGCATTTCCTAACTGGAGCAGGAAAAAGACAAGGCAGATTATTTTGTCATTAAATTTCAGATTAGGAAATTATGATGAAAGTCAGTATTCTTTAAATAAAAAAAAAAGTAGTTAATGAGAAAGGGCAAACCTATGAATCTACCCATCTGTAGAATCCTTCAAGGATGAAAGACCAAAAGAATAAATGTGATTCTGATAGCAAATTTACCACTGATGTGAATACTAATCTCTTTATCCCTGGAGACCTCTTTCATTGCAGATATTATCATTGAAAAAGGACTTTAATTCAGATATGTCTAATTACACTATAGGTTAATTCTATTAACTAGAAAATCTCCAAAGGACTTAACATTTCTGACTATTAAATAAGTTTAAGTGGTCTAACCACATTGCTAATGATTGCCTTTCATTGAAAAGCAGAAACTGTTTGATAAATTTGCTCTTCCTTCTAGAACCCTGGGAGGAAGGCTTGATTTTGAGAGCAAAGACAATTTATTGCAATTATCCTTAATTCAAGGTAAAGATGCTAGTATTATATATAGTCTGTGTTTTTCCCAGTGATTGCTTCTTTTGCTATTGTCATTCTCCTGTCTAGGTATAAAGAGCCTGTTATTAGTAATAAAACAAATAATGATAAAATAAATGGTCTTCCTTACTCATAAGTATAGGAAAGTCTCATTTGCAGTATTGATGGAGTCAGAAAGTTTTCTTTCATTTAGGCCATCCTGTTATAATAGACAATTACTAATGTGCCTGAATGTGGTTATTTTTCTTTTTCAACATTTCAGCATTGGTCTAGACACATTAGAACAATTAGAACAGTTAAGATTCATTATAGTTGTTTGTTCTGGCTCTGCCTGAGCACTTAACAAACCTTTATTTTCATGTCGAAGAATGTTATATCCCATTTCTATTCCTCTTCTCACAACTTTGGAAATATCCCATTCATCATTTAATTCAGTGTTTTCATTCAGTACTAAGTTAAGAGTTCAGGACAGTACAAATCACTGGAGAGAAAAATACCAACAAAACATAGTGCTTTATATTCAGGAGTTTACAACTTTTTGAATGAGGTAGACTTGAACACAGATAATTTTGGTGTGGAAGCCTGGAGTATTCTCAGATGCAGCTGACTATCTGAGGTTGCCCTGCAATTGGAACCTAAGTATTTGTAACTAGTTTAAGGAAAACAAATCAGCTCAAAATAAGGAAGAATTAGAAACACTCGTTGTGTGGGGTTACAGTATCTGAGATGCAGATTGGGCAAAAATTTGAAAGATTTCATGTAAAGTCATGAGTTTTCCCTGTATGTACAAGATGGGATCTGTAGAAATAATAAACAAATGCAAGTTGGAAATAGGAAAGTACAATATTTAAGACTGAAGGGTCAAATGATAAGTTTAACAAAGTAGAAATAGGATGTAATATAGGATATAGGCTGGTAATTGCAGAGAAACCACAAGGGAATCTTTAAAAGTGATTAATGGTAGCTGCATTAAAGAGAAGAAAGACAATGAGAAAAAAAAAAGAAAAGGACGGAGGTAATAAAAAGGTTTTCCACTGAAGAAACATGGAATTATTGGAATCCATTTAAATAACCTTATTCAGAAGTATGGCCAACCCACTACCTATTCATAACTCTCCAGTACATCTATCTTACAAAAGTGATAGTGGGCAAAATGTCTTTCATACAGTGAATGTGAAATTCAATCATATGTCTCATTCGACCTTTTCTTGCCTGTCTCCTCATTATCATACTTACAGTGTTGTGAGGGTCACAGTTCACAGCTCTGCCCTCAGAAATGGATAAGGAAATTGTAAAAAATACTGATAAATAGAAGAATACAAGTGTGGTACCTCCAGTCAGCTAAGTGGGAGGAAAAATGACCTCTTAGGTCATCTGGTTCTACTATCAGAACTGAGTTTTGTGTTGGTCAACATGTAGGAAGGAGCAAGATGAAAATGCAAGTGTTAGGTAAGTATGGGGGGAAAATGTGTTAGAGGGGAGAGAAAAAAGAATGAACTAAAAGCCTAAAGTGTATAAACAAATAATCATGTGTTGGAAATTATTAGGGTTCTTGTCTTAGGATTAACATGCATGTCCTAATGACAATCATTATATGTAAAGTCTCTTTATGCATAAGGCATGATGCCTAATATATACTGTCTTCTAGAATCCTCTTGATAATGCACCTATAAAATATCCATATGTTTCTAGTTAACCCTTTTCTTCAGACTATGTGGGTCTATGTCCTCTTTTATGCTATCCTTATGCAATAATAGGAATCACAATTGTCATTTAAGAGGATATTTATTACAGTCAACTCAAAGCTACTTGTTACAAAGAATTGTATATATCAAGCAAATTAAGTTTTCAAATTTTAGTAGTCTCTGTATTGCTAGTGTCTAAAAAGTAATTCACTTTTATTCACAACCTTTCCATAATCATCAAGAATCCAGTACCTTCTCTCTGATAAGGAGCCAGGAAAGAACACTATAGGTGTGTATTCCCGAATCCAGTTTTTCAGTTCTGGAGAAATGAAAGGCTAACACTTAAAATGGCCCCAGACGTTGCTAATTAACCAGCAGAAATAGATGATTTCAAATTCTTCTAACTTTTGCTAAGAATTAAGACATTGGTAAAGCCAGTTTTCAGCTCAGCCACAAGCAGCCAGCAAAAATGTCCAAACTTGGCTATCACTGTAAGTTTAGTTTGCATTATACAAGGGGATATAGGAGAAAAATTAGGAATTAAGATCATGTGTTATTCAAAAAACAAATGAAATTTAGAAAATCCCCATTTATTTTTCATGAGTTAAGATATCTTAACCTTACAGTTAGAAACCCAATTCCCTTGCATAAAGCAATTTATTAAGATTACAGATAATACTAACAGTCATCAGTATTCTCAGTGGCAAATGGTGTGCTTTTACATTATGCTAGTGGGTATTTGTGCACAGGGAGGTGTGTAAAGATGTAATAACTCTGAGGCAAGTCTTGTGGACTGCTACAGTGGTAAAGAGAAGGTGAGAAAAGAGAAAAATGAACTTCCTTTGGTTTCCTCTGCCCTCTATCTTTCATTACCAATAGTTTTCTCTAGGTCTGTAGCCATTCACCTTAACAAGCCCTAAAACTTTCCTCCCCCAGGTCTTTTCATGCAAGTTATTTAGTGTCACATTGGGTCAGTTCAGTTCAGTTCAGCCGCTCAGTCATGTCTGACTCTTTGAGACCTCATGGACTGCAGCATGCCAAACCCTCTGCCCATCGCCAACTCCTGGAGTCTACTCAAACTCATGTCCCTCGAGTCAGTGATGCCACCCAACCATACCATCCTCTGTCATCCCTTCTCCTCCTGCCTTCAATCTTTCCCGGCATCACTGTCTTTTCAAATGAGTCAGTTCTTCGCATCAGGTGGCCAAAGTCTTGGAGTTTCAGCTTCAGCATCAGTCCCTCAAATGAATATTCAGAACTGATTTCCTTTAAGATGAACTGGTTGAATCTCCTTGCAGTCCAAGGGACTCTCAAGAGTCTTCTCCAACACCACAGTTCAAAAGCATCAATTCTTCAGTGCTCAGCTTTCTTAATAGTCCAACTCTCACATCCATACATGACTACTAGAAAAACCATAGCTTAGACTACATGGACCTTTGTTGGCAAAGTAATGTCTCTGCTTTTTAATATGCTGTCTAGGTGGGTCATATCTTTTCTTACAAGGAGCAAGCATCTTTTAATTTCATGGCTGCAGTCACCATCTGCAGTGATTTTGGAGCCCCCCAAAATAAAGTCTGTCACTATTTCCAGTGTTTCCTCATCTATTTCCCATGAAGTGATGGGACCAGATGCCGTGATCTTAGTTTTCTGAATGTTGAGCTTTAAGCCAACGTTTTCTCTCTCCTCTTTCACTTTCATCAAGAGGCTCTTTAGTTCTTCGCTTTATGCCATAAGGGTGGTGTCATCTGTGCATCTGTGGTTATTGATATTTCTCATAGCAATTTTGATTCCAGCTTGTGCTTCATCCAGCCCAGCGTTTCTCATGATGTACTCTGCATATAAATTAAATAAGCAGGGTGACAATATACAGCCTTGACATATTCCTTTTCCTATTTGGAACCAGTCTGTTGTTCCATGTTCAGTTCTAACTGTTGCTTCCTGACCTGCATTCAGATGTCTCGAGAGGCAGGTCAGGTGGTCTAGTATTCCCATCCCTTTAAGAATTTTCCACAGTTTATTGTGATCCACACAGTCAAAGGCTTTGGCATAGTCAATAAAGCAGAAATAGATGTTTTTCTGGAGCTCTCTTGCTTTTTCGATGATCCAACGGATGTTGGCAATTTGATCTTTGGTTCCTCCGCCTTTTCTAAAACCAGCTTGAACATCTGTAATTTCATAGTTCATGTACTGTTGAAGCCTGGCTTGGAGAATTTTGAGCATTTCTTTACTAGCATGTGAGACGAGTGCAATTGTGCGGTAGTTTGAGCATCCTTTGGCATTGTCTTTCTTTGGGATTGGAATGAAAACTGACCTTTTCCAGTCCTGTGACCATTGCTGAGTTTTCCAAATTTTATTATCTTCTTTACCTCCACCATAGTTTGGCTCCAGGTAAATAACAGGGAGAGAACACAGCCCCACCCATCAATGGAAAATTGGATTAAAGATTTACTGAACCCGCCCTCCCCCCATCAGAACAAGACCCAGTTTCCCCCTCAGTCAGTCTCTCCTGTCAGGAAGCTTCCATAAGCCTCTTATCATTTTCCATCAGAGGACAGACAGACTGAAAACCACAATCACAGGAAACTAACCAATCTGATCACATGGACCACAGCCTTGTCTAACTCAGTGAAACTATAAGCCATGCTATATAGGGCCACCCAAGATGGACCGGTCATGGTAGAGAGTTCTGATGAAACGTGGTCCACTGGAGAAGGGAATGGCAAACCACTTCAGTATTCTTGCCTTGAGAACACCATGAAGAGTATAAAAAGGCGAAAAGATAGGACACTGAAAAATTAACCCCCCCAGGTCAGTAGGTACCCAATATGCTACTGGAGATCAGTGGAGAAATAACTCTAGAAAGAATGAAAAGACGGAGCCAAAGCAAAAACAATACCTAGCTGTGGATGTGACAAGGAATAAGTCCCATGCTGTAAAGAGCAATATTGCATAGGAACCTGGAAAATTAGGTCCATGAATCAAAGCAAATTGGAAGTGGTCAAACAGGAGTTGGCAAGAGTGAACATCGACATTTTAGGAATCAGTGAACTAAAATGGACTGGAATAGATGAATTTAATTCAGATGACCATTACATTTATACTGTGGGCAAGAATCCCTTAGAAGAAATGGAGTCACCATCATAGTCAACAAAAGAGTCTGCAATACAGTACTTGGATGCAATCTCAAAAATGACAGAATGATCTCTGTTTGTTTCCAAAGCAAACCATTCAATATCATAGTCACATTGAATAATATATGACTAAACTGTCAGAAATCTATCTAATCTCTAAATTTCTACCATTTATCTTTTCTGTGCAACTAAGTCATTGAAGAATAAAAGTATATTGAATGGAGACATTTATTAGGGAAATAGTTTTATTTTCTGATTTCTGTTGTAATGAACATTTGTTACAAGAAAATAAATCCTCAAAGGAATTTGCATTGCATTAAAAACAGGAGGATAGAACAATGAAATATTGATAGACAGGAAAAGGAGGGGAAAACTGTTCTGAAGCAAACTATTAGAAGCATAGTTGGGAAGAGTAGGGTCAAACCTTGAACAAATGTCACATAACTAGAGTAGGAATAGAATCCAGAGAGTCCATAAAAGTCATTTGATCATGAATCCCATGCAAGTGATTACTGATATGTGGAGACTCTCATCCCTGAGTCTCAACTTTTGGCTCTGTAATTCAATTTTGTAAGTCTTTATTCTACTACAGAGGTTTCTCTGATGGCTCAGTGGTAAAAGAATCCACCTGCAATGCAGGAGACTCAAGCGTGATCCCTGAGTCAGGAAGATCTCCTATAGAAGGAAATAGCAACCCACTCCAGTATTCTTCTCTGAAAAATCCCATGGACAGAGAAGCCTGGTGGGCTATAGTGAATGGGGTTGCAAAGACTCAAACAAACATGACCTAGCCACTAAACAACAGCATTCTACTACATGAGCCCCACCAGTCCTTAGCTTTTCAGTCCCCAAGCTATATTATTACAGCCCATGTCCCAACAGTGTCAAGAACTACCTACAGTGGCTCATAGCCAAGAAGCTGATAATTATTTTTCCAATGCCCCATTAGTGAAGAAGAAAGCAAGAAGCTCTATTCCCAATGACTATGCCCATGTATGAAATCAATCCTACTTCTCCTAGGATCCACTCACCATGGGCCATTAGAATCTATATAAATATGACAATGATACCCGACCTAAATATCTGATTTTTCTAAAGAAACCATATTTTGAGTTTTAATTAAAAAATTTCATTTTTCTCCCCCTCCAGGCTTTCTAGTGTAGACTTTCATCCATGACTGTGGCTTCAGTTATTCTCTGTATCCTAGTGACCACCTTCTTAACACCACCACCACCATTTTGTCTAAATTTAGTTCAGGCCACTTGTCTATTTGTCTAAGCTCCCAACCAGTACATCCAAATGCTTCCTCAGTATTGTACTCGGACGTCTGTCTCAAAGAGAGCTAAACTAACAACATACATAATCAAACTCATTCACTTCTCCTCAAACCTAGAGTCTTCTAGTTTTCTCTAATTTAGTGATTAAATCCAAACAGTTATACAAGCTGAAACCTGGACACACTCGAAATCACATGTAATTACCCGTTTAATACAGGATTTGAAGTTTTACTACCTAACATTTATATAGTGCTTAACAAACACCAGATACTTTTGAAAATGAGTTACATATATAAACATATTTAATCCTTAACAATACAAAAGCAAGCACTATTGCTCCTTTTAACAGATAGGAAGATTTTAATAACCTGCCCAAGATTACATGGCTGGTAAGTGTTAGAGCTGGGGTTCCCACCTGTGCAGTCTGGCTCCAAGCTCCATGCCCTTATTCAGTATATTCTACTAGCTCTTCAGCCATGGATTAGTGATTAGCGTTTATTAACTGTTTGCTCTGTACCAGGCATAGAGGGTATAATAACATAATAGGTGTGTTATTCCTATTTTACAGATGAGGACATTTGTTATTCCTATTTTACAGATGAGGACATTGATGTACACAGTGGTTAGGTAACTTTTAACCACAGTCCTTAACTAGTCAATTGTTGCTCCACAGTTCATTATCTGCCATATTGTCATTTCAGATTCCACATTCTTAATAGCCAAACTTCCTGGCACTTTACAACTCTTGAAAAAAAGAAAAAGCCTAGTTTTGTTCAGAGGAAAATAACTTTTGAAGGATAGAAAAGCACTTTCATTTATAATAAATGTTCTGTCTCTTTAAGTTCACTATTAAATATGGCAAATGAATTTAAATTAAAACTTTAGTTCTATTCTGAACCTATTCTCCTAACCTACCTAATGTCTGTGTTTTTAGCCATGTGCATGCACAAATTCCAAAGAAACTGGAGTTTCTAGGGACTTCTCTGGTAGTCCAGTGGTTAATATTTCACCTTCCAATGCAGGGATGTGGGTTCAGTCCCTGGTCAGGAACTAAGATCCTACATACCTCATGGCCAAAAAAACCAAAGCAAAAAATTAGATGCAATTGTAACAAATTCAACTAAAACTTTAAAAATGGCCCACATCAAAAATAAATCTTAAAAAAAAGATGGAGTTCCTATTGATGGGCCTTATTTTTTGTCCATATTTAAATTTTCAACATTGTTTTATTTCCAGTCAGCAACTTTGATTTCTGAAGGATTTGGCTATTGTGGAGTCAAATATTTATCTGAATTTTGGAACATAAACAGGCTTTTAGGTTTTTTCTCTATTTTTTTTTCTTTAACTAAAAGAATGCTAAAGCCCCCTCCCCACTACAAACTTTGAAAAGTAAATTACAGAGCTTGTGTCACCTAGGGAGCATATTTTATTTGAATAATAATCATTCTCTTTTGACAATATGTTCCATCCTATTAAAAAAAGGGTGATTTCCAGCAGCTCATAAAAAAGCTCCAAATATATAATAGACATCATCAAAGATTTTTGCATCACTGTTTCGTTTTTATGAACAGAGATCAGTTCAGTCACTCAGTCGTGTCCGACTCTTTGAGACCCCATGAATCACAGCACGCCAGGTATCCCTGTCCATCACCAACTCCCGGAGTTTACCCAAACCCATGTCCATCGAGTCGGTGATGCCGTTCAACCATCTCATCCTCTGTCGTCCCCTTCTCCTCCTGCCCCCAATTCTTCCCAGCATTAGGGTCTTTTCCAATGAGTCAACTCTTTGCATGAGTGGCCAAAGTATTGGAGTTTCAGCTTCAACATCAGTCCTTCCAATGAACACCCAGGACTGATCTCCTTTAGGATGGACTGGTTGGATCTTGCAGTCCAAGGGACTCTCAAGAGTCTTCTCCAACACCACAGTTCAAAAGCATCAATTCTTCAGCGCACAGCTTTCTTCACCATCCAACTCTCACATTCATACATGACCACTGGAAAAACCATAGCCTTGACTAGACGGACCTTTGTTGGCAAAGTAATTTCTCTGCTTTTAAATATGCTATCTAGTTTGGTCAGAGATAAACAAATATGCATATTTAAATTTCCTTTAGGAGTGCTTCAGCAATGAGGCCTGGATTTATTTACTTCAAAATATATAAATTTTATGTGTGAGGATTATAAATCAAAATTGTGTTTTTAAATTAGCTATTTCCCAGTTAAGATTTTTTGATTGAAATAACATTAATAGTTAATATTCTGTATGACTCACCTGAAGTTAAAACACAGGCCATTCTAAAACAGAAGTATTAATTTTACTTTTAGAATCATAGTAATATCTTGAGGCTTCTAAATGACTTCTCTGGATTTTGATCATATTTAAAATCGACTAATGATCCTAGTATGAATCTGCTCACTTGCATAGTTTAACAAAAAAGTAGATGGAATTCTACATTATAGTAATAGTCAGGTTTTTTTTTTTTTCTGTTTGTTCATTTTTTTTTTTTTTTTGAAAGAATGACTAAAAGAAAAGCAGTTCAGGTGACAATGTTCAAAATCCTAATTAACACATTTGCTATTTAATTAGCTATCTCATATACAAAGACTGCCATTAGGAGACCACATCAAAGGGAATGATTCTTTCTCCGCCTCACACACTCTCTTCCTTCCAGTTCAAAAGTCCTATCTGATAGAAGGAGATGAAAAAACTTACCCCAGGTCTTACCTGGAAAGGAAAAAAGAGGGCTCATAAGTGCCCTCTCCTCTAATTTATTTATCTTCTTTACTATTTGTAATATTCTTTCCTCTTTCCAATTGGGCTTCCCTGATGGCTCAGATGGTAAAGTGTCTGGCTGCAATGCAGGAGGCCAGGGTTCAATCCCTGGGTCAGGAAGATCCCCTGGAGAAGGAAATGACAACCCATTCCAGTACTCTTGCCTGGAAAATCCCATGGACAGAGGAGCCTGGTAGGTTACAGTCCATGGGATCGCAAAGAGTCGGACATGACTGAGTGACTTCACTTCACTTCCTCTTTCCAAAGAGGTTCCGTTGTAATTAGTAAAGTAAAAAGAAAGGTGAAGTTCTTTAATTCTGAAGGAGCTCAGATGCCAGAATATGGGAAGGGTCAGTTCATGCTGCCCTGGAGAAGTTCTAGAAGGCCGTTTCTCCTGTTCTTATCTGGGAAGTTGGACAGTTGGCGATCTCTCAAACTCTTTGAGAGATTCGAGTCTATGAAAAATTTCGCATTTATATCATCCTTTCAAAGTGCTATCATCCTATCATCCTCAAAGTGCTTTGCAGAAATTGATTAATTAAGTGAAAGCAATTTGTGAATTAACCCATACTTACAACTGTCTGTCATTCTCAAGATATACTTGTCATTGTTTGTTTATTATTTCATTACTAGGCTTATGGGCAGATATTTTATTTTAACATCATTATCCAAGACACTAAGGCCACAGGAACAGAAATGCCTTGGTAAAGTCACCCACTCACTATGCTATAAAAAGACTCAAATCCACCCAACACCTCCTCCACACTCAACCTAATTCATTTGAGAAGAACAATTAGAAGAGGTTTAGCTATAGAAACTAGAAAGTCCTTTAAAAAGATAAAAATCCTCTTAAACTTATCTCTTTTTATTCTCAGTATTTTATTTAAACACAGTAAACTTGGATTCTATAGGCAGACTATCATATTAATATATTTAGAAAAACCTAAAACTTCAAGACTCTCTTTATAAAATGCTAAGTAGGTTAATAGGAAAAGTAGGTTAATATAAAATTTCATAAGGAAACTTCACATGCATATGCAAAACTTTTCAAGAGCTTAAATGTTTTCTTGAAAAATTAAAAGATCACAACTCCAAATATTACTTCTAATTTATCAGATTTCCAAGTTCAATATGTATTTATTCATGTGTATCATTGGCCAGCCAGGAAGAGATAGGGGGAAGAAAGGCTGAGATTAAATAGGTATCTTTTTAAGTTGTACTCTGAAAAATTTCTTTAAGAGAGAAAGTGTCTTATTAATAAATTGAGGAAGATTCAGAAACATACCTCTTTTTTCCTAAGTAGCATGCAAAATTTTCAGTTGATCAAAGTAACTGCCCTGCCAATTTGTACTAGAGAAAAGACTAAAATTCTTCAGGGATAATTCATGTGCTGATTCTGGGGAGAAACCTACATGAGCAGCTAATAAATAGGTAGAAGAAATTAAGACACATCTACCCAGTTTTTGCAACATGTGACTATGGTTAACATCTAATTAATGCTAATAGTGAAAAGATGAGTAGTATTAACATTTGCAATTGTAGAAGGATCAGTACAATAAAATCCTATTACTTTTAGTGGGAATAAAAGCAAAATTGTTTTAACCATGAGATTATTGACACTTGAAGTGGAATTTAACATCTGAAAGAGCTAAAGTGTCCAGTTTCCTCAGTATATAACTGAAGATAAAAGTTCTGTAAGTTTAGATACTAGCAAAGTGAAATAGCAGCTTTGTAAGAGAAGTTAGAATACAATTATGGTAGGTTATCTTTCCACCCCAGCAGGCTATTCTACATCTAATTTAAAAAGACTGCAAAACAGGCACTGTTTCAGCATATTTTGCTATGTTGATACAGAAGTATTTGCTATGTGAAGAGGTGCTATCTAGCATTATGTCATCTACCTTTAGTTTCCCTGAGTTGTAAAAGAAGGGATTGTTTGTCATTACAGAAATTTCTCTTTGTTAGTTTCTGAGAGGTGGTGATATTTTATTACTATTGAAGTTTTGTTTGACCATGACTTTCTTAGCTTCTGAAGTCACAGTACTGCTATTATGATTTATTGCCTATATTAATAGTCAAAAGAAATGATAAATTGTACTTAGAGACTGCTAAAAAGAAAAATGCATTTTTCCTGCCAAAATCATGTACCCTCCACACTCTGACCTCACAGATTTCAAAGGTTCTCACAGGGTCAAAACTTTTATTTCTGTTGGCTTATATTTTAGAAAACCTCATTTGTTACAGTTTAATCCCTTTTCTTCAGGGTCTAATCTCTTTCCTTGTGACCCAAGATATTTCTGAAAATCTTATAAATGAACACATTCATTTTTAGTTCAGGTCCTGAACAATCACTAAAGGTAACATTTTTGAATAGTTGATCTTGCTTAACAACAATGCAGTGATTTTCTGCCAGCCTTGGTTAATATCTCAAGTTGCTAGAGACACTTAATAGGAATAGCAATATTGCTGATTAAAGCTCTTTTGAGATACAAAAGCATGATAATGACAGCAGCCAATAGCACTACTAAATCATAACAAGTTACAATGATAAATCAGAGTTTTCTGAATATTTTAATCTCTGTATGAATCTTCACGTGCCTGCCTATTATGATCTATGTTTCCTAATCATGACACAGAGGTTTAAGACAACTACAATTACAAGCTCTACTCAAGGCAAATGTATCCCACATTATCAGACACTCATGCCAGGAAATAGACTGGTAGAGCATTAGAACTGAATTAAAAGAATGCTTCCCGCTCCCAGACTTCCTTATTCTTGTGTTTATTATCTCCAATATGGATTTTTATGATGTTTTAACTATTGTTTATTGTTATTATCTCATTTTCATTGTGTATTTGATGCCCCTAGCACCTTGATCAGGAGAATGTAACACAATAAAATTACCTTGACACACAAAGACTACAGGTGGTGTTTAAATTAGTTTGTCTTGTCTCTCCATGAAATCATAAAAGTATTTAATTTATTTCTCCTCTTTTGCTCAATTTCTTTGTCCCCTGTGACACTCAATCTAGAAAAAACATGCAATTAACATATTTTTCAAGAAACTTGTGCCTCTCTACCTCAAATATATCTTTTGAAGGTAACACAATTTGCAGTGATCTCAAATATGCATGAAAGATTTTGGCCAGATTCATTTCTCAACTATTTCTGTCTTCCCCAGAGACAAAAATCTCTCACAAAATATACATTATATAATTATATTAACAATGTCAACAATGTCATTTTATAATACCTTATGAATGAGAATGTACGTGTATATCCAGCAGGTAGTCTTGACAGTAACCATGGAAACAATGAGATTCTTGTAATACTTTCACAATTTACATTGCCTACTCTTTGCTAAGGGCTGTGGATACAGAGATTAAAAACAGCAGCTTTCACTGTGATGTCAGACTCTGACTCAGGCAAGCTAAAGCGTTGGAAAGAACTAATCTTGTGTCAACTCTATGTTGAGGGTTTTACATGTATTATTTCTATTAGTTATATTTTCTCAGCCATCCTAGTAATGGCATTATTCTCTTTCATTTTACTGATGAGACAATGGGTTTCACAGCAATTAAATAAATTGTCTGAGATTAAAGAGCATTATGTGATAGAGCCAGGATTCTAACTCACAACTCATAGAAGCCATACTCTCTGCACTAGGCTGAACATCCCCTCTGGAAGTCATGTGAAAGCTTCACCATGTTAGAATTATGCAGTTTGTAGTTTGGTGTGAACTAACTGGGAAACCATGACTTGAACTTAGGTATCCTTCTCACAGGGTAGTACTGATTGCTTTGTGGGAGGCATATTGTCTAAGGAAAGTTGCATCCTAGATAAGGAAAATCTACCCATAACAGGTATCTTATTTGTATTTTCTACAATTTCAACACAACTGTCCTAACCAGTTTCTTAAGAGCTATGCTCTATAAGAATGACAGCAGTGTAATAATGTAGTCAGAACTACATTAATCTCAGGAATGCTATAATTATCTGAAATTCAAGATAAATGGATATTTCACCACATACCTTCAGAAATTCTGACATATGAACTTTTCCATAGAGTTAGTAACCTGAAGCTTATTATGAAAACCTCTGCATGTCCACAAAATGCATAAATTAGCAGTTCACCTAAACTTACAGATATTTCAAAATGAGTCTTTCTGAAATTCTGCATAGACTCTAAAATGAGTCTTAAGCGGATTCTATAGCACAACTGAGATTTCTTGAGACACCTCTGTTACAAGTTATTAATGATTTCTCTCAAGACATTTACACAAAACAAGTGAAGTTGCTCAGTCGTGTCCAACTCTTTGCACCCCCATGGACTATAGCCTACCAGGCTTCTCTGTCCATGGGATTTTCCAGGCAAGAATACTGGAGTGGGTTGCCACAAAACAAGGAGCACAAAAGTAATTTTTCAAAGTGGTGCTCACTAGCACCACTAATGGGGTTATTTACTAATATTTTCAGTAATTGCAATTTAAACCATCCGTCAGCCAAATTATGAATTACTTCCTAATATGGATCTTTGAGGTCATCCAAGAGTAGATAAATCCCTAGTATTAAATTCACTAAATCTGAATCTTTTGTTTTGAAATTTCATTGATTCCATGAAAATGATAAGAAATTCCAACACTGAGATTAATTTTGATGACAATATGGGTGTAATCTGGCTTCCCTGGTGGCTCAGTGGTAAAGAGTCTGCCTGCAATTCAGGGAATGTGGGTTCAATCACTGGATCAGGAAGTTCCCCTGGAGAAGCAAATGGCAACCCACTCCAGTATTTTTGTTTGGGAAATCCCATGGACAGAGGGGCCTGGAGGGCTACAGTCATGGGGTGGCAAGAGTCAGACACAGCTTAGTGACTAAACAACAACAAAACAACAGGAATAATCTAGGAGACAAAAATTATATTCAGTGGATCGTAAATAGTGATTCCACAAAACATCAGAAATCAATACTTTCCTTGCTAGACATGGGAAGCTGCCTACAATTCTCTGCCTTCATAATCACTTTGACATGTCCTAGGAGATGGACAGAATGCTGCTACTAATGTTGTTTTCTAAGCAACATCAGTAGCAGTAATAGCATGTGCACATTGTAATGTTTGCCTTTAGGATAATATGATTCTTATAGATTCTACTGTTTTAATAAAGGTATTAGAAAGCATAAATTTATTCAACATTAGATCATGCACATAGTAATCAAACTAATGGATCCAGACTTCAAGTATGATAATTACAGATAGCACATGATTAGAAAGGGAGTTAAACCTGGCATTGAGCCAAGATCTCAGAAAATGAAAACTAAATACACATTTTAAGTAGAATATGTGAGATACGTACGTAGGTGAAATGAAACAAAGGAAAAGCAACAAAATAAGCTAAAAAAATTTATATTTGTCATGCAGTACATAAAACCAAGATTCAGTCTTTGTAGCTTGGCTTTATGGCTTTATGATATTTATAGAGTGCAACACTAGAAAGTTTAAAGCAGGTGTGTAAAGGTGCAGAGGAAATCTCATGAGGCAGAGGAGTGGAATAGTTGAGGCAGATTGATTCTGACATTTGTAGATGTCAAAGTCTAGGAGAAATCACTGTGGAACCAAGATTTTTAATCTGAGGACACTGAGACAAAAAAATTAAAGCATATAGAAATGAAGATATATCTCATTAAGAGATGCATTTTTATTTCTCTGTCTTGTGAAATGATATTTTTCTGCATTAATATAACTGCATTTCAGGGAAGTAGCTAAATTTTTTATATGTTAGAAATGAGTGGAAGAAAACATGTTACTACAGCATGTAGGGCATCACAAGTAAATGGTACTTTAAAAGATTCTTTTGTAAAATTGAAACAAAATAAATGTTGAGGTTTATATGCCAGCATCTCTCCAGGTAGAGAGGAAATGTGTCCAAAATTCATTCCAAACTTTTGAAAAGTAGAGAAGAAAATGGTGTCACATTTTACAGCTACATGAAAAGACTGCTGGTGTTAGGTTAAGAGAGCTCTCGCTTTTGACTTTGTCCCTTTTGCAATCTTCATGCATCTGTCAGACACATTTGGCACAACTGGTCTTTTGCTTCTTTCCTTTATCTATTTGTCATTTCAAGAAATCCTATTTCCCTTGCCTTCATTTAATGAGAATCAAGTTCACTTTTGAAGTTTAGCCAGTGTTTCAATAACAAGACATTTATGGGAAAACTCATGATGTATCTCTTATTATGTAAGGTATATACAGGGTTTGAAGAGATTAAAGCTTACATATAGGAAAAGTCACTAGGGAACAATTAAATTTTGAATTATGGCATGACTATAATCATAAAAAGAGTACAATGATGGAAGAGATTATTTGTCAATTGATATAATCAAAGAAATCAGTGCTGAAGCATACCTAAAAAGTTGGACTAGAGAGGTGTAATATTTGCTCTATGGACACGTGTATTGTTGAGTAAAACAGGGAAGATTTCACATAAGTATAAGGCAGATCTAGGATAAAATAAAACATATACTCCAAGGGTAAAGGAGAGTTTTTAATTTTAGGAGATTTATTCCAGAACAGAGCAAGAATAGGGAGACAGAAGAAATTGAGTTGCTTTATGAAGTGAAGAGATAGAAAGTCCTGACAAACCACAATGAAGTTGAAGCCCAGGAATTGCAGTAAAAAGTATAATTACTTAGTAAATGTCAGGGAGTGTCTCCTACCCCCTGTAGCAGGCAGTGTTTCTTCTAGCCCAGAAGTCCCAACCTCTGGGACCTAATGTCTGATGATCTGAGGTGGAGCTGATGTAATAAAAATAGAAATAAAGTGTACAACAAATACAATACACTTGAATTATCCTGAAACCACCAACCATCCCCACCCTGCTCCATGGAAAAACTGTCTTCCACGAAACCAGTCCATGTTGCTAAAAAGGTTGGGAACCACTGCTTTAGCCCATCTCCTTTCTCTGATTCAGACCCATCCAGAAGTCACATAGTTATGGCAGGTTATGAAAGAGAAGCAGGATCATAGCTTTTTATTAAGAAAAAGGAAGGAGGAAGCAAAACAAGCAATGAAAATAGAAACCTGCTTCTCCTTCCACTGCTGATATAAGATGACATCCTCCTGCCTAGACAAGCTGCCAGCATAGGAACGGGACGTTAGGAGTTTTTGTCCTAACAGAGGGGTTTGTCTTTAAAACAGTCAGCTGTTGACCTATTGAAAAGACACCACTGCTAAGTATCTAGCCCCCTCTGGCCTTACAGCACTTACTTGATGTCCAAATTCCTGACAGTTGAGACTAACTTTAGAAAAAATCAGAATGTAAGCAAATTTTATTTTTCATTTCCAGGAAAAGTCTCTTCACAATAAGCACTGTGGAGTTGGTGTACCAGCACTTCTAGGGGCCAGTTCTCAAGGACCCCAAGGAAGCAAGAAAGTGTGGTAAGAGATGGTGAAATGATTATCATCTCAAGGCTGCGTTCACTTGAAAGAACCACCTATAATGAAACAGGTAAGAAGTAAGCTTGTGCCAAGTCCTGGCTGCTCTGCTAACAGTGTGACCTTGGCCAAGTCTTTCTGTTTCTTTGTGCCTCTGTTTCCTTTTCTGTGAAATAGGGATGACAATGGTACTTTCCACTTGGTGTTGTTATGAGGATAAATGATGTAATGTGCTTAGCATGAGGGGCTTTGTAAGCACTACATAAATTTAGTTGAAAATTATATTGAAACTCAGTTTGCCAAATACTGTGCAAATATATCTTCATAGTATCCTGAAAGCTGTTTCCATTACAATCCACATTTTGTGGGTGAAACTGAGGCTTGACAATTTTTTGTAACTCTCTCAAGATCATAGAGTATGTAAAGGCTCAAAATAATTTCATCTAATCCTGAAACTTTGCCTCATTTTTACCCATTCTATCTCTGAAATGTGGCCCTTAAATCCAGACACACCCTTTTGTATCTTGGACTGTACAAACCTAAAGAAAGTGGAAGAGGAGGGACAAAGTAGTTGACATTTTGCAACTTTCTATATAGGCTATACTCTAGACTCATTTGAGGTGTAGTATTCTTTGCACTATTAATCAGCAGTACTTATCCCCACCTTTCTCTACTTTTGCCAGCATTATCTAAATACATTGTGCCAAAATGTTGTGCTAGTTATGTTATTCATATTTCCCAAAAAAAGTATACTAAAATCTAAGTCTTTTCTTTTTTTTTTTTTTAACTATGCCTGCAGTAACCTACGGAGAAGGCAATGGCACCCCACTCCAGTACTCTTGCCTCGGAAACCCCATGGACGGAGGAGCCTGGTAGGCTGCAGCCCATGGGGTCGCGAAGAGTCAGACACGACTGAGCGACTTCACTTTCCCTTTTCCCTTTCCTGCACTGGAGAAGGAAATGGCAACCCACTTCAATGTGCTTGCCTAGAGAATCCCAGGGACGGGGAAGCCTGGTGGGCTGCCATCTATGGGGTCGCACAGAGTCGGACATGACTGACGTGACTTAGCAGCAGCATTAACCTAAATTTATTTCCTTTAGTGTTGTACTCACATTTAAACAACAATGCAGTGACACTCATAATTCAGAAAACATTAAAGGTGAAGGAGTCTAATTGGAAAAATATGCATAGGAAGACTCAGAGCAGGCATGCTACAGCCAAGCTCAAAGTGTACATAGTTTCTTTCTAGATATTCCAAACTAATAGCACAAAAAAGTACCATACTGCATTAACACATAAGCATAAAAATATCATAGCCTATTCATGAGAAAACAGGTGTTACATTTTAGGAATGTGTATTGTTTATATGGTATTTATGTCTTTCAAGTTTGTTTGACATTCCAGAAACAATGTGACTGGGACTCGTGAATAAAATCGGAAGCATTTTATTTTATTTTCATTTTATTATATATACATTTTTCTCATTATTTTTATTGAGATGAAATATAAAGGTAAACTCTATGTGTCTTATGAACATACACTAATTATGCAAAGGAAAATCAATTAACTAGGCAGAACACTTTTTACTTTTATATTCTTGATTATTTTTCCTCTGATTCCAGTTGTTTCAAGTGGCTAGAATTTGTTCAGTTACTTTGAAATAGAATGATAATATTACTAACAGTAAACAGAGAATAATGAAAGCATATAGGGATTTAAGAAGAGTAAGACCAAAAATACAAAAAAAATTTTTAAAAATTACCTCATTTAGAAACACCCTAGACATTCTAATGTGATAAATCACAATACTACTCATTTGAGTTTTACCTACTAAATAACTCCAAAAGAAACCATGGCTTTTGATGATAAATAAAATATATACTTGTACACATATAAAATGAGGAAAATATTAATAGTTCTTATTAGTAAATGGTAATTTCCCCTCTGTTGTGACATAATTATATTTTTCATTTAATCTAGTTTTCATTATGAATTGGATGAGTTATACGTGAAATTTGGGCTGGAAGAATTTTAATTAGTTAATTCTTAGGGGGAGAAATATATTGTACAGAAAACTAACTTAGTACAGTAGGGTGTTCTGAAGTTGTACAGTTTAAATATATTCTTTAATTTATATTATATATAATTTATATAATATATATAATTTAATAGATATATTCTTTTAGTATATATATATATAATATATATATACATGTATATATTTTGTTCCCTTGCTAAAGTCATGTCCAACTCTGCAACCCCATGAACTGCAACATGCCAGGCTTCCCTGTTTCACTATCTCCCTGAGTTTTGCTCAAACTCATATCCCTTGAGTTAGTCATGCCATCTAATCATCTCAGCCTCTGTCACCCCCCCATCCTCTTGCCCTCAGTCTTTCCCAGCATCCAGGTCTTTTCCAATGAGTCAGCTCTTGGCATCAGATGGCCAGAGTATTGAAGCTTCAGCCTCAGCATCAGTCCTTCCAATGAATATTCAGGATTAATTGCATTTAGGATTGACTGTTTTGATCTCCTTGCAGTCCAAGGGACTCTCAAGGGTCTTCTCCAGCACCACAGTTCAAAAGCATCAATGTTTTGGCACTCTGCATTCTTTATGATCCACACATCCATACATATCTACTGGAAAAACCATAGTTTCGACTATACAGACCTTTGTCGGCAAAGTGATGTCTCTACTATTTAATATACTGTCTAGGTTTGTCATAGCTTTTCTTCCAAGAAGCAAATGTCTTTTTTAATTTTGTGGCTGCTGTCACCATCTACATTGATTTGGGAGCCCAAGAATATGAAATCTGACACTGTTTCCACTTTTTCCCCATCTATTTGCCATGAATTGATAGGACCAGATGCCGTGATCTTCGCTTTTTGAATGATGAGTTTTAAGCCAACTTTTTCACTCTACTCTTTCACTTTCAACAAGGAGCTCTTTAGTCCCTCTTTACTTTGTGCCATTAAAGTGATATCATCTGCATATCTGAGATTATTGATATTTCTCCAGGCAATTTTGATTCTAGCTTGTGAGTCATCCAGCCCAGCATTTCATATGAGGTACTCTGCATAGAAGTTAAATAAGCAGGGAGACAATATACAGCCTTGACGTGCTCCTTTCCCAGTTTTGAACCAGTCCATTGTTCCATGTCCAGTTCTAACTATTGCTTCTTGCCCTGCTTAGAGGTTTCTCACAAGGCAGGTAATATGGTCTGGTATTCCCATCTCTTTGAGAATATTCCACAGTTTGTTGTGATCCAAACAGTCAAAGGTTTTAGCATAATCAATGAGCCAGAAGTAGATGATTTTTTTAGAATGTTCTTGCTTTTTCTATGATCCAGTGGATGTTGACAATTTGATCTCTGGTTCCTCTGCCTTTTCTAAATCCAGCTTGTAGATCTGGAAGTTCTCAGTTCACGTACTGTTGAAGCCTAGCTTGAAGGATTTTGAGCATAATCTTGCTATCATGTGAAATGAGTACAATTGTACGGTAATTAAAACATTCCTTGGCATTGCCTTTCTTTGGTATTGGAATGAAAACTGACTTTTTCCAGTACTGTGGCGACTGCTGAGTTTTCCAAATTTGCCAGCCTATTGAGTGCACCACTTTAACAGCATCATTGTTTAAGATTTGAAAGAGCTCAGCTGGAATTCTATCACCTCCACACAAACTTTGTTTGTAGCAATGCTTCCTAAAGCCCACTTGACTTAAAACTCCAGGATGTGTGGCTCTAGGTGAGTGACCACACCACTGTGCTTATCTGGGTCATTAAGAGCTCTTTTGTACAGTTCTTCTGTGTATTCAGATATAAAAATCAAATGTATTAAGTTAAATAAGCCACTGTGTCACTAGTCACAGTCATGGTGGTTTGGGGATATCTGATAATGATACTAATAGACAGTACAATTTTACTAAATTTAATGTCAATGCCTAATTTTCAAACATACTTTTAAATGATAGTAAATTTATTTGTATAAGTCTCTATGTTTCTTTAAGCTAGCATGGTATCATTTAATCATTTACTTCTTCCTTTATACTCAGTGGTAAAACATCAAACTTCTGTTGCTATGTTTTGGAAAAAGTAAGAGTTCCTACTCAAATCATGTATATTAAATATAATATTGGAAGTTCCAGTCATTGCAATAAAGTATTTTTTCTGTAAGGAAAAAATAAATATTAACAATTTTCTATTTACCAGTGGTATGTTTATTTTATATAAAAATCTGAAGAAATCTATGAATAAGTAAGAAAAATAATAAATTAATTTTCTAGGTCATAGGATATAAGCTTAATATTAAAACTCAATTTTAATTTTTATGTATTCACCTCAACATTTAGCTAATAGAATAACACCAAAACATTAAGTATAAAAGAATACATTTTTGAAAAGACGTAAAAGTTTTCTAGGCAACAAATTCAAATATATTTTGAGAAAATAGAGATAAACTAAATGGAGCCATATATCATGTTCATGATTTAGAATCATTTCAAATTTATAGAATTTTAATTCTACCCAATTAACATCAAAGTTACTGCACTGAAAATTCCTGCAGCTTTTAAAAGGAAATTGATAAATTATTTGTAAAATATTCATGAAACAACTAAAACACTGAAAGAAAAAAAAATTTAGGAAAGCAAAACAAATTTGGAAGATTTACTCTACCTGATTTCAAGACTTACTAAAAGCTACTGTAATCAGGAGAGTGTATTGTTACCAGAAAGATAGAGATACAGATTAAGGAGATATAATAAAGAGTCTATAAACATATATGTATATATTTGTTTCTGAAAAATATTTCAAAGCAATTCTCTGGGGTAAGAAAATGGTTCTATGGACACCTGGATATCTACATGGGAAACAAATGAACACTGAATCTTAGTTTGAAATAGACCACAGACTAATAATAAAAGCTAAAAGTTTTACCATATCAAGTCAAAGGTACAGAATTTGTATCTAACTGGTGGAAATACTTTTGCTTTCACTTCAAGGAAACCTAATATTTACATAATTGGTACCAAGAGAGCCAATTCACTGTAGATTATATCCTCTGCTCTTATTGGAATTAAAATTTTAAATTAATGAATTAAAATTTCTTTTACTTTTTAAAATTAAATTCTAAAAATTCTACAATTTTACAAAATTTTAAGTATACATCATCCAAAAATTGAATATCATTCAATTTTTAAATCTAAAATTCATTTGTAAATGCTAAAATATTCACAAATAAATGAAAGCAAAAATTAAACACATCAAAACTTGTTGCATGCAGCTACTTCAGTGTTTATAGAACATTTAAATCCTTAGCTTGAATTAGAAAAGAATAGAAACCAACTGCTCATCCCTTGTGCATATGAATTGAGTATTCAGAAAAGGAAAAAAAACTTATACCCAAAAATACAGCATGAAAAGTATCATAAAAATATAATCAGAATATAATGCTATAGGAAATATACAATAGTGAAAATCAACACAGTCAGGGACAATACAGTTGATAGTGGGCATGCTGTGCTGTGGTTAAGTAACTTCAGTTGTGTCCAACTCTTTGGAACCCCATGGGCTGTAGCCCACCAGGCTCCTCTGTCCATGGGATCCTCCAGGCAACAATACTGGAGTGGGTTGCTGTGCCCTCCTCCAAGGATAATGGGTATTCAAATATGAAGTTGAATGTACCTTCTGACCCTGTACATTCATTCCATATATGTAATGTAAGGACTCTTGTTCATGAGAATATCTGTAGAATAATTATTTTAGCAGCATTTTTGGTACTGGAGAAAAACATCCTTTGTCTATTGGCAGTAGAATGGATAATTAAAATGCACTTTCTTCTTTCAAGTGAAAGAAGTCAAGAAAATAAATAAGGTTTGTTACATGTTGCAAAAGAAACAAGTCACAAAGTTAATATCAAATGGGAAAAAAGTTACATAAACTTATATAGAGAATGAATTATGTTATATTAAGTTTTAAAATGCAACAGTAAATACTATGCTAGTTATGAATATACCCATATGTAAGTTTACACTAAAGAAAAGCATGAGAATTCTATGAAAACAAAATTCAAGTCAGGGTTGCCTGTGTTTCACTATCTGGAGAAAATGTACAGCCCAAATGATCGTTTCTTACTTTTTTCTTTAAACAGTTCATATAATGAGTTTATAAAACTCAATAAAACTATTTATTGTAAGGCTTTTGGATTGCATTGAAATAAGATTATTTTTCACGGAGGGCAGCAATAGAGACATAGACATAGAGAACAGACTTGTGGACACAGCAGGTGAAGGAGAGGGTAGGACAAATTGAGAGAGTAGCATTGAAACATATACTATCATATTTTAGACAGATAACCAGCAAGAATTTGCTGTGATTCAGGGAGCCCAACCTGGTACTCTGTGACAACTTAGATGGGTGGGATGGGGTGAGAGCGAGGGAACATATGTATACCTTTGGCTGATTCATGTTGATGGATGACAGAAATCAGTACAACATTACAAAGCAATTATCCTCCAATTAAAAATAAATATTTTTAAATTTTTTTAAAAAATAACTTCTTTATTTAGTTTCTAATTATATAAAAATTACATACTAAATGTGAAATAATTTTAGCTATGTAAAGGTGTAATGGAGAAAGTAAATCAAATTGAAACCCCAGTGCTTTGCAGCAACAGCCATAAGCATTTTGGGGACTGCACATCAGTGCCTGTCCTTGGGCACATGCACATGTTCCTTTTCACAGTGTGATCTCTTTCTACTACGTTTGCCTGTTGGACACTTACTGAGGGCCAGACACTTGGAAATGCAGCCTCAGTCCCCGCTGTTTCATTCACTTGTCCCTGAGAAAGTCTCTTAGTTCTAACATCCAGAATGTTGAATAAATACTTATTTAATGCATATATATTTTGAAAACACCCACAAGTCTTCTGTTTAAAGGAATAAAAACAGATTTACATATTGGCCTGAAGGTTTAAACATGGACCCTCTGAGAGCACAAGCAGCAGGAAGTTCTAACAGTGGAGACATTTCATCAAAAGTGCCCTGCCCCTGGGTATATAAATTGAAATTCATGAACTATCAAGAGGAGCTTATCTCCCTTGCTCCATGGGAGGAAAATGAAGGGAAAGTAACAGAAGGGTAACGAACAAAGCAGAGTTTCAGTAGCATAAAAAGGAAAAAAAAAATGTACCTCATTTTCTCTCCCACCACCTAATTAAGGGTGTTTGTGTATACACATGTGCATCTGAGTACAGTCACTCTACTTTCTCTCCCTTAAAATGGAGAAAAATATAAATTTATATAAAAGCCTATAAAAGCAAAGTAATAACAATAACTATATTTGCATTTGTGGACTGCTGTAAAGATTTTAATTCATTTATGTTTTCTCATTTAATCCACCCATGAGGCATCTAAAGTGTCAGGGGATGTATTATTCATTCAAAGAATTAGGAATCTGAGACAAAAAAGTTTTTGTGATTTATTCAAGGTTACAAAGCTGCTTCATGTCAGAACTAGAACTAAAGTGATCATCTCAAGATGGTTGATATGTTTCACAATTCTTTATGCTGAGAAACAAACATTTTCTTCAAATTTGCAAAGAAGATAACATGTTATGTAAAAAAAATACATTTAAATACAGGGCCATTTCAAAATTTACTCAAGTATTTAAAAATTTAGAATATAAACTGAATTAAATAGTTATTGTATTTCAAATATTTTGCAAACAGCTTATATAAACAGTATGATTTGCAAATACAGGCTTTGAGTATGAGAAGAACTTTAGAGATGTCAATCTAATTCTCTTCTTTTAAAAATAAGCAAAGTTTAGAGAGTTTGTTATCCAAGGTCATATAAATTTTCTGGGCTAGAGTTTAAACAATATGCAGTGCAATTTGGACTATAAGATGAAGTGTGTGTGTGTGTTTATATAGCTGTGTGAGTTATATAATATTAAGAAGCTCAATGATATATTTAAACAGTGATATCTATTTGTAATTATTTTTATTATTGTATTACATAATGATGGCATTTATAATGAAATATCTTTAAAGTGTAACATATATACAAAAAGGTAACCATCATGTGTGCATATAGCTTGGTGAATTTTTCCAAATAAATCACGTCAAATAAGTATAACCATACTCAGAATAATAGTCATATCATTATCAGAACACCAGAAACCCTTTTGGCTCTTTTGACATCACTAAGCACCCCCTATTCTAAGTTATAATAATATAAGCGAGTTTTGTCCTGTTTTGCATTTCATATGTATGAAATATACAATACATACTTTTTTGGCTGTGGATGTTGTATTTTTATAGCCACACCTACTTTCCTTCTTGTTTCCATCCTTTACTCCTGGCAACAAATAATCTATTCTGCATTAATACAATTTTGTCACTTTAAGAATGTCATATAAGTGAAATCATACAGTATATATTCTTTTGTTATTGATAGCTTATTAGCATAACTTCCTGTGGGTTCATCAAATCATCTAATGTATCAATAATCTGTTTCTTTCTGTTGCTTAAGTAGTATGACGTGGTATGGATGTACTATAGTTGTCTAGCCATTAGCATCTGGGTTGTTTCCAGTTTGGAGTTATTTAGAAGAGCCTTTGAAGTATTCAATTTCAATATCCTATTTTCCATTTCTTGCTACTTACAGGAATATTCAGGTGTTCTACTTCATCTTAGTTGAGTTTTCATGGTTGTTAGTTTTTTAAAAACCTGGTCCAAATTCTAAGTTGTCAAATTTATGAGTATAAACTGGTTAATATTATTCCTTTATTCTCAATGGCTGCAAGATATTTAGTAGTATTTCCTGTTTCATTTCTGGCATTGCAGATTTGTGTCTTTGTTCTTATATTTTTCAGCATGCTAGAATTTTATAGATTTATTACTTTTTTTTTTAGACTCACTCTCTGTTTCACTGTATTTTTGTTTTCCTCTTTCAATTTTATTGGTTTCAGCTCTTATTTTTTGTAATTTTCCTTCTACCCTCTTTGAGATTACTTCATTGACCTATTCATTACTTAGAGATATCTTGTATAATTTCCAAGGGTCTTGAGATTTCTCTGTTGTTTTCTGTTATTGATTTCTAATTTGACTCCATTATATTATATTAAGATAATATTCTGTATAAGATCAATTTTAAAAATTATTGAAGTTTGCTTTTGGCCCAGGACATAGAATATCATTGTACATGTTCTACTGGTGCTTAAAACAAATTCATATTCTGTGTTTTGGGACATAGCATTCTACATGTTTTGTTTTGATTAGGTTTTATTGCTTGATGGTGTCGTTCAGTTCTATATCATTTTCAATTTTCTGTCTATAAGTTCTATCAGATGCTGAAAGATGGGTACTGAAATCTCTAACATAATTTTGGCAACCCACTCCAGTATTCTTACCTGGAAAATTCCATGGGCAGAGGGGCCTGTGGGCTACAGTCCATGGGGTCACAAAGAGTTGGACATGACTGTGCACACACATACACACTTCTCCTTTCAGCTCTATCAGTTTTCCTACATGCATTTTCAGGTTTTGCTGTTTTGATTTTGCATTTATGATTGTTATGCCTTACTGGCAGATTGGTACTTTTATCTTTTTGTAATGTTCCTTCTTGTCTCTATTAATTTTCTTTCCTTTGAAATTTACTTTTTTCTGATGTTACTGTAACCACTCTGTTTTTATTTATTCATGTGTTCATGGAATATATATTTATATCCTTTTATCTTAAAATTAACTATTTCAGTGCATTTGAAGTTTCTTGTAGATAGAATATTGTTGAATAGAATTTTTTATCGACTTCACCAATCTTTCTTTAATTTGCTGTATTTAGACCATTTAGATACAATATACTTACCGCTGTGTTAGTGCTTAAGTCTGCTATTTATTTATTTTCTATTTCTCAATTTTCATCCTCTGTCTCATTTTTCTGTTTAACGTTTTTAAATTTGTGTGGTTACTTGAAAAATTTTTTATAATCTATCTTGATTTTTTTTTTACAGTATTGTTTTTTTTTACATTATGTGCTTAGTATGGCTTCCTATTGTGTAGTTACTACAATATACATACATAGCTTATTATGGTGTACTGTTAATGATGTTTGATCACTTCAAGTGAAGTGTAAAAACTTATTTCCTCTAAGGTCCTTTACCTTAATTTCAGTTATTCTCTTTATCATTTTTATAAATTTGTTTACTTCTTTTTACTTCTATGTTTTTGTTGATACTCTCTCTTTTAAAAACATAGTTGTTTCAAGAGAATTTGTAATTTCTTGTTGGATCCTTCTTATGATAGATGTTTCCTTTCCAGATAATTCCAATATTTGATTCAACTCGGTATAGTCAGTTTTGATTGCCTTTTCTCATTCAAGATATAATTTTCCTGGTTCTTGCTATGAGGAGTGATTTTCATTTGGATCCTGAAATTTTGGATACTATATTCTAGACTCTTGAGTCTTATTTAATCCTCTCCTTTAGGCATGCAGTTCTGCTGAGCTTAAGCATCAGGGCTGGGTGAGTGTGTATGCTCAGGTTTCCACTGGGCCCTACTGGCATCAAGTGGGAGGAGCAGAAGCCTGGCTGACTACCAGGTTGCTGCAGGCCCCAGGCTCAGCTCTCCACCACCATTGAGAGGGAAGGTAGGAGTAGAGAGCTCAGTCATTCCTCTTTACAGCGCTTTCGCTGCCTCATTGCTGCTGGTAGACCTGGTGGTCCAGCTCACCACTGGATACTCCTGCTTTTGCCAGGAAAGGAATAGAAGATCAGCTCCCTGCTCAATCCTGCTGAGTCTAGTCTGGAAGGAGAGTTAAGGGTATCTGTTACTTCTGCTGGGTGGAAGATAGATAAACCAGCTTCCAGTTCAGCCCTCCTAATATACCATCCCAGCAGGGCAATTGTGCAATTGATGGAGAATAACCTGCCTGCTCAGTGCAGCCAACACTAACTCAGCAGCTGACTGCCAGCTGGAAGGTTAATTTCTGCTCATTCAGAGGCTCAACCCTCAGGTGAATAGGGAGGATCTGAGTGCTATTACAGGTTTAGCTCCTGCTGTACTCTGCCACCGCCACCTAGTAGGGTCCTGAGGGCACTAGTACCTCCTTCCACCTGCAGATGGGTGAGGGGTGGAAAATCAACTCAGATCAGAAACTGGAAGCACAGGAGGAAGGCATGTTTTTTTTTTTTTGCTTTATTGGTCAATTGGAGGAGGGTAGGATTTGCCAGAAATGTTTTCTGGAGTCAGGTGATCGTTTTTCTGACATTTTGGCTTGAAAGAAATAGCTTTTCTTGGGGCTCTTGCTCCGCACTTTGTGCCTGCCTGCAGATCCAGGTTTGAGGCATCTGCAGAGGTTTTCCCAGGTGTGCAGACAGAAAAGGAGAAACAGAGAACTCACCTGCTTTTCCTCTTTAGCAGTGTCTCAAGGTGATTAGGCTATTGGCCTTCTTCTCTGTACCTTCCTAAGTTTGTTAATTGTGTTATGTCCAGAGTTTATTTTGTTTTATTTTTGCTTTTGTGAGAAGGAAGAGCTGGACAAATTGGTTACTCTATCTGAATGGACAGGAAAATCTAAAACTTTTTGTATATTGACCTTATATACAAAAACCTTGATAAATTTAATTATTTATTCTAAAAGTTTATATTGTTTTGGATTTTCTGTGTATTCAGCTATGAATTTTGCAAATAATGAGTTTTATGTCTTTCTTCCAATCTATAATCTTTTATTTCTTTTCCTTAACTTTTTGGTTTCCAGTGTAATAAAAATGATTAAAGGTGGTAATAATGATCAACCTTGTTTTTTCCCAAACTGAGCCTAATGACAGTATTTCACCATTAAATATGGTATTTGCTGTAATTTTTGTTCATTCTTATTTTGCAGTACTTATAATTCTCTTCTGTTATTAATTGGTAAATCTTTCTATCAGGTAATGCTAAATTTCCCATCCTTTCTGTATTAATGTTGTGAAATAAATTGATCTTTTGGGCTTTGTCCTCCTTTTGTTTATTAAATTACTATTTACACACAATATAATATATCCATAATAGTCAGTGCTCTCTACAAAGCAAAAACAGGCACAATAAAGGACAGAAATGGTATGGACCTAACAGAAGCAGAAGATATTAAGAAGAGGTGGTAAGAATACACAGAAGAACTGTACAGAAAAGATCATCATGACACAGATAACCACAATGGCGTGATCACTCACCTAGAGCCATACATCCTGGAATGCAAAGTCAAGTGGGCCTTAGAAAACATCACTATGAACAAAGTTAGTGTAGGTAATGGAATTCCACTTGAGTTATTTCAAATCCTAAAAGATGATGCTGTGAAAGTGCTGCACTCAATAAGCCAGAACATTTGGAAAACTCAGCAATGGCCACAGGACTGGAAAAGGTCAGTTTTCATTCCAATCCCAAAGAAAGGCAATGCCAAAGAATGTTTAAACTACTGCACAATTGCACTCATCTCATACAGCAGCAAACTAATGCTCTAAATTTTCTAAGCCAGGCTTCAACAGTACATGAAGTGCGAACTTCCAGATGTTCAAGCTGCATTTGGAAAACGCAAATAAACCAGAGAACAAATTGCCAACATACATTGGATCATCAAAAAAGCAAGAGAGTTCCAGAAAAAACATCTACTTCTGCTTTATTGACTATGCCAAAGCCTTTGACTTTGTGGATCACTGCAAACTATGGAAAATTCTTAAAATGATGGGAATACCAGACCACCTGGCCTGCCTCCTGAGAAATCTGTATGCAGGTCAAGAAGCAACAGTTAGAACTGGACATGCAACAACAAACTGGTTCCAAATCAGGAAAGGAGTATGTCAAGGCTGTATATTGTCACCCTGCTTATTTAATTTATATGCAGATTACATCATGCAAAATGCCAGGCTGGATGAAGCACAAACTAGAATCAAGATTGCCAGGAGAAATATAAATAGCCTCAGATACACAGAAGACACCACCCTTATGGCAGAAAGCAAAGAACAACTAAATATCCTCTTGATGAAAGTGAAAGAGGAGAGTGAAAACGTTGGCTTAAAACTCAATATTCAGAGAACTAAGGTTATGTCATCTGGTCCCATCACATCATGGCAAATAGATGGGGAAACAATGGAAACACTGGCAGACTTTTTTGGGGGCTCCAAAATCACTGCAGATGGTGACTGCAGTCATGAAATTAAAAGACACTTGGTCCTCGGAAGAAAAGCTATGCCCAACCTAGACAGCATATTAAAAAGCAGAGACATTACTTTTCCAACAAAGATCCTCCTAGTCAAAACTATGGTTTTTCCAGTAGTCATGTATGGATGTGCGAGTTGGACTATAAAGAAAGCTGAGTGCCGAAGAATTGATGCTTTTGAACTGTGGTGTTGGAGAAGACTCTTGAGAGTCCCTTGGACTCTAAGGAGATCCAACCAGTCCATCCTAAAGGAAATCATTCTTGAATGTTCATTGGAAGGACTGATGCTGAAGCTGAAACTCCAGTACTTTGGCCACCTGATGTGCAGAACTTACTCACTGGAAAAGACCCTGATGCAGGAGGAGAAGAGGACGACAGAGGGTGAGGTGGTTGGATGGCATCACCAACTCAATGGACAAGAGTTTGACCAAGCTCCGAGAGCTGGTAATGGACAGGGAAAGCTGGTGTGCTGCAGTCCATGGGGTCACAAAGAGTCGAGCACGACTGAGTGACTGAACTGAACTGAACTGTGGTGACGTAAATGAAAAGGAAATCCTAGAAAGAGAGGATATATGTATATTTGTGGCTGATTCACTTCGGTATACAACAGAAACTAACACAACTTTATAAAGCAACTATATTCCAATAACAGTTAAAGATTTTACCCATATTACATGTAAAGTTTGTTGAGTTTCGGTAATTGTATGAAATTGAGTAAACATTATTACCATTAGAGAATAGCTCTCATGCCATAAAACATTTTAAATTCTTCCTTTGAAATGAGTTTCTTTTCTGAATCCCAACTCCAAGCAATCATTGATCTGCTCTCTGTCACTATAGTTTTGTTTTTCTTAGAATTTCTTAATGTACATACTCTTTTTTGACTTTTTCATTTCGTATAATATTTTCAAGATTCACCCATGTTGACTGCATTAGTATTTTGTTCCCCTTTAAACCATAAATAAAGGAAAAAAGAAAAACTATGAGCTAGAAGAAATATTAAAAAAATGGGCAGAAGACCTAAAGAGACATTTCTCCAAAGAAGATATACAATTGAACAAGTGCGTGAAAAGATGCTCAACAGCTCTCATTACTAGAGGAATGCAGTCAAAACTACAATGAAGCACCACGTTACACTTGTTAGAATGGCCACCATTAAAAAGCCTACAAACAAATGCTGCAAGTGTGTGGAGAAAAAAGAGCTCTCCTACTCTGTAGGAATGTAAATTGGTATGGCTACTATGGGAAAAATATGTAAGTTCCTTTAAAAAAATAGTTACCATGAGACCCAGCAATCCCACTCTGGGGAATATATCCTTAAAAATGAAAATTCTAAATCAATAAGATACTCCACAAAAAGAACATGCACTCCAGTATTCGTAGTGGCACTATTTACAATAGCCAAGACACTGAAGCAACCTATTTATTTATCAACAGATGAATGAACAAAGAAGATGCAGTATGTATATACAACCCATATTACTTAGCCATAAAAAAACCCAAAATATTTCTATTTGCAACAATATGGATGGACCTAGAGATTACCATACTAAGTGAAATAAGTCAGACAGAGGAAAACAAATATCATATAATTTACTTATATGAGGGATTGAAAAACATAATACAGATGAACTTATTTACAAAACTGAAACAGAATCACAGGCATAGAAAACAAATTTATGGTAACAAGGATTTTCTGTATTTCAGAGGGAATCGTAGTAATATCTTGTAATAACCTATAATGAAAAATATATATTTTTTCTATCATTTGGCTGTATACCTGAAACTAACACGATATTTTAAATCAACTGTACTTTAATAAAAATTGTTCCTTTTTATTGCTGAATAGAATTCCATTGTAAGCATATACAATAATGAAATTATACAGTCACTATTTAATGGAGATTTGGGATTGCTTTGTTGACACTGTAGTAACTATTCTGAGTGTTAGTATACATGTTTTTGAGTAGACATAACTTTTAATTTTTCTTATATAAATATCTAGAAGTAGGATGGTTGTGATTTACAGTAAATGTATGCCATAATTTTTTTCAAAGTGGCTCTAGAATTTTGAATCACCATGAGCCAAGAATGAGGGATGTGATGGCTCCACATCCTTGGCTGAACTACACTATGTCAGTCTTTTTTATTTTTGCTGTTTGTGCTTATGCATGGGTGTATACTTGTGTGTGTGTGTGTTTGTGCGCATGTGTGCATGCAAGTGCGTAGGTCTCTTGTAGTTTCAAGTTGTATTTCTATGAAAACCAGTGATGATGAGAGTTACTTTTTGGGATATTACACATTTATATATCTTATTTTTTGAGATGTCTATGTAGTTTGCCACTATTTTTGTTGGATAATATTTTCTTGTTCTAGAAGCCCTGTATTTTGGATTCAAGATCTTTGGTAGGCATTGTTTTATAAATTATTTTCATATTTGTGATGTGCAGTTTTCTTATATTGAGTATCCTCTATGTCTTTTCAGGTTCTTTTCCCTTATGAGTTATTATGAAATATTGAGTAGAGTTCCCTAAGCTATATAGTAGGTACTTGTTGTTTATTTTATATATAGTAGTGTGTATATGTCACTCCCAGTCTCACAATCCATCCCTATCTCCATTTATCCCCTGGTAACCATAAATTTATTTTCTACATCTGTGACTCCATTTCTATTTTGTAAATAAGTTTGTACCCCCCTTTTTAATATTCCATATATAAGTGATATCATATGATATTTGTCTTTCTGTGTCTGACTTACTTCATTCAATGTGACAACCTCTAGGTCCATCCATGTTGCTGCAAATGGCATTGTTTTGTTCTTTTTATTGGTGACTAATATTCTATTGTGTGTGTATATGTATATATATATATATATATATACACACCACTTCTTTTTCCATTCCTCTGCTGGTAAACTTTTATGTTGCTTCCATGTCTTGGCTATTGTAAATAGTGGTGCATTGAACATAGGGGTGCGAGTTCCAGGGAATAGCTGATCCCAGAATAGTTTCTGACTTGTGTTTGCAGACCCAGATCTATAGACCGTGGAATTGTAGTGCTCTTGCTTCTGGTGTCTGCCCCTGATGGGTGAGGCTGGTCTAGAGGTTTGTGCAGGCTTCTTGGTGGGATGCACTGGAGCCTGCCCACTGTTGGGTGGAGCTGGGTCTTGGTCTTTAGGTGGGCAGGGTTGTGTCAAGGGATGTGTCTAGAGGCAGCTGTGGACTCAGAAAGTCTTTAGACAGTCTATCTGCTACTGAATGGAACTGTAATCTCACCTTGTTGGTTACTAAGCCTGAGGTGTCCTAGCACTGGAGCCTGCAGGTTGTTTGGTGGGACCAGGTCTTGGTGCTAAAATATCAGTCACCAGGAGAGTTCATGCCAGTGAGTACTCCCTGATACCTCAACCATCAGGGGCCTTGTACCCAGAGTGAGCCACATCCACCCCCTAACTGCTCAGGTGTCCCTCTAAGACCAGCAGGTAGGTCTGGCTCGGGGTCATATGAAATCACTGACTTTGCCCTGGCTTCCAGTGTGCATGAGACCTTGTGTGTGCCCTGCAAGAGTGGAGTCTCTATTTGCCCCAGTCCCATGGAGCTATTGCAGTCAAGCCTCATTGGCCTTCAAAACCAAATGCTCTGGGGATTTCTTCCAATTTCAGACCTCCAGGTTGGGGAGTCTGATATCAGGCTCAGAACTGTCACTCTTATTAGAGAATGTCTGCAGTATATTCTTCAATTTGTGTGTTAACCACCTGAGGAGTATAGAATTTTATTATATCATGAATGTGTTCCTCCTATTGTCTTATTTTGGTTTTCACTTTATGTCTTTGGAAGCAGAATATCTTGTGGTAGGCTCTAGTCTTTTTTATTGATGGCCGTTTAACATTTAGTTGTGATTTTGGTATGTTCCTAAAAGGAGGTGAGTTCAAGGTCCTTCTACTCTGCCATTTTGTTCAGGAAGCCAAAATGTTTTAATTTTATGATGTTCATTTTACCAACTAATTTAAGATATAACTTTTGCTTTTGATGTAGTTTTTGGGAAAGCAAACTAATATGACAAAAATGTCTCATGCTTTTCTCTGAAACTCAATAGTTTGTTTCTATATTAAGAACCATGATCCATTTTAAACTAACGTGTATAATAAAAGTAAACCCTGAGGTTACTTTTTGTCTTCCTATACATCTTCTTGTTTCAGCAATATTTGTTGAAAAAACTATCTTTTCTCTGTTTAGTTGCTTTGGCACATCTATGAAAAATCAATTAACCATATAAGTGTAGATCTATTTCTGGACCATCTATTCTGATCCACTGATTTGTATTTCAGTCATTATGCAGCTATCACACTGGATTCATGTAGCTTTAGTTCTTGAAATCTTGTTTGGTAAGTCTTCCAGCTTTTGTCTTCACTTTCAAACTAGTTTACCTACCCTAGATCCTTTGGCACTCTATCTTAATTGTAATTCATCCAAAAAAAAGAAGGGGTACACAAAAATTTAATAAAGACAGAGAAGATTTAAACAATATAAGCCAACTTCACCTATAATTTGTAAATCAAAACTTCTGAAACTGTAGAAAACACATTATTTTCAAATTCACATATAACATGCATGATATAAGTCATGTACTGGTTAGGTTTTTTATTTTTTAATGACACAACAGGAGGAATAATTGAAATTTAAAAAATAGACTATGGATTAATACAACAAATATTCAACAACTTTAAAGTTTGTTCCTTGACCATGAAAAAGTTGATCACAATTGATAAACCCTAGGAAACGATCAAATGTAATCAAAGAGAGAAAACACAAAGTATCATTATTAAGGTTGAAGAGGAAAAGATCCAACAGATAGTAAAAAGAAAACAGGGAATAAAGAAATATTGTGAATAACTTTGTGTCTAAGGTTGGGAACTTGTTTTTACCAGAATCCTCTAGAGTCCAGATTAAACAAATAATTACAGAAACTCATGCATATTTCAGAAGGAATAAGGGAAGAGAGGTAATCTTTCTCATGAGGTTTCTCTACAAAGGTCATAAATAACTATGGACAATGAAGTGTTTTCTCATTAGATCCAGCTTGTTTTTATTCCCTTTCTCCCTTAAATCCCACCTTAATTTCTGGTTGCTGTCCTCGCTGGCCAACAGCAGTCCCTAACTCATCACCAGATGCATGACTAGGGTCCTGTGGAAGCAGCAATTCCCACTGAATTAGATGTTGCCACTGAGGCAGCAATTTCCAGACAATAGAGTCCACATGGGTGATAGCTTACACATCCCTCTAAGAGCAAACTATGGCTCAACACTGCAGTGTCTAGATCTAAATGTTTTCTTGGTTTTTCCTTCTGGCTCTATTTTGTCTACCCACATCAGTGTTTTGCGTGGCTTTGCCAGTGACTGCTTTTTCTGAATCAGTGATTCCCACTTCTGGATATCCATTGCCTCATCTTTATTCATTTTCAAGGAAATTCTAGTTCCTTAATGAAATCTTTTTCTATAACGCTTGTAGTGACTATTTTCCTGGCTGAAGTCTTAACTTATATGTAAAGGTTGGGGGGAAATAGTATTAACAATATATTCTATATTTCATGAAAAAAATTTATATATTATCAAATTATTAGCCATTTTGCTATTTCAACTTATAAGCATAAGCTGATTATGAGAATAGTCATTTGATGTGTCTCTCTCTTCAGGTGTTACATTTTAGTTAGATTAATAGCTCAATGTACTTGTGAACTGTACCATTAGACCATTTTTTATATTCAGATAGTATAGGCATACCTTGGAGGTAATGTGGGTTTAGTTCCAGACAACTGAAATAAAATGAAGATTGTAACAAAGCATGTCACACGAATTTTGTGGTTTTCCATTGCATGTAAAAGTTATGTTCACATTATACAATAGTCTATTAAGTGGGCAATAGCATTAATTCTAAAAAACAATGTACATACCTCAATTAAAATATTTTATTGATAAAAATGCTCACCATTATCTAACAATATAGGGTTCCACAAACCTTGAATTTGTAAGAAATGCAGTATCTGTAAAGTGCAATAATGTGAAGAGCAATGAAATGAGGTGTGCCTGTATGTAATGAGGTGTTTCTGATTGATGGTAGGGGGTGGAGATGGTCAATATTAGCAATCATTCAAGGCTACAGGTTGACACAGGCTTTATTACTTCACTACATGAACCCCAGGTTGCACTCAACATTGACAGTTGGAAGCTTGACTATTGAAAAAAGAGAGGGGACAGAGAAAGCACACAAGCTTCTAATTGGTATTAACCCCAAAATGATACCCAACACTTCTACTTCTTTGTCATCAGTGACAAATATTGTTCCGTATACTTTCATGATTGGGGGTAAGGATAACAGAAGTTTGAAAATACAGTTTTTGATTATAGCATATTCCCAGAAGAAACTGTAGTCCATGAAAGAGGGCATAAATCTTGTCACAGCTAGCCACATATGTTGAATATTGCTACCAAACACCCATGAACAGTGCTTCTCCCCCAGAACATAAGCCCATCCACACACCGGGGAGATGATCTGAAGTTCTACCTACTTAAGGCATTCTGTTCAATTTTCTTGTAAATGAGTTTCTTCCATCAGATCTAGATGAGATTTCTTTAATTTTTGTACAAAAAAATTTTAAAAAGCAAATTTTCAGTACCCCTCTCTTCATATACAGTGGTACAATTCGGACAAAATAGGAACTAAAACTTCCATTAGAAAAATTGATGAATAAGAGACATCTATTACTGATTCATGGTGACAATGGAATTTTATAGAGAAGACACTAGAATAAGGAATGTTCCTTTAGAAGTACCTGATTGTGTTCTCTGAGAGGGACTTCCTTAGTCCTTTATTCTCCCAGACACCTGCTCTCAACCTCTGGGAGAGTCATCTGGTTTGTCTCTTATCCTCCATGACTTCATCTTAAGTGGATGTTTTGGGGATGCATAGCTTTTGAAACTGGCTTCCTTCTCTGTAGGGCAGAATACTGTTTTAAGTCTCAATCATTCAAATAATTGTTAGGACAGGTACCTGATTTGGGGGCAACGTTATCCCTTTGGAATCACAGTAGGCTTCTGATTTACTTCACATAGGCAAGCTTCCTTGACATAAATACACCCTAAGTTCTCTCATTGTCATATTTCTTAAATCTGTTTTGTCCCTTGGCTTCTTTGGAACTATGTCTTTCTCTCAGAACTTAGACTAGTGTTACAGGTGTCTCTGGAAACATGATGCTGGCATTATTTCTGATTCTTGCAGGATCACAACCTAATCCCAGGGAATACAAGATGTATCTGGCATTTTCAGCTTCAGTCATGCCAGACAGGTTTTTCTTCCCATCAGGATATCTAGCGTTAAAGGAATTACCTAACAAAAAATTGTTCATAGGCTTAGAAGCCCAGAAAATGAAAAATTCTCCTACCTTTGTATGTGTCATCTTTGAAATTTATGCACAATAGTCAATCTCAACCTCTCTTTCCATTATCCATTTAAAGCTACTAATTCTTTCTCTTCCGCCACTCCACACACACTTTAATATGCATCCTAGCCCTGGTTTAATTTATAGAGCCATGAACCACCACATATTCTTCAGGAGGAAAAATGAATTGAATAAATACAAAGACATCACTTTTATATAATTCAGTGTACCCAATTTTCCACGGGAAGCAGTATGTTCTACTGATGTTTTGATGCTTCTTCTAAAGTATTTTCTTTCCTGACTCCTCTGGAAAGTAAAATAATGAAATTTTAAAATCCTGAGTACCTTGTTAGTTTTAACACATCTTAGTTGCTTTTCCAAGGCCAGATAATATACATTTAAAAATAAAAACTTGACATATAGTAAAGAATTTGATACTTGTAATGAGAAAGCTAAGTATAGACCAATTAGGTTTGCTTGGTCATCTTCTCTTTGATTTAAGTATCCCAAGGGCAGCTTTATGAACCTTTAAAGAGTATCATATTACTCTTGCTGTAATTGTAACCTGAATAATTTGACCATTAACCTCTCTATCGAAATATATCTTTTTTAGAAGCACATAACTGTTTCATATTTCGCTGACTGCTTCCTTGCCTAATTGTGCCTGTGCCAATTGTTATTGAATATTTAATAACATGCATTTTGTTCCCATGTGCTTCTTCTTTGCTTTTCTAAGTGAATCGTCCTCAGGCACTAGAAACATAAAAGTGTCAGTGATATATTTTGTATAGCATATAAAATAGAATAGTGTTTGACAAATATTTGGTTAATTTATTTTTGTACTGATATGACAACAATTTGTTTTAAGTGCAGTATAAAATAGAATATGCTCCAAAAACTTCACATTGAGTGAAATTATGCTTATTACCAAATATCCTCTCCTTAATAAAAAGTTTCAACAAATTCATTTTTTATAAACAGCACTTTGGGTCTACTTGTCCAGGGAAACAGAGTGAGAGGATCTGGACTATACAGCTGTAAAAACCTGCCTTGATCATTGGTTACAGTTAATGCTTCAGAGAAAGACTTGTCAGAAGAAGCAGGACAAATTCTATTTATTTCAAGAGAAGTAGTATCCTGAATTTTTAGCTGTCTAGAGAAAACTCCAATGCTTGCAATATATTCTAACTTTAGAAGGCCTGAAATGTCCTTTTAGCTCTGATTTTAAGGGCATGTGTCTATGACCCCATCAATAAATAAATAAAATGGGGAAGAAAAAGAAAAATATATACAGAAATAATCTGCATAATTTCAAGACATTCATATGTATCTAGAAATCTTCAGACATTCAAACTGGAAACATCAAGACACAGAGTTAGATTTTCTTATGTTTAGTATAAACAGGTACTTCTTAGGTATCTCCAAATAAATGCTCTGTTCTTCACAGAAACCATCTCACCTTTAGAAGTCTTGTCCCTTACTTAGCTCTAGAAAGGTTTACTATGTAATATGAGAGGTATGATATTGGCATGTCTACAAAGCAATGACATCAAGTTGTAAGAAAGTAGTAATGTTTTATTGCCTACTCTCAAAACCAAATATTCAATTCATAAAATGCAGTTTTATTATTAAATTAATTCTATTTGATGTTTTAATAAAATAGTAGTGAAAAATCAGAATGACTTATACATTATATGGCATTTAATGGCTTTGTTTGCCAAGAGTTAATCACTAATTTTTAATTTAATCTAATTTATTTGTTATATTAAAGTATAATTGATTTACAATGTTTCAGGTATAAAGAAAAGTGATTCAGTGTCATATATACATATATATATTTAAAATTATTTTCAATTGAAGGTTATTATAAGATATTGATATAGTTCCCTGTTCTATACACTAGGTCCCTGTTGTTTATCTATTATATAAATAAGTAGTATGTATCTGTTAATCCCAAATTCCCAGTCTGTACCTTTCCCCTTCAGTAACCATTAGTTTTCTATCTTTATGAGTCTTTTTCTATTTTTTAAATATGTTCATTTGTATCATTTTATCAGATTCTGCATATGTTATAAATACAGAGTATCAATATACAGAAATCTGTTGTATTTCTATACACTAACAACAAAATATCAGAAAGAGAAATTGAGGAAATGATGCCACTTACCATTATATCAAAAAGAATAAAATACCCAGGAATAAACCTTCCTATGGAGACATTACTTTGCCAACAAAGGTCTGTCTAGTCAAGGCTATGGTTTTTCCAGTAGTCATGTATGGATGTGGGAGTTGGACTATAAAGAAACCTGAGGGCTGAAGAATTGATGCTTTTGAACTGTGGTGTTGGAGAAGACTCTTGAGAGTCCCTTGGACTGCAAGGAGACCAAACCAGCCCATCCTAAAGGAAATCAGTCCTGAGTATTCATTGCAAGGACTGATGCTGAAGCTGAAACTCCAATACTTTGGCCGCCTGATGCGAAGAGCTGACTCATTGGAAAAGACCCTGATGCTGGGAAAGATTGAAGGCGGGAGGAGAAGGGGATGACAAAGGATGAGGTGGTTGGATGGCATCACCGACTCAATGGACATGAGTTTGAGTGAACTCCGGGAGTTGGTGATGGACAGGGAGGCCTGGCGTGCTGCAGTCCATGGTGTCACAAAGAGTCAGACACAACTGAGCGACTAAACTGAACTGATGGAAACAAAATACTTGTACTCTGAAAACTGTAAAATGATGATGAAAGAAATGGAAGATGACACAAATAGATGGAGAGATATGCCATGTTCTTGGATTAGAAGATAAATATTGTTAAAATGCCCATACTACCCAAAGCAATCTACAGATTCAGTGCAATCTCTATCAAGTTATCAATGGCATTTTTCACAGAACTGGAACAATTAAAAAAAAAAATCTGTATGGAAATACAAAAGACCTGAATAGCCAAAATAATCTTGAGAAAGTAGAACAGAACTGGAAGTATCATGCTGTCTTCAGATTTACTACAAAGCTGCAGTCATCAAAAGAGTATGATACTAGCACAAAAATAGACACATAGATCAATGGAACAAGATAGAAAGCCCAGAAATAAACCTATGCATTTATGGTCAATCAATCTATACAAAAGATGCAAAAATATACAATGGAGAAAAGATAGCCTCTTCAATAAGTTGTGCTGGGAAAACTGGACAGCTACATGTAAAATAATGAAATTAAAACATTCTGTAATACCATATACAAAAACTCAAAATGAGTTAAAGACCTAAATGTAAGACTGCATGCTATAAAACTCTGAGATGAAAACGTAGGCAGAGCACTCTTTGACATAAATTTGCAACAATGCTTTTTTGGATCTATCACCTAGAGTAATGTAGACAAAACAAAACAAACAAACAAAAAACAAATGGGACCTAATTATGCTTAAAAGCTTTTGCACAGCAAAGGAGAAAATGACGTTTTATTTAAAATTATGTTTTTAGATGAGTTGTATGATTTTCTCCTAGGTTCTTCCCTTTATAGATTTCAGCATATGGCTGGAAAATCTTCATGGAGATTGATGTGCTATAATATAAACTACAGATGAATTGCTGATGAAAAGTATTTGGAGAAGATTTCACAGTTTTATATTCATAGTGTCTCAATTAATAGAATTCATTCAATCTATTTCTTCATATAATATCCAGGTATCTGTCTGTATAAACCAGCAAGATAATTTAATTTTATGGTGCAAACTATTTTCTGCCAAATCAAAATTTATATACTTGCTACTTTTAAGATGTTGGATCTTAATTCACTTACATTCCCAAAGACAAGTGGGATTACAGGGGTGGAGAACATGTCAGCAGTTATCTACATGCAACATATCTGCCTCAGGTGAGGTCATTGCAAATCATCAGACAAGGCAGTACTTCTATTAATAGACAGGAGAAGAGGCACTTTTTCTGCTCTTTAGTATATTTTTATTTGTTTGTTTTTGTAGGTTAAAGTCCTTAGATTCATCATAATTCATCCAAATGGAATTAGTATCATTCAACTTTTCAGAGATCTAGTCAATCCTTTAAATTTTATGAGACGGGAGGCTGATAAATCTGTTTATGTTATAATTTAGCAAACTGAAAGAAAAGTTTCTCCAATGCTTTTCAAGTTCAGTAACCCAACTTTACATCTGCAAGATATATGAGATTATTTTAGGGTAACCATTGTTTTTTACCTTTTTTTTAAAAAAAAATTAAAAATGTCTACTGCGTCAGAATAGCCAATCACATAAGTTGTATTACTCAGTCTTGTCATAACAACCAACCACAACAGCCAGCTGGTCTGTCAGAGGTTGCCTTCAATGAGTATTTAATTCCAGGGAATTATAGGATAATAACTTTTAACTCTTTCAGCACACATCTGTGGACTAATGGTATTCCATTTTCAAACTTCTAAAACAATGAAGTCGGATAAGCCAATTCTGTGAAAATCAGTTTCCTGCAACCTCTCTGGTTACCAAATACTTTCTCAGGCAAAGTGCTAGGTATTTTTAACACAGAGAGGTTGAATTCAGGGAATTTAGTGGTCAACTGTCACTAGAATTGGTTGGTTAAGAACAGTTAAAAAATCATTAACCTATGATTTATAAGCCAAATTATTTTTATTTAAAGACCAAATAATGTAATCTTGAAGTCAGGAAGATGCCACCGCTTCTATCAGTGTTGTTATCTTCACTTTCACCTTCATTTATGACATTGTAGATACTGGAATGTGAAGTCTACCTCCCCCCACACATTCATGTCTTTTAGAACTTGTTTAAGAACTATAGAAGGATGACTTCTGTTTTATTCCTACCTTTCAAATCTTGCATGAATGCATCTTAATGGCAGAAACTAAATTGTATCTAGAATTTCAACCAAAAAAAAAAAAAAAGGAATCTGAGGAAAGGCCTTTTAGCCCTTGCAGCACAGGATGGACCATGGGAAGTATGTGTTTTACTCAATCTTTTCAGCATAACTTGACATTGTTAGTAGTTGTCTTTCTTAAAGCACTTTCTGCTCTTGCTCTCCATGTAATCATATTTTGCTGTGTTCTCTCCTCATACATTGCCTGAAGCTTCAGAAGATCCTTTTCTGCATGAAGTGTTAATAAAATGGGGAGAAAAGAATAGGTACATCATCTTTAATATGATGGCAGGGAAGACTTCTCTGAATAGGTACCATTTAAATGGAAGTCTAGAAGTCTGTGTGTGTGTGTGTGTGTGTGTGTGTGTGTGTGTGTGTGTGTGGGTGTGTATGCACACATACAAATGTGAGGTGGGTTTTAGGAATAATATCAACCTTTTTCTTTCTTCCTTTCTCTCTTCTTTCTCTTCTGTGGTGACTATAAAAACATAATGCTGAAGGTAGTAGCATTGCAAGGTGGAATTCCTTAGCATCCTTGTGTAACTTCTTGAAGGGAGTCCTCACGAGAGAGAGCTATCTATTGTGAAGAAGTATATGGACTCTTGTATTAAAAATAATTTGTTTTCAGCCACATAAAACAAAAGGGAACATTTAGCCTATCAATTTCATGAAGGTTTGAGGTTTGTCAGAAAATAACGCTAGAAGGCGACCAGAAAAATGTTGGCATAAGCAATACAGTGATTATCACAGTAGACAATGAAATTTGCACCAAATAAGAATGGGTGGTATTGATGGATAGTTAGAAAGTGATAGTGTCAAATATGTTTACAACATTGACAGGTGATAAGATTATGAGCGGAGAAGGCAATGGCACCCTACTCCAGTATTCTTGCCTGGAAAATCCCATGGACGGAGGAGCCTGGTGGGCTACAGTCCATGGGGTCGCGAGGAGTCAGACACGACTGAGCGACTTCACTTTCACTTTTCACTTTCATGCATTGGAGAAGGAAATGGCAACCCACTCCATTGTTCTTGCCTGGAGAATCCCAGGGACTGCAGAGCCTGGTGAGCTGTCGTCTATGGGGTCACACAGAGTCGGACACGACTGATGCGACTTAGCAGCAGCAGCAGCAGGATTATGAGGGTATTCGACCAAGTGAGAAGAAGAGTGTAGAATGCTGTTTTAAGGTGTCTATTTGCTGTCAAAAGTTGATGTAATGTTCATTTTCTTGTGATATCAAGGTCGCGGGCGTAATCATAGAAGTGAATGACTGAGGAGATGCAAAGGAAAAATGAAAACACCAGCCATGAGGAGATGAAAAAGCTAAGACCAGAGGTTTATAGAGGATCATTTGAAAGACATTCATCTATTCCAATATTGTTTAAATTTTCTAATTTTATTAGTAGATGAAGCCACAATAGCAGAAAACTTGTACTAGTACTTTCTTTCCCCTTGCTCTTTTTATTCTACAAACTTTCTGGCAAGGCAAAAATAATGTTGCATATAAAAACATGGACATTGTTGTCATACTGCATAGCTTCCGATTTTGGTTTAGTCATTTACTAATTTAGTGGTACTTGGCAATTGCCTTATTATTGAAACATTTTTTTTCTAATGTAAAAGTAATTTTGAAGATTAAAGACAATGATTTCTAATATCTTGGTCATTAAATTACCATCATTATTGTGCAATATTAGGGCTTCCTACTTTGCTTGATGTCTTGGGATTAAAATTCATCACTAAATTTACTGTGGGGGCATTGGTGAGGACAGTATCCACTATATTATTATTGTTATCTATATAATTCCTACTACATACACACAGACACACAAAAACAGAAATAACTTTCCAGGTTGAAATCTCAAAAGAAAGTTGTTTCCACTGAAAAACTGTTGTTTATTGTCAAATTCTCCACAAATCATGCTAACAAATATCCAATCCCTTTTAGCTTTGGAGACTATGTAAGTAGAGTCAAAATATTGACTTAACTTTAACATAGGAAAGGACTCAGAATATCATATAACATTCCCGTCCCTCCATTAATTATAACCTTTCTCTTTTATTTTAGATTGAATATTTATTTTTTATTGAATACATTTTCTGAGCTATCTCACTTTTTCTCCATGTGAATTCATGTGTATGAAGAACCTCAATATCCTAGATTTTGAAACCACAAACTGTTAAAGAAAAATAGATGTCCAGAAGAAGAATATTTATACTGCTATAGAAGGATTTTTTTTAATAATTTTTTTTTTTCATTTAAAAACTAGAATGAAGCTGTTCTTTTGTGAGGGGCAAGTTGAACCTGTGTTCCAATATGGCTTCTCCTACATGTCACAGTTTTATTTAAAAGGTTAGTTGTGTATCATCTCCTGACTTTGTTTCTTAATTCGTTACAACCTATGTTATAATTATTTCTTTACATTGTGATTCTTAGAGCCTAGTAAGGGTTCTAGGGCTTTTTTTTTTTTAAGCTATATTTATATGCTATTTTAACAGTAAAGAGAGATGAAAAAAGGTGCTATTTCCTACTCTACTGTTGAATTAACCAGATATCATTTTAATGACATCCTACTTCCATCCCTATAAGTAAAACTTGCTGCGCTGTGGCTGAGACACTATGTTAAGTAGGACAACTTTGGTATCTTAATCTCTGAGAAACTGCTCAATCTCTTAGAAATTGCTTAGAGATTAATGTCTTTTCATACCACCAAATGATTTCATCTTTGACCCATAACTTGAGATTCTAATTATAAAAAGTTCTGTGTTTTATATATATGTTTCAATGCTACTCTTTCAATTGTTCTGTATTTTAGTATCAAGGATGACTTGATACTAAACATGAAGTAAGTCCAGTGGATTTCATCCAACTTCTAATTTTGACACTGGGAAGGCTGAGGATACAGCATGGAAATTTAAGCCTATGTAAGTTTCAAGGAAGCCAAATAAAGAAGCAAATAAAATGCAGTTCCTATCAGTCCTGACAATAGATTTGTGAAGTATCATGCATGATAAACCAATTAAGGGTATTCATAAACTGTCCTCTTCTGGACAGATTTATATTTAGTTTTTATACCTACTGTGTGGAGAACAGTTCTTAAAAGACAGAAGAAATGAAAACAAAATAATCCAGGCTTCAAGGAGTACCCCTTGTGTACATAGAATTACTCAAGTTTAGAGAAAAAAAAAATGTGTTCTTTATAATGCGAACCTGATGAAGTAATTTTTACAGATTTGTAAGTAATAGAAAACTATGAGTTATGTACCACTTGGCTGTGAGGTAACTTTAGAAAATAGGGATCATGGGCTTAAGAAACGTAAGTGAATTCACTCCGTCGTGTCCAACTCTTTGCGACCCCATGGACTGTAGCCTACAAGGCTCCTAAACTCACCATTCATTTGCCTGCTTTTTGGGTTCTCTAAAATCTGTCCCTTTGTATATTATTCAGTCTGATTTTCTACTGAATTTGTACATATCTTCTAATTCATTTAGGCCTATGCCCTTCATTTCATTCATTAAAAATGTATTGAAATAGAAGAACTAAATGAGTGGAAAGGTATTTTCATGTTCATGGATAGGACAACACAATATTTTTACAGGGTCCATTCTTCCAACTTGATCTATAGATTCATTTCAATTTCAATCAAAATCCCAGCAAGTTATTTTTTTACTGAAAAACTAATTCTAAAGTTTCTAAGGAGAGGTAGAGGACCCAGAATAACCAACTCAATATTGAAAGCGAGGAGCAAAGTTGAGTTACTGACACTATTTGTCTTCAAGACATTCTACAAAGTTACAGTAATCAAGGCAGTCTGTTATTAGAAAAAGAATATAAAAATAGATCAGTGGAACAGAATAGAGATTTAAGAAATAAGCCCTCTTAGATATAGTCAACTGACTTTTGATAAAGGAACAAAAGCAATTCAAGAGTGAAAGGAAAGTCTTTTCAACAGAAGATTCTGGAACAATTAGATATCCAAATTAAAAAAGAAAAGGAATCTAGACGCAGAGCTTACACTGTTCATAGAAATGAACTGACAATTATTCACATACCTAAATGTAAAATGCAAAAGTGTCAAACTAGAAGATAATAAAGAAGAAAGTCTAGATGACCTTGGGTTTGTGATGATTTTTGATTTATAATACCAAGCGCACACACTACTATATGTAACTGAATCATTTTGCTATACACCTGAAAGTAACACAATACTTTAAATCAACTATACTTTAATTTTAAAAAATGATCTTAAATAACAAAAGCACAACCCATGAGGAAGGACTAGATAAACTGGACTTCATTAAAAATTTCTGCTCTGTGAAAGTCACTGTAAAAGAAATGAAAAGACTCACCATAGATTGGGAGAAAATATTTACAAAAGACTTATTTCATAAAAGACTGTTATTCCAAATATAGAAAGAACTTTGAAACTTAACAGTAAGAAAATTCAATTAAAAATTAAGGCAGAGACTTTACCAAACACCTCACTGAAAAAGGTGTGGTGTTGTTCCATTGCTAGGTCATGTCCAACTCTTGCAACCCCATGCATAGTAACCTGCCAGGCTCCCCTGTCTTTGGGATTTTCCAGGCAAGAATACTGAAGTGGGTTGCCCTTTCTTGGGTTAGGAAGATCCCCTGGAATCTTCCTAACCCAAGCATCGAACCCATATCTCCTGAAGTGCAGGTAGATTCTCTACCACTGAGCCACCAGGGAAATCCTGAAAAAGGTATACAGATGCTTAAAAAGCATATGAAAATATGTTCCACATCATATGTCATCTGGAAAATGTAAATGAAAGCAGCAGTGAGATACCACAATACACCTACCAGAATGTCCAGAAAGCAGAACACTGAAAACAAAATGCTGGTGAGGAGGTGGAACAGGAGCTCACCTTCATTGTTGGTGGGAGCACAAATGGTACAGCCACTTAGGAGGATAGTCTGGCAGTTTCTTCCCAAAGTAATCATTTTCTTACTATATGATCTAACAGTCTTGTTTCTTGGTATTTTCCTAAAGGAGTTGAAAACTTATATCCTCAAAAAAACTGCAGCTTTTTTCATCATTGAAAAATCTTGGAAGCAACGAGATGCCCTTCAGAAAGTAAAAGGATAAACAAACTGTGGTACATACAGACAATGGAGTATAATTTTGTGATAAATATAAATGAGTATTCAGGACATAAGAAAAAATGGAGGAAACTTAAATGCATATTACTAAGTGAAATAAGTCAATTTGAAAAAGGTATATACTGTATGATTCCAACTATTGGACATCCTGGAAAAGACAAAACTATGGAGGAGGTAAAAAGATCACTGCTTGCTCTAGATAAAGGATGAGGGTGAGATAAAAAGGCAAAGCCCAGAGGATTATTGGAACATAAATGTCATTTTACATTTATACAAAGCCACTCTTGGTTCAGTCACCAATAGTGAACCCAGATGTAAACTGTGGTCTTTGGGTGATAAAGATTTGTCAGTGTAGATTCATCTGTTGTAATATATGTACCACTGTGGTGGGGCATATAGATAGGGGTGGAGGAGGTGGGTATGTGGGGCTCTCTGTATTTTATGTGCAGTCTCACTGTGAACTTATAATTGCTCTAAAAATGTCTAGCTGAAAAGAAAAAACAATACAAAATTAAATCTGAAGTGATGAAAGAAAGAAAATAATAAACATGAAGAAAAATTAATGAATCAGAAAACAAGTATTCACCACTCAGGTTTCTTTACAGTCCAACTCTTATATCCAAACATGACTACTGGAGAAACCATAATTTGACTTGTTGTTGGCAAAATAATGTCTCTGCTTTTTAATATGCTGTCTAGGTTGGTCATAACTTTTCTTCCAAGGAGCAAGCGTCTTTTAATTTCATGGCTCCAGTGACCAACTGCAGTGACTTTGGACCACAAAAACATAAAGTCTCACTGTTTCCCCTGTTTTCACATCTATTTGCCATGAAGTGATGGGACTGGATGCCATGATCTTAGTTTCCTGAATGTAGAGTTTTAAGACAATTTTTTCACTCTCCTCTTTCACTTTCATCAAGAGAATATTGAGTTTTTCTTTGCATTCTGACATAAGAGTGGTGTCATCTGTGTATCTGAGGCTATTGATATTTCTCTCAGCAATCTTGATTCCAGTTTGTGCTTCATCTAGCCTGGCATTTCACATGATGTACTCTGCATATAGGTTAAATAAGCAGGGGGACAATATACAGCCTTGACATACTCCTTTCCCGATTTGGAACCAGTCTGTTTTTCCATGTCCAGTTCGAACTCTTCTTGACCTGCATACACATTTTGCAGGAGGCAGGTCAGGTGGTCTGATATTCCCATCTCTTTCAGAATTTTCCACAGTTTGTTGTGATCCACACAGTCAAAGGCTTTGGCATAGTCAATAAAGCAGATGTAGATATTTTTCTGGAACTCTCTCACTTTTTTGATCATCCAGTGGATGTTGGCAATTTGATCTCTGGCTCCTCTGCCTTTTCTAAATGCAGTTTGAACATCTGGAAATTCAAGGTTCATGTACTGTTGAGGACTGGCTTGGAGAATTTTGAGCATTAATTTGCTAGCGTGTGAGAGGTTGTGCGGTACTGCAGTTGTGTGGTAGTTTGAGCATTCTTTGGCATTGCCTTTCTTTGGGATTGGAATGAAACCATTCTATTGTTTTCCTCTATTTCTTTGCATTGTTCACTGAGGAAGGCTTTCTGATCTCTGTCTGCAGTTCTTCAGAACTCTGAATTCAAATGGGTATACCTTTCCTTTTCTCCTTTGCCTTTTGCTTCAAATTGGATGTCATCAAATAGGAGATGGCAAGAGTCAACATCCATAATTTTAGGAATCAGTGAACTAAAATGGACTGGATTGGTTGAATTTAAGTCAGATTACAACTATATCTACTACTGTGGACAAGAATCCCTTAGAAGAAATGGAGTAGTCATCATAGTCAATAAAAGAGTTCAGAATGCAGTACTTGGATGCAATTTGAAAAATGACAGAAGGATCTCTGTTCGTTTCCCAGGAAAACCATTTAATATCACAGTAATCCAAGTCTATGGCCTAACCATTAATGCTGAAGAAGCTGAAGTTGAACAGTTCCATGAAGACCTACAAGTCCTTCTAGAGCTAACACCCCAAAAAGCTGTCCTCTTCATTAAAGGGGACTGGAATGCAAAAGTATGAAGTCAAGAGTTACCTGGAGTAACAGGAAAAATTGTTCTTGGTGTACAAAAAGAAACAGGTCAAAGGCTAACAGAGTTTTGCCAAGAGAATGCACTGGTCATAGCAAACACCCTCTTCCAACAACACAAAAGAAGACTGCACATGGACATCACCAGATGGTCAATACTGAAATAAGATTATATCCTTTGCAGCCAAAGGTGGAGAGGCTCTATACTGTCAGCAAAATGTAGACCAGGAGCTGACTGTGGCTCAGTCATGAGCTCCTTATTGCAAAATTCAGATTTATATTGAAGAAAGTAGGGAAAACGACTGGACTCTTCAGGTATGACCTAAATCAAATCCCTTACGATTATACAGTGAAAGTGACAAATAGATTCAAGCGATTAGATATGATAGACAAAGTGCCTGAAGTACTATGGATGGAGATTAGTGACATTATACAGAAGGCAGTGATCAAAACCATCCATGAAAACCAAGAAAAAGAAATGAAAAAGGCAAAATGGTTGTCTGAGGAGACCTCACAAATAGCTGAGAAAAGAAGAGAAGCTAAATGCAAAGGAGAAAGAGAAAGATATACCCATTTGAATGCAGTTCCAAAGAACTTCAAGGAGAGATAAGAAAGCCTTCCTCAGTGATCAATGCAAAGAAATAGAGGAAAACAATAGAATAGATCTCCTCAAGAAAATTAGAGATACCAAGGGAATATTTCATGCAAAGATAGGCACAATAAAGGACAGAAAATTATGGACCTAACAGAAGAAGAAGATAGTAAGAAGAGATGGCAAGAACACACAGAAGAACTATACAAAAAATATCTTCATGACCCAGATAATCATGATGGTGTGATCACTCACCTAGAGCCAGACATACTGGAACGAATAGTCAAGTGGCACTTGGGAGGAATCATTACTAACAAAGCCAGTGGAGGTGATGGGATTCCAGTTGAGCTTTTTCAAATACTAAAAGATGATGCTGTGAAAGTGCTGCACTCAATATGCCAGCAAATTTGGAAAATTCAACAGTGGCCACAGGACTGGAAAAGGTCAGTTTTCATTCCAATCCCAAAGAAAGGCAATGCCAAAGAATGCTCAAACTACCACACAACTACACTCCTCTCACATGCTAGCAAAGTAATGCTTAAAATTCTCCAAGCCAGTCTTCAATAGTACGTGATCCTTGAACTTCCAGATGTTCAAGCTGCATTTAGAAAAGGCAGAGGAACCAGAGATCAAATTCCCAACATCCACTGGATGATTGAAAAAGTGAGAGAGTTCCAGAAAAGCATCTACTTCTGCTCTATTGACTATGCCAAAGATTTGATGATGTGGATCACAACAAATTGTGGAAAATTCTGAAAAAGATGGGAATACTAGACCACCTGACCTGCCTCCTGCGAAATCTGTATGCAAGTTAAAAAGCAATAGTTAGAACTGGACATGGAAAAACAGACTGGTTCCAAATTAGGAAAGGAGTACATCAAGGCTGTATATTGTCCCCCTGCTTATTTAACGTATATGCCAAGTTCAGTTCAGTTTAGTTGCTCAGTCGTGTCCTACTCTTTGAGACCCCATGAATCGCAGCACGCCAGGCCTCCCTGTCCATCACCAACTCCCAGAGTTTACCCAAACCCATGTCCATCGAGTTGGTGATGCCTTCAACCATCTCAACCGACTCTCACATCCATACATGACCACTGGTAAAACCATAGCCTTGACTAGACGGACCTTTGTTGGCAAAGTAATGTCTCTGCTTTTAAATATGCTATCTAGGTTGGTCATAACCTTCCTTCCAAGGAGTAAGCGTCTTTTAATTTCATGGCTGCAATCACCATCAGCAGAGATTTTGGAGCCCCCAAAAAATAAAGTCTGACATTGTTTCCACTGTTTCCCCATCTATTTCCCACATTATGCGAAATGCCAGGCTGGATGAAGCACAAGCTGGAATCAAGATAGCCAGGGGAAATATCAATAACCTCAAATATGCAGATGACACCACACTTATGGTAGAGACCAAAGAAGAACTAAATATCCTCTTGATGAAAATGAAAGAGGAGAGTGAAAAAGCTGGCTTAAAACTCAACATTCAGAAAACTAAGATCATGGCATCCAGCCCCATCACTTTATGACAAATAGATGGAGAAACAGTGGAAACAGTGAGGGAGTTTATTTTTTTGTGGTTCTAACTCACTGCAGATGGTGACTGCAGCCATGAAATTAACAGTCACTTGCTCCTTGGAAGAAAAGTTATGACCAACCTAGACATCATATTAAAAAGCAGAGACATTACTTTGCCAATAAAGGTCCATCTTGTCAAAGCTTTGGTTTCTCCAGTAGTCATATATGGATGTAAGAGTTGGACTATAAAGAAAGCTGAGCACCGAAGAATTGATGTTTTTGAACTATGGTGTTGGAGAAGACTCTTGAGAGTCCCTTGGACTGCAAGGAGATCCAACCAGCTCATCCTAAAGGAAATCAGTCCGAAATCCTCATTGGAAGGATTCGTGCTGAAGCTGAAACTCCAATGCTTTGGCCAACTGATGGGAAGAACTGACTCATTTGTAAAGACTCTGATGTTGGGAATGATTAAAGGAGGGAGGAGAAGGGTACGACAGAGGATGAGGATGAGATGGTTGGATTGTATCAGCGACTCAATGGACATGAGTTTGACTAAGCTCTGGGAGTTGGTAACGGACAGGCAGGCTTGGCATGCTGTAGTCCATGGCGTTGCAAAGAGTTGGGCATGACTGAGAGACTAAACTAATATGAATTTACCTTGATTCATGGAACTAACATTCTAGGTTCCTATGCAATATTGCTCTTTACGGCATCAGACTTTACTTCCATCAGCCATCACATCCACCACTGTGTGTTGTTTTTCCCTTGGCTCCATTTCTTCATTCTTTCTGGAGTTATTTTTTCACCGATCTCCAGTAGCATATTGGCACCTACCAACTTGGGGAGTTCATCTTTGATGTCGAAGGATAAGAGGCTTATGGAAGCTTTCTGATGGGAGAAACTGACTGAGGGGAAAACTAAGTCTTATTCTGATGGGTGGGACCATGTTCAGCAAATCTTTAATCCAATTTTCCATTGATGGGTGGGGCTGTGTTCCCTCCCTGTTGCTTAACCTGAGGCCAAACTATGTTGGAGGTAATGAAGATAATGGTGACCTCCTTCAAAAGGTCCCATGTATGCACTGCTGCATTCAGTGCCCCCAACGCTGCAGCAGGCCAGTGCTGACCTATGTCTCCGCCAGAGACTCCTGGACACTCATGGGCATGTCTGGGTCAGTTTCTTATAAGGATCACTGCTCCTTTCTCCTAGGTCCTGGTGCACACAAGATTTTGTTTGTGCCCTCCTAAGAGCCTGTTTCCCCAGTCCTGTGTAAGTTCTGGTGGTTTTGCGGTGGGGTTAATGGCAATCTCCTCCAAGAGGGCTTATGCCATACCGAGGTCTGCTGCACCCAGAGCCCCTATGGAAGGCCACTGCTGACCCGTACCTCCACAGGAGACACTCAGACACAGTTCTGTCTCAGTCTCTGTGGGTTGGACATGCATTTTGTGCCCTTCCCAGGTCTGAGCAGCTCAAGTAACCAGGCGCTTGGCGAGTACACTGTTCCAGGTGGACCATGTGTCTTAATCACCTCCCTGGTCCTGGATGTTTGGTTTCCAGGGTACGCCAAGGGAGTACCATCTCAGGTGTACAGTATGTCTCCTCTGGAGAGCTGATTTCAGGCTGTGACCCTCCTGGCAGATGTCAACCATCCAGGATCTCAGGAAGCCATGGTTAGTAGCTGGGAGCCTGCGCACAGTTTGGTGGAAGATGGTGTTTCTGGGGCTGAGATTGTAGCAGCCCCTTGCCTTCCAGCTCTGGCTGTCACAAGCCTGCCTCTCTGCCTCCGGGCAGGGAGGGGCTGGTATGTAGCAGGCTAGGTCCCCTTTGGTATTTGCTCAATCCTTTGTTCTGTGAGCAGGCCCGGTTGGTTAAGTTGTTAGGTTAGAGCCTTTCATGGGAAACTTCTCTTTTCCTCAATTGCAGCTAGGCATGTATTCCGTAGTTTTGTTTTTTTCTTTTCCTCCTGGTTATGTTGCCTTCTGAGATTTCAAAACTCCCCACAGACCCGCCTGTGAGAGGGTTTCCTACTGTGTGGAAACTTCTCCTTCAAAACTCCCAGGATAGGTCTCCATCCCTAACTCTTTTGTCTCTATTTTTGTCTTTTATATTTTGCCCTGCCTTCTTTCTAAGAGAATAGAAAATTGAAACAGTAATAAATTATGGACTGTGAATCCATATCTCCTAGGGTAACTCTTTACACATTAGAGACCTGAAATACATTTTCTGATAAGTGAATTTATCCAGTCAGCAGGAACACCCCCAAAGAACTCGAGGGACTACCTGGGATATAGCAGGTTGGAAAGCAGGCTACCAGTCACCAGAAGGAGTCTTAAAACCCATTTCTGAGATCTGCTCATGCTCATTATTTTTTCTTTTCTTCTACTTACTTTGGATTTCATTTGTTCTTTTTTCAGTTTTCTAAGTTGGAAACGTATATCTTTCTTCTTTTCTAATATATGCATCTAATATATGCTATGCACTTTCCCCTATGCACTGTTTTCACTGCCTCCCATGGATCTTGATAGCTGTTTTCATTTTCATTTTTTTGAAAATAAATTTATTTTCTTCTTTGACCCATATCACAGAAATTTGTTGTTTAATCTAGATATATCTTGGGATTTTCAAGTTATCTTTCCATTACTGATTTTCAGTTTAATTCTTTTGTGGGCTGACAGCAGACATTGAATGATTTCTATATGTTTAAATCTGCTAAGGTACATTTTATGGTCCATAATGTGGCCTATCGTGGTAAATATTCCATATGAGCTTGACAGAAATGTGTGTTATACTCTTGTAGGAAGTAGTCTATAGGTGTCCATAATATCCAGTTGATTGTTAAGTTCAACTATATCCTTACTGATATTTTGTCTGTTTAAACTCTCCATTTCTGATAGAGGGGTATTGAAGACTGACTATAATAGTGGCTTCATCTATGTTTTCTGTTTGCAATTCTATAAGTTTTTACATCATATATTTTGATACTCTGTAGTTGGGTGCTACACATTAAGGTTGTTATGACTTCTTGGAGAAATGACCTATTTGTCATTTTGTATTGCCCTCCTTTAACCCTAATAGCTTTCCTTCCTTGGAAATGTGCTTTATCTGAAATTAACACAGGTACTCTTATTTTTTTAGATTAATGTTAGCAAGGTATGTATTACTTAACTCATTTAATCTTTACTTGTCTTTATATTAAAGTGTTTTTCTTAGACAATACATAGTTGGTACTTGTTTCTTGATATACTGTGACAATATTTTAATTTGTGCATTTAAACTGTTGATGTCTAAAATTATTATCAATATAGTTGGATTAATATCTACCATATTTGTTACTATTTTCCTATTTCTTACCTTTGATCTTTATTCCTATTTTTGTGTTCCACTCATTTTCAGTTTTTTTCTGCTTAGTACTTTACATGATTTCATTTTGCAAGTTCATTTTACTTGTTTTTACCATTCTTAGATGTTTCAATAACATTTACAGAAGGCAATAGCAACCCACTCCAGTACTCTTGCCTGGAAAATCCCATGGACAGAGGAGCCTGGTAGGCCGTAGTCCATGGGGTTGCTAAGAGTCATACACCACTGAGCGACTTCACTTTCACTTTTCACTTTCATGCGTTGGAGAAGGAAATGGCAACCCACTCCAGTGTTCTTGCCTGGAGAATCGCAGGGGTGGGGGAGCCTGGTGGGCTGCCATCTATGAGGTTGCACAGAGTCGGACACGACTGAAGCGACTTAGCAGCAGCAGCATACTGATTTACAAGTAGTGAGTACTTCATAATAACAATATAATCCTTACTCCTTCCTTCTGTCCCTTTTATCATTACTGTCATTCATTTCACTTATACATAAGCATATATATATTTATATATATATGAGGACACATGATTGAATATACTGTTATTGTTTTGCACATACTCTTATCTAACAGATGATGAATAGGAAAAATAGAACGTTTAATTTTACCTTTCCTTATTCCTTCTCAGATGCTCTTCCTTTCTTGATATGGATCTGAGTTTCTGCCCTTAATCATTTGCCCTTGCTGTGAAGAATGTATTTACTTTTAACATTTTCTGCAATGCATTCTACTATCATTACTGTTTCAGACATTCCTTCCATTCCTTTCTCTTTCTTCTTCTGGAATTCCTATTCAGTATGTGTTATACTTTTCTTTTCAGTTGTACAACAGCTTAGAATATTTAGTTTAGTCTGTTTTATTTTCTCTTTAGTCCTTTTTCTCATTGCTTTTCAGTTTCAGTGGTTTCTATTAAAATATCCTCAAGCTCAGAAAATCTTTTCTCACCTATATCTAGTCTATCAATAATGCCATGAAGGGCATTCTTCATTTTTCTTTTAGAGTGGTTTTTTTTTTTTTTCCTCACCTCTTTCTTTTTGAGTGAACTTGTACCTGTGAACTGTGAACTTCACACACACTTCTGGGTTTTTTTGCCCCTCTTCCTAGGGACACAGTTTCTACACTGGGCTGTATTTGGTATATCTTTTCTTTTATATGGAAAGCTAAAAGGACCTAGAATTTGGTTTTTGCTTTCTCCAGGTCAATTAAGCTCTTATTAATTCTGGCAGATTGGACTCTAGCCAAATAGTTTCACCTGATGGGAAATATTTTAAAGACAAACAGGGTGATCTGGCATATTTCAAAATAGCTCCTTTTCCTCTTCTCCCACCAGAAGCACAAGGGGATTTTCTCTGCTCTTCACTGTGAGAGCCTCATCCACCTCCTGGAGATAAGACCCAAATATGTAGGTATTCTCTGATGTTAAAAACCACAGATAGTCTGTTATTTCAGCCTTGCTTTTCCCCACTTTACAGATTACCTGAGATGCAGACAAGTTTTGTATCATATTTATTTTACCCGAAGGATGTCCTTTGATATGTGTCCTAATAAATGGTACTGAATTCTCTGTTTTTGTCGTGAAAGTTGTAATTTAACTTTATTTTTTGGAAAATATTTTCATGTTGCAAAGTTCTTGGATTGTTTTTCTTTCAGAACTTGAAAGATGCTGGTCATAGGTCTTTAGGCTTGCATAAAAAATGAGTGTGGGTTTTGTTGTAGCTGTAGTTACCCCTAATGCTTATTTTGCTTCAGGTTTGTTTTTTTTTTTTTTCAGCATAGGGTATGAGTTGGATTGTCAGAGGATTTTTTTCAGTCATCCTGTTCTCCTATTACCTTTCGACTTTCCCTATGTGCTTCCAGTAGTCATGTATGGATGTGAGAGTTGGACTATAAAGAAAACTGAGTGCTGAAGAATTGATGCTTTTGAACTATGGTGTTGGAGAAGACTCTTGAGAGTCCCTTGGACTGCAAGGAGATCCAACCAGTCCATAATAAAGGAAATCAGTCCTGAATATTCATTGGAAGGACTGATGTTGAAGCTGAAACTCCAATACTTTGGCCTCCTGATTTGCAGAACTGATTAACTGGAAAAGACCCTGATGCTTGGAAAGATTGAAGGCAGGAGGAAAAGGGGACAATAGAGGATGAGATGGTTGGATGGCATCACTGACTTGATGGACAAGAGTTTGAGTAAGCTCCGGGAGTTGGTGATGGACAGGGAAGCCTGGCATGCTGCAGTCCATGGGGTTGCAAAGAGTCGGACATGATTGAGCAACTGAACTGAACTCACTGTGTTCTTCCACATGAGAATAGGTACCTCTCCATATCTCTCACCCTAGGTATGGACAGCTGCATAGTCACCACAGAGTAGCCTGGTGGGGGCATGGGAGGGCATTCTCTTGTCCTGGTTCAGTCTCAGGTTTAGATAGGCTTGGTGTTCCTGGTTCTGGGAATGGGGCTATCTCCATGATCTTACTCTAGTCCCTCTTGCTAGGATGTAGGTACCTCTAATAACCAGATCTGGAGAGTCAACTTTCATCCCAAGGGTAGAATTGTTTTGTTTGTATTGTTTTTTCCCTAATTGCAACTGTATACTCACCCCCTCCTCTTTCTCTAATTACAGCTCAAAAAATTTCTTCCCTGTAGGAGGGAAATTTCCAGACAGAATATTGTGCTTTCCTACAGTGGCAGCTGCTTTTCTTATTCACAGTTGAAGCACAGAGGGCCTTTTTGAGTGTCTCACTCTGCTCAAAATTGTTCTTGTTGCCTTGTGACATCCATGAAAACCTCTGAGATTGAATGTAAAATCCCTAGTGACTTGGGCCCTTGAGAATTCTGTGTTCTGAAGATATCCTACACTTGGTCTTTAAGAATTTGTAAATTTTTTTAGCTGAAATCTTTTTACTGGCTTACATGGCAGCCCCAGTTTCCTACTATGTTCTGCCCCAGATACGTCATCACTTGTATTTCCTCAGATTTCAGCCTACTTGTTTCCTCTGTGACTTCAGTTGTTGTATTAGGTAAGAGCAAATTATAATTTTGTAGATTATTTGGCTTTTTCCTGCTTGAGTGGAAGCAATACTTTCTACATTTCTACATCTTAATTGGAAGCCAGTCTTTCTGGAGAAGTTTTTGTTCAGCTGTAAACATTAAAACTGATCCTTGTTTCATATAATGAAAAAGTTACACACAATTGTTTTGGGCTGTTGAGGTCATTATTTTCATTAACAATTGTATTGGCATCACCCCTAGATGCCCCTGGAGAAGGGACATCATTCCTGGAAAGGCTACCCACTCCAGTATCCTGGCCTAGAGAATTCCATGGACTGTGGAGTCTATGATGTCACAGAGTTGGACACGACTGAGCAACTTTCACTTTCACTTTGAAAATTTAGGTTTTTAAAATGGCAGAACACAATTTTTCTAAGACCAAATTGTATATGTGATGTCATTTTATAAATGTGATGCCTTTGGCATACCATTTTTAACTGTAGGCTTTAAGTTGCATTTTATTTTTTATTAGTAGCGTGACACATAAAATGGATATTCTTATATATAAAAAACCAAAAATTATAAAAATAGCTATTTTAACACAGTCTCTCAATTGGAAAGCTGGTTTTATTACTTGTTCATTTAAATTTTGGAAATTTTATCTTTAGAACATTTTGTAATGCGAGCACAGTACTTCCTTGGACAATTAATTTTAGCACACCAGAATTCCGAATTCTATTGTATTACATCATTTCTACTATCATTTCATCACTCTCGCCATTATCACACTTAACTTGATCAGTGTCAAAACTACTTGGAATTTCAGTTTACATAAAAGATATTAATGCCCTCTTAACTTCTGATAGAGTCATAGTCTAGTGCACTCAGGAAAAAGTTTTTTGTTTTTTTTTTTTAAAGCTGTTATGAGTAATAGACAGCAGTGTTCTGTATTTACTCAGCTGAGTCAAAAACTTAGAAGCAGAGTGACACTGAAAAAATGTAATGGCCACATGAAATGAATGTGTTATGTCTAACATTCATTATCTTCTTATGTTATTTTCAGGAATTGGATGAATAAGAGTAAAGTAAAATCAGTTTAACCATGTGTCCCTTATTTGTGAGCTAGATGTTCATTAATTCAATATTGAGTGACTTATTGAGTGACTCTTGACAGATGCTGTTCAAGGAATTGTGGAGTCAGCAATGACTGAGAGAACAAGCTCTGCTTTGGATAAAGCTCTTCATTTTTTTCAACAAAATTTAAAAGTACGTACTGCACTTTTATATTAACTCTGCTGGTGAGATATCAAGTTGGATGGCTTTGTCATTTATGAGTTTTAGCAGTTGATTGCTATATCATTTCTCTAAAATATATAACTATATTTTTGTATTGGGACAGTTTATAGGAATGTATATTTATTCTTCTCTAAAGTTGTCAAAAAAACTCTTTAGCCTTTGCCCTGCTTCATTCTGTACTCCAAGGCCAAATTTGCCTGTTACGCTAGGTGTTTCCTGACTCTCTACTTTTGCATTCCAGTCCCCTATAATGAAAAGGACAGAAACTCCAATACTTTGGCCACCTCGTGCGAAGAGTTGACTCATTGGAAAAGACCCTAATGCTGGGAAGGATTGGGGGCAGGAGGAGAAGGGGACGACAGAGGATGAGATGGTTGGATGGCATCACTGACTCGATGAACATGGGCTTGGGTAAACTCCGGGAGTTGGTGATGGACAGGGAGGCCTGGCATGCTGCGATTCATGGGGTCGCAAAGAGTCGGACACGACTGAGCGACTGAACTGAACTGAAAGTTGTCAATAAAATTAAAGAACAGAACATAAAATAATTGATTCAAATTTAAGCAAAAGTTTATGCAAAGTTTCATTTATTGATTTGCCTCTTTTGGTTTAAGGTATTTGTGTGGTTCTTCTCAGTACTTTTGTGCACATTAGATAATAATAGGTTTTTAGTAGCCTCAGAAATATGAAGATTAGGTCTATGTCAGGCCTAGATTCAAGGTTACATTACACCATGTTGGGTTTTGGTTTTCCTGTGTTGTACTGAAGACAGATCTTATTACCTTTGTGAGAACCAATTTTTAAATTTCCTAGAGATTTGAAACCTGAATGTCTAACAGTTGGTGGCTTAAAATCTGAAGGGGCTCTAGGACGTGCAGGTTTCAGCTTTGCGGCATGTGTGCTTAGCTGCCCAGAGTCATGTGGAATCTTCCTGTACCAGGGATCGAACCTGTGTTGATCATTGGCAGGTGGACTAGTGGAGATTTTCCACTCAACCTCAGAGTTTGTTACAGTGGATGCATTTTATTATTGTGTTTTGCAGGTGTTTGTTAATAGTGATTGTGTCCACAACACCATCCCCACATTGAAAGTCCCTAGAATGATTCATGGGAATTAAAATATAGTTTTACTCCTAAAGATTTATCACACAGATGTAGTTAGGGTAAACAACTGGATAAGGGAAAGAGATATAAGTAGAGTGTGGAGGAGTCTGTCTGCAGACTTCTTACTCCCTCCCTCTCATTAGGTGTCACATGGAGCATACTCCTCCCTAGCAATAAAAATTCAGTGGCATGTGTGCTGTCTTTTTGCTAAGGGAAGCTGACTAGAGACTTGTGCCCTAGGTTTTCATTGGGCACTCCCTGCCTAGCACTTACCAATCTTCCAAATTCCCAGGAAAGCAGACTAGTTTAAAGCACATTGCTTGCACAAATACTGCAGACATGATACATGATCTTTGTCATTTGGGGATGGTAGGAGTACCCTTGATAGCCAAGTTCCCAGACACCAAGGGCAAAGGGTGAACCTTGAAAGTAGGCCTTCTAAGGATAGTGGGCTTGCACAGTTATGTTAACCCTTTTCTGCACATTTAAGTTTGTTTCTAGTAGCCTAGTTGTAAAAATCTTAAATGCTAATAATAATGACCAAGTTTCTAACTATCTCTGTACCTTAATTAGAATAATCAGGTTAGAATTATTAATCAGTCCTTATTAACCAGGTTATCTTTCTAATTTCTACTCCAGTTCTAATAACTAGTTCACCCTGCTCCTTCTCTGTGCTTGTCCCATTATTTACTTTATGCATTTACTCCTTTAATAAATATCCACTGCTATATATGCCATCAACATAATTCAAAATATATAGCAGAGAATCCTACAAAATACCTTCCATAAAGGAACTTACACTTTTGGGTGGTTAGGATATGTGTACTGGAATATAGAGATTTTCTACTTGTGCTCAGTACTGTGAAACAAAATCTAAAGGGAAGACAGAGTGACAGAGTTGGATTTGAGTTAATTTATATGTTATTTTCAAGGACAGCTTCTCTAGATATTTGAACAGAGAAGTGAAAGAAGTACAGGAGTAAATTATACAGATATCTAGAGGAAGTTCCCTCCAAACAGTCCATGTTCCAGAGACAAAAACTGATGAGAGAAAGGCAAGGAGTTCAACATCCTGATATAGAATAAATAAGGTAGTGAGTTTTCTAATAGGTGACATCAGAGACATAAGAGAAAAATGGAAACCCTTTTCTAGGGATCTGTAGGATCTGTTAACATCTTTAAATTTTCCTCAATAATAAGAATCTTGGAGATTTTTTGGAAAAAAGTGATATGTTTTGCACATTTTAAAAGAGTAAATAACATTTAAAGATGAGGATAAAATATTAGGAGATAATATAAAAGAGTATTCAGAATACATTTCAAGAATACATAGAAAAAGATGGTGTTGGTGTTATGATCATAATGGTAGCAGTAAGTGGAAGTGGTAAGAATATTTGAGCTGGGTTTATTTTGACTTCAGAGTCAACAGGAAAATAATAGAACAAAGAATATTTTTGGATAACATTTTCAAGGTCCTTTAAGGTTTTTGGTTGAAGTAACTGGAAGAAAGTTGCTGATATTGATGGAACTGAGGAAATGAAAAGCATGCTTGGGGGTGATCAAGAATTTATATTTGGATGTGTTATGTTTGGGATACATATTTGATGACCAAGTGGAGATGCTGCATAAACAGTGGGATATAGGAGTTCTGAAGATGGGCAGAGGTGAGAACTCAGAGATTCCTAAAACTTGGGAGTCATCAAATTAAAGGTGACTTTAAAAATTTTTTTATTTATGTATTATTTATTTACTTATTTTTGGCTGTTGAGGGTCTTCTTTCCTGCATACAGGCTTTTTCTATTTGCTGTGAGCAGGGGCTACACTCTAGTTGCAGTGTGCAGGCTTCTCACTGCGGTGGCTTCTTTTGTTGCCAAGTACAGTCTTCAGTAGCAGTTGCGATGTGCAGGCCCTAGAGTGTGCGGGTTTCAGTAGTTGTGACATGTGGCCTAGTTGCCTGAGGCATGTGGAATCTTTCTGCACCAGGGATGGAACCTGTGTCCTCTGCATTGGCAGGCAGATTTTTAACCACAGGGCCACCAGGGAAGTCCTAAAGATGACTTTTAGAGCTATAGTAATGGAAGACATCACAACATGTAGTTATAAGAAGTTATGGGGACAGAGTGATAGGGCATTTTGATTGGTACACGAGTGGAAGATGAGAAATGCCTGTAGTGGAGGCTGAAAGAAGCAGTAAGTGAAGTAAGAGAACTAAGAAAAAATGATGTCTAGAACCAGTGTGAAGAAAGTTTTTCAAGAAGAAGTGATCAGCATTATCAAATGTTGCTGATTGTTTGCATGAGGTGAAGTGTGAGAATTAACTGAAAGATTTAAGATAGATGATCCTGATATTTGCAAGAGCAAATAATACACTGAGTTGTCCAAAAGAGAAAATAATATACTGGATTTCCCATAAGATCTTATGGGAAAATGTGAATGAACTTTTTGGCCAACCCAATATATTATACTAATGATAAATTAGTGTGGATTCAAGAAAATAAGTGGACTATAAAGATGGACTATAAATATAGATGGTAGCTTCAGAAGGTTTGGAGGGTCAGGAGGATTTTTAATAGGTGCTAATACAGCACATTTGCTTATGACAAACTGTTCAAGAGAGAAAAACCTGATAAATCAGAAAGTAAAGCAAACAGTATCACAAATAAGTCAGATAGGCTGGAATCCAATGCATAGTTGGAGGGATTTATCTTGGGCAGGAATAAATACACTGCAGCAGGAGGAGAGAAGATAGACTACATGAGAATCACAGTAGGTAAGATGCTGCATGTGGTATTGGGTGTTTCTGAATGCTTCTATTTTGTCAGTGAAATATTTACTAGTGAACATCTGAAAATAAGGAATTCCCCAGGAGCAGAGTGGTGGAAGAGGTTTTGTTACTTTGAGGAGAAAGAAAGATAGGGTATGTGAATTGACTAGGGAAACACAAAAGGATTAAAATTAAGGACAGATTCTGAGAGACATGGCCAGCAATTTAGAGTTAGTGAATCAGTTCAGGTCCTTCAAGAAGCAGATGCCAAGTTGGAATTAAACATGCATGATATTTATTGGGAAAAATGTCTGCAGAGAATATAGGGATGGGTTAAGCATAGGTGAGGGGAGTCTTCAGACTGTCATGCAGGTCTGACACCTGTACAATGACAGGAAAGACAGGAACATTGGGTAAGAGAGCTTCTGACTGCAGTGCAGATGTGAGAATGTCTTGATCAGGCCAATGTGAGGTCCCCCAGCAGAGGCTGATGATGGGAGAGTCCATATTGGGCAGAAATAGCCCAGCAATAGTAGTCCTGGTATACCCAATGATTGGCTCAGAGAAGCCCAGATTTGGTGTGAACCCAGGAGAGAACCTACAGGTGTTGCAAGTGGAGGCTCTGGGTCAGCGTGTTCACTGCAGCAGGTTCTCCTGAAAGGGGAGTAGCACTGAGCTGAGCACGCCCGTCCACAGCTGACACATTGGATGTGGTGATATGTTTTCCTCCATCTGTGTTTAGTGGCTATGATGTATTTGAGGAAGAAATTAGAATGTTAAATTTAAGTAGATTTGAGAATATCCAGGGTAGTGATATGAAAGGAAAGAGGGAAATTCAAATTGAACTAGGCAGTTTAAAAGAGGAAACAGTTTAAGCTGGTTATGGACATGAGTGCCTGAGGCACTACTCCTCTAGCCATGCAACAAGAAGCTGGAGTGTTTTGAGTAAGGTTCACATCCTTAATTCCTTAATTTTCTTTGCAAGTTTCAGAGTGTGAAAGTATGAAAGACTTACAATCACATATATCTACCTACCTATATATATATATATATAGATTTATATATATACCTATATATATATATAGAGAGAGAGAGAAACAGTTCAAAAGCTATCAATTTAAGTATATACATATACATGTACATAAGATTTAGATGTAATAGAGGCTCAAGAAGAATTTTTTACTTCCTTAGTTTCAATTCCCATGTGTTTCTTAGTCTCTTAACCACTCTGAGTTGGATTTTAATTTTCTGTATCTGTTGTAATATGGTCCTCAAATTCTAATGAATTGCTCAAAAGAAGAGAAGAAAACAAATCCACTGAACTTGTTATATTGAGAGGTTGATAGCTGATGTGTAATTCTACAAAATACTGCTTTGCTATGAGGATATGAAATACAATACTTCAGGACATTTAAAGTTTTCCCATGACTTTAGGTTTCAACCCCAGTGTAAGGTCAGCCTTGAAACTACTGCCGAACTTGGATCCCCAGTTAGTTTACCTCTTCTTGTCTATTTGGATCCTCCACTCTCAGTGAGTGTTGTGGAGTTAGCAAGTCCTCACTTACCTGTGACTTTTCCCGCCACAGGTCAAGTTCTAACTGCAAGATTGGAATTTATTCCCATTTGTCCTGAGTCCATCACCTCAGTTGTTTTCCTACTTCAACCAGCAGATCTAGTTTCACATCTGAACTTTCTTCAGTATATCTTGTGCTCCTCCAATTGACAAAGCCATGCCTGGCTCTGTCAGACATATTCCTAAATAAATAATAATAGTTATTATATAATTAGTACTGCTGTCACCAGCAAGTGCCAGGAAGTAAGTCCTGTTCTAGGAAGCTTAGAAATATTCATATTCAATCCTCATAATAAACTATATTTTATCCCTATTGACAGATGAAAAAAATGAAGCCCGGGTAATACTCACCTTAATTCATGCAATGAATTCTGGAGCCATAGAAATATCAAGCTGACTACAAATTTTCTTTTAATTACCAACTTATACCCTTAATGCTTGACACTAAATATATCAATCTAAAATGGCTCATGGCCTGCATTTTCAATGCATTCACAGATTTATCTCCTCTTGAAGTTCTCCATTTTAATACATAAACAGCATTGTCTACTTATAGAAAAAAAAATAACAACCACATGTCTGTGCAAGACTATCATTAGTTACTTGTTGATTTCTTTCAAACCTTGAACACATGGCTTAGTGCTTACATTTATTGCTGCTCCAGGGTAGCTAGTTTTGGTTATGACAATAATCATAACTCTCAAACACAAGTGTATGTAATTTTTTTCTCCTTCTAGTTTCATTAGAATTATTGCCATAGGGATTGAGGCTTTTCAAATCATGAAATCTGGTCTCCTAAATCAGAAACAGTATTCTTCCACAGGGTGATATATGCTTCCAGATGTGTATGTCAAAATAAAGCAAAATTCTTCTTAAAGGATCATTTTGACCTATTTCGCTTGCTTGGTCTGAGTTATGTTTTTTCAAAACTATATTGAAAATTAATTTTTAAAATTGCAATGGATGAAAAGCTAATTGAAACCTTAGTGAAATCAGTGATAGTTTTTTGCTGCTGAAGTAAATCAATTATCCATCAGGCACATTTTCCTGTTTCTTTAACTCTTTTCTAGCTATCAGTTGTGGCATCTTTGTCTGAATGTTGTGAAGGAATAGATTACAGCATTTAAGTAAGGGTTCTATTTGATAAAATTAGACACTCTTTTTCTTGCTTTGCCTCAGGCTTTGTAGCAGCCGAGTTTGTTTTTTTCTGTACTGAATTTTTCTGTACTGGATTGAATGTTGCATAAGAGTATTGATTTCACTGGCAAATTATTGCAGAATTAAAGGTATCACATGAATTTTTTATTACATAGGAAATTAATAAAACAATTTGAACAAATCATGTTTGGACTAATTTAGGAATTAATTTTTCAGGAAAAGCATAATAAAAACCTTAAACTTGGTAAATATATATTTTGTAAGAAATATTTTCTATTTTTAACATTTCTGACTTTGATATAAATAGTCTGGGTATGGAGAAATAAGTTAAAAGGAAAAAAATAATGCTTTCATATCTGTATTCTGTGTTCCTTACATAAGATGCAACTGATTTTGAATTGCAAGACTAAGTAGAAAGGATATAATTACTCATGTAATATAGCAGAGCTCAGAACTAACCCTAGTATTAGGAAGAAACTTTTACTTCCTCTGTGCAACTATTTACTTAATATGTTTCTTATAGTTTCTCATGTGTGTTTCTTCCTTTACATTTTTTAATATCATCTTAGTCAGAATTTGATAGCTTTGCATTTCTATAACTACAATAAACTTCTAGTGATATTTGCTGCCACCAAACCCTTGCTATTTTCAAACTGCTTCCAGGTGGATATTTTCAAAACCTCACTTTTACTTAGGTTGTCCCTCTTTAATATTCCTTATCCTTCAGTTCATACTCAGTCTCACTTGACAGTGCTCTGCCCAGCACCCTTCAGTGAGGCTAGTATCTCTGTGGATAACCATGAATGTTCAAATGTTGTTGCTATTGTTTATGCTGCTCCTCAGATAAGCCAGATGCTGCCTTTCCTTTACATCCATTTCCTTCAAGTCTCATCCAGTTGATTTGTCTGTGTGACGTTCTCTTCTCTAAATACTATATCATCTCAAACTGGACTCTGGATGATATTGTTTTCTAGCTGCTTCATATACCATATTATTTCTCCAAGTAGGTTATTCATCTTACAGTATTACTATGTTCTCTACTAAGACTTGGTGAACACTGGGAAACAGATACTTAAGTAATTATAAAACATTCTAATACATGGTCTACCATAGTAATAAGATGTATTAGAGTACAGTAGCAGGCAACTTAAGACAATAAATGGTTAAATGTTCAACAAGGTGCTAACTTTTTAAAATTGAAGTACATTTGACATACAATATTAGTTTGAGTTGTACAGTGTAGTGATTCAATGTTTTTACAGATTATATGCCATTAAAATTTATTATGAAATAATGGTTATAATTCCCTGTGCTATATAATATATTCTTGTTATTTTATATATAGTACCTTGTATTTCTTAATCTTATATCCCAGCCCCTACCCCTTTTTTTCTCCCCTCTGGTAGTTACTAGATTTCTCTACCTGTGAGTCTGTTTCTGTTTTGGATATATATTCACTTACATTTTTTGTTAGATACCACGTATAAGTGTCTTTCTTTGGTTCATTTCACTAAGCATATTATTCTCTAGTTCTATCCATGTTGGTGCAAATGACATAACTTCATTCTTTTCATGGCTGAGTAATATTGCATTATATGTATGTGTATGTATTATATATATATATATATATATATTTTTATATGTATGTGTGCATGTATATAATATATATATTTATATGTATGTGTGTATATATATAATGCATATATATGTATATGTATGTTTGTATATATATATAATACATAACCACATCTTTATCTGCTCAATATCTTGATAAAGTCCTGCTATGAATATTTGGGTGCATGTATCCTTTTTAATTAGTGACTTCATTTTTTCCAGTTATATACCCAGGAGTGGAATTTCTGGATCATATGATAGTTCTATTTTTAGTTTTTAAAGAAACTTCCATAATGGTTTTCCAAAATAGTGGCACCAATTTACATTCCCACCAGCAATGTACAAAGTACTATGTACTTTTCTCCACATTCTTTCCAATGTTTGTTATTTGTAGACTTTTTGAGAATAGCCATCTAACAAGTGTGAGGTGACATCTCATGGTGGTTTTGATTTGCATTTTTAAAATTTATTTATTTTTAATCAAAGGACAATTGCTTTACAGTATTGTGTTGGTGTTTGCCAAACATCAACATGAATCACCCATAGGTATACATAGGTCCCCTCCCTCTCAAACCTCCCTCTCACCTCCCTCCCCATCCCACCACTCTAGGTTGTTACAGTGCCCTGGTTTGAGTTCCCTGAGTCATACAGCAAATTCCCATTGGCTATCTATTTTATATATGGCAATGTATGTTTCCATGTTACTCTCTCCATACATTCCACCCTCACTTTCCTTCCCTTGCTGCCATGTTCATAAGCCCGTTCTCTATGTCTATCTTCATTACCGCCCTGCAAATAATTTCATCAGTAACATCTTTCTAGATTTCGTATATATGCATTAATATGCAATATTTGTTTTTCTCTTTCTGACTTACTTCACTCTGTATAATAGGCTCTAGGTTCATCCACCTCCTTAGAACTGACTCAGATGTGCTCCTTTTTATGGCTGAGTAACATTCCATTGTCTATATGTACCACAGCTTCTTTATCCATTCATCTGCCAATGGATATCTAGGTCGCTTCTATGTTCTAGCTATTGTAAATAGGGCTTCAGTGAATATTGGGGTACATGTGTCTTTTTCAATTTTGGTTTCCTCAGGGTATATGCTGAGGATTGGGATTTCTGGGTCATATGGTGGTTTTATTCCTAGTTTTTTTGAGGACTCTCCATTCTGCCTTCCATAGTGGCTGTATCAATGTACATTCCCACCAACAGTGAAAGAGTGTTCCCTTTTCTCCACACCCTGTCCAGCATTTATTGTTTTAGACTTTTTGATGATGGCCATTCTGATTGATGTGAGATGATATCTCATTGTAGTTTTGATTTGCATTTCTCTAATAACAAATGATGTTGAGCATCGTTTCATGTGTTTGTTAGCCATCTGTTTATCTTTAGAGAAATGTCTGTTTATGTCTTTTTCCCACTTTCTAATTGGGTTGTTTGTCTTGTATTGAGTTGTATGAGTTGCTTGTAAATTTTGGAAATTAATCCTTTGTCAGTTTCATTTGCTATTGATTTCTCCCATTCTAAGGGTTGTCTTTTTACCTTATTTATATTGTCTTTTGCTATGCAAAAGCTTTTAAGTTTAATTAGGCCCCACTTGTTTATTTTTGTTTTTATTTCCATTACTCTAGGAGGGAGGTCATAGAGTATCTTGCTGTGATTTATGTCATAGAATATTCTATGTTTTCCCCTAAGAGTTTTATAGTTTCTGGTCTTAAATTTAGGTCTTTAATACATTTTGAGTTTATCTTTGTGTACGGTGCTAGGAAGTATTCTAATTTCATTCTTTTACATGTAGCTGTCCAGTTTTCCCAGCATCACTTATTGAAGAGGCTATCTTGGCCCCATTGTATATTCTTGTCTCCTTTATCAAAAATAAGATACTCATAGGTGTGTATGGGTTTATCTTTGGGCTTTCTATCCCATTCCATTCATCCATATTTCTGTTTTTGTGCCAGTACCATACTGTCTTGATGACTATAGCTCTGTAGTATAATCTGAAGTCAGGAAGGTTGATTCCTCCAGCTCCATTCTTCTTTTTCATGATTGCTTTGGCAATTTGGGGTCTTTTGTGTTTCCATATGAATTGTGCAATTTTTTGTTTTTGTTCTGTGAAAAATGCCATTGGTAATTTGCATATTTTGATTGGTGGTGTTGAGCATTTTTTCATGTCCCCATTTGCCATCTGTATGTCTTCTATGGAAATACATCTATTCAGGTCTTCTGCCCACTTTTTGAGTGTGGTGTTTCCTTTTTGATATTTAGTTTTATGAGCCTTTTATATATTTTGGATATTAGCTCCTTGTCAGTTATATCATTTGCAAATATTTTCTAGTGTTCTGTAGGTTGTCTTTTTCAATGGTTTCATAGGGTTTCCCTGGTGGCTCAGGTGGTAAAGAATCTGCCTGCAGTGCAGAAGACCCAGGTTCAATCCCTGGGTAGGGAAGAGTTCCTGGAGAAGGAAATGGCAACCCACTCCAGTATTCTCACCTGGAGAATCCCATGGACAGAGGAGCCTGGTGAGCTATAGTCCATGGGGTCGCAAAGAGTCATACATGATTGAGCAACTAATAACTTTCACTTTCACTTTGCTATGGAAAGTTTTACGTTTAGGTCCCAGTTACTTTTGCATTTATTATTTTTGCATTTATTTCTTTTGCCTTAGGAGACAAATCCAAGAAAACATTGCTACAATTCATGTCAGAGTGTTCTGCTCATGTTCTCTTCTAGGAGTTTATGATGTCAGTTCTTCCATTTAGGTCTTTAATCCATTTTCTGTTTATTTATGTATATGGTATGAGGAAATAATCTAACATTGTTTTACATGTAGCTGTCCAGTTTTCCCAACACTACTTATTGAAAAGGCTGTCTTTTCTCCATTACATGTTCTTGGCTCCTTGGTTTCACAATTTTTTAAAGTACATGTCACTATATATTAATATACTTGAAGTTAGCTACATCTTATTCTGTTATTTTCTTCCAAGTAAAAAGCAGCAAGCTAGTATCCTGAATTAAACCTGCAAAAATAATGACCAATTTCCAACATTATATGTCCAAAATTTCATAGGCTGAGTAAAATATTGTTCAACAATAATTTTTTATTTATTGTGTTAATCAAATAAAAAGTTCAGCTTTTGCTTTTATTTTTTTTTGTTTTATATACAATTTTAAGAACTGATATATTATAGACCTGTCTATTTCCCCCTTTCCACATATAATGAACATAAATACACAATATTTTCATGCCATTTGCTTTAGTTTGTATTGGAAATAGATTTCCTTTGCAAAAGATAGAAGTTAAAGTAGCTCAGTCATGTCCAACTCTTTGGGACCCCATGGACTATACAGTCCATGGATTCTCCAGGCCAGAATACTGGAGTGGGTTGCCATTTCCTTCTCCAGGGGATCTTCCAAACCCAGGGATCGAACCCAGGTCTCCTGCATCCCAGGTGGATTATTTACCAGCTGAGCTATAACTACAAGGGAATCAAAAAATATAAGGTCAAGTTAAAAAAAGAATATTGCCATACTCCAAGTACGAAATGAAAACAATGGCTTCCTTAAAAAATAAAAAGGGCCTAAATGCAAATTGGACAAGTAAAACAGAAAAGAAGAAAGTTAATTCGGCTTACAAGTATACTTAAATGAGTAAGTTGCTGGTATTTGGCTTGAATAATAAGTTTATATTTTGGATTTGACTTTGACATGACAAAGGTTATGTCATCTTTAGCCTGCAATTGAGGTTTTTAACTTGTCATTTCAGTGATGATAAAAGTTGGTAATATGATTTACATAGGTTCATAGAAGCACATCAAATCAGAATTCCTATAGCTCTTGTTGCCAAGCTAGGGTTAACTCTTGTCAGGGAATTCTTGATTTTCTGCCAAAGGTGAGTTAGATTTGTGTTAGATTGTTTATTTTCTTTGCAAATTAATGATGTAAAATTGTGTGTGTGTATAATTTTTTTCAATGTGACATTCATCATACTATTTTAGCAAAAAAATTAAATCTACACTTTAAATTTAAAGTGGTATGAGAATTAAATTTCAAAAGACTCTTGCAGTATTTTCTTGTATTTTCATACTTCTTCTATTAAGAAATCTACAAGTTCTTTTGATTACTGATTTTAATCTAGGGAAAAACTTCTTACATACCTAGAGAGGTCAAATTTTAAAAAAAAGTAATGTTTTGACAATTTAGGATTCATGTAAGAAAATAAGTTGCTTGCAAATAATCAATCTGCTTTAGTTTGGACAAAGAAATTTTACATACTTTATAAGTCTGAAAAGAAGACCAGCAGTTGAATTATTTCATTTTTTTCTAAAGAGGTGAATGAGTTTATAAATATTTAAAATTCTATATGATGAGGTAATTTCCTCACCTCTCTTCAAAAGTAAATATAAATATTTGTAGTTTGGATAGTAGGAGAACATTCTTCAAATAAATGGAAACAACATGCAGAGGCAATATTATTTTTAATAATAGCACCTGCTTGCCTTTCAGAGAAATTCCTCCTCTTACCTGTCAGGGTTTGGTGGTATTTCATGAACAGGAAGATTCTTGCTTATGAGAATTTTCAAGAAATTAAAAGATAAGAGATAGGACAGATGAAAACAACCACCTTGGTTAATGATTAGTGATTAGATGGATATTGGAAATCTCTGGTCTAGTGGGCTTATTGATGCTGGCAGACTTGGTCATCAGTGGCCATGGACCACTGTAGGTATCCCCACCAGGGAGGGACACTGCTTGACTAAAAACAATCAACAGCATATGCTCCATGAAGGCAGATTTGTTTCCCAGAGAAAGAGCCATAGCAGTCTGTTCAGTTCCTCATCTCAGGGAAATCAATAAATCAGGTAAACACTTCCTTCCTGAATAGAAATAATTAGTGGAGCTGAGTAGGGCCAGGACTTTTATACTGTTAAACTTCTATTCATATAGAAAAAAATGTCACAACTAGGAAAAAAGCATTTATCAAATCATCCTAAATTAATGTCTCATGTTTTGTTGTTGTTTAGTCACTTCAGTCATCTCTGACTCTTTGCAACCTTGTAGACAGTAGCCAGCTAGGTTCCTCTGTCCATGGGACTTCCCAGACAAGAGTACTGAAGTGGGTTGTCATTTCCTCCTCCAGGGGATCTTCCCAACCCCATGATATAACCTGTATCTCTTTCATTGTCAGGCAGATTCTTTACCACTGAGCCTTATATGGTTGTTGTTTAGCTGCCGAATCATGTTCAACTCTTTCGCAATCCTGTGCACTGTGGTCTGCCAGTCTTCTCTGTCCATAGGATTATGGTGATATAATAATAATTTCATATTAATTTTACAATACAGATTATTTAGTGTCCAGGCACATCTCTGTGAAGAATATGGAAAATTTACCTTAAAAATAGGATTGGTAAAAATAAGATTTCTTTTAAGAAATCCATATAGGGTTCTTTGGAGACTGAAAGGGTGGCTGGGTCCATTAACTCTATTCTTGAAGGCAATGGTACCAACAGAGTTTTCTGGCTGTTGAGTATTTGAAATATGGCCAATATAACTGAAGGACTGAAGCTCTAATTTTATACTGTTTTCATTAATTTTTAAACTGAAAAAAGAAAACATGTGGCTAGAAGCTACCGCATAAAATGATGGATTATAAAATAGCTCTGAGAATAAAAGGAATTCTTAGGCAAAATACCATGACATGAATCTTAGGCTAATTACAAAGGCTGATAAAGAAGAGGATTCTAGTAGACTTTCTTGACCTTAATGTAGTGTTGACCATGTTGACAGTCTGGCTAGTGAGGCTCAGTTGATAGGCTCAAAGAGGCTTCCTGAATATACCATTAGAAATTGGTTAGGAAAGTTTTAGAGGAGAAACTTAAACACAGTAAATCCATAATATGTGTCAGAGAGAAAAATGTGTATATTTTAAAGGAGGTAGGGGTGAAGGGGAATGAAAACAGGCCTCAGCCAGATAAAGGGTTAATTCTGAGGACAAGTATAGAGAATATGGGATCTCATTTATTGATCAAAGTGCTATTGAGTATCTGTGGGCTCTCTGAGGCTTCCTATTTGATCCACTCCAGGATGATATTTTTGGAGATGACTGGCTTAAAATCATGTTCTTCTTATAACCTGTACCTACCCAATCAGGAGTAGACTAGAATAACAGAGAAAGTTTGTAATCAAGAGAGAGAGAAAGAGTGAGCCTCAGCAGAGTCTGCTTCCTTCAGGTAGGACATTTGTAAGCCCTGCCTATATGTATGTACCTTCTTAACAGATTTATCTTATTTAAGCTGTCTTTATGAGTTTCTGTTGCTAGAAGAAAAATATATAATTAATGAAATAAATTATTCTGTTAATTCCTATTTATAATAGTCTTCCTATAATTCTTCAGATACTGGAGAATTCTATTTATAAGGACCACTATAGCATATTACTCCTTGTGAAGACATCTCTAAGTCACAAGACTTCTCTCCTCCCCACTCACATATGAATAACTATCTTATCTAACTTACAACAGCTCTTGGTATTTTATCTTCATAGAATTTCTTTAAAATTCTCTCAGTCCAAAGATTTACTGATCATCTACTCTGAGCCTGATGTTGCACTAAGTGTTGAAGGTTCGAAGAAAGTCGCTCAGCAGTGTCCGACTCTTTGCGACCTCATGGATTATATAGTCCAGGAATTCTCCAGGCCAGAATACTGGAGTGGGTAGCCTTTCTCTTCTTCAGGGGATGTTCCAAACAGAGGGATCAAACCCAGGTCTCCCACATTGCTGGCGGATTCTTTCCCAGCTGAGCCACAAGGGAAGCCCAAGAATACTGGAGTAGGTAGCCTATCCCTTCTCCAGCGGATCTACCTGAACTGGGAATCCAGCCGGGGTCTCCTGCATTGCAGGCATATTCTTTACCAACTGAGCTATCAGGGAATCCCTAAAAAAAAGGTAGTCTTTACCTTCTCCAGAGGATCTTCTCAACCCAGGGATCAAACCCAGGTCTCCCGCATTGCAGGCTATTTCTTTACCAGCTCAGCCACAAGGGAAACTCAAGGATAATGGAGTGGGTAGCCTATGCCTTCTCCAGCGCATCTTCCCAAACCAGGAATCAAACTGGGGTCTCCTGCAGGCAGATTCTTTACCAACTGAGCTATGAGGGAAGCCCCTACAAATGTGTATATAATGTGAAACAAGTTTGTAGAGATACACACTTGATCATGTGTAACCTCAGAAGAAGGACTATAAGAAATTCTGTCTAGGAAAATAAAAATGTCGCTGGCAAATGTTATGGATGAGCTAACTGAAAAAAAAGGAGAACAAGAGCTATCTAAGCTACCGCACAATTGCACTCATCTCACATGCTAGTAAAGTAATGTTTAAAATTCTCCAAGCCAGGCTTTTGCAATACATGAACTGTGAACTTCCAGATGTTCAAGCCAGTTTTAGAAAAGGCAGAGGAACCAGAGATCAAATTGACAACATCCGATGGATCATCAAAAAAGCAAGAGAGTTCCAGAAAAACATCTATTTCTGCTTTATTGACTATGCCAAAACCTTAGACTGTGTGGATCACAATAAACTGTGGAAAATTCTGAAAGAAATGGGAATACCAGACCACCTGACCTGTCTCTTGAGAAACCTGTATGCAGGTCAGGAAGCAACAGTTAGAACTGGACATGGAACAACAGACTGGTTCCAAGTAGGAAAAGGAGTACGTCAAGGCTGTATATTGTCACCCTGATTATTTAACTTATATGCAGAGTACATCATGAGAAATGCTGGGCTGGAAGAAGCTCAAGCTGGAATCAAGATTCCCAGGAGAAATATCAATAACCTCAGATACGCAGATGACACCACCCTTATGGCAGAAAGTGAAGAACTAAAGAGCCTGTTGATGAAAGTGAAAGAGGAGAGTGAAAAAGGTGGCTTAAAGCTCAACATTCAGAAAACTAAGATCATGGCATCTGGTCTCATCACTTCATGGCAGATAGATGGGGAAACAGTGGCTGACTTTATTTTTCTGGGCTCTCAAATCACTGCAGATGGTGACTGAGCCATGAAACTAAAAGATGCTTACTCTTTGGAAGGAAAGTTATGACCAACCTAGACATCATATTAAAAACCAGACATATTACTTTGCCAACAAAGGTCCGTCTAGTCAAGGCTATGGTTTTTCCAGTGGTCATGTATGGATGTGAGAGTTGGACTATAAAGAAAGCTGAGCACTGAAGAATTGATGCTTTTGAACTATGGTGTTGAAGAAGACTCTTGAGAGTTCCTTGGATTGCAAGGAGATCCAACCAGTCCATACTAAAGGAGATCAGTCCTTTGTGTTCATTGGAAGGACTGATGTTGAAGCTGAAACTCCAATACTTTGGCCACCTGATGCGAAGAGCTGACTCATTGGAAAAGACCCTGATGCTGGGAAAGATTGAAGGCAGGAGGAAAAGGGGACGACAGAGGATGAGATGGCTGGATGGCATCACTGACTTGATGGACATGGGTTTGGGTGGACTCAGGGTGTTGCTGATGGACAGCGAGGCCTGGCGTGCTGCGGTTCATGGGGTCACAAAGATTTGAACACGACTGAGTGACTGAACTGAAGCACGCAAGATAATATAGATAGGGACAGGCCAATCAGAGGAAATGGCAATGGAAAAGAAATAAAGGACTGAAAAAAATCCTTAGACCACTGAGGAATTTGTAATATGGGTCTGTGTACAATGTGGAGGTGAGAGGAATAAAGGGGACAAAGGTCAGTCACAGCAGTTGATAAGCATGTTGAGGTCAATTATGAAAATCCTTAAATTCTTCAGTCATACTCTGACTTGTAATTAAGTATACTATCTCCTCAACAAGATTCTATTTTTCTTTTTAATTTTCTAATTTCCCCATGTTTTTAAAGTTATAGTTGAGATCTTTCTAAAGGGGAAGGCAAGAAAACAATAGATAGCCAGCTTGGCAAGGAATATATGAAGAACTGTGTGTAGTTTGTATTTAACTATTGCATTTGAGGATCTCCCTTCTTAAACTGTTCATATAGAGTTTAAAAAGAGTTCACTATTACTTTGAGTCAAATATTGAACATTTTTTAAGTCAAACTAAAAATTTTCAAATATTTATAAAGTTAGATTAGAAAAATAACAAGAAGAAAACATAGAAAGCCCTAGTCATATACCACAATCACCTGGGAGCTTTCTGCAAACACTGCAAGCACATTTTTCAAAATGTCATAATTTCATAATTTCAAAATGCTGAGAGATACTGATTGTCAAACTAGAACTGTATATCCAGGCAAGATGTTAAATAATTGTGAGCAGGAAATAAAGACATTTTAAGATAAAAAAATATATAAATTAATTCATTTTTTTTAGATTGGATGATGAGAACATTAGTCACCAGGACAAAGGGTAGTAGCAGGAAGCATTAAAAGATAAATAAAAGGTATTCAGGACAAAAGATAATTTTTATGTACATCAATTTTCTCTAAAAGCTTGGATAAAGGAACATAAGCTACTGGGAATGAGTGAATCTAGATCCAGAGGGGGATTAATATTTCATGAGTTTTTAACAATAATTTCCTAGGGAATTGAAAAGCAGCTTAGAGATAAGGATACAAAAATGAGAAGATCGTTTATTCAGGAAAAAAAAAGATGGTAATGCAAAGGATCTCAAAGTTTGACAGTAAGAATATTTAAATAAAAGTAATCTATTATAGGATTTCAGGTTATTTCTGTTATCTTCTAAAAGAGCATTACTTAAATAGGTATATAGAAAAAGATATACATATGTATAGATACACATGGGTAATATATACATATGTATAGATACACATGGGTAATATATACATGGTGGTGGTGCTTTGGTCACTAAGTCCTGTCTGACTCTTGTGAGTCCATGGACTGTACCCTGCCAGGTTCCTCTGTCAATGTACTTCTCCAGGCAAGAATACTGGAGTGGGTTGCCATTTCCTTCTCCAGGGGATCGTCCCGACCTAGGGATCAAACCCAGGTCTCCTGCATTGCATATTCTTTACCAACTGAGCTACGAGGGAAGCCTCAATATATACATATATGTACACATTGATGGGCTTATACATACATGTTGTGGCTTCCCTGATAGCTCAGATGGTAATAAGACTCCAGTTCGATTCCTGTGTTTGGAAGATCCGCTGAAGAAGAGATAGGTTACTCACTCCAGTATTCTTGGGCTTCCCTTGTGGCTCGGTTGGGAATCATTGTGGCTCACCAGCAATGCGGGAGACCTGGGTTCAACACTGGGTTGGGAAAATCCCCTGAAGAAGGGGGATTCTGGCCTTGGAGAATCCATGGACTATATAATCCATGGGGTTGCAAAGAGTCGAAAATGACTGAGTGACTTTAACTCTCAATTACATACATGTAATATGCGTGTGTGCATATATTATGTGTGTATGTGTGTGTGTTTATGTTAAAACAGTCCAAAAATAGTCTCATTGCTTATACCTCTAATTTTGTTCTATCAGAATCAACAGTATTAAAAAGCATGTTGCGGGAAACATGTTTGCCTGGTTCAATATCCATTTCTCCCCTTATCCCACCCTAACAGAACACCAATTGTGCTTAGTATCCCCCTCATTTTAGTTCAGTTCAGTCACTCAGTCATCTCTGATTCCCTTTGACCCCATGACCCGCAGCATGCTGCCTCCCTGTCCATCACCAACTCCCAAAGTTTACCCAAACTCATGTCCATTGAGTTGGTGATGCCATCCAAGCATCTCATCCTCTGTGGTCCCCTTCTTCTCTTGTCTTCAACCTTTCCCAACATCAGGGTCTTTTCAAATGAATCAGCTCTTTGCATCAGGTGGCCAAAATGTTGGAGTTTCAGCTTCAACATCAGTCCTTCCAATGAAAACCCAGGACGGATTTCCTTTAGGATGGACTGGTTGGATCTCCTTGCAGTCCAAGGGACTCTCAAGAGTCTTCTCCAACACCACACTTCAAAAGCATCAATTCTTCTGTGCTCAGCTTTCTTTATACTCCAACTCTCACATCCCTACATGACTACTGGAAAAACCATAGCTTTGACGAGATGGACCTTTATTGACAAAGTAATATCTCTGGTTTTTAATATGCTGTCTAGGTTGGTCATAACTTTTCTTCCAAGGAGTAAGTGTCTTTTAATTTCATGGCTGAGTCACCATCTGCAGTGATTTTGGAGCCCCCCAAAAATAAAGTCAACAACTGTTTCCACTGTTTCCCCATCTATTTGCCATGAAGTGATGGGACCTGATGCCATGATCTTAGTTTTCTGAATGTTGAGCTTTAAGCCAATGTTTTGACTCTCTTCTTTTACTTTCGTCAAGAGACTCTTTAGTTCTTCTTCACTTTCTGCCATAAGAGTGGTGTCATCTGCATATCTGAGGTTATTGATATTTCTCCAGGCAATCTTGATTCCAGCTTGTGCTTCATCCAGTCCAGCATTTCTCATGATGTACTGTACATAAAGTTAAATAAGCAGGGTGACAATATACAGCCTTTTCCTATTTGGAACTGGTTTGTTGTTCCATATCCAGTTCTAACTGTTGCTTCCTGACCTGCATACAGGTTTCTCAAGAGGCAGGTCAGGTGGTCTGGTATTCCCATCTCTTTCAGAATTTTCCACAGTTTATTGTGATCCACACAGTCAAAGGCTTTGGCATAGTCAATAAAGCAGAAGTAGATGTTTTTCTGGAACTCTCTCGCTTTTTCGATGATCCAATGGATGTTGGCAATTTGATCTCTGGTTCCTCTGCCTTTTCTAAATCCAGCTTGAAAAGGTGAAAGTTCACGGTTCACGTATTGCTGAAGCCTGGCTTGGAGAATGATGAGTGCAATTGTGCGGTAATTTGAGCATTCTTGGGCATTGCCTTTCTTTGGGATTGGAATGAAAACTGACCTTTTCCAGTCCTGTGGCCACTACTAAGTTTTCCAAATTTGTTGGCATATTGAGTGCAGCACTTTTACAGAGTCATCTTTTAGGATTCAAAATAGCTCAACTTGAATTCCATCACCTCCACTAGCTTTGTTCCTAGTGATACTTCCTAAGGCCCACTTGACTTCACATTTCAGGATGTCTGGCTCTAGGTGAGTGATCACACCATCGTGATTATCTGGGTTGTGAGATATTTTTTGTGTAGTTCTTCTGTTTATTCTTGCCATCTCTTCTTAATATCTTCTACTGTTAGGTCCATACCATTTCTGTCCTTTATTGAGCTCATCTTTGCATGAAATGTTCCCTTGTTATCTGTAATTTTCTTGAAGAGATCTCTAGTCTTTCCTATTCTATTCTTTTCCTATATTTCTTTGCATTGATCTCTGAGGAAGGCTTTCTTATCTCTCCTTGCTATTCTTTGCAACTCTGCATTCAAACGGGTATATCTTTCCTTTACTTCCTTTGCTTTTTGCTTCTCTTCTTTTCACAGCTATTTGTAAGGCCTCCTCAGACAGTCATTTTGCTTTTTCGCATTTCTTTTTCTTGGGGATGGTCTTAATCCCTGTCTCCTGTACAATTTCACGAACCTCCATCCATAGTTCATTAGGCATTCTATCAGATCTAGTCCCTTAAATCTATTTCTCACTTCCACTGTATAATCATAAGGGATTTGATTTAGGTCATACCTGAATGGTCTAGTGGTTTTCCCCACTTTCTTCAATTTAAGTCTGAATTTGGCAATAAGGAGTTCATTAATTAAAAATTGAAGCCAGTCATGATATTCTATTTCTCTTGGCTGGAATTTTTTTTGGGTATGAAACTTAAAATATTCTGAGAATGGGTTCTAGGCTGTTGAGAAAGAACATCCCTTTCTTTTTGGTATTGCTGAATTTAGATATTCTAGAGGAAAGGGTTAATTCAGCAGGCCTATATTGGTCAAATCCTGTACATTTCCAAAAGCCATATTTTCAGGACTGACTCTTTGCCCGCTTCCTGTTGCTGAAGAATAGCCCTTGAAATGTTCTGCCTGATAAGAGTCTTTGCAAGCCTGAGGCTTGGGGCTGTGCTAGACTGCTTTGATTAGATAGTTTAATATAACAACATGATTTATGATGAACATCCAGTTCTGCTGTGGGGGTCTGGAGTCCAGTTAGCCTACCTGACTGATCCCCAACAAAATCTGGACACAAAGCCTTAGGTGAGCATCTTGTATTGGCAGTGGTTAGTGCATATTATCACACACTCTTATTGGAAAAATTAAGCAGGCTTGTGCAACCAAACTGCGAAGGAACACCTGGAAGCTTGCACTTGTACCAGACACTACACCACATACCTTTTCCCTTTGTGATTTTAACCTGTATCCTTTAATTGCATTAAACTGTAATCATGGGATAACAGCTTTTGAGTCCTCAGAGTCCTTCCTGTGAATCAAAGAAGGACTCGAAATATAATGAATTCTTACATCTGTCTATTCATGCATAATGAGTTTTAACAGAGTCCCAGGCTATCCTCCTGGCAAACGTTCAACTGTCAGTAGTTCCCAGATAAATATCAGCATAGCAAAGTGTCTTTATCGATTGTTATATCACTGTTTTAATCAATTTTATTTTTTATACGTACCTAATTAGATCCAGCACTAATGACAGTTGTAATGCTAAAAAACAAACTCAAATTACCCAGCTAAAGGATGAGAATCTAAGCCTATCTCAGTAAAAACCCATACAATTTGTTTTATTTTTATTTTTTTACAATAGGTCCTTGTTGGTTTTCTATTTCAAATACAGAAATGTGTACTATTTATTTTATATCATAGAATGTGTCTTGTCACTGCATTTCCATTCCAGTATTTCTGTTTCCCTCCTTCACATTCAATTATTTAGTCATTGTGAATCCATTAATATAATGTATATTTTGGATCCCTATCAGGACTCAGATATTAAGCTGAGGGTCTGGAAAAGAGTGGAAAAAAGACATATTTTCTGATTTAATAAAATGTCAAATTATTTTTCTATGTAAATGTAAAATTTTATAATGAAATGAGTGTTATTAATGAGAAGAAATTATATTATAACATTATATATCAAAACAGACTACCTAGATTATCACAGAAGCCATTTTTGAGAAATAGTGCAGAAGATGAGATGACAAAAATAACTATGAGTCCACTAGGCAAAAGCTTAGGGCTATGCTATGTAGGAGAGTAGCTACTAAGTCTTAGTACAAACAGAAGAATGTACATTATTTAGCAGAGAGGTCAAGTAAGATAACCCCTCTAAGCAGGTAACATGTAACAACATCCATTGGTTTTTCCATGCAAAGAGAACTGTTTGAAAATATTTTCCGAGAAACCTTGAGTACAGATTTTATGCTTGCTTTTTAAAGAAGAGATATGATTAAGACCCATAAACAAGAAAGTCATTTGGAATATAGTAGAACTATGTATGTAAATTGATGGGAATTTAAACCATTATGGAACAGTCTGAATAGTGAACGAAAGGTCATACAGGTAGAGAATATAAACAGTTATTTTAAGCAGTTTGACTGTGAGGGTAAAAAGAGATACTTGAGGTTTCAGAGTGAGGGAGTCAAAGGTGTTTTTGTTTGTTTTCTAAGATATAGAAATTTTAATCATGTTTAAAGGAAAACTAAGAGAAATTAACTATTAATATAGAGAATTAAAAAAGGAACACTGGGACTGCAAGTTTTCAGAGACGTGAAATTTTCTGATTTTTCCAAGTAGAGAGGAGAGATTAGACTTCCTGCAAGTGACTTAGTATTCTAGATCTATCTCCATTTAATCATAGCATATTGTATCATTAGGATATTTATTGCTTTCTCAATGCCAGCTAAACTCATCCCCGAAAAATATCATCCTGTTTGAATAATATAGTTACAATTATGTTAGAACTCCTAAGATAGTCAAATAAGTACATCTCTAATGTAGAGAAGAAATACAAGGGTTGAAGACATTGAGGTGACATCCCTCAAACCTTAATTTTATGCATTTTCTTCTGTACATTTCAGCATATTAGTGATTCCAGATTTAGCAATATGAAGATAAATACAATTGATTTTTTTAAGTTCTTTCTTTTACTATACTTGCTTTCTCCCATTTTTTCTATGAGTTCCTATTGGCTGAGAGCCAACCAAAGGCAGACTGTCAGAACATTTCACATTAGAATATTCTGTAAGTAGCAGTGATTGCAATATTCATCTTACTCACTATATTCTATAATTATTATTTAATCATTAATTCAGTGCTATAACAAACACCTCCTCAAACCCCAGAGAGCTTTTTTACATAATTAATACCTGGAAGGATTAATTTCCCCATTATTAAGATTCAGGTTGATTGTGGAAATTTTACAAGCACTTCCAAAACATTATATAATAGTTAAGAAAAATTTTAAAAGGTAGTTTACCTGTTTAATACAAAAATAAAAGAAAAAGAAAAAACTTTGCATCTAAAGTAAAGTTTGACTGTAACACCTAAACTTAGTTATCCCTTTTAGAGGAATGGGCTATGTAAATCTTTATCATTGGTTGGATTCTGTATTTTAACATTTAAACTGAAAGTAGGTTCTTTTCAGAGATCGGTAAATCAATTGAATTTGTTCAAAACCATGTGTGGATTTCCTTTGCAACCATTCCCAAGCTCAAATTTGCAAGGATCTATGCAAGAAGGTGCTTGTTTTACATTTTGGGGACCCAACTTTGTTCAATGACATTGAGGATATTAGTTCAACAAACTAATTAATTTTTGCTTTTAAATAGCCTCTCCATTTATTTCCACTGTCAATTGGAGAACTTTGATTCCAAAAACCACACATGAGAAAGACTAATAATTTAGGCGTTCTTCGCAAGATCAAAGCTGTGCATGATAAGCCAGCCCTGGAGGTATGATGCATTCTTCATTCTCAGAAATAGCCTGAACTTGCTTTAGACCAAGACAGTTAATTTCATAGCTCATTAGTAAATGAAAGGACTTCATAGCACCTATTTCCAAATACTATTTCCTATCAAAAACAAGGACCCCAAACTGGCAGCTCACAAGCTAACCTAAAACAAATGGAATTTTGTATAAAAATTTGAGTTATCTTAAATATTGGAAAACTATTACCATGCTACATTCTCATAATTGAATCTGGGTGACAGATACTCTTCTTTAGAGAAAGTGTGCACTTTCCATGTCTCCACTATTCTTTATTATCACTCTGACACTGAATTCTATGTGAACTTCCTTTCCTGCTGACCCATTTCATTGATTCATCCTGAGTGTCTGAGTCCTGCAAGTATCTTAATTAGTAATCCCTAATCAATATATCTAAATACTTTACATGGAAACAGTAGTTTGATCGTTTGAATTACATTTTGACCTCACTAGAGTGAGAGTGAGATGAGTATTATAGTAGAGGACTTGCACAGGATGTTCAGATGTGACTAGAGGTTTTGTCATTGTCCTTAACTTCAGATTGGTTCTGAAACCCTGTTATGCAAGCCACTCATAATCTACCCAGTGTAAGAAATAAATAACTGGCATCATTTGGATAAATAAAAATCATTATATGTATCTGTTAACAAATTACTGTTCATATCACTTGCAAACACTTAGGCATTGTCTGCTAAGAGAGATGGCTTGTTTTGTGTGCTTTTGAGGAAGTTATAAAAAGAACATTGTTGTCTCAAGTCATTCATCTTGCCATTGAAATAGAAGCAGTCAGTGTAACTGTGACTCTGCTGTGGTGTTTGCTGGATACAAATGTTTTGGGGCTCAGGTCCTTTCTTATCCATTGCACACCTGGGTGGTATTAAAATGGACTTCTCTAATGATTCATCCTGCTCTTGCCACATTGTTTCAATAAAAAAACAGGAGGACGACAAATTTTTCTAGAAAAATTGGATGCATATTTCATTTTGATTTGCATTATTTTTCTAAAATTAATATAGAAATGTAGACACACATGTTAACTTATATAAGCATTAGCAGCTCTCACTGAACACTAGAACTATTAAGATATTCAGAGTAATAGCAAGATATACAGAAGTAGCAGTCTTACAGCAATTAGAAACGTTACTGACTTCACAATCAGATAACCCAGAACAACTAAGAATATAATCACAAAATGCTTATCAGCAGAATAATGGCCACATGAGCAAAAGAATTCTATGAAACACTGAAAGACCTATACAATAGGAAAAAAAAAAGATATTAAGGAAAATTGGAGAATAAGTTTTCAACATTTTGAAATAAGCCCACAACTTAATAAACTAACCAACTGCATGCCTGCTGCACTAAAATTATCCAAACCATGAGCGCTTTAGGAGACAGGTCTCCAGAGAGACAATTCTCCTCCCACCTTTCTTCAATGTTAGGAACAGAGGCACTGATAGCTCTGGGTTTGGACTATCTTTTCAAGGATGCTTATATTACAAATAGCCTTGGAAGACATACTGCCTTTCTTGAGTGAGCAAAGGTTGAACAAGATTGCTTGCAGCCCAATTAAAAAAAAAATGGAGTTAGCTAAACTCAGGATTCCTCAACCATGATGCAAATCCACTAGGTGAGCAGCATCTACCTGAGCTAGCCTGGGTTGCCTTGTCAGTCTTGGGGAATGAAAAAAACTGATATGAATGTTAAACTCATGCTGTGCCATGACAAAACTCTCCTCTCTGTCCCAGGATTCTCATGTCTTCTGCCAACATCCGTAAAACTATAGCAGACTAAATTAAGTGTCCCAAAACGGTAAAATCTCATATCCTTCACAGTTCTTAAAGCAAGAGTCTCTTAGTTTGCATTTTATGTAAATAATTGGGTCCGGTTTTCCAATCTTTAAAGCTTCTAGGTTGTGAATAGATATTGATTTTTACTGTCATCAGAGCATTCAGTTCTGGAACTTTTTTTTTTTTCAGTTATTCAGTATTGGTTTCCTGACAATAAGTTCATATCATGGCCTAGTTCATTGACTGAACAGTAGAAATGCAACTTACAAATATTAATTCTATATTTCCCACACCTTGACAAATCTCTTTCTCCCTCTGCTTCTGACCCTTAAGTAAGGGTATCAAATTAGTTACATGAATAAGCATTACCTAAAATAAGTATTCTGGGTGTGGAATCCTAAGCCACCCAACTCTGGACACTTATCATCACCAAGAGTGCAGCGGTGGTACTGAAACTTTTGTAATGCACAGTAATAGCTTTAGAGCTGACTTAAGCTTCCAAGTATTTGAAAGCATGTCTGAAGTGGCCTTGCTCTGTGTTTGCTCAGCTCTCATTCTTGATGTTCTGAAATACCTCTAAAATCATGCTATTAGAGCTGAAGCTCTTTCTATGACCACACTGATGAAATTACAATTTCCAATATCAAATCCAAAGATTCCATGGTTTCATTTCTGCTCTTGGCTTTTGATTGATTTTTTTTATTTCTGCTATAGTCTCTATAATTCTGTTAAAATAGTATTGTCGGGTAATACCCATGTGGTACAAGATTCTGAAAATGAATGACAGATAAAGAGAACCACACAGTTGTTTCAAATTTTTTCACATAAATACCTTTGTTTTAAAACTCTCTTAACATAGTCCCCTGCAAAGCTCTGTTGATAGTGAGAAAGATCCCAGGTCAATATGTTACTTATCAGTCAAAGAACAGTGCAAAGGCTGGCCAGTTGATGTTATATTTATCTTTTCTTGTTAGGCTAAAGGGAAATGAAGTTATGTGGCACAAAGACCCAAAGCTTATTAATGAGATTTACCTCCTAATGCTACTACCAGAAGGGTTATCAGCGTCCCAGGAAGACCTCTGAAAGGTAGCTCAGGAAATATAAGATTTCAGAGAACACCAAATCTCTGGCATTACCTAGATGAAAATTTAAACATGAAAATGTGAATTTGCCCTTGGTTGAAAAGTTTATCCAAAGGAAAACTGGAATTTGAACTAAAAGATCTTGATACATAGTACCTGGTTCAATGCTCCTCTCATCTACCACACTCATAGGAGTCCCTCACATTATTTTTAAGTTTATTGCTGATTTTAAATACCAAACAGCTGTAGCTTTTCCAACTTACTGACAAGAAGTGAGTCTGCCTGTTGAGAGTTAACTAAACTATAGTATTGCTGCCTTCACCTCCATTTTCTTGGACCAAGTGGTCTGTGCAGGCTTTAAACTGACACTAGCCTCCTCATGCAAACATATGACCTAGATAAGAGCCCACCAGTCACAGGCGAAAACTAGGTTCTGACATGCCTTCCCCAATAGTACATGTGATCAGTAATCTCCCCTGCCTCCCAGGGCCTTCCCTCCCTTGCATATTCCTTAGATATGGAGTTTTCTAAAACCCTGTTCATATGACTTGGAATTCACCAATCCAACCTAAGGGGAACTCCAAAGCACTGCATCCATGGACCCTAACAAAGGCATGTACCTAGGTCCAATTGCCCTCTCTACTTCTCCCCTGCTTTAACTTGCCTGTGTGGGTTCTCATGGCATGCTGTGTACTTCTTGCAGGATTTGAAAGTAATATTTCTCTTGAACCCTGACTCACTGTTCTATACCCTGTGACCCACTTAACAAATGTTAATTTAACAAAGTCAAGCCATAACACTGGCAAGAAAGCAATTCTTATATGATCAGCTCAAGCATAATCTTTTCTCAAGACATTTCTTTAACAATGCTTCACTTCTAATGCTGCCCCATCTCTCACCAACCTAACCTGGGGGTCCCTACGTGTTCCTCATGGTTCTCTGGGCTTCCTCCCTCAAATCTGGGATAGACCTAGACATGGTAAAACTTTCTATTGTAGACAGAACTCCTTCACTCAACTCCTATTGATTGATTATGTTATATCTTTGTATCCCTAATATATAATAATCTATGCCACATAAGAGGCATTAATATATATTAATAGATGAACAAAAATTTTCAGCATTGTCAGCACAGTAATAGATCTGTTTTGAAAGTCTGTGGGAAGAGAGAGGATGGACATGAACCCCAGAAACTTGGACAAATCAATCTGAATTATAGTCATCAGGTAATCAAGGGAAGTTTTTAGAATAGAAAAAGAGAACAAAAACTCAATGGTTAGGATTGAGACTTGAGGGCAAAGTCAAATTTTCATAAAATAGCTAATTAGTCAGGGAGAGGAGGGAAATAGTATCAGTCAGAATCTGGCACAATCCACATTCTTCTTTTTACATGTATTTTTTTAACTTCTTAGACTCAGATCTATGCAGTTTTTCCTTTTTACTCATTCTTCCATAGTTTAATTGGCTCCAAATTTTGACATCTGAAATGTGACATTACACTTGGAAGGTTGGTTGTGTTCTATCTCATATCTAAGCCATAGTGAACAATAAGCTATCACAGGTGACAGTTAGTTGTAATATATGCCACATGTGGCTAAATGTTGATATTTGAATGAAGGAAATATTGATGCTAAATTAAGGAACTGAGTGTACGTAAAGAAAAAAAAATTCTCTGATCCATGCTGTTTCACATTATAAATAATGCATTGGCACTCTGCATATATATTATATGAATCAGGACAATTTCTTAATACCTTTGGCCTTACTAACATCTTTGGTATACTAAGTTAAAATTATATGCTTTAGATTATGTTAATATTTTCCATATTAAAATGAAAGCTGACCCAACCAACCCATTAATCTAATAATGTGAGCACAGACAATATTGATAAAAGTGATCTAGTCTGAATCATCCAACTCAAGGCTAGTTTTATGTGCAGGTAGAGGGCACAACTATTGTTTGAGATGATTATAGTACCAGGAAGATCTCCAAGCCAAAATGTATTATCTCACCCTCTCTTCTCACCTGTGCCTGAAATTTCTTTAAAAGAGAAAATTCTCTTCTCAATTTAATATAAAATGTAAATATCCCACAGAAGGAAATAAAAAGCAACAACATCCTTAAATCCACATAGTAGTGTGAATGGTTAGCATTGTGTTTTTCTCAGACTTTAAGTTGTGCAACAAAAGGGTAAAAGATCCATAATTGAAAAGCCAAGTTGAATAATGATAAACTTAACCAAACTCACAGCTTCCACTAAGACTAGTTCTGGGCATTTTGCAGGAAGGATATCTTATAGGTCCAGTCTTTAGAAGCAATGACAAAGCTGTATTCTTTCACATTTTGTCTTCTACAGTATAGGCAACAATACCTTCACATGCTTCCTCTCATCAGAAAAACTCGTTTAGCTTTGTTCCAGTTTGTAGGTTTGTTCATTTGTTTGTTTACTTTTTCTTTAAGCGATTCAGAAAGCACTATCTGGGCAAAATCTTGGCACTCAAATTACCACCCTTGTGGTAACTCTGATTTTTTGTTCTCAGAAGTGTTACTGACTGGCCGATGCTTGGAATTTTTTTCAAGGTTTAGGGACTTCTCTGAAGTCCTCCTAAATTATTTTAGAGATGTAAGCCTCTATTACACTACAGCTTATCATATTCCTACCAAGAAATGTTGAATGAAGTAGTAAACTTTTTAAAAATGCTGGGTTGAGGCATACAACTGGAAATGTAGCAGTTCATATCAGGACCAGATAGTGTCATATTTTGTCTTTGTCATGATAAGACCAGAAACAAAGATAATTATTTAATAACAATCAATTTAACTAATTCCTCCCTCCATCACCTTTTAATACTCAAGCAATAAGCCTAATGGGCTTCCCTTGTAGCTTAGTTGGTAAAGAATCTACCTGCAAGGCAGGAGACCTGGGTTTGATTCCTGGGTTGGGAAGACACCCTGGAGAAGGAAATGGCAACCCACTCCAGTATTCTTGCCTGGAGAATCCCGTGGACAGAGGAGCCTGGCAGGATACAGTCTATGGGGTCTCAAGAGTAGGACACTACTTGATGACTAAACCACCACCACAGTTAAGGATGAGCAGACATTTCTAGGTGAACAGAAAAAAATATGCAATAAGTGTAATATGCACTTATGCTGGGAAACACAATGTAAAATTGGGGGAAAAGAGGACAGTCCTGTTTCCTCTCTTCTCCATTTCATATTATTCTACTTTTACTTCGATTGTTTTTTAATCTAGCTGGACTAAGTGTGCTTAACTGACTGCTTGTTAGTCTATGCTACAAATCTCCAATCCACCCCTCCTCAAATGTTTTAGTGAATATGATTCTGTGTGTGGTGTGTGGGTGTGTGTGTGTGCTCAGTCACAGTTGTGTTGGACTCTCTGCCTGCTAGACTCCTCTGTCCATGGATTTCTCAGGCAAGAATACTGGAGTGGTTTGTCATTTCCTCCTCCAGAGGATCTTTCCAACCCAGGGATTGAATCGTACCTCCTGCACTGGCAGGCAGATTCTTTACCACTGCAGCCACCTGGGAAGATTCTGTGTGGTAGTAACTGAAATTAAGTATCCAGAAACCTGACAACAGGCTAAAATTTCTCTGGCATATGCCCCTCTATCAGGGACACAGGGCCATATATGAAAATAGGTTACACAAAATACCTGGAGTATTCCATAGTTGTGCAAGGAAGATATGTAAACTAAATTCTGAGAGTGATTCCTGATTAATTACGTAAAACATGTAATCTATTTGTATTTTGTCAGTGTATTCAACCACCTCAACCTTGAATTAAATAAGTTTATCTAGAAAGAAATGAACATTCAAATTACCAAATATCTTACTGTTCAATTCAATCCAGTAAATAAATGTCAAAAATACGTATGAACACCTAATAAGTATATTTATTTTATTTAAAAATTTTGAATACATTAGAAAGAATACAAAAGTAAAAGTTGCAGTAAAAAATCATTGATAATCACATAACTCCAAGGCAACAATTATTAACATCTTGGCATATCTTCTTGACTTATTTTTCAGTGCAAATATTGAAAAACGTGTCAACAATTCTCGATGTTGTTCCCTTTAAACAGTCTTAAGTCATGCATATTTTAATATCAATTTGTAAAAATATAGCAAAGCATTTTTGAAATAGATTGTGGGACCAGACTCCCTGCTTTTAAGCTCAACTCTGCTACTTACAAAGCTGAATGACATTAGGCAAGTTATTTAGATTTTTTACATATAAACTTTACCAAAAATAAAGCAGATATAATAGTAGCATGTGCCTCATAGGGTCCTTGTGAGGATTCTCTAAGTGAACATATATAAAATGCTTAATTTTTGGCACACAGTAGGTACTACACAAAAGTTAGCTAAAATTATTTAATATTTAGTTATGTATGCATATAACCAATTTATTTCATCAGTTCCTAAAGTTAATTAGTTCTCCAATATTTTATAAATAAATGTTTTAAAGAACATCTTTCTATAAAATATATAGCTGCTTTAAAATTTTTCTTGGAGGATATTTACACATGTTAATTGATTCATCCAAATACATTATTTGAAGACACTTGGTACACAGTAATAGGTTTCCTCCCTTCCCACCCCTCAACCTAGGAAGACATCACAGACATATAAAGTCACCAGGACTTTATGAAAGTGATTTATCATCATTTAATAATATAAATACTCATTTTTTTTTGAATTGTCATATTGTTATTCTTCAAACTAGATTTGAAGTTTTTGTGTGAACCAGAGATCAAATTGCCAACATCTGTTGGATCATCAAAAAAGCAAGAGAGTTCCAGAAAAATAACCACTTCCCTGGTGGCTCAGAGGTTAAAGCATCTGCCTCCAATGCGGGAGACCCGGGTTCGATCCCTGGGTTGGGAAGATCCCCTGGAGAAGGAAATGGCAACCCACTCCAGTATTCTTGCCTGGAGAATCCCATGGGCGGAGGAGCCTGGTAGGCTACAGTCCATAGGGTCGCAAAGAGTCGGACACAACTGAGCGACTTCACTTATCACTTTATCCAGAAAAATATCTACTGCTTTATTGACTATGACAAAACCTTTGTGTGGATAACAACAGACTGTGGAAAATTCTTAAAGAGGTGGAAATACCAGGCCACCTGACTTGCCTCCTGAGAAATCTGTAGGTCAAGAAGCAACAGTTAAAACTGGACGTGGAACAACACACTGGTGCCAAATAGGAAAAGGAGTACGTCAAGGCTGCATATTGTCACCCTGCTTATTTAGCTTATATGCAGAGTGCATCATGCAAAATACTGGTCTGGATGGAGCACAGGATGGAATAAGATTGCTGGGAGAAATATCAATAACCTCAGATATGTAGATGACACCACCCTTATGGCAGAAAGTGAAGAAAAACTAAAGAGCCTCGAGGAAAGTGAAAAAGTTAGTTTAAAACTCAACATTCAGAAAACTAAATTCATGGCATCTGGTCCCATCACTTCATGGCAAATAGATGGGGAAACAGTGACGGACTTTATTTTTTGGAGCTCCAAAATCACTGCAGATGGTGACAGCAGCCATGAAATTAAAAGACACTTGCCCCTTGGAAGAAAAGTTATGACCAACCTAGACAGCATATTAAAAAGCAGACACATTACTTTGCCAACAAACGTCTGTCTAGTCAAAGCTATGTTTTTTCCAGTAGTCATGTTTGGATGTGAGAGTTGGACTATTAAGAAAGATGAGTGACAAAGAATTGATGCTTTTGAACTGTGGTGTTGGAGAAGACTCTTGAGAGTCCCTTGGGCTGCAAGGAGATCCAACCAGTCCATCCTAAAGGAAATCAGTCCTGAATATTCATTGGAAGGACTGATGTTGAAGCTGAAACTCCAATATTTTGGCCACCTCATGGGAAGAACTGACTCTTTGGAAAAGACCTTGATGCTGGGAACGATTGAAGGTGGGAGGAGAAGGGGATGACAGAGGATGAGATGGTTGGATGGCATCACCGAATCAATGGACATGGGTTTGGGTGGACTCCAGGAGTTGGTAATGGACAGGGAAGCCTGGTGTGCTGCAGTCCATGGGGTCGCAAAGAGTTGGACACAACTGTGTGACTGAACTGAACTGAACTATGTGCATTTATGTGCTTTAAATGTATTGTGGGTTGAATTATGTTTCCCCACAATTTATATGTTGAAATTCTAACCTCCCAAACCCCCTCATGTGACCTTATTGGAAATGGTCATAGCTAAGCACTTAAATCAGGATGAGACCCTACCAGAGTAGAGTAGATTAGGATCCCTAACCTAGTATAACTGGTGCCCTTATAAAAAGAGAGATTTAGATACAGGCAGGCACACAGGGGGAGCTCAAGGTGCAGATGAAGGCAAAGATCAAAATGGTGAAGCAGAAGCCAAGAAACACCAAAGTTTGCCATCAAATTTCTAAAAGCCAAGAAAGAAGCAGAGAAAACATTTTTCCTCTCAGACTTCAGGAGGACCATGGGCCTCTAGAATTGAGAGACATTGTTTTTCTATTGTTCTGAAACCACCCATTTTGTGGTACTTTGTTATGACACCGTTTTTTTTGTTTGTTTTGTTTTTTTTACATTGTAACGTAGTATAAAGATGTTGTATTTGTTTCAGGTATATGGCAAAGTGATTCAGTTTTATAGATACAAGTACCTATTTTTTATTCAAATTCTTTCCACGTTTAGGTTATTATACAATATTGAACAGAGTTCTCTTTGCTATATAGTAGGACTTGGATGGTTATCTATTTTAAATATTGTTGTGTTGTTCAGTCACTAAGTCATGTCCAACTCTGCAACCCTGTGGACTGTAGCACACCAGGCTTCCCTGTCCTCCACTATCTCTCAGGGTTTGCTCAAACTCATGTCCATTGAGTCAATGATGCCATCCAACCATCTCATCCTCTGCCACCCTCTTCTTTTGCCTTCAACCTTTCCCTGAATCAGGGTCTTTTACAGTGAGTCAGCTCTTTGTATCAAGTGGCCGAAGTATTGGAGCTTCAGCAAAAATGTTTCCAATGAATATTCAGTGTTGATTGACTGTATTGTTCTCAGGATTGATGGTTTGATCTCCTTGCAGTCCAAGGGATTCTCAAGAGTCTTCTCCAGCACTGCAGTTCAAAAACACCGGTTCTTTGGCTTTGTTAACTTTTTTGATGGCCCAACTCTCACATCAATACATGACTATTGGAAAAACCATGTCTTTGAATATATGGACCATTCTCGGGCAAAGTATGCCTCTGCTTTTTAATATACTGTCTAGGTTTGTATCATGTTTCCTTCCAAGAAGCAAGCCATCTTTTAATTTCTTGGCTGCAATCACCATCCACAGTGATTTTGGAGCCCAAGAAAAGCAAATCTATCACTTCTTCTACTTTTTCCCCTTCTATTTGCCATGAAATGATGGGATGGGATATTGTGATCCCAATTTTTTTAATATTGAGTTTTAAGGCAGCTTTTTCACTCTCCTTTTTCACCCTCATCAAGAGGCTCTTTAGTTCCTCTTCACTTTCTTTTAAATATTCGCTATATTTTAAATATAGCAGTGTGTAAATGTCAATCCCAAACTCCCAATTTACCCATTCACCCACTCTTCCCCCCGTGATAACCATAAGTTCATTCTCTAACTCTATAAGTCTTTCTGCTTTGTAAATAAGTTCATTTTAGAGTCTGCATATAACTGATAAATGATATTTGTCTTACTCTGTCTGACTTACTTCACTTAATATGATAATCTCCAAGTCCATCAATGCTGCTATAAATGGCATTATTTCATTCTTTTTAATAGCTGCTTGATATTCCATTGTATATATGTAACACATCTTTTTAAAAAATAAATTTATTTATTTTAATTAGAGGATAATTACTTTACAATATTGTGATAGTTTTTGCCATACATCTTTCATTGTTAGTGTGTAGAAATAAAACATTTCTGTACATTGACTTTGTATCCTGCAAATTTACCCTATTCATTGATAAGCTCTAGTAGTTTTCTGATAGCATTTTAGGATTTTCTCTTATAGTATCATGTCATCTGCAAACAGTGATAGTTTTACTTCTGCCTTTTCAAAATGGGTTCCTTTTACTTATTTTTCCTATCTGACTGCTGTGTCTAGGACTTCCAAAACTATGTTGAATAGAAGTGGTGAAAGTGGACAGCCTTGTCTTGTTCCTCATATTTGAGGAAATGCTTTTAACTCTTCACCATTGAATATGATAGATGTGGCTCTGTCATATATGGTCTTTATTATGTTGAGATAGGTTCTCTCTATGCCCATTTTCTGGGGAGTTTTTATTATAATTAACTGTCATTCTCAAAAGCTTTTTCTGCATCTATTGAGATGATAATATGGGTTTTATTCTTTAATTTGTTGATTACTATATCACACTGATTGATTGGTGGATACTGAAAAATCTTTACATCCCTGGGATAAATCTCACTTGAATATGGTGTGTGATCCATTTAATGTATTGCTAGATTTTGTTTGCTAACATTTTGTTGAGGATTTTTTGTGTCTCTGCTGATCAGGAACATTGGCCTATAATTTTATTTATTGTGTGATATCTTTGCCTGGTTTGGCATCAAGATGGTGGTGGCTTCAAAGAATGAGTTTGGGAGTGTTCCTTCCTCTGCAATTTTTTGCAATATAGGTGTTTCAAAAGGATAGGTGTCAACCCTTCTCTAAATGTTTTATACAATTCACCTGTAAAGCTATCTGGTCATGGACATTGGTTGTTGGGAGTTTTTATTTTTTTATTTTTATTTTTTATTTTTTTATTTTTTTCAAATAAATTTATTTATTTTAGTTGGGGGCCAATCACCTTACTATATTGTAGCAGTTTTTGCCACACATTGACATGAATCATACATTGACATGTGTTGGGAGTTTTTAAATCACAGTTTCAATTTCAGTATTTGTGATTGATCAGTTCATATTTTCTAGTTCATATTCTATTTCAGTTCATATTTTCTATTTCTTCCTTGTTCAGTCTTGGGAGATTGTATTCTTCTAAGATTTTGTCCATGTCTTTCAGGTGGTCCATTTTATTGATGTACAATTGCTTGTATTCTCTTATGATTTTATGTACTTCTGTGTTGTCAGTTGTAGCCTCTATTTTTAAAAATGATAATTGTATTGATTTGATCCCCCTCCCTTTTTCTTCATTAATCTGGCTAAAGTTTTAACAGTAACAATTTGTTTATTGTTTCAAAGGATCAGCTTTTAGTTTCATTCATCTTTTCCATTGCTTTCATTGTTTCTATTTCATTTATTTCTTTTCTGATCATTATGATTTCTTTATTTCTACTAACTGTGGATTTTGTTTTTCCTCTAGTTGCTTTTTTTTTTTTAGATTTTCTTTGTTTCCTGAGGTAAGTTATATTGCTATAAAATTCCTTCTTTTAATTAGTGATGTCATGTCCCACAGGTTTTAGATCATTGTGGTCTAATTTTCATTTGTCTCTAGGTATTCTTTGATTTCCTGTTTGATTTCTTTAGTGAGCCATTGGTTCTTTAGTAGCTTATTGTTTAGCTTCCAGGTGTTTGCATTTTATTTCTTTTTTCTTGTAGTTGATTTCTAATCTTATACTGTTGCAATTAAAAAAAGTGGTTTGACATAATTTCAATTTTCTCAAATTTACCAAGGCTTACTTTGTGACCCAGCATGTGATTATTCCTGGAGAATGCTGTGTGTGCATGTGCACATTAGAGAAAAAAATTTTTGTTCTTCAGCTTTTTAATGAAAAGCCCTAAATCCATCTTTTCTAATGTATCATTTAAGGCATGTGTTTTCCTTATTGATTTTCTGTCTGCAAGATCTGTCTTTAGATGACAGTGGGATGTTAAAGTTACTCTCTACTACTGTGTTACTGTCAATTTCTCCATTTATGGCTGTTGGTATTTGCCATATATATTGAGGGGCTGCTGTGTTGGGTCCATGTATATATTAACAATTGTTATATCTTCTATTTGGATTGAGCCCTTCATCATACTGTAGTGTCTTGTTTTGTCTCTTGTAACAGTCTTCATTTTAATATCTATTTTGTCTATATGAGTATTGCTACCTCAGTTTTCTTTTGATTTCCATTTGCATGGAAACACTTTTCCCATCTCCTCTATTTCAGTCTGTATTTCTCCCTAGATTTGAAGTGAGTCACTTGTAGACAACATATATATGGGTCTAATATTTGTATATATTCAGTTAGTATATGTGTTTTGGTGGAAGCATTTAAGCTGTTAATATTAACATAATTTTCCAAATGTATGTTATTGACATTTTATAATTGTTCTGGATTTGTTTTGTAGCTCTTCTTTCCTCTCAGTTCAGTTCAGTCGCTCAGTCGTGTCTGACCCTTTGCGACCCCATGATTTGCAGCACGCCAGGCCTCCTTATCCATCGCCAACTCCCGGAGTCCACCCAAACTCATGTCCATTGAGTAGGTGATGCCATCCAGCCATCTCATCCTCTGTCGTCCCCTTCTCCTCCTGCCTTCAATCCTTCCCAGCATTAGGGTCTTTTCCAATGAGTCAACTCTTCGCATGAGGTGGCCAAAGTATTGGAGTTTCAGCTTCAACATCAGTCCTTCCAATGAACACCCAGGGCTGATCTCCTTTAGGATGGACTGGTTGGATCTCCTTGCAGTCCAAGGGACTCTCAACAGTCTTCTCCAACACCACAGTTCAATGTGGTGGCAGCATCAATTCTTCAGCGCTCAGCTTTCTTCACAGTCTAACTCTCACATCCATACATGACTACTGGAAAACCATAGCCTTGACTAGACAGACGTTTGCTGGCAAAGTAATGTCTCTGCTTTTTAATATGCTATCTAGGTTGGCCATAACTTTCCTTACAAGGAGTAAGCATCTTTTAATTTCATGGCTGCAATCACCATCAGCAGTGATTTTGGAGCCCCAAAAAATAAAGTCTGACACTGTTTCCACTGTTTCCCTATCCATTTCCCATGAAGTGATGGGACAGATTCCATGATCTTAGTTTTCTGAATGTTGGGCTTTAAGCCAACATTTTCACTCTCCTCTCTCACTTTCATCAAGAGAATTTTTAGTTCTTCTTCACTTTCTGCCATCAGGGTAGTGTCGTCTGCATATCTGAGGTTATTGATATTCCTCCAGGCAATCTTGATACCAGCTTGTGCTTCTTCCAGCCCAGTGTTTCTCTTGATGTACTCTGCATATAAGTTAAATAAGCAGGGTGACAATATACAGCCTTGACGTACTTCTTTTCCTATTTAGAACCAGTCTGTTGTTCCATGTCCAGTTCTAACTGTTGCTTCCTGACCTGCATACAGGTTTCTCAAGAAGCAGGTCAGGTGGTCTGGTATTCCCATCTCTTTCAGAATTTTCCACAGTCTATTGTTATCCACACAGTCAAAGGCTTTTTTTCATCTACTCCTCTTTTATTCTCTTGTCATTTGGTTACTAACTTTAGTGTTGTGTTTGAACTATTTTTTTTTTGTTTGTGTGTATGTGTATCTATTGTAGATATTTTGGTGTTGTTATCATAAGACTTTGATATAGTATCTGTATATAAATAAAATTGTTATAAATTGCTAGTCTTTTATTTTCAAATGCATTTCCAATATCCTGCATTTGTAGTCACCTCATAATTTCTGGTTTTGAAATCATATTTGTGTGCAGATGATTTCCTACTTTTACTACATTTTCTTTTACCTGTAGGCTTTGTCATTCACACTTTTCTTGTTTCTAGTAATGGTCTTTTCTTTTCTGTTTAGAGAACATCCTCTAAAATTCATTGCAAAACTGGCCTGGTGGTTCTGAATTCTCTTAACTTTTGCTTATCTGTAAAGCTTTTGATTTTTGCATCAAATCTGAGTGAGAGTCTTGCTAGGTAGAGTATTCTTGGCTATGGGTTCTTCCTTTTCATCAGTTTAAATATATCAAGCCTCTCCCTTCTGATCTGCAGACTATCTGCTGAGAAATCAGCTGATAATCTGAAGGAAATTCCCTTGCATGTTATTTGTTGCTTTTCCCTTGCTGCTTTTAACATTCTTTTTTTTTTTTTTTGTCTTTAATTTTTGTCAATTTGGTTGCGATGTATCTCAGCCTATTTTTCCTTGAGCTTATTTTGCCTGGGACTCTCTGTGCTGCTTGGACTTGGATGACAGTTTTCTTTCCCATGTTAGACAAGTTCTCGGCTATTATCACTTTCAACATTTTCTCAAGTACTTTCTCTCCCTCTTCTCTTTCGGGGACCCCTGTAATGTGAATGTTGGTTCATGTAATGTTGTCTACAGGTGTCTTAAACCGTTCTCGTTTATTTTCATTCTTTTTTCTTTATTCTTTGTGATAGTATTGATTTCCACCATTCTAACTTGTAGCTCACTTATCTGCTTTCCACCTCACTTATTCTATTGATTCCTTTTAGTGTATATTTCATTTCAGTCATTATACTGTTCAACTACTTGTTCTTTAATTCTTCTAGGTCTTTGTTAAATACTCCTTGTATATTCTGGATCTATGCCTCCATTCTTTTCCTGAGATCTTGGATCATCCTTACTATCATGACTCTGAATTATTTTTTGGATGGGCTGTATATCTCACTTCACGTAGTTGTTCTTGTAGGGTTTTATTTTGTTCCTTCATTTGGGACATATATGTCTGCCATCTCATTTGCCTCACTATCTGTGATTGCAGTTTCTCTTACACAGACTACAGAATTGTAGTTCTTCTTCCTTCTGCTGTCTAACATCTTATGGATGATGCTAATAGGTTTGTGCAGACTTCCTAGTGGGAGAGACTGGTACCTGCCTACTGGCAGGTGGAGCTGGGTGCCTACTGGAGCTACCTGCCTACTGGTAGATGGATCTCGGTCTTGTCCAGCTTGGAATTCCTGGTTCAAACCTTGCTTTGTCTTGAAAATCAGATTCTATCGGAGCTCCTACTTCTACTGCCAGACTCCCAGGCTGGGAAGACTGATGTGGTGCTCAGAAATTTCACTAAAATGGGAGAAGCTCTGTGGTATAATTATTTATTTTCCAGTTTGTGGATGACCCTTTCAGCAGGAATAGAATTTAATTTTTATTGTTATTGTGTCCCTCCCACCATTTCCTTGTGTCTTCTTTGTCTTTGAATGCAGGGTACCTCTTTTGGTAGGTTCCAGCATTTCTCTGTCAATGGTTGTTCAGCAATTAGTTGTCATCTTGGTGTTTCAATAAGAAATCTTAAGCTCATATCCTTCTACTCTGCCATCTTATCTCTGTCCCTTCTGTTGTAGCATGTTTAATAAACTCATATCCTACGTATTGGTATTTCCTCTTTAGTAATACAGTGTGAATTCTTTACCCATTTGCACTTTTTTTATTTGATAGGTTCTTTGGTGCAAAAGTGAAAGTGTTAGTCACTTGGTCATGTTCAACACTTTGAGACCCTATGGACCATAGCCCGCTGGCTCCTCTGTCCATGGGATTCTCTAGGCAAGAATAATGGTGTCTGCTACTGTTTCCATCTCCTGGGGATCTTCCTCATCCAGGGATCGAACCTGGGCCTCCCGCATTACAGGCAGATTTTTTGTTATCTGAGTCACCATGAAAGCCCTGGCATAGCAGCGAGTAGTGTTTCTTTCTCTAATTATTGGGATGGGTTTTCCAGTACAAAGCCCAGAAACTCCACAGGCCTGGGTGAAACAAAAATTCCACTGTTAGAGTGTGCACACAAAGTCTCATGTGCACCAGGACTCTGGGAGAAAAAAAGAGTGACCTGATAAGAGACTGGATCAGACCTACCTGTTAGTATTGGAGGGTATCTTGCAGAAGTGGAGACTAGCTGTGGCTCATTACATGTACAAAGACATGACAATGGCAGTTCTGGGGAGAACTCATTAGCAGAACTGAAAAAAAAACGAGCTTTTTTTTGTTCACTTAGTTTTTTGAATTTTGAGTTTTAAGCTAGGTTTTTCACTCTCCTCTTTCACACTCATCAAGAGGCTCTTTAGTTCCTCTTCAGTTTCAACCATTAGGATGGTGTCATCTGCATATCTGAGGTTACTAATATTCTCCCACCAATCTTGATTCCAGCTTGTGCTTCATCCAGTAGGGCATTTCTCATGATATATTCTGCATGTAAGTTAAATAAACAGGGTATCATCCAGTAGGGCATTTCTCATGATATATTCTGCATGTAAGTTAAATAAACAGGGTGACAATATACAGTCTTGACATAACTCCTTTCCCAATTTTGAACCAGTCCAAGTTCCATGTCCAATTCTAACTGATGCTTCTTCACCTGCATACAGGTTTTCTCAGGAGGCAGGTACAGTGGTCTGGTATTCTCATCTCTTTAAGAATTTTCCACAGTTTGTGTGATACACACAGTCAAAGGCTTGACTATAGTCAATGAAGCAGAAATAGATGCTTTCTGGAATCCCCTTGCTTTGTCTACGAGCCAATGAATTTTGGCAATTGGACCTCTGGTTCATCTCTCCCTTTTCTAAATCCAGCTTGTACATCTGGAAGTTCTCAGTTCATGTAATGTTGAAGCCTAGCTTGAAGGATTTTGAGCATGACTTTGCTAGCATGTGAAATGTGTGCAATTGTGTGGTAGTTGGAACCTTCTTTGGCATCACCCTTCTTTGGGATTGGAATGAAAATTGACCTTTTCCAGTCCAGTGGCCACTGCTGAGTTTTCCAAATTTGCTGTCCTATTGAGTGCACCACTTTCATAGCATCATCCCTTAGGATTTGAAATAGTTCACCTGGAATTCCATCATCTCCACTAGCTTTGTTTGTAGTGAGGCCCACTTGACTTCACACTCTAGGATGTCTAGCTCTATGTGAGTCACCACACCATCATGGTTATCTGAGTCATTAATAAATAACTTTTTTGTATAATTCTTCTGTGTATTATTGTCACCCCTTCTTAATTTCTTCTGCTTCTCTTAGTTCCTTGCCATTTCTGTCCTTTATAATGCCCATCTTTGCATGAAATGGTCTCTTGGTATCTCTAATTTTCTTGAAGAGATCTCTACCCTTACCCATTCTATTGTTTTTCTCTATTTCTTTGCATTGTTCACTTAAGAAGGTTTTCTTATCTCTCCTTCCTATTTTTTGGAACTCTGCATTCATGTAGTTATATCTTTCCCTTTCTCCTTTGCCTTTTGCTTCTCTTTTTTTCCCAGTAATTTGTAAGAACTCCTCAGAAAAGCACTTTTCCTTCTTGCCTTTCTTTTTCTTGAGGAAGATTTTGACCACCACCTCCTATACATTGTTACACACCTCCGTCCATAGTTCTCCAGGCATTCTGCCTACCAGATCTAATCCCTTGAATCTATTCATCACCCCCAGTGTATAATCAAAGGATTTGATTTAGGTCATTTCTGAATGGCCTAGTGGTTTTCCCTACTTTGTTTGAGTTGGGCCTGAATTTTGCAGTTAGGAGCTGATGTCTGGGCCATAGTCAGTTCCAGGTCTTGATTTTTGCTGACTGTATGCAGCTTTTCCATCTTCAGCTACAAAGAATATAATCACTGATTTTGGTATTGATCATCTGGTGAAGTCCATGTGTAGAGTTGTCTCTTGTATTGTTGGAAGAGAGTTTTTGCTATGACCAGTGCATTCTCTTGGCAAAACTCTGTTAGCCTTTGCCATGCTTCATTTTGTATTCTAAGGCCAAACTTGTCTGTTAGTCCAGGTATCTCTTGGCTTCCTACTTTTGCATTCCAGTCTCCTATGAGGAAAATGAAATCTTTTGTGTGTGTGTGTGTGTGTGTGTGTGTGTTTTATTTCTAAAAAGTTTTGTAGGCCTTCATAGACTCATTCAACTTCAGCTTCTTCGGCATTAATGGTTGAGGCAGACTTGAATAACTGAGATGTTGAATGGTTTGCCTTGAAAATGAACCAAGATCATTCTGTTATTTCTGAGATTGCACATAAGTACTGCATTTCATACTCTTTTTTTGACTCTGGGGTCTACTCTATTTCTTCCACTCCAATCCCTTCTAAGGGATTCTTGCCCACAGTAGTAGATATAATAATCATCTGAATTAAATTTGCCCATTCCCATCCATTTTAGTTCACTGATTCCTAAGATTTCGATGTTCACTCTTGCTATCTCTTGTTTAACTATACCCAATTTACCTTGACTCATGGACCTAACATTCCAGGTTCCAATGCAATATTGTTCTTTACAGCATCGGACTTTACTTTCACTGCCAGACACAGCCAAAACTGGACATCCTTCTGCTTTGGCTCAGCCACTTCATTCTTTCTGGAGCTATTTCTCCACTCTTCTCCAGTTAGCATATTGGACACCTACTGACCTGGGAGGCTCATCTTTCAGTGTCATATTTTATTTTTTTGCCTTCATACTGTTCATGGGGTTCTCAAGGCAAGAATACTGGAGTGGTTTGCCATTCCTTTCTCCAGTGGACCGCATTTTGTCAGCCCCTGACTAGCTGTTCTATGTAGCCCAAGGACATGCTCGGCACCCTGATTGTCCCACTGCTGATACTCTTAATGTGTAAATCTTCAGTGGCCACTGGATGTTGGTCAACTTGCACCTGGGGTCCTGGACCAAGGCCCTGCTATAGTTGTTGCTGGAGCAGAGGGCTTCGAAGCCACACTGTTGCCTCTGGCCACCCTGGATGTGTTAGAAAATGCCTGTGTCCTTTATTATCTCAAGTGACTAATTATGTCAGATGTGAAATTTGAGGTAAATCTTGTTTCAAAAATATATTTAATACTGAGTTTGGATTTTCAAGGAAATTTTTTTTTTCTTAACATTTCAAATAATGAAGTAAATTTACTAAAGAGCAGACATTCCAAAACTTGATATACAACATGTAATTGTATTTTTTGCAACATTTTAAATCTAAAATCAATAAATTTATAGCTGACAGGTGATGATTTTATGAAAATTTCATATAGAGATATTTATGAAATATGTGCTCTGATAAAAACTCTGCAATTCAACATTTCAAATGAGTATTTTTTGTGTCTGGCAGGGAGACTCAAATTATTTTTTTTTTTCTGTAGTTCACAATTTTTCAACCTGATATGATCTAATGAAAGCCAGCCTCTCTCTAATAAAAACTGTATCCATTCCATATATAGTGATATATTATGTTCAATATAAGATCTGAAAAGACAAAAGGTACACCATCAAAAAGTCAATGAACCAAATTGGTTTATGTAGCTGCTCCAAACCAATTTTATTGGAAAACTTCAGACCATACAGTATGGTGATTTTTTTTTTTTCTGGTTTGTGATTTCTATCCTTTGGTTTTATTACATTTTCCATTTTGACTTCTCTTTTTACATCCTCACAAAGATATTTAGATGGACTTTCATGACTTTAATAATAGGTGTAAAGAACAAGGTTTGAATTTATATTTTCCTTAGTTTTGAAAGAACTTTTTGTTTCTCCATCCATTGTATTATCATAACTGGTTGCATGTCCTAAGGCCCTTCATTATTTTCACTGAACCATAAATAAAATGCTCATATTACACCAATCATTAACTTACTGGCTTTATGTAGTAATAATCCTAATGATCCTAAGCATAGAGATGTCCAATATTAAAGTATCCTCGGGCCTTCTCCTTAATTCCAATTCTTAGTAACCGAGGAGAACACTGCTGTTGTTAATAATGGTTTAGGGAATACGTTTGTTATAGGATCATTCTGGTATTGAAAAATACTATTATAACTTAGGAATTGGTAAGAGTCTGGAGCACAGAATTAAGGAGTCTTCCTTTGTTCCGACTGCAGCTAAAGGGCAGAGTAGTAGGTTGCTTTTATATTCAAAATCCGTGCCTTCTCTGGGACTAAATTAGATATTAACTGTGTTTCACAATAATTAGCATACCAAGTAAAACTTCTAATGATGAGTAATGAAGTGCCTCCAATATCCAGGAAACCAAGCTACAAACTGAATGGGAATCACTTCTGTAAGGGTGATTTTGCTATTGCAAGCAGGGAGAAGTCCAAAATGAAATCTAACTTCCAGTGACAAATAGGGTCAGTTCCTCTAGATAAGAGCCAGTGTGTTGTGATGTCATACATCACAAGGAATCCAGCAGTATGAAAATGACCAAGGGAATACACTGGGCCTATTCTCATGTAAAGATAGCATGACTTTATTTCTGGCTACTCTGTTCTTACTCCTGGTTACTTGCCTCCAGAATGTCTCACATGCCCATGAACTTGCATTATTTTTTTCCAAACTGAATTACTTGCCAGCTATTAGCAGCCACTCATGTGGGAATTAAAATTTTGATTTTTTTAGGTATGTCAGACAAAGGAATTGTGGGTTCAGTTAAAATTATAGATTCATTTAAAAGCATCAATCATTAACAGTCAGCTAAACCACTAAACAAAGCCAAAAAAGGAACCGGGATAAAGCCATGTTGTCTTATAACTCCAGGGACCAAAATAGTACCAACATACTGAGTTTTATTCAGCTGTCTGAGATGAAGCCCAATTAATACTGTTACAAGATAAACTAAAGCACATTAAAATTTTCAAGAGTTTATTTAGACAAACAGTTATAATTGGGCAGTGCCAAGGTGGAAGTAGTCTAGAGCACTCTATTGACAGAAGGTAGGGGAGAGACATTTACAAAGCAGACACGAGGCAAGGCAAGTATTTGATTGGCAATAGTTTAAGTATTTATTGGCTATAGCAAACACCCTCTTCCAACAACACAAGAGAACACTCTACACATGGACATCACCAAATGGTCAACACCGAAATCAGATTGATTATATTCTTTGCAGTCAAAGATGGAGAAGCTCTATACAGTCAGCAAAACCAAGACTGGGAGCTGACTGTGGCTCAGATCATGTACACCTTATTGCCAAATTCAGACTTAAATTGAAGAAAGTCGGGAAAACCACTAGACCATTCAGGTATGATGTAAATCAAATCCCTTATGATTATATAGTAGAAGTGAGAAATAGATTTAAGTGACTAAATCTGATAGACAGAGTGCCTGATGAACTATGGACAGAGGTTCATGACATTATATAGGAGACAGGGATCAAGACCATCCCCAAAAAAAGAAATGCAAAAAAGCAAAATGGCTGTTTTAGGAGACCTTACAAATAGCTGTAAAAAGAAGAGAAGTGAAAAGCAAAGGAGAAAAGGAAAGATATACCCATTTGAATGCAGAGGTCCAAAGAATAGCAAGGAGAGATGAGTAATCCTTCCTCAGTGATCAGTGCAAAGAAATAGAGGAAAACAATCAAATAGGAAAGACTAGAGATCTCTTCTAGAAAATTAGAGATACCAAGGGAACATGCAAAGATGGGCTCAATCAAGGACAGAAATGGTGTGGACCTAACAGAAGCAGAAGATATTGAGAAGAGGTGGCAAGAATACACAGAAGAACTATACAAAAAAGATCTTCATGATCCAGAGAATCATGATGGTGTGATCACTCACCTAGAGCCAGACATCCTGGAGTGTGAAGTTAAGTGGGCCTTAGGAAGCATCACTAGGGACAAAGCTCGTGGAGGTGAAGGAATTCCAGTTGAGCTATTTCAAATCCTAAAAGATGATGCTGTAAAAATGATGCACCCAATATGCCATCAAATTTGGAAAACGCAGCAGTTGCCACAGGACTGAAAAAGTCAGTTTTCATTCCAATCCCAAAGAAAGGCAATGCCAAAGAATGCACAAACTACTGCACAATTGCACTCATCTTACACGCTAGTAAAGTAATGCTCAAAATTCTCCAAGCCAGGCTTCAGCAATATGTGATCCATGAATTTCCAGATGTTCAAGCTGGTTTTAGAAAAGCCAGAGGAACAATTGATCAAATTGCCAATATCCTCTGGATCATCGAAAAAGCAAGAGAGTTCCAGAAAAACATCTATTTCTGCTTTACTGACTATACCAAAGCCTTTGACTGTGTGGATCACGATAAACTGTGGAAAATTCTTAAAGAAATGGGAATACCAGACCACTTGACCTGCCTCTTGAGAAACCTGTATGCAGGTCAGGAAGCAACAGTTAGAATTGGACATGGAACAACAGACTGGTTCCAAACAGGAAAAGGAGTACATCAAGGCTGTATATGGTCACCCTGCTTATTTAACTTATATGCAGAGTACATCATGAGAGACGCTGGGCTGGTAGAAGCACAAGCTGGAATCAAGATTGCCTGGAGGAATATCAATAACCTCAGATATGCAGATGACACTACCTTATGGCAGAAAATGAAGAAGAACTAAAGAGCTTCTTGATGAAAGTGAAAGAGGAGAGTGAAAAAGTTGGCTTAAAGCTCAACATTCAGAAAACTAAGATCATGGCATCCGGTCCCATCACTTCATGGCAAACAGATGGGGAAACCATGGAAATAGTGGCTGGCTGACCTTATTTTTTGGGGCTCCAAAATCACTGCAGATAGTGATTGCAGCCATGAAATTAAAAGACACTTACTCCTTGGAAGGAAAGTTATGACCAACCTAGACAGCATATTAAAAAGCAGAGACATTACTTTGTCAACAAAGGTCCGTCTAGTCAAGGCTAAGGTTTTTCCAGTATTCATGTATGGATGTGAGAGTTGGACTATTAAGAAAGCTGAGTGACGAAGAAGTGATGCTTTTCAACTGTGGCATTGGAGAAGACTCTTGAGAGTCCCTTGGAGTGCAAGGAGATCCAACCAGTCCATCCTAAAGGAAATCAGTCCTGAGTGTTCATTGGAAGGACTGATGTTGAAGCTGAAACGCCAATATTTCGGCCACCTGATGTGAAGAGCTGACTCATTGGAAAAGACCCTGATGTTGGGAAAGATTGAAGACAGGAGGAGAAGGGGACAACAGAGGATGAGATGGTTAGATGGCATAACCGACTCAATGGACATGAGTTTGGTAAACTCCGGGAGTTGGTGATGGACAGGGAGACCTGGCATGCTGCAGTCCATGGGGTCACAAAGAGTTGGACACGACTGAGTGACTGAACTGATAGCTTAAAAAGTTGCTTCATTTGGGAAAGCCCAGTTCTTTGCATTGTGTGTGTGCATCATTAATCATGTCTGACTCTGTGACCCCATGGACTGTAATCCACCTGGTTCCTCTGTCCATGGGATTCCTGTGCAAGAATCCTGGAGTGGTTTGCCATTTCCTCATCCAGTGTATCTTCCCACCCCAGGGATCAAATCTGTCTCTCTTGTGTGTCCTGTACTGGCAGCCGGATTCTTTACCACAGAGTCACCTGGGAAGAAAATTTCACTTTCTGGGATACAAATGCATTCATAAGAATTGACTCTGGCTTAGGTTTTCATTTCCTTACATAGGCTACCAAAGCATTAGAGCCACCTCAGGTTAGTAGCCTGCTTGCTCAATGACTTTAGCAGCCTTACTAGTAGAAGTAGTGGCCTCCACCCATTTCCACCAGTGGAAATAATGCTGCTGGAGACTGGTGATTAGGTGTGTCAAAAGTCAGACTACCTAGTAGAAGGTGAGTTTTTCGGGATGCTAGATGGGTCTCTTGGTGTCTAAAATACACTCATTTAAAAAAAAAAACTACCATGAATGCCATGATTGATCAATTTTACTTGGGTATTTCAATACATCTAGCAATTATTGTCAATCATTTTATTACAACACCTCTATTATTAAATTGCTTATTTTGATTTGCCTATTTGATCTGTTACTATTTCTAGTAGTTTTCCAGGTAGAAATCATGAGTACTTCATTCCCTGGATTTTGTGGATATATAAAAAAACTTTTTGCTTTATACTTGAAAAACTACTAGGAAAACAGTGCTTGAAACACATCCTTCCCCAGACCTCAGTAGACCTCTTCTGGATAGGTGTGGAGAAGCCTGAGGTCTTCTTGAGGTTTCCTTCTGCATGGCTCACTTTTCTTCTGCAAGTCATAACATTTTATTCATCCTAAAAATACAGTAAATTTGTCCTAATATGTGCTTAAGTTAATCATTCTGCATGATTCTTTTTCTGGCTTACTCCATGTCCTATCTATACACAAATTCAGTTTTTTGTTTGTTTGTTTTTTTGTCCAGAAAAGATTTATTTTATTATATTTTGGATATTTTCCCTACTCTGTTTTCTTGTTCAGATTCACCGTGGGTGGCTATGTCACTTTTGTTTGTCTTCCATACACATCATCTTCTTTATAATTATTTTATAATCACTGTTATTTCCCATTTCATTCTTTACAATTTATTCAAGCCTCTCCTCATGCCATTTACATGTTCTCACTCTCTTTTTTCTATTTTTGGTGCATTAATGAATTTCATCACTAAAACATTTTTTTCTTTTATTTTTTCCCAAATGGATGGTTTGCTTTAAGGCCCTTCTCTTACAAATTCTTTTATGAACTTTTAGACTCTCTTTAGAAAAAAGATATCAATTGTTATTTCTTTGAAACTAAGTAACATGCTTATCTAACGTCTTCCTCCATTTTTTTTTTTTGATTGATTTCACAAATGGTTCAGCCTTTGCTTGAGTTACTTTATCCCTTTATCTGATTGTTGTTGGCAAGGGTTTCTTTCTTATCCTTACTCTTATAGACTAAGACAAAACAATTATTTGTTGAAGAAATGTTTGTGGAAGGGTGAAAATAGGAGTTTGTGTAGTCTGCAGATTTAATTTTGACTTTTTTAATGATCTCTAAAATGTCTACTATTATTTTGCCTCTGTTATCCCCTTCATCTTTGGCAGTAAGAGAATTTAGCATGGCTCACAGCAAAGTACTTTTGTGTTTTCCATTGCTACGTAGTTTCTGCAGAGTGACACACACACACTGCTCACTTCACTGTGTATAGCAATTACATAGTAAGCTAGAAAATACAACTCTGGTGGTTCAGTGGTAAAGAATCCGCCTACTAATGCAGGACACATGGGTTTGATTCCTGGGTCAGGAAGATCCCCTTGCAGAAGGAAATGGCAGCCCACATTTCAGTATTCTTGCCTGAGAAATCCCATGGACAGTGGAGCCTGGTGGGCTACAGTCCATGGGGTTGCAAGAGAGTCAGACACGACTTAGCACCTAAACAAAGAAATCAAAAAATCTATATCTAATTTTTATCTACACAATAATTTCTTGCATTTTCTACTGTTTATTATATTCATACTGCCTCTCTTAATGGGTCCAAATGTCATATGATCATGCAGCCCAGATGGTATATAAGGATCTTTTGAGAAAGTTTCCTAACAATGTTGTGAAACCAGTCATTATAGTACCCTGAAAGGCTTTTCATCATCTCTCCCTATGACCCTTTGATCCTGCTTCCTACTCCTCTACCTGCAACCACTGAGCTTGTATTTCAAAAACATCCACGGTATACCACACTGAGGCATCTTACATTACTTCTTCTCTCAGCTATTCATAAGGCTTATTCCCTTATGTTCTTCAGATCTTAAGTGTTATTTTCTCAGGGAGTTCTTCCCTGATCTCCTTATTCAAAGTTGCTCTTCACCATCTCTCATTTCTGCCAACACCACCAAGAACATCTTCCCTCTCTATTTCCCCTGGTTCTATTTTTCTTAATGGTACTTAAGTCCTTCTAACATATTAGATCTTTTATTTCTGTTTTCTAATGATCTGATTCTGCCCAATAGATTTCATGTTGTTTCAATGCTAGAGTCTAAAAGCATTCCAAGCATCTAATAGGCACACAAGAAATACTTCTGAATGAATGAAAAATCAAAGAGGAATCAAGAATAACATACTCATGTATTAACTTTCAGCATATGGCTATATATTACTGCTTTCAGGAGTGCTAATTAATTTGATATATTATATATATATATATATATTATGCTATTTAATTTTACCTAAGTTCACTCATACCAAATGGACATAGGTCTCTTAAAAGAAACTGAAGATTAGAGATAGTGCTAAAATTGGAAAGATAAACAAAAAAGAGTTGAAATTTCTCTTACCACAAGAGTAGGAATTTTATTAGCCATATTAAGGTAATATGAATAATTCATTAAAACTTGATAAAAAGGTAGCTCCCAAAGATTATCAAAATGACTGAAATAGAATTTATAAACAGTATCTTTTATATTCTCTAATGTCCTTTGAGATGGCATTGTAGGAGTACATGTAGAAGGTTTAAAAAAGAGATTAATGGGCACAGAAATGGGCAAATAGAGAATATTCATAAAGTTATTTTCTTTTTACACATGGTGTGAGCAAGTAATAAAATATTGTCCTCCACTTATACATGGTTTTTGGTAGTAGATCATTGGTAAGACTGGTAAAGTGCTTTCTGTACAAAACCTTAATGATGAAAATAGGACTATTAAAAAAACAGGAACAATCAGTATTTGCTATGTCTTGGACAAGGAAGTGACATTTTACATGTATCCCTATTGAAAAAATGAAAAAATTGAAATTAAGGAAAATGAAAGTACTTGTTCAAATTCATATACTTAACAAATGGCAAGGCCAAAATTTAAACTCTGGGATTCCTATTTACAGAGCCCATGCTTTTAAACAGTACAAAATTAATACTAGCAAAGACTAAATCCATCCATATTAATATATGTGATACATATTAATGGAATGTAAATACTCAAAATATTAAATGAATGAAGAAAATAAATTATTAAAAACATGATTTTATTCTGATCTCAGACACATTCTTCTAATAGATGAGTGTATCTAAAATAGGCTGACATCATTTTACTAGTATGCTTTAATCTCTAATTGAGTACCAAAAATGTAGATTCCACAATCTGCACCTTGTCAATTGTTACCAGGCATGCTATGAAATGCCTTTTGGTCAAAGATTATCAGTCCTGGGAAATATTTGGTCAGCCTCTGCAGTCATTTCTATAACTATCAGAGAATACTTTCAAATTTTGTTAAATGTGCGCCAAATTACTATCAACATTTCTTCTCGAAATAATTTATGAGTTTTCTTCTTCTGTTCTCAGTACCTTGAATATATACTGTCAAATGGCCGACTATAAAATTGTGATTTAACCTGGAGAAGCTCCTTATGACCTGTCATGCCCTCAAATTATCACTTACAAGGTATGGCCACATACCCTCTTTCCAAATTCATCTGTTAGAGCTTCCCACTCATCCATATATCAAGCAACATCACATGACTTTATTTCACCTGCTATGTCATAATGATACATGTCTCTGTGCGTTTTTACCTTTTTTCTCCTGGAAATAACTTTACAAACCACTTCTAGGAGGCAAATTGCTTTTTTTGTGATTATCTATAGATATTTCCTTATTGCCAAATTCAGACTTAAATTGAAGAAAGTGGGGAAACCATGAGACAATTCGGGTATGACCTAAATCAAATCCCTTATGATTATACAGTGGAAATGAGAAATAGATTCAAGGGATTAGATCTGATACACAGAGTGCCTGAAGAACTATGGATGGAAGTTCATGACACTGTACAGGAGACAGGGATCAAGACCATCCCCAAGAAAAAGAAATGCAAAAAAGCAAAATGGCTGTCTGAGGAAGCCTTACAGATAGCTGGGAAAAGAAGAGAACCCAAAAGCAAAAGAGAAAAGGAAAGATATACCCATTTGAATGCAGAGTTCCAAATAATAGCAAGGAGAGATAATAAAGCCTTCCTCAGGAATCAGTGTAAAGAAATGGAGGAAAACAGTACAATGGGAAAGATAGAGATCTCTTCAAGAAAATTAGAGATACCAAGGGAACATTTCATGCAAAGATGGGCTCAATAAAGGACAGAAATGGTAGGGACCTAACAGAAGCAGAAGATATTAAGAAGAAGTGGCAAGAATACACAGAAGAACTGTACAAAAAAGATCTTCATGATCCAGAGAATCATGGTAGTGTGATCACTCACCTAGAGCCAGACATCCTGGAGTGTGAAGTCAAGTGGGCCTTAGGAAGCATTACTAGGGACAAAGCTCGTGGAGGTGAAGGAATTTCAGTTGAGCTATTTCAAATCCTAAAAGATGATGCTGTGAAAGTGATACACTCAATATGCCATCAAATTTGGAAAACGCAGCAGTGGCCACAGGACTGGAAAAGGTCAATTTTCATTCCAATCCCAAAGAAAGGCAATGCCAAAGAATGCTCCAACTACTGCACAATTGCACCCATTTCACACGCTAGCAAAGTAACATTCAAAATTCTCCAAGCCAGACTTCAACAGTACATGAACCATGACTTCCAGATGTTCAAGCTGGATTTAGAAATGCAGAGAAACAAGAGATCAAATTGCCAACATCTGCTGGATCATCAAAAAAGCCAGAGAGTTCCAGAAAAACATCTATTTCTGCTTTATTGACTCTGCCAAAGTCTTTGGCTGTGTGGATCACAATAAACTGTGGAAAATTCTTCATGAGATGGGAATACAAGGCCACCTGACCTGCCTCTTGAGAAATCTGTATGCAGTTCAGGAAGCAACAGTTAGAACTGGACATGGAACAACAGACTGGTCCCGAATAGGGAAAGAAGTACATCAAGGCTGTATATTGTCACCCTGCTTATTTAACTTATATTCAGAGTACATCATGAGAAATGCTTGGCTGTATGAAGCACAAGCTGGAATCAGGATTGCTGGGAGAAATATCAATAACCTCAGATATGCAGATGACACCACCTTTATGGCAGAAAGTGAAGAACTGAAGAGCCTCTGATGAAAGTGAAAGAGGAGAGTGAAAATGTTGGCTTAAAACTCAACATTCTGAAAATTAAGATTATGCATTTGGTCCCATCACTTCATGGCGAATAGATGAGGAATCAGTGGAAACAGTAACAGACTTTATGTTTTGGGGATACAAAATCACTGCAGATGGCAACTGCTGCCATGAAATTAAAAGACATGTACTCCTTGGAAGGAAAATTATGACCAACCTAGACAGCTTATTAAAAAGCAGAGACATTACTTTGTCAATAAAGGTCCATCTAGTTAAAGCTATGGTTTTTCCAGTAGATAAATGAAACTGTATGTTTCATTTATTTACTGTTTTCATGTATGGATGTGAGAGTTGGATTATAAAGAAAACTGAGTGCTGAAGAATTGATGCTTTTGTTGTTGTTGTTGTTTTTTATAAATTTGTGAAGTGCTTTTGAACTGTCGTGTTGGAGAAGACTCTTGAGAGTTCCTTGAACTGCAAGGAGATCCAACCAGTCAATCCTAAAGGAAATCAGTCCTAAATATTCATTGGAAGGACTGATTCTGAAGCTGAAACTCAATACTTTTGCCACCTGATGCAAAAAACTGACTCATTGGAAAAGACCCTGATGGTGGGAAAGATTGAAGGCAGGAGGAAAAGGGGATCACAGAGGATGCGATGGTTGGATGTCATCACTGACTCAATGGACATGAGTTTGAGTAAACTCCGAGAGTTGGTCATGTACAGTGAGGCCTGGTATGCTGCAGTCCATGGGGTCACAAAGAGTTGGACATGACTGAGTGACTGAACTGAACTGAACTGATAGTTATTTCACTCCTGGAACAGAATTAAAGCCTACTCCTTTGTACAACCTTGAAAATCTATACATACTTCTCTCATTACAATCATTACATTATAAAACTTTCTGAGAACAGAAGCAATGTCTGACTGCCTGCCTATTGTCTTAACATAATTCTGGAGTTGAACTAGGCACTTGATAAATATTTATTAAATTAAAATTCTATTGCTATAGCCTTATAATTTTAATAATGAAAACTTCCTCTTTCAGGAATGAAAACTTTATTACTACAGAGTTGGACAAGCTGTTACTGATAAATTAATATGCGTTTTTACTTTTTCATAGTCCAAGTTTTTTGTAATTGGATTTTGAAAATAAATACTAGCAAAGCAGAAAAATAATTTTATTTTTAATATTGTTTTTCATGCCTCCATGGGCAAAGCAATAAGATTGAGTCATTGTTTTCAATAATGTTTTCATTAGGAAAAATAACAATTTTATTGGGATTTATAATGACCTGTAACACCACAACTGAATTTGATTTATTATAGTTCATTGCTACATTTTTCTAAAAACGTTTATGTTAATTTTGAAAGCAGAAATGCTATCCTGGTGGAAAAAAATGCTAGCATGTTACATCAACTTCTATTGAACTTATATAGAAGATTAAGTAACACAATGAAAACATCAGATGCATTGGAAAATATCAGTCAACTCAGATATCCCAAAGATCAGGCAAATTCAGATTGAGGGAACTTCCTATGTCTAGCCAGGGCATAGAACCTACTAACAAAAAAGCTCCACTAAAAATGAGGTCATACAATATTTCTTCTGTGTCTGATTTACATCCCTTATATGTGGAGTCTAAAAAGAAATGATAGTAATGGATTTACAAAACAGAAAGAGAACAAACTTATGGTTGCTGGTGGTGAGGAGGGAAGGGATAGTTAGGGAGTTTGGGATGGACATGGACACACTGCTATATTTAAAATGGATAACCAACAATGACCTACTGTACAGCACATAGAACTCTGCTCAATTTTATGTGGCATCCTGAATGAGAGGGGAGTTTGGGGGAGACTGGTTACATGTATATGTATGTCTGAGTAACTTTGCTGTTCACCTAAAACTATCACAATATTGTCAATCAGCTATACCCCAGTACAAAATAAAAAGCTTTTTTGCTTTTAAAAAGTGAGGTCAAACACACACATGTATACACAAACAATTAACAATGAATAAGATTCATTGGCTGAAAAATATAAAATTGTCTTTTGAAACTTAAAATAATTTATTATTCAGAGTGAATAAGTGAGGTAAAATAATTTTAAAAATATAACAAATTCTTAAATATTGAGATTATCTTAAGTATATTAAATATAAAGCAACAGCAATAATACTAAATTTGGAGGAGGGCAGCATAATACATAATAAAATGACAAGGGAAAATTGCAATATAATATAGGATGGAGAATTTAGACTTAAAACATTCTAAATGTTTTTTGTTGTTGCTCTCAAAAAGTAAGAGATTGATTATCTTAAAATAATATTAATACTTTTTTATTTTTGGCATGTTAAATATTTGGAAAAGAATAAACATAAGATAAAGCATTTTCAAATCAGTAATGTTAAGAAAGATAAATAGATAAGCTAATAAAACATTACAGAATAAAAAGCTAAACTCAGAAAATGGATAATTAAAAAATTAAATAATGTATAAATGAAGTTAAATATATCAGCAATCATCACACATAAAGAAATGAACTGTTTAATTCATCATGTAAAAATGACAATTTTAAGAAAAACAAAACAGCTATATGTATTTAAATGATATACATCTGAAGCAAAATAAAGCAGGTAGAAAGTAAAGAGATGAAAAAAGAAATATGATATTCAAAACTAATCAAAAGATAAATAATAACACATGAAATAGAATTTAAAGCAAAAATAATATTTCAAATAACAATGTAGTTAGATAAGAAAAGAAAAAATGCATTATGGGTTCTATCATTTATCAAGAAATATGCCACGAATTACATATTCTCAAAATACATAAAGCAAGATATGACAGAATTACAATAATAAATGGACAAATCCAACTCAATTAAAGCTGAATATATACCTTTCTCAATAGCCATTCAAAGAGACTATCAGTTCAGTTCAGTTCAGTTGCTCAGTCGTGTCCAACTCTTTGCGACCCCATGAATCACAGCACGTCAGGACTTCTTGTCCATTACCAACTCCCGGAGTTTATCCAAACTCATGTCCATCGAGTCGGTGATACCATCCAACCATCTCATCCTCTGTTGTCCCCTTCTCCTCCTGTCCCCAATCCTTCCCAGCATTAGGGTCTTTTCCAATGAGTCAGCTCTTCGCATCAAGTGGCCAAAGTATTGGAGTTTCAGCTTCAACATCAGTCCGTCCAATGAACACCCAGGACCGATTTCCTTTAGGATAGACTGGTTGGATCTCCTTGCAGTCCAAGGGACTCTCAAGAGTCTTGTCCAACACCACAGTTCAAAAGCATCAATTCTTTGGCGCTCAGCTTTAGCAATAGTCAAGATATAAAAAATATGAACACTAATCCTCCTCTAACGGGCACAGTAGAACACTGCACAGAATAGTTAGAAAATGAACACCTATTTCAAGCACCTGAGGTATATTTACAAGAAGTTGCCAATCTACTAAGCCAAAATGAAAGGCTCAAAAAATGCAAATTACTCAATATTACAGAGATATTACTGTGATGCCAATGCAATGGCAAAAATATTATATCCAAACCCTTTCATTTGGAATTATCAAAACATGTTTTTAAATAACTAATAGGCAATGTAAATTAAATTAAAAGTTAATTGAAGTGAAATAAATAGAATTGAAGGAAAATGAAAATATTATACATTTCTATAGGAGAGATCAAACAAAATTTGACTTTGAGGAAAAGTACATTGCAACAGCACATTTACATATTAGAAAATAAAAAATATATATAAAGAGTGACTTAAGCATTTAGCTCATACAATCTGAAAATATAGCAAATTTTAAAAAGTGATGAATATATAAAAAATAAACTTATAAAATAGAAAGTAAAGAAATCAAATACAATATTGTCAAAACTATAATCTACAAATTTAAGAATAATAACATAATCTATAATTTTGACTAAAGAAGAAAAATTATAGAAAAGTAACAGTGGGATGTCACAGCTTAAGCTGAAAACCCAATATTTTGGCTACCTGATGCTAAGAGCTGACTCATTACAAAAGACTCTGATGCTGGGAAAGACTGAAGGCAGAAAGAGAAGGGGACAATAGAGGATGAGATAGTTGGATGTCATCACTGACTCAATGGACATGAGTATGAGCAAGCTCCAGGAGAGGGTGAAGGATAGGGAAGACTGGTGTGCTGCAGTCCATGTGGTTGCAAACAGTCACACATGACTGAGCAGCTGAACAACAACAACAAACAGTGGGATTGAAAGAGTACAACTACAGACGGAGTGAGAAAAAAATCACATAAAATTATGCCCATTGTAGTAAAAAGTTAGCCAAACATTTATTAGGAAAATGAACTATTTTATTCATTTAAAATTATGAAATCATTTGAATTTAATGATTCAAAAAATGAATAATTTGAACTGTGGTGTTGGAGAAGACTGTTGAGAGTTACTTGGACTGTAAGGAGATCAAACCAATCCATCCTAAAGGAAATCAGTCCTGAATATTCATTGGAAGAACTGATGCTGAAGCTGAAATTCCAATACTTTGGCCAACTGATGTGAAGAACTGACTCATGTTATAGACCCTGATGTTGGGAAAGATTGAAGGCAGGAGGAGAAGGGGACAACAGAGGACGAGATGGTTGGATGGCATCACTGACTCAACGGACATGAGTTTGAATAAACTCCGGGAACTGGTGATGGACAGGGAGGCCTGGCATGCTGCAGTCCATGGGGTCACAAAGAGTTGGACATGACTGAGCGACTGAACTGAACTTCAAATATTTTAAAAATATATATAAAACTGACATAAATATTTAATTGGTAAGTAAAAGTCTAACCACAGACATAGCTGTTTTTCAGACTAATTCTATTAAACTCTGAAGAAACATATCAAATAGTAGCATATTTGATGAATAAAAATATGCATGGCATTAATACAGTTAAATGTCATTATCTCTGGGAAGGAAAGAAATACAAAGATATGGAGAATAAAGCTTTAACTATATGTCAATGTTTTATTTCTTGAAAAGAAATATACACATCTGAAAAATATAAAAATATTAATATTTCTTTAGTCTTTATGGATACATGAATATATTTTTTTCTAAAATTTTGTGTATTTTATTTAAAAATAAATGTATAAAATAGAAGAAATAAATGAACAAAGTGTAAATAGGAATATATAGGTATATATCAACAAAATATTTATGAAAATGTTAATCAAGACAAAGTAGTAGTAGTATCAAAAACTGACAGTACTACATTTTTCCCTTACAAGGCTAGTAATAGTTTAAAAAAATACTTTTTGCTGAGATACAAAGAGTAGTAATATAAACAATACACAAAGAATCTGTGGCTCAGAAAAAGGTAAATAATCTGCCCAATTTCATTCAATGAGTAATTGGTAGGAGGGGATTTGAACCCACATCAGTTTAACCCATAAGTATGTGTCCTTTTCACTGTAGCTTAGTAATTACCTGATGTTGATGATTATAGTAGCCATAGACCCTGATTTACAGCTGACAGAAACAGAGGCAGCTTTAAGTGATTTCATATTTTATTTCTTTACACAGATCAATCTTGGTTTCAAATGGAATGAACACCAGATCCTGTTCCATCTGCATACTAAGGTGCTCAGCCTCTCTGAATATTTGCTTCTTCATCATTAACATGGGGTGAGTAGAACCATAAGGCATGAAAAGTCCACAGCAAACTGAAAATTATCATTAATTGTTAATTACTGTGATTTTAGAGGGCAAAATAATAGTTTTTCCTCTGCCTCCCAGTGAAATTTTTTTTTTTTAATGAAAAGGGCAGTGGGAGATGAACCAATCAGTTCAGCACCTTAGCACACATCATTTCCATATTCTATTTTACTAACTATCAGAAAATAAATTTCAGCATTTAGAGATATGCAGAACTGGAGAACAAGTTAGAAGCCATGATTTGGTTGGAAAATAATTAATTAGAGAAAGTAGTTTATACCATAAAACAGAGAAGATTAGGAGAGAAGAGGAAAGAAGAAAGGGGAAGGTATAAAGGGAGTGGAGGGAAAATGAGTACAGGAGAAAATCAGGAGAATAATATAATATTTCTATCCCATATAATCATATTGATTTAGAAGGTGGAAGAATTCCAGAAGGTAGCAGAATAGAGGCACTCAGAAAGTTAAGAGAGTAAAAAGGGGATAATTGCATCAATAATATAATATCAGTATATTAATAGCTACCAATTATTGAGAGTGTAATATATACTGTGTTGTTTATTGTACAGATTTAATTAATCACCATAAAAACCTCTCTATCCAGTTAACAGAGGAGAATATATACTTCACAGAGAGAAATGGTGAGGTATCAAAGACCTGGAGCAATTTTTAAAATTTAGCTACTAATGTTTTGTGGTTATTATATGACTGATGTAGGAGAATTACTGTCAGGTTCTACAGTTGTTTATAAATGGTCATAAATGAGCAATGACATAGCTATTATAGGAATCTGTGGGTAATAGCTAATGGTCCTGGTGACCCTTACAGATTAATCAACCCTCAAAGCCTCAACATCCATCTCCCATCTCTTTTCTCCCTTCCTTTCTCTCTCTCTTTCTCTCTGCCTCCAGCCCCATCCTTCTTGCTGACTTACATTCACAAGTACCTATAAATAGCTACTGTCAGCAGCATATTAGAAAGAATTACTAGCTTTTGAACCAGATCTAGTAGAATAGATATTTTCATAAGCGAACAGATGTGACCATGCTAATTTTCCTCTCCCAGTTCTCGTTAATCAGATGACCATGAGACATTCCCTTTATCTCCCATGCTTAAGTGGCTTCAAGCTATTATACCTTCTCACAACAGGAGTTGTCTCAAAAAAGCTAAGTCTCTATTGAATATGGTAACGCTTAAGCCTTTTATTGCTCTGACCATTGTCTGGGGTAGCTAATGTAACCAAAGATCGAGCAATCTCTAAATCCTTTGAAATAATGCAGAGGAAGTAATTTAAAACTTGAAGAAACAGAAATGCTTGAATTGGTTTATTGCCTATGTCCTACAGTACCTTAACTAGAACCTTAACTAAGAAAACCAAGGGCAAGAAGTCCATTTCTCTGTTTTCTACTAGAAACCACACACACGCTACTGAACTCAGATTCAGCTGCCCACCACTCAAAAGCCAATACTCTAGAGGCAAGGATTGGTAGTAAAGAAAATTGCTTTAATCAGAAAATCTGAGGAAAAGGCAGACTCATATTCCAAAACCAACTTCAGAGATTCTGCTGAGCTATGACAGTTCTAAAGGGATAAAAACAGGAAGTAATCTTAATCGCTCAGACAGGTTAGGTTCTGTGACATTTTCCATTGTGTACAGGTTGGCTTCTCATAATCTTTCTTCAGATGTTATCTTGACCACATGGTCTGTCTCCAGGGAGTAAGTAGAGAGCTAGTCATTCTTTCACTATTTAATTTTTCATTCCTACTTCTTTTAGTGTAGGAAAGGAATCAACAGGTTAGACAAAGTTCTGTGCACATTCAGTAGAACATAAATCAGGAGTTAGGTTAACTGTTACATAGTGATCTCATTTCTATGTTTGAGGGGAGTAGAAATGGGCAAAAGAGCTCCTTACACACACACAAATAGATATATTTTATTTGCTTATTTATTTATATCACAGATTGGGTTCCCCAGAATGGAGGCTGACATAGAGTTTGAGGTTCAAGATGTTTATTGGAAATAAAAGTCTTTAAAGGGGAGTGAAAGGAAGCAGTGTCAGGCAGAGGAAATGGTGAATGGTGATGCAAGACTAACAAAGCCCCAAGAAACCTAGAGGGCAGCTCTAGAGATAATACTGCCAGTCAGAGTGCCCATGTCTGGTAGAAATGTCCAGACCTCTGTATCTTTGCCTTCCTCAGTGACTAGATATAGGCTGCCCAAGGAAGGGCATGATCTGGAGAGAAGAGGCTCTCTTCTACTCAAACTGACTTTGAAAGAGCTCACAGTTGGAGCCATTTGTTAAGGAGTTGGAATGGATAACATGGCTTCCTTCAGGTGACATCTCTGTAAAATTCCATTTACAGAGTATTCAAGTATTCAAGACAAACCATGATACATAGGAATTTTCTTATCCTTTACTTGACAGTTTCTCAATATCCCTGAGGAAAAATTCAGGGCAGATTACCACTTTATTACTAGGTAAAACTCCATTCTTTAATATAAAATGCTAGTAAACTAAGCAGAAGAGATCTTACTCCCTAAACAACATAGGCCTTGAGTGTGTGCATGCTTGCTAAGTTGCTTCAGTTGTGTCTAACTCTGTGCAGCCCTATGAACGGTAGCCCACCAGGTCATCTGTCCACGGGATTCTCCAGGCAAGAATACTGGAGTAGGTTGCTGTGCCCTCCGCCAGGTGATCTTCCAGACCCAGGGATCAAACCTGCATATCTTACGTTTCCTGCATTGGCAGGCAAGTTCTTTACCACTAGCGTCACCTGCGAAGCCAAGGTTTTGAGTGCCTAGATGCAAAACAGGCCTCCTTTGCCTAGTCACAAACAGAAAATCAAACCTGAATCTAACTCTAATTACCTATCCTGAGTGAATGTGTGAATGAGAACATTAAGCAGAAAAGGAAAGCTAATCCCACTGCTTAGAACAGAGCTCTCCTGAGCTTCCTTCCTTGGGCACATTGGCTGGGATCACAGACCCTGAGAAAGTTTATGAAGTGAGAAGAGTATATACACATGCGTTTGTACTTTTAGCTCCTTGTAAAATTCTAATCACTGAAAGCAGTTTTCCCAGGCTAGGGAACCAAGTACTGGCCTCAGGCTTGTCTCAAGACCAGCATTTAGGATTTAAAAGAATCCAAACGGGAAAAAGTGAAGGAAGGAAAATGAACTGTACATCCGTAAAGAAAGGGAACAGGTCCATAACCCTGCCTCTCCAAGCTTTGATTCATACTCTTCGTGGTGATCATTAATTCCTCTGAAAGTTCAAAGCCCTGTGATTATGGTGTCTTAAATTATCCTGGCATTTGGCCAATAAAGATTTGAAATTCTAATCTATAAAACTGAAAAGTACTGATGAGGTGGAGCTGAAAGAGGGCAACAGCTTCCCTTCCTTTAGACTTAACTAGAGCTTGTGCAATTAAAGAGGGTATGACTTTCTAACAGACATTGTAATAAATTACTCTAATCTACAGTTTCTCTGAACACTCCCACCCTTCTGAGAACCATATGATGTTATGTCATGGCTGCTAAAACTTTCAACTCTAGGTACATTTCCACTTCTCAGAACATTATACCTCTCCTTGTCAGCTAGCAAGATATGCTAAATGAATGATAAAGGTTAAATATGGTTTTGTATTTCTTTTTTCTCCTTCAGGCTGAGAGAACAAGAAGTGAAATAGGTAGAATTATAACCCCTCTCAGTTAATTTTTTTCTCCATTTTAACAGTTGCCTGTGACAACCTTGCAGAGCCTCTGACAAACTCTCAAAGAAGTGGGATCAGGTATCAAAGTAGCAACTGCCAAGAGAACCTCTAAGAGCTGCAGTGTGTCAGATACAGATGGTTTATAGTCCTTGGGTCACAAGTCGTTTTTGTCTTACGCCCACAGTGCAATGAAAGACTATGAGTTCTAGCCAAAAGCATCATTTTTTGATGATGTTACAGGCTGGAAACATTTTGAAATTCAAAGGCCAAGCCTGAGGCCCATCCCTTTTAAATGATTAATATACAGCCAAATTAGTGTTTATACTTTCAAATTAGTAATATACATGAGAGTATATTTGAAAGCTGGGATAATACAGATGTGTTTATGTGTCTAACCCATGTGTGTGTTTGTGTGTTGGCTCAAACAACTTAGAGCAAAGTAAGGACAGAGAGCAGCTATAACACAAGAAATACAAAACTCTGGAAAATTGGCAAAAGTGAGTGTAGAGATAGCCTCAGCTATTTGGTGGTTTTGAGTTAGAAAGCAGAAATGGCTTCCATGCTGCTCTCCAGGAGATTTTCATAAGAACAGAGGCTTGGGGCATGGTACTGAAATAGAACTCCATGACACTGGCTGTTGCAAGTATAGCCGGATATTACAAGCATTAACTGCTCTACAGTGGTATGGAAATGGGAGTTGAAGGAGGTTTACTCGGGGAAGGAAAGAAAAGTTGAGAAAAGAGTGGTGGCTGTTTGCCTTTAGGAAACACTGCTACCCCTTCACAACCGCTCAACTCTTACTGGTGCCTCAGGTTGCATGCTGAAGGAAATTTTGAAAATCTTGTGATGATTAATGTTCAATTTACTTTCATATATCAACCCCTAAATATGCATTAGGCCACAATGAAGCAAAATCAGAAATAATGTTTTTCTTGTTCTCTCTTCTTCTCTTAGAATTTTATTGGAATTTTATTGAAAATCCACAATAATGTGAATTTTGTTTACTTTTTAAGCTTAAGTAGACACAATTTTTCTAACCCTTCTCTAAGAGAAGCTTGGGCAGAGGTTTTTAAGATGACACCAAATAAAATATGTAGTCTGTTAAGAGTCTGCAAGACTTGAAGATATAAATATATAGAGAGATGTAAATTTAAATGTAAACTTTACTTTGCCTAATCTTAAGGTCAAGAATTAGAGTTCCCTTACACAGATGTTTGTTTCTCTCTTCCTTGAAACTCATTTTAAAGGCACCATGACATAGCTCTAAAATCCAGGAGTTTTTTACAAAAGGCGTTGGTTCTATAACCATTTCCTACAACAATATCAATTTTGTTTGTGTTTTTTTCTTTTCTCTAAATGGAGTATAAAAATTTATAAGATTTTTAAAAAATAATGTGAAGTCAATTTTAATGAGTGATAAAGGCAATGCCAAAGAATGCTCAAACTACCGCACAATTGCACTCATCTCACATGCTAGTAAAGTAATGCTCAAAATTCTCCAAGCCAGGCTTCAGCAATACGTGAACCGTGAACTTCCAGATGTTCAAGCTGGTTTTAGAAAAGGCAGAGGAACCAGAGATCAAATTTCCAATATCCGCTGGATCATCGAAAAAGCAAGAGAGTTCCAGAAAAACATCTATTTCTGCTTTATTGACTATGCCAAAGCCTTTGACTGTGTGGATCACAATAAACTGTGGAAAATTCTGAAAGAGATGGGAATACCAGACCATCTGACCTGTCTCTTGAGAAACCTGTATGCAGGTCAGGAAGCAACAGTTAGAAATGGACATGGAACAACAGACTGGTTCCAAATAGGAAAAAGAGTACGTCAAGGCTGTATATTGTCACCCTGCTTATTTAACTTATATGCAGAGTACATCATGAGAAACGCTGGGCTAGAAGAAACACAAGCTGGACTCAAGATTGCCGGGAGAAATATCAATAACCTCAGATATGCGGATGACACCACCCTTATGGCAGAAAGTGAAGAAGAACTAAAGAGCCTCTTGATGAAAGTGAAAGAGGAGAGTGAAAAAGTTGGCTTAAAGCTCAACGTTCAGAAAACGAAGATCATGGCATCTGGTCCCATCACTCCATGGGAAATAGATGGGGAAACAGTGGAAACAGTGTCAGACTTTACTTTTTTGGGCTCCAGAATCACTGCTGATGGTGACTGCAGCCATGAAATTAAAAGACGCTTACTCCTTGGAAGGAAGGTTATGGCCAACCTAGATAGCATATTTAAAAGCAGAGACATTACTTTGCCAACAAAAGTCCATCTAGTCAAGGCTATGGTTTTTCCAGTGGTCATGTATGGATGTGAGAGTTGGATGGTGAAAAAAGCTGAGCGCCGCAGAATTGATGCTTTTGAACTGTGGTGCTGGAGAAGACTTGAGAGTCCCTTGGACTGCAAGGAGATCCAATCAATCCATCCTAAAAGAGATCAATCCTGGGTGTTCATTGGAAGGTCTGATGTTGAAGCTGAAGCTCCAATACTTTGGCCACCTCATGCGAAGGGTTGACTCATTGGAAAAGACCCTAATGCTGGGTAGGATTGGGGGCGGGAGGAGAAGGGGACGACAGAGGATGAGATGGTTGGATGGCATCACCGACTCGATGAACATGGGTTTGGGTAGACTCCGGGAGTTAGTGATGGACAGAGAGGCCTGGCATGCTGCAATTCATGGGGTTGCAGAGAGTCGGACACGACTGAGCGACTGAACTGAACTGATAGCCAGTATAGCGACTTCCCCAGTAGCTCAGTAGTAAAGAATCTGCCTGCAGTGCAGGAGCCACAGGAGATGCATGTTTGATTTCTGGGTCAGGAAGATCCCTTGGAGGAGGGCATGGCAACCCACTCCAGTATTCTTGCCTAGAGAATCCGATGGACAGAAGAGTTTTGCAGACTACGGTCCATAGTGGTCGTAGAGTTGGACACGACTGAAGCTACTTAGCATGCACGCATAGCCAGTATAGCCAGCTTTTTCTACAGTAAAAAGTATTTGACCCTGCACTACAAAATAACAATTTATAAGTAATATTTATTTAATAAAAAAACCCAGAAGATAACTAAATCTATAAAAATTTAATATTTCAAATTTCATATAAATAAGAAAATATTTATATAAAAATTCCTATTAAACCCGCCTGTCACAGATCTTAATTATTAGCAGCCACAGTGACCTCTGATTGCTTTAAGCAGAGAATGAGTTTCTTAAATGGATACTTGTTGGCTCCTAGAATCACTGAGTGGTTCTCTAAGCATGATCAGAGGCTGTAAGATACCAAGCCCTGACTCAGGTAGTAGACCTAGCATGGTAGTTTTATACTGCAAAGCACTGTGTTACTTTAAGCAGAACCACTGTCACCAAGGCTATTCCCGTTGCACCAGGACTTAATTTTCCTTTAACTGAAAAATCAAGGAAAAAAAAGGCTTCTTTTTGGTCTCTGCTGCTATTTTCATAAGTTCCTAATTCACCAGTGTTGAACCAGATCACTGGTGTTGATTCATCAGGTTAGGAGATCCTTGCTGCCTGAACCTTAACTGCCACAAAGGTTGAAAAACCACCTTGTATATTCAGCACCTAAGACACGTGATGGATTCTGTCACCTACCAAGTCTCATAAACTCAGGTATACCTGGAACATAAAGGGGGCTTCTATGATTACAAGCAAAATAAAGTATATTAACAACTTATTACACATAAGAGATAGTATTTGCCTTAGTGTAGACAATGATAATCATTATGTTTTTAACTTCTATTTTATATTGGACTAGAATTGACTTATAATGCGTTAGTTTCAGGTGTACAGCAAAGTGATTCAATTATACTTATAGATATGATTATTCTATTTCAAATTATTTTCCCATTTATGTTATTACAGAATATTGAGCAGGGCTGCCTGTGCTAAATAATAGATCATTGATGGTTATTGTTTTTAAATATAGTAGTGTACATAAGTCATTCCCAAACTTACAATGTACCTCTCTCTGCCACCTTTTGCCTTTGGTAACCATTAAGTTTGTTTTCTAAGTGTGTGAATCTGTTTCTATTTGTAAATAAGTTAAATTGTATCATTATTTTTATATTCCACATACAAGATATATCATATAATTGTCCTTGTCTGACAGACTTCACTTAATACAATCCTCAGGGCCATTCATGTTGCTGTAAACGGCATCGCTGTTCAGTTGCTCAGTCATATCTAACTCTTTGCAACCCCATGGATTGCAGCATTCTAGGCTTCCCTGTCCTTCGCCACCTCCCAGAGCTTGCTCAAACTTATGTCCACTGGGTCGGTGATACCATCCAACCATCACATCCTGTCATTCCCTTCTCCTCTGGCTTCTATCTTTCCCAGCATCAGGGTCTTTTCCAACTAAAATGCAAATGGCATTAGTTTTGTCTGTTTTAATGGCTGAGTAATATTCCATTGTGTATATGCACCACATCTTCTTTATTCATTCAACTGTTGATGGACATTTAGGTTGTTTTCATGTCTAGGCTATTGTACACAGCATTGTATTGAACACTGGGATGCATATATTCTGTCAAACCATGTTTTCTCTATATATTTATCCAGTAGTGGGATTGCTGGATCATATGGTAGCTCTATTTTTAGTTTTATAAAGAACCTCCATACCGTTCTCCATAGTGGCTGTATCAATTTACATTCCCAACAATGTAGGAGGGTTTGGTTCCCCTTTCTCCACACCTTCTCCAGCATTTATTGCTTGCAGAATTTTGTTGATGTCTACTCTCACAAGTGTGAATGGATATCTTAATACAGTTTTGGTTTGCATTTCTCTGATAATTAGTGATCTTGAGCATCTTTTGATGTGTTTTTTGGTTATCTGTATATCTTTGGAGAAATACTTATTTAGGTCTTCTATTTTTTGATTGGGTTGTGTGCTAATTTTTTCTTTTTTTTGGTATTGAGCTGCATGCTGCCTGTATATTTTGGAGATGAATCAGTTGCCAGTTGTATATTTTGCAAATATTTTCTCCCACTCTGTGGGTTGTTCTTTTGTTTATAGTTTCCTTTGCTATGCAAAAAGCTTTAGAGTTTAATTATATCCCATTTGTTCATTTTTATTTCCCTTACATGGACAGAAAAAGATATCTTGCTTTAGTCTCTTTAGGTGCAAGGTTAGATTGTTTATTTGAGATTTTTCTTGTTTCCTGAGGTAAGTTTCTAAGTGTCACTCTTAGAACTTTTGCTGTGTCCTATTGGTTTTGGATCAATGTGCTTTCATTTGTCTGTGGGTATTTTTAATTTCCTGTTTGATTTCTCCAATGGTGCATTGGTTATTTAGTAGCATATTGTTTAGCCTCCACGTGTTTGTATTTTTATAGTTTTTTTCTCCTAGTAGTTAATTTCTCATCTTACAGCATTGTGATCAGAAAAGATGCTTGGTATGACATCAGTTTTAAAATTTATCAAGACTTGCTTCGTGGCCCACAATGTGATCAATCCTGGGGAATGTGCCATGTGGACTTGAGAAGAATATGTATTCTACTGCTTTTGGATGGAATGCTCTATAAATATCAGTTAAATATCATATGATCTAATGTGTCATTTAATGCCTACATTTCCTTACTAATATTCTGTGTGAATGATCTGTGCATTGGTATAAGTAGAGTGCTAAAGTCCAAGTACTACTGTGTTACTGTTGATTTTGTTGATTTTTCCTTTTATGGCTGTTAGTATTGCTGTATATATTGAGGTGCTCCTATGCTGGGTGTATGTGCGTGTGTGTGTGTGTATATATATATATATATAAACAATTATTGTATCTTCTTCTTAGATTGATCACTTATTCATTATGTAGTCTCCTTTTCCCTTGTAACAGCCTTTATTTTAAAGTCTTCTTTAAAGTCCCAATATGTGCACTGCTACTCCAGGTTTTTTTGATTTCGTTTTGCATGGAATATATTTTTCCATACACTCACTGTCTGTATGTGTCCCTAGATCTGAAGGGGATCTCCTGTAGACAGCTTATATATGAATCTTGTTTTTGTATCCATTCAGCCAGGCTGTCTTTTGGTTGGAGCATTTGATCCATTTACATTTAAGGTAATTACCAATATGTACATTGTTATTGCCATTTTGTTGTTTTGGATTGGTTTCTGTAGGTCTTTTTCCTTTTCTTCCTCATTTGTTGTCTTATGATTTGATGACTAACTTTAATATTATGTTTGGATTCCTTATCATTTTGTTTGTTTGTTTATGCACCATAGATTCTTTGTTTGCAGTTACCATAAAGTTTTGATGCAGCAATCTGTATACATACCAGATTGTTTAACTTGGTCTTTTTTAATTTCAAATGAATTTCCAATGTCCTGTGTTTGTACTCTTCTCATGATTTCTGGTTGATATCATATTTATGTGTGGATGATTTTATACCTTTACTTTATGTTTGACTTTACCAGTGAACTTTTTCACTCATAAATTTCTTGTTTTTAGCTGTGGCCTTTTCTGCCTAGAGAAATCCCTTTAGAATTTGCTGCAAAACTTGTCTGGTTGTGTTGAATTCTCTTAACTTTTACTGTCTGTAAAACGTTTGATTTCTTTGTTGAATATAAATGAGAGCCTTGCTGGGTAGAGTATTATAAGTTGTAGGTTTTTCCCTTTTAGCACTTTAAATATATTGTGCCTCTCCCCCCTGGCCTATAGAGGTTCTGATGAAAAAATCAGTTATTGGATACCTTATTGGAATTACCTTGTAAATTATTTGTTGCTTTTCCCTCATTACTTTTAATTTTTTTTTCTTTCATTTTGTCTATTTGAGTACTATATACACGTTCCTCCTCGGGCTTATCCTGCCTGCGGATTCTCCCAGCTTCCTAGACTTGGTGACTGTTTCTTTTCCCGTGTAAGGGAATTTTTCAGCTGTTATCTATCTTTTAAAATATTTTTGGGGTCTTTTTTCTTTCTCTTCTCCTTCTAGGACTCTATAATGCAAGTGTTGTCCCTGTAAGGAGCCACAGCCACCCCCTATCTCTCCATAAGATCCTCCAATACTAGCAGCTGTCTGGCCCAGTCTCTTATCAGGTAACTACTTTTTCCCCCTGTATCCAGGTATGCGTGAGACTTTGTATGCACCCTCAAAAAGGGGAGCTTCTGTTTCCTCCAGTCCTGTGGAATTCCTGTGATCAAATCCCACTGGCCTTCACAGGCATATTCTCTGGAAACTCTTCCTCCCGTTGCCAGACCCTCAGCCTGAGGAGCTAATGTGGGACTCAGAACTCTCAGTCCTGTGGGAGAACCTCTGAAATATAATTATGTTCCAGTTTGTGAGTCACCCACTCTATAGGTATGGAATTTGGATTTTATCTCCGTTGAATCGCTCCTCACTTCTCACCCCCTACTTTCTCATTGTGGCTTTTTCCTTCTCTTTGACTAGGATATCTTTTTTTGATAGGTTCCAGAATTTTTGCTAATGACTATTCAGCAATTCATTGTGATTTTGGAATTTTCATGAGAGGAGGTGAGCTCACATCCTCCTACTCTGCCATCTTATCTCCATTTCTTCCTTTATTTTCTTTAAAAATCTGTTTCTTACTTGTGTCTTTGTTATAATTTGTGATAATAATCTATACTATCATTTTTGTCATGGTATTAATTACTAGATACAGAATATGTCCAGTCCCATATAATTGGTTAAAACTTATTTCAAATGCCACTTAAGGTTCATCTTAATAAATGTTGAGGTTGGCTTATTTAAATAGACTCTGAAAGATGATGGTTGTATGTATTTGCATTTGAACTTAGAAACCACGATGGGTTGCCATCTCCCTAACTTTCTCTACTTCAGTATATCTCTAATATGTTGTCACACTACCTCTCCCTGATTGCATTCAAAATGCTGGTGTAATAGAATTGTAAGATAAGTTTGATGCAGTTGAGTATGCTCTGCAATTTGAGAAACACTACTAAATATTGAGTGTTCACTATTTCTGTGTTCTGTATTGATCTCTGCAGTCAAGGAGGAATTTTTGTTAGGTTGAAGCTGAAAATATATTCTTCATTGAATAAATGTAATTTCTTCCAAGTTCTGTATAATATGACCAAATTCATGGAAGTCATAAACTTCTGTACTTCACTGAAGTGGGAGGAATTTGGTGAGATTATGCAGAAACCACTAGAATTTACATTTATCAAATTTCTATATGAAATTTCATACAAAGATAATTTTAATAAAATATAATGCATGTCACTAATATAGTTTAATATTGAACTTAAGTTGCATAACAGAAATCTAACACGCTTTTCTTTGCCCTATCTTACAACAGTGGTATAATATGCAAGCATGAAAGAAACTTGGAATGATACAAAGGTGGTGAGGTTTCAATGATCCCCCCAAATATTTTCATTTTAAATATGGATATGTCTCTGTCTTCAAATGCTTTTTATCACCTCTCATGGAAAACCAGGAAAGTGAAATAAACTATTAATAGGAAAGAATAACAAGAATCTAGTAATAGATTCTTCTATTTAATGAAATTCTCTAGTTCTTTATTGTTTTCAAAGTATTTCTTTAGCATACCCTTTTAAAAAGATGATTTTCAAAGGTTTTTCAGAGTTTACACTGTGAATTCTTACACTTCTCTGACTCTCTCAAGTCACCGACAGTATTTTAGAAATACCACCTGGAAAGAATTTATCTGAAATGTCTGGCACTTCTATGTCAGTGACCATGGTTAATAAAATGTTAGTGGTTATGGAGAAGGCTTGGAAGTTGGCTTATCAGATGATAAGACTTAGAAAATAGAAAGTAGGAAAAAGACTCATTGGACTGGAAGAAAGTTGGAATTCTTATTTAAAATGTATTCATCCATAATATCTTAATACTTCAACCCTGTGGGCACTTGCTGTGGCTTTTTGCACCTCTAAAGTAGTTCTCAGTTATCATCAAAAGAAAATTAAAAATCAACTTGGATAAAGGAGTGGTCAAGAGAATTATAACCATTTGCTACAATTTGAAATCTTATAGAAATTACCTTATACTATTTTGTTTTTTATTTTAATTGGAAGATAACTACTTTACAATATTGTGGGTTTTGCCATACATCAGTATGAATCAGCCATAGGTATACAAGTGTCCCCCTCCCAACTCCCTCCCCACCCTGTCCCTCCAGGTTGTCACAGAGCATCAGTTTTTGGTTCCCTGCTTCATACATCAAACTCACACTGGTTATCAATTTCACATACGGTAATGTATATGTTTCAATGCTATTCTTTCAAACCATCCCTCCCTCTCCTTCTCCCACTGAGTCCAAAAGTCTGTTCGTATGGCTGTGTCTCCTTTGCTGCCCTGCACGTAGGATTGTCAGTACCATCTTTCTAGATTCCATATATATGAGTTAATATACGGTATTTGTCTTTCTCTTTCTGACTTCACTCTGTATAATAGGCTCTAAGTTCATCCACCTCATTAGAACTGACTCAACTGTGTTCTTTTTTTATAGCTAAGTAACATTCCATTGTGTAAATGTATCACAACTTCCTTATTCATTCATCTTTCGATGGACATCTAGGTTGCTTCCATGTCCTAGCTATTGTAAATAGTCTTGCAGTGAACATTGTGGTACATGTGTCTTTTCAATTCTGGTTTCCTCAGGGTATATGCCCCAGAGTGGGATCACTGAGTCATGTGGTAGTGTTATTCCTAGTTTTTAAAGAAATCTCCATACTGTTCTCCATAGTTGTTGTATCAGTTTGCATTCCCATCAACAGTGTAAGAGGATTCCATTTTCTCCGCACCATCCCCAGCATTTATTATTTGTAGACTTTTTGATAATGGCCATTCTGACTAGCATAAGTGATACCTCATTGAGTTGTTATTAGCATTTCTCTAATAATTAGTCCTTTTGAGCAACTGTTCATGTCTTTATTAGCCATTTGTATGTCTCCTTGGAGAAATGTCTGTTTAGCTTTTCTGTGAACCTCTTGACTGGGTTGTTCATTTTTCTGGCATTGAGCTGCATATTTTGTTTCTAAAATGTCTATACTCTACCCGAAATGAAACTTGCTTAGTTTCATTTTTAACATTCTCTAACTCCTAAAGAAACTGCTGGATTATTCAGGTACAAAATGCTTCTCCTTTAATCTGTTTTGTTGTTCTGCAGCTCCTGTCTTGCTGTAAGATATTTCACACTTTGAAGCAGCACTCTATTTTAAACAAATGTATGGTTTTCCTTTTGGTACCACAATAGAAAGCAGCTCTGTTCATAGGCCTACAGAGAAGAAAATAAGAAAAAGGGGGCATTACAATTCTGACAATGAACAGAAAACCTTTATTATGTGAATGGAAAATAAGCATTTTTAAAGGCAAAAATATAGGCTAATGACTAGTTTTGAATTTTATAGTGACCAAGAGGTTAAATAGCCAACTATTTGTATTTCATTGTATTTGATACTGTTATTTATTTCTCCATTTCATATGGAACACAGCTGGAAAGAAAATAGAAATCTGTGACTGTGGAGTTAATGCTCAACAGATGTGGAGGTTACACATTTATTCTACTGATCTTCCAGGGAGAGTGTGAAACAATTCTAGCAAACAAGCACTCTGGCTGAGTCTTCTCCTACCATGTAGTCACATTTCTGTTAGTTATTGTCAGAATTAAAACTATCAAACCACATAGTTTCAACCTTATAGAAGATTGCTCTGTGTGTGTATGGTACTGTGATTTATAAGAAGTATATGTATTTTGTTATTCAGATCACATTGCCTCATAGTTTCCCAGCCCTTGGAATTTTCTGAGCAATGGAAGCATTCTATTTCATTTTAATTTGTAGTGGAATGTAGCTGATTTACAATGTTGGACTGGTTTGTGTTGTACTGTAAAGTAGATCAGCTATATACATATCCACTCTTTTTTAGGTTGTTTTCCCATTTGGGTCATTATAGAGTAATGAGAAGAGTTCCCTATGCTATGCAGCATCGTTATCCATTTTATATACAGTAGTGCGTATATGTCAATGCCAAATGCCCAGTTTATCTCCTCACTTCTCCCCTGATAACCACAAATCTATTTTCTGTCTGTGACTGTACTGTAAATAAATTTATTTGTGCCATTTTTAAAGTGATACCATATGATATGTCTTTGTCTGACTTACTTCACTCAGTATGACAATATCAAGGTCCATCCAATGTTGCTGCAGATGGCATTATTATGCCATCCTTTTTATGTCTCATATTCTATTATTATGAATAATATTCATAGTATTATGAATATTATTCTATTTCATAGACTAATAGACTTCTTATGACTGATATTCTATTAGTCCTTTTTTTATGACTATATATGTACCACATCTTTTTTATTCATTCCTCTGTTGATGGACATTTATGTTGCTTCCTTGCTTTGGCTATTATAAACAGTGCTGCAAAGAACACTGGGCTGCATGTATTGTTTAAAATTACTATGATTTCCTCTGGACATACGTCCAGGAGTGGGATTACACAATCATATGTTAGTTCTCTATTTTTAGTTTTTTAAGGAACCTCAATACTGTTCTCCATAGTGTCTCTACCATTTTACATTCTCACAAACAATGTAGAAGGGTTCCCTTTTCTCCACACCCTCTCTAGTATTTATTGTTTGTGGAATTTTTAAGGAGTTTAGTTTTTATTATTTCTTAAAATTAATTTTTATTGAAGTATAGTTGCTTTAATTAGTCTTTGGAGATTGTAGCTTTCTAAGAATTTATCTATTTAATCTGGGTTGTCCATTTTATTCATGTATAACTGCTTGTAGTCTCTTATGATTTTTGTATAGCTATGGTGTCATTTTTAACTTGTCTATATTCATTTCTAATTTTATTGATTTGAATAATATCAGTGGGAGCATTATTTTTTTATTCTAATGTTTGATTTCTTGGCCTCAACTCCTAAAATGCTGCAGAGCCAAAAAGGTGAGTGAGAATCCTCTTATTCATAACAAATTCCTTTCTACCTCAACTGGATTTACATTAATAAAGTTATTTTTGAAGAGTGTTACCAAAATCAAATCTAGCTGCTTGCCACACAAAAATCAATACTCCCAAAGTAAACGTTGGCAGAAAGGAAAGTTGCTTTATTCAGAAAAACCAGCATCTGGGGAGAAGGCAGAATCATGTATCCAAAAACCAACTGAGGATCCTCCTCAACTATGAAAGTCTCTAAAGGGAAAAAGGTAAATAAAGTTAGTTAATCTCTGAGAAAGGGGATCAGAGTCATCACCACTCCCCACTGTGTGCAGGCTTGTTGACTCCTCATGATCTTACTCAAGAGATGTTATCTTGTTCACAGTTGATTCACAAGACTACTGGAAAGGAAAGCTTGGGAAGAAATGTGGCAATCTGTTATTGACTTATTTTTACTTCTCTTATCTTGGTCTCTTAAGTAACTGTTCTCTTCTCTAGGGTCTTCCCTATAGCTCAAACGGTGAAGAATCTGCCTACAATGCAGGAGACCCAGGTTTGATCCGTGGATCAGGAAGATCCTCTGGAGAAGGGAATGGCAGTTCACTCCAGCATTCTTGCCTGAAGAATCCCACGGACAGAGAAGCCTGGCAGGCTACAGTCCATGGGATCACAAAGAGTCGGACACAACTGAGCTACTACTACAATTATATAGGTAAAGGATTAACAGGTTACGCAAGGTGTAAGATAAAAAGATTTGAAACATGTGCTTGGGCCAGAAAGGGGTAAAACATGGGGTGCTGCTCTAAGATTAGTTACAATATACCTTTGAGAAAGTGGCAAGACAAAACGAATCTCTTGGAGAGAGCTCTTTCTCTCAAAGAGTTCTTTCCTTCCAAAAGCTACTTACAAAAGCATATAATAATGCTAAGCACTTGAGGAAAACATTTAAGACAAATCTATTATTATACTTTGATAATTCAAAACATCTCTTTCAGTAATTGATATGCTACATGGGGAGAAAATTAGTATATAGCTAACCTGAAGAACATGAGCAACATAATCTAATGGAGGTGTATAGAATACTCTAATATTTTTTTTTCTCATGTTTACATGTAGAATTCAACTTAGACCAAATTCTGTGCTATAAAATACACCTGAACACTTAATTTCAATTGTACTTAAAATATCCTGTATTTGTAGTCTCCTCTCATGGTTGCTGATTTAGATTTCATATTTGTGTGTGAATGATTTCTATCTTTGCTTTATGTTCATCTTTACTGGTGAGCTTCCTATTTTATAATTTTCTTGTTTTCAATAGTATATTCCTGTCAAGAAAACATCAAAATCACACCTAACTGCTGAACAACCATCACAAAAAAGAATTCGAACCTACCAAAAATATTCTACTTCCAAAGACAAAGAAGGAGCCACAAAGAAAAAGTAGGAAGGGTGTATTTGTGATCCAATAAAATCCCGTATCTACCTGGTGGGTGACCAACAAACTGGAAAACAATTATATAGTAGATTAGGAGTGGCAAATTTGAGCTCCATGTCAGGCATCTGGTGGAGGATGTCTTAGAGCATTTGGCTTTGAAGGTCAGTGACTTAACTGCAGGAACTCCACAGGTCTGGGTGAAACAAAACCACTCTTGGAAGGTATGTATTTTATTTATATATGTGTGTGTGTGTGTGTGTGTGTGTATGTGTGTGTGTGTGTGTGTGTGTGTGTGTATTTCCCATGTGCACCAAGGGAAAAAGCAGTGAATTCATAGGAACCTGCATCAGACCTACCTGCTGATCTTAGAGGGTTACCTGGTGGAGGTGGGGGAGGTGGTTGTGCTCACTGCAGTGATGAAGACATGGGTAGCAAAGGTTGCTCAATGGCAGGAGCTGTCCTGGAAGCCACCATTTTGATGCTAAGATGTGGCCCTGCCCAACAGCCCAAAAGCTCCTATCTTGCAGGCCAAACAGCCAAGAAAGTGTATACATGGCATCACCCGTCAGCAGACAGACTGCTTAAAGCCTTCCTAAGCCCAGAGGTGCCTGTAAACACATACCTTGATATTGCTCAGCTCACCAGAAAGGCAAGACACAACCCTACCCATCACTAGGTAAGGACCACCTAGCCTCACCCCCAACACACACTATAAAGCCTGCACAACCCTCTTAGATCAGCTTCTTCCACCAGTGGGCAGACACCAGCAAGAGAAAATATAATCTTGTACACTGAGGAGACACCTAACCAAGGAAGCTGAACAAAATGAGATGGAAAAAGAGTACATTCCTGAAAAAGGAACAAAATAAAACCCGAGAATAACAACTTAATTTCAGTTCAGTTCAGTTCAGTCACTCAGTCATGTCTGACTCTCTGAAACCCCATGGACTGCAGGACGCCAGTCCGCCATGTCCATAACCAATGCCTGGAGTTTACTCAAACTTACATTCATTGAGTCAGTGATGCCATCCAACCACCTCATCCTCTGTGATCCCCTTCTCCTCCCATTTTCGATCGTTCCCAGCATCCGGGTCTTTTCAAATGAGTCAGTTCTTCACATCAGGTGGACAAAGTATTGGAGCTTCAGTTTCAACATCAGTTCTTCCAATGAATACACAGGACTTACTTCCTTTAGGATGGACTGGCTGGATCTCCTTGCAGTCCAAGGGACTCTCAAGAGTCTTCTCCAACACCACAGTTCAAAAGCATCAATTCTTCAGCACTCAGCTTTCTTTATAGCCCAACATTCACATCCAAACGTGACTACTGGAAAAAACATAGCTTTGACTAGATGGATCTTTGTTGGCAAACTAATGTCTCTGCTTTTTAATAAGCTGTCTAGGTTGGTCATAACTTTCCTTCCAAGGAGTAAGTGTCTTTTAATTTCATGGCTACAGTCACCATCTGCGTTGCTTTTGGAGCCCCCCAAATAAAGTCAGCCACTGTTTCCACTTTTCCCCCATCTATTTGCCACAAAGCGGTGGGACCAGATGCCATGATCTTAGTTTTCTGAATGTTGATCTTTAAGCCAACTTTTTCACTCTCCTCTTTCACTTTCATCAAGAGGCTTTTTAGTTCTTCTTTGCTTTCTGCCATAAAGGTGGTATCATCTACATATCTGAGTTTATTGATATTTCTCCCAGCATTTTTGATTCCAGCTTGTGCTTCATCCAGCCCAGCATTTCTCATGATGTACTCTGCATATAAGTTAAATAAGCAGGGTGACAATATACAGCCTTGACATACTCCTTTCCCTATTTGGAACCAGTCTGTTGTCCATGTCCAGTTCTAACTGTTGCTTCCTGACCTGCATACAGGTTTCTCAAGAGACAGGTCAGGTGGTCTGGTATTTCCATCTCTTTCAGAATTTTCCACAGTTTATTGTGATCCACACAGTCAAAGGCTTTGGCATATTCAATGAAGCAGAAATAGATGTTTTTCTGTAACTCTCTTGCTTTATTGATGATCCAGCGGATGTTGGCAGTTTAATCTCTGGTTCCTCTGCCTTTGCTAAAACCAGCTTTAACAGCTGGAAGTTCATGGTTCACATATTGTTGAAGCCTGGCTTGGAGAATTTTGAGCATTACTTTACTAGCGTGAGATGAGTGCAACTGTGCAGTAGTTTGAGCATTCTTTGGCATTGCCTTTCTTTGGGATTGGAATGAAAGCGAACCGTTTCTAGTCCTGTGGCCACTGCTGAGTTTTCAAAATGTGCTGGCATATTGAGTGCAGCACTTTCACAGCATCATCTTTTGGATTTGAAATAGCTTAACTGGAATTCCATCACCTCTACTAGCTTTGTTCATAGTGATACTTCACTTGACTTCACACTCCAGGATGTCTGGCTCTAGGTGAGTGATCACACCATCTTGATTATCTGGGTCATGAAGATCTTTTTTGTATAGTTCTTCAGTATAAATTCTGTGGAGATACACAATCTACTATTGTTACTCTGAATTCTCTTTCAGGTAAAGATGATCCAAGATTCACAAAAAGAAGAGAGGCATAGAGGGAGAGAAATGTTTCCTAAAGAACTAGAAAATATAAAGAACAAACAGATTTACAATAGAATAACTGAAATGAAAAATACCCAGTAAGGAGTCAGTTGTGGAATAACTGAGGCAGAGGTATGGATAAGTGAGCTGGAAGATAGAATGGTAGAAATCATTGCTGTAGAACAGAAGAAAGAAAGAATGAATTGAGGAGAGTTTAGTAGACCTCCTCTGGGACAACATTACATGCACCAATATTCACATTACAGGGATCCCAGACAGAGAAGAGAGAAAGGACCTGAGAAATTATTTGAAGAGATAATAGCTAAAATATTCCCTAACATGGAAAAAGAAACAGTCACCCAGTCCAGGAAGTATAGAGAATCTCAGTCAGGATAAACCCAGAGACAAACATGTCAAGACCACTAAAAGCGAAAGGCACTCAGTCATGTCCAGCTCTTTGTAACCCCATGGACTGTAGCCCCTCAGTATCCTCTGTCCCTGGAATTCTACAGGTAAGAATACTGGAGTGGGGAGCCATTGCCTTCTCCAGGGGATCTTCCCACCCCAGGGATCGAACACAAGTCTCCTGCATTTCAGGCGGATTCTTTACCATTCTTCACCACCAAACCAGTGTTACAAAAAATGTTAAAGGAAGTTCTCTGAGTGGAAAAGAAACAAAGCCCAAAATTAGAATCAAGAAAATTATGAATGGGAAAGCTCACCAGTACAGGTAAGAAATCATCACACATATGAAATCAAAACAAGCAACCATGATGTAAGTATAAATGCAGGATATTGGAAATGCATTTGAAATTAAGACCATCAACTTATGACAACTGTGTGTGTATATATGTATATATATGTATATACACATACCAAACCTCATGGTAAAAACAAACCAATCTATAATAGATACACACACACAAGGAATGCAAACACAGTACTAAAGTTAAGCATTAAATCACAAAGATAACAAAAGAGGAAGTGAAGGAAAAAGGCCTACAAAAACAAATCCAACACAATTAACAAAGTGGCAATAAGAACATATATGTTGGCAATTACCTTAAATGTAAATGAATTAAATGCTCCAGCCAAAAGACACAGTCTGGCTGAATGGACACAAAAACAAGACCCATATACATACTGTCTATAAGAGACCCTCTTCAAATTTAAGGACACACCCAGTCTGAAATCAAGGGAATGTAAAAGCTATTTCATGCAAATGTAAAGAAAGCTGGTATAACTACTCATATCAGAAAAACTACCTTAAAATAAAGGTTGTTATAAGAGACAAAGACATTACTTAATGATCAAAGGATTAATCCAAGAAGAAGGTATAATAAGTGAAAATATATAAAAATACTTTCACTCAATATGGGAACACCTTAGTATATAAAGCCAATACTAACAGCCATAAAAGAGAAACTGACAGTAATACAATAATAGTGGGGGGACTTGTAACATCTGACTTACATCAATGGACAGCTCATCTAGACATAAGATCAATAAGGGAACACAAGGCTTTTAAATGACACAATGGCTTTAAAGTTCAGATGGACTTAATTGATATTTATAGAGCATACCATCCAAAAGCACCTGTGTTTCTCCCACAGAATGGGAGAGGAAATATTTGCAAAAAAGAGACGGACAAGGGATTAATCTCCAAAATATACAAACATCTCATGAAGCTCAACATCAAAAAACTCAATTAAAAATGGGCAGAAGATCTAAATAGACATTTCTCCAAAGACATACAGATGATTGAAAGGCATATGAAAAGATACTCAACATCAATAATTACTAGAAGAATACATATCAAAAACTACAATGAGATATCACCTCACACCGGTCAGAATGGCCATTTTCAAAATGTCTACACACAAACATGGAGTTATTGTGGAGGAAAGAGAACCCTCTTACACTATTGGTGGGATGTAAGTTCATGCAACTACTATGGAAAACAATCTGGAGGTTCAATGAAAAATTAAAAATAGAGAGTTACCATATAATCCAGCAATTTCACTCCTGGGCATAAATCTATAGAAAAATCTAATTCAAAAAGAAGCATATACTCCAGTTTGCACAGCCACACTATTTACAATAGCCAAGACTTGAAAGGATTCTAAATGTTCATGAACAGAGCAATGGACAAAGAGGTGGTATACATATATACTGGAATATTATTCAGCCATAAAATAATGAAATAATGCCATTTGCAGCAGCATGGATGGACCTATTACAAGAAATAAGCAAAACTCAAATATCCTATGATATCACTTACATGTGGAATCTAAAAAATGATACAAATGAAATTATTTACCAAACAGAAATGGAGTTATAGATTTAGAAAAAAAATATATTGTTACCAAAGGGGAGGGTAGAGTAAGGGATGTATTAGGATATGGGGTTAACATACATGTACTACTATATACAAAATAGATAATCATCATTGACCCACTGTATACCACAAGGAACTCTGCTCAATATTCTGTAATAATGTATATGTGAAAATAATCTGAAAAACAATGGATATATGTATAAGTGAATTACTTTTCTGTATACATACTAATGCAACATTGTTAATCAACTATATCTCCATTAAAAATGTTAAATTAGAAAGCCCACATACTTAAAACAAAATTCAGACAATAGAAATTATAGAAAATATGTTTTCAGACCATAATTGAATTAAATTAGAAGCCAATGCTAGAAAGTTAGTTAAAAACTCTCAGATATTCAGAGATTAAAGATAATTGATCAAGAAAGAAGTCCCAAGAATCTTTTAAAATATTTTAAACTACATAAAATGATAAAACATCAGTATTTGTGTGATGCAGTGATAGCAGTACTTAGATGGAAAATTAAAATATTGAGTGCATATTAGAAAAGAAGACAGAAAATCAGGAATCTAAAAGCTTCCACCTTAGGGAAAAAAAAGAATATGTTTTCTGCCTAAACAAAGCAGACGAAATAATAAAAATTAGAAAATAAATAAAATGGAAAATGAGAAACAATAGCAAAAATCAGTGTCAAAAGCAGAATCATTGAAAAGAACAATAAAATCAATGAACCTCAGCCATTTAAGAAACAGCTAGCAAAGATACAGATTACTGATGTTAGAAATGGAGGACCTGTTGGTACTACAAGTGCATGAACATTATAAATAAACCTTAAACAGTAAATGAATAATGGGAAAAACTCTAAGCCCACAAATCTGATATACTAGATGAAATGCACCAATTTTTTGAAACACATAAATTACCAAAACTCAGACATAGAAAACTAGATCATCTAAATAGGCCCATATCTATTAAGGAATTGAAAAATACCAAATCCCAATGGTTTTAATGGTAGATTAACAGTTATATGGTGGCACTAGTGGTAAAGAACCCACCTAAAAATACAGGAGACAGAGATTCAGGGTCTATCACTGGGTCAGGAAGATTCCTTGGAGAAGGGTATGGCAACCCACTCCAGTATTCCTGCCTAGAGAATCCCTTGGAGAGAGGAGCCTGGTGGGCTACAGTCCATAGGGTCGCAAAGAGTAAGACATTACTGAATCCACTTAGCCAAGCACACACATGCAACAGTTTTAAGTATGTTGATAGTACGTAACCTTGTGGATATGATGAAAATAGCACTTTACATTTTTGGTCTTCTCCTAAAAATCCATAAATTCTAATCAGATAAATTCTGATGAGAGGGATATTCTGACTGGACAACTGACGAGTACACCTCAAAACTGTCAAGGTCATCAAAAACGTGGGACCTTTAAGACATTGTACAGTCCAGTGTAATGCTCTGTGATATATAAAGGTAATGCAGTGTCCTGAATGAAGTCCTAGGACAGAAAAATCACAGTCAAAAACAAACTCTAGTGAAGTATGGACATTAGGTAACATATCAATACTGGCTCACTAAGCATAAGAAATGTAGTACACTAATGTGAACTGTTAATAATAGGAGAAACTGGATAGAAAATATATGGAATTTCTCTAATATCTTCTTAAATGTTGAAAGCATGTACAATTGTTAAAACAAAGTTTATTTTTTAAAAGTAAGGAAATATGTCAAATCAGTAATATGCATTTCTACCTCAAGAAACTTTAAAAAGTAATACAAAATAAATACTCAAAGCAAGTAGAATTATTAATAAAAGTAGGAGCAGAACTTAATGTAATTCAGGACATAATAAGAATAGAGGAAATCAATGAAACAAAAAATGTTTTTTCCTCCCAAATCAATGAAATGATTAAAACTCTAGTAAGACTGACAAAAAAAAGAGTAGGCAAAAATCATCAATATCAAGAATGAAACAGTATATCAGATTCTGCATCTATTAAAAGCATAGAAAGGGAACACAAACCTTGTGTTTATGAATTCAACAACTTAGAAGTAATGAATGAAATCCTCAAAATCTTTACGAGGCGAAATTCAACCAAGACAAAATATATAATCTGAAAAGTCCTATTGCTGTTAAAGTTATTCAATTCTTAAAAGTTCCCAAGTAAGATATCACTAGGCCCTAGAGAGTACTATCATATACTTAAAGAAGACTTACTACCAACTTGACACATTTTCTCCAGAAAACAGAGCAGGAAGGAGCACTGTCAAACTCATTTTTGAGGCCAGTATTACTGTGATACCAAAAATAAACCACAAAAAACTACAAACCAGTTATCTGTCATAACCTTTGAGACAGAAAACCTCAACAAAATATTAGCAAATAAAATCCAACAGTATATTAAAATGATTAAACACCATACCAAGGGGGATTTATTCCACATGTGAAAAATTAGTTCAACATTCAAAAACCATACCATGAAATATTACTCAGCAATAAAAGAAGCAAGTAATGATTCACATAGCAACTTGGATGAATTTCAAAGGATATACCCTGAGTGAAAAAAGCAAACCCAAAATGTGGCATATTGTGTGATTTCGTTTATATAACACTTAACAATCATAGAAATGGAGAGATTATGGAAGTCAAGGGACAGGAGAAAAGGGGTGTGATTATATTAGGGCAGCACAGAGGATTCTCATGTTAATGAAAGTATATCGTGACTACAGTTGTGGATTCATGAACCTCTACATGACAAAAGTGCATAAAAATAAATAACATACATAAATAAGTACAGGTAATACTGGGGACATCTCAATAAAATTGGTAAATTGTATTCATGTCAATTTCCTGGTTATAATGTTTTATTTAATTTTTAAGGTGTTACTGTTGGGGAAACAAAGTACCCAGACTCTCTATTACAAATGCATATGAATCTGCAATTATTCAAAATAAAGTTTAATCTAACAAAAAGGAAATAAAACAACCCTGAAAATTGCATCTGAAAGTTTGCAAACTGTTTATTTATTCATTCTTTCTCATGTTTAATGGTATTTTTCAGTAAACATTTACTTGAATATACCCAGTGGTCTTTTCTGAGACCTTCAGTCACCTAATTTTTCAGTTAGTACTGTGATAATTCAAACAACCCCAACTTTATGATTAAATTCAACTAAAGATTTCTTTGGGAGAATGAAAGATGAGGAAATGGTAATGAAGCGTTAATGCTGGCTCCAAGGCCACCCCTGACTTGAGGCTGCTAAACTGCAAAGACCAATGATGGAAGGAGAAATAAGAATGGAACTTCAAAGTAGAACCACAGTGTGGAAAAGTGTTCAATGGACTACAAAAGACATTCAGACTGACAGGAATTCAGGCAATATTTTTGTACTTTGAATGCTTTTGAATCCTTTTTGATGATAATGAAAATAATTGAAAAAGAGCCTGAGGCCTGCATGTCTGTATTCCAGCTGATGACTCTTTATAATGGGGTAAGACATGATGCTAAAAAGGGGTTGCGAAGATTTCTATTTTTATCTAAATTCCCCCTCATTCTGACCAATAAACACTAAAAAAAGTCTCTGTCTCTCTCTTTAGCTATATGTATATAGCTAGAGGGAGAAATTAAGAGACAAATTAATCTGGAAGCTGTTTAATCAAAGATGTAGATCTCTTTGTAGACCAATATGAAGAGATTTCTGGGAACTCAATATTAAATGGATTTTATATTTTGGCGACAAGGAGTTATTTTCTTCACATTAGATGTTGCACAATGGAAGAAAATGTTTATCCTATTCATGATCCTCATTACTTGTAACTTTTGCAAAAATGTGGACAAATTCCAAATATGTTCAGCTGGATAAAAGTGAGGGTACATAAACCATACCTTGGGAGGAAGAATAGTCCAAATTTACTTTACAATGGCGCATTATTTCTGAGGTTGCTGAAATGTTGAGACTGAAATAAACTTTGGATTGGACATTTGGTGATAAAGTGTCCTCTATTTTTATACCATTGACCTGAATGATGATTGGTGCTTTGATGGGCTCCAACAGGTGCATATTAGGATTCTACTATCATTAGAAGAGTAGGGTTTAATAAGTGAAGCTTTGGAAGACCTGTTATTTCATCTCCCACAAATAGGATTGAAGAATATAAACATATTAGGATCATTCAAAAAAGGGAAGGTCCATAAAAGACACAGGGAAAATATCATAAAAATTGAAAGAAAATGTCCAGGTAGTTAAAATGGTTAAGAAATGAAGGAGAAGGTAGAGCTACTAAAAATTTAATGGATAACAAGTAGCGATGAGTTGGCCTAGTTGCTATACCAATACTTAAATCATAAAAAGCCATGGCATTGAATTGATTACTAATAAAATATAATTATTTCTCTTGCTAATCAAATACAGAAGATCATTAAGGATTTTAATTCAATTTCTGAATGCATTTGATAATTAATATATATATTACATTTATTATAATCAAATTAATCTTACATATCATGCTAGTTTTCAAATTTTGAAATGGTCTGTTGATACCCTTCATAGAATTAAACTTTCATTGGTGAAAAGAGATAGAGGAGTGTCCCACCTTTTCAATGATTATTAACAATGCATATTTAAATATTTAGTTGATTGAAATGTGCCAATAAACTAAGGGTTGGCAAAGGTTTTCTTTATAAGTCCACATGGTAAATATTTTAGACTTTTGGGGCCACACACAATATCTTCTTATTTTAGCATCTTTGTTTTTATCATCCTTTAAAAATACTATAAAATATTCTTATTTCCAGGGCTATGCAAAAACCTGCCCATGGGTCAGATATGGTTAGTATGCCATAATTTACAGAACTCTACTTTGAAGTAATATCTATATGGTATTGACTAGCACTTACTTATGATTTTAATAATGTAAAGGATTCAAAATTTAAAATGGTGAGTATTTGTAATTAAGAATATTTGACATGGGGTCATGGGGAAGAGGTGAACTCAGTAAGGGTAGACTTAACCTGAAGCTTGTGTATGGTAGTTCTATGCTTATCCTCAGTAATATCTAGAAACATGATACTAACTCTTGGTCAAGAGAGGAATAAAATCTGCCATCTAGATTCATATTTCCTATTTTAGCTGTAAGTGGAACACAAATGACTCCTCAGGTGCCTTGGCACCTCCTGAGACCAAAATACCTAATGTGTATCTTTTAAATTCATATTCTGAAGATGATGTTCATCTTATATGACTGAGGGTCCAGGCAGCTACAGCTGGAAGCCTCAGATTTCTGTTATATGCCTGGGTTTTCTTTCTCTTGCTATACAGTTTACTATACAACTATTATTTGTGAGTATATCTTGTGGTATCTCAAGTCCTCCTAGTTTTTCAAACTTGTGTAATTTTTATAATGTTGACTAGATAGTGAGGCTCATTCATATATAGTACTTTCCTCTCTAAGCATTACAAAAATTTGCCTGACTGGATTGTGACCTAATACTTATTCATCTAGTGCCTAGGAGAAGTGGGGATATATCTTGAAATAGATATACTGATACTTTTCAAGTTAGAGGCCCCCAAAATCATTATTAAAAAGGAGAGAACACTACTCTTTTACAGAGAGGAATGGACAATGTCTGTGAACCCAAAGGCTTCAGAGATTTTTCAAGTATATCAACCAATATTCCAATGCCCTGTCTTGGGGTCCAACATTTTCCCCATTAAGCTTTTAATGTTGACATAAGAGGCTCATGCAGCTTAAGAACACAAACTTCAAAACTTTCACTGTTAGCAGATGACATGATCCTCTACATAGAAAACCCTAAAGACTCTACTAGAAAGTTACTAGAGTTGATCAATGAATATAGTAAAGTTGCAGGATATAAAATTAACACACAGAAATCCCTTGCATTCCTATACTCCAATAATGAGAAAACAGAAAGAGAAATTAAGGAAACAATACCATTCACCATTGCAACAAAAAGAATAAAATACTTAGGAATATATCTACCTAAAGAAACAAAAGACTTATATATAGAAAACTATAAAACACTGATGAAAAAAATCAAAGAGGACACAAACAGATGGAGAAATATACCGTGTTCATGGATTGGAAGAATTAATATAGTGAAAATGAGTACACTACCCAAAGCAATCTATAGATTCAATGCAATCCCGATCAAGCTATCAATGGTATTTTTCACAGAACTAGAACAAATCATCTCACAATTTGTATGGAAATATAAGAAACCTCGAATAGCCAAAGCAATCTTGAGGAAGAAGAATGGAACAGGAGGAATCAACCTGCCTGACTTCAGGCTCTACTACAAAGCCACAGTCATCAAGACAGTATGGTACTGGCACAAAGATAGAAATATAGATCAATGGAACAAAATAGAAAGCCCAGAGATAAACCCACGCACCTATGGACACCTTATCTTCGACAAAGGAGTCAAGAATATACAATGGAGAAAAGACAATCTCTTTAACAAGTGGTGCTGGGAAAACTGGTCAACCACTTGTAAAAGAATGAAACTAGAACACTTGCTAACACCATACAAAAAAATAAACTCAAAATGGATTAAAGATCTAAACGTAAGACCAGAAACTATAAAACTCCTAGAGAAGAACATAGGCAAAACACTCTCCGACATAAATCACAGCAGGATCCTCCGTGACCAACCTCCCAGAATATTGGAAATAAAAGCAAAAATAAACAAATGGGACCTAATTAAAATTAAAAGCTTTTGCACAACGAAGGAAACTATAAGCAAGGTGAAAAGACAGCCTTCAGAATGGGAGAAAATAATAGCAAACGAAGCAACAGACAAACAATTAATCTCAAAAATATACAAGCAACTTCTGCAGCTGAATTCCAGAAAAATAAACGACCCAATCAAAAAATGGGCCAAAGAACTAAACAGACATTTCTCCAAAGAAGACATACAGATGGCTAACAAACACATGAAAAGATGCTCAACATCACTCATTATTAGAGAAATGCAAATCAAAGCCACAATGAGGTATCATTTCACACCAGTCAGAATGGCTGCTATCCAAAAGTCTACAAGCAATAAATGCTGGAGAGGGTGTGGAGAAAAGGGAACCCTCTTACACTGTTGGTGGGAATGCAAACTAGTACAGCCACTATGGAGAACAGTGTGGAGATTCCTTAAAAAACTGGGAATAGAACTGCCATATGACCCAGCAATCCCACTGCTGGGCATACACACAGAGGAAACCAGAATTGAAAGAGACGCGTGTACCCCAATGTTCATCGCAGCACTGTTTACAATAGCCAGGACATGGAATCAACCTAGATGTCCATCAGCAGACGAATGGATAAGGAATCAGTGGTACATATACACAATGGAATATTACTCAGCCATTAAAAAAAATACATTTGAATCGGTTCTACTGAGATGGATGAAACTGGAGCCCATTATACAGAGTGAAGTAAGCCAGAAAGAAAAACACCAATACAGTATACTAATGCATATATATGGAATTTGAAAGATGGTAACGATAACCCTATATGCGAGACAGAATAAGAGACACAGAGGCATAGAACAATCTTATGGACTCTGAGGGAGAAGGTGAGGGTGGGACGTTCTGGGAGAATAGCATTGAAACATGTATATTATCATATGTGAAACAGAACACCATTCCATGTTCGATGCATGAGACAAATGCTCAGGGCAGGGGCAATGGGATGACCCAGAGGGATGGGATGGGGAGGGAGGTGGGTGGGGGGTCCAGGAGGGGGAACACATGTAAACCCATGGCTGATTCATGTCAATGTATGGCAAAAACTATTACAATATTGTAAAGTAGTTAGCCCCCAACTAAAATAAATAAATTTATTAAAAAAAAAAAATCTTAAAAAAAAAAAGAACACAAACTTCTGTCCTATAAATATATCCTACACTTGCTATTTAGTAGTTTCTTCCCTTTTGCTTTAGAGATTAAAGTCCCTTTATTTGCTACTAACGTTGGCAAACAAGTCTTCATGGATCATTCACATGCATGACTTAAGATTAAATCACATAATCTTTGTTCCAGATAATGTGATGTTTGTATAACTGTAAAATAATTATATCATAGAAGTTCCTTCACAGGAGCGAAAGTTTTGAGACTCATGTCAGGCACTCCAGCCTGGGGGTATGGTATCAGAAGGAGGAGACCCCCTACTGAGAATCTGCCTTTGAAGCCTGCAGGGTTTGATCACGGGTATTCCACAGGACTGGGAGAAAAAGAAACTCCATTCCTGGAGGGTGCATGTGAGGTTTCATGTGTATCAGGACCCAGGAAAAAAATCAGTGTCCTGATACCAGACTAGGCCAGACCTAGTTCCTAGTACTGGAGGGTCCCATGGAGAAGAAGAAGGTGACTATGGCTCACTGAGAGGACAAAGAGATTGACTGATAATGGTAGTTCTGGGGAGTACTCATTGGCATGAGCTTTCTTGGAAGCTGCCATTTTCTCCCCAAGACCAGCCTGTAGGTTCCAATGCTAGGAAACCTCAGGCCAAGCAACAAACATGATGGGAACACAGCCCCACCCACCAGCAGACACTGCTTGACACTCCATTGATTTCTCAGAACAAACTCTGCAGGCAAGAAGGGAGTGACATAATATATTGAAAGTGATGAAAAGGAAAAATATTCAACCTAGAACACATTGCACAGCAAGGTTCTCAATCAAGATTTGACTGAACAATCAAAAACTTTACAGACAAGGAAAAACTAAGAGAATTCAGCACAACTAGAGAAGCATTGCAACAAATTCTAAAGAAAAATAAAAAAGCCACACCTACAAACAGAAAATTATGGATGGAAAAGTTCACCAGTAAAAACAAATATAGTATAAGGATAGGAGTAATTCACACACAAATATGACATCAAAACCAGTGACTGTGAGAAGAGTACAAATGCAGAATACTGGAAATGCATGTGAAATTAAATAACCACCAATGGAAAATAATTTTGCTTATATATAGACTGCTATACAAAACCTCATGGGAAACACAAACCAAAAATCTACAATAAATACACATATGAAAATGAAAAAAGGAATCCAAACACAACATTAAAGGTAGTCATCAAATCACAAGACAAGAGAACAAAAGAGGAAGGGAAGAAAAAAGACCTACAAAATCAGATCCAAAACAATTAGCAAAATAACAATAATAACATACATGCTGATAATTACTGTAAACACAAACAAGTAAAAAGCTCCAACCAAAAGATGTAAACTGGCTGAATGGATAAAAAAACCAAGACCTGTAATATATACTCTCTACAAGAGACCCACTTTAGATCTAGGGACATATACAGATTGAAAGTGAGGGGATGGAAAACAGGATTCCATGCAAATGGAAATCAACATAAAGATGGGGTAGCATTACTCATATCAGACAAAAGAAAACAAAGAAGAAACCTACATAATGATGAATCCAAGAAGATGCAACAGTTGTAAATAAATATGCACACAACATAGGAGCACCTCAATATATAAGGCGAATATTAACAGACATAAAAGAAGAAGTTGACAATAATAATGGAGACTTTAACACCTGACTCTCATCAATGGATAGATCATCTGGACAGAAATCAATAACGTACCACAGGCCTTAAACAACACACTGGGCCAGATGAACTCAACTGATATTTACAGATCATTCCATCTAAAAGCAACAGAATATATATTTTTCTCAAGTGCACATGGGACACTCTCCAGGATTGATTACATGCTGGGCCACAAAGCAAGCATCAGCAAATTTAAAGAAATTAAAATCACATCAAGCATCTTTTCTGACCATGATGTTATGAGATTAAAAATCAACTACATGAAAAAAAAAACTGTAAAAAAATACAAACACATGGAGGCTAAACAATAAGCTACTAAACAACCAATAAATCACTTAAGAAATCAGAGAGGAAATAGAAAAATACATAGAGAAGAATAAAAATGAACACAAGGTGATACAATACATATGGACACAGCAAGATCAGTTCTAAGAAAGACATTTATAGCAATAAAAGGTTACTTTAGGAAACAAGGAAAATCTCCAATAAGCAGCCTAACTTTACCCATAAAGCAACTAGAGAAAGAAGAGCAAACCAAATCCAAAGTTAGTAGAAGAGCAGAGCAAAAATAAAATACAGATGAATAAAATGTTAGAAAAAAATCAATGAGACTAAAAGCTGGTTCTTTGAAAAGATAGAAAAAATTGATAAATCTTTAGACAGACTCATCAAGAAAAAAAGGGAGAGCCCTCAGATCAATAAAATTAGAAATGAAAAAGAAGTTACAATGGACAACATAGAAATACAAAGAATCATAAGAGACTAACACAGACAACTATGTGTCAATAAAAGGGACAACCTAGAAGAAATGGACAATTTCTTAGAAAGATATAATCTCCTGAACTGAACCAGGAAGAAATGGAAAATATGAACAGACCAATTACAATTGATGAAACTGAATCAAAACTGGATCTCCTGCATTGCAGGTGGATTCTTTACTGACTGAGCCACCAGAGAAGCAAAAAGTGGAAATAGTGACATATTTTATTTTCTTGGGCTCCATAATCGCTGCAGATGGTGAGTGCAGCCATGAGATTAAAAGATGCTTGCTCCTTGGAAGGAAAGATATGACAAACCTAGACAGCCTAGTAAAAAGGCAGAGACATCACTTTGCTGACAAAGGTCTGTATGGTCAAAGCTATGGTTTTTCCAGTAGTCATGTATGGATGTAAGAGATGGACCATAAAGAAGGCTGAGTGCCAAAGAATTGATGCTTTTGAGTTGTGGTGCTGAAGAAGACTCTTGACAGTCCCTTGGACAGCAAGTAGATCAAACCAGTCAATCCTAAAATAAATCAACCCTGAATATTCATTGGAAAGACTGATGCTGAACCTCCAATATTTTGGCCACCTGATGCAGTGAGCCAACTTGTTGGAAAAAGATTTGATGCTGGAAATGATTGAGGGTAGGAGGAGAAGGGGGTGACAGAGGATGAGATGGTTGGATGGCATCATTGACTCAATAGACATGAGTTTGAGCAAACTCCAGGAGATAGTGAAGGACAGGGAAGCCTGGGGCGCTGCAGTCCATGGGGACACAGAGTCAGACACAACTTATCGACTAAATAACAACAACAATTCTCTAACACCATATACAAAAATAATCTCAAAATGGATGAAATGCCTAAATGTAACAACTGATACTATGAAACTCTTAGAGGAAAACATAGAATGATCTTCAACATAAATCATAGCAATATCATTTTTGATCTGTATCCTATAATAATGGAAATAAAAACAAAAACAAGAAAATGAGAACTAATTAAACTGAAATCTGTTGTAGAGCAAAGTAAACCATAATCAAAATGAAATAACAGCCCTCAGAGTGGGAGAAAATATATTTGTAAACAATTTGACTGACAGATTATCTTCAAAATATACAAACACCTCACAAAGCTCAGTGTCAAAAAATGAACAACCCAATCAAAAAATGAGCAGAAGACCTAAATGGACATTTCCCCAAAGAGGACATACAGATGACCAAGAGGTACATGAAAAGCTGCTCACTATGGCTAATTATTGTTGTTGTTAATTATTAGAGAAATGCATATCAAATTATTATTAGAGAAATGCATATCAAAACTACAATGAGACAACACCTCTCAGAATGGCCAACATCAGAAATCTACTAACAATAAATGCTGGAGAGGGTATGGAACAAAGGGAACCCTCTTACACTGTTGGTGGGAATATAAATTGGTACAGCCAATATGAAGAACATTATGAAGGTTCCTTAAAAAAACTAAAAATATAACTAACATTTGATTGAGCAATCCCACTCCTGGATATATATCCTGTGAAATTCATGGTTCAAAAGAATAAATGCACGCCATCGTGCATTGCAGTGATGATTACAATAGCCAAGACATGGAGGCAACCTAAATGTCCACTGACAGATGAATGGATAATGAAAATGTCTACATAATGGAATATTAATCAACCATTAAAAATAATGAAACAGCAACATAGATGGATCTGGAGATAATCATATTAAGTAAAGTAAATCAGAGAAAGAGGATTATCTACAATATTGCTTATATGCCGAATCTAAAAAAAAAAAAAATACAAATGCACTTATTTAGAAAAGTACAAACAGACTCACAGATTTAGAAAACTAACCTATAAACAGGGCAGAATGTTGGGGGGGGAATGGTAGATGGAGGGATAAATTCGGAATTTGGTATTGACATATACAGACTATTATATTTAAAATAGACAACCAACAAGAACTTACTGTATAGCACAGGTAACTCTACTCAATATTGTGTAACAACCTAAATGGGAAGAGTATTTGAAAAAGAATACATATTGTATGTGTAAAACTGAATCACTCTGTGGTACATCTGAAACTAACATAACATTATTAATCAACTATACACCAATATAAAATAAAAAATTTAAAAAAAATCAGTAGGGTAAAACCTTAGACTCCTCAGAGTTCTTGATACTGAAGAAGCCCTCTGGGCTTCACATTTAGCTTTCAATTGTTTATTTATTACATTAATCCTTTATCTTTACTCAATAAACATGCTTCCCCTAGGAACTGCTAACGTTGTTTTGTTTACCCGTGTATGCAGAGACTATGGACAGTTCCTAGAATATAGCAGACGTTCAAAATATTGTACAATGAATGGATAAATAAGATTATTATATATATTCATACTGGAATTAAGAATCTTTTACACATATACAACAGTATAACAGGAATATGAACGGTATTTTCTCTTTCTCCTTGAAAAAAGTATGAAAGACTGAACAATCAAATCAGAGATTTGAAAGGACAGAATTTGACATCCTGCTGTAATCGCCTTCCTCACTGCATACCAGGAGTTAGCTGGCCTATATGAAGTCTTCAGGTATGAATAATAAGGATGAAGCAAAATTGCTTGGCTATTGAATTAGATCTCTCCAGAGAAAACACGAATAGCATGTATGTATACATAAAGAAAGTGATTTATTACAAGGAATTAGCTCACATGATTATGAGGCTGACAAAATCCGAGACATGCAGAGTAAATCAGTAATCTGGAAAGAGACAAATGCTGATGTTGTAGCTTCAACCCGAGTTTGAAGGCCTGAGAACCAGAAGAACTGATGATATAGTTTCGGTGGTCTAAAGGCCACAGGCTCAGTACCAAGAAAGAGCCAGTGTTTCAGTTTAGTGTGAAAGCAGGAAAAAGCCAGTGTCCCAGATTGAAGGCAGTCAGGTAGAAAAGATTCTCTTACTCAGAGAAAGGCATCCTTTTTTTTCTATTCAGGTTTTCAACTGATTAGATGAAACTCATCCACATTAATGAGGGCAATTTTCACTCAGTCTGCCAGTGAAGGTGCTAATCTCATCCAAAAACATCCTTATAGAAACACCCTGAATACTCTTTTGCCAAATATCTGGGCACGTGTGGTGACATCAAGCTGATATACAAGACAAACCATCATGGCTTACCTGTTTGGTTCTAGACATTCAGGGAACAGAATTAGCCATGAATGAAAAGAAAAGTACACCTTGTACACTTAAGTCTTTTCAAATATTATGAAAGCAAGGTCTAGAACAAAGGCCACCAGTTTCAGGAAGACTTCCTGGACCACAAATGATAGATTCAGGTTTTTATCTGTAAGACTAACATACTATTTGAATAAAACAATCTTTTTGAAAATCCTTGCAAAATTTTTCCTTTTACTTCTCAGTCTTTTGGGAATAGATTATGAGATTGATTATTAGTTTATGAGACTAAGTATTAGTCTGTTTTTATTTCCTGTTTTTTTTTTTTTGTATTCTTGTATAAGCTGTACATAGCAATTCATCACTAAATACTTATTAAGTAGATGAAAATATAGGGGCTTCCCAGGTTGCTCAGTGGTAAGGAATCCACCTGTCAATGCAGGAGGCACAGGGGACATGCGTTCGATCCTTGGAAGAAGAAATGGCAACCCACTCCAGTATTCTTGTCTGGACAGAGAATCCTGGCAGGCTACAGTCCATAGGGCCGCAAAGAGTCAGAAATGACAGCATGAGTACGAGATGAAAATATAATTATAACTAAACATTCCTGTACAAATAATAGAGAAGTAAAAAAGATAACATGATGGTAGTGTTTCATCTTACAGCAGAAAAGGGTAGAATCTAAAGACTCATTTAATAGTAAAATAATATACTAGAATTCAAGTGTATTTAAACACTAGTTTCGAGTCCTTTCAATGCCATTTCACCTTTATTCTGGAATAGATTTGTAATATTATATGGCACGGGATAGGCCAAAGCTACCATTTCTGTTTAACTCACTCTTGGTAAGTAAGTATGTATTCTGCTTCTGAAAAATATCTCTTTGAAGACACATCATTCACAAGCCTGACATAACAGTCAAACCCAGGGTAGAAAATACAAGCACTCCTATTTCAGATACTTTTAACAACACTCAGAAAGAAAGGTGCATTGTACAGCTCACACTATTCAAAGATGCAGGTCACTGAGGGGTTACACTTGCATGGTGTGAAACTCTAAAGCAACACAGATTTCATGTGACTGATGACAGTGTAAATATGGTATGTACTTATATAGGCAGGATTGTTGAGAAAAAGAAGTCTGCATAAAAAGTGACAGCACTTAAATTTATATTTCATAAACTTTTAGCAAAACTAAGGAAAAGGGAAAAAACTAGCATCTCTTTACAATACAAATTTCGTATAACACAGTGGTTTAAAAAAGTACCACTTACATATGTTCAAAGTTGTCTTTTTATTCAAAGCATTTCTGAAGTGCACATTTTTCGTTACCCTCCTTAGCTGACAAGAGAATATGCCTTCAGTCAGTTAATATTACAATATATAAAACACTCTCCAGAGAATTCCCTGGCAGTGGAATGGTTGGGATTCCATGCTTCCATTGCAAGGTTGGGGAGGTAAGGTCCCACAAGTCATGTGGTATGGCAAAAAAAAAAATCAAAGCCAAGTATTTGAGGTGATGGCAAAAGAAAAACATTTAAGTAAGAACTCCCATTCCAAGGCATCCTGGCTACTAAAACAAAAGAGTGACCGAATTAAGACTTTAGAAAAACACCATAGCATCTTTCTTTAAGATCTAAAAATTACAATTAGAAAAAAAAACAACTATCCATTTATTGACTGAAAAAGTAAAAACCATAGTAAATCTCCTAAAAGCAGAGATAGAACTTTGTTTAACATAGACCTTAAAAATTATGCAATTTCTTTCAGGTTATTTGATACATACACTCTTAATTTTGTTTCCTTTCCACTATAAGTAACAAAATATGTGTGAGATTTGGGCAATCTGTTTTTTTGTTTTCTATTATAAAGGGATTTTTTTGTTCAGCTGTTGAAGAAAAGGTTATTTCTAAAATTTTGTTCCTTTTTTCCTATTAATGTATAAAATGATATGTAAATTCATATAATAATTAAAATATATAAACCCTATTGTACCATGATTAAGTAAAGTTGTTCAGTCACTCAGTCCATGTCCGACTCTCTGTGACCCCATGGACTGTAGCACCCCAGGCTTCCTTGTCCTTCACCATCTCCTGGAGCTTGCTCAAACTCAAAATATATGTAAGTGAAGTTACATATATACATATATATATATATATACATATGTATATATATACACATATATGTATATACAATCTACATTATAGATTCCCAGGTGGTGCTAGTGGTAAAGAACCTGCCTGCCAATGCAGGAGACATAAGACACACAGGTTCAATCTCCGGGTTGGGAAGATCCCCTGGATGAGGGCATGGCAACCCACTGCAGTATTCTTGCCTGGATAATACCATGGACAGAGGAGCCTGGAGGACTACAGTCCATAGCGATGCAAACAGTTGGACATGACTGAAGTGACTGAGGGTGCATGCATAATCTACACATGGTTAATATATAAAGACATACTAAAGAAAGAAGAAACAGTCAAGCTAAGACAAATACTCTCCTTATGTGCTATCTGCTGTTTGCTTTCTAAAATAAGTTAAAAATCAATTCTGTTTTCAACAGGGTTTTTAATCAAAGTTCTCATATCACTTATCTGCAGAAGCCATTCTTTTAAAGAAAAGTTGTTTTTTATCCACTGCTTCTTTGGTGATCCAAGTTTAGGCATCTAGGATTCCAGTCTGATTAAAAGTGATAAATGGAGGGTGTGTGCATGTATGAATATGTTGTTCAGGTTGTGTGGCTGGTAGCTACAGGTCTTTCCTGATGCATTAGGTGGGATTCACCACAGGAAACTAAGGATATTCATTTTTAGTTTCCTTTTAGGTTTGTTTAGGCAACAGTACTCTTCCTGTGTTTTCAGGAGATTTTTGCTGGTAATGGGTCCACCAATTGGCAGGAGCATTTAAAAGATTTTTAAATGGTCTTACATTGACTTTTGCGTATTCATTGATGCCCCTGTTAATCACAAGCCCCAAGATGCTTTTACTGTGCATTTCTCACTCTCATCTCTCTGCTGGGCTGTCTTCATTCTTTCTCTTTCTCAGGCCCTCTGCCTCAGTGCTTTTTCATGCGTGGTATATAGCTCTGCAAGGTAAATATTATAGAAAACATTTGTATTTTTGCATTTGATGTAATATTTAGTGGCACTGCATTTGCCTTAATCATCAAGGGCTGTTGTGGTTGCCTAACTGCTATATAATGGAAAAGAAAAAGTTCATTATCTAGAGATTTATAATTTTACTTTGCATTTAATATCACATTGCTGCTCTAACCTCTAAAAAAAGCACTGTATGAACAATGGAATGTGCATTTTAAATCGTATGGTAATTATCTGGTAATATCTTCTTTGGCTCTTTTCAATCAATGTTTCCTTCTAGCATGTGACTATTGTAGGAGTCTCCCTATTAAAATTCAAATTAGATAACAAGGTGCAAATGGTTTTCTTCCCTTTCTGCAAATTTGTCTTCATGTTTATAGCTCTCACTGTTGCTATACTTTTCATGATGCTGAGTTTTCATACAAAATTATTGTGGTGATATGAATGTGGTAGTTCTTAAATGAGAAACATGCACATTTCCATCATATTGCCTTTGAAATGGAAACTCACCCAGTTAGCGCATTAACTAGAGCATAAGAAACTAATTAAGAACCCCCCTAAATCCTGAGGATAAGTTTAGTAAGGAAGCACAAGTCAGTTTTCAAAGTTCTTAATATCACATTAGAGAAGGTTTTGATGGAAGGCAATGTGTTAATCTCACTCTAGGGCCTTGTGGATGTACCCTGACTAAGTTGCTTATGAAAATATGATTTCTCATGGCTTTGGGCAAATTTGATTTCAGGAAAGAAGCCAAGGGATTTTTGATATAGCGCCAAAGTGACAGGTTAATATTTTTGGGAAAAGAGAGTGGAAATGTATGCTTTTCTATTTCAGTATTTCGATTTTGTCAATAGGATTGGCACTATAATTATCTCTGGATTAGTCACAGGCCTCTATACTTGTTAAAAGTGAGTATAAAGTAAAATGTAACTTGATAGGAAATTTGTTTTAAAAGATACGAGGGAGGAGGGGGCAAGAAGTTCAAGTTGAGAAAGAAGTCAAGCATTTTAGAACTTCAGCTGCTGAAACTTAATATTATTGTTTCAAAAGAATTTGCTGATAAAGACAACTTCAGGGAGTCTCCACTTTGTCAAGACTTAGTAAACCACAGAACCAGGCAGCTTCCAACAACAGTGATTTCACCAGTGTCAAGTCACTAGCCTAACTCATTTGAAAAGACCCTGATGCTGGGAAAGATTGAAGGTGGGAGGAGAAAGGGACGACAGAGGATGAGATGGTTGGATGGCATCACTGACTCAACGGGCATGAGTTTGAGTAAACTCTGGGAGTTGGTGATGGACAGGGAGGCCTGGCATGCTGCAGTCCATGGGGTCGCAAAGAGTCGGACACGACTGGGCAACTGAACTGAACTGAACTGAAGTCACTAGTTAAGGCAATTCCTGTTGTCCCCCTAGAATTCTTCCCACCTCCCATTTGGCCTTTGATCCCTTCTAATACGTGAGGAAAATAGGAAAGCATCTGGAGAATAGAAGGATAGGGACAGATTTTCTCCTGTTTCATTCAGTGATCAACTGGTTTATTTATTGATTCATACATAACCATCCACTGAACACACATAATTCTTTTGATGGGTGAAAAGAGTTTGCTCTATTTCGCTTTCCTCATTCATTTTTTTTATTAAACTGAATTTATTCTTCAACAGGAAAAATCACGTTTAAAGATTTCAATTGCAAAAAACAAAAAGCAAAGCAAAGTTAGGCCAGATGAAAAGATCTATGACAAAAAAAATCACAAATATATACTTAATGCAGTTTCTGAAATAAAATTTAAGCTCCATAGACTTTTTTTTTTTTGCTACCCATACATTTTTCTATAAGCTGCTAATATCTAGGACAAAAGATACTGAAGAGAAATGTAATCATTTTAAAGACAAAATGCGATGCATAGCTGAGATAAAGGCTTAAGAAAGCATCATTCCTTGAGAAAATTATAATCCACAGCAGCCACAGATATGTACTGTAAATATAAAAACTTTAGAGTACACCAAAACTGCAATTCTCCTTTCAGAAATGTAGCCCAAAGAAAGAAGTGATTATTTGCACAAGATGTACAAAACACATGAACCATTAAGATTGTTATAATAATGTATTTAAGAGCAAATTCAGAATAAAAATTAAATGTCTGGTGGTAGGGGATACATTGAATAAAGGAAAATCTATCCAAAAATAGAAATGATGAGGCAGTAGACTATATCTTATGGACATGGATATATATATTCATGATATACTGTTATATAAAAAACACGTCACAAAATATGATATGATCCTGCTTTATCCAAGTAAAACATATAGATAAAAGCCAAAATTAGCTTATCTGAAATTGTAAAATTCATAATGATTTTGTATTTATTTTTAAAATATATAGTCATGTTAAACTTGTCCCAATCTATACAAATTTGTGTTTTCAAAATTATGAAACCAAAATTCTTAATCAGGAGGATAAAAGGCAAATAGTGATAGGTTTGACAAAGTTCCAGAGTAACTGAACAAATCTTTCTCTGGTCCTATTTCTATGTTTATAAACTGAGCCCCATACCTTCCCTCTGGCAAGATTATAGTGAAAATTAAATGGAACAGCAGGTCAGGTTGGAGAAGGAAATGGCAACCCACTCCTGTGTTCTTGCCTGGAGAATCCCAGGGACCAGGGAGCCTGGTGGGCTGCCATCTATGGGGTCGCGCAGAGTCGGACACGACTGAAGCAACTTAGCAGCAGCAGCAGCAGCAGGTCAGGTACCTCATACCATGCCTAGAACATGGTAAATATAGTATAGGTATAGTGGGCTCAAGAAAGCTATATATTTTTTTCCTATATAATATTTGTCTAATAAAAATGAGGCTTTTGTATTAGTTTCATTCAAATTAATGTGTGACATGTTCAAAGTTCCTGAAGAATTATTGACAAAGTTTTGTAACACTGCACAGGAGACTGTGACCAAAACTATCCCCAAGAATAAGAAATGCAACAAGGTTTTCTGAGGAGGTTTTCCGAGGAGCCCTTACAAAGAGCTAAGAAAAGAAAAGTGAAAGACAAAGGATAAAAGGAAATATATGCCCATCTGAATGCAGAGTTCCAAAGATTAACAAGGAGATGTAAGAAAGCCATTTTAAGTGAACAATGCAAACAAATAGAGGAAAACAATAGAATGGGTAAGACTAATGATCTCTTCAACAAAATTAGAGATACCGAGGGAATATTTCATGCAAAGATGGACACAATAAAGGACAGAAATGGTATGGACCTAACACAAGATATTAAGGAGAGGTGCCAAGAATACACAGAAGAACTGTTAAAAAAAAAAGTCTTAATGTCCCAGATAACCACGATGGTGTGATCACTCACCTAAAGCCAGACAAACCTGGAATGTGAAGTCAAGTGCACCTTAGGAAACATTATGATGAATAAAACTAGTGGAGGTAATAGAATCCCAGGTGAGCTATTACAAATCCTAAAAGATGATGCTGTGAAAGTGCTACACTCAATATGTCAGCAAATATGGAAAACTCATCAGTGGCCACAGGACTACAAAAGGTCAGTTTTCATTCCAATGCCAAAGAAGGGCAATGCCAAAGAATGTTCAAACTACCGCACAATTGCACTCATTTCACATGCTAGTAAGGTCATGCTCAAAATCCTTCAATCTAGGCTTCAACAGTATGTGAATTGAGAACTTCCAAATGTAAAAGCTGGATTTAGAAAAAGCAGACAAACCAGAGATCCAACTGCCAACATCCACTGGATCATAGAAAAAGCTAGAGAATTCCAGAAAAAAACATCTACTTCTGCTTCTTTGACTATGCTAAAGCCTTTGATTGTGTGGATCACAATAAACAATGGAAAATTCTTAAAGAGATTGGAATACAAGACCACCTTATCTGCCTTCTAAGAAGGTCAAGAAGCAACAGTTACAATTGAATATGGAAAAATGGACTCATTGAAAATTGGGAAAGGAGTACATTAAGGCTATATATAGTCACCCTGCTTATTTGACTTCTATGCAGACTACATCATGTGAAATACCAGCCTGGATAAAGTCAAAGCTTGAGTCAGAACTGTCAGGAGAAATATCAATACCTCAGATATGCAGATGATATCACCCTAATAGCAGAAAGCGAAGAGGAACTAAACAGCCTCTTGAGGAAGGTGAAAGAGGAGAGTGAAAAAGGTGGCTTATAATTCAGTATTCAGAAAACTATGATCATGGCATCCGGTCCCATCACTTCTTGACAAATAGATGAGGAAGCAATGGAAACAATGACAGACTTTATTTTCTTGGGCTTCAAAATGACTGAAGACAGTGATTGCAGGCATGATGCTTACTCCTTGGAAAATAAACTAATACAAACCTAGACAGCATAGTATAAAACAGAGACATCACTTTGCCTACAAAGGTCTGTAGAGTCAAAGCTATGACTTTTCCAGTAGTCATGTATGGATGTGAAAGTTGAACTGTAAAGAAGGCTTAGCACTAAGGAACTGACGCTTCTGAGTTGTGATAGTGGAGAAAACTCGAGAATCCCTCGAACATCAGGGAGATCAAATCAGTCAATCTTAAAGGAAATCAACCCTGAATATTCACTGGAAGGACTGATGCTGAAGCTTCTATACTTTGGCCACCTGATATGAAGAGCCAACTCATTGGAAAAGACCCTGACGCTGGGAAAGATTGAAGGCAGTGGAGAATGGGGCAACAGACAGTGAGATGGTTAGATGTTATCATCAACTCAATGGACATGAGTTGATGTCCATTTGCTTTACCTTTTGCTTCCTTATTGCATAAAGTTCATTATTTTTATATGTTTTTATTGGATTATTCCCTTTAACAATTAAAAAGCTACTTCTTTTTATTTGATTATACTTATCAGGAATACTAAATTTGTATGATTTAATACCTTGACCCAGGATTTTATTTTACATTTTTTTGTTTATTTTTTTGAACACTATTTATATTCAACCTTCTTAAGACAATTTGTTTTGGTAAGTCTGCTAAAATTTCATATATTTTTAAGGGACATTCCAAATGTTTTCTTTTCTCAAAGATACACATATTTATTAAATCTTATATTTCCAAGTTGGCTCTACACTTTTTATTTTTGACTTTTTCTTTTAATCTGTTTCATTTCTTGTTTTCCTACAGGTCAACTTTTGTGGCTCAGATGGTAAAGAATCTACCTGCAATTCAAGAGATTCAGGTTCAGTCCCTGGGTTGGGAAGATCTCCTGGAGAAGGGAATGGCTACCCGTTCCAGTATTCTTGCCTGGAAAATTCCATGGACAGAAAAGCCTGGTGGGCTACAGTCCGTGGGGTTGCAAAGAGTCAGACACAACTGAGTGACTTACTTTCAAATTATTTAACTACATCTTTCCTATCCAACCCTGGAACTAAAGAAAAGGAATTGCTTTTAGTTTTTTGTTTGTTTGTTTGTTTGTTTCCTTTCTTTTTTCCCTTAGCCATTTAAACTCTCAAAGTGCTTATACCTAATTTATATATCAAACTTACAAATAAAAATACACATTTATGATTAAATTTTTCATCTGTTTTTCCCAGTTCTGAGTTGTGTTAGTAGGCTATGAGAGTTTTTTTTTAGTCTATTAAGTGAAAGTGAAAGTGAAGTCGCTCAGTCATGTCCAACTCTTTGCCACCCATGGACTGTAGCTTGCACCAGGCTTCTCCATCCATGGGATTTTCCAGGCAAGAGTACTGGAGTGGGTTGCCATTTAGTCTATTAGATATAAAGTATTGTTATCACATCACTCAAACATTATTTTTAAAATTACAAATTTAATAAAGTTTTAAATTTAATTCAAATTAGATTTCTATTTATTGCAATTTCAAAATGTAGTCATTGCATAACAGCACACAATTTCCTCTCCAATTAAGAGTTTCTTTTTTAGAATAAAATACAGTCACATTTTACATATGATTATATTCTACTGACAGCATGTAGGACATAAATTGATCTCAATCAAATTGCTATTGAAAATCCCTTGGGACAGAAATGGTATGGACCTAACAGAAGCAGAATATATCAAGAAGAAGTGGCAAGAATACACAGAAGAACTATAAAAAAAAGATGGTAATGACCCAGATAACCACAATGGTGTGATCACTCACCTAGAGACAGACATCCTGGAATGTGAAGTCAAGTGGACCTTAAGAAGCATTACTATGAAGAAAGCTAGTAGAGGTGATGGAATTCTAGCTGAGTTATTTCAAATCCTAAAAGATGGTGCTGTTCAAGTGCTACACTCAATATGTCAGCAAAATTGGAAAACTCAGCAGTTACCACCGGACTGCAAAAGGTCACTTTTCATTACAATCCCAAAGAAGGGCAATGCCAAAGAATGTTCAAACTACCACACAATTGTCCTCATTTCACATGCTAGCAAAGGTCATGCTCAAAATTCTCCAAGCTAGACTTCAACAGTATGTGAATTGAGAACTTCCAAATGTAAAAGCTAGATTTAGAAAAAGCAGACAAACCAGAGATCCAACTGCCAACATCCACTGGATCATAGAAAAAGCTAGAGAATTCCAGAAAAAAACATCTACTTCTGCTTGTTTGATTATGCTAAAGCCTTTGATTGTGTAGATCACAACAAACTAAAAATTCTTAAAGAGATGGGAATACCAGACCATCTGATGGCGAAACAATGGAAACAGTGACAGACTTTATTTTCTTGGGTCCCACAATCACTGCAGATGGTGACTGCAGCCATGAAATTAAAAGATGTTTACTCCCCCTGGATGAAAAGCTATGACCAAATTAGACAGCATATTATAAAGCAGAGACATTACTTTTGCCTACAAAGTCTGTATAGTCAAAGCTATGGCTTTTCCAGTAGTCATGTATGGATGTGAGAGGTGGACCATAAAGAAGGCTGAGCACTGAAGATTTGATGCTTTTGAACTGTGGTGTTGGGGAAGACTCTTGACAGTCCCTTAGACAGCAAGGAATTCAAACCAGGAATTCAGTCCTGAATATTCATTGGAAGGACTGATGCTGAAGCTGAAACTCCAATACTTTGGCTTCCTGATGGGAAGAGTGAGTCATTAGAAAAGACCCTGATGCTGGAAAGTTTGAAGGCACGAAATGGGGATGACAGAGTATGAGATGGTTGGATGGCATCACTGATTCAGTGGACATGATTTTGAGCAAGCTCCAAGAGATGATGAAGGACAGGGAAGCCCAGAGTGTTGCAGTCCATGGGATGACAAAGAGTTGGACACAACTGATCGACTGAACAACAACAATGCTATGTAAGAAGTTCACATATGAAACATATCCAGTTGTATCCCGGTGTAATATTATTTACTGAGCTATGTTTTGACCAGGTCTCACTTAGTTTGAAAAACTATTTTCAAAAAAACACAATTTCTAAGAAACTAATTTCTGTAGTTTAAATGATTAAGGATAGTTTTCACTTCATTACATATTGGACTCTATAAGGTTGCTAGGAATCATTTATTTATTCTCATTAAGATAACAGGGCTGTGATTCTGAGCAATATTTCAGTTATTCTATTAATACATTGTGAATCATAGAAACAATCATGAAAGACTCTTTCTCCTGGCTACATAGATATTATAGTCAAATTTATTGCATGTCTGTTCAAGCACACACTTTCTATCTTCTTTTTTTCAAAATTTATTTACATGAGATGCCAAATTTCTCAGCTAAAATTGTATTCATCTTGTCATCTCACAATATTTATGGAATCAAATTCATTAAGAATAAAGTGCCATTAAAACTAATGGCAAAACTGGGCATCTTTTTAGGTGTGCATCACAGTGAGAAGCACAACTACAGATAGAAATCCAAGTGGTATAAGATTTAGTATAAAACAAAGCTGCTAAGCGATCATGAAATATAATAAAATTACAGTTACACTATGTTAAAATGGTCAGGACAGACTTCGCAAAGGAGGCATGATTTAAGCTTGGTTTTGAGTGATTGATTGGCTTTATATAGAAAGAGAAATGGGGAAAGTAACTTTACATTAGAAAACATACATAGGAGAAAACTAGAAAGGCACACTTGAGTACTGCTAAAAAAGAGACTGTCCTACTGAGATAAAGGCCCCTGTAAATAAAGAAGGTAATAAAGTTAAAACAGGCATTGGGACAAGAAAATGTCAAGATATTGCTCAATTAACCACTATGAACTTCATCCTGCTGTCACAGGGATTTCATTGATAGTTGATGGAAAAAAAATAATGTTAATGAACCTAGTTTTTTTTTTTTTTTTCATTTTTATTTTTTTATTTATTTATTTTATTTATTTATTTATTTATTTTTAATAAATTTATTTATTTTAGTTGGGGGCTAATTACTTTACAATATTGTAATAGTTTTTGCCATACATTGACATGAATCAGCCATGGGTTTACATGTGTTCCCCTTCCTGGACCCCCCACCCACCTCCCTCCCCATCCCATCCTTCTGGATCATCCCATTACCCCGGCCCTGAGCCCTTGTCACATGCATCGAACATGGAATGGTGTTCTGTTTCACATATGATAATATACATGTTTCAATGCTATTCTCCCAGAACGTCCCACCCTCACCTTCTCCCTCAATTAATATCAAAAATATACAAGCAACTTCTGCAGCTCAATTCCAGAAAAATAAACGACCCAATCAAAAAATGGGCCAAAGAACTAAACAGACATTTCTCCAAAGAAGACATACAGATGGCTAACAAACACATGAAAAGATGCTCAACATCACTCATTATTAGAGAAATGCAAATCAAAACCACAATGAGGTATCATTTCACACCAGTCAGAATGGCTGCTATCCAAAAGTCTACAAGCAATAAATGTTGGAGAGGGTGTGGAGAAAAGGGAACCCTCTTACACTGTTGGTGGGAATGCAAACTAGTACAGCCACTATGGAGAACAGTGTGGAGATTCCTTAAAAAACTGGGAATAGAACTGCCATATGACCCAGCAATCCCACTGCTGGGCATATACACCGAGGAAACCAGAATTGAAAGAGACGCGTGTACCCCAATGTTCATCGCAGCACTGTTTACAATAGCCAGGACATGGAAGCAACCTAGATGTCCATCAGCAGACGAATGGATAAGGAAGCTGTGGTACATATACACAATGGAATATTACTCAGCCATTAAAAAAATACATTTGAATCGGTTCTACTGAGATGGATGAAACTGGAGCCCATTATACAGAGTGAAGTAAGCCAGAAAGAAAAACAACAATACAGTATACTAATGCATATATATGGAATTTGAAAGATGGTAACGATAACCCTATATGCGAGACAGAATAAGAGACACAGATGCATGGAACAATTTTATGAACCTAGTTTTAAAAGAACTTATCTTGCAATAACATCGAGAATAGACGAAAAAAGGTTTTGAAGAGGAGGAAATCCATTAGAAAACTACTGTAATAATTCAGGCATGATATTAACACAGAATATAAATACTTAATACACATTTGTTCAATAAGCTAATGGCTGAAATAAAGAAGTGGATAAATGGAAAAGGAAACACCATTTATTAAGATAGACAGGAAAAAATGATGAAGTGACAGAATTGAAGATTGCAAAAGAAGTTATAGAAAAGATTAGAAATTCATTTCAGATGTTTATAGTGTTTATAAAAATAGGAAAGGCAAAAATAGTACCAGCTTTACTCAAGATGACTAATGTGATTTTAATTATATTGAATTTTAGGTATAAAACAAATCTAGGTGGACATATTAAAGTACATTTGGAATGTAATATCACAAAGTACAGATTTTTTTGTCTCATTCACTGAGATATACAAGCACTTAGAAAAGTGCATGGAACAAACTAGACACTCAATATATACTAGGCACTCAATATATACTAGGCACTCAATATATACTTCTTAAACTAAATTGAAATGTTTAGGCAAATGGAACTTGACTGAAGGTAACAAAACACTTTATGTCTGGTGAAATTATGTATATTATCTACATAAATAATGAAATAATGTTGAACTACTACATAAAATTATAGCAATACTATTTTAATAGTGTACATTTATTGCATATGTGACTTATACCAGAAGTATATGGATTATCTTATTAAATATTATCAATAATGTCTGAGCAGAGACTGAATTTATCATGAACCCATACTGGAAAACATTCAAAAAGTTACATGAAAAAGAAGGAATTTATGTCTTATACCATGTTGGGAGATTGTGGTTGGTTATGTGTATCAATTTTCTGTTCTATTTTAAAATATTTTTATACTTGCTAGGTATCATCTGTGTCATATGTCTTTTCCTATGGAAACGTGATATAAACTGAAAATGGAGATCGATTAAGAGCACAGAGTATGAGGAGTTGAATAGAAGGCTTCTCTTTGCACTATTGTTAAATAGAAAATAGCTCACTGACTGTAACAGATCCTTTTCCCATTCACCATATTACTGAGAAAATGTGGTATAGATCCTCACGGTAGTTGTTTACAGATCTGTGGAACAAAAGCAGAAAGTAAAAGGAAAAAAAGAAAAAAAGGATAATTTCACTTCATTAAAAGATAAAAAATATGAGCAAATGTTTTTTTCTTGGTTTTCTCAAAATAATTCACGTGTGATTTGGAAAATATTCATGAGATCTATAAAATGCAATTACCTCATTTTTATACTTCCTGAAAAGAAAAAAATCATGAGATCTGATACTGCTACTGCTGTGTTAACTATTCAAATTTAAAATTATATACCATTTTCCCATGATGTTTTATTGATTTTCTCTTGGTTCAACTTCAGTGATTAAATGAGACAAAACATATGGTATTGAAGTTTCTCACTGATGTTTTCATCAAGACTGGATAAAATCCAAATGGTGCAGTATCTTCTGGCTTGCATAAAAGCACTGACTTTATGGGATAGTAATTTAGTTATTTATTTTTCTTTCAAGGGCTGCTTTCTTTCACTTGTTGCTAATATTGCCATGTAATTACAAAAGTGATTTTTAAAGCCTCACTTCTTCATATATGATAAATAATATATATGATATATATTTTAACAAAAATTGCTTAAGTCATTGTAGGTTCTAGAAACAATAGTCAAATGGTATTCTAGAGAGACAGACACAGGGAAAAAGAAGAGAAGATTAAGATTAAAAGAAAAAATTGATCACTTAATCAATTTAACTATCAAATAAATACTTGTCATTTGCTTTTATCTGTAACTTTCTCCTTTCTGAAGATCCTAACTGCATGAGTCTTGTAACATAAGAATTATTGTACCATAAGAATTCTACACAAAATTGTGAATCTGTGAATTGTTTCATGTTCCCAAATGAATTTGTCTGGAGGAAAGCAACTTTGTGTGCCTGTCAGAGATTCTGAGAGTGAATTAAGGATCATTTTAACATCTATGAAATATATTCAATACAAGTCTGAACTGCCAGCTTTCTCAGTTACCTTTCCTTAACTCTCGAGTTGTTCTTTTACTTAATACTAAAAAAAAAAGAAGAAGAAAAAATGACCAGACCACCTTACCTGTCTCCTGAGAAACCTGTATGCAGGTCAAGAAACAACAGAATTGGACATGGAACAACTGGTTCAGAGTTGGGAAAGGAGTACAATAAGACTGTTTATTGTTACCCTGCTTATTTAACTTACATTCAGAGAGCATCATGCACAAAATTCTGGGTTGGGTGAATCACAAACTGGAATCAAGATTGCTGGGTGAAATATCAACGACCTCAGATATGCAGATGATACCACTTCAATGGCAGAAAGTGAAGAGCAACTAAAGAGCCGCTTGATGAGGGTGAAAGAGGAAAGTGAAAAAATTGACTTTAAACTCAACATTCAAAAAACTAAGATCATGGCATGTGATCCCATCACTTCAAGGCAAGTAAAATGGGAAAAGGTAGAGGCAATGACAGATTTTATTTTCCTGGGTTCCAAAATCAGTGTGGACAGTGACTGCAGCCATGATATTAAAAGATGCATGCTCTTTGGAAGGAAAGTTCAACAAACCTAGACAGCATATTAAAAAGCAGAGACATCATTTTGCCAACAAAGTTCCATATAGTCAAAGCTATGGTTTTTCCAGTAGTCATGTATGGATGCGAGAGTTGAACCGTAGAGAAGGCTGAGCACTGAAGATTTGATGCTTTGGAACTGTGGTTCTGGAGAAGACTCTTGAAAGCTCCTTGCACCAGAAGGAGATCAAACCAGTAAATCTTAAAGGAAATCAACCCTGAATATTCATTGGAAGGACTGATGCTGAAGCTCCAATACTCTGGCTACCTGATGCCAAGAGCAGACTCACTGGAAAAGACTCTGATGCTGGGAAATATGGAAGGCAAAAGGAGAAGGGGAGGCTGAGGATGAGATGGTTTGATAGAATCACTAAATCAAGGGGGACATGAATTTGAGAAGACTCCGGGAAAAGGTGGAGGACAGAGGATACTGGTGTCCTGCAGTCCATTGGGTAACAAAGAGTCAGACATGACTTGGCAACTGAACAACAACAGCAACAGCAAATTGTATCCAACTGAAAACATATTACATTGGGAAGCATGTATTTTTTTTTCTTCAACAAAGGCAGTGACAGACTGTAGCTACATAGACTGCCCGACACAACTTCATGGGTACCATTTAGGCAGTCTGGGATATGAATGATGTACCCTGAAGTTCTATAACACAAGGACTTTGATGGTAAATTCTGGTAACTAAGGATCTATTCACAACAGTAGCAATTTCTAACGATGTTATTAATGTCAATAAAATTTTGACACATTAAATAATCATATATAAATAAAAAACTGTTGATGAAAATCCTTTGAATTATTGGAAAAATGATTTCTATTTACATATGTGTAAAAATATTTCCAAATTTGGAAAACTCAGCAGTGGGCACAGGACTGGAAAAGGTCAGTTTTCGTTCCAATCCCAAAGAAAGGCAATGCAAAAGAATGCTCAAACTACTGCACAATTGCACTCATCTCACATACTAGTAAAGTAATGCTCAAAATTCTCCAAGCCAGGCTTTAGCAATACATGAACTATGAAATTCCAGATGTTCAAGCTGGATTTAGAAAAGGCAGAGGAACAAGAGATCAAATTGCCAATATCTGCTGGATCATCAAAAAAGCAAGAGAGTTCCAGAAAACATCTATTTCTGCTTTATTGACTATGCCAAAGCCTTTGACTGTGTGGATCACAATAAACTGTGGAAAATTCTGAAAGAGATGGGAATACCAGACCACCTGACCTGTCTCTTGAGAAACCTGTATGCAGGTCAGGAAGCAACAGTTAGAACTGGACATGGAACAACAGACTGGTTCCAAATAGGAAAAGGAGTACATCAAGCCTGTATATTGTCACCCTGCTTATTTAACATACGCAGAGTACATCATGAGAAATGCTGTGCTGGAAGAAACACAAGCTGGAATCAAGATTGCCAGGAGAAATGTCAATAACCTCAGATATGCAGATGACACCACCCTTATGGCAGAAAGTGAAGAAGAACTAAAGAGCCTCTTGATGAAAGTGAAAGAGGAGAGTGAAAAAGTTGGCTTAAAGCTCAATGCTCAGAAAACTAAGATCATGGCATTTGGTCCCATCACTTCATGGGAAATAGTTGGGGAAACAGTGGAAGCAGTGTCAGACTTTATTTTTGGGGGGCTCCAAAATCACTGCTGATGGTGATTGCAGCCATGAAATTAAAAGACGCTTACTCCTTAGAAGGAATGTTATGGCCAACCTAGATAGCATATTTAAAAGCAGAGACATTACTTTGCCAACAAAAGTCTGTCTAGTCAAGGCTATTGTTTTTCCAGTGGTCATGTATGGATGTGAGAGTTGAACAGTGAAGAAAGCTGAGCACCGCAGAATTGATGCTTTTGAACTGTGGTGTTGGAGAAGACTCTTGAGAGTCCCTTGGACTGCAAGGAGATCCAATCAATCCATCCTAAAGGAGATCAATCCTGGGTGTTCATTGGAAGGACTGATGTTGAAGCTGAAACTCCAATACTTTGGCCACCTCATGCGAAGAGTTGACTCATTGGAAAAGACCCTAATGCTGGGTAGGATTGGGGGCAGGAGGAGAAGGGGACGATAGAGGATGAGATGGTTGGATGACATCACTGACTCGATGGACATGGATTTGGATAGACTCCAGGAGTTGGTGATGGATAGGGAGGCCTGGCATGCTGCAATTCATGGGGTCGCAAAGAGTCAGACACGACTGAGCAACTGAACTGAACTGAACTGAAAAATATTTCCAAAGAATTATAATTTCTTGAAGTAAATTACAGGCTCATAATAGTAAATGTCAGTCAGTCAATCATGAATATAGAAAGTACTACGTATTTGTCAAATAAGAAAGGACTTAACACAAGAAATGAAAGGTTGGCAAGAGTTACGGCAGTGAACATTAGGAAGCTCCAAATAGATTTCATAAAACTGGTAACAGTAGTGATTGTAGTCAACTGCCACTGATATTCTCAACAGCATTCAACAGCCTTCAGCAACAAACTAGATGACTCTCAGAGGACAAATGGAAGTTTCTTGCAAAAATTCATAACTAAATCTGCCAAAGCCACATGCCTGTTATTGGTTAAAAAATAATTACTTTTGCTTTTCTCTCATTTTGCAAACATTTGAGGATTCCTCTCATTGGTGGATAGAACCACACTGGCAGGAGATAATGAGAAATCCAGTTTCTAAAGTCTTATTTCTGTCATGGATGTGAAAGGTTAGAAAGGAAGATTGTTATATTTTATATAGAAATTCATTTTGAGCCCTTTTTACCTCCTCAAACCTCAACTCACAATTTAGTTTTTCCTCCTAATATTGTTTCTTGGTCTACTGTTAAAATTTAAGGCTCTTGCAAAAATTATAAGATTATACAATTTTATTTCATCATGTCCACCATTTTATTCCTAAATAATAACCAACTTTTGCAATTATTCTCTTGAAGGAAAGTTATAATACCTATATAGAGATTTGAAACAGCATATGTGAAAGAAACCTGTAAAAAATTAAAGTTTCTGGACAGATGTTATAAGAGTCTTGCAGAAAAAGCTATCAGCATTACAATCCCAATTCTAATTTACTTTACATCAGGCACTTAAATTTATTATCTTTAGGCCATATGTTGCAAATGGAGTTTGGTTCTATATTCATGAATCAGTTGACAATGAATAGTTAAGTTCTGCTAATTCAGAAAGGTGAAGTTGAGTGAGTTAATTTAAATGGCAGAATATTTGTAACTACAAATTCTACATACTATCAGAAAACTTCCCAGAACGACCTGCCATATGTTTTAAACCATGATGAAAATGGTCTTCTTAAAAAAACTGCAGCTTTTCTATAGTTTATACTTGAGAATATCTTAGCATTTCCATTAAAATTCTATTTTGAGAGTTTTAACCTTGGCTTCAAAAATTCATTGTATATTAAAATTTAACATGTGAAATATAAGTGACTATTATTTAACTGAATATTTTAAATTAAATGTTTTCCATATTTCATAGTTAATACCTTAGCAGTATGTTTAGATTTAAATTATAAAAATAAATCTGTGCCACATGGAAAACTGGCTGTGACTCACTTAGGTGTGCTAACAAGCTGTCCAAGCAAGTATACCAGTCACAATCTACATGAACACTGACTCGTTGCTGAAAAGAGTAAAAATGCCAACAGGCAGAAAAACTGGGGGTGGAAGGTAGTATCCTTTGTTTTTCTTTGTTAAATTAATTAATTTGTTTTAATTGGAGGATAATTACTTTACAATATTGTGATGGTTTTTCCCATACATTGACATGAAATAATCCACGGGTGCACATGTGTCCCCACCATCCTTTGACTTTTGAATGGTTCTTAATACATTTTCACATTACCTTAGTTCACACGATAAACATTCAAGCCTTGTTGTAGGCCAAGTTCTTTGCTAAAAGCTGACAAGAAAAGAAGACATAAAATAAGTTTCTTGCTCTCAAAAACTTGTAGTTCCAAGGGTAAAGCTGATAGGAGTGAAACAATCCTAATAGCATGAGATAAGTGCTGATAAAGTCAGATGCAGTATACATGTATATCAGATGGAAATGTTTGGGAAGGCTTCTTAGAGGACATAATGAAATAGGTTTTAAAAAAATAAGTTGAGCATATGAATAAAATAAGATAATATTCTAATAGCAAGAAGAGCACATTCAAACAAGTTGTGAAAACAAGAAATAATTTAGTTTGGAAAAGTCTAAAATTGTAGTAGTTACCTATAGAGAAAGAAAGCTATACACAGAAAAGTCAGAAAGACTTTCTCCTAAATCATATGGGAATCTGTCACAGAATTTTAAGTAGATAACTGGTAGAAATAGTTTTGAATAGGAGAGGGATTATTCTGGTAGCAGTGTGAAGGATAGTAAGATTGTAAGAACCAGTGAGACCAATTAGGAAGCTATTCCATATTAGGAAGCTATTCAATAATCCTAAGAAAATAGTCCAGAATTTACTAGTTATGCAATCTTGGGAAAGTTAGTTGGGATCTTAATTGACCTTTGTGAGCAACGGTTTCATTAGTATTATGTAAGTTTAGTATTTATATTAGTATTCTGTAACTTTAACAACAATAGCAATGACAGTGTGAGCCATATTACCTGCCAAAGATTGATACAAGGATTAGATTAGAAAACCTGTGTGACAGCAATGAGCCCTGTGCCCATACAGGAGCTAAACGTGCTTGCTCTTATCTTTCATTCCAATCCACAGTGTTCTGGGTGCATAAACACTTGCAGATGGATTTTTGAGCTGTTAGATATTTTGTTTGTGATCATTTGGGATCCAGGCTGAAGAGGGTGACAAGTGATAGATAATCTACATCTGCTCTACAGAAGAGCTTCTCATAGTTTATGTGAAAAAAAAAAAAAAATCACCTGAGTATTTTGGTTAAAATGCAGATTCAGAGTTAGCAGGTCTTGAATAAGGCCTACCATGATGCATTTCTTTAAAAAAAAAAAAAAAAACTCCTGATATTGATGCTTCTGGTCCATTAATCACCTTTTGAGTTACAAAGCTCCAAGAAATGCCTGTAATTTTGACCATGCTCCCAGCAGTTGGAGAGGTAGATTTTAAAAAGCAAGTGCTGGAGATACACAATTACTTGTACCAGCTGAAATATTCCTATGATTCATTTTATAGATCAAATTCTATTTTCCATAACAAATTTTCATTTTTTCTTTAAGTATATAGATAGCACATACATTAATTCTATGCTTTAATTACATACTACTTAATTTCTGGATTGAGAAGACATTCACTGCTTATTTGTATTTTAAAATCACTATCTCAAATGAAATATTTCAAAGCACATTATCACAACACACTCAGGGCCCCTCAGCATACTGACTTCTGTGGAAGCAAGGGGTATCAGGTGAAATTTGAGGATGAAAAAGTTCAAATGTCAGAACTGGGAAAAAAGATAATGTATTCTGCTACTTTTTCATAGACTTGGTCAACAGCATGGAATTTCATGTAGCAAGACAAAGAGGTATTTCCTGGAGGAAAAAAGTATTCTTGTTGGCAGCTGAAAAGAAAAGTGACTTCCAATTACCCTTGACTCAGGGTCAATGTAAAGACAAGGACTTTGCCTTTGAGCTATGTGAGGAGTTTGGTTATTGAGCACTCTGATTCTTTCAATTTCTAGGGAGTTAAGAAATAGATATCATATAATGATTTAGGATATATCAAAATTGTATTGGCTCAAAAATGTACTATATACAGTTGTGAAACATAGAGGTTAAACATACCTCAACATTTTCTTTTACTCGAATTAGAAATATTTCAAAGCTATATACATATACATATATATAATTATATAATATTATGAAGCAAAGTTAGTTAAAAAAAAAAACGATGAGGCTTGGCTTTTCAAACAAAAGTCAATGCTTTAGAACTGAACTCAAAATTTGATTACAACTGTTCTACATTTAAATGTATTTTAGTTTTTAATATTTAATGTTATTATTATAAAGGCATAAGGAAATCTATAAGGGTAAAAGACAGAGAAGCCTGGTGTGCTGCAGTCCACGGGGTCGCAAAGAGTTGGACACGACTGAGAGACTGAACTGAAATGAACTGAACTGAAAAGACAGAAGTACAGTGTTCCTTGCTGAACAAAGAGTATTGGCGTCACTTTGTTAATGAAATTTACACAGGACAATATTGCAGCCAATACAGAAAAAGCCAAAATACATCTCCCTTTTTGTTTCAGAATGACCATTCTCTATAACACAATAGATTTCAGAAGGATTTTGTAAATTTCATCAGTACCTAAAATGAAACCTGACAATACAGAGAATGACTAATCAGGTAACTAGGCATCTTCTGATATCATCCAAGGTCATTTAGTACATCATCCAAACTTACTTGAATTCTACTTAAAAATGCATTGCAAAAGCTAGTTTAAAATCTCTTTTTCATGCTTTATTTATGATAGAGATTGAAAAGTTATCAGCTGCAAAGGAAAGAAATTTAATGTTTGGATTAAACAAAATGTGCCATTTTTGGAAAACTGCCATTTTATTTATTTATTTATATATTTTGCTTCATACATCTGTGCTTTTGTAACATTAAAGCTAGTTATCATGGCAACTGGAGAATCACATGTACCATTTCAGAGATAAAATACTCCTTGTTTGAAAAATATTATGTTCACTATTTATTTGAATATGTGTAAAGAGGTTCGCGACATTGTACAGGATACAGGGATCAAGAAAATACCCATGGAAAAGAAATGCAAAAAAGCAAAATGGCTGTCTGAGGAGGCCTTACAGATAGCTGGGAAGAGAAGAGAAGTGAAAAGCAAAGGAGAACAGGAAAGATATTCCCATCTCAATGCAGAGTTCGAAAGAATAGCAAGGAGAGATAAGAAAGCCTTCCTCAGCGATCAGTGCAAAGAAATAGAGGAAAACAACAGATTGGGAAAGACTAGAGATCTCTTCAAGAAAATTAGACATACCAAAGGAACATTTCATGCAAAGATAGGCTCGATAAAGGACAGAAATTGTATGGACCTAACAGAAGCAGAAGATATTAAGAAGAGGTGGCAAGAATACACAGAAGAACTGTACAAAAAAGATCTTCACGACCCAGATAATCACGATGGTGTGATCACTCACCTAGAGCCAGACATCCTGGAATGTGAAGTCAAGTGGGCCTTAGAAAGCATCACTACGAACAAAGCTAGTGGAGGTGATGGAATTCCAGTTGAGCTATTTCAAATCCTCAAAGGTGATGCGTGCTGCACTCGATATGGCAGCAAATCTGGAAAACTCAGCAGTGGCCACAGGACTGGAAAAGGTCAGTCTTCGTTCCAATCCCAAAGAAAGACAATGCCAAAGAATACTCAAACTACCACACAATTGCACTCATCTCACATACTAGTAAAGTAATGCTCAAAATTCTCCAAGCCAGGCTTCAGCAATACGTGAACCGTGAACTTCCAGCTGTTCAAGCTGGTTTTAGAAAAGGCAGAGGAACCAGAGATCAAATTGCCAATATCCGCTGGATCATCAAAAAAGCAAGAGAGTTCCAGAGAAACATCTACTTCTGCTTTATTGACTATACCAAAGCCTTTGACTGTGTGGATCACAATAAACTGTGGAAAATTCTGAAAGAGATGGGAATACCAGACCATCTGACCTGTCTCTTGAGAAACCTGTATGCAGGTCAGGAAGCAACGGTTAGAACTGGACATGGAACAACAGACTGGTTCCAAATAGGAAAAGGAGTCCGTCAAGGCTGTATATTGTCACCCTGCTTATTTAACTTCTATGCAGAGTACATCATGAGAAATGCTGGGCTGGAAGAAACACAAGCTGGAATCAAGATTGCCGGGAGAAATACCAATAACCTCAGATATGCGGATGACACCACCCTTATGGCAGAAAGTGAAGAAGAACTAAGTAGCCTCTTGATGAAGGTGAAAGAGGAGAGTGAAAAAGTTGGCTTAAAGCTCAATGTTCAGAAAACTAAGATCATGGCATCTGGTCCCATCACTTCATGGGAAATAGATGGGGAAACAGTGGAAACAGTGTCAGACTTTATTTTTTTGGGCTCCAGAATCACTGCTAATGGTGACTGCAGCCATGAAATTAAAAGACACTTACTCCTTGGAAGGAAGGTTATGGCCAACCTAGATAGCATATTTAAAAGCAGAGACATTACTTTGCCAACAAAAGTCTGTCTAGTCAAGGCTATGGTTTTTCCAGTGGTCATGTATGGATGTGAGAGTTGGACGGTGAAGAAAGCTGAGCGCCAAAGAATTGATGCTTTTGAACTGTGGTGTTGGAGAAGACTCTTGAGAGTCCCTTGGACTGCAAGGAGATCCAATCAATCCATCCTAAAAGAGATCAATCCTGGGTGTTCATTGGAAGGTCTGATGTTGAAGCTGAAACTCCAATACTTTGGCCACCTCATGCGAAGGGTTGACTCATTGGAAAAGACCCTAATGCTGGGTAGGATTGGGGGCGGAAGGAGAAGGGGGATGAGATGGTTGGATGGCATAGCCGACTCGATGGACATGGGTTTGGGTAGACTCCGGGAGTTGGTGATGGACAGAGAGGCCTGGCGTGCTGCAATTCATGGGGTCGTAAAGAGTCAGACACGACTGAGCGACTGAACTGAACTGAATACTAATTCAGAGGATAAAATATTTTATAGGTACCATATCATAAAACTATTCAATAATTTGTTTAACTGTTTCCCATAATTAATTTACTGTTATTTAAGCAATATATTTAATAGTAGCATTGAAGAAAACCCTGATACAACAAAAATAAATTGAACGAGATTCAAAATGTAACATTCTACTTTGACAAAGGAGGCAAGAATATAAAATGGGAAAAAGTCTCCAGCAAATTTTGCTGGGAAAGTTGCACAGCAGTGTGTAAATTGGTGAAGTTAGAACACACCCTCACACCATGCAAAAAAATAAACTCAAAGTGACTTAAAGACCTAAACATAAGACATGACACCATCAAATTCCTAAAAGAGAATATAGGCAAAACATTCTCTGACATAAATTGTAGCAATGGTCAAAGGTCAGTCCCCCAAAGTAATAGAAATGAAAATGAAAATAAATGGGATCTAATCAAACTTAGAAGTTTTATACAGCAAAAGAAATCATAAACAATAAAAACCAAAAAGACAACCTATGTAATGGAAGAAAATATTTGCAAATGATGCAACAGACAAGGACTTAATCTCCAAAATATACAAACAACTCAGACAACTCAACATCACAAATAAAAACAGCCCAATCAAAAAATGGGCAAAAGACCTTAATAGACATTTCTCCAAAGAAGACATACAGATAGCCAGTAGGCACATGAAAAGATGCTCAATATCACTAATTATTATAGAAACGTAAATCAAAACTATAATGAGGTACCACCTCACATTAGTCACAACGGCCATCATCAAAAGTCTACAAATAACAAGAACTGGAGAAACCCTCTTACATTGTTGGTGGGAATATAACTTGGTACAGCCACTGTGGAGAATAGGATGGAGGCTCCTCAGAAAACTAAAAATAGAATTATCATATGATCCAGCAATCGGCTGCAGTCTATGGGGTTGCTAAGAGTCAGACACGACTGAGCGACTTCACTTTCACTTTTCACTTTCATGCACTGGAGAAGGCAGTGGCAACCTACTCCAGTATTCTTGCCTGGAGAATCCTGTCTATGGGGTCACAGAGAGTCGGACATGACTGAAGTGACTTAGCAGCCAGCAATCCCACTCCTGGGAATATACCCAGACAAAACTAAAATTCAAAATGATGCATACACCCCTACGTTCATAGCAACAATATTCCCAATAACCAAAACATGGAAATAATATAAATGTTCATCAACAGATGAATGGATAAAGAAGATGTGGTATGTAAATACAGTGGAATAGTACTTAGCCATAAAAAAGAATGAAACAATGCCATTTGTAGAAACATGAATGCAACTAGAGATTATACTAAGAAAAAGAAAGACAAATACCATATGATACCACTTATATGTGGAATCTAAAATACAGCACAAATGCACCGATATACAAAACAGAAATAGACTCATAGACATAGAGAACAGACTTGTGGTTGCCAAGGGTGGGGGGAAGGGTAGAGGATGAACTGGGAGTTTAGAGTTGGTATATGCACATTGTTACATTTAGAATAGATTAATAACAGGGTCCTAATGTATAGTTCAGGGAAGTCTACTCAACATCCTTTGATAAACCATAATGGAAAAGAATACAAAAAGAATGTATATACGTGTTTAACAGTCACTTTGTGCAACAGCAGACCTTGGTACAACATTGTAAATCAACTATATTTCAATTAAGAAATGCAAGAAAAAATAACACTCTAGATAAATCACAAGACAACTGAAGGATTCTACCTTTAATAAAGAGTATAAATAATTTTCCTAAATATGTTCAAACTATAATATGTAAAGTTACTAAGGAACAATTATAAGTTAAATAATAACAACAGCTAACCAGCGTCAACATACACTACAAAACTGCTACATGTTTTACCATCATTCTATTATTCCAGGCATTTTATGTGACAGTTTAAACCAGTAAACATAAAGAAGAGAGTTATGGAATCAACTTTAAATTTTTAGGAGTGATAGGGTAATTCTGGCTCTGGGGATGGCTGAACCATGGTCCAGAATGCCAAGAGACTATTAATTTTTGATTTTATTTTTGAATTATTTTATTCTCTCCTACTTCCTCCCTTAATTGAAAAAGTAGGGTGTACCATCTATGACATCCACATCTTTTTAATTTGTTAGTAGTGCTTTTTACTTAAAACATAAACACTTGACAGTCACAGATGATTTTCATGGGCCAACAGGTTCACCCACATCTCTAGGACCCACCACAGTCTCACAGCCTCCTGCTCCAACTACAACAGCATGAACATGTGGCCCTCGCACAAGGGGTCTTTCAAGTTTGGGATGATAAAGCTGCTTATGTCCTCCACAGATTCCATGTACACCCAACCAGCACCTACCATGAGCCTGTAACGCCTAGCACCTTGGTGTCCCTGGCCAGTTTGATTGACTACATGAAGCTCATGTTCATGGTGGTGGCGTGGGAGAGGTTAAGTGGAGTTATAGTCTATTTTAAAACTAGAGAGAAAGGGAAATTTCCTTTCAGAAGGAAGAACAATCCTTCGAGAAACATCCTGCTTATGGTACTCTGTTCTCATTTAGTCATGATAAAAAAACAAAACAAACAAACAACAACAACAACAAAAACAACTGGAGAACAGAAATGAACAGAAATGGAATGGCCACAACACCTAGAACTGTATTGTGATGGACAGCTATAACCCTGAATCCATTATGTATATTCTTTAATTACCCAGAAATCAAACACTGAATCCATCTTCTCTGAATTAAGTTATTCTCATTGTACAGGAATATTGCTTGCATATCTCATATTCATTAAGACCTATGTATCTTTCATGCAGACTTTCTTTCCTTATCAGGAGAGATGTGTTCCCTTGCTTTGCAGCAGTAGGGTGCCTGCCTCCATCTTCATTTCCATAGGTGTTCTTTACCATGCCTTAGGAGTGACTTATAATTTCAACATTTCAAAATAAATAAACAATGGGAGGCTTTGTGAAATAATTGGGTGTGTCTTGCTAGGAGAACCTAGTAAGAAAAATGTTGATGGCCAGGAAATAGACACCAAAGTGTTTTATCCTTGCACCCCCTGAAATCTTTATGAATAACCAAGGACTGTAAGTATTTGAATTAGAGAGAAGAAACGAAAATCAACATTTGTGTTGTTTGTAGAAGTAGAGGCATTTTTCATCATCGTCTTCCTCTCTTCAGCTTCGCCTTTATCTTGTCTTTGTTTCTGTCTACCTCTTCAGGGAGGTATACATCAAACAAAATTCAGGGGGATATAAATCCACAATGTGAGGATTTCCTCAAGATATATTTAGGATCGACAACCCAAACAAGTTAAATGACACCAAATAATTATGTTAAAAAGCCCTTTCTCATACAGCTAATATATATATACTTGTACAAATTAAAATTAAGTGCTTTGCCAGACCAAGTGTCTTCATGTGTGAACTTTATTTACCCCAAGTCAAACAATTAAGAATATAAACATTTATAAATCCTATTCATTTGACAGGACTTGAGCAATATCATTAACATGTTTGTGACCAGCATTGTAATTTATATGCATTGAGTAATGATGTTCCAGAGGCCATGCCAAGCACTTTTCATATATTATTTCATTTAATTGACACCAAACTCCACCGGGGTAGTTACTATGATTGCCCGTGTTTCCTAGTTAAGGAACTACTGAAGATGTTAGATAAATTGCCTTAGAATACAGCTTAAATATGCATGTGTGAGTTATGCAAAATTCCTGAGTGCTGTCTTTGGAAGATGGAAAATTACTTGAGATAATATGAAAATCTGTTTGATATGAAAAAGTGGTGGAAGCAGATGAAATCCAAGTAGGTCCTTAACTAGTGTGAATGCAGGATGATATACCACTGCTTAATTCTGACCCCTCTGTACTCAGTGATACTCAACTTAGCAGTTGAAATAGTGCAGTTATAACTACCCTCTTCTATCTGCAATAAAATTGCTGGAAATTCTCGTATTTAAAATTCACAAGAAAAGTTAATGCATGAATGCATTAGAGACATTGACATTGGCATTGACATTGACATTGACATTGGCTAATGTCAATTACAGTAGCCAGTGCCCTTCTCTATCGACTGGCTTTTTCCTCAAACCCCAAACCCATCTCTTTATATGTTGGAAAAGACATTATTATAGTTTCCTCCAAATTTCCTCCACAAAAATTAAAGTAAGAGGAAATAGAAAATGCTATGTCTTTAATAAAGAACACTCTGTATTAGGCTACCTATGTATGTACTCTCATCAAGTGTTTCAGGCTGCATAAAAACTGTCTTTGTTATTTCATAACACTCATATATTCATTTTAGTGAAAGAATCCCAGGAATTATTTCTATTTATCCAATCCAATTTTCCAAAGCAGTTTTTAATTTTTTTTTAACTTTCTATTTTGTATTAGGGTGTAGCTGATTAACAAACAACATTGTGATAGTTTCAGGTGAAAAGTAAAGACACACACATATCAGCCATATATACACATGTATCCATTCTCCACCAAACTCCCTTCCCATCCAGGCTGCCATGTAACAGAGCAGATTTCCATGTGCTATATACAGTAGATCCTTGTTGGCCATCTATTTTAAATATAGCAATCAAAGCAGTGTATATACATATGGCATAAACTCAAGGGGTCTCTCAGGTGGCTCAGTGGTAAAGAATTTGCCTGCCAAACAGGAGACACAGGTTCAATCTCTGGGTCAGGAATATCTCCTGGAGGAGGAAATGGCAACCCATTCCAGTATTCTTGCCTGGAGAATCCCAAGGACAGAAGAGTCTGGTGGGCTACAGTCCATGAGATGAAAAGAGTTGGAAATGACTTAATGATTAAACAAAAACAACACAAACTCAAAGCGATATTAAAAGCTATCTTTTCTAAAATAGGGAGACATGATTCAAATACTTGCAAAATTCTGTATAAGTTTTAAAGTAAAAACCTTTCAGAGCCTTTAATGTGTTAACTCACCATTAGTTTCCAAACAGACAAACCTAAGTTGCTGAATTTCACAAAGTAAGTTAATCATGGATCTCATCAGCCTCCCATTTATTTTCATGGGATCTTTTATAGGACTGATATTCTTTGAAACATATTTTGGGAAACATAGCTGTATGCATACTAATGTAAATATTATTTCCCAAAACACTTTGAAATGGTTTTCCTTTGCTCATACAATTTCTCCACACCTCAAATATCCTTTTGCTCTCTTCCTTTTCCAATTATACCTGAACTTCTACTCATTCTTTAAGGCCTAGATCAACTATCACATTTTCTATCAAATAGTATTTAACTTCTCTGGGCAAAAATAATACTTACAGCATTTTGAATATGTCTATTTTGACTTGTTTTTATAAAACTTTCTCATCAAATGAATGATAGTTCCATGAGGAGAGAGGGCATATTTTTATCTGTCTTAATGGCATTTTTAATTTTCTATTCATAGCAAAGGTTTTTGAGCAGAGAGTAAGATAACCCAGCACTAAAGCAGTACTTTGAAGTGAGAACTGAACTTAAGAGAGATTATGGTTGAGTAACTGATTAGAAAGTGGTTACCGTCATACAAGTGAGAAGTACTGTCGGTCCTAAGTGTCATAACATTGAAAGAAAGTGAAAGTGAATGTCGCTCAGTCATCTCTGACTCTTTGTGACCCCAGGAATATATAGTCCATAGAATTCTCCAGGCCAGAATACTGGAGTGAGTAGCCTTTCCTTTTTACAGGGGATTTCCCAACCCAGGGATCTAACAGAGGTCTCCCACATTGTAGGTGGATTCTTTACCATCTGAGCCACAAAGCAAGCCCAAGAATACTAGAGTGGGTAGCCTACCCCTTCTCCAGCAGATCTTCCTGTCCCAGGAATTGAACCGGGGTCTCCTTCATTCTTTACCAACTGAGCTATCAGGAAAGCCCGTCATAACATTAGGAATGGGAAACAGGAACAAAATGTGATTCTGATAGATACCTGAGCCAGCTCACTGGTAGATTATGAAAATGGGAAAATGATCTGATGGCAAAGGATATAGGCAATAAAGGTGCAAAAGATGACATGATGTTTCCTAACTGGCATCTTGAAATTTATTAGTACCAGGGAGTGAAATTAGTAAAATAATGATTGTGTATCATCACATATTGGAGACTAAGGCCTTTAGAAGAGATGTAAGGAAAGAGAAGAGTTGTGAGTAGTTGTACTCTAAGCAGTGGTTAAGAACATCTCAAGAAAGGATACCTCTTTCACAATTTTTCTAAGAGCAGTCCAGGGGTATCCAGAAATAATTTAGAAATTAATGCAAAAGTAGTGATTACAATTATTATAATTCTGTTCAAGGTTTTACATTTAATCAGTGTATGTTGTTTTCTAATCTAGGTTTTGTATTTGTTCATATAGATGATCATAAAATAATTAAGACACTATTTCTGCCCAGGATGAATAATTAGAATTCTAATCACGTATCTATTAAATTTATAAGACATTTACTTCAGTTTAATTTTAAATTTATAAAATTTATCCTATTTCCCTACCTCTAAGAATGGAGCTAGTGTGCATGTGTGCCCTTCAGATCACAAAAGGTAAGAACACATCCAGCTCCGATTCCACCCTCAAAACCAAGTTTTCACTGAAAATAGACTGAAATCTAGATGAAGTTGAAGTCTTTGAGCTATTGCCTGAAGCATGCATTCCTGCTCTCCAGCTTTGGAAAGCAGCTTTCAAAATGCATGTGGCCTGTGTACATGTATGTATGGTATGTGCAAGAAGCCAAGGGCATGTAATTATAGAGCAGTATGACTCTGATAATGCTGAGCCTCTCCTTTCATGCCTTGGCCATGTCTAAACATGAGACATCATAGTAACCAGGAAATTGCAGTCAGTCTCATGAGAAAGCATGTTATCTCTTGTCACAAACTGAAATGGTTGTAACAGAAAACTCACTCTAATGTGCAGAAAAATCTCTCAATGCTACCTTGTTTAACTCCTGTAATAATTTCTGCTAGAGAACTCAAAGAAATGCATGCTCATAGGAAAATTTAATTTGGATAATCAAAAGAAAAACTTTAAAAAGTATATTCAAATGAATTGCTAATTAAATACTGCAACTATTTGCCTCTATATTCTCTCTCAATTATTTTTTTATTTAAAAAACTGTACATTTGGCTGTCATTATTTTTTGCATATTTCTTCCCATGGCTATGTCCAAGTATCCATTGATTCCTAGGATTGACGTATTTTTAATGCACATGTTAATTTTTAGCAACTTAAAATGAGAGAATATCCATTAATATTTTTAAAGATACTTTTGTTGGTTAGCAAAAGAATACAATGCTTAGGTTGTATATATAAATGATCCTTAGTTAGCATTATTTATTTTATTTTCATTTACACATGATCATAAAACAAGAATTGAAGATATAGGTCATTCTCCCATTACATGCAATAAGCATTTTAAAAATATTAATTTCATGAGGTTGTGTTGTAAAAATGAGCCTTAATGAGGTAGACCTAAAACTTCTGCATATTCACTTTTTCCCTTAGAAAATAATCTTTACAGCAGTCTGTGAATGAACTTAAAGACCAAAACTGATACATATTTAAGGTATCGACTGAACTGCAATAAACTCAATTTTTAAACTAAACAAAGAAAATGAAAGTACTCAGATTTAATTAATGTACTAGCCTCTCAGTAGATTTTAAATGAAAGAAAGTAGCAGCCAGCTTGTGAGTGTTTTGAGTTTGAGGCTCAAGAATTAGACTTGTTTTATAGAGATATGTACAGATTTTCAAGCAGGTCCTGACATGAACAAAATACCATTTTAGGAAGATTAATCAGGCAATGTATTATGCAATGGATTGCATTACCAAGAGTCTTGAGGGAGGGAGTTCAATTAGCAGATAATTGTAATAGCCTTGGGATGATCTGATGGTGGCTTTGATTAAAGTAGAAGAGGGTGGGTCTGGAAGAGAGTTAAGGGTAGTTATGTAAAACTCCATGGAGGAAAACTGGCAGGCCTTGATAAATGAGTAGAAAAGAGAACATGGGGGTGGGAGGAATGAAACATAGATAACTGATTTATCATCAACTGAGCCTTATCCTGATGTAGGAATTTTGGAGGAACAAATTCAAATGTGTGACACAATGATTGTTCTTTAGTGGAATTAAGAAGTTTTTAGGGAAAAAGCTCATGGAAAACAAATGAAGATGTCAGACATGAATTTGGGGACAATGAGACAAAAACCTACCCTTCTTGAGAAAATATTCCAACAAAGTCTTGCTACTTGAGCATTGACTTTATCTCCCAGTCTCTACACCAGTGATCAGGTGATGTACACTACTCCAAATTTACAGAGCAACTCCAGTTCCACATTCTAGTGACGTGCTCTGTGGAAACAGGAAATGTTCAGTCCTCATCTTCATTTTTCTCTGGATGGGAGGAAAATTCTCCCCTGGAGTAAAGATTTGGGAGGTGCCTTTCACCTCTTTTTTTTCCACAGACTTTTCTGAATTCTAACCTTGGGAGGAAAAGTGATTTACCTGGTTGTTAGAGAAAAGGGAAAACATCTTTGGGCTCAATCCCTTTATAGTTTTCTCTCTTTGAAGCAGCCTGCTATTAAATTAGACTCCTCCTCTCCTTTGCAGTAACTAGAAGGTCCCTGAATGAAAGAAAGATCTGCATTCACTTAACTTTGCTTGTAACCAAGTAGGTATGGTTAATAAAGGACATAGGGAGTGTCAGTCTGCTTGTATCAGTAAGTCTAGGCTCTTTCTGGTATCAGCTTTACAATTAATAAAATTAATATTTTGATCTCCTTATCTGACTCCATTGTGCATTCCTGTTGATTAAGAATTTGGGAGGAAACCCCTCCCCCAAGTACACACAAAATCACACACACACACAATTATTAAAAGATTCCTTTCTCAGACTTCTATAATATAATCTAATGTAGCCAAATTAGTTACCATTTTGAATCTCTTTACTTATTACCAAGAGTAACCACTACTAGTATCCCACTTATTGACCAAGTCCTCTTACATGACTTGCCATCTACATAGAATTTCTTATGATCATATTTTTTATTCCCTACGTTTCCATGTACATAGTATTTGTACAGAAGGGTAAGATAAGCCACAAAACTTAAAAGTAAATTAAGTGCTATAGACATTTGGAAAGGGGGAACTAATGAGTTCAGAAGTATCTAGGGATGCTTTGTAAATGTAAGGGAATTGATGTGGGGCTTAAGTACATTTCAAAAATAAATAAACCATGAGTGGAAGGGATATCATTTTAGATACAAAAATTCACAGCGGGTAAAATATGAAATAAACTAAAAAGAAGCATGGTATATTTATGGAAAACATAAGTATATAGAAGACAGAGGATATTGGAGTTAGTTTTCACTGTTACTTAAATTATAAATATACTTAAAACATAACAGGTTAATTTCAGATTGTGTGGCATAAAAAGCAGTGCTCAATACTCCATGTGTTTCTGTACATTTTTTATCATCTTATGATGTTTTATTAAGGGCTTATCACTAGTAATGTCCAACAGATTGAACAGAAGTGACATATGCCACTTTTGGCCAAAGGTAGATTAAAGATTGATATGTCACTTCTATGACTACTTTTCCATGTCATGTGGGCCAAGTGTTAAATTAGAAGCACTACAAAATATAAGAGCATTTATCTGTTCACCAGATGGAGGAAAATTCTGTCCACCTACAATGAATAATATGTGATTAATAAACATTTGTTATGATAAGCCCCTGAGATTGATTGAGATAGATAATATTGCCTAAACATTACAAATATAAATTGCTAAGGAATTTAGAGTAATGGTAGGCTGAATATTCATCGGAAGGGCTGATGCTGAAGCTCCAATACTTTGGTACTTGATGTGAAGAACTGACTCCTTTGAAAAGACCCTGATGCTGGGAAAGATTGAAGGCAGGAGGAAGGAGCCTCTAACTCAAGTAATAGTTTAGCTATGGTTTAAGTCTCTTGCAGAGTACTGAGCAAATATGTGCTGTGTGAATATATTCTACAAGCTAATCCTGCTACTGGACCACACTAGGAACGTGACGTTATCTGACCAATCTTGTGGGATACATTTACGAAGCACCTGGTGTCTTCTATGGGGACCAGGGAAAAAGAAGTCTATGAGAATTAATTCAATAATCCCTCTCTTCTTCCAGATTATATGGATAGTTAGAGCAGTAATACAAAAACAAATCAAAAAATTAGCACTAACCAAGTAATGTCAAATGAGTCTTCCATGTGCTTTTATCTGTTGTACTTTACGAAAGATATTAGGATTTCAGTTAGTCTTTGAAGGAGACATTTTAGGTGTTTTGAAGAAATGGGGGAAGAATTGCAAATAAAAGCCTCAAGAGTAGGTGAGATTGACTGCAAAGAACTGTGACTAGAACAATTTGGCTGGCATGTATTAACGCTATAAAGAAATAGAGAAATCAATTACTTAAGTGAGACTCTGAGGTCAGAATTTGGTAAGTATTTGCAGTTTGAACTTTGTTTGAAAATAGAGACATTTAAAATATTTTGATGCAAGGGTTTACAAATGCTGTTACTCTGGATTCTTATCAACTGCAGGAGATTTCTATTTCCCTTCCTTGGGAAAGTGATATAGGAATATATTGCATTAACATCCTACTTATATCAATGGCTAAATCATTCAGACAGAAAATCAATATAGAAACACAGATCTCACCTGACACATTATACCAAATTGAATTGACTGATACTTATAGAGTATTACATCCAAAAGAGTAGAAAACGCATTCTTCTCAAGTGCACAGGAAACAATCAAGTTACCAATGGCATTTTTCATAGAACTACAACAAAAAATTTTTTTTAATTTGTATCATAAAACAAAAGACCCCAAATAGCCAAAGTAATCTTGAGAAAGAAAAATGAAGCTGGAGGAATCAGGCTTCCAGTCTTCAGACTATACTACAAAGATGCAGTAATCAAAACAGTATGGTACTGGCACAAAACCAAATATGGATCAATGGAACAGGATAGAATGCCCAGAAATAAACCTATGTGCCTATGGTAAATTAAGCTACAACAAGGGATGCAAGAACATACAATGTAGAAAAGCCAGTCTTGTCACTAAGCAATGCTGATAAAACTGGACAGCTACAGGTAAAAGAAGGAAATTAGAACATTCTCTAACATCATGCATTAAAAAATAAACTCAAAATTGATTTAAGACCTAAATCTAAAACAACGTGCAATAAGACTCTTGAAGGAAAACATAAGCAGAACACTATTTGACATAAGTCACAGCAGTATCTTTTTGGATTTGTCTCCTAAATTAATGGAAATAAAAACAGAAATAAACAAGTAG